>NW_023425404.1:4267500-14040000 GCF_014108245.1 Pipistrellus kuhlii
TTCTCCTGCTTAATCTAGACTAACATTGAACTATTCTATTGAATTTTTGGTTCAGGCTTATATTTTTTGCTCTATAATTTCTATTGGTACTTTTATATATATATATATTTTTCATCTCTTTGTTGAAATTTTCAATTGGTTCACGCATTACTTTCCTGACCTTGGTGAACATCCTTAATGATCATATAAGTTATTTATAACCATTTTATTATGATTGGTTTCTTGAGATTTTGTTTTCTTTGTTTTGAACATTTTCACCCTTCATTCATTTTTCTTGACTCTCTGTGCTGGTTTTTGCACTTTGGTTAAAACAAGCACTCCTTCCAGCGTTGATGGACTGATCTTATGTTTAGGAATCTTGTCAGTAAGCCTGGTCCAAGCTCCTGGATGCTTTTCAAACTTGTATGATTGTCCAAGCTGCCACCATTTTCTTAGTGCCCAAATTTGTCAGTGTCCCAAAGGAGAAGATTGCAGTCAGCATTTAGATGCAGGCTGATTATCAATTAGGTCCTCAAGCAGCATTTGGGAAATTACTAAGTCAAAGTTCTTCCAAAGAAAGACTGGAAGTTGGCCTTTTTTTCTGTTTTCTCTGTGCTGAGCCACAGTGAGTGCTAACATGCCTATTAACAACTGCTTTTTATTGTGTTACAGTTCTGTGGGACTCTTGAATGAAAGTCTGATTGGCTTCCAGAGTGAGATAATTTGGGGCCCATCCGTGGCACATGTTATACTTAAAAGTTGAGGTACTGGATTTGTAGTAGAACCCATTTGCTGCTCAGGGAAAAGATTGGAGCCAGGCATTCCTGCTCAATTATATGTTACTCTACTACGGATATAGTTTATGGTAAGGATGTCTTTACTCATCCTTTTTTATCCATTATGATGAAGATATTTTCTCTGCTATCTGATATATAAGAATGCCTCAACTATTTTATGAATTTTTTTCTGAGAGAATTGCTCTGTATATAGCTGTGAAGTCAGTATACATCCATAGAAGATGAAAATTCAGGAGTTTCTTCTGTAACCATCTTGATCTGAAGTTGTGGGAAACATTTTTAAATATACTAGATGACTTTTAAGGCAAATATGTTAACACATTCAAAAAATGTTTTGCTTTGAAAGAAAAGTAAATCATGAGATATCACACATGTTTCTGTATAGTGGTTGGATGAATTATACAACAGATTTTATGAATTAATAGAGCCTCTAGATTTTTGCTTTGTAATTCTTGCCTCATTCAGTGGATTAAATCTGTTCTGTGAAATTGCATGTGTTATATTTTGAATAGTGATTTGAAATTTTTGGTTATCTAAACTGAAACAACCTTCTATAGTAAATCTTGACTTGGCAAGGAAAAAGTGTCCATTTTAACCTTTTACATGAAAGGTAGGCTCTTTTTGTAATTATACAAAAACAGAAAACCACAAAATTATATAGTTATTTTTAGTTATTTGTACTAACCCCACATTTCATTTCTAGACTACAGCTGAGAGATCTTGGTTTGAGAATAATAAATGAAAAGATGTCATAAATTGCAATATATCTTGAATTTATAATTACAAATGGCAATACTGGTATTCTCAAAAGTTTTCAATTGCAACATGATTTCCAATATCACTATTTCTGCTTCATTTTTCTCTCTGTACCAAAAGTTTAGAATTACAATTACAGGATTTTTTTTTTTTGGTAGCAATTAGCTACCAACATTCTTCAGATAGCAATTTAGTTAATTCTTATGAAAGAAAGATTATGATTTTTCCCTATTTTACTGTAGTACACTTTTACATTCTTAGCATATGCATGTATAAGTGTATAAATATATATATGTGTGTGTTATATATATTAAATATATAATATTATTACTTGTTTACATTTAGAACACTTTTGTATGTAACCCAAATGTACTTCTGCAGATTAATAGAGCTTAATGATAATTTAAAAATATTTTTCAAAGTGCTAGGGTGAAGCATGATCCTGGAATATTAGCAGTCTGTTCGAAGTGTGAGCACATGTTCATGAAAGAAAGAACATTTATTGCAATAGTAATATGCTAATTAAAGGTTAATGAACTATGAAAGTAAAGAAATGGACTGAGTTATCTTAGTTTAACAAAACCTCCCAACAAAGTCACATCTGTAGTTGAATTTTGAGGGAAGTGAGTAACATGAGTTACTGGAGAGGTGTGTCTGTTATGGAGTGTATAGAAATGCAAAAGTATTTGCATTTGGTGGTTTTCCATTCTTTACGTCATCATGGAATAATATAATATAAGTGAGGGACATTAAGTCCTACTGTGGACAACCAATACAAACTGTGGGACACATGGGTAAAGATATGTTGGGCATAACAAAAATAGAAGAATGGAGTATCCAATAAATGCTCACTGTGCAAAACGATCTGATGGGGAAAGGTAACCTGAATTAGTTGTGAACAAATTAGTTCTTTTATAAATTTTAGGGATGCTGCTTTCAAACATACATAGCAAAATAGAATTTGTATTGCCCATTTAGATGTCATGGAAAGCTTATTCTAGTGGATAATAGATAAGAATGTTCTCTTACTGGAACACTAAAAGCCATATTTTAATTTTCTTAAACAGGTATAAGGATGTGAGGAAAGACAGTAGTGAGAATAAAAAAGTAATATACTCAAAAGAGGAAAAGTCTGATTGCTCTTGGACCATAGCAGCAGGTAATCATCAGAATAAAGATTTTACTGATTTTTTTAAAAAAATATATTTTATTGATTTTGTACAGAGAGGAAGGGAGAGAGATAGAGAGTTAGAAACATCGATGAAAGAGAGTCGTCGATCAGCTGTCTCTTGCACACCCCCTGCTGGGGATATGCCCGCAACCAAGGTACATGCCCTTGACCGGAATCAAACCCGGGACCCTTCAGTCCCCAAGCAGACGCTCTATCCATTGAGCCAAACTGGTTTTGGCTGATTTTTATATCCTAACTAGAGGTGCATGAAAATTAATGTACTGGAGGGGGGTCCCTCAGCCTGTCCTGCCCCCTCTCATAATCTGGGAGCCCTCAGAGGCAGGAGGTAACCTGGCAATTAGGGGAAGGCAATGCCCCATCACACCTCTGCTGCTGCCATTGCTTACAATGTAAGCCTTGGCCAGCCCTGGTTACCTGAGCCTTGAGCAGGGGCTGAGCGGACTGGGCACCACTATCTTGTGGCTGTTGATGCCTTCATCTTTGAGGGCATGACAGTCAATTAGCATATTCCCTCTTTATTGGCTGTGAGCACCACCATCTTTGAGACAGTGTGAGGGTGAATTAGCATATTCTCTCTTTTTAGATAGGATTAGTTGACAACTTCACATAATCTTGCTTCCCTAAGCCCACTACTTAGTGACAGCCCACCCATAAAAAAGTCAACTAATTACCAATAACTGATTCTCTACTAACACACTCCTGCTTCTGAAAGATTAACAACTCCTCAAAAACAATAGCTCTACATAAGATCAGTTCTTTCCTTCAGATAGAAAGAATACCATATGTTACAGTTCTTAGATATAAAAAAATATAATTCAGTCTTTCCTTCAGATTTTGAAAGATAGCCTCATTCTTTGAGTGCAGGTAGATTTTTTTCTAAGAATTTTATGTATTCATTAATGATGAATGGAAAATATATGTTATAAAATCTGAAATGGGGAAATTTATTTATTCAAGAAATTCTTACTTGGTGTTGAGAAAAATAAATGACAAACCATGGTTTCAAAGAGCTCAGACACTTATGCTAATAATTGTAATTCCTTTTTAAAAATATAATAATAAGGATGCATTTGGCATTATGGGAGAACACAGGAGGGTTATTGAACTAAAACTTAAATGTGGATTCAGAAAATGTGGATTTCTGAGCTCATCCTTGAAAAGAAATAATAAAATAATAATAATAATAATAATAATAATAATAAGCAACTGAGATGACCATTACGAAAAAAAATTAAACCAAAATGGATATTCATGAAATTAACTGATTTAAAGTGACTTAGTCAAACTGAAGTCAATGTTGTTATAAAGTAAAATGTGAGAAGCAGAGAACTGTAATTAGATTAGAGGTCATGAGTTAATAGTAGAAATTAATAGATAAATAAAAATAGACATTAACATATAGTTCTCCTTACTGTGCATTTCTAAAACTGCTTTACTGATTACTTAATTTGGGGGGATAGTGTTTCTTTGCAAGTCTTTTAACAAATTGCATTAAGAAGTCTATTGGAAAAGAGACATTTTTTATGATTATAAGATGTGAGTGTAATAGCCAGTCAATGAGATCCAACTGCTTTAAGCATGAAACTAATTACACAAACCATTTATAAATTGACAAATATGTAAATTACAAAAATCCTTCTTATATGTCACTGGATTTAGCTGGTGACAAGATATTTCCAGTGTTTTAGTGCTACTCAGTCTTTAAAGTACAGTAGCCATCTTTGGGTATTCATTTCCCTCATGTTTCCTGAATGTGAGGTGGCTATTTTTACCCCAAGTAGAGGTCAATAGGTAAGTTATTTTATAGCTGGCATTTTTATAGATTTAAAAGCAGACCTGCTGGAGGTCATACTAAATTAAAGTTTGCTTAGCATCAAGGAAAACAATTCAGAATGCATCAATACAGGAAAACACAGATGTCTTAACAGAAAGATATTCATTTTCTTCTCATTCAGCCAATGTGAAAAATGTATCTGTGTCATATTTCATGGGGAAACATAATCACATTTTCTAGGGTCTATGACAGTTTTACTAGGTTTTCCTTCTTTGTCCTGTTTTGTCACTATATGTATATGTAAATAAAGGAAATTGTGAGAGCGTAGGTTCTTGTGAAAACTGTTTACACAATGTTATTATATAAAACTGCATATGGCCGAAACTGGTTTGGCTCAGTGGTAGAGTGTTGGTCTGCAGACTGAAGGGTCCCAGGTTCAATTCCTGTCAAGGGCATGTACATTGCTTATGGGCACATCCCTGGTAGGGGGTGTGAAAGAGGCAGCTGGTCAATGTTTCTCTCTCATCAACATTTCTAGCTCTCTATCTCTCTCCCTTCCTCCTCTTTGTAAAATATCAATAAAATATATATATTTAAAAAAAACCTGCATGTGCATTTTATTAATAAAGCAACACACAGGTGAGGGATAGAGTGAACCCATTTTTGTTAATTTCATAACTGAACCTGGAGAGGAAAGAACAGACCACCAGTTTACTTATTTAGGGATAGTTTTAAATGCTAATTGTATTTGCTTCAAGCTCAGCATTTTAAAATCATGCTTTAAGATATTCAGGAACTATTAATGCTTTATTATAGTTATCTATGTATATAAACATTTTGCAAATACATTTAGATATATTTGCATATATACAAAGCTATATGAACATATTCATTTATACATATATTTTAATTGTATGATTTATAACTGGAGGTATAGAAATGCTGATAGTGATTTTGACATAGGCTAAGTCCACAGAGTTGAGAGGAATATAGTGTTACTTTTCCAAATCACATGAGAGATGATTTCATGTTTAGATAGTAGAATGAATACAAATCAGATTCCTCTCAAACAAACAGAAAATCCAAACTTTGTTAGGTTTCATGTTTTCACCAGCCTATGTTTATGAAAACGTAAGAGAGATTTCAGTAATACAATATATTTGTATTACTGAGATGAACATATACGACACTATATTTTGTCCATGATAGAGTTCACGACCCCTTTTGCAGGTCTCAGCTGAGGAGATAATCTGCTTGTGCCACAGCTTTTCTTACATTGCATTGTCCAGCTTTCAATAGGAGCATTCATCAAGCCAAAATGCCCTTTAATCTATTGCTTTGTATTCATTTGCCATCCCCAAACACTTCCTCTGTCAGTGTTTGAACAGCATATGCTTTCAATACATATGATGGATGGATATGTGGATGATTAGATGAACGGATAGATAGGTGAATGGATGGGTGGCTGGATGAATAGATGGATGAATGGATGTGGAAACAAGCAAGTGAACATGTGCTGCTAGTAAGGCTGCATATTCTTCCATCTCACCAGCTTTGGTGGGAAGTGGTGAGGCAGGGGATTTAGAGAAAGAGTGCACCTTTATGTAACAGAAGGGCAGAATCAATCACAACAACATTTGAGCTTCTGGAAGATCAATTCTGATTAAGTCATTTGACTACCAATCTGCATTTCCTCTGAATTGTTAAGTACCACCCACTCTACTGATTTAGAACAGTTTTTCTATATATGAGATCAGCATATGCAAATTAAAATATCAATGACTAAAGGGACATATGGCTTAATCTTTGCTTCAAATGAAATCTTATCAGGAGTGAAAATCGTTAGCTGGCGATAGCATCATCCTGACAGACTGAACTTTAGTGCTGTTTCCTTTTTTCTTCCTCTCACAGCAGCTATTGGTTTATCATTAGTTTAATCAGAGGCAGACTAAAATGGGCTAGTTTTGCACCCTCACGGCAGCTGACTGGCTAAGACTAAAAGAGCATATTGGAAACATAATCTGCAGTGACATTCTGAGACGAATGCCTAATTCCATCCACCTGTTACCAGGTAAGTGCAAACAGGTGGCTTCTGGAGACATTTGGAAAACTCTCCCAGGTACAGAGAAGATAAAAAGGAGCTTTTAAAATATACATATGTCAGGAATCCATTACTTCCCTCCCCAGAAAAGCCTATCTTTGTTGTGATCCCTCTTTTCTAACTCCCTTTTATCCATAATCTCACCATCTTATTTAAAGAGGTGAATTAATGAAAGTAGTTTTCTGCGTTTCTTATTTCCATTCATTCTCTTATATCTACCCTCTAAGTCAACTTTTCCCTCCTTCAAGTATGTTCATTAATAACATCACTACTCTCATTTCTGCAGTTCAAAGTTGTAATGACTATTAAACATTGAAAAGGCACACAGCTTACCTTATAGGCTTTATTGTACTTGAATGATTGAGTCATAGAGAAGAAAGGAGTAAATATCATCTCCCCCCCCAAAAAAAATATTGTAGAACCCTTTACCTGGACACATTGTTTGCCTCTAACCCTCTGACATGTCATTCTGAGTTGATGGGGAGAATCATAGTTAGTGCTATCCTACAGTTAGTTGTGGCTAATAGTGTCTGTTTAACCATAATCAATATATATTTCACTATATTGGGGGGGGGGGGTTGTCCTGTGGCTCACCAAATGTACATGGTTGACTTAATTATGGGGTCTGATATATATATTATTGATTTTTTAAACTTTTTTTTTTTTTTTTTTTTTTTACAGAGAAGAAGGGGGAGGGATAGAGAGTTAGAAACACTGATGAGAGAGAAACATAGATCAGCTGCCATCTGCACATCCCCTACTTGGGATGTGCCCACAACCAAGGTACATGCCCTTGACTGGAATTGAACCTGAGACCCTTCAGTCCTCAGGCCGATGCTCTATCCACTGAGCAAACTAGTTAGGGATGATATTCTTTCACATAAAAAAGCTTTTTGTCCTGGACACAGTAGAAACTCACGGTGAGCTTCGGTTATGCAACTCTTGAGTTAAGAGGGAGAATGCTCTCACACATGTAATGAGCACATTTGAAGATACCACTGAATCATAGAAGTTTCATTTTATAGATTCAGTTTATGCTTCATAAAATTCACTGAGATTTTTATAATAATACATTTAATACACAATGTTATTTATGACATTTTGTTGTTTACTCTTTATGGCATGATAGCTCTTGAGTTGACAAATTTTGATAAAATTTCATGTGCCTGTAGTTTCATAAGTCCCATATTTGAACCTTTCATTTGGTTAAGATAGTGAGCCATTCTAAAACAAAAGATTAGAAAACGAAACATTTTTAATAGGCTTGTCTTTGTTTGCTAAACATAAAAGTACAATATGCTCATGTACTTATTTTCCAAAATAAAAATGTCACAAATAAAAATTTAAACACTCCCACAATTTCACAAGATAGAGACTCACTATTAAATATTTGTTTTGACTACTTTGAGTTTTTTCTAAAAGAGGTTCTGATTTTTTTACAAATCTGAGAACATGTCTTTAAAGCAATTTTTATTATACATTTTTCAGTAAGGATTATCTTGCTCACATTTTTCCTTTCATAAATATTTTCAAACTATTATTTGCTGCATCATAGTTTATTATATGAATGCACTCTAATGTATCTTAATCTTATTCTTTTCTTGAACATTTAGATTGTTTTATATATATATAAGTTTTAATATATGTAACATATACATATATACATATATATGCTATATATATATATTACATGTTTTAATTGAAGTATCCCTAGTTAATAGCATTATATATACTTTGGGTATGCAATATTATAATTAGATATCTGTATATTCTATTGCACAATCACCACCAAAAATATAGTTTTCATTGTCACCATATATTTGAATCTCTTAACCTATTTTGCCCTTCCCCACTTCCTTTCTCCTTAAGTAACCAACAATATGATGCATATATCTATGAGCTTGTTTTATTTTTGTTTGTTACTTTTTCAATTTATATTTTACATAAAATTAAATAATATGGCTATTTTTTTAAATTAAATTTTTAAAAACTTAGCATAATATCCTCAATGTCCACCCAAGTTGTTACAAATGACAATATTGCATCTTTATGTGACTGAGTAATATTTCATAAAATATATGTGTATAGTCACTTAGGGTTTTTTGTGTGTTTTTTTTTCTTTTTTTCTTATCTTGGCCATTATAAATAATGCTGCAAACATAGAGGTACATATGCATTTTCAAATTAGTGTTTTTATATTTTTCAGATCAATACCAACCTTCTTAGATCATTGTGAGAATGCTTAATCAAACAAACTCAATATACAATGAATATATTTATCTTTTGAATAATTACCTTAAGAAACTATTTAAAAAGGAAAATAATGTGATGAGAAGAGTTTTACTTCCTTCTATAATTTTTAAAGTGTTTTTATAACCCCAGATATTATTATTTTGTTGTCAAAACATAGAACTCTCTTAGGTTAATTTGCATGTATATAATTACACATAACTTTGAACATATTACATGTTCATTTAGTCCATTTTATTTTCCCATTACTTGGTTTGTATTTCCTGTGAATATGTATTTGATATCATCAATATATGGATTTAAAGACTATATGAATTTAAAAAAAATAATGATTGCATTAGAAAACAATCCAATACAAAAATACCTTGTATTTGTTGGAAATTTATTTTGAAAAACCCTATTGAATTATGTTTCTAAATTTACCTTATTTTTAAAATGCTTAAAAAGTGGATGACAACTTTTGAATTAGTATTCCTTAGTATCTTAATACTTTCCACTGTCAGTGCATCTACAAGCAATTGAAAAAGTTGACCCAAGTTGTTCAGAATCATCTAACTCTAAGCCATTGTTAACCAAAGTGGGGCTAATGCAATTTTGAATCACAGACCAGTGGACACCTAAAAATTAATAGAATTTCCTTCCTTTAACTTAGGTCAGGTTCATATGCAAGCTCATAAAGGTGAAAGGCTAATGTTAACTCAATTACTATGTCATAGGATCTTATGATTTACAGTCTATTAAGATTCAAACATTTCCAGTTAAAATGGCACACTTGACATTAAATTATGAGAGCTCTTTACTTTCCTTCCTTTGCTAAAATAGATCTGTTTATCCTCCAAAGAGGTCAAGGCCTCAAAATAAGAGACTGGATTACTCTTAGGAATTGAGTTTCTCCTTTCTTCATCAGCAATAAAATGCACTGTAGGAGAGTTCTTCTCTATCTAGGAAAGCAGAATTAATTTGCTCATTTTGTAAAGGACTGATAAATAATGAGCAGACTCTCAAACACATAAATCCTAATGCAAATATTTGATGCAAACCCACCAACTGACATTTTTAAAGAAGAGTTTCATCAAATTATGCCTGGCAACTTAGGTCTTTAACCTATTACAAAATCAGCTGTGTGACTTACGGTATTTTCTGGTGTATAAAATGACTCCCTAATTTTACAGTTAAAACATAGGTTTAGGCCTATATTCACTGTATAAGACTACCCCCACTTCCGAGGCAACACCAGTTCTTTTTTTAATAGATCGCCTCTCTGACTCTAGCCAATCTGAGCAGGCTTTTTACTAGAACACAGTGTAGCTTCGGGTACAGAACATGTATAATTTGCATGCATAAAAAGCCTGCTTGAATTGGCCAGAGTCAGAGAGGCGGTCTATTAAAAAAAGAACTGGTGTTACCTCGGAAGTGGGGGGTAGTCTTATACAGCGAATATAGGCTTAACCCTGTGTTTTAATTGTAAAATTAGGGGGTCTTCTTATACACCAGAAAATACAGTAATAAATAGTACCTATATGTCCATCAATAGAAAGATTAATACCCCTTAATTTGAGTTCATAATCATAGGCCTCATAATTAAAATATATTAATAGAGTCACTGAGAGCATGGAATGAGCAATTGGATTTAAGGGAGTGGCTGGTACATAGTATATGATCTAAACTAATAAAAGAGAAAGATGCAAATTACTGTCACTCTGCTATGCTACCATCCAATCAGAGTGAATATGAAAATTAACCTGAAAACATGGCAGCAGCCTTACCCCTCCTATCTCCTCTGCTGCTCTGGGCCTGTGGGGGTCAGAGAATTTGGGCGCCAGCACCTGAGGCTGGGTGTGGCCCAGGAGACCAAGAAGCTGCCTGCCCCATGATCCCATGCTGTAGCCAGCCTCAGAAGCCGCCGCCTCGCATCCTTGGGGAGACAGGGAAACCGGGCCCCAGCACCTGAGGCTGGCTATAGCCTTGGAAACGAAGAAGCAACTTGTCCTGTGATCCCAAGCCACAGCCAGCTGGAGAAATCACCCACACTGTATCTTGATAAAACTGAGAAGTGGCCTGACTGGAATCCAGGCACCAGCACCTGTGGCTGGCTACAGTCTGGTAGACAGAGAAACTGCCCACCCTGCAGTCCCAGGCACCAGTACCTGCGGCTGGCTGTGGCCTGGGAGACAGAGACACCTCCCACCCCTCGGTCCTGGGCACCAGCACTTGCAGCTGCAGCCCACGCG
Organism: Pipistrellus kuhlii; assembly: GCF_014108245.1. Classification (NCBI taxonomy): domain Eukaryota; kingdom Metazoa; phylum Chordata; class Mammalia; order Chiroptera; family Vespertilionidae; genus Pipistrellus; species Pipistrellus kuhlii. The sequence continues at coordinate 4,278,581 of NW_023425404.1, forward strand.
AAGCCACCTGCCCACCACCCCCTGTGGCTGCAGCTGGCCTGACCACCTATGGCTGACCAGAGGAAGGGCAGCCTGGATCCTGGGTGCCTGTGGTCGGATGGAGGAGGGAATCCTGGGTCCCAGATGTGGGCCAAGGCAGTGGTGGTTAGGAACAATCAAGCCAGCAGGGGAGCAGTTAAGGACAATCAGGCTGGCAGGCAGAGGAAGTTAGGGACAATCAGGCAGGCAGGCGAGCAGTTAGGAGCCAGCAGTTCCAGATTGTGAGAGGAATGTCTGACTGCTGGTTATCCCTGAGGGGTCCCAGATTGGAGATGGTGCAGGCCTGGCTGAGGGACACCCTTTCCCAACCCCATCCCCATGCACAAATTTCATGCACTGGGCTACTATTAATAGTACATCAATATTAGCAGTAACAATATTGATGTTATTTTCACTTAAGCAAAGAGATAGCTCTAAAATTTTATATTATATTGAATACTTCTTATAACTAATATATTATGATTTTTATTGTTTAATTACTTCTCTACAAACATAATGGTAAGAATACAGAAAATAAATGTATGGTTAAGAATCTCAGGACCTTTCTTTTCCTTTTAATGATGTTTTACTCTGAGCAGTATTTTAAACAGCAAAGAAATGAGTTTAAGCTCTAAAATACCTATATTTGTGAGTCTTATTGACCAAGAGGTAAGAATCTCAATTATGTTTCTTCACAATTTTTAAGAAAATTAGAAAATGATCAATAGCTAATTCAATGACCATGCTTTGCACCAGGCTTAATCTATAGGATTCTAGATACACTATATCACACACTGTCAACTTGGCCCCCACAACTCCTTTGAAGGATGGAAACTCTTGTTTCCCAGATTTGCCTTTTCTGTATGAGTCTGGCTTGAATAGTGTCCATGAGAGAAGCTAAATTTGGAAGGTAGAAGTGAACCAGAAGCCATATTTTTTAGAGGAGGTCAAAGCCAGATTTTCAGGTAGACAAAGTCAAAAAAGGCAGCCAGCGAGCTTTTAAGATCCACCCGCATAGGTGTTTCAAGCTGTGATTTATCTGTTTGTTTGTTTGTTTGTTTATTCCTGACCCAAGGAGTGATGATAATTTTTCCCCATTGATTTTTAGAGAGAATGGAAGGGAATGGGGAAAAAAAGGGAGAAACACAATGTAAGAGAGACACATGGATTGGTTGCCTCCCACAAGTGCCCCCAACTGGAGGTGGGATTGAATCTAAAACCAGATGTCTCTAACTGGGAGTGGAACCCATGAACCACTGGTGTGAAGGCTGAAGCTCTAAACACCGAGAATTGCCTGCCAGGGCTCAAGCTGAGATTTTTAATGTTAACATGTATGACCACTGATGGCAATTCTCCCATAACTTTTGATGGCGGCTTCCCAGGCCTCTACTCTCTCAGCTCTTCCCACGATAATGTAAGCACTAATTCATGTCAAAACCATTATTCCCAGAACACAATGAATGGCTTCTAGTGCCCTGATCAAATGATGAACAAATTTAATATGACAAATTTAAGCACAGCTTTAGAATATTTTTTATTGAAGTCCTAACTGTGTTTACAAACCAATTTGAATAATTTTACATACTTGTCAGTACAATAAAATTTAAAAGTCATGGTAGTTCTATTGAGTTATCTCTTAATTAATTACCTGATATATTAATATATTAAATATGGGAGGTCTAGAGAGAACATACTGATTAAAAATTATCTTATTTTTATTTTAAATAACATTTTTCTTTACATATAGGCAAAAAGAAAATGCATCAAATTTATATATTTTATGGGTTATGCCTTGGATTGTCGTGTGCCCTCCAAATTTATGTCAACCTAAAACCTCAGAATGTGATCTTATTTGGAAATAATGCCTTTGCAGATGTAATTAGTCAAGATAAGGTGATACTGGCTTAGGGTAGGCCAAATTTGAATAATGGCATCCTTGTAAGAAGAGTAGAGGGCACATAGAGATGCTGCTGAGACTTCATAGTGCAAAATGTGGCACACAACCCAGCCCAGCCTGGAAAAGGTAGCTGTGGACTCTGAATAATGACATCATATAGCGATGCCTGGCTTCCTCTCCCTAGCAACTAGCCTCCTTGGAGTTTTGTCAGCCCAGAAATACAATTTGCTTTACAGCCAGGTAGAAACATTTTACACTTTAACCAAATGTCTGTGAAGCATTTTCCCATGTCTTATCACATTTGATACTCACAAAAGTCCTGGAGTAGGTAAATAGGAGACTTGATGGAATCCAACTTCATTTTCATTTAGCTGGAAAATGGAGATTTAGAAAAGTTAGAAACTTAACCCCACTGAAAAGAAGTAAAAAATGGTGGGCCTTGAAAATGAATTCAGGTTTTGTCACTGCACACACTATGGTCAAACAGTGCTGCAGTTAAATATTTTTACTCTTTGTTCTCCCTGTGTGAGCTACAATAATAATCTGCTTCATGTTGATATTTACAATAGAGTTGCTAAAAATTACCTGAAAGAGAAGTTGGGGTGCTTCACTGGGCTGGAAAAAGTTTTTCCAAATCAGAAAGCAGGTCTAATTAAGCAAAGTTATCTATGTATACTATAATAGTATAAAGCTCTTGCTGGAGCCAATCACACACATGTGTTTCCATCTGTCATTGTTGATCGTGAATTTGGTTGACTCTTATAGAGAAAGGGCGAAGAGTGATATTAAAATATTTCTTCTAATTAATTTCCTTTCAATGTACACAAATCTGTGCACTGGGCCATTGGTATATTAATAAGAAGAAGGCAAAAATAAATTTAAAGACAAGTTAATCAGAAACAAACTCATAGATACAGAAAAACTAAGTTTCCAGATTGTAGGAGGTTTGAGTGGATGGATGAATGAAAAGATAAAGAGATTAAGAAGTGCAAATTTCCAGGTATAGAACTAGTCATGGGGATGTAAAGAATAGCTATGTAATATTTATAGCCAAAAATATTACAGAAAAAATAAAAATAATATTGGCAAATATGTTCCTCTATGTATTAAATTATAAATATTGATAGGTGAGAAAAAGTTTAAAACAATTAATAATTATTAGTATAAATTTATGACTTGAATTAAGTTGATACCTCTGATTAATGGCAAAGAGATAGATTATTTGAAAAATACAATTGGGGATAAATTGATTTTATTTATATGTAGAATATAATGAACAGAAATAGAAACAAAGAAAATAGAAACAGACTCATAGATACAGAGAACAGACTGACAGCTGTCAAAGGGGAGGAGGTTTAGGCTGCGAGTGAAAAAGGTAAAGGGATTAAGAAAAAAACAACAACAAATAAAAATTTAGACACACACAATAGTATGATATTACCAGAAAGAAAGGGGATGAGTGAATTAGAGGAGGGTAAAGGAAGGATAAATGTTGATAGATTAATTCCTGACTTGGGATGCTTAACACACAATACAATATAAAAAAGATGTATTATAGAAATGTACACCTGAAACCTATATCATATGAATAACTGATGTTACCCCTATACATGCAATAAAAATAAGTTAAATTAAAAAACACAGAAGAATTTAAAAATGAGTGTGTTGACACAATTTTATGTTTAAGAACTTATTCTAAAAAAAAAAAAAAAAATGGTCCAGAATGCAGAGCTGTTTCTTTCAAAACTAGAACCACACTGAATAGTTAAAAATAAAGGTTTGAATAAAAATAGTATCTTCATATAATGAAATATTGTGCCATTCAGGATAATATTTCAAAAATTAAAAGCAAACATAATTATGCATATAGTAAATTCTTTTAAAAATTATAACTTAGGTAGAAGTACAAAAATATATAGAAAGATGCAAATACATATAGTATATTACATGTGTATATATATTTGAGTAGAAATATTATGATTGATTTGTTCTTTATGCTTATCTCTTTTTCTTAATTTCCCATCATAAACATGCATTTAATGGGTAATTAAAATGTTAGTTGCTATGGCAAAAAAAATTATACAGATTAATGTTCACTGACATTTAATTGTACATGCCATATTAAATTTTTAAATGATAGTAACAAAGAGCATATTTTTAAGTAAAAAACAAACAAACACAAACTGGAGTACATAAATTGAAATATGATTGCTAGCTAATCAATTTATAAATAGATTCTCTTGTTTTCTTATATGTATTTTTAATATTTTAATAAAGAATATTAAATAAATAAAATACCATTATTTTTAAAATATGCTCAAATATCTGAGTCCAAACAGCTATTAAAAATTAGAATAGTCTATATCTATTAAAGTGAACATTAATTTATAGATTCTTTTTTAAGGTATCCAGTAAAAATTTCGGCTCCTATGCCAACATCATTGCCATTTTTCATAATCTACTTTTCTCTCATTTATGTCATGTCCTGCTTCCACAGCACCCAGCTTAGGCATCATCCAGGGGCTTGTCAAGAGTGCACACTCTCCAGCCCCACTTAGATCTGCTGAATCAGAATCTGCATTTTAGCCAGAGCCTCCAGAGACTTGAGCATCACATTGTGTTTCAGAGTTATATCAGTCAAGTCAATGAATATGTCACTTCTTTTTTCTTTTTATTATTATTATTATTTTGTTTAAATCCTCACCCCAGAATCTTTTTCCATTATTTTAGAGAGAGTGGAACTGAAAAAGACAGAGAGAAGCACTGATGTGAGAGAAACACATCTATTGGTTGCCTCCTTCATGCGCCCTTACCAGGGGCCTGGCCAGGGAGGAGCCTGCAACCTAGGTACTTGCCCTTATCAGAAATGAACAGTGGACCCTTTGCTCTGCAGGCAGATGCTCTCTCCACTATTTTTTTTATATTATTCTGATCACCCTAGGTAAAAATAACAAATCTCATTCCTCCCTGTCTCTTTCACCTGCTTCATTTTTTCATTGTAGCAATCACCATTAACTGATCTTATAGCTTAATTGTATTAGTTATTATGTATTCATTTAAAAAAAATCTCTGCTTTCTCTGAGTTCAGGAGAATTTAGTGTATGGCCTTATCTGGTTGGGAAAAGTGTAGAGTTCAGAATTGGAAAGCAAGATTGGTTCAGAGCCCAAAGTGGAGATGAGATCAAATATTTATGTAACAAATACTTCTTCAACTTTTACTACATGCTATAGACACATAGTGTCCATCCACATCAGTGAAAAGTTTGAGAGTTTAGATGGTATGAGGTGTTGAGGAAATAGTTGTGGATGAGGGAAATGGAGAAAGGCCTCATGCGGAAGGTGATATCAATACACTTACATGAAGGCTACTAAGAACAAGCTTCTGTACTCATGGTGCTAGACTGCTAGCGACCCACAGGTTGAGAACCACCACTGTAGAGCCTAAGACCGTCGGAAAACACAGACATTTACATTACGATTCATTAACAGTAGAAAAATTACAGTTATGAAGTAGCAACGAAAATAGTTTTATGGTTGTGGGGGGTGGGGGTGGGGGTCACCTCAACATGAGGAACTGTATTAAAGGGCCGTGGCATTAGGAAGGTTGAGAACCTCTGTGCTAGAGGAAGAAGATGACAAAAGAGAAATTATGAAATAGGAAGGAAACATGCTGAGCCAGTTCACATCAGATGACTTTGCTTTTCATCAACATATGGGAAGCATTCATAACCAGACCGAGCAAGGGTTAAGGAAAGTGGGAAATACGTGGAATAGCCCATGTGGAGTCAATTAGCTGTGGGGATTCTACTTGGCTCCTCCCACCACTCTCCCATAAATAAATGTACATTCCTAAAGCATGGTGCATATTCCTATCTTGTATTTAGCTAGGTAAGTAACACATTCGGAGTACCACTAAACAGAGAGCTGACTGGGGGTACAGTCTGTGGCAGATTCCCCAGGAAATCCCCTTATCACGATTTAGGACCTCACAGGTAAAAGATGATAGATAAGTATTTGATGAAAGGTAACAGATTGAAAGGGTGGAAAGACACAGAAAACGTGGTGTTCCCTTTGGATTGGAGACTGGGAAAGTAGTATAGTAATAACTTCAGGAGAATGAGAGAATGTAGGGTACTGGTGATCTGAAGGTGTGGTCCCAATAAGAGGCTGATGAACTTTGAGAACAGGAAAATATCAAGGGGATCAAAATCATATAGAGGCAGAAGAGGGACCTCTTCCAGGTCAAAGGAGAGGGACATGTAGAAAGCAGTTATGGTAACCCAGCCAGCATGGCTCAGTGGTTGATCGTAGACCTATAAACCAAGAGGTCATGGTTCCATTCCTGGTCAGGGCATATGTCCAGGTTGTGGGCTGGATCCCCAGTTTGAGGCATGCAGGAGGCAATTGATCAATGATTCTCTCTCATCATTGATGTTTTTATCTCTCTCTCTCCTTCCCCTTTCCTCTATGAAATTAATAAAAGTTTATTTGAAGGAGCTATGGTCATGAAGAGGAACAACAGAATCTGAATATAGTATTTCTCCATTGTGTTTATGAGAATTACCTACCAGTATGTGCCAGTCAGGGGTTGATCATTCACAGAATAAATAAGCAAGGCTCTCAGGCCGGGAATGCAATATGTAAATTTTATTAAAATCAGATTCCCATTAAAAACACTTCCGAGGAAACATAACTTTTAATGAGAGGGGCTTGCATGTTCTCTGGAACAGTATGAGAAGGAAAACGATGTGGGCTCTTTGCCTGTGATATCAGGAGCCAAAGGAAGTTTGGTGATTATGCACTTAGCCACTACCATGTGACAGAAGCCATCCATGCCAGTTCCATGGAATCCAATTTAACTGTAGGCACAGCTTTGGAGGAGGTCACATGACCAGCAACACAGTCAATAAATGTATCACAAAACAGGAAAAAGAAAAAAGAAGAGCTTCCTAACTAGCTGGATGTATCTGGTAGTGTTCCCAAATGGCTTTACGTTCCCAATTGGGTTTGATTGTGCCTTGGAATCCTAAGAGACAACATTTCATAGTCCTCATATTATAAGAAATGAATGAAAAATTATTAAAAAAAATGGACAGGCATTGATTGCACTGACTACTTGATGCTTTAGCTCACCCAGATTTCTCCTTTGGTACTAGGACTCCATTAAACCTCTTCCTTGTTTCCTTAGTCATATTTTTCTAGCTAATGTTTAACACACCTATTTTTTTTTATTTTTTTTTATTTTTTTTTTTTATTTAAGGCAGAGGTATCCTTGGCAAGATGTGCTTATAGATTTTTGAGCTTAGGGGTTTTCTAGTTCTCTTGGTGATAAACTGGAGAGAGAATTATGACAGAATATAATGAAGCCTTTGTCTGAATAGCCATCCAGGAATTCTCATGAAATGGGGATTTTCCTAGCATAGCAGAAGCAATACATCCTGCTGATTAGTACTTGTTGACTGCTTGTTGACTGCCTGGGAGCCCAGGGCCAAGGTGGTTGAGTTATGGTCCCCGGTCTGTCACGAGCAAACTCTGTAACCTTGTCCAAGTTATGTTACCTCTTAGCATTTCATTTGCAAAATGGGTGTAATCAGACCTTTCTGACAGGAATGTTGTAAGGGCTAATTAATTGCTGTTTGTTAAGTGTGCCGAGATTGTCAGATTAAAGCATTAGGGAAGTGTCAAGTTTGTGTTATTATGGTATTATTTTTCTTTGTTTGGTAGGAAATGCCATTTCTGTGTAATTTACTTTAACAGTAAAATAAGCCATTTTAATCAATGCACAATCAAGCCCTTATTCATTGAGGACAAGGGTGTATACACTTAGCCAGAGCGCTGGTGTCAGCTGACACAGGGCAGGGATCTGAAAATTCTGCACTGGATACAAAGAAAGCCTAGAAAATGAAACTCGGGGCGATTAGATTCGGAGTGCCCAGGAGACTCATGTTACAGACCCAATATAGTCCCTTATTAGCAAGGAAAAAAAGGCTGTAACCTTAGCAACCGATACCCAATCTCCTAAAAAGAGTTTTATCCATGTCACCAAAAAATTGTCGTAACGATTGTACATCTGGCTCAGAAACTAAATATCAGAAATATTTAATTAGCATCCACAGGGGACTTTAAGCATATGGATTTATTAAAGACCTTCTAATAACTTAGGAGTGTACGTGTTTAGATGTTATTTTCTTTTTATCAGTTCACATTAGCCATAGTTTATGGGCTTTGACTATTATGATAATAGCTGGCAAATCTTGATTTTTTTCCCAAGGAAAATACAAGCAGGTTTTTTTTTGTTGTTGTTTTTTTTTTGAAAACACTATTTAGCAACATATATAAATTACTCAATGTTATTTAGCAATATATATAAGTTGCAGGACTTTTAAGACACAATTTTTTTCTAATATGTTTGTTACTAAATATAACAAAATGACTATAATAAATAGACTGACAAGTACATTTACTGAAAAATAATCATTCAGCACAAATATTTAAAATGAAGAAATGAATCATGTAAAATGTAATTGGGTATAGATAGATAGTTTACAAACAATTTCCTACAAATAATGACTCTATAATTCACACCCACAGTTTACAGTATTAATCAATATATTTGTGATATTCGATAGTCATATCTAGGTAGTGAAAATTCCACAACTTTTAAAACTTTTATTGGCCATATATATATATATATATATATATATATATATATATATATATATATAAAACTTGAATATCATTTTACTTCAGTACAGACAGATGGACAATCTCCACTTTGAAAAATGGCAGGAATACATTTTCTATTGAACCAGTCTGCAGACACATTGATGGAGGAGCCAATCTCATATCTGACTTGGACATTTACAATGCATCACTGATGGTCTTTCTCCTTACCTTCTTACAACACAAAGCCAGACAAATCCCTTTAACATGTAAGCCTGGCCATTTCACAGTCCTGTTGAAAATCCTCAGTAACTTCCCGCTGTATTAAAAACAAAATCCATCAGGGCCCTCTGTGGGAGCACCAGCTACTCCTCTGAGCTCATCTCCTGTCTCTCTTCTTGTGTGCACCGTGCTTGTCTCATTGCTTTTCTTCATGGACATCAGAAACACTGTGCTTGGTCTTCTCTATGGCATTTGTACACTCTGTTCCTTTGGCAGTTTAGTTTACTCAGTTATGTACTCAAGCATCATGTGAGAGTGTTTCCCTAGGAATCCTGTCTATAACAATACCACTATAACAATTTGCTTACCATCTCTACAATGTGTTTTATCATCTGCCATAGTATATATTCAAAGCATAGAAGAGTGCCTGGCACATAGTGTTAACTTAATAAATATTTATTGAAAACAAGAATGCATATTGAGATAGTGCGACATTCTATAAAATCTTACTCCTTACTAATGATAAGATTTATTAAATGATTTCAAAGTAAATCATTTAAAGTTCCTAGTTTCAATGTGGCTTAGAAGTTCCTAAAAACAAGACAAAATTTTATTAAGCAGCATCTGTTTGGAAATTATCTAAAGCTGACATATATAGTATAAGCATATACACTGGAGGTTTGGTGCATGAATTTGTGCATGGATGGGATACTTTGAAGGCCTGGGCAATGATTGAAGCTGATGGAGGGTGATTGGGGCCAGCCAGCCAGGGGGAGGGACCATGGGAGGTTGGCTGGCCCCAGAAGGGAAGTTGGCTGTGGGAGCACACTGACCACCAGGGGGCAGCTCTTATGTTGAGCATCTACCCCCTGGTGGTCAGTGCGCATCATAGCCGGGGCCAGGCTGGTAGAGGGGAGAGGAGGGGCCATGGGCTGTTGACCAGCCAGCCCCGCCCTATGGTCGAACTCCCAGTTGAGGGGATAATTTTCATATTAATATATATATATATATATATATATATATATATATATATATGAAACATTTGATCAGTTACCTCCTGTATGCCATCTTCTAAAGATTAGGCCCACTACTCAGGCCAGTGCCCTGACCAGGAATCAAACTAGCTACCTCTCCCTGTATGGGATGATACTCAACCAAGTGAGCCACACCAGCAAGGCAACACTTAAGTTTTAGGTGGCAGCAAGGTGTAGGTGAGTGCCTTATATCTTCTGGAAGTCACATATGAGCAAACACCCACAAACTCAGCTCCATAGCTCCACTGTTCACAGGTAAAGCAAGCCAGTGGTTTGGTTATAGACTGTGCTGTTGTCCATCCAAAGATTTACATTTTTAATTACAGAAGACAAGTTTGGGGAAAAGGGTGATGTGAAGCATGTATACTTCTTAGAGATCAATTTTTTTTCTTAACATTTTTAATTTTATTAAGCTGATACCATTTTAGATTTCCAAGAAAATAAAAGAAAGCCTAATACTACTACTACTTATCTGAATATTTAAAACCCCAATTATTTCTCAAAATCAATCTCAGTGTCACCTTATTGATATTCCTTTGCAGCATTAGCTGTTTCCTCCTTTATTCTCCCTTCATTTACTTTTAAGAGAACACACAATCTCTGATTTTATATATTAGGTATAGTAATAATTAATGTCGTTTTCTAATACTTTTTAAAATCAAATTTATTTAAACAATACAACAAAATTTAATCAACAATATAATTGCCATTGTGTTCTACTATTGTACTTGTGCCCAATGCTCAGGAAGCATTTTAATCCCTCTGTTGTAAAATTCTTGTGATTTTGATGCCAAAAATTCGGTCAATGCATTTTTGAGGCATTCTTCATTATTAAATTTTTTCCAAGAAGTAAGTTTTGCAAAGAACGAAACAAATGGTAATCGGAAGGGGCAATATCAGGAGAATATGCAGGTTGAGGGAGAACTTCCCATTCCAACTGGCGCAGTTTTTCAGCAGTGATTCTTGCAGTATGCAGTCGTGCGTTATCCTGGTGAAGAATTACGCCCTTCCGATTAATCAGCGCGGGTTCTTTTTCTCTTAAAGCTTGGGCTAACCTTTCCAATTGGGCACTATACACTGCACTTGTAATGGTTTGGTTAGGTGGTAAAAGTTCATAATGAAGAATTCCTTTAAAATTCCACCAAACACACAACATCACTTTTTTCGCATGCAAGTCAGGTTTTGGCGTGGGCTGCGGAGCCTCATTTTTGTCCAACTATTGAGGCCGCCTTTTCAAATTAACATACAGCACCCATTTTTCATCTCTGGTAACAATTTGCTCTAAAAACGGCAAACGGTTTTGAGGAGAGAGGAGCCAACTGCAAATTGTGACTCTTTGATTACGGTTGTTGTCAGTCAACTCATGAGGAACCCATTTTCCAAACTTTTGGACTTTGCCAAGTGCACGCAATTGATTGGAAATTGTTTTTTGTGTACAATTTAAACTTGTCGCAAGCTCTTGTTGGGTAATTTGAGGATTTTTCACCAAAAGAGCTTGAAGAGCTTCTTGATCAAAATTGGACACACGGCCTCGACCACTCTTGTCATCTAACGAAAAATTTCCCTCGCGAAATTTCTCAAACCAACGCTGGCATTTTCTGGCGCTAACTGCATCTTGACCAAGAGCACTACAGATGTTTTTTGCAGCCTCACTTGCTTTTCTTCCTAATTGGAACTCGTAAAGCATGCAGTGCCGAATATGCTCTTCATCCGCCATCTTCTTAGCCCTAGTTTTGCAACAAAAACCAAACCAAACACAAACTTTTTCAAGCAAAACTTGTTAATTGCACTTCACACGTTCTGTAGATACCACGTGTTTGAAGGTTATGTCAATACAAGTCAACACCAAGCAAGATTTTAAACGAATGTTTAAAAACGACATTAATTATTACTAGACCCGATACATACTAGAGGCCCTTTGCATGAAATTCATGCACTTAGGGGGTTTCCTCAGCCCAGCCTGTATATGTTTGCAGTCTGGACTCAGGGATGTCCAACTGCCACAGAGGTGGGAGAGGCTCCTGCCACCACCACTGCGCTTGCCAGCCATGAGCTCTGCTTCTGGCTGAGTAGCACACCCCCTGTGGAAGCACACCGACTACTAGGGGGCAGCTCCTTCATTGAACATCTGCCACCTTGTGGTCAGTACATGTCATGGTGACCAGTCATTCTGTTGTTCGGTTGATTTGCATATTAGCATTTAATTATATAGGATACATACGTAGATATGTATATAAATACTAGAGGCCTGATGAACGAAATTTGAGCAAAAGGCTCAGCCCTTGCAGCCCCAGCTTCCTCAGAAGGTCATCCAGTCATCTGGAAGGTCATCTGGATGGTTGTTCTATTGTTCAGTCTAATTAGCATATTAGCTCTTAATTATATAGGATGTGTGTGTGTGTGTTATATGTACATCACACACACACACACACACACACACACACACACACATATACATATATATATGTTTTTTTGACCACACTGAGTGCTGGAGTAAACTCAGGGCAGTTCCATGCCCTACTTGTCCTTTATCTTCAGTATCTAGCACAACATATCACCTGGAGTAGCCACTTATTAAGTATTTGTAGAAGGTTTAAATGTACAGCTATCCATATATATACACAGGCAGACATATATAGTAACTAGAGGCTTGGTGCATGGATTCATGTACTGGTGGGGTCCCTTGGCCTGGCCTGTGGGGATAGGGCTGAAACTGGCTCTCCAACATCCCCCAAGGTGTCCCAGATTGTGAGAGGACAGTTCTCAGGTTTTGCATCCTGGAATCGGGCTCCCTCTTCTCTGGTTTTGGGTGCATCAGCCTCAAACCTCAACTGTCAAGTCACTGCAGCTCAGCAGCTCCTATGTTGAGCATGTTTACCCCGGCGGTCAGTGCGTGTCATAGCTACTGATCAGAAGGTTGATCACTTAGTCTTTTATAATATATATATATATATATATATATATATATATATATGTGTGTGTGTGTGTGTGTGTGTGTGTGTGTGTGTGTGTGTGTGTATATTAAACATGTACTCTAAATCTGGGTGGTCTATGCATTACTAAAAAAATGCATATACAATAGAATTGTATATTAAATAATAGTTTAATTCTGCTATTAAAACCAAGAAGTACAAATACTATTTAAAGAAATCAAAGGGTTCACTTTCTTTTCTCAGGAAGAATTATGTAAAATTATGAAGAAAAGTGGTATATTGTAGTCACTAGAGTAGGGAACTGGAATTTAGTGTTTTAATTATTGGTTTGATTTTGAGCTGCTGTAACCTATTTTATGTCTTTCATTTATAATAAAGGAACTTGAGATGGATGCTAGTTGTGGGTAGACAGAATAGTCCCTAAAGATGTCCATAACTTCACCCCTAAATACTGCTAATATGATGCCTGATGTACAAAAAGGAACTTTGTAGGCATGACTAAGGTTAAAAACTTTACATTGGGGGAGATTATTCTGATTTATTCAGGTGAACTGCAACAAATCACAGGATTCCTAAAGGCAGAGAACACTCCCTGAATATTGTCAGAGAAGGACAGTGACTGTGGACGAGTGGTCAGAGAGGTGCAGCACTAAAGATAGAAGAGCTTTAAAGATAAAAGGAGGTCTCAGCCAAGGATTCAGGGTGGCCTCTAGCAGCTAGAAGAGGCAAGAAAATGAATCCTTTGCCAATCCCTTCAGAAAGAAAAGCAACCCTGCTGACACCTGGATTTTAGTCCAGGAGGACCCTCATCAGACTCTTCGGCTACAAATAAGTAATTAAATGTGTGTGCTTTTAAGACAATCAATTTTTGGTAATTTGTTACAGCAGCAATAGAAAACTAATACAATATCTTGTTGTCTTACATCTTGCAAATCTCTCAATTATATTTAAATCTCAATGAATACATCTTGGGGTTGTTTAAAAGTAAGGTGCATTTATACCAGAGATTTCTGTCTTCCGAAAGTATGTGTTTGATATACTTCCGGAAAAAAAACCCCTCTCTGTTCTCTGCTTGAACAAAAGATTTTGTAACTGACTCCAATATTCCTTTTACACAATAGAAATCAAAGCCTGCCAATGCTCATGCCATTTACTTTAGTCAAAATCTGGATGATGCATTGCATAAGTAACAGCATAATAGAGCCCCCGTATTGTAATCTGGGTAGATGTATGCTGTGCTTTGAAAATCAAATATTGTTCCCTTTGACGTTTTGACAAGTAATTTAGACAACAATATACATTTGGCCAACTCATGAATGTGGGACTTCTCGTCCTCGGAATTGTGCAGGGTTTGCATGATGTTAAGAATGACAACAATTAGAGAACTTACTTGTTTCTGCCAAGTGAACAGATGGCCTTGTAGTTTAGAGGAACAATGGTGAAGAAAGAAAAATCGAAGGGGTGGGAATGGGGGAGCGGATGGGGTGGGATAAAACTCTTGCTAGCCAAAATAGCACTAATAACACCAAAGAAAGATGGAGACAAAAGCATGTTCCAATTTGTTTTTGAAAGGTATACAAAAAAACAGAAAAATGGTCTTGCTTATTTCACAGACCCATATTGAATCTAACTCCAGTGTACTTGAGATCTATAAGCTATACTATTACAATGTTGACATTCAAAATGAGAGTTTGAAACAGGATGACATGTTTTTAGTAGGCTGTATTAGTCTTTTTTTTTTTTAAGCTTATCTGTGGAATAAGAGAACTCAAATAAGAACTAGAAATTTACCCTCAAAAACCTAAAATACTTTATACACATTTCCTTTATAAGGATAGAAAGGTAATTGTTTTCTTTTATCTCTTTTGAGCCATTAACTTTCACTAAGTAGAGAATGATTGCCTTTTTGGTGAAGAGCTTCACTACATAGGTTGTATGTATGTGTTTGGATGCGTATATGCATGTGTCTAGGTTTATGTGTTAGGTAATCCGCAAGATGGTCCTGCTTCCTTGCTTTGAGAAGTTTGATCACAGTTGATGATGTGTGTTTGAATTTAAAACAATTTGAACCTCCAATCTGTAAGAATCCTCTTGCTTTTGCAGTTTTCCAATAAAGGAAATTGAATTATCATTTGAGTTATATTGAGATGAGAGTCTGCACTTATATAGCCATAAAAGTTATTCAGACATTGTTTTCTCTCCCTTGAATAGTATTTATGTTACTTAATTACCAAACCAGTTGCAATACCTCCTGCTTATTAAATACTTTGTTAGGCATCCCGCTAAGCATTTTATCATCCCGCTAAGCAAATTATCTCATTTAAAATGCATGGTGACACTCTGAAGTGGGCACAGGTACTATTTCCCTATTTATTTATTAAAAATATATATATATATATATATATTTTATTGATTTCAGATAGGAAGAGAGAGATAGAAACATCTATGATGAGAGAGAATTATGGATTGGCTACCTCATGCATGCTCCCACACTGGGGATCCAGCCCACAACCCTGGCATGTGCCCTGACAGGGAATCAAACCATGACTTCCTGGTTCATAGGTCAACACTCAACCACGGAGCCATGCCTGTTGGGCTATTTCCCCCTTTTAAAGATGAGTCAATGGAGACTATAAAAAATGGAGAGATTTAGTGAAAGCCACATATTTGATTAACCTGGAATGGGGACAGAACACTAGGTTAGTCTAACTGAAAACTTTCTAACTAACCATTTGAATTAGGGTAAGATAGGGAATGATCACACATACACTACCAGTGGTTTCACAGGATGGATGTTGGTCACTCATCTGCAGGGCAGCTCTCCCCATGTGACCACACACAGACCCAGGATTGTTTGGTCTTAGAGCTTAGCCACCTTCCCCTAGTAGAACCTTGCCATGGTCTGCATTTCTAAAGGAAGGAGAAGGGAGATAATCCATAGGAGGACTTTGTAGGCCAACCATGGGTTTTACAAAAGCCCTCTGCTTGTGTTCTTTTGCAGAAAACTTAGATCATTTTCCTCAGTCATACCTAGCCCACAATATTGATCTACAAAAGCATTTTTGTCCTGTCATTTTTCTCCTCAAATTGCCTGTGTGATTTAAATAGTTCAAAGTGCTCTTTGGGACCTGTATCTTCATTGAACATTTAGAGGTTGGGGAAACGGTGAAAGGCTAGTCCCTCTCCAACATTGTCACTTAGGTTTCCTCTAAACTACTTTGATGGTCTTCATTATGGGAAGTTTTACTGAAATAACTTTTTAATCATTTAATTTCAATTAAATTTGTTTTAACTCAATTACATTTAATAAAGACTTTCAAGATTTAGGCATTTTAAATTAATAACGTCTAGTCCCTTTTTGCTTTCTAATTAATAGCTAAGCTAATATTCATTCATAAAACTGGCCATAATAGAAATAGAGTAGGAACTATTTTTGACTGCTTAGAATGTAAGAAAGGCAATCTATTAATACAATCTTTCCATGATTATAATAGTACTGATAAATTCACTAGTATCTAATTTTCCTGATATTGTCCTCAAATGAAATGTTCCATATGGATAAATTTTCTACATAGAAAATACAAAATTTAATTAAAAAGCAGAAGTCTTTCTTTTTTTATTGATTGCCTAGAGACCTAGTGCACAATTTGTGCACTGGTGGGGTCTGATCAGGCCACAGAAGGTTGGCTGTAGGAGCACACTGATCACCAGTGGGCAGCTCCTGCATTGAGTATCTGCCCCCTGGTGGTCAGTGTGCATCGTAGCCCACCAGTCAACTGGCCTTTCAGTTGTTCAGTCGCTTAAACTTTTATATATATAGATTTGATAGATGATAGATGATAGATAGATGATAGATAGATAATAGATAGCTAGACATTGATTTATTGTTCCACTTACCCATTCATTGGTTGATTATTGTATGTGCCCTGACTGAGAACTGAACTTTCAGCCTTGGCATATGGGACAACACTTTAACCAACTAATAGCTGGCCAGGGCAGAAGTCTTTCTTAGTTTGTATTCCTTCTTTATAATTTCATCTTTCCAGGATGTCTTAAGTTTGTGACTATGAATATTCATTATTGGATTATTCTATTAAATAATATAGCAATGCCCTTCTAGAACAAGAGATGTTAGAAATTCTATCCCTACCTTACTCAGTTCAGATATGTGTCTTGAATTTTTATTTTTATCTTTATATTTTTTTCTGTTTTTTCATTTGCTTTAATTTGTTACATTATTACCATTATAAATTTCAATTTTTTTAGATTTAACATGCATATATTGCATATGATTATATGTAGTATTATTCACTGAATAAATAGTATACATATTATATATTTCTACTGAATGTCCTACAATATCTTGCTAATTTATCTCTTATGGTATAAAGAGGAAGCAGATCAGTCTGAATTTGTGTCAACAGCAAGGATCTAAAATGAAAGCAACATGGTCTCTTGAAAGGCTTTTCCATGTGTAAGGAACACAAATTTAGAACATAGACCTAGCCCTTAGTAAAACCATTTTGGTCTTTTTTATGCAAAGGGAAAGATTTATGTCTTATTACTTATCTTATTTGTATAAAGAGGACAGTGGAGAAGTAACAAATAAGTGGCAAGTTAGTTTGTAGCTCTAGAAACTATGTACCATATTTTCTGGCGTATAAGATGACACCCTAATTTTTACAGTTAAAACATAGATTTAGGCCTATATTTGCTGTATAAGACTCCCCCCACTTCCAAGGCAACACCAGTTCTTTTCTTAATAGACCATCTCTCTGACTCTGGCCAATCTGAGCAGGCTTTTTACTAGAACACAGTGTAGCTTTGGGTACAGAACATCTATAATTTGCATGCATAAAAAGCCTGCTTGGATTGGCTGAGTTAGAGAGGTGGTCTATTAAAAAAAGAACTGGTGTTGCCTCGGAAGTGAGGGGTAATCTTATACAGCGAATATAGGCCTAAACCTATGTTTTAACTGTAAAATTAGGGGTCGTCTTATACACCGGAAAATACGGTAACCAAAGTCAGCCCAATTCCATATAAAAAAAGAGCTAATATGCTAATTAGACTGGATGGAAGAACCACCTTTTGGAATGACCAATGAGCACTGGTATAGTGCAGGCTTATGTATGCTTCTTACTTATTCCCTACTATAGTCTGTCCCTGAGATAGGAAATCAAGGGGCTAAATTTGATTCACCCATCACTCCTTCATTCATCTTTGTATGTACTCAGATGTCATTATTCCTTTATTGAGCAAACACATATACTGAAAGCTGCCTGGTCCCTATGCACTATGGTTGTTTCCAGTTTGATTGTTTGCAAAGAGGAACATGATACAGTTCTTGACTTAAAGGAGCTCATAGCATTTGGAAAAATTAGATGCGCAAATGCTGTTAGAATGCATGTGGTGAGTGTCAAAACAGACACATTGCTGTGGGAACATAAAGGAGAGAGGGTCTTGTTCTACTAGTCTCAAGGATTCAAATGAAGGCTTCATGGAGAAGGCAAGAGAACCAAGTTCTGTAGAATAGATAATATTTCATGAGAAGGGGGACTATATCATATCAAGCATGCTCAGCAGCATGAAAGGGCTGAGTACATTCGGGAACTGTTGAAATTTTTAGAGTGGCTGAGGTACAGGTAACTGGAGTAAAGTCAAGGGTAATGAGTGTGAGGTGAGCAAAGTCAGAAAAGTCAGGGACCAATTGTGAAGGGCCTTTTGCCAATCAAAGAGGTCTAGAATATTCCTCATATAGTGGGTATAATGTGACTTTCCCAGCTCCAAACAATAAAGAAAAGGAGTTGTGTGAGAAATGGGAAGAACAAGCAGACATCACATAGAAGGGATGAGTTTCTAGAGTCATGTAAAGGTGTTGGAAGTGAAAAGCAGGGAACAAATCTGAGAACTATTTAGGGCTAGAATTAACAGGTGTGAGTAGATGTGAAGCCGGAGGCAGTAGCAGAAGTGCAAGTGACAGTTCTCTCAAAGGGCATATAGGAAATGTAAGGAAGAGGAAACTTTGAAATAAGATCATAAAGTGCTCCATGTTTAACATGTGCAACTTGAGGCACTTATAGGTATTTTAGGTAGGAAATTCCAATGCATTTGAGTCTGGAATGCAAGGGAGAAATTTAGTAGATGGAAATATCTATGTGAAAAGTTGTAATCAAATTGGTGATAATTGAAGCCAATAGAAATTGATGATTGTACAGAACAGAATATGGAGAGGGAAACGAGAAAGAAATGAGGACTACAGAAACTAAAGTGGCATATTTAATTAATCCTATAAGTGAAACATTAAGGAACACTTAATGGAATGCTTGGGGGATTGAAAGAACAGTGTTTTGTTTTGTTTTTAAGTCACCTATTTTGAATTTTCTTTTTCTTTACCATACCATTGGCACTCAAATTTTAATCCACTGTATAACAGCATGGATATTTATTTGCTTTTGCATAAGTATCCCCTTCTCTCAATATTGTTCCTCAAACCAGGGGCTCTATGAATGAAGTTCTTTCTAACTTAAAAACTCAACTTCTCAGAATGTGTCAGGAGGAAGCATTTTCTGCAATAAGTTTTAGGCGTAGAAGGAGACATTTTCATTTAAAACAACAGGTACTTTTAGCAGCTTTTAATATTTGGAGAGAGCCTTGAGCTAGAAACTAAAATATTAAGATTTTTATTCTGCCTTTTGTTTATAACTTACTTTGTGGAGCTGATGAGTGATGGTATCTCTTCATTTTTAACATTTTGTCCTTTATTTAATTTTTACTTTATTATTATTTTTATTAAAGTATAGGGATATACAATATTATATCAATCTGAGTTATACAACATTGCTGTTTAACATTTATATACTTAATGAGTGATCACCATAATATTTCCTAATAAGCATCTGTCATTTTCAAGTTTATTATATTACTAGTGGCCTGGTACACAAAATCCATGCACATTAAAAGGGAATTAATTAGAGAAAATATTTTAATATTGCTATTTCCCCTTTCTCTATAATAGAAGTGTCCAAGATAAAAGAAAATTAGTAAAATTTATATGAAAATAATATATTGATATAAATTTATGCCGAAACCGGTTTGGCTCAGTGGTAGAGCGTCGGTCTACAGACTGAAAGGTCCTGGGTTCAATTCCGGTCAAGGGCATGTACGTTGGCTGTGGACACATCCCTGGTAGGGGATGTGCAGGAGGCTGCTGGTCAATGTTTCTCTGTCATCGACTTTTCTGGCTCTCTGTCTCTCTCCCTTCCTCTCTGTAAAAAATCAATAAAATATATTTTTTTAATATATATAAATTTATTTATAAATAAACTATAACAGCATCACATCCCCTGGCCAGTCATGCACACAGCCCCTCCCACACGCACCTGCAGCACATGCAGCCTCCTACTGATGGGTCATTATGGATCACTCAGGATGATTTGTGTATTAGCCTTTTATTATTTAGGATTGTCTATAATCCCTATGCTGTACATTACAGCCCTGGTGATAACACCTCAAAGGATGATGTCTATATTGCTTAGGAAATGATGTGAGCAACCATGATAAAATTGCATTTGTCTGCTAGTTCTATACTTTGAGAATATTTCCTCTGCAGTCAGGTTTTCAGACTTTAGTTGGTCCCAATTTTCTAAATCAAAGTCAAATTAAAAGCATGAATGACGGTCATACTGATATTTAATATACAAAACAATATACAGTCTAATGTTTGCCATTGAAGAGCTTACATTAACTAGGGCAATTTCTGTATATACTCTCACAAATGGCTCAACAATAAATAAAGTCCAGAGGTACTTCTCTGATTATGAGAGTCTTATGTAAAGAAGTAATTGTTTGTATCCATACCACTATATATATATAATTTGTGATTATATATGTATATTATTTTAATTAATATCATTACTTGCCTGTAAAACAAATGTAAGCTAACCTATAGTAATTGTTGTCACTTGAAAAATAAACTATTAGATATTGCTGTGTTGATAGTTAATAGGGAAAGAACACTATAAGCGTCTATACCACTACTTATTTTGCTTTAAATATCAATATTTTTTACCTATAGTGATATTTGACAAAACTAGTTAGAGCTTGATCTTACAACACCCTGTAGCTTTTAGGTGATAATGTTAATACTCAGGTGCACTAGAGAATTATATAGGGTTATAACATTGTGAATTATCTATAAAACTTTGAATAATATCAAATATAAACCAATTTATGAGTAATTATTACTTATCTTTGCTTCATAAATCACTTTAAAGTAAATATTTCAGGATTAACACAAAATAGATTCTAAGCTTTTTAAAATCAAATGTATTTTATTTTCTTTGTGTCTCTAGAATCCAGCCTAGTGGGCAAGGTATTCATAGGCATTCAGTAAAATTTGCTAAATCTATAATAATAAAAGGATAATATGCTAATTAGACCAGACATCTTCCAGACATCAAATTGAAATTATGCTTATTTGATTTTTCAGTTATACTTATTTACTCGACACACATTTATGTGTATCTACCATGTGTAAGGCACTATTGTCTTTACACAGAGGAGATAAAGCATGACATCCATGGTGCTTTTAGAATCAGAAGTTATAGAAAGCATTAAAAAGGTAAATCATAACCTAGCAATGATATCAGAGTAGGAAAAGCACATGCTGTTTTGGGCAGTCTCAGCAAGTAAACCTTACCTCAAACAGTTAGTTATACCAATACTGCCTTGTCCAGAAACCTGGGGCTATTCTCACTCTCTGAATACTCTCGCCTAATCAGAAAGCCATTTGGTACAAAAGCCTCACTGTACTAGCCCTTTCAGGTTGGAGTAACCAAATACCATGGACTGGCCAGCCTATAAATGACAGAAATGTATTTCTTACAGTTCTGGATGCTAGAAGCCTCAGATGAGGGTGCCAGCATCGTGGAGTGAGAACTCTCTTCTTGGTCCCAAACTGCACTTTGCATTTTCACATGGTGGGAGGGGCTAAAGAGCTCTGAGGGGTCTCTGGTTTTAAGGGCACTGATCCCATCCACGAGGACTTAATTCTTCTGATCTAAGCATCAGCCAAAGCCCTGTGTCCTAATACCATCATTTGGGTATTAGGACTTCAACATTGTGAGGGATACAAACATCCAACCCAAAGCATCGAAGTATCCACTGTATACAGTATAGTGCTGACATTTCTTCCAACCTCGGAATACAATGTCCCAATGTCCCATTATCATTGTTGAGAAATGTGACAGTTCGAGAATGAGTTACATATTCTGTGAAACACATTTTGGTTCTTGCTGCTCTGCTATAGTGTAGGAAAAAAAATATCAAGGCTGTTAGGAACTAATAAAATCACAGTTTTTATACCACCATTAGGATACACATGCCATGTCAGACTGTTCCTCCTCAGCATAATACCCTTGTTTGATGATTATGTTGACCTGCACATCTCCGAAGTAATGCAAAGAAAATTTTAATAGATAGCAACAGTATATTTGGGAGGAACTTCAGACAAGATGTTGCCAATGTACACAAAATATTATTATTCAGAAAACTGAGTGAAATTATAACTGAACTTTTCCTTTTAAAAGAATAATTTGCAAGTATTAGGTCAATTCAACCTCTTGAGTGGCTTATAATCAGGGGTGCAATTCAAATTTACAGGTGGAGATTTTTCAAAATGCTCATGTCTTATTTTCTTTGTGTCTGTAGAATCCAGCCTAGTGGGCAAGATAATCACAACCATTTGAGAAAAGGGAAAAGGAAGACAAAACTTAGAAAAGTCCCCAAAGACATTTAAACAAAACTGATTTAGAAAAAAAAAAAAAATAAATAAAGAGAAATGTGTCTTTATAATTAGAAAATAGAAAGACCACAATTATCTCATCAACTTCCATTCTGACATTATAATAAGCTAGAGGCCCAATACATGAAGATTCATGCAAGAATGAGCCTTCCTCTCCCTGGTGCTGGCACTGCCTTCGCTTTGGAGCAGCCTTTCCGTTCCAGCTGGAGCTGCCTTTCTGCCTTTCCACACTGCCCAGAGGCCCAGAGTGGCTGGGGTGGTGCAGAACACCTGCATTGTCCCTCCCTGTCCCAGGCCACTTGGTGCCTGCATATGTAAATTAACCTGCCATCTTTGTTGGTTAATTTGCATACTTGCTATTGATTGGCTGGTGGGTGTCAAGAAGGTATGGTCAATTAGTATGTTACTCTTTTATCAGATGGATAGTATAACTTTGTCCAAGGGACAAAACATACTCCAGTTGATCCAAAATTTATTTCGAGTATTGAAGAAGTTGCATCTCATCCAGGTGAGAGGGAAGGTGTAAACTAAAAACACCTTTGACACCAGACAAGTTTACAACTGTGTTCCTATCTCCCAGAAGCCAAATATTATAGGTTTAAATAATTGAGTTTTTGTAATGATTTCATGGAAGCATCTATTCTTGTGTGCACAAAGAATTATTGGCTTGGATTAATTTTAATCTAGAGCTCTGATATGGGCCTAATGTTGGAAACCTCAGTAGTCCTGGAGCTATGGGTAATGCATAATGCACTGAGTCATCTGATGTAGAGAGATTGTAGAGAATTTTAGAGCTTGAGGGTATTTTATATGTTTTAACTGTAATAATGTTTATTTTCTATAAGGTTTATAACTTGATTGATAATCTGAACCCAAAGCTCTATGGTAAATGTTTTATTTTAAATATATTTCCAGCCCTAGCTAGTTTGGCTCAGTGGATAGAGTGTTGGCCTGTGGACTAAAGGGTCTTGGGTTTGATTCTGGTTAAGGGCATATGCCTGGGTTTCAGGCTGAATCCCCAGTAGGGAGTGTGCAGGAGGCAGCCAATCAATGATTCTCTTTTATCATTGATGTTTCTATCTCTCTCCCTCTCCCTTCCTATCTGAAAGCAATAAAAAAATATTATATATATTTCCACATTTGATGCTTACAACAGCCCTGTGAAGTATGCATTATTATCTCACTTATACTTGAGAACATTGAAACATAGAGACCAGGATCTTGCCAAAGGGAACTAGTCCTCAAGGGAGCAGTTTTGATTAATCTCTGTTAATTGGCAAACTTCTACCAGCTTTTCTTGAAATTTGAGAACTATTAGATAGTATGCTTGGGTGTAAAGCCCAGGCTTCTTGATTCTAAAACTTTGGAATCTGAAGGAGGTGCAAGGTTCTCTGCTTCTTGAGTTGACCCTGGTCAGTTGTGCTTTGGGAAATCTAGGAGAGTCTTAAGGCTCTTGGGAACCTCTGTATTTACTCATTAAAGGTATGGGCAGGAGTTCCAATGATCTGAAATGAAATAATATTTCCAGGAATTCTTGAAGTGTGATAAAATGATAAGGCCCTGGAGAGGAGACTCCAGTGATGCTAAAGAGAAAAGAATGGCTCTGTCTTTATATGTGAAGGGATGTTGAGGAAGAACAAATGCAATAGGTCAACATTTATGCTTCCACCATGACCCTGAATTTTTTAAACCACTGCTTATGCAGTGCTTTATTTATTAATATGTGTGATGGTTAATTTTATCTGTCAACTTGAATGGCCATGAGATGCCCAGATTAAATACTATTTCTGGGTGTGTCTGTATGGATTTCTGGATAAGAGCAGCATTTGAATTTATGGACTCAGTAGATTGTTCTCCCTAATGTGGATAAGCATCCTTTAGGCTGTTGAGCACCTAAATAGAATAAAAGGCATTAGAAATGAGTTCTCCCCTTTTTCTCCTACCTCATACCTGGGACATCTCATCACATCTTTTCTGGTCCTTATACTGAAAGTTTCACCATTGGAACTTGTGATTCTCAGGCCTTTGGACTCAGAATGAAGTACAGATTGACTTCTGGGTCTCCAACTTGTAGACAGCCGCCCATGGTACTTCTCAACCTCCATAATCATGTGAACCAGTTGCTCACAATAAATTTCCAATATATATGTACTTTTAAATCTTCTCTGATTTACCAGTTTTCTTTAAAGAAAATGTATCTGACTCTAAAGGTCAAGTGTTACATAACTGATTATGTAGATTTGTGGCTAATAGTCACCTCATTTCAGATATGATAATTCTAAAGACAAAGTAGGTCTTCAGTCAGCCATAAAATGTGGTCTAAAGATGCCATATATTTCTTACTAGTCTGATTAAGTGCTCATTTGGATAGCTAATTTACAAGTAGTAAATTGTCCAATATTCTAATCAGTAGCTAGTTGAACAATAACTCTGATTTGGTTTAGGAAGATTTGGCTAATATAAAGAAAAATAAGTCAAATTCCCACTGGTAACCAAACCCCTATGATCATTGCTGAAATCTTGTCAGAATTTGTTTTGACATGGTCCCCAAAATAAGGTTTCTGGAACTTAGAGAAATCAAGTTATTTAATTTAGCACGTTCTGTACTATGTGCAAATAAAGAGTAGGCATTCTATATTCTATGGTAGGGAGAAGTCTCTGGCAAATCTAAATAATTATGGAGAACAAAATTTGTGAAAAAATTCAGAAAAAAACAGATGAGAGAAGATATAGCAATTAGAGGCCTGATGCACAAAATTCATGCAAGAGTAGGCCTTTCTAGCCCTGGCTGCCCTCACAGCCCTGGCTTTGTCTGGAAGGTCATCCAGATGCCTTTCTGCAGTTCGGCCGTTTGGTCAATTTGCTTATTATGCTTCTATTATAGATTTCTTTAGCTGCTTCAATGATAGAAAAATTCCCTTAGGCAAACCACAGGTTGTCTCCTGTTTCAGTTACAAATTGCTATGAATAAAAACAATGCAAAATGTAATTCTTAAATTATTTACAAATAAATTTTAAATGCTTCTATATTTTTTACTTTGATGGAAGTAATTTGTGTCAAGTGAGAAATCAATGAGTTCTCATATATTACTTGTTTTCTGCTTGGCATTTGAAAATTACAATTACTATACTGAAAAATATAAGCATTAAAGTTAAAAACAGAATTCTAAGTGGATTGTAAATTTAGTTTTTTTTTTAATTTATCTTTATTGTTGAAAGTATTATAGATGTCTGTCCCCACCCCACCCCAATTTTTTTCCCATTGACACCCTCTCCCAGCCTTCCTGCTCCCAGCCTTTACCGCACTACTGTCTGTGTTTAATAGCTATGCATACTAGTATATGCATATAAGTTCCCCAGTTAATCACTGGCCACTATCCCTCTGAAATTCATCAGTCTGTTTGGTTCTTCTATGTGTCTGAATCTATTTTGTTCATCAGTTTATTTTCTTCATTAGATTCCACAAATGAGTGAGATTGTGTGATACTTATCTTTCTCTGATAAATCAGTAAAATTTAGGTTTAAAAAGCAACTAAAAAATAAATCCTGAACTCTCACTGAAACATATAGAAATAGTACTTTTTATAAGGAATGCAATGTAAAATCCCAGATGATGGGGTTTATATATGTATACTTGATCTTTATAAAGAGAACTGGAGGATTATTTTCATGTGGCAACATTATTTTCATTTTTTGGAACAAAAATACCTGCAAGTAACAACAACATTTTCAACCACAAGGACACATTTTTGTTATATCATTCATCTCTGTTCTAAAAACTATTGGTTGCTCATTATTGGTTGGAAGATAATCTTTGTTTTGTAGGAAAGAAAGTCATCAGTATTGGTTAGTATAAAAAATGTGGAAGTCAATGAAAACAAAGCAATGAGTGAAGGTTACAAAAACCTTGGAAAGGGAAATTTTTAAATAGATTCTTATGTGAAGACATTCTTTGATTACAGACATGAAGGGAAGCAAAGATCCAGTTGGCTTTGGGAAAAATGAAACAGAGAGCCCAAGTCAAAATTAACTGCATATTTAAGTAGTCATGGCAATACGAAATCCTTTTCATGGTAAAATGAATCCAAATAATGCATTTACTAGAGGTGAACCCTGGTGCTATCTGTGTTTTGAGCAGTTCCACCTGAGGGTGAGGGATTTTAGGAGATCTTGTCCAGTGTGTGATGGGATGAAATTCATAAGCCCCTGAGAGAAACAGCATTGCATCTAATATTATACAGTTTGAAACACAAAAAATAGTGGTACCTGAGGCATATTAAGATAAGGTTGATGTCAATAAATATGATATAGTCACAAAAGCGAACAGGAGATTCATTTGTTCACTCCATAAAATGTACTTATCAAGTTTCTATTGACCAGGCATAATATTGTACTAGAGGCTCTATACACAAAATTTGTGCAAGACTAGGCCTTCGCATCTCCAGCTGCCTGGATCCTTGCAGCTCTGGCTTCATCTGGAAGGTCATCTAGAAGGTCATTTCACTGTTCGGTCATTCGGTCAACTTGCATATTATGCTGTTATTATTGTAGATTCTAGAGATTCTAAATGAGTAAGACAGTGGCCATTCAATTTAGGAAACTGACAGTTTATAGCAGTGGTCACCAATCAGTGGTCTGCAGACCACTGGTAGTACATGAGGTCTGCGGAAAGGTTGGTGACCACGGCTTTATAGAGAGGGATACATGCATTAACAAATATGTTAAAATAAATATTATAGGGACTATTATAGACACAGGTACAGGGCAGAGTGACACAGAAAAGATCATAATTTATTTTACCAGGGAGGATAAGTAAAGCTTTCATGACTGAGTTGATATCTAAGTTGGACCTTGACAGGTAAGTATGAGTTAGACCAGAAAGACCATTATGAAATGATGTCACTAGCTGAAGCAGAATTATCATAGGATGGATGGATGGATTGATGGATGGATGGAAGGAAGGACAGAAGGAATGAATGTGAAATGTAAGTAGATTTACAAGGCATTTTTTGTATATTATTTTAATTAGGTTTTGGTTTAAAGCAATTAGACTTGTATGTAAGCTTTTATTAAAACTGCTGTTAAAAAATCTATGTGGAATTCAAATTGTTTTTTTTACCCCTATGAGGAATATAATTCAAAAACAGTGTGAAATATATACAAATTTATAACTGAAGGTCAAATTGCTATGTTAGCCCAGGCTTTGTCAGTAAAAACACATTTTAAATATTTTAAATGTCACCCACCATGTGCAAACCATGCTCAGAAATTTGAATTGGTATACATAAAAAAAATTATATAGAATGAGTTTATATCTGGCATATTATATATTATAGAATTTATATTATGACTAAAAGGAAGCTGCTTAAGCATTAAACAAATAAAATAAATAAATGAACGCTAGTTTATTCCACTGGGTCCTAGATTTTTAGTTGAGTCTCATATGTGGTTAGGCCTAGGGTCACAAACTGATGGAGATAAAGATTGGTAATGTATCTGTTATCAATGGCTAAATAACAAACAACTTAAACATAGTGCTTTAAGCAAAAGTGATTTATTTTTTCTTATGATTCTATCCAATGGCTAGATGGCTTATCTGGTGGAATCGACTGGGGCCTTTAATATGGTTGCATTTTGCAGGGGGAGAAGAGAAGACAGAAGTAGAAGCTGTCATTAAGGGCACCTTGGTTCTCTCCTAATGGTCTCTCCAAGAGACTTGCTTGGCCTTTCTCACAGCACAGAGGTCTCCAGGCTGTCAGTTTAGATGAAGAATTCCAAGAGCATAAACTACAATAGGTTGGAAAGGGGAGATTTGGAAGCAACACAGCCTTCCTTTGGCTGCATTCTAGTGGTCAAAGGTAGTCAGAAACAGGCCAAGTTCAAATGGAGGAAGTGAAGATGATGACATATGTAAATTCTCCTTGTGAAAAGCATGTAGTATGTAAGCTGTAGCCGTGACCATCTTTAAAAATAACCTGCCACCAGTTAGTAGAATTAGCTAAATTTCAAATGCAATTTGAATGAATTTAGGGAGGTATAAGTCCTCTCCAGTTTTCTAATATCTCCATCAGACCTTCTTGTTTTCTATGAGGACTTGTCCAACTCTCTGTCTTCCAAAGCGTTCATTTTCTAACCCTAATTTTGAGAATCCATATTTACTTATTAGAATTCAGGAAGATAGAAATGGTATAATAGAGTGTCTATAAATGCTTTCTTTAAAGGCTATGAAGAAAATTGACCTGCCTTCATCAACTAGATCATAACTTAACAATATTTAAAAAGTTTGACCTAAGAAAACAAGACAAAAATTTATTTATCAGAAATAAATTTTAGCCAAAACCGGTTTGGCTCAATGGATAGAGCGTCGGCTTGGGGACTGAAGGGTCCCGGGTTCAATTCTGGTCAAGGGCATGTACCTTGGTTGCGGGCATCTCCCCAATAGGGGGTGTGCAAGAGGCAGATGATCGATGACTCTCTCTCATTGATGTTTCTAACTCTGTATCTCTCTCCCTTCCTCTCTGTACAAAATCAATAAAATATATTAAAAAAATAAATTTTAAAAATATATATTTTATTGATTGATTTTAGAGAGGAAGGGAGAAGGAGAGAGAGAAACATCAATGATGAGAAAGAATCATTGATTGGCTGCCTCCTGCATGCACCTTACTGGGGATCGAGCCTGCAACCCAAGCATGTGCCTTTGGTTGGAACTGAACCTGGGACCCTTCAGTCTGCAGGCTGACACTCTATCCATTGAGCAAAATCAGCTAGGGCAGAAATTAAATTTTTATAATTAATACTATCCTTCAAAATAGAGGTCCTCACAAATTTTTATTACCAGAGTAAGAGGATTTAAAGTACAGTTAAAGTGGTTGGAGAACAACATTAAATATGGCAGCAAGGGATGGGCAGTGACAGTCAGAAGCCAGAAAGGTTTCCATTGACTCCGTAAATGTTTTGTCTGGCAGTTGGGAGGAGCAAGCAAGAGGATGAAATGAGAGGGATGTGGTGATCTAGATCAGCCCATTATCTCATAATTAAAGCTGCCACAGAACTCAAAAAAAAATAGTTATATATGAAACTCATGGTCTTGAAATATGAGTTAGACTCACTTCTGTGTCTCTCTATTGGATATATTGTTTCATTTCCTCTGTTTATAGGACAAGTTAAATTAAGCTTGAAATTTTATGAGATGAATCTGGCTCAGAGCATTTTGTAAATATTATGACAATAAGTCTATAGCAAAATCACTGCAGCCGAGTTTGCAGAAAATGATATTGAAATGCTAGAAAGTTTGTGTGACTGGCTCAGTGAAGATAATGACCTTAAGTTGAACATACAGGTTTGGCCTATAAATTTGGAATAATCAAGGTATTAATGTGATTTTGATCAAATAAGCTGTTTTGTAATATTGTGACCTAGATTTTATAAGATCCTGGATAAGTTTTTATTTTCCAGGAGATAATTTCTATGACTCATATGCATAGTATTCTATGATTTTAATGTAGTTGATCTGTTGGTTTCCAACAAAGTTGAGTACACATTTTGTTACAGAAAAGCTTTAATATAATCTCCATTGTAAACATCAAGTTATAAGAGGAGAGGGATTGCTGAAACCCATATGGTTAAGTGGATAGAGAGTTAGTCTGCAGACTGAAAAGTCCCAGGTTCGATTCTAGTCAAGGGCATGTACCTTGGTTGTAGGCACATCCCCAGTAGAGAGTGTGCAAGAGTCAGATAATCAATGTTCCTCTCTCATTGATGTTTCTAACTCTCTATGCCTCTCTCTTCCTCTCTGTAAAAAAAAATCAATAAAATATATTTAAAAAAAAGAAGAGAGGGATGTATTGAGATTTTCTATTTTAGTAATATTCATAGTACATCAGGAATATTCATTCTCCTGGTCTCACATATTAAATATGTGAAAAAAATCCAATCGTTAGGGATCTAGTTTGCACTTTTGAAATCAGATCATCAGATACTTGTATCTGTCCAACTTACACCATTCACAAAAATAAATTCAAAATGGATAAAGGACTTAAATGTAAGACGGAAATCCATAAAAATCTTAGAAAAATCCAAATGCAGCAAAATATCAGACATATCTAATAGCAAAGTGTTTACTGACACATCTCCTAGTACAAAGAAAACTAAGGAGAAAATAAACAAATGGCATTACATCAAAATAAAAATCTTCTGCACAACAAAAGAAACCATCAACAAAAGAGCCCACTGCATGGGAGAACATATTTGCCAATGTTATATTCAATAACAGTCTAATCTCCAAAATCCATAGGTAACTCAAACATCTTAACAAAAGGAAAATAAACAATCCAATCAAAATATGGGCAAAGGACCTAAATAGACACTTTTCTAAAGTTGACATACAGAAGGCCCAGAGACATATGAAAACATGCTCAAATTCACTAATCATCTGAAAAATGCAAATCAAAACAACAATGAGGTACCATGTCATATTTGTGAGAATGGCTATCATCAACAAATGGCAAGTGCTGGCAAGGATATGGAGAAAAAGTAACCCTCTTGCACTGATGGTGGGAATGCAGACTCGTGCAGCCACTGTGGAAAACAGTATGGAGTTTCCTCAAAAAAACTAAAAATGGAACTCCCATTTGACCCAGTAATCCCACTCCTAGGAATATATCCCTAGAACTCAGAAGCACCACTCAGAAAGGAAATAAGGCACCATATGTTCATAGCACAATTTACAATAGTTAAGATTTGGAAACAGCCTAAGTGCCCATCAGCAGATGAGTGGATTAAAAAAAAAAAAGGTACATCTATGGAATACTATGCTGCTTTAAAAAGAACAGAATTCTTCCCATTTGCAAACAGAATGAATGGACCTGGAGAGCATTATGCTAAGGGAAATAAGCCAGTCAGAGAAAGATAAATATCACATGATCTCACTCATTTATGGAATATGATGAACAATGTAAACTGATGAACAAAAATAGACCCAGAGACATAGAAACATTGAACAGATCATCAAACCTCAGAGGGAAGATAGGGAAGATTGGGGAGGGGGGGGGGGGTAAGAGAACAACCAAAGGACTTTTATGCATGCATATAAGCATAACCGATGGTCACAGACAATGGGGAGAGGATGAGGGCAAGTGCTGGGGGGTGGAAGTGGCTGGGAATGTAATACTTTCAACAATAAAGAATTTAAGTTTAAAAAAAAATCATCAGATGCTTCTACTGACATAATCTAATAAAACCATGGCCTAATATCACAATTATGGGCTTCCTTCAGTCATAAAAAAATAAAATTTGAAATAAAATTTTATATCACTTTTAGTTGGAGACCTTTACAATGTTCTTAACTCTTGACTTCCACTTTTCAATGATCAATATGACTACTACTTCTCTTGTAATAATAAAAAAAAAAAAATCCTATTGTGTTAACCATTTACCTCTAATGCAAAATCCAAACACATTAGCATGAAAATACAGGCAGCCTTTACTTCTGATCATTATTTTGGCTTTCCAGGTTGCAGCTTTCTAAGAATCTGCTCAGAGCGATTTAAACTTTAATGCTTTGCAGTTGCTGCCTTCAAATGCTTATTCATTTCAACTTTGAATTTGTGTTTTGTAGGTAAGGTCCAATGGGATAATGTACCAGAAGCTTGAACAATTGGCTAACATGTGGTCCACCCCCACCCCCAAACAGGATCTCAGCCTCCCAAGCTCTATACCACATTGTGACCTCTGCCCCCCTCAAAGGGGATGATGACTGGGATTCTATAGTGGAATCAGGCTTGCATTTCATTGTTTCTGCCTGTGGCCAGGCACTGCCCTGGCTGGGTGTATGGGGAGAGCAGAGAAGGGTAGGGGTGTAATACACTTGCCTGATACTCAGGGCAGGGCACCACTGTGGCTGCCGCCTCTGGGCAAGCAGCATCATGGGCTATGCACCAGATGGTTGGGTGGCTGACATGGTGGGAATCTTGCCCCCACCCCTGATCCAGGGACACAAAGCACACAGCTCATTCTAGTGGAAAGATACTATCCCTTAGGGAATAGGACAGAGCCCTGTGAGGAGGGGAGAGTCACAACTCCCCACTACCACACATGCTCCCAGAAAAGGCTGCATATTTTGATTTTGCACTGGGCTTTTTAAATTATGTAGCTGGCCCTGACTTTTTCTTACCTTCTCCATACTTCCAGCTACA
The DNA here is from genome assembly GCF_014108245.1 of Pipistrellus kuhlii. Classification (NCBI taxonomy): domain Eukaryota; kingdom Metazoa; phylum Chordata; class Mammalia; order Chiroptera; family Vespertilionidae; genus Pipistrellus; species Pipistrellus kuhlii. The sequence continues at coordinate 4,311,346 of NW_023425404.1, forward strand.
GTGAAATATTTTGAGTTTCTAAAATATATTCCCATAGCACATAGGTGGTATTTTTTTTAAAGCTGTAATAGGTTTGTCCCACTTAAATACCAGGAATATTCCTTTTCATGCTTAACAGTGCAATCATAAATATCTCTCTGGTAAAATCTACATCCTCCATCTTTATTCTACAAAACAGATTTAGATATTCCTTCATGTTGCCTCAAGATATAGCGGGCACCCCACCTCTGGCATTTAACACACTTATTTGCAAGCTCACGTCAACCTTTAATTCTGAAGGGTAAAGCCTGTTTTATTAAAATCCCAGAATATGGCACATGCTAGTCAGATAATACATATTTACTGAAAAACAACATTTATCATTAGTTACAATAATGCATAGTATTTATAACTAGAGGACCATTGCAGGAAAATTCCTGCAAGAATAGAGCTTCCTGGCATCTTCACTGTCTCACTCTCCTCCTGCCTCTGCTGTCTCACTCCCTTCTCCATAACTTCACTGTCTTCTGAAGCACTTGGCTTTCTTCTATGCTGCTTCAGTCTTTGCTAGTTCCCAAACCTGTGTATGCAAATTAACCTCTATCTTTGTTGGGTATATTTGTATACTCACTCCTGATTGGCTATGGACATAGCAGAGGTACAGTCAATTTACATGTTTCTCTTTTATTAGTGTAGCTATTTCAGTATTCCATTGAATAACTTTCCCATAATATGTGGCTCTCAGTAAAATTTTTACATATTTAATGTGGGATGTATTTTCTTGAGAGTGGTATTTTTCCATTCTAATTTAAGAAACATTTCCTAAATACACACACCCAAACACACATATAAATACAAACAGTAGGCATGATAAACACTTGGCCTTATTGAGGGCAAAGAAAGAATATTAGACAATTCATGTATTGTTTGTGTTCACTTGACTTTAAACTGAACTGTCTGTTAGCTTCAGTAACAACTAACCCTGAAAAAGGTATGCAAATTCAGACAAGTGACTTACATAATATAATACAAAGGATTCAACCTGTGAAATGAGTTGTGAATTCACTTGCTGTTTTTAGCATTAGCTTTACTTCAGATGAGCTACTTTTGTTTCTAATGGTTATATACAAGCATCAGCCCTATCTTCAATTTATGACTAATATATGGTACTTGAATTTATGCATTCTAGACATGAGATTTCCAATCTTTGGTTATTTGGGGAATGCAATCACAATAATTGCAATATGTTTCTGCCTTCCATGTGATTAGCTATAATACTTCAGTAGAGCTGGAGGTGAGGAGAGGAAAATAAATAGTTAAGACCAACTACATCATTTGCAGAGCCAAGTGCAATATAATCTCTTATATAATAAAAGGTTAATATGCAAATTGCCCCCTTGGGAATTCTGCCAACTGGGAGTTTGACCTACCAGGAGTTCAGCCACTCTCTATGACATACACTGAGCACCATGGATTGGTGCAGAATGAAGAAAGGCCCTGGCTGGCAGCAAGAAGTCCCCAATCAGCCCTGATTGCTGGCCAGGCCTAGGAACTTTATATATGCACAAAATTCATGCATTGAGCCTCTAGTATGTTATAATATATGTAAATTATCTCATTTTTAATGCATTTACTTTAAAGGAAACATACTTAATACCAGCCAAGTGTAAAACATGTATTGTTTCCCAGAAATCAGAGGTAAGAGTAAGTATAATTTCACTAGTGTCCCAATGCATGGATTCATGATTCATTCACATTGAAAGGGAAATAATTCAAAGAATTATTTTAATATTGCTATTTGCCCTTTCTGCCTCAGCACCTGAGAGCTGGGCAGTGGCCCCACCCCTGCTGCAACCACTGGTTGCCATCTGCAGGGATATCTATGGAATGATAGGGCACCCATTCACACCTGCCTTGGCCTGGCACTGTCTGCTCACCTACTCTACCATCCCACTGTGGTCACACTCTCATCATAGCCCATTGGTGCCAGCAGCACCTCCATTGCCATCTGCTGCCAGTAGTATGTCACTGATGCCCACTATATTCTGCACTGTGCCCTGGTGGTCAGTGCATGTCATAAGGAGCGGTCAAACTCCAGTCAAATCACTGCCCAATGGGACAATTTGCATATTAGGCTTTTATTACATAGGATTATAATCATAATAATGTGATACATCCTATCTAATAAAGAGGGATTATGCTAATTGACTGTCCTGCCCTCAAAGATGGCAGCGCCCAGAGCCAATAAGAAGGGAATATAGTGATTGACTTACCCACCCTCAAAGATGGCAGCAGCAACAGCTACAAGATAGTAGTGCCCAGTCCCCTGAATGCCGCCAGGCAGTCCCAGTCACTTAGCACATTCCCAGCCATTCAGCACACCTGCCTCCAGAGTTCCCCAGTCCCCTCAGCCCCCCAGCCACCCAGGGCTGGCCCAAAGCACAGGCTAGACTCAGATATTGGCTGCCCAGCTTCCCAGGGTTACCTGAGGCTCAGGTAATCAGGACCAACTGAGGCTTGTGCTGCTGGCAGTGGCAGCAGCAGAGGTGTGATGGGGGCGTTGCCTTCACCTGATTACTGGGTTGCTTCCCACCCCTGAGTGCTCCCCAACTGTGAGAGGGGTAGGCTGGGCTGAAGGATCCCCCTCCAGGGCCTGAATTTTGATGCACTGGGCCTCTAGTTTAAAAATAAATAATAAAATGCAAATAAAACTAAGTGTAATTGTTTGTTTTCAAAACAAACTAAAATGCCCTGACCTGGTACCTCAGTTGGTTGGAGAGTCATCAGACATACTGAAGTTGCAGGTTTGATCTCTGGTCAGGGAACCTACAACAGTCAGCCAATGAATACATGGATAAATGGAACAATAAATCTCTCTCTCTCTCTCTCTCTCTCTCTCTCTCTCTCTCTCTCTCTTTCTCTCTCTCTCTCTCTTTCTTTTTCCCTCTCCTTCCATTCTCCCTCCCTCTCAAATCAATATTTTAAAAAAGGATTTGATTTAGAAAATAAATAAAAAATCATACCTGAAATAAAAACCTGATTGAGAGGAATTTAATGTAATCAGTCAGTATTAAAGATAATCAACATTGTTTAGTTTTTTAAAAGCTGTGGTTTTACATCAATTAATCCACCAACATTCTTGGAGCTCCTTCTGTGTGCCAGACCATGCTATCATCAACCTAAAATAATTCTCTTTTTGCCATTTTGAGACTCACCAACATGCAGAATTACAATTTCTGAGTTCTCTGCTCATCTTTCTTTTCAAAGCGAACAGCCAGGTTAATTCAGCAGCTTCCCCAAGAGTGAGGCTGGGCCCATCTCCCTGAATTTGGGTAAGTGCAACATGGCCAAATGATATAGACTGATTTTAGGCCCATCTTGGTTTTTGAAGCATCTTGAATGTCCCTCCAGACTTCTCTTCAAATATTTAGAGGCCATATGTCCCAGAAACAGTAGCTGAAGCTGGAAGAGAGATGCCCAAACTGTGACCCAAGCAAGAAACAAACCTTTGTTGTGGCAAGCCAATGAGGTTTAGTTTTGTTTATAACTACAGCCTATCCTGGGCTATCCTAATGCAGGCAGAAAGGCAAATAATGTTTCAAAGTGTTCTCTGATAAACATAGATTCTGGCAATTAATTCACAACCAAAATGAGATCAGGGATTGTTGTTCAACAAACTTTGCTTTAAGAAAGCATCAGAAGTGATTGCCAGAATATATTCTCCTGGGTACCAAATTATTTACTAATGATGCTGTATAATGAAAAAATGTTTCTTACTTGTGGAGCACTTCCATGGGTTTTAGAAAATCCATATGGAAATCATTAATCATGATTTTAAGCATGCATTCATAATATCTTAAAAATATTCAGACGAGTCAATAATGAGGTTTTTCAGACAACAGGGTATGTTTTTCAAATTTTTAGAAAATTACATAAATTACTGAGATTAGAGAGCATATTCACAGGGCCCTGGGTTTATAATGTCTAAAATAATGACAAAATAATAGTGACAACTTCAGTTTAGTAAGCCACACACTTAGAATGCTTTCTGTACCCACCTATTTGATCCTCTCAGTAACTTTATATGGTAGGTACTATTAATCAAGCCATCATATAACTGATAAATCTGAAACTCATTACATGGATTGCAAGCCAAGGAACCCCGTTCCAGAACTGTATCCTTTGCACACCAACTTCAGACCCCTTGGGTGAAGAATCTACTTCTAGAGGTTTGGCTCAGCAAGCCCTTGGATATGGGCAATAACCCTCACTGTAAAAATGATTCATTTGACATGTTTATGATTTCATGTGTTTACTTGTGAGGTATGGCTTACAATTATTTGCCATCAGTAAATTAAAAAGAGTTAATTCTTTGCTTTGCAGGTCTAATTTTAAGTCAAGCTTGGGAAATAGGTCCTCAGAATCAAACCAGCTTGTTAGTCATTGGATCTGATAGCTTCTAGACATGAGTTTATCACCCTAGAACCCTTGACTATAGTCTTGGGAGCAGATGTGAAATCAATGGCCTACAATATTACAAGGGCACCGCCTGAAATGTTCTTGTTACCTCTCTGGTATGATTCTTTGGAAGGAGAGAAATAAACTAACTGCTAATTCCCATGTTCAGATACAACTATAAAAATCTGAATAAGATCAGATTCAGATTATAAATAAAGTTCTGGTTATAAATTGGCTTCTGGCCCAAATTAATCTGACATAGATTATTTTCCAATTTCCAACTATTAGAAATCCCAATATTGGTTTTCATGGACAAAGAATCAAATATACAACTTGAAAGCCTATTTACCTTACCCCGATAAAAATCAAAGATAATCCTAAAAGAACTGAAGGTATTAACCACCACAATAGACTTGTTAACCAGTCTTTCTGGAGCAAAATACTATTGGATTCCAAGATTATTTTGATTACTATAAGCCAACCAGTGACTCCAATTGCAGATGATGTTTCTGACATAATTCGTTTTTTACAGAATATTACTTTATCACTATGCATTTGAAATGTAATTACTTATTTTATTTTTCAAAGATTTTGATTCCATTGTTTTCAGACTCTCAGAGGCAAGTTCCTTTTATAGTTGGGACAGAAGAAAGTAATTCATTCTTGACCTTGGTTGATAAACCAATCTCTATTCTTGTTGTACAGTTCACTTGGACATGCTGTATAAATCTTTCTATATGTTACTAGATTTTTTTTGCTAGTTTTTGTTGAAGAGTTTGTGGGGAGAAAAAAGAAGGAAAAAAAATATTAGTTTACAGTGTGATTTTCTTTTGATATTTTGCCTGGCTTGTACATCAGGATAACATTAGCCTCATAATAAGGATTTGGAAACTTGTTCTTTTTTCTTCTTGTGAAATATTTTGATTAATTATTCTTTGAATGTTTGATGGAATTCATTACTGAAGCCATCTGTGTTGGGTTATTCTATGGGAATGTTTTAAATTGCTAATTTTATCTCCATTTGCTACAGATTTATTCAGATTTTCTATTTTTTCTTCAGTAAATTTTGGTTATTTGTAACTTTCTAGAAACCTACTCATTTTGTCTAAATTTTCTAATTCATTGGCACACAGATGCTAATGGTATTCCTTCAAAATTTGTTTTATTTTGTTCAACCACTGTGGTTCAGTGATTGAGTGACTTCCTATGAACCAGGAGGGATTGTAGGCTCAATCCCCAGTATAGAGTATGCAGGAAGCAGCCTATTAATGATTCTTTCTCATCATTGATGTTTCTATCTCTCTCTCTCTCTCCATCTCCCTTCCCCTCTGAAATTCATTTATATATATATATATATATATATATATATATTGATATATTGATATATTGATATATTGGTATATGCATAAGTATACATACATATTAAATATTTTATGTCTACAAGATTAGTAATGTTTTCTTTTATTTATTTATTTATTTATTTTTAGTAAGTTGAGTCTTATTCCTTTTTTTCTCGGTCACACTAGCTAAAGATTTATCAATTTTGTTGATCTTTCCAAAGAGCCAACTCTCAGGTCATTGATTTATGCAGTCATTTTTTTCAATCTGTATTTTATTTAGTTCTGTTTTAATTTTTATAATTTTCTTCTTTCTGATTGGTTTGGGTTTAATTTTATTTTTGCCCCCCCCTTTTTTTTCAATAGTTATGTTATTGATTTGAGATCATTCTTCTTTTCTAAACTTAGGTGCTTAGAGCTATAAATTTCCATCTAAAAACTGCTTTAGCTGCTTTCAGTAAATTTTGATTATTGTAATTTTACCTTTATTCATCTTAAAATAATTTCTAATTTCTTTTTTTATTTAACCTTTGACCCATTGGTTATTTAGTAATGTATAGTTCCATTTCCACATATTCATGAATTTTATTTTTAAAAAAATTCTTCAGTTATTAGTTTCTACTTTAATTCCATGTGCTTTATTTTATTTTTCCCCTTGTCACCTCCACCCAGAGAATATACTGTGTATTATTTCATTACTTTTAACTTCACTGAGACTTATTTTATGGAGTAGCAGATGATCTATACTTGAGAATGTTGCATGTGTACCCAGTGTTGCTTGGGAACAATGTGTATTTTTCTGCAGTTGGGTGGAGAGGACTAAAGATATCCATTATGTTTCATACTCTGCTCAAGTCTTCAGTTTCATCTTCTACACAGTACTACCCAATAGTTTGATCTCCAATTATTATCTTAAGTTTCCCATTTCTTCCTTTAATTCTGTTCATTTTGCTTCATCTATTTTGTAGCTCCGTTGTTAAAGATAAAATTTATTTTTACCTCCCCTAAAACATACTTCTTGCTAATATTCACATTGCTCTCTTCTTTATTTTGTTTAAATTTACTCTAATAGCACTCTACTGGAAGAGTTGTTAATCATTAGCCTTACACAGCTGAAAGAGCTACAACCAGAACCCCAGCCACAAAAGCTTACCAGCTGCTTTAAAATGTCTCACTTTTCAATCATAACAATCAAATATTCCTCATTATATATGTTTTTTATTGTTTTTCTCATGATATATGTATGTTTGATTGTTTCTTTAGTTTACTTTTACAATCTCTGGCCCTTAGCTGACTCTTGGTCAGGCAATGCCCAGGTTCAGCAATCCCCAGTGTTGAGCTTGTATTAGGTGCTCACTAAATATTTGTTAAATACATTAAACAGGTGAATAAGATAAGTGGTCAGAATATTTTTTTCTGTAAAGAACCAAATAATAAACATATTACACCTGTGGGTCATAATCTCCCTGTCAAAACTACTATTTTGAAAGCAGCCATAGAAAATATGTAAACTAATAAACATGGTTGTGTTCTAATAACAATCTGTTTTAAAAAATATATAGGCAGTGGGAAGTATTTGGCCCACTGGTTGAAGTTTACCAAATGCCTGAACTAGAGAATAAAAATAAAGAAAAAAATCTCAGTGATTGAGAATGACTTTAGGAACAACAGTATGAAATAACACTAAAGGCATTGTCTGTGCATTCAGAAACTAGAAGTGACTATTATATTAAATTGTGGAAGAGGCAATCACATTGGAGTTGTGCAGGCAAGCATTGAATTGTGTTGGGCATTACCAGATTTGGACAGATATAAAAATATGGACATACATGCCTAGCATACATGGATCTATTTTTTATTTTACAAATGTTTTTTGAACACCTAGCTTTTGGCACTCTTGTAGTCAGTAGGACACCTATATGAGACATATTGGGCTGTAATGTGTTGTTAAATAAGTTTTTGGGTCCATTGCTCATTTTTTAATTGGGTTGTTTATCTTCCTTTTGTTAAGTTGTATGAGTTCACTGTAAATGTTGGAGATTAAGCCCTTATCTGTGATAACATTGTCAAATATTTCTCTCATGCAGAGGGATTTCTTGTTGTTTTGTTGATTGTTTCTTTTGCTGTGAAAAAGCTTTTTATTTTGATGTAGTCCATTTGTTTATTTTCACTTTAGTTTCCATTGCCTAGGAGCAGTATTAGTGAAGAAATTGCTTTGGCATATATCTGATATTTTGCTGTCTGTGGATTCCTCTAGTATTTTTATGGTTTCCTGTCATATTTTTAAGTCCTTTATTCATTATTCATTTTGAGGTTTTTTTGTGTGTGTGTGTGTGTGTGTGTTTGGTGTGTGTGTGTGTGTGTGTGTGTGTGTGTGTGTGTGTGTATGTATGGTCTAGTTTCTTTTTTTTTTTTTTTTTTATGCATCTGTCCAATTTTCCCAACACCATTTATTGAAGAGGCTATCTTGACTCCATTATATATTCATGCGTCCTTTGTCAAATATTGAGTATAGTGTTTTGGGAGGATTTCTGAGTTCTCTATTCTATTCCATTGATCTACATGTGTGTTCTTGTGCCAGTTCCAGGCTGTTTTGAGAACAGTGGCTTTGTAATATTGAGATCCTACCTACTTTGTTCTTCTTTCTCAGGATTGCTGCAGCTATTCCAGATCTTTTTAAAACATGCTCAACATCACTAGTCATCTGAGAGATGTAAATTAAAACAACAATGCAGTATCATCTCACACCTGTCAGAATGGCTATCATCAACAAATCAACAAATGACAAGTGTTGGCAAGGATGAGGAGAAAAAGGAACCCTGGTGCACTGCTGGTGGGAATTCAGACTTGTGCAGCCATTGTGGAGAACAGTATGGAGTTTCTTCAAAATAAAAAACTAAAAATGAAACTCCCATTTGACCCAGTGATCCCACAAGTAGGATCCCAAGAACTCAGAAACACCACTCAAAAAGGAAATAAGGCACCATATATTCATAGCAGCACAATTTACAATAGCTAAGATTTGGAAACAGCCTAAGTGCCACATTTCAGTCACAACCTAATTTAGGTTTATTACTTTTTTTTTTACAATAATTCTTAAATTACTTTGACAAAAAAAACCAAAAAACAAAAAAAAAACAAAAAAACAAAAACAAAAACTAAACTTAAATGTATCTCAGAATAAATTTTATTACCTGGGATGGCTTATACTTATATTTTAAGTCAAAAGTTCACACATTGATTACAAAGAATATTGTATTATTTTTTTTTATTTCTTGCTGTTATTCATGTGCTTATTTTCGGCATTGGCAAGTGAAAGAAAAATGAAAGTATTTTAATTAAGTTAAATCAAAAGAGTTATTATTTTCAGGAGGTTTTTTTTCAGAAATATGTTATTTTATTTCTCAAGCGAAAAATTCAGAACTTAAAATGGTTATTTCACAGAGAAAAATTTTCTTTCAGTATTATTTCTACATATAAGAAGATATAAGGTAATAAATTATCCCTCCCTATCTACCACACAATTGAAGTAGCTCAGGGACTTGGATAATTGGAGGATCTATTAAATCAGTTGAAAGAAAACAAGTTTGGATAAATAATTGTTAGCAGCATTTGACAATAGCTCTTTAGCTCTTTTAATGTGGGAGAGAAAAATGGAGAGAATTAAAACATTTAGCAATATTCCTCTGACTTTGATCAGATCTCTTGTGTTATTGTAAATTATTTCCTGAATCTCTCCCTATTCAGCAATTGAGCCTTATTCTAAGATTGTTTTCAGGTTTTTCTATCTCTTTTCTAGTAAAGAGTCTTATATGCAGCTTAAAAATCAAAACATAGCACTACTCTGTGTTTGACATCATAATGCTATCTCTGTATGTGTATGTGTATATATGCATGTGTGTTTTTGTATGATGGTATGTGGGCATTTATGCATGTCAATGCATATTTAAATATGAGTATCTAGTAATGAACAGTTTACTATTCTAATCATAGAATAACATTTTGCATTATTTGCATTGATTTGTAAATTAATGAGTATTTCTAATTACAGACACAGCATGGGACCAGCTAAAAGAACTAGGGGAAGATTAGTAGGGAGTAAGATAAAAGCAAAAATTTGGAGCCAAATTCTATAAAGATCTGTAAGCCATACTATGGGTTGATTTTTTCTATAAGGTGGGAGGATTTCCAGCAGGTGAGTGACAAATCTTTTTAAGAAGATTACTGTGGCTGCCATGTTGAAATGGTTTGAAGGTTCAAGGGTAGAGACTGTGATAATTATACAGATGTGAGTTGACAGTGGTTTGGGCCAGAGCAGTGGTAGTGAGAGGCTGTCAGAAATAGTCTGTGGCATATTTTGCAAGCAGAACCAATAGGATTTATAAATATGTCATGCAAGAGAAAGAAGACTTTTGGACTTTAAAAATCTACCCTTCCAGTGTATCTTTATGCATGTGCAAAGAGATAGAGTTAGTTCTTCAATTTATTTTACAAACTGAATCATGCTATATACCCTGGTATGGGAATTATTTTATTTATTTCATTTAAGACTATGTTGGAGTCATTATCATGTATGCAGATAGAATGCAAAGTTTCTATTCAATTAATCCCTAACAAGGGCTTTGAGTGTTTTTCAGCCCTATGTTACTAAACTCAATGTTTTCATGATTACCCTTGCAAATGATTCATTTCTGCATGGAACAGTCTACCTGCTAGACAGTTTTCTTATAGTAGTATCACTGGGTCAAAGCAGAAATATATTTGTAATTTGAAGAATTAAGTTCCAAATTCAACATTGGAAAAAGCTTTATGAAAAGCTGCAGTTCTTTTCTTTTTATTTTTAACTGGAGACCCAGTGCATGAAATTTGTGCATGGGGGTGTGTGCTGCTCAGCCCAGCCTGCATCCTCTCTAATCTGGGACTCCTCAAGGGATGTCTGACTGCCCATTTAGGCCTGATCCTAGTAGAATAAGGCCTAAATGGGCAGTCAAACATCCCTCTAACAATCCAGAACTACTGGCTCCCAACTGCTCACCTGCCTGCCTTCCTGATTGCCCCTGCTTCTGCCTGCCAGCCTCATCACCCTCTAACCACATCCCTACCAGCCTTATTGGTGCCTAACTACTCCCTTCCCAGCATGATTGCCCCTAATTGCCCTCTCCTGCAGGTCTGGTCATTCCTAATCGCTCTCCCCTGCTGGCCTGATTCCTCCCAACTGTCCTCCCCTGCTGTCCATCTTGTGGAGTCTATTTTGTGTCTGCATGGGAGCAGCTATCTTTGACCACATGGGGGCAGCCATCTTGTGAATTGGAGTGATGGTCAATTTTCATATTACTCTTTATTAGATGGGATAGAGGCCTGGTGCATGGGAGGAGGCCAGCTGGCTTGCCCTGAAGGGTGTCCTGGATCAGGGTGGGGGTTTCCTTGGGGCATGGAGTAGCCTGGGTGAGGGGCCTGTGGTGGCTTGCAGCCTGGCCAGTGTACACCCCAAGCGATTCAAGCTGAGGCACTGGTATCTGAGATTTATTTATCTTCCATAATTGAAACTTTGTAGCTTTCAGTGGAGGCCAGGACTGGCCAGGAACATGGCTTCCTCCATCACTGGGGAGACCCAAACCTTCTGCTCGCCCTGTAGCCACAGCCATTTTAGTTGGGATTTACTTATCTTCTACAATTGAAACATTTTACCCTTAAGAAGAAGCCTGAGCCTGCCAGGGTGTGCAAGAAACTTGGCTTCCTCCATTGCTGAAGAAACCCAAGCCTCCTGCTTGCTCCATGGCTGTAGCCATCTTTGTTGGGTTAATTTGCATATTTGCTTCTGATTGGCTAATGGATATGGGTGTAGTGAAAGTACAATTTGCATATTACTCTTTTATTATAAATGAAGTTGTCTGTGTAAGATCGATGTAGTTGAATGGTTTGTTTTGTTTGCATGCTTACTGTGAAGAAGCTCAAATAAACACATTTTGGATTTTTTAATGTTTATTTTCTTTGTCTTTATTTTTATCTCAATAATATTATTAATTTATTGAATACTGTTCTCTTAAAGCTTATATAACAAGATGATTATGGACTCTGGCTATTAGAAAGCCTGGGTATGAATCTGAGCTCTACATTTTCCTGACCTTGGACAATTTACTCAAATACTCTGTGACCTATTTCCTCCTAAATAGTAAAATGGGAGTAATAACCATCCTATCTCATGGGGTTGCTATGAGATTAAGTATTTTAAATATGTAAAAGCACTTAGGGCAATACTTGACAGAAAATGAATACTATTCAAGTGCTAGATAGCTTTAAAAATTACCAATCAATTTTGTGAAAAGATGTAGAGACAGTAATAATCATATCAGTTTGATTACATATATTCTGCTTTCATCTAGACAAAAGAGTATGTATAAATAATAAACATTAGTTAATCTGATTCAAAGTCTAACTTACACATAACTTCCTCACATGATGAGTATTTAAAAGATATTAAATAGGGATGAGCAAGAAAGTGGTTTTGAAAGATATCCTGACTCTAAAGAGAAATCTAAAACTTAGTATAGGATTGATAAGTTTTAAAATAAGAAGGAAAAATATATCATTACATTAGATAATAAAAGTTTCTTAGGTAGAATTTTCATATTTTAAATTAAATTTACATATGAATTTGATATTGCTATGGGTTGGCTGATGACACTATATCTAAGGACACAAAAAATTATTGTGTACATTTAAGAAACTTGACAAAAATCAGTAGATTTTTTTTAAAACAAGTAAAAGTTTATGTAGAAAGTCATAAAATTAGAAGAAGTGAGCTGTGTAAGAAGTGAGCCAGCTGGGCTGTGTGGTCTCAGCAAACAAGTTACAGAAGTAAAAGAAGAACCTTGAAATTTAGAGAAAAAAAAACAAGGATAAATGCATCTGGAAGAAGAAGTGGGAGAAAGACTCAGGCATGCTTCCAAGAGAGAACTAACCAATCCAATATTTTTTTTAAAAAGACTTTGTTGATTTAATAAAAGTAATGGAAAGAGGGGAAAGAGAGAGAGAAAGAGAAAGAGAGAGAGAGAGAGAGAAATATCAATGATGAGAGAGAATCATTGATTGGCTGCCTGTATCTTCAGTTAATGGTTATTCATTCTAATGAGCATTCATGATATGCAATAAATTAGAAAGAGCAGGCTGACAGCTCTGGAACTGGGGTGGAGGGCCTGGGGTGAGTGGTGAAGGGCTTGAGTTAAAAAATAAATTAAAAAAGAAAGAACTTATGGACACAGACAATAGATGGTAATTGTGGTTGGGAGGGTGTGGGTGGGAGTGGAGGATAGAATATATCTACACTAATAAAATAGAAACATGCAAATTGACCATCACTCCACTACACCCACCAGCCAATCAGGAGCAAGTATGCAAATTAACCCAACAAAGATGGCAATGGCTATGGACCTGGAATGAGTAGGAGGCTTGGGTTGTCCCCAGCAATGGAGGAAACCAAACTTCCCACCCACCCTGGGTGGTCCTGGCCTCTGCTCAAGGCTACAAAGTTTCAATTATAGAAGATAAATAAATCCCAGATACCTGCTTCTAGCTGGCCCTGGCCTCCACTCAAGGAGGTGCTGAAAAAAAAAGAAGAAAAAAAAGGAAATAAAGGAGGGGCTGGGAGCTTGGGTTGCTCGGGGGGGTGTGGCCAGCCTGCACACAGCCATCAGCCCCTCACCCAGGCTGGCCACACCTTCATGGTCTGATCCCTGTAAAAAGGCAGTCAACATCCCTCCAGGGGTTTCAGATTGGAGAGGGTGCAGGCTGGACTGTGGGACTCAACCCCCAATTCCCATGCATGAAATTCATGGGGGGAATAAATGGTGATGGAAATAATAGTGGGGGAATAAATGGTGATGCAAAAATTAAATGAATGATTTTTTTTTAATTATAATAAAAAGCTCAGTAAGTGTTAAATCATGCCTTTGAGAGGGCTAAAGGTTCCACAGAGAGACCTCAGATTTCTCTCTGGGTAACAGACCTGCAGCCTCTCAGGTGGTGATTTGTGACTTTTCCTCTCAGTTTTTAGCAGAGCAACTTTGTATTTACCTGTTTAATGATAAGGGTTTTGAATGTGTTTTGTTAGAAAAAAGATAATATTCCTTTTTCTTGAACTGCTCTAATAAAGTACCACAAGCTGGATGGATTGCAACAACACTAATATGTCCAGTCATAGTTCTGGAAGCTGGAAGTGTGAAATCCAGGTGTCAACAGGACCTGGTCCTTTTGAAGGCTCTAAAATCTTCTTCTAGTTCCTGGAAGACCCAAGTGTCCTTTGCCTTGTAGCTGCAGAGTATCAGTCTTTGCCCTTGCTGTCATGTGACATCCTCCCCTGTGTGTCTCTCTATGATTCTAAATTTCCCTCTTCTTATAAGTCCATGAGTCATAATGGACAAAGGGCTGACTCTCTCATCTGGTATAATTTCCTCTTAACTTGATTATATCTGCAAAGACCCTATTTATATCATAAAAGGCCTGTGATGGTGTCACGACCAACTATTGGATTCACCAGGAGGTGCATTGATGGGTCCTGTGGCGGGTGGGACTTCTGGAGTATCGCAGGGTACCGGCAGCATCCAAGGAGTGTGTGAGGCTTTGCTGGGAGGCAGACATGGCCCTGATGGCAAGTAAGGCCTACAGGACCCTACACGCTCATTATTTAATCATGTGTTGGGCCTCTAGTTTTTAAGTAAAGGCTCATGCACAGGTAAGGGGGTAAGAACTTCCACCTATCTTTCTGGTGGACACAGTTCTACCCATAACAATATCCAAGGCTCAAACAAGCTTTAAAAGACACTGGATTAGTAAGGAGCTAGTAAGGAGCTACGAAGGCATACACAGCTATTAAAGGAAGAGGTTAAAATGCAATCAGAAAAATTGGCTTTCTGGGAACTGAAAATTAAAAATTAAAAAAAAAAACAACAACAACAGAGAATGCTGAGGATTTTCTATCCAGTGCAAAAGCAAATAGGACTTTGTATAACTGAGTTGGCCTAGCCCTGTGGCCCCAAAGAATAATAGAGCTGCCTTAGAACATGTTGCACTGAGGTACATATTCACCTGGCCCTTGCTGCTTGATGCCTGAATCCTAAACTATGCCTGGGCTCACAGGTCCTGTGATGGTGCAGAAATAAATTTCTAAGAAGTGAGTGTTGATTTGTCCTTTCCTCCCATCAACCTGTCCTTTTCACTAGGCTGATCATCTTACTCCTCCTGTCTGGGAATATAACTGGTCTTGGTCGTCTGGATCCTGAACTTAACCCCTAAACTTTTAGAAACCCACATTTTTCCCCCACAGCAAAATGAGCTGAGATCTGCTAGCTGAGTTGAGATCTGGTTGAATGGCACACTCGTCATTTATGTTTAAATCCACCTGTTCTGTTTGCAGCTCCCCCTTTTAATGTGATGTAAGATTTCCTCATTATACAGAGGATAATACATTTCCTTTCAGCTCCTGTACCACACACTCATTTTCATATATTAGATCTCAAATGATTGGCAAACAGATTCCAACTGGCAGGTAGTCATTTATGTTCAATCCAGTAGCAAGTATTAAGCTCTGACACCTTCCCTTTAAAAAGGCTTTTGGAATAAAATTAAAATTCATCATTCAGAGTGTAATGTTTTAGGCTGCTGGGAGTAATTACCACATGCATCTCAGAAGTGTGTGCTTATCTCCCCTCCAGGCCACTTATCTTAAACTGTAGGCTTTCGGTTCTACAATTTGTGCTAAGCCCTCCAGTTGCCAAGTGGGATAAGGGCTGTTTGCACAAACTGTATTCTCCGGGGACTCTGGTTTGATCCAGGTGAGTGGAAATGCACCTGCTCATTGCCAGAGCTCTCGGGATTTATTCAGATTGAAGTGGGATTAACGGCTGTCAACTCTGATAGCTACCTGGGAGAAGAGAGCAGTGCATCACTAAAACAAATGCAAAAAAAAAAAAACACCAAAAAAAACCAAAAAACCAGGAGGTTGTCTGGTCCAAAAGCAGGCCTGGAGTGAGCAAAGCTGGCCTCTGCCAGAGTCAGCTTTACAGTCAAGTTAGTTCGTGAATAATAAGATGAGCTTGGCAAAGCCAAACATGTTTCTCCCAGTTGTGCAACCCTGCCCAGTGTGCCACTTATTAATCTAGTGAAGTCATGGAATAATAGTTTTGCCTATGCACTGTGCAGCAGGTACATGACCTTAGTATCTAAGTTCTATCTTGTGAAGGAAGCCACAAACTGTCTCTCTAGAATACTTGGTTTTGCTTTTTCAGTTCCCAGAAAGCCCATTTTTCTGATTGCATTTTAACCTCCTTCTTTAATAGCTGTGTATGCCTGCGTAGCTCCTTACTAGGAGTGTCTGATCTATTTTTGCCTTGCCTTATGCTCACCCTTGACTAGTATATTATGTTTCTACTAGTGGCCCATTGCACAGAATTTGTGCATGGGGGGAGAGGGGTGTCCCTCAGCCCAGGATGCACTCTTTCCAATCTAGGACCCCTCAAGGGATGTCCGACTGCCAGATAAACTGCTAGTTTATCTGGCAGTCGGACATCCTTCTTGCAATCTGAGGCTATTGGCTCCTAACCACTCACCTACCTGACTGCCTGTTTTCCCCTAACCACTCTGCCTGCCAGCCTGCTCACCTCCAACTGCCCCTCGCCAGCCTGATCACTCCCAATGCCTCCCACTCCCACCGGCCTGAGCACCCATAACTGCCATCCCATTCTGACCTAATCACCCACAACTGTCCTCCCCTCTTACCCCTAACTGTCTCTACCTCAGCCCCTTCACCATGACTTTGTCCAGAAGAATGTCTGGAAGGTCTCCCAGTCTAATTAGCATATTACCCTTTTATTAGTATAGATAGAGGCCTGGTGCATGGGTGGGGGCTGGCTGGTTTGCCCTGAAGGGTGTTCCACCCTAGGGTGGGGGCGGAATGGCCTGGACAAGGGGCCTGTGGTGGTTTGTAGGCTGGCTATGCCCCCACTGGGGTGGGGGTCACTGCTGGGATGCCTGGCCAGCCTGGGTAAGAGGCTGAGGACCATTTTCAGGCTGGCCATGTCTCCCTATGGGGACCCTCACCGCAAGAGTGGTGTGGACAGCCTGGGTTAGGGGCTGAGGGCCATTTGCAGGCCCTTCACTTGGAGGCCAGCATGAGCAACCCAAGCCTCCTGCACTCTCTCATCAGCTCCATTGCCTCTGCCTACAGGCCCCTCCTTCAGTGACTAGCTAGGTCCGGTGGGAAGCTTGGCTTCCTCTGTCACCAGGGAAAACCCAAGCCTCCTGCCTGCTCTGACTGGCTCCATAGCTGCCACCATCTTTGTCCTGCTAATTTGTATACTCACTCCTGATTGGCTGGTGAGTGACTATCAATTTATATATTTTTCTTTTATTAATGTAGATAAGTTAGGAGAATGTGTTAATGATACCAAAATGACCTTTTGGCCAAATGAGCTCTGATTAACTTTTTAAGATTTGTTTATTTCAAAAAATAAGCAAGGGAAATTTTCTTAAAGGTGGCCAGTCTTTATTAATAAATATATAGAAGTCACTGTGATAAACATTTTGCCTAAATGTTTAATTTCTACTTCTTTCTTCCCTGCTTTTCAAGGGATAAAAAGCATCAGAAAGGTGCCTGGCTGGAGTGCTAAATCAACTGTGCTCCAAAAGTTTGCTAGTTCTATTCCTAGTTGATGTTTCTCTCTCCCTCTCTTTCTCTCTTCCTCCCTCTAAGCATGTTCTCAGGTGAGGGTTTTTTTTTTTTTTTTTTAAGCATCAGAATAAAAAAAAACAATGATGTTGCGCTATAATGTATCTTTGTGTCAAAGTTTTTTTTTTGTTTTTTTTTTAGTGTTCAGTGCTTTTTAAGATTTGCCTGATTAGTATTTCAGTATCTCCCTTGAGTGATTATTAATAATTTGAGTTTGTAATGTTCATTTTCTCTCAAAATCTAGTCTGTGTTTGGATATGTTAAATGCTCATAGTTCCTACTTATATTCCAATCTTTCCTAGAAACATACAATGCTTAACAGATTGAAAATTTCCTTTTCTTCTTTGCAGATCCCATAATACAAATATTGTATAAACATTTCTGAGCCTGGGGAAACATTCTCTTTAAGGGAAAATTGTTTTTTGGTACTAATTGCAAATACACAATTTGCCAAAAGTCTAGTTAGAGAAATTAAGGAATAATTTAAATGACCTGAATGCTCAATCTCAGCTATAAAATAAAAAGGAAGGGAAAATTATGTTCTATAGGGAATACAGCTTCCACATGTAATTTTGTTGCTAAATGAAACAGAAATTAGAATGATAAAAATAACAAGATACTAACAGAAATATGCATGCCTCAAGGTTGCCATTAAGACATCACTACCAACCTTTCAATTAGTTGGGTTATAGCTCTAATGTACTATCTATAATCTGAATGGGACTGAGTAAGCATATTTATATGAATATTTAAGTGCAATAAAAATTCAGTAAAGTAAGATTTCACCTGTTTGAGTTAAACATATCCAAATTCCCAAAAGTAGACCTATTGATTAAATCAGGACACTTTTTCAAACATCACACATTTTTATCTGTCTAAAATTCCTAGAAAATTGACCAATTGCTTGTTTTTCTCTAGGAACTATCAAAGTGTAAACCTCTAATCAATGGGAATGTAACTGGTGAATGCAATTCCATTCTATTTGATAGAATTACAGATAGTAATACAAATGGTTATGGATTTGTGCATTGAAACAAATGTTCCACCTCAGTGACAGACTAAAGATGCATAGTTTCTTTAATTATTAATTGAATGTAAAACTCCTTTAATATAGTTGTTCAGACAATATGGGAGAAACTTGTTATCATCCTATAAAAGACGTTCCAAATGAGTCTGAATTAAAAATAAAATCATCCTGAAATTATTTAAGTGAGTATTTTACCACTGGAGATTTTGAGCAAATGTAAAACTGTAACTTCAACATGAGTTCCCTGAGTGTTTCTCCACTTCACTGATTTGCAAGATTGAAGAGGCCCTCCATTATGCTCCTAACCAGTATTCATCACAAGAGGAACATTCATAGATTATTAAGTACTTTCTGTTGCATCTAGTCATTTCTTCTCTTGCCAAGAAGTTGTGTGATTACCAAGAAACATTTATTATTTTAATTAATATTTTTTGCACATACTACCTACCAGGAACTGTTCTAGGTTCTGATAATATAGCAGTTAATCAAACAAACATAAAGAGATTAAAAAATAGACAAAAGAAATTCTGTTCTCATGATACTTACATCCTATTTGGAGAATTAAGAGAGATAATAATTTGTGAATATAAATTATATAGTAAGCTAGATAGTGGTATTATTAGATAATGCTTTTGCATAAAAATCACTATAAACTTAGTTGTTTCAAACAGCAAGTTTTTTACTTGGTTATGATTCTGTGGGTTAGGAATTTGGATGAGCTCAATAAGATAGTTCTTCTGCTGGTCTTCCCTTTGGCCATGCCTGCTGCTGCAGTCATTTGGTGGTTCAACTGGGGCTGAATGGTCAGAGATGGCCTCAGTCTTGCATGGTCTAGGGGGTCTTATTTAGAAAATTTACTTGTATTTAATGAGACTCATCCTACAGTAAGTTAAAGTAGATGTCATTACATGATAATCACAGGGCAGTGTTGTAGGAGAGAAAAAGTTATTTTTCTCTCCTACAGAGAGAATGCTAAGTTCTTTCAGGCTTAGCACTGTAGAAATAGACTCCTTATTTTGATGAGAAAATGTCAAAGTATCTTTGAAAATGAACATCCATTCAAGGATGAGAAATAATATTATGGCCACTTCTTATAACTAATCTACCTTATATACTAACAAATACTATGGGGAAAAAATAAAGCAGGGAGTAAAACAGAGAATGCTACACAGAGGAAATAGCAAAGTTCTTTTGGGAGGAATGCTTTTGGGCTGTTCAAAGAACAATGAGGTGGCACTGGGGCTGAAATCACGTGTTCTAGGGAAAAACGATAGTAGATGAGCTCAAAGGTACAAACGTGTGCCTCAGAGAGGATTTTTGCTTTTACTCAGAGTGGCATGGGAAGACCTTGGAGGGTTTTGAGGAGAATAGTGAGACAATTTACTGAAGTTTTAAATGATCACTCTACCTGCTGTGTTGAAAGTAAACTAGTGGCTGTAAGGATTAAAGCTGGGATATTAATTAGGGAGGCTGCTCCATTAAACTAAGAAGATATTATCATTTCTCAGAACAGGATCATAGTAGTGATTATATCCTGATTATGTTAAAATATAATAAAACCTTCAGAATATGTTTTTATATAAAATGGATTATATTCTGTACCTATTTTAAGGTAATGACACCAAGCTGTGATGACAGCTTGGATACAAACTGAAAATGAGAAGTTGAGGTTGACTCTAAAGTGGCTACTGATTCAATATACATATTGCATTTTGGAAGACAGTGCACTATTCCTACAGAATACCATCCCTGAGATGATGCTTTGATTGGACCTTTTATAGGACATTTGCTGTTCTAAAAAGATCTTTTTTTGGGGGGGGAGGGGAGAAGGTGATGGGACAGAGGAGAAGACCAGTGGAACCCATGAAAAAAATTCATATTTTTATAATTTTTAAGAAATTTCTCATAAATATCTCTGGAACATATATCATAGAAGAGCCGTATGAGCCCCTTGAATAAGAAATTATTCTTTCACCAACTATACCCATAAACTTAAGCAAGTAATGGCATATCTATTATAATCTAAGATTCTTTAGCTATAACCTGAGGAGATTGGGATCACTAAAAACTCTTTGAATTATTTGATAATTTTAGGTTTATCAGACACAATCTATATAAATATTACTGAGCACCTACACTGTTCCAGAAATTATGCTAATAGTTTTATATTAATTTTCTAATTGAATATCAAAAGTCTCTGAGGTAGATAGTCAGATCAGTATACAGATAAGGACATTGAGCAGCAAATATTTGATTGCATGGCCAAGATCACACAATTAAGTAATGGTTGAGTCAGGATTTGAGCTCAGATTTGGCTTCAGAACCTACATTCTTAATTACTATAGTAACTCAAGATTTTTGGAACAATGCTATTTTATTTTAACAATAATAAAATAATATTTATTTAAATATAAATAAGGTTTTTTAGTAATATTTATTGCTATTTTTACATGTATGGGAAGAAAAGCAGAAAACAAACAAACAACAACAACAATAAAAACACACAAAAAGCCAATCTGAAATTAAAAAATAAATTATTTCTTTTGGAACTTAGCATGATCCATTTTTTGTTCTTAAGGACTTTTTGAGAAGTAGTCTATTCTACTTCCTTCCTCTGCATAAATGAATCTAGCTATTTTTTGCCTCGATTTATCATAATATGGATATGCAGTTATATTTATGATGCTTTACTTTTATAGCAGACTATAATTCTCTCTTTGAGCACAGGAGATTGTTCTGAAAACTAGTGTGCTCACTCTACCTGCCTGGAATGGATTTATGCATACATTTGTACTGTAAGACGACAGAAGATAAATCGATGTCCTGCTTTTCAGTGACATTCACACTGCTTTCAGTAGTGTCTAACACAAACAATATACCTTCATGCACCCCAAAATATTTATCTTTTACGAAACAAGGTTCACAACATGGTCATAAAGAAACGGCCATGCTGATATGTCCTATAGATAATTCATTTTACACTCTTGCCTTCCAAGAGAGTTTGAATTATTCTTTCATTAATATCTTCTACTTTTGTTATTTTCAAATCTGTCTTATGATATGCTATTTAGAATTTAGTATCTCTGAATGTCATTTTATTATTTCCTTCATGTTCCCAACTTCCTCATACTCATTCCTATAACAGATATGTTTTGTATTTGAATTATGTTCCAGCTTCTCCCAATTTAGTGCTATCAAGGTTTTATTAAGATGCTATATGCACCCTCTTTAAGATTATTAGCACCAAACCTGAAGGAATTCACTCAATATTTTCCCCAGACAGCTCTAATACCTATTAATCATTATCCTTTCTTATGATTTTTAAGTTCATTTTTTATTTCAAGTGAGTACATTATTCACTGGGACAATAGGAACAAAATTTACAAAGAAAGCTGCAAGCCTTATCCTCCCAAGGCTTAAATGGTATTTTAAAGAATCTGTAAAAATATCTGTGCCAATGCTAGTGGCATAAAAATGGTGCAGGTGTTAGACCTTGGGTCAGCAATCTCAGTACTGGCATTCTGGCTAAGAAAGAATTCAGTGACAAGATTCAAATGATAAGAGAAAGTTTACTTAGAAAGTCACAGCAGTAGAACAAGTGATACTTGGAATAAATGAGCTCAGGAAATGAGTTACAGAGTCAAAAGAAGATCCTTTGGAGCTCAGGAGAAAGAGAGAGACAAAGAAAATGTGTCATGAGGGGGGGGAAATGCAGGAAAGATTCAGTGAGCTTAGGGGGTTGAGAGAGAGTGAGCATCCCAGGCAAAAAAGGGGATGGGAAAAGGCTCAGGCAAGCCCAAAGGAAAGAGTCACGCTAGGTCCTTGTACCAAGGGCTTTTATCTAGAGGCCTTAGGAAACAATTTCAATATAACATACATCAACTGTCAAGCTGTGCCCCCCTGGTGGTCTCCACTGACTGGTTGTTCCTTGGGATTATTAATCAGTATATCTGGTCTTGATGTCAGCTATGGCTTCACTCTGCCAGGTTTTGCTGCTTCTGGGGGCCAGGAACTAAAACAGCTGAAGCCTAGATGCTTACTGATTAAGGGAGTGGTCATGCAAGGGCTTTGAGCTTTGCCTGTTGCTAAGCACCCAGTTTTCCACTCTGGTGACCCTCTGCACTTCACCGAATGCCCTACTCTGCTTATGTCTACCTATGCACCTTGTCTAGCTTATGCATCTTGTCTAGCAGCTTAATTAAATGCTTTGTCATGTCATTTAAGACACCCTGAAATTTCTTATGTTTTTTTTTTCTTTCTCCTATTTTGATATTTATATTTTAAGCTAGGAGTCATTAAATGCCCAAGACATTCCCTTCTCTTCAGCAATAACAGTGTCTCTGACAATCTTCTTTCACGATGTCAATGAAAATTGCTGGCCAATTTTTTTTAACTAGGAACACCTCTTTCATACATTTAGCTAGTCTTTTCTATTACTTATATTTTTATTTAAATGGATTTTCAATCATGTGCTTTTACATATTTGCATCTGTACACACACACTACACACACACATATTAAATTAATTTCTTCAGAGCAATAACAATATTGTCTTTTTGCTTATCATCTTACTCTCTGCTAAAACATCAAACTCCCAAACAACAAATTCTTGGGCATGGTCACCATTTCAATTACTCTTAGTAGAGTGTGTATTTATATTACTTAGGTGGTTTTGTCTTTAATTATAATCACAAATGTCCCCAGTGTGATGCATGGTGTCATGAGATTTGCTATTCTGGATTGAATCTTGCTCTCTAGGTGAAAAATTTTGTATTTTTGCAATTATTTGACTTCTGCTGGCTGTATTTTTCTCAGCAGTAAATTTATGATTATGCAATTGCTGTTGTAAGGACTCATAGCATTGTTGTAAGGACTAATTGAGATATTATCAATAAATAACTTGCTTTCTTTAATAGAGTGATCATTCTTTAACATTGCATTACCTATTTCTATCCCCTCTTTTCAGGCATAGCCCACTCTCACTGTCCTTTTGTTGTTTGTTTCCTGAATCTGCTATGAACTATGAGCCACCTGTTTTAATGCCTATACACCACTCAAATTTGACTGACATCTCCAGCAAGCATTAAGCCTGGCTTTGAATTCTTACTAGGCTACTTTCTAGTCACATGATCTGGGGCAAAGAACCGCTCAGATGACAGTGTCATCATATAAAGGGGAAGAATACTAATAATACCCATCTCAAAGGGTTGTGCTAAGGTGTCAAGGAGAAAATGAATAGTAGTCTGTAGCCCAGTGTCTGGAATAAAGGACAGATTCTGGAATGTCAGGACGATTCATAGGGTCCATGAGATAGAAAATGAAGATTGTTTATAGACCTTGGTCTCACTTCCATCCTCAATTCCTTTCTCCTTTCCTCTGAGATGAGTTTTCTTACAGGAAACAACAAAGCCTATCTGGCTAAACTGCATTTGCTTTTGTGTGGAATGATTGACACATGCTAAGATGAGTTCCCAATATTTCTGAACAGAAGTGACATGCACACTTGATAAGAATGGGACTTCACCACAGTGCCAATCAACATTAGTCCTTCTACACTCTCTCACCATCAGCCCCTGACCACACACCAGCAAAACAAGTCATATAACTCTTTGACGACTAAGCTGAGAGTAAATAATGCTGCATCTTTTAAAACCCAGTCTGACAACAATTTGCCTTAATTTAATAGAAATGCTATTTAAACCATTGTTTTATTGACATCAAATAAAGACAGTTTTAAAAAATAAACTTCTAGTTAAGTATAGTGATTCAATGGATAACCAAACTCATACTTTAAAATGTCACTTTTAAGAACTTAAACCTGGGGTCATTTTATCTTTGTCTTCCATCCACTTGGGTCTTACGTATTATCTTCTTTCTCTATATAGTAATTCATCTTCCTCCTCTAACTCAGGCAACATTAATATAACTGGTAATAGTATAATTATCTTTTTTATTAAGTGACACTTATCTAAGATTGGATTATTACAGATTGCAAACAATCCAAAGCACAAGGCACACATTTGAAATGTTTAGGACAGCAGGGTGTTATTCTGTTTAAATCCTTTTTAACATAAAGAACTAAATAAATGATCACTCACCATGATAACAAAGAAGTTCAGTGAAATCCCACAGTGTGCAGAGGCATTTACAGTTAATTTGATCTATAAACATTTGCAAAATATGCAAAAATATGTCTAGAAATACAAATAATAAAGTCTCCCACATTTAAGTTTGGTATTCAGTCACATCAAATGTTTATAAAGTAGCTTATGTGAACCAGCAGTGTTTTAGGATAATGAATACACAGTTGTTCCCTGGTCCTGAGAAATGTACTATTTGTTTATTAGTTTATTCATTTATTTTTGTCCATCAAAGTCTATCAGCAAACACTTGGCAATTGACAGCTATCGTTCCACATGAACTGTTTTTGTGCTGGTGAAGAAGAACATGCTGATCCCGTAAATCTGAAAGTGAGTGTTTATGTGGCATGGAGAATGGTGTGGGGAGCAGGAAGCATTTGCCTCTGAATGGAGGACTGCATTCTAAAGTGAGAGAAGCTTGTTTCCCATTCCATGAAGGGCACTTTGTTTTGTTGAATCCTTGGACATTAAAACCTGGGTTTCGCAAAAACTAGAGTGAAACAGACAAGTTGCTTTAATAGAATAAAAATGTAGATTTCCCTGGACAATCTGGGAGAAAGAGCATGGGGAATGGGGTAGAAATGGAAGGAAGAGATTGCTAAAGGATACATCAAAACTGTAGGAGGCTGAGTGCTGCTCAACATGAACTCTCTTCATGACTCTCTCGGGGTCCTCCAATATATAACTCACAAACACACAGCGGGACTGAATGTGGTTGGAAAGTGACCAAAGCTGAGTTCATGATCTGCTATGGCATGCTACAAAATTTGCAACAGCAGACCAAAAAGAATTATGACCAAGAAGAGAGAACATGATGGAGATTTGGCCTCCTGAGAGTAAGCACACATTTGACGGAGGGATTATGGACTTCCAGAGGCTAAACTGTTGGAATCTGGATCAAGACCAATTTTAGGTGTTAAAGGTCAAACTCTCCTCACTCCTTTCCAAGGTAGAACTCTTGGACTACACACACACACACACACACACACACACACACGATTATATAAATATATTCATATATAGATATATTTCTGTATGCATTTCTACATATGTATATGTACAATGTATCATATGCTTTCTGTGTATTGTTTTATATATTCTAAGACAAATTAGAAATGATTATATAAAATCATATCATTCTTATGAAGAAAAAATGTGAGATTAATCAAGAAATGCTTCCCAGATGTGGTCTCCTTGAAAAAATAAATAAGATTTAGCCATAATAAATTTTTCAGTTATAAAAAAGGACATGTGTGCTGAAACCGGTTTGGCTCAGTGGATAGAGCATAGGTCTGCAGACTGAGAGGTCCCTGGTTCTATTCCGGTCAAGGGCATGTATCTTGGTTGCAGGCACACCCCCGATGGGGGTGTGTGCAAGAGGCAGCTGGTTGTTTCTCTCTCATTGACGTTTCTAGCTCTCTATCTCTCTCCCTTCCTCTCTGTAAAATATCAATAAAATATATTTTTAAAAAAAGGACATGTGTGAGCAAAGGCAGTAGAGAAAGCACTAGAAGGTTTCATTAAAGGAAGTGTATCTTATTTCCAAGAGTGGCTGGCCTTGGTGTTAGACAACTCTTTGCATATTAGGCTCATGGATAATTTCCACCATCCCAATATTCTTTAATAATGTCAAGATTTAAAGGATTTTAGGATTGGGATGAGACTGAGTTGTCAATGATTTTCAGCTGTTTGGAATAAGGGAAAGTCTGGACTTAACTAAAGCATAACTCAGTACTGAGTTGTTTGAGAGAAATGGGTTTTGTATAATACACAGAATCCAAAACTTCAATATACTGTATCATTAGCTGGTATAGGATTTACAGACTTGAAAATATCAAACCTCTTCCCAAATAAACCTCAAAAGAAAAATATTCTTTTTTTTTCAATACCCAAAACATGAAAGCAAGGCACAGATTGACATGCCTCAATGTGGGAACTGGGGAGATGACAAGAGATAAACCAAAGAACTTATATACTTATATATGAATAGCCCATGGACACAGGCAATAGGGTGGTGAAGACCTGGGGGTGAGTGGGTAGGGATGGGAAAGAAGGGATATAAGGGGGGATGGGAGACATCTATAATACTATCAGCAGTAAATTTATAAATATATGTTCATATAAATAAATATATATATATATATATATATATATATATATATATATATCTTTATTGTGTAAAGTATTACATAAGTGATATGTTTTCTCCACTGACCTCTCCCCAACCGTTGCCCCCCTCAGCAGATGCCCACACCCCACTACTGTCTGTGTCCATTTGTTGTGCTTATACTCATGCAAGTAAGTCCTTTTGTTGATCTCATACCTCCCCTACCTCCCCTGCCTTTCCTCTTAGGTTAGAATGGTCTATTCAATTCTATGAATAGACCATCTATTTTTGTTCATTAGTTTATGTTGTCCATTATATTCCACAAATGAGTAAGATCATGTGATATTTATCTTTCTCTGACTGGCTTATTTTGCTTAGTATAATGCTCTCCAGGTCCATCCATGCTGTTGCAAATGGTAAGAGTTCCTTCCTTTTTACAGCAGCACAGTATTCCATTGTATAGATGTACCACAGTTTTTTAATCCACTCATTTGCTGATAGGCACTTAGGCAGTTTACAAATCTTAGCTATTGTAAATTTTGCTGTTATGAATATAGGGGTGCATATATCCTCTTTGATTGGTATTTCTATTTTCTTGGGACATATTCCTAAAAGTGGGGTTACTGGGTCAAATGGGAGTTCCATTTTTAATTTTTTGAGAAAACTCCATACTGTTTTAAAAAGAAAAAATAATAACATTCCTTTTTTTAAAATATATATATTTTATTGATTTTTTACAGAGAGGAAGAGAGAGAGAGAGATAGAGAGCTAGAAACATCAATGAGAGAGAAACATCGACCAGCTGCCTCCTGCACACCTCCTGCAGGGGATGTGCCCACAACCAATGTACATGCCCTTGACCAGAATCCAACCTGGATTCCGCAGCCCGATGCTCTACCACTGAGCCAAACCGGCTTCGGCAAAAATAACATTCTTATTAGGAGTTGTAACAAAGTAACCTAGAGTGAACCCTTCAGCACATTTTTTTCTCATAAACTTTTATGCAAATATATTGTAACTTTTAAACTAGATAATAAACATAATATAAATCAATGTGCTTACAGGTTATTTGAACAGAATATATAAAAGATTAAAAAAGGTTCACAAAATTTACATTGATAAATATTTGATTGTTACATTAAATTATTTATATTTTGGTATATTTACAATTTTGAAATTAAGAAAGTAGGCTAACACTTTCTAAAATCTTACCATGTACCAGGCATTATGCTAAATATTTTACATGACTTCTAATTCTATTATTCAAACCCAGTTTTCTATTATGATTTGAAAAATAAAACACTAGGATAATACAACTGTATTAATGGATAATATTTTTGACCACTTATAATATGTAATTTACAAATATTTTTAAAATTTATTTTTAAAAGTACCTCTATGAAGTAGGTGTTATTTTACCCACTTTTAGAGAGTACAAAATTGAAAGGTCAAATAATTTGTTCCAGATCACCTGTCTAGTAAGTGAAGGAGCATAATTAAAAGCCAGGTAAATTGAGTTCAGACGCCATATATTGGTCAGTAAAATTTTCTCTAAAGAGTCAGATACTAAATAGTTTGGCTTCCCAAACAGACAGTCTCTGCAACAGCTCTACTCAGATGTTGGAGCACATGAGCAGCAAACAATGTATCAAATCCATATGCACTTAAGGTTCCTCCATGTCTTCCCAAGGCTTGGTAGCTCATTTCTTTTGGGCATTGAATAATATTCTATTCACAGTGTATTTATCCATTCACCTACTGAAGGACATCTCTCTTGTTTTCAAGTTTGGAGGATTATATATCAGACTGCTGTAAACTTCTATATGCAAGCATTTTTGCAGACATAAGTTTTCAATTTCCTGGAGTAAATACCAAGGAGTGTGGTTACTGAATCTTATGGGAAGGGTATGCTTAGCTTTGTAAGAAATTGCCAAACTATCTTGCAAAGCAGCTGTATCATTTTGCATTCCCACCAGCAAGAAATGAGAATTCCTGTTTTTTCACATCCTGGCTAACAGTTAGTGTTGCCAGTGTTTTGGATTTTGGCCATTCTAATAGGTGGTTAGTAGCACCTCATTGTAGTTTTAATTTGTGATTTCCTAATAACTTACAATATGGAACATATTTTCACATGCTATGTGTCATCAATAATCTTCTTTGATGAGGTGTCTGTTTAGATCATCTGCCATTTTTTAATTGAGTCTCATTTTTATTCTGCTGCAGATCATTCTCTGTTTTGTACCCAAATCTGATCTTATTACTTTGTCACTATCTTGAGGAAAGCCTTTCAATGGCTGTCCACTGCTCTTAGGATAAAAGACAACATTATTTGGCTCTGCCCACATATCCTGCCTTAACTGGCAGTGAGCATTACTTCTTTCTTTGTTACTCTGACATGAGCTGTCTTTTATTCTTCACATATGCCACATTCATGTATGTTTCTGTCTTTATACTATCTCTTCTGATTCAATAAGTACTTATCTTTCTATTAAGTAATTGGTCACATGATTTCCACTTTAAGTTATTTTCTCAAGGAAGCCTTTCTGAACCTTAACCAGTTAAGGTAGGTTCCTTAATATAATATACTTGATTTGCTCTTGTCTTTGTGTGTGTGGGGGGCGGGGTGGTATTTGTCAAACTTACAATTAAATAACTTTAGTTAATTGCTTGCTGAAATCTATGCACACTATTATACTTTGCCTGTGGTAGGCACTCAACTTTGTGGTGTTCAAAATAATCAATGTATGGGCTTAGAAAAACTTGGGCTGAATTACAACTCCTCCAGTCTTTGCTAAAACATTTTAGATAACTCTACATCAATTTCAATTTTCTTACCTCAAAAATATTAAAGATAATTTCTACTTGACATATTTTAAAGGATTAAACAAAATACATTTAACTCATATGCACATGATTTCTTTTTATAATTAAAAATTTTATTCAGGATTATATTTTAAATGGGGCTTAAAATAATAAACAAAAACTATTTGGTGGTTGACATGCCTGCATTATGAAACTCTTCAAATTCATTTTTTTCTGGTATATTTTTATTCTTATTTAGACTAAGACAATACTAGATTCAGATTTTTGCAAGTTGTGCTTTTTCCTACATAGTTTTGAGCCTTGTCTGCTTTTCTAATAATCTATATTCTGCAGGCTATGGGTGATAATCATTTTATAGACTTAGGGTATTATCCATTTTTAACTAATTGCCCACTTTAGCAGAGTAATCATCTTAGAATCTGCTAAAGGGTGTCCTTTTGATTATTTTATGGTCGCAGTACCCCTTTATCACACATCTGCAATGTGTGCATATCTGAGATTGTGTTTAACTGAGAAGAGATTTTGCCCAAAAGAATCAAGGAAAGCACAAAACTACAGCCAGTGTCATATGAGAGGTACAAATTAGCATCAAGCTACATAATTATCTTGCAATTTTGGTCCATCAAATATATGTAGATAATATGCTTCTCTAATATGGGTACAGATTTATTTCTGAAAGCAGATGCTTCCTATATCTGTGTCTGAGCCTCACTCCTTTGTGGCAGCCAAGTTAAATAAAGCAAAAGGCTCTCCTGAAATGCATGGGCAGAATATCTGCAGACTATTAATCTTCATCCATCCTCATTTTGCAGGCAGAATAGATGCTACTTGTTATACTTACCTAGAGATCTTCTTTTCAACTTTTGCCTCCTCCTCCTCCTTATCCAGCTTTACTTTGATCCTGTCTTGAATCATTCTATTTGACAGAGGATCTTTCTACCTGGTGGTTCAAAATTGTCAATATCAAGTTAATATTTCACCGTATTGAACTTGTGAGTATATATTATAAATGCACTAAGAGATAGGGCCCCTCTTGACTGATTATTTGTAGCCCTAATTTCATGTCTCTTCTTTTCCTTCACTCTCTGGCTCTCTTCCTTTCTCAGGCACTCTTCTTTTTCTTTTTTTTAAATTTTATTTATTTATTTATTTATTTATTTATTTATTTATTTACATATTTCTAGGTGCCCATCAGCAGATGATTGGATCCAAAAACTATGGTACATCAGGCACTCTTCTTAACTTCTGTTTGTTTCTTTGTTTGTGTGTTTTCTTCTATTTCATTAATTCATTACTTTGTCTAATATGCCTATACCATCATTTAAAATTTTTCCTCCCTACTTTTATATGCTATTTGCTTATGCAATGCTGAAAGAATTGGAGAAGTAAAATTTAGTTAAAATGAGTATCTGCAAAGAAAATAAAGTATTTTTTTTCAACCAGTTGTTTTGAAACTATAGAAACACATTTGTTTTTCCATTGGGGAGGTAGGAAGGGGCATAACATTTTACTTAAAACTCCAGGACTCACATAATATTCTTTCAGCTTTGGGTTTTAAATTCCTTTTCAATATAAATATTTTTTTTTTTTTTTTTTTTAATCTAATCAAGGGCCTACTGAACTTACGGGATGAGTGCTTTACCTAAATGTAATGGTTTTGAACCCTAAATTCAATCCTCAAATAAGTTGCTGATTTTCAGGATCTGTTTAGCAGTTGCTCAGAATGATTCTCAAACTTCCTGACAAATTGCAGAACAGCGATTCCAATGCCATGATCCTTTGGAACTCATGCATCCCCTAGTGCAGTAAGTGATGGGAAAGAAGACAGTATTAAAGCAATGAAAACAGTAAATGTTTGAATTAAGTGACCCTAGGTTCCCCAAGTCCCCCAGAGCGTGGCGTTACTTTTTGATTATTTCTTGAAAGGGCAATAAGGAGATTTGGAAATAACTTTTGCCATTACACATACAGAGAGGAGAGTGAGTATGCTTCCCCCACCTTTAATCTTTCTCTGGCTACTTTGTAGTTTAGAAATGCCTCTATAGGGTTCTAATCTTGTAGTGTGCTACTCCAATCATGCTTTGTTTTGGAACACTATGCAGGTATTGAGATTCTATCAAATACAGACTTCTAAAGTTTCCACCACAGCTTATTAATTGGGGGCAAAATAGGCTTTCCTCTAAATGAATTCATGGGAAATTGTAAAAATAAAAACCAGATTATTTAGAGTGTAGATTCTAGTTTCAGTGAAGTAAATTAGGAAACTTCTGGCAAACTGAAATAACATATTGTAAAAGGGATGTTTTAATGTTCAGGAAAAAAATTATGTAATTTTATAAATAAAATCTTCTTTTTGGACACTTTTCCCTTGAATTTCCATAACAATTCTAACACTTAGCATGTTCATCCAACTAAAGTTATTGTATCTTTGTCAGAAATCAGTCTTTCCTCCCCAATCATCCATTCATTTTTTTTTGCTGTTGTTTATCCATATGTCCTTTTTTCATTTACTAAATGACTAATATATATTAAAAGGCCCCTCATTCTTACTTTTTGGCAGTTTTATTAACATAATTTTCAGAAATTGAAGTCATATTTTTAGTCTCTTCTTTATCCTTTTCATTGGATTTGGCCTCAAGTTTGGATTTAAAAAAGAAAAAAAAAAATATTGTGTTCCTATTTCTTCATTCCATTCCCATAATGCCCCAGCCTAGTTAAGAAACTCACATCATCTCATGGAGGAGCAGAGATGATGAAGAAAGTGTTTCCCAGGCAGAGGAATCAGCACAAACAGAGCACCTGAACTGTGTTCACAGAAGCATAGTTTAAGCTACTGTTTAAAAAGCAATGATTAATATGATGTTGAAACTCTTGTGGCACATTAAAGAGAAAGACAATTCTTGGTCTTTAAGAAACCGATTATTTGCATATTTTTTTTTATGACAACAGCTCAGCTTAACCTAGCTAACCTCATACTCTACAAGAACAGCGATTGGCATAGACTAAGAGCACAATAAATAACTGCTTCCACTATTATTCTTTCTTCAGAACCATATGCTACCCATTGACAACTGAACACAAATGCAAGTGGAAGTGGGAAACCAAACTCTTATTAAAATGTTGACTCCCAAGGGAACTAGATTCACTCTAGGATAAGTGACTTACAGATGTTTAGCCACTCAAAGGGTTATCACTTGAAATTTTTACATAAAAAGTATGCAAAATCCACACAAGTTACAAATATTTGTGTTACTTTATGATAGTTGAACTACAGATATGAAGCCTGAACATGCCATTCACCTACAATGACTGTTTTTACTTTTATCATGATAACCTCCCCTCTAAATTCAGTGCAAAGCCTGAGGTGCAGGACAGTCTGTGTTTTGGATAAACATGCTCAACCACATTCTCTTGAGGTTTATTTTATACACTGCAAGAGCCCACTATTCCAACCCTCAGCTTATGCTTGGACTGGAAATCCAAGTCTGATTCTTCAAAAACATCTATATAGCCAGATGTTCACTACTGTTCAAGTCCATATTCTTCCAAAGTAAAGCTGAAATATCTCTTTGCTCTTGTGATTCCAAGATTGTTGCCTCAGGCTTCATAATCCCCTGTGATGTTTCCAAATATAATGATGTATTCATTCATTCATTCTTTCTTTCTTTCATTCACCATCATTGATTCACTTATGAATTATAATGGAATCCATTATTTATTGAGCCCTGAGATATACTGGCATTGTGCTAAGAACCAGGTAAGACTGGTAGATAAATTTGATCCTGGCTCCTTTCCTAGCAGGGAAGTTTGCTTCAGAGAGTTATTGGTTCCCACCTACATTTGTGGGTGTTTACAATAGATGGTAAGTTTGTTGTTAAATCGTGGGCACCTAGAATGAATGCATAGCCTATTTTACTTGGGCAGATTAACATTAAGCCATCACTAAACCTTCAACACAATGTAGCTGGTTTTAGACTCATCTTAATTTTTTAATGCTCAGTTTCTTAATATTGTTGGGGCATGCAGTTTTTCAGCCTTCTGGATTTCTTTTTATGACTGACAACTTACTAACTGTGAAAAGTTCTCACACCTACTTTAGAGCAGTGCCCATTCCACTAATGCGAAATTTCTACATGTCTTCTTTGTGTCATTTCAGCTCCCATTACTAATCCTTATGGTTCTGAATAGTATTGCATCAGCTCCTTCATTGTTAAGTGGATGCTACTGCAGAGCTATTGTGCAGCTTGAATACTGCACATAGTCTGCCTCCCATGTCCCTATCCACATACACCTGTGCCAGAGAGTTCTTGAATGAGCAAGTCTAGATTCAGGCATAAAATCTGCTGACTCTTCCTCTGCCACAAATCTTGAAGCAGGATCAGAGACACTTATGATCCCACCAAACTATGATCCAAGTAACTTGGGCCTCCATATATATTTATATTTATTACCCAGGTGCAGAAATTATACATTTGGAATTTTGTAGAACAGAATGTTTTAACTTGTATACATATATATGTAAATATTCATCTTAATGTTGATGAAATTACTTGCATTTACTCTGCTCTCAATGTTTAAGTCCTTAATATTTTTCCATTATAAACATATAAAATATTTATAAGTGAAATGGAGGGAATAAAATGAATGACTAAACTCTACATGAGAGGAAAAAATATATCCCTGACCAAAATATGTAAAAGTAGTTTGATCATAAATTTGAATTTTTACTAAAACAAATTATTGTATTGCTTTGCATGAAACAATACAGAAATTTCATTCATTTATTAATCTATAAAATGGAAAGGCATCTATCCTAGCATTTGGGATTTACATTTTAACAATGATTTCAAGATTATTATTCATTACTTGGTACATTATCTCAAACTATGGCCTATATTTGTTGCCTATGTTTAGTTATCTTTTTTCTTATGATATTTGACCAGATATCCATCCAATTTAAGTTTCTAATAAGATGGAAGTCACTTAGAACTGAATTTAAATAAAACATCACTTCCCTGAGGCATCTTATATGCTTTAATATAAAGCTTAATAATATCTAATGTCCTAATTTGGGAATTAATCTGTCACTATTAACCTAGAATTAATATGTTCTTGACTATTCACACCAATTGAAAGGAAACAATTGTAAAATCTGCTTTTTTGGTCAAAAGATTATGGGTTCCTCCATTTACCTTCAGATTTGACCCATTCAGAGGAAAAAGTAGGATTTTTATTACATATTCTTATTTTTTATGGGTTCATAAATATTATTATAGGCAACCACGTGTATAGATACATAGTTCCTTTCCTCCAAATACTGATTCATAGAAAGACAACATGTAAACAAATAATTGCAATACAAGGTGATAAATAAAGCAACCAGAGTGTGTACTACCTGTAGGTATTGCTTTGAAGACTGAGCACCACTCTGTCTTTATTGGTTACAGAAGGAGGGACTATGGCTGTCTCAGTCCCTACGGGTTTCTCAGAGCAAGGGAAGCCTAATGATATGATTTTGAAGGGTGATAAATAAAGGACCTTGGGTGATACAAAGTATTCCCAGTAAAAGAAATTATGGGGCTAAATGACAACTCCTTATTTGGTATTGTTTATTAAAAAACAACAACAACAACAACAAAAAAAAAAAACAGAGCAGAGATTTTTGGCTAAGGCCTCAAGTTGAGCTATGGTAGTGCTTTCAATTGGGATGGAGTTAAGTTCAAAGAGATAAAGCCAAAGATAAGTCTTGGAAAGAAAAAATGATCAGACCATGCAGAACTTTGTTGGGCCTTAGTTTACTCACAAAGCCTTTGGGGTGACAACACATAAGATTACTTTTTAAAAGAAATCTTTGTGGGGAGCTTAGTCAGTATGTTAAGTTTTTAGCTAATGACATATTGTCCAAGCAAACTATTAGTTTAAGATAAACTAATCAAATTGTAACTTAAATGTCACATAAATAATGGAACAAAGGCTTTCATGGTGTTTTTATCTGAAACAATAAAATTAACATTACAAAATAAATGTATTTTCTTCAGGTTTTATTTTTAAGATATGTAATAATTCTAATAATATACTATGTATCATAATACTTTTTATTATAAAATTGTGATAACATATATTGGGTCGTCAAATTTACATTTGATTTTTATATCATTAACATCATCTCTGGTTTGGGGTTTGTCTGGGGTCACCACCTGGAAATTCTAAATAATTTCACCTTAGAATATGTGATTGGCTCACCTACATTGCATCACTTGTTTTCTCCCCGCCTCCTTGAGGAAAGCTTTAGGATTCATGGGTCCCTGGCACCCCAGGCCATCTGACTTCCTCCTTCTCAAACCAACTGCTGCCTCCCACAGCCTCTCTAAACTCTCCCTGAGGAGACTTGACTTGGACACACAGAAGGAGGGTCTGGGTCAGACATGGGCAGCCTGTCTCATCCTGGGATGGGACATGGCAGTGGCTATCCTTACTCATGTCTGGAAATGTTTAGCCAGAGTCTGGATGTGTTGGGCAAATTCTCTTATGCACTCTTGATCCAGGCATGGACTATATGTCCCAATGTGGATCTTGAAATCACTTGGTGGTCACCCTTTGACATAAGTTGGAAAGGCAGGTGACAGGCCTTGAGAAGGGGAGATGAGCCTTCCCCACAGTATATCAGACCAGCAGCTGTGAGGAGGGCAGACCCTGCAAGCAGCCCTGTGTATCACAGAATCACAGGGCTGGTTCAGGCTCCTAAGACCTCATCAGTATCTCCATTCTCAGGGAGTCTGACATTGAATGGCAAATAAAAGATCCCAGAATAGATTGAGAGAAAGAACACAGAAGATATTAAAACATTTTATAACATAGTAGTTTTGTGGCACAATTTCCCCTTTTCTTTAAACAAGAGGCCCTGCTTATTCATTTTGAGTTTGGCCCTGAAAATAATGGAACAGACACCTGTAATACCTAAGATGGGGCAAGCTGCATGTTCTCTGTTCCTTCTGGGCCTGGCCAATCTAGGCAATCACTCAGTGAGAAGCAAGGGCATAGAATAAAACCTAGAACATTGCTCAAGGGGAGTCTCCTTCACATGCAATCCGAGTAATGGGGTCATACTACTCCCACAGGTGCTATTTCAAACTGAGAACATTGGAGCTCTGCTCAGAGACTCCCATGTGACTGAGGCAGAACTACTCGTATAGGACTTTTTGTTGTCCTTGTTTGTTTTTGGTAGAATAAATGTTGTGTTGTTGTTAATCCTCACCTGAGGATATTTTTCCATTGATTTTTAGAGAGAGTGGAAGGGAGGTGGAGAGACAGAGATAAACATCAATGGGAGAGATTCATAGTGATTGATTGCCTACTGCATGCCCCCAACCAGGGCCAGGGTACCTGCAACCAAGGTACATGCCCTTGACCAGAGACAAACCCAGGACCCTTCAGTCTCCTGGCTGATGCTCTATCCACTGAACCAAACCAGCTAGGGCTTGGTAGGATCATTTAAACTGCACTATACACGCGATTGCTCCCATGTATAGGCATGTTCTGGATAACTGGCACCGAAGGCTGGAGTATGGGTGGGGACTGTATTTGGTGCTATTAACCACCCTAAAAAGATGCCCCTCACCTTCTGGGATCTGAAGAGATCTTATCCAGAAGCACTTCTATAAATATTTGGCAAGATTCAACCTGATCTCGGAGATTGAGTCTGTTTCACAGTTAGGGCAGAAAGGCAATGACAGCGGAAGCATTCCTTTGTGTCCAGATCAGCTTGACTACAGCAGCGTTTGTCCCAGAGGTCACCTGCAGCACAGACAGAATCCTTCAGCAAGTGGGAGGAGGGTAGGGAAGTCTGGTTTGAGCAGAGACCATAAGAGCCAGAAGGCTGAAGGGAAAGCTTTGGGCCTGGTCCCTTGTCCTCAACTAGCTATGGTTCTGGGACAATGTGAGGAATTTGGAGCCACCTGACTTCACTGGGGGAAAGAGGTGGGATTGAGTGTTCTGAGTTTGACCTCAATGAGCATGTCAGCATCTCTGGTCCAGCATCAGTGGCCTGATTACAAGGACTGAAGCAAGCACTGCTGGGGAACTTGGGAATTACCTGGAAAGCAAAAGCCCTGGTAGGGAGGAGAAGAGCTGACAGTATAACCTAGGCATGGGAGCCCAAAAAGTTTGGATATTCACATAAAGGCAACTCTGGGACTACTCATGCTTACAGTTCACCATTATTCATTTTTACTAATAGACTTGGAATCCAGCACTCTGATGCTCTCAGGGCTGCTTCTTCTGTTCCAAGTGATCAGCCATATTTCCTCTCTCCTGATTGAACTAGTAGGTCAGCCTTTGGGAAAATGGTGTTAAGGGGAGAAATCTGTACAATGACAGATCATTTGGTGTGAATTTATGTCTTTTAAGAGGTCTTGGAAATAGCAGCCTATCTGTTCCCCTGTGTTTACCTCAATTCTCCAAGCAACAAATTTTCAGACACAAACCACTAACATTCTTCAACTGCTTCACTCTCAGAAGAGCATCCAGGACTTGATTCTTTGGACCCACTGAGAAGAGAAAGCATGCCACAGCACTCAGCAGGGCCATTCAACTTTCACCAGCTGAGGCAGAGTTAAGCCTTGAGAATTGTTGCCCCCTCAAGGAAAATAAAACACCAGGAAAGGGAATCAAGATGATCTTGCATCATTGAGCAGTCATGTGCATTACTGAAAGACATTGCTTTCTTATTGGGGCTATTAAGTATCACTTTGACTAATGGCTCCAGAGAGCTAAATACCAGAACAAAGACGAAAGGAAACATGAAAATATCAGGAATTAAAAAGTCAGAACTGGAAAGAAGAGATGTTTCCTGCAATAAACTTTAAAAGTCATTTTCATGTTCACGTATAAAAGATATTTAAAGCAGAGGAGAGAGGCATCTCTTTAATAAAATCATTTCTATAGTCTAATAATTATCACTGGCTTTTACGAACCCTTTTTGTGTTTTGAAGTAATTTATATCAGTGTGTCCAACTTTTATTTTAATCAAATGTAGGGGTTTGTATTCAACCTAATGCAACACACTAAAGGACTGGTCTTGGAAATGTTTGTACTTAGTTGGGCTTAACTGTTTTCTTTTCAAATTGAAGGGAATGGGTTTGATATTAAAACTTTTGTAGCATAGCAAAAATGAGGAAAACAAAGCAATATAATTTGTCAAATATACTAGTATTGAGTTTCCATTAGATGAGAATTGGCTCACACGTTGTGGATGTGGGTGTGGATTATGTATTTTGTTTAAAGCAAAAGGCTGTTATTTTATGATAGCCTATGTCTTGGACTAAGAACTAGTTCATGGCTCTTTATTTTAAGAAATTTATTAACTAACTAAATTAAGAGGAATCTATTGTGTATTAATGTTAGGTATTCTTTATGTTAGGGAATGTATTAATTAGCTAAATTAAGAAAAATGTGTTGTGTATTAATATTAATCAGCTATTACTGAAAAAACTTTGGAGAGCAGACAGAAGGCATACTTAAGCAAAGCTGAAAGGACTTAGCTGCCCAGAGGCACTTTACATAGTATTGCATTTTGCCTAAATCATAAGTTAATGACCATGTTGTAATTAGTTTGGAAGTTTTGAGGAGAAAAAAAAAAGTAATTGATGAAGTAATACTGAAGATCCTAACACTGAAGATCCTTTGAAGATCCTTTGGTGCCATCAACCAGATAGCACATTGTTGTTCTAAGTACTACTAATGAGAAATATACACTAGAAAAAAGAAAAAGAATAAAAAAAAAAAACATGTAAAAGGCCAAAAATGAACCCTCGTACACCAGACTGTCTTCTGAGGAGGTTCAAAGGAAAAAAAAAATAGGGTTCAGAAGTCATTTTGGGAACCTTTATGTTCATCGCACCCATTAAAAGTTACAAAATGCAAGTGGGCCATCTAGGATCACAGGTATGGTGCACTCCTTTGTTTAGAGATGGAGTTACCGTATTTTTCGGACCATAAGATGCACTTTTTTTCCCCCAGAAGTGGGGGGAAAAAGTCCCTGCGTCTTATGGTCCAAATATAGCCTACACATATACTTTAAAAAAAAAGTTTTTTTACTTGCCCGGCTCTGTGTGGTCTCTGTGTGCTTGCCCGGCTCTAAAATGGTTCTAAATGCTGCTGTTTACTTTACAGGGTTGATTACATGTGTTTATGACTGTGATGTTGAGTTTTAATGCACATAAAATATTTTAGGACACTATTTGTTTCAGAATCTTTTTTTCTTCATTTCCCTTCTCTAAAAACTGGTGCGTCTTATGGTCAGGAGAGTCTTATGGTCCGAAAAATACGGTAATTACTGTTGATTCACAAGCCTGGGTATTCTGAGTGATAATGAAACTGGCCTCTATACATGGAGGGCAGGAAGAGACCAAAAAAGAAACAGGTGTCTCCAGATTGGTAGGTGGCAGGTTTCCTAGGCAGGAACTTACATATGGGGTTTCTCTGGGGCTGCAAGAAGATTTGATGTCACTTTCCACCAGAATATTAACAAGTTTACAAAGGGGCCTTGCTGTGGGTTCAGTCATGTGTCCAGTCCAGGTGGTCTCACCACCATATTAAGTGTTCAAAGCTGCATCCTTTGAACCTGGATCCCACCATGAGAACAGTGTGTAGAACACACATTCCAAGGACAGGCGATGAGGTGAGCAGCCTCTGATTACCTGGGTCTAGCTCCTTCATGGGCCAACCAGTGGTCACAGCCTCTCTATGGCCTTCTCCAACAATGACCTCTTTACCTGTCATATTCTAAACACTTATGAAGTTTTCTCCTTTCTGTCATGGCCTACCAACTGATGCAAATTATAATTTGAAAAGTGGGGGGAGAAGTTGGTCTTCATTATGGTTTCCCTTAATTTAAGGAGAACTTTAAGTCATATTTACATTTGTACCATAGATTCCGTAAACCTGATGACTTTAAAAAGTGCAATTCTACTTTCTACCTCATAGCTATATGACTTCTATTATTGCTACCATGAGGAAGAAAGGGAGGGGGAGAGAAGAAACAAAATGAGCATTCTATATACTAGGGGAATCAGGAAGATAAAGATATTTTAAAATTGTCAATTATTTTGGAAAATAATGTTCAATTACAAATGCAATTAGGCAGCAATGGGTACCTCTTCAAAATTCTCCCCCCAAAACTGGGGAATTAAAGAAAAAGCTCTCTAAAGTTAGCTATTCTGTTTAGTTGTATTTGAAATATTTCAACATAAAAAATGTTTAAAAAAACAACAACAACACGTGCTGACACTGTGGGGGTCCTACTAAAGAAAATAGTTTTGATTGCTAAAATATTATATTCCAAAAAATTCAAAATTGAGATATCAGAGACATTCACAATGTCTATGAAATTTTGTGACACAGTTTTAAACATTCTATTCAAAGGAAACAGTGCCTGAACTATTTTTTCCTGACCAATCATCAAATATTTTATGCATTTGGATCCGTTTTATAAATAAGAAATTGAAAATGACACTTGTGCTATTGTAGAAATTCAGATTGTATTGCTATGTAGTTTTCTTTAAACTTTCAACTCTTAGCAATACAACCGTGATTTCCTTGTATCGGAAATTTTTAGAGCCTTCAGTTCAATATAATCAAATATAATATCACTGAGGAAATTAAAACAGCTACCACCTCATTGCACAAATCAAAATATCAGGTCTTAGAGTCAAACTCAGTCTTCTTAATGCTTAGTGGGAATTAATAGATTAATGCCTTGTTAGCGTTGACTGAGCTCTTTGGCATAGAATTATGTCTATACACTCAGATAATTGATATAAATGCTTAAGCAAATCTCTTTACCTGAGACAATTATCTAATTACATCAAGCATCCTGCTTCATCTTTCTGGTGTATGAGTCTGGTTGACTTCATGCAGGATTCTGGCTGCTTTGTATTGTGTTCCTGTGTTCTGCTATAAGCAAATAGATAGTAAGAAAGAAACCTATCTGTGAGCACTAACAATCTTGAAAAACATGCATTTCCTCTTTTAGGTGCAAATTGAGTTGACTTTGAGCACCCGGGGCCTCAGGTCAGGTTTCTAACTTCCTACTGTGGCCTGTTCTCCATTCCCCAAGGACAGATCAAGTCCCTTGTGCACCTGGTGAAGAAGCATGCAACATTAGAGTTTAGCAGGGAGACAAGAGGGTAATTTTTTTCTTTGAACCCGGCTGGCATTCAATATACCCTTTGAAACAAGAGGATGGATAGCCCATGTAATTTTAATCCCGGTTAATGTGCATTTTTAATAAAACTCGTCCAATACATACATGTCCAACTCCATAGTATCTCTCAGTGCTGGTTTGTGGCTCATATTCATTGAGGAAAATAACTATCTATGCCATTAGTATAAAATGTGCAGAAGAATGATGGATTTTGAATTTTTTTCTTCTGTATGAATCAAATTCTATTGTAATATTATATTATTAATTCTCTCTGCAGAATACAACTGTCGGTTTCTTATATGGGTCTCAAAATGTCTTCCCTGTTTGAAACATAGCCAGCTGGGTGTTAAAAGTGTTTGTCATGAAGGATTTAGGTCAGAGGGGAAAGCTTCCTTACAGGGAAAATGGAAAGTTCTTAGCAGGTGTCAGATGTGACTTTCTAGGGAAAAGCTCCAAGAATGGAGCTTTGAACAAGACCTACAGTAGAAAAAATAAAGGAGGCTTTCCAGGAAGGCCAGTTTGCCCTGGACTTCAAGGTCTGCTTATCTCTACCGAGTGGAGGATGCTCTCCCACTTTTGGATAGTTCTCTGGTTTTGGTGTCTTCTGGAAGGTGATGACTCTCAGACACCTTTGGTGTCTTCTGGAAGGTGATGACTCTCAATCCACTCTTCACAGCCCTATTAATCTCAGCTTGGACCTTGATCTCTTAATATTCACCAAAAACCCTATTTCTTCTAGTGCTGAAAAAGAGAAGGGGAAAAACTGAACGATTGTGACAGTAAGAAGCCTGAAACGTCTCGAAAAGAGAGAAAGATAATGGAAACAGCTGTGGAAGAGGCAGTTTCCATAAGCAGCAAGGCAAGGAGCAATGAACACATAAAGTGAGGCAGGGGGAGACTCAGATGTGCAATTCACAAGCATAGCCAGGGGAGAGGATGCACTGTTCTGGAGGTACTTCAATACCGAGCCACCTGATGGCCTGTGTCAACGTGATCAATTAGATGCCACTAACCACATGGTAACACATACCTTTAGACTCTTCTTCAAGAAATTCCTGAAACCCAATGTATTTGCTGAAGAAATCATCCTTCCAAGCAACTAAGTCTGCATCTCAGAACCTAAGGTTGCTTATCTGGACAAAAGGTCAGTTATCAAACAACTATTTACTCTTTAAGACTCTGTGTCCCCCAAAGCTATACTCTCTTATCACGAACTGTCCAGTCCCAATCAGTTTCCTGACTTAAAAAAAAAAAAAAAAAAAAAAAAAAAAAAAAAAAAAAAAAAAACCTTCAACTCCTTGCCCTGGGATTTCCAAACCCAGGAAATATCTGCTCTGACTTCCCCCTTTTGAGACACAAGTGAGATTCTACAGAGTCTTACTTCTTACTGCAATAACCTTATGTGAATAACCTTGACTTTGGTAGTCTTTTTGCAAGAGTTAGCAGTGACCAGAAGAATTCAGGCCTTTTTCATAAAGTGTGCAAAGTGTTAAATACTGATAAAAGAAGAGCATGCTCTTCAAGAACTCCTCACATAACCTTGGAGGAGGAATAAAAAGAGTTCTGGAGAAAGTGATGTTTAAAGATTTATAAAATCTAGTGAGGTAAATAAGAAGAGAAGGGGATAGGTGTGGGCTGAGAGAGAGGGAAGGATGTTTAAGAAATGAAGAATGACAAGAGCAACGATTCAGAGACAAGAGGAAGCACAGTGGGTTTCTGGGACTGAAGTCGCTCAGTGTGGCTGGAACACAGAAGAGGAGGTGGCAAATAGCAGGAAGTGAGCATGAGAATTAACCCTGATAGCCTTGGTGGATTTGTGGTTAGAACGCTTAGAAATATTGAGGTTGGTATGAGAAAACATTACCAAACAATTTTTGTTTACAACAGATAGAACCCAAATTTGCTGGTAATGACTAAAGGGAGCTATAGAATCCCCCCAGGAGTCCAGGACTGCCAATAAATAGCATACCTGTTCTACGTCTGCATTCTGATAACACGGCTGTGTTCAGTTTATGGAAATTCATTCAGTACTACTAGTTTGACTTGTGGATTGTACTTCAACCACAATATTATTGAAATGACTGTCTGGGAGAAAATGCTTGGCTATGTTTTCATTTAGGGATATTGGGAATTTGGGTGCATGTTTGCAGTGCTTTATGTTCAAATACATTCACCACAGTCAAAACACGCTTTCTTTAAACCATGAAATATGTGTAAAAAGAAACCTTAAAAAATGCCTGCTAGTCACAAACTTTGAGCAAAAAAGTAAAAATAAAAGACAACTGTTAAAAATGTGTCGCAGTAAGTGACACTATACAAGAAATAGGAAGGACTGTCCGCACTGTTATG
The DNA here is from genome assembly GCF_014108245.1 of Pipistrellus kuhlii. NCBI lineage: Eukaryota > Metazoa > Chordata > Mammalia > Chiroptera > Vespertilionidae > Pipistrellus > Pipistrellus kuhlii. Next base: position 4,355,490 of record NW_023425404.1, read on the forward strand.
GAAATGAGAAATGATGTCTAAAACGTATTACAAGCAAAAAAGCAAGTGTATCAGTTTCTCAGGATTGCCTTAGCAAATTACCAAAACAAGGTAGCTTAAAATAACAGAAATTCATTTTCTCAAAGTTCTGAAGGCTAGAAGTCCGAAGTCAGTATAGTGTTTGGGCCATGGCTACTCTGAAGCCTCCCAGGGCTGATGATCCTTTCCTCTTCCTGGCTTCTTGAGGCCCAGCTACCCTCAGCTTTCTGTGGCATTGCTCCAGTCTCTGCCTCAGTCGACACATTGTGGGGCTCTGTATCACGGATGTGTGTCTTCACCACTCACAGTGGGTTTAGGCTCATCCAGCTGACCTCTTGATGACTTGATTATCTCTTCAAAGATCCTATTTCTTTATAAGGTAATATTCACAGGTATTGGTGGTTAGTTCAAAATTCTTCTTTGGGAACACAATTCAACCCACAGCCAGACATTACCAAAACATATGTAATGTGAGCTCATTAATGTAAAAATGTGTATACACAAATATGCACATAATAATGCAAAAGCATAGAAAGAACTAGAAAGACAAACACTCAATCATGCTTTCCTCTAAGGAAAAGGAAAGTGAGTTTTCATATTATTCTTTAATCATTTGCACATTTTTTGATTATTTTACAGTAATAATTTAGAATCGGTATAATTCATTCATTCTCTTTGTGTATATTGATGAGATGTCCACTATGAGTCTTGCACAAAAACTAGCTCTGTTCTAACAAATACATGTAGAAAAACCATAAATATAGTGAAAAATTAATTGAAGTCTGAAAAGGCTTAAGGGATACACAAATTAGTAGAATTATTTTAAGATTTAGAATTGTCCCAAAGCCAAAATGTAGGAAAAATGGATGTGCTGATTATATGTGGGTCATACTTGACCAATTTAATTTTTATGTTCAATGACAAACTTAAGTTTGTAATATCTGATATCTGTGGGCCATATGCATTCTAGGTCGGGTAACTTCAAGTATTTTGATCAGTAGATGTAGTAAAAACAAATTTTCCAGATTGGTCATTCTGTAAATATATATCCTGTGTATGGCCAGGTTATTTCTTATCCAACAAAATATGTGTGCATACTCTCTATTACAATAGAGTGTTATTTGGGCATATCTCCATAATGGTATCAAAGTAGTGCCTCCTTGTGATTACCTTGTCAAGATCTGTGGGGTTAAGTTTTCTTGAAATGTTTAATTTATGATATATTGATTAAACTTAGCTGCCTTCTATTATTTTAACTTCAACTTTACAATATAAATTAATGCCTGTACTGAGAGTATCCTGGTCCTTTTTTCACTCCACATTCATCAATTTGGAAGGTCCTGTGTCCTTCTTGCTATGGTGATATTTAGACAAAATTAAGAGCCTTCCTATGTGTACCATTCAGCTATTCTTCCATGAGGCTTTGGAAAGCTCTCTACAACCAGACATTACTATGCAATGTATCTCCTGACTGCAGAACTTTAGGATTCTTATCCTCTCACTACACCAGAAGTTAATCTCTCCTTTTTTCTTGACTATTTTTGAAAGCATTTTCTTTTGTTACCCCACATCCTCCTGTGAGACAATGGTTTACTAGTACTCTTTTCAAAGTGGTTGGGTATTTACAAGGGAAAACGTGTCTATGAGTAGTTTCTATTCCTTTCCTTACAGAAAGCTCCAAGGCAAAGAAAGACAGAATTGCCTTCTTGGTGTGATGGATGAAGAGAACAACTCAAAGTTTAACAACACAGATAAATGGTTCAAATGCAATCTTGCCACTGCATTATTCAGGAATGTTTATGATAAGAAGTTCAACATTTGCCAACAAAGCACTTGTAAACATGGAAAAGAGCAAACAATGCCTAGTTTGGAAATAGCTGTGTTTGCAGTAGTGACTGTTTCTCTTTCCAATCCTGAGATGTAAGCAGAATACAATATATATGTTTTAAGACTGTGCTTTTATTAACTACACTGTTGAAGACAAATTGAAATAAACATTGGCAAGTAACTGCTCTATAAGTCAACAGGCCATCTTTTCTCTCCCTGGATAGAATCTGAGCCCTAATAAAATTTACCACACACTTTGAACCCATTCTGTTAAGAATTGAGGTGGGCCGAGGCTGGTTTGGCTCAGTGGTAGAGCGTCGGTCTGCAGACTGCAAGGTCCCAGGTTCGATTCCAGTCAGGGGCATGTACCTTGGTTGCGGGCACATCCCCGGTAGGGGGTGTGCAAGAGGCAGCTGGTCGATGTTTCTCTCTCATCGACATTTCTAGCTCTCTATCCCTCTCTCCTCCTCTCTGTAAAAAATCAATAAAATATATTTAAAAAAAAGAAAGAAAAAAAAAAGAATTGAGGTGGAACTTAGTCAAAACAGATCTTACCTGACTTATATAAATAAATAAATAAATAAATAAATAAATAAATAAATAAATAGAATCTATATGTAAATATAAATCTTTCTGCTTAATATTTAATTTTAAGATGGACAGGGAAAATATGTATTGAGGTGCCCTTTAAGGTTATATTTCAGTTGCTAAAGCTTATATCAGAATAAATATTAGAGATGTGTCTTCCCTGTTTCTCAGCACAATCACACACACATATATACATTCTATTGATTCGGTCTCTGTGGAGAACCCTGATTACTAACACAGACCTAATGATATAGATAGAGATGGAATTTCTTTCTGATTAGAGGTTTCTTATTGATTAAAATTTGGCAGATTGAATATAAAAGCTTAAGGAGATGTTTATCAATACACTGTTAATGACAGTCTAGGACCTGGGTCCAAGGACTTGTCCTTTATGGACAGGAAGAACACCAGAGGTGGTAAACTGAGGAAAGTAAACCAGTTTAAGACATATGACCTTACAGATGCATAAAAGATTTTCAAAAGATATGTAAGGATAAGGTTTAGTGTTCCAGAGACGTATAGAATGGTCTTAGAGTGCGAAATTGGCTTGGGGCCATCTGCATTGACAGGGTGCTTAAAACTCTAAAAGCCACTGTGGGATATAAAAGAGAAGAACACCAGGAACTTTTGTACACAACCATGACATTTAGGAAGACAATGCAGGAAAGGATGAAACAGGTTTATTCTCTGAACACCATTTTATATATATATATATATATATATATATATATATATATATATATATATATAAACAAAAGTAGAATTTACGCCAGGTTCACAAACTTAAACTTCTGTAAGGGACAGGCAGATGAAGCAGCACATTGCAATACAATAGATGCTTGGCTGCTTGTATTGTCCTTTGTCTAGTTTCAGGACTGGTTAAACCATATCACAGAGCAAAAGTATAAATGTCCATAAGGCCTATAGTTTGCTGGCCATGAGTTTGAGATCTGAGACTTAAATATTTTTTTTAAACTTCTGCTATGAGCTGTGTTATAAGTTGATTAAAAATAAGATGGTAATTGGATCACACTTTGAGATTGTCTCTTCACCATAAGCATATCTGAGAAGAAACTGCATGCCATTTTTAAAAAAGATTTAAAAAATTGATTTTTAGAGAGGGAGAGAAAAACAGAAAGATTGATGCAAGAGTAGAATCTTAATCTGCTGCCTCCTGCACGCCCCCTACCAGGGATCAAGCCCTAAACCCATGCATGTGACTTTGATGGGGAATGGATCTCGCAACCTTTGTGCATGGGATGTAACACAAGGAACTGAGCCACAGAGGCCAGGGCATGCATGCCATTTTTACTTAATCATTTATTGACTTCCACCAAACAATATGGCTACAAAGAATTTCCCTTTTTCCTTTTATAAGTAGAGATTTCTTTCTATAACTGTTTCTTTTGGTGACTCGCACATTGATATGCAAATGTGAACTTTCTTCCCAATTTCTATACACATCATAAAAGTAACAGTATTTCTATTCTAATAATGTATGGTTTAACAACCCTGAATACATTTTTTGATCTATGAATTTCAATTATGTCAATGCTATTTACTTTGATGTAAATGTTTATTTCTCAAAGAGACCAAGGTTAGAATAAGTAGTCAATTTAGTAAAATAGCCTTTTCATCATTTTTTATTATTTATTGAGTTCCTACTGTGTTCAGGGGATTTCAACTTATGCTTAAATCTCAGACAGTATGCAGAGATCAAGTGGTAATTTAGATGCAGAATTTATGCATTTGATCTTGTTCAGTTATCTGCTTATACACTCATATGATGCTATTGAGATGACCACAGCACACTGATGTGATGTATGTGTTTGTCTTAACATCATACATTAATTAAACTTGAGAATTTACAATGTGCATAATACTATGGCTGGATCTGAAGATATACAAATGAAAAACACATGACCCTTTTCATGCCCTGGGAGGTTTCCAGGGCATGTCCAGCCCATCTCACTCAGTCCCCATTGACCAGATCCCAGCAGAAAGCTAACTTACCAGTTGGAGTATCTGTCCCCTGGTGGTCAGTGAAAATCGTAGCAACTGGTCGACCAGTTGACTGTCTGCACCCTGGTGGTTAGTGCATATCATAAGGAGCCTTTGAGCAACCTTAGCATATTATTAGCATATTAAGCTTTGATTGGTTGAATAGCTGACTGGTTGACCAGACACTTAGCATATTAGGTTTTTATTAAATAGGATTTCAAAAATCTATTGATTTCTATGCATTTTAAAATCAATATTCATTTTCTTTAACATATATTAAAATTATTATTATTATGTGAGATGGCTCATGACACATTTTTTACATTAAAAAGACTATTTAATCTTACAAATTTGAAAAATGAAAATTTTAAATTATTTCAATCTTTATTTGTTGAAAGACTTAGTAATATCCATTTAAATTATTTCATTTGTTTGAAAATGTCATTTTTATGTTGTGGGAGTAGAACAAATTTGGTTTTCAAAGGAGCATTGCAAATAAGATAAAAGCACAAGAAGCATTTGTTGCCAAAACCGGTTTGGCTCAGTGGATAGAGAGCCAGCTTGCTGACTGTCAGGTCCCAGGTTTGATTTCAGTCAAGGGCATGTACCTTGGTTGTGGGCACGTCCCTAGTAGCGGGTGTGCAAGAGGCAGCTGATCCATGTTTCTCTCTCATTGTTGTTTCTAACTCTCTATCCCTCTCTCTTTCTCTCTGTAAAAAATGAATAAAATATATATATTTTTAAAAGGAAGCATTTGTAACATTTCCTCGAGCTTAATGAAATAATATTAAAGAATGAGGTGAAGCACTTTTACATGATAGGGATTATGGTAGTTTTGTTTCCCTCACCTTGGCACCTTTGCAAAGCAAAATAGAAGGTCAGCACATTGACCCTTTTTACTATTCCACCACCAAACTCAGGGTCACAACTAAGGGTCACCTTCCTACTGTAGCTGCATCTTCTTCATAAAGACCATAACCCACAGGTATTGTAAAAGCTAGAACAAAACGTGTTTCAAAATTATGAACTTAAAATGCACAGTAAATATAGGTTTTCTGTGACTTAGAAATTAAAATGATTCATTAAAGTCATTTAAAAAAATAGGTCTTAAAAGTCAATCCTGAAATAGATATCAAGTTCAACATAAAGCTACTCTGCCCAGTTTTACCTTCTAAAGTCACACAACTTTCTACTCCTCAGTTGTCCTTCATCTTCATATCTTACTACATGCAGGAGGTGAATGATATTCATCAAGAGTTTTCTTTTATTCAGTGTTGACTTTATAGACATATAATGTTAGCTTTGAATAAACTTAATCCAGTCCTAGAGACATTGGAAGTAACTCAGCCTTAAGTGAGTCTGATAAGACCAAGGATACATAAACCCAGCTGCACAAGCTGGAGCCCTTGACTTAGAAAAACCCATATTTCTGTGAGTCAGTAAACAGAGACAAGATACAATCTAGTACACACATGTCAAACACAAGGCCCGCGGGCCAAATCCAGCCCGCCAGTCCTTGCAATGTGGCCCGCACCGTGCTGTCATCACTGCACTCCGCTGCGTTCCATCACAATGACTCGCGGTGACATAGGAGGCTTGTGATCTTGCCGGCCGCCTCGCTGGCCACCGTACTTGCTATCGATTACGCATGCGCATAGATAACAAGTCACGCGAGATTCAGGAGGCGTGACCTATAGTCCGGCATCCGATGTGGTTGTGCCGGTGGCAGAGCAGAGGAGAGAGTGAGTGTGCGGGCATAAAAAATACACAGCAGAAGCTGCCAGTTCCTGGCAAAAAGTGCAGGCATAAAAATCGCAACAGAATCTGCTATCTGTACCCAGCCAGGCATTTATTGACTGACTTTTTTTTTCTCCACTCCATCTGCCAAATCAAGCTATCCCTGTGCAGTTTTCAACTTTTTCCTTCTAACGCAGATTTCCAATAAACTACATCTTTTACTGCCAATATTGATCCCAAAATGTCCAGGAAAAGAAAAGTTGACGGTGAAGGCAGACAATTTAATGACAAATGGGAAAATGAATACATGTTTGTGCTTAAAGAGGGCAAACCAGTGTGTATATTGTGTTATGAGACAGTGTCGGTGATGAAAGAGTACAATATACATCGTCATTTTGACACCAAACATAATGTTAAGTATGGCAAATATACTTTGGAAGAAAAGCATAAAATTGTTAAAGAACTAAAAGGCAAACTACAATCACAGAAGCAAATGTTTACAAAGGCTACAGCGAAAAATGATGCTGCAGTGAAAGCAAGCTTTATAGTGGCTGAAGAAATTGCCCGTACTTCAAGGTGTTTTTCAGAGGGTGCTTTTTTGAAGCAATGCATGCTAAAAGTGTGTGAGCAAGTATGCCCAGACCAGATACAGAGTTTTCAAAATGTCAGTTTGTCAAGAAACACCATTGCAGATAGAGTTCAAGAACTCTCAGGAAATCTATCATCACAGCTGGCCGAACAGGCATGCAGTTATCTCGCTTTTTCACTTGCTATCGATGAAAGCACAGACAACACTGATACAGCGCAGCTGTCCATCTTTATACGTGCTACGAAGACCGACCTCTCTGTCACTGAGGAACTTTTGGATGTAGCTGCCATGCATGGGACGACGACTGGTAGAGATATATTTGAGGCTGTGGAGAAATTTATAAATAATTTTAAATTACCCTGGGAAAAGTTGGTGGGGCTAACTACCGATGGCGCACCTTCAATGTGCGGAGAAAAGAAGGGCTTGGCTGGACTAATGAAGGAAAGAATACAAAAAAGTCACTGCCACACACCCTTGATTACTTATCATTGCATTATCCACCAAGAGGCTATGTGTGGAAAAGTTCTGGACATGAATGACATAATGACCACAGTCATTAAAACTATTAACTTTATATGGGCACGTGGCCTGAATCATCGCCAGTTCTAGCAGTTTTTACAGGAGGTGGGTGCAGAGCATGGAGACGTGCCATACCACACAGAAGTAAGATGGCTGAGCAAGAGCGCAGTCCTCAAAATATTTTTTGAGCTCAGAGAACAAATTGCTCTTTTCATGGAAAGTAAAGGAAAGCCCTTGCCTGAACTGTCAGATCCCACCTGGCTATGTGATTTTGCTATGATGTGTGACATATGCGAGCATCTCGCCCAACTGAATCTGAAGCTGCAGGGATGCAAACAAGTCATCACGAAGATGTCTGACATGATCACAGCATTCCAGCGTAAACTTCAACTATGGAAGTCCCAACTGGAACAGGACAATCTTGCCCACTTTCCCGTTTGTTTGAGTATCTCAACCACTATTTCTGGTACTTTTCCTTGCAGTCGGCTGGCTACCAAAGTTAGCCGTTTACTAAGTGAATTTGAGCAGCGCTTCTCTGACTTTAGAACACAGCACTCAGGCTTTGACATCTTTGCCAATCCTTTTACAGTTGATGTCAACAATGTGCCCCATCACCTTCAGATGGAGATAATTGAGCTTCAGTCTGACAGTGGCCTGAAATCAAGGTTTCAGGATGTTGAAATTGAGGACTTCTACCCTCTACTGCCCCCTGACTCAATGCCAGAGCTCCGACTTCATGCTGCCCGTATTCTATCCATGTTCGGGAGCACCTATCTTTGTGAACAGATGTTTTCAATAATGAATCTGAACAAAAACAAGCACAGATCACGCATTACCGATGACAACCTCCATGCTGTTTTGCGGGTTGCTACAGCTCAAGAAATAAAACCGAACATTGACTCATTGATCCGGGGAAAACGGTGTCAGACATCTAGCCAGAAAACAAAACAATGAGCATTTTAGGTACATTCCAATATTACTGTTTTGCTTGATACCAATATTACTGTTTTGCTTGATTGCATGTGAGTTGGTTAACAGCACTGTTAAGGAAAAGATTGTTCCACTCATTTTAAATTCACATTTCTGGTTAACATTGTCAGTTTATGACTGTTCAGTAAACCATTCGGCCCGCGATTTAGGCTGGATTTTAGATTTTGGCCCCTTCTCTGATTGAGTTTGACACCCCTGATCTAGTAAATGCTGTTCCAGAGATATGACAAATTAAGTAAAAAATCTTCAAAGTGGGGGTTGCACTCTCATAGCTGTTGGGAGCCATCAGAGTTGAGACAAGCAACTCAGTCTTAAGAAAATAGAATTAAGTTCCTTCTAGCAGAAGTTATGCGGTGCCCTGAGGGTTTGGCCAGAAGATAAGATTAACCTGCCACTTAGCATCTTTGCAACTTCCCCTTCCAGATCCTCCCCCCTAGATAGCCCAGCCTTGGAATGTCACACCTTGGAATGTTATGCCACCCTGGCAGTTAGCCAATCCTGTGTTGCCAGATACCTTACCACCTTGCCACTCAGTGCCTAAACCAATTATACACTGCCAAAGACCCCTCTGCATAGGCAACTCTGCCCCCCTTTGTTTCTGCTGTATAAATACAGCCATTTCAAAGAATAAAGTTGAGGCTTGATCAGAACCTGTCTTGCCTCCATTCTTCCGCGTTCCTTGTTTGTTTCATTCTCTTAGGTGGTTCCTGTGTACCCCCGTTGTTGCCCCGCGGGCCGGGACACATAGCCATTCTTAGAATAATGTAAAGAGCTTTTTAAAATACACATATTTAAATATACATATATATTATGTAAAAAATCAATCCATATGATTGATTTTAGAGAGGAAGAGAGATAAACATCGATTTGTTGTTCCACTTATTTATGCATTCATTGGTTGCTTTTTGTATGTGCCCAGACCTGGGATTCAACTGGCAAATTTGGGACCGAGATGATGCTCCAAACAACTGAGCTGTCCAGGCAGGGCTTGCAGAGTTTTTGAAGAAGCCATGTGAAAAGATGAAATTCTGAACTGGTGCCTAGTTTATAAAGAACCTCCTATTGCATGGTATTTCCGATCAGTTAGCAAGTATAAAATCCTAGTCTCTGTTGCCTTCTGACTTCCGATTCCAATGGGCCATATGGTTCCTGATTCTTCTGTAAGTAACTTAATGCTTTGTGTAATTAAGAGGGCATATGCTTCCTGTACAAAATCACTGTTAGATCTCCTTTGCAAGGCAGAAAGCAACATGGGCCACTTGTGATACCAGCTTTTATCTATTGCCAATAAACTTTAAAATTGCTTAATAAAATTCAGAGAAAATGGTGATACATCTTGCAGTTTTCAAGACAACCACATGCTTTCATCTAGCATATTCTGAGGCTCTCCGCTCAGGAGAATTTAGCACCATGTCACTCCCCATATCCTTCATCCCACCAGCAGGCTTTTATAATGATAATTTGACCAGCTATCAGATGGATCTAAAATTTGTTTTAGAATCTTTTTAACTCTTCCTAAAATTTATGTACTATAGCAATACTCAGCTCACTGATTTTTAAACATCTCACAGAAAATCAGGTGTGCGTGTGTGTGTGTGTGTGTGTGTGTGTATGTGTGTTGCTTTTTTTCTTCTTTTTTTCTATTAACCTAGTCTCTACAGAGGAGAACTGAAGTTGTATGGTCAAACCAATGTGAGTCACCTGCATGATTTTATACATGAAGGGGACAAAAGGCATATCACTGTTTTTATTTCATATTCTGAGATTGCCTTTCTTTGCTTTTAACTCAAAATAGTTACAGAAGTACTTTATCTTGAGTCCTTATTCTACTTCATGTTGCTGGAAGGATGGTCTAATTCCTTTGTTCTGCTCAGCAGTCTTTAGAGCTATCAGAAAACACTAATTTTTACTATAACAGTAGTTGTCAGAGATCCTGACTAGTAGCCACAAGGTGGGGTTGAGCATATAATAGAATACACATTGGGAATTTTGAAACCTAATAACTGTTGTGCAAATTAAAATGCTGTATGGAGTTAATTTTTTTTCAATATATTTTATTGATTTTTAACAGAGAGGAAAGGAGAGAGATAGAGAGCCAGAAATGTCGATGAGAGAGAAACATCGACCAGCTGCCTCTTGCACACCCCCTACCGGGGACTTACCTGCAACCAACGTACATGCCCTTGACCGGAATCGAACCTGGGACCTTTCAGTCCACAGATTGACGCTCTACCGCTGAGCTAAACCGGTTTCGACTGGAGTTAATTCTTATAAGTTCTATTGGGAGGTGTTAGATTGCAATAATGACCATAATTATTTTGTATCTCTTCTTATATACATGACTTTGATATGTAACTTTGTAATAACCTCCCACCACAATAAAGGAAAACATTCCTACCTTTTGACTCTGACCTTGGCCTTGTAATGTGTTATGATTCAATGAAGGAGGTAGAAGTGTCAATGAGCCAGTTCTGAGCCTAGATTTCAAGATATCTTGCATGCTTCTGGTTGAGTTCCCTGCTCCTTCCATAGCCCAAGAAGTCATTCCTATAAGTCTTTCATTCCTAGGAGAAAAGAGAGACATGGACCTGAGCCAACACACTGATAGATGATGAAGTCACTTGAGATGATCTGAACTCTGTAGATGCCTAAGAAATATGTTTATTATTGCATGCTACTGAATTTTAAGATGACTTGTTTTGCAGAAATAAGAAGTTAGCCTATATTTAATGTGTTCTAAATAGAAATAAACTGCCAGAAGGGGCTATTCTATTCAAGTTTTTCAAAGATCCTTATTGACATTTACAACAAAGGTTTTATTAATTAGTATTTGATTTACCAGATCAAATGAATAATGTTGGATCAAATGAGTAATGTTCGAAGTGTGTCACTGACCCCACCATCACAATTATTCAGATCATACCACTCAGATAAGCAGCTAACTCAGCAAGCTAATACTTTTAGATAAGAACCAGGGATTTGTTGGATTCTACATTCTTTCTACCTCATGCAGGACTGTCTTCTCATTCAAAATAGCTAGAGAAGCAAGGGCTGGATCACAAAACAATAAAAAAATAAATAAATGATCATAGGAGACTGATTATTAATAAATCTTTGCCTGATTGGAAAAATTTTCTGACTTGTTTTCATTGTGAAATACAGAGGCAATTATTTCATGCTTTGCACCAAATAGTTAGTTCTAGGTCTTTAAGTTCCATGGCACATCACATTGGTGTTCATGGTTCGTAACTTATAAGACTCCCTTCTTGACTGAGCATGTGGTTGCTGCTACAAGACCTTCTAGAACTTTTTCCTTTTGCCCCTGGCAATATTTCATTTAGTTTGTGTCTATCAGTCTGCTTCCCAGAGTGAGAAGGCAAAGATAAGGTCAGAGCCTTCAGTCAACTTCAGTAGGCATAAGCCTTTGTTATTCTAAAGTCTTAATTTCCCTCCCTTACTTCAGCATAGCCCAGGCTCACATATCATTTGATGACAAGGAGACTATTGGGAAGAGGAGATATAGTGCTCACCTGCCTCTAATCACCTCCAGTGAATGACAGTAATAGAACTTGACAATCATTGAATGGAGTAATTTGGCAAAGGTGAGGATGATATATGTCTATTCCAGCGACTCAACTATAGCTCCCTCTGCCCAGTTGAAAATACCTATTGAATCAGTCGATGGGGATCTAACTTTTTCTTGGTCAATAAGCAGATTATTTTAAATAAGATGTCTAATTTCTCATGACTGGGTTCTGCTCTGAAGTTTGGTGAATATCTGGTTTAGAAGACTCCAGGTGGTTTAGGAATAAATCATTTATGACATGGAAAAATATAGTTTTTGGAAAGTTAAGATAGTTAAACAAACTTAGGATATTTTCATTTTAATTTTTCTCTCAGCAAATAGTACTCTGGGCCAATCCTGGAGAGAGTCTTTGCGCCCCAGCTGGAAAACTTTACCAGCTCACAGGAAATGGCGAGTCTCAGCTTTGCACCTCAGGGCTGCTGAGACAGGAGATTGGAGAATTGCTGAACATATGCATAATGCATTTCAATATGCTTTTCATGTGGGCGATCTCATTAAGCCTTCCCACAATACTCTGCCGTAAGTATGATACTTCCTCTGAAGGATTCTTCATAAGCAATTGAAAGTTATGTTAGGTAAATGGGCCAAGACCACACAAGGAGAAAAATTAGCAGAACTTCAACCAATTTGTCTTCCTCCAGAGTCATGCCTTTCTTCTGTTACAAGTTGCCTCATGATCCATGTCCACCAGGACTGGCCCTTACATCACATGGATGACAGACTCTTAGTTTGTTTTATATATCCATGAGCCTCTTGCCTGGGTGACAGAGTACAGGTGTGCGGGTTGTACACAGTATGCAATGGCCCTGCACTGATGACCCCCTGAAGATACAGAACACCTTTTCTTACCTCATCTATTGGTCCACTTGGCTTTCCCATTCTTCAGTTTCTTTTCTCTATACACTCTCCATTTAGCACCATTTCTTCTGGGACATGGTGAAAGGAAAATGTGTTAAGATTAGATCATTGGGTAAGTAAGTGAGGGAAGAAAGCCGAAGCATTTTAGTTTTCCTTCTTCTGCCCAACCAAAGTGAACTAAACTTGATTGATGGTAGCTTTGCATTATTTGTGAAGGCCAAGTGGTTAAAAATCAATAAAAAAAATGGGGGGGAAAAAGAAACAATCAAACAAACAAACAAAAAATGTCTCAGACATTGTTAACAATGCTTCCGGGGGGGACAAAATCACTAGGTTGAGAAGCAATGCTTTGTCTATACCGGTAGAGAGGAATGCTATTACAATGACTTTCTAAACAAAAATATCTAACTTTCTGATAACAAAAAAATGAATTATTACTAGACTCTTCAGTTCGATTCATTCAATGTTGTATTCCCAGGACTGTAGACTTTGTTATGGTGGAGTTTAAAAATTGCTATGCAGTTTTCAAATAGAATAATATTAAAATAAATCAACTGTAGAAAATTAAAAAAAAATCTGATAAATATACTCTCTTAAAATTCAGTTTTAAATAGAGTTTAGCTTATCCCCTATCTCCTTATATAAATCTCTCAATTGTGAAAGCAAAAAGCAAAAAAATGTGTTAGCCCAATCGACAAACCCAGTAGAAGTATATAATACTTCTTACCCTGATTATGCATGAAATGCAGACATTTCAAGCTTTGGGTGTCCAGGGCAAATTCACCACTATGTCTACATGAGCATTACATTCCCTTCAGTGCTCAACATATATGTCAGAAGATAGGTTTGTATTCCTTAGCATATCTTTTGTAGAGAAAAAAAAATCAGAACTTAGTTCAACTAGTTTTAATATATGTCAAAACGTGGCAATAGGAAACTCTAGATTTAATTTGATCAGGGTCTCAGCAATATCAGCAAGGATTCAAGTGGGGTTTCTTTCCCATCTTTGTGCTGTAAAGACTGTCCACCATGTTCAGCATGGCTGCGACAGCAGGCCTGACAATGTGCTGCAGCAAATGAAGCTGTCCTCTGCCTTGACTGACTTTTCAATAGTGAGGCAACCTTTCCCAGAAGCATTGTGCAGAATGCTAAGATTTGATTGGTCTCTATCATATTCCATGCTCATGATAGAACGAAATAGATTGGATTTTGAGTTAGGATAGGACAGCCCTCCCTGAGGGAGACAAATGTAAACTACATCAGGCTCTGAAAATAAGGAAGAAGGGAAAATATCTAGAGTATAGGCAAGTAATAATGACTGCTGGAGCATTTGAATTTGTTTCTATATTATTATTTTTTCCTTGTCACCATTCCTACTCAACTCATGGGACTGTATAGGTGTCATGTTTGTTTGCAGGAGAGAAAGAAAAGAGATGATTCTTAAATTGTCAGCCTTAGCAGGTTCATGGAAGGTGTCTTTTTGGTTATGAGGAACAAATATGAGAAAATGCATTTGCTTCAGGTGGCGAAGGAAATAGTGAATCCCAGTATTTCATTCCAACAATTCTGTCTTGTTTAACCACATTTCTTGTTTTTTTTCCTCCTTCGTTATATGTAATATTTTCTTTAATTAAGAGATAACACCTATTTCAGGTTGCAGCCCTCACATAGCAGCATCATGGTCATTACACGTTCAACTTGTTCCCAGTCATGAGCATGTATTGCCAAGTATAGTAAGTTATACACAGAAAAATTAATTTGACTGAGAAGAAGCTTATGTATATGTGTGTGTTGTAGTGGGAGATAGTTGTTGGTGAGACTCAATTTCCTTAGATATTCAAGTTGCTGCAGGACACAATGACAGAAATGAAACCTTAGTCAAGGGTGAAAGACACCATATGTCCACCAGTACCTCGCCACAACAGGGGGTCAGCCTAATAGCTGTCTTAATGCACCCTACTGCATGTAGGTACTGATGAGATATGAGATATTTCACCCTGAACTGTGAATTTCCTGAAACACCCATAATGTTCTTTTAATGTAGTTAGTGTGGGCCATTATATATAAGCAGAGATAGTTAAAGCGTCCCTTTTTCACCCACTCACAGCAATCAAAGGACATGTATAAGTTGTTAATACATGCTTCTAACTATTGAACTTTTCTGATTTTGAAATGTCACCTGCCACGCCCACTTTTTTCTTCACAAATCTATTTTTCTCTCTTCATCTCTCAATCCTAATCCCCCTGAATCTTTCCCTCTTTTTCATAGTTAGCAAAGGACACTGTGGAGGAAAGAATGAAACATATTTCCCAGTTGTTTTTAAATTGACAGCTTGTGTATCAAAACTGTTTATAAGTGTTACTTTTTAATAGTTTCTTTAAAAACAAAACTAAACAAAAAACAGCCTGAATGAAGTGTGGCTCTTAATTTCAAGTTTGAAGTTTCAAAAATGTTATTAAAAGTAGAAAGCTGTATTCATTATCTCCTAAAGAGGTAGTTTTTCTTTAGGGGTATTTTAGGCTTGTTCTGAATTCAGCACAATCAGTTCTGATTTACAACCTGGACTTAAAAATGGTTTACTGGGATTCAAACAGTAAAACATATTCTTATAATGAGAATTAGAAAGAAAAGAAAAGAAAAAAACTTCCGAGGGTTGAGTAGAGAATAATTTATAATAAAAATCATATATACCTATAAGCAAGGATATGGATGATAGATCAACTTTCAAAGAGACACGTTTGATGTGTAATTAATTTGGCATGGATGTAACCACTAAAGAGATGGTTCACCCTAAATCAATGAAGATGATTAATAGCTCAAATAAGACACAAATGGCATTACCTTAGAGAACAATTATTTCTCAAGGTGTATTGGGGGCAAAATTAAAATTTACAGCACTAAATGAAGACCCAAGTAATTATATAAATTAATGACAAAATTTAAAAAGAAAATACTAGTACGTAATGAGGATATTTTTATTATAGACTTGACTTGAGATAAATTACAGCATTACATCATTTAAAAGGGTTTACCTAACTTAAATATACCTAGGTCATTCTTTGAAAATATATTTTTAATACTTTCTTGTTTGTGATAGGGGGTGAGATGTAACTGTTATTTCTCCTGAAAGATTAAGAGGCTGATATGCACACATAGAAGTATTAGTCTGTTATTGTTAATGAGACCACTGCTCTCAAGTTCACAGATCTTTACTTTGGGGAATAAATAGAGCTGGATAGGTACAGATGAAGCTGAGAATTCTTCCAGGTATTTTCTTTGGTGAATAAAAGGTATTTTAGAGCATACCATATGTCCTAACGACATACAAATGTTTTAACATCAGTCAAATAGCAACTCAGAAGAGCTAAAGAACATTAAAGCTAAATCTACTACCTTGGAATTTATGATACTTGACGGCCTCAAGAGGCTTACTTTTGTTCAGCTTCTGATAAAATTATTAATCCAGTAAAACTAAGCAAAAGAAATATCATTAGGAGTCTACTTGAGAAAGTAATCTTATTACTTCGTTGACATAGTATTTCTAAAAGTTTGTACATGATATTTATGATAAGCAAATTTCTATGTAGTCCTTTGAGTAGGACCAAATTATTAATCACTTGGGGTCTTTCTATTAAGGTATTTAAGTATCTTTTCAAAAGTATTTTATAATTTTACCTAACAGTAATGTTCATTATTTTTTTCTTAGTTAATCTATGCAGTAATTTTCCCCCCAATTTGCATCAGGGTTCCAGATACTTACAAATGACAATCCTTTGTGCCAAAAAGGGGATGTGGCAACGTGAAACAGTTTAAAACTGAGAAACCTAACAGCTGGCTTCTCAACCTACCTCTCCTTGAGTTAGCTATGCTCATCACCTACCAACCACATAGAGGAGATGACTTAACATCTCTACTTTGACTTACCTAACCCACAAATGAAATTATATATCTAGAACAGTATTTATTAAATGTTAACATACACACAGATGGCCTAGGTTCTTGTTCAAAAAATGCAGATTCTGACTCAGTAGATCTGCTTTGGGGCCTGTGATTCTGCATTTCTATAAAGTTCTTAGGTTATGCTGGCATTTCTGGTATACTTTGAGCAAAAAGGCTCCTCCTAGTTTCCCATATTCCTTGGCTGCACAATAGAAGCACACAAGGAGATTAAAAATATATATATTACAGCCCGAGTCCCACCTCAGACAAGAGAATGAAACTTTTGATGTGGGGGTGTAGGCATCAATATTTTTAAAGTGACCCAGATGATGCAAAAATGAAGGGAGGATTGACAACAGCTGTATGAGAAGATACCCGGTTTTCGTTAAAGCTCTCTGATGACCTTATTAGACAAGATACACTTTGTAAAGCCATGTGTTCTGCTGCAAAATGGGACAGGCTGTCAACTACAGGAGATTGGATAAGAAAATGAATAATTTTTCAGATAGCAAATTCACATTAGTGTTATGTGTCTCTCACTGAAAGGAGCCAAACAAGAAAATTGAAAAATGTAATTGAATACCACCGAGAGTACCAAAGGGAGAGCAAGAATCCATTTAAAAAAAATGGTTTGGCTGGGTAGTGTGGATTGTAACATGAAGCAAAGAAAAGACAAAGGTCAAGACCACGTTTAATTAATCATGGGAAAACCCACATGTAATTAACAGCTGTGTGGGATAAATATCCTTGTCTGTGAGCTTGTAAAGGTGAAATAGATCTGCCGATTGTGGGCCCGTGACCAGAGGAGAATGTTCAGTTGCTCTTAGTTGAGCTAACCAATCCTTTGGTCCTAAGGGACAAACAGTGTCCTTAGATCACCATAATTATAACTACAATCTTTCTCTCTCTGCACCCCTTGCCCAAACACGTGCTTTAGTTTCTGTCTGACATACCACCTTCTGACACATCACACTATAGATTTTTTTTTATTACATTAAAATATAACAACAAAAACATTTGTCTTACTTTTTCCTTTCTGTACCTAAGGTGTCTGGAACAGTGCCTAGCACAAAGTATGTGCCTCAGATAAATACTTGTTGAACAACTAAAGAAATAAAAGAAATATATTTAGATTAGAAAAACAAAAAAAAAAGCAAGAAAGAAGGGAGAATAAAGAATGTGACCTCAGATCTAAGGATCCATTTTGACTCCTCCTACTGGCTGGAAAAATATTTTTTATTGCTTTTATATGAAAGTTTGGCTTTTAAAGCTACTGTGTCTTGAATATTTTAAGATGTTTATACCATAATGCCATCAGCAAGTGCCAAAATCTAATTAAAAATTCCCCCCAAAACTCTAAAATTTTATGAGTAAAATATTTCAAATATCATCCGAGGTACTTAAATGATTAAAATCCTTAGCTTAATTCAACTGCAGAAAATTCCACTCGTAAGTTTCCTTGATGAACTGAAAATTCAAACTATATGCTTTTTGTTTGTTTGTTTTTGTTTTGCCTTTTCAGAGAACTCAATAATTTTCCAACTACATACTTTATTATTTGGGGACCCATTGATTCCACTATAAAATAATGACAGATTCTTATTCTAAATTCTAAAAAGAATTTGTCCTAAATTGTTTGAAGAATTTAAAGTAGCAACAATTCAAATCCAACAGTGAGTCAAAAAGAGTGACATCATTTCCATGCTCTTACTTTTGGGTCAATACATTGGAAATTTTTATCTGTATGTGATCTGGGTATGAAAGAGAACCTGTTTGTTCACTTCTTATATCTAGGAAGGGTGCAATCTAGTGCAATCCATGGTTCTTTAACGTGATGTATAACTGAAAACAAAGGAGGTGAAAGGAGACACTGGCCACAGTGGTGTGGTTTTTGTTTACTTTCTGGTTTAATAGGATCTACTTTCGCCTAAAGGCTTGTTAAGTATTTTATGGTCAACTGAATGGATGATTTCTTGATAGCCTTTATGTATATTCTATTTTATTTGTTTTGTTTCTCTTTCAATTTCCCAAATATGTACAGAAGAGGAAATGTCAGATCAAATCTCCTCTAATTATAGACTCCAAAATATTGTGTTTTGTGGTGTCTAGAGTGATATGTTGAAACTTGATTTTGGTGTAGTGTGTTTAGATAATTTAGTTTGTTCTTTTACTGGGCTAGAACTTCATTCTGATTTTACTCTACTCGATTCCATATTAGCTAACATCTCTTGATTTTGAAAATCTATATCAATAACAACTATCTTTTATTTATCTAGTGCTGAAAACAAATTACGTTAACTTGATCCAAAAAAAACACTTGAATCAAATTGTGAATTTTAGGAAAAACATATTCCTACTTTTTGTTTAATAATGTGGTTGGATCAATGGGAAAAGGAGACGACAGCTTTTAGAGAGAGGCCTCTTTCCCCTCCATTAAGTTTAATTGCAAACATTTCAGGCATAATGAATCAGTGCTGACTGCAGGCTGTGTCTTTGTCATTCTGTGGTCATTGCAGCTGCTTGTGGGTGCAAGTTTTGTATCTTCACCGAGTTGTGGGAAGAAAATTGTAAGCTTAATTGTGAATGTTACAAGAGTCCTTTGTAAGTTGCTCATGAAAAAGAAAAAGAAAAAAAATCAAATAAGTTTCTTAGAACTCTGGCCTACTGAAACCTAAAATTTTACTTTATAGAAGTTAAATAAATGATCTCTCCCCACCCCACCCACCTTTTTTTTTTTTTTTTTTTTTTTTTTTTTTTTTTTTGTTCTGTACTGTGTATTAAGTGGAACATTTGGAAAAGCCATTTAAAATGCACTTTGAGAGAACCACCATAAAGTATTTTTTTTTAATGTTTTATAAAGTCCTGAGCAGTTCAAGGGCCAAGCAAACAAAAGATGTAAAACTACTTTAGTCATCCTTAAGTCTATAACTAACAAAATAAAACAATATTGGCTGCTTTGGGTTGATTGTAGAACTAATGCAGCCAGAGATGCCAATAGTAGGCAGAGTCGACTAGTCACTGGAAAGAAAAAGAAAGTCATGGCTAGTGGGGTCACGGGGTCATGCTACATAACACATCATGAATATTCAAATATTTTCTCATAGGAAACATTTTAATAGATATTTGATGACTAGAGTCAGAAGGCAAAGATGAATAGAGGGGGATTACAGTAACCCTAACTCTTACCCTTAACACTAACCCTAATCTAAATCCTAAACCAGAATAAATTTGTTTTGTCTGTAAATTTAATGAAGAATTCTAGTTTTGTATCTATTTAGATTAAATTCACTATGGTAAATTTAATGTTTAAGTAAAGAAAATAGAAATAATAGGGTTGAGCAATGAGACATTTATCTGATTATGAACAGAAATGACTGCAAATTCTAGGGTATTCATGACTTCAGGGGTCTGATAAAGATATAGACTTAGATTTAAGAAAAATGCTGAATAGTAATATAAAAAGACACAAATAACACCCCCACCCACCTTGTATATATTGCTGTATGTATAAGTATGCATAGAAATAAAAGAAAAACATAATGAACATTAACAATATTTGGGAAATAACTAAAGTATCTATTTTAAGAGGAGAGATGAGAAGAGAACTTTTTTTATATATAATGCTAATATATTACCTGGAGTCATATACTAATTTGGTAATTATTTTTGCCAAATTATTACAATATAATACGTAAATAAAATTGAAGCTTTTGAGATGGATAGAAAATCTAAAGCTAGAAGGTGACTGATGTTTCCAAACTTCAAAGGGGTAGATGACCAGGGGCAGCAGAAAGAAAAGTCAGAAGTTTGAACTTCATAAACACGTTTCTCTTTCATGTTGTGTGTTCATTCCTTGGCCTTCTCTCACGTGGCCATGCTGCTTCAGGCTCTCCTCACAGATAGTTACAGAACAGATGCCTTCATTCTGGCCTCTAATAAAATGTGCTTCTTGGAAGGCTCCTGACTCCTTTTTCTAAAATATTGCCTGCTGCCCTTCTTTTATCCCACTACCCTGCGTTGGTGACATTGTAGCACTTTTCACTGAATCTGACATATATTCATGTACTATTGCTACTTTAATGCATGTTCCCAGATTGGAATGTAAACTCCATGAGGCAGTGATTTTTGGCTTTTTCTCTCTTTACCAGCACCTCCAATAGTCCTGGGCAGATATCGATATTACCTGCTGCAGACATCAATATTGAGTAGGACTGTCTTCTTAGATGCTATTAGGAGCAAAAAGCAACTAAGATGGAACCTAAAATAAAATGCCAAAATTAATATAACCCACTCTTTGGAATGTTAATTTGCTCCACTTACAAGTAATCTTTATATTATATCTTGCATTTCACAACTCTTAGATATTTAAATGTGAATAGTATTAAATGGAAAATTTTAAGTTAAAAATCACTATAGGCAGGATTATGGCTTCATAATAAATCTGGACTATCTTTTCCCTGTAGGGATTCTTCTGATTTATAAGGTAGTCCCTGATTTCTTATCATTTTTATTTATTATATATCAGAGCGGAAGGGAGAGGGAGAGATAAATACAGAAACCTCAGTGATGAGAATCATTGATTGGCTACCTCCTACAGGCCCCCGTACTGGGGATTAAACCTGAAAAATGGCCATATGCCCTTGACCTGAATCAAATCCAGGACCCTTCAGTCCACAAGCCAATGATCTGTCCACTGAGCAAAACCAGCTTATCATTTTTATATAGATATAGCCAACCATAGAGAGTCTGAAGGAAGAAACCATAGCCTGGGAAAGTTGTCTTAGGTCCAAAAGCAATCTATTTCGGAAATACATATTTTAAAAATACTTCTCAGCCCAGTAGGTGTGGCTCAGTTGGTTTGAGCATCACCCCATGCCCCAAGGGGTTTGTGGTTCATTTCCAAGTCAGGGCAAATGCCAGGTATTGGGGCTTGAAACCCAGCAAGGTTCGTTCAGGAGGCAATCTACCAATGTTTCTCTCACATGCTATTTCTGTCCCTCTCTCTCTCTTTCTCTCCCTTATAAAAATATTTCTCATAATATGGAACTTAAATATTTCTTGCCCCCATATTTTGTATTTACTTGTTTCCTGTGCCTT
Source organism: Pipistrellus kuhlii (assembly GCF_014108245.1). Classification (NCBI taxonomy): domain Eukaryota; kingdom Metazoa; phylum Chordata; class Mammalia; order Chiroptera; family Vespertilionidae; genus Pipistrellus; species Pipistrellus kuhlii. The sequence continues at coordinate 4,377,240 of NW_023425404.1, forward strand.
TTTAAATGCATATGGCAATAAGAATGAATACATTCAAATTTTTTGATATTGACTAAAATCTTTATAATTACAGTGTCTATATCTTATTTGGAATATCGCTAATTTGGAACTTTTTATGCCAAATACAAATCAATATGAAATTCTGTTTTTGTTCAAAATTGTAGTTTTGTCGATGTCTTCTTCCTTACATGCCCTTTGAAGTACAGCATGTGTCAGCTGTGAGAGCACATTACACCTGCTGTTAATACAATAAATCTCTAAAGATAGAATCTTTCAGAACTTCAACTGAAATGTAAATATTGGGGAGGCCAATTTATTGTTGTACCTACAATGCAAGAAAACTTGCAAGATGCTGATTTTTTATTGGTCTCTCCTTGCCTATTTTATCATCAACACTCCTAAAATTAATTTGGTTTTGTTGTTGCTTAATTGAGTGTGTAGTTTATCTATAAAAGATGTATAACATGACTAGGAAAGCAAAGGGAGTAGTGAGTTTAAATTGCAAATAATCCAACTAATTATGTCATATATTATTATTATCTACACTAATAAAAGAGAATGATGCAAATTGACCATACCTTCATGATGCTCACCACCCAATCAGGAGTGACTATGCAAATTAACCCAATAAATATGGTGAGTTAACTTGCATAAGCAGGCAATGAGCACCCCCAACCACTCAGGATCTTTGCAGAGTGGGAAGGCAGGGTCAAAGTGGGAAGGCAGTGTTGGCAGCCAGGGAAAGGAAGTCCCATTCTTGCATGAATCTTCTTGCATTGGGCTTCAATTAATCTTATAATTGCTGCACACCAAAGGTATATTTAAAAATAACCAAGTATGGTAATAAAAGAGAATTAATGTGTAGGTAAATATAAATTTCTGACATAGGCTTACCTGGGAAAAAGTGGTTTGTTTGTTTTTTTATTTGATCAACTGAAAGTGTTTCTAATCTGAGTGGTTTGTAGGTGCATGTGTATATTAATTAATCACCATGAGGAAAAGGACCTAATGTTTATGTGACAATTTATAATCTTTGAGTCTTTGGGGGCATTTTATAACCTCCTAAGTTGTCAGTATTGGAAGTATGTCTAAAATTGTGGAAATATTTGTGAGAATGCAGATCCCAGGACCCCAAGTCCTTGCACTCTGGGTTTTAAAAGTATTTCTCTAAGAATTCTTATGTGCCTACAATTTTGAAAAAATATCCTTTGTCTATGTTTTGAAAGACAATACAATAACAGTACCAATGATGGCAATTTAATGTTAATCTTTAATATTTCAAAGATGTCTATTATTTGCTACCAATCTAATCACAGTACATATATTCAGTTATAGCAACAAGGTTATTGATACTAATCTCTAGTATTCCAAACCTGTTTATTATTTGCTAGTATTCTTATCACAGTACATATATTAACTTCTTTTCTAATAGCAATGTTCCTATATAGTAAAGACTATTAAAAATTTCATTTTCCTATTGAAGAAAGTGTGGCACAGAGAGATTTAAATATTTAATGAAGTAACACAGCAAATAAGTGCCAGCAGTGGAATTAAGAGAGCCTATATTCTGGGTTTGCTATATTAGCCTTTTCAGAATTCTCCATCCCTCATCCCTGCCGGGAATGGGGGGTGGGGGTGGTCAGAGGTGAACACACCACAGTCCACTCCCAAAGGGCTTTAAAGTCTAATGGGAGACCAGACAGACATTGAGACAAATGCAGCTTTGATTTAGGCAGAAGATGATCAGTAAGAGACGAAGGCCATTAATCTCTATAGAGAAATCTTTGCAGAGGGGACAACTCAAAGACTGAGTGGAAAGGGCAGATACGATGATAGCAACATTGTAGACAGTACCAGCCAAGCCTGCTGAGTCACAGAGCATTAGAGCCTGGCATGCATAGAAAAAAAAAGTCATTTAATGGGACACAAATACAGTGTGTCGGGTGAGGACAAGTGGAAGGAGGCAACGTTGGGAGGTAGATCAGTGCAAATCATGGAGAAAGGGCTTTACTGGCCATGCCAGTTCCAATGGCCACAGTTACAGAGAATTTAGTCTATAACAACCATGCCCCCTTGAAATGTGCAGGATAAAACTAGTACTAATGCAGGCAATGGTGGGGCGTGTGCTCATGGGCTGTGTTAGAGTGAAGTGATAAAATGAGATGAGATGCAAGTTTATTCTGGTGCTCTAGTTCTCAATAAAGCATGCAAAAAAGACAAGACCCACCTAAAATGCGAGTGAATTTGAGAAGACAGGGTCAAGCATGATTTGATCTAATAGAAGGAGATTTTTTTTTCAAAATTAACCATTTAAAAATAGACTGTAGAGAGATCTTGACTACAGCCCTCTGTTAAGAAGTTCAAGGTTCACCTAGACCGCTGGTCGGCAAACTCATTACTCAACAGAGCCAAATATCAACAGTACAACAATCAAAATTTCTTTCAAGAGCCACTTTTTAAAAATTAAACTTCTTCTAATGCCATTTCTTCAAAATAAACTTGCCCAGGCCGTGGTATTTTGTGGAAGATCCACACTAAAGGGGCCAAATAGCCCCATGTGGCTTGCAAGCCACAGTTTGCTGACCATGGACCTAGACTCTTCCCTCGGGATTCTTAAGCATATTAATGCCTTTATAAAGTTTACTACCGGGGGCAAGGGCTCCACTAGAAAATAAATCACCTTCTCCCAGTTATAGCAGTTTAACCAATTCTGTGAGCCCTGTTATAACCACGATTCATTAACTGGTTACACAGAATGTCACATTGTTTTCTCTGCTTATCTAACCCATTTTGCAGGTTTGTGGAGGGGTGACCCTGTGTAGATAAAGTTGAAAGGGAGTGCGTGATCTGCTTCCATTTGCAAAAATATGCTATCATGCTCTTCCTTAGAGGTAAATTTTTTTAATTGCATATTCCAGAAATGGGACAGGTTTTGCTTGCTGACTTTTTCAAAATATGGAGACAGTTGATTTACATAAAGAAGAGCAATAATACTATATTCGTTTGTATCAGGAATTGTAAACACTGAGGGTAATTAGTACATACCTTTTAAATTAATTTATGTTTAGGTTGGAGGACCAGTAAAATCTCAGAGTTTATACTTGACCTTGGCCACTTTCCAGAAATACAGAAGCAACCTTATACAAACAGATGATAAGAACATCTTAAGTGTTTGGATGAGTGAGCGGAAAGGTACCTGATGAGTGAGTTTTGGTGTCAGCTAGCGCCGGTGGATGCTGGTGAAGAATAAAACAGCGAAACTGTATGCATCAATAGGGCCCCTGAGGTATTGATTCTTCTCCTCAGCTCATTGTTCACACTTGTAGCATTTGCCTCGCAGCTGCCCAGTCTTCCTTCCCCTTATATTGTCCTTATCTATCATTGTATAACTTGGCCTTGCACTGTGGCTTGAGGAAATCAGGAAATGTGTTTTAAATTGAGCCAAAATTTCCCAAGTCATTTCTACTCTACCTATGCCTATGGAAATAGGCCGACAAAACATGAGGCATTATCAAAAAGGACACTGAAAAGTTAATAGAGTACTTTCCTGCTGGCAAAGAGTAGGTCCCACATATATATACACCTCCACTGATGTGTGGAATTGTGGTCTCTGCATTTCAAGAAAATGAAAAGGTATGCAGAGATAGTGCCCAACAGATAAGATTGGAGCGAAGATGCTGTACTTTAAATTCGAATAAAAAGCACCTGTGTAGGTGTAAAAGTATATAACAGACGCTTGTGGTTGTAAATGAAAACACTAATGATCCTGGTATTCATAGTTAATGTATGTGGGCTTCTAAATTAGTTATCTACTTCCTCGTTTACATCTCTCAAGTAGCCTGTAAGATAGAGAGCATAATCATTTCTTGTTCTGGGAAAAGGTCTCAGAGAGATGGCATAACTAACCACAGTCAGGGAGAGAGTGAGTTCTTGGACTCAGATCTGCGGAATTCACAGATGTTTAAAAATCATCTCTAAAGAAAAACGTTATGCTTAGTAGAAACAAAGTGTGTGACATTTGGTATACATTCTGGGGAATACTGATCCATGTGGTGAAAAGAGAGCTATAGAGAGAGAGATTGAAAGAGAGAGTATGTGTTTAATTAAAGGGAACCATAAATGGGTTTGGAAAAGATTTGGGTTTTTCTGTGTTTTTTTAAATATATTTTATTGATTTTTTACAGAGAGGAAGGGAGAGAGATAGTGAGCTAGAAACGTCGATGGGAGAGAAACATCCACCAGCTGCCTCTTGCACACCCCCGACCCCCGACCGGGAATGTGCCTGCAACCAGTGTACATGCCCTTGACTGGAATAGAACCTGGGACCTTTCAGTCCGCAGACCGACTCTCTACCGCTGAGCCAAACTGGTTTTGGCGGTTTGGAAAAGATTTGAAAGTGTTATTCAATATCAACTAATCTGGTGCTGCCTTTATCTATAAAGGTGAACTAGGGAAGACCCCTTCTGTCTGCCATGAAATTCCCCTTCAGCTCCTCCCAGGGCCCATTTGATGCCATTGCCTCTAGAACAACCTGCATTGCCTTAGACTCTGAAAGTGGAAACATTTAAAGGTATGATTCAAGTTGTGTTTGTGGTAAGATTTATCAAATGAGTAACTAAATATGATCAGAAAGGGAAAAAACCTGGAACAAGGTGGTGAGGTATAATATATATTAGAAATTCCATTAGCCCCTATGACAATTTTCTACTAATAAAAATAGTACTCACAATGGAAATACTCCCAATATATTGTATACCATATTCCAAATCAATTATGATAGTACAGTTATCCAATAATGTATTTGGGTCCTTATAGTGATTGGATCCAGCACGATCAAAAAGCTTAAACATTTAACGAAGAATCACCGGAGGATCCAAGATGGCTGCGCCTAGGTGAACACCTAGCCACAGCAGCACACAACAATTTCAATAAAATACAACTAAAATATAAAACGGACATTGCCCAGAACTACAGGAAGGTTGACTGACTGGAAATTCTATAGTGAGAAGCAAGGAGAAAACCGAAGGAGGTGCGGAGGAGCTGGAAAAGCCCAAGGTACGGAGACGAGGCGCGCGGAGAGGACAGAGCCAGAGAGGAGGGAGAGGCGGAGTGCCTGGCGGGTGTTCCCTAGCAGAAAGGAGATAAAACTTCGACTGTGCTGGGCCCCCGACTGCTCTGAACCCCGGTTCTGGGCCAGACCCCAGGGACTCAGGCTCAGCCAAAGGGAGCCAGGCTGTAAGGCGGAACCCCCGGGAAGTGGTGAAAGGAGGTCCCGGCAGCACGCACAGTGCACGCAGAGAAGGGATGGTCAGCTGTGCCGCGGGATCTCCCTGACGGGAAGGAGACTGGGGCTCCAGACTGCTCTGAACGCCACCTCCAACTCCACTTCCAACTGAACTGAACCCCAATACCGAGCTCATTGGGGGAGAGCATAGACTGTTTGGCAGCAGGCAAAAATCAAGGGCACCTTTCTCTCAGAGGCTCCGGCAGCAAGCACCTAAGGACCCGCATAGGGCGGGGCTGAAGGAAGCCAAAGCTGCAGGCTCCACCCTGAAACCCCGTCCCATCTGTAACTGCGAAATGAGACAACAAAATAGATCACAAACGAAAGAAATGGAGGACAAAAAGCGTCTGGATATAGAGTTCAAATCTACGCTTATAAGGTTTTTCAAGAATTTCCTAGAAAAGATGAATAAGACCTATGAGGATATGAAAAGAGATCAACTAGAATTAAAAAGGAGTCATCAAGAAATGATAAGGGATCAACAAGAAATAAAGAACACATTGTCTGAAATAAAAAATATTTTACAGAGTCCTAAAAACAGAAGGGAAGATCGCAAGAATCAAGTCAAAGATTTGGAACATAAAGAGCCAGAAGACACTCCTCCACAGAAGCTAGAAGGTAAGAGAACCCAGAAAATTGAAGATAATGTAAGAAACCTCTGGGACAACTTCAAGCGAACCAACATCAGAATTATGGGCGTTCCAGAAGATGAGAGAGAGCAAGATATCGAAAACATACTGAAAGAAATAGTGACAGAAAACTTCCCCTACCTGGTGAAAGAATTAGACTTACAAGGCCAGGAAGCGCACAGAACTCCAAACAAAAGGAATCCAAAGAGGACCACACCGAGACACATCATTATTAAAATTCCAAGAGCAAAAGACAAAGAGAGAATATTAAAAGAAGCAAGAGCAAAGAAAGTAGTTACCTATAAAGGAGCACCTATACGATTGTCAGCTGACTTCTCAACAGAAACCATGCAGGCCAGAAGGGAATGGCAAGAAATATTCAAGGTGATAAATAGTAAGAACCTACAGCCAAAGATAATCTATCCAGCAAAGCTATCACTCAGAATCGAAGGTCAGATAAAGAGCTTCACTAATAAAAAAAAAGCTAAAGGAGTTCATCAATACCAAACCAGAATTATATGAATTGCTTAAGGGGATTCTTTCAGAAGAGAAGGTAAACAAAGATAAAAATTATGAACAACAAATACGTAACTATCAACAAGTGAACCTAAAAACCAAGGAAATTAAAAAAAAAATCTGATGAACAATAGTAACAGTTGAATATAATAGAATCAGAGGTATGGAAGAGGAGTGAACTGACGATTCTTGGGGAAAAGGGGAGAGAGGAGCGTGGGAAGAGACAGAACATAAACTGTGCACCTATGGATGAGGACAATGGGGAGTGGGGAAAGGGCAGAGGGCAGGGTGGGAACCTGGTGGAGGAGAGCAATGGTGGGGGGGAAAAAAGGAACATTTGTAATAATATGAACAATAAAAACTTATTTAAAAAATAAATAAATAAAAATAAAAAATAAATAAAAAAAGAATCACCAATTATTTATTTACTAGAGGCCCGGTGATGAAATTAGTGCTCAGAGATGGGGGGAGGTGTGTGTCCCTCAGCCAAGCCTTCACTCTCTCCAATCTGGGACCCCTCAAGGTATGTCCAACTGCCCATTTAGGCCCAATCCAGTAGGAATGAGCCTAAATGGGCAGTTGGACATCCCTCTCACAATTCAGGATTGCTGGCTCCCAATGACTGGCTTGCCTGCCTGCCTGATTGCCCCTAAGGGCTTCTGCCTGCCAGCCTGATCACCCCAACTGCCCTTCCCTGCTGGCCTGATCACCCACAACTGCCCTCCCCTGCTGGCCATCTTGTGGTGGCCATCTGGTTTCTATATGGGTACAGCCATCTTATGTGTTGGAGTGATGGTCAATTTGCATATTGTCTTTTTATTAGATAGGATTTTTGTATTTATTTCTTTATTTACTTTAATTGTCTAGTCTGTACTTCCCTATTACAGAAAATATTGCTGTATATATCCTAATGGTGTTCAATGTGCAAGGTTATGAAAATAATACATTAAAAAAGCTATTTTTTATGAGAATGGAAAATAATGAACACACTGACAGCACATTCATATCTTGATTCTAAAAGTGTCATATATATATATATATATATATATATATATATATATATATATATATGAAATAAATAATAAATTGTGACCACTGGTAATGATATGCAGATAGAGTTAAAAGCTATTTTAAATGTTGAACAAAATGATAAAGTCTATCTTTAGCCTGTTATTCCAGTGAACTCCAGTATTTCAGTGAAGGTTTTGAAGGCAGAGCAGATTGTGATGTGGAACATAATACCCTTAGATGCATATTATGGCATATTATGGCACAGTGCTCAGGTCACTCATGTCTATGGAAATAATTACAGCTACATTTTAAAAACCTTCCTGATGTGGAAAGTACTATGTTAAGTGTTTTTTACACACTATATTAATAATTTCTCATAATGATTCCATAAGGAGATACCATTGTTCTCTCCATTTTTAGCAGATGAGAAAATTTGGCTAATTAATTAACTTAATTAATAATTAATATTAATTAGCCACATTAAGCCAAGATGGGACATACACGTTTCAGGTGTCTAATTATAAATCTAAGTTTTGAACCATTAGGCTATTAAAATACAGGAATGTGTTAAGTGAATTAAAAGAAGAAATCTAGCCGAAACCTTTGGCTCAGTGGTAGAGCATCGGTCTGTGGACTGAAAGGCCCCAGGTTCGATTCCAGTCAGGGGCATGTACTTCGGTTGTGGGCACATCCTCGGTGGGAGGTGTGCAAGAGGCAGCTGGTTGATGTTTTGCTCTCATTGACATTTCTAGCTCTCTATCTCTCTCCCTTCCTCTCTGTAAAATATCAATAAAATATATTTTAAAAATATTTTTTTAAAAAGAAATCTAGTTTATGAAATAAACATAATCTAAATCATTTACTTTTTAAATTGACTAACCAATAAATGTGTATGATGGGGCCGGTGAAAATGAGACAGGTTGATTACTTATATACATTAAGATATTTTACTCTATGTACATAAGTCTTATGTTTTTATTAAAGGGATTGGAAAGTTTCCACTATACACACAGGTTGGAAAAGCCTTTTAAGGCTCGCAAATGCACAGATAGACTGTATGAATACAGAAAAAACTTCAAGACAAACAATAAATATCTCCAGATGATCCCATACTAGTGGTTGAAGAAGGGAATAATTGGTGTTAAAGATCTATTCCCAACATTTCAATAAATAAAATATATATGTATAAAATCATAAAATTTTCATAGAATATGACTTCCAATAAAAATGAATTTCTGCCTTATGTTTATGGGGTTAATAATTAAATCTATTCCTTGGTGAAAATAATATCTATAGCAAAATATCTATAATATATAAATGTTACTATATATATATATATATATATATATATATCTCCCATATATACACTCCACACATATGTGTATATGTATATACTCTTACATATATATTCCAAAATCTATAACAACAAAAGATTAATATGCTAATTAGACCAGACAGCTGAATGACCTTCTGGACATCATTCTGGACATCCTTCAGAATGAAGCCACTCCAGCAGGAGCTGAGGCAGAGGGGGTTAGGGGCAATCAGGCAGGCAGATGAGCAGTTAGGGGTGATCAGATAGGCATGTAAGTGGTTAGGGGTGATCAGGCAGGCAGGTGAGTGGTTGGGGTGATCAGGCAAGGAAAGTGAGTGCTTAGGGGCAATCAGGCAGGAAGGCAGGTGAGCAGTTAGGAGTCAGTGGCTGTGAATTCCAAGAGGAATGTCAGACTGCAGGTTTAGGCCCAATCCCGATTGGTAAATATATATAATATGTTATATATTATATATACAAAATATCTATAATATGTAAATGTTACCTATCATATAGATACATATATATTCCATATATACATTCCACACACACACACACACACACATATATATAGATAGATAGATAGATAGATAGATAGATATAGATATAGATATATATATATAGATATATATTCCAAAATCTATAATAAGGAAAGCATAATGTGCTATTTAGACTAGGCAGCCTAACAACCTTCCGGACATCATTCCACTGAAGTAGAGCCAAGGCAGAGGAGTTCTTGGTACTGGATTGAGAGAGGGTGTAGGCCAGGCTGAGGGATTTCCCCCTTCCCCTCCTCTGTTTCCCTGGGCCTCCTGTGTAATATATTTGGGGATAATTTTCAAGTGATATACATAAAAATTAATGTGTGATACAGTCAATTAAAATTTGATCTCATTCACTTAACACAAAGTAGCTCTAGAGTGACAGCTAAACCATTGTTGAATACCATGCTCTGATATGCCCAGGGAAGATTTATAAGGGACAGAAAATAGGTTGTTTCAACCACTGGTACTTTAGTACCTGATGATAAAGTAGCTAGAGATAGTGTAGAATTAATTCAGAGACAGTTGGCTTTCCTTAGGCACCAGGTGCAGCTGACTTGTAGGTGGTGTCTAATTGTTTTAGGTCTGTTCTTTCAGTTTTTTAAGCCAGCCTGCACAGGCCTGGATCTAGACACACAAGTAATCCAGCTCCTCTTCTCTTCTAAACTACCGTATTTTTCGGACCATAAGATGCTCCGGACCATAAGACGCACCAGGTTTTAGAGAAGGGAAATGAAGAAAAAAAGATTCTGAAACAAATAGTGTCATAAAATATTTTATGTGCATTAAAACCCAACATCACAGTCATAAACACATGTAATCAACCCTGTAAAGTAAACAGCAGCATTTAGAACCATTTTAGAGCCGGGCAAGCACACAGAGACCACACAGAGCCGGGCAAGTAAAAAAAACTTTTTTAAAAAAATATATGTGTAGGCTATATTTGGACCATAAGACGCAGGGATTTTTTCCCCCCACTTCTGGGGGGAAAAAAGTGCGTCTTATGGTCCGAAAAATTCGGTAATATTTACACTGCTGATCACCATATAGCAGAAAGTTATAAAATCATTTAGGAGGTCTTATCTATATATTTTAAATAAAATACATATGAAGGAACTGACAGTGTTCAAATGCATCTCAGATGATGGGTAGGGGTATTGTGATAATGTTTGTTTGAACCATAGATGTGTGTGGAGGGGGTGTAGGTTGGGCAGGAGAGAGTTACAGAAATTTGTATATGGGTCATAAAGTAAAATGTATTTCTGACTGTGGATAGAGACAAAAAAAAAAAAAAAAAAGAATAGCATTGCCCTATCATCTATCTTCAGGGAAAAGATCAAAACTTCCAGTGAGGTCTCCATAGTCCAACTTTCTAGACTCAATTTGGGTACATTATTTGCTCCACTTTCTGGTGTATGTAGAGACCATCCTTTCTTCTTTTTCTCCTGTGGTAAAATCTTTATTCTGGCACATGGGCAAGGAAGCCTTCCAATTATCTATATTGTGACCAGTCCAGCTTCTATGCTATTTCCAACTTATTTTTTCCCAACTATACCCCAACTCTTTAATATTTCTCCATGTAAGGTGTTTTTTGTTTTTTTTTAACTTTTTAATATGGCATAACAATTCTTTAACAATTGGCCATTGCCAATGTTTAGGGCCTCATTCTCTATCACTATTATACAAATACATAAGGTTCATTAGAAACAAAATATTTGCTGGACCCAGAATGTCTGAGGGAATTTCAGACCTCTGTGTTCAGGCTTAGTTCTCTTCTTGATTACCTTTTATTCTTTCCTTTCTTTAGATCCATAAACCTTACATTTGTTCATGAAGTCTCTATTTATTCATCTTTTCCACTGTGGGAACTTCATTGATATGTCTCAGGCCAACAACAGTAAGATGGTTCATCTTTTCTGCTTTTATGATACTTAAAAGGCTGTGTCTTCCATTATATCTTATATAATGTTTTTATTCCACGAATGTACATGGACCTTAGTAAGATACTAATACATACTTGTTGAATAAATCAATGTCATGTCATGAATACACACACACACACACACACACACATATATATACATACACATATATACATATACACATATATATAAATGTATATGCACTATATGTAAGGTCACTATATTTACTGGATACATTTATTTGATTGTTGTTTTCCTTTTCTCAAAAACTGAATAAAGCCCAAACCAGTTTTTCTCAGTGGATAGAGCGTCAGCCTGCGGACTGAAAGATCCCAGGTTTGATTTCGGTCAAGGGCATGTATCTTGGTTGCAGGCACATCCCCAGTGGGAGGTGCGCAGGAGGCAGCTGATCAATGTTTCTTTATCATCGATGTTTCTAGCTCTCTATCCCTCTCCCTTCCTCTCTGTGGATAATCAATAAAATACATTTGGAAAAAAACCCTGAATAAATATTAATTAATCTAACAATACTGAAAAATTAAAAATGAGTTTCTACATGATATGATGCAATTGTCATTTAGTAGACAATGCTTTGAGCCCTGCAAATAATTGCTTGCCTACGCTGTTTTTGATGCATTATTATTTTAGTCTACAGAACGGAAAAGGGAAATGATTTGTTTATGTATTTATACATAGCTATTGTAACAAATGTGTTTTGGGGTTTTAGAGAGAAGGAGAATGAGAATCAATGCTACAGGAATGACAGTAAAGAAAATGAGAAAGAAATTGTTAAAGGAAGACAAAAGTTTTCTTAATTTTTTTTAGTGATAAGATTAGTTCAAATAGAATTTGATGTCTACCAAGAAATATGACTCAAGATTCAAAAATTATTGAATTAGCCACTTCTTAAAGTATTAGGGATATAAATACACACTCAAATTGTTGTTTTCAATTTTTTAAACAAGCCAAAATAAGTAATATGCTTGATTTTTAAAATAAAAATTTAACCTTTATTATTTTGCAGAATTGTAGTCCTCTTCTTTGTGGAAACAATAAAGAAGTTTTCTTTACCCTTTGAACATGCTCATTAAATTAGGTAAGTTTCCCCAGCATGTAGTTTTTCAGAAACACTATTGCTGTAATAGATAATCAAAGGGGGGTTGAATTCATATCTTACAAATGTAATCATACGTAGATATTTCACACTAATGTTGGCAAGTGTGACCTGAAATATTGGACGCATGTGTAATGTAAAGAGATTAAGCTGACATTTGTGTTTCTGATAGTGAGGTGTGGATTCCAGAGACACAGAGAGTTAAAAGAGGATGGACCCACATGTCAAAGTGCAGTGTTAAAGAGCAGGTGTGGGGAGTGAAGGCAATGAATACACTTTATAAAACCTTCTTGTTGAGCCCTATTGGACTTGAACAGTGTCCTGTATAATGTGTGTGGGGGTTTTCCCATACTCCAGCTCTTCCTTTTTAATTTCTTAATTCTTTCCTCCTTCCTTTTCTCCCTCTTTCCGTGCTTTTTCCTCCCTCTTTTTCTCCCTCGTCTTTGTTTTCATTCTTTTTTCTGTCTAACCTCTCTCCTTTCCACTCTCTTTTTAGTCAGCATTATTTGATTACTTTCCCTTTAGAACCTGGATGCCCCGGCTGAGTTAAACCTCTAATTACAATTGCTTTATTGACATGGGCTTTCACACACACACACACACACACACACACACACACACACACACAGAGGCATCCTGCTTCATGTTACAAATCTCAGTCTGTTTCTTAACTCTACTCAGGGTGCTTTTGACCCTATTCTATAGTCTAGCACACATCCTTGGAATTTAGAAAATTCAGTAATTATCCTATGCCCTTCCAGACTTCTGTAAGTAGTCTTGCAGCAGGTTGAAACGGCGTGCATTTTGACAGCCAGATGCAGTATTTCTTCCTGATTGCATAGCTCATAGTCACTTAATAATGCATTGTTTTCTGAAGTAAAACTCAGTGGAGGTGCAACATCTGGTTTCTGGTAAAAAAAAAAAAAAAAAAAAAAAAAAAAAAAAGTCTGACTTAATTTACTCAAATCCCTGGTGTGATTTACAAAGCACCAAAGAAGGTGGAACACTTTGACACATTGTAGAATACCGACTGACTGTGTCTACCTTGGCAAGGGTTTCCTAAATGGCTCATTTAAAGCAATCAGGGAATCTTTTATTTGGTACCACCCTAACAGCCAAAATGTTTACTTTTCTAAATGAAAACCTTTTTCTTCGGGTGAAAACATTAAAAAAAAAAAAAAAAAAAAAAAAAAAAAAAAAGTAAATGCATTGGGCATTAAAGGCAAAAGCAATGTTTTCCTTTGAACAGTGGAAATTGTGAAATGTTTTTTCAAATATTCCCAAACATTATAAGGAAAAGGCAAGCCCTTGCTATATTGCTGATCTGAGCAGCATTGTTAGTAAAATTTCAAACACGTTCAGATTTTCAGGCAGGCTACCAATTCTTACAGTGGAAAATTGGATTTGAAAACACGTCCAAATCTCAACAGTCAAGAGAAAGCTGTTGTAAAGAAAATCATCAGGGTAATTGAGATCAGCCCTGGCTTATATGCATACTTTCTGTAAATTACTAACAAAAGAGAATTTCAGTGCCTCAAGTTTTTTGTTTCCATTTATTTGTTTCTTAGATATAGCAAATTTAGATTTTGAGTTAATTGATATTTAATTCACATTTAGTAACTGCCCAATACATAGTGTGATAGGTACTCTCAAGGAGAAAGGAAAAATGCGGTGTTGGGTAATGGAAAATGGCTTTGCAATGATCATTTTCTTTTTTATTTTTACCTTGTACAATAATTAGTACATGGATAGAAATAGGAAGTTACTACTACGTTTCATGCTTGTTGAGTTCATAATAACAAAATCAATGAGGTTTTAGTTAGTGATCTAAATAAATAAAACTCAATTTCTACAACAAACATAAATGAATAAGTAAAATTTCCTATAAAAATAAACAGGAATCATTGTCTTAGGTTTAAATGATCTATAACAATAAATATTATAGTGAATATAGAAAGTCACACAAGAATTCCTTATAAACTTTACAATTTGAGGACAGATTAAGTATAAAACTGACAGGAAGTAACCTCTATGCCATCATGGCTAATTATAGTGTGAGTGACATCAAGGTCTGTACTAGTTAATGATTATCAGATTTTGCTGTTATCAATATATCAAGTCACAAGGTCAATGGGTGTACTTCATTCTCAGTTTTGTGTCAACATGTATATTTAAATTTTACATCTTTGTTTGACTTTTAAAATCAAGAATAAATTTGAAGAATTCAAACTTTATAATTTTCAAATTATACACTGTTAATAAATTATGATAGGATTTGTCATATCAATTAGTTCATGTAACTCTTTGCAACCTCCCAGCTGGTAATATTATTGTTCCTTTTTAGAAAGATGAAGCAAGGCAGTATATACTCCATTGCATTGGAAATTTAATAGAAGAGTGAGGATATGTGTTCCTTCTGACAATTTACATTCATCCTAATAACAAAATATGTGTTTTAACTGTCAGAGAGCCAGTTTCAGCCATATCCTCACAGGCCAGGACAAGGGACCTTCCTGGTGCATGAATCAATGCACCAGGCCTCTAGTTCAGTGATAATGTTGAAACCTATGGCATTCAAATAATCACTTTTAGAAATAATTTTAAAAAATTAAAGAATCAAGTCTTAAGATTTATAAATGTTTAGAGTTTGGGAAAATGAAAAGATATAACAACAGTAACCACAAAGCTGAAACTGAATAAACATCTAAAATTAGCAATTGGAAACAAATATAATTCTAAAGGTTTATTCAGGCAATATTTCCTAAACTATGGAATTCTTCTCAAATAAAAAGATTTATGTTCAAACATAGTTTCAACATTCTTCATACTATATCACCTTCTGAAATTCTTTTTTTTTATAATATATTTTATTGATTTTTTTACAGAGAGAAAGGGAGAGGGAGAGTTAGAAATGTCGATGAGAAAGAAATATTGACCAGCTGCCTCTTGCACACCCCCTACCGGGGATGTACCTGCAACCAAGGTACATGCCCTTGACCGGAATCGAACCTGAGACCTTACAGTCCGCAGACGGATGCTCTACCACTGAGCCAAACCGGTTTTGGTAACTTCTGAAATTCTTGATGAATATTTCTATATTAAAAAACTCTGAGAAATCCAATAGCAAATGAACCTATTTAAAACTGTTAACATGATACTTCAAACAACATTAATTATGAAATCCTTTTGTTTTTAAGAGCAGCTGCATGGTTTCATTCAAATAATAATATTTTCTGTGTTTTTTTCACCACATACTCCTAGAATGCATATTTTGATATGACTTTCCTATTACTTTAATAATAATAGCTAATGATATTGTCTCCAAATTTCTTTGCTCCTACAATAATGGAGATAGAGAAATGTGTCTAGAGTTGGGATAGCTTTTTAATTTCAAAATGAATAGAATTAGATTATAAACTGAAGGATAAAGGTAAGGGAAAGAGACAATTAAGAATGACTACAAGATTTCAGACTTAGCAGCTACTTAAAGTTATGGCCTATAACTGAGATGGGAAAGGCTTGGAAGGTGAGTGTAGAATCAGGGTTGCTTTTGAGAGGAGGACCATGTTAAATTTGAGATGCTTATTAGACACTCAAATGGAGATCTCTAAAAAGGTTTTGGATCACACCCAAAGAAAAGTTATGACAAGGAAAATTTTGGAATGATATACTTTAAATATTATTTATGTATTGAACAGAATGAGATGGTCTAGGGTGAGAACAGAAAAGGACAGAAGCATACATGATGCACCTCTCCAGTATATTAAAAGAAATGTTATAGTTGAAATGTGAAATAACAGTGATTTTCCACTGGAAATTTTCATATCAGAAGATCAAAAGTTAGTAGTAGTAGGAAAAATCTTACCAACATGTGAGCCTCCTGCTGTGGTCACTCATACTCTGATGATGGATGGTCCAAAGTAAATAATTACAAGTTTGATTTCATCTATTTCTTTCTATTGTAGCCCTAACAGCTACTCCCTTTCTCTCTAACTATTTCTCCTTGTCTGTCTATCTCTTCACCTCCTCTTGATTAACTTGTTTATCTAGTATGTAATTGAAAAAGTACATTACATTTAATATTTGGAACATCAAAACGCAGACTAAGAGCATTTTCTTGCATTTAAAATTTCTACCAATAAAATCATTTAAAACATAAAATTAATTGTCTAAAGTATTATATTCAGTAGATCATTTTTCCATGCATTTCCTTGTTAACAAATTAGAGAAGTTAGATTATTTTCTAAACATATTAATTTTTGTCAAATATTTTTTGAAATGCTTTTATATTTTTATCTTTGTTTTCTTTTTATGTTGATTGATGTTTGACTTTATAAAATTAATAGTTTTGGAATCAGTTAGGCAGTTATAGATTTGGGACAGAATTAGTCATCAAACATGAAGGGAAGGCTGATAACATTTGTTAAAACACTACAATAATTGTGTTTATTTTTAAATTAAACAGAGCAAAATCATATTTTATATTCACAGTTAGAGGAGGAACAAAAACAGTCTTATATTTTTTCTATTGAAAAATGACAGCACTGCCAAACCAGTTTGGCTGAATGGATAGAGTGTCTGCCTGCAGACTGAAAGGTCCCAGGTTCGATTCTGGTCAAGGGCATGTACCTTGGTTGCGGGCACATCTCCAGTGTGTGTGTGGGGGGGAGGGGAGGTTTCAAGAGGCAGCTGATCAATGTCTCTCTCTAATCGATGTTTCTGACTCTCTATCCCGCTCTCTTACTCTCTGTAAAAATATAAATAAAATATATATTAAAAAAAGACAGCATTGCACTTATGGGAGCTGCTTGCTTCTGTTTTGGAAATAAAGTTGTCCATGTGGTGATAGGTCCAAAATAGTGAGCATGATATAGCCAATGTTTTCCCTGAAGCCAATTGGCATATTTAGGGCCATTAATATAATAAATTCTATAACTTTTTTATTCTTTCTGAATATTACACAGAGAAATCAAACTCAGAGACATATTGGTTGAATAATCATTGGGATACAGTTTAAACCCCTTCTCTAAACTCTACATCAAGAGCTTTTGCTTTGGTACCACCTTTCAATCTATCCAGCTCTTACTATGACTGGCTGATTCTCCTGCTGCATGGCCATGGTCTTTCTCTTGTTACATGCTGGTCAAGAGAAGTCATACAATTAGTATAGGTCCATGATAAAAGACATTACAAGATAATACAATAAAGCTGGCATTGCTGATCAGGCTCTGACAAAGCTTCCTGCATTCTATATTTGCTCTCTGTATATAGAATGAAAAGAATGAAGAGTGAGAAAGTCTGAAGCATGGGATGTTTTCTAAGGAAATGGAACATTGCCAGGGCATGGAAGAATATTTGGTGTGGTTGACTTTGCTAGTGCTTCAGTGAAATTAAATTCATCAGGCCCAAGAGTATACAAGAGAGCTATCAATATAAAGACACATTTGTGATCATATAATTATTTCATGGCTCCTAAAGAAACTTGGAAAAAATAGAAGTATTTCAAAAGATAACAAAATCTAATCTTTATAAAAGGACACCATTGAAAATATTTTTGGTAGATTTTCAGTGGATCTATTATTCCATAAATTCCATATTTAATAGGATTTTTTGCATTTTTCTTGTCACATTTTATTGCAAGCAAATTATCAGCTTATTTAAATGTGTTAATTAATATACAATGAAATGAAGTGACATTATCACATGGTATATAAACACTCTATAATATAGTTATTTGTTGCCCTCCTGTTGAAGTTTAGATTGTTCTATATTTGTTTGTGAATGAAATCATGGTAACTATGTTGACAGCTAAGTCTTACAGTTAAGACACAATGCTTTAAGATAAAATATATTTTCTAAATTATTGTGTATTTTCTCACCCTTGTCATTTAAGTTGGCACAATCAGTAATAAAGGGAAAGTCATTTTATAAGTTCATTCTTTGAGCTAGTTGATGAGAAATTGGCAATACCACAAAATATTTCACTGGATTAATTTTTTTTTAAGTTGATGAGTTTTGTAAAGATAAAACAGCCTAGTATGCTTTGAACCCAGAATTTTTGAATATTAAGTCCTGGGCTTGGAAAAATAGTGCAATGTTGATTGCAAATACTTGAGCATGATAAGGGCTAATCACTTCAGAAATAACCTCTGTTTTCTAGTTCTAGCATGACTGAAGCAAATTCCTCCCCGAAATTTTTTTTGGAAGTTTTATTTTTCCTTGTAGGCATGATGTTAGTCATTATGTTGCAATTTTGATTATGTGTAGAATATTCATATTTATGTATCTGCTGACACCACATCCTGTCATGTTTCAAATGCACATGAGTGAGTAGATAATTATAGTAATTTATTACATAAAAGTAAAAGCATGACTTAAAGTCACCTGAAAGAAAATCTTTACTCTGAAGGCAGTTGATATAATTAGGGGCATTAGTAAGCTTTATAGCTTTTGTTTCTTCTGCATTTTCTTAAAATATGAGTATGTTAGCTCTTATAGAAAAATTAAATTCATTATTTTAGGAACTTCCAAAGGGGGAAGAAAAGGACATTAATTATCCACACATAATATATTGATTAGTTGGCATGCATAACTTATCATGACTCAAAACTATAAAATAATTTAATATTTTAATAAATAGTATAATAAATAGTATAATGCATTCATTGATCTATATCTGCATTATTGGACATTTCTAGTTTATACAGAACTGATCAAAGTTGAAATTCACATCAATCGTGATAGTGAATTGATGCATAAAAACCATATGGGTGTTTTTTTTATTAGAATTAAGCCAGTAAACTTTGTTTAATTTAACTGAAATAAATAATAATTTGTTAAATTCAACTGGTCTAGAGTAGAACTGGGGTATTTTAAAATCCTCATCATGATTCTCATTGCATTCAGGAATAAAGCTTTGCCTCAGAAGAAAGAAGTGATGTGCAAAAAGTAGACTATCTTTATTAGAGAACCCTCCAGAAACATGAGGCACTAGGGCAAGATGATTAGGGGAAAAAATGACAGTGGCTGTAGGGGATAAAAACCAAAGGCCTAGTTGATCAAATTCCCTGAATCAATGGCAGAAAGTGAAGTAAATGATCAGTTGACAATCAGAGCAACTGGAACAACTGTCATCATGCAAAAGTCAATCTCTGTACACATAAAACAACAAGTCTCCAATTCCCCTTATCCTCACCTGCTAGAAACTACCATTCTATTTTCTGTCTCTATATTTTCGGACTACCCTGGGTACCTCATATAATTGGAATCATACAGTATTTATCTTTTTTGTGACTGATTTATTACACTTAGCATAACGTTCCTATGGCTCATCTATTAGTAGTACACTGCCAACCCTGCCCTTAGGATTTTCCTACCAAAAAAATCATACATTTTTCAGACAAAACTCCTTCCCAGCACTAAAGTCATCCTACTACTTTTTGTGTAGGGGAGTCTCAGAAGAAATCTTGCATGGTACTTATTGCTTTCCATCAAAGATTATCCAAGAAATTTAGTGCAGCATCTGAAATGCAATGTAGCCATGTTCCTTATCATATTCAGCAATTTTATTAGAACTAAGTTGAATTTATCTTAATGCTCAATTTAAAATAAAAAATAATGGCAAAATAGTAACATTTTAAAAAATACATAGCTTAATCACCGTTTTGTGTTAAAATATCTAAGGAAGTCAATTTTTACTTGGCTTGTTTTTTTGTTTTTGTTTTTTGTTTTTAATTGTAAAAATGAGTAATACACTTTTTTTTTTCTTAGCACTTGTGACAATTAAGTCATTTTAACCCAGCAATAACTGGATTATACCCATTTCCCAGATTGGGAATCTAAAGCAAATAATTTATGTTTATTATGGGTGAAAAACAAGATGGTTTCTATTTTAGCATTTTGCCTCAAAAAGCAAACCTTCCTAAGAAACTACTATTATGTCTGTATTTTCACTCTGTTGCAGAAATTTAACTTCAGTATCACATACAATGTACAATATTTCATAGCTCTCCCTTATAGTGATTATGTTGTAAAAAAAATCATAGTTTGACTTGAGTTTTCAAAAACTGTATAAATGTTTCAAAACTCACACATATTCATACACTGATCATAATTTTTAAGAGAAGGAAGAGAAGAATAAATAATAGAAAAATAAAATCAAGTGAGAGCCCACCCTTTCCACATATGTCATTCAAATTCATAGTCACAGCACAATTGTAAGGTGGATTTATCCCCATTTAGAAATGAGAAAGCTGAGGATTTTAGAGAGTATTTATTTGCAAATCCTGGACTTAAAATAAGTTCTAATTCCAAAACCTTATCATGGACAAAGAGTGAATTTCCCCAAATATTTAATGTTGGTGGAATTTACAGAGAAATCTCATCCATAAAAAACAAAGCAAAACAAATCAACATTTTACACCTTTTATAAAATACCAAACCAAATGATTCTCAAAAAAAGGAGAAAATGTACTTCAGATGATATTAAGAACTCAATTTTTAGCAAAGTACAGAAGTTTTCTTTTGAAATTTCTCATTGAATCTTGCTTCTGTATATATACTTCTTAAAACCTTCGTTCCCATTTTAAAAGTAGCCCTATGAATTTTCATTTTTAGTCTGCAAGATTTATGTTAAATTACATCAGACAAAGACTGTGGATTTCTAGATTAATCTTATGATTAAATAATAATATTACATCACAATTTTCAGAGACTTCCAAAATTACTGCTTTCATCAAGATATCATTTCAAAATCTGGTTCAAGGGGAGTAGATACAGGGCAGGCTTTTTTCTCTGCCCTCATTACAATTTAGACCTAACCTTGGCCAATGCATTTTAGGGCATAAGGACAAATGAGCAGGGGTCACGTTTAATGAAAGGCAGAGGCCTGTGATAAAGTCCACATGGGATAGAAATGGGAGGAGAGCTGACATTTTTACAGAATGATTATGATTAATAAAAACAGACTCTCTACTCCCCATGTTTCATTCTGTATACAGATTCAAGGCTGGGACCCATGATCTTAGATTTATTGTCTAAAGACAGAAATATAGCAGAAACTTTCAACACAAATGTATCTCATTACAGGGGAATTCTTAACCTTAAGAAATGTTACATTATCAACAAAATAGCTGAAAGAACAAGGAACCTGAGGTTTATTTAATGGTGCAACCTCCGGCTAAGTTTGCAGGAATTAACAGAATGTTGAAGTTTAGGCTGAGAATCAGCTTTCTCAAAAGCCTCAAGGACAGTGCAAGAGGCATATTTACAGAGGCTCACACTGTGTTTCCCTTGTATCTTAAAACAAACCCAATTAAAACATCTTATAAATTTAGTGAAGCTGGAGAAAAGTGTTTGACTATGAGAGGCAATAGCATCCTGAAGTTTTCTGCTTCCACTGTAGAATCTCAAACCTGGGGAGAGGTTTCCTGTGTCGTTGAGCCATGCTCAAGTCTCCAACTCTGCTACCAGGGCTTCTCTTTTCTTTTTCCTTTTTTTCTAAGCCACTTTATCAAGGAATGATTACAAAAAAAAAAAGATATACATATTTAAGGTACAAGACTTGACAAGTTTAGATATAAGTATACATTTAAAAATGTACCCCTACAATCTATGCCATAAACCTATCACCTCTAACATTTTTCTTCCTAGCTCTTACTTATTATTGTCATGTGTATGTGTGATCAGAAGATTTTATGTAATAACTATATTCATATCCATGGCTCTTCTTTGCATTGTGCAATGAGTAGGTAGCCAAGTGAAGGACCTGGTTCTTATTTATTCATTGAGTTATTCTGTCCACTTGGATTAGTGTCACATCTGCTGTGGATGTTCTCTGATGGGCCTTGATGTTTAGTACATTGCTACTCCTAGTTTCGTTCTCAAATGCTTTTATATAGATCTTTACACTGGCCTTCCGATCTTGCTGTTCTAGCCAGGTATTGACCAACCAGCTAAGCCTTTTGAACAATCCCAACAGTATGCTAAATATAACACAAGACCACACAGTAGGGGGTGGCCATATATCAATGAACTCTCCCTTATTCTGTTTTGCATACTGCTGTCCCCACTTGCTTTCAACCAGGACCTTAGGATCTACTGCTAATTACCCATTGGGTTCCATGATATACATATAGGCCAGTCCTACAGCTCTTTTGACAAATAATATCTCCCCTCCTATCACAGGCCCACCAAGTCCCCAGTTGAGCTGTGATTCTCATTATAACTATGCTACATAGGAGGCAAGATGGTACCAGATACACAGGAGAGCAACCACTGCCCATCAGTAAAGCACTGGCCCATTCCATTGTCCTGTAAGGCATTAGCCCATTCCATCAAGCTAAAGAAAGAACTAATTCTTCTGCTAAGGTGAATGGGCCACATCTGTAGGCCCAGAAATAAAACTGGAAATTCAAAGTTCTTGAATGCAGAAAATTCCCCTTTCCATATGTCACATCTTTAGTCTGAGTATGTTCTCCTTCTCATCAGGGCCCTAAACCTAGTAGATTTGCTAGCCTGAGAGTTTAGCATTTCTGATCTTCAACTGTGTCTATTGGAGGCCATGCTGGTGATAGGTTCTAAGTGATTCCAAGGAGTATTGATGATATTTATACTTTGATCTAACTTGTTGATGAATAGATATAAGACTGTTATTTTTGTTTTTCCTTTTCATAGAATCAACAATGTTTACTAGTTTTATCCCAACTTCCATTATATCCAAAATATTGCACCAGCCAGCAAATCCCCTTTCACCTATATCCAGCCCAGAAAACATGTGAAGTCCTAGAAATCATATGCTACAGCCTGTTAGAGATGACCAGACCATCCAAACCCTTCCAATAACAGCAATAAACCACAAGTGCCATCCATCCAGTGAGAAGTCAACTCCAGAAATCCATCTTTAATATACGCTACGTAGAACAACTCCAGGTACCAACTCTCTTAGGGGAGTTTTCCTAGGAGTAACAGCTAAATCATTGCATCTAATTTAAATGACTTATTCAGGGACTTTGCTCAAGAAAAGGGAATGAAGGAAGCAGAATAGTACAGGAGGATAAAGCTAAACAGTAATGAAATCTTAGCTGCAGATTAGCATTGGTACAATCCTATGAGAAAGCTCTAGACTCTGGAGCACAAATTACAATAAAAATAATTTCCACACTTTTTACTCTCTAAGGATCAGAAGAACAAAAAAAGTTGTAAAAGCCAAACAGTAAATGTTTTAGGTGTTGAGGGCTATTTAGAATCTGTTAAAACAACTCTGCCATTTTAGTATGGAGGACCATGTGTAAACAAATGAGCATGATTTTGTTCCAATAAAACTTTATTCACAAAATAGGGATGGCTGGGAATTGAACTACAGGCTAGCTGTAGTTTGATGTATCCTCTAAGGAGAAATGGCTACCATTTGGCTAAAGAGAGTATAACTGTGAGTTGTAATTGGCCAGCATTGCCAGCAGATGATGGATACAGTCCATTAGCCATAAAGGAAATCTGGGTAAAACACCATCTATATCCATTCCAGGAGGATCAAGAAAGGCTTCCAGGAAGTAGTAACAACTGAACTCATTTTTTAAGGAGAGCTGATATAGTTACATTCAGATAGGTGTAAAGGCAGTATTCAGGTCCGTGTATGCAGAGAACTAACATCAGTTTGTAATTAAATGTGAACAGTGCAAAATGGTACTAGAGAGGTACATAAGAACTAGGAGGGCATTATGTAGTATCTACAAGGCCTTAGCCTTGTTGAAGATGAAGAGGTATTGGGGAATTTAAAAGAAGGAGGCAGAATGGTCTCTTCAGTAAAGAAGCAGGAGCCACAGAGTTTTGTTGCTAAGTCCATCTATCCCCACAGAGATAATTTATCATTTACTCTCTGTAGCACTTAATAAAACTTGCTCGTTTCTACTCCTTCAAAGCCAATGTGTGATGATGTAGATCCAGCTTTTATGCTGCCTGCTGGTGGTGGCACTTATCCTCAAAGTGACTTTCCAACAGTGAAGTGGGCTTTGCATCTTTGATCAATATGCTCCCCCTTCAACCAACCCCATACTTCCTTTGGAATAGAGCAGATGTTTGAAAGGTGTTTCTCTGGGTGTCAGGGTAAAGTTTATGACCATGAGATAGAGGCATTCACTGTTGGCAAATGAAGTCAACAGGTCTGGTTGTAACTCATAGCTTCGTCTACTTAATTCCATGCTTTGGCATGTAATCAAATTAATTTTGTGCCAATTCTCAGAGTGCCATCTGTTCAAATAAGAGGTTTCCATAATCTAAATGACTTCTTATGGTTTCTTTTGAAAACAAACAAACAAACAAACAAACCCCCTTCTTCTTTTGTTTACCTAACTTGGCTAAATCTATCATAATTTGCTATTTAGCCCAAAGCTAAAAGAGAACTAGTCACTGACAGCTTTCTAGGAATACTCTTCTGATTATTAACAATACCCCAAAGAAAGGTAGAACAAATAAGAGTTGTATTGATATCTCAAATTTAAGATGACAATTACTTGAACTGGGATAGTCTCAGTGAGAAGATATTTAAGAAAGCCAATTCTCTAGAAAATGGATCCTAGGTTTAACAGTGGATATTTTCAAAGTATCCACAAAAATATTTATTGCCTTTTACAATAAGAAACAGTAAACTAACTTTTAATAAAGGAATTACATTAGTTTAGTCTGAATCAATTCTCTAGCTTAAAAAAACATCTGTATTTGCAAGCATGTGGCAGGCATGTGTATTGGAAAGTTATTAACATGCTCCAGTATTTATGTAACACCTCTATTCCAAAAGGATGACTTCAGGTCTTTATATTGTACTAGAATGGGAAAAATGTTATTAGCCATTCTTTTGGAGCCTCGAGGTCCTATAAAATTCTGACATATAATAACACTGCTGTATAAACTTCAGTCCTCCAACCAGTAAACTGTTGTTTCTGGGATAAATAATGAAGCTTTTTCCTTGATGTAGGGAAATGCAGCATTCAGAATCATGCATATTGATAGAGAATAGGGGTTTCAATAACCAGAATCAGGCATTCTCTGATAGTTATGGATTAACATCATATTTTTCAATTTGTATCAGGTAACAAGGTCTTGAGCAAATTTAGAACATTTTATAGAGAATATAATTGGTGAAAAATCATGTAACATCACTAAAATTATATATATCACCTTCCTGATTACTATATAAAATAACTAGATACTATTTCATAATAACTGAATAAGAATATCGTTTTATATATATATATAAAGAAATCTCCTAAATATTAAATATGTGAGTAATATTCAAATATTAAATTAGAACAAATAATTGATTAGTTAGCATGTTTCTTCTGAAAAGTTGCCAGTGGTAGGTCTGATAGTCTCTCTTACTCAAAATATTAATGGAACAACATATCTGTTTATGAATTTTAATATCTTAAGGCAATAAGTCAAACAAAAATTTTGGAATTTAGCTCAAAACATTTAGTCTGTTTAGTCTGGATCAGAATGGCTGAGATAATTCAATGACTATCCTTAAATATAATTTCTCTTTTTTATTTCTTCCAATAGAAAAACACAGAGTATTTCTTTTATAAACTTAGCACTTCACAAGAGAACCACTATAAATATGATAAACTTCTTCATAATGATCACTCTTGGATAATAGCTGGGTTTTTTGTTTGTTTGTTTTTTGTGTGTTTTTTTTTCATTGCCTCAGCTGGACGTCTTAATAAAGACACATCTGAGTGCTTTAAATTATCTTTTTCCAGATAAACCAAATGGTCTTTCCCATTTTATTCCAGTATTTCTGATTGTATTGTTTTGCAATTACTCTGTTGTTGTTTTTGTGTGTTGTGTGTGTGTTTGTTTTGTTTTGTTTTATTTTGTTTTGTTTTAAATAGAGTAGGACTCTGCATAGAACCTTTATGTGCAGATAGAAATATCCTATATATGTGCTGTCTAGTATGGTAGCCACTAGCTACACATGGCTATGGAGGGTCAGAAGTGGAACTAGTTTAAGTGAGGAGCTGAATTTTTATTTTAATCTATTTCAATTTAATTAGCCACATAATGCTAGTGGCTACCAAATTGATAAGTGCAACTGTACAAACTAAATTCAGTTTTTTGTTACTTACAGCCTTAGGTGATATAAGTGGTTTGATTGAAATAATAATTTAACCTTTAACAATGAACGAGAAGGTAAGAGTAGCTACCCTTTAGTTTTTGGGTCTACATTTCCTATAGCATGCATGAATTAACACATGTTGTCCATGAGAAATATCTATAATTCATTTTTCTTTTTTTAGATTTTGACTGGAATCTGTTCACACACAAAAAAAAATGTTGAGTTTCCTCAATGAGAAAAATTCATAATATGTCCTGAAGATGATTTAAGGCTGTAATATTGACAGGTGCTGTTTAAGCAGAAAAATAAAGTTCACATAAATCTCTGCCCATTAGTTTGGAATGTGCGGTAGTGACATTTATGGAGAGACTCCCTCTTCAGCTTTTGAAGTGATACTATTTTATCAACTGGTAAAAAAATTGTCCTGCTCTTTACTCATCTTAGAAGCACAACTGTCTCACAATTCATTTCTGGGACAGAGGATTATTTGAAATGACTTGCTTTATTATTTCTCTTTCTGCCACTGGAAACTTTTTTTCCCCCAGAGAACCAGAGACTGGCATAATATAGGAGCTACTGGAGAGCAGAATTCATGGCATTCTTCCCCATGCTTCCGTAGGGTATGGCTTTACCCTTCACTCATCCCCTCTCCAATAGGCCTCACATTCATCTCCCATATGGTGGCAGGGTAGTTCTAAAGCTCGCTTCCTTTACACTAGCAGCTTATTACATTCTTTAGAAAGTCCCCAAATTTCACCCTACGGTGTTCAGAAGCCAGTCACTGTACATTGGAATGTTCTCAGGAGTTTAATGATTAGAATTTTATGCTTTCTTTCTGTCACCCTGGGCTTAGAGAAAAGTCCCTTACATAAATGTTGACTCAGCTATATCTACTTCTTAAATTAAATTGCTTTACTTTTTGTGCCCCCCCCCCCTTTTTTTAAGCAAATACAGGAAACAACACAAGTGAAACAGTTTCTTCATATGCCATGGTTTCAAATCAATAGCACTTCAGTTGCCAAATAGCTTCTTTAAACTTTAATGAAGAATGGATTAGTTGGTGGGATAGGGGAAATTCAAGCTTCTGTCACTAGCTCTATTTTAAAGTCCTTTCATTATTTCTTGACACCTACTAAGTCAATCTTTCTTGTGCCAGTGTTTCAACATCCTACATTTTAAAGCGAGAAGTAACAAAATTATTTCACAGGAAAAAGCTGTCTTTTCATGATCACATACTCTTACTTATTTCAATGGATAGCACAGACATTGCTGCAGTGACTTTTGACAGAGATTCTTTACAAGGAAATTAGATGGAACTTTGAGGGAGCAGGTGTTCAGTAATACCTCATCTCTATGATTTCATCTTCCTAAAACTGCTTAAATTAGTTCCAGACTATAATGAAAGTTAATATATATGCAATGCACAACTAATTCTAAAAGGAAACTTGCCTCTGCCTATGTAGTCTTAAAATGAGTTTAGTTATATAAGCAAAAATGACCTAAAAAATCAATGTTCAATGTTTTATTGTTTCCATTTGAATCTAGTTTAACTTTTTCATTTTTATCCAAAC
The DNA here is from genome assembly GCF_014108245.1 of Pipistrellus kuhlii. NCBI lineage: Eukaryota > Metazoa > Chordata > Mammalia > Chiroptera > Vespertilionidae > Pipistrellus > Pipistrellus kuhlii. The sequence goes on from NW_023425404.1 coordinate 4,405,251, forward strand.
GATTAATGGACTTAGTTGAATATATCAAATTTGCATAATGTATTCATACATTTGCCTAATGAAAGGAGGGCAGTAGTTGAAATCAACAGTTTTAAATTATCCACATTTAACATTTTTTCACCTGTGAGTTATCTGGTCCAACAGAAGCAATTTCTCTAAGAGGAGTCCTCATAGGCAAATAAAGAGTTGTCTTTTTTGGCTCTTAGTGAGATTTTCATTTTTACTTTTGAGGAACTCACATTTATTTATTTATTTTAAGATATGTTTTTATTGATTTCAGAGAGAGGCAGGGAAAGGGAGCTAGCGATATAAATATCAATGAGGAAAGAAATCATTGACTAGATACCTCCTGTATGCCCCACAGTGAGGACTGAGCCTACAACTTGGGCATGTCTCCTGACTAGGACTAGAACCTTAACCTTTATGGGTTGATGGTCAAGCCTTGAGCCACACTAGGCAGGTGGGTGTGACATGTAAAGAGAACTTTTTTCCAGCACAAAACTCTTCTGATGCTCTGAAAAGAATTTTTGACCTGTTATTTCTGCAGTATTTCTCAGAGAGTCCAATGGAGCTGGTAGTAGGACAAAGATAGGAATCTACAGTCAAGAAAGAAGTCCGGGCGAGATATTTAAAAGTGGGAATCATCAGCTTATTTAAATTCATGAGAATGGATGAGAGCTCTCCAAGTTAATGAGCATGGGTAGCAAAGAAGAGAGGTTTAAGAATACTGTCTAGATCACTCCAAAATTTAAAAGTTAAAAAAAAATATCAGGAGATATGAGCAAATACCACAGGAAAGGAATGACCAGCATGGGGAGGGTGGTCTGTTGAACTGGAATCAAAGTGGAGAGTGAAGAGGAAGCAATGATCAACTGTCTCAAACACTGCTGATAGATCAAGTACTGAGGACTGAGAACTGACCTTTGGAATTAATAGCCCATCAAAGCCCTTTACAACAATCTTAGTGAAGTCTGGTGGTGAAAGGTGGATTGGAAGGTTAAGAGGAATAGATAAATGGCATGGTAGCTGGAATGGCATGTGGAATAAAGAGAGAGTTATTGTTGTTTTTTTAACAGAGAAAAAGAGTAGAATTTCTGAAGAGAAGTTTTGAATATATGAAAATATATAAGTGGTTGGGTTTGAGATAACAGAACATACAGGCCCATCCATAATCACAGGAGGGAAAGCCAACACATGAACCTAGACACAAGGAAGTGGGTAGAGAAATGGAATAAGCAGGTAGATATTTTCTCTATGTTGCTTCTCTCTCTCTCTCTCTCTCTTTCTCTCTCTCTCTCTCTCTCTCTCTCTCTCTCCCTCTCCCTCTCCCTCTCTCTCTCCCTCTCCCTCTCCCTCTCTCTCTCTGTAAAGTTAGAAGCCAATTTAATAGATAATTAAAAGAACTGTTGAAGGAAGCAGAAATTTGAAAGAAAATAAGCATCTATGATGGTAGACTTTAAGTTGTTGCTTCAATTTTCTCTGTAAATTAATATTGAAAATTACTATTGATGCCTCTGAAGCATTTTAAAATAACTATCTAATATTTTTACTATAAATTTAAGTATTACATAAGAAAGCTTTTGACATAGGTAATTATTGACATTTATAAAGTAAAATTTCACATCACTTTATAAAAGCATTTAATGGCATCTACATAACAATTCTAAACCCACCTTTACTCATTTAAAACTATAATATGAAAAAGCTTCTCTATCAAAAATATTAATATTATCCTTTTTTCTCTTTGAAATGAAACTCTTGAATTTTAACCTCAGGTGCTAGAGTTATGCTTGAAAATATTTTATTACTCACCTCCTTATACTGTTCTGTAAGAAAACTAGATACACAAATGAATACTTAAAATATTTTTTCTGAAGTGAAACAACTTTAAAAGTACTTGTACCAAATTGCTAAATGTAACAATATATTATATAAATATTTTATATAATAAAATTATACATATAATTATGTTACACACACACACACACACACATATATATATATATATATATATATATATATTTCCAATAATGTATACACACAACTCAAATAATTATAAATGTGGTGTTTATTAAAATGCATTCACTTTTCAAAATTAAACTATCAGCTGTTACATTGTGTATACATTTTTGGGGACACTACATACATATAATATATATATATATATATATATATATATATATATATATATATAATGTTTTTGTGAACATGATTTCTTAGGATTTACAAGCATATAAAATGTAATTAATGCTGAGCCCTGAAGCATTATAATAATAAAATAACATTTACCCACACTGATATATGAACTTTGACACCAAAAGTCCATCCATATCATTAAGATGACATTTTCAATAACAGTTTGCATGTTTGTGGCAGTGAATGAAATATGCTGATTAGATCTCTCTTCAAACAGGAGTTTTTTGTTGAGTTGCAAGGCTTCCAGCTCCCTGGAAGCCTCCACATCTTTTATTTAACCATCACACACTGTGTTGGTTGGAACCTATGGGAACCTATACAGGGACTGGGCTAGAATCATAAGAAGTTTATTAATGGTGATGTGGGGCTGGAGAAATGTTTAATATCCATGAAAAGTTAAAAAGGAAGGAAGAAGAATTGGGTGAGAGAGCCTTGACCATGATATCTATACTAATAAAAGGGTAATATGCTAATTAGACTGGATATTTTTTGGACATCCTTCCAGACAAAGCCACGGTGGCAGGAGCTGAGGCAGAGGAATTTAGGGGACAATCAGGCCAGCACAGGAAGGCAGTTAGGGACAATCAGACCAGCAGGGGAGCAGTTATGAGGCAATCAGGCTGGCAAATGAGGTGGTTAAGGACAATCAGGCCAGCAGGGGGCAGTTATGGGAGTGATCAGCCTGGTAGGCAGAGGTGGCTAGGGGTGATCAGGCAGGTAGGCAGGCAAGTGGTTAGGAGCCAATGGTCCTATTTTGTAAGAGGGATGTCGGACCACCTGTGTTATGGGGCCTACACGGGTAGTCAGAGAAGTTCTGGATTGCAGAGAGTGCAGGCCAGGCTGAGGAACAACCCTCTCCCCAATGCATGAATTTCATACACCAGGCCTCTACTACTAATATATCTGACAGAGACTTGTCAACCCAACAGAGGCTTCTGAGCAAACATTGCCCATTAGAGAAATCTTGAGCTGGTCAGCAATGTCTAAGCTCCATAATTATTCCTTAATCATTGGCTGAGAGTTGTCAGGAAGAGCATGACCTTGGCTTGGAAGCTGAAGTATCAGCTATGGAATGCAAAAGCAGCCACTGGTCTGGAAGAAAAGGTGAGGTAATATGGTGAAGCACTGGTTCTCTACTTGCAGTGATTTTAACCATCTCCACCCCCCAGGATCCATTAGGCAAAACCTAGAAAAATTTGGTTTGTGCAAGCCAGGTTTGCCGCTAAACATCTTGCATTTGCACAGAGAAGCCCCACAAGAAAGAATGATCCAGTTCAAAATGTCAATGATGCCAAGACAGAGCTTCATTACCTAATGTGAGGTTCAAAGGCCAGCCTTGTCTACATCGCTTTGAAGTGCACCAGAAAATGCCAAATCCAGAGTTGCAGATGATTCCTGTTCATATTAAAATCTGAGAGGCCCTGAGTCAGGGAGATGTAGCAAGATTAATGGCAGCACTGATGAGCCATTTCAGATGTACAATGGAAAATTGTTTTTTACACTTCTAGGAGTCTTATTTTCCTTCTGTCAAATTTGTAGGAAATGTGATGAAAATATTTTTGGGGTTAACTAAATACAAGATAAACATTGTTCTTCTGCATCTTTAAACAATGACAATGAATTAGATAAATAATGAAGCCTTCATGAAAAAACAGTATTCCATTTGAAATCAAGGGATCTATTATAACAGAAAAATACTAATTTTTATTATCTTTTTATGTCCAAAATTGAATTTTAAACTTTTAAGCTACTCAAAAGACAAAAAACGTCTGCTCACACATTTGTCTCATTCCCAATTTATACGTAAACTTTGCTTCTCTTTCCATTTTCATTTGAATGATTTATTTTCTCAAAATTCCACGCAAGTCCACTAGTCATAATACTTATTTTCCTTTGCTTTCCAATTTAATTTTTAACTAAGACAAATGAATAAAAATAAAACATGCAACAATTATTAAACTAAAATATTGCACATACCACAAGATAAAAGCTAGTTAAAATTAAGTTCATAATGCTAACTCATTTGCATTCTCTTTCAAACTATTCCTTGGTGATAAAGGACGTTAACTATTTCAGTTTGGTAAAATGGCAATTGAAAATTTTGAATTTCTGTTCACTAAAATGAGTTCTAAATTCTATCTTGCCTGTAGTATCAGGACTTTTTCAAAAACTTCTCATATTCTCAAGGAGCTTCTACTCCTGAAAAATCTGGTATAGCAGAGAATATTACATTTTCTTAAAAACTACAGTTTCTTGAATAAAGTTGATTCTGTTCATATTATTGATTTTTTCCCCCTCACTGGTATAGGTGCTGGCATGAGAGCTTAATTTCTTGAACAGAATTCCATTTGGATAAAGTAAATGTTTAATCCATTTATACATCTGATAAAAACAAAACAAAACAAAAACACAACTTCAGTTTGGAGATTTTTAGAAATTTATTTAAAATAATCTTCATTCTTTACCTTCATATTCTATTCAAGACCCTGTATAATGCAGTTGCTGTGATAAATAGTTAACTGATTTCTCTTGCTTTGATCCCTACTCCTACCAGACTTGTTTTGTACCTTTCTGTAACTTTCGACATGCCATCACTCTCCTCGGAAGTCCTTATACTCTTCCTTAATTGATCTAAGGCTGTGCCTGCTTTGCACAGGCTTCTCTCTGATTACCAAAGCTCTACATAGGTAGCTGCAATGTCTTCATCCAGCTTCATCCATGTTAGCTACCCACACTCTTGTCGGAAACATGCCATCTTCTTTCTGTCCCTACATACCACTTCAATTCTGCATCTATAACCCACTCATTGTTTGTTTGTTATTTGCTAATCTAGGACTTGCTTTGGCTTCTGCCCTCCATTGCTCCAAATCATAGTCATCTGTGAAGGTTAGCTCATAGCCCATATTCTTTACTTAACACTCCCTGAAAGTTCTACCTCTGGTTCATAATAATAGTCATCATTTTAACATACTCCAGGAATCAATAAATTACCAAATATATTGCATGCTTGGAAATATGTCTTTTTTTGCCAGTCAATATGGTATACTTCTGGTTAAAAACAGGGTCTTTTAGTTATACCTAGTGTGAAATATTGTTTTAACCAATCATTCACTAGTCTAGAATAATGCTTAAGTTACTGCATTTATATGTGCCTCAGTTTCTTCATTTGTGACTTGACCTAAGTGCTGTGCTCATTACTTATTCTATGAAAAGTAGTTGTAAGAGTAGTAATCACTCAATTCAGATTACATATGTATCATCATCACCATCCTATATAATAAATGCCTAATATGCAAACAGATCAAATAGTGGAATGACCAGTCACTATGATGTGTACTGACCACCAGGGGGTAGATGCTCAGCATGAGAACTGCCCCCAGCCCATAGGCCTCAGGCCTGCCAAGGTGGGTGCCAGCAGGGGCTCCTGATCACCCCACTAGTCACCCCACAGATTAGCCCTGATCGTGGTCAGGTCTAGGGACCCTACCCGTGCACAAATTTCATGCACCAGGCCTTTAGTATCATTATAATCATCTACCTAATAAAATATAAGTATATTCAATATGAAGGTCAACTTTTATACTCACCCTAGTACCCTTACACATAATTAGTGCTGAGTATAATGCAGTGTCAATACACAGTCAACTATAATTTATTTTATTCTTAGTTGCCTCTAGCTTCTCTACTCCCCAGTCTGTGCTGAAATTGTTGTACTCTTATTTTCTTACATCAGGTCACGTTATTATTCACTGTGAAATTCTTTGATCTTGATCTTTCCCTAAAGTCAATGAATATACTTTCAGAAATACATTGTAAACTGAACACTTGGCATGTGTTCACATGAGATCAGCTCTCCTGCAGACAGATATATAAGTAGCAAGTTTCATGGTTACCCTTATATCGATAGAATAAAACTTGCTTACAACAAGCTTCAAATAATATAAAACTTTATTTGGGGCATATTTTCATTTTACTTTCTGCAAATATCTATTTTTATTGCCATGTCTCTAGAATTCCATATGCTCTGTTTAAGCCCTTTTTATGGAAGGTTATAGAGTCACCTCTAATCATTTAGCAAACTCCATCATCACTCCTTTCCCACTTAATAACCTTTACTTACACATATACATTTACCCTTCAGAAGAATGGGCCCTCTTATGAATCTCACAGGCCCACAGGGATTAGGTCTTAGGATGTGTTAGTATAAATATGAAAATTGATAACCATGTTATCTTTGTGATAATGACATCCATGTGGACTATTACACAACCATTGCTAACATAGTTATCAGGGACTAATATATGAAAGGCAGTGTATTGTGTGCTGTAGGGGATATGAAAGTGATTGAAACAAAAATACTCCTAGTAAATTTTATATTATCTAATTTATTTATTATTTGAATCATACAATTTTGACCATTACATTTAGGGAATGTTATAAATCAGACTTTTATAAAAAGATTGATTGTTTAAAGTATATGAAAATATCAAGCCAGAAGATCAACATATATGATAGTAATTGGCAGATTATATTAACCATATCTGGAAGAGGCATATTCTCTGGATTAGTGTTTCTATGTAAGTTTCATTACATAGGCATGAATAATTAAATCATTGGTCATTGGTGATTAACTAAATTCCCAACTCTTATCCTTTCCCTAGTCTCATCCTATGACCCCACAGCCTCATCTTCTCATTTCTTCTGACTCCTTATAATTTTGATTTGCTATGCAATCTCCCAGATGAAAATCCACCTACACTTGTTATCTTTTTAGTTTCAAATTCCTCTACTACTTTTTTTCATTATCTTTGTATTTTTAGATCAAATTCCTTAGATAGAATTCAGTTGAACTCATCTTATCTGAGCTAGAATCTGTCACATGTCTATAAATTTATTCTTTCTAAGATTATCTGTGGTCAGAACCTAGGAATGGGGTCACTTCACTCTTCTGAAGAAGATATTCGGATTTATGATTGAATTCCCCATAATAAAAATAGTATTCCTTATGAAATGTGTGATATTTCTTTGGGACTGCTTTAGAGAGCAAAAGAAAAAAAATATCCTTATTATTTGCTTGAAGAACATCCTTAAACCTCATCTACAAGACTTTCTTAACTCAATGTCATACCACACAGAAGGCAAGTCAAATACATACATTTTAATGAATAAAGATTGTGAGCCTCAGGTTAACTTCAGAACCTTCTTAAACAAAAACTGTTTTCCTACTTACAACCCTTCTGACATTAAATGTGTGAATTTTTCAAATTAAACAATTCTCAAGTACCAACTAGGTGTCTTAGACTTTAATTTAATTATGGCACTAACAGCCCAGATTCAGTGCAGATCCCCCAAGTTAAGGGCTCAGGCCCACAAAACTGCCTCCCATGCCATGCAATAATTATAAGTAGTGGGTTCCTAAGTTACCAATACTTCTGACCAATTAGTTTCTCACCATCCTCTCCTTAAGTTTGGTAATTTTCTACAATTACTCACAGAACCCTGGGAAACACTTTACTTACCATTCTTGATTTATTTTGAAAGATATTATGAAGGATAATAATGAAAAGCCAGATAATGAGGGCTGTAGGAGATGTCTGGAGCTGCCCTGAGTACAAGAGCTTCTCTCTCCATGGAATTTGGGGTTTGCTAGCCTCTTAGGATGTGGTTGTGTTCACTAATCTGGAACATTCTGAAATTTCTTCTTTTAATGTTTGTATGCAAATTTCATTACATGGGTATAATTGATTAAACTATTGGCCATTGGTGATTAACTAAATTGCCATCTTTTCTCCCAATCCAGAGGTTAGGAAGTTGGAAATTTGGGCTGAATTTTTCAACCCTTTAATCACATATGGTATTTCATTTCTTTAGCAACCAACCACCATTCTGAAACTGTCTAGGGCCTCTCAAGTGTCACTTGTTAGCATAAACTTAGACATAGTAGGAAAGGGGCTTATTATAATTAACATTAAATGCTTCTTTAACTCCTATCACTCAAGTGGTTACAAGGGATTTTGGTGTTTTGGGCCAGGAATTGGGGACAAAGACTAAATATAGCTATTACTTATTGTTTCACAATATCACACTTCCTTTAGAAGAAGATTCTGCTATGAAATACAGTAACAAATGGCAGTGATTTACAGACCAGACACTTCTCATTCCACAGTGGTCCACAGAAAATTATCCCTTCAATGGGATTACACTCAGGAGAATCCCTAAAAGGGCTGTAAACTGGCAAGAGTTCTGCTTAACTTACCTAGTGAAACAAAGAAAATGCATTCACTGAGCTATCAAGAAGAAATTATAGCTTTAATGAAGTTAGCATGCAATTCTGGACAGTTCAATCAGTTGGGAGTAAGTCAGATGATAGAAGACATTTAGAGCTTAATAAAGCACTACTTAAGGGAGTTTTTGATAATACCTTGCTTTTTTTGAAATTTCGTTTTTCATGTTGACTTTTTAATCCAGATCTGTGGTCGACAAATTCATTAGTCAACAGAGCCAAATATTAACAGTACAATGATTGAAATTTCTTTTGAGAGCCCAATTTTTTAAACTTAAACTTCTTCTAACGCCACTTCTTCAAAATAGACTTGACCAGGCCATGGTATTTTGTGCAAGAGCCACACACAAGGGGCCAAAGAGCTGCATGTTGCTCTAGAGCCACAGTTTGCCAACCAACGATAGATGATACTCACTAAGGTGTGCTAGATAAATAGTAAACAGTAATATGTTATTTTTCACTTACATTCTCTGTAATCCTCAGAACCACCTTGATATGTTGGACTGATTTTCATTTCATAGAAAAATAAATTAAAACCTGAATTTTACTTCCCCATAACCAGAATACAACAATATTTAGGTCCCGATATTACTCCAAACTTCAGTTCTTTCAATACATCATGCTGTCTCCTTTTTACATCTACTCAAAAGAAAAAAATATAAGACAACAATTTTGGCCAATTGACACTAGTTGTTTCAGAGAGTATCATAAACTATAGGCTTGGACTGAAAACACCTTACAACTAAGAATAAAAAGTAAAATTTTACTGTCATACCATTACCAAGTTGCTTCAGCCTAAAAGAGTATGCTTAGCACAGATTTGCTGAGTACAACATCTGATGGCATATTTTCTAAACACAAGGAACTTGGAGAAAGTTACTTGGGGGAAAATGCCCTAAATGAATTCAGGAACTTCAATATAAATGGAAGATGTGTACAAGGAAATAAATGAAAAATATGCTCTAAAGGCTTTTTACAGACTGATTAGGCTTTCCCATTTGTGTACTATATAAGAGTTTACTAGAATGTTCAAAATTAAACCACATTAAAATAATCAAAGCCTCTTAGAAATGACTCCATAATAATGATTGGGACTTGAAGATTCAGCTGGTTTTGATTAAGTACTGGCTCTTTAAAATTATTTGAAGTAAAATGAAAAGTAAGAAAATTTTCCTTTTTCATTGTGCATATTTTAGTACATTAGTATAGAGTGAAAAATGTGGCATACAAAATCAAGTGGGAGATATGGCATACAAATACATTGCTGTAGTTTTCAAATCCAGTGCCCTTTTGTCAAACATACTAGTACATATTGACAAATTGGCAAGGCTGTTGATATCAATCAGATATTGCCAGACTTTGCTCTTCATACACCAGCAAATTCTCCCTTCTTTTGCTTCTAGCTACTCAGGCAACCAAGTTATACATAGTTCTTTTCTCACCTATACTCACCCCTTCATTCATCCAGAGAGTTCTGTGTGTCAATTTCCAATTACCATACAAAGGAAGTTTAGCCACTCTATACCAAGATTTTGAGGCCATGTCCTGGGTTGAATTGGCCCATAACTCTTCTCCCTGAACAATCTACCTATAAAATGTGCCAGACTGCCGAAACTGGTTTGGCTCAGTGGATAGAGCATCGGCCTGTGGACTGAAAGGTTCCAGGTTCGATTCCAGTCAAGGTCATGTACCTTGGTTGCAGGCACACCCTCAGTAGAGAGTGTGTAAGAAGCAGCTGATTGATGATTCTCTCTCGTTGATGTTTCTAACTCTCTATCCCTCTCTCTTCCTCTCTGTAAAAAAATTAATAAAATGCATATTAAAAAAAAAAAAAAAAGATGTGCCATACTGAAGATGGTAGCAGATCACAATGGAAAAACTATGCAGGAGACCAAGAACTCTAGTTTTACTTTAAGTATACAATTAATACCAAATTTGCCATTGCATTGTATTACAGGTACAACATGACTTAGAAAATATTTTAAGTCAGTAGGAACTCAATGCAATTATAGCATTCAGAATGATGGTGATGATGGTTATTGGTATTAAAATACTTTAATAGCAATACTTTAAGGTACAATTTGCAAGTAGTCTCAGATTCTCATGAATAAGAAGGATTTATTTGAACTGACCACAAAAAGAACAGCATTTTCCTCAAAGATAATTTTTGTATGTTTGTTTTTCTTAATGGGATTATCCCATTCTTTTCACCTTTATTTGAAAGCACACAATTAGTTAACTGCGATCCCTGTCAAAACAGACTCGTTTGATCTTCTTTCATAGATGGCCTTTCAAGTAATACTACTTTCTTAGTAGAAATGTTATTTTCTTCATTTTTCCTGGTTCATTTTACCCTGATCTCTGTCCATTACTTCTCCCATTACTTCTCCAATGGAAGGCTCTGGCTTATGAACTTTCACCCACTATTGAGGCCATGTCTTTTGTCTGAGGAGGTGAAATTTTTGAGTAGCTGGTCAAATATGTTGAATGAATGAAATGTTCAACATTCTGTCCTTTCCCTGTCATTGAGACTATGTGCAAAGCTTACTGAAAACAAAGCCTGCCTTATGTCTATATACATATATACTTGCCAGGTTATTTTGAAAAGTCCAAAAGAGAGAGAAAGAGAGAGAGAGAGAGAACCAATGTTTACATATTTAACACTAAAGATAGGAATTCCTGTTCAGATTAACATCAAAATATGTGCTGTAACCTAAAAAAACTTGGCATGATCCCAGATTCATTTCCTATTCATAGAATAAATAGAAACTCATATTCTCTCACCATGCTCAAGCATGTTAAACTATGTACCAGTTGGAATTCCTATCACTTCTTCAGAGTTGCAGGTTAAATAGCAGTCTAATCTTTCAGCATTTCAGTTCATGCTATAAAATTTGCTTAATTCTTAAATAATGTTTATTATATGACTTCCTCTTTGAGAATTATACATAAAATTATTTTGCAATTTATGTGAATAACCCCTTACTTTCAGAAACATTTCTTATGTCTTACAAAAATCCCACAAGAAATGCACATTCTTGGCGAACAAACTATTAAATGCCTTAATTAAAACTGGAACATTAAGTCACTTCTTAAAATACTTTGGAAGATCTGTTCATTAGAAAATACAGAGACAAAGAGAGCTGACCAAATTCTTCATTTCATTTCTGCAGGATTGTTATCAGGTAGAGTATATTTTAATATAAAAAAAAGAAAAGTTACCCTCCATACACATTTACTCACTTCTCATATTGTTGGTGTGTTTTTCTTGTAGTTTCATACTTGTGTAAAACCAAGAAAGGGATATGAATAATAGTAGGTAGAAAGGTAAAGAATGCTTTATAGAATCATGCTTCCTGAAAGGGTCTTTATATTTGGAGTCTTAAACAAAGAAAAGGTATTCTATTTTTAGGAGAATAGGTGAATATGTAAACTAGTAAGAGCATCTCTTAGTAGAAATAAGAAACTAGAGGCTTCTTTGTATATCATTGTTTTAAAACCATTTAAAGTACATATTCACACCTAAAATAAAAATCCTAATTTCTCTATCACTAACACCATACAACAGGAATGTTAATTACATTTTGTGCTTTCAATTCCATAAGACAGTAATTCCCTCTACTTTGAAGACATGCCAAGACCACAGGAATTTGAATGCCACGGAACACCTGCAAACCAGGCAAAGAGGGGGGAAAAAGCATTCCAAAAGCCAGAATGTCCTTTATTTGGCTTTCTGCTGTGAAGTATATAGGAGTGGCTTTAGGGTACATCCTTAAATGGCAACATTTTAACATATAGAGACATTAAAAATATATAAATCTGAACACTCTAATTGCAGAATTATACAAATTAAACTAATATGAAATGACTGAAATAGAGTAATTCATAGCATTATGCCTATACATTGGGGTCTCTAAATTATTGTTTGAGATCAAACTGTTTAACTCTTGCAAAGTGGTAGAGAAGAGTTAAAGGGCCTTTCTGGATAATTCTGGAAAGGCAGAAAACAGTATGGTTTAAAAGCCACAGGGCAAGGCTAATATCAGGGGAAAGAACTGGAGCTATTTTTCATTTATCTATTTTTTAATTGATATTGGATAGAGGAAAAGAAAAAGAGAGAGAGAAAAACATCGATGTGGGAAACTTGATTGGCTGCTACTTGTAGGCATCCTAACTAGGTATTGAATCAGTAACCATGTACTAGTATATTCCTGGAACTTTCCAATGTTTGGGAGGAGGTAGAGCTAAATCTTAATGCATGCAACCTGTGTGCCTGTATGATATATACAGAAAATAGGACAGGAGAAGAGAAGATTTTTTTATTTTAATATAAGAGCCATTTTCTTGGACTCATTTTGTTTCTATTTTCACTACCAAAGCTTGGGTGAAATATAACTTCAGGCTGGATAACTGAACAAACTAGGAACAGAAGTATTAATAGATAAAAGATCCTGGCTGTAAACAGGAAAGAACCAGTAGCTGATGAAATCACAGTGATCCACAGGACCTCATAATCCTAACAAAGTGAATTAGTGAAATTCTGAACAGTTTATAAGTAACTTTAGCCATGCATGCCAGATTATTTCTTTCTCTGTGAAATGGGGGTGATGAAACTAGGATCAGTAGATGGGAAAAGCACCTAACCCGGTGTTTAGTATACAGTAGACAATAATTGGTTGCTGTAATGACAAGAGTAATTAGCCTTAGTAGCAGAAGTAGTAATGGTAATACACTATACAATATATTCAGATTTGTATCTCATGTGTTCTTCCACAGACACCTTGGAAGTTCACATTTTTCATTTGGTATTTTAGACAGTGAGAGTGACTTGGATAAAATTATAAATGCATAAATTATCAATTATAATTATAAATGTTATAGCAAATTAAAATGTAGCTATCCTGAATCTATACCTTATCTCCAGCTGTGATCAGAAAGGCTACTGATTACATTACTGTGAGTTCCTTAGATTCAGTTCTTGAAAATTGTTTTGCTTAGAAGCAAATTTAAAATGTAAATATGGTAATCTTTAGCATTAACCTTAGATTTGAAATATAAGCAGATAATGTGTCTATCTAGATATAGAATGGAGAGATAAAGGCAATCGTTAAATACAAAAGTATTCTCATGTTTCTAATGTTGCCAGAAAAGGCACTTTTAAAAAAAGTTAATTTATAGTAATATCATTAAGTTTTTACAAACATTCTCACACCCAGCCATTTATTTTTTTTTTGGTATAGAAAAAAGGCCATTAAGATTTGATTTGAATATGATTTGAGCAAGAGTTCAAGGCATGTTACTTTCAAAGTTAATTTTATATTCATATGCATTTGAAATTATATTAATATGCATTTTGATCATGATATGAGTTATAAGAACACTAAATAAATTCTATATGAAATTTCTGGCAAGGACTACATTACTATTTTGAATATTCTTTATGGTAGTAAAACTTAATTCCTGGAAATCAATTCCACCCTTAAAGGTTAATCTGTTGATTGTCAATATGCATGGCTACTGATACACACACACGCACACACACACACACACACACACAAACTATACACATACCTGCACACACAAACATACACACTTACAAATGGACACATTCATATACATATAGGTGTGTGTGTATTTATTATCCTCACTATATAGGTGTGTGTGTATTTATTAACATGTAAACCTAGATTTGTTTGAAAGGCCATTGTTACCTAGCTAAAAAACTGGGTTTAGAAACAGAGGACTCACCTTCCTCTTAGTTCTGGCCCCAAACTAAGTCACGCTATATGCAGCACTCCATTTCCCTCTGTAGTTCTGATACTTCCTAGTTTTTCTTTCTCTTTATTTCCTCTCACAACACGGTACCCTTAAAGAACATTTTTCCCCCTGATCTTTAACCTAAATCTTAACAAGCTGGTAGTTTTATCATTAGCCAAGGCTGTATTTTCAATTGGAGAAATGAGATTTGAGGGAAACCCCGCTTTCTTTTGTACATCAAATGTCTCTTATGGCATGGCATTTTGATGAATCAAAGTGTAAATGTACACTTTGTATTCCTTAAAATGTACATAGTTTTGAAAATTGGATAATATGTGTTTTAGTGTGCTTACCTTAAAACATATGACAAAAAATAATATGACATCTGTTAAATACAATAGGAGCAGTGTGTCTTCAAGATGTGTGTGTACAGACAGGCCTGCATTCACATGCATATATGTTACAATTACATTATGAAATAGATTTTTTAATCAAAAGTATTGGAAATTTTATGACCAAGAAATATTTGATTGATCCTTCAAAGTAGTCACCATGGGAGGCTCTAAACTTATTCCAATCAGGTTTTCATTGCACAAATAGTTCAGAATTTACTTAAGAATTATTATTATTATTATTTTAGAATTGCTTATGGTGTTTTCTTTTGAGTATTCTCAGTGGTGGTAAGACTTTGTTACAGAAAATCAATTCCATCCCTAAAGGTTAGTCTAAATGTGATTTGAATTGGTGTGAAATTTGGCACAATGCCTGCCTGTGTAGTCTTCACTGAAGAACTTATTTCTGGCAGCAACAGCAGCAGAAATACCTCATTATAAAGCTTTTCACTTATAAGATGGCCCCGTGGCATGGATCCCAACTGTCATGTTCCGATAAGCCCCATTTGGCACATTTGTAAAAAATTCAATGCAAGTTTTGCTTTACATCTGAAACAGGAATGCAGTGGAATGTGAGAAACATTTTATTTTTTTCAATTTGAAAGGCACACTCATCAATCACCCATCAGATAAATGATGCATTTACTTTAGACTTGTCAGTAAAAGGATCAATTAACATTACCAGGTCCTCTCATGTAAGAACATAACTGGGTAATATTCTTTCTTGACCTTATTAAGAATTCAGAATTTTCCCTCTAGCTGTCTAATAAAAATAGCTTTATTTCAAGAAAACACTAACTGATAATCTATGCTAATAAAAGGGTAATATCCAATATCCAAATTGGTCATGATGCCCTCACATTAACAACCAATCAGCAGGCTGTGTGGGGAAAACAGGCCAGCAGGGGGGTTAGCAAGAGACAACCAAAGAATTGACCAGTAGGCTGTGTGGGGCAGCAGAGGGGAACTATTGTGGGCAACCAGGCCAGCAGGGGGTGGCATTAAAGAAAAACCAGGTCAATGGGGGAGGGTTGCAATTAGGAGCAACCAGGCTGGTGGGGAGATAGTTAGGGGTGATCAGGCTGACAGGCAGAGGTTGATAGGGGTGATCAGACTGGCAGAGGGGGAAGTTAGGGTCAATCAGGCAGGCAGCCAGGTGAGTAGTTAGGAGCCAGTGGTCCTGGATAGTGAGAGGGATGGCCAACTGTCAAAAATAAGTTCTTCAGATCAGGCCAAAACTGGCAGTCAGACATCCCACAAGGGGTCCCAGATTGGAGAGGGTTCAGGCTGGGCTGAGGGGACCCCTTTCCCCTATGCATGAATTTCATGCACTGGGCCTCTAGTTGTCAAATAATAGAAATATATAGTATATATCCTCTGGTTTGTAACAGAGATGCTAAAATCCTTAAAATTCTAAAATTGATGCATTAGGAACATTGATCTTATCACTTAACTTCCATTTCCTCTAGAATCTTCTTCATTGCTTCCTAAGTGTAAAATAAACTCTCCCTGAGGTACTGGATCATCCATGCCTTCATCAACACTTCCAAAATTCACTTACTTTTTTTTGTTTCCCAATATTGTACACTCCACTTTAAACTGTCCTCAGGTATACCTATTGCCATGATTTTTTTGTCATATTATTCCCTCCGTCTAAAAAACACCATGGTCATTGCATTTTATGTTTTTCTATTTCTTAAACACAGCTGTGATTTATCTTTTAATAAAAATTAACTGCCTTGCTTACTTGGTGGTTCTATCTTCCTCTTCTGATTCATAGAGCAACTGGATGTGCCCCTCATGTTCTACTTACCAGACTGATCCGCCCACCATGTTTTGTATTATTTTTATCTTCCCTACAAGATGGGGAGATTCTTGAGGGCAGGAACAAGTCATTATTCATTGTTTCTGATATTTGGTGTATCTTTCACTGCATAGCTTCTCAATAAATATCTGTTTTATTGAATTTAAGTACATAGATATGACACACACAATGTCTATATAATTACAAAGTTTCACAAGCCGAGGGTTATTGCTGTAGAGATTCAGGAACATGGGAAGCGAGAACATTTTGATGTTCAGCACTAACATGCCCAAAGCCCTTCCAACAGAGGTAGGGCCAAGGAAGGAGCCCAGAAGCAGGAACTTCTACTCAATTTCGTAAACAGCACTAGTATCCACAGCACCCAGACAAATAACTTAATGTTTCAATGCATCCTTTCTCTTCTCTGAAAACAGAGATAATGTTGTCTACTAGATGTACTACAGTTACAATATCTACTCACAGGGACTTGTAAAAAACAAATTAACTAAATGGGACAACATTCAAAAGTAATGTTTAAACTTTAAAATATTATACAAAGGGAAATGCATATCCACCTACCTAGATTTATCTTTTCATAAATGTTAATCTCCTATTAAGAGACTTATCTGGTATGATGCTGACCAAAGAGGACCAGTATCTTTCCCCCCCACCCCACATTTTATTGGTAGCTTATGCATCATTGGCAGTGCTTTATGTATCATAAAACTTGAAAAGCCATTAATTACCCTTTTGAAAATGAAACTAAGTGGGAAATCCATTTTATTTAGGACTAGTGTACTGACATAATATCCATTATTTTTCTCTACTCATCAGGAGCTGGAAACCCCATGCTTCTTCTCCAGATGCCACTGGGTGTCAATTACCACAAGAATGAATTTTATTCAAAGCTACATATTTAGCTGGAGTATTATTTGATTTCATAATTTTCTATAGACTGTAGTGACAGTGTTTTTCAGATATATTGATAACTAAAGAGAAGTTTATCATGGGCACCAGGACTCTGAACTATATTCTTCCACTAACTTTTAAGTAAAGGAGAAAGGAATTAAGATATGCTATCTGTTGGATAAAGGCACTTCACATGAAAAGTAAACTTAGAAAAGAGGAAAAACAGTGAAATCTTTTCACATGAAAATCCAGCATTTGTGAATGCAGACAAGTGACAAAATAACTAAGTATCTTGAAAGCATAAATTAATCAAATAAGACAAATGTTAATTGAATGAATAATGTCATTTCTAAAAAAAAGATAAGTATCTTACTTATGTTGCATTTAGTTTTTTAAAATGATAAAGGCATCAAATAGTAAGTAAAATATTTCAACAATTTGAAAATTATTTACAAACTAGAAGCCCAATACACAAAATTCATGCAAGAGTAGGCCTTCCTTCCCCCAGCTGCCAGCACTGGCTTTCCTCTGGAACCTGGAACCCAGGCTTCCCTTGCAACTCTGGCTTCATCTACAAGGTTGTACAGAAGGACCTCCAGTCTAATTAGCATATTGAACTTTTATTACCCTATATAATAAAAGGCTAATATCCAAATTGACCGAATGGTTGAATGACTAGTCCCTGTAACGCGCACTGACCACCATGGGGCAGACGCTCAATGAAGGAGCTGCACTTTGGTGGTCAGTGCGCTCTCATACAGGGGGAATGCTGCTCAGCCAGAAGCCAGGCTCACAGTTGGCGAGCACAGCAATGGTGGTAGAAGCCTCTTCTGCCTATGTAGCAGCACTAAAGATGTCTGACTGACAGCTTAGGCCCACTCCCTGCATCCCATATAGGCTCCCAGACTGCAAGAGGGTGCAGGCTGGGCTGAGAGATCCCCAAGTACATGATTTTCATGCACCCGGCCTCTAGTTATAAATGATAAAATAGCATCACTCCTATTATTCTAATCCAGTGTATATAATATGTTACTGATACTCACAAGTATTTCAAAGGGTCATTTCAGGCCAATACCCTTGATTATAAAACAGTATTTTATCTGTCAGTACTACATCTGTTTTTGTTGTTGTTCCCTCCTGGGAGCTCTCAGTTTAAGAGTTAAAAAAAAAATGAACCAGACCAAATGCATGTGTTTAGTTTTTCTACCTTAGTGGCTTTCAAAGTTTTGTCTCTGGAAAAGCAACATCAGCATCACCTAGGAACTTATTAGAAACATCCATTTTCAGCTCCACCTGAGACCTACTGATTCAGAAATACTGAGGACAGTGCCCAAAAGTAAAACCCTCAGGCAATTCTGATGCATGATGAGGAGTGGGAACCACAGCTGCAGGTCAGCACATTCCTGGGTCCTTTACTATCAAAACAAAATGTCAGCTTCAAGGCCAAGGACCTGAACTGCTAGCACCTCTCCATGAATGTCCTGAAACACCTGATACTCCTTTTCTTCCTCAACCTGTTCCAGTTTGATCTGTGCTGAGCTGCTTTGCTTCGGTGCTAATTCTGAAAAATGAGGTCCTTCTTCTATATTTCTATCCACATAGACTTTTGTTGACCCTTGTGGAATTCATTTGTATTTAATTCTAACCCCCATGACCATATATATTAATTTATCACTAAGGATTCTTTCATGAATGGTGTACTTTTACATATCATATCATGTTTCAGATTGTTCTCTAATTCTATTTGAGGCAAATGTACACAACCTTTTCATTCATGCATACTACCTATGTGAGTTTATAATCCTTATATAAGGAAAATTCTCAAATTGAATTATTCATTAATATATTAAAATGTAGAATAAATATTGCATGTGTTTTTAGAAATATGAAATCTAAAATTTTAGAAGAGATGTAGGGGCACTACAGTGATAATAAAGTTGACACTTTATTATAAAGTATACAGTGCAGAGAAATCAATATTTTTTAATAAAAATATGTGGTTATAGAAATATTAGGATGGGGCTATGACTCTAGAATCTTTTCCCCCACTGCATGTAACTGAATGAAAATATTTTAGAAGCCCTCGTGGGTATAGACTAGATGTTCCCCAAGGCCACCTTGAATTCAGACCATAAATTTTATTTTACAGAAGCACTGACTGTGTTGAATGGCTGTCAGGGGCTTAAGAGGAAAGGTGCTATAAAGAATTTAGTACTTAGAAAAGGAGAGTTGAGAGCAAAACTTCAGTGAAATATCTCTTCAGTAAAGTATATGAAGATCTATATTCTGGACTTTGTTATAATGGATGAAATACTTTAGAGAAATCTAAGAAGACTCCCAAGAAAGAAGCTAGGGAAATACACTTTGATGATTCTTTTTCAATTAAAATTTATTCTGTAAAGTGTAGCAAATCAAAGCAGAGAAAATGAAGTTAGTTTTAAAACAAAGAACAAAATGGAGAAGAAGAAAAAACAACAACACTTATTCCCAAGATCCATCTGCCTTGAGCCCAGATGGTTCACTTTGTCTACAATGTTGACACTACTGTGTCAATTGCTTTGGTTGTCTTCCTTGATGAGTAGCTGGGTGATATGGCACAGTTTCTTTGAAAAGCAACAGGTGCAGAGTTTCAGCTGGTGGCTGTCTTCCTTTCAAACAGTTATAATTTAACCTGAAAGCTAGCTGCTGATAAGTAGGCATATGGGTCACATCCACCTAATGAGCTACTAAGTTGTTTTATTTGCTTTGGATTGAACTGTGTGTGAACGATTAGGGCCACTATGTGATTTGTCACACAATCTTTAAAAAAATTGAGACTTTTAGAGCTTTAGAAAGATACAGCCATACTGAACACTTTTACAACTTAAGGAAAGGTCCAGGGAATAATATATATTAAAGGACTACCCAGAGTACATTTAATTAAAGGCACTGTACTTGTTTTTCTATTGTGGCTGAAACAACTTGCCACACACTTACAAGCTTAAAAACACAAATTTATTATCAGAAATTATGGCGGGTAGAAGTTGGTTGCAGGTTTCATTAGGCTAAAGTGATACTTGGCCTTAAAAAAGAAGGAAATCTTACTCTTTACCACAGCACAGATGGACTTGTAGGGCACTATGCTAAGTGAAATAAGCCCATCAGAGAAAGACAAATACGGTACCATATGATTTCACTTATAAGTGTAATCTAAGAAACAAAATAAACTAACAAACAGAATATAAATGGACTCAGATACAGAGAACAGACTGATAGCTGTCAGATGGGAAGGGGGGTGGGCACTGGGTAAAAAAGGGGGAAGGGATTAAGCAAAAACAAAACAAAAACAAAAAAATTCAGACACAGACAATGGCACATTACTAGAGTAAAAGAAGCGGGGTTGGGGGAGGTTAGAAGAGTGTATAGGGAGCAAATCGACTGAACTGCAGAACAGTGGAACAACTGGTCGCTATGATGCACACTGACCACCAGGGGGCAGGTGATCAATGCACTCCCACAAGGGGAGTGCCTCTCAGCCATGAGCCAGGCTCACTGCTAGAGAGTGCAGTGGCGTGGTGGGAGCCTCTCCCGCCTCCACTGCGGGTGGGTGGTAGGAGCAAGGGGTCCCGGACTGTGAGAGCCCTGGACTGCAAGAGGGATGTCTAAGCCAGCATGCTGATATTCCCTGAAGGGTCCTAGACTATGAGAGGGCACAAGGTGGGCTGTGGGACTTTCCCTAACCCTCAGTGAATGAATTTCATGCACTGGGCCTCTAGTAATTAATAATAGAAGGAGACTTGACTGGGAGTGTTGAATACAATATACTGATGATGTATTATAGAATTGTACAACTGAAAGCTACATAATTTTATTAATCAATGTCACCACAAGTTTAATTAAATAAAAATGATGTCAGCAGGCCTGTGTTCCTTTCTGGAGGTATTAAAGGGAGAATCTATTTCCTTGTCTTTTCAAATTTTAGAGGCTGCCACATTTCTTGTCTTACAGTTCCTTTCAACCATATTTCTAAAGTCACATTTCCTCTGAGTTTCATTATCTGCCTCCACTTTTATAGACCTTGGGAACACACTGGGCCTATCTGAATAATACAGGAAAATCTCCCATCTCAAGGTTCCTTCTCTTAATGATATTTGCAAAGTCCCTTTTGCCATCTAAGGCAAAATATGAACAGATTCTGTGAATTAGAGTGTGGGCATTTTGGGGAGACCCTTGTACTACCACAAGGCATTGACAAATTGTTTATTTTTTTTTATCATCTTTGCTTCTCTAACTATAATTTGCCTTACATTGGCTGCCCAAATATTACAAATATAGAAATCATTTACCTTGCCTTTTTTACAAAAGAAATTCTAGTGGATGATGTTATCTCTTAATGCACAATGCCTATAAAGTACAAGTGGGGCAAGTGGGGAAGGTGAGGGTATCAATTGTTTCAAGTACTGTACATGCATTTACAGAGTATCAAGTTGGTAGTTGACATTGCTAGATATCAAGTGTACAATGATGAATAAAACATGATCTGGTATGGCTTATGCCCTGGCCCTCACTTCTTCCTAGGTAGAAACAAACACATCAACAACAGATTCTCTGATGTCTAACATAAAGATAAATAATAAGGTCCTCTGATTCACAAGAGGTAATGTCCACCTGAGTTTAAGGTAGAGTCTCTGAAGAAGTTACATTGAAACTAGGAAACATGCTAGTGGTCAAAGGTATAAAGGCCCTGCAATGATAATGGGTTGTGTTTGGAGAAATGAAAGAAAACTCAGACTATTAGTATAGCTGGGGCAAAGATAGGAGAGTGGTGAGAGGTAGTCCCTTTGTGGTTTGATTTGTATTGGGTCGGCAACTAAGTAATTGCTGGTTTCACACACATATGGCTTCAGTTGAATTTTTAGGTTTGCAGACGTAGTACAAATGTAAAACACATTTTGTTATTTGATAGTTGGCTATTCAGCTGTTAATCAGTAAAAAAAGTTTTTTGATCTGTTTTGTAGTTTTCGTTTGGCGTTCGTTGAAAAATGGAAAATCAAAAGGAACATTTTCGTCATATTTTGATTTTTTATTTCCACAAAGGGAAAAACGCATCGCAAGCTCATAAAAAGTTATGTGCTGTTTATGGTGACGAAGCCTTAAAAGAACGGCAGTGTCAAAATTGGTTTGCCAAATTTCGTTCTGGTGATTTTTCACTCAAAGATGAAAAACGCTCTGGTCGTCCAGTTGAAGTTCATGACGCCCTAATCAAAGCAATAATCAATTCGGACTGTCACAGTACAACACATGAGATTGCAGAGAAGCTTCATGTATCACATACATGCATTGAAAATCACTTAAAACAACTTGGCTATGTTCAAAAACTCGATACATGGGTTCCTCGCGAACTGAAAGAATCAGAGATAACGCAACGCATTAGCAGCTGCGATTTGCTAAAGAAACGTAATGAAAATGGTCCATTTTTAAAATGACTGATAACTGGTGATGAAAAATGGGTTGTTTACAACAATATCAAGCGGAAAAGATCGTGGAGCAGGCCAGGTGAACCAACTCAAACAACATCAAAAGCTGATATTCATCAAAAGAAGGTTTTGTTATCAGTTTGGTGGGATTACAAAGGAATTGTCTACTTTGAACTCTTACCACCCAACCGAACGATCAATTCTGATGTCTGCATTGAACAACTAATGAAATTAAACAATGCAGTTGAAGAAAAGTGGCCCGAATTGACAAATCGAAAAGGTGTTGTATTCCATCATGACAATGCAAGGCCACACACATCTTTGGTCACTCGGCAAAAATTAATGGAGCTTGGTTGGGATGTTTTGCCACATCCACCATATAGTCCTGACCTTGCACCATCTGATTACTTTTTGTTTCGATCTTTACAAAACTCCTTGAATGGTAAAAATTTCAATAATGATGATGATGTCAAATCGTACCTGATTCAGTTTTTTGCTAATAAAAACCAGAAGTTTTTTGAACGTGGGATTATGATGCTGCCTGAAAGATGGCAAGAGGTCATTGATCAAAATGGGCAATACATTACAGAATAAAGTTATTTAGTTCCATGAAAAAATTGTCTTTGATTTTCTTTAAAAAATCCGCAATTACTTAGCTGCCGACCCAATATTATAATTCAAAGAATATTATTGAAGACTGGTGACCCAGCATGTGAAATCATGTGCAGTAGGCTGCCCACCACTTCAGTGAGAGGCAGAAGCCAGCAGGAGCCGTGCTGCTTCTGCAGGAAGGAGGTGGGAGGGAGCCACCACACCTGAGGGCGGAGACAGGGAGCCTCTGCTGCCTACAAGAGGCAGGAGGGAGCTGCTGCTACCCAAGAGAGGTGGGAGCCAGCCACTGCTGCCTGTCCATGGGAGCCGGGGGTTGAGGGGTAGGAGCTGAGAGGTGCTCTGTTCATCTCCTGGAGACCAGTCATGCATGCAGCCCTGCCCACCCACCCAAGCTTTGCTGCACATGCAGCCCAGCCCACCCACGTGCGCCTGCTGCGCACACAGCTTCCTGCTGATTGGTCATTACATGTGAGGGTGTGACAATTATTTGAATATTAGCCTTTTATTATATAAGATTATAGAAAGGACACAGCTCTGAGCTAATTTATATTCTTGTTTGTTTGTTAATTCTTACACAAATATATTTCTCCATTGATTTTTTTAGAGAGTGGAAGGGAAGGAGAGAGACAGAGAGAAACATTGATGTGAGATAGATACATTGATTGGCTGTCTCCAACATGCACCCTGATCAGGGATAGGAATTGAGCCTGCAACCTAGGTATGTGCCCTTGACCAGAATCAATCCCAGGACCCTTTAATCTTCAGGCCAGTGCCCTATCCAAACTGGCTAGGGCTAATTTATATTCCCTAAAAATTACAGTGAAAATGGAGAAAAGGCAATTAGGAGATAAAATAATTAGGAGATAATTTAATTCAACCAAATGAGAAGAAAGTGCTGATTTAGGTTAACAGAATATGGACAGAAATACAGAGACATATAAAGAATTCTATTCTAATTTTATAACCTCAAAATTAGCATTAGTAAATACCCATTGAATATGATGATTGAATTGATTACCCATATTCTCCCATAGATAGTACATCTTCCAAAGATGTTTGCAGAAAGTGTCCCTCTGTGAATAGAGATATCATTTATCTTTAAATACAAATAATTAAAAATGGTCCTTCAGTGGAGAAAATGACCCCCTTGGAAGTGTGTGTTAATGCAGCAGGCACAAACCAGCACGGCTATGCCAGGATGTTTTTGCTTTACTTTGGCTGACTTGAACCCAGGGGCATTTATTCAATACTTAGTGTTTCAGAGGGTCCCTGGGAGCTGGAGTGCTAGGCATGGAGATGGAACTAAGTGAGCTCTTAAGGAACAAGGAAGAGCTGTCTAGATGTTGACTTCCTTGCTTCTGTCAAAACCAGCTTGGAGGACTAGAGCCACATCACATTCAAGAAGTCAAGTCTCAGATAATGTGCCTGGAAGGTGTTGAGGAGGAAGATCCAGTTGCATTGATAGCTCTGAGTAGGAGAGCATGCCAACCAAACAAAGGTAACTTCTCCAAAGGAAATCAAGGTGAATTAGAAGGGAGGTGGGGTTTTAGATTCTTTTCACTATTGTTAACACAGTGAAGCACATGGTGCGCCATATCTAGTCAAAATCGTTAAAAAGTAGTGTACTACTTTTCCTTGCCTCCCAGTGTTAGAAGTCTATCCTATGTGGACTATAGCAATTGTTTTCAGTAGTATTTACTCAGCTTGTTTTGGTTACCTATTTTATTGTTTTGTCTATTATCTATTATCTATTATGTTGTATATATATAGGGTGTCTCAAAAATATATACACATTGACTGATTGTAAAGTCAGTGCTTATTAACATAGAGATCATTTCTAAAATTGAGTTATCAGCTTTAACTAATAATTATTAATTCCAAAGGGTTAAAATTGAAAATAAGAAAATATCAATTGAGCTACCAGCTGTTAAAGTATGTATACATTTTTGGGTGACACCCTATATTTAAATATATATCATAAAACATATTTCCCATCCACACGATGAAGGAAAAAAAATAGTCTTGCTCGTAATTTGTGATTAAGCGTTATGTATCCAGAAATACCAAAAGAGTTTAGAGAAGGAGCATAAATATCAGAAACACTTAAACTGTATTCTCAGCTGTGTCGGATATTATCAACATGCCCATCCGCAAATGACAAATCAATTCACCTTTTTAGTCTCAGGTCCTATGTCCTTCAAATAAGAATGTTAATGTAACTAACTCATGGGATTACATCCTATAACTACATACGCCTTTCACAGTGCCTGGCATATAATAGGTGCTCAAAAATGTGTGCTGGTATTTATTAATATTAATTATTATACATTATAAGTGTTAGAAGTAGATCCATTTAGATAGTGAAGTTAAAGTTCAGCAGATGTTTCCCAAGAGCTGGCTCTAAAATCGCCCCGAATACAATCTACCGAGAGCACCGCTGCATTGATGGTAATTGGTACTGTGGGAAATTGCAAACAGAAAACCTAAAGTTCATTATGGGGTGTTGTTTCTCAGTGCTGAATATTACAAATGCTGGGCTCTTTAATCTGGAATAAAGAGAAGTTGACCTGCAACTTTTTATTGCAATCGTTGTTACAGCTGCTCTAAATATCTCCTGCACAGCAGCCACACAAGGACATTCTCTTATGTTTGTAGTTTAGCTGGAATAGTTAACATTACTTCTCAGCCAACAAATTGCGTGTTTTGTGAGTTGTTGCAAAATATATTCAGAACCAATGATTCCAAGTAGGAATTGAAAAAGGAGTGAGTGGAGAATAAGACTGACTGGCATCTTTTTTTGGTTTCTTCCCTGGAATGCCACAGATCTGCTTAGTGGGAAAAAGATTTATTTTGTTGGAAACCAGGAGAAATTTCACAGAAGCATTTAAATACAATTTTAATTAATTTTAGAATGAGAGTTTCAAAGCCCTAGCTGGTTTGGCTTAGTCACTATGCGTTAGTAATAAGAGAGTCAGCCTACAGACTGGAGAGTCCCGGGTTCGATTCCAGTGAAGGAAGCATGCTCAGGGTTGTGGGCTCAATCCCAAATGGGGGGCATGCAGGAGGCAGCCAATCAATGATTCTCATCATTGATGTTTCTATCTTTCTCTTCCTCTCCCTTCCTCTCTGAAATAAATTATATATATATTAAAAGGATAAGAAAAACCCCTTGTGAATAGATGACCATTTTGGAAGCAAATTATATTTTCATAATAAAAATGCCTTCATCTTGAAATGCTTTGAAAATGTCCTGATCTTCTTTGACCCTTTAACTTTATCTGGAAAAGATCTACAGGTGTCAGTTTGTACTAGAACAACTTCTCTGCAATACTAAGTATTTCATAAAGCACCTACTGTGTGCAATGTGTTTGGAGAGCAAATAAGAATGTTAATGTAAATAACTCATGGGATTACATCCTATAACAACACACACCTATCTTATGGGGCACATATGACTTAATCCACAGTGTATTTAAAAGAGGAATTCTAAAAATTGTGGCGTATTTTTCAGAAATTTTTTGGGTTAAACTTTTATGAAATTTATAAATATCTTTCTGACCATAGTAAAATCAATAATTTGAAAATGACATTTTACTTACTGTTTAGTACTTCCTACATATTAAAATGGAATAGTAACTGTTTCTGTAGTAAATTGTGATGATTTAAAAGGCATTTTGCTGTATCTAATTGCTTGGTAAATATTACTGAGGAAGTGTTAGTGTTTTTGGTATTATTTTCCTAGAAATTATTCTCAAGAAATTTTCTTATATTGCTTTTACCTTCCAAAAAACACAGCTAACTATATTAAATTGTATTTCTCTTGGAAATTAACAAAGGCCTTTATAGAAAAACTTGGAAGATTAATTTTCAATTTCTTTTTTACTCCATATTAAATTCTACTCTATTATTCACCCTTAAAATTGCAAATTACTTTCTATTTTTTATTGAATATTATTCAGCAAACTAAACAAAGACTGACAGGGCCTGTTTCTGATTATAGGTAATGCAAAGAATAAAAGAACATGTGGACTTTCATTTCTATACATCAGAGCTTTGCCATAAAAATTATCTAACTTACGTGCTGTCACTGTGATGTTAATAAGTTTGAGTTCTAAAAGGAAAATGTGCAATATATGTACAGTCTAAAAATATAATTGCAATAAAAATCTTTGAAAAAAACAGAGTTTCTGCAATAATAAGAGTCTTTTTAAGGACACCTGTCAGCACTTCTCAAAGAGATCGTGGAAATATATTAAAGGTTTTTTTCCCCCCAGATATCTTTAAAAGAACATGACTAAAATACTTTGTAGATTCTTTTATCCTGGCATTTCTAGCAACCTAAATTCTTCTTCATTAGTAACATATTGAGATCGGTTTAAAATTTATTGTGTCCACATAGTGCCACCAAATCAGATAGAAATCTAATTGCCAGCAAAAACCCATTGCTTAGTGTCTGCAGTGACACAAATGGAACAGAGGCCCAGCATGCAAATCATGTCACACTGACATGAAAGGAGCCAGAGGACTGCATCGTGTGAATTAATTGCATTCACCACATTCTTTTCTGTGCTTTGTCTTCTTTAAGAAATTATTTTTCTTACTCATCTACCAAGGTATATTATAATATCATTATTTTTCAGTCTAAAGTTATTATATTAAAATTTAAAACTAACTGAATGAAAGATTTATTAAGCTTCTCCAATGTGATGCTTTTAAATTCAAAAGGAGCTGTGATGTAGTGCAATATATTAAAGAGAGAGTAGAGAGTAGAGTTATATACATGCATGAATCTCTATTTCACTCCTTACCAGATGTGTGGCCCTGGAAACATCTGTTAATCCATCCTAAATCTCTGTTTTCTCCATATTACACAACACTTAGTGTTGTGGGGATACACTGATATAAAGGCAGCTGCCAGAGCATATAATAAACACTAAAGAAATGACACTTCCTATCCCCTTTGCCCCATATTTTGAAAAGAGAGCAATGGTCTCGTTGCCAGCATTTTTGCTGGAGGTGCCTCTGTACTTGTGAGCAAAACAGCTTCCCTTGGATCCTATATAGACCCAGGAAGCAATTCAATCAGAAAACAAGGCAATAATATACAAAAATATAAATACAATTTTTTCACAATGCCTCTTTCGTCCTTCATCACATTCAGAGACAAGCCGATGGAATGTCCTTTTGAATTTATGTAGGGAATATTATCCTTTTATTAATCCCTTTTGTTTCCAAGACTAAATGTGGTGTATCTTTCGGGATGACTTCATAGAATGAAAATGTGACGAGGTAAGAGGAACAAAGTGTGCGAAACTCAGCATGACTTGCTTGGTCTCCCTGACCTTTTTCTTTTTCTTTTTTCTTTCTCTCCCTATTTAACAAATGTTTTGTAGCAACATGACTAACCTGACCTTTTCTTTTAGGTGACTCCAGGTAAGGAGTTGTTCTTCCTCAGAGATTTCTATTTAGAAAGGGGAGGGAGACATCCAACAATCAAATGCTGTTTCATTAATTCATATATTCATACAATAAATGTTAAGCACCTGGTCTTCACAATGTCCTGTGCTCTGGGACAGAGATACAATGACAAAAATTATAGATATCAATCCTTCCTTCCTGACATCTACAGTATAAAGAGGTAAATAAAAGATATATGTGAGGGGTGAAAAAATATAGGTTTGTGAGGACCAGTATGTGGTGTTATGAGAGCAGAAAAGGGTCATCTCCCTCAGAGCCTAGAGGGAAACGGGACATTGAAGGGAAAGTCATGCCAAAGAAAATGCCAACTTAAAGAGGCAAGGATATTTCAAAGGCAAGAAATGATTCTGCAAAGGCTTTGCAAAGATATTTGGAAAATCTCAAGACCTTGTCAGGCCAGAGTTCATGTTCTCCTACGAGTCTGAGAAGAGCTTTACCTAAACATGAAGCAAAGGTATGCTGATTCCAGCCTGCGTAACCACGTTAGCACACTTGCAAATGATTCCCAGGGAAATGACAAGAGAATGAAACATCTAGAAAGCATTGATCTAAAAAAGCTTTTAAAAATAAATATTGCTTATTTTAAAAATCACACTAGAAATTGAAAGTACTGAGCCTGGATACCAGAAGCACAATTCATAAAATTTAAAAATATTAATAAATTGACTTCATGAGAAAAAAATAAGTTTATTCTATGTCAGGAGGATGAAAAGACAAGCAATAGATTATAAGACAATTGCAGACAAAGGACTAATATCTACAATATATAAAGAAATATAAAAAATTAATAATAAAAATATCCATTTAGAAAATGGGCAAAATACTTGAATAGACATTTCACTAAGAAAATAAACAAATGACAAACAAGTACATG
The DNA here is from genome assembly GCF_014108245.1 of Pipistrellus kuhlii. Classification (NCBI taxonomy): domain Eukaryota; kingdom Metazoa; phylum Chordata; class Mammalia; order Chiroptera; family Vespertilionidae; genus Pipistrellus; species Pipistrellus kuhlii. The sequence goes on from NW_023425404.1 coordinate 4,435,012, forward strand.
AAAATGTATTCAATATTGTTATCTATCAGGACATTTTTTTTTAATCATAATAACACATCACTACACATTCAGAATGGCTAAAATAATAAAAAGTGACAACACCAAATGTTGGCAAGGATAAGGAGAAACTGGTTCATCTGCACATTACTGATTAGAATGTAAATGGCATAGCCAACTCTGGAAAACAGTCAAGACAGTTACTCATAATACTAAACACTAATTGCCATGGGATCCCATAATTGTACTCTTCAGTGTTTATTCCACAGAAATGAAAACTATGTTTACACCAAAACCTGTAAATGTATGTGCATAGCAGTTTTATTTGTATAAGCCCCAAACTGGGAACAATGCAGGTGTCCTTCAACAGGGGAATGGCTAAGCAAACTACCGTGTAATACTACTGAGAAATATAAGCATAGGAACTGTTGATATGTATAACAATTTGTATTTTAGATATATAACATTCTTGAAATGGCAGCATTTTACACATGGAGAATAGATTTGTGACTGCCACAAGTTAGGGACAGTGGAGGGGGGTATCTCAAAGGAAGGTGGGTGTGGTTTTAGAGGATGACATGAGGAATCCTTGTGCTAGAATTGTCCAGTATCCTGACTGTGCTAGTAGTTACACAAATATATAAATACTACAGCATTTACTACCAAATTGACTAGTAAAAAATCAGGAGCTATTAATAGCAGCCATACAGCAGGAGCACAGGGAGTTCACAGAGACTTTCTCTGCAGACAGAAGAATTTGCCACTGAGGAAGGAACCAAAAATCAGCACAGCCTCCATGGATCCCTTGCAGATTTCATCTGCTTTTATTCATGTCTGCAGATGCCAGCACTTGAACCCCTCTTCTCCTCTTCCCCTGCAGGAGTCCAGGAACCAACAGCCAACTATGGCCTTAAACTTAAAGACTGATATGATCAGTCATTCACCAGCCAATAGGTTACCTAGAAAATAACCTATTTTATTAATGTAAAATAGATGAATTTTCAGAAACATTCAAACAACCAAGACTAAATCATGAGAAAATATAAAATCTGAAAAGACCAAAAATCATTAAGGACATGAAAACATTAATCAAATACCTCCCAGTATAGAAAAGAAAGGGCCAGATAGCTTTACAATGAATTCTACCAAACAGTTAAAGAAGAATTAATGCCCGTCTTTCTCAAACATTTCCAAACATTGGACCCCTTCATTACATCTTTCATGCAAAGTTAACTATAAATTAATTAATGATTTATGCATAACACCTAAAACTATAAAATTCCTAGGGGGAATAAAGAGAAAGGAAAAATAAACAACTCCTCAACATTTTTCTTGGCAGTAATTTTTTTCTAAAGAAGACATACAAATGGCATGCAAGTCAAACCACAATAAGATATCACACCTAACCTATCAGAATGACTATCATAAAAATCAAGAGATAACAAATGGAGGCGAGAATGTGTGGAAAAGGAAACCCTTATCACTGTTGGTGAGAATGTCCACTAGTATAGACAGTATGGAAAACAGTATGGATTTTCCTTAAAAATTAAATTTAGAATTAACTTAATAATTCATACATTCCATTTCTGGGTATATATACAAAAGAAATGAAAACAGAATCCAAAGGAGACATATGCACTTTATGTTCATTTCAGCATTATTTAAAATTAGAGGCCTGGAGCATCAATTTGTTCACAGGTGGGATCCCTTGGCCTGGCCAGTGATTGGGGCCCACCGAAGCCATCTCACCCAGTCCCTATAGGGGACTGACCCATATTGGGATGGCCACCAGGGGGGGGACCATGGGAGGTTGGCTGGCCATGGGAAGTTGGCTGTGGGGGGCAGCTCCTGCATTGAGCGTCTGCCCCCTGATGGTCAGTGTGCAACATAGTGACTGGTCGACTGGTTGTTCATTTGACCAGTTATAATGGTCACTTAGGCTTTTATATATACAGATAGACAAGGAATGGAAACAAACCTACATATCCATGAAGAGATGAATGATTACAAAAGATACATGGAATATTATTCAGCATGAGAAAGAAAAGAATTCCATGATTTTTGACAATTTAGATAAATGTGCCATTTTTGAAAATTTGAATAAAGGAGTGAGAAACTAAAAGACAAATACTGTGTTATATTGCTGATATGTGAAATATAAAGAGAAGAAAAAAAAAAGAACAGAACTTAAGAAACAGAGAGTAGATTTGTGATTACCAGAGCCTAGGGGTGAGAAAATGTCGGTCAAGGGTACAAACTTTCACTTTTGAGATGAATAAATTCTGGAGATCTATGTATATGGTTATTATAACTAATAATACCATCTTATGTATTTGAAAGTTGTTAAGTGATTTCATCTTAAATATTCTCACCAAAAATATAAGAGAAATTATGTGACATGATAGAGGTGTTAGCAATGGTATGATGGAAATCATTTTGCAATATTTAACATGTCAAATCAACATGTACACTTTAAACTCAGAGAATTTTTTATGTCAACTGTGTCTCCATAAAGTTAGTATAAACACAGAAAATCAAAGTAGAGTTTGTCTGGTTTTCTCCATTAATGACTCAAGCAGAGAAACTGAAGAACATAGTTGCTAGTTCAATTAATAGAGAATAGCAATTTTTTTTATCATCTAATAAAACTTTTTAAAGACAAAAATCTAAATGTGGGTTTATCAAAAGCTGATTCTGGCCGAAACCTGTTTGGCTCAGTAAATAGAGTGTCAGCCTGTGGAATGAAAAGTCCCAGGTTCGATTCCTGTCAAGGGGGTCAAGAACCTCGATTTTGGACACATCCTCAGTAGGGGATGTGCAGGAGGTTGATGATCAATGCTTCTCTGTCATTGATGTTTCTAACCCTTTTTCTCCCTTCTTTGTTAAAAAAAAAAATCAATAAAATGTATTTTTTTTTTTAAAAAAAAACTGATTCTGAATTTTGTAAAAATATGTAAGAATGAAGTCTAAGGAAAAAGCCTTGCCACCTTGCCTGTATGAATGGTTAAGAAGTCATCTGGAACATCCCATAAGTCAATATTTATTCAGATTCGATGAAACTTACAGTTCATTTTTTCTTAACCCACCAAACCTAATGCATTGTATCTATTTTCTGGCTAATGTTAAGCATAATTTGAATGGCAGACATGATTTTGTCTTCAAATGGCTTTGCTTGATCTGCTGTTCCTTCAAACTCAAAGGTCATAAAAGCCAAGGACACTGAAGCATGACAAAAGGCAGAGAAAGGCTGTTATGTTTCCCCTTAAAACTTCTTTTCTGTTGATTCTAAGAAGGCTCACCCCCTGGAAAATGCTTTGTCTCAAAGAATAAATGGATGGCATGTTTTCTTAGACATCATGACTATTTCATCCCTTCTGCCTTGCATAAGGATTACTCAAGAAGATGCAAGATTGATAATTGATTTTGTATTTTCTTAATTGGCACCAGTTATCACATGGGTACACATCAGACAAAACGGATGATACATGACTCAACAAATAAATTGAAAAGGTGCTGTACAAATGCCAAAACATTTCATAATAGTTGGCATGTTGCATTTATCTTGTGACAAAAATATTTGCCATGAAAATCTCTCATCAACACTGTGAGACAGAACTTTATGATAGATATCTTGCTAAAAAAAAAAAAAGGTGATATATATAACTGTTATTTTAATAATAAAGATTTATGAATAGAAAGAAAAGTTCTTGGCATCTTTCACTGTCCTCAATGATACTGTCTTCAGTATATATGGAGAATGTCAGTCCCACTGAGAGGTTGAGATTGAGTTTAGTTTATTTTTTCCTTAAAAAATTGCCAGGACTATGAGGACAGCCTTGTAAATTCCCTTCAGTGAAAAAATGAACTGTAATGAGGGGACTATGACAGCTATGTCCTCCACAAGATGATTCTTTACATTAAAAGACCATTTCAATACTCATAATGTGATGTCTTATAATTCATCCTTAAGAAAACTCCAATTGTATCTTTAAGTACAATAGAATCTTTGTCAGAATTTATTAAATGCTTTAAGAGAAAACTTTCCATGGCTCCAATGTTAACATTTAGACAAAATAAAAGGAAACTGGTGTCAGGAACCTACTAGAGCCGATTCCTCATATTCATTTGGACCCAGAAGGATTGAAGTTAACACAGGTTTATTCATGAAATGTGATATCCTCTTGGTTCAAGACCAAAGAAAATATGAAGATGAACTAAGGTTTATCACTTTGAAAACAGTGTTTACATTTATCATTGCCCTTCTGAATCTAGTCTCAGCTTGGGCTGCTTTCAATGTTCTCCCTGAACTGAAAAAGAAGCTAACTGAAATGCAATTTGCTGTTATGTCCCCTAAAAACCTAGGCATCAATCAAGCCCACAATTGTGACCTTAGAAAACACCCAACTGAAAACTCTATTTTGAATATTTTATTAGGTCCAAGTGCTTTCCCTGCTAGGGATTACCTGATAATTCACCAATATTTGTTTGCCATTTAGCCTCTATTCATTGTAGAGTTATCACAATTGTGGGAGATAAACACCAATATATCATGGGAAACTCTAAAGGATAGATTCTGCTCTCAGAAGCCAAGTTAAACCATCCAGAGCATAACATTCTCTTGATGTCAACAAATTTTCAGGACCTGATCAAGGTCAAATAGACATTTTATTGTTTTTCAGAGGTGGAATCCTAAAATTGTATCCATTTTACGTGATAAAGAAACCCACACAATCTTAACTAGGACCCAGAGGATTACAGAAAAGAGATCCACTCTGAAGTCTGCCCTACCCCTGAACTTCCCATTAAATAAATCAAAACAGCCCTTCTTAATTTAAAATATTTTCAGTTTTGTTGTCTGTTACTTGGAGCCAAATTCATTCTACTGTGTATTCCTCTCTGCCCATTCTTCAGAGTTCAGTTCAACCCTAGATTCATTTCTATTGATTACCACTAACATTTCTGGAATTTATGTAAATAAGACACCAGTTGCTGTTCTGAGTACTTTGTATTAACATACTAATCAATCTTTTCAACAGCTTTGTGAAAGTATTTTATTATATTCTAAAAAGATATAAGATCACAGAGAGGTTAAGTAACTTACCAAAGATCCTTCAAGTAGCAGGGAGAAATCGGGTTTAAACCCAGGCACTGGATTTAAAATATTACAAAATATTGTCTCATTATGTCCAAATGTTCTATTAGCACCATATGAACTTTTATTTTTTATTTATTTATTTATTTATTTTTTTAATATATTTTATTGATTTTTTCAGAGAGGAGGAGAGAGGGAGAGAGAGTTAGAAATGTTGATGAGAAAGAAACATCGACCAGCTGCCTCTTGCACACCCCCTACCGGGGATGTGCCCGCAACCAATGTACATGCCCTTGACCGGAATCGAACCTGGGACCTTTCAGTCCGCAGACCTATGCTCTACCACTGAGCCAAACCAGTTTCGGCTGAACTTTTATTTTTTAACTATAGGCCCAGTGCAAAAATTTGTGCACTGGGGTGAGTGTCCCTCAATCTAGCCGGCACCATCTCACAGTCAGGAACCCCTTGGGGATGTCCACCTACCAGTTTAGGCCCGCTCCCCAAGGGATAGGGCCTAAGCTGGCAATCAGACATTACTATGGCAGCCTGGGAGCCCTTGGGGTATGTGTGACTGCAGTTTAGCAGGCCTTAGCACTGCTGAGGAGATGAGAGAGGCTCCCACAACCTCTGCTGTGCTCGCAGTCAACAGCCCGGCTTGTGGTTGAGTGGAGCTCCCCCTGAGGAAGGACACTAAACACCAGGAGGCAGCTCCTGCATTGTGTGTCTGCTCACAGGTGGTCAGTGTACATCATAATGACTGGTTGTTCCTGGTCATTCCACCATTAAGGTCAATTTGCAATTACCCTTTAATTATGTAGGATTGTTTATTTATTGTCTCAAAATTAGACAACGGATACCTCAAAATAAATTGTTCTGGGTTATTTTCAACCTGTATTTATTACCTAAATTGTTTTATATTTTTTGTTTCACGTGCATATCTCTGTTTATTCCTTTTTTCCCAGTTACTTTGGAATAAACTCTGGTTTGCCATACTGTTATATTCTATAATATTTTGTAACCACAAGCAATCCATTATGAACAGAAATATCTGTACAATCTCAAAATTATGACTATGATAAAAATAGTCACTACATTGTAGCATACTTGAACTATAGACTTACATTAGACAATTTCCTTCACCACTGCCTCCACTCCCCAGACAAAATAGGGAATAAGAAAAGAATTCTTACAACACTCTTACGTCACCCACATTATCACTTAAGTTCAATCACCTTAATCATTACTATCTCTTCTCATACATTTTGTCTAAGGCAAATTCTTCTATCTCTGCTTCCCATTTCTCTTGCCTGCTATGAGATCTTGTCATTGGATTTTTTATTTTTTCCTCCCTTAGATATTTCACTTTACCTTTACTAACTCCTTTAGCTTGTAAACAATGTTCAAATCCTATCTTGGAAAAAAATTAAAAGTTCTACACCAAACCCCCACTCACCTACTTCGTTATAGCTCATCTCCTTTTATAGCCAACTTCCTTGAGAATGTCTTCCTTCTCATTTCCTGTTCCAAATTCTGTTTTCCAGCTCCAAGAAAACTAAATCTTTGTTGCTGGTGACATTACTGTATCTTTTTAAATGACTCAGCTCTCTGTTTCATTTGTTCTCATTAGCTGCTTTCTTCTGGAGTTCTCTCCTTAGCTTCAACATTGCAGTCTTTACTGGCTGACTTCCTAATGATACTGAATTTTTAGACTGGAACACACTGGCCAGACTGGTTCCCAGGCTCTTTGTCCACTGTAATTGAAGAGTGAATCCATGGAATGAAGATGGTAAAGCAAATATGGAAATTCATTGAACAAGTACAAATTCCCACATGGGAAAGAGGAAAGCATCTCATGGCACAGACTCCCAAGTGGGGAGGGGAAAGGGTCCCACAGACTTTCTGTTCCCAAGGTTTATAAAAGCTGAAGTTCCTGTGTCCTGATATCCTCTCTGATTGGTCAATATTCCCTTTCAAATTGGTTATTATTGTAACTCTTGAGGCCCTTCTACAACATTGCCTTCCAAAACCTTCAGGACTTTCTCCTTCTATATTTTGAAATATAGATCTCTTAGCTACTCCCAGTTCTCTTATCTCATGTAAATGTAACTATTGCCTCTCCCTTGTATTATGAAAATGTACATTCTTCCAGTTTCCCTTGTCTTATGGAAATATAACCTTCCCTGGCTTCCTTGTGCTATGGAAATTTACCTTCTCCCAGTCTGTAGCACTGTGTTTTTTCCATGGGCTCCAATTCTAAAAATTTCCTAAGCCTTCCTATAATCCTCTAAAATTCCTGTTTCACTATTAATATGCTTCTACATATTACTCATGAGGTTATCTTCCACTATTAATACTTTAAATGCTGGTATTTCACACTTATATCTTGGGGTTTCACATATTCCTACTTTTTAAAACCATTTTTGTTGTTGTCCATCAGAAGTGGCAGTTTCTCAAACTCTGAAGAGCAGAGTCATCTGCATGTATATTCTCTTGCCTAATATATGAAATCTCAACAGTAATGCTGGAGTGTCAAGCAAAATATTCTGGTTTCAAAGGAATGAAGTATATAGATGAACTCTATATTTATCTTTCAAAAAGAATAACTATCCTGAGCAACATGAGTCCTCTGTAGTGATGTTAGAAAGGTGGAGAAAGATATTATAAAGACAATGTGGTGTGGATATAAGGAGCATCTTTCATTTGCTTGGTAATTTTGTTGAAGACTTAGGCTATCTAAACAAATCATAAATGTTTCCAACTTAGATGTGTCAGGCAAAGGAAACTTTTAAATATCTACTTTTAGGCTATATTCATATAATCCTAAAACAGCAAAACAAAAATAAAAATCTCATTGATGGAAATATTTTATGTTCTAATACTTGACAAAAGGGAAAGAGCTTTAGAATGTTGGATGAAAATCCATGTTCATTCCTTCTGTTGCAATATATACTAGTACTCTCTTTGAACTTTGCTGATATGATAGTACCCATGAAAGAAGAATTTTTTTAAATCACAAAGAGGGAAGGAGAAAGAAGGAAGGAAGCAAAGAAGAAAGGAAGGAGGGAGTAAGGAAGAAAGAGGAGAAAAATAAAAAAATAAAAAATATTGGAATTCAATATGATATAATGTCAAGTCTTATTGGTTTTAATTTATAAAGCACAAGGGAGATGAGAGGGGAATACAAAAAAACTTGTTGGTTCTTAATGGATTAACAAAGGATCTTCATAAATGCTGCTATGTTGTTTATGGTACAACAAGGGAAGCCCAAGTTACCTTTTAAGTGGTGCTTTTCCCATGGCCTATATTGTCTAACCTTTTACTACATTTAATCAAGTTTGATGGGCTGCATAACAAAAGAGGAATTCCAGATAGTATTTGCTCTCATTCTTTTATTCCCTGGGTAGACACAAGGACAAGGCCAAAACCTGAGTCTGAGGAATGAAGAAGTTTCAGCATAATACACTGACCTCTAGAGCAGACTCGTTCCACATGAGAGTGTTCATGTTAATAAGAAGGTCAGCATCATTAATTCCATGATCTCTTGTTTTGGCAGCCAAGATGAATCTGTCTGTTTTCTTAAACATTCTATCCTCTTTCCTGGATAGATTACATCTAAAATCATGGCAGTGAGTCAATTAATACAATTTTATGAAAGAATATACGTACTAATGACCATCAGACAAATTGAGGAAGTGTTCAGGGCATGAATAATAACATAAACCTTTACAATGGTTTTACAAATATTTGTAAAGCAATTCTCTCCTAATATTTTCCTATTTGATACCTACTTTTTAAGTCACTGGGAAATTTGGTTGTTATAATAATTGTAAAATGTTCACAATAAAGAAAATGACAGTAAAAATTGTGCTGCATTCTCTTCATGGTCTAGTTTAAATTTAAAAAGAAAAAAAATCCTTCTGAAGTAATTGCAACCTTGAAAAAGAATGTTTTTATTCCAGCATTTTCCAGACATAGAGAACCAATAAACTTTTTCATTGTTTAGCTAACGTACTGGCTCACTAAAGGTATGCTGAGCATTGATAATCCTTTTCTAAATGACTTCTTACAGCCATAGAACGCAAGGAGTCAGGTTCTGAATAAGAAAAAATTGATTATAAAGGGAGATGGAGATTGCTAATTCCCTCTCCTGTTTTGTAATATGCTTGTATCTTGCCCAGTGATTTAGGTACATAAAAGGGGAAAGTATGTGTCTAACTGCAGAAGCTAAAGATTTATTGGAAATACAGAATAGTCAGTTATTGAGAGGAGTGGAGGGTGTCCCAAAAGAGACAGCATGCACTTTCGAGTTTAGCATAAGTTCAGTCCTTATGCACAGATTCCGGGGTGTTTCTCAACATCTAGAAGGGTTCAGGAATCTGGAGAAGAGCTGTGAGTAAATTAATAAAGGGACTAGAAATATAAATCTGGGTGCATGGGGGAGCCAGAGGAGACCTAGTTATAGCAACCAAGTCCTCTGAATCTCCAGACCTTTAGCTTTTAATTAAAACAAATTGCCCTAAGGCAAAGCAGATATACATATCAAAGGTTAAGGTTTGGAATACAGTAGGCATTGTCAGGTTGGAGGAACTGCCTTCAGCTGCTCCACTGTTTGGGCAGCAGCAGGTAATAACAGGTAGATTGAAGTACCCTCAGGTGTCTGGCAACAGGAAATAATATATGCTTTTGGGGAAATGCTTTTGGCCATTCCAGCAGGCAACAATATTATTCAACTCTGCTGCAAATAGAAGCCCATCAACCTTTTGAGGATTTCTTGCATTTATTAGGACATGCTGGAATTAGCTTCCAGCACACAGACATATTTTCCACCACAACAGAAATTCTAATCACTTTCCAAATTTTATATTCCACACTCAGATTATCAACCACTGGTTTAATCAAAGAAAACTTGGATTTTCTTCCACTTACGTTGCAGTGTCTATTAATTGGCTACTCTAAAGCATTTCCAAATCTTCTCTTTCATCACCCCCACAAGAGGGGCTAGAAAGCCAAATAGTTATTTTCTCAGTTATCTTTTCTTTCACACACTCTATTTATCCCAGTTCCAGCTTCTTAGAAATAAACAGAACTCCGTGATGAGAAAGGTTTAGTTCTGAAAAAACAATGCTTTCCTAAAAACAAAGGACAAAATACTTTTCTGTACTTTTCCCATTCTCCTTACCTTTAACAAAGATGGCATTTCCATAGATTCCACATACTCTTAGCACCACAAGGAGACAAGATGGACAAGTAGGAAGACAGAAATAGCCTACATTTCTAATGGCATGATGAATGCCTAATAAATGCCAGAAAGATCTACTCCCAGATGAGCTATATAAACAAAATAATTACTGTTTTACTGTTGTTTTAAGCCACTACAGTCTGGCTTTCTATTTGTCATAGCTCGATATATGTCTATGTGATTCAAGGTCTTTTTAAAAAATATACTTTTAGAATTTTGTAATTATAACTGTATTAATTTTATTAGCTCCACAAAGAAGATGAGCTTTTCAAAACAGAAAACTGTTTGGTAAAACTGATCACATTTTTTTTTAATCCTAGTATATTTAAAGATATATAAATCTCATGTAAACAAAACATTTTAAACAATTGGTACTATCTCATAAATCTTGATGGAGTTCAAATTTCATCTCTAATTAACTCACATGTCACTTGTTTTATCAACTCTTTTGCTTTATAGTGTGAGTCTATTTGTCTTTCCACCATTCCCTGTAGTGATAATAAAAGCACATTGCATGATTCATGAATTGTGCCATTAGAAAAGGTATGTAGATTAAAAATATGTGACTCCATTTTGTCATGCAATAAATCATTTTAATAATTTTATATTTTATGGCTCAGCATTTGATAGACTTCTATAAATATACAGTGTCAGCAATCATGGCCAACCCAACTTTTTTCTATTGATACTTCTCTAGTGCCAACTAAATAAAGCACAGCCCAATGCAGTAAAAATATGAAGATGTAACATTTGAGTACATTGTATGTAATACCTATTATGTGGGTTCAAATAACATTATAAATACTCTATATCACATGGAGAAAATCTCTTCCTGCTTTTTAAAATTAAATAAGAATCATACAAGTAATCCATTGTAGAACTTAGCTCACGTTAGACACTATATTTGTCAGTAACTTTCTTCTATATGTTTCTTATACATTCGTTTGTTTATGCTTTCGTTGTTGTTATTAAATTATTCAGATTTACAGTTGCCTCTTGAACAACATGAATGCTAGGGGCACAACCCTCTGAAAATCTTCTTATAAGTACAGTAAGTCCATGTATAAGTACATGGATTTTCAACTACAGAATTGGCCCTTGAACAAGGGGGCCAAATGAAAAAAATGCATGTAGCCAAAACTGGTTTGGCTCAGCGGTAGAGCATCGGTCTGCGGACTGAAAGGTCCCAGGTTTGATTCCGGCCAAGGGCATGAACATTGGTTGTGGGCACATCCCATGTCGGGGGTGTGCAAGAGGCAGCTGGTCGATGTTTCTCTGTCATCGATATTTCTAGCTCTCTATCTCTCTCCCTTCCTCTATGTAAGAAAATCAATAAAATATATTTTTTAAAAAATGCATGTAGAAATGGATCTGTTCAGTTCAAACACATGTTGATCAAGGATTCACTGTATTTCCTTTGAGTGCTTATTGAGGTAAAATGTTAGCTCAGTTTTTATTGGTAAGTGCAAAAGAGTAGACATTTCCATTTCTCACTAATCTGTAGAGCACAAAAGGTAAAATAAAAATTGCAAATGTTTCCTTATTTTATGATAATAATGATTCATGTATTGAAAGTTAACCATGTGTTTGACATTTGTTAGGGCTATCAATGTATTTTTTTTTCAAGCTCTCAAAAATCCTATTAATTAGCTATCATTTTGAACATATCCATTTTACAAGTGAAGGCCTAAAAATTCAGAAAGTTTCAAGAACCTATTCAAAGTGTAATAGCTCATCAGTGATGGATTTTGGTGGATCTCATATTTGAATGAGGTCTTTACAATTCTAGAACCTAATCTTTAATTCTACTTTATACACTGCCTGGAGAGAAATTGATAATGTGTAACTGATTGAATGCCGTAAAGTTGAGTAACTTCCCCCTAGTCTTTAAAAATCCTTGAATTTTTTAAAATGAATTGGCTCATTTTTTTATTCTCTTTACCCTAATTTTCTATAGAGGGATATGATTACGTTAAATAAAGATCTGATGATAATCCATATGGGACATGGTTTTATTCTTCTATTAAAGAGCATGTTACAATAATCTCAATAGGATGATGCTTACCAAGGTCTGAGTAATGGGCGAAGAAGAGATGTTAGTCAAAAGATACAAATTTACAGCTATAAGATAAATATAAGTTCTGGAGACCTATTGTACAGCACAGTTAATAATTATATATTGCATACTTGAAATGTGCCAAGTGAGGAAGTCTCAAGTGTTTTCATCACACACCAAAAATAAAGCTATATGAGGTGTTGGATGAGTTAATTAGTTTGATTGTGGTTATCATTTCATAATGAGTATCAAGACATCATAGTCAACTTAAATATATACAATTTTTATTTTTAAATTATACCTCAATAAAGCTAGAAAATAAACAAAAAATGTTATTCAAAAAAACCAAAAATAAATCATAACTTTTTAATTTTTGATAAACTGGAAATCCAACATATGTCCTTTAATTCAGTGATTTTTAAGCTACTGTCAGCATACAGGACTAGATCAACTGACCAAAAACCAAAAACATAAAAATGTGTATTATGCTCCACTGAATTCAAATAAATATTTAATTCCCTACACTCAAGGATTTTTATATATGACAAGCAAAAATGTTTAAATGGATTGCTTAGTTTCTTTTATTCATGTCCTTAGGAGATGAATGGAAGCAGATCTAAGATCTTGCTTAACTTCTAATGCACTTTTTTAGAACAGATGTGAATTGTGAATAGGCTGTTGGAAGCAAGCTTTATAAATCACCTGAAATGCTCCACTATTGGCATGTCTTGGAGTCATTATGTATAATTGGTTAATGGTGTATTTATTCTCACATTATTGGATCAGCTCCAGGGATAATCACTGATGAGTTTCAAAACTCCAGGAGGATTTCTGTGCAGAGGTAAATGAATTAAAAAACAAGATAAAACTAATTACTTTTATTTAAATTCAATTTTGGGGGTAATCGTTCTGTCTTGGGGGTCTTGCAGCAGTTTTCAGAAGTGATGAATTTGCTTTAGTTTGCTCACTTGCATTCCCCTAGAGCTGAGAAATTAAATCATTGGTGATGAAAATCAGAAAGGAAGTCGTTCAAACTAAAGTTCATGGAAGAATTTCCCACCTTAGTTCTTTTTGCTTTCTTCTTTGTGATCAGTATCTTATTTAACTTGGCCTTTGGAAATTTGATAAATATGGAAATATAACCATTTTCAGAGACAAAAATCAAATGCACATTACTTAGAGGTGTCAGGATTTCCAGAAACTACACAAACACTGCAATAGAATAAGGCTCACATGCACTTCATTGAAGGCATCTGCATTGAGTGGGCACAGAACATGTAGACTGTGTAAGGCTACAGTTTTCCTGTAAAGCAATTGGATATGGTTGTGATAAAAATGCAAGACGTTTTATCTCCATGCTTGGCTGGACTAGTATTTTTCTTTAAATGTGTGATATGATACTGTTAGAGCCTGTTTCCTTTGATATGAAGTCATCTATACCACTGAACTGTGGATATCCCTGGGATGGGTTCATAAATTAAGTATAATGTATGCTCCATAAGATAAATAGGGCATTTCCTGATATATTACTTGGGATGGGAAAATGGAAGCAGTGAGAAATGAATCACATAAGGTTCTGGTGAGGATATTAATTAGAATTAGAGCTAAATAAGAGTGGGTTAGGCAAGAAGTGAGTTCTACAACAAAAGACATCTGGAATTAGGTGTTGCTAAGTCAGCATAATTACTTTATCATCGCCAGATATCAAATATCTTTTGCTTTTCTGTTCTAATACCCTTCCTTTGTTTTTCCAATTCACTATCCTATTGAAGTTAATGGATATCACTGATTGAATGGGTAGAGGAGAAGAAAGACAACAAAGAACCCATAATACAAATTATCATTGCATACAAATACTTGTGTTCAATGAAGCAAGAAAAAGCCAAGCCACCAAAAATCAGGAATATCAGCAAAGGGATAGAGTAAGGCCTATTGGAATTTTAAAAATATGGTATATTTAGGAACTCAGGCCGCCCTCCAGAGCTTCAACATAAATGGAATTTGGCTCAACTCTGACTTTTCTAACCTATCATTTCCCCCTCTTTTTACTCATTCTTTAGGATAATCAAAAGATAAAGGATGTTTTGCTTTTGTGAAATGTGTAACCATAACACAGTATATATCACTGGCCATTTGAATCATTTGTAATTGCACAAAAGCCACATTCCATCATTTGTGTCTAATATAATGTCATGTGTCCAGGTTGTAAATGAAAAGAAGCCATAAAAATTGAGTTGTGTAAAAAATAGATAAAATATTGCCAAAACCGGTTTGGCTCAGTGGTGGAGCGTCGGTCTGCGGACTGAGGGGTCCCGGGTTCGATTCCGGACAAGGGCATGTACGTTGGTTGTGGGCATATCCCCGATGGGGGGTGTGCAAGAGGCAGCTGGTTGATGTTTCTCTCTCATCGGCGTTTCTGGCTCTCTATCTCTCTCCCTTCCTCTGTAAAAAATCAATAAAATATATTAAAAAAATAGATAAAATATATAAAATGAGATGCCATCAAATGAGCAATTAATTTAGTGACTCCTCATTGCTTTTTACATGAAATGCTAAATCCTGGTATTAAAATCTCTCCTGGAGGGACTGAAAATGGTTGTTACCTGGATTGAAGATATTTTTGTCTATATAGGCCTTTGTTATTATGGGTTAACAAAGATAGGTAAAATATATATTCATGTAGCTCATGGCAGTGCATTAAATATAAGAGTTTCTCTATAAGGGTTTACTGAGTCACTAAATGTAAGAACAAATTAAGGAATACTTAGGCAAGTCACAATAAGGTAAAGGTTTAAATTTCATCATTAGTGCTTATGAACTACCTAGAGTTGCTCTGATCCTTCATGTGTATCATAAGCTGATTCTGTCACAGAAGATTACAACAAAACCGCATTCAGCTTTTAAATGACTGCCTCCTTGGAGATCATATCACTGCTGAATAATGAAAATCAGTTGATTGCTCTTCCCTTCTGTCAAAAAGAGTTAAAGTTAGTGAAAAACACTTAAAAATGTGTGTACCATATGTGGATTACTTATCATCTTGCCCTCTTTAAAAGGCCTAGATTTGTGAAAATCAGACATAGTATAGAGGTGCAAGTTCAAGAATGATATAGCTTTCTGAAATCCTATGCAAATTGCTTTTCCTTCTTTACAATTCCAAGAAAGAATAAGAAAGCCAGTTTTTGCAAATTTGCCAGTCTTTGAATCTTTTAGTTTGTCTTATTCATGATTCTACTTAGGGTCTGATGTGCCAAGATCATTATAAACCAGAGCCCAATGCATGAAATTTATGCACTGGTGGAGTCCCTAGGCCTGGCCAGTGATTGAAGCACCAACATCTGGTGTGGAAGGGCAGATCCCAGCTGACCTGTGCAGGACCTGAACCCCTGGGCAGCACCTGAACCCCTGAAACTCTGCATGCCCCCTTCCACCTGAGTCATCAGGCCCCCGCCTGGCTCCCTCAGTGCCTGGGAGCTGGGTGGCAGCCTTGCCTCCTGCCACCACTGCTGGTCACCATACATGGGGTTATTGGTAGGGCAATTGGGCCCTGCTCACACCTGCCTTTGCCTGGCACCACCTGCCCACCTGCTCCACCATCCTATGGCAGTCCCACTCCCAGCAGGGCCCATTGGGGCCAGCAGCATCTCCACTGCCATCTGCTGCCAGTGCCATGTCACTCTGGCACCCATCATATTCTGCACCACCCCCCAGTAGTCAGCACACATCATAGCAAGCAGTTGAACTCCTGGTCAAGAGGACAATTTGCATATTAGGCTTTTATTATATAGGACTAGAGGCCCAGTGGATGAAATTTTTGCATGGGGGGTCCCTCAGCCCACCCTGCATCCTCTCACAATCCAGGACCACTGGCTCCTAATCATTCACCTGCCTGCCTGCCTGGTTGCCCCTAACCACTCTGCCTGCCTGCCTGATCATCCCTAACCCTTCTGTCTGCTTGCCTTATCACCCCTAACTGACCTCTCCTGCTAGCCTGATTGTCCCTAACTACCTCTGCCTCAGCCCCCACCCCTATGGCTTTGTCTTGAAGGAAGAGTAGATGACCAGAAGATGTCAGGTTGACCTGGTCTAATTATCATATTACCCTTTTTCTTAGTATAAATAAGCATTGCTCTCAGAGAGTTTACATTGGATAATAGCAGAGAAGTGACTCAGAAGTGACTGGGCAGATGCTGAAAGACCAAGATCACTTCTAATGAGATATATAATAATATCACTAGTATTATCTACTGAAATCACCACTTTTATTTTGGTGTGAAACATGAAGGAAAAAAAAAGACACCAATAAGAAGGACTTCTGATGGCTAACTGGGTTTAAATTAAACAAAACAAAAAAATAAAACAAAACAAAACAAAACAAAAACAGAGCATAGCAACCATTTCTTCATAGAGGCTTTCACACAAACTGTACTCCACTGAAAAGCCTGCACTAAACTGCCTGCCTCTGAGCTGAACTATCTTCTTCTGACTGGAATTACCTGCCTCTGAGCTGAACTGCCTGCCTTTGCACTGAAATGCCTGTCTTTGCACTGTTTCTGCTATCTGAGTTGCCCATATAAATGTTTTCTAGAATCATCTTTCAACAACAGGATCAGTGCTTTTCCCATCCAATCCCCGCTGCCCATGTCTGACCAATCAGAGTGGCTCTATTCTGACCAATCAGAACAGTACCTTTGAAACAATCTGTGAGGATTCAGAGTCGTTATTTGCATGAAGATGGACCAATCAGGAAGAAGGAGTGGGGACCTCTGTCCACATAAGCCAGGAGTGTCCTTTCCTTTTCCACATGAGACTGCAACTGTGTTTCCTTGGCTGAGCTGAAGCAGAGTTAAGCAAACCAGTGGAGTGACAAAGAAGGGAGCAGAGCAGAGCTGTCTAGATGGAGAGAGGCTTGGTCCAAGGCCTCCTGGCTCCAGAGTTGTTCTAAAGCTATGCTGCATCTCAATTAAGTTGTTTTGAATTGAATAAAGTTTTCTTCATCACCACCCCCCAAATTAGGGATTCTGGTTAGTTTTGAACTTTTCTGACACAGGTCAGAAGAACCAAAAGGGTGTAATAAACTGCAGTATTATCGCACAGTAATTATTTTTGCCTAGTGCTATTCATATTCTTTTCATTTCACCTTGGAAAATAAGACTGACTGGAAGAGATAGTAGATGACAATTCATCCAGATCTTATCTTATTAGAATGGTTTTTGTTTAATATCAATAACTATTACCTATAGTTCTGGAAAAACAACAGATTCCCACTGAAGTAAATCTGATTCAATAGATTTTGGGATAAAGCTTGAAGAACTATCAATATAATATCAACAACATGCCAGGTCATTTTAATAGAGATTAGTTCCTGGATCCCACCTTGGAATAAAATCAATTTGAGGCAATGTACATATGTCCTACAGTTTGAATATAAGAGCTCATTATATTTGTGTTTTTACAGAGAAAAATACATTTTATTTTTAAAATAAACTCTGAACATTTGCTTACATTTGCAATTGTGTGCATGACTACAGATGACTTCAAGGATATGAAATGTCCTTCACTTCATCCCAGGTGACCCAGTAAATCCCATGCAGAAGGGCTGAAAAAATAAGTTGCTATAATACAGCATGAGTTCATCAAGAATTCATTCTTTAAGAGTATTTGTATCAAAATTTGTAAGAAGAATACACAATTATAATATGATTTCACCTCAGGCAGTATAAAAGCTCTACTTTTTTTTTTTATGAATCCAACTGACTGAATAAATTTACTGGCTCTTAAAATACCTACAAAAATCATAGAAGTTGGATATTAAGAATATTATTATTAAAATGTAGAGCATCTAATCCTTTGTTATCTTTTGCTCTCCATGTTTCAGGATTTGTTATCTGTCTGGAAGATGTTCAGTAATTTAGTTGATATTTGTTATCTGTCTGGAAGATGTACAGTAATTTAGTTGATATTTGCTCAGGGGTTCAGAACCTACAGAGAAGCCTTCTAGAATAAGGTTCGGGTTGAAATATCAAATCTCTGTCAGGTTTTATTGGAAATCACTCACTTTCTATAGGAAGATGTGGTGGCCCTTTTCAGAATTCCAGATTTTTCTCTGCGGCCACTCACCCAGTTTTCCCTTTTACCTGGACATCTTCCCTCAGAGCAGCTTCTCGGGCTTCGTGGCTCCAACTAAGCCTACCCATTTTCACTGATACAATAATGCTCTTGAGAATTCTGAAGTGTAAGACAAAATCCTTACAACACTTGGTGTGACATGTTTGCAAGACAAATTAAAATAGCAACCATTGGAGTGATTTACAGACCTTTGAAATCTTTGCTTGCTGTGTGTTTTGCATAGTATCCTGAGTCTTCCCAGTCTATCCATAAGAGCTGAAGTTTGTGTCATGTCTGATTCATTTTCCTTGGTTTACTGCAATAGAACACTTATGGGAGGATAGAACATAAAACAGCTTGTGTCCAAAGAATAAATTATGTCATCAAGATCAGGACATGTTTTTTAATTCACATACTTATATGTGGCCCTGTTATAGCATAAGCTCTAAAACTAGTTACTGCTCCCAGCAGGGAAGATCAATTTGCAATTCACAAATCACTCATGTTACACTTTTGTTGCAAAAGATGATAATTTGTTGGTTTAAATAAACATCGAACCTCAAGTATAGGTGCTGGTGTATGAGCATATTAATGCTCTCAACCACAGATGGAACACACAGAGTATGAAATATTGAGGTCTTTATGAAATGTTTCTGTATTAGCACTATTTTATGAAATCAGATTCTATGCTGTAAAGAAAAAATTAATGTGTAGATTTTACATTATATTCTACAGAGGATGCTAAATTACATACATCATTTAGTCTTCCTTTGTGTAAAAATGAGCCAGTATTGAATGCTCATCTGTGACTTATCCTCTGCACCCTTTCTTGTCAAGGTTACAGATAAGGTCTTGAAAATAACTTGTCATGACTTTAAAGATGCCATGTCTCATGTTTTTAACAAATGAGAGTGCAGTGTAGAGAGCTCAGGACTCTGAGTATGAGCTCTGAAGCCATGCCAACCTGTGTTTTACAAGAGGTTGTGAGATTTCAATAAAATAATTTATTTAAAATACTTCCAATGACATCTGGAACAGAAGGAGGATCTATAATAATGGCTGGCCTGTGTACTCTGTCAGGCATTAAGAATGAGATAGGCAAGCCTTTTCCTTCTATTTGCTTTCCTAATGAAATATTCCTTGTCTGTATATGTGAATGCCACAAACAAATTTAGGTGGACATACGCATGCTCACATATATGTGATATAATTCGTTTAAGACATAAACACCGAGATTATGTTTCCTAATCTGATCACTAGGTTGTATTATTGCATTGTCTCTATAGCTGTGCAATGGTTATTTTTTCTATCAACTTGATAGGGCTAAGGTATGCCCATATGGCTGGTGTGTGTGTGTGTGCGTGTGTGTGTGTGTGTTTCTAGAAAAGATAAGTAACTGAATAAATAGACTGAGTAAAGAAAATAGGGGGGGGTGGGGGAGAGAGCATCATCCAATTCATTGAGGGCCTGAGTAGACAATAAAGACTGAGGAAGTTCAGATTTGTTCCCTCTGTTTGAATTGAGACATCTATCTTACCTTGCCTTCAGATAGCAATGCTATTGGTTCTTGAAACATTGGGCTCTGACTAGGACTTACACCATTAGCCCCTCCAGTTCTCAGGCCTTTATGTTTGAACTGGAACTACAACATCATCTTGTGCCTCCAATTCTCCATTTTGCAGATGGCAGATCATGGGATATGTCTGTAATTTCCTATTCTGTTTTTCTGGAGAACCCTAACTCAAGCTCTAAAAATTCATTATGATTCTAAATGAACATCTTCATGAATGTTTTAAAAACAATCAGAAAAAATAAAAAGATTCAAAATAGGTGATGTGAAGGAGGTAGAATGTGGAGATTAAGAGTGAATAAGGTACAGCTCAGCCAATGTGGCTCAGTGGTTGAACATCAACCTATGAACAGAAGGTCGGTACCTTTTGATTCCGTGGTCAGGGCATATGCCCGGGTTGTAGGCTTGATCCCCAGTGTGAGGCCTGAAGGAGGCAGCTGATCAATGATTCTCTCTCCTCATTGATGCTTCTATCTCTCTCTTCCTCTCTGAAATCAATAAAAATAGTTTTTAAAAAGAGAGTGTGTAAGGTACATTAGCTTTACAAGAACTGGAACCATGCCTATCTTTTAAATTTTGCATTAATAACATCTGGCATGTATTATGCCCTTGAAGTTTGTTGAATGTATCCATTCATGCATGAGTAGATGGATAGATGGATGAATAGAAAAATATGACAGAATCCAGTTTAAGAAAAATGCAGATGAATTGAAGCAATTTGTGAGCGTAGCAACTGAGAATATAATCTATGAAGTGATTAAAGACTAGGTTTGTTTCCTAACTTTGCTAATTATCAATTATGGGATTCTGCAGAAGTTATACAATCCATAAGCCATATTATCTCCTTATAATAACTCTAGGTAGCAGGTATAACTATTTTCCTTGTGTTTCTGATGAAGACAATATGACAGATGAAAACTCTGTGCCTGTCTCAGAATAAGTGTTTAGAACTAATGATGATGGTGAAGATTATGTCTTAAGAGCAATAGAATCTGAATTTATATGGTGTCTACTCTTCTTCACTTAATACTTTCAGTCTCTTATGAAAATTCACCCAACTGAAACTTATATTTTTTTTCATAATTCTTATAAATGAAAGAGAATGTGATCATTTGACAGACTAATATTGGTTTCCAACTTGGTTTGCTTGCCAGCATATGTGGCTTAAAGCTTGCTACTTAAATATAACTCATTAGTTTGTTTCTTCTGCTAATAACTCCTAAACTTCATGACTTAGGACAATAAACTTGATTATCTCTCAGGATTCTACATATCCTCTGTGCAATTCTTTTGGCCTGGGCTAATTCATGTAATCATTGGAGTCACATAGTGGTTGGTCATGAGCTGGGCAATCTATCATTTTTACACTCACAGGAGAGATGTTGATATGACACCAGCTTTGACAAGAAGAATGACTTACCTATATGTGTCTCATTTTCCAGCAGATAGTCTTAAACTATTTACATGGTGGTGGTTGCAGAATTCAAGGAAAAGGCAAATCCCAATGTAGATGCACTTTCACGCTTCAATTTATGCTATATTTTCTAAGGAATCTTGGACAAAGCAAGTCACATGGCCAATCCCAGATTCAGAGTTGAAAATACACTTCACCACTTTCTAGGAGAAGCTACAAAATTAATTGGTTAGCCACACAGATATGGGAGGAATTTGTAATCATTATAACCATTGTAGTATTACAATCTACCATATTCTATGTAATAGCTACTTACAATTAAAACTAACCATAAATCCCATTTAAAAGCTACTATCCTTTGTTTTTTATGTCATACATGAATGCAGTGACTTGTTTATGGTAGTTGTTAATTAAATTTAATTGAATTACCAGTTTTAACTGAATAGAAAAAATCTAACCTTCATCAACTAATTCTTTCATTATAATTGACACTTTTTAATTAAAATTCTTATTTAATTAAATTTATTAAAGGTACACAATAGAATCCCTATTTTTCAGGTACCTATAAAGACTGTCATGTAGAAAAAAAAAATTTTAAAAGGATTGACATCTGCTCTCTAGCAAGTCACTTAAACTTACTCCCTCTGATTCCACAATGAAAAATTGAAAATTAATTTCATTTTCTCAAATGTAGACAAATGAGACAACAATATGAGAATGTAGCATCTATCATAGGACAAAATAACTTAATAACAAATAAACAAATGGTCAATGTCTTTAATTTTAATTGTTGCAAAAATGAAATATTGTTTACCTAGTTATCTATTTGTGAATTTCAAAGTCTGACAATACAAATCAATTACCTTTTGATTAATTGCATTATAAATAGGGAATATACAGTATATATATAAATTAGGTATATACGCAACAGTTTTAATAGCATGAATTTTCCCTGAGTCTTCTAATTCTTTTGTTCTTTGGGGACTTAAAAGGAAATATCACAGTAACTCAATGATTCTAGGCTAGGCTAATTTTGCTACCCAGAGTACATTTGGCAATATCTAAAACATCCACCAGCTGGAGAGATTAGTTACTAGGATCTAGTGAGTAGAGTCCAGATCCGCTACTAAATATCCTAAAATGTTCAGAATATTCCCCCCACCTCCCCAGCAATAAATTATTCAACCCAACATGTCAATAGTGCCAAGACTGAGAAACGATGCTTCACCCAGGGAAGAAGCACTGTGGGGCTATTCTATTATAAAGCAGGTAGTTTATGGTAAGCATAAGAATGGCTGTGGTGCAGAGCATAAGGAGGTTCATTTCTAACTCTACTCTTCAGAAGTGGCCACCTTCCCACAAGGCGAGTAAGATGAAGACTGTCTCAAATGCTGTGCCCAATGAGTGAACCCTTTGTCCTCTTGGTGTTTCCCAGTGCTCACTCATCATCTCGGTAGCCTTCATCCTTATCTAGCTTTACACAAACATTTTCCTATTATTGTTTTCTTGAAACATTAGCTGAGCTACTGACTGGCTCATTAAAATTGATGAGGTACCATCAGCCATTTCAGTTTTTATCAAGGGACCAGAGACAACTGGGAGTTGAGTTCAGGCATGTGTTTGGGAGGTGTTTGTTTTGACTGTCTGGTGGCTGCATACCAGCCTGAAGGAGTCACAAATGTCACTGGTGTGCGATGGTATAATTTTCCTGCCGCTCCAAAGAGTCTTCCATGTTAATCTCCTGGCATGTCTGGCAACTTTCAAAATAGAAGTAAAGACAATCCCATAGAGCAGTGAGATGGGATTCAAAGTCCCCATCCGTCGCTGTAGGAACAGAGAAAATTGCTTGTACGCACAGTTGGCCATTTTCATTATTGAGAAAACGGAGCAGCTCAGTTTTCACCATTGCTAACTGATTTTCACAGCTGGTGCAGAAAAGTCTAAGGATGATATGCAACTAGAAAAGTCCCTTTATCTAGTGCCTGAAGGTCATGGGTTCTTCAGGGACTTAAAATTTTGGCTTCCATTAAAGACTCTGAAATCTTCTAAAGAACGTTAGGCACCAACTGGAAAAGAGTTATTTGTTTATATAAATCTTGATGTGAGTAGGTTTTGGCCTGCTATATGGCATCCTTTCAAATTAATTATTCTTCCCTTTCCATTAATTAGCATTATGTTACACAGATAGGCCTGATTTCACCCCTCAGTATCAAATAATTCCCCCATCAGACATGACAAGTTAAAGAATGTTGGTGTCTGCTTTTCCTCTGCCTTAAAGATGACAAAGGACACTACCTACTGATGAGAAAGTGATCTACATCATAAACAGTTTGTTACTTAATTTCTCAACTTTACAGGCTAATTGGTTTTGGTTTGTTTTGTATTCCTTATTATGATAAGATGGAAAGGGAGTCAGAATCAGCCTTCCATAGAGAAGCACAAGCAGGTATATAGTGACTGAAATTGGAATAGAAGGGGAAAATTTGATCACATGGACTAATAGTGGCAGTGTCCTAATGATATGAGCATGCTTAGGAGAGGTAGCACAGTAATGAACAGAAGAGCATAGACATTGGGTCAGATAATTCTGGCTTCAGATCTGAGCTCTGCCTCTGAGAAGTCAAGGGATTTAGGATAAAGCTCATTAGCCTCCTTGTGTGCTGAGATCTAAAATACATGGACAAGGGCCAGGGATGCCATAGCCCTTGACACAGTTCTTCTTGCTCTCCCATTTGCCTTTATGGAAGTTAATTTCAAAGCCTATGTCTTTCTCATCAAAGCTTACTCCATGTTGAGAATTGAACCATGGTACAGACCTTTGGTATGTTCAACAACAGAAGCAGTCTTAAATTTTGGATACAACCAGAATGCTATTTAATTTACAGAAATTTATAAAACACAAAAAGAAATGGTGAAATACATCACTGAATCCAATAGACTATTATGTGAAGCAGCAGCCAGCAAACATTTCACTGGGGGATGGGAGGGAACTTACAAAAGCCCAAGAGCCAGTTGCCTTTTATAATACTCAGCACATTTCTAGTTTCTATTAAAAACAAACTAACAAAGTTGTTGACAAGTAGTTAAAAAATAAAAAATAGTTTCAAATGATACATAATAATTAGATATTCTTTACTTCATTAAAAAAAAGGTTCATGAATATATCTTTGATGACAATCTTCACAAAATTACTTAGACATTGGACTTGACCCAGTATTAAAGCTATTCAAAAAGCAAAAATTTTTTACAAGATAGTCCCAATAAAGGGTAAACTGATAAGCCTGAGGGTTGGTAGGTAATGATTATAGATAGATATAGATATAGATATAGATATAGATATAGATATAGATATAGATATAAAAATATATTGGAAATAGAATGGGGATATTTACAATGTATACTACCTTATAGTCTAGTAATTGCAAAAATATTTATCAAAAATAGTGATGACTCAAATATTTATTAGTACATAAGTTAATTGTCTTGGTATTCACAGTAAGCAAAGTAAATAATGGTGAAAATAAAGGATGATTATTTTTAAATTAAAAGAAAAAAGATCAATAACTGTATCTCCAACTTTACACATCACCAATTGCATGTTGATAGAAAGCACCCCTAGTGAAAACTAAATGTTGAAATCTTCCTGGATATTCTGGCCAAGTAGTAGCTTCATAGCACTGCACAGCAGTCAGATTTGATAGTAAAATGATAATTGCACCCCTATGTTTATAGCAGCACAATTTACCATACTAAGAATTGGAAACAGCCTAAGTGCCCATCAGCGGATGAGTGGATTAAAAAACTGTGGTACATCTACACTGCTGTAGAAAGGAAGGAACTCCTACCATTTGCAACAGCATGGATGGACCTGCAGAGCATTATGCTAAGTGAAATAAGTCAGTCAGAGAAAGATAAATATCACATGATCTCATTCATTTGTGGAATATAATGAACAATATAAAGTAATGAACAAACACAGATCCAGAGACAGAGAAGCATCAATGAGATGCTCAAACCTCAGAGGGAAGGTAGGGGAGGATGGGGATAAGTGGGGGAGATCAATGAAAGGACTTGTATGCATGCATAGAAGCATAATCAATGGACACAAACATCAGGGGGGTGAGGGTCTGAGTGGGGAGAGATGGGAGACAATAGGGTGATAAGGACACATATGTAATACCTTAATCAATAAAGAAAAAAATGTTAAGTGCAGTTGCCATTAAACTACATTCTTGTGCAGCTGTGCTTATTTGTAGTGTGAGTCTCAAATGTTTCCATACTTTGGCATCCCTTTTAAGTAACTACAACATCCTCTCATTTTCTTTAGAAAAGCTTTAATATTTTCAGAGAAAACTACCATATCTAAGTGATTATATACTATTCTGTTAATGACAAATGAAAGTCTTCAAAATAGTACAGTATGAAAATAATTTGTAGCAATTACCTTTTTAATCTGGTTAATTAATCTAATATGATCTTTTAGGTCTTTTTTGTATATATAACTTTATATTTTGTTTCCTTAATTTAAAATTAAATTCATAACTAATTCATAACTTAAGGATTATTGATGTTGTTTATGTAAATATTTTAAAAATTGAACTGCTTAAATAAGGTAGTCAAAACATAAATTTGATATTTTTAAGTACAAACTCATAGCATATTGTTCAGATATTCTGTTTCATTTCATATCTATTGGCTTTAAAAACCAATAGACTCCACAGTGGTTATAAACAAGTGATGAAAACCCAAACCAGACACATTCAACTTATGTAATTAGACTAACATCTAAACAGGCAAAAATACATTAATGGAATTTATCACTGTGAATATTTATTGAATTGCATAGAAATCTCTCCTTAAGCTGCTGCTAATTGCTCCCATTCCATTATGGAAATATATTCTGATATATTTATTTTATTTCATAATTTAATCCACTTATTTCTCCATCCATTTTTAAAAAGAGATTATATCTTTTAAGTAAAAAAAAATTGAAGATAATCTCATATTGTTGAGTGTTTGTATGTTTTTTTTTCTTTTATTAAATATATGCCTTTATATTCAGAATGAATTGTTGAATTGTGCTCAATGTTCTCTGAGTCTGGAGTACATCGTGCTCTTTGCTTTCTTATCCTTTGAGAGCAGAGGAGAAAATGTATTTGAACATGAGCAAGTTTGCAACCTACCTAGTGACTAGTTGAATCTCAGCACAGATTTGAGAATTGACACTTCTGGATGTTTTTGTAAATGTACTACTAATGAACCAAATATTTCAAAAAAACTTAAACTTTACTTTTTACCAGTCTTCTCAGTGAAAATCCTGAAAGCTTTCATTTACAGTAACTACCAACAAATTTCCATAATAAAAAAAAAAAAACTAAATAACTTATATTATCTCTCCTATGCCAACTCTTACAGTTTTGCCCCTACAATTGGCAATGGACATTTTCATTCTAGGCTAGCTAGATTTAGATTCAGAAGCCAGATTTGAATTTGAATAGGTTGTCACAAGCAGAATCATGTTTGTTTATTTATTTTAACTTTATCCTCCTTCTCTTGATATTTTTTAACCTAAAACAGAGTATTAGGTTAAAACTGGAAGAGGACACAGTATTTTTCCCACTGACGTTTGCTTTCTAGCTTTTTTAAATCATTTATTCAAAGAACATATAATGAGTACCTACCATGTTCTGGCTACTTCGGATACATCGGTGAACAAAGTGAAGTTTCTTGCCTTCACAAAACTCACTTTCTAAAGGGTTATGACAGAAAAAAATGATCAAACATCATTTAGAAGTCTGTCAAATACTCTGTTGTAAGGTGATTATATTGTGAGAAAAAGAGACAATAAAACAGAGTAAGCTCATCAAGAGTGCTGGGTAAGTGGAGGATGGACAGGTTACACTATTAAATAAGATGGTCTGAGCAGGGATTAGAATAACATACCTTAATGGAATGAGAAAATTTGCTCAGCAAACATCTGGCAGAAGTGGGTCTTAGGATAAGAGAGTAGCAAGTGTCAAATCAAAGACTAAATCTGCCTTTAACCTTCATTAACTCCCTTAATATACGCCCTGAGCATTCATTGCCCACCTAAAAGATTGTACAAATATAGGATAAAATATTTAATTCCAGATTTATCAGAAAGTAAAATAACACGTAAAAGGAAGTGTGGCATTGAGGTGTGATAATTAAACTGATGGTGATATGAACAAAGGTCCACTTTCTTACACCATCACATCACTGTTCACTGATATATTCACAAGTTGCTAAGATATCATTCTTGGTATCTAGTAGTACTTGATAGATATTTGTAAAAGGAAGCATTAAATGATCTATAAGGTGAGATCCTTCATAATCTGGCCTCAACTCCAATTTTATTTATTCTGACAAATGCCCTGCATCCCACAATAATTTTTATTATTTTCTTCTTGATGCTCCCCCTCAACCCCTTAGGCAGTAGGTTTTAACTTTTTCTTTCTTTTTCTCTTTTGGAATATGGAAATGATGTGAATAATATTACATACCT
The DNA here is from genome assembly GCF_014108245.1 of Pipistrellus kuhlii. Taxonomy (NCBI): domain Eukaryota; kingdom Metazoa; phylum Chordata; class Mammalia; order Chiroptera; family Vespertilionidae; genus Pipistrellus; species Pipistrellus kuhlii. The sequence continues at coordinate 4,463,014 of NW_023425404.1, forward strand.
CAGAGAGTTCTTGTAGAATTTTAAAAGTGCACTACATTGAAAATACTTAAAATGTTCCCAGCACATAATTAATGCTACATAAGCTTTCACTATTGTTACTCTTAATTTCTATTTGCAACAGTTACAGACAAATAATGTTCTAAGTATTAGTGGTAATCATACCTCTTCTGTTATATTTTTGTTTACAGTATGAGGGCAGGTTTTAGATCAGGGTTTAGATAATATTCAACTGCATAGTCAATGCAGGATCTTGAAAAGAGTAGAGATTCAATACCATAAGAAGGATCATAGTATACATGTCTACAACAATCAGAACATCCATTGAAATATCTGTTAATTAGAGCCTGTTGTATAATAAAGTATTGTTTATCCATTCATTTACTCAACAAAGGTACAGGTCATAGGAGTTGCCATGATCATAATTAATGCAGAAAATTATGATGCTGAAACAAAGGAGTCATATGCAATCCATCTTTTTATATTCAGAAGAAATAATTTCCAAACTCTGTTGTGTCCATTAGGAGGACTGTCTTAGCGGTGTTATTCTACAGTATTGATTAGTCTGTATTTGAAACTTATCCCATTCTCTCATTATGACTCACCTGAGTAACATTTAGTCAGTTCTGGTGAACAGAGCATATGGAATTGTGTGGGAAAGGGTTGAGCATCAGTAGTTTAAAGGTTCAGGTGGCCACATTGCATTTATGTGAAAGGAGCACAAGTAGGCTCACAAGCTTAGTTTAATTCTAGTTCTTGTAAAAATGGTCCAGATGTGGAAATCTCAGGGAAAAACTATTCTTTCACAAAAGAAAGAACTATATTTGGAAAGAATGCTTTTCTCAACTCTGCATAGCAAGACACCAGCAGTCATAAAGCCCAACACTTAGTGAAAATCATGGAGTTTGTGATCAATCAGCCAGCACATTTATTAAAAACTATATGTTCAGCTTTACAGCAACTTAGTGGAAGGGAAAAATAATGAATTTGTTTCTTCCCCCCCCCCCGCCCATTTTTTGGTGTCACCTCTCATTTTAAAATTTAAAATGAGGCAGATTATTAGTGGAATAGTTTTAAATAAAGGAAGAAATGATAATAAAAATTAAATAAAGCTAAAACAGCGGGTAAGAATAATAATAAAATTACATGCTGGACAAATACTAATGCTGAACTAGTAATTTGATTTTGTACCAGACAGAACAAAGAGCAAAGGGCTAGTCTCTGTACTGATCACTGCATTTATTGAGAGTAAGCAGACACCCCACAAATGAATCTTGAATTAGCAAGGGATTTATTTTTAAATTTGGAACACTTGACATTAAATTACATGTATCAGTAAGAAATAACTGATAAGGAAGATGAAATAACCTGAAATCCAAACTGTTTCTAAAAGTCCATTTCACACAGTCAGCATTGGGCTTTCTTCAGAAAACTCATAAGCACTTAAATGAGAAAGGAGTAATAAAATTGTATTCACTGAACTTTTGGAGCCTTGGATTTATTATTTATAATACTTAAAAAAAGAATCCTACTTCCAAAGCCAAGTATAGGGTTTTAACATCTAAGATAGCCAGAATTTTAAAGTAAATAAAAGTTTGTTTCCAATAGATAAACTCCGCTTCTCCATTTCTTCTAAGACGTATCACAATCAATTTAAAGTTCCATGAATGCTAATGAAGAGCCAGTGAATAAATCTAATTAAATTTTGTGCCAATGTAGCATTCTAATAATTGCCTTTAATTGGAAAAAATAATTCCCTCTTTCTCTCTAATGAACCAAATCACAGCACCGTCACACGTCTTCAGATACTCCCTATCAGGATAACTGGATGTTTTGGAGTTTACTATCCCACTCTTCTTTTATCCTAGAGATAACCAAATAAATGCTTCCTGATGGATTCATAATGGATATCAGAACTCTGAAAAGGGATCCCGAATGTCCCAGACCACACTAGCACAATATAGGCAAGGTGAGAAAAAGGCAACATCCAAATCCTTTGCCAATGGACCTCTGATAAGGGGCCTTTCATTCTCAGGAGGATTCACTGGGCATGGCTTTGTTACTTAAAACTTTCTCATATGGACGGTTGTAGGAATGCTGCCACCTGGAATCCATTAGAACGGTTAACATACAAAGCATACAGACAGGGAAAGAGCCCTTCTGCTTCACGTCCTTCCCTGCTTTCCCTGACCAGACCGCTGAGAATGTTGGTCTTCTGGGGGGAAAAAATAAATAAATAAATAAATCTGATCAAGACCTATTCGCTAAAATTGATAAAATGCTCCATTACCTCAGGATCAAAGAGAAGTCAAGAAAAATTACACCTAAGGGGACCTGGAGAGCCCACTGAAACCCATCAACAGGCAGGCGAGTGACAGACCAGGAAGCAATTGTAGAGCCATCAACCTAACTGCCTGTGAAATCTACCCTGGGCCCAAGCTCTGCCACCCGGTGAATATCATCTGTGAATCTGAGCACCTGGGACCTGTCAGTCATCCAAGCCTAGAGAATTAAGAGTTATATTATAATTGTCTCCATTTCATAGCCTTCGCTGTCAATGAACTGGAAAAGTACTAGGCTCAAAAACAATTTGCATTTTAAAAGAATCCGGGAAATAAAAAATGATGTGATTTCTTATGGTTGTTAAGATAGAAACGAAGAACAAATTGTATTGAATAGTACCTACAATAATATATTTTATTGTTAATGGTCATTCCTAAAATACTATCCAGATTATGGCCTTCAATATGGCTAGATAACAATACCATAGGGTCATTTTCTATATACACAATTGGTTTTTACCAATGTTTCTCTGATCTAACAACACATTTTGCTTAAATCACAAACCAAAAATTCAATATATTTTGAATGAATCTGAAGGAATAGAAGTTACATGACTTACTGGAAAAGACAAGTCTATTAAAGACAGAGTAAAACCGTTCATTATGGATCTTTTGGTGTTACATCTCTCCACTATTGTTTGTTTGTTTATTTTAAGTGCTGTTTTTAATAAAGTTCTTTATTCTAATGAGGATATAATGTTAAACCCAATGACTAATCCTAAAGAGAGTACAACTTAGAATTATATTAATAGGTTCTCCAAATCTTCTTTTGGTAAAAAATGAAAACCATCCCCAGTAAATGTAAAGGTCTGAACACCTTACAGCCAAGGGTTTGAGTGTGTCCTTATGGCTGAGTTGAAACCTTCTGTGTATGTATCTGGTTAGCAATGAAACATAGCTTACAATTCCATAGTACTTTATATTTTAGAAAATGTTTTCACATATGCTAAACCATTGGATTCTCATAACTCTGTGAGACAGATAATCTTGCTGTTATTTTCTTTATATGTGGTCCTTTCTTTACTCGAAATTTGTAACTCATGAAAATCAGAGACATTAACTTTTTTGAGCATAATCATGCTCCTAGTCAGTGTAAACCTGGGGCTTGTGTCGGGTGGGGCATTGGTACCTCAAAGACTGTTTTTTTCCACTCTGTCAAGCAGAACTTACCAAGGAAAGAAGATTTACTGCTGTTGTCACAATGTAGGCCATGGTCTATTTGCCTAATGTGTGCATATAGCTTTGCCATCTTAAGCTGACCTATTACTACTCTTGACAAGTTTTACATAACCACGTAAAATATTTGAAATTGAAGGCTGGCCAACCTTATAATATTCAAAAGTTGCCGTGTCTCAGCTTCATAAGAATTTTACATGCTATTTCAAGATCAATGAATGTTTCATAGTGCCTATGATCATTTTTTATCCCCAATTCTCCTCTATTTGCTCAGCATAAAAACAATCAAATATTATGTCTATGGCTTATATTTACCCAATAGCATTCATTCCAATCCTGCTAATGAGAAGAGCTTGCTGTGTAAGTGCAACTTAAAGTACACCCTGATCACAAGTGAAGCTTTTCCTTAAGGATTTGCCATCTCTTTTAGATCAAATTTGACATTTGCAGTTTCTGTTTGAGTTCTTTCTCTTCCTTTCAGATACAATAATCTTTCTAAAAATATCTATAATAACTCTGTCTTTGTTCATCATGCTTCCAGAACAATTATTCTGCCATTTTACTGGTGTTCCAAAAAATACATTCTATCAAATTCCTGCTGGGTTAGGCCAGCTGACATTACCTGACTCACATCACACCCAACAGCTTTAACTGCCCTGTGTTTTGCTTCCTCACAATCTATTGTTCTCATCCTGCTACCCATTTGTCCTCAACCTGGAGCAGAATTTCTTAAACAGCACCCTTGCAGCTCATAGCTACACCCTTTCCTCTCTATTCATATTCATCATGTGTTTCTGATTCCTGCTATGAAATAATTTCATGTAGAAAAAACATTGGCTGCTGAAATATTTTCACTTTCATATTTTGCAAAAATATTTTTATACAAATCTAGCTTCAGAATTTTAAATTCTGTGGAAGATAGAATGACAGTGGGGGCATGCTGTTGTTTGGCTAGACTCAAACACTAACATGTTTCTATTTTGAAAAAATGTGGGCCATTGGCTTGGATGGAAATAGCATCCTTGAGACTGTGGAGGAAGCGGTAAATGTGTTCCTCCAGAATGGCTTCCAGTGATGTTGGTTTACTCAGTGATGGAAGCCATTTTATACATGGCAGCAGAACAGCTTACTCCCAGGTCAGATATCTTAAGCAGTAAGGTGTTGAGGTAAAATTTAAATATAATTTTTCTTTCAGGGCTAGAGAACTTTGAAAAGTTTGCATTATGGCAAAGCTCATATTAGAGAGCTTTTCTTAAAATACATTTTTATTAATTTTTAGACAAAGAGAAAAGGAGAAGGATAGAGAGATAGAACAATATGTGAAAAAGAAACATCATCAACTGGCTGCCTCTTTGCATACACCCTTGAACCCCTATTGAGGATTGAGGCATGTTCTGTGAACAGGAATAGAACTTGTGACGTCAAGGTACATAGGACAATGCTCAACCAGTTGAGCCACACTGGCAATTTAGGTTGTAATTGATTGGATTAAAAGGAATAGTGGAAGGTATTTCTGGAGACAGGCAATATTACTACCCATTACAATAATCCCTTAAATAGTATTGCTGATGTTGGTAGTATCTAGCCTCTGTTTTACTTCACCACAATCAGAAACTGCCTACTTCATTATTTAACAACTCCCTATTGAGCCTACTTGGATCTCCTTTAGCTTCTCAACCTATATCATACTTCTGTCAAATGGAGCAACAGATAATTAGTCAATTCCTTCTAACAAATCCTCTTTATCAGAGCAAACAGCAGTATTCATTCTCAGGTACCTAATGACCCCTCTATTCTTTCTGACCCCTCTATTCTTTCTTTTTGATGCAATGCATTTTAGCTTCTCCCGAGTAAAAATGTTCTAAGAGTCCTGAAAACTTCCAAGGAACTCAAGTTTAAATTCCATTATTTAAAAGGAAAAAGGAATTTCAGGATAAAGAAATCTGGAACTTGCTAGTAGGTGGCATAGAAATGTAGAGAGCTATGTTGGAGTAGAGTGGATTTTTACTGCTCTTTAAATCAATAGAAAGAATACAGCTTTCTCAATCTGCTCATATCTTATTCAAAATGCTAATTTTCTATGGTTTCTCTCACACTGAGAATACCAGTAATGTTCCATCAGCTATATTTAGGGTCAGTTGTTATTTCAATCAAGAGAATAGTGATGAATCTCTGAAAAAGGTTTTCTTCCTTCTTTCCCCATATGACATTGTGGGCTTTATCACAAATTACAGGGTCTTGAGAAATATGCAAATCAGGTATAAGTACTATTGCTGGGGTCAGGGCAGGAAGGGGTGAGAGGAAGTGAAAGTTGAGACACTGAAATTTGACACCTCTAAGTAATAACTGAAGGACATCCTCTCTTCCAGGGAGCCATGCCTTTCTCTCATGCCCCATTTCCTTGCAGCTAATAAACCCTAATGAGATAGCAATGCCTGTGTGCTTCTGTGCTACACAGCTGTCCTTTCTCACTTTGACTCCTCCAGTGGCTACTTTGTAGCTCTCATTACTTTTACTCCCTCGTTCATTCTCATCCTATGATTCCATTTATTTCTCGATCCCTCCCTCTTTCTCTCTTCCCTCTCTCCCTCGCTCCCCTTCTCCCTTTCTCTTTCACAGATAAAGCAGAGCAGTGCACTCCATTACCATCGCCTTAGAGAAGAGTGCCATGTGAGTGAGAGAAAATGAATAAGAGTGTGTCATAATCCTACTTGGGTTTGAAATGTCAGTCCAACAAGTTAATAGCAGCACAGCATGGAAAATATTGACTCTAAAATTTTAATAATGGTACTTTCATGGCAGGGTTTTCCTTCCTCTTTTTTCTTTTATTTTATATTTCCCCCCATCCCTCCCTCTCTCTCCCTCCCCAGCTTTGTACCTTTTTCCTTTCCTTCCCTTCCTTCCTTCCTTCCTTCCTTCCTTCCTTCCTTCCTTCCTTCCTTCCTTCCTTCCTTCCTTTCTTCCTTCCTTCCTTCCTTTCTCTTCTTCCTTCCTTCCTTCCTTTCTCCTTCCATTCCCTACTTCCCTGGCCCACAGCATAGAATTAGTTGGCATGTCTGTGTGAAAGCAGCTAATACTGCCTGGCCACATTAGCTCAATGGTTGATCATTGACCTATGAACCAGGAGGTCATTGTTTGATTCCAGATCAGGGTACATGCCCAGGTTGCAGGCTCAATTCCCAGTGGAGTGCATGCAGGAGGCAGCAAATCCATGATTTTTTTTCATCATTGATGCTTCTCTCTCCCTCCCTCTCCCTTTCTCTCTGAAATCAATAAAAATATTTATAAAAAAAATAAAAGCAGCTAATAATATCTTCTTGATGTGCACACTGTGACCATCTATACTCAGATTCAATGCACTGTATCAGTCCTACAAGCATCTTTGGCAGCTTTTAGAGAAAAGAAGAAAAGGTAGTACAATTTTTTCTCCAACCAAAAATCAGAAGAATGACTTCAGTTCTCTCCTTTAACATGCTTACTAAAGGACAATAAGACCTGGGAGAAATTTAATGTTAGCCGCAATCTGCAGCCACTTTTTTCTACTTTAAGATGCAAATGCTCAGGAAGTAGAAAACTGCTCAGTTTTAAAAATGGGAAATTTAATCCATCTGTTTATGATTCATTGTCTCTGCGTATCAAAAGAGTGTCTGTAGAGGGTGATAAAGGGTAGAAGAAGAATTCAAAGGAGTTTTTATTTTTTTTATTTTTTCTTCTTGAAGTTAAGGTTTGCCAAGAATAAAAACAACCTGCATTATACAAATTCTTAGTCTGCTCCCAGCTAGAACTTTGGAAGGTATAACTCTGCTCTGAGAGTGACAGGCCCGGTGTGGTTACGCAGGCATCCTTCTCTGTATGGTTGATGGACTTGTTTATGTGAACTAGAAACTTTCCACCCCCTTCCACAACTATGACCCAAATGAAGCAACATGCTGTTTCATCACTTTAACATGATGTAGATGGAATTAGGTCTGGCCTTTCTTAGTGGGCAGAATTTATTTTGTTCTTCCTTCAAAGGAAGCATTTGGCAGGAACTAATGTACAGAAAGGACACAAAAGATAGACATTAAACACTACAAGATGTGAATTGAATGGTTAGAGGGTAATTTGCAGATCTTGCTGACAAGAAATACACATGATGGTGGGAAACAGCAGAGAGGTTTAGATTAGCCCCGTGATGAAGGAGATGCCAGAGAGGGTGAAAGTTGAGGCTCTGCAAACATCTTTTTCTTGCAAGGAAACATTCAGTTGGGGTCCTTGGACAGTGCTCTCATACTTTAGGGGTCTGATGATATCTTATTATTTCATAATACAAGAACTCCTAATCCTAATGAAATTGTGGAAAACAGTTGCTTTGAATGAGACACACATTAGGGATAGAAGTGTAAATTCATGTCACCTGTACTTTGAGAATTTGCTTCCAAAAGTCAAATCAGCCCTGTCTCACTGGCAGTAGGAATTTCTGAATCATTGAAAATATTAGGGCTGGATGGACTAGAATGCATTGTTGAAACCGCCTAAGACAAATGCACTGGACTCATTCCTCCCATTGTCTTTCTTGAAAGCTATAGCAATTTTTTCGAAACAGTAAAAACTGGGATTAGTTCTATCCAAATCAGTAACTCCACTAGCCACCTAAAATGAAAGATGTCCCAACATCAGTCCTTGCTGTCATAAAACCAAAATGTACATGGTGATCATGTTGATCTTGAGATAAATGATTTGCAAATACTCTCTCCCATCCTGTGGGTTTTTTTCACTTTTCTAGTTTCTTTTGGAACACAATTTTTAAAGTTTGGATGTAGTTGAATTTGTTGAGTCTTTTTTTTCTTTTCTTTCTTTCTTTTTTTTCTTTCTGTTGCTGTGATTATGGTCATGTGATAGAAACCATTGCCTAACTCAAGGTCATGACAATCTATCTGTTTACTGTTCATTGTTATATACTTTTTACTCTTACATTTATAATTTGAACCATTTTTAATTACTTTTTGTTGAAAGGGTCCAACTGCATTCTATTTTCATGTGAATATCCAGTTACATAGCATACTTGGTGAAACTATACATTTGACATTTGCATAAAATTAATTGATGATTTTTCATCATCATAATAAAAAAAGAGAAATGTGAAGGTTTCTGAAGGTTTATTTCTATACTCACAAACCCACTCCATTGATCTATATTTCTATATTTATGTAAGCATTGCTCTGTTTAGACTATTGGATTTTTAAACATGTTTTGACATTGCAATATATGAGTTCTCTTATTACTAGCGAGGCAACAAGACCTTAGTACTTGTCTTCCTGAAGGAAAAATTTCAATAGAGAGACAAAGTGTAGCAAAGTAAATAATAATCTAATGGCTATAGCAAAAATATACTTGGAACAGTGAAACAAAGAAGGTGCATAGCAGAAGTAATAGGAGAGCCTAGGCTGGGCTGCTTTGGCTTACTGGGAAGTCAGAGAAAAGATGGGGGTGGGGGAGGTACTCTAGGATTAGCTGCCACTGCCCATTGCTCTCTAGGGTTGTAAGTCTCCTAGGGTCCCTTAGAGAAAAGAGAATGGTGTGGGCATGCTCCCCTGGGAGAGAGGACCCACTAGGTTCTTCACCCTGAGATCATTTTTCTCTTGCAGGTGGAAATCTTAGGGTAGCTGGCATGGGAGGGTCTCAATAGAATATTCATCAGTTTTTCAGGTGTGCTCTTTCAAGGTCATGGTTTCCACTGATTGGTTGGCTTCAGGTATTAGTCAATTCAGCTGGTCTTGCAGAAGCCACAGCTCCATTGTTCTGATTTTGTTGCTTTTCTGGGCCTGGAGCTGAAATACAACTGAGACCTTTATGTTATCTTTAGGGAGGGAAAGGTCAGGGGTCAAACATGCTAGACCAGCGATATGAAATATCAGGGTCCAAACCGCATGACCAGTGGTATGCTAGAGGAAGATAAGCTACCTTGGGGGTGAGGTTCTTATTTTGAATTTTGACCCTTGCTAGGCATCTGGGAATTTCTGCCCATGTGAGTTTCTGTACCTTGTCCATAGTCCTTTCTCTGCTTATGTCTGTCTAACTACCATAACACTTCCACTTTGTTTTTGTTCTTGTTTCCCCCCCGCCCCAAGATTGTCTTGGCTATTCTAGATCTCTTGCACTTCTTTGTAAATTTTAGGATCCATTTGTAAGTTTCTGGAAGAAAAAAAAAAAAGCATGTATTTTGAGAGGGATTATTGTGACTAGTAAATCTGTAGATCAATTTTTCATGGAATACTGCCATTTTAATAATATTAAGATTTCGAATTCATAATTGTAGAATGCCTATCCATTTAACTAGGTTATCTTTAGTTACTTTTAATGTTTTATAATTTTCAGTGTAAGCTTTGTACTTCTTTTGCTAAATTTATTTCTAGGAATTTTATTATCTTTGAAGTTACTGTTAATGGATTGTGTTTTTTAATTTTATTTTTGCATTCCCATTGTAAATGTAGAGAAATAAAATTTATTTTACATATTAGTCTTATAATGTGCTAACATGCTGAACCATTTATTAACTATAATAATTTTCTTATGAGTTTCTACATGCAATCGCATGTTATATGTGAAAAAAAAATAGTTTTTTCTTGTTCTTTTCCATTATGGATGGTTCTTATTTCTGTTTTATGACTGATTCAACTGGCCGAAACCTCTAGTACAATTTTGAGTAGAATAGCAAAATGGAAATCTCGGTTTTGATATTGAGTGTAGGAGGATAGTTGTCAATCTTTTACCATTATTATGTAAACTATAAAATTTTCATAGATTGCTTTTATCAGATTGAGAAAATTCCATTCTAGAAGTTGGGTTTTTAGTGCTTTGTAACCTGAAAGGGAATTGTTGGAGTTTGTGAAGTAATTTTTCTGCATTTATTGAGATGATCATGCAGTTTACTTTTTATTATATTAACATGGTGCTTTACATTGATTGGTATCAGTATTTCTAAGATAAATCCCAATAGGTCATGTTACCATCCTTTTTTATATGTTGCTGGATTTAGTTTTCTAGTATTTGTTGAGGAATAATTAATTATACTTATATAATAAAAATATATTTGTCTATAGTTTTCTTATGTTGCTTTTTATTTCCATATAAAGATAATATTGACTCCATGGAATGCACCTTCATTTATTTCTTATTTTTTTATTTTTTTCTGTCTCCCTTGTTTACATGATTAATTGGTATAAACTTTCATCAACTTTGTTAATCCTATCAAAGAAGAAATTTTTAGTTGTATCTATTTTCTTTATTATTTTTCTATTATGTATTTTACTTATTTCTGTTCTAACTTTTATTATTTCACCCCCCTTCCTTTGGATATAGTATAGTAGTCCAGTATCCCTTTCTTCTCACCATCAGAGGTATTTCAGATCTAGATATTCTCTCCAGAGACCCCTTCACTTTGTTTCTAAGTTCTGTCAAAGAGAAGCCACAGTCATAGCAGTGCCTATTATTAAAAAAAAAGAAAAAAAAAAAGAAAGAGGGAGTGAGAGAGAATCTAATCAATCCAATACAGAGGATAAATTTTTCTAAAATTTTTAAAGATGAAAGAAATTTTTCATTGGATTTTTGATTGATGGTCAATGCTTAGAAATGTGCAGGTGTCTGAACATTTTTACTGTTTCTTTTTAAAAAAAAATACACTTCCAATGCCTCTTAATACAATCTGAGAATAGAATTATAATTCATGGCTCTGTAGATAAACTCTTCATTGTTTCAACAGGACATATTTAATAAAAAAGCAAAAATAAATTTGAAAAGCAAAGACAAATAATCACTATATTGCTGTTTGGCTAAAAAGATTACCTTGAATAGTAGTGTTATAGATCAATTTTAAAAAAATAAAATGATTATATAAATGGATGAATAAACATACATGTATATCTATATATAAATATGTAAATTAATCATGAATGACCTAAAATGTAAATGCTGAAATTGTCAAGTGATTTGAATAATAATTTGATTTCATTTTCCATGACTCATTTATGTTAATGCTTATATGCATATATAAAAGCCATTTTCACATAAAAGCTCTAAAAATATGTATTCTACCATATATGAAATAATATTTAACAAATATCATAAACTGTATCTTAATAGGCAACTGAAATACTTTTTTCTTCAACTATAAAATATTGTATGGTTTTATTTTGAGTACTTCGACATTCAATACCTCTTGAAACTGGTGATGAAAAGGAGGATATAAATGACTCTGAAAAAGGTAAGTAAAACAAAGAAAATAGGGCTGAAAAACACTGGCTTTCTACTCTCCAGGAAGGCATTCAAAAGGAATGTGACACTCTTGTATAGAAACACTAGAAATTAGGCTTTGAATAGAATAAAAGAATATAGGGTTAGTATTCTTGATAAATGCATTTGATGAACAGTCCCAGATAATGGAGAAATGTAACATTGGATGCCAGAGCATTACAGAAAGAATTAATATTAAACTTTATTTATTTTGTCTGATAATCATAAGTGTTTATTAATTAGATGTATATAATAGGCCCATAACCTATACTAATTGAAAAAAAAAGTTCTATTTTTTCTTAGGTAATACATGCTCTGACTACTTAAAATTATAAGAGTACCATATAATCTTTGATGTTTTAAATACCCCAGTGCTGATGTAGATCAAAAGAGCTTCATAATCTATACTAATAATAGAAGGATATGAAAATTGGTCAGGATTCCCTCACACAGTGACTGAACAGCAGGCTGAGTGGGGTGACTGGGCTGGCAGGGTGGGCAATTGGGGGCAACCAGGTCATGGGGGGGGAGCAGTAAGGAGCAACCAGGCCAGCAGAGGGAGGGTGCAATTGGGGGTAACAAGGCCAGCAAAGGGGAAGTCATAGGCAATTAGGCTGGCAGGAGCAGGCAGTTATAGGTGATCAGGCTGGCAGGCAGAGGCCATTAGGAATGATCAGGAAGGCACTCAGGTGAGCAGTTAGAAGCCAGTAGTTCCAGATTGTGAGAGGAATGTCCAACATCCCCAGAGGAGTCCCAGATTGGAGAGGATGCAGGCTGGTCAGAGGGGACCCCCTTCACACCGCCATGCATAAATTACCCAATTTCCTGCACCAGGCCTCTAGTTATCTAATAGTTAGCATGCATATTTTACTTAAATAACTAAATAATTCAATTTACTTAACTATTTTTCTTATTATACTTTTATTCTTCACATTAAGAAGTATACAGATTAGTGAGATGTCATACATTACATTATTTTGAGAAATAAACTTTCAATTTTTGAAATATGTGCTTGATTATGATTGAGCTTGAACATTTTAAACTAAAACTAGTTTAAACTGACTTTGCCCTCATCATGAGAAGACCTGTATTATCTGCATTTCACAAATAATGACAATAACATAAAAATAAATATTATTATAAGAAGTTATTATATAACTCTTGAATAAAAGTCTACTTACAAAATTTCATTAAAGATTAAGTAATAAATATTGAAGAGTACCCTATTGCATGGATTTTAGAAGATGAGTCATCCCATTTAGTGATGTGGTCTGGGTAAAAGGAAATGAGTGTAATTTTTACAGTAAAAGATACAATTCTTCAAGTTTGCTTGTTGGTTAGTGATAACTAAATTAAGTATACATATGGTAGTATCTTTCATGATATATTTTTTGACCCTAAAACAAAAAGCATAAATTGCTTGATTCCAGTTTTTATTAATCTCTAAATTCAGTTTTTAAAAAATAAAAATGTCTTAAAGCTTCCTTTCAACAATAGAAAGTTATAATGTCAAAAATCATGATATTCAGGTATTAAAGTGGTAGAGATTTGCAGAGTGATGGGGCTATAGTCTAAAGACCTCATCATTCTTGCTTACCCCATTACATCTAACATAGAATCTTGTAACAGAAATTCTCTACAATTATTTGTTAAGTGGTTATTATATCATTTAATTATTGAGTGGTGGTTATTTAAGGTGGTTTAAAATTTTCCAACATTACTGTATTTAAATATTTTACAAAGTCCTTTCCACTAAACTTTACTTGTATTGAAATCCCTTTCCTATAGAGTTTGTGAAAATTAATTTTAGCTAAAAAATATTAATACATACACACACACACACACACCTTTACATACACAGGGATATGTATATAGGAATATAACAAGTTTCCACCAGTCTGCTTCATTTAACACTAATAAGCATTAGATGAAGTGGCTTCAAGATTATTGGACCACAGGTGTAATACTGGACCTTGAGAGCATTATGCTAGGTGAAATAAGTCAATTGGAGAAAAACAAATACCATATGATTTTACTCATATGTGGAATCTGATGAACAAAATAAACCAACAAAACAGAAACAGACTCGTAGATAGAGAACAGACTCACAGAGTTGATTGAGTTGTGGGGTTGAAGGGCTGGGTAAAAAGTTTAAGGAATTAAGTAAAGAACAAATAAAAAAATGTACAGACACAAAATGACTGTATGGTGATTACCAGAGTGAAAGGAGGGTAGAGTGAGGTAGAAGAGAGTGTAGGAGGGATAAATGGTTATGGAAGGAGACTTGTCATGGGGCGCTAAAAACACAATACAGTGTACAGATAATATGTTATGGAATTGTGCATTCAGAGTATTCTTACGACTGCGTTCGCCTTTATATTGAAGTACAAAATTGCTACTACAAAATATGTCATTTTAGCGGCCACCCTGTGCCATTGGTACAGAACAAGCCACAGGCACAGTGTGGCATGCAGACTACTGTGCTAACTGCCATCATGCCCATGAAAAGGCTCCACACATCCATTGTCACAGCCGATTACCTGCTGTTCTGTGTGGTTACTCAAAAAGATTTTTACATCCAGGGCAGACAAAGACTTTTGTGTGCTTCCTGGCTTCTGGTCTAGATTCTAGGGTTGTGTTGAGTGTTCCAAATGTTTAAGAGGCTCTCATTCAGCCAAATCACTAGGTGGAAAAACTATAAGTAGATGATGATAGTGTTTTCCCAATAGCTGACAGACTAGGTAGCTGAAGTTCAAAGAATTGCTTTCATTATCTTACCTCTTACCCAGTAAAACCCAATTTGAGAACAATTCATCTACTTGCCTCTATCAAACATCCCTCCCTGAGATCTCACTCAATGGGGCCTGGTCAAAACTACATAAGAGAGATTCCTTGTCACACCAGTTTGTTTTCTTTAATGAGACTGAACAAATCTTGAGCTCATTCGTCAAATCCATGTATTTCATAGTGGTAATCCTATCTAATAAAGAGGAAATATGCTAATTGACCCTCATGCCATTGCAAAGATGGTGGCATCACATTTTTTTTTGGAGGGGGAGCATCATATAGAAATATATGATCATGATGTCAAATGTCATTCATCAATAGCAGCCTTTTACCCAGGATGGTGTGGCTCTCTGAAATAGCCAAGGGTTCACTGTGTAGAGGTCATGATGGTGTCATGTAGCTAAAATTTCAGGCACTTTTAGCTTTCTGTTTTGTTTTGTACAATGTACAAATTGATGCTCATTCTTAATTTTTTTTGAAATTTTTTGCATTTCTTAACTGTGCTTATTTATTATAGGCAAAATTATATCCCTCTTTTCCTCTCTCTTACATCATCTGCCCTTAGTTCTATTTTCTTCGAGGGTGTGCTGAATAGGTTTTGTTTTAGCTTTTTTGTTTTGATGTTTTTATTATCCTTCCATTAACTTCACCACTCTCAAGACCCCAAAATGTTAATATGTGGCATAGAGATTTTGTCATATGCTTGTCCTTCTCAATTTTTATTCAAATTGCCAAATGGGATGCAATGATTAACCACCTACCTAAAAACAAGGTGGACAGTGGTATCAAGATAAAAATTGATTCACAGATTTGCAATTTGAAGCCAAGTGGGGAGTTATATGGCACTCCCATTAACACACAGAAAATCCTGATCCACTTTTTATATCTGCAAGTGTTTAGAGAAAATTTCTCACTGCTATTACTGTGCCAACACGATTAGTAAATAAAAAGACCTTGTTTGTTAAAAATTAAAATGTTTCATGAGGTAGTTGGTTCCAGTTTAGGTCCACTTTATTTTTTGAAGAACTGTATTTCATAATATGCTTTATAGGATGTGTTAGGACTAAGAAGGCCCATGATAGGAAGTTTGAGCCAAGTTCCTCCCCAAGGAAGAAAAAGAGTTGGGTTTTGAACAGTGGAATAATGCACAATCTCTGAAGGCTATTTGGAAAGTCATCTAAACATATGAAGGCACAATACAGTAAGCATTTAAGAGGGCAAAACCAAGGGATGAAAACTCCAGGCATTAAGTTTTCATGTCAGAATATAGAGAACTCAGTACACAGAGCAAACAGTTTCCAATGTAAACAGATTATGGTCAATGACCATTACTTATTTTAAAGGAAAATGTAAAATTACACCTTCATAATTGAGTAAACATTTGTTGTGTTTTGTTTTCAATTTAAATGGAATATTATTATTTTTAATTACCACCTGATGATATTTTTTCCATTGAAATTTAGAGAAAGTAGAAGGAAAGGAGGGTGAGATAGAAAAGAAAGAAGGATATAGGTGTACAGGGAAAGATAAAGAATAAAAAAAAAGGAAGGCAAAAATAGATGGATACATTCTGAAAACTTTATGATAATTTCAGAAATGTAATAAAAATATATTTTAATTCCATTTTTAATTTGAGGAGCAGTGTTTTATTTTAGACCATCCATTAAAGTGACTGAAGTACAACTCATACAGACTTAAGTGAAACACTTTTTTTTTCCCCCCTCACAGCAATAATTTCTACTTAAATCTGGAAAGTTTGAGATATTCCAAAATTGTCATCAGGATTATATTTTTCTCTTTGAACAACTTTTTCTTTATCTTGGCTTTATTCTCAAGCAAGCTTTCTACCAGGTTTTGGTAGAAAAGGCACACAGAATCTCTAAAGTCACAGATCTACTTAGCAACCGCAACAGGAGAGAGAAACCTATTTCTGATATCCACTGTGAATGCAGAAATAGGGCTTGGATTGTCATATATTCTTTTAGGTCACTTACTCATTTGTGAAACCCCCATAAACATTATCAGTTGCATAGCTTTCATTGGCTCCCTGGAATACTTGTTCTCTCCTACATGGTCAAGGCCAAGGATTAATATTGCCATCTGGAGGAAGGAAAACCAATCGACTACCTAAAATAGAAAGAAAAGTCAGTGTTTATTTCATTCTTTTATTTCCCTGTTAAAGATCTTATTGACAGAATATTTGGAATGAAGCTAGAGGACCTGAAATTTAATTCTGGCTGGACCACAGGCCTAAAAGTCTGTACTATATGCCTCATTTGTTCCTCATATCTCAAAATAATTTAAAAATAAATAAAAATAGTATTCCTGGTAGGTTTGGCTCAGTGGAGAGAGCATCAGCCTGTGGACTGAATGGTCTCAGGTTTGATTACAGTCAAGAGTAGGTACCTCTGTTGCAGATTTCATTCCTGATCATGGTTGGGGCACATGCCAGAGGCAACCAAGGGATATGCCTTTCTCACATTGGTGCTTTTTACTATCTCTCTCTTTCTCTCTGTCTCTCCCTTCCACTCTCTCTTTATAATCTATAATAATAAAAGCATAATATACTAATTAGACTGGATGACCTTCTGGATGACCTTCCAGACAACCCTCCAGATGAAGCTGCAGTGGCAGGACCTAAGGCAGAGGCTGCAGCCGCAGTGGTGAGGGCTCAGCCCCTTGTACAAATTTTGTGCATGGGACCTCTGGAAAACAATAAATGGATAAATAAGTAAGTAAATAAATAAATGTGCAAAATTTAAAAATAAAATAAAAAGAGTAACAGCAAATGTATTGAGTACTTATTGACAGGCACCATTAATGTGTTCATACAATGGATAGAACCTATGTTCTAGATATGAGGATCAAGTGAGGTAAGTTAGGTAAACATGTCATAGTGCTGGACACTCAGGTATCACATTTATTACTGTCCCAGATGATTAAAAGTTCAATCAAAACATTTGTGTTATTTTCTTGCAGCTCATATACCCTCAAAAATATTACTTATATGTGAATGATTGAAACAGTTCATTGACAAATGTTTCTTGAATGATAAATTATATTATTGCATATCATTATAAAGAACTAAGATAATAATATTTGTAAATATTGCAACATAATAGGACAATAAAAGAAAGTGACAATCTAGATTTTCTTTGCCTTTCTTTAAGACTTTTTATAAAATTGATAATTCCTACTGTAGAAAAATATTTTTTAAAAATTATTTTCTATTTACATATTAAAAATAAACCACAAAATTAAAGTATCTTCTTATATAACAAAAAGAATAAATTCAAGAACAAAGAAAACTTACAGATGACATTAAATATAATAAAGAGAAAATGATGACAAAATTATGTTGGCCTTGGATTAATGTGTAAAAAGAAAAATTAAACTTTATTTCTTAAATACAATTACAATTATATTTAAATCCTGTATGATGATAAAAAAAAAAGTGGCCCCAGTATGACTGAAACATAGAGCAAAAAAGAGAACTGCATTATATAGAGATTAAATGTAGGCATAGATTAAGTAGAGCCACATAAATTAGGCTGACATTTTTACAACATATCTCAAGGACAATGGAAAGACATTGGAGTTTATGAGATGATCAGATTTGCATTTTCAGAAGGTTTATCTTCAACTGTGTGAAGAATGGATTGGACATAGGCAAGGCTAAAAGCAATTAAATTACATCAAAATCACTTCTATAGTCAACTGGATCTTAGCATGGACTGAGGTGGGTTGGAAATTTCACTGAGATGTAAATTTCAAATGTAATTGGCTTTATTTAGTGATCCATGAATCAGGAAGCACCCACTCAGGAAAGTAGAAATAAGCTTCAAAAACTCGTATAAAGTGAGCAGGAATAAGAAGCTATAAGAGGGCAAAACTAATTTCTTACACAAGGGTTATTTTTCTTATATGGGGCAAAGGGAAATTTTGGAGCAAGGTTATAGAGAACTATAGTTCAGCAGTCATATTCTGAATGCTTGGCTTTATGTTTTTATTTCTTAACTTTGAGGCATTTATAGCCCAGGTTTTGGATTGCATAGGCTGCTAAGGCATTAGAACTACATGAGTTTAAGGACCTCTAAGGCATTAGAACTACATGAGTTTAAGGACCTCTTTGTTTAATTAACTTATCAAAACATACAAGCATTTGCTAGTTGTGGGATATGTAGGTGCGTGAGAAAGAGCATCCAGAATCACACTCAGGACTAAGTATCCCTTTCCTGGGTGTACTGACAGTGTGATTTCCTAAGACAGAGAATAATGGCAGATGAGGTTTGATGCATATTAATGAAGGATTGAGATTTACATGTATTTTGGCTAACGTTGTTTAAATAAAAGGGTTAAGTAAGAGGTTGAATGTACAAATCTAGAAGTTGGGACATAGATCTGGACTAAAGATATAGAATTGGAAGACATGAAACAACACCACGACCATCTCCTGGGGAGAAAATAGAATTGATAAGAGACATGACTTAAGGCAGAAGCCCAAGAATTTGTACCATTTAATATGACACAAAGCAGTTTCTCCCTCTGGAGAAAATTATCACAAAGCAGCATAAAAAGTTCTAAATTAGAAAACATAATTTCAGAATCATGATCCTGTTTTTTTTTGCTTTTTTGGTGTGTGTTTTCTTTTTGGTCACCAACTTTTGTAAAACCTTGTGCAAGTCAGTTAACTTTTCTGGGTGTTCATTTCATTATTTATTGAATGGAAATTGAATTTTATCAGTACCTCTGATCAGAGTCATTCTTAAAATGAAGATTATTAGGACCACTCCAGAGCAATTGCATTACAATCCTTGCAAAGAGGCCCAAAAGGGAACATGTGCATTGCATAACTTCCATAGATCCTCTCAAGTTCAAAGTTCCGTGATTCTATGAGAATGTGCAAAAAGCCAAGGACAATATAAAATAAAAGACACAGTAAAGATGGTAAATTCATTTCAAAGAACAGGTTTGAGTTTGGGGCTAATTTAAACATCTTTGTTCTTCTTTTATTCAAATTGAATGCCTCACCTTTAGATTTGCATCACAATTTGAAACCATATGTCTTAAAACCGAATGGCTTTAGATTCTACAATGGTATTCCCCTGTGGGAACTAAATTCATAATTGGTAACTGACTGGTGGATTGAAATCCTTGATTACAGGAATCTTCTTTATAGCATATTTATTAGTTGAGGTTCATGAATTTTCTTTTGCTTTTTTTCTAGAATATTTTAATGTTTTATTGTTTTCTTAATAGGTTATCTGTATTAACAATTTATCTAAAATACAATTAAGTTTTAGCTTCTTAACATGTTTCAGCCAAATGATCCTTAAAAGCAAGCAATGAATAAAGATTCAAAACAAGACATCAGTATGGGTTTGGAAAGGTCATTAGAGCACAGATTAGCAATGGTTCCTATAATGATGGCCAAATGGCGAATTGTTCCCAGAAGTCAAAGAAATTGATTCTGTTATGAGTTTCCTGGGTTCTTTAGGCTTGTATTGCAAGACCTAAGGAAACAGTGTTAATGTGCAGGATAAGGCCGGTCTACTAAGCAAGGCTAATAGCTTCAGTGACCTGCAGACTGAAGTATAAGAACATGCCAATTGCATCTGGGACAACTCTAGATGAATAATGATTATGTTTGAAATATTAAAATGAAAGCATTTGAATCATTTCAATCACTTTAGATTAATTGGACAAGTTTAAATCTTTAATAATGGCCGAAAGAATTAAGGAGTTTCATCAAGACTCCCAGACTCACCCACATTTAGATTGATAGCTTAAATGTCTCTGGATGGTTAATAACCCTTATCAAGAGCGTTGATTCTATTATAACTGCTTCTTGAAGTTTCTTCTCATGTTAATGCAAAAAGAAAATTTTCAAACTTTCTGAGGTATCTGCTAGCCCAATGCAAAAGCACATCCTCTATGCCTGATTTGGGGCTGTTTACATGTCAGAAGGCATGTCACTCTCCTATAAAAAAAAATTCCATAAACAATAGGCAAAATATTACACAAACTTACATCACAGACCTTTGTCTTAACTAATACTTTGCTGTAGTAGCTTTTCTTCTGGTAAAAAAAGAAAAGAAAAAGAATTGGCTTTTTAAAAAAAATCTATATTTTTGTATTAATTCAATTAGCAAACATATACTGACAGACATAATACTAGCCAGTGAGAAGAGCAAGAAAAAAGCAGATACTTTTCACCTTTATGAAACTTATGAAATTAAAGCTGAGATATTCTTATCATGCCACAGTGAAACTATTGTAAATGCTGAGCCTTAATGTTTCAGCCATGATAGAGTCATCATTATTAAACTAACCCATGAATTACTAGAAAACTTCACAGGATCTTCAGGCATTGAACTAGAGTGCAGAATAGGCCTGCCATCCCTAGAAGAAGGAAAACAAAGATTGTGATCTGTGCAGTCACTCTGGCTCTCTGCCTGGAAGCACTTGGCAGACCACACTAGAGGGAAAGAAAACCCAAGTAGAGTTTATCTGTCATGTTTACAGAGATTGCAGGTCAGGGAAGCAGAGGGGACTAGAATTTGTAGACACAATTACTGTAGAATATAGAGCTACATAGAGAAAGGGCTTCAGAAATACGGGTAGGAGTCCCCTTAAATGGCTACATGCAGACGTGTACAGAGGTGGGGGGAAACGTTAAACATTTCCAGAGCTCACACAGAGCTGGAAAATGTTTGATTTTCAAATAGCCAGAGTAGTGAGACCTTGCTGATCAATTAGAGCCCAGAAAGATCACCCTTAAAAAAGGGCTATTCAGCTCTTTAGTAAATGCTACTTAATGCCATTATAATTGGGCTTAATAATAAACCTTGAAAGGATCATTTTGATCTATAGGAATACAAAGATTTTGTAAAAACTGACTTCAGTTCTATAAAATTAGACATCAAAATCCAAACACTCACAAATGTGTCATTTATAGTGCCCTTTATTCATAAGAAATTTTGCGACAAATGAAGAAGCAGCAAATTATAACAATAAATGGAAAAAATTCAATTGATTGATAAAGACCCAGACATGACCCAGATGTTAGTATCAGCAGAAAAATCTTTTTTAAAAGAATCTATTAAACTATTATAAATATGCTCAAATACATGACCATAATTGAAGTACATTAAATCACATATAAAAAACAAATGAAACTTTTAGAGAGAAAAAAAAGCAGGTCTGAAATTAAAAATCTACTGAATGGGATTAATGGCATATATGATGCAGCAGAGGATATAACTAGTGAGCTTGTGGTCAGAGCAATAGAAAACTAATCAAAGTGAAGCAAAGAGAGAAAACGATTGAAATATAATTAACACCTCATTGGATGAGTGGTAACAAAATCAAGGGGTCGAACATGTAGTAATAAGAGTCTCGGGAGGAGATAAGATGGAGAAAGCACTGAAAAATAAAAATATTTGAAGAAAAAATATTTCAAAGTTTTCTAATTTAATATAAACCATAAACTAAATCACAAGGTTGAGTAACTGTCCATCTATCCTCTCTTACCTACTATTCCAACCCCCAGCCATTTCTCCCAAGATGTATATTTTGTTTTAGTGAGGACATTTTTATTACAAAAGACAGAATTCAAATTATAAATTTCTAATTCAAGAAAAGCAATTTTCTTAAAGAAATACAGTGGTCATGTAACTGGGAGGGTATAGATCTGCCCCCACATATATATGACTGGATCAGTGATCTTCATTATATTGTTTATATGTAGTCCTATCTCCTCAACTCTTCTTCCATTCTGCCAATGCACTGACCAGTCTTTTCCAAGTAGCTTATTCCAAGCTCTCAATCCAGAGAAATCAAAAGAGCCTTTCACTCATTTCAGTAAAGAAAATTCCAGGGCAGGGCTCAGATTGACCTGCTTGTGATGCATGGTCATCCCTGTTTTAGTTCTTGTAATTCAGAGAATGGGATTTTATTGGCTTGGGTCATCTGTCAGAGGAATATTATGATAAGGAACTGTAAAAGAACAATATGATTGCTGAAGGGAGAAAAGTTTGCCAAAAGTGTGAGATATTACTCCTGAAAGAAGGAATATGTGATGCTAAGACAAAATGATAGATGTACATCATGTCCCACTAGGTTGTATCTCTTTTATTGCTATGGCAATACAATTTTATTAATTAATATCAGAGGTTTTATAGGTACAACACATCAGTTATAGCCTTGGCTAGGTAGATCAGTTGATTGGAGAATTGTTCATATGCCTCCATGTTGAGGGTTCCATCCCCAGTCAGGGCACATATAGAAGTCAACCAATGAATGCATAAATGGGTAGAACAACATATCAATCTCTCTCTCTCTCTCTTTCTCTCTCTCTCTCTCTCTCTCTCTCTCTCTCTCTCTCTCTCTCTCTCTCTCCCTCTCTCTCCCTCTCTCTCCCTATCTCTCTTTCTCTCTCTCTCTATTCTAAAATCAATAAATGTTGTAAATTACATTTGTTACACTAGGCTGGGGTCATTACTCTTATCTGTTGAATATTAGATTTGTAACAGTGAAAACTATTGAGTTTAAATTTATTCAGGAAATGGGAAAATATATTGAAATTACCATTTACAAAATTGAACCCTGACCTATGAACATTTCCTAGCACATTTGGTAACAATAAAATATGAATGGGAATACCATAACAACAATAGGATTTTTATTCCTGATTCTATTCATGTTCTCATTTTATTCCTAATTATAATAATTAAGGTATATAAGAGTATATAATTAAAATGTTAAAGCAAATAAAATTATGATGAAGGGAGGGATACACAAAGATGTTTAAATGATAAAACTTAACAAAAGGGTATGATATAATGTGCTATTATCCAATATGCAAATTGACCTTAACAGCAAAATGACCAGAATGACCACTCAACCAGTCACTATGAGGTGCATTGACCACCTCTTGGTCTCTTTCCCCAGCTGGCAAGTTCCTATCACCCAATAGCAAACATGAAACTGGGGGTGGGTGGCAGCATGGGAAGATGGCCCTGCTCACAGGCCAGGCCTAGGGACCTTAACCACACATAAATTTTGTGAGCTAGGCCACTAGTATAATATAAAAATAAACTTTTTAGATAACATGATTGTGATTTCTTTTTAGATCTGTGAAGCATACAATAAGACAACAGCAATTCAGCCTATTTCACAATTCATGAATACTGATGCCATCAAAGCTATAAATAAAGAATATTTATAGTAGTGGGCATTTATTTCAGATAAATAACTTTCATCTATTTTTACATATATATTTTAATATTCATACCTAGACAATCACTACTTTAAACAACCTGGATCTATATATGGATAAAGAATGTACTTGGGAAAACTAAACATGACAGTCAGTAATTAGTGAAACATGATTTAGATAAACTCTTTTGTTTTATGTTTATGCATTGTGCCTTCCTAGTACAACTCAAGCCATGGATGGTTAACATTTCCATAAATTTACTGAAATATATTGCATAAAGTTTTATTCTCATTTTCTTACAAAAGAGAGTGTATCACCAAGTTCAGTAAAGCTCTAAGAATCACAAGGGGGAAAATCAAACAAATAACAACCCAAGAAATCATGAATCCACTCATATTTGGAAGTAGAATGTAACAGGTAGGACAAAAATCATAAGCATTAATGGAGAAATGTCTATTTGAGGAAGAAAAAGCTAGAGCAATTTTAAATTTAGAAATAACGTTAACAGAACAAATAAGAAAGTAGATTTATGGATATTGTGTTGTTTGAGCATTAAATATTTACTAAATATCCCGAGTGTACAAAAATGAGTGTATCATTATCTGACTTTAAGGTGGTTATTGTCTATCTTAAGTAGAAAGACACAAAAATTACATATAACAAAATAATAAAAATATTCTTGTGGGCAGAGTACAATGGGAGTGTGACAGAAAAGAAAAAAAAAATTAGTGTGATGAGAACCTGAAATGATTCTACCATCAGAATTAAAAGGGTTGCAAAGACATTAAAAGGAATGTACCTTAATTTTTGTAAAAATTGATGGTACTTTTAAGGAGCATGTTTAGAGATTAAACAAATTCCATTCCCCACAGCCCTGAAGCTATGTAACTGTTTCACAAATGACTCTTGAAGTGAATAGGAAAATGAGTTATAATTTGTGAGACCATTGGGAAAATAGAGAAAGGCTTATGCACAAGAGTGTTTACTCATGAAGAAACATGAATGGAGACTAATAATACTGATACTAAAAAACAGTAAACTGATTGAACTTTGGTAAGATTGGAGTGGAGAATAAGGGCAGCACACAGGTCAGTGAGTCAGATAAGTAACTGAGAAGAAAGAGAGAAGAGCTTGAGCTAGGTCATAGATGGCTTTGTTTGGATGCTTTCTTTGTACTTTACTCTCTAAATAACATAAGGTTGCCAAAATGTGTTTTAAGCAAGTCATTGATATGATTTGATGTGTATTTTAGAAAAAAAAAATTGGATGTTTGAAGCAATGTTTGCTAAACAGGGTTTTTTAAATTTATCTTTTGGGACAAAATTGATCCCATAAAATATAATCAATGTTTTTAAAAAACAAGAAGAGAGGAAGAGGATAGTCTTATTGCCAAATGCATCTGAGAAGCTCTATATTGAAGCATCCATGGTAACTATTGATCAGCCCTTGCCTCTCTCTTTCTCTCTAGGATTCGCCAGCAGCCATGCCTCTGTTTCTCTCCAGGACTCTATGGGGGTTGTTGATAAGCTCCATCTCTCTGATTAGTTCTTTTAACAGAGATAATGTGTAATTCACTCTAAAGGGAGAAAATTGTTGTTTTATGTTATTATTATTCATTGTTGTTGCTTTAATCAGCACTCATCTCTAAGAGAAAAGCCCTTGCAGATTTTTTCCCCATGATCCACCAAAGCGTATTGTAATTTATGGAGGCCATGAGCTGAATCTGATAAGTGATCTGTGCACTCAGTTGTGAATATTTTACAACGTGTTTAATACACACAAAGCAAATACATCCAGGAAGAAACACAATTAGTAATTAGAAAGTTTATTCCAAGATCAGCTTTTATTTTTATTAAAAGCATTCTTGAAATAAAACATTTTTTAGTATTGTAACAGAATACCCTCTATCTTTCTCTTTTTCTTTCTTTCCCTTTTTAATGTTTTACACATGGTGTGAGAAACCATGTGTTCCTGGTTAAGGACTTATTGTTTGCTAAATTGTTATGGCCTTTGAAATACTTCACACCCCTTTATCTTCTCACCCCCACCTCTGAATATTGTAAATACAATATACGAGCATTTTTCAACTAATGGAATACTCAGTTCCCTAGGTGATCACACTGAAGGCCTTTCAAAAGAATGTAAACATTAGTATGAAAAACTTGGTTTGTGTTTCAACTTTCTCATTCTAGTGCCAGTCAGATTAGTTGGGGTTAATGATTCAAACCCAAGCATGTGAGAATTACCTAGCTTAAATCTGAAAGCCTGGTATTTGGAAATCATAATTATTGATCACACCCTGAACAAAAGTTGAGTATTCCCTTATTTAAAAAGGGGTAGAGATACTTTGCCCTAACACTTTCTACAGTGAGTATGCTGGCCTATATATAGTTGAAATGAAGTAGGAGACAATCTCTACATATGTGTGTGATCTAATATAGGGAGTTAGTATGGCAAGTTGTAACAATAATGATTTGGGGCAGTGGTTGGCAAACTCATTAGTCAACAGAGACAAATATAAACAGTACAACGATTGAAATTTCTTTTGAGAGAAACTTCTGCACATGGGCCCTGAAGTTTTAATCTCACTGTACATGCACGCCCACACATGCTATTCTGTGGAAGAGCCACACTCAAGGGGCCAGAGAGCCGCATGTAGCTTGCAAGCTGCAATTTGCCAACCACTGATTTGGGGCAACAAACAGCATTGCTGCTTAAATCTTGTTGAACATAGATAAATTAATGAATCTGAACCATGATTTCATCATCTATATAAAAACATTAATAATGATATTTATTCCAAGGAATTATTGAGAATTTTAAATAAGATTATACAGCAGTAACTATCAAAAGATCAAAAAAGCAGAGGGATGTGGTATCCAGGGCAAGAGAGGCCAATTTACTATGGATGGTCACAAAGATCTCTATGATGCAGCAACATTACATCTCAGACTTGATGAGGGGAAGGAATCAGAGTGGCAAAATATGACAAAGAATTTTCAAAAGAGTTTGGAAGTGCAAAAGATCTAAGGCAGGAACAAATTTGGTGTGTCTTACTAAGAGAAAAGACCCTGTGGCTGCAATGTAGCAAGATGACAGGAACATTGGAGGAGGACAAGAAGCCATGCCAAATCCTTCACATGAAGTTCTTACAGGTCATCAGGAGTTTACATTGTAAACCATGTAATTGGAAGCAATTGAGAATGTTCAGTAGGGAAGTGATGTGGCATAATTTGTGTTCTATAAAATAAAAAGGAGAAATTACTCTGGATACTCTGCATAGAAGAGATTATACAAGAGTTTAAAATCAAATTAAAAGTTCTGAAGTGATTGAGGTAATCCAGGCAAGAGATAGGGATGTTTTTGAACGAGGAGAACAAAGGAGATGGAAAAATGTGGGAAAAAATCAGAATACATTTTGAGACCAATAGAATAAGGTTCTTTGACAGATTGGATTCAAATGGAAAAACAAACAAACAAACAACAAACAAAAAAAACTCCAGAAAACAAAACAGAGAAAGTTAAAACTTGAATTCGAGTTCCTTTTATTAACTATCTGGTTATATTGTAATGACATTAACTGTTGTGGCAGGGCAGATGTTTATTTTGTCAATGTTTATTTTGAAAAAAAAAGATTATTTAATAGAGATGGTAAGCATACAGTGGCATATACAAAACTGGGCTGCAGTGAAGCATGGCTGGAAAATCATTGAAATATAGGTTGAATTAATATTGGTAAAGGACTTGGAAATGTCAGGCACATAGTACAGGGCTAGTTCATTGATTGCTGAAGTCTCCCTGCTATTATCTTGCTGTCACTGATGTGTAAAATATGCAAAGAGAGGAAAACTGACTATCAGTTATATTACTGATAATATACATTACTGATAATAATATTGCAATTCCAATATATCAGTAATGTCCCGATAGTTAAAGGTGAAACAGAAGAGGGGGTGTTAGCAAAGAAAGTTTAAAAATGGAAAGTAATGCCTGACCAGAGTGGCTCAGTGGTTGAGTGTCGACCTATGAACAAGAGGTCACGGTTTGATTCCTGGTCAGGGCATATGGCCAGGTTGCAAGCTCAATCCCGAGTGTGGGGCAGGGGGAGGCAGCCTATCAATGATTCTCTCTCATCATTGATGTTTCTATTTCTCTCTCCCTTCCCTCCCTCTCTGAAATCAATACAAACTACATATTTTTTTAATAAAGGAAAGTAAGAATAGAATTCAGAGGAAAAGTGGAAGTGTAGTCTATGTCTAAGTCCAAAAAAACAAACAAACAAACAAACAAAAAAACACTTACAGAAGTAGAATGTGAGTGCCTAAATCAAATATTGTTGAGAGGGAAAAAAAAAACCACTTACAGAAGTAGAATGTGAGTGCCTAAATCAAATATTGTTGAGAGGGAAAAGAAGATGAAGAGTTGGCTTTTACACTTGGCAATATGCAGGCTACTGAGAATCTCAATTAGTATAGCAGCAGTATGTTGAAAAGAAAAACCTTGTTAGATCAAGAGAAAGAGAAATAGGAAGGACATGTAGAAGAGCAGTGATAGTCAACACTTTAGAATGTTTTACTAGGAAGAGGATCAGAGAGATGGATCTGAAGCATGTTTTGTCATTAATGTCCATTTTTAAGATGGTAAATCTTAGAGCATGTTTATATGCCACTAGGAACAGATAAATAGAAATGGAAATAAACCATGTTTTAGATGAGAAATTAAATACTAGTAATTAGACTTTGAAAAAACATGAAGAATTAGCTTTTTGAGGCATCATCTCTTACAATGGAAAGAAAGCAAGAGAGGATGAGATGAGATGTGATGAGATACATGAAAGATTGTGCAGTAGTAATATGGCAAAATAGATTTCTTTCAATTACTTTTAATATTGGGTGGATGGGTGTTTAAGGTTTTAGAAGAGAGTAGAAGGTGTAAAATAATTACTTGGAGACATCCAAGGATGGACATTAAAATGAATGGGGGAAAAATGTCCCAGTTGGTATTCAAAGTGCTAAGTTTACATTGTGGTTGTTCAGTTCAGGTTTACATTATATCTAACTACATTAGCCACATATAATTTCATGAGCACAAGCACAGAGAAGTAGGTGTTTAAATATATTTCATGTCTTTAAGCAAGAACAATATAGAAAGATTGGGGCAAGAGATTTGTGAGTGTTTGCAAGGAAATAATTATGATACTAGAGGCCTGGTGCATGAAATTCATGCATGGAGGGTTCCCCTCAGCCTGCACCCTCTTCAATTTGGGACCCCTGGGAGAATGTCTGAACTGACAGTCAGATATCCCTCTCACAAACCTGGACTTCTGGCTCCTAACTGCTCACCTGCCTGCCTGGTCACCCCTAATTGCCTCCCCTCTGCTGCCATGGTCATTCCTCACTTCCCCCCCTGCTGGCATGGTCATCCCTCACTGTATTGCCTGCTGACCTGATCACTTCATGCATCCTGCTGTTCGGTCATTTGGTCATCCCTCACTGCCTTCCCCTGCTGGCCTGGTCACCCCTAACTGTCCCCCCTGCTGGCCTGGTTGCCCCACACAGCCTTCCCTGTTTGGTCGTTCGTTCAGTTGTTTCAGTCATGATGGCTCCTGGTGTTTTATATATAAAGATATCATTGAATCTAAGGTGAGTAAAGGAGGAATGAATGACCTAAAAAAAAAATTTCATAGAATACTAGGGTAGACTGTTGGGAGCCATCAGATTTGAGACAAGCAACTCAGTCTTAAGAAAATAGAATTAAGTTCCTTCCAGCAGAAGTTATGCGGTGCCCTGAGGGTTTGGCCAGAAGATAAGATTAACCTGCCGCTTAGCATCTTTGCAACTTCCCCTTTCTGATCCTCTCCCCCACCCCCCCATAGCCCAGCCTTGGAATGTTACACCTTGGAATGTTACGCCGCCCTGGCAGTTAGCCAATCCTGTGTTGCCAGATACCTTACCACCTTGCCACTCAGTGCCTAAACCAATTATACATTGCCAAAGACCCCTCTGCATAGGCAATCCTGCCCCCCTTGTTTCTGCTGTATATATACAACCATTTCAAAGAATAAAGTTGAGGCTTGATCAGAACCTTGTCTTGCCTCAATTCTTCCTCGTTCCTTGTTTGTTTCATTCTCTTAGGTGGTTCCTGCGTACCCCCGTTGTTGCCCTGCGGGTCGGGGCAGCAGACCAATGAAGAAGGCAAAAGGATTGTTGGATAAGATAGAAAAGTAAGGCACCTGGAAGAAGATGAGCTGGCATGAGAAATTTTAATATTGAGACATGAGATTTCAGAAGTAATAACAAAGTCAGTGGTATAATCTTTATAATGGTCAAATTAAGATGAAGGGCTAGACCATTGACATGCGGAGGTTAATTATATTTAAGCCCTGGGTGTCAATGTGTCGTTCAGAGAATCCAATACATTAAAATCACCAAGAAAGGTGATAAGAGCAAACATGAAGAAAGTTGATGAAGAACCAATAGTTGGCATCTTCAGCAAATAAGTACCGTATTTTTCGGACCATAAGACGCACCAGACCATAAGACGCACCAGTTTTTAGAGAAGGGAAATGAAGAAAAAAAGATTCTGAAACAAATAGTGTCCTAAAATATTTTCTGTGCATTAAAACCCAACATCACAGTCATAAACACATGTAATCAACCCTGTAAAGTAAACAGCAGCATTTAGAACCATTTTAGAGCCAGGCAAGCACACAGAGACCACACAGAGCCGGGCAAGTAAAAAAACTTTTTTTAAAAAGTATTATATATGTGTAGGCTATATTTGGACCATAAGACGCAGGGGCTTTCCCCCCCCCCACTTCTGGGGGGAAAAAAGTGCGTCTTATGGTCCGAAAAATACGCTACATTAAGGAGGTCAATGAATGATAGCAACAAAGAAGGACAGGGATGGCTATTAACGGGAGCTTTGTGGGAGAAAAACAGAATATGATATTGAAGTACAGTTGGGAGGAAGAACAATACCTATCCCATAGCCAGGCACTGTGAGGAATGAGAAAAATAAATGGCCTCTACTCTGAAGGAATGGGGGATATGGCTATCAAGTGCAGAAAACAATCTCCCAGTAATAATTAGTAGGAGATATGTTACTGATGTTTTTGGATAGAGGAAGCTCCTTAGAGCTATTGCTTCTCTTTTTTCCATTCCTATTATTATTATTTTTTTTTACTTTTGTTTTGTTGTGTTTTTTTTCTCTTTATTATTACTATTTTTATTGATTTTAGAGGAAGGGAGAGGGAGAGAAAGACAAAAACATCAATTATGAGAGATAATCATTGACTGGCTACCTCTTGCACACCCCATACTGGGGATGGAGCCCACAACTGGGGTATGTTCCCTTGACCAGAATTGAACCTAGGACTCTGCAGTCCATAAGCTGATACACTATCAACTGAACCAAAATGGCAAGGGCTATTTTTCAATAATTAAGCCAGATGTTTGTTTACTTATTTATTTTTATGGTTTTAGTTTTTTCAAAAAATTTTCTTTGTCTTTTTTTTTTTTTTCTCTCTTATGTTTCTCTGGTTTATATTCCATTCCTTTTCTTTATTGTCTCTTTTATTTATGCTCATTTGGGTAGCATCTTTTATGGTTTTGTAATTACTTCTTTATCACAAATTGCTCATTAATGAGCAGACTTTTTTAAATATTCATAAGTGTATATGTTTTAACTGATTTTTAGAGGGAGAGGAAGGGACAGAGAGAGAGAAACGTCAATGTGAGAGAAACACATACATCAGTTGATTGCCTCTTGTAATCACACAGATCAGGGATCTATTGGTGTATGGGACAATGATTCCATCAACTGAGCCACCCATCCAGGGTCAGACTTTCTTTTTGGTTGGGGCTTGATTGTATCCTATTTAGCCTTATATGTTGAAGTGCTAACCCCAATACCTCAAATAGTAGGAGTATTTAAAGTGGCAATTAAATTCCAGCGAAGCCATTACTGTACATTGGACCTTAATCCAATCTGAATGATATTAAAGGAAGAGGAAATTTAGATACAGTAGATAAGCACACGCAGGAATGAAAGACCTTGTGAAGCTATAAGGAGAAGATGGTTGTCTGTAAGCCAAGGAAAGAGACTTTGGGAGAAACCAAATCTGCTGACTTCTTGATCTTGGACTTGTAGCCTTCAGAACTCTGAAAAAAGAAATTTCTGTTGTTCAAGCCACCTACTAGGAAGTGTGTTTATTTTTTAGTTCCAAGTATGATATATTCATTGCAGTATGATTTCTTCTGTGGTAGATGAATTATTCAGAACAATGTTTATATTTTTCCAATCGTTTTTTTAAGTATATTTTCATTATTAATTTTTAATTACTTTTCATGATTCTGATTCTTTCTAATGTCTTGAAAAAAATATATAAGGTACCATCAAATTTTGTAAATTTTGCATATAAGCCCTGAAGAATATGGACACTCTTTTTGTTTGGTTTTGCATTTTTTATGATTTTGCAATTACTTTTGTATCACAAATTGCTTATTAATGAGCAGACTTTACCCATTATTTTGAGCTTCTAATTTTGTTGTTAAAAGCTCCTACATTTTTATAAATATTTTTGTTCTCTTAATTATCAATAATAATTTATTTAAATATTTCACACTAATAGTGGATTTACTAAATTCTACACTCTAAATTTTTGTTTACACATTAAGAGATACTTAATATGTTAATTTAAATAAGTGCTTATTATAAGTTCTCACGAAATTACATTTTTTAAAATCTCCAATAATGTATTCAACTTAAACTCCATTTTCTTTGAAATCAGCTTTTTCATAGTATATGGATGGCTTATCTTTGTATCAGCTTTCTTTTTCATAGCATATGGATGGTTTATCTTGTCATCTTTTGTTGTTGCTGCTGTTTGTTCACATTAGATTTTGCTCCTCTGATGAAAACACATTTCACTTCTTATCTGCCAAACCCAAAGCTCAATGACACATTCTTGATTATGAAGGGCAAGTCAGTAAAAATGGAAAATGAAAGAGGAAAAAGCTATTAAATATACCCTCCAGCCCTACATCAGCAAATTTATTTCCCATCCTCGTCCCCATTGACAATCTGATTTCCTTTCCACGTAACTTCAGGCTCTTACATAACAGGATCCTCAGGACTCACACAATCAAATAATTTTCCCTTTGTCTAAGAAAATAATTTAGCCTTAACTTTGGCAAACTGGGACAATAATGAAATACTTGTTCTCTGAGCCCAGTGCACTCTATTGCATATCTGAAAACATCTGCAACATTGAGAGCCATCTGCTTGATCAATGAAACTTTTTATAAAATTATGGCATTGGATTGGTTGGTGATCCATAAGATGCCACATAGTTCTGAGTTTTTGAGACTCTAGGATCATTTGTTTTCACTCTTCCAGGATTCTGCAATTCAACACCAGGCTGAACACTATTTCCTTCTTAAGAAACCAAAGTATATTTGAGTTTTACGTGTGGGAGGCAGAGAGTGGCTAATTTATACAAAGATAAACAATTGGGGGGAAAAACTCTGGAGATACATTTGGAAAAGTTGAAAAAAGTCATTGGCTTTTGTGAAATGGTATGGATGGATTTGTCTGTAGATACCTGCTTGGGCCAATCTCAGAGTAGAAGATACCATGGCAGGCTGTCTATGGCAGGCTGTCCCCTGAAGCCATGTTGCAGGAGACACTGGGCATATAGAAGTCTTCCTCATTAATTTGGAAATTATTTTTTATGATTTTGCTAAATCCAAAGATAGATACTTTATATGATAAAATAATTTCTGGAAAATGGTATATTCCAATAAATCAATACATTAAGATTTTTGACAGAAGAAAACAAATTATCTTGTTTTATTGGAATACTACATTTTTTTCTTGCTACATTTACAAAAGAGGCCTGAATTAGAGAAAATAAAACATTGCAGATCTACCACATTAAAAATATTTAAAATAAATATAATTAAATGTTAAAAATCATCCTCTGGCCAATGTGCCTATTGAGGGGTTTCTAAACCCCCTACTTGTACTAGGTCTTTAATTTAATACATTTCATATTATAGTCATGTGGTCTATTGCTATTTTTTTTATAATATAAATTTTTTGATTTTAGAGAGGAAAGGAGAAGGGCAGAGAGATAGAAATATTAATGATGAGAGAGAATAATTAATCAGCTGCCTCCTGCAAGCCGCCTATTCAGGATAGAGCCCGCAACCCAGGCCTATCCCCTTGACTAGAATTGAACCTGGGATCCTTCAGTCCGCAGGCCGATGCTCTATCCACTTAGCCAAACACGCCAGGGCTACTGCTCACTTTATGAGCCAGAATAATAGTCAAGCTCTTAATTTAAATCCACAATTACTTTTGTTTTAATATGCATTGGAAAGTAGTAACTAATTTTCATTTACCATGAGTAAGTCACAAAGTTGAGTGTATTAATAACGTTGACATTAATACATAATGATCCACTAATTTTATTATAGCATGTAATTATTTGATAAAATAAAAATGCCATGAGTACAAATTTAATTGCTCTAACAATTTTTTTTGTGAGATAGATAATATTTTATATTTATACAAATTGTGTGTTACAGTACTAAACTTTTATATCATGTCTCCACTGGTGAGAGCAGCAATTTTCAACCATTTTTCATCTCATGGCACATATAAGCTAATTACTAAAATTCTGCTGCA
Organism: Pipistrellus kuhlii; assembly: GCF_014108245.1. NCBI lineage: Eukaryota > Metazoa > Chordata > Mammalia > Chiroptera > Vespertilionidae > Pipistrellus > Pipistrellus kuhlii. Next base: position 4,497,499 of record NW_023425404.1, read on the forward strand.
TATCAATAAATATATTTTTTGTCAATCTAATAAAAAAGTAGGCATAATTCTGATTCATTTACACTGAATGGTAAATGGGTGTCTACTGTAGTCACTTTTTATTTTATTTAACAATCTAAGGGGAAAGAGGTTAGTATTCCTGACTAGAATTAGGTATTGAATGTTTCATTTTTTTTTTTGGCACATCAGTGCTGTGACACATTGGTTGAAGATCACTGGTTAGAGAAATCCATGCTCAAAGTACTATCAGGAAAAAAAAAATCAATTAGAATAAAAAATAAAGGCAATTATCTGCATAAGTAAATACAGTTTTTGAGAAATTAGACAAAATGCCAGAAAATAGAAAATGACTTCAAAGCTTCAAATTTGGCCATTATATAGCAAAGGATGCTTCACTGATAGGACATGATATAAACATTCTACCAGTTAAGTCACAACGGATGAATTTTAGGAAAAACAGGTCCCAAAGACCCCATTGAGACAAATAAGCTGTTTTGAATTTGGATTAAATCACATAAAATTTGAAATTTGAATATTAAATTATTAGTTACTTTTGTTGAAAATGGTACACTTCGGTTACAATCTGTTAATTGTCTAAAGATGGTATATGTAGGAAGTTGTTAGACATATTTAACCCATCTTTCTTGCACATGTTGAAACAATGAGAACCTTCGTTTTGCCTCAAAATATTTTTGTTAAATTTATTACATTAGAAATAATTTGGTGATGAAAAATAGTTTGTTAAATTACTAGCAGCCTTGGCATATATTTATTGCAACATGAATAATGAAATAGACTTAAGGATTCTAAATTGAAACATAATTTTTAAAATTAATAATTACTGTCTCCCTGCATAAAAATATATGAAAATAAGAACAATTCTGTGTTTGAATGCATAATCTACATGATTCTTATCTTAGCAAGGCCATGTCTAACATTGAGAAGATAATTTCAAAAATAATGTGAGCGTGGGAATTTTCAATTAACTGTAACCACTGCTAAATTTTATGACATTCTAGAAGAATTTTATCAGAATACAAATGTTGATAAGGGAAAATATTTCACATTATTTTGTGCATTGGCATACAAAATCAAATGAATAGATGCAATGACATAAATTATATTGAATTAAGAAATGCTAAATATTACTGAATTATTGCAATCCCAGAAATGAGTCAGACAGAAGAGATAATTAGATTACATATGCTACATATGAATATATTTGGGGAAATTTTGCTCATTACTTGATTAAAGAAAACATATACAAATTAGTTTGCTGTTAAAACAAACTAATACAATTCAAAAATAAATTCAAATGAGGAAATGCTTCTAAACTAATTTTATGAGACTCATGATACCTTGTTATCCAAACCAAATAAAGATCCCAAAAGAAAAGGAAAATGGTAGACCAACCATATTCATGAAATCACACACATCTTAAACAAAATATTGGCAAACAAATCCAGAAATATGTACATGATATAACGTATTATGAACAAGTTAGTTTTCTGATTTCCATCTATTGTGATTGTGATTGTGCAGTATATTACCTAATTTATTTAAAAAAATATGTACAGTGATTTCTCTAACTATAGTATGAGCTCTATTAAGGTGTGTCTGTTTTGTTTGTTGCTAAGCCCACATACTTAGATGAGGACCTTATATAGAAAGTTGTCAATAAGTGTATGTTGAATAAACTAATCCCATAAATGGATTTAGAAAATATTTTACTAATATAATTCATCAAATTAAGAGATTAAAGGAGAAAACCATACGAATCTCAATACTTGCAAATAAATAAATCATAAATTCTACAAAATGGGTAACTTTCTTTTCTTTTTTATAATCCTCACTTTAGGAGATGCTTTTATTGATTTTAGAGAGAGAGGAAGGGGGAGAGAGAGAAACATCAATGTAAGAAATATTGATCTGTTACCTTCTGTATGTGTTCCAACCAGGGATTGAACCCACAACCTACGTATGTGCCCTGATCCAGAATGAAACCCATAAACTTTCAGTGTATGGGATGCCACTCCAACCAACTGAGATACCCAGCCAGGGCAAAATGGGGAACTTTCTTAACCAGTTACCTGCCAAACCAAATACTATACATAGTGACATACATACTGAAAAACTAACTTTTCTCTTAAAAACAGGAATAAGAATGTATGAATACTATTCATTATTTAAAATTTTTATTCAACATTCTAAATATTGCACAAAGTATAACTGTCTAATCACAAAACAATCATAATCTATATATAATTTTATTTAGAATTAATAACAGAGTTAATTAAATTTCCACCCCCAAACAACAAACAGGAGAACTAATTTCAGGATAAAATAAAAAATCAATGCAAGAAGTATTATTGGAAGGTATACAGGAATACACACAGGCATGTATATGTTTATGAATATATATGCATACATATACATATGTATATACAACACATTGAAATAAAAAGAAAATAATGCCATGATTATGAAAGGAAGAATCAAAAATGCAAAAGATGGCAATTGTACCAAGTTGATTTAAAGAATATGAATTTTTAACACATGTTTCAATGAGGTTCTTCACAGAATTTCAAACAAGTAGATTCCAACATATATGCAGAGGAGTAAATGAGCCTACTAGAGCCAATATACTTATTAAAACAAACCAACAAGATGAGAGGGCTTGGACAATTAGCTTTCAAAGCATCATATAAAACTAAATGGCAATATAGTATTTTTTGGCACAGGCCAGAAACAGCTCCTTGCAAGTATAGAAATTCATAATGGCAATAATCCCTCTGTAAAATAGTAGTGATAAACACTTCAGTTCAGAACAGTTGGCTAACTGGTGCTTGATGAGGGGAAATTATGTTCTATGCTATTTAAAAAAAAATTACACAGTAAATGATTCCAGCTAAGCTTTATAAAGCATTTGCCTTAAGCCAGGAGTTGTGTTAAGCCCCTCATCTCCTTTCATTTCCAGAATCAGTCTTTGATTTTGCTGTTTTTTAAAGTTGCATTTAAAAGGAATTAGAACACTACCTACACTGGAAAGCTCAGGAGTGTCTGAGTCAGGATCAAAACACTGCTCTCCTCTCCCAAATCCATGCACTCAACCTCCTGCCTGGTTTTGCATTTCTCTGAGGGAGGGACATTAATAATAAAAACAAAACAAAACAAAACAGACATGAATATGTGGCCACTTCAAATAAATACAAACTACCATGGCAGCATGTTAGGAATTTCAATTAAATGCAAACACTAAAGAATCATGTTAAAAGTGGAGTAATATGGGAAACCAGTGAGGTAAGGGGTATTTCATTAAAAATACTCATTTTTGAAAGACCTTGTAAACATCTAACCTGCATTAAAAGGAACGTTGGTATTGGTAATATGTTTTTAAATGACCTCCTTTTATTGATGCCAATGGAGTCTCTTTTTAAAGAGACACATGACATCTAGAAATACATATTCTAATACTGGGAACTTGCAAAAAAGATCTAACACTATAAAAAAAAAGAGGAATCATATTTTACTGCAATGGAAAATTGGCTGAATGTTGGCTTTTTATCTTATAAGCAAAGTTTTCTTGGAGAAACTTGAAAAAGCTTGTTTGTCATGAGGGACCTTTAATAACAAAACCTGGAAAATGTTACCTATTATTAGCTTAAGCTATTGTTTGTACCTGTTATCCTTATTACACTGCCAGGATCAAGAGCCTGTCAGTGTTTCCATTTCATTTAGGAATCAGCTATGACACTTTGCTCTGGGCTAAAATTTGGCATGTGAGTCTCCAGTCAGTTTTATTTTTCCTTAAATAAATTGTGAAATGCTTTTCAGCTGAGCCATTTTAGTTAGAATAAAACATAAATAAATGTAAATGACTCCAGATGCGTTTGGTGCCCACCGAGAAACAACAGAAAAGATATATGTGTTTTCTTAAAAAAAACTAAAAAATAAATCTGAAAGCAATGACCAACATGTACCCTCACGCCATATGCAATGTGTGTCCTAATTTAAATTTGGGCTTGGTTTTAAATTCCCCTAAGATTTCATGAACTTCATCCCTCCTTGCGTATGTATAGTAACTAACAGGCTTTATGTAACATTTATTTAATTCTAGATTTTAAACAAGAAATACACATATCTACTAATAATACTTGGATTAGAGTAATGCAGCATTATATATGCTGAAAATTGAAAGCCCCTAAAGCCATCCTTGCCTAATAAATCTGGCAAATATCACCCCCCACCCTCTAGACTTTCAAATAGATCATATAACCATTGCTGTGTTGACTCAGCCTTGGAGAAAGGCGCCCAGCAGGTGGGCACGATAAAAGCTTTCCTGTTTATTCAACATTGTGCCTCTGTGGGATGTGTAGTGGCAATCAGACTGGCAGGGTGTACATGGCGCATAAATATTTCATTTTCCAAATCCACCGAACACATTTGGCAAAATGAGAAAACTCAGACAGACCACCAGCGAACCTCAGACTCACCTTGGAGGCTCTGGACATAACCGAGACAGTCTTCTCAGATGTCACCCAGCACCTTCATCTGTATGTTTCCCTGGCTCTGTAGCAGCCCTTGTGACTCTGCTTTCCCTCCAAGCATCTGCATGTGTCACAACATTCCCGTTGTTGGATATACACCGATGAGCCTCTCTACCTTTCATCAGCTGGAGGTGCAGGGTTGGCAGGAGGTTGAAGCTTCCTAGGAACAAGTCTTCATCTCTGGTCCCAATTCCTTAGGAGTCACTGACACAACCAACATGGCATTGGATCCTCAGAGCTGACTTAGCTTCCTCAACAAATTATTTTCAGGTTCAGACAGAGAGCCTCACTGGGGAGGGGAAAGAGAAAGGAAAAAGAGCTCATTGATTAACCAGGCCTATTAAAAGCATTGACTTTGAGCTTCCAGGGCATATACCTGTTCAGCCTCCTTTATTTCCTTAAGTAGGCTCATCACCTTCTAAACTCAACTTCTGCAGCTGTCAAATATGTATTACACATGCTTATTCCCATTCTAAAATTGTGAACTTCAAGTAAGATAGTGTAGCCCACATATATTATAGAATTATAAGACCTACATCAGGCAAGGTTTTATGTTTGCTTTTTGTTAATAGAAAATAACATTATTTAGTTAATAGATTTTAAGGAAACCACTGATATTGAATTGATAACATGATATGCTGAAGTAAGCAACTGCAAATACTATCTCTGTGATGAACTATCCGTGTGGTTCCAAGGCAGACACAACCTCCATGGCTGTGTCTCAGATTCCTCATCAGAAAAGTGGATACTGTCACTTAATCCAATAGGGTTGCTGTGAGAAATAAATAAGATAATGCTCAGAGAATTTGAAGATTTTATTAGGATTAATGACATGACTAATATGTTAACTTTAATAACATAGTTGTCAGTTGGGATTGGATTCAGTGGTCTGACATTTAAGCAAATAGATTGTTATGTTTCCTCACTTAAAGGAAGTCCAAAGGTAGGCATGCCATGGCTATGATGGTGGCTTCTTGATGCTACTGGGGTAACAGATTTCTTCTACTTGCCCACTTTGCCCTCTGGGCCTGTGTCTTTTGTTCTCCTTGTCACAGGATGGCTATTCCATTTTCAGGTATTGCATTTTTCTTCAGAAAGAAGGGATTAAAACCAGAAAAAACAAATGGCAAAGAGTTGCTGCCCACTGAATGTATTCATTTTCATTATTGAAGCATGACTTTCCTGGGTACCCAGATGGGATGTTTTGTTTACATGCCAATGGCTAGAAATGTGCCAAATGGCTACTCCTGGGTTCTGGACAGTCTGAGAAAGTGAATATTACAACAGGATATATCACTGCACAGGATGAAATTATGGTTCTTTCATAAAAGCCTAAGGGCAGGTTGGTTATTGAGTAGACCTCTGTTAGTCAGCCACATGTCCCAAAGTTAAGAAAAGGCAGTGTTATTTTGAATATTCGGCTTTATGAGTGGCAAGCTCCCTAAATAAGTTGTAGACTCTCTGAGAGCAAGACTTGTTTTATTATTTCTCTTCAAAGTGCCACAGTAGGCTACACAGTTTAGTGTGAACTATGCAAACATTTTCAACAGCCTGTGTTAAAATGATAGAGTTTCTATAAATACAACCCTTGGTTAATCATCCAACTTCCAAACTATTTCTTTTTGCTTTCTAGCTCCTCACCTGCAAGGAAATCCTCCCTGCATTGTTAAAACTGTACTCAGGGATATCATTCAAAGACAAAGTGTGCCACTCATATTGTGTCAGGAACTTCTATATGGAAAGATTCTGTGTCTGAATAGTTCTCCAAACAGGAAATGGCATTTTAGTGGCACTTCTGTAACTATAGGCCTGATATGCACCAAAGTGTTTCTTTACAGCTCCCCATAGTGTAATTATTATAGATTTATTCCTGGCCTTTATGAATGTCTAAGAGAACATAGCCCTATTAAACATCTTTCTATCCCTCAGAACTTTGGCCCAATGGACTAGAAAAAAATACCTGACCTAGAGTATTATTTATTGAAAATGCCCTCACTTCTAAGTTGTTCCTATGACTTGTGACATTTATGTGATATACAGGTAAGAGGATCATAAAGAAGATATTTATAATGAACCTGCAATTGTTAAGAGTCTGAAAAACAGGAAGGCGTTGGAGCAAGGTGTTAATTGGACTGTTTACAGATGAGGTCATTAAGTAGGAATTTGTATAGTGTGCATAGGATGTGCTCATGTAACTTATGTGTGATGAATGAAGATTTTATATCTAATAATTTCCCCTTGCTTTGAAGTGACACTTCGCTTTTTAAAACCAGTCAAAAGGTTAAGCTTCTTTCTTTTCCAGAAAATTTTAGAAAATAACATTTTTTATAACTTTGGATTTTCAGTCTTTTGCTATAGAAGTTTACATATAGGGAAATTGCTATAGAAGGTTACATATAGGGAAATTGTTAGAGCTAAATTGTCAGTAGGCTGATTTTTGGATGAAACAAAGACCAGCTTCTGACTTATTATTCACACACACACATACACACACAGAAGGAAGAGAAATTCTGAGATTTTATAATGCAGGTGCTGGTGGCTTTACCTAAGCTGAGGCAAATTTTATTTCTTTAACAAGATTCTTTTAATTAAAGAAGGAGCCACCCACCCTACCTATTACCACATCAAACTCATTTGGCACTGATTTTCACCCTGAATAACATTTATTCACAAGGCATATATGCATTTTGGCTTATTATACACCTAGACTGATTAAATAGGCTTACAGAATGAGCATTGTAATTAGAGATCATCATGCTTTCAAATTCAACTTCAAGGTTTCTTTGCAGACTAATTTGTTTAGCCTCCTATCATCTCCCAAAATAGCATGTAACACTTTTCCCCAATAACTTCACAAGGTAGTCCCATGCATGTCTCATATAATCATGATTTGTACAGGTTAAATTTGTATGTCTGGTGAATCCAAAATTTACATCTTTGCCTGTGACATCACATTTGAATTATGTTCATAAATTCCCTAAACCATGCTCTCATATGCTTGGTTTTGACTTTTTTTCTTTTTTGGATGCATTGCAAAGCCTAGCCTGAACCCATCCACTCCTGTTCATCTCACTGCTGTCCTCTGGACCTGATTTCTGTCATCCTCTCCAGGACCACTGTGCTAATCTGGATTCCCTACTGTATTCTTACTGTACTCTGATCCATTTCCTACATGGGTGCCAGAGTAATCTTTTTAAGACATTAATAACAAAGAGCTCAGAAATACCTAACTCTCAATTTGTGTGTGCGCGCGTGTTTTTTGTTTTGTTTTGTTTGTTTGTTTTTTTAGAAAATGACAAGTTGATTCCAAAATTAACATGAAATATTCAAAACCATCTTCAGAAAGAATAGAGTAGGATTATTTAGAGACCTGAGTTTAAGACTTATTTTAAAGCTAGGTGAATTAAGTCAATAGAAGATTACTGGAACAGAAAAATAAACCATGAATATATGCACTCCTCTTATACATAGTCATTAGACTATCTTATATTTGAAAAGAAAATTTCCCACACCTCTATTTTTTTTTGTTAATCCTCACCTGAAGTTATTATTTTGTATTGATTTTTAGAGAGACTGGGAGGAAAGGAGAAAAAAAGGTGGGAAGAGAGAGAAAGGAGAGAGAGCCAGAGAAAGACCCCCTGCAGGGATCAGGTGGAACTGTGCACCAGACCTCCAATATCCCTATCTCTATGCTCCTAAGCAGTCAGTTGGACATCCTTAGCATTGCTGCAGAGACAGGAGAGGCTCTGGCCACCACAGCTGCACTTGCCAGCCATGAGTCCCAGCTCCTGCATTAGTGTCTGCCCTTGTAGTCAGTGCATGTCATAGCAACCCGTCTTTCTTTCATTTGGTCTATTTGCATATTAGCATTTTATTATATAGGATGGGTTGAATTAATAGAAAGTTGATATGTTTTTGAAGAGGAGGGGTGTTTTTTAATTTTTTTAAAAATATATTTTATTGATTTTTTTACAAAGAGGAAGGGAGGGATTAGAGAGTTAGAAACATTAATCAGCTGTCTCCTGCACACTCCCTACTGGGCCCACAACCAAGGTACATGCCCTTGACCAGAATCAAACCCGGGACCCTTGAGTATGCAGGTCAAAGCTCTATCCACTGAGCCAAACCAGTCAGGGCAAGAAGGGGTATTTTGATACTTTATTCCTATATATTTTATTTTCACACTCTTCATATTTTTCTTTCAGGGAAATCCGAATCAAACTCTTATGTTGATGAAGCTTAGTTACTTTAAATACTTAGGCACAAGTTTGCATTGGGGAATTTAATATTTTATTTCAGTATTTTTTCCCTTTGTCATACCCATATGTTTATATTTAAAATGCCTTACCCAATTACTTAGTAGAAAATTTTATCAGTCCTGATAAATGTTAGCTGATCATAGTTTACATTGTTATGATAAATATGAGTTCAAACACACACATGGGCATACCAACATACTAAGTAGCAGTATCTTTGTATTTCTTCCTATTGAAGCCATCAATCATCTCCAAGTAGTATCATTCTTATTTCAAGTGTTGGCATGTTTTGAATGTCTAAAAAGCATTCTAAATGAAAATTTCCTACTGCTGATATAAATTGAGACAAGAGAATACATACAAACAGAATATGCTTTTTATATTGAATTGAGCGGTAACGTAAGGCAGGCTGTCTCTCAGAATTCTGTAGCATAGTTATACTTTATGTGTTGTGAACTTGGCTAGTTCTGTGTCAATACATAGATATTAGTTGGATTTTTTTGTCTTTTAAAAATGTTCTTTACCTTTATTCTTCCTTCTTTCTTATCTTCCTTCCTACTTTTTCTTTTTTCTTTCTACATAACAGTAGTTGCCAATATTGGTTTCTGCTAGCTCTTCTGCATAACTTCAATGCAAAAAAATCTGAACAACTTTCCCTTCGTGTGGCAACTTTTATTAGGAACCAAAGAAACAATCGTGCAATCCTTCTGTAAAGTTGTCATCCCTAGTTCTATGTTATTTCATGCTCCATCCACTGCACTAAAGATTATTTGAAGCATTTCTATAGTTAGGACTTAATCAATATTATTACCTGTATTAGAATCCCTTAAATTCCTAACAAAATAGATGAATTATTAAGAGAGAGTTTCTTAGGCATGATTCTGAAAGGTGAGAAGTGAAAGATTTAATACATTTTAATTTTCTTCTTGTGCAAACTTTCCTAAAATATAGGTCAAACATATTCTGTAAACTCTAGTATCTAAATAAAATGTTATAACAATACAGAAATTTTTAAATGTAATGTCAAGCACTTTATAGTTCATGTTAAATTAAAAAAAAAAAGTAGTAGTATAGATTAGCTACCTTTAGAAATATGCTTGCCTGATTGGCATGGTTCAGTGGTTGAGTGGTGACCTATGAACCAGGAAGTCACAGTTTGATTCCCAGTGAGGGCACATGCCTGGGTTGTAGGCTCAATTTCCAGTGAGGGTTGTGCAGGAAGCAGCCAATCAATGATAGTCTCTCATCATTGATGTTTCTATCTCACTTTCCCTCTCCATTCCTCTCTGAAATCAATAAAAACATACATATTGCCGAAACCGGTTTAGCTCAGTGGATAGAGCATTGGCCTGCGGACTGGAAGGTCCCAGGTTCAATTCTGGTCAAGGGCATGTACATCAGTTGCGGGCACATCCCCGGTAGGGGGTGTGCAAGAGGCAGCTGGTCGATGTTTCTCTCTCATTAATGTTTCTAACTCTCTGCCCCTCTCCCTTCCTCTCTGTGGAAAATCAACAAAATATATATTTTTAAAAACAAACATAGATATTTTTTGATTATACAAGTTTTTATGCAAAAGATATGATAAATCTTATACAAAAACATTAAACAGATTTTTTAAAAAAAGATATATGCTAAAAATCTACCTGTGCTAGAAAAAAGCTCATTAGAGCTTATTCAAATGATATAATAAAAAATTGGACACCTGAAAAAAGATAAACAGAGTTCAGCAAGTAAACAATAATTACTGGAACACAGTGGATTGGTTAATCAGCTGAGAGAAGAGCCTACAAATCAACAGAGGATGATGTTGGAACAGCAGAAAGTTCCACCATCCGTGCACTGGAGAGGCAGAGAGTAGATAACCGGAAGTTGAGACCACATCCTGGCCTGTCCACTTGGAACTGGAGCCTTGGAGATGTAGCCACTACTACAGTTGCTTACTGAGAAAGACAGGAAAGGAAGGCGTCCCCTTCCTCACTCACCTCCCTGTATCACCTATCCAGTCTACTGCCTCTGCCTTCCATTGGCAGTTGTGAGAATAGTAGCCTGCAAAGAAGGATAAGGGCAAACAGATACTGAACTAGAAACTCTAATTCCTTCACAGGGAATTTGTGTTTCAGAAAATGGGCTTCTTTGTGGCCTAGACTCACCCCTACTCAAAAAAAAAAAAAAAAAAAAAGCCATTTTTGGTTTGAGATAAGCTTTTGAAGGTAGTGAGCTTTTTATTCTTTTTGTTTTCTTTTCATTTTTTATTTTCCTGAAAACAATAGGAATGGTCACAAGTAACAATTAAGAAACATCTTTAGTCTCTCCTTTCTATGCTAGAGCTAGTATGTTAAGTACATTTTCTAAACCTTGCTGATTGGTGAGATGTTGTATTACATGCCCACCATCACCCAGTATTTCTAAAGTTTATAAATTATAAAATTGTCTTTAAAATTATGAAATTGCCTTTAAAAACTTTCATCTGTGTGCTATAGTTTCCCTAAGACTAAATGTACATTGGCTAAGTTGAGAGTCTGAGATGATTTCAGTCTCTCTTAATTAAAAAAAAATTAAGTATTGTAGTTCATAAAAATATGAAGTTTTCCAAGTCGGAATTTGCATGTTAATTATGATGTTCAAGAGCAATACTTGGCACTTGTGAAATGCTTAACTCTATTGAAAAGAACAAATATATGTGACAAATTTTCACGGCTCTCAAATCACTTTTTTAACATTGAAAGTATGTATTTGTCATCACATGGAAATCATTGGAAACACATAAATTAGCTAAGAGTTTGAAATTCAGATTTAAAGGTGGTATTTTTCTAAAAAGATAACAGCTTTGGTTTAAAAAAATCACATAGCAAAATAATTGAAAATAGAAGAAAATTATGGTTGGTTATATCAAGATTTATGGTAATCCTTATAAGTATATATTGATATATTACTAAACTCTGTTTCTCCTCTATAAAAATACTGTTTTCTATCCTGTGTCATAGAAAGGATTTTCCTTATTAAAGAAAGGAATTTAAAACCAAGGACACAAACATAATCCTTAGCTACTTCAAAAGTTTCATTTGCTGATTTATGTAATGAATTGATAAATATTTAAACTTTTTATACTGGAGTCTTAAAGCACCTATAAAAACAATTCAGCTAGGCTCATTGAAAATTTTATATGAAGGAAATGCTTTAATGATGTTTCTTTTGCTAAACAACTCTATAGATTTTAGAGAGTAAATGAGTCAGTCTAAAAATACCTTGGACATTTTAACAGTCATGATAGGTAGTTGCAAAAAAAAATTTATTTTGTGTTTAGAGAGGTATCCTTAATTAATTTACACCTGAAAATGACCAGTGGCTCCTTATCATTGTGGTTAGGGAGAACTTACCATTGGTTGTTGTAATTTATACTGCTTAGAAGTTTTTATGCAAAAGATGTGATAAACCTTAGCCAACTTATCTATAGATCATACTATATAGATTGGTCTGTGATCATTTATGCAATACATAGAAAGTGTGGCTGCTGTAAAATTGGCCTCCTTGTCTACACCTCTGCCATAGTATGCAATGAATCACAATTTATGGGAATGTTTAAGATACACAAAGAATCCAGATTCAAATAAAGCAAAAAGAAAAGAAAAAAATTGGAAGAAAATGTAAATATTATTATGGAAGCAGTCAGGAAAAAAATAATTGAAACTTGGGTGGTCTCTTAGAACCTGTCAAATATTTTCAATATGGAGGACCACACAGAGGATAAGAAAATCTAAAGTATTTTATTAGATTGTTAATAGTCCTTTTCAACAAAATGTTTCCATTTGTTGAAATTTAATTTATGTGTATCAGAACTTTTATGTCAGAAAGTTACTGGAATTCTTACAGAAAACATTAAAAAAAAAGCATTCTCTTTGGAAAATGTGAGGTTAAACATGATAATCTCATCTTCTACAACTATTCTTGCTAGTGTTTTTTATTTCTATTAAGTAACTTAGGTTATGTTAAAAAAAACAAACTCTTTTTCCCATGATTTATCTGTTTCTACATTGAGACACTGCACTCTGGGGTTATCTTCTCTACTATACCCATCCCAGTTACCTTTTCCTTTCTGTGCGTTCTTTCCTAAATCAGTTCACAACCACATGAAAGTTAATTTAATAAAGTCAATTTGCCAGTGATCATTAGCTTATTTCCTCTTAACACAATTCAAAAACCATCAGGAATTTATATTCAAGGTTCTCAACAAAATGGCCTCAATGTACATTTCTAAATGGTCTTCCCTCATTCCCTTGGTTATCTCATGTCTGTGAATACAATTGGTCTCTATTTCCCTGCTGTACTTTCCCACTGGGATTACTTTTTCCTCTGAAATAACCAGCATGACTTTGTACTTGTATTACACAATTGAACAACATTTTACAGTTTAAATTTTGAGTTTTCAAAAATATAAAACACAGCTTATTTAGTTCTCAGAGTAAGTCTACATACAATAATAATATGGTTGTAATAATTTTTCATTTTGAACATGAGAAAACTGAGGCTTAATATGATGAAAAAGGCTTACCTATTGATAGAAAAATACATAGTTGATATATTCTATAGTGGCCTGGAAACTTGGTAATCCAAGTCAGATGCATGCATATCCCAGGACAGACTGTACACAACAAATCCCTTCTACTCCTGGAAGTACTCAAAGATTGTGATCCTTCCTTAATTGCTGTCTTCCCCCCAATGTTTAATGTAAATATTTTTATTTCATAGGCCACTTATAAATGATTATGAAATGACAGATCAAAAATTACCTAAATGATCCAATAAATAATCCAATAAAAACTTAACACTTTACTATATTAAATCAGTATACATTATATTGTGTTCAAGTTTTATTTTTTCACATTAACTACAGCAGTCAGAACTTTGCTTTTTTTTTCTTTTCTTTTTCTTTTTTTTTTTTCCTCCCCCTGACCACCTGTTTTGGTCTCATTGCATTATGTGACATACATGTTTTTCTTTAGGTATTGCCCTGTGATCAGAAAGGTTGCTAATGAAGTATGGCAGAAGAAACCTAGGGCCTGTTTCTCATCTGGAACATGCTGGATTACAGACTTTTATTTATCCTGATGAATTGACAGTAGAACTCTAGAGACTTGGTTCAATTTCCTGCCCTAGACAGGCACTGTGAATATTAACCCCCATGAAATTATTTCCCTGGAAGATGATAAATACAAGATAAACATCCTCATTCTCCATATTTGTTGGGTTTGCTTTTTTTTTTTTTTTTGCAATTTATAATTTTAAAAAAAGATAGTTTAATCTTTCTCTTTGAACTCATGTAAAGGCCACACTCCAAGAAGGAAGTGCTATACCAAGAAGCAGTTCTTGTCACCCAGACATGATAACGGTCCACACACAACTTTGAAGGACTCAGGCTGCAGAATGGCCGTGGACATCTGTTATCATATTCTTTCTAAATTATGAACAGAAAAAGTTGCTTGACAGAATAGCTGCAATTACAATTTTAATATGCTGCTTTAAGCTCACCCAATGACCCCTAAGCTCACGATGACTTTGTGTTGATAACAAATGAAGACTCTAATTCAAACCAGGGGAGTGCCACATTCAGCACCCCTAGACAGGGCACTGCAAATTGTCTGATGAAATGTGATTCCCAACACATCATTTGTGCAGTAGAAACATCCTGCACTGCAGAGGGAGATTGCAACAAAGCAATAAATGCAAATTGTATTTTTCTTTACAAGCCCCCAAACCTTAATCCTATTGCTTTATTAGGTCATCACAGAAAACTCCACAAGCCTAAAAAGATAGAGGATGAGCTTATTTTGCTCATGAAAAGTAATCCAGGATCTAGGGTCTTACTTTAATCCACCACTTTGAAAACACTCATTGTTCCTGTATTGTATTCATTTGTAGAGGAAGAAAAAAAATGAAAAGTTTTACATTCAGATAATTTGGACTGAACTGAGACATAAGAACACACTGAACAAGTTAATAATTTATGTTATGGAAAAGCGAATAATGTATTTAGGATTCAAAATGATGTTAACTGTCTAGGCAACATTGACTTAGATAAGCATTGGAGTGCTGTATGGAGAGGTTTATAAGATGTATCATGGCAGAACTTACTCTATGAATCAAGTTCAGCTCCTATCTCCAAATTTTCTGTTCACTCACCAGATCTATCCTCGAATATAAGCTTTGGGAATTTCTCTTTCAAGTGATTTATCAAGATTTTCTTCTCAAATGTATAAAATTCTCCCTATAGGAGTTCTGGTAAGTAAAAATTTCTCACTTCTATTTATTGTTTTTTTTCAAAGATTCTTTTGTACTTAAAATGGATCCCGAGAAGTAGGCTGATACCACCTCTGTGTCCTCCACCAAAACAATCACCATTACCAGTATTATAAACAGGTTACTACCATTATTGCATCATTGCCATTACCATGAAAATCAATGCCATTTTATGTAAAATCACAAAACCATTTAGTCCAGTTCTTCTCCATGTCCAATGAGTATATGAGCAATGAAGGATCTTATTAAAATACAAATTCTATCATATTAGTCATATATATTGAATGTGACTTGAGGAGCTTTCAGGAAATGTTAATGCTGCTGCAATATGGACCAGTCATCAAGAATCCAGGCTTATGCTTAATGCTCTACAAAGATAATTATAAGGACTGGATCCTTACCTATGACTAACTTACAACCACATTAGAAATCTCTTTTAAACACAACCTTTATGTATAAATCTGAACTTGCACACAAAATAAATTTGGGGTAACTTATACTACAAATGATTTGCTATAACATCCTGCTAAAGAGCAACTGAATTAACATTTTAAATATAAGCTCCATAGATATTATTAAAATAATTATTCATTGAGAAAACTTATTATTTAAGGTAATATGCTAAACCTAACAAGCAAAGACAACCATCTACAATAATAAAAGAGAAACATGCAAATTAACCATCACTCCACTATGCCAAGCCATGCCTGCCAGCCAATCAGGATGGAGTATGCAAATTAATCCAACCAAGATGGAAGCTGGCCACAGATCTGGTGCTAGGAGGAGGCTTGGGTTGCCCTGACAATGGAGGAAGCCAAGCTTCCCCTCCCTGCCCTGGCCCACCCTGGCCTCTGCTCAAGGTTACAAAGTTTCAATTATAGAATATAAATAAATCCCAACAAAAATAGTGGCAGCCATGGAGCTGGAGAGAGCAAGAAGCTTTGGTTGCCCCCAGTGATGGAGGAAGCCAAGCTTCTGGGCTGGTCGTGGCCTCCACTCAAGGCTACAAACTTTTAATTATAGAAGATAAATAAATTCTAGATATTTGCTTCCAGCCCAAATATCTACTCAAAGAGGTGCTGAATAAAAAGAAAAAGAAAAAAAGGAGAGACTGAGACCTTGGGTCTCCTAGGAGTGATCAGGTCAGAATGGGATGGCAGGGACCATTGGGGATAAGCAGACCAGCAGGGAGGCCAGTTGGGGTGAGCAGGCCATCAGTGGGGGTCAGTTGAGGTGAGTAGGCCAGTGGGGAGGGAAGGTGGGGCCGAAGGCCAGCAGGGGGTCAGTTGGGGGTTATCAGGCTGGTAGGGGCAGTTTGGGTCAAGCAGGCTGGCAGGCAGAGTGGTTAGAGGCAATCAGGCAGGCAGACAGGCAAGCAGGTAGGTGAGCAGCTGGAGCCAGCAGGCCCGGATTATGAGAGGGATATCTGACTGCCAGTTTAGGCTTGATCCCTATAAACTGGCAGTAGGGCATTTTTTGAGGGGTCCCAGATTGGAGAGGGTGCAGTCCAGGCTGAGGAACACCTCCCCCCAACCCCCCATCCATGAATTATGAATTTTGTGCACCATGCCTCTAGTATATAAGAAATATTGGCATGTGAATAAAGGAAAAATAATAAATAGATGTAAGACAAATATACTGAAGAAATGAGTAGAAAGTAATCACATATGCTTTTGAATGTCTCAGGATATTTCCACTGGTCCATTGGTAGGTTTGAATATCAAATTCTTAATCAATGTTTCTTATCTTCTCCTTAAAGTAGATAATTTTTACCCAGGAGTTAGTCTAGGAGAGAGCCTAAAATAAGATACTAGGTGTTTTTGCTTCTACATCTCTACAGAGTTTTTCCCCTTACTTCTCTGATATGCAGAACTCAGAAATATCCCTCATTGAATTTAGGAGTTAGAAGTCATTGATATAATTATGATGAAGTTGAGGATAGGCAAACATGTGTAATTCTCTCTACCCAGAGTAGGACATCTTATTCTTATTTGTCCCCTAAAGTTTCTATTCATTTTTATCCCCTTGTCACATCTGTCTGTAATTTGCTTTTAACTCTTTTCTTTTCTCACCTACTTTGAAAGCTCATTTATGCAAATATGAAGATACATTATCTCTATTCCCTTCCAGGCTATCGTTCCCAAATGGACATCTTTCAAATTTAGTGACTAGGTCTTTAGATTTTTGTGTTTCACACATTCTTCTGTATTTGAAGAATGAATCTGAGTTACAATTTCTGAATGAAGTAGAGCCTTCACTTCCTAGCTGCAGACAGAACAACTTCGTCTGTTTCCCCTAGGGGTAATCAGAAGTCATCATCCTTCTGGGACAAAGGAAAATCAAGCAGGCTTATTCAGTTCTGTTTCAAGCACCAGTGTGCTGGTTTAGACAAGAGAAGAATACAACACTTCTAACAGATGTGTTCAATCCGAATAGATTTCAGCACATTTAGATGTAAAAATAGGGACTGTTTTTTTCTTCAAGCAAACAATGCCTTGTATTTCATGAATAACCATTTAAATTCAATTGTATATTTCAAGAGTATTGTGTGTTTTTAATAAAAAGAGAAAACAAAGATTGCAATATTCAAATGCAAATGATTATTTCATCTAATCTTATCTAGTATGACGGCAATAGCCATACAGCAAAAGAATAATTGTCAAGGCTAGGCCAGGTTGCAAGAATTTTTGTGTCATCCTTGGCATCTTTGTAAACATGACAGCTGCCTCAATTATTAAATGAGAGACTACTATGGCATCAGTAATTATAGCTATGTTTCCGGTGGAAGATTAATAAACAATGAGTGAATCATAATTGCTCAGCAACAATAGGTAGGCCATTTATATGGTGTTGATATGTACTATTATCTTATTATGAATATTATGTCCCTCGTATCTAGTTGTACAAATAAAAAAAATTCTATTCTGTTATTGGAGTGTTATTTTGATTAAATTGTTTTGCTGTGTATGCAAGTAAGGTAACATTATATTTTAGTCTGTAGCTTGCATATAAGAAAAATTCCTCATCCCCTTGGACACTTTATATAATTTTGATGTATTTTTTAAATGTTAATGCACTGTTTGCATTCAATATTGCTCTGTGTTAGTTTCAGTTGTGCAGCATAGTGGTTAGACTATCATATACTTTACAAAGTGTTCCCCCTGGTATTTCCAAAACCTGTCTGGCACCATATATAGTTATTATAACATTATTGACTTATTTCCTATTTTGTACTTTATGTCCTCTACCAACTTGTACTTATCAATCCCTTCACCATTTTCACCCAGTCCCCCAGCTCCTCTCCTCTCTGCCAACCACCACTCAGTCTGGTCTCTGTAACTAATGTTATAAAAATGCTATGGTCACAAGGAAACCTCTCTAATGTGCGAAATTATTATTGTGTGAAATGTTTGCTGTGTGGAGACCCCAATACTCTGTAACTTCCAAATTGGTGAACACTCCACTGTCTTGATGTGAACATCCTAAGCTTTTAAAGTAAACACCCTGCTCCTAGCATAAGGCACATCATCATAGGGCCCACACCGATAAGACACAAGTTGTTTACTACTGGCTATATAAGCTCTGGACCTTCTTCAGTCAATGTCTCCTGCTTGATGAGAGGACTCCATGCTGCTAAGTGAGACAAGCCCCTAACTGACTGCTCTGCTGTGCAACTGAGTAATGTCATTTTGATAACCTTGCTTGTTAACTATAAAAATCACAGTTTTAGTACTCCTTTGGTTCAAAGAAGACATATTTACACTCTTAAGGCATGTTTTAAAACAAAGGAAGTGAACAACAAGACCATATTTCAGTTCTATTCTGAAATGTGCGTGTCTATGCTACTGCAACCAAGTGCTTCATGGGATTTCTTGGAAGGATTATGTCAGGATTTGGGAATAAAAACATTGTGTCATAGACGTATTGGAGCTGGACAACAGTTGGATCAAAGAGGATTCATGTCTCTTAACAACCCCCATGGCTGCAGAACTGGGTTGAAAAGAATGCTGAGGTCTCATCTCGTCTTGGCAGGAGAAAGCATCGTTTGGGGAGGATGAGGTAAAGAGGTGTGCAGGTTTGAGGTAGATAGAAGTGGAAGGTGTGAAGGTTTATTATCAGCATAGAAGATAGGAGTGTGGGGACAGCATGAATGCTTGTATTTACCATTGCTGACCTTGGTTGATTCCTTTATCAAAGAGTAACTGAGAATAAAAAGGAGACTGGAGTGATTTAAAAAAAAAAAAACCACAAAAACAAACAAACAAACAAAAAACATTCAAGTCACATATCCAAGTAAACTAAAATCAAACTTTTAATTAATTTATTTATTTTGTGGGGGGTTTTATTTTTTTGTTTATTGTTATGGCATGAGAGGCAATCTTTTGCCCACCCTAGTTCTGTTTTGGCCTAATTGGTAAGATCTCCAAATCTAAGGTTACTAATCATTATGATTTTTCAGATCGATGTTCTCAAGTTCATCTATGTTGTGTGTGTGTGTGTGTGTGTGTGTGTGTGTGTGCGCGCGTGAGCGCATGCGCCTGTTTCTAGTTCTTCGGTGAATAGAGGAACCAGGTAGTTCAGTCCAGACACATCATCCTGTACCCTCTACCTCTAAATTTCTTCTTAACACAATTCAGATTATTAAAGAGGCTCAGTTGAGTCTTCAATTGCAATTAATCTCTGCAGATCTTACAATTTCACCACCACCTCCAAAGTATGCCAAGAAGATGTAAAGGCTGTAAGGTACAAATATTCTTTCTAAACTCCTATATATGCTTAGAATGTATATAATGTAAAAATGGACAATAGTTAATACTCAAATTCCCATTGGGATATAGTCATATAAAACCATGTATTTTATTAGTATAGTGGGAAATTGTTTAAATAACTAGTGCTGTATTCTTTGGAATTGGATGAGTTTAACAGAAGATGGAGTGAGCCAGAGTTCTGCAAGTACCTATAAAATGATTAGCTTATGATTATCACTCAGGGATGATGGTTATTCCAAGTAGAATATAAAATGTGGCAGATAAGGTTGCTAATATGTTTAACTTTCTATAGTATTAAAAGCATTATATGATTTAAACATTTACTGAAAGTTTCTATTGATATCTATACTATATATGGATATATATCCATATTAATGTTTATTGTTTACTTCTTACAATTTCTTCTGGATAACAAATAGCTCTAGAGAAATATAAATAAAACATTACCAATGGCAACCATATTCATAGACAAAACTTGCTAATCTCAATATCTTTGGTGAAAGAAAAGCATTTGCAATGGCTAAATCAGAAAACGCAAAAGATATATATAGCTGAAAATGATGGTTACTTGGAAGTTTATAATAGTAATTTTTGTATTAAACTGTTATAAATTCTAAAATATGAAATGTAGAAAATATTTCTGGCTCCTATATCAAACTGAGGTGTTCTTTACTGAGGAGCAGATTTCAAGATATCTATGTTTTGGAGACCCAGGTTCTTTCTATATATTGTGGCTCCAGGATCCCCAGCCTACAATTTCACTGTAGTGGGCACTAAGCCAGCAGAAACAGAGAGATTGGAAGTGTCATACCCTATTTTATGTTAGCTACCCCTAAGACTAAGAGAAGCTTAAAAGTTAGTCTAATGTGTCCAGGATGAAGAGAGAATGTATTTGGTAATGAGGTAGTATAATTTTACTCCCCTGAAGTTAATCCACTTCAGTATGCTCCATGATCTATTTACTCCTTTTCAATATCATAAGCCCTTTGTTTTTCTGAACAAATATATGGTTTCTCTATTTGAAATGGGCCTGTTTATTTCTTTAAAAAATATATTTTTATCTGTCTGTTTCCTGGAAATATATTTTGCTTCTTTTCCAGGTTTAATTTTTCTATATCCCCTTAGTATGTAAAATAGAATCTGTCCACCTCTTGACTACAATTTTTCCACTTCAAAACAGAGATGTCACAATATTATATATTTGAGACCATGTTTTTTGTTTCTTCCCCCCTTGAATGTAAGTTGTCATGAGTTCAGAGACTTTGCCCAACATATTCATTACCTTTTAACCAGTTCACGTATAGGCATTCAGTCATTTACTAAAATAATGCATGTCTATATCTTTTTATTCCTTACTTGTACAACCATTTTTGTGTAGTTACTATCAAGTAGGCATTGCCTTAAACTTTACAGGAGAAAAGAGAGAGAGAGAGAGAGAGAGAGAGCAAAGAGAGGTTGCAAGCCAATGCTAGTCCTCCTTCAAATCTACTGAGAGGAAAAGATGAGTACTCAGGCAGTGTGGAATGCAGTATGATAAGTGTTATAATAGAGAAAAACAATAGTTGTGTGGTGTGTTTGTTTGTTTGTTTTGTCTGTTTTTCAAATTTCTTAGAGGTGTTCCTTACCTATTAAAGGGAATCTATATGGAGTTGCTGGTAGACACTAAGGCAAAAGAAAATTAAAAGATAAAGAGGAGGGAAGGTTCTCAGAATGAGATATTTCAGATAGAGATATGGAGATATAGAGATGAGATAAAAAGTAGTTGACTCAGGATATTGAAAGAAATTTGATATAACTGGAACCTAGATAGTGCGAGGGGAATATGGAGAGATGAGTCTATGAGATTGCTATGGATTTACTCCTAAGCTATGTCAGAAAGGCTGAACTTTCCTTGAGGAAAAAAGTGAAACATTAGAAGGTATAAATGAGAGAGCAGCTGGATATTGATAGAAGCAAGTGCCCAGTGTGCAGGGGGAGTGGAAGTATTTCCAGACCGATGGGTTCACTGCGATATACGTAGCAGAGAAGGACTCTGGACTGTTCATGTGGTGCTTGTCTCGAGTTCAACAGACATAGTGAAAAGCCTTCAGTGTTTCCTATGTAGATATTTTCCAGATCATGGGAACAGGATGACTTCAGATGAAATCAAAGGTCATTAAATGCACAAGAAACCTAGAAAAAGATTTGTTTCAGATAGAATTTAGCTTACCTCTTCAAATTTCCTGCATTAGAAGGTCACATAATCAAATCCAATGCCTGGATAATTTAAAAGTTGAGTACTTTATATTCATTAATCATTAATAATGTTTGTGTATTTGTCTTAAGATAAGGGTAATAATTTATCATATTCCAGTGGAATAAATTAATTGCAATGGAAACTAAGAAAGAATTTCCTCCCTTCAATCTATTATGCCATTGTTATTAAAAGGTAGCTATTAATTGGACAATGATCTAGGCCATATAAAATCTACTCAACTTCAGTCCCATTCTGAACTAAAAATAACATTCTATGTTTCTGTTTTTAATATTATTTCTCAGAATATGCTTCCTCTTTCCTTGTACCAGGTGTTTTTACAAAAGTTAGACTTTCTAATAAGTGCCGTATGCTAGTCTGAGTGCTTCTCTCCCCCCTTTCATTTTGCCTGGATCTTATTCATCTATTCAAATAACATGATTGAAGACCTACTAGATACCAAAAAAAATATAAAGCAGTTTGGGATAACTAAATTAATGATGTAATTCCAACCAGAAAATTTAAAAACTATTGCATAGTGTTTTCCTTTCTAATATTTATAATGCACATTATTTTATTAATATCTATGAGAAGGTTTACAGTAAAGAAATGGATGTAACTTTGTTTAACTCAGCATCCCCATGCTTTACTATTGTACATTATAAATTTATTCCTCATGTTTAACACCTGTGGAATTCCAGTATTTGTCAGCCCAGTTTGTGACAAATAAAATCTGATGGAATACTATAATACACCAGTCTTCATCTATTCTAAGAATTTATAAGGATTTTAATAATGGAAATTACAGACATATACATTGTTCTTTTCTATTTGATAGAGAGGGAAACATTTTGAAATTCTAATTCTTCACATTTTACAATATTTCCAATTTTATATGGCTTATGCCTATTAATTTGGAAATTTTGTAATTATTTATTTAAATTTATATAAATTAGGACAGCGTGACTAAAATATTTTTTTTCACAACAATGACATTATTATAATTGTTTGGGCTCATGTAACCATTTACCTTGACTTCCTAGCTCATGGGCAGACACTCAACCACCAACGCACACTGGTGAAATGGGGCATTAGTGAAACTTCTATTACCCTCCCTGAAAGAGCTAGTTGCTTCAAGGCTTGGTAGTCACATGGCTCTCAATTTATAACTTAGCAAGGCCATTCAGTTTTCTGTTCTTTGATTGATGTTCCTCTGCCATTAGAATGTAGGTCATGTTTGGGGAAATAAAATGATCCCAGAAACCAAAACCAGACAAGCTGATCTGATAAATGGGCAAATTATTTTAATAGACTTTTTGCTAAAGAAAATGTGAAAATGGTCAATAAGCATATGATAAGACTAGAGGCCGAGTGCACAAAATTTGTGCACTGGTAAGGTCCCTAGCAACTGCCAGCTGGTTACTCCCTCCCTCGTTGAACTCCCAGATGAACTCCTGTTGGAGGGGACAATTTGCATACTATGCTTTTATTATATAGGATTTTCAACATACTAATTATTAGGTAAGTATAAATCAAAACTATAATGAGATATCACTAACAATTATAAAAAACACAGAAAGAGTAAGTGCTGGAGAAGCTGTGAAGAAATTGGATCTTCGTGCATTTCAAATGGAAATATAAAATAATGCAAAGTATAAAAGGTACAAAATATAAAGTGAAAAACAAGAATCTTCCTCAGATAATTCAACATAGAATTATAATATTATTTAGCAATTCAATTTCTGGGTATATGTCCAAAAGAAATGAAAGCAAGAACTTAAAACTGTATACTCATCCTCACTGTAGCATTATTCACAATAGCCAAAATGTGGAAGCAACCCAGACATCTATTATTGGGGGCATGGACAAACAAAATGTAATAGGTATATATAATGGAATATTACTCAGATTCAAAAAGGAAGGACATTCTAATACATATTACAACCATAGGTGAATCTTGAAGACCTCATTATAAGTAAAATAAGCCTTTACAAGAGGACAAATATAGTATGATTCCACTTACAAATTTCTGGACATGGATGTTGGTGAATGTTTACAGCAGTGTGAATGTACTTCCTTATTGCTCCTGACTATACACTTAAAATAGTTAAGATGATACATTTTGTCTGTATCTTTTGCTACAAAAAAAGTGAATAAACACATGAATGATGGGATGAATGCAGGCACTATGCTGCCTATTTTGTTCTTAAGAAACATGAAATTGAGCTCAAAAAAGAAGAGAAGAAATACTCTAACTTTATTTTGTTAACAGGTAACAGGGAACAGAGTGGTTTGAAATATACTCTCAGAGAATTTATTAAATGATGATGGATAATCTAAAAATAATGGAAATCATGTAAATAATTATAATTAATAAAACAGTCAGTCGGACATCCCTTTCACAATCCAGGACTGCTGGCTCCCAACTGCTCTCCCGCCTACCTGCCTGATTGCCCCTAACCACTTCTGCCTGCCAGCCTGATCACCCCTGAACCACTCCCCTGCCAGTCTGATCAAAACCTAATTGCTCCCCTGCTGGCCCAAATGCTTCTAACCTCCTTCCATGCCATTTGGTTGCTCCTAACTGCACTCTCCTGCAGGCCTGGTGCCCCCAACTTCCCTCCCCTGCAAGCCTGGGTCCCTCCCAACTGTCCTCTTCTGCAGGTCTGATCTCCCTCAATTGCCCTCCTCTGCTGGCCTGATAACCTCTAATTGTCCTAGCTGCAGACCATCTTGTGGTGGCCATCTTGTGTATACATGGGAGCAGCCATCATTGACCACATGGGGGTGGCCATCTTGTGTATTGGAGTAATGGTCAATTTGCATATTGCTCTTTTATTAGATAGGATTGCCTTTGTACAATTTTTCTTTCTTATAAACCCTTATATAAATTAATGAATTGGAAAAATGAAGCTAAGAGACTGTGGTAACTAACATTGGTCAGAAAATAGCAAATGTTAAAATTTTAATTTTGTTTTCTGATTTCTAAGGTAGTTTTTCTTCCACATCAGCAATCTGAGGCTCTCGTTAAGCCATTGTTTTTGGCTGTACAAATGCCATATTATATGACCACATAAGTGCTTATTCTGCAGTTTCTGTGGTTCATAATACATAATGAAGGAGTTTAAATACATTAATTAATGTAACTTGAGGGAGTAAGCATGTGTCTGAACTGCTTATTTTTAAAATAGTTAATGTAGTCAGATGACAGGTGAATTGGAACATTTTTAATGTTAAAAGCAAATAAGTTTTTATAAGCTTCCATATTGCAAAACAAAGAATGCTGCCAACACATTGTCTTTGTTTCTATGAGGAGATTCCACAATGGGTCTATTCCTCTAACAACAATGAATCATTCAGTTCAGAGTAACTGTACATAAGAAACCAAAGGTCATTTAGTAGTGATTTATCAAATCTATTGAAAACATTGTCATTTTTTTTAATGATGAAGTTGAGATCACAGTATTTGAACTACAATCACAGTCTTTTGCAAGCTGGAAATTTCAAGGGAATCATGAAGGCTGGCACTGATGTCTCTCAGGAGATGCACTTACTGGTGTCTGATGCCAGTTCTGAAGAATTCCACTTTTGGGGCCACCCCTTTATCTTTGGCTTTTATCATTAGGTTGCTCTCATATGAATTTTATGTTTGTGTAGGTTTCACTCAGTATTTTAAGTCTGATCAGTAGACTGTAAATTAATTTGCTGGTCAGCTTAGAATACAGACTAATGTCTGGGTCACCATAAGCATTGGTTTCATGTTTTTTGAAAAGATAAGTGACTTTCTTTATTCCTGAGAAATATGTGTGCTAACTTCACAAAATCAGTGAATCATTTACAAAGAGAAGTACCAGTGGTGTGTTGGTAAACAGCAAGAATTCCAAGACCCAAAAGAAAGATTGTGATTTGTGCTCTCAATTTTTTAGATGTAAATACTTCCACGTATGCAGATTTCAAACAACCACAGGTTTCCAACCAGCTCATAAAACTCCTCAACATTTAATAATTGGCAAGCTGAAGCATACCAGCTCCATCAGAAGCTGCTCTAGTACTCCCCTGAAAAAAAAGTGCTTATAGTAAAGGTAACCCAAAAGCTAGAAAAGTAAGATGTAAAAGCACTTGTCCTATAAAAAGATTCAGACTTATGCCCATTGATCTTCTCTACTCAAATTATGATATTCCTAGAATTCAAACATCTTTGTTATTTAGTTCTGTCTAACTTATTGTTAGAGAACATAATCTCTGGGAAATAGCCAGATTTAGAAATAGTACAATTATCTTCTCCTCTTATTGCTTTTCTCTTCATTTTTTTTTCTTTCATGATTGCTGCCTACATGCACATTACAAAGCCAGGAATGTACAAGAAGTAATCATATTTATTGAGTGCTTATCATGTCCAAGTCTTGTGATATGAGATGCACATGTGTTATCCTATTCAATTCTCACAATCACTCATAAGGTATGTACTTGCCTCCCTAATTTTCTGAGAAATCTCCAGACTCAGTGGCTTAAAAAGATGAAGATACAAATTGAGTCATACTTCCAAGACTGGAGGATTTAACCTTTAAATTCTGCTTTTTTTAATGACAATTGTCCCATAAACAGTAAAAATACCATCCTGACTTGTGAAACATTTCTAGTCTATAATGTGCTTCTCCTTGCTGTATTTTCACAGAAACGCATTGAAGTGGGACTGTGAAGATATGGTATCCTTCTTACGTATGAGTACATTGAGCTGAGAAACTAGACCATCCCACATTTACAAATGGTGTTTCCATTCTCTAAAAGAAAAAGGGATAAAATGTCTAACAAATATCACAGATCCCGGGAGTTGGAAGGAAATTCAGAAATCATTTGGTTCAACGGTCTTATTTCACAGAGAAGTTCTTTGCATTCTTGTAGAGAGCATCTAAGGCTCTATACTTCACTTCTACATAATGTATGTATTTGAACTCGATATTTTGTCTTGTTAGTGTTTTCATAAAATTATAAAGCAAATATGTTACAATCTTAAGGCTGTTATACTGGGAGTTGTGTATATAGAAATGGGAAGATGTTGGCATGGCAGAATATAAGTGGGAATGATAATTATTGATCTTTATTGACTGATCTGGCAATAATTCACATTTCATTTTGTCTAAAAATATTTTACATTAAGGTTTAGCATTTCATAGCAAAATGAATGCATTTGAGGGATATCTAATTAATCTTTGTGGGCACTTTTTATAAAGAACTCTGAAAAGTTTATATTTGCAATTTTTATCAGTGTCAAGACATTGAAAAATTGGTAAATGACAATTTGGACTACAAATTCACTGAGCTAACAGAAGAAAGGCTTCAAATTGTCAACTGGCTCACAGATTCAAAATGTTCTCAACTGTCCAGTGGCGTCATAAGTATCACTGACTGCTGAAATTTAAAGATTGTCTAGAGTTCAACTCAAATGATTTTTCATAAACAGAACTATTTAGGCTTGAGTTGTCTGTACAAATACAATGGGTTATAAAATTTTAATTTTATTTGTTTTTAAAAGTCATTTAATTTTTGTTAATTTGTTTGCACTCCTTTGCTGCCTTTGGAGTCATCTGTTTATACTTGTGGGAAGATAATTTTCCAAGAATGAAATATGAACATCTCTTCTCTCCTGGGTTGAAACAAGAGAGGATAGTTATTTCCAAAGTCCTGGGCCTCCTTTTATTATAGAAAGGAGAATAAGAATGTATATTGCTAATGTCTTTGTGTTGTTTTTATGAATAAACAGGCTCTTCTTGATATGTCATATATATATATATATATATATATATATGTGTGTGTGTGTGTGTGTGTGTGTGTGTGTGTATACATATATATATATATGTGTGTGTGTGTGTGTGTGTATATATATATATATATATATATATATATATATATATATATGATATGAATGAAAAAGAAGGAGGAAAGGAGAAAGAGAAGGAGAAGGAGAGAAGGAGGAAGAAGAAGAGGAAGAGGAGGAAGAGGAGGAGGAGGAGGAGGAAGTGGAGGAGGATGGAGAGGAGAAGGAAGAGGAAAAAATGGTTTAATAGAGAGGAATAAAGGCATGTGAAAATACATTGAATGAGATTGAGGAAGCAAGAGAAGAATATGGCCATTGATCTGGGTGAACTCTCCAGGTGTACTAATGCTTTGGCAGTCTCTGGGATTGAGCTTATTGAAGAACCACTGTAAAAAAAATGAGACATTAGAATGTCCAGAGTACCTGCCAGCTCTCTAACAACTTTTGTAAATGATAGTGTTCCTGCTTATGCCATCACCAGCCAGCCAGCAGGATGTCAGCAAATGTGGTCATCTACCTGGTTATTCTGCAGCATTCTCCCTGTAATGTCTTACAACCCAAGATAATTATAAGACCAGAGGGAAAACCTGGGCACCCAGCAATTGGATGGGGTGAATTCCTGTAATTGGGGTGACGATGAGAGCTCCAGACATTCCCCTCCCCCTTGCAGCTGGGACAGGGCAGAGGAAACACCTCTGCTTCCTAGCTAAGCACGTGGATTTTCCATTTGAAACAAATATGAACTATGTTAGTTCCTGATCCTGGAAAAAAAGGAAGTGTGTTTGGTTGAAAATAAAATAACACAGCTGTCATAATCACCATCTCATCATCTCCTTAGTGTTTAGGACTGTAGAAGACACTAAAAGACTATGGAGAGATAAGGGAAGAGAGAGAAGAACGAGTCACAGTTTTGTCTAAAGAAGTTTCATTGCATGGCTGGCAAGATTATGACCTGAAGGATTTCTAGAAAGCCATGGTGTCCTCTTACAGCACAAAATGTCTGGGATCCAGCTGACAGAGAGCTGAGAGCTCCCCAGAGGCAGTTTAGAAGACTGATTAGGATAACCTTGAAAAACTGACTTATTTGCTGATTTCTGATTCCTAAGACAGATAAGAACTTCTTGAAACTTTCCTCATATTCTTCAAAATCAATTTAAATGTAAATTTCATCTACTGTAATTTTTAAAATTAATTTTATATTTGAGATGAATATGTCCTTTTGCTAATTACCTATCTTATCTCCCTTGGATATATTTTGTCTTCCTTTTTTAAAATAAAATTATATATTTTTTATAATTTTAATATATATTTTCTAAACCTAATGTCTAGATACAAAAAAGCTAATTTCCCACCTATTTGCAATTTGGAGATTTCAAAGTATGGACCTGAAACATATAATTTTCCCAGAGGAGTGTGTTATGTAAGTTTCTTTATTAATCAAAAGTAATCATCTGTACTGTGGGCACGCCATATTATTTTGTAACACTGTTTGTCTTTAGAGAACTAAGATTTTATTGAGGGAGTGCCATCATCCCTCAATAAAACATCATCATAAACTTAAGAAAGAGGATGTTCAGTATCAACTGAAGAACACATCTTTTATACATATCTTACTTTTGACATGATCAAAGGAAAATTGCTATCATATGCTGGATACTGCTTCTTTTTTTCCTCTCCCCACCCCTTCTGTAAGGAACAACTATAATTTTCAACTGCACATGAGACAATGTATGCATAACTTCAAAAGGCACATTGGTCGAGTAATTAAATTAAGTGGGATGTTTGACATCATGTACAAACCTCATTCTGTGACTGACAGAATATTCTGTTTTCAACTCAGTGCTGTGGAACTCTGAGAGAAATTGGAAACTCACAGTTTTTTCAGAGACTTTTTGAAAAGATATAAAGGTTAGGTGTTACCTTGTTAATTGTGCTTAATAATTCTAACAATGATGATGTGTCCTATTTACTGAGCATTCCTATTTGTCTTGTCTCATATTAATAATTTACATGTAAATACATTGGGCCAAGTAAGTAAACAAAATGGGAATAAAGGACTATATAGGCAATGATATTTTTTGTAAAAAAAGAAAAAAAAAGAAAGAAAGAAAGAAAGAAAGAAAGAAAGAAAGAAAGAAAGAAAGAAAGAAAGGAAGGAAGGAAGGAAGGAAGGAAGGAAGGAAGGAAGGAAGGAAGGAAGGAAGGAAGAAAGAAAGAAAGAAAGAAAGAAAGAAAGAAAGAAAGAAAGAAAGAAAACAAAACCAAAACAAAACTTAAATAAGCATTCAGCTAAATCTGCAAATCTGCAAATGTTCAAGACTTACACTCAAACTGTAACAAAAGAAGAAAAAGGAAGGAAAGTATAAGCAGACATTAGACTGGTAATTTGATCCTTTTGTGAGTAGAGAGATTAGGGCAGGAGAATGGTTTCAGAGACAAAGGGGATGGTATGAACTGTTGATAGGAGCAGGGACTTCCAGGAGCAAGAGTGAATGTAAATAAGGTGTCACAAATGAAAGGATGGGGATGGTAGTTGCCAGGCTTATGTTGGGCAGTATCTTCAAAGGAATAAACTGGAAGCCATGATGGTGGTGCCTCCAGAACTGTGAAAACCACCAGGTAAACCAGAGAGAGGCACAGGCAGAAGAAATACTGGTATCTTCAGGAGGCAGGTTACAAACATGTAACCTGAAATTGGAGGCATGCAGAGAGGTGGGCATGGTCCTCCTTGAAATACAAGGGGCCTCCCCTGCTTTGAGCTGCAGTTTTAACAGTTCTTCTAGTGGGAACTGAGGCAGAGAAACACAGCCTTTCTATATTTTTGCGTCTTTGTTATATATAGATTGGTGACCTAGGAAGAGTTCTTATACTATAATTAGTAAAGTGTCCATTTATAGGTGTTGTGACTTTTGCATTCTATTATTTTAACAGATATTTATTGAGAAACTATTATGTCAAATATTAATTTAGATCTTGGAGGTAGAGATGAATAAAACAGATAGGATCTCCCTACTCTCATGAAGCTAACAATTTAGTGAGAGGTGATAGACAATATATAAACAAATGTGCAAAGTATTGTGCAAAGAATTATAATCGGTTGCTGTAGCACAAAAGGACTTTCACTTCCCAAGATTAGAATTAAAAGTGATGATAATAGTGACGAGGTCATTATGAGGAAATAACATTCCAGGCAGACAATGCAAGCCCATAACAAAGGCTCTAAAGTAAAAGTTGGATTGATTTCTTTAAAAAATCTAAAATAAAGACAGTGTGTTAGAGCATAATGAACAAAGCAAACAGTAGTAGGGAATGAAGTCTGAGAACATAGCTTCGTGAGATGAGATAATCTGAAGCTTTATTTGAAATGCAGTCATGATCTGAATGTTTGTATTTTCTCAAAATTTGTAAGTTAAAATCTAACCCTTATAGGATGGTATTTGGAGGTGGAGCCCTCATCAATGGAATTAGTTCCTTAATAAGAAGAAATTACATAGCTAGCTAGTTCTCTTTCCACCAAATGGGGACTTAACAGGACATCCTTTTTCAACTAAGAAGCAAACCTTATGACAATAATTGACCAACACATTGAGTTTGGACTTCCCAATCTCCAGAACTGTGAACAACAAGTTTCTTTATGATATGTTGTTATAGCAGACTGAGCTAAGTTAGCAGTGGTAAGACACTAGAGTATTTTAGTTAGGAGATCAGGTGGTTTCTTCTGCTAAAAGAACACTCTGGAAAATGCCTACAGAATAAGTTATAAGGAATAGGGTTAATAATGGAAGTAAGAAAACCAGTTAAAAGTCCACTGTAGTTCTCATGGTTGTAGAGGTGGGAGATGGTGGTAATGATGGTCAGAAATGAATGAACATAGAATGTGATTTTGAGACAGAAATGAGATTTCATGAGACAGGTTGTATGCTGAGAGTGAGAATAGAGAAAAAAGTTTTTGCTTGTGCAGTTTGGTTAGTTGATGGGCACTTTGAGAAACAGAGTGTGCCATCTAGAGAATATACTTAGAGTGAATGTATCAAGAGCAATATTTCAGTTATGTCAAATTTGAGGCACTATTTTGGAATATAAGGAGAAAAAAACTAAAATAGGCAGTTGGATATTCAAATCTGAAATATCAGGGAAAGTTTACATTCAGATATATAAAATCATAACATTATCACGGTAAATACAGCCTTTATGATCCTTATTGCAGAGACATCTCCAGAAACCTGGGAGGGACTCAATAAGCATATATTTTTGTTGCTGTTGTTGTGGCCCATTTTTCTGTCTACTATATATGGTACTGATTTTGATAAATTTATAAATATGATAAATTATAAGGATATGAAATTACAGCTAAAATGGAGTACTGTGTAAGGTTTATAGAAGCATCAAAGTAAAACACATTTATTCCAGACATGTCTAAATAGAAGTACTTCTGTGCCCTGGGTCTTGAAGAAAGAGTAGGAGTTTGCAAGTTTGAGGGGATAGAAAAGGAAGCCCAGGCCCAAGAAACTAGAGAAATAACAGCAAGGAGCTATGAGCCTATACTATAAACAAAGGAACAATAAAGGTATATATTGTAATATATACATTATACATTGTTATCCCAACTCCTAATCAAGAGTATCTTTTGAATTGCTCAGCCTTTGGAGGATACAAACTAATTTAAAAATTTTAAGATGCTTTTGAAAGTCTGTTTACTTAGATTATCCTTGGGGAAATAAGATGTGCATACAGAAAAAATCTTAGTCAATATGTTATTGGAAGCTAAACTTTGTGATATGTACCAGGACTTCAGGGATAAAAAGAAATCACTAGGAAACAGATTTATTTAGGAGGACAGGGTATGTATCATGAATAATGGGTGGAATTTGAGTATGTAGAGAAGATAGAATGTGCAAAGTAGTTTGAGCAGAAGGAAAAAAAAAATGAGTTAAAGAATGATTGAGGGCCATCTTAGAGAATAAGAGACCAAGAATATAAATCCAGTCCTTTGAAGATATAAAGAAACTAGAGCCCAGTGCATGATTCATGCACTCTCAGTGGGAGCAGGCCTAAGATGTCAGTCAGATATCTTAGTGCTGCCGAGGAGGCGGGAGTGTGGGAGAGGCTCTCACTACCACTGAACTGTGCCCCAGCCATGAGCCTGGCTTCTGGCTAAGCAATGCTACCCCTGTGGAAGCACACTGACCATTAGGGGGCAGCTCCTGCATTGAGTGTGTGTCATGCTGCTCTCAGGCTAAAACTGGCTTTCGGACATCCCCCAAGGTGTTCTAGATCAAAAGAGAGTACAGGCCAGGCAATGGGACTCCACTGGAGCATGATCAGGGCCAGAAAGGGAAGCAGGAGGTTAGCCAGCCAGGTAGGGACCACTGGAGGGCTCCAGAGTATGTCCAGCACATCTCACTCAGTCCTGATCAGCTGGATCCCAGCAGCAAGATCACCTACTGGTTGGAGCATCTTCCCTCTGATGGTCAGTGTGCATCACTGTGAGCAATTGAGTGGCTTTTGCATATCATTATCATATTATGCTTTGATTGGTTGAATTGCTGACTGGGTGACTGGACACTTAACACATTAGGCTTTTATTATATAGAATAATTTGTATAAATCAAGATGTGTCCTATTATGGAAGGGTTTAAGAGCCCCAGGCAGGAGGCTGATGGAAGCCTTTCAAAATAGAATGGATCATCTTTGCAACCATATAGTCAATGGGTCTGGGCTGCCTGTCACTACTTGAGCCAATTGAGCAGAGACAGGGTTGAATCATATATGAGGGCTTATTCCAATTATGCCAGCAGTATGGGAAAGCAACAGTTCATCCACAAAAACCTGCTATCCCCTCACCATAAGCCAGCTGCTTATATTGGAAAGAAAAAGGAAGACTGCACGAGGAAGTAGGCAAAAATGATAAGAAAGAGTATGCAAAGTGGTTATTTTACAGGTAATTCCAGCCAGGGGTTTCCAAAGGCCTGGGGATATACAAAAGGCTGAGGGTTTTCAAAGGGCTGGCACCTCTGGTTTCTGCAACAAGGTTGTTAATTTTTCAACAAGATTGTTAATCTTTCCATAATAATAGGCAATGCCTAAATGTAGAGGATGGGCCACATTTCCAGGTGAGCTCCCAGACCCCACATGCAACTCCCAGCCAGGTTAGAATGTGCTTTCTTTAATCAGAACAAAACAATCACAGTCATGAGAGCATGTTTAATGTGTCCTATAATTACAGCTGGTCCCCAATATTCTATTTCATCCCTAACATATTGACACATACATTTCTGTCCTACACTGTGTGTGTATCACTATGTGTAAATAAGCAATAATTGAAACAGTGACATAGTTTTGGCATTCCATCAAATTGTGACTCCTCTGAGAGCAGAATACATAGCTTATACTTTTTTAGTTTTTCCTCAATTTGGAGACAGGAAGTATTGTAGAAATCCATTATTGAAAAAGAGATTGATACAGAGATTTAGAGGAAGATGAGAGAAATTGCATTGCTGACCTCTCGTAGCATTACATAGAAAGGACACCACATATGAAACCTGCTAGGAGAGTCATCTATATCATAGCTCCAGATCACTGCCCGATCATGATCAGCTTGTCCTTGTGATCTTTATTTAGATATGCAAAAAGCTGAGAGAGACAGACTGAGGAGACTTTAGCACAGTCCAGGCTAATGTTCACCCAACACACACACACACACACACACACACACACACACACACACACACGCACAACCTGGGACTGTCTCATCTGGAGCATAAATGTAAAGTTTTCAGGCTGTCTTCCTTAGTTGAGTTGATAAGATATATTTACAAATTGCTCTGGAAACCATGAAAGTTGTTCTTTTAATATAGAGTATGTTCCTAACATGACATTTGATTTGAAAGATTTGAAAAGTACCTATATGCATGAGGGGATTATTGTAAGCAAGCTATACAATTTCAGTGCTCAGGAAATAGGAAGTAGAGCTGTCTCTTCATTTTCATCCATATATTCTTTTTGTTGATTTATCAAATATTTCAGCATTGATTACAAAACAGGCAGTGTGCAGAGACATGACATTTAATTTCATTCTGCTTTTAGTTATGGATGGATAGAGTTTACCATCCCTGTGCATTCATTCATTCATGTATTGAAATATACACAATTTTTCTTGCCTGCTATTCTAAGCACATTTCCCCCCCAAGAACGTACTGTGCTCCAGACACTTTATTAGAATCTGGGAATGCACAATCAAAAGGCTGCCTAGACACTTTTGAGGTTACAATATAATGAGAAAACAGCTGTGAAAACTCAAAAATATTATGTATCAAATGTTGTATAACAAAAAATATATAGTGCAATAAAATAGTTAACAGCAGTCATTTTGCAAACTTTTAATCAGTTAATCTTCTGAGGGATTCAGAAAAGGCTTCAGCCAGAAGATATGAGTAACTATTGATGGAAAAGAGACTCTTCTGGGAGAATAGAATTGAAATTATAAGCAGATTTTATATCCAAGAACCTATACTAATAAAAGGGTAATATGCTAATTAGACCAGACATCTTTTGGACATCCTTCTGGACAAAGCCATGGTGACAGAGGCCAAGGCATAGGTGGTTAGGGGCAATCAGGCTGGCAGGGGAGGGCAGTTAGAGGTGAACAGGCTGGCAGGCAGATGCATTTAAAGGCGATCAGGAAGGCAAGGGAGCAGTTAGGGGCAATCAGACAGAGGGGGTTAGGGGCAATCAGGGTGGCAGGCAGAGGTAGTTAGGGCAATCAGGCAGGCGAGTGGTTAGGAGCCAACAGTCCCAGATTATGAGAGGGACATCCCCCGAGGGGTCCCAGGCTGAAGGCACCCCTCCATGCCTGAATTTCATGCACCGTGTCTCTAGTAAATTTGATAAAAGGCTCGGGTTCATGGAGTAATAAAACATATTAGCAATCTCTACATCTTTGATGTGATAGGTGGGGGCATGATTCAAGGTGAAAGAGTCATGAGACAAAGGGCCTTGCAGGAAATTGAACCTTGTGGACATTACTTAATGGGCAGCCACTAAAGCACCTTAAGCCGTGGAGAGTGAGGTGTTCAAATATGCATTTAAAGGTAATTTGCTGAACAACATGAACAACATACCAGATAAGACTCTCTATACATATTAACGAATGGCAATTTAAAAAATATTTCTGGAAAGTGCAGATTGCAGTGTGGTACTTAGAACTCACAAGTCCTTGCCATTGTTTACTTGATACTTAAAAGTATCAAGTGTTGGTGGAGGGAATGGGTCTCAGATTATCCCTTCTTTTCTCTCTTTCTATTTTGGAGGTTTGGTCCCTCTGGGTCTCTATCTGTCACTATTTTTGTGCGGCTGTGCCATGATGGCTCTTGATGTGGTAACCCAGGCACCAAGCAGTGTTGAGTGGGAAGGTCAGGACTCAGTGGAGCCAGAGAATAGTACTTAAAGGAGGAGAAACCAAGGGAAAATAATTACTGTAATATAACATGTCCAGTGAGGGAGCTCGACCTTTAAGAATGCTGTGAGCTGCAGCGAATGCTTCATTTGCTGCCTGGAATAGTGAAGAGGCACTTCTCCCCTACCAGCTCTATATCGTTTTGGAGAGAACCCCACTGAGGAAGAAACGGAGGGATTTATGTCTGTTGAGTTAATGCAGGGCACGTAGCTGTTTGGGAGTCCAGAATTGGATGTCAAGGAGGAGAAAGACAACCTACAGTCCTAAGAGGACCAAACATGCATTCAAATATACAAGATTGGTGCATACATAAGATGTTAAAACTGAAATGGGAATGAAGAAATGACAGGGGATCTACAAACAACAGAGCTAACAATGATCTTTAAGAATAATCATGGAGGTCCTAGGACACCCCTGCCCAAGTCAATTTTCTTAAGATTGTAAGGTATTCTTCAATGTCTTCAGGCACTGATCTCAATTTGCAATTGGGTATGTTACTTGTGAAATTCAAGTTTCTTTCTCCTAATATGGGAGTACAGGCCAATATTAGTTTCTGGTTTCTATGATTATCCACTGAGCCTACCATAGCATCATGGAGATAGTTGGTACTCAATCACAGTTACCATTTAGGGAGGTCCTATGGTATAGTATTCAGGTGATGGTCAAAATTTTAACACTCACAGAATCACCAAGAATTTTACTAAAAGGTGGGCTTGATTCAGTAGATTTGGGGTTCGATGATGCTGGCCACACTTTGAGTAAGCAGGAGTTAGACAAGTTAGACACTTATGGTTGAAAATCTAAGTTCTAGAAAGCTTAGAAATTTAATTCACCACACAGTTTGGGGAGAGACCCTGGATTCTAACCCAGACCAGGCTGGCCCCCTAATTTTCAAGCATGTTGTTTGCTTTCTAAACTCCAGTCATTCATAAATGTGGTCCCATAACCCCCATCTCCTTACAAAAATTGCACCTGTCACCCTAGCCAGTTTGGCTCAGTGGATAGAGTGTTAACTTGCACACTGAAGACCTGGGTTTAATTCCCATTAAGGGCAAAAACCTAGATTGCAGGCACAAGCTTTGGCCCTGGTCAAGCTGTGTGTGAGGTTATCAATCAATAAGACACATTGATGTTTCTCTCTCTCTGCCTTTCTCCCTCCCTTCCATTATTTCTAAAAATAAATAGAAACATATATTTGGGTGAGGATTAACAACAACAACAAAAATTGCATTTGTGCTTTGGGCTCCTGAAAATACTGCAACAGAACATGCATAGCCTGCAGGGCATTGTGAACTGGAGGTAG
Organism: Pipistrellus kuhlii; assembly: GCF_014108245.1. Lineage (NCBI taxonomy): Eukaryota > Metazoa > Chordata > Mammalia > Chiroptera > Vespertilionidae > Pipistrellus > Pipistrellus kuhlii. Next base: position 4,535,171 of record NW_023425404.1, read on the forward strand.
CTGCCTTCAGAGACCACATGCTTTAGGAAGGCTTTGACTTCTCTAGACCAAAAGTACATAAACCAAAAGATCCACCAGTCACGAATCTGACTTTCTGAACACAGCATAGGTCTTTACACTGTGATAAAAGGTGGGGCCTTTTTTTTTCTTTCCCAAATCAGCTGAAGTTATCTCAGCTAGAGCATCCAGAAGTGGGAGTACATCCAGAGAAATGGTAAGACTGGAGTTAAGATTTCAAACAGGAGATTGAAAAAATGGTCAAGGCTGATCACCTTCAGATAGCTAGCTTTTCCTGGAAGTGAATTATGCTTGCATCTCTAAAAGATTAGTATAGAACACTGGGGGAAAAAATCTGACAATTTAACTTTATCTGACAATTTAACCTTAACTCTCTATTCTTCTTGAAGCAGTTTGTGTGACCATATGTACGCATGCGTGTATGACTCATCTTACAACATGGCTGTGATAATGTACCATATGGCTTTGGCTTCTACTGGGTGGGTTTTATAAGAAAGAATAGACAGGGTTTCATTTTTTTTTAGTTGTAAAGACATAAAATTTTAAATTAAAAATAACCTTTCAGCTGATTTCTTGCATAATTGCTATCTTGTTTGGCTGATACTGTGGCAGAAGTATAATTTGCTGAAGTCTTGGGGATTTTCAAATTGGTTTATCCTCTAAATTTGCATGGACATGGTTTTCAGTCAAGTGCTTAACTAAATCCTCTGACCAGGAGCTATCAGTGTTTGCATTGAAAAACAGTCAAAGATCAGGGAAGGACTGACTCTGTGCTGCATCCCCTGAAGAGATTCAATGAGGAAAATTCTGGATCTCTCACAATGCTATTACTTATCATTAAGTGTCAGCAGATGCTGGGAGCTTACCTGGACTTCTTTTAAAAGACTAATTCACCCACAGGGTACAAGGGGAAAATGTAGAAAGAGCTAACAATGTGACACATATTCATGGAATGACTATTTACCATCATCTCTTTAATAGGACTTTTGGAGAGGAAATTTGGGGACATTCTTGCCTAAAATAAACTTTCTGATGCAAAACAAAATGAAACAAAAACCCAAAAAATTATTTGGTTTTCTGATCAGAGGTAAATGTATGTAGCCAGTGTTTAGAGTTCATGGTGTTGTGAGACAGTCTATAAATTAGAGTGAAGTGAACTCTTTTTAGGCTGGGATTTCTCATGTCATTGCTTATCTATTGAGCTTTGCATCTGGTATGATTAGGCATCTAGTGATAAAGAAGGAAAAAGAATTTGCGCCTGAAACCAAGTTATTTTTAAAACTGTGATTGGGACTGTAATTGCTTTTCCGTGGCACCACAGACTTCCTGTTTTAAATCTGAAAAGCAGTTGAGAGAGCACCCAGATGCTCATACTGAAGGAAACTTAAGAGACAATCAAAAACTCCACAGTAGCCACTAGTGAGTGTATACATATCAACTTTGAGCCCATCCAGGGTGATTCAGAGGTTAAGGGTCAGTCTAAGAACCAGGAAGTCATGGACTGATTCAAGATCAGGTCCCTTGCCTGGGCTGGATTCCCAGTGTGGGGTATGCAGGAGTCAGCCAATCAATGAGTTTCTTTCAGCATTGATGGTTCTTTCTCTCTGTCCCACTTCCTTCATCTCTGAAATCAATGAAAATATATTTTAAAAAATTAACCTTTTGCCAAAAGGAGAGGAGGTGAATGTGGCAAAGAGAAACTCATTTTATATGGGGGAGGGGGGAAAGGAGGGAGGCATATAAAATGATGCCATGCTATTGATGAAATTCATATTCCTTCTTAAATATAGTCTCCTGATGAGTAATGATGTTGTGAGAACTGGGCTAGGAACCCAAGTTCTAGAAAAATCACCCTATTACTGCAATGGCCACTGAAGTTCAGATGCAATTTAAAGGCAAAGAAAAGGGTAGCTCTTGCTCTCATTGGGGGAAAGCAGTTTAGCTTGGTGCCTGGGCCAAATATGAAAGCATATCCTTGTGCTCCAGACATGGTGCCCAGTTTTGACATGCCAGGTGATGGAACAGTAACAATGGCTAGGTCAATGGGGAAAGCCTACTGCAGAGTGGCCCAGCTATGAAGAGGGAAAGCCACAGCTCATAGGGTTTTTGTAAATTTGTGATAGAAATAATTGAGTGCTATGAATATCCCAGCAGGTCTAGAAAAATAATGTCTGCATGAATGAAGGAAGAAGAACTTTTGCAAGAAAATTATATATATATATATATATATGAAGAGAAAAAAAAAGGTAAATATAAAAAATGACCGAAGTGTCTAAGTTATAGAAAAGGATGAGGACTCCTCATGACTTAAGAAGGCTGAGTGAGAGTTGGAAAGTTCTTCTACAGCAAGGTCAAACAGCTCTAACTACAGGGAAATTTCCTATGAGCATTTCCTCTTCCAATTTCCTGGTTCCTCTTTGGTTTTCTGAGCAAGCAAAATAAGTAAGTAAATAAATAAAAACAAACAATACAAAGATAAAGAAACAAAAAATGAAATTGTTTTTTTGTTTGGCTCAGTGGATAGAATATCGGCCTGTCCACTAAAGGGTCCCACATTTAATTCTGGCCAAGGGCATATGCCTGAGTTGCAGGCTCCATCCCCAGTAGGGGGTATGCCAGAGGCAGCGGACCAGTGATTCTCTCTCATCATTGATGTTTCTCTCTCTTTCTCCATCTTCCTTTCTCTCTGAAATCAATAAAGAAATATATTTTTAAAAAATGAAATGTCTTCACACAAAAGGAAAATCAGTTTCTTTTCTTTATGATGAACTCCCTTCATCATTTCCTATATTTGTTCTGTCTTCAGCAGCAGGGGGTTCACATTCCAAGATCCAATTGATCACATAAACCTGTGGCTCTCAGAAAGCAGTCCTTGCATAAGCAGTACCAGCATTACCAGGGAACTTGTAACAAAGGCATATAATCAGCCCTGTTACAACCAACTGAATCAGAAATTCTATGGTGAAGCTCAGCAGTCTGCTTTATAAAGCCTTCCAGGTGATTGTGGTGCATTCTTAAATTTTCAGAACCATTGTTACAAACATTCGGATCCCTAGAATTTTTAGAACTTGTTCTTGTTCAACTTATGTCAGCATAGAAGTACTCAATTTAATTACTTGTTGATAAACAGGTTTTTTGTATACATGAATGTAGATAAAAGCCTGTGTTCTGACACTAATGGTAATGAGTTGTTTCTTCATAAAGAATAAGCATATCATCTAATAGGTACAAATAATGTCATGTGCTGTGAATTAAATAACCATTAGTCTAGCTTTTCTTTATTCTTCATAAAGATTTTAAAATGTTTGCCTAGATTGTGCCTTGATTTTAGCTAAACATTAGTCACTAAGCACTTTTGTTATCTAGAAAATAGTTTCAATAAAATAAATGTAATAAAATAAAAAATATTTTAAGAGATAGTCCCTAAAATTTCAATTTATTTACAATGTATTTCTCTTTATAAATATAATTTGCCTGGCTCCAATGAAACATCGTTAAAAATTAAAAAATGTCATAAAGTATCAAAAACTAAAATTTTGATATGAAAATGAATTCAACAAAATTAATGATTTTTCTCTTTCTTAATTTCATCAGTATTTCTCTGCATGTTTCATTTTGTCTATAGAAGATAGATATGCATGTTATATATTGCATGTTTATCTATATTTTGTAATATCACTAAACACTGGACAGGTATGAAATTACGTTTAACTGAATTTTTATATAAGCCCAAGACAAACAAAAATATGTCCAATGGAACAAAAGACTCTCCAAGCTAGTATGTATAGAATAAAATCCCCAACATCAGCTATGATTTTTAAAGTGCACAGGTTGAAATAATGACTTTGTCTTTCCTTTCTCAGCTTCCAGTTGCGTGCATGAGCTAATATGTGAAAACCAGTCCTGAAGACATAGTGAGAAAGGGAGACTTCAGTGTGACTTCAATACCTCCAGCAGTCAGTACATTCAGGTAATTTCAATAAATTATCTTCTGCTCTAAATATTTCTATTCTGTTTGTCACACCTAACAGGTTAAATTGGTTTTAATTTACATTGATTCAGTTTATTTTACATTCAATCCACACAACCATCTATTTATGTCAAAACTATGCAGTCAGGTTCCTATGTTGGATGTATATATAGTGATGTATCTATTCATCCAGGATTGCAGGAAAGGGAAGATCTACTTAAATAAATAAATAGATATTTTGTATTATGTGTGTGTGTGTGTGAAGTATAGACGCATACATAAAACATATATTCCTAGCTATATCTATAAGATTTTAAAAAATTAAATTATCGTTGCTTTTCAAGAGCTTCTGAAGGACTTTTCTGTTAACAGCCAAAGCAGATGGGTTTCATTAAACTGCCCAGATCATTCTTTCTCTAATCATCTGCCTGGCCCAATCTGAGGGGAAAAGGGCAGACATATGAGGAATCTATTCTCCGGCCCTCTGCAAGGCATCTGCTAAGACCTCATTCATCACTGTAAGAGCTGTGAATGGATAGCTACGCAATACCCCAAGGTCTCATTGGGAGCCCTGGTGTAACACCTAAGCTCTTTTTTGGTAAAGCAAAGGCAGTGTGTACTTTTGTCAAACTGTCAGCAAACACTTCCCTCTTGATACAGTTTGCTCAACCCAACCTTCTGCAATGTCAACTGACCACAAATGTTTCATTTTGAAGCAAACCCCCAGCCTTTGCCTTGATGTGGTTCTACAAATGAGTACTTTTACCTCCTGTGGGGGCTGAAAAGTGTGTGGGATTTGTTTGCCTTCAGATGGATTCAAACTATGGAGGAAGCAAAATGGCTTTCAAATTTGAACATCAAATAAAACTAGGACACTATGTGAGCTAGATAACTATTTAATAAAATTAGCACAAAATAGCACCTTCATCAACCATGTCCAAAATGACAGAAGCTCATTCCATCATTCATAATATAGGACTACTGCTCTCCTGGCAGTCTTGAGGAGTAATTGGTGATTATAGGAAAAGCATCAGTGTCCCTCATTCCCACCCAACACCTTAACTGGCAACTGAATGGTACTGTTAAGTCCTATATGGCCCACACTGACTTTTAATCATGAATGCCAATACTTTTCAATCAAATGTAGTTAAATCTAAAATCACCATCTACTTCTTAATTACAGTGTGAAATGTCTCAATCACTTTGATTTTAGAAGCGGCAAGAGACTTGTGAAAGATCATGACATTCGTTATGCAGGGTGTAAAGTGGTCCATTAAGCCATGGAAACTTCTTCCTTATAACAATATTTATCTTGACTCTCAGAATTCCTAGTTGTCTAAAGGCCAACACATTTGATAGATCAACATGATGTTTGTTAGAAATTCAACCTTTCCTTTGTTTTCCTGGAGTGTCTTTAATACCATAGTAGCTTTTAATTTGCTTTATTTCGTTAGCAAACTACTTCTCCATCTCTAAATTGTTATTTAATTATTAAGTAGCATAGAAGGCATTTTCATTTATGGTGAATTCAGTTCACCTATCTTATGTCAGTGGGAGTTTTGATGCTCTAAAGGGTGATTTTTTGTTCACAAATATTTTTATTTAAGCAGTCAATATTAAAGTTATTAATATTACATGTCCTAAAATGTTGGGTATTTTGGTTCTGTTTAGTTTTTAATGTCTATTAGCAACTATAGCAAGTGATAATCACTTTTGAAAACCTTAATAAATGTTTGTTTCCATTTATAAACTTATTTAAATATGCAACTCCAACAGTATAAATTGTATTTTTTGAATTATTATATTTTATTTTTTTAAATATGTTTTTATTGATTTCAGAGAGGAAGGGAGATGGAGAGACAGAAACATTAATAATGAGAGATAATCATTGATTGGCTGCCTCCTACCTGCCTCCCACTGGAGATTAAGCCTGCAGCCTAGGCTTAAGCCTTGACCAGGAATCTAACCATGATCTCTTGGTTCATAGGTTGATGTTCAACCACCAATCACTGAGCCACCCTGGCAGGGCTGATTATAATTCTTTTAAAAAATATCTAAATTATTCAACTGGTAATAAATCACCCCAAGTATTCCACAGAATCTTAGAAATTAAATAAATAAGATAGGTAAATTATATTATCTTAAATAATTTATTAGTGTGTATAAATTTTAATATACCTTAATATAAAAGTGCAAGACAAGGTTTTTATTCAACATATTTAGAAATGGAATTACAATTTTGACTCTGAAGAAAATTCTTCATCTGCCAAATTCATACAGTGTATTCTGAAATAAAAATATTAATAGTCCAGGTTAAATTCTTTTAAATATTGTTCTACTTAATTTTAATCTTCTGAAGGTTAATAATGTAACTCAGTTAGAAATTATAATCCATTTGAGAACCCTTGGCTTTTCTTATTCTGATGGCTTGATTGAATAATGACCAGGAACAGAAATTGTGATTCCAAATGGTACAACCTGAACTCTTTCTAAAAAAGAATCCGCAATGGGGCTTTGTAACTTAAGGAAGTGGCCAAGACAGAAATATCCATGTCAATCATTACACTTCTGATAACTTATGCAAGTCTACAAGTATCATCAATACACTGTATCATGTAATGAGATTCTGCATTATTTGTCTTTTTATTCTTTTAAGTGTATTCTCATCTAAGTATAGTATGTAATTGGATTGGCCTCTATGAGTCTTTGATAATCAAATGAAATATGACTGAATTTTAATTTTGCTAAATGTCCAATATCATTTATCCTGAAATTATGAAAAATCTTGCAGGGTGGTAGTTATCTATATCTGGTGGGAACAAAATTTCACATGAGTTCATTTTGAGGACTAATCAGTTTCCTCCCTTTGATTTAACTCTTTTGAGCACCTCTCCTCTCTTACAAGAAACCCAGGTGGCAGGATGTCACATTCAAGCCTTTTATCAGCTTACACCCTCTTATTTGTCATTATTTCTTAAGGCTGATTCCCTGATTTTTGATAAGTGGCTGTTCTTGCTGACCCACACAATAAAGTGACTTCTCTGGGTAGAGTCAGTGAAATTCTACTTATGCTTTAAGGTCAAAAATCAAATTCCTCCATATCTATGAGGTATTTCCCCCATTATTTCACTCAGATGGAACCACAGGTGCCATGGCTCTCGACACTATAGCAATAGGCTCTGAGTGATGCTAGTCAGAAATGCTGTCACCTCTCCTCCTGCTGTTGAAGGGAATAGGACATAGAGAAGATGGAGTTCTAAATATATACATGCTTCAAGCAGAGTGGAAACCCTTTACATTTTTTCCTTGTTCATATGCAGCATACATCTATATAAGAATATCAAGGCTTGCCCAGCTGTAGTTGGCTCAGTGGTTGAGCATGGACCTATGAACCAGGAGGTCACAGTTTGATTCCCAGTCAGAATACATGCCTGGTTTTGAGCTCAATCCCCAGTAGAGGATGCGCAGAAGGCAGCCAATCAATGATGTTCTCTCATTATTGATGTTTCTATCTCTCTTTTCCTCTCTGAAATAAATAAAAATTCATTTCTTTTAAAAAAAGAATACCACAGCTTTTAAAAAATAAAAAAATGGAATTCAAAAAGAAAACTAATACCTCCTCTTCCTGTTGTATTATAAATATTAAGAAAGTAATCATTACCTTAGTTTATATGATTTCTCCCACACCATTTTGTCTATAATTTGATGATGGAATACATAAAATGCTATTGTGTGGGCTGACATTATGGTAGGCAGAAGAAAAAGTAAAGTATCTATAATAATAAAATTATAATATGCTAATTAGATCAGATGCCCTTCTGGATGGCCTTCTGGGGACAACGTTTTGGATAAAGCCAGGGCTGAGAGGGAAGCCTGGGTCCCAGGTGCCAGAGAGAAGCTGGTGGCAGCAGCCAGGGGAAGGAACACTTACTCTTACATGAATTTCATGCACCAGGCCTCTAGTTGTGGTATAATGGAAAGAAAATCAGGCTAAAAGTTAGGATATCTAGTTTAAGACTATAATTAACTTGCTATATTAGTACAGGAGTGAGATAATTTTCTTGTTAGTTTACAATTAAATTAAATAATAATTACTATAAACCCAAAGTCAAGTACTGCTGCAGGGAGGTAGATAATTATTATGGTTAAGAACTTGGGTTTTGAAGCTAGACTGTCCAAGTTCAAGTCCTGTCTATGATTTATACTTTTGAACTTGGACAACTGTTTGACCTTCCTAAGCTTCAGTATTTCTATCGGTAAGATGGGAATACTGTATACAGTTGTTTTTAGATGAATTAATTCATATATATTGTGCAAGAGTATCAGTATAATTATACCATGAAATACTCTGAAATACTCTGAAATAATCAGTAGAATTATACCATGAAATACTCTTAGGAGTGAAGATACACCTCAAGTTATCTCAATGTTTATAATTTCTAGCACTAAGAATGCATAATTAAGAAAAATTTACTGGAGATTTTTAAAATATGTAGCATTTCAGAATTCTCACAAAAGTACCATGATTATCATAGATGGTATAAGGTTTTTGCAATAAAACAAGATATGGTCAAAATCATAACTATTATCAATATTAACAAACACTACTGTAGCAGCATCATTTCTAGCCACTTATCCATAAATAAACACATCCTTATTTGTATTGCTGGCCCATCTTATAAAAGTTGGTAGTAGGGCATGACTTCTTTATTTATTGTAATTTTTCTTTTGGGTACACTTTCTAAAAACAGGACTTTGGTAGGAGAAAACCTCCCCTGGTTTGCCTGGGACTTGCACAGTTTCAGCACCATATCTATAAAACCTTCAGTCCTGGGCAAACCAACACAGTTGATCATCCTATGGCCTCTTTGTTTATTCCTTCAAATGTATAGCATAGTTTCTTACATGAGCACAGTGTTAAATTAACATCTCCTGAAATATAATAAATCCAGTTTGTTGCTGTCAAAATCCATCCATCAGTTCAGTGTCTATCAGGCATGTTCTTTGACTGTGCAGCCCAGGAAATGTCTTGGCTTATGTGATTGAAAAAATTACCAGGTAAATTGATGTAGGTCCAGAAAGTCAAAGAAGATTAAAATGAGTAAGTAAATGCAATAATGCAATAAAAGTAAACCACCCAGAAAATTTCAATATACAGTGATTAAACTTTTTATTCATCTACTGGAAAGTATGGGATAGGTGGATATTAACTAGCCAAAGCAGTAAGGTATTAAATTAAGTGTCTTCCATTGACATTAGCCTTTATTTTAATAAGATAGTAAATGTATGCTTAATAAATACTAACAGTTTATTAAAATGTAGCAATGGGTCATTATGGCAGGGCTTTATAAAATATCTTTCTTTTTAAGGATTCAAAATGTTTTAATAAATGATTTTTAGTTATATAAAAATCATATATAATTAAATCAACACTTTAAATATCTGTGCTTAAAAAAAAATATATCTGTGCTTTAAGAAAATCAAGGGGAATGCTCTCTACTAATTATTAGTGCTAATGCATACTGAAGGAGCCAGCCTGGTTATTCATCTTTTGAAATCTCTGTCAATGACTCCTTGATCTTGGCTGTCCCTTGAGAGCTATTGCAAGCCTGATACATTCATGCTTTGCACGCTCAGCTTCAGTGATAGCGCATCAAAGGGGTAGAAGTTCATAAGTCATACTTTCTGCTCCAGTCCCTGTTAGAAATATCAACAGAGCATACTTTCTGAAAAGTTTTAAGTACTTCCAACCCCTGTTGGAAACAGGAAGGGCAAAGGTAAAAAGACAAAATAAAAATAAAAAAGGAAAGGAAACAAAATTGAACTTCAAAAAAAAAAAAAGAAAGAAAAAGGGAAAGAAAAGTGCTTGCTTTGCATATGGACTAAGGTTAGGATTTTTTTTTCCTGCTTACTAATTCATCCACCCCATGATCCCTGTGAGGGAAGAAAAGTCAAACAGCCTTGTCTCAGTGCACCTCTGGACTCTGGGTGACTTTTCTAAGCTCAGAGCTCCCACTGACTTCAAAGAAGGGAAAGGCCATGGAAGAAATCCGCAGGGGGCTGCTGGGGGAGAGGGCCAGGGACAAGGCTGCAGTTAAGCCATCTGAAGGGTAGCATTGTTTCTTTATTATCATCTGATGGGTTCAATTAAGTTCTATCTTCGATATTACATCGCAGGCTTTTTGTGTGTGTTTTTTCTGTAGGTGAAATGGAAAAGTCTGTAGGTTCCCATAAATCTAAGATCCTACAAAAAAACAATAACTGAGTGGCTTTGCGTGTTTAAATGTCAAACCAGGCAGGAATATGGTCTATTTTCTGCTTTATTTGCCTGTGGAATATAGAAGCTGTGCTGGCATCATTCATAATGTTGGGGGTGATTCGTTAGGTCTAATGAGAAGTCTGCTAGGAGATCACAACCACTTGACCAATGCAATCAGCATGGAGTCAGAGTGGGTGAAGAGAAGAGGGCCCAGAAATGGAGAGGCAAGACAATGTGAATTGAAGCCAATAGATACTATTAAGTAAAAGTTTGGTCACATGAACATTTGTTAACTTTTATGTACCAGTAATCCCATCAGTCTTTGTCTTCTGTCTCTAAGTACTTTATTCTGGACTAACCTGGTTTGAAAAGACCAAATGCATGCATTTTTCTTAAAATGCTTCATTTGAAAAAATAAATTACTTAAAATGTATATTTTATTTATAGAAAACCCGTTTTCATGTCCAAATTCCTTTTTTTAATTGTCACTGCTCTTAACTTAGTATCATGTCCCAGGTCTTACGTCAACTGTTTTTTTTCTTTTCTGGCAGTATTTGGGTCATTTCAAAGCCTTGCTGTCAAACACCATTTCACAGCCTAATTTTCCAATATTTCCACTAGACTTTCTACATCTTCATGTGGAATTCGTTCCTTAAACATCACATTCATGTTATCCTTCTTTCTTCCAAAAATCTAATAATGAGCTTTGCAACTGTGTGACTAATTTCTTCCAGAACTTGTCAGGACCAAGAGTTCACACCAAATGTTATGGTTCATACCTGAGACGCTTTACATTTAGCAAAGTTCTCCATCCTCTTTATCCCCTAAGTAGCCAATATTGGAAACCTATTTTTACCACCAAAGTAAAAACTTAGTTATGATGGCCTGGTCTCTGCTGATAGCTAACAGAGCTTCCTTGAGAAGCCTTTATTCTTGATAAAGCATATGAATGAATAATGGTTGAACAACATACCAGAGTAGGGTAAGTTAAAAGCATGACTTTCCTTCTGTGCCTTCTACTTCTTTTCTAATTGCAAAACCCAGGCTCCTATAAAACATAGTATATTATATATAATATAATATACCTCTGGGTCAGCACTGGGAATCAAGGCACAAGCCATTTGGCCACACCCATTCATTTATTCTTGTCCATGGCTGCTTTAGCCTACAGCTGTGTATTATACTTGAGAAGTTGAAATAGAGACCATAGCATGGTCTGCCAAGCCAAAAAATATTTACTATCTGGTTTGAGAAAAAGTTTTCCAGCCTATTGTTCAATGAAGAACAAAAATAATTCCTAAGATAAAGTTTTTGTCCTAGTGTACAGTGTTCTTCCCTTTCCCATTAAAATGTGATAGCCAACCCAGAATAAATCCCAAGATCTCCTTCAGCTTTCTCTTTCATTTAGAAGGGTTATTATTCTGAGTTTCTTGTCTTTGAGTGCGAGAATAGTTTAGCTGTGGGGCTTTAATGCACATTACTAAGGCATAGAACTCTTGATTTTCTCACCTGAAAAATAAAACTATCAATAGTTAAATGAAGATAATTTGTGTGGATAAAAATAAAATTGACATTGTCTATGATGTTCATAAGGCACATACTGGTATCAAGTGCTCACCAATAGTGCCTCTCCACTACGTGGAAAACCTGTTGAATACTCAATGTCAGAAAAACTCAATTCCCCCTCTTGTTTCTGAATCAAACTCAAGCTAAGAAAAGTGAGGCATCATAATGATACCAAATAAAGCCTCACTAAGACTTGCTAACTTACTTAAGAATGAAATGTACTGGGCCCATGCTCTCCCAGACAGACAGAATGATGTGATGCTGGAGAATGAGCTTAATGAAATACAGTTTGGAAGAACATATATTAATGCAAGTTTCTAGCTTATTTCTAATGGTAGCCACAGTTAAAACTGAATATTTTTTCAAGCATGAACTCATATCAGAGCTTTAAATTATTATTATTTTTTATTTTACTAGCATATGGATATCACACTTTTGCTCTGACAGAAAATAGAACTGAATAGTCCATTGGCTTAAAGGTAATTCAAAGAAAATCAAGCAAAGTTTCTAGGAATCTGACTAATTTTCATGAGGATGATGCAGTATAAGTATATAATTAACAATTAAAGATTAAAAAGAATAGTTATCTAAATAATGATTTTTTAAACCCAGAGAATAAAACCAAAATGATAAGTTTCACTTTCGACAACGTATCTGCCTAGTTAACATCCTTTCCTAGCTGAAGTGGTACCAGCGGTTTTGAGAATGACAGTACATATGTTATGACTGTTTGAATTTCAGAAAGCCTTTGGTTAAATTCTGCATAATTGGTTCCTGCTTAAGATAGAGCTTGCAAGAATCCAGGAGGAGACATGGGAGTAGATAAAGAATGAGTGAAAGAAACAGAAAACAGACACTCCGGGTAAGAGGAACCATGTCCACTCTGGGGGGAAGTATTAAGAGGGTCCCACATGGAGCAGGGCTTAGATCTTGGCTGCCTTTCATCTGGGTAACTGACTCAGACAATGGGATCAGATTTAAGTGGTTACATTTGCAGATGCTGATTGGCGGACAGCGAACGCAGAGATAGCTGCCAGAGCATTTCGGAAGGCACGGATGTACTTTATTACAGCACAGAAGACCAACACATGGCATTTAATAGCTATAAACACATTAGGCTCAGAAGGCATTTACATAAAAATGCAGGGGAAAGGGGCAAGAGGTAGGACCTGAAAATATAGACACATATGGCACAGGGTAAAATATAGACATATACGACACAGGATAAAATAAAATTTCATGGAAGCATGAGTTTGAAAGTTTTCATGCTCAACACATCAGGGTCTTAAACATAAAAACGGATAGGGTTAAATTATTTACATTAAATGACACTGCTTTGAAGAAATCATGGTTGCTTGGGGAATTATGAGAAATTTGGGGAACTTTTACAATTTGTATTCAGGTCATTTAACAGTGAGCAAAGAAGACATTACAGACTTAGAAACAAATTAGCAATGCAGTCCTGACTTTGTGCAAGACCCCCTCTACAAGTCAACTTGAAAAAAAAAATAGAGAAAGAAAGAAAGAAAGAAAAAAAAAAAACACTGTGGATGCAGAGACAGCATTCTTTCCACGATGTGGCAAATTCAAATATGATAGTATAACCTGGGCCCAGAAAATTAGAAAAGAAGAGTGACTAACAAAATGAATGGTGACATGGGATGAAAATAGTCTCTGTCTCCACGTTAACAACTTAGAAGTAAACTAACAAAAATCACTCTCCAAAATCAGTTGCACATGGAAGTGTCATCATTCTAATTTCAATGCAATGTCAAAAAAGGAGGCTAGTCATTACCATTACTAACTTTCAAAATGAATGAGAAAAAGAAGTACAATAAAAGCCAAAAGAAGTAAATTATTTCCTTGAAAAACACAGCCATAATATAGAAACAATCAGATGATTTACATTAACTTGAAAAAGATAACACAAATCTGTAGCCCTCCACACTGTTCGTGTTATTGTTTAATTGACTGTACAAAACACTCAGGGTGGTGACAGACTCTCTGCTTGTCACAGTGACTGATCATCTAAGAGTAAAGAACAGAACTCATAAGTCAGCAAACAAACATTTTCAAACTGAAGACTCAAGACAGGGGATTTAATTTTTCAGCTGTTCAGCTGATACTAATAAAATAAACCAAAACTGATAAGAGAAAAGGAAACTTCAGATCAAGTGAAGGATTTGGAAATATTTTAGCAAACATTAGTTCTTTTCAAAAAAAGGGTCCCATCTATTCTGGCTGTGAGAAAAAGTTCTATTTTGCTTAATTATGAGCAAACAAAATTACAGGAAGCAATCACGTCCTTTAGATTCTCTGCTTGGAGAAATAGGACTAAACATTGATAGCAAATAAGTTGTTTCTTTGTGTGGGCTGTCAGGAATGTGCTCATAAGATTTTCAGGGCCATTTCTAAACTCTCTAAGAGAATTCCTTGAGCAATTTTCATTGTTTCTTGGAAAAAATGCAAGTAGGTGTTTGTCATTTTAGAGTTAAATGAATAATTTTGAAACTTCCAAAATCTTCTTTAATTATGACACTTTGAAGAGGATGGGAGTATACTATTATTTATTTATAGAAGTATTGATTTGTATTCACTCCAGAAAATTACCTGTCCCAACATTTTTATTTATTTTGTAATTGATTTATTGATTATGGTACCACATAACTGTCCTCATCTCCCCATTCCCATCCCAAACCCCTCCCACGTATGCCCCCACACCCCTGTTGTCCATGACCACTGGTTAGGCTTTTATGCATACAAGTCCTTTGGTTGATTTCTCCCCCTTACCCCCACCCTCCTCTACCTTCCCTATGAGGTTTGACAGTCTGATCACTGCTTCTCTGTCTCTGGGTATGTTTTTGTTCATCAGTTTATGTTGTTCATTATTTCCCCTAGATGTGTGAGATCATGTGATCCAAGAAATATCCTTATATGTCCCAATATTTTTAATACTTGAATATATTCTCAGACAGACCAGTTTCATTGGAAAACTAGAAAATATGTTAGCAAGTTTTCACATTAAATATATTATTTACTTTTGTCTTTTTTTATTTTTTAGTTTCAGAAATACAAATATTGACCTGCATCTGATATTCTCTATAAAACATAGCTGATAGGTCATACAATGTTAAGAGCTACAGTAATAATAGTTACCACTTGTTGTTCATTTCCTGTTTCCCATGTACTATGGGAATGTTTTAACTTATCTATATAGGAGTCCTAGGAGACTAAATTCATTATCTCTGTTTTACTGATAAGAGAATGGAATCTTAGTGAAGTTATGTAGCTTGCCTAAAGTAATGTCAGATTCAGGAATTGAAACCAAACATGTATTCTTTTAGAGTCCACATTAAGGAAGATTGTAAAAATTATGTACATATGAATTTGAAAATATTTTTGAATGCCTACTGTGATATTGGCATTGTTATGGTTGCTGGAGGAAGCATCAGTGAACAGAAGACTTACTATACCACGCACATATTTTTTTTTTAACTTAAATAAAACAGCATCTGCAAGTCTAAGCAGATAGAAGCCAATACATATTCAAAATTAATTAGCAAGGAGAATGGGAATGGCTACTAAAAGGTTTTATTGTTTGGTTGATTTGGTTTGTTTGTTAGACATAATTTTGTAAAATGAGGCAAAAAATATACTAAGTAATCATGTCTTAAATAGTGTTTTTCCCCACATCTTTCTTTATATTGCCTGAAATATTATAATGAATAGATTTTATAGAATAACTGCTATGCTACCACCAATTATGTGTTAGACATACATTATATACTAAAGACCCAGTGCAAAAAATTGTGCATTGGTGGGGGGCATGGTTTGTCCCTCTGCCTGTCCTGCACCTTCTCCAATCTGGGACCCCTTGGGATCAGGCCTAAACTAGCAGTCGGATGTCCCATGAAATCTGTATTAGGTTTTTTTTCTGTTTCAATTTCTTATGTTAAAATCAGAGGGCTTATGACTTAAACACCCACATAACTGATCAATGGCAAAAACATCTAAAACCAGTAGAGAGGTTTCTTCACTCTGAATAGAGTGTGCTTTTCATACACCAGACTTCTCTTCTATGTCCTTGCGTTAGCCACATGCACCGATGTGCGCGCACACACACACACACACACACACACACACACACACATCACACATATCACATATCACACTTCTCTTCATATTCATATCATTAAAGTGCTGACATGTCTAGTATGAAGATTTAAATAAATAATGTTTGCAAATGGTTTAGAAAGATCAAGGGACTTCTGTAAGATCAGTGCAGGAGAGAAACCACAGTGAAGAGCTGAAAGCTCTGATGGAGAAAAGAAGCCTATTCCTAGGAGAATTTTCACAGAGCTTCTCCACCCATGTCAGGTTTTCCTTTCCTTTTCTTTTTTAAAAAAATATATATTTAATTGATTTTTTACAGAGAGGAAGGGAGAGAGATAGAGAGCTAGAAACGTCCATGAGAGAGAAACATCGACCAGCCGCCTCTTGTACACCCCCCACCAAGGATGTGCCCGCAACCAATGTACATGCCCTTGACCGGAATCAAACCTGGGACTTTTCAGTCTGCAGACTGAAGCTCTACCGCTGAGCCAAACCGGTTTTGGCAGGTTTTCCTTATCGACTCAACTTTGGTAAACACATAGATAGACTGATGAGTATTCCTTTCAGTCAAGCTTTGCATATTTCACCTGTGGCTGTCTGATATCCACTCAAAGAAGCCTAAGTACCTATTGTTCTAAGTGGTTTATGTATCAGTTGAGAAAGGAAGATGACATTCAGCTGATGTGAAGACAATGAGTTTGTGAAAAAGATAAATACAGGATAAAAACTGTGTTCACATCATCTCACTGACAAAACCTCCCACCTTTCTCACTATATCTCTTGTTGTATTGGTGTTATCTTTATGGCATCCCATGGTATTACAGTAGATGCCCTTTCTTTCTTTGATTAAAAATAATTGAAATTATAAAGTACTTATAAATTCTTGCTTATTTGGATTTTATTTATTCGTTTTTACTTTCTGGAGAGAGATTAAGGTTTGAAGAGAAGAGCATAATTTTCAAAACTTGGGAACTTACAGATGTTAGGAAATTGTTATGTAATAAAAACCAACTCTAGGCTTATATAAGGAAATGGAAGCTGGATTTTAGAATGATGGCAATTTATCATTATGAAAATCTCAAGTTTTTAAGCATTGTTTTAAAAATAATTTAGATTAAAGCAAATATATATAAGCATATATTAAAAATTTAGCAGTAAAGTGTGAAACAAAAAGAGATCTGAGAAAGATATTGCTTACCCACCACAGTTTATTCTATAAGAAACTTAAGATTTTATTGCAGATAATTCAAACTCTATTCTGGAGCCGCTTTGTTTAACAGTTGTATGTAGGTACTCTCTAATGAAACTATGGGTATGGATTTGAAATTGTGCTTATGAAAAATTTAAGTTTACATCTATCCACCTAACTTCTGATCTGCTTATACTACCTACCTGTGTTTGCCTCTGCCTCTCCTTTTCATCGAACTATGGTATAATCTCCAAAACTCAAATAGAGAGAAAACACTCCTTTCTGAATCAAGATTTGATTACCTACTTTGCATTATAAGTATTATCTTTACCTCAATGGATCCACATCATTTGAATATATGCTTTGCATATTACTTGGAAAGTGAAACTCTTAAAAAGACTCCAGCCAAAACTGGTTTGGCTCAGTGGATAGAGTGTCAGTCTGAGGACTGAAAGGTCTCAGGTTCGATTCCGGTCAAGGGCATGTACATTGGTTGCAGCCATGTCCCTTGTGGGGGTGTGCAGGAGGCAGCTGGTTGATGATTCTCTCTCATCAATGTTTCTGGCTATCTATCCCTTTCCCTTCCTCTCTGAAAAATCAATAAAATATATTAAAAAAAAAAAAAAAAAAAGACTCCAGCCAAAACTGGTTTGGCTCAGTGGATAGAGTGTTGGCCTGTGGACTGAAAGGTCCCAGGTTCGATTTCAGTCAAGGGCATGTTCCTTGGTTGCAGGCATATCCCCAGTAGAGGGTGTGCAAGAGCCAGCTAATCGATGATTCTCTCTCATTGATGTTTCTAACTCTCTATCCCTCTCTCTTCCTCTCTGTAAAAAATCAATAATAATAAATATATGACTCCAAAGTGAGAGAGAAAGCATCAGATTATTGTTCTCCCAAATCAGTTAGTTCTACATATGGTAGTGGCTTTGCAAAGCCCTAAAATTCTTTTAAGAAACTTTTTTTTTTTTTAGGATAAAAAGAGAGATTGAGTTGTGTGTGTATTTTTGTTTGATGAAAACAATATGCTCTCTTACATACCTACCAGTTATATTATTAGGTATTTCAATTAAACCTTACTGTGAGATAACTACAAGAATCTTTATTTTAAACATTAGGTTTCTGTGTTTCCCCTACATCATGCAGTTTCAAAGTAAAATAGTCATAATTTGAATATAGATTTGCCCCACAGACCACAAGTACCATGGTTCCATAGATATTTTCCAGCTAAGAGTTTCAAAAACTCATTTTCATCTCACCTCAATGATGCAAACATTTATCCATAATGACTATGTATCTACTGCTCACTAAATAATTAAAGAAACTAGTAATGGAAGAGGTCAAGACCACAGAGACAACATTAGGTAAACTACTCACTGTCTCAGGAGATAGTGTCACGTGCTTAATGTATCTTCCTTGCTCTACTAGTATATGCCTCTCACACCTATCATTCTCTGTTCCTATTGCCAATTTACCATTTATAAAATAACATTGTAGCCAGTTTGACTATTTTACATCAGTAAACTGTGGAAGTCACTGAGAGTTATGACCCAGTATTGATTGGTATTATTTAATGTTTTGTTTTTTTTCCTACACATCTACATGCCCTAAAAGGAGATGGTGCAGGCTGGGCTGAAGGACACCTCCCCAACCCCATGCAGTATTTCATGTACTGGGACACTAATTATGGAATAAAAGTACTGTTGGTGGACATTTAAATCAGTGGAACATTGAGATAATTAACATAAATGGGAATACAAAACATTTTGGAAATGCTCATGATGATTCTTTATATGAAGTTCCATAACACAGTGATTCATATTTAAACAAATAATACCAAAGGTCTCAAAACATAAGTTTTAACGATTAAAAGAAAAAAACATATTGATAGGAAAGCATATCATGCTGACTTCAAGTTTTTCATCTTATTTTAATTTTTTTTCTGACAATCCTAAACACATGTATAAAAATTATGAATATCCATGTCTTTGCCTTATTCTTTCTTTTAGTGAAAGCAATTTTTTTTCCCCCTAAAGGATTCATGCTCTCCAATATCTTTTTACTCTCTCACAAAAGAATCTCCTGGGAAGGATAGTCGATCCAGATTAACAAAGTAAAACTCCATCCTTAAACTTTTTTGGCCAAACCTGTTAATTAATAAAAGTTCTCTCTCTTTTGAACTTGAAGCTGATAGGCTGACTGGAGTTTGGTAAGATCAACATGTAGTGTTACTATCTAGAAATTAAGTTAACATGTGAAGTGAGAGATGAAAAGACATGACTCCTGGTAATGCAATTTAAGCACCTCAATTTAGCCATACTTGTCAATACATTCTGATTTTTTAAAACACAATTGATGTACTAGTATATTCACTTATAACATTATCAACTCTAAATGTTATAAGAATTTTTCTCAGAGCCATAAGCAAATTTTGATGGATATAATGTTTTCTTTTTCTCTTTAGTTCTGCCTAAATAGGACATCCTTGTTCTCATTATTTAGCTTAGTTTTAATTCCTTTAAATCTCTTTAAATTCATTATGACACCCTTTCATGATGAAATTTTGTTTGATATGCTAATTTTTCTTTTTTATTGAATTTATTGGGATTATATCAGTTAATAAAATTATATAGGCTTAAGGTGTACAGTTCTATAAAGCATCATCTCTATATTGTATTGTGTTGTGTGATTTCACTTATATGTAGAATTTAATGAACAAAATAAACTAAAGAAATAGAAACAGACTCATAGCTGTTAGAGGGAAGGGTGTGTGTGTGTGTGTGGAGAGAGGGGCTGCATGAAAAAGAAGAAGCATTAATAAAAAATAAAAAATAAAAAAAGCAAAGCTAACCAAAAACAAACAAACCTCCTAGACATCCGAGGGTATGGTCATTACCAGGTAACCAGAGGGAAATAGGAAATGGGGAGGCAGGAGAGGGTAAAGGGAGAATAAATGACATGGTAATTTTTCCAAGGGTACTACTGTTTTGGGAAACCTCATAGACCAGGTTGCTGGGACATCTGTAATAGTGAGGGAGCAGTGACTCATGAGAAAATGGTGGCACTTTAATGTTAATAGACTAACAGGTTCCCTGTCCAAGCCCATTGGGGCCTGCAGGCCAGTTGGAGAGGCCATGGGAGATTGGCCAGCTGGGGGAGGTTGGCTGTGGGGTCACTGACTACCAGAAGGCAGTTCCTGCATTGAGCATCTGCCCCTGGTGGTCAGTGTATGTCATAGTGACAGATCATTCCAGTCATTCCAGTCACTTAGGCTTTTATATATATAGACTAGTGGCCCGGTGTATGAAATTTATGCACGGGGGTGGGGGGGAGGAGTGTCCCTCAGCCCAGCCTGCACCCTCTTCAATCTGGGACCTCTTGGGGGATGTCTGACTGCCAGTTTAAGTCTGATCTCACAAGAACTGCTGGCTCCTAACCACTCAACTGCCTTCCTTCCTGATTGTCCCTAACTATTCTGCCTGCTGACCTGCTCACCCCCAACTGCCCTGCTACTGGCCTTCTTGCTCCCAATTGCCGCCACCCCACCTACCCCCGCTGGCCTAATCACCCCCAACTGCTCCTCTGCCAGCCTGATAACCCCCTTCTCTCACCCTGCTGGCCTGCTCTCCCCCAACTCCCCTTCCCTCCTGTTCTACTAGGCATATTACCCTTTTATTAATATAGACTATATAGTTTTTGCAAAGACTATGCTTTTTTACTAAGGTAAGATACCTTAACACATTTGTGAGTTAAATAATAAATCATAAGATTAGAACCATAATTCCATTGAGGAAGTGTGTGAGGTTCCCTCCCTTTGTCATCAACCAAAAGCAAGCATGTCCCCTCTTTCTGAGTACATTGCTCATCAATGTTTTCCTCTCCCAGGAGCCCTTGCACCAGCAAGTTGGGACACTCATGAGGGGTTAACAGCAAATGGACAGAGAGTCTTGTTCCACATTTATCTGCTAGGTCTTTCTGATAAATGTCACCTATGCTCCATTCTACCCAGGGGAAAAGCCTGCCATCAATTCATAATGAAGATTCAATTTCTTTGGACATCTAAAAGCCTCAGAGCATACGGAATTCCCCCCAATCCACACATGTAAACTTAGTTTGATGAATGGTTCATTCATACAAGGAGGTGGGAGGGAAAAGGAGAGCCAGAAACATATATGAGCTTGATGTTTCCTATTCTTATTTATAAAATTGAATTTGGATTGGATTCTTTGAGTCAACTGAGAATTTAACATCAAAGAGAAAGGAGTATATAGATCAAGCTGTAGAAATAAAGAGAGCAAAGCTATAAATGATAAAATTCATAAGGCAAGGTGACAGAGGGAAGAGCAAATATATTTATTATGACAAAAAAAGGATAAGGCCTATTAATATATGACCTGTGCATACTGAACACCAAAAGTCAAGTCTTTGCTTTTTGCAAAAGAAAAAAAAAAAGTAAGAAAATTCAAATAAAATAAAAAAGCTGGTCAAGACATCTTAGGCAAAGGCAAACTTGGTGGAAGTAGGGAGATGTGGTGAAGTAGCTAGCAATTCTATACCAATAGAAAATAAGGCAAAAAACATTAAACTAACAAAAAGTAAATTTTCTACCCTTGCAATGTACAGCTTACAATGAAAATAAAACTGTCATTAGCCTTATATGTCAAATCTAGCATCAACATGCTGTGATTTATTTTTAAAGTAAAAAATTGAATAAAATGAAGAGTACATATAAAAAATAAAAGAGACACAAGTATAAGATGATCAGTATATTTTATTTATTTAAATATATATATATATATATATATATATATATATATGTGTGTGTATATATATATATATATATATATATATAGACAAAAATAAACTGATAAACAAAATAGATCCAGAGACATAGAAGCATGGAACAGACTGTGGAATCTCAGAGTGAAGACAGGGGTTGGTGGATGGGAAGTGATCAACCAGGGAAATTGTATCTATATATGCATAACCCATGGACATAAACAATAGGGTGGTGAAGGCCTGGGACAGGGGGCAGGGGCAGGCTGTAAGAGGTCAATAGAGGGGGGAAAGGGGGACATGTGCAATATTTTCAATAATAAAGATCAAAAATAAAATAAAATCTATTGTGCAACTAATTTTTAGTAAAAGTCTAAATAAAGCATATATAATTTTATTTCGCCTAAAGAAGGAGGTGAACAAGTAAAATACTCTGGTTGGATTTTTGTAAAGGCTGGCTAAGCCCTAGCTGGTTTGACTCAGTGGACTGTCAGTCTGTGGACTAAAGGGTCTAGGTTCGATTCTGGTCAAGGGCATATGCTTGAGTTGTGGGCTTAATCCCAGTAGGGGGTGTTCAGGAGGCAGCCAATGGTTGATTCTCTCTCATCATTGATGCTTCTATCTCTCTCTCTCCCTTCCTGTCTGAAATCAATTAAAAAAATATATATTTTTAAAAAGAAAAGGAAAAGGCTGGCTAATTTCATAGTGGGAGTTGGTTATATTAGTACTTAGGAACCAAAGGTATTATGTGGACCATCAGATCTCATCTACCAAGGCACCATCTGAGGGCCTTTGGGGACCATGAGAGTGATTACCTCTGGATGAATAACACGATCCAGATTAAGGGGTCATGTTTCTGTTTTCCTCTGACCTGCCTTGGATGCATCCACTATAGCTGCCCGGCAGTCAGGAAGGCCACCAGGATCTCTGAGTGAGTCTTACTGAACGCAAGTATCTCCCTGTCTTCTCATGAGCTGTAGAAAAGGATGTGTGGTCTTTGTAAGAAGGAGCACAAGCCACTAATGATGAAGGCTGAGGAAGAAGATGCAGAGAGGAAAAGTGGGCCACGCTCCACCACATCCTGCTAATTCAAAATTTACTGCCACTTGTGCTGAAAATGGAGGCACAATGTGGTTCTTTTATGGCCACTGCTGCTCAGACAATGACACTGAATGGGACCAGAACTTGTCTTGCACACCATAAACTACCTCCTGCTGTGGTTTTTCTCTGCCTTTTTCTTTTGACACTTTATTTGCAGCCTCATGTTGGAATAATGTTTATGCATCCTAGGTTGAGGGCTTTTCTTCACCATATATAGCAGTCAGGGTAAAGAATTATGTCTTTGTTTATTTTCCTAAATCTCAATGGAAAACACATCTTTTCTCAAATGTGTTCTTAAAATATTTACTTTGTGAAGATAAGGCTATCATTTGGGGAAGCAGATTTGGATCTTGTGCCAGTCATAAATTTAGCCCTGTATTTTGTCATACTTAGATTTTTCTGCTTTCTTTATTTTGATAATGTTTCATATAAAATGGCTACTTTGATTAGAATTAAAATGTTATTTTACTATCACCATGCTTTAAACAAGTGGTGGGAGGCAAATAGAAGTAAAATGATTCTTAAACACAATATAAAAATATGATGATACAATTTTTGACAGGAATTCTAAGATCAAGATTAATAAAAATGAAGGTGTACCATGGTTGAGCATTGACAGATGGACCAGAAGGTCATAGTTTGATTCCAGGTCAGGGCAAATGCCTGGGTTGCTGCCCTATCCTCAATGTGGAGTGTGCAAGAGGCAGCCAATCAATGATTCTCTCTTATCATTGACTAGAGGCTCAGTGTATGAATTCATGCACCAGAGGAGTTCCTCAGCCTGGCCTGTGGGATTGGGCCAAAACTGGCTCTCTGATATCCCCCAAAGGGTTCTGTATTGCTAGAGGGCACGGGACAGGCCAAGGAATCCCACCAGTGCACAATTGGGGCTGGAAAGGGGCTGCAGGAGGGCTCCAGGGCATGTCTGGCCCATCTTGCTCAGTCCCAATTAGCTGGACCCCACCAGCAAGCTAACCTTCTGGTTGGAGCATCTGCCTCCTAATGGTCAGTGCATGTCATAGTGATGTTAGCAGTTAAGTGGCCTTAGCTTATCATTAGCATATTACTCTTTGATTGATTGAACAGACTTAGCATATTAGGCTTTTATTATATAGGATATTTATATCTCTCTCTCCCTCTCCTTTCCTCTCTGAAATCAATAAAAATAAATTTAAAAAAATAAAAATTAAGGGGTGATTTAATGACCAATAGTTTTCTAAGAAGGAAGTTTTAGAAGCATGATATGTAGTAATTTATATAATAATAATCAATGGCAAATGATTGGTAAATTCTTAGTATATATTCTATAAAATTAAACTTCTATTTAAAAGATGCTTTCATTTATACATACTATTAAAATTAATATCATGAGATGGTCTCTTCATATTTCACAGATGAGAAAAAAGAAATTTCTAGAATTTCACTGATGATCTTATGCTCCTATAATTCATTAATCATAGATATGAGACTTGAAACCTTTAAAACTAGTGTTCTTTCAACTACATCACAGACATCTTACTTTTATTCTTCATTTGTATCATACATATGAATATATGAGGGAAATTAATATTTGATTAGGAAGAAAAATGAGGTGCTTCCAACTTTCATTAAAGTGTGTTTCTCCATCAAAGCCAACCTTTGACTTTCATCATTTTCTATTATGCTTTCTTCTTTTCTTTTTTTTTTTTACATTTTTAAGTTCTGCTTTTTATAAATCCCCTCTGTTTGGGGTTGGATTGTGTCCCCCCATAAAAATATCTTCAAGTCCCAATCTTAGTAATATGTTTTTAAAAGAGAGAGTATTTCCAGATGTAATTAAGATGCCAATTAAGATGACAGCCTACTGGAATGGGTAGGTCTGTAATCTAATCTGACAGGTGCCATTATAAGGAGAGAAGAAAGTGCACATATGAACACAGAGGAAAGATGGCCACATGACAACAGAGGCAAAGATTGAAATTTTGAAGTTGCAGGGCAAGGAATGCCAAGGATTATCTGAAACCACCAGAAGCTAGAAGAGAGTGTATGGAATGAACTTACCTCCTGAGTCTCCAAGAAGAAACCAACCCTGATACTTTGATTTTTGGACTCCTGGCATCGTGAATGGTGAAAAAACAAAACAAAACAAAAAAACAAACAAACACATTTCTGTTTTTTAAGCCACTCAACTTTGGGGATTTTGTAATGCTGCCCTAGAAAACTAATACATCTACTTCCTCTTTCTTTGGGTTTAATTTACTGCTCTCTTTCTCACTTCTTGAGATAGAGCTTTAGATCATTAAATTATAGGTTGTACTCTTTTAAAATATGCACTTAAAGTTATAAATTTTCTGGTTAATAAAGAGTTAATTGTAAACCATAAATGTCGATATATTTGATTTTTAAAAATTGCTAATTTCCTTTTGTCCCAATTATTACAAAGACATCTATGAGTAGTGTCAAAATATGTAAACATTTTCCATTTGTCTTGTTTTATATAATTTTAATTTATTATTATTATTATCATCATCATTATTATTATTGGTCAGAGAAGACACTCTATATTACTTTTAACTTCTTTAAAGTTCATAAGAACTGTTTCACGGCTCATCATATGATCAATATTAGTACAGTTTTAGAGACATTTTAAAGAATGTGTAATCTGTCAGTTTGGATCACAATAGTCTTAGATAAAATAAATGTATCAGATTCTTGATTTCTTCTTTGTTCTTACTGTTTTCAATTAGTTCTGCCAACTCATACATTGTTTTGGAAACTATATTATTTGATGCATGTACATAGATAGATTATATCTTTAATTAATATGAAATGTCTTTTTTTCTCTAGAAATTTCCTTGCTTTAAAGTAAGATTTTAAAGTAAATAAGATTTTGTAAAATTATATTTAAAGTATGCTGGTATATAGTAAAGTGTAGTTGGGTTTCTTTAAATCCAGTGTAACAATCTTTGTTTTTTATTTTATGTATCTGAATAATGATTTTTTTATATTTAAGTATTTCTTACAGTAAATTAACTTAAAGCATAATACCTTTTCAAAATGTATAAATCTCAGGTGCCCTTTAGGTATTATTGGTAGTTTTTTTGGACAATATGTATTTTGAGAGATATTTTGATTTACTAAATATTGCAGGATTATAGTGGATTTTCTATTCATCACTTCACAGCATAGAGTAAAGCATGTTCTGCATCTTATTTTCCACTATAGGAGAATTGAATATCAGCATGCTCATATACATTTGTAATGTAAGAGATAAAGAAGGGTAAGTTCTGTCTTGTTTGCTTCCTTCAAATGCATTGTTGGATTTTGTTTGTTTAACCCTCAATACATTGTGCTCCCAGCTGGCTTGGTGCAAAAATGCCATTTTGTTCTTCAACTCTTTTAACTCCAAATGTGAAACGAAAATATTATTTCAGCCCTTTCTCTCATAGGCGAATGTTGGTTAAAATCACATACACACACGCACACACATTTTTATAAAAAAGAGGGAGAGAGAGAAATAGAAATGTCAGTGATGAGAGAGGATCACCAATCAGCTGCTTCCTGCATACCCCCTTCTGGGCCTGAGCCACAACCCAGGCATGGGTCCAAATCAGGGATCCTACTGTGATCTCTTGAGTGGAAGCCTAGGCCAGTAAGGGCAGGTGGAAAGCTTGGTTTCTTCCATTGTCTGGGAAGCCCAAGTCTCCCTCCTGCTCTCTGTGGCTGCAGCCATCTTGGTTGGGGTTAATTTACATACTTGCTCTGATTAGATGGTGGGTGTGGATGGTGAGTGTGGCTTGGGGTGTATTGGAGTGATGGTTAATTTGCATATTGCTCTTTTATTATATAGGATGGATATAAGAGAGAGAGAGAGAGAGAGAGAGAGAGAGAGAGAGAGAGAGAGAGAGAAACCTAATATGCATGATGGTGGAGCAGGTGAGGGAAGGTACCAGACCAAGGTCAGTCACTATCTTTGGGGTGAGCCTATGGAGATTACTGAAAATTCCTTGCTCCCACGCACCCTGGTCCTGCCTAGTGCTTACACCTGCTATTGGTGCCAGGCCCACTTGCACCCACTGTACGCACTGGAGCCACCGTTCACATCCATTGCTTGTGCCCAGTGTTAGTCCTGATCACTGGGCACAGCCAGCAGGTCTGAGCAGTAGCTGCCACCTCTGTTTGCCCCTTAGAGCTTCTCCACCTCCCTCTGCTCCTGAGGGGCAATCTGGGTGGCAGCTGCTATTGGCACCCACTGCTGGTGCCAGCCCTAATTGCTCCATATCATCAATGGGTGTGAGTGGGGCTGGCACCATCAGTGCATGAAAACAGCGGCTGATGGAGAAGGGCTGCAGGTAGACAGGGGCCCTGGAACTGTAGTAGGAGGGGCTTAGAGAATAGACTGAAGTCCACCCCTGTGCCCAGCCTCATGGCCCACAGTTCCTTTCAAGTTGCACAAATTTTGTGTACTGGACCCCTAGTGTTTCATATAAAGATATAAAAAAATAGGAGAAATCTCCCCAAAATTCATTTCAATAAAATTCAGTATCAGTAAATATATGTTTATAAAATAAAATATCAATCCATTGGGGTTTAGTTTTAAATCATATGGGCTCAAATCATCATATTGGAGTAGTATATTAAACTTTTTACATGAAAACTTCTCATTTTTACCTTCTCAGCTCAAGTAGAAGTCCTTGCGATTCAGTGACTCAGTAAGCATTAGACAGAAGCCCACTTTGTGCCAGTTGTTCCTAATTGACAACAGAGACCATGACTTAGTCATCCATGCAACCATCCCAGGGCAGAGCTTAACGATTTTAGTGTAGTAGATATTCTAGAAATATGTGAATAGATATGCTGAATTATTTATGAAGTATCTTTTCATATTATTTGTCACAAAGGAGATAGATCCAGTAGGGCAGGAATGATTCACAAAAAGTTGCAATGACATGTAGAAAGGAAGTGAGACTAGAAAAATGTCACATTTCAATTCTAACATCTCTATCCCTAGCCCCATCCACCTCAATTACCCAACTGGGAGAAAGGGAGAGATATGATGTCTCATCTGTGAAAGTCCGTGAACTTGGCCTGGATATGAGTCACTATATGCACGATCACAGAGCAGCAGCCAAGGCAGAGGCTACTCACTTCTCTTGGAATAAACACTCAGCTAATTGAGTCACACTTATTCATCACAGAGCAAAACCTGCAGGGGCTGCTGAATAAGTTCTTACAAGGTCTGTCAGAAAAAATAAAATGGCAGAGGACAAAAATAACCAAACCAAGCTAAACAAATACCAACTAACTACAAAGGAGATAAAAAGAAAAGAAACTGGCTATAGAAATGTAAGATTTCTAATCACTAGAAGTGTGGGAGGAGCAAATCCAAAAACAATCTTTGTCTTGAGCATTATAAATAGGCTTCAAACACACATACCACCTACCTTGGTCCAGGGGAAGATGTCATGATTTTAATCCATCTTCTAGGTATGAACAAAGTTCTATGAAAGCACCAGAGAATGGGATGACCTTGAATGCTGAGTCAGAGAAGTTTTCTGAAGGGTTCATAGCAGAGATGAATCTTAAATATTGGCAAGATGCAGCCAGGTGAAGAAGTAAGGGATGAATTTTCAGGAAGAGAAATGTGAGTGAAGGCGTGTACATAGAGAATTCCATGGAAGCCTGGAATGCAATGTTGGAGAAAAAGCAAGAAGGAGGAATAATAAAGACAGGGGTAGTAAGGTTTTCTAGAATCTTTGGCACAATGCTAATGAATAGTAGTTCTCTCTCACACCCCTACAAACCCTCACCCCCTCTCCCCTCTCTAGAATTTATGTTTATTTACATTCAAAACACCGATCGAGTGTATTTCTTCCTCTCAATTATCAGGCCATTGCTTTGGATCAGAGCATGCATACTAGACTATGTAAGGCCAGCCAGCATATACCTTAATGGAAATAGCATCTTCCTTGAGCTGCCTCCATTTTTAGGCTCACTGGTCAGTTTCCCCAAGCCCTCTAGTGGCCCAGCCTGTATCTGTCTTACCAGGATGTCCCTATTGGCAAGGAGGAGGATGAATACATACTTATCGAATGAAGTAAACACCTAAACCATTTGCAATTATCTGTTATATGCTCCCTCTGACTTCATCTTCTCCCCATTCCTACCACTCACCATTCTGCAACATCAGTTTCTAGAAGAAAGATTTCATGCCTTGGGAATAGATATATTGTTTTCATACAAAATTCAAGTGTTTACTTATAAATATTTACTTAAGAAAGAATTCTGAGCAGACTCCCACATAGCAAGATGTTCTGAGATGGGTGTTGAAATTTTAGATACATTTCATAGATCTGCATTTCTTATTTCCATTTTTCTCTTTGTTAAGAAATATTTAAATCTGCTTACAAATTTTTGAGTTGAGTCAAGTGCATTATTATGTCCTTTAAATGCAATTTATGGTGATTTGAATTAAAGAAATGACAATCAGGCATTGACTTTCCTTTTAAATGTACTTAATTTTCAAAGATCTCTAGGGAGGAGAGGAGTTTCCTTATCTCTGCTTTCAAAAAAAAGCCAACATCCACACATAAACTCTGTCTTTGAAAAATACAGATAGCAACAAATAGATTCCCTGATGAAAACAAAAGGTTTTTATTACTTCTTTAACATACTTATCCAAGTATAATTCATAGGTATGTGTGTGACTTATGAGATCCTACACAAAGTACATTTTAGATTTTAATTCTGACCTTGTCATTGACTTCAATTTGGGTCTTATTTCTCATGCACCTTAATAATCCTGGCTGTGAAAGGAGAATAACAATTTTTCCCTTACATCTACTGTTTAAAAAAAAATCACAAAAGTATACTTTCAACTATACAAAATGTCATGATGGAAAAATCAGTCTTCAAAGGAATATAGTGGAGGGATCCTTGATAGGCTTTGTGTTGAACACAAAGAAGTACCAACATTAGTTATTATGTGCTGTGTGCA
This sequence comes from Pipistrellus kuhlii, assembly GCF_014108245.1. Taxonomy (NCBI): domain Eukaryota; kingdom Metazoa; phylum Chordata; class Mammalia; order Chiroptera; family Vespertilionidae; genus Pipistrellus; species Pipistrellus kuhlii. The sequence goes on from NW_023425404.1 coordinate 4,565,136, forward strand.
ATGACTGTGTTAGGTGAAGGGGCTTAGAAGTGAATAAGCCATCATCTTTCCACCCCCATCAAAAAGAAACATATTACTTAGTTGAGGAAACAGACATATAGAAGGGCCATCCCTTTGTTCAATGAGCATTTGTAGAGCATGTGTTGTGTGTTTTGTGTTGTTTAGTGCTCTAGCCAGCGAGAATGCAGCAGTCTAAAAATAGATGCAAAAAATCTTTGCTCTCAATAAAGCTTGAATTCTAACAGGTAAAACAGACAGCAATCAAGATAAGTAAGGCAGGGCCAACAGTATGTGTAAAGATATTTTGATATGAAGAAGTACCATTTTTCATCTTCAGGTTGTGAGCAAAATATAAGGGATGCAGAATGAATCACAAGAATAAAAGCCATAAAGAGAATCTGAGACCCTATTATGGAGCCATTTAAGGGATTTTGAGTCTTTCTGTAGGTAATATTAATACATGGTTGCAAGAAAAAGGATTGAGCACATTATTTATTTTTTTTTTTTTTAGAAAAATGTTGCTTCTGCAGAATGTTGTGTGTAAGGACCAGAGGAGAAATTGAAGTCAAAAGGAGAAGATAGACCCTCGCTGGTTTGCCTCAGTGGACAGAGCATCAGCCTGTGGACTGAAAGGTCCCAGGTTTGATTCCAGTCAAGGGCACATGCCCTGGTTGTGGGCTCTATCACCAGTAGGGGACATGCAGGAGTCAGCCAATCAATAATTCTCTCTCATCATTGATGTTTCTACCTCTCCCCTCTACCTTCACACACACGTGCGCGCGCACACACACACACACACACACACACACACACACACACAAACTGAGTGGCCAGATTTCTATGATTTCTGAATGCATAATATTCTGGACATTCAGTGTATATCCTATATAATAAAAGGCTAATATGCAAATTGTCCCCTTGATCAGGAGTTCCACCAGCAGGCAGGCTGGCCAACTGCCCATGCCCTTTCCCCTGGACAGGCTGGCTGGACCCCACCCATGCACAAATTCATGCATGGGGCCTCCAATATATATATATTGAGTGGCCAGATTATTATGCGTTCAGAGATCACAATCTGGCCACTCAGTGTATATATCAATGAATGCCTCTCTCTCTGTCTCTCTAAAAATCAATAAATAATTTTTTTTAAAAGGAGCAGATGGGAGACTATTGAAATGGTGTAGGTAAGAGTTCCACTCATTGAATGAACATTTATTTGTCACTTATTTTGTGTAGAAACTGTACTTGCCAGAAGGGGTACAGCATGTGAGCAAAACAGACCCAGTGTGGTCCTTAGAGAGTTTGATGAAACTACTAGTAATTCCAATATGATAGGATGATTGTGACATAAAAAACAGAAGGGTACCATGAGGACATATGGTGGCACAATGTAATAAAGTCTAAGGATAGCTTGACCAAAACCCTTGACCAGGGACTTGAGAGGAAATAATTGAGAAGGAATATTTTCAAGAGACTTTTAGAATGTAAAATAAATACAACTTCTAGAGAAGGGAGAGAAATGATGGAAATAGTCAACCAATTCTGCAGCATCTCTCTTCATTTAATTGTAGAATTATCCTATTCTCAAGATTTTAGATACGTTTGAGCACAAAGTGATGTCTGCTAAAATTAGAAAGCTCTATTCTAGGGGTGTGGATAGAAAATGTGTTGACTTATTTTCCAACACTTCTCCACTAAAAACACATTCTACATAGAAGCCTGAGACTTAGGTTGAGTTTATGTAACCAAAAAGTGTATTTTGAACACAATATTATAAGAATAGGCACATAGGAAACCAAATAGACAGAAAACTATGTTCTCATGGATATTACATTCTAACAGACAGAAATGGACAATAGCAATAAGAATTGACTTATACTTTTCTATAAATATTTTGGGAAGAAACAGAGGAGGGGATATGAGGGGTTCCATTTTAAACAAAGTAGATCTTTCATTGAGATGTTGGCATTAAAGCCAAATCTTGAAGGAAGCAAAGGAGTAATTCACCTGGATGTCTGAGAAGCATTCTCCAGATGGATGGAGCTGTCCTTGGATTGACAGCTTCTGGGCTGAGAATGGCGAGGAGCCCAGTGAGCCTAGAGCTGCATGGCTGAGTGGGGCTGACCATGTATAATAGGATCTTACTGGCCTAAGGCTGATTTTGTGTTTAATTTCGAAATTGGGAGCTATTTAAAAAAAATTTTAGAAGAGAAATGACATGATGGGATTCAGCTTTAATAGCATTGCTAAGGTTGCTCTGTTGAGTGTAGTCTATGGGGCAAGAGTGAAACAAGCAAATTAATTAGGGAGAAATGTAATTATCTGAGGACATTTTAATTTTTTTACTTCCACATGCCTGGATTCAAATGTCTGAGCATTGTGAATTGTTCAAGTAAATTGCAATTTATTATTAAAGTCAAAGGTATAAATCCCAGGATAAATGCTAAAACAGACATGGAGAAACCAATATTTCTTAAGGGGCTAAGCATCCAGGAAAACAAGTCAGACTATATGAGTCAAGTAGAGATCATTAAAATTATGCAAAGGTAACACAAGTTACCTCCAAGTTACCTAAATGCCTTGACCTTTCTTTTTAACTTTAACATTTTATACAGTAAAGGTAAAGGTAAAGTGATCTAAATATTTTATTGTGTTTATTAATCATTTAGCAATCACTTACATACATTTTATTCTACAGAAAACTTACAATTTTGAAGATTTTGATTCTAGAATAGAAGACAAATTCTAGAGACAGCACAGTAGCAGAGATCCATTAAACTTGTTACATAGCAATAAAAAGGCAGTTTGATTATAGTATGAAATTTTCTTAAACATTTTAGGGAGGCAAGTTGCATTCAGTATTCTGAGAAAGGATGTAAGGCATGTCCACAGGTATAACATATAGTGGGTGACCAAAAAATGTTCTCTTTACTTTCCCTGTTATAGAATCTTAAAAATTAATGATTATAATAAAAACTACAATGTGATAACTAGCCATAAAGAATGACAACATTTCTCTATTTTTTCTAAGCTTCTATTTTCTTATATTCATCTGTTATCTTCATTATTTTTTTCTGCAAATATTCCCTGGATTTTTTTATGTGTATTATTTAGGATTACATCCAAATGAAATTATTAAAAAAATATTCAAAGAAAGCTGAATGCCAAGCTCCTGTTTTGGGGGAAAATAAGTAAACTGACAATTAAACTCATTCAGTGCTATAGGGTAAGTCAGGGTGGGGTACCTGTGAGATGAAGAAGGGACACCCATGTTCTGTGGATCTGGAACAATTCAGAGAGGATATCTCTGAGAAAGGACTCCCACAGTAAATCATAAGGATGAGCATCTCCAGCCATAGGATGGAGAAACCATGGAGGAGTGTGTACAAATATGCAGAAGAATGAAAGCACAGGACATTCTGGAAGCAAGTTAAGTGGGGCTGTTCCCAGATCAGAGGCAAAGATGTGAGACCAAAGATGTGTGTGTGTGTTTTATGTTAAGGCATCTGGACTTTGTCTTTAATGATATGAAGAGATTTTGAGTGCAGATTCCAATTGTAGAGAGTTCAACCAGACAGAGCTGGTAAGTGTGGAATGAGAGTGAGGACTGAGGGTTTAAGCTGGGATCAGCATTCAGATAAAGTCAAGGATAAGAGTTGAGAGCTCTTAGCTCTCAATTATACCAAGTAAAGGAAGATAAAGATTTGATTGATGGTGGATATCCGGTTAATAGGGAATAGACTAAGTAGGATTTCCCAAAATATATTAGTGAAATGATTCTTTGATGAAGCTAATTTTAAAATGGTAAATATTCTGTATTTTAATTCTTTAAAGTTTCCATCCAAAGCCCAAGATTAAGAAATATGTTTAATTTGCTTAATGTGGTGTTCTTCAAATGTAATTACTCCAGAATGCTTCTTTGTTTTTTCTCCTCTTTTCTCCCTGTCCTTTTTTTTCTTTAGCTAACACTTATTCATATTCCACAAAACTTATATTCCTAGAAATATAATTAAGTGGACATCTAGCCATCAGGGATAGCTAGAAATTAATATCTTTGGGCTTTTATGATTCTCCTTGTGTTGAGCAGAATGTGGTGAGCAATGGTGATGCTATTGAAGGCAGCTTACCTTACAAGAGCAAATGCAGATAGGGCCTTAGGGAGACTCCCTTTTTAGCATAATTTAAGAAGCTGGATCTAATTGAATACACCTGTGCCTATTAGGTATTAAAATATTTTATTTCAGTAACTTAGTTTAATAAAATCATATTTCTATGCATACACATACATGTTTGTCTATTTATTTGAAGTACATATAGCATGTAAGAACTAGAGGTTATTCAGCCTGCATGTGTAAAGGCACAGCTCCTTCAATAAATGGGTTTCTTGGTGCTGTCTATGTGTATACACAACATACAACACACACACACAATGATGAAAGTAATGCTTAAATTTTTTTTAAACTTGAATGAAAACACTTTATATCTTCAACAAGTTAAATTTTTGGATAATTCATGTGATGACCTTATTTTTCCAACATGAAACATTGTGGATGCATTTTGCAGTAGTAAAAACAAAACAAAACATTATTTATCCTCATTCATAGCACTCAGAAGGAGCCCAGTTGTATGGCAGGGTGACATCAACCATAAGAAATTCCAATTCAGACTAGTAATCCTTTGAGGAAGATAAAAGTAATGGAAATATTGGCTCAAAATTGAAATGCCCCAAAATTCTGCAGCATTAATGAGATATATATCATAGAATAAAGGGTTTCACCTGTGCATTCCCAAGTGAGCAGGTCAAATTGCTTGCACAGACTAAATGTAACTTTAGAGCTTTGCTTGGAACACAAATTATATGTTTGTTTAGGCACCTATCTAACTCAGTCACATAAATCAGTCTAGAATCACATGCATTTTAAAGTATGAAAGATAAGGAAGAATAAGAAAAACATAGTGATCGTGCACTTAGAATAATCTTCCTTGGTAATCAACGATAAAGGAACTCTTAAAGAGTTGGGGCTTAGTAATTGAAGCTTCATATATTTAATACTTGTTAAACATCCCCTATTCCCTCCTTCCTGTCTCTTCTGGGTTCCTCCAGGGTTGGCACATGTGCTCAGGTTAGAGGAGGAGCTGAATAACCCTGAAAGGAAATCTTTAAAGCCATTAGTGCAGAAATGAGGCTTTCCGGCTGATCATTCACAACTGAAGAACAAATTTTAAACTGGGTCTATTTAGAAAATAAAGTAGGCTGTTAAGGGAAACACTTTATATTTGGATGAAATTCTGAAATATTTGTCTTTATTTTCATTAATAGGGATGCTTTACTCCTTATAAAACCTAAGAGCATTAGGTTAAGTGCTGCTTTATTGGTTATTAAAATAGTATTAGCTACTTTATCAAATGTTATATTTCCAAATATAATTGAATTTGTAAAAAGGTGGCATTTGTTTGTGGTGCTTTAACAAAAATGCCCATTTGGAGGCAAACACATAGACCTAATCATAGATGCAATGAAACACCACGAAGTACACTGTATCCACTAACAGCAACATGGCTTCCAACTACAGCTTCGCCACTCACTCACAACTGCCGCAAAGCCACACAAGGAGTCAGTCTGGATTGCTTTTGTCAAGAGCCCAGGTTCTGTCTCCTGACTGTGCACGAGAAACATCTAAGGATGGTTAGGAAAAAGCAAAATTCCAGACATCTCCACTGATTCAGGTGATTCTGAAAATCTTTGTGTGTGTTTTTTTTTCCTTCTAATTATTATCCCATATGGCTTAATGAATAACCAAATATTCTATTAGAAGAAATGTAAAATGTATACTTCCAAATAAACCTATGGTCAATGATTACAAAACTAACATGTGGAATAAGGAGGGGGGATAAACAAGGAATGCTTAACTAGCTCACGTATTTGATTCTTTATACAAAATGAGTTGGACCCGCTTTAGAATTCAACTACAGTTTTTACTGCTAGCAAGAGAGATTAAAACTTATAACTGATTTAAAGATGAAATAACTCTCCTCTTGACCTGTTCTGAAAGCAAAATGCCACCAAAGGGAAGCACATCTGAATATTTGCACCCATTGCCTTTGATTCTGACAGCCAGTGTGTAGCTGTCAGTGTAAAAATGCTAGTTACTACAACCTGATGAAGAACGCTTTGTCAACATTCGCTAAAAGATTTAAAATGTGCATAATCTGTAAGCAAGCAATGTTAGCCTTTTGAATTTAAATTAAGAAAATAATCAGGCTGGAACATAATGAGTAGATACAATAAAGTATTGGAGAGTTATTTTTTAAATGGAAATTAAATGAAACATACAAAACATGACTTAAATCAGTGTTTTCCAAAATAACTAGGAGAACTTGTTAGATATGCAGATTCTTTTTTTATTCTTTTTAAAAAAAATCCTCATCTGAGAATCTTTTTCCATTCCTCTTTTAGAGAGAGTGAAAGAGAGAGGGAAAGACAGAGAGAAACATCGATGTGAGAGAAACACATGGATTGGTTGCTTCCTGCACACGCACTCACAAGGGAGGATCCTGCAACCAAGGTAAGTGCCCTTGACCAGAGTCAAAACCCGGGACCCCTTTGTCCAGGCGTCCTCAATCTTTTTAAAGTGGGGGCCAGATCACGGTCCCTCAGAGAGCTGGAGGGCCAGACTATATGAACTACTAATTCCTACTGTAACACCTCGGCTGCGCTCACTGCCCAAAAAACCTGGCGGGCCGGATCAGACTCTTCTGCGGGCCACATGTGGCCTGCGGGCCGTAGTTTGAAGATGCCTGCTTTGTCCATAGGCCAACACTCTATCCACTGAGCCAAACCAGCCAGGACAGAAATTCTTAAGGCCCTTTCCTGGATAGTCCAATGCAGTACATTCAGTCTAGGACTATAACTATATTTTAAAGCAATCCTCCAGGAGGTGGTCCTTATGATAGTATACATTTGGGGATCATTACAGTTAGTAAATGACATTAACACAGAAAATGCTACATAAAGTTTAGACCAGTGGTATGTATACTTATATTGTCATGAACATTTCTAAGGATATTAACTAGGTGTTTTTTAAAAAATGTTAAATTTCACAAGTATATTGAGAACCTGTGTTTATCAAATAAGATATATATTATTGGAAAGGTTTGGAAGAATTTAGTACCAAGATCTGTGATGAGAATGGAGAAGACTTTGTACCTTTTTTCCCTTCCTATTTAACTACCTAAATTTAATATTTTAACAACCAGCATGCACTGCTTACATAATTAAAAAAAAAATTGGTTGGCGTGGCTCAGTGATTGAGCATCAACCTATGAACCAGGAGGTCATGGTTCAATTCCAAGTCAGAGCACATGCCTGGGTTTTTGAGCTCCATCCCCAGTGTAGGGTGTGCAGGAGGCAGATGATCAATGATTCTTTCTCATCATTGATGTTTCTATCTTTCGCTCCCTCTCCCTTCTTCTCTGAAATCAAGAAAAATATATTTAACATGAAGAAAGGAACAAAAGGAAAGGAACCTGAGGCTGGCACCTGGTGTACAATTTGTGAGGAGGCATGGGCTTAATCTCCTTGAATGCAGGGCACTGAGGCAGGCATCCAAGCTCTGACTCCTCCACTGAGCACTCGTGTGTTCTGTCTGGGCCACTCTGGGAATTCATCTGAAAACACTTTTTCAGAAGCTGCTGGAAAGGATTTGACTCCATCAACCTAAGGTCCAGCTCAGTCCCTCTAAATTAGCACTTTTAGTAAAGATTTTTATTTTAAGTGAATTTAATTCCTGCACAACAGCATCAAAAATATATATTTACTCAGCCCTTTGCCTTTTAAACCTATTTCCATTTGTTCAGAGCAGAGAACAGCTGAACCCCAGTCCTCTACAAAATGACCCTTATTACACAGAGTCAACAGAACGGGGCTTATCGTCATTTTTAACTGAACATTTCCTTCCTCCAGCAAGAATAGAAAAAAGCTCATTTGCATTAAAAAGAAAAGAAAAATAAGGCTTTGGGATTTTATTTTCTACTGCTTGTTTTTTATTTTTTTTTATTTTTAATATGGAATTATGCCCCAGAAAATGTAAAGATGAGTGAAACCACTCTGAAATGCTACTGTTGTGAAACAAAATATTTTGGGAAGTTGCATTTGCATTTAGGGTGAAGAGATTAACTACAGGCACATTTGTGAACTGCATTGAAGATAAAAACCATTTTATAAAAGCTTAGTAGTATTATTCTAATTATTGTTACTCATTTTAATCATTCATTAAAAAGCCTCTGTACATATAAGCCAGCTTAGTAGCAAGCATTTATTTCCTCCTTTTTAACACAAAAAAGCAGGTGACTCAGTCTGTAAGCACAACCTTGCTATCTCCATGGAATTCTGCAATTGCTTACAATTTTATGTGATGTGTAGGCATTACATCAGGGCTTGAGAAGAAAGCTGATTGAGTTCCTGGTGCAAATTTACAGTATATGACTCTTCACATTTGTTGAAATATTATCTCAACTTATTTTCTTTGGAATTTTAATACTTTTTACGATGATTGTTGAGTTAGAATAGGAGTCAGTATTCACTTGAATAAGTTTATCCCTTTGAGCTGTTTTTCATTATACAGAGCAATCCAAAATGTATCTATGACCGATTAATCAAAGGTCAAAGGACTCTAGTTTTGATAGAGATAAATAGAGTTGAAAGGAATCAAATATTTTCTTCCTCTCTAGTGGTCAAAAGAGGAAGCACATAGCTTTCTTCAAACACATTGCTTTTTCTCTTTTCAATTGAGATCAACCCTACGTAATGATTTTTAGGGGTCAAACATAAAAAAAAAAGAATACTGTCAACTAAAATTGATATAGCTGACAAGATTGTTGGTCCTAAATCACCAAATAAATACAGTAACCACTATAGGGATTAATCATGGCCATGAATCACTGGGGAGGGAGGGGCATTGGCAAGTTAAGTCCATATTAGGATTTTTCCATACAATGTTACAGTAGCACCAGTTACAGAAATCCCACAAAGATCTGGATGAGGCTTTTTTAAAGTCACAATAATTTAGCATTCCAGGTTAGATTATATATAACTTTTTTTCCCCCTCAAAGTTCCATGTTTTACAAATTTGTGAAAATCTAACAATGATATTTCTACTCACCAAGGAAATTTCCAGTGACCCTGCCTGTCTGTGAAACACGGGAACATTAAGTTTCTCTCTACCAGTGCTCTCATCTCTAGAATGCTCTGCTAGAACCCACCTCTGCATGTATCTCATGTGACTGGGGCAGGTTCCATGTCATCAATAATGGGATTAATGTTGTTTGCACTCAAGTAAAAAATCAACAAGAAAACACAAAGTGTTGCTTTGATAATGCACCATTAGATATGTTCAAAGTAGGATAGGATGACTAGGGGTGAGATGCCAGGAGAAAGAAAGCAGAGCCTAGTAACTCAACATTCTTTCTTTTTCTGGTTATTGGTGCGAGGCTAATGCTTGCAGAGCGCCAAGAATAAGTTTAACAGTTCTATTTTCAGTGAACAGAGTGAGGGAGCGATACACACATACACATGTGTGCATACACACAGGCATGGATAAGTATAATCAAATATGACAAGTTTTACCAGTGAGGCATGGTCACTGGGGGATGGGTGCATTGATGAAGGAGGGACTATTCTCTGGAAAGCTGGGTTAAGGCTTTAGATGATTCAACATTTTAAATGGGTTTTATTGTTTATTTAAATGTTTATTTAAAATATTTTTATGCATATAGGAAAGAGTACAGAGGACTTAATGAATGTAGAAAATGTGCCCACTCCTATAAACACCACCATGATCAGGAGGCTGAATATCATCATCACCCCAAGGATTCTCCCTCCAACCTTTTCACTTCCCTCAAAAGATAAGCCCTATTTTGACGATTAACATTTCTCAGTCAGAGAATAAAAGAATATAGGAAGAAAAAAAATGCCTTATTCTAATATCAGAAGATAAAAATGAAGCTAACACATATTGGGAATAATGGTCATTTACTGTGCATGTATGGGTGAAATAATCCATGGTCTTGAGAACAGTTCACAGAAAGTCTGAATGGGATGTTTAGCATTTTATTTTATTAATAGGGGCCTAGTGCACAAATTTGTGCACTTTGAAAGGAACTGTGGGCTGCAAGGCTGGAGTAGGCACAGGGGTGGGTCTTGGCCAATCCTCTGTGCCCCTGCTCAGCCCATCCCACCATGGTCCCTGGACCCCTGTCTACTAGCAGCCCCACTCCCACATGGAGCAATTGGGGCTGGTGCCAGCAGCAGGTATGAGTAGGGCAAGTGCTTCTCTGATCACCCTTTAGGAGCAGAGGGAAGTTGGAGAAGCCCTCAGGGGCTATCGGTGATGGTAGCTTCCCCCAGCACCTGCTGATGGTGCCAGCAGTATGTGCAAGTGGTGGCTCCATTGCTGACAGCAGATGCAAGCAGGGCTGGAAGCTTACCCTGATGACAGTGACTGGCACCCTCCCTCACCTGCTCAGGCATTCTACTGCAGCCGATGTCCGCCATGTTCTGCACTCTGTTACCTGTTGCTGATACCCACATGTACTGCACATGACCCCTGGTGGTCAGAACACATCATAGAGACCAATTGTTCAGTTATTTGGTTGTTCCGCTGTTTGGTCTATTTGCATATTAGGGATATATATATATATATATGCTAAAGGCCTGGTGCACAGAATTTGTGCATGGGGGTGTCCCTCAGCCCAGCCTGCACCCTCTCCATCTGGGACCCCCTCAAGGAATGTCCAACTGCCCTGTTTAGTTTAGAGCAGTTGGACTTCCCTTTCACAATCCAGGACTGCTGGCTCCCAACAACTCTCCTGCCTGACAGCCTGATCACTCCTAACCACTCACCTGCTATCCTGATCGATGCCTATCTGCTCCCCTACTAGCCTGATTGCCCCTAACTGCCCTCCCCTGCTGGCTTGGTCACCCCTTACTGTCCTCCCCTGCCAGCCTGGTCACCCCAACTGCTCTCCCCTGTTGGCCTCGTCCACCCGAACTGCTCTCTCCTGCAGGCCTGGTTCCCCTCAGCTGCCCTCCCCTGCAGGCCAATCTCCCCAAACTACCCTCTCCTGCAGGCCTGGTCCCTCACAACTGCCCTTCCCTGCTGGCCATCTTGTTGTGGCCATCTTGTATCCACATGGAGGTGGCCATCTTTGACCACATGGGGGCAGCCATCTTGTGTGTTGGAATGATGTTCAATTTGCATATTACCTCTTTATTATATATTATTTTTAATTTATAATACAGAGAAATTTACTGGTTTTGGTGTATAGTTCTATGAATTTTAGTTCATGTATAGATTCAGATAACTATCATCACAATTAAAATTCAAAACAGCTTCATCACCTCCCAAAACTTTGCTTGTGCTATTACTTTGTAATTGAATCTTCTTCCTATCTCTGAATCCCAAGAACCAATGGTGAGCTCTAGAGATCTAGATTAAGGTGACCAGACATCCCGCTTTTGGCGGGACAGTACCGATTTTTAACAAAATCGGGACTTTTTTAAAATGCCGAGGGACGTGGAACAAATTGTTAAAAATTGGGGCTGTCCCACCAAAAGGAGGGCGTCTGGTCACCTTAATTTAGATCTCCTCAAGAATGATATGGAAGAGGAAACATGCTGTGTGTAACATTTTGGGTATAATGCATTTGATATCTATCCAAGTTGTTGTGTCAGCAATTCATCCACTTTTGTTGCTGAGTGGTGTTTCACTTTATGGATGTGCCAGTGTTTATCCATTCACTAGCTGAAGAACATTTGGGTATTTTCTAGTCTTTGATAATTGCGAATAGAGCTGATACAAATATTCCTGTACAGATTCGCATGGGAGCACAAGTTTTTATTTCTCTAAGTTAATTACTCAAGAGTGACATTGCTGAGTCATCAGGTGTGTAGTTATAAGAAACTGTCAAACTTCTTCATAGTGGTTTTGAGAGATTTGTTTTGTGTATTTTGAATTTCTGCTATTAGGTGCATATACATTTATTGTTTGTTATTGTTGAGTCTTTTTGTGAAGTGATCCTTTTATCATTATGCAATAATCCCACTTTGTCACTGGTAATACTCCTTGCTCTGAAATCTACTTTGTCTAGACATTAATATAGCTATTCAAAATTTTCATTAAGGTCTGCCTTTTATTTGTATGTATATAATAATATCTGGTTTATTTTTATATTCAAAATATAATGGAATCATTTTTATCCATTATGTTATTCATCTTTTAATTGGTAATTTAATGTAATTTTTTTTTCTCTGTTTGGACTTAGGTCTACTATTTTATATTTATTTTCTATTTGAGCTATAAGTTTTTATCATAAGGCCTTCTTTGGAATTATTTGAATTTTTGTATTTCATTTTAATTTTCTAGTACATTTTATTGTATCTCCTTGATATTTATAGTTATGATTATTCCATGAATTATAATATTTTTAATTGTATTTTTCCCATTATGCTTAGAATCAATATTTTACCATTCCAAGTGGAATATACATATTTACCCTTGCACCTTTATTTAATATACTAGTGACCCGGTGCACAAAATTCATGCACATTAAAAGGTAATTAATTAGAGGAAATATTTTAATATTGCTATTTGCCCTTTCTTTATAATAGAAGTGTCAGAGATGGAAGAAAATTAGTAAAATGTATATGAAAATATTCCTTGCGGTCCCCTGGGACAGGGGGCATGGCCTCAAGTCTCCCATCAAGCCCAGCCAGTCAGAGAATAAAAGAATATAGGAAGAAAAAAAAGTGCCTTATTCTAATATCAGAAGATAAAAATGAAGCTAACACATATTGGGAATAATGGTCATTTACTGTGCATGTATGGGTGGAATAATCCATGGTCTTGAGAACAGTTCACAGAAAGTCTGAATGTGATGTTTAGCATTTTATTTTATTAATAGGGGCCTAGTGAACAAATTTGTGCACTTTGAAAGGAACTGTGGGCTGCGAGGCTGAAGTAGGCACAGGGGTGGGTCTTGGCCAATCCTCTGTGCCCCTGCTCAGCCCTTCCCACCATGGTCCGGTCCCTGGTCCCCTGACTACCAGCAGCCCTAGTCCTCCATGGAGCGATTGGGGCCAGTGCCAGCAGCATGTGCAAGTGGTGGCTCCATTGCTGGCAGCAGATGCAAGCAGGGCTGGAAGTTTATCCTAATGACAATAACTGGCACCCTCGCTCACCTGCTCAGGCATTCTACTGCAGCCGATGTCCGCCATGTTCTGCACTCTGTCACCTGTTGCTGATACCCACCATGTTCTGCACATTGCTTTTAACTGTGAAATATATTTTAAGGAACTCAAGAGAAGAAGAAAACCTGTTAAGCATATTCGGATATTTACCATTTCTGTTGCTCTTCAGTTTTCATGCTGGAATCACTACCATTCTGTGTGAAGAACTTTAACAATTCTTTTAGAGCAGGATCTGTATGCAATGAATTCTGGTAGTTTCCTTTATTTCTGAAGGATATTTTTGCAGAATATTGAATTTTAGGTTGACATTTCCTTTATCGCACTTTAGCACTTTATAAATGCACAGCCATTTCCTTCTGACTCATGGTTTCTGATGAGAAGTCTGCAGGCATTCAGATATTTGCCCCCCTTGGATGTTATTTTTTTTTTCCTCTTTTTGTTTTCAAGATTTTCATCTTTGTCTTTAATTTTTAGCGGTTTGGTTATTACGTGATGAAAACTTTTCCTTATAATATTTATTAACTATTCCACACATTTCACCTCTTGATTACTTACTTTTATTGTTCTTCAGTTGTTCCCTGAACAGAAATTGAATCTTTTTAGCCATATTTGATACAAGGACTAAGTTTCCTTTCCTTCTTTATCTCCCACAGTACAGAGTAGGTGAGAATTATCTTCATTGGCAATGGATTTACAGACTTTTCTTTAGTAAAAAAATGCACTCACAGGATGCAGCATATCAGCATGTACCTTGACTAAGAAAGGAGTAAGGACATGCTTTTAACTGAAGCCAAGGTGGGCTGGAGGAAATACCCAACATTAAGTCAAGCATCCAAGTATCAATGAGAGGGAGATATAACAAAACTTAAGTGTGAACCAAGCTAAAATAGATGTAAAACATGCCTTTTGGAATAGAGCTTTTCTTTGGCTGTTAAAGGAAATTAGTCATTGCTACAAAGATCAAAAGAATTCAAGACTGTGACTACAGATACTAAACAGAAAACACACTGATCACTTATGTTACAATTTGTAAGGCATTTATCAGGACAAATGCATCTCTTTTAAGATATTCTCAGACACTATAGTGGTACCATTAGCAGGGTCATCTTTGAACCAAAAAACAAACAAAAAAAAGGAGTATGTGTGTGCACATAAAAGAAACCAAAGTTCTGTAATTCTGTTTTAAAATATCTACTTTTTTAAATGTTTGAGAAGCACAAATATGCATCAACTTTTTGTGTTCCCTAATATTATAAACTTATCCACCTCAGCATTTATTACATGGTTTTCTTTTTATATACCAATGCCATATTGTCAAAAACTCCATCTCATTTTACCTGTTTAATCTTAACATATAGCACAGTGTCTGATACTGAGGTACCAATAAATTAATATTCATTCCTTGAAAAAATCTTTATTAAGCACCAAAATATTATTTCAAGAATTTTGTTAAACATTGAAAATTCAGCAGTTAACCAGGTATGCAATGAGATTTCAAAATATAACTGTACATAAAGAAGAACAAAGTATGGGAAATTATAAGTAAACAAAAATAATAACATATATCATAATACTTATCTAATAACTATGAAATAGTTTATACTGGTTAAGTACAGCCCAAATAAAATTATTTATATCAAAAGAATTCAACCATTATTTATATTAATCAATGCAATAAGTAACACAATAGTAGTGAAATAAGCTAAGCCATAGAAGGACAGGTTTTGCCTGTCCTTTGAGAAGCACCCATTATTAACCAGTTAACTGTCATGTATCCAAAATGGAAATGAACCACACATGCCATAATATTTTGAATCTAATTTTAAAAAATGAATTTGCAATGAATATTATAAAAATAAATTCATTACTCACAATTCAGGTGTTCTTGAATATTTTCAGCTGAAAATTCTCAGAAAAAATTATTTTAATGTTGGTCAGGGCTGCCACTTAGGGAAAACATTTGTTTTTATAGACACACGTGGTATGTGAGGAAGGTCATGGGTTAAAGACAGCAAGCATAGCATTTAGAAGCATAGACTCTGGTGTCAGACTGCATGGGCTCACTTTCTGACTCTACCACATAGTAAGATTGTGTCTTTGAATTGTGGCATTTCAAAAGAAAAACATTCACTGTTGTTCTCACTATAATCTTTCTATACTGTACTCTCAATAGTTATGGGCACCAATTAGGTGGAATTTTGTTTTTCCCCACACCAAGCAACCCCGTAATTTTCTGTAGACAAGTGAGTGTCATATAATTTAACTCAACTGACACTATCTACCTGGAGTTAGTGTCAGATCTCAAGGTTAAGACATTAGTTCCACATGACACCCGCCCAACCTCAACCTCACATATTGATCTCAAGTAGTGGGTCCTTTAGTTACCCAAGCTTCTGTCCAATGAGGCTATAAATTGAAGGTTCCCACAACTTTCTCCTAGGGTCCCATAAATGGTTAGACTGGCTTCCAGAATTCTTAATGGCTCACCAAACTCAGAAACACCATTTACCTAAAATAATGGAACTCAGGAACTGCCAGATGGATGAAACACATAGAGTAAACTTCCATGCCCTCTCTAGACACACCATTCTTCCTGCACCAATCCAGAAGTTCCTCTAACCCTGTCATTTAGGATTTTTATGGAAACTTTCTTTCATAGCCATGTTTGGTTAAATCATTGGCTATTTGTTAATTCAAATGCCAGAATTTTCCCCTCCTGGAAATTGGGGGTGGGTAAGGGTGGGGGGGGGGGTAAAGTCCCAACCTTATAATCACTGGTGAGTTTCCCTGGCAACCAGCCCTCATCTTGAGACTATCCAGCAGCTACTTCAGAGATACCAAGGGTTTAGTAACTCTGTGCCAGGAAATGGAGGCAGAGACTATATATTATACAAAACCAGGGCCAGAGTCAAATTATGTATGTCTTCTTATGTCCCACATATACTCTATATTCCTTAACTTTTCCACCTGTAAGATAAGGATAGTGATAATAGTACCTACCTCATAAGTGTATGGTATTGTGGTGAGGGTTGACATGGAGATTTTTGGGAATGTTTAAAAATAATTTATGGAATATAATAAACTCTAAAAATTAACTATTTTTCATCCTCAATCTTTATTTCTGAGTAAATATAATAGAAGAGATAAAAGATGCAAATGATTACAAATCTCTGTTTATGTTTAAAATGTCTCAGTAGAAAAAAAATTCAAGCTTCGATGAAGGGAACCATAAATATGAGATTGTGGAAGGAATTTCCTGATTGAGGGAATAGAAATTAGCGTGTGACTCAGAGTTCTCTCCGCACTTAGGGTATATTCGAATTAACTCTTTCATATAAAGGAAAAGATACCTCCCAGGAAAAGAATTTGAAGAGTGCCAATGCTTGGGTTTCTTCATATGTAGATCTAATCCAGAACTTGAAGTTTAGCTGATTTGGGGAGAATTTTCAGAGTGGGATTATAGAACCATTTGCAAAGATCTCTTAAGAAAAGGATCCAACACAAATTGGGACCAACCTACTCTGAAGATCTGTGAAAAAGCATGGGACTTGGTTGGAAAGTTTGTAAGGAGAACATTCTGATAAACGGGAAGTGTGTGGAAGGCTGCCTCCCTGTTTATCGGAATTCCAATTTAGAGGAGACTTAGGTGGTGCCCCTAATTATTCCTGACCTTTCCAAACAAGTCTGTGTACCTGAAGACCCCAGTGTGTTTACTGGAATCCTTATGCTTAATCCCTGGATGCCCTTGCCTTGAGGACAATTTAAACACATGTGTCCTCCCAAGATTACTCACCCTAGTGATGGTATTTAAAGATAAGAATTCCAATAAAAGGCTAACCAGGCAGGCAATCAAGGCTGCTTGGCTGCTGTCAGTCAGCCCATCCCTTAGCCCTCTCCCCCACAGTCAAACTGTGTCAGGGTAATCTGCTCACCTGTCCTTCAGGGGTTGTTGGTCAGCCCCGGCAAGGATGAGAGTAGGATAATGGTTCCAAGTATCGCCTGCTCATTGTTACTTGAACCAAACTCAATCTAACCATCAGGCATAGCATGTACAATCTAGGGAGGGAAAATAAATCACATGTGCAAACTAAGAGTTTTAAAACTCCATATCTAGATACCTGCTATTTAAAAGCTTTATGAAAGGAGAAGGGAATTGCTTCTGAACTTATTTAAGAGGGTTGTGGCAGCCCCCTAAACCACAGCCACCCATGGGCCATCAATTAAATGGAGCAAAGAGAGATCTGGGAGCAAGAATATCCCACAGTAACAGCCAGAGGGAGATAGAGGTGGAGGCTACAAAGCTGGGAGTCTGGCATTGCAGGTGGCAGCTTGAGTGGAGCTGTAGGAGCATGGCCCCAAGGTGACAGATGGCAGCCATATGGATTGTGGCCAAGGGAGTGTGGAGTGATGATTTAAAGTTGCTTCTGGCAAAGGAACAAAAGGAAAGGAGCATGTCCCGGAGCAACCTAATGACAAAAATATTGACACCGAGGGATTATGGAACATCAGAACAGAAGGGAGCGAAGGCAATTTTGTAACCACTTGCAGGAGAAGATAATATATTTATTCATAGGACACTCCTGGGAGCAGCTCCAGGTACCACAAAAAGGGAAGGAATCTGGATATAAGTGTGCATGAGTGCATATGTGTGCATGTGTGTGTTTGTATTTGTACAGGGTACTAAGGTTCTACATTCATAACTATCAAAAGTTGGGCATGATTTAATATTTTTTAAAAATTTATGCAGTTAGTGGATGACTATAGGAAGTCATAGGTATGGTATAATGCACACTTACAAAATTTTTTGCTCAGCACTTTCATATCCTTCTGATATAGGAAGACATCCTGTGATATGTTCTGCTGATGGAAATGTAGATATACCTATTCCTTTTCTGTACTCTTGGTGACCAAAGGCTCCTGTTGTCCAAGTACAAGCATTCCGATGCTATGCCTGGGCTTCAAATATTGCATTTGGTTGGAGAGATTTTCTCTTGTTGCATGGAGTATTCAGCACTGTTAATCCATAGATGCTGAGCTGGGGTCTCCCTGGATGACAGCTCAAAAGCAGTGCCCTTAGGATGAATCCTGAGTCAGGGACCTCGTGTAGCTCAGTATCTCTGGTCCCTCCCAAGTCTTGTTCTCTAGGCTTTCTTTTGATTCAGAACTTGTTATTTACCCAACATTTTTTTTTATTTCAATTCATCAAAGTTGTTTAATTTCATTTACAACAATCGAAAGAAGTAAAAATGGTTAAACTTATTTATCAACTATTTGAACAATGATAGCAGAAACAAAAATGTGTATCATTTTTTTTTTGTTCTTACTGATTATTTCAGGGGAAAGGTCTAGTCATATCCTTGTTTGTTAAAAATAGCCCAAACATGAAGCAGACAGCATAGTCTAGTGCAGGAGTCAGCAACATTCTCTGCACAGGGCCAGGTAGTAAATATTTGAGGCTTTGGCAGCCACATGGTCTATGTTGGAACAGCCAGATTCTGCCCTTGTCGTGTGAAAGCAGTCATAGGCCATATGTACATGAATGAACATGGCTGTGCTCCAATAAAACCTATTCACAAAAACAGGCAGCCAGCCAAATCTGGGCTGAATTTGTCTGACTTCTGGCCTAGTGGGAGGAAAGCAGGCCTTGGAAGTGGATAGACCTGTGGGATTCTAGAAAATTCACCAACTACTTTGAAACTCACTTTTCTCATTCATAATTAGCACCTTATAGATTTTCACTAAGAAATTTAAGAAATCACACATTTTAAAAGGATCCTGTAGTTTCATTTCTACACATTGTCTCATGAAATGAAAGTGTACCACATGTTAGAAGCTCATGGGTGTATAGTATAATTATATTTTTTAAAAAGTCAAGAGTAATGCATGCACAATACTTGCCTAAATACTCTCAAGCATTCACATAAACTCAGAAGAATAGTGTTATTAGCTAGAAACAAATTCCGAAAAATATACTTTTCCTAACTTAAGTGAGTAGGGCCATTATGTTTTTGTTGCCACACCCATAAAAATCTTCGCTGTCTTAAAATATTCCCAGAGATATTATCTCAAAATGTTGGCAGAACAGTTTGCTGGAAGTTTTAGCTAGTATAACACTGATTCTCTTTGATATATATTTTAATTTGAGGCATGAGAGAAGTTGCTATTAATTTACAGCAAATATGTGATAAAGGAAGAAGTTTTAAAATATGTTCACAGAGAGGGCTGTGCAAAGAGATACTAATTAAAAGACTATGGCAGTTTTATCTTAAAAATTCAACAGATTTTTGATGGGCTATTATGGTGCCTACTTTCTGCACACTACAGACTTGAAAAAATGCAGGCAATGAGCCCATACTAGTAAATTTATTGGAAAAATAATATTGGCCAGTACCTCAGCTGGAGCATCAAGTCATCAATTTCATTGTCAATCCTATGTCAACTGTGTCTGCTAATTACATGGCATTGTGTTAAGTTCAACCCAAATGGTAGGATGTGCATTTGGGTCAATTTTCGTATCAAAGTTAGCCAGTCAATTAGTAAAGATGGAGTTTGTTGCAGAAATATCCATGTTAACTCAAGAATATCTGCCACTAGTTTCCAATTCTGTGAAATTTCCAATGTTGTTCTAATCTTGAAAGATCTATATTGTCCTTGAATAATAATCTTATCACATAAGGGATTCATGCAAGGATGGAATGGTAAATACCAAGTCATTCAGACATCTTGGACAGGGTAATCACTGCCTCCCCAAGATTTCTGACATGTTTTATTGGGTCATTTGTGGTAAGCAAGCTTCCTTTTTGGTTGTTTCTGTTAATATTGTAAAACAGGGGTGGGAACTTTTTTCTACCAAGGGATATTTGGATATTTATAACATTACTAGAGACCTGGTGCATGGATTCGTTCACAGGTGAGGTCTGGCTGGCCCTCCCTAATCCTGGTCAATAGGGCCAGGCCTTCCAGGGGGAGGGGACACGGGAGGTTGGCTGGCTGGTCCTGCCCCTTGGTTGAACTCCCAGCTGAGGGAATAATTTGCATATTAGGCTTTTATTATATAGGAGTCTCACGCCATACAAAATTATCAACTTAAAAATTAGCCTGTTATATTTGGTCAAATATATAATTAACTCACCCTAATGCCCTGGCAGGGCCAGACCAAATGACTTAGTGGGCCTTATACAGCCCACAGGCCAGATGTTCCCTACTCCTAAAAATCTCAAATGCAAGTGCTTTTTTGTTGTTGTTTTAATTACAGTCCTGGAGTCTTACCTCTTATCTTTTCACTCTTAACCCAGCCTTTATTCTTTCCAGACTTAAGAAAAAAAAATATTTGGTGCCCTTTTAATAATATCTTCCTCCTAGCCAGGGCATTCACCTACCTAGAGCACAGTGACTTGAAAGAAGATTAATAATTTATTTAGTATGTGTGACATTGATGTTATGTGTTAACTTGGTGGGCGTTTTTGAATTAGAGTAACATTTAAATCAGTGACCTTGAGTAAGCAGTTTGCCCTCATAATGTGGGTGGGACTCATTCAATCAGTTAAAGGTTGAATAAAACAAAATGGTAAGCCTTTCTAAGCAGGAGGGAATGCTCCAACAGAGGATCTTTGGACTTCCTTTGCAATATGAGCTCTCTGGGCTCCCACCTGCTGGCCTTTGAATGGGAAATACATTGTTGGCTCTCCCGGGTCTCCAGTGTGCCAGCCCACACTTTGCTTTTTCATTTTTGGCCAGTTTTGAGTGTATAATATGCACTTGGCTTCACACACTGCAACAGGAGTTGAGGTGAGGTGCATGCAGCTCCAGGGCCCTAACCAGCAAAAGAGGAAGAGGGGAAGGTGTCACTGGCTGCCTCCTGTGTGTTCCTGGTGTGGGTGACAATGCCCTGACAGGCTGGCTCAATGTCCAGACCTGCTTGAGCCAACTTCACTGAGCCAACATCAGCACCGCCAACATCTCAGGCATTGGCTCCCCTCATGTTGCCCCACAGAAAAGACTGAACTCAGACACCCAAGGCCTGGAAACCTCTTTGCTCTGAGAACACTTAGAAACCAAGTGAAGGAGCCCTGTGACCTGGGCTGTGCACAGAGGCCATAGGGTGTGGAAAAGATGAGAAAGTTGACCAAGAGAACAGCTTTCCGGTCTCTGCCCTAAAGTGTGTTCATCCCCACTGTTCCCAAAAGCCAGCAGACTTGCACCTACAACCTTCATAATTGCTTGAGGCAATTTATAGTAATAAATGCTCTTTCTTATATATTAATATACTGTTAGGTCTTTTTCTCTGGAGAATGCTGGCTAGCCAAGAATAATACATAGGAATCCCCTTCTATGTGATGTGCTCAATTTAATTTGCATAGCAAACATGTACAATGATTAATTTTTCCATCCTTACTTTTATTATTTATTTGTTTATTTATTTATGGAGATTGGTAAACTGAGGCACACATTGGCCAAATATCTGGGAAGTACTGTTAATATGTTTCAGAGTTATGGGGGTTTAAAGGTATTCATTCTTACACCACAGATATGAACCCCTGAGGTAGATATTATTGTCCTCATTTTACAAATCAGAAAATTGAAAATGAGGAAAGGTAAGTAATGTATCCATCATCAATTTGCTAGAAACTAGAAATCAATGCCTCTCTGATTTCAGATTTCATATTAATGACTAATTACAATACAAAAATGTAGAATCTGAGCAAAGTGTAGTAACTTTCATATGATATTAAGCAAACCATGGTAAGTTCAGTGCTAATAACCTTACAAGCATGTGAGGTAATATAAAATCTATACTAAGAAAAGGTTAATATGCAAATTGGTCACAATGCCCTCACAGGAACAGCCAAATATTAGGCTGCATGGGGCAACCAGGCTGGCAGGGGTTTTAGCAAAGAACGACCAAACAACTCACCAGCAGGCTTGTGGGGCAACCAGGCTGGCAGGTGAGGGCAGTAGTGGCCACCAAGCCAGCAAAGGGAGACAGTGAGGGGCAATCAGGCTGGTGAGGGGGGCAGTTGGGGTGACCAGGCCAGCAGAGGGGGCAGTTTGGGGTGACTAGGCTAGCAGGGGGGCAGTTAGGTATAACCAGGCAGGCAGACAGGTGAGCAGTTAGGAGCTAGCGTTCCCAATTGTGAGAGGGATGTCCTACTGCCGGTTTTGGCCTGATCCCTGAGATTGGGTCAAAACCGCAGTAGGACATCTCCTGAGGGGTCCTGGATTGGAAAGGGTCCAGGCTGGGCTGAGGGGACTCCCCCCATGCACGAATTTTGTGCACTGGGCCTCTAGTTATAAATAAAGTTACAAGTAAAATGGTTCAAGGAGTCTTTACTGCTCTAGGCAGGTAAACTTCAGGGGCATTTGCATTCTGTGGGAAATCAGCATTATATGTATTTGTAATCTGTGTTGAGATGAATTGTGACTTGGATTCCCACTGGGAAAGAAGCCAATATCTATCAGCAATGTCTTCTGGATGTCTTAATTCTTATACTTCTTACATTGAAATGAAGAGTTCAGAAAATATTTCCTTACCTCTTCTTAATATTCTTAATGGGATGTTTTCCTGCCTTTTTTGGGTTGATCCGGTTTGTCTTTGGAAGTTTCATTAGCTAATTAGTGAGGGGTCTGATCAGGAATAATATATTTCCAACAGTCCTCAGATCTGGATTAAGCCGGGGTCTGGAGACACAATCTTAGCATTTTATATCCTGATATTCGATGATCAGATATGTTGGGATGGTGTTTCAGGTTGAATTGTTTTCTCCTCTAAAATATATAAAGCCTTACCTTTTGTACCTCAAAAGGAAACAGGTACTTTATGGAGGCAATCAAATTAAAATGGGGATATTATACTGGGCTTCAATTCAGTGAAACTGGTGTTTTTATAAAAAGGGGAAGTTTGGACACAGATACACAGAGAGAGAGAGAGATCCTGTGAATAAATGAGAAGTTTCTCATGTGAAGATGGAGGATCAGAGTGATGCATCTACAGATCTAAGAGTGCCAGAGATTTGGCAAACCACTAGATACAAGAAGAAGCAAGGCAGGATTGCTTACAGGTTACAGAGGGAACAAGGTGCTGACACCTTGACCTTGGATTTCTGGTCCAAGATCTGTGGGACAAGAAAGCTCTCAGTGTGTGTAGCCCTAGGACACCTATATATGGGGGCAAATGTTTATTTCTCAGGAGAGAAGGTCATGCGATTGGTCAGATTCTCAGGGGAATACTTAATCTAAAAAGAATGAGGAACCACCATTTTATTTGACAGCTTAGAGAACTACTGTGCATATAATTAAATCAGAATATTTTTATTTTAGAAAGTCTTTCTCAGGCTTCACTCCAAATATCTGAGTCTATCTGAAAGGAACAATTGTTTGTTTTCACAAATTAGAAATACTTAATTTTACAATAAGTATTTTACACAAGTTGTAAAAAGCAGCAGGGCCTGGGAAAAGAATTGCAAATATTTAACAAGTAAGCCATTCTTAAAGTAGGTTATAAAGTTGGCATATATTCCTCTTAGACAAATTAGTAAAATATAGAAAAATAAAAACCATTGTCAATAAAGCTCCTAGCTAGTGTTTACATGTTTAGATCGTGGATTACCCACTTTGATGTAGAGCTAGTCATTTTATTCAGCAGAATTAACCTGTTAAGGTTGATTTTCTGAAGAACAAAAGTCAGACAAGAAAAGCCTGCTCTCCAGGGGACCTGGCTGGGGATGTTCCTGTCCCTCTGCCAGGGGACCAATGAAGTGAACAAGGACAACATGTGTGAGTGAAAGAGGGGAAGGGGTTTTAGAAGCTCTAGGTGTGAGGGAGATGGAGAGAGAGAGAAGAATGTAAGGCATTCTTTATGGATTTTTTTTTTTTATAAGTGGACAGTGGGATCATTGTGCCACTTCTTAAGGAAACTATAGGAAAGTCACTTTACACACCTGCTTGCCCTCATTTCTGCTTGTTTACTTAATACAAGCCTCTGTAAGGATATCCACTGATACCTTAGCAGGTTTAGTTCATTGGATAGAGCATAGGCCTGTGGCTTGAAGGTCCCCAGGTTCGATTCTAGTCAAGGGCATATACCTTGGAAAAATATCCTGGGTGATGATTAATTTATAAATATATATAGAAGGAGATCCAGTTAGTCAAAGATATTAACATTATGTACTTCATACCTATTTTCAACCAATTTCCAGGAAGATTATTTCAAATTATACTTCAGCATTGTGTTAAAGTGCCGCTCTCACAGTGCCTTAATCAGCATCGAGAATGATCTTTTCTTTAATATGTTCCAATTTAAGAGGTGAAAAATGAATTTCATTGCTTGAATCTGCATCTTTAATGATAAGTATTGAAGAATATTTTATTATTCTTACGCATTTTTATTTACTTTACCAGGAATGCTTACTTATCTTTATTTCCTATTTTTCTCACTGGGTCTACATTTTTTTTTACTTATCACATTTTTAAAATGCACAAAAACAAGCATGCTCATGCAGCCACCAGATGTTATAGAAAAAAATGTATAAAGACAATATTTCTCCCTCCCTACCCACCCCTTAAAGAAACATTTAAATGGGAACATTCTTGTTCACATCTCCCGTGTTCACCTAAACATATATAGCTTATAAACAGGTCTACACTTTGTTGCTGCCATTTTGGTTAGCATTTTTACTTCATGCATTATTCCATAGCTTTCTTTTACCCTAATATCTTATTAATGCTTCTAGGTCAATTATTATACATATTTTTAATAATTGCATATTATTTCATGAAATGAATACACTAATATATTCAAATAAATTCCTTTTTTTATGGGTAGTCTAACTAGTTCTGGTTTATTTGTTAACTAATATATTTGTTTTTTATAAGAAATGCTAAATAAATTAATTTATAGATCGACACATATCAATACATGTATCACACACATACATGCATGCCTGCACATGCATATCCTTGCACACTATTGCTTTTAGATCTATAGCAGAGGTTTCCTCAAGGGTCACTTCTACATAAATAATAGGAACTCACCTCATCAAGAAGCCAATGAGTTGAGGCAGTACTTAAAAATCACAGAGGGTATGTCCATTTCATATACAAATGGCAATGTACTTTACAGAGTTGCAAAAAAAAAAAAAAAGGGGCATTTTTATACTCACTGAAATCCATTGTTAGTGTTCCACAAGAAAACTTTTAAAAGGCTAAATGATGCAGTTCAATTATGTTGTGGATATTGATTTCTTGCTCCGATCTTGACATTTAAAATAGAGAAGATACTGTTTGTTTTCTGAGATAAGAAGTTCTGGAAAAAAAAAAAAAAAGGCAGGAAGTCGGACAGAGGGAATACACCTTTCCTCTGGAAAAGTATGATTTTTTGGCTTTCCATAAAAGTTTGATATACTGCAAAGTGAAGCAAATAAATGAAGAATATCTCTAAAGTCAATTCCACCTCATTTAGTTACCATTTAAATAACGTTGGTAGGCAAACTTTCCAATTAGAAAAATGCACTTCTGATCCGAGGATAAAGGAAGGGCGCTATTTTAAATGCCGATTTTTAAATAGGTCAATGTAGATATAGTCTGAACAATTTGCACTTGAGCAATTTTAAACATTGAAAGTGGCCATTAAAATAAAATATTGTTGGTGTTGCAGAGTTCTGCATGGAAGGAGCCCGCCTCCATAGCCCAGCTGAGTCAATCACCCTCGAGTGCCTCAAATCTGCCATTCTTAACTAGAAGTGCGCTTAAATATCACTTGGGGATTTTGTGCAAACACAAGCTGGCTAAAATTCTGAATCCATTGGTCTGAGGTGGTACTCAGCATGTATATTTTTTAAAGGCTTCTCAAATTATTGTATGAACCATTCTGAATTAATAAGACCGAAAGCTTAAAATATGTTTTTAAAAGTTAGTTCCCTGGATTATCTGAATCAGAATAATCCAAAGAAGATGTGAAAAGTACACATTCCTGGATTTTGATCAAATACAACAGGGACGGAACAAGGCTGGAGAATCTGAACTTTTTAGAATACCCCGTAGATGGTAATGCACATTGAAGTTTCTGAAACACTGGGCCTGCATAATCCAAGGTCAACATTAAAGGATCATGGTTTCACTGTTGTTGACCAATTGCAGTTGAGTTGAGATGTAGCCATAAGGCACTACCAAGTGAGACCACTATTTCACTTTAAAGCATGATACATCTTTAAAGAAAAAGGAAGCTTGAACATTGTTGGGTGTTGGATACCATTTCCTCATCAGTTACTTTTCTACTAGTGGCCCACCTGTCTTAATGTTAATGAAATAAGTCTTAAGGGTAAAATAGGCAGGTTTAGACAGATTTAGGAGTAAAATGGGTCCATGGGGAGAATTGCATAGGTGAGGCCTTGAAGCTGCCAAAAGGCTTACATTCATAGAGAGAAAAAAAAAAGTGCCACAGGATAAGGGGAGAGGAAGATATCCATTCACAGAAGATAAGGAAAAGCCACAGAGTATGGGGAGAAAAAGGAAACTAACTTTCACAGAAGATAAATTCCAACAAATTGAGGAAGAGGAAGACAGATTTTCATGGGAGATAGAGAATTCTACAACTGAAAGGGAAGAAAAAGAGGGGGGTACCACATAGGGTTTGGGCTTGGAAGATGATAAACTGCAAAAGGGTGACCTATGAGGAAGGAGCATCAAGAGACAAAAAACTGCAGCCTTTATAAAACTTAGCAAAAAGGAGCTTAGTGGGATCTTTTCCCTACTTAGGAGTCTGTACTTGCTTCCAATAAATGTCCACCCTTTTCATCTACCACCTTTTGCCTGTGGCTTCATTCTTTGAATCCACCTGGACAAGAACCCAGGAAAGAAATCAGCCTGGTTGAGATTCTATTTTTGTTGTTGTTATTGCAAGTGGAACTAAATCTATTGAAAAACCATTTAAAGCAGTGGTTCTCAACCTTTCTAATGCCGCGACCCTTTAATACAGTTCCTCATGTTGTGATGACCCTCAACCATAAAATTATTTTTGTTGCTACTTCATAACTGTAATTTTGCTACTGTTATGAATGGTAATGTAAATATCTGTTTTCCTATGGTCTTGGGTGACCCTGCTAGTGGTTCTCAACCCGTGTGTGATGACACACGGGTTGAGAACCACTGATGTAGAGTATAAGACCACCGGAAAACACAGATATAACCACTGTTTCACTTGAACAGCTTAAGTGAAAGAATTCATTATGAGATGCATTTCTCATATAATGTAAAGGCATTGAGTAAAGCCAAACTTGAAGATAGAATTGAAGCAAAGTTGAAAAGGCTGCATGATCTCTAAAGTCTATTCCTTTTTGCCCCAGCTTTACTTTTTTCTTTCTTTAGTCTGGTCTCTTCTTTTCCAAGAACATGGTGGAATATGGTGACCCAATGGTCCTCAAGTTTACACTCTCCAATTCTGGACCCCTCTCATAGCCACCTGTTATACCCAGATCAAATCTCTGGGAGAGAGAATTCTCTAGGAATAATTTTATAAAGATTTTACCCTTCAACCAATTAATTATGTAGGGAGACTAAATTATAAATATGGCTGCTATGGCCACATTTGCAAATTTCTAAAGCTTGGGCTTGAGTTTGATTTATGAGCTAGGGATTTGTAGGAAATAATGTTAATAAAAACTAAAATAGCATGATCAAACTGAATACTACCAATTTACAAATACACTACCTCACTCTTTCTACCTCTCTCTCTGTCTCTCTCTCTCTCTCTCTCTCTCTCACACACACACACACACACACACATACACACACACACACACACACACACACACACACACACTCACAACTTATGTAATACAAGTGTGGCCTTGTTCTTTGAAAAATGTCCACCTGTAAGTGCTTTGCAAATCCTTTCTGCCAGGCCCTTTGTTTCTCTTCAGAGCTGTGATTTTTTTTTTAAAATATATTTTATTGATTTTGTACAGAGAGGAAGGGAGAGAGATAGAGAGTTAGAAACATGGACTAGCGAGTCATTGATCAGCTGCCTCCTGCACACCCACCATGGGGATGCGCCCGCAACCAAGGTACATGCCCTTGCCTGGAATCGAACCCGGGACCTTTCAGTCCTCAGGCTGACGCTCTATCCACTGAGCCAAACCGGTTTCGGCTAGAGCTGTGATTTTTTATAGTGATTGGCTCCCTGACCTAAAACCAAATGCTTTTTAACTGCAGTAAAGGTGGAGATGTGGTCTTGCTTAACAAATACAATGACAATCATGTCTAGCACATAGTATGGACTTTAAAGTAATTTGTTGAATGACATGGCTACAGGGGATTCCAAATTTTATCTAAAACTTTTCATGTCTACTTAAGTTTCACTGCAAGCAATTCTCTGTGGTTGCCAGCATTGACAGTAGCATGACCTCTTTGTCACATCTGGTTGGTGGTAGGTTGAAGCATTCTGTGCTTTACTTAGTTTCCCAGTGAACCTTTGAAGTTTGTCTCTCTTTCCTTCTCAGTCACTGGAGCTCCCCTGGATTGTCCTGGAAGTTCTCATGGACAATCCTCATCATTCCACAGAATTTCCAGAACTCATCTTTTCTCTCCTCAGGATTTCTGTTTTCATTAACTCTTTGCCCTGTTATCACACATTTTAGCCCTCCCAGTCTTCAAAGATAGGGACTTTCAAACTTTATAAATGACCTGGGGATTCTATGAAGATGCAGACTCAGACTTAGAAACACTACAGATATTCCTGGCAGTCTGCATATCTAATGATCTCTCAGCTACTACTATTGCTACTGATTTATATACTACACTTGAAATAGCAAGGTTTTCAAGACCCACCCCCAAATTTATCTATCTTTCTTAAAAATAAATCTTAAAATCTAGAAACTTTATTTGGGAATAGCCAAGCAAAGCTTATTTTGCTGCCCAGTACTAATACAAGTCACCAAATTCCCCTTTTCTGTTCTTTTGACTTATGAATGAATCACACAATTTCTTCTCTTAAGAAGTTGTGTTGGGGTATGTTTTTATTACTCCATCAGCCATTTTTTTAACTGATGGGAAGAAATGGCTAGTATCAGAATGCTTTCCTAGGAAAGCACTCCCTTTTGAGAAGCGAAATGTATCTCTCTGGGTTTCCCCATATCTTCCCCTTAGATACTTGAAACTAAAGGGGGTTGAATGTGCAATTGTGTACAGAGGGCAGACCACCTCTGCCTTGCAAAGGAACATCTCAGACGTGGAACTCTTCTCACTCTAACCACCTCATGAATTTCACAGCTGCACAAACAGGTGACACGTGCATGGAGTGCTGAGGACTGGTTCTCAGCTGTAGTATTGGGGCACTGCATGCCAAAGAGATGTGTTAATAGTAATAAAAGACACCCAACTTTGCAGATAGTTTATTTTTAAATATGTAACAGTGGACTCTACTTTAGGATCTGACTCTATGGTGATGCCATGCCAGTTTATTTATTCATTTGCTTTTTAGAGACTTTTTTTTTTTGAGAATTTAGAAAGAGTGGGATTTTGTTTTGGACTTTAGGATCATGCACATATGACTATCATTTGTCTGTATTTCTGCTGCATATGGTTAAATGTAACTGCTGTTCCACAAGTGCCAAATAAGTTTATTTTCTTCACTAAAATGGTAAATTATATTTCTCCATAAATCAAACCTTTAAACTTTTGAGGTTTTATCAGAAGATAGGTTTCCTGTGATTCCAGAGTGTTCCCTCTAAACAATCATAATCAGCAGGCATGCTTCCTTCTTTACTCAATCAGATCTGCACCTGACCTTGCCCTTTATGTCAAGCTCTGCTCACATCTCAACTCATCCCAAGGACACCTCTCCCTTTTCATTTTCACTATATTAAACCATATCTATCCCTCCCATCATTGAATGGATAAAGTCCTTGTAACCGACATTACCAATTAGATGCTCAATTGTTCTCTACTTATCCTACCTTTGTTCATCTTGTTTTTCCAAATAGATTCCAAGTAGAATGAGGATCTAAGTAATAACGCAATGGATTTGTCTCTGTTGTGACTGAACAGTGGAACAACCAAACAACAGAACAACCAGTCACTATGAAGTTTGCTGGCCACTAGGGGGTGCGTGTGGAACATGGCAGCCAGTGGCAGCAGGTGGCAGAGCGTGGAACATGGTGGGCATTGACTGCAGTGGGATAGTGGAGCCGGTGAGCAGGGGCACTATACCAAGATGGGGTACCATTCACTGTCATTGGGGTGAGCCTCTGGTGGTTACTGAAAATTCTTTGCTCCTGCACGCTACGGTTCCACCCAGCACTTGCATCCACTGCTGGCACTAGAGCCACTGTTCACACCCACTGCTGGTGCCCATTGCTGGCCCTGATTACTTGGCACTATCAGCAGGTGTAAGCAGCTCTGCTTGCCCTGATCACCCCTCATGGTTTCTCCAACTTTCCCTGATCTTGAAGGGTGAACTTGGCCAGTAGCTACCTCTCATACCCACTACCAGTGTTGGCCCCACTTGCATTGACTTCTGGTGCTGGAGCCGCCACTCGCATCCACTGACAGCAGCAGCCCCACTTGAACCTGCAGCCGATACCAGAGCTGCCACTCACACCCACTACTGGCACCCAGCAGCAGTCCCAATTGCTTGGAGCTATCCTGAGGGCCACTTGCGCCAGCTGATGGTGCTAGCCCCAATAGCTCCATGCCATCAGTGTCTGAGAGCAGCAGTGGTGGGAGCAAGCAGGGCTGCTGGCAGACAGGGGACTAGGAGCCATGGTGGGAGTGGCCATGGTGGGAAGGGCCAGGCTGGGGTGTGGAGGATGGGCCAAGACCGCCCCTGTTCACATTGCAGCCTCACATCTCACAGTTCCTTTCTAGGTGCATGAATTTGTGCACTGGGCCTCTAATTAGAAATAAAATTAACATATATGTGGCACTTTACTCAGTGCCTTGTTCATAGTCTATATTCAATTCAAGTTAATTCTCTTTTATATTGTTCATTATATTTGGTAAGGAGTGAGATCATTCAAATCTACTGATTTTAAGAATTTCTAAAGTCATTTATCAAACTCACGGCAGAGCAAAGAATTCAATGATGCAAAACTATGACTGCAACTTCTACCCAATATTTTTTTCTTTTCCCCCTAAGGTTACAGAAAAGATAAAATAGGATGTATTATTATTATTTTTTTGACAGAAAACTAAAAGTCCTTTATCTGTTAATTTTTCTTTACTGATTTAAAATAACACATAAAGAAGGAAATAGCTGAAACCGGTTTGGCTCATTGGATAGAGCTTTGGCCTGTGTACTGAAAGGTCCTGGCATCAAGAGCATGTACCTTGGTCACAGGCAAATCCCTGGTTGGGGGTGTGCAGGAGGCAGCTGGTCGATGTTTCTCTCTCATCTACGTTTCTAGCTCTCTATCACTCTCCCTTCCACTCTGTAAGAAATCAATAAAATATATTTTAAAAAAAGAAGGAAATAAAAAAAATGGAACCTCAATATGTTGAAGAGTAAGTGCACTTTCAGTTACACAACTCAGAATCTCAACTGAACCCTAAGAAGTGGTTTCATGATTTTACAGCCTGAAATATCTCTCAAAAGAAACATGAGTGATGACTGTGGTAAACATAAAAGGGGGAAGCACACCTACTGCTTAATTTAAAAAATCACACATATGACCTCTAAGATTACCTGCTATACCAGAAAAGGGGGATTTTAAATGTCTTTTATTTTGCCGCCTCTTATGTTTTGTTCTTAGGGTGAAGAAGAGATAAGTGAAACTTGATTGAATATGACTGTTGGCACAGGGCAAAAAACCATACTCCACCCTGTGTCTGTAATATAATTGAGCACAATTAACTACCTCAGAGTTTAAATAACTTTCAGTCCTGTTCTTAGCACATACCCAACTATCATCAGAACAAAGGAGATTTTGGATGTTGCTTATTTAAATATTAAGCAGGGTGTATCTCTTAATTGCAGATTTCAGTTTAAGTGTGGTGTATCTTTTGAGTTGGGCTTGAAGGAAACCAGGCTCCCTGGCAGAAGTGTGCTATTGGGAGATCATCTCAACTGTACAAACCATCAAACAAACAAATTATGAACTTCAACAGATCCCAAGTGTCTTGATTCAGATTTTGTTTTATAGAAGACAGAGTATGTTAATCACTTCCTGTTTGTATGTCTGTAGAAAATAACGTTCACTCAAACTAATACTCTCTAAGTTCACAAAAGTCTTCTTCTTGGTTAGAGATGGACAGAAGTAGAAATTGATGCCCATGGACAACAGATATTGTGTTTTCTCTTTATTTTTTGGAAGCATGATGACATGACTTTGAAATGAATTATTGTCTATATCAGATTTAGAACTAGAATAAACAACTATCTCTGTTTGCCAGGACAAAGTCCTTTCAGTGCAAAAACTGAGAACATCTCAGGTAAATAGGGGTGGGAAATCACTGGATGAACTGTATGCTCAAGTTGGTCAACCAAACCTGTGTCTTGACAAAGCACTAATGCTATCTGCCCTAATAATGGGTCCTTGGCATAAAGCTTAGACTCTTCTGTAACCAAGAACCTCAGTTACCTTTCCATCCCCTTAGGATTGCCCCAACATTTGGGTTTACCATTGTATGGAATAAGGGGGGAAGAAAAGATTCTGTGTGTTCATGGACTCGATCTCATAAAAGTGGGGATACCAGAAAAGAGAATGTAAACATTGAACTGATAAGCAATACCAAGTGATGCTTTTTAACTTCTACTGGCTCCTTAGGAACATCTTTTAGAATGTGAGAAGTGGCAATAAAATATAAGAATCAAAGCACATATTATAACAAGCCTCTGACATGATTAAAAATTCATCTCCGTAGTAATTAATAGATTTTTAAAAGCGCACAAGGATCAAGACCTGATTAAAAGTAAGGCCAGTTAGCTGATGTATCATGTGGCATAAACGTGGGCCTGTGAATAGAAATAGTCTGCGTGCATGTGTTCCTGAGACAGGAGCACGTACAGACACTTCATCTCAACTGAGTAGCTGTGTAAACTCTTCGGGGGCAATAAATGTCAAATTAAGAGTTTGGTTTCTTAAACTTTATAAATTTATCTCTTTCAAGGTAAATGCTTTTGTTACCACTAGAGAATCCCATAAATCCAACACAGTGGTGTTGATATCAGTACCGTTAGCATAATATGCGAGACTTGTATCCATAGGATGGAAGTCACCATGCTAAATTCCTCAAAAAAGAACTTGCCAGGACAACAAACAAGAGATGGCCCCATTCCCCCAAATGGCCATTGCTCATTAGGAATGACCTCACAAAAATGCTTCCCATGTTGCCCAAGGTCAACACTTACAGAAAGTGAAATGGAGCTAAATATCTCCATAGTAGCTTAGGAAAAAGCTGGTTCTTATAAGGTTTCAGAGGCAAACTTAATAAAAATTACCCTATTGCTCCATCACCTTTTGAGAGCAGAAAATGTCTCATAAATTGTTGGTTGCGCATTTTTCAGTATGGGACTCCAAGGTCTAGGAAATGAAGTTGCGTTCAAGGTTCTGTGTTTCTGCAGAGTGAATGGAAATCAGGTTACTTGAATACAGAAATGTGTCATTTATTATGTAGTACATGTTTTACACTTTGGTCTCACCTGCAACCACCTGATAGTAACCTTGATTCCAGATCCAGATTTATTGTTATTCATACACTTTTATGTAAAAGTCCTGACTGTAAAATTAAGTGGGTCATTACTAAGAGTATTTGACTGCCTTTTGCTAAATGCAAGAACGCCACATGGCAATATACTTTCTGCTAGACAGCTGTCCCCATGAAAAAAATCTGCTCTCATAAGAAGCATCCTTGTTGACCAGCTGAATGACCCACTTGTGTCTGGGCAGAAATCCATTCATTCTGGGGCCGATGCATTGCTAGGAGACAAGAGGAAAAATGCTCTTCCTACCCTTGCTTTATAAATAATAAAAAAGGCGTAAAAATTGGACTTCACTTGTTTAAGTCTGACAGCCTTAATAATCAATACAAAGAAACACAAACAGAGCAACTTACCAACATTTTCCCGAACACTGCACGTGGCAGCTTTGGTTTTGCAGCTTATTTCTCCGCATAACTGATGTGGGAAGAGCTTTGCTTTTACTGGTTGCTTTGTGAAAATAAAGCAAAACAACACAGAATCCTTTTCTGTTACTGCAGATCAGTTATCTTTCTTATAGAACATAAGATTTCTTTGCTCTCAAGGTAAATTAACCTTGAATAGAACCGACCAGGAATAAATGGATAAAAAGGGAGAAATGCCAGCCCCTTCTGTGCAAACAGGAAATGCACACTTCAGAAGAAGACAGACTAGGCTAAAAGCCGCTGTCAGAATCCTTCCCTCTCCTGCAGTGAATGCACTACTTGCCCTTGAAAATGGAGTGAGATGTTCCTAATTCAGAGAGTTATAGCAGTCCTGCTCAATAAAGTCTCTTAATGGAGTAAAATGTGAAAAATAACTGTATTATTTTCACAAGATATATTCCACTCGCCTATTGCCTCTTATGAAATTTATTTTACTCACCAGGTCCTTTTCCTAGGCAGGCAATGGAACTTCAATTCAAAAGGCCTCAATGTGAAAAAACAAATATCCTGATGTGGTTTGGGAAAAAGACAGCGGATGATACTGACCTCGTTTTTATATCAGTTATTAGGATCTGACATTTTGGGAGTTATCTCTTCTGCCTGGTCTTCATGTACATAAAATTAGTTTGCACTATGCCATAGGGCTGATAATGACATTTAATCAGAATATGAATCAGAACCAGCATAGTGCCTGGTTCAATAAATATTTGTTTCATCTTGTCAGCTATCAGTTCAAATAATACAAGAAATCTCTTTTTCTTCTTGATTTATTGGACCTGTCTGAATATACTAACTCCTTAAGCATATTTTCTCTTATTACCTAAGCAAGAGACTACTTTTTTTTATAAACACCTATGCACTTCCATATAGTTAGATTCAAAATGCATTTATCCCCACAAAAAGCGTTCTATGTTAGGTCACAAGAGCCAGGATTCATATATATACTTTAAAAAAATACATTATTGATTTTTTACAGAGAGGAAAGGATAGAGAGTTAGAAACATTGATGAGCAAGAAACATCGATCAGCTGCCTCCTGCACATCTCCTACTGGGGATGTGCCCACAACCAAGGTACATGCCCTTGACCAGAATCAAGCCTGGAACCTTTCAGTCTGCAGGCTGATGCTCTATCCACTGAGCCAAACTGGTTTTGACCTTATATATAATTTTTTGCATTAAAAAACAACAACAACCCTTCCTCAGTCTTCCTCTGGCATAACAATGTTTTGTCTTTATTTGTAAAATGTTTGTTGAATGAGGGACAAAACTATCATCAAAGTTTGGCTTTTAGTTTTGGCACAAGGTGTAGACAGACTGCTGTGGAGACTTCCATGTGTTGTTCTATACCCCAAAATAATGTAATAACTCTGCTTTATGAAATAGAAAACATTAAAATACACTTAAAGTCGGTGTAACAATACACTCACATTCTTAAAGGATTATAGAGGGTTCTGGAACACTGTTGAAATCAAATGGGTGGCAAAGAAAATGTGAACTAGTGACCCAAATGGAATGCCTGATGGACAGATTTCAGAATTAAAGATAAATGAATGCGTTTGGGGTAGGGGTCCAAAGGGAATTTTTATGTCTCCTCTTTTGGAGAAGAGATACAAGCAGGAGCAATCATCAGCATATTGTTTGCTAGGTGACAATGAGGCAAGCTGAGAGGGAGAGGGAGAGGCTGTCCAGATCTGAGTAAAATTACTTATTTTAATGTTCATTTTGGCCATGTCTCCAGAGAGCGCCACTTCCTCAATTGGGGATCAGCTTTTTGGAGTTTTCTGAGCAAACTTTTAAGCAAATTGCATTTGGTCAGGCCCTAGGAATCACCATCATGAAATAATTTTGTCTTATGTGACATTTCTCAAGTTCTCCATGGAAAAACTCAATACATTTAAATAAATGAATACTGCTTAGCATAAGAATCACAGGTCAGATGCTTTCCTGGGAATGCATCCTAAGTAGAGCATGTCCTTTCAGAGGTGTTAGGAGCCTTTCCCTAATTATTGTCCCTGGAGCTTTTGCAGGGCCTTAGTGATTTTGCTTTCCAACAAGAGTGGAATGTGTAGTAAATCAGGTTGTCTCCTTAAGGCAACTTCTTGTGGTTCTCTAACTATTCTATTTGACTTGTAGACTGTGCCATTTAAATAAAGAGACAGAGGAAACTAGATACACATAGAGCCCAGAGTCCATCTGGCCAGATAGAAGAGGCACCCCTGCTGGCCTTTCTGGGAACATTAATAGGGTGGCCCTAACTATGTTGATTGACATTCTGCATTTTTAGAAACATTTTTATTTTGATTGATTTCAAAGAGGGAGAGAGAGATAGAAACATCAGTGATGAGAGAGAATCATGGATTGGCTGTCTCTTGCATGCCCCCTATTGGGAATTGAGCCCACAACCCAGGCATGTGCACTTGACCAGAATTGAACCAGGGACCCTTCAGTCCTTAGGCCAATGCTCTATCCACTGAAATAAAAAATTGAGTTTGAATGTGAACTCTATAAATTAATACCTATAATTTGAAAAATATATTCTTTATAAATGTAAATTACTAATATATAAATATGAAAAAAGCCCATTTTTTAAAAAATTGATATGGGCATATGAGATTATGTATTTGTACTATTTTTAATGTTATAAAATTTATAAAATCAACATAACCAATATAAATTTCAATTACTTTTCTTCTCCTTTAGCCAATATAAAAGGTTTTCAATTATGTCAACAATAGTTATATTAAAATTATGTAAGATAAGTTCCTCAAAGGCTTTCTATATAATGCATAGCATTGTAGATATTATATTTGTATTATATTTTTATAGCAGAATATTATTTTTTTGTGTATGTCATAGTGATCTGCAATGGCTAAAAATGTTTTTTACAACTAGTGAAAGCATCACTACTCAAAATTAATAACTATTTTTACCTTCACAAACAGTGTAAGGCAATTGACATAGTTTATTTCTAATTATCCTTTCCTATTGTCCATGCTACTATTGTTTAATATTTTAGATTCATTGTCTCAAGTCCCACTAGAATTAGTCACCAGTTTTATTTTCACATTATTTTAGTGTTAATGCTTATTTTTTATTTATCTACATTTATCAGTTTACTTGATCGTCACTGCCTTCATATCATACTCCTTCATTCTGTATCAAATTTCTTCTTTGGAAAAATCTCCTTTAGTACTTGAATCACTGGGTGTCTATGAATGATAAATCTTGATTTTTTATTTGTCCAATAATTTTTTATTTTACTTTTATTCTCTATTAATGTTTGGAGAATTCTGTTGAGAATTTAACATATTTCATAGCAGATCAAAGATTAAAGCAATGGTTGAGACAGGGTTTAAATGAAAACTGAAGGCCAAACTTAGTTATGAATATAAATACAACATACTAAATAATTTCTTATAAAACGGAATCTTAAATAATAACATATAATGGCAAAGTGTGTATTCTAACGATTCAAAGGTATCTATACTAACAAAAGGGTAATATGCTAATTAGACCGGATAGACCAAACGTCTTCCAGATGTCCTTCCAAACAAAGCTACAGTGGCAGGGGCCAAGGCAGAGGTGATTAGGGACAATCCGGCCAGCAGGGAAGTAGTTTGGGGCATCTGGAAGGCAGGCAGAGTGGTTAGGGGTGATCAGGCAGGCAGGCAGGTGAGCAGTTAGAAGCCAGTGGTTCCAGATTGTGAGAGGAATGTCAGACTGCCAGTTTAGGCCTGCACCCTGGTTGCAAATAGTTATATATAGGAGTAGGATAAGTTAGAAAAACCAATGTGTCCTCCTTGAACAATTTTTTTTTTAAATCTTCATCCAAGGATTCATTTCCACTGATGTTTAGAAAGAGTGGAAGAGAGAGGGAAAAACAGAGAGATATGTCGGTGTGAAAGAACCTTATCAATAGGTGGCCTTCTGCATGTGCCCTAACGAGGACCTGGGCCAGGGAGGAGCCTGCAACTACAGTATGTGCCCTTGACTGGAATCAAGGTCTGCAGGCTGATGCTCTATCCACTGAGCAAAATTGGCTAAGACGAACTTTTCATTTTAAGTGATTTTGACTTTGAATCATGAAAATATTTTACCTAATACCAAAATAAAATTAAATCATGAACCATGAAAAAGTTGAGTGAGTACTCAAACAAGAATAACAGGAGCACCAAAACTAGTTTGGCTCAGTGGATAGAGCATTGGCCTGTGGACTCAAGAATCCCAGGTTCTATTCAGGTCAAGGGCATGTACCTTGGTTGCGGGCACATCCCCAGTAGGGGGTGTGAAGGAGGCAGCTGATCAATGTTTCTAACTCTCTATCTCTCTCCCTTTCTGTCTGTAAAAAAATCAATAAAATATATTAAAAAATAAAAGAAGATAACAGGAGCTCTGTGAGCCTATATTTGAAATTTTTATGCTCTTGGAATCACTCACATTCCACATTTCCTGCTCTGCTCATGAGATGTCTCTGATTGTATCTTGTACTGAAGATACCTCCTTTGTCTTTCAAACTTTGTTATATATTTAAAATTTTTAAAAAATATTTTGCTTTACATTTTTTGTAAAGGGGTCTTTATTAAATCATTCTACCAATTACTTATATATTACTTAAATATATTTCATAATATATTCTTAAGCAATTAAATACCTCCCAGTAAAAAAAAAAATTATTAAATTAATGTAAAAACACAAGTATTTATGTGCCCTTGGCCAATAGACAATTACATTTTAATTTTCTATTCCTGAGATAGGTATCAGTTCACATCTCTCATGCACACATTCTTCAAGAAGGCTGCCTGATAAGAAACGGGGCTACCTACATTTCCCCAAAGTGATTAGCAACTAGCATAAAGCCAATTCTTTGAAAAATGCCCAGATGAAAAATGTGAATGTAAAATCTTTAAATGTTAGTCACAGTCTGATGAATTCCTAATACTGAGAACAGGACAGAATATAACTGTCCTGCACAACAATAGTGATTAACCAACTGGATCTTTGCTCTTTGAGACTTAATATTAGATATGGCTCTTTAATTACCTTAACTTGCTATAATCCAGCACCAGCTAATCTCCTCAGAAGATCCAGCATGTATCTCCACAAAATTCCTGGCTCAGTATCAGGCCACCTTGGACTTTTGTGTCCTTACCCATACTTTGTGTGGAGATTGAGATGATCATGAAAAACATCATCCATTTAGTCAGGTTGGCTCAGATTTTCCAAATGTTCAACTATTGATTCTGTCTTTTACATTTCCTTAAGGAATATGCTATTACTTGGTGCTTGTTTTAGAGTCTACTGAGATTGTAGAGACCGGATAACAGAATGAAACTCATTTACTCTCTGTGCTACACATTTCCAAAGTTGTAAAGCTAGGTAATTTAACACAAACAACTCCGATTAACATAACCAATGTAAACAAGCAGCACTAACACTAGAGAATTCAGCACAAACATCACTAATCATAACTGCTAATGCTGACTGAGCATCTCCTGTGGGCCAGTGGCATTTTGTAAATGCTACAAATTGAGACTCATTTAGTTCTCCCAATTACATGGTTTGGGAACCATCATTTTGCATAATTCTATAATTTCTTGAAGTTTCATATTTATAAGTGGCCATATCATTTAGGAGCTGAAGCATTCAAATTTGAGTACATGGTTTTCAGCACACCTTACCAATTATTCCTAGTCCACTAATTCCTGGTTTCAATATTTGTGTTTAGTGAGAAAGGTAAGGATGGATTACTTTACTCATTCTCTCTCCTCATTAATTGGTGTGAATTTTTACACTTCCTACTTTTTTTTTTTTCCCCACAAAGGAATATTCAACACCTGGATGGAGATGGGCAATGGCATGACAGAATTGGACTGATGGACATGTGTACAATGGAATAAATGTCATGCTATGATCTTTGTGCTCAGACAGAAAGAACAAATCCCACTTTTAACTTTGGGGGACATACTATGTGTCTCAACAGGCTTGCTGTGTCTTGTACCCATTACTGGAAAAAATCACTTTGGGATTACAGCAACAATTGTTAGAAGAGCATTCCAAGTGATTTATACCTTGTGCCTCTCCAGGAAAAATTCTGTTCTTATTGCAAAACTGAGAAAATCCTTGAGCATTCTCAACCCAATCCTTCAGACAGGAGAGGCTGATGAAAAATAGAAAATGTGGGCCTTTCCTTTGAACACCCTTGAGGAACATCTTTAATAAACAGCATCAGTGGATGCCACATAGGTCCAGCCACATGCCAATGAGGCATTTTTTCACAGCTCCCTTTGCTCTCTCTGCCAGATACAGCCAAGGCTCGATTTTTTTTTTTTTTTAATGCAATCATCTCTGGGCCTTCTTGGAACTGATTCTAGCAGTTGTGCCAGAATGTATGGAGTTTAACGATGTTCAGGATTGCTTCATGGCCAAAAGCCAGAGAGAATGATCCTTCACTCGGATACATTGAAGATCCTGCACTCCTGAATGGAAAAGGGATGGCACTAATTTTTAACATATCTCTTCTGTTTTATACCAAGTCTCATGCGATTGTGGATTTGAAAATAATGGCATTTATTATGAGTGGCTAAATGTCTTCTGTTATTTATACCTACCAAACAAGGTGCATACTGGCATGCTTTTGGAAGATATTGGGGGTTTTGGGCACGTTTTCATACGCTCAGGACAAATTTGGATGTTTAACCTGAGGCTAACAGCTTGGAACAGGAGAATGATGGTATTTAAAGAATAATTTAATTACTAGTTACTAATAAAAATGGAACTTTCAGAGAGAGAGAGATTATTTTAACTTGGTCGCTGTTTTATGTGCATTAAAATTACTTAGTAAAGTGTTTTTAAAACTTTAGAATACTTGAAGTTGCAGATTATGTTTTAAAATATATCTCTAAGTGTGTAGATTTAGAACATGCATTATCAGTCTAATTTTATTTACTGAAATTTTGTGAAGACATTTTACATAATATTTTTGAAATAAAAACATTGTCACTGTCCGGCCTGCGTGGCTCAGTGGCTGGGATCCACCTATGAACAAGGAGGTCATAGTTCAATTCCTTGTCAGGGTACATGCCCAGTGTGGGGCATGCAGGAAGAAGCAGATCAATGATTTTCTCTAGTTATTGATATTTCTGTCTCTCTCTCCCTCTGCCTTCTTCTGTGAAATCAATAAAATATATATTTTAAAAATAAAAATATTGCCACTTAGTTTTATACTTTCAGCAAAATTTTAGTATAACATTTGTTAGCCCAGAACACAAAAATGCATATGATACAAATTTATCCAGAAAAATGATTAATCAGATCACACTGGCAGCAATAAACCTATGAAGGCAGCCCTGCTTTGAGGAATTCAAATAGAGTATTAAGTGAAGTTCTGCAATATTATTTGCAATACTTTTTTATACTTTTTGAGGTGAAGTACAGGTCTTGTCTTGGCACAAAATGAACTAGTTATGCTACATGGTGAAAAGCCACTGCATATAAATACATACACATATTTGATGTTAATTACAGAAATATAAATATGTTTTGAAAAATGTTTGGCAAATACCACAAAATATTGACAGTTAATAATAAGTGATGGCACTTTTGAAAGAAATTTTCACAGTTCTATATATTATTCTCAAGTTCCTAAATGATTCCATGTTACTTTTATAAACATTTTGATGTTAGATTTTAAAGTGAGTTTAAATACCAGGTTATCCCACATATTCATTATTAAAATATTGAAATGGTTGATTTTTGGTCAACTTGACTATGTGAATATTTAAGAATGCAGATGAAATAGTCACTAGTTCATTCATAATATTTATTAGTAACAGATAAGACACATATTATCTTTATATATAAAAGCCTGAGCAACTGTCCAACCATTTGACCATCTGACCAGTAACTATGACATACACTTACCACCAGGGGGCAGACACTCAATACAGGAGCTGCCATGCTGCAGTGACTTGACAGCTGTGGTTCTCGGGTAATGCAACTGGAACCAGAGAGCACGGAGCCGGATTCTAAAGTACATTACCCCAGAACCACTCTCTCACAATCTGGGACCCCTTAGGATGTCAGAGAGCCAGTTTTAGCCTGATCCCTGCAGGCCAGGCCGAGGGCCCCCATTGGTGCATGGGCCTGTGCACCAGGCCTCTATATAATTTGGAATGTGTTTTTATTGTTTCAGTTCATGGAACAATTGTTTGAACTTTTGAATGTAAATCCTGAACATGTCTTCATCTACACTAGAGCCACTTGCTAACTTCCTTATCATTGTTGTTTCAAGTGTGTTTTATTTCATAATATTTCTTTTTTTTTTTTTTTTTTTTTAGCTATAGCACTTCTAAAATTGTCTGATGTTACTACTGATAATGTGTGTCCAAGTATACAAATTCTCATTAGCAGGAT
This sequence comes from Pipistrellus kuhlii, assembly GCF_014108245.1. Lineage (NCBI taxonomy): Eukaryota > Metazoa > Chordata > Mammalia > Chiroptera > Vespertilionidae > Pipistrellus > Pipistrellus kuhlii. The sequence goes on from NW_023425404.1 coordinate 4,607,909, forward strand.
ATTCTGACATTCCCTTGAAATTGTATATATATATTTGTAGTCAGCACAATGTAAGCCCTTCTTGTATTTCTTTGTAAAGCTAGTAAAAATATATATGATAAAATTGATAACTTATCTGGAAGTTACGACCCCAAGAATTGTTACTGAGTATAAAAGCAGCTTTGAATGAGTCATCTCCATGTGTGTGTATACTGTAATATTGTGATTGCCACTTAGTTTAACACTGTGACTTATAATGAGAAATATATATTTGGTCATTGTCCTTTCCAGGTTTCTGGCACAGATATTCTAAAACCCTTTAAATTGCTTAGGTGGTGAAAGAGATCAATGTGTCTTTTGTTATGTTAATACAGTGACATTTGGCTCTCACACTTAAGGGTGAGATTGGTTGCCTGGAGACTAATTTTAAGATTAGAAGGTTGAGGTTGAAAATTCCAACTTGGAGGCAGGGAGAGGAACTGCAGGTTGACTAAATAGCCAATGGCAATTGATTTCATCGTCTTGCTTATGAAATGAAGCTACAAAAACACCAAGGATGAGGTTCATTGGTGAACACCCGGCTATTCGAAGAGAATAGCATGCCTGGAGAAGTCATGGAATCTCCATCCTTTCCCCCACACCCTGTCCTGGGCATCTCTTACATCTGGCTGTTCCTGATTACAACTTTCTTTAAGAGTCTCATGCTCTACTGACTGAGCTAGCCGGGCGAGACTGATTACAACTTTTTTTTTTAATACACCAGTAATCCAGCAAGTAAAATGTTTGTTTTTTGTTTGTTTATTTGTTTGTTTTTTTACTTCTGTGAATTGTTCTAGCAAATTAATCAAACCCAAATAGAGGAGTCATATATATATAGCTAGTCAATCAGAAGTGCAAGTGGTGTTAAAGTCCAAGGAAGGAGTCACTGGAACCTCAGATCTATGTGTGGTAGGTCAGAAGTACAGATAATAATCTGGGCTTCTGACTGGCAACTGAATTTGGATGGGGCCAGCTGAGGGAAGCTTTGTAGGACTGAACTCAACCTGTGAAATGAATGTTGTCTCCTAGTAGGTAAGGTCACAATCAAATAAACTTGTAAGACACCAGCTGGTGTTCCAGAATTGATTGGTGATTTGTGGGAAGACCCATACCCACCCCCTGCCCACACACACACACACTCAAAAATTTCATTAGATACATAGATACATATATTTGTATATATATGTATCTATGAATTGTTTAGATGAATGGCATAATTAGTATATTTTTCTGGCAAATTTTCTCTTCAAATGGTATTTTATTGTGTAACAAAGTAATTAAGAGAGGGGGAAAACTATTCTAAATTTGTGCATTAATTAGTATGATACCAGATTTGCAACATTATTAACACTGTAGTCATTCTTTATACTTTCATTCTAAAACAGCCTTACGATTTTAATTTTTGTATCTTTGTAAAAGGAGACAGATTCATTAAATAAGAGTTTAAGTTTTTAATTTTATACCTATAGAGTATATAACACTTGATTTTAAAAATAAAATTAAAACGAACTTGAAATTCTTGGAGGATCTGAAATTTGTGATATGATTGTTTTCTCAAAGAAAAAAATATTAATTTTTCTCCAAGAAAAATATTAATTAAGGCTGAATTTAATAACACTCTTAATTTAATTTGTTGCAAGAAATTTCAAGATATTTAGTATCTTTAAAAATGCATAGCTATTTAATAAGCTAATAAAACTTATGTTTGAGCCTTCTAATCATAAAAGCTCAAATAATAAATGTAATTTTTTCAAAGAAAAATGTTAAAATTGTTATTTAGAAAAAGGAAAGAACTCTGCTAGGATGTCTACAATACCAGATGACTCACTTATTTTTAAGGGCACTTTTAAATAAAAGAAGACTCTTTGTCTTGTATTTTGGAATAGAACAATGAAAATGTTATTTTCAATTTGTAAAGCACATATGTTGTATTGCTTCAGATTATTCACGTTTGCTATTGAGGACAAAGAAAGCAGATGGGTCTGATGAAACTCACGAGATGTGTTAGAATCGATAAGTAGTTGTTGAGTAGTGCATATATTTGAAAGGAATGAAAGGCCAAATGTATTTGAAACACCAGAGACACTTAATATACATGAGAATCCAAACATAAGAGACACTAAATGTTCATCAGGCATTAAATATATATGCAGTCTTTAAGTCAATGAATCATTATGATACACTACATATACATAAGGCATGTGAGCCACATAATAAATAATCAGGAGGTCTAATAAAGCTTAGTGACATTCTTCCTGGTGCCAAGTGTCCTCTCCCAGAAGCACATAAAACCCATAGCTGCTCAGCCATGAGGGAGGGCAGCTGTAGCCAAAGAGACTCACCTTGCAACTATCAGACAGAACATATGTGTATCATTGGTCCCAAGCTTCCTCTACACAATGAAGAAAGACATTTGAAGAGTGTACATCCCAGAATATATGTGATTATTGAGCTCTGTTTAAACTGTATTCTACATGTGCTAAGTTAGCTCATCTACTTGTTTTTTATTTGTGTGTGTGGGGGGGGGAGGTGATTTTTGTAGTGTGCATTTCAAATGGATTTTTAAAATATATTTTTATTGATTTCAGAGAGGAAGGAAGAGAGAGAGACAGAAACATCAATGATAACAGAGAATCATTGATTGGCTGCCTCCTGCACATCCCTTACTGGAGATAGAGCCTATAACCTGAGCATGGAGCTCTGGCCTGGAATTGAACCATGACCTCCTGGTTTATAGGTCAATACTCAACCACTGAGCCACATTAGCCAAGCTCAAATGAATTTAATAAACCATACAATGCAAGCATTTCAATTCAGTTTATTGAAAGTTTCTGTTGGGCCCTATCCAGTTTGACTCAGTGGGTAGAGTGTCAGTGGGTAGGGGACTAAAGGGTTTAGAGTTCAATCCCAGTCAAGGGCTTTGTACTTTGGTTGGGGCTCCTGAAGGAAGCAACCAGTCCATGTATTTCTCTCACATCGATGTTTCCCTCTGTCTTTCCCTCTGTCTTCCAATTTTCTCTAAAATTAATGGAAAAATATACTTGAAAATTAACCATCACCACCACCAACAAAAAAATTTCTATAGGGTATTTTTAGGATAGCTTGCCAGATAGTATATTGGATGCTACAGTAATTGACTTTGTAACAAAATTAATCCGTGTCCCAGCTCAGTATTTACTATAAAGAGAAAAACACTTATGAGACAAATATCATAGATGGCATTTCACTGCAATGTTTCTTTTTACTTGTAAATAAAAGGGGAGTTTGTTCTGCAATATGTAGTTTGAAGACGCCTGAACCAAAACGATCAGACAGATGACCAAAAAGCAGGCTAGAGAACTGAGGGAGCAGGAAGAACAATCACCATGAGGGGACCCCCGCCTGGATCGGGAAATGGCCAGCCTTCAAAGTGCCTGCAGCCCCTAGCCCAGGCTGGCCAGCACCCTAGAGGAAGCCCTGCCAAGATCAGGGGCGTGGCCAGCCTTCAAACCATGGGTGGTCCCTACCCCCAGCCAGCCAGTGCCCTAGAGGGGATCCCTGCCAAGATTGGGATTGTGGCCAGCCTTCCAACTGCCTGCAGCCCCTCGCCTGGGGAGGCCTCCTAGCCAAGGACACTTGAGTCTGTTCTGGATCTAGGGCTGCACTCTCCCTGTGAGCTATTTGGAAGCCACCAATGTCTAAGGGCCCGTCTCTGGGAGGTGGGAGTGCATCCACCGTCTGCCAAAAAATAGGACCATCAAACCATTCAGTCTCAGTGCAGACACAATCAATGGCTGACAGGGTGGAGGCCAGACCAAATCAAAACAGCAGAAACACCCTGTCCCTCAGTGAGTACAGCTGCAGTCCATTGTGGGTCTGAGCAGTAAAGAAAGCGCTATTTCTCCCGGGTCCTGTGCTGGCACTGCCGCCTCATTCACCCTCAAGTCCCCTGAGTCCTGAAGTGTGCCACTGTAGGGCATCCTGCAGGAGTTGTGCCAATCTAGATGCTTTTGCCCAAAGACACACTTTGGGATAAATTCAGAGCAATATCTCACTCCCCAAGAGACTGGAAGAACCATTTAAAAGGAATTTGACAAAAGCTTTCCACATCTCTGTTTTTAATTTTGAACCCATAAAACAACCTTACAAAAACCATTTGGGCCACCTAAGAGAGAACACGCTTTCTGGCCAGAGCATGCAGGATTCTTTTGTCCAACAGGTTAAAGGAAGCAGAGAGCAGGCACAGTGGAAATGGCCCTGGTGGCCTGTGAGGAGATCATGGGAATGGGGTTGCAGAAATCCCACAAGCCTCTTGTCACCTTCTCCTTTGCAAACCACACCATCAAGATCCACCAGGACTGAAGGCAACTGGGAGTCACAGCCGTGGTTTGGTATGCGATAAGCAAATATTACGGGCCTCTGAAAACACCTGCAATTGATTATGAGGCTGTCTTTATCTAAAAAGAAATAAAAGAACAGCTTTATTGAGATATAATTCATATACTGTACATGTCAACTAAAGTATACAATGAACTGGGATTTTTAAAAGTAAATTCAGAGTGGTACAATCATCGCCATGCCCAATATTTAATTTTTTTCATGACCCAATCTCCTCTCCAAAAAAACTTCTACCACTAGAATCACTTTCCTGATCATCTTCCCCAAAATATTATAGATTGTATTTTAAGGGTGAGTAAAGGAAAGTTGAATGAAGTTACAATACGGCACAAAAGATACTGTAAAATGACAAAGCCCAAAGTAAAGATCATGTGTTTTCTTTTTTAAAAAAAATATTTTTGTATTGATTTCAGAGAGAAATGGAGAGAGATACAGAAATATTAATGACAAAAAAATCACTGATGAGCTGCCTTCTGAAAGCCTCCTACTGGGGACTGAGTCCAGACATGTGCCCCTGACCATAATCAAACCTGGGACCCTTCTGGTGATGCTCTGTTCATTAAGCCAAACCGGCCAGGTGTTTTCTTTAAGTTATGCATGGTTGTAATGGTCCCCAAATCTATACTAATAAAAGGGTAATATGCTAATTAGAGGGGATGTCATCTAGACGTCCTTCCAGACAAAGGCACTGTGTGGGCCAAAGCTCAGGCAGCAGTGGGTGGCTGCAAAGGGCTGAGGCTGAGGCTGGCAGTGGCAGCAGCAGCAGTGTAATGTGGGCAATTCCCTCCCCTGACCCACCAGGTCTCCCCTTGCAGAGGGAGGCCAGACTGCAGGCTGAGGCAGAGGCAGTTAGGGGCAATCAGACATGCAGGGGGGCAAATTAGAGGCGATCAATCTGATAGGGGTTGGGGGGGGAAGCAATTAGAGGATATCAGGCAGGTGAGTGGTTAGGAGCCAGTGGTCCAGGATTGTGAGATCAATGTCTGACATCCTAAACCAGCAGTATGACATCCCCTGATGGGTCCCAGATTGGAGAGGGTGCAGGCAGTGCTGAGGGGATCCCCCACCCATGCACGAATTTCATGCACCAGGCCTCTAGTTCTGAAATATGTCTACTATGTATGTCAAAATATATTCTTCAGATTTCTAATTTGCCTTTATTTTTTGTATTTTTATACAGTTCAATTGACACTCCCTTTAATCTGTGCATCTTTCTGCATATCAGTGTATATACCTATTGTCAACTTTTTAAAGAGTCAAATAATCTATGTGCACCTTAAACTACTCTTTATGAATTTCCATTAATGTTTGATTAGTCTCCTATGATCTAGCCTGAATCTACCTACTAGTGTCATCGGTACCTCTCACAGATACCAGAGAGATGTTACCAGGCAGGATAGTTCTGTGATCCTAATCTCGATCCTTGTCTTCTCATATAAATGAATTTATATGAGAAATCTTGACTGCATTGTGAAAAGCCAATTGATTAAAGAAATTAAAGTATGCATTTTATGGAAAAAGCAAAGCAAGCAAATCTACACATCTGGCTTATGAAGCCTAGACATGCTTTCAGCTAATCTGAAGAGCAAATTGGGTGGGGGTCCGAGGCATTATATACCCTCCTGTCTATAGGCTTCAAAATTCCTCTGCCTACTATTTTGGAACAGATTAATTCTTAAATTCTTAAGGTCCTTTTTTTTTTTTTTTTTTTTTTTTTTACTTTGTTGTGTCCTTTTCAGAATTCATGAAAAGCACCTAACAACTTTATCCTGCTAAGTCTTGAGACTGCTGGTTTCTCTGCTTACGAAGTAAAAGGGCCCTTTTTTCCTTTCCTCCTTGCCCTTCCTGTTTTGCATTCTATTCTTAGGGAGGTTTTTTAACCATTTATTCTGGTGTCCTACATGGGAAGATAATGGTTTGCTAGTTACAAGCTTGCTGTAAATTGCCCACGTTGTTTGGCCTTGTTTTAACTTTCCTGTCTCAGTTTCCCTGTCCCTCCTGCCATGAAATCCCCTAACAGTTTCAGCTGGCTCCAATGGTCACATCCCCATTTCATCCTTCCTTTCACCCTTGCCCTGTCTGCCTAATCCTGTTTCCACCTCCTCTCAGTAGTCTTGCTCTTGCCTATTGTATTTGGTTTCAATGAACATGCTGCGAAATTTTGTTACTCCAGGATTCATTTCTTTTCTCACTTGCCTCTCTGCTTAAATGTGATTTTACCTCAAATATTTCTGAATAAATGTCACTCTCTCTTCAAGTTATTTAATAATATCCTTTAAGTGATTATCTCTTACTAAGACTCAAATGGATAATTAGTTGATCATTAACAGTTTCTTCTGTTTTGTGACTCTCTCAATTACAGGATATGTTGCCTTCAGTCTTTCATCATGTTTAAATGCATCTAACTTTATTTCCTCTATTATTCTTTATTTATTTACTATTTTTACAAATTTATTATTCAGTTGTTTCTTGTTTTTTTGTTTTTTTTTTTTTACAATTTTATAAGCTGTGTTATCAAAAGCTTTATATTCAAGTATTTCTGTGTCCCATCATTCAAAATAGCATTTGCTAAATGCACTCATGATTTTTTAAAATAAAAAAATAAGTTCAATAATTATATTTAACCTCAAATACTATGGTAGGGACTTAAATAATGAATAGCATTGCTGTATAATAGGTGAGCTTTTGATGAATTTTTCAAGAACAGCTAAAATTATATGTCATATGTTATCCTTTTGTTTTGTTATCCTATGCTAATTTTTGCCACTTATGAATTATATTTCTACATTAATTTATTCACAAAACATGCAATAATATAGTTACATGTTCTCTGGGAACTTCCATGAATAATTTAAAAACACAGGGATTGTTAATAATTACAGTGAAATATATATTTCTTATGGTGTGCTTACCTCATACCAAACACTTTTTATAACTATTTACTTATTGTCATATAGCTGATAATCTAAGAGAAATATTAATATCCCTGGTTTTCAGATTAGAAAATTGAAGACCACAGAAATGTAAATGGCTTGCTTTACAGAGCCAGAAATCCAATTCTAATGACTGCATTTTTTGACTTGTATAGGGCCTCTATTTTTTATTTACCTTCATTTATGTTTCTCAGGAGATTTTATTTGGATAACATATTACAATGAAAAGTTTCCACTAATTTGAGTCTATTTCAAGGACTTCCATGGTGAGTCTTATTCTAGAAATGATTTCAACTAAAGTAAACCAGAGCTGTACATAATAAAACTTATGAATTCAGATCCATTCACAAAGGCAATTTGGAAGCATCAGTGAAAACTATCATGATAATGAACCATCTTGCTAGGCATGGCCCTTATTTTCTTTTCTGATAGCGTCTCAGTTCACTTTGTCCTGAAAGATGCAGACTTAGAGAATCACTGAAAGTATAGCTGTCACTTTGGCCTTCAGTCACTCTCATTGATATTTCAGTGGTTAGAGGAGCATAAGTGAAGCCTTCCAACAGCCATACCCCTGAAACGACCTGCTTCCGAAAGCCCTGAATATTGCATTTTCCCAATTGGAAATCCATTAAACTGAGACGAAGGTAAGTGCATGCTGAGTGAAAATGACATAAAAGCTAATCTATATATAAAGAGGTAATATGCAAATTAGCCAGGATGCTGTAAGTCTCCACTGGCTCAGGGGGAACTTGCATGCTCAGATGGGTAGGAGGGGACTGTGTGCACAGTGAAGCAAGCCACAGATGGCACAGGTCCGGAGACAGGGGGCCTGACCAAACTGCCATGGCACAGCTGGAGCAGGCCCAGAGTGGACACCCAAGCCACCTCCATGTGTGAGCTGCAGAAGTAACACCTTTTCTGACCACTCATTGTCTAAGTTCCCTTATGCCACTCACAGTGTTGTTGGTAACTTGGGTAATAAGAATCCAAGGAGGTGATCTAGGGTATTCCCACCTTACTCCTGAAGGAAAAAACAAAGGTCTGCTGCTGGAGGGGCTAAGAAAGTCATATCCTGCCCTATTCAGTTTGGCTCAGTCGATAGAGCCTCGGCCTGCAGATCTCAGGGTCCAGGTTTGATTCTGATCAAGGGCATATACCTAAGTTGCAGGCTCCTCCTTGGCTGGGGTCCAGGCCAGGGCTCATACAGGAGGCAACCATTCAAAATGTCCCTCTCACATTGATATTTCTCTCTGTCTTTCCCTCTCCCTTTCACACTCTCTAAAAATCAATGGAAAAATATCCTCAGGTGGGGGAGGGGGGAGAAAGAAGAAGAAGAAATAAATGTCATATCTTATGAAAGAGACATCTTGAAAATGCCTAAAGAGAGTTGTCACTTTTTCATAGAGAAGGGACTGGAGTCTGTGTTGATGAAAATACCTTGACGGCTGTGGCAGCCAACAGTGGCAGCACCAGTGGGGTGATGGGAGTGGCACTTTTCCTTAATGAGCCTTGTTGCCTCCTACAAAAGGAGTTCAGACTGAGGCATAGGCCCACTCTCCAGGGAGGAACAGGCCTAAGCTGTCAGCAGGACATTCCCTGAGGGGTCTTGGACTGTGAGAGGGAGCAGGCTGGGCTGAGGGACACCCCCTAAGTGCACAAATTTCATGCACTGGGCCTCTAGTAATATAATAAAATAAATAAGAAGGGTCCTGAGGCCTGTTGGAATGCTATTTGAAGCTGCAGAATTTATTGCTGTTTGTGTTAGAATTCATCTGGTACATTAGAAAAAATGTCATTTATTACTGAGCATTCTTTTATTTATCAATTAATTATTAGTGGCATCATTATAGAATTTCTGGATGCAAATCATCATTTCTTCTCTTATTTCTTATTGTTACCTCAAGGAGTTCTCAAAACTGACTGCTTATCAGAGATATCTGTAATGGTTCATCAAAAGAATGCAGATATTCCAACCCTGTTCACTAAGTCCTGGTAACAAGTTAGGCAGGATTTCAGCATCAACATTGAAAATATATACTTATATATTATAATTTATGTATATTATACATCTATTTATATTTTTATATATAAATTTATGTATTATATAAGATGTATATATATAGGTATAATATTCTGCCCCTTATGAGTAATTAAAACACATGCATATAAACATATTTATATATATATATATATATATATATATATATATATATATATACACACACACATACACTAGGGATCCATTGTAGGAAAATTCTTGCAAGAATAGGGCTTCCTGCGGCCTAAGCAAAGCAGAGAAGGGAACAAAGCTCATGGAGGTGGGCTTTGCTCTCTTATCCTCTGCTTTGCTCTCTTCTCCTCTGCTTTGCTCTCTTCTCCTCTGCCTCGCTCCCTTCTCCTCTGCCTCGCTCCCTTCTCCTCTGCCTTGCTCCCTTCTCTGCTGATTCGCTTCCTTCTCTGCAGCTTCACTTCCTTCTGCAGCACTTGGCTTCCTTCTAAGCTGTCTTCAGTCTTAGCTCTGATCCTGCATAGGCAAATTAACCACCATCTTTGTTGGGTTAATTTGCATACCCACTCCTGAAAAGCTGGTGGGGGTAGTGGAAGGATGGTCAATTTTCATGTTTCTCTTTTATTAGTGTGCATTCAAACCACACACACACAACGATCTCTGAGGTACAATGGTTTGTTGGACTTACTATTTTTTCAACTTTACTAGTACAAAGGTGTAAAAGCTATGCACATTTGGTAAATATTTTAATTTTGATCTTTTCCCTGTCCAATAATACATAGTATGACATTCTCTCATGATGCTGACCAGAGTCAGCCAATCTTGGCTCCTAGTCAGCCATAACATCACTAAGGTAAAGTATTGATATTCTACAGTGTACTGTGCTGCCAGCTTTTTTTGGATATTGTGTTTTGTGTTTTACCATTTCATCATGTCTACAAAATGCCCATCTGTTTTTCCTGATTCTAGTGTGGGGGGTGGGGGGAGAGCCAGACAATTACTTTTTAGATGAATTTTAGATAATTGTCCAACTATAAGCTAATGTAAATGTTCTGAGCACCCTAAAAGTTATTCTCAGCTAAGCTCTGATGTTCAGTAGGCTATCTATAGTAAATACATTTTTGACTTCTGATATTTTCAATTGTAATTTGTGGAGCATCTGTCTATAGCTTTTCAGCTTTCTTTCTTCAACGATGTCTAAATATGTACTAAATGAAATCTACTTCAGGTATAAAATATCAACTGGCTCACAGACTAAGGAGAAAGACAAACAGATATTGCTTTTTACCAAAAATTAATAAATAAACAAACAAATGAACAAATTCTACAACCAAGGCATGGCTAAAGAGTCACAAAGGAGGAATGTATTTCTGTATTCTAGACTGCTGTAGCTTGACTAGTTCCCTTCTATCAAAGATTTCACTAACAACCTCTACATGCCATAGAGACTGTACATTTCTCAGCACTCTACTTCCCCTACATATGCTGCATAAACATTTAAACATATCCCACAGAGGACTTTCTACACAGACATTAAATATCTCAACTTTGATTTCTATAGATTATGCCTTTACCAACAATAAGAGCTTCTGCTACAATAAAAACAAAGAAAACAAAAACTATATAGCAAAATGTGCACAAGTGGAAGCTTTCTTGGGTTGGCTGACTCACCAGATAGATGGTGTCAAGGCTGCATTTTCATGACTTCCTTTCATGACTGGCAGGAAGGTGACTGTAGGTGCTTTGAAAATTCCAGCACAACAACCTACAAAGGAAATGGTAATGTTGTAGTGTAACACCCATCTTACAAAGGATGCCTCAAAAAAAGTTGAATTATGGAGTCATTTATTAAAGGCTGGCAGCATACGAGGGGCTAAAACTCCAAATCTCACAGCCCAAAACAGCTTGTCTCATCTGGCTTATATTGGCAGAATATCACAAAGGTCTTGATTACATCTTTGAGTCTGAAATGAGGAACCACTTCATGAGCAAGTCAGTTATCTAAAGTATCTATGAATCACTGAATCAACAGAAACACATTATTTGGGACTACCTGGGGCAATTTGGAATAATTGTGCTGTCCAGATTCCAGGACCACTGAGTCAACCGGAATGTATTATCTGTAGCTACTGAGGCAATTTAGGGTATGTTCTGATTCCAAGACCACTGAGTCAATCAAAACTCAGTTATCTGCAGCTACTAAGACAATTTGGGATAATTGATCTGTCCTGGATCCCAGAAGAATATGTTTCTATGACCTGTGATATCACAACCAAGGGGGCATTCAAACCACCATCAATGGAGCATTGGGATAGCATAAATAAATTCAGAAAATCAGAATAACTTTCTATTGTTTTAGTAAACAAGCAAGTACAAAAGTCAAACAGCAGTTTCTATCTGAGATGATTACTACCATACTTCATTAAGAGAAAAAAGGAAGATGACGGCAAAGACAGTTATTAACATTTCTAATCCATGGTATCTCTAAAGTGATCAACCATTTTCTTTAAAATATAAAGTTTATAGATATAATAATACTTTAAAAAATGTATATCCTGCTTGCCAATGATACAGAACTTTTGGACTGGAACCCATATTCTTTTTCTGCCAGAGTTGAAGAATGAATCCACAGACAGAAGGGGGTAAAGCAAAGGTGGAGATTTATTGAAAAACAAGTACAGACTCCCAAGTGGGAAGGGGGAATGGGTCCCACAGACTTCCTGTTTCCATGGTTTATAAAAGCTGAAGTTCCTGTGTTGTGTCTTGATATCCCCTCTGATTGGTCAATATTCCTTTTCGATTTAGTTACTATAGTAACTCCTAAGACCCTCCTCCCTCATTGTCCTCCTATTCCTTATGGGATTTCTTTCTTCTTTATTTTGTAAATATAGACCTTTTTTTTTTTTTTTTTTGGCTACCCCCAGTTCCCTTGTCTTATGGAAATATAGTTGTTGCTGCTCCCTTGCCTTATGGAAACGTACGTTCTCCTAGTCTGTAGCCCTTTGCTTTTTTCCATGGATCCCTTAATTTCTAAAATTCCCTAAAACCTATCTTTTTCACCCTAAAAATTCCTGTTTCACAAACATTAATATAAACTAGAAATGGTAATGAAAGAAACTTCAAAAGGAAATAATATTTAAAATTTGATATATGTGAAGAACGTAACCCAAAGAAATCAATTATTTTGTTCTTAATGTGCTTATTGTTTAACTAGAGGCCCGGTGCATGAAATTCGTGCACGGGGGTCCCTCAGCCCAAACTGCACCCTCTACAATCCAGGAGCTCTCAGGGGGGTGTCCTACTGATGGCTTAGGCCCACTCCCATGGTTCTCTGCTCTCTGTGGGCCTGGAGGTTTTGCTGCAGCCATGGAGATGAAGCCCCCATGCCCTGCTGTCTGCTCTCTACCTGCTGCCACCATGCACCATGGAAAGGAAGCCCCAGTGCCCTACAGTGTGCTCTGTCTGCCAGGCCTGGGGTTTCACTGACACCAACACACTAAGGAAGCCCTATGCCCTGTTATCTTGGCTGTCTGTGGGGCCTGAGGGTATTCCCACTGCTACCTTGCTAAGGAAGCCCCCAAGCCCTGCTGTCTGGGCTCTGTCTGCATGACTGGGTACTTCCCTTACATTGCCACACTAGGGAAGCCTCCATGCCCTGCTGTCTGGGCTCTGACTGCCGGGTCTCGGGGTGTTCCCGCTGCTTCACTCACAAAGTCCCCAAGCCCTGCTGTCCTGGCTCTGTTTGCTGGGCCTGGGGCTTCCCTGCTGCCAAGGACTAAGGAAGCTCCCAAGCCTTCCTGTCCAGGCTCTGTCTGCCATGTCTGGGGGCAGATCAATCCACGCTACTCGGTCCCCTTTAACCCTGGCTGGGCTGACAGGCCCAGACACTGAAACAGATGTGGAGCTGAAGGCTGGATCTTCCCCCTCTCTCAGTGAGATTCAGTCTCGCTTCTCCTGTGGACAGGCGGGACACTCCAGCAGTGGGGCTGAGGGAACTGGGCGCTGCCATCTTGTGGCTATGGGGGGGCCACCATTTTGTCATGGAGTGATGGTTAATTTGCATATTACTCTATTATTAGATAGGATTCCCTTCATGTAAAGTCTGTTCAAGTCTATTAAGTTGACAGCCTAGACTAATGTTTTAGAATCTTTTGACTAATTCCATATAAGCATAAACCTGTACATTAAAATTAATGGGAGTTCTTAGAGTGGATCAGGCAGGAGGAGCAAGACCCATTAAATCCTGAGCATGGTGACAGTGAGGGTTAAAGAAGATTGCTGAAGACTATTGCAAAAGAGAAGAGATGGGGAGTGGGTGGCCCAACTGTGATTTATTATTAGTAATAAACTTGGCCAAGAGGCCAGCAGGCCCAAGAATTAATCTCACGCAGGAGATCACAATGACAGTTTCTCAGAGCTGGTTTGAAGTAAGCCAAATACTTCCTGAAGAGTCAAGGAGAGGTAAGATCTGTACAAAACATGACCACAGAAAAGTAGGTCAGTGGATCAAATGTTGAATTTTGAAGAGTGAGAGAATGAGAAGAAAGGCGAGGGGATTGGGAATGAAGAACTATTCCAATGCACTGTGATTAATTAGCATTGATAATATTTGTATGAGAATGCCTTATCAATGGCATATCATCGAATGCACAGACAAGCATGTGTGCTTGATGAGAGCTCACTCTGCGCCTGCCCCTGTTGGAGGTGGAAGCATTCTTTTTGTCACACTTCCCAGTGTCTTTGTTCCTGATCAGCCTCAGGTTTAAAACCAAGGTGGAAAAGCATGAGCAGCTGGGTTCATGTAAACAAACACTGATACATGTTGGTACTTAGGATGACAATTTGTTCCCTGTCAGCACTTCACTGGCAACTTCACGTTTCTTTTATGTTGGTCTTGGCAAGGAGTGAGCAACAAAAGCTAAAACAATAGACTAAAAAGGGTAATGCATTATCTTTCATTGTGTGGCTGTATTTGTTTTTCCCTTGAGGTAGCCAACACTGCTGCAAAGGCAGGGATTGCTGAGCACTTGCGAAGCTGTCTACACAATGCCCAAACAGTTGTTGAAAAGCTAAACAAAATGATGTATTCAACTGGTTTCTGCCTAAGGACAAACTAATGTTTAGATGATCTTTACTATCAGATTACTCCCAGAGTAGAATCAAATCAATTTAAAAAAAAAAAAAAAAAAAAGGAAAGAAAGAAACAACTATGAGTGCAATATATGTGTATTCCCCAAGCTTATTTAAGACAAGAGTTATAACTGATTTGGAATTGTGTAGACATTACATATCTACATACTGAGCAAAGCTTTCCTGGAGAGTAAAAGAAACACTTTACAAATAAATTAAGTCTTTACTAGGTTGAAAATCTCCTCAATACAATCATTTTTTATTTTGAAAATTATTAATCAGATGGATGTTTCCTATATAAGTTTATTTCATGAACATAATTAAATATCTTAATTTCTGTATAAGGCTAATTATTGAGTACGTAATTATTTCAATATTTTAAATGAAACTATAGTTGAGCATGTGCTGTTCTATCTTTGAAAGTTGTTTGCTTATATTTTATTTGGCATAGAATTTATACAAATTGGTGATGCACTACATTCTTTACATTGTGAATGGATTTTAAAACAAAAAAGAGAATATAAAAATAGAGGTTCTATGTATTTCTTTTAATTAATTTGAAAAAATATTTTTATTTCATTACAAATTTAGTCCTTAGGTACTGTATTAAAAGTCCCCATTGACTTCTATGAGGTCTGAACTTACCCAGAATGTCAGCTATATTAATAATAAAATGCTAAAAAGTACACTCAATCAAAGTTATGAATTAATAGGTATGTAAATCAGGAAAATGCAAATCAATAAGAGCACGATTTCCTTGCACAGGGTTACTTATGAAAGGCCCTAAGTTCAAAGTTACCTTTTTTTTTCTTTTCCGAAAGTTAGCATAATTAACTAAAAAGTCACAAGAACCACTTTTGGCAGTGGTTTTAGCCTATTATTCAGATATCCATCACACATAATGAATGAGCTGAGGGATTTTTCGCAAATGTTAAGATTAATATTCACCTTTGCATGAACCTTTATGCTTAGATAAATATCAAAAAAGAAAAATTTCAGGAAATGACAAAAAGGAAAAAAAAAAGCCCAACATGTTTCTTTTAAGTCCCTGGTTGTGGGGATATTCACTACATCAACAATGTGATCATCAGTGACATTATTCCTCCAGGGACACTCACGCTGTCTAACTGACTATAAGAAGGCTTTCCAAGAGCCAAACCTACTTAGCACAGAGAAAGCCTTGCTGGGAATCCTTGTTTAACAGTCATATCTTCGGAACTCAACTTTTCAGCACATCTTTCTAGCAGCACATCTTTCAAAAACTTCTAGGTGGGTCCGATTGTGGAGGGTCAAGAAGAGTGAGTGCAAGATGCCATTCTGAAGTGCCACTGTGGCTGAAATTTACCTTTTCATAAAATGATTTACTTCAGGCTAAACCTTACCTTTTATATGTCTCAGGTAAATCCATTCAGAACATTTTCCTTAAACCAAAGGACCTGGGAAAAAGCAGGGTGTGGGGGAAAGTGGGTTAAAATGCACTGAGACTAGGGAAGAGTGGCTTTGTAGGTGCACTGTCTATATTGCATAGTTTTGCTAATCCATAATGGAAAGATAAAATAGTGCACACCTGAATAATGGCCCTGGAAGGAGGCAATGCACCATTGTAACAAGATGACAAGGTAAAAACAAGGTGAGAGAATTGTGAGGTGGCATAATAAAATAGCTAAAAGTTGACTAGCACTAGTTCTATTTTGTCATGTGATTTAACTATATTTATATAAATTAAAAATACATGCAACCAGATGACTTTTGGTAAAATTCATAATTGTAATATAGTTTCTCATTTAGTTTTTCTACATTTTTACCCTTGCTCTGATCCTATTTAAACAGATAATTAACTTTTCTTTCTTGTCTTAAAGAGAAGTGTATGGTTGACTGAAAAGTACAAGTTTGCTAAAACAGTCTTACCTTCATAACTTGTGTGATATTTAATGCTTCAGCCCATTGACAAGATCATGTACAGTTTCTTAGAAGAAGAATAAAGAAATATAAAGGGAAAATGAGGGTCTAAAAGAGATTCAGCCAAGCTAAGAGAAGGTAGCATTGAAGGACTCAGATGTGATGGATATCCATCTCCCATTCCCTGGTATTTCGTCAGGAAGTTCACAAGTCAGCCAGCAAGAATAGTGTACAAGCAGGTGACATATACCCTCTGTGCTTCAACTGCTGCGCACTACCACTGCCTCCTGACACCCAGCTAAATCTAAAAAGGAGATCCTCTGACTTGGGAGCTGACTACAAAAAATAATAAATGGGGTCTGGTGGCCAGACTGTATTGTGTGGTATGGGGCTATTCAGTGCCAGTGGCTCCTGAGGCAGCTCTTTTCAAGGTTGTTCCAGAAAAACAATGAGGAGAAGATTCTTCCATTTGGTGAACATCCAGCAGAATGTTGCATCATCCATTTGTTTTGTATGGAGATATAAATGGAGGCATGGATTTACATAAGCACATAAGCAAGCAGTAGCTGATTGTTTAGATGGATGTTTTGGACATGTAAGAAAATGTTAGAAGGCTCAAAGAAAATGGGCTCAGAATACAAGTTTAAAAACTGTTATATTTGAATGCTAAATAAGCACACATACACAGAACCTCACTTCAGACAGCAAACCTATAGACAACATGAATTTCTATGCATTAAAATTATTAATTTATTCCAGCAGTTCAACTCTTTGTTCAAAGTCTTCATAAACAAAGTATCTCTTGTAGCAGCAATGAGATTTATTCATGGGCTCAAAAGCATGGCTTTCTCATTATTATTATTGACTTGATAATTCCCACTGCTTGGTGCAAAATGCCACCAAAAATTATAACCTGCTAGAGGCCTGATCATGAAATTCATTCATGAGTAGGCCTTTCATCCTCCAGCTGCCGGTACCAGCTTCCCTCTGGCACCGGGGACCAGGACTTACCTCACAGCCCCAGCTTCATCCAGAAGGTCATCCAGAAAGATGTCCAGTCTAATTAGCATATTAAGCATTCATTATTATACATTCTGGGATTCTGATGCCATAAAATGTTCTGGTATTGAGAAAACAGAGGGTAGCTAAGGTGCTGAGGGGGTGTGGAGTGTGTGTGTGTCTCAGCAGGGGAGGGGAGAATAAAACCTGGAACCTAACTAGGCAAAGTTATTAAGGTACCCCAACTGGGCTGGGAAGGAAGAGAGATATGAGCTTTAAAATGTCTGAATGTTGCTAAAATAGGCAGCTTGCAGTTAACCAATCACAAGATAGTATGGTGTATAAACCAATCCCAAAGATGTTGTTAAGACAGAATTATTTGAAAAGGCCAATCAGAAGCTAGCAAGGTTGTTTCCAACCCTTAAATTAAAAGGTGCATGCTTCCTTTAACCCTCACTCTTCTTCCCTGCACACAATAGGTTCCTGTGGGCTTATGGCCATCTGGGCCTCCACACATGTACTAATAGACTTTAATTAGCTTGGATGTTAAATTACTCGTGACTGTAACATGAAAAGGAAGCTCTGGAAACTGCTCCTGAAACACCAGCTGCCCCTTTTCATGGACTGTCTTCTCTCCATAAACTTGGGTTCCACTAACAATTTGGTCCATGACTTTATTCTTTAATTTCACCAGGCAATGAAACCAGACTAAAACCCCCCACATTTTTGTTTCAGAATGACCAACCAGCCACTTGGTGGCAAATTGATTTTAGTGAAATAGAGGAATGAGGAGAAATTTTCCTTATCAGGTTTTCTTTCTCCGTTTCTGCCTTGCTTCTGCACTCACCATGGTTTGCCGAGTTGTAAAATGTGGTAAGCCATGGCTAGGATATCACACACAATTTTATTATAGACCAAGGAGCTCAGGTTAGCAAACTGTGTCAAAGGACCAAGGCCCATGGGATTCACTAGTTTTATCATGTACCCATTTATCAGAAGCAGTTGAGCTTACAGAATGGAGCTATTGGGTGCTTTACAGCAGGAAGCATTACATCTATTTGAAGTAGCTCTCTTTGTGACCATAATACCAGGTATATGAATCCAGGATCCAGAGAGAAGATGTGAGAATTGAGCTACACTGATACACCTAATACCAACACGTAAAATATTTGGTGCTTATCTTCACAATTATGGTCTCTAGTGCACTAGTATTCTAAAAAGGAATGCTTCCACTAACATAAAATAATACCACATTAGTTTGGAATGTTATATGGCCATTCTCTACACTGAATGCACAAACAAAAAGCTTACAATGTTAACAAAGATGATTGATTCTCAATATCAGGGGAAAATAATGATAAGCTGTGTTTTACAAGTATTCCAATCACATAAAATGCAAAATAATAACTTTTATTTTGACTCATGTTTCTGTATTACTTTATAATTTAAATTTTTTTTTTTTGAGAAACTGTTTGGCATTAACTTGTGAGAGGAATGTTTGGTCTTTGGAGATTCTAATAGTGAGAGTAGGAAAAAAATAAATGAGAGCTAGAATAGGAGGACTACAACACAATACATTATTGTATATCATATATACATTTCACATGATTTTTTAAAAATTCAGCTTTATTGAGGTATCATTGACAAATAAAATTGTTACCTATTTACAGTGTACATCGTGGTGATTGCATTGTACCTAGAGCACTGTTAAAATGTAGCTCTGAGAGAATTGATCCTTGCTGTATTGCCTTATCTACTCTAGGGGTTAATTTTTGCCCCAGGATTTCAGTGGCCCCCACAATAGATCAGAATAATAGACAATAGTCCTATTGAACAAATAATAACAAAGATGTCTATCTTTTTTAATTTTAAAAAGATTTAATTCTGTGAAGGATATCAATGCCACATCAGCCATATGTTTTGTAAACAGTTTCCAAGTTTATGGTTAACATGTGTTTCGAGAATATTTTTTTTAAATTAAAAAATCTATCATTTTTCTTTTCATTTTGCCTTCTGACACTGAAGCTCAGTTTATAAACCCTTTACCATGAAATTGTAGAAAGAAATATTTATATTTTCTTCTAGTATATGCTAACAAATTGCATTTAATTTTTTTTTTAATTACCGTATCATACATATCATTCCACCACCACTTACTATACTTCAGCTTCACTGAATAAAATAAACCTGAGAAAAGTGAGAGGGTAAGAAAGTGAGGCTGTTTGGAATCAGGTTTATAAAAACCACAATATAAATATTCATCACATCACAAAGACCCTCCAAATAAAAGAAGCTGGTTGTCCAGTTGTCAGCATCAAAATATATAATTTTCTCAATTTCTAATATATAAAAAAAAAAAATAAAGATCCACATTTTCTGCCCTACATACTATAGAGAGTGCTTTGGTGAACATGAATTGTACCTGGAGAAACACACCCACATGAAGCTACAGCTATGGATAGAGAAATGACTGGGAAGATGCAAGCACAAAAAGGCGCTCTCTGGATTTACATAGAATGGAGTGTGCTTCTGCATGTGTGTCTGTCTCTTCACCTGTCAGGTAAAATTTTTACACATTACTCAGCTTGGGTGTGAAAACCTCAGCCCATACCATACCTGTTGTTGACCTTACGGGAACACCAAACCTCTGAACAAGAGATGGGACAACAATTGTAAATATTTTGTTGTTTGGGTCCCTGACTTATTTTTTTTTCTTTCCTCTTTTTGTTTGCGCAGCATCTGAGAAACAAGAAAAAAAAATTGAAGCTTTCCTAAATGTCAGTCCTCAAAAAGGCTTTTTTACCTTCAATTACTAGATATTTTTCTTCCACAAAGAGAAGTAAGTAGTTCTGCTCCTACATATAACCTCCATCAATAAACACAGTAATACAAACTCCTTTACATCTTAATAATTGCCAGGCTAGATTAACAAGCTGCTAATGTTTTGATTTACAAATTGGAGTCCCATTTGGTGTGCCTGGCCTTCAAGAAGATTGAGCTGTCTCCTCTATTCGCTGAAAGTAAGTAAATGACTGTTTATTCATTCCCTTGATTAGAAGGCTGCCCTCCAGCCAGATAAAAGAGGTTCCATAATAAATGTGAGACTCCCATGTTTTGTTTTGCTTTCTGAATTTAGAGCCAAGCATTAAAAGGAATTGGAGATTGATTTTTGTTCGGGGACTAGTGCCAGATAAAACAAGGAGGGAGCAAGCACACTAGTTTGTAGGCATGAGTTCTTTTATAATGAGGAGTGGATTTGAGTTTTCATGTAATTGCAAGTGGGTTATTCCAGGTGTGTGTGTGTGTGTGTGTGTGTGTGTGTGTGTGTGTGTGTGTTTGTCTGCCTTAATAGGACTTCATTCATTCCCTCTGATAATCTGTAGGTTTCTGTTGTCAAAGATCAAAATCTACTACATCTCTGTTCTTGAGTCATTGAATCAAACACTTTATTTAAATTTTCTTGTATGGAGACCAACTCTTCAGCAATACTGTGGGTATTTCACACACACAATCAAATAAAAGAGATTTCCATAGATATATTATTTATGGGTATACACACACAGTTTTCCTTTTTCTCTCCTCCTTCTCACCTTTTGGAGGGCTGTCAGGCTCCCTTTGCTTCATAACTTTGTCATATGGCATCTGGGTCACAAATCAATTTCTCCCAATCCATCCCCTCTCCTCCTGCCTGAGGGACCATCTTGTCTATCCTTTGTCATGCAACGGAGCTGCTCTGTTTTCCGAGTTGCTGACAAATTGGCCAATAATGGGAGTAATGGATTCAGCGCTCTCCTGCTTCCCTCAGAGCAATTTACATGTCAGGTCTGAAGTGGCTCCTCTCCTGAATCCTGGCCTCAGAGGAGCACCCAGTTGTAGCTACTAATGGAGCTGCTAGTCCAAGCGCCTAAAGTCAATGGATCAATAAAGAAAATGATCTCAGTTGCTAAGTGTAAGTGCTGCACTTTGCTCCATAGAGACAAGAACGGAGCAGGAGAGACTGGGAAAGGGATAAAGGGAAGGTGGTGATAATGTAACTGCGATTTGATATTTCAAGGCACATTCTCCTCTGTGTCCCCCTGGAAGATTGCTAACTGGATGCACCATTATGTTGAGACTTTAAATGCTGAGGATATTCTGATGTTTCTGGTATATGCGACACCTAGCAGGGAGTGAAGGGAGTGTTCAGTGCTGTAATGTGGATTTGCTGTTTATTTTGTGTTTGCTAGTTAATTCAGACAACCCCGCAGAGAAGTTTGGCTTATTAGCACAAGGGAGACTGATGTCTACATTTTTCCCCTCCCTTGCATAAATCTACCTCCGAATCACGTATTCTAGATTTAACATCTAGAGCTTTCATCCTATTTTCTCTTGACTCCTAGGAACATAGTCTGATCTTTTAGTCAGATTACTGAGGACACACTAGCCATGATTTTTTACAGAGAGGAAAATGCTTAAAGTAGGAATTCAGTAATTCATTTAATCATTCATTAATTCATAGCATAAAGGAGGACAGAAGCAAAGTGGTAGGGCTCTGTGAACACTAATGCAATTGGCTTATTTTGTTTTTCATTTCCATTTTCTTAAACGGGCAGTGTCCACCTTGTTGTAAAACAGCCCCATCATGTATGCATATCAAGTCCTTCAGTTAATTTTATGAGCCTTCATGTTTCATGTCTTACGACTTTATTGCAGACGTTTATGGCTCACATCCTTGAAGGCCAGGATTCATTCACTTCTTTACTCATTCTATAAATATTTATGGAATGTCTACTGTATCTTAATGCTATGAACAAGACTAAGGTTACAGTGGTTAACAAGAGGCAGACAACCCTGCTCAAAAGGTGGTAATTTAGAACCAGTGGGATAACACATGAGAACATCTCTAACTATTGAAAACAATGCCAGAAATCAGAAACCCCAAAATTAATGAAATGCATAACCTGCCTTGATGGTTAACAGTAAATAGATATATACAGACATATAAAGAAGCAATTACTTAAAAATAAATACTGTGAGATGTAATCACAAGGTATGCTAAGACAAACATTTAACTCAGATTACTGACTATTTCCTGTGTTCTTAAATCCAGCTTGTGTATTTATTTTTCTTATGTTTTAATCCTCCATTTCCTTTCTGCTTACCTTGTCTTATGGAAACACACATATTAATGAATCCAAGTAATCCTATTTTACCAATTCTTTGCAAGCTGTCACTTGGATCCTTTTTAAATAAATGGTTAAACTTATCTTTTATGCCTCCTAATTAATAAATTATAGGTGATAGGTTTATTAGTACACAATTCCTGAAAGTTTATGAGACTGTTATATAATAAAAATAACCTTTTTTCATAACTTCCTTTATTTGTTGAATCCAATATCCCTATTCAATCCAGTAGTTAATGGGCCTATTGGGGGGAATAATTCTATAAAAAATACTTTTCTAACAACTTCAGAGGAGTCTACTAAGAACTCAAAAGAGGACAGCTCTCAGAAAGTCATCCACCTATTAAATGTCAGCCAAAAAAGACTTCTTCTGGAAACTTCTACCTAGCTTTCTAGTCCACATTCTTATTCGTGCTTCTCTTGTACAAATTAACAAAAGGACAGGAAACACAAGTCAATCATATCAATTTTGTTTTTCTTTTTTTCTTTTAAGGATGCCATATGTGGTAGATTAGAAAGTTTGGAGGAAATAACATGTCCATAGCTTTTCCCAGACTCTGCCCCCATTAGGAAAGGATGCTGGGATGAGTCTCCTTTATGAAATGGTGAGTTACAATGCTCTGAGGAATAACATCACCCTAGTGGTCACTGTTAATAGGATGTGATTCACACTCATTTGTGGAAATCACCCAAGGCCAGTCAGTAAGGATCTTTGGTTAACAAAATATACTATAGAAACTTTTAAAAAAATCAGTTTCTAAATAGTCTCAAGTAAGATGAGATTTCTTGTTTATCACATCAGAACCTATTTTCACCATGGCATAGAAACTTGCAACAAGTATGTTTTAATTTATTTTGTTTACTTTTAAGTCCCTTTCCCACTTAAGAATGAGATAGCAAATCTTGAAAGAATGAAAAAAAAAAAAAAACGGAGAGAAGGTAGAAGAGAAAAAAAAAGATACTAGAAGAACAAGTGTTTCAACTGAGTTTAAATTGTGACACATATAGAATAATGGGGGGGCTATATGTGTGACACAAACTGTTTCTATAGAAAAGGGGGCCTTTCAATTTCAGTCACAGAAAAGGGGACAAGTCTGATGCATTGGTCTTAGGAAGACATGTTGGAGCTTTGTTTCTGTGCAGAAAAGAGTTAATAAGAATCTGTCACGTGGTTCAGTGCTGTAGCACTGCTCTGTAATGACAGCAGGGGCAGCTGGGAGAGGTCTTGTCATGGAAATGAGAGAATGTGAGCTGATTCAGACATCCTCACTGAGACACCTGGATATGTATCTCACGGCAGAGCTGGGACACAAGACCTGCGGTGTTCTGATGAGCTGGTGGGCTAAATATGCAACTAAAGACATTCTAATTTGAAGATTAATTTAATTTGAACCATTTCTCTCCACAAGTTTGAAGTCTTAGTAATATAAGGACATATAAGAAAACAAAAAGATCGTCTTGCCAAGTGCTAAATTCAATGGTGCAGATTAGTTACTGACTTAATTAAATGGCCAGCTGTCATTCTGTCACTATTATCCAGGTGGATGCTAAATGAACTTGTCACCCTCTTTCCGTTATGTCTTACTCATCTCTATGTAGACCTTGGGTTGCCCTTTCAGATATGGGGCAAGCACCACAGTATGAATCCTTGTCTATGCTGTTCTTGGAATAACAGGTTCAAAACACTTGTGTTGACGGTAACCTTGGAGAAAATAATTTGATAGATTATGTGTACCAATTAATAATCTACAACTAGGACCTGCAATTAAAATTATTTACTATTCTTATTGCTTTCTTTTTTACAGGAACATAAATCTTCAGTTATTAAAGTCAAGAAAGCTGCATAATAAATTATTTCTCCTGTTAAAAATAAGTGAAAGATATATGTTGAAAATAATCATTTAATAATCAAATAACCAGCAATTCTCATATCACAAAATTATAAAAGTTGTTCCAGAATGAGGGGACTTCATCATTCTTTTTTAAGCTCCTGGCCACTTATTCCTTTGGAACCTTGAGTTAATAATCAAGAGAGTGACACCCAACTGGTGTGGCTCGATGGTTGAGCGATGATCTGTGAACCAGGAAGTCATGGTTTGATTCCCAGTTAGGGCACATGTCCAGGTTGGGCTTAATCCCCAGTTCAGGCAGCAGCCAGTCAATCATTATCTATAATCATTGATGTTTCTATCTCTCCCTCCCTTTCTTGTCCTCTCTGAAATCAATAAAAATAAGAAAATAATAACAATCAAGGGAGTGGGAACTTTTTGGAGATACTGTGTAATTCTTTCATTTTGGAAAACAAAACATGACCCAAAGTGTTTCAATGACTTTGCCCAGAATCTGCTTTTCTCTAGCACACCTCCTGGTTTTTTGCATTGGTGTTCCAAAGGCAAACCACATTTGGAAACCTGGTGACCCCTTTACTTTTATATATTGGTATATAAGTCCCCAAAGAACTGTTATGTTTAACTGTTATTGCAGATTGTGTTTTACAGTTGCCCAAGGTTGTGTTAAAGAGGGTGTTTTTACTCTTAGACTGGAGCATGTTATCTGAAATGTTATTTTACTGATTCACAAATGCCTCACAAGCTGAGAGTTTTACTCTCCATGTCACCAATAAACCATATTCCTTATCAGACTTCATTATAAGTTCAGATCCTGGGCCAGAGATCTGGCTAAAACTGAGACAGGAGAAATATCTATTAAATTACTTTGTTTGTGTAACCTTGAGTTATATGTTACATGGATACCTACTCCCTATTACTTGACATGTTCCTGTAGATTGTCCAGACAAAAAAAAAGTCAGTTTTAGTATAGTTAAAAATATAGAGATTTAACTTTTTCTCTTGCAGGTTTGGATAAAAGAGGTCAAACTTTAAA
Organism: Pipistrellus kuhlii; assembly: GCF_014108245.1. NCBI lineage: Eukaryota > Metazoa > Chordata > Mammalia > Chiroptera > Vespertilionidae > Pipistrellus > Pipistrellus kuhlii. Next base: position 4,633,318 of record NW_023425404.1, read on the forward strand.
ATATTCTAGCTACTAATGTTTTAGCATCTATCATCTATCTATCTATCTATCTATCTATCTATCTATCTTCTATTATCTATCATATATCATTATCTAGCAAACTACCCCAGGGCCCTCATCTAGGCTGTCCCATGCCACAAGGGAACCTCCTTCCTGTACCGGACACCCTTCAGGGCAAACCAGCTAGCCCCCACCTGTGCACCAGGCCTCTATCTTATTTAATAACAGTGTAATATGCAGATTGACCGTCACTCCAACACTCCCATGTGGTCAAAGGTGGCTGCCCACATGTGGACACAAGATGGCCACCACAAGATGGCCAGCAGGGGAGGGTATCTGGGAGGGACCAGGCCTTCATAATGATTTATTTCTTCTCTTCTTCTTTATACCCCTCATTCCTATCTCTTCAAAAAACATTCCTAACAATTTAATGTGCTGCAGTCCTTGTTTCAAACACTGATTTTAAGGGTATCAATAGAAGGCAATACAAAGTCCATAACTTAAAGTAAATTTGGAAAAACATTAAGTATAGGTAAACAAAATGTAACATTGAAATGTTATTTCCAACTAAAGTTTTGCAAAATGCAAAATAAATGTGATTGACATGCACATACTGTAATCTCTTCATTGCATTTTTTGCTCATTTAGACAATCATGTCATCATCTTCTGTAACATCATCAAAACAATCCAATTCCTGAATTTTCTGGTGAATTTCTTGTGACTCCATTTCTTTCTGAATCAATAGACCAAATCTCTCATGTTTAGCAATAGCATTCTGAGACAGAGCCTAGGGGGGGGGCCTTATTTTCAGGGGATGCCTTATATTTCACTCAGAAGGAAACCTGTAAGTAGGTCTTATTTTCAGAGGATGTCTTATTTTCGGGAAAACACAGTATGTATCAAGCCCATTGAAGACATATGTCATGTTTCAATTATTTTTGTATCATATTCTCATAGTACATAGAAAACTCACTTTATATACATACTAGAGGCCCAGTGTGTGAAATTCGTGTACAGGGAGGTGGGGGGGAGTGTCACTTAGCCCAGCCTGCACCCTCTCCAATCTGGGACTCCCTCAAGGGATGTCTGACTGCCCATTTAGGCCCAATCCCTCTCACAATCCAGGACTGCTGGCTCCCAACTGCTAGCCTGCCTGCCTTTCTGATTGCCCCTAACCGCTTCTGTCTGCCAGCCTGATCACCCATAAGCACTCCCCTGCCAGCTTGATTGATGCTTAATTGCTCCCCTGCCAGGCTGTTTGCTCCTAACTTCTCTCCTATGCAGGCCTGGTCATCCCTAACTGCCCTCCACTGCAGGCCTGGTCCTCCCCAACTGCTCTCCCCTGCAGGTCTGGGTTCCTCCCAACTGCCCTTCACTGCAGACCTGGTTACCTCCAACTTCCCTCCTCTATTGGCTTGGTTACCCTAACTGCCCTCCCCTGCAGGCTTGATCGCCCCCAACTGCCCTTCCTTTCAGGCCTGGTCCCTCCCAACTACCCTCCCCTGCTGGCCATCTTGTGGTGGCCATCTTGTGTCACATGGGGGCAGGATCTTTGACCACATGGGGGCAGCCATTTTGTGTGTTGGAGTGATGGTCAATCTGCATATTACTTTTTTATTAGATAGGATAATAGAATAAAATATTGTAAGCATATAAATGTAAATGTTTTCTATTGTCACAGTGTAAAGATCAGGATCTTTATCTTGCAGTTCTAAACTCTTGATTATTTGTCTTCAAACTACTTTCTTAAAACAAATAATGTGTGTTTTAGGTAAATTTAGCTATGTACAATTACACAATATGCCCTTACATTTTAAATTGTGCTCTTAAATTGTTAGCTGTAGGTATTTCTGTTCAGATGGTTGAGGTCTGTTTGAAGAACAAAACAACAAAATGTCAATACTGAACCATATTAATGAATATCTGATCATCTCTATCTTTTCCTTCTCTTATATGCCAAGTTAAGTGTATGCACATATATTTCAACCATTTTTAAATATATGCATTTACAATAATCCCAAAAAAAAAAAAAATAATGAAACTGATGTGTAAGAGAACAATGACAAAAATATCTTCAGCCTAAAAAGCTAATACTAACATATTCGGTCATATTATCTATCTATCTATCTATCTATCTATCTATCTATCTATCATCTTTTTATTTTTAATTTGAATAGAAAGCAGGTAATACAAGTGAAGGATATAGTTGGGGATTATCAGTCCCAAGACATGTTCAGTCTTAAGAGAATATTTCAATGCAGAAAATAAATCTATAAAAGTAATCTAGATACCAGATAAGTATCCACAGAGTAGTCACTCTACTTACTTTATTTTTGATATTCCATCTGAATGAAAAGATGCAAGGGCTATAGAAAAAAACACATATTTAAACAATTAGCAAGGTTGAATATTTTTCATTTTTGACCTGTTATTATTGATTTTTCTTCTATTGTTATTTTTTATTTCAAATTAGATTTCTTTAATGTATCAACATGTCTACACTCCTGATTTTAAGACTTAATATTTTACTTTCTTCACTTCACTGCCTTATTAAAATGCTTCTCTGGAAAATACATTACATTTCTAATAATCTAAATAACATGAGACTATTTAAATTAACTTGTAGTGATACCACAATTTGGGTTTATGTTGATGATGGCTATAGGTAGCTACAAACTGAAATTTGTTTTGTAAGTAATTCAGTTAAGAAGTTGAAACAATTAGCTGAATCATAGTAAGCTAAATATTTACTGCAATTTATAAACAACAATCACAACATGACCAATTTATTTTCTGGTGCTTTAAATTCAGCAAATTTGATAACACTTGTTATGTAACCAAACCTTTTGACAAGTTTTTGATCTTTATTTTGATAGTAGAGGCCCAGTGCATTGATTCGGGCACCAGAGGGGTCCTTTGGCCTGATCTATGGGGGTCTGACCAAAACAAGCTCTCTGACATTCTGTAAGGGTCCCAGATTGTGAGAGGGTTGCAGGCCAGGCCAAGGGACCCCACTGGTGCATGATTGGGATTGGGGAGGAATAACAGGAGGACTCTAGGGCATGTCCAGCCCAGCTCGCTTACTCCCAATCAGGGCTAATCAAGGCTGGGAAGGGACCATGGGAGGGTTCCAATGCATGTCCGGCCCTCAATAGTAAGCTAACCTACTGGTCAGAAGGTCTTCTCCCTGGTGGTCAGTGCGTGTCATAGCAACTGGTCAAACAGACAAAAGAGTGGCCACTTAGCATATTAGGCTTTTATTATATAGGATTTTCTCAATTTATTATTGATGCTTAATTTGCTAAAGGATTCTTACTTAACATACTAGTTTTATGATTAGAGAAAGATACAATTAAGTGTTATATACTATTTGACTGTGTATAAACTATAATTGAGACAGAGAGACCAGTTAAAGGTAATTATTTAATACTAGCATAAGATCAAAGAAAAAACACAAAAGTTTTATGGACTGTGAAATGTGATATGGATTCATTATAATACAAGCATCCTGAGATTAACCAATGTTCCTAATGTTCTTTTCTAAAAAAAAAAAAAAAAAAAAAAAAAAAAAAAAAAAGTCTTCCTCACTGTAATACTTAAGTTTTACTTCAATTTTTAATTCAAGGGGATCATCAAGAATACATGCAGAAAGGAAACATTGAAGTGTTTACTATTTTGGAAGCTTAACAAGGACAAATCTTTTAAGGGCATTTTTCTTACACTTATAAATGTAGTCTGTATACTGGAATCCAAGGTTGTTATTACTTCTCCTTCACTAAATATATAAAACAGTATAGTTAAAAACCAGGTAAAATTAATGTTTTAAAACCTTATGAACAAACTTAGGAACATGAAATATCTTAAAAGTGACATATAAAATTAAAATTGCATTTGTAAATTAGCATCTGAAAGTTTAAATAACCATCATAAAGATTCAGAAAAACAAGAAGAAATGTTCATAACCTTCCAAATAACAAATATAAAAATTTTAAACTACCTACATCAAAACTTAGTCTCTTTTATCCTGTGTGTGTGAGTATTATGAATGAAGACAAGAACTATAAAGATGGGAGGGATAATAAAGGCTCATTTAGACATGAAATTTACATAATGCATCTCAGATAAGAGGTATGGAGATACCCTGTTATTAAATGGAGCATGAAAAGGAAGTAGCCTTGGAAATGCATAATTTTATCAAGCAACAGCCCAATTCACAAATTAAGACTGGGGCAATTGCATGTTGTCCTCTGTTAAATGTTGCAGGGAATGAGCCATGAAGAGTGCTGGATCTGTGTACAAGCATTTATGTCTTTACATAGACATCTCCTTTCTTTCTTGTTTAGTGATAAAAGGTTACAGGTCAATGCGCCAAGTGTATAGTAAGGTCATTGTGCAGAAAGGCATCCTGAGAAAGAGAGACAGACTGACTTGTTAGGAAACTAAACAGTTTATGCAGGGACAAAAAAAATGTAAATCTAAACTTTAAATGTTAGCAATAGTATATTTTTATTTTAATTTGCTTTATGAGCAGAATCCTAATTCACTCAATTGGAAATAAACACACATACGCATTTTAAAAAACAATCCTCAAAGGCGTTAGTGATGATTAATTTAATTGATGTCTAGAGAAAGAAAGATTTTTAAAAAAATGTGTTAGAAGGGTAAAAAGTTCAAGCTTTTAAGAATTCCAAGTTCCTGGTTCCTATTACATATTTTATTATTATAATTTTTTTTCTTAGTGTGACTGTATTCAGACTTCTTAGAACCTCAAGAGTTAGAAAGAAACAGAAAAAAATGTGAGCTGCCATCAGACAGGAACACCTCCCCCCACCTCATATATATATATATATATATATATATATATATATATATACACTCCAAATATAACAATGTTTCATAAAAATATCAACTCTTAGATTAAAAAAAATAACTATAAGTTAAAAAACATGAGTCTGTTTCGTTGGGTCTGCTATTAAAAATAATGTTAACTCACTTGAGATAAATCATGAAAACATTCCAAACTGTTATTACTATCTTTGTGACTCTTTCTCTCTTTGATCCAGAATGGAAATTTGGCAAAATGCTTACCGAAGACATTGACACCAAGAAAAACAAACCTGTTGTTACAGATGCTGCCTGTTTGCAATGAGATGTTTCTTCACCTATGACATCATCAGATCTGTGTTTACATTTATGCTTTAGAGTGGAATTTACATTTTCAAATTTTAGCAGCCTGTAGTTTATTATTAATTTCAACTTCTTTTAACGAGGCAATTGAAATTCTTGAGTACTATAACCATCACTATAATCGTTTAGAGTAGGAATCTGGATCATAAATATAACAAGTCACTTGTCCAAGGATTTAAAATGTCTTTGGAAGTCAGCACAAAGGTAGTTAGAAGTTCATAGGATTATATTAAGTATTTGTGTCAATATAGAGGGCAAGGCACTTTCTTCTGTTGCTAGAAACTGGCCCATAAAAATGTTCCCACATTTGTCACTGAAGAAACCCTATAGGGTCAGTTGAAGGAAAAGAGAATGTTTTAAAGGATGGATCTTATCATGTAGGATCTACTAGTAGTATTCACAGTTGGGGACTGATATTCCACTGTGAATTCTGCCATTCAGTGGTCTGCTTCTATTTTCAGAAGAAAACATGAGAAACAATTACATGCACACACAAATCAAAAGTCATCATGCAGAGGGAGTTTCTGAGTGATCTTTAAACTTAAGGAGAATTTTTGATAAAACTGAAAAAATTTATTATTGCTTTAATATATATAATTTTATCACTAAATATGTGTTAGCATTCCAAAGAAGCAAGTAAAAGTAGATTAACCCTAATATTAAGTATAGGGAAACTATGAACCAAATCAGATATTATGAGAGAAGTAATAGGAATTATTTACTTACAAATAAATATGTTGTAATGAAGGAGTTAGGAGAGACATAATAAAATTACACAGATACTTAAGAAGTTTGGTTTATATGACTATATAGTATCAAAGGCAAGTTGCTCCTATGTCAAAATTACCAAACAAAAGAGAATTAAGATTGTGTCAAAAGATTGGAGTTGATTATTGACTTGGGATACAATAGAAACAAAGAAAATGCAGGACTGCAGCTATCATTTAAGTTTTGATTTGAGATTTAGATGAAGTCTGTGAATCTGTGCCTTACAAGTGGATAAAAAAGAATGTATTAGCAGGCAAACCTTTTACATAATCAGGTCAGGGCTGCTTGAGGGAATAAGAGGTTCTGCCAGAAAAACAGACCAAAAAGGTCTCCAGGAAGCGTCTGTGTGAGAAGGTTCCCCCAGCCCTCGGCAGTCTAGTGTTTCTTCCTTCAGTGGGATATGGCTTTTAAGAAGAGAACTAGTGAGATGGCCGAGATGGTCACTCCTTTCACATCACAGGGCATGTTTTTTTTTTTCTTCTGTACCCTTAACCGAGCCTGCTACGTTCAGGTAATAACTTAAAGTAATTAATATAGGAATCAATTTATTCTAATTAGTAAATATGATTATGCAAAATACATGATGGACTATGTATTTATTTTCTGGCTAACCATAATAGGTGATATAATTTTTTTTTAATACTTCTGGTAGACTTCGGTTAGTATAACATTGACTAAACTTCTGATTGAACAAAAAATTAGTTAAAAAATTATATCAACATGACATAAATAAAAAAAGACTTGTGAAAAAGAACAAATATGAAATAGTTAACAGAATCAAGAGTTTTTCTTTGAAAATGTTAATGATATTGAAAAAGTTCTGTTGATAATTAATTGAGATAAAAGGGAATAAGAAGATATAACTATAGGAGATGCAGCCATTAGAAAATAATAAGAGGTAGTATTAGGAACAAATTTTTGCCAAAAAAGAAACACACACAAATACAAATAAGAACTAGAAGTGGAATTTGAATATGGGCATTCAGAGACCAAGGACTCACTGTGAGAAAGAAATTGGACAATGAGCAGCTTGAAAAACATTTATTTTTATAATTGGCAAAATATATCTCTAGAATATTCTAAGCAGTCAACATTATATTCATTTAATACTATTTGAACAAAGATGTTCATTTATCTTACTCAACTCAAAAGAGTTTTGTAGGCCCAAAGATGGAATAGTGAAATAGATGTTGATATATTCAGTTGTTCTTAATATGCCTCCAGTGAAATGAAATTTACAAGTAGTTCTTAACATTACATTTACATGGAAAGTCTAGTAGAAAAAATAAGAACACAGAAATGAAAACATGGCATCCTGTCAGTTATGTCACAAGCACAGATGAGGGACTGGAAAGAAAGTGGTACCAGAATTTTAGTTTTGATGGAGGCATATGAAGGTTATTATTACTTATTTTATTTCTCTGTATTCTCCATATATTTAACAGTCTTGTGTTACATGTAGGTTGAAACCAAAATAAATATGCTATTTCTAAGTATTCTAAAATATCTAGAAATGATTTCCGTTTCAGTGTTCTAACTGAGGGTGAAACATAGAGGGGCCATCCGTGGACCTAGGAGCTTGCCCATTGGTTGGCCAGTTTCAGGAAGCAACTCAACAAATTATATAATAGGACAGAGAAAGCTGTGGTTCAGAGAACCCGCCGGCACACAGGGATGTTCCGCAGATCAGATTAGTTAATGAGCCAGAAAGGGCTTTAAAACCCAAAGGGCCCACGGAGATAAGGTGCCGCTGCATCCTGGCAAAGTGAAAAACACACCATTGAATGAAATGCTTGTGATCTAATGGCCCAGAAAAATCAATAGTCTGTTATTTTAAGCTCTAGCCTTGACTTATTTCCTCCTCAAAGAGCGACTACAGAAAGGAAAGTTAAGCTTCCTGTCCTTGACTTTCCCCTGTTGAATAACATGCGTCATGTTCTTTATTTCTGTGAAAAATGATTTGGGAGATCAATGCATTAGAAGGGCTCTCTTCAGAATGTTATTACTACCACAGAATGACATATTGCAGCTCATGAGATTTTAGGAAATGACATATCCAAATTATCTAAAGGTCAACACCAGCACTAAACAGGCATGCAGTTTGCTTCCTTCATTTGGGCCAAATTCCTTCATGGTGATGCTTAATGTGATTCTGTTACAAAAACCGGAGGACATTGGGTTAGGTATTAAAAGAAAACTTTTATTAAACTCTGATTCACTTTAAACTGATAAGTCCTACTAGTGTGAAGGTTAAACAAGCACAGGGAAACACTCTATAAAAGAATCTAAAGTCATGGCAAGGGCACAGATAAGAGGGAAATGTAAGAGACCCAGTTCGCCTGCATTGAGGGCTGTGCGTCATTAACAAAAAACGGATATCAATTGTCACGGCTGATTGAATCTTTTGATTCTTTATTGCTAATAATCTTCTATTGTGATCAGATCCCAAGACCGTGGCCAGGAAATGAGGACCATTTTTTTTTTTTAAAAGACTGCAATAACTATTCATTCAAATGCTTTTAAATATCTGTTAGGATTCTCTTTTCTATATCGAAACTATAATCACTATTTGTATCCTCAGTAGCAATTAGTACTTACATTTTGGGGGTTTATGTTCATGGTTTATTCAGTTTGTCTTTGTGACTATTAACATAAAAATATGAACAATTTGCATATACATAGATTAAAAATCAGTTGTTAAAATAGTATTCGGAAAGATCAAGATATAGTCTATAAGAGAAAGGAATTTTAAATGTCCCTTGAATGTCATAAAACTCTATCCTTTTTGTTTTAGTGAATGTGTACATTTTATTGCTTTTACTGGTAAGGAGGGAAAAAAAAAAAAAAAAAAAAAGGACAGATGGCACAGAAATGGAACCTAGGAAAATAGCTTACAGTGCAACCAATTTTAATACCCATGCTAATAAAGTTCTCTCTATGCATATGGGCCTGATCCTTCCAGGAAAAAAGAGAGTAATTTTTCATTTTGTCTAGGGATTTTAACTCTTTCAATACCCTGGGGCACTATATGGTATAGTTATACTAAATAGCCAGAAAGAATTAACACACTTTCCAAGTCAAGTCTTTTATATCTTTCTGCTGGGTAACATCAGGCCATTGATCATGTTAGAAGGTCTACCCAACTCCCACAAGGCACTTCCCCTTATGTCAGAGCTAGCCAGGTGTGATGGTTTCCTTTCTTGAACTCCAGTAAACTTTATAAGACCTATTCAACATCACTCAACTAAATCATATAATGGCAAATTTACAACCCATTGGCACGAAATGGTCTAGTTGGTTGTCTCTACTGCTTGCTAACTAAATATTAAAAGTCAAGTCAGCTACCCCAACGTTCACCTAAAATTATGTGACTTGACCTTTATCATCCCAAAACTTGAGGAAAACTTTATGCCCCACCACACTTCCCTTAATTATGTCTTTCCCCAAATTGGTCTTGTAAATTGGGGGAGCCAGTCAAGCTTTTTATCCCACCTCAGGGGGTCCAGAGACTAGGAAACCTGTCACTAATTCCTTTCACCTCACAGGCAAAACTCCTTCACCCAATTAACTCCGACCAGGTGCACCCTCCAGTGAGCCTGAGGAATGCACGGAGCTCACAACCCTGCTCCCATCTTGGCAGAGAGAGAGCCTCGCCTGCACCTGATTAGCAAGCTTTGCTGGGGCTGCAAAAACTTGGTAAATGGATATAATTTTCTCCATGAAAGCTAGGAAAGGTGGATGCTGCATGTCAGTAAGGACTGTCCTGTGCAATAGCAAACCTATATTTTATAGGACCAGTTTATCCAGACAGAGAAGGAGAAGCCCCTCAAAGGAATCAACAGCCATGAATTTGCTAAGCTAGCATTTTGACCCCCATGGTCCTCAACATATTTCGATGATTATTTAGGGTGTGTGACTAATTGTTTTGTATCTTTTTGGAATAAGTAAAGAAAATTAATGGTCAAAAACACAGCACAGGAGAAGAGAACAACACTTTTAATTTGGAAATTAGGAGTGCCTACATCAAGTGTCAAACTATGACAAAGAGGGCAACAGGTCGTGGTTACACTAGGATGCTGGAGTCCTAAAGACCTGAATTCAAAACCCTTGACTGAGTTATCTCACTAGTTAGATATGTTTGCATAAATTACTTACTTCAGTTTTCTCACCTTGTAAGTGGAAAAAATAAATAACTACTTTCTAGGGTTGTAGTGAAGAGTAAATGGCATAATATAATCAAGGTTTAGGAAACAGGAAGGCACACCGTAGGCACTTAGCAATTTTTTGCTCTCACAATTATTGAAGACATTTACTTCGTGAAAGCAGCAAAATAATCAAATGAAAAATATTTTCTCACCCAAATGGTAAGTCCATTTAAATGAGAAGTAAGGGCTTTGCCTAACCATTTGGCACCAACTGGCTGGGATCCAGGAAATTAAAAGGGAATGGTTTAGAGCTGTGATTTTCAACTGTGATGTCCTTAGCTGGGTTCTAAAGCAGGTTTTTGGAGGTGCCTTAGGGCCCTTGCTAGGAAAGGGAAAGAGGCAGCGTGGGCATTGAGCCAGCAAATTATCTCACTCCCACTCCAATCAGGGAGTATGTTTCTTTTGATCTATTTTATATTTTGGAATTTATCGTACAATTTTATTTGAAATGGCAAAGCTAAAAGTGTTAAAAAGCACATGCTTAATATAACTTGGAGGCAACTTCTTGCAGATATTATATGTGCCTTTTTACCTTCGGTTATCTCCCCAATCCATCATCTTAGGTAAACATTGAAAATGCCCCCACCAAGAGGGTTAATGTTAAGTATTAATCTATCAGCACTCACTCGCTGACTTATTATTAGGTGATCACATGAATTTGGATCCACTGGATTTACCTACTTTCTAATAGGAATTACACACAACCCCTGGATAGACAAATCCGAATGGATCGCAAATCCCTTGAGAAGCAGTAGGGAAAGCTGTTTGGTCTTTGCTGGTGAGGTCTGCAAGATGCTTAAACCAATCCTAACAAATCAGTCCTTAGAAAATCAAAAGAGCCTGTAATTCCTTATGAAAGCATGTGTCCAGGAGTTTGCTGAAGTCCTCATTTCCAATGTACCATTTTGCAAGAGGGTTTTAAAATCTCATCAGTGGAGTAAACCCACATAATGCCACATAAGCCTTGTTTTTCTTTATGAAAATCCCTTTCTATTTTAGTGTCATCTGCTCATTGTCTCTGCGACTTTGACATTGCTTTCTAAGAATTACCATGGATCCGAATTGATTCCTGATGTCACCCGAGGAGTTTAAGAGCCAGGCAGTTTGTAGTGAATACATACATACTGACCTTAGGTTTGCAGTGAAGGTTTTACATTGGATCTGGACAATGTAGGTTCAAAACCATATACTGTACCCTCCAGAATAGAACCTGCACAAACCCCTCACGGATTTGCCTCAGCCTGAAATAATACTAGTAGTACAATCCAGCAACCAAAAGTACTGTAAAAAGAAGCCCTGTCTTTAGTTTGAGCCCTCAAAGAACTTAAAAAGGGATTTATGTTATAACAAACAGCAACATCATTGGAGATTTTTCTTTTTTCCTCAATTCTTTTCACCTGCTTCTTTGAGTATGTCATTGGTGAATTCATCCCCTCCTTCCCACACCTGACTCATTCCATTCTCTACTCAAAACATTTCCTTTCCAGAGATGACAAGGAGTTGAGCACCTTTTCTTTCTTCACTCATACCTAACACATTAGAAATGGATGTTTTCAAAGAGCCTATAATATATTGGTATTAATAGATTATCTAGTGCTTTCACAGAAAAGTATTTCTTATTGTCATGTTCAGATTTTGAGGACAAAGAGCTCAGATATATAATCAAATTTTTGGAGAAGAAGTAAAATTATTGGAAGAAATTTAATACAAACTGATTGAAAGCACTTTTTTCACGTGTATTTCTTATACAGTTTCTAAAAACAGCTCCATTCTGAGTCATTTTGCATTAATTTTCCATGTTACTATATCATACTCTTCCTATTTTCTATTACAAAAAACAATAATACATAATTTTATGCCATTTTACAGCCTTGACCCTAAAACCTAATAAATTGCTAAGATTTTAGAGACTATTAAATAATTTTTGCCAATTCAGATACATAAAAAGTTACACTTTTTCAAGACTGAATTTTTCCCCAGAAGAAGTTGTTTTAAAACATTTTTCATTAAGGAGCAAGTATTTCTAAGCATAAATTTTCCAATGATTTTTCCCCCTAATAAATCAAGGGGAAAATGAAATTAATTTTAAAAAGTACATTTTGAAATGGTCCAAGTCATATATGTGAGTTTCCTCAATAAAAATTTTTAATTTTTTTTTTAAATGTCCACTACCTCAATAAACACATGGAAGAACAAAGCAAACTCTTCACAAACCCTTGTGGGTATGGAATTAAGTATCTGTGAGTATATAATGAGTGAAGATGGAGAATTTGTAGAGTCTATTTCTTGCCTTACCCAACTGAATAACTGCAACAAAATGTAACATTTTGAGTTAACTTTATTCTTTAGCTTTTAGGTAATCTATACTAATAATAGAGGGAAATGCAAATTGTCTGGGAGACCATCACAATAACAGTAACAACTGAACAGCAGGCTGCGTGTGGTGACCTGGATGGCAGGAGGGTTAGTGAGGCCAACCAAACGACTGATCAGAAGGCTCTGTGGGACAAGCAAACCGGCAGGAGGGGCAGCTGGGGACCAGCAGGCTGGTGAGGGTGGGGGCAGTAAGGGGTGACCAGGCCAGCAGGGGGGGCAGATGGGGGTGATCAGACCAGCAGGCAGAAGTGATTAGGGGTGATCAAGCTGGCAGAGGGGAAGTTAGGGGTGATCAGGCAGAAAAAGGGGCAATTAAGGATGATCAGACAGGAAGGCAGGCAGGTGAGTAGTTAGAAGCCAGCTGTCCCAGATTGTGAAAGGGATGTCCAACTGCCAGTTTAGGCCTGATCCCCAGGATTGGGCCTAAATTGGCAGTCAGACATCCCCCAAGGGGTCCTAGATTGTAGAGGGTACAGGCTGGGCTGAGGACCTGCCCCTCACCCCCATGCATGAATTTTGTGCATCAGGCCTCTATTCCTATATAATAAAGAGGTAATATGCAAATTGACCACATCATCACAAGATGGCTGTGCCCATGTCATCACAATATGGCCACCCCCATGTGGTCACAAGATGGGCGCCCCTATGTGGTCACAAAATGGCCACCACAAGATGGCCGGCAAAAGAAGGCAGTTGGGGGTGACTGGGTCTGCAGGGAAGGGCAGTTGGGTGGGACCGGGTCTGCAGGGAAGTGGTTAGGGGATGTTTAGGCTGGCAGGCAGAAGAAGTTAGGGGCAATCAAGAAAGCAGGCAAGTGAGCGGTTGGGAGCCAGCAGTCCTGGATTGTGAGATGGATGTCCAACTGCTGGTTTAGCCCTGATTGCAGCTGTCGGACATCCCCTGAGGGGTCCCAGATTGGAAAGGGTGCAAGTTGGACTGAGGTATTACCGCCCCTTCCCCCTCATTCCAGGGCACAAATTTCATGCACTAGGCCTCTAGTCACTTTATAAAACTGGGAAACATATATTTTTTTTCAATCTAGCTTATTTCACTTAGCATAAGGCACTTAAGGTACACCTGTGTGGTTGCAAATGGTAGAATTTTCTTTTTACTCATGTCTGAAATTATTCATATTGAATACATTCTTAAGATATATATACATATTGATTTCAGAGAGGAAGGGAGAGGGAGAAAATGATAAAAACATTAATGATGAGAAAGCATCTTAGTAAAGACATATTTATTTGCCAAACTATATAATACTATATTAAAATGGATATTAATACCTAAAATGTTCTTAGGTAAATGTGTGTTTTATAAGCTATTAATTAATAAATTATCTTTATATTCACCTTCATGAACATGCTCATATAAATCCAAACAAATAAGAAAATCTACAGTCTTCAAACTTTTATTCATGAGAGATTGACATAATTTTAGCTTCCAAACTAATTTATAATGCACATGGAATGCAATTTTTTGGCATATAACCTAGCCCATATAAATTATGTTTTCATATCAGCCTATTCTTTGGAGATAGATACTTGCTAAAATGTCAATACAGAGAACTTTAGCAGTTTTTTTTTCTCCAAATTGTTTATTTTTTACTCATGTCTGATACATGATCAGATTTTGAATAATACTCTAAACTTATTTTATTGTAAGACTTATATTTAATTGCTTTATTTGTGCTTTAAATAGTTTATGTTACATTGCAAAAAGTTGAAAGGCTCACTTTTACTTTTAGCATATTTACTCTTGAAATTCTAACATTTAGCAGGAGCCCAGATATATATTTACTTATGTAGAACTCGTGCCCTTTAATGTGTAGAAATAATTTGTATTCTGTATTACATATGATTGTGAAAATTGAATTAAGTAACATTTATTTATTTATTTTATTTTTTAAATATTTTATTGATTTTTTAGAGAGAGGAAGGGAGAGGGATAGAGAGCTAGAAATATCGATGAGAGAGAAACATCGACCAGCTGCCTCTTGCACACCCCCTACTGGGGATGTGCCCGCAACCAATGTACATGCCCTTGACTGGAACCTAACCTGGGACCCTTCAGTTCGCAGACCGACGCTCTACCGCTGAGCCAAACCGGTCTCGGCTGAATTAAGTAACATTTAAATAATGACAGTGTTGGGACCACTCTCTAGGATTCTGAGATTAAAAGAGTATCTTTTTCACTATCACAAAAGGCTACCTTTATATCATTTTAAAAACTACTTACTCATTTTGTTTTGTTTTATGTTGTTCAAGGTAAGTGGCTTATTTTAAGAGATGTGACTTCAAATGGATCATCTGTAAAACAACGATATCTAACATATTGTCCGCAGAATAAATTCAATGTTTAAACTTTAAATAGCTCCAGGCAAGAAAAAAAAAGAAAAGAAAAAAGCTAGAATGAATGACACACTTAAAATGAGAAATTTTGTGCCGTGTAAGCCACCATGATTCTGATGAGGTCATGAGGAAAAAATGGATGCCATGTTTAGCCACAGTAAAGTGAATGGGTCTCCTGCCAACTTGAGATGCTTATACATTTCCCTTAAAATGTTGTGGTTAACTTCTCCAAAGAATGTGAAAGTTGATTTAAATAAGTTTCCAGAAACTGAACTGTTTATTCCAGCCTCTCCAAAAGGCTTTGATATGTAAATCAAGTTGAAAACAAAGATATTTTTGTCTCTTACAGTTTTCATCCTCTATGTGTGTTAAATGGCAACCTTGGGATAATTTCCTTTGATCTGAGAAATAGGCCTAATGTAGACTTGGGGAAGGTCAGTTTAAAATGAAGAGATTTAATTCTAGCGGACCAAAATGAAACACATTTGTCTGATGCAGAGCATAAGAAAGAAGATCTGGGATAAAACATAGGTTGCTTTAAACCCCTGTCTGCTACTAAGGCCCACATTAAGACCTTTGAAGCCTTGGTATCACTATCTGTGAAATGAGGATGATCATATGACGCTCTGGGTTTTGGAAGAATTAGAGGTCAGGTACATAAAACATCTAACCCAGCTCAGGCTTAGCGCAAGCACTCAGACAATGGTTGTTGTCTACTTTTGCAATTTGGTTACTTTTGCATTTCTGAATATTGTTAGATGGCCCAGGCTAGTGCTTCCTGCTGGATATACAAAGCATAATAAAACACTATCCTTGAAAAAGGCAAAATAAATAAAAAAAGCTTAGAGTACACTAAAGAAATAATCAATTTTAATACACTGAGGTTCTTCTGTGTATGTTTGAAGTCTGGCACCTTATAGGCAATAATACCTTTTCCTTTCCTTTCTGCTGGGAAGATGACCTTCAGACAATATACACAAGGGTGGCGGGATTGTTTTATGTGACTAACATTCATTTCTATTGGTCAATGCCTCTGTCATACAGGTCTTCAGATAGTTCATACATCACTCCTTTTATGCTTCTTATGGCTATTTTTAAGATAGAAGACACAAATATCCTCTGAAATCATGCAGATTGTTTTCCTCTTCTGAATACTTTTTATCTTTGCTTTGAGTATAAATTTTCATTCACATTTCTTGATGGGTAAGTGAATTGTGACAATTCTTTGAATTTCACCTTCTATAATAGTGACATAGATAAATCATATTAGATCTTTATCCATCCTCCCCCCAAAAATGTTCTCTCCTAACCTGGAGGGGAAGGCATCTAGATCACTTTGAACTTACTCTTAGCAGGTTTTCTTCCTGCCTTGTGAAACACCATATGACCAACAGCTGTGTTTTTTTTTTTTTTAAACAAACAGATTTCACTGAAAATGTCAGTGTTGGCATTTTAAAACAAACAATTAAATTAAAAGTTTGACAAACCAGGAGGGGTATGCTTTGGATTTTTAGAAACAGCATCTTTCACCAATTCCAGTCAGCCTTTCCTATTCATGGATGTCAGTAACAATTGGTTCTGTGTGCTGATTAATTAGTGTTTATCAGCAAAATATGAATGCTATGATTACTGATACCTTTCCTTCCTGATCCCACACTGAAGCTTTACTATTGGCTATTCTCAGCTCTTTTTTTTTTTTTTTTAATATATTTTATTGATTTTGTACAGAAAGGAAGGGAGAGAGATAGTTAGAAACATTGATGAGAGAGTCATCGATCAGCTGCCTCTTGCATACCCCCTACTGGGGATATGCCCGCAACCAAGGTACATGCCCTTGACCAGAATTGAACCCGGGACCCTTCAGTCCCCAAGCCGACGCTCTATTCATTGAGCCAAACCGGTTTCGGCTAGTCTCAGCTCTTTTGAGAAAAGTCTCTCAGACACATAAACAAGGCCATGAAATATCATTTATTCAGGAAGTGGTATACAATGGGTTCCATGAAATGTTACATGTGTATTCCTAAAAATCACTGTGCTGTGCAAAATAACACAATAAAATTCACAGGCTTAGAGAAAAATGGGGTTGGGCATAATGGACAAACATGTCACCAGTGACATATTAAAATGTTAGGAATTTGCCTGGTAGGAGCAGCTCAGTTGATTGAGCATCATACTGTGAACCTAAAGGTCACCAATTAGATTCCTGGTCAAGGGCATGCACCTAGGTTGTAGGCTCCACCCTCAGTAGGAAGTGAGCTTGCAGGAGGCAGCTAATCAATTTCTCCCTCACATCAATGTTTCTCTCTCTCTCTCCCTCTCCCTTTCATTCTCTCTCAATTCAATAAAAACATATTTTTAAAAGTTCATAATTCAATAAAATCGATAGCTAACATATGCTAAATGATTAAGAAATACATGCCTAGTGTAATAAGTATGGCATCTTACTTTGAAAAAGATCTGGAGCTTGCTTGTGGCAGTGAACCTGGAATGTTTTGTGGCTCATGAGTGATTTTGAAGAAGCAGAAGCAAGTTTTCTAGAGCCCGGATGGAAAATCTCAACAATCGGAATTCCAGACATGGATGGGTGTGGCTGCTATCCTTGGTGAACTGAGGGAGCTCACAGATGTTTGGGCAGAGGGGTGTGATTCTCCCTACGCAGGTTCACCTGGGTGCCACTGTTTGGGTTCACATAGTGTTCCTCACGGATGAAGTGGTACATAAACAAACATGAAATTTCCTTGATGCTCGAATTGTTTTTTAGTCTATCAATGATGTGAATATGAAATCTGTTTTCAAAACAATCATTATAGCAGAACTGTTTTATAAGCATTTCACAAATTAGATTTCTGAAAAGTGAACACTTTAAATATGCCTGCATTGGAAAACATTTCTGATGTCCAGAAAAACATTACTGATGTCCTGTGAAAGCTCATAGATTGGCCTTCTAGAATACTCAGAAAGCATCCATCCAGACTTTGACTTAGAAAGATTTGAATTTGATCTTAACTTTACCTGTTTTTTTTTTTGTTTTGTTTTTTAATACCCATAACCTTTTCAAGTTTAATTTCCTAACCCGTGAAATAAAGATGAAAAGTTCTACTTCATAGGGTTACTGTGATGATTGAAAGATAAAATGGATGAAACTCCTTAGAGAATGACTCACACAAAAAGCATTCAATTAAAGGTAGTTGCTCTGAATATTTTTAACCCTATAGCTTACTATTATGTTACACCTAGGCTGAGTATATTGTCACTTACATTATTGTTCCTTGAATATAAAGCTGCGATGTTTTTAAAATGATGAATCTTTTTAAAGCTCATATTTGTGTATATGTATGCCATTTTTCTTGTGTATGTGTTAAGCATGCCTGATTTCAGGACATATGTTCATCTCATAGTCAGTCCCACAGCACTCACAGTTAGGCTGCATTTTTGAGGTATATATTTTGATGTGTATAGAATGAAATGCATTTTTTAGATGCTATGGCTGGAAATTTGCTGTTAGCATAGGTGAGTGAAAATTGTGGTTATTGTATCATTAGATTCCTAATCTTTCTGGCTTCAATGTTATAGATATAAAGGAAGGTTCCTCCTCAGAATTGGTTGTAAAATTAATCCTGAGTGGGTAAAAAGAGACATGCCTAAATTGCTTCTACTTTCCATCCCCGTGGTCTGCAGATGATCCAAGAAAAAGCAGAGCATCATTGCACTGGAAAGAATCAAGATTTCTTTGGAGATTGCTCTGGTCTGGCAGAAAATATAGTACCTGTTATATATCTATATATATAAAATCTTAATATGCAAAAAAGACCAAAACAATGGAACAACCTACTGATTGCTATGGCTTGCACTGACCACCGGGGGCATGTGTGGAACATGGCCAGCATCAGCAGGAAGTGGCAGAGCATGTAACATGGTGGGCATCGGCTGCAGTGGGATGGTGGAGCAGGTGAGCGGGGGCGCCAGACCAAGGCAGGGTGTTGGTCACTGACATTAGGATGAGCCTCTGGTGGTTACTGAAAAATCTTTGCTCCCATGCACTGCAGTCCCAGTAGGTGCTCACACCTGCTGCCAGCTCCAAAACTACCACTTGTACCCACTGTTGGTGCCTGGCACTTGCCAGGGCTTCTCCACCTCTCCCTGCTCCTGTGGGGTAATCAGGGAAGGAAGCCACCGTTCCCACCTGCTGGTGATTGCTCTGCTTGCACCCACTGCTGGTCCCAGAACCTCCACTCCCACCCACTGTTGGTGCCCGGCACTGGTTCCAATCACTTAGTGCCATCAGTGGGTGCAAGCAGTGGCTGCTGTCCCTGATTGCCCCTGAGGGTTTCTCTACCTCCCCCTGCTCCTGAGGAGTGACTGTGGCAGCAGCTGCTGCTCCACTAGTTGGCGGTGTTGGCTCCAATTGCTCTGCACTGGCCGCAGATGCAAGCAGGGCTGGCACTGTCAGTGCATCAGAGTGGCAGCGGCAGGAGCAGGGATGCAGGCAGACAGGGGACCAAGGCTCCTGTGGGAAGGGATGGGCAGGAGTCTGGAGGATGGCTCGAGACCCACCCCTGTGTCCACCACAGCCTCAAGGCCCACAGTTTCTTTCAAGGTGCATGAATTTATGCACTAGCCCCTAGTAGATAGAAAATCTTTGGCAAGTTCAGGTAGGTATTAAATCATTTGGAAGGACATCTGGTCTAATTAGCATATTATGCTTTTATTATAGATACTCAGAGGCTTCACAGATATCACAAAATATTACAGGCCTAACCAGCTTGGCTCAATGGAAAGAGTGTCTGCCTGCAGACTGAAGGGTCCCAGGTTCAATTCCAGTCAAGGGCATGTACCTCGGTTGCAGGCTCAATCCCTGGCCCTGTTCCAGGCATGTGCAAAGGCAACCAATCAATGTGTCTCTCTCACATCAATGTTTCTCTCTCTCTTCCTTCCACTCTCTCTAAAAATTAAAGAAAAATATTCTCAGCTGAGGGTATATCTACATATCTATCTATCTATCTATCTATCTATCTATCTATCTATCTGTCTATATGTCTATATATACCTATATAGATTCACATATATACATACATATTCATGTATATATTAAAAGAAAACTTTTACTTAATTATGCTGCATATTTCACGTCATGCACTTTCTCTACTTTGGTCCACTGCCATTATTTTTTTTATGATTAATCTGCATTCACTGTTTCTCCCTCCTAGTTATCTAATGCCCCTTTTAGGCCCCTACTATTTAAATTCTAGGCCCATAATTCTTCTGAAACATATCCTTCAGAGACCTCAAATGGTTTTCTTCTTCCTAAATCCAATGACCTTTCTCCCCCTTCATGTCCTTAATCTCTGGTGTATTTCACATCACTTAGCCATACTTCTTCTTTGACATCTCCAACACAACTGTATATTGGATTTCATTCCCACCCCTCTAACCATTGCCTTGGTTTTAAGTACTATCTTTTCTTGACAAACTACTCTATATACCAAAATTCATCAACTTCCTAGTTTCCAATATAATGTTAACTACCAAAATAGGGGTTATTAGATGAAATTTTGATATTGCAGGAATATCCATTATATACAAATATATTTGGTAACAAATATTAAATACAGCTAGCTTTAGTATAGTATTTATGAATTGAAAAAACACACAGTTTCATCTCAAATAGCATATACTTTATAGAATTGCTGAAAGTACTCAATGTTTGCAAAATGCTTGTCAATATTTGGTATGCAGTTGGTATATACATTTTCAAATGATAACTGATTTTTGTTAATAAAGTGTGTATGAAATTTGGAATGACAAAAATCTAGTTCTTCATTTTTAATTGAACATTTTTTCCCCCTAAATCATACTGATTTAGTACTGGAAAAGTTCCACTATTTTTTCTTTGTAATACTATGCACAATTTCTGTATCTGGTTGCATTTTTGGTGTGTATATTTTCCCACAAACAAATACAAAACTGAATCCTTCCTAGTCTAAATAAAAGGCAGGGCTGGAGGAAAGCACCTAATCATGGAATTAAACATTTGCGGTCAACTTTTTCTATTTAAAACTAGTTTTTCACATTTGGGGTCAAATTGCTTTATTATGAATGGTTAATAGATGTTTTATATTATTTGCCAAGCTTTGCAAATGTTTTCTATCTGGAATACATATTATTTATATAAATTAAAACATTCACTTATTTTTTGTAGGATGCATTTTTAAAAGATTGAACTTAGAATGACAATGCAAGATTGAAATGTATTAAGTCAACTGTTGTATCATGAGCTTACTATGTTATAATCAGTGGACCCAGATATTTTTATATACCATGTATTAAATTGTGGGCTCACTTCCTTTTTATTTGCTTTCCATAAAATTTTTCTTAAATTTTCATAAAAGCTTTACCTTTAGATCTTATCTCTGTGGGTTATTTCTACATAGTATGTTTTTAACACTTCATTCCTCCATCTCTACCTGGATTCTGTTACCCTATAGTGTTATGGTCAACTCTGAGCATTGAGCAGTTTAGAATACGGAAGTGATGAAAACTAGTTGATCTGGTAAAGGAAAGATCTAAATGATGAATATGATAAGCAAAATATTCATCAAATAAGAAATGGAGAAAGCAGACACACTTTTTATTCTGGGAAAGAAAACAAAATAGCTATTTTCTCAAAAAAATTTTTAAAGGGGAAAAAGGGTGAGGAAGAAATATAGATTTATGTTATGTTGTCCTAGCAGACAGAGATGTAAATAGTGGGAAGCAAGATATCATTAACACTCAAAACTCAAAGAAAGGAATGCATTGCCAGAAAATAATAAGTTCCAGAGAAATTACAATAACCACCTCTCATGAGATTGTACAAAGGATTTATGAAGAGTTCCAGCAAATACTTTCAAAGTAACTTTCAAAAGTCTAAGGACATGATTACTCTTGGAGCATTATTTTAAATGGATCATTACTCTTCTAAGATCTTCAGTTTGAGATTGCAGTTGC
Source organism: Pipistrellus kuhlii (assembly GCF_014108245.1). Classification (NCBI taxonomy): domain Eukaryota; kingdom Metazoa; phylum Chordata; class Mammalia; order Chiroptera; family Vespertilionidae; genus Pipistrellus; species Pipistrellus kuhlii. The sequence continues at coordinate 4,655,193 of NW_023425404.1, forward strand.
CAAGATAGCAGGCACCTGAGTGATTTACATTCTCTGAAATATGATTCCATGGTTGTATGGAAATCAAGTGAAGAGGGCCCTGATATCTTTGCACTTTTATTTAATAGTATCATATCATTTTTTTTAAGTATCACATTTTGCAGATATTCTCTTCCCTCTGGTCTGAACAAATCTGTATGTGGAAATCAGTAACTTTTTTTTCCTTCAAAATATTATTACACAATTTTTGTGAGTAGCAGATGTGGCTGACTAATTGGGGATTTGGAGCTCCATTGCATAAACTATATACTATATACTATAAACTATATACTAGCATACCTATTTTTTAAGTCCTTCAAGACTATTGGGAATCACCAGTAGTGATCACTTTTCTTGTTCATCACAAACCTCATCCATGTTGCTATCCCTTTTAATTCTCTCACAGGGTTTTTAAAATATATATTTTTTTATTGATTTCAGAGAGGAAGGGCAAGGGAGAGAGAGATAGAAACATCCATGATGAAAAAGAATCATTGAAAAGCTACCTCCTGCATACCCCAAACTGGGGATAGAGACAGAACCCAGGAATGTGCCCCCACCAAGAATTGAACTGTGACCTCCTGGTCTATAGTTCAGTGCTCAAACACTGAGCCACACCAACCAAGCTTTCACAGTGTTTTTATTGAAACTGTCTTCTCAGTATATTGTGCAAGGTGGTTAATCTCTTTGCTTACTACTCAGCTTTTGGATGACAACACTCTCAAATCTTATTAATATGTACTATCTTGATTCATGACATTTACTCTGGGTTTCACCTTTTCTCAACCCCACCTTTCAGATTTTATTATTTCTCATCTCTTCCTCTCCCAACACTTAATTGGAAAAAAAACATATAGAATTTTTCCATGTGATATTATATAAATGACTAGAGGCCCAGTACATGAAATTTGTGCACTGGTTTGTGTGTCCCTCAGCCCAGCCTGCACCCTCTCCAATCTGGGACCCCTCAAGAAATGTCTGGCTGCCCATTTAGGTCAAATTCTACAATAGTAGAATTGAGTGTAAATGGGTGGTCAGACATCCCTCTCACAATCTAGGACTCCTGGATCCCAAATGCTTGCCTGCTTTCCTGCTTTCCCCTAACTGCTTCTGCCTGCCAGCCTGATCACCCCCTAACTACTCCCCTGCCAGTCTGATTGATGCCTAACTGCTCCCCTGCCAGCCTGTTTGCCCCCAACTTCCCTCCCTTGCAGGCCTGGTCCCTTCCAATTACTCTCCCCTGCTGGCCATCTTGTTGTGCCTATCTTGTGTCCACATGGGGGCAGCCATCTTGTGTGTTGGAGAGATGGTCAATTTGTATATTACTCTTTTATTAGATAGGATTATTAGATAGGATAGAGGCCTGGGGTATGGGTGGAAGCCAGCTGGTTTGCCCTGAAGGATGACCCGGATCAGGGAGGGGATTCCCTTAGGGCATGGGGAGGCCTGGGCAAGCGGCCTATAGTGGTTTGTGGGCTGGCCATGACCCCTGGTGACCCTAGTGGAGGCCTGGAATCTTGGGCTTATTTATCTTCTATAATTGAAACTTTGTAGCTTTGAGTGGAGGTATGGGCCTGCCAGGGTATGCAGAAAGCTTGGCTTCCTCCATTGCTTGCTCAGTGGCCACAGCCATCATGATTGATTGGTGAGTGTGGCTTGTGGGTATAGCAGAGTGATGGTTAATTTGCATATAACTCTTTTATTAGATTAGATGGTAACCAGATATAGGAGATAGATCTACTTGGTATTTCTTAATATATATATATATATATATATATATATATATATATATATATATATAATATAGATGTGATCCTTTTTTGTCTGGAATTAATCTTTATTATATCTATTCAAACTCTATTAGACTTTCAAACTTGACGAAAGTCCTCGCTTTCCATGAAATTATCCAAATCACTCTAGCACATATTGATCAACCATGTTTATTTTCCTGAAAATTTACAGCTTTATTATCATATTTTTGAAAAGTTATTTTTTGTATATTGATATTATATTCCAAAGTAAACAATAAGATCTTTGATTTTTAATTTTTTAAAAAATAAGAACTGATACTACAATAAATACTGTTTTCATTTAAATATTTATGCATAGTCCCAAAATATCAATAGCATTATTGTGAAGCATTTATCTCTAAGACTGCCTGGCTCAACTAGAGCGGAGTGTTTTTTCACCAATTCCTTGAATTGGGTTTATTTTTCAAAAGTCAGTTGCAAGAGGCATTTAAACATTTCCAATAAAAATTGAAGTATAGACTTAATTGTCAAAATAAAGGTCATTGATCCTAAGAGACACAATACTTTGATTTTAGTGCTACCTAAATGTGGTAAACATTTGTGATTGGAAGTCAAGTTTTTCTAATATTACCTTTTTCCTTCCCACTTACCCATCATGATACATGAACAAATTTTACTAAGACACTTTCATTTTATTCTTATACATAGAAGCATCAGCATGATTCCTAAAAATGAATTATGGGACTGAATTCCACGATTAATGATTTTTTCTTACGCCCATGCAGTTCAGGACATTTTGATTCAATTATCTCTGTATGCCCAAGATTCAAATAATTTTTTTCTTTGCCTGAATCACATCTTAATAATTCATTGTCATTATCCCTATAAAATGTCAGCTTTATTAATCCTGCTATAATTAGTACTAGGAAAGTAACAGAATTTGGGTGGCTTTGATCTGGATTAGATTACTAACTCATGGAGAGAGGTCAGTCTGTATGTGAGACTAAAGCCTTAAAAATATAGCCATTCTGAAAAACTGAATAAGGAAAATAGTAAATGGAAAGACATATGGTCTTACATAACTCACTTCATCTCCTGCAGCTAAATTGTCTCCTTTAACCAAACAGAAAAAAACTATGATATACCTTCCAGGGTATGAGTTTGAAAATAATACCTCTAAATTTCCTATTATGATCCTGGCATGTGCATGTACAGATACACACACACACACACACACACACACACAATTGCCAAATGTTTTAATTATTCTTCCATAATTTAATTGCTATTATTTGGTTGCAATTAATATTTAAATTACTGATAATTTACAATGATCCTGGAATTGTGGTAAAGTTGATTTTTAAAATAAGCTTGATAAGGTTGCAAAACAATGAATAAATGTATCTTTTCTATGATGCTGTTTCCATAATCTTAGTCAAAAATATGCTCAAAACTGAGGCTGGATTTTGGATAGAAGAGTAATCAAAACAACCTTCCTAGAAAAGCTCAACTTTAAAAAAAAATATGATTGGAAACCATAAAATTCAGTGTTATTTAAGACTAAAGCCTTGGTGCATAATATTTGTGCACTTGTGGTGAGTGGGAGGTCCCTCAGCCAATCTTGTGCCCTCTTGCAATCTGGAAGCCCTTAAGGGATGTCTGACTGAAGGCTTGGGCCCAAGAAGAGAAGGCCTAAGCAGGCAGTCAGAGATCCTTAGCACTGCTGCAGAGGGCAGGAGAGGCTCCTGCCACTGCTGCTGCACTCGCCAGCCGGCTTCTGGCTGAGCAGTGCTCCCCTTGTGGGAGTGCACTGACTAGCAGGGTGCAGATCCTGCATTTAGCATCTGTTCCCTAGTGGTCAGTGCGTGTCATAGCAACTGGTCATTCTACCATTAGATCAGTTTACATATTAGCCTTTTATTATATAAGATACCTTTAATTACTCTTTGTTTTTTACTGTGTTGTAAGAATATGACCCTACAAATGCTAGCTCTCTCCTTGGAAACCAAGTAAACTGTTCATGTTAAATTTTTTACTGCATGTATATATTTATATATAGTTCAAAGTTGCACTGCAAAAGGGATTTTCATGCTAAAGAACCTCAGCTTATGTCAAATAATCATTTTTAAATTATGATATTTTATTCTCTAATAGAGTCAGGTAAAGTATTTGTGATATCACTGTAAAACTTAAAACTGTAAAATTAATGGGAGTTCTACTCTTTGAAACTCTCAGGATACATTTTAGATTGAAGTGAGAAAGAAGAAAAGAGCTAACAAATAATTCCCACAGAATCTTATTCTCTGAATAACACCTATTATGTTACCTTTAGATAAAACATTTGAGTTTGGGAACACTTCAAAACTATTAGCATTTTGAAGTATGGAGCACTCCAAATTAATTGAAACTCCTCTAGATATTAATAAAAATTATCTGAAGAAATTGTCTTTTATAATTTATTTTTATATAAAATATAATTTATTTTTATAGTCATTCCCCCATTTTACCAAGTATAAAAATAATTTTAATCCTCACCCAAATATATATTTTTATTGATTTTGGAGAGAAAGAAAGAAAGAAATATTGATGTGAGAGAGAAGTACCAATCCATAGCCTCCCATACCAACTCTGAGTGGGAATCAAACATGCAACCTTTTGATTTATGGATGATGCTCCAACCAAATAAGCCACCTAGCCCGGACATGTCTAAACATTTTTTACCTGCAGATAAGTATAGTCAAAGTTGTGAAAGTTATTTCTTCTTTGGAAACTTTGAAGAAAATTTGCAAATTATTTTGTTTTACTGCTCCAATTATCCACCTCATATTCTAAACAAGAAGCTACCCAAAAAACAAACAAATGAACAAAATACCACATAACAGCAAAATAAAATGTTGTTGGAAGTAGTACATGAAATCAGTATATACACAGTCATTCAAAGTCTCTTTCTGACTAAAAATGTTTTTAACTCTTGCTATTTTATTCAATCATTTATTTATTTACTCACAATTTATTAAGGACTCTATGGCCAAGGATTTTATTTAGGAAATTTGTGGGAAGGTGGGTATAAGATATGGCTATGATGCATTTTTTTACCCTTGAGAAACTTACTTTTTACTGAGGAATAAAGATATATTACAAATTAAATTGCCATATAATAAGATAAATGATGACTTATTAATAAAGATTTTTTTAGTATGAGAATATGCAGTCATAATACTTCCTGAACAGGAAACACATTAATTGTGGACACAGAAAGTTCTCTGGAGAGGATCATGTGGTTATTAACATTTCAAAGACTAGGACACTGGAACTAAGTTTTTCTTAATATGGGTTGGAGTAATTGTTGAAGTCATAATTTCCTGGTGAATGTTTTTAAGTTGGCTTTTTTTCTTGATAGATGAGAAAACTAGAGTACTTTTATAAAACTGTATAATTCTGACAAGCATATATTTATACAAAACACGCATATGAACAGCTATACTTATCTGTACATTTAAACAACTATTGGAAAATGTTTTCCAAATAGTTGTGATTGCCTTAGAGCTTCCAAATCACCAAATATTTATTGCCACAATTTTATTAAAAAATCACGAATTATATTGTTATATTAAAATTATGTTTTTAAAATTATTCAATCATTGGCTTCTTGTAATGATGGCAGTGTAGGTAAATTCATACTGGCATCCTCCCACAACTACATCAAATTACAACTAAATCACAGAAAAACCATCATTCAGAATCTAGTGAAGAAAATAGACATACAAGTCCAGGGAGCTCAGAGAATTTCAAATAAGATGAATCCAATGAGGTCCACACCAATACACATTATAATTAAAATGGAAAAGGATAACAAAGAGAGAATCTGAAAAGCAGAAAAAGACAAGCAGCTAATTACCTATAAGAGAGTTTCCATAAGACTGTCAGCTGATTTTTCAATGAAACTGCAGGCCAGAAAAGAGTGGCAAGAAATATTCAAAGTGATGAATAAAAAAGACTTATAAATAAGATTACTCTACCTAGCAAAGCTATCATTTAGAATAGAAGGATATATAAATAGTTCCCAGACAAGAAAAAGTTAAAGGATTTCATCACCATCAAACCAGCAATGCATAAGGGCATGTACCCTGGTTGTGGGCACATGTGCAAGAGGCAGCTGATCGATGTTTCTCTCTCATCGATGTTTCTAACTCTATATCCCTCTCTCTTCCTCTCTGTAAAAAAAAATAAATAAAATATATTAAAAAAAAGAAGAAGAAGAAGAGGAAAAAAGGATAAAAAATTAATAATAAAATAGAAATAAATACATATTTGTCAACAATTGAATCTAAAAAACAAAACAAATGAACAAGTGAAGCAGAGACAAACTCATAGATACAGAGACTGTTTGACAGTTACCAGATGAAAAGAGTTTGGGGGCATGGGTGGAAAGGATAAAGGGTTTAAGAAGTACAAATTAATAGTTATAGAATAGTCACAGGGTTGTAAAGTACAGCATAGGGAATATAGTAAAAAATATTGTAATAACTATGTATAGTGTCAGATGGGTATCATATTTGTCAGGATGATCACTTAGTAAGTGATTTAATGTGTAATCACTGGGATGTATACCTAAAACTAGTACAATATTGTATATCAATTGTTATTGACAAATAAAATGTATATAGAGAGTAAAAAATATTCTAGTTATTAACCAAGACAATACATATAAGATTTGACTGGCAGCATAATTATTTGGAGAGCTCAATGGTGACTAAGGCAGAAAGCAGTTATTGATTGGTAGCTCTGGATAATTATGGGTTAAGATAAAGGGTTATTTGAAATATAAACATATTATAACTCTAGGTATTTATACATATATATATATATATATTTCTATAAAAGCACATTTACTATAGAATAATTTATAAGAATAGAGAGATTTAAAATAATATAATTATCCAAACTTAAGGAATTAGTAGAACCTATGATTTTAGATGTACTTGTCAAATTACATTTGCTATTAGATATTCTAATATAAAATTATTAAATGTGAAAATAATAACAATAATATGTAATATATCATATACAATATTTAAAATATTAAAATGTGAATATATTTATTTCCAATCTTTGTTTCAAGATTTTGTACATAATATATAAATGTTGTTAAGGATAATTTGCATTTCTTAACTTTTCTATATTTTATAATGTTTAATAAAAATATTACTACTTACCAAGTTTTGTTTTTTTTTGAGTGTATGTTTATTAAAGCTAGGGACAATGAAATAAGAAAAGACTTACCTAAGTTTTAAAAAATAATTTGCTGCTATAAATTAGCTTTAGTAATGGAACCCAGTAAATATTTTCATGGAGATGTCTGTTAAAAAAACAACAACCATAATTTAAGGAAATAATTGGAAATAAGCTGGTGGCTAATATGCCGATTTATAAACATAGTTGTTAGTCTTTGCTAAAAAATCTGGATTAAATTAACACTGGTGTTTTAACAATTCAGAGACTCTCTTAAATGCTTCTGAATGATTTGTTTTAAATTTTTAAACAAACACAGTTCTTAATGGATTTGCATTTTGAAAAGCTCCATTAGTATTTAATAATATATATTAACTTGTCATCAACTCTAAATCAAGAGGATTTGCAGCTAGACATGTACATAGAGAGGGCTGATAGGTCCTTGAAATGTTTTGTAGGGCCATATAGCTTTTTTGGTACCAAATACTAACCAGCTATTTTTTAAACTAAAATAGACATAAGTATCTCAAGTAACTAAAATTTACCTTTCCGGGCTGTGATGTTTGGCCACAGCTAGTATTTTTAGTGAAGAAAGACTTGATTGAGTTGTTAAGTTTTAGATGAAATTATAAAGGAACAAGGAAAAACTATAGCATTTATTATCAATGATCAATGTACAGAATTATATTTGATCACTATTTATTTAGTTAGTTATTGGCTTGTTGTTCAGCAAACTATTTCTCTTTGTCCCTAGATTGAAAATTATACTACATTACTTAATATAATCTTATAGGATTCAGGTATGGGTTTCTATGTTACAAGATCTGTACTAGTATATTGCAGTGTATATCCATTACCCAAAGTCAAATTTTCTCCCATCACCTATGACAAAAACCACCCTACAATTTGTGTCCATGAGTGTCAGCTTTATATCCCACAGATACACACAACTTTCATACCTGGACTATAGAGGCCTGGTACATGAAAATTTCTGCACTCAGGCAACGGGTCCTTCAGCCCAGTCTGCATCCTCTCACAGTTTGGGACCCCTTGGGGGATGTCCACCTGCCATGTTAGGCCACTTCCCAGGGCATTGGACTTAAGCTGACAATCAGACATTCCTCTGGCAGCCTGGCAGCCCTAGGAGGACGTCCAACTGTGACTTAGGCCTACTCTAAGCTGCGTTCGGACAACTCTACCACTGCTCCTTCCACCACTGCTGGACTTGCAGCTGTCAGCCTGGCTTATGGCTGAGTGTAGCTCCCCCTGTGGGAGCACATTGACCGCCAGGGGGAACCTCCTGCATTGAGCTTCTATAATACCATTTGTAGTCAGTGGGTGTTATATTAACCAGTTGTTCCCAGTTAGGGTAAATTTGCATATTATCCTTTTTTATTATATAGGATGGTAAAAGCTTCTATGCAATTTTCCTTCCAGTAAACTGGCTTTAGAGAGCCTCAGTGACCTATAGATCAGCAGAAATGCAGTATGAAAAAAGCCAGTGTCTGAGTTATTGTGTTTAAGGATGTCCAATGAAGAAGTGCAATGAGCTGTTCTTTAAATAACTTATGTCAAGTCTTAGGAAACTTAGGAATGTGTTTTAGCAGTTAGCCTATCCTAACAGAAATTAGTACTTTTATAGGCTGCCCTCTAACTAAAACCCAAAATATGTGATACTGGCTTAGCTGATAGGAAATGATCAGCAAAGATATCTGCCTTTAAAGATATCTTATAGACAATGCAGCTAGTGAGTGTATAGCTCAGGATAAGTCATTGGAAATAATCAGATTGATGGTTCGTTTTGATGATTTTTGGCTTTTCAGTTAAGATATAATAAGAAAGACATGCTTTCGGTGAGAATTATTTGACTTTGAACAAAATATTGAAAAATAATTAGGGAAATCTAGAGATCTAGAGCCTTTTGGGAAAGATAATTTTTTATGCCAAATAATAATATCCTAGACTAAAATAGCTCATGAATTCCAAAGATTATATCATATATCTGTTTATGAGTGCTACCTTCCCACTTAGGTTTGTTTATTTATTTAAAATTTATCTTTATCGTTGAAAGTATTATAAATGTTCTCCTTTTCCTCTCATAACTCCCTCTACTCCACTCCCACACACTACGCCCCTCCCAGGCCTTCACTTTACTATTGTTTATGTCCAAGGTAGTCAGTGTTAGTGTGATTAAATAAATTAGTTTTAAGAATTATGTAAAGAAAAAAAGTTTGGGTGAGGTTAGTGGAGTGAGAATTAATTGGATCAAAAGATCCTAAGTTTTTGAATGAACTATATTTCAAAGAAACAATAAACCCAGGCCTTCTACTTTCCCCAAAATCAATGATTGTCCAAGTGTTAAAAAAAAAAAAATCTTTAAGTTCCCAAACTAGCAGCGCAAGAAGTAGAATTGGTAAGCACTGTAGACTTCAAGTAGGCTGAATTCCTTAATAATCATTTTATATATGGTCATGGATGGTGTAACCACATATTTTATCGCCAAACCGATGTTTTAAAGAATGAAAGGGAATGCTATTAAAAATAATGCAAAGATAACAGCTATATACTAGTACTAGGATGTTCTGAGCAATCCCTGACAATGGACAATAAGGAAAGATGAAGAACATACTAGAAGGAAGAGCTAAGGATTGTTAAAGAAAAGAGACAATGGTGTGTCTCTCAGAGAGCAGACTTTGGTCTAATCAATAAATTTTGCACCTCTTCTGGGTACAGGATTTTATATGATGATCCAGCAGGATTTCACATCTAATATGGACTGATATCTGCTGTTTTCTCCCAATATTCCTTTTTCTGGCTCACTGAGTTATCTGCTCCTTGTTCTAATGTATAGTGGGGTGTTGGTGAGTGTTGGCATATCATTTTCATTTTTATGTCTTTACTAGAGATCTAATGCACAAAATTTATGCAGGAATAGGCCTTCCTTCACCTGGCTGTTGGCACTGGCTTCCTTCAAGTACTGGGCTTCCCTCTAGCTGCCAGCACCCAGGACTCAGGATTCCTTCACAGAGGAGACCCCACCCACCTGCTGCAGCCCACTAATTGGTGGACTGGGCCTCTCTCTGCGGGGTGATCATGGGTCAATGGCTTGGCCTCCAACCAATTACATCACACCTGCCTTGGCTGGCCTAGCACCAGTGGGTGCCATAGCATGGTCCCTGATGTATGGTCCTCCAGATGATCGTCTGCATGGTTGTTCCGCTGTTCTACCATTTGGTCAATTTGCATATTACACTTTTATTATATAGGATATCATGAGTAGTTACTGAGAACTTTATATTCCTGTTAGGCCTTAGACTTTTAACTGGATACAACTACTATAAGTGTCTTTAAATCGCCTCTGTGGGGGAGAAAAATGTGTGTATTTTATAGCATGGGGCTGAGTAAAATGGATATTTTATTTTCTAAGGTGCAGACCAGGGCAAAAAGAAGCTGGTTAATTATTTATCAAATATGTTTCATTCACCCATTGGGCTCAAGGTAGCCTGCATGTCCTTTCCTCACTTCTGTTACATATGGCAGGTGGACTGAGTCTTGTCTCATGGAGTAAGAATTCAAGTGATATTCACCACCTTTGGGCCTGGCCCATAAATCCTCCTGCAGGATTCTCTACATTCTCTTTACCTCCTGTTTCCAGCTGGATGCAGAGATCTAGGACAGAATCATATGTCCCTAGGGTATGATGAAGTCACAGATGGAAGGAACCAGAGTCCTCAAATCACCATCAAACAAACACCTGCACTGATGTGTTATATGAGTGAGAAATGAGCCTCCATTGTGTTAAGCCTCTGAAATCTGGGAGTTGTTTCTAAGACCATTTAGTTGAGTCAACCAAATACTTTGTCTTAGTGACCCTACTCTTCACACTCCATTTCAAGTTAGTCACATTTAGGATGAAGACAAGTAATAATTACCCGTAAGTTACTTAATTTATATAAAACCTCTCTGTCAACTTGTTAAAGTAAAATTTTTAAGAAGTCCAGAATACAAACAATAAAATGAGAGGGTGGGAGATGTATTTCCCAGGGACATAGTGGTAAAGGCAAGGGTCATTGAAAACAGGAACTCAACCTGTTATTGAAGATTGGTCCAGATCTTGTCTGGAAGGCGAGCACATTGATTGACAACTAAGTCTAATGATTGATTTCCTGGATGGTTCAATTTATTTTTTTCTAACAAAATTGAGTGATTTTCCTGGGGTCAATTATTTGCAGTTTTCCACAACGTTCCTGCTGAATTATGGAAAATTAAGGTTGCATAAAAGGGAAAGTCTAATGCTTGGCTAAGTGAAAGTCCATATGTGGAAGTAAGAGTTGGATTAAAATGAAATGAGAGTGTGCAGAGGGATAAATGACTGCACCTCTCTAACTGTATAAATGAACAAAACATACACAAATTAGTAGAGCAGTGTATGCAGATGTGTGACTATGTGTACAGCCTCTGTTTAATGGGGACCTCTCTGATTTCCTGTTTCAATAACTGTAAGTTGGTGGTCTGAGTTCCTGATGCATAACAGGAAAAGTGTGGGTAGTCAGTAAACTAGAGGAGAAAGGACATATGCTACTCCTAGTTTATGTTCACCTGATGACATTGCAAACTACTTTTTAACTTATAAAAGAGAGAAGGCCCTTATATCTATCATCCATTTAGATTCTATTTACATTTTGGTAGGTAGGATTTGAGTCTTCAGAGTTTATTTGTATCACACATGGCACATAGTATATTCTCAAAAATGTGTTAATTGGGTATTCTTATTTAAAAAAATAAACACCTCTAATACATCTGAAGTTGCTCAGTAGTCCAATCAAATTTTAAATATCACACCTTTAGGAGATTATCTTTAATTTTTTCACAAAATGTGAGAGGTGGTGAAGGCAGTGATGGGACATAGGTAGGTGTGCACTGAAAGGAAGGCTAGCTCCACAATGATGCCTTGAAAAAAAAATTGCATCTTGACTCTGTGTCTAATCCTTTCTGTCTTCTTCCATTTCTCTTAGGTGTCTGCCCTTCCACCACATGTCTGGCAATAGCTTATAGCTGTTATTCTTAATGCTTTTTATCTGCTTAAGTCATTTTTTTCTATAACACACTTGCATAGTTAATATATCTATGGCTTCTCATTTATCCATTTATTCTCTCATTTATTTATTCCTACTTTCTGAATTCTGTACTGCTGGTTTCAGCTAACCTGACAAATTCTAGATCTTATGAGACTAAATTTATGTCTTTGGCTATTTTTTTTGTTCCAGCCTTTGTTTTCAGAAACCATGCTGTGATTTACTTGGTCCTCATCATTCCATCCTAATCAATTAATGTACAAGTACTGACATGACACATGTTACCTGCTAGGAACAGAATTTCCTGCATTGTGTTTGTTCATTTTATTAAAGAGGTATTTAGAGATATGAAAGAACCCCTACCCTACATCTGAAGTCATGGATGATTAAGTGGAGTGATTATAAGGAGAGATAAAGAAGGCTCTGCTTACACAGGATGTCCTCAGAGGTACATGGACTTTGAACTAAAAGAATAATGTACTATCATTACTATCAACTAAATGCTCTTTCTGCAATGACATTGTAGAAATGCTTTATGGGAATTTTATTCATTCCTCACAATAACCCAAGAGGAGATGCTCTGCTGTTCCCATTTTGCAGATTCAAAGCACTGAGGCAGAGAAAAGTCAAGCAGTGAGCAGTAAGTGGAAGAACTGTGCTTCAGACTCAGTTTGTCTGATTCTAAGGTTTCACATTATGTTGGTTTCCTCACTTTAAACAACTAATGTGTTTATGCTGCTTTACAGTTTGCCAGGTACTTTTCTAAATATTCTTTAATTCAATCCACATAGTAATTCTGTGATAAAAGCACTATTGTTTTCTTCATTTATAGCTGAGGGAATTAGGGTCTACAGTGTGATTTGCCCAAGGTATCATTGCCTTGGATTGGAGATTAAGATTTCCTATTATGTCTTCATTTCTCTGCCTCTCAGTTGTGACTGCACAGAGAATTTCTAATCAAATCATGTACACACACACACACACACACACACACACACACACATTCCCTGTGGCCTTACTCAAATAAAAATGCTTCATCATTATATAAGTAGTGAATGCAAACACCAAGCTAATGAGATTTGAACTGAGACCAAAGATCGGGGCAGCTATATTTTCTGCTAAATAAAAGCAACACAGGGAATTACAACAAGTTCTGCCCAGGAACTTCAAAGGAAATATGCCATTCTTATTATGAACTCTTAATGCAATTTTATCCAAAACAGAATGCCTGCTATGGGTATTTTCTATGCTACACTCTTGCATATCATTGCCCACTAGTCAATCTGAGACACACATGCTCGCGCGCACGCGCGCGCGTGCGCGCGCGCACACACACACACACAGACACACACACACAAATGATGGAAATTTCAGGTGTTAAATTAGTCACCCTAGGGCACTTCTACATAGTCCCTTGAATGCAGTAAAGGAAATATATGGAATGTGACAAAGAAAATTAATTAAAGTAGGCAATAAAGACTGCTGAGTTCAAACAAATTCTGGGCCCTAGCACATACGAGTTCTATACCTGCAGGCCAGACTTCATGAAATCCAGACAAGCTAAAGCTTGTTTTTATACTTTAATGAGGAAAAGAGGTTGTCATGTCACTTGGTTATTCAGAAATGCATAGTGGCCACCTTGTATCTGAAAATTCTAAGAAGGAAAATTTATTGAAGTCTTACAGTAATTTTTTCAGCAAAAGCATCCAAGTGCTTAATCTAATTCCAGGAGGGGGTTTTCAATAATAAATGAAATTATTAAAACACATTTTACCAACAGTCCAAAGAAAAAGAACATGAGCTTTAGAGTTAGCTCACTTATTCAAAAATGTTAATATTAGTCTGGGTTTCTATTTTTTCAGTCTCCTTATAATGCTATTTTAATCTTATCCCTTCCTCCATAATATTTTCATGTCCATATCTCAGAAATAGCTAGGGGATTCTCCTTTGATTTTCTTTGTGTGAATGCTCTAAAATGCTCTCTGTGGGATTTCTCCCTTAGGTAAAAACCTACTACTCCTTTATCATTCATTCATCTACAGTTTTCTTTGTAATATGCAATGGCAAGGTGGATAGCCAAACTCTGTGACTAACCTATGTTTTCCATAATCTTTTTATCCCATTTTAAAATCTTCACAAGTTCCCCTTACCTGCTCTGGGACCAATGTTTCTAAACTTCCCATTTAAACTCACAAACAACCCTCCATCCACAATTTCTCTAATTCTTTTGGGGGAGAAAAACATCATAGAGCTGTCACTTTCAAGACTGTTTCTGTACACGAGTGAAGTCAAATTTATATCGATCAAAGTGACATGTTTGCAGAGCCAACTAAACTGAAACATCCGTATAATTTATGGCTTGTTATGTTTGATGACAAACAGACATTTTAATTAAGTTGGAGGTTGAAGCTTTTAAAAACTTCTGCCTGAATTTTATTACCCACAGAAAATCGAGCCTTGGATGAAAAAAGACATAAATAGCAGAATGGGTCCTTTACATGTACATGGATAAGGATGCTGGTATTTACACTGTTTATGTGAGATGGACAGAGAAATAAAATACCAAGGATATCCAATGGCCTCATAAAATACATCTGTAGAAATCCTGTCTATAATGGAAGTTTTCTTATTCTCCCCTAAGCCAAAACTTATAGATTCTTAGTCACAGGCATAGTATTGATAGTAATTTTTATAAATATAGAGCTTTTCACAAGCACCTGCCCATGGAGTAATTTGCCCCTGAACCTTTAGGAATGACCTCATCTGCTGTATTGCCACAGTTAGTACCATGGGTAGGGACAGAATAGGGGAATAATCCTAGAGCCCATGGCTCAGGAATGCTCTTTGGCCCCTGGCTGAACCCCCTGGCCTGTACCAGACTCAGAAGAAGCAGAGGGCCCTTAGGATTATTTCATTAGCAACTTGTGTCTTCTTGAAGAAATATACAAAATGTCTGGAGCTAGGACTTAATGGCAAATATGACTTTGACATTTCAAACACAGAAAAACCTACTGAAAAGTGAACATTTTGCTGTTTTGAGAGACAAGTGGGGGCATATTTTTAAACTTTGTAATTTTGTTACAGATAACTATATGTATAAAAGCCTAAGCAACCAGTCATTCAGCTGACTGTCTGGTAGCTAAAACATGCACTGACCACTAAGGGGCAGATGCTCAATGTACAGGCATGGAAACATGGAACAGACTGATGAACCTCGGAGGGAAAAGGGGAGGAAAGAGATTAACCAAAGATCTTTTATGCATACTAGAGGCTGCAGTGCACAGATTTGTACACCAGTGGAGTCCCTCAGCCTGGCCTTCATGGATCTGGCTGAAACTCGCTCTCCAATATCCCTGGAGGGGTCCCGGGTTGTGAGAGGATGCAGGCCAGGCTGAAGGACAAATCCATGCACAAATCCATGCACCAGGCCTCTGGTTAATGAATAAACTTTTCCCCAAACACTGGTATGTTAGTTTGCTGGGGCTGCCATAACAAGGTACCAGAGATTGAGTGGCTTAACAGACATTTATTTTCTCACAATTCTGAAGGTCAGAAGACTGAGTTTAAGATGTCAGCAGGGTTGCTTTCTTCTGAGGTTTCTGTCTCCAGTTTTCAGATTGCTGTCTTCTTCCAATCTCCATAGTCTTTTTTTTTAAAATATATTTTATTGATTTTTTACAGAGAGGAAGGGAGAGAGAGATAGAGAGCTAGAAACGTTGATGAGAGAGAAACATCGACCAGCTGCCTCTTGCACACCCCCTACTGGGGATGTGCCCGCAACCCAGGTACATGCCCTTGACCGGAATCGAACCTGGGACCCTTCAGTCCACAGACCGAAGCTCTACCACTGAGCCAAACCGGCTTCAGCTCCACAGTCTTAATACACATTTTAGTCAATAAATGCTGGTACAGGACAAATTAAAGCTCATAAGAAGATGAAATATGCTCAATGAAAATGTTATTTTCCACAGAAAGTTTCACATCTTGAAAAGTATTATAGAATATACTTAAAAGAGCCCAGTCAGCATGCAGCATGATTCAGTGATTGAGCATTGATGTTTGAACCAGGAGGTCACAGTTTGATTCTTGGTCAAGGCACAGGCCTGAGTTGCAGGCTCAATCACCACTGTGAGGTGTGCAGGAAGCAGATCAATGATTCTTTCTTATCATTGTTTCTCTCTCTCTCGTTCTCTCTGTCTCTCTCTCCCTCCCTCCCTCCCTCTCTCTTTCTCTTGGATATCAATAAAAATGCATTAAAACATGCTTAAAACATGTTTCAAATATAGTTGATGATATCTTTTGAAAAAAAATAACATATGAGTACAGAGATGTATTATTTTAGCTACCTAGAAGGTTTAAAAGCACAACTAAATGTTTTTCATTGTTTAATTTTAGTCTTGAAATAGCCAAGTGATTGCTGCTATTATTATTTTTTTAAATATATTTTATTGATTTTTTTACAGAGAGGAAGAGAGAGAAGAGAGTTAGAAACATCGATCAGAGAGAATCATGGATCAGCTGCCTTTTGCACACCCCCTACTGGGGATGTGCTCGCAACCAAGGTACGTGCCCTTGTTCGGAATCTAACCCAGAACCCTTCAGTCCACAGGCCTACGCTCTATCCACTGAGCCAAATTGGTTTCAGCTCCTACTATTATTGATATGCTGGATTTTGTTTGTTTATTTCTTTCTTTTTTTTTAATATATTTTATTGATTTTGTACAGAGAGGAAGGGAGAGAGATAGAGAGTTAGAAACATCGATGAGAGAGAGTCATCGATCAGCTGCCTCTTGCACACCCACTACTGGGGATATGCCCGCAACCAAGGTACATGCCCTTGACAGGAATCGAACCCGGGACCCTTCAGTCCCCAGGCCGAGGCTCTATCCATTGAGCCAAACTGATCTCAGCTTGTTTGTTTATTTCTGCTGAGAGAACCAGAATGTCAGAGAGGTTGTGGTGAAGAAGAGCTCTCTTTAGAAGAGATCTGGATCTCTTTCTATTCTGGCTGGCATTCTGCTGGTTACACATATAAGATGGGCACTAAGGACTCCCACTCTATGTGATAATTTTTGTGAAATGGGCAAAAAGTATATTGGACTATGTTTAAGAGACTATATTGTGTGTTACAAAAGTAATTTTCTATATATTTGGTATGATACTATAGTCCTACTTTCTGAAAATACTCCTATAATTACCTTTTGTAATATAATTTTGGAATTCAATTTTATTCTTGATAATAGTTAGATAGCAAGATTTCTAATTCTACCTGTCACCTTGAGTCTAAATCATACAATAAGAGGCACACAGAGAAGTACACTGGACTAGAACTACCTTCTAGACAGGGAAGTAGAATCTTTAATTTTTCTTTTACAAGTTCATGGATGGAGATAAGACATAAATTTGTATTAAATCACACAGCATATATCTTTGCAAAAATGACTAATTTATTATTTTAAGGAGGAGAAGCTGTGATGAAGAATGTTATATTTCTATACAGTAGAGTTCTTTCAGTTTTATTATGATCAGTGCCATAGGCATCGATGTAATACTTATGTATTGATGTACATGAGCATTGTTATCTGGTAGTATTGTTATTTGAGAATTTCCCAACATAAAGATGAAGGAGCAACCAAGGTATCTATAATGAGATTTTATTTTCACATTCCCGGTAATACATCTCAATCATTTTATTCTGTAACTCCTCTGAGTAAATTTTCAACAGGATTTACATACAAAATAAAATTTATCTTGGAACCAAAGAAGACTGACATCCTCCAAGGACTAATTATAAACTTGAAAAAAAAATTTGGGTGCACTTAGAGATATGGTATAAAATGCTGATGAATTTTAAGATGAATAATAGTCATGATAAGAACTAGCACCTCAAGAAGGATTAGAAAAAATTAATGTGGAAAAAGACCACATTAAAATGGGGTCTATTATAATAGATGCTCATTTTGATCTGTGATCAATAAACATTGTTAGACTGTTCTGCAATGGAATTCTTTAGAATTATATTTTTCACTAATACTATTATTGTCCCTAAGTGATTATCTCCACAGTGATAATTGTCTCTTTAGAAAATAATAATTACCAATTAGATGAACAAAATATTAGTACTGTAGGGACTGTAAAATATAGAAAACTGAATTTATTTGTTAATTTCTCAACTGATGAAGTAATGCATGCTTATTTAATATATTAATTATATGGCCATGCAGAGAGTAAATACAGAAATCTGCCTTTACCTGTCCTCAGTCTTTTTCAGGAGATGTAACCATTATGAAGTTTGTAAATGTGCATGTCAATATATGTAACCAGCATATTTCATTATGTTGCCCCATTTGGACATGCCAAAGCCTTATAAACTTAGCAAGCAATAAAATTTAAAATTAATGTAGCATTTTTGTCTTAGTTTTTTATGAAAATACCAAGTACCATTTATACCATAAATAAAATGTTTAAAAATATATTTATTCCCCCTGAACCTGCCCCAGGCTCAGTCTCCATGCAGCTGAATCTCTGTCTCACTCCAGTTCACACTAATGACTGTTTCCCAAATAGAGACTAAACTGGATTTCTCTTATCTCCCTTTCTCTATCTTTAGCTCAACTTTATGTTAGCAGAGTTGCAGTTACTGATATATATATATATCAGAACAATATATATATATTGTTACTGGAATTCTGTGTCTCAAAGGAGAATCAGGAAGCTGGCCAACCATGAAAATGCCTTCCTTAGAGAGGGGAAGGAGGAGTACAAAAACCCCAAAGTGAATGCATTCCTTCAAGTTTGCCACACTTTCTTTTCTGCACACATATCCATGTACCCAGTTTATCGCATACACCTTCAAATTAGAGTTCTAACTTTGGATATTCACATTATAGTTTCACCAGAGGTCCTCATGTGGGAATGAGGTACCTGGATTTAGAAATAAGTAGTAATTCATAATATAATTTATTGAAGAGCAAGTGTCACCCATAGATGCTTAGTTTTTCTAAAAGATAAAAGAAAACATTACATTTTCAGTTATCCTCTGAGTCAGAAATGAAAGAATTTGCATCCAGAGACATGTTCTTTAAATGAGAAAACCTTTGGATATATTGCTCAGCTGATAAAATAAGTTTCTGATGAATAAACAGAAAACATAAGTTGGAACCGAGCCAGCTATGGGATTTGCTAACTATAGACTGTTGGGAAAAAATGCAAGTTCTTTGTAGTGTGAGTGGTATGTTGTCTGGTTTGTTTAATTTTTGAAGTTGACACATCACACATTGTTGAACTGACAAGCTGAATGAACTTGAGTGTAGGGCAAAAACTACTAATAAGCAAAGGGCTCTGCCCTCACTCATGAGTCATCAGTGGTAAGAAATAAATGTGGATCAGTTTGTCTGGAAGAATTTCCAAACTTGTCTGGATGTTACGGACATGTTGTGAACAGTGCCATGTCTTCTGAGAAACCTAAAACAATGTTATTTTAAAGCAATATGCCAAGAATTGAGATAATGCAGACGTACATTCATATTTGGACAAAGTGACATCTTAATGAGACCAAAGCAATATGTTTCAGAATATTGAAAGCTCTGAGACCTCATCACACAGAGCAGTCATTAGAAACAGTTTAACTTGATCCCTAGAATGAGATCACAGAGTTAAAGCCATGTAGCACGTCTGGAAGAGAATCATGGAAGGAGATAGGGCTGTAGTCCTCAGTGCAATATTTCAGGTCATTGGAATATAATCTAAACTATAATTGAGTTAAGTCTGTGCTGATAGGAAGGAAGGAAGAAAACAAGGAAGGAAGGGAAGGAAGGAAGGGAAGGGAGGAAAGAAGGAAGGAAGGAAGAAAGGAAGGGAGGGAGTGAGGGAGGGAGGGAAAGGAGGGAGGAAGGGAAGAGAAGGAAAAGAAGAGAAATTCACAAATAAACTTACACTGAGACTAATTAAATAGATTGCTTGTTGTCATAGTGAGAAAAAAAAGGACTGCCCTTCCCCATAAGGTGAATGGGACCCAATGCAATGAAAACTACTTGAGTGAATTAACATGACTTTTTCATTGTATATTCAAATAATTTAAGGAAGAAATCTACTCTTTGACCACCTTTGAAATTTTCTTTGTTTTAGAAATTCTTCTGCTGAGGAATTGTACTATTATTGGTATTCAGCTTTTACAAAAAAAGATGAAATGTGAATCTTGAAAATTATCAACAATAATTATTAAGGAATCCTGGTAAGAACTACAACAGGGAATGTCTGATTGTAAGTAATCTAGAAGTCAATTCCAGGAGGTATATGGAATTGTTTTTAATAGAGAATAAGGGAAAGTAAGAGAAGATGATTTATTAACTAATGAGACTGACTGTCCTATCCTGATTAACCAGCCTTGGAGCCCAGATTTTAAGGATATAGTTGAAATATCTGTTAATATATTTTGAGCTCCATGTTTGGGAACAATAAATCAAATGTATATTTGAACAGATAATAATTAGAATTTGCATAACCATTAGAATCATATGGTTTGTAACTATTACTAGCAAGATTTAAATTCTCACGCAAATTTCGCATTATATTTAAACTTGTCCCAAGCTCTTAAAACTACTTCAAACTAATTTTTTTAAAAATACTTTCCTATTTACTTTTCTATAAAGTTCTATTTATCTAACCCACATGTGTCAAACACAAGGCCCTCGGGCCAAATCCGTCCCGCCAGGCCTTGCAATGTGGCCCGCACCGCGCTGTCATCACTGCATTCCGCTGCGTTTCCATCACAATGACAGTATATGACTGTTCAGTAAACCATTCGGCCCGCGATTTAGGCTGGATTTTGATTTTGGCCCCTTCTCTGATTGAGTTCGACACCCCTAATCTAACCTGATATATCTTTGCTAATAAACAATATAAAGCACAATACAGTTATTAACTCATCAGTAATGTTAATTTTAATTTCTAAAACTCTGGCGAAAACAATTGAATAAATTCAATTGCAATCACATGTATTTTAGGCCTCTTTTGTAGAAAATTTAATTTGAAAGTCATAATTTCCCCCTTTTGAAAAATGTTCTGTTCAAGACATCAATGATAGTCTTTGTCAACTGTTACCAACTCATTTTCCAAAAGCTCCAGACATTCATTTTGGAGGTCATGTGCTCATGGGGAAATTGGCACCATCTCTGTCTTTTGGGGTGGTATGAATGATCTCAGGTAAGTAAGTCCATACTTTCATACTGATAGTCACTCTGCTAAAGCCAGGTGCAGGCATGAGATCTAAGCCAGATCAATTACACTGAATCTCTTCTGTACTGGACATGAATGAAGAAGCTTTAGCTCTAGGAAATGCTGAATCTGTCATAAATTTAGGCTAGAATCCAGCCTTAGAACATGAAACCGCAGAAGGCAAAAGAGTGAAAGAACTGGCTTATTTGATGATATTGTTGCTCTGATGATGTTTTCACTTTCTACTGCCAAGGAATGATATTCATCAGGTTATGTCATTTATGCTGCCTGTTAATGCCCATCAATGATTAGCATAATACTATTATTTGCATTGGTAGTCTACTTTTCAAGTCACGATAAAGGGATTATAGCACACATCAAAAGGTTTTTAATATAAAATAAAAGCTAGTGGATATAGGGAAAAAAGTATAAAGATAGGGCAATTTATCACAATGTATATCTAAACAATATAGAGGTTGGTTGGACTGAAGCTAAGAGTTTGCATTGAAAGATATTAAGACCTAGTGTTAAGCAGGTAAGAACTTGTCTTTAGATACATGTTGATTTCTTGTTTATTCGTTTCAAATGCTTTTTTGCAGATTGAAGATAAATCAGTATAAAGGAATAAACTGTTCATTGTACTAGTGTTTTGTTTGTTCTTTCAGCCAAAGTATAAGGTTCAAAAGGATATAAACATCTTCTGGAATTTACCTATTGCATTCCTAGAAGCCAGTTCAGTACCTGACATTTTCTAAATGTCTAATTTAAGTAATTAAATAAGTTTTAATTCAGTGCCAGACTACACAGGGAAAAACTATTTCTGACGAAATTGAAATTATAGATATGTTTTAATAATATGATGGCAAGGTATTATTATTCTTCCTTTCTCTTCTTCCTTTCATTATCATGGTTTAACAAAATGGTCATTTGTATGGGGCTTATTCATCAACAACCAGGTCATACTGGGAGATAGATAGATGATACATATAGAGATATGATAATGAATAGTTTTATGTGTCAATCCCATATCTGGTTAGACATTATTCTGTGTGATCCTTGAGGGAGTTCCTGGAGGAAATCTGTATTTAAATCTGTAGACTGAGTAAAGCAGATTGCCCTTCCTAATATAGTGGGTTTCATCTAATCCAATGAATACCTTAATATAATAATAATTAAAAAAAAAAAAAAAGCTGAGTAGGAGAGAATTATCTCTCTGTCTGACTGTCTTCAAGCTCGGACATTGATCTTTTTCTGCCTCTGTACTCAGAGTAAGAATACAACTTATACCATCCACTCTCCTGATTCTCAAACTCATTTGGCCTGGGACCAGAACTATGCCATTGGCCCAGCTTGTTAATTGCAGATCTTGAAACCTTTCCGTCTTCATAACCACATGAGACAATTTCTTGTAATAAGTTCCCTTGTATATATACATTATATACAATGTGTCTATATTATTGATTCTGATTCTCTGGAGAACTCAGATTAATATAAATATATGCACAATTAATGGGAATGTATAAAAAGATATGATAAAAATGTTAATACTAAAGAAGTAAAGTGACTAGAGGAAGAGTTAAGTTAGTGAGGAATACATATCATGGTTGTAAGCACCAACATTTCTATTTTATTTCTAAAATCTACTATTTTTTACTATATTTATCCACATTTATTTTATTAATTTATTCATATATTTACTTTTTAATTTATTCATAAATCGCCCATCTTTGTCTCCAATGACTACCAGGTTAAAGACACTTGCTTAATCAGAAACCCTCAAAGGATCATTTACCTGTGGTCAAAAAGACCCACACACAAACAATGAAAGATTCCACACTTGTGTTGGGTTCCGGGGAAAAGAAAGAATGGCTAAATCGAACTAGTGAACCAGGCTCAATTTCTGATAAGCAACTGAGTAGCTTATCAATTCAGTAGCACTCCTGGGTTTCCTATATTTTTACATAATATCTTCTTTGGTCTTTCCAAATATCTGAAGGGAAAAACAGAATACATAGCACCTTTTTTGAAATTATAGTGATTTTGTCTCTATTTCAAACTCTCAAGCTATTCTCTGAGTTTGCTGCACCTATTTTGAAAAACTAGGTAAATGTGAAGAGCATACCACCACACTGAACATGCTTTATACCCTCAAATCAAAGATGCTAACCTCTTGCTTAAAGTTTGCACTGTGTCACAATCTTTGCACCAAGGCTATTGAAGCCTAGCTCTTCAGGGTGGAATCTTCAGCACAATTTACTGAGGCTTTAGGCAGGGTTATGTTGGTCTAGCCATTAAATAGTTATGTTAGGAATAAAAAAGCATTTAATAGTTTATTGGAAAGTCAATGGCATAATGTGTGAGGTGCCTCTTTCACAGTATACTAAAAGTGTTAGAATTCCATGCAATTTTCCACACATAAAAAGGGCATAATATCCTACAGGTGTTAGCTATTTATTTCTACTTGCTTTGCTCATTAGTAAAATATTTCAATACATAGTCTTCTATATATTAATCTGGCATGCCCAAATGAATAGCAAATCTACACAAGCAACAAAGTAGGTTCTAAAAATATATATTAAACACTGAGAACTTATAACAATTTATCTTAAAAAGGCTTTTTGTTGTGGTCAATTTTCACATCAACTCACTGTGTTGATTACATTGTTGAATGTAGATTTTTTTTGTAATCCAAAACCCTTTAAGAATAAGACCATTATTTATTATTTTAATGGTAATCTCCAGTGGATGTGTATTTTCAGGGAATACATGCTGGATATAATTTGTGCAGTTTCCCAAATACACACAGGTGCTCTGACTTATAAAGTTTGCCCATAATTAAAGAGTTTTCATTAAAAAAATGACCTTGTAATTAATTGTAAAACAAATATCTACCTTGATATTTTCCATATTTAAAATGTATACATGTTACTTTGAGTAGATATGTTTATCAATATATTTAAACATATTGATAAATAAGCATATTGTATATAAGGTATTTGTATAGCTATATATGTTTCCAGACTTAGAATATTTATTTATTTTATACACAGAGATGTGTTAACATACCCCTATAAATCATTGTAAGGGTAACCCAATGTGAATCATATGTCATCAAATCATCATCACAATTTTTTTGTGAAGCAGAAATATATGGGATGTGTTTGTGTATGATAGATATACTTTCTACAGAATCAATAAGAATATATAAAAAAATAAAATTTATGCATGTATAAGTGTTATATATATGGCCTGTTCTTTAAACTTAGTCTCACTTAACTTTATTTAAAAGTCTTATAAGAATAACAAAGAAACAATATCATTAAACCTGCCAATTAGTAGATTGTTAGGTATGCCTTCAGTGACCTTACCATTTATCTCAGATTCATAATAAATTTATTTACAACTGTGAAAAACAGTGGTTTTTTTTAAGAGGATTTCCTGCTCTGAGGTTTTAAGAGTATTCTTCTGTTTTTAAGGGCACACAGTCATTCAATAATAACTGCTCTAGCAAGGTCAAATTATAACTGAACATCTTATTTAGGTTCATGTTCTAGATATATTTGATTAATGTTTTCAATTATCAGGTCAAACAACTTAGATGAGTTTAAGCATTTCTTTTATCTCTCTTTATTGTTTGTTTTCAATTACAGTCAAAGGAATTTTAAGAAAAAAAGATACATGGATAATTACACATAGTTTTACTGATTCCCTCTTAGAAATTAGAAACCTATAAATCTTGTTATTTTTTTGAGTTTTAAATAGCAATATATTAATTTAATTTTTACTGACCTTCCCAGCTGGCTTGGCTCAGTGGTTGAGCTTTTATCTCTGAACCAGGAAGTCCAGGTTTGATTCCTGGTCAGGGCACATGCCTGGGTTGAAGGCTTAATCCCCAGTAGGGGATGTACAGAAGCAGCGGATCAATGAATCTTTCTCATCATTGATGTTCCTATCTCTCCCTCTCCCTTCCTCTCTGAAATAAATAAAAATATATTTAAAAAAATTCTACTGATCTGTGTATATTTTAAAAATTAAATTATTCAATCATAATTTTTTAAACTTTCAAAATTACTTATTATTTAATCTCATTAACTAGTCTTACTTTTTTTTCTCATCAACCAATTTAAGAATTTATTGAGAGTGGTGCACATTTCCATTTACTTCTACCACCCATAACACAGCTCATATTGTGATTTCCATTTATAAATTCCTAAAGTTAACATGTTTCTGATCTGTCCTTATTAGATACTAGAGACATGGTCCATGAAATTTGTGCACAGGGGTGGGGGGTGTCCCTCAGCCCAACCTGAACCCTCTCCAATCTGGATCCCTCCAGGGAGGGCCATCCCTCTCACAATCCAGGACTACTGGCTCCCAACCACTCCCCTGCCAGTCTGATCGTCCCTAATTTCCTTCCCTTGCCATCCTGGTCACCCCTAACAATTCCCCTGCAGGCCTGGTTACCCCTAACTGCTCTCTCCTGCAGGCCTGATTTCCCCCACTGCACTCTCCTGCAAGCCTAGCCCTCCCCCTTCCCTCCCCTGCAAGCCTGATTTTTCCCAACTGCCCTCTCCTGTAAGCCTGGTCCCCCCCAACTTCCCTCCCCTGCAGGCCTGGTCCCCCCTAACTGTCCTCCCCTTCAGGCATGGGTCCCTCCCAACTGTCCTCCCCTGCAGGCCTGATTGCCCCCAACTGCCCTCCCTTATAGGATTGGTCCCTCCCAATTTCCCTCCCCTGCCATCCATCTTGTGGTGGTCATCTTGTGTCCACATGGGGGTGGACATTTTGTGTGTTGGAGTGATGTTCAATTTGCATATTACCTCTTTATTATATAAGTTTGTAAATCTTGCTATCTGTTATATTTCTAGTCATTTTAAGGTAAGGCTGCCAGACTTCTCTTTTGATTTTCCTGAGAGATTTGAAGTAATGAGAGGAAAGATCCCCTCATCCACCAAGTTCTCCACTTGTCTGCAAACACATCCCCATTGCCCAGAATTAACTGCCTGTGTTCCCTGATGAGGCCACTTCTTTCTATGAGCATATTACATTATTTTTTTTTCTTTTCAAAGAAATCACTCAGCAATTCTCTTTTTTAACATTCCATTCAATGCCACATCTTTTCAATCATCATAAAAATGTTGCTAGGCCTCTAATATACTTTTTAAATGACCAAAAATAACTAAAGAAAATAAGGCAAAACTAAACACTCATGACCTCACCAATCTCCTGAGCTCCACCTGAATTCTCACCTTCCTTCTATCTCTATTCCCATTTTCTCTAATTCCTCCTGTCCCCTGTTGCTGAATCCAACCAAATTGTTTTTCCATTCTCTACTCCACTCCATTCCACTTTCCCTTTATAAGTCACCAGTAACTTCCACATAGCTAAATCCAATAGTTAATGTGTAGACTTTGTACTTATATTGCCCTCCCCAAACTCATGTCCATCTATAACCTCAGAATGTGACATTATTCTAAAAGAGTCTTTGAAGATGTAGGTAGAAGAGGTCACACTGGATTAGAGTGATCCCTAATCCAATGATTGCTGTCTTTATTATTAGAGATAACAGGAACACACAGGGAGGAAGGCCATGTGACTATGGAGGCAGAGACTGAAGTTATGCTGCCATACTGAAGAATGCCACGGATTGGGAGGAAACACCAGAAGCTGGAATGGAGAAGACAGGATCCTCCTTTAGAGCTTGCAGAAGGAGCATGGACCTTTTGGCACCTTGATTTCAAACTCTAGACTCAAGAACTGGACAGCCCAACTTTCTGTTGTTTTAAACAAACAACCCAATTTGTGATACTTTATTGAATCAATCCCAGGAATCTGATAAAGTATTATTGCTCATTCTCTCCTACTGTAAACATTTAATTCAGTTGGCTACCAACATACCACATTCATCTGGCTTTTTACCCCTCCCCCCTTCTCTGCATGCTCCTTATCTGTGTATTAGTCTTTATCCCCCTGACTTCCAAACACCAGAATACCCTCTGTTTGAATCCCTACTTCTTTTCCCTTTTTTAAAATAATATTACCTTGGTGCTGCCATCCAAGCTTTAGATATCATTTATTTACTCATGATTCCTAAATTTATATTTCCAGTCCATACTTCCACCTGAACTCTGTATGCAGCTTCTTTCTTAATGTTTCCACACTTACATCCAATAAGCATCTCTAATATAACATGCCCAAACTTGATAAGTCAATGAGTAATACTATTTTTTATTCTAATTAATAGGGAACATTTACAACCAATAAATTATAAAAATTAATACTCTGATTATAGCTTGGATTAAATGTCTTAGTATTGTTTCTTCATCAGAATTTGGGTTTTAGAAACATGAAACATGAACCCTAAAAATAATAGTTCATCTCTGCTATTTCTATAACTCACTTTGTCACTTTAATTAATAGATTAATATTATCTTTCAAGAAATTCTATAACAAAGGAGACAGTTTTATTAATTTAGTAGAGGAAATTTAAAGTATAATTTATATACTATCTTAATGAAATAATTTATTTCCTTTTGCATATATAAATGTATTAGTATATATGTATTTGTAGAATAGATTTACTTGAGTAATTTTTAGAAGAATGTAATGCCACTTTTTTCCCTTCCTCTCTCCCTAAAAACAATAGCATTAAAAGTTAAAAATTATAGAATATCTTATATTAAACCTCAGAATTTTTCAATAATACTCAATATGCAAATACAAGCAGTATTATGCAAAGTATTCTTTAAATATAGGTAAAGAATAAAAACTCATTATTAGGAAGGCTTCACATTTTCAGGCAAACTGAGGAGTGTAAAAACTCTCGTTGCTCCTTCAAGCAATACCAGGAGATCCCAGGAGATTTTTGATGGGAAAGAACCTCACAGAGAGACATAACTAACAACTAAAAGTGTTAATTGTCAAAGAAGACACTGAGAAACATGGGAACACACACATGTTAGTAAAAAGTGACAGATTGGAATAACAAAAAATTTTACCCGGATTATGTACTTGTTTAATGGATTGAGGATTCCAGGAAATGCAATGTTTCATAGTAAAATGGTAGCATATGGGCACTAAAAGATGTGGACATGGTAGATATCACAATTAACCTGGATGTGAGTATGCTCTTGATGGATATTACCCAGTTTTGTGCTTGTTAGAAATATTTCATACTCACATAGATGGGAAAGGAAAGTATAGTAGATAAAAACTAAACAAAGAAAATGACTCATGAAATAAGCCCATGAGTGAGTGAACTCAAGAAAGAAAACCTTAGGTATTCCAGAAATAAATGGGTGACATTTTAGAGGTGGATGCCCTGCATTTGTCAAAATGAACAGGAAGCCATGACTTTCTATTTTAAATTTCCAGCCCTGACTTTTTGCCTTAACTCCTGAATACCATATGTAACTGCATATTTGACTTTGCTACTTAGATGTTTAATTATTATCTCAAACTCAGCACATCCAAATTATTACTCTGGATCTCTACCTATTTCTAACTCTCAACTGTTTCATTCATGCTCCAAAATGCATCCAGTCATATAGAACAAAATCTCATTATTAATTTTGCTTCTTTTTTCATTACAGATCAGATGCTATTATTCATTGGGGCATAAGATAGGCCTCTCACTATCATCAACATCTCCTTGTTTCCTCTGTTTTTTGTTTGTTTGTTTGTTTTTAACTTCCCCTTTCATAGTTAGTTCTGGCTGCTATAACAAAACACCAATGATAGGTGGCTTATAAACAACAAAAATTTATTTCTTATAGTTCTGGAGGCTGAGGAGTCCTAGATCAAGACACTAGCAGATTTGGTCTCAGTCATAACTTCATTCCTGATTTAAAAACAACCATTTTCTTGTGTGTCTTCACATGGTAGGATGATTTATGGAGCTCTATGGTGTTTCTTTTATAGCAGCATTAAATCCAAAAGTGAGGTTCACCTTTATTACCTAATCACCTCCTAAATGGCAGTCTTACAAATACCATAGCATGGGGGATTAGGTCTCAACAAATGAATTTGTGGATATATAGGCATTAAGTCTATAGCAGCCCTTAATCTGCATTATAAACTAGTCATGTTAACTGTGTATTTTATTCAAAATCAAATCACTACTTCTTGCCTCCTCTATTACTATGCAAACCACCATCACGTCTCTGCTGGATTACAGCACTAGACTATCCCTCTTAAATATATTTCTACATAGTCCATAGAAGCCATAATAATAATTTATAAATATCAATCATATCATGTTACTTCTGGCTCATAATCTCCAATGCTCTTGCACTGCATTTATTGCAAAATGCAAATTCTGTCCTGGGCCTGCAAGATCCTATGGGATCTAGCCTACCTTGCATTCTTCTATGACTTCCTTCCATAGCACCCAACTAATCATTCCTTGTTCTCAGGCTCTGCTCTTCTTCCTTTTTCTCAAATAAGCCAAGATTTTTCATTCTATAAAGCTTTTGCCTTATTTATCATTCATTTACATCTTATTGTAAAGCTTCTTTAATTGTTTTTTGTAATTTAAGTTGCAGCTTTAATGTAACTTCACAGAGGTTTTCTATTACCATAAGATTTTAGTTATACTAAGATAAAATTACTTATATTAAGGTACTATGTGTTATGATATTCATAGTTTACTTAAAAGTGTCTAGTTTTATAGTTTTATAATATGTATTTGCCAATTATCTTGAGCTTTTATTATAAGGGAATCACTACCTTAATCAAAAATTTACATTCCTGGGGTGGTTTAAATTTGTCTTTATGGCAAGAAGCATATATGCAGGGTGAAAAATTATAAGTTTTTCAGCCATAACACTGAGAAATTAAATTTTGTTGGCAAAATTAGTGCCCTTTTAACTGAAATGATGAATGTTTAGGATGGGGTCTCATTAATAAAGTTACAGTTATTAACCAAGAGTGGTTTACTTAAATGCCTTATATAAATTCAACACTTTTGTAAGAATTTGGTATTAATATCCAGAAATGTCTAGAAAATGTGCCCTTGGGGATGGTCTCTATGAATTAATCAGTAATAGTATATTGAACCTCCAAATTTGGCAGTTTCCCATTTGATTTTGGTTCTAAAGGGAACACTTTTGTAATGAAAGTTTATTAAATTTATAAAATTTATAAAAGAAGATTTGTATTCTGTTTTGTGATTGCTCTGCCAACAAAATTTAACTAATAACTGACAGTACAGTACCAACAATTGGTTTGGAGAATGCTTATCAACTTGTGGGTAGAATGACTATTTCTCACCTCAAACATATTACTTTTCTTAATTACTATCGATAAAACTAATCTAAGTGTTGTGCCTTACTATGCTAATCTTTTCTCCAACTCTCCCACCCAGTGATTATCAGGACAATTATTTAAAAGTCTAAACTGGTTTGACTTAATTATTCTGATCACTGCAATTGTTCCTTCAGGAAATATTTTGCTGGTCTTGAAACAGGGGGGAGTTAACCCTTCAGATAGCCACTCCTTATCCTGTTTTTATTCTTGAGATGACACAAGATATACCTTGAGAAGAGAAGGCATTTTTTGTTGTTAATCATCACCCAAGGATATTTGATATTTTTCCCAGTGACTATTTTTAAAAACAAGAGTGAAAAGGAGGAGGTAAAGGGAGAGAAAGAGAGAAATAGAGAGAAGAAAACATCAGTGTGAGAGACACATAAATTGTTTGCCTCCTGCAAGTGCCCTGATTGGGGCTGAGGATCAAACCTACAACATGTCTTTGGGAATCAAGCCTGCAAACTTTGGTGCATGGACTGAAGCTCTATCCCCTAAGCCATGCTGGCCATGGCAAGAGAAAACATTTGCGCCCCCGTGTCAAACATAAGCAACTTGTCTTCATTTAGAATATCCTCTGGACACTGTATCACACAGCTTTTCATGAGATGCTTCTTGCATTATGGCCATGTGTAGGTGAAGTTTGCTGCCAAGTGTAACTCAGGGACTGCTCAGCATCCACTCATACTTTCCTGGCTGGCTAAGCTATGTGCTCACGGGAGATCCTTAGTGATGGGCCACCTTTTCCATCCAGATGCTGACTTGGTTTCAATCTTGCCCTCCCTGCTTGCAAATCTTGCCTTGAAATAACCTCATGTTGACATAGCAGGATCCATGAAAGGGTATCTGCCATTTAACTCAAAATTAAAAACAAACAAACAAACAAAAAAAAAACCCACAGGAGAAATAAAGGTTTCTTGAGAATGCTAAACCAAATAGCTCAAGATAGGGCGCGGAGACACTGAGAGAGAAACTCTTTCTTGAATTCTAACAAAGAGACATCTTCTAGACACAGACTCAGTCCTTGCTTTTATGATGTTCCGTTTATCAATAAAGTTATTTTATACTCTGTAAACTGAAACACTGGGAAAATAAATGCAGAACAACCTATTTGAACTCATGGCTCCCTTCTCTTTCTTGCCCCTTCATGTTATCATCTCCCAAATCAGAGACAGAATTTTGGCTTATAGAATATTCCCTCCCCGTGTATTATAATGTTATCTTACCTGACAAAGGAGACTTTGCAAATGTAGTAACTGTTATTAATTAGCTGACTTTAATAAAGAGATTATTTGGATTATCCAAGTGAGCCAGATGTAATCACATGAACCTTTCAAAACACACACACAAAAAAAGAAGGCAGGAGAAAAAGTGACAAATATAGCAAAGTGAAAGTCAGAAACATTGGGAGCATACAAAGGCCTTTCTCATTGTTTCTGGCTTTGAGAATGAAGGATGGGGACATTGACTAAGGACTATGCATGGCCTTAGAGACTGAGAATGATCTGCAGCCAACAACCAGCAAAGAAATGTGGAATCTCACTCCTACAAATACAAAATGAAGGAATCTCACTCCTTCAATTGAAGGCTCCTGGAAGCAAATGCAGCCTCATTGTCCCTAGAGTTAGAGTTCACAACCTTAGGTCTGACACAACCTTGGCTTAGGCTTTGTGTCATTCTAAATAGGGTATCCAACCAAATCTGTCTAAACTTCAGACTTGTAAAAACTCTGAGATGATAAATTTAGGTTTTATTAACACCAGCTTTTGTAGTCATTGGTTAAATTAGCAATAAAGGTAAACTTTAGTGGACTAAAATTATATTTTCTATACTGTAATAAAAGTCTAATAACTAAATTTTAAGCATTATTGTTGACATTCTAAAGATGAATTTGGAAAAATTGAGACACCATAATAGTTACAGCTGAGCATACAAAGGTATTGTTTTGCTATGAGTTCTATAGTCCCTTTGTCTACTGTTCATGTATGATAACTGCACTTCATGACTACCCTGCAGAGATTCAGCACTAAGAAATGGTTCAAAAGGAAATATTACAAGGTGTTTCCTGAATATTGTAAAAAAAAAAAATCCCATAATTGCCAATAAAGTTTTCCTTCAACTAAAATTAATTTATTCCTTTGCTTGGGGATTCAGGTTTAAAAAATATATAGACCAAGAGGGTTATTGAAGATAACTTTATTTTTCCTCTTTTATTCCTTATGTTGAATATCCCCAATGTGTAATTTCTTTCTCTAAAATTATAGATTAACTTTAGAGACCCCACCTTTCTCATTTAATTTAGAGCTCAGCTTCTTATCTACTCATGAGTGTTCTGCTTTTGAAAATGCAAAAAAAAAAAAAGTAGGTGTCTCTCATGAAGATATTTGAATATAGCATTATATGAGTTTCTTTCCATATGTATGTTTATATGTATATATGTGTATATGTTTGTATGCATGTATATATGTATGTATGTATCTTTACAGCTCCTTTAGTTTTACCCTTTATCTTAGTTTGTTCACAGAGAAAATATTTTAATTTGATTTTCTGCAATTGTTTGTAGAATAAGTAATATTTTTACAAGTTCTAAAAGAGAGAGAAGTAAAGGATATGATGAATTTTTATACCTATTACTATTGAAACGTGGTAATATGAGAGTGAAGAAGCAGAATGGAAGAAAGTAAGATAAGAGTAAACACCTCAAACATCATAAGGTTAAATTTATTCAGCATCATAGAGTTACTTAATCAATATCCACACATATGACCATGATTTATAATCTCACTTTACAATAATAAAAATGTTTTTCTTCAAATTCTTCATAATAATCTTCCATGTATTATAACATTTGCCCCTCAAAGTTTGATTGACAATTTGTAATCGATAGTAATTGGATAGTTATAATAATAGAGGTTCATTGAAGAAAATTGATCACAAGTAATTCCACTAGTATTGTGATACTGAGGATTAAACACAGGTCTTTAGATAGATGTGATATACAAGTTTTTGTTTGTTTTCTGATATATTACAAACACATCTACATCTTTAGGTTCCTGTTACATTTATTTAGTTCAAGTTCTTGCCATTCAGATATCTACACTGGTTCTGGACACTCACCCTCATTACTTTGACACTGTTATTGAATCTATTGTTAAATTAATGTTCCAGAAATACAAGATTTACTCATTAATTTCTTATGCACACACAACATTTTGGCTCATAACAAAGCCAGATTTCAAAGATCAAAATTATATGAACACTTAAGGACCCACTATCTGTATAACACAATGAATGTTATGAAAATGAAAAGCACTAAGGGGCCTCTTCCTTTAAGCCACATGTGTCAAACACAAGGCCCGCGGGCCAAATCCGTCCCGCCAGGCCTTGCAATGTGGCCCGCACAGCGCTGTCATCACTGCACTCCGCTGCGTTTCCATCACAATGAGAGTTTATGACTGTTCAGTAAACCATTCGGCCCGCGATTTAGGCTGGATTTTAGATTTTGGCCCCTTCTCTGATTGAGTTCGACACCCCTACTTTAAGCAGTGAACAATTTATTTAGACAGATCTTGATGTGTCCAAATAAATTAATACACTATGGGAGTTGCCCAGCTTGTTTGTCTCAGTGGTTGAGCATCAACCAATGAACCTGGAGTTCAGGTTTTGATTCCGGGTTAGGGCACAAGCATGGGTTTTGGGCTTCATCCCCAATGTGAGGTGTGCATGAGGCAGCTGATCAATGATTCTCATCACTGATGTTTCTCTTATTTCCTCTCCCTTCCTCTCTGAAATCAATAAAAAAATATATATTTTTTAAAATTCAATGTGGAAGTCTATTAGTGTCAACATATGGGTATGCAAATTTACAATAAAAATATTTAATTTTGGGAGTTTGAAATGTTTGAAATGGTTATGCTCAGAATGATTCAAAAGACTATAATGAAACAATTTGCCTTAAACCAGGTTATAAAATATTTAGATAGTTGAACAGGAAGAGTGAAGGATATTTCAGGGATGACAAAAATACATAGATGAAAATTAACATGGGGTTTTGACATTACAGTGGGTCCCTATCAGAACACCTATAATCCCATAGATAATTTTAAACTAAATTAGGGACCTTTTTGATATTTGATACCAGAAGTTAATAATTTGTTAAAGTCATGGAAAGTTTGTGGGCAAAGTATCATGCAAATGCAAGATTTTGGATAAAGAAATCTGCTACTAAGGTATAGGATGAATTATTTAGAGGGAAATGGAAGTAAGACAATAGTTAAGAAGTTCAATAATAGGAATAAAAGGTGAAAGCCAGGGAGATATAATAAAAATATAAACATTTACAACACAAAATCTTCTACATGTGAATTGCAGTTTTACTTAAAGTGCTTGGGAATTTAAGAATGTGCCTCTTCTTTCTCTAGCACAATATTGATACATGCCTGGCATAGAACTGGAGTGGGAAGAGAGGAAAGAGATAAGAGGATAAAGTTATCCCAGTCTTGAATTTCAAACTACTGCCCTGTATAACTAAGTAGAATGGGATAGAGAAAGCAATTTACTTTAGCACCAGTGAATCAGTAGAAAGGTCTGCAGAAGGAAACCAACACCCTGTGAAAATGTATTGACAGCTACTGATTTACACATAATTCTTCTTGTACATTGGACACCTTTTTCTGATTAGATGGTAAACACCAATTAAACTCTTTCCCTTGCATATGCTGATTAGATAAATAAAATAAATAAATGGTTATGGATGAGTACTGTCAAATATTTGAAATACCAAAGGAAACCTTAATTTACAATGATTTTTTTCTGTGTAACTTTGGATTTACTTAAATTGTCTCTTATACTTATGTTCTATTATTAACCAAGGCAATTATCACTAATTCTACCAATCCACATGTTTCCAATGCTGGAAACATAGAACTAAACGAAGCAATATCCCCACTTACCTAAAAATTTATGTTATACATAATGTTAATATTTTATTCACTCATATACAAAAAAAAGTTATGCAAACATGGAAAGCTGATCTGTGAAAAGGATCTTCCCTACAGAGTGAGAAAGATCTGGACTCCTGTCAGAATGGAATAGATCAAAGGACCCATGCTTCCATTTTAGTCTGAAAATAATATTTTTCTTTCTTTTCAATTTAAAAACCTACTTCATCAAAGATAGCCATTGTGCACCATCTTGCTTGGCTTCCTCATTCCATTTCTCTGTGTATCTGAGGTCCTATGGTGACATGGGAGAAAAAACAACACTAATATTTCTACTTCTCAGTCTTCTACATACATTTAGAAACTTTCATTATCTAATCTGAAGGGAAAAATGCAAGAAGAAAATGAATAAACATTTAAGCGAGAAGCTGAGATATGAAAAACCACCAGGAATTGTTTTAGTAGTCTAAAATTCCCTTGAGCATTTTTATAAAAAATGTGTTTAATAACTAATAAGAAAGTCCTGGCCAGGTAACTCAGTTAGTTAGAACATCGTCCCATACACCAATGTTGTGGGTTCATTCCCTGGTCAGGGCATAAATAAGAATCAATCAATGAATACATTAATATGTAGAACAACAAATCAATGTTTCTTTCTCTCATTCTGTCTCCCTTCATCTCTCTATCCCCCCAAAAGTCAATACAAATAACTAATAAGAAAGAGAAGCCCAGCTGGCATGGCTCAGTGGTTGAGCATCAACCTATGAACCAAAAGGCCATGGTTCAATTTCCAGTCAGTGCACATGCCTAGGTTGTGGGCTCAATCTCCAGTGTGGGACTTGCAGGAGGCAGACAATCAATGATTCTCATCATTGATATTTCTATTTCTCTCTCTCTCCTTCTCCCTTCCTCTCTGAAATCCATAAAAATATGTTAAAAGAAACTTTGTATATAAAAAGAGCCCCCTTCAACCCATATGTTTGACAAGAAAAAATTTTACCCTCCTCCTTCTCTATCTGTGGTAGAGAAAACTTTGAAGAACCACTGAGGCATGGCCAGCACAGGTGTGTGAGCACATGGGGCTCCCAATCCCAATTACTATCATTGATCTCATTGTTCATACTACAAAGGGAGTGTAGTGTATTTTTCTATTGGAAGGAAGTACATTTGCCATATGTTTCCAATAGTGTAAAACACACCGGCTGGCACAGCTTGGGCATTCACGTATGTTTTTGTTATTGATTTCTACTCTGTACATCCAAGAAATGCTTATGAATCCTCTTGAATGTTTTGCCTGCCATGATGCATTATATATGCTTGAAAAACATTGTTTCCTCTTTGTCTTCCACACCCAAAACCAAAATAGTCAAGATTTTCCTTGCTTTGAATTAACAGCCAAAATGACTTCACTCAGGAAAAACTTGGGAGTACACCCTGCCAAAAATTTAGATATGTTCACATCTATACCCACACACATAACAAATAGTTTATAAAAGCTTCACTTTGCCCTAGTATCACTGTGATGTTACAGAAAAGGTTGGTATAAGAAGTCAAAAGTTTACCTCATAAGATCTGTTGATTCATCAACTTGATTTTTTTTTTGTATGAAAAAAAGAATTGGTGTGTTTTTCTCACTCTGTAGAATAGATTTAATCATTTTTATGTCAGGTACTACTTTGTTATTTATGTATGTATGTATTTATGTATTTATTTATTTATTTTTATCAAAGAAGGAAAAACAAAAAAAACTATTTTTGCAAATAAGGGAAAATAATTTTCCTAGGTCTTTACCTGAATATTGCATTGTTGATTCCCTTCTAGCATGACCAATGGACTCCTAAAGATAAAGAATGAAGAATTCAGTTTTGTTGCTTGGGTATTCTGGGTAGAATGTGTATAATCTAAGAACAGAATGGAGGATGACCTGCACTAAGCTTTTGGTGCTGTTATTCTTTTTTTTTTTTTTTTCCTTTTTTTAAAATATATTTTTTATTGATATTTTACAGAGGAAGAGAGAGGGATAGAGAGTTAGAAACATTGATGATGAAAGAGAATTATTGATCAGCTGCCTCTTGCACACCCCCTACTGGGGATGTGCCCACAACCAAGGTACATGCCCTTGATCTGAATCAAACCCGGGCCCTTCAGTCCGCAGGCCGATGCTCTATCACTGAGCCAAACCGATTTCGGCGGTGCTGTTATTCTTATCAGAGACTCAATAACACTTCTTTCCCCCAGATCAGGCTACCACTATAGGTCTAAGACCTCTGATTGTGTGTTCCCCAAACTTAGAACCACTGCATCCATGTCTTTCCTAGTAGAGAAAAGAACAAATAAGGGTGGGATTAGAAATGTTATAAAATAACCACCTGGGTACAGGATAATTATTAGCTAAGAGGTGGCACTGAATGTCCTGTGTTTATCATCTGGTGTTCACTTCTTGAGAACTGATATTTAAACCTCAATTTCTAGCAAAATTGAGATGAGGACTATAGTATAAAATTTACTTAAAATACTTGGCAAATCGGAAAGATTTCCAAAATACTAAACACATGTACCTCTTCTTTCCCTTGGCAATGTGTGCCCTCAATGTGTTTTGTCAAGTTCTCAAAAATGTAGAGAAGTTTTCATACACTCTTCCATATCTGTTCTGATCATGAACATATTGCTAATCTTTCTCTTGTTATTCTAAGACTATGTCAAACATCCTTCTGGAAAGAATATATGTAAAATTGCAGGGTCCATCATTAAAAACTATTTAAAATTGATGAACTTTTAATGAAACCGAGTTGCTTTATTTTGTAAAGTTCTAATTTCCCATCCATCCATCATATTCACACTCCTTGTTTTTACTGTGACTAGAGCTGTATCATTTAAATAAATAATCTTTGCTTTTTCAGCCCCTTGCATTAATATTGAGGAATTTAAGACAAATGGAAATAAACCTATGCTTCTTGTGGAATTGCAGTGCTGGAATGTGATCCCACATCTATCTCATTAACTACTATTGTATACTGACTCTCAAATATCTATTGAATATCTTAGTTTGAATATCACATAGCCATTTAAATAAACAAAAAATACAACTAACCTTTTCCCTCCTTCCCCCAATCATATCTTCATTCCTTTGTGCTATCTTCATTCCTCATCACAAGTGTCTACCTTTTACTTTATTTCACCATTTTTCCATTAGAGGAGATCTGGGGTCCTCCTAGAGTTCTCCATATTTCTTATATTCATCCAACAGTAAGTTCTGAGCCTATTTATGTTCATCAGCCAAAGGCTTCCAAGAATATAGCTGTAGTCAAACAAACTTGGTCTATTACTCACTGCCACAGACACATGCACACACACACACACACACACACACACACACAAACATACACACACAAACCATACAACATGGGACCAATGGGGTGTCACCATAAGAAGAAAAAGGTTAGCTCTAGGATTTGGGCTCATGTTAGCTGACTTGGGGAGGGAGTCAAGGAATGAGGAGTTTGTTCTGGATTGAGTAATGTCAGAAAGCAGAGATAATTTGTTGACATGTTATCTTCAAAATTTAGAATAAAAGTGGGTTAAGCCGGGACTGGTTTGGCTCAGTGGATAAAGTGTTGGCCTGCGGACTGAAAGGTCCGGGGTTCGATTCTGGTCAAGGGCATGTACCTTGGTTGCGGGCACATCCCCAGTAGGGGGTGTGCAAGAGGCAGCTGATCGATGATTCTCTCTCATGGATGTTTCTAACTCTCTATCCTTCTCTTTTCCTCTTTGTGAAAAATCAATAAAATATGTTTTTTAAAAAAAGAATAAAAGTGGGTTAAGATTTAATAGGTGAAAAAAAAAAAAAGTGGTACTCAGGTGAGCAAGGTTATTGACTTCTGGGCATTTTTGTGGTTTTCACAGTCTGTTTGATTTTGTCTATGCTCAAATATGCTTGTGGAGGTGTCTTGTTTTGGTCCCAGTCCACCACAGTCACATATGTTCCTCTGTAATGACAATGGCCAAGCTATTGGTGCCAGGCCATGCGCCTTAGCCCTTACTGGCTCTGGTGTTCAAGTTATCCTGATCTGTCTCTCCCTCACAGACATCTTATCCCTCCAAATGCAAAAACCTTCCTAGTTGCATGACCACCCAGTGTTTTATATCTACCTATCTTTGATAAGAAGTTCCCTTCTCAGAGAATATAACTTTTGTATTTTTAGTTCTCTAAAATCTTTGTAAATTTTTCTGAAAACCATCCTCTAATGATCCCCTTTATAGATGATCCACCCTTCCCTTGATACATCCAAACATCAGTAAAAGCATAAACTCTGTAAGTGTGGGTTACATAGTAAAATGCTCAATGAATATTAATTGAACATATAAGTAGATCTATAGCAATTGTTTCTGCAACACCTAGAAGAAATAGTGAGCTATTAGAACAGACACGTTTTAAGAGCAAGTGACCAATGATTTCTGTGTACTTGTGAAGATAAGGGTAATAAATGAGGCATAAATGAATAACAATAACCTTGCCCTCAAGTAGCTCATATCAAATAGAAAATATTGAATGTCTGATAAATTTAATTAAAATAATTGACCTTAGTATTGTAGAGGATTTTCTTTTTTAGTATTGCAGGGGAGGGTTGAAAAAAAGTGGGTTAAAAAGAAAGTCATGTGAGACCATATTGCTGCAATGGGTTCATGAGTGCATAAGCAAAGATACTTTCTATTGATTTTCAAATGTTAGTGCTGTGAAAAAAGTACCTTCATGTATAGAAAGAAATATGTTGGTTTTGTTCTACTTCTTCAAAAAGTGAAAGTTTTATTTGGTCATTATTTGATTGACCATTTATGTCAATTTGCTCTTTAGAACCTGAGAATTGTCATTTGGGAAAGTGTACATATTCAGTTCAAAGCTACATGGAGAGAATTATCTGCTTTATAATTTAAGGTGCAGGGAATTTCTGTGCAGTACCTATAACACTTAAGAAATAAATACATGTCAATGAATGTGTGACATTATCTAGAGATCCCTTGATCGAACAGAGATGTGGAAAAACTTACCAGCTGCACTTTTATGTGATAGTGGAGGCAAATATGATTAGATGCTCCTTATGTGAGCAGTTATAACAACTGACAAATACAAAGGCAACTTTCAATTTGAATAATTAGCATTGTTAGCATGTCTTATTTTTCTCACAAGATACAAGAAGTAAATTCAGTGTCCATGGCTAAGAATTTTAAAAGAAAGAGTTTACAAAGAGTACCACCATGTGTAAAATTTCAATGTACATTACTCTTTGTTACCACTTTTCAGTTCATTTTCTTCTTAAAAAACACTGTAAAGTAGACAAAGCAAATATTACCCCTGTTTGGCAGATGAGAAAATACCCAGCTAATCTCTGCAGTACCACAGAGCTCATCACTAACAGATCACAGAAATCTTTCCTCCAGAGTTGACGCAATGCAACATAATCCTTCTCAGCAAAGTGCTCTGAGAAGCTATTCAGGTGTTGTTATCAAGGATGGATTTATTTTCTCAAGAAGATATAACTAGACTAGAGGCCCAGTGCATGAAATTCATGCACTAAGGGGATGTCCCGTAGCCCAGCCTGCAATCTCCAATCAGGGACCCCTTGGGACTGGCAGTTGGACATCCCTCTCACAATCTGGGACTGCTGGCTCCTAACTGCTCTCCTGCCTGCCTGCCTGATTTCCTTAACCACT
The DNA here is from genome assembly GCF_014108245.1 of Pipistrellus kuhlii. Classification (NCBI taxonomy): domain Eukaryota; kingdom Metazoa; phylum Chordata; class Mammalia; order Chiroptera; family Vespertilionidae; genus Pipistrellus; species Pipistrellus kuhlii. The sequence goes on from NW_023425404.1 coordinate 4,696,440, forward strand.
TCTGCCTGCCAGCCTGACTGCCCCTAACCACTCCTGATTGATGCTTAACTGCTCCCTTGCTGGCCTGATGGACACCTAATTGCTCTCCTGCTGGCCTGATTGCCCCCATCTACCCTCCCCTGCCAGCCTGGTCATCTCCATCTGCCTTCCCCTGCCAGCTATCTTGTGGTGGCCATCTTGTGGTGGCTATCTTGTGGCAGTCATCTTGTTACAATGTGAGGGCAGCCATCTTATGATGGCCATTTTGAGACAGCCATCCTGTGATGATGTTGCGGCGGCCATCTTATAATGACATCCTGTGATGCCACCTAAGCTTTTATTATATAGGATGCCCAGCCAGGGTGGCTCAGTCGTTGAGCATCACCATATGAATCAGGAGGTGATGGTTTGATTCCAGATGGGGGCACATGCCTAGGTTGTGGACTTGATCCCCAATAGGTTCATGCAAGAGGCAGCTGATCTATGATTCTCTCTCATTATTGATGTTTCTCCCTCTCCATTCATATTTTTTAAAAAGAAGATAAACCTAGAAGTGAATTTATGGCATCTAAAGTCTCCAAGGTCATATAGTTCTAAAATATTACAAGTTTAAAGTAATCAAACATACAGTATTATTGTGGCCCATTCCATACATTACAGTATTATTTGATATGCATTATATTCTACCTTATTAAACATTTCTTGTCTTCTTTTTATAAAAATTCTTAAGAAAAAAGAGCTGAGAGAGTGAGATCTGACATATTTGAACACTATATTATTTGAGATATTTTGTATTTAATGTAATATTAACTGAAAAATATCTGTAATGTATGTGGCTAATTCTATAGTTTCATCTTAAAATAGCTATACTTGGGATTTACTTTTTTTTATTATAAGAACATTTTTTAAACAGGTACTTACATGCTTTTAAGCTCATTGATTACTGGTCATCCATTGAATACTGATCATAGAGGAAAAATGTGATATAAATAATTTTAATATGCAATAATCTCATTTGTATTATTATATACATATTCACATTAATATCAATTTAATAAATCTCTATCACAGTGTAAAATACAGAGATAGTATTAAAACTTCTAAGTTAGAAATTATAATTATTTAGATAATTTATTTTACATAACAAAATTTCATATATATAAATATATATATATAATTTACTAAATCCTAGGTCCCATTTTTCTTTCTAATCTGCATACATGTAGATGTTGGTATTATGCACTGTACTCCCATAGACTACCATGCACAGATATAAGTTGTCCATATGTCTTATCAAACTCAGGGCTTATGTGCAATGATGAGCACACTTTTTAGTTTTCAACTTATATCTCATATAGAAAGCTGTTCTCTATGGTGTCTTCCCATCCTATTTAGCACAGTTAGGTTGAGCCAACTTAATTCTTTTCAGTATTTAGAAATAATACAATGTTCTAAAAACAACAATTTACAAATGTTTATAAGATCTTTATTATTGTTCTATCCCTCCAGAAAAGCTAAGTTAGTAATTTGCTGTGAATCTAAGTAAAAAAGCTCCAATGGTTTTTTGAATTTTAATTATGCATACTTGTCCTAAACATTACATAAACAACATTTCAACTTTTAAATTATATCATCAAGAAGGAACAGTTTATATTAATTATGCCCAGAGGAGATAAGGAAAATAGGGTATCCATTGCAGTGCTTATCAAATTGAGGCTAAACAATTCAGGGGCCACAAATTCCCCTTTATAATTATTGTTTTTAAATTAGTTTCTTTCATTTCAATGATAAAATAAAATGTTATAATGACTATAATTTTGGTTATCTTGATGACTGTACTATGCCCTACTACTATTCAAGTCACAAGTATACAATAAATATTAATTCATCAAATAAATAAAACCCAAATAATAACATAATAATTGAAATCAAGCAATCTCTTATACACCAGGAATACTACTACCCGTGTTTCCCCCAAAATAAGACATCCTCCAAAAATAAGACCTAGCACATGGAAAGATAAGACATCCCCTGAAAATAAGACCTAGCTCAACTTTGGGAGAAAAAAACTAATATAAGACACTGTCTTATTTTGGGGGAAACAGGATATGTAAATATGTATAAATGCTTCAGACAGGATACAATGATAAAACAATTGTTTTGTATTTGGATGATTAGATTATGGATATTTTATAATTATATTTTTGAATTATTTCCACTACTTTAAAAAAAAACAACACAAAACTCCCTTTAAAATTAGTATTTTTCTCCATTCACCACTTTTTGCACAATAAATTAAAATGCATTCAGATATTGTTACCTTGTTAAGGTAAGAAAGACATTTACATTTACTTTCTATCTTATTTAGGATATTTTTCTGGCTTTGCTTTGATCCTGTGTGTGTGTGTGTGTGTGTGTGTGTGTGTGTGTGTGTAGTGTGTTTGCGTGCCTATAATTCTTTTGCCATTCAGCCAGCTAATCTTCAGAGAAATACACATTGTTTCTGAGGATGAGAGAGCCTCAAGGAAACAATGTGAGCTGTGCACTTTCAACCCGCCTGCTTCCTGCCACTGCAGTCTCACTGCAAGTGATGTAAAGTGGCATTATCTTCTTCCTATCTTGACAGATACCAGGTTGAAAGAACACCATGTGGCCGCCAGGCAACGGATCCTCTCCTTTGTTCTATTTAACCCAAATCTCGCAATGACAGCCTCAAGAGGCTAAGGCAGCCTCAGCTCTGAACCTCCCCTGGGCAAAAGCCTCCGCCAAGATTTCTCAGACCAGGTGTTTGGTCATGCTGTTTAGTGGTGTATTTTTGTTGTGTTTTGCTTTATTTATACCTCTAATGACAAAGCATTGTACTTCAGCTTTAACAAAAATATAAAATTAAAATAAAATAAAATAAAATAATAAAATAAAATAAGCGACTGGAAAGTGTTTGAGTGTAATACTTAGACTACACAACCTCCCACCCTCCTCCCCAACACACACATTCTGAAAAAATAGAAATTCCGCCATAGGAGGCTGACGAGGAGACTCCGTGGGCTCATTTGCCAAGGATGTCTAGTTCATTCCATTTCACTTCATTTCTTTCTTCTCTTCCAATATGAACTATGCCAAACTAGGAGACAGGCTTTCATGATACGTGGATGATCAGAGAGAAAATCCTGCTCTCACATTGCTCACTGTCTGGGCTGGGGGCTGGGAGAGACAGAGAGATAAACAGAGCTAGGAACCATGTGGGGAGTGTTCTGTCACCGTGCAGACAGGGCTCTGGTGCAGAGGGAAAGCAAGGCCTCACACGTTCCAAGGCTTCAGGGGATGGAAATGGGCTGGGGAAGCATCCAGAGAAGGACCTCAGAGAGCCATTAGACATCTTTGATTCATACAAAGGCAGAAAGAGAAGAAACACCAGGCATGTGGAAAGTGTGCTTGGGTGGTGGCTGCAAATTATTTTAAAAAGTGTCCATGATGCTCCAACTGGTTTGGCTCAGTGGATGTTTTAACTCTCTATCCTTCTCTCTATCCCTTCCTCTCTGTAAAAGATATTTTAAAAAGAATTAAAAGAAAGTGTCCATGATAATGGTAGACTAGAGCTAGAGGATGCTGTCTGAACTTGACTGAGCTCCTTGAGCAGATTACAGGCACCTCCCAGCAAGGGACATATGTCCAGTATGTAGATATCAATACATTAGCATGCATTGAATAATTGATTGATTGAATGAATGAATAACAGCCCCTTCCTAGTCTGAGATACAATTAAAAGCCAAGCCACGAAAGGTTGACTTATACTTTTCATTTTCTTCAAGCTGCCAGGGGCGGTGAGCCCTTGCAAGTTGAGATGCTTGGCAGAGAGCAGAGTCTTGTGCTTTCCTATTGGGAGGTGCTGCTGTCAGTCAACAGAGAAACCATGTGACTTGCCTTATTCCTTTGCCTCTGGTAAGACTGAAGCTGCCATTGAACAAGTGAATAGGTTGTTTTAAATGCCAGAAACACTCAGACCCTTATTTTCAGAAGGACTCTAGGAACCAAAAGTTGTATTTGTAATAAATAAGTGACTGTTCTTGATAAGGAAGCCAGAAAGTATATATAGGTTATAGCAGGCAGGCTATGAAATGGCAATTTAATGCCAGTTATATAGAGGAATAGCATTTATAAATGCACTCATTTCAAAGGCATACCACGGAGCATCAACTCTAACAGGAAACTGCTGAATTCCATCCAAGTGGAAAAATATTAAGAAACAGATTTTATTAAATATATGATATCTACTAATTAAGCTGAAAAAAGTTGGTTTTGTGGAGAGATAATATTCCTATAAAGAGTGAAGTTTACAATATATATTTTCAACCACAGTTTAAGTTAACAATAGTTTAAATTGTGAAATGATGGAAAATTTAATGTATTTGACTTTTGTGATCTGGAGTACATGTGTATCAAGAGATTAACATATAAACATATATTTACATATATATGCCATTATATATATGTAAATTTCAGATCTACTGTAGTGATATAAAATTTAGGAGGATGGTTTTGCCTTGAGATGGTTGAAAGTAATCTGAAGAAATATAGGTTGAACAACTCTCTTAATTATCATGTCAAATATACTTTATAATAATCTTTATAAAATCAATATACTAGAAATATAATATGCATAGTAATTATAACTAATATCACTTCTATATTTTAATTTTGCTAATCTGAACCTATGAATTAGTAGGGTTTAATGGAGTTACCTGCATTACATAAATTATTATTCGGGCCATTGGTTGGGATTAAAGAAGTCAAATAAGGCTTACATAACCTACTTTATCAATGGGAATTACATTAGTTAATCCCAGGGTTTTGTAACCTTGGTCTCAAGTAATAAAAATCACCCTAAACTAACATTTCTCCCTTTCTATTATTAGCCTCCATTGTGTAAATTCAGCTGTCTAGAAAACTATCCAGCCTTAAGAAGTAATCTAATCATTGCGCTTTTTATCACACTGAAACAGTCCAGGCGAGAGATAAAACTGAGAATGGGAAATTAATTTTTGTCAAGTTTGAAGCTCAGAGAATTATAGATTCTAAAACCCCAAGTTTATTTAAGTCTATAAATAGAAAATAAAACTTTAGCCAAGATCAATGCTAATACTTGATAGTTTTACCATTGTTTACATACTCATTGAATTTCATCAAATGTAACTGGACTCTGTGTCACAATTTATTTCCAATCAGGAACAAGTGTTTTGAAATAATATCTCTCTTGGTTTGACCTTATTAGAAATGCCTATTTCTTATTTCTGATGTGTAAAGAGGAGCATAGCTAATCTGGCCAAATATTTGAAGAGATGAGGGGGGAAAAAAGTCCTGGAAACCATGTGTATTTACAATTGCTAAGAAATGTAAAGATTGAATGTATTTAAAGGTTATTTCTGACTCTATTTATTTTATGGACCTTAAGTGCATTCAGTATAAACCAGATGGAAAATGGAATCAACAACATAAATCCAGAGTCTAATGTGTTCAACAATGTGGGAGACATACACTGATGCTACTTTTTAGTTGCATAAGCTATTCCCACAGGACCCCAGGGACAGAGCAGACTATTAACTCATTGCTCCATTGGTGGTGAAACCAGCTCAATATGGGAACTAGACGTCTGTCTTGAATGACTCAGAAGTCACCAAATGACTGATCTTGAACATGTTCTTAGACTGAGAACTGAATTCCATATTTCAAAATAAGAACTCATTTTCTTTTGAGTTTAAAACCTCTAGAAACTGGACATCTTTCCCATATAAAAGCAAAGTAAATATAGCAAACGAAGCTATTTTGATTGGAAATGTCAAGTTAAACAGCTCAAGAGGAAATTATGTTCATCTCCCTTTTCTCCCCAAATGTCAGAAGAGCAGTGCTCAGGGGTAACCTTGTTCCTGTCATGGCCCAAAGCCCACTGAAACCTGACAAGCAAAAATACACACCGTAAATGATCATGTGTCACGTTCCTAGCTGAGGTGACCCATACTGTCAAAGAACATGTTTTCTTAATATCAGAGAGAAGAGGACTAAGGATGAATCAAGCCAAAGAATTTGGCCATTTTTTACAGTAAATATATCAGGCTCTATTTAAAAAAATATATTGTTTGAGACAACCTAATTAAATCTGGTTAAAAAGACTTCAGATTCTTGAAAAATGGACAGATTTTACTGAAGAGGTTAATAGAAATCAGATATGGTGAAATTTACGCAACTCTGGAATCACTTTTAGAAAAGCTAAAGATTCCTGTAAAATAGTCTATCCAGGTACAGTAAGCATTGCGTTAATCACCCCAATGAAATGCTATGTTGACCTACATTTCTGGGCTTTCTATGTTTGGCTTAGGCAAAATGTCAACGGGGAGTGGGGGAGGGGGACAGGAGAGGGAAGCACAACAAATGAGAAAACAAAAAGTTGACTTCAACTCTCTTTTTGCTATCTAGAAGAAGCAGCTGTCTGCTCTGATATTTCATTTATCTATCATCACTCAAAGAGAAATTTAAACAGCCTCTCTCTACAGAGTTTCAGTATTGTGCTTCTACTCAGAAGGATGTCCAGTATACATGCAGGCATAGAATTTAAAAAAGCAGGATAGAAGAAAATGGAATTCATAAAGTAATCTTAATCTGTGATGGAAAACAAAACTTCTAATTTCTCATTTTCATTTCCTTGTAATTAATTGAGATATTTTTGCCCACTCTCTTTCCTCAGGAGAAGATTTCACACCTGGCTTTAAGTTCTCTTAGGTTATAACTTCTGATCTTTAGTGAAAATGTTCTCTTTCTAGGTTGTTTATTTTTTTTCATAGTGTTAAACTTTCTTAACAAATAAATCCATTATTTCTCTTTTTCTGTGATGTCATTCACTATCTGGCACAATTGTAGTAGTTATGCTTGCTTTTTTCATTATATTTTCCCTTTGCGATTATTTTTTTTATCCCTAAAATATGTACTCTGTAATTATGTTAATCCGAATGCATAAATCAAGCCTGTCAGACCTTTTCATGTTTTTATTACTCTTTTCCAAATTCTAAAGTCTGTAACTGAGTGCCCCAAACAGGGATTGTGCCAAAATTTCAGGATATTTTGATTTCATAAACAGTGTTACATTCAATGGCCTATTGGAAGTAAATGGGGAATAATTTAGTTATTTGCTTTCGGAACAGAATACAGACTAAAAATGAATGAGTTGAATTGATGAAACTAATACAGTATTAACAGTGTTAATACTAAAATAGTAGAACCAAACAAATAATGGTTGCATACTTTATAAAGACCTGATTTTGTCTCATGAATTAGATAATATTTCCCTTTTTTTTTTGTCATTCCATATACTGAATTCAACAAATAACTACAAAGACCCTGCTGTGTACAAGTTATTTACTCAAGGATGAATGGTGAGCTAAGAGATGGGGGATGGAAACTCATAATTGTAAATACTATGAACCACATTGTGTTCTCTGTTAGGACTTAGATCCACAATCTGAATACAATTCTCCAAGGCAGCTGTCAGAGATTTCCAAGTTGGGTAAACTGGCTTCAGACATAGTACACACTTTGTTCATCTAACTTAGTTGCCATCATAGCTAAGATGTAAACACAAAGAAAGTTTAGTAAGAGATGGAAATATTATTTAGCGATTATGTAACAAGTAACACATGACAGTTTAAATTCTTTAGAGAACAATCTTATTTAACTTTGTTGGGAACTAAAATAAATGAGCATAAATAGCTCAACATTGTAACTTCTACTTAACATTGTCTATAATAATTCCTCCCAAATTCCCAATCAGTAATCATTTGCTAACTTGAAAGCCACTAAAGCCAAATTGATCATGATATAATAATTACCTTTATACAGAGAGAAATTATATCTGCTTGTCCATTGGGTCATGGATGAGCTTTAGTTAGTGACAGGGAAGTTGCAGAACCATAGTATCTCAAACTAAGAGACATTCTGTAAGATAAATCTATGCAAAGTATTTTTAAGAAATATGTGCTTCTGGCTTAAAAATGGCCTGGGATCTGGGAGAATAATAAACTTTTTGTAAAAGAATGACCATTTCCCAAGGAGAACATAAAGCCATTATGTTACTTTTGAAATAAATTCCAGAACAATCTTCTCATTTATTGATAAATATATATCTATTAAGCAAATGAGTACTGATGGAGTTACTACTATTTGTCAGGGAGTATATTAATGGTGATTTATCACATCTCTTTAGCTATATCTGTAAGTTCTTATTTTTGTCTATCTCACATTTAATTAATATTTTTGAAATGACAACATGCTTTTCTTCTCAGTTGAGCCTGTATTTTAATGTTTCTTTATGTATTCTGCATCTATTTCATTATCATTATGCATACATTTATGTAAAATGTGAATTAATTAGAATAAACAAATAGAGTTCGAAAAATTTGTGTGTGTGTGTGTGTATGTGTGTGTGTGTGTGTATGTTTAAAGAAGCATCCTCACCCTAACCAGTTTAAAGAAGCATCCTAACCCTAACCAGTTTGATAGAGGGTTGGCCTGCAGATTGAAGGGTTCCAGGTTCGATTCCGGTCAAGGGTATGTACCTTGGCTACAGGGACATCCCCACTAGGAGGTGTGCAGAGGCAGTTGATGGATATTTCTCTCTCATTGATGTTTCTAACTCTCTATCCCTCTCCCTTCCTTTCTGTAAAAAAAAAAAATCAATGAAATATATTATTTAAAAAAAGAAGCATCCTCATGCACAGATGGCATGGCTCAAGGTTAAGGGTTGACTATGGACCAGAAAGTCATGGTTCAATTTCTGAACAGGACATATGCCTGGTTGTGGGCTTGGTCTCCAGTTTGGGGCATGCAAGAGGCCACCAATCAATGATTCTATCTCATCATTGATGTTTCTATTCTCTCTCCCTCTCTCTTCCTCTCCATGAAATCAATAAAAATATATTAACAACAACAAAAAGCAGCATACTCATTTAGATATGGGTAATGGTATTATAAAAAGTATCTATCATCTCATTTTATACTCCCTCAAAAACACATTATGCAGTTTATTCATTCTCTCTTTTGATGCAACAGGCTTGCTTCTAATGATTACCAGCCTATTTTATAAACCACTGATTTGCTCTTGTTGGTGTTATTCAGAAGAATATTCTATAAAGTCAGAAATACCATAGTGTTGAGAGAGGTTTACAAAAGGCTTTGAATTGTGGAAACATCATCTATGACATTCATTATAACTACTTTACAGAGTTTCTGGTGAATTGAAAACCATCTTTTCCTTAAGGTAATAAAGGAAAGAATTGCATCTTATTTGAAACAAAATAAAATTTTAGTATTTGGACTGCATCTACCTCTGTGCATTTTAAATCCAAGAGTGTACAATTTTATTTCATTTGTGCCTTTTTAGAAGATACAGTGGTTATCTATGGATGATGCACAAAAAGAACTTTTATTTTATTTGTTAATTTATTTACTCAAATGTCCACTTATTACACACACACACACACACACACACACACACACACACTCTGGACATTACTACAATAGTTTCAGTTATATTCTGGCTCTGAGGATATATCTTTGAGATAAACATACAGAAATCTCTGTTTCTATGTAACTTTTGATGGGAGAATATTTTAAAAACTAACAATAAATGCAATAAATAAGCATATGGCTTAAACTGAAAGAAGGCTATATAAGTATTATGATAAATAAGGAAACCCCAAAAGGGTTATTACCAGTGTTTTGGATGACAGTTGCAATTGAAATGAACTTATCAGGATTCATCAAGAAGGTGACTGAAAAATTATCAAAAGGAGGTGAAAAGTTTATGATGTCACTATCCAAAAGGAGGAACTTCAAAACAGCAGTGAATATTGGAGCATGGCTGGTCTATTTAAGGAAAAGGAGGATGCCATTGAATCTTAAATAGGATAAACAGATAGAAAGGGCCTTTAGTTCATTGTTTGTATCTTGACTTTTACTCTGAGAACGAGGTTTCTCAACTTTGGCATTATTAATATTTTGACCCTCATGATTCCTTGTTTTGGGACACTGTCCTTTGTACTGTAGAATTTTTAACAACATCCCAGTCTTCTAACCTCCATCTGCCTGCCTATGACCACTCTAGTTATGAACACTAAAAATGTCTCCCAATATCATCTAATATCTTCTAGAAAACACAATTGCCCCAAGTAGAATGGAGGAATGTACATGTTGAATAAAAAACCCCCTGAATTTGTGTCTATCTTAAACCTGTGATTGTGACCTATTTGGAAATGGGATCTTTATAGAATATTCAAGTTCAGAGGAGGTCATACTGGATTAGGATGGGACTTAAATCCAATGTTTGGTGTCTTGTTAAAGAAATGAGGAGGGCTTCTGTATTCAAAGGCACTGGGGAAACACACACACACACAAAAGATAAAGGCAAAAATTGGAGTGATGCAGTCATATGCCAAGGAGTGCTAAGGATTATTGCAACTACAAGAGATGAGAGAGACAATGAAGAAAATTTTCCTAGGAATTTCAGCGGGAATGCCTTCCTGCTGACAACTTATTTCTGACTTTAGCTCTCATAATAATGAGAGAATAAATTTCTGTTGTTTTAGCCACCTAATTTGTGGTACTTGTTTTTTGCAGTGCTATGGAGTGCTGTCATAGACAACTGCATGGAAGAGCATCATCTGACTCGATCATCCTGATGCAGTTTTAGACAATAGACAGTTTTTAGGTGGGGAGGGATGTAGAAATAAAACCAACTAGAAGCTCCATGCAACATTTCAAGTCAGAGATGTTGGCAGGTTGGACCAGGGAAAGATCACAATGGACAGGATGAGAAGGATTTAGACCATCATATGTTTTGAAAATAATTAATAGGATTTGCTGATGGATTGAATGTGAAAGAGAGAAGTTAAGAATAACTCCAATTTTAGACTGAGCATCCAGAAGACAGAGAAGATTGCATGCATCATCTGTAGTAAAGACTAGCAGTTTGGTTTGGAATTGTTCCATGTGAGATGTTTATGAAATTTCTAAGAGGAGCTATTGAGTACATGGTTTGCTATGTGTCAGGATTTCAAGTAGAGAGTCATGCTGGAGATTAATTGAAGAGTCATTGCATGTAAGCAGTATTTAGAATAATAAAACTGAGTCAGAAAACTAAGGGAGTGTGTAGATGGCTAAAAAAAAAAAAAAAAAAAAAAAAAAAAAAAAAAAGCTTACCTCAAAGTTAAGAGGCCAGGAATAAGAGAAGGAATCTGCAACCAGTGAAATGTTAACAGAATCAAAAGGAAGTTGACTTTTGCAAACCAGTCTTTTTTTTTTTTTTTTTTTTTGGCTTATTTCTATCACATAAAAATTTTGATTATAAATGTATTTTAATGAGAAAAGTCATAAAAGTATTTTTAAATAAATTGTACTATAGGAAGATATCAATAGTTATTTTTCAACTTTATATGCAGCAGTTCAAAATGTGTCTAATGATAGTGCATAAAAAATAATTGAAATTGCAAAGAATTTGAATATTTGTATTGTTAGACTATAAGTAAAGGCCTGTTCTCAATTAAAGTAGTTTGGATATGTGTCTGACATATTTCTCAGCCTAGAAAAGATATCTCTGGATGAGAAAAACGATACTCCATAAAAACACCAATGGCTAGGTTTTCCAATTTTGTGAAAGCACAGGTATTGGCTATGGGACACTAAAGAATTCCATAAAAATAAAAGGGGAAGAGGAAGAAAGAAAAAAAAAAGTTAAGTATTTCAGTGGATATTGTAGACCTTTATATTCTACAGACACTGGATCTAGATATCTGAATCAGGTTTTTACTCCATTTAGAAATTTAAAAGAAAAGAAGCAAGTCTCCATTTGATCTCAAATTATGCTATGGAATCAGTCAGATCCTAACAAGAAACAGATGAACTATCAAAAATAGGATAAAACAAAGAGGCTATATTTACAAACTGGCTAATTTATAAAGGTGTTTATTTACACCTTTATAAATTAGCCAGAAATTAGCCAGTTTATTTACAAACCGGCTAATTTATAAAGGTGTAATTATATGAAACTAGAAAAAATAATACAGTAATCCAGGCATTCCATTCAAAATGCCATGTGAACAATGATGGCCATATGGGTAACCCTTCTTTCTGAGGTTCATCTCCACCACCCTGATATCCATTATTCATGCCAATGGAATTCCAATAACATGCTGCATGGTTTTCTACTGAGTGAGCAATCCTGCAACGTAGACTAAGAGATAAAAAAAGAATTAAAATTAAAGGTTAATGCCACTTTTTATAGTAAGTTAGCTCTTTTAAACAGATGTATAAAAATGGTGGCCTTAAAGTCTAAATATATTTATTAGGCATGGCGACATCAGAAAGTGCCATGTCAAGAAGGAGCCTTTCTGCCCAGGAGGGTCTTCATGGCAGCTGGCCTTTCCATCGAAGCTGCCAGCCTGCATAAGTACTAGTGACTTGCATTTGAGTTGCAATTTCATCTTGGATACGAAGTCAAATTTTAAACTGAGATAAAAATGACTGTAAAATAAAAATACAACCTCATTAATGAACAATGTACATTTCTAACCAAATATAAGGTTCCATCACCTATATGAAAAGTCTTCCAAACTGGTATTAATTGAAAGTAAGAGCTTCTATTATTGTTTTTAAGAACCTAATAAATTAATCACCTCTCAGTAATAACACAGTGGCATAAAATAGTAAGTACTTTCCTTTCATAAGCTGCTCTTATATGAACCAGGAAATGATATCCATCTGGAAGGCTGGCTTTTTTCTGATGCTAAAATATCTATACTATAAATTTAAAAAGTAGTGAAAGTGGTATATGCATATCAACAAGTAAGCTACGGGAAATTGATAGAGCCATAAATCTTGCACATATTTTGAACAATATAAGGAAGAAACGCTAAATTGTATGTTGATCTCCCAAATTTAGTGCCATTGGAGAGAAAATCAACACTAATATTTGTAAGAGCTTGACAAAATTGGACTGTCACATGTGTAAAAAAATAGTTGCACGCAACGATTTTATTGAAGTATAAGTTTAATGTATTGGTTTGTGTGCACAGTCTATTGATTTGTTTGTGCTGTGGGTGTTTGCTAGAATAATGAATGGTTTCCATATGAATTGAAAACCTTTAGGAAAAAGGTAATGGTTTGCCAGTGAATCAATACTTAGAAGAATATATTGGTTATGGCTACACTTCCACATTGGTTTAATATATTAGCTTGGAACATACTTTGTGTGTGTATGCAATAATACTGATTTCTTTATTAACTCCACATTTAAAGAGTATAATTGTTATGACCCTTTCTTTTCAAAGGACTGAGACTTGAAATTGAATTAAATTAGTAGGTTAAATTGCTGTTATCATCAGAATATAAACTTGTGGTAAATATAAACATGTGAAAAAGCTTATCATATCTAGTCATTGGTCTATAATTTTTATTTCAACACTCAGCATTTGCACAGGTTCTGGAAGACAACAAAAAATATTGTTATTTATTAAAAGCAAATTCCTGGAAGTAAAAATTATTATCATGTGAACAAAAGTAAAAAAAAAAAATCATTCAGTACTAAATCCATTTAGCAGCAACATGGATTAGTGAGATGAAAGAAACCAACTTGGAGTTAGAAAGCAAATACTGGGTTTTCAGTCTTACTGCCAGTATACCCATAAGTTTTGTCTTTTTTATTGTCACTTACTTTAAGCTATTTCACCTCATCTGCAGTATTAAGATAGTAATTGCTACCTGGCCACCCATAGAACCACTGGAAGGATCAACACTTGCAGAGGAGGTCTGTAAAACTAATGTTCCATAAAAAGAATAAAAGTTGGTATACACAGTTCTAAAGAAAGTTTTCATGGGCTCACTGTCCATATCTGTAACTAGGTGTTTCATTATTTTTACTTTTTATACAGATTATTGGGATATAAGTCATATACCATAAAAGTCACACTTTTAAAAATATCCAAATCAGGTTTTTCTTTAAGTATATTCACAGATTTCTGCAATCACAATCATCTAATTTCAGAATATTTTATAACCCAACAAGAAACCCTATCCATTGCTCCTTGATCTATAACCTTAGAACAACAAATATGCATATTTCTATGGATTTTCTTATTCTGGACATTTAATACAAATGAAATCATACAATGTGTCATCTTTTGTGATTGGCTTTTTCCACTTAGCATAATATTTTCAAAGTTCATCTATATTATGACATGTATCAATAAGTCATTCCTTTTTCTTTTTCCAAATAATGGCCCATTACATTGATACACCATATTCTGATTATCTATTTATAGTTTATGAATATTTTAATTCTTTCCACTTTTTTTGCTGCTATGAATAAATATTGCTATAAACACTCATGTATACATTTTTGCATGGACATATGTTTGTTTGATTTCTATTGATTTATATTGATTTATATATATTAGAAGCCCAATACATGAAGATTCCTGTTAGAATGGGCCTTCCTTTTCTTGGCTGCTGTCACCACCTTTCCACTCTGACCCAGCCCTGGAGCCACCTCTTTCTGTTCCAGCCCCACCTTCCCACACAGCCCTGAGAGATAGGAGAGGGGGGGTGTGGGGAGGAGGGCAGAATGCCTGCATTGTTGCCATGGTGACAAGACAGCCCCCACCTTCCCCATCACTAGGTGCTTGTATGTGCAAATTAATTGCCATCTTTGTTGGGCTAATTTGCATATCACTCTGATTGGTGGTGGGTGTAGTGGAGGTACAGTCAATTTATATGTTTGTTTATTATTAGGTAAGGTGTGTGTGTGTGTGTGTGTGTGTGGAGAGAGAGAGAGAGAGAGAGAGAGAGAGAGAGAGAGAGAGAGAGAGAGAGTAGAATGGCTGGCTCACATAGAAGCTCTATGTGTAAGATATTAAGGAGCAGATAAAATGTTCCAAAGTTGCTGAATCATTGTAAAATTCTACCATTGATTTATAAGAATTGGAATTTCACCATTTGTTATTGTCTTTATTTTTTTTTAATTTATTGATTAAGGTATTACATATGTGTCCTTATCCTGCATTGCCTCTCAACCCGCACTGTCTCTCTTTTTTTATTTTAGCCATTCAACTTCGTGTAAAGAGATTTTGATTTGCATTTTCCTGGTGTTTTATAGTGTGGAGCTATTTTTTATGTCCTTATACACCATCTCTATATCTCTTTTGGAAAAACAGATATACAAACATTTTTTAATTGGGTTACTTATCTTTTTGCTGTTTATTTGGAATAGTTCTTTATATTCTGGATACAAATTCTATACCAGATATATGATTTTAAAATATTTTCTCTTATTCTCTGTATTTTCTCTTTCTTGATATTGTGCCTTGAAGCACAAAATAGTTTAATTTTTGTGAAGTCCAATTTATTTATTATTTTTTCACTTATACTTTGATGTAATAGTCAAAAAACCACTGTCTAATCTAAGGTAATATTAATGTATTCTTATATTTTTCTAAGAGTTTTATAATTTTTGTTCTTACATTTAGGCCTATAATCCAATTTTTATGTTAAGAGCCCAACCTTATCTTTATGTGTAGATCCAGTTGTCCTGGCACCATTTGTTAAAAAGAATATTCTTACCCCATTGCAATATCATAGCACTTTTGTCCAAAATCAATTAACCATGATGCCATGATTTATTTCTGGACTTTCAGTTCTATTCAATTGATCCATGTATCTATCCTGTGACTGTACCACACTATATTGTTTACTGTAGCTCTCAGGAAGTTACAATGGAAAGTGTGTGTTCCCAGTTTGTTCTTAATCAAGACTATTTGGATAATTTTGATTCCTTAGCTGCTATATAAACTTTAGAATCAGTTTGTTAAAATTAAAAAGCATAATTTCAATATATTTTTCTCACTTTTATATGGTCAACATCTTTTAAAATAATTTAATTGATTTAATTAATTAAATTGATTTTTAGAGAGATGGGTAGTGTAGGAGCATAGAAATAGTAATAAGTATAAGTATTAGTAATAAGTGTAAGTATAAGTAATAGTAATAAGTATAAGTATAAGTAATAGTAATAAGAATAAGTAATATTTTAAAACCTATATATATAATATATATTATATATATATATATATATATATATATATATATATATATATAGAGAGAGAGAGAGAGAGAGAGAGAGAGAGAGAGAGAGAGAGAGAGAGAGAGAAAGAGAGAGAGAATCACTGATTGATCCTGTGCGCTCCCTACTGGGATCAAGCCTGCAACCTGGGCATGTTCCCTGACTAGGAATGGAAATGGCCATTTCTTGATGGATAGGACGATACTCAATTACCTGAGCCATGCTAGCCATGCTACTCAATGCCTTTTAATGATGCTTGGATCACAGTAAGCACTTTCAAATTAATAATTAAATAAATTAATGTACAAATATTATACAACCAAACTTTGTTCTAAAACAAGCCCAAAGAATAAGTAATATTTTTAAACCAATATAATCTTTTTTGAGCCCCAAACATGCATCCTCCCAGGAACCCTTTCTTTGATTTTATTCTTTACTTTTATTTATTATGCCTATTTGCCAAAGCTGCACAGACTTGTGGGCATAAAGAAAGCATGATGGTTTTTATATGTGAGAATCCCAAAATATGATTTATTTTTATGGTAAAAAATTGTATTAGATCAATTACATAAAGACAATGGATTAGGTTTATTTGAAGATTTCTATGCTCCTACACTACCCATCTCTCTGAATGTGCGGTTTCTTTTATGAGCATCTGCAGGTCCAGTTAGTCTTCTTTCTTTCTTCTCTGAAAATCAGGTTTCTCTACTTTGGTGTGAACTTGGCCACTTGACTTTTCATGATATCTCAGTTCAAACTCTTAACACCTATTAAGGAGAACCTCAGTGGACAAATTCTAAAATTTTTGTGCAGAAAATAGAAGCACCTCGACCACTTTGGTTGGTCACTTCAGTCATGCTCCCCTCACCCATTCAATTGTGGCTGGTGATCTTCAAAATTATGCAACATAAACATAGTTGCAATGCTCAGACTATGACCTTGAATTGCAGCCCCAAAGAAATTGCAATATCTAGACATGTGACTTTATGAAAGGGGAGGGTGGAAGAAAACTATTTAAAAAGTATTATAAGAAAGAATACAGTAGTAATAATATGAGACTATACACATAGCATGTATACAAATAGCATATATAAGTTTCTTACAAATAGAAGCATACTGTGCTATTAAAATAATCATAATGATTTTAGGATCAGCGATTCTTTACCTTTCCATATTTTGGATGTTTAGATAAGCAGTGATGAATTGAGCTAGTCTGATGTTTGAAGGCTCAGGATCTCTCTTGCAGTTCTTAGAATAAGTATGTCTGTGGTTTTGGCAAGTCAGGCCATCTTCCCGCAAATTGACCCATTTGGGAAAAGTAGCGTGATTTCAATTCCTTGAACTATCTCCGGTTTTAGTCCATCTTATCATTGGCATAAACATGGGAGTTCTTAATGATGGGAATGATAACAGCAAAACACAGTTAGTCTGATCATGACACCACCAAATATAAACTTTGCCTCTTTAAAGCAGAGTGAGGATATGGGAAATTTCTAAGAGAAAAATCAATCTTTTAACAGAACCATACTTTAAGTACTAATTGAAATTGTTCTGATAGCACAAAGGCAGCCCTCAAGCAACTACAAACAGGAGAATGGAGCCCTGCGTTTTCAAATGACATCATATATACTCAGCGCTGCTTTTACTTTAAGTGATTTCCAGTGTATGCAAGCAAAGTGTGCAGCTTATTTATCATAAAGCTAAAATCCATACAAGTCCTTCAGATGTTTCAATAAACTTATGAAAAAGTATTCTTCAAGAGGAAAGCCAACTAGCAATTTATTTTTCTTGTGGTTTGAAATATGTTTAAATCAAATTTGATGTCATGGTTCTTTTTTAGACTCCAGATACTGTGGGTTCTCCTTGACACTTTGATTACCTTAGAAAAATACATTCATTTTACTGGATAAATAGCTAGAGTTGGGGAGAAGTAAGTATCATTTTAAAAGAATATAACTTTGGACGGGTCACCCAACTATCCCTACATTCAAAGGGAATTCATTTAAGGCACATGCATTCTGTCACGTGTAGAAGATATATTATAATTAGTATAATATGCATTATACTGGAAAGCCAATTACATTACTCTAAGGACATGCCATTGGATTTATCTAAAGTAACAGAAATGCTCAGAGTTAATTAAGTTTGTCTTATGCTAACAAAAAATTGTGTCATATTATAGGAAGATTTTAGAATACTAAAAGGTCAATCTGTATTTTTTTTTTTAATCTGCACATAAATGTTTTATGAGGGATTGGCATAGAATAACATATGAACCAAACCACAGCCTGTGATTAGCCCTCTAATTGGATTTTTTTTAAGTTCTGTAGTTTAATTAGGATGATATCTGTTGTAGGTAACAGAAAACCAGATACACACGTTACAATTTCAAGATGCATTTTGGGAGTTCAGAGGTAGCTCCTGCCTGGTGTTCGGTTTAACATAGTGATCTTTGGTTTTCATCTAGGTCAGTTGTTGGCAAACTCATTAGTTAACAGAGCCAAATACCAACTGTACAACAAATTAAATTTCTTTTGAGAGCCGAAAAACCAACTTCAGTTATGGGCCACAAAGTTTAAATTACACTGTACATTCAGCTCCTGCATGTGGTATTTTGTGGAACAGCCACACTCAAGGGGCCAAAGAGCTGCATGTGGCTTGCAACCGCAGTTTGCCCACCACTGATTTAGTTGATTGCAAAATGCAGGCAATAGTTCAGGCTCCTGAATACTTGGTTCTTTGAGGGAAGAGAGAGCTTGTTTCTCTCCTAAAGGCAAGGAGTTATTTTTCCCAGTTTTGGCAGCAAAAATTTATTCTTTATCTTTGCTTGAATTAGGTTGAATATATTTTTAGAAGGTCTCTGAAATCAAGGGGAAAAGTTAAGAGATTTTTACCCTAGGCTTTAATGCCTGAAGAAAAGTCTTACGGTATAAGTTTGTGGGAGTGAATTTTCTTCAAAGCATTCTGGCCCCTGCAAAGGTCAGGATCAATACCCCCCAAACACATATCTAAGTGTGCATGTGAGGGGTGTGGGTAGCGGTGTATGCCTATAGAAAGTTTGCAAAAGTTTAGAGAAAAAGAAAGTAGGAATTTTGCTGGATATAATATAATGCATTTCATACAAGTGGCCTGGAAATATTTGGTAAAGGAGGGTTGAATCCTAAAAAATTACATTGCTCTCCGTAATAACAATAACAATAACAATAAAAATCTATCTTAGAAAAACATCCCAAACACCAAGTTGTCTCTCTTCTGCATCCCATTTAATGAGTGTATATAAAGAAGAAGTTGTTCAATTGCACTACAACTGAACTTTTCAGAAAATCAAATCATAATTTGATTTGTACCTCATATGGCCCTATATGGCTATATATCTTATCTAATAAAAGAGTAATATGCAAGTTGACCATCACTCAAACACACAAGATGGCTGCCCCCATGTGGTCAAAGATGGCTGCCCCCATGTGGACACAAGATGGTCACCACAAGATGGCCAGCAGGGGAGGGCAGTTAGGAGGGACCAGGCCTTCAGGGGAGGAAGTTGGGGTGACCAGGCCAGCATAGGAGGGAGGTTGGGGGCAACCAGGCCTACAGGGGAGGGCAGTAGGGGGGGACCCATGCCTGCAGGAAAGGTAAGAGTGGGGGAAGGCCTGCAGGGGGGAAGTGTTGGGGGATACCAGACCAGCAGGGGAGAGCAGTTAGGGGCAATCAGACTGGCAGGGGAGCAGTTAGGCATCAATCAGGCTGGCAAGGATTGGTTAGGGGGTGATTAGGCTGTCAGGAAGAAGCAGTTAGGGGCAATCAGGAAGGAAGGCAAGCAGCTGGGAACCAGCAGTCCTGGATTGTGAGAGGGATATCTTACCTCTTGTTTAGGTCTGATTCTACTGGGATCAGGCCTAAATTGGCAGTTGGACATCCCTTGAGGGGTCCCAAATTGTAGAGGGGGGTGCAGGCTGGGCTGAGGGACACAACCCCCATGCACAAATTTCATGCACTGGACCTCTAGTATCTATATAAACTACCAGCTAAAGGTACTCTTCTAGTTAAGCCTTTGGCCTCAGTTCCCTTCATATATTCCAATATTACCCTTCTGAATCTTGCTTATGTGATTTTATATTCTCCATACACTTATCTGCCTGTGCATACTCTAATCCTGTGTTAAACTGGACCTTTCTCTAAAGACCTTCCTAAGTTAGTACATATGCTCTATATGTTGCTTTTTCCAGTCTCCAAAAGCAATTATAGTATAAGTTATTACTTTGGTATTAATTTATTTAAAATATGTGTAAGCAGTGTATTAATTGGCAGACATTATTCTAACTTCTCACCATAGAGATAGAGATATTTCCATCTGAAATGTCTAATATATGTGAGTGTATGTTTGTATGCATATATACTTCCAATAGTGCTCAAGTGACAATTTTCTTAAGTGTTAGAGCTATTTCATAGATTTGTTTCTATTCCCACAATCTACTATTGATTTTTTCCTAAGAGAAAACAAATTCAACAAAAAGTAGGAAACACTAAAAATTTATTGTGACTTTCTTTTCATGTTTCCATGGCACTAGTAGACAAAGAAAATGTTATTGAATTACAGTTGCCAAAGTGGGACATTTTCAAGTAATTCAGAGCATTTAATATGTATTATATGAGAGTGAAGTTCTAGTTTTGGAAAATGTTGCCTTTATTTTAACCAATGTGTAGATGAAACTATAACATTTCTTTTGTGTGGTATCTTTTGTCAATACACAGATTTGAGTCTAATTTCATGTTTTGTATAATTTTTTTGTTAAAGTTGGTTTGCCCTTGACCTAAACATGTCTAACTTTCTCTATTGTCTACTATATTGATGTTACCTGTAGCAGGAATCTTGGAATATTACATATAATCAATGATAACATCCCTGCTACCCAAACATGTATGTACTCACACACACACACACACACACACACACACACACACAGCAAAGTTTCTGTACAAACTGTAGATAGCCTGTCAATTTTCATGGAAAGCTCCCATTGTTTAATCTCAGGAAGGAAGAATTATGACCTTGTTCTCTAGTGCTGGACACATGTTTAGTAACCTGGGTATGACCCTGTATTTAACTGACACACCAATTTGAAGACAGTTCATTGAGTTACAAATATTCCATAGAGAAAGGACACTTTGCCTTCTTTTGTCTAGTCCCTCTAGCTTCATAACTCATGCTTGTTCACTGATTAATTACTGTCAATGAAGAAATGAACATTTTGTTCTCAATATATTCACTAGAAATCAGAATCCTAAAGACATGCATAACCTAATTCAACTCATCCTTACTTTTAGCACATACATTTTACTTCATGTGGGTTTAGGGATTCCCTCTTTTTCATGCTGATTTATCTTTTTTCCTTATGGGCCTGAGGGATGAGTTTGCCATTAATGAATTTGATTGATTAAGAAATGTAGACACTCTTTCCTTTGATTTGGGAAATGATAAAATGTCAATATTGAATGAGAGAAAAATTAAGTTCCTTTCACCACTTTTAGTTTGTGATGATAAATATATCTATATCTATATATCTAGAGATGAATCATGAACAATCAGGTTTTGCAAGATATATAAGAACAAAGAAAAAATAGAAGGTAAGAAGGAGTGGATAGTTAATGGTGCACTTGCACTTCAGAGAATGAGTCTTTTACTAGAGTGTCAACTCTTGTTTGAATATATTTATTTATAAATTAATTTGTGCTTAGTGCTTAAAAATTATATAATCCATCAATTATGGAAAATGACTGAAAAGAAGGTTTATGCCATTTTAAATTGTTCATGTTTCTTAGACTCTTATCACCTTAATGTGCAGTTATGCTCAAATGTGTTTTACACTTGAACTTATGAACTTTGATAAATTGAAATGTAATTTGGCCCCAGCCAGCATGTTGCCATAGTTGAGTGTTGACCTAGTACCCAGGAAGTCACTGTTTGGTTCCTGATCTGGGCACATGCTCAGGTTGTGGGCTACACAGTGAGGGGTGTACAAGAGGCAGCTGGTCAATGATTGTCTCTCATCTTTGGTCTCTCTCTCTCTCTCCCTCTCCCTTTTTATCTGAAATCAATAAAAATATATATAAAAGAAATGTAATTTGGGGTACCCCACTGATATTATAATATTTACATATATATATGACACATCATTGTGCCTTTCACTAAAGAAATCTTTAGAATATTACAAATGAAACTTTTCAGCTGCAGCATAAAGAGGAAGATTTAGAAAAAGTGGAATCACTTTTGGGGAAGTTTGATTTAAAAAAAATATTATTTCTAAAACATGTGGTGAGTTGATATTATTTTGGAAATGAATTTAATCTAAACACGCTATGGTTTATGAGCACTGTCAAAGCCAAACACAGCATAATGAAACTTCATTTCAATGTGCTCCTGTGTAATATTTTCTAACATTTGCCGATTGTTTATTAGATTTATATAGCACCTATTATCCAAAAAACTTAAGACATGGTTCAAAGAATATTAAACTAAGGCCCTTCAAATAAACTCTCCTGAAAGAATTGGGACAATAGGATAAATACCTTAAAAAGCCACATGCACAGAACAAGAGTCATAGCCAGAATCTATGAGGCAATTTGTCTCCATAAAATTGTTTTTGGTACTATATCCCTGCCCAATGATACTTCACTCTGATTTGATTATGAACTCACAATTTAACTTGCTGTGATTCAATTTGGGTTCTAAGGGAACATCCATGATTTCACATGCATTTGTAAAAAAATATCAAGTTTGTGAGATTAAAAAGAAAATGTGGCATCTAAAAACCTGAAGTTTCTTAGGTTTTTTAAAAAATATATATTCAATATATTAAATTTACTTCATGTTTTGCAATTATAGATTAGTTTTAGTATTTGGAACCAGTTCTTAAGCTGTAATACTACACGGTAGCTGACTTATAATAAATTTACCTAGAAAATGTTTTCATTCTTTGATGATACACACAGGCTACCAAACAACAGTCACTAGGTATTTTTCTTAATGGCGGTTAGTGCACATGTCATTTTTCTACATTCTCCCCCAATACAGGCATTCTACTATGAATATAACTCATATAATTTTAGAAAATGATGAAACTTTAGAGTTTATTTCCACCTTTTATTTTGAAAATGAAGTTTTTGAGACCCAGAGATTTAGACAATCTATCCCAGGCCACTGCCTGTTTTTCACAGGATGAGAACTAGACTGAGTTCTAGCTTGTTCATCTTTCTTCTTTAAAACAGTACATTTATAAATTGCTATGATTTTTTTAAATGACATTTCCAAGCAACTTGGTGTGGGATCCCTTAACACGACCCACTCAGGGTTCGGTTTCTGGAGAAGGCCGCACACTGAAATGAAAAGACTGGAAAAGAGTTAATTTGGGAAAATGGGGGCCAGGTGGGAAGTCCACCTCTAGTGGGAAGACTAACCCCTCTCTGGCCTTTTACCATTCCTTTTATTGAGATTCTGAAACAAAGACATGTCCTAGGGGGGAAGTTCCAACAACAGAAAATCAACTTACATTTACATATGATTAACAAATTAAAGTTGCCTCAACCACCACTATCTCAAATAGACAATGAGTTAATAGCTCTGACCATTCAGAGCCATCAAGGTTGGCTAGCTCTTTCTACAATTTACTACCAGTGACTCAACTTAGAGTCAATGAGTTAATAGTTCTGACCATTCAGAGGCATCAAGCCTGGCTAGCTTTTTTTTTTTTTACATTTTATTACCAGTGACAATGTTAGGTTTAGGTTCCAGGCAACCTGGGTATATTTTTTCTAAAGCTCTCAGGTGTATGGAACTTTGAGCACCTCACTGTTTTAAGTGTCGCTCTTGGTGATAAACTTTGCCTTCCAGCACAGAATGTAATGTAACCAACCTTCCTATTTTCATTTTATTTTATCTAACCAACCTTTGTTGTCACACTTTTACTGATGCTTTTTTACAGAAGGCTGGATTAGACAGTCTGAATGTTCATGTGGTTTGAATTCTTGTCATTGGAGAGGAATTCACCTAAGACATCTTAGAGACAAAGCAGCCTAAGTCAGTGCTTCCCTCTCACTGATAGAGATACCTATCACACCGCTGAGCTCTTCCCTGGACCTTGCTGATGAATCATTCCATGCAAGCTTTGTATTTTACTCAGAAGACCAGTGATGTCAAGTGTCCTGCTCAAGGGGACAGTTCTTGTTACCAAGCACTCTTGACTCTCTAGTGTTTGTTGTGTTTTATACCTGAGCAATAAATTTGAGGTCAGGTAACAAAGCAGTCTGGAAATCTGGTCTCTCAGACACCAGAGCTTAACTTTAGGACTTACTATGTGTTTGGTCTTAGTTTCATTAATTAAGTACCTTAAGGTTCAGTTAACACACTTAGAAAAACAGGTTATAGTAATGTTTGAGTCATAGAAGATGGTGAAGATTTATTGATGATATATTTATTAGGCTAGCTTTAAAGATTTTTTAGTAGGGAACACACACACACACACACACACACACACACACACACACATTTAATTAATGCCATTATATCATTCTCAACTATCCTACCCATATTTCCAGAGAATTACTGCAAAAACTTGTGGTAAATTCATTTGAGAGAGAAAATTCTAGTATGATACTAAATGATGTGTCCTGTTCAAATTCCTTAAATACATTCTTTTAAATTCTGACTTAGATTTATATATTCAAGTTCCCTTCTTCTAGCCACATTCTAGTCTTAAGGACAAAATTGATCCAGTATAACTATTGCAATCACTATTTTCAAGAAGATGAAATAAAGTGTGTACTGTACACACTCTCATAGAATAATATGTGGAAAACAACAGGTATAATCAATCCTAAATAGAAGGTAATCTCAAAAATCTTTCCTCATCTCTATGATGCAATACAAAATATTTCCACATGGTTAATATTAAGCTTTCTTTTTTTGCTTCTCTTGGGAATAATTTCAAATTTAATGTAAGTATTGTGTTATTTGCAGCTTGAGATGGGATATTTTGTTGTTATATCTTCCTTCAGTTCTCAATAATTTAACTATGAACAACTGAAATGTTTAAGCTTTGTAATCTTCCTCCTAGAACTCAATTTACTTTCAGAACATACATAATAGCTGCTATTATAAATTGACGTAAGAATCTAAAGAGATTATAGACATGTTTCTGGACCTACTTGCTTTCCAGTTTATGTACATCTTGTAGGGTTTTGTTGTTTGTTTTTTTGGTGGTTTTTTTTATTTGTGTGTGTGTGTGTTTTTTTTTGTGTGTGTGTATGTGTGTGTGTGTGTGTGTGTGTGTGTGTGTGTGTGTGTGTGTGTGTTATGTCCTGCATCCTGTTACTCTGCTAGGAAGTCTATAATGTGAGGATACCAACCTTGCCCATGTATGAGTAGTATGTTATTTATTGCTGATGCGGTGGATTCATTCACTTAACAACCTAAATTTTCACTTGTGATTTTTTGTTCAGTCTCCCAATTGCTCTTACACTTGGAAATCAGTTTTCTGGTGTGGGATACACGGCCTTTGTTTACATAATATAATATTACTACAGGCCTGGTGCACAGATTCGTGCACTGGTGGGGTCCCTGGTCCTGTTCTGTGGGGATCAGCCAAAGTTGGCTCTCCAATATCCTCTGAGGGGTTTTTATTGTGAGAGTTATTGGCCAGGCTGAAGGACACCACCAGTGCACAAGTTGGGCTGGGGAGGAACTGTGGGAGGGCTCCAGAGTGTGTCTGGCCCATCTAACTAGTCCAATTGGCCAGACCCCAGCAGCAATCTAATATACCAGTTGGTGGTCAGTGCATGTCATAGTGACTGGTCGAATGGTCGAATAGTTAGACACTTAGCATATTAGACTTTTATTATAAAGGATATGATGATATGAATCTTGACCAGCTTTTACTCTGACCTTTAATCTTTTCCCAGTTCATGTAACTCAGACTGTTCATCTCTGAGCAAAATAACATGTTTAAATGCTTTATTCTTTGTGGCAGTCTTGTCATAATTTTACTAAGAAATGACAGCATAGAATATAGGCTATGCTCCCCCATAGTTGTGGGGTTATTGCTCAAACTAGTACCTTTCAGTGTTTTTGTTCAGCATATCAATATAGTGTCACGTCAATGTCCACTCAAAGACTGTGGTGGTCAGCCATGAGGATTGAAACAAATATTAAAGGAATCAATCCACTAATGACTAGTTTAAGGTAGCTTGAATATATATATATATATATATATATATATATATATATATATATATATATATGTATATTCACACAGTTTTGACCAGAAGTAGCTTGGCCATGTCCAAATATTGGAAATAGCATTTGACCTATTTATCATCTCCTTTTTCTTCATCCTTCAAATGGACCCCTTATTAATCTCAGAGGGAAAGCTGGTGTGGAGAGAGCTTAACAAGGGAATTTATATGCATATATGCATAGCCCATGGACACAGACATGGGCTATGCATATATGAAGGGAAGGAAGGTCTGGGAAAGATGGGTGCAGGGTGGAGGGATCAATGGAAAAAAAAAGGGTATCTGTAATACTTTAAAAAATAAAGATGTTTTTAAAAAATTTGGAACAAAAAAAGGGACCCCTTTCTTTCTATCTCATCCACTTAATCACTTATTCCTTCAGTGCTTTACTATCAAAGTTGTGATGACACTAATATTATTAGTTTCAATAATTTCCAATATAAATCTTTATTGATCGGTTAACTATTTATAATTTTATCATTAATTACATTGTATTCCACAGTCCAGTTGGAATGATGGCTTTAGCAATCAAATTACCTGGGAGCTATGTTATTTTTTCCTCTAAGAATTTCTGGGTAGAAGAGCAGGTGTCAATTTATCACCAAGTTCTGGAAGAAGGTTTTATAAAAGCTCTAGTCTCTTCTCCTCCATTCTACCCAAATCCTTTATTGGAGCAATGAAAGTGAAAATCTATTCTTCATTTTTTTAGGCAGCAGCAACAAGGACTGTTATTATGTAGGTTAAGCATGAAAATTGGAAAATTATTAGCATTATTTGCAAAAGAAACATAGGTTAATTATCATAAGTGTCAAGCAAATACCACTAATCCTTAGTTATTATGCATATCGATAACTGTCAAAATGAAAATGTGTGTGTGTGTGTGTGTGTGTGTGTGTGTGTGTGTGTGTCTGTGTGTAAGGAGAGCAAAACAGAGGGGTGGGAAGAGAGAGATATTTCTTATACTAATGGCCATAGAGAATGAGGTTTTTATGTCTTTGAGTTATGAAATCATTAGGAACTCACGTTTAAAAAATAAAGAATAGTGAAAGCAGTTGTATTATGTTTCTAATAATAAGAACAATGTTCAATTACTAAAAGTTTACTTAAGAGTATTTGATAAGAGTTCTGATGTAATCATTGCAAGAGTCCAAAAATATAAAAACATTCTATTATGAATGTGGTGTCTATATTTTTAAACAACACATAGAGAAATAATTTATTATAATTTTATCCTGATAGAAAGTTAACAAAAATATGCGTTGTAGTCTCTGGAAAATAATTCACTCAATGTATTCAGAGAGAAAAATACCTTCCTGAATTCTAATATTTAGAGTGAGTCACTCAATGTATGTCTTTCTCTAAAGTTTAATATTGTATTCCTATTGATTAAAATACACACACACACACACACACACACACACACACACACACACACACACAAGTGGCCCTTTGCATGAATCTGTGAGTGAGTAACTCACTGATGCTTGCCTTAGCTAGCCACCTCATAGCTCTCTGCTGCACAATGATCACTGTCCCGCCCTCCTGTAGCTCTCCACTGCTTGTAGCTTTCTACTCAGCTATTCTGCTGACTGGTCATTATGTCACAATGTCCAAACCAATTTGTGTATTACCATATTATAAGTACATATATATATCCTGTATAATAATAAAAAGGTAATATGCTAATTAGACCAGACATCTTCCAGACGTCAATTCAGACATCCTTCTTGATGAAGCCAGGGCCTGATAGAAGCCATCCTGGGTCTTGGGTGCCTATGGGTGTTGGAGGAAATCTGATGCTGGCAGCTGGAGAAAGGAAGGCTTACTTTTGCATGAATTTTCATGCATTGGGCCTCTAGTATATAATACAAAAGGCTAATATGCAAATTGCCCCTTTGGGAGTTCCACCAGGAGATCAGGAGTTTCATTGCTTATTATTATGTGCACTGACCACCAGGGGGTTGTGTGGAATATGGCAGGTACCAGTGGTAGTGGTGGGGCACTGAGGGAACAAGGGAAGGAGGAGGAGTGGGGAGGCTGGAAGGCAGGGAACCTTATCAGCCCTGATTGCTGGCCAGGTCTAGGGACCCTACTTGTTCACATATTTTGTGCACTGGGCCTCTAATATATATATATGTACTTATATACTTTGTAAAATAATATTCATACTATGTATCATAATTGTCATACTCTTATTGCACAGTTAAATAGTAAACATAGTATGACAGATCACAGTGTATAATTAATTTAAAGGTTAAAAATGTTTTAAAGATTTGAATTCTATAATTTCAATTACTTATTTTTGGGTTTACTTTGATCATTTGTAAATTTCAAAATCCTTTAAGGTTAAAGCAATTACTGACTGTACTTAAAATTACCTTATGTCCTATGAAACTTGCAGGGGAGTAGCATCTATTGTAATACCAGCCCAAATCCTACACTTAAGTCCTTCTGATGCCAGTCCTGTTGTCAAAGGAGGTAACTAAAGTTATTAATTTTATGCTGGCAAACTGCTGGCAAAGTACTACTGTTTCACTTGATATATATATATCAAGTGAAACAGTAGTACTGATATATATATATATATATATATATATATATATATCAAGTGAATCTGTGATATATATATATCACACAAACACACACACATACGCACACATACTAGTGGCCTGCATACATGTGATGGCTACAAGGCTTGTCCTGGTGATGGTGCAATGTGAAGCTCAAAGAAGGAGAGTTGTGCTTCCAAATTGGCTGCTGTCCTCTGAATGCATTCTCAACATCATTGGGGCTTATAGCATTGTCTCTAATTTGTGAAGAAGCCGCATTTTTATGATTACACTTTGAGTCATTGTTAATGGGGCATGCAAATTTGATTAGTCATTCATTGAAACGGTGGGTTAGGCAACTTTCAGATGTAGTATTTCTTCTATCAAATCACAGGTCTCAAACCTGCCGCAGTGATCTGTTCTGAGAAGGCAATTCTAGAAACTTTAGTGTACAATGTAGTATACTAAACATCACATTTACTTCTAAATCCATTGTTCTGTTATGAGGCCTGTGCAAACACAAAAAATCAACATAGGTTAGATTTTTGCAAACCTTGTGTTGTGCTGCATCACCTCAAGGTGGTTCAGTAGAAGGCAGTCATCAGTCTGCAGGACATGCCAGTAGCACATAAGTACAGTTTCAGTTTTGATTGCTCTAGTGATAAGTATCTTGATATTCCCTTTAGTATGAACATTCCAAAGACTTGTCTGTTCTCATTTTCTTGGTATCTGCCACTCATCAATGCTTACAAGTTTGTCTTCTTTAGAGACCAGTCTGCTATGATGAGAACAACTCTTCTGTATATGTCATGCAAAGGAAGACAATTTATGACAATTCATGTCAGTGTGCAGACAACAAATGCCTATAAACCTAGATGTGCTAAGATAAGATCAAGAAAGAAGGTGAGATTCAAGAGAAAATAGAGCAGCCTTACATGCGATGTATGTGTGGGAATAGGTATCTGGTCTAACAGTAAAATGTATTTGCCTTTGCTTAACACAGAGTAGCTGTAAATCAGAAACCAGGAAGGGCAGATTCTCCTAGAAAACATTTATCCTGTAGGGATTAAGTGATCAGAGATCAGGAGAAAACTCAAAGAACCATGAACTGAAGAGGGACTGCTGGGTGAGCAGGAAGCAGCTGTATTATAGCAGGCCCGGGAAACCTTGAAATGCCCCAAAGGAGGAAATTATCTCTCTGCATCAGGATGCTTGATGATGTTAAGTGCAGAATTAACTTTTCAGTTGGGACTAGCCTTGAACTCAGAAGAGGAAACAAGCAAAGTAGAGTTTTTAATTGTGTGTGAATCTAAAAGGAAATCAGAGCTGAGACATAAAATAATGAAATAATGTGGCTAAAACATTTGGGAAGTTATAGTGACAACTTTTTACCATATTTATTAACTATTTAGCTATTAATTTATTTCACTATTAAAGTGTTACTGATCATACAACTACCTCAATTTTTTGCTATAACTATATATAAAAGGCTAAGTGTCTGTCTGTCTGACCTACGATCAGGGAGCAGAAGCTCAATGCAGGATCTGCCAAGATATGCACTGGCTGTGTGTGTGTGTGTGTGTGTGTGTGTGTGTATATACATATATATATACACACATATATATATACACACATATATATATACATATATATATACACATACATATATATATACACATACATACATATATATATATATATATATATATATATATATATTATTGATTTTTACAGAGAGGAAGGGAGAGGGATAGAAAGTTAGAAACATCAATGAGAGAGAAACACCCATCAGCTGTCTTCTGGGGATGTGCCCGCAACCAAGGTACATGCCCTTGACTGAAATTGAACCTGGGACCTTTCTGTCCGCAGACCTGACACTCTATCCACTGAGCCAAACCGGTTTCAGCATGCACTGGCCATTTAAAAATAAATGGCACCATGGACCTGGTACTGACAAATAAACACTGAGCTTCCCCCAAGTGGGACACAGCCCCACTACCAACCCTGAGCAACACCCCACCAAATTGCAGCCAGCACTGCTAAGAACCCATATCACAATACTTGGCCCACAGTCCAGCCAGCCTGGAAACAGTGGTGATGGGCACAAGATAATGACTTCACATAGCAATGTCCAGCTTCCTCTCTCTAGCAACTAGCTTCCTTGCAGTTTCTTCAGCCTAGGAACATAACTTGCTTAATAGCCAGGTGCAAACATTTTATACTTTAACGAAATGTATATGAAGTGTTGTCCCATACCTCATCTCATTTGATCCTCACAGAAGTCCTGGAGTAGGTAGATAGGAGACTCGGTGGAGTCTCACACCCACTGATGGTGCTGGCCTCGCTCCCACCCACTGCTGGCAGTGGCCCTTATCACTCCACACCATCAGCAGGTGCAAGCAGAGCTGGAGCTGTCAGCACATGGGAGTGGCAGCAGCTGGAGTAGGGCTGCTGGCAAACAGGGGACAGGGACTGGAGGCTATGGCAGGAGGGGCCTGGCAATGGCACAGAGGATGTTCTGAAACCCACTCCTGTGCCCACTGCAGCCTCACAGCCCACAGTTCCTTTCAAGATGCACAAATCTGTGCACTGGGCCCCTAGTATATATATAAAAGGCTAAATTGACTTGTGCATGTGTGATACATATAAAGCTCTCCTTGGTGCCAATCACAAGCATGTGTTTTGATCTGTCATGTTGATCATTAATTTGATTGGCACTTATAGATAAAGGGTGAGGCGATATTAAAATATTTCTTCTAATTAATTTCTCTTCAATTTACATGAATCTGTGCACTGGAACACTAATGTATCATATATATAATGCCTGCCATTAACTTAGAGATGCATTTTTTAAATTACAAAAGTTATTCAGATATTCTGAGTTTTAGTCCCACTTTTGTCAATTGTTTCTCCTGTGGTTTTACTTTCCTCTTGTGTAAAATGGTAATAATAATACTGATGTCAGGGTTAAGTGGGGATTATTTGGGATGATTTATATAAAGAGCTCAAGTATTTTCCACATTCTGGGCACTGTGCTGCATACTGAAGACACATGATAAACTTACCTTTTTGAGTGGTTTATATTCCACATCTGTAAAATATTTTCTGGTTTGATTTTCAAGTCACTGAAATTTTCCAGGGCACTGCTTTTGCTTTATATTCATTCTCCTCTAGGAACTAGCTTGACATACAGTATTCAATAAAATGCATTTGATTTGCTCTATATTTTTGTAAGGAAAGAGGGTCACTGTGTAATTTCTATTGTAACCATACCCCAAAAGTACAAATATGCTATATATAGTGCTAAATTATGGTGAAGACTGGTCAGCAATAAAGTTGTCTTTTGGATTCCTAACTTAATTGATTTTCTCCTACCCACATCTAATCTACTACTTGTTAATTTAAATTTTTAAACACATTTTATTGATTTTATTGAGTAAGGGAGAGGGAGGAAGAGATAGAAACATCAATGATGAAAGAGAATCATCCATTCGTTACCTCTACCCCCTGTTGGGGATCAAGTCTGCAACCTGGGCATGTGCCCTGGCTGAGAATTGAACCAGTGAACTCCAGGTTGATGCTCAACCATTGAGCCACACCAGTCATGCTACTTATTAATTTATGGAAAGATAATTTAGCACAAATAAAGAATTAAGAAACTGGGCTTTAAAATAATAAGCTTTTCATCTTTTTTTAATGATGAATTTTTTTATAGAGATTAATAAACATCTCTCAAAAAATGAAGAATTGTTCAATCTGATGAATAAACATTCAGAAATTGTGTGCACCCAGGATCTGTCTCCTTTTCTATGCAATACCTTCTAACCTCCAATTAGACAATTTTTGTATAGATAATGGGTAAAATGGGTAATGCTTTACATAAAAAAAACAAAGTTAATAATTTACCTTTGAGTCCTAACTATTAAATAGATTTGTATGAAATAGGTATATTTAGGTACCGAATACTTAGACTATTCTGTACTTAAGTACAGAATACCATGCTAAGTTAACTTTTTCAAGAACTATACTTTTTGGTGGTGGTTAAGTAAAAGGTGGGGTGGTGAGGGTGGTGGAAGGTGATATGGAAGAATCATGAACAAAGAAAGACTGCACACAGAAAGATTAGAGCCAAATCTTGCTTGTAGAAAATATACATGACTATATATAATTATGTATTCCTTAAAACAAAATTCAGGCTCTTACGTCCATTTTCCATGTGTCACATACTATATGGGAGATGGTTTTAGGATTAGAAGGATTGTAAATTATTTTAAATTAAATTATCATTTTATTTAGTTAGTGCAGAATAAAAAATGGGAAAATGATTGTATTTTCCTTTCTCTCTGTTTTTTCATTAAAGTGTAGACATAAGATTTGACCTGGTAAATTGAAGATACTTTTGAGTTCATTGAGTTTAACCTTCCACTCTGTGCATAAATGACCAGTGTAATAGTTTTAATAGGCATTCATTCAGTTTCCACTTTAACTCTTAAAGTGAGTATCTCCTTAGCTGGCTTATGGCATTTGAAGAGAATTGAATAAATTTTTCAGAATATTAGGAGTAAATTTGATTTGCTGTAATTTTCTAAATAGAGGGTATGATGCTGCCAATAGAATTATATGGAATGTCTCATTTCTCTTTATAATGGCTCAACTATTTAGAAAAAATTGTTTTGTCTCATCAAAAGTTTTTACAGGGATGTTGTTTGGATTCTTTCAACTAATCTTCATATGATATGCCTTTCATATATCTCTATAACTTAGTCCCTCTAAATTCTTCTCTAAAATAGATAATCTAAACCTGAACACAGTATTTCAAATGTGTTTTAACCAGGTACAGAATATCATGAAAGGTTAACTTTTTTATTTTCAGGAACAATTACTTTCCACCCTTAGAGGTGGAAAGTGATATTCTTTTTTCTATTAGATCATCCAATGATTATGTTCATCTCTTTTTGAGCATGTAACAAAAGTTTTTTCATAGAACATTAGTTGTCTTCATTCTCCAGTGGGGGAATGAGTCTCTTGAGTTGATTTGTGTAACTTTTATTTCCTTTACTTTGAATTACTTTTTGTTTGAACTGATTATTCATTAATTTGATATCTAATGCATGTGTACATATCAATTCAAAACATATGCTCCACTGCAGTCTGCTGCCTGAGTTCTAATCCTACTTCTGTGTATTGGGGGCAAGGCGATTAGCATCACTCAATTTAATCATCTGCAAAATAGAAGCAATAAAAGTAGCTTCTCATAAATTAGATGCAATTTGTAAACCAATTAGCTTGGTGTTTGACACATGAAAATTCTGGGGGAAAAAATGTTTGCCATTATTAAAGTTACTAGCTGTCACATAAAGTATGATTACCTATGCAAACATATTGCTGCTATCTATTTTTAAACTATAGTAAGAATCATGAACAAAGAAAGACTGCACATAAAAGATTAGAGCCTACCTCTATTGTTATTACTAATCTCTTTAAGGTATTCTTCCATATGAAAGCCAGCAAAATTAACATTCAGAGAAAACTTTCCTTATGTATCAGATCTTGACTGCTGAGCATCATGTTTTCAAATTGTTTATAAAAGTAATATTTAGCCGAAGCCAGTTTGGCTCAGAGGTAGAGCATTGGTCTGCGGACTGAAAGGTCCCGGGTTCGATTCTGGTCAAGGGCATGTACATTGGTTGCGGGCACATCCCCAGTGGGGGGTGTGCAAGAGGCAGCTGGTGGATGATTCTCTCTCATCGACGTTTCTAGCTCTCTATCTCTCTCCCTTCCTCTCTGTAAAAAATCAATGAAATATATTAAAAATAATAATAATAGGAAAAAAATGAATTAATTATGCTGAAACCGGTTTGGGTCAATGGATAAAGCATTGGCTTGGGGACTGAAAGGTCCCAGGTTCGATTCCGGTCAAGGACATGTACCTTGGTTGCCGGCATATCCCCGGTAGAAAGTGTGCAAGAGGCAGCTGATTGATGACTCTTTCTCATCGATGTTTCTAATTCTCTATCTCTCTCCCTTCCTCTCTGAACAAAATCAATAAAATATATTAAAAAAAGTAATATTTAAAAATATGATATATTTATAAGTAGTGTAAAGTTTCTTAAATTTCAGCTCCAGAAATAAGTTTTTTCCAATTTATAAAATATTAGAAATACATGTATTTTGTCCCAGTTTTGTTATGCTATGCTCCTTTTCTATTATTTTAAAAATGCATTATGACTTTATTTAAAAAAAAAAAATCCATGCATTCATTCAACACACAGTTTTTGAATTCCTTGTATGGCAATGTACGTTTCCCTTTCTCAACAAATTAATAGTCCATGGGACACATTGAACATGATCTTGCATTTTAATGTTTAATTTATGTAATATTTCTAGTATAAGCATGAACAAGAACAAAATGACTTATTTTGGTAAGATTCTTCAGTTCCTTGATATCTAATTTTTATGAATGTTGGTATTTGAATTCAACAGAAATACCAGTGTTCTCTACAAAAATCTTGAACTATTATGAATTCAGCACCTTCACAGCACCATGTTGTCTCATAGCATTTCTATGAAGCTCATTTTTATTAATAAAAAGTTATAAGCAAAATAATTTTCAAATGTTTTAAACTTTTTCTGTCATCTCAATTACATATGTCAGAAGACTAGACCCAGGAATGTCTCCTTTGAATTGTCACATAGCCTATAAAAGCCTACCTTATTCTTAGCATGGTTAAAATCCTGCACGGTTTTGTTTATAATTGTATTAGGAAATATATCATATGTAAAAGTGAATATATAAATTTATATGTGCTATTTTAAATAATAAAATGACCAACACATATGCTTTTAAGCCATTAATTTATTCATCACACTTTTCACTTAAAGATAAACATACTGACTTGTGTATTAATGCATCAATTGATTTTCTTTTTAATTTCTAAATATGAAAATCCCTTACCATATGTATACATATACTAATGTATTATATATACGATGAAATTTTACATAATATTGACTCACTGTTGCTAATATCTTATGAAGTGAGTTTTGTTTTACATTTTATTTTTAAAAATCAACTAGTGTTCAATTTTTAATGTTGAAAGTTCATTTTAAATATTGAAATTCCATTATACTGATGAATTGAGTTATGCTGCTTTGCATTGTATAAGTAAATGACAGATGTTTTACACATGATTATATCATGATCAAATTTTATGTCTTTCTAAAGCATGCCTGTAAGAATATTTTCAGGTATATATACCTGAAGTGTGGATTGTGTGGGTTTGATATTGTCATCCTTACATTACTAGATAATGCCATATTAGCCTCCCCTGTGTGGGAGTCAATTTTCCACAATCAGTATATAATACCTTATATAATACCTCACCTGAGTTCACAGCCTTACCAACACTTAATATTCATTTACAAATGGTATGAGTATAAAGTTGCATCTATCCTTGATGTTGTATTAATGGATGTCTCCTAAAGCAGGATTAGATAGACTTCTAAATAAGCCAATAATTTTTAGCAAGAAAATTATCACCTATATTTTTACATGTGGGATGTGGAGAAACATTCTGGGGCTGGATTGCAGGCTTGAAATTTAGTAAAAGCATAACAACAAAAATCACTAGAAGCCAAGAGAGAGCATTGGGCATCTCCGGAACGGAAAGAATTTCAGAATACCGAGGAGTAAGGTAGGCAAGGGGCAGGATTAGCAAAACCTGAAAAGAACTTGAGAGCCATATAAGGAGTTTGAACTTTATTCCATGACTAAATCAAATGAATGAAAAATTCTTACAGTGATGTCCGTGGGAGATCTACTCATGATACTTGACCTGTTAGAGAGGCTACTCAGGATACAGTATGTGAAGTAGACTAGAATGAAGTGGCTAAATTAATGTAGATTGTGGGAGCCAGGAGAAATGGAGAACTATTCTGAAGATGAATTTGTAAAAGAATAAAAATATCAAGAACGACAATCAGATTTTTAGCATAAAATAGAGGATAAAGGGAGAGAATTTAACAGAAAGATATACAATTTCAACCATGTTGAAATTTTCCAGTGGGATATCCAAGAGCATATGTATAGTAGAAATGGGATTTCTGTTAAGCAAATATAGAGATTCAAACGTTATTGGCTACAGACTATTCAGAATCACTGGTCATAAATATATATATATATATATATATATATATATATATATATATATATATATATATAAATTGAGTAGTTTCTAAAGGGGGAAAATCCTATTTCAAAGTAGTGGATTTTTAAAAGACTAAGGTGATTATATATATATATATATATATATATATATATATATATATATATATATCTTAAACATACACACTCACACCTGTCTGGCAAGTTACTGGCTTTTTTTTACATTGAAAAAAAAAAAAAGTTCTTATCTTCACCCATATCCTTGGGATTGTCCACAACTAAATCTATGAAGGAAGATTTGAAGAAGGATTATCTGAACCCAAGCGACATTAACTTGAGAAGTTTAGAATTATAAAGAACTAGCTGCATTTGTGTAGCATTTCCTTTTTGCTAACGGTGTCCAATAGTTGGCATGTAGATAGAGCACTCCTTAGGGATTTACTCTCAGGTCCTTGATGAGGCCTATAGATTTGGGTTTTTCAATAGCAGCACTATGGACAATGTGGGCCAGTTGACTATTTCCTGCAGTTGCTGTCATATGCAATGTAGGATGTGCAGTGGCATTCCTGGCCTCTACCCACCACCTGCCACTGGCTCCCCTTTCCAGTCATGGCAATCAAAAAGGTCTCCAGACATTGCCAAAGGTCTTTGGTGAAGTAGATCCAAATTGCCAAATTGCCCACAGTTGATTTTAGAAACACAACTATAGATATGTGAGAAGACATGTTAAAGCAATGTTTGAAGTAATACCAGTTCCCTATGTCAATTAAAAGCATTCTTCTTATATTTACTCTGTTTTACAAAATCTTATTCCCTAAGGAAAAAAAATTACATAGTTTTTGTTATCATTTTAGCTGCAAGCTGTGCTATCCACAACTGGTAGTTGTCACCATTAAGAAATGCCCTCCAAGACAGTAGTTCACAATATTACCTGCCCTGTAAGACATGTGCTATGATGAAAATGACTCGCTCTCATCCCTGTGGCCAAGTCACATGAAGAATGAAGCCACCTCACAAGAAATAACTGGCAGCCAGACGCATTCTTGAGCTAATTTAGCAAGGGATGTTTTTGGTTGGGAGGACAGGGAAGAGATTGATTCTTAACTGCTGTTTTGACAGTAGGTATTGAAGTAGGTGACACTGTGTTTCTGCTACACTAGAGATATCATTCCTGTTTTTTCTTCATTTTACACTGTCCAATTCTCCCTAGCATCTTGTGAATTTTTCTGTCATTCAAAGATGTAGAAAACCTTGTGATAACATCTGTATTGCTGATCAAATAATAAGGTGTGTCATGCTGTTCTTTTTTCACCTGTAGTGTGTAGATATGATTATGTAGGTGTGTTTTCCACACCAAGTTTAACAGTGGGATTTGAAATTCACGGAAAACTAAGTAAATATTGTAAACTGAATTTGCTCAGAAATAGTCAGACATGTGATGGGCCTTTCAAATGCTGATTTTTCCTTGAACTCCTTTTAAACTGGGATGACCTGAGAAACATAGAATCAAGTTTCAGTAGAACTAAGTTGTGTTTGAATGATTATGTGCAGTGGAAAGGTGACAGATGCCGAATCAATAATGAATGAATAACAGGAATATGATTGCATAAACAACTGTGCACAGAGAGATATAACAGCTTATTTTCAACTTTAATTTTTGAATAAACCTCTTCAATATCTTACAAATTCCTACCAATAGATTTGACAATCCAGCCTGACATTAAAGATATTGCTTCTCCTTTACTCTTTTTCATTCCCAACCACGGCAAGAAAAGCTACTTTTATAAATGCATATTAAGTTCACACCAACATTTCCCCATGTGGCATGTGTTCAATATACTGTTACCTGTCATTTACTAAGTTGACATTATACAGATAAAAGCCTTACCATATTTCCTGTTTTAAATTAATATATTTTAATTTTTAAAGTATAATTATTCAATATGTGATACATATAAAACCCATATGCTATATATGTAAGTGATGAAGCATAACAATAACACGAATAACTAGGAACCCATCTCTTATAAGAAATGGAACATTGTGTCTCAATATGTGTTTCTTTCCTTTCCTTGCCCCTTTTCTTCCCCAACAGGTAACCACTTCCCTGAATACATAGTTTATATAATTTGATTTCCAAATTTCATTTGAGGAAGTGGCAAAGGAGGGTTTCAGATAACCTCTATAGTGTTAAGTTAGTCTAAAGCCTTCTTGATCATTTTCCAAGCTCCTTCTTATTTTGACCTACTTCCGCCCAGTTCACTGCAGCCTCCTTTTAGATTTGGACTCTGGCTCTGTCACCCCCTAGTGTGCCCTGATCCACTCTCTGGATTTGATGTCTTAAAACAGATTGAATAACCTTTAACAATCAAGAAAATGCTCATGCTGTTCCTGAATATTTATTCTCTGTTCCTGAATATTAAACCTTTTCTCTAGTCTTAGACAAGAGTCATGGTCACCAACAACGTTGACTAGCCCTTGAGTCAAACCCACCCTAGCATCATCCTAAGAAGGAGACTTCATTAAAGCCAATTACTTTTGATTGAAGATCAAATAAACATGTCTTCCATAGCCAGGGTTTCCTTCAGGCTAACATGATTAAACAGCTCACCTCGAATTAACCTAATGTAGCTGAAACCAGGAGCTTGTTATTCAAGAGCTGCTTCAAGAAAAGTAGTGCATCCCTACTCCACAATTCCAAAATTACCCGGCAATGGAAAGCTCTACAATATAGAAATTTTTGGTCACTTATATGTATTTTTTCAAGGAACTTGTTTACTTTGTTTAAGTTTTATAAGATGATGTTCATAATATCTTATTGTCTTATTAATGTCTATAAGATTTATAGTAATCTATTCTAAAATATTTTTTTCTTTAATGTCTTTAGAAGTCTATAAATTTTACTGACTTTTCAAAGTGTTCGCTTTGGACTTTGTTAATTGTTCTTGTTTTATCTCTGGTTTTATTTTCATTGATTTATGGTTTTATTCTATTATTTGTTTTCTTATGTTACTTATTTTCTATTTGCTTTTTTTCTAGTTTCTTGAGTACAAGCTTATATTGTTGCTTTTACTTTAATTAAAAATATATTATGAAAAATGTCAAATTTTCATTGAAGTATGAGAGAATATCATAATGACTCCCCAACTTCAATGATCATTAATATACCACCCAACCTGCTTCCATCTTTACTGCCCAATTGACATTCTTGTTGGTAATTTTTTAATAATTTTGTTGAAGTATAATTTACATGCCAATCATCAACTGTAAGTTCA
This sequence comes from Pipistrellus kuhlii, assembly GCF_014108245.1. Taxonomy (NCBI): domain Eukaryota; kingdom Metazoa; phylum Chordata; class Mammalia; order Chiroptera; family Vespertilionidae; genus Pipistrellus; species Pipistrellus kuhlii. The sequence continues at coordinate 4,736,847 of NW_023425404.1, forward strand.
CAAAAAGTGATTTTTAATATATGTATAGAGTTGTGATACCATCACCACAATCCACTTTTAGACCATCTCTGCAATCTCAAACTACATTGCATTAGGGATTCAATCTCCCAAACCAAGCTCTAGGTAACCACTAATCTTTCCTTCTAAAATTTATGTCTTCTGGAATTTTACTTAATTGAATTACATAGTGTACATTATTTTGAACATAACCATCTAACTTCCTTCACTTAGCTTAATGTTATTAGGATACATTCATGTAGCAAGCACCATTTTATTGCTAAGTAGTTTATGTTATCTATATAAACCATATTTTACTTATCCATTCATTAATTGATGGATATTAAATTTATTTAAGGCTCTTGGCTATTACACATAATACTGCTCTGTATATCCATGTATAAGCCTTTGTGTGGACATATGTTTTGATTTTTCTTTAGTTGATATTTAAAATATAAATTACTGGATTACATAATAAAGTTATGTTTAGTCTTTGTATGAAGTGCCAAACTTCCATTGTTTTATATGTCCTGGAGTGATGCATCTAGTTTCCAGTTTCCCCACTTTCTAGCCAATACTTGTTAGTGCGTACCAGTTTTATTACAGGCAATCAAATGTGTATGAAGTGATATCTTACTAAAGTTTTAACTTGCATTATCCTCATAATTATTGATGTTGAGCATCGTTTCATATGCTTACTGACAATTTGTGTATATTTTTTTGGGGAAATTTGTATTTACATATGTTATGAATTTAATTGTGTTCCCCAAAAAGATATTTTGAAGTCCTAACTCCTGGTACCTATGAATGTTACCTTATTTGAAAATTGGGTTTTACAGATGTAATCAAGTGATGATAAAGTCGTACTGAATTAAGGTAGGAGTCTTTTTCTTATAAGAAAAAGAGTGATGAGCCAAGCCAGCTTTGTTCAGTGGTTGAGCGTTGACCTATGAACCAGAAGGTCAAGGTTTGATTCCCCTTCAGGGCACATGCTTAGATTGTGGCTTTGATCCCCAGAGTGGGGAATGCAGAGGCAGCTGATCAATGGTTTTCTCTCATCATTGACATTTCTATTTTTCTCTCCCTCTCTCTTCCTCTTTGAAATATATATATATATATATATATATATATATATATATATATATATATATATATATAAATTAAAAAGAGAGACAGGCAGGAAGAATGGAAGAATGGCACATGAAGATAGCACAGGAGGAAAGAACACTGCGATGACAGAGATAGATGGCAGGGATGCAGTTGAGGAATGCCAAAGACATCCCACCCTTGAATTTTGTAATAATGTTTATTGAAGTGCACACATTTTTATTGAGCATGTGAATTTCAACTTAACATTTATTTGTACTTTGATGGCTCTAGTTGCTTGTGTCATATTAAAAATTCTTTGCATAACCCAAGGTCATAAAGTCTTTTTCTGTTTTCTTCTATAAGCTGTAAAAATTTAGTTCATAAATTGAGGTCTCTGCTCAATTTTTCTGGCTGAAATTAGAATAGAAACTAAATTAATACCTTTATACAAGGGATTCTTATTGTTCCAGTGTCATTTGTTAAAAAATTCCTATTGAATTCCTTGGTCATCTTTGTTGAAAATTAGTCAGCCATAAATGTGAGAGTTTATTTCTGGATGTTAATTCTTTTCCATTGATCTTATGCCTGTCTCTATAGCAGCTAACTCACTGACTTGATTACAGTAACGTTATTGTACATTTTTAAATCAGGTAATACAAGTTCTTCAATTTGTTATTTAATATATATATATATATATATATATATATATATATATTTTTTTTTTTTTAACTTGTTTCAGAGAGAAAGGGAGAGGAAGAGAAAGATAGAAACATCAATGATGAGAGAAAATCATTGATCTGCTGCCTCCTACACATTCCCCACTGGGGATCAAGCTTACAACCCAGGCATATGCCCTGACTGGAAATCGAACCTTGACCTCCTGGTCCATAGGTTCAACAACTAATCTAGGCAGGCCGGGCTTTTTTGCTTTTTATTATTATTTTTTACATCACAGTGTGAGAGAAACATCAGTTGGTTGTCTCCCCCACAGACACCCAACCAGGGCTGGGATCCAGTGGAGCCTACAACCCAGGTACTTGCCTTCTACTGGAATCAAACCTGAGACCCTTCAGTCCATAGGACAAAGCTCTATCCACTGAGCCAAACTGGACAATACATCTTATCAAAATTGTTTTTTTCTTTCTATTTAGGGCCCTAATCTGTTCATATAAATTTTAGAATAAGCTTTATAAAGTTCTATTAAAAGCTTGCTGAGTTTTTAATTAGAATGAATTTCATAGAAATTTTTCATAGAAAAATTTGGGAAGAACTGTCCTAATAACACTTAGTTTCCTATCCATAAACATAAAAATCTTACTATTTTTTAGATTTAATGTCTTTCAGAAATATTTTATAATATTTAGTATACATGCCTTACCTTTTTTTGTTGATTTGCTTGCCAAGAATTTTATTATTTTTGGTACTATTATGAATCAAATTTTAAATTTCTACTTAAATATTGTTCATTTTTATTAGATGGATATGTTATTGATTTTTGTATATTGATCATGTATGCTGTGACCTTACTGAACTCATTGAATAGTGTTAGCAGAAATTTTGTGGATTCTTTAAGATTTTAACATTCAGTAACATACTAAGTAGGAATAAAGTCAGCTTTACTTCTTTCTTTCCAAATGGTATGCCTTTTATTACTTTTTCTTTCCAGACTTCTCTGGCTAGAAGGAGCCTTCAGTATAATGTTGAATAAAAATGTTAAGGGCAGACCTTTGTTTTGTTCTTCATCTTAGGATGAAAACATTCAGTCTTTTTATGATTAATTCTGATGCTTACTATAAGTTTTACAGCTGCCAGCTGAGAAAGTTTTCTTTAATTCCTATTTAGATATTTTTATCAGAAATAGGAGTAGAATTTTTAAGTGTTTGTTATATATGTGTTTAAATGATTGTGTGGTTCTCATTTTTAAATTTGCTGATATGACGTATTACATTAAATGATTTCTGAATTTTAAGCTAATCTTCCTTCCTTCTTGGTCGATTGTAAAATTCCTTTCATGTGTTGTAAAATTTTGTTTGCTAATGTTAACTTAAGAATTTTTGCAGCTATGTTCATGAGGGCTATTGGTCTAACTTTCTTGTGACAATTGCTTGTGATGTTTTGCTTTGGCTTTGATATCATCAGATAAATACTGGTCTGATAGAATGGGATATTGATACTTCCTCCTCCTTTACTCTCCGGAAGTATTTTGTGAGAATGGATGTATATTCTTTAAATATTTGATGAAAATATTCAATGAAGCCATCTGGGACTGACCTGTTCTTAGTGGGAAGGATTTTAATTACTAATTCTATTGTGTCAATAGACTCAGATATTCAATTTCTTCTCTTGTCAATTTTGATCATCTACATCTTTCTAAAAAATTCTTGATGTGGCTATTATATATCAGAACAAAGTGTATAGTTAAAAACAAAACAAATCTGGAAATTAGGACATTAGAGCCAACTCTATGTTTTTCTCTGATAATATTGGTAAGTAACTTCATATCTTTGGGCAGTTAAACCTCTTATTGCCTTAGAAGGAAGTAGCCAGATAACCTTTGAAAGACCAATAATAAAGAGATGCCTTCACGTGAGCAAGTTCAATTAAACAGTACATATTTAGTTGCTCACTTTTGGATGATGTACTTTGAAAGCTCTTATATTGTTTATCTGTTATTTTTCACAGATGTTTTGGTTTTGTTATATTTGTTGATGTTGCATATTCAAGCTTTGAAAATATTTACTATAATATGTTTCCTTACCCCATTGTTTCTAGGGTAAGAGACTTGATTAACCAGGAATGCTCATTTAAAGAGGAAATATAAATTTTATATTTAAAACTTTTTGGAAAGTCTGGGATTAAAGACAAAGCAATTTGGCAGTCATGAAACGTTTTTGTTTCTCACCACAAAGCCACAAGTTTTTATCATTTGTAGAAAATAATAAACCTCTGCGGAATTATGAGATCATCGCCAGTGTTGTTTTTGTTTGTTTGTTTGTTTTTTAATTTATTTTGTTTTGTAAAATAAAGCACGTCACATTTATTTAACTTTTTTTTATAGATTACCTAATGTTATAAAGTAATGGTCACTTAGGAGATATAACATAATCCTGAATCTTTGAATTATCTTTTTCTAGTGATCCATAATAACAAATGTACATTATAGTACAACTTAAAGTACACACACACACACACACACACACACACACACACACACATCTCCTCTGCCACAGGCATAGACTTATAAAAGTTTCCAAAAGAATACTTGGAGAATGTACAAGTGCACTTTATAATTGCAGTTCAATTTCATTCAATTTGGTTTGATTTGGGGATGAGGGTGGGAATTCCCTACAAATGTATTTTATCATATACTAATAGGTCACAACCCACAATTTGACAACTACCGTTCTAGTTAATATAATTAGCATTCAAGTCATGTATCTCATATAGTTCAAAAGTAAGTCACCATTACAGAGGTGTTCTGCTTAGTATTATATAGAGAGCTGTTCAAAGCAGACCAGTCAATAGGTCGTGACAGGCCTTTAACATGCAGGGAAACCTGGGAGTTGGCACATTCGCTTGAGTGATGTGCCAGCGTCCCCACCATTTACACCTTCCCGCCATGTACATTGTCCCTGATACATCTTAGAGGGTGAAAGAATATATGCAGACATATTGCTTTTGCAGTCAGAAAAGCTAGTTATTAAATATATCATACTGGGTATATCCTAGGGTTGCCATAAGAAAGCACTGCATACTGGGTGGCTAAAAGCAAAAATGTATTGTCTTGTAGTTCTGGAGGTTGGAATTCTAAGGTATCAGCATCACTAGCTCCTTCCAGAGCCCACAGGGGAATCCTCCATGGCCTCCTCCTGGCTTCTCGTGGCTTGCTGGCATTCTCTGACATCCCTTGGCTTGCAGCTGCATCACTAGAAGCTCTGCATTTGCTAGCTCATGGCATTCTTTCTGTGTGTCTCTGTCTTCACCTGGTAGTCTTCTTAAAAGGACACTGGACATATTGGACTAGCAGGGCCCCATTCTCCTCATGACCCCATCTTAATTAACAATATTTAGAAATACTCTATGTTGAAAGAAAGTTACATTTTGAGGTACAAGGGCTGGGACTTGAGCATCTTTTTTGGAGGCACACAATATAACCTGAACATAGGAAATCTATTTATCCACACTCTCTCATGCCCCAAATTTCACCTATCAAATATCATGGCATTATAATTTCACTGTCAGGAGATTTTGAGAGAGGACAATTGATTGAGAAGAAAAAAAAATGATTTCAAGTTACAAAAAGGCAGAAGAAAAAATTTGCAGTACCACCTAAGACTGTGTCCGGCTTTCCAAAAGTGCCATTCTTGAATGCATGCTCTAGCTTGCTTTCAACTCCAAACTTTGACATGGAATCTTCTGTTTTCCTCTCTCCTCTTCTTTGCCTGGTAAATAATTCTGAATTCATACAGTCATCAATTCCAGTGTAACAAACCTCACAGGGATCACTGGTGTTCAGTTATATTTGCAAGAATGCTGAGCTTCGGATTAAAAAGGAAAATCCATCAGCTGTGTGGCTTTCCCCTGCTGAACTAGAGACCGGAAAATAAATGTTTTCACCTTTAATGACCTCCATTGTCCCGACTTCACAGAATCCCCAGTGGGTGGCTAATCCTTTGGAACAATACAGTACAGATGTTTCACATGATAAGAAGGCTAATTCCAGACCAATCAGAGCCACTCCAAATGTCAGGTCACCAAAATAAAGTTAAAATATGGGGCCAACAGATGCGGCCTCCAGAGTCTGGTCCCTTTGTAGGTGAGGTCATCCCTCAGCAATGGGCGATATCTTTGCTTTGTTTTAGGCAATGGCAGCTTTCTCCTTAGTGAGATGTGAGCTGCTCTGGGTGTTTTCTTATACTTACTCTGTTCACTACTGTCAGAAATTCCTCTCAAAATAAACACTGCTTCACATTATCTGGACTTTTACACTCCCATCTATCTACGTAGGAATTTCTGCCATGATTTTAAATCTGAATAATAAGTAGTGCAGTTATTTAACAATTAGGAACAAAGTTTTGATCAAGCAGAGAAAAGTCCCTAATTTTCTACCATGAGATAAAGAATTATTTTGCATAAATAAATAAAAATGTTGCAAAATCTTCTGGAATTCTCCAGGTAAATGCTCAAAGTTTCTTTCAATTTTAGTTTTATAGTAAAAGTAATTCTAATATTATAGTCCCTGTAGTAATAATACAATTGTAGGTAATAGTAATTAATTCATATACTTATTTCTTATATATATTTTATTTTACAATTTACTATTTCACCTTTAAATTGTTTTCTTGATTCTAAGGACATGCTTCTAGACAACAGTTTTTCTTTTAAAAGAAAGATCATATTCAATGACAATTTAACTGTAAGGTTCTTTCTCAATTTGTGAAACATCAAAAATATGAAGAATCATAAATATTAAGATTGAGAAAATACAGAAACTCCCAGTAATATATAAAACTGTCCATATTGTAGAGAGTTTAAAAATTCTTAGGATAAAAGAATGCTATTTAGATGTCTTAGGATATATATTATTTTAAACAAGTTTCAAGCTATGTTTAAAAAATAATAATAGTTTTGGAGATGTAAGACAGCAAAAATATTTTATATGATTCATGAGATGATTTCATTTTTTTCTTTGTAAATCTAGGTTGGCTTTAAACTCTGTGACTAGGCCCTTTGCCAGCTACAAGTCATGGAAAATCTTCCCCAATTTTTCTTATGTTGGAGCCAGTGGAGTTGCCAAAATAAAATAACTGGAAGCACCAAGTTAGGGTATTAGATTATCTAGTCTATTGCATTGGAAAGATTGTGGTCTTTGTCAGTTTTTCAGATGAATTTCTTTCTTAAAATGAGGTAAACAAAAAATAATTTTATCTCTCCTGAGGGGGTGGATTTTGCAGAATAATTATGTTCCTTAGCCATTATTTCCTTTTGGCTCTTTCTTACCCATATCAGCACAATCTCTTACCTCCCCAGCAATACCAACTAAAAGCTTTGTCTTGTTTTAACTGTTCTTTGTTCTTCTTTGAAAATATCTTGGTTTTTCTTTTATTTGTTAAAATTCAAAATTGAGAATGCATTTAGTAAAAATATATAAATGATGTGTGTCTGTTAAATTGTTTATCTCAAGGTTTTGTTTTTTTTTTAACAATAATTTGTATCTATTTAGGAGTTCAGTTAACTTTTGTGATCAGCTACCTTTCAGCACTGTCATTTTGGTACAAAGAGCACTCTATCTCTCTGTCTCATGTGGGTGTGGGTGTGTGTTTGTTAATATCTCTCTTCCTCTCTCTCTCTCTCTCTCTCTCTCTCTCTCTCTCTCTCTCTCTCTCTCTCTCTCCCTCCCTCTCACTTTTTTTTTTAATCTTTTCAGATCTTTCTTCCTTCTTTCATTCTCTTTGTTTTTCCACCATCCTTTCTTCTTCTGTTTCTTCATTTCATGCTTGATTACTTTTGCTATAATGAATATTTTGGCCTGGCTGTGGTGGCTCAATGGTTGAGTATTGAGCTATGAATCAAGAGGTGATGGTTTGATTCCCAGTAAGGCACATGCTAGGGTTTCAGGCTCCATCCCCAATGGGGGCATGGAGGAGGCAGTCAATCAATGATTCTCTCTCATCATTAATGTTTCTATCTTTCTCTCTCCCTTATTCTCTGAAATCAATAAAATTATATTTTTAAAAATAATATTTTGGTCCTAACCGGTTTGGCTCAGTGGATAGAGTGTCAGCCTACATACTAAGAGATTTCTGGTTTGATTCTGGTCAAGGGCTTGTGTCTTGGTTGCGGGCACATCCCCAGTAAGAGGTGTACATGAGGCAGCAGATCAATGTTTCTCTCTCATTGATGTTTCTAACTCTCTATCCTTCTCCCTTCCTCTCTGTAAAGAAATCAATAAAATATATATATATTTTTAAACAGAATATTTTGTAGTAAATTTAGAGTTGAAAATAGATGCACAAAAATTAAAGTTTTCTGGTTAAGTCAGCTCAATTATGTAACATAGGGGTGTCGAACTCAATCAGAGAAGGGGCCAAAATCTAAAATCCAGCCTAAATCGCGGGCCGAATGGTTTACTGAACAGTCATAAACTGTCATTGTGATGGAAACTCAGCGGAGTGCAGTGATGACAGCGCGGTGCGGGCCACATTGCAAGGCCTGGTGGGACGGATTTGGCCCGCGGGCCTTGTGTTTGACACATGTGATGTAACACATTCACCATTGTAGTATATCACCTGCTCCCCAAACAAATTGTTATATATAAAAGAAGTTTTAATTTTACACTTTGTTGTATTTATTTGTTTTTATTTCATTTAAAAATAATAATATTAAAATATTATTAAAATTTATAAACCTAACTACAGGTCAGCTTTGCCAACAGAACTGTGACCAGCCCATTAACATGTTTGTTTTATGTTATTTTCTCAAAGCTGTCTGCACCCAGGAGCTGAGCAGTTAGAAGATGGTAGTTCTGTGAACATTAAACATAATCCAGGTTGATATGTTTTTTTTCCAGGCAAGGCCAAGGCTTCTGATTAGTTTATGATCAATTTATAGTTCTGGCAGTTGAAAATAAAGTAGAATAAGTTAACTCATCAGGCTTGATTTTTATAGTGATCATTTATAATAGATAGCTCGCACATTCATGTTGATGTGGTCTTTGCACTTGAAAAGAACCTTATGGAACATGAATTATATTTTTAAAGTCTTTATTTGCCTACTGCCTTATTTTATTACAGTGTTCCCATAAAACCTTAATACTAATATTTAAGAAAAAAAAGAATGAATAACTATGCCAAATTGATAATAACAATAAAAGAACATCCAAAAGTCAATTAAGTTTAGAATCTTTGGGAAAGAAGAAAATACTTTTTAAATATTAATGAACACTTGGGGATAAAGATGGGAAGAAAATTAAAAGTTTGGCACCAATTGGCCTTATAAGAAGGACAGATAATTTAGCAATCTACAAAGTATTTCTTAGAAGCAAAACCCAGGAGATCCATTAGATCTACAAGCCTTTACAGTGAACATCTGTGGCTTATCACATTATGCAACATTACTTATTTTATGTAACATTATATATACTTTGTCACATTAATTGCAACTCATTAATAAATAGGTTGAATATTAGTTTAAATTAAAAGTCAAACTCATGAGAATTATAATGAGACATTTTTTGCTTTTCTATTTCATCAAATCCTTTTCCTCTAAAATATTTTTTTACTTCATCTGTTCTGAGGAATTATTATGAATTTCTTGAACTATTTCATAATTTGGGATTTCTAACTATTAAGCTAATAAGAAAACTATGTATGAAGATAACTATCTGAACATGTGTCGGCTCATTTATCATGCTGAAGAAAGCTTTAAATATTCTGGGGAATTTTAGCGCAGAGCCTGAGTGAGAGAGAAAACGTATTTAAAACAATAGGGTTTTTCTGGTCACGTGCCATATTTCCTGATCCATTGTGTTTGGCACCAGGAAACAACTTGGCATGAACCCCTGAAAATCCATCAGCAACTGTGTCAACTTTATCACTTCCTGAGCTCATGCTTGCAGGAAATGGATACAAAAACAATGATTTAAAAGGGGAAACATTACTCTTTGCCGTTTAGAAAAAAAAATATCATATACATTCAACACTTACTTGCTATCTCCTTACTGTAAATAAACTGGAAATTTGTCTTAATGATAGGCAACGAGTATATAATATCAGTTGAGCCTTTGTCTATGAAATAAAAGAAAAAATGCATTACCTATTTTTTATGTGCTTTTTAAAAACTGGAATAGATTATGTGAATTTCAGTTTGTATGGAAAAGGTAGCAAGAGATGCGTGACATATGTCAAATTCAAAAACACTACCAATAAGCTACTTCTGGAGAGAAACAGTTATTTTACTTAGTATATGGAAAGGTAATAGGTGATCAGAATAGAGGACCAAATGAGAAAGAGGGTTCATAGAGCAGAATGACATAATGGCAGAAACTACTCTTCTTTGGGGATTTTAAAAAGAAATGGAAATATACAAAATGTTACCTTAGAATGCTTTCAAATCAGAAAACATAAGCAGTAAAAGGTCATGAAACCATAAGTATTGGTGACCTGATACTTTTATTATTTTTTTTAGCCATGGACTATAAAACAGTCCCACCCCTGGTCCCATCCCCTCAGCATCCAGCTTGGCTACTGGCCGCCTTCATCTGATTATTAACAATATTTGCAACTGTGATATTAATAAGTGCTCATTCTAAATATGCATTTCCTTTAAAACAGTCTTTCTTGGCTTTTTATCAGAGTTCTATTGCTTTTTTTTTTTTTTTTTACTACACAAAATTTCTTCCAGAGAGCTTTGCTTTCAAATTTGATTAGCTACTACATGGAAAATTAAATATAGATATTCCTTAAATAAATTGGCATTCAGGCAATAAGAGCCCCTAAAGTAAAGGAAAAAGTAAAAGCTAAGATACTCCCCCCACTATTTTTTTTTACTAACATCTCTCTCTTCTGAAATATGTCCTATGTTTGGTCCTATTTCTATTAGACTGATGATTTGGAGATAATACTAGATGATGACTATACTCATACCTAGCCATGTTTCAAATTTCATTGTATTTTAAAATATAGTTTTGGACATTTGGATTCTTATTTCATAATTAAGAAGGCTTAATCCAGTGATATAAATAAGAATATACAAGGTTTGAGCTGAAACCTCATTTGCAATCATTGAGAATAGTTAGAGTAATCCCATTGGATGATGCCCCAAGCATACCAACCATTATGAAACTCAAGCAAGTTCATTTGGATCTATTTTACATATTGAGCTTTCTCATACATTTTTATTTGGAAAGGAGGTTTGAAAACAAATCATAGCACTCTACCATTACTTCACATAAATTATTGCCATAGTTACTTAAGCATTACATTTAAATTTGAGTTTTAAGTGTGAGAAAGACTAAGCTAGAAGTTTTTCAAACAGGCTTCCAACTTGATTTCATAAAATAATGCAACTTAGAAGTGCTTTGAAGATCAAACTGTACTTTTTTGAGGTATAATATTAAGAGCAATCCAAGAAAAATGAAATAAAGATGGATACCAAATATAATATTTGGCACTTTTTTGCCAGAATTTTAAAAGGTAGATGAACAAATTATTTTGTTGGGACTATAAAACTATATCATGGAATACAGAAAGCACTACTCATTTATAGTGACCTGGTATTCTTTGTATTCTCTTTGTTGAAAGAGAAATGCTTTTTAACTCTTCAACTGAAAGTAAAGGTGGTACAAAAAAAATTTAAGTTTATACTAAAATAAAGAAAATAGTTATGCTACAATAAACAAAGTACATAATGAATGGAAGAAATAGTAAAAGAGTTTTCAGTAAATATTAGGATCTTTTAATATTAAATCCAAAGTTAAGCATGATTATTTATGGTTACAAATTCTATGTCATAGTAAAAATATCTAACAAACATTATATCATTCATTTACTACATATTGATGATTATCATTATGCTTGGTTGTTTCATTCTACAATGCCACCATGAAAACAGCCATTTTCTCCTAGGAAATATACTGGATTAGGTTCCTGTGAACCTCTGGTCACAATATTTTTAACAATGGGTCAATACCTGCTTTAATGTATCTTTCTTTTTAAAGACACCTTATTTAACATGACTGGTGATTCTTTAACATTGAACACAAAGCCAACAGCATGATAAGTCATTTGTGAATGAAATTTCTCTAATAATAATACATGTATTTTCTTGATAAGGCACATCACAGGCCTCTCAAGGTTAGTAACACAAACAATAACTTCAGAAATATCTGTGGGTGTTATTTTAAAAAGTGACTCAACAACCAAAACAAAACAAACAACAACAACAACAACAAAAAACAACAAATTTACCGTGGAAAAAAATAAAACATTTTTATGATAGAAGAGCTAAAACAAGGTAAACCGAGTGCTTGTTGAACTTCATCATTTATTTTTGCCCCTCTGTCCATATCTACAAATAACTGTGAAGGCATTACAAATATTTATTCGGGAATAGGGGTGTTTACAAATAAATTTTAGTGAATAGTTGAATTCAATAAGTTGGGAATCTATGAATAATAGGGATTGAGTTAGTGATTGAGAAACCTCCATATCTCCAAATGGAATGCATGTTTTCAGTATTTATTTTACTGGAACTCTTACCAGTTATAAGTATTCCACTCCCTGCTTTTGGGGAGTTTTTCTTTCTTTCATTATCAGAATATTACACTCTTCTTCCAGATGTTCAACTTCTCCCACTGGCCTGCCCTTCTGAGTTCCATCTCCTTCACCACCTTTGCAAATATAGAAATGTCTTCAGGAACCATTCCCAAACCTCCTCTCCTCTCCCTCTATTCACTCCCTACACAATCTCTTCCTTACTCAGAAGACTATCAACATTTTATCTCCTGCTCAAATTCTCCCCCTGAGCTTCAGGCATATATACAATGGACTACTAGACAATTGCTTTCACTGTCTCAAAAGCACCAAGAAGCCAATGTGCATAAAAGTAAATTTATGATCTTTCTCCACAAAACTTGAGCTTACAATCCAAAGTATTTATGAGAGGAAGAAACTTTTATAGCATGGGTTCTGGAAAATATTTTAAGAATAACTTTAGGTAGCACACAGTGAAACAGTTCTCCTCTCCATATTAAGCAACTGAGGTTATTTTACAAAAGAGAATGCAGACAGGAAACATCGCAGTAGTCATATACAATAAAAGGCCTCCATTCCCAGGAGTTGGGCCATCATCATCCCAAACTAGATCCTCAACATCTCTGATAGTATAATTCCCTGAGTCCAGGATTCAAGGCAAGCTGATAAACCTGCCAGTTGATTTCTTTAGGCTTTTTCTTTGTCATCAGATTAAAACTTCCACAACTAGTCATGACATAGCAGCTAGAATCTATAATTTCCACACACATTTCCTCACAGTCTTGTGGTAAATATCTTTACATTGAACTAGTGACCTTAATTTTACAAGATATTTTTCTGATTACATATTTATATATTTTAAATCTATACTGAGTATATATTACTTTTAACTGATAAAGTAACTAATATCATTCATAATTATAATAAACATATATAACAATTTTGGTCAGCCTTCTACATACCATATTTATTTGTAGTATTAAAAAATTAGTGTCTGCACAGACCAAAGTAAAGTATTTATAGAAAGAAAGTGAGGTTTTGAAATTCAGCATTCTAGTTAATATAAATTTTTAAATTTCAAATTGCAGGTCTTGAAATCTTGTTGCTATTCAATACATATTTTTAGTAAATTGATGAGACAAATGATGAGAGATAGAAAAATTATGTATTTTTACCCATTTGCTAATCTGTGTTTTTTTGTGTGTTTTTTTTTTTCATTCAAGACACAAAATATACTTTTCTAAATACATGGCCATCATGTCTTATCCTTTTTAGACTAGTTTATGACTTGGTAGCTTATAAAAATTCTTTTTAGAATTTTCAGTATTAGTCAACTTATTATCAGAATCATATTTTGGGTCTTAGTCATTCTTAATAGGACTTTGACAAAGATTGCTTCAAAGAAGGTAGCTGATGAAAACTTACCCTGGGGCTGAAACCGGTTTGGCTCAGTGGATAGAGCGTCAGCCTGTGGACTGAAAGGTCCTGGGTTCGATTCCGGTCAAGGGCATGTACCTTGGCTGCGGGCACGTCCCCAGTAGGGGGGTGCAAGAAGCAGCTGATCGATGTTTCTAACTCTCTATCCCTCTCTCTTCCTCTCTGTAAAAAATCAATAAAATATATATAAAAAAAGAAAACTTACCCTGTGAGTAGCTATTAAAATATTTAATGTTATTACACAGGCCTTGAAAAATAACTATCTTAATAATAGCTGTTTTCATAGAAAATTTGGAAATTTGAAAATATGTACCCATGTAAAATGAAATATAAAACCAATAATAGTTTGCTCAGCATATTGTATTTTTAAGGTATCATTAGCTGCTGAAACAGGCACTTTCCCAAGTTTCAATGTTTTAATTTTTATCATTCTTCATGGAACATGTATCCTTGGTGAGTGGACCTTTCACATAATTCAGGACTCAACCTTCTAGCATATGGCTCTTATTTATTATAAAACTTTGGAGATAATACTTTATTTATTCTTAAAACAATTATCATTAGAATCATCTACTTGATGACTGTTTCTCATCATCAAATAGCTAATCAATGCAGTGTGAAAAATACCTTAAATATATGTAAATATAATAATCTATTATAGAAGATCCTTGAGATCAAGGACTTCTTTGTTTTGTTTACCTTTGTTATCCATCTTCTTGGTGCTATTTTTTTCTCTCCTTATGTTAATTCATCTAGTCAAGATGCTCAAGCCATCTTGTCTCACAATCTGAAAGTCCAGTACATGCTATCTGATTCTAATTTATGCCCTTTTAGAAAAGACAAAACTATAGAGAGGGTAAAAAGATCAATGATTGGCAAGCATGTGGAGAGATGAGAGGATGATTGAATAGACAGCACTTTAATATTCTCTGTAATCCCATAGTGGTGGATACATTTGTCAAAAAACCCATGGAACTTTTAAAATACAAATAATTATTGCAAATTTGAGAATATGCAAACAATAAAAATTCGGGAGTTCAGGAAATGTCAGCAAGAAGTTTCACAAAATATTACAAAGGAATCTAATTTCATTGCAAGTGCATAAGATGACCTCAATGAAGAATGTGAGGGAAAGGTGTTGACCTAAGTAATTCAAAATGAAGTGGGTCTGCAAGATAAAAGCTAAAGAAACTGCACATGGGTACTCTACTTTAGTTGAAATGTGCCCCCCTGAGAGGTATGGATTAAAAATGTAGATACTGATTCACATATACTCATATACATTAGGATGGGATGATTTAGCAAGTGGATGGCAGTTGGCAGAAGCCAGGGTATCACTGCTAGAGTGGTAATTAACAAACACAAAGGGGAGAAGGCTGAAATATTACATGTGGGAACTGATTAGGATTGGGAAGATCAGTAAAGACATAATACTGATATTTATATGTATACTAATATTTAGCTTAAATGCATATAAAGTCATATAAAATGTTTAAATATATATTATGTGTATGTTATATATATAGTATATATGTAGTATATATTATATGTGAGTTAATTATACATATACATCTATTTCCTCACTTTCTCAGCTGGGAAGTCCAGAGCAAAGATATCCCAGTAGCAACTAGCACTCCAACCTCCCAAATCTTGATTTATAATATTGTATTTCAATAAAAAGAACTAGGAACCTTGGAAAATGGCTTATATTTTCAAGGACCTGAACGGGAAATACACAAGATGCACTTGAGCATCTTATAATTGCTGAAAGTAAGCAAGTACTCAAATAAACATAAAACTGTAACATGGGACAGAAGCCAATTAAAGGCATTCCCAATGACCAAAGCTGGAACAACTGGAGCAAGAAAATAGACAAAATAGCAATGGAATTTAACCCAAAGAGTAAAATAAATATATATGAGCCCATGGTGATATAGAATATAATATTTTAATAATTGGTGAAGAGGACACAAATCTCCTGTGTAATCAAATTCTGCATCATTTATGTAGATACTCTATTCTCTGGGGTTACATACCTCCCCACTCCTTATGTATAAATTTCAAACAGTGACTGCTTCCAAGGAGTACAATATAGAAAAGAGAAAAGAAGTATCGATAACTTTAGAGTGCAGAATCCTGGCAAATACTACCTCAGCAAGTGATTATGGCTACAATAAATCATGTTGATAATGTGTATACTTGATATAAAATGAAAAAAGGCACTTCCCTCTGTGACCTTCCTCCCTAAAACAAATAACCCTAGTCTAATCATGAAAAACATCAGACAAATCCCAATAAGGAACATTTTACATATAATACTCATGCGATTTGCTCCTCAAAACTCTCAAGGTCATCAGAAACCAAGTCTGAGTAACTGTAACAGGCAAGACCAGGTGGCGGCAACCTACCGCTCCAGAGCCGCACGCGGCTCTTTTGAAGCTTTACCGCGGCTCCGACAACTTGCAAGCCTGTGTGGAAATGAAGGTAACATCTTACAGCCCTGATGTGCTGACACTGTGCACTGAGGTTCAGGAGCAAAAATCCCATTAACCAGGTAAATTAAATATTTTAATTAGCTATTAATTTGCAAAAATATATTTTACATTGTTAAGTGAAAAAGTCCTTTTTTTCTTCAGATTGACAGCTAACTGCACGATCCGGTATATAGCATTAAGGTAAGAAACAATATATGCAGTGTTATCCAAGTGGCTCTTTATGTCTTAAAGGTTGCAGACCCCTGGGCAAGACAATGCTTCAGAGGACAGGGACTAAATGCAGTGAGGTCTCCCAGTTTATATCCTAAAAGAAAAAGAAAAAAGACATTTAATAAAAACTGAGGAAACTTAAATAAAGCATGGACTTTAGTTAATAACAATGTCTCAATACTGGTTCTTTAATAGTGACAAATGTACCATGTAAGATGTTAATAAAAAAGGAAACTGACACTCTAGGTGTAAGATGCCAGCCCAATTATGGAAAATTGAGCAAATAAAAAAATATACATGATTCAAGAAAATAGGTGAAAGCATACTATAAAATAGCAGTATCTTTTCTGTGAATGAGAAATGAATGGGCAGAGCAGCCAATACTCATAAAGTATATAAAGCACTCTAGTTCTGTGGATAAAAGTCACAAATTATTGAAGTAAAATGTTACTTAATAAGCAATAAAAAGCACAAAATTAAAACATAGGCTTGCTATACTTGTAAAACTTTAAAGTGAAAAATTAAAACAAACTAAAATTCTCTTAATATTTATAATTATCCAGATACTTTTTAATAGAAGGGCAGTGCTTATAAAACAAAAGATTTATTATACCTAAGGAATTTTATGATCAAATTGATTTTTTCATAAGTTATTGATAGAATCATGTAATTCTTTTGAATTAACATGTAGCTAATAACTATCCAGCTCTTTTAAAATTTATATAACCTTCCCTTCATATTTTTCTGAAACTTCTCTAAGGAATGATCAAATATATGGAACTGTAATGATCTAAGAGGTTTATGCATGGATATATTTCTAACATCGTTTATAATAAAAATGGGGGAAAAAACAATGTGAAGGCTAAGCAACTTATGGTTCATAAATATGGCAGAAAATTAAACTATTCTAGTTCTATACAAATTAAATTTTATAGCTAATGATAAAAACAATTGCATGAAAAATAAAATGAATGTGGACAATTATATCCCCTTTGTTTCTTTTATAATTTATTTAACTCAGTGAGTACTATTCTAAGTTGGAATATATGTTTAAAATAAAACATGAGTTGCTTTTTACAGTCTTTGCAAATATTATCTCTCTGCAATTTGTAAAATGCAAAAATTAACAGCTTAATTCATTATAATCATTTAGATAATTATTACCTAGACATTTATAATTTAGTTAGACCTTCAGTTAGTAGAACATTTTATTCAGAACAATTTTATTCTTCAGAATTTTTTAAGTAGGATTTTTTAATTTGTTTCTTGGTTTTGCTTTTTTATCTTACCATATGCTGCTGTGTGATATTAATCTAATCACTTTACCTTCACTATAGGCATTTGGTTAGGAAGTTTCACAAAACTTCAGCAGCTGAAGTTTTCAGACACAGATGTGAAACACTAGGCAGCTCTGCTTCTAATATTTTAGTTAGAATTTCAGCTAAGCAAAGAGGTAAATAATTGAGATAAGCCCTACCTGGTTTGGCTCAGTGGATAAAGCGTCAGCCTGGGTTCCATTCTGGTCACGGGCATGTGCCCCAGTTGCAGGCTCAACCCCCACCCAGTAGGGGAAAGTTCAGGAGGCAGCCAATCAATTATTCTCTTTCATCATTGATGTTTCTAGCTCTCTCTCTCATCCTCTCTGAAATCAATAAAAATAAAAAATAAAAAAAAAGAATTCAGAACAGCGAGTATCTCAGTGAATATTATGATGCACCAGGATTCCATTTTAGAGATGAAAAATGCATTTGCTAACTTTTCCTCCTCCTTAACATAACACATAATGGCACATCCATTTTTTTTTATATGCTATTGCTTTTATCCTTTGTACTTGTCAACCACAGAATGATATACAAGACAGTGATATCCAATTGTATACCCTTGTAGAAGTACGGACTTTATATTGAGAGGTCAGAGTTGCAGTATTGACTCCATCTGTGACTAGTTTATGTAGCTCTTAGACAAAGCATTTACTTTTGCTTTGTCTGAGTTTCCGCATCTCCAGATGCAGAATTGATGTCCATTGGGCAAGATTCACTATGAGGGAAAAAATAAAGTATAGATTCTAATGTGCCTGGCATGCAGAAATTGATCAAAACATTTTCTTTTATTTTTTTAGTGTCGTTTCCACAAAACTTATATTAATTAAGATTTTCTTGATCAACACATTCCATCTAACAGACTGGTTGGTAGATTATTCTATTTAATTGAGCTCATTAAACAGAGGACACACTGGATGCTGTTCAATTTAATAAAAATAGATTCACAAAACATGCTTCTAAATAATTATCATAAAGACATAGAAATTTATAAAGGTGTTGGTTTTAAATAAAGCCACTGTAATTTTACATCCTGTCAATATTGTACAAATACACACAAGAAACATTATTTCTTTGAGAACTGATGGGTTTTTTTTTGTGTGTGTGTGTGGTTTTTTTTTTGGTTGTTGTTGTTAAAATACATAATTTAAATATGTCTTTTATTATCAAGATATTTCATCTCTGTAGTAAGTGGGAAAGGATCACGGTTGCTTTAATCTGAGGAATAATATACATGTGTCACTGTTTTGATGCAAATTGTCCTCTGTGAAAGCAGCTCATTGAGATGATTGATAGTCATCACCTTCAGCTCACTGTGAATGGATAGCATTTGGTAAAGAAATAACTTCTGTAATAAGACTGCCCTGTCCCTGAAGTCATTTGTTGACTACTCCCAACACACATTGGCTTTGCAACCCAATGTGTACACAGACATTGTCTATGATTGGAATTCTGATTCATTGGCTGCTCTTATTATCACAGCCATTTATCATAGACCTGAGGCCATTTTGGAGGGCATCTCTTCTTCCAAATGGATAGGAGTTATATTCAAAACAGTTGGAACAGCAGTTCCCACTCTCTCTCTGTTCCCTTCACAGCATCTGTCCATCCAATCAAGTGAACTTCTTGTAAAAGTTAATAAAAAGCACTTACTCTAATTATGACATAAGTAAATTTTTATTTATTTTAAATTTTAACTTCATGATGTTGAACCTAAATTCAATTATATTGTTGTTGTATCGTTAATGAGACCTTATAAATAATTGTACAACAATCCACAGATTAAATATATCCAGATTATCATGACCTTACACTCTTTAAGACTTCCTTTATTATTATTATTATTATTATTGCTAAAGCATTCTTCTGGATTCCCAAGTACATGGAAACTATTAGGTTGAATACTGAGGGAGGAGTATTTATGAATAAATCAATATAAGTCAGTATTTCTGGTCTCAACATTATAATACTCAGATTAGTGTTTCAGTGACTTTACACAATTTCTGCTATGACTATAATACCTATGCTATTGTACTGAGAATGGTAAAAAATTGCATTTATTGAGTGTTTTATTTGTGCCAGGTATTGATTTGTGAAGACAGATGGTATGATGCAGAGTACATGGGTGATGGAACCACGTGTCTTATATTAAATACTTATTCTTACATTCAATAGCCATTGTAGCCTAGAATAAGTCAGCATTCCTGAACTTAGTTTTCAAAAAAATTATATATAACATGTGAACCATTCTGAGTACGAGATTGACATATAATTTTCAAAAAATTCATGCACTGGCTTGGGGAGTGGCTTCCCTCCCCAGAGCCTGGCCTGCGCCCTCTCGCAGTCTGGGACCTTTTCCCCTCTCCCTCTCCCCCGACCCCAGTCCTTACCTCTCTGCTCACTGCTCCTTAGCACTTCCACAGAAGTGAGAGATGTCCCTGCCACCATTGCTGTGCTCTACAGCTATGAGCCTGGATTCTGGCTAAATGGCTTTCCCCTGTGGGAGTGCACTAACCACCAGGGGTCAGCTCCTGTGTTGAGCGTCTGCCCCCACACAGTCAATGCACATCATAGTGATTGGTTGATCTGGTTGTTTGGTCATCATAGTCACTTAGGCTTTTAATATGTAAGACTAGAGGGCTGGTGCACTAAATTCATGCACGGGGGAGGATGTCCCTCAGCCCAGCCTGCATCTTCTCCAATATGGAACCCCTCGAAGGATGTCCAACTGCCCGTTTAGGCCCATTCCTACCAGTGGTATCCTCTCACTATCCAGGACTGCCAGCTCCCAACTGTTTGCCTGCCTACCTTCCTGATTGCCCCTAACCGCTTGTGACTGCCAGCCTGATCACCCCCTAACAACTCCATGCCAGCCTGTTTGCCCCTAACTGCCCTCCCCTGCAGGTATGGTCCACTCCAAATGCTCTCCCCTGCAGGTCTGGGTCCCTCCAAACTGCCCTTCCCTGCAGGCCCAGTCACCCCCAACTTCCCTTCTCTGTTGGTTTGGTCACCCCTAACTGCCCTCCCCTGCAGTCTTGATTGTCCCCAACTGTACTCCCTTGTAGGCTTGGTCCCTCTCAACTGCCCTCCCCTGCTGGCCATCTTGTGTACACATGGGGGCAGGATTTTTGACCATATGGGACAGCCATCTTGTGTGTTGGAATGATGGTCATTCTGCATATTACTCTTTTATTAGATAGGATAGAGGCCTGGTGTATGAATGGGGGGGCAGTTGGTTTTCCCTGAAGGGTGTCCCAGATCAGGGTGGGGGTTTTCTTGGGTTGTGGGGCTGCCTATGCAAGGGGGTTGTGGTGGTTTGCAGGCTGGCCACTACCCCAGGTGACCTATGAGGAGGCCCTGGTTTCTGGGGTTTATTTATCTTCTATAGTTGAAACTTTGTAACCTGGAGCAGAGCCAAGCTTCCTGCTTGCTCCCTGGAGGCAGCCATTTCTATTGGAATTCATTTATCTTCTATAATTGGAAGGTTGTAGCCTTAAATGGAGGCCAAGACAAGCCAGGGCTTCAGAAGCTTGGCTTCCTCCATCACGGGGGGAAACCCTAGCCTCCTGCTCTCTCCAGCTCCATGGCTGCTGCCATATTTGTTGGGATTTATTTATCTTCTATCATTGAAACTTTGTAGCATTGAGTGAAGGCCTGGACAGAAAGGGCAGGCAGAAAGCTTGGATTCCTCCATTGCTAGGAAAACCTAAGCCTCTCTCCTGCTCTCAGTGGCCACAGCCATCTAAAAGCATATTAGACTTTTATTATATAAGACCTTTTTATATAATTTCAGCATTCATCAAATTCTAATTTATGATTTCTTTGCACTAAAAGTTTCATGAGGATGGCATTGGGACTTAGGAGATCTGCTTGGCTCACTAGGCATTTTATTTGTTCATGAACAGACCAATGATAATGAAGAAATTCAGTATATGCAATCCCAAAATATGCTTCTTTGCATATTGATTATTTGGACTTAGTGGCACTTGAAATACAGCAAGTATTTCAAGTGCTACTAAGGCAAACAGATCCTGTTGAAATAGCTCATACCTTCTATTAGTCTCCCCTATATTTTAGTTGCTTTTCCACAATTACTACTCTTTGTTCAATCCAGACTATAATCAGTTATGCTCAATTATTTATGTGGGTCTTTATTTTTCTTGTGAGGGTTCCCATGTGCATGTATGTAAATAAAATATGAATGCTTTCCTCCCTCTGATCTGTTTTACGTCAGTCCCAGCCAGACACTGTAGGAGGGTAGAGAGAAAATTTTCCTCCCATGCAGTACAGAACAAAAAGTACTGACAAAAAAATCAATGATATTTGACAATTTCAAAAGAGTGAGGTAAAAGGCTTTTCTTTCTTTTTTTTATAAATGGTGTTGCAACAAGATTGACTTAGAAAATGATAAAACTAGGATCTAATTCCCCACAACATACCAGGGTACATTCCAGTTGTATGAGGTACCTAACATTAAAAACAAACAAAACAAATGCTGAATGAAGACATGAGTGTATTCTTTCATAACGTAGGGATGAGGAAGTGCCTCATTTTGTCTCAAAACGATAAGGAAACTGAAAATGTTGATGCATTTAACTATACAAAGATAGACACTTTCACTGCATGGGGAAATCTACTAAGCAAAGTGAAAAACTGCAATCAAAAATTGCACTATAAAATATCATCTAATAGAAAAGACACAGGGAAAATTGAGATTCAGGGAGCTATGTCATTAAAATGTGACTGGTCTTCTTTGTTTGTTTCAAAGTTCAGTAAAGTGTATTGGACAGAGTGTATTAAAACCTATTTTTCTCATCTGACAGTTCAAAGAATAGTTTTTTTGAACAAAGATTGTTCTCCCATTGGGTCAATTTTTATAATTGTAATCAAATAAAAATAATTAACCTAAAATAATTATAATATAGATTTTCATACTTAAATTTGCTAAATTATAACAGTGGCAAAGGTTTGAGGGGAGAAAAAAAGCCTCTTGTAAAAATACAGTAGTTTGTAACCCCAATGCTTTATTTTACTCTTTTAAAAAAGCAAGAAGCATTTTAATGCTTTTTCCAACATTCATATATAAAATGTAATCAGCGGGATGATATTGTAATAAAGCAAGTCAACATTCTTGGTAAAGGGAATAAGTAATGCAATATATACAACTTGCCTTGCAAAATCACCAGGGAAAGGATCACAAAAATATTTACAAAAATGTTTAAGCTTCAGGAAAATTATTGGACAGAGTTAAGCATAAAAGCATGGATTCCCTAGATGCAGAAATGTCTTTTTCCAGCATAACAAATCATGGCAGCACTATGCTTGTGACATAAACAAGATGATAAGCAATTTGGATTTGACTCTAAAGAACCCCACAGAAGAATCCAGTACATACATAAGGAAAGGAGATTCTTAGCCTTTATGAAAGAGATTCAATGTGCCAGCTCTCTGGAGACTGTGCTGGAGGGATCAGCTATGTCAATCTCATACTCAGAATGGTCCACATGTTATCAAGATTGTTATTTTTTTTTCTTTTCCCCCTCCTCCTTGGCAGCCAGACTTGGAGCTGGAGCCATATGGTCAATGAGTCACTGAGAAGGCAGAAAAGGAGACTTAAGATACAAGACTAGCATTGATCAAGCTAGACAAAAACACGACTGTGTGAAATTCTCACACACAAAAAAATTCTCTCACCATAGTTCCAGGGCAGCTCAACTAATGGACATCCTCAAGTCATACTAGACACTCTGCAATTATTTTTCTGATGGATTTCCTCATAATCTGGTTCAGATTATCTTGGTTTACAAAAATATTTTTTTCCAAGATTGCAGACCACCAAGGAACTACTTATCCCCACATATAAAATATCATTCTTTTAGTCCTGAAGTTAGAATACTCTAATTTATGTTTTCCCAAACATACATCTACAAAACAACCCAAAAACCCACCAACCCATTCCTTACACAGAAACTATAACTTTATAAAATGGCTCTAGGTCACAAAGATAAAATTTCACTGAGATTCAAAGTTACTCCAGCAGTTCTGAGATAGGTTCACATTTTGACAATTCTTATTGTCATTTCTACATCTATACGTATAAAAGCCCAGTGACCAGAACACCAGAACAACTATGAAAATGCACTGCAGCAACCAACCAGCTGATTCAGGCCCTAATCAGTCCTCCCCACCCTCAGCAATCCACCCCTGGTTGCCCACCCCCAATCATCCCCCAACACCCCGATCAGGGGAGCTGGCTGGTTGGCCAACCACCCATGGTCACTCTCCACTGCCAGCCCTCCCCCCCATGCCTGAATTCATGCACCAGGCCTCTAGTTTTATTGTAATCCATGATGCCAGGTGATCTGCTGCCTGACATGTTTGTCTCTGTTACAATGATTCAGAGCAAATTGAGAAGCTGCCCCTTTTAACATATATGATGGTTCTTGTAAATATTCTCTTATCTCTCTGGTAACTAATGTATTAGACAGATCTCAGAGAAAATATTTTAGGATTACTTTGCTTATTTTGGTCTAATCTGAGAGAGAAGGCAAGGAAAATACCCATTTTGAGTGCTTAGGTTTTGCCAAGGATTGTGCTAGACTTTTACTCACTACATCCATGAAATCTCATGACTACCTCTAAATCAAGTAACCTGTCCAAAGCCATCCAGAGAAAGCTGGGTTAATTGCTTTAGATTAGACCTTAAACTACATGACCACAAAGTCTATATATGAACTTTTTATTTTCTTAGGACAATATTTGGAGTTCCAGATGTTGTTGCACAACGTGAGAAATTCTTTCTGTAATTAGTTTTAGGAATTATATAATTTGTTCTTTTTTTTTTCAAGTCAGTTAAATGAAGTCTTTTTAGCAACTAAATGCTGATATTTTGCTTGAGTTAGTGGTTAAGTCATGATTCTATCCCTAAAACACCCTTCTCTGTTTATGAATATGTGTGATCACAGTTATGTCTATGTTATTTAATATGTTTATGTAAAATAATGATGACATAATATTAAATAACATAGTATGTGTACATTATATAATATACTTATGTAAAATAATGATGTAATATTAAATGGCATATTATCAAATAAATTATTGATAATTTAAAGGGGGAGGTCATAACTGTCCAAAACTATCTCTCAGTATAAACAATTCAATGTTTTAACCTCCTTCAGCAGCCCAATGGGTTAGACATGTAATCAAGCAGTCTACTTGTTCTCCAACTCATGGCAAAAAGGCTATGCTATAATCAATTCCATTAAAACACATTGGCATGGCCTTAGAAATGCCATAACTTTAAAATTGTATAATGTTTACTTTTATTTTTGAAAAGCAACCTATTTTTCTCTTACCAAGTATAGCAAAAAATTCTTAGAAAACCACACTTAACAAATTTTATTGCTGGATTTGCCTTGGTAGCATCAGCACCCAAGATAAATATATCACCAGAGAACTTTGCATTTCAAGAGAATTTCAATAACTAAACAACTCAGAGAAAGAAAGAAAAGCCAGAGAAACTATGAGGCTGAGAATGAGGAGCTGTAGGACCTATTCAAGGATTTTCCTTGATGATATTCACTTTATTAGTCTGGGTCACATTGACCTGAATCAAGAAAAAGAAAAAGAAATGGTGTTTAACACTGAGGACATAATATCCTTCTCTCACTTCAAAACAGGTTTATGATGAAACAGACTTTCGTAAGGCTTGCCAAATTTTGAAATAATTCACTGCAGTATGTGCATGATCTAGGGGGAAAAATCTACTAATAAAAATAGTGTCACCAATGCTCTCCAGCCAGCTGTGTTTTCTGTGAATTTCCCTCAGTTTCCACATGGAATGGCTTTAATGGTAAGGATATTGAAGGATATTTTCCTCCTGAAAGCTACCCAAAGTACACTGCCCATAGGAATCATTTCATTCAACATTGAGTTCTGCAATGGGAAGCAGCAGCTGGGGAAGTGTTGTCCAGCTGCTCTGTGAACCCCGGTGTAGTAGAAGGAGACGGTTTATCAAGACCTGACAGATTTTCTTATTAAGAATTTGGCTGACTCTGTTAAATTAAGCAAAGCAGCTAGAAATCATGACCCTCCAAAGTCCCCAATGTGATGAGTGTGAAAACAAAACAAAGCTTTAGCCGACTCCAGCAAATGGGAAGTAACACTGTCGATGTAGAGTTGTAGATTGATGAAGATGTGGTTTTCTAATTGATGTCTGTTTGTACCATTATGGTGACAGGGAAACACTGACTTGATGAGCTCAGTCCAAACTATGCAGATTTGACTGAGTCTCAGTAAACCATGGGCTCTGCCATATACTTCAGTTCCAAGTTCTAACATTAACACAGGCCCCACACAAGTTTATTGGAGAAACCACACAGCCCGTGCCTTGCAAATCCGTAATGATATACTTCATGAGGATTTGGAAACACTTGACTTCCAGCCCACACATTGTGAAATGAAACACAGAGATTCTCCTGCCACCGATTGTGTCATCATTTACTCCACTGCAGGGAGAGGGCTTGATAAATTAGCATAGTAATTGTCAAATGAGCCTGAGACCAAAACCCTATGCCTCAAAGAAATGCAGAATAAGAAGCTGAAAAAAAAAAAAGGCAAGGTGGCCATTTCTTGGGAAAAACTGAGCAAGACCCTTTAATGGATGTCAGTTTTCAAAAGACAGAGCTTCCCAGCCCAGTCCTTAGGACAAGTTAAATCTTGTACTAACCACCACCTAGATTAATATCATTCAGAAAGGCAAGTATGCTTTTCAGTTAGAAATGTACGTGCCCAGCATGCAGAATGATAATAAGCTAACAATTCTGCGAGTTAAAATTTTCTTTTGGTCTTCATATATCCCAAACTCCATGCTGTAGAAGGCAACATCCCAAATACCAAACATGTACAGACAAAAAAATATCCTTCTCCCCACAATGATATTTCTCTAGTAAATGTCTACCTTCTCTAACCAAAGGACCAAGAAAAAGAAAGTTTAGCAAAGTAGCCATTTTTAAACAAAAACATCTTTACTCCATCCAAACATTAGAGAAAAACATGTGGCCTCAGTCTATTCCATCAACAAAGGCCAAGTAGGAGCTTAGACTTTGAACCTGATACTCTATTAAAATCCAAAAGTTGTCAATCTAGAGACCCCCAAATAGCAGACATTATAGTCAGAATTAGAAGGCAAGAGAAGACTAATATCCAATTCAGCAGTCAGGCAAAAAATACACAAACATATGTATAAATAAATGAATTAAAAAGGAGAAATATAATAAAGAGTTCCTGCTTGCTCTCTTTTGTTCTACTCATGTCTTCAACTGATTGGATGAGGCCCACCAAGATTAGGGAGAGGTATCTGTTTTACTCAATAAACTGCTTCAAATGTTAATCTAATGTAGAAACGTTATCACAGTGACACCCAGAATAATGTTTAGCTGAATGTTTGGGCATCTCAGAGTAAAGTGAAGATAACCAATAAAATTGCCATCACAGTCAGGAAAATATAAAATTTATGTTTTACAAAGATTATATAGTTAGTTTTGGCCAGACATTTTGATAAATATTTGACATAGATCATACATTGGAATAATTATTCAACTACATAATATTACTGTCCATATTTTAAAGGTGAAGAAACTGAATTTAAATGTCTAGTAAAAAAAAAAAAAAACACAAACATTTGAAGTAGGCCATTAACCCTTATAATACAATAAAGGCCTGGTGCATGAAATTTGTGCATGGGTAGGGTCCCTAGGCTTGGCCTGAGATCAGGGCCTATCAGAGCTGACTTGGGCCTTCCTTCCCTGCCTGCTGGCTGCCAGCCAAGGCCTTCCTTTGTTTTATGGTGCCCTCTGGTGGTCAGCACATGTCACAGCAAGTGATCTAACTCCAGGTCACTGGTTGAACTCCTAAGAGACACTTTGCATATTAGCTTTTTATATATATAGATTGCTTTATGGGGACATGATGCTGTTTCTAAAATCCATATGCCTTTTTGGGGCAGACCCAGAAGGATTATCTTTTCTTTATGAGTTATACAGTAAATAAATGCATAATCATAATTCTAGAAGAACATAGTTGGCAGTTAAGACCCCCTGGTGGTCAGTGCACTTTTACTTCCAACCTCCTATGGCCAAACAACCTCTCTCAGCCCTTCCCCACAGCCAGCCAGCCCCCCATCTGTCCTGATGGGGATGCTCACGGCTGGCAAACCTCCCATGACCCTCCACTCCCCCCAGCTGGCTAATTTTCCTCAGCCCCTTACCTTGGATGACGAACTTCCGAGGGTCCCTCCCCCAGGCCAATGGGCCCGCCAATAGGCCATGATTAGGAACCCCACTCTTGCATGCATTCATACACCAGGCCTCTAATGTATAGATATTTCACTAGGAGGATGTTAACATGGTAACTGTCTATGCTAACTAGAAAATTTTCTAATTAAAGGAAAAGTATGATAGTAACTCACATTTGGATAGCTTTGCTAGTTTTTATAATCTATGAACAAGAAAGCTATTTCGTCATTTATTGAACCATCGTTTGCTAAGTATAGGCACTAAAAAATATTACAGGTAAAATGTAAATAGCAAATGATGTAATAAATAATAAGTGATGTAAATAGCATTTTCCATTCCAGTGAGGGAGAGAGGAAAGAATTCAAGCAACAGCAGGACAGCCAGCATTCTAGTAGCAAAGAAATAAGCATAAGACAAATAGGGGATGCAGCTCGGAGACAGGTAAAATCCAGATCATGATGGGATCCAAGGGCCAAAATAAGGATTTTGAACAAAGTGATGGAAAGACAAGCGAGGCCTCTGAGCAGGTGAATAGTGCAGTCCCAGTCACATTTTTAAACTATCACTACAGCTGCTGGGTAGAGACAGCTTATGCAGAAACATGAGGGGAATTAGAAAAATGAAGCCAGTGTCTCCCAATAATTAGAACCAAAGCCAGGATTAAAACCCAACTATAGTTTCTTAGGAAAGATGCCTTGCATTATTATACTAAATTATTTCCCATGTCCTGTTTTAAACCATTTTTCTTGTTTTTTGAACAAACCAGATATTTGTCTGATGCCATCACGACATGCGTAAACATAAAACTCTTCATTAGAAGCATCTGTGTGTAAACATGTTTTAAAAAAAATGATCATTTCTCCTTCTTTCTTAAAAAGATAAATGTAGCTGTCCACACCTCCATGAAGTTGCAGAAACAGAGACAGCTGTTTAGGATCTTGAGGCATCTACACAGAGGCTAGGATAACAGAAGTAGACTTGTCAATAAATGATCATGTGGATGTACACACGTCATGAAATTACTTTTAACCATGCTCTGTTCTATGGGAAGATGAATTAACTGCATGTGTGTAACTGAGTACACATGCCTAGTACAGAACATTACACAGGGGTAGAATAAAATAGATGTGCATTTTATTATCAGCTATTATTATGAAATTATTGTGCTCCCACCCCCAACCCCCAAAAGAGTATGTTGAAGACCATTTATATAATCCCTAGTGTGGCTGTAGTTGGAGATAAGGCCTCTAAAGAAGTAATTGGAGATAATCCAAAGAACTTGGATGCATATGCATAACTCATGGACACAGACAATAGGGTGGTGAAGGCCTGGGATGGTGGGTGGGTGAGAGTGGGCTAGAAGGTGTCAATGGGGGGGAAAGGGGACATATGTAATACATTCAACAATAAAGGTTTAATTAAAAAGAAGAAAAAAAAGGAAAACAGGTTCCAGTATGTACTCCTCACTTTAACTTTTCTTCATAAATATTAAACTTGTTAAAATGTGGCTTATTAAAAAAGACCTTGCACAAACAAAGAAGTAATTAATATTAAATGAGATCATAAGAAGGGACCTAATAGGGTTAGTATTCTTCCGAGAAGATACACCAGAGAGCTTGCTTGTCCCTGCTCTCTCCATGAGTGCACAAAGATGTCCCCTGAGTACAGAGCAAGAAGGTGGCCATCTGCAAACTAATAAGAGAAAACTCACCAGACACCAACCCTACTGGTATCTTGATATTAGACTCTCAGTTTCTATAAATGTGAGGGGAAAAAATGTCTGCTCTATAAGCCACCTAATCTGTGATAATAAAGGCATAATATGCAAATAGACTGAATGGCTGAACAGAGGAACAACCCTTGAGATGACCTTCTAGGGCTGTGAGGATCTACTCTTTTTAAAAAAATATTTTATTGCTTTTTAAAGAGAGGAAGGTAGAGGGATAGAGAGTAAGAAACATTGATCAGCTGCTTCTTGCACACCCTCTACTGGGGATGTGCCCACAGCCAAGGTACATGCCCTTGACCGGAATTGAATCTGGGACCTTTCAGTCTGCAGGCCGACGCTCTATCCACTGAGCCAAACCAGTTTGGGCAGTGAGGGCCTACTCTTGCATGAATTTCGTGCATTGGGCCTCTAGTCTATGATATTTGGTTACTGCAGCTCAAGCAAAATTATATAGTTGTTGAGAAACAGAGGTTTTCTTTTTGTTGTTGTATTGTTCTGAGTATGTAGACCAAAGACAATAGGCAAGGCTACTTCATTACTATTGTAGGAACCAAATCTTAAACAGGAAGTATGTCATCTCAGGCATTAAGCTTCTCAGAAAATCTCAATACTGGAATTTTATAGATTTTTAAAATATTATTCCTGGGAGGACATAGAAACCCTGAAGTTTTGACAGTACTGAATTTTGGAAAAGGAGGAAGGTAGTGACTTGCTACAAATGAGTAGTTAGCATCTACTTTCCATTTTTTGGCACTAAAGTGATTATATCCTCAGTTTAAGTTCAATTTATACTAAAATGGATCTAAATATCTTGATGACTCATTTCAAATATTGAATTATCATTTGTGAGTAATCCCATCCACACTGAAAGTGTTTGCTTGGTCTCCCTAAAAAATGGTGGGATGCACAGTTCAGTCTCCTATGGATGTTTAGTGTGAGTAGTCAACTTTGTGTTTGGGGGTGGTGGTGGTATGGATTATGAGGATAAAAAATGAACTGGTGAGTTTCCTTCTTATGAAAGAAGAAACAGTGGAGAAATCCCAGCAAAAGGGCAAAGAAATTCTCACCAAGGAAATAATAAAATAATCTGCAAGCCATGTTCTTCTGTCTCAAAAACAAAGGAAAGTAGTCTACCTCTAGCTCTGATGCCTATTGTTGAAAATGATTCAACTTGACCACATCACAGGGAAAATTATCAGAGTCATATACCTGGGAGAATTAAAGCCCCTTGGGAGAAAGTTCAAGGTCAAATTTTAAAAAATATTAGACATGAAACATGCATTGAAATGCAAGACATTGCAAACTCAAACAATCCCCCTTTTTAATTATCTATTTATCATGAAAAGGATACAAAGCAGAGATTTTTTTAAAACTTCCCTATTAAATATCCATTATCTTCTATAATAAAACCTAATATGCAAATCGACTGTACTGCTGATTGACCAGCAGAACAATTGGTCACTATGACACATGCTTACCACCAGGAGGCAGATGCTCAACTTAGGAGCTCCCACAGGGGGAATGCCACTCAGCCAGAAGCCTGGCTCATGGCTGGTGAGCCCAACAGCAGTGGTGAGAGCTTTTCCTTCCTCCGTTGCAGGTGGTCACTAAGGAGCTAGGAGTCCAGGACTGTAAGTGGGATCCCAGACTGTGAGAGGGCACAAGCTGGGCTGAGTGCCCCCCCCACCAATGCATGAATTTGTGCACTGGGCCTCTAGTATTTTATAATAGCTATGCACATCTCTAAAACACACAGAAGTCAGACTGACATAATCTGTTTGAATATGAAAAATGTAATAATATAGCAGATCAACTTCCTCCAAAAGAGAATTCTAAACCTTGCTCTCAGAGGTCTTCTAGTTGTACACATGTTAGGAGTTGGCAGAAATATTGAGGAAAGAACACGAAGAGAGAACTTATTTAATAATCATAATTCAGACCATGCAATAGTCAATTAACCTCCAGAAGCTTCTTCATTTGAAAAATGTACCAAAGAACATGCATGTCATGGAGCCGCACTGAGTGCTGAATGAGGCAATGAATACAGAGTACCTCAAATGAGGGTCTCAGAGAAGAGGAAAGAGATCAGCATGACCATAAACCAGATGACCCAGGAGGTAAGCATTATAAAGTTATAAAAACATAAATTTTAGATTTAATGAAGTGCTCTGGACTAAATTGTGCCCTCCCCTAATTTATATGTTGTAGCCAAACTCCCAATGTGATCACTGCTAAAGACAAGGTGTGTGGAAAGGTAATAAAGATTAAAGAGGGCCCTAATCTCATTGAGCTTTAGTTCTCTCTCTCTCTCTCTCTCTCTCTCTCTCTCTCTCTCTCTCTCTCTCTCTCTCTCTCTCTCTCTCTCCGCCTCTCTCTCTGCCATATCACAGCAAGAAGGTGGCCATATCTACAAACCAGAAAGAGAGACTCACCAGGAATCAAACTGAGCAATATTTTCATCTAGAACTTCCCAACTCTCAAAACAGTGACAACATAATTTTCTGTTGTTTATACTATTTTGTATGGCAGCCCAAGCAAACTAAGACAGAACACATTATGGGCTACATTTTTGTTTGTTTGTTTGTTTGTTTAAGTGTTGTTTTTTGTTTTTGTTTTTTAGCTCCTGCATATATAGAAGGAAGTTAATATAACAATAAATCACATTCTCTAAAAATAAGTAAGACATATTATTATTGCTTTTAAATTATTGAAACATATTTAAGCAGCACTTGGCATTGTATTAGAAATTGCATTTCAATAGGTCTAGCATTTCCCCCTTGGAAATCATGAAAGATTGTGCAATTTTAATGTTTGTCACACCGACATTATTAAGACATAATGCCATAGAAGTTTGTTCAGATGAAGATTATTTTACATGCGGGAAAAATGCCACCAAAGAATGTGAGAATGATAGCAATAACACCGTATTATTTGTGTAAAGTCACAGTGAGAGCAAATGGCAATATTTGAAAGCAGCTGGCTGTCAGAACCATATTAAAGAAAACACAAACAATTAATGTATTCATAAATCTTATTCTTTGCTAGGTTTTTGGTTTAGTCTTCAGTATGTCTTTTTATTCAAATTACAAGAGTCCCGATGCAGGAAATTAGTGCAAGAGTAGGCCTTCCTTCCCCTGGCTGCCAGCACCGGCTTCCCTCTGGCACCCGGGACCCAGGCTTCCCTCGAAGCCCTGGCTTTGTTCTTAAGGTCTGATTAGCATATTATGTTATTATTATAGATGTATACAAGATTATTATACCAAAACGAGTACTTTTGTTACAAATGTCTATTACTCCTTGAAAACACTGCCTTACATACATATATGTTCATATATATAGATATACATACACATTTGTACGTGAGGTGTGTATCCATGCATTTATTTGTATCTTGGCAAAACCAAAATGCCTACAATAGAAAATATTCCCTCTTTTTGTTTTTCTTTCTTTTTTTTTTTTTTTTTGTAGAGAAACAACATTTTTTACTTATTCTGTACTACAAAGAATGACACACAATTGTCTGAAGAAAAAAATCAGGGAAGAATGTTCAAGACAAAGTTTAAAACAGACTTATTACAATTTTATATGGAAATATGGATTAAGAATGAATTTTAAACTTACCGTGTCATTTCTCTTAATCTAATATAAATTGAAATGAGCTAATGACTTGTTTTCAATCCCTCGCCTTACCTAACATGCCTGGATCTGTTATGCTAATTAGCTCAAAGGAACAATTCCAACCTCTCACTACTTCAGGGAACACAAAAACATGTCCAACTTAGATTGGCCATGCAAATTTTTGGTATTTTCCCTCCAGGAACATATTGGGTTGTTGTTGAAGTACATTTGAAGTTAACCTCTCTGTTTTTGAATGTCAATTTTGTATCTGAAATATGGTCTTTTTATGTAAAAATCACTTGTTACTGACAACCACTTTGACCATGTGTCAACAATAGAATCATGACATTTGGGGTTTATGTGTCTGCCTTTCCAACAATACCATGGGAGCCTCTAGTCGCAGAGGAGTCTGATCCGGCCTGCCAGGTTTTTTGGGCAGTGAGCGCAGCCGAGGTGTTACAGTAGGAATTAGTTGTTCATATAGTCCAGCCCTCCAGCTCTCTGAGGGACCGTGATCTGGCCCCCACTTTAAAAAGTTTAAGGACCCCTGCGTCTAGTGTTTGTGGCCTGATCAGCTTTGAATTCTAAGGGTATAGCAAAATACACAAAAGCAGGATTCGAAAACAAATATGTTGGATTGAATTTTAAGAGATTAGCTACTTAGAGAAAAAAATATTTTCTTTTTTTCTGAGACTGTATTAATACAATGTCTGTTAAGCAATTGGCGAACAGATATTTCCATGATGACAGTTAAATTCATACAATGATCATCTGAAACATCATTGGATGACATATGCTAGGAATGTTTTTCTATAGCGTATCCATGTGTCCTCTATGACAGCTCTTTAAAAGGTCTGCTGATTAATTATAGAAAGACTACAGGCCTGATGAACGAAGATTCGTGCAAGAATGGACCTTCCTTCCCTTGGCTGCTGGAACCACCTTCACTCCAGCCGGAGCCACCTTTCTGCCTTTGCTCTGGTCTAGAGCTGCCTTTCTACCTTCCCACACTTCAAAGAGACCCAGAGTGGCTGGCACAGTGAGGAATGCCTGTGTCGTCACTGTGGAGACAAAGCAGGCGTCCAGCCCCTTGCAGCTCAGTGCCTGCACATGCAAGTTAACCTGCCATCTTTGTTGGATTAATTTGCATACACACTCCTGATTGGATGGTGGGCGTCATGAAGGTATGGTCAGTTTGCATCTTTCTCTGTTATAAGTATAGTTATGCCATGTTATATTCTCTAATTTCAGTGTCTGAGTGAATGGGAAACCTTATAGAATATGGCTTCAAATCTTCTTGGCCTCTAATCCTGTTCTAGCCACTGCTG
Organism: Pipistrellus kuhlii; assembly: GCF_014108245.1. Classification (NCBI taxonomy): domain Eukaryota; kingdom Metazoa; phylum Chordata; class Mammalia; order Chiroptera; family Vespertilionidae; genus Pipistrellus; species Pipistrellus kuhlii. Next base: position 4,771,619 of record NW_023425404.1, read on the forward strand.
CTGTGAACAGTTTCACACAGGCTTGGAGCAGCTTGGCACACGTGTTATCTGACGGAACCTGAACAATGCATCGCAAGTCCTCTGACTTTCTGCCCAGAGCTCCTCCGATGCTGAGTGTGTGAGCCCTGCAAAGGGTTTGGCAAGCACACAGGCACAATACTTACGTGTTTGAGGGTGAACTAGCAGATAAATGATTTCCGTTTTTACTCCTATGCTGGGTGGTTCTGACACATGCCAGAAGGCTTCTTAGAACTCCCTTGGATCAAGCAAACAGTCTTCCCTTGAGGCAGCCAATTCAATAACACATTTTTGGATGAACTCTCCCTCTTATACTATCTGCTCCAAGGTTCTTTATTCTGGCTCTCTAACATCATATTTCCAAATAAACCACTCACATATTAACATTTTTCTCAGAGTCTGCTTTGGAAAAACTATGATTAAAATACTGAGTCTCCTTTTTATGTAAAATATTCTTGGTGCCAAGTAGTTCTGTGAGATGGTAGAGGGCTAACATATCAATCAATAAAATGATTTTAAAAACAGACTAGCTATAATAATGATAAAACTCTGAAAAGTCAATAAAAATATGACACAGAATGCTTGAATTAAAATTTTCCAAGAATTTGGATAGAAAAAAAAGTGATGGGAAAATTACATTATCTCCTGTGCTCAGTAGTAAATACAAAACAAATTCAAGAATTCCTCTAACTACAGCAATTAGTACTATAGCCAAGTAGATGCAACAATGTAAACTTTGCAAAACAGGATCCACCTTTGAATTGAATTAATGCAATTACTTTGAAATGTGTTGCCTTTGTAATTGAGCTTAGAGTTAATGTTTGTATGTTGTCTTTTTTTGTAATATAAGAACTAGATGAAATTCAAAACTAGATTCATGTCTGTACTTGTTTATGTAACAGTATATGAAAATATTTTAAGTCAACACTAGTTGATGCCCCCAAAATGTACTCAAATATTACTTAACTTTTATGCACTGTTCAACTTCCCTTGGCATTATTTATTACAATTAATTGCAATTCAGGAACCATTTTCCTGTAATCAAGGACCGTCACTTTATATTACATGATGGCTTTTTTTTATTGAAAAATTGAATAAATTATTTCCCACAGCTTTCTCCAAGTTTCCCCCCCCCCCCTCTCCTCAAAGAGTAAAATGACAATGCATGTGGAATCTAAAGTTCATTGGGCTTGAAAGATCTGTCTGTATTCACTCAAGATCAATGTAACCCAACAGCTGTTTCTGCTTTAAAGGTCATTGAGAATTTATAAACAGTTAGTTCTTTCCTGTTTTTCTTAAGTTTGAATAGTCTTGTAGTTCCCCCCACCTCACCAAATTAATATAAGTCTCATGAGCAAATTCAAAGTTAACAAATATCTATAGAATCCAATCCCCTCTGGAAGGTTCTTTTGTAAAAATTAGAGAAACTTGTCGTAGGTCTTGTAGTCACACAACCTGGGTTCAAATCCTCACCCTGATACTTTCTGTCTGAATGACATGTGTAGCCTGAGAGAACCTACATATCATTTTGGAGTCTCAGTTTATTAATCTAGTAAAGTAAAGCATTTTAATTTAAGTAATCTATGCAAAGGTCTTTATTTTTTAAACAGTGTGTGGAGGATATACAACATAGGTATTACTGAAGTAACTATATACAAACACTGAGGGGCCAGATTATTATGATCTCTGAATGCATAATAATCTGGACATTCAGTGTACTTCTCTTGAGTACCTCATTTATTTGATATCAAATATACTATAAATCATGCACGTGATCAGTTTTCACCTTTGCACTGGCTGATAGAAAACTCAAAGCAAATAAGTGGTTGATCTCCAGCAAAAGTCTAGAATACTTTGGTACCCATTTGAGATACAAATTCACTGAGTAGCCAGATTATTATGAGTTCAGAGATCATAATAATCTGGCCATTCCAGTGTATTTTTACATTTATATGTAACTGTCATATATATATAATCTATATGATATGTGTCTTTAACTGTTTCTATAGGTATGCTCTAAAAGTAGTCCATTCTCTTTCCTTAGAAAAAGAAATAAATAATAAAATAAGATAAAATAAGGAAGTGATTTCAGAACAAAGCTATACATCGACTTAGGTTTTGTGAAGAATAAATAATATAATGCATGAAAATGGCTAATCATAGTGCCTAGCAAAATGTAAGTACTCACAAGTTTTAAATTTTTGTTTCTGAAATAGGAAACAATTTAGAATGTTATTACCTAATAAATAAAAATTTAAAAACTAGAGGCCTGGTGCATGAAATTTGTGCAAAGTGGGGGAGGGGGGGCTGTCCCTCAGCCTGGCCTGCACCATCTCGCAATCCAGGACTCCTATGGAGATGTCCAACTGCCAGTTTTTTTTACTACCTACCTATGTATCGATTGGTACAGTAAGATATTAACAAGAATAACTAACAATGAAATAGAACAATTATAACAATGTGCTATGATAGAACTTATGTGAACGGGACATTATTAAGTAAAGTAGGGTTACTTAGACACAAGTGACAGTCTATCTGAGATGGTTACTAAGTGACTAATGGATAAGGAGTATATACAGTGTACAGTTGCTGGAACTGGACAAAGGGATGATTTACATACTGCACAGGGCAAAGTGGGATGATATAATTACACTACTCCCAAGGGCACATACTTTAAAACTTAGAAATTATTAATTTCTGGAATTTTCCATTTAATATTTTAAGGCATCAGTTGACCACTGGTAACTGAAGCCACAAAAAGAGAAACTTGAATAAGAGGTACCACAGTAGTTTGAATTTTCTCAAAGCAGAGACTTCTAAGAGTTTATTTGGAAGGTAATGCAAATTAATCAGGAGGATCGGGAAAATGAGGCAAAGAATGGATAGAAGCCCAGAAGGGAGCATTATCAAGACATGATCACTACAGACAACAGAAGCTTAATTACGCTTCAGAGTCAGAATCAACATGCTACAGAGTTATACCTTGTGAGGTACGGAGAGTAGGATATTATCCAACGACTTCTACTACTGATTCATGAACTGTCCTGGAGGTTCTAAATTCCTAGCACTTTCCAGACAGCTCTACCCTAAGCAGAGCCAGCTTTTGTGGCCAGAAAAAGCCTTTAGGCATTAAACATGTAGATTTTGGTAATTGGAAGTTATATCAATATGCCAAGGGGATATAGGCAAATCACTGAAAATGTCTGCTACATAGATTTGTCCACATATCTATTTTTACATGTAAAAGCTAGGGCAAAATTTTCTGTGTTTTTTTTTTAAAAAAACATATTTTTATTTATTTCAGAGAGGAAGGGAGAGAAAGAGAGAAATAGAAACATCAATAATGAGAGGGAACCATTGATTGGCTGCCTCCTGCCCATTGGGTTGAGCCCCGCAACCCAGGCATGAACACTTGACCAGAATCGAATCTGTGACCCTTTAGTCCACAGGCCATGCTCTATCCACTGAGCCAAATCCACTAGGGCTCTGTGGTTTTTATTTCAAGAACATAAAGATGTCTACTGGGCTCATTGACATGGAATACTTTATAATGCCTATTAAAATTAAACAACAAATTAAATCTATTTTAGTTTGTATACTTAATGCCCAAATATATATAAGGAAAATAAAGAGTAGCAATGCCCATTCCCACTCTCCATTTCCTAGTCATACACTTTACCAGCAATGCAGTGAGAAGTCTTATGAAAGTAAAAATTAAATAGTATTTCACAATTTTAACTTACTGTTTGGAAGTTGAAAGAATCACACTTACATCATGCTTTTGATTGTACTTTCACTATATGTAATTTCAGGTTAGTTCACCTGAACTCGGATCAGATATGCAATTTAATTTCAGTTGGAGGGAATTATTATATTGCATTATAGCCTATTAACATTTATTGGGTGCTACCAATCTGAAATATAAATATGATTTTTAAAAATCTTCTTATGGAAACTGACTTGAGGAGGAAATATTAATCTCTGTAATATAAATAAGTTACCAAAGAAATTTATTCTAAAGCAATTTTTTATTAATTATCATTGATCAACCTATTTTTTCATAGCATTTTTCCACAATGTACTATTTTTTTTTGGTTTGTCATCAAGTCTCATATTTATTTATTTTGCACATGTTTTAATAAAACTCCTTTAAATATGCAGGTAAACTGAAAGAAGTGTACAGTGTGTACCCAGATAGCCATGATCTACATATAATTAACATTTGACTACATTTGCTTTATCACATAAATCTATTGGTTTCCGAATAGTGTTATAGTAAATTTCCACAAATTAGTGGCTTAAAACAGCACACATTTATTGTATTATCTTACAAAGCTGGATGTGAGAAGACTATGAAATGGGTTTCACAGAGCTAAAACCAAGGTGTTGGCAAGACTATGTTCTCCTCAGCTCAGTGCCTTTCTTGAGGTGCTGTTCCCTTGTATTTCCTGTTTCTATAGGCCGGCTGCATTCTTTGGTTTGTGGGCTCTTCCTCCATCTTCAAATCCAACCACACAGCATCTTTTTCTGACTCTTATCTCTGCTTATGTGGCACATCTCATTTTCCCTTCTACTGCATTCTTCTATCTTTTAAAGATTCTTAGTGATAATATTTGACCCAGTATAATTTTCCGACTTTTAGACTCATAAATTAATGATATCTGCAAAGACCCCATTATCATGTAAGCTAAAATCCACTGCTTCACATTACTCTGCCTACTGTACCATCTATCTTCTGTCCATCCCTGCCTCTCTGACCAATCCATTTCGGGGGTGCATTTTAAAATAGATTGCAGAGTGCCGGGCTAGCTCAGTAGGTAGAGCATGAGACTCTTAAAATAGATTGCAGAAAGCTTATTCCTTAGTGTCACACTTTATTTTCTTAGTTCTCAGTGTTCTGTAAACAAAAGTTTTCTGTATTTTTAAATTTCATTTAAAGAAGAGTCTATTATACATGTCTTCTCTCTTCCCCCCTCTCCAGGAATTTTGTTTGTGGAAATGCTTGGAAAGTGTTGCTAGTCTATGCATGCATTTTTACTAATCTGCTTAGTGTGTTAAAATAGCATGCCAATTTATGCATATGTGTAATATTTGTTCTAACATTTGTTTCCTTTTGGCTGCTTTATGTAAATATTTTGCTTTCAAAGGCCCATATCAAAGCCTTCTCACAATATTGGTTGATATATAGAGAAATGATATCCATGTTCCAATAGGGTATTTCATTTCTATGATCCAAGCTTTATAGCAGTGTAGTTCATTGGTTATATATATCTAAACTGCTCTAAATAATTTCCTAATAAAGAAACATTTTTCTCCTTCAAGGTGAATATGTTGTTATAGAAATATAAAATGGTAAATAATCCAGCTATTTATATTTGCTGCTACAATATGATTTCAACTCTGAATTTACAAATTAATTTGATAATACCTATGAATTAGAATTTACCATGTTTCCACTCAAAAAGTAGAAAAAAAAATCACAATGGTCATTATATCAATTGACATATATTGAGTATTAATTTTTTTCAGGCACTGCAAATTATTTAATATTAGCACCCCTATTGTATAGATAAGAGAAATGTGCATAGTAAATTACCCATAGTCATATGAATAATGTGTAGTGAAACTAAAATTGAAGCAATCCTTCTGAACTTTGTGTCTGAGACTCAGATGGAGACAGTAATAAAAAAATAAAAAAGCACATCTTATTCCATCTGGAGGTAATAAAAAGAGGCTTTCCAATGGAAATAACTTTTTTAAATCTCCAATTACATTATACTAATACATAGGATTATCAGCTATATTCACTATGTTTTATATTGCTGGATCATATGGTAGTTCTATTTTAATTTTCTAATTTATCTCCATACTACTTTCCATAGCGGTTGCACCAATGGAGTTAACTTCTAAAGAACATGTTCAAGTCAGTCAATAGTAGAAATCACAGTTTTTTGGGACAAGAAAACAGAATGGAGGAATACCTAGAACAGTGCTTCAAAAAAGATAATTATTTCACCACCATTCTTACCCAAGGGGCATTTGATAATGTCTGGAAACATTTTTTTTTTTGCTTGTGACAAATATGCAAGCCGCTATAGCATCTATTGGTTAGGAGTTAAGGAAGCTGTTATGTATCCTACAAAGTACAGAACAACCCCTAGAACAAAATAACATCTGGTCCAAAATGCCAGTAGTGCTGAGGTTGGTTAACTAACTGACAGTATATATGAATGCCTGAAGAATGGCATTTGTAGGAATAAAGTAGTTTTAGTGGCTAGACAGAATGAGAAGAAAAGTGGGAGTGATGAGCATGATAAGACAGCCATGTGCTATTCATGAATAGTTTTGTAAGTTACCCAAAGGAGTCTGGACTTTATCCTCCAGGTAATGCAGAGCCAAAGAATTTTTTAATAGTGGAATGACTTGACAAACCTATATATCTTGGGAGGAGAGGTTGGCTTATGAGAGAGAGAAAAAAAGATATGCATATTAAAGCAATTTATAAAATTCTACACAAATTTTAGGCATTATTATTGTATATAGTCAAGTCCTCATCATTAACATAAGTTGATATTTAGTGATATTTATTAGAGCAATAAAAATATCACACCATAGGCAAGATTATCTACTAGTGATCACACTCGTGATCTAATGCATCATTACTGAACTCTAAATAGCTAAAAAATGTTTTTGATTTTTATAAAAATGTCACTTCTAATTCTCCTCACACCTGTTTGTATTTCTAACTCTCAGATGATGCATTCATATTGTGAATCTGTCTATCTATTAAGCTATCTCTGCTCCATCATACACCGTGCTCCCAGTGGTTTATATTGCTTTGACATCGACAGTGGAACCCAGTACATGGGTCATTCAGATACAGAAAATTGCAAAATAAAAATTAAAATAGATAGAAATTAATGCCTCTATTAATTTCTCCACATTTCCATTATCTTTTCCCTTTCTACTCTTTCTCTGTGTCTTCCTGTTCTTCCTTATTCTTCTCCCTGTCTTATGCACATGGTCTGATTGATGGCAATAGGACAAAAAATAAGCAGGAAAGGAACTCTTACCAAAGTCAAATTGAGGCATCTGATTTGGTTACTTGTGAGGTATAATCATAAATGATTTTAAAGATGACCTCTGGCAGGCAACCTCTAAGATAGCTCCCAATAGTTTGCTTCTTCGTATTTACAGCCTGGAGTAATTCTCTCTTTAAGAATAGCCAACAGAAAAATTAAGTTCTTAATCTGACAACACTTGAGGAGCTGCAGAGCCACCAGTAGCCCTCTAACTTACCATGTTTTCCGGTGTATAAGACGACCCTCTAATTTTACAGTTAAAACATAGGTTTAGGCCTATATTTGCTGTATACGACTACCCCCACTTCAAAGAAAAGACTTACTTTGCCATCAAGATCTGCAGGTAATTTTTGTTCAATTTTGGTCTTTTGCCCCCGATTTTCAGTTGACTTTTTTTTTGGTTTCAAAAGTTGTCTTATACACCGGAAAATACGGGTACTTGAAAGTGGATCCTTCCATAATGAGCTTTGAGAAGATACTCTAGCGGATACCTTGGTTATAGGCTTCTGAGAGATTAAGGTATGGGACCATGTAAGCCATGTCCAACTTCCAGACCACAAAAACTGTGAGGAAATAAACCTGTCTGGTGTTCAGCTATTCAGTGTTGTGGTGATCTGTTACACGGTGGTAAATAAGGAATGTATGGCCCTTAATCTAGTTTCTTCATGAAATGAAATGTCTTCCTCAGCACTTCTTAGTCACTGAGGATGCAAATCTGAAAAAACTGTGTGGATTTCAAATTGTAAAGTCCAAAGAAAGGTTTGTCTTATTGTGAGTTAAGTGAATTTAATGAAGATAGTTTAAACATATATTTAGTTATTTGTGACATTTTAAAATCATAAATGAGAAAAAATATTTTTTCTTCTCTGCTATGGACAGTCACCTTCAGACTTTAACCATAATGTGGAATGACAACATTAAAACACTTTAGACCTAATAGCTGACATAGACTGTACTAGTTGAGATCATCATAACAACTGATATAATTAAATTCAAAATAGCAGCCAAGCACAGTAGCCATTTATCTCATTCTCATAAAGTTCAAAACCGAGATTTCCGATCTACATGATTCTCTCGTATCAGTTATCAATTTGAAATCCTGCCTTTTCAATCTTAAAGCTCTATCATTTTCAATTTATTCTCAAAGTTTCCACAGAAGGAAAAAAAAGAAAAGGATGCAGTATTGTTCATAGAGAGATTTTATGAGCAGTGTCAGGAATTGGCTTGAATAATTTCTCTCAGTATTTCTTTCGGCCACTGTATCTGTGGTCATGCCTAACTCAGGGAGTTGGGGAATTCAGCCCAACAATGCCCTGCAGGAAGTGTACATTGATTTAGTGACCAAGAAATAAGACTCTACCACAATATCTGACTCTGCCACTTTGCAAATGAGAAAATAGAGATTTAAGAAGAGTACAATACACTTGACAATGTTCATGCCATGAAAGTAATTATAGAAGGTCTAGAATTGGTTCCCCTAACCTCTTGTTCGCTACATTTTCTGTCAGTAATTATATTTAAAAAACATGGAGAATAAATAAGTAATTATTTTATAGAGTTCTGAAGACTACAGTTATTAAAATTTTGGTAGAATATTATTAAAGGTCATTTGCAAAGACTAGAATATGTAATTAATCAACATGTAATTACTTAGTGTGCCAATTTAAAATAAGTAGACCATGGGTCTCGGTTTATATTGAAAGGGCAAATGAAATATAGCCTCTCTAATCTTACATTAATGAAAATTAATTAATAAAAGCATAGTTCATTGCAAGAAAACATTTGAGGCATATGTAGGGGTCCTAGGTGCATCACTTTAATTAGAAATATATTTTATTTTAACTAAATTTAAATTTCATGCAATTAGACCAACAGCACTATAAAGAAAGAAAAAATTGACATTGTGTCCCAAATGATTTGTGTAGATTCTAGCATTCATTAACCTTCACCTAGATTAGCCATTTCAGAAAGGTCCATGTGACCAGGAGGTTAGAAAGTTTAGTTAACCTGAACTTGGCAAAGAAATTACAATACATTGCTTTTGAGTCCTCAACACTAAATTTTACTTTCCCATTGAACTGTCCAATTTGCAAAGCCTTAAACTAGTTCACAAAACCAGTTTTTCTCTTTCCACTTAACTCATCACTAAAATATATAAATCGTGCTTTTTCATAACTATGTAATCCTAATATATAAAGAGCCAGGGGCTGTTATGAACAAAACAACCTTCAGATGACTGAACACAGACTGTGTGGGGCAACCAGGCCAGCAGGGGGGTTAGTGAGGAATGATCAAACGACTAAACAGCAGGCTGCGTGGGGTGACCAGGCCAGCAGGAGAGCACCTGTGGGTGACTAGGCTGGTGAAGGAGATAGTTAGGGGTGATTAGGCTGCAGGAGGGTGGGCAATTCAGGGTGACCAGGCTGGTAGGAGGTCAGTTGGGGGCAACCAGGTTGGCAGAGGGAGAAGTTGGGGGTGAACAGGCTGTTGGTGGGGGGTGGCAGCTAGAGGCAAACAGGCCAGGAGACATGGGCAGTTGGGGTGACCAGGCCAGCAGTGGGAGGGGGCAGTTAGGGGCAGCCAGGCTGGTGGGAGGGGTAGTTGGAGGTGACCAGAACACCAGGGGGGCAGTTAGGTGCAATCAGGCTGGAAGAAAGGGGTGGTTAGGGGTGATCAAGCTGGCAAGGGGGCAGTTAGGAGACACTGGTCCCTGGTTGTGAGAGGGATGTCCGACTGCTGGGTTAGGCCCGATCCCCGGGATCGGACCCAAATGGGTAGTTGGACATCCCCTGAGGGGTCCCAGATTGAAGAGGTTGCATGTTGGGCGAAGGGGAAGACCCCCCCCCCATGTACGAATTTTGTGCATCAGGCCTCTAGTGAAATGTAATTAAGTTGTTTACTGTTTTTCTTTAACAAGAATGGGTTTTCCTACAGCTTTTAAATAGAAGGGCTCATCAGGATTAATTTTCAATTAGAACACATCTGGAAATTTCTTGCATGTGATTTTTTTACACAAATTCTTTTCAGCATAGAAATGAGAACACACTAGACTTACCATCCATTATTTCATAGTATAGTAACAATTGTGATCAATTGGAGATGCTGAATTTAATTTATTTAATAAAAAAATTAATTCAATAATATAAAAAATAAAAGTATATTGAGAGAAAAATCTCAGAAGTACAAAAAAAAGAAAAGAAAAATTTGAGACTGTAAAAAAGGTAGCAGTTAAAGGAAAAAATAATAACTATAATGGGGAAGGGTGGAGAACTAATTCTGAAGCCTCTATTATTGCACCAATAGTCAAGCCACAGGGAATAAACGTGGGATCAGCTGATGGTACTATTTCAGCTTTATTGAGTGAACATTTCTAAACCTCCATTATGTTTATGGTTTAGCAGTCTTATTGAGTCCTGGTCAGTATTCCAAAGGAGAAGAAAATATACTGGAAATAGAGACTAGAAAAAAAGTTTCAAAAGCCATAAAATCTCTGTGGGGTGAATAATGCATCAATTGAAGCTGGAGATATAAGGAGTGTGTCATATTTACCTCAGGCTCACCACAAAATCTGGCCAACCTCCACTAAACACTACGAACTGGTGAGTTCCCAGTTAATTTAAATTCATAAATCTCAAACTAATATAATATTAAAATGGAAGACACACTTTTCTGCTTGCTGTTCTGAAGGTATGTACCGCTGACTACAGCTCTAATAGCATGGTCCCTTTGTTATGGATAACAATATTTTCTTTCTCCACCTTCAAATTTAAAGACAGTAACAGCTTTCTGCCCTTGCTAGACATTGAGTATACCAACATGCTTCAACCTAGCTTATACCTCTGCAAATAGCTTGTTGGTCAAATTCTCATTATGAGCCTGTTTAAGTTCACCTGCTTTTTCATGACCAGAATCTGTATAATAAGCTTGCCTGAGTGACCTTTTATAAGATTGTTACTTATAGGCCACTTCCCCAAGGTCTTCAATTCCCTTTTCCCTGATCTGCAATTTCTCATAGCACTTATCATCCTTCCTATTTTTAAACTAGAGGCCCGGTGTATAAAATACATGCATGGGGGAAGGGGTCCCCCACAGCCCAGCCCACACTCTCTCCAATTCGTGACTCCTGAGTGGATGTCCAACTGCCACTTTAGGCCTGATCACAGAGATCCTGGACTTCTGACTCCTAATCACTCATCTGCATGGCTGCCTGGTAACCCTTAACTGCCCCTCGCCCGCCAGCCTGATAGTCACTCACTGCCTCTAAGTGCGGACCTGATTCTCCTTAACTGCCCTCCCTGCCTGCCTGGTCACCTCTTACTAACCCCTCTACCAGCTGGGTCACACCTCATTAACCCCCATGTTGGCCTGGTTGCCCCTCACTAATACCCCTATCTGCCTGGTTGCCCCAGGCAGCCTGCTTGTTCAGTAGTTTGGTCATCCCTCACTAGCCCCGGCCTGGTCATAAACAGCCATCTTGTGAGAGTGTGATGGTCAATTTGCATATCACCTCTTTATTATATAGGATGACATAATATTGGTCCTTTACAATTGGTCTTCCTTTAGTAGAGTCAAGCTATCAAAGCAGAAATCTTCATACAGTTTGTTCACTGACGTGTTATACACAAGTACTGTGAAAGGTATTTGGTGCATCACAGGTACTGAGCAATTATTGAATAATGAATAAATGCATTCATTTATAGCCATATATGATAAATTTCCTAGGAAATGTTTCTGGGTCTTAATGAATATTGTAAATGTTTCTATCAATTAACTACAATTATGCTTTTCTCTTTAGCCTTAACAAACTTTAGAAAAGAATATAAGGCTCAAAGTGGCCCATCAAACAATACTTGTAGAATTCAGAGAAATCAAGTGGATATATTTTAAGGCAGTTTAGTTAGTTCTGTTTGCATGTGCTGATTATTGGCCATTTTTTTATTGTAGCAAAGAGGCTTAAAGTGAATATTGTAGCAACATTTCAGAGGCTTAAAGTGAAAAGGGTTTGAGAGTTCTCAGTCTCACTATGTGTGTGGACTCTGATTCATGTTTTCCTTACAGATTAGCTAATGAAGCTTCCCTATGTCATTGGTTGCTATGGAAAAGGCACATGGAGATTCACACGCTTGCTCGGCCATTTCTGTTCTGAGTGATACACATTAATTCTGTTCTTATATCACTGACTAAAGCAAAGCACATGACTATTTGAAGAGACTAGAAACATCCAAGAAGGAGGAAAATCAGAAATATTAATAATATGCATGAAACTCTACTCATTGGATCTGATGGCTTCAGCTAATAGTCCTATGGCAGATGTTATCAAAAGAAGTATTTTCAATACTTTTTAAAATGTATTTTTGTATATATCTATGTATATGTACAAATATGTATCAATCATCAACTATAATCACCAAACTATACAAATCACAATCCATTATATATAATACATGCAGGATAACAAGGTAGAGGAATTCAACAAAATGCAAACTTTAATTTGTCCACAGGTCCTTGCAGTTTATTTTAAGGAAGATTTAAAAAAACAAAAACAAAATAAAAACAAACAAACAAATAAAAAACCAATAACATTAAAATTATTTATTTCTGAGGAGGTAAAACATTTTTATATTCCTTGCTTCTGATTCTCAAAATCAGAATATTTCTTGGGAAATTTTAAAATAAACTTGTTTTTAAATAAAATTGAACAAAACTTAGAAAAGAAAACCCCAAGCCAAAATGTACTGATATAATGTTTATAAATGGTTTCACTCAGCTATTATAGGAATACCTAGACCCTCCTTGAGCTGTGAAAAATAAAACTAAATTGTTACAGATTGTTTTGTTTTGATTTTTTAGAAGAACATGCGGACAACAAGGATAAAAGCACAGAGGCATCTTATATGATTTATGATGTTTTCTGCTCACCCAAGGCTTATTCTGTTCTCTCATTATTCTTTAGTAATATAACTTGGTCATTTCCCAAGTATTTTAAGATACTATTCACTTTATGCCTGTCTCAATAAATTTACAAAAATTTCATGTTTCTGTCCAAAGAATCTGTTCAAATCACAGATTTATTGCTCCCTATATGGCTCAATTCCAAGCAGAACTTGGTCAGTAATGAGAATGACAGTAAGTATCCCATGGGAACAGAAACATGAAATTGGAAATAAAACAATTCCTCCTTTCTGCCTTTGAAGTTTGCTTAAAACACCTTTATGGGTATAATTAAGGTAATCAAATTCATATTTAAACAGTAAAATGCTGCTGGTAAACTTTAAAAAGTTGAAAAGTTTACCCTCCCCACTTTTAATGGTTTTAGCTTATCTAATCAAATGAAAAAATCAGATTTTCCCACACTACACCAATTCAATATGAAAAACAAACATGAGCCAAGATCAGGGGATGTGCTTTGCCTGGCCAATTGCCTGAAAAGCTATGGGATAACATGCTTTTATTTTCAGAAATGTTAAAGTTTATGCTAACAAAACTATATTGATTTGGTTAAATCAAAATTAATTATTTTAATGTATAATATCTATTAAATTTTTAATATATAATGTACACATTATCTATGCTAAGCTTGTTTTATTTCCTAGTGCTGAATAAGTGGACTAGCCCTTGGAAAAACTGTTCTGGTTTTACCTTCTATTTGTTGACACAAATGTTTCAATATCTTTACTTGTTTTTGTTGCTGGGGAATCATATTGCAAAAAAATAGCCATTGACAGGGATAGGACCTAATCATTTTTTTTTTTTTACTTTGCCTTCAATTGAGAATACATACCATTGTATTAAATGATGTATGTTTTCTATAAAATTGTGAAATGCAAATCATTCAATTCTTCTGATAGCAAATGCAAGATCATAAACAAATGATAAAGAGCTGCTATTTTTATGACTAATACATTGAAGACCTAACTCCAGAGGTGGATATACTAGAAAGATAGCCATGTAAACTAATACTGTAGAGTACTAGAATTACCATAATAATATTAGAAATAATTTTGTATTGTTGCAGAACATTGTTCATGTTGAGTTGACTTGTCAGAACAGTTGACATGCTTCTCTGACCTTTGATCTCGCTTGAAAGGATGTAAGATTCTGGTGAATGATGCAAAGCAGTGCAAGGGAGTTCTCCTCCCAGGGTTCCATTTCCTCCCCAATCCTGGCTTTAAATGAAGGTTTCCATTGCCTGAACTATTAAAAACATTAGCCTCATTCTGCCGCTAGAAGACTAAAGTATCCACCACACTGATCAAAAAATAAAAACAAACAAACAGAAAACCTTGTCAAGTATTTAGGCCATAGAGCTGGGCTTTCTCCCAGTCCATATGAATGGATTGCAAGTGTAAAGTTAGTCTTTGCTCATTTTGTTTGAATGTCTTAATGATCAGCTGGACCATTCCCCATGTCCTCAATTTTTGAAGACTTTCCTGATTCCTGAGCTTAGTCTCAGACACCTTGCTCCTTTGATCCCGTTGTCTTTGTCAGTAATTCTAGCAGATATAGAATTTAACCTTATTTTACTCAAGTCACAATTTCAGTTACTATGCTTGCTTCACCACATTCCATTCATTTTTGCCATTAGATTTGTTTGTTGCCTAAAAAATGAGTATATTGGCTAATATTAATTTTTTATGTGGCCAGGAGTTTTGCTTCAAAATAATAAGTAACTATTCACACACCATAATCTACTACATGAAGATAAGTAATACATAGCAAAATGTGTAAACTTTGAAACTCCCCCCACCCCTGCTCCCTGTAGCCCTATTTCTTGTGCCGCATGCTGTCTTATTGGTTCTGTCACTAGAGCCTGCTAAGCAAATCTTCCATCATATTAAGATATAAAAGAATTCCAGAAGCTTAAATGATATTCTTCTCTCCAGGTAGTTAGGGAGAATCAAAGCTTTAAAAAGTGGATTAACTTATTAAAGTTAGATCTTCAGACTTGACCCGAGGGGCATAATTTTGAAGAATATTGGAATCTTCTTGTCTTAGAATTCTAACTTCTTAGTATTTGCCTATTAACCTAATTCAAGAGGTCAGACTCTTGAAGAGTATGGTCTTAGCACAGACTTAGCACAATAAGCAACTCCCATTTGCATTGTAAATAATATATTTTTGAAATTAAAGAAATAATGCAAAATATTCAGTTGCATATATGAACCATATTTTATATTACAACTAAGATTTTCTTCTTGTGCAGGTCTGAATTTAAGGTGACCTCATGATTCCACATCCTGTTGTCCTTGTTTAATCCCCTCATTTTGATTGTGGGAGGGATTGGCAATTTATTTTCAACCAATAGAAAATGTCAAAGGCACCCATTATACTAGTCTCTGTCTTGCTTGTTGGCTTTCTTTAGTGTCTCTCTTTCCTTCCATTGTAGGCTTTGAAGAAACAAACTGCCACAAGGAAATGAATTCTGCAAATAACCTGTAGGAAATTAGTAGTAAACCCTCATTTAAATCTAGCCTCTGATGAGAATCCAGCTCTAACTACCACCTTGATTGCTGCTTTGTGACACCTAAATTAATGTTTCTGACCAATCCCAATGTGGGGTTGTATGTGTGAATGTGTACGGGGCTGAGGGGTGGGGCTTCCCACATGACGCTAAGAAATTCTCAGAATACCAGGTCAGGTTCTGAGAATTTGACTCAGGTTTGATACCTTCCTGGAGATAGATCAGGTCAGTCTTACAAGACTGCAGCCCTCATTGCCCCCAGATGCCAGCTTGTTCTCTGTACTTCAGACAAACCAGCTATAAATCAGAGGTTACCATGACCCTTGCTTGGGGTTAATTAATTTACTAGCGAGGTTCACAGAGCTCAGAGAAACATTTTACTTAGGAGGTCACTGGTTTATTATGAGGCTGTAGCTCAGAAACAGCCAGGTGAAGAAATGCGCAGAGCAAGACTTGGGGAAAGGGTGTGAACTTCCATGCCCTTTCTGGCTGCACTACTTGCATCAAATCTCTATTTGTTCACCAACCCAGAATCTCTCTAAACCCCTTTGGGTTTGTATGGAGGCTTCATCATCTAGATGGGGATTGATTAAGTCATTGATCATGGAGAAGGACTTCAATCTCCAGCCTCTCTGCCCTCCAAGGGGTTAGGAGTGAGACTGAAAGTTCCAACCCTCCAATAGTTTGGTTGGTTTCACTGTCAAAGGGACCATATATTTAAGTGCTTTCCAAAAGTCGCTTCATTGACATATTAAAAGACAACTGTATCATTCTCAACACTTGGTACATTCCAAAGGTTCCTGGACATGTAAATCAGGAACTATGGACAAAGACCAAATACATACATACATACAATTTCAATAGATGGAGTTATACATATGTTGATATATATGCGATTTTCTATGTATCCTATTTTGTTATATTAACAGCAAGCTTCAAAACTTCATATGTCAAATTTTTTGAAGGTGTTAACATCATAGGTATTTTTACACTTAAAAATGTTGAATTTCATGAAAAAAAAAAAGAGTATTTGTGGGAAGTTATAATTCATTACTTTATTTTGAAGAAAAGTACTGCTGAAAGTTATCGTATACTTCGGGAACCTTATGGTGAACATGCTCCATCTCAAGATTCTTGTGGATGCTGGTTTAAAAGTGATGATTTCAATGTGAAAAACAAAGAACATTCAGGACAATTGAAAAAGTTTGAAGACCAAAAATTACAAGCATTATTGGATAAAGATGCATGTCAAACTCAAAAACAACTTGCAAAAAGATTAAATGTTGCTCAGCAAACAATTTCCAATCTTTTACAAACAATAGGAAAGATTTTAAAAGAAGAAAAATGGGTGCCACATCAACTGAACAAAAGACAAATGGAAAACCAAAAAGTTATCAGTAAAATGTTGCTTCAATGGCACAAAATAAAATCTTTTTTGCATCAAATTGTGACTGGCAAGGAAAAGTGGATTTATTTTGAGGATCTCAAAAGCACAGAATCATGGGTAGATCCAGGTCAACCATCAACATTGACTATAAAGCCAAATTGTTACGGAAAAAAGACAATGCTCTGCTTTTGGTGGGATCAGGAAGGTGTGGTGCATGAGCTTCTAAAACCAGGTGAAACCGTTCATCTGATTGCTACCAACAACAAATAATCAATTTGAACCACGCTTTCATCATAAAATGACCAGTATGTGCCAGAAGACACGGCAAAGTAATTTCACTTCATATAATGCACCATCACACACTTCAAAGCCAGTTAAAGACACGTTAACAGATCTTGCCTGAGAAGGATTAACCACCTGCTGTATTCACCAGGCTTTGCTCCTCTGCTTGTTCCAATCGATAGTACATGCAGCAGCATTTCAAAACACACAAAGAAGTGGGAAGTTGTGTCTCTGAATGGTTTGCCTCAAAACAAAAAGTTCTATTGGGACAATATCCACAAATTACTTGAAAGATGGGGGAAATGTGTAGCTAGTTATGGACATTACTTTGAATAAAGCACTTTTGATATTTCTCTTGAAATTGTCGTGTTTTCTTTTATTACAAAAATTTGCATTATTAACCTGTACACCTAATACATATGTCCTATATAATAAAGAGGTAATATGCAAATTGACCCCCATGCTGTCAGACAAGATGGCCACCCCCATGTGGTCAAAGATGGCCACCACAAGATAGGTGGCAGGGGAGGGTAGTTGGGGGCAATCAGGCCAGCAGGGGAGGGCAATTGGGGGCAATCAGGCCAGCAGTGGGGCAGTTAGGCATTGATTAGGCTGGCAGGGAGTGGCTAGGGGGTGATCAGGCTGTCAGGCAGAAGCAGTTAGGGGTAATCAGACAGGCAGGCAAGTGGTTGGGAACCATCAGTCCTGAATTGTGAGATAAATGTATGACTGCCAACGGGCAGTTGGACATCCCTGAGGGGTCCAAGATTGAAGAGGGTGCAGGCTACACTATATACACCCTCCCCCCACCCAGGTGCACAAATTTTGTGCACATGGACTCTAGTGTGTGTATGTAATATCTATTTTTTCTATTTTTTTTTTCTTTTGTATAAATCACAAAATGGCACACCCAAAGAAGATAACCCATTTAGCTTGTGTGTGGACTCCAGGCCCTCAAAAACTTTGTGATGATACATGCGTATGGTTTTAAAGTTCTAAGTTTATGACAATTTGTTACACAGCATGGATAACCAATGAATGTCTTACTCTCTGATACCAGAACACTGCTAATACATAAAACATTCTACCATTTGCTTGTAACTGGCAAACAGTGAATAATTAATGTTGCTTTTATATGAGATACTCAGACTAGCTGGTTTTATGAAGTATTAGTAACCACCAGGGGAAGACACTTTACTACTGTACACACAAACCATATGTGGGAGGTAACAAAAATGTTCCTTTCCTTATTGAAGTTTACTATAATACATCCATATATGCCTAATAGCCAGGGACAATAAATTGACCCATTTTATAATATTACCTCCGGAAAAAGCCCTAAAAGTACCAGGTGAATTATGCACAAACTCACTTTATATGGGGCTGCACCACTCCCATTTGTGTCTTAAGTATTTGTCATGATTTAAATCAACACATGAACAACCACACTTATTGCAAAAGACTGTCTAAGAAGCACAAGGAGGGTTTGCAAAAATGCTGAAGGGGCACATAATGATATGCACAATTTTTCTCCATACATTTATTTTGAACTTTCTAAAAATGTTTTTTTCAAGGCTGTTTTCTCCCTCTTCCTCACACTTGGACAGATTAGTAGCTGAACATCAGCTAAAGGCAGTAGTGATAACGTGTCCTCACCCTGTATTTCTTGTTTTCCATGTCTCCCTACAGTGCTTTGTACTCTAACTAAAATCTAGGTCTTTCTTCTTAGGATTCTCTTCCTCCACACTGTGCTCCCACCCCAGTGGATTATTCATATTCCACTAAAGGGTTTTCCAGAGATGAGAAAATACTGGCAGTCTTATATTGAGAGTTACTAATATTTTTTCTCCCTGGCAATTTCAGATCAGTTACATTGGGGACACACTTTACAACTCAACATCTTAACCAGATGTAATCTAATCATGTGGTTAGCACTTTTTATCCTGCATTGTTTAAAGCTCAGTATTGAAATGGAAAACTTTTAAACATGCTTATGTAGTAGACTGAATAATGTCCCCTTCTCACGCCCTCCTCACCCCTGCCTCTCTGCCAAAGAAGTCCAGTTTCTAAACACCACAATCTGTGAATATGCTACCTTCCATGGTAAAGGGACTCAGCAGATGTGGTTAAATGAAAGATCAGGAGATGTGGAGATGATCCTGAATCATCTGAGGACCCAATGTCCTTATCACAAGAGTCCTTCTAACAAGGAAGCAGATGAGAGAAGATGGAAGCCGAGGTCAGAGAGAAAGTGCTGTTTTGTTGGTTTGAATATAAAGAAGTGGGGAAGGCATAGGCCAAGCAATGTAGACATCTTCTAAGAGCTGAGAAAGAATTCTTCTTTAGAGCCTCTAAAAAATACACAGTTTTGAACCTATTTTTTATTTTTGATTTCAACACTATCCTCTATAATAAAAGGCCAATGACCATTATGACTGGAACAACTGATCAACCAGTCGCCATGAGGTGCATTGACCACCTCTCGGTCCCCTTCCCTCCCCTCCCCTAGGTCTGCAGGCTCCTATCACAGCATAGCAAACTGGGAACCACTGCAAAGGAGATGAGTGGCTATGGGGCCGGGCTGGCAAGCAGGCAGAGCATCAGACCTCTTGTCCCTCCCCCTGGCCCACAGGCTCCAGGGAACCGGAGCCATGCTATGATGGGGAACCAACGTGAACAGGGGTGGGGGCAGGACTGGGGACTGGCTAGTGGGCAGAAGATGGCCCTGATCACAGGCTAGGCCTAGGGACCTTACCTGCATTCGATTTCATGTGCTGGCCCTCTAGTAAGATTTCCCTTGACAATAATTGTGTGTTGTTTTAAGCCACTGAATTTGGGTCAGTTTGTAGCAATAGGAAAGTAATACAATAATGCCAAAATCCACTTAGGAAGTTTAGAAACAAAAGGATCTTATAAACTTGCACACTCTGAGAAACCCACTGTGACCAAATATTTCTCTTGTGAAGAGGTTTATACTGCTGTCTTTATATAGATAAAAGCCCTTTTTTTTCCCTTAGAATAAGAACATCGTATTTATGGCTTAGCACAGCCACATTAAGAAAGCATACTATCCTGTCATCAAAATTTAAAGCCTGCCACTCTTTGCCAAAAACAAGTTTAACAGTTTGCATAGCTCTGACTCCAATAAATGATTTGGGTCTGGATAAGGTGGACATTGAAGATCTTGCCAAAGTCCTGGATCAAAACCTTGTGGGGACTGTCATTTTGGATTTGTGTGGAGACCTCCCAGTATGGATTATATTTCATTTTGTGAAGAAATTGTAGAGTTAGGGTCACATCTAGTCAAAACTCTCTTACCTGATTCAGCACAATGAGGGATATTTCTCCCAAACAAAATTCACATTTGAGCTCAAACTAAAGAAGACCAATTCAGAATAAGTTTGCAGATATTATTAGCAGGTAGCTAGGCTTCTTACTTAGGGAGGAGCACAAATTGCTCTGCTTAAGTGCAGCAGACAATAGCTTCTTGATCTCATCTGTTTCTCATGAGGAAAAAATAATAGTAAATTGCTGGAAGAAGTCCAAGGATCTCAGAATTTCCCCTTACCTTTTTTGATTTCCCTTGACAATAATTCAGGCAAGTGTGTGATGTTTCCAGCCCTGCCCGAACATCTCCATGTATGGAGATGCATCCATAGATTGTTCTTCCTTAGCTAGAAAGCTAGAAAGCTCCCTGAAAGAGCTGAAACCTTCCTTGCTATAACTCACAACCTATACTTACTTATTACAGATGCTCCCCTAGGCAACATGACCATGATGATTCACAAATGTAGAAATCTCTGTACTTGTAAGAATCAGGGCACAGCTCCTCATAACAGTCCTCACTCCAGTGTTGGATGCATTTTTCTATCAGAATCCAAGTTGAGGTCAAGTGTTAAAACCACAGTTATATTTTGCCTTTCTGTTGTCAGTGGGGGGGAGGGGATCTAAGAATAGAATAAACAGATTAAGTGACAGATTCCTATTTTAGGCATAAATATGTTTTATAAAGACACGACTCCACGTCCACAGTAATCCAAAATTGCTGTTTCTCAAGTCACTGTAAAAATAAAATTATTGACAGGGAAAAATATTGGTTTCTCATTAAAGCAGGTTTTAAAGAGTTTTCATAGAAGGTTTGATGAAAAAGCATGTTTTCCTTTAAGTATAAAGCAAAAAATAATAATAATAACCTACAAATATTAAGAAAGAATAAGTTTATTGGGTAGATGTTACACAGTGAGAAAATAGCAAGGTGATGAGTCTTGGCCACAATTCCTGAAATATTTCAGTTGTTTTCTTAGAAATGGAGGAGGCAAGCAACACCCTTTTCTGATCCCGATTCTGCCATTATTGTCATTGAGTAAACATCCCCAACTACTCTAATGTATGCCATCCCCCTGCCCCATTTTCAACTCTATAATAAAAGGGAACTGGACAAGATTGGCTCTGCAAGTACTCTGGCATTAGACCTCCTCCTCTCCTCCTCCTCCTCCTCCACCTCCTCTTCCTCTTCTTCCCCCTTTTCTTCTTCTTCTTCTTCTTCTTCTTCTTCTTCTTCTTCTTCTTCTTCTTCTTCTTCTTTTTCTTCTTCTTCTTCTTCTTGAGTTAAGAAAGAAAGGGAGAGGAAAAGAGAGATAGAAACATCAATGATGACTTCTCATCTGTGTAGTTTTAATATTAACTTAGGGGTGTCGAACTCAATCAGAGAAGGGGCCAAAATCTAAAATCCAGCCTAAATCGCGGGCCGAATGGTTTACTGAACAGTCATAAACTGTCATTGTGATGGAAACGCAGCAGAGTGCAGTGATGACAGCGCGGTGCGGGCCACATTGCAAGGCCTGGCGGGACGGATTTGGCCCGCGGGCCTTGTGTTTGACACATCTGTTCCTAACTTAATATATATATTATTGATTTTTTTTTTTTACAGAGAGGAAGGGAAAGGGATAGAGAGCCAAAAACATTGATGGGAGAGAAACATTGATTCAGCTGCCTCCTGCACACTCCCTATGGGTATGTGCCCATAACCAAGGTACATGCACTTGACTGGAATTGAACCTGGGACCCTTGAGTCTGCAGGCTGACACTCTATCCACTGAGCCAAACTGGTTAGGGCAACTGTTCCTAACTTTTATCAAAACTGGGAATTTAATAAAGTCAGTGGTTGTAACACTTCTGCTTCCAATTAGATAATTGTATCACTTTTAGTTAGTTGAAAAAAATAAGCAAATACAGTTCAATTATATGCATCCCTAGGCTATTACCAACTGACAATTGTCCCCTCACAGGACAGTAATCAAGCAACCTGTTTAATATAGGCAGATTGTGTGTCCTGAGTCTGTTCACCCAAGACAAGTGTACATATGTTATGCATTGCCTGAGTGCCCTGTAGGCAAACAATTTTCTGGAGAGAAACATCAATATCTTTATTATACATATTTAATTATCTGTGAAATAGGTATGAATTCTTTTGTTTTATTTATTACTCAATTAATAAAAACACTAATATTTAGAGAAATTAAAAAATTTACTTCATGTCACAGGGTTACTAAGAGTCTTAGCCATAAAACCAAATCACATTTCCTGAACTTTAAGAGTCATGAATTTTATAATTGATTTTCAGAAAGAAAGAAAAAGGAAAGAACAAACACCAGATTTTATTATTTCTAAGGTGTACATTCCTTTATACATTAACATTTCTGAATGGGCACCCCCAATCAACGGTATTCCAAAATTTACTCATCAGCCTTTTTTCATTCTTAGTGAAATATGATGTATGGAAAGTTGGATTTCATGAGATAAGATATAGCTACTATAATTGCACTCCTTTATTTTTAAGCTCTCTGTAAAATGTGAAAATCAAAGTTTTAAATCACAGGAAATTTGGGGTATGTTCTGCATCTAAATAGTATACTTTGAGTTTTGGAAAGCAATGTTGAATAATCTGATATTTATAAACATATTGGCATATGTATAAAGAAACAATCTGTACAGTCATAACAATTCCAATAATGTTTCATGATATACCAATCACTAAATTTCCTTGTCACAAAACTAAATTATTTTTATATGAATACATTACTTTGAAGAAATGTAAAAAACTAACACATATGGGTAGGATATTTTCAAGTTGCACCAGGACACCAGTTCATTCTTTCTAATAAAAGAGTAATATGCAAATTGACCGTCACTCAAACACACAAGATGGCTGCCCCCATGTTTTCAAAGATGGCTGCACCTATGTTGACACAATATGGCTGCCACAAGATGGCCAGCAGGGGAGGGCAGTTAGAAAGGAACAGGCCTGTAAGGAAGGGAAGTTGTGGGCCATCAGGCCAGCAGAGGAGGGCATTTGGGAGGGACCAGGCCTGCAAGGGAGGGAAGTTGGGGGTAATCAAGCCTGCAGGGGAGGGAAGTTAGGGGTTACCAGGCTGGCAAAAAAGGGAAATTGGGGGCTACCAGGCCTGCAGGGAAGAGCAGCAGGGGAGGACCAGGCCTGTAGGAGAGGGCAATTAGGGGTGATCAGGCCTGCAGGGGAAGACAAGTTAGGGGCAAACAGGCTGGCAGAGGAGCAGTTAGGCATCCATCAGGCTGGCAGGGGAGTGGTTAGGGAGTGATCAAGCTGGCAGGCAGAAGCAGTTGGGGAAATCAGGAAGGCAGGCAGGCAAGCAGTTGGGAGCCAGCAGTCCTGGATTGTGAGAGGAATATCTGACTGCCCATTTAGGCCTGATCCTGGTAGAATTGGGCCTAAACAGGCAGTTGGATATCCCTCAAAGGGTTCCAAATTGGAGTGGGTGCAAGCTGGGCTAAGGGACTCCCCCCTCCCTGCCACCCCACCCCCTCCCCCACCATGCATGAATTTTGTTCACCGAGCCTCTACTGTATTAATAAGCATACTGATTTATGTTTCAAATTGTACCTAGAAATATTGTTATGTGAACCTATCAAATATAGCACATATGTATCGCATATTATGTGTGAAGGTGTATTCCTTTCTCTCTCTCTCTGATTGTACAGATTTGATTTAACTTTTTATTTTATTTTATCAGATTAGCATCTCCTTAGTATACTTGATTATATCTTAATTTAATTCATAGTCTTTAACCCTGGTATACTTATTGGTATTTGTACAATAATTGTCTTGGGATAGAATGAATATATTTCAATCTTAAAATGCTTGATAGTCCAAAAATATTCAAAGTATATTTAAAGAAAACTTAGGTCATATTCTGCTTTTCAGAAGCACTTTTTTCTCATGATGATTCCTAGAGATAATTATTGTAGAAAACGTTTTAAAAAGCACTTAACTATTTGGGACAAAATGTTACATTTCATCTTTATAGGCTAATTTAGAGTAAATAGTAATTTTATATCTTTTAAATGCTAAAACTAAAATATGTACCTTATTGAGCTACTTCTGATCCAATATAAATAGGGCAATAGTTTTGTTGTTTTTTTTAATCCATTGTATTTAACAGAAATTATAGTTAAGATTGACACATATTTGAAGAATCAAGAGTTTTAGATGAGTTCTGGGGACTTCTGCTCTCCTAATTTTCATTTAAGTTAATTGTTTCATAGTAGGCAAAACTAGATTGCTAAGAATAGCAATAAACTAAGTGGTTGGATTATACAAATGAAATGACTTTACATCACCCTGGGATAGAGGATACAATCAATATACCTACTATATGTTTCTTTCATTTTCAGTTCATATTAGTAGTAATAACTTCATGCAGGGCCTATCATGGAAAATAATGACTAGTTGGAGTTAATGGACCAAAGAGCAACCCCTCCCAGGCAGCCATTAATTCCCAGGAATGCCTTTTCCTATCTTGTAGTCACTTCAATAAAACCTTGCAAGAGAATTTGAAGAGAAATGCTAGACCTGTACTTGTCATTATAGAACAAATGGCAGTTTCAATCCCAAATAAATCTCCAGAGAAACAAATAATTTCTGTGCACTTGTTTCGTTTCCTAAAACCCTGTGCAGCATTTATAATTTTTCAAGTGCCAATGCAGAGTGTATTTCTTCAGGATTCAATGCTAGTGGAATTGATCTAAGGTGAAATTTCACCCAAAGTAAAATAAAGTTGACAGCACTTTAAGGAACTAATTTGCAATATTAGTTTTTTGTGCATGTAAATAACTTTAACAGGCCCTTAAGACCAAAGATCTATAACATAAGCAATATCTGCACAAATACTAAAAGTGGGTCCAAAGTGTCTTTATTAATAAAATAATGGGTTCTGCATTCCTTATCTTGCTTAGAATAGTTTTGTAAAGAATGTTGGCATGTGTTCCTAAATATACTACCATCTATTGGTTTTATATTGCATAGGTTTTCTCGTTCTTCTAATTGATACTTCTTACTCCCTTTCCTGACTTTGTCCTTTCACTTACCTAAATGTTTGTTATCTAGGGACATGCTTAATCTTCTTCTTTCCCTACTTGACAGCCATAAGCCTTCGGCTACCTTCTATAGGATGAAGTCTTGCCTCAATCTTAACAGACTCTTTCTCCGAACTACTACTCTTTCAATGATTTCAATCTCAGTAAATGAGCAAAATCAACTTTCATTCCAGAGAAGTCATTTTCAAAATTTTATTATCTTTACTAAACCTTGTCAATTGTACTCTCTGGATAACATCTCAACTTAATCCATTTTTTGTCAGTCAAGTAACCACTTCCTAAGCTGATGTGACATTGGCTTTTACATGGATTGATGGGTAGCATAATTAACTTGTTTATTATCAGACTTGCTCCCCTCTAATTGCCTTTTCCACATAGTAATTAATGATCTTCCTAAAATGCAGGATCGTGTTACCCTGTTACAGCAGACCTCCAAGGGCATGACATTCTCTTTTTAATACAGTTCACACTATTTCTTAGGACTTACAAGATCATCTTTGCTGATCAATGAAAAAAAAGAAATATGATGCAGAAACTTCAACTGTTAAAAAGCTGTACCTTGATTTGTTGTGCTGAACAGAATCTAACTTCTTCATATCCTTGTATAACCCCTTAAGTGTTAATTTTTATCAACAGAGTAAGATGACAAAGGTGACTGGATGCATGTGATTAAGTTTACTTATATTGCAATGACTGTAACATCTGTCTTGCTGGCAGATACTCTTCTCTGTTGGCTTTTTAAGAAACTAGATGCCATGTTGTGAGTTGCCTTATTTGTGGGGTCAAATGGCAAAGGGCTGAGTGTGGTCTCAGGCTTATAACCAATAAGTAAATGATCTCATTCTAGAGGCCTGCAAGAAACTAAATTCTATCAACAACCAAATGAATTTGGAATCAGATCGTTCCCACACAATGTAGGAAAGCCTCAGATAACAATCCAATATTGGAAGACATCTCAATGGCAGCCTTATAAGGAACCATGTCATACTATGCCTAGGTTCCCTCCTCACAGAGACTGTGATGTAATCAATGTGTTGTTTTATGCTACTAAATTTTTGGTAATTTGTTATACATATATAGAAACTGATACATTCATTATAACTTGTAAAGAATCTATCACTGCTTAAAGTGTTCAAAGGAAACATTTTCAGTGAATATGTACAATAAGATGTCAAAAACAGAAAGCAAAATATAATTTCTTATAGACTAACACACATCTATAGAAGCGCAGTTATAGAGAGAAATAAGATGATTTTTCATTTTAAAACTTCTTTAGCTAAGGATGGAGAAATTTGTTAACTAGAAAGATTAAGAATGAATGTGGACATAAAATAGTACTCAGAGGGGGGAAATGGTAATTAAAATAAAAAGCAAAATAAAAGATTTGTCAAGTAGACAGAGTAGGAAGAAATAAATGGGGACCCCCAAGGGACATTTGAAGAAAAAGGAGCATTCATCCCAAGAGAGGGTAAAATAACAGAGATGGATAGTTCAGAACCCTAGTTATTAATTCATATGTCAAACTATTCACAGTTGAGGGCAAAGAAACCTGCCCTGTGGCTGTTCAGAAACATAGAGCTGAAATTTAAGAGTTAAGTGTGTTACATTTTACAGGTAAGGAAACCAAGGCCCCAAAGTCTAATTTGATTTTCCCCAAAACCATACAGCTTACAGTTGGTGGGGTTAGATGTCAAAACCAGAGGATTCACTTCCTACACTATCTGTTTATTATCCTTATTTATATTAAATTTTAAAGTAATTGATTACATGGTTTGGTTGATATATCAAAACAACTACTTATTGTAGGCACAATGCTTGTATATTAATACAACAGTTTCTGCTTTAAAATTAAAAAGTAAATATGTGTATTTGAAATGACTTTTGTTCAGGATTTTGAAACCTTCTGCCCTTTCAAAGTGAATTCTTAAAGATTTACAAAGTGTTAAACCTCAACCTTTAAAAAACATTACTTTCCAGGCCCCTAGAAATCCTATATCAATGCTTCTATGGCAAAATTGGCTGCTTTATAGCTCAGACACCAGGTTAACACGCAATTCTCTCCTCATTGTGAAAAATGGGAAGACTATCATGACAATCGATGAAAGAAGTCAACTAAAAGAACACATCCTGGTAAATGCAACAATTAAAGGAGTCATTCAACACTTTCTAGGGACTGAGACAGTCCAAAAGCTAATTTGGAACATCATCTAAACTATTCCAGTCCTGAATGTCATCAGACAGTTAACTAGCTTACTTCAGTGGCATTGAAAGACCCAAGATATGAATAGTGAAAATGGAAAAATAAAAATAATACATTGGATTTTTATAGCAGTCACTAGTTATTAACCATTTCTTTGTTTGTTTTTTTGGTTTTTAATTTTTATAACTAACATCATGCTCCATTTTGTTCTTGAAAGTATTTGTGGATTTGGTTAATATTTACAATTAGGTACAGATTAAAAATAAGCGATTATCCTTTTTAATATGGGTGGATCTAGCCCAGTCAATTGAAGGTCTTAAGGGTAAAAATTTAGGTTCTCAGATGAAGAATCAATTCTGCTTCAAGATTGCAGCATAGCCAAAACTGGTTTGGCTCAGTGGATAGAGCATCGGCCTGCAGACTAAAAGGTCCCAGGTTGATTCTGGTCAGGGGCATGTACCTTAGTTGTGGGCATATCCCCAGTAGGGGGAGTGCAAGAGGCAGCTGATAGATGTTTATCTATCATCGATGTTTCTAGCTCTCTATCCCTCTCTCCTCCTCTCTGGAAAAAATCAATAAAATATATTTTAAAAAAATGATTGCAGCATATGAACTGCTTAAGTTTCCAGGCCTTTGGCTTTTCCTACAGATTTTGGACACAAGTGTGCAATATCAACTCTTACCTGAATTTCCAGGCTTCCGGCCTGCCCTACAAATTAATCATGACAATTGTGAGAGCAAGTTCCTTAAAATAAATATCTATATATACATCAACTATACCACTATATTATATCTATATCTAAGGTGCATGAATTTGGGCCCAGGGCACAAATTCATGCACCTTGAGAGGAAATGTGGGCTGCGAGGCTGCAGTAGGCACAGGGGCAGGTCTCAGTCCATCCTCCATGCACCCACCTGGCCAGTCCCACTTAGGCCCTTGGTCCCCTGTCGGCCAGCAGCCCTGTTTCCGCCTCTGCTGCTCCCATATACTGATGGTACTGGCCCCACTCTCACCCACGGATATCGTGGAGCAATTGGGACCAGCACCAGCACCCAGTGTGAGCAGGGCCAGCACTGTCAGGGGGTGCAAGTGGTGGCTGCTGGCCAGATTGCCCTTCAGGAGCAGGGGGAGGTGGAGAAGCCCTCAGGGGCGATCAGGCCAGCAGCCACCACTTGCACCCACTGATGGCACCAAGTGATCAGGATTGGTGCTGGGCACCAGCACTGGATGCGGGTGGGAGTGGGGCTGGCACTGGCAGCAGCTGTGAGTGCCAGGCAGGACCACGGTGCATGGGAGCAAAGAATTTTCAGTAACCTCCAGAGGCTTGCCTCGATGACAGCAATTGGTGCCCTTCCTTGGTCTGGCGCCCGGCTCACCTGCTCTACCATCCTGCTGCGGCCAATGCCCACCATGTTCTGCATATGGCTCTGGTGGTTAGCTCACGTCATAGCAACCAGTTGTTCAGTTGTTTGGTTGTTCAGGTGGTTCTGCCGTTCCATCTATTTGCATACTAGGCTTTTAATACATAGGGTATTTTACTGGTTTTGTTCCCCCCAGGGAATAGAGAACCTTAATATACAATGCAATATACATAATAAGTAGATCAATTTTCAATATCTAGAACTTGACAATATTCATAAGGTTGGACTTGACAAGTATCTTTTAGAATCCTAATACCTCAAGGATAAGAGAAAGTACCCATACAAGGAATCACAATTCAGCACATCTATATCATCTATGTCACTTACTAGCTGTGTGACTTTCACCCATCTCCACCTAAGTATATTCATTGGTAAAATGACAAAATTAGGTTAGCTCATTTTCACAGACTCTTTCTCTCTAATGAGAAGGCTAATCCTATTTTGTAAAACTACAGTTTGAAATTCTCTACTATTTAGATAATCTTTTATTCTGTAAAGTCATCTCTGCCATTTTTAGATAATCCCTTATTCTGAAAAATAACCTTGTTTTCTAGCCTGCTTAAATAATAAGGAAGATAAACTTAGTTGCCTGACATTGTAGGCCAGAGACTAGATAATCCCATGGTCTCATGCCAGATGTATTTTTTAATTGAATAGAACTGTGTTGTTTTCAAGTCCACAAGCTTCCAGTAAGAAAGCCACTAGGCACACATATGGTTGGCTCTTTAATAAAAATAAAACTCCATCTTATTGCTTTGTTTAGAATTTGAAAAACCTTTTTTTTCTCTGAGCCCACTAGTGTATAATAAAGTGGAACTCCATCTCTCTAAGCATTGCTTGGTTTTTCTCTAGTCTTCTGCAACACTAACACTATTTGCTATGCCCAACACTGGAGTTAATATGTATAACATGATCCAATGACCCTGGGATGTAGGGATTTAGAAAAAGATGCATGAAGACTAACACTAAGCTTACTCTCTAGAACTTAATCAAAATGATGTCCTTTTCATTATTCTTTATGTTGATGTAGATAGAATATAAGTAACAATTATAATAAAGGGAAAGTGAAAAACTACAGTATATAAATGCCACTATTGACATTTATCAAGATGACAGAAGTTGTACATTCTAATGCATTGGACTGATTCATAGGAAAATTACAGAATTGGATGTCCCTGCTGAAGGAAGCTGTAAACATATGCCTTTACATGGAATCATATGAATCCAATGAGACTGCAAGTCCTGACTAAATGAGCCACTTCTTTCTATATTATGCTACTCACTGTGACTGTCTCAGTGCTACTAGCTCTGAGTGTGGTTCCTGGACCAGCAGCATCAGCATCAACTGG
Source organism: Pipistrellus kuhlii (assembly GCF_014108245.1). Taxonomy (NCBI): domain Eukaryota; kingdom Metazoa; phylum Chordata; class Mammalia; order Chiroptera; family Vespertilionidae; genus Pipistrellus; species Pipistrellus kuhlii. Next base: position 4,802,232 of record NW_023425404.1, read on the forward strand.
GAACTTGTTGGAAATATAAAGCCTTGGGTCCCTCCCCAGATCTCTTAAATCAGATGCTATGGGGATGGAGAAAGCACCCATACAAGGAATCCGTGTTTTCTGATTATGCTAGTGTTTGAGAACCATGTTGTACATTAACACAGTGATTTGCACTCAAATCCACTTCACCTACAAAAAGTGTTCTATTAAACTTGAATAGTAATATACTCTACTATTCTTCCTCTGCATCTGAAAGTAGAACCTCATATAACAAGAACCTCAAGAACAAGCTACTAATCAAGCAAACAAATAATTAAGTGAAGGAATTTCAAAATGTGCAATCAGAAAGCGATGTTCCCTCCTTCCCTCCCTCTTTCCCTTCTTTTCTTCCTTCCTCTCTCTTTCTTTCTTTCTTTCTTCCTTCCTTCCTTCCTTCCTTCCTTCCTTCCTTCCTTCCTTCCTTCCTTCCTTCCTTCCTCCCTCCCTCCCTCCCTCCCTCTCTCTCTCTCTCTCTCTCTCTCTCTCTCTCTCTCTCTCTCTCTCTCTCTCTCTTTCTTTCTTTCTTCTTTCTTTCTTTCTTTCTTTCTTTCTTTCTTTCTTTTTCCCTTAGTTCCAAACTGTGTTTACAGTAAGAGTCATGTGATGAAATGGAAGTTTCTTCCCCTGTGATCTTAGATGATGATTTAAGTTGTTTGATATATATTCATCTTAGACTTCCAGAGGCAGCTAGAATGAAATCAGAGCATTACAGACATCTTCAGACACTGCAGACATAATACATATAATTCCAATTTTCTGCTTCACTCTTTATCTATATGTATCTTCATTAGCAACCCACTAGTTCAAATGCTTAGCTGTAGGAGTTTAGAAGAAGGCATTTATTAAATCCAAATTCAAACAAATGTTTGGTAGTTGGAATCAGTGCTGGGGGGAAAAATAGAGATGAAAGGCCATTTGGTATCTTCTTTAAAATTAACTAGAAATAATGGTCTGTCTAGAGAAAAAAACAGTATAAACACAATCACTAATCTTCTATATTACAATTACATAACCATTTAATTCTACTTCTCATTGGTTTCCAATTTTATGTACAGGAGACAATTTTGTAGAGATCTGAAGTATTACCACATACCAAAGATAATGCATCAAGCCTTTGATTCACAATCTTTAATGTTTTCAAATGATCCATAATGAAAAGTTCACCTTCTTTTGATTCCAGAAATCATTTCATAATGCAAACTTAATTGGCTGTTATTAGCAGGGCCAGATTAAGGAGCTTGTTGTAGCCATGATGAGTTTATCTAGTATGCTCATAATTAGGACTCCCACAGCCAACCAGCCCAGAGGGGCTCAAAGCTCACAGCAAACCCCTGTTGCCAAGAGCCACTTACGCATTCTTCAATCATCAAGTTGCTATTCCTGCAGCCACCAAGAGTCACCCCCACCCATTTTCTCTTTATATTTTTAATCTTCTGTGTGGATTCATTTGCTTTTGGGAAATCTCTAGGGACTGAAGACTTTATGCATGGGTATGTTTGCTTTTCCCAGAAGAATGGCAATTGCTATGATAATTTGAAGCTAAGGAATTGGGGGCTGGGAACTGGAATTCCTGTGCTCTTTTCCTCAGACATTGAAAAATCAGGTGGTCTTCTTAAATGTCGGTTTTTGAGGATATCTTCTTTCACTGTATCATTATTGTTTTTATCATTATTGTTGTTGGGATTTAAAGCAACTTTAAATCCATATATTTCACAACTTCCCTATTGCTTTTGACCTTTCTCTGGAAATAGATAAAATGTACTCTAGTTCTGTATTCCAGTGAGAAGTTGAGATACATATCTTGTCAAAGACATATATTTTAGAAAATAGTTCATATGGAATAGCTGAAAAAAATGTGAGAATTTATTTGAACGTTATTCAGACACCTTCAAAGACTGCTTTAAACAGCTGCATTAAGGTTAATTACTTCCTTAATTAAATGATGCACATAGTGTTAGTAGGCATTTATTTGCCCCAAAATTAGAAATCATAAAAATATCATCATGCATATGCTATAACACAGGTCAATTAAATCACTGTCTTCATAAGGGGACTCAGGTGTCATTATTTTTATTTATCAGGTGTCAGTATTTTTATTTATTTCCTGTCCATTGCTCTTCAGAGAGAGTGGAAAGGATAGAGGGAGGGAGAGAGAGATAAGAGAAACATCAGTGTGAATGAGACATATGGATTATTTGCCTCCCATATGTGCCCTGGCCAACAGGGGCTAGGGATGGAACCTGCAACCCAGGTATATTCCATTGACCTGGAATAAAACCCAAGGCCCTTTAGTACATGGGATCATACTCTAACCACCGAGCTATGCTGGCCAGAGCTAAACATCAGTATTTTTCAAAGCTTTCCAGGACAGAACCACTACGGAGGGATTACACTTTAATTCCTTAAAGACAAATAGTACACATGACCTGGTTAGGATGTATTTAGCTTCTGTAATCTATTTTATTTCTAAGGACAATTTCTTGGATTGTTCTTAAAAGTTAATTATTTTTGTGCACTTATTGGGATTAGGATGAATCTATCAAAAGATGAGAAAGAGGCATGGAAGCTTATTCAGGGTTCTTCTGCAGATTGTGTCAATATTAGTCCATTTTATAAGGGTCAGTTTTCCTCACCTAGGAAAAGATCTTCGAGAAGTTATGTCATTTATTATCTATATGGTTTTATGCAATGGGGATAATAGTACTACCTGCTTCATAGTTTTGGTGGGTTTAAAATTATAACTCTTATACCACAATTAGCATAGAAAAAGCAAAAAATAAAAATTCTATAAAGTTTAGCTATTATTATCAACACTAAAGGCCATGTGCCAGAAATTCATGCATAGTGGAGGAGGAGGAGCCCTCAGCCCGGCTGGTGCCCTCCAAGGATGTTTAGGTTCCAGGTCTTGGGCCTAAACTGGCAGTTTGGCATCCCCCTTGCAATTGGGACATTGTGTGCACCAGTGACCATACTTTTCATACAGATCAAAGGCATCATGCTGTTGTATGGTCAGCTGCATTTTTTTTTTGCTCTAATTATATAAAGTAGTACATTACATGATCCTTCTAAGGCAGTAGTACCATTTTTTCCATCTTATAGGTAGAAAAACTAAAGCAAAGAGAAGTTAAATAATTGGCTTTGTCACACAGTTATAACTGTCAGAATCAAGGCTGACCACAAAATGTGCAAGCCAGAGTCCATTCATGTCATCACTGCATCACCCTGTTTTTTCAGTGTTAGAGTAGCCTTGCCAAGTTTAAATTTTGAAATCTAAGAGACTGTTCCCAATATATAGGGTAGGGTACCTTGGCCTAGTCAGCAATCAGGGTTGATCTGTAGGGTGACCAGTGGGTGGGTTATTGGGGGGGTCCGACTGGCATCCACCTTGGTAGCTCCTGCATTGAGTGTCTGCCCCTGGCCCTCAGTGCACATCCAAGTGCCTGATTGTTCCACCATTTGGTCAATTTGCAAATAGGGTTTTAACATATAGGATGAACCCAATCCCGGCATTTTGGTTGTTGTTATAAACACAAAATGTGTCTTTATGCTTTAATTTCAGCTACTGAATTACTATTATTGTCAGTTTAACTTGTCAGAAAAATGCATTAGGACATTTCATCATGAGATATAAAAAGTATAAAGTAAGTTTCTCATTTTGTCACAGGACAATGGCTTTGGAAACATGATCATTTGCTTTCTATTTCAGATATTGATATCTCATAAGGTGTGTTTTTTTGGTGTATTCCCTGTCATCAAAGTAAATTTTCTTAAAGTAAATTATCTTACAAAGAATAGATTTGGGGTTTTCTAAACAGAATTTTCCAGGAGGGACAAGTTGGAGACTTCTGACTTGCCTTGTGTTCATTTTAACTTAATAGGATTTCAGTAAGGAAGTTTGATGTCTTCACATTCACCCGTTGAGCAGTAAAAAACAAACAAAGCAGTAAACTGTACCTCATCTTAAGGCAGTTCTAAAAATTACCCATTCTAGATTTAAATATTCATCAAACTACTTCCTTTTCATAAACATGAAATAAAAATGGCCCAGTGCCATCACATTAAATCTGATAATCCAGGAGAGAAAAAAATGGTAAGATTATTAAAAAAACAAAAAGAAAAACATGAAAAAGAAACTCTCAGAGAAGAATGTGAGCAGCTAATTAAATTCCAGCTTGAAAAAGGGTAATACAGCCTGCAGTATTTTTAATTTCATCAAAGGCTAATTATTTCATTTTGGAGGGCTCATATTTGACCTATCTATCTTCAAAAACTTTATAAATTATTTGATTTACTTGAGTATTTATAATGACTACCAAATAAAATATAGGCTGTTTAATTAAATTTGTATTTTAGGACAATAACAAATAATTTTTTGCTTAAGAATGTCCCAATTTTTGCATAGTATACATGGATATTAAAAAATGTTATTATTTATCTGAAATTTAAATTTATCCACATGTCCTGTATTTTTATTCTTAATTTGCTACTCCAACCTAAATCCCATTTTTGTGTTTCTCATGAAAGCACTGTAAGAGTTTTCTAGCAATTATAGGTTAATGCTTTTCATTTGGCCTAAACAGAGTGGGCACCCATTTGAGATAATAGTAGATTCATTCTGTATGCTGAAAAATATTTCTTGTCATGGACAAAATTCAACACTGAAGAATTCCAAGTAATGCTTTATTCTCTTTGTTTACTAGATTAAGGAATGTTGAATGCATATATGAGCTCTTTTTTTTTTATTTACTAGGTACACTCTGCTTATTTTTATTTTTTTATTTACTTTAGACAATCCAATTTATCTTTAAGAATAAAATATGCAGTGATATCTAGCATATATGTTCTAAAATTAATTTTATATTATGAATAAATGTCCATTTTGTGAAAGCTATCACATAACATTTTAAAAATTAGAAAAGCAACTACATTTTGATATGTCTTGAAACAATGAATGCCAAGTGAGTGTTTTAGAGACTTAGCTATCTGGCAGCATTGTGACCTCAGGCAAGTTATTTAATCTATATTTGCCTCAGGTTATTAATAAAAAAGGGGTGATAAAAATACCTGAATTTTAGGATATTTTCTAAAATTAAGTACTGATAATTCATATGAAACATAAGGTTTAGCCCATTACATTTCAGAAAATATTAGCTTATATTTTGACTATTAACATAAACTAACAAGGAATACCCTGAGTTACTGGTTAGGATATATTTTCAAGCAATAGCAAGCCCAATTATTATTATTATTAAATATATTTTTATTGATTTCAGAGAGGAAGGGAGAGGGAGAAAGAGATAGAAACATCAATGATGAGAATTATTGATCAGCTGCTTCCTGCACACCAACTACAGGGGATCGAGTCTGCAACACAGGTATGTGCCCTTGACCAGAATTGAACCAGGGACCTTTCAGTTCACAGACCGACACTCTATCCACTGAACCAAACCAGCTAGGGCATCAAGCCCAATTATTGATATAATGACTACTTAAATAGAGCAACTTTAAAGGTCTACATATTAACTAACATATTAATTGTGATCAACAGGTAAAAGTCTCCAGGAGGAATATAATATGTAGTAAAGGAAAAAAAAAAAAAGAAAAAAAAGAGGAACACTCAGAAATAGGCCTAACAGAGTTTTTTCTCCACCAGTAAATTGTCTTCTCTAGTTAGCTCACTGCTGTCTATAATTGTCAGACAAGATCTATCCTATCAAGATATAAACCTATAAAATGGTTTGAAAGGTTTCTTTAACAGAATCGGTCATATAATTAATAGTTAGTGAAGAATGGGTGAATCTCCTTCAAAAAATGACTACAGCAGATGTACTTTCTATTCATTAAAAACTACAAGAACCAGAATTTTATATAAAACCCAGGCTTGTCAAACTACTTTGACAACAACCCTGTATCTATTTCTCAGGAAATAATGAACTTTCAAAAACTGCTGGTTTCAGTCCAGTTTTCTCAGCAATGCAATTTCTGATATCCTTTTCATTTCTTGGTCTGTCTGTGTCTCACAACCATATATCTGTTCTGCACTGTCAATTCCTTGCATTCAAAGCATTTTAAGCCTTTGCTTATATACTTCATTAAAAGTTCTAAGTACCACTTTCTATAAAAAATAAGGTAAAGGAGGGGTTGCTTCTCTTATACACTCTGAAAACTGCCTGTCACTATTTACTATTTAAGCCTGAATTTTTCTTTTTCTTCCTCCCTCCCTCCCTTTCACTTTTGACTGCTCCGTCCAGAAACTCTATCTTTCATAGGCTCCTGTTTGCAGTGTAGGAATCAATTAACTGATCTTTGTGATAGGTATTTTCTCTTTAAGCTGAATCCTCTGTATTCTGTGATTATGACTTCTATTTTCTGACTCTTATTCTTAGTCTTATTTTTAATGTGAAGGAGAAAAATAGTGATTATTGTGAGAAAACTGATTACTGCTCAAAGTCACAACGTTTAGCATTGCTGAAGTTTTAACTCCTGATATACTTGGTACTCACTGTCTGGTGGAAAACTGGGTCTGCCTAAGGTCTCTCCCTTCCCTTAAACTTTCCCCCTCATCACTAGTCAACATTGAAATATTGGGTAAAAGAGAAATAAACTGTATTTGTCATACCTCTCAGAAAAAGTGCATCATTCTTAAACTACAGAGTAACATAACCCTTTAATCATGACAATATTTTTAAAAACAATGGATTAATGATCAATTGAGTTCTTAAAAGAATTATATTTATTAACTTATTTAGCTGCCTAAACAAGTACATTGGATGAGGGCAATTTTTTGTTCCCTTTTAGAGTGAACAAGTATCGATATAATGTATCATCTTCCCATTTAGAACATTTACTAGTAAAAGTTTCTACATCTTTACTCCTACTCAAGATCCCCTTTTTCCTAAACAATCAACTGGGAAAATAAGAGCAATCTCTCTTGAATAATTGGGACAAAGTCTCACTGTTCCATATTTGACAAAGCTCAATCGCATATGTTGCCATTCATTCATTATTTATTCATATATTTAATAAAAATGTATTGTGAGCTTCACATAGGAGTAATGCTTTGTTATCCCCTCCCTCTTAAAAATTCAGATGTTATGATTTCTCTTTCTACTAAAATAAAACCTGTGTAATTGATGATTAAGTAAATGGTCTAACATGCAAAAAGGTGTTGAATGTCATCACTATAGGCCTTCCATTTGGTTTCAACTGTGCCAAATATATTTGCTGGTCACCAGATACTATTTTGTGGACAATCCCCTTCCTTCGCCTTATATAAGGCATCATTTTTAATTTTGCTCCTGGTGTGTTTTCCTGGACAATTTCTTTCTCTCTCCCTTGCTTTTTTAATATGGCCACGAGTATCGTAAGGTTGTATAACAAGTGCCAAGGGAAAGTCTTGTTTGGTTCAGGAGTTCTGCTTGTGTAATAGGAGAGTGAGCATTGTGATAGCAGTAGGGGTCTTCTCCTTTCGGGGGTGTGTGCAGGGGTTGGAGAATGGGAAGTACTGTGTAATCTGTGTACCATCTTGGGCGACATAAAGAAAAATGGACTTCCATGCATTTGAGGTCCAGAAAACTTCAGCAAGTTCATGGCAGAAGCGCCAGCCTCCAGAGTGACATGTGGGAAAGAGTGCCCTGTGAGCATGAGAGTAGGTACTGGGCAGCAAGCTTTTTTGAGCAGGGTTTTCCACTTGTCTTGGTTCTTCTGGAGTCAGAAGGAAGACTCTGGTGACACCACTGCTGCTACAAAAATTAGCAAAGGAGTTCTATAAGATAGACAAGCTCCACCATCCACCTGTGTTTGGTTTTTCCCAAAACGTATTTCACTGCAACAAGAAATCATAAGCTTTTTCCAGGGGTTGCTTCCATACACAGAAAGTCCATCTCCCAGTAGAAGTTTCTGTTGTTCCCCTGTAGCCTATATTGTGTATTTTACTTGTTCTTGACTGTCACCAGTGTCACCTCCAGAGATTCTGAGTCAGGAAGTCTGAAATGGAACCTGAGAACTTGCATTTCTAACCAGCTCCCAGCTGATGTTGACGCTGCCACCTATCAATAGCATTAATTGCCTTAGGGTCATTGGAAATTAAAAACCGGAAGCCATCTTCTAGATTGTAGACCATAGATAAGAAGTGATTTGTCAAAGTTACTCAGCTACTCCATTTAAGATGCATCTATTATACAACTCGGACATTTTAAATAGATTTAAATTCATTACTCCAGAACCAGCAGAAGTGTATGTTCTCTAGGGGGCTTCCTTGGCATGTATGAATGATTACCAAGAGGGACAGGGTCCTAATGAAGAAGGCTGTTATTCAGCTTACGATACTACATGTGGGCTTCTGAAGTTTAAATCCCTCTTTACAATCAGCAATAACAAATACATTGAGGGATATGTATTATACTTTGTTCTTCCTCTTCACATTAAGTCTTCAATGTATGTGTGACTTACAGCATCACTGAAATTTAAAAAAAGCCTATTACTCTTAATTATTTTGTATCTTTTCTTCATCTTGTATCAAATGATTAAAACTGATCCCAAATACTAATTATGTTTCTCCTTAATGAATAAGAGAAGTTTTCACTAGAAAAGTATTTTTGAACCCTGGATCAGTTGAAAGGTTACTATATTTCTTCCAAGTTTGCACAAAGTCACCGTGAGAGAGAAAAAAAGTACACTTCCTGTTTAGTACATGATTTTTCACCAGAACAAAGAAAGTGGTTATTACTTGGCTGAAGTGGGTCCCTGTGCCACATTTTATCATGTCTTTCCTGGCAATGTCTGCAACCTGTGGTAGGTACACAGTCTCTGACTCTTTCTCTTAAATCTTTGACAGCTTTCTTGTCTATATGATGCAAATTAAGTTCTCATGACAATTTATGCTCCATCCTGCTGGTGAAAAATAGAAGTGTTAAATCATTAAACACTGATTTTCTAAATGAAATCATTATAGTGAGAAATATCAGAGCATGACCATGCCTTCTATAGTTCCACATACACTAATTGTTATGATGGTAAACATCATAACCCCAAAACTTCCACTCAGCATCAGGGAAGCTAATAGGGAGTAATGAGAGGAGAAAGAAAGGAGTAATTTGAATGTCTCTATAAGAAATAAACTCAAGTATTGTTCAAATTTGAGAAAAATCTAATTAAAGGAACAATATGGCTATGACGACAGAGCAGGGAACACTGAAATTCAGCAATACAAATTACTATCAAGAAAGGATAATCCGGTCTGGCAGGTAATACTAAAACAGAGCAAACTACTGTGAGATATTATCTAAGGGGAATGCATGTGGACACAAACCTGGCAAGTGACAAAACTCTGGGGGGACAGACAACCTGCCTGCCTCCCAGGGTACATAGTTGCTGGTGATTAGTATCACTGGATGGAGACATTATGGCACACACATTTCCTAGTTAAGAACTTGTGAGTGTTTTCAAATCTTAGCTGGTTAATTGTGCTGCTATAAACATAGGGGTGCATATATCCTTTCTGATTTTTGTTTTTCTAGTATCTTGGTATATATTCCTAGAAGTGGGATTACTAGGTCAAACAGGCTAACTGCCCATCAGCAGATGAGTGGATAAGAAAACTATGGTACATCTACACTTTGGAATACTAAGCTGCTATAAAAAAGGAATTCTTACCATTTGCAGAAGCATGGATGGACTTGGAGAGCATTATGTTAAGTGAAATAAGCCAGGCAATGAGAGAAAAATACCACATGATCTCACTCATTTATGGAAAATAAAGAACATTATAACAAGTTGATCAAAAAGATAGATACAGAGGCAGTAAAGCACTGAACAGACTGTTAAATTACAGTGGGAAAGCTGGGGTGTGTTGGGAAGGGGGGGAAAGAGATCGACCAAAGGACTTGTTCGCATGCATATAAGCAAGGCCAATGGACACAAGACACAGGGGGAGGGATGAGGGCATGTGACAGGGGGTGGGGGAGGATGGGGGAGGTCAATGGTGGGGCAGGAGGAGATATATATACTTTAAAAATAATAAAAATAAAAATAAAAAGAAGAGCTTGTGAATGTGTCCATACATTTCTTGCTACCTTAAGAAATTGTATCCCGCTGACATGGCTGAGTGGTTGAGTATTAACCTATGAACCAGGAAATCATGGTTGAATTCCTGGTGAGGGCACATGCCAGGGTTCCAGGCTTGATCCCCAGTATGGGGCATGCAATAGGCAGCAGATTAATCAATTATTTTCTCTCATCATTAATGTTTGTATCTCTCCTTTTTCCTTTCTCTCTGAAATCAATAGAAATATATATATTTTTAATTGTAGAGCAAAGAAGATCAATCACAACTCTTATATCTGCCACAAAATAGATCACAAATATAAAAATCTGTGATACATGACACAAAACACATATATTTAGAACTCTAAAAGAGATATGAGTGGGCAGTTAAGTTAAAGTTATAGAATGTTAGTTCGGTGAAGACACATTAAGAGACAGCTAGAAATTTGGTCATAAGTTCAAATGTCTTCAGATTAAAATATAACATCTAATTTTTGGACACACAAGGCAAATCATATACACTTGGGTGTATCAATGCAATAAACACATTAGTAATCATAAAAGAAGCTGAGAAAATAACAAAAAGGCTACAAACTAATTATTTCTGACTTTTGAGGAATGGATTCTTTCTTTTTTTAGTATATAGTGAAAACATTGCTACAATATTAAACCTTAAAATATAACACAAAAAGGAAATTAAAATAGAATTATATAAAATTAACATTCTTGAGTTAACATAAATGATGTAAATTATTAAATATTTTTTTAAGCGGAAGAAAAAGAAACTATCCTTACAAAAAAAAAAATCTGAATAATATGTGAGTGATCTCTCAACAAATGTGGACTTTCACTCTTGTGTTTAGGCTGACATTGATTTACTTCCAACCTGTAAGCAACTTTTTTTTTTCTACCATGTTTTGCGGCACTTGTATTGATAATATGCACTAGATAGGACATTTTTATTCCTTTACTTTATGCATTGTCTTCTTACAAAGATGGTAAGGTCTTGGTGACAGGAAACAGTTTTATACCTCCTTACAAATCTCATCATACCTGACACTATAGCTCTTCATAGATTTCTTTTTTTTCTTCTTCAAATTGTGTGTCAGTTCTCTGTGGAAATAGACGCCTCTGTAATTGCTGAGGTCCTCTTCACTCCTGAGTTAGGACAATAAAAAACAAAACAAAACAGTTTCTGTCCAATTAACATTTCCCCAAACACTCAATGAATAACAGGCTGGAGAAGCTTGTATTTTAACACAGGTTTCCAGTTGCTGACAAGACAATAAACCTTATTTACCTCCCACTAAGATATGAAACTTCAGAAATCTCCGAGGCAAATAAGTACCCAAATCCAAGAGCAAATTTCTCCAGTACAAACAGTTCAAGCTTTTATTGATTTAAACATAAGTTTATGTAACCACTCAAGGGTGGCCTGTTGGGGGAACAAGCCTTGACTGAACTGAGCTAATTCATCATTACACCTACTAACACTCTCAGTCACGTTGTACAGAAGCAGAAAAGGAATTTCAGGAAGATTTCAGGCAAAGGTGTCTTCATATTTTATATGAAATGATTGTGTTTCATTTCTCCCAGAGAGATCATAATTCTCTAGCATTTATTTTCGTGCTGTAGATGATTTTTTTAAAAAAATCAAAGTATGGCTTTAGAGCTTTTCAGCTGTTGATTGCTAAGATTTATTAGGATGTGATGTTCAACTGTTCCCAAATCCAGTGTCAGGCCTTTGAAATTGTCTTGGGTGGAATGATCTACATGCAACATAGTTTCTTTTAATTCATCTGGCCCACTGGGTTCACTTTGAAGTTAATGGAGTTTTGGAACTTGCACCCTCTCTGTGGCTGTGGAAACTGACTCAGACGCCAGACCCAGAGAGAAAGGTCATCATCGTGTTTCTTGAATACTGGGCTTTTGGTTACCAGAGGCTTCGTGATAAAGAAATAAAGCGATCTCTTGCTTTGAATTTGTTTCAAATTTACTAAGTCAATTTAGTTTCATAATACAATTGTTAAATCTAAAATTGAAATTGGTCTTATTTTTATTTCCAAGGAAACCAAATACTTTTATTACCAGTTATTATTTAGCAGAATTACAAACCTCTTTGGCGGAGTCTTTCAACACAGAGCCTTAGGGGACAGTGGGATAGATAAACACAAAAGAAAAAGAAAACCAAACATGGATCAAATAACCAAGGGAAGATGTTTTAGGACAACACTTGCTAAAATACATGTCTTTTTATCTTATGTGAGTGGCAGCTATTTTTTCAAAACATTTTTTTTTTCAATAGTAGAATCATACAATCCATTATTGGACCTAAGGCTGTGCACCAACTAGAATATGTAGTGTTATCTGTGTTTATTTTCTGTCTCCTAATTTAAATCAAATTGTGAAGAAATAGGATGTGAGAGTGATAGAGATATAGCTTTACGTGTGATCTTCTTTTCCTCCAACTGTAGCTAAAATATGGAGAATCAAAAATAACGTTAAGGAAGTAGAAAAAAAAAGCTATATTCAAATAGTTTGAGGTGGTAGCAAATTTCTACTCCACTGACCTAATTTTCCTAATATTTCATATTACCCACAACGGCTCACTAATAAAACCCAGGGAAAGCCAGGTTCTTTATCCAATAGAGAATACTTGAGTTATACTCAGAAGGCTCTCCCCTCCCTTGTTGTCTATGCCTCAAAGTCATTTATTATTGGCATGACATGGCCTAATTATTTGGTATATGAATTTCACTTTCACCATCTGAAATGGTATAATAATGTTACTTTGACCCACCTTACAATGTGTCTTGATGTCATTGCATATTTCTATCATTATACTTAGCAGATGGTCAAAATAGCATGCCTCTGTACCTCTCATACACTTTGAGTTCTATAAGGTAAATACCAGAATTTACTCTTAAGAGAAAGTCTATAGTTTCAAGCCAAGCAAAATACTTGAGACACAGCAATCATTCAATATAAGTGAATTCAATCCAAGCAATTATAAATATTGATTAAACTGAATTAAACTATTGATAGATTAGAAAATGCTGTGAAAATGTTCTTTGCCCAGCAAGTGTAGATTTTATCCCTTCTTATTTCTCATTCATTCTTTATTAGAAATAAAATATTTGTGAAAACACTCACTCAGTCCATTATGTTTTAGTGGACAAAAATATGTTATGTATAGCCATATAAATGTAGAAATAAAACCAGTGTTTAATTCAACTATGTAGCCTTTAAAAGATATCTTAGAGATTTCTGGGCTTCAGGGTATGAATGACACAGAATCTTCCCATGATAATGGCTCAATTACTATTCACTGAAGTGAATAAATAAATTAAGAAAATAAAGAATACTTCTGCAGAAACTGGTTTGGCTCAGTGGATAGAGCGTCAGTCTGTGGATTGAAGGGTCCCAGGTTCTATTCTGGTCAAGGGCATGTGCCTTGGTTGTGGGCACATCCCCAGTAGGGGGTGTGCAAGAGGCAGCTGGTCGATGATTCTCTCACATGGATGTTTCTAACTCTCTATCCCTCTCTCTTTCTCTCTGTAAAAAATCAATAAAATATATTTAAATAATAATAATACATTAAAATATATTTTTAAAAAAGAATACTTCTGCTCATTCCAATTAGGAGTTTCCATAATTAATTTCCTAATTGCCTTACCTCAGTGATACAATAGTTATCTTTTTCTTATAATTTGTATATTGCTTTGTCCCACAATTCAGACTGTTTTTCTTTATTTGCTTTCTGAATCTGGAGGCTTTTTCCTGTTTTACTTATTATTGTCTTAGCTATGAGTAAACTCCCACCAACTTACAAGTACAGATTTCATACTTCTAAAGATGATGCCTGACTTACTGAATTATCTACTCATAAACCCAGTTTCTTCCACTTTTTCTTTAATTTGGGTTTTGAACTTACCCACACTTCCCAGTCTAAGAATCTCCTACCCATTTTCAGGATACTCCAACCATCTCTTCATTGTCAAGCATCTCTCATTACATTTTAGAAATTATGAGACACTGAACAATATAGATTCTCAGTAGCCCCTTAAAGACCCAAACAGCTTTTGATAACTTATAATTAACAAAAAATAATATTAATGTGAAATACTTTTATAATGTTAAGATTGCTTCCAAAGGATAAGAACCTCATAATAGTCCAATCTAAGGGAGCTTTCTTAATAAGGGGTTTATCCAGTTTGCATATAGGAAGAACATTAGATAAGAATGTCTCTTATTGCCAAAACCGGTTTGGCTCAATGGATAGAGCGTCGGCCTGTGGACTGAAAGGTCCCAGGTTTGGTTCTGGTCAGGGGCATGTACCTTGGTTGTGGGCGCATCCCCAGTGGGGGGTGTGCAGGAGGCCGCTGATCGATGACTCTCTCTCATCGATATTTCTAACTCTCCCTCTCTCTTTCTCTCTGTAAAAAAAAAATATATATATATAATATATATATATATATATATATATATATTATATATATATATATATGGTCTCTTTTTGTCCTCTGCCATTGCCTCCTAGCCCTACTCTACTTAACATAAATCCTTCAATTACCCCAAATTGTCTTTGAATGCTTTAGATACCCACAGTAAGAATTTATCCATTTCCCCTCATCCCCCAGCATTTCCCCCTTCATCTCTTTCCTCTACTGCTGCCTACTCCCAGTTTATCCATCTTTTATTTTTCCAATTTGCTCTGCTCTTATAGAGAACAATTCCTTTAGTAGAAATATCTTATCTTGCCCAGATGCAAGATCATTTTAACATAAGAAATACTTCATTTTATTTCCTTCCATTTAGGATTTTGTGCAGTTAGATGCAAATTATGCAAACTTGAATCATGGATAAGACAACTAGAAATAAAAATAAAAGGCTTGAAAGACTGAAATTCTTTTGTATTTTTTTTCCTCTGTGTGTGTGTGTGTGTGTGTGTGTGTGTGTGTGGTTTCCATGGAGACCACACATCTTTCTCTGACAATGGAAATGTATGTGACTGAAAATCCACAGACAACTGAATTTGGAAGCAGAAAAACCTTAGCTGCATGACTATTGCTTTACCACAGCTGAGGTTGATGAGATTTCTACCCATGTCTCTAGGTCTACCTCTAAGTTCACTGGCAAGTGGAGTGGGGAGTTTGTAAAAATTTAAGAGTTTTAATTTTTGTAACTACCTGTTTCTTTTTGTTTTCCTGCCTGAACATTGTCTCTGATACATTGACAAACACTTAGAAAAGGCAACCCTATAGAAGTAGGAATGTAATGCTCCTGGGTTCAACCCTGACATATGAGTTATGGGGAATAATATTAAGGTCAATATGTCAGATCCCCTGGACAATGTGAGGTTCATGCTATTGAATCTTCAGAGGGCACTCAAGGGGTCTGAGCCCACAGCAATAGATTAGGCATTAATGAACACTTTATTGGTATATTCTGGCTTTGCTGATTCATGCTCCCCTCATTCATGCTACCTGAGATGACTCCCAAATAAACTACCAAAACCCAACTCCACATTTTAGGGTCTTTTTTGGGGGGGAGGGAGGATGCTGATCTAGGCAATGTCCTTGGATAAAAGTTTTTGCACAATGTAATCTTGAATTTGCACACATAAAATATTTACATTATAGGATATTATAAAGAATTTCTTTTCTTAACTTACATACCCAAGGTGGGGAATAAGGTTGGTAAAAAACAGAATTGCACATCCATTTTTTAAAATGAATCTGATATTTGGGAGCACATTTTCATTTCTGAAACTTAAAATCAAGCAACCGCCATCACCACTTCTCCCCACGTCCACTGCCAATTGTCACACTCCTACCTGAGTCCATAGAATTGGTACCTCAGCCAGAAGAGAAGTAGAGAATGTTCCAGTACTTGGCTCTATAGGAAGTAAACTGTGTGTAGAATTATTTTCTCTGCTCTGCACAGGGAAGGGAAAACTTCCTCTTGCATCATGAAACCAAATGTAGGAGATGTTAATCAAAGGATGCAAAATCTCAGTTGTGTATAATGAGTTCTAGAGACCTAATGGGCATTATGGTGACTTTAGTTAATAATTTTGTTTTGCATACTTCAAATTTTCTAAGAGTAAATCTTAAGGGTTCTCACCACACACTCACAATCTATTCTTGAAGTCCCTCACCATCATTTTTGCTATATTCTATTGTTATAGAACTAGTATACATTGAAGAGGAGGATACTAACTACACAAGAGTGTAAATACTGAAAAATATAGTGCATTGGAGAGCCATGTTTGGAGACCAGCGACTCTATTTTGTAGTCTGAATTATGTGACTGATCTACTTAGCTGGGTGATCATGTTTGTATATATTTTCCCTCACTAGGCTGGACATTATGAGACATAATCTAGAAACCCATGTTCTCAGTTCTAGGAAATATTCACACATTATTGATTTTCAACATTTTATTTCATTTTATTTTACTTATTACCTTTATAAAAATTTCATATTAGTTACATATTGGGACTGCAAGATTACTCTGTAATTGTATGTTGTTGTTGTTTTTAATTTTCTCCCACCCTTTTGTTTTACACTTTACCTGCTGAGAGACATTCAAAATTATCTCTCAACACGTTTATTTTTTATTTTTTAGCAGCATTATTTACAATATATAAGATCTAGAAAAAGCCCAGTTGTCCATCAGTAGAATGGATTTTAAAAATGGTGATGCATTTACTAGTACACAATAAAGTATTATGCTGCTACAAAAGAAGGATCTTTTACCCTTTGAGACTTCAAGGAAGGACCTGGAGAGTATTATGCTAAATGAAATAAGCTCATAAAAGAAAGACAAGTATTACATGGACTCACTTATATGTGGATTTATTGATTTTAGAGGAAGAAACTTGGATTGGCTGCCTCCTGCATGGGGATCAAGCCTGAAACCTGGGCATGTGCCCTGTCTTGGAATAGAACCTGCAATTTTCTGGTTTCTGGGATGACACTCAACCAGATAAGCAAACATTTTTGTTGAATTTTCATTTACTTTTGCTATCATAAAGTTCTATGTCCTATTTCTTCTTTGATATTTTTGCGTCAAATTCTCTAAATTTTATAAACATTGGTATAATATATATTCTTAGTCTCTTATAACATTAATTATAATGTTTTCAATTTTTACATATTTTCTTCTGTAGTTTTTCCCCCAAATTCCTTTTATCTGTTAATTTTATCTTTTCTCTGATTAAAGAATTCCTCAGATGTAGTGATGTCTAATTCTCATTTACAAACAGGAATGAAGCAATAAAAACTGCCTGAAAACTCAAGGGGTAGAGACAAAGATGTCCACTGGATCCAAGTGGAATGTTAGACATTGAATTCTGCTTTTCATTGGCAGCCAAACAAAATAACAATACCAATAGATGGGTCTTTTCTTCTGGGTATATATTCTTACATAAATAATTTTCAGTCTCCTAGGCTGCTTATTCCTGATGCAAATGGGGCAAGAGCTGTGGTTCCACCTTTCAGACTGATTTGCACTAAGTCCAAAATGTTTAACCCCACCCTTAGCCAGGTTTCTGAGCATTGAAAATTTTCGATCTGTGATTCTAATTGTCAATCTGCCCATCCATCGGTGACTAGAAAGAAGTCTTTGACTCCTCATGCCAAACCATTAGTAATCATTCCCCTTAGAAAACACTAGGACAGAATGAAGATTTCCACTTTTATATTTATATTTTATATTTAAATATGTTTCTCACAAAGACATTTAAACATTTTCTTAAATATTTGGCATTAATCATAAATCTGCTTTATATAAAAGAATTTGGAATTAGAAAAACAACCTGGTTCTCTAGGAGGTAGAAAGAGAAGCCCTTGGGATTGAATTTTTATCTATACTGCACACCTGTAATTTCATTACTGCATGGTTTGTGCCTTGGAATTCCTTGAACTGTGGTTAATGGCTGGCTGCATATAATCTTACAGTTAGCTTATTTCAGAGGTAGTTAATAGACAGAACTATATTCTGATAGGCCTAGCAATAAGAGGAGACATTAGACCTTAGAGCTTTTAGTTAAAGAAAAAAAAATTATTCATGGTGAATAAGAAGTGTCTCTTCTTTGAGGCAAGATCTTTTACATTTGTTTCTCAGTAATGCTAACAATATAAATGGCTGCTTACCACTCTCAAGGGTCTGGACATCTCTGGTGAGAGTTTTGCTAAGAACAAGAGCACAAGGATATGGTCTGTTGAATTTTGATCCACATTCTCATATTCCATGGAAAATATGAGGGTTTGCAAAGAAAAACCAAGGAAGGAAGAAGAGAATTTGTCTTATGTGTTTTAAACTTCACTCATCACAAATTTTGTTCTTTGAATGAAGTAAAATTAAAGCAAAGAACAGGCATTTTTCTTTGTGTGTGTGTTTGTGTATTTGTGTGTGCATGCATTTCTGTGTGAAAGCAAAGGGAATAATCTAAAAAATGTTTTGTCCAAAGTAGAAAAATATATATTTTTTAATTTTACATTCTTTCTACTGATATGTTTTTCTGCTTTCTAATTATTCTTTTTAGCACTTTTTTAGTTGTATTTCTTTGCTTTCCTTTCTGGCTTATACTAGATCTTTTCATATTCTTTCTTTGTAATTTCTCTGTTAAATTAGGATTTTTGAAAATTTATATATTACCTGTGCATTATCTACATATTGTCTTATTTATTTTAAAATCTTCACCTGAGGATATGCTCTTATTTATTTGAGAGAGAGAAAGGGAGAGAGAGGAAGAGAGAGAAAAAGAAAAGAACATCAATCTGAGAGAGAAAGATTGATCAGTTGCCTCCAGTACACACCACAACTGGGATCAAACCTGAAACCTTGGTATGTGCCTTGAACAAGAATCTCACAACCTTTTGCTTTACAGGACAACTACCCCAAACAACTGAGTCACCCAGACAGGTATAGACTTAGTTTTTAAGAATTACATTTTCTAATTGTCAAAAAAATTCACCCTCATCTGAATTATTTAATACTGTTTTCCCATGTCCCACTATTATTTCTTCTTAAAATTATCTGAGTTTTTTTTCATTTTTATAATTCTATATTACATTTCTTCTGTTTCATGGTTTTAGTTAACTCTTATAGCATGTTTTATAAGCATCCTATCTAACAAAAGAGAAATATGCAAATTGACCATACCTCTGCTGTTCCCACCAGCCAATCAGAGCAAGTATGCAAATCAACCTAACTAAGATCGCAGTGGACATGGAGCTGGAGTGCTAGAGGCGGTTAGAGGCCAAAAGGGGAGAGCAGTTGTGGGTGATCAGGCTGGTGGGGGACAGGGCATTGGGAGTAAGCAGACCAGCAGTGGGGCTAGTTGGGGGCAAGCAGGACATCAGTGGGGGTCAGTTGGAGGTGACCAGGACAGCATGTGGGGGGTGGAGTTTGGAGTGAGCAGGCCAGCAGGGGAGCATTTGGGGGAAAGCAGGCCAGCTGCAAGGGCAGTTGGGGGTAAGCAGGCTGGTAAGCAGAGTGGTTAGGGACAATCAGGCAGGCAGGCAGGTCAGAGGTTAGGAGCCAGCAGTCCCAGATTGCTAGGGGGATTTCTGACTGCTGGTTTAGGCCCGATAAACCGGCAGTTGGACATCCTTCCAGAGGTCCCAGAGTGGTCAGGCCCACATGGGGGCGGGCCTGGCCTTGCTGCATGCCTGCTGCCCTATGGGGCCAAGGGTACTGGGCACTGCCATCTCGTGGCTGTGGGTGCCGCCATCTTTGAGGGTGGGGCAGTCAATTAGCATATTCCCTCTTTATTGGCTGTGGGTGCAGTCATATTTGCTATGGCATTAGGGTCAATTAGTATAATCCCTCTTTATTAAATAGGATGACACTGAGAGACAGTACTAATTAGTCTGTGATGTGGAACTTTAAGGTGCTTGCCTACCTAGTTGGACCATTTACAAGTATCATCTAAACCATTTCTAAGAGTTCTGAATGTTCCATGTGAGAGGCACCAAGAGAACTGCTTTACTTTCCACTCAGATGCCTCTCCCTGTGAGAAGCTATCATACTAGTAGTTCTTAAGTTTTACTTCACTCTGTTACTTGCGAATTTTTATTAATTTATTTTTGTCAGGTTTGTTAACAGAGAGAATGCAGAGTTTGTAGTTTCTTTTTCCTGTATATTGTGCAGGGGAGGGCGTTTTGAATGATCAGTTTCATAGCTTCTTTTCAAGTCTATCAGTCTATGATGGAGACTGGATAGGATCAAACAATCCAGCCCAAGGGCAGACTCAAATCTGAGAATGTAGCTCAGTCTTTCACCATTTCAAAGCATTTTAAAGCATAAACTTATTTTTTACATCAAGAAGTACAAGACAAGGAGAGTAATGTTTGTGTTAATTTTTTTGGCACATTGATTCAACACTACTTTAAGAATTGCATAAAGATGCTCACAATTTGGAGCTTCCATAATAAAGTATAGATTACAATTCTGATTTTATGCATTTAAATAGAGAAATTACATTTTATAATTTATGTCTTAAACTTATGAATTCTGTGTAATCTGATTTTAGTTTAGAGTTTTCTTACAACAGGAAAATCAGTCTCAAGTATTTATGCAGAGTTACTTAATTTGCTAATAAATAACACATTTGGCTTTGAAGTTTTCTACTGGGAATTAGAAAATCTTTTTCTTTTTTTCTGTTTCAGATAATTGCCATGTACTGGGGGGAAAAATGAACAGCTATTCTCATTAGCAACTTGCAAGAAAATGTTTAAAACACACACACAAAATAAAACTTTGAGAATAAAAGTGTTCACATATTTATGATTTATTACTTTTTTGGGTGTAAAAACTGTTTTAATGAGGAAAGAATCTTTTATGAAGACAAAAAATAAATAATTTTGTAGTGGAGATATGTGAACACAGATGGATTGAAATGATGGCTGATTGGAGTGGCTATAAGCGCATAGTGAATGGATGCAGCAAGTACGTGTACATGTGTATGTTTCTGCAAGCAAAAGCTCATGTCCTTGCTGGTGTGTATAGCAGCAATTCATGTTTCAAATTGCTGCAAGCTTTTCAAACGTTTGATTCTAAAGCGGAAGGGGCAATTTACTTCCTTCTAAGGCACGGCTCCTTCCCCTTTGATTCTACAGCTCCAACTCTCTCCAGCCCACCCTCTCACTCACTCCTCTCCTCCACTGCAGGCTATAATGAGACACAGCTAGAGATTCCTTTCAAAGAGGAAAAAGGAATGTCTCTGAGTGGTGCAATTGGGCTGAAAATGTGTTCCTTCCACTCAGGAATGCCTCTGACTGAAGCATACAGAGAAAGATCTTGTTTTTTTCTTTCTCTGAATTTGTGATACACACACACAGTCTTCATCTTCTGGTTTCAAGCACTGAAGCCATAAAGGGTGAATGCTATGTCCCTTGGAGAGCATTTTATATGGCAACAGAGAAAGTTCCCCATTTTATTGGATGAAATTTCTGCCTTAACAGAGCACACTCAGTTAGGGTGTGTAAAAGGTAATAAGTAAATGGGTTGTATATGAAAGAAAGAAGCAAGCCAGAAATAAGAAGGAAAACCATTTCTCTTTTGAATATAAATTTTATCTGAAAAATATGTTCATTTTCCTGTATACATTTTATCTTAAAACAAACAAACAAAAAAACTTAGGTAAAAAGAAAAGTATCAGGAGTTGTGCCTTCTTAAATATGTTACATTTTCACTGATTGTGGGGGAAAACTTTCATGAAACTAGAGAATAAAAATTAAAAGGTAGAGGAAACCAAGCAAATACATGTAAATATTTGGCAAAACAATATGTAATCCTTTATCCCTAACACTTCATCACACTGTACCAGTAATATGTTTCATAATTAATAACTTGTAGAAAGCCCAGAATGCCTGGGTGCTGGTAATGATAAAGTCAAATTAAATAACAGTTTTCTTTTTTAAAAATCTGATAATGAAATAAAATCAAGTTACAAACTATGCTCTCTCTTCCAAATTTCAGGAAGTGAATCTGTGATAGTGGTGAGTAAATATTGGCTGGACTTCAAAAAACAAAACAAAACAAAAAAAGTGGAATTCCTGACATAGTAGCTTATCCTTGCCAAGTGCCAAGTATTAATACTTACACCTCCCCACCATACTTTTCCATCTCATTTCTAAAGATAACACAGCCTAGATGTCTTTCTTTTCATACTTTGGAAAGATTACACAAAGCATATCCTCCTGGGCTCTCAATAGGATAATTCCTTTAGTCATGCCTTAGCTATGGCCTTTTAGCATTGTGTGATAACTGGAAATCACAAGTCCTTCGTCAGATATTATCAGTTCTAAATTTGATATCAGAATAACAAAACAAAAAAATAGTTAAGGCTAGAAAACCAGAGTGTAGTATTACAGCTGTCTATGTTAAAAGACTAATGATAAAAGCTTAAGAAGGAGAAATAAAAAATATTTAAACCAACCAACATAAAATTCTAATATATATCTAAAGCAGTACACTGCCAAGCCTGGCAAAACATATTCTAAATTCTTTTATTTTACTGGTAAGTGAGGAAGAAAACTTCTAGAACACATTTGATCCTGCTAAATTTGATTATAATGGATCACAGGCAGTTCAGCTGCAAAGGCTTATCTCAGGTAATGAATCACATTTCTCTAAAAGTTGGAATTTATAATAGATAATTTTGAGAAACAAAAAAAATGTGACCTAAGAAACAAGGTGATAAAGGAATGTGCAAGTCATCATTGTCAAATAATATTTGCAAAGAGATCTTTCCAGAGGATCATAGTTTTGTGCATGTAGATACTGTGAACAATTATAAGACTTACCACTAGGACCATAAATGTAGCTAAGAAATTAAGTTCTTGGATGTCTTTCTAAATTTGATGTCTAGCACAGGGACTGACATATAATAAATGTTCACTAGTTTTTACCTAATGGGATTCCTAATTCAAGCAAATATGCCTAAATACATTTAATCAATAAATGTATGCCCTTATTTTTTAAAATGTTAAGTAATTAAAATTAGCTTATGCATATCTTAAGTGCATTATCATAGGCAAGATCAAGCTAAATTACTAGCCAATTACTGCAAGTTACTTCCAGACACAACGTCAACTACTTAGAACTTTCCAAAAATTGAACATATTTATTATATCTACTCTGGAATTGAGTTTTCTATCACTTGAGATATTCAAGCTGAAGAAAAATATCACCTTTAAGAATGAAATAGAGTATACAAGGTTTGAATGGGAACAATTAGTCAGTTGGCTTCTAAACTTATTTCACTAGATGCATTATATAATTTCTTTATTTCTCTAATATATCTTCCTATAACTAAAAATCGAAGAGACAATCTATGTTTGGGCTGACTATATAACTTCTTTCTTTTTTTTTAAACTTCCAACCATATGATTTAAAAATAAATTATAGCCCTAGCTGGTTTGGTTCAGTGGATAGAGTGTCTGGCTGCAGTCTGAAGGGACCCAAGTTCAATTTTGGCTAAGGGCACATACCTGGGTTGCGGGCTAGATCCCCAGTGTGTGAAGTGCAGGAGGCAGCCAATCAATGATTCTCTCTCATCATTGATATCTCTATCTCTTCCCCCCTCCCTTCCTCTCTGAAATAAATAAAAATATATTTAAAAATATTAGTTGTAGTTAGAACAGGATTAACCCACTATGTGTTTTTTGTTTGTTTGTTTGTTTGTTTAATATATTTTATTGATTTTTTACAGAGAGGAAGAGAGAGGGGTAGAGAGTTAGAAACATCAATGAGAGAGAATCATTGATCAGCTGCCTCTAGCACACTCCCCACTGGGATGTGCTCGCAACCAAGGTACATGCCCCCGACCAGAATCGAACCCGAGACCTTTCAGTCCATAGACCGATGCTCTATCCACTGAGCCAAACTGGTTTAGGCCCACTAAGTGTTTTGTAAACAAAGATTCATTGAAACACAGTTGCTCATTTATTTGGGTAATGTCTGCACTGTTTTCCTATAGTGGCAGAATTGCACAGTTGCAATTGAGATTATGTGGCCTTGCAAAGCCAAATATATTTGTTATCTCTTAAAAAAATGTTGCTGACCTCTGGTCTAAAAAACTATTTGAAATATTAGTATGATTTCTACACAATATCCGCACATTATTCTCAAAACATTGTGATTATTTCATAAAATAAAAATATAAGATTAGTAATTATAAAGACAAATATGGCTGACTGGTGTTATCTATAAATATAAAAGGATAATATTCAAAGTGTCCCCTCAGGAGTTTATCAGGGAGACCAGGGGGTCAATCACTCTCTATGATGTGTGCTGACCACCAGGGAGTGGCATGGAATGAAGGAAGGCCCTGGCTAGCAGCCCAAAGACCTTAATGGGTCCTGACTGCCAGCCAGGCCTAAGGAACCTACCTAAGCACAAGTTTTGCATCGGGCCTCTAGTTTGCTTATAAATAACAGAGCTTTGCATTAGCATTCCCATGTTGAAATGGTTTTAAAGTATATCAGCATATAAACTCTTGTAATTGACTAACATGTTTACTCAAATATGAATATTTTCATTTCATTAAACAAATGTTTTAACAGTGGTTGCCTTTGGGTTCACAAAGCCAAATAGTTGCTCTGATGTGTCTGAGGACAATGCTGCTTCTGTTATAGTCAGAACGACTTTAAGAATGCATAATATGATGTACTTTTCTCTAAAAGCATTTTTTAATTTGGAATTTTTGAGTAAAAGAATAAATCTTAAGGAATTACTCTGACATTCTATTTTAAAAACAATGATACAGGAAACCATTTTCATTTTAGATGTTTTTATTTTATGCCTTTTTTTTTTTTTTTTTAAAGAGAGATAGTAACAACTAAATTTTAACCTGTGTTTCAAATGAAATTTTTACAATAGGGTCATTCAGCTGAATGGAAGTTTTCTAAATTATATGTGCCCTCTCTTCTACTTGGATGCATGGCTTAGAGTGATATTCATAAATATTTAATAAGTCAGGTTTCCCAATACAATATGACTGCAATCCATTTTAATGGTGATAACTGAATTGTTTTTGCCCCTGTAGGTGAATAAGACAGACAAGCTAATTGCCTTTTTAACTTACAGATTTTCAGCACAAGGTCTCATTATCATTTGCTTTCAGTAATGAATTTCTCTCAAGTTCTGATGGGAGAGTATAGCTTCTTTTATTATAAAATCATGAACACTTCATCTTCCCTATCTTTCTCTAAATTCCCACACAGAGTACTTGATAGGAGACTGATTTTGTTCATCACTGCTTCAAGTGCTTCTTAGAAAAAAGTTGAGAGAACAAGGAACATTCCACATTAGCATAACAGAATACTTGAAAAATCAATGACTATGTCTAGGTAGAAATGATTGTACCCATAACCAATATTCCAGACATTTAGAAAGGTCATATAGAACTTATTTAATACTCAGTTCACAAGAAAAATTATAAATGGCAAGTTTCCATTTGTCATATATAGAGCTATTTTATCATTTTAGATACCTCAAAATTGGTATAATAAAAATTATTTCTCTGGTAAAGTAGCCTGGTTGAAAATCTTAACTGTGTATCTGAAGTTAATGAAACACATATTCACACACACACACAAGCACATATACAATAGTTTTAATCTTTATTGGAGTGAGTTGTCTGGTTGATTCCAGGCTTAGGTAGATTTTGAGAGGGAAAATATCCAAGGTGCAATGTGCATAAAGGAAAATCATTATGAGTATTTGTGCAAGGTATGTCAAGTTACAAAACATTTATGTAAGGATTATTTGATTTATACTTTTGATTTGGATCATTTCTGAGTATGTTCCAGTTTTCAGTTGGGAAAAAGTGATTTGATTTTTATACATTATAATGTGCATTTTCTTTATATTCCTGAAGAAGTTCTTAAAAAAAAAAAAAAAATATATATATATATATATATATATATATATAAAATTTACATAAATATTTTATTTCAACTACATTTACTATATGATGACATGGACATTGAGGTTATTAATGGTGATTAAATTAGTAATTTGCACAAATAATCAATGTAAATCTCTCCTGTTATGGATTTAATTTTTTATTATAGTGGATTTTACTAGCATAGTTACAGTGGCTTTATTTGTAGAAACAAACATTGAGTTTTATAGTCCTAAGAGTAATATATTTGAGGGAAACATAAATAGTGGAATTCAGATTATTGTTATAGGTCAGGCTTTATCTTCACAAGTATATTGCAAAATATAAAGTCAGATAGCCAAAAGTTGGAATGGGAAAGTCAGTCTAGGTTAAATATAATGGTTCAGTGATGAACAAAATTGGATGGATACGATAGTCATTAGGAAGCGAACAAAAAAGAGCTTAAAAAAACAGAAACATTGTAAATAATTTACTTATGTAAATATATAACTTTATTTATATATGAATTTTGTTTTGTTTTTAATATAATTTATTTAATTTTGATTTATTTGTTGTTTTTATCTCTAGTAACCTGGCAGGTGCCATTATTCTCATTAGAGAGAATGTGAAAAGCCCAGATAATTGCTTTTATAGTTGTTCTAGGTTTTTTTTGTTTGTTTGTTTGTTTTGTGTGTGTGTGTGTGTGTGTGTGTGTGTGTGTGTGTGAGAGAGAGAGAGAGAGAGAGAGAGAGAGAGAGAGAGATGTTAAATTTGTGAATTTTGGCATGATTACCTTAAAAAAAAAAATATATATATATATATATATATATATATATATATATATATATATATATGCCAAAAAGGTATAGATATCAAATAGCTTAACAGATATGAATGTAAATCTCAGAGGTAACATCTGGCCTGGGGATATTTTGGGACTTTTGCCATGGAAAGTAAAGTTGTGAGAATTTGTGAGATTATCTAGAAGAAAGTGCAGGGAGGACTGAGTGAGAGGATTTATTATAGATCTGAGCCCAGAGGCACTCCCAAATCCAGCAGCTGGGTACAGAGAGAAGAGCCAACAAAAGAAAAAAAGGAACGAAGCCAACTAATTCCAGGCATATTTGGTGTCATGAGACCCCCAAAGGGAGACATTATTTCACAAACTTTTAAAGGGTGGGTAGATAAGGGAGGATAGTTATTATTGCCTAATGTTTCTAACAGGAAGAAAATATGAAGTCAGAAAAATTTCTATTGAATTTAGCAAAAATAAAATTCATGATGACCACATGTAGAGAAATTTCAGTCAAGTGGGTGTCAAATGCATTAAAGAGATATTAAGGAGAAGTAGAGCTAGTGAATATAACCATTTCATTGAAGAAATATACGTGTATATATATAAACATAATTATATACAATATATTGGGTATTAGACAATATTTATAAATGTGTATATATGCATAGATCCATATATATGGATAATATAATTGATGTAGGTGCATATCTACACTAATTTAAAAAAACATGCAAATTAACCATCACTCTGCTATGCCAAGCCATGCCCACCAGCCAATCAGAGTGAGTATGCAAATTAACCCATCAAAGATGGTGGGCAAATTTTCATATGCAGGCAGGGTGGGCAGTGCCAGATACTGCTGGCAAGGTACCAGTCCATAGGGGCCCCTGGGAGGTGGAGTATGTAGTGCCAGATGCCACCTGCAGGGTCTGGGTCCATTGCAGGCCTCAGGAGGAGCAGTGGCCTGCCTAGCAATGCCTGCGGGGCCCTGGGAACATTACAGCTCACAGGAGGCATGTTTAGCCCACCTAGCCACTCCCATGGGGCTCTGGGAACATTGCTGTCCCAGAAAGGCATGGCAGCCCACCTAGCCACTCCTGTGGGGCTCTTGGAACATTGCCACCCCTAAAAGAAGAGGCTGGGCCTGCTTAGCCATTCCAGTGGGGCACTAGGAACATCACAGGCATGGGGTTACTGAGACCAGACAGGGCATCTGGCCACAGATTCACAACTTAGCAGAGACCAACTCTACCAGGCTGCCCGGTAGCCATGTGGCTGGGCCACAGGGTGCCCCTTCAAGATTTGACAGAGAGAGGATGTACTGGAGGAGATCCAAAGAATGGGATGTGATGGTTCAACACTCACTTCCTTTGGGCTTTGTCCTTTTTGATCTTCATTCTTTTCTTTTGGACCTGGAGCCCAAGCATTGCAGGAGAAAGGGATGAATGAAAGCCAAATATGGAAGAAGAGGCAGGAGGCCCAACTGGGGGGCTGCCTGTGGGGTGGCTCCAGAGCCAGTGCCACAGCTTTGGCAAAGCAGCTGGCCAGGAGGTGGGTGTTCCAAGGGGCACCGAGCAGTGCATCACCATCCCTCTATGAGGACACCCCACACAGGCACTGCCTTCGCCAGCAGTCTCTGGGCAACATCTGCAAATGCTACTGCAACCTCTACCATTCTGGGCAAAGAACTGACCCTGTGCCCCTCTGGGTACCAGGCTTGCTAGAAGTGTGCTTTTACCAATTCCATAGATCAAAGGCAAAAACCTGGTGAGGCGGGGAGCACCAGAAGGGGCTTGGGCTGGGGCAAGGGATCTGCCTTGCTTGCAGAGAGAGAGGTTCTGCAGTGATCCCAAGATGTGGGTGGGCCCAGCCAGAGATCAAGGGCCATGGAAGGACATAGGGGTGGAGGGGCAAGGACCCGCAGCTCTGAGGTGGGGGTTGAGGAGTGGTGCCACCTCAGTGGAGGGGTGCCACACTTCAGAGGCCTGAAGAGAGAAAAGGGGACTGATCAGTTGCCTCTGTGGCATGAATAAAAAGGGTGTAGTGAGTTTACACTATGGATTACTACTTGGTCACAAAAAGAAGAAAATCTTACCCTTTGCAGCAGCCCAGGTGGACTTTGAGAGCATACTTTACATGAAGTCAAGTAGTCAGAGAAAGATAAATACCATACGGTTTCACACATATGTGTAATCTAATGAATGAAAATGAACTAACAAGCAAAATAGAGACAGACTAAAAAATAGACAGCAAGCTGACAACTGTCAGAGTTGTGGCTGGATGGGGTGTGTAGAGGGATTGAGCAAAAAAGAAAAAAAAAACACTTATGGATGAGTACAACAATGTAGTGATTGTAAGGGACAGGAGGGGTGAGAGTGATGGAGAAGAGCAAAGGGAATAAATGGTGATGGACAAAGACTTGACTTGGAGTAGTGAGCACACAATACAGTTTCCAAATGATGTGATGTAGAGTTCTGCACCTGGAATCTGTATAATCGTGTTAATCTGTGTCACCCCAAAAATGCAACATAAAGGAAAAAATAATACATGAATAACATTCACAAAGGGAATCCAGAGCATTAACAATATCTTCTATTTAAAAATCTTCTTCCCTGGTATCTATTCTGCACAATTCTTTTCCACATTAAGATTATTTCTCTCCAGTCTCAAAATTATAACTTACCATTAAGATGTCAGATAATTAGTAGGGATATGCTGATTTAATATACTTTCATTTGATTTATGATAAAATGATTTTGGTGTTGACTACACTCATAACTTACCTGTTTAATGTTTATGGGCCAGATGTCAGTGCCTCTCTTTCTTAAATGAACTTAATTATTGCCACAAAGGACATGAAATCTGACTGCTTTATAGACAGATCAATATGACTGACAGTGAAATGAGCATTGCTCATTACTCTAAATTGTTGTGCAACATATAGGCCATCAAATTAATGTGAACCAACCATGTTTATCAGCCAGTAAGTCAGGCTCTGATGTTGCTTTCCCTGGTGCCTGCATTTGCTCCTTGTGAGATGACTTCTTAGGATTGAAAGACAATAAAGCACAAAGGTATTCAGGACCATGAACAGAAATCCACCAGAGCTGTTTACTAGTATTATAGGCAGAGAGATATGAGGTTCTTCTTATGTGTTTGTTTGGTTTTTTTTGTTTGTTTGTTTGTTTGTTTTTTGTGTGTGTGTGTGTGTGTGTGAGAGAGAGAGAGAGAGAGAGAGAGAGAGAGAGAGAGAGAAAGCGAGAGAGAGAGAGAGAGAGAGAGAGAGAGAGAGAGAGAAAGAGAGAGAGAGAGAGAGAGAAAGAGAGAGAGAGAGAGAGAGAGAGAGAGAGAGAGAGAGAGAGAGAGAGAGAGAGAGAGAGAGAAGCTATTCTTTAGGAACATGTAAAAACATTATTTTATTTACAATGGTGAATGAGAATTGCATTAACCAGCCAGCGTATTCTCTGGGTCAATTTCATGTCACTTTCAATTCGTGAGTTCAGAGATTCAAACCAACACAAAGATTTTAGTGTTTTCCATTCGTATTCCTATTGTTCAAAAGTGCTTAAATCAGACATAAAAAGTTTCATAAGACTCTCTGGCCATCACATGGTTCTTTCAAAGACACCCTTTTGGATGATTTAAGATAGTCTGTTAGGAAATAATGCAGAAAAATACTGGTGATAATGTATTTTCTACAGTGAAAATATTGTATATGAAAGGAAAAGTGCTTTGTGAATAGCATGCTTGGGTTTTTATCATTTAAGAAGCATCTGAAAAGAGTTCAGCATTTTTGAAGGCACTGAAATAAAGATGCTATATTTTAATCCTCACATCACACATCCTACTGAGCCAGGTTCACTCAATCTTAATGATGAATACTTAACTTACTAAAATTTTTATATCAGTACAGAAGAAATTTTGTTTTGTAGCTTTATAATAAACATTCAAAAAAACAGCATGTTTCTAAACACGTAATTATTCCCATATTTAAAGAAAATGTCAGCAACTGAGACTCATTTCATCTTCTGGCTTTTATATCCTGTAGAGTTTTGACATTATCTGCAAGAAAACAATAGAAAAGAAAATAATCCACGAAGGAGATTTATTTCTTAAAAGGCTTTGTCTGGAGTCGGCACACTTCATTTTGTTCAATATGCTACTGAACAGAACTTCTCAGACTATATCACACAACTACAAAGGAGATAAGGCAACACTGCTGATCATATGCCCTTGACCAGAATTGAACCCAGGACCCTTCCAGTCCCCAAGCCAACACTCTATCTATTGAGCCAAACCAATTTCTGCGTCTGCTAATATTTTATTCTCTATTATTATTTAACTAGAGGCCCAGTGCACAAAATTCATGCATTGGGGCGGGGGGGAGGGGACTCAGCCTGTCCTGAACCCTCTCCAAATCTGGGATCCCTCTCGCAATCCAGAACCACTGGCCTCTAAGAGCTCACCTGCCTGTCTGCCTGATGCCCCTAACTGCTCTCCCCTCCTGGCTTAAACTCCCTAACTGTCCATCTGCTTTCGCTTCCTCTCCATGCCTTCAGACCTCAGTTCAAAAGTGCTTACAGCTCTCTGCTAGGCCCACCCCCCATTCTGACACCCCCCTCTGGAGTGGATGGCAGCAGTAGGCTTGCTTGCCTCCGTGGAGGTGGGGGATGCCCCTGGTGGCAGCCTCATGTCCCAGTGGCACAAGTCTTTGCCCCCATCCCCCAGCTCATCAGCTCCTGCCTGCATGTGCCTCCATCAGGAATGCCTCCACCTCAGAGGCAGTGTGATGTCATCACTGCCAGGCCTGCATGCACCTGCACAGGGGGGATGGGAGGGGAGGGAGCAGAAATGCCCACCCCCATTCCTGCCCACCAGCTCCTGTCATACACATACATTTATTAAATTGTGAATATAAGATTTGTTGTACATGTTAGTTTATGTGCACAGGTTTCTTATAGCTACCACAATATAGGGGCTTAAAACAACACAAATCTATTATTTTAAGTTCTAAGGATATTACTTTTGAAATGCTTCTTATGGGGTTAAAATCAAAGACTATATTTCTTTTAAAAACTCTAGGGGATAATCTATTTCTTGGCTTTTGCTCACATTCCTTGGCTCATGGCTGTATCACTCTGACCTCTACTTTCATTTCAGAATATCTGTCTCTCTCTCTCTCTCTCTCTCTCTCTCTCTCTCTCTCTTTCTCTCTCTTTCTCTCTCTCTCTCTCTCTTTTTCCCTCCTGACTCTCTCTTAAAGGATCTTTGTAGTTATATTATCTCCACCCAAATTACCACATTTAATATTTTTCTTTAAATAAAACTCTACCCCAACCATAGAACCAGTCATTCTTGATATTATGTAAACATAATGCCTGCTCTTCCCCCTTCTTTGTTCCTAATAACAAAGCTAATCCTAAAAATTGTGACTCATGGAAAATAAAATAAAATAAACTGGTACATCACAAAAACTTCAGGGTCTCAAGTTCACAAATTCTATTAGACATGAACTCATTAAGTTATTGAATTCTTATCTCACCCTGGAAAATCCTAAAAGATGAGAAGTTATTGTGATTCTTAGGTCTATTTTTAGTTGTGCCAGAGCTTCTTCAAAGAGATTTGATGAAAATTTCCCTAGTTGGATTTGGTAAAGTAGGATAAATTTAGAATCATTGAATGATTAGTTAAAATAGAATAGTCTACAGCAGTTTTTTTTTTCTTTTCTTTTTTTCTTAGTCTCTGGGGCAGTAGAGATATAGAAGAAAAGACTTGGTCAGTCAATCAATCTCAATTCTCAAGTCTTTTTCTCTAATTATACTCTTAAAATATTTTACGAGGAAAAAAACTCATTTTTCTTTATGTTATCAGTTAAAATATTTTTTCATGAGTTCCAAAGGACAACTTCCAGGTTGAATGTTTACAAACTTTGGAACTGCAGTTTTGTTTTGTCTGCACTGGGAATGTAAGCTCCTTATTTTATCCCGAGTGTTAGGGAAATTACATGATGCGTCTATTTTGTTTATCTTTCCTTAGATCAAGGCAGAGATACTCTAACTCTTACCACCACAAAACTTACTATTCGAACAAGTTTAGCTCTCTGTGTTTGTGTCTTAGTAATACAGAGACCTGGCAAGTTTTATGTTATGTTTTCAAATTTTTACTGCTTTCCAGCTAGAACTGTATGACTTTTCCATAAATTTTGAAGAAAGTAGTAACCTTAATATTTGAGAGTACTGGTACATAAAACAAAATGTAAACAGAAGCGTGTTCAAGATTTTTTCCTTCTTCTTAATTTATATATATGTATATATATAAAACTTTGGACTGCATTGTGTGACAATTCTAATATTATTGACACTAAATCTAATCTTTTTCTTTGATAACATACATTATTCAAGCTCTTTCACTCTGCAGCTTTAATAACAGAACCATTACCAAGGGAATTATTCTTTCACTCTTTTTGTTTTCATTGCTATTGAGTGTGTGTGTGTGTGTGTGTGTGTGTGTGTGTGTGTGGTGATGCACACAGATGGAAACATGTTAATTACATCAAGTCATGGTCATCTTAGGGGACTGTTTTTCACTTTTAGATGGATCTGCTTTCTCCTGTTGTATAGTAGGAAGGTAATCAGTTTATAATGAGTATATTGTTTTCTATGACAGTATAAAGCTAGATTATGTAGCAGAAATAGAAACCTTAAAGTGTCAGTGGTCATTTAGAGTAAAATGTTCAAGATATGCTTTCCTTCCTTCTACTTGTCCACTGCAGGCTGGCTCCTGCTCTCCTCCATGTGAACATCACTCTGCAGTTCAGGCTGATGGAGGAGCCCCATCCACAATAATAGTAGTTAATGAGAGAGAGAGAGAGAGAGAGAGAGAGAGAGAGAGAGAGAGAGAGAGAGAGAGAGAGAGAGAGAGAGAGAGAGAGAGAGAAATTATAGCATTTTTTTAAATCACATGAAAAGTTCTTAAAGAAACATGACTTCCCAGTTTTGTTTAATTTCATTAGTCAGTCAAGTCATAGTTGTGTCTGCCTTAAAGGTGTTGAAAGTCCAATGTTACAACAAGCCCAGAGGAGATAATTCATAACAGGACTGAATAATTCTATGTCTGCTAGTAATTTTTGAAATCTCACATTACTAATCGACACAATTCAAATTGTTCACTTTTTATATATTTATGGTCTTTATAGGAGGCCTCCTCACCTTTCCCAAGCTTGCCTATGCTGGTTAGATACCAAATGTCTTTATTATCCATTTCCTATTCTCATTGTAAGATATTTCTCAGATACAGTGACTGATTCTTGCAATTTGACTGTTCATTTGGTTGGTTTTATTGGAAGAAGAGTAGATGTCACTTCACAAAGCCTTAGGTAATTTTTCCCATCTTTAATATGGAAATTTTGCTGTTGATTCCTTTGTGGAGTTCTTCTGTTTCCCGATGTCACCATTAACCCTGGCCCACCTGAAAGAATTGTGTCAAAGATAGAGATAAATATTGGAGAGACTGCCAGGTTCAAAGGTACTGAAGTTCTTCAGATGCACCTTTTATTTTCCCTGCTGTCAAATCAATGCCTTCTGCTTTCAATTCTATCAAGACACCTAGTGATCTCAGGAAACACATTCATTGTATGTAATGTCCACACTGACCATGCTCTGAAAAATTTGAGGGTAAATTTATATGTTTCCTCTCAATTCTCCCATCAATATTCTGTGAAACATGAGCAGAAATAGCATACAGGTTAATACTCCATGCCAGGTGCATGAATTATATACGCAGTGAGCATTTTTAAAACATGAATAAAAAAAGTTTCTCTAGTCTATATTGTAGAATTTCAACATTTCTGACTTGATTTATGTCATTTCTTTTTTAAATATGTTTCTATTGATTTCAGAGAGAGGAAGGGAGAGGGAAAGAGAGACACACATCAATGATGAAAATTATCAATCGGCTTCCTCCTTCACGCCCCCTACTGGGGAACAAGCCTGCAACCTGGGCATGTGCCCTGACCAGGAATGTAAAACTATGATCTCCTGGTTCATGGGTAGACACACAACCACCGAGCCACACCTGCCAGGCCCCATGACATTTGTTAAAATGTTTGCCCTTTTTTTGAGCAACTAAAATCAGCCTTGAAATAATGACTTGGCAACTAACTCAAACTTTCTTAGAGTGATCTGCTCTTAGCAATGGTTTCTCCATAACACTTCACAGCTGAATGGAATTCTTTTTTTTAAAACATATTTTATTGATTTTTTACAGAGAAGGAGAGGGATAGCGTTAGAAACATTGATGAGAGAGAATCATCGACTAGTTGCCTCCTGCACACCCCCACTGGGGATGTGCCTACAACCAATGTACATGTTGTTGGCCTGAATAAGAACCTGGGACCTTTCAGTCCGCAGACTGACACTCTATCCACTGAGCCAAACCAGTTTTGGCTGAATGGAATTCTTGATCTCACTCTCTTGTTTTCACCCCCAGCTGATTTACAATGATCTCAATCTAGTGCAGTGTTTTCCAAACTTTTGACATATGTGTATCCCTTCTATAATTTTCGTAACGCTGAGTACCCCTTGTACTCATGAGAACATAGAATTAGGTGCAGCTAAGCAAGGTGCAGTGCATATCCCCACCAAACTTCGGTGCAATGTGTACCTCCATCAAACTCTTCCTGTACCCCTGGGGGTATGCGTACCACGCTTTGGGAAACACTGATCTAGTGAAACAATCTTGTATAGACCCCTAATGCCCCTATTGGTTAATAATTCTGCCTAAGGAGTGAACTTTATCTGAATGTTGATTATTGTCATGCCATCAGGCATCCTGTTCCTCTCTAAACTCAGTTTTTACAATTCTTCCTTTCCCTCCTCCACTGTAAGCTCTTAGGCTCCTCTGAGTGGTTAAACAACAGAAACTTATTTCTCACAGTTCTGGAGACTGGAAAGTCAAATATCAAGTTGCCAGTAGATAAAATGTCCAGGTGAGAGCCTCTTTCCTGGTTTAGAAATAGCTGGTCTTCTGGCTGTGTTCCCCCACATGGTGAAAGAGACAAGAGAACTCTTTGGAGAGTCTTTTGTAAGAACACTAATTCCATTCACAAATATCCCACCTTCATGACCTAATCACGTGACAAAGGGTCACCCATACAATCATATTTGGGGTTGGGACTTCAACATATGAAATTTGGGAAGACCCACCAGTCTACAACACACATGGAAAAGGAAAGTTAATCAGATACTAAATTTAAACATCCAAATTCCATGATTCATTGTTTCTCTGAACTTGATTAGGATAATGACTCACTGTGTGTCCCTCAGGAAAGCACTGGTTGTTTATAACAGGAAATTTTAATTAAGAAAAGAAAAGAAAGTGCAGGTATTGTTCCATGCAAATGGCCATTCCAGAGGAATCCCTGCTGGAGGGGAACCTTGGTCTAGGGTTCAAACACTGTAAACTGGATCTCATTGCTTTCTCTGGTTTTTGACATGGCTTTGATGGGTCTGGCTTCCTGCTCAAGCATGGTCCCCCACTTATTGCCCCTAAAAAATCCAGGACTGTATGATAATAACTTGAAATTACAATATTAATTTATTTATATTATAAACTTAATGTATTTTTAAAAAAATATGTTTTATTGATTCCAGAGAAGAATAGAAAGATAGAACGTCAATGATGAGAGAGAGTCATTCATCAGCTGCCTCCAGCATGCCCCAAACTCCACAACCCAGGCATATGTCCTGACCTAAATCTAACCATGACCTCCTGATTCATAGATTGATGCTCAACCACTGAACCACACCAGCTGGGCCCAATTTAATCTCTTACAAACTACATTAGAACTCATATATTTATCACCAGCTGTGCAAATGTTTTTTGTTTTGTTTTTTCTTCCTAGTTTTTGCTGATAAAGGCTGTTTGATAACACATTTTCATGAACTAATTTGTTTTCAAGTTGATGTAGTTAGGGTTTAGTTTTAACATCCTCTTAACACAACAAATAGTGAGTTTCTCATCATTGTCTTGAATATGCATGTGTTTAATTGGACTGTTTATACTGTCCTAACATGAGTTTTTCAATCACAACATTGTTTTTAGCAGCTACAAACAAATGTACTCTGATCTTTATAGAAAAGAAAAAAAAAAGGTTATAAATATGTGTCTCATCTCTGAACAGGTGGAGAAAGGCAAGTAATGTTTCAGGTGTTTTAAATTTTTATTTCCTTCAGTAATTTTTATATTTTTGTAAATCCAGTAGATAATTCATAGGTATTTAGAGTATATAATTGTAATATATCATGAATATTACCCTTGAAATGGAATTTTTGAACTTGAACCCGGATTCTTTATTGGCCAGAATCAAAGAATGAATCCAAGGACAGAAAGTGGTATACCAAAGCTGGAGATTTATTGAAGAATAAGTACAGACTCCCACATGAGGGAAAGGCAAGAGTCCCACAAAATGGAATCTCACATGGGAAGGGGGAAGAGTCCCACTGAATACCCTTTCCCTATGGCTTATAAAGGCTGCAGGTCCTGGTGCCTTGATATCCCCTCTGATTGGTCACTATTCTCTTGACTGGTTACTATAGTAACTCCTAGGCTCAAAGGTGCCTCTGTTCCGCCCCACCTCCTTCTTTATTGTTTTCCTATTCCCTTTGGGCTTTCTTCCTCTCCTTCAGGATGAAGGGCTTCCTTCCCTTTATTTTGTAAATACACACCTTTTGCTATTCCCAGCTCCCTCATCCTATGAAAATGTACCTGTTGTAGCTTTTCAGCTTCCCTATTCTATGTAAATATTCTGTCTGCTGCTCTGCAGCCCCATGCTTCCTCCATGGTGCCCTTAATTTCTACAATTTCCTAAAACCTGTCTTTACACCCCTCCAAATTCCTGTTTCACCTTAATGATGCTTAAAATTAGCTTTCTACTTAATGATAGACGTAATAAGAGATATTGATTAAATACAATTCCTAGTAATGGTCATCTATTTAACTTTTTGCCTTCAACTAAAACATTTAAGCTAATTATCTTTATGTAAGGTATAGAAAGAATAAAAAAATAATTCTGGTTTATTGTTACTAGGATATAAACCAATTATTTTTATCAAAAATTCAATTTGTTAGGTTAATATAGTGTTTTATACATTTCTTATGTCTTTATTAGCTTTGTGGATTGGCAGTATCTGCAATCTAAGGATTATGCAGGCATAGTTTGGGGTGGAATAAACCACATATCTGAATGTGATTTATTTGGGATGTTTGATTTTTCTGCTTTTTGTGTATCAGCCTTGATAACTTTCCAACCATGCTACTCAAAATGTGGTTTGAGGTTGACTAGATGACTTTAAGTCTAAAAAATTTAAAAACACTTTTTTTTCAGATCTAATGAGTAAATGATAAAAAGAATAAGGATACTTATTTTATATGTATTTAAAAGTCTTTTAATAGTAGTCTTAATTATAGAATTAAAATTTGTAAGTTACCCAAGTCTAATGAAATCTCTATTATACTGTTCATTTATGTAATTTAGCTACCTCAAAATGGTTATATATATATATATATATATATATATATATATATATATACAGATAGTTGAATCCTCACACTTTTTGTGAAGGACTCTTTGGTATCAATAAATAGTTTTTATTGTTTTGGATAGGCTCTGATGATCAATTACTCATATTCATTTTATTTTTTATTTTTTATGTCCTATAAGAAGTTATGATTAGCACACAGCCTACCATCACCTTAGAAGCATTAAAAACAAATGAGATAGGCAGAACATAGTGTGTAAATTTTAAGAATTACTACTAGCTACAATTTGAAACCTATTGGCAAAGGAATATTGACATTAGAGGGTATATATATATATATATATATATATATATATATATATGCTAATTTAAATTTATCCTTTGTGAATATATCAGCACAAGGAACCCTTAAATATTATTTTTTCAAAATTATATTTAGTTGATCTTTTGGGTTTGGTATTATTGTTAGTGTGTGGGTGGGCATGTGGTCTTGGAGCCAAGAATCTTAGATATAATTTTGCTTCTGGAATTTTCTAGCTGGTAATTTTGGACACATTATTCACCTCTCACATGTTCATTAGTTCTAAACTCTTATATCCAGAACATTGTCCAATCACCATCATAGATCCATGTTGGAAAACCTGCTTTCAACCACTGGAACACAGGCCTTAAAAACCTAGAAAGATCTCCTCATTGTCTACTTTCTGAGACACTACTATTGCTCACTCAAGATGTTTTTTGGTTCCCTGTTTGTAACAAATTCAGTTCAGCTTGATTCAGACCTGCTTGATCAATAGGTTATGCAGGTGGCCTTTACAGGGAGTTGAGAGTGAACGTAGACCAATCAGTTTAACATTGGTGTATATATAAAAGAAACTCTGCTTGTGACCTCGATTCCATCTCTGAAGTAGATTAGCCTTTTTTCTGCTACTTTTGCACTATCTTCTAATGGGTTCTATTGTTTTAGGTATTGAGCTGATGACTGGAGATAATGTCACTCTTTATAGCTGTTAAGTGCTTGTAATATAAGATGCTTTCTAATGGATCTTAATTCCCATAGAAAATAATGGAAAAGTTCAAAACTAAGATGGGAATTGTAAAAAGAGACTGAGAACACTTTTGCTATTTCTTGAATTCTGTTCTATTTTAGAACGCAATGTGGAAACCCCTTATCCCCCAGGAAAACTGCAGTTCAGAAACTATTTTTTTTTTTTTACCTTTTATGCTTTTAAGCAAAATGCACAAAAGTATTTCTTTGAAGATTACTTTCAAAAAACAGATTCTATGCCTCACTATTTTGAAACATTTAAAATACATTCACATAGAGGAGGAGGTAATTTTCCACTATATGTTTTACCAGAGATCTGGCAGAAAACAATGTGATGTTCATAATCCTTAGATATTTCAGGGATTTAAACATTTTTATCTTTATTGTAGAAAGTATTAAAGATGTCAACTTCTTTTCCCCATTGACTCCTTATTTTTAAAGCAATTTGGGATATTTTGTTCAATGATATTATCTTATATAAAGCAATAGTGTTAGGGATTTTTTTAAATTTATTTTATTGATTTTTTACAGAGAGTAAGGGAGAGGGGCAGACTGGAATCGAACCCCGGACTCTTGAGTCCCCAGGCCGACACTCTATCCACTGAGCCAAACTGGTTTCGGCAAGTGTTAGGTATTTTTTTACTATTTTTAAAATTTATTTATTTATTTATTTATTTTTACAGAGAGGAAGGGAGA
Organism: Pipistrellus kuhlii; assembly: GCF_014108245.1. Classification (NCBI taxonomy): domain Eukaryota; kingdom Metazoa; phylum Chordata; class Mammalia; order Chiroptera; family Vespertilionidae; genus Pipistrellus; species Pipistrellus kuhlii. The sequence goes on from NW_023425404.1 coordinate 4,842,272, forward strand.
GGGGCAGAGAGTTATAAACATCTGTAAGAGAGAGACATCTATCAGCTGCCTCCTGCATATCCCCCACTGGGGATGTGCCTGCAACCAAGATATATGCCCCTGACCAGAATTGAACCTGGGATCCTTCATTCTACTGGCCGATGCTCTACCCACTGAGGCAAACCAGTTTCATCAGTGTTAGATATTTTTAACATGGAACACACTCAATGATTCTCCATGGAATTCAGTAAAACATCCCCAAGTTAAAGTCCACCTATCACTTTTCTTCAACAGCTAGTTTGGACTTTAAACAGGCTCAGTGTCAATGAAGACAGTATTTTTCAAAATTAGTGTTTTATTTTCTTTCTTTCAACTTTTTAATGTTATTTAATGATGCATCCACATGCTCTCAAATATTGCAAAGCAAATGCATTTGTAATTCAGTGATTATAAAGGAATATGTTTGATATTTGAGCCCAAAACTTATGGTACCAAACAATGTGCATGTGAATTATCATTTTACCTTCCTCTTGCCTGGAAAATTTGGGTATTTCTCTGAAATCTCTTCTAGAAAATGAGGAAGGTAACATTTCATTCATAGGGATGTTGAATGGATTCAAATTGATTGTTATAGCCCACGTAATCTAGTGGCAGGCACAGGCAAGCGAACAATAAATGTCACCTATTACTATCATTATCTTCTCTCTATACTTCTAAAACCCTTTCTAAATCTATAAAAGCCATTGGCTTTTTCAAGACAAATATTAAACCACAGATGAGGATAAACTAGTCTTTTCCACATTGCTAGATAAGAAAGATACATATAAAGAGCAAGGATCAAGATATATGTCCCTGTTGACTCTCCTGACGAATGTGAGAGAATGTGATCAAGAGAGCAAAGCTTCCCTGGGAAGAGTGTGACTGGGGTCACATTTTACAGTGAGAGGAGTGGGAAGTCACAGGGCTTGGATCTGAGCCTTCACTCATGAGCAGATATTGTGTTTACTCACCTAGTAAGGAAGCCTGATCTCACTGGTGGAAAAATGCCAAAGGTAGGAGTTGGCCTAGATATTTTTCCAATTGGTTTGTACTTGCAAATCTCCTAATTATAAATTGTTCTTCTCTAGAGAGAGAGAGAGAGAGAAGGAAAAAAAAAAAAGCTGATATGCTGCTACTTTGTCTTCAATGAGAGATATAAACCTGAAATTGTGGAACTTCACCAGGTTGGAAGGGACAAAAGCCAAACTTTAGTGAAGTCTGAGTTTTCAGGAAATGGAATAAAATGTGTCTGGCTTTGCTGTATTAAGTGTTCCTTTAGGCTCTGACAATGTCCAGCTCTAGGTGATGTGGAACAGAAGTGAGGAGGGCCTGCAGATTGAAACACCTTTTATGATGATTTTGTGAAAGTTTAATTTTTTTGGGATGCTCCCTAAAAAAAAATTTGTGAGAGCAAATAATTAATTATCCTTGTTTTTGTGTTATCGTGTGAGAATAAAATCCAAGTTATGTTTTTTCATGGAGCTGCCTAAATTTAATTTGCTTCCTTGAGACTCTTAATCCTCTTCCAGGAAAAAACAGAGAATGAGTGGGTACTTTGGAATTTCCTTGAATGGTTTTTAAAATGAGACTTAATTTTGGGGAAAAAAAATTAAATTTCTACCTATAGTTCAAGGGAAATTATATGTGTTTTTGGATTTTTGAACACTGTTTAATCTCTCTAGATATAATATATTAGAGGCCCAGTGCATGGATTCATGCACTGGTGGGGTCCCTCAGCTTGGCCTCTACTCTCTCACAAGCTGGGATCCCTTGGGGGATGTCTGACTGCTGGTTTCAGCTTGATCCCAGTGACCTATGGGGATTAGACCAAAACTGACAGTACAACATCCCCCTTGGGATGTAGTAATGTGTAAAGCAGCAGGTGGTTGGGGATGAGCTTGAGTCTGGGTTGGGTGCTGTGCTGCTCCCACTCATCTCAGCCCTGCTGCACCTACCTGACTACTGCTTGGTAGAGATGCTGCTGTGGCAGTAGAGGCTCACCCACTGACCCTGGTGTCATGCCCATTGGTCAGCTGAGTGGCAGTCCCTCTGTGGGAGCATATTAACCACCCAGGTTAGCTCCTGCATTGGGTGTCTACCCCCTGGTGTTTAGTGCATGTCATAGAGATCAGGCAAACATTCATTCGGTCATTTGGTCACTTAAGCTTTTATATATATATATATAGATTTCAATCCCACTACAGTACATTGTCATCTACTCTATTATAAAAGTAATACGAAGGATCAGTTTACTGAATTCAAGAAACTCAGTAATAACACAAATGGAAACATTATATACAATGAGCATAATATGCTTTAACAAAAGAGTCAGAAGACTGGGCATCAGTTCATTACTTTATGCTTAAATTTATTTTAATTTAGATACTCTGTGCTTATGTTGCCTTGATCAAAATGCACAGGCACATACCCACATACTCAAGAGAGAAAGAAAGGGCAAAAGAAAGAGAAATGGAAAAAGAAAGAAAGAAAAATGAGATATAGAAAAAGAAAGAAAAGAAGATATAAAAAAAGAATTTGAATTAGACTCATCCAAAGCCATACATTCTTTAGAAAATATAGAGTACATAATCTTTTTTAGACATTTTTAGGCAAAAAAATATACAAATATTTATAATTATCACTTCTCAATCACATGTTATGAAAATTCCCCATTATAATTTTGTCCTATTGACTAGAAAATAAAAATTGTCAGTTCATTACAGGGGGAATAGATAATACTAAATATTTGTCTTTTGGGGGAATGGGGATTGGAGGGCTAACTATGGAGGTCAGGATTTGGAGAATAGGTCATGGACCCGACAAGTACAAGAATAAGGAGGCTAAAGAAAACCTTTTCTTGAAGGTTAGTGTTTCAATAAAGGTTACTTTCTACCATGAAAGCAACTTTATTGCATTTAATTCTTAGTTTTTCTAGGACAAAAAGATTAAAATGTTAGCCAATTTTTCTGTAAACATAGTGTGATCATTGATTAGATTACAAGATTGTCTTTGAGAATGTATAGCAAGATACTCATTCCAAGTGCAAAAAGAAAATCTCAGAATGGTGTTGAATTCTGAACTGATGTTTTTACCATTAGTAAACCATAGTAGATCAAATTAATTGCCAAGTGTTTTATCACATAACTAGAGGCCTGTCACATGAAATTTGTGCATAGGAGGGGTCCTCTCAACCCAGCCTGCACCGTCTCTAATCCTGTACCCCTTCTAAGACCTCTGGCTTCTAAAGGCTCACCTGCCTACCTGCCTGATAGGCCCTCACTGCCCCACTCCTGCCAATGTAATCACCCATAACCATCTTAGCTTGCCAGCCTGATTGCCCCAAACTGCCCTCCTATGCCAGCCTGGTTACCCACAACTGCTCCCCCCACCAGCTTGGTTGCCCTTAACTCCCCCACCCCCACCAGCTTGGTTGGCCCTTACTGTGCCCTCTGCAGGCCTGTTCTCCTACAGCTGCCTCCCCCCGCTGTCCTGGTTGCTCCCATCTGCCCCCCTGCCAGTCTGGTCACCCCTCACTGTTCTCTATCAGTCTGGTCACCCCAAGCAGCCTCCTGTTGAGTCATTTGGTTGTTTTCTAATAACCCCCCTGCTGGCCTGGTTGCCGCACACAGCCTGCTGTTTGGTCATCCATCTGATCATTTAGGTAGTGATGGCCCCTGGATTTTGTATCTATTATAATAGAATTATAAATAAATGGCAAGATAGAATAAACCCAATATTTATAGCTACATAAGATACCTATAGTAAGATTCTTCCAATTTATGAAGAAAATGTAATTTTTGTTCCTCTCACTACAAAATCCTGGAAAGTGATCTTTCTGAAGTATTTGTAAAATACTTTCACAGTGCAATAACCACTATGAAATTTGACTGAAAGAAGATACCTTTGAAGTATTTAGGTTAAGTTTTAATTCATGTGGATTAATGATCTACAGAGAAAACCAACATATGTATAATATTAAATAGTTAAAATATAGAAGTTTTTACATGTATTAAAGTTAGATGAAACATAGAAAGCCATGGGGAAGTTAAGGAGCAACCACATCAATTATTATAGCTATGAGAAGAATCAGAAATTAATTAACATGTGAATGCACAAATATAAAGAAAAAGTCTTCAATTTTGTCACTGATATTATCCTTTAAGAAATAAGAAATAAGAAAATTTAAGCCCCTGGGCTAGTTGATTTCAAATTAGTATACTTTATTTAATTCATAAACTACTAACACAAGATACGATCATTCCGATTTTGCCTTGGTGAAAAAAGCAGCACAGCGTGCTCCATTGACCCAAGTATGGATATGCTTTCACATAGAACCATAAAACAAATGAATATGGCTAACATATGATTAACATTCTAGGAAGCATATGGACTTTTTTCACTCTCCTGTTATAGAAAGAACCAAATGGGACAAATTTACTAATAATGTTAATATGGGAATAAAGGTAAGAAGTATTGAATTTCCAATCCACTGACAAGAAAATTGAGGGGCCTTAAAAATGTTTACGACCCATCCAAGACCTCACTAGATATTAACAGAACAAACATAACAGGAAATTATTTTTTTTCTAAATCTGTTCCTTTTTAAGCAGCAATCAAAATAAAATAATATAAAAATATCAAAAATACTTACATTGCATAAGTTAAATAAATATCATTTATTATATGTCAGTTGTTCATCCATTGTGAGAACTCCAGTCAAGTGGGATATGTAAAGGGATTTTATAATATACTAGAGGGCTGGTGCACAAAATTTGTGCAAGAGTAGGCCTTTGTAGCTATGGGGCTGCCTGGATCCCTTTCTTGAAGCTATGGGCAACTGCCTTCATCCCTCCTTCACTGGCTTGGTCAGGAAGGACATCTGAAATGACAAGAAGGATGACTGGTCTAATTAGCATATTACGCTTCTGTTATTATAGATGTCTCCATCTACAGTTCCTGATTTGTAACACCCAGAACACTTGGACTTTCCTAAGTGTTAAGAGTGATAAAGGTATCTCTTGTTATGTTATGTTATGCTATGCTATTCTATGCTATGCTATGCTATATGTTATGTTATATGTTATGTTATGTTATGTTATGTTATGTTATGTTATGTTATGTTATGTTTTATGTTATGTTATTGAGGTAAATGTTGGGTAGGGGCTAGTTGCCAGAAAGATCACTATGTGATTCCAGGTCTGGAACTTTTACTCTCACCACCTGACTTTAGTGGAGAGGGCTATAGGTTGAGTTCAATTGCCAAGAGGCAATTACTTAGTCAATCATGTTATGTAATGAAGATTTCATAAACACACAGAACAGCTACTTGACACTCTTTTTATTTATTTATTTTTAAAATATATTTTATTGATTTTTTACAGAAAGGAAGAGAGAGGGATAGAGAGTTAGAAATATTGATGGAGGAGAATCATTGATCAGCTGCTCCTTGCACACACCCTGAGGATGTGCCCACAACCAATGTATCTGGGCATCTACATTGGTTGTGGGACCTTTCAGTCCGCAGGCCGAACCTGGGACCTTTCAGTCCGCAGGCCTAAGCTCTATCCACTGACCCAAACCGGTTTCAGCTGACACTTTTTTAAAGAGCTTTCACATTGGAGAACATGCTACTATCCTGGGTTACAAGCTCCATGAGAACAGAAGCTCCTCACTCTATGTGTCATTTGGATTTTGATTCATATCCTTTAATATTATTTGTAATAATTTGATAATTAAGTAGTAAATGGGTCTTTTTGAGTTCTGTGAGCCATCTAACAAATCAATGGAACCCAAGGAAGAAAACCTTCTAACCTATAACCTGTTGGCCAGAGGCACAGGTAAGAACCTGGGCTTGTGATTGGCATCCAAAGTGTATGTGTAGAGGTGGGGAAGGGAGGCAACTTTGTAGGGCTAAAAACTTGACCTGTGGAATTTAATTCTATCTCCTGGTAGATTGTGTCAGAATTGAATTGAATTCTTAGACACTCTGATGGTATTTGAGAATTATTTGTTGGTTTGGGGGCATTGATTTCCCCAACATTGATATGGGTTTGGGAACTCCATTCAAAGACATTTAGTAAAGACTGTAATTTCTTAAGTAAAACAAAAGCAATATAAACCAAACTGATGGATATAATAGATATCTAGATTAACACAGACTACATGAGCTCTTAAAGATCAGAAAATTTAAACATTAAGTGATATAAATTTTGAAATTGATCAGAGAAACAGGAAATGATACATTTATGATTTAGCTACTATGTGACATTGATAATCCCACTCCTGTGCCAGAAGACACTTCTTCAGTTAATCTTTTCTAAAGCAGAAAGAATTGAGTCCTGCATTTGTCTGATATTCTAATATTAAAAAGGGTCTACCTGCTGTCTTAACAAGGGCATAGGCCTCAGTGTCATATAAACTGAATTTAGTTCATACTTTCTTCATGAACTTTGGGGACAGTCAATTGACTTAGTCTGTTTTCCATCTGTAAATGACTGTGCTAGAATTATGCATGATCATGATACACATCACATAATAGGTGCTCAAACATGGCCGTTATTATTCATACATGGGCAACAGGATTGCAATGTACAATGTACTCTGAAATTTAAAAATGTCAGAATGTCTCGTAGACCTTGATTTTGTGGTAAACATAAAATTTAATCTTAAATCTAGAACTTTTTTCCCATTACCAAATTTTACTACATTTAGCGGGCCTGAAAGCTCATTTCAACAAGTTGAAACACACCGTATTGTCTGTTAAGAGAAGAAACCTAGAAATTTGTAATAAAATTAATGAAATTTTATTACATGAAATTTTACATGAATAGACTTCTCTGAACTGCTTTAAACAACTTGGATTTTCTTTGAACAAACTGTCCAAGTAGAGACTGCTAGAATTTATCAAGCAGTCTTTATCTATTTGAAACCCATGTGAAAGACCATGGTTTGGATGCAAGCATATAAAGAAATGGCCTTGAGCCTTTTCATCTTGCCCTGCTTTTTCCCCTCTCTGGTAGGACTTGTTAATTATTCCTTTCCAAGTCTAGTGAGGTCTAATGGGCTAAAGCATAAAAGAAAATGAAGTAAACTCTGAAGTATACAATAAACTTAAGCTTTTGCAGCAAAATAAAGTAAAACAAAATGATCCTACCTCTTTGGAAATTCAGAGATTTGTGTGTCTGGCTCTTTCTAGATATTTTTATTTTGTTGATGGAGGAGATGATAGGCAAAATCTCAATTTACACCAAATAGGCCTAACTATCTAGGTGAATGACATTTTTTCCCATGTTATGCAGTTCCTCACACTTGACAATTTGTATTGCTCAGGTTGTGATGGCATAGACTAAGGGGCCAGTAAGAAGATAGTGACTATACCCCTATGTTTATGATCCATGTGGGAAAAGTTATTTAAATAAATTATAATATTTTTCAATTTTTTTATTGTTTAAGGTATCACATATTTGTCCTCATCCTTCCCATTCTCATCCCAAACCCCTCCCCATGCATGCCCCCATCCCCCTGTTGTCCATGACCACTGGTTAGGCTCATATGCATACACATAAGTCTCTTGGTTGATCTCTCTCCCTTAACCCCACCTTCTCCTAACTTCCCTTTGAGTTTCAACAGTCTGATCAATGCTTCCCTGTAATAAGTTGTAATATTAAATTTGAAACCAGTAAAATATCCTTGTTTTTAAATCCATAAACTTTATTTAATCACTAAAGTGTTCACATTTTCAAATAATGTCGTTTTTGTTTTCTCCCCTGTGAAGATATTATCTTGGGATGACAGTATTCTGAAATACAACATATATGTATCCTTGCAATATATCCTGATGTATCATATATCTACATATACAGTTTGTCTATACACATACACACACACACACACACACACACACATATTCATGGCGTCAACAAGTTATCATTACCATGCCATTTAGGCCAATATCTGAAATGGAAATATTGCATCATTCCCTTATTATGAATTTCTTCAGAGGTTACTATTAGGCCTTCCAGTAAATGTGTATGCCAGACCAAAATAGAGACATGCAGAGCCAGTTCATGACTTATTTCCAGTAAGCAGAAATCTTACCTTTTAATTTCTCCAAATTATGGAGGGCAACATTAGGGATACTGGAACAAAGATTTAGAGGTGTTGTCCACAAGCAGCTACCCACACATGCTTTGAATTTCCCAGATAAATAATTTGAAGTTTATCAACGCATTTTCAGAGTTAATTTACAACCTCAGCCATATTCATGTTTCTGTATCATTGCACACATTTTTTTTTACAAGGGCATATTTCTTTTCCTTTCCTATCCTAAGGCTAGTGTAAGTTAAATAATAAATACAATATTCAGACGTTTGAGTAACTTGTACAATTTGTGTCATTATCCATAACTGTGTGGATTTAACATTATACAGTAAAAACATATGCATTAAACTAATATTTAAATTCTTTCTCTACAACTAATTATTTCCTTCTTAAAATATTAGATACATTTAGTTATACCCCACAATATCACCAGGTGCCTCACCAGAGAAAGAAGGCTCATGTATTACACTGTAGAAGACTAACAATTATTTTAATATTATCTGTGATGGTAATAAACAAACAGAAAAGAAACAAGTTTCTAAAATGCTCTCTAAAAATGAAATAAAATAAAATAATAAAATAAAATAAAATACTATCTAAAAGTTAAAAATCATGATATCAGTATCACTGTAATAATGTTTTATTTATTGATTCTGACCAAGTTAAACCATGTCGATTTTTCTTTCTTTCTTTCTTTCATATATTCCCCAAAACCTAAAATGCTTAAAACATAGAAAACACATCTATTTTTGTAACTAGTGTTTGCTTTAGGCTATATATATATATATATATATATATATATATATATATATATAATCCCCAAATAGTTATGTTTGGCCAAACTAGTCTAACTTAATACAATACTTGGCTTTAGAGAGAGAAATCTAACCAGATTATTAGTTTTACTTTTCACCAGCATCTATGCTTGCTGGGAGACTGAATAATTCCAGAAAGAAGACTGTTTTGGTTATTAGAAGGAATTAGGTTTTGATGCTTACTTTATTCAGTAATGAATTAGCCAATTTATTCAAATAATGACTTAAGTGGTATTCTCATTCATAAGAGAATATTAAATGTAATAAAACTAGAGGCCCTGTGTACAAAATTCATGCATGGATAGGGTTCCTAGGTCTGGCCAGCAATCAGGGCCTTCCTTTCCCCAACTGCCTGCTACTGTTTTGGGGCTTCCTTTGTTCTGAGCCTTCCCCAGTGGTAAGTACATGTCATAGCCAGAGATTGAACTCCCAGTCTCCTGGTCAAATTCCTGAGGGGACAATTTGCATATTAGGTTTTATATATAGAGAGAGATACCTGTAAAGGACTTACAGACAACAGAGTGTACAGAGACTTAATAATCCATATCAATCGTTCTTATTGTAAAAACTCCCTCACTTCCTGAAAAATAAAGATGCTAACAAAATAAAAATTTACTTCAGCATTCATGTTTTCAAACTTCTGAGTATCAAGTGAAAAAAGCCTACCTTGCCCTTAAGAAACCTGAGGCTTGCCTGAGCAAAGAGGGGAATTCTTAATGTCTTTTGGTCCCACCGCCCCATCTCCCCTGATTCACAATTCTCCATTGTCATTCTTCTACTATAGGGCCCAAATTGATGGTCTGTTGACAACACGATAGCTATGTAGTTTCCTCTGCTATGATAACTTATAACCAGAAACATTATATCATCCTGAAAACTTCATGTTATTTATAATAATTGGCAGTTGCAGCATTTACATAATTTTCCATCAAGCTTTTTAGAATTTGATCATCATCTGGGGTACTGAGGTTATCTAACAAAAGAAAGAAACAGCAGTTGATCTTTAAAAAAATGAATAATTGTCACTGAAACCTTAATTTGACATTTATTCTTTTAATATCACTGACATATTTTTATTATCAGTAGCAATTTTTTTTAAATTGCATCTCATCAGCTATAAACTCTCATGGATGGTGTATAATCATTTTAATAAAATATAAGTTTGGACTGCACTCTTCTTTACTATCCAAATTTGAAGAGAAAAAATAATTTACAAGTTACAGAGTGTAGATATAATTTTACCAAGAAAGATTCTATTACCTCATCTTTTATTGTGTTTTCTCTGTAAAAATAGTTAAAGGGTTTATTTATATTTCCATGGTCGTCTCCTTTTTTAAAATTTTAAAAATAATATTCTGAACTTAATTAATGAGTCACTGTGTTGTGCAGAGGGTTCTGAGGGCTTGCTGCCCAAACAGCACCATTAACACTTTCCGTTTTAGAAAAGGTCAATGCCATTTCACCTCTTCTCAATGTGCTACTAGAGAGTTATCTGGAGACTAAAACCATGATATCCAGTGTTCTGGACTTAAAGCCAGGAGTCTCAGCGAAGAAAGCAAAAACCATTCTAAATACCAGGTACCAGTGCCAATTCGTCGGCTTATAAGAAAATCCAGAAATGTTTGTAGAGAGCCCACAGCTGAAAGGACATGCAGATCTTGTTTTGCTACCACAATCGAGCCAAGCCCACAGAAAAGTGCTAGCATAGTTATATTTCTTTTCTTGGAAGATAAAGTGTTGTGATAATTTTTCCCCACATATTTGGATTTATGGGAATTGAACAGTTTTTCTTTAATAACCAAAGGATTTTGATAGTAAATTTAAAAAGAAAAGGAAAAAAGGTTAATGCAAACCTAAATAGATTTAGATTTTAGATAAGTGACCCATTTTGATAAGCCATTAATATTCAAATATTTTATATATATATATATATATAGATAGATGTTGATGTGTGTGTGTGTGTGTGTGTGTGTGTGTGTACAAAAAATATAAAAAAAAAACAAGGATACAAGTATACAGGGTGTTCCCTCAAAATGTATACACATTTTAACAGCTTATAGCTCAATTTTGAAAATAAAACATATTTTAATAAACTGCCTTTATAATTATTCAAAGTGTGTTTATACAATTTTGGGATACCCTATATGTATATGAGTTTGAGTATTATATCTAGACACACATATCAATTGGTCAATGTACCTGTCTATGAAAGTGTCAGGAACTAAAGTTATAAAGAACTTATTACTGAATAAATTCCTCAGCATATGGAATTTTCCAATTATGAAGTCACTAACAGTCAGAAGGCAAGGTTTTCCTGCCACCAACTTTCAAAAATTCTGGTTTTATGGCATGCATTATAAAGGATATAAGCTTTATATTGCATGATTTTAACTATATAACATTATTTTTCAGCTCTAGAATTCCAATATTATTTTTGGAAATGGTGTTTTGTGAACCACCAATAAATAACAATGTAGTTTTTGTGCATATGTGTGCGTGGGTGTGTCTTATACATTTTTTTCCTGATTCTACCATTAGACTAATGAACATTCTGTCCTTTCATCCTTCTTAATATGGTTGAAATAAACTAAATTAAATTTTAAATACAATGTTCACAATGACTTACTTTAGAAAATGAAAGAGGTTTAATTTAAAATCACTTCTAATAGATGCACATTGAGAACTTCTTTGAGAATCTGTCTCCCACCATATTACTTACAGATACAATGCACTCTATGGTGCTCGAAAGACATTGTTGACTTGAGTCAAATTCATGTACTCTAATCTCTGCAATTGTATCCCTTACTGTTACACACATCTAATATTTGCACTAATTACAAGGTCAACTTCCTTGGGGGAAAGGGGCAGGGTTTCTCACTCAATCCTAAGTAAACATTGCTTCATTACTTTAGCCTTCTCTGATCCTTTCATTTTTCTGAATTTTCATTGTACTTACTATCCAAGTTATGCTTGTTGTTTTTATGACAGTCTATTCCATATAGTTTCCTATGTAAAATGCTTAAATCTGAGTTACTCCTTCTTATAATGCAGAATAGGCCTTATATACATTGTTGAAAGAAGGAGACTTTCATGGTCAAGTCCAAATACCCCTATTTTCCTGATTCACCCAGCCTGTCAATTGCTCCTATCTGTCTTTATACAACATGTTGTGAATCAGTCACTCAATACTTTTTTTTTTAACTGTTCACATTTGCCAGACATGGTTGAAATATTGGGAACAGAGAAGAAAACATAATAGACCTGGCCTTGCAGAACTTAAATTATTTCCCGTCTGGAATCAAAGATAATAAGAAAGCAAGCTCCATAAGCTAATTAATTTTAGACAGCGATGTTTCTATGAAGATCATAAAATAGATTAGGGGATAGAGCTAGACTGCAAAGGACTGCAGATTACTTTAGTGTTATAAAATTCTTTGTCAGAAGCTCATATGTGAGAGGAAACAGGAATGATGATCAAGAGGCAACCATGTGTAAAGCTATGAAAAGATAGATGCAGGCAAAGCAAAGAACAAGTGGGTTTTCCCTGAGGCATAAAGCTTGGCATGTTTGATGCACAGTAGAGGGCAATTGTGGCTGGACCACAGGCCTCCTCTGAGGAAGGAGATGAGGTCAGAGACATAATGAATGACTCTCAGAAACTTGGTCCAAGGTACAAATCTGGAATCTTACACTGATTGCAATGGAAAGTCAATGGAGTGTGTTAAGCAAGCAAGTTATGGTGACTTTTATTTTTTGAAATCCACTCTATTGATTACTAGAGTAATTTGATATTTGCCAAAAGATGTATAAAAGTCCTAGCGGGCTGTAACTGTGAATAAGAACTTATTTGGAAATAGGATCTTTACACACTAAATCAAGTTAGGATGAAGTCACACTGACTTAGGTTAGGTACTAATCAAATCCCTGTTGCCCTTACAAAAAGAAAGAAATTTGGAAATACAGATAGGAGACACACACTGGAGAAGATCATTCAAAAGCAGAAGCAGAGATACGAAATATTCATTTTCAAACCAAGAAACCGGAAGGGTGCCAGGCAACCACCAAGAGTATGAATAGGCCAAAAAAAAAAGGATTCTACCCTAAGTTTTCAGAGAAACTGCTGGCTCTGCTGACACTTCAGTGTTAAACTTCTAGCCTCTAGAGCTGTGAGAGGATACACACTTCTTGTTTTAAAGCACTCACTTTGTGGTACTTTGTTTTGAGCCCTGGAGAAGGAATACACATACACATAGCTTTGAAGTATTGCCAAACATGATAAATCCAGCATTGTCAATATTCTTATAATCTAGTTATGGCTACATTTGAACAACTAGATACATAGGTAGATAATAGATAGATGATAGATAGATAGATGATAGATAGATAGATAGATAGATAGATAGATAGATAGATAGATGATAGATAGATGATAGATAGAAGATAGATGATAGAGATATGAAGAGATGATACATATCAAAATATATTATAAAGCATTATAGCACTTCTTCATATTATGATATTAGTTACTCAGGGTCTTTGATGAAGCAGATTCAGAGAGAATAATTGTGTAGGGGTGCTATTGTGAGAAATGTCTAAAAGAAAATGGGAAGAGAGTCAGTAGGCTGGGAGAGCCATGAGACCATGTTATACCCCGTTTTCCTGAAAATAAGACAGTGTCTTATATTAATTTTTTCTCCCAAAGTTGAGCTAGGTCTTATTTTCAGGGGATGTCTTATCTTTCAATGCACTAGGTCTTATTTTCGGAGGATGTCTTATTTTCAGGGAAACATGGTAGATATGAGACACTGAGTGAAAGAGAGTGCCAGAACCCCATCATTGTTTTAATAATACAGAACTGTGAACAGGGAATTTGGAGGGCTGGACAACCTTAATTGCTTTAAAGGGTCAGAGCTAATCACCAGATATTGGAAGTTGAAGAAGCCCCCACCAGTTAATCCTAAATTCACTGATTGGCTTTTATCGGGGTTTCCTGCCTAGGGAATATGGGTGTATCCTATAATTTTAATCTTAATAAAAGGGATGGAAAAGCCAGAGTGAGTAGTAGTCCTCCTTCTAGAATTGGACTACCGCCTGGCCCCCATTTCCCAAATTAATGCTTTTCTAGTCTCTTTTCTTTTGTGTGTGACCTGATCTAGAGCCTGAACTCTGAACTGGAACCCTAAAACACGTGGGATGTGAAAGGCATTCCCAGAAGGGAGAAAAGGAAGGAAGGTGGGTTGAAATTTTATCAAACTGCTGCTCAGGCTAAAGAAAGTCCAGAAAGATCATTGGCGAGTCCTCAAATCAAGGTCTCTGGAGGGCTTTCTTATCTTCTGAAATGTTCTGCTTTCATATAAATATCCATATTTACTCATTAGCTGGGGTAGCCCATGAGAGGCATGATCTTGGTGCAAACACAGTGATACATTTCAGAACATAGTGATGTGGACTGTCAATCACTTTTTTAAGTTGAAATGTAAAAGCTGTAGTCTCATGGCCCCCTTAGGTAGTATAATGATATATATTACCTAAGGGGGAATAAAAGTTCTTAGTATTAATTCTGTGTACCCAGCAGCTATTCTGTACCCAACATGTTTATGAAATATTTTCCACATTTTTAGTTATTTTTAGTTTGTCCGTGTAGAAGAGGTAGAGATGATGGAGAAGGTGAGGAAAGAAGTCCAGTCTATTTACTAATAAAACCTGTTTCCTATATATGGTAGGACTAATATTTATGGAGGAAGAAAATGTTTTGATTAGAAAAGAAGAGAGATCCCTGTATCATTTTTTAGTGTTGGACCAGTATATGCACACCTCCAATATTTTCTTTGTTTTCCTTCCTATTAATGGGAACTCCAATACTCCATAGTGTTGGGATATTATTAATCTTTCCATTTTTTCTTTCTCTTCAATTTTTCTTTTCTCTAGGCAGGCATTTGCACTATTTTTTTTTAATCCTCAAGCAATGTTATTTTTCCATTGATTTTTAGAGAGAGTGGAAGAGAGGGAAATAGATGTGAAGAAACACTGCATAAATGTAACCTAAGTACTTAAAATATTTAGGGAAATGGAGAAGTGATTGAAAAAGTAATCACACCATTATATAAAATGCTACTACATACTTTGCTTTAAAAAGAAAAAAGTTTGTACTTGAACCATTCAGTTGCAAAAGCACAAAATAGTACTATATTTGCTATTAGCATTTATATTCAGAAGTCATTATAACTATTATTATTTAAAAACTAAATAAGGTCCAGCCAGATATTTTTAAATTCATATTTATTTCCTTAAAGGACTTATGATTTTGAACAGATGTAGTTAATAGTATATATACTTTCTTGTCCTTCTTCCTCTTTATTTATAAACAGAAAAAAATTTTTTTCTGTTTCCATGACCAGCAATTGGATCATTTTTACTTAGTCCCTCAAAAGTGACAGGGACAATGGAGTACCACTCTGAGATTTTCTGCAGTCCATCAAAGAATCACACACAAAAAAGCTAGTTAATTGAAGACACTTAGAGTCTTGTCTTTGAGTAAGCCATCTATTGAGAAGAAAATGAATTGTATTCCAAATCCAATTTGTTGTAGAGTCAATTGTCTCATCTATTTTTTTGTTTTGTTTTGTTTTGTTTTGGAATTGCCTTGACATTTGCAGTCTCCAAATAAATTAACCATTCATTATTTAGCAATAGGTCAGAATGCATTCCCTCAAAACCTTCTTTCTCCTTTCCTTTCTTTCCACCTGGAAAATTACTATAAAGAGAAAGTCTGTCTAACCTGCATCGATGACAACCAAGGAGGGTACAATTTCCTTAAAGACAAATTGCCCTAGACCAGTCCATTGAAATTTGGATATAACAACAAACAAACAAATGCAAAAATGTTTAGTTTGGAAAGCTAGTTCATAGAAAATACACACAAAATGTAATGCTATACTTTCATTTCCTGTTTATCTAAAATTAGGAAGTTATAAAAATCCTCCAATGCACTAAAAAAATCAATTTAACTTTAAGTAGCTCTTTTCTGTTGATGAAATTCTCATAAACTCCAAGGAAAGTAAAAACGAAACAAAACACAAACCTAAATTGAAAAGCCATTGAACCATAAAAGTCAAACTTCCTATGTGTTCAAATTTCTATAAGTATAAATTGCTATGTGTTTCACTGGAAGCCTTGCTTTCTGGCAAGAGGTAGCATGGTGTCCACTTCCGGAAATAGAACTCACAGTATAAAATGAGGCATTACTGTTGTATTTGTTTTCTGCACAATTGTCAAAATAGGTTACCAGGAAGCTGGAGGAAACAAGATCACATGGAGGAATCTAGTTCATATTTTATTAGCCTCCCCTCTCTGCCTGACCCATATGGAGCCTCTTCTTTGACAATAGAGCCCACACCATATGCTTCTGTTTCAGGGTTTTGCAAGAGATGTTACTCCTTTCCTGCCTGGCCTATTCCCAAACTATACCTATGGCCCAGTCTCTCTCCACTTTCAATTCATGTTTAATTACTGTTCAGCATGATGCGCTTCCTTTGAAATTGCCACTGCATCACCTTACCTTTCTGCTGAACAGCACTACTCTCTGCTTACAATGTTTTATCTTGTAGCCACACACACTGCAGCTTCTATCATGATGGGGTTTAAGTCTTTGGTTTGCCTAAAGAAGGGCATGTGTTAGCTGCTCCCTAACAACCTGTGGACTATCTACATACTTCTCTCTAGCTAAATGAGTTTGATGATTAAGGAGAATTCTTCTAGGACTAGAAACCTGTACTGTCACCTCTTAGACCTGGATTCAACAAAATTCAGTGCATTGTGTCAAACATTTCAAATAAACAGCAGTAGGGTGGTATGGAAGGGAAACATCGAGAATCTATATTGTTTGAGATTGTTTTCCTTTTTCTGAAGACCAGAATTAAATGAAATTACATATAATAGTCATAAAACTAAAGATAATGTTCTTAGCTTATAACAGAAAGAAGTAACAAAGTCACCATAGAGTCAAGTAGATCCCTCCTTAATAATTCTTATACTCTTTATAAATTCACTTTATACTTATTATTCTATTTTATAGTTATATACCTAAAACATTTCTTTAGCTAAGGAAGTTAAAAAAATATCCACATTAAAATCTTCACTGTATACCTAGATATTATTTATTTTTCATAAAGACATTAACCTCTACAGATTTTCTTTTTTATTTTCATATATGCCTAAGGTTTATAAAAAGAGTTTGGTTTGATTTCTTCCTTAAAAATTAATCTGCCTGTAATGGCACTGTTGCTAATGGGATCTTCACACTAATTCCATGCACAAAAGAGACGAATGAAATGGAAATAATGACTCATAATAGTAATTTGTAGCTCAATGTGAAATCTCTTGGCAGGATGCATGTTCCTGTATCCCATAAACAGAGTTAAAAGCTGCATTGCATTTATACTCAGAGAGACCAAACTAATGTATTAACAAATAATAATGAAAGGAAAAAATGGAAAGAAGAGGCTAATGTTGGCAACCAAGAATCATGGAAATCAGAGAAGTGCCCGCTGGATGTTGGTTTATAAGTAATGGGTGCTAGAGTTAGCTAACAATAGGCAAAAATCACTTGAATACAGTAATAACTGAATTTCAAAAGCAAATTAATCTAAATAACCCTTTTAAGCTTGAGGTACTTACCATTAAGTGTAGAGCCTTGTGTGTGCTTAATACCCTGTGGTTTCTTTGGTTTTTAAAGATGTGAAGTGCTGAAAATCAGTAGGAAACATTGGTCTCATTATGCTTCTAATCCATGACTAGAGACACTGATATTATTATTAACACATATTATTATTAATACTGTTATTAAAACTCTAATTATATTTATTCACTCATTATAATGTTATATACAGGTGTGAACAAGGTATGTCTAAAACACATAAATAGAAAATACACAAATATAGAATTAAATATCACCAAGACCGAGATATTTACTATTCTTTTCCAGGCCCATAGCTCATACTATGTTGCAAACAAGGAAGCTCACACATTGCCTAATTTGAGGAACCATATTCAATTTTTATTGGCCCCAATATTGTCTAAGACACTGTGTTGACCATAAATGTGCTATTTTCTTTTTCTCTAAACCATGTACTTTCTCACATATAGGTCCCATTCACTCTTTCTTGCCCTATAGTCATTACTAGTATATGTTGTCCACAAGTATTTAATTCTTGTTCTCCTTCTGGGCATAAAGTTAGACTGGGTTTTCCCATTGAATGAAATTTATTCTTGACCATGTGTATGGCATTGGTAAATAGAATATAAATAGAACAAATGTGTGTCATCTAAGAAAAGAGTCAGTGCATTTTTTTTTCAATTTATAGGAGGTGGGAAATGACTCCTTAGCCTGAAGCCTTCAAAATGAACAAAGAGAATGTGGGCCTGAGCCTCCTCCAGATTTTGAGACTGAGAGCATGAGTGAATAATAAACCTTTCTTGGCTTAAGCCTATAATGCATTGATATTGTTTGTTATCTCCACGTAACTCAACACTTGATGAACAATTCATTTAATTACATGAGATCTTCCAAGTTTTGCCCAGAACTTCTCAAAAGCCTCTCAGAACCCTTATTTTCTTTCTTATTCTTCAATTACTTACACTCTTTACTATTTCTGAGCCAAAAATATGTAATAATAACCATCATTCTTATGAAATGTGCTTATAACACAGTGACGGTCTACCAGGAGCATTTTAGAAGGTCAGTAAATGGATTTAGTGTTCACTATCCAGAAAATAGTAAAATAATTCCAAAAACCACATCATAATCTGAAAAAGCTAATTTTGTCTTCTTTTCCTAATTAAAACACTACACCATCATTTTTTTTTTTACTCCTCAACCAAGAATATTTTTATTGACATGAGAGAGAGAGTGGGGGGAGGGGAGATACATCAATTTGTTGCCTTTAATATGTGCCCCACCTGAGATTGAACTCACATCCTAGGTATGTGACCTGACAGAAAATTGATCCCTCTAAATTTTTGATGAAAGGATGATGCTCAGTCAACTGAGCCACCTGACTGGGCTACACCATCAACTTTTAATATCTATAAGGGTATATTTTCACAATTGTTTATATTTTTTCTTTTTGAGTAGAGTTAAAGGAGCATTCTTATTATATGTACAAAGTTGAAAATATGCTATTTTCTGATTATATCATGATTTATTTACTTCAAAAAATAATTTCAGCAATATTTATTGTGTACCTTCTACATTCCAAGCACTCGTCTAGGTAGGAGGAAGTAAGGCAGTGACCAAACAAGTTACAGTTTCTGCCTTCATAGAATAAATATTCTAAAAGAAGCAGGAGTCATGTAGATATATACTATGTCAAGTGATAATAAGTTCTATGAGAAAAAAATAGCAGGATAACAGAGAGAACTAGTTTCAGAGTACAGCATGGAGGAAAGATTAGAATAGCAGCTTGTAAAGATTGTTCAGGTAACTTTTCTTTGTAAAGAGACATTTAAGAATTTTGAAGTTTGCCCAGCTGACATGGCTTTGTGGTTGAGCACCAATCTATGAACCGGAAGGTCATGGTTCAATTTCTGGTCAGGGCACATGCCTTGGTTATGGGCTCTATCCTGAGTGGGGGGCTTCCAGGAGGCAATCAATTAATGAGTCTCTCTCATCATTGATGTTTCTTTCTCTCTCTCCCTCTCCCTTCCTCTTTGAATTCAATAAAAATATTATTTTTTTAAAAATTTGGAAGTTTAAATTTTGGTGAAAGCACAGATAAATACATGAAATATTTTTTTTTAGAAAAGTAAAAAATATATATAAAGTAAAAAGTATTCATTATCCAACTACTATTAAAATATTTTATATTCATATAGAAAGTTTTAAAGATAAATAAACCTATTTTATTAATAATACAGCATTAAGATGTCCATTTATATTAATACTTTTTCTCTGAAAAGGCTGAAGTGCATACTAAAGTATTAACATAGAATGATTCTTACAGGTGGAATATGTGCAACTGTTGTGTTTTGCTTTTTACACTTTTGTAATACTGAATATTTTAAATCTGAAAACTCATAAGGTTTGAAAATGTTCTTCAGGGTAATTATCAATGACTTTATAACATTTCATTATACAGCTAATTACATAAAACAATTTATTTTATTAAGCCACCATTATTGAATATTTAATCATTCTAATATTTTGGTGAATAATATGATTTTAATGATTTTCATGATAAATATATAATATACCAGCTACATTATAAGCTAATTAGACTTTTGTGATCTAGCCTGATAGCATACAGATTCTTATTTTGTGGGAAAATTGTGTTATGCATTTCAAACAATTTATTTAAAGAGTAACCTTTGGAGCATAATACATTTTAATTGTGTGCTTTCTCTATAATTAAGCATTTTTATAACAAGTTATTTCTGTTCATTGCTTGAATATGTATATAATATTTGTTAACTTTTAAATGTGCTAGGCTATTTTGAAGATCATATAAAGCAACAAGTATAATTTTTATTTGAATAGTTTATAGCACTAAATATTTACTAATAATTTGAATACTTAAATCACTATTAGGAGAGGGAGAGAAATTGAAAAAAAACACATGAAGCAAGACCAGGATTGAGGCAATGATATGATATGAAAGCTCTGATGTACTATGAAACTTTTTTTATAATTAGTCCCCATCCCTGAGCTAATTTGATTGCTCATCTTTGTGTTTGAAAACATCTGGAACTACTTTTAGGGGGTGTTTATCACATTGCACTGAACTTACTGTGTTTAGTATCACACACTTATCTGCAAACTTCTTAAAATCAGGGACCAGATATTTCTTCTGTGAAATCACAATAAGTAAGAAAGCCCAGTATCCTAAGTATATCAGGTCCCTAGGAACTATTTTATAGACTTGAAATAAGACCACTTGAAGGATGTCATGGAAGACAGCATGCATACTGATGTTAGAATAATGCAAATAGCCCAAGCCAGTTTGGTTCAGTAAATAGAGCTTCGGCCTATTTACTGAAGGGTCCCAGGTTCCATCCAGGTCAAAGGCAGGCACCTCAGTTGCAAGCTCCTCCCTGGCCTGGCAACTAATGCAGTGAGACCAAAACAAGAACAACATAAAATAAAATAAAACTAAACTAAACTAAACAACAAAAACACACACAGAGGAAAAAACACACACAAAAAAAACATGCTGAGAAAGGAATTTGGTATCACATCCTAACTAATATGAGAGTAATATGCAAATTGACCATCACTCCAACACACAAGATGGCTGCCCACATATGATCAAAGATGGCTTACCCAAGTGGAATAAGATAGCCACCACAAGATGGCCAACGGGGAAGGGCAGTTGGGAGGGACCAGGATGGGGGTGACTGGGCCTGCAGGGGAGGGCAGTTAGGGGGGACCAGGCCTGCAGGGGAGGACAGTTAGGGGCAAACAGGCTGGTAGGGGTTTAGTTATGCATCAATCAGGCAGGCAGGGGAGTGGTTAGGGGGTGATCAAGCTGGCAGGCAGAAGTGGTTAGGGGCAATAAGGAAGGCAGCAGGCAAGCAGTTGGGAGCCAGCAGTCCTTGATTGTGAGAGGGATTTCCAACTTCCTGTTTAGGCCCAATCCTACTGAGACTGGACCTAAATGGGCAGTTGGATATACCTCTAGGGGTCCCAGATTGGAGAGGGTGCAGGCTGAGGTGAGGGAGACACCTCTGTGCATGAGTTTTATGCATGGGCCTCTAGTTTAAAATATGAGTGCTGCTCTATTTTATCATTTGTTTATTTATATGTACTATTTTCAAGTCTTTTCTGCTACTTCTCTCAAACTCAGTTACAGGACAATAAATATATCTAGGAGAAGAAGATGTTTTATTTAAATTTAAGGTGACTTTGTTTTCCATACCTTATAGCTATTAGAGCCCACAAACCCTTTATATTTTCTAGGCTTTGTAGGCTTGGCCAGTGATTGGGGCCAATCAAGGCCTTGCAGTTGCCAGCCAGGCCTTCCTTTCCCTGGCTTCCCACTGTCAGCTGGGGCCTTCCTTAGTTCTGCACTGCCCCTGTGGTCAGTGCACATCATTGCGAGGGGTCAAACTTCCAGTGGATCTAACTCCCAAGGAGACAATGTGCCTATTAGCCTTATTTTATATAGTACCAGAGGCCCAATGCACAAAAATTCATGTAAGAGTAGGTCTTCCTACCCATGGCTGTCAGCACCAGCTTCCCTCCAGCACCTGGGACCTGGGTTTCCCTTATCCAACTGCGAGCAGGCACCCAGATTCTGGGCTGCTTTCCTCCTTTGGCCACCTGTAAACACTTGGGACCTAGGTTGCTTCCTTCCAGCCAGTACAGGCACCCGAGATCCAGGCTGGATTCCCTCGGTTGCCAGAAAGCACCTGGGATCTTGGCTGGCTTCACTCTGGCCCTGGCTTCATCAGGAAGGATATCAGATTTACATCCTGAAGATGTCCAGTCTAATTAGTATATTACCCTTTTATAATTATAAAGAGATGCAGAATTGTGTGTTTATTCTATTGATTATCATAAGTATGGGGACTATCAGTGTTTATAAGAGACTGAAAAGGGTTCTGAAGGCTTACTTATGTGGAAATTAAAAAAACACACACACACATATAAACTATATCCATGAAGACTTACAGCCTTAAATATGATTTTAATGTGGCCAGCTGGGATCTAGATTGTTTTCCCTTACAATTGCCTGTTAATAAATCAAGAAATTTTTGTAAATGTGTGCTACCTTGCTCTGCTCATGAGCTGTGTGTACATTTGTTGTGGTTTGTGTGAGCATGTATGTGTGGGTTCTTACATTTATAAAAGTAAAAACATAGTAATGAAAATAAACAGCAAAAAAGAAACACAACTCTGACAATAAAAGTAACATTAAGAATATCTCCATATCATTTTACAGATAATACAATTCTTTCAATATGTTTATTTTTTTTAATTGATTTTATAAAGAAAAGACGGAAGAGGGAAAGAGAAACACTAATTGGCTACCTTGGGCATGCCCTCTACTAGGGAATAAGCCAGAAACCAGGAATGTACCTTGACCTGGCATCAAACTTGTGACCTTTTGGTACATGGGTTTATGCTCAACCAACTAAGCCCCACTGGCCAGGGCACAAATAATACCTTTTTGCAAAACTTTTTTACATTGAGAGATTTGACTGTCTTTAAATGTTGCCATTTTGTCACCAGAGAGTTAAGACACATAACTGATTGGCTTTTGCCCTGTTAGGTTATAAAGTCACTTCCACTACTCAGAAATTCATTTCTTACTGCAGGCAGCCCACATCATTATAATCATAGTAATTATAATAATTATCATAGCACTTACACTTACAATTATACTGTGCTGCCTTTCCTAGTGAATCCTCCAACTCTTCACAGAGGAGGTACACACCATACATGGGAATCTCTGCCACTGAAATGCAGGCATTGCTGGAGTAGAAAAAGAGGCATCTAAATTCTCTTTGGCTTTCAATTTTTCCTAGCAGTTGTTATTCAGAATAAATAGATTCAGTTGAAGGTTAAAAACAAAAATAATTTGTGAGAATTGAGTGGAAACTGAAAAAGTCTCAAGTACCCCAAGATGGTCTTATTAAAAATGTAGATAATGTCCAAGAAAACTAATATATTTAGCTTTTAGTCTAAAGGAAATGCTTTCTTTATAGGAACACTAGAGGCCCAATGCATGAAATTCATGCAAGAGTAGGCCTTCCTTCCCCCAGGTGCCAGCACTGGCTTCCCCAGGGACCCGGGTTTTCCTTGCAGCCCTGACTTTGTCCAGAAGGTAGTCTGGTGTAATTAGCATATTACCCTTTAATTATTATAGATGTTCTACAGATAATATGCCCTATGTTCATACAAAGTATATCTATAGACTGGCCTGGAGTGCATGCCAGCTATTGCCTCCTTGATTAAAGGTATTTACACTTCCCATAATCTGTTGGGTTAGTCCCTAAAAATTGGCACTGTATTATTTAGAACCTAGAGGGCAAACTATTGAACTCTACTCTTATAGTCCTTTTTGCTCCAGTAATTTATTTTTTTAAAATATATTTTGTTGATTGTTTATAGGAAGAAAGAAGTATAGACAGTTAGAAACATCAATGAGAGAGAAACATTGATCATCTACCTCTGGCACACCCCCTAGTGAGGATGTGCCCACAACTAAGTACATGCCCTTGACTGGAATCGAACTTGGGACCCTTCAGTCCACAGGCTGATGCTCTGTCCACTGAGCCAAACTGGTTAGAGTGCTCCAGTAATTTCTTTACCACACCATCTTTCCAGGCAAATTTTGGCTGCATTCTAAATATACCTGAACTGCATATGGACAGTTTAGAGAGGCAGTAGTTACTGGTTGGCCATCTTTCAGAGCACTCTGGATTTGTTTGATTTCCATTGATTTTTCCTCTCTCTTTATTTCAGTAAGTCTATGAACACAATATAAGTCGCTCTGTTGTATTATTTTAATACTTCTGTGTGTGATCTTAGAAGGAATTAGTTGTTTAGAATAGAATAAGAATAAAAACTATAAACTTCAGACTGACAAAACTTCTCCATTCTTACAAGTTCTCCTAAATAACACCCACTTTCTAGACCTCAAGCTGATAATAATTCAGATTGTCTTGGTTTTCTTCTCTCCCATGTCTGCATTTCCAAACCTAAGTGTTTCTTCAAATGCTGCTTCACTCACAAGAAATAATCTTATCTTCCTCTGAAACTCATAACAAGATCTGGTTATTCCATTCTTGGAACACTTAGTTTGTATATGCTCTATAAGGACAAGGATTTTCAATTGGCACCATGAACATTCACAGTGCTTGTTAAATAGTAGGTGCTCAATAAAATTATTTGACTTTCATTAAGGTCTACTTTTTATAAATATCATTGTGCAGTTAGGTGGATGTCTTACCTTTATAACCCAGATGATTAGTAAATATTTAGCAAATAACCATGATTATTGTTATCTGTCATAAAGTTCTATGAACATATAGGTAAAAAAAAGTCTTATGTCACTTATCACTGTATAATTTTTTTATTTTAAAATAGGATATATAGGGCCTTGTATATTCTTTACTTAATATTTATTCAGCAAATTGACTCAGTCTAAGAATTGTGTTCACTATGTGTTCCTTAAATTTAAGTCCACAATTTTATATTCTTTATAGAATGCTCTTATTCTATACACTTTTTATTTAATTTGGAGTCAGATTTCTAGAAGCACTTTGGAAACAAGTAGCAACTATTCCAAAAGGCCTATCCAAACAAAATAAATTTGAAATATATTAGAAGGGAAAAGAATGTTCTCCCCCTACCCCCTCTAAAAGCTGGTCTACACTGAAGAACTTAATGTTCCTAGCAGATAACTAAAAAATGTGCTGAATCCAAGAGAAAAATTATGTGTGGCCATATGAACTTTAAAAAATAATTGTCCTGCTAAAATTTATCTTCCCTACGATTGGGTTAATGGAAGCCTGTATTTTGGTATGCAAAGAATCCTTCTTTAAAATAAAAATTTATAAATCTCTTAGGCATGTTACCCTGCTATTTTGACAAGAAAGTTGCCTTCACATATAATCTGTCATAGCCAAGTCTGCAAAAATGTACCACTGGTAAGTCTTAAGTGAAAACACTATTTTTTTAGAGATGGACAATATTGGCCATATTATCCCTGTTATGTGTCGTCCAAAGAATACATCAGTCTCATTATGAAGAAAAAATGACTGAAAAGTGGAAAAAACAATATATTTGTAGTTTTTCACTATCAGAGAAGACAACGATTTAGAAACATAGAGTAAAATGAAGATATTTACCCATTCGCTTCCCGTAAGGGTATGTTTCAGGAAGAAGAAAGTATATCCCTAGGGGAAGGATTGAATGTCATTTAGGCTAGAAATTAGATGCTGCCCTTAAATCTCTCTTGATGGGCTTGTGTTAAATGGCAAAGTTGTGAAATGAAATACAAATTAGGCTTAAATAAGATAGATTGCATTAAAATGTACTCCACTGAACAGGGAAGTTCAACCAAAGTTCAGTGAGTTCATGTCAGTGTGAAGTGGGGAAAGGAGCTGGGCACAGAGTCATGTCGGTTGTGGGTGGGACCTCACAGACACTTCTTCTGGCTTCCAAACGGGACTTGATATGCACAAACATGGGCATTCCAGCAGTGACTGACATCCTGCCTGATGAAGTTAATTTGATCCACCTGAGGATAATACTGGCCATTGGCTTTGTGACCCCAAAGTATGCTCCTTGTTGGTTCACAATAAATACACGTTGACCGATTCTCTAACATAGCATCTATCTGCATCACAGCTAGATACCTCTGATTTTAAAAATTACCATTCACTTGCTTTTGACTAATAAATGGAATTGAGTGGCATATATATTCTTATCTTTTTAATTGCTATCCACTTTCACTATGATTTACATAATTCAGAAAGAACTTTGAATTGTTTTATGTGTCCTACTTGAAAATTATTTCCTCTTTTTATATGTTTAAAAAAATCCATACATTTAAAGCAGATGATTTTTTTGTTTCCTTCCAACTTTATCTGTTATAGCTGAAGTTTGATAATAAAACCACTTTTCTCTTGGTAGTTTATAATTTAAAACTATTTCCATTGATGAAAATGGCTAGTTGGTGTATATACTAGAAACTGTTTAAATACATTTACATTTCTTATTTAATTGTCCTTAATAATGTAATGATATTATGATAGAGTTGCTCTCAATTCCTTCATCTCCATTCTATGGATGAGAAAGCTGAGGAACAACAAGTTTTAGTTAATTTGCCAGAGAGGCCAGACTTGTTTGGAAGGAAATTGGGATTAAACACAGACCATTTGGCTGCAGAAATGGGATCTTTCCACTGTATTGTGACATTTCATGATTTCATGCTCAATAAAAGAAAATACTAGGGACACACAAAACACCTGGATGGTCCAAATGGGAAGGTTACAAGTGGGAATACACATAAACTGGTTTTAAAAATTTATTGGTTAAAACTGCTAATGGATACAGAATTTCCTTTCAAGGTGATAAATATGCTTGAAAATTGTGGCAATGAACAACTCTGTAAGAATACTAAAAACCCTTGAATGGATATGTATACTTATTTAGGAATCTTTTCTAATTACACAGAAAACAATCCTAATTTCTCCCTTTAAATTTTTTTAAGTTATACTTAAAAATACATTCATACATATTTTTTTCCCTTTAACATTTTTTTTTTTCTTTCGAATTTGAACTGTGGAGAAGTAGAGAAGTTACTTGGAGTGGGTAACTTCCTGAAGACATTTATCTTTCAAGTAAATTAGATTTTGGCTGGTTTGATCAGTACCAGGGCATATAACCCTCTCAAACCAAAGAACTCTGTTCTCAATTTGGAATATTAACACTTGTAGTTTAATTTTCTAAAAGTTAGATCCTCACATATTAAACAAAATTTCTAAGGATAGTTTAACCCTTCAATATATTAGAACCTTAGGACACATTTATTTTGTGTTTGTTTTACTTATAAACATATTTTATGGTGTAAGAAAGGTTAAAACAAATGTACTCATACATTTCATTTATATTTACAGTGCATTAAGTTATTTCATATCTGTATTGAAAGTATCCTGTTGACCTATGTTCTAAGCCACTTGAAAAAAAAGTGCATTTTAGATTTTAATAATAAACAGATTTAAGCTCTCTTATGGCTTACTTCTTTCAGCTTATAACACAACAGTCATTTAAATAAAATGTTTACTTGTAAAAGTGTATGTGTGTGCGCTTTACTTGAAATAGCTGATTACAACCCTGTTTGGGGGTTTTATGATATTTCTTCTAAAAAGTAATGTTTTAGGTTAAAATTTAAACATTTCACCTTTTAAACTGCCTGGTGTTTGATTTCATATGCTTGAATTAAACACACCGAATCTACTTGAATCTCTCCCTATTTAAGAGACTTTTTGAAAAAAAAAAAAAACAGGCCTGGCCATTAACTTCCTCTCTGTGGCTTTCCAAGAATGAATTAAAATGTGCAAAATGACTTGATATTCATGGTGAAAGGATGCTTTAGAGTGTTAATCCCCCATGAATTCTGCCTCCAGGATCTTGCTTAAATGAACAGGAAACTTCTGGAATTGAACAAGCATTGTGGGTGGTCAGTCCATGGTTAACAGGAAGAGAGAGGAGATTTCAATTAAAGATGTGAGTTAACTCACATAAGTACCATTATTGGTAGGTGCATGTGTAGTATAAGTATAGGCCTGCACTGATAGTGCAGCCAGGCCGAGAAAGACTGAAAAATTAAATTTCCTATGTGTCAGAGAAAATGCTCTGAGGATAAATTGTACATTTTCAGGGACTTGTTGTATATCTCTTAGCATACTTCTGGAGTTTCACATACCACTAAATTTGGCTATAATCAGAGTTTTGAAGATTTGCAGATAAAGTAAAGGTCAGCATTATATTTTGATTACTCTTGACATCTTAGGGTTGAAATTATTTTTCCATTTCTAGTTCAATGTCCTGGTGTAGAGAAGGAATGTAACATACCTTTATTTCCTGTGTATTACAATGGAAAATAATTCCTGCATACTATAGACATACAGTTTAAATAGTGCTATATTTAATAGGAGAATGAGAAATCCTGTCTCTGATAATGACTACAGAAATGTAATTTATTAATAGTTTTCAGGTGTATTAATCATTACACTTTCACTTTAATATGCATGTTTGTGTACACTCACTAAAGCATCTTTTTAATTTTTTTTATCATCTTACATATACACCCACAAATCTAAAATTTAATGTATGTTATTTAGGTTATATGATATTTTTAAAGAAGATAAGATGAATTGCTTCAATTTTCAAAAATTAGTCATTTAAATATTTCTAAGTTTAATTTTCAAATATGGCAAATATGATCATTCAAGTAGTCTAATTTTATATCAAATACTAGTGGCCCAGTGTATAAAATTTGTGCACGGGGAGGGGGGGGGCAGGGGGAGGTATTCCTCAGCCTGGCCTGCACTCTCTCCAATCTGGGACCCCTAGGGGGATGTCAGGCATCCTTCTCACAATCTGGAGCTGCTAGCTCCTAATCACTCGCCTGCCTGCCTGACTGCCTGCCTGATCGCCCCTAACCACTCTGTCTGTGGCCTGCATGTCCCAAATGCCCCCTCCAGCCTTCTTGGCCCCAACTGCCACCCCTGCCGCCCTGATCACCCCCAACTGTCCTCCCCTCCTGGCCTGATTGCCCCTAACTGTCTCTGCCGAGGCTCAGCCACCAAGGCTTTGTCTGGAAGGTATCCCGGTCTAATTAGCTTATTACCTTTTATTAGTAAAGATAGAGGCCTGGTGCAACAGTGGGAGCCAGCTGGTCTTCCCTGGAGGGAGCATGACTTGCCAGGGCAAGGGGCTGATGGCTGTTTCCAGGCTGGCCACACCTCCATTGGGGGTGTGAGGGTCCCTGCTGGGGCCGAAGCCAGACTGGTTGAGGGGCTAGGGGCCATTTGGGGGTGGTTTGCAATCCGGCCAAGCCCTGGCTATGTTTAAAAGGATGTCCGGAAGGTTTCAGTCTAATTAGCATATTACTCTTTCATTAGTATAGATTAGCTACATTTTTTGAAGGAAGGCCAACTGTTGGGATGCTGAAATAACTAAAAGAAATACTGTGAAAATATAAAAAATTAGGTGTTTAAGTTCAAGTAAATTTTTGGTAAGACTAAAAGAATGTTACTTTATCATTTGCTTTTTAATATAGCTGTCATTTATGTAAGGAGAATTGTCTATTTTCCTTTTTATCGAATTTATAGGGATTGACACTGGTTAACAAAATTATACAGGTTTCAGATGCACAATTCTACAATACACCTTCTGTATTGTGTGTTCACTACCCCAAGTCAAGTCTTTATATAAGTCTCTTGTCTATCAGCATTTACCAATACCTTCCTACCCCTATACCTTCCTCCACCTCACCATCCCCTACAATCACCTCACTGTTGTCTGTGTCCCTGAATTTTCTCTCTCTCCTTTTTTCCCCCTTTTTTGATTAATTCAAAATTTGTGTGTTGTTGTTTTTTAAGTGCTTTTAGGTTTTGTGCCTTAGTATTTTTTCAAAGTGTGCAGAAATATTGGGATTAGGCACTTAATTCTTTAAATTGTCAATGTCAAAGGAAACGAGAATGATTTAATCAGCAGAAGATGCCTGAAGGTTGCCTGATGTACTCTGACTTATGTTTAAGTCAATCTTGATTGACCTCGTTTAATTTTATTTATTTTTTGCACTTTTTTTTTTTTTTTTTTTAAATAATGAGGCTGAGTTCTGCAGCTACTTTAGGGGCAGGGCTATGTCCCAATCACCATGTTAGAGAATTGCCTGGTCCTACCACAGACATCCCCACCAATGTAATTAATGAGGATTCCACTCAACCAAAACCCCCAGAGGAAGTCTATTTATAAATGGAAAGTAAAGTGTAATAGCTTCTTTCTCAGATTGTCACATCCTCTTTAGACATGCTTAGCATGCTATATACTCTTTATGCCCTTTAATTATGAAGAGCAATCATGTTTCTTAGCACCAACTTTGCACCAAGGATTCTCTGTGGAGTTCATGAAGCTAAGTACAAAGGGGCTTTGATTTGTAGGGTCCATTCCAAGTCTTGGGGAGAGGCCCTACCAATCTGTTCATATTCATAAAATATCCTTTTTATGGTTGTCAAGACCTCAGTGTTTACCTCTTAAGGTTCTCCTAAGTTTCACTTCCTCTCAAGCCAGGTACCATTGGAGTGATCAAAGACAATTTAAGGATTTGCAATAAAGAATGTGAGTTGGAGTATGCATTTAGTCAGATGTGTCAGGATGACGTTTATTTGGCTCACAACAACTTCAATGTATAGTTACTGCTGCTCATATCTGTGCTGACTCATGCTTGTCATGATACCTGTGGATGTGATCTATAATGCCAAGCCTTGCAAGTATATGCTTAATGGGATAGATGAAATATGAAAATAGATGTTCTCAAATGAAAAAATTATCAACGATCCCATATGTGAAATATTAGTGGAGGGTTTGATTTTCATTGGTGTGCAGTCAAAACAACCTTCCTCACTGACAGGGATATATGAATATTTTTGGCCCTATCAAATAGGTGTGCAATGCATTTTATTTTACCCTCTTAATTTTGAAGTGATATATTTGTAAGTTTTATGTATCTTATTAAGTGGAAATATGTTTTGGGATATTTTAATAAAACTGGAAAGACATGATAGACCCCTTATTTGGAGATATATATATATATATATATATATATATATATATATATATATATACACACACACTAATAAAAGGGTAATATGCTAATTAGACCGGATGACCAGACATCTTCTGGACATCTGACTTCCTTCTGGATAGTTAGAGGGTGACCAGGACAGCATAGAGGGGGGGCAATAGGGGGGTGAACAGACCATCAGGGGGGCAGTTGGGAGGTGGCCAGGCTGGCAGGGAGCAGTTGAGGGCAGGCCAACAAAAGGGCAGTTAGGAGACAATCAGGCAGGAAGGCAGGTGAGTGATTAGAAAACAGTGGTCCCGGATTGCAAGAGGGATATCCTACTGACAGTTTAGGCCCAATTACACAGGACATCTCCCAAGGAATACCTGATTGGAGACGGTGCAGGCCAGGCTGTGGGACAACGCTCCCATGCATGAATTTCATGCGCCAGGCCTCTAGTCATATTATAAGAATACTTAGCTCCTTATAGACTAAGATTGAGAAGGTGGAAGTTAGGATTGTAGACAGACTCTGGGTATTAAGAGCATTATCTCAGAAATAGTTCTGTAAAATAGCTTTGTTGGTTGGCAACTCCTGCTGTATTTATCCAGGGTTTTGTATGTGAAATTCAGATGATGAGAAAGAGTTAGATCAAGAGGCCTTGAGTGACATTGAATAGGAATTACATGGATTGAAAGTTAAACAGTGTCACTAGGGAAAATAGACCAGGTAGGTAGAAATTAAAAGGATGTGCTACAACCATATGCTCTGCTTAATGTTGAGGATATAGTACGTAACCCAGTCTTGTGTTGTTCAGGAACTTGCATTTTAGTGTAAGGGATAACAACATAAATGGGTAGTTTGAAAATTGTTAAGGGCTGGAGAGATTGGGAAGCATGGGATATGAAGACAAACCCCAAACTTGGCTTTCTTAGCAGGAGAGAATGCCTGAGCTGAGTCTTGATTCTGCATTCAGACTTTCTTAAAAAAAATATGAATGAAGATTGTATGATAGTGTATGACTTTCCAGAAAATAAATTTAGATAAATTTAGATAAATTTTTCTAACTCATCAAGTACAATACCCTCTTCAGGCAAAAGAAAATCAAGTCCCAAAGAAATGAAGTAATTGGCAAATGAAAAAACAAACAAACAAACAAACAAACAAACAAAAAAAACAGTTACCTGGAAAACACTTTTCCTGGAACACAGGCTTTCTAAATCTTCCTTCCTCCAAAACTCTGTTCATCATTTTTCACAAGAGATGAAAGGAATTCACAGAACTTGCCAAACATAAAAGTGAATAAATAGGACTTTATTGGAGGCTTTAAGGAAAGTAAGTAAAAAAAAAAATCTGGTTTGTATAGTTTTAATTCAGGACATATGACTAAATATATGGGTACGAAAACTTCTAAATCAAAATATAGCAAGTATAAGTTAAAAAGAGCAATGTGTTGGGGAAAGAAATTGGTACTTCATAATAGGAAACCATGAATAAGAGTCCCTGGTATTTTTAAGCCAATTAATAGCATGTTGAATAGTGAGAGTAATGACATATGTCAAACCTCATTCCACAGATTTTAAATCTTTGCTTAAGAACAAATGCATAACCCACTTAGACCCAGATTTGTTGCTTTGATTTCATAAGAACATATAGACAAATATTCTTTCTAACATGTACTAACTCATAGTTTACAACATATACGAGGATGATATCATCCCAAACTCGAGGTAATGGATAATATTAATAGAAATTCCAGGTCTGTAAGCACAAGAGTATCTCGATCATGACAAAAATTACTATGGCAGAAAGAATGCAGCAAGGACATAAGAAAGGCTCATTACTAAAATACATTCCCAGGGTGTTTGCTAAATTCTTTGTAAACGCATTTATTTCTTTCCCCTCTTTCTTTTCCTTCTCTTCTAGATCCAGGCAGATAGGGATTTCCTTTTGTAATGAGGGGATGTTTTTCCTCACTGACACTTCATTGCATATCTTTTCCACTGTTATGTCTTACAATTGAAAATCTTCCACGGCTGGTATATGTGAGGTTTTATTCCTCAGTTTATTATAGTTTGGTAGGTTCCTAATGATGATATGATAGACAAGGCAGTAGAACATTGTGACCAGCATTGAGCTTACTGAGCAGACAGAGCTATGCTTGGATCTTCATTCCATCACATGACCATCTTATTACTTTGAACACGTAAGAAAATAAAATCTTATTTTCTCCTTTAGTACTATGGGGGTAATCATAACATTATCTCATTGTGCTATTGAGAAAATTAAGCAAAATAATTAAAAGCCAGAGGTCTTGCCCTGGACAGTGTGGATTAATTGGTTGGGGGATCATTCCCTGCACCAAGAGGTCACCTGTTCAATCCCTGATCAATACAGATTACAGGCTTGATCCTGGGTAGAGGACAGGCTGGAGGCAGTTTGTAGATGTTTTTCTCTCCCTCCCTCTCTTTCTCCTTCCTTCTCCCTATCCTTTCCTCTCTTTCTAAAAGAAAACAAAAAGAGTTCTCAGTAAATCTTACCTCTTATCATCATCATCATGGCCACAGCCACTTATGATAAAATTATCTGGACAAATATGTGACTTCCCTATGGAAAGCCTATATCCTATAAATTTACTTCTAATTTTTTCTCTAATGACTCATTTGATTGCACTTTATGCTAATTTTCAGATAAATTTCTATAGTAATTTTCTTTATTTTGAGGCTTTTAAAATATTTTCTTAATATTTCAAAAGAGAGAAGCAGGAAACAATGACAGATTAGTAATGGGAAAAGAGAGGTGAGAGTGGATGGATTGGATATTATTTTTAGATATTAACCGCTGTGTTTGAACTTACTATTCTTAATTTTATTTTCTCCAGGGCATCTCTTTGTACCCTTCAAATACTGCCTACAGAGGGTTGGGAAGTTCAAACCTGCCAGGCTTAATCTGAGTAAAATAGATGACAGCGTCATCTGATGAGCATGAGGGAGGCAGGGGTGAACTCAGGGGCTTGAGTAAATTGAGTATGTTTTGGAATAGCTCCTCTGGGAAACTGTATAAGGATTCAACCATGAGTGAATAAAGGGGTTACAGAGAAGCGCTGAATGGCGAGAGAAAGCATTTTCAAAGGATCCATTTGACCTAATTTGATGACTCTCTATCATAGCTCAGCAATTCTTGGTTGGAAGTAAAACACAGCATATATTTGTTTAAAAGAGAAGCTAGTAGATGGAGATTTAAGAGAACAGAGAAAAGTCAGTCTGATATGTCCTGTGTGGAGGCTGAATCCCTGGGATGTGCACAGAGCTGTTTCCACTGCGTATAAAATGTGTGTTTGTGGCAACATAATAAATATATTGATTTGTACTTTTTTATTTTTGTCATAAACAATATTTAGTTGTTGGAAAGTATTTAATGTAATTTGAGTTTTTTATAGGCATCCCTCTTATATATTAACAAAGAGAGAGAAGAAAACAGAAAATATATACACACACACACACACACACACACACACACGGCCTAGTGCATGAGAATTCATGTACTTGGGGGGAGTTCCCTCAGCCCAGCTTGCTCCCTCTCACAGTCTGGGAGTCCTCAGGGGCAGGAGGTGACCTGGCTATCAGGGAAGGTGACACTCCCATCACACATCTGCTGCTGCCACTGCCAGCAGCTCAAGCTTCAGTCAGGCCCTGGTTACTTGAGCCTTGGGCGGCCCTGGGTGGCTGGGAAGTCGACATCAGAGGCTTGCCTGTTTCTCAGGCATCAGTTAGACAGCTGACATCTGAGGCTTGCCTGTGCCTTGGGCCATCCCTGAGTGGCTGGGGGGCTGAGGGGATTGAGGGACTCTGAAGCAAGTACCTGGAGTAGCCAGACCTGCTCTGGTCAAAGTGTGTGCCGGAGGCAACCAATTGATGTGTTTCTCTCACATTGTTGTTTCTGTCTGTCTTTCCTTCTCTCTTCCACTTTCTAAAAATCAACGGAAAAGTATTCTTGGGTGAGAATTTAAAAAATAATTCTGTGGCCAAAAAAATTTGCTTTATTTATGCAGACAAATAATAATGTTTCTTCTCCAATGTAGCACTTAAAGCTTTAGATAAACATTCTTATTTTTTCCTATCATTCTATCTTTCATGCACTCACACAGTACATATTATCTCAGTAAACTCTTTCTTTTTCTCTCTTCCCTTCTCACTTTTCTCTTTTGATTTTACCCGGCAAATATATCATTTCATAAAAATTACTCTAAGACATGCTCCTTTCTTTGAGCAAAGTATAAAAATTACTGCCTACAATAAACATAGAAGTAATTTATTTTATTCTTGCCACAAAATATCACTAAATCTGAATGCAATACAGTTATGTTCCTACTAGAAGACATTTAGCTTGTTTACAATATATTTGCTATTAAAATTCTCCAACATATTTCTGTTCACAAGCCATGCATTAATAACATTTTATGTACTATATATTCTTACAATAAAATTCTAAGGGCCACATACATTTATATATTTAAAAGTAGACATTATTATTATATTTACTAGCAATATTGTAGCAATTTATATTATAACCAGCAATATATGCATGTGAACATCTGCACATATTCTCATCTGCATTGGATGCTATCACTTATTGCCATCTAATTGGATGTCATATTTTTGTTTCATGAAATTAAACCTAAGGCTATAAACTTCCTTCTGAGTATAACTTTGGACACTCTCCAGAGGTTTTGTAATGTATCACTTAAATTTTATTTTTATATCTATCTGAAAGGAATTTATTTTAGCCTCTTCTAGTTTTCTGTGTTCAGTAGCTCTTTGACCCACAGCCTTCATATATCAGAATTTATATTTCATATTACTGTTTAGAAAGCTTCACAAAGAATTTATTAGTTATTTTATTTACATTTAGGTTGGAATAGGTTTAGATTTGCAGAGATAATGTGAAAATTATGCAGAGATTCCCCATTTCCCTCACATGCAGGCTCCTCTATTATTGACATCCTACATTAGTATTGCATACTTGTCATAATTAATGAACCAATAATGACATGTTGTTATTAACTAAACTCCTTGCCTTGTGCAGATTTCTTTAGTTTTTTTCCTTATGTATTTTTTGTTTGTTTCAGTATCCCATTCAAGATACCACAGTACATTTAATCATTAGATATCCTTAAGTCCCTGTGACTGTTACAGTTTTATGGTTTTTGTTTGCCTTTGATGACCTTGAAGGTTTTAAGAAATACTAGCTAAGTATTTTGTAGATTGTCCCACAATTGGGATTTGCCTGATGTTTTTTTTCTCATTACTTGACTGCGGTTTTAGATTAGTGGAAGAAAGGCCACAGAAGTAAAAGGCCATTCTCATCACATTATACCAATGGTATGTCAATGGGATATACTGTCAACATGACCTTCGTTGTGATGTTAACTTTGCTCACTTGGCTAAGGCAGAGTGAAGTGTCTCCATTGTAAGTTATCCTTTTTTTCCCTTTCTTAAACTCATCGGAAGGAAGTTCTTGTGCAAAGCCTACATTTAAGAAATGTAATGGACCTCCTTGAGGGAGGTTAATCAACATAAATCTTTTAAATGATTCTACCTGTAAGATTTATCTTTTCTTCCATTCTATTTTTTTATTCAACTGATTACTTGCATCACTATGAACTCATGGATGTTTATAATTCAATATGAATGCATTTCTTCTGTTTGTCAAATGTTCCCAGCTTTGTCATTGGAAACTTTGTCATTTGGAGCTTGTGTCCCTTTGACATCTCCCATCATTGTTTTTGTTTTGATCACACGCTCATATTTTGGCACTCTAAGATGGGCCGTGGTCATGTATATACCCTGATCTACTAAATGATTTTTAAAATTTCCATACATTAAGGTTCACTCTTTATTCTGTTTGTGTAGCATATTCTCATGCTTCTCTTTATTCCTGATAATATTCTTTATTATTAAGCCATCTTTGTCTTAACATAATATAGCTACATCCACATTATTTAAATAGTGTTAAAATAGTCCTTTTCTGTTAATCTATCTGGCTTTAATTTTTTAAATTTATCTTTATTGTTGAAAATGTTACAGATGCCCCCCTTTTTGCCCACTGAACTCCCTCCATCCTGCTCTCAAACTCTGCCCAATCCTTCATAGCACTCTTGTCCATGGGTTATGCATATATGTACATAAGTTTTTTGGTTAATTTATTTCCCCACCCCCTACTTTAAAAGAGATTTCTTAAAGACAACATGTAGTTGAGTGTTGTTGTTTTTTTTTAAAAATCAACTCTGTCATTCTCTATATTTATTTCATGTGTTTATACCATTTAAATTTAAAATGATTTAGATATAGTATTATTAATATCTATCATTTTCATAACTGTCCTCTTCATTTCAGTTATTCTGTGTTTGTTTGTTTTTCTTCATTATTTTACTGACTTCTCTGGTTTTAATTTTAATTGAGCATTTATATGATTACATTTTATCTCCTCTCCTAGTGTATCAATTACACCTATTTTTTTTAGTGATTTTTTAAGGTTTGTCTAGAATTTGCAAAATGCTTTTTCAATGGATCTGCATCCACTTTCTAATAACACTATATTGCCTTATGTTTAGTACAAATACTTCTCCATTCCTTTCTCCTCTCCCTGTGACATTACAGGCATTCATTTCGCTTATGCATATGCTACTAACACCCAATGTTTAACTATAGTATTGCTTTAACCAAATACTTATTTTTCAACTAACTTAAGAATTTAAAACATATATTTTATATTAATTTATTTCTCCTCTGATGATCTACCTTTTTTTATGCAGACCCATGTTTCTGACAATATCATTTTTTTCTTCTAAAAAGCTGCCTTTAAACTTTCTTGCAGTCTTTGTCTGAGAAAGTTTTTATTTCTCCTTTACATTTGAAAAAATATTTCACTGAATATAGAAATCTAGGTTTTGTTGTTGTTGTTGTTGTTGTTATTGTTTAAC
The DNA here is from genome assembly GCF_014108245.1 of Pipistrellus kuhlii. NCBI lineage: Eukaryota > Metazoa > Chordata > Mammalia > Chiroptera > Vespertilionidae > Pipistrellus > Pipistrellus kuhlii. The sequence goes on from NW_023425404.1 coordinate 4,880,485, forward strand.
TCTTTAAATATTTTATTCCAGCATCTTTTTTCTTTTATAGCTTTCAATGTGAAGGCTGCTGCAATTATTCTTACTTCTCTAGTGGCTCTTAATTTTTCATAATGTTTATCTTTGATTTTTTGCAATTCGCATATCACATACTAAGTTATCATTACTTTTGTTATTTATACTATGGTGTTCTTTGAATGTTCTGGACCTATAGTTTAGTGCCTCTCATTCATTTGGGAAAGCTTTGGTCATCATTATATCAAATATTTCTTCAGATCTGTTCTTTTTTTTTTTTCTTGTCCTGTTGTTTCAGTTAGGTATATATCAATATTACTTTTTTTTTTAATTACATCATAGTTCTCTGTGTGCTTCTGTTTATTTTTCACTCTTTGCATTTATGGTTTAAAGTTCTTTTGAGCTCTCTTCAAACTCACTAAGCATGTGTTGAATCTAAAGTGAATCTGTTGAAGGCTTTATTTTAGAATATTATTAATTTTAATTCTTTTTTAGATTTTCCATTTCTCTGGTTACATTACCTATTTTCCACCTTTCTATATTTAGGTATAATTCTGTCTCTTTGAGTTATAGATATAGTATTTTAGGTTTTTCTCATAGTTCTATCAGATAACAACAGAATTGTGGAGAAGATGCCTTGCAGATTTTCAGGGCTTTCATGGAAGAAGGGCCTGCTATGTCCCAAAAGTTATTTTGTTTAAAAAAATAGTTTTAATAGCAGATTCAAAACACTAACCATCATAGATGAGTAATTTTTTAGTTAGAATGTATCTGAACATTTCCATTTTATGATTTTTTAACATTCCCAGACTGGTTTCTCTGATTTCCAATAGCAACCACTTTTAAAAAGGCAGAGGAAATTTGTTTTTTAGAGATTTCAGAGTTGCAGCAATATTAGCAGCTAAGAGCTAGTGAACTATTTGTTATATTTCAATACTTCTTTGTTAAAGGGTAAGCTCTCTGTTGCTGTTTTGTTGTGTTTTGAACTCATATAACTTGGTTAAATGTTTTTCTCCTTCATCAATTACCAGAATGAGACTACAGTGCTCTGTAAAATATAATATTAGCTTTGATGTTGCCTCTTTGTAAAAATCAGATGATTTATGCAAGTGAATAATGCATTGTAATTGCAGAATTGCCTTATAACTAACCAGGTTTTTAGGAAAATTGGCTTGAAGTGACTTCGGCAAACTAAGAAAAATTATTCATAAAAGTTTTAAAATAACTTAATTTGAATACCCCAAAATTTGTATTTTACTACACAGTGAGAAAAAAAAAAAAAGATATAGGATAATTTTCCAAGTAGTTATAACTAGAAGAACGCATTGTCCATTACAGGTAATGTGACAACAGAATTTGGTTAGCCTTGGGCAATCTCAAAATTATTTAAAGAAAAATTTTCTTACAACTTTTATCTACAAAATATTTGGAGTTCAGCACATTGTCCATTAAGTATTAGAAACCATGAAGAAGGCATACATCTTCCCAGAAATTTTATTTTCTTTAAAGTCTTAGGAGACTGCATTTAAAATTTTAAACATATATGGGTATTCCATAAAATAGAAGGGAAAGTTAAGATAAAATAAATCTTTAAAAAAAGATTCCAAGCACACTAAGGATTTATTATCTTGCCTATATCACACAAATGCTTCAATGATAAAATCCTTACTCTATTTCTCTGTTAGGAATTTATCATTGGAAAAGTTTCAACATCAGTGCTTTAGGTATAGAATTAAAACTATGATTAACTGAAAAGTAAAAAAAAAAAAAAGAAGAAGAATAAAAAATCCATTTGCCACAGCAAAAGAAATATATTTAGGGATTCATGTAAAAAAGAGATGCATTGAATTTATGTATCAGTCAGCATTTCCTCGAAGAAGCATAATTATTTTAAGTGATGGAGAAGCAGGATTAATTACAACTATTAGATATTTTTCAATGGTGACAAGGGGGAGATATTTATGCAAGGCAATTATTTCTGTGCAGGGTTGAACCTGACATTGCTTTAGGTCTGAAAGGAAGTTGGACTTTGATGAAGATGAACTGAGATCAACAATAAAAAACTGTAACCCACAAACAATCTTATCTCCAATGTTGATGTCATGAACATCATCCAGGAAAATGTAACACTTTTACCAAAGAGTGGCACACATTCCATGTCAGAGGAATGGGTTGATGAGAAGAGGAAGGGTAGAACCTTGAGATAACTATTATTGTGAAAAGTCTCATGAAAGACAAGCTTATAGTTAAGGTAGGAATGTGCTCACTACACTTGGGATTGGGTAGCAGTTTCATCAATGGAACAACTAAGCAGATTTCAAGCGCTATAGAATACGAGTGGGTTCAGGAAATAACATTTCTCTGTCTAGGTCTAGGTTCTTGGCACTGTAGACAATCCTTTCTGATTAGAGACACATTACATCTCTTTCTTTCAAGAAGGATTTAATAAGTAGGTGGTTGCTGAAGGTACTCAAATATAGGTAATAAAATAAAAGAAGAGCCAAAAAAAAGTAGAAAAACTAACAATTTCTAAAAATGAATCAGAGAACAACAAAGAGAAAGAAGAGGACAAACAAAAAGATTAAAAAGAAGAAGAAGAAGAAGGAGAAGAAGGAAGAGGAGGAGGAAGAGGAGGAGGAGGAGGAGGAGGAGGAGGAGGAGGGCAGGAAGGAAGGAAAGAAGGAAGGAAGGAAGGAAGGAAGGAAGGAAGGAAGGAAGGAAGGAAGGAAGGAAGGAAGGAAAAAAAGTTGCATCAAAATATTAGCAGAGATGCCTGGCCAGTGTGACTCAGTGGTTGAGAGTTGACCTATGGACTAGGAGGTCACAGATATATTCCTGATCAGAGAACATACCTGTGTTGTGGGCTCACTTTCTAATGTGGGGCCTGCAGAAGGCAGCTGATGGATCAACAATTCTCATTGATGTTTCTATCTCTCTCTTTCTCTCTTCCTCTCTTTGAAATCTATCTATCTATTTATCTATCATCTATCTATCTAAAACTATTAGCAGAGAGACACTTTTTATAAGCTATTCCATTTAATACTTTCAACAAATTAATGGATATTTTCATATTTATTTTTATTGTTTCACAAATGACCAGTTAGAAAAACAGAGAATTAAGTAACTGGCTCCCAAGCATACAGTAACTATTGATGCAGAAACTCAAATTCAGATTTAGTTCATTCCATTATTAACTTCCATATACTATCCTTTCTCATGAATTCAATCAGGTGATTCCAAGATGATCCCAGATAGTTTCTGACTCAAGCAATTTCCCTATACTACTGTAGGCTTCAAAATTCTGCTTAGGGTTGAAATAAGATCCAGCCAAAAAGTTAAGGGCTTTTTGTGAACTTGTATTCTTTTAATGATACTGATTTGTAAAATAACATAAAGATAGATATATTCATACTTCTGTTGAAACTACACAAATAATTTTTACTATGACTTCTTAGTGGTCTTGGTTTGTTGACTGGGTTTTATTCTCCCATCTTGAATGTCAAGCACTTGTTGGGTTTCCTTTCCCAGTGCTTGATAGCATACTTTCCTACCATTGCTTTGAATTGTATTAACTTATGATCTTATAATAGGCACTACACCCTCATATTACATCTACTTAAAGTCTCCCCCTTTCTCCCATTTAAACCTCACCCAGACTGAGAGGCCCCATGATGAGGAGACAGGTATCAGGGAATGTTTCTCAGGATCTCACCTTTCCCTCTTCTTCCTGCAGTCACTCTCACCACTGTAAGCTATACCTGTTCATACTCGTTCATGCCAAAAGTTATGAGAGCACAAAGGTAAAATAAATAAATGAAAATCCCCTTCAGCTGGTACTGTGAAGCATTGACTGCACATAATGGTTCAGCAGATATGGCAATAATGGGTATTTTCATATGGGGTCAGATACATCTTTTATATCCCTTAGATTCCATGCGGCATTAGCAAAATGAGAAACAGTGGGTGTAAGCCTTTGGCAAGGGTGCAGCTGGAGAGAGCCTTTCTGGTTGCCCCTTTTGGCAAATAGGTCCATTCTCTTCCAGTGGTCTCATTGAAACCCCTCTCTCTTTATTTGTGAAGTGAGGATAAAGCTAATCCACTCCCTGTCTTCTCAACACTCAACACTCTTCTAAATGAGCTCTCTTTACCCTGATGAACCTCTAACCTGTAAATACAGGCTACAGGTGGGTATTGGGTAAAGGGTGTCAGAGATGGTTTTGTTCCTTCCCGGTATGTGTTATAGATGTGTCTAGCTACTCTCTTTTATATGTGGTGGTACTTTAAAGCAATCAGTTTCAGCTTTGTTTTAGCATTTCACCAAAATGCTAAAACAACAAAAATCCCATTTTATATCCTGTTACCTAAGTGCTAATTTGGGGGGGATATTTGGAGAGAATGTGGCATAAGAATCTATGGCAGTATAAAGATGCAAATAATTCCCCCTCATGGTTAATCAGATGTAAATAGGAATGATAGCATACCTGACATAAAAGACTGGCTTTAAAGAAAAAAATTAACCAGTAAAAAGCATGGTGATTATTTACCCCAATAACCACAAATTAGACCCAAATTACATTTTTTTGTTTGATCCATAAAAGGTAATCTCTAGTACTAAATTCTAAAGGGCTCACAAAATATTTCCAGATTGTATTTGGAAATCTCCAGTTTGTTATGAATATACTGAAAGAATCTTAATTATAATAGTGCTACTGGGCACCATTAACTCCTTTCAGATACATTTATGCTGGGGGGGAAAAAAAGGCAACTACAAGGCATTGGTTTGTTAAATAAACACAGGTGTTGCTGACTCCTGGCTGGCGGGCCATCCACAGAAGAATCATTCTTTGGAAGCAGTCAAGAAGAAAGGAGAAGAGAGGAAGATCAGTGGGGTCAATTGTAAACCTGATGAATGTTGTGCAAAAACAAAGGTGGTTTGTCATAGCTTTTGCTTTTAGTTAAGAAAGAAGTGGGTGGGATGACATGTTTGGTTTGAAGTGGTTCACAGTCACGAACATACCTGCTTATACTTTCTCTCTCCTCTTGCCCCAATGCTGTTGGGTGAATGCATTTTGTTTAGTTTTAGATGACATCAGATGCTATAGTTTAAAATGCTGGACTCACCATGAGAAACAATAAATTGAGGTTATTTATTTATTTTTTTTCCTTTTGCAAGCCTAATTTTAAGTATCAATGAAGAAACACTTTTCCCTCCCTGCCTTCTAGCTGCAAAATAAGTATCCAGAAGTTAAAAGTCATCATACTTAAGTTTGGACCTTGGTTTATCCATGACCCAAATGTTTTGTCATAGTTATGCCTTGACATTTATTTACTGGAGAGGGATAAGACATTTGTGTGCACAATAAATTTTAGCTAAATAAAAATGTTGCTTTCATTTTTTAATTTTTTCTTTTTGCCTCTACTGAGGTAATTGTAAGAGTAAATAGTGGCACCCCAAAGAGCAGGGCACTGGCTAAATCCTTAAAAGTGCATTAGGCTCTTTGTTCTCTAAATTCCTATGACAAAGCTTTTCTCTAAACCAATTCTAATGAGATTGGCACACCTTAGAGTTATATTGTAGTTATTGAAAACTCCCCCAACAACATTCATATGATTTGTGCCCTGCAACACAGGTGTTATGCTTACTCTCTCTTACTTTCCTTCCTAGCTCCACCCCCTCAATCTGGGCATCTACTTAAGCAACTTGGGGCTTTTGTGTGATAGTCTATACTAGTGGTTTTCAAACTTTTTCATCTCATGGCACACATGAACTAATTACTAAGATTCTGGGCACACCAGAAATATACTCTAGTTTTTGCCCATCTCACAAATGATTTTAATTCATTCACACCAAATAACTATTCTTGTGTGGCTATTGTAATTTTTGAAAATGTGATGCTTATCTAAGGTAAAAGAGGACTGTGACCCTGACTAAATAGGGCATCGCATGTTGTAAAGATTCTTGAATTGGCTTTGGGTAGTATGAACATGGGCCTATGTACATATTTTATAAATTAGTAATCCATACAGGGAATCTATATGCTCATATTGACTAATGCCACCCCAATAAAATTTAATTAAAATACAAATAAATAAAATTATGTAATTAAAATTAAAAAAAAATATTGAGGCACACCAGTTGACAATCACTGGTCTATACATGCTGTGGTCACATGTGGATTCACATTATGTGTCGGGAAGATAAGTTGTAAACTGCCTTCTGTAAACATTTTCTGATTATTTCTGATCAACTGGGGAAATGGGGGTGAGAGGCAAGACATGTTTTGAACCGAATACAGCAAGCTTCTTAAAGTCAACTTAAGCAACATTTTTATTTTCACAGCTAATTATAGGAAATTGTGATCCTGAATTAGTACAATAAGGAAAAAAAATATATAAAAGATTAATTCAATCTGCAATACATTCAATCTGCAATACATTCCAAATTGGGGTACCATCAGTTGGTTGAAACATGAGACAAATCAATCACCTGTGGGGGGAACAGTTGCAGATAAAGGTACAGATACTCAAGTGCACTCACTTTGTTCTTATTGATACAGGAAGTCAGCCCAGATTACACAGAGGACAACTTCCAAGCCAGTCCTCCCTGATTGCACTCCCAGCAGCCAGCCTTTCTCTGTGTTCATGTGCATATGACCAAAGTCTGGTGTCTGGTGCGTGTCTGTATTTATGGAAGAAACTGGCTGTGAACCAGGGAGTTTCTCCTGCTCAAATACTCTCCTTTCAAACACAATCAAACTGTCAGCCAGTTGGCATTGGCTGGGTACATCTCTCATTTGTTTTCTTTTCACTACACCAAGAGAAGCATGGTCCATAAGTATGAGCCTCCAGACCTGAGTCATTAAGCTTCTTTTGATCAGCAGCTTATAAACTTGATCCCTGTTTTGCATTAATGTAAATTGCATATGAACAATGGGAGGGTAGCTCTATTCTCTTGTACTGTTAGTTTCATTAAGAATAGAAACTGAATCTCTATTCATACCTTAAAACAGTGTTAATTAAATTTAGGAATATACTTAAGTAGGCTTTATTTTTCTTTTTGCTATACTCATTGAAAATACTACAATTTGGCTGGCTGAAACCTGTTTGGCTAGTGGTAGAGCTTCGGTCTGCGGACTGAAGGATCCCAGGTTTGATTCCAGTCAAGGGCATGTACATTGGTTGCGGGCACATCCCCGGTAGGGAGTGTGCAAGAAGCAGCTGGTTGATGTTTCTCTCTCATCGACGTTTCCAGCTCTCTATCTCTCTCCCTTCCTCTCTGTAAAAAAAATCAATAAAATATATTTTTTTTTAAAAAAGAAAAGAAAATACTACAATTTGGTTAAGTATTTAAAGTATGTTTTTTTCTATGTAGATTATAATAAAACTAGAGGCCCAGTGCATGAAATCTGTGCACTGGTGAGTGTCCCTCAGCCCAGCCTGCAACCTCTCCAATCTGGGACACCTTAGGGGATGTCTGAATGCTGGTTTAGGCCCTATCCCACAGGGGATCAGGCCTTAACAAGCAGTCAGACATCCCTCTCACAATCTAGGACTGCTGGCTCCTAACCACTTGCCTGCCTGCCTGCCTGATTGACCCCTAACCACTCCCCTGACAGCCTGATTAATGCCTAACTACTCCTCTGCTGACCTGATTGCTCCCAACTGCCCTCCCCTGCTGGCCTGATCACCCCAACTACCCTCCTCTACTGGCCTAATCATCCCAACTGCCCCCTCCCCTGCAGGCCTAGTCTCCCCCAATTGCCCTCTCCTGCCAGCTTGGTCAACCCCACTGCCCTCTTCTGCCAGCCTGATAGCCCCAATTGCCCTCTCCTGTTGGTCTTGTACCCCCAGATGCTCTCCCTTGCATGCCTGATCACCTCCAATTGCCTTCCCTTGCAGGCCTGGTCACCCATAATAGTCACCTCCTGCTGACCATCTTATGATGGCCATCTTGTGGTGGCCATCTTGTGATGATGTGGGGGTGGCCATCTTGTGATGATATGAGGATGGCCATCTTGTGACAACATGGGGATGGTCATCTTGTGGTGGCCATCTTGTAAGAACATGGGGTGGCCATCTTGTAATGACTTGGAAGCACGAGGGCCACCTAGATTTTTATTAGTATAGATAACAATCTACTAATGTTACATTCTCCTGAATACATTCAAGGAAATTTCACTGTGCATGTGTATGTGTGTGTGATAGTGTATGTATAGGTATGTCTATGTGTGTATACATTTGATAATATCCCCTATTGCCCCTAAGAAGCTAAATATATCCTCTTCAAAATCCCTTCTCCTACCTTCTTTCTTGTCAATTGCAACATAAAGATAGAGAACTAGTATTCTTTATTTTGCTGTTTCAAAGAAGTCCAAGGCTAGAGGTTCTACCTTCTGACTTGAAATGTAAAATTACTAAGAAATAAATTAAGAAATAAATAGAGAAAAATAGAAAAAGAAAGAAAAACAGTAAAGTAAATAAGATATAAACCCTGTTTTGGTGAGACATCTTATTGATGGCTCTTTTTCTAAACCTAATTTCAAGCTAAAATGACTTCTAAATAGATCATTTGCAGATAGAACACTTTCGTCAGAGAAGAGGGCGCTCAGTGGGGAAGAGGAGGGATGTGATCACCTTTTGTGCATCTGGCACAGGGGGAACCCTTTCACACACTTCTCCTTGCTGTGAGCTGAAAATAACTGTGTGCTACATGCCCCCTGTGAGCCTACCCGCTGATATCAGAAGTAGCAATTGCCAGGGTATTGTATTGTGAATTGAACTTTCCAGTTCAGTTAGGAATAATTAAAAATCACTTGCTGTTAGACATATTGTCTAGATGTATAAGTTTTTGTTTATTTGTTTTTGCTGTGACAGTCCATGAGTAGAACTCTCTGTCTGATGACCATGTCCGGAAGTGCCACCATCTCATTCTGAAGATCATCCTGATATGTTCTGCATGTGGCACAAGTATAATAGTTGTAGATAACTGTCTGAGTTACCTTGACTCAAGAGGTTTAAGAAACTTACTAAACTGGCACAAATAGCAAGAAACAGATCTTCCAAAAAACAAAGATCTTCCAGGTTCCAGCTCAAGTTGTAGGTTTGCCTCCAAAATGATGATACACCCTACAAAATAAAAATTTCTACAAATTGAAACAATTTCTAGGAGGAAAGAGCATAAACATAATCCAAACATCACTGGAATCTTTGCATACTTACTAGGCGATAATAGCTCTCATTCCTATAATTTTGGTAGGTCCTTCTGTCTTGTCTGAGCCCAGGGGCAATGTTGCTATATAGCAGGGCTATTCCTGGGTTCTTGTCTGAACTTACATTTCCAATACAGGGCTCAGGTAGGGAGGATGAAGCCAGTGTCTCTAGAGGATGAGACCAACAGTTCTCTGAGGCTATCATGCAATGTACAACAATTGCAGAATCTTTCTCTTTCCCATCTATTATTGATGCATGCCTCCAAGTGGCATATACTAGTAGGCTCATATGTTACTTACTTTGAGAAAAAAAGTATCTCTAAGAACCTTAACGTGGAGAAAGCTTTCAACTAGGAGAATTCTACATTTAATACTAATCTTGAGAGATTCCTTTCTTCCCCTATAGAATAGGTTCCATGCCATCAATGTTGCAGAATACTGAGGACAGTTGAGCTGTCTGAATTTACCCAACATCATTGAACTTACTACTGGAGCAAATGAAGTTTGGGAAGCAGGATAGGCCAAATGTATCCTATATGTAGTAACCTGGTCTTTTATAATGAGTGTTTCATTTACTGGGAAAAACAAACAAACAAATATCTAAAAACTGATTGGTGTAAAACCTCACCTGCTTCATTAGTGGTGGAAATCTGCATGGGTGTTCATACTTCCATAGTAATTTTCCCCAATTAACATCAACAGGAAACTTCCAAAATGTTCTCTATTTCTAATTAATCCTCCCCAAAAAATGTAGAGGCAGGGATCCTCTGAAGGAACGGATGTGTGTGTTCTCCCTTTTATCTAACTTGTTTTCTTTCTTTCATCTTTGTATGGCATCCGTAGTGCTCGTGCCCAGTTCTCATGCTCTGCAGGTCATGTAATTGAATGGTACTGTGAATGGGCAGGTCTGTTTCATCACAAGTGACTTAACCACATCCTGCAAGTTTGAAATTAGTGCAGCTGAAAATGTGGTGAGAAAAGAATCACAACCAGATGACATGTTGCAAGTCCTCCCCAGTATGGTTCAATCTTGCGGCTGTTCCTTTTCTGTTTCCTCCCAAGCATGCTATGGTTCGTGAACTTGAATGAAATCTGCCAGCAGTACTCCAGACTAACAGCACAGCAAATAATTTCCACGGGGTGCGGAGATTTTCTGATTAATTTTCACATTGCCATGTTAATCCCTTCTCCATTTCATTGTTTCTCTGATTATGATAAAATGAATCCGCCAGGGATTACAACTTTGTGTTAATTGTTATTCTCCATATCTATTCTTTTAAGATAGTGATTTCTACACACCCACATACCACCACCACCACCACTACCACTACTACCACCACCATCACCACCATCATCTTTTATATTGTTTTACAGCTATAACATTTATTTTTGAACATTATATCACTTAGTATCACTTAGCAATGGCTGATAGTGGTTCTGAAATCTTTAAATATCCACCATGCTGTGGTGAGCACTGACATTACATACAGTGCAATTTGCTCAGTACCTTTCAGGATGAATAGAAGCATTTTTAGAACTGCGTGTGGAATAACAGTTATCATTTATTTTGCATTTTCTTTCCATGTATACCCATGATCAAATGTAAGAAAATATATTATTTTTTTAATGTTCTTCCTCTCTTTCCTAAGTCAATTTATAGTATTTTTAGTTATGGTAACACATTCTGCAAGAATTCTAACTCAAGTCTTTAACTCCCAGAGCAAATAAATGTTTGGGTCTGATTACATTTTGGGCTTCTACAAAAAGTTTTTATGCATATGAATTTGGACTTTTAGAAACACACACACACACACACACTCACACACACACAAACACATACACTATATATATCTGTTTGTTACAGCCTGATGGATCATTATAGACTGATGTGATCCATGAACACTGAAAAATAATAATAAATATAATATAATATAATAATATAATTTATAATAATAACATTGATAGTAATTTATATTATACTAGAGGCCCAGTGCATGAAATTTATGCATAGGGTGGGGTGTCTCTCAGCCCAGCCTGCACCCTCTCCAATCTGGGTCCCCTTGAGGTCTGTCCAACCGCCCATTTAGGCCCAATCCCAATGGGCAATCAGACATCACACTCACAATCCAGGACAGCTGACTCACAACTGCTCGCTGGTCTGCCTGCCTCATTGCCCCTAACTGCTTCTGTCTGCCAGTTTGATAACCCTATAACCACTCCCCTATCAGCCTGATCAATCCCTAAATGCTCTCCTGCAAGCCCAATTGCCCTTAACTTCCCTCCCCTGCAGGCCTGGTCAACCCTAACTGTCCTTCTCTGCAAGCCTGGTTGCCCCCAACTTGCTTCTCCTGCTAGCCCAGTCACCCCTAACTTCCCTCCCCTGTAAGCTGGTCACCCCTAATTGTCCTCTCCTGATGTTTGGTCACCCACAATTGCCCTCCCCTGCAGGCCTGGTCACCACCAACAGCCCTCCCCTGTTGGTCCAGTCACCTCTAACTGACCTCCCTTGCCAGCCTGGTCACCCCTAACTGCTCTTCCTTGCAGGCCTGGTTCCCCCCAACTGCTGTCCCATGCAGGTCAATTGGTGCCAGCAAGAGTTTTATATGTATTGTACATGCTTGAGTTAACTTAGCCATATATATATATATATATATATATATATATATATATATATATATATATATAAATATATATATATATATATTTATATTTGTATTGTGAAATACAATAAAGTGAATTGTTGGAAAAATTAAATGTAAATTAAAAGACATGCAAATTGCAAGCCCAAATATATACAAATATAAATATATATTTATATATTTATATATATATATATATATATATATATTTATATATATATTTATATATATATATATATATATATATATATATATATATATATATATAAAACTTGATTAATTAGATCTGCTTTCTGATTTGGCTAAACTTTTTCCAGCCCAGTGAAGCACCCAAACTTCTCTTTCAGGTAATTGTCAGTAACACAGCAGGAGATACAACATGAAACATATTATTATTATAGATCATGCAGGGAGAACAAAGGGTAAAATATTTAACTGCAGCAGTGTTTGACTATATTCTATGTAGTGAGAAAACCTGAAGTCATTTTCAAGGTCCACAATTTCTTACTTCTTTTCAGTCAGATCAGGTTTCTAAGCTTTTTAAATCTCCATTTTTTGACTAATAAAAAAAAAATGATTCCATTGAGTGTCCTATCTACCTACTCTAGGACTTCTGTGAGGAGTAAATGAAATGAGGCATGGGAAAATGCTTCACAGACATTTGGTTAAAGTGTAAAATATTTGAACCTGGCTATAAAGCATGTTGTGCTCTGGGCTGAAGAAACTCCAAGGAGGCTAGTCACTAGGGAAAAAAAGCTAGGCATTACTATGTGACATCATTACCCTGCGCCCACAGATATAATTTCCGGGCTGGTCTAGGCTGGGCTGTGGGCCACATTTTGTGCCATGGGGTCTTAGCAGAGATGGCTGCAATTTAGTGGGGTGTCACTCTGGGGTGGTGACAGGGCCTGTGTCCCACTTGGTAGAAGCTGAGTGTTGGTTTGTTGATACCAGGTCCATGGTGCCATTTATTTTTAATAATTAAAAATTGAATGTCTGCCCCCTGATAGTCAGTTCACATCATAGCTTCCAGTCAGACAGATACTTAGCCTTTTACATATATAAATTATTATTTTTTAGCTGGAGCCATAAAGTAGAACTACTCAAAATGAGGTATAGAGATCATTCTTTATCTGTGTGGAATGCTTATTACATGTCTATGAATATAGAAATAAAGAGGATTTCTAAAACTCATATCAATGTTATATTACATTGCCATGTCATTCAAGTGCATGAAAGTGGGCTTGCAATTTGCATGTCTTTTAATTTACATTTAATTTTTCCAACAATTCACTTTATTGTATTTCACAAAAATATCCACGATGCATTAAAACGTTTTTATGAAAAGGTTCTTCACCAGAGATAGTTGAAGAAGCATTATTCTAGGGGCTTCATATATTTCCCATTGTCACAAGTTTTCTATTCTTTTTCATTGTGAATACTTTAAAGCTCTCCAGAACAGCTGTATTCAGTTTGCAAGTAACATTATTCAAAGTGAAATTTTACACAAGTTAAGACAAAAAACACCCTTTGGCTATTTTTTTTTTTTTTTTTTTTTTTTTTTTTTTTTTTTTTTTTTTTTTTACTTAGGAGTGTATTTAAAATTTGAAGGAACATGAGTACCCTTTTTGATCCTTAGTGAAGAAAATCACATCATACTCTCTGGGCTTTTACAGGTTGGGAGGCCAGGCAACTATTGATAAGAGAGATGTCTGTTCTGGACCACACTTTGGACATACTTGGTGCTCAATAAATACCTTCACAGCTAAAATAATACAACTCCAAACATCTGCCTTTACAGGAAACTTGCCACTCTCCTTAGAAATGAAAAGGCTTTGTAGAAAGTCCTTCCTTGGATTTAGACTAAGCAAAGTGCTGTGATTACACATTCTGGGGTCTGCTTGGAATGAGTAAGCCAGGGATCATTTGTCTCAGCAGAGAGAAAACAGCTGTGCTTCATGGTTTGTTCAGTTACTTTAAGAAAGGCACCTCATTTTCCTGCCAAGACAATTTGGATAAACTGCTGCATAGAGGAGGTTGATATTTTTTCTCAGCTGGATAAAAAAGAATGTGTGCCTTTGGTAAATGTGGAGTGTCTAGAATGTTACATACACACCATGGACTTAACATTGTGGAAATGTATTTGATAGTATTTCTAAGTACATTCATAATTATAAAACATGCCTAACAAATCTGGAATTAGCCTATTTTTAAAAATCTTTATTGTTGATGATATTACAAATGTTCCGCTCCTCTCCCCCTCTTTTGCCCTCCTCCATCAGGTTCCCATACTGCCCCAGGCCTTCACCATCCTATTGTCTGGGTACATAGGTAATGCATATATGCATACACATTCTTTGGTTAATCTCTTCCTACCTCCTCCCCAACCTGTTTCTCTTTCTCTGAGATTTGTCAGTCTGTTCCATGTTTCCATTGCTATGGTTCATTCATCAGTTCATTTTGTTCATTAGCTTCCTTGTTCTATTTTAATTTTTAAATTCAACTGTTAATAGATACTTATTTATTGCCACTTTATTGTTCATAGTTTTAATCTCTTCTTCCTAAGAATACCCTTGAAGATTTCATGTAGTACTGGTTTGGTGATGAACTCCTTTAGTTTTTCTTGTCTGTGAAGCTCTTTATCTGACCCTCAATTCTAAATGAGAGCTTTGCTGGATTGAGTAATCTTGATTGTAGGTCCTTGCTATTCATCACTTTGAATATTTCTTGCCACTCCCTTCTGGCCTGCAAAGTTTCTGTTGAGAAATCAGCTGACAGTCTAATGGGCACTCCCTAGTAGTTAATGAACTGTTTTTCTCTTGTTGCTCTTAAGATTCTCTGTTTGTCTTCAACCCTTATGATATATTATGATGTGGGCCTCTTTGGGTTCCTCTTGTTAGGGGCTCCACACTTCCTGAAATTGTAAGTCTATTTCTTTCACCAGGTAAGGGAAGTTTTCTGTCATGATTTCTTCAAATAGGATTTTAATATCTTGCTCTCTCCAGCAGTCTCCATGTCACTCAACCAAAATCCCCTCTAGTTTTTGCAACCTGAAGTTATGGGACTTCTCTTAGCTCTGGCAGTATACTAAATTCCTGAACTATCATTATTTTGGCAGTGATACTTGTTAAAAAATATGTGTGTGGGGTTTTTAAAAATATATATTTTATTGATTTTTTGCAGAGATGAAGGAAGAGAGAAGGATAGAGAGTTAGAAACATCGATGAGAGAGAAACATTGATCAGCTGCCTCTGGCACACCCCCTTCTGGAGATGTGCCCACAACCAAGGTATATGCCCTTGACCAGAATCGAACCCTGAACCTTTCAATCTGCAGGCTGATGCTCTATCCACTGAGCCAAACCAGTTTGGCAATATGTGTGTTTTTTAAATCGATTTTAGAAAGAGAGAAAGGGAGAGAGAGAAAAAACAACTATCTCTGCCTCCTGCACATCCCCTACTGCGGATCGAGCCCAGAGTGACCCTGGTATGTGGCCTGACTGAACCAGCAATCTCTTGGTGCATGGGACAATGCTCAACCAACTGGTCCACACAGGCAAGGGACAGGCAGTGATAATATTTGAACTATGACCAGTAATTTGACGATAAAATGCTGCTCTCAATTCATAAATAAGTGTTACATTACTTTTTAATTTTTTTCTTATCTTGAGTGAACTTGAGCTATTTTATTTTAATCCTAAGTGTTGTGGTTGAATGAAGAAGAAACATTGCAGAAATTATGGGCAGTGCACTAAATTCATAAACTATCATAAATGCTTGAGTTCAAGGTGTATGGTGTGTTTTTTGTTTTTTTGTTTTCAAATTCATCTGAAATAAGGACTATGGACACATGTACAAATTATATAGTATCTATCTATAGTAAAGTGTGTATTTAGTAACAAGGAAGTGATTAATTCAATGACAATTAACATACATAAATCCTAATATCAGTAAAATAGAATAGTAAAATATTGAATTTAAATTATACATTTTCTGTGTACATATAGTTAATTTTATTTTGCCATTGCATACACTTCTTAGTGTTAAGTATTTTTCATAGAATGTAATTATAAAATTTTCATTCTCTTAAATTATAAAGGCAAAGAAAAAATGAATTGATTTTTTCACAATGTTTAGACATTTTCTTCACTTATTCAACGATTCTTTATTTAAAAATCTAGCTAATGCCAGGTAATTTTCTAGGCAGTGAGAGAACAGCAGTGACTAAATTGAACAAAAGTGCCAACTCTCTCAAAAAGGTTTTTTAATAGTAACACAGCTTAGGTTTTAGTCTCTCTCTCTCTCTCTCTCTCTCTCTCTCTCTCTCTCTCTCTCTCTCTCTTTCTCTCTCTCTCTCTCCCCTTCTATTCATCTTGGTCTGTGATTGGTCATTTCAAACTGCCACCTCCTAAAGTCCTATGTTCTTTATGATTATAAATTTTAATCATTATTCTCTGCAATTCATTGGAAGAATAACAAAACAATTTCAGAATCTAAGTAAAATGCAATGTTTGACTCCCAATGCAGATTGAATTCTATTCAGTCCTCATTACCACTTAAATTGCTTATATATAAAAGTATTTTATAATATTTGTGAACTTTATTTCTAGGATAAGACAATATTTTTCTCTATAACTTTGTAATGTTTATTGTTGTGAATGTGCTGCTCTTTTATATATGAGGTTAAGAAGGCAAAAAACACCTGCCAATAGTGTACTAAATGGTGCCACCTACATAACTGGTAAATTGGTACTGACCTTGTTTTACAAAAAAAAGTAAGAACAATATGTGTGCCCATTTATGAAATCTAAGTAATGCAGAAAGTAACAATCTTTTTATTTTATTTTATACTTTATTGATTTTTTACATAGAGGAAGGGAGAGGGATAGAGAGCTAGAAAAGTCAATGAGAAAGAAACATCGACTGGCTGCCTCCTGCACACCCCCTACTGGGGATGTGCCCACAACCAATGTACATGCCCTTGATCAGAATTGAACCTGGGACCTTTCAATCTGCAGACCAATACTCTATCCACTGAGCCAAACCGGTTTCAGCAGAAAGTAACAATCTTTTAAAGAATATTTCCTTTCTTCCATAATCAGCACTAACCACTGTTAGCAGGTTCTTTCAAACTATTCCTCCCTAGGTCAGACTCACTACCTAATAGATAAATAAGTGCATTCACCAACATATAAATGTTCAGGTCTCTAGCTGTTCATTTCTCAAATTTACTTACCCAAAGCATACTATTATATGGATTGTTTCAGGCTTTGCTCTGTGTTGATATTAATATTTAATATTAATTTAATATTATAATTAATATTGCATTTTAACTTTGAATCATTGTGTGGAAGAACTTAATCCATTTCCTTTATTCTTGTTCATCCCCTGAATGTGACATGCCTCGCATTGTTTCTATGTGGAAATACTCCAGATGAAGTAGATGGCTAGATAAACCACTTGCAGAAACTCAAAGGGAAATCCCCAATTCTTTTGCGATTTCACGGTTTGTCAATAGGTGCTTACCTGCTCCTCCAGGAAGCCTTTGAACATGTCTATTTTGTTCTGGTAGCTGCTCTGGCCTCTCTGCACAGGAAGTATGTGTCCAATGACTGTCGGACCTCCCCGACTTTGCCTGTGAGGGTTCAGGTTGGCTTGACAAAGAAAACACATGTTAATCTGGTGGAACTAATCCCTCCCGGGGCCTGACCCAGCACTAATCCATGAAGAATAAACTCACAGTTATCTGTGACAATGAATGATGCTCCTGTGCAGGGAAAAGACCTTGAAAATATATACATACATCTATATATCAGATTCTAATCACGCTCCTCATCTTATTTGTTTCACTTATTTTTGCTTATTTTTGTTCCTCTAAGTGCTCACAGTGAAGGTTAAAAAAACAACACAAAAACCAACTTGAAAAGTTGTGTGTGTTTTTTTGTGTTTTTTTTAAAGCAATACTAGAAGCATGGCAGGAAAGAAAGGGATAAGGCACCAAATGAATGATTCCCTCTTATCATAGAGGGAATAGAAAGCCAACGCCAGGAACAACGTCATTTGCCAATGATTTATCACCACTCATTACTGTTAAACATAAACATCCACGATATGAACATATAGGGAAGCAATAAGAATATATTAAAGAGTGCAGCTTCTCTCTAAGGACAAGTAGGCGGCTGCTGAGAGCTTTCAGCTTCTAAGAAAAGAAACAGCAGGCTATCAATATAAAGAACTGTCATGTCACTGTACATTCTGAGATGGAATATATCACTGGATGTGAAGGAGATTTCTGATAAGGGATTTGGTTGGAAGGGATTGCTTTTGGCTTCTCTGTGTTGATGACAGCTGCTTCTGGGAGTCTGGGGTAGCTTTCCTCTCGCTGACCTCAGTCATCATCGCCGCAGAGCGGGCAGGCTTGCAGAGCCCCAATGGCAACTCTTTCCTAATCTCCAGCTGCCAGACACTGCTCGACACGTCCAGAGGGTCACTGTGTGGAGTTCAGAATTAACACTTAGTTCTGCTGCTCACTGCCAGAGACTGAAGCATCTCTGTCCCACTGCATTCCAGTTAGAAATGAAGAGGTTGGCAACAGGCAACACTGTCAAATTCTCTTGTAATATTGTAATGCTGTGGTAGGCAAACCATGGTTCTCCAGCCACATACGGCTCTTTGGCCCCTTGAGTGTGGCTCTTCCACAAATTACCACGGCCTGGGAGAGTCTATGTTGAAGCAGTGCGTTAGAAGAAGTTTAAGTTTTAAAAATGTGGCTCTCAAAAGAAATTTCAGTCATTGTACTGTTGATAATTGGATCTCTTGACTAATGAGTTTGCTGACCACTGTTGTAGTGTATTAACAATTGTTATGAGTGATCAAGCTTTCAAGATTGTTAACAGAAAGCCTGGTCATTCTTATTTTCTATGTATTTGCTAATGCAGAGAAACAAAGTTCAGATGCGAAAGCTTTACTAGAGAAAAGAAAATGATGAAATACACAAGTTGTCTTAATGCTATTTGGTGGGCCTATTACCTACTGTTAACAGAATCCAAGTACAGCATGCTAATCAAATAGCAGGAAGGACACCTAGCTCATCTTATTGCTCTTACAAGATTAAAAAAGAATGTGCAAAGAATAGCACCCTGCTATGATATTGGAGGCCTATACATGAATTAACCTAGGACTAGAATAAACTAACTGATTGGAAAGAATACACAAATTTCTAAGATAAAAGGTAGATTTGTAACAGAATAACTGCTTGCCATCCATGGGTGACTTAGTTTTTGCTCTTTTGTTTAGAATAAAAGGTAGGTTTCTAGTTTCTTATAAACATAACTTAGAATAATTAGACTTTTATTTGCTTATTTTGTTTGAAACCATGTTTTCTACCATTCTTTTACCTTATGGTGCTTTGATAGGTGAAATGATGAATACTCCTTTAACCTAGAATTTTCATTCTGTTTTTGAGTAAGACGGTTTGTGGAGCTAAGGTTGCAGCCCCTTGACAATAACATGGGAAGTTGGTTTCATGTGGGTGTATGTTCTTTGGTTAATCTGATATTTTTCTGTGTACATTTTCATTGTGCATGAGTGTGTGTGTGTGTGTGTGTTTGTGTATGTATGTGTGTGTTTGTGTGTGTGTGTGTTTGTGTGTGTATGAATGGAAACATTGGAACATACATGTTAATCTTATTTGGAGAACACTGCACAATCCTGATAAGCACTACTTCTTTACATCAACAAAGAACAAGGAGAAAAAACAAATTCAACCTATTTCTCACAAAATGCATAGTGGAATTCAGTTGATAAAAATGATATTCATTAAGTACTTGCATAAATATTTATATATCTATCAAAGGGAACTTAGAATGTACCCACAAGATATGTAAGTTGTGCACCTAAACTATTCTAGGGGGAACAAAGGGAACTTCTTTAGGGGAAAAAAGTGATTTTTTTTCATCGCCCCACTTCATACTTAAAGTATAAAATCAATTTCCAGACCACTGCCTCATCCAAGAGTTTGCCTCTATTGATACCCCATGTCTTCTCCATGTTCTCAATTGTAGTTTCCATATTAAGTTGCTGGGGCTGCCATTCCAAAGTACCACAAACTAAATGACTTAAGACCATAGAAGTTTATCTCCCAGTCCCACAGGCTAGGAGTCCAAAATGTAGGTATAGGTAGAGCCTCCAAGAGAGGTAGTTTATTTGCCTCTTCCAGCTTTTGGTATGCAGGCACTCATTCATTTGTGGCTACATAACTGTAGTCCCTGCCTCAATATCATATGGCTGTCTTATCTTTCCTCTCTTTGTGTTTCTCTGTCTTCACACATCATTCTTCCTGTGTGTGCACATTTCCCTATTGTTAGAAGACTATTCAACATATTGAACTAGAGCCCACCCTCACAATCTCATTTTAACTTGTTTAAATCTGCAAAGACCCTATCTATCTAATAAAAGAGTAACATGTCAATTGACCGTACCTTCACGACAAACCCACCAGCCAATCAGGAGTGAGTATGCAAATTAACTCAACAAAGATGGTGGGTTAATTTGCATATGCAGGCATTCTGAAGCCGAGGACAGGGAGGGACGCTTGTGTCATTCTGTACCACCCCAGGGCACTTCCGGTCTCTGAGCAGCATGGGAAGGTAGAAAGGCAACTCTGGGCCAGAGTGAAGATGGTGCAAGCAACCAGGGAAAGGGAGGCCCATTCTGGCATGAATCTTTGTACATCTGGCTTCTAGTTTCCAAATAAGATCACAAACAAGTAGGGAAGATTAAGACATGAACATATCTTTCTTTAGGAGATGAATGACTCAGTTAACATTAACACTTCTGACTCATGTCAAATATATTGTGATTTATTGTGTGGAGGTGGTAGCATATTCATGTCTTCCTGTAGTGGGTTTTCTCAAATACACTGTTTTCTAGCCTAGTGCAAACTTTACTAGTTAAATACTGAACATTTGGATTAATAAAGGTGGGACATTTTATTTTCTAAAATGATTTTCAATTGATTTCAAACTTATTACAGAAATGAAAACAAGAAATCCCCTGTACTTTGTGTCACTATCTCACATTAACTACTAATTTGTCAGAAAAATAACAAAAGAATAGCAAAACTCCCAAGGTGATAACATGAAATAGCCTAATATATTATCCCGAAGACATCTCTGTAGGCAGCCAAGAAATATGCAATTCTACAAGAAAAGATGCTCTGCTGTGCAGCTCTCCTGTGAGATTGGGGATGATCAGCTTCTAAAGCTCAACTCAAGATCAATCCAGTTGCATCAGGTATTTTATGTAGAAAGATATTACCTGTCAAGCACAGAGCACAATGTTGGATAAAGCAAATTATACCCTAACAGAAACATTTGGGCAGTTTTAGGGATGATAAAAAATCAGAGGGCTTCTTGGTTTTCTGTTTAATAGAAAGAAAAACAATATAAAGAATGGTATGGGGGGGAAAAAAGGAAACTTCATGTCTTTGCATTTTAAATATACACGATTTCAAATTTATTGAATTGAAAACCTTTCACATTGTCTTCATGTTGTCTGACTTGACTCTTCCTGTTTGACTCCTATGGTGTGACTATAAAGTAAAAGTTCAAGGATGGGAGTCCTTTAAATGACAATGTAATCAAGTCACTGTGCTGTGGAACCCTGGTTAACTGGAAATGCCCCTTCTACCCAGCCTTAGCAAGTCAGATTTCATAAGGCAGTCAGTCACCTATTCATGCTAATCAGAGAACAAGAGGAAGATGCAGGAATCAAAATAGCTTTTACACAATGATTCTAGTAAAAGGAATAATGAAAATGTAAGTTAATGAAAGAAAAAAAAAAACTCACTTTTTAAAATACCTTTAAAAAAGCCATACTTTTTGTTTTATAATGTAAGAAAATACACCTTTAGATATGTTAAGTGTGATTTAAAAGTACCATAGTTTTTCTGAAGGCCAATTTGACAGCATGCACCAACAAATATTTCAAAAGTGCATGGTTTTTGGTTCTGCAATAAAATTTCTAAGAATGCATTTTAAGTAAGGAATTAAACAACTGTTTAAAGATGCGTGCATGAGGAATTTCATTACAGGATTGTTCATAGGAACAAAAAAACGATAAAATAATTAAAATATCCATCAATATGAATGTGAAGAAATTTTTATTCAATGAAATAAATGTACTGTGCAAATGAAACTAAATCTAAACCTGATTGCTTCTCTAGATTCGAACTCTAATGTATTAGAATTACATGGTCAAAAGAACATATTGGATGATACCAGAAAAATGCAATCGGGAAAACCCTGTCTTTTTATTTTTTACAAATGAGTTATAAGGAAAGGAAAAAATGAACAAGGAAGTATGAGTCAATAGATTAAAAACTTAAGAGATATATTACCCAACTTGGAACTTGTCTAGATCATGAAGCAAATAAAGAACAAAAAAGAAAATATTAGTAAGAAAATTAAAGGGATTTAAACATTTTAATGATATTTGATTATAGTATGGAATTTTAATTAACTTATTGCGTGAAATAATGCTATTAAGTTTTTGAAAAAGGAATCCATAGCTTCAGAGATATTTGTGGATAACTTGATATGATATCTGGGATTTGTTTATAAATATTCAAGATTGGAAGTGGAGGTGAGTGGATTGGTGTGGATAAAACATGATTAGATTAATGATTATTGAAATTTGGGGATTTGAACATGAGGGCTCATAATACTTTTTATATTTTTAAAATGTTTTAAAAATAAAACAATAAAAAATATAAAAAGCACTTAGAGGTAAGTAAAAAATCATGGCATATAGAGCAACTAGACATAGCAATGCTTTTCAATGACATATATACCTGATAAGAACCATAAATAAGATAATAGAAAAGGGTAGTGACATACTTTTTCTATAATTTATTACTTATTTTGGCAATTCTATACACAGAAGAAGTAAAATAAAAATAATTATTTTACCTTACACTCTACTTTTCATTCACTCTACTTTTCAAATAAGCTGTCATCCAAAGTAATGTTCTTCTTGTATCAAAAAGAACAAAAACAAATCACTTGGAAACGCTTAAGAAATAGTTCATAGAGTCCCCAGCCGAGCAAATGACTTTCTCAGGGTTGAAGTTATCTCCCAGGGAAGGTGATGATAAAAAATGCCCATCTTCCCTCTATGGTTCATTTTCCCCAAAAAAACTACCCACACCCACCACCTACGTCTTGACACATCCTCTCCTCACAATAGTAGCCAATTTATTGAGCCAGAGTTTATTTGTCTTTTCATTTTAGAGCTAGCTTTGGTTTGGGAAACACCCAGCCCCTTCAAGGTTTTTGCATATGTTTAAGAAAACTCAGTTTATGTTGATTTAGCAAGTTCAACTTTTTGGAGGTCACTCTACTTTCACTTGGGGACCCCATTCTGCAGACCCCTAGTGTGTTGTTTTTCTGGGGGACTAAGAATGGATAGTCGAGTTTTATAGTATTTCACATTGACCACTGCCATATTTCTTATACTGACTTTCATCTGTTATTTCTACATACAAAATTTTTTCTTCTAATTTTTGACCATTTTCTATTCAGTGCAGGTTGAAATTAATAGGTCTTATCTTGTACACCTCTCCTCTATAAGTTCTAAGGCCATTTCCTTATTTCCTTTCTCCTTTCCTCTTTCAATTCCTCCCTCTTATCTCCTCTTCCTTTATTCTCCTCTATCTCCTCTTCCTTCTTCTCCCCTTCTTTGTCCTCCTTCCCCTCTTCTTGCTTCCAACAGGATAAACCCATCTTTAAAATTTTACTCCATTTCAATTGAGTTTTAAGTTTTACTGCTATCTGTCTTACATTGACCAGTGGGTTCCTTGATAAAGCTACTTTAGATGATTTATACACCAGGAAGGAAACCTCCACAATTCCAAATATGAATAGTATTTTACTCATCCAAGTTCACCCAGTTTTCCATAATGACAGGATTGTTTTTTTATTAATATTTTTCTACTTCTTTAGTAATCTACTGTCTGATTTTAATATATATTGATATACAATATTATTAATTTTGTACATAGAGGAAGGGAGAGTGATAGAGAGTTAGAAACATTGATCAGGTGCCTCCTGCATACCCCCCACTGGAGATGTGCCCGTAATCAAGGTACATACTCTTGACCAGAATCGAACCTGAGACCCTTCAGTCCACAGGCCAACCCTCTATTCACTGAGCCAAAGGGCATACTGCTCATGTTTTTTGGACAAAACTCAGTTCGATGTAATTGATGTAGTATGAGATCACAATTTGTGATCCCAGAGAGGCCATTCTTTTGGGAACATATGCATGTTTGCTTTAAGGAGAATTCAGAGAGCAGGTGGGTGACTTTGCTGGAACTATATAAAACTTACTAGTTTAGTATTTGAAGTCATGTCATGCACATGAGGCAGAAAACTGTGTTTTGGAATGGGCATGATTAAAGATAAAATTTCATAAGAATGACATGTCCACTATATTGGCAGCATTTCCTGATTCCTGTTAAGACTAAAAGGCGTCAAAAATATTTTGCTAGTAATACTTTATATTATAGTTTCTATCTGAATATGACAGCATGAGCAGCTGAATTTCAACTCACACATTTCCTCTTCAAAGCACAGAGGTTATATCCAGCTAAAACCCACTACATTCTCTCAAGAGATAACTCCACTAGTTTATGAATTTTACAAGCAAATTGTTTTCTCAAAACCTAACAGGCATTTCAGTACAAGAGAGTTTGCTCCATTTTTAACACATATGATTGCTAGGTTCATGGTGTATATGAAGTAGGTACTATTATTGTCTCCATTTTATACTTTAGGCACAAGAAGACTAACCACTAAATTCAATGTCACACAGCTCACCTCAGGTGCGACCTCTTCAGAGCCCACTATGTCATATTGGTCTCTAGCAAATAAAATCCAGAATAAACAACTTTTGACATGTGGGCATATTAGTTAAAATATGTCACTATTGATCTTGTCTGAAGCAATAAAACATTAGAGATAAAGTACAAGCGCTCCTTAAGTGAAACCTTCAGACACATTTTCCTCCCACACTTCCTGAAGGGCACCTTTTCCAGCTCATGAATTTGACTTTTACTTCCAGTCCCCTTGACATGCTTTACATACACAAATTAAGTACATTTCATAGGCACGTGCAGCCTTGCTTTGAATGATTTTAATGTAATGAAATCATATGTGAAAGTGCTTCTTCAACATTTTTTTTTCATTCAGTATTATCTTTATGTTCAAAGTATTTTACATCAGCTGTCTAGTCTTAGGAGTGGAGAGCCTCCAATTGTGTAGCTGTTTAAGTTGCATTTTGAATAACTTTGGGGAGAATGTGACCTGACTGAAGTCCTAGGTAAGAAAAGGTAGCACCGAGTTGGAGAGGAGGTTTGTTTCCCTGGCTTCTCATGGAACCAGAATGTTTGCCAGGCTCAGGATAGAACTTGATGGAAGCACCTGAACTGGTATTTTTGGCACTGACATTCTTGCACAGTGAGTGGGACAAGTGAGAAGCAAGATATAAAGAGAAAGGATACTAAGGGCAGATTTCAGTTGATGTGCAAGTTTGTGGGAACAAATGAGGATCATACTAAAAAATGTTCAAGATACTACAGAAAAATCCTAATTTCTAGGCTGTTTAAAAGTGGAGCCCTAGTGACAAATTGAGGTCATTCAGAAAATGCAGAAGAGACATAATTTTGTAACCACAGACCAGTAAAGCCTGTTTCACACCGACTACTCAATGTTCCCTCCCTTGGCTCCTGGACGATGTTCATAGACATTGAGAGTGATTTATTATGCACTCATTCCACAAAGGCCAGCAAATATGTCTGCAAATACTAGTTTACACCCCTCATAGGATTCAAAGTCTTGTGAGAACAAGGGCATTTCTTGAACTTGGGGTCAGGTGGCTTATGAAGTGAGGGCTCTGAGGAGACCAATTATGGGATGTTGGAAGATCAATACTGAAGAATTTGGCATCAATGCTAAATTGGTCTCTGCATAATTCTCTAGTTATCTCTGCTGATATTCAAAATAATCAGAGAGAAATAACTTACCTTTACATCTCACATATGTTTCACTATGTTTTCTGAAAGGAAAATAATGATATTGCATAGATGCTTTCATGTTACGGAAGTCAGTCATCACAATCAGTGAGCTAGCCCTATGTTGTTATGTTTCTGATATCTTCTCAGCCACCTGTGCTACTTTCTAATTTTTCATTTCCCAGCAATCTGAGCAATCTTTTTATATGCTTACTAAAGTCATACATGGCAAACTTCAGGCTTAAGGGATAGAAGAATAGAGGAAAATGCATATGGAAAAAATAACACCGGGTTGTTATTCCAGCAAGTGGTCACATTTGTTTCCAATATGGTTTTGAATTCAGTGTGCAAGGCTGAAATTTGATTTCTCCAAAGTCAGTCTCAACCCATCTATGAATGGAAGAAGTTATGGAAGGCTGCAAAGAATATCTAGAACAAAACAAGTACTCAGATATGTATAATTTCCAAGACATTAATTTAGGTTAATTTAGTTACATTTTTCTCAAGGGTAAAATAAACATAGTAATAATTGCCATGCCTGGTATAGAAATTTTCAGTAAAAAAAAAATCACCCTTTTTTTCTATCCCAGCATTATAGGTAATGCCACTGTTATTTTAGTCAAAGCATGGTTTTAGTTGAAGCAGGATGCTGTGTAATGAAAGCCAGAGAATGAAGGAACAGGGCAATATCTTTGACTCCACAAGGATAATAACTCAGTGAAGTGAGGCTTTGGATAAGTTTTTCCCCAGAGAGATTTGCTAACTTGTCACTCTTGTATGTGAATTTAATTTTTGTCATGATAGAACAGTGGGTGACAATTCCATATGAAAAATTCTCTTGACATAGGGAATTCTAAAGAAAAGCATCACTTTTAGTTTTTATTTTTTGTACACTTCAAAGATCATATTCTGGAGATTGTTCAGTAGTAAAACAGTGCAGCCTATAAATACATTGGGCGTATTTCATGATCTCCTCCCCAGACCAGGATGCAAAGCCAAGCTGAGCTTGGAATGGGCTAAATGTCTTGGCATAAGACCTTTGGCATTTGTCAGCTGAGTTTCCAGATCAAAAGCTAAACTGGTATTTTTACAGGACAGTTTACTCTAGTAGTTTGCTGAAAGTGTATGTCTAAAAATAAACTGCCAACCTGAGTGTGCCTAATTGTGCAATTACATGAACCATTGTGAACCTTATTTGCATTACTGGAAGAAAGCAATTTTTCTTTGCCATACTAGTTCAAAATATTCTAAATTAAAATGCATTTAATACACCTAACCTATCAAACATCACAACTTATTCTAGCCTACTTTAAACATTCTAAGAACACAGTATCCAAAAAACTGCTGGCAATACAGTACACTGCAGAATATGGGTTGTTTACTCTCATGATGACTGACTGAGAGCTGTGGCTTGTTGACACAGGCCAGGATCACTAGAAAGAATCTATCGCATAATGCTAGCCCAGGAAAAAATAAAAATTCAAATTAGAAGTATGGTTTCTACTGAATGTATATAAGTTTTGCACCATCATAAAGTCAAATATTTTTAGATTGAATCATTGTCAGCAATCATCTGTAGTTGGAAGAAAGAGCTAGAGTAAGAGAGAGAGAGGAGGTGAGGAAGACATGAAGAGAATCATTGCTTTGGGGGCATGTAAATAATAATAAAAAAAAGATTGTATAGAAGAGGCAGCACTACTTATCTCTGATTTTTTCATCCTCATTTCCATTAAAGATATTGGTCCACATAATTAGAAATGTAAATCAAATACTTAAGTGAAAACTGACTCCAGCATTAGAGAGATGTTTGTAAGAGAGCAACAAATTTAGGGAAAATTCACTTATTACAAAATTGATCCCATTTGTAATACACAGGACCAGGCAAAGAACCATTGCCTCATTCATAGTAAACTGTCATGACCCACTTTTAACATCTTCATCAATCTTCTCTAAATGATTCATTCAACTGCTTTCTTCCATGAGTTTTACACAAACTACAAGGTCTGTCATCCTGATTTTATATCCATTCTCTGGCTCTTAGATGCTGTCTCATCTTAGTCAATTTAATTAATCTTCCTGAGCCTCAGTTTAGTCATTTATATAATGGAACATAGTAATATAGTACCTGATTTTCAGAGCTGTTGTGAGAAATAAATTGCTTAGCATAACACCTAACATAAAGTTATCACTCAAAAATGTTAACTAGTCTTATTATATATATATATATATATATATATATATATATATATATATATATATATATATATATATATATATATGTGTGTGTGTGTGTGTGTGTGTGTGTGTGTGTGTGTGTATATATATATATATATATATATATATATATACATTTTTATTCTAAATTGTGTCAATGTACCTTCCTGCTAAGTAAAATAGGTTCTAATGTGTAGGAAATGTGAGGCATACAAATCCAGGAAGACAGAGAGAGACATATAACCCCATTTTCCACATCTAGAATGTAAAAGAGCCGTTCTACATTTTATTGTCAGAGCCCAGCAGGTTGGCAGGCGTTGATTTGCTGATCGGTTCTGAGTTGCCATTGAGTTGATTTTAGATCCAGGCTCTGACTGACAAAGCTTCCTCAGTAAGATACTGCTGGTTTTCAAGGATTGTTTTGTGGCTAAAATAAATGTTCACAGACTGAGAAGGGAATAAAGAGATGCCACTGCCCTAAAGAATCAAAGTTGGACATTTTACAATAGGAAATAACATGTATTTCCTGACTCAAAGTAGCAGGTATGCTTCCACTTATCAATGCTAAGTACCAGTAATATTTTCAGTTCTGCAATGAAAAATCCCATGAGTCAGCTCTTGGAGGATTGCGAGAGAAGTACGAGATTACTCTCCACTGACAAGTGTGACAAGTAGGGTTTTTCCTCCCTTAGGGATTTGAAAACAAATTCATCAGTCAACCAAGAGTGACCTGCTGTGAGAGAACCTCAAGAAATTCACATTAAGTATATGCCATAAGCCTGTTCCTTAAGTAATTTACATCTTTTTTAGAGAAAAATACTGAAATACATCTATGCACATTGATCCTTATGGTCTTTAAATACATCTTAGATTGTTTGGAAATGAAAAATATATTCATGGGCAGGTATGATAAGGTTAATCTCTAGGGGAAAATCAGGAGTTGAGTAGACCTTGAAGGTAGACACAATCTGGATTGATCAAGATGAGAAATTGATGAAATCCAGTTTTCTTTACATACTGGGTGACTTGAAGACTGGCAACAGCAAAAAGTCAGTGATTTTTTTCTACCTCTTTATCACTCAATATTCAGCTATATTTGTTCTTAATTCTATCATCAGCCTCCCAAATGTAGTTTTCTAACCTAGGTGATCATCTATTATATATAGACACATTTTATTTGAATATTTAAAATGTTTCCTTTTTTCTAAATATCAGAATGAATATAAGAAACCATGTTTCAAAATTGTTATCTTAACAAGAACAAAATAGTTTCAATGGAGTATATTCTCCTTCTTGCTTTTTCTTTTAATTTGACCAATGCCTCTGATTGCTCTTCATATAAGGACTAGATTTCAAGATGAGATATTCCTTTTCTACCACCAGCCAATTCCTAATTTTGGAGCAATTTGTCTGGTTTGTAACCTTTTATAAAATTATTAAAAAACAGGATTTGAGCACTTATTTTATTGAATTAATTGTTGATATTTGTCCTTTTTATCTTATAGCTCAGCTTTGCAGAACCTGAGCCTATGTAATTATAGTGTTTTATCTTGAGTAACTATCAGCAAGCCCTTTTTAGATTTAAATAATCGGAAATGAAAGAGATTTGAATTTTTGTACAGCCTATGTAATATTTTCATCTATGCCTACAATACCCAATTCATTGACTCATTATAACTGGGCTACAATAGATTATTTTCTTTCACTTTTTTTTTCCTGAAAAGTCTTCAGTAGTTCATGAAGAATACTCTCTTATAAGTCTATTTCTTCATTACATATTTAAAAATATGATTCAGCTGCTCTTATCAAGTTACATTAATTCAATTAATATTTTTACTTTATTATTTTTAAGAGAAATTGTGATGGAAATTAATCCTTAGTGACAGGTTTCTAAAAATCAGCTGATGACAACATGATGAAAATTGCTCTGGGAACCTTAACCTCCCCATCTCTGGGACTAAAATGAACTCAGGACTCAGCTGACAGAATCATAATTCCAACCATGCATGGTTCTGAAAACTACATCACATTGGCTAAATCTCACTTGCCATATGTGTTATTAAGTACAATGAACTAAGAGTGCCTTTTACATATTTGCATGGGTAAAAAATAAAAGGTGAATAAGATTTCACGGAAATTAGAAAACACTCATATTTTTGTGTCCATAATAAAACAGTATGGCAAAACACAGCAATGGTCATTCATATATGTATTATCTGTGGCTATTTTGTGCTATAACAGCAAAGCTAAGTAGTTGCCACAGGGAACATATATTAATGAAGTCAGAAATATTTACCAACTGGTCCTTTATAGAAAAAGCTCACAGACCTTGTTAAGTAAAGGTCATTGAATTTGAATTAAGTTTAGCACCTCTAATACCTGGTTCTTAATGTGTTGTTGTATGCTAAACATGTAACTTTCAGAAGTCTTTATTTATTCTTAGTGGGACTCAGAATTCTTATTCCTAAAAGAAGATAAATAGTAGATGTAAAATGTAGGGGCAGTGCTAGTGAATTTGCATGGTAGACTGTAAAAAAATGCAAAATAAAAGATGATATTTAATTTGACATATGGATTCCTTTGTGCCAGCGAATTAAAACGGTGATAATTTGGCCATGGCCTTTCAAAAGATATGTATTTAAGTTTAGAATAGCAATTTGCATGCAAGGAAAGAAAAGTAGAAGATAAATCTTTTAGAGTACCAAGTTAAACTCGCTAATTCATCTACAGAAGCAAACTTGCTTTCTGGATCGAGCCAAGGTATCTGCAGTCCACTGGTTGAGTGAAATGTGTGTAAAGGTTAGCCTCACCTTTCCACTCCGGACATGATGACAGATATATGTGTGCACATAGACAGTGTGTATGGGCACTTTTAATATATGCAGATAAAGGTACAAGAAGAAGGGTGCCAAAGGGACCCGCTTCTCCTCCATGCCTCATCTGGCCTTGTAAAATAAAATTTCTCTAATGAATAATACTGTCAGTTCCAAAGCAACCGAGTTGAAAATAAATCACAGGAAGATTCACTTTTCAGCAGAAGGCTGAGGGCAGGTCTGCACGCCTTTAAGTGGGTCCTAAATTCCCTGTGAAGACAATTGGAGGAAGCTCCAGGAAGCCTGACTGCTGGACCCTCAGACGGCCCTCTGGCAAGAGGCAGACAGACAGCCCAGGCATTCCTTGTACAATCACAAGTTTTCCGGTGACATTCCACTTTACAGAATGATGCCACTTTTGTCCGTGAGCCAAGTTCCCGGCTCAAGAGCACCAGCCTGCTCTGAACAAAGCAGAGCACCCGGGGCAGGCCTGTTTTGATAGCCTGCCTGGCTCCTGGGGTGGCTTGGGTCCAGAGAGGATGTGGACCACAATGCCTTTGACTTGGGTACTAGGGGGTAGAGGGGGGTCATAAAGATGGGGAAAGACAGAGACAGGAGAAACAGTGCCTCTTGGGTTGGCTATAAATTCCAGGCAAAATTGCAGGATCAAAGACTCATCAGTGGGTCAGAAGTGACCTCTAGTGGGGTCTGCAGTTCTAGTCTGCTCAGTTTAAAACAATCTCTGCCGTAATGTATCTCAGGTGCTGCTTGATGAAGGGAAAAAGAGGACTGGGGAGGAAGAAATAGATAAAAATTTAGAAATAACACAAGAGAGAGAAAAAGGAGGGGGAAAAGAAAGACAAAGAGCACAAAAGACAAAGTAAAAACCTAAAAGAACAAAAAGAAAAAGGAGAAGAAAATCCATGCTTTCTGTCTGAGAATTTATTTACCTTGGTGAAAGAAGCATTGATTACAATCACTGAAATAAATCAGATCCTATCACTCTGCAATTTAAAATACCCTAAATGTCTGCCAAGGGACTTAAAAGTAGAAACTAAAATCCTTTGCAAAGCTTGCAGGGCCCTATGTGGTCCAGCCACTTGTAGTCAATCAACCCTGTAAAATCCGTGTCTTGATTACTAGTGACACTGACTCATTTTAGATTCCTCTAACTGGTAAACTTCTTCCTAGTACTAAGTGTCTAGTTGCAGCAGTAACACTGGATGAGTAATTCTTTACAAAGACATGCTGCAGTGCTAGGCTAAAGGTCAAGGAAACTCTTATGCCACTCCGTGTCTTTCTCTAGACATAATGTGAGAGAAAAGGGAGGATGTCTAGCTAAATAAGGAACTGAGAGTTGCAATTCTTTATTTTAGACAAGATTAGGTGAATGCAGAAGGCTGAAAATGATTGATGAAATGATTCTAAAAATCGGTGGTTTCTCAGGAGAATGGGTTCTACCTTGTACAGTCAGGAGGAATGATGCTAGGCAGATGAAAAGGCAGTATCATGTCATAAAAGTTCTGTCACCTTAGTGGGCTAATATGGTTAGAATCAATGGATCTTCCATGAATCAAGTAGGTGAAATACAGACTTATGTTAAAGAAGTGGAAACATTCAATGGCTGGATTTCTCATACACATTGAGACAATCAAAGTATAAGTAACTCACTTGTTCTTCAGTTGTAGAGAAAAATATATATAATTAAAAAAAAATTTTTTTTTGAGTCTGCATTCCCACCAACAGTGCACAAGGGTTCCTTTTTCTCTGCATCCTTGCCAGCTCTTGTCATTTGTTGATTTGTTGATGATAGCCATTCTGACAGGTGTGAGATGGTACCACATTGTCGTTTTGATTTACATCTCTCTCTGATGATTAGTGATTCCCAGCAGGTTTCCATACGTCTCTTGGCCTTCCTTATGTCTTCATTTGAAGAGTATCTATATAATTATAACTAGTAATTATATTTTAAACCCAGAGTCTTCATCATCAAATGCACTAGTTTTCTAAGATTGCACTAACACAGTACCACAAACTGGGGACTATTATCTCATAGTTCTGGAGTCCAGAAGTCCAAGAGTAAGACATCTCTAGGGTTTGTACTTATACCAGCTTTTGGTGGTCTGGTGGCATTTTTTGGTGTTCCTTAGTTTATAGAAGTGTTGCGCTGATCTCTTCCTTTAATTTCACATGACATTCTTCCTGTATGCATGCTCATCCAGCATTTCCTCTTCATGATGTTTGAAAATAAAATTCACTGAGTAAATTTATATCTCTAAATGTCTTTATTAAGCAATTCATGAATTGGACAGTATCCCGTCTAGCAACTAGAAGGGTGCTTCAAAGGGTTGAACACAATGGAAGATTTTTATAGGAAGAAGGGTGGGGCAAGGGAGCAATTAACAAAGGAAAGGATTATTTTGGGGTTAGGATGCTTTTTTAGGTCCAGAGCTTGTGAAGGATTTTTATCATGCAAATTATCGTTTCTTTTTATAGGAAATGGAAAGAACCCACATGGCAAATTATCTCATTGGTATTGACCAGAAAATTCCAGACTGGTTAATTAAGATCATGTCTGGAAAAGGTTGAAACTGCAATTAGATAAGTTGTTATATCTGGATTTGTTATTGTGAGCTTTCAGAATTAGTGACATTGTTTTGGGTCTATAGTTTTCTTTTTTACAATGATAACATCGGCCATATTGTAGTAGAGCCCATCCTAATGATTTTGTCTTAACTTAGCTAATTATATATTGACCAACCTTCTTTCTAAATAAGTTCACATTCTTAGGTACAAGGAGTTAGAATTTCATCATACAATTTTTGGGGAGTCACAATTTTATGCATGGAGCAAGGTCAGTTTCAATCACTCTAAGGGCCAGCTACCAGAAAAAGACAATCTTACAGCATAGCTGTATTTATGTGGAGGTCAGAGTGGAGAGTTCAGAGACCCCCTTAACATTGATTTTAATTCCAAGAACTTTTCTGATATACAATGTTGTCTTTATATTATGAAAACAATTCAGTCAAATTATTTTATTGAGCACCTGCTCTTGGCCAGACATTATTCTTAGGTACTATGAATCTAGCCACTGGCCAAAAATAATTTCTAATTTAGTCTGAGGAAGGATGTTGTTTAACTCATTGCCTACCAACTAAATATATAAAAATAATCAATTTTTGAGGACCATAATAATATGAATAATTAGATTTTCAAAATGGAAGTGGATGTTAGAAGGAGTTAAGAGAAAGATTAATGCATTAGCTGATTACTTGAGTAAAGAAAAAAATAGAATGTTCCTTTGGCTAACTTTTGAATCCATTGAGAAATACATTTTTAAGTTATCATCAAAAGTATAGCCTATCAAGTATGAAATAGAGTAATCTTTAGGGTTTCAGCCCATTGCAGGGTAACCTTTGAAATGATGCTGCTTTTGAAAAGCATGCATTATATTTGTATTGTTCCCTGAGTCTGAAATATCTGGTGTGCACCCCTGTGAAGCTGCTGCTGGCTGGGTTTTGCTACATTACTAAACCTGTTCTGCTCCTGTTCACTAAGAGTCTTTTCAACTCTTAATGTGCACTTATATCTAAAAGCTACTCTTTCCTCCTAGTGGAACGAGCAGAGTGAAATCCTGAAGGGAGACTGTTTGTTAAAGTTTAACCTGTATCAAAAAATATGTTTTATCTGCTCAGCTGCATGCCAGAGAGCCCCAGAAGCTCTGAGCCGTTTGTCTCTGTGGGCTTCTCAGAGAATTGAAGTAATAAGCCATCACTGAGTCACAAAACAATAAAGAACACACCTCACAGGAATTTGAAGATGTGTTTCAAAAGCCTCAAGGTGCAAGCAGGTGTGTGGCCTACTTATATGAGATGACTCCAGAAGGCCTGTGGAATACTCCGTAAGTAGAGAGAATGTCAGGGTGGAGTATATATAAGACATAGCTCACACTGAGTTTATTGAGTCATTGTAGAGTTAGATATGTGAATGAGGGAGAGTATGAACCCAGGGGGCAAATTGTAGTACTGCTTTTGCTGCTATGGTCTATGGGACCATTCATTTAATACGCAGTATGCCGCCTGGCTGCTGTGGCTCATTGGTTGAGCTTCAATCTATGAACCAGGAGGTCATGGTCAGATTATATGCCTGAGTGATGAGCTTGATCCTCAGTGTGGAGTGTGCAAGAGGCAGCTGATTGTTTGTCTCTCATCATTGATGTTTCTGTCTCTCTCTCTTTCCTCTCTCCCTTCCCCTCAAAATAAATTAAAAACATATTAAAAAAAAAAAAACATTCAAGCCGGGACCGGTTTGGCTCAATGGATAGAGCGTCGGCTTGGGTTCGATTCCGGTCAAGGGCATGTACCTTGGTTGGGGGCATATCCCCAGTAGGGGGTGTGCAAGAGGCAGCTGATCGATGACTCTCTCTCATCGATGTTTCTAACTCTCTATCTCTCTCCCTTCCTCTCTGTACAAAATGAATAAAATATATTAAAATAAATAAATAAATAAATAAATAAAATAAAATAAAAAAACATTCAAGATACTACTGTTCTAATCAATAAGTTGAGAGTCTGAACTAGATCAGTTTTCCAAAAGACCCTACTATGAACAAATGCTTATTATTTCTACCTCCTGTCCAGGAAGTATCAAAATTGGAAAAAAATATTGAATTATAAATATTTAGGTATTTATTGGATTATAAATCATATGTTTCTGTTTCATTTTAATAAAGAACCATATGGCTACTAGTCAGAACTGTTTGTTGAACACAAAATTATGAGACAAGGAGTAATACCATATGGAGTTCTAAAATTGGCAGGAAAAAGTAAAGGCTTTGTGATAGCTTATGTCACTATCAGGATGGTTGGAATACTGTGAAGTATTACAGGCCAACAGGGTTTCCAAGACCTAGGTAGGGGTCCCTGGCAGGAGATTATCTCTATGATCCTTTCCCAAGTGCCCAAAGATTCTGAAGTTTATTCAATGAGCCTAGTAAAGGAAGTGAGAGAAAAAGTAAATGTGAACTATTACCTTAGATATGGAGAACTTAAATACACCCACCCTGGATACCTGAACTAATGGTATCATTTGGAGCTTCTTACTACTCAAACCTGCTCTACATTAGGGCAAGGGAAGGCCACCTACATGGTACAGTTGGAGAAATTATAGTCCAATTAATCCACATTCAAAAATATTTTATCCCCCAACACAGTACAGCATGAGTCTCCTGGAATTTTCTTTCAATATAAAAATCTTACTTTCCTTGATATATGAACTATTCATCAATCTAAAAAGCAGTTATAAGCATCTATTGGGGACCAACTTCTGCACTGGTACCATAAACAGGAGTTTTAGCAAAAACCAGAAGTTTTTACTGACAATCTGAAGATATTTATACATCAGCCAGTTGAAAAGGACTTGAAATTAAAAAGCAACAACAACAAACAAACAAAATAAAACAAGGAGGATGGGAGGAGAAAGAATTAGGGCTCCTGATGAGGAAGAGCTATGGTGGGGAGTGGACCAGGAATGAGGTAGAATGAAAGGGACCCTTGACATAAATAAGGAGAGAAAAGAGTAGAAGGCAGAGGCAACAGAGAACCAGAGCAGAAGTAAACTAAGTAGGTCCTGTAGGTCCCACCTTTACCACTGCCCAATGTGCCGTGATCATTGCCATCCCATATCACTTCTGAATAAAATTAAATATTACATTACGGTCCTGCACTGACCTCTGGGAAGCTGCACAGTGAGAAATTCACAGATCCACTGGCTGCTTGAAGAACACGTTGCTGAGTGGTTCAGTTTGGAAAACAAATCCAGGTGTTTAATGAAATAAATATTTGCTAATGGTAATGTATTCAATGCACATTTTCAAAGTTGGTCCCCTGGAAGTTTTACTCACTTTACAGTTTCTACCACAGCATCTACACATTTGTGTTATAAATCTAGTGAAAGCAAGCGACAAATTGTCTCATTTTCTCCTCCACTGGATATATTTAGAAATAACTAAGACTGTAGAAAATGAAGAGGCAGTGTAGTTTAGTGATGGAGAAGGAATTTTGGAGGAAAGTGAAAATATCTCTGCCCAGGTCCTGTCTCTGCCAGCAGGTGGTTTCCAAAAGTTTAAAACACACACACATACACACACACACACACACAAAAAAAAAAAAAAAAAAAAAAAAATTAGCATTTATGGTCCTAAGTTTCTATTCTGAAAAGCAAAAAAAGCTGAGGTCTGACTTCTAAATAGATATCCAGCTCTATCATTCTATGACACTGGTTATCTAAACTTACATTACTGAGCCACGAATATTCCCAAGCATTTATCAAGGACCTCTCTGCACATGAAAGTATTCTAGGAATTATATCAAAGCATTAGATAAAAAGTTTCCAAATCCCTGTGTGCTTGCATTCTTGGAGCTTAATCCATGTTGGCAGTGTCTATCAAAATATATGTCCTGCAAGTTAAGATAGAATGCACAATGATTCAATTCACCTGTGAATCATGACAATCCACATGATGTAAGTCCAAAGGTGTATGAGTGAGGACAGTGGGAATGTTCCCTGAAATGATGCATTGGGACAAGATGGAAATTGAGAAAATCATTCTCTCTATCCACTCACTCTGAGAGAAATGGTATGAAGATATGAATGTTCAAAAGCTGCTTTCATGAAGTCAGGACTTGCTAGCAACAGAGGAGCTCCTACTGGGGCAGTGAAAGGCCTTTGGGGGTGACTACAGTCAAGTAAAATCAAGAAAGCATTCCCACCAGGAATGATGGAATAAATATGGCCAGCATGAAATAAAATTGAAAAAATTGAGATAGTAATTATAATTCCAAACTGTAGGATTAAATTAGGAACTGGAACTGAGAAGATAGTTATTGCTTTGAGGTGATCCTTAATATCAGATTTTAAAATGCCTGGATATATTACAAGAGATGTCATTTACCAAAGAATTGTTTCAACAAAAATAACTGACATGTAATATGAAAAGTGAATACATAAGTTTCTTAAAGTCAGACAATATAAAATAGCACAAAGGAGAAAGCAACATTTTTAAAGCAATTCTTTTTTTTCTGAAATCACCAAGAACTACTCTATCTGAATTCAACAAACAGGAAATAGAAAACCTAAAAATATAAGGGTGTGGTACATAACCTATAGTAAACCTAAAGTGTAACTCTTCTACTTGTTTGTTACAATATATATATATTGAAACTTATAGATCACCACATCTTCTATGTTACAATATATATATATTGAAACTTATAGATCACCACATCTTCTATGTTACAATATATATATATTGAAACTTATAGATCACCACATCTTCTATGTAACAAACAAGTAGAAGAGTTACACTTTAGGTTTACTATAGGTTATGTACCACACCCTTATATTTTTAGGTTTTCTATTTATATATATATATATATATATATATATATATATATATGCATTCTCAGTATATTACTCATTTTAAAGATAAAGAATATGTGTTTTAGCCAAAAATGGTTTGGCTCAGTGGGTAGAGCGGTGGCCTGTGGACTGAAGGGTCCCAGGTTCGATTTCCTTCAAGGGCATGTACCTTGGTTGTGGGCACATCCCCAGTAGGGGGCGTGCAAGAGGCAGCTGATCGATGATTCTCTCTCATCTATGTTTCTAATTCTCTGTCCCTCTCTTCCTCTCTGTAAAAAAATCAATAAAATATATATATTTTTAAATAATATGTGTTTTATATGAAAGTCTGAAGATACAATCTATAAGATTTCCATTTGTTTAATATACATACACATGCACAAATAAATCAAATGAATTCACTTAGAGGTCAGCAAGGACATTCTGGGTCATTGAAACCATCATTGAATAAAATATACTTCAATTATCTTAAAGCATCCAGCGTGATTAATTATCTAGTCTGGCCTTGGTAGTCTCTAGAGATCAGATTCCTGCTGCATTTTGTTCTATTACATATATCAAAGGCTTTGCATCCTTTTTTTATTTGTTTGTTTAATATATTTTTATAGATATCAGAGAAGAAAGGAAAGGGAGAGACAGATAGAAACATCAATGATGAACCAAAACAGGTTTGGTTCAGTGGATAGAGCATAGGCCTGTGGACTGAAAAGTCCCAGGTTCAATTCCGGTCAAGGGCATGTACCTTGGTTGAGGGCACATCCCAAGTAGGGGTTGTGCAAAAGGCAATTGGGAGATGTTTCTCTCTCATTGATGTTTCTAGCTCTCTATCCCTTTCCCTTCCTCTGTAAAAAATCAATAAAATACATAAAAAGGAAACATCAATGATGAAAGAGAATCATTGATTGGTTGCCTCCTTCCAGCTTCCTTCCCCCACTGGGAATGAAGCCCACAACCCAGAACCACCAAGAATTTGTGACCCTCTGGATTCTAGGTTTAAATTCAATCACTGAGCCATGCCAAGAGGGCAGGGTTTGCATTCTTCTTGGCAGTAAGGAGTTGAAGCAGGAAAGATGAAGGAAAAACACTATGGGTTTTTTTTTTTTCCTTATAGTGTGAAATGTTGCTTTGTCCTAATAAATATGTATATTATTTTGAAAGTCTGACCCATTACACGTTGGTTAGTCTCACACATTTCCAAAAATCCCTGCTACCAAAACGTGTGCCACAAAAGACTTTCCTCTCAAAACACTTGGAATCACCTTCCTTTCTGATTTACATATAATGATAAAGAATCCTGCCCCTTCTCATTGTGAAGAGTGTGACAGGATTTGAAGTTTGGATGAACCTGGTAGCAGGTCATTAACCCAAACTTTAAAACAATCCCAGGATTGGAAGAAAAAAAATACTTTTCCTTATTTTCTTACATTAAAACATCAGCTCTAACCACATAAAAGTGTTCTCATGATTGATGGGGAAGTTAGAATCCAGAGGGCATGTCTGATTCCATGAAAGATGGGAAGTTAAAGTAAATAATACATGTAGAACTTTAGTTCTTAAAAGCTTCCTCATGGCAACGCAGGGTAGCCTGTTCTCTGGGTCACAGCACTTTATTTAATGGATCTTTCTGTTAGTAAGACAAGAAATTCATTGTTACTGAACAATGTACTCATTTGCAAAAAAAAAAAAAATGTCAAGAGGGGAAAAATAAATTGCTTTTTATTTGATCCTGAAATCAAAGAATGTTAATGATGGAAAGGTCTTTGAAATCACTAAGTCTAACACCTTTCCTTTGCAAATATTGAAAGTAAATCCCATAAAGGGGGGCTGTCACTCTGAAAGGCTAAAAAACTAGTTGGGTCTATTAAACTCCAGAAATCACTTTTCTTAAGACATACAATGATTTCCACCAAATGCATTATCTAGATAAAAAATTGTAGTATCCTAAAAACAATAAAAGTGTTTATGAAACAGCCTGACAGGAATTAATTTACTTCTTAAACAGTTTTCTCCAAGTTTCTAAGGAAACCTAGATGTTCTAACTATGTATTATTGATTTAATTCTCTATAGAAATCAGAAGCAGATTTTTAAAAGATGTAGACCAAAGTTATATTTCTTTTTTTATTACAATAATACTTTAGTTTCCCAAGAACCAATGAAGATAATTATAAACAATTAATTGGAAATTTTCTCTTATTCTTTTTTATAATTTCTTTTCTTCAACATTTTTCACCGAAACCCTTAGGTCTGACCAATCCTGGAAGTCTTAAAAGAGATAGTGTCACAATAATGGTCCAAAGCTGGACATAAAGTCCAACCTTGGTGAAAATGGTATCCCCACTTGGGGATGGCTACAGCCCAGCAGATGGTGTTTAATCCCATCCATGGTGAAGAAGGTGGCCACATAGAAGGGTGACCTGATAATGGGCAGTAAGAACAGAGGCAGGGTCCATTTGTGTTCAGGGTTAGCAGCCATGACCTGGGCCAGGGTGTCAGACTCTGAATAGCATCAGGAGTCTGTACTCACAGAGGGGTGTTCTAAAGGAATTTTGTGCTCACCTGTGTAAGAAAAGCATCCCCATGGAAAAGTGATTTAGCATGGGAAAAATATAAAGAACTAATTGATCTTACGATGTTGCATTTAAGTTGAAATAGATTACTCAGACTACCCAGGACAATGCCTGCTGATCTTTCTTCTCAGATGATTTCCAGTGCTCTTTGGGGTCCTATTACCCTTCTGGACAGCTTTTTTTGTGCAAAGGCACATGATGAAGGCTCTAGAATATCTATTTAGACATATTTGCAGAAGGCAGGGGTACAGCAAGTTTACTCCTATTATGTCCTGAAAAAAAGCCAGAAGCAGCTATTTTATAACTAGAGGAAAAAGTGCACAAAATTTGTGCATGGGGTGGGGGGGTGTCCCTCAGCCAAGCATACACCTGGTCCAATCTGGGACCCCTCTAGGGATGTCTGACTGCCCATTTAGAAGTGAAATTGTGAAATGGGTAAAAATGACAAATAGCATGCTGGATCTCAAACAGAAGCCCGATAACCAAAACAGACTATAATTATTATTCTTTACCAATAGAAACCATGGTCTTTGGGAGACTAAACAATGTTCCTCAAATTTTGAAGTTAATGGTGATTCTTATACTTAAGTTCAGATACACCTGCTGCTGAAACTAGGCTACTAATGCTTTACAATTGTACCTGATAAAGGTTCAGTCTTATCTTAATGCACTATCTGTTTGAAATCTGAGAACTCTGAACTGTCCAAATAAGGCAACCTGGACTCTTTGATATACTTTAAACTATATGTTACCTTTTCTAGATTAATGAAATCATCACTGTCTTCATTCTTTTAGTGGCTTGCAATATACAGTCTCCCCCTCATTGTACATTTGGTTCTTCTTAAGGCTTATAAGACTCTAACTAGTAAACCTTACAAACTAATTTCCTTTGTTAATGGCTTGGTGAAGCTTTTTATAAGTTCTAGCCTGGTATCTAGCTCTGCAGCTGGCATTGGGGTACAGGACAAAGATAGGGGATAAACAGGCTTCTGAGTCCAGTGTGAAGGCAGCATACTTTAACTGGTGAAGATATTTAAGTGGTGGCTGAATCTTAGAGACTCCCAACTTTAGAGACCTGGGGCTCCACTGTCTAAATGGAGAGGCTTTGCAAAGAGCTCCATATGTCACAAAGACATTTAAATAAGGAATAACTTATGGTCCAGAGAACATAGGAAAGGGTGTGAGGAACTAGCCCTGTTCTCCTAGGATACACCACATAACCTCTGAAGAGTTAATGGATGATCAATAATAAACTCACACACACCAGAACAATCATCTATTTAATGGAAGAGTAACATGCTATTGACCAGACCTTCCTGATGCTCACCAGCCAATCAGGAGTAAGTATCCAAATCAACCCAACAAGATAGTGGGTTGATTTGCATATGTAGATGCCCAGTGGCCGGGGGCACCATAGCGATGATGCAGGTGTTCTACACCACTCCAGCCACTTTGGACCTCTGGGCAGCATGGCAAGGCAGAAAGGCTGCTCTGGCCAGAGCGAAGATGGAGCTGGAAGCCAGGGAAGGGAAAGCCTATTCTTACACACATCTTCATGCATTGGACCTCTAGTAACCTTATATTTTCCATTATGTATCACTTACATATTTCTTATATTTACCTTAACAAAGTTACTTATTATTGCCATATTCTTATTAAATTGCTACTGAAGGCTGTACAAATAATAATAATATTATTAATTATTAATCTGGGAAAAGGCTAAGTTGAATCCAATTACACATGGAAAGAAAT
The DNA here is from genome assembly GCF_014108245.1 of Pipistrellus kuhlii. Classification (NCBI taxonomy): domain Eukaryota; kingdom Metazoa; phylum Chordata; class Mammalia; order Chiroptera; family Vespertilionidae; genus Pipistrellus; species Pipistrellus kuhlii. The sequence continues at coordinate 4,923,172 of NW_023425404.1, forward strand.
TATTTTCTAGAAAGCATGGAACTGTTTTTCTAAAAGCTCAAAATCCAAGCAGTGTTTGCCATTAGCATTACATATATGAGTTTCTATTTGTTTATTTATAAAATAGTTATTCATGCGAAAGCTACATCCTGTGGAGTGACTGCAGGTGCTTAATTGCTTGCCCCTAAGCAAACCATTACTGCACCATAACTCCATTATAGTGCGCTGAGAAAATTCTGAGTAGAAATAGCTTTTAAGTAAAGTTTTACACCCTATTTTGCAACCAATTCCCCTTCCATATTAAATAAATTTATTTTAGCTAACATTCCCTTTTGCTCAATAGACCAAGCAATATTGGAAAATCCACTGACTGTACTTCCTCAATCATACCAGGTTAAAAGTAAAAAGAAATAAATCTGCTTTGTATCTCCCAACTTTTCCATGTGGAAATGCAGAATGAGCTTATTAATACACAAACAGATTGATTGTGAGCCTTAATCAGGCATATGTAATTAATCTTTAGGTGATGGTGGGGACGGTAATATGGTGTTTTCTGAAATGTCAATATCCTTTTAGTGTCTTAACTCTTCATATTCCTTCTGCTCAAAATAGTAAACTGCTACTACCTTTTCCTTAGGTTTATGTCTGAAGTATTCATGCTTCAGTATCTCTATCATTTTATCTTGGCATGGATAACAGGAAATATACATTTTCTGATAGTCATCTAAATATATATTTTACATATATATTTTTTTCTTGTCTTCTGAGTGTTTTGATAGATGGTCATAAAAAAAGAGAGAGAAGAGTGAAAGAGAGTCTAGGAGGAAGGTGATATCTAAATATGCTCTGTTTATTCATACTTCTTAATGAAGCCACAGCCTCCTGACAAAGGAATCAAAATTTTTTGTTTATCTTTTAGAGACCAATGTGATCATTAATATTCTCAGGATAAAATGATTTTCCGACTGCATCAAATTCAAGTTTTTCAGCTTTCCATGCTTCCTATTAAGCACCTTTTCACCAGTCATAGCTAAAGAAATTTAGACAAAAATAAATGTAAGCATATATTATCTTTCCTAAATGGTCCAAGTTCCAAAAAAAGAAATAAAATAATGGAAGCAAGAAATGAATGGGTTAATGTTTCTAGAGAGACACATGTTTGGCTTGGGAATTGCTTCTTTACCTTCTCCCATTCCTCCATTTTTTTTTTACTCCTCTGCCACTTCTTGCAAAATCCCTAGCAACCACTGTCTTCACTCAGGAATCCATCAACCTCCAAATAGCTTCATAAGAATCTCTAAGTCCCTGTTACTGGAGTCCTTGCCAACCTGTTATAAGATCCACTAAACTGCCTTATTTCTTCAGAAAAAAACACACAAACAAACAAACAAACAAAAAAACACCCTGACAGTATAACTTAAAAACAAAAGAAACAAACAACAACAAAAAACCTAATAAAAAATAGCAGTGGGGCAGAAACCGGTTGGGCTCAGTGGATAGAGTGTTGGTCTGCGGACTGAAAGGTCCCTGGTTCGATTCCGGTAAAGGGTGTGTACATTGGTTGCTGGCACATCCCCAGTAGGGGATGTGCCAGAGACAGCTGGTGGATGTTTCTCTCTCATCGACGTTTCTAGTTCTCTATCCCTCTCCCTTCCTCTCTGTAAAAAATTAATAAAAAAATATATTTAAAAAAATAGCAGTGGGATTTGGTATAATCTTTTGGTAACTCAATATTCAGATCTTCTTATATAGGAATCTTAGTCTCCCCAAAAATAAATAATGCAAAGGAAACATGATTAACATTCGTTTCATCATTTTTGACAAAACAAAATGAAACAAATATGATAGGCAAAAATATACAATAATAATATTTACTTAAGTTTGAGGCATTAACTTGGTTAGTTTGATTTTACAAACTTTACAACATTGGAAAAAACAGTTTATTTAGAGTCCCGGGATCAAAGATCAACTTAAATACCTCTTTGATAGGCATTATGCTAAATGCATTCACCTTTATATTCTTATTTAATCCTTAAAAAACATATAAAATAAAAGTTTCTAAAATTAAAACAGTCACTACATTTTATTGTATTCTATGACAAACATGTACCTATTTATTTGTAAAGAGACAGAAAATTAATCTACGGTAGGTAAATGAGCTTGATTGTGTGATGCCAGGAATGTGTTGTCCTTTTACAAAATCTCTTTCTTGTAATCCTATGTTTACGTTTTTTGGGGAAAAAAATAAGACTAGAGAATTATAGACTTGGTAAAAAAAAAATACCATTATTTTAGGGTCTAAAATGGTAATCGGATAAGTGTTGGTAATGACAACAGACATGAATTCCTAAACAACAAATGATTGTTAAACAAACCTTTTGTTTTAGAGAAAATAGTATAGCTTGATTAGAGAATTCTCTCATACAGTATTGACAAATATAAATGACCTATTTAATTTGTTTTCGATGATCTGATTGAGATCTTGATTTTGTTTTTGCATCAGTTGACATAACCAGGTTAAAAAAAACAAATAAATAAACAAACAAACAAAAACAGAGAGAGAGAGAGAGAGAGAGAGAGAGAGAGAGAGAGAGAGAGAGAGAGAGAGATGAAAATCTCAACTATCAACAGGGCGTTTTTGGAGAGGCTGAAACTTGATTACTTGAAAAAAAGTAAAGAAGACCCCTCTCATATACATATCTCCAACTAAAGTTATTCATTACATTTTCTAGTAAGATATTTTCTGAATTCAAGTTCTAACCTAACCTGCCAGATTAAGTGGAATAATGGAAAACTTACCTTGGAATTCAAGAGAATGTCCTTATTTGGCATGTGGTAGAAATTCAGCTTTTGAAGTCAAAATCTGGTTTCTCATTTGGACCTTAAACAAGGCCAAACATCACTTTATATGTCAAAACCTGGCCATGGCAATTGCCAAAGTGGAAGTCAACTATGAAAGTGATTTGAGAAGAATGCCAGGTGTTTGAAAATAAGAAACACCTTCTAATCAGAGAAAAAATAAATAAAAAAGAAAGACTATTTTTTATAGTTTGCTCACTTGAGATCAGTAGAAAAGAAAATATGAACTGGTAAGTTGATAATAATACATTCCATTTTCTCATTCTTGGCAATTACCTAAAAATAGAACCTTTTCTCTTAAAAACAAAAACAAAAACAAAAAACAAAACAACAAAAACAACAACAACAACAACAACAAAAACAATGGGAGTAGTCTTTTTTACCTGCAACATGTAGAATATGTGTTATAAAAAAGTCCTGCTGGAAGCCAATTCCAGCATGTCATAATTGCAAGAGTTTTTTGGGGACTCAACAAGGGCTGAGTCACATATGTTGTCACCTGTTGGGAATGGCTAAAGGAATTTCCCCAAACCTGAAAATGATGCATTAAATTGATTGTTTGCTGGGAGATGGCTCAGGGCATCTTAATCTACATCTATTGCCTCCTTCTGGCCAAACACCTGAACAGCTGTAGGCTGTTTCCCATTCTGATAGTGAACTCTGTAGTAGATGAAACCCTAGGCTTTAATGTGTATATCTCCATCTTGCCTTAGGACAAATTGCATTAATAAAAAGCAAGGGGTACTGAGACAAGGATAACTTGGTTTCTTCAGCCAGGCTCCTCTGCCTCCCACAAATGCCTTTCAAAATTATGTTTCATCTCTGGACTCTTATTTAATCTATGCACAGCCCCTTCTTCAGATTCCATTACCCTTCTAGATACCAGAACAAGACCCATCGGCATTAAATGTCACCCAACATTAAATGTCCAGCACTAGAATCTTAGAGTCAGAAAAGGTTAAAAATATATAGCTGAGTAACCAGTATTGCTCAAAGGGAACTCTGTATTGTTGGGAGAGGAGAGGTTTTAGAATTAATAGAAATAAAGTGAGAGTTCAGTAATGGAAGCAGCCTGAGCCGAGGGCACTCAGACCTTCTGGAGAGTCAGACACAATAAGGAGAAAGAGGCCCAAGAACGTTTACATCCTACAACAACAGTGCAGCTAAAAGCAACGTTGAATTTTGACAAAATGGAGCAAAAGTTTCAATAGACAATAAACTGCTCATTCCCTTCCCCCAGTGCCTCTGGTACATGAGGTTGCTTCCAATGTGCTAATGACTTTAAGAAGAGCAGAACTACATTGAAATGAGGAAAATACTAATTGGAAACAGAGCCACATGAGTTCCAGGGAGATTCTTTTTGAGGAAAATTCTAGGGAATGGCTAGAGGAGTTTGCCTTATAAGGATGTGGGATCTTGGATTAAAGCTCATCTGGGATTTTAAGAGAGTTTCTTGGCTCAGCCATTTCTCCTTCTGACCCTACATCTTTGAAATTAATAATTCCTGTAGTTAAGACCTACTGTATTGTCTCACTTAGTCTGTTTATGGATATTACCACATAGAAACAATGATGAACTTTCCCCCGCCATTCCCTCCTTCCCCCAAAAAAAGGGTATGCCAGACTGTTATAGCAAAACAAAACACACAAACAAAAATAAAGGACAAATATGCTCTACACGATATCCAGAGAAACGATGAATATATTTTAATATATGTATGTCCCAAATATTGCAAGGAGCATATTTATATTAAGAGGCAATTTTATTGTTCAGCTGATATGCTAATGTATAATAACTGGGTGTCTCTGTGCTATCTGCCAACCCTAAAAATAATGCAGGCGCCTAGCTTGACCTCCTAATAGCTGGGATTTCAGGGGTCCTGGTGTTTACCTACCTGGAACTGGGAGCAACGCAAAGTTAACAGTGGTTATCCAATAGGTAGCACTCAAATTTTCATGGATGTGAAAAATCCCCAAGTTTCCTTCTGTGAAAGGCCTCTGTTTAATAGATTCGGACTCGTATGTCTGGGGCAGGCCTTGGTAACTATATTTTAATAAGCACTCCAAGGAAATCTGCCTCAGAACATTTCAGACTACATTCTAAGAAAAGAAAAATCTAGTCCAACCTTCTGTTGTTAAAAAAATAAGAACTTTGCTCAAGGACATAAAATGATGCTCTCTAAGCTGTCAATACTTCCTATACTATAAACCAACAATGTGTAAATATTTATTTAATACTTCATTTGAGATAAGACTACTAATGCAAAATGAAGACCAAATTTATAAAAATAAATGCATTTTCCACAATAAATAAAGTAATTTATTTAAAAGATGTGCTTCATAGTTTTTGTGTACATTTTTTTGGAAATTGCTTTAATGTATATTTCCATCAAATAACTGCATAATCATATATTTTTCTGCATTTAATGTTTTAATAAATTTTTTGGTTGAGATATATGAAGAAAACTTGACATCATACAGATATGTTATTTTTAAAAAATGGCAGACATTTTAAAGGCCTTTTCAGTTAATAGTAGATGTTCTTTTTTAGAAAATTAAATGGGCAGCAGGCTTCCTACTAACTCTACAATGGGTGTTTTACCATGTCTTCAAGCTTTTAATGTAAAATGTGGGAAAAATGTTAAACAATACAATATTGTTTTATAAGCCTTTGCTTAGAACTTAAAAAGAGTCGAAGGTGTAAATGTTTAATGGGACATTTTAACAACAAAGCTTCGTTAGAATTTATTAGACAAATATAACTTAACTAAAATGAAATGTAAACATATATGTATATATATAGTTTATATATATATAAACATCTAAAATTAAATGTAAACACACACACACATATATATAGATCCAAGTTTTTTATTGTATATATGAATGCATATATGTATATATACATTCATTTTGTGTGTGTGTGTGTAAAATGAAACAAGTTGTTTTTCTGTTTTGTTCCAATCACCAAAGAAGTAGATTCATACTTCTCAAATTAGGTTCTTTCTAAATACAAAGTAAAGTAAATTTACAGGATAGGAGCAGTTATAAAAAGGGAATGTATGCATTACTTTTAACAGTAAAGATTAATATATATATATATATATATATATATATATATATATATATATATATATTTGTTTATTTTATACCATAATATGTGAAGTGCTTTAAACATGTTATGTATGTATGGTGTCTCTGTCCCATCTCTTTTTAAATAAAAAAAGTAAAAAAATCAAGATGTTGAAGTATATAAATATTATGTTCAATAGTTGCTTCCTCAGATTTAATACTCTATTGTTGAAAAAATAATACTGTGAAATACTAAGGAGCTACTAATATTTCTGCTCTGGGAGAAATAAGGCTGAGAGAGAAGAAAATAATTAAAATCACCAGAAATAGTTGTGATAGATAATTATGCCCTAGTCTCTGTCTCCTGATCCACAATGTTCTTTCCAGGTGGACAGGAGAAACCGGGAAGGGCAAATTTGTCACAAAAAATATCTAAAAGCACCTTGAAGAGCTCAGTGTCTCCTCCCTCATTTATACCTTCTTTTTGTCCTTCTGCTCTGCCTTGTTCCTTCTTCAGTTCTCTTTTATCTCCTTCCATCATCCTGCTGTCTCATTCTGTCCATTACTTATCATCTATTATCTATCTATTATCTATCTATCTATCTATCATCTATCTATCCATCTATTCTTTATGTATCTATTTATGTACCTACCTAGTTGTGGATTTGTGTGTTTATTTTTCCTCAGGTCTTCTCTGTTTTTGGTCCAATCGTATGTGGGGTACAAGTGTAATGGAGCTTCAATCGCTCTTACTTATAGTAAGTACATGTGATCAGTAAGGATTACACATGAAAAGTGAATACCATAGATTTATAGCCATCCACACACTGACTTTATTTCCATACATGTGCATGTATATTGATGACAGAAAACATTCTGAGTACTCAAGATAGTAAACACAAATATTGGCTTCATGTGTTAGTTTTAAAATATGCATATTTAATTTTAAACATAATCAGAAAGGCTAGAAAATGTTTTAACTACCAAAAAAAACCCAACCCTGTTTGGGAATCAAAAATACCATGAGTTGATAGGAATGTATATGAATGTGTATTTAGTTTAATATAATCATTCTAGAGACCTAATGAACAAAATTCGTGCAAAGAGCTCAGCCCTGAAGGTCATTCAGATGTCCAGTCTAATTATATAGAATATTATGCTTTTATTATTATAAATTTATTATTATAAATTCCTTAGATAAGCACTGAACAAAGAATAATGATTTGTCTTACAAGCTTGATTGAGGTTTGCATAGAAAGAAGATGTTAGGGGGAAAACTGTACAAGTAGGTCAAAGAGGTGGGATGGGAATTTTAATTCACAACTTTGAAAACTGCTGCTGTTTAAGCACACATATTTTTCCCTAGGAGACTCTCAATTTTAACAAATGTTCTGCAAGTAGTTGGGAAATGCATAGTAAGAGTCCAAAAGGTGTTGATTTTCTTTGGTACAATTAAATTCACTTTTTAAAATTTATCAAAAGCAATATTAGAAATATAAAGATTTCAGTATGAGGTTAATTGTAGTTTTGTTTGTAATAAAATTAATAAAAAAGAATAAACAAATTAATAAACAAAAGAAGATATTTTAGATCAAGTATGGAATATCCAAATGATTGAATATTTATCTGCCATTATGCTGCCATTAAACACATAGTTTTCAAAGAAAACTAGGAATTTAAAATAGATAGATACAGAGATGTGTGTATAAAGATATATTTGTATGTATGTGAATGTGTGTGATAGTACATATACAGGTTTAATTAAAATACACACTATTTAACAATGTAATTTTTAAAATATATATTTTATTGATTTTCACAGAGAGAAAGGAAGAGGGATAGAGAGCTAGAAACGTCGATGAGAGAGAATCATTGACCAGCTGCCTCCTGCACACCCCCTACTGGAGATGTGCCCACAACTAATGTACATGCCCTTGACCGGAATCGAACCTGGGACCTTCCAGTCTGCAGACCGACGCTCTATCCACTGAGCTAAACCTGTTTCGGCTTAACAATGTAATTTTTATAGAGAAGTTGTATGTGTGAACACCATTTTACCTGAAAATAAAACTAATAAAACATACATCAAAATGCTAATAATTGTATCTCTGGGTGATAATGTTCTGGGTGACTAAAAGCTTCATATATTTCTACACTTTCAGATTATTTACACAGATCCAATACTGTCTTATAATGAAAAAGTGAAATTGCTTTTAAAAATGTTGCCTGTGTATAGTATTTGTATCTCCAAACTCCATTGCCAGCTTCCATCAGTGATGTCTGGTGGTTAGGGTTACGGTTAGGGTTAGGGTTAGGGTTACTCTCAGTGCAGTTCAGTGAAAGAGCAGGGATACTAAAGTTACTTTCAAAGTAACCTGTTTAGCGACATGCCTTGGGGCTTATCAAGGATGATGAATGCCTTTGGCCAAAGCTTATATTCAGCAGCATCCTCCCAAAGTCTTTTATGTTTTCCTATGTGTATGAAGGGGGTTCTGTGTGTCACTCCAAGGTGTCTCCACATTGTTCATCCAGGTACTAAGTTTGGGTTGGTTTTTTTAATGAGCTCAGGTATGTTTTAATAACCTTGGAAATGAGAACTCTTTTGCACCATTCCCATACCCAGCCAGTTGCTGTATATCTTGGCAGAGGCACGCTTCTTTCTGAGGAAAGAGAAATATTTCCATTCTTTAATAAGTCATTCCAAGTTCCCTGTGATGTTATAAATAATCCGGCAAACAGCCGGCTTTATTCTGCTTAATTCGATATGGCAGATTTCAAACGTCCAGAAGTTCACTCTCCACATAAACCAGGCAACTGGACTCTGACCAATCCTCTCCTTCCTGATGCGATAAATGTGATCATCAGGCAGCAAAGGGCCTGCCTGCTGTCCAGGCCCTGGGGGAGAGAGGAGCCTGAGCTGGCAGTGCCTGCTGTGAGCTTGAGGTCAGCCTTTCCTGGGTTTTCTCTGGGGGGCAGACAGCTAGCCTGACAGACTTGGCTAATATACCTGCCATTCAAGGGTGGAGACTAGGAAAACAAGGTTGACATTAATGAGTGAGTAATTGGAAAAAGAAGAATTCAATATCAATTCAGGGTAAATATTTCTGTGGAAGAGACATATTTTAACCTCTCTATAACACTTTGTGTCAAATGTCCTCTCATGACCAGGTTCAAGGTCTGATTTATGCTTTGGAAGTCTGCAGAGAACTAAGTCCTACTCAAACAAATTAAGGTCACCTGACAACAGTGATGAAAGAGAAAATGGCCGTAAATTCAGATGCTTGGCCGGGGTTTTAAAATCTGCTGAAAGAACTAAAAGGGCATTTTGCCAATTAGTCTGATTTTTCAGAGGATGTTTTTGTTGTTTTTAAACCTTTGCCTTGTATTTACAAATCAAACGTATACTAATGAGATAGCTCAAGAGTCGTTCGCATGGATTCAGAAAAAAAGTCATTTAGTTAAAGAGAAAAAATAATTATTGAACTTGATTTAATGAGTTTGAATATGGAGCAAATGCTTTTAATAATATATTTGTTTAAAGTACACTGTTCATACCTCATCAGGTCTTATTATTTAGATTTGTATTTTACCTAAATCTGACATTCTTTCTTTCCCAGTTCCTTATTATTTTTAAAACTGTTCATGTTCCGATTAAAATGATGTTAGGAAGTATTTTTCTAGAAATTAATGTATTGAGCTGATTAGGACTGCCTGAAACCAAATGTGAGATGAGAGATCAGGTTTTTAAATTTAGTCAATGTTTAGATTGAATGTGTTTGCAATTTTCTTAAGAGCCAAAAAATAAAGAGAGAGCGAGAGTGAGAGGAGAAGAAAAAAAAAAAAAAAAAAAAAAAAAAAAAAAAAGAAAAAAAAAAAAGGATTCATAGCTTGCAAAAATACAAAAGAACTCCCGATAGTATTTGTGGAGAATCCAAGATGGCTGCTCGGGTAGGCAACTAGCCGCAGCCGCACACAACAATTTCAACAAAATACAACTAAAATATAAAATGGACATTACCCAGAACTACAGGAAAGTCGACTGACTGGAAATTCTACAACAAGAAGCAAGGAGAAAACCAGAAGGAAGTGTGGAGGAGCTGTAAAAGCCCAAGGTACGGAGAGGACAAAGCCAGGGAGGAGGGAGGCCGAGTGCCTGGCTGGCGGTCCCAAGTGGGAAGGAGAGAAAAGCTCCTCGACTGTGCTGGGCCCAGCTCCAACTGCTCTGAACCCCAATTCTAGGCCAGACCCCAGGGACCCAGGCTCATCCATAGGGAGCCGGGCTGTAAGGCGGGACTCCGGGGAAGCGGCAAAAGGAGGTCCCGGAGGCGCGCACACTGCGCGCAGAGAAGGGCCGGCCGGCTGTGCCATGGGATTGCCCTGACGGGAAGGAGACAGGGGCTCCAGACTGCTCTGAACGCTACCTCCAATCCCACTACCAACTGAACTGAACCCCAATACCGGACTCATTGGGGGAGAGCATAGACAGTTTGGCAGCAGGCGAAAATCGAGGGCACCTTTCTCTCAGAGGCACTCGCAACAAGTACTGAAGGACCCTGAGTCTCAGGAGTCGCATAGGGCGGGGCTGACGGAAGCCAAGGCTGTAGGCTCCACCCTGAAACCCTGCCCCATCAGGAAAGCTGCCTGCGAAAATGCCTAAACCAAATAGATCACAAACGAAAGAAATGGAGGACAAAAAGCGACTGGATATAGAGTTCAAAACCACACTTATAAGGTTGTTCAAGAATCTCCTAGAAAAGGCCGATAAAATAAACAAGACCTATGAGGATATGAAAAGGGATCAACTAGAAATAATAAGGGATCAACAAGAAATAAAGAATACATTGTCTGAAATAAAAAATATTTTATGGAGTTCTAAAAACAGAATGGAAGATCGCAAGAATCAAGTCAAAGATTTGGAACATAAAGAGCCAGAAGACACTCCTCCGCAGACGCAAGAAGGCCAGAGAATCCAGAAAGTTGAAGATAATGTAAGAAACCTCTGGGACAACTTCAAGAGAACCAACATCAGAATTATGGGGGTCCCAGAAGATGAGAGAGAGCAAGATATCGAAAACATACTGAAAGAAATAGTGACAGAAAACTTTCCCCACCTGGTGAAAGAATTAGACTTACAAGTCCAGGAAGCGCACAGAACTCCAAACTAAAGGAATCCAAAGAGGACCACACCAAAACAAATCATAATTAAGATTCCAAGAGCAAAAGACAAAGAGAGAATATTAAAAGAAGCAAGAGCAAAGAAGGTAGTTACCTATAAAGGAGCACCTATACAATTGTCAGCTGATTTCTCAACAGAAACCATGCAGGCCAGACTGGAATGGCAAGAAATATTCAAGGTGATGAATAACAAGAACCTACAGCCAAAGATAATCTATTCAGCAAAGCTATCACTCAGATTCGAAGGTCAGATAAAGAGCTTCACTAATAAAAAAAAGCTAAAGGAGTTCATCACCACCAAACCAGAATTATATGAATTGCTGAAGGGGGTTCTTTCAGAAGAGAAAGTAAATAAAGATAAAAATTATGAACAACAAATACATAACTATCAACAAGTGAATCTAAAAACCAAGGAAACTAAAAAAAAAAAAAAAAAAAAATCTGAGGAACAATATTAACTGTTGAATATAATAGAATCACAGGTATGGAAGGGGAGTGAACTGTTTATTCTTGGGGAAAAGGGGAGAGGGGGATGTGGGAAGAGACTAAACATAAACTGTGCACCTATGGATGAGGACAATGGAGGGTGGGGAAAGGGCAGAGGGTGGGGTGAGAAGGGGGGGAAAGGAACATTTGTAATAATATGAACAATAAAAATTTATTAAAAACAAACAAAACAAACAAAACAAAAAAAAACAAACAAAAAAGAACTCCCCAGTCCTCACTTGCATATTTACTTTGCTTACTGATTGCTGCTTTTGTTTTGATAAATAGGCTGTAAGTATTATGCGAGGATCCTGCACATGATGGAGACAAACACATAGAGGGGATGCACAGAGATTCTGAGAAGCAGGCCACTCTCTTAGAATTACCTAGCCTCCTTGTCACATAGCTCTTTTATCCTTTTTTCACCAAGTGACTCTGAGTCCTAATTTTTAAAGTAACTTGCTAGGCAGTAGCAGCATCACCACCATCTCACTGCCAGTTACATTTCAAACAGTCCTATATCAGGCAGGTGTCATGACTTCATCTTGCTTTTCTCTCCTACATGGTTGTTTCTCCTGCATCCTCTTCAGTGTGGGTCCTTTGGATGGTTAAAGAGTGTATTAGGTACCTACGGCTGCTCTAACAAAATGCCACCAACAAAATAATGTATTGTCTCACAGTTCTGGAGGCTACAAGTCTGATATCACAGTGTCAGCAGGGCCATGCTCCATGTGAAACCTCTGGAGAATTACAATTTGCCTTCTTCCAAGATCTTGGTGGTTTACTGGCAATCTTGGAATTCCTTCTCTTGTAGCTGCATAACTTTGATCCCTGTATTCCTTATCACATAACATTCTCCTTGTGTGTCTCTGTCTTCACATGGTGGTCTACTTATAAGGACAAAAGTCTTATGGGAATAAGGGACCACCAAGAGATCTACTGCTCGCTATGACGTGCACTGACCACCAGGGGGAAGTGTGGAAAGAAGGAAGGCCCCAGTGGACAGCGTGGGGGCGGGGGGAGGGGTGGTAGATCATCATCCCTGATCATTGGACAGACCTAGGGACCATACCCATGCACGAATTTCATGCAGCAGGCCTCTAGTAGATTCCCTAAATACTCCTTGATAAATTATCTTTATTAAAGTTTTAAGCAACAATAAGTTTTGGTCATAACTCTATGAGGTTATTAGTAATATTAAACACATACTATAGATTTATCCTTGAGATTTTTTTTCTGTGCAAGTATTCTCTAACTTAAAATTTCTGAAACTCTAGGGACACAGGAAAAATGTCATATCATATAATGCTCACAGGTTTGGAATCATAAAGGATGTCAGATTTGGGTATAATACAAATCTAAATAATGTCATATCATATAATACCCTCATTTAAGAAAGTCAGTATGGGCACAGCCAGTTTGGTGTTTGACACCCATAGGGGGTATGCATAAAGAATCCACTCAATGATTCTCTCTCGTCATTGATATTTTTTCTCTCTCTCCCTCTCCCTTCCTCTCTGAATTCAATATTAAAAGAAAAAAAAGGTCAGTATGAACTCTTATTGTACATATCTAACTGCTGTGTTCAAATAGAGACATTGTTGGGCTGAACAGATTGAATATCAGATAAAGGTAAATACAGGGTGGGACAAAAGTGGGCTAACAGTTGGAAATATTGTAATACTTAATAAACAATAATATAAGAATAAACTCTGGGTTTTGTGTACTCACAACTGTAAATTTACTCTTGCTCCACCCTGTATAACAAAGATGTCATGATACTTCTCTGGAACAAGAGATCCCATTAGACATTTTTGTTGCTTAAGGCAAAGAGTAGAATATAATTTATACTACAAAATGTTACATTTCTAAATTTCTGAGATTTATTTTTTCCTCATTTTTTGTAGGTAATCCACTGAGATAGTAGTAGATTATTAGTCTAATCATAAGATAATTTACTTAAAATATACAAGTCCCCAGCTAACTCTATGATTCTCTAAGCACTTTTTCTAAATATATATATTTTAATGCTCTTTAAAATATATTTTTATTTATTTCAGAGTGGAAGGGAGAGGGAGAGAGAGATAGAAACATCAGTGATGAAAGATAATCATTGATCGGCTGCCTTCTGCAAGCCCCCTACTGGGGATTGAGCTAGTAACCTGAGCATATGTCCTGACAAAGAATTGAACCATGACCTCCTGGCTCGTAGGTCAATGTTCAACCCCTGAGGCACACCAGCTGAGACAGGAAACTGCAATTTTCAATGTACCTGGAAAAGGAAGTCTGGGGAGGTCAGTGTGGACTGGGCTTTGAAGTGGCTGTTTTTCTCCTTTCATAACTTTACATTTCCCCCATTAGGATTAGGTAAAAGCTTCTTTAAAGGGATTAAAAAAAAATCCATTTGTCTGTCCCTGCTTTTCTGCTTTGCTTGGAGTTGATTCCTATCTGGTATATATTACTGAATTCTATGGATGGCCATTTCATTCCAGTGTAGTATTTGGGGGAACAAAGCAATTCACTTCTGTATCTGAGCTCCCTCCTTCTAGTTTATTCTCACATACTGCAGGTGGCCAAATCAGTTTGATGCCAATAAGCACTTACCTAGAACCAGCAGAAAGTAGGAGCCGGAGCCCAGAAGACTCCATAAAATCCAGCTACCCTGTGTCCAGAGGAGCCACATTCCTGTGCACAAATCAGGTAGGTGGCAGACACAGGCTGGATGAAGTCACAAGCTTCATATCCAGGTCCATGAAAAATTAAGAACTATAAATTCAAAAAACACAGTGTCTTATTTTCTCAGCAGTCAGACCTAATTATTTCTGGCAGGCACAGTAGCCAAAGCTTTGTTCTCTCCCCCCCCCCCCCCCCCCCCCATGAGCTGTAAGTTAAAAGCATGAATCTCTTATTTGTTTTCTTCATTTTAATTTGAATACTGCCCAAGTACAATAGATCACACCAGCTCCTCCTCATACCTTTTTTCTTACTTTATAAACTCCTGTGAAAGACATTTTTATAAAAGCCAAGGAGCAAACAGTGGCCATAGAAAGCATGCATGAAGGATCGTGGCCCCATTGTTCCCCAACCAGAAAAGGCCTTGTGCTCACAGCAGGTGTGAGCCTGGTTTCTGTCCCTACTCTTTTCTTGTCCAACCACTGTGCTCCCAAGCCTGGCAGGGTCAGAACAGCTGAAGGCATTTTTTTTTCAAAATCACTTGACAGTGTTTCCTTAAAACGTCCAAGTTTTACAAACAAGGTGAGGCCCCAAGAGATTTGTCTTGACAACTCAAATGTTGATGCATGTCGTGTCAGAAAGGGTCAGAGAAAAGCAGATAAAATAAAGCTGAGAGACATCATGCAAAGGAACTCACACATACTCACATGTAACTATGGGCCTCTTTGCATCTAGATAAGCCACACTGATTTTCTCTTTGCTTTTTTTCTTTAGCCATTTATATGATGCATAAGGAAATATCAAGCAAAGTAAGACTTAGAAAGCTGCAGTGCTAACATACAGTATATAAGCCTTCCAGTTTTTGCTAGAAAATTCTTAATTAAGGGAGAGTATGCTAGCGTTTTTCGCATTTATTTTCGAAAATGCTAGCAATCTCAAATTTTTATAATGATCAGATTTCCTCTGTATCTCATAGTTTAATGGTAAAATATATAGCCATTTGAAAATATGTTATTATTGACATTCATGGGAAGATATTTATAAGGACATAAGATATATATCAGGGTCTTCTAATCTTGTTTTCTAGAAAAGCAATTCTGTAAGATGTTGTCAGGTCCTCTCTTAGAAGAGGATTCACTATAAATTATTTGGAAATGTGACAACTGGGTTTACAGGTTCCTTTCCTGCAAGTTTTCTCAAATCTTTAAAGTAGAATGTGTAGTGAGGACTCAAGGAGCTGGATTCTCTGGAGCATAAATTGGAAAGCATTCTTAGAAGCACTTCTCATTTTCAAAGACTCTCACATTTTTAGCTCCAGCTCTGACCTCTGAGCAAAACTCCAGTGTATATAATCTATTGGTTATTACACATCTCTTAACAGTGGACTAGGGTCTTGTTTAGTACCTCCCTCAATGCATAACATAGTGATTGGCACACTGTTTATAGATATACTAGAGGCCCAGTACATGGCATTCAGGCACTGGGGGCAGGTCCTCAACCTGGCCTGCACCCTCTCACAGATCAGGACCTCTTGGGGGATGTCTGCCTGCCGACATAGGTCTGCTTCCAGCAGACATACATCCCCTGAGGTGTCCTTAGTGTTGCTGCAGAGGTGGAAGAGGTTCCTGCCACAGCAACTGTGCTCGCCAGTGTGAGCCTGGCTTCTGGCTGAGTGGCACTCCCCTGTGGAAGTGCACTGACCACCAGGAGGAGCTCCTGCATTGAGAATCTGGCCCCTGAGGTCAGTGTGCATTATAGCAACTGGTCGTTCCACCATTCGGTCAATTTGCATATTAGGGTTTTATCATATATGATTTTGAATGATTCTGAAATCTCTGGGGACAAGAAAATAAGTGTAGGTCTCTTTCTTCTTATTATTTAGAGCTGAATCTGAAAATCCATAGCAGTACAATCAAATGATTAATTTGATGAGAAAAAAATTAATGAATATACAGATGTACTATTTTATTAATTGAGAAATAAAAGCTGAACATTCTAATGGACTTACTTTATGTAGATTATCAGATGGGGACAATTGTTTTATTCCATTGGATCATTAATATGCATCAAAACCAAATTTATGACAATAACTTTTAAATATGCCTTAAATGATCATTAAAGGTTTCCTACCCCTAAAATACCATCCTATTTTTTTTCTGTTGAGTAATCAAATTAATTATAATGGTTGTGAAAGCTTCGCTACATGGCATTTTGAATCCTTCACTTGGTAGGCTGAAGTTCATCTAAATGTATCAAGACATAATTTGTGGAACATTAATTAGAATCTGGGCTTCTTCTTGTGGTTGGGTAGACGGGGAAGCAGGTTTTGTATTGCTAGATATATTTCAATTTCTATATACATGTTTAACACCAGTCTCCAAGGAGACTGCAAAAGAAATGTAAATGAGGTGATATAAGTGGTAGTGTGTTTCTTAATTCACATTCAATGATAAATATGAGGAAGTGTCTGAAGGACTACTTGATTTGGGAGCAAGTTTTTCTTTTCCAGAGAACATAAATAGTACCAGCGGATGAAAGTGTCAATAATATAGATTTCAAGTCAGAACAACAAGTTTAGAGCAACCACAGCTGTCCACAAATGCAAGAATATTTCAATAAAATGATGGGGGAAAAATGTTCCATTAAAGCAGTAGGATTTCAATGACTATATTTCATAAAAAAGATGACTGCCCACTGTTTGAGAGTTTTGCATTAGATAAGAAGATGTAGAAGGTGATGCCTAAGATATCTCTGCAGGTTCTTTTGCTATCAAGATGCTTGTGATGCTTAAGTTGGTCTAGCTCATTCCAGCAGTGTGATACAATACTCCTTATAACTCTTAAATAGCCAATATGTTGATCATCTTAGGAAGTATTTGATGATCACATTCTGTTTCAACATCATATTTTTATTCAAAAATAGAATAAAAAAGAGAGAGAGGAAAGTAAGGAGGAAGGAAGACAGAGGAACAGAAGAAGGGAAAAAGGATGAAGGGGTAGAGGGAAGGAAAATTCTAAACACAACAGTGGTAAAAGAAGGGATAAAATGGTAATATAAAAAAGTAATTGAAATGTCATATATGTAAAATTTGGAGGAAAATGTCTGTACTATTTTAGACTGTGTGTATTTCGAGCACCTGCCACATCTAACTATGTTTTCTTCTTATTTCCATCTATAATACAAGAGCTTCTTTGCTGTGCTTTGAATATTCCATTACTCTTCATTTCTGGAGCTTTTGTTCCAAGGATAATAATGAAGGGAGAGGGTGTCTTTTCGTTTAGACTCTAAGCAATATACTTAGTTGTATGCACTTCAGAGAAGCAAAGTAGTGTACAGTATGTATATACACAGCATCCTAGGCAGTGGATTTAAGTTTTATTTGATTTAGGGCTCTAGAAGGAGCAAATTGACAGATCGGAAGCAAGTAAGCTTTGAGAAGAGGCATGTTAATGGTTATATGGGAGTCAGCACAGTGTATGCAGATCTTTGGGTCTTATATTAATAACCTTCAAAGCTTGCCTACAGCAGAAGTATACTCAAAATCCAGTTAGGTAAGATGACTACAAGAGAGGTAAATCAGCCTCCCTCCTTAGTATCACAAAGTCTAGCACCTGAGGCCAGAAATGAAATGGCTATGATGAGAAGGATAAATATGCATCAGCTGAAAACATGGATTCCTGTCATTGAGTATAGCGAAGGCAGGAACCAGCTGTGCTGAATTCCTAGCCTGCTTCCAGCAGAAGCCAAAGCTGTGCACCTGAGAAGACAGTACTACATGAAGTTTAACCACCCAGGTAATGGCAGGTCGATTACATTGCACTCTTTCTCTCTAGTAACGTGTCAGTGCTAGCATTGATAAGATCTTAATCAGATGTTTGTCAGAATTAAGTCCTATCTGGATGTCAGCATCACTGTCTATTTTCGTGTAAATTACTGATTTTCTTTTTCTTTTCTTTTCTTTTTTTTTTTGTAGAATTGGATCTGCACATCTTTTTTTCCCAGACCACGTGACTATTTTATAGTAACAAAGACATGAAAAAATGCACTTTACTATTGGATCCATTGCTCCTCCTTGATACCATCACATCCCGAGCTGCAAGCCCACTAGAATGATGGAATACAGATCAGAAGATACATTGGCAGCTCCAGGACAAATGCCTGCATAATCAGAGCAATAACCAGTGATGTGCTGATAAAACTTGAACAATTGGCTTTCCAACGAATACATGACTTAAATAAATACATACATAGGCTTTGATTTGTACATTTGCCAATTTGCATGTGTGAGTATTCCCACCATGGCTGATTACAAGCCACTGAAATTATGTCTCTGAAACTCCGCATCTGGGGAAAAGGTTTTGCGAGTTGAGCAGAGATGTACAATTTTGCTTTTCATAATTCAGTATACTCTGGCTCCAGGAAAACCCTGAGCCCTGCCCTCTGTCATGTGGGGCATGTGGGGCATATAATCAGTCTGATATATGTCCCTACTTCATCAATACCTGGAATACACAGGTCCAAAAATCAGGAGTTTGAAGTAGGATTGGACATTCTCGCCAGCACCCTCAGTGTTTCATTTTTAGAATGGGTGCTGTTGATCCCTATGACTTTAGAATCAACTGAATTTGAGAACCTGGTTCCCATAGAGAAAATATTCCCAAGAAGTTACATAGGAAGGATTCAACTGAATTTGTAGGTAAGAACACCACTCGGTGATTTTAGTCTCCTCATGTCAATACAGTGACAGGAACCCAGAAGGATGATCCATGAGGAAATCTGGAACTCCTAAGAGTCACTATGCATCTCCTGTTGCTTCACTTCCCTGGAATAAAAAAAAACAATCAGTTGTAATAACCACAGGGTGACAAAGAGCAAAGCAATTTAGGACTTGTAATAGTTGATGATGTGATGATTTGAATCTGGGTGAGCCCAAGTGGTAGATGAGGGCTGCTGGGAGAGTGAAAGGGTGACTACCAACTATGGCTTCAAGCCATTTACAGCTACAGTAAGAGCTTCTTCCATTAATACTGCTCTATTAATTATTCTGTGGTATATTCAACCAGTCATCTCTTTAAAGGCTCTGTGAAGACTGGAGTTAGTGGAGGACAAAGATGGATTCAAGGAGTATAAGGGATAGACTCTGTTGGACACATCTCTGCCCTATTTATATCTTCTTAGCCCACCTTTTATTCTTGCAATTGCTACTACAACCAGCCAAAGACATACAGTTTACATGACATTCTTTTGGATTGAAGTAATTTTATTTATTTACAAATATATATGTATTTTTATTTGGGAGAAACATCAACACGATATTTAATGTTCCTTAATAAGCTCTTTTCATCATGTCCTGGCTCTGTTCCTTGAACAGGCCGCTAATTCAAAAATTAAAATATCAAAATTGATTTTTGGTAAGCTCTTTCTATAAAGATTTCTTTTTGTTACTGTTGATTACCTTATGATAAATGTACAATTTATTTGTTAATTGTTACCATCACCACCAATTATCATGGACTCTCTTTCCCACTTTCCTAAATGCAAGTTGTTTTCAGCTATGAGTCTTAGAAATGAGAAATTAAAGAAAGTGAGTCATTCCTTCAGAGCACTTAATTTATTTGAAGAAACACACCCGATTCCCATAACCATAACAAATTGTGTAACTACTTAACTTTCAAGTTATTAACGTTTCAATGCAGAAAAATTGTAGAGAAATTAAAATTGTAAACTGACCAAAGATGATGAATCAAATTATCAGAGATTAGCCCAAATAAATGGAACAGGATGAAACTAAATGAGAGGACACAGTTTTGAGGATCTAGAATATTAGAATGGTTAGGGTAGGTGGATCTATATTATAATGTATAGTGACATAAAGAATTAATGATTCCCTTGGTAATTTGTCAGATTTTTTTTAATTTTTATTTTTTTAGATAAAGGCAAAGGATAGAGGGAGAGAGAAACATCAACGTGAGAGAGAAATATGGATTGGTTACCTCCTGTATGTGCCCTGATGTGATTAACCTTGCAACTCAGGTATGTATTCCGACAGGGAATCTAACCAGTGACCTTTTGTTGCATAGGAGGAGACTCAACTGGAGCACATCAGCCAGGGCTGTCATAGATTTATTTTTTTCTCTTTCTTTTTTGAGTAGTGAAACTACATGAAGAATATAGTATTCAGTAATAATAATCTCATAGTCTGTAGTTCATCAAGAAAGCTGTTGGAGAAAATCCCGGTCTGAGAAAATACAAAAACAAAACAAAATTAAAATACATTTTTTTTTAATCCAAGTTATGGAAACCAGCTGGACAGTCTTCAAAGATAGCAGATAGTGTCTTCCTGACTCTTACTTTATTACCTATCTTGTTAAACAATTTATTATTAATACTCTGGTTCAATCATTTGGAGACATTTTTTCTCTGAGAAATTCTAGAATTATGTTCTGAATATCCATAGAGTCTTCAGTTTCTATTAAAGATTTGTTGTTTTATGTAGTTTGAAAACTTAAAAGCATAGTCCCACCTCCCCCATTTTATGAAAAGAACAGAATGATTGAGATCACTAGAAGTAGAATTCCTTCATTACAGCGAGGAGCCTAAAACACACTGCAGTAAGAACGCCTTAATGTGGATGATTTCTAGATAGTAGATATTGACAATAATTGTGCCTTGCAGAACTTTCGTGTCCTGCGAGGTATTTACACTGATACTCATGCTGTTCTCCTAAGACTGATTTCTTGGCTCACAGAGCTGTTTATAATGAATGCCAAGTGCAAGTTGACATACACATTTAAAAGGAGACTGCAGTGTTTCTTTGGCTTTTGAGCTAAGGCAGTTTGTCACAAAGATTTCTCTCAAGTACTTTTTCAGCACATGTTCTGTGTTCCAAAGGAAGGACTTGGTAGGGGAAGGAGATAGGAGGATTAGTGGATTAGGTTGTTTATTTCAAACAATAAATGCAGAACTTTGATGGGGCTGATCCTTGCACTAGGCAGATGACTTGGAATGATTCTTGCCCATGCTCTGTAGCCAGACCCAAGGAACATAGCCAATGTCAATTCTTGTCTTGCCTGTCAGGGACAATTTGATATCTGGGGCAGCAGGCCGGTGTCCCATTCCAAGGACCACCCAGGCTAAAAGCATAGAGTCAAATGTTGAGAACACAGTCTCAAAAAAAAATGCAAAAAGAAAACATGCCCTCAATTTACATAACAAATAAATGCCCTGAGCAAAATAAATAATAAGCAACACATCTTCACACAAGCAATAAACTAAAACTAAAATTTTTCACCTGGCTTCTTATAAAGTTGATATTATTTCCCAACCTAAAGTCTTCAGGAGAAAGAGAGCTGGGAAGTCATCTTTTACCAATCATGGGGTATTTATTTAATTAACAGCAACATAGCTTCAAAAGGAGTCATAGATGTGCCAGGACCCACGGCTATTAGTTCCTCTTGCCTTTGGCATGAGGAACAAAAGGAAATGTTTTAATTACAGACCAGGTTTCTTGAACAACAGCGCTATGCACCTTATATGAAAAAATAAAATCCAGATGTATTAAAGAGTTCAATGCAATAAAATCATTCTATCGAATACTATAAGAAAATATGAGCACATATGCACTAGTTCATGAGACAGAAAGAAGTTTCCTATGTATAAAGTAAATGAAAAAATGCAGAGGAGTTTTTCTATTTATCAAAAAATAAGCTATAAAAATAAAACTGCAAGGAAAGTAAAAAAAAATATATTGTAAAGAAATGATGGAATACAGATTAGCTACTATACATGCATACAAATACCCACATATATATGGATATGTACTGAACCATTGCTTCTAGGGGAAATACAGGGATAGGCCCCTGCTAGACTCTGGTTACATTTTATCAACCAATTAATATATATCTATTTTTGAGATATGTGTTTCTTTTTTTTTTATTAAAATAAAATAAAATAAAGTGTTTTATTGATTTTTTTTTTAATTTTTTTTTTTACAGAGAGGAAGGGAGAGGGATAGAGAGTTAGAAACATTGATGAGAGAGAAACATCGATCAGCTGCCTCCTGCACACTCCCTACTGGGGATGTGCCTGCAACCAAGGTACATGCCCTTGACCAGAATCAAACCTGGGACCCTTGAGTCCGCAGGCTGACACTCTATCCACTGAGCCAAACCGGTTAGAGTAGCATTTCTATTTTAAGACACCGTATTTAATGCATATTGTTGATTCATTAACACTGAATTAACAGCTAATAATCTACCATTAAAGTGGATGAAGCTTATTTAACACATGTACTTTCTCCATAAAGCACCATAACCTTCTTGAGCTCAGGCACACTAGACAATTCAGCACAATGCTTGAGAGACATTTTGAATAGCAAAAACCACAGAAATACCAAAAACTGCACTAAACTGAAAAAAGACACCTGTTCATAGAGTGAAAAAGGAAGCAAGAAGGCAAAGTGTAGTCTTGGTTAACTTCAACTGTAATGTACATACGGATGACTCAACTTTTTCATCTACAAATGACTGTAAATGCTCTGCAAGTATTGATTTTGGAATTACAAAAACATTTTAGCAAATAGGCAAATTTGCAAATGCAGAATGTGAGAATAACAGGGATTGATTGTATGTATATGTGAGAGAGAGAGAAAGAAACAGGATGCAGGAGAGAAAAAAAAAGCAGAAGTAACTGTGGAAAAGACAAATCACTAAGTTCAAAAATAATATTTAGTGTTAAAAAATATAATTTAAAAAAAAAACTTTCAGAACAAATCAGATAATTTGTATTAAAAATCTTTAAAATACTCAATATTTTGAAAAGTATATGCTCATTTGAAAAATGATTTTATTATAATATTTCTTATAATATTTTATGTTATTTCATTGCTCCTCAATGTCATGGTAATTAGAAATAGCTATTAAGCAAAATATGTGCATTAATTCCTACTGTAGATTTTTAAATATATTTTTATTGATTTCATAGAAGAAGAGGAGGGAGAGAGAGATAGAAATATCAATGATGAGAGATAATCATTGATCAGCTGCCCCCTGCATGCCCTACAAGGGGTATTGAGCCTGCAACCTGGGCATGTGCCCTGATAGGTAATTAAACCGTGTAATTCCAGTTCATAGGTTGATGCTCAACCACTGAGCACACAAGCCAGACAATTGCTACTATATTTATAATAGCAAACACAAGAGAATAAATCTTATAGAAGAATGGTCAGATTTTAGGATTATATAAACTGAAAACTATGTTGCCTATATTTTACTTTATCCTGGATGGTTTAGTTATCATGATGGCTTTAAAAAATTCCTTTATATAGTTCACTATTTATCCTTTTCTATATTTTACAAATATTTTGCAACAACCCATTGTTATGATTATATAAAAACACTGTATTTTCTTAAAGCTAATAACACATTTTACAATAATTTGTAAATGTAAGAAAATTTAGTGATACCCACTATTGGCTATCATGCAAGAGAAACTCTCAAACTTTAGCAGTGAATGGTAGAATATAAATGCTTTCCTATTTTTTCCTCCTTTTTTTGTCATTGCATCTTTTTAGTGCTAATGATATTTAGCTTATTTTCCTATCTTTCTCCCCCTGGGGTCTCTGCCCTTGTATCAATGAGTTTAGATAGCTATGGCAAGGAAAATGGAATGTTCACTTTTATTTTATTTTTAGTGAATATGACCTACAAGCTGTAATAAAACAGGTCTTCAGTGAGCAAGCTGTTTGCTAACAGACTTGGTATACCTCATGTAAACCTAACCATTTTCTTATTACTGTAACCTTTTATCACTTGGCAACTTCCCCCAAGTTCTTCCATGGTGTAGCTGGCTCTCCTTAGATGTTATTTATTTTATGGCCTAGATTACAGTCATTTTTAGTTAAGATTACATTGATGTTTTAATTAGCACTTTGATAATTACAAGTGAGACTGTGTCCTTTTTATATAATTAATAGTAACTTCAATTTTCAAATATTGCTGTGTTTATTACCAAGAGTAACTTGTATTTCCTTTTCTCCTTTAAAAAATTCTTATTGACATTAGTTTTCTTACTCTCTGTATACATGTGTAGAAATATATAGCATAACATACACCCACACGTATATACATACATAGATGAAGATATAAATATTCAGTATTTAATTTCTAGTATATACATATGCATATACTTAAATATTGTACAAATAACTATACTAATAAAAGAGTAATATGCTAATAAGACTGGAAGACATTCCTGGACACCTTCCAAACAAAGCCAGGGGCTTGGCTGGCCTGCAGACTGCCTCCAAAGGGCCCTCAGCCCCTCACCTAGGCCAGCCATACCCCCCAGTGGGGATCCTCACCTGATGGGGGCATGGCCAGCCTGTAAACGGCCCTCAGTCTTCGCCCAGGCTGGCCATGCCCCCCAGTGGAGATCCCCACCCTGAGGGGGTGTGACCAGCCTGTAAACAGCCCTAAGCACCTCACCCAGGCAGGCCATGCCCCCAAGCTGGGACCATCACCCCAATGGGTTTATGGCCAGCCTGCAAATGACCATCGGCATCTCACCCAGGCCAGCCATGTCCACAGGAATCAGGCCTAAACAAGGAGTTAGACATCCCCTGAGGCATCCCCTACATGAATTTCATGCACTGGGCCACTAATCTACCTAAAAAAAGAAGAACATGCTAATTGACCATATCTTCATGACACCCACCAGCCAATCAGGAGTGAGTATGCAAATTAACCCAACAAAGATGGTGGTTTAATTTGCATAGACATGCATCAAGTGGCTGGGAGCAGGGAAGGACGCTTGCATTGATACTATGGCAGTGACGCGGGTGTTCCACACCACCCCAGCTGCTCTGGGCCTCTAGGCAGCATGGGAAGGCAGAAAGGTGGCTCTGGGCCAGAGCAAAAAGGCAGCTCTGGCCAGAGTGAAGGCAATGCCAGTAGCCAGGGGAAGGAAGGCCCATTCTGCACAAATCTTCATGCATTGGGCTTCTATAATTATATATAATATATTTTATATTTATATCTTACTACTCATTATATACATATTTAAAATATTTCTCTAATTTCGTTCAATACCTTCTTTAATTTTTGTTTGATTTAATTTTTCTCTAGTACATTTAAATGGATATATATGCTTTTACACACACACACTTTATTTTATTAAACAATCATAATTATTATTGGTAACAGAGTGAGACTAATTATTTCACCATTACTTAAAGTTATATCAATAGGTTTGACTTTGATATACACAATGCATTTCATTAAGGAGAAAAATGGTAACAATCCAAGCTACAATTTTACAAATCTCATAAAAACTCCAGTTTATTTTTTTGAAATCAATATATTCTTAAAGTAAAAAGACAGTATATGTTTGACAACTTGTTAAGCACATCTACATGCAAATGGCACTCAACTAAGGAACAAGAGTGGAGTGCTTGTCATTTAAATTGGTATTTTTTTTATAAGTTATGTTTTATGAAAATATGTAACTCACTTAGAATTTAAAGACTCAAACCACCAGAATTAAAAAAAAAAATACCACTTCCTAGCCAGTTTGGCTTTGTGCATAGAGCCTCTGCCTGCTGACAGAAGGGTCCTGGGTTTGATTCCAGTCAAGGGCACATACCTTGGTTGCAGGCTCCTCATTGGTGCAAGAGCTGATCAGGGTGCATGCAGGAGGCAACCAGTCAATGTGTTTCTCTCACATTGATATTTCTATTTGCCTTTCCCTCTCTCTTTCACTCTCCTTAAAAAATCAATTGAAAAATATCTTTGGGTGAGGATTGAAAAATAATAAGAAGAACAATTTAAAAAAATTAAAATCCACCTTTTATCTCATTATTTGGCAACTATATTGGTTGTTAATATTGAAACATTTTCTTTTCATTGGATTTTTAAATTATAATTTTACAAATGTATATTTTTATATACATATATTTAAACTTCAAATAACAGCATATTATTTTCAGTGCATAAGTGTAGTTTTACTATTTTTTAAATTTTATACTTAAAAGATTTTCAAATCTTTAGGCTACCAAAAGAAACATAATTACAGAAAACATATTATTAACTTAATCTATGCAATATACACATTTCAAAAATATGTATTACTTAATAATTTAATTAACTAATACATTGTTATTAGGGGTTTATTTTGAACATATTTATTTAGATACAAATTTCAATGGGATAAAGTTTTAATAAAAAATATATATGGCAATAATTTTGTACAATAAGCAATGTTTGGTTTATATCTACTAACATAAAGGATAGTATAACATATGGCATTATATTTAATATTATACATTTTAATAAGGTATTATTCAGTAATATCAGAGATAGGTATCATGTATTTCCAAAGGAGTGTCCCTTTAATAGTAGTGTAGGAAGAGTAGCTGAGGATACTAAACTTTGGAATATATTTGTAGCTGACAACCAAAATAATACATGTCCAGATTTGCCTATGCAAATAAAAATCTGCTCAAGAAAATTGAATAATTACACATTTAGTAGTTTGGGTTTGATGCCAATTTTTGCATATAGATATACATGCACACATTTTACATGCGTTAGCTATCCTAAATAATAAAAGCCTAATGTGCTAAATGTCTGGTAGTCCAGTCACCTATTCAACCAATCAAAGTGTAATATGCTAATGATATGCTAAAGCCACTCAACTGCTCTCTATGACATGCACTGACCACTGGTAGGTCAGCTTGCTGCTGGGGTCTGGCCAATCAAAACTGAGGGAGATGGGCCAGATACACTCTGGAACCCTCCTAAAGTCAACTCCTGTCCCTGCCCGGTCCAGATCGTGCACCTGTGGGGTTCCTCAGCCTGGCATGCTTCCTCTTGCAATCCAAGACCCCTCAGGGGATGTCAAAGAGCCAGTTTTAGCCCCATCTTCTAGGCCAGGCTAAGGGACCCCATTGATGCATGAATTTGTGCACTGTGCATCTATTGTGAGTTTAAAATTTAAATGCAACTTATGAGTAGTAGGTAATATAATATTTTAAAAGAAATTATCTAAACAGAAAATGTTTTACACATGCACTTAGCTTTATAGGACCAATGTTAAATAAGAAAATGAAGAATAATTTAAAAGAGAAAAAAATGTAGCGATTTCTTTTTTTAACTTCACTGAAGTATTATTCATATTCAATACAATAAACCTATTTTGATTTGAAATTTATATATTTACTAGAGACTCAGTGCACAAAAATTCGTGCATAAGGGGGGCATCCCTAAGCACAGCCTGACCCCTCTCACAGCCTGAGAGCCCTTAGGAAATGGCAGTCTAGTCTCCCTCTGTGGGAGGCCACCAGGCTGATCAGGGGAAGGTACTATTTCTATTACCCTGCTGCTGCTGCCACTGCCACTGCTGGCTGTTGCAGCTGCTGGCCTTCGGCCCTCACAAGCACCAAGGATTTTTCATCAACATGGACTCCAGTCCCTTCACCACAAAAAAAAAGGACAACTTTCTTTAGGCATTTTCAAGATGTCTCTTTCATAGGACATGACCTTTCTTCATTTCTTCCTTCCTTTCTTTCTCTCTTCCTCCCTTCCTCCCTCCCTATTCCTTCCCTCTTTCTTTCTTTCTTTCTTTCTTTCTTTCTTTCTTGGCGGGAGGTATGGAGGGAGGGAGGGATGGGGGAGGGAGGGAGGGTGAGGGAGTGGGGGGGCCGGATGGGCGGGGGGGGGTAGATGAAGGAAGGAAGGAGGAAGGAAGAAGACGGAAGGAAAGTGAAAGAAGCTCGACAGAGAACCACCTAAAGAACGACTCCCCCCTTCCTTCCTCCCTCCCCCCCTCTCTCCCTTTTCTTTTCTTTCCTTCTTTTTTTTCTTTCTTTCCTTCCTTCCTTCCTTCCTTCCTTCCTTTCTTTCTCCCTCCCTCCCTCCCTCCCTCCCTCCCTCCCTCCCCCCCCCCCCCCCCTCTCTCTCTCTTTCTTTCTTTCTTTCTTTCTTTCTTTCTTTCTTTCTTTCTTTCTTTCTTCCTTTCTTTCTTTTCTTTCTTTCTTTCTTTCTTTCCCTCTTTCCTCCCTGAAGCTAGTTTCCCATTGAATTTTAGAGACCATTGAAGAGAGAGGGAAAAACAAAGAGAAACAACAATGTGAGAGGGACACATTCTCATGAGCCCTGATCTGGCCAATGGCACAACAGCTGCAGGGGGGTTCTGATCAGGCCCTGTGTCTCTCTCCAGGCCTCTCAGCAGCTATGGGGGCTGATGATCAGGCCCTCCCCCAGTACAGGCACGTGGAGCCCCCCTCCCACACCCTATCCCCCACCTCAGCCCTACCCTTGATGCTACAAGTCCCCCCCACCTGCACCTGCTGTGCGCACAGACTAATGATATGTTGTTTTTGTTCCTGGAAAATTTGCATATTTCTCTATTATCAGTATAGATGAAATCACAATCAGAATTAAGATATAAAACACTACAAAAAAAAATCCAGTAGGTCCCATTCTGAAACTATAATTATAAGTAGGTTCCTGTTCTGCTTCAGGTACCCACTTATAATCACTAAAGTGTAAATTTGCCCTTTCTCTAGAATGTTATATAAGTGGAATGGAATTATACAGAGTTTTTGTGTGTGTGTGTGTGTGTGTGTGTGTGTGTGTGTGTGCGTGTGTTGTGTTCTAACATTTTTTCATCTTTGACATTTTTCATTCAAGTTCTTCAGAAATGTCATCTTGTACTACAAAGATGACATTTACTTTCTCTTGGTGTTAATTTTACATTAAGAAATGGCCTTTGTTAAGGATACAATCTCCTTAGATCTAAGCAATTTCATAAGAAAGAAGCAATGGAAGTAGCCATTGTGACAAAAATGAAAACACCTGTTCACAAGAGAGCAGCAGGGATGTTATGTGGCTATGTAGACCATAATTTCTATTTATATTAGGGAATCAGAAATGGAGTGAAAAAGGAAAAATAGAAATTAATATTTTATGTATAGGTGAACTTACTCTCAGATGATAAAAAACAAACAAACAAACAAACAAACACCCTCAAAAAGCGTAAACCTAAATTAACCTTTTCTGGGATGTTTTCTCCAATTAAATTAAAATTTAATCATTGCATTCCAGGTATCAGTGCAGATTTCTGTTCAATGTGACTTTGATTTGGTTGTAACATAGTCTAATTTGGGATGAAATTAGCATACTCATTTGGGAATAATGGGCATGTTTTGATTCTCTTCCTGCCCCTTATTTCTCAATTCATTCAGAAGTTAGTCAGGATCCTTCTCTCAAATCTCTGAGTTGTAAGACTTTATGCCAAAGCGTTTTTCTAAGGGGTAATCCTCAAGTTTAAGAAAAAAGAAATGATGAGAATATAAATAGTTTCTCCAAAATGGAGGAAGAGAAGAGAGGAGAGTTTAAGAAAGTTATAACTACTTTAGCTGGTTTGGCTCAGGGGATAGAGCATTGGTCTATGGACTGAAGAATCCCAGGTTAGGTTCTGGTCAAGGGCACATGCTTGGATTAGGGGCTCTATCCCCAGTAGGGGGTGTGCAGGAGGCAGCCAATCAATAATTCTCTCTCATCATTGATGATACTATCTCTTTCTCCCCTCCCTTCCTCTCTGAAATAAATAAAAATATATTTTTAAAAAGAAAGTTATAACTGAAATTAATATTCTGTCAGGCTGCATGACCCCAGGGATGTATAAGACATCTCAGAGCAGAAATGTGGTGGGGAATCACTCATCTTCTGTAAAATTAGGTACAGGGAGGTAATTTATTCAAGAAGAATAAATATCTTCATTAAGAAATATGGAATCATCCATAGCTGTGCAGAGCTCTTTATGAACCAGCTTTAACACACATGCATTAGAAGGTTTCGCTTGCTCCTTTAAGAATGTTAAGGATTCAGTAAAAAGACCTATCAGAGCTATGAGGTCAAATGGCTGGAAAGAAACACAACTCAACGGTTGTCCATCATGGCTTCAGATCAAAGACCCAGTGGGAAAAGGAAAGTTCCAAGATCTACCTGGATGGACAAATTACTCAAGAATTCCCTGAGGTGGAAGGGTGGAACAGTGGGTTGTGTTATAAGGGGTCAATGAGAGAAAAAAAGGGGGATATATTTAATATTTTCAACAATAAATATTTAAAACTGGTTTGGCTCCATAAATAAAGTGTTGGCCTTTGGACAGAAAGGTCCTAGATTTGATTCCAGTCAAGGGCACATGCCCAGGTTGCTGGCTCGATATCCAGCTCATCAATAATTCTCTCTCATCATTGATGTTTCTATCTCTCTTTTTCTCTTCTTCTTTTCTGAAATCAATAAAAAATATATGAAATAATTAAATAATCACAACTTGAAATACTCCACCTCTATAGTATCTAAAACCATGAAATATCCTGGAAGGTAAACAAAACTCTTGACAAATGTGAGATATATTATGATTTCTTTAATTAGATAAAAATAAATTTCTCTTATTCTTTATAATTAAGAACTTAATATGGGAATTAAGAAAAATAAATAATTTTAACTATGTATCTGAATTTCATGGACTAATTTCATGGAGGTTGGCATAAACCACTGTGGATTCTCATTGATTTCATCATCAGCCAATGTCCTTAGGTTTTCTCCACATGGGCAGTTAATAAAGCCTCTCTCACCCTTTATTCATGAAAATTCTTTTTTAAATACATAAATATATTTTTATTGGTTTCAGAGAGTAAGGGAGAGGGAGAGAGAGATAGAACCATCAATGATGAGAGAGAATCATTGATCTGCAGCCTCCTGATAATCTACACTAGGGATCCAGCCTAAAAACTAGGACATATGCCCTGATCAGGAATTGAACCATAACCTCTGGTCCAAGGCTCAACCTCTGAGCCATGTCAAGTGGGCACCCATGAAAATTCTTTAAAAATCACTAAGGCTTTTATACTTATCACTATTAATGTATCATTTCTTAGTATTGACTAAATTAATAATTTGATAATGATATGCTTTAACAGTGTCTCACTAAGTACACAAAATTTTATTAAGAAAGACATATAGTTATAAAGAACTGGAGAGAAGGAGAATGTGGAATTAAATAATGAGTTGACTTATTTTTGGTTCTTGCTAGAATTGTTTTAGTTTTGTTCTTAGTGGGAAGCAGGAACATGAGGAATAGGTAGATGATTTACATGTGGCCAAGTTAGAATATATAATGGCATCCTCTTCATTATTAGCTGATGAAAGCCTTTACTGAAATAAAGCATTTTTGAATCACACATGCCTTTTGATACAATAAAGTGGATGGAATGGATGAGGTGCAGAAGTTGGATTTATTAAAGCATTTGTCCAATGGCAAAGAACTATTTAGTAAAAGATATATGTCTAGAAGTATTTTAATATAATTTTCTTTTAATAACTATGTTAACCTTCCTGGTTCTATACTCAATCAAATTATTTTTTTATACTATAGACAATTTGAATGTTCACTATGCATCTTCTCTTCTCCAGAATAAATATTTGATATTTCTTAAGTTTTACTCTTAAGAGATCATTTCCAGATCATTCACTCTCCTGACTGCCTTTTTCTGGATGTTCTCCAGTTGGTATTCACCCACTGAAATTCATGATATACTTTAAAGCAGAACATTTAGAGCTCAACAAATACCTTTTTTGAAAAATAGGACCAGGCTACTCCAGCACATAAGTCATAAATTGAATTCCTATTGTATAAAATATTTGATGCATATTTCTTCTTCAAACTGCCCAAGTTAGTGTTTTAAATTACAATGTGATGCATTCACTTCAAAATATATACTACTACAATTGGAAGAAAAAGCTTGACATAAACACACCAAAGGCAAATTAAAAACCCCACACAAATTGCTTTGCTGGGAAAAAGATGCTGAATCTGTAGCAGATTGTATTATCTAAATGTGGCCTTAGTTGCTATTATCAGCTCCATAAAATGGCATGTTTGTGAATGACATCAGTGGAAACTTTTAAGAAATTTCTAATGAAAGCAAAACAAATATTATAACAGTGACTAAGTGTCTCCAAAACAGCTTTCAAAAATCTAGTAAGTCATAAAACTTTTCTATAATACAATCTGCCATATAACTAAGACTCAAAAGAAAAACAGGTATATAGAAGATAACATTATTTATTAAAACTGTTAAACATCACTATGAGAGATGAATTAATGATTAAGATAATAATAGTAATAGTATAATAGAGAGTTAAAATTTGGGGGCTGATCTATTGTTAGGACATCAAAAAATGAGTGAATTTGGCATAGGTAAAATATTTAGCAACCATTCCCTCAAAATTTTTTTTTAATTTAGCTATTTTTACTGGTATTTTTTTTTCTTTTTTGTGGCACTCCATGACCTCACAAATTACAGCATTGTTCAAACTGGCAATTGCTAGATTATATTATGTGCATTTGTACCTTTGTGGTATTTTAGAAAAACAATAATCAGCTAAATTATTTTCTTAAAATTCATCTTCAGATATGTGTATAAATTTCACTCTTTTTTAATATAAATAACCTGAGGGTTTTAACGTGAAGTTATTCTTTTCATGGATTATAACAATTATTTCAGATCAACTTTGAATTTCACTTAGGTCTGTTTAAAAAAGATCCAGGAACTACAAATATAGCATTACTGTCAATTAGGTAAATAATGTATTCAAAATATTATTAAAACATGTTTTAAAAATAGTTATAGCTTTGTAGAGAATGTCTTCTCTAATAGAAAAGGCAAGAAATCATTTAGCATAATTATTTTAGTTGGGATTTTTCTAGATTAGCGAATATCGATATCCATTCCTTAACAAATGTATTTTGAGATCATAAGTTCCTTTATATGGCTCAGAGAGCCTTAATCTGACTAACATCAAAAAGGAAGATTAATATGATGGACCATAATTGTTTGAAAGCATGATTATAGTCTTCTGGCTAAATAATGTACCTATATATTCATTAAACTTCTTAAGTCCAAGTGTGGTTACATGATTGTGACTATATTGAAGGATATTAACATTCTAAGAACTATAGTTTTTAATGATGTGCACAAGATATCACAAATATTCTAGCTGCAAATATGATAAAGAACAGAGATTTCAATTAAAAACTTCTAATTATGAAATGATATTTCCTCCATGAGTTTATACCAGAATTCCACTTTGGCACTTACAGACATTTAATCTGTGGTTGATTTTTATTTTCAGACAACAGGTAATGCCAATGTCATACTCTTGATTTTAATTTTTTATTGATAACACTATTGTAGATGTCAACCATTTCCCTTCTTTTCCCCTCTCCACTCAACCTTCTCTTCCCTTCCTTTGGCCCTCAACACACTATTGTCTGTATCTATGGACTATGTATATTGGTTCTTTAGCTAATTCCTTCAAGTTCCCTTAATCAGACATCCCTGTCCCCCTTCCTTCTGACATTTGTCAGTATGATCCATGTTATACACATCTAGTGGTCCCGTGCACAAATTTATGCACATTGAAGTGAAATTAATTAGAAGAAAGATTTGTGCAGTAATTACATTACTGCAAAAAATTATATGTCAAAATAATATATATAATATAGTATTATAAAATTAAAATACAAAATATTTTAATAATGCTATTCACCTTTCTCTATAATAGACATGTCAGAAATGAAAGAAAATTAGTAAAGTGTATATGAAAATAATATATAAGTTGTTTAAGAAATAAACAATAGTAATATGATGTAATAACAACAAAGACATGATATTAAACCACAGAAATATCATATAAAATGACAAAAAACGAAAACATGATATAAAAACAGCATTGATATAAACAATGACTGATAAATTAATTAAACTTATTCTAATGTCTCCCTGTCCACCATATTAGAGTAAAAACACTTTCAGAGTGCTTGACTAATTTTCCTTGTGATGAAGTATTTACAACTTTAACTTTAACGTCACATGCTCTTCAAACTCAAGAGTAAGCAACATATAGCTTACCATGTCCATAAACAGGTTCAGGTAGGAATATTCTAGAGTTTGTCCTTGTGATTTATTACTAGTAATTACAAATGCTTGTATCAAGGGAAACTGTCTTTGGATTAATTTAAATGGGAGGCCAGTGTCAGACAGGGACAAATAAATTCTTGGAATCAGAACAACCTCTCTTCCCCAGATCCTGTTAATACTTCAGCTTTGATTATGCTATATTGCAATCTTTTGATAATGAATCCAGACTATTACAAAGACCCCATTTACTACTAAGATTTCTCAGTAGCATGATGAATACGTTTACTTTCAATTTTAATTTATGACATGGCATTCCCAAAGGATTAATACTATTAAGAAATTCGATGGGAAAATATTCCTTGCCTGAGTCAATGTTTATTTTTAAATTGCCAGTGTGTGTAATACCTACTGGCTGGTCAGTCTGACAGATAGTTGGACAGATGGCGGGAAGGTCACACACACACACACACACACACACACACACACACACACATATATATATATATATATATATATATATTTCCAGTGCACGTCATATGTACTGGCTGGTCGATTGGTCGAAAGTTCAGATGGACGTCACATGCTACTTAGCCATATATATATATATATATATATATATATATATATATATATATATAAAGGAAGGAAGGGAAATATGATTTTTTTAATTGATGTTCTTTTTTTTATTCCAAACTGCAAATGTGGTTATGCCCAAAATTGGTTTTTCTAAAAATACTTCCTTTATTCTGTTGAATATGAAGGCTGAGTGCATTTGTATATGCATGTGCTATACAAAATGTATATTGATTCTCAATTGAAAATTGAAATTAATAAAAAATATGAATCAGATAAATTTTAGTGGTAAAAAATCAAGAATTAGTTTTAATTGCCTTAGTCATAAGATGTACATAGTATCAAGTTCATATTCACCTGTTTTGTCAATTACCTTTGAAGGATCTTGAGAAGTAAATATTCTATGGACAGATGAAATAATTTGGCAATAAAATTATATTTTATGTCAGCATTTTAAATTTTTCTTCTACAAAATATTTTCACAGAACTAAATTTCTAGGGGATTAACTTTTATTTTCTGAGGTCTGGAAACTTCTTTTAAGCATCAACAGTACTGAAATGTCATGAAGAAAACATATTTATACACATGCTAAATATCTCCTAACTGCTTAAGGGCTGTTTTTATTATTACTCACTCAGGCAATGATTTCATAGAGCATTGCATGCTGCTTGCCCCAAAGGGATAAGCTACACATAGAGCTAATATTTCCTTATATATCCTATTACCACTAAAGGTTTTCAACAAGTATCCTAGACTAAACTAGTACATAAGCGGGAAAAACAAACTTGAAAAAAATGTTAAAAAGCTTCTTGTCCATCAGCTGGTGAGGCCTAGAATATATGTCTAATAATTGGCCTTGTCTCAAAGGTACTTAGCTAGCAGTTGTCCTAAAGAGCAAAATCCAGTGTCAAAGAACTAAAAAGTTGGCAACATTTAGGAAAAAAAAAATTAGGGATGCAGCCAAGCAATCTGGGGTCTGGGCAGGAATCTAACCCTGGAGTCCAAAGCAGCTGACCAGTCAGATAGACTAAACTGTCAGATAGATTATATAGAGGAAACTTAGTATAATGGAAAGGGCACTTCAGAATTAAAAAGACTGAGATCAAACAATGTTTATAATGCTGCTGACATAAAAGCACATAAGCTACTATCTCCATTGCTGCATATACTAATACATTGAAGATTTTTTTTTTAAAAGTCACAAAGTGTTTTATATTTGGATATTTATTATTATCATGTCTGTCATAACTGCATTTGATTATTATATGCATTTGTTTCATATCTTTGTTATAGCTATACTTGGAAAATAGCCCTCAATAAACAATGCTTTCTGATTTTCATACTCACTTGTACATTGATTTCCAATGGTGCCTCCATCTAATCAGTGGAATTTGAGAAAGTTCTGCAATCAGAGTTCTAGACCTAAGTCTTCAAAAGCCTGGAGCCTCTGCTGAATGCTGGCCCCTCTGCTGAAGAGATTACCCAGGAAAACTGTATGGAGTGAAAGGTCATCTAGAAGTAGACAGTGTGATGGAAGGTCCTAGCAGTCCCAGCCTTCTTAACTATCCCACTGAGGCATCCGGAAAGCAAATGTGACATCTTGGGTATGGCTTCATTACAGTCATGTCCCCGAAAAGTGCAACGTTATCCAACAGTATATATAACAGGACAGGCGCCACCCTGTCCAAGTCAACCCGCAGAGTAGTGAGAGAAAAGCAAAAGCTTGTTGTTGTGATCTGACCAAGACAGTTATACTAAACTGTTTATTTCAGACCATAAACCTATGATCTTATGTATCTTAGACTATTTCTATTAGAAAATGTAACCATTGCAAATTCCTTTTCTACCCAAGTAAAATGTATATACATCCTTCTAAATGCCTCTCGGCAGTTTAAGACCCAGGGAATGTCTTTCTCAAGGATCCAAGTTTCTTAACTAATGTGATCATCAAAGAAGACAAAACCCCTATAACTCAATATGCAGGAGGATAGACACTATCTTTAGTGAGTGTCAATATGCAAGTTATAAAACTACCTCTCTCATGAAGATAGTTTATGGAAAGACTCTACCTGTTCCTATAGTGGTATTTCATTTATTATTGTGTTGTTTATCCTGTAGGGATGAACATTGGAGGAAATTCCAAGCAATCAGAGGCTAGATACAGCTGATGGGCTGGCTGCTCTAACTTTTGTCTGACTGTGTCCACAATTAGCAGTACAAATAAATTACATTAAAAGTAGAAAAGCATTGCTATTGGATGAGAGAGTAAAAAAAAAAAAGTGTTCCATGAAGAAGTCCCTTGAATAGATAAAGTTATTTTAAACTCAAAGACAGAGCAATGGCATTGTAAACGCTTATAGAACAAATGAATTTGTATGCTTCCCAATCCAAAATCAGGGAGCTATAAATGGCACAGTTAACCAAACACACAGTTTATTCATCATTGCAATTGCAAAAGGCATATTTATTGTGTCATTAATTTACATGATTAAGTGTCAAGTGAATGATTCATAAATTTAGGTTCATTTTAAAAGGCAAACACATCTCTCAGTAGGGGTCAAGCAGCTGAGTAGGAAAAACTAAATTTAATTCCATCTAATCCTTCTAAGAAGTTTAGTCTTGCATCAATAATTTAGCCCACAATTATAGTCAATAATGTAAGCAGCCTCTATACCTCAAACTCAAGTAAAAACAATAATAACCCTGCATTTTGGGGAAACATTGTATCCTTAGGGATTTAATATATGCCATTTAAAAAATTGTTATCATAGCCCTAGCTGGTTTGGCTTAGTGGAGAGTGTCAGCCTGTGGACTGAAGGATCCTGGGTTTGATTCTGATCAAGGACACAAGCCCAGGTTGCCAATTCCAGGGGCTTTAAGGAAGCAGCCAATCAATGATTCTCTCTCATCATTGATGTTTCTATCTCTTCTTCTCCCTCTCCCTTCCTCTCTGACATCAATAAAAATATATTTAAAAATAAATAAATAAATAAATAAAAATTATCATCATAAAAATTGGTTTTGACTAAAGAAGATGCCTTAGCATAGCTTGATTGGGTGAAAGGAAAGAGGAAACCATAGAAATGTATATATTAAGAGGATACCTCCAAATCAAATGGGAACTTTTAAAAAGCTCTTTTACATTTATTTTGTATTGTTGCAGAGGACACTCAATCCTATTGGGATGTAATAGATACTCAGTGAATATTACATTTGGTAACATTTCTTGATTGAGATGTTGGCATTTTTCATTACTACATTGTTCATTTATCAAAAACATTCTCCAGATTTTGGTTGAAAACATTGAATGTGTGAGAGATACATAGTTGGTGCTTTATTAGGAGATGAAGAATGAGACATTTTAGACTACTTGAACCCAAGTATCGATATATTTGAATCCAAGGAAGTTCTGCAGGGTTGCAGTACACTATTAACTGTTACCTCAAGTTTCACCCATATCTGATTTACAATTTAGACTTCAGACTTAGGATTTAGAGTTGATGCTACAGTGAGTTAAGACACTTATTGGGCTAAAATAAACGTATGTTGATTATGAAAAGGTCATAAGTTTGGGGGTAGGAGAAGAATTCTATGGACTAAATATTTGTCTCCTCCAAATTCATATCTTGAAAGGTGAACCCCAAATGTGATGATATTAGGAGGTGGTGCTTATGGGAGGTGATTTGGTCATTAGGGTGAAGTCCTCATGTATGGGATTAGTGCCCTTATTAAAGGGACATCAGAAAGTTCTCTAGCTCTTTCCCATATGCCACGTGAAGTCACAGCAAGAAGATGGCCATCTGTGAACTAGAGTGTAGATCCTCATCAGACACTGAACCTACCAGTGCTTTGATCTAACACTTCCCAGCCACCAGAATTTTGAGAAATAAATGTTTATTGTTTAAAACACCTGGTGTAGCAGCACAAATATATTAAAACATTGCTCAAGCTAGGGTTTTACTCATCTCCTCTTCATCCCATTGGTGAAGGAGAAGTCCTTTCTTTATGATTATGGGTATAGCTGAAGACATAGTTCTTAACACTGGACAGATTAGATGGAAAGCAATTTATTAGATACATATATTCACAGCTTGGAAAATGAGGGCACCATAACATATAGGGCTGCAGAGGGGTTGCACTGAAAAATGAGTGAATCAACAAGGATCTTGGGTAGTAGGCTTTTAAGTAAAAAATGGGTCCAGTGTCCCCTAATTCCTGTGAGAAGATATGAATCACTTGTTTGGATAACATGTGAGCTGCTAGGGAACTGAAGCTTTCTATTCAGAGATAAGCAGTTGCAGTGCTTGATCGCCATGATAAGGAAGAATGTTGCCAATAGCACCTTACCACCAGCACAATGGTGAGATGAAGTTTGGTTAGGACATTCAAGGTCCTCTCTGTCTTCCCTGGATGTCAAGTTATATATAATATGGAGCCTTAATATTAGTCCTTACTCCAATAAAAGATTATTATTAGATTCTTCTTCTATTTGTTCCTCCTTTAACATCAATCATTTAATATACTCTGTCAACTTTACTATCAGAATAGCTCTCAAGACATTATCATCATCACCACACTTCCCCCCACCATTTTACCTGAACTCATCTTTGATCACCCATTAGAACTTGATTAAATAATCACCTCTACTGGGTCTATTCTATGAACTTCTTGAGAAAGTGTTAAATGCCTCTTGTTGCTCTCACAGATTTCTTTGCTTAATCTATAACCAAATACGTCATCTGGGAACTATTCTTTTTACTCTTTCTTTCTTCCCCCCTCAAAATAGATTCTGAGCTTTAGAACAGTGTCTTGTGCACTGTATTCCTAATATGTAGCACATAGTAGCTACTCCACATATAGATGTTAAGTTTAAAAAAAAATAACAGTAAGGTGAACATAGTTAAATCAGCATGTTTAAATTGCTAATCCCAGTATTTAAGACACTCCTGTTTTCCTTACTAGCAATTTTCTTCCTCACCTCTCATCATCTTATTACTCACCAGACTGCTTTTATACAGAATACCATCAGTGATGTATTGGTATTCCCAGATTCCTAAGAAGCACTTTGGTCTTCATGGAGCAACATTAATTCTTGCTATTGGTTTGAGAACCCAATAGAGCCATGTAATTTATTTCTACTTTCCTCCCTCTGGCAGTCTCAGGCAGCACCTGCCAGGATATGACTGCTGTATCAGCAAACCAAATGGGAAGAAAATGAATATGTATTTTGGTCCCCAAAGAGAAACCCATTTTCACTGCAGCTAAGCTTGACAGTTTAGGACTCCCACCTGACTCTGAAGAACATGAAACGCTCCACTTCTTTTTGAAATCATTTGCTTATATGTGGCTGCACTTCACACATCCCAGTGTGTCCTTTCCCCTTGTACCCCAAAGGAAAAAAGAAATATGAACCACTTATACTCCGAGATCACTGAATAATGTTTGCTACTATCAGATTTCATTGGCTTCAGCACTGTTATTTATTGAAAATATGTGGTTGAATCTCAAAACCAACAACACTCCCTCAGGGTACCCATTAGGTAGAATGGGGGAGGGGGGGCACAATTGTAAAAACTCCGTTTTGTAAAATAGAGGTTTCTGGGAGGGAAGACATCAAAATTGTGTTTGTTGAATATTTCATAGCCTAGAATGTGCAATTTACAAACAGGGAGGAAATTGTAGAGGATAGGCACTCAAAAACACAATTTCCAGGGAAGACATTTTCGTCCTTCTTTCAACGATTTTATATGGGAGGCTAGAATGAAAGTGAGCAGTGAAGGAGGGAAAACAAATGACATGAGCCAAAAGTGGAACAAATATTACGTTTTCAAATTTCTTGCAATGATGTTCCTTCTTATGATTACCTGGGAAATGGTTTTATAAGTGTGTGCTTTGCCATAGGCTTGAGAGGATTTGTTTCATACTACCTAATAAATAATACAGATGGACAGAAATCATAACCAAAGAGGAACTAACTATCTGTGTAAGATTGCAAAGGTTTTCTCTCTCTCTCTCTCTCTCTCTCTCTCTCTCTCTTTCTTTTTTTCTAGAGTAGAAAATTGGCTTGAACTCAGATGTGCTAGATTCATAGGCTTTATCTTAATATCTGTGGCATTTCCAGGCAAATCTTTAATGTTGTGCACCAAAATATGTAACTAATTTGTATACATTCCAGTCTTCCATGCTACACTGTGAGCTTGTTTAGGAAAAGGACTGTCACGTCTACCATTATATCACAGTCTGCAGATGAACAGTGCTCTCTAATTTCTGAAATTAAATCAAATGATTTGAGAATATGCCTAATCTTCCAAATGATAAAGATAAATTCTAATAAAATATATGCAATGTAGTACATAAGTGATTTTTGGTTTAAGCTAGTATATAAAAGCCTAAGCAACAGAACAACCAAATGACTGGTTGACTGGTCACTAGGACATGCACTGACCACCAGGGGGCAAATGCTCAGCACAGCTCTCCCACCTTCACAGCAGCATGAGTGGCTGTGGTGGCAGCTGCAGTGTTGCCGGGATAAGTGAGAGCTGCATGGAGCCGGCTCCTCTCTGGCCACCTGCCATTAACACACTACTACATCCTTCAGGGGATGTCAAACTGTCATTTTGGAGGATTGAGCCAAAACTGGCAGTTTGACATCCCTGAGGGGGTCCTGGATTGCGAGAGGGTTCAGGCCAGGCTGAGGGACCCCACTGATGCACAAATCCGTGCAGCGGGCCTCTAGTTTAAAATATTGTTTCACAGAGGGAGAACCAAAATACTAATGTTTATGGGTTCCAAGATTTAAAAAAAATGTATTTATTTAGTAGTTGGTATTATTTATAGACTATAAACTTAAATATATTTATATTGAATTCAGAAAGGAAGGGAGAGGGAGAGATATAAACATCAATGATGAGAGAGAATCATTGATCAGCTGCCACCTGCACACCCCCTACTGGGGATTCAGCCTGAAACCTGTGCATGTGCCTTTGATCAGAATCAAACCCAGGACCCTTAAGTCCTTAGGCAGATTCTCTATACACTCAGCCAAACCAGCTAGGGCTAAACTTTGTTTCTTATAGCACTTTTGTGTTCACAGAAAAGTTGAGCATAAAGAACAGAGATTCCCCATGTACAACCTCTCTTCTATCAACAATGTAATATCACTCAAGGTACATTTATTATAACCAGTAAACCTACAATGACATATCACTATTACCCACAACTCATAGTTTATATTTGGGTTCACTCTTTGTGTTTAATATTCTGTGAGTTTGAATCAATATACAGTGATTTGTATCCACCATTATAATACCCAACACAATAGTATCATTGTCCTAAAAATGCTCTGTTTTTTATTTGTTTATCTCTTCTTTTCCATAAACCTGGAAATTACTGGCTTTTTAATGACTCCTTTTTAAACCTTTCTCATAATATCATATATTTTAAAATACATAGTATGTAGCATTTTCTGATTGACTTTTTTTTAACTTAGTAATAGAAAAGCTCCTTCTGTGTCTTTCCATGAATTGATAAAATTATTTTTAGCACTAAATAATTCTATTGTCTGAGTGTGCTCCAGTTTATTTATTCTCCTCCTGAAGGACATTTTTGGATTCTTCCAAGTTGTGATATTTGTGAGTAAAGCTGCTATGAACATCTGTGCACAGGTTTCTGTGTCAACATAGTTTTTAGCTCCTTTGGATAAATTCCAAGGAGTACAATCGCTGGATCATATGGTATAAGTATGTTTAGATTTGTTAGAGTCTGCCAAACTCTACTACAAAGTGACTGTACCAATCAAGCTGCATTCCCACCAGAAATAAGTAAGTTTTCTCATTGTTTCACATCCTTACCAGCATTGATGGTTTCAGTGTTTTGATTTTTGAGCATTCTCATAAGTCTAAGAGTGGTATCTCATTGTTGTTTTAATTTGTATTTAGTGAATGACAAATGATGTTGAGCCTCTGTTCTTATGGCTTTACTTAATTGCCATCTGTATATTTTCTTTCATGAGATGTTTGTTCAAGATTTTTTCCTATTTTTTGTTGGATTGTTTGTTTTCTTATTGTTACGTTTTAAGAGTTTTTGTAGGTTCAATAACTGTTTTGTTTTTTCTTTTGGGATCTATAATCTTGTAAATTTTTAGAAAATATATATAACCAAAGGACTAATATGAATGCATATAAGCCTAACCAGTGGTCATGGACAACAGGGGGTGGGGGCATGTGTGGGGAGGGATTTGGGATGGGAATGGGGGATGAGGACAAATATGTGATGCCTTAATCAATAGAGAAATTAATATATATATATATATATATATATATATATATATATATGTTTTCTGATTATAAATTATATACACTTACTTTAGAAAAATTAGGTAATGTGGAAAAGGATGAAAAAATCATGTTAAAATGTGCTATAATACTACTCAGAGATAATTTCTAACAGATAAGGAACATATTGAAAACATGCCATGTCATGTCTGCAGTAACTTGCTTGCCTTTGTTCTTTCATTTCTACCTTAGTGTCTTTTTGTGTAGAAGTATATAGCTTCTTCCATTTCTGGAGCCAAAGACATCATGTAACCTGGAAATATTTGCCTCTGAAAAACATATCTGGCCCTTTCATTTAAGGCAAGTATGCACCAACTGTTCCAAGGGGCCAAGAGTGTCAAGCCAGTATTTTGGTTTGACTAAGATGTTTTGACCAGTGACTCATATTCACTTCAAATATTTTATTTTCTAATTAAAAATTCAAATATTTGTGTTAAGAACAAGCTACCTGTAGAACCCCATAACCTTGTCTAATATATTCTCCACTTTCCTCATAGAAATTGATGACCCTGCCCTAACCGGTTTGGCTCAGTGGATGGAGTGTTGGCCTGCGGACTGAAGAGTCCCTGGTTCAATTCCAGTCAGGGGCATGTACCTTGGTTGCAGGCACATCCCCAAGTGTGCAGGAGGCAGCTGATCAATGTTTCTCTCTCATTGATGTTTCTAACTCTATTCCTCTCCCTTTCTCTCTGTGAAAAAAAATCAATAAAATATATTTTTTTAAAAAGAAAAAATAAATTGATGACCCTAAAGTTGGTGTAGCTCATTCCCAAGGACAATAACATAATTTTAACATATGCATAGTAGGGAAAAAGTAGTTTTATAGTTGTGAGTACAACACAGTTTATT
Source organism: Pipistrellus kuhlii (assembly GCF_014108245.1). Classification (NCBI taxonomy): domain Eukaryota; kingdom Metazoa; phylum Chordata; class Mammalia; order Chiroptera; family Vespertilionidae; genus Pipistrellus; species Pipistrellus kuhlii. The sequence continues at coordinate 4,967,158 of NW_023425404.1, forward strand.
CTTGGATTCTTACTAATTATTGCATATTTCCATATAAACAGCTATAAACTTACTTTTGTCCCACACTTTATGTCCCTATCAAATAATGCACATTTTATTTTCAGAATATTAAAATGTTCTTGATGACATTCATGTTTAAGACTAATGTTCTACTTTTTCTTCATGCAATATTATTTTTTGAAATTTATCCACGTTGACATAAATAGATAAGGCATTATGAGTGTTTTCCAGTGACCTCAAAAGGTATTCTATAAAGGTATACATAATATATTTATTTTTAAATGTCTGAGTCATGCAGCATTTTGTTTGTTAGAGAATTTTTTTCCTCTTAACTGACTGAGCATGTATCTTTTAATCAAGCGCCCCAAATTAACTTAAATATAGACTGGCTTTCTGTATCATCTCCTTGAAATTATCTTGGCACTACTTAGTCTTAGTTCAAGCCTTGCTCTCTGATTCCATTCACTTAAAGTTTACAAAAAATTAGATGAATATTTAGGTAAAGAAATAACATTCTTGATCTCATGCATCATATCTAAGCAGCCTACTTTGTGACTGGTTATGTATTTATATTTTATATATCTCATATTTCCCAGGAGGAGATTTTAATGTGCATAAGTGAATAAAAGTTATCAGCATCTATAGGACACAATGAGTCAGTTTTTATTGCCCATTTAAGAGAAAAAATGCAGAGATATAATGCCAAACATATTCATCCAGGTAGTATATTCAAAATATATCAAAGTAACTATTCTATCAGTAGATTAATGTATATTCAAGTTATATCGAACATAGAGTAATTTGGTTAATATATCTGTACATAAATAAAATTCTCTTCCATGCCTTTTCCAAATTACCAACTGTTAACAGATTATGCCAGAAGCAATGGGGAGCTATGGACTGCTGTTTTCAGAGTTGTAATGATTAAGGCTGCAATTCCCTAGTTCTACATTTATGAACCTCCTCAATGTAAATGAAATTTGCCTTTTTAAATTTTACCTTTAAATTCATGTTTATATATACCAGATCAGAGCCAAATTAACTTGTTTGTGGTTTCAGTACATAGTTCTTTCCCCTCATGTGTGCTTTCACTCTTGATTTTCCATCTGCCTGAAATTCTCTTCTCTGGACACATTTTTAGTCTGTTCCCTCCCCTTATGCAAAGCTACTCATGAATACTGAGTTCTTCATGAGTGTTTATCCTTCTCCTCACCTAAACTAATAAATTCACTCTTCTCATTTTATTGTACCCGATTCATGCTGACCACTGTGCTGGGTTATGAGCATATAAAGAAGAAAGCAAGGTTATTATAAGAATTCACATATTAGAGACTGAGTCAGAACAGAAAGAATCTCTATGAATTTGTCATCATATATGACATTTAAGTACAATGACTAAGGTGAGCACAGTTTCCATGTAAATGTAAACAAGTGGGACTAATTTTGTCAGAGGACACCTAGGAAGCCCTTTCTTGGTCCCAATATTTCAATAGCTATTTAACAGGGCAATTCTCCAAAAGCTGTCCAAGAGAGGAGTACTAATCCAGACATCTCTTGGACTTTTTATCTCCCATGCCCAAATGGGTAGCCTAGGACAGTGGTCGGCAAACTCATTAGTCAACAGAGCTAAATATCAACTGCACAACGATTGACATTTTTTTGAGAGCCAAATTTTTTAAACTTAAACTTCTTCTAATGCCACTTCTTCAAAATAGACTCACCCAGACTGTGGTATTTTGTGGAAGAGCCACACTCAAGGGGCCAAAGAGCTGCATGTGACTCGCACACAGTTTGCTGACCACTGGCCTAGGAGATGTGATGAAAGAATATATTAACTTTTTAAAAGATGACTTGTTAAAGAATCTAAGCATGGGGGTAATGTGATTTAGCAAAGCTTTCTCTCAGGAGCAAGGACAGAAGTGGGAACATCAGGAAGCAGGCACAGATAAGATGTAATTAATTACACAATTCAGATTCAGAATTCATCTTAAATTATAATTCTTTCTGTATTAGAGCCTGGTGAATCCCTGTCTTATCTCTCTTACTAGACCTCAGTATCTCATCATTAGGATGTCTAGCTTATGTATCTTTTCTCCTTAGGAACATGCAGGACAACACATGGTTCACACATATTCTTCAATGAAGAAAGCTTTGGGAGATGTTTAGTTGATGTCCATAACAGGGCACCACATGTTGGGAGGTTCTACCTCAAGGAAAGTGGAAGATCTATAAATCTTAACTTTTAGAAATTCAGTCAAGTTATGTTTCACAATGACTTCAATAGTGATTAGTATTAATCAGTTATCACCTTTATGGACACATATTTATAAAGTGTTAACCCGAGATTATACACTTGTATCATAATTTTATTTATTTCACCCATTTTACTCCTCACAACCACTCTCCTTAGGACCTTGTATTAATTCTATTTTATTTATAATGCAATTGAGTCACAGGGAAGTTGAATAAATAACCCAGGATCTCACAGATAGAGGATAGGTTTGTTGGATGCTAAAGCCCAATACTCTTCATGCTTATACCTACTTCTAAAATGCATTGCAAGTTCTGAATAGCATACTTAAGTGATAATGAAGGGAAAGTTTTAAAATATGTTGATTAAAAATAGACTACTTGGTAGTAAATATATTTCTTTGTTATTTTGCTTAAGTTGTCATGACCAAGTGTCACAAACTAAGAGGCTTAAACATCAGAAAATCATTGTCTCACAATTCGGGAGGCTAGAAACCCAATATTAAGGTGTTGGCATTTCTGATTCCTTCTGAGGATATGAGAAAAGGATTTGTTCTAGGCATCTCTCTTTTTGTAGATGGCTGTCCTCTCCCTGTGTCTTCACATCCTTTTTTTCTTCTATGTTTATGCATTTGTGTCTTAGTTTCGCCTTTTTATAAAGACATATTAAATTAGGATTTATTCTAATGACATCACTTAATATTGACTTCTTCAATAGAGATCCTATCTCCATGTGAGGCCATATTTTAAGGGGTAGGACTTCAACATATATACTTTTCAGAAAACAGTTTAAATAACTTGCCATGAGTAAAACTAGCAGTGCAATAGTAAATTTGCATTGAGATATTTTTCTTTTAAGGGGAATGTTTAGAAACTGTAGGAAATATTCATCTGAAATTTTAAATAAACACTAAAACTTCTATATTTTAGGTTAGTTTATCACACTAAGTCCTTCAAAAATGATATTTTGCTATTACAAACTATTCAGAAATGTATATTTATTTTCAAATACACATACAACTCTTTGAATGTTAATACTATATATTACTTATATATCTTCAACTGGTTTGAGCTGAATTTGACCTTTGTTCAAAAAACATATTGTGGTTAAGACAAAGTCTAAGTTAATACTAATTTTATATTAACATATTTTTAGCCTGTTCTGAGAGGTCAAAAATAGCAAACAGTTGTTTTCTGTTTAAGAACCACTTATCATTAAAACAATTGAAATGATGATATGCAGAAAAGGGGGAAAGAGAGGAAAATAATCAACGGAGCAAATAATATTCTACTTATGCAAATCACTCTCATTTCTATTCAATGACAAAAACAAGCATGACTGCAAAGCTGTTCCATAAACAATAGATACCACAGCTGTTCATTAGAAGGCCATTTTTAAAAATTAATTTTACTAATTAGAAAGCTCTTCTAGAAAAAAAAAAAGAAGAAGAAAAGAAGAAGAAGAAGAAGAAGAAGAAGAAGAAGAAGAAGAAGAAGAAGAAGAAGAAGAAAGCCCCCACAACTCTGTAACATCCATTGATCACCTAAGAACATGTTCCTATAATTGGTGATGAAATGCCTTAACCATGGTAGAACAATGGATTTCACACTAAGAATTCTGGTAACCTTGAAACCAAATGTTTTTCATATATTTCCTCAATTGCATTTGGGCTTCTCCTATTTCCTTCAGATTTGATTTGTTTAAAAATAACTTTACTGCTAAAGCAACTGGTTCCCTTTCCCAAGTGCACAGACGACCCAAAATAAAAGGCTTTTTGCTTGGTTAGCCTTGCATTCAGCTCTCTGGAAGCTGTGACTTCTCAGGAGAATAACTGTTTTTCCTGGAACAATCTAAACTACTGCTATATCTCAAAGTAGTTAGTGTAATGTCTTGTTTTCCTTCCAACTAACTCTCACTCTGAAACTCAACTTAAAAGATTATTCAGAAGCGGGCTCTGTTTCACAAACACTATTTTGAATACTGTGAATTGATACAAAATGGTATAAAGACAGAAACTGCACAATAAAGGGAAATTCACGGCTACATTTCATAGTTTGAAAATCTGTATGTCCAACTGTCAGGCAATTCAATACTCTATATTCAGTACTCCAAACACACTGGAACCGTTACCATAAATGTTTGACACTTAATGAGATGAAATCAACATTGAACTGGGACTGTATAAAGACAATTAAACATCGTACTTTTTGAGGTTTTAATTTGTATAACTAGCACTCATGAAAACAAGGCAAATGCTTAAATCATATTACCCTCCAGTTGCATCTCTCAAGGGTTAACCCTACATCATTTTATCAAAAATATTGTCAGATAAAATGTGTAAGTAAGTGAATAAAATGAAGAGAGGTAGAGCATAAAGTTTGCCACTGAATTCAATCAAGATTAATTCTTTAGGATGGGAGGGGAACACATAGTTTTAATTCTTGGATTTCTTAATTGTTTAAATTTATTTTAACTTTAAAGTTTGATTTAATTACTACATCATGATGGTCCATAAATCAAACATGAATTCTCTTGTAAAATATATGTTTGGTGAGCTAAATTAGGACTAAGTGCAAGATATGCATTAGTTCCAGATAGCTTAAATCTATGGATTATTCAGACTCACATTAGTAGAAAGCTTTTCTTGTTAATGCTGTGCTTAACTTTTTTTTTAATACAGTTGGTTCGAATTACAAAAAAGCCTTGCCATAATTTAATCTTCTTTAAGGTAAACGGATTAAAATAGATTTCTTATAGATTGACACAGGCTTTTCTAAAGTTGTAGAGACAATTTTTCTTATCTCCTAGGAAAAGGTGCTTACTTGATCTTTCATATTAAATTTTGGGTCCCAGAAAAAAATTAAAAATCAACAAATGAGATTAAATTATTGAAAATCTGCAAGTCTGTATGGGGAGTAAGAGACTCCTGATCTAATTTCATTCCAAAATATCAATTAGGTTTACAATTTCCCTCTTATAAAATATTTACATTTTAGAATTATTCAGACACAGCCTGCAGTCTGGTAATACAAAAACTTATTGATTGACCAAAACAAGCAAACAAATGAAGGCATTCTGCAATTTAGACATTTACCAATGACATACTTGTTTCATTGCTCTGGTAATCTGGGTCCCCTTGGTAGTAAGTCTCTCTTTTAATGTGTTAATGAGAGTGATACCATGTGCTTTAATACTGTAGCTCAAATCCTTTCCTCAGCTTGAACAGCTCTTTACTCTTAGATTACACCAGCTCCTGACTTCAGGTTCTGCCCTCTCTTTTCTGCAGATGTTTCTTATTCTTACATTAGAGGCCCTGTGCACAAAATTCATGGGCGGGTGTCCCTCAGCCTCATCTGCACCCTCTCCAATCTGGAAGCCCTAAGGGGATGTCCTACTGATGACTTAGGACTGCTCTCCATTGTTATATGCTCTCTGTGGGGCCTGCCTGCTCTACAGTGTGGTAACTGCCAAGCAGGCCATGCTGGGTGCTACCTGTGGGCTGTACTTCAATGCTCCTGGGTCGCTGAGGCTGTGCTGGGTGCTACCTGTAGCCACTCTTGCTTGCTCTACTGCCAAGAAGGCCATGCTGGGAGCTGCCTCCTCCTTGCTGTCAGTCTCCATAGAGGCAATGAGCTTAATTTGCATACCCACTCCTGATTGGCTGGTGGGCATCATGAAATGACAGTCAATTTGCATATTTCTCATTTATTAGTGTAGACTCCTCTCAACCTGCACAGCCATATTCTAGGGAGTCCCCCAAATTAATGAAAATAAACCCTTGTGATGGATTGTTCTCAGTCTGTGCTGAGTTTAAATAGAGAAAATGAATGAATCTTTATTTTGCAGAAAGTACCAATACATTATAAGTTCACATTGTTTTTAAGAAAAAAACAAAGTTAATTTTACCAAATCAACTAACAGCAAATGATAAATCTAGAAATAACCAGACTGTATGAAAATCCGGAGAACATTTTGCATTCATATATTAACCTTGCTCTAGGAAAGCACATAGTTTGTATTAAATACTGATTGAGTTTCGAATCTATTGGTGAGAGTAAAATACTTTCCATAATTTACAAGCTAAATTAAAAAATAAACCTTCATTCTTTTGCTTTGGGAGTTTGTGATCTCTTGTAATTGTCTTGACAGGTGAACAATGGTCTTGGTCTTTAAATCATTCAGAAACTTTTAGTGAATGATTGCCATGTGCTAGACACGAAGATTAATGTTCTGGGTACAGCAGTAATTAATTCAGGAACTTCATCCCTTACAGAGGTTATTATTTGGTCTAGAAGATACATGACAGATAAGAAAAGAATAACATACTGAAAGTGATGCAAAGGAAACACAGGAATTAGGGTTTTGATGCCAGGGTAACAATTTAAATCCAAGAGAAGGTAGAGGTAGGGAAGAAAGCTCTCTTGAAGCATGAATGATGAGTAAAAACTGACAGAGGACTGGAGAAATATACAAGAGGGAAAAGTGGAAAGACTGTGCCATGAAGGAAACATTTGTTAGAGGCCCTGAGGTGAGATTGAACAAGACAATCTGCAGCTTTATGTGCTTCTTTTTCCACCAAACTTGAACCTATCTGGATGTCACAATACAAGAAACATAAGGTTGTTCTTCTCCATTTGACATCCTGGAAGGTACCCATGATGTATGGTGCGTCAAAGAATTGAACACTGGGAACAATGATCTGAAAGGCAATGCTGTATGAGTGCCAGAAATAAAACTCAGTGCAATAAAATAATTTCACCTTCATTAAATAAGTTTAATTTGGGATGGCCCCAAAAGTTGTTGTACATATGTGCTTAGCAGATGAACTAGCATATATCATGTGCCAATTCACTGATGTTTTTATTAAACCTTACCAAAAAAAAGAAAAAAAGTACATATTCAATAAAAAGAAAATAATTTAAAATGTATGTAAAGCTGGGTTTAAATTTTCAAATGAAAGCAAGAGAGAGCACATACAACTAGATGAATTTGGGATATTAAAATGGAAAACATTACTTCATTTGAAGAAGATATGTTAAGGAATGCATTCCAGTATAAAAGAAAAATAATTCTATGTCATTTAGGCAATTTGTCCTTAGCATGAGAATTATATCTTTGCTAGGCAATCTTTCTTTATTGTTTATTATTTATTGAATACCAAGTATGCAGCACTATATAAATCATCATAGACACAGTTCCTACCCTGAAGGCATACAATCTAAGCTGGAGAAAACAATTCAGACATAAAAGATGTCAAATGTGTTGATTAAACTCAGAAGATTGAGATTCTTAATTATAAATATGTCTTTATGGCTTAGGAAGTGAAAACTGTAAATAAGACAAAAGGCAAAATGATAGGAAATCACATTCTAGATGTGTTTTATATCTACAGTCTATTATTAGCTAGAAAGTAAAAATTATACTTAAGCTTGAGAAAGAAAAAAATAAATAGAAACACAAAATTTTGGGAAGGTGATATTATACAAGAATTACCTTCTATTTTCTATTAACATTTTTCTCCTTCTTATTTCCTTATAGAAACAATGTTCTGGTTCATTATGAAACTTGATTATATTCTTAGCAATGCTTTTATCTCATTAATTTACATAAGTTTTTAAAAGGAAAACAAGTACAAGAAAAAGGAGCTCAGGCTTCTATTAAATCTTATTTTGCTTTTAACTAGCTTAGGATTTCTTGTTCTGTGCCTTATATTATCACAGGAATAAAAATAATATTTAAAGACAATCCTTTATGCAATGCTAATCTGTTAAAAAAAATGGGAAGAGTGTCAGATTTACCCAATGTGCAATGCCAAAAGATGGATATAGATAGACAGACAGACATATCTATCTATATTATATCTATATCTACATGGACATCTATCCATCTATCTATACCTTGAACATCTTGCACATGGTAATTCTTCTATATGATTTATTACTTTCAATTTAATCTTATATTCCTGGCTGTATTTTAAATATAAATTCTACTTTAAGAAAACATGAATTTAAATATATAAAACTAGGGGCCCAGAACATGAGATTTGTGCAAGAGTAGGCCTTTCTTCCCCTGGCTGTTGACACTGGCTTCCCTCAAAGCCCTGGCTTTGTCCAGAAGGACATCAGCAAGGTCACTTGTTATGTGTTCTTTGGTGGGATAGTAAACACTCATAGTCAAGGAGTACAGTCTTCTCTACCTCTACTTAGAAGGCAGTTATTTCTTTAAGAATGCTTTATAATAAATACTTATAAGTATAATATTTGCAAAATAGCCAAGCACTTCACATTATAGATAGAAATATCTCTATTTTACAGATGAGGAAACAGTTCACAGAGCTAGAAAGAGACAAATCCAGGTGGTATCCATCCAGAACCAATAAATATAGCCACTAAATTATATGCCTTAGGAGTTCTCCCCACTGGGTAGAGCTTAACTAATTTACTTTTTAGTAATAGAAAGAAGTAGAAATGGAAGCCTGGTATAGAGGAAATGAACCATGTTGTATCCCCAGCCAACTTTATATATGAAAAATTTAACACAGTATGTCAAAATATGAGCTGATTTAGATATAGTCATTGTAGACTCAGTGCCCTTGGTGGTCTCGGATCTATCTTTTGGTTCAACAGTGTTTGGACGAATAGATCCAGGGACGCCCCTTCTTCCAGACTCTGGCCACTCTCTTGAGTCTTATTTAGTCACCACCTTCAGAACCACCTCCAAGACCAGCCAATACACCAGTTTTATTTATTTTTATTATCTTAACTCATTACCCAACAAACATGACCTCCCAACTTGTCACAATTATTCCAGTGAGGTGGAGGCTGCTGTCAACCTCCTAGCCAGATTGTATCTGCGGACCCCCTACACTTATCTCTCTCTGGGCTTCTATTTTTAGTGGGATGATGTAGCTCTCCAGAACATGGGCCACTTCTTTCATGAGTTGGTGGAGAAGACACATGAAGACATTGAGCATTTCTTAAAGTTGCAAAATAAGCACAGTGGCCACATTCTCTTCCAGGATGTGCTGAAGCCTTCCCAGAATGTGTGGGCCAAACTCAGATGCCATGGAAGCCGCCCTGGCCTTGGAGAGGAATCTGGATCAGGTCCCTTGGGAGCTGCATGTGCTGTGTTCTACCTGCACAGACCCTCATCCTTTACTTCCTGGAGAATCACTTCCTGGGTGAGGAGGTGAAACTCATCAAGAAGATGGGTGGCCACCTAACTAACTCTGTAGGCTGGCCAGCCTCCAGGCTGGGCTGGATGAGTTTCTCTTTGAATGGCTCACCTTCAAGCATGGCTAGTAGCCTTTGGAGCCCAGAAGCTTATGAGGGACCCCTTTGCCTTTCCCTGACATTTGACTTTTACCTGAGCCTCTCCTTAAAACTACTAGCCATTTTTTTAACCACCCTGGATCCCTCTCCCATGCATTGGACCAAATGAAACAATTAAGTTTTTTTGCAGGAAAAAAAAATAGTCAATGTAGATAGAATTCACCAATATTACTGGTGAATTTATTTAAAAAGGCCATATGCAAAGTACAAAATACATATAGAGAAAAAACAATATGAACACAGAGTGCAGATGGCTATATACATGCCAAAGAGAGAGTCCTGGAACTGAATCCCCTTCCCTCACAGCTTCCAGAAAAAGAAAAAGAAAAAAATAACACCGTAGATACGTTACCTTGAGTTCAGACTTCTAGTCTCCAGAACTGTGAGAGGATACATTCTTGTTGTTAGAGCCACTCAGTCTGTGTAAAGCAGCCTTAGCAAACTATTGATAAAATAGATAACCATTATAAAATACCATCTTCATTCTTCTAGCCATTTCAATTCAGAACAAATGCCTTGTACTCAGGAGCTCAGCATAGGCTTGGGGACCAGGAATTTCATAGCAGAGGAAATTGCTGTTAAGAGCAGGTTGAAGAGTAAAACCAGTATTTTCTCCTAATAAATATATTTTCATAGAATAATTCTATGGACAATTTGCTATATTTTTAGGAAAAAGACCTTAGATAGCTCCTGACTTATTTCATGGGCTTCCATGGTTCATTATGTGAATCCCCTACAGAAGGTGCAGGGATCCTACTCTCATGCTGTTCTGCTTCCTGTTCCCCTTTGCACTTGGTAATCTCTTCATCTGCTGATGCTGCTCTCCACTCCTTACTGTGATGTATTTCTGTTAAGACTAGTAGTCTTGAGGTAGGCTATGTCACAATGGAGTTGCAACTGATAAAAGCTACAGAAGCTGTCAAGAAGACCACTCCCCACTGGACTTAAGGTTTAAAACTAACAGAGACCAACTGGATCCAACACAGTGACTAATTTCACCTTAGAGAAACACCTGGCTGAGTGTGATATTACCCACTACTGAGAAGTTTCAGAACAGTCTCTATTATGTTTACAAGTCACATTGAAATTATTTGAGGGTATAGTTTGACACTAGAGCTTCTTTCTTTCAGTCATGGTTTAGAAGAAATTCTGCTTACTAATGATGGATGGGGAGAAAAAGCATTAATTCTGGAACATAGATGTCAAACAAACAATAATTTTTTTTGTTTACATAAATCTGATGTCCTAAAATTTACTACTTACTATCTTTTCTATCAGCAATCTATAATAATAAAAGTGTAATATGCTAATTAGACCAGACAGCTGAACAACTTTCTGGATGTCATTCCAGACAAATCTGCTGCAGTGGTGCCAAGGCAGCATCAGTTAGGGGCGATCAGGCAGGCAGGTGAGTGGTTAGAGGTGATCAGGCAGGCAGAATGGTTAGGGGTGAGAAGCAGGTAGGCAGAGGTGGTTAGGGGTGATCAGAAGGCAGTTGAGTCATTAGGATGATCAGGCAGGCAGGTGAGCAGTTAGGAGTGATCAAGCAGGCAACTGTGTAGTTGGGGGCAATCAGGCAGGCAGGCAGGCAGGCAAAGGATTTAGGGGTAATCAGACAGGCAGGCAGAGTGGTTAGGGGCATTCAAGTAAGTAGGCAAGTGAGCAGTTAGGAGCCAGTAGTCCAGGATTGCAAGAGGAATGTCTGACTGCTGGTTTTGTCTCGATCCCACAGGGATCCCTGCAGGATCTGGCCTAAACCAGCAGTCAAACATTCCTTGTGGGGGTCCCAGGTTGTGAAAGGGTTCAGGCCAGGCTAAGGGACAACTTCCTTTCCCCTGTGCAGGAATTTTGTGCACGGGGCCTCTAGTGGTTATAATTCCCTCAAAACTGAATAAACAGTAAGTTTAACCCTATTGGTCTTTACTTGGGAATATAATTATTCACCCCAATGAGTCTCAGAAGCATTTTTGAATGATTCTATATATCTGGGAGACATTTCTGTAAAAATTGCAACTATAGACCAAAAAAGCTCTTGATCTACTCAGTCCTTTATAATGATTATATTGTATTTGAAATGTATATTGTTCCCATGACACTCTTAAATATAACTTTCTGAGGCGTTCCCTCATAGGGGTCTGAGCTTAATTGTGAGTCATTGATTCAACTTGAATAGTTAGAGAGAATGAGGTTTTCTGATTTGTCCCAAGACCCCTTCAGGAGTGAGTGAGGTTGTATAGATAGGTTAGAATTTTTTTTAATCTTGAGAAATTTCCAATACAATTTTATAAAAGATAATATGCTTTTAAAATTTGAACTGAAATGTAAAAAAAAAAAAAATGTTATTGACCCCTGATTTGAGTTGCCCTTTCACTAATAATAAGGGATTTGCACTGACTTATTTTTTAAACTTTTGGGGTACATTTTCAAATTTTAACATTATGTTCCTGGAATGTGCAGTCTCAGATTATTACAAAACCAAGTGCAATAAAGGTGACTTGATTGCCACTGTGCAACCTGAGAATAGGTTCTGGAATACAGTTGACCCCCTTGCTTGACTTAGGTCATACATCTATCTATCTTTAAACCAGTCCCTGTGGCCAAAGTAATGGACCATTCTGACTTAAATCACATTCTCTGCTGTGGTTACAGAAATTATCTAGTCTCCCCACAGCAAAATTGAGTGTGGGGCAGGAGGCTGTGGGTAGATGCAGACAGAATTTTATGCACTGCTTAAGAACAAGAGAGAATGTATATTGGAAAGAAAATTAACAAATGTTTAATATAACTTGTTAGCTTGAACAAGGCATATAGTATAACATGATTTTAGTCTTTTTATCATTATGGCCTAACTAACAGAGTTGTAAAGTAATGAAGCATGATAATAATGGAAATGATTATGGCTTAGAAACCTCCTCCAGTCATTAGAAACTATGGGTTTGAAAGGGAAAAAACAATAACAACTAAAAATTAAAAATAAAATTCCTTTCTTATGCTCCTTCCAAATAATGAACTTTTTTTCATATAAAAGATTGAGACATCAAATATGTGTTCTATAACTTTTTCTAATTAAAGAGAACAATTCTGTTCTATATCAGAGAAATAATCACAACTAAGCTTGTGCTTTAAAAAGTGGGGGAAATGTTTTATTATTATTTCTTAATTTGACTAAACAATTACAGATGCACATTTATCTATGTTCACAGTCCCACTTTCCTACTACAATGACTTTAGGTCTGATGTCATATATTTCTACCATAAAAATATATTTTTTAAATACAATAAAAGAAGTATTCATAAAATTACAACTGATAAAAAAATTGGAGATTTTAATTATTCTTTTGCAACTTTTCAATAATGTTTATAGCTAGATGTGCTAACATGTTCTGTATAGGATAGTTTGGAAGTGAAAAAAAAATATTTGAAATGTGCAAAAATATTTTAACAAGAAATAATAAGAATTTCAAAGATAATTTATAACTATAAATTTGTATTTTAATGCCAATGTATAATAGCCATCATTTTCTACTAAGATTTTCTGATTCTTCCTTGTTCAGTTTTAGAAGATTGGATGTGTCTAGGAATTTATTTAATTCATCCAGATTGTCCAAATTTTAGGCATATAATTTTTCATATTTTATTTCAATGCTTTGCATTTTTTTATTTTAATTGTTATAAACAATCCAATTAAAAAATGGGAAGATAATCCAAATAGACACTCCTCCAAAGAGGACATACAGATGGCTAATAGATATATCAAAATATGCTGAATGTTACTTATCAGATAAATTAAAATTAAAAGCACAGTGAAATATCAACTCATAGCTGTCAGAATGGCTATCATAAAAAAATAAAACTCAACAAACAAGTGTTGGTGAGGATGTGGAGAAAAGAAATCTTATTACACTGTTGGTGGGAATACAGGTTGGTGCAGCCACTATGGAAAGTATTTCAGATTTAACTCAAAAAATTAAAACTGGAACTGCTTTATAATCCAGGGATTTCACTTCTGGGAATATAAAACAAAAACAAACCAACAAACAAACAAAAAACCCAAAACACTAATTCAAAAGAATATATGCAACCCTATGTTTATTGCAGCATTACTTAAAATAGCAGAGATCTGGAAACAACCTAAGTGCCCATCAGTAGATGGGCTAAAAAATATGTGCTAAATTTACACAACAGAATACTAGTTGGCCTTAAAAAAGAAGGAAATGTTACCTTTTGTGACAGCATGGTTTGACCTTGAGAGTATTATGCTAAGTAATATAAACCAGATATGAAAAGACAAGTACCATATGATTTCACTTACATGTGGAATCTAATGAATAAAATAAATTAACAGACAAAATAGAAACAAACTCATGGATACAGAGAACAGACTGCAAGTTGTCAGAGGAGAGGGAATTAGGGGGACTGAGTAGAAAAGATGAAGGGATTAAGCAATGAAAAATAAATCCTCATAGACACAAACAACAATATGGTGATTACCAGAAGGAAAGGGAGGTGAAGGGAGAGAGAATAGAGTAAATGGGGAATGACAAAAGATTATAGAAGGAGACTTGACTTGGGGTGGTGAATACACAATACAAAAAAGATAATGTATTATAGAATTGTACACCTGAACTCTATATAATTTTATGAACCAAATAGGGGCCAAGAACATGAATTCATGCACCTTGAAAGGAACTGTGGGCCACAAGGCTATGGCAGGCACAGGGAAGGGTCACAACCCATCCTCCATGCCCTGCCTGTACTCTCCTGCCACAGCCCCCTGTCCCCTGTCTGCTGGTAACCCCACTCCCACCACTGCCACTCCCATGCACTGTTGGCACCAGTCCTGTTTGCACCCGCTGAAGGTGCTGAGCAATTGTAGCTGACAGCCAGTGGGTGCCAGTGGCAGCTGCTGCCCTGATTACCCCGCAGGAGCAGGGGAAGTTGCAGAATCCCTCAGAGGCAATCAGGGCCAGCAGCTGCCACTCACGCCTGCTGCTGGCATGGAACAATTGGAAGCAGGGACACCACTGGCAGTAGGTGCAAGGGGCAGCTCCAGTGCCTGCAGTGTGTGCAAGTGGAGCTGTCACCAGCAATAGGTGTGAGAGGCAGCTGCCAACCCTGATCTTCCCTCAGGAGCAGGGGGTTGTAGAGAAACCTTGAGGGGCAATCAGGGCTGGCAGCCACCACTTCCACCCACTGATAATGATGAGAGATTGGGTCCTGCTCAGGGCACTGGCAGTGGGTATGAGCAGCATCTCTGGTGCCAGCAGCAGGTTGAGTGAGGCTGGCGCTGGTAGCAGGTGTGAGTGCCAGAGGTGACTGCGGCATGTGGGAGCAAAGAACTTTTAGTAAGTACCAGAGGCTCCCCCTGATGACAGCGACCAACACCTCACCTTGGTTGGCTTCCCCACTCACTTGATCCACCATCCTGCCACAACCAACACTTGCCATGTTAGTCACCCACCCCCAGTGGTCAGCACATATCATAGCAACCAGTTGTTCAGTTGTTTTGCCATTTGGTCTATTTCCATATTAGCCTTTTATTATATAAGACTAGAGGCCCAGTGCACAAATTCATGCACTGGTGGGGTCTAGGTGGCTCCTTATGGTCATTGGCTTTAGATAGATAGATAGATAGATAGATAGATAGATAGATAGATAGATGCCACACCAATAAATTCAATAATATGTGTATATATATATATATATATATAATATGTGTATATGTATATATATATATATATATATATATATATATATATATATATATATATATGTAATAGTGGTTGAAATGAACTAAGTAGAACCAAAATACAGGATATATTTTATAACTTGGGAATTATTTTGGTCGGGCAGGTTAAAAAGTAAACAATCAAGAACAAGCATGAGTTAGAGTAACCAGTTTGCCAATTGAAACAGACTTCCCAAGCCAGCATGTAAAATCCATGGCCAAGGAACACATAATACAGATAATCTTTGAGCTGTCTTGTGGACAGATGTGACTATTGTCTCACACACTTTCAGGACTTCATAGGTGGGCTTCACATCTGGTTCATAAATGCACCTCTTTTCCCTTTAGAAAGCCACGTAGATTTTTGAAATGTATCTAGGCCAAAGCACTATGTGTGGTGTGGGCAGGAGTGGGGTCTTAGGGTAGTTGGCAGCCAGGACTTTGAACTGCGTGATTCAGCCCACAGGCCTGGAAGAATAATGTCTCTTTGCAAATGAGCATTTCCCAGCTCATGGTTTTCACTAGAATTTCCTGTAAATGTAAATTAGAATTAAGAAGGGAGGGAGAGTATGGCTTTCAATGTTTACACTCATCTGCAGTATGAGATGTATTTTTCAAGAGAAAAGGGCAAACCTCAAATGATCTGAGGTTTACATTAGTGCGCCAAAGCAGCACTATTAATTGGCATCTTCTGCACACTCAGACCTTTTCTGATGCAAAGCCTCTCTGGAAACCTCTGGAGTGCAGGCTTTCTTGCCTTCTCTCTCATTGTTCCCATTTCAGGTCTTGCCTGGAAAGGGCCCAACAACAGATTTCTCTTGTTCCAATATTTCTACTTCTCTTCTTCCTATTAGTAAAAAAAAAAAAAAAAATCCATGGAAACTAACCTATGAAAAGAGAAAAGTCAAGGTTTTAGGTAGTATCCAATGCAAAAACTTCTCTCACATTGATATTTCATTTACCCACTCCTTTATCTTTTGGGGAGTTTACACTTGGCATATGCACAGAGCTTGTATGTGCTTAATCGTAGCAGCGATGTTTAGTCTGGTATGCTTGCTTTCCCTTCTCCAGAAACATTTCACACTTCTGTACTCTGGAGTCAGCTTGGGGCAGAGCAAAGCCCCAGCTGCTCTGCAAATGGAGTGATACCTCCTCCAAACCCAGCGGCACAGCCTAGGTGTGGACAGGACTCACTCACAGGCCCAGGCACCTCTAGCCCAGGTAATGAAACGGAGGGATTAGAATTCTTTCCAGCACCTGTTTGCCTATGGCTTTGCTATGGAAATTAAGCTAGGAATTCATTCTGTAAGTCTGGAAACTAAACTTTAAATGTACTCAATTTTCAAAATGTGCAGAGAATATGCAGGTGTTTTTTTTCCCCCCCTATTTATTTTTTACTAAGAAGTTTTATTACTTTTGACTAATGGTGCCATTGCCCTTAGGGGAAATGCTATTATGAACCTCTTTGAGACCTGTCAAGAAACACACTGGAAAACTTATGATGGATTACCCAGGGTGCACTGAGCTGTGTATGTTCCCATTTATGTGAAGATGGTGGGGATGGAGGTTGGAGGGTGGATGTGATGGGTGGAAGGCCGGGATGGGAGGCATGTTAGAAATTGGCTTTCAGTAAATGGATAGTAGCACATTGAACAAAGCTCAATTATAATTACTATTTTTACATTTTATTGATTTTTTATGGAGAGGAGGAGAGAGGCATAGAGAGTTAGAAACATCAATGAGAGAGAATCATCGATCAGCTGCCTCCTGTACACCCCACACTGGGGATGTGCCCATAACCAAGGTACATGCCCTTGACCAGAATCGAACTTGGGACCTTTCAGTCCGCAGGCCAATGCTCTATCCACTGAGCATCAATTATAATTATTTTTACTAATCCTCACCTGAGGATATTTTCCATTGATTTTTTTTTTAAGTGGAGGAAATGGGGAGAGACAGAGAGAAACAACCATGTGAAAGAGACACACTGACTGTTTGCCTCCCAACCCCGCCCCAACCAAGGCTGGAGCCTGCAACAGAGGTATGTGTCCTTGAGAAGAACTGAACCTGGGACCCTTCAGTCCATGGGCCGATACTCTATCCAAACTGGCTAGGGCTCAATTATAATTTTTAAATAAGTTCATGTATTTTGATATTAAATATTGAATGAAAGTTACATATATGCATATATACTATATCACTATATCAATCACGGCATCTCAATATCAGGACCTCTCTAGAAAACAAACTGAAAAAAAGGTGCTTGCAAGAGGTAGTTTTTGGGGGAATGCTTTCAAATTACATGGTTTAGGGACCAATAAGAATGAAACAGAGATGGAGGGAAGCCAAACCAAAAATGCATTATTGAGCTGGTGCACTGCCATGGACAACCAGGGTTTAATTTTGCTGGGATACCGCAAGATCTAAGTAAAATATGTGTCTCACAATGGTCAGTGTGTACAAAAGAGAAGGAGGTATTTTTTACCAGCTCCTGCTCCTTATTGATTGAGGTCACTTCACTGTTCCTTAGCATCTTCTCAATTTCAACATCGTTCATGCATCAGAATAGTTGAGTATGTTCTTAAAAACATCCCATGTTTGGAAGCTCAGAGACCAGGGGATGAGAGAGAGAGAAATCTATGCTGACACTAATGTGAAGTGACATGAGGTTACTCTAGTGGATCCCATTGTTGCACCAATGCCTTGAGTAAAAGGTTGGGCTGAGATGGGAGGGTGGGCATCACAGCGGTCTCACTCAGAGCTCCCATAGGAACCAAAGAGCCTAAGATGGAACAGACTCTGCTAAACAACTGATTGTACCAATTGACAAAAATGATCATTGGTGAGGATCTGAAAGGGCAACAGAATAACTGGCATTAGCACTGTTGGCAGAGAGGTGGTAGTATATGTTTGTATTACACTCACACTCCTACATATGAAGGAGTGTGAGTGTAATACAAAGAGTCATCTGCTGGCATAAACTCAAATTTCAAAATTCTATTAAACATAATCACTTTTGAAAGTTCAAAATGGTGAACTGGAAATATTATAGTTGAGACCAGGTGAGAGTGACATTCAGTGGGTCCTCATTTTATATATATTAGTAGCATCATCGGACATTTGCACCAAAAGTTACAAAAGGGAATGGAAAGGGCTAGTGGCTTTCTGAGCTTAGCTTTGCAATATATCTCCATGAAAAACAAAAGTATATTATATCAAAAGTCAAAGAGCTCTGAGAAATAAAATACAATATGTTGCAAAATATTAATAATACTAATAATGTTGGGGTTTGCCCTGTAAATCAATATATTTTGCTCAATTTCTAAACTAAATAAAAATACATAAAGGGTAAAGTCATATCAATGCCAAAATATCAGTACTATGTCTAAGAAAAATGAAGTTCTTAACTTTTAATCCCAGAGGTAAGCAGCTTAGTAACCAATACTAGACATCCCTTGACATCCAAAGACTGTCCCTGTAGTGTCCAAAACAGTTTCCTGAATATAGTAGGTGTACAATAAGTACCGATTAAATCATAGTAAACAGAGAAGGATAGAAATTCTCAGTGGGCCACCAGGACTCAAGAGCAAGGAGAATCTGACTATGCAAGTCATTTCACTCTATGAACCAGAATCATTTTTCTCAAAAATGAGAAACTTAACACTGGATGAAAAGAGTATGAAAGAGTATCATTTGTATGAAAGGTGTCATTTAACTTGTAAAACCAATGCATTAAAGCCAATTTGGTGTACATGTATTGTGATTAGAACTGGAGGGTTGCTGAGACGGTGAGTTAGGGGATTTCATAATTGTGCAGAGTAATAAAAATATTTTGATTTGGCTAAAGTGTTAATATTTTAAACACTTTAAATATTAAATATGAAACTCTCTCTCTCTCTCTCTCTCTCTCTATATATATATATATATATATATATATATATAGAGAGAGAGAGAGAGAGAGAGAGAGAGAGTGAGAGAGAGAGTTAATTTGAGAAAAATGATTCTGGTTCATATATATATATATATATATATATATATATATAGTTTAATATATATATTAAACTATAGTGTAAAAATGAGCAGCATATTTTACTGGTTTAGTAAAAGAAAATATTCTTAGATAGATATTTGTCTATATAAAATACTAAGCAAATTTCTGATTCAGAACTGGGAACTGAAACCTGAGGAGTCTTGCTTATGAATGAAATCATAGTGCCTGAAATAAACAAAGAAAAAACAATATTTTTCTTTAGTCTGCCATTGCCAGGATGTTAAAAAAATATGGTTGTAGACACAGAGTTGGATAAAATGCTGTCAAATATGTAATATGTTATTAAATACATTAGTACATTCATGAATAGAATTTTCTGTATAAAAGTAAATGAACTTGGTACCCATTTGATCAAGAATTAATCTGAGAAAGCCCATAAGGATAAAGCAGCTGAGAAAGTAAGAACCATGAAGAAGTAAACTATCAGAAATATTCGTGATATATAGTATGATTTCTGCATTCCCACAATCATTGATATTTGTCCACAATTTGAATTTATTAGTAACCCTAGATTGGAGTAGTTTTTCTTTTTACAATGGAGAAAGCTTAAATTAGTGATTGAGAATCTGACAAGGACACACACATACTGAAATATATTAGACATTTTGATCTAAAGATACCTATGTTAGGTGAAAAAAACCTTTTTATTCAAGCCACTTTTCTCTAATTCCAGGTGAAATATATGCTCTGTGTCCCATTAAATGCCTTCTGTGTATCTAATAAGTAATCTGGCCCCAAACGCATCATTTGTTCTACATCACATCTACAGCTGAGCCAACATGGAGGTAATAAAGGACAAGATTTATAAAGCAAACCAAATTGACAGAGTCCAAATACCACCTGAGTTTTTTTTTTTTTGTTTTGTTTTGTTTTTAAGAAAACGAACAGTAACCCCATAACTGTGACATCCTCATCTCCATTTTCTCCTCCTCCTCCAGTCAGGCCCTTCTGGAGCATGCTCCTATATCTTGCAAAGAACCATTTATCACATATTCTAAGAAATCGTTTAAAAACATTTCCTGGAATAGCAAGGCGCATTCTATTTCAAAGTTGGTGACTGTCTAACCAAAACAAAGAGCATTCCTATTTTGTAGTCCAACTGTAACACTCTCATAGAAGCTTATCCCTCAAGAAGGAAATTGTAACAGAATGTCTCAGAGAATATAAACATCCTTCTTGATTTATGGGATGTACAGGATATTTGTCTCAGTCACTTGGAATGCTGGAAAGTTTTGTTGTGCCCCTTGAAAGCACAAATCCCTACTGTTTAAAATATTAACACTTTAGCCAAATCAAAATATTTTTATTACTCTGCACAATTATGAAATCCCCTAACTCACAGTCTCAGCAACCCTCCAGTTCTAATCACAATACATGTACACCAAATTGGCTTTAATGCATTGGTTTTACAAGTTAAATGATACCTTTCATACAAATGATACTCTTTCATACTCTTTTCATCCAGTGTTAAGTTTGTATTTTTACTGAAAATGAAGGCAGTTTAAAAATGAGGACATTGATATAAAAACTAAAAAAAAAAAAAAAAAAAAAAAAAAAAGATTCCTTGCATCATAAGCCTCCTTTTTGCATGATCCTTAAGGAAACTAGATAATCTAGCCTTTCCTACTGTGAGCAAAATATCTGGGAGATTAAAAATAATATATATATTTTTTATTATTTAAGATGAAAAGGAAAGGGAAGCGAGAAAAAAAAAGAAAAAAAATAAGACAGGCATGGCATATATTCCTTCCATGTCTCAAATTTGTCATAGGAGAAAATTAAAGTGAAGAAGCTGATTCTTTGATTCTATGTATAGACATATTAAGGCACATATTAAGGAATCAGATTGCTTTTGTTTTTCTAGTGATATTTGCAACTCATTGACTTGGGGTAAATGACTTTAGTTTATGAACCTCAATTTATTAATATATTATATGGGTAAAGTAACAAAATCTTGTTCTATTTTAGAAATCACTTATAGCTATATTTTCAGTGTGTCAGAAATATATGCTTCTTGGTAGTTATACAGTAACTATCTAATGTCATGTATTTTAAATACTAGCATACAGTAGACATCCTATAAATTGTGTATTTTTAGCAATTGCTTTGATTTTGCATTTCTTCAAATGGATGGGTCCAAGGGCTACTCATACTCTATAGTTGGCATTATACTTCCTGGTACAACAATCACAAGCTTAGAGGTCATTTTAAAGGTAGTGGAAAGTTCCTTATCATGTTAAGCACCCCTCTCCTCTTGTATTCTTCAACTTGCTGATAATTCAACTTCGTTCGAGTTGTAAAAAGTTGATCAAAACTGATTCTGAAATGCCACATGATTCAGCCATTTAGACTCAGTTTCATGAAAATGCTAATTAAAGCTATTTGACAAACTTTGAATGGGTATTTTGGGTCAAATTACTTTTCTAATTACTACAAGAACTGAAGTTTTTCTATGGGCTCTCATTTGATCAAGGAAATGGGAAAGTTGGAGTCAGGATTGGACTGAGTTGTTAAGAAGGGAAGATGGAAGAACATGGTGAAGTCAACTGGAAAGAGACATATTCTGGAAATAAGAGCTGCTATATGGAATGACAATTGAATTAATTTGCTTTCTCTGTCCAGAGCTGTAGATTCTGTGGAAAAAGGCATAGTGATAGGCTGGGTCAGAAGCATATTTTCTTGTATTGGTGAGTCCAGCATAGGGTTGGAGCAGTGTCTGTAACTTATAAGAAAGTAGAAGAGGCTGGAGAGCATTAGCAGGAACTTGTAGCTGAATCACTCTGGGAAGCCATCCCATCAGCCTGAATCATAGAAGCACAACTCAAATCTGTGTCAATTGGGGGAGAATAGCAGGATTCATGAAAATAGTCATAGCTCAAGTAAGCCCCTTCCTTCCCATTAAAATGTATATATCATCCAGAAATGTAGGTGACACTAGAAATTACTCCTAATGGGATATTGCGGTATTTCTCATTATACTGTCCTATAATTAACCTAATAAATATAGCTGCTTCTTCTTCCCTCCCTTCCTCCCTTTCTTCCTTCCTTTTCTTTCCTCATCACTTCTGCCCTCTCTCCATCTCTCTGTCTTTCTATTTTTTCTCTATTTCTCCTTCTTGTGCTTTTCTAATAAGCCAATTTTTTCCCTGAAATTGTGGTTAGCTTGCTTACATTTTGGAAGTCTGATGCTGGATCGCACAGATGGTTAGAAGAGAAATTTCCCCCCTTAAATTTCTGAGTGGAAATGATGCAGCAAGAAATATGAAAACCCCTAAAATCACTCAAGTTTTCCTGGCACATCCTAAGCTCATAACCCTCTAAGAACTATGAGAATTACAGTGCAATGATCTTGATAGGGGAAATCAGAGACTAAATAAAGTCAGATTTATATGGAACTCTATTGCATTCTTTCAGGGAACTTTGCTTTTAAACCTAGAGTCAGACAGGATATTGTTGATTTAGATATTCTGGGAAGGTCACACATTAAAAGCCTTTCTCCCACATATTCAAAAACCCACAAGAAAATATTTTGTTGAAGTTCAATTCCTAGTACCTCAGAAAGTCCTGTCTCCTTACTGTTTCAATCCATTGGAACATTCTTACTACCCCAATAGCCACCAAGAGCCAACAGCTGCTTCGATGGAATTGAATAAATTTTCAGACAGCTGTTGGGGATGGTTTTCAACCACAAAGAAATGTAAGTTGAAAAGTTCACAACAAAGATTTTCCCATTTTTAAAGTAGGGAGGCTGCTATACTATGGTAACCATATATATATAAGAGGGAGGTTACTGGGTAAAAAAAAAAAAATCATGTTTGAAAGTAATACATTCCAATATTCACTAGCAAATTAGCAAATATTTTAATGATATAATGCTGAGTTGTGAATAAGCTGCTGGTTCTTTTATTAACTGCTAGTTGGAATATAAATAAAAAACATTTCTTAAGTTCAAGAATGTTTATGTTAGTAAAAATATAGAAAAAAAGTCCTATAAAACTGTATATAGATCAAGTTCTGTATATAGATCAGGTCAAATTGTCTACAGTTATAAAAGCAATAACAAAATATTTGAAGACTCTAAAGGGTGTTCATGATATATTAAGTGAAAAGGATATATATATATATATATATATATATATATATATTCACCAATTTTTAGCTGGTAAGGTAGAATTTAGGAATATATTATTTTCTTTTTCTTGCTTTTAAGTATATCCTCCATAAACTCTGATTATTTAAAACTATTATGGTATCAAATACTTTAAAAAGAAAGTATCAAATAAAGTTTTGGGTGAATAAATATTTAGAGGCAAAGGCCATCAGTCCAGCTGGATTTTTCTGATTGCTGTGGCATCTCTGGACTCATGCTCATCCTATTGGTGTAGAATGTGAGAAGTACTCAACTTAACTGTAAGTTTTGGTGGGTTTGGGTGAAAGTAGGATATTTGGAAGCAAGCGAGGGGGAATTGAGACAGGGAAGATAGTCAACAAAAGGCTGAATTAATGCACAGGGCGATGCTGCAGAGTGCTAAGGCTGGGCCCAATGAGAACCTATGTTACCTGTAGCTGGAATTGTACTAAGAGGTGAGAAAGCTGTGGTACCTGTCCACCATTTTCTAGCCCCCACTGGCTGAGGGTCACTCGAAGTGTTAACTTCTACTTTCAGATACAATTTCAAAAGATGACTGGTAGGAGAAATGCAAGGGACACTGACAGGATCTTCTCCATTAGCTTTGTTGGATGCATTTATAAATGAATGTGTATGGGGAAGCTCTTACTCAATAAAAATGATAAGATGGGATTGTTGAAAGTGGACCTCAAATTCAAATTCTGATGCTTTCTAGCTGCAGGTGCTTTGAGAAGCACTGACCATATCTGATTCTTAATATCCCATTTATGAGATATCAATAGCACCACCAACCTTCTTCCCTAAAGTCACACCAAACAAAATTACGTTCCAGAAAGATAAAAAGACACATTCCCACCTCCATTTACCAACTGGGATTAGACAATCCAGGCCACAAAAGTAAATTTGAAACTTGTGTCTGGAACAGAACCAGGGTTAACAGAATGTCACAAACTTCTTTGAAAATCCAGAATTCCATATTCTCCGACTGTGATAAGAGAGTATTATCACACAGGTTCTGGCCACCGGTGCTTTAGTCTCAGTCGATCCTCGAACCTTAAGTTCTTCTCTGGTCTATCTGGGGCCAAAATAAATAAAATCCGCATTAACATATTATCTAGTTAACAGAATGAGGTCTCCGCTTTTATAGGAAAACAAAAAACAAAAAAACACACATCTTTTTCTAAGAGTGGGATTTCTACTGTGGTTGCAGGTACTCAGAGCAACATAAGTTCCCTTTCCTCCCTGCAGAGGGAGAACATAACCCTCAGGACTGAGGAGGAGGATCCCACTTTCTTCCTCCCTCCAGGGCCATCAAAGTTGTCCCTGCCTTTCCTAGCTCATCCCCCCTGCTCCTTTTTATACTTGCAGCAGCCACACTCACCACATTGGGCTCAGCTCATCTTTCACGCCTGGCAGGCTTCCAGTGCTGCTTTGAACTGTGGAAAATCTGAGAAGTGTTTGATAGCTTTTTATATAGCTTGGTTTGATACCAATAACTCTTGAGTGTGGATGTCAAGGCAACAAAGCTGCAGCTCGCAAAGAAAGAAAAAATAATAATAAAATAAATCCCCGCAGATTCTCTCGGCGAAGAATCTGTGAAATGCTCAGCAGAATTTCCCTATTGTTTCTCGGTGTGTTTCTCAGAGGGCCTTGGTAATTAAAGTTCAGGACCTAGATGTGAATCTGTCATCGGGACGCCCTTCCTCCTGCACGCATAACAAACTGTCCCCAAATCTCATCATCTCTCACTTCCCTCCTCCAGGAACTTTAAAGCCTTGTGTGGTTATACTCGCCTGTAGTTTCATTACACTGACAAGCATATTTGGTTTTAGCTGTAATTTTCAAATATTTACGAGTAAGATTAGGGGCAGAGCGAAGTGGAATCTGTGAACATGTCTTTCGAATTAATAGCTTCGGTATTTTTATGGGGTTGGAAGAGCAGGGAGATGGGTGGGGAAAAGGTGGGGACAGTGACCCCTCCCATTTTACACAATAATTCAGCATCCATTCTTATTAGGATGAGTTCTTTACAGAAGCTGCTAAATTTGGGCTTAGATCACTTCTCTTCTGCAATCAGGGCCTCCCCAACAGGCTCAAGATTTGGTCTGTATGTCTTTTCTTTCCCAAAGGGCCCTCCTGCGAGGGAAAGAAAAGCCTAGATGAGCTTTAAATAAATGGAGCCGTGCCAAAGAATTTGGCACAGTCATTTGTCTTTGGTACTTAAACAGAGCAGAGAAGGAAGTTCTTGGAGTCGACTTCAGGCTGTGCAGAACAATGTCAGTTCAAAATAATTGGAATTTATTACCATAAACTAAATAGAATAGGCAAGTGCTTTCTTATTCCCTCCTAAATTTTTCTTCTGTTGTAGTTAATCCTATCAGAGTAAAGAAGGAAACCTATGTATTATCAAATTTACAACCATTTTGAGGTAATTTTCTGAAGCCCATTCAATCTCCAGTACTTGATTTTTAAAAAAAAAAACTTCCCTCATGATTGCCCAGCTTGTCTCTTATTTCTCCTTCATTCAGCCCTCCTTTGATTCATTTTGGTTAACTTCCCCATCTTTCTTTAGCAGTCAGGTATGGGAATAAAAACATTGAAGAGTAAAATAGAGGGATGTGGGTTTTTATAATGCTTTGGGTGGAATTGTGCCCACTACTCAATTCATATATGCCTCCAAAATGTGACGTTATTTGGAGTTAGGGTCTCTATAGAGGTAACCAACTTAAAGGGAGTTCATTAGATGGGGCCCAAATAAATAACTGGTATTCTTATCCAAAGGGGGTATTTTGACATAATTGTACATATCGATACAAGGAGAACGCTGTGAGCGCATGAAAAGATCATCTATAAGCCAAGGAGAGAGGTCTGGAACAGAGCCTTCCCTCAGCCCTCAGAAGGAAGCCACCCTGCCAATACCTTGATCTCAGACTTCTGGCTTTGTGAATCAGCAAAGTTCTGTCTTTGTAGAAACCTAGTCTGTGGTACTTTGTTATGGCTGCTCTCCCAAACACATAACTACCAGTTATTTTATAGGTAACCTGGGATATACCACTTCTTGCCTTGGGGCCTTTGTTTCCTTAAATATAATGTAACATAATTATGCCTGATTCATCAATTTTTAACAAAGCTAGAGTAACAGATCTCAGGTGAGAGAATGGCTAGAGAAATAGCTGCAAGAATAAGCTACTGTGTACACTACTTGAGGCAAGGGTCATAAATAGGTAATTTTATAGATTAAATTGGATGGTCTGCAAAATTATTGTTTTGCTACCCAGGTACACAACATGTTGTGTTATTTGTTTCTATGACCTAGAGATCTTATTAAACTACAAATAATCTTCAGAATAGCCCTGGAAATTGTTTAGAGGCTGAGCAACAGTCCAGATAGAAAGATGGAAACTGGAATAGGAGAGCAGATATAGTTATTTCAGAATAGCAGTAACAGAACATTTAATAATTCATGGAGAGAAGAAAGGTAACTCATGATTTTAACTTGAACAACCTTATGTTTAAAAGCCTGGTTCTTGATTCAAATCTGTGCTACCCAACTCAAAGTTACATATATTTGCATACAGTGCTCAGAATCCCATAGTCCAAGCATGAAATTAATCATGAGACTTATTCAGTTATTATAATCACTTAAATGCACAAAGTGTTTTGAAGCCCCTACAGTTTACTTATTCAATGATTGAAGGCCAGTTCCACGGTAAATAGAACATTGCCTTGTTTAACCCAAGGGAGATAATTCATGTTTAATGAGAGTGCAGTACATGCCATCAAAGGGAAGAAAAGAGAAGGCATAGGAAGAAAAGGAAGGAAAAGGAAGGTGAAATGAATGGAAAGGAAAGGAAGGGAAGGGAAGGGAAAAGAAAATCAGATTTATTTAAACCTAGTTTGAAGATGGGTTGCCTAAGGCCCATAAATTCTTCAAGTCCCTCTAAAAGTTAACTTGGTATTTTTCTCATAAAGAAGTCTCAAATGGACAGACTAATATTCCCTTGTTCAGATTGAATAATTTAAACAAAAAAGCTTTAAATATATGCATATTCTGTGATACTTCATGGGTAGTATAATTTTTCTAAAAGAGCCAATATTTATTCCCTTGAACTTTTTATTGTAGGGCATCATTTCTATATTTATGATAAAGACTTCATAAACCACAAATAATGTCTTATGCTTATATGTATTTTGAGTAGCAAAATAATTTTACAAAGCAAGAACCCTTGGTAACTCTTCCTTGATAAAAAGCAAGCTGACATAATTACAGACCTGTAGGCAGAACTCTGTGCTGAAAGGCATTGCTAGGCCACAGAATTTTATGGGAGGAAGTGGATAGGAACAGCTCAAACATGTAGACTGTGACACAGATTTCCTTCCAAACTCATTGGGGTGGGATTAGAGAGTAGGATGAGGTTATGGACTCTCCATGGTAAAGAGCTGGAGCATATTACTGCTCCTCCCTCTTTTTTGTTGAATTTGTTTCCTAAACTGATAAATGCTCCCTTTGGAGCTAAACCTGTTTGCCAATAATGAAACAGCTTAGATGCTCTCAACTGTCATGTTAACTCAGCCGAACTGTCATTTGCAGAAACCTTTGCAAATTGACTTTGTATTGAGCTGGTAACATCTGACTAATTCCTACTAATATTGCACAGCAGCGATAACCACTTTTGCAGAGCACATTAGCCTTGTTTAACTGGCAACATAAATAATAAATTCAAATTTCTGGGAATTGTCTTAGGCTCCACATGGCTTGTTGGCATATTTTGGAGCCAGGTACACTATTTTACATTAATGATTCTGCTAAACTCAGCTGATTTTGCCTGTTATTTCTATATCACAACCAAATATTTTAAGGAAGCAAACATCACTTGCTCTTTTTTTTATATCCTCAAGGTTCTATTTTTGTCTCTAGAAAATTAGAATGTGTGATTGTCTAGCAGTTGTTTGGCAGGTCATTTGAATTGAGCCCTGGACTGATTTTTCAAATTCCCTCCCACCTATCCCCATCTCTCTCTTCTTTTATCTAGGTTAGCATTGCAGCCTTGACATTGAGGTCAAAGGGTCTCAAACTTCTATTAAAGAAACATAATAAAAGCAGTAAGAGGGACCAGAGAAATAAATTACTTTCAAATTGAGAGCCCACTCAGAGCACATCCACTTGCAAAAGTAGAGGAGAAGCTTTCTGACTTAATTTTGCTCTAAGTTATGGTGTGCTAGGAGTAATATTTGTCCAGTATGTGTCCTGCAAATGAAAAAAAAAATACTATATAAGATACGTGTATTTTGAAGAGAGGGCAAAGGAAGAATCAATATTCTAACATGGGCTACACAACAATATGAGAGATTGAAGTTAACAGGGTGGGGGCTTTAAAATGGCCACTCATACATAACAGTTACTTAGTTAAGGAAAATACTTATTTTTTTAAAATCCTATCTAATAAAAGAGTAATATTCAAATTGACTATAACTCCAACACAAAGATGACTGCCCCCATGAAGTCAAAGATGGCTGCCCGCCCTCATGTGGAAACAAGATGGCCAGCAGAGGAGGGCAGTTGGGAGGGACCAGACCTGCAAAAGAGGGCAATTGAGGGCGATGAGGCCAACAGGGGAGGGCAGTTAGGGTCAATCAAACCTGTAGGGGAGGGCAGTTAGAGGTGACCAGGCCAGCAGAGGAGAAAAGTTGGGGGAGGGGGTGTAGGCCTGCAGGGAAGGGCAGTTGAGGAGGACCCAGGCCTGCAGGGGAGGGCAATTAGGAGTGACCAAACCTGCAGGAGAGGGCAGTTAGGGGCAAACAGACTGTCAGGGAAGCAGTTAGGCATCAATCAGGCTGGCAAGGGAGTGGTTAGGGGGCAATCAGGCAGGCAGGCAGGGGGCAAGTAGTTGGGAGACAACAGTCCTGGGTTGTGAGAGGGCAGTCAGACATCCCTCAAGTTGTCCCAGAATGGAAAGGGTGCAGGCTAGGCTGAGGTACACCCCCCCTTCACCTCCTGTGCACAAATTTCATGCACTTGGCCTCTAATTATTAAATAAAAGGGTACAAGATAAGGGTAGAAAAAACAAACAGCAGCATTCGCTTACCCGAAACCTCATTTCTCTCTGGGATGAGATCTTGATGCAGGGTGCTGTCTGGGGTCTATACTTTTGTGGTTTGGATCTGCCTTATATTTTAAAACTGATAATTTTTTTGTTGTGGAAGGATTTTTTGTGCACTACCATTTCAGTTGTGACAAACAAAATTATCTACAAACACTGTCAAATATCTCCTGGAGAGAAAAATCTAAAGCAGTGCTTAGAAGAAAAAAAACCCAAAACTTTCTGTGCTAATGGAAGTATCTGTGTCTGTGCAGCCTAATATTATAGCTATTGGCCATGTGTGACTATTAAGCAATTGAAATGTGACTACTTGGACATGAAAACTATTGTTAATCACATATAATTTTGATAATTTATATGTTAGGTTCACTGGCTATATGTTACTAATAACAGCTATTAGATACCAGAATGCCAGATTCTTTGTTAATGATAGCTGGAACTCTGCCTTGCCTGGTGTGGCTCAGTTGGTTGCACATCAACCTGTTTGCAGGTTCAATACTACATGAGGGCACATTACCAGGTTTTGGGATCTACCTCCAGTTGGAGCAAATGTGGGAGTCAACAGATCAATGTCTCTCTCTCTCTCTCTCTCTCTCTCTCTCTCTCTCTCTCTCTCTCTCTCTCTCTCTTTCTCTCTCTCTGTCTGTCTGTCTTTCTTTTCCTCAAATCAACTTTTAAAATATATTTTGAAAAACATTTATAAAAAGGATAACTGGAGTTCTAATGTTCCTTGTTTCTCCTTCTTTCCTAGACAGCATGTCAATGTCTTATAGAAGAAAGCCTTTAGGAAGTCCTCTCCTGTGTTGTTGGCTATAATTACACTGGAGGCCTGGTGCACAAAATTTGTGCATGGAGAGAGGGTTCACTAAGCTGGACTGCAGCCTCTTGTAATCTGGGACTACTGGCTCCTAACCGTTCACCTGCCTGCTTACCTGATCACCCCTAACCACCTCTGCCTGCCTGTCTGATCATCTCTAACCAACTCTGCCATCCTTCCTGATCGCCCCTAACCGCCTCTGCCAGCCTGCCTGATCACCCCTAACCACCTCTGCCTCAGCCCCCAAGACCATGGCTTTGTCTGGAAGGTGGACCAGATTACTGGAAGATTTTCAGTTGACCCAGTCTAATTAGCACATTACCCTTTTATTAGTATAGATTCTTAATAACCTATAATGCATTATAGTGTGTAGTTAATTTTCATTATATAATATTATGGAAATTGGTCTTCTCTATCCCTAGAAGCATGCAAATCTCTCTCCCGTGATACACAAGAGGGAATAGGTGACTTTTCCACCTTTATAGTTAATATGTGGCAGAACCTACTCAGAATTTATACACCTCCATGGTTCTTTTCCTTGATAAATAAGAATTTCAGTTTTGTCATTTTTTCCCCTATTGCATGTTTTCCAGCGACGTCTATACCTTTCTGATCACTGCTCACTTTAAGTTCCCATAGCCCAACTTCTTTATGGCATTATCACATTTTCATTTCTGCCATACTTTGTTGATTCCTGTATACGTATTCTACCTCTAACGGGATTGGATTTTTTTTTTTTTTGCATGAAGATAACTGAATATGTGATATTGGAAAAAGTTAAAAATCAGATTTGTAAACATGTAAGAAATAAATCCTGGTACTGTTTCTGTTTTGGGATATGGGTCACTATTACTGACTTAAGAGAAAAAGCTTGATGAGGGCACCAGGAATAATCATTTTATCAAATTCGGTTTATATTTTTAATTTAAACTGTTACTAAAAAACAAACTTAAAAAACATTTCTAATATATTGATAAATACTGCAAAGTTAATTAGCATTTGAAGGCAAGTAAGGAAGATAATTTCTTTTTTTTAAATCTGTACCTGAGCATATGTTTTTATTTATTTTAGAGAGATAAGAAGGGAGAGATATATAAACATCTATGTGAGAGAGAAACATTGATTGTTTGCCTCCCATACCATCCCCTGACCAGAGATTGAACCCGTAAAATATTTTGTGTAAGGGATGATAGTCCAACCAACTGAGTAACCCATTCAGGACAGGGAGAGAATTCCAAAAGAAGAATTTGAGTCAACAGCAATGAATTGTAGGACTTGATTATTCATAGAAAAGTTCTAACTCTTCTTAAAAGATATAATCTGTATTAAAAGCCAGGAAGTTATTGGAATACAGTTCTATATCCAAAATGTCAAAAAAATGTTACAGAAAATAGAATTTATGGTGTTAGATGTAACTTGGAATCATCCTGTTATATGTTTGTTTCTTTGTTGTTGTTTTTTTTCAGGGCAGCAAACTATGGCACTTTTCACCCACAATATGTTTTCCACCTGAAAGCTGGTTGTTGCCAAAAT
Organism: Pipistrellus kuhlii; assembly: GCF_014108245.1. Taxonomy (NCBI): domain Eukaryota; kingdom Metazoa; phylum Chordata; class Mammalia; order Chiroptera; family Vespertilionidae; genus Pipistrellus; species Pipistrellus kuhlii. The sequence goes on from NW_023425404.1 coordinate 4,999,099, forward strand.
TTTTAAAAATGTCAATGAATATGGACAATAATTAAATGATAAATAAATTTGAAGGCATTCTCTACTAAAATATCCAGTGCTTTTTTAGCCACCATGTTAATTCTGAAAAATAGTAAGTTAATGTTAAGTATTAGAATGTTTCTATTATCATACATTTCCAAAGTCCTTCTCTTTTATACCTTTTAAAGTCTTCTCTGATATACTCATTTAGGCTTTTGATAATATCAACTTGTATTAATATGCACTGCTTCTTAAATTAATATGTTGCTCACCACCAACATCTCTAATATCAAGATGGCTCAAGTTTTAATTGTCAACTAAATTCTTTCATAATCTATAAAATTGTTAATGGGATTTATTGTCAGAAAAAATTATTTAGTGAATGGCTGAGAGGATAAATGAATAATAAATAAATTATTATGCTTATGAACTTTATGACTACAACTTTTCTATGAATAGTAGGTGATGTATTAATTCAGAAATATTTATAGTGATTGTATATAATCAAAATGATATACTGTTTGATATGTGATAATTTATAGGAGCATCAATAGAAACACTGAGATATTTTGGTGGGTTTTTTTATTACTTTTTTCCCCTTTTTTATAAGTTTTATATTTGATTATACCTGGAATACATGGGCATTCAACACATGGCTAAAAAGGTACAATCTCCAACTGATATAATTTGCCTTCACTTATAGTTAATTAATCAAAACATGCTTTCATAGTAAATCTTTATATTCATAGTGGCCTTTTGATAAGTCATGAGAGTTCTTCCTTTGAATGAGGATATGACACAGTGCCAACATTTCATAAGACATGGTTTACTTTCTCAGCATCCATAAGAAGCTAAAAATGAAAGGACCTTCCACCATCACCCCAGTGTGATCAGAGACTTTTCACCCCTCATGAATGCCAGAGTTAGGTTCCACTCAGGGTGACTATAATCCAGAATCCAGCGTGCAGGCATTTTTAATTCAACTGATGGAAATGGATGACAGGGTAATAGTTGTAATTGTTCACCATTTCACATAGAAAATAATTTTCTCAATAAATAGGAGGCTTTGTTTCCAGCCTAATTTAATGGAAACGCAGAAGGTACAAGAAAGTAATGTGCCAACTGACACTGGGTGTAAAATAAGGCATTTCAGAGACTTTCGTGCAAATGTCCATCAGCTGACATCTGTCAAAGCAAACTCGAGGGATGCCTTCAGCACATATCCATTTGCCAACAGCAAACACTGAGTGAGCTTCGTTCTCTGAGGAACAGTGTTGGTTTGTTTTGCAATGTGAGCATTTTAAATACTCTCTTTTTCAAAAAATCTCCAATGACTACAAAACACTCAGAGCTTGGTTATGCAGTAAAAGGAACAGACTTTTATGCATATGGACACCAATCCTTGGCTAATTGAGAGGCACTAGGAGTTCATGAGAGAAGATTCATGTAATACAGCTTATTTTATTGAAGCTTGAATAAAAGCATTAAGGCTTGAAGAATATTACTTCTATCCAACACACACTTAAATGGGCTCCAACCTGCCATGTGCTCCATTTAAAGCATTTTGTGGGTTCCTACATCTATCAGTTGACCTGATTTCCATTTCAATTTCTATGTTTCATAAAGTCTCATGGAACATAAAACTACAAAATTCAGCTATATTCTATAATTCTGAATTCACTCTTTAGAATAGGCAGGAGAAATTCTGATACTTTATCCATAGGGCATGACATATCTATTTTATTTAGAGCATCTTTCTTTATAGTTACTGACCCATGGAATATCTATTTTTTCTTAATTATCTGTGGGTAATTTAAATTTCCAGTTTTAGAAGAGTAGGTGCCTTCACTTCTCTTTTCCCCCTAGTCCAATGTCATGCCCTGGCCTCAGGACAGAGATTTAGAACCAAGCACAGAGTACCATGGTAGTGACAACCTAAACTAGAAATCTGCAATGATTATATTAAAGTCTCAATATAAAGTATTCTAAAACTTAACTTGGAAAAGACATGCAATTCTTTGAAAAATGTCATTTTATAACTCAGGACAATCATTTTAATTCACAAGATTACTGAATTTTCTCTCCCATTTTAGACTGCTGTGTACCAAGTAAGTATCTTATTCAACCTCACAATTCAGTACACACAGAAATTGAGGCCAAGTTCAGTGAAGTAAATGTCATTGTGCAAGGTTACATATTGGAATATTCAAAGTTACCAAGTATATTATTAAAGGGTACAGTGATTTGGAAGTGTTAATAACATCATTATTATTTAGTCCCAAATATTAGGGGTAAAAATCATATTCCTTTATATTTCTTCATTTTGTGTCATTTTCTTTTTGAATTCAAGTTCATAAGTGCAAACTATTGTCAATATTAGCACTGGGCAGCTTTTTGAAATACACATGACTTCTGGACCATCTGCTGTTTTAGATTATTTACACTTCTCCTCCTATTAGAGGTGCCTAACAGGAGACACTTTGAACATGTAAGTAAGTAAGTAGTTTTCATTTAGAGAACCGTTCAGATGTCCTTCATTGTGTCACTAGAGCAATCATACGAATATTCATTATCCATCCAGGATCTCCATTTTGCTAGATACTATGCTAAACACTTTGTAGATATAGACTTTACTTATTAAAAATCTTGCTTGGTGTTTTAGGTAAAATAAAAAGAAATGAGTAAATAAATTTCTGATAGATGGATAGACATTCCTGCTTTACAGATGATAAGACTGAGGATATCACTTAACAGGGATACAAATCCTGTTTAAATACTAAACCTATATTTTCATTACTCCAACATGCTTTACATAAATCGTATTAATCTACTGTTAGTATATTACTGTAACACTCTGATTCTCTTAGTTGTTTTTTAATTTTTTTCATTTCTTTCTTTCTTTGTACACATGTGATACAGGTGTGTCTGTTGGTTAATGTGGTGTGTAGGAGGCCATGAGTTTAATTTTACGGTTAGTCAGAAATACTTGGACTCTTGATTTCCACAGCTATTAACCACACCAGGAGTGAAGTGAGATAGGTTAACCTAGTACCCATCTCCCACTCCCCTTGGGCTCCTGAGAGAACAGCCCAGAGTATGCTTTTCTGCTGATGACTTAGACATGTATTTTCTTATAGAAGTCCATGTGAGGTAATGATTTTACACAGAAAAAATACTGATAGGCCAAGATCTCAATTCTAGGCCAAGATCACAATTCTGACCATTCCTTTTTTGGGGAACTGAAAGGCATCAAGGACAAATCTTTTATTGATGTTTGTATGAACTCTCTGGGTCACATTCTCCATAATGGACTATCTTAAATCTAGTAACTCAGGCATCTTTACCCAGTGAATATCCATTTCAGTGAGTGTTTTGTTTTGTTTTAAATCTTTATGTAAAAGCTTTGGATATTGCTGACAACCAGCAAATAACCAAACTGTGGTGAGCTATGGAGTGACAAAAGTGTATCCTGGTAGCAACAAATACCTTCTTTTTTATCCTGACCTAAAATTACGTTGGACATCTAGAGTGGTGGGCCCATAATACCTCTGAGAAAAGAGCCATAGTGTATATGTCTCAAAGCTATCATTCATACTCTATGAACAAGTCTGCAGGTTGATTTTGTAACAAAACCCTGTTCTGAACATGATCCTGAACATGCTTCATGAGTCCCATGTCAAAAACAAGTTTACTGTACAGCACTTAGCATATCAATGCTGTAAGGTTTGAACCCCAAAGGACAGCAGTAATCAATTAAGAAAAAAGAAAAGAATGAATCAGATAAAATTTACCTCTAAAATCATACATTTGGTTAAGTATTTTCCAAGGAATGACTGTTGTCACTGCCTGAAATATTTCTGGGATTCTTTTTTCCCCCACTCAGATTCTTGTGGAGTATATTTATATAGATATCTGTCATCTTGGCTAATCTGTCTTTTAAAGTTAAATTTCATTATCTCCTATAAATAGTTATTCATATGTATTTGGAGAGTGTGGAAGAGGTTAGCTAGTTGATTCCACTGAGGGAATAATATCATCTCCTCTCTCTAAAAAGATCATAACAATCATCTTTTTTTTTTCTTTTTCTTTTTTTTCCTAAAACCGGTTTGGCTCAGTGGATAGAGCATCAGCCTACGGACTGAAAGGTCCCAGGTTTGATTCTGGTCAAAGGCATGTACTGTGGTTGCAGGCACATCCTCAGCAGGGGGTGTGCAAGAAGCAGCTGATCGATGATTCTCTCTCATAGATGTTTCTAACTCTCTATCTCTCTCTCTTCCTCTCTGTAAAAAAATCAATAAAATAATAAAAAAGCAATAATCATTTTTGATCCTCTACCAGTAGGAGGGATTCCTGTTGAGTTGTGATATAGGGAGGCAATGTCCACTTAGTGAATGGATCATTTGAGGCAAGCCTGGCAATAAATAGAGTGACTGATTTCACAACCTGCCTACCTGTGATTTGTATCTAAGATTTGAATTTGGCAAAATCATCAGGAAGAAAGGCTGGGGAATACAGTGAATAATCTAGTCTAAGAACACTCACCTATATATAAGAAAAGCTCAGGAAAGAGGTATAGACATTTTTTTATTGAGTTTGTCTAGTGAATTAACGGTAAAATTCTTCTTCAAACATATAATCTGATTACATATTATAAAGAAAGTTATTATTTAGCAAATATATTCTAAAAGTAATGTATTTATCCTATATAATAAAACCTAATATGCAAATTGACCAAAAGGCAGAACAACCGGTTGCTATGACAGGCACTGACCACCAGGGGTCAGACACTCAACATAGGAGCTGCCCCCAGCTTGCAGTCCCAGGGCCAGTGAAGGCTCCTGGTCACCCCTCCTGTCACCCCAAAGATTGGCCCTGATCTCTGGTCAGGCCTAGAGACTATCCATGCACACATTTCATGTATTGGGCCTCTGGTTCATTATATTGAAGTTCTTTCTTTGAGAAAAATCTAGGTTAGGAAAATAAAAAAAGGTTAAAGCAATGACTCATTGAATAAATAGATGAAAAGAGTTATTTGATATGTATCTACTATGTATCACTGACTTTACTTATCAGTGATGTTTTCTTATTTATTTCTCTCAAAAGCATTTCAGGTATGTATTATAAATATTTAATAATACACTAAAGTTTATATAAGTGAAATGGCTTCTTGACCATTATACAGTTAGCCTAGGATAGCCCTCGTACTGGAACTCATGACTATCTGATTACACATCAACTCATTTTAAAAAAAAATCATAATTGCTGTTCAAGATACAATGATATTCTGGAGAGTTTACTGTTTGAAAGTTCATTGCTTTTGCATGCGGCATAAATAAAGATGATTTGAGAACCCCGGTCTAAAAGATGTACCTTCCCAATCTTGCCAGCATGCCTTTGTGCGCTTTCTGTTATTTTAAAATGAGCTCTATCCTAAATGTCAGAAATTGGAACATACTAGTATATTTAATACACAAATATCTTCAATCTTGTATGTAGACACCAGTTTTAGTAGTGAAGTGATGTTGAGAAATGTGAGCATTTTAAAGACTGAATTGCCTCCATTTACAATACAGCTCTTCTTTAGCTCTCAGGTTATCAACTATTCTCTGACACAGACAGCCTGATTCCCACATGACATTGTCAAAGTTTACCCTGTACACACTCATTTCTAGTGACTCCATTTAAGTCACACTTTTTAAATCATTCCCAAGAGACCTGACTCATAGAGCAGTACTGTCTGCATTAGCCATCACACACAGCGTGGCTGAGTGGCAGGCATGCTTAATCTGTTCCTTTTACATCTTGATGGTGCTTTGTTTTCTAATGATGGCACCGCCTATAAAACCCAGGCTGCAAGTCCCTTCACTTGGCTCAGTTCAGGCCTGGGACAACATCTAAGACAAGTTTAAACAACACAGGGCTACTATGCCCATATGCTGAGCTCATGTCTTTTGGAAAATAATCATTTTAGCTAGGGCAAGACCCCAGATAATGAAACTAGGGTTCCAACTACTTTGGAATTGAAAGCACTTCACAGTCTGTTCAACTTTCCATTGTGCTGCTTGCACAAAGAATCCTTGGTTCTATGTGACTTTATCGTTATTTTTTTTTTTTACCCTTCTTGCTTTCTTATTCTTGCTTCTACATCTCATGCAGCTCTGGTTTAATATCCTTGTAGTCTGTGCATGTTTGGTTAGATGTCTGCAAAGATTATTTCTAACATAACACACATGATGTTCCTAGATATACCTTCTACTAATCTATATTCACCATGATTCCCTTTAGGCCATACTATTGGGCAGGATAACTAAGAAGGCATTTGTGTAAAGTTGGCAACTGCAGTTCAGTTTTCTCTCTTCTGTAATTTCTAGCACTTTTGAAAACTACTTGTGTGTTTAATCCCATAATGCTCTTCACTTATCACAGGGCTACTGGTTTTAAGGAGACTGAATCTCCTTAAAGAGCAGAATATGCCTTATCTGATTTTCATATTCCTACACTACTCTGTGTACTCTTTGTAATTGGGAAAAACATAGGCCAATTTTATCAAGTGTTGGTTTTTCCCCCCTCTGTCTCTTAATATCCCCTCATGTTTCTCAGAACATCCATACATAGGTAGACTAGGTATATGGAGGAGTATGTAATTTAGTGATTACAATCTCTGGGCTTTGATATTTAAAATATATTATGGCTATACCACATTATAGGTTGTGATATTGGGAAAGAAACAAAGACTTAACTTCATCAATAATGCCTGAGAAAAATAAACTAGATAATGTTTGCAAAAATGCTTAGCATAATGCCTGGCATGTTTTAAAGGGTAGCGGGTAGGGGCTTATAATTTGTTGGCATATGGAGGCATGCACATACCAGAATCACAAGAAAAATGGGACACATTGTAAAAGCAGTAGCAAGGAATTGATATGGCATAAGTCATTTGATATCTGCATAAAAGAAATGCAGATCATCTTTATTTTCAAATTGTCTCACTTTACCTTTCAAACTAGAATAGATAAATTAAGAACAGAGACATAGGCATTCCCAACATATTGTTCAGAGGATAAGGAATGAAAGGATGGCCAAAACCTGTTTCGCTCAGTGGATAGAGCATCGGCCTGCAGAGTGAAAGGTCCCAGGTTTGATTCCAGTCAAGGGCATGTACCTTGGTTGCAGGCACATCCCCAGTAGGGGGTGTGCAAGAGGCAGCTGATTGATGATTCTCTCTCATTGATGTTTCTAACTCTATCCCTCTCCCTCTCTGCAAAAAATCAATGAAATACATATTTTTTAAAAAAAGAAAGAAAGAAAAAAAAAGAATGAAAGGATGTAGAAATGAATGCCTGGCTGACTGGAGAGGCTTAAGGTAGATTTAAGCAGGTACCACTCTTGAACTTTGACTGCTAGCATGAAAAAAAGAAGCAACTGGCAACTGTTGGGCATCAAAACATTACAATAAGAAACTCGGTCCTGTCCTGGCTCCAGATCATTGATTGTCTCCTGGGTGGAGACATCACCATCGCTGTCACACGTTTTCCCAGCTGTTCTACAACTGTAACGTTGAGGTTCTGATCCCAAATGTTTTCATTACATGACCAAAGAGTTCTGTGATTTGTTTGCAGTGATATTTAAAATTGGCTAAATAAATCTATTGGGTTTCTTAAATTTCAAGGCCCCATGCTTTGTTTGTTTACACTTGCACTTCTTGTTTCTGTGATGCAATGTGTCAGCACCTCTGAGAGAAATACCTTGAGGGATTTCTCTGAGAGACAAGTTGTGAAAGTAAAGGCAGCTCTTGTGGAGAAGTTTTGATGATTACAACCTGAGCCTTGTGATCTGCTTTATGTGGCTTCGTTGAATATTTATTTTAATAATCAATGTGTCAGTCACAGGAGAGATATTTCTGGAAAATTTCTTCCTTCATTTTATATAATAGTCTTGTCTGAGAGCTGCCATTGCTATTTTCTGAACCAACAATACGATATCTGATTTTCATATTCCCACTCTACTCTGTGTACTCTTTGTAATTAGGAAAAACTTAGGCAAATTTTATCAAGTGTTGATTTTTCCCCCCTCTGTCTCTTAATATCCCCTCATGTCTGTATCTTTCTTTCTCAGATCATCCAATCTTAGGTAGTCTAGGTATATGGAGGAGAATGTAACTTAGTGATTGTAAACTCTGGGCTTTGATATTTGAAATATATTATGGCTATATCACATTACAGATTGTGATATTCAGAAAGAAACAAAGACTTGACTTCTTCAATAATGCCTGAGTAAAATAAATTAGATAATTTATTTTTGCAAAATTGTTTAGTATAATGCCCGGTATGTTTTTAATGGTAGTGGGTTGGGGAGTGACTTGTTGAACATCTTGGCCAAGGTCACACAGCAAACTTGTGGTTGACTTAAGTCTACTATAAAAATTATATTTTTCTATGATTTTTGTTCTCATTATTTCCTAGTCAAACTGAGAATTTGGTTTTAACTTACTGAGTCATAGTATTTCGAGAAAAATGTCATCTTTATTTTTACTGTTTATTCATTTAAACCTCTAAATTAATTACTATTTTCAAAGGAAGCCTAGTTTAGTACGTCTTAATTTGAAGTAAATGAATGGACTTCAGGATGCTTGAATTATTTGCATCTTGTTTCATGTGTGTGCATATGTGCATTTTGTGAAGGGAGTGTCAGGGTATTATTTAAATCCTCTGAGAACTTCTAACTATACAAAACAGAGTGAAATTGTTAACTTGTCAAATTGAAAACATTTTGGTATTTTTTTTCTTACTAAAATACTTCTGCTTATATGACCCAAAGAGCAATAATACATAGCAAAATAAAATATATCATTTTCAAAAAATATATATTTTATTGATTTTTCAGAGAGGAAGAGAGAGGGATAGAGAGTTAGAAACATCGATGAGAGAGAATCATCAATCAGCTGCCTCTTGCACACCCCCTACTGGGGATGTGCACACAACCAAAGTACATGCCCTTGACCGGAATCGAACCTGGGACCTTTCACTCTGCAGGTCAACGCTCTATCCACTGAGCCAAACTGGTTTCGGCAAAATATATCATTTCTTAGTTTTGTTCCATTCTATTGATAGGAGAATTCTGAGTCTCAACATATCTAGAGAGTCAGCTCTCTTATTAACCATCATTGGTAGAGGATCATTTAAATATGAATCACCTTTAATTTTTTAGTCAACCAGAACATTGCTTGGAACTCATGAAGATCAGCCTAAATTCTAGAGAGAAACAAAAGGGATGATGATGACTTCAACTGGACAATAAAAATCTGTAATGTATCAGAGGCATGTCTGGCTAAAGGTAATATTTCTTATCTCTTGAGATATTGAAAGTTGAGAAGTTCCAATTTATTTATATCATGTAATTTTAATGTCAGAGGTTGTAATGCTAAGCAAGCAAGGAAATAGAAGCAATGTAATCAAAGAGGTACCATCAGCCGAAACCGGTTTGGCTCAGTGGTAGAGCTTCGGTCTGAGGACTGAAAGGGCCCGGGTTTGATTCCGGTCAAGGGCATGTACCTTGGTTGTGGCACAACCCCAGGGGGTATGCAAGAGGCAGCTGGTTGACGTTTCTCTCTCATCAACGTTTCTGGCTCTCTATCTCTCTCCCTTCCTCTCTGTAAAAAAAATCAATAAAATATATTATAAAAAAAAAAAAAGGTCATGTTGACAGACAACTACAACTTTGGAGAAAGAAAAAAAAAGAGGTACCATCAGGTAAAATAATTGAGTCATTAGAGATTAATGCCATGTTAATCCATTATGATTTGGAAAGGTGCTTATTAGTTATTTAGATTCACAATCAGTCAGAATACAGAGCAAGACCTTGATGAAACTTCATCAAAGGACACAAGACATTTTTCAATATTACTTTAATAGTTTTTTGAAAGGTTAGTGCAAACCTTATGCTTTATAAGTGCTTGTTTTCTCAGGTTTTGGAGTTACAGTTATGCTAGCAAAAGTAACAAATTGTGAAATGTCTCCTCTTTATTTTGTTGTCCTCTTTTTACCATATCAGTGACTGAGAGATTGTTTGCTGAAAACTTCATCTATGATTGAGATTTGTCTATTTATTTAATTAGTGAGTATTTAAAAATAATTTAGAAAATTTTGAATGTTCCCTTTTGTACGTGAAGTTTTAAATATTTACTGAGTACATTTCATAATTTGTCATACTAATAAATCATGCTACCTCTCCTCAAAATGTTACCTACCTTGTGGTATACTACTTACAAAAGCATAAAAAATAACAAAATATATTTTAAAATAAAGCATATATAACTTATTTTCAGGATTTAGCTCTTTTATTTATCAGGGAATACCAGAGAAACGTTTGTTGTCATTATAATTTTATCTTGACATATTGATAAAATCAGTAACAACTCCTGTTCTATGAGAATACATTTGATTTAATATGAAGGATAATAATTAAACAATAAAATACCAGCTAATAGGAGCAAATTGTACATTTTATCAGTTGAGGGAAACAAGGTAACAATGTCATCACATTTAAGATTTATTCAGCAGAAAGACCTTGCAAGAAAATAAGAAAAAAATTGGTTTATGGGCTCTTTCTGCATTCATATCTATTATTTTCATGATTTACTCAAATATTTCAGAAGGAAGCATCAGTCAAATGTTTTCTTTGGATTACCTAATATCCTATTGCAATTCTAATATGGTTCATAAAAACATTTTATGCAGAAATGAATGAATATTACTGTAAATACAAAGTGCATGAACCTTTTCTTTGCCAACAATCCAAGCCTTATGAATATCAGATTTATTATCTAACATATTTAAATTTCTAGATAGCATCAATATTTCTAATTTTCAAATAATTTCATTATTCATGTAGATTACGTAAACCACCAATTATCTATGATAATGGGCAGCTCAAGAGTACGTTTTTGAAATGCATAGATAATATAGGAAAGTTATCAATAGCAAAATTAATTGACAGGAAGAACAAAGCCAATATTTTATAAGTTCTATCTTACAAGAAAGGTAAAATGTGGAAAATAGACAATGGAAGTATTTTGGATAATTTGCATATTTAATTACTAGGTTCTAAACAACTCAGTGATAGCTGTAAGAAAATTATCATCAATATTTTCCTATTTTTATATAATTTCTAGTTTCTGAACTCATTATTATTCAGAATTTTAGCGCTAGAAGAAATTTTACCAGTTAATTCAGTTCAAAATCTAACTTTAAAAAAAAAAAAGCCCTAGCTGGTTTGGCTCAGTGGATAGAACATAGGCCTGTGGACCACAGGGTTCCAGGTTCCATTCAGGTCAAGGTCATGTACCTTGGTTGCAGGCTTTTCTCCCATCCTGGCCTCTCGTCAGGGTGCATGCAGGAGGCAACCAGACAATGTTTTTTCCACATCAATATTTCTCTCTATCTTTCCCTTTCTCTTCCATTCTCTCTAAAAAATCAAATCAATGGAAAAATACCCACTGGTGAGGATTTAAAAACAAATTAATAACAACAGCCACATATCTTTTGCATGCAATTTTGTTTTTTTCTATTCTTAAACTTCTTCATGCATTATGCTGTTCCATGCTATTTCTAATAATTGATCATGACATAATAGCTTTCTTCTGTCTCTGTAAGTGTGATGTCTATTTTTATGTGTCATCATGGAGCCTATGATTGGATAAGATAAATGTTGAAATCAGTGCATTTTGGACAAAGCAGATTGCCTTTTATAATTTGGGTGAGCCATATCTAATCAGTTGAATGCCTGATTAGAACAAAATATCAGACCTTCTAGAGCAAGAAGGAATTATCCATCCTTCCATTCTTTGTACTAGAACAGAAGCATCAACTCTATTTGTGGCCTTTAACCTATAATCCCACACTGAAAGTTTGGACTTGCCTACCTCTACAATCATGTGAGCCAGTTCCTTATAATAAATTTATTTCTATAAAAGCACACAGCTGTATACAACTGTGCTAGCCATTGTTCTCCAGAGAAAAAAACATTACCAATTATTAAATATATGTTATAGGCATTGACTCATGTGATTATGCTGGCTGAGAAACCCTACAGTCTGCCCTCTATATGCTGAAGAACCAAGAAATCCAGTGGTGTATTTTGAAGATCTGAGAATTAAAGAGTCAATGGTTTAGATTCCAATCTGAGTCTGAAAGTCTGAGAACCATGAGTGCTGGGAAAGAGGACATTGATGTTCCAGCTCAGTAGTTAGACAGAGAGAAAGAAAATCCTCTCTTCCTTTATTCTTTTGCTCTACTCAGTCCCTCAACAGATCACACAATGCCCACCCACATTGGAGAACACAATTCACTTTACTCAGCTCACTGATTCAGGTGAACTGTTTTCAAAGACTTCCAGATATTGCTTACTAGACATGTGATCCATTCAAGTTGACACATAGAACTATCACAAATCCTACTGGTTCTGTTTTTCTGGAGAACCCTGGCTAATAAACAAGGTAATGAAACATCCTATATAATAAAAGCCTAATACACTAAATGTCCGGATGTCTGTTCAACCAATCAAAGTTTAATATGCTAATGATATTCTAAGGCCACTCAACCACCAATTATGACATGCATTGACCACCAGGAGCAGACAGTTGACCTTTTGTCCAGTTGCTATGATGTGTACTGACTACCGGGGGCAGACACTCCAACTCATAGGATAGCTTGCTGGTGGGGTCTGGCTAGTTGAGACTGAGCTAGATGGGCTGCACATGCCCTGGGACCCTCCCTCAGTCCCCCTCAACACCCCCATGGCTGGCCAACCTACTGCATGCCTCTGAGGCCTTGATCATGCACCAGTGGGGTCCCTCGACCTAGCTTGCACCCTCTCGCAATGTGGGACCTCTTAGGAGATGTCATAGAGCTGGTTTTAGCCCAATCCTGCTTAATGCAAGAGCTTCACCCTGGTGGTCAGTGTGCTCCCACAGGGGGAGTGCTGCTCAGCCAGAAGCTGGGTTCATAGCTGGCGAGAACAGCAGCAGCAGTTTCTACCCCTTCTGCAGCAGGACTAAAGGAGTGGCCCTAAGCTGGCAGTTGGACATTCCCCAAGGGCTCCCAGACTGTGAGAAGATACAGGCCGGGACACCCACCCACCCCCAAGTGCACAGATTTTGTGCACCAGGCCTCTAGTAATTTCATAACATGATTGAGAGGCAAAGAAAACTTTACTTTCTAATTTAATTCAAAATTAATTGGATTTTTGTTGTAGATCACATTTTCACATCCAGGGGAAAATCTTATATAGGATTTGCTCTTTGAACATGGCTCTATTGTCTGAGATCCAAGTTTGGATAAGAAAATGATTTGGCCAAAATCTGTAGCAATGTGACTCAGAAATTCAAAAATTCTTCTCAAATAGAACTTTGGCCAATAACACTATTTTAATATATTTAGTTAATAAGTTCATCTTTGAAAGTGGTTTAACCTAAAAAATCTGAACTGTCTTCAATGGTTTTGCTTTCAAAGATTCCATTAATATTCAATTTGTATTACACCATAGAATTTGACCATGAGACCAGAGTTATTCAGGTTTTGGGTAAAGTTGAAACATATAGGAACTGAGCACAAGTGTTGATTAAAATATCTGAAGATTGAATCATTTCAGGAAGCCACTTTTTTTTAAAGAGAGAGAGAGAGAGAGAGAGAGAGAGAGAGAGAGAGAGAGGGAGAGAGAGAGAGAGAAGATATTCACTATATCTGGTAGAACATGCACTAATTTCATCCTTGTTCAGTGGAAATAGGATTAACAGACTGACTATCTTTTATTCTTGTTTAATAAATGCATTATAAGGCTCTGTGGACTTTTCAGAAGTGAATTTTTATGTTGGTAGTAATAGAGAAAACAATGTCCTATTGAAGATTCTCTTCAGTTAGAAAATTGTGTGGCTTGTCTCCTATGTTTTAATGATATAATGAGAACAACAACAACAACAAAAAACCATGTCCAAAATAAAGTATCATTTAGGGGAATGTTGCCACTTGACCTTGTGGATACTGGTAACACACAAGCAGATATGCTACCCCTTCTTTAATTCACACTACCATCAAAGACCAGAAGAACTGAATGAGCCCTGGGAACAAGATCATAATCTTCACAGAACCAGTTAAGACTTCCATTGTCAGGAAAAGTCTAGAATTCATAAACATAACATTTACTCTGCATTTTCAAAGATAAACAGGCAGCAAAACACTCTGTACTGATAATTCTTTCTTTTTGGATGTCTTGGAATTTCCTACTCTAAAAGAAAAACCTTATGACATAGCTCAGAAAAGTAGCACAGAAAAAAAGAGAAGCCCATTAGCAAGTTCTGAAACTCAGTACCATTAAAATCTGTCTGTGAAATTTACCCAGAAAGGAGAGCCAAATGGAGTCTGCTAAACAGACTTTGTGCATTTCCCTGATGATGGATTTGACATCAAATCAGAGCAAGAGGTTGTTACAGATGATGAAAAGAGATGTATCCAAAATTCAAAGAAGCTGTATGCTGACCATGACAAATGTTAAGAGAGGTAATCAATACACAATTCTATTTTTTCTCTCACTATTCTTTTGAAATGTTTTCTCAGTAGGGGTGTTCTTCCATTTCCTGGGTAAAAACTTAAAAGGCTCACACTTATCCTGCTCATTTTTGTTAAAATCTGAAATGGACTTTCAATCGCAAATAAAATATCTACTTGAATGCGTAGTCCTATGCAATAATTAAAATATCAGATGTGTCCTCAAGTGTGGGAGTCATATATTAATTAATATTCCTGATATGCACTTGCATTGAAGATGCCCCTCACCAGGCTTCAATTGGAATGGTAGTTACTCTACATACTCCTTCTTTTATAGGGAGGGATATTCCAGACTTCAAAGAAATCATATTCTTAAAATTATCCCTGACACATTGTTATGTATTTCTCATGTGATTAAGGGCCATTAATAAATCTGAAGCCATTAATGTGTCATTTATTTAGGTATCCACATCTATTTGCCTCCTCGGATCTTAGCTGAAACACAAAGGCAATCATTTTGTTCCATAATGAGAAATTATCTGAAACTGAGAGAGTATTATCAAATTAGGGCATTTCTGGGAAATGAGCATTCAGGTTAGGAGAATTCTGTGGATGAGCTGATTGCTCAGAAAGTTGAAGCAATTTTCAATTCCTCAGATGAAAGAAATATTCAGAAGCATGAGATTAATTTAAGTCAGATCAAGTGCTATTACAAAGCAGAATTGCTATAAAGGAAAAAAAAAGCCACATATGCAAGACACATGAAAAATACATATTAAACATACTTTGTGACAATCTAAACATAAGAACATTTATGTCGGCAAAGTTCCATGGAAATAATGAATGTGGGAAGTCTCTTACCAGGAATGTATCCCTTGCAACATCAGAGGATTCACATAGGAGATAAACACTGTGAATACAGTAAAAATGATTAAGCCTTCAGTAAAAAGAAGCAACTCTCAGGCAAAAATGAGATAATTCATACTAGAGACAAACATCATGAGTGAATGAGTTCAGAAAGTCATCATTGTGAAAATAATTTCATTAAACATCATAGGATCCACAATATATACATTTTTTTATTAGATCATTCTACCTTTTTTAAAAGTGCATCAGGAG
Organism: Pipistrellus kuhlii; assembly: GCF_014108245.1. NCBI lineage: Eukaryota > Metazoa > Chordata > Mammalia > Chiroptera > Vespertilionidae > Pipistrellus > Pipistrellus kuhlii. The sequence continues at coordinate 5,014,758 of NW_023425404.1, forward strand.
CAATAATTTCACTCTGGATAATCTAAGAATTAAACTTTATTTTGGAAATATGTCTTGAAAATAGCCTAATGCATGAAGATACCAAAATTCCTTTTTTATGTTTTAGTGTCATTAACATTATGTGGAAAATGTAAATTAAAATATGTAATTCTTGCCAAACCGGTTTGGCTCAGTGGTGCATCGGTCTGCAGACTGAAAGGTTCCAAGTTCAGTTCTGGTCAAGGGCATGTACATCCCACCAGGGTTGTGCAGGAGGCAGCTGGTCGATGTTTCTCTCTTATCGATGTTTCTAGTTCTCTGTCCCTCTCCCCTCCTCTCTGTAAAAAATCAATAAAATATATTTTTTAAAATGTAATTCTTCATGCCATATTTATACATCTAGTGGTTGTTCATGTGCCAGGCATTGTGTGGGCAAGCTAAACATCGCTATCACATCTTAAACTAAAAAGAAAATAATAATAATAATAATAAATTATCAGAATCTATTTTTACTTTCATTTGCTTGTTTGTTTCTAAGAGAAATTACTTGTTCCAAAGTCATTTCCAACTCTGCAGCAATAACATACTTTTTCAGTAAATCTGGTCTAAAACATATAGAATGCCCAAACAGAGAATGGTTGTGGCTAGACAGGTGAACTCTGTTTCATTTTAGTTTAAGCAGTTTCCTAGGCTCCATACTTGATTTACTCAGTCAAAACTTCTAGAGACATAGCTCCAAATCAGCATGCTACCAAGCAGCCCTGGTGAGGTAGAGGCAAATACCTGGAAAAACACTCCTAGGGCCTTGGAGGTTGCTTTTTGAAGTTTCACAAACTAATTTAGGTCAACAGTGGCCCTGAACACCTAGGGAGACCACTGAAATCTTTTACACTGTGCTGCATTGGTGGCAGGCGTCCTCAAACTTTTTAAAGTGGGGGCCAGATCACAGTCCCTCAGAGAGCTGGAGGGCCGGACTATATGAACTACTAATTCCTACTGTAACACCTCGGCTGCGCTCACTGCCCAAAAAACCTGGCGGGCCGGATCAGACTCCTCTGCGGGCCGCATGTGGCCTGCGGGCCGTAGTTTGAAGACCCCTGATAGAGTTTTCTCGGTAGCTATGACAGGCAGACCTGGAAAGAGCTGGGAGTTATAAGTGGCTCATCAGTGCAGAGAAGGAGGGAATACTTTATGTTAATCAGCTTAACAATAACCCACAACCTTCGGACCAACTAGGAGGGAATATTTTAAAGTAAATGTTACTGGAGATTTTAAGTCAAGACTGGAGATAACTTTGTGCCATGGCATTTTTCTTTTTCTTTTTAAATTATACAATGGAGTGATTCTGAGTGTAAAAAAAATGTTCATCAAATTATGTAGTTACCTATAATAATAAAAGGGTAATATGCTAATTAGACTGGATATCTTCTGGATGTCATTCTGGATATCTTTCCTGACTAAGCCTGAGCTGGAGGTAGGCTCCTGGTGTCTGCGGACAGCCTGGGGCAAGCCAGCTCAGGTCCTGGGTGCCTGCTGGTGGTCAGAGGAGGGAAGCTTGGGTCCCAGGTGCTGTAGGGAAACCAGTGCTGGCAGCTGGGTGAAGGAAGGCCCATTCTTGCATGAATTTTCATGTATCGGGCCTCTAGTTTTCATATATTAAGATAATTCTTCAATAATTTAGCTGTAGAGTCTAAAACACAGTTTCACCTTTTAACTTTCCATTCCAAGTCTCCTATTTTTTTCCATCCAAGTACAAGGCATAGTCCTATCTTCACACTCTTGCTTTTGAATCTCTCCCACCAGGAATGGCTTTCCCTCTTCTCTCTGCTTGTCTAAATCCTGCCGTTCTTGACAGCATGGCTGGAGAAGACTTCTCTGAGAACTTCACACAGCTCTTCTCTGAAGTGAGGTGCCCATATGTCTCCCATGTATTTACTCTATGCTACCTGGTTCTCTTGCACTTTCATTTTTGGTAAAGCTTTTATTTTTATAGTCATTTTGATTTCTCCAGAACTGAAAGGACCCTTTTAGTTTCTTCAAATACCTAATTGTTCATAGCATGCACCTGACATATTTGCTTAATCAAATCAGGCTCTTATTCAGGATTTTACTTGTTTTCATAATTGAGCTTTACATTGACTCTGTCATAATATATTTGAACTTTCTCAGACTTTGATTCACAGAAGTACAAGTTTATTGAAATAGTCAATTAATTGATTTATACATCAAAATATTAAATAATAAAAATATATTATTTAATAGACTACATAGTCATGCTCTCAAATAATCAGAATGGAGTTATTGTAAAAAATAGTGACAACATATTGTTTCCTGCTTTTTATACTTACAGCTCACTATATCTTAAAAACAGAGGAAGGCTGATCAGTGCAATCCAGACATAATAAGCCACAGACAAACAGACTTTTCCTATTAGGTCTCAATTAGTTAGTGGTATTATTCCTAATCTAGTTTGAGAAGATTAATTTGAGATATTTAGAAAATGTAGGCATTCCAATATGATTTGATATATTATTTAATAGCAGAATTGATCTATTGACATAAGATGGGAATGTTCTGGTTGGTGAATTGTAAACAACTCGATATTGGCCTCAGAAGCACTTATTTATTTTATCTGCTACATAAACAGGATCTTGTTTTCCCTTCTCTGGTAGTAATTATGGAAAATCAGATGTTTATGAACAGTTTACTTACAGAGGTCTTTATTTCAAAGCAGCATATCACTCAAGACCCCAGGAAGGTAGGTTATCCCCTACAAACACCAATTTCCTGCACTTCTTTAAAACCCAAAGGAACAGATGAAACAAGAACAGTATCTGATACAAGAAATGGACGTTTCACTTACCAGGAACGAACATGTCTATTTGTATAGCCTACACCCTAAGATCTGGCTCCCAGATTTGATTCTGTAATTGAAGGAAGCAAGGGAGCTCCAGGATGGTTTCCTGAAATGCGATACAAATAATTGGTGCCAGTGAGGAGACACTGAAGCAAGGCGCGGAGACCAGGCATTGCCACTGCACTTCAGCTTAGGAGGAAATTCAATAAAAATGCATTCTGACAAGAAATTACTTTTTATGGTGTTTTAAGTTAGGAACAACACTGGCAGGAATGCAGAACTAATTAAGTATCACATTTTATGTGTTGTTTTTTTTTTCTTCCCCACCCTAGTAAGAGGAGTATAGCTGGATGAATGGATAACATAAGTAGAGACAGTGTTTAGAAGTGGTAATAAAAGAAAAGACCCTAAGAAGGCAATTTCTGAAAATAGAAGACAGTGGAATTCAAACTTCCAGCTTCAGACAGTCTGAACCCAGTGGTGGAAAACAAATGCTATTAGAACCATCCTTTTATCAAAATGAAAAATTAATTGCCATGCCAGAATGCATGGAATAAGTGTATCTGATGATATATGTGCCCATCTAAGTGGGCAGACCAGCCTTCATACTTAGAAATTCCCTGGCAGCCCTAACCGGTTTGACTCAGTTGTAAGAGCATTGGCCTGCGGACTCAAGGGTCCCAGGTTCAATTCCGGTCAAGGATATGTATCTTGGTTGCAGACACATACCTAGCAGGGAGTGTGCAGAAGGCAGCTGACTGATGTTTCTAACTCACTATCCCTCTCCCTTCTTCTCTGTAAAAAAATCAATAAAATATATTTTTTAAAAAAAGAAATTAAATCCTCTGGCAGTTCCCACAGTGGTTAGAAGTTGAATAGCTAGGAGCTGAGGTGAAGCATCCCACTAGTTTCTATGGTAAACCACTATCAAAATGCTTTTAAATGGCTCTTGACTTCAGCTTTTATTTGGGGGCTAATAGAAGATGATGCAGCCTGGTAGTAAGGCAAATCATAGTGGAATCTTTTCAATGTTAGATAATGAATCAATGTAATAGGAGACTATTTAATGAGATCAGAATTTCTCATTAAATGTTGTAAATGTCATCTTTGATAAGTAAATAGTTTATTTGAGTGTTGTTGGAGTATGGTATTTAACACAGCACTGGGCTTCAGAACCTAATGTTAGACGAGCTGAGGGGATCCATGAAGAAATGAGGACTTCTGTAATGTAGGGAAAAGGCCTTTGCTTTCACTTCTTTCCAAATTTCAGAACAAATAACCATGTCTTGGATCCTAAAAGAAACCCTCTATCCTGTTTACCTGATGCTTGTCTTCTGGTCCTCAGAGCTATACTGAAGGAAAGCACATTGTAAATCCTCAGCATTGCTGGTGCATGTTAAGGACCATGAAGCTGTCAGGGCAGGTGTTTCAGAAAAGGGCAAGGCCATTATAAGAAAAAGAAAAAGCCAACTCGAAATGAGTTATCACATTTAGAGGAGCTTGCATCCCTTCCTTTCCCTTCACACTGAGGGAGGCTGTTAAATGCTGACAAACCAAATGGTTTATAGGAGCCTGACATTTTAGATTCATGAAATCCCATTTAGGAGCCTTGCAACGCATTAAAACAAGGTGGATTAAAAAAAAAAATCCCCAGCCGAAGCCGGTTTGGCTCAGTGGTAGAGCGTCGGCCTGCGGACTGAAAGGTCCCAGGTTCAATTCTGGTCAAGGGCAAGTACATTGGTTGTGAGCACATCCCCGATAGGGGTGTGCAAGAGGCAGCTGGCCAATGTTTCTCTCTCATCAATGTTTCTAACTCTCTATCTCTCTCCCTTCCTCTCTGTAAAAAAATCAATAAAATATATATTTTTAAAAATTCCTATGGTTCCAGTGTGCTGGCAGACTACTTAGAGAATGGCAGGTTGATTTTCCCTTCCCCTCTTTGCCAGTCTTTCCTTCTCTGTAGTGTCCAGGCTACCAGCAGACTTCCAGTTAAAGCAGTAGTTCTCATCCTTTCTAATGCCTCGACCCTTTAATACAGTTCTTCATGTTGTGGTGACCCACAACCATAAAATTATTTTCATTGTTACTTCATAACAGTAATTTTGCTACTATTGTGAATCTAAATGTAAATATCTGTGTTTTCTGATAGTCTTTGTGACCCACAAGTTGAGAACTGCTAGCAGGGTCACCTTAGACCATTGAGAAATACAGATATTTACATTATGATTCATAACTAGCAAAATTACAGCTATGAAGTAGCAACAAAAAATAATGTTATGGTTGGGGGGGGGGGGTTACCACAACATGAGGAACTATACTAAAGGGTTTCAGCATTAGAAAGGTTGGGAACCACTAAACTAAAGGCATCTAGACCCAATGTGAATTGCAACTATGAACTATGGCACATCCTTCCCTTTGCCTCAAAGAGCAAACATCTCTTGGCTCTTCCATACGTTTTATTGTTAGGCGAATCCCTTGATCTCACTTGGGATCATTCACTCAGAAGGCTGCAAAGCTGTCAGCTTCCATATAAAGACCCAATCATTGCAAGTCTTGAGAATTAGTTGACAGTTTGGTTCTGTTTCTCTGGGAAAGCTCCAGATGTTGAAAAAGTTCAACTTAAAGTTTAAGTTATAAAACAGTTCTCTTTGAAACGCTAGAGGAGGATGATTCACCTCCTATTGGGCCAGGGACTACAGGAGGGTGGAAAGGAATTAAGAGTATATCACTGTGTTAGACTCTGTTGACATGCAGCTGGATCAGCTAAAGAGCATCTGACTAATACCCCCAGGAAGCATGTGTATCTGAAGGCTAAAAGAAGAGTTTAGGATAGAGATTCATACTTTAGGGTCATTGATAATGCAGGTGATGATAGAAGACATACACTTAGATAACATCACCCAAAGGAAATATATAGAATGATAAGAGGGCTGTGAAATGAAGCCTGAGAGAACCTGACATTGAGGAGGAATAAGCTGTGGAACAGGATCAGAGGAAGAAATCATAAAGGGAATTATCATAAATATAAGAGCATTGGAATAAAAAATAACCAACAATGTAACAGTTATATAATTTTGATAAGAAAACACATAACAGAATATTAAGTTTGACCATAAGGAATAACTGATTTTGAAAGTGATTTTCCTAGATTAATATATGTGGAGAAGCAGTACTCTGACAATACATTTTCATACTTAGCTGAGAAAGTAACCTAGAAATATAAACATCCAACTAGGTATATAGTCTCTAACTATTAACACTGGGATATAGATCATTGTAAGATTTTTCCCTAGTAGATTATAATGTCAGAACAAAGAAAGTAGGAGATGGTTTTCTGGATCATGGATATGGGGTTTAGATAAAGTATATGTACCCTTTTATTCTCCTTTAGGTGACATTTGAAGACCTTTTCAATCTCTAAACAACCATAGTTCATTGTCCTTTGCTTCTCTTTGGAAAATGTATTGGACAACACACCAAAGAAAGGAGCAGATACTTTATTCAGGTGCTTTATTTTTAGTGTACTCAAGTTTATGGTTAGTACATAAATCCTTTTCATCTTCCCTATCTCCCTTTAACTAGATTCTGCTTTATATTATCACACAGGCTTTTTATACCCTCTAAATTTACATTTTACAGATGCTTGAATTTATGGTACATCTTCTTTTTGACAGGTCACTGTAAGATGTGATATGCCAGCTAGTGGTTTTATGAGAACATATGTTTATCTGGTTAATTTTCTCCAAAAGATAATGTACTCTCTCAGAGTGAGGTCAAAGTCACCAACATTTTCAGCATCTTTGGAGATCAAGTCATTTTTCTTTTCAAGGATTAAATATGAACAGACATTAAAAAGAAAATATCAGAACTTTGTAGCTTATGAGAATAACCATAATGGAGCTACAAACATGTAAGTTAGACCTGGCTAGTGTGGCTCAGTGACTGAGCATAGGCATATGAACCAAGTCTCTCTTAGATCCTGATCAGGGCACATGCCCAGATTGCAGGCTCGATTCCTAGTAGGAACATGCACAAGGCACCCAATCACTGATTCCCTCTCATCATTGATGCTTTGTTTCTCTCTCTTCCTCTCCCATCCTCTCTGAAATATATATATGCCAGTGCTTCATAGGAAAGGATAAAAAGAGTCAATTGGGAGAAAGAAGAGGAAATATGAACCCAGAAGTGAAAATCAGACCTGATGTGACTGCCTGATTTCCATCTTCTCTAAAACACATGGTTAAGTTCCTGAAATCTTCTGAGCTTTAAATTCCTGGGTATCATGTAAGGGAGATATTTCATGGTGATTTGGAAAATCATGTAAAAAAATACATACCAAGTGCCTAACATTTAGGCAGTATGTGCTAACAGGTTATTGTTATTACTAGAAGCCTGGTGTACAAAATTTGTGCACAGGGGTGAGTAGTGTCCCTCAATTCAGCCTGCATCATCTTCAATCTGGGACCCCTCAGGGATGTCTGATCACCCATTTAGGCCCAATCCCACTGAAATTGGGCCTAAACAGGCAGTCGGACATCCCTCTCACAATCCAGGACTGCTGCCTCCCAACCATTAGAATGCCTCTGCCTGATTGCCCCTAACCACTTCTTCTTGCCAGCCTGATCACCCCTAACCACTCCCCTGCCAGCCTGATCATTGTCTAACTACTCCCTGGCTGGTCTGATTACCCCTAACTGCCCTCCCCTGCTGGTCTGATCACTCCTAATTGCCCTCCCCTTCCAGTTTGGTCACCCCAACTGCCCTCCCCTGCAGGCCTGGTCACCCCCAACTGCCCCCTTCCCTGCTAGCCCAGTCACCCTTACCTGCCCTCCCCTGTTGGCCTGGTCATCCATAACTGCCTTCCCCTACAGATCTGGACTCCCTCAACTGCCCTCTTCTGCCAGCCTGATCACCCCTAACTGCCCTCCCCTGCAGGCCTAGGTCTCCACAACTGCTCTCCCTTGCTGGCCTGTTCTTCCTCAACTTCCCTCCTCTACCAGCCCGGTCACCCCTAACTTCCCACAACTGTCCACCCCTGCAGGCCATCTTATGGAGGCCATCTTGTGTCCACATGAGGATAGCCATCTTGTGTTTTGGAGTAATGGTCAATTACTCTTTTATTAGATAAGATTTGTCTCAAGTAGATAATTCCCTCCTAAGTATGTGGAAACAGAATTTCTTAAACCATATGAGACAAGTGATATAATAGACACTATATATATATAAAGATAAATTAAGCACATTGGTTCTTCTAAAGGAGCCCATTGTCTAGTGGGCAGATGTACCATACACAAGCATGTATTGTTGTGTCAAGTGCAAGCTTTAGATATCAATAACTTATTACTTATTCTCTGATAGCGCTTGTGGTTCAGCCCGGGAGATCCAGGATTGGGTGAGGAGTGAGGCTGGAGACCACTGAATTAAACCAATCAGTATGGTAAAGTAGGGTAGGGATTAAAGAGGGCAACCCAGGCTAAGAGAACACAGTGAGAAAAGCACAGGGGATTGCAAATAATGAACCCTGCAATTGGCTTTTGCAAATGTGTAATCTGTTAGGCTGGCTGTGCTGCATACTCATTTCCACTTGTAAGAAGGACTTTTTGGTTTAGATATTAAGGAGTTTGGACTTTATTTGCTATACAGTAGGCAGTCAATGGAGTGATTAAGCAGGGGACAGGGAGTCACATAGGCAGACTGGTGAAAAAAAAAATCCCCCTAAAAACTGTGTGGAGAATTAGCATAAGGGGCTAAGGGAAAGGTGATTAGAAAGCAAGAGGGGCAGCTCCAGTGAATGAGGCATCAAAGGTAGAGAAAGACCCTCGTTTGGGTAAGTCTGCTCTGGAAGGAAGAGTTAGCAATTAGTGGCCTTAGCCATGTCTTGGATGTAGGAGTATAGAAAAGAACATTAGATGACATTTAGATTTCACATTTGCCATTTGTGCTGTTAGTGCTACTTCTCAGTTAGTAGGCCATCAGTAAATATTGAAGATAAACAGGAGGAGTATAGGCAGAAGGATCCTTTTCTTCCCCAAGAATGTTGAATCTAGTGGGCTCTGCCAATACCCTATGGAGCTCTCTGGTTATATTAAACAGGCATATTTGTAAGATTGGTACCACTCTGGGTTTAGATCATAATTATAAGTAACAAGCTAGCTTGCAATATCTGTACAAGAGAGGGATAGCAAGGTGGGAAGGGGTAGAGGAGACTAATGCTAAGGAATTGTTCTTGTAGCTAAGGTCTTTGAAATTACAATAGATAAACATGCATTTACCACTTACCACCAAATTAATTTCTCATTGTATTTGAAGTGCTTAGGGCTATGGTGCTAATTAACTTTGGGTTTTCCTAGTATGGAGGCAAGTTAGCTTAATTAAATCAATACTGCTGTATATTAATTATGCTACAGACCTAGATAATTTAGGACACACTCACCCTAATTTCAAAGCCTTGTTTATTTTGCAGCCCAAGGTGGTAGATTAGTTTGTTTCAAACTTAAAAATGTCACTAAGAAATCACACTCTGCTCTCTCCCTTTTCTCCCATCTGCCATCAATAGTCTGGATTTGAAGGCTGGTGTCCTACCTGCATGACAAAGATAAGGTTCAATTCCACAAAAGCAAAGAGAACAATAGAAAATAATGTTTATTTTTCTTTCTGTAAGTAATTCTCTATTTAAAAATGTATCTAATTTTAATAATTTTGATTTTATAAGTACATTAGGCTCTTTTCCTAAAATGACATCTAGATGTCCTTTGAATCAAAGGCATAAAGCAACTACAGTTATTCAGAAGTCCTAAATTCAAGCAGCCCACAGACATGATTTAGTTTGATGAATCTGTCACTTCCATAGAAACACTTTCTTTTTTTAAATAATCCACATTTATTCTGCTTTGATATGCATGAAAAGAATAATATAGTTCAAAGGAGTAAGAAAACCATCTGGTACAGAATTCTTCCTCAGAGCATCTAATTTATTAATTGTTCATAATTGAAAAACTACTCAACTCTAGTACATGCAAAGTAGAAGGATACACTTATATCTCCAATCATTTTATTCTTTATGGGAGATTAAAATAAATAAAGCTCATGACAAAGCTTAAAGAAGCAAGAAATTGATGTAAATGTTATAAGAATTCAGAAGTGGAGAAATTGATTTGGATTGAGTTATCTAAGGCAAATCAGTGTCTTAGCTCATCTGAAGTAAATGGGGTAGAGAAACTTGCTAACATTCTTCTAAGCTAAATCTTTGGTGTCTATGATCCTAATGACCAATATTAGACCATGATTAGTTAAGATGTGAAAATAGGTCTCATCATAATTTTAGTCAGCCCAAGCCTTATAAAAAGAAAATGGGGAAGTAACTTCAGATCTTGAAACAATTCCGATGTGTTGATTACATTACGCTCTTAGATATTGTCGTATGGCTGACTATATAAAGATATTTGGATAGGTGATTGGGCTCTTTAATGGTAATTGGCTCCTACCCCATTGATAATAATCACATTATAAACACTGAAGAAATAATTTCTACATGGACTAAGATTCTGGGATGAAAGTCATAATCTAAATGCTAGCTTTTATTATCTTTCTATTAGATCAGCACAATTTCTGAATGTGAACTAAACAAAGGATGTTTTGATATCCTTCCTGGTACTCATAATCAGTCAAACCTTGCTAGATTGCCTGCCCCATTATCACCGTCTCAAACCAGAGGAAGTGAATATCAGACCTCTTAGCTGAAGCATGCTGCCTGCATTATTCTAGATGAAGTGTGTCCTTTCCTGGGGCACTCGGCTGCAGCTGCTTTTCTGCTGAATGCTAATTCAGCAAATGAACAGTCAGGCTGTCCTGTATAATATTTTATTTAATTGCTCAGCAAATAGAAGCAGTTCTATTCTACACATCTTGAAGCTACAATGGTACAAAAAGAGAATTATAATAATACCCCTCATAATGGTTATCCAAAGACTATAATGCCATGTAAAAAAATATTTAGTAACTGCATTATGATTATGTTAGTGAGGTAGGGCATTATACTGCTAGAAGCAATTACAGCTTGCAATATATAAGAGCAATGGCTTTACATGAGCAGAATAAGCTGAAGGCTTGAAGAGTATGTCTGTGTGAGGAGATGGTGCTTTCTTTGCAGAGAAGGCATTTAACTTAACACATAAAACAAAAGGGTGACATTTATCTACACAGGGCGCTTTGACTTTTCAGTAACAAACAACATTGTAAAGAGACAAAAGAAAATAGAATTAAGTTTCAAGTGGGGAAGGTAGAATGAATCTTCTTTTGGAAGAATGCTCTAGTAATAAATAAAAAATATAATTAAAATATGAAAACAGTAATATCAGCATTAAGGTTCCTCTCACAAAACTTTATGTTTTATAATCCAGTTGTGTTTAGAGAGTAAAATTTCATAAAGAGAATTCAGGCATTGCTTCCTGCTTTTCTCGGATCTGATGAATGAAGAGAATGGAAATTGAGGATGATGTTAATACAATAACTTACAACACAGCATTCTCTTTTTTCTTCTCAAGAACAAAATCTAACCCCCAAAAAGGAAAATCTGCTATGAAAGCTAGGTATTGAGCAACTGATACTATTAGAAATGTCTGATAGAGATTTTTACTTATGACTATTTTATCCAGTTCCTGTTTGGCCAATCACAAATCACAGTACAGTGTTAGTAAAATTCACATTTACATGACCTGCACTGGCCTTTGCAGATCTCCCCACCATTCACCAAACATGGGGCCCTCTCAGCTTCTGACAACTGGAGGTTTTTGCATACCCTGAGCTATGTACCCTTGAGCCTTCTCTCACATACAGACCTCCAGTTAGACTGGGTGCAATCTTCTGCTTATGCTCATCACACACTGCATTGCATTTATGACAGGGTTTCTTGATTTTTACTCAAGTACTTAGATAATTTTATACCCCACATGAAAAACACATATAAATCTTGGCTAACAGTAAAGGTGCATTATACTGCTAGAAGCATGCTGAAGCATGCTGCCTGCATTATTCTAGATGAAATGTGTCCAAAGTTTAAACTGAAACAAGCAATTGTAAGGAACATTTCCTCAGAAAAGCTCAGTCTCCTTAGTCATCAGGTACAGGTGTCCTACCCTTGACTTCCTCCAGGTGGGCACTGGGGGAGGCTCCATTGCTGCAAATTCTTTTGTTGACTTCCTTGGGCTAAATTATTGATTTACTCTGATGGACTCAAAAAGTGTTTCATGTAAGCATTACTAAAATGTATTTTGTATATTGTAACTTTTTTTTCTTCTCTTTAATGGCGAACTCTTCTGTAGGAGAAATGGTTTTTCCCTGGGTACTGAGAATAAAATGGTAAACATGAAATTACATAATGTTGATATTCATTGAAAGGAATGAATGAGGTGATCTGGGTTTCTTAACCGGTGATACCATTCACTGAGTGTTGTTTTGAATCATAATTCTCTGTTAGGATAGATCTAAATCAGTGTGGCTTATGATTATGGAAAATATAAACAGGGGTGAGGAAGAAAAGAACAAACATGTTTATTTCCACTAGAGGAGAGGGCAAAAGGTGAGCTTTTTCCTGAAATTGCATTGCAAATGCTTGAAAACATTCAAGGTCCATAGTTGTCTTGGTGCATGACTTTTAATTAAATTTTAACTCTATTAACCTAAGAAGAGAAAATTATCAATTTTATCAATAATTGATATCAATACATATCAATTAACAGGGTATCTGCTTGTCATCTGAGCTCCTTGGAGGTATTCCTAACATCGTTTCTTCATCTTTTTACTTTATTATTTTTGTTTTACCATACTTTTGTCATACTGGATAGCATTTATAAGGTAAATTGTGTTTGTTTCACAAGCAGGATCATGCTGTGTATGTGTTTTTCCCCTAAATTAAAATAAATGGATCTGGAATTTAACTTTGACAATTAACAAATTAATTGCATGACTTAGGGTCAGGTTCTTTATCTGAATTATGTTTTTAACATTTATATAGTAACCATAACTCTCATAAACTTCAAATGAGAGAGTGTTAATACAAATTACTGAGTTTTGAGTTTGAGAAATATGGAAACGTGATAGCATGGAAACTAAGAATAAGGACTCTGGGCCCTTTATATTTTAAACTCTGGCTCCATTTGGGCTTGCAACCATAGAATAAACAACTACATAGAAACCTGGAATAAAAAAATAAGAATTTCTCATTTTAGCCTCCAATTTAGGAAAAAAGAAAACATTCTTCCATTTCACCCCAGATGTAATATCTCTATCTCAAAACTATCAATTTCACCTCAGGCTCTTTCACGAAACATCCTATCAGGCCCCCACTGAGAATAAATGAGCTGTGTCTGATGAAGATTCAGTACAGTGGAGGAGGTAATCAGCATTGTAAGTTCAGGGATTATTTAAATTTAGCATCTTTCAATAACCTTGGAGAAATGTCTCTCAATGCATAAATACAATCTAATGATCCCATTTGTTCATCTCACCAATGTTTATAAAAAGCTTTCATTTTGTTAGGCATTGTGAAAGTGTGGGGAGGGTTAGCTCTGATGGGATTGTCTTCTTGGTAAACAGTATAATTAAAGGCCTAGGAGTATGACAAAGCACAGTTGATTTGGACATTTTAAAGAGGTCACCAGACAGAGATGCATGTATGAGTGCAGGAGAATAGGGCAAAAAGAGGCTAGAAAGGCAGTCAGGACCCACGGAATGAAGAGGACAATGGCTGATACTTTAACACCACATGATCATATTTGATATAATCAATAGTTTTCTTTTTATCCACACAAATAAAGCCCTCTATGATGGAACTAGTATATTTTCAGTATAATGACATTTAAGATTAACTGAAAACTTCTATTAGAGCTGCTTTTCTATAAATCCAACTAAACTTTAAGCCCATTGAGACTTTCAAGGAACGTATACATGAAATGATCATTTTTGGGGAGTTGATTTAAGCAGGTGTATCTACCTGCTGAAGCCCTGGCAGGGGTACTAAGTATTTTTTAAAAATATATTTTATTGATTTTTTTACAGGGAGGAAGAGAGAGGGTTAGAGAGTTAGAAACATCGATAAGAGAGAATCACTGATCAGCTGCCTCTTGCACACCGCCCCCCCCACTGGGAATGTGCCCACAACCAAGGTACATGCCCTTGACCCGAATCGAACCTTTCAGTCCACAGGCCATCGCTCTACCCACTGAGCCAAACCAGTTTCAGCAATACTAAGTATTTTTGAAATGCTTCTCTTCTAGAAAAATTTTGTTTTGTTTGTTTGTTTGCTTTACATTTCCACCCTCTCCCCTTTCTCAAGTATCCACATGTCTTCTTTGTGCTTTGCCTGTACAAGAAGAAATATTTTTTAGGCTACTTCTGAAATCCTGCTAAGGAGCCACACTAATAGTAATTTGACCAATAGCCAAGATTGAGATGCCAATATCCTTAACTTTAAGTATGATGTTTTGGGATTCCTGTTGTGACAGTGTCTTAGAGGTTTTGAGCTTGTTTTATGCTATGTACATGTAGACGTGTGGATGTTAAATCAAGATACCTGTACACTGCAGACAGTATTGATCAAAATGTTGGGAAATCATGATGGGGCTGCAAATAAGGAGAATACCTTCTTTGAAGAGCAGAATCCCTCTCCCTTCCATTCGCTTCATTTCTTGATATTCCATCTCATGTGTTCTATGGTGTGTTTTCTTTAGGGTGGAAAGTAATTACCTTTAAAATACCTTCCTTGGGTCTGTTCATTTTAGCTTCTTCTAGCACTCATGTCCTTCCCTAGGACACCATCACATCATTAGGGGTACTGAGAAGGTACACACATTTTCCTGTGTGTTTATTTTTTTGTTTGTTTGTTTTGTTTTTTTTGTGTTTTTTTTTTTTTTGCCTTATGCTTTACAAAGGCTCATTAGTGTCACTTCTGGAGTCCAACCGAGCAAATGTTGAGAGTAAAGCATTTTGGGGATTGCATTTGGACACCTTGCCTAGTTATCAATAGGGTACCTAGAAGATGCCTCGTACCCTTTGTCTGCTTGGCTAACTCAGACTCATTCCAAGAGACAATTCAAATGTCAGCTCCATTTGAAATATTTTTTATCCTCTCAGGGCTACTTTTATGCATTCCTGTGTGTTTGTTCCCCCCCCCCCCCAGAACTGTAATATTGCCATCTGCAGTATACTGCTATTAAAGCAATTATTATATTTAAAATGTTAATTTCTTTTGGTTTTTGTTTGTCTCTTTCCAACTAATTGCAAGCTCCTGGTAGACCGGACTCCCTTTTAATCACTTCTGTGTCTTAAAAATCTGGCAGGTTATTATTATTATACTTATAGCAAGTGCTAAAAATATTTGAAGAAGTAGGAATTTTTAGTAATTTTATTCTCAGTCATCATCTCTTTACTTTTTTTATTTTCTTTTTTTTTTTAAAATATATTTTATTGATTTTTTACAGAGAGGAAGGGAGAGATATAGAGAGCTGGAAACGTCGATGAGAGAGAAACATCGACCAGCTGCCCTTTGCACACCCCCTCCTGGGGATATATATGCCTGCATCTCAGGTACGTGCCCTTGACCGGAATCGAACCTGAGACCTTTCAGCAGACGGACGCTCTACCACTGAGCCAAACCGGTTTCAGCATCCTTTTTTTCTTATAGAAGTGTTTTTAGTCCATAAAATGTGCCTTTCATAATTGATCAAATAAGCCTACACCTCTATGGATAAGAGTTGTAAATTCAGTTCTTTGATAAAATACTTTTTATAACATTTTATTAAATCAAGATATACATCTTGTACTATGCTATAACAGTGTAATTTGATAAGCTTTCACAGTGTCCACACATATATCTAAGAATCCATATTTAGAAATACCCCTTCATACTCTTGTCTAATCATTATTGCGACTGCCAAGGCTAATTGAAGCACAGTCTCCAACAGTATAGATTAGTACAAAATGGGATCATAACCAGTGCACTCTTTGGGTCTTGAAACTTTTAGCTCAAATTTGTGTGTGGGAGATTCATCTGCTATGATGGCTACATATTTGACGTTTCAAGTATGTGACTCCTTCATAGCACCAACTCCTTACCTTAATATAGGGGAGTCAATAGAAACTTACATAAGAAATTACATATATATGCAAAATACATAAACATATTTAATGTAAATACATGTAAATGATGAATATATATATATATATATATATATATATATATATATATATATATGAATTCAAAGATAGACTGGATAGTTGATTCTTATCAATCTGCATTTCCTTCATTTATAAAACAGTCTGAGTACTCATTTTCCTTGATCTATCTCATTTTCCCCAGGATAAAAGAGCTTTCAAGAACCTCAAAGGGGCATGGTAGAGTGAATGGCCCAGAAGTTCAGGATTTCTGTCCTGAGGCAAATCAAGCAGACAAATATAACACACTTTGAGTATGAGATTTCAGGAATAGAGACGTGAAAAGGCACGCTGGTTTGACTTTCAGGAATGTTGCTATGCATTTAAGATTAAGGTCAAAGGCAGTCATGCCGGATATCCCTTGCCATTCCTGTGTAGCAGAATTAAGAAAGAGCAGATAATGCATTCATTAGGACAAAAATAAATAAACGTGGAGAACAGTCACCTAAGGAGCAAAATAATACTAGCTAGTTTACCCTGAAGATGAAACAACTTGTGGTTATGATTAAATAATAAAATAGATTGGCATTTTAAGAAAATTGACACCAGAAAGACATTGTTTCTTACTCAAATTCCTAATCATTATAAATTGATTCAAATGCATATTTAGTCACTGTAATGATATGTAATAGAATATGTGTTCTTATGTTTATAATTAGAAGAGAAATTAGATCTCCTTCCTTAGCTTTCATAAATAATAACCAAATTATAGATTTGTTATATTGTTTTTTTCCCAAGGCTTTCAGAAATAAACCAAAGAATTTTATTGCTCATTTTTCCAGTGATTAATTATATCATATTGGAAAAGTTTCTTGGTAATAGCTTGGTTTATTAACTTTAGTAAGTCCATTATTACATATTAAAAGAAAACTGAATTTCCAAAATGATTCTTTGTCACTTAGCACAATTCTGTCCTTGAAACATTATTTTTTTACTGGCTAGCATTAAAGCATTATGGGAATAAATTCCCCATATGGTATGTCATTTCAAATATGCATACTATTGTATTTTCTAGATTGTAAATTGACCAGTATTTTAAATTACACATTTCAAATAATCAAAAAGGCATAGTCACAGGTACTTCTTATGGATATAATAATAGCAATATCAATTTCAATTTATTATTATCAGAATTACTAGTTGGAATCATTACTAGTTATTAAAAATAATAAAAATCTATGTACATATTAATTAATTGCTACTTATGCCAGGCAGTGTTTGTATAATACATTTTCTATTTTTTACAAGCACACTATGAAGTAGATATTGTTACTGTCTCTGTTTTAAAGTCTTAGAGAAGTTATATCATAAACTTTCAAAGTTATATCACTCTGAATTGGTTGAGACCAAAAACATGTGCTGTATTCTCTATTATGTTGAGTTTCAGATGTATGGTTAGTCACTCAAACATATATCTATTCCTCAACATTCTATATTTATAGATGCAGACCTGAAATTCAGACTGTATAGACACCTCATTTAAGATTCCATAATCAGGAACTGACCAGTCCATGGTTTGAAATCAAGGATTTTCCTTTACCTTTTCCTTTTCCCTTTCTCTCTTTCCCCCTCCTTTCCCCTTTTCTCCTCTCTCTAAAATCAATAAACATATCCTCAATTGAGGATAAAATAAGAGTTGCATAATCCACTACCTAACTCCACATATAGTCTTCTCCATTAAGCAAAATTCCTATATCTTGTACTCTAAGATCTATGTGTAGTCCCCTGACCCCACTTAGTACTTTTTTATTATTATATTTGTTAATATTATTCTTTCCATCAGAAATCTTTGGAAATGCCTTCATTTTACTACTCATAATATTCTACAATCATGAGACTAGATGCTTAATCTGACCTTTAAAAGCCCAGAAAAAACAAAACAAAAAAACTTTAGTCCTGAATTATTTCCTAGATTCCACAATCAGTAGTATGTTTTCTTATTCTGAATTCCTCTGTAGTTTTATCTATAATCTCTTACTTTCTTGCAAACATGGTAATTTGTATACCTGATAGACTATAAGCTCTTTGAAAATGGAAACCAAGCCATGTCCTCATATTACTCCCTAATGTAGAAAAGTACTACCTTACATCAGGGTTTGAGCATCCTTTGTTGAATAAATTTGTTAAGTTCTCATAATTTTACGACTGAGGAATGCTGCTGAGAGGAAGCACCCTTCACATGGCCTTAGGAAAAATCTTACTTTACTGCCAATTATAATAGGGAGTCAATATAGTTCAAAGCATGATAAACAGTATTAAAGATTACTTTAAATTGTGTAAATATACCAACATTCTGTTTTTAATATTTAAATGATAGTGGTACTGTAAAACAAGTATTTATTAGTGCATGTATATTTCTTCAGTTAAAATTTGTTGATATAGCCCAGCCAGGGTTGCTCAGTGGTTGAGCATCGACCTATGAACCTGGAGGTAACGGTTCAATTCTTGGTCAGGGCATATGCCCAGGTTGTGGGCTCAGTCCCCAATTTAGGGTATGCAGGAGGAAGCTGATCAATGATTCTTTCTCATCTTTGATGTTTTTATCTCTCTCTATCCATCACCTCCTCTCTGAAATCAATAAAAATACATTTTTAAAAAGTAAAAAGTACATAAGATTGAGAGTTTTGGTCTCTCTGTATACTGCTATATCCCAGCATCCAGTACAGTCCTACAATGTAGGTATGTTTCAGTATCTTATTTAAATAATGTGTTATCTTATTACAGGTATATTTAAGTCTCCCTAGATGCACTAAATACCATTTAAAGACAATGACTGAGTCTAATCTTCATAGAGTCCCACTGCAAAGAGCACAGCCATACCTTTCACAAGGAGGACATCATTCCATAGGTGTTAAGTAATGAATTCTGTGGGTGTTGTAGACATTAGAAGTTATCTCCAGAAATGTTAATTCTATCTCTCTGGAAATCTCTCCATCATGCATGGTGGCTTAATTTGATTGGACAAATCAAAGGAATTGCTTTGCCAAAAAGCATAGTGTATTCCAAGGAAAGATCAC
Organism: Pipistrellus kuhlii; assembly: GCF_014108245.1. Taxonomy (NCBI): domain Eukaryota; kingdom Metazoa; phylum Chordata; class Mammalia; order Chiroptera; family Vespertilionidae; genus Pipistrellus; species Pipistrellus kuhlii. The sequence continues at coordinate 5,033,820 of NW_023425404.1, forward strand.
AATTGAAAGGGAATGGAGGTAATAGTGTTAACAAGGGGAAGGCATCTTGTTTGGTGGTGAGTAATGAGGACCAAGTAAAAGGCCAATAGGAAAAGGAAGATAAAAAGATATTCCAGATGACAATAATTGCCAAGAATGCTCATGCTGAGCCCCAGTTTCAAAGGCTAAAGATGAATCAAAAGATGGAAGCCTTTATCTTTTTAACAGGAATTAAATGAGAAAAAGCCTCCCTCTGCCCTTTACTTTGGCTATTAATATGGGAGTTGAAAAGATATTCGTGAGTTAGAAAGAGAAGATAAGAGAAAGATAATCATTCTAGACATTATGAGATTTGTATATAATTTTTCTTGGTGTTTCAACCAAGATACTTTTTTACTCAATTTGATATTTGATGTATAAACATTGTGAAGTTAAATATATTAAGCACATTATTTTAAATACAGATCTGTGTCTTAATCTGGCTCAGCCATTAATAATTGGATGTCATTGGGAAATACTAGTATAGTCAACCATCTGAATTTGAAATCATCACATGCATATTAGGAATAAAAATGTACCTCCATGCCAGAGCATTTTAAATTGCAACATATGTAGTATGTGTAAAACAATTATACCACAAAGGTGATTCTCAATTATTTGTACAACATCATAATATTATTCTGAAGTTTTGTATGCTATCTTCTTATTGTTGAATTCTATTCATCCTGTCATAAGTTGGGGGGGGGGGGAATCTAAAAAAATGCTAAGACAAAATGTGTTCTATGAAAATCAAATGAAGAATGAGTAATAGTGAAGAAAGTGTATTTAAAGATACTAGATGTAGACATATTTTAGTACAATGCCTCAGTTGATATCTATTCTCTATTTAGGTCTTAAACCTCCAGCTAATCTTTTTTTTTTTTTTTTTTTTTAACTTTCCTACTTTCCTTTGTTCCTTTCTCCCTTTCTCCCTTTCTTCCTTCCTTCCTTCCTTCCTTCCTTCCTTCCTTCCTTCCTTCCTTCCTTCCTTCTTTCTTCTTTCATAATTTATGTTCCTTATACATATGTTTATTCACTCTGTGGAAAGCAAATTAGGTACAGATTATATATGATTTGCTCTGGTGACTTTGAATTTGGCATGTGACTTGCTCTGGCCAATAGAATACGAGCAGATTACATAACACTTTACTATTTCTAAACTGGTAACTTAGCATGCAACATCACTTACCACTCACTCTCTTTTAATTCTGCCTTCTACTCAGCAGAGCATGCCTAGTTAGCTGTTGATTCCACTCTGAGGAGAAAAAGCCAGTTTCCATCCAGGCCACAACTTGGACACTTGCTAAGGTCAGTAGTGCTCAGTTAACCTGCAAAACTATGGGTAAAACATATTTTGCTGTTATTATATGCCACTGAGTTTGGAAATTGTTTCTTGTACAGCATTATTTTAATATCAGGATGGTGATGAGTAATTGGAATTCTCTTGCCTTGTTGGTGAAAATATTTAATATGCAACCACTTTGGAAAATAGTTTGTCAGTTTTTAAAAACAAAGGCACCTCAAGAAATACCATTCCTTCATATTAACTTAGGAGTAACGGAAAACTGTGTCTAAATGTGATTGTATAAGAATGTTTAAAACATCCCTGCCTGGTGTGGCTCAGTTGGTTGGAGTGTCTTCCCATACACAAAAAGGTGGCAGGTTGGATTTCTGGTGGGGCATGTATGGGAGGTAGTCCATAGGGGTATCTCTCTCTCTCTATTTCTCTCTCTCCTCTCTCTCTCAAAAAAAATCAAGAATGTTTAAAACAGCTTTATGCATAATCAAAAATATTGAAAAAACACAAACATCCATGATTAGGAAGACATTTATGTAAAATCGTACTACATTCTTAAAATGAAAAACTTAGCAATTAAAAAAAAAGAACATATAATTGCTTGGCTGGTGATGTGGTTCAGTTGGAACACCATTTTTCCATGCAACAGAAGGTTGCAGATTTGATTCCCAGTCAGGGCACATGCTTGGGTTGTGGAATTAATTCCCAGTAAGGGGTGTGCAAGAGGCAGCCAGTCAATGTTTCATTGTCACATTGGTGTCTCTCTCTCTCTGTCTCTCTCTTTCTTTCTAAAACTCAATAAAAAAAATTGCTTACATAAAAATAGTGTAAGTGATTCAGACATCAACTTGAATTAATCGGCAAAATTTTTGTGAACAAATAAAGTCAGACACAAATAAATAAGCAGTCATAAATAAAATGCTAAGAACACAGTAAGCTACAAGGATAGAATTAAGAGCAATGGTTGCCTTAGGTAGGTGATGAGATTGAGTGTGATGGAGAAAAGAAAACTTTCTAGAACAAAGAAAAGGTTCTATAAGTTGCTTGGGATGAAGTAATATAGATAGATAGATAGATAGATAGATAGATAGATAGATAGATTTGAAAAACTCATCAAACAGAACATGGAAATCTATATATTTTATTTATTTTTCTAAATTACTACTAATAAAATAATTTAATCTTTCTTCCCTCTTCACTTATTTTTTTTGCTATCATCTAGCAGATATAATAATTGTTACATAGGGAAAATAGCAACAGTGAGAGGGGGTATGCAATTTCCCTTTCAGGAAACCTGTTAAACATCAAAGCCATAATGAAATGCTGTCAAAATTATGTTAATTTTTTTGGGTAGTTTTTCATGCCATACAATGTTTGAATTGACACTAATAAAATAGATTTGCATTAAATGTAAATGTTCAGTCAACAATTGCATGACCCATATCTTTTAAAATTTAAGATTATTTAGATATTTAAAATTTTAAAAATATTTAGATATAATTTTATTACCAAAAAACAATCAAATTAATAGACAAATACAAACTAACTAGTTATACAAACAGGGAAGATATTATTAATCTTTAATTTACAGATGATGAAACAATTTTCCAAGAAAATAATGAAGTAGCTAAAATTGTATAGTTAGTAGGTAGTAGAACTGAAACTGAATTCAAATATTTTAAGATTTAATTCTATGAAAATAAAATTGGTCAAAAGGACTTTTAAAAAGTTGTCACATTTTTGACATTCAGAACAACTACTGTAGAGATAAATTTAGCTATAAAGCTTAGAAAGGTATGCATGCCTAGGAGCTGGGTGCTGGTGTTTTAATTTCAGAAAATGCGGAAAAACCATACATTCTCAGATACGCTTAGCATCACTTTTAGTTTTGATTTTCAGGGAAAATGTGTAATATTGCCAAACTGAATCCTTCCTAAGTCTAAGAACAGATTTTATGTCATATGTCTCCATTTGCTCTCATTGTTCACTTACAATTTGACAGTTGACTGTCACCTGTTGACAAGCTGTCTCTGTCTTCCTATTCTGCCATGTATTTATATTCAGATTTTAAAAATGTCATTTTTTTTTTACTAGGCAAACCTCAAGCTGCATAATATAAAATTATCTTTTAACTATAAAAATAGAAGATATATTATTTAAATTATCTTTCTACATCCCCCACGGCTTGAAAAGGTATTTTTGCTCTCCTCTTGAGTATTTCCTTAGAGTTATGATGCTTTTCCCAATGTATTTCTTTAAACGTCTATGTAAGTTTCATGACATAGAGTAGAAGATGTCTCTCAAATACTATATTTTAGATTATTGATTATTATTCTTTTTTGCCAAAATGACCCTGCCTCATTTCCACTATTTTATCTTAGAGACAATTTCAATATATCTGCAATTTTTGTATTATTCTGTCCCTGAAAAGCTAATTTGAATATCTATAAATTCCCCCAAAAAAACCTATCATAATCCAAAAAAAGCCTTTGATAATCCATTGGTCAGAACATTTTTTGCTAAATATATAAAGAATAGTTTATTATTTTTATACAAAGTCAGTATCACAGACAAAGTAATAATAATTGCTACCTCTTAATGAGGTCTTACTGTGAACCATATCTGTTTCAGATATCTTGGTATGTAATAACTTATTTAAATATAGCTATAATCTAGCAAAGCAGGATTTATTATTGCTGATATTTAAAAAATAAAAATTCAGAGACACTAAGTGAGTTTGCTAATGCCACACAAATGAGAAGTAATGATGCAGGGACAATATCATAGACCTTTCTGACTTTGGATTTTTAGAGGTGGGCAGTGCCTTTGTTGATTGTGCTTCCCTTGAGATGCTGAGTTCCGTTAACCAATTCAATAGCATGCACCTGAGGCCTCTCAGCTACTGGCTGCTAGGTTAACCTTGTCATTCATAAAAATTATAGTGTCCTGTCTCCTGATGATTAAGTACCACTACTTGTTCTTCACAGTTTCTAATCCTATAATCCAAATTCCTAGCATGAGGCCAGTTCTGTAAAGTATTCTCCTATAATTGCCCCTGGGCTACCATGGAGAGCTACTATCAAAATTCGCCTGGATTCCAGGGCCTCTCCAAACTCTATCAGCAGCCTTAGACAACGTCATGGTGAGTCTGAAACCAAACACATACTACCAAATTGTTCCTTATTAGAATTAAGTGCAAGAGTTTGATAATTTCACTTCCATAAGCTATTAAATGAGAGCTGTCCCAGGGAATTATATGACCTTCTGTGAAGCAGTCTCAGTAGCTGAAACAACTCTAAAGGATCCAACATCTGAAGGGTCTCACACATAATGCTTGTACAATTAATATTTAATATATAAGTGAATGAGTGATTATATGGAGATATGATAGGAAGTCATCTATATCCTATCCTGTACAATAAAAGGCTAATATGCAAATCTACTGAATGGTGAAACAACCAGTTGCTATGACATGCCCTGACCACCACGGGACAGATGCTCAAAGCAGGAGTTGTCCCCTGGTGGCCAGTGAGCTCCCACAGAGAGAGCACCAATCAGCCAGAAGCCAGGCTCATGGCTGGCGAGCACAGCGGCAGTGGCAGGAGCCTATCCCACCTCCACAACAGCACTAAGGACCCACAAAGGGTCCTAGACTGTGCAAGAGCACAGGCCAGGCTGAGGGACCCCCACCCTCAGTGCACCAAGCCTCTAGTTTTATCTAATAAAAAATAAATATATAAATTGGCCACACCTCTGCTATACCCACAAAACATGCCCACCAGCCAATCAGGAGCAATTATGAAAATTAACCCAACCGAGATGGCTGTGACTATGGAGTGAACAGGAGGCTTGGGTTTCCTCAGAACTGAAGGAAGCCAAGCTTCTCACACACCCTGGCTGGCCCTGGCCTCCACTCAAGGCTACAAAGTTTCAATTATAGAAGATAAATAAATCCCAGATATCAGGACCTCTGCTTGGATCACTGGGGGGGGGCATGGCCAGCTTACAAACCACCATAGGCCACTCATCCAGGCTGCCCCATGCCTCAAGGGAACCCCCACCCTGATCCAGGAAACCCTTCAAAGCAAAGCAGCCAGCCCCTACCTATGCACCAGGCCTCTATCCTATCTAATAAAAGAGTAATATGAAAATTGACCATCACTCCAACACACAAGATGCTGCCCCCATGTGGTCAAATATGGCTGCCCCCATGTGGACACAAGATGGTCACCACAAGATGGCCAGCAGGGGAGGGGAGTTGAGAGGCACCAGTCCTGCAACGGAAGACAGATGGGGGCAATCAACTCTGCAGGGGAGGGAAATTAGGGGTAACAAGGCCAGCATAGGAGGGAAGTTGGGGGTGACCAAGCCTGCAGAAATGATCAGTTGCAAGGGGACCCAGTCATGTAGGGGAGAGCAGTTGAAGGGAACTAGGCCGACAGGGAAGAGCAGATAGGGGTGACCAGGTCTGTAGGGGAGGGCAGTTAGAGGCAAACAAGTTGGCAGGGGAGCAGTTAGGCATCAATCAGGCTGACAGGGAAGTGGTTAGGGGGTAATCAGGCTAGCAGGCAGGCAAGTAGTTGGGAGCCAGCAGTCCTAGATTGTGAGAGGGATGTCCGACTGCCTGTTTTGGCTCAATCCCAGTATGATAGGACCTAAATGGGCATTCAGACATCCCTCGAGGGGTCCCAGATTGGAGAGGGTGCAGGGTGGGCTGAGGACATACACCCCATGCATGAATTTCATTCACTGGGCCTCTAGTATATATATGATATCCTTAGCAACCGAACAACCAGTCACTACAACCAGTCGCTATGATGCACACTGACCACCAGGGCAGACACTCAACACAGGGGCAGACAATCATTACAGGAGCTGCCTCCTGGTAGTCAATGTGCTCCCACAGCAAGAGTGCTGCTCAGCTGACCAACCCATTCTGGCAGCCCACAAGCCTGGTGGCAGCCACTCTCTCCCTCAGTAGTCCTGTAGGTTCAATCTCTAAAGAACTGGCCAGGCACTGATGGACAGGTGCCACTGGCATGATCCCAATAGTGGCACCACCTCCTGGAAGTCAGACTCTGGCACTGCGGCAGCTTCCCTCCACAAGGAAGAAAGGATATATCATAAAAGCACAACCAGGTGGCTCCCAACAACCAGCGTGAATGTCAGGGGCTCCTGGCTGGAGAATGTGGCTATGGTGGTGCAAGCCTCTCCTGATCAGGCCTGACTAGGACAGTGGAAGGTGCAGTGGAGCCTGGATGAGTGGGAGCAGAAGGCAGGAGTGGCAGGTGGTATTGGACTGCAAGTTTCAGCCCAATCCCTACAGGCCGATTCAAGGGATTTGTGCACAGGGCCTCTAGTCAGTGAATAAAGTAGATTAAAGTAAAATAATTTAAAAATAAAATAAAGAAGACTTTTCCACCAGTACTTATTTCTGAGCAGCTCACTTAAACTATCAAAAAATTTCCAAAGTAACACAATTATTTCAAATGTAATGTGAAAACAAAGATTAAAATGAAACATTTGGTAAACCTCACAGCTGGCTACCTGGTACGCTTGGTAAATGTCGGGCTGAGTGTAGCTCTCCATCATGGTGTTTTGGCTCAACATAGACAGAGCTATATAATCCTGATATGATGTCTCAACTGAGAACACTAGATAGTGAAACCCTTATTTCCAAATAAAATACTAAGCTTAAAACTACCCACATTTTAATTAGCAGGGCTTTTCAGTTATAGTCTTACTTTTTAAATTTCTATTCATTGAGAAGTAATTAAAGGAGAAACAATATAATCAAATTAAAGATGCTCTGCATATAAACCTTGTGTTTTCACAGCATTCCTTTACTAAACAAAAATAATCTTTATTTTCCAAAGTAGGGTTACCTTTTTAAATTTGATGAGTAATTTTGTAAGCCTTTGAACAGTACACCTAGGAATTGGTAGAAATGTGTCTTTGTCATTGACCAAGGGTTAGTTCATTCAGAATGTTGAAGGAAATAAATGATGGTAGAATTTTCTGATTGAAAGGGGCACTTGAATATTTTAAAGACAAATTCCAGAAGCATGGTTGGCAACTGGCAAACATTGGAGGGTACAGCAGTTTTCCAGGGTTTCCAAAACAAATTGCTGTGAACTGGATGGCTTACAACAACAGAAACATCTGGGCATGGATCCAGTGCTATCACTTGGCATCCCAGACAGCAAGGCTGATGGTTTTATGCTCTGGCTGCCCTGTGAGCAGTGACCCTCATTCTGCTCTTGGGTCCTCAGCCAGGGCATTGAGAAACAGGCAGATTCACCAGGGATGATGGGACATTCTGATTTATAAACTAAGAAAATGAGGAGGCCCCATGTCTAAATTTGGTGTTAGATAATGTTTCAACTGGCAAAGTCTTTTCCCCATCCCCCGGATTTTATTTGAGAAAAACTGGAATTCAGCTGGTTTGCTGTTTCTGGACTGCTCACTTCTGTCTGAATTGAGTTAGAACCTGCCCCTGTGTTGTGGGCTCCATGCTTGGAGAGCCAGTCAGGGATTTCTCACCCTGGGAAACCTGAGAATTATATCAATTACCATCTACATCTAGGCCAACTACTCTTTTGCTTTCAAAAACAAACAAAAACAAACAAACAAACAAAAAAAACTATGGTGAAGTAAAAATCCAAGATGCCCATAGTGCTTTGCCTTTCACCTATTACAGTATTTATGTGACTAGATCAGTACTTTATAGTAAAAGATTCTATTAAGTAATTGAGTCACCTTTGATTCTTCTGTAATAATACGTTTATCTTGTGACTGCCTCCTATCTTTTTTACTGAATGAAGCCACCACCATCTATGATTCTATTTCTGCAAAAGTAAAATAAATGTTAAATGTGGGAGGGAGGGAAACACCCAGTAACAGAAAGAAGTGATAAGAGCATTAGAGACTCTTTTGTTCTAAATCTAGTATTTGCTCCTTGTTCCTAGATCCCTTGAAATTTGAATTTTTTGGGGGGGGGGCGGGGAAGGGGTGTATTTGTTTGTTTGTTTGTTTATTTATTTATTATTTAATGTATTGGGGTGACAAAATTATACAGGTTTCAGGTACACAATTCTATAACACATCATCATATTCTGTTTTGTGTACTCACCACTCAAGTCAAGTCTCCCTCCATAACCATTTACTTCCCTTTTACCCTCTTTCACCTTTCCCCAATTTTTCTCCCCCAGCAATCACCACACTGGTGCCCATGTCCACAAGCTATCTCTTTTTATTCCGTTTTTGCTCTATCCCTCTGCCCCCGTTCTCTATGAGTTTGTCTCTGTTTTGATTATTTATGGATTTTGTTCATTATGAAAAGGCTAAAAAGGATTAATTCCAATGTAACCCTGATAGTTGGGGGATAGCAATTGGAATCCATGCCAACAAGCTTAATGTACATTCTTGATAACTTTTAATTAAGTCACTGCCTCCTTCCCAGATACTGGTCTTGCAGAACCTGTTGCAAAGGCTATACAACTGTGAACAGTGCACTGTCTTGGGGGGGGGGGGGGGGGGAGAGGGAAGGGATATTAATGCTGGTGCCAGGCCAGACATCAGATATGGCCTGGAGTCCCCCAACTCCTGGGGGCCTTCTTGCAAGGCCCTTGAAAAGGACTGGAATCATAATCCATATTTGTGGGACAAAGACCACAGGTAGATATAAAAAGAAGCCCCCTACATGTTTCTTCACTCAGATTTGAAAAGTTATTTCCTGAGTCTGCCAGCATATTGAACAGTGTTCCTCCTGTTTTTTTTTTGAGCATTGCTTTGTTTTTCTTTGGTCTTCTGAAACAAATAGATCCTACATATGGGTAAAATCATATGGTGATTGTCTTTCTCTGACTGGTTTATTTCTCTCAGCATAATGCTTTCCAGGTTCAATCATGTTGCAAAATGTACAATTTCCTTCTTTTTTTTTTTTTTTTTTTTTTTTTTTACAGCCGAGTAGTATTCTATTATGTGAATGCACCACAGCATTTTTTTTATCTACTCATCTATTGATGGACTCTTAGTGTCTGAGGTGAGGCTAGTCTAGTGGGACTGAGCCCTAAACTTATAGGATCTGATACTAACTCCAGAACTTCTTGATGTGGGAAATCTAGACACAAGGTATCAGCAGTGCTGTGCTAGAGTAAAGAAGAAGCAGTGAGTTTTTCAGAGACAGCAAATAAAATAGACACATTTGGAAAATACATAATGAACTTTGGACTTATCTTTTAGAATCACATCATAAAATCATTTTTATTACTTTGTTTTTACATTAGTATGGATATATACAAACAAAACTTGCTGTGATAAAATGAGTCTACTTACTTTTACAGATTTCTCAATTTAGGTACAAAGACTTGGAATTGCAATAGAGTTATTTTTCTATTAAGTGGAACCAGATTCTGTTATCAATGGTGAGAATTTAAGGCCCGTCAGAGTTAACTGAATTTAAAGATAAATAGTAGCATAACTAGGCCCACTGCTAGCCAATATATCATCTTGAGAGGAACGTATAAAACCCATATTTTTCTTAGGATGTATAGACAAAGGGATAAGTGAAGCTAAAATTCAGTGCCTACTCCACACTTCAGGTGACATGCAGAGCTGAATTTTGTATCTTTATGTGGGACACAACCTAGATAGCTATATGTATGTTCCCTGAGCAGAAGATGGTGAGAATTTAAGTTTCTTAATTCTCATCCAAAATAGTACTATCATCTCTGTAACTTCACTTAAAAAATATCATTTACACAGAGGATAAAGTGTAATGGTTATTGATATGTTAACTAAGAAGAATTTTCTAAGTACTTTAATTTTTTTAAAAACAAAAATATAACAATTCTAGCTCATATTATTGTAGTTAATATATGCATTCAGTGGACATACAGTCTTGCAACAAGTAATGGCACTCCAGGTGCCATTATAGGTGCTGAATTAAATACATGTGACTAATTCTTCTGAGGAACAAAGAACTACAAAAGAATTCTGAACTCATGACAACTCTGTCCAAATTCTGAACTAAGAGATTTGACCACACACATGTGAATGTGATTTCTAGTAGCCTGGGGCCAAGCTTTTGGACAACCCAGGACTTCTGAGTTTCTGTCTGAAAAAACACAAGTTGTCAAAAGAATTTGGTGCTTGTTGCAGGCATCACCTATCCAAAAACTCTTTACCTTCCTTTCTTAGCATTTGGTAAAAATATCTTACAATTGTGACTTTACCTTTGAGATGTTTGTGTATCTCCTACAACTCAGGAGTATCTTTCTGGAGAACCTAAAAGCCTTTCCTTCGAAATAAAATCATCAGGAGAGCTAGGGTTTCCATCTCTGTGGGAGAATGGGATCCAAATTTAGGGAATTGCCAGACAGCAGACACAACTGGCCTAATCAGCATGTCTACCAACCAACCCTTTGTAATGTTTCACTTCCCTGGCTCTAATTGAGCATCATTCACAACCCCTCTGTCACCCAGTATACTCTTTTTAAAATGCCCAATGCAGCTCTATGCAAACTAGAATGGAGCTCAGCTCTTTCTCCTGTCAGTAGTTACTGAAGAAAAGCTGTTTCACAGCTTTAACAGATGTCTGGTTTTGTTTTCCCTTGACATAGTCAATGACCCCCTGAAGGAAGCAAACATGCTTTGAAACATGTGACCTGGCCATCCTGCAGCTCAGGATGGAACCAGAGGTAAGCTACTTGACCCCACAACAACAAACTCAAAGTTTGTTTGCTAAGGAGCCTATGGTTAGTGTAAAATGAGTGCTCTTCCAAAACGGATGTTCCATTTCTGAACAATTTGGATGAAGAATCAGAACCTCATTTATAAAATGTATCTTTATTTTACAAGTATTATAGATGTCCCTCTTACTTCCCCCATTGATCCCTTCCACCTTGCTCCCATACCCTCCACAAGGTCTTCACTGCACTGTTGTCTGTCCACAGAAAGCCAAACAAAGATACAGAAAAGAAAGACACCCCCCCCCATTTAAAAATATATAAAAAGAAAATAATAAACAGGTACAGGGAATGGGGAAAGGTAAGTAAAGGAATAATAAAGCCTAGAAAAAGAAGAAAACACGAGAGTAAAAAAAGAAAATGAAAAATAAATGTTAACTGTGAGTAGAAAAGAAACATGGGCAGAGAGAAAAGCAGGAAGTGGGGCATTGAGGCACATATGTATGATTGTTATCAGAACTGCTTTGTATACAGAGAAGAAGCACGGGAAAGTTTTCTTGTCGGGTCATAGGTTTTTTCTAATATTTTTAATTTTCCACCTATCTTGATAATATCCACTATATTAAGCAAAGAAAACTCAATGGCTTTAGGACTTGTAACATGACAGTCTAATAAACAACCTTATAATTTAAATATAAATAAGACACGTTTCCTGCCCCAAAGGAGCTCTCAGGTAAATAAGCAAGAAAATGTCCTAATTATTATCAATGAGACGATGAGTTCATATGAGAATCTCTGGTCAATTTATTGACTTGTCATTTTTCCCCTTCAGGGAAGCAAGTTCTCAATTCTAATACCTTCATCAGGATGTCTGCAGAGAAATAGATGATTTGGAGTTGAATATCTATGAGGCCTGTTTGATTATGCAAAGCAGTTCTTAGCTCAGATAAAAGGTCAGTCAAACTCTGAACAATTATACAGTCTCTTTTTATAGCCTTCATGGTTTATTGCTAATTTTAAGAGAATGAGAAGGGCATATGAAGATGTCAGATATATCCAGATTTCAGAAGTTGAGGACTTGCTTACTTGTCTAAACCAGACAAATGTTTAGAAAACAAAACTTTTAAATGTCCATCTACTCAAAGTAGAGAATACCAATTCAAACCAAAAGTTTGAATTGCTTGAGGTAATCCTTCAGAACCCTTTTTAAAATTCTTTAGCCTTCTTTCTGTCTTAAGCTAATGGCTACAAATCCACATAAGTTAATAACCCAAAATCTGACTTTCCTAGTTTCTAATGAATAGAAAAATCGCCCTTTTTTTTTTCAGAGGGTAAATTATTGGCTGATTTCAGAAATAATGAAATCTTGAACTTTTTAAGGAGGTAATCCCTTCAAATGGATATTCTGCTTTATCAGAGATTATAGAATCCCTAAATTAAAGGTATTTAAACCTACTATTAAAATATATTGTTTACCCTGTATAATTTTGTTAACCAATGTAAGCCCAATTTATATGATAAAAGTGTAATATGCAAATGGACTAAACGATCAAACAGTGGAATGACCACCCTAATGATCATCCAGAGTATCATCTGGGACCATGCTACAACACCCACTGGCACCAGGCCAGCCAAAGTGATTTGTTGGGGACCCGGCCATAGCCCCATGATCACCCTGAAGAGGAAGGGCCATGCCACCAACCAGTGGGCTGTGATGGATGGGCAGGGCCTTCTTCTGTGAGGGCAGCTCAGATCCTGGGTACCAGAAGGAAGACAGTGTTGGCAGTCAGGGGAAGAAAGGCCTACTCTTGTAGAAATTACATGCATTGGGCGTTAAGTTTATATTAATAAAAGCATAATGTACAAATTGACCTAATTGCTGAACAGCAGAACTACCTACCATCTGGATGTCCTTTCAGACCATCTTCCAGATAAAGCCGGGGCTATGAAAGCCTACCCTTGCATGAATTTGGTGCATTGGGCCTCTAGTAAATTCAATAAAAAATATATTATTTAGCTGAACTTTAAAACTTTAAATTAGCTAATAATTAGAAAGTATGAGAACTTATATCAGAAATGAAGCCTCATTTGCCAATTGGTTATAGCAAGCAAATTTAATTTTGATTTCTGTGAAAGACATTTCTACAAGTACTCTAGTATTATCATTATGATCAACGTTAAAGAAAACACCTTTTTCTATTATTCATTATTTTCATTACCAATTACTAGTGTACTAGTTATGTTTAACCAATGAATCTTAATAGGATAATTTTTTTAAATTCTCATTTTGGAAAGAGGGAGCTCTTCTATCTTTTGTTTTCTTTCCTTATTCCCTCCCTGGATTTACCCAGATCTTTGCAGTCCAAACAGTTGTCTATTCCTTTTTACCCCCATGTACATTGTGCACTCACCCAGGTCTCTGCTGGTTACAGTTTCTGCCACTGTCTCCAAGTAACTTCAGTGTGACTGATGGTTGCTTAGTGTGGGACCCTGGGGCCCATAGATCTTTCAGAACTTCCTTCTTTCTACCCATGTTCCTAGGTTTCTGTCATTGCTTCTATGATTTCTAGACTATTTTTTTCCCCTAAGAATAAAGCTTTATTCTAAATTCTACTTTGTTGTCTGGAGCTTTGATAACTCTATCCAAGAACACCTTTTACTGAGAGAGGGTTTCTACTCCCTCCCATCTAATTTAATTATATGCATTGTAGTTGCTTAGATTTGTTGAAATGTGAAAATGAACTATCTTGAAATATGTTATCATATGAATAATAATAGCAACCTGATTCTGAAGTTCACTTATAATAGAATCTAGCTGATTACTTTTACTCACCAGCTCAGACCCACTTAGATTTAGTCCTGCTAATACCTTGCTTGATCTATAATAGGTAGCTGACCATTTCTCTCTCACAGGGAATTCCTATAGTTTTATTTGTTTTCATGTATTCTCTTTTCTTTAGCCCCAGATATATGGTTAATTTTATAACATTAAAAGGTATTTCATAATAAAACATATATGATTGGTATGGGCTTCATCAATTTCTGCTTCTAGGCAGGCATCTAGTTTATGTAAAGTTACACTGGTGTTTCAAACAAAAGGCTTTTCTCTCCATTGATAAAATTTCAAAGAAATAGGAATATTGCAAGGTTTGCCTACCTTGTACCACCATTAGTTTATAGGAAGAAAAAAAAAGAAAGGCAGACACATGTAGATGCTTTAGATAACTAGGTATGAGAAGACATAACTGTAAAACCTCTTTGGCATTGTCTCTGAAACACAAAAGCATCACTAATAAAAGAAAAGAAAATGATGCAATTGCATTCAACCTACAGAGCTAGAAAATCAGCCTACTGTAATAAAAGAACAAATATATTTATAGTTAGGGAGAAAGGAAGCTAATACATATAGTTTCATTCTGCAGCTGCTGATACAGATAACACATTTTTTACTTTGATATTCTGAATATGTAGGTCAACAGTTTTAATCAGTGCAGAAGTTGCCTCATGCAAGCATAAATTTGCTTGACCATGACTTCAACTCACAGGTATTTCTATATTTAGAGGAAATTAAGTTTTTATCTTTTTGTGTGACCGATCTCTGTTCTAGATGCTCAAAATACGTGGCTGGAAATATGAGATTTGTGGGATATTGGCAATCACTGAAAAAAATACTGATATCTCATTTCTTATCTTAGAAAATGAAAAAGAGAAGGGGAGAGAAGGCAGAGGGAGAGAAAGAAATGATAGAGAGCATAGTCAGTACTGACTTGGTTCATCCATTAATTCATTAATTTGATATATACTTAGATTCCTTTTGAAAAAAAAAAAAAGGCTACTTTTAATAGGAAAATGTTTGCCGGTACCCTGGGAGGGTGATAATCAGACATTGTTCACCATATCAGTGTGGGGAGAGGGAATACAGCTTTGACCCTAATCTAGATTCCACCTTCAGAAAGCCTGATTTGTGAAAAGACACAGCTGGAACATGGAAACATAACCCATTGGTTCTGTCACTATTTTGTGACTTCTTGCTGGGGACAACATTTTCTGTATAGTAGCCACAGAAAATTCCCTCCTTGTATGGTTTTATAGAACTGTGTTTACTATAAGGTCTCAAACATTTTATTGTCTTTACTATGACCTGACACAATGTAGGAACTTAAGGGAGAACAGACAGAGCTTTTTGTGTATAAGAGTAAGAATAGAGAGTATAATGTGAAAATTTCTTCAATGACAAAATGATCAAAAGTAAAACTCTTTATAATGGAAAATCTCAGTTGTAAAGAAAAAAATGTAGAACTACAGGGGGAAAAAATACACAATTTGAATATACCTGTTATAAAAGATAGCCTTAGTACTACATAGCCATAGCCACCATCTTGCAGAACATATTAGAAGAAATAAAAAATAGATAAAAAATTTAAAAATACAAACAAAACTGTTTAAAACAGAAGTTTAAATAAAGGCAAAGGCTTTCACAAAAGAAGTCAACATTTGTGATACATACAAGGTGGTCAAAGCAGCATGGGATTCACAGAAAATAACCCAACAGAATTACAAAATATTTTTGATAGAGATGTATTAATGTCCAATATGATAGTAATTTCCTATTTTTTGTATCCTTATTGAAACTGTGTTTGTTCAATTCTACAATAAATTTGAATGAGACTAGGGACGTTTATTCCAACTCATCTAACATATATAGAAGATTAAAATGTATTATGTGAGTACTTATTATGAATAAGATTTCTAATCTCAACTCTTACTGGAGTTTTGTTTTCTCAGATACAAATAAAAGTCGGAGGAAATTCTTGTTCTTAAATAATCCTTGTTTGCAACCCATGCCCACGTTGATCCCTCCTCGTCATGCAGCCATATGTGGATTTGTGGGAGTGTATAAATTACATACACTTCCAGATATTATATATCTTTGAGATAGTGGATCTAGGATATATCTCCTGAAGAGCTGTTAGATAAAACATTTCCATCTATTTGATTTGTGACATGCTTTTAGGGATATAGATAAATTCAATCTCTAGTGGGATATTAATCCCAGTCCTCCCTACACGAAAAACACATTATTAATTTAAAACAAAGCCACCATAATATATAGTATAATGTATACTTAGAAATAGCCCTAAATGTCAAGGTCTCTATACCTTCATTTCCTAATTATTTTATCACATTCTTTCCTGGAATATGTTTCAGATTCTTAGGAAACTCCTTAGTAAACAGTTTTAACAATATATGTTGGCTCAGCCCCCTCTCTATTTTATTTTGCTTGCTTATTCAGCTCTTCTTGCTAGTAGCTAATTTCCCTTGAGGGAGAACACTTATTTCTTTTTAAATCCCTTCTATTTGAACTTAAGTCCACAGCTGGATTCACTACTTGAATTTCCCATGAGTTTCTAGATTTTTCACAGATATTGTTTCTCTTTCACAGTTCTTGATGGGCATACTATTTTACTTTATTCTGTTGCTAGTAGCAGAAACACTTCAGTGACACACTACCAAGGCTTGCATATCCACCACTACCTCCACCATTATGTTTAAAACCCTTCAGTGGCATAACAAGCAATCTTAGAAATAAGTAAACATTCCTTAATATAAATGTGCGAGGCAGAGTTTTAAATGTTCCCCCTCAAGTTTTCCATCTGTGCTTCTTCAGTTAAACACTAATTAGGTACTTCTGTAGAAAGACTTTGCAGATGTAATTAATGTTACTCAGCAGCTGACTTAGGATGGGAATAGTTTCATGGAACATCAAGGGCGGGCCCAAAATAATCACTTCATAAAAAAATAAAAAGAAAGAAAGAAGAAAAAATGCAACCCTGGCCGGTTTGGCTCAGAGGACAGAATGTTGCATGCAAACTGAAAGGTCCCAGGTTGGATTCTGGTTAAGGACATAGGCCCCGAGCTGTGAGATCAATCCCCATAGTGGGGAGGCAGCCGGTCCATGATTCTTGCTCATCATGGATGTTTCTATCTCTCCCTCTGAAATAATAAAAATATATATTTTTAAAATGTAATGTCAAGAGAATAAGAAAAAAGCTACAACTGGAAAAATATATTTACAAAAGACCCATCTTATAAAGAACTCTTAGTTGTATCGAGTCTAGTAATAATTAATGTCGTTTTTAAACATTCGTTTAAAATCTTGCTTGGTGTTGACTTGTATTGACATAACCTTCAAACACGTGGTATCTACAGAACGTGTGAAGTGCAATTAACAAGTTTTGCTTGAAAAAATTTGTGTTTGGTTTGGTTTTTGTTGCAAAACTAGGGCTAAGAAGATAGCGGATGAAGAGCATATTCGGCACTGCATGCTTTACGAGTTCCAATTAGGATGAAAAGCAAGTGAGGCTGCAAAAAACATCTGTAGTGCTTTTGGTCAAGATGCAGTTAGTGCCAGAAAATGCCAGCATTGGTTTGAGAAATTTCGCGAGGGAAATTTTTCGTTAGATGACAAGAGTGGTTGAGGCCGTGAGTCCAATTTTGATCAAGAAGCTCTTCAAGCTCTTTTGGTGCAAAATCCTCAAATTACCCAACAAGAGCTTGCGACAACTTTAAATTGTTCACAGAAAACAATTTCTAATCAATTGCGTTCACTTGGCAAAGTTCAAAAGTTTGGAAAATGGGTTCCTCATGAGTTGACCGACAACAACCGTAACCAAAGAGTCACAATTTGCAGTTCGCTCCTCTCTTGTCAAAACCGTTTGCTGTTTTTAGAGCAAATTGTTACCGGAGAAGAAAAATGGGTGCTGTATGTTAATTTGAAAAGGCGGCCTCAATGGTTGGACAAAAATGAGGCTCCGCAGCCCACGCTAAAACCTGACTTGCATGCGAAAAAAGTGATGTTGTGTGTTTGGTGGAATTTTAAAGGAATTCTTCATTATGAACTTTTACCATCTAACCAAACCATTACAAGTGCAGTGTATAGTGCCCAATTGGAAAGGTTAGCCCAAGCTTTAAGAGAAAAAGAACCCGCGCTGATTAATTGGAAGGGCGTAATTCTTCACCACGATAACGCACGACCGCATACTGCAAGAATCACTGCTGAAAAACTGCGCCAGTTGGAATGGGAAGTTCTCCCTCAACCTGCATATTCTGCTGATATTGCCCCTTCTGATTACCATTTATTTCGTTCTTTGCAAAACTTTCTTCTTGGAAAAAAATATAATAATGAAGAATGCCTCAAAAATGCATTGACCGAATTTTTCGCATCAAAATCACAAGAATTTTACAACAGAGGGATTAAAATGCTTCCTGAGCATTGGGCACAAGTAGTAGAAAACAACGGCAACTATATTGTTGATTAAATTTTGTTGTATTGTTTAAACTAATTCGATTTAAAAAAGTATTAGAAAACGACATTAATTATTACTAGACCTAATATTATAGAAATTGAGGTATCCTCTTCCCATTGAGTGCTGGTTGTGGGTTCCTTATGATATATCTAAAAAAGAAAAATTCTGAGACTTGCATGGAATTACATCCCTGAGTTTCTAAAGTCTCATCGAGTTATAGATGAAGTATAGCTGGGCTTTCATTAAAGCTAGAAGCAAAGCCAGTGTCCAGAGTTCTCCTTCCATGTTGGAACTGGGTCCAATTCAGCATCAGGCTATCAACAGCCCATTAGTCCTTTGTGTGTATGGGTCCCCATGACCCTGGAGAAATCAGAGTCCCAAGAGTATATGAGGAACCAAGAGTACAAGAAGCACACGAGAGCTAAATCCATTTTTCAGAGGATTAAGTATCCCAAATTTCATGCCCTTGCAATGGCCATGTCCATTCTGACCAATGACCTCTTCCCGGGTCAGACTGACAGGAAGCAACTTCCTTATGTCACCCCAAGTTTACTGGGCATGCATCTATTCTCCTTCTTGTCCAGTCCCTTCCCCCATAGATCTGCAGGGAATTGACTGGTGGCTCCCTGGGGAATATAAAGTTTTAGCTTCCTGGTGAAGTCTCCCAAATGACATGCCTATATTTGGCCTTCCCTTTGCTCTTTTCCTGTTCTTAATGACTAGTTACCTACAGTGGTATCACTTCTAAATACACACACAAAAGAATATCTTAAAACTCAACAATAAGAAAACAACATGATTTAAAATTAAACTACTCCAGTCTTCTTTTAATGAAGCACAGCCTAATAATTCTGTTTTTATCCCCCTGTGGATTATCCCTTTAGTGTTATATCTAAAAAGTTACCACCAAACCTAAAGTTATCTAGATTGTTGCTTATTTTAACTTGTAGGAGTTTTATGGTTTTGTGTTTTGCATTTAGGGCTGTGTATATTTTGAGTTAATTTTTGTGAAGAATATAACATTTACAAGATTTTTTTTATGTGGATGTCTAATTTTTCCAGCACTATTGTTGAAAAGACTACATTACTCCACTGTATTGTCTTTGCCTCTTTATTAAAAGCTAGAGGCCAGTGCATGAAATTAGTGTACTCTGGAAGGGGGGTTCCCTAAGCCCAGATTGCGAGAGGGTGCAGGCCAGGCTGAGGGACCCCACCAGTGCACGATCAGGGCCAGGGAGGTACGTGGGAGGTTGGCCAGCCTGGGAGGAACTGCAGGAGGGCTCCAGGGCCGGTCTTGCCCATTTTGCTCAGTCGTGAGAGGCCAGAACTCAGCAACAAGCTAACCTGCCGATCAGAGCATCTGCCTCCTATAGGTCAGTGCACATCATAGCAAGCAATTGAGCGGTTTTAGAGTATCATTAGCATATTATTCTTTGATTGGTTGAATGGATGACCATAGGATGAGACACTTTATATATTAGGCTTTTACTATATAGAATAAGTTCATTATTTATTTGGGTCTATTTCTGGGTTCTCTATTCTGTTCCATTGAACTTTTCATCTATTTTCTTTTCAAAAAAAATTCACACTGTCTAAATTATTGTATTTTTATATGAAGTTCTAGAGTCAGGTAGATTCAATTCTTTAAGTATAATTTATTCTTAATCTACTGATCAAATTGAGAAAAACTTACATGTTAACAATATTGAGTGTTCCTATAAACAGAAATAGCTTTCCATATAGTTAGTTCTTTAACTCCACTATTAGAGTTTAACAGTTTCCCTCATATAGATTTGTACATAATTTACTGGATTCATACTTAAATATTTCATTTTTTGGTGCAAATGCAAGTGGTATATCACTTTTAATCTCCGCTTAGTTACTGATATTATGTAGGCAAGCTACTGGCTTTTGTGGACCATGTATATCACAATCTTGCTATGATCAATTATTAGTTCCAGTACTTTTTGTCAGTTCTTTTAGATTTACTATATAGTCAATCATGTGATCTGCAAAGAAAGTTAATATTTTCCTCCCTTATCAATACATGTTTTATTTTATTTTCTGATCTTATTGCATATATTACATTGAAAGCAATGGTGAGAGAGAGCATCCCTGCCTTGTTCTTCATCTTAATGGGAAATCTTCTGAATTCTCATCATAAAGTATAGTAAGTATAGTGCTTTTAATTTTTTTGGATTTGTGTGTCTTTTGTTTTGTTTTGATAGTCATTTCTTATCAACCTAAGAGAGTTCATATTAATTTTTAGTTCATGGAGAGTTTTATATCATGAATGGATGTTGGATTTTGTCACATGCTTTTTTTGCATTTATCATCTTATATTTTCTCTTTAGACTGGTGATACCATGGATTATATCAGCTGCTTTCAAGTGTTCAGCCAGATTTACATATCTGAAATAAATAACCATGTGTTTATTTATTTTTCTTGTAATGTCTTTCTCTGATTTGGATATCAGGGTGATAGTGACCCCAAATAAAGAATTAGAAATAATTACCTCTGCTTTAACTTCTGAAGATTGTAGTGAATTGGTATACACTTTTTCTTAAATATCTAATGGATTTTTATATCAGTGAATTCTTCTGGGCCTGGTGCTTTTATTTTTTTATGGGATGGGGATATAGAGATTATTTATTAATGACTCAGTAAATTTTTTAGTAAATATATTCAAATTGTTTATTCCTTTATGAGTTTGGCGGATAGTATATCTTTAAAAGATTTTATCTATTTCATCAAAGTTACCAAATTTTTAGGCATAGAGTTACTCAGGGTTTTTATTTATTTATTTATTTATTCATTCATTTATTTATTATTACCTTTATAATGTCCACATGGGAATTGTTTATTCTGATATTAATAATTTGTGTCCTCTCTCTTTTTCTTAATCTGCATAAAGACTTATCAATTTCAATTATATTCACTAAAAAACAACTTTTGGTTTAGCTAATTTTATTTATTTATTTATTTAATTTGTTTAATTTTTAAATATATCTTTTATTGATTTCAGAGAGAAAGGGAGAGAAATAGAGAGGTAGAAATATCAATGATGAGAGAAAATCATTGATTGGCTGCCTTCTGCATACTCATATTGGGGATCAAGCCAGCAACCCGGCCTTGGCCTTGTGCCTTTGACCAGAATCAACCCAGGACTCTTCGGTCCACAGGCCAACGTTCTATCCAGCTGGACTTGTTTAGCTCATTTTTAAATTGATTTCCTTGCTTTCCATATCATTGGTTTTTGTTCTAATTCTTATTTCTTTTCTCCTGTACTTTGTATATAATTTGTTCTTATTTCTCTAGTTCCATAACATGGAAGCCTAGACAACTGATTTTAGAAGTTTATTTTGAATATATGCATTTAATGCTATAAAATTTATAAA
Source organism: Pipistrellus kuhlii (assembly GCF_014108245.1). NCBI lineage: Eukaryota > Metazoa > Chordata > Mammalia > Chiroptera > Vespertilionidae > Pipistrellus > Pipistrellus kuhlii. The sequence goes on from NW_023425404.1 coordinate 5,055,530, forward strand.
TTTCCTCTATGCACACTTTTGTTTCATCCCACAAATTATGAGAAATGCATTATTAATGTCATTTACTTAACATGTTTTAAAATGTCTCTTGAAATTTATTCATGAAGCCACATGTTATTTAGAGACATGCTGTTTAATCTCCATGTGTTTTAATATTTTTTCAGCTATCTTTTTATTATTCATTTCTAGTTAAATTACATTGCAGTCTGGATGCAGGCATTGTATGCTTTCTATTCTTTTGAATTTGTTAAGTTGTGTTTTATGGCCCAGAATGTGCCCTATCTTCATGAATGATCCATGTAAGCTTGAGAAAAATGTGTATTCTGCTGTTGTTTGATAAAGTAGACTCTAGATGTCAATTATATCCAGTTGATTGACGGTGTTATTGAGTTCAACTATGTCCTTACTGATTTTCTGCCTGTTAGATCTGGCCATTTCTTATAGAGGGTGGTTTGAAGTATCTAATGATAGTAGATTCATCTATTTCTCCTTGCAATTCTATCAGTCTTGCCTCATGGATTTTGATGCTTCCTGTTAGTCACAAACAAGAATTATTGTGTCTTCTTGCAGAATTGCCCCTTTATCATTCTGTTATGCTACTCTTTAGCCCTGATACACTTCCATGATTTAAAGCACATGTGTCAAACACAAGGCCCGCGGGCCAAATCCGTCCCGCCAGGCCTTGCAATGTGGCCCGCACCGCGCTGTCATCACTGCACTCCTCTGCGTTTCCATCACAATGACAGTTTATGACTGTTCAGTAAACCATTCGGCCCGCGATTTAGGCTGGATTTTAGATTTTGGCCCCTTCTCTGGTTGAGTTCGACACCCCTAATTTAAAGTATGCTCTGTATGAAATTAATGCAGCTATTCCTGGTTTCTTTTTATTCAAATTAGCATGTTATATTTTCTTTATCCCTTTATATTTATATTAGAGGCCTGGTGCACAAAATTTATGTGGGGAGGAGGGTCTCCTCAGCCGCTGACCTAGCCGATGCTCACTAACCCCTGGTGGCCTGGTCACCTCACACAGCCTGTTTAGTTGTCCATTCGGTTGCTTAGGCTTTTATCTACATAGATATTTAAAGTGTTTTTCTTATAGACAATGTATAGTTGGGTCACATTTTTTGATCCTCCTTATTAAAGTGCTCAACAATTTATTTCACCTACACAGCACAATTTATGCGCCTTAAAGCACTGCTTACTTCCAAGAAGACTTGGAAAAGCTTGTAACTTCAAACAGGATCAGTGTTAAATAAGTAGGAATTTAAACGATTTAGAAATTCTCAGGTTTCCAAGATAAAATGATTACTATGCTGAACTTTGTTTCTGGATGCACACTGTTTTCTAACAATTAAGTAAAAATTTTTGTTCTAACCAAGGAAACATATTGGCTGATAATCTCTCTTCTTAAAGAGAGATAGCTTACACATCTATGTTCTCAGTAGAGCCAATATTTTTTTTTTTTTTTGAGTGGGACAATTCAAGCAGGAAGTGAACTCTGCAGCAGAGTGAATTATTGGTTTCAGTTTTTCAGTCCCTGTTATAGGATGATAGATCTATATCTATGGTCTTGTGGTAGTCAAACTATTCTCTATCCTTCTTTCTCTATATACTCTGACCACTTGACTTTGGCTGTAGCCTTGTTACATGCTGTTCAATTACATATTAGGACACAACGGGGAAGTGGCTGAGCCTGTCCTCTCAAGCTTCTGTCACTGTTGTGAGCAGAACATGGCTCCCATAGGGATTACTGCAGTAGCCTGGGTCCAGAGACCTATGAAGCTGAGCAGCCTGCCAACCTGCAGCCCTGCAGCTCAGACCAGAGTGGCTGAGCCAATGCATGATGCATAAGCACACTATGACTGTGGGATAGCTAATGAAGACCAGTTTCTTCTTCAAGGCACAGATGAAAATTATACAAAGCAAACTGAGTAATAAATGTAATCTCTTTTTCTGGATATTTTAAAACTTCAAGCTAGTATCTTTAGGGCAGGGGATATTGATATTACGTGACAATATTTCCACCACTAAAACAAATCTATTAGGGTCAAGTTTGCATTTAGTGCAGGTTGATTAGGGGACTGAGAAAAAGATGAGCCCCCAGTCACAGGTCTCTATGCACAAATAGTTTGCATATTGTGGGTAGACATGTAAAAACCCTGAAGCTAAAATTGAGGATTACATGGTGCCTTTCTTCTTGGAGTGCAAGAAAAATCCTGTTTCTGAGGAGAGAGACCCTGAATTTTATATTAAAAGATGAAATGGAAATATTGCAGGAAACAAGCATAAGAATATTATTTTATTTATTGGTCTGATATGAGAAAAAATAGGAGAGGGAATAGTCAACAAGTATTAAATAATTACTCACACACAGGGGAAAAATAAATGAAAGGGTTTTTTGCTTATTTATTTGTTTTTTAATCTAGAATGAAGGCTGAGGGCCAAGGATTATCCTAATGAAGAGACGGGGTCAGGAAGGGTTTCATAAAAGAGAAAAACAGTATCTCCAAATAAAGAACATGCAACAGAGCTACACACAATATCAGATTTTACTTACATGCTATGGTTTTTGCGTGCATGTATGTGTTTCTGATCACAAAAGAAACACTATCAATATTATGTTTTCAGGCTTCCTTCATGTTGATTCATATTGATTTAGTTCATTCACTAACACTATAGAGTATATAGAACTTTTTTTGTGTGTGTATATAGAACATTTTTTTCTTCCTCCCATGTCAAATTCCATATATATTAAGGTAGCTTCTAATTTTTTTATAGTTATACATAGGGGGTACAATAAAGCTTCTCATATAATTTTCAATACAGGATTGTGTATTCATTTTAAAAGACTTCAGGTGAATTTTAAAACATAACACACAAAATACTATATATTACAATGTTTATAGATTATGAAATATGTAGCAGAAATAAAATAAGAGACAGGAATGAACCCCAAAATGTATCACAGTGGTGTGGCTTCTGGGGAGAACAAAGGGACCTATAACTGCACAGAGGGAACAAGACAGCATTCAGCAGTGTCTGTAGTGGTCTACCCATTTGCTATAAAATCGCTGAAGAAATAGGGCTAACTATGAATAATCAACAATTCAGAGTTAAAGAATATATGTGTGTTTTACACTTTATTTTTAGTGTTTTGTGGTTTTTTTGTTTGTTTGTTTGTTTGTTTTTTGTTTTGTTTTTTGTTTTTGCTTTAAAAGCTTCAAAATATATTATAAGCAAAGGTGTGTATATCTTATGACTTAAAGGTTAATCTCTGGAGTGCAGTCTGAAAGAAACTATTATTCATGTACATCAAAACCTGTACAAAGGATGTATATGTTTTAATGATTAAAATGGAAAAAGTCCCTAAGGTTAATAGTAAATAAATGAACTATAGTGCCTGCAAGAAATATAAACTATATGGACTCTTGTCATTCTCTTAACTCTGGTTCATTCATTCTTAGTTGAAAATGTTCTTCCTTCACAGAGAATAGGAAAATAAACAAAACAAATACCTCAATGTGGGTTATTAGGCCCTCCAAAACATTGCATGTCACAATCTTTTTAGGCTTATTTCTCTTTAAATTCTAACTAGCTTTTTTTTTTTTTTTTCCCTAAGAAGCAATGCTTATGGTTACCTGCATATACCATATTATAAAGAATATTGTCAAGCTTATCAAATTCTATTTTGTGTTTTTAATGTGTCAAATGTCTCATGTTTAACATTTGACTTTGGGGGTATTGCTAGTCCTATATAAATAATTAATTCCTATTTATTACATAAATAAGTAAATTAATTAACTTGCAATAAACTCTGGATAAAAGCAAATATATAATATTCTTGGATTTATATGAGGTTGTAAAACAGCTCTGAATTAAAAAAAAAAATTATATGAGGACAAGCATTAGTCCATGGCTCCATCCTGTCATTTTCCCTCCCTCCTCCCTACCATTTTTTTTGCAGTATCCATGGCACTTGTTACCCATTTTAGGAATTTCTGATTTATTAACATTTTATATATTAGCCTTAATCTCTTTATTTATGAAACATAAAGACAAAAAGTGATAAAAAAAGAAACTATCTTGTATTTATGAAATACAAATTGCTTAATAGGAAAATATAGCGTGGTGATTAAGAATAACATTTGGAATTAAGCTGCCTGGATTTAAATGCCTGCCCTACTACCATCTAGACTAGATTGTGGTTTCCTGGAATTACTTATCTCATCTCTGCCCTTGTCTTCTTACTTATAAAATGGGAGGTTAGAGTATTTACCTCTCAGCTCATTCAACAGTGCAGAAAACAACAGTAGCAAAGGCAATAATAATAATAATAATAATAATGTAATATTATTTGCATTTTCTTGTTTTTGAACAATTCATCCTAACTAATAAAAGGGTACTATGCAAATTAACCATCACAAAGACCAGAGTTCAGTGCCCAAGCCAAATGGAGGGAGAGAGGGCCCTCTGGGGGTGACACAAATCCAGTGTCCTATGCCCCAGCCACAGGGAGGGAGGAAGGGGCTTCTGGCCCGAGGCCAGAGCGCGGATTGCTGGCATCTTTATAGGACGGCCTGAGGGACAACCCCTGTGCATGAATTTTGTGCACCAGGCCTCTAGTTAAGCTATAATTAATCAGCACCTGCAATGAAAAAGGCTTTTGGTTTGAGGGAGTCTCATTTAATTTTAAGATTATATTAATTTAATTTTTTTTCTTTATTGATTAAGGTATTGCATATATGACCTTATGCTTCCTTTGCCCTTCTTCCCACTCATGCTTTCACCCCCTGGTGTCTGTGTCCATTGGTTAAGCTTATATGAATGCACACAAGTCCTTTGGTTGATCTCAGTGTGATTTTATAGTCTGATCTCTGATTCCATTGAGTGTCCTAAATTCCTATCTATTGAAGAATTAATATTATAAAAGTGACAAATGGGAATATTGTAAAATTAACTTAAATATAAATGTATTGTTTATTCTGAAGGAAAGGGAGACAAGAAAGGCTGCCTTGATGTAAGCTTCCTTTCTGAATCATCCTTGATGATACAGTAGACAAAGAACCTTTGTTTTAGCCATACCTTCCTCCCCTTGTGAGTAACTCACTGGTTTTAACAGTGACCATGTTTCTTGTTAATTCATATTATAGATTGATCTGGCTTTTTTTTTTAATCAACCCACTGTAGCTTTTGTAAGAAGATAAAAATCTTTTAATATATCATAAGGATCTCTTCAATGCAGACAAAAGCTAAAAGTCATGAAATAGCCTTGGCTATTATGCTGAAGGAAACAATTAATTTGGAGTGCCATGACTCTTAAAAAGCAGAGTTTTCTTTTATGCCATGAAAGCAAAAATAACTGAGTTAGAAACTGTAACAGTTGCCTCATAAGGACACTCAAAGTTACACATATGGAAAATTTTTGAGTTAACATGTTATCTAAATTATGAAGGCAGCAGGTTTTTTAATGTTAGATTGCTTTAACACTGCCAAGGTGTTCTACCATGCATTAATGATAAAGAAGTTTCTATCAAATAACTCAGAGTACCTTTATAGCTCAGACAACTGCATTTATTTTGTTGACAATGTTATTGCTCCTTACTCAGCTTAGATCTGCCTCCATGGATAGTAACATCTAGTAAATAGCAAAAAGGAATGCGTCTATTTTCCAGAAGATGATTAATGCGCTGCCTCCTCTCAGCAAAATGCTCTCAATAATTTATTTTTTAAAAATAGTTATTGTAACATAGGTAACTTTACAAATTAATTCTCCATCTGCTAAGGGAGTAAGAGAAAAATAAGGGAATGTTTGTTTTATTTCTATATCTACTACTCAAATATGATTCTGCAACTCTAAGAAAAACATTGCCTACTGCTGGGAGTAGAGGCATAACAGTGTGGTCAAGAGTATGGGCATGGAACCTACTAGCTTAGCCCCCACAAACTGTCTGGTTTGGGGAAAATAATTCCATTACCTGTGGTTAAAATAGAAGAGACACTAATAGATGTCATTTCATATTCATTTCATTCTGATTTAAATATATATATATATATATATATATATATATATATATATATATATATATAATGTTTAGATCTCTTCCTGAATAAGTTTTTGCTGCTACAAAACTCAGAAAAGAGAAGGCACACCAGATACTGTTTGGTCTCTGGTACTATTATACTAACCAACCACATGTGGTTGAATGTAGAATTTATTCGGGCTGCTATTCTGTAATTCATATAACAGCAAATTCGATTCACTATCTTTAAAAGATAATAATAATAAGGTAATGAGCTTTGAGATTTATTTAATGGGAATAGTTATTTCTCAAATATCCATTTTAACTCATTAGGGGGAAAAATCAATAATCCTTTAGTGAAAAATGATATATGTTTTTATGTTGGGCCTCAGATTAATATTTTTTGGCAGGAGCATCAATGAAAAAACAATATGATTAAACTCTGAATGAAAAAGTGATGATGCAGAAGCAGCAAAACTCTGGGTACAGATGGTGGATTAGCTGGGATAACGGTGATAGTTCTTTTTCAATTCACATGGAACTTGTTGATATGTGTATATGAATGGTGATATTTGTCTACTCTGTATTATATCCTGGAAATTGTATTTTTTAAAAAAATATTTAATGATTACTTGGAGCACATTGTTATACTATTATCCTAGCATGTTGCTACTAATAGTAGAGTCAATTTTGGGGATTGGGTGTGTATATGTCATTGTCTTATTTTAGGCAATATGGTATATTGTAATGGATTTTGGATCTGTAACCTCACAGATTTAGGCAATATGTTATATTGTAATGGTTTTTGGATCTGTAGACATGTTTATGTCTACTCAGAAGACATAAACATGTGCCAAAGTCAGTACTGATTGGAAATTAGCACTTTTTTTTTTTAATAATAGGAAGTGTTGGCTGAGAAATAAGGCATAGAGACGGAGAAGAATGAATATGAAATTCCAATGAATTATTGTCTGAGTTAACTATGGCAAATAATTCAATAGCTCCACCACTACTGCTTTTCTAAATATGAAAATGATGCCACAAGACTTCCTAACTGAGCCTCCTACATAGATCGCAAGTGCCTTTCATTAAAGGTGCTGGGACATATTTTCTTTTCATGTGCAGCAGGACAGGAAAATAATATTTGTCTTCACATTGCCTTCACCAATCCTGTGATTGCCTGGTCCAGAGAGAATTTCCCTGTGCACTATCAAAATCATCATTAGCTAGCATAATTGATTTATTTTTATTTATTTTGTACAAAGTCCCATTATTCTCTACTGAAATTAAAAGGTGAGAACGTCTCCTCTAGAATCACATGAGACCTTAAATGGAAATTGGATTTGTTAGAAAGGAGAAGGCAACATCTATTTCTACAATAGGCACTATTTAGCAAGACATATGTTATTATGCTCATTCCTAAAAACAAAACACCTTTCATTCATAAAAGGGATACTCAATTCACAAAATGTTTGTGCCTTATCCAATACAATACAGTCCAGAGCTACACTAAACTCAAGGATCCTCTAAACATGTCACATTCTGAATGAGAAAAAGAATCAGGGATTCGGAGAGATAAAATTATTTATCTAAAACCAGAAGAGATGGTGGCAGATTGGCCTTGAGTTCATTTCATTCCCATTCAGACCCTTTTATATTAATTTTCTCTTGAGAATTAGGTGGAAGCAATGAATCCCATGTAGAATTTTTCTTGTTATAGTTGGTGAGAGCAAACTCACTTTTATCTTTCCATTACTAGTGGGAACTAGAGTTTCAAAGGATAAAGCCCTCCCATGATGGTTTCCTAGCATGGAAATAGCTTTACATATAACTTTTCAAGTTAAGAGCATTCCACTAAAAAGAATGAAACCAGATGCACCTTTTAAAGAAACCTAAGCAATCATTATGAAAACTTCTGTACTTAGAAATTAACTTGTATTAGTAGGAGTTCCATTATAAAAACACATCATTCTTTACTTGAAGATTAACTAGTATAAGGAGAAGAAAGGATGTTCCATTAAATTGCTCACTCTAATAACTGAATGTAAGAGCACTACGTTGGGAAAGATATGCACTATTTCAGAGCTCCGAAAAACAAATGAATGTTGAACATTAGTCTCCATCCTTTATGGAAATGTCTGGAGATAATTTATCATATCTTGTTTCATTTTGAGATTTCCTCCAGTCTTCCTCTTGGGTCCAGCTGAAATTCTACTTACCCATGAAACTTCTTTAAAATTGTATTTTAGTGGTAATTCCAAAAAACTCTAATCAGTCACATAGTTAATCATTGTTTACACTTGGAAATTATATTACACAGGTTGGCATTCAAATGATCCCTATTGACATGGTAGGACAGTCTAGTTCCAGAGTGTGATCATAAACTATTCCACTTTAGAGACACTGAATTTTATCTCCTCCATCCCAACCGCTCTTAGACTTGCACAATATTTAGCACTTCCTATATATAGTGGGTGATGAATTGAATACAAGGAAAGAGAAATTATGGGCAGAAATATAATTATTTTTTGATATTTATTTTAATTTTTGACTTGAGAGAAATGAATACATTCAATGCTCTGAAACAAAAAGTAGATAAGGCTCTTTTAACTAAAAACTTGAAATTGTCTTCAGGGTATGTATGCATGCATATACTTAAAGTATTTTTCAAAATTGGGAAATACAATGCACATGTAGAAATGCACATAAAATATAGTGGACTTTAATAACATAAAACCAAACACTTGAATAACAGCCTCCCCTGAGAAGAACTAGAATAATGTTAGCATCCCCAATGTCATACATGTCCCTTCACATCACAATGTCATACATGTCCCTTCACATCTCTTCCTACTAACATTTAAATTGTACTTCCCACTTCTATTTTTATCATTATTTTTGCCACATGAGTGTGCATGACTGAATACTAAAGCATGCATTGTTTTCTGCCTCTCTTCCTTTGATCCATCTCATGCTTCTGAGATAAAAATCAAAAGTTTATGTCATTGGGGTTTGTTCATTTCCTGGTTATATAGAGTACAGTAAGTTTGCATATACTGCAATTTATTAATATATTCTACTTTGATTAGACACTTGGGTTGTTTCAAAATTTAGACTATCATAAACGTTCAACATTCTTCTACATGTCTCACAGAGTACATATATATGAAATTTGGAAGGTTTCCTGCTTAGGGCCGCTTTTCTCAACAGAGGCATATTAGCTATTTTGGGTTGGATAATGCTGTTTCCTGGGAGCCATTCTGTGAATTATAGAATATTTAGCTACATCCTTGGCCCCTAGCCACTAGATGTCCATTTCACTACCATACCTCCTCTCCTACTCACATTGTAAATAATAAAAAATGTCTTCAGGTATTGACAAATTTCCTTATGGGAGAGGGACTATTGCATATAGTTAAGAAACACTGACCTAGAACTAAGCCCAGTTTTTGTAAATAATAGCCTTTTTTTTTTTTCAAAGCAGTCTTTCCAATTTTCCTTACACCTGAGACTTCTAGGGATGTCATAACAAAATCCCAGACAAGGTGGATTAAAAAACATGGGTTTATTTTCTTAGGTTCTGGGAGCTGACATTCAAATGCCCAGGTGTCAGCAGGCTTTGTTCTCCTGAGGTCTCTTTCCTTGACTTGCAGGTGGCCATTTACTCACTGTGTCCTCACGTAACCTTTCTTTTCTGTGCAGGGGTACCTTTTCCTCTTCTTTTAAGAACATAACTTCTGCTCAGCTGGGTGTGGCTCAGCGGTTTAGTGTTGACCCAGGAACCAACAGGTCACCATTTCGATTCCTGGTCAGGAATATGCCCAGGCTGTGAGTTCAATCCCCAGTGGGGGCATGCAGGAGGCAACCAATCAATGATTCTCTCTCATCATTGATGTTTCCATCTCTCTCTCCCTCTCCCTTTCTCTCTAAAATCAATAATATATATTTTTTTAAGAACATAACTCCTATTGGATTAGGACCTTACTATTATGATCTGATTTAACTTTTACTTCTTTACAGAAGTAAGGTCTTACATCCAGATACAGTCACATTTGAGGTTAGAGTCTTGAGCATATAAAGTTTTAGGACAACATAATTCAATTTATAACATTTTATATCATCAGTTCTTCCATCCTTGCAGTTCCTGAGATGTGACTTGTATCCTTGATAATTAATGAGTTTGGCCCTTTATTAAATGTCAATTAGCCATGAAAATCCTTAAGGTATGAAGTTTCTGTTCAAGTTTTTTTCCAATTTTTAAAAATTGGTTTTTGTTATTGATTTGTTAAAGTTGTTTAAACATTTCCTTTGTCAATTATTATCATTTCTTGTGTTTTCTCCCACTGTGTGGCTTTGATTTTCACTCTCTTAATGGTTTGATTGGTGAATAAAATTTATACTTTTAATCAATCTTTTTTATTACTCTGACCTGTGTTTTGTGTATGTGGCACATAGTGTGAAGTTGGGGTCAAGTTTTAATTTTTCTTTATGGATGCCAAAATGACCAACACTATTTAGTAAAGGACCGGCTAGAACATTGTTCTGTTGTACCAACTTTGTCATAACTGAAATTACTCTGTGTCCTATTTCAGAAACATGCTATATATATTAACTTATAATTTCTTGGAGGGTGAAGCCTCTTGGACATGCTTTAAACAACATTCAGCACCTACTGCTAGGCAGAGTACATTTGGCAACACAATTAGGATGAGAAATATGATAAATTAGTTGTTCTGTTTACATGCTCAGACTCTGAGCTTAGGGTTCTGTTTTATTTCAGCAGCATCCAACAAAAGTTAAATTCCTAACCATTGGAAACTGTAGGGAAATTCCATTATCAGAGATTAAACCAAATTATTACAGGTCCATTTATATGCCATAAAAAGGATTTAGAGGGAAGTGTCTGGAGTTCACATTATGTCAGATGTTAACAAAGTAAGGATGTTTTAAAATAATTTTAATGCCTCTTAGGCACCTACTGTGTGTTGGATTAGTTCTTAATATACATAAGTTTGTTTCACATCATCAAAGCAGCCCAGTAAATTTTGGGACATGTTATTAGATCTACTAATTTGATAAGAAACCCTGTGTGCCTAAAGTTTCCCAGCTAGTGGTACTGAAGTCAGGGTTTGAATTATTTTCCATCTGATTCCAGAGACTGCAGACTTGATCGGTAATTACAATGTATCTGGGCTGGTGGATAAAAGCCTAGGTAGATTGAGGAAACTTTTTTCTGCCAAGGGCCATTTAAATATTTATAATAATATTTGCGATCCATACAATATTATCAACTTAAAAATTAACCTGGTATATTTGGTCAAACATTTAATTAACCCACCCATAATGTCTTGGCAGAGCCAGACTAAATTATTTCACCACTCCTGGCCTAGAGGAAGCCATGTTAAGTGTGTTCAGTATTTGAAGTTTTTCAATGGGAAGCATTACAGTGCTCCAAAAGTTAAGGACCAACTGTTAAAGCTTTTAGGTAATAGATTTTTTCCTCTATATTAGGAAAATATTCATATTTGAACAATTATTCTTCTGAAAAGTAGAACAGTTTCCTTGGGGCTCAAGAGTTGTCTAGCCCTAGCTGGTAGATAGAGTGTTGGCCTGTGAACTGAAGGGTCCTGTGTTTGATTCTATCAAGGGCACATTCCTCAGTTGCAGGATCCTCCTGGCTCAGTCCCTGGTCTGGGGGCACATGCAGGAGGCAACCAATCAATGTGTTTATCAATCACATTGCTATTTCTTTCTGTCTTTCCCTCTCTCTTCCATTCTCTAAAATAATCAATTAAAAATATCCTCAGATGAGAATTTTTAAAAGAAGTTTTCTAGCATTGGTGGCATTTAAATTTTAAAGCTAGAAGTTTTCCATTGGATAGGATGTTGGAGTAGAAGACTTTTAAAAGTTTCTCCAGATAAAATATATTGACACTTATATTAGTGAATATCTATCTTATTATTATATTTTACTTAACTAATTTTGTGCATGAAGATGGTGTATAAGAAAGATAAGATATTCACCTTCTACTACTCCCAGTATGGCTCAGTGGTTGAACATCCACCCATGAACCAAGAGGTCACCAGTTTGATTTCCAGCCAAGGCATATGCCTGGGTTGCAGACCAGGTCACCATGCAGGGGGTGTGCAAGAGGCAGTCAATAGATGTTTCTCTCTCATCGATGTTTCTATCTTTCTATTCCTCTCCCCTCTTTTCTCTGTAAAAAAAAATCAATAAAAACATGTTTAAAAAGAAGATAGCCACCTTTTTATTTTATTGTATAGAATTAACCAATATGAATAGTAGCTTATAAATGTAGTGGGGGAGAATAACAATATCTGCTCTACATGACTTCGCTTACTGAAGACAATTTTTAAAATGATATCTTTATGTGAATGAGCAATGTTAGAGACTCACTTTTTCAGTTTGATTGTACAGTTTACAACATACCTAACATTTGAAATAAAAATCCAAACCCCACACCATTTTTATCATGCTTATAAAGTTAGAAAGTTCATTTTGATTAATGTAATGATCAACTATAGCTCTTAATAAAGAAGAATTCTGGTTCAAAGGAGTACAACAAAGGAACAGCCCTATGCAGTTTTTCTCTAACCTCTGAGTCCATAAGGATGACAGATATGACATAAAGTTTAAACTCTCAAGCATTTCTGAAAACTGCTGATATTATATGATGTTTTTCTAATAATTACAATCTACAATTACACTACACTGGTTATTCCATTTGCTGATGCATCTATACAGAGAGTCATTGATAGGATTATGATAGACTATATTGTTGTAACAGACAACTGTAGCATCTAAATATCTTTATTTTATAAGGTATCACTTACACAGTAACTATTGTACACTGGGCCTTCACTACAGGGCAGCTCTTTCCTTTTCAGTAACTAGATTTGAGCCAGTAGCACATTTTTGGGTCCATTACCTCAAACGTGGCCATATGAATAAATGGATAGATGTGTGTGAATTATAACTACATATGCAATTCAATAATTCATGCCAGAGCATGATAATAAAAAACATTTTATAAAGGAGGATGCCTCTGTTTTATATTAAATTGTTAAAATGAGGTTAAAGTTTGGGAATTTGTTTTAAGTTTGATAATAAAAATTTCATCAATATTATGTGTACTATTCTTGCACATTAAAAATAATTACAAGAAACTTTAACTATTAAGTATTATGCATTAAAAAGGAAATGCCCACATTAGAAGCTAGAAAAACTAAGCATGAAGTGTATTCATTAATTCTTAGGAAAGGCATACTCTTTAGGATTATGGTCAATGAATTATACCCATTATAAATAATAACCACATTCATTAAGGTTAGCATCATTAGACAAAATATATGCTACACAACACATTTAATTTTTTTTGCAAGGTTCAATTAAACTCATTCACTATTATTTTTTAAAAAGTCATTCTTACTGGGTGTTAATAGATAATACCATACAAATGCAATTTATATACTTTTTATTTTTTAGTATAAAAGAGACAACTTGTTTAGATTTTTAAGGCATAAAATGGTTATGTGCCACAATATGCGTAAGGATTTAAAATTTTATTTTAATAATGGAAGTATCATTCCAGTAAAGTAAAATCTAATGAAGGTGAGAATCAAAAAAATATTAGTACACAATCCCACTCTGGATCTCAGTCTGATTGATTCAGAATTTAGAGTTTTTCTAATTTAAGAAAAGTGATAGAACTCTACAACTAAACACTTTGAAATATTCACAGCCAAAATAAGAATACTCCATCTAAATGTCACACATAAGAATATACATTATCTCACATCTGTATGGCACAGGTTTTTACACCATGAGTTCAGCTCAGGTCAGGTTTGCCAACAAATGAATTTAAGAAACACACACCAAAAAATAAAAAATAAAAATAAACATCTGGATATATATTATATTTTAGAATAATGAATGAAAATGTGAATTAATTCATTTGCAACTGCTATATATTGTGTATACAAATGAATGCATACATATTATTTCACCGATATAGAGAATGGTGATCAAATTATAACAACTGGATTGGCCTTGGTGTCGACCAGATCACTAAGAAACAAGTATGCAGCACTTGGAAGTTGGAAGCAATAGAAAGTTATTATTCTGAGGCAAGTAAGTGGGAAAATGGACGACCTAGGTAAAGTTTAAGGTGATTGGTGAGCATCTGTGAATCAAGCTGGGATAGTATAAGTCTCTTCCTAGAGGGTCTAGGGAATCTGAGGAGTTTCCGTGTGAACTCGGGAGAACAACTCTCCCTAACTTTGGTGTTGTAGGATAAGATCCTTGCTGATAGTTTTACTTAAATATGCTTAAAACTAAAATAGCTAGAGCAACTTCTGTTTTCCTGAGTTAATTCTATGACAGTAAAGTAAACTCAATGAAGAACCAGTTTAAAACAGTCTGAAAGTGCTGGATTTGTTAGAATTGCTTTTGAAATTTATTTAAAAATAAATAGAATGTATAGTGTATAGACATTTATCAATAGTGAATTTATAATTTTCTATATCTAACCTTGTCTAAACAAGGTTATTTTCATTGAGCATCCTTTCATACATATAATAATCTTTACCATAGACCCATGCCTGTGTTCCAAAAATAAGTCTAATACATTATGGCATTTTAGCATTTCTAACAAATAAACAAGAAATTGTTATGATTATAGTTACTATGCGTTCCCTCCTCCTCCTCCTCCTCTTTTTCTTCTTCTTCTTCTTCTTCTTCTTCTTCTTCTTCTTCTTCTTCTTCTTCTTCTTCTTCTGCTGCTGCTGCTGCTGCTTCTTCTTCTTCTTCTTCTTCTTCTTCTTCTTCTTCATTATTCAATTAACTAACCCCACCCTCTTTTTATTGATCTTTGCTGACTACCCCTTTGTGAATCCCAAATCAAAGATTTTCTGTATTATTACTAGGTCCTTTAGTGTGAACACATAAATTATATGATTTTTTTCCTGTAATATTTTAAATTTAGGAATTTATATAAATCTAAACCTGAGTTTTTACCTATTTCTGTCAATTATAGTGATATTTATGAAAGTGTATTGCTCTATTTCCAAAATGAGTTTGTAAACTAGAATGCTATTATTCTGAGTTGAGTGCTTCCAAATGCTTCCATGTGATTTTGCTGCTAATTTCAAGATTTATTCTACTACATATATACTGGCTAATGAACCCATTCTTTAATGATAACTCGACAGACTATTTGGCATAGAAAGAATTGCTCACAGCTGCATGCAAGATGCCACTAAATACAAAATGACAAAACCACTTATCTTTGGCATATTGTTAACCACATCCTTTCAAAATAAAGCACAACAAATCTACTAATTCTTCTTTGTTCAATTAGCAGGAAATGACAAGCATTGGAGAATGCAGCAGAGCTGAAGAAAAACTAAGATGCAAAAGATAAGTTATGTAGACATATTGGAGAGACTGATACATCTGGGTGTCCACAGAGTTGATGGACGCTGTTCCTGTTGTTTAATCACACTGGCGTATGCTGGATTCATATTACAAGAGTGCAACTGTAGTTTGAGATTAGGGACTAGCAAAAAAACAGGTGTCTACCCTGGGGTAAACATAATTTAGTTTGGAGTAAATAAATGTATTGATTATTTTATACACTCATCATACTTTGTCATTGAATAATATTCAATGTAGATAATCTTACTTAACACCTACAGACTATCTTTTATTTTATGTGTTGCCATATTTCTTTTTTCACATCATCTTTGTTTTCCTTCACTGATTTGTAAATTTTACTGTTATCTTAAAAAAAAATGCAAGGGCTTTAATTGAGAAAATGTTTGGACTATTTTATTTTTGTTGTGCTTTGTTTTTATGTGAGATTGCACATGTGTCAAACACAAGGCCTGCGGGCCAAATCCGTCCCGCCAGGCCTTGCAATGTGGCCCGCACCGCGCTGTCATCACTGCACTCCGCTGCGTTTCCATCACAATGACAGTTTATGACTGTTCAGTAAACCATTTGGCCCGCGATTTAGGCTGGATTTTAGATTTTGGCCCCTTCTCTGATTGAGTTCGACACCCCTAGATTAAAGGATAAACTACAAATTGTATTTCAATTATATTTCAGCAGAATTTGAAGCCTAGTCAAAATCAACTAGCATCTTTTGAAATAAACACTACATAAGCAACCAAGAGCTAAATGTCTACCTTGTCAACTTCAAACAGTGACCTTATTCCAAGCAACAAGATGACCTTTGGAACTTAAGTCTTTTAAACATCCTGTAACTTACTGCCTGGCTATTAACAATTCCAAGATTAATCAGTAGCTTTTCAAACATCATGTCACTCTGAAAGCTTCAACCGAATGGTATAATTGCCAACGTCATTTGTATTTAAAAGTATGACACAAAAATATTCTATATTCCAAGCACCAACTTTTATAATTAACTGATCTATTTTTGAGAAAACAAACAAACCAAAAATGCATTCTAATATTTCAAGGTTAAGTAGTAGACAACACACTGAGGCTTCTTAAATAACTTAATTCTAACATATTATAGTTACAGTACTGGTTCAGTGAGAGGTAGCAGTCAACAAACTTTGAGAATCTCATTGTATGCTGAACTTTGAGTTATCCCTTTTCTGAGATGGACTGAGTGAAAACTTCAGCTCGAAAAATTCAAGGGAGTTAAACAAAAATAATGCTAAGTTTGATTTTGATTTTATATTTTTAAGTAGTGATTCAAATACTAAGAAAAAGATAAAAGAGTATTTCTTTTTAGCCAGTAGCAAATGGTTTTCCTGAGAAGGGAATTTTTTAAGGGGACTGCCTTGTATAGAAAATAACATTTCTCTGGATATGACTCAGATAAACTTATGAATGGAAGAAAAAGAAACAGACGGGGAAAATGGGATATTGGCAAAATATAGCTTTTATCAAGTGTGTTTCTAGCTGAAAATGGTATTTTTCTCAAGATTCAAGATAACTTAATAAATTTAGAATTGAGTATGGGATGACAACAATATCTGAAAATAAATTTGTATTACAGGCTGTGCATTGTGATTATTGCAAGATGGCCTTTGATGGTGGCACTTCACTCTCAAGAAAATGTTCCTTTTTTCTGTCACCAAAATTCAGTATGCTTTGTTGTTATTTTTTTTTTTTATTATGAAAGAATGTTTCTATCTAGGTGCTTTATGAAAACTGAGTTGCACCTTTTTGTTGACTCTTTCAAGACAATAATAATAATAGTAAAAGTTTTGGCATTGTGAGCAGAAAATACAGTTGGGTAGCACCAACCTATTTTATATTTCTAAAATAAACAGGTCTGTTTATTTTTAATCCTATATAATAAAAGGCTAATATGCAAAATGTCCCCTCAGGAGTTCGACCAACTGGGAATTCAACTGACCAGGAATTCGACAGCTTCCTATGACATTCACTGACCACTAGGAGGTGGCGCGGACTAAAGGAAGGCCCTGGTCAGCAGCTAGTATCCAGTAGCTGGGGGAAAGAAAGGCCCTGGCAGGCAGCCAGAAGGCCCCAATCAGCCCTGGTCGCCAGCCAGGCCTAGGGACCCTACCTGTGCTGGAATTTCGTGCACTGGGTCTCTAGTGTTTATAATAAAGATGAATAGGCAAATAAGTAAGATAATGTTTAAAAACCATTTTATTGAAAATAAATCTCAGCAAGTTCTAATACCATATAAAATGTGTTTTTATATCACTACTAAAGGTCTGATGCACAAAATTCATGCAGTTGTAGGCCTCTCTTCTCCACAAATTCATCCCTACTGGCCTGGTCACCCCACACAGCCTGATTGCTCAGTCATTTGGTCATCCCTCACTAACCCCTGCCAGTCTGGTTACCCCTTACAGCCTGCTTGGTCAGTTGTTTGGTCATCCCTCACTAATGCCCCTGCTGGCCTGGTCATAAGCAGCCATCTTATGAGGGTGTGAGGGTGGGTCAATTTGCATATTACCTCTTTATTATATAGGATTGTATTCTTTTATCTATGAACAATTATAAACCTACTTTTGTCCCACCTTGTAAGTAAACCAATAAAAGCAATTTATCTTCCAGGTATAATCACTCTTTTGAATTTTAAATTAAAATCAACATTTGTGCATGGCCCAGGTGGTTCAGTGGTTGAGTGTCAACCTATGAACCAGGAGGTCAAAGGTTCAATTCCTGGTCAGGGCACATGCCCTGGTTGCAGGCTAGATCCCCAGTGAGGGGCGTGCAAGAAACAGCTGATCAATGATTTGCTCTCATCATTGATGTTTCTATCTCTCTATCCCTCTTTCTTCCTCTCTAAAATAAATACAGATATATTTTTAAATGTTTTAAATAACATTTGTTTTCATGATCTATTTATTTCAAATACCAGAAACTTTATAATAGAAATTTGTTTTAAAAATAGCATTTGACATAATATCATAGAAAACTTCATGATTACATATAAAACAATATATGTAATCTTTATAGTCAAATACTTTCTTATTATTTACCAGAAAATTATGCCATCTTAATATGCCACTGTTATTTCTGAGGCCATTAGTGATGTGCTGAAAGAAAAGGATGGAAACAGGGAAGGCCATCGCTAACAGCAGCAGCTGCATTTGTCTTGGCTTTTTGCTACTGAAATTTCTAATAGTGACCAGAAGAAAAACAAGCAACAACAACAAAAACAAAACCAGAATAATGATCATGTTTTATCACTGTTCTAGTCTTGTTTCCCACAAAGTGAAATAGCTTACAATAATGTTAATAAAATTCATCTGTCCTGGATAGGCATATTTTCTCATTGTTGGTTTATATTACTATTCCCGGATGTAGGTCCATCTGAGAATTCGAAGTCAGTGTAAAAAACTTATTTGCCTGCAGAGAAATAAGCAAATTTAGCATATTTCTGAACCAAAAATCAGTGAAGAATTAGTGGGATGTTCTATTAAATAGTAAATAAATACATACATATATTTCCCAAGAGCATGAGTTGTTTTTCACTTGGAGCTTGAAAGGAGGTGAAAAAAACTGAAACTTGCAGCAGAAAATTAGATTAAGTCTAAGATATCAAGTGCATTCATTTTTGTTGTTGACATGTTTGTATCTTTTTAAATAAACCCATGTCTCCATATCTTTTTAAATAAGATAGAAGAGAACTTACTAGTTAGCAAAAATATACTCAACATAAAAGCCCATGTGCCATTTTCAGATTTCCAGAAATATATACTTTTATGATTGATCAATTTATTCCACTGGAGAATATTAACTGCTGCATGCATTATTTCTTTTTTATTTTATAATCAGTCATTTGCGATGAAATATTTTGACTGGAAAAATTTGGACCACCTTGGAGGTCGAGAAAATTGCACTTGCTTCTACCTCCCCAGAGCAATTTTAGCAACTAATTTGTGACCCAGGGTATGATATTTTTATGTTCTATTAGTGATAAGCATTCTTTTTATACCATTTTTCACTCTGCTTATATATGTGCATTTATCTACCCCCCTCTCCCTCACCCCATTACAATTACCTCCAATTGCAAGAATTATGGAATACAATTCAGAGGTCCAAAGGTGATTGTGGAGTTAACAGAGTTCAATGTGAGATTGTGATTGTACAAAAATGAAACCATATATTGTTTATAATATTTAACATTATTCCCTGTCTTTTGTGCACAATCTAAGCAGAGAAGTCAGTTTTCATTTTCAAGACATGCTAGGTTTCCATTATTGCCCTGATAAACAGTTGTAAATACAGAATGATCTAGGAGTGCAGATAGTGGATTTTTCACTTCAAGTGTATCTTAAAATATCAAGAATAAATAAATAGTGCCCAATATGGAATTTAAGAGAAATAAAAAAGAAAATGCAATTGTTAAGCATCTACAGTAGCTCAGGCTTTATGCAGTGGGAATGATCTTCCTGAGATTGCACATTATGGCTTTGATATACATAACTGTGTATTAAATCTTGACAACAAAATATAATACAGAAAACAACTCAGCATGCACCATAATACACTCATCATTTCTATCCTCAAGTATGTCTTTCTAATTGTGACAAACATATTAAAGGGTTATCACCACGGTAGAGATTTTCCCAAGGTAGAGCCATTTCTGAACTTTCTTCTCATTCCCAAGGTCATTCTCTAACTCCAATTGATTTTACCTTATTAAAAATGATAACTGATGAAATGGACAAAAACTGTATTAAATACATGTATTATTGTATTAAATTATGATAATAATAATATAAAGTAGACATCATTGTTAATTTCATTTTAGCTAAGGAAAGTGTTGTGTTACAAAAGGTAATTATCAGGCCCAGTGTCATATAGCTAACAATGCTAAAGCCAGGATTTAAGTTGAGTCAATTTGAAGTTTCACATGAAGTTTCCTTTCAAATATGGAAGATTCAGGATGTGTTGATGGATTATAAGTAGAGGCTGTGATTTAGGGAAGAATCAGAAATACCCTTGTGACTTTTGTTTGAATAACTGGATAGATTTGCAGAGATGGTAATAACTAGGAGGGTAAGTTTAGAGAGTTATATTTACTAAGTTATATTTACATGTTTGTATAATTTGCAAAGCATTTCTCAATTTAAAAATAAATATAATAAAATTCAAATATTACACATGCTGATATTCCTGTAGGTTATTTCAAGTTACGCAATGTTTCCTATTAGACTATCACATTTTATTTTACATATTTCTTACAAATTTTGTGAAATGTTTTATTCTGCATAATTTTCTATTTTTCTTCTTTATTCTGCTTACATAGTAAAATGTATTATTTTATTTTTCTAATGTTAACACAACCTTACATTGTTGGAATAAACAAACTTGGTCATGATAATTTATTTTGCTTATAGATTGCTGGATTTGTTTTTTCAGTACCATAACCTCTATTAACATTTTACATATATATATGTGTGTGTGTGTGTGTGTGTGTGTGTGTGTGTGTATGTGTGTGTGTATGTGTGTATGTGTGTGTATATATATATATGTGTGTGTGTGTGTGTGTGTGTGTGTGTGTGTGTGTGTATGTATGTATAGCCTTTTATATGCATAAAAGCCTAAGTGACCATCTGACCATTCAACTTTCCAACAGTAGCTATGATGTGCATTGACCACCAGGGGGCAAATGCTCAATGCAGGAGCTGCTGAGCTGCAGTGACTTGGCAGCTGTGGTTCTTTGGTGATGAACCAGGAACTAGAGAGGAGGGAGCCAAATGCAAGGATGCATTACCTGAGAACCAGGCAATGTCAGAGAGCCAGTTTCATCCTGATCCCCACAGGCCAGGATGAGAGACCCCACTGGTGCATGAATCTGGTGCATAAAATAAGTTGGCAAGAATTCAAACTTTATAAAATAAAGTTTGGTAAGAATTCAAACTTTATAACTTCATTTTTATACTTGAATATTTCTTTATAAGGTTGTATTCTTAGGTGTTTTGTATATATAAGAAGTTTTTCTAAAAATCTAATTCACTGTAGTATATGGAAAAATAATTTTCTCCTTCATCATTTTCATCTTTAAATTTCAATTATTTTCTTGCTTAATTTTTGATGCTCAACTATATATTCTGAATACTTCAGATAGCCATGCAGTTCAATTCTAGAGATGGTAGGTATTATTTTAATAAAACATTTATAATTTTTTTCTTATGTTTAATTGGTTCCCTCAAAAGGCTGACTTATTAATAAAATCTGTGTTGTTTCCAAAATAACTTGAAAGGAGCTCAAAGACTCTTTCTTCAAACATTACAAATCTACCAATTTTTTTGTCATTAAGTTCTCCAGTCTTGTAAAAGCATTCATGCATATTTTCTCTGGATACCAAGTTATAATTCATATCAGAGGAAAAGCTACCCAAGAAAAATCAGGACTTAGGTTTGAATGAGAACAGACAAGAGTGTATCACAATGAAGGTGAGTGTGTCTGTGTCAGTGTGATGAGTAATGCGCCCACACAAGACCTACTATATTGATAATAATGCTATATATTATTGCCTTCTCCAGGCGAGGCACTTGACATAAATGGTAACCTTCAAGTCATGAAACAACCCTATGAGGCACTATTATTATTATTATTTTAAAAAAATGATGGAGCAAAAGAGGATTAAATCCTGTAAGTAAAGATATAACTAATTAGGAAAGAATCAACTAATATCTTAACAGGATTTCTGTGACCCAACCTTACTCTTAAAACTACACTCTTGGCATTCTCCCTGAAAGGAATAGTGGGGAGAGAGGCAATGCCAACTTCACTCAGAGACAGATCAGTCCCTTTATCATCTATCAAAATACCATTGATTTCTTCAAGACATTGTTTAATTAACAAACCTCAAAGAGTTTTTGTCCAGTTGTATTTATTTCATTGAGAAATTCACTTATAAGCCTACTCAGTCACACATAGTAGCATGGAATTTCACCAAAGGTGTCCACAATGTTGCAACCTATTCTTGCAGTCCTATTATCTGCAGTAATAAAGAGACAAGAGAGATACGTAAGACAAGGAGAACACAAATAATGTACATGGGGAGAGTATACTCAGTAAGATTGATTGCATGAGCTTTCTAAATGAGGGTTCAATACATCATTTGTGAGGCTTACTGCAAAGAGGAAATGGCCCTTGTTCAAATAGTAGTCAATAATTTATCATTAAAAGTACCAAAATGGAGAAAAGGGGGGGAAAAGAAGATATATGTACTACTATATGTAATACTTAACAATTAAAAAACAAAAAAATAAAAATAATCAAAACAATTTTTAAAAAGTGCCAGAATATAATGCGTTATCCTTTTTCTCGTCCCTCCCCCCACCCCCTCTCTCAATGTGACATTGTGGGGGGGGGGGGGTTTTGTTTTGTTTTTTTACCTATTTCATGCCATTCTCAGTAAAAAATAAATAATTTAATGACAGATTTTACTATTTATTCTAATATTGCATACTTGTTATAAATAAAAATACAAGGACTTTGATATTTACACAGAATTACTGAAGTGGGCACAGAGGCAGCTCTCAGCCCTTCGAACTTATATAAATCTATAGGCATTCATGTTTCTTAGCTCATGCTGACCTATTTCAGAACAATGGACATACTGCCTAAAAGTATGTGTTTTATTTTAAAGGTAATACAATCAACATACTATATATAAAAGCTCAGGGACTAGAATGGAGGAATAACCAGAATGACCGGTGGCTATGACACTCACTGTGGCAGCCAACCAGCCTGATCTGGGCCTCGATTGGCCATTCTGGACCCCAGCATCCTGATCAGGGGTGTGCCCGGTTATCAACTGCCAGAGGACCCTCCTCCCCTGGCAGGCCCAGCTCCTGACTGGCCCCTGACATCCCAATATGGTGTGGGGACAGCAAACCAACTGCCTGCAGCCCCTCCCTCTGACCAGCCCAGCCTGATAGGACCCCACTGGGGTGGGCTGGCTGGACCGCACCTGTGCATGAATTCATGCACTGGACCTCTAGTTTTATATAAAAGGTAATATAAATGAAAATTGATCTCCAATGAAAATATTCATAAAGCTCAACTTTTTTGAGGCATGACCAACATATAACTTTGTATTAATTTCAGATGTATAGCATAATGACTTCTTATTTGTATATAGCTCAATTCTTTTTACTTGAAGAAAAACTCATGTTTTACCAATACTCTCTACTATAAGCTTTCTAGTGAGTAAGCAATAAAGCCAGCCTTGTTATTAAACTTTAAACAAAGAAGAAATTTTAAATGTTCCTCAAAGTATTACTGCTTAGGGGGGAAAAAATAGAGATCCCATTTTTAATTCTAGTATATCTATTTTCCAAATACAGAACAAAATAAAATAGAGACTAGAGTCTGGGTTCCCTTCTTAGCTAGGAGGGATAGTGTGATTTCAGAAAAAAACTAAAGGACTATTTATATCATCATATTGATAAATCATTTAAATTTTGCAAATTATCAATGTGACTTATCCAGAAATGTATTTAAAAGGTAATATAAACCAAACTCAGTCTGAGATAAAAATATCCATAAAATATGGTTATAATAGTGGTATGTATTTTTTTTCAAAATACTTTTTTTTCATACTAGATGAAACAAAATAAAGTTCTTTAACATCCTATATAATAAAAGGCTAATATGCAAATAGACCAAATGGTGGAATAACTGAACAGTCACTATGACGTGCGCTGACCACCAGGGGGTGTGCACGGAACATGGAGAACATCAGTAGCAGGTGGCAGAGCACAGAACATGGTGTGCATTGGCCACAGCAGGATGATGGAGCAGGTGAGCACAGGGGCCAGACATAGGTGGGGTGCCAGTTGCTGTCATCAGGGTGATCCTCTGGTGGTTACTGAAAATTCTTTGCTCTCATACACCACAGCCCCTGCAGTGCTCATACCTACTGCTGGTGCCTGTCACACTCGCACCTGCTGCCAGGGCTCGGTGCTGGCCCTGGCCTCAATTGCTCAGTGACATCAGCAGGTGTGAACAGTGGCTGCCGGCCCCGATTACCCTGAGGGCTTCTCCACCTTCCCTGGCTCCTGAGGGATTATTGGGGCAGCAGCCACTGCTCCTACCCACTGATAATGCCACCTCCCTCCTGAACCCACTGCTGGCATCAACCCCAATTGCTCTGTGCTGTCAGTGGGTGCAAACAGGGCCAGCGCTGTCAGTGTGTGGGAGGGGCAGCAGTGGGAGTGGGACTGCCATCAGATGGGAGCTGGGGGTTGTGGCTGGAGGGACCAGAAGGGGTGTAGAGGATGGGCTGAGACCTGCCTCTATGCCCACCGCAGCATCACAGCTCACAGTTCCTTTCAATGTGCACAAATTCATGCACTGGGCTCCTCGTGTCTATAGAAATACCTAGCATTTCTTTTTAACTGGGTGTGCTTCATTACCAAGAAGTTCCCAACAAATAATATTGTTAATTTTTCCCCCTGATTCAAAGTTACATGTGAAATAAAAAGTTAATATCACCATTGTTTGGAGAATAGATCTTAAAAGTTTTCACCATAAATTATTGTAACAGAGTGAAATGATGCATGTGTTAACTAATCATTTCACAATGTATACATATATCAAATCATTTATTTTGTAAACCTTGAACTTATACAAATCTATAGATCATTTATATCTCAATGAAGCTGGAAAAATTTTAAACAAAACATAAAAAAGGTTAATTTCATAAGAGGAAAACTATAGTTAAATCTTAAGCATGATTTCATCTACATTACATTGAATTACTAGATAAAACCATATCAGAGAATTCAGTGTCAAATTAAATTTTGAATGCTTTACACAAGCTTTCCTCAGCTTACTAAGGAACAAATGCAATGAAATGGTCCACTTTCAGTTAACTGCAATATTCTTGAATTTTTCTATTCTTTATACTTTGCTAAAATTATAAAGCAATTATTGTCTATAGGTTTAATTTGACAGTTATTCAGTACACTAGCGGCCTGGTACATGAAAATTCATGCACTGAAGGGGGCTTCCTCAGCCCGGCCTGTCCCCTCTCACAGTCCAGGAGCCCTGAGGAGTGGGAGGTAACCCAGCAATCAGGGGAGGGTGATGCCCCATCACACCTCTGCTGCTGCCACTGCTGGCAGTGCAAACCTCAGCCAGCCCTGATTACCTGAGCCTCAGGCAGCACCATCTGAGGCTTGCCTGTGCCTCAGAAGGACCCTGGGTGGCTGGGGGGCTGTGGAGTTTGGGCACCGCCATCTTGAGGCTGTGAGCTCTGCCATCTTTGAGGGTGTGACAGTCAATTAGCATGCTCCCTCCTTATTAGCTGTGGACACTTCCATCTTTGCAATGACGTGAAGGTAAATTAGCATATTCCCTCTTTAGATAGAATAGTCATTTTTAAGTTGTGTAAATTTCTCCTTTTTATTTCGTTTGCTTTGGATTTTTTATTTGATGTTTGATAAATGTTTTATTTCAAAATCACAAATATTAACACCTTGACATTAATTTTAATTTTTCTTACCCTATAACCCCTCTTGTGCCTGACTAAAGAGCAGGCTGATCCTTTTATACTCAGATATTCACTGTTTTAATTAATATTATTATTTTTTAAAATATATTTTATTGAATTTTTACAGAGAGTAAGAGAGAGGGATAGAGAATTAGAAACACTGAAGAGAGAGAATCATCGATCAGCTGCCTTCTGTACCCTACTACAAATGTGCCTGCAATCAAGGTACATGCCCCTGACCAGAATCAAACCTGGGACCTTTCAGTCTGCAGGCTGACACTCTATCCATTGAGCCAAACCGGTTTTGGCTATTCACTCTCTTAAAAAAAAAAAAATCTTCGTTTAATATCCCCTTAACAGTTTCTCACTTTAAAATATCTGAAGAATAAAGAGCATTCTCAATTCCCATTGTGAAACACTGAGTGCCCTCAGCAGGTAAGTCCACACCCCTCATGCTCCTGAGTCTACTCTTTCCAGTTAAGTTGCAAGCTCTCCAAGAGTCAATTGTGAAGGACCTTCAGTTCTGGCCTTGAGGACTTGGCTTGCAGCCGGCCAATCCTACCAGGAGCACCATTATAGAAGGACCATCTCCAACAATAACTACAACAGCAGAAGTAAGGGTATAAGTGAGTAATTAAGGTAAACTGAATGGGCAAAATCTTCGAGCAAAGGAAAAACATGTGAGCCCAATGTTCTTGATCTACCCCCCACCCCCCACCCCAATGTGCTGAATACTAATAGTAAGCTGTAGTGGGCAACACACCAGACAGAAAGACTGTGGGAATTTGGGAGTTTTGCTTAAAAATTTGCCTTTTACTGCTTCATCTTACTTGACTAATTTAGTTCAGAATTACATACAAAAAATATTTTAAAATATATTTTTGTTGATTTCAGAGAGGACGGGAGAGGGAGAAGGAAATAGAAACATCAATGATGAGAGAAAACCATTGACTGGCCTCCACCTGCATGCTCCCTACTGGGGATTGAGCCTGCAACCTGGGCATGTGCCCTGACCTGGACTTGAACCTTGACCTCCTGGGTTATAGGTCTATTCTCAACCACTGAGCCACACCAGCTAGGCTAGATGAAAAATATTTTATAAATAAAACATAACTTCCTCTTAATTGAATGGCATTATCCAGCATAATACATTCTATTTCAGCAGAACTTTGCTAGTATTTCTTCCATTTCTCTGACACTTTCATTTAAAAAATAATTATGCAACAAATTTTATAACATAGCAGAGTATCTAAATTAGGACTATGTGCCTTATTTTTAGTTGTTATGATCACCTAGGGATTGAATTGATTGCACAGTTTCAGTTGCATAAAACATCCCATTGTGTAGCTCTGCCTATTCTTCATGCTGTTACTCTGTTCCCCAGCTAAATCATTCCTATAAACAAAATCAGAACTATTGTCCATTCACAATAGTTTATCTGAGAGTTCCTGAGGAGTTTTCAATATTCTTGACTTTACTCACTATGATTATAGAAATATGTTATTAAAAGCCACGTTAATGGAGACATTTGACTTACATTCAATACATAAATCGAGACAGATTATCACAGCACCTAGTCAAGTAAGTAAGTATCTGTCACTAGGCCATGGAGAATAATTGGTTCTATTTGACACCAGATCAAGAAACTCAATATCTAGCAGTTTTCTTTGAAAATTCAGAGTTGTTGTCAAGTAAAAATAAGTGCAGATAAAAGCCATTCATTGTTGGACCTTAATAATTTTCTTGTTATTACTAAAGGAGCATATTCAGAAAAGTTACATTTTATAGGAATGGGCATTTAGCTGTGTGTCTGCTCATAAAATGTACAATTAGGAAGCATTATATATATATTTCATATGGGAAGAAATAAGAAAAAAATGGAAATTTAATTTAACCCAGAAGGTCAATTGTGTGTTTCTGGTTGTATTATGTGCTTCAAACAGTTGTTTTGAGTTTAAACAAACAGATAGAAAAGAAATAAATACCAATAAAAAGTAAGATATTAAAGTAAAATCCAGTTAAGTACAAATGGATCAAAAACTCAGGAAAAAAGTAGTCTTAAAGTAATTCAGAAAAATATTGTCTTATATCCTAAATTTTTTATCTGAAAAAATTTTAAATGCATCAATGATTTAACAGCATTTTATAGAAATCAAATAACATCAACATAATTTTAACACATTGATGTTAAAATCTATTTTTTGTTATAAATGCTGGATTATAAAAAACATTAAATGCTGTAACATGTAGATATAGGTTTGTTATCCAAAAAAGTCAGAAACTGTTTTTATACTGAATCACAAGCATGGAAGCAGAAACCCCAAACTCCTAGATATACAAAAAAAAAAAAAAAAAAAAAAAGGAAGGATACAATATCAATGGATAATTGGATATTACTCTCACAGAAAATTATAAAATTCAGGAATCACAAAGTCATGTACACTCAGTGGACATATAGACATAGTAGACAAATAATTAGAAATTATTGAGAAAAGGAAATTTCATGAAGTAGATACCTGTCATTGATAAAAGCTGATAGTATCACCTTAAGTATTGGCTCACTCTGAGCAATAAACAGAGCATAGAAGTGAGCCAAAAGAGAGAAATGCCACTGCTTAGATGCTGCTGATCTCCTGGTACTGAGGTCATTGTCTATCATGGTTAATTGCATGTGTCAACTTCATTAGCTACCAAGTGTCAATGATAAACATTCCTGGGTGTGTGCATGTGTGTATGAGGGGGTTCTGGGTGAAATTATCATTTAAAATGGTGAATTCAGCGAAGTAGACTGCCCACCCAATTTGGTGGGCATTATTCAATCCATTGAGGGCTTGAACAGAAACAAAGGCAGAAGAAAGACTCCACTCCCGTTTTCTACCTCACTACTTGAGAGACATCTCATCTTATCTTCTCCTGCCTAGGACTAGAATCTACACCATTGGCTTTCCTTTGGATTCCAACTTTCCTGGGTCTCTAGCTTGCAAACAGCAGTAGTTGGGACAGGTGTAGCTTCCAAAATATTGTGAGTCGATTCCTCATAATAAATCTCCTTTTATACTGATTCTGTTTCTCTGAAGAACCATGATACACTTCTCCAACTTAAAAGGCCCATTGGATACTTTGCTAAAATTGATGTTTTCTGCCAGAAAGGCATAATATTTATAGTCATCACAGTTGTCCTTGATAGATATTGTGTTGTCACTGATTTCACAGAATTCTCTTGATCCTTGAAGAGGTTGAAAAAAATTTTTTTCCCTTATATTCCTTTATGTAACGGGGATTCTAAGTCTGTGTTCTTTGTCCATCAGTACTGGCTAGAATTTAGAATTTCCAGTGAGATAAACATCCCTTCCCCCCCCGACCCCCCCCCTTTTCTTTCTTTTTTTTTTTCTCTTTTACTTTCCCTTGATATCTATTCTTATATGTACACTAGAGGTCCAGTGCACAAAATTCATGCACTGTTAGGGTCCCTAGCATCTGCCAGCCAGGTACTCCATCCCTTCCCCAGGCCAACCCCGTCCCCTAGTCAAACTCCCAGACAAACTCCAGGTCAAGGGGACAATTTGTATAATATGTTTTTATTATATAGGATAGGGAATTAGATAAATGATTCAAGTAAGAATGATTTCCACAAATCCGAGTTAATTTATAATTTCTTATTGTCTTACAAATACTATTGATAGTAATTCATTTCTTACCTCAGAGTGAATGTTCCAGCTTTTTTGGGAATACCATTCTCTTTCACAACCATATGTTTTAATACTCTGGATTTTTTTATGATAATATTCTTATATCTTACTGCAACCATAAAATCAAAGGTATACTTACTCGAGAGATTAATGGGAGCAAGTTATGGGGTGGAGAACTTTCTTTGTTTTAATTTTATGCAACTTTAGTTCCTGTGAAAATTATATTCAAAATGCAAAACTTGAACCTTTTCAGTCACTGAGAAGGTGAAGAGCAGTTCCTTAAAATTGTTACCAATATCTTTGATTATAGAGCTTACATTTGATGTAGGATTGTGTCATATTATTGATATACTTAAAAATTGAGCAATACACTTAGGATGGTTCTCATTTTTCCTAGACGAAAATATTGGAACTATTCAATGTGATGGAATAAAATATAAATGAAGTTATTTATTAAGTACTATAAGTCAAACTTTACTTCAGGACACTAATATAGATGCGATCTATGCTTTGCAAACTTTCATACATCAGCAAAATAAAAATAATTGGATCATACTTCATCTACAAATGATGCTAAAGTCCTTTATCAAATCTTAAAAGTTATCAGTTTGCTCTTAAAACAATATATTATATTGATTAATCATATATGTGCTATGGAAAAAAAAAAGTTTAAAGGTTAAAAAAACACACATCTCTGTTAATGGAAAATATACCATACAAAGAAACCTGTGATGAAATTAGCTTTTAAATTTAGCTTTGAAAGCAGTATTTTGTCTTTTTTATACTCTATTTTCTTATTTTTGTGAAAAATGGTATCCATGCAAGCAGTCTCAATAAGGTGTTTGTCAAGACTTTGGAGTAACTGATACAAATTTAGAAAAGGATATCGAAATGGCTACATACCATGCTTAGTTTTCTAGTAATCTGATATCCATTGGAAGATAATTTATCACAACATATTTATATTCCAATTGAATTTGAACCACTTCCAAATAAGAATTGCCTATTGACTTGATGAAAACCAGAACAAAATAATAAAATCATACTTATTGACATTTTTAGTTATTTTAGTGGTTGTAGATTCATTTGTATAGTTGCAAAATGGTAAACCTCATTACATATTTGCCACATGACCTAATATGTATTTTTGAAACACTTCATCTGTATTTACATCTAAGCACACTATACATGAGAAAAATTCCATTAGAAATTTGAGTCAAATGGACACACAGGAAAATTGACATTTTTTTTTTGCATTCTTATATTATTTTCATTCGTATAAAATGCTCCCTGTGTGCCAAGCACATTGATAGATGCTAAAGATTCCATGGTGAATAAGACATAATTCCTGGAGTTCATAGTATTTTATGGTTTAAAAAAAGCACTACAGATTGCAATAAGAGCTACATTTAAATTGTGTGTGCATATCGTAGAGCCAGAGACTGGGGAATACATGCTTACAGTAGAGTAACCCCAGCTACCTTCATGATTTAGAATATAAAGCCCATGAAGGTAGGGACTTGGAATTCCTGGTATACCATCATATCCATAAAGTAATTCAAGAGTATCTGACCCATAGTAACAAGTAATATTTGAGAACTGAATGAATGAATTAATTAATGACTAGCATATATTTTCTAAACTGCTAATCAGTATTCTTTCTAAGTATATTGCTTAAGTGTTTACTTGAAATAGGGGGAGGACTGTACCATAAGAAGAATGGGAGACATATTTTTCAGAAGGAAGAGAGAGGAGATAAAAAAAAATATTTAAATGTGGGAAAGACTGCAGTGCAGAAAGGCTAATGTGGCTTGAGCAGCATTATTAGCAGGTGTTATGGCAAGAGGTATGTATTCTATTGCAGGGCATGGCAAAGTTAGATCTATTGTTTTCAAAGTCATCAATGGGAATGAACTCCTATGGAAGGCTTTTATCAAGTATAAATTCATGAAATGGTCCCAATGGATTATAAAGAGTGCTAACCGAAACTGACTTGGCTCAGTGGATAGGGTATTGGCCTGCAGACTGAAAGGTCCCAGGTTCGATTCTGGTCAAGAGCATGTACCTTGGTTGCACACACATTCTCAGTAGGGAGTGTGCAAGAGGCAGCTGATTGATGTTTCTAGCTTTCTATCCCTCTCTCTTCCTCTCTGTAAAAACTCAATAAAATATATATATATATTTTTAAAGTGTTATTGTGTATCTTAAGGACAATTTGCCTTCCATATTCCTTGCTACCATATCTATTGACTATCTTTAGTTGGACAATGCAAATTTAAATATTGGATTTAGATTAGGAGATATACCGTAAATGATTCAAGTAAGAATGATTTCCACAAATCTGAGTTTATTTCTAATTTCTTATTGTTTTACAAATACTAGTAATTCATTTTTTTACCTCAGAGTGACTTCCAGCTTTTTAGGGAATGTTGTTCTCTTTCACACCCATATGTTTTAATACTCTGGAATTTTTGAATTTTCTTATATCTTATTGCAACCATAAAATCAAAAGTGTACATACTTGAGAGTTGGGCCTAAACTGGAAGTCGGACATCCCTCTAGAAATCTGGGACCACTGGCTCCTAACCACTCACCTGTCTGCCTGCCTGATCAGCCCTAACTGTCCTCCCTTGCAGGCCAATTTGGTTCTGATTGGTCAGTTTCTATGCCGCTCAGGGTCAAAAGCTCTGCCTCCTAGTCAACCATTGGCTCCACACAGTTCACTCAGATTTGGTTTTGATTGGTCAGTTTCTATGCCAGTCAGCTTCTCCAGGCTTCTGAGAGAAACAGAGGTATGGCTGCTGGGAAAGTCTGAAGAAAAAGAGAGAAGCAATGGCTAATCAATAGCTACCATGGAGGCTTCGGATCAGACCCTGCCTCTCTCTCTGGGTCTCTCTCTGGGCCTGATCTTCAGGCCCCTCAGCAGTCAGTGCTGGGTTGCTATGGCAGACTGCAAGACTGACTTCTGGTGTTTGGTGGAAATTTGGTTGGTCATTATGGACCCTGGGGTTTTTATATATATATATATATATATATATATATATATATATATATATTAAGATTACTAGAGGCTCAGCACACAGAATTTATGCATGGATACAGTTTCTAGGCCTCGCCTGCAATTAGGGCCATCTTCCCCAGCTGTCCACAGCTAGCCCTGCTCACCACCACCACCCATCCCTGGTCCCCCCTTGGCCATCAGGTGATTGGTGCCTGATAACTGGGGAAAGAGACTGAGAGGTCAGCTGTTCCAGCCCACTCTCTGGCCCTCTTGCCACCACACGTGGCCATCAGGTGATTGGAGCCTATTGGCTGGGTAAACAAACTGGCATGTCTCAGAGGGAAGGTGGAAAGGAGAGATGGAAAAAATTAATCAAAGGAATTATTTGCATATATGCATAACCAATGGACACAGACAGTAGACAGGTGAAGGCCTGGGGAGAGGTGGGAGATGGGTGGAGGCTTTCAAATGGGAGTTAATGGGGGATATCTGTAATACTCCCAACAGTAAAATAAATTTAAATAAATACATAATAACAACATTTGGGATGTCAAAGGCATTTTGACTGTAATTTACAGACATAAGACATTTCAGGTAGAAGAGGCTATGTCTTTGAGAAATGTGGGGTTGTCATTACATGAGACATAGTGGTATGCTAAGGAAATACAAAAAAAGTTTACATTTTAAAAAGATAAAAGAAAGGACCAGTGAATTTGATATACCAATACTACTGGGAGTTACAAACTGGTGGCCATTGGGCCAAATCTTGCTGCAATATTTTTAATAGAATTAGACTATGCATTTTCTTTTTAAGCATGAGCCTCAATGCATTTTATTATAGTATATCCTTTCAGTTGTATATGTGTAATTAATGCCTGGTTACTTATGCACCTAGGCTTATAACTATTTAGAAGAAACTAAAAAGGAAAATAAAAAACTAAAGCTTTCAAATGCATGCTGAATAACAAATTAAGGAAAAAGACACAGTTTTTAAATATAATCTTTATTTAATTCTTACAAATAATTTAAACTGATGGCCAAAAGTTATCTCTGGTAGTATTTTTTTAAAATAAAGTTTTATTGAGATTCAGCATGAACATTCATTTGCATGTAACCGAAAGTGCCTTTCCCACTATAATGGCAGACATATTTATTACCTTGTCTGTTAAAGACAAAGTTTGTGAATCCCTGGTCTAGATAAAAAAAACAACAACAACAATATAGAGTAAGTTAGTTTAGATATGTTTAGATCCTACCACATCAATATATACAATATAAAAGGAATTTTCTATGTACTTTGTCTTATTTACAGTTGCACAGGTCCTTTAAGATGTCCAGCATGAATCAACAAACAGAAATGAAATCCGTTTGGTGATTTATCGACACCTCTCTACAGTATTGGTATAATTCCGTGAAATCTGAAGGGATGACCAAGCTACCCACCTCTCATCTTAAAATAACACCTCTTGCACTGAAAATGAAGCCAATACCTGGAGGTTAGTATAAAGTCGAATGTTGAATTATTAACTAAAAAAAATAATAGTAAGAAGATATAGCATAAAAGCAAAATAGACTTAAAAATTAAAATCTAAATGCGCATTCTGACCTTGGTTATATCTCCTGCGAATACTGGCATGTAGAAGAAATATGAATAAATGACATCATCATCAATCACCCTCCATTTTCAGTGTGTCTGTCTGTCCATTCTGCTTTTGAAATAAAGTGCAGGCACACATTTTAAAGCAACCCACCATGTGATTAATAAGGGCAGCACCGAAAAGAAACATAAAACTGCTCTGTCTCCTTCATCTGCTCTTCTGCTGCAGTGATTAACCTTTGAGTTTATGAGTATTTTTGCACTTGCTTCAGATAAAGTATTTTATGAGTTCCTCCCTTCCAGGCAACTTGGATTAAACTTATCAGGCCTAGGAACATAGTGACCCATAATGGCTATTCCTCTCGAAGTCATAATCTCCCTCCTTTATCTGAGCATTCCAGGCACAAATAGGATGGAAACATCAAGGCAAAGACAAGACAACTTGTTAAGGTCATATTTTATAACATATACATCATTCATGCCTAATTGATTTGCAGACCCACCTAAAGACAGATTGCCATACATTATAAATGCTGAGAATATGAAAATATCATTTTTGCTCCCCATTAATTCCCATTTGGAATGGCTCCTGACTTTACAAAACTTTTTGGCAGCACACTCACTCATGACTGATCACTTCTTTTCAGTGTAGAAATAGGGCGGAAGCAGGAAGATTTATCATTTAGTAAATTCCTAATGAAATAACAAAGTGTGCCAGGGTAACTCCAACTCAGTACCATCCCACCTTCTAAAATATAGCAAGTAAAAAAAAAATCCATGTATAATTATATATATATATGAGACATAATAAAATGGAGTAAAAACTCAAAAATATTCCTGACTTCACCAATATTTTGTGACTGTACAGACATCTCATTGAAAGGGATACTTGACTCAGTTTCAGAGATGGCACCCAATCCTTAATAAAGGAATCAGGTTAAATTCTCTTTCCACATTTTGACATTGACATCATCATGGATGTGAGGAAATCACATCATCCTGTTACCTGTCACAATCATGGGCATTCACTCTAAAATCATTGTGAATCTAAACTCAGGACCTCCTTCTCATTAAAGGGTACCCCATTAGGTTGTCACCTATTATTGTTTCTCTCCAATTTGTATAAAGAACTCTACCAGCAGATAATAAAAAAAGAACATTTTCTGATCATGGAACTTTATGATAATATTAGAGGCCAGCTGCCTGAATTCATGCACAGATAGGGTCTGGCTGGCCTGCCTCAAATGGGGCCAATCAGGCAGGGCCAGCTAGGGGGAGGGGACATGGGAGATTGGAGGGCTGGCCCCATCTCTGATCAGTTTAGGGGGGCCAATTGATGACGAGTCTGGCCCTGGGGGAGAGATAAAGAATAAACTTTTTAGATTGAAGGATGTGCACTCTTCTGCTGCCAGTGAGCCTACAGGGGCAGAAAGCAAGAGCAGATCTGTACTCTAGAGACACTGGCTTTTTACAATGTTTCTCTTCTATCGGCTAAATCAAATGGGGCCACAGATTTCTGTATGCCCTTGACATAATAACTCCCATAAACCAAGTTCAGAATTATCACTCTGTTTTGCCTTAGAATCATCAGGACATTTGTTTCATTCATTGATCCATTATACCAGTCACGAACAAAAAACCCAGGTTTGCCCTGGCACTGTGGGTCAGTGGTTGAACATTGAATTATGGATCAGTAGATCATGGTTTAATTCCTGGTGAGGGCACATACCTGGATTATGGGCTCCATCCTCAGTAGGAATTTGCAGGAGGCAGCCAATCAATGATTTTCATCATTGATGTTTCTATTCATCTCTCCTCCCCTCTTCTCACTGAAATCAATAAAATAAAAAAAATAAAAAAAAATATATATATATTATATATATCAGATATATATATCAGATTATTCAGATAATGATGTCACAACTGGACCTTCTAACTGTACATTCCATTTTTCATTTTTTCCTAACTCTGGAATTTTCTTTTCTGGCTCTCTGCTGGTCATTTTCAACATCCTTTACATCCTGGGAAATGTATCTGAAATTTTGTTTTTGTTGTTGTGTTTTTTGTTTTGTTTTGTTTTTTTATCATCTTTCTCTAGTAGGAAATTGATTCTGAGGTATATCTTCCCCTGAAATCCTCTATAGAAAGGAGACTTTTCTTCTGACTTTACTCCTGCTACTTTGTCTTAAGGACATGACAACCTTTCCTATTTCTCATTTTCATTTACTAGTACTTCCTCCTCTATAAGAATGCCAATTTTTTAATGTATGGCATTAGGCTAAAATGCACAGCACCCCTACTTACAGAAGTTATCAACCAGTTCTCAGGACTCTTTATCTGTTTTAAATATTTTATCTTCTGAGTCACTGTCCTTTTCATTCACAACATTTCTTCCAAATCATAGTGATTTCAACATTCATGTTAATAAAACCTCTAACAAATTAGACTCTCAGTTTAGTGTTTTTTTTGTTTGTTTGTTTGTTTTTAATCTCTTATCCCATAAGAATTACTCAATCACATGATGCTATTCTGGTTAAACTAGTCATTACCTATAACACCAGCCCTTATCTATAACACTTTTCAGTCCACAGGCCAATACTCTATCCACTGAGCCAAACCAATTAGGGCAGAAAATAATCTTTATAAGTGTCCATCACACATCCAGCCATCTACAAGCACTCAAGTCCATGTGCTATGTCTTTTCTTTCTTTTCTATGGAAGGCATATATGGGATCCCAAAAGTAAGTAAACCCTGCTTCTTGTGCATTAGATTCCATCCCCTCTTACACAGAAGACATCACATCTGAAATTTCTTCATCTGTTTTATCACTTTGATCCATTTTAACTGAATATTTTCATTCGTATAAAATTAGTTTAATTTGTCTTAAAAAAATCTCTTAAACTTAACTTTCTCTCCAGATTTTGCTCAATTTTCTTGTTCTTTTTATGACAACATTTCTGGGAAAAAAAATACTTTTCTTACTTTCTCCCCAGTATCATAAACTTTACCATTGCTATGCCCCAGAGCCCAGTTAACATGCCTCTATGCTTTTCTATCTTCAACTCCCATGCAATCTTATATAACCTTTTTGTTTCAGATGCCATTCATATGCTCATAACTGAGAACTATGTTAGTAAAGATCATTTTCCCCTTGAACTCCAGATTTCTTTTCAATTTTTTTTCGTTTTTAATATTAGAAAATAATATATTTATGAAAATAGCTTATTGATTTATTTTGAAAATATGTGTAATTTGCATGTAAAAAACATACTTTGAAGTATACAGTTTGAGCTTTGACAAATACATGCACCCATGTAAATCCCACTCCAAGCATGATGTAAAATATTTCCAATACCCTAGATGCATATTGAATTTCAAATTATCTTACAATTTCACCATCGTTACAACCTCAGGAGATCATTTAGTCTTACCCATTATGATCTAGAAATAGACAAATCTGTGTGCTAAGGGAACACCAGCAGATTGAAAACGCATCTTGTTAGAATTATGCACAACAATCATTTCCTCAAACAATATACTCAGACACATTTATCTTAATTGAACTTCAGATTTTTATACCAAACTCCTACTTGATAGTAATCTCCACTTACTTGTCTAAATAATGGTCATCTCTCAACCTTTATAAATTCGAAACTCAAATCTGCCCATCTCTTTTAAACCTATACCTCCTAACTCTTTACTCTCTTAATTTTTGGCAACTCCATTTGTCTAGTTGTCCAAGTCAGAAACTGCAGGCTTCCTTTCTTCTATTCTTCCTTCTTTCCTCATTCCCTCTGTCCTTCCTTCCCTTCGTCCTTTTCTTCCTTCTTCCTTTTCTCTCTCCTTCCTTCTTCCTTCCTTTCAAACTCCACATTAAATCAATTAGCATATATTGTGTAATTCTTATTAAAAATCTACCTAAAATTCTATTACCACCTCTAAAACTACTGCCCTGTTCTCATTAGCTTCCAAATTATGTGTGTGTTTTTCCCCTTGAGCACCTTTAGTCTGGTCTCAATATTGCAGCTAGAATGATCCTATTAAGACAAGGTCACATCTTATTGCTTCTCTGCTCAATGCCTTCCAATTATTCTTTATCCTACTCAGAGAAAAAGCCAAAGTCCCCACAATGGCATGTAAAGCCTTCCAGGGCTTGACCTTTGCTCCTGTCTGAATAATCTCCAACTACCAACTTCATTTCTCTCTCTTCTTTGAACATGACAGGCATGTTTTAGCCTCAAAGCCTTTGCACCATGCTGTTCTCTCTGCCTGGAGTGCTCTCCCCTGAGATATCCACTTCACTCGCTTCCTCATGATCTCCTGGTCTTTATGCCAATAGCACTTGCTCATAAAGACTTCTTTTATCCTCTACATAAAACTAGACCCCAGGCAGTCCCTAGCATAGTCCCTAGTTTGTCTTCATAGCAACTCATACTCATCTCAATCTAATATACTACACATTTTATTACTTTGTATTTTTTAAATTTTAACTAAATTTCATGAGGACAGGGGTTTTAGACTCCTTTGTTTACCTCTGTATCATGCTGCCCACCATAGCCTCACCTAGAATAGTGCCTGGTTTGTAGTTGTGTCTCAATAAATATTATCTGAATGAATGAATAGAAATATGATTAGTCATCTATCCAGCCCCTTTTCAATTTTGAGTATCATGGAACAAAGAAAAAGAGACAAAACTTTTCAAGTTATAAACTTATTTCAACATTTACTGGAAAAAACTCAAGGAATTACTGAACCTCGGTGTCACGATATGGCACATTAGAAGAGAAGGTGCTTCTTCCTAATTCTCTCCACATCCAGCAATATATCTGGCAAGCCAATCATCAGCATTATTGTGAAAAATGACATTTTCCACAGACAGTGAGCATAGTGAGCCTTCTATTTTATACGTAAGAGTAGAGAACATGACTATGCAAAAAAAGAGAAGGAAACAATGTGTAGAGGTTTACAAATTACAAGCTGTGTGTTAGCATACATGAGACACTAATTGGAAAGTCTTAGAAACTACTGGCAACTTTCTGAGGGTTAGATGGTCTCCAACCATGTAGTGTATCTGGGCTTATTCCAGTTTGGGAATGAGCAGTGTGTATGCTCTTATTTTGTAGTCATGAGAAGTTTGGGCCAGTGAAATTCTTTTATACATCATATAAACTAACTGAAATTTCATTCTTCTCTTAACGTTAAAGATTTTATTATAGTTAAGAACACAAGTGCAACAGACTCCCCCTGTCCTCATTAGCATAATTTACATACAAACCTGCACTGAGCTCTTGGTGGTGTCAGTCCCATCAATGCATAGTGAATTTTCAAAATTCATGAATTAGTCGAAAATCACCATTTTCTTCAACTATACATGTTTAGTTCTTTATTTAAGGCATATAAAATGTATAGGAATTCATTTTACAATTATAGCTCATAACCCAGGACATTTTACAAAGAATTGTTTTGCAGCCTTTATTCCTGCACAAGATTTCTTCCTGAACAAAATTATTAAAACAAATACTAAATCATATCTCATCTGATGACATTATCTCCAATTATGATTTTTTCTTTTTACTTTTTGAGGGATAATCTGATCCCTTGTGTGGAATTTGTGTTCTTACTGTACTTATAGTTATCAATAATATCATTATATATACACCTAGTGTTTATTCATCACCCTCTCTGCTCCTAGAATTAGGAAAACAAGGATGTTAGGGGAAGAGAGCCCTTTCCATTTCTTTTGCTGGATACACTTTATATTGAGCATCAGTAGACTTTTGTTTGGAAGTTATAGATTGTTTAAAATAAAAGGAATTATTTGACTTGCCTTTTACCACAAATCTTACTGTATAGCCCAACAATATGGTGATATGAGGTGAACTCATAAGTTCTACAATTCTGATGTGTGGATTTTGTTCATTGGGAACAGCATCTACATTTAAAATAGGGGTCATTACTGGTAACAACAACAACAACAAAATTCAAACCTGTAAATAATTTCTGTGAGATTATTTGAGCCAGACTGTAGACAACTGCTGAGAAGCAGAATCTCAATTATTGTGATAGTGTTCCAGAGAATGGCAGTTTTTCACCTCGTTCTATAAATTACCATCAAAGGAGGAGAAATACAATAAATGGGTTACATGAAATCTACTTGTGACAGGTGAGAAAGGTGGGAGAAAGCAAAGTGGGGAAACCTCTGGGGTTGGATAAAAAGTAAACCATAGATGGATGCTTCTTTTACACAGATCCATAGGATAGTTAACAATCAACAATTAACAAGATAACAATAACAATGAGGGAATCTGTGCTCTCTGCTTGAACACCAGGGCTGTGCCCTGAGGGTCCAGGAAAAGGGAAGTTACAAGTTGCCCAGACATTCCACAGGTATGTTATCTTAGATGCAAAAAGACAATAGACTCCATAAAGATGGAAGTTGATCTTTGTCTTGGAAGATAATGGCCTAGGATGTGACTACCTACTACAAACTGCCTTTTAATTAAAGTTCTTCATTTCAGACCATGCTTTGTGGTTACTTTAGTTCTCCTGAGTTTGCAAGGTCGCCACACAGGCCTTTGCTGCACTAGTCAGGTTAGCATGTGGTCCCTTTTTCATCCCCATTACTATTTCAAGTTGTAAACACTGTCTTCATAGCAATTTTACATTTACTCAGCGTTGATGAAAGTGGTAATTCTGTACACAAAGAGGGCAATTTTTAAAATAATGTAAGGTTGCATTTTGCAAACAAAGCGCTGAATCATCAGAGAAAACCCAGGTGCCCTCCTTAAAAGAAAACTTTTTAATCCAGGGTTCCTTCCATTAGCAAAGACAGCTTCAAAATTAAGATCACTTTCCTTAAGTTAAAGGTGAAAAACACACATTTATTTTGTTAGATATCGCTTCTCGTGGGACAAGAAGATGTGTTTTATTCATCATGATTCATCCCAGTGACCTAGGGAGACCTTTTTAAGAGCAAGCATCCAGGAAGAGAATTGCTATCTCAGTGTCATGTTTCTGAATGGAAGCACACAGTTCACACAATCAGGCAAGGAGAAAGAGGGGTGCGTGTTAACATGCCTGTGTCACCAGGGCAACCTGTTCTCTTACATTCATCTCTTCCTGAAAATGTTGGCCAGATGTTCTCTGACCATGTGAGACCAGGATTCCACATGCAGAAAAAAAGTCCCTGCTTTGTTGTTTGTATCTGTTGCTAACACCTGTCTCATTACCTTTAATT
This sequence comes from Pipistrellus kuhlii, assembly GCF_014108245.1. NCBI lineage: Eukaryota > Metazoa > Chordata > Mammalia > Chiroptera > Vespertilionidae > Pipistrellus > Pipistrellus kuhlii. The sequence continues at coordinate 5,097,069 of NW_023425404.1, forward strand.
CCCCCAAGAGCCTTCTGTGTGGCATTCTGAGAAAAACAGCAGACACACTGATTAGGAATTTGGAAGAAAGGGATTTCCCATTCAGCTGCATCTATGACAACAGAGATTAGATGCTCTGTACCACCCAGGAGAGGCAATCTTGGCTCGGGTAGAACTTGTAATGCAAACTGGAGTTTAGTTATCAAGCTCCACTATTGAGATATGTTTTCACTTCTTCATGGCATGATGTCCTCCTTTCCTGCCTACCTTGTTCAAAGGAGCTGTCAGGTCAGAAAAGGGGAAAAAAATGAAACATTCTTGTTCTCTTCCAATTTCCCAGAGGGGAAGCCCTGCTGAAATGCCAGGCATGCCCTGCTGCTTTCTGCATCAACAGATGGCAGATGGTTGCTTTCCTTGTATTTATTTCCCATTCAGCAAATTGCAGGTCACATCTGGTCTAGACTCTGCTTCATCAGAGAAAATGGGAGTTCACATTCTTTATAGGTGGCTGGCTTTAAAAAAAAAAAAAGAAAATAAGGAAAAAATACGTGTGAAAGAGAAAGGAGAAGAGAAATAAAATAGAAAGACAGAGAAGCCATTAAAAAGGTGACATGGAAATCTGAACAGCTGGTATGATTTCAGTCTCAGCAAGCCATGTAGCCAGACAACAGCCAGCAATCAATGGAACAAAAATCCCAGAGACAGCCAAGCCATCGAAGAGAATAAGAATGAACTTCCAGATGTAGCAGAGAAGGTGGAAATCCGGTTTACCATTCAGAGATGCTGTGCCTGATCCTTTTTATGTTTCAACTTTGATTTTTATCAGTAACTTTTAGGAGACTCATCTGTGCTTTAGAGTTTTAAAATGCACTTCCACTATATTGTTCTACTTTATTCTAGATCTCATTGGAAGATTGTAAAAATGGAACAACATTCTGCTAACTGGCCATCCGAGCAAAAAACAGTTGCCAGAAGGATCATGGTTATGTGATTTGAGGCAGTAAGAACATTCCTGAGCTAAATTCTTGATGTAAAGAAGAGTATTCAAATTAATATGCCTCTGATAATTATCAGTTGTGGCTTTGAAGGCCTGGGATAGCAGGGGAAAGGGATAGGGGTGGGGTTGAGGGTAGAGATGGGATGGGGTTGAAGTAGAAGTAGGGGTAGGGCAGGTTACAAGGGATCAATGGGAGAAAAAAGGGTACATATGTAATACTTACAACAAATTTTTTTTAAGTAATGCATGACCCAGAGACTGCATAATACATAAAAACTTAATATGTCTACAAAAAAAAAAATAATAATCCCAATATGTAAAAACCTTGAGTCCATCACATCCCCAATGACTGGGAGGCTTGATCAACCAGAAGTCTGTCCTGCAGTCAGTGCTAGTTTGCCATGGTGACCCAGCACTGACTGCTATGGCTGCAGGCATGGTGACTCAGCACTGACTGCTGTGGGGGCTGCAAATCAGGCCCAGACAGAGGCCTAAAGAGAGAAGCAGGGTCTGATCCATAGACTCTGTGACAGTTGTTGATCAGCACTTGACTCTCTCTTTCTTTCCAGGCCTGGCGAGCAATTATGACTCCTTTTCTCTTCAAGCCTCCACCAGGGCTGCTGATCAGCCTCGCCTTTCTGATCAGGCCCTGTGGATAGGCTCGGAGCTGCTAACTGGCATAGAAACTGACCAATCAGAACCAAATTTGCTGGCAGAGGAAGACAGTTGGGGGGCAAGATCAGGCTTGCAGGGAAGTGCAGTTGGGGGTGAGATCAGGCCAGTAAGGGAGGGCAGTTAGGGGTGATCAGGTAGTTAGGGGCAATCAGGTTGGCAAGGAAAGGCAGTGGGGGGTGAGATCAGTCTAGCAGGGGAGGGCAGTTGGGGGCAACCAGGCCAGCTGGGGAACACAGTTGGGGGAGACCAGGACTTCAGGGGAGGGCAGTTGGGGGCCTTCAGGCTGGCAGGGGAGGGCAGTTGGCAGTGAGATCATGCCAGCAGGGGAGCGGTTGGTGGCAATCAGGCAGGCAGGCGAGCAATTAAGAGCCAGCAGTCCCAGATTGAGAGAGAGATGTCCAACTGCCTGTCAGATAGAGCCTCAACTGGCAGTTGGACTCCCTTGAGAGGTCCCAGATTGGAGAGGGTACAGGCTGGGCTGAGGGACACCCCCCCTCTCAATGCATAAATTTTGTGAACAGGGCCTCTACTAAATACATATGTAGATATCAGAACCCCAGCCCCAGCTACTCTGACTCATTGAATATAAAACAATATTTCTAAAATTCACTTGCCATAAAATTACATTGCCTGTCTATTAAACACACAGGTTCAGGACTTTTCCTATACAGCCTCTGATTCTGATTTAGCAGTTTTAGGGAACTATTTCATCATGTATATGTTTAATAAATACTATAAGATGTTTTTATGCCAACAAAGTTTGAAGAATACTGGTATAAAGAAAGGCTTGAAATGCTGTCACCAGGTCTAGGATTGAAAATCTCTAGTTAGCCTCTCTGTTTAGGAGTTACTACAATTGTCTTCAGCATTTCAGCACAGAAGTTGTTATACTTTTTTGTTCTCTACTTAGGAAAGGAAATTCCAATTCCAATACCTTCTAAATTGTCTTAAAAATAGCCAACTAAGAATTATGGTCTGGTGACCTGTCAACAATGGACAAGTAGACCACAAATGTTTAAGGCTGTAAAAGATTCAGCAATTATTATTTTCAGTGCTTGATTGTTTTATCATTCTATCCCCAGAATTAGCTTTTTCTTGCCAGTAGTCCAAGACTATCAACCTGTCATCTGGGCAGACAGAGATTCTTACTATTACCACAGATTCAATGAATATATCTCAGGGAATTTATTGTTTTGTTTGAAATAAAATGCCTCAGTTGTCATTGCATTTCAGCTACCTCGTGGCTTTCTTTTTATTGTGGTCATTTTAGCATCCCATAATAACCCACCAAGTGTGGGGGGGTGAGGTTTGGGTTTTCTCTATTTGTTGCTAGAATATATTTTATTTGTTTGTCCTTATGATTGTAGTGATGACTTTTAGATGTAGAAAGAGTGAATGGATGAGTTAGTAATTAGTTTACTCCATAGTTATTTCACTTCTTGAATGTTGTGTTTGTTTGTTTTTTCAGGATAATTGTAAATGTATATATTTAAACTAAAGGCATCAATGCACAAAATTTGTGTACTGGTAGGATTCCTATCGGCTGCTGGCTGCTGGCTGGATACTCCCTTCCTTCTCCAGAAGCTTCCCCCCCACCCCCCACCCCCTTTCAAACTGCTGGACAAACTCCCAGTTGAAGGGACTTTGTTGCATACTAGACTTTTATTTTGTAGTATTGTACTAGTACCTTGAACATATCAGTGTCTATACCACTGGACCAACACCATTTTCTTGTTCTTGGGTACCTGATAATAATGTCTTTATCTTCCCTTGGGACTCAAATATATACTAGTATATTTCCTTCAGTAGTAAGTGGGGTACAGGTGATGGGGTCATTGGTGTCATTGCAATTATTATTTTAAAAATAAATTTATAAAAATAAACATAGAAGAAAGGCTTGAAAATCTTCTCAGAGTCATGGATGCCTTGTAAATATCTAATGTATAAGTTAATGTTTGGCAGTAGTGTCTAGGTTGTATAGCATTAAACCTAATGTAGATAGTTTATCATTGAAATGTTAGTCTTTAACCCTGGTCGAGCTCAGACACCTTAACACTCCCAAAGAAGAAATAAGGAACAGAAGATGCTATCTAGTAAATGAGTTACTGTTGTGTAAGAAAAAGGGGAATAAGAATGTATATCTGCATTCATATTTGTCTTGTATAGTCAGCTGTAGTCTAACACTTGTTTTGAAACTGTGAATTTGTTCCAATGTGTTTGATATATTAGGGAACAATTTGAGCATAACATGAATTTCACATTTGCTTATGCACAAATTTGTCTTCAAGAAGCAGTAGGAAAACTGCTTTCAACTGAATTAAATAGAAAGGTACAAAATATGCAGGAATACACACCCATATGCATACCCAACCAAATACACACTTCAAAAAACTACTAGTTACATCAGTTTACCCGCTTATGTTAAGAACCACATCTGCCCACATCTGGTGTTAAAATTTTACTATGAATTCAGGTGACTCATCTTTCATTAACTCACAATAATTTATAAAGTACAACCCTTCAGACATTGCTGCATATCCTCTGCTCTTTTTAATTTGTTTTTTCCCTTTTCAGACTATATGCTTTTTTAAAAAAAATCTTTTTGCTCTTTTCTCTCTCAATTTTCTCACTCTATGTCTATCTCCCTTTTGTCCTTTCCCCTGGGTCACAAGGTGGCAGACATGGGAGTCTACTTGGCAGGCCAGTGAGAGTGCAAGTGGCCATCTACATAAGTAAATTAGGTATTTTTCAGGCAAAGTGTAATTCATTGTAGTATGTAGGCATTTCTGAGCCATTGCACATATTGTGCTGCTATTTTTATTAGTTATCTGTATTTTTATGGTACCATCAACGTTATTTAAATATAATAATATTTAATCAATCTGTAATGCATTATGTAGATAATTTTGGCCTCCTTCATTTGCTTATTTATAACTTCCCAGCACATTAATAAGAAATCAGGTTCCTGCTGTCTGGCATTCATTTACTTAACTGTTCATTTCTAGTATCCATGAATTGTTAACTTAATATATGCACCTGAAACCCAGATAGCATCCTGTAAGGAAGCTTGTCTAGATCTCTGTTAGATGAAAAACTACATGGAAGAAAAACTAGATTCCAAGCCAGTAGCCAGCATCAATGCCAGGCATGAAAACAAGACCATGTTAAGATTGCCAGGACCAGATGCTCAAATTGGCAATTTCACAAATGAGCACCAGAGAGACCACAGAAGAATTGCCCAGCTGATACCAGTCAACCATCAGAGCCATAACACATTCTGTAAATTGCTCTACTTTAAGCCACTTTCCTTTGTGGTAACTGTTTTTGAAATAACACATGACTGATACTAATATGAAGAAGAAACACAAAGCACAGTTTCAAATTAACTCACTCTACTTGATAGGAAGCATCACAGATTTCAGATTATTTTCTGTCACATGCTTTTATTTATACCTTCCCCTAATTAGGTTTTAAACAATTTGGGGGGACAAAGTATCGATAAGACCTGGTTCTGAAACCAAATGGTAAGAACAATGTATAGCAAAGGATTTAAAAATAAACACTGACTTCAGTGATAAACAGTGATTGGATGTCTCCTGGTCATAAAGTTACTTCTGGAAACACTGTTCTGTCAGAGGAATTTCATTAGAGAGAGGAGACATGCCATATCCTTAAAACCTCATTAAGAGGTATTACATTATTAAATTATAATCCCTATAAAATGTCAAAATAAAGTAAATTTGACAGTAAAATTTTGTCTCTTTGATCTGTCACAACAATTAGAAATGTGTGTTTTATATTATTCGAGATGAACACTTTGACTAAAAATTGTTTTGCCACACTAGTGTTGCTCAGTGGTGGAACATCGATCTATGAACCAGGAGGTCAATCCCCAGTAGGAGCCCTGCGGGAGGCAGCTGATCAACGATTCTCTCATCAGTGATGTTTCTCTCTCTCTTTCCCTCTCAATTCCTCTCTAAAATCAATAAAAAATATTTTTAAATAAAAATTGTTTAATTCCATAATACCACTAGGTGTGAAATGAAAACATACACTGGTTTATAATTTAAACAGTGACTAGAACATTTCAGACTTGTCTGGTCTTTGGGCAAATGCCATCTGTCTTTCTCAAACCTGCATGTTCCTCAGAGCTTACTGCAGCGGAATACCTGCCATGAGGTATTTTGATATATCTTCCGGGTTGTAAACCACTACCTTTTATAAAGGGCATCACATTATTCCTAGTGGATCCTGAGTCATAACCTGACCTGTGATCCTCTTTATACCTTGGCAGCCAGGCTTTCACCAGGTTATGAAAGGGGTGCGCCATGTGATGCCCCCTTCCACCTCCAGAGCATCTCACATTGTACTCCTTGGACCAACTGTGCCAGATTCACCTGATTGTAAACATTTAAATTCTCAAGCTACTTCCATGACCTACTAAATCAAAATGATTAGAGAAAACCTGAGATTCTTTATTTTAAACAAGTTCAGTTGCTTGCTATTCTCTTCTTCCATGCTACTGTCTGAGCCATGGGTTTTATCAGAGCTCAGGTGCTATTGGTGAAGGACACTGAATATGAAAAGCCTCCCAAATATTACTTTCCTTTTCATGTTATCCTTCAGTGACTTGCTGTTCTGCTGTTCGATTTTCATACTCACATTTATAGAGATTTGAGGTTGGATGTTGGTTTTTAATTTCCCTTGTACTTTCATATTATAGCATGCATAATTCCATTCCTAGAGAACCTGAACACTGTGTCAGTAAAGAAGAAACTCTCCACTGATGACTCTCACTTTGCAGGGGGACAGTGATTTGTATTAGAGATAAACACTTGCGATGTGTAAAACTGCAAACCGCAATATGCCAAGTTGCATTTTCACTCCTTATGTAGAACAGGGCTTGTAACAGAAGCAGTGATGCCGCCGGTTTGATTAAGCTGACAGCACCAGGAGATGTGAGAATATATGATATGATGATTTTTTTATACTCCATCAGTTAAACATGAAGACAAATTGCATTGATCTAGCAGCCTCCGACTGAAGAGTATTTAAACTGGCAGTAATGCCAGAATAGGAGCCAGCTCTCATTTCTGGTGATAGAGTTTCTTCAGTGGATATATTTTAACCATTGCATTTGAACTTTCCTACTTTACATTACACATAAAATAGAATAAAATGGGTGGAAACTATATGATAATGTAAAAATTAAATTGATATTAAAAACCAAAGCATTATAAATATCAGCTTCTTTAGGAGAAGAGAGATACGTCTGCATTTTACATTAGATCGTGAAACTGGGCAAATAATTTATGTGCCATCTTGTCTTCCTCTCAACTTATGGAAGGAAGAAGAGAAAATTGAGAAAACTGGATTCTCTCTGACAATTTGTCATAACTTTTCTGTAAGATAATGCAGCTTTATGAACTGTAGTTTCATTTTATGTAAATTTAAGTCATTTAATCAGATGAACTAAGAATCTTTAATTTTGGAGAACTTTGTTGATATTTTATGGAGATAAGCTAGTTTAAAAATAACTAAGAGTTATCCTCACAACATTTAAGATAGAAAAATATTCTATGCCAGTTCAGTTAACTATTAATTTTATTGAAAACTTCCAATATGCCAGTCACTATTGTAACCTATTAATATACATTTGCTATTTTTAATACTCTTTGAAAAATTGAGTTGTATATTTTTCCCTTTTAACACAGTGGAGTTGAGGTTTAGAGAATATTATTAGCCCAACATTTCACAGTTGGTAAGAGTTGCATCTTGGATACTCCAGGGATTGTGAATATGAATGCTGTGGTCTTAACAATTGTGCTATGATTAAAAAAAAAATTATTGTCTTACTATATGAATAATGAGTTGCAGTGTCAGAACAATAAAGTCATCTGTAATTTATCTAGTAAATGTTTATTGAAATTGAGAACAGATTCCAAATCACAGCAACTTTCTCTTCTTTGCTACCTGCTCTTGTTAAAAGATCAGTGTCTGCCGAAACCGATTTGGCTCAGTGGATAGAGCCTGCGAACTGAAGGATCCCAGATTTGATTCCTGTCAAGGGCATATACTTTGGTTGCTGGTTGCAGGCACATCCCCAGTGGTGGGTGTGCAGAAGGCAGCTGGTCAATGTTTCTCTCTCATCGATGTTTCTAACTCTCTATCCCTCTCCCTCCCTCTCTGTAAAAAAAATTTTAAAAAATCAATAAATATATATTTTTTTAAAATCAGTGTCTGGCAAGCAGGTCCTAAAATGAAAGAAAGTTTAACTCTTCCAGATATATAAATATTCTGTAAAGCCTCTCCAATTAAAATAGTGTATAACCATGTGATCAGACAGATCAATTAAATTCAATAACAAAAACTCAGAAAGATATCCAAAACATTTAAAACTTCATATATTAAAAAGAATGGCATTTCAAATATTGCAAAATAAATAGATGTTTCAATTAATTGTGTTGAGACAATTGAGTGGACATTTAGGCAAAGAAAACCTGGACACACTTAACACCCACCATGCAACAATTCAGTGGTCTCAATGCAAAAATGAAATCATACAAACATTTGTTTGTTACCTGGGATTGCAATCAGCTTTTCGAATTTGGTCTCAAATATTCATAAAAAATATAAGATTGATAAGTTGGCTCCATTAAAGCAAAACAAACAAAAAAATGTTTTGCATGAAACACTAGAGGAAAAATCAAGGACAAAAACAAACTGAAATAAATATCTGTAATTTTATCTCTGATAAAGGACTCATAAAGCAAGAAAAAATATTGGCAAAATCTAAAATCTTGCCAATATATTCTTTAGAGAGATGAAAAAGACTGGTAATCTCAAAATTGCTCATGACAATGGACAAAGAGTCAAATCCTATTAAAATGAATATAAAAGTATCTAACAAATATTCATAGCCTTTTATTCTCTTATCCAGGAATCTCACGTCTAGAATACTGCCATGAAAATATTATTATATGTCAAAAGCAAACTACCTGTATATCAAGTTATTTGTAAAAGTACACAATTGAAAACTCACAAACATCCATCCACAATAGATTGCTGGAATATACTTCAATACATGCACACAATTAAATCCTAATAAATCTTTTTTTTTAAAGTGTAGACGGTTTATCATTTCTTAAATGTTTGATTAACCATACTATTTTTTACCCTCAAATAAAACATTTTAATTGTTATACCAGTAGAAAGAAGAAGTAAACCTTATAATCTGTCAACTATATGTCTTCCTCTTAGTCTGTGGTCTATTTCCTTTACATTTGCCAAGAAAATCCAGAAGGAAAAAAGAATAAAATGACAAAGAAAACTACTCCTCAGATAATGGGGGGAAAAATAAGTATGATACAATAACTCTCGGGAGAACACCAACTTTGAATTTAAATACTAATGGCTTCTGACAGATATATGTAGAAAATTGCAAGCAAAACTTTTAAATTGTGATATTATAGCTTTTCTCTTTAACTAAATTAATTCTGCCTATGTTCTTAAATTTAAAATATTTTTTAAAAACTATCATCTATCTCTGTTTAGACTTACGTTATTTGTCCTTTAAAAAAAAAATCAATGTGAGGCTGGAGATATTATAATTATTCAGAGTATGTACTAGGTATAATAAATGTTGATTCAAATTTAAGGTTATATAATAAATATGCAAAAGGTATCCATAAGAAGAAATAACTAGCAGTTTTAGTTGATAAAATAGTTTTTTCTTGTTTTAAAAGTCACAAAAGCAGAATAAACTATATTGAATAAAATATTATATTGTGACCTCAAAATGTATCCTTCTATAAAAATAACTAAAATAGTGAAAATAAATTAAACACACACATCATAATCAACCTTTTGTAAGTCTAGAAATTACCAAAAGTAACTCAGGAGACACTTATTGAACCAAAATGATGGAATCATAATAAAACAATAAGCTTTCTGTTATTTTAATTTGCTCTTATTCCATCCCCGCTCCCCAGCTCAATGTTATCCTTAAAAAAATAATCCACATTATTGGTATTAGTGCAGCACAATTACCTAAAAAACACACACTATATTCAACCAAAATAGATACAAGTAGAAATGGAAGGTTAGAATATGCCTGTAACAAGTAAATATATTTATTCAATAATTATTTAAAAAAACAACAACACTTAAGCTTCATCTGGCATGGATCAGTGTTTGAGCATCCATCTATGATCTATAAACCAGGAGGTCACAGTTCAATTCCTGGTCAGGGTGCATGCCCTAGTTATGGGCTTGATCCCCAGTAGGGGGCATGCAGGAAGCATCCTATGGATGATTCTCTTTCATCATTGATGTTTCTATCTCTCTTTCCCTCTCCATTTCTCTCTCTGAAATCAATACAAATGTATTTAAAAACAAACAGACAAATAAAAACCCACTTCCAATCAGGACCAAAAGCCTTCAGTGGTATAACATGGCTAGCAGTATCCCTGGCCTATATCCACTAAATGCCAATAGTTTCCCCCCTTGGATGTCAAAACATGTTTATGACATGTTATGAGCAAACATTGCCAAATATTCCCTTTGGAGCAAAATTTTCTCCACTAAGAACTATCACTCTGGAAGGGTGGCTGCTCTTTCTTTTAGGACTGCTGGTCACAAAAATTACATAACCCTAAAGCTATTGGGACTCCCAAGAGGAAGTTGAAAATGAAATCAATAGAAAAAAAGAGCACAGAAATGTGAGGGTCTGAACCTCATGATATGATTTCAGTCATTTGATTAAGCCTTACCTGCTATTGTACTTCTGGACATATTAGTGACATGATCCAATAAAATTATTTTCTTGACCTAAGCCACTTTGACTGGGTTTTCTCTAATGCACAACTAAAATAGCTCTAAATTATGTTTATAATCTAAGAACATAAATTTACCCATTAGTATTTATACATCAAAAAGCAAAGATGGCTAATTTTTTCTTCCATATGATTTATGATAGCTTTCAATTTCCTACCAAGAGGTAATCCATACAAAAGTAAAGCTATTTTGCATGCTCTATGTTTCAGATAAATGTATGCTATTGTAAGCCTCTTCTTCAATATAACTCTTTGCTAAGGTTTCTGCATTTAGTATGTCTATTGTTAATAAAATCCATTTATTAAGACTCTGATAAAATGGGCTGCTCATATAGCCTTAATTGGCTCTTGCTTTATTTTGATTCCTATAATTTTAAAAATATGAAAATTATGTAGCCAATGTGATAATTCCCACGGGGAGTAAAATTGTAGTATTCTTTATGTGATTCAGTTCACTGAGCTGTACTAGACAATCATGTCACCCTTGGGTGCTGCTAAACAATACATAAATCTCAGTAAGGTTTAATCATGGTGTGAATGTGTCACTGTTTTGTAAGGTATCCTAGGAAACATACTGTGGATTTTTCTGTCAAGGATATATATGCTTGATTGCAATTAAAAAGTGAAAACACTTTTTGAAATAGATCTACACAAAGTAATAATTGTGTTAAGGCGTTTGATTTATACAATGGAACTTTTAGCTTATGTCAATATTTTTAAAAACATATTCCTATTGATTTCAGAAAGGAAAGGAGAGGGAGAGAAAGACAGAAACATCAATGATGAGAGAAAATGATTGACAGGTTGTCTCCTGCATGTCCCCTAATGGGGACAAGTCCACATCCCAGGTATGTGCCCTTGACCAGAATCAAACCTAAGACCTTTCAGTCTGAAAGCAAGATGCTCTATTCACTGAGCCAAACTGGCTAGAAAAATTTTGGGTATTTTAACTAAGTTACAGGATTTTTTACTCCACACAAATTTCACTGCCTGTAATTTAATGTACACATAGTTCTCAACATATATAATTTGAAATAATTTTGTAAGATAATTAGATAATAGCAGTTGAGATTATTTTACATAAGAGATATGATAAGCATCATTTTTTCTTTAATTTGATACACCTGCCTAAAGGCCAGATATATTTCATCTTTAATTTGATATATCTTCCCAGCACAATTCCAGACACTTCATTCTTTACTCATTTACTTACTTTTTTCACAGAAGAAAATGGCTATGCAAAGAATCTTTATAGAGGTATGAGCAGAAATAGTCCTTTAGCTCAGTTCATATTTCCAAAAAGACTGATAATTGACAGAACAATATCAGCAAAACCTACTTTGCCATGGAAAACTCACAATTATTTTCAAAGAAATAAAATTATACCATTGTAGAGAATTTCACAATAGCTAATGATAAAAAGTGGTTATTTTATTCTGAAAATTGAACAGCTTTTTGAAATATCTTGGTGGAAAAGGAATATGATATGTTTAAAAACATTTTTATGTGTTTAGCACTAACTGCAGTAAAAATGGTACCATATTACAAGTCTGCAGAACTTTTTTTTTTACTAAATCCTTGTTTAACAGTGTGGTAAACCATAGATAATATGAAATTTGCTATCTTAATCATGTTTAAGTATGCAATTCAGTGGTATAAAAATTATTCATATTGTGCAACTATAATCATTATCTATCTCCAGAACTCTTCATCTTGCAAAGCTCAAAATCTAGACCCATCAAATAATAACTCCCATTCCTCCCTTCCCCAAATCCTTGCCCACCACCTTTATATTTTCAATCTCTGAATTTTTCTAATATAGATACCTTGTATAAGTGGAATCACTCAGTATTTGTGTTCTTGTTTTATTCCTTTCATTTAAAATAAAATCACATGTTATAAATTTGATTTAACATATTTGACCTTAACTATGCATATTATGACATATTAATCATTCTGCAAAAGCAATTTAAAATCTTGTTTTAGTTTCTTAGATTTGTTAACAGAATAATCAAAATCATTGGTTGAATAAATACAAAAGTTTAAGGAGGATCCAGGCATAAATAGCTCCTCACTATTTGATATAATAAAATAATTCCAAACATTTTCTTCTTCAATAATTTTTCTAGTCCTGGATGGTATGGCTCAATTAGTTGGAACATCAAACATTAAAAGGTTTGATCTCTGTTTCGGATATGTCAGGGAGGCAAGCAATCCATATTTCTCTCTCACCAATGTTTTGTTCTCTCTCTCTCTCTCTCTCCCCTCTCTAGCTCCCCATCTCTTAAATCCATAAAAACATATCCTCAGGTGAGTTGTTTTTTTTTTAAGTTGATGAAATAAATCATTTAGTGAAAAAAATTTAAAGTAGCAAGGTTTTATACTTTTAAGTACATTGTGTATATATTCACATAATCCCTGAAATACTTGGAGAGAAGAAAATGAATCGTACACATATACTGAAATGGTTGCAGTGTTATTTCATAGGTGGTGAGAGCTGATTCTTATTTTACTCTTTCTTTAAATTTCCCGACTTAATGAAACTATATGTGAATGCAGGGACAATATTTTCCCTTAAAATATAGGCAAGTAGTATTTACAATATCTGTGCACTGATTCACTCAGCAATGAGGAAGAAAACCTTGAAGCTTGTCATTGGGGCAATTAGTGCTTTCTGCTATGTAGTTGTATTAACTAATGCTGTCCTCATTGTCAGCATATTCTCTCATAGGACTTCATTAGACTACAATTTCACATGCCAAACCTTCATTGATAGTTTGGAACTCGTAAACAAAACATCTTTTTCAGGTAGGTAGCTTATTTTATTTGTAGTTTTTCTTCTGAGACAGCACACACCTCTGTCTGCAGTAAACAGTTTCATAAGTATGTTCCAGACTCTAAAAAGCATATATATAAATGTTTGCCCACCCTCTAAAAATGCGAGAGAAATCAAAGGCCAGAAGAGGCACAAAAACTTAGCCAATTTCCTGGTTCATGCTCTGCATTTTCCCCCTGAGTATCATAATCTAAATTGGATCTCCTCTGCCCTGCTTGCAACAGACATCTTCCAAAAGGCTGGAGGCACCCATATGCTACTCCTCGCTGTTTTCATTGTCAGCCAGATTTTTGAACAGGTCATGTGCAATGTATAATCTTCCCCCGAAAACAGCACTGCCCTAGCAGTGGTTAATCCATGGAAGCCTGAAAATTAAAGGAAATCTTTTAACTTCAAGTAACATAAAGCAGGGATTTGAGATGGTGTGTCAGTCTCTTGCTTTGCCTTTGATATTCAGATCCTTTTCTGAGCCCACTTAGACATTGGCTAGACCTCCAGGTATGAGGGATGCCTCTTTGTTTTGACATCAAAGCTCTCAAGTGGAGGGTGTGGAATGCTAACAAGAACAGTGAGCTCCAAAGGACATGATTAAGCTATAATTGGTAAGCAGGTGCAGCTCAATGAATAAAATTCATAGGAGAGAACTCTCAAGTTTAAAAATTTTAAAATACCATCTGATTTGTCTCTCCCCTCCCCCTTTTTCACAAACATAACAGTGCACAGCTAATAACAGGAGATACTGAGTCACTGACTTTTGTGCAGATTAAGGTGATAAACAATGGCAAACACACACACACACACACACACACAAACACACACACACAAACAACTAAATATGTGTCACAAGTGAGTTAGGCCTTGTCTATGTGGCTTAGTTGGTTGAGCATCATCCTATGAACTAAGAGTTTGCCAGGGTCAATTCTCAATCAGGGTACATGCCTGAGATCCCAGCTCCAGACCCAGTAGGGGGCGTGCAGGAGGTAGCAGATTGATCTCTCTCTCTCTCTCTCTCTCTCTCTCTCTCTCTCTCTCTCTCTCTCTCTTTCTTTCTCACTCTCTCTCTCTCTTTCTATTTCTATTTCTCTCTCAAAAATTAATAAAACCATTTTAAACTACTGGATTAAAAGATCACAGGCCCTGAAAGAGAGATATTTCCAGTTTAATTACAGCCAGGTAGAATATGCTGTGACATCATCTACCTTACATGCCTCATGAAATCCTTACCCCTATTGTTGATAGAGAAATGTGTGTTCTATTGGAGCCTGTGGGTTACTTTCCGATGCCAAGCAAACCACGTCCTGGAATCCATCCCTTGGATGTGGCTGCTCTGAGAAGTGAAGCCATTTGTCTGGGCAGACACTCCACAGGAACTTAATGGGAAGAGACTCTGATTGCTGGCACTGGATTTGCTTCACAACAACTAGCCAGCACCTATTTGTAAGAAGCTGAGAAAAGATAGGCATTCAGGTAATGGGATGGAATTAAGCACTAGATTGAACTGCTGGGTTATAGAAGGATCTATTGTACTAAGCAGTTATCGGTCCAATGTTGAGAGTTGCACTCAGTTTTGGCTACAAAATTATGCTTTTTCACACACACACACACACACACACACACACACACACACACACCCTGGATTTCTCACTGTCAGAAAAAAGTTCTCTCACCATTAAAACAAGCATATTTTTTAAATACAACAAAAATGTTCTAATAGGACTCTGCTTCCCATTTCTAATGTTAGAGAGTAACACATGTGGATTTTGTTATGTCTTTTATTTTATTTCACACAATAGTCTAGGTTTCATTTGGAATAAAACATGTGTATGTGCATGAGTTGATGTGGTGTCTTTGTTATTGTACTGTTGTTGTTTTCTGACTTTATGGTCCAAAATGGCCACTTGTAAAATGAGTTCATTAGATTAGTGTATAAGGTCTTTTCTACCTCATTGATAATATAAATTTCCCCAATAACTTAGCTAAAAACACATAGCAAGTTACAACAAGCTGAAGATTTTCATTCTTTTATAACACTTATGAAAGTCAAATATGAAATTATTTTTCCCTAACAGACTGAGGAAATATCTGAAAATGTCTTTAATTGAGATGTTTACAAGGTATATTTTCAATAATATAAAACTGTATTAAGTCTTGTTATATATACATTACTGTAGACCTTTAAAGCATTATAGCAATTTGCTTTTATAAATCATGACTAAGTTCAATTTCTCCAAATTTTCATCAATATGTATCATTCTCTTTAATAAATTGGTTGGTTAAAAAATATAATTTTATTATTTGTTATTAGCCCTGAGCCCAAATTTATACTTGTTTATTTATATTCTATCAGTATATTTTGTATTTTTTATTTGTCTATTTTCATCACTAAATTATTCATACTTTATTCATTTATGAGTTTAGTAAAATATCAGCTCTATGTCACAGTTGTTTATATACATCTAGATTTGTTAGACATTTTTATTGATGCACTAGAGGCCTGATGCATGAATTTTGTGCTAGAGTAGGCCTTCCTTCCCCCAGCTGCTGGCACCATCTTCCCTCTTGCACTTGGGACCCAGGCTTCCCTATCAGCCTGGCTTTGTCTGGAACATCATCCAGAAGGACATCCAGAAGGACGTCTGGTCTAATTAGCATATTACACTTGGATTATTATAGGCTAGGATTCTGGTGCACGAAATTCATACACTCCGGGGAAGGGAGTTCCCTCAGTCTGACCTGTGGCCCTCTTGCAATCTGGGAGCCCTTAGGGCAGTAATTCTCAACCTTTTTTTAATGTTGCGACCCTTTAATACAGTTCCTCATGTTGTGGTGACCCCCAGCCATAAAATTATTTTCTTGCTACATTATAACTAATTTTGCTACTGTTTGCTACAGCAGTGGTTCTCAAATTGAGAACCACTGGCAGGGTCACCTAAGACAATCGGAAAATACAGATATTTAAATTACAATTCATAACAGTAGCAAAATTACAGTTATGAAGTAGCAATTACTTCATAAGTTGGTAACCCAACTAATAGGCCTCAATATAGGTCACTTATGCTGAATTTATTGTAGTATAGGCTAATTTGGTAGAAAACAGAATGAGACCCTAATCCTCAAATTTTCATGGACTTTATTTGCTATGGCCCAATTATCTCATACCAGGCTGTATACCATTGTGCCACAGAGTAATGTTTAATGTAAAAGCAAAATCAAATTGTGGACATTGTTGTCAACATTTTTATGTTAGTACACAAAGAGTTACAGCGTTTGAGGATCTTTAAGGTTAACAAAATGGAGTTATTGGTTTTTCAATTTGATTCTGAGAATATCATGCCAGCCTCTAAAGTCTACATGCTTATAGGTTGCTTTTAATAAGACCAAGGTAGGAAACTTGATTCCTTTATGAAATAAACAATACTCATGATCACAGTTGCACTTTCAATTGCAAACAGTGGTTCCATCACTCCAAGCTCAGAAATATGTCCTGTTAATTGCAGAAAGAAAATAAGAGATGTGGCTGCTGACTGGAAGTCAAGCCTTAGAATTTGTTGTTCAGCTGCAGTCATTTGTCCTGCTGGTTTATTATATTCACTTACCCAGGAGCCACTACTACATACTGTATTGCATCACTGTCCATTATGATCATAATACCTTTGTTTAATCATTTTCAAAGAATTTGCTCACTTTGAAGAATGCAGAGATTTTCTCCCTGATTTGTTGCTTACTTGCTTGAAATCCATTCATACTGTTATAAAAGGTTTAGTTACATTTTATCTTTGTACTTGTTGAAACTTATAATTACACTGGAGGCCCAGTACACAACATTCTTGCATGGGGGGGCAGTTCCCTTAGCCTGGCCTACACCCTCTCACAATATGGGACCCCTCGGGAAATGTCTGACTACTGGTTTGATGCAAATATAAAAACCGGCAGTTGGACATCATCTCTCTCTCAATCTGGGACCATTGACTCCTAACTACTCACCTGCCTCATCACCCCTAACCACTTTGCCTGCTTGCCTTATTGCCCCTAATCACCTCTGCCTTGGCCCCCGCCATCACAGCTTCATCTGGAAGGATATCCAGAATGATGCTCAGAAGATCATTTGGATGTTTGGTCTAATTAGCATAATATACTTTTATTATTATAGATTAAATGTTATTTTAGTAAAAATACATTGCTTATTTCTTTATTAAGTAGGTATACATCTAGATATTGACATGAATATCAATATCTAAAAACATATGTAGCTTATTTATGCCTTTAATTAATAGATATGTGTTTATATTCATACTAGAGGCCCAGTGCACAAAATTCATGCACAGGGTAGAGGGTTGTCCCTCAGCCCAGCATTCACCCTCTCCAATCTGGGACACCTTGAGGGATGTTAAACTGCCCGTTTAGACATGATACCACCAGGATTGAGTCTAAATGGGTAATCGGACGTCCCTCTCACAACCCAGTACTGCTGGCTCCCAACTTCAACTTCTCCCCTGCTTGCCTTCCTGATTGCCCTTAACCAGTTCTGCCTGCCAGCCTGATCATCCCCTAACTACTAACATGCAAGCATGATTGATGTATAACTGCTCCCCTGCCTGTTTGCCCCCAACTTCCCTCCTCTGCTGGCCTGGCCACCCCTAACTGCCCTCCCCTGCAGAGTTGATTGCCTCCAACTGCCCTCCCTTGCAGACCTGGTCCCTCTCAACTGCCCTCCATGCTGGTCATCTTGTGATGGCCATCTTGTATTCACATAGGGGCAGGATCTTGACCACATGGGAACAGCCATCTTGTGTGTTGGAGTGATGGTCAATCTGCATATTACTCTTTTATTAGATAGGATAGTGGCCTGGTGCACAGGTGGGGGCCAGCTGGTTTCCCTTGAAGGGTGTCCAGGATCAGGGTGGGGGTTCCCTTGGGGTATGGGGTAGCCTGGTCTAGGGGCCTGTGGTGGTTTGCAGGTCAGCCACACTACCTGGTGGAGGCCCTGGTATCTGGAATTTATTTACCTTCTACAATTTAAACTTTTTAGCCTGGAGCATAGCCAAACCCCCTGCTCTCTCTGTGGCCATTAGCCATTTCTGTTGGGGTTCATGTATCGTCTATAATTGAAATTTTGTAGCCTTGAGTGGAGGCCTAGGCCAGCCAGGGTGTGTGGAAAGCTTGGCTTCCTTTATTGCCAGGGAAACCCAAGCCTCTTTCAACTGGTCTTTGTGGCTGCCGCCATATTGACTTGGGTTAATTTACATACTCGCTCTGATTGGCTGGTGGGCTTGGCTGGTGGGCTTGACTTGAACAGAGTGATGGTTAATTTGCATATTACTCTTTTATAAGGTATGGTAATACTATATATGTATTTATGTATAGAGAGACAGAGAGACAGAGAGATTAGATATAGATCATGCCTATAATGTACCAAGCACTGTTAACAAATTTGACATAAAAATGGTTGTATAAAGTGTTTTTCAGTATGTTTCAACTTCTTTTCATATTTAAAGCTGAACACTTATAGCTAAATGATGATTTATATGCAAACATTTTTCTTGTCAACCAAGATTGAAGATGTAAAAGGCCTTCAGATAGTCCTGCAAAGCTAAGCACAGGTTTGCATCTATTTTTGAAATAATAGCGTTTCCTTTTGCATGTGATTATGCTTTTGATGCAAATATAAAGATCTATAAATTGGCATCTGCTTGTGGGTCATTGAGCTAAATGGAAGTGAAAAGTCACAAGCAGATTGAGAATAAATGCATTCTAATAGCTGATATTACTTTGATGGATTCAGAACTAATTTCATCAGAGTTTCCTGAATAAAGCTTCAATAAGCTAAAAATTTGCTATGGCAGATCATGTACAACACTAGAATGTAATTACTTGTTCAATATTGTCTTATTATTATTGAGGAGCATATTTTCAGAATGCTAATTCATAGTCTGCTAGTTATCCCTTTTAATAGATCTTCTTATTTTATCACTAGGCATATAAGATGTCAATTGAAATAGATAGATTTTTTTTAACTATTTGAGTAGTTATTCATTTGATCCAAAATTATTTATTAAGTATCTATAATTTATAAAACAATGTACACACCAAAACCGGTTTGGCTCAGTGGATAGAGCGTCAGCCTGCGGACTCAAGGGTCCCGGGTTCGATTCCGGTCAAGGGCATGTGCCTTGGTTGCGGGCATATCCCCGGTAGGGGGTGTGCAAAGGCAGGTGATCAATGACTCTCTCATCGATGTTTCTAAGTCTCTATCTCTCTCCCTTCCTCTCTGTAAAAAATCAATAAAATATATTTAAAAAACAAAACAAAACAATGTACACTATATCTAAATACCACTCAATATCTGTTGCTACATCAAAATATTTAAAGTAGGGATTTTTATGTGTCTAATCAGTTCATTTCTTTACAAAAATGCAGTAGAAATTGACTTATTAAACTGAATATTTATTTGTTAGAGCTTACTTAAAGTAACTATAGTTGCATTTCAAAAAAAAATCACCAGAACTATCTGGCTGTGAATATGAATAGATAAGAATCCTCTTTAAAAGATCTATATACTCTTTAAAAACATTCAAGAGACTTTTTATATATTATTTTGTTTTGCATATATCCTTGTTAATTCATTGAAAAAGTATATGTTAGCAGTTATTATATGCCAGCACTGTGCTATATCCTGAGGGTAAAGTAGTGAGCAAAACAAATACAATCTACAATTTTATGGGCAATTCTACTGAGGCATGTGTCCTTTGTCCAGTCCCTTTCCCCATCAATCTGTGGGGAATAGACTTGGAGAGTTTTAAACTGCAGCTTTGTGGCGAAGCTATATAAATGGCAAGCCTCTATTATCTAAGCTTCCCTTTACTTCCTCCCTGTTAATTATAGCCAGGTTATTATAACGGCATCCAAAGGACTATCTTCAAATTGTTTGAAAAGTACTTTTGACATCTTTCACTGCCTGAAATGATCTCCTCATTGTTCATTGGTAGATTTTCTTGCACAAAATCCCACTCACGTGGAGCCTTAATTTTGTCCTTCTTATCATAATGTGATTATTAATTTCACTGTATAATGATTTCTAATTATATCTTTATTTGTGTGTCTGTGTGTGTGTGTTTTTTTTTTTGTCAGACATACCTCACAACTTTAAGCTGCATGAATAAAGGATGAGGCTACTGTTCTTCTTTATCTTTGCATTTACAGAGACTAGCACATCACAAAAGATCAATAAATACTAGTTGAATGAATGACTGACAATTAAGCTCAAGACCTCAGTTTATGAACCTATAAAATATAAAAATAGGGGCAGGTAAAGCATATTGTCCCCTTCCACATCCACAAAAGTTATATAGTATACTTGAATAAAATAATTTGAAAAGTTTAATTATTTCACCCAAATTGTTTATCTAGAACATCCTCTTTGATTCAGATAATTAATGTATTTTTTGAGTCAGTAGGGTAGGTTAGGGCAAATGTAATAATTCCAGGCCAAATTAAGTACTATATTGCTATTATGAAAAAGAGAACTAGTTCAAGGGACATTTTTTCCTCAACATTTTTTATTTCACAATCTTCATACAGACAGTTTTGAAACTATCTAAAGTGCTGATACACTATTTTCAGTTCATTTAAAAGCAGGAAACAACCAACATATTGCAAGGTGGGGGGTTCACTCTTTTATGAGGTTCTCATTTGTTTTAGCTGACTCTGTATTTTAGAGGTTTCAGAGTGGAAGTAATATATATTTTTTATCCCAGTAATCTCCAACTGAAGTATAAACTTCAGTACTTGGATCCTACAAAAATGGAACTAATTCTAAATATCAAACAGGCAGCCTTTATAGGGTGAGTCATGCTCACCACAGTCCCTTTCTCAATACAATGCACTCATGTACTAAGCTGCTAGAAATGTAGATTCCTGCCAAAACCGGTTTGGCTCAGAGGATTGAACATTGGCCTGCAGACTGAAAGGTCCTAAGTTCGATTCCGGTCAGGGGCATGTACCTTGGTTGTGGGCACATCCCCAGAGGGGGGTGGGCAGGAGGCAGCTGATTGATGTTTCTCTCTCATCAATGTTTCTAACTCTCTATATATCTCCCTTCCTCTCTAAAAAATCAATAAAATACATTTAAAAAGAAGCTCAGGGCTGAATCCCTTCCCAGAAATTCTTCTGTAACCTTTCTGAAGAATGTCACTACACTGATACTGTACTTTCTTCCCAGGGTAGGCCTACATCAAGTTACTGGCTGATGTGCAGGTAGAAAGCCTGGCCTTGCCTTGAATAGGAACAACTCTGAGGAGCCATAGTAGCTGTAGAATCCCTGTGTCTTATGTGGCATCTTCCTCAGAGCTCAATATGCTTGATCTGTCCAGTCTGTTTCCTTCATTCCCTTAAGGACATCATTCTTAAGAGTACTTTATATTAATATTCAAGCAAATCTCTGTCTCAGGGTTTGATTCCTGAGGAAGCAGACTTATACACGATGCATTCTAAAATGTAGTTTTGCCTATATCCATGATAAAAACAAAACAAAACACCACAGTATTTCAGTGAGACAGCATCATCAGCATCATCTAGGTGCTTGTTAGGGTTCCAAGGCACATGCTGGATACCAGTACCACTGAATCAGAAACTCTAGAAAGGGAACCCATGAATATGTATTGAACTCATCTCTCCAAGTGATTCTTATGCATATTTGAGTTTGTAAAGCATTGCAAAAATTGGATATTGATGGGAAATGGACAGCACAATTACACAATTATGTTAAAATAACAAGTTATAGTTAATTCAATTATTTTTAAATTGATATAAGAAACATCAATATTAGAGATTTATATATTATTTGTTACTGCCTCATGTTACAAATAAAATATATATAATTGTTATTGAGTAATATAAGTGGCTAGATTTCCATTCTGACTTCTAGCTTCATGCAATTTTTCAGTCTGTTCCTTCAGTCAAAACCTATTACTTTGACTTCTCTAATTTTTCCATAAAACCATTATTATCTTCCTAATAATCAAGTCATCAAACGTCTTTTAGCAAGCCTAACAATTGTGAGGACAAAACTCTTCTGTATTGGGTTCCTCCTGCACAGTTTACAAATTGCTTTCACGTGGTATAAAAAATCATGTGCCAGACTTTATATTAATTAACAAACAAGGATATGTGCATTAGTTGAGGCCAAGTGGCTTGCTCAGAATGAATAAGATGAAGGTTCAGATTGTCTGAGTACACATCCTGCCCCATGCTAATGGGAGTTCATTGGAAAGATCTTTCTGTTATCATCTATCTATCCCTCTATGGTGATTCTCCTTGATGCTAATAGAATCACCTCAATGTGCAGTCTCTTTCAGTAAAGAGAACAAACACAAATTCAAGTTGGCAGGATATTCTCCATAAAGGCAACTTCCCAGTTGCCATCTGTGTCTATGTGTATACACATATGAAATAGCCCTATGCTCCAGAAGGAATTGAAGGGAAAATAAAACATTTGAAAATCTGGAATTATTTTCCTGTTAATATTCAGTTCAATATATCTGATATTTAGAAAAAATCTAGATAATATAAGTGATCTTTTATTAAATTTTTAAAATTTATCTTTATTGTTGAAACTATTACAGATGTCCCTTTTTTCCCCATTGACCCCCTTCTCCACACCCATTCCTCCAAGGCACTATTGTGTCCATGTTATTGTCTGTGTCAATAGACTATGCATACATGCAAATAAGTTCCCTGGTTTATCTCTCCCTCCCCATTTTCCCACCTTCAACCTCCTTCTGAAATTTGTCAGTATATTACATGCTTCTATGTCTCTGGATCTATTTTGTTCATCAGTTTATTTTAGTCATTAGATTCCACATATGAGTGAGATAACGTGGTACTTTGTTTCTCAGACTAGCTTATTTCACCTAGCATAATACTGACATCCATGCTGACTCAAATGGTAAGAGATCCTTCTTTTTTATAGCCATATAGTATCTCATGGAGTAAATGTACCACATCTTTTTTACCCACTTATCTAGTGACTAGAAGCCTGATGTACAAAGATTTGTGAAATAATGGGCATTCCTTCCCCTGGCTGCTGGCACCGCCTTCTCTCTGACTGGAGCTGTCTTTTTATGCTGGCCTGAAGCTGCCTTTCTGCCTTCCCATGATGCCCAGAGGCTCAGAGTGGCCGGAGGTGGTGTGAAATACCTGTGTTGCCATCCAGGGCCTTTCAGTGCCTGCATGTGCAAATTAATCCAACATCTTTGTGGGTTAATTTGCATACTCACTCCTGATTGGCTGGTGGACATTGCAAAGGTATGGTCAATTTGCATTTTACCACTGTAGATGGGCACTTTTATCAGTGTTGATGGGCACTTGGGCTTTTCCCATATTATAGCTATTGTAAATTGTGCTGCTACCAACATAAGGGGTATATATATTTTTTTCTGATTGGTGTTTTTGGTTTCTTAGTTAATTTTTAACTTACCTATACAATTTATTGTGTGTCTACTGTTTGCCAGACATTCTGCTGGGTGCTGTGTAAAAACAGATGAGATAAATAGTCCCTGCTCTTCTGGCAAAAATTACCTAATGAAGTGGAAAGCAGATAAATAAACAAATAATTAATAAAGTAATTCCAAAATGCAAAGTATGTGAAGAAAATAACCCCCCAAATGGGATGCTAAAATACAGAGAAATGGAAAGCAGAGGAACTTCCTAACCTGAATACAATATGGCTATTGATAATACTACTGTTAGCACTAATAATACTACTCTTAGTGCTGCAATTCAAACTATAAGAACCAATTATTCTAAAATCTTAAAATATTTGCAGTTAAAAAATCCATTTGAAGAAAAGAATTCTGTATTTTGTACATTGCTGCAAACACACCTTCAGGTTTCTAGAGTTGAAAATGTAAATGCACCCTTATTTTTATGTTTATCTAGATGAATATATCTATCAATTTAATCATAAAATATGTCCCATCACACTTCTATCCAATAATATGCATTAACAAAGTGATTGCATTCACCTTCATTTATTCCCCTTAGGCAAGTGCTAAAAGCCTTTGCCACATCCAAAGGTATCTGGCCACCTTTTAATTTTCCCATGGATGGGAAGGGGGATTGCAGATGATGCAGAGTGCAGTGGGTGGTTTTACACCTTTCAAGAGCGGGCAGATGGCGGCAGCAGATGGGACCTATTTATAATCCCAAACATCCCTATCGAGCAGTCACTTAAACATCTGGGTGAGGGAAAGGGTCACCACTGCTGGAACGAGTTCAAATGTATTATAACTTGCTTCCCCTACCCCATCATGTACATCATGATAGTTAGCAATTCTCCAGAGCAGCAGGCTGTTCAAATGCTTTCTCCTGCTTTTGCTATCCTGTATGTTTCTACTCTGAATCAATATATTCTCATTGGAAAGCACCACATACAACAACAACCCAAGATTATACATTTAGTGCATCCATAAAAGTAAAGGCTAGCCTCACTAGTATATGCCAGACTTCCTGATAACACCTTCTATCCATTATCCCATTTAATCCACTAAACCATTCCATGAACTAAACACTATTGTTATTCCAATACTTAAATACTTTAGAGTAAAAAAAAAAATATGAAAAAGTATACAATAACTTTGTGAGAAGATGAATCCAAGTTTTCTTTGTGTTCTGTTCCTCTTCCATTGGGATATTGTAAGAATTTTCAAGCCATTTCATCAGTGTTTCCATTGGGACAGTTGGAAGCACCATGGAAGAGTTTTCTTACCTGTAAATAATACCTCTCCATCTCCATGAAAATAGTTTGCTTAGATACTATGAGAAAGGTATTTGCTAAGATTATCATCCTAGACACTAAGAGTAAATATCACTTTAGTTTTTTGCCATTTATCTCTCAATGGCTTGGAAAGCCCAGCAGCATATATAAACTCTTGTGGATAAGAAAGAGGGCAGAATAACAACGCACTCTCTCAGAGTTTTAAGGAAGCTAAGCATCTGACTCATAGTGTTAAATAAAACCAAAATAAAACAAAATTCTCCAAATGTAAAAACCTCATAAAATAGTAGGTCTAGCTGTTCTCTAAGCTGCTGGCCTTCTGTATTTATATATCTTATTTAGTTTAGGGTAGATCTGCCTATCAGAGGATTGAGGAAAACTAATAAATGGATATATTAATGCATTTACAACTGAAACTAAATTGAATAGCCATCTACTTCATAAAATATCCCTGCCTCAGCTTGAAAATGGGTGGGTTACATGAGATGATGTCTAAGCAACACAAGTACAGAAATATCTCTTATAGGCAATCCAGGAATTAATTCGCTCCAGTTAACACATTTTCATTATGCAGGAGTCAGCTTGGAGGCATCCTTCTCTTAGCTTCTTGTATCTGGATTAGCTGCTTCTCCCATGACATCTCTTACCTTTCTTTTCTGACTTCTATAACAGCAACTCAGCATAGAGCACAGTATGGATTCATTATTACCAACAGTAGAATTGGACATCTTTTCTGGAATCAGAAGCTTTTTGTTTTCTGTAATATACAGGGTTAAACAAGAGTAGGTTCACAGATAAGGGGAACAGAGTTCATACTTGCATTATTATTTATTAATTATATTATGTATTTGTGTATACATTTTACAGCCATTGATCTATTTTTTCTCAATTGAATTTTGGTTTTATTCATATGGACTACAGGAACCCCAACATTTTTTTTTTAGAAATGCAACTAATAGAACAATTGGACAACAAAATTAACCAACAGTTGATTATACCTTTAAGCAGTCAGCTATATTATGTGTTACTGTGATGCAATGATGAAAATTGAACACAATCTGCTGAGAAATATAGATACACACAAACAAATATCAAACAGTATAATATGATGTATTGTTAAAATACAAGCTGTAAAATGATTATTTGCAGTAGAGAATATCAATTCAAAGGGTCTATGATAGAGATAGGGGGCTCAAGGGACATTTTAGGAATCAGTGATAATCCTTATTTTCTTAAGTATATTTTTATTGATTTCAGAGAGGAAAAGAAGGAGAGGGAGAGAGAGAGAGAGAGAGAGAGAGAGAGAGAGAGAGAGAGATCAATGATGAGAAGGAATCACTGATCAGTTGCCTCTTGAATGCCCTCCTGAATAGATGGCTATTCAATGGCTATGAGGATTGAGCCCATAACCCTTGCTCTTTCACCGAAATTGAACCCAGGACCCTTCAGTCCACAGGCTCAAGTTCTATCCACTGAGCAAAACCACCTGGCTTAATCACAAGAAACAACAACAGCCTGTAATTATTGGAATCGAGAGTCTAGGTCAGTGGTTAGCAAACTCATTAGTCAACAGAGCAGCAAACCTCAGCTCCTGAGCCGCATGTGACTTATGAGCCGCAGTTTGCCAACCACTGGGCTAGGATAATCTTTAAATGAGACTTCGTGGAAAAGAGAACTTTCCTAACATGCTCTGGCAAGAAAAGCATTGTTGGAAAGAAAACAGTGAGTAAAAGAATGGTAGAGGAAAATGTACAGGATTGTTTTCCTTAATAAATAGCTCATCAAAATATTTTAATATTGTAAAGACCCTTTAACATTAATCAAAATTAGTTCAAACCAAATCATTAAAAAACAAAAGATTATAGCTGTAAGTATTTCAAATATAATATTCATTAATTTTCTTTTTATTGACTTTCAGTTGTAACTGAAGGATATTTGTAGATTATCAATGTCTTATACTGGTATTTGTATGCCTTCCCCAATGTGTGATTTTATTGTAAAATCAATACCAGAAGATTTCGGGAGATATGAATTTATATCTCTTGTAAAATAATTGAGGATTACGTTGGACTTCCAAAGTTTTATTCTTCCATTGTATAAATCTCTACAAAGAAGAGTCTCATCTTCAAGCTAACTACTCAAAGTCTCAGAACATAGAAGAAATGGTTCATTTGTCAATATATATATACTTAATTTTCACTGCCATAAATTTTCACTCCCAAGAGATTAATTTTGATTTATCATCACTTTAGGATTTGAAAATGACCAGGAAATGTTGATCAGTGATTAGTCTCTACTTTCTGCTCATCACCACCGGGAAATGGTTTATTCCTTCCTGAGAAAGGAATCATATACTATGAAGACTTTTGAAAGTAGCTGGTAACATTTCTTGTGACAATTCTCTTTGATATATACTAGTAAAAGGGGAGAATATGAGTTTTTCAAATTAAGTTCAAATTAAAACTCAGTAAACTAACCCCATTCATTCAGGAAAAATGTCTTGTAATTATCTAAGGATATTCACTATCATTGTGATTTATAATTTAGCTCTCAAATAATTTAATTATTATATCATGAAACTTAAAAGATGTAATTAGCTGTCTCTATAAGTTACACACTTTACCTATAAATTAATTACATTTGTATTATTTAATTTGGGGATAATCAAGGTTTTTTTCTTTTACTTTGCTTTTCTCACTTCATGCTCTCCCTGTAGGGCTCATGACTACAATCCTTATCTGAAATTTGGAAATCCACAAAAATATAAGAGCCACAGTTTACATGCTCCTCTTCTAGCTAAACCTTATTTTAGCTGTTGTGAGCCTATTTGTGAACTTTATTTACCCAGTTAATATGAAAACTTACACATGTCACTTAAAAACATTAAATCCAGCCCTAACTGGTTTGGCTCAGTGAATAGAGCGTCAGCCTGCAGACTGAAGGGTCTCAGGTTCGATTCCAGCCAAGGGCATGTTGGTACATTGGTTGCGGGCACTTCCCCGGTGTGGGGTGTGCAGGAGGCAGCTAGTCGATGACTCTCCCTCATCGATGTTTCTAGCTATCTATCCCTCTCTCTTCCTCTCTGTGAAAAATCAATAAAAATTAAAAAAAAAACACATTAAATTTAGAGTATTTCACTAGATTATTTTTTAAACACATTGACCCCATATGTTTTGAGGAAGTGATCAAGGCTCTTTACTCTTGGAACAAAAAGAAGTCTATTTCACCACCAACTGAAGTCTTTTTCTTTATAATTTGAGAGTTCTCTTTATCGAAATATATTCAGTTAATCTGCCCTCATTCTTTTGGATAATAAAGGTTACCTATTTGCGATCTTACTATGAGATAGGAATACTTATTATCCTTCTTTTTAGATGAGAAAACAGACTTGTGAGGCAAAATTACAAGACCAAAGCAGTACAGCTAGAAATTAGTTGAGGAAAATTCAAACCCTAGGAGTCTAACTCCAGAATGTTCATTCTTCATTCTTCACCTGTTTTCTAACATTCACTCCATTCTTCTAACTGCAGAAGGTGACTTGGAGAAGGAAAGATTCTCTCAACTTTGATTCTATGGAAGGTGGTTTTTTTTAACCTATTATTTTAGCTTTCAACAATAAATCTACTTTATTATAAAAAGACAGTAAGACCTTTATCCTGGGTAGGAGCCATTGTGAGCATTTCAATGATGGATTTTACATGAACAATAATCTCCAGCATGCATGCACCACCCCTCATTTATTAATACTTTCTTCTTTCAGTTACTACTCTATAACTCTGAAGCATTTTCAGACATAAATCATTCTCATTGGGGACTAACTAATCAGATAAACAATATTTCATTATATTTCTTTTGGTTTTTCAGTGGGATAAATGGCACATCTGGCACATCAAATCAACAGTCATTAACTCACTTTTACAGGTTGCCTTCTAATATGCTTAGCACCATGCAATTATTCAGCAATGTTCCCAAAAGATAACCATGATTTCTCTTGAACTTTTTGTTTAAAAAACAAAATGATGGAATGGCTCCTTGACTAATGGATGTACCTAACAACTCCATAATAAATTCACATTTCAAATCCCTACATTTTATAAGTGTCTAAGGATTATCAAAATGGATTATCTTTAGTATTTGAAAGAAAAAAAATATGAGAGAAAAATATTTTATCCTAGACATCTGGCCATTTGACAAATGAGGCAGAGAGCTAAAAATTATTTTGTCATATTTTTACCAGATATTGATTTATAGATATTTTAGTCTCAGGGACATGTGCAGAGTCATAATTTTTATAATGCTTACTTTTCTAAGGTGAATTTAGATAATTTATTCTGGGGGCTAAGGACTCAAAGGAAAAGCTGCATGAAACTGATGAACTCTACATTTTAGCATGAAAGTGAGGACTGGACCATATTTTTTTGTGACATTTTGGCCTTGTGCAATAATTTGGTACCATCTGGCTTTGATTAGCTCAAAGTAAACTAATATCAGACTAATCTTTCATGTAACTTCTGACCCCCTTCCCCAGACTTGTCCAGCTCTCCTCCCCTGCCTTTAGGGAAAATAACTGTTAGTATTCAGGCCAGTGAAGCCATTTCAAAGAGCAGTTCCTCTGGAAGCTCTTATAAAATTGGCTAACTCTGCAAATATTGTGACCTGAAGAAAAAGAGCAACTGTGTCCTAAATCAGAAGCAGAAGCACAAGAGCCCCTGTACCAACCACTGGCTTTGGTAGATCTATCTGGGAGACATTCAAGCACAGGTTAAAATCTGACATGGACCTCTTGAACTTCACCTCTTGACTTAAACCTCTATCCTGGACACATGGCTTCTAAATCTGCTTGCTCATAGCCAATTTGAAAAAAGTACCCTGGGTAATGTGAGGCCTCTTTGGAATGACATATAACTGACAAGGGAATCAACATCAAACAGGCCTACACACACAGTTTGTCACCACACAAAACCCATGACAACTGGAAGCATCCATGTAATTATTAATCATCTGGAAGAGCTTTGGGTGGCATTTTATGGGGCTGCAGGGTCAAAGATTAACATAAGACTGATCATCAGCTTTCAGCACCATGTCATTCACCAGTTGCAATCAAATTAATTCTTCTTATTTAACTTCTAGTGCTGGTAATTTTTCACATCTCTGCAGAAAAAAAGAAAAACATTTTGACATGAAAATAGCTTTTTTTAAAAAGTTTAGTGTTGAATAAATTCATTAGTCAGTAAGAGAGCATTTATTGCTGCAATCTCTAATATGGTTCTCTAAGGTTATTTAGGGAAATAAATTTATATGTACTTTTAAAGAACATTTTGTTTTTAAAATTAGTTTTCAAATAGGAATAAAATGTTTCTAGATACTAATAAATAAATAAGAAAAAAATGGTGATGTTTGAGAATACGAATGGATGGCAGAGGACCATAAAACTGTTTTCTGATAGGCTAAATTTTGAAAGTAATTTTATTCTTATCAAAAAAGTCTTAACATTTTGATTCAGTAATTATATATTTAATTACTTATTCTAGTTAAATAATCTTATATACATAGAATTATATATTATAATTTTAAACTTAGAAATACTTTATATAACTTATAATACAGAAAGTAGGTAAATTATCTGTACATTTATTTGATGGCTTTCATTGCCACTGTTAAAATAGTAAGCATATGTCATGTATAGAAAAATAACATGCTGCAATAGAATATTATAAAATGCCATTAATAGTTATTTTGATCACATTTATATAGAAACAATGTAAAGTTAAAAAAATCTATATATATAAAAGGCTAATATGCAAAGTGTCTCCTCAGGAGTTTGACAGTAAAATGGGAGTTCAATCACTCCTATGAATGCACTGACAACCAGTGGGCAACATGGAACATGGCAGGCAAACAATTGAGGTGGCAGGGCACAAGGGAGCAAGGGTAGGAGGCAGGAAGGCGGAAAGGCAGAGAACCTGATCAGCCCTGATAGCCTACCAGGCCTAGGAGCCTACCCATATATAGATTTCATGCACCAGGCCTCTAGAGTAGAATAAAAACAAAATGAATGTATCCATGATATATAAGCATAAAATTACACAAAAATAGTTGCGAAGACCAAAACCAATTAGAACATTTAAAATGAAAAGGTCCTTGGCTTTTTCTGTATATAAAACATAGATAGATATAAAATATGTTTGTGAAGCCATATAATTTTTTAAATGTTTTTGTATGTTGGGTAATGTGATGCAATAAGTATTTTAATGCCAACACATTTTGTATTTATCTATATTATTTTTTGTCAAATATATATATTCTTATATGTAAAAGAAGACATCTCCTAATCAAAATGTATTTATTATGATCAAATATAACACTTGGGAAGTCAATAAATGTTAATTAACAATAATAATAGCATCTTTGAACCATTAGATATCTAAGCATTCTAAGAAAAAATTGTTGCCATAAACATTATTGTTTTATGTTTCTATAAAAACAAAGTCCTTTGAAAATGATAAATACATAATCACAGCAATTTTATAAAACCAGAACCCAAGTAACAGAAAGCCTTAGTTAAGTGAGCTTTTTAAACTATAGTTAAATTTTTAACACAATATATGGTATAAAATGATTTTAAAAAAACCCAGATGTTGATCTTTCAATCCAAGAACTTGGCATTTTTGTTTATGGATTAGTAAGAATTCCTAAATTTGTACTCTAATAATAAATATCCATGTAATTTTGGCTAAAATATTTCATGTTGAAGATAAGTGCCAAAGATTTTCAAGAAATTCTAAAATCTAAATGATAGGAACCATATCTTATTTCTTGATTTATCTTCACATGTAGTTACGTAAAAGGTAAACAAAACATTCTGATTTGCATTGTAATGACAAGAACAGGTATTCAATAAAATAGATCCAGATACATAGAAGCATACAATAGACTGATGATTCTCAGAGGGAAGGGGATGGGATGGGATGGAAGAGATTACCCAAAACACTTATATGCATACATGCATAACCCATGGACACAGACAATAGTGAGGTGAAGTCTGGGGAGTGGGCAGAGTGGGGGTAGGGGTGTCAATGGAGGGACACCTGTAATACTTTCAACAATAAAGATAATTTTCTTTAAAAAAGTAAATAGAACTAATGTGCATTTTGCCATAATATTATAATATTGACTAAAGTGGTTAAAATAACTACATAATAAAATAGCTATTTTTCCAGTTATTAGTTGTAATATAATATAGGATAATTGTCAACCTATTTGTGGTATACATAGGTGTGTTTTGGTATGTATAAGTATATGCACATATATACAATTTATATATCATATAAATTACCGATAGATATAATTTAAAATAACTGGATTATAAGATAAGAACCAATAAAAGTAGAAACTTTTATTACAAAGGTAGTTTTTATTTAATATAATATCTTTATACAGTATTTTATCAGAAAATTGTTAGAAGGAATGGGATATAATATTTAAAAGATTTCCTAGAGTTCATGGACCTTTAATTCAGCCTCTTGCACTCTCCAAATTTTTGTATAATATTTAGACCTGGCACACTCTAGCAAGTGAGGGTATTCTTTCCAATTAGCAAAATAGATAGGAATATCAGAAATAATTTAATCATTGAGGGAAAATAGTTTTATAGTTAACCATGAATATAAGGAACATAGTGTTCTACTGTTAAATTAAAACTCCAGAGACACACAGCATTTCCCTTCACCATTGTTTTATTTTACTTTTGATATAATTTATATATCAGCCACAAAAAAGAAGCACCTTGATATCTTCTCTCTTCAAATTTACTTGGAAATCAGATGGTATAATAAAAATGCATTAAAACTGTCACAAAACCTGATGGATTAAATGTAAAGCTTCCTTAGTTTTTTTGTTTATTTAAATATGTCTTTATGGATTTCAGAATGGGAAAGGGAGAGAGATAAATATCAATGATGACAGAGAATCATTGATTGGCTCCCTCCTGTTCATCCCCTACTGAGGATGGAGTTCACAACCCAGTCATGAGCCCTGAGTGGTTGAGTATAGACCTTCTGGTTCAAAGGTCTATACTCAACCACTGAGCCAAACCAGCTGAGCAAAAACTTTCTTATTTTGCATTAAAAAAATAACTTATCCACTTCAAAGTCTAAAATAACATTTTTATCTATCTGAAAATACTAGTTAACTATAGGTATTCTTGACATTTTGTTTCACCTGCATGTTTAATTATTATTTTACTAGTAGCCCTGTGCACCAATCCATGCATTAGTAGGTCACTGCCTCCCTCCTGTAGCTCTCCCAACCTCCGCTGATATCTTGCAGCCCTGCCCCTCCTGTAGCTCTCTGCCTCCTGCTTTCTTGCTGCCCTGCCCTGTCCTGTAGCTCTCTGCTGCTCGCTTGTAGTTTGCTGCCCACCCTCTTACAGATCTGTGATCAGGTTGTTACATGGTTTGTTTTTATACCACAAGGTGTAACAGATAATTAGCATATCATTCTCTTATTATATAGGACTAGAAGCCTGTTGCATGAAATTCATGCACAGGGAGGGATGTGTGTGTCCCTCACCCCAGCCTGCACCCTCTCCAATCTGGTACCCCTCCAGGGATGTCCAACTGCTTGTTTAGGCTCGATCCTATAAGACAGTTGGACATCCATCTCACAATCCAGGACTTTTGGCTCCCAACCGCTCACCTGCCTGTCTTGCTGATTGCCCCTAACCACTTCTGCCTGCTAGCCTGATTGATGTCTAACTGCTCCCCTCAAAGCCTAATTTTTCCTAACTGCCCTCCCCTGCAGTCCTGGTTCCCTACCCCTCTAACTGCTCTCTCCTACAGGCCTGGGTCCCCCCAACTGCCCTTTCCTGCAGGCCTAATTGCCCCACACTTCCCTCCTCTGCTAGCCTGGTCACCCCTAAATGATCTCCCTGCAGGCTTGATTGCCCACAACTGCCCTTCCTTGCAGATCTGGTCCCTCCCAACCCTGCTATCCATCTTGTAGTGGCCATTTTGTGTCCACATAAGGGTAGCCATCTTTGACCACATGGGGGCAGCCATCTTGTGTATTGGCATGATGGTCAAATTGCATGTTTATCTTTTATTAGTTTAGATTATATAGGATAATCAAATTCTATATCCAAGACACCACAGATCTGTGATCCTTTATTTAGTTCCTTCAAATTGGGACAATTCCTCTGAAATTTATTACTTCTTAGCTCCTGGCTTACAGTAGTATTAACTCTTTTATTGTGTTACTAGAGGCTCAATGCATGAAAATTCCTGCAAGATAGGCCTTTCTTCCCCCAGCAGCTGGCACTGGCTTCCCTCTGGGACCCAGGACCCAGATTTCCCTCCTCCTGCACCTGGCAGGCACCGGAGACCTATGCTGCTTCTCTCTTCCAGCTACCCACAGGTACCTGGGACCCAGGATGGCTTCCCTATGATCCCAGCTTTGTCAGAAAGGACATCTGGAAGGATGTCTGGTATAATTAGCATATCACCCTTTTATTATTTTTTTTTTTTTTTTTTTTTTTTTTTTTTTTTTTTTTTTTTTTTTTTTAAATATATTTTTATTGATTTTGTACAGAGAGGAAGGGAGAGAGATAGAGAGTTAGAAACATCGATGAGAGAGAGTCATCGATCAGCTGCCTCTTGCACACCCCCTACTGGGGATGTGCCCGCAACCAAGGTACATGCCCTTGACCGGAATCGAACCCGGGACCCTTCAGTCCCCAAGCCGACGCTCTATCCATTGAGCCAAACCGGTCTTGGCCACCCTTTTATTATTATAGACTAGAAGCTCGGTACATGGAATTTGTGCATAGAAGGGATCCCTCTGCCCGGCTTGCACCCTCTCACAATCCAGGACCTCTTGGAGGATGTTTGCCAATTTAGGCCCAATCCCACAGGATGTCAGTCGGACATTCCTCTTATGATCCAGGACCTCTGGCGTCTAACAATTTGCCTGATTGACACTAACTACTCTGAATTCCTGCCTGATCTCCCCTAACCCCTTGCCTACTTGCCTGACTGCCCCTAAACACTTGCCTGCTTGCCTTGATCACCCCTAATAGCATCTGCTTGCCTGCCTGATTTTCCCTAATTGCCTCTGCCTCAGCCCCTGGAACTCGGGACACCAGGTAGCTTCACGTGGGCCCTGGCTTTGTCAGGAAGGATAAAGGAATAATGTCTGGAAGACATCCAGTCTATCTGGTCTGATTAGCATATTACCCTTTTATTATTATAGATTTTTATTGCAGCAGTTAACTGCTGTTAACTTACTGCATAATAGTAAGCACTTTAGTAAGCTTTTTCTTATAGTTCTTCATTCGTTCTTAATATTCTTAATCTTATTGATGAAGGAACTTAAACATAAAAGAGTACAAATTCTGATCAAGGACTTGGAACCATAAAAGTAGAGGTGAAATTCAGATACATTTGACTTCAAAGCCCTAGTTCTTAGTCAGTACTTTACCACTTCACATTTTTTATTTATTAAAGATTAATCCATAGAGCAATGGCAGAGATGCTTAGACTTATAACAAACACAGTCATGTTGGTAATGATGTGAGCTTCTCTCTGGTAAATAAGCCTGGATGTTTACTTCAAATGATCTGAAAGCCTCAAATTGTCTGAGCTACAGAGACAAAACCAGTGGGTAGTAATATAGGAGACTTTTATTCTCTGAAAATTTAATGCATATACTAATAATGACAAAGTATGTCTATCAAAACAAATTCTACCTCAACTTTATTGAGTCATATTAACAGTAGACAAGATCAAAACAAAAAAATTATAAAATAAAAAAATAAAAATAAAACTTTAACTTTTTTTGGCAGAGCCTGATTCCCACTTTTTTTTTTTTCTTCCTGGAAAAAGACTGGAAATTTCACTGTACTGTGGCCCCAAACAGGTTATCATAAGAAATGCCAGGAATATTAACTCAAACATTTCTGCTAATAGATGAAAAGAGGGGAGGGATTTTGTGGAGAGAGGAATAAATCCCTCAGTCATAAAGTTATGTGATGCCAATTAAAATGCTCTCCCAGGCTGCAAAGCAGCTGCCAGACAGCAGAGTGTTTTCAGAAAATAATTCTGGAGAGGGTCTAGGAGTCACAAGGGCTTTTAACATTCATCCTCAGAACATTTCATCCACAAATATAACGCCATGCAAAAGCAAAGAGAGTTTGCCAAGCACAGAATTTCATTTATCACCCTGGTAGTTTACTTAATTAGAATAAACCCAGACTTCCTTAAGACTCTTTTGTAAGTCTAAACCTCATCACCACAAACTGACTTTTTAATTATGTGGCTCTTAAGAGCCTTTGGGCATGTAATAGGACAGACTATAAATACAGCCGTTCACACACACACACACACACACACACACACACTCTCACACACACACATATACACACTAGCATGTTTTGGGAAAATAAAGCAGTAGGTACTATAGGCATTCACATTACTTTCTCATGATATGAATTTGATAAAGACAAATATTAATTTCTACAAGCCTCAATTTATTTTCCACAAAATACAGATAGAATAGTTGCTGCTTCACAGCTACTATTTTACTTTCAAGATTAAATCGATGTTTGCAAAGTGCATAGTGCACTGTTTATAAGATATATTTAAGCAACCAATATGAAAACTAATTTTAATAAAAAGAATGACAAATGGAAGTCAAAGTCAGAGTTAGAGTCCTTTTATATGTCTGATATTAGAAAAATCTCATTTTAATAGTTATCTTCAGTTTTCCTGTATGTAGCCCCAGACTACATTCAGGATAAAAGAGTCTTAATTTTATTACCATCTAGATATGATCAGATCTATTAAGAATTCTAAGCAACTATTATAGCTAAGGTAAAGTTATATAAGTTTTTGCATTTGGCTATTCTTTGAAGTTCACATTTGAGAGAGGTTGTGAATAATAAGAACCTTTTATTAACTTACTTATGAAAAGATGTCAAGAATAAGCATATTTATTCTTATAATGAACTACTCTCAAGAGTAGCCTTACTCAGTTATTTTTTTTCCAGACAATAAAATCTGTAAACAACCATCCCAATAAAAACATGTTTAAAAAAAAAGTCATGAAAAACTAGGTTGGGGTGTAAAAAGTCATCCTTTAATTTTTTTTTTAATTGATTTTTTACAGAGAGGAAGAGAGAAGGATAGAGAGTTAGAAAGATCAACAAGAGAGAAACATCCATCAGCTGCCTCCTGCACACTTCCCACTGGTTATGTGTCCACAACCAAGGCACATGCCCTTGACCAGAATCGAACCTGGGATCATCCTTTAATTTTTATCAGTGACCAGGAATGATAATGGTCAATTCATAGCAGACAACTTTAAAGTGAAAGCAGGAATCCTAAACAGTTAGTACCAA
The DNA here is from genome assembly GCF_014108245.1 of Pipistrellus kuhlii. Classification (NCBI taxonomy): domain Eukaryota; kingdom Metazoa; phylum Chordata; class Mammalia; order Chiroptera; family Vespertilionidae; genus Pipistrellus; species Pipistrellus kuhlii. The sequence continues at coordinate 5,134,557 of NW_023425404.1, forward strand.
AATAAAATTATTCCATGAAGGTTTTTAATGAAACCTGAAAAATTTGAACTTTTCTTACCTATATGCTATCATAAGGTGTCTAGAGTAGATCCAGGTAAGAAATCAAATGTAAAAGACACCATTGCACAATTCCCAATATTGTGAAGATATAATTTAAATAAATATCTTGGAAAAGAAGAAAGCATCAAAGACACAAAACTTTGGACAGAAAAAAAAAATAAGTTTTGCTAATAGATAACCCAAAGCTTACACACATACAATATACTCATATGTCAAAACATAAAACAAAGATAATTTTACTTATAACAGAATGACAGCTAAAAATAAGTGCATCAAAAATTGTGGAGTGCAAGGATATTGTTGCACATTTTATGTGTAATAATTCAACTTACATTTTAACCATGAAAACATGGGATATTAAAAAGCAAGATTGAAGTTTTATCTCTCATAATTGTGTCACAAAGCTATTGAAGTCTAAATCTGACAGGTTTGAAAGGGATTTAAAATTTCCCTAATTCATCCATAAAGAAAAATTTCTCAGTTGGAATGATATTATAACTTTAGATCCAACTATATATATAGTTTATCATGTGTTTTGTTTTGTTCATTTGTTTGTTTGTTTGTTTGTTTGTTTAGAAAAATAATTGTAAAAAAACGCAAACCATACATTTGACTTAAGAGAACATGAAAATTGAAAACGGAATCCTTGAGCAAGCTTTTTCCCTTTCGCTTGGGAGGAGCCAGTCCTAGAGATTACAATGACATAATCAATCATTGTAATTGATGGAGTTGCTAAGATAACATTCTTTACCCCAGTGTAAACACTGATGGATCCTTCGAGGGACGCCTTACACTGCAAGTCTGGGATTTAGTTTATGGGTCTGACAAGTGTGACCTTTAAAATAATGCATTTGCTATAAAAGAAGAAAGGAAACTCTTTATAACTAAAATAGATTGGCTACAAGTTTACTTTCCAGCTAGTAATCTGATTACAATCAAAATAGCACACCAAAATGAAACAGTTTACCTGTGATCAATTTAATGTGGTTATAAAATGCTAATTATGAGAGAAAACACATTCAAGGTTTGTGGTACCTATGTCTATAAAACTTGCAGAGAATCTAACATTCAGTGATGTGTGGCACATATGGGTAAGCAGATGGCTGAAGTATTATTTTTAAAAACAAGACTTTTGCTGACAAAATACAGAACAGGAATGGTGTGATTGGAAACTAAAGAGGATGTTATTTATGAGGTAGTAAACTCATGCTCAGTAATTGGATTCTTGCTAAATTGCAGATAAAAAGGACTTTGGGTAAAATGAGGGTTTGCAGCTACAGAAATGCACAATAAATTCATCTCACATTATACATACCTGTAATTTTCATCCTACCTCATAACCTTTTACTCCTGTGACTTGACGAGGGGAGGTTAAAAGAGAAGGTAGTTTAACTTAACATAGCAGGCATGATGCATGGGAAATGTGAACATACCTCTTCTTTTTTGATACAATTCTGGGGGACAAACCCAGAAAATAATTCAGAATGTGGACATAGACAAATTAGATATAAAATATTTTTAAAATCTCTGTACAGAAGCTATATAACAAAAAAACATATAACAAAGCCACTTAACTTGGTCAAAGGCTTCAGGCTTTCAGTTATAAGATGAATAATTCTGGAAGTCTAATGTATAGATTGGTGACTTAATTAATAATACTATATTCTATATACAAAATTTGCTAAGACAATACACTTTAAGTGTTCTCAAACACACACACAAGGTAACTTTGTAAGGTGATAAATGTCAGTGATTATTTCATAATGTACACATATAGCAAATCATTGCAGTGTACACTTTAAATGTATAATTTTAATTTATTTATTATACTCCAACAATCCTGGGAAGAAATAAATTGTCTATTTTGATGTCCCTTCTTTGAACTTAATTAATGCCCTGATTATATTCCCAATACTTATCACGTTCAACTGAAATTTTCTGGGAACCTGTATGCTGCCTTGAATTTTCTATCACCTTGATGAAATCAGGGATTATCTTTAGTAGTTAATTCTCATAACCAAGTATTTGGCTACTCCAATAGTAAGTAGCAACAATTTTTTTTCTGAATAAATAAATAAAACCCTATTACTCAATTAATAAATGTTATATGTTCACATTTAAAACTGCAGTATTTTTTGGATGGAAGTTTAACTTTTACTTAATAATAACCTTTTTAAAAAATATATTTTATTGATTTTGTACAGAGAGGGAGAGAGATAGAGAGTTAGAAACATCAATGAGAGAGAGTCATTGATCAGCTGCCTCTTGCACACCCCCCACTGGGGATATGCCCGCAACCAAGGTACATGCCCTTGACCAGAATCGAACCCGGGACCCTTCAGTCCCCAAGCCGACGCTCTATCCATTGAGCCAAACCGGCTTCTGCAATAATAACCTTTTTTAAGAAAAAAAGTTTTAGTATTCTATGATGAGAGTTAGTTTAAATCTCAATTTTCCTGCCTTTGGGTGAATTAGATCTTATTATCATGGAACTATGAGGTATAAATTACATTTGAAGACTTCTAAAGACCAAGTACATAATTTACATGGTAACCTTTCCAAATATTCATAACTTATTTTTCTCATATTTTAATTTTAAAATTTAAAGGTCTTCAATTCACTTTCATACACAGTTTTTGTCATATATCATATTATCTATCTACATACAATCATTATATGTATTATCTATTATATATAATCTTGTTACATATAAATTATGTCTTCAAATATATATTTCCATACTAAAAACTTGGCTAATAAAAATGTATATAAATGGTATGCAATATGTAGTTATTTGGGGGGAAACCAACATTTATTGTGCTCCTCCCACCCCTCAAAAATGTATTTCATCAGATTTTCTCTTTGCTAAGGGCCTCACAGACATGGGGTATGACCCTAACTCCCCCTACTGCCATCTCTATGACCAACTCAGGAGAGGAAGGTGCCTTCTCTGGGACCAAAGGGCACAAAGTGGTCTGGGCCAGAGGGCAGTTTCAAGCCAGGCCTCAACACAGGCTATGTTAGCCAGTAAGGACCCCAGAAGTGTAGTAAATTTAATTTTCTCAAAACAACCAAACAACCAAACAAAAACAACCATGTCCCTCCACCTTACACAAAGACAACAAAAAGAAATAAAGAGAGAAAGAAAGTAAAAACTATTACAATACCTCAGTAAGGCCCTGACTAGTGTGGTTCAGTTGATTGGGCATTCACTGGTAAGGGGCATGCAGGTGGCACTTGACTGATGTTTCTCTCTCACATCAGTGTTTTTTCTCTCTCCCCCTCTCTTTCCCTCTCGCTCTAAAAAATCAATAAAATATTTCAAAAAATGAAATGAACTTTGTAATTAAAAAAACAAAACACCCCCTCAAAAGAAACCTCAGTAGTGTGTCTTAGCACTCAGTTTAAATAAGTAATTAAAAAAAATTAAACAAATTTTAAAAGGAGAGAGGATCATAGAAAAATAGTTTAAAAGACAACAAAACTGAAAAGGTTACCTCCAGGTGATGGTTCAGAAATAGCATGTCAGCCTGTCCCCACGCCAACTAGCAGTGCCATAAGGAGGAGGTTGAGCTCTCAGCAGAGAGAAGCACCTCGGCAGCACCATGGACAGCGACTGGCAGCACCCAGAGGCTCCCTGATTGAGGAAACTTCCATGCACCCTGCAGACAGGCCTGTTTCTGGTGGGAGAGAGCATCAGCTACCCCTGGGCAGCAAGGTGGAACACTATTACATTAACCCTTTGTGTGCCAAGGTACCAGGACAGCAAGCTCAGCAGTGACAAGGAGGTGCCCTTGGAGAAACTCATGCTGCCGGTGGATCATCAATAACCCTCAGACACCATAGACGCTGTACCAGCCTTATCAGGCCAAAGGTCATAGAGGGCACAGTGCAGGCTCAGGATGAGGTCTCACAGGAGCTGGGCGCTGAACATGACGAACCTGAAACTACTGAAATCTTTGGGAGGTCCGAAATAAGGGGACCTGATGCTGCAAGTGACCGAAGGAGACACATTCTTTCTACAATGCATTGAGTATTGACATCACTGCTCAAGCCTTTCTGGCCATGACACAACTTTGGCATGGAGCCACGTGTGGCTTCTGGGTGTGATTGTGGGAGATAGAGGCGGGCTCTGCTTAGTCACTGAGTACCTGAAGGAGGGAGAGCCTGGTGGATTTTCTGCTGGGGCAGAGTCAATTGATGCTGGACAGAGACTGTCTACTCAAGTTCTCACTGGATGTCCTCAAGGTCATGGAATATCTAGAGGGCAACAACTTATGGACTGAGACCTGTTGTTCCACAATTTGCCAATATCCTGGAACAAAGTGGCCAATGTCAGCAAATTCAACTTCATCAAGGAAGTCTCTAGAACAGAGACAAAGACAAGCTGCAGGTCAAGCGCACAGCACCTGAGGCCATGAGAGTGAAGATATTCTCCACCAAGTCTGAGGTGTAGGTTCCTTCTCTGGGAAATCTACTCCTTTGGGCCAGTGTTTTATTTAAGACTAACCTTGAAGTACATTGTCCCTTGGGTGGAGAAGAGAAGCACACTACAAGATGGATGTCCCAATGAATGTCCACCTGCAGGCTAGGGGTCCTGAAGAACTCCTGGCAGCTGGAAGCCACCATGTGGCCCTCCTTCCTGTAGCTCCTGCAGAAGCTGCCCCTTTAACTGCCAGTGCACAGGTCATGGGCCTATAAGAACTCAACCTTAATAAGTTGAGGATCTTGCACCCTCACTCACTGGGCTCAAAATTTACACTAGTGCACATTTTTTATCTCTCCCAACTTGTGCCCCTCTGGCCTCCCAGTGTTCTTATTCAAGCCTGGAACTTTCTTTTGTAGACTCACCTGTGGGTATCACCACTGGAGGCTTTAAGAAAGGAAGAGGCTGAGGAGCAGGAGGCACATACATCTCCCATGGTAAGGTTTCCACTGGCCTCCCATATCTTATTCTCTAAAGGTTTGCTTTTTAAAATATTTTTCGATGTGTTTATTGTTTAAGAAAGTACACAGAAAAGGGAATTTTTTCCCTATCCTGCACGAGAGTTAGGACCATCACCCCAGATTTGTTTCCCATCTGTGTCCCATGTCACCTTGGTTGTCAGCAGCTGCCTGTATGAACTTGATGATGTCACTATTTGCATGTGCCCCAGGCAGACATCTGGTAGGGGCATGGAGTTCATGTGTCCTGCCACCCGCTCACCTGTCCTGTGTGATGAAATCATAATAAATTACTCCATGAAGGAAAAATGCATAAACATATATTATTAGTCCAAACACTGGGATGAATATAATAGCATATAAAACATTATTTGTGTAAGCAAATAGCTAAAGCTTATGAATCAGAGTTACATTATATTGGAGACTTTTGATCTATATTAAGCAAACTATGCATGTCTGTTCACAATTCTTGTCAGTAGAAACATTGGCATTGTATCAACCTGCAGAATGACAGGATCTCTCTTTCTCTCTCTCTCTCTCTCTCTCTCTCTCTCTCTCTCTCTCTCTCTCTCTCTCTCTCTCTCTCTCTCTCTCTCTCCTCTCCTCTCCATTTTTTTAAGAGGCTCTGGCCTGAGAAACAATGCTGAATACTGTATTGTTGTTGACATAAAAGGACTTTGGAATTAGAAAACCTGGTGTCAGTCCTATTTCAGCCTCCTACAAGATTGCGATTTGAGCTCTCAGCTAAATTGATCTAAAGTCTAGTTTCCTCACATGCAAAAATGTCAATCAATATTACCTACTTCACAAGTTGTAGCACTGTGAGAAAATAAGTTCTGCTCTTAAATTGGTGTTTAGCACAAGTGACTTCTCCTTAACTGTAGCTGTTAAGTCCCTGATACAATTGTGTTTTACAAAGCTTCTCTAGAAAACCAACATCTGGAAACCAATGTTGGATGCATACAGCAGACAAATTAAAATGTTCACTACTACAGAAGATAATTGCTTAAGAACATACATTTTCACATGTGTTCATGCATATATGCAGCTGTGATGTGTATTCTATCTCAGCACTACAGATTTGTCTATGAAATCAAAATAAATATTTTCAAAGCTATGGGAGAAATCCCCAACTGGAAATAGCCAAGTTGTACTGAACCAACTGTTCAAGGGTGGGCAGGTCCAGTCCCATGGGGTCCACAGACAGCAAAATGTGCCCAGAGAATTCTCTAAAAGGCTGACCTTTAGTGGAACAGAATCTTGGGAGATTTCAAACTTGAAGTCTAACTCAAATAAATTAAATAAAGAATATACATAAGGAAAATAATAGTAATCACTTCTAACCCCCTTTCTCTTAGACAACCTGTTTTAATCTGTGCCTTATAGCTTTTGTTTATATCTTTTTACAAGTTATTCAAAAATCTGTAAATTCTAGAATTGCACTTAAATGCCCCTACTATATTTTTCTACTGTATTTTTTGCTGACACCTCCAAGTCATCATCTTATCCCAGAATGCTTTTTGTCTAATTGTGTTGCCTTTCCTGGGAGCTGCATCACAGTTCTCCCAAACATACATGGAAGCAGTATCAAACTTCAGTGGGAAATATGTAGGAATGAGGGAAGAGCATGACAAGAAGGGCAGTTCATGATTTGGATAATGGGCACAGATTGATGCCAGCATATATTAAACTTGGTGATACTTGTAAATCTTACAGGTAAGATTAACATTGGTCAGTCTTGCTTTACCCTTTGCTCTGTCTCTGTGCTATAGATAATCAATTCAGCAGGATTGTGTGTCCACAGCTTGCACAGTCCATTGGAAGTCTGGCCCTGCCTGACTCCCAGAGATAACCTATAAGCCATGCATAAGAGTCTTTGTTTTACCTGAGGAGCCAGGCTTTTCCGCAATATTTATGTACCAGCCAAGTGATTTATGGTGGTGCTCTTGGGCCACATGGTACTTGGTTGACCTTTGGAGGAGTTGCTCACTGAGACTAGTATCAGCCACAGGCATAGTCACCCATGCCTATGTGACCGACCTCAGTAAAAACCCTGAACACGAAGGCTAATGCAACTTCCTTAGCTGGTAATATTCATGTGTGTTGTCATACTACGATGATTAGGAATTGTTCTTGTGACCCCACTGGGAGAGGACAGCTGGACGCTCATGCCTGGACTCTCTATGCATCTTTCATCTCTGCTGGAATTAGTCTGTATTTCTTTTTCTGTAATAAACTGTACCTGCAATATAGTTTTGTCCTTCTAGCAAATTACTGATCCTGAGGGGGGGCTTGGAGACCTACAAACACCATTACACCATGTCTGTTGTGTATATTTGCAAAAATGTAAAACTAACCATACTATCTTTTAGAGGATACTCCTATCTTGAGAGACAAAACTGAAAACTGTGTTTATTTTATTTCTGTATCAGACAAAAATAAGAATTTAATTTATTCACTTATTTCTATTTATAAAACACAAAATATCGCCCTGGCCTGGAGGCTCAGTTGGTTAGAGCACTATCCTGATATGCCAAGGTTGCAGACTCAACCCTTTAGGGTCACACACAAGAGTCATGGATAAGTAGAACAGGAGACAGGCCAAGTTAAAGAAAAGATGCTGAACTAAGATGTGATAACCCACCATGATTCGCTTTTAGTTAGAAATTTTATTTTAGATCATCTTATGTGGTTACTTTCTGTCTTTGAGTTTGTAAGGCTGCTCCTACAGGCCTCCCTGAGCTTGTCAGGGTTAGCATGTGGCCCTTTTTCATCCACGCTAAATATATGATTGAATAATGTTAATGGGATACCATTTAAAGATAAATTCCGGTCCACATCTACAAATAGTATTACTAATGTTGATCTTATATCAATAAAATACACATCAATTGCACAGAAAGCCTTTTTAAACAGAAGAGTGGTTTTCTAACTAATTCAGTTTTGTTTTGTTTTTTTTTTTTGGTTCCTATAAAACTAAATAGGGAAATAAAACAAACATATAAATGTCAGAAAAATAAATTACATTTATGCCATTTTATTTTCAATATAATAAGATTTATTATAGTAAGAGAATCTGAAACATTATTTTTAAAAATGAATTGAAAAATTTCTAAGGTTTACTTTATACTTCAGAAGTAAACGTTTTTCTTCTACTTGGTCTATATGTTTTGCATACTGCATACTCATTCTGGAGAAGTGTTATATAGGAAGTGCTTCTTCTTTGAAAATAATAGTCAATGATGACATTAGCGTGCCCCCCCTTTTTTTTAATAAAATGCCATTTGACACTGATAGCCCTAGTTATCCTTCTTCTCCCAGGACTACTCTAATGTCCATAAATCATTCACAGCCCTTGCCAAAGCATTTTGATGAGAGAGTCTGGCTACATAAAATTGGTGACTTTGAGGAGACAGAAGGAAGATAGGTAGATGGGATGGGACCGTGGAAAGGAAAAAAAGAACCTAGAAACTCAGCCCTAACCAGTTTGGCTCAGTGTATAGAGCTTCTGCTTATGGACTGAAGGGTCTCAGGTTTGATTCTGCTCAAGGGCATGTACCTTGGTTGTGGGCACATCCCCAGAATGTGCAGGAAGCAGCTGATCAATGTTTCTCTCTCACTGATATTTTTAACTCTCTTCCTCTCTGTAAAAAATAAATTTTAAAAAATATATATTTTAAAGAAACTCAGTTGGATGAAGTTACTAAGGGGCACCCCAAGTGGGAGGAGAAGGAAGGGTGTGCTTCCAAGGCATGAACTTTCAAATGTATGGATATTACTGACAGGAAGTCTGCAGATAACCAATAACGATCCCAAGGATGTTGCTAAGGCAGAATTCTTTGAAAAGACCAATCAGGAGTTAGTAAGATAGCATCCACCCCTAAATTAAAAAGTGTGTCCTTCCTCTTGTTCTCTATTTCTCTCTACCCAGTGCATAATGGGTTTCTGACATTCATGGCTGGGGAGCATATCCTCTGCACCCATATGGCTTATGGCCATGTGGGACTCTACATATCTATATATAAAAGACTAAACTGTAAAGTGTCCCTTCAGGAGTTCAACTGGGAGACCAAGAGTTTGAATACTCTCTATGATGTGCACTGACCACCAGAGGGCGGTGCGTAGCATGGCAGGCGAACTGTAGGGGGGGTGGGGCAAGGGAAGGAGGAAGCAGGAAGTCAGGGAGGCAGGGAGATGGGGAACATGATGGCCCTGATGACAGGCCAGGCCTAGGGACCCTATCTGTGCACTGATTTCATGCACTGGGCCTCTATGGACTACTAAACTTTGACACTCAGTTGTAACATGGAAAAGAAGGTCTGGAAGCTGTCCTGCTCCTAGAACCTCAGTTGCACCTTTCCCAGGATTTGCTTCTCTCAATAAACTTTGCCTCCTTTAACCATTTTTGTCCTTGGATCCATTCTTCAGTTTGCAAGGCAATTCCCCACATTTTGTTTTCAATTTGTTTTAAGGTAAATAATGTGTTTATCTAATAAATATTCAATTAAACATGTTTAACTTTTTTTTTTAATCTTATTTAATTTAACACTCAGGTATTCTAAAATAGAGGAAATCCCTAACATTTGGAATTTAGGGAGACAAACCAGATTTAAAACAAGTAAATATTGCTGTAACACTCATTTTTACCTTCTAAAACACTAGAATTAATCCTGTAAGTAATAGGATTATTGACAACATAACCAGACAACATAATCGTCTCTCCCCAACCACATTCTGAAAAGATAAATTTCACAAAAAGCTGAGTCAGAATGTTATCTAGCTATTCCCTTTAAAGAAATAGAGGAACTGCATTAAAAACAAAACAAACAAACAAAAGGAGAGAGAGAGAGAGAGAGAGAGAGAGAGAGAGAGAGAGAGAGAGAGGAGAGAGGAGAGAGGGAGAGAGGAGAGAGGAGAGAGGAGAGAGGAGAGAGGAGAGAGGAGAGAGGAGAGAGGAGGAGGAGGAGGAGAGGATAGAGAGGAGAGAGGAGAGAGGAGAGAAGGAGAGAGGAGAGGAGAGAGGAGGAGAGGAGAGAGGAGAGAGGAGAGAGGAGAGAGGAGAGAGGAGAGAGAGAAGAGGAGAGAGGGGAAGGAGAAACGAGAAGCGAGAGAGGGAAAGACGAGAGAGAGGAAGCGAGAGAGAGAGTGAAGAGGAGGAGAGAGAGAGAGAGAGAAGAGAGAGAGAGGAGAGAGGCAGGATAATCAAAGTGCATCTATTTTTGAGAAATATCTGGAAACCTTGCAAACTGTCCTAAAAATTGAACTCTTCTTTCTATTTTAATCTAAATAGCTTTGCCCACCAGACATAATCTATAAGTAGAATTCACTCCTTATTCAGTGCTTTCTTATCAATACACTAGGCACCCAGCATGTGATTTGAAATTGCATGGTACTGCCCACCCTCGAGTTGCTGGCCTGGCCCTGCCTCCCTTTCTGGCCCTTGAAGTTGCTGTGGCTGCTGCTGATCAGGCCTTCCCCCAGTGCAGGAGCAATGAGCTCCTGCCACCTTGCCCTGACGCTGAGCGTACAACCTCCTCCTGTCCAGTCAACCCATTGTGGTGTCCTGGTTAATTAGTATATTTCATATATATATGAAATATATATATATATTCTTCTTTTCTGCTTTTCATCTTTCCATCTTAACTATTTTGGCATATTTTGGCAGTTGTAAGAAAATTCTTTCTATTAAGTCTGAGAAGGCTTATAACTCAAAATATTATAGAAATGATACTAAGTGACTTTCAGACCTAAACCAAAAGAACATGCAGCTCTTGTCTTTTTCTCTGGGAATGTTCATCTCGATTTAGCAAACCTCCAAGTAAGAATTCCAACTACCCCAATACCCCTATTCTGGTGTTCTGGTTGACAATCCCAGATGAGTATCACTATTCAATCATCTCCATCAGATATACAAGTAAAGCATGGTCAGCCATTCACAAACTAGATAAAACTAAGGAACCATTGTTGATGCCACATGGCTACTAACATGTCATGAAAAAGCATTGGGACGTTATCTTTTTTGGAGTAATACAGAGTAATTGAACTTTTCTAGTAACTCATTAAAACTTTTCTCTTCACAGCACTACCAACCTTTTTATTATTTTCTTAAGAATTAAACAGCTTATTCCTGGAAAATCCCTCAGCTATACAGTCATACTATTTAATAGATAGCTGTTGTTAGTTTCTAAATTTGGCTAATTTGTAATGCAGCAGCACTAGATAACTGGGATGAGCACATTCTTAGAGTTTGCCCTTTCCACATTCACCATTTTGACCCTAAAATCTTCGGCACTTGCCAAGTTGAGGCTGCAAATAATGAACCTCATAATGAGGTAATTGCACATACAATTGGAGAGAAGTACGTTCATTTTATGGAATAGGTAACAAAGTTATTACTCAAGGAACCCATTACAAGTGCAATTACTTGCAGGCTAATTTCTGCCCCTATGGCTAATTGTAGGCAGAAGAATTTGAATGAAAAATTAAATGCCTACTAGGAACTCCTTAGAAATGCAATTCTTGATTATTCTGTACAGGTTTCCCGTGACCTGTGGCCATTAAATATCACAAGTCATTACTCAGAGTTGAAGTGGTGCTCCTGGCACTCTAAGTTAACATTGTGCCTTTAAGTCATTTTTGCCTAAAATTCTTCACTCTTTTGCATTATATTTTTTCCTTAACTATTACTTACTACTAGCATGTCCTTTAACCTCTTGAATGTGTCCTATTCTGAAAACTCCATTATACTGTATAGTAAAAGCAAAAACAAACATGGCCTATTTATAAAATTGTAGAGCAAAAATTATTATAAACTGCATTTTTAAATATGCATTGCATATTTTACAAGTAAATAAAAAATTAGTATAGCCTAAAATAAAATATAATTTGAATTACTATACTAAGAAACAAAAAAATATCTATACATTTAGTATATGATCTCCATAATCTCTAGTTAAATAACAATATATTATGAATCTAATGCATGCTAAACAAGGGTATTGGTCATAATTTTTAGTCTTTATGTATGATTTAATTTCTTAAGTTACTTGACCTATCTACTGCTATTATACATTCACATCATTTTCAAGTTTTCACTAATATAAACAGTGCATTGAAGAGTATCATGTATATCTTTGTGTACTTGTTCAGTTATTTTTTAAGAATATATTGCTATTCAGAGATTAACATTTATAGATGTGTTTGTAAATATAATATTGTTGAGTAGTATATGCTTCTTGCTACATGAATACTGATGATGGTTTCTAAATGTTCAATATAATAAATAAATAAATAATACCATGCTTGATTTAAAAGATGGAAGCAATCGGTATCTCCAATATGAAAGCAACTTGCTGATATAATACATTTTTGTTTGAAATAAAGTTGTCAGTTAGCTGATTCATCATGATAATTGTTTAACTTGGAAATGAAGAAAAGTCAACAGTATAGTCATCAGTACTCAGAAGTCATAGAGCAAAGAAAAACTAGGACTTGCATTCCTGGTCTTTGGATTTCTGGAGATAATTATTCAGATTTCATTTTCAGTAGATTTTTCTACCATTTAGTGAAATCAGACAAACAAATAATTGTTTGCAGATTCTTGGGCATGAAAGGATGTGGAGTATGTACATAGTTCTGGGACATTTTATGTGCATGGTGTTATTATATATAATTTTATCACCCAATCATATTTTATCACAAATTTATATATACCTAATAACTTCATCACAACACACAAATAAACCTCTGCCATACTCAGTCTTGACATAAGCTAAGCTTGTTATCTACATAGATAATTCTGAAGGTTTTGAACACACACATGCACACAGACACACACAAATTAACACTAAAACTTTGTTAAAATTACTCTGTTTAGTTTACTTTCATAATTAGAAAAGAAAATATACTAGTTTGAAATTAGTCCAATTAAACTACTGTCTAAAAATAAATAAATAATTGTAAAAAATTATTAGAAACTAAAATACTCAAGATATAGGTGAAGAATTATATTTTTATTTGAGGTGTAATATATAAGAGGTAAAATGAATATATGTTGAAAAATCAGAAAAGTAGTTTTCTGAATGGACCAGGAATGGAAATTATGGGGGGTGGGGGGAGATTCTGCAAATTTGTTCTTTTTAATTTTTGATGAGAATTATTCTTTTTTTTTTTTCTAAGAATGTTGATTACATGCATGTATCCATTTGTCAAATATTGAAAATTTTAGATCTATGAATTTTATAAAATTTACTTTTATCTACACTATTAAAGAGAACATGCAAATTGATCACCCTCTGCTACACCCAACAGCCAATCAGGAATGAGTATGAAAATTAACCCAACAAAGATGACAGTGACCATGGAGCTAGAGTGAGCAGGAGGCTTGGGTTGCCCCCAGCAATAGAGGAAGCCCAGCTTCCCACCTGCCCTGGCCACCACTTAAGGAGTGGCTGGGGGCCTGGGTCACCAGGGGTTTAGCTAGCCTGCAAACAACCATCAGCCCCTCACCCAGGCTGGCCAGGCACCCCAGTGGGAACCCCTAACCTGAGGGGATGTGGCCAGCTTGAAGACAGCCCTCAGCTCCTCATCCAGGTGGGCCACAACACCCAGCAGGGACCCTCACCTCATGTGGGCACACCCAGCCTGAAAACCACCACAGGCCCCTCACCCAAGCCACCCCATGCCCCAAGGGAACACCCACCCTGATCTGGACACCCTGCAGGGAAAACCAGCTGGCCCCCACCCATGCATCAGGCCTCTATCTATACTAATAAAAGGGTAATATGCTAATTAGACTGGGAGGCCTTCCAGGAGACCTTCAGGACATTTTTCTGTTCAAAGCCATGGTGGCAGGTCTGAGGTAGAGGCAATTAGAGGCCAAGCAGGGAGGGCAGTTGTGAGTGATCAGGCCAGTCGAAGGAGGCATTGAGGGTGATCATGCTGGCGGGGAGGGGGGCAGTTGGGGGTGAGAAGACCAGCAGGGGGCCAGTTAGGGGAAAGCAGGCTATCATTGAGGGTCAGTTGAGGATGATCAGGACAACAGGGGGGAAGTTTGGGGTGAGCAGGCCAGCAGAGGGGCAGTTGGGGGTGAGCAGGCCAGTGGGGAGGGCAAGTGGAGGCGAGCAGGCCAGCAAGAGGTGCAATTGGAGGGAGCAGGCTGGCGGCTGGGGGCAGTTGGGGTGAGCAGACCAGCAGGCAGAGTGATTAGAGGTAATCAGGCATGCAGGTAGGTGAGCAGTTAGGTGCCAGCAGTCCTGGATTGTGAGAAGAATGTCCAATTGCCGGTTTAGGCCCGATCCTGTAAACTGGCATTAGGACATCCTTCGAGGGGTCCCAGATTAGAAAGGGTGCAGGCCAGGCTGAGGGATACTCCCCCACCCCCATGCACGAATTTTGTGCACCAGAACACTAATATTATAATATAATAAAAGTTCATAGAAATATTGGACTCTGTTTATTAATTTTTCTTTATGCAGTGTTATAGGAATGTAATTCTGAAAATCCTTTCTGTGTGCTCTCAGCTTTACCAAATAAGTAATTGCAAAGAAAACCAATTTTGGATTGGGGTGATACAACTAGCATTCATACAAACAAATACTCACAGGTATGTATATGTGTATAAGCTATGTATATATACATATAATACATAAATATGTACAGTTAAATATATACTCAATGCTATAATTTTTCTTGCACTCTAGACCATTTTTAATTTTTACTTTTGCAAGTGGGATATAGTGGGTAGAGGCAAGGTATCATTTGCTTAGAGCCTTCCTTTTGTTTTAGATTCTACCTTTCAATATTGTAGTAACCTGTTATTTTATCTTTACTGGTATTAAAAACTGTTTCAGCCTAGCTGGTGTGGCTCAGTGGTTGAGTGTCAACCTATGAACTAAGAGGTCACTGTTTGATTCTGGGTCAGGGCACATGCCCAGGTTGTAGACTCAATCCCCAGTGTGGGGTAAGTGAGAGGCAACCAATCAGTGATTCTCTCTTATCATTGATGTTTCTATCTCTCTCTTCCTCTCCCTTGCTCTCTGAAATTAATAAAAATACATGAAAAAAAAAACTGTTTCAGTTTTTTGTTTGTTTGTTTGTTTGTTTGTGTTTTTTTGTTTTGTTTTGTTTTTGTTTTTGTTTTTTCCACTAAAATATGTATTGTGAATCTCAAGGGCCTCCTATTTATCTTGGGATTCCACTTTATTGTATGTATTGATTCTTTATATTTATAAATAAAGGACTGTGTTGAGTAATAAAGATTGAATTTAATAATTGATGCAATAAGATTCCTAGATCCTGAGTCTCTCTCTTTTTTTTAAATTATTTCCCATCATTGGAAGAATGACTTACTGTACTGCACATAAGATCTGGCTACTAAGAGACATTGCTTTAAAATGTTTATATAATTATTGTGATTAAAATTTTTGTCCTATAGTGATTAAAAAATATGTCAGGTATATAAAAGTAAAAAAAATAAATAAACCTAAAACCAATCCATAATATGTTGGTTCACCAATGATTTTCTCTTCCTAGATCTTCTGATGTGAAATGTGGCTCATCTCTTTATCAAAATGACAATTTAAATCCCTCTCGTGTACCCTGTTTCCCCTAAAATAAAACAGTGTCTTCTATTAATTTTTGCTCCCAAAGATGTACTAGGTCTTATTTTCAGGGGATGTCTTATTTTTCCATGAAGAAGAATATGGTACACATTTATTGTTAAATGAAAATAAAGGAAATTTATTACCTGTATACAGTATGGTAGTACGGTGGTTGTCAACACAAACCAGACAAACTGTGAATCCTACAGTATCAAGAATTTACTAATTGATTCAATGACAATCATGTCATCATCTTCTGGAACATCATCATAGCAATCCAATTCCTGAATTTCCTGGTGAATTTCTTGTGACTCCATTTCTTTCAGAATTAGTGGACCAAATTTCTCATGTTTAGCTGAGGGGGGGCCTTATATTTCACTCAAAAAGAAACCTGTAAGTAGGTCTTATTTTCAGAGGATGTCTTATTTTTTGGGAAACACGGTATTTTCTTTTGTTTATCAATTTTACTTTTTTATAACTTACACTTTATTTCTTGTCAAATGTATATTTTAACTTATTCATTTGTAACCTTCTTTTCAAAAATATACAAAGTTATTTTCAGAGGTATATTATCAATTTTAGATGTTGGTTTATGTGTGAGTAAAAGGGTAATAGAACAATTCATTAAAAGTAAGGGAGGTAGAGAGAAGAGAGGAGATCTTGGTTTCTATATACCTACAAAAGGAAAGCTCTAAAAATGATGTTTCACAGATGACACGTGGGAGTCCTTACCTCCACCTTGTGGTTAATGCCTCTCATTACTTCCTGTATGCAAATATTGATAAATCACAAAATGTATATTTGAAAGAAATTTGGAGTAATCATTAGTAGTGCCACCCATCGCCTTCAATGAATCATATTTTATGGTTATGTTTTAATAATCAAAGACTAAATGAAGAGCTCTGTAGGCTGATGGATTGCACAATTGCACAAGAAAACATATATAATGAATAACCTTATCTGCTTTACAACTAGATTGTATTTATTAAGAGTAAGAATTGTATCTTATTAAAATTATATATTTATCAGTCACATGGTTTATACCCAGTAAGCATGAAAATAGAGGAAGAAAAGTTAGAGAATTTTTGTGAAGAAAAAAGAGAAAAGGCACATCCAAAGAAATGCCAGTGGAAAGGAAATAGAGAAGATGAATCTGATATATTTCTGAGATAAAATAAAATTTCTAAAATGCATGTGGTGTCAGATATGGATATTAGTGACACGTTGAGCTCAGTAGTGATAACTCTGATCTTGTTTTGAAAGCTAAGTAGGTGAAGTCAGTAATCAGCAAAAAAAACACGTGATGGAGAAACAGGCATAATCTCTACAGAGGAAACAGAAAATAAGAAAAGGAAAAGAATGAGCAATATATAAACACACAATTCTGAAGGCATTATTAAGATAATTTTAAAAGACACATGGACTAGTGTGCATGAAAAAGTAGAATATTTCAGAATATTTTTGCATAGTTAGTCATGCTTAGCTATTTACATATATATGTCTGTGTTGAAATATCTAATTTTATTTTATTTATTTTTTACTTTTTATCAATGTAATAAAGTCATAGTCATACTTTAATCCTGTTATAATAGTTACCATATAATCCTCTAAAGGTGGTTTAATCAGAAAATATATGTGAATGTTTTGGGTTGTGCCCTCAATTATTCTTAAAGAATATCAAGCAGGGCTAAGCAAAGACAAATTTGACATGCGCCCTCTCTTTTAGATAAATTGTTTTCAATCATGTACATCACTCACATTGGTAGTTTTAATTTTATTACCTTCATAAGCACAGTGATACAGAGTTTAAATATGCTTTGGGTGATTTTCTTACACATAAATGAAATCTCCAAACCCCTGTCTCCCAGCTCATTCCATATATTAACAGTGGATGTTTTTTTGTTTGTTTCAGGTTTTAGATTTTATATTATTTACAATTTCCTCAATCATTAGTATACTGAAACTTTTTTCAGCTTGATACTTTTTTGTTTTTATTTATTTTATTGAATGTATTGGGTTGACACTGGTTAATAAGATCACAGGTTTTAGGTGTACATTTCTATGATACATGATCTATATATTACATTGTGTGCCTATCACCCAAGTCAAATCATTTTCCATCACCATATCTTTGTCCCCCTTTACTTTTTATTACCCCCCACCTCATTCTTTCTGGTAACTACCACACTATTGTCTGTGTAAGTGAGTTTTTGGGTTATATCCCATATATGAGTGAAGTCATATAGTTTTTAGTTTTTTCATTCTGGAGGTTTCTCAAAATATAAAAAATGGAACTTCCCTATGACCCAGTGATATCATCTTTTATAGAGTTATATTTATGTATTCATTTCTGCTATAGTTTTGCACACTCTGTATTAGTAGTGCCTCTAGTTTCATATCTCATGGTTAGGGTTTTACACTGAGCGTTGAATTTGCATGTCTACTTTTTGCTTGAGAAACTCTACAACTGTTCAATCTAAAATAAACACAATGTATTTCCTCATCCTCCTCATGTATTCTCTATTTCAGATTTTAACAACTATTTATGACAGTAGCTTCTTCCAAAAGATAGCATTCATTTCTTTCTAACTCACTATGCCATTCTAATCTAACACCAATTCTAGCTAATTTATTCTTCTAAATAGCTCCCAAACTGATATGCAAGTACTACATTTTAGTCACTACTTTCCAAGGTCATGTCCTCAAAAGTTCTTACCAAACTACTGCAAAGGTTCCATAATCTAATTTCACAGATTTTATTTTCTCCTCTCTCAATATAAGTTTCTATCTCTTCAACAAGGGACTATTATAACTCTTCTGTGTAAAATATCCAACTTTCCCTTTTCTGTTCCAGAATAGAGTTCAGGACTTTGATTAGTTCATTTCTACCCACCATCTTATCTCACATCTTGCAATTCTATGTTTCACTATAAGGTCCAGCAATAATGAAATGCTTAGAAAGATGTTCATCCTCATTTCTCTTCCTCTCTCAAGTGGTTTACAGCCACTTATAAGATGTTCTATTTTGTAGAGACAGATACCTTGCAAAATAGCATACCTTTAGCAGTATATTTACCCATGAAATCCTGGGAATAAGGAAATCTATCTTTTCAATTTATCTGGGTGAAGCAGCTAAAAAATAAATTTCTTAATTTATACTGCTCTCATATCACCATTTCAAAGAGTAATTATTATAAAAATTACTCATTACTAAAGGTGAAATAAGAAAGATGTAGTGGTGAAGGGTCAAAGGAAGCCTCTTTGCCACATTCATTAAGGTATTTTCAAAACATGATCCTTTATTCTCAGTTGCAAGAAACATTTTAACTTCCTAGTTTAGTCCCTCTGTCCTTTGGGATTTAAGGTAGGTCCTTAAAACCCTTCTATAAACACTCAACTCCCACTCTGCTTCTTTTTCCGTACAACATTGTCTGCTTAGTAACTACTCACAGCTAAAAAAAACTCAAGACAAAAAAGGAAAAAGTGGAAATGATTATCCACTTCCTCCTGGGTGACAATCATGGTTTGTATTTGTTTTGTTTTTACAGTCACCTCAAGGTGCCCTCGTGCTGCAGACATCCCTTTATACCCTGGACTATTATTCCCGTGTATACCTAAATACCACTAACATGACATACTTTTTCCCCATCATACCTCTAGGAATCATGGTATACTATCAGAAAAATCATCTCTATCTGAAAACATTACTTTGATTATTTTCATCTTGTGACTCTGACACTTCCCAAGTTGTAAACGTTTTTCTCCATACCTCATTTACCTCCTGGTTTAAAGTATAGTAGGATGATTCACCAATAGTTTTCATTACTGTCCTTTGATTTGTGTTCTTGGTAATTTCAATATCAATTCAAATGACTCAGTCAACATCTAGTTCTATCCAATTTGTTCAAATTATTTTTTTCATATTTTTTTTCAACCTCAACTCATCAAAGCAGGCCAACATAGTAGTCAAACCATAAAGCAAAGGGTACCAAACTTTGGCTCAAAAGCCAAATTCAGTCCAACACTTATTTAACTAAAATGTTTTTGTCACATTTGTGTATCTATGTTTACATTTTTACCATACTGGCATAACTAAATAATTATGACAGAGTCTGTACGAACTCAGAAGTCTAAAATATTAATTACCTAGAAATTTATATTGAAAACAACTACCCTAGACTAATGCTTCTCAGTCTAATTATAATACTTGGAGATCTTACTTAGTATATTATAAAAAAAGAATCTCAGATGATGTTAATGTGAATTGGTCAACAACATTTTGATTAGAAAAATCCTAGATTACATTCTTTTCACTAACTCTACCTTTCTTTTTGGATAACAACTCTCATTTTTCTAGCTCTTTTGCTTTCTGGAATATCTTCTCCAACAATTGCTTAATAGGCATCAGGATCTGTAATACTTAAGAGATATCCTGAGAAAAATTAGTTTATTGAAGAAGGGCCAAGAAACATGGGTATATGGGGATGCTGCCAGTATCTATTACAATATGTTATAACTCCCTTGACATAAAACTTGTCTGAACACATATCAATAAATTAAATTCTCACCCTAGACTCTTAGGCATTATAGAATTACTAGAGGTCTGGTACACAAAATTTGTGCATGGAGATATGTGTCCCTCAGCCCAGCCTGCACCCACTCCAATCTGGGACCCCTCAAGGGATGTCTGAGTAGAGATCAGGCCTAAATGGGCAGTTGAACATCCCTCTCACAATCCAGGATTGCTGGCTCCCAACTGCTTGCCTGCTTGTCTTCCTGATTGGCCCTAACCGCTTCTGCCTACCAGCCTGATCACACCCTAACCACTTCCCTGCCACCCTGATTGATGCCTAACTGCTCCCCTGATAGCCTGATTGCCCCTAACTGCCCTACCCTGCAGGTCTTGGTCCCCCCCAACTTCCCTTCTCTGCCAACCTGGTCACCCCTAAATGCCCTCCCCTGCAGGCTTGATCACCCTCAAATGCTCTCCGTTGCAAGCCTGATTGCTCACAACTGCCCTTCCTTGCAAACCTGGTCCCTCCCAACTGCCCTCCCCTGCTGGCCATTTTGTCGTGGCCATTTGTGTCCACATGGGGGCAGCCATCTTTGACCACATGAGGCAGCCATATTGTGTGTTGGAGTGATGGTCAATTTGCATATTACTCTTTTATTAGATAGGATACATAAATGTAAGGAGGTTCCAATAAGTAGTCTAAATTAAAGATCTTAAAGTGTAGATAGATATATAAAGCATAGTTGAGTAAATAATAGGAACATTTTTAGGAGGATACATTTAAAAAGCACTGGGGGGAAAAAAAAAAGCACTAATGATAATAAAGTTATTCACTAGTATATTTCCCAATATAACTGTCAGCTGCTTTATATTCCTTGGCTCTTTAATTCCAAACATTGTAATTCAAAGTAGTTATTTTAACCAGTTCACAAGCCAGAGACTGAAGACCTAATAGGTAAAATAATTTCCTCAAGGACAGAGTCAAGAATCAATAGCAAGATTTTCTGTCATTAAATGTTGTGATTTACCTTTGATTTGTGCACTGGTAGGGTGTACGATGAGCTGGGAAGGAACTGCAGAAGGGCTCTAGGGCATGTCCAGCCCATCTCACCCAGTTCTAATTGGCTGACACCCAGCAGCAAGCTAACCTAATGGTCAGAGTGTCTGCCCCCTGGTGGTCAGTGCACATCATAAGTATTTATCAAATGGTAGACCAGTTGCTTAGGCTTTTATATATACTTGTATAGATGAGTTCTGCTACTGCTCAGCAGCATGATTTTCATGATGCGACTAAATTTATCTTTCTTGATTTTTCAAATTTAACTTAAATATTAACACATGTGTATGAAGGATGAGAATATTGACCAATATCACTTCTTTTCAAATCTTCAGTTTTCTTTATGTTTGCTTGGCAGATGTCCTATGGGAAAACATGGATAACACACACACACACACACACACACACACACACACACACACACATATATATATATATATATATATATATATATATATATATATAAAATGTAGCTATAGATATATCTCTATTTATAGTGCAGATTTACTAATATAGTTTTGGAAACCATTAATTGTTTGTTCTGCCACTCTACTTTCAAAAGTATGACAATTCATTCAAAATTGCTAGGCAAATTATCTATTACCTACTATTTCTATTACATGACTGCAAAGCATAACTGAGAAGTAATAAACTGTTACATACCAAGTAATAAATGGTTTGTTTTCAAAACAAAGTTATGATTACTGGGGGTAAAAAAAAGTGAAATGCAACATTAAAGCATTAAAATGCTGAAAGCTTTTGAAAAATGTGGTAGTGTAATGTAGCTTGGTAAAATTGATCTCTGGTTGATTTTCTTATTTCCAATTAAAATGTCATCATTTTAGGAAATATCTATTAATTGTATTGCATGCTGTCATTTTTCAATTCTTATTCATAATTTTTATTGGAAAAAAATTTATAAATCTTAAAATGATGCAAACTATTTGTTTTTTATCATCATATGCTTTGGAAAATTATTTTGCAATTACTTATTAAAGACACAAAATAAAATATTTAGATGTCACTTATTATTTATAGTTAATGAACATGTTCTGGAATTTACAGTACTTTAAAATTGTTGTCACAGAATAGAATAAGAAAATTAATTTTAGTTATTAATGTACACCTTGACTGAACCTCATACCAAGAGCTGTGTGAAACATAAATATGATAAATTCATGTTCAGTGTATTTTAAACATAAGGTAAAAAAAAAAAACAATCATAGTTATAATATTTGAAAGTGCTTTGTTCTTATTTATGTAGCAGTCAGAATTGTTCAATATATAAATATTTATACCTCTCTAGCCAGTGAGGCTAAGTTTGGGCATTGTTCAGTGCACCAAAAGGTTGTTAGTTAGATTCTTGGTTAGAGCACAAGTCCATGTTGCAGGCTTAGGCCCCGATAAGGGGTGAAGTGGATGGGCATGCGGCAGTTGATTAATGTTCTGCCCTCACAATAGTGTTTCTCATTCTCCCTCTCCATATTCCCTAAAAATCAATAAAAATCGATTTTTAAAATGTTTGGTATCAAGATTGAGAGATAGCATTAGGCCAGATTTGGTTTTATAGAATAAACTAGAGGTCTGGTGCATAAAATTTGTGCGCGGGGGACGGAGGGAGGAAGGGGGGGTCCCTTAGGCCAGCCTCCACCCTGTCAAATATGGGACTTCTCATCAGTTTGGAGACAGTGTGAGGACAGTGTGGTGTCAGTGAGGGGATAGTTTGGGAAAAGTGTGGGGACAGGGACATCCCTCTCATAATAAGGACTGCTGGCTCCCAACTGCTCACCTGCCTGCCTGCTTGATCACCCCTAACCTCTCTGCTTGCCAGTCTGGTCACCCCTAACTACCCTACTCTGCCAACCTGGTCACCCTAACTGCCCTCTTCTGCCAGCCTGGTTGCCCCCAACTGCCCTATCCTGCCAGCCTGATAGCCCACAACTACACTCCCCTGCTGATCATCTTGTGGAGGCCATATTTGATCACATGGGCACAGCCATCTTGTGCAAGGGCATGAGGATCAATTTGTGTTAATAAATAGCAGGGGGTCTTAAGTCAAGGGGTAGTCTTTTAACTCCTTTAGCTGAAGCTCCTATGATCCCCAATGCCTTTCAAAACTATCTTTCGTCTTGGACTCCTTATTGAATCTATGCACAGCTCCTTTCTTCAGCTTGCTGAACTCTTCATAATGCTGGGACAAGAACCCCGGCAATAAGTGGCTATTACTCTTTTTAAATTATTTTTCTCCATTAGTAATAGTAACTATCTTTACAAATGATTATTGTTTTATTAATAAACATGTAATTTTCAAAGTATAACAATAATTTAAAATAGATAGTATTTATAGTAAAAAATAAGAATAATAAAAGAACATTTTTTGAAATGTTAACATTTATAACATATTTCCCAATATGAACTGAATATATATGCCAAAGATTTAACTCATTAGTAAAGAAAACAGTAGAATGGTAAACCTAGAAAAATAAACTATTGTTGGGTGGGCAATGCTGCATAATGAGACTAAAATACATACAGGTTTTCTTTGCCTTTATGTTTAAGTTTTGAGTAATTTTAACACCTCCATTACTGTTACAAATTTCTTCTCCTTGTAAAAAGTAAACAGAAATTCAAACTAAAACAAAAAAGAAAAACTAGAAGTCTTGCTACTATATTGTCAGTTTGCACTTTTAAGAAAAATATGTTTTTAATGATTTTTAGAGAGAGAGGAAGGGAGAGAGATAGATAGAAACACCTATGAGAGGGAAACATCGTGGATCTGATGCCTCCTGCACCCTGCATGGCCCCTACTGGGGATCAAGCCTGCAACCAAAGTATGTGTCCTTGACCAAAATTGAACCTGGGATGCTTCAGTCCACAGGCCAACACTCTATCCACTGAGCCAAACTGACTAGAGCTTCACTGTTTTCTTTTAAGAATATATCAATTGTCTCAGTGCTCAGTGGAACTTAAATGATACACTCAAAAGTTCTGTTCTTCACAGTTGAAATACAGTTTTATAATTATTTTACTCATTTTTTTGGATTTCTGTCTAGTTTAATAGCCATTGTTCCCACAAATAAGTATACTCATTAATTGAAATCAAAAGATCATAAAATATTTTTGTATTCCCAAATATTTTGGTCAGGGGAAGAATGGGAAAAGGCAAAAACAATAAAAAAGATAAAATATGATGCTATAAATTGGGAAAAAATAACTGCTAACATTTTAATAAGTAACTGGTTTTTAAATCATGCAAAGCATTCTGCTCAATTTTCAGAGTGAGAATTAATAAAGAAGGGTTATATGTGTGATGGATTGGGTAATAATTTGCCTGGTAGTTTTTAAAGGGCTGATTTCCATATCATTTTACAATGATTTAGCTGAAGATGAGAGAAAGCACAGCCTCTTTGCATTTCACAATTGTGTATGTCCTCCCATAAATTAAATTGTTAACCTGGTGACATTCTCTTCACTTCCAACAGTGTTAAGTCTCATTTATGATGGAAAAGACCTGTGATCTTTTTTAGAGTTTTATACACATCAATTCTTTTTATATTGACCACTGTGTTGTTCAAAAGGAAATAATCACAAGGCATGGTTGGAATAAAGACAAATATATTTGAAGTCAATGCCAAAATGCTTTTCGATTGTCATGTTTTGACTTCATGAAAGGTTTTGGATACAGTAAGAAATTAGGAATTTCACAAGTGTTATTGAAGTACATCAGAGAAAGAAGATATCCTGTAGCTATAAATCTGATTGCTTAGTTTTAGGGCAATTAGCAGGGTTTAAATTGATTTGCTTTCTGCTAGGAGCTGGGGCTTTTTCTTTACTAATCTCAAGAATATTTTATGTATTACATTCTATTTGTTTCTTCTAGTCACAGTGACCGGGTAGGTGGATTACAGAAGAATGTTGGGTTAATGCTAGAAAAATGTGGTAGACCATCCTTTGTACAGTGTTTATGTGGGGGGTTTTTGTGTGTGTGTTTGTTGGTTGGTTGTTTTTGTTTTGTTTTGTTTTGTTTTTTGTTGTTGTTTTTTAAGTTGAATGTGTAACCCTCACTTTAGGACATATGCATTGATTTTAGAGGAAGAGGAAGGGAGATAAAGAAAGAGAAACATTGATGTGAGAAATATTGTTCAGTGCCTACTGGGGATCAAACCCAAGACTGTGGTATGTGCCATGATAGGGAATCAAACCCACAACCTTTTGGTGTAAAGGATGACTCTCCAACTAACTAAGCTACCCTGCCTGGACATATTTTAATTTTTTTAAACTGTAACATTATTATATTTGGTGAAAGAAGCATCCTACATCAAAGTTATCTGGAGTCTTATATGGGGAATACAATAACAATTGAAACCTTTAATTCTATGTGGTTAAATTCTCATAATGTTTTTGGATCCCATCTCTTTATGTTAGAATAATACAAATTATTCTATCATTATTTCTCTTTGGGCTTCTTTATTCCATATTGTCTCTCATCTTTCAAGGTCTGCTTATTTCCCATGTACTTATTTAACTTTTGAAGCCTTTTCTTTTTTCTTGCATTAATTTCCAATTGCTGCTTTAACAAATTATCATAAACTGTGTGGTTTAAAATAATATACATATACTTTCTTCTTATACTGGTGATCAGAATTTTGAGATGAATTCCATTAGGTCTAAACCAAAATGTCAGAAGAGTCATGGGCTCTTGAGAAACTTTAGGGGATATTTTTTTCCCCAAGCTTGTATAGACTGGGTAATTTAATTGGCTCATGGCCAGATGTGATATTGCCTTTCTTCTCTTGCTTCCATTTTTGTATCACCTCTCTATCTGTCCAATCTCTCTCTGTCTTCCTCTTATAAAGGCACTTATGATTGCATTTAGGGTCCACCCTAATAATGCAGGATAATCTTCCCATTTCTGATTCCTTAACTTAATCACACATGTAAAGTCCATTTAGTTATATAAAATGATATTCACATGATAGAAAAATAAGAAACTGAGTTATTTGATGATCATAATTTGGCCTAAAATACACCTATAGAATAGATTCCCACTCTGATCTTTCATTTGGTCAATAACTATTATTTTTTTAAAAAATACATCTTGCTTCATCTTTACATTTCCTTGATGTTTTGAAAAGAGCTGGGTGAAGCATCCGGAATTCTTTGCAGTCAGCTCCATTTATCATCAGATGAGAGCTCATGAAACTCTCTGATTTCTTAAAACACATGGCATTTTCAGATAATATATCTTTTCAAATTGAAGAAAACCTTCTATAGGTGACAGTGTAGAAAGCATTTAATGATGTTTGAGAGAGCCACATTGGACAAGATTTTGCAATAATTTCTTAATTTAGAATTTTTGATATATGACATATGGTTGTCTTAGATAAAAAGGTAAAAATAGTTATTCCCCTGGAAGAATACATAGTATGTGCATACCTTTTGAAAATAAAATAAAATTTTATCTGACATGTCAGATATGCTTTTTTTTTCATTTCTAGAAGCAGTTCATAAGTGAACATTTAAATGGAATTTAAAATAAATAATCAGACAATACAAAAAAATAAATGTAAAGCTTGCTGAATTTTGACAAAAGTGAACAGACACATGTGACAAACATTAAGAAATAAAAAGTTAGTAATGAATCAGTAAAAATTTACTCAAGGAAATAGACTCAATATAAAAAATATATACTAATAAAAGGATATTTATATCATCTGGATATCCTTCCAAACATCCTTCCAGACAAAGTCTTTTCTT
This sequence comes from Pipistrellus kuhlii, assembly GCF_014108245.1. NCBI lineage: Eukaryota > Metazoa > Chordata > Mammalia > Chiroptera > Vespertilionidae > Pipistrellus > Pipistrellus kuhlii. The sequence continues at coordinate 5,161,489 of NW_023425404.1, forward strand.
CAATTTGGATGGTAGGATCGATCCAAGGCAGAGGCAGTTAGTGTCAACCAGGTTGGGAGGGGAGAACAGTTAGGGGCAATCAGCCAGCAGGGGTGAGCTATTATGCATGACCAGGCCAGCAGGGGAGGCAGTTAGGGGCAACCAGGCAGGCAGACAGTCATTAGGGGTGATCAGACAGGCAGGCAGGTTAGTGGTTAGGAAACAGCAGTCCCAGATTGTGAGAGGGATATCTGATTGCCTGCCGGTTTAGGCCTCATATCCCAGGAGGGCCCAGAATGGAGAGGGTGAAGACCAGGCAGTGGGACCCCCAACCTGTGCACAAATTTCATACACTAGGCCTCTAGTATATGAATAAAAACTATTGTGAGATTATAGAGACATGTGTGAGGAGCTGGGAAAATGAAGGTCTAAAATAAACAATAGATAGTAATAGAGAAACTAGTTAACCTGGCTAAGAAACAGTAAGAATAAGTAACTTAAAGTTTTATAGGTAATAATTTCTTAATGGCATATTCTGCTTCTGGAGAGAGATTATGAATGGGAATCTTGTAAAGAGCTTTTTGAGACACAGTTGCTTTAGACCAGATGCAATCATGTGGTCCATAACCCAGTATCTGATAAAGAACCTAGGGCCTCTGTTTGTCATTAGAGCTAAACAGTCAGAAAGATGAGCTGAATATAAAGTGGATAAGAGGAAAGATAGTCTAAGACCTGCAGGGCACCACTGTTTCTATCAATTTCCATATCTTACCAGGAGGACTGAACAAGAATAAAAGTGACTGCTAGTTTAAGTTTCTCATGGAACAGTGGATAGAAATGTATTCCTATAGTTTAATCAAGTTAACATTGCACAATACAATAAATGAGAATCTTAGAAGTTTCCCCCACCCACCCCACCCTTTGTCCTATCCATTTACTACGTCTCCCATTCTGTTAACTTCTAACAATGAAGATGAAGTTTGTATTGTACTTTGTATAAATGGACTCCTTGTGTGTACATTTATCTGTATCCTTTTACTCCACAGCTACTCTCATGAGAGTCATCCCTATTGTGTGTACACTTGCAACTGCTTTATTCTAATTGCTATATACAATATTATTCCGTTGCATGGGTAGATCACAAGATATTTTTCTCTTCTATCATTAGTGAACATTTGATTTGTTTCTATTTTGGGGCTGTTGCTAATAGTGTTGATATGAATAGTTTCATATTTATAAAAAGAGTTGTATATTATTGTTTGGTATATTATTAAGCATGGTATTTCTGGGTCAGGAGATACGTATATGTTTACTTTAGTGGATACTGCCAAATAGTTTTACAAAGTGCATAGTTGATTAGTCTCTCCAAACAACTTTTTTTTTTTTTTTTTACAAATGAAGATACTATTTCCAATCTAATAGAGTTATTGTGAATATACAATCACATAATGCAATGTATACCTTGTACATAATGAGTATGCAATAAATAATGGCTCACTGCTATTGAATATGTACATAATTTGATTATCACAAAGCAGACAAGGTTATTTGGGCAACATTTCTTGACCACATACAACACAGCCAACATTATACTATGCAAACCTCCTAAAGATTATTAATCGAGCTGGGTGGGACTATCTATCTAATTCACACTGAGTGTGCCTTAACACACCAAAAAGCAAGTTCCCTTTTTGCACAGAGTTTGAACGATCTTATTTGCAACGCTGGGTTAAGGATGGGGAAACTGGCAATTTTAGCCTGCAGATCTGAATGCTAAATTCCCATCTGGTAGATGTGAATTTTTACTATAAACCAAAATTCACTTTTCAGTCTTGTTGTGCTAAATTTTACCTTACATCACAGTAAACACAATAATGACACAGAATGGCATAATAGAGATTATATGGGAATTCAGGCTTTCATTTATTAAATCAACAAGTATTTAAGGAGCACCTAGAAGCTAGTTTAAAAAGTGTTTATTCCTCAAGGAATTTACATTCTAGTTTGAAGAATAACCATTAACAAACAAATAAATAACATATGATGTCTAATAAAGAAAAGTTCTCTAAAGAATAGAAAGGTAAGAGACAGCAGAAGGGGATATAGAATTTTCCTAGAATACTATTTTAGGTAATTTGGATATGGAAGCATTTGATAATACCTTGTACATGTATGTCATCAAAAAGAACAACAGATTCTATTTTAGGTTCTGTCGTTTTCATGAGCGTATTTTATTATATAATATGTCAGACTACTGCCTGTATTTAACAATTTAAAAGTAACACACATTTAGAGAGAAGATATAGTATTTGCCAAAACTTGACAAATTTCAGGAAATACATATTGACACTTAAAAGTTGATTAAGGAAAATTTAGTCAAGATATGACTGTTGACTCATATTTTCTCACATTATTACAATTATGAATTGTCAAAGAGATTAGAGGGTCTTAAATCTTTAGAACTAGTGAGAAAGGAAATGCAAGTATAACTTTGTGTTTTTATTCTTGCTGACTTATTTCCATATTACAATTATTTGACTTAAGAACAAAAATCCCTTATAATTCCAGCTCCACATGCTTTCAGAGAATTCAGCTGGAAACCTTGTCTCTGGCACAATGTCTAAATGCTAGGAGAGCAAAGACGCCACTGCTCTCACAATATGACTGCTTAGATTTCCTTTCCTGGGATATATGTGACATATCCTTTTCTCAGATATTTCATTTCCCCCATATTTTCCCTCTGTTATTCATATCCTTTTAAAAGTAATTATTTTCAAAATAAAGGAAAAGATGTGAGGTAGCAATCTGGTCCCACTGATTATTAGGTATAAGATCTTCATTTAACTAGTTAAAGACATATTTATAATGCTACTATCATATATAGATAGATAGATAGATAGATAGATAGATAGATAGATAGATTGATAGATAGATAGATAGATATTCTTGCTTTTATATTTATTGTGTTTGTTTTTCTCAATTCTTATTCATTACTAATTTCACAATTTTTGTTATCTATTCACTAAACTCTTCTCAGCACTGCCACAATTAACTGTCATCATGCACAGTTCTCATCCTTACATTCTATTTCTGTGAGTACATTTGACACTTTTGAAAACCTCCCTTGAAACTCTTTCTTTGACTTTCATGTATTCACACTACTTACATTCTCTTTATCACTTTATTTCATTTCCTTTTCTCTTACTCATAATTAAATTATAACTTTTCACAAGCATCTGTCCTAAATCCATCTTTCTTCCTATACTCCATCTGGCCAATTTAATTCAATTTCATAGTTTAAAATACCAGTATTACTTATTGTCGTCTCCAGAATAATTTTCTTTAAAATGCACAATACATTCTTTTTTTTCCATGCTCATTTCAAATGGATATTAAATATGTTTCTTAAACTCAATACCTATATATAATCCTAAGCTAACTTTCCATTAATCCTACTAAACCTGCTTCCATTTTCAATAAATAACACAACCATCCTCTCAGTTATCAAATTCAGAAATTCCAGTACAATCCTCAACTCCTTCTACTTTATCTTCCACATTCAGTGAATAATCAAACCTGTCATTTCTGCATTAAATTACACTGCAATCTTTCCCTCCTACTCTATCCACATTGTTTTCACTCTCATGTACTGTTGCAATAACCTTCTAATTTGTCTTCTTACCTTTATTCTAGTTCCTATTGAATTCATTCTGTACTATTTAGGAGAGTCTTTTCTAACATAAATTGGTTAACACCTTACCATGATATAAGATAATGCTACATGCCATTGAGTTGTTTCTGACTCCTGAAAACTTGATGATGAGTGACGTCCACAATGTCCTGTCCTCAAGAGCCCTGCTCATTTCCTGTAGATTCCTGCCTATGGCTTGTTTTATAGAGTTAACATATCCAATATTTCTCTTTTTCTGATGTGTGTTAGTTTTGTTCCAGCATTTCCCTCTCCTCCCCACTCTCCACCCAATGGACCCTGCCTTCTCTGATATGCTTGAAAAAGGATAACTTTAATTTTATCATGTTTGCCTCCAGCAATGTTTCAGGCTTAATTTGCTCTAGGAACTTAATATGCCAATTCATAAATATGACCTTCAAAATTTGCTAACATCTGGTCTTGAATATCTCTCTAGCTGCTTTTATTAGTTTATTCTGAACCTTCACTGTATCTGTGAAGAGAAAAAAAAAAAGCTCTCATTTTCTGCACAATATCATTTACTATTTCCTATCTGCAGAATACATGTTCCTCTTCCCTTTCCCTGGATTCATCTTACATGTTCTTCAACTTCAAGCATGAAAGTCTTCTCACTATAGAGGCCTTTTCTGACCTTATCACTGTGTTAAAACTTCCATTAGAGCCACATGCTCTTGTGACATTTTTATCATAACAACCTTTGTATTTTACTTGAGTTAATTGTGTAACTGTTAGTGCTTTTTGCTGGTCTGTCAGCTTTGTAACTCTGTTTTTCCAGAAGCAAGTACTGTCTACTGAACTGTCCTCACTCAGTAACATATTTATTTAATGAATTTATAAATGAATAATGTCTGACATATTGTATGTGCTTAATTCTCTGGTTGAATGGGGCAATGAATGTTGAGTTGTTATTATCTATTGTTCTATCAAATCACTTTTCTACTGTGGTTAATAATTATCATAACTTTGTTTTCTTCTAAAATCACAAAACAAGTAATTGGTTTTTTAAGTTGTTTATCAGTGAAATGATTCTTTGAGAACCTTTTCAAGGAACCTTTTTCTTCCATTATAATGATTTATATAGTTTTGAATACAAATCATTATAATATTTAACCCAGATCTAAAATAGATACTAAATGAAAGTGTTTTGACAAAATTTTCTAATCAATGGAGTTCTCAAAGGATTTATATTTCATGAATATAATTTCACAGATGTGATTGATTATCTTTTTATGACAAAGGTAATTTATAATAAGAGAACTGGTTATATAATTGCATTTGGAAATGAGAGTTATTTAAACTGAGAGGAGAGAGAAAAGAGTGAAGCTGAGTGAAGTATGAATCTGATGGCAGAATGTTGAGTTGTGTTGTTGGAGAACTTAATTGAAGCCATTGAGGCTTCTTTATGCTCTCCAACTACATTTTAACACAATAGAGATAAATGTGAGCAACTATTCTAAATTTCAAAGGCTGCCTAAAGGATGGTATACCCAACTCTGAAAGAGACATTAAGAAATCAACTGGGTTAGTCATTTGTTTTCAGGGAGTTTAACAGCTAAATCGCATCAGAAAAGTAGTTAACTTAAAGAAAAAAAATAGTTTTAACAAATGAAGACAATTCTCAATAAACTTAGAATGTGACTATAAGTCATATATTTAGTTATAGGAGATAAAATAACAAGATCCATCAGATATAATAGTTTATGTCTAAATACTAGAATTGTCTGGTTTAAAAAATATGCTTAAATTATAAATGTCTTCTTTTTCAAAGACGGAAATAAATGTACATTGTGAAAAGTAATATAAGGTGGCTTTATATATTATAAAGAAAGTAAGGTTGTGTATTTTATCAGTACAAATGTGTTATTGCAAGATAATCTCATTCCCTCAAAAATCATGAAAAATGACTTGATATTAATTTTCATGTTTTATCATTTTTTTATCTTTAAAAAAAAAATAACACAGAGACTAGACAGAGAACTAAGAACAGAAGCCATGAAGCACAGTTAATTAGTTAACCCTTCTTTGTTATTTTTCTAAATAACATTAAAAGAGAATGCCTGTAGAAATGCTGAGACCTTTAATGGTTATGCTTCTAGTATGAATATAGTCTATAATTCCTCACATAAAGTAATACTGGCTTACAAAATGTTACATTTATTTTACTGAGTACCAAAGAAATGCTAAAACTAGACTATATTCTATTATGGATATAGTCTATAATTTTCACATAGAGCGGTATTAGCTTACAGAATGTTACATTTATTTTACTGAGTGCCAAAGAGTAATTTCCTGTCTTGTAGTAAAGAATTCTTATTCAGATAACGGTACTTACTGTTTCCTGAGTGGCAGCAGGATGTGCTCCTATAGTCAAGACTTTCTCTCCAGATGCTCGGATTGCTTCAGGTTATAGGACCATTTACAATTGATGAATCCAATCTATTATGAAGAGGAATAACTTAGCAGGGAAGGTTGGAACTGATTCTTTCTGTTTGATTATGCACATTTTATTTCACCTTTTGATGTTAACCAGGATCTGAAGTTGGGAAAACCACCAAAATCAAAATGATTGGAACAGCTGCTCTTCTCAATCTTCAGCAAAATCAGTGGATATGCTACCACAAGTTCTTCTCAGTTCCATCTTGCCAAAGCATTATGATTAAGAAAAGACAGTATTTCAATTTGTAAAACTAAGACTGCCATTATCAAGAACTGGAGATAAAAGCAAGTAAGAATGTGTGTTCCATCTAAGGAAGTCTTTTCACCTCTTCTGAGGTTGTTGTGTTTGTTTTTTAAAGAAAAATAAATTTAAAACAAGACCATTAAGGGCTTACATATTTTTCTTTTTTACTCTAAGCAGCATATGGAATTCCTTTGGGTAAAAATGACTTGTTATTCTCTGATCACAACTAAATTAGATACTTTGGTCCATATGTAAATATTTTGTCAATTTCTTATTTCATAGTTTATTGTGGCATATTCCAATGATCCTTCTGCAATTTCAGCAGCCTTTCAAATCGTTTTTAAAAATTCTGCTCAAGCTTTACAATCTCTACCCTCTCTGAGCAAAGGATTTTTCTTCCTTGGGATATAGGACATTTTCTACTGTTGTCTGTGACCTTGGACAAAAGTATAAAGAATCTAAAAACCTGTACTTAGTTCAACACTGGGCCGCCAGCTAAGTTAAAACATGCTTTTTAAAAACATTAACTATGATGTATTTCATAAAAATAAACAACATATATCAAATATATTAATCAATTCATCAAGTAATGAGTGTAGAAATAAAATGATAACGCTAATTCGAAGAGCATTTGATTATCTAAACAATTCTAGGCAAGTAACAAATTAATCTTAGAATAAAATTGTTAAGTGAGAGGCAGTACTGGTTACTGGTTTTCCAGCAAGCCAATAAAATATCATATTTGTAGTTATTTTTCTACTGGACAGAAAGTAGCAGCATCATTATGGATAAAAATCTGCATATTAAAATGTAGTGTTATGATAACTTTAATCAATGTTACTGGTGTAGCAAGTAATTAGAGTAAAGCATATCCCCTTGTATAATAATTGCTTGTGTTTGGCACCATATGATCTTAAAAATATATACTCTCTAACTTTTAGCCTTATTTTCAAGTTCTTTATATTTTTTCCTAACAACAGTCAATAAAATTTCCAATAATCTGCTGAATGTCCTACGTGAGTAAAAAATTACCTGAATTCTGTCAGAAAATCAATATAGCAACAAGCTAACAAGCCCTCTGTGTCATAGCTGGTAAATAATATACCAAAAAAATGAGCTCTTAACTACATAAGATTTATCAAGCAACTTGTACAACTAAAACAATATGAGCATACAATTATATCATACATAATTGTATGAGTTCTTAAAGGAAAAGATTGGGTAATAGGTACAGGAAGAAGGTGCTACTTAAGAAGTCTTTTAACAGTAAGCATATTATGGCATTTAATTACCATTACTATCCTCAGGGTTAGGCATTAATATTGATTATAGAAATAAGAGTACTACACATACTTTTAAAAATTAGATAATGAAAAAATATAAGCTATGATATGTGTTCAAAGGAATTGAAAATATGTTTTTATAATGAATGGAGAAGAAAAAGGCAGCCTCTCATTTTAAAAAGAGAGCATAGTACTGACAATAATCTATTTACTTCAGAAGCTTTAAAACTTGAATTTTTTCTTCATGTCTTCCTTTTATTCCCTGAGCACAATGATTTTTACTGAACTGGAGAGTTTTAAAACAATATAAATCATCACTTTTTTGTCAGAAAATTCAATACCCTTTCCCCCCCTCAAGTTTATATCAAGTTTTCTTAAGAAAGTCATGTCAATACAGTGACTGACAGATGATAAATCCCAACGGAAGCCTTATAGATTAGCAATTATCCTTGCATATAACTACCCTAAATTTGAGATGGGATATCTTTATGATCATTGTCTAGTATATGTCAATGAGTGCTTCATTTCTTGTATCTCCTTAATTGGTTCTGTATTACCCAGTCAATTCTTCTCATTATGTGACATCGTGTTAAAGATTTTTGCCTTCAGATTCACTTATTTTTCTTTTTCTTTAAACCCAAGCTTTTCAAAGTAGCTTTCTACATCCCTAAGGGAGCTTTTTATGCCCTTTAAGAAACTATTCTGAAATTAATAATTCATTTCACTGCAATTGTTCTGTATTAACCATACTGTGCCTCCAAAATGTTTTTTCTTTTGATGTACTTATTCCATTTCCTTTTCAAAATATTGTGATTTTCATAGTGTCTGTATTGTTCATTTAGGCACACTTATGAAGAAAACTGTAATGGGAAAGCCAACCCAGACTTCATAACTACACTTTGAAAAGTTAAGATAAGAATATTGAATTATGAAAGTTTAGGGAAATTTGTCTTCATTTTCATTGACTTGAACTACCTACTTCCATTCAAGATTTTGCTAGAGAGAGTGATGGAATATTACAGTCTTTCTGAGGATGGTAAGATGAGGCAGGACTTAGTTATAAATAGGAAAATGATATTGTTAATAACTTTGTACTCTCATTCTCAGTATCCCTTTGGCCCTTAAAGATGCTCATTTTCTTCTTACAAATCACTCATGCATCACACTTAATGTCGCTTTTACAGAAGTGACCTAGTATTTATACCATTTAAAAAGAGACATTTTTCATTCAAACTTTAAATTCATAATAATAATGTATTTAACATTTGACACACAGTGTTCATTAAAGTAATAAAACAATAGCTAAAATTTATTAAGCTCCTAGTATAGTCATGTTCAGATACTTAAATTATCTCATGTAATCTTTATCATAACTTTGAGATAAATCATACTATTAAATTCAATTTAGAGCTGAGGGACGTTAAGTAATTTGCTCAAAAATTATACTATTAAAATGCATTTTATTTTGAGAAGAAATGATAGAAAAACAAATTCAGTGGTAGAATTCCAGACTCTCTAAGACCTTCTAAGTGATTCCAGAACAATGACAGATGACTTTTCATAAATTTAAAATCTAGTCATAATAGTGAAGGTATATCCAAATAAAATAATTTGATATGCATTTTTTAAGTATCAATGGGATATAAGATCATTTCTAGTGTTTCTCAAAGGGTAAATTGTTAATTATATCATTGTTCTCAGATAGAGTGCAAAAAGAAAATAGGTCATTTGGAAATAAACAACAGCATTATCTTTCTACCCTGGTATAATTGCAATCAGTTACTAACACAAAGAAGTCATTTAATGAGCAACAACCCACAGGAGACTTAAATCCCAATCTCATTTTGAACCTCATTCCAAAGCATTTATCTAACCTCATCTAGAGCCCAATTAACTGTGTACTTTACTGAAAGAAGTATAAATTCTTTTTTCTTGCTATAGGATTGGAAGTATTCTTAAAGATTGGCGATTTTTAAAAGTTAACAATATGTGGTTATATTCAAGGGGAACCATTTGAAGACTAGTAGCCTTTCTAACCTTCATACTTCCATTTATATTTTATATAAAATAGGTTCTCTATTATTCTAATTGCAATACTTATCTCAGATGTTGTTCTTACAGAAGAGACATAAAAAAGTTTTCATTTTCTTTTCAATTGTCATTTCTCAGAGTTCTGGCACAGTTTTAAAATATAAATTGCCTGAATTTTAGCTTCTGGTTCTTCATGTTATTCAGAAAAAGGTCTAAATTCCAAAGCATGGAAGTATGGGGAGGATTGAGGGATTGACAGATTACATATATATAAAATCCTCAGATAAATCTTAACTTTTGAAAATTCATAATCAGAGACTGTACGTTTATTATAAGTTTTATAAAATACCAAGTTCCAATTTTATTTTATTTTATTTTTAAACCTTTATTTTTAAAAATATATATATTTTATTGATATTTCACAGAGAGGAGGAAGGGAGAGAGATAGAGAGCTAAAAACATCAATGAGAGAGAAACATCGACCAGCTGCCTCTTGCACACCCCCTACCGGGGATGTGCCCGTGACCAATGTAGATGCCCTTGACCTGGAATCGAACCTGGGACCTTTCAATCCACAGACCGACGCTCTACCACTGAGCCAAACCGGCTTCGGCATCAAATTCCAATTTTAATGCCCTTTCTCTGGTTTCATAAATTCTCCAATCATAATTATACTTTTGCTAGAGGCATGGTGCACAAATTCATGCACCAGTGGGTCCTTGGTGTGGCCTGAAGAATCAGGCAGAAAGTGGCTCTCTAAAATCCTCTGAGGGGTTCTGGTTGTAAGAGGGCATAGGCCAGGCTAAGGGATCCCACCAGTGCATGATTGGGGCCCAGTAGGGACGCGGGTGGTTGGTAAGCTGGGGAGGGACTGTGGGAGGACTCCAGGGCATGTCCAGCCTATTTTGCTCTGTCCTGATTGGCTGGACCCCAACAGCAAGCTAACCAATAGTTGGAGTGTCAGTCTCTTGGTGGTCAGTGCACATCATAGTGAGAGGTTGAGGGGCCTTAGCATATAATTAGCTTATTACACTTTGATTGGTTGAACAGCTGACTGGACCACAGGACACTTAGCATATTAGGCATATATATATATATATATATATATATATATATATATATATATATATATATTTTTTTTTTTTTTTAAACATTTTATTGATTTTTTACAGAGAGGAAGAGAGAGGGACAGAGAGTTAGAAACATCAATGAGAGAGAATAATCAATCAGCTGCCTCCTGCACACCCCCAACTGGGGATGTGCCGGCAACCAAGGTACATGCCCTTGTCCAGAATCAAAGCTGGGACCTTTCAGTCTGCAGACCAACATTCTATGCACTGAGCCAAAACGGTTTTGGCGGCTGGCTTTTATTATATAAGATTTTACATTTAAAATATTAAACCAAAGACTATTTTTATATTGCCATCATATTTTTTACTAATAAATATGATAATCTAAGTGTATGCAAGGAAGCCTTTGCAAAATAAACTTGTGTTTATGAGAATGTAGGTTCTTTTATTTTAAATCACCCTATATTTACCTTAATTTATCTTCTAAATATTCATAATATATTGTACTCAACACTCAGAAACAACGTATTTCAATTCAGAAAATATTTTTTAAAAAGAACTTGTGATTCAAATTTCTGACTAATATATTTAGTTTTTAATATGTTTATTAAATATCTTAGCAAGCAATAACAACTTTTTAGGACTTTCCCTAAACTCTTAAGTACTTGTTGGGATGTGAAAGAGAGAGGGAAATTAATTATAATTTCTGGATGATAGAGAATGCTGTGAAGACTCTGAAGACTTAAAATTGCCTTTTCTGCTATACCTAATATCATGATTCTTCAAGAACCCAGGAAAAGATTCATCTCTACAAGAGGAAAACCAATGGGTTTCTAGAATTATGACCTTTATCTCTTAATATCCTCCTGAGAGACATCAATAATTTCCACTGACCCTACATAAAAAAACCTTAATATGATAAGTAAAGGTCACCTTCATTATTATATTTTTCAAGATATGTAGTACTTTTGAAATAAGTTTAATATAGTAAGAGAATTAATAAAATCACGAATTAAAATTCAGAAAGATAGAAAGACATTTGCAAATGATAATTATAAATTAGGTAACTCAGAACAATTGTCCTGAAAGAAAGATATCTAAACAAATAATATATGTATAAATATCTAAACAAAATATATGTATAATCATCTTAAAAGTACAAGGTAGTAAGAAGATACTGAGGCATAGCTAGAACAAATCTGATATACCGGATTAGGTCTAAGAAAAATAATACCAACACTCAGAATTACTTTTGCCCTAAAACCATCTTTTGATAAAGGGGAAAAAAGCTTTAAAATTAAACTGATTTTGAAGACATCACAGAACAAGGGGACAAATCAAAGTCAAGTGCACATTAAACAACTTCCAATAAAGCTTGTATATCAAGGACAAAACTCAAATGATTAGAGTCAAAGAGAGTGAAAGTAGCCCTTGAGTGAACTTGAGGCTTGGCTTTCTATAATTTTGATTGTGCAAAAAACTGAAACTTTTGCATTTATATTAAAATGTTCTTCCATTGATGGTACCTGAATTGATCAGAGAAAGTAAACAAAAAATTTCTCAGAGGCTAACCCCATCATCCTAAACTTTATATTATACTTATAATTAGATTTCTATTTGAAACACTTAACGAGAGTCAGTAGATAGAACATAAATATAAATAGCCTACATGTCTGTACATATTGAAATTATTGGACACAGAATATAAACTATGACTATTAGTTCATAAAATTAAAACTGTAAAAAATTGCCAGTTTTAGAAATTACAAAGGTACCATAGCAACAGATATGATATAAATAAAACTCTATAACAAGAAAAGATTATATATATATATATATATATATATATATATATATATATATATATATAAAACCCTAATATGCAACCGAACAATCAACCAGTCACTATAACATGTGCTGACCACCAGGGGGCATATGTGAACCATGGCAGGCATCAGCAGCAGGCAACAGAGCATTGTACATAGTGGGCGTTGGCCATGGCAGGATAGTGGATCAGGTGAGTGGGGACTGTAATTGTGGTGAGCCTCTGGTGTTTACTGAAAATTCCTTGCACGTCACAGTCCCACCCAGTACTCGCACCTGCTACTCGCACTAGACCCTCTTGCACTCATGGCTGTTACCTGGAGCTGGCCCCAATTGCTCAGTGCCATCAGTAGATGTGAACAGCATCTGCAGGTTTCAATCGCCCCTCAGGGCCTCTCCAACTCCCCCTGCTCCTGAGGAGCGATCGAGGCCAGCAGTCACTACTCACCCACTGTCGGTGCCAGCATCCCTTGCAGTTGATGCCAGCATTGACCGCAATCACTCTGAACCATCAGTGGATGTGACAGGGCTGGGGCTGTCAGAGCATGGGAGTGGCAGTAGCAGGAGTGGCCCTGTCAGCAGACAGGAAACCAGGAGCTGTGGCAGGAGGGACTGGGCTGGAGCATGGAGGAGGGGCATGAGACCTGCCCTTGTGCCTACCACAGCCTCATGGCCCACAGTTCCTTTTAAAGTGCACAAATTTATGCATAGACCCCTAGTAATAATAATAATTCTAAATCAGTAGATAAGTAGAAAATATGGAAGAACATGAAACAATCAGATGAAATAATATCCAGATAAGAAACTGAAAAGTAACAAATTATATTTAAAATTCCAAAAGAAATGTTCTTGTTCTTCTCTATGAATACTAAAACCACACCTCTTCATCTTTGATTTCCTCAGAGTTCAGTTGCTATATATATATATAGATTATATATATAGCAATGTCTTCATGAACACCAAAACTTATGTTTCTTTTTATTTGAATTCCCCAAAGTTCAATAAATAATTGTTAAACTGATACCAGTTTTAGCTTTAGCCATCATATAAAAATGTTTGTTTTTTTTATCATCTAACACAACCTTCCCCAGGTGAACCATGTTCTTTTAATATAAAATTATGTTTTTCCTAGATATTCTGTATTTTCTTGTCTTGGATTTCCATTTACCATATTCTTTCTGCCGTGAATAACTTCCTGTAGATAGTCTAACCACCATTAAAGTTCCAAAAGAAATGTTCTTGTTCTTCTCTATGAATACTAAAACCACACCTCTTCATCTTTGATTTCCTCAGAGTTCAACAGATATCTGTTTAATTTATATTAGTTTTGTATTATCTATGCCATGAAAGTTTTTGTACAGTTGCAGTCCACTTAAGAAAATATAATTTGTTACTTTTCAGTTTCTTATCTGGATATTATTTCATCTGATTAATTTCATGTTCTTATATAGAGACACAGGATGCTAAGGAAATGGATCTAGAAAAGAAATTCATATACATCACAATATAAGACAGCGTGGTGACAACTTAAGAGCATGAGTATATATATTAGTAGATGAGTTAACAAATCCTCAACAGGATTAAGAAGTATGTGTGAAACAGTAACAGACAGGTTTTGGATACTGTAAACACATTGAACCCAGTAGTTCTATGCACTAAGATAGCTTACTCATAACTAAGATTGTCTTCTGTATATATTATTATTAGTAAGATTATATTTGTTATTTTATTCTCTCTCTTTGTGATTTGAAATGAGTCGTTTTTAAAATAAAATGATTATTAAATGATGTCTGGGCATAATATTAAGCTAAATGCCAATGTAGCTTTTCCCACATTATGATTTTCTATATATTCACATACTGTGTGTGTGTGTGTGTGTTTTGTTTGTTTGCTTGTGTGTGTGTGTGTGTGTGTGTGTGTGTGTGTGTGTGTGTTTTAATTTGAAAAGACTTAAGATCTGGGGTTTTTTAATTGAAGAAGAATATTCATAGTATTTAAAAATTACCCTAGCTCTCTAGTCATTTTGAAAAATACCATCTGGCATCAACATTTACTCAATGTATAATCATAGGAACAAAACACCTGCATTTAGTGTATCTTCACTTGGTTTCTCCTTGATCATCAAGAGTAGTAACACTTTGATCATCTGATTGCTTGTTATTCTTTTTCTTGTAGCATTACAATTTTCACTCAAACATTTGATGTTGGCATATTAACACCTGTTTATTTTAAACCATATAAATATGACAAATAAATAAAAACAACTTAGATTCTGTTTTGAATTCATTCCAAAGTAACTTGGAAAAAGAGGTAAAGTAAACACAGCCTATGTTTTCTTGGAGAAAACAAATAATAAACTCTACCAATCCAGGAAAAACTGATATGAAATAAGCATATTCTGATATTATATAGATAAGCCAATAACAACAACAAGAAAAAAAAACAGCTGAGATATTGAAGAGGTTGTGTGATTTTTTAATTTACCTTTATTGTTGAGAGTATTACCAATGTTTCATTTTTTTCCCCATTGACTTCTTCCACCCTACCCCCAACCTCCCAGACCTTCACCACACTATCGTCTGTGTCCGTGAGTAATGCATATATGCAAGATAAGTTCTTTGGTTAATCTCTCCCTTCTACTCCTACCTTCCCTCTGATATTCATTGGTCTATTTCATGCTTCTATATCTCTGGGTCTATTTTTTTCATAAGTTTATCTTTTTCTTTATATTCCAAATATGAGTGAGATCGTGTGATACTTGTTTTTTTTTATCAACTCATCATTAATGTTGCTTGAACATTAATGTATATGAAATGAGCAAATAAGTTATTTGCTAATTTCTTAATAGCCTATTATCTTTAAATATATTTTTATTGATTTCAGAGAGAGAGAGGGGAAAAGAAAAATTAAAACATCAAAGATGAGAGAGAATCATTGATCAGCTGCCTCCTGTGTGCCCCACTCTGAAGATGGAGCCCACACTCAGGAATGTACCCTGACTAGGTATCAAACCATGACCTCCTAGTGCATAGGACAACATTCAACCACTGAGCCACACAGGTCAGGCTATTCTTGAGACAAAAAGGCATTTGTTTCATTATTTGGCATAGTCTTATAATTAATAAATTTGCTAAACCAGGTCATAGTATAAATCTAGCCTCTCTTATTCTATCATTTAAAAAATAATTTTGGAGTTCCTGGGATATTTTTATGCTTTACATGAGTACCATAATGTTAATGTTCATGCTATGTAACATCCAAAATTGAATGCATTTTTTTGCCAATCTGTGTTCATTATAACCAAGCAAATTTCTTCTCCTGAAATATTCACACTGTATCACTATCACCAGTTATATTCATATTCTACTATCACTAGTTATAGTAATATTCTAATCTTATTTAAACATAATAGTTTCATTAAAATTCATTAATATTATTTAAACATAATAGTTTCATTAAAATTAAAATTTCCCTCCTGCTTTTTCAAGCATATAAAAATCTGTGAAAACTTTTATTTTCTTGTTTCTCCACATTACTTACGATAAAAAAAACAAAAACTGAATGTATTAAAACTACCATAGCCAATGTTATAGACATTTGTATGTTTTTTCTTTCTCCTTTCTTGAGGGCATTCTACTGTCTTACAATTTGTATCAAAAATGAACATTGAAAAAAACCCCACATATTTCAAATCAGTTTATTTATTATTTCCAAGCAATCTTATTAAATGGTAAGAGAAAAGGTATCAAGGTTGTTGAAAATTCAAGATTCATAGGTAAAGAACTGGTACTATTTTCATCAGTAATCCATTTTCTTTAACTTGGAATGGCACTCATCCTTGAATATAACCCAAAATTTATTCATTTTGCTCAGCCATCCTCAGTTATAATACACAAAATGTGTTTTTATTTTTCACTCACTACACATTAATAGCTATTATTACATATGATAAATTACTATATTTATTTTTTTACTCAACTATCAATTCTGTTTTTATTTAATAGTCAAACTTATTCCAAAAGAGGATTTTATGATGATTCACAAAGAGCCATATTACAAAATAACAATGTACAATATAATGAGAAAAAAAAATCTGAAGAATTAAAAATAAAGAGAAATAATATTTAAGGCAGATGGAACAAAAGTGGATAAATGTTCAAAATGTCTGCTCTACAGTAATACATTAGCCCCCCTCATTGGTGCAGGATATGTTCCAGGACTTGCAGGACATGCCTGAAACTATGAATAGAACTAAACATTATATGTACTATGTTTTTTTCAGTACATACATACCTATGACAAAGTTTATAAATTTTTAATAAGGCACAGTATAGATTAACAATTATAACAATGAACTATAGTAAAAGTTATGTGTATGGCTTTGGGGCCATTATTAAGAAAAAGAAGGGTCACTGGAACACAACCACAGAAATAAATGACAGTAGATCTGATAACCAAAAAGGCTGAGTGATTAAGATGCAGATAGCTTATTCAGTGTAGATACATTGGACAAAGATGATTCAATTCCTGTATGGCACAGAGCAAGATGGCGTGGAATTTTATCACATTACTCAGAATGGTGCACAATTTAAAATTTATAATTTGTTTTTTTCTAGAATTTTCCATTTAATATTTGCAGTCTGCAATTGATCAGGCTAACTGACTCAGTAGAAAGTGAAATCCAGGATAAACTGTGTTTAATACATTGTGCTGTACTTAATTTTTTTTGTGTCTGTTTCTTCTACTGGGTTTGAATATTATGGAAGACAAGAGGTCTGGTGCACAAAATTCATGCACAGGTAGAGTTCCTAAGCCTGGTCAGTGATCAGAGTCTATGGGGCCTTCTTTCCCTTGGCTGTCAGCTGCTGGCTGGGGTCTTCATTTCACACTGCCCCCTGGTGGTCAGCGCACATCATAGAGGGCAGTCAAACTCTTGGTGGGTGGAACTTTCTAGGGGACAATTTGCATATTAGCCCTTTATTAGGATAGAGATTGTATCTCATGCATCTTCATGCCTGGCCCCTAAGAGGGCCTGATAAATATCTGTTGACTACATGTACATATGAAGAAGAATGAGTAATGGTTCCCTAGTCCTAAAACGCTTCAGCTGAAAAAGGTGAGCTATAATAATTAGGTATTGTGAAATTAGATTAGAAAGAGGGCATTTAACAGCTCTGTGTATAACTCAAGCTTTGCAATGAAAAATATAAAAGCAGCTATGTTAAAACTAAATGAATAGTATCCATCAGATTTGGCATTTATTACACAATATCAGCATACTAGGCACTGTCGTAAACATAAGCACTTTATCCAGTGAATTTAGATTTATTTGTGCTGACTTTTTTACTGAAAAGACTGATGCAAATTCATAGAAGATGGTCAAAAGAATACAGAAAGATGACTTAAGTTTTCAACTTTTATAGGGACTACCTTAAATCAACTGCTCATGCTGGAAACCCATCATATTACCAGGCATACACATTACCATTACATTTTTCTTTGAACAGTGATTAGATTTCTTTGCTTATTAACCTTGTATTGATAGTTGCTGTTTCTATTTTATTATTTTTATTGTTTGTTGCACTTTTTTAAAGTACCATATAACAGTAATTCTCTATTTTTTTTAACACCCTGAATATAATAGTTCACTTTTGCAATACTCTAATATCTATAGTGTAGTCACCTATCCTCCAAGTTTTGTAAGGAAGTAAAACAAATATTGATGAAGACTTTTTTTGGGGTAATGATAGCCATAAAAACATATTCAAAGTTGGAAATAATAAGAATACTGGCTAAATAGTTCAAATATTAATTTTAAGAAATATCTCCACAATATTTTAAAATCTAAAGATTTTACCATTGTATGTATATATTATTATGGACTAAATTTTAATAAAGTTTTATTGTATTGGTAAATTATTATGTAAATTTCTCATTTTAAAGAAGATCTTAATTTAAAAAAAAATAAAAATATATATATATAGTGTTAAGTTTTCTTGTTAAAAATTCTTATTTTTAACTTTTTACAATGTTTTCAATATCATAAGGATCTTTGGTTTATAGGAATCTTTTTAATGATCCGCGTGGAAAGAGTTCCAATTCAGGGTTCGGGTTCTGGAGAAGGGCCGCACACAAATGAAGAGACTTGTGACTTGAAGAAATTCAATTTAGCGATATGGGGGACCAGGCGGTAGTCCAACTCTAGTGGGAGAACTACTATGTGCTCTGGCCCAGCCATCCCCTTTTATTGAGGCTTTGGGGAAAACATCTTAGGCAATATAAACAGAAATTTACATGTAGCCCTTAGGCAGGAAATAACAGAAACTTAAACAGGACAAACAAGGTGGAGGCTGCTTCAGCTAACAATGTTTCAACTAAAGGGTGAGTGGTTAGAGCAATTAAGGTTGTTGACCAGCCTTCCTGGCTTCCTGTCAACATCTCTTTTTAGTGAAACTGATTTGTTTTCCAGCATTGGTCCAAGTAACAATTGAATCAGGCACTAACTTATTTAGAAAAAAAGTGTGTGTGTGTGTGTGTGTGTGTGTGTGTGTGTGTGTGTGTGTGAAATTGTGGGCCAACTCATAAAAAGCAAGTTTTTCTGGAGCAAGGACCAAAATAATGTGGGAGACCTAAAGGCTAATTCCTTTCTGTTTCCATATATATTTATATTTTCCCCCCTCTATTTTAACAGAGAAATTCTAAGTTTAATTACGTAGAAGCCTGGATTTTTTCTCTCTTCCTGTATCTATATGGCATAATATTGATTGCCAGAAATTCTGAGGTAAAAGTCTTTATTTTAATTATGCTCACCAATAAATAAAACCAGACATTAGCTCAAATAGGAATGGCAGATTTTAATCATTAATATACTATTGCAACATGGAAAAGAGTTCAAAGTAAACTGAACTCAACTTCAATTAGCACAGAGGTGACTGGGACTTTTAAATGGAGACTGGAGAAGTTGGAAAGGGAACAAGCTGAGACTCAGCAGAATCAGAAAAGTGACAATTTATAAAATGTGAGTGGGGAGGAAGGTTGTTCCATGTGAAACTCCTCTGGGTTTGCTAACTGCTGCGTGTCAAAGTAAAGCGCCTGCCCCTCAGCATAACCCCAACACCCAGAGACCGAAAAACAATTGGGTGTTGGCTAGAACAAACACTAAAATGTTTTTGGCAGCCTTGAGTTTTCTCAGGCAGGAACTTTAAGGGGTCTAGATCATTCTAGGAATGCTGCCCTCAGCTGTTAGAAACAATATTAGTGTTAGTTTGTGTACTTTTAGGCCAAAGTGGAGGCCTAGTCCAGCAGAAGGCTCAGAGGAACCTGGCTAAAGTTTGGTTCAGGAAAGAATTTTTGTCATTATCTAGAAGCTTTTAACTGCCCTCCCCTGTTATGCCATATGGCAGAAAATAGTTTCCCACATCTCCAAAGTAAAGACAACCTTTATTTTGTCTACTAGAGGTCCAATGCACGATATTAGTGCCAGGGGCTTGCCCCTGGCCCCTGCCCACTGCCTCCTAGGTGGGGGGCCTCTGCCGAGACCACTGCCCTCTATGGCTTTGTCTAGAAGGAAGGACATCTGGAAGGATGTCCAGTCTAATTAGCATATTATGCTTTTATTATTATTATTATTATTATTATTATTATTGATGGATTTCCTGTACTGCTGCATGACCTTATATAGTCTCACAATAAATTTCTATCACCAAATGCAATATGAGTCTGCCATGTAGCTCATTAAAACCTTATACAGGTTAAATAACCCAGTACAATGCTTTACACTGTACTGAGATGACCAATGGGCATATATATCATAGTCTTGTAGTTGAAGGTGTAGCCAAACCAATTACTATAAGATCATAATCATACACTAATTGTTTCAATCACTAGTTATGGGAATAGCATAAATTCACTTGTCATCAATGCAGTTTAATAGCATAGAAGTGGTTTAACTCTCTTTCAAGGAATTATGACTTTATGAAACTAATATTTCAGAGAGAAGTAATTCAAGAAGACGGTGACTACAGCATTGTTAAAAAAAAAAAAAAGGAAAAAAAGATCAGAATGTTGATTTGAACAGGACATCCAGATAACATCATAATTGAAAACAGATACACTAAGCAGAAAGCAGACTTGAGTTTTCTGGTTCTTGAACATTTATGCAATTGGCCAGTTGTAAAGTCATGCTAGTGAAAGTACATGCATTTTTAGTCTCTCCCTCAGACATTTAGCTAATGATTGATCATAAATTACTTTGCTACTGGAAATGTAAGGCCAGATCTATATGATGTTAATGAGTTAGATGCTACATTGCAGATGACCGATAATAATAATCAGGGGCTATTAAATGTGTACTGATGATGAGCACCAATTTGTTTCAGTGGACAAACCTAAATTGAGAACCTGCATTACTCGAATTCTCTAGCTAAGAGAAGGTGGCTTTACTTCTTTGAAGCTCAGGAGCTTTTTAGTAAAATGGGGACATATTTATTAGTTCTCACAGATTACTTCTCACAGAATAAAAGTTATGATCATGTATGTGGAAGTATTTTGTAAAATGGCAAATTAGCTATCTTTATTATTACATGATCATTCTTTAAAAATATAGATTTTAAAATAAAACTTAAAAGGAGACATAAGTAAATAAATATATAAATAAATGCATTGAAATATTTATTGTGAAGGAGAAAAGCTGATTAAAGATACCTATTCAATAATAGTGTTAGCTTGTATTTTAAAACTATTTTAATTCTAATTTAATAGTGCATTAAAATTTTGAAATAAAAAATAGAGTAGATTAAATCACAAATACATTTAAAAAGTAATATTCTAGATTTAAAATTTAAGATGCTTTCTGATTTTATATTCAGTGAATAGATGTCGAAGATATTCTATATGCTGATCTCTAAGTGATTATTATAAGCCATAGAAGCCAATATTATCATGTGAGCTTATAGATAAAGAGACTAAGGTTCAGAGTAGCTTGCAAAGCCTAAATTTGCATGGCTAATGCATTTAAGTGCTGATGTTTTACTGGTTTTCTAAAAAATCCTAAAGTTAATGATTTTATCCTTTATATTATACTGAAGGTCTGGTGCATGGATTTGTGCACATTGAAATAAACTTAATTAGAAAGGACTAGTGGGGTGGGCTGGACTGCACAGAACTGGCTGGACATATCCTGGATCCAACCTCTAGTGGTCCCTCCCCGGCCAGCTGCACTTGGGGCAGTGCTGGGGCTCGAAGGGGAAGGGCATCTTTGGAGTGAGCAGGGTCACTCCAGCAGGTGGTGTCCGTCAGCCTGGTCTGCGGGGACTGGGCAGAAACCAGCAGTCTGACACCCCCTGGAGCAGTCCCAGAGTGTGAGAGGGTGCTCTGTATAGTTGCTGTCATTCAGCAGCTCCTGCGTTGAGTGCCTGTCCCTTGGTGGTCATTGCACATCATAGCTACCAGCCTGTCAGCCAGTCAACCTGTTACTTAGACTTTTATATATATAAAAAGGCCTGGGGAATGAAATTCGTGCACGGAGTGGGGAGTCCCTCAGCCCAACCTGCGACCCCTTGGGAAATGTCCAACTGCCTGTTTAGGCCCGATCCCTGTGGTAGTCGGACATCCCTAAACAAGCAGTCAGACATCCCTTTCATAATCCAGGCTGCTGGCTCCCAACTGCTCACCTGCCTGCCTGATTGCCCCCCACCACTTCTGCCTGCTAACCTGATCACTCCCCTGCCAACCTGATCGACACCTAACTGCTTCCTTGCCAGCCTGATCGTCACCAACTGCCCTACCTTGACAACCTGGTCATCCCCAAATGACCTCCCTTGCATATTCCCTCTGTATTAGATAGGGTTTTTTCTTTAACATATTGGACAGCCCTAACTGGTTTGGCTAGGTGGATGGAGCATCAGCCTGCAGACTCAAGAGTCCCAGGGTCGATTGTGTTCAAGGGTATGTACCTTGGTTGGGGGCACATACCCAATGGGGAGTGTGCTGGAGACAGCTGATCAATGTTTCCCTCTCATATATGTATCTAGCTCTCAGTCCCTTTCCCTTCCTCTTTGTAAAAAATCAATAAAATATATATTTAAAAAAACAAAACACTTAAAATTCCTCCTCCATATCTGCCTGGCTGGTGTGACTCAGTGGTTGAGACCCAGGCTGCCCCTGTTGGCAGGGTATAGTGCCATGGGGGTGCATACCCCTCCCATGCTGAGACCCTAGCTCAGGCTGTGGCCTCTGGCAGGGGATCAAACTGGGAGTGAATTTGTTTTTATTTTTATAAAGGATCAAGAGGGCCTCTGTGCAGCATTCTGCCAGGCTGCTTACTCTGCAGGCTCTCAATGACAGCCCTCCCTGAGACAGGGGGACTCTAGCAGGGCTTCAAGGACTGGGCGCAGCCATCTTGTGGCTATGGGAGCCGCCATTTTTGTTGTGGAGTGATGGATAATTTGTATATTGCTCTTTTATTAGATAGGATATAATTTGCCAAATAAGCTTGCATTTTAAGTCACACTGCCGATTTAAATACAAATACTAGTAAATATATATGCTTGATTATTTATTGCTTTAAATTATGGATTATATGGTCACACAGTTCTATTCAATTTTGTATCTAATATTGAGGCAATTATTTAAATTACATGCACCTCAGTTTCCTCTGTTAAAAGGTAATCACTGTACCTATCTCGTAGGATTTCTGTGTTGATTAAAGAGTTTATACATAAAAAGTGCTTCAAATAGCACTTGGCACTGAAGAAGCACTCGGTTAGCTCTTATTATTGGGCCACTATTTTCTGCTACTATCTTTCTTTCTAAATATCTCCATTCCAAAATAATTAAAAATTAAAGTTTTTTATGAAAAAATTACAATTGATGCATTATAATTTATTTATAATTCACACCTTAACATCAAATTTAATAATCAATCTGGTATGCTATCATTTTTATGATTCATTATCTAAGTTACTTAAAATGCCATCATTCTGCAGCAAAGTATTCAGGAAAAATGTATAAACATCTTGCCTTTTCTTGAAGAGGGAGAGGATGATGAAAAATTATTACTATCTTTGTAGAGAATATCATGTCCAATTTAAATGAGAATAAATTGGCAATACAACCATCACAACAAAATCATAATAACCGTATCATATGTTTGATTATTTAGAAGAAAATATCCCTTTAAAATGTATAAAAGTAATAGTATATATGATTTATTTTAATAAACCATTATATTCCTGGGTATGTGTAAAGGATGCTATGCGTATGGTTTGTAATCAACAAATAAGCTTAGCAGGCAGAATTTTTTTTCAGTTTATAAATGAGGAAACAATTTCAGAAGCTTTTTGTAATTTGGAAGGATGTAGAACAGTTATTGTGTGTACAATCCTTATACTTGGATAGGCATGAGTTTCAATTATATATTTTTTCTGACTAATATGTAACTATTATCTATTTCATTTTTATGGTGTGTGAAATTCCTCATCATGTTGTTATGAGGATTGTGTGTGATCATGTCCATATGACCTTTAGTATAAAATTGCACTCATAGACATCATTCATATCTGGTTACCATTTTAGGATTATGCTAATGCATAAATATTATGTAAATTTTTATTAAAGTATATGTTTCTCTGACTCTAATAATCACCATCATTGATAACCATTTTATCTATTCATAGAATACTAGTATATTGAAATTAAACATTTTGATCAACCATTTTTTAAAATTGATTTTTATAGAGAAGAGGGGGAGAGAGAGAGAGACATAGATTTGTTGTTCCACTTATTTATGTATTCATTGTTTGCTTCTGTATGTACCTTGATTGGGAATCAAACCCACAAACTTGGCATACCAAAACCATGCTCTTACCAACTGAGTTACCTGGCCAGGACCCTTGATCAGCCATTTTTAAATTAATATTTAATTATCTGGACATAAAAGTCATATACATGTGTATCTTCATAAAAGTCATATACATGTGTATCTTCAGGCTTAATTGAGGAATCTATGGAACAAATATTCTTACTCATCTAGTGTTTCCCATTGCAAAACAGAGCTGAAATACTGGCCAAGGTGATGGTGGTGATTTTGTCCTCACATAGAGAGCAGGTACCCGCAGACCACTTTAATTTGATGTTTTTTCTTTCTAGAATAGAAATGGCTGGAGAAAGACCTTTGATTGCAATTTTTGATGAGCTTGAATCACTCTTTCATACTGTGAGTTGACCATAACCTACAAAAGATTAATGCATTATAAAACCAAATCAAGAATGACATTTTCATTTTTACACCAAAAGCATAGCAGCAATATTTCTCATAAAGAAATGATTGATTTATACTGGATAGAGGCAATATACTTTTTTACACAAGTGCACATATTTTTATAAAAACATTCAAACCTTTAATATAATTATTTTCTCACATTTTTCAGTGAAATATTATTTAAAAGCAAAAAATAGGGACTACAACTATATAATATTTTATACTGTTCTATTAATGAATGTTATGAAAATATTCTTCAAGTGAATTTGTCAAAAATGATGTTTCCAAGGAACCATTCCACCATCTGGAACACTGCAGTGTATTGTGAGTCATGCTAAAATTATTTGGCATGTGACATGCCTAAACCATTTTATTTATAGTAGCACATCACAATGATTCGCTCCATCAGTGACTTGAATTCAAAATACTCAAATAGGATTGATGACTCAATAGTTTAGTTTTGAAAAATTCATGCATCATAAATGATAAGACACTTTCATGAAATAATCTGTTTCAGTCACAGATGCACCATCCTTTTTAATAACATACTACCTTTTGAACAATTCAAACATTTTTCTACCACAACTGCTAAATGCTATACCTTCTTGTAAATACTGAATGTTGAAATAATAAATAGAAATGAGTGATATTATACTGTCTTTTCCTATTTATTAACATTTTTTTAAGTGGGACATCTGTAGGTGCTTTTATTATTTTTAAAAAATATATATTTTATTGATTTTTTTACAGAGAGGAAGGGAGAGAGATAGAGAGCTAGAAACGTCGATGAGAGAGAAACATCGACCAGCTGCCTCTTGCACACCCCGTACTAGGGATGTGCCCGCAACCAAGGTACATGCCCTTGATCGGAATCAAACCTGGGACCCTTTAGTCCGCAGACTGACGCTCTACCACTGAGCCAAACCGGTTTCGGCTATTAACATTTTTTATATGTGACAAAGAAACAAAAATATAAACAGGAATATATTTTTAAAAATTAAATTAATATTTTGTATTCCAAGTATTATGACATGTGCTTTAAGCTTCAAAGTAAATAATCTATTGTTCTTGACCCTACCTATTTATTTAAACCAGCTATATCATCAAAAAGAAGAAAAAATAAATTTATAATATTTTATTTCTTGGTAGAATGAATATCTACATCAAAATTTAAGTATATTGCTTTAAATTAAGTAAATCAACTTATTTATTTATTTAATATCTATATCCATATCCATATCCATATCCATATCCATATCCATATCTATATCTATATCTATATCTATCTATGGCTAAGTGATTGACCATACAGCTGTCCCACTGACAGACTAACTAGCTGATACATATGACATGCACTTGCAATTTAAAAATAAACATTGACTCACGCATATGCAATACATATAAAGCTCTTCCAATCGCATATGTGTGCTTTGATCTGTCTTTGTCAATCGTGAATTTGATTGATTTTGTTGACATTCTGAAGCTGAAAGGAAGTGGCATCATCGTCAGAATATGTCTGAAGAACAACTATTGGCACAAAGTACTTTGAAGCCAAAAGAAGCCGCATTGTTGACAGAATGTATCTGAAGACCAACTATTGGCCCAATGTATCATTTGAGTGATGACTATTGATTCAACAGATGATGCTGAAAAGAAAAAATTTCCCAATTAATTTCTTAATAATATTACTCCTTCAGGAATGTCATATCAAAAATTAAAATTAGGTGCAATCATCGTGCTACTGAGCAATCTTAATAATATTGATAAACGGGGTCTTTGTAATGGTACTAGATTTATTATCAAAAGATTGCAACCTAACATAATTAAAGCTGAAGTATTAACAGGATCTGGGGAAGGAGAGGTTGTTCTGATTCCAAGAATTGATTTGTCCCTATCTGACACTGGCCTCCCACTTAAATTAATTTTAAGACAGTTTTCCTTGATGCCAGTATTTGTGATGTCTATTAATAAACCATAAGGACAAACTCTAGATCTTCTAGCAATATTCCTACCTGAACCCATATTTAGATGTAATCAGTTATACGTTTCTTTTCTTTAGTTCTAAAAGCATGTGACATTAGAGTTAACACCGTAAATATTGCATCAAAGGGGAAATTAGTCAAGCACTCTGAAAGTGTTCTTACTCTTAATGTGATATACAGGGAGATATTACAATAAGTTTAATCAATTTATCAGTCATTGTTTTTATCAATGTTGTTTTTTTATTATGTTTTTGTTGTTTTTATATCATGTCTTGGTTGTTCTTATATCATGTTGTTACAGTTTGTTAATAAATTTATATATTACTCGAAGACTGGTGCACAAAATTCATGAGTGGGTACAGTCCCTAGGCATGGCCTGTGATCAGGGCCATCTTTCCCAGCTGTCCACAGCCAGCCCTGCCTCCCACCACCACCCCTCCCTTGGTTCTCTGTGCACCTCATAGTGATTGGTCCAGTGGTCATTCTGGTCATTCTGCCATTAGGGTCAATTTGGATATTACCCTTTTATTATATAGGATAGAGGCCTGGCACATGGGTGGGGGCTGGCTGGCCTGCCTGAAGGGGATCCTGGACTGAGGTGTGGGGGCGGGGCTGGCCTGGGGGAGAAGCAACCAGGTGTTTGCATGCCAGCTCCACCCCTGATTAGGGGCGGGGCCAGCCTGGGCAAGGGGCTCCTGGTGGTTTGCAGGCTGGTCACACCACAGCTTTATCTGGAATGACATCTGAAAGACATCTGGTCTATCAGCTCTAATTAGCTTATTACCCTTTTATTAGTATAGATTTTCATATACATTTTACTAATTTTCTTTCACATCTGACACTTCTATTATAGAGAAATGGCAAATAGCAATATTAAAATATTTCTTGTAATTAATATCCTTTCAATGTATTGTATATGAATCCATGTACTAGACCACTAGTAATTTAAAAAGAGAAGTAGAACAAGAGAATGACAAAAAGAGTAAGAGGTCTGAGGACATAATATTATTAGTGGCTCAAATTCTTTTGCACACCTACAAGTGATCTCAAGGCCCCAAATCAAACTATAGCTGAAAAAAGGTAAGTGACCAAACTGACCGTCTAATCCACATGTGTCAAACACAAGGCCCGCAGGCCAAATCCGTCCCGCCAGGCCTTGCAATGTGGCCCGCACTGCGCTGTCATCACTGCCCTCCGCTGCGTTTCCATCACAATGACAGTTTATGACTGTTCAGTAAACCATTCGGCCCACGATTTAGGCTGGATTTTAGATTTTGGCCCCTTCTCTGATTGAGTTCGACACCCCTAGTAATCTTTCATAAATCATACCATCAATGTAGGTATTTTATTGAAATTTCTAAAATATTTTGAAATATTATGTCATATTGACTTACCGTATTTTTCGGACCATAAGACGCACTTTTTTCCCCCCAGAAGTGGGGGGGAAAAGTCCCTGCGTCTTATGGTCCAAATATAGCCTACACATATACTTTAAAAAAAAAAGTTTTTTTTACTTGCCTGGCTCTGTGTGGTCTCTGTGTGCTTGCCCGGCTCTAAAATGGTTCTAAATGCTGCTGTTTACTTTACAGGGTTGATTATAGGTGTTTATGACTGTGATGTTGGGTTTTAATGCACATAAAATATTTTAGGACACTATTTGTTTCAGAATCTTTTTTTCTTCATTTCCCTTCTCTAAAAACTGGTGCATCTTATGGTCCGGAGCGTCTTATGGTCCGAAAAATACGGTATCAACTATATGAAATTATTGCACCTAGTTTTATAGCTTCCTTGAATCCCTTATTTTCTTCCATTACAATTTCCATTTCAAATTTTCTCCTGATGTTGAAAAGCTCAAACTATTATATAATGAAAAGTACAATGGGTGTTCAAGTTCCTCAATTAAGAACATTCAGCCGAAACTGGTTTGGCTCAGCAGTAGAGCGTTGGTCTGAGGACTGAAAGGTCCCAGGTTCGATTCCGGTCAAGGGCATGTACCTTGGTTGCTGGCACATCCCCAGTAGGGGGTGTGCAAGAGTCAGCTGGTTGATGTTTCTTCTCTTTCATTGACGTTTCTAGCCCTCTATTTCTCTTCCTTCCTCTCTGTAAAAAATCAATAAAATATATATATTTTTTAAAAGAACACTCAAAATACAAGAATGGCCTCAAAGTACTAGTCAATACTGGAAAAGAAAATAGAGACAACCCACACTTAAGATTTTGAAGAAATAATCACTTGGACATACCTAAGGGATTCTACAGCCACATTCAGAAAATTAAGCCATGATATTTGTTCTTAGGTAGCTCATTTGCAGTTAAATGTCAAGGATGTTTTTCTATTAAAAGACAAATGTTAACAGTAGAGAAATAAAGGAGAGGGAGCCAAATGTTTAACCCTAGCTCAGAATTGAGAGAATTGAGTTCTTTGTAATTGTAAAGTTTTTACAAATATTGTTTCAAATCAAATTGGGAAATTATATATATATATATATATATATATATATATATATATATATATATATATATATATATATAAAACCATACATTATCAATGAACTTTGGTTAGTGAGGAGATGTCTTCTGTGATGCAAATGGCAAACTAAGACATATAAAGGTGAGTTTCTTAAATATGGTCACTCTTGCATATGACTTTTTAAAGTCAGTAAATAAGTAGATCAATTAAAAATAATGTAAAGTTGTATTTGAGTGACCTTTTTTTCCCCTCGAATTGGTCTTTAATATACCATAGCAAATCAATTAATAGCTCCCTAATAGTTTTCCAACTTAAACTCTAAAAAGGAGCTTAGTATTTATATACTTTTAAGAACACTGCCTGTTCTTTCATTATTACAGATCTGAGTGGCTCAGCTGTATGAACAAATCTTTAACTGCATTTAATTTAATCATGTTTGACTACTTGAATATTCTTCAGGTTAAATGATCAACATGTAATAGAAATGACGAAGTACAGACAGATGCTGGGAGATCAGTTGTTTGTCATCTTTGGGCACTGTGGTATGTAAGTCTGATTATTTACTTATCTGCTTAAACTTTCTGTTTGTTTTTTGTTTTGTTTTTTCAGTTCCTCATACCCTGGTCCAGGATTAAATATAAGATCCTCAGTTAGTATGCAAAGATTCCAGTGTATGAGTTCAGTCCCATTCCATATCACTTTACTGAAAATGCACTTCTTTAGTTTGTTCTGTGATGGGCAAATTGCTCTTGAAAGAATCGCTGTATTGTTTTCAGTGCACGCTTTACATATGCTCTGCCTTTTGTCCAGATTGTCCTTCCTTTCTGTATTCAGACTAGCTCTTCTTGTTTATTCTACAATGCTCAGTAACCTTTATGATGCCACCATCTCTTCCTGGCATCCTCTAATGATGCAGTTCTGACACTACTGTTAGTCCATTGTGACTTGTCAGTCTTCCTTGCCAGACTAAAAGGTTACTGATTATGATTGCCCTCTGTTGTTTTTTTAAACTACATATCTTTGGTGTCAATCCCATTCTCCAGCATCTGGGGGGGAAAAAAAATCTAGGTGTATAAAATGTTTATTTAAATAATTCATTAAAATTCCCTTTTCTGATATGTTGAAATTAATGTATGTATTCTTTCTTTATACAATGTTTATTTGTGGATAAATTCTTGTTGGATTAAAAAATTAAATATACAGCCCAAACCGGTTTGGCTCAGTGGATAGAGTGTAGGCCTGGGGACTGAAAGGTCCCAGGTTCTATTCTGATCAAGGGCACGTACCTTGGTTGCGGGCACATCCCCAGTATGAGGTGTGCAAGAGGCAGCTGATTGATGTTTCTTTCTTGTTGATGTTTCTAACTCTCTATCCCTCTCTCTTCCTCTCTGTAAAAAAATGAATAAAAATATATTTTAAAAATTAAATATGCAAATATATGTATATACAAAGTAGCAACGTGTGCTTCTCTCTTTTTCTCCTACTACACTTCTCAAAGTTCATTGACATTAACAATACAGTCAGACTTTCTCTAACATGGTTTTCAGGACATCTTAAACTGCAAAAATAGGATGCACTAGTACAAGGAAGGTACTATTGACATTTTCACTTGGCTGACAGAAAAGCATGTGTGTATTAAAACTAATTGTGCTTTGGAGTTTAACATTG
The DNA here is from genome assembly GCF_014108245.1 of Pipistrellus kuhlii. Classification (NCBI taxonomy): domain Eukaryota; kingdom Metazoa; phylum Chordata; class Mammalia; order Chiroptera; family Vespertilionidae; genus Pipistrellus; species Pipistrellus kuhlii. The sequence goes on from NW_023425404.1 coordinate 5,192,444, forward strand.
CCATAGGGCATGGCTTTCTTAACCACAACACACCGAAAAATGCCTGAGATAAATGATTCACATTAAACTTTGGCTACCTGGTTGGATGCTGTGCTTCTTTTGTGGTTAATTCTAGACATAGTGTGGTTCCTTGTACATTACTGCATTTGGTGGCTCTCTAGCTGCCTGAACATATAACTGAAAACATTAACAGGCTGTTCTAGACGCAGGTGTTCCACATTTTCCCTGGTTCTCTAAAAATATGCCATTAAATTTAAAAACTGCTAGATGTAGGCATATTTTCATATATTTTTGAGTGGTTATAAGCATTGTAAAAGCCAAACAAATGTTTTAAGTCTCTAAAAGTACAGTGGATAAATGTATAGATACCACAAGTCATGTTTCTTGGTTTCCTCACTAGGCCACATATGAAATATGAAAGGAATAAAGGAGGAAGCAAGATAGGCAAGCTATTTTGAATTTATTTTTAGTGGGAGTCTTTAATGCACACTTTGCTAAACTGTGTAAATGCTGAAAATCCTCTTTTTTAACAAAGAAGTACATGTATGCAAACTATCTCCTGAGGATAAGCCAGAGAAATTCGGCATACATATGTTTGAATATTGTGATTTGCACTGTTAGTCTAATAGAAAGCAAGTGGACTGATCTATCAACTACTATGTCGTGAAATCCTGATTTATGTTTCATCCTCTAATTAAAGTCCAAGAAACCTAAAGCTGAGATAGAGTTTGTATAAATTTACTTAACAATGAGATGTCTATTAGATGATGTAAATGTCACAGTGAAATTGGAAGACTTTTCATTCAACATGAAAAACAGAAATAAGCTTCAGCATAGAGATAGCCAAGCCATTCCCAAAAGACAGACAGAGGGGTCTAAGAAACCCCATCACTTTATACAGCAGTCTGGTCTGGGTCACATGTCTTGTTACTTTGTAAGGATCCAGCAAAAAAAATGCAAAATTTATTCCTCAAACCCTATTTAGGAAAAAGGAGGCAAGCTCATGTTCTGGTGATAATGCATTGGCTACACTAAAATCCTCAGAACAGAATCCACTTTAAGTCAACCTATTCACCAAGTCCACGGCTGTATTAACTAATGTAGTTAGCATTATATATTACCTGATTTGTTTAAATAAAGGCATTCAGTTCAGTCTTTAAATGGGAAAGCAAATAAGTGTAAATATCAGAGAAGGCATTTTCAGAGTTAAATTCTAAGTTCTAATCCCAGATTTGCTTATTTCTAACTTAGAATAAGGACAATAGCTCTCATTACTTTCCAACAGCAATCTTGGTTCTCTTTTATTAGGGCTCTCCACAAGGTGTTTAGCTCTGATTATATGGAAATATAAAGAGAGAAGGAAAGTCAATGGGAAACTCAAGAATAGAGAGAAATTGCCTGATACAAAAAAAAATAGGAGGTTTGTCTCTATCCCTACACCTGTTTTATACAAATTACATGTCACTCACCAATCACACACCACAAAATATTACTCAATGACCAAGTACATATAGTATGGTGGCCCCATCCTATCTAATAAAATTAACTATCATTCTCTCACAAACATAGCAGTGCCCAGAGCCACAAGATGGTGTTGCCCAGTCCTCTCAACCCTGCCAGAGTTCCCCAGTCTGCAGGATGGCCACCGAGAGTGGGCAGCATAAGCAGCCTGGCAGAATGCTTGTTTTGTCACTGCAGCAATGAGGTGAGCATTCCGCCTTGGCAACAGAGAGCCTTTAGGGTGCAGAGAGCCTCTGGGCATCGGGTGTGGAGTGGCCAGGCCCCACAGAGAGCTACTGGCACATGGATTTGTGCACAGGGCTACTAGTATGATTATAAAGGATCCAAAAAATTCCTATCACCTACCTCACAGCACAAGGCACTACACATGTTTGTGTTAATGCTGATTTAAACAAACTTACTTCACTGACAGCCATTTAAAGTATAGCATGGCCTGGCTGCTGTGGCTCAGTGGTTGAGCATCGACCTATGAACCAGAAGGTCACTGTACAATTCTGATTCAGGGCACATGCTCGGGTTGTGGGCATATATACTTTCATAACTTTAATTTCTTTATGTCTTTCTGTGGTTCTCTCTGGCATAATTCGTGGTACTTAGTTCCAGGTTAACAGCTTCAGAATGAAAGATAAGATTAAATAAATAGAGCAAGATGACTAATTAATGCTGACCACAAATACTGACCACAAGTTTTTCCATTTCTTATAGAGTCATGGATATGAACACAATCATTTGTCCATTATCAAACAATTATTAAATTCCTGATATGAGACTGGCATTCTTTCAGATACTAGAAACATAGTAATGGGCAAGGCAAAGTTCATGCTGCTAAATTAATTAAACAAGGAAACCATTAGGCTGTGATGACTTTAACGACTTCAGAGCTAGCCTAAGCCAACCAGAATCTAAGTCTGTAATATCTCCAGGTTAAGAAATCAGAAGTTAAGGAAAACTAATCAAAAACATCTACCCAGATTTTCCCAAATAAATCAACTACCTAAGATATAGCCAGTCAATAAAGTTCTCCTTTTGCCCTGTCTCTTCTCTGTAAAGTTCTTCCCCAGACCTAATGGGCTGGGCACTTCTAACCACTTCCACTTTGACACTGCCCCCATTTGAATTGACTTTCACTCAAATAAACTCAAAATTCAATATGCCTCAATTTATGTTTTAAGAGTGTTCTCATTATGTTTGCATTCTTTACATAAATAAATAAGTGATTAATTACAAAGTGGTGATACAATTTCTAAAATTAGAAAATCAATCTATAAGAAGTACGAAATTAGGGTTATTTCTTATTACTAGAGTAGTTATAAAAAGATGATTCTTGATTTGACATATAAATGCTAAAAATGGTACAAGTATATAGTGACATGGAGTTACTGTTTTTCAAGCAGATTGCCAAGCAACTGCAAAGGCCCATAAATGAGAATGATTCTAGAGCATTTGAAGGACAGAAAGAGGGAAAGTGGAACTGGAAAGCAAATGAGGAAAGAGTGGTGGGAGATGAGCTCTGTGAAGGGAGTAGACTATCCAGGGTCTTTCAGGTCAGAGTGAAATAATCAAATATTATGTATCCAGTCCCAGCCCCTGGGGAGTAAAATATTAATATACCTCTCTTTTCAAATGAGGTGTTCTTTTTCATTTGTTTTCACCATTACATTCCTACTATTTTAAATAAAAAAAAAAAAACACACAATTGATTTATGAGTACTTTTGTGTATCCAAAAAAAAGCAACTATGATTTAGGGCATTTTCCTAATCTTCCCTTATAGTTTTTTTTTTTTTTTATATCACATTAAATTATCTTTTTCCTCTCCCATTAATACCTCTGTATGGTTTTCCTCTTTAAACATTTATTTGGGGGGAAATGCCTAGAGTTCATTTTAAGTACAAATAATGATCAATAGCTGCTTGAAATACATTTAATTTTAGTATATATGTCTTAATAAAATTCTAAAATAGAAACTAAAGAAAAATTACTATTTCGGTAGGAAATCATGCATATTTTCTCAGTGATGGTGTTGCTAGAGGAAGTAATAGGCCAGATTTCTTAGACACAAGTGGTCATGAAGTTCTTGGGTACCATTAAAATGAACACTTTCAGAAGCCCCAAAGGGGAAATGAGATGTGGAAAAAAGGCTTCATTTGCATGGAGTATATTCCTCCTGCTGCAAAGTCCCATTTCCCTTAATTCAGCCCTGAAAGAAGTACAGCTGGAATTCCAGTAGAGCCTAACATTGTCAGGTTAATTAAAGTGCATTAGTCCATTGTGTGGATACCTTGCAACTGGAGTATCAAGAGGACCAAAGGGTCAAAGGCCAAGAGGCAGTGCTCCTTTGTTAAAAAGTTTAAATATTCAGGTTTTACGTCCTTGCTCCCAGATATGACTGACAGACTGGTAGGCATCTTCCTACATTACAGAGACCTTACTCAGCATGCATCCCAACTGCCTTTATCCAGTCTCTCCCAGATCAGTGGGAGAGTGTTAATCTATAGCTTTTTGAAAAAGTTGTAAGAGTGATATGTCTAAAATACCTATTAGTCTTTCCTTTACTCTTTTCCTGTTAAGCAATGGAGCCTTTCAATTTTTTTTTAAATATATTTTATTGATTTTTTTACAGAGAGGAAGGGAGAGAGATAGAGAGCTAGAAAAGTCGATGAGAGAGAAACATCCACCAGCTGCCTCCTTCACACCCCCTATCGGGGATGTGCCCACAACCAAAGTACATGCCCCTGACCGGAATCGAACCTGGGACCTTTCAGTCCTCAGACCAATGCTCTACCACTGAGCCAAACTGGTTTTGGCTCAATTTTTTTTTTTTTTTTTTTTAAGTCTGCCTGTTAAGTCAGAGACTTGAATATTAATAGAGGTAATGTCTGATATAAGCACAGAGTTAATCTCTGCCATCTTGGGTCATAACACATATGAACATTAAGGTAATTATGTATTTTTGACAATGTCTGTGTATTCAATTTTGCTTATTAAGACCTCCTTGGCATTTTAGTTTAAAAAAACCCCAAAACATAGATTTTTATACATTTTTAAAAATTTCTTTATTGATTAAGGTATTACATATGTGTCCTTACCCCCTATTACCCTACAACTCCCATTTTAGTGTCCCCACCAGCAGGAGATCAACGTGGGGGCGAGGAGGCACCTAGAAGGGAATGATAGAAACAGGAGACACGAAGAAATGGAGGCAAGACAGGGTTCTGATCAAGCCTCGAATTTTATTGTTGAAGATGCAATATATATATACAGGCTGTAGGGGGAGGTTGCCACGGGGACATTCCAAGGTGGGGCAAACAATGGGAGGGATGATTAGGGAGGGGACATTGTAGGGATCTTCAGGAGCAGGATGTGTTGTTAAGGGATAAGTTATCTTTAGCTTCTGGCCAAACCGCAGGGCATCACGTGATCTCTGGTGACTGTGAGTTGTAAGAGGAGTTGGAAACTTAACTCTCAAGATGGAGTTGTATTTTCTAAGATGGAGTTGCTTGTATCAACTCTGATGGCTCCCAACATTTTAGTACATTCTAGAACTGCACTAAATTGCCATCAGAGCTGTCTCAATAACTGTATGTATGTATGTATGTATGTATGTATGTATTTAATCTTTATTGTTGAAAGTATTATATATGTCCCCTTTTTCCTCCAATTGACCTCTTCTAACCTCACTACTCCTCCTCCCCCCTAGACTTCCACCACCCTATTGTCTATGACCATAATTCAGCTTTTAATTTTTTCAGAGGACAGTAGAAATATAGATAATTTTGGTAGAGTTCCTCAATCTCTGAATATTTTTACAAAGCTAAATTAACATTTTGGCTCCTGGGATATACAATTTGATACAACCTGGCATTTAACCAAAAGTCACCTTACACTGAAAGAGTTATTTGAGTAAATTACTGGGGGACTTCAAGATTTGTAAGTAAGAAAAAACTGTGAGTGTATAATTCAAGCCACAGTCATTTAGATTACATATCACACAATGCAATGTTATTGAGAGCTGCATGCTGCTGAGTCCAGAGTCCTTAGTAATTTTCTGAAATGTCTCTAATTCAGCAGTTTAGAGATTTCTTGCTAGAAATATTATTCTTCATATAGCATACTTTCTCTCACATCTCTCATTTGAAACCCTATGAATAAAGTACAGGGAGAGAAAAAGACATTCACAAATCTCCATGTAGGACAATTAGAATTTAATTGAGTTACATGTCCCTCATTCTAGAATATAGCTTCTAAAATACATTTGTGACCTCAACCCAACAGTCTGCCTGGAATGTAGACTGATAAAGTCTACTATAAAAATAAAAATAAATAAAAATAAATAAAAATGGAGGAAAATAGCCAAAACCAGTTTGGCTCAGTGGATAGAGCATCGGTCTGCGGACTGAAAGGTCCCAGGTTCCATTCTGGTCAAGGGCATGTACCTTGGTTGCGGGCACATCCCCAGTAGGAGGTGTGCAAGAGGCAGCTGGTCGATGTTTCTCTCATCGATGTTTCTAGCTCTCTATCCCTCTCCCTTCCTCTCTGTAAAAATCAATAAAATATATTTTTAAAAAATGGAGGAAAATAAACCCCACCTAAACTAGTTATGTTTCTCAAAGACATTGAAATAGAAGTCTTTCAAATGTAAAATTTAAAGGAGTTCCATTTTTAGACACGATTACTTCTTCTGGATGCTAGTCATCATCTGAACAGCAGCTATTGCTTCTTAATAATGACCATTAAAGGTCTCTTGTTCAGTTTCTCTATTCTCAAACACAGTGTTCAGAATGTCAACGTTGACTATTTCATGAATAATTCAATATGATCAGTTCCTGAATTGCTTTTGTAGTCCAAGAGTGGGTTACCATTCAAACTAGTTCACCAGAATACATATGAAAATGAGCCAAGATTCTGGGTTTGTTTCTTTTCTTTCTTTCTTTCTTTCTTCCTCTCTTTCTTTCTTTCTTCCTATCTTTCTTTCTTTCTTTCTTTCTTTCTTTCTTTCTTTCTTTCTTTTCTTTCTTTCTTTCTTTCTTTCTCTCTCTCTCTCTCTCTCTCTCTCTCTCTCTCTCTCTCTCTCTCTCTCTCTCCTCTCTCTTTCTTTCTTTCTTTCTTTCTTTCTTTCTTTCTTTCTTTCTTTCTTTCTTTCTTTCTTTCTTCTTTTTTTTTTATAAACTAACAGTGACATTGTAAAAGGACTAGGCTCAAAAGGCATTGGTTTTCTTATGGACAAAGCTTTCCACCACTACCAGCATACAGCAGAGCACATGGATTTTTATATAAACAATCCCACTGTACCATACTCATGTTTTCCTCCCCAGATTGCCTCCTATGAAAAAATTCCCTGGCAGTCTCTGCGTGACCATTTTTTTTTTTTTTCAACCAAGGATCTGTACCTGCAGGAACAGCCAGGCTCAGCAACTGAAAAGAAGCACTTACTAAAAAAGAAACCATTTCCAATAAAAGCAACAGTGTTTAAGTGGACTGGCCAAGCCAATTTCTGTTTTGTATAACTGCTCAGGTTCAAACAGTTTTTTATAATTTTCCCCTCTAATAGATTGAATGGCTCCTTTTTTACTGTTGAGCTATAGCAACACAATCCAGTAAAAAATAGGCATGTGTCTTTCTGTACAACCTTGTAATTTCCTCTTCTCTGAGGTTATTTTGGAAAGAAAGGAAAGTAATAAATCAAAGGAAACTATTAGGTCTTCTTCCTATAGCCCCTTCAATTCTCGTTATTCTCACAGTCTTAAATTCAATCATTTTGATAAAATTCAATTTAACAAGCTTTTATTAAATGCTTGATACCTAGGGCTTAAATAAGCATAAAATATAATTTTTTATTTAAGCTTTAAAAAAATCAGGACTATTTCAGGGAAATAAATCAACTGAATTAGACTAAAACAAAAGTGAAGTTAAAGTGAGAAAAATAGAATCAGGATACTGAGAGGTTCACAAACTATGAGTCTGAGTCCAATAGGGAAGACCATGGAAAACCAAAATGTTGCTTTGATGTCAACTAATGCCCTGAGCAATTTGAATGCCTTTAGAATTTTATTTCTCCTCCCTGCTTCTCTATGCTAGGTGTTTTTTGTTTTGTTTTGTTTTGTTATCTCTTTTTGCAGAATAATATCCTTGAAAGATGAGAAAACATGGCTTTGACTCCTGTCCAGATTTACCTGTAAGGCTTCCCTGTCCTCTGAAGGAATTGTTTAGCTTATCTATGTTCTGGTGCCTTGAAAATTTATGACAAGGGAAGGGAGTCAAGCAAAAACAACACAGTTCCTATGGGGAAGTGATGGTTGAGAATAGAATGGGGTGTTTCCTTTTTGAAGAAGGACTTGTGGGTTGTCTAGATACCTACAGCATAAAGTAGTAGGTATTCATGAGTTGTTAAAAGATTAGTGGCCTAACTTAAAATGTATTTGAGATATAACCTGAAAATAGGTTCAGTTGAAAAACAATTGCAGAATCAATTAAAGCAACAACTAGGGATGACTTTTTCTTAAATAAACTAATTTTGCCATAACAATATGCTTCACAGCCCTGATGATAATACTATTGCAGAGAATACAAGGTATTAGCTCTCATTCTTTACATCATATCAACATATGCTGCAAATGTGTTCAAGAGATAGATATATAGAATAAGTCTGGTCCCTTAATGTGATGCCTCTGGGAAAAGTAGAAATTACATTTTTAATGTTAAAAGCAATAACAATAACATTAAAAATATATATCATTTAAAACTTCTTTTTAGTTTGAATCCATGTGCATCACTTACTTTCTCTGTGATCCTAAGCAAAAAGCTGAACTTCTCATCCTCATATTTCTTATCTCAAATAAATATAGTAATATTATCTCCCTCATAGGCTAAATAAAAATAAATAAATAAATAAGATAGTATGCATGGAAAATAATGAGGACTATAAGCCCACAATAAACATGAGCTTTGATGATTATTATGAGTGATAATCACAACATGCTGGTTATATGCTAACATATCTACTTAAATTTTTTATTTTCCATTTATTTTATTTTTTTTAAATAAATCTTTATTGTTCATGTTATTACAAATATTCCTTGTCCCCCCCCCCCTCCATTGCTCCCCTCCACCAGGTTCCCACCACACCCTCTGCCCTTTCTCTACCCCCCATTGTCATCATCCATAGGTGCACAGTTTATGTTCAGTCTCTTCTGGTACCCACCCCCCACTCCCCTTCACCCTGAAAATCGACAGTTCACTCCCCTTCCATATCTCTGATTCTATTATATTCACCAGTTAATATTGTTCATCAGATTTTTTAATTCTCTTGGTTTTTAGATTCACTTGTTGATAGTTACGTATTTGTTGTTCATAATTTTTATCTTTATTTTCTTCCTCTTCTTAAAGAACCCCCTTCAGCAATTCATATAATTCTGGTTTGGCGGTGATGGATTCCTTTAGCTCTTTTTTATTAGTGAAGCTCTTTATCTGGCCTTGGATTCTGAAAAAAATTCTTAAAGCATCTTTAAAGTTTCTTTCCTTTTAAATTGTGAATATGTATGTATGTGTGAGTCTGTAACTAGGTGTGTGTTTAAAAGAAAAGTACAATTAGCTAAATCTATCAAAAAAGCAATCTTATATGAAAATAAAATTTTAATTAAATGAGAAAAATCACAAATCTCCCGAGCATTTGAAATGATAAAAATTTATTTTTGAACAAAAATATTCCTTAATTATTTTGACTGGAGTAGTAATGACAATAAACATATTTTTTTCTTACCTTAAAAAAATAGGGATTTTAGCTTTAATAATCATGTCAGTCTTTATTAAAGAATCCTTTCCCATTTCTAATTCAATTACTAATGCTGATTCTTTGATGGGGTTATTATGAAATCTGCTGATTGTCAGTCATCAGAAAGTTCATCTGAATCTTCAACTATGCTGAGTTTAGGGGTGCCAACCAAAACTCCTCCCCACAGCCAAATGTCTACTTATAACCTTTGGTTTCCCAAAAGCTTAATCATAGTCGGCCCTGAGTATCCACAGTATGTAGATTTCAGGATCCCTCCAGATAGCAAAATGCACAGAGTGCTCAAGTTCATTATGTACAATGGCCTAAAATCATACATACAGGCCCCCCTCCACATCCTTGGGTTCCCAACCATGGAGTGAAAACACTGGTTTTAATCTGCAATTTGGCTCAATCCAAGGATGTAAACACCCATGGTTATAGAGGATTGAATGTATTTATTAAAACAAATTCACGTGAGTGGACCTGCGCAGTTTAAGCCCATAATATTCAAGTGTCTACTCAGTTTCATGAGTATCTAGACGAAATGGAGAAGTGACAAAACATTATAAGACTAAATCTTCCAGAAATTTACCTAGTACATTGAGAAATATTAAGTGTTAACCATCTAGCTATGAATATAATTTCATTTTTTTAAAAAGAATTCAACTGATACAGATGGAGAAATTATTTAAATGAACAGTTGAATTTGAATCGGCCACACTTGATTTGGTGAGAGTTCAGTGTGTAGAAGAGAGAAAAAGAGAACATTTAAAACAAGGAAATAAATAATGTAAGTGAATACATGAAGACAGGATCAAGCAACATACTTGTAATTAGGCTCACTCAAATGTAAGAAAATGGTGTTTACTGTATATTGTGGGAAATGAACTTGGGGTTTATTAAAAAGCATTAGGTACAAAAACTTTAAAATCAGCAGAAGAGTTTTAAATCAATCTTTAGTTAATGGGAGCAACTCCTTAGTTCTTAAGAGGGTTACTGCTTAACAATTTCGTTGGGAAGAATTCTAGAAGCAGACAAATGATGATATTTAGATCCGAGAGTATAATGATATAAACCAAGTTATTATGTTGCTGTTTGTCCTGTATCTTCCTGTCAACAATTACAGTAATGACAGGTATTTAAATATGAAATTGATTTACTCCATGCTATGTTCAGGTTTTAAAAATGCAGAACAGAGATTTCTCCAGCCAAATGTGACCTTTATTTCTAGCAAGATTTCTCCCCTAACTTATTATTTCTTTCTTTTTTAAAACTGTCAACCCTATGAGCAACATAGAAAAAATTCTGAATTTTTTATTGATATTTCCATTAAAACAATAGAAATTCTCAATCTGCCTATTATTTTACTCATGAAAATACCCTGGCCATTTTATTTTATTTTTTATAATCCAAATAGCCCATAAAAAAACAAGCTCTTTCAATTGTGAATATACAGATGCAATCTTGTTATCAATAGTATGTGAAATAATATGAGAAAACCCAAAATGCAAGGGCATTAGAAATATGAATAAATAAAATTAAGAAATATCAAATTTAATATTAGAGAATTCATAAAATCATGTGACATTATGAAATTGTCTAACTCTAGGTACATTAAGTCAAAGTTTACTGATTTAACTACCCTCTTTAATAGATGCTGAAACTGAGACTCTTGTTCAAATTATTTGTTTCTTTCCAAATTAGAAGACCAAGTACTTCATTCAAAGATTCATTCAGTAAACATTCATTTTGTACCTGCTAAATCTCCAACAATGCATTTTAAGGCACTAAAATTATATATCTAAGCAAAACATGGCTCTTGCGCCTTCACTTTAATGTAAACATTCAATGATGAAATCATAGTATAATTATTATTTCTAACATAAGGAAAAACCAACGTACTAGGAGAGCACAAATGGAGGGAGGGGTGTGTTGTAGTCTGAGCTGATTAGGAACAATGACTCTCTTTTCCATTACACTACACATTATTACAAAAGCAATTTGCTGTGCATAATAATCATTTTCTGGAGGCTTCAAAGAATTTAACTATGGTTGTAATACCACTTCCTTTAAAAGGAAGCATCTGAGTTCATGGCCATGAAAGGAAATACATGGTAACAAGTCTACTTGACACTTACTGAATGAATACAAACTACATTTTGTCTCTCAAATAACTATGTTCAAGAACCAGCTTTGCTAACATTTTTACCCCTCAATTTAAGAAATAACAGAAATGAGCCAGAGGAATAAGCACTCAAAGACTAAATCTCTGGAATACATGTTTCTATTTAGCATCAGTTTTAAGAGCTACTTTTGTGAACAAGTGTAGTTCTTGTGTTCAATTTAAATGTGTCAATCACAATAGAGTTTGTCCTATTTTATGTTGAATTCAATAAAAAAAAATTAGAAATTATATATAACAGCTGGGAAATTAAACACAGTAATTTTGTTTATTATTTTTACTAGCTTAACCTTATAATAAAGCCTTGCAAAAAAGTAATTATTGTTTGTTAATTATGTATATGTGATTATTATGGTTTCATTTTTAATTTATTTTAGTCTTTTTTAAAATTGGTTGATTTTGAGAGAGGAGAAAGAAAGAGAAAGATGAGAGAGAGAGAGAGAGAGAGAGAGAGAGAGAGAGAGAGAGAGAGAGAAACATTGATTTGTTGTCCACTTATATATGCATCCATTGGTTGCTTCTTGTATGTGCCCTGACCAGAGAACCCTCAACCTTAGCTTATTGGGATGATGGTCGAACCAACTTAAGCTACTTGGCAGGTCCTGTTTATTTAAAATGAGGAGGTGAATAGCTTGTTTTATAACTGCTTACTCTTAAAACATGTGTTTTAAATTATGAGTATATAATATATCATGTCTTATGGTATCGTCTCATTTAACTGCAGTTGTTGACTAAATAGCATTTATGAGAAACATATTCAGATAATTAGATTCACCATTTTCAAACAACTATCTACAATGGGTGTATAAGATCATTTAACATTTTTTTTTTTAAAACAAGGTCACATTCATATTATCTTGCTTATTCTATTACATCTCTAATAAATGTCATTTCAGAAATCTCTATCACCACAAAACAAAAATAAATAAATGGTTAAATCTTAGAAGGCATCTTGGGCAGACAGACATGTCCATTGCCTGAAACTAGACCTTGATACTGTTTATAACTGAGATGTAACTTCTATTTCATGACATGTCTAATTCCCTTCATTACTATACAGTCTAAACTCTTTTTAAAAAATATATATTTTAGGGGGTGTGCAAGAGGCAGCTGATCGATGACTCTCTCTCATCGATGTTTCTAACTCTCTATCCCTCTCCCTTCCTCTCTGTATAAAATCAATAAAATATATTAAAAAATATATATATAAAAATATTTTATTGATTTTTCTCAGAGAGGAAAGGAGAGGGATAGAGAGCTAGAAACATCGATGAGAGAGACACATTGACCAGCTGCCTCCTGCACACACCCCACTGGGGATGTGCCCGCAACCAATGTGCATGCCCTTGGCCGCAATCGAACCCAGGACCCTTGAGTCCGCAGACTGACACTCTTATCCACTGAGCCAAACCGGTTTTGGCTACAGTCTAAATGCTTGAAAGGAGTATCTATGCTGTCTTTCTGCTTTTCATAGGACTTATAACAGGGCTTTAGAGATTAATCACTTACTATGTGTTTACTACAATGAATACCTGGCTTTTCTCAATAGTATGCTTTACTATTTAGACAGGTTATTATAGATATTTACTGAAACAAAGTATTAAAAGGACAAACAATGATCATTGTCAGACTGCTATCAACTGGTTAAATGAAGTTGGAAAAAGGATATGATGATTAGGAAACAATAAATTAAAACTGGGTCAATGAGTTTAAAGCAGGAGAATATTTCATTTAAAAAATATAATTCTGGCTGTGTAAATAGTAAATAGTTTAGGGCAGAGGCAGGAATAGAATATTGATAAACAAAATTTCTAGATGGCCCTATATCCTTTATCCCTTGGTCATTATTACTGTGATTGTGCTTTTACATGGCAAGAGATTTCCAGTTGTGGTTGAAGTTATTAATAAATCCTCTTCAACAAAGGGATGTTTTCCAGGTAAGTCTAACCTATTTATCTGAACCTTTTAATAACCAGTGTTTTGCTGGATTAAAAATGAAGTGGGCCATGTGACAAGTGAGACAGATGAGTTTTTAGGAGCTGAAAGCAACCCATGACTGACCTCTAGTAAGAAAATTGGGACTTCAGACTTACAACAAGGAACTGAATTCTGTCAAGAAGCTGAATGTGCTTAGAAATGTATTTTCCACAGTCTTCACTTAACCCAATTTGACAGACACTTTAGCTCTGCCTGCACATCTGACCCACAGAACTCTAAGCTAATTAATGGGTGTTGTTTCAAATCATAAGTTTATGGTTATTTGTTATAGCAGTGTTTGAAAATAAGCAGAAAAACAGAAAGACCAATCACTGTCAATTACAGTAATTGTGGACAAATATGATCAGAGTTTGACTAGAAGTAGCACTGAAAATGAAGTGTAAAGGTTTGTGATATATTCTGAAATGATTTGTTGATTACTTGGATATGAGGGATGAAGGGAAGAAAAATAATCAAGGAAGACTCCTGAGTTTGGATATTGCACAACTAAAAAAATAAAATGGTAGGTTTTACTTATATAGAAAACACTGATCAATAATGAATTCTGCATTGCTTTGGGATCAAGTGCATTTTAAGATATTTATTATTTTAGTAGCAATATCAAGCAACCAATTGGGTATTCCGGTCTGGTATCCAAAGATGATGTCTGGCGAGAGATGTAAATTTCTGGTGATCAGTTTATAAAGAGTTTTTACAATTCTAGCACTGGATGAATTCTCCTAGGGAGATAGTATAAATAGAAAAATAATCTGTAAGTCTGAAGCCTGAGCCATTGACTATCTAAAGTGTTGATGAAGAAAGTAAAAAAAACATTTGTTTTTGTGAAAATAAAAAGAAATTGCTAAGGAAATAAATGAGGCAAAACGTGGTGTCATATAATTGGAATACAAAGAATGTTCAAAATATGGAAATTGTAAATGAAGACTAAGAATTATAAATTGCATTTGAACACTACACTATTAACGATTCTGTTTGCTGTCTCTTTTATAGATAGTGATTGGTTGGTTTACTGCTTATTTGTTTGTTTTCCTTTCTTGTCATGAGAGTTTGCCGACTAAAAGAACTTTTGAGTTTACTACCTTAAATTCTTTCAGCACTAGTAGTTAACCTACTACTTTCCCTTCTTATTTAGTGTAAACACCTCTTATGACCACTGTTTCTACTCAAATGATAATATTGAGGCTATCATCAGTCCAGTGACATAACTAGGAAAATATTTAGATACATTTCCTGACATCAGGCTATATATTTTCTCCTCCTTTTTTCTATGTTTTCAGTTGACCAAAAATTAATACCCAATGAAGGGCCCTTTTTCTTTTTCCCTTTTTTCAGCTTCAATTCAAATTCTTAGAAATCCCACACAAGTCCTTGGCTTCAAGTTTTGTGTCTTGTGCTGTCATCATCTTTTGTATTAATTCTCAAATATCTGATTTTAACCCACAAATACTGAGCTCCCAGCCAATTCCTCAAAAATTCAATAGACCTCAAATTTATTCTAGCATCCGGGTTTGAATTCCTATTCCACAAATCTGTGTATCTAATTGAAGGTTGTTGTTTTTTTACCTTTGTCATTGCAATGTCGTTAGTAATAAATGGATGCGCTGAAGTTTAAACCAGTTCCCTAGAATTGCCCAGTACATTATTAAAAACTTATCATTAGGAGCTATTATTATTTACATTTTTATTATTACTTATTTCAGTCCTCTGTCCACAATTTCCTATCTTTGAGCATTTCTAGACATCTTTTCTTTAGCTGTAGGTAGTATATGAAATGTCTCCCTTATATTTCCTACTTTTGTCTGTAATTCTTATGTTCCTTCTTTCTTAATCCTTGGCTCTCTAGTTGAATGTTTAATTTAGTCACAAATCAATGTACTTACATGCTTCTACAATTTATATCACATACAATATACATATACTGTTCAAGGTCTTATGTAATGTAACTGTAAAATATTTTGAAATGCAGTTCATATGAAATACGTTACATACAGTGAAGTTATCTTGTTTTGTATACAGCCTAGGATTTTTTTTTTATTAGTGATTCTTATTATGAAATTTAGCTCATCTGGGCTAATAAATATCTGTACTCCTAAAAATTGTTTCTCTTTACTTTCCAATATAATTCTGCATTTGTCTATACAATTTTAGGCCTTAAGAATGGCATATCTGTCTTTGATGCTTTTGATTTTGGGGAATGATCTTTTTTCTTTTTTTAAAGAAGGTTATTTTTAAACTTTTTTTTTTTGTAAGAGAGGAAACATTTTGAAAGAGAACCAATATTTTACAGAACATTGTGGATAAGGTTTAGAATACTCATTGACATTTAAAAGTTGTAAAAATCCTAATTTTAGGCCCAGTACTTTTACTATTATCTTCTAAAACCTTTTATAAATGCCATCTCCCACTGACATCATCTCTCACCAGCTCTTTATTAACAACCATTTAAAAACATCCAAGTGTATATCAGTTTATAAAAAAATCTACTGAAAACCCAAATAAATGAAATCTTTTCTCTTGGACAATTTACATGTTTAATAAGTGTTATTTCTTCTTTAGGATGTATCCATATGTTATTGTCTTCTTGTACATATTTGTCTTTTCTACAGCATAAAACTTTCCATTGCATTTAAAGTTTAAAGACCAGAATATAAAGAAAAATTTTATGTAGTTTATTTTTGTACAACTATATTAAAAATATAAATTTTTAGGATAGTTAATCATTATATATTATTTTGGGCAAGACCTATATTTAACTGGTAAAACATTTATTTTTGTTAAACCTCACCCAATGATATTTTTTCCATTGACTTTTAGAGAGAGTGGGAGTGGGATGACGGGTGGGGAAGAAAGAGACAGAGGAGATAAAGAAACATCATAGAGATAGATACATCCATTGGTTGCCTCCAACACATACCTCAACCCCGACCAAGGCTGTAGAGGAACCTGCAACCCAATGCCCTTACTTGGGAATCAAGCCCACGACGCTTTGATGTGCAAGCAGACCCTCTAACCACTGAGCAATGGTGAAACATAATTTTAACAGAATTTTTCTAATTGAAATATATATATATATATATATATATATATATATACACAGTAGTCTGGTAGATATGTCATAAATTCATGTGTGTACTAGTCTTCTAAGATACTTATTATTTATCTATGTTCCTGGTGGGGAAAAAAATGGAATCTATAACTTTGCATGGCATAAAAAGGTACAGATAAGATTTGAATGTATAGATGATCCTGAAGATGATACTGTTGAATCGGGGTGGTGAACACAAAATACAATAGAAAGATGATGTAATGTAAATTGTATGACTCAAACATATATAATTTTATTAACCAATGTCACTCCAATAAATTCAATAAATAAATAAATAAATAAATAAATAAATAATAAATACAATGTGTGTTGATTTTATAAAATAATATGCAAAGTATGCTTTAGAGAAAAAGGTGAGATAGCAGTTAAGGCATCCTCTTTAATACACCCCTTCCTAATGAAACCTGCAATGACTTTAGAACATACTTTTTAATAAAGTCTGAGCACCTTACCTGAACCATCTGTTTGCAGACTTTCTGACCTCATATTTTCTACTCTCCCACTAACTCAGTAGTCTGAGGCTACATTGTCCAATTGATATCAAATACATCCTTCTCCAGGTACGAATGCTGTTCCCTCTACCTAGAAGCTCTTCCTATAGATTTTGCAATCATTTGTTTATTTTAATCATTTAGGTCATTATGCCTTTAGCAGGGAATTTGTTCCTGATCATTCTATCACCTCTGTCACTGTCACAATCTATCCCATTATTGTATTTTAGTTTTTATAACATTTATTGCTGTAAGAAAAATTAATACATATTCTATTATCAATGTGTTTACTATATATCTTCCTCCCTAAAATATAAAGGAACAGATGTCTAGTCTGTTTTAGTCATAACAGTAATTCTTTTTTCTTTTTTTTTTTTTCTTTTTTTTAAATATATTTTTATTGATTTTGTAGAGAGAGGAAGGGAGAGAGACAGAGAGCTAGAAACATCGATGAGAGAGAGTCATCGATCAGCTGCCTCTTGCACACCCCCCACCGGGGATATGCCCGCAACCAAGGTACATGCCCTTGACCGGAATCGAACCCGGGACCTCTCAGTCCCCAAGCCGACGCTCTATCCATTGAGCCAAACCGGTTTCGGCTCATAACAGTAATTCTTAAAATAACATTTGACCCATAGTGGTATTCAGAAATTATTTGAAAGGGATACTGACTATTCTCAAGGAAATTATTCCCAAGTTTTCTACTGGTTAATTTTCTTACTAACCTTGTGATTTTGGTTAAGTCTCATAGGCCCTCTATTCCCAAAATTACTCTTCCATAAAGAGAGAAGATAAAGAAATAATGCTTATACTACTTATTTCCTAGAGTTATAGTGAGAATATAGTGACATAATTTTGGGAAAATACCTTAGAATTGTAAAACATTATAGATGGTTAAATTGCCATTGTCATCTAGATTTGCCATCAACTTGCTACATGACCTACAATCATTCCCAGAATCCACATTTACACAGTTTTGGGACTGTGAATGCCATAGAGCTTCTTGGCTCTTGAAGGGCTTATAAATCCAAACATTATTACTAAGTCTTACTTTTCTGTATCTGGCTAGTTTTATATTAAAAGCTAATGTGCAAACAATTAGACTTAACAATAACAGAAAAAATATGAGAAAACTGGGGACTATGGAAGAGCAGCTGTGGATTTTTTACATTTGATCAGCAGAGCTTTTATTCACCCCAGAGGTATTGGTAATATATCTAACATGCAAGTTTATAAAAGAAAGTATATGATATATTTAACAAGCACTATCCCCTGGGAGGTAGGTAAAGAATAAGAAAATTGTGGTCATTTATAGGTAATATATCTACTAACATTTAAGGGAGAAAAGTAAGAAGAAATTACATTAACATACTAAGTTTTGTCAAGCATTTAGTTCCTTGAATATACAATGATAACTCTTGGATTTAAGTTAGTAGGACTTTACCAGTTATATTAAAAAATAATTATAACTACTCATATTTTTCTAAACTTTACATGATAGAATTAATAAGATGGAAAAATAACTTCAAAATAAATGTTGGTCACATTACCAATGAACATACCATGTGCAGTGCTTATTATTTCAGTATGAATAACTTATTAGATTCATTTAACCTTAAGATTATCTAAAGGCACAGTACAGATAAAAATTTTACTGACTAATTAGGTAATAAGAATTGCTTTTTTTTTCTTTCAAGCAAGAATTAATTCTTTAACGTTTAGCTTTTTTAAATGATTCTTAAATTACATATTGTTAAATTTATCCTTACTTCAGGCAGTGTCAAAAATTTATCCTGTATCAAATAAACAAAGCAAAAAAAATCCAACCAAGAACTAAAAGGAGATTAGAGATATTTGTTTATACTCAATTTTGATAAGGTCAGGCTCTGCTTTTCTGTTTCTAATAAACAATGTCACATGTTTGTGCTCTGTGTTCAAAGGTTTCAATTATACCAACCTTAAGTCATTCTAGTTATGCTTGTATGTGCTAATTTTCATAACTATCTCTCCTAACTAAAATCTCAGTAGTATTTTTATTTATTGTTTTATAGATATCATTAGAGGCCTGGAGCACAAAATTCATGCTCTGTGGGTGGAGGGGGTCCCTCATTCTGGCCTGTGCCCTCTCATAGTCCAGGATCTCCACAATCAATCACCCCAAAGAGTTGGGCCCTGCCCACTAGGCTGGGGCTCTGTGACAGATCACCCCAGCAGAGGGAAGCCTTGCCCACCACCACAGCCTGCTGGTCAGTGGCCTGGGCCTCCATCTTTTGTGCAACCCTGGAGCCCCCCAATTGATTGATCACCCTGCCAGATGGTGGCCTGAGCCTCCTTTTGCAGGGAGATCATGGAGGGATGGCTGGGCCCTCAACCAATTACATCACACCTGCCTTGGCTGGCTTGGCACCAGTGGGTGTCATAGCATGGTTGTCTGGAAGGTCATCCAGAAGAATGTCCAGAAGGTTGTTTGGCTGCCTGATCTAATTAGCATATTATACTTTTATTATTATAGATGCTTTTATTTTCATGTGTCTCAAGCTATCACTATCCTGTGGAAGGTTTCCTCTTGAGTATGGAATCCCTGAACCTCCCAAAAAATACATATTGTAAAAGCAAATGTCAAACTTTCTGAATATGATGTTTCATTTTATGCATTAACTTGATTAGGCAAAGGGTGCCCAGATAGAATATAAAACATGATTTGTAGGTGTGTTGCTAGGTGTTGCTGTAAGGAATTGGCATTTGAATTGTAGACTGAATAAAGATCACCTTCATCAATTCCAGTAGACACCAACCAATCAGTTGAGGATTTGAGTAGAACAAAAGGACAGAGGAAGAGAACTCTGCTTTAGCTAACACATCAGCACTTCTGGTTCTCAGGCCTTAGAGACTAGAACTATACTTGTTTTTCTGGACATTCATGTGCAGATGGAAAATTATAGAACTTAATCATAGGAGCCAACCCAACATAATAAACTTTCTATATATCTATGTCTATATTCTTTAAATTCTATTTCTCTAGAAAACCCTGACTAATGTAGTATCTTTTATGAAACTCATTTTAAAAAAATCACTATCTGCCTTGGTTTGTTTTCCAGATGGAGTACATTGGTAGTTTTCTACTTACCAAATTGAACGTTCTTAGTCCTTTCTTGTTGATGAGGTTCAAACAAAAGCTCCATTTTCTAAGGTAGTAGTATCTGCCGATAAAATGTTTACAATGAACAAAAGGAGATGTAAACTCAGTAAGTTCTAACTTTTAGTAGAAGTAATGTTTTGTATGGAATGAGTGGGGAGCCATCAAATTATGTAATTAAAAATATTAAGGCAAATCCCTCTTTAATAATGCTGCTCTAGATCTAGAAAATGCTTTGTAAAGTTTAGTCTTTCAAGCATTAGATCAGAGTCAGCAGGATCCAAAGAAGTGGTTGAGATTTCATTGATATTTCAGGCCATGACATTTATCGTGGGAGAGAAATATCTCATAACCTGATCACTTTAATATGCTTTAAGCACTGATCTGGCTGCCTTTGCAGAATTAGCTCCTCCATTCATGTATATGTTTCCTACTAAGTTATTCTAAATTAGAGACTCCTGAAGGGAGGCAAAGCAGAAAATATAAGAGGAAAACATGTCTTTTACAAGGACCAAAAACACTAAAGTCTTTGCATTTCTTGGGGAAAGAGAAGTAGTGGGAAGCAAAGGTGAAGTACGTATCTTACTGAAATGCAACTGGAAAAAATTCCATAATTATACAATGTACTGTATATTTCATGCAATAGGTCTCCCTCCAGCACTTTCTTTTGACAGTGATATATTTTTGGAATACATCATTTTACAGCAATTCTTGTTATTGTGTTTATGTTTACTTTTACATATTTATATTTTGTAACCTGAAATGTTAATGCTAAATGTCAAATTGAACTAACTCTAAGAAAAGAATTACAGATGCGAGTAGACTAATATTGGCTGCATTTCATATTTTCAAGTATCCAATGTCTAAATATATTCCAGTCTTGCCAAAACTGGGTTGGTTCAGTGGCTAGAGTGTTGGCATGCGGACTGAAGGGTCCCATGTTCGATTCTGGTCAAGGGCATGTACCTTGGTTGCAGGTGCATCCCCAATAGGGGGTGTGCAGGAGGCAGCTGATCAATGTATCTCTCTATTGATGTTTCTAACTCTCTGTCCCTCTCCTTTCCACTCTGGAAAAAAAAAAATCAATTAAATAAATAAATAAATAAATAAATAAATAAATAAATATATTCCAGTCTTTGCAAATAAATTTTGGATTAATTTAAGTATAATCTTACAAAGTAATTGATAGATTTCCTTTGTTTTCTATTATTTAAAACATAAAGTTAAATTTTAAATATATAAAGAAATAAAAGGGGGGGCATCTGTAATACTTTAAACAGTAAAGATTATATGTATACTAGAGGCCCCATGCATGAAAATTGTACAAAAGTAGGCCTTCCTTCTCCAGGCTGCCAGCACCGGCTTCCCTTTGGCTGCCAGTAGACAACTGGGATTTGGGGTTCCCTTACAGCTCCAACTTTGTCTGGAAGGTTGTCTGCTAATTAACATATTACCCTTTTATTATTATACTAAAGGCCTGATGCACGAAATCCATTCAAGGGACTTGGCCCTCGCAGCCCTGGCTTCATCCAGAATGTTGTCTGAAAGGATATCCAGAAGGACATCCGGTCTAATTAGCATATTATGATTTTATTACACACACACACACACACACACACACAAAGTAAAAAGCAATTGCACATTTATAGCATTGTTTTAAACTCAGAAGTTTTGAAAGGGCAATTAAGTATAGGAATAAGGTGACCAAGAGAAAAGCTTTGTACCATTTTTTAAAATACATATTTTTATTGATTTCAGAGAGAAAGGGAGAGTAGAGTGCAAGATAGAAACATCAGTGATGAGAGAATCATTGATCCACTGCCTCCTGTATGCCCCCTATTGGTTCATACTGTGACTTCCTGGCTCATAGTTCCAAGCTCAACTGCTGACCCACACCAGCAGGGCAAGCTTTGCATCATTTAATGACAGCCCTCTAACTCCAATTTTGTTTTCTTAAGAACATCATCTATTTAGCTCTTAATTTCATGTACTCTATTATATAATTCTCAAATTTTTATTTGCTGGTTTTCTCATAATTTTTTAACCTCTGCATATTCAAAATAAATAGGTTTGTTAGGGTAAGTTCAGCCTGTTATAAATTTAGGAAACAACATAAAAAGATTACAGGAAGGCTCTTTTCAGACTAATTTGTTTAGAAATGTCATCTTGCCATCTGTATTTTGGTTGTATTAATTACATTTTTAAATCTGTGTTTCATAACATCAAATCTGTGTAATAAATGGATTGCATTTTATTTAATTTTTTTTTTCACTCTCCACGTGGTCCCTTTTATTTTGTGATATCCTTGGTTATTCTTGATGGGATGCTAGTTTCCATGTGTCAAAAAGTGAGGCAATTCTGAATGACACTAATACTGTCTTTCTTTGGAAGTGCTCTGCTCCAAAACGGGTATATGGGAACATCTCCTGAATTTAAACAAACACTGAATTTATTTGAGTCTAGGTGCATTCTTTCCATATAGGCTAACCTATGCATTGCTGCCGAGGTATAGCATGCAAGGCTTCTCAGTTGAGGGACTGAGAAGTAGACTAAGACCTTTTTCTTCCCAGGAGTTTCTGAATCACAAATTAGTCTAAACAATGAAATAGAAGAAAGCCTGACTTGGCTTTCACTGTCTTTTTGATTAGCATTTTAGCCTCTAGCTTTGTGAAGCTTAAGAATTCACAAAATGCCTCAGGGTGGGGAAAGAGTTGATACTTTACACACTTTGTTATAGTTCTCTTC
The DNA here is from genome assembly GCF_014108245.1 of Pipistrellus kuhlii. Taxonomy (NCBI): domain Eukaryota; kingdom Metazoa; phylum Chordata; class Mammalia; order Chiroptera; family Vespertilionidae; genus Pipistrellus; species Pipistrellus kuhlii. Next base: position 5,215,392 of record NW_023425404.1, read on the forward strand.
CCCCACAGAACAATGGGCACTCATTTCAACTTTTCTGTTTTCTGTAAGCCAGGTCAACAACATAGAGGAAATTTCTAATGGATCCTTACTCTGTGCCTGGATTCTTAAATATTGGCCCTGCACCAGGAATCTCCAATGCTGCGATGAGAAATACAGTTGAAGAACATGGACTCATCTCTTTACAGTTTTCTCTGCTCTATGGTCTTAACCTCTAAACTCTGGCTGTCTCAGGAGCCCTCAGATGGTTGAAAACAGATTTTTCTCACAAATTATCTGGCTTTCCCAGTTATTCCTAAAGGGATTTTTTTTTTTTTTTTGTCTTACTACTCGGAAACAAAAAAAAAGGTCCTAAATAAACTTAAATGGTTATAGGTTTATGTCTCAGGAGACAACAGAGGGGGGTTAAGAAGAGGGCTAGTGATTTATGAGAATGGTTTGTATTGTATATCTCATTTAATCTCACTTCATCTTTAACCAAACCCCATTTTTAAAGAATTACTGTTCATATTTACAGCTAAAAATAATGACACAGGAAGAGATTAATCCAAGCAGATATATGTAAATATGCATAGGCCATGGACACAGACAACAGTGTGGTGAAGGCCTGAGGAAGGGGCATGGGTGTCAGTTAGAAGGGGTCAATGGGTGAAAAGAGAAACATCTGTAATACTTTCAACAATAAAGATAACTTTTAAAAATATAGTAAGATCACATATTCAATATGGGGCTTTCTAGAGTTCACTTGGGTAGTAAGTAGCAGGAGATACATTATAAGCAAATCTGTCTGACCTGATCCTACATGCTGTCCACTACATCAAGGTTTTAAATTTACCTACACTGGGTAGCATTGATTCCAAAAAATATGCTCCATCTATTTGGGTAGTATGGAATGACCTCAAAATGACTTTTATTCTCATGGAGGGCAAGAGGGCATTTGTAAGTGTTTCTGCCCAGGGACATCTGTTCATGTTATTCCCATTTACATGTGATTTATTCAATTTAAACCTTATTATTCTGTCTTTCTCCCATTTGTTAATGAAGAAACAACTTTTGATTTCCCAAATTACTTTTAGTCTTTGTTTTATAAAACAAAATGCTCTAAATACTTTTTTTCCACTTAGTTAATTCTCTACCCATTGTTATTATTTTTTTATTTGCTTCTCCATCAATATATGTGTGTTTCTTAAGTTAAAACCTTATAAGGATATTAATCCCATTTACTGCCTCTGCATTCAAAAGGTTAATATAAGCTTCTATTAAATAATTTAAATGTGTACACTCAGGTTAGACAAAAACTAAAAAGCATTTTAAAAAAGTTATTCATTATAGAACCTAGATCCTGCATAAAATACAATTAAAGTTTATCAAAATGACAGTTAAAACTTACAATAATCCATTTGGATTTCTTCAGATTTATACTACTTATATATCTAAGCTAAGTTAAAAAAGAAATGTAAAAATATCTATACCGTGGTTTTGCCATCATACCTGAGATATAACTTAAGGAAAATTATAGTACATTTTATAGAAGTAATAATATTACATTTTCATGTTAAATGTTTAAAAATGACTCATTATATTTGGAAAATTTTTATTTTCTTTTGTTAAGAGCCAGCTTATTGAGAACAGTAAATTTGACACTCACACAAAAAATTCTTTAATTGACTTAAAATAGTTTCAATGTCTATAGGTGCTTCTTCAATTATCTTTCAAGTATATATCACAAAGTTTCTCCTCTAAGTTGGAATATAGGTTTTAAATATAAGTTGATATTGCTTATTTAATTGTTTTCTTCAGCTACTCATCATTATAGGACAAATGGCTTATATCCAAATGATGGAGTCTGTCACTCCATCTGGGTCAGTACAGGGCAGAATTAGCCTGTTGGGGACAAAGAAACACAAATATTGCCTTTAAACATTCTGTTTCCAAAAGAAAATTCTCTTTTTATGCCAAAATAAAGTTATGTGATCTCCTACTTCCTTATATTTTCAATTTTCCATTCCAGATAGAAGTAATTATAGAAAAGGAAAAAAAAAAGCAGCAGAGGCATCAAATAGGAAACTGACACATATATCATTTATACCATTTCCTGAAATCCAATGTAACAGACTTTTTAAAAATATGAAGACTGTGCCCATTTTTGAGTGCTTCATTTTCACCGTCCCCCTAAACACAAAATGGTGTTTAAAACCAACCATCTTATACCACTGTGTTTTTATTAGAGAGTAGTTAAATAAATAGTGGTAGGGAAAAGAAATGACTATGACATCTAAAATAGGAGACTAACAAGCATTTTCTTAGTGCTTTCTTGTTGCAAGTTTCCAAAGACTTAAAAGGAAAAAAGAGATAAGAAGGGACTAACCATGCCATTGGGTACTCATAAATTAATCAAAGAAACAGATCCAAAATCAACAAGGCCATGAGATATGTTGCAATATTTATGTACAAAATGCAGTGAGAAGATTAGGGAGTGAGATTACTCCGCTTAGGAAAGTAAGAAAAAACTTCAAAGAAAATATGGTATTTGAGTTGGCATGAGAATAAGCATATGTTTACATATATACATACATACACATATATATATATATATATATACATATACATATACATATATATATATATATATATAGAGAGAGAGAGAGAGAGAGAGAGAGAGAGAGAGAGAGAGAGAGAGAGAGAGGCAGAGGGAGTGGGTGAGGATGAGATTGAGGATGTGGGTGGCATCAGAAATCACCCTTATTATATACTTTTTATGGTGGCTCAGGAAAGCTAGAAAGATGAGAGGAATAGTGTGGCATCCTGGTCACATTAAACTTGCCTTTGAATATCAGGCTATTGCAAACACAATATCCATCTAAACTATTTCCTTGGACACTTCCATGTTTCAAAGTTTAGAGAAACAAGATTACTCTAGAGAAATGACACAAAGAATCAATAAAATAATACAATCTTCAGAGCTAATAAAATATCTTAACTGTTATTATCTTATTTTTCACTTTATATTACTAGGGATGGGGGTGGCCAGAGAGAGATCAATAGGGGAAAAAGAAGACATATATAATATGCTATGTAATACTTTAAACAATAAAGAATTTTAAAACAACAACAATAAAGAGTGACTTTAAGCTATTATTAGCAAAATCTCCAACACAGATCTTACCATTGATAACCTCCTCATTGTCTCTTGGTCTTTGAATTTGTTCAACACATTTTTTATTAATCAGGGTAGAGAACTTTCTTAGTCCATTATAATAGAGCTCCCAGTTTGCAACCAGTTTGAAGGTACACCATATAGGCAAGCAGAAAGTTATTAAATGGGTATAAGTGAGCATGTACACAATTATGGTGTTCCTCTGTGACTGATGTTATAAATGTTTAGTCATGTCTTGAAAACATCAATTTCAGGTCATTTTTAGAAAGAAAGGCAATAAGTTGAAACATTTCCAAATAAGAAAATGTGTGTATTTTATAGCAGGTTAGCAGATTTCACAGCATGCTAGGTGATTAACAGCATGCCACATAATGATGTAAGTGTCATGAATGTGTTTACATTCTCTAATGTCAATATTCTATATTGCTGGTGCCTGAACAAAGAAACCAAGTTTACAGAGGACTTTTGGACCGCGTTCATCCTCATTTTCAATTAGTTTTGTTATTCATTATTTTTTCAATAAAATCATATTTTAAAAAAGTGACACACATACATGTATCTAGGGCTATGTGTCGTGTGTATATTTAATATATCTGTTGATCAAAATATTTGTTATGAAATAATAACGGGAAAATATGTGATCTCTATATTGAGTAACTTCTATTTAGAAAAATAAGAGAAATTATCATTATTATCTTTTTTAAAATATATTTTATTGATTTTTTACAGAGAGGAAGGGAGAGGGATAGAGAGCTAGAAACATCGACGAGAGAAACATCGACCAGATGCCTCTTGCACCCCCCCCCCCCACTGGGGATGTGCTTGCAACCAATGTACATGCCCTTGACTGGAATCGAACCTAGGACCCTTCAGTCCGCAGGCCGATGCTCTATCCACTGAGCCAAACCGGTTTCAGCATTATTATCTTTTTTGTTCTCATTTTTTTTTCCTATACTTGTCACTTCTGGGAAATTTCAATCTCTATTACACTGCTTCTCTTTTCATTTTAAATATATATTGTTCCCTTTGACTCTACAATTCACATCTAAAAATCAATGATAGAGGTGTAAGCTCAGAGACTAAGCATTTGTTGGGTGTGGGAGTTGTGAAGAAGATATGGGTCAACTAAATGTATCTCATTGTCCATATCTCTGAATCAGGGCCATTGTCCTCAAGTGCCTATTTTATCTTGCTGCTTTATCACTGAGAGTGGCCATACCAATGTTGCTATGTTCAGCAAACTGCCAGATGGTGTTGACAGTGTGCTTACATTTATGTCTAATATTTCATTTTTTGGAATCTCTTGGGAATGGAATTTTCCAGAATAAGTGTAGTCTGGCTAGTGGCCATTCCAAGTTCTCATCTATCATCACCCTTTTTTTTTTTTTTCCCTTTCCTTTTTCTGATTGGAACTAGAGACTAGCTTCTCTGTGCCAAAAGAGTTTCATCGTTGGGCTTGAATAATCTTTGAATTCCAGAAATAGGCATCCCCAGGAGTCCAGCTAATAATACCAGTGGGAAACGTGCTGCTTATGCCAAGTTAACCTAGAATATGACCTGATTTTAATTCTTTTTAGTCTTGGAATCATTCAAACAGGTAGCATAACTATTAAACTTCATGTTATTTAAATTCTTCCCAATAGTCTTGTTTTTGGGAAAAAGATCAGTCTGGTGATGGAAATCCAACTCTGAGATACTTCTTCTATGGTTGGGGAAGAACAGGTCTTACATATTCTAATAATGGAAAAAACCTATCAGAAACTCAGAAAATAAACAATAAATTGAATTCAGCTAACACTATCAATTGGCTACCAAAAGTTCTTTGCTAACATTACTTTGGAATTATGGTCATATGGAGTATTGCAAGGAGCTATAAAATGTGAATCCTCATAGCATCAAAATTCTTCAAATATTATTTTTAAAGTTATAATATGTATATATCATTTATAATAAAATTAAAATATGGTGACATATACATATACCCATGTATCAGTAATTTTATAAATTTTATAAATGTATATTTCTTGTATTTTCATTTTCTTCTGAAATTGTCCATTTGTAGAATATTACTCTGCATTTTCCATATGGAAAACAATTCACTTTCCACCTGTAATAAACTGAAGTCATTGGTTTTAAGAAGTAAATTATAACCTCTCAGAGAACATTACATTTTAAAATACTGTGATAAGAATAGATATTCTACAGTAACATGGATCTTTTTCCCACAATAATTCATTCTCGAGGTTGACAGAGTCATTGAGGAATTTTCTTTTATATAGGTTTTGTTTTATACAAAACTGTTCTGTTTATATTTTTATGCCTTAAATATTTGCTAAAATGCATTACATAGTTCACAGATTTCACACAGCCACTGCCGAGGGATAATTCACTCACATTTGTATCATTAACTGCTGTGGAAACTCTAGTTCTTTGGCTGCCGTTAGAAGAGTTTATGAGTGTTTTATGATGTTTCCTGGTCATACTGTATTTTTACAACTGTTGCAAATAGACACAAATGTCATAAGTTACTGAAAAAAAGTTATCCTCGATCCCTCCAAGTTTAATGAGGAACAGTTATAGAAAAGGGAAGTTTGCAAGTGCCACTAAACCCAGCCTGATGGATTCCACATGTAGAATAAGTACAGATCTTGAAATCAGATTGGTTAAACTTCTAATGCACTTTTTATTTCATTCTCTTTTCTAACACTATTTTAAATGCACCCTTAACTCTCGATAAATTCACTATTTGCTGATGAATACCATTATGTGTTTCAAGTTAATGGTCTAGCCGAAACCGGTTTGGCTCAATGGATAGAGCGTTGGCTTGGGGACTGAAGGGTCCAGGGTCCGATTCCGGTCAAGAGCATGTACCTTGGTTGCAGGCAGATCCACAGTGGGGAGTGTGCAACAGGCAGCTGATCAATGACTCTCTCTCATCAATGTTTCTGACTATCTCTCTCCCTTCCTCTCTGTACAAAATCAATAAAATATATATTTTTTAAAAAAGTAAATGGTCCAAACTAGCTGTCTCTCCAGATATCAGTACATATGTCCTACTCCTAATCAAATAATTTATCTGATATGTCTAGAAATTCCCTATAACTAAAATCTTTAAGATGTATTAGCATTCTGAATGCTATATTTGAGACACTGTATAAATGTAATGCTCAGTCTAAAACATTATCATCACATATATATTACTATAATTACATACCTATTACTAGTAATAAATATCAATATATATTTAGTGCAAAATATATGCCTGGAATGGTGCAGAGTGCCATGGATTCAAAGAGGTAAAAAGTGGGAATTAAAATAGTAGAAGAGACATTTGTAATTAGCAATAAAAAATAAATCTAAGTATATAATTTATGCTACTGATAAAGGTTACAAGATTATGGAGAAACCAGCCTAGTGGGGAAAATATCTGAGGAAGAGATAATTTGGTTAACATGCTCAAATTAGAAAAATAATTTGAAATGAAGGCTGGAGAAGAGTGTGGTAGATTAGATAGTATCAAATGCATAACTCCTTGCTCTTAAGTAATTGAACATTAACTGACTATGCTATGAAAGCAAATATATTGTGTAATGCTTTAGGTTAATTTTCTCATACCCTCCTAATACAACCCAATAAAATAAATTATATTATTTTTCTAGATTTTTTTAAATTAAAGAATTGAGCCTTAGTAATATAAATATTTGTTGGAGGTTACAGAGTTAGTGAAATGATGGAGAACAACCTCGAACCAATGAAATTTGACTCCTGGCATAGGTTTTAACAAATACTCTATAGTGGGATGTGAGTGTGGGGCATATTTAAATTCAAGTTCACTACTAGCTTTGATATTTTCGTATACTCATACATTCTCTCAATCTTTCTTTCTCTCTCTTTCTCATCATAATTATCAGTCAAAATAACACATTAAATTTTATCAAGAATTAAAAATGTTCTTATAAAATCTAATATCTATGAGCACCATATAGAATAACTTTCAAAGGGGATCATATGCTTTTCTACATTAACTTCCTCCAATATTTTGCCCAAACTACCTCAATTAAAACTTTTGGATTAAATCTTTGTCTTGTTCATCTAATACCATGTATAACATCACTATTTATATATGGTAGATATATGGGATACCATCAAAAATAAATTCTTAAGGTCTTACATGGAGTGAATCTTTGAAGAATTAGTTTACCTTAATATGAAAACTAATTTTAAAATATTTCTATTATTTTACTAGAAATTTAAAACATATGTATTCCCTGAACCTTCTTTCTATTCACTGAGCTTTTTTTTTTTTTTTTTTTTTTTTACCTAAAATACATACACTTATCTTCCTCCACAATTAAAAACAAATGGATATATGTCATGCACCAACATTTCTTTTTATAAGCTTGGCATAATAAATAAAAATAATATCTGATTTTAGAAAAGTTAGAACTTTTCTAAAGAATGCAAATGAGACAAACACACATCACTGAAATTAGCCTGCATTTTAATTTGTTCAAGGGAAACTAAAAAGATGCCTAAAGGTAAATGCAGTTCATGCCATCTTTGCTTCTACCATAATTGTGCTTTTGTTCTATTGCCGCATGCCTTTCCACTAGCAAACTACTGTATATTTGCTCCTTGCCTATGGCAATGCAGTGGCCCAGACTAATAGAAGATGGAGCAGCATCAGGACTACATTAGGAAAGGAATGTTTTATTTAAGGACCCGGCTGGTAACTCACTACCATATTTCCCTTTACAATTTGCTCACTCTAATTGTTAAAACATTTCCTGCTATTTTAGAAGAACAGAGACCACAAAGACCTACAGAGGAAGCACTACCAGGTTTACACTAAAGGAACACATTTGTGTTGTGCCCTGCTTTTATGAACATTTTAAACATGTCTTGCGTGACTCCTTTTTCTCTCTCGATTAATCCTTCAGAGTGGAAGATCAGAACTTCTTTAGGCTCTAAAATGAGTAATTAATGAAGCAACTGAGTTTTGAAGCTCTCTGAATGAAAGTCTGTGAGATAGTACACAGACAAATGAACCTAGAGGTGCATATGCACCGAGAAATACAGACAGAACAACTTCTGATTCCAATATAGATTTGGGATGATTGAACTATTTTCTCTTGATTTATAGTTTGACTCTACTGGTAAATAGTAAATGCTGTGTCACTGTTAAATTAAGAGTGGTATAGCTAAGGGATTTATTACTGGTAAGTAGTAGGAGCATTTTAAAAGTAATCACATGGTTTTGAAAACCAATTAGGACCTATGAACCAGCAAGTCAAAGTTAGATTTCCTGTCAAGGCACACGCCTGGGTTGTGGGCTGGATCCCCCCGGAAGGGGGAGGGCGGGGTGTGCTGATCAATGATTCTCTCTCATCATGATGTCTCCCTCTCTCCGTCTCCTTTCCTCTCTGAAATCAATAAATATATATATATATATATATATATTTTTAAAAAGAAACCAATTAGAAAAGCATTAGACATGTACTGGTTGAGTATAAAATTCAATAACCATTTTCCAGTATATTGTTAAAAGTTTTAAATAACTAAATTATATTTGCAATATTAACAGATTTCTAATGGATGTGCGAGACAGTAGTCTTTAATTCTGGTAATTATTACAAGTGTCATAGTAAGACAGTTAAATTCTCTATCTACTCTGTGAACTCTCTTTGTACAGGACAATGTACTTTTCACAACTCCCACATGACAGGCGAAACGTGTAAATAAATCCATACACAGAAAAATCAAATATATATGTAATCAAAAATATACATATCTTAATTTCTGAACTCCTGGTAGTTATTATCCATGGACTCAATATCACAAAAGCATCCAATATTTTTTATAGCTTGCAGTTTCATTTGGGGCAGAGCCTGAGCTATAATAAAGGTTTAAATCAATATACATGCAACCTCACAATCACAAAAGGCAGCAATCCTCATGCTTACTAAATAAGTCAGGATCATTGTGTGTGGAAACCAGGAACACACCCTTTTAACATTTTTTCAGATATTGTTATGAGCTCTAAAATACATATCGTACTGATTTTAGCACTTTCTGCCTAAATAATTAAACTTGACAAGTAGCCCTACACACAATGGTTTTGTTATTTCTTTTGCTTTCTTTGTTTCTGTGATTCCTAGTCATTTCCTTGACCAAGTTATTCTCTTCATAACGGCGATTTTCAAATCTGATCATGCATTAAAATCTCCTGGGAACCCACACACAAAGTTGTTTTTTTCTGTATACAGAAATTTTCTATCACCCCAAACATCCCTTTATTTCCCTTTCCAATCAATCCTTCTCTGCCAAAGGCAGCCACTATTACTTTTGCCTGTTTCTGAATTGCATAAAAATGAAATTTCATCCCATACATTGGTTTAGACAATACCAGGGGAAACAAGTACTTTAGTTCCCACATGGATTTTTGTAGTGTTTTAAAATCAGGTCAACACCTATCATGGAAAGTTTTTAAAACTGCTAATATATAATATGTATTAATTATCATCAATTTCTTATTTGATTCAAGGATTAAAATCTTTTTTGATAAATGGATGCTCTACTCACCCAACCCAATTATCTCAGTAATAGAGAAAAGGGGTCTCTAGTTCTTGTAAGAACATTAATGTAGGAACTACACAGTGTTAAATATTGTCTTAAAATCAGTTTGCCTACCGTCAAAAAATCCGTGTCTTGGGGGAGCAGAAAATCCATATCTTAACCATCTTTGAACTTTGCTGGATGGCCCATGTGTTGTGAGATCTCCTAGGCAAAGTGGCAGAACCTGAGGCCAACTAAATAAGGATGTTTCTTATAAACATTGAGCATTTCTCTTTCCCTTCTGACAGGAGAAATTAAGCACTATAATGCACTAAATTAGAAACAGAGGGTGAGCCCCATTTTGTAAAAGTCAATTTTGCATAATTCCTCATAAACTAGAAGCAAAAAAATACTTGAGCCTTTTTAATCAATGAAAAGACTGTTCTTTCAATGACTGTTGTGGTTCTTAGGTCAGGAGTACTATAGCCAATGGTGGTGTGACTTCTGCTATTTAACTCATAAAATACCTATGCAAACTCCAGATGTTGCCTATGAGGCCAGTTGTTAATGGGGCAAGAGAGGATTCGTTCCATGCCCATTTTCTTACTTTGGTGCTGAAATGTGAGCTCGTCCGTGGTCTAGATCCCACCCACATGCCAATATGCACCTGCAAAAGTCTTCAATTTGGGGGTTTTTAAATCACAAACAGACACTCCGATTCAGCTTACATATTAAAAATTCCATAGCCGGGAAAAATACTCTGAAAATGCAGAGCTCTAATTCCTTAATGAATTATGTACGTGGTGCAAGATACACAGACAGACATAACTCCATTTCCTGTTCTGAATACCGGAGAGCATATTGCCAAGTGGACCAAGTCCATTTCAGGGTAGTGTTTCAGTCGCCCTTGTGAGTAACACACAATGTTATCAAGGTTTGTTTTAACTGAGGAAACTGGGAATTGCAAACTATTCATAAAATGCCGTTGACAACATTCTAGCTCAAGATGAAAATGGAGTCTACTTTCTACAAGTTAACGCAAGAGTCTTTGGAGACATAGTGCATGTGAATTGACAGCCACAGACTGGGGCCCATTGTGTGCAGATTCTGCAAGGGATTTCTTCTCCTTTGTAGAGGCATGCCCTCTGCCATGGCCAAGTTCCATGTTAGACTCCCAATGAACCATAAACCCAAAGTTAACGCCATCGACAGTCACCAGCTTTCTTATGCTTTTCACCTGGAGTCATAAATCTTTTCTTTATATCCTTTGGGAAGGAGTGAGTTCTCCTGGAAACTTGTGCCACGTTCACCTGACACTTCTCATGAGCCCCATTTAGGGTTTACATAGGAAAAAAAAAAGTCAAATCAAAATAATTTTACCGGTTTTAGATTTCTTTTAAAAAATACACAGACACATGTGCAATGTCCCAAGTCACTTGTTTCAATAGTATTCTGGAAGACAGAAATAGCATCCATTTACATTGACAGGACGAACCTGAGAAACACACAGAAGATTCAAATCAATCTCCCTAACCCTAGTTTATCTCCAAAAATGAGGCCAAAGGAAGTTTCATGGGGAAAGTTAACATGGCAGGTGTGAACACTTAATAGTCAACCAAGTCGTACTGATTCATGTTGATGTAAATGTTTTTAGAGCTGATACTGTCAGTCTGTAAAAACATGACAACAGCTAATGTCAGTTTACTGGCTGCTGTTATCCAAGACTGGTTCCAGGGTACCAGGCATTTTAGACAAGTGAAAGCACAGAGGCTTGAGGGCAGTGATTTGGTCATGAATCTTCCAGTAGAGGGCTCCAAAACAAGTATTGTCTAGGACAGGGGTCCGCAACCTGCGGCTCCGGAGCCGCATGCGGCTCTTTTAAACCTTTGCTGCGGCTCCCAGCAGGGCCGACAGCAGGGGGCGGGCGGGGAGCTGTATCACTTTCCTCTAATACTAATTTTTGTTGTTGGTTAAGCATGGGAGACAGGTCCTTTTGTAAGATGTACACTGTAGGAAATTTGTAGCTATTATATAAAATTTTTTAAAAATAAATAAATTAATTAAATTATTATTTACATTTTTAAATTTAATTTACTTAATTTAATTTACAGAATATTGGGGGCCTGATGAATTGTTTTTTTTTTTAAAAGGTGACTTGTTGAGGCGGGCACAGGGGCGGGGTGGGGAGGGAGCAGCCGCGCTCACCGGTGCTCTCTTTAGGTTTGCTCCGGAGGCACAGAACCCCCTCCTCCGCGTGCCCCAGGTCCTGGCCCAGCCCGGGGCTCGGGGATGCCCGCCAGCATGTTCAGCATTGACAACATCCTGGCTGCGCGGCCGCGCTGCAAGGATGCGGTGCTGCAGGTGGCTCTGGACCCCGCTGCCCTTGTCTTCTTCCCGGAGACTTGCTCTACAGCGCCCTCAGCAGTGCTGCCTCCTCCCCGGACTATGGCCAATCAAGGGGTGAGGATATCTGTAAGGCTGTCCTGGACTATTTAAGTACTGAAAAAATAAACACCAACCACCTGGTCTCAGTGGCTACTGATGGGGCACCGAGCATGAGAGGAACACAGAAGGGCTTTGTGGCTCTACTGCAGAAGGCTCTGGGTAGAACGCTGCTCTCATTTCATTGCATCCTGCACCAAAAGGCATTGTGTGCTCAAACATTTCCCCCGGAATGCACAAAAGTGATGGATGTGGTCATTCAGATTGTTAATAAGATAATGGCAGAGGGTTTAAACCACTGCCAGTTCCGTTTGCTATTGGATGAGGTGGAAAGCATATATTCTGACCTCCTGCTCCACAACAAGGTCCGGTGGCTGTCCAGAGGCGAGGTGCTAAAACGCTTTGTCGCATCTTTGGAAGAAGTAAAAATTTTTCTGGCCAGCAAAGAGTTCACCTTTCCTGAGCTGGAACAACCAGAGTGGCTGGAAAAATTACATTTTATGGTAGACATGACAGCACATCTAAACACACTAAATACAACCCTTCAGGGGAAAGGAGGCACAGCCTGCACATGCTGGAGGAGGTTTTGGCATTCGAGTGCAAGTTGACAGTGTTTGTCAAAGATTTACAGAGAGGTACACTGTCTCACTTTCCCTCTTAGAGAGAGTTCAAAAAAAGTCATGATATGATAAATTTGTAATATTTGAAGTCTGCAATCACCACAATGTAAAGTTCGTTTGGGAAATGATTCTGTGAGTTCAGAAAGGAAAAAACCACTTTATCCTTCCCTGTCACTCCCCTGGCGATCGATCCATTCCTATTGAATATGACTGCATTTGCAGGTGTAAGTCAACCTGATCTTGAGATGGAACTGGCCAATATAGCCGACAAAGATATATGGGTGTCCAAGTTCAAATGCTTGGCCGCTACTCTTGAGGATGTTGCCCGTCAGAAGGCCATTCTGGAGTGATATTGAAAACCTTCCCAAACAGGACAAACTTGTGTTAGAAACATGGAATGCCATCCCCAACACTTATATAAACATGAAAAAGTATGCATTTGGAGTCCTGTCGATCTTCGGCTCCACATATGTATGCGAGCAGGTCTTCTCCAACATGAACTATATTAAAAACAAACATCGATCACGCCTCACAGATGACAACTTCCAAGCCTGTGTGAAAATGAAGGTAACGTCTTACAGCCCTGATGTGCAGACACTGTGCACTGAGGTTCAGGAGCAAAAATCCCATTAACCAGGTAAATTAAATATTTTAATTAGCTATTAATTTGCAAAAATATATTTTACATTGTTAAGTGGAAAAGTCCTTTTTTTTCTTCAGATTGACAGCTAACTGCATGATCCGGTATATAGCATTAAGGTAAGAAACAATATATGCAGTGTTATATTTGTTTTAAATGTCGCAATGGTTTTGCAGCTCCCAGGTGTTTTTTTTTTCCTTCGAAAATGGGTCCAAGTGGCTCTTTATGTCTTAAAGGTTACCGACCTCTGGTCTAGGACAACGATTGCCAACCTTTTGGACCTCACGAACCACCAGTGGTCTGCGGACCGCCAGTTGGCAACCGTTGATGTAAACCGCTCAGCTCAGCACAGCACTGCCTCAACTGTCCTCATCTAGACGTCTCAGCCAAGGTCTGCCCTCAGTTGTCCCTCCATCTAGTTTAGATCACTCAACCCAGCCTGGCTCTGCCTCAGCTGTTCTCCATCTAGACCAAGAATATTTAAATCAAAGCTAATACGGGCTAATAGATGAGGTCTGTAGCCCTCAGGCCAGGGGTTTGACATGCTTCATGTCAAACTCACCCCCAGCCCAGCTCTTCCCTTTGCTGTCCCTACATCTAGTCCACTCAGTCCAGCACATCTCTGCCCTCAGATGTCCTCCATCTTGACCACTCAGCCCAGGCCACCTCTGCCTCAGCTGACCTCCATATAGGCCACACAGCCTGCCGCAGCTCTGCCCTCAGCTGTCCCTCCATGTAGGCTACTTAACCCAGGACAGCTCTTCGTCAGCTGTCCTCCATCTAGACCATATGTGTCAAACACAAGGCCCGCAGGCCAAATCCGTCCCGCCAGGCCTTGCAATGTGGCCCGCACCGCGCTGTCATCACTGCACTCCGCTGCGTTTCCATCACACTGACAGTTTATGACTGTTCAGTAAACCATTCGGTCCGCAATTTAGGCTGGATTTTAGATTTTGGCTCCTTCTCTGATTGAGTTCGACACCCCTAATCTAGACCAATGGTCGCCAACCTTTTGGACCTCACCAGTGGTATTCAGACCACCAATTGGTGACCACTGGTGTAAGAAATGTTCATCTGGATCTACGTTCTAGAGAGGTAGTATCACTTTAAATCTCTGCCTACTTCTGCTGAAAATTCATTAATAGCATTGATAGAAAAAATGTAAAAAGATGGATTTGAGTAGCTCTATAACCTATATTGCAAAAAGTCAGGATAGCTTTTGGGAGAAAGACATAGTAACTAGGCAGGGAAATGAGAGAAAGTTTTAGGATTCTGTTAATATTTTATTTCTTGGTATGATTAGTAGTCAGTCAACATATATTTACTAAGCTCTATTCTAATTCTTGAATTTTGCTTGGACTGTCAGAGAAATAGGAGGCCACTGTGAGGGAAGCAAAGTGGGTGATGGGGGAGGTGGTTAAGATTATTCAGGGATGTAGCAGTGAGCCAAACCCTGTAGGATATTCTAGGTCATGGTGAAGAGATGTGGCATGATTTCAGTAAGATGATGCAATGACTCCATGTTTTTGCTATGTGACATAACAACTAAGAGCTTTTAGTCCTCACCCTTTTCTGTTCCCCTTGTGTTTCACATCTGGACAAGTTAAGACATCCCTGTGCTTTCCTCTTTGGTACCAGCAGGAGCTTAAACTACCCAAGCTTCTATCTGCAATTAGAAGTTCTCAAGCCAGGCCAAATGTCTAGCCAGAGTAAAAACCCCAAGCCAGTCCCTCTCTCTCCTCTTTAAAGCCATTTTTATATTTTCTTGGGAGTGGCTGTGTTATTTCCAGAAAACCTTCTTCTTTTTAAAAAATATATTTTGTATTGATTTCAAAGAGGAAGGGAGAAGGAGAGAGAAACATCAATGATGAGAGAGAATCATTGATTGGCTGCCTTCTGCACTCCCACATTGGGGATCAAGGCAACATCCCAGGAATGTGCCCTAACTATGAATCAAACCATGACCTCCTGGTTCATAGGTCAATGCTCAACCAGTGAGCTATGCCAGCTGGACCCCATAAAACCTTCTTATGTGAGTTACTTATCTTTTCATCCCTTGTGATATCTGTGGGAACACCAAGGTTGACATCAGAAACAAGTTTTGAGTAGCCATAGCAGATGGTAAGGCTTTGGTGTGTTTGAGTGGGTGTAGACATTATGTGACATATTTTTGAAAAATAATTTATCTGTGAGAAATTCACTGAACTGAGGCAAAAGGTAGAACAGAAAACTGTTGTAGGTTATTGCAACAGATTAACCCTAATTCTTCCTTGAATGTTTGGTAAAACTCCTCTGTGAAGCCGTCTCACCTGGGCTTTTGTTTGCTGGAAGCTTTTTGATGACTGCTTCAATTTCTTCCATAGTTATTGAAGATTTTTGAGATTTTTAGATTCTTCCTAATTGAGTTTTGGAAGGTTGTATTTTTCTAGGAACATGTCCATTTCCTCCATGTTGTCTAGTTTCTTTGTATTTCTGAGGGTTTGTTGTTATTTCACTTCTTTTGTTTCTTATTTTGTTTATTTGAGTCCCCTTTCTTTGCTTCTTGTTGACCCTGGCTAGAGGTTCATCAATTTGTTTATCCTTTCAAAGAACTCTGTTTCTCTTCAGATCATATGGCTGTTTTTAAGATGTTTTTCTTTGTTTTTAGTTTCAGAAGTTTAATTATAATGTATCTTGGCTTGAGTTATTTTACAATAGATTTATGAAATTTGAATTCATTCAGCTTTTGAACTTTGTTTGTTGGCAAATTTGGGAAGTTTTCAGCCAGATTTTTTTTTTTTTTAATACTTACTCATTTCTACTCTCTCCATCCTCTCCTTGTGGGACTCCAATGATAAGAATGTGGATTCTTTTGTTACTATTCCACTGGTCCCTGAGAATCTGTTGATACGTTCTAGACTGTTTTTTCTTTCAAAAATTCTATTACTTTGTCCTCCAGTTCATGAATTATATCCTCTGTCAGTAGTGAAGCCCAGTTGGTGAGTTTTATTCTTTTTCAATGGCCCGTTGTTTAATCATATGTGTTTTATTTGGTTCCTCTTCAATATAACTTCTACTTTGGTAAATTTTCTATTTTTTATTTGTTTCAATATAATTTAAATTGCTAATTGAAGCATTTTTTATGATGGATCTTTTAAAATACTTGTCTGATAATTCTAACATCTGATTTGTGTCTCTATTGGTATCTGCTGACTTCTTTTCTCCCTTACATTGTGATTTTCATGGCTCTTGATATGATGAGTGCTTTCTCAATTATATTTTGAACATTTGAATGTCATAATATGAGACTCTTTATCCTATTTCATCTTTTTTGTTAATCAGTGTTTTCTTATGGAGGGTACAGGGTGGGTTAGGTGGATGCATATGCTTAGGTTTCCACTGGACTTTCACACACAAAAGCAGAGCATTGCACACTGACTCTTTGAAGATAGATATAGTTATAAGTTCACCTCCCCCTCAGCTCTGCTGACACTTTACCAGAGAAAGTAGGGAGCCTATTTACAGCTCGAGATATAAACTCAGCTTCACGTTGGGCCTTCCCACAACAATTCTCATTGTTTTGTTGTTACTGGATTGAGCCCCATCTGACACCAGAGTTGAACTAAGACCAAGTGTAATGGGAGGGAAAAACGGAGTGCCAACTGCATTCACCTTGGACAACCTCATTCCATCTATTGATACTGGGTTCAGTGAAAGATCAGTGCCTACTGGGCCAAACTGATATTGGGGAAAGGATCCATCAGAGTGCTACCTAATCCTGAAGTTGGGTGACTGTGGAGGCACAGCTCCCTGCTGGCTCTAACTGCTTATTTTTGCACCAACTTTACAAGCAACAACATCAATAACCACAAACACATGACCATGACAATAATAAAAATAGATACAATATAAAAACTAATATTTCAACCCTACTATAACCTTTTGTTTCATGTTATTTTCCAGAACTTTTCCACATGCATTCACATTTTATAATAGCAATTTAATTTCATCTGCAACTTTAATATCCCTTTGCTATTTTGAATTATTTTGATGAGTATATTATATTTTTATGTTTCTCATGTCTCCATGATTATCATTCTACTGTACATACAAAATTTTATAATAAGATGTGTTATAATTTTAAAAAGATTATTATGACATTGGGAACTCATTTAAAAATAACTCACAATTAAGTGTGTTGTAACTTTTCTCCCAAAGTATCTGCTCAGTAATGAGTCTGTTTGTTTTTGTAATGACTATATTCATTTCTTATGGTTGCTGTAACAAATTACTATAAATATATTGGATTTAAAAAACAGGCATTTATTGTTTTATAATTTTGGAGGTCAGAGTCTATATGGATCTCATAGACTTTAAGCAAGTTGTTGTTGGGAGTATGTTCCAATTTGGAAACTAAAGGGGGCAATTCCTTGTTTTGCTTTTTTCCAGTTTCTAAAGGCTGCCCACCCACCTTTGCCATGGTTCCCTTTCATCTTCAAAGATGGTAATTGCTTTCAAATCTCTCTCACATTGGCCAATTTACACAGACTATTCCGCCTCCCTCTTCAACATTTAAGAATGCTTGTGATAACACTGATAATCCAGCAAAATCTCCACATTTTTCACATCATATGATTAGCAATTTAATTCCATCTGCAACCTTAATATCCCTTTGTCATCTAACATAACATAGTAGCAGGTTCTACAGATTAGTTGTGGATATCTTTGCAAGGCCATTCTTCTGTTATGACCATGAAAATTTGATATAGGTTTGCATTTTATTTAACTGAGACATGATATTCCTGCCCACAAAAAGCAAGTTGAACTTTATGTTAACTACATATAATTTGTCTTTTCAACAACAATTATAAACAGAGATTAAAAACTTAAGATGGATTCTTAACAAATGTGGCTTTTAGAATATAGGGTAGATGCCAAATTATCCCTAACCCTTGGAGAGAGTGGAAACTTTCATTTCTAAAGACTTGGCCCCTTTTGTACATTCCTAACATATAAATTTATCTGGGATGGAGCATCAGCTATACTCAGACTTGACCCATTTTCTAAGATAAAGATATGAAGGTGAGAATTAAAATTTTAGCACTAGAAAAATCAGTACCAAGAATCTAGAAGAACTTCATGTCTTTTTTACAAAGGAAATGAAATTGAACTTCGGAGCCTTAATTTGTCTATAGCGTATGTGTCAAACACAAGGCCCGCGGGCCAAATCCATCCCGCCAGGCCTTGCAATGTGGCCCGCACCGCGCTGTCATCACTGCACTCCGCTGCGTTTCCATCACAATGACAGTTTATGACTGTTCAGTAAACCATTCGGCCCACAATTTAGGCTGGATTTTAGATTTTGGCCCCTTCTCTGATTGAGTTCAACACCCCTAGTCTATAGTTACACATCCAATAAGTGGGATTAGGAGAGTAAGAGCCAGTAATTAGGGTTTCTGAACCACAATTCATGACTGCACCATCTCTATATATAAAAGCCTAAGTGCCTAAAAGACCAAACAATCAGTTGACCAGTCGCAGTGATCATTAGGGGGCAGATGCTAAATGCAGGAGCTTCCCCTGGTAGTCAGTGTGCTCCCAGAGTGGGAGCACTGCTCAGCTGGCTGATGAGCATCAGACACCAGGCTCAGGCCTAGCAAGTGCCACTCCAGTGGCATGTGCCTCTCCCACCTCCACAGGCAGTGTGCTACTGAGCAGAGGCAGCAGCTGCAGTGGGGCAAGAGTGAAGAGGAGCAGCATGGTGCTCAGCCCCACTACTACATCTCTTGGAGGATGTCAGACTACCAGTTTTGGGCCAATCCCCACAGGCTGAAACTGCATTCTGACACCCCCCTACGGGTCCTTGATTGTGAGAGGGAGCAAGCCAGGCTGAGGGACCCCACCAGTGCACAAATGCATGTCTTTTTAACAACATTCATTGGAGAGAAAAAGTCTTCATGATAATTTATTTCATTATAACATTCATTGGAGAAAAAAAGTCTTCATGATAATTTATTTAAATAAAAATTTATTCACAGTAAAAATCATATGGTAAATATACCATCAGGATCAACAGGAAAATTGAGATAGGAAATTATATAAAACAAGTAAAACACACTGAAGTTAATATCAATATTTTGTTGTAGAATCATTCTAGAGATTTTTTATAAGATGAAATTACTCTCTGCTGTCCTCTATTTTGTTCTCTCTGGGTGGTTATAAGCAGTCACATTATGATTAAGTCTATATAGAAAGTATTTTTCCAATAAAAATATATATGTATATATTATACCACATTAAAATGGCACACACATATACATATATATATTAGGGAGGCAGAACATTTAACAATGTACTTTATAGGAGTTTTTTTTTTAATTAATTGCTTGGAATACATTCACCACTGATCATGTAAGAAAGCTATATTATCAATTTCATTATAAAAGTAAAAATTCTGGCCCAAACGATCAGGCTCAGTGGCTGAGTGTTGACCTATGAACAAGAAGGTAAATGTTTGATTCCCAGTCAGGGCACATGCCTGGGTTGTTGGCTTGGTTGCTGTCAGGGAGGTGTGCAGAAGACAGCCAATCAGTGATTCTGTCTCTTCATTGATGTTTTTATCTCTCCCTCCCCCTTCCTCTATGAACTCCATAAAAAAAAAATGTTTTTAAAAGGTAAAACTTCTGGCAATTTTTATAGCATAGTATTTGAAATACCCATAAAATTTATTAATTTTAATAAGGTCTCTTCTTTAATTTATTTTAATCAAAATGAGCAGCTTATCCAAAGTAGAAGCCAAGAGCCCTTGATTCAAGCCTTGAGTGATTCAGCTGTAACTTGTTATATTACAGGTATTTGGATTCAATAACTGTAAACTAGCATTTACTAAACATATAACTAATTTATGGATAAAAGGGGAGATAAAGAATAGTCTGTTTATATTTTTCTTCTGTCAGAACAATCATAAAAATTATTTAAAAATTTCAAAGTGATCCTGCCTTAACCATCTCAGCTACAATAATCAGCTACTCTTAAAAGTTTGTTTTTAAACACACTGTACAAACCATTAAATTCTTTCCATGATAATAGCAAATCTTGAGTTCAAATATAGGATCTTCTGTAAGAGCTTATTGAGTGCTTTGGTAGTGAGCTCAAAGATTTTTTCTAACAAGTCTTCGTCAGAAATTTTTAGCCTTGCAAAAGCTTTTGAATTATAATCTCTGAATCTTTGCACAAATTTATGAATAAATATTGGAGAAATATAAGAAATATGCATTAGTGTAAGGAGTTTGATATATTTATCAATGTTTTGTTTTGTTTTGTGTTTGTTTGTTAGCACAAAACAAACAAACACAAAACATTTTAAGATACCAATTATATTTTCATGGCATTATATATGCACAAGTGAATTAAAGAAAATAACATAGTATGGTAGAAAAGTATTAAATCACTGTGTTGTAAACTTGAAACTAATATCTATAATAATAAAAGCATGATATGCTAATTAGGCCAGACAACCTTACAGACAATGCCAGGGCTGAAAGGACAAGCCCCTTGCATGAATTTTGTGCACTAGGCCTCTAGTAATGAATGTAATATTGTATACCAATTATATTTAAATAAAAAAGAAATGAGAAAGAAAAAAAAATGAAGCCAAGTAGGTAATGAGATATAATATTATATTTAGTGTTTAGAGAATCAAACTATGTTATTATTTGAAAAAAATGAAGTATTTATATACTGATAAACTTTATTTAAAAACAAGGCAAAAAATAATTTTTCCCATAGCCGTTTGGCTCAGTGGATAGAGCATAGGCCTGCAAATCAAAGAGTCCCAGTTTGGAATCTGGTCACAGCCAATTACCTCTATTGTAAGCTCCTCCCTGGCCTGGGCCCTCGTGTGTGGAAAGCAACCAATCAATGTGTTTCTCTCACATCAATAGTCCTCTCTGTCTTTCCCTATCTCTTCTACTCTTAAAAAATCAATGAAAAAATATCCATGGGTGAGGATGAAAAATAAATAAATAAATAAATAAATAAAAATTCTTAACAGTAGGGTAACCAAATAATGTTCCACGAAAACTGGAATAACTTAGGAAGTAAAATGACTATTAATATTTAGATCAGGATAATAGACAAACTGGATTTGACCAAAGCAATTCAATAATTATGATCATGTTAATGATCAACATCTAACCAGAATAATAAAGAGCTTAGGAGACTTTTCATACAGACCTAGATTCAAGAGTTGATTGTGCCACTTACTAATTCTTTTTTAACTATTAGATAATTTAAGATATTAAAAACTATGGAAGCCAAAACCAGTTTGGCTCAGTGGATAGAGTGTCAGCCTGCAGACTGAAAGGTCCCAAGTTCAATTCCGGTCAAAGGCATGTTACATTATTTGCAGGCACATCCACAATAGTGTGCAGGAGGCAGCTGATCAATGTTTCTCTCTCATCAATGTTTCTAACTCTCTATCTCTCTCCCCTTTAAAAATATATTTAAAAAACAAAACAAAACAAAAAAACTATGGAAAATAGAATCTTAATACATTATATGGCATTACATGATTACATGACAAATATAATCTTAATACCTTTATCTCAAGTTTATTATGAGTAATAAATATAGCAAGATAGCTGGCACCAAGTGAGTGCTCAGAAAAAGATTGTTGTATGTGTGTACTGATACTTGGAAGTTATTAAGAAACAACAACAACCAAAGATGCAAAATATGAAACAAATAACCTAAAATAAATATTTTAATATATTTTTATTGATTTCAGGGAGGAAGGGAAAGGGAAAGAGAGATAGAAATATCAATGATGAAAGAGCATCATTGATCAGCTGCCTTCTGCATGCCCCACACTGGGATCCAGCCCATAACCTGGGCGTATGCCCTGACCTGGTATGAAACTGTGATCTTCTGGTTCTTAGGTCAACACTCAACCACTGAGCAACACTGGATGGGCCTTGATTAAAAGATTTTGAGAAGCAGCTCTCCAGCACACACAATACCTATGTCATCTGAATGTTAGGAATTCTAATTTTAAGCACTTTTTTTCTCCTTTTATATTTTCTCCTCTTAAATGCAAATAATTCTGAAGTATTCATATTGTAAGCATTTAATAGAACTTTCTCCTCATTACATATTACAAATTAATTACTATGTAAAACAATGGATTACATTTTGTTTAGAGATCTATTGTTTTCAGAGCAGTTTTGTACATTTTATCACAATTGAGAATTTCTGCACCTTAGCGAGTACTATTATTATCAGTTTTCCAGATGAGAAAACAATCATATATTGAAGTCTAGAGAGTAAGAGGAGGAGTTTGACTTGAATGCAGGTTCTGATATCTAGAACTCAAATTCAGCAGGATTAACTAAGAACATGTTTTCACAGTGCAGGTTCTGGAAGAACAGGCTGTTATCAGAAAAAGCAGGCTTGAGAGGCTATATGTAGTAATCAAGTAGTTATTGCTGGCAGATGGCAATGGACAATGGGTAGAAGAAAGAATGGAGAGGGGAGATTACAAGGAGATGAGATCAGAAAGTTGGATAGAAGATAGAATGGGCAACTCCTTTGTGCCATTTCAAATACTTTTGGTTCCACAGTTTTTGTTAGCCAGAACTACAATAAAGAATTTCATACAAGTCCTGTGCAGTGTGAAAGCTTCTTGCTTCCACCCCACTCTTTACCTGAAGCCATACATAGGATGTCCACTAAAACTCCCTCAGCCTTTACACACACACAACTCAGAAGTTCAAGGGAGTTCTAACTGGTGAAGCCACCATTCACACATTTAGGAAGAAATCATGTATTGCTTTGAGTGCAAAGGTTGAGCAGCATTTCATAAATCTCCAAAGATCATAAATGACCAAGAATTTTTTTTCTTTTTTTTCCTGTTTGATTCTCTTTGTTCTCCACTCTTATTTTAAGGGACATCATAGCTCAGCAGAGTCCAGCAGCAAAATTGGTCTCTGGCAGAAAATTATTTACAAATGAAGAAATTATAGGAGCATGAGTAGATATCAGAAAGAAACAAGAAAAAACATGGGAAGAAAAAATATAAACTATTGGTCCAGTGGGTACAAGTTAAAGAGAATTTTATTGACCTCAAAGCACTTGAATCTTGTATTTGATAGAATACATTTTTGCAGGTCCCATGTAGCATTGTCACTCAAAGGGTCATATACTGATTAGTGATTTCAGTATTACCCAGGAGCATATTATACATAGGAATTTTTATTTCTCATCAGATATACTGAACCAGAATTTGTATTTTATCAAACCCCAAATAACTAGTACCATATTTAAGAAATATTACCCTATAGTACATGAAGTGGAGATGACTTAACAAAGTATTGAGGAAGGAGTCAGTTTCCTTGGAAGGAAATAGAAAGGTCTCTTTGCTAATGCACTTAGAAATGTACATGAGGGGTGGCATCTTTCAAAAGCTTGGAGGCCCCCTTCTTTGGGGCAAGGTTACCTGGAGGGCTATACCAATCGAGTGGAATTGGAGGCGGTAGGCTCTGGAATGGCAGAGACCAGGTGCAGCACTCCATGGGCAGAAGTGGGATGCACTAATGACCATAAGGGCTCACAAGGTCAAATGGTAATTGGGTTGCTGTAGCCTGCAGAGATCTGTGAAGGTGATTAATAGGTTCTGGTGTTTCCAGGTGTGAGAGAGATAGACAGCTAAATGAGTGTTCCTTGACTTTGAATAACTAGGGAAAAGAAATGAGAGCTATTGAGTAGAAAGCTGACATCTGTGATCATGGTGAAAAATAGCAACCCCTCAACCTGTTTGTAAATGTAAGTTTCCCTGCTTTTGAGCCCAGTGGCCTATGGGGAAGTTGAGTTGCTGGAGGAAAACCCTTACAAAGTATTGGATGAAAGTTAAACATTCCAGTTTTTTGAAGACTGTTGGAAGTGGCATCAGAATTGACATTGATACTAAGGGACTAAAAATGCCAATGTAGTTTTCCAGGTAGAATGGGGAGTACAGGTTATAAATGGAGTATAGCTCAAGTCCCTTATACAGTGGCTCTAATGTATTTATGGACTAACCCAGTGGCTATTTTTCCATACCTAAGTATATAATTGGTAATAATAACTTGGAGAAATAACACATTGATTTTTATCCAGAAAAGCTAAGTACAATGAAGTACAATGAAGCTGACTCCTCTACTCCTTTGATATGACAGTCAATTAGAAACCATATTGTCTCTCGGGGGTGGGTGGATTAGGCAATGAACACCACCATCTACATTTTGTAAAATACAGAGGTGTAGACACCTCTCAAATTCCCATTCAAACCCCAAAAGTAGGGAGAGGCAGTGAGGTAAATTCCCAACCCTTTTCAATGTGTATTTGGGAAATATGGGGGCATTAACATCCATCAACCAATAGAAGAAGAATTTCAGCAAAAATGCTCTCCTCACTTTGATCCAACTGGAGGAGAGTTTTGAGAAGTGTAACGTACAATGTGTGATTCTTCAGAGACAGAGAGACAGAGAAAGAGAATTAATTGAATGAATGAAATAGTACACCATTGGCAAGATATTAGCTATTAGTACCTAAATGTGATAAGTGCAAAATGCATATAATCAGCAATAGAAAGAGGGAACAGGTCTTAACTTAGAAAGTAGTAGAACCAGCCTCACTGTGCCTTTACAGGAGCTTCGTCCTCTGGGATGTGACCTTCTTCAGAATTCTAACTCCGTGGTCTCTCCTCTGACTTACTGAGGCACCAAGCAGCATCAGTTAGGCAGCCCCCTAGGTCAAAGTCTGTATCTCAGATTTGGGGAATCCCTCCTCAGTGCTGCTAGGATCTAATATTCATCTTCTCTTCCATCCCAACATCAATCACTGTAGGGAGGGTGGTGGAGGGCTGCAGAGGTGTGTTGCTTCATGCAATAACTATTTTTTAATTATCTCAATATATATATTTTTTTAATATTTTGCCTTTTTAGGTCCCCAACATTTTTTAATGAAGTCCTTACCCTAAATTCTCTCTGTTGAAGCACAGTATAATTTCTGTTTTTTGGACTGGACTCTAACTCATACAAATCAGTATAATTTATCTTTATCTGAGGTTGTGGTGACAATAACTTCAATGGTTTTCAAGCCACTGGTCTCATTCCTTTCCCAATAAGTCTCCACACATCTGCCACTCATCACTTGGAAATCCATTTTGCTCAAATCACTCAAAGGTTGAAATGCCCTCAATACATCATTAAATCCGTATTAATTTCTCTTTGCCTTCTTTTTATGAATAACTTTTCTAACTTAAGTATAAGGTTTTTTTTTAAGGGCCATATATCTTTTATCTCAACTATTTCACTCAGCCTTCATAACAATAAAGCAGCCATAGATAATAGTAACAGGAGGGTGTGGCTATATTCCTATTAATGTAAAATGTGGTGGAGGTCTGGATTATGCCAATGTCGTATAGTTTTCTAACCCCTACTCTAACAAAGGTTTGAAATAGTAATTAGTTCCTTTAACATGCTAGTCACTTCGTTCTTCTGATTTTATTCATATATCTTTTCCTCTAAATCAGTATCTTGTTGGCTTGTTTGGCTGGTGAATTTCTAGTCAACCTAGAAAACATCATCAAAGACCCAGAGAAAGTATTATCTTAGAAGCAAAGCCTTGTTACCATACTTTCTATCAGGAGGCTTTCACTAATATGTTCTTCAGTCTCATGTTTTACCTTGTAAATGATCTTTCTTTTAATGAATATAATAATTTATTGGCCATCTGCATATCACTTCTCTCTGTAGCAATGCCATTTTCTTTAGGGAAGGATTTCATGTTTTAAATTTAGCTCTTTTCATGTGATTCTCAGAACTTTTGTTTTGTTTGTTGAAGGATTGAAAATATGAATGTATAAATGAAATTCGCCCCATACCTTTCTGGAAGTTTGGTCTTTCTGCTTTGCATTTTTGGAGGAAATGTTTTCATTTGAGATTCAGGAGGGGGGAAAAATGTGCCTGTGGCTAGATATTCTTAACTAAAATTTGAATTTGCAGTGTGCCTCCTTAAGAGATACAACCAGATCTACAGCTAAGATTATGAGAGGAGAAATAATGAAGAACATCTGAAAGCATTTCTTACTTTATACAGACTTGCATTTTAAAATAAATACCTGATTATAACAAAGGACTCTGAAAACCAATTCAGCCCCTAAGGTAACATGTTATCTTCATCACACCAAGATCCCAACTTTAAGGCTATTTTATTTTTAAAAAATTCTGATAATAGGATTCTTTATCATCTTTTACAGCTTCTTCTGCCTCCATCCTCAAGGCCTCTGAAATAATTTTCTACCTCATTGCAATGATACAAAAAGTTTCTGTGAATCTATTCAGTCATTGACTTTGGGACAGTGAATAGTGAATAGGGTCATCACCAATAAAAAGTAACACAACTAGAACTAAACTCACTTTATAATATTAGCACAGTTTGCAATTTCAGATTTTGCATTTTTTTCAATGGTATGACATTTCATATTTTCTGTACTAGATGCATCAAACTAAAATAATGTCCTGGTGTTCTTCACTGCAGCTAGGTCAGAGTTGTCAAGGGCTAAAAAAATAATAATGCTTAAGAAAATTAAAACTTATCAAGGAAAAACTATAAAAGTAACTGAAAACTCTTGTCAAAATATTCAGGTTAGTTGCACGTAATAGTTCTTATGAAAACAGATTTCAGAATTGAAAAAAATGTCAAACACTGAATGACTAGTCTGAACATTGCATAGTGAACCAAAAAGCCACAGATGTTTCCAGGTTTATGTCTGAAATCTGAAAAGATGAATGATTTATATGTTTTCATTTTTATGATGAGGAAAGTGAAGTGAATTGCTCTGTAAGTAACAAGTCATGAGATGTTGGAACATATGTTGAAAAGCTCAGTGAATTGGATGCCAAAATTGGCTACTTTGCTCTGTCTTCAGAGCTAAACATATTTTATTT
Source organism: Pipistrellus kuhlii (assembly GCF_014108245.1). NCBI lineage: Eukaryota > Metazoa > Chordata > Mammalia > Chiroptera > Vespertilionidae > Pipistrellus > Pipistrellus kuhlii. The sequence goes on from NW_023425404.1 coordinate 5,242,770, forward strand.
CTAGTTCATACATTTCTGTTGCTTTAATATGGGTTTTATTACTTTATGGAGAAAATAGAGAGGTGACAAAAAACTTTGACTACTTTAAATATGGAGAATAAATTGATGAATTGTTCTTGGTTGAAAAAATTGAGTATGCAGATAAAATAAAAATCAATAATATATGATTTTAAAATAAGCTTTCAGAAATCTATTTAAACTATTTCTAAGGAAAGTTAAGTACAATACAATGAAAATCCTTCATATTTTCCTAGTTTATACATTTGTATTCTACAGTCTTAATATATGTATTTATCCTTATGCTTACAATCCTGACACTTGCTAAATCAGGATAGTTTTTAATATATTCATTGCAGATCATATTGTTAACCAATAAATAGTGGTGCCATTTATAATCATTAAAATAGTTATATTATTTATTTGAATGTGATTCAAAAGGTATTTACATTAATTAACACATTTACTAAACCTTATAATTACTTTTCCTATTTTCCTGTTTCTTTCCTTCATACCCAGGAAACCAGCATCCTTTGATATAAGTGATAATCAGCTTACACCATCACCAGAGTTTTTTCAGACATACCTGAAAATGTATGCCTTCTAAAGCAGCCTTTGATAAATATAAGTGATAGGTTAAAATTAACAGAACAAAAATCATATATATACTAATTGTTTCATATGGTTGCCTTCATCATATATAATAAAGAGATAATATGCAAAATGACTATCACTTCAACAAAAAAGATGACCCCCTCCATGTGGACATAAGATAGTCACTACAAAATGGCTGGCATGGAAGGGCAGTTGTGGGCATGCAGGCCACCAGGGAGGGCAGCTAAGAGCAACCAGGCTGGCAAGGGAGGGCAGTTAAGGGCAATCAGGCTGGCAGGGGAGGGAAGTTAGGTGTGACCAGGCTGGCAGAGGACCAATTAGACGTTAATTAGACTGGCAGGAGAGTGATTACTGGGTGATCAGGCAGGGAAGCAGAAGCGGATAGAAGCAATCAGAGAGGCAGGCAGGCGAGCGGTTGGGAACCAGCAGTCCTGGATTGTGAATGGGATGTCCAACTGCCCATTTAGGCCCAATCAAACCGGGATTGGGCCTAAATGAGCAGTCAGACATCCTTTGAGGGGTCTTGATTGAAGAGGGTGCAGGCTGGGCTGAGGGACACACACCCCCATGCACAAATTTTGTGTACCAGGTCTCTAGTAGACATATAATCTCAGTAGGAAATACATACACTACAGAAATCTATAAGAATTCTACATTCAGTCTCTTTTCACTATATAGAATTCCTAATTTTATGTACTATGTCTTAAATTCACACTTGTGCCAGTCAGAGTCTAGTTAGGAGATATAAATCAGAGCGATTATTTTAACAGAAAAATTAAGGCATCTGCTAACTAGATATAAAGTTAGCTAAGTTACTCAAAAGGTGCAATGAAAGCATGAAGTTCTGACTGAAGCAGAAATTTCAGAAATCAGCTCACTCCCTGGATCTACAATCACAAATGCCTCAAAAATGGAAAAAATTGTCAGTGATCTTCTGCTCACGTGGTAAAGGCTTTACCCTTTCTGGAAGGTTGCTCATCTAGAGAACTTAATACAGTGGTGCCTCACACAACGAACTTAATTCGTTCCAGGAGCAAGTTTGTTATGCAAAAAGTTCGTTATGTGAAACATGTTTTCCCATAACAATACATGTTAAAAAAAATAATTCGTTCTGTAGCATAAAATATGCTAAGATGACATAAAAAAGATAAATTTTTTGTTATTATTTTTATTTAGATACATCATGATATAAAAAAAATATTGAGTTTAACTTAAAAGGACGACTGCTGTGATACGTGCGTGATTTAATTCGTAATGAAGAACGATTGCTGCGATACGTGCTTAAGTTAAGCGCAGTGACTAACGACTGCCTGCAGTGCCTGCGCGGAAGGATGCAATACATCGGCAGCGATCGTGGAAGCTCGGGCAAAGCGGTCGTGGAAGCTTGGGCGACTTCGTTGTGTGAAACGAAGTTCGTTGTATGAATCATGAAATGAAGTTCGTTGCGTGCAGCGTTCGCTGTGCGAGGCGTTCTTTATGCGAGGCACCACTGTACCTTTAAATGTATGTACAGTAAACCCATTCATCTTTTCTCTAGCCCATGGGGCAGAAGCACTAGCCTACTATGATCTATTACATTCTGGAAAAGGAAGTCTCTGCAATACATTTCTCTAAATTGATATTGTTACTATGCTTAGGATAAGTCAGTTGCCATTATTATAATATTTCTGGTAGTACTTATCAAGTGAAAGCATGCATTTAGGCAGTTTTAAATACTCATACCTAGCTTTGTGTGTACAGAGCTAAGTTTTTTTTGTTTTTGTTTTAATTCACATTTTTCACAGCAGATATTTGATAAGATAGATCTATTTATGGAATCTAAATATAGATACACATAGATGATAGATAGATTTCATATATGTTTATGTATTAACAACAATTTTATTATAGTAAAGCAAGTATAGGGTTTTTAAAGTATTCCCATATAAACTAGTATTCTGTAAAAATGGTTCCAGTCATTACTTTTCAATAACAAACAATACTTTGTATAAAATATTGAATTATTATATACCTAAGGCTGGTGCACAAATTTGTGCATCAGTGAGGTCCCTTGGCCTGGCCTGCAGGGATTGGACCGAAACCATCTCTCCAACATCCCCTGAGTGATCCTGGATTGGGAGAGGGAAGTTCTTAGGTAACACACCCCAGTATCAAGCTCCTCCCTCTCTGGTCCTGGGGTGTGTCACCCAAGAATTGCCGCTGTCAAGCTGTTAAGCCATTGCAGCTGGGCAACTTCTGGGTTGAGCACCTGCCCCCTGGTGGTCTGTATGCCTCATAGCTACCAGTTGGATGGTTGAAAGGCCACTTAGCCATATATATATATTAGAAATGTATTAGTATATACAAAAACCCATCAAATTCTATGATCTTGCCTCAAGAATATCAAACAGTAAAAACTATTAAAATTAATTATTGACTCATTTGTCAGATGATAATATTATACTGGGAAGAGTAGGTGGGTTATTTTGTTTGCTTGTTCTTGTTTATTTGTGGGTATGGGGTTTTTTTGTTTGTTTGTTTTGTGTGTGTGTTTTGCTATGAAACCTTCTTAATTATGTCTCTTAGTACACAACATGCATACTCTCATAACAGTTTGATATCTGTATATTAAATGCATTTCTGGTCAATACATTTACATCAACTTTCTGTGAGTGTTCCATTCCATAATTATTTTCTGATCTCTGAAAAACAAACCTAACTATACCTCTATTCAGATATCTCAAAGGTATCTGAAATGCATCAATTTCAAAACCAAATTCTTCTTCACTTTCATCCACTTAAAATATGCTATTTTTCATAAGATCAAAGCAAAAATCCTTAACATTCTATATAATGCCTCCTCCACCCTCATGACTCATCACCCATTCCTTTGTGACATCCATGCTGATGCATAGAATTTGAAGTGTGATTTTCATTGTCTGCTTCAAAGGCTCTGTCTTTTCCAGTTCATCTTCCTAGATTGTTACCATGCCCACCACACACATTTCCCTACTTTATCATGTTTCCACAGGGATGTTTTTTTCATGCCTTCAAAGGTTAGGCCACATCTTTTTATGATCTTACTTCACATAGCCAAGTACTTATTGCACTTTGTAATTTTTATTTATTTATTTAATTATTTTTATTTATTATTTTTTTTATTTTCTTAAAAATATATATTTTATTGTTTTTGTACAGAGAGGAAGGGAGAGAGATAGAGTTAGAAACATCGATGAGAGAGAGTCATCAATCAGCTGCCTCTTGCACACCCCCTACTGGGGATATGCCCGCAACCAAGGTACATGCCCTTGACCGGAATCGAACCCAGGACCCTTCAGTCCCTAAGCCGACGCTCTGTCCATTGAGCCAAACCAGTCTCGGCTGTAATTTTTTTTAAATCACCATCTCTTTCCCTCATTAGGTTGAACTCTTGTTTTATGAAATCAGGTGCATTTTATATATATATATATATATATATATATATATATATATATATATATATATATATTTGATTTTTTACAGTGAGGAAGGGAGAGGTATAGAGAGCTAGAAACATAGATGAGAAAGAAACATCGACCAGCTGCCTCATGCACACCCCCTACTGGGGATGTGCCAGCAACCAATGTACATGCCCTTGACCGGAATCCAACCTGGGACCTTTCAGTCCGTAGACTGATGCTCTATCCATTGAGCCAAACCGTTTTTGGCAGGTGCATCTCTTATTGTTGTTAGGGTTAGGGTTAGAGTTAGGGTTAGGGTTAGAGAAGGAAAGAAAAGAAAGAATGAAAGAAGGAAAGTAAGAGCACCAGCACATAGAAGTTAAATCAGCACTGTCAAGAATGTGACAGATCACTTTTTATTCCTCCCTTTGGTGTGCAGATGAACTTAGAGTTGCATTTGTGCCATGAGGTTTCATTTAAATAAGGAAAGAAATGAATTTGGAACACAAATCAAAATATGGGGTTTCATCTAACAACTACAGCATGAATGATGAGAAATGTTCTGGCCTATCTTTCATTAGGTTCATCACTTTGCTATAATTTTTCTTCTTCTGTGAGTTCATGTTTAACCCTTCAAAAGGTTTTAAACTCTATTCTTTAAAACATAACTAAAACATTCCATTCCAATCAAGATGAAATAAATATTCATTTATCCATTTAATATATATGGGTACAACCTCTTGTCAAAAGTTTTAAAATCAATGTAATGGACAAATGTTATTGATATTTTTGGATATAACTGTCCTTATCATATCAGAAATACCTGTATGTATGTATCTTAATTTCTGTAGCAGTTTTTTACAAAAGACCAACAAGCTGCAGATTTTCCTTGTGGGGCAGGGATAAAATTTTTAGAACCTATGGTAGTCACAAGAATTTGTCAGAAATTTAAAATAGTAACTCTAGTCTATGACAAGTGAAAAGTCCTACAATTCACATGCAGTCGAATGAATTCCAATGTTCTGCCACAGAATTCAATATATACAAAACCATACCCAAATTTTCTTACATTTAATAACAAGAAGTCCATTTTATATGTTTCACATGTGCAGTTTTAACCCCTTGACCCCAAGTTTCCTGACACCTTTTTTCTTTACTTGATTTTCTTTTACTATTTCCTCACCAATCTTCCTTTTCTTCAATTGCTATACACAATTACATTTCCCCCTATCTTCCTATTATTTGTTCTTGTTCTGAGGTTATCATTTAATTTTTTCCTAATCTCTATATTCTGGCTTTGGAAAGAATAAAATTGCAGTGTATAGAGATGGCAAAAACTATTTTAAAAAATCCTATTTATATGTGGATATTTTTATAGTCCTATTTCCTTATATTTTAATATTGTTTCCTCTTATTTTACTGAGTCACACAATTTCAAATATATAGGATAAAACTAAGATATGCATTAGGCAATTTTATACATACCCCCCCCACACACACACAAGAACTCGTTGAGAGAAGAATAAATTAATTTGATAGGAAAAGTGTGAGCGCATGCAGTAAATCTTTCTCAATAAAAGTCTCTCATATTATTTTTTTCAATTATCTTCTTCTTGGTTAGATTATGAATAAGTTTTATGCTTAAAATAATTGTTTTTCAATGCAAAGTTGCATATATTATATTTAAAACCTACCACTGGCTTTGGCTTATTAAAATAATGAAAGATTCTATCTCTTGCTAGGAAACCATTTGCTCAATACTCCAACATTTGCAAAGATCTCTGGAAAAGCTTTATAGGAGATAAAGAGAAACATTTATACATGTGATGAATATCAGTCTCAGCAAATTAGTCTTTGCAAAGTAAGAAATTATAATAGTGAATTTATGCTGGCATAGACTGAGTGACATAAACAGCAGAAATGTATTTCTCATAATCTTGAGGCCAAAGGCAAAAATCCAAGTGCCAACAAGATCAGGTTCTTGTATAGCTCCTCTTCTCAGTCACCAACTGTCATAACTTTTTGCTGTGTACTGACATGGTGGAAGGGGTTAGAGGACACAGTGGGATCTTTTTTATAAGAACCCTATTCAAATTCAGGAGGCTCCACCTCATGACTTAAGCGCCTTCCAAAGGCCCCACCTCTTAATACCATCACATTGCATATTAGGATTTTAACATATAAATTTTGGGACAACACAAATATTCAGACAATACCCCTACTCATCCAAAATCTCCCCCCCCCCATATGTCATCAATTAAAAAGTCAAAATTGAAAGTCTTATCTAAATATCCTCTAAATCAGACATGGTTGACACTTGAACTGTCAATTTATGAAGTCAAAAAAGTCATGTGCTTCTAAAGTACAATGGTGGGACAGGCATAAGATAAGCATAACCAAAAGAAATACTAAAAAGGAAATAGAGGTAATGGATTCTGAGCAAATCCAAACTTAAAGCCCAATGGTGTAGGGAGTCCTGCTTTCTGGACCTACTAGGGCAGAGACCCCACTTTCTGGGTGCATTGAAGTGGGGGTCTCCTTTTCAGAATACACAGTGATGGCTCCTGGCCCATGCACTTTTGCTTGAGGACAGCCAACTCTGACTTTCTCATGGGTTAAAGTCATGAGCCTGTGGCTTCCCCTCACTTAGTATTTCACACTGATGACTATACCTGTTTGGGTTCTTGGGAGTGAACCCACTAGTTGGTTTCAATGGCCATTACCCAACTTGGGACTTTTTGTGGTCATCCCATGCTGAAGTGGCCCTCTGCCTGGGTCCAGTACTCCATAGTTCTGGGTAGCTTCATCCTTAGATTTCTATACTTATGATGTGTATCTGTGTTAGCATATCAGTCTTGCATAATAGGAAATAAACAAAGTATAGTTTTTTACCTTAAGGCATTTAAAATACAGTTTGAGAAAAAAACTCTCAAAATGAAAACATTTAAATTATAATTTAGATGTAACTTCAATATAAAAATGAAATTGTTCTAATGCAATGCATAATTAATATGTAAAAGAATTGACCAGAAAGTGATTTAAAGTGATTTAAAAGAGCAGAATTTAAAAAAGAGCAGTGTGAGGACATCTGAGCATAAGTAGGATATGAGCTGCGTGACAAAGATTAGGTCAGATTTGAACAGAGACTAAACGTTCAGAAAAAAATGGTTTAGCCATAGTAAAATTTCCACGGACAACTTAATTGCCTGATATAGAATTAATAGAGTTGACTTGAGGATAGAGAAAGAGATTATAACTTTAAAATTAAATGCTAAATGAAGTTAAATTTTGCTTGTAGCATACATATAGATTGAAAATCCTTTGTACTTTTTTCTGTGACTTCTGGACATCCATTTTAGTATGAATAATTAATGGCTAATATATTTCTTGAAGATTTAATAATGAAGGAAGTTATGAAAAAGGAATGCAAAGCATGGAAAGAGGAAAGTATAATGATTTTATTTAGTGGCAGATATTGTGACCATCTATATAAAAATATATAGTCTAATGTAAAATTATAATAATTTAAATAAAAATTAGAAGCACATTTTGCTCATGTTTTATATAGGACTAGAGGCTCAGTGCATGAAATTTGTGCATGGTCAGGGTGGGGGGAGTGATCTCCTCAGCTCAGCCTGCACCCTCTCCATTCTGGGACAATTTGGGGGATGTCCCACTGCTGGCTTAGGCCTGATCCTCAGGACATCCCTCTCACAATCCAGGACCACTGGCTACTAACTGCTCACCTGCCTGCCTGATCACCCCTAACTACCCCCCCACTGACCTAGTTGCCCACAATTGCCCCCCTGCCAAGCTGGTTGCCCTCCCATTGCCCTCCTTTGCTGGCCTGGTCACCCCTCATTGCCCTGCTCCCCACCAGCCTGATCACCCCATGCATCCCACTACTCAGTCATTTGGTCAGCTTTTAGTAAACCTCCTGTCAGTCTGGTCACCCCACACAGCCTGTTCAGTTGTCCATTTGGTTGTGTCAATTGTGACAGTTGCTTAGGCTTTTATATATATAGATATGTAGCTCCTATGTATCAGTAATTATTAATTAGAAAATATAAAATAGCTTACCAGTATTGCTCAGTGGATAGAGCCTCCACCCTTGGGATTATGGGTCTCCATTATATCAGTAATTATCAATTAGAAAATATAAAATAGCTTACCAATATTGCTCAGTGGAGAGAGCCTCCACCCATGGGCTGAGGGATCTCTATTTTGATTCAAGTCAAGGGCATAGACCTCAGTTTTGGGCTTCACCCCTGGACCTTGTCAGGATGCATGCAGATGGCAGCTAATGAATGTGTCTTTTTCACATTGATATTTATTTCTCTGTACCCCCCTCAATCCCACTCTCTCTAAAAGTCAATAGAAAAATATTAAAAATATCCTCAGTAAGGATAAACAAACAAAAAAAAGAAAACATAAAATTAAAAGGACTTTCAGTAGCAACAAGAGTATAATATGCTAGTATTAATATAAAAACTATGCAAAAATATGTATACAACAATGGAAGGACACAAAAAGAGATGTGAGCAAATGAAAACAAAAATGCCACATTATAAAGATACCATTTCCATACAAACTAATATATACATTCAATACAATCACAATAAAAATAACATATTTTTTCTTAGAATTCAACAAGATATTACTCAGATTTATATAAAAAAAAACAAAGTGCCAAAGATAGTTAAGGTAATATTGAGGAAGAACAAGAGAACTTACATGTAAATTTTACCTATTTTACAATATAATAATAATTACCTTTTAGTTTGCTCATTTCAGAAACATTTTCACTACCTTATACTCTATAGAGAAGATCTTTTCTAGAATATTTTTAAAAACCTCAGTATTCAGGAAAGTGTGAAAATAGGAACTTTACACATCAAATAGGTTGATTAATAGTTAAAATATGGACATTAATATCTTACTCATTTTATAAAACATGTATTAATGTATAAATATAGTGATTATTTTGACAAAAATCAATGCAATAGTGAACAATAATAATAACAATGATAACAATGAGTTGTTTTTGGAGCGCTTACTTTGTAGCAGGCATTTTCTAAGTATTCTGTATGTGTTACATCATTCAATCCTTAAAACAACCATAATACTGTGATTATGCCCAATTTTTAATGAGGATATTAAATTAAATTTACCTAAGATAATGCCAGTAACTAGTGATGGAACATGTATATTCCTTATACAACTGAAATATTGCATGATGTCAAAATATATAAAATAAAAAAAGCAGAAATGATCTGCTGGTAATCAGATGACAAGAATGGGCCCCAGAGGTATGTGGCTTCTAGATTGCTTCCCCAAGCCAAAACTACCACAATTGCAGAGCCATTTTTTCTGATAAAATGTGGCATTACTCTATGACCTCTTCATGGTGGTGGAAAGAATAAAATACATTTTTAAAATATGTCATTACTGTGTTTCTGTATACAAACCAATAACACATGTTATAGTTTATTTATCTGTTTCTAAATATCCTAATATATAAAAATCCTGGGTCAATCACTATCAGAGGCTCGACCAACTGGAAGTCAGTTTTTCAGTCAGCTGTGGGTTGCCGTGGTAACTCAGTGCTCACTGCTAAGGGGGCTGCAAATCAAGCCCAGAAAGAAGACAGAAGCAGGATTTGATCCATAGCCTGTGTGGCAGGTGTTGATCAGCTCTTGCCTCTCTCTTTTTCTCCCGGCCTGGTCAGCATCCTAGCCTCCATTTCTCTCCAGGCCTTTGCTAAGGCTGCTAATCAGCCCCACCTTTTTTATAAGGCCCCACCTTTTTGATAAGCCCCACCAGAGATGTTGAATGGCATAGAAACTGACAAATAACAACCAAATCTGGGTGAAGTGTGAGTAGTCAATGGCAGCACAGGAGGCAGAGCTTTTTAAGCTCACTGGCATAGAAACTGACCAATCAGAACCAAATCTGGGTGAACTGCATGGAGCCAATGGCTGCCTGGAAGGCGGAGTTTTTGACACTGACTGGCATAGAAAGTGACCAATCATAACCAAATTTGCCAGCAGAGGAGGGCAATTGTGGGCGAGATCAGGACTGTAAGGGAGGGAAGTTGAGGGCAAGATCAGGCTGGCAGGGGAGGGCAGTTGGGGGCTACCAGGATGGCAGAGGAGGGCAGTTTGGTGCAAGATAAGGCCAGCATGGGAGGACAGTTAGGGGTGATCAGGCAGGCAAGCAGAGAGGTTAGGGGTGATCAAGCAGGCAGGTAGGTGAGCAGTTAGGAGCCAGCAGTCCCAGATTGCAAGAGGGATGTCCAACTGCTGGTTTAGGCCTGATCCCTAAAAACTGGCAATAGAATATCCTTCAAGGGGTCCCATATTGCAGAGGGTACAGACCGGGCTGAGGAATACCCCCTCACCCCCACCCCCACCCTGGTGCATGAATTTCATGCACTGGGCCACTAGTACATCAATAATATCATAAAAATAATTCACAAAATATATACCTTTCAAGTAAATAGTAATACATTTTAAAGTTTTATTTTTTTCACTAGGATGCTCATAAAATATCTACTTTGTAGAGTGATTCCATTGATATAGAGCTCTTTATTACATGATATGAAAGGTAACCAACTCAACCTCATATTCAAAGTCCACTCTGAACTGATATTCTACATTTCAAAGTCTTTTCTCTCATTTTTAAAATCATATTCCTTTCATGACCACCTGTACACAGGTCATATTTTTTGTGGCTTTATATATGGTGTTTCCTCTTGTTTTGTCACTCTCTTTCCCTTTCATAGCTCAAAATCTTCATTTTTAAAATATATTTTTATTGATTTCAGAGAGGAAGGAAGACAGAGAGAGAGATAGAAACATCCATGATGAAAGAAACTTGCCTTCTACAAGTCCCCCACTGGGGATTGAGACCATACCCCGGGCATGTGCCATTGACCAGAATCAAACCTCGGACTTTTCAGTTTGTAAGCCAACACTCTATCCACTGAGCCAAACTGGCTAGGGCAAAAAAAAACAACAACTCTTCATTCTTTAAATACATAGACAATAAAAATTATGATCAGTGACTATACATTATTTATTCTAAAATTTAGGCTAAGGGTAATTATGTTAAATAAGTATGCCAACCCATTTAGTGTAAATATGATGTACACATACATATATTTGACACCTGTAGAATGATGTTAAACTCCAGTCTAATATATATATGTTGCTAGAAGATGAAAGATATTTTAGTATTATTTGTTTGACAACCTAAGCATAGTAAAATGAATCACATTTCTGAGAAAGTAATCAGTGTCTTCCCACATCAATTTCTGTGCATAAGGGTAAGTATTTATTCTGTATCATGGCTTATAAAATTAAATTTGCTTTAAGATGAGACTAAATGGTTTAGCAGATATGCATTTTCTAAATGTGCCTGCTAACTTTGTTAATTTGATATCTGCCATAAGACTAATGCCACATGCCCCTGTAATTTAAACTTTAACAACAAATGCAGAATTACTTTAAACAGCATTCACTACATAGAATGGATAGATAAAACAGTAATTTGCATGATCATGTAAAACACGGTATAATTGATGTGCAAAATAACTCTGTTGATGAAATTCTTTTAGTTCAGGTTAGATAATATTAAATTACTTAGTTTTCCTCAGTGAATTCATTACAGTTGAGTGTATTTATAAATCCTTCAGTGATGCCTATTAAGAAATAACAAAATTTGACTTTTCAAGCCTGATCATGTTCAAGCATAAGAGTGTGTCTATTTTCTAAGGGGTGAGACATAATGCAATTTCATTATCTCAGAAGATAATTAGAAATGAATGTTGGTTCTTTAAATGGGAGACAGTATTTTCTCATTCATGAAAACCAAAAGAAGGAAAAAAACAATATACTATCTTTAAGTCAACTGTCTGAAATTGGGTTACTATAAGTTAAAATGTGGCCATTCTTACTTTATTTTATAGGTCTCTGCATATCTTATTTTATACTTAGAAAATGAGAATTTCTGTTCAGGCTAAAGGTATAGGCTTTGCAGTAATACTATATGCCTTAAAATCATGACTTGGCTATACAATTTTATAAATTCCAGTGATATGCAGATAAGAATAACACAAATGTTATTGGGTTAGCATTAATAAAAATTTCAGAGTTTAGAACAATATCTGAGTTTGTGTTGTTTTTTTTTAATATATTTTATTATTGATTTTTTACAGAGAGGAAGGGATAATGATAGAGAGCTAGAAACATTGATGAGAAAGAAACATCAACCAGCTGCTTCCTTTATACCCTCTCCGGGATTGTGCCCACAACCAATGTGCATGCACTTGACCGGAATCGAACCTGGGACCTTTCAGTCTGCAGACTGATGCTCTATCCACTAAGCCAAACTGGTTTTGACCTGAGTTCTAATAAACACTCAACAGTGCTAGAAGTTATTATTTACTACCTTACTCCTAGCCAGGATCAACTCATGCTAGAACTAAGATATTTTGGTAAAACATTTAAATTAATGTTATAGATGATTTAACAAAGACATGAAAAGTTTAACAAACTTGCCCATAGTCATTTGGCTAGTTTTAGAGCAATTATTCCAACAAGAATTTCAATTGTAGAGCTGTATCTCCCAATTCAGTGTGATATTGAATAGAACAAAGTTTATTAATGTAGTATAGCTATCTAAAGAAATGATAGATCAAAACTATAAACAAATATAAAAAGGTTAGTAGTAGAGGTGACATTTAAATCAGAACTCAAAGGATACTTAAGAATTTCTGGAAAGACCAGGTTGGAACAAGTTAAGCATTCCTATAAGAGAGAATTTGTGGCCTTAACACGGTGCAGATTTTTCATGGATGTGACATTACTATAGTAGCATAGAAAAGCACAGTGAAAGTCTATGGACTGAGGATGTTGGATTGAGTAGAGGCTACGTTATAAAGAGCCTAATAAGCCATGCTTATTTACATTTATGGGTTCTCTCCCAACATTGATGAACACAGTATAAATTATGGTTTGTACTTGTTATTTCAAATTTCTTAGGCCTCATGCTCAACTGGAATGGAAGGTCTTTACAACACTTCCTCTGTATCTTTCACAGCATTTAGCACAGTGTCAAACAGAAAAGAATTATTCTCATTTACTGATTTTGATTGTTTACTATGCTAAAAGTAAATAAAAAAGATAATAGATCCAAAAAGCAGTCCTTTTTGCTAATCTCCACATCAGCAAACTGAGACTTAAGTATAGTTTTAGCCTTCCTAGAAATGGAATCTTAAACCAATGAATCAGGAATTGTCTAGTATAATCATCTTTTTCTCCTCCCCTTCTGCCTATAAAAGCCTTTCATTTTGTACAGCTCCTCAGAGATTCTACCTGCTGAATTGGATGATACCTAATTCTGAGTTTTGCTCAAGTGAAGTCTTAAAATTTTTAATATGCCTTGTTTTTTTCCTTTAACAGTTCTAATGTCACAGAAGGGAACTGGCCTACTTTGGCCCCCTAGTGTAAAGAGTAACCTGAGGCCTAGGTACCTTCCAGCCCCTTGAGCTCACTGCACTCTGCCTGCCTCTGGAGGTGGTGGGTAAGTTGCTCTCTAATCCTAGTCTTGGGGTTTTTGCATTAGAAGCTTTCAGACTTGAGCATGTCTCTCCCCAGGCGGGGACTGAAAACAAGCTGACTCAGACTGGGAGATGAGTCCAGGGTCAAAATGGATCCGATTTAGAAACTAGCCTGGGCCAGGGTTGGACTAGGTTGGGTTTAGAAAGAGGAACAGGTCCTGGTTGGACTGTGGCTGATTTATAAGTGGGCTGGATCATACTGAGACTGGATCTGATTTAAGCTGTACTGTGTCCAGTGTGAGGCCTCAGTTGAATAACATTTTGTTTTAAGGGTGAACAGGTAACCTTACCAAAGATAATCTTGAATTACAATGGTTGTGTGGATTACATTTAAACTAGATGAGCTTATCTATTATGTGATACACCAGAGACAAAAGGGGTCACAGCCAAGCACTTCCCCATGAAGAATAGAGGGAACATTCCATTTTCCAACTGCAATTGCTTGTAACCAGGAAATACAAGGCAGGATACAAGGGAAATACAAGGGAAAATTGTCAGAAAAGAGCAATGGGTAAGGAAGTATTCTTACCAAAGTCAGCACTCCCAGATCTCTATCTGTAGTGCCTGGTCAGAAGAGGAACATAAAATTTCACACTATCCCTTCCTTTCCAAATTCAGATTGGCAAGCAAAAACATTTTTAAGAATTAGATCATTGAATTGTAGCATGGATCATCTCTCAAGAACCCATTTGTTGTCAGTTGTTTTTCTCCCATTGACAACTATTGCCTTCTTGTTTGTCTTCTTTTCTGTCCTGAGAACTTGACTTGGTGACCATGAGGTTGGGAGTCCCCAAAATATGGCCAGAAACAAATGTGGTTTAGAATACATGTATGTTAAACTTTGTTAAATGTTTTTAAGTGGGTTTGTGTAGTCACATAATTAGATCTTTCTACCTCTTTCCTCTGTGTAAGCAAATGTATAAGCTCACATATGTACAAAAATAATACTGATACAGATTTTATAATGCATTGCTATCAGATAAACTCTGAAATGGAAGGTTGTAATCCATCACAATTTTCTGTCTTTCCTGGAACTCAACATCATTTCCACTCTGTGAATACTAGATTTCATTTTAGGTCCCTTATTATCATGTTTATAACCTAATCTTATATTTTCCCCTAGAGCAGACTAAGACTGCATTTTGAAAACTAAACTACTCTATTTGATATTTGTACATTTCTTAGAAATATAATGCTTTGATTTTTCATCATTTAAACATATTGATTTTTCTAATGATCCCTGTCATCTCCTATTTCAGTTTCCAAACCACTTTTCCCTCCCTTATGACTTTCATTCTTACAGTGATTAATATGTCCATTTTCAAAGATATGGAGAAAAGACATCTTCTTAGTAGGCTTATTTTCTTCCAACATTGAGTATATTTTACCTTGAGTGTTTCCAAGAGAATATATTAATAATAAATTTTAAAAAATCAACACCCACAATTATTTAAGGGAGTATAGACATATAAATATAATGTAAGAAAGAATAATTAAAGATAAAACAGAACTAAAATAATAAGAATATACATAAGGAATAAGTTCTAGCAGAATCTGGATCTTAATTTGCTATTAATTGTCTTCTGGAAATTAAAGCAGGATTGGAAAACATATAGGATTGGTAACATAACTCTATAGCAAAAAAGTAAAAATGCCATCTACCAACAATGTCTTATTCATGGTACAAATGTTTGCTGTGCAAATATTAGCTATTGGATTGTACCAGTTTTATCTTTGTGATCCCAGGTATACATAGGATGATGTTCTTACTCAGTTATCCATGGTTTTCAATAAGACTTGACTCTGTTCTAAAAATAATTAATTAGCTCATGGCTGAGAAAGAGAGGTATACATAAAAAGAATATTTTTTCTTATAAAATACTAGAAGCCCAGTGCATGAAATTCATGCACATTTAGGGTCCCTAGTGGCTGCCAGATGCCAGCCAAGGCCTCCTTTCATTTCACACCACCCCCTGTTGTTCAGCACACATCATAGCAAGCAATCAAATTTCTGGTCAGTCGAACTCCTGAGGGGACACTTTGCATATCAGGCTTTTATATAGAGAGATGTTAGTATCTTGGCAATCACATAAAAAAACCCTACCTTCTTTGACATTCACCATGGAAGAAGAAAATTAACTTGAAAATATTCATGAAACTTACAAGCAATTGAAATCCATATTATATTAAAAATATCAGTATATGTTATCTTCTTTAAATATATATGTATACTAGAGACCCTTTGCAGGAAGATTCCTGCAATAGGACTTCCTGCTGAGGTCTCCTCTGCCCTGCCTGCTACCCTTCCTTCAACTCAGCCCCGCTTGCTTGCTTCTCAACAGCTTCGCTCCCTTCTGCAGAACTTGGTTTCTTTCTATGTTGTCTTCAGTCTTCTCTCTGGCCCAGATATGCAAATTAGCGGCTGTCTTGGCTGGGTTAATTTATGTACTCACCCTGATTGGCTGGTGAGCATGGCTTGTAAGTGTAGCAAAAGTATGGTCAATGTGCATGCTTCTCTTTTATTAGAGAGGGTATATTTCAGAGAGGAAGGGAGAGGGAGAGAAAGATAGAAACATCAATGATGAGAGAGAATCATTGATGGGCTGCCTCCTGCACAACCCCTACTAGGGATTGAGCCCACAACCCAGACATGTGCCCTTGACTAGAATCAAACCTGGGACCCTTCAGTCTGCAGGTTGCTGTTCTATCCACTGAGCAAAACCAGCTGGGGTTGTTATCTTCTTTTAACTAAAAGCACCTTGATAGACCTGCTGGGAAGTTTTTGCTAGCATAAACTGTTGAACAATTGGTTTGTCATTGGGAAGGAGTTATTTGGGGATGTTAAAGCAGGTACAGAATAATACTTCTTCAAGATAAAGTTCTGCATGGGCATAATTTTATGAACTGCTGATCTTAAGAAAAATAATCAATTGATTCATCTATGTCTTAAGATTAGTATTTCTTGTCATAGATAGTTATATATATATATATAACTATATATATGTGTGTGTGTGTGTGTGTGTGTGTGTGTACATAAAAATAGGGAAAACAGTAAGTAAGTATTATTATGTTTTCTAAATTTGACAACTTACATGGCATATCACAGGAAAAAATATACTAAATGCTTTTCAAATTTTAGACACAATCATCAAAAATAGGCACATTTAACATTCAAACTAAAATCTCATTACACAATTTAAAAAGTAAAATATAATGTTACTACATTTGGAAGCAATTGATAGAAATATAAATTTATTGGAATGTATTGCTATCCTAGGAGGAAAACCAATAAGACTCTAAATACTAATGACTAGCTGATTCAACATCCCAGCAATATTTATATTCTATTTATCTTTCTAAATTAGAGAAAAGTGACAGAGATAAATAGAGTGATATTTACAAGTCCTTTAAAAAAGGTCAAGTTTACTATGATTCATTAATTATATTTTTATGATTTATTACAAAAATATAAGGTAGGCTTTAAACATTTCAAAATCTGAAGCTCCTTTAAAACCATGGTAAGTACTCCTTTTCTTGTCCATCATCTGACTCTGCCCCTGGGTATATCAAATGGATAAAAGTTTGTTTTTGTTTTTCACTAGTTTCTTGTATTTTTCTGAAATTGATTGTTCTATAACTGCTTAATCTTTGTAGTAAAAAATTAAGAATATGTCTACAGCAAACAGAAAAATATAGACAATTTGATTCAAAAGATCCTGATTTTTTATCATTTTGCCTATTAAATATAATTATTGCAAAAGTAATTAAAACAAATGTAATCATTGAAAAGTTGATTAAACTCAATGTACATTTAAATCAAAGATACTATGTCTATTTCAAATATATAGCCTCAGTTTGCCTTTAAGGACCTTGGAGAGATGTTCAAGGAAAATTAACTATGTGCTAATCCATTGAGCACATGATTTCAGGTATAAATTGCTTGAGAGCCCTTAAAATATATTTTCCAGAATTAGAATTATATATTGCATATCCATATATAGATTCACAATTTATTAGAATTGTATATAAAAGTTAGAAATAAAAAATATTGTCAGTCTTAGTTTATATCACTGATGTGACATCATAAAGAAGACAATAGTAATTCTCCAGTTAGGAATAGGTGAATATAGTCTGTTCTATATTTGTAAAATATGTGCTTGGATGGGCTATTCTTTCCTTAGTGTGTTTTGTGACATTTATCTTAGTGAATACCCCTAAATTTTACTATTTATTTATTTATTTATTTATGATTTTTACTTTTTAAATGTATCTTTATTGTTGAAAGTTATACAGATGTACCCCCTTTTCCCCATTGACCCCCTTCAACCCATCCAATCCCCCCTGCCACAGGCCTTTGTCTGTGTCCATGGGTAGTAGAAACCATTACTACTGGTTGACCGGTCACTATGATGATGTACTGATCATCAGCAGGCAGATGCTCAACATAAGAGCTGCCCCCTGATGGTCAGTGCACTCCCACAGCCAACTTCCCGTGGTCAGCCAACCTCTTTCAGTCCCAAGCCCCACTGGCCTGACCTTATCAGCCCCAATTGCCAGCCAGGCCAAAGGACCCCACCCATCAACAATTTTGTGCACCGGGCCTCTAGAACTTATATCTCCTATTACTGTTGAGATAATTGTTTCCTTACTAAACTTGTTCTGTTTACATATTTTTATATTGGGCAAATTTTATTGTTTCCACACCATCAATTTTTTCTGACTCTAATTCCAGATACAATTGGTGAAACTCTTCACTTTTGAATATTAATTATTTTGGCAAGAAATAACACACTTTACTAGTATAGTATAGTTATACTAAAAATATTTTTATTTCAGTAATTTAAAAAGTACAGATAACATGGTGTTTACTCATTTAATCTTCATAACAACCCCATGATATATACAATTATTAACTTTTTTTTCTTTTTTGATGAGACAACTGAGGTTCAAAAAGTTTGCATATACTACTAAAATTCACAGCTAGAAAATAGCTGAGATTTGATCACAGAAATGCAGAGTTTATATTTTCTGTTTTGTTTTTGTTAATCCTCACCTAAGGATATTTTTTCGTTGATTTTTAGAGAGTGGAAGGGAGGGGGAGAGACACACAGAGAGAAACTTTGATGTGAGAGAGACACATTGATTGGTTGCCTCCTGCACATGCCCCAACCAGGGCCAGGGATTGAGCCTGCAACTTTGATACATGCCTTGACTGGAATCAATCAGGGACTCTGCAGTCTGCACACCCATGCTCTACCCACTGAGCAATTGGCTAGGGCCAGAATTCACGTTCTTAAGCACAATGTAATGCATGCCCTTTCAGTTAAATGAATAACTAATTTTAAAAAATTCTATAAAGCAAATTTACCATTTATGAATACTTACATTGTTACAGTATTATTTTTTTTTAAATAGCTGTCAATTATACATTTCAAAACTATTCCTTTGTTGTTTTATATGTGCTCAATGACATATATAAAGTCACCATAAGCATGAAGGCTTAAAACAACACACTTATTTTTCTCACATTTCCATGGGTCAGTAGTTTATTCACAATTTATCTGAATCCACTGCTCAGAGTCTCACAAAACTGCCATCAAGGTGTTAGTTGGGCTACATGCTCATCTGAATGCTCAAATTGGAAATAAATGTTTCAAAATTCCCTAAGGTGGTAGCAAAATTTATTCTCTTGTAATTTTAAGACTGAGGTCTCCACAATTCTGCTAGCTCCAAGTTCTTCTGTGCTGCCTCTGTTCCTTTCCATGTGGTCCTCTTCAGAAGCAGTTCATGACCTTTGTTCTTTAAGACCAGCAAGAATGTCACTACATTGGGCTAAAACAGTCATAGAGATTGTAAAGTGACCAAGGGGTGACATCTTATCACATTTGCTGTGTTGGTGAGAAGCAACTCACTTGCCCCACCTCTACTGAAGAAAAGGAGATTATGCAAATTCCTGGTCACCAGAAAGGGGGAATTCATTATGAAGTCCTCTCAGGATTTGTGTACCATATTATTATGATAATTTTAAATAAAAATACCAAATTATATATCTTGGTTTGAATTAAGATGGAAAAATTTGGTAATATTTACTTGCCTCCTATGATACCATTTAAATCTGAATAACTGCAAACTTTGATATTCTTCATGTAGGACAGCATTATAACTTTGAATGTTAGTGCATATCATTGGTACAGGATTGATCAGATTTTGTCAATCTTGTTCTAATAAGTCTCAAGCACTCCCCCTCCCCAATTTACCCAATGAGAAAAACATTTTGTAATGCAGCTGTGTTTTCTCTGCCAGTCTTCAAAGTGGCAGAGATGAAGGAAATAATGATTAACGTGACTTTCTTGAGTATTGAAAACAAGATTCTAAGTGGAATATATTTCAACTTTGATTACTTTATCGATGGTTGCTCAGTGATTGACCCACACACAATTGATCTGGGCAGCCCAACAGTCAGCATATGCTTATAATTGAGACTTTAATGAATAATACTGAGTGTTTTGAACATTATTAGAAGAAAAAAAGAACCATTTCATAACACTAAATTATTTTTTATGCCATCCACTTTTAACTGTGTCGCCATCTACAGGGATATGATTACTTTATATTTAACTTCCAGATATATTTGTATATATTATTTTTATTTATAACAGTTTAAGAAATTCTTACAAGTCTAGAATTTAGAATTTGATAGTACTAGATATTTTATTTTATCAAATAAAAATGAGGTAGCAAAATATATTCTATGTAGAAGTACACACACAACAAAAATAATAAGAATCTCTGCCTTTAAATAAATTACATTTATTTGACAAGGAAATGAGTTCAGATACATAAGAATATGGAATTCAGGGTAGTTAAAAATGTGAATGTGCTTGTGCTTGTGCTATGCTCATACATTTAATGCTTAATTTATTATTAATGACAGCTCCTGGCAAAAAGTTCTGCTCTAAAGAATGCAAATGCCAGTTCATTGACCAAAAATAGTGAAAAAGCTGTTGTGCTTTCATATACTCAATCATAAGTTGGTATAATATTTTTAATGCAATACTACTTGAGTATGTTATAAGTACTACTTGATAATGATTAATACAGATATACATTTTATTTTACAGGATTCTTAGTGCCTAAAATTTATCAGTTCATATTAAGTCTAATGGCTTCAGTTTGTGGTTTCAGTGGTTTTCTTGATGATAAAAGAAAACATCAGATCATTGTTCTTTATATTTCACAAAGAGTTCACTTATCTCATTGTTCTGCAAAATAAGTCTAAAAAATAAAAAGGAATTTATTTACTTTCTCATTTAAAAATAAAAAATAAAAAAAACATATGGAGGCACTTGGAATTTAAAGATATAATCTAGGTCCCATAGCTCCTGTCACAATCTTTTTAGAGAAAATATAAATTACAGTGATCACCACCCAGCAGATTTCAAGAATCATCTCAGCCCAGCTGGTGGCTCTGTATTTGAGTGTTGACCTATGATACAGGAGGTCACTGTTTGATTCCTATGCCCCAGTTGAAGGGCTTAATCCACACTGTGGGGAGTGCAGGAGGCAGCTGATCAATGATTCTCTCTCACCATTGGTGTTTCTACCTCTCTTCCCCTTTCTCTTCCTCTCTGAAATCAATAAAAGTATATGTATGATTTTTTAAAGAATTATATCTCCATATGATGTTAGGACATGAGGGACAATACGACTACCAAACATTTTAAAATCCTATAGTTGGTTTTAAACCATGATTTTACTGCTTATCAGGTCTCTTAAATTGGGATTATTATTTGACATCTCTGTATTTTCACTCATCTCTCAAAATTCCAAAAGAGAAAGTACAAGTAGGTTAGGTTAGGTCATTATAACCACTATTTGGGTATAGGATGGAATTGTCATTCCAATCAATTCTGTGATAAATGAGATAATATCTCAGAAGTAAATTGATTCTCTGCTACTGTAAGAACAAGCAGAATGAATGAAAGAAGCATGAAATGCCAAATGCCAAATATAATTAGTAAAAAATAAACTGACAGATACAATATACATGGAAACACATAATGTAGTTAGTAGTAGCAGTATTATTTATTTTCTGAAGTTTTTCTTAGTATGTTAGTAAATTGAAATGGCTACATATAAAGCAGAAAAAATATAGTTGTCTCATTCTCACATAATTTTGAGAGCTATTCTAAGTATATCATTTTCTTTGACATTTATTAAGTCAGCAAATTATAGAATTGAGAAATTATATAGTAATATAACCTGTACTCAGTTTTTCCTAAATTATTAGAGAAAGAAATTGGTTTTCCACCCCCTAGATGTCTTTCTTAATTCTAATAAAAGAACCAAGAGAATACATGTGTTGGAAAATAATTCTTTAAAGTGACATTTCTCAGTGTTGCTGAAAGTAGCATAATCAGCCAACTGGCAGTATAAGAACGAAAATTCATATTGTGCATTTAAAATAAAGCATTCACTTTAAGATCTTTCAATTGCTATGAACAAAAGCAGTATCATGGAGGGATGTGATAGTTTCATTGAAATCTTCTATTGATATATATATAAAAGCCAAGTGACTGACCAGAATGACGGAATGACCAGTCACTATGAGGTTCACTGCAGGGGCCAACCAGCCTGATTGGGGGCCTCAATCAACCCCTCTCAATCTCCCACAGCCCTACCCCTTTTGGCTGGCCAACCTCTCATGGAACCTCCTCTGCCTGCCTCACCCCAATTGAACCCCCACCCCAATTGGGGTTGGGGCCTTCCAGCCAACCTCCCATTGCTCCTCCCCCCAGCAGGCCCAGCACCCACCCATGCACAAATTTGTGCACCGGACCTCTAGTAGCTTATAAACAAAAATGAGTATGCTATTTAATTTACTACTGTTTTGAACACTTTTAAAATATACATAATTATGTAAGAACAACTGTGACTCTATTTAATTGATGTTGAACATAGATTTTTAACAGCATTTTCTTAGTTCTGAGTCCTCAGTGATATATGTACAAGGGTCATTAAGATCCTCCTATCTTCATCCTGGCCATAAAATGTATAAATTCTAACAATGAAATATAGTTATAGAGTTATAGTGAATTCTTTTGAATTAACAGCACTTTCCTTATCATTGATTTAATTTGCATTTGTTGAATGTGTGATTTATTATTTAGCCCCTGGAAGTAGATGCATAATGGGAGAAAGTCACAGAGCAAATCCAGGTGGCTTGAGATAGTAATTTTAGTTTATTTCATTAATATACATCACCTGCTAATGTGTACTAAGCTGAACACAATATGAGGTTTTCAGTTCTCCTTTTGACATTAATTTATCAAGCAGTTATGGTGTATAGGCTATGAATAAGACATTGTATTTTGCATTTTGTGGATGTAGTAATTAATAATATACAGTCTCAGTCATGGAATAAGTAAGACCCTTGAGCGATAGAAAAGTCAACAGGCAATTTTATAACCAGACATAATATAGATAAAAGGTGTTAGGAAGTTTCAATAGCAAAAGGACAATTTTCTTTGTTGTGGAATGAGGTGTTTTAAGTAACAGTTTTTTTTTTTTTAAGGTAGTATCATTGAATAGAGAAATGATCAGTGAGTTAGCTTTTGACCAGTAAAGACACTAATGTGAGGAAAAAAAAATGTTTGAATTGATGGTAGATAAAAAAGATAAAGAAAAGGAAAAATAATGTCAGTATACTTGAGGAAAAGGTTGTAGTTCAGGTAGCAGGATAGAAAATATGTTAAATAATTTTTTGATAGAAAAGGCTGTAAATGCTGGTTTATGATTATATTGATATATTGTAATAATACTGGCATTCAAATGCTCAGCTGTCTGTTGTCATAGAATAGAAAAGTGTTGAAGATCATTGAGCATAGAAGTAGCATAATCGGTAGTTTTTGTAAAATTATTGCTTTGCTGGGAGGGCAATTGAACAATGGAGTGAAATCTAGTAGCAGAAAACCAATCTAGAACTATCTACTCAATAGATACCTACCTACATACGTACAAATGTTGTTTATCTTGTTCTTTAAATGTCCTGTCTTGAACTCTTTAAGTTACCTAGTCTCTTGAATGTAACAATGATGAGAAAACAAAAAATATTGTAAGTTGCATGAGGTACAATTGAGAGTAATTGAATAAATAGAATAAACAAAGGATTAGATCTAATTACACAAGAGAAGAGAGTAGGGTTGCCTAGAAGAGACATCAACATTTTGAACTAAAGAACTGGAAAATGGATATTTATTTCACAAAAGTAGTATTGGAAAAGTTGATGATTTTTGAGAAAGAAGATGACTTTGTTTTGGACATGCTGAGCTATTGATAGATAAGAATTTATGAGGAGATTATTATGAATGTCCACTGTGTTTCAAACACTATGATAGACAATCAAGGGTTTTAGTGAAAGGGCACAACAGACTCAGTTTGTGTCACAGGGAAGTTAGAGTCCAGTGGATAAGATAGAAAATAAATATATGTGGTTGATTTAAGAATAGTCACAAATTTGTTCCTTCACATCTGAATGCAGAGTCTAGCACAATATCTTTGTATTTGGGTTGGCCTTGTGAGTCATTTTGGCCAAGGAATCATTAGCAAACATAATGAAAGTGGAACCTTGTAAATATTTGTGCATCTTGCTCTATAGTTTTTGAAACCCTACCATTTGCATGTGAAAAAGTTTGAGCTAGTCTACTAAAAGATGAGAGACATGTGGCTGAGTGACTCCTAATGCATTGTCTGACAGCCTGCTAATTGCCAGAAAGATAAGTGAGGCCATCCTAGATCATTCATTTACTAGCTGATCCTTCAACTGACAACAAACACATAAGAAAACTCAGCAGGGTACAACTAAGGAAGCTCACACTAGAAGGATCATCCATCCACCACAGAGAATCAGGAGCTAAACAAGTTTTTGCTTGTTCAATCTACTCAATTTTGAAGTCCTTAGTTATACAATTAAATTAAATTTCACTTATAGAAGAAAATATATATATATATATATATATATATATATATATATATATATACATATGCGTACATACAACATACATACATACATACATACAAATTTTGTTGATCTTGACCTTCAATGATCATGTATTGGACTCTTTTTTTCTAATATGTTTTCATTGATTATTAGAGAGAGAAAAGAAGAAGGACAGAGAAACAGAAACATCAATGAGGGAGAAACATCATCAATCAGCCACCTCCCAGATGCCCCTCAATGGGGATGAAGCCCACAAACTGGGCAGGTGCAATGACAAGAAATTGAATCAGCAACCTCTTGGTTACTGGGTAAATGCTCAACCACTGAACCACACTGGCCGGCTCCTGTATTTAAGTATTTAAGTTGCCTAGTCTCTTGATGCTGTAATCTCAGTTTTTTGCAATCCATTCTCTAAAAAACCTCTTCTTTTTTCCCCCCATCTCAAGTCCTCTAGTTTCTTGTCTCCAAAAGTCCTATAACTCACCATGATTTATAATTTGTTGATCTAATCTTCTTTTCACTATACTTCATTTCCCTAATGACCTTTCTGGTATTCTTATCTAAGGTAAATTCCATGAAAATATATTTTTTTGGTACACACTTTTATCTGCTTTATCTCCTCATATTTTGTGATTTTTCTACTGACAAAATAACAAAAGAGGTTAAATCTAATTATTTGCCCAATCCTTGTATCCACCCATGTAATGGAACACAGTTGACAAAAAAACTCAAGCACAATACTAGTCTCTATATTCATGGGCATAGACCTTGACCTCCTGTTCCATCATTCCAAAAATTTTTCTGAATCTTACTTAAGAGCTCCAACTGGCATAGTTGCTAATTTCTTGGTACTTTCCTGCTCATTTACAAATCAAAGAATTAATTTAACTTAAAACATTGGAGAGTAACCTCTGTGCACTTTATAATGACAAGGACAAGTGAATGTCTCTTAATACCATCACCATATAAATCTGAATATAATTACAGACCACTCACCATTCATTTCCCATGGCTTGGTCATTGAAAAGATGCTGTGCATTACAAAAAAAAAGGCATATTTAGTGAAGCAACATAATGTACTTAAGATGGTTTCAAAAACAAACATACACCTATCTTTTCAGAAGGCAGTGCAAAGTATGTAACAGAAATTACAAACAGAACAAATTCCTACAACTGAGCCGAAGCAGCTTGCCTGTAAGAGTTCCAAAAATCTATTTGCACAGCCTTCATGACGAGAGGGAGCCATTCTACTCAAAACAAAGCACAGCATCTGCTTTCAAGCCTTTAACACACTGATATTTTCAACAAATTGACAAATTTTGTTCGCGTTCCAAACAGACACACCTAGTAGGTCACAGTTGAGGGTCTCCAGGCAGACTTTGGTGTTTGGATACCCGTTATGAGGCAGCCCTTCACTTTTGGAAAGCTCACATTGGCCTTTGTAGCACACTGTGTGTGCAAATAGGTCTCTTGTTCAAGCTTCTGCAGCAAACTGTGGCAGAGCGGCCCTGCAAAGTTGCCTCTAATAAGACAGCTCAACTGTGGTGCCACATGGGTATTTCTTATCGGGCTTTACAAGCTCTCCAAAGGATGCTGCATAAAGAAATCAAAGAGTCTGCCAGCGGTTGAGATTCAACCCCGGGAAATGTTAAAGGCAGATTTCAGCCTACTGTTCTGGTGAAACAGGAACGTAATCAGAGAAGTGAAATTCATGTGCACTATTTCAAAGGACCCTCTAATGCACTGGTTATATGCTTAGGCGAGAGACAAGTAACCAGAATCCCCAGGGCTTTCCCTTCAGTGCAAGTGCCTGCCTTTGCAGTATTATCCCAGACTTGATGACTGGTTTGTGAGCAGAGCCTGCATCATCAAACTCACCCAGGGTCCTTAGCCACAGGAAATCCCCTGAGAAAAGCATAGCCAGAGGCAAATACTTATACATGCTCTCCACCACTCACTAAAACGTTTCCAAGAGAAATTAAAGCAACACTAAGTAGGGAGGGGAAAATGTGACAGAATTGCCTGGTCCTCTCAGAACAGGTTCCAAAACAGGGCAAGACAAACTCAGTTGCTTTCCTTTAAAGGTAATTGTGGAAAATTGAGGATTAGGGGATGGGTGAGAAGCTGTGGGCTGATGATGTGTTGGCAATCTTCAGGGTTTTTCTTCCTTTCCACATCATCAAGCAGTTTATTTACCCCCACGATTGGGGAGCTCCCCAGAACACCGTGGTGACCACACTGAGTTTGAAATCTAAGTGACTTGTTAAATTCAACATGAACTGTCCAAAGAAATATAGACAGCTGCTGGTCTTAAATAGAGATGACCTAATATTCATAGCAATTAGCATAGGGGGCAAGGCTTGATATAATTGGGGGGAAGATTTTCTTACGCTCCAATTAAGGTAAAAAGGCAATGACATCAGTGATGCATATATTTCTACCTTAAACAAGCCACTGCTAAATGAAAAGGGACGGAGAGGAATGCATTAAAAAAAAAAAAAAGCAACCAGTTTTCTAATTAACTTAAAGGTGAACACATCATCTTTCTTACAAACAACTTCTTAACATGAATTCTCATGCAGAACCAAATCTCTGTTTTACTAACATTCTGACTAGTTTTGAAGAGCAGGATGCCTTCATTCCATGGATTGTCATTTCTTCTCTGTTCTGAGACTCATTCTAATCCCTTTCAAGCTTACCCTGCTAATATCTAACTTTGGATTCTCTCTAGTCTGTGTTTACACTTACATATAACTAGAGGCTTGGTACACGGATTCATGCACATTGAATGAAAATTAATTAGAAGAAATATTTTAGAGACCAGGGACAGACTGAGGGAGGTTGGCTCCAAGGATTGTCTGGCCTGTCTCGCCCAGTCTCAATCAAGGCTGATTTAAGGAGGGACCACAGAAGGGCTCCAGAGAGTGTCTGGCCTTTCTCAGCTATACCCTAGCAGCAAGCTAACTTTCTGGTTGGAGTGTCTTCACCCTGGTGGTCAGTGTGCATCATAGCGACTGGTCGAATGGTCGAATGAATGGTCAGACACTTAGCATATCAGGCTTTTATTATGTAGGACATATAGACACACAAATATAATTTAAAATACAATATAGAGATAATTGGTATCTTAATCTAGAAATGTGTTTAACATGTATATGTATTATGCTATACTTGGTATCCCTATATTGTCAATTTTTAAATGTTGGCCAGATCTGGCCAGGAATATAGAAAAGCATTGATTTAATCTTAGATAGCATATTTGCTAGTGGGTTTATATTGGAAAGTAATCTAAATGTCCAAAACCTCAGATTCTTTGTGCAATAAAGGGACTGAGAAAGATGTGCTCTCACATTGGTTCCTAACAGAATATCTGTTAGTCTGAGATCATGCCTAGTCTGAAATCCCCCATAAGACCGAGGGTGGATATTTGAAGACAGATCAGAGTCATCATATTATTTCCTTACAATTAGGTAACACTAAATCTTTTTATTAACTGTTTTCACACATGCTTTCTTATAAAAATCCAGAATGGAACATAGGAGACTCTTAACATTTCTGCCAAGAAGTGATAGGTACTCTCCTGCTCACATCTTCATCTAAACAAGTCATATGGCCATGCTTGACCTCAACAGAGCTGTATTGCACATTCAACCTGCAGTGAAAATTTAAAATTTGTTGTAAAGATTTAAAAAAGTCTATCATAGCTATCTTTTCAAAATAAGTTTATGTAGTGAAATATATTTTAAACATCATTGAGGTGACAAGTTATTTACATGTGATTTACAATGGAGGAATTAAATTACAAGAGCCAGATGACAAACAATAGATCTAGGACCTCCAAAAATCTGTTTCTCCATGAAAGTATAGAGAATACTTGCCAAAATTATTAAAGATCAAACTTTTGAAATTCTGGAAATAAACAATGAGCTTCTAATAATTTACAAAAACTTTATATGAGTGATGGCTGAATGTCAGTAAAAAGAGCAAGTTATATGGCAATTAACTTGCCAGAAATCTTCTGACCTATTTTTGGTGTCCTTGAAAATCAACAGCCTTGCAAACCAATCTTATTCAAATCAATAGCTATGTAAACCCATGACCTAGAAATTTTTAGGAGTCACTGAAGGGGACAGACCAGGGTTAAAGGTCCTCAAAATTTCCCAGGGAAGACACATTACTTGATATATCTGCAAGGTCCCTAAAAATCTCTACTCCAAGGCTTATCTGTATTCCCAGGGCTCAGTACATGCTCTCAGCAAAAAGACCAAAATCAAGTGCACTTGTCAACAATAAACATTGGCAATTGGTTAACAGCATAGAAGCTTGAAGCAGCAACACTGGTTAGGAATCAGAGACTCACCAAATATTTAAAAGGCCAAAATGGGGAAAGAGATGTCCATAACAGACTTTGAAAAACTCAGTTGTATTTCTGGAAATAGAGAAGACAACACACATATTCAAGACATGTACATGAACCAAATATACATAAGAAGGTTCTAATCATGGAAGAAAGTACAGCCTAACACTGAATTATCTGGTCTGCCCTCAGGAAGGTTCAATACATTTAATAAAATATTTGTCCAATCAAACTAACTATCAAGCTAACTGGGCTTAGATTTTCGTGCTGCACATGGCAAGTACTATAAGCTTTATAAAAATAGTCGTAACAAACCAATAAAAATAATACAAGTCAGCAAAAGAAATCCATTAGGAGGTAGATGAATCTGATTTCAGAGATACCACAATAAATACATTTAAATACAGTTTTTCACAAACAAAATTTATGAAACATACAAAGAAGCAGAAGCATATAATCCATACACAACAAAAATCACAGTTCAGAGAGATTAGACGTATATATTGTATCATGGTGAACACTTCAGTAGGTATATCATTGAATACCTATGTTGTACACCTGAAGCTAATATAACATGGTATATTAACTACATCTAAATAAAAATAAAACAAAATGAGTCACTGTGAGGAAAAAAAAATAAGCTTCTAATTTTACTGTGAAATAGTTTTGTCTTAGTCTAACATATTTCCTGCAAAATGTACCTTGGTAACTATCATTTTGTATTTTCAAGTTTGTTCATTTTGTTTTAAAATTTCTGATTATCATTTCTTTCCAATAAGTTTTCTCTCACTAAATTAAGCAAATATAAATAACTTTTCAAATAACAATTATGTTAATTCTTCAAGGAAGAATTCTTCAGGGAAATCCAGTGAACATTATCATTATTTTTGGCCTACTTTCAAAAACTTAATTTTCTCTGCTATGAGATCTAGCTTATCTTAGAGTGTATCCAGAAAGATCTGAGAATGTATATACTATATGTCATGACTGTACACATAAAAGAAATATCATTTTATCTAAATTTATAATATTTTATTTTATTCAAATTCATTCGAATACATCATTTACACCATATACAAATCCTATATAATAAAAGCCTAATACGCAAATTGTCCCCTCTCTAAGGAGTTCAACCACTCACTATGATGTGCACTGACCACCAGGAGGCAGAGTGTGGAGCAAGGCAAGCATTTGCAGTGCTGGCAAGAGGTAGCAGTGGAGGCAGTGCTGGCCCTGATGGGCCCTGATGAGAACGGCTCCACCACAGCAAGATGGTGGAGCAGGTGAGCAGAAGGCACCAGACCAAGACAGGTGTGAGCGGGTCCCAATTGCCTGCAGACAACGACCAGCAGTGGAGGCTGGAAGCAGAAAGAGGGGTTATGGGCAATTAGGCAGGCAGGCAGAGGCAGTTAGGGGTGATCAGGCAGGTAGGCAGGCAGGTGAGCAGTAAGGAGCCAGTGGTCCTAGATTGTGAGAGGAATATCCAACTGCCAGTTCAGGTGTAAACCAGCAGTCAGACATCCCTCAAAAGGTCCCAGATTAGAGAGTGTGCATGTTGGGCTGAGGGAACCTCTTACCCGATGCATTAATTTTCCATACCAGGCCACTAGTTACAAATATACTAAAAGTCTTGGCAAATTTTTACCTATGTAAATTGTATTTACATGCTTGTTTTCATTTTTGAATCTAAATACTTTTTTAATATTTTCACAGCATCAATCTTATGAACATTAATTTTTATCTGTGTATGGAAAACCTACCTAAACTGCTTTAAAATGTTGACTGTTTTCATGTTTATCTTCACAATACCACTTCTGAGCTCTCATTCACAGATTGGGATTATTATACAACTAGAGGCCCAATGCACAAAATTTTGCACTTGGGCAGGGGGATCCCTCAGCCTAGCCTGCACCCTCTTGCAGTCCTATGAGCCCTCGTGGGATGTCCAGCTGATGGCTTAGGCATGTGGGGAGAGGGCCTAAGCCAGCAGTCAGACATCCTTAGCACTGTCACAGAGGCAGGAGAGGCTCTCAACATTGCCACTGTGATCACCAGCCATGAGCCTGGCTCAGGACTTCTGACTGAGCAACACTTCCCCTGTGGGAGTGCACTGACCACCAGGGAACAGCTCCTGTGCTGAGTAATCACCTCTGGTAATCAGTGTGTGTCAGAGCAACCAGTTGTTCTGCTGTTAGGTTGATTTGCATATTAGCCTTTTATTATATAGGATAAAGAGTTTTTATGACACTGACATCCTCACATGACTTGCCATCCTATCTAATAGACGAGTAATATGCAAATTGACTGTCACTTCAATACACAAGATGGCTGTTCCCATGTGGATACAAGGTGGCCGCCACAAGATAGCCAGCAGGGGAGGGAGGTTGTGGGCAGTTAGAGTGACCAGGATAGCAGAGGAGGGACGTTGGGGGAGACCAGGCCAGCAAGGAAAGGCAGTTGTGGGGGACCCAGACCTGCAGGGGAGGGCAGTTGGGAGGGCCAGGCCTGTAATGGAGGACAGTTGGTGGGGGGGCCATGCTTGCAGGGATGGGCAGTTTGGGGAGACCAGGCCTTCAAGCAAGGGCAGTTGTGGTCAATCAGGTCAGCATGGAGGGCAGTTAGGGGTGACTGGATCAGCAAAGAAGGGCAAATGGGGGAGACTAGGCCAGCAGGGGAGACAGTTGGGGAGACCAGGCCTGCAGGGGAGGGCATTTAGGGGTGACAAGGTCAGTAGGGGAGAGTAGTTAGGGGTGACTGGGCCAGGAGCAGAGGGCAGTTGGGAATACCAGGACTGCAGGGAGGACAGTAGGGGCAATCAGGCTAGCTGGGAAGCAGTTAGGCATTGATCAGGCTGGCAGGAGAATGGGTAGGGGGTGATCAGCTGGCAGGCAGAAGCGGTTAGGGGCATTCAGCCAGAGGCAGGCAAGCGGTTGGGAACCAATAGTCCTGGGTCTCAGATTGGAGAGGGTACAGGCTGAGCTTAAAGACACCCACCATTTGTGCATGAATTTTGTGCACTGGGCCTCTAGTTTAGATAATATATTAGGAAAATTTGTCAGTGCTGTCTTTTTTAGACTGGAATTTAAGTTGTTTACTATTAAAATAAAATTTTATGATAAAATTAAATTTTATTATAAACAAAAGTGGACCTTATCCTTCAAAATCAATTTCATAATTAATTATTTCTCAAACAACATCTCTATCTTTAATTAAAGTGATTCACAATGTGATCACAAACTGGTCATCTGAAGAATGGACAGTTAATGGTAATTTCATGATTCACTAAAGCAGATTTCTCTCATTCTTCCTTCAAGCAAAAGCATATGAATATCTTGAATTGAGGACTAGTAGATAATTCCATTCTGCAGATTTTCTGGAACTTTAAAAAAGTGTTATTAACTAAAAATAATTTTAGTGATAGATTAGTTTGCATCAAACTACCCATTCTTTACTTTCTGGGCAATGCAAAATTGTCAGACACTGATTGTGCATTTTTTAAAGTCATCAACTTTCCTCATCCTTTGTATTTGAGAGGGAAATATATCTA
Source organism: Pipistrellus kuhlii (assembly GCF_014108245.1). NCBI lineage: Eukaryota > Metazoa > Chordata > Mammalia > Chiroptera > Vespertilionidae > Pipistrellus > Pipistrellus kuhlii. The sequence continues at coordinate 5,275,326 of NW_023425404.1, forward strand.
AGTACAGAGAAACAAGAAATGTAGGTGAAAACTTGTATGAGATTTCTAAGCCTATAGAAACATTTTCTTTATTGTTTTTAGAGATTGTCACCAAAGGAAAGAGTAAGATCATATGGCCTAATAATTTAAGAATAGTCTTCACTTTATGTTCTATTTTCCTTTCTTATTGACTCAAAATAAATATTTGATTATTAAATTTTCTTAGAACTTTAAAAATTAGTTGCTTAAACCTTACTTCAGTACATTTAAATTTCTATTACCCAAATACCACTGAGTGTGAAATCCCTGTCCTATTTCCCTCTTAATATCATTATTAGGATTTTCTATTCAGAAGTATTTTAAACAGTTGACGTTTTTAACATAATAATCACAATTTATATAAGAATTTGTGTAATGTGAATATAAGTTTTTTCTCTAGGGAAATCTTGGATTCAAGAATCATAAACTTCCTCAAAACCTGAATAATGAAGCAGTAGGAATTGTTTAAAAAGCATATGGGGATATGTCCTAAAATGGAAGACTATAAATTAAATCTGAAATTTATAAGGAAACAAAACCTGAAATTATAGTCTTCATGAGTCAAGGTCTTGACACTCAATCTTTCTCTTAAAGACATTTTTAGAATATTATAGTATAATGCCATAAGCAACAAAGTCTTAAATTATTTTGAATAAAGAAGGAAAAAAATATTTAAATGGGAAGAATGGGGATAAATTGAAATCACTGAGTAGAGTCCAATTGAAAGAACTTGTTATTTTTGTCTCAGGCTCTATCTTTAAGACTGAACATGGTACCATGAGTTTGTATGAATTGTTTATAGTATGTCAATCATTTCTATGTGAGCACAATTATCCTGATTTCAAAAACAAGAGGGCATACCTTGAATAGAGAAAAACTTAACTATTGCCAACATAGAGGAGATATTCTGATACTACAAGACTTTAACTGAGTTTTGCAGTTTCAGCCTGAGCTACACATTTACTAGTAGGAGATTTATGCTAACATACAAAATATTGGGGCCTGTCTTAATTTTTAAAATGTATATAGGTATGTTTGGAAATATGTAATAAGGGAGTATACTCCTTCGCTTAATCATAATTAGAGTAGCCACATGAAATTTTATTTTTTTAAAAATACATCTTTGAGGATTTGATGGGATTCCTTACACTTAAAATTTTGATCATCACTGATAGAAGTTATATAAAGTAATATATGTGTCATCATAGAGCAGCTTAAAAAAAGACTCTTACTCAAAACTAGAGCAGCTTCATTTAAATAACTAATAATTAGTAGGACCTCATCTGTCTCTGGGAAATACTGACACCAGAAGTTTTATAGGCCAGTTCTTTCTTGCCCTCAGACTTTTCAAAGAGAACTAATATCATTGGCCCTTTTAAGTCAAGTCACTGTTATATATGATTTCTTTTCCATCCATTTACAAATGCCATTTTTAATTCATTTTTAGATTGCACTTAATTGAGAATAAAACTCAGACCATGACTATAATAAGGGGCACATTAATTTTAAAAAGTTCACTTATATAGAAGATTTGTTTTTAATCACAGTGATTTTTCTTTTTCATCTCCATTTGCATTAGTCCTAAGCAAAAGGACAAGAAGAAATATTGAGTCATTCTAACTTTATTGATTATGATAATGTGACCAACTAACTGACTTTCATTAATTATCTAAACTGCTTATGCAGGGCCTAGAAATGTGGGCAATTAATTATGGCATTTCATTGCATCAAAAAACATCAAAAGCATCTATGGTGTTTATATAATTACAGATGTATAATGGTTTAATATCCTAACATTTTCTTGACCAATGTCATATATTTGTTGTAGGTGCTCTTAATTTTGGGAAGAGGAAAAGCACTGACATATTTTAACAGGGAAGGGGGACATAAAATGAAATTATTTAAGCATAATATAGAATTCTTTAATTGAAACAGAAGTCAAAACTATTCCAATCTTAGGCAGTACAACCCCTTGATGGCTTCCAAATATTCCTAAACTAAAGGCAATAATCCTTAATTACCCAACTTAAAGTCATGCTGCTTCTATAGTTCTTCCAGTTCAACAGCTTTGTTTTATACTATTTTCTACATCACTCTGAAGAGTCTAGTTATAAAAAAGTCTCTTCTATTCTCAATTACTCCAAGCTCTTCACCAGTGGAAATTGTTCACAAACACCTTTTCCCTTTGTGAGAAGCACTTCCTCTTCTTGCTCATTCCACCACAACATCCCTTCTGCTTGGATGTCGCCTATGTCTTCTGTCATAGCAGTTATCTGAACTCCCAGTCCTACTTCCCCAGATTAAACTGGATGGCTTCCTTTATATGCTTCTATATCATCATCACATGATACTGATACAGTGTCATCTTAAAAGAGCCATGGTTTTGGATTTTTCTTATTTTTGATTATCAATCCTCTGGAAATTATATTTGTAGAAATAGATGAGAGTATACATTTTTATGTATGTTGTAACAAACTGTCATAAACAATGTGGCTTAAAGCAACACAGATTTACTATTACATATCCCTGAAAGTCATAAATGGGAAATGAGTCTTAAGGACTAAAATTGAGGGGTAAATAGAAATGCTTTCTCCCTGGATGCTCTGAGGGAGAACCGATCCTTTGACTTTTCCACTTGTTAGAGGCTGCCTGCATCACAGCTTGTGGCTGTAGCACTCCAAACTCTGCTTCTGTCTTATGTCACCTTCCCTCACTCTAGAACTGAGACCACTGGGTAACCCCAAGATAATCATACAATCTCAAGATTATTAATCACTTCTGCAAAATCCACCTTGCCATGTAAAAGAATGTATTCACATAAAGATTGGAACTTACTGGGCATCTTTGGAGAAGGTGGAGCATTAGTCTGCTTAACACAATCAGAATATTTTAGATGTGATCATTTTGTCTTTTACAAAGTTAACAAAATTTATTTCACTAACTCCTTTAAAAATTACACTTCATGCAAAAAATTATAATAAAACAAGATGTGTCAAAGACAAAGCAACAAGACAACTACTTAGTAAGATGAAGGTTTGTGTACCCCAGGTCTCCTAGGAAGAAAAATAAACATAATGTTCTATAATGAAACTGATGCCTTATGAATGTGAGCACCAAACAAAAAATACAGTGATGTGGGTTAATATAGCATATTTTAGAAATTAGTACACTCCACACTGACTACTTTTTGAGTAGCTTTTCAGGAAAATTTGCTTATAAGTTAAGATGCATAAATTACCACCAAAGTACAGAGAAGCCCATTTTTATTTGAAACCTGTTTCCCCTGCCCAGCTTCAACAGAAAAGACTTTCCAAAAGGAAAAAAAAAGCACAAGAAAAACAAAAGCAAACAAACAAACAAAACAAACAAAAAAACAACAACAGAGATATCAATCCTTATTGGTGGCACAAAATAGGAAGTTCTGTTTTGGGAACAGGAATAAAGAACAAACTCCTCTACTTGAATTAATCAACCCCCTTTGATTCAGACCCTCTTATCTATGGGCAGACCTATAATATTATACTTTACTCTCAAAAATTGAAAAAGTGGAACATAGACCAACAAAGTCTTAATCCTAAAATACAAAGGAAGTTAAATAAATGTGCCTTTCAGATTTGATAGCATACAAATATTTTTATTTCAGGTTACATAGAGGATTAAGATATCTCTTTAAAACTGGGTCTCCAAAAAGGCAGTGGTGGTATAGCATGCAATCAACTTACTCATTTACATAAAAAAGCATAATATCATCTTTAAGTTTGAAAACATCTGGGTTTTAAACATCTTCATTCCCCCTCTACTCTAAGTCTTATAATTATAAGGAAACATGGGCTTAGGAAGTTTTATTTCGCTATCTTTATTTTTTGTTGCTAAATTATATACAAACTAGAGGCCCGAAGTACAACATATGTGCACAGAGGGCAGGGGTACCTCAGTCCTGCCTGTACCCCCTCACAATCTGGAACTGCTGGCTCCTAACTGCTCACCTGCCTGTCTGATGGCCCCTGTTTGCCTGCTTACCTGATCTCCACTAACTGGTCGCCTGCCTGCCTGATCACCCCTAACTACCTCTGCCTCAGCCCCACTTCATCTGAAAAGACATCCAGAATGATGTCTGGAAGGTCTTTCAGCTGTCCAGTCTAATTAGCATATTATGTTTTTATTATTATAGATAAGCGTATCTGATGTAATGCCATTAGATTTATTTTTTACAACAAAGTGCAATCCATTGAGGGGAACAGTTCTAATGGGTTTAAGAAAGAGAATATGCTTTCTTGCTATGTTTTCTAAAAACTACCTAATTTTATAAAATAGCAAGCATGGTTAATAGTTACTAATTACTTCATTTTCATTTAACTGAAGTGATAAAAGAATAAACTGGAAAATAGAATTCACCCTCTATTCCTCCTCCCTCTCACCATGATCATGATTCAAATCAATATATATTAGTTTATATTTGGCAGGATGTATTAAGAGCTGAATCACTTAGACATTAAGAGGTCATTTTGAGGGAATGTCTCTGAAGAAAAGGAGAGATAAATGAGCTGAAAAAGGAAAAGAACTTTGAGTTGTTTTAAGAAGAATTTGATGAGAATTAAGTAAAAATGATGAGTTTTAAAATGTGTGTCTCATCTTCTTACTAAAATGCCCATGATTTATTGTGAGTTAGGCAACTTGATGGATTATTGTGATGTGTAGAACAGCAGTTTCTGCTTTAAAATGAATGAATATTGTAACACTAGTCTTAAGAAGTCCTGTTACAATGAAATTCTGCTATTCAAGGTAATAAGCTAATACCTTTCATATGTTAAATGTACAGTATAAAAATTTTCTAGCCTAGGTGTCTCAATGGTTGAGCATGGACCCATGAACCAGGAAGTCACGGTTCCATTCTTTATCAGGGCACATGCATGGGTTTCACGCTTGATCCCCAGTAAGGGTAGTACAGGGGGCATTTGATCAAGGATTCTCCCTCATCATTGATGTTCTAACCCTCTCTTCTCCCTTTCTCTCTCTGAAATCAATTTAAAAAATTTAATTTTACTTTTCATTTGTTTGTTTATTTATTTTTTTCCTGACAGAAAAGTGGTTGGAAGAACAGTCAATAGAGTGGTTGGAAAAAGATTAAAATATCTTAAGGACAAATTACATAAACATAGTCCTTAGATCCTTTATGCATTGTAAAATCAATGAATGTGTCCCATAAACACACACACACACACAAAAAAAACCAAAACAAAACAAAAACTAACCATATCTTAAACAAATTATTTAATTCACTATATAAGAATTCTAGAGGCAGCAACCTAAGGTTAGTCCAAATATTCAGATATTTATTAGGAAATATATTTTTAAAAATCATTTAGCTCCACTATTCCTAGCACATGGCTTTCATTTTCCAGATTGCAAGGTAATTCAGCAAAAATGATAAAAATGGATACACCAGATAAGCCTTTTTCATAAGTGAAATATTCTCAGAATCTTCTCCAGAGACTTTGGTTTACATTGAACTAGCCAGAACTTGCAGCATGTCCATGTCTAGATGAAAAAATAAATCTAATCTGGTAAGGTAATTTGACTTTTCAGTCACTGTAAAAGAGAAAAGCAGAAAAGAAGGCATAAATAATGGCTCATATGCAGCTAAGCCTTAGGGAATGTCATATATATCATACTAATCATAACAATAGACCTATACGGTAGTAGCACTTTCTAATTTACAGACTTTAAAACTGAAACTCTGAAAGTTAACTAAAGTCCTCAAATTCATGATCTTGAATAACAGTGCTGAGAATAAAGCCCAAGTCTGTCCTGTACCAAAGAGACAATACACAAATATTTTATTAGATTGTAAATTAGGACAGGCAGGTTTAATCAAAGCTTTGCAGTAAATACTATACTCGGTGGATATACTCAAATTGTTCTTGCATTTCTCCTATACATACAGAGAGAGAAAGAGGAAATTCTATATCAGATAGCACATATTAGTTTTGTAACAAAGTAAGGGCAAGTTTAAACACATGTATTGTAGAATACTTATGGTAATATTGAAAGAAGGGAGTGAGTTTTATTTTCAGTTTCACCAGGTGGTCAGTCTCTCATCTTTGCCCCAATTTAAGTTTAGAAGACAGATTATTGCAGAGTAGATAATGGTCTGATTAGAAAAGCATGTCTGACTCTTAAGATAGAAAATTTCTCATTAAATTCTGTCAACTAGACAAAGTGATATTTCTGGCAGAGTATCTTCCTCTGTAAAGCTTTTCAAACCACTTACATTCATTTTGTCAATTGAAAACACTCCCTCTTAAGCTTACCAAGATGGTGATGAGCTTCAAAACCAGAAATGGAACACATCCAACATGGCCTATAATTTCTCTATAGCTTTTACTTAGTGGAAAACAGATTTTTTAAATGGTACATTAGGTAAAAACGTTATTATTATTTGGTTTTCCCATGACTTATTTTTAAGTCTTTTTTTAAATTACTGTTTAAGGTATTACATATGACTCCTTTTTCCATGATTAACCCCCCTGCCACTCCACTCCCCACCCCTGGACAAGCCCCCATAGCCCCAGTGTCATTGGTTATGCTAATGTTGCATGCATACAAGTCCTTGACTTATTTTATAAAACAAATGTATAAAAAAATGATAATCTTAAAAGACGGTGTTATTAGTATTTCCCCTCAAATATTTAACAAATATATTTTAAAAATCATTGAATAAGCAATGCATTTCTTATGACATTTATGTAATAAAAGCCTATGTGACCTTTATGATAAAACAACAGGTCGCTATAATGCACACTGATCACCAGGGGCAATCAATTCAGGAGCTGCCCCCTGGTGGTCAGTGTGTTCTTACCCTGGGAGCACTGCTCAGCCAGAAGCCACGCTCACAGCTGGTGAGTGCAGCAGTGGTGGTGGTAAGGAGCAGCAGCCTAGCAGTAAGGAGTGAGCAGGCAGTGGTAAGGTGCTAATGGTCCTGGACTGCAAGAGGGATGGCCCACTGTTGGTTTAGGCCCAATCCCAAGAGATTGGGCTTAAACTGGCAGGTGGACTTCCTCTGAGGGTTCTTGGACTGCGAGAAGGTGCAGGCTGGGCTGAGGAATAACCCCCTCCAGTGCATGAATTTCATGCACCAGGCCTCTGGTTATAAAATATTTTCCATACAAATTGTTATAGCAATAAGTGCATTTCTGCCATGGATTATGCAAAATGTTCTTTGTTCTATTGCTTCCAAATGATCTTCTGAAAATGTAAACTTGGTAATATCAATGTTTAAAATCACTCTTAAAATGCTATTTTCCTCTAGGACAAAATTTTAAACCCTCCTATTGGGATATACATATTTTCTGATCTTACTCCTATCATATTCAGTTGTTTCTTATTTTTTTTATAGATAAATAAATTCTCACATAGATTTTTTAATTTATTCACATGCCATTAACCAGTGTTAGCATGTGTGTCAAGATCTCACCCTGAAGAGGTGTCTAATATTTTTCTGTCTCCTCTGGAATTTATAGAGTTCCCTTTCACCAGCTTCACACATCTACAAGAGATAAATGGCAGGAAATCATAATCACACTTTTTCATAGCAATAATTTTAAACCTATGTTGAAAGTATTTTCTGTTTTACTACCATATCTGTAATAGAATCATGTAATACTAGTATCTACTATGATGTTCTTCTGTACACAGAAATGCACATATATACACACTATGTAAAAACTATAATCTTCACTACTATTTTCCTCTTTTATCAATTTTAATAAGCATTTATCATTAAATATAATGTACCATTTTAAAATATTTTGACTTTATTTGGTATTTTACCTACATGTTTTACTTTAATAAGACTCTGATATCATATGTATAATTTTAATCCTATCTTATTTTATTACTAAAATCCCAGTGCATAAAAGTCATGTCCTTGGGTGGGAGTCCCTTAGCCCAGCCTGTGCCCTCTTGTAATCCAGGAGTTCTCAGGAGATGTTTGACTGACAGCTTAGGCCCACTCTCTGTTAAATGCTGCCATGGCCACTGCACTCACCAGCCTATGAGCCCAGCTTCTGGCTTAGCGGCATTCCCCTGATGGAAGCACACTGACCACCAGGTGGCAGCTCCTGTATTGAGTGTCTGCCTCTGGTGGTAAGTGTGCATCATAGCAACTGGTCTTTCCACAGTTCCGTCGATTTGCATATTAACCTTTTATTATATAGGATTTTGAAATACTATCCTCTATTGGTTTTATTTATAGATAATAACTCTCTATTTTCTTAATTAGAAAGATGTCATGTGTTGTTTTTTTCTTACCAGGCCAAAATTTCCTTTAAAGAATGGATTCTTAGCCATTGATTCTCTTTCCAAATATAGTCTTCTCCTTATTATTATCATTATTGATGAGAGGGAGACTTTAATTTGTTGTTATAATTATTTATGCATTCATTGATTGCTTCTTATATGTGCCCTGACCAGAAATCAAACCTGCAACCTTGGCATATTGAGACTATACTCTAACCATTTGAGTAAGCACACCAGGGTCCAAATACATTCTTATTAGATCATTTACTTGTTCAACTATTAAGCTATAAATCATAAATATATTTTCTCTTGCTTATTGCTATCTTGTTATCTGATGTTTATTTCTTTGTACTACAAATCTAACAAGATGAAATAATATGATGTTCCTGTATTCTTTCAAAGTTTAAAGTATTTCCACATATATATTTCAGATTTCTTTAGGACTAATCATCTAGTATTCCTAAATAAGACACATAAGCCTGCTGGTTGTATGATTATTAGCAAAACCTTCATGGTATTTCAAATATATGATCTAAGATGACAATTATCTCATTAATTAGGCCATATTTTCAATAAATTTCATACATATTTACACAAGGTATGTCACCTAATACTTTTATGTGACACACTTAAATATATTGTGTAATTTTACTTTTAAAAATTCTGTAAGGCGAAGATATAATGCTTAATTAAATGATTTTTAATGTCTAATGGGCATATTTTTATTTAACATTTTCTCAAATTTTTATATTAGAATAACTTACCTAAGGGCAAAGTTAATTCTATTAAAGACTTATAAAGTAATAACAGTAAATCCAGAAGTCCCAGCAGTTACTTAAAACCTAAGGGAGGACTACATTTAGTATCAAAGGAGTGAATACAGAAATGTTAGCATTTAAAATATTCTTCAAAGAAGTAACAAACTGTAGTTTATAGTATAATCTCAGAATTCAATACTTATAAGATGAATGCCTAAGCCTATCACATAGCTATCTGAGCTGCACTCAAGGTAACATTCTTTTCTTTAAAAAATATTTATTTTTATGATTTTGAGAGAGAGAGAGAGAGAAGAAGAAGAAGAAGAAGAAGAAGAAGAAGAAGAAGAAGAGAAGAGAGAGAGAAAGAGAGGCATATTGGAGAAAAATCAATAAGTTTTGTCCTGTATGCCCCCACTTTGGATTGAGCATGCAATCCAGACATGTGCGGTGACAGGAAATTGAATTTCAACCTTTTGATTCATGAGATGACCTTCAACCAATTGAGCTACACTGGTCAAGTATAACATTCTTTTTAAACTGAATTTGCCATGCCATTCAGATAAACCTCACTATGGTCACATGAACAATTAGCAGGAAGACTGAGAGAGAATGGGAGAGGGAGAGAAACCATCGTTTTAAAACATTACTGACTCAGAAAGGAGAAAATGTAAATTGAGTACTTGCCATATTCTGGACAAGCACCTAAATATTCTCTCTATATGGGAAGATATTATAATTATCTCTGTTGCATAGAAAAGGCACTAACACATAGCAGATTAACTTGACTACAGTCATACAGTCTAGTAAATAATAGAACAAGGATTAAAATGAATGTTGCTTTGTTTACTGGTCCAAGATTTTAACTGCAGTGAAATATCATCAATCAAAGAGGCATGCAAACCTTTGTTAGTCATATCTATAAGAATATCAATCACAGCATTTAGTACAAAGATTGGATTAAAAACAATATGGTCATAGAAGTTTTCCATAAAAGAAAGAAGATTGACTGAGTTCGGAATGAAAAGTGTTAATTTTTACATGCATAATCATGTTGCCACCACAATGTAAATTAATTTGTATTTTCATCAGAATAAGAATTTGAAGTCTAGTATACATGGGTATGACAAATTAATACCATGCTCTGGTTATTTATCAAAATCCACTGGTGATATTAAGACACTATGTGTTGATCTGCTCAATTCACTCAAATACAATTTATATTAAAGAACACAAGTGTTTCAAATATTATTTCCATCATGTAGTAACTCTATTACTGAATATTGGACAAGGACTGAATGAAAAAAGCACAAAGAGAAATTCAAAATACAGGATCAAAATTCTAAATCATTAGTTCAGTATAAGGAATTTCCATAACATATATCTACATTAAATTTTCCCAAACTCCTCTTCCTTCTATTATTGAACATGTGCATACACATTTTTACTTTTCCCCCTATGTCTGAGAGGAAGACATGTGTCTATCACATTGTCAAAAATAAATTTAACCTACCATTGATTTTATTCCATCTGCTTTGAAATTAGATTTTTTTAAAAATTCTTGTCTGCCTTCCTAAAATACAGCTGCTTCCTTCCATGTATTTTTAAACTATGATCAGACAATGTTTATATCTTCTTTAAATAAAAAAATAAAATATAAAGTTTCTTATGCTTCCATTCAATTTATTCACAAATCTAGAGATCTAGTGATCTAATTTTAATATGACTATTTGCCTTCCTTTCTTCTTTCTTTCCTTCTTTTCTTCCTTCCTCCTCTTTTCCCTTCCTTCCTTTCTTCCTTCCTTCCTTCCTTCCTTCCTTCCTTCCTTCCTTCCTTCCGTTATGAAATTATATCTTATTGTAGTTTTGATTTGCATTTCCCTAATGATTGAGCATTTTTTTTCATGTACTTATTAGCTATTTGTCTTCCTTGGAAAAATGTCTATTGATTTAGAAAGAATGGACAACTTTCTGATGAAAATTATTTTTATCCAAGAAATTGATATATTCAAGATATATTTTTGTATTATTCACACAAATTTTAGGTATATTTTGTTTGATTTATAGAATTATATTTTAATTATTTTATTACTTAATTAGTGGCTATTATAAAATAATAAATTTCTATTATATGTTCTTCCTGATATATATATATATATGTATATATATATATATATATATGTGTGTGTGTGTGTGTGTGTGTGTATTAGTATGTATAAATGCTTTAAGTTTTTATATGTTGCTTTTATTACCTTCTAGAAATGATACGCTGATATGTTGCATTTGCTAAATTTTGTAGAATAAATAGCCCCTCTGTGGCCAATTATAAAGTTTTAAATGTTTGTCCTCTGGCTTGCAAAATCCAAATACTTCTAACAATCTGCTTTAAAAGCCAGTCCAAATGGGCTTCAGTATTACATGGCTTGTTATATTAATAAATTATTTGTTTGTTTTTAATAGTATTTTTCATTGATCATTTGATTTTCCAATGTGTAGTTATATCATCTGCAAGTCATCTAGACTTTCTGCTTCATACAATTTTAATCATTTCCTGCTGTCTAATAATACTAGCTAACATTTCCTATAAACCTTTAAATGTTCCTAGAAATAGTGTCTATCCCTATCTTGTTTATAATGTTAGTAGAAAAGCTTCTAGTATTTCTCATTAAATAAGCTTCTGCACTTGACCTTTATATTGATCTGTTTGATTGTGTGTGCACAGTGAGTGTGTGTGTATATATGCTAATGATCTACCTAGCAATTGCTATTTTATTGAATACTTTTTACATAAATTGCTTATGCTGTTTTTGTAATTAAATTTTTCTTCATCTATGCTGAAGCTATAAAGATAACCATACAATCATTTTCATCAGTTCTATTAATAGACTAGATTGGATTCATGCATTTATTAATAATAAAATACTTTTTTTCTGGAATAAAATCTCCTTGGTCATGACTTTGCATTTGATATTCTATTTTATTGTGCTGTTGTACTCTATTATCTGCTATAATTTAAAATTTCTATAAAATATTCATAAATTTGATTGGTCTATACTTCTCTTTTTCTTGGGGGTGGCAGGGATATTTACCAAGCTATGAAACATAATAAAATTCTGAAAGAATTATCAGTATAAATCTTGAAACTGCCTAGTAAGATGACCAATCCAACCAAAATTCATTATTCTTTTTAATAAATTGATTGTTGAAATACTACATACTTAAACAGCAAGAATCCTTTATGGGAAATAGCACATCATTAAAGATGTGGACTGTATGTAATTATATTCTGCATATCCCCTTTTTATTGTTTTCTACTATTACAGACATCTCCTATCCCCCATTACCAATTTCCACCCTGCCCCAGCCCCTGCTCTCCCTGCCTATCACCACACTTCCTTTTGATATCTGTTACAGAAGTTATATTGTTTATAATCTATATTTGCACATGAGAAAATGAATTAATGAGTGTCCAGTTGGTTAATTAACAACAATAAATTCCAACCTAATCCTCTTGATGTAGATAGTGGAGAACACTAAGTGAAGATAGTGGAGAACTAAGCCATTTACTCTCATGATTGCAGTCCTTCCCTTGGCCAATAGTTTAGTGGTAAAACTACAATCATGGGATAAGATTATTGTTCTGAATAACAACTAGACAGTGATGTCATAAAAATCTTTGCCAATGATCTTAATACTATAGAATCAATAACTTAATGAACTAATGACTTTTGTGTTTCAAAAGCTATTTTGTGGTATTTTTCCACCATGCTAATGTGTAATGTCTTTCTAAATTTGAATTTAGAAGGAGAAAGGAACTAAAAGTGTAAAGAACATATAGTGTCCAGGATAACATAATAAACAAATATTTTTCAGTTAATAAAAATTAAGCCTTTTAAAGGAAAATTTGATTATTAGTTAATTATAATTTATCCTGTTTTGTAGTCACAATGTAATATAAAGCCAGGTAATATTAAAAGCCCACTGATTAGCATGCCTTAAAGAAAATGGTGCTAAACTTTAAATAATGTCTCTAATTATAACTATTAACAATGCCAATTAATAATACACCCTCTCATTTTTTAAAATAATGGTCTTAACAAGATTTATTATATAATTCAGAAACTCCTGTGAATATACCAAATAGCTATAATAAGCCCCATTATTAACTTAATAAAAGAAGCCTTTTAAGAGGTTGAAATAAAAAGAAAAAGACAAAAGCAATAGCTATAGACAAACAAAAGCTTTCTCTTTTTCCCCCCGTTTATTCCTCACTGCAATATGAGAAGGCAGAATAATTGCTTTTACTTTAAGTTTTGTGTAGAGAAGAGGAAAAAAATATTGACTCTCCCCACTCTAATTAGAAAGCAGAATGCATTACAAGTATAGAGACATTGAAGAATGTGATCATAGAAAGTGGCAAAGATTAATTCTGTGAGTGCCAAGGATCCCACCTCCTTCTGGTTTATTTAGGAACCCCCATGCTCTGTTTTTCTTCTCAATCGTCTCCTGATTTACTGCTTCTATTTACTTTCCCAGACATACTTTTTTTCTCACAAGTGGAGGATGATTAGTTTTTGTTATTATTATATGACTTGATCACTGTGGATAATTTGGAGGGGAGCAGTGCATAATGAAAAGATATGCTTCTTCTCCTAAGACTACAGAATTAAATCTAATGCAAAATTTATGCAAAAAGAAATGCAATTCGGTACTGTAGATGGGTATGAGTTAATCTAAATTAAAATATATACCAAAATTAATTTTGTCTTCTTGAATAGCAAAATACTCCTCTCTACTTCCCCCTCCTTGGGTTGACTTAACTTGGAGATCTGAATTATGCTCTCAATTTCAAATTCATGAGTCACCAACCAAAACAATCTCTGGAGGAAATCTGTTAGGCAAATGAGTTTTTCCAAATTGAAATAGGTGCATATTGAATGAAATTAGTTAGTAAATTTCAGAGAATTCACCACTTATACGTATTAGAGTGCATGCTTGGTAAGAATTACAAAGTGCATTTAATCTTCACTCGCAAATGCATGAGCTAATTTGATTAACTGAAGCCTAGAAAAAATTGAGACCAAATGGAGTATTAGGCAAGGCATGAAAATTAGTATTACAAATATTGTTAGCTATAATATAGCACTGTATTAAGTAACAAATACCAAAACTTCATTCAAATACTGAGCTTTTTTTAGAAGCATTCCTTAGGCAAATCCAACTAGAAGCTACCTTATTTCATCTTTATCCTTATATTGATTAATATAACTGCATATCTTTTGAAAGGTAATAACTGTTCTATTACTTATCTTGTACAATTTTATACATTTGTTAATTCTAAAATATACATATAGTTTTCATATTTTTAGTTATAGTGTACCTCTCTAGAGCACTAAAGTATTTATTTACTTCATAATACCTATGAAGTCTCCTTGTACATATTGGGGATTTAATTAATATTTTATATAAAATCAATTGAATTGATGAGTTTTCCAATTTATAACTAATCTTTAGTATGCCTAAAAGTGACCTGCATACAGTATCAACCATTTTCACTATGAAGAACTGATTCTACCCCCAATTTAAAATTCCATTTACAAGCGATGCCATTGTAATGACTTGGTTATTATTAATAGGAAAGGAGCAAAGGACCAGATAATATAGGCATGTCATTTTTACAGCTTTGCCTAAGCTGCATTTAACATTCTCCAAGTCTCCAATAATTGATGTGAGGAAGGGACAGGACAAAGGCAGTTTAGATGCATGCCCAGTAAAGGTTTGAGTGACATGGGAAGGTGCCAATTCCATCTGAAATTGAGTCAGTGGCTAGAATGGGTATAGTCACTGCAAGTCCTTGAAACCTGGATAATTAAACTTCTAAACAAAGAAGTAGCTCTCTCTCTCTCTCACACAAGCACTGGGGTACCGGTTGTTTTGGTAAGCAGATTTATGCCCCTATATAATGCCAGTGTTCTTGATCCAGCATCTAGAAGGGTTCAGAAATCTGGAGAAGGGGCTGTGCATAAATTAAATAAGAATTCAGAGATGAAACATTATGAAAGGCATATTGGTAGAGGAGCTTGGCTAAGGAAATCATGTTCCCCTAGTCTCAGGACCCCTTGCTTTTTATTAACACAATTTATCCTAAGGCAAGGTGGAGGTATACACATCAAAGGGTAGGGTTTAGAACAGAATCCATTGTCAGATTGGAAGAATTAGCCTAAGGCTGTTCAGGTGTTTGGCCAGTAGGAGGCAATTATATGTATCAATAGATTAAGATGCCCTGAGTTGTCTGACAGTAAACTATCAATTTTATGCATCCTTTGCAGGTTTGGGGAAATGCCCTTAGCCATTCCAAACAGGCCATAACATATGTGACTCAGCCCTTGTTGAGTCCCCAAGTTCTATCAACCTTTTGATGAAACTATTACAATTATGACACACTAGAATTGGTTTCCAGCACCTATACCCACATGGTGCCATGTTGGACTCCAAAATGAACTAATAGATTTTAATTAGTTTGGATGCTGAACCACATCTGGCTGCAACATAAAGCAGAAGCTCTGAACACTGGCCTTACTTCTGGCTCTGCTGGAACCTCACCTGTACCTTTTCCAGGACTCAACACATTGCAGACCAGTAGTTTTATTGCTAGCTTTACCCAGTGGCTAGATAAGTTTCTATTGAATGAGTACAAAAAAAAAGTGTTACATATATGTTAAAGGCACATTTTATAATTAAATACCCATTGCACTTTGAAGGTATTATAACAAGTCTTTTTTTGTTGTTGTTTGTTTGTTTTAAGAATTCTGGTGATTGGCCACAATCCTTAGAACAAAAACAAAAACAAAACAAAAAAACCCCCACAAGAATTATCATGATCCATCTTCTTAAAGGGCAAAAGGCTTTGGAACCTGAGAAGTGTAATTCAACACCAATAAAGCCTCCTTCCATATCCCATTCTCCCTAGAAAATGCATTATCTGAAGATATTGCAGGAACTTCTCTCTCAGGAGCAACAAAGAAGTTTAATTCTCCAGAAACACTAGATCTGAGTTCAAATTTAGATTTTATTTTATACTTGTATGTGGACTAGGGAATATGCATGAAGAAATACTGCATGAAGCAAGTTATTTACTCCTCACAATAAACATGTGATAATAACTGTTATCTCTTTCACAAAATGTGTGTTAATTATCAATTACATTTGATATATCAATTGAGTTTGGCAAAATAAAGTGTCCTTGAGAAGGTTAGATCCTAGTGTATGTGTTCCAACTATCCCCCAAAGAACAAGGAAAATATATTCTTGCTGAAATTTTTCCTACCTTTGGCTCCTTTCTCTGCCACTGCAGCTATGTTCCTCTTTGCAGTTCTGATTCTCATCTGTACATCATTTGTATGATCCCCTGTAGAGAATGTGGCTAGTTCTTTACTATAGTTTCAGTAGAGAAATGATTTGCTAGTTGGTTTCCTTAGGTTATATTCTGTGTTTCTAGCTTTTTCTGTTATTTATTTTTTGTGATTCTTCAAGTAACAGTTGTAGAAGTTAGAAAAGGTTAAAAAATAAAAACCAAATATACGCCTATATATTTGTTACCTCATTTCCTTTTATCCATGCTTAATAATTCCGTCAGTGGCAGCTATTTCACTGAAAATATCTTCCACAGCAATCCTCCTAGGGGAGTTTACGGTATCGTGTCCAAAGACATACTAAATAACCTATTCCCATAACTATCACAGGTCAATCTCTTGGTAAGAAATAGAAAATGGGAACAAAAATAGAATTAAATTCTTAAATTCACTCCTGGGGATCCCAGCTGTCATTTTGAATCACCTCTCTTTGGTTATCTTACTCTTAATTTTCATCCCTGTCCTGACTCAACTAAACATCATGCATCCAGGGCCAAAAACCAGAAACCAACCTATTGGTAGTTGACAAAATGCTCATTATTGTAATGAATGACAGCCAGATCAAACTCTTCTCACGTTTGTTCATTCACACAGTTAGAAGAAAGACTAAATGCAAATTGTATGGATAGTTATTGAGACAGTTCTGACTGTTTCAGAGAACAGAATGTTTTAATTTTTTTAAAGCATGGAATGATTGTCTTGCATATTTTAATACTCCAAATTACTATAATATTTTTTTTCTAGAAAGAAATTATTTTTTTACCTGGAATTTTTTAAAGGTCTATCTTGGGCCCTTCAGCTACTATAATAGGTTATAATAGATATGGTGGCTTATAAGAAACATAAACTTATTCCCCTCAGTCTGGAGGTTGGAAAGTCCCAGATCATGGCATCAGCAGAATTGGTATTTGATGATGGTTTACTTCTTGGTTTGTAGATGATCATTTTCTCCTATGTCCTCACATGTCTGAAAAGGACAAATGAATTGTCTGGGATCTCTTATAAGAGGACTAATGCCATTCATGAGATATGTGCCCTCATAACTTAATCACCTTCCAATAAAGCCCACCACCAAATACAATCACATTGGGTGGTTAATATTTCAACATATAAATTAAGAGAGGAACCCCAACATTCAGTCCACAGCTATAGTTGATGGACTGTATTCAATTATTCCAGTTTGAGAAAAATAAAATCAAACTACTTTAAAGAAAAAAAATTAATGAAGATAAACATATAAAACACAATTTTCCATTAACAATCAAAACATTTACATCCCATAGACAAAACACTGGGGGGAAAAAGGCTCCTTTATGACTTTTGTTTCTGCCATTCACTATTTACAAAAGCTCTATTGAAAATATCTACCATCATCATCCCTATAAATCTAAATATAAAAGAGTAGGTTAATTTTTTTTTCAAAATAATTGAACTGTATAAGGTAATACCAGGCTTGCCATCCTCACTGAAGCATACATCCTGACAAAAATCTTATGAAAACCTATACCCTTTATGTGATAGATGCTATATTTACCCAAGGGCAACAAAATCAGCATTAGTTAAACAATAGTTAGTATAATTTACTGTTGCATTTTAATGTTTTGCATTCTATGGCTTCAGGAATTCAGTGGAAATAAAATATTCTGAATAAATCACAAAACTATACAGCGACTGAACACTCTGTCCACTTTATTCCTAACTGTATTTAAAGAAAGCTTAGGACTTATTAATTTGGTCTGGAATAGTATTCTCTGAATACAAACATTCAGATATGTATTTACCTTTTGTTTTCCTTTTGTAATACCAAATTTATGGATTAAATGCATTCTTAATGTTAGCAATTCTTAAGTTGAGCAAAGAGATAACTAAAGAAGTGTAGTTCTTTCTGCCACAGAATAAAGATTATCTTGGACAACCTAAAAAAACAAAAATTTCTGAGAAATCTGTGATAGGAGTGTTACTGGAGGGGAAAGGTTCCCTAGTTGTTGATAGGGATAGATTTCACGAGATATCCTGGGGAAAAGTTTTCTGAGACTCACATGGAAGAATGAGTGATTTTTATTTTGTGAAATTCCATCCCTGATTTTTCAAGTTCCCATTTCCCTTTGCCCAGTCATATAAGAAGTATAGCTGTGGCTTCAGTAGAGTTAGAATCAGAGCCAGTGTCCAGAGTTTTCTTTCCATGTTGGAGCCGAGTCCAATCCAGCATCAGGCTAACTTAATTTGCACTCCTCCACTATATTCCACCAATTCATTGCTTGTGGTGTCCCCAGATCCATATGGTTATGGAGGGAATGCAGGCAAATGCATGGAAGCCATGAGTGAGCCAATAGAGTAAGAACAACAAGGACAGGAGAACTCTTTATTTAGGAGATTATGAATTTCCAAATTTTTGCACACTTACCATGGCCAAGCCCAATCTGGCCTATAATCTGTATTCTGTATTCACAGGTGCAGCTAACAAGTACCTTCCCTATGTCACCCCAACTTCACTGCCCATGCATCTATTTCCCCTTTATGGGACTCCCCAACCCCCATGATCTGCAGGGAATGGGCTGTTATTCCCTGGCGAGTGTGAAATTGCAGCTTCCTGGTGAAGTTGACCAAATGCTGTGCCTATAATGTCTGGCCTCTTCCTTTGCTCCCTTTCTATTATTAAAAATTAGCTAATTACAATGGTATCGGGAAAGGATTAGAATTCCTGGATCACATACTGCATGGAGGATCAAATATTATCCCCCATCGTACTGAAACCAGTGAAACAGATCAAGATCTTTTTGTTACTAAAATATGGGAATTTCACCCCCGAAATATAACAATTGATTGATGAATTTGTCAATTTAAACCAAATTATAGAAATAAAATAGCTATAACTTGTGGCTTCTAGTAATGGCAGAGGAGTTTGGTGGAGCTAAAGCTCCCTGGATAATAATCTCAAAATCAGGGCAAAATAGTTTTTAAAAACAAAGTGTTTAAAGACAGTGGAGAGTAACCAAAGGCAAAGCTTGCAGAACCTAGAAGGGGGTTGGCAGATAAAAACTGAGAACACAGCCCTGAGGAAATTGTGGCATTTTAAGGAGGGTTCTCTTAAATCCAGAAAGCCAGGGTTACAGAAAGATATAGTTCACTATCTGACGGAGGAAAGTGTAGGAGACTAGAGCAGCTGGATATTTATGGAAATAAATCTAGATGGGAGGGACATGCTCAAAGGGATTGCTGCAAAGTATTCTCATGAACTCTTCAAATCCTTGACTTACTGCTAAGCAGTGATTGTGCAGTAAGACTATGAGTATGCCCTGATAGGGCCTAGCATAAAAGGCAGAGCTAGTTGAAAGAAGGAGAAATATTACAGTGTTGCCTTCACACCCCACATTTCTCTTTAGACACATGTTTTATTTGGAAGTATATGTCTTAATTTACAAATATATAGTATTTTTTAGTTATCTCCTATATTATTAATTGCACTGTGATTGAAGAACATACCTTTGGCCCTTGATAATTTCATTTCTTTGAAAGCTATATAGATTGTTCTATGAATTAATATGTAATTAATGTTGATAAACATTTCATGATTATTTTAAAATAGTGTATATTTTCTCTGGCCTGGTGGCTCAGTTGGTTGGAGCCTCATTTTTTACACCAAAAGGTTGTGGGTTTGAGTACTGGTCAGAGAACATACCAAGGTTGTAGGTTTGATTCCCAGTCTATCCATGATCCGAGTGCATAAGGGAGGCAACTGATCAATATTCACATTTTATTGCAAAATATACTTTTATGAGATAGAATAGGCATAGTGATTTCTAAGTTGCAACTGTCTTAACAATAGAAGCATGAATTTTACAGAGCTGAATCAGATACTACTTCTCTCTTTCAACCATGACACTGTACCTTACAGTGTCAGATCTGTTTCTTTTTTCTTTTCTCTTTTTTAATTAAAAAGCTATCTTGAAGTAAATTGATACTCCTCAGGCTTTGCCTGAAATATTAGGCCTGGCTAAGAGTTGGTGTGTATGTGTTTCCCTTTATTAAAAATATCTGCTTGACCTAAGGCCACTGCTGGTTAGACATTGTAATAGTCAATTTTAATTATTTCTATCAGATGACATTTACATTTTGATTCCTATCCTTTCAGCTGTGTCAGGAAAAGGGTTCATAAATAAAAAAGTTTCCAAGGGAAGTTCGGGTGGAAAAAGATTCATAGAAAATACATTTTACCTCTCAGGCCATGAAAAGCACTGGCAGAACTATGCTCTGCACAATAGCAAAAGATAATCAGAAAGAATATTTCTTGATAAGTAACAAGGCTTATAAAAGTTGAGATATTTCATATGATAAATCTCATAGAACTGAAAATTATAGGCTCTTTTCACTAGGCAATCATACTACCTGTTAATATAGAGTATATTTCAGGAAAATGGATTATGTAGAGAATTCTTCAACATGCTTTGGGGGGTGGGGGAAGAACATGAAAGAAGCACATTTTATATATCAGCCTCTGTTTCTCTAAGCATAACCCACAGCTTTCAGGATTTAAGATTTTATTTGACAACTTTCTCCCAAAGAGAGCAAAGGAAAGCATGGTATCATACATTGAGAACTGTGTACCTTCTATTGCATTCTATCCTACTGGAATAGAATCTGTGTCTCTGTTGTAGTAATAATATATAGAATATGTGACACTCTCTTCACACCAAAACAAATATTTTGCACCTACTATTTTGTGTGTGATATACACCAGCTTCTTTTCTATGCCTTACAGCCATATTCTGTCAATTCCTGCTGATTTGCAGAAATCTCTCCGAATATTTTAACACTAGTAAAGAAGCAGTTGTCCCAAAGTGTGTGTTCTGTTATTCCAAGGGTGGATTTTAAGAGGTGGTGTATTTATTTTATAGCCATAGAACTTTACCTGAATTTCCTTCACTTACTAAAACCATTGTCATTGTTGCTGGAAGGAAGAATAATGCATTACCCAGAGACAAAGCTTGAGGTGGGAAACTCTGAGTCCTAGAATATTGGTTCAATAGAACAATATCAATTAAATGAAGTCCTTCATGCTCTCCTAGACTCCATTAAATTGTTCAATATATTGAGGTGATGAATCTGAAATGTATTAAAGGACAAAAATGTAGAAAGAAAAGGGAAGAGAAGAAAGCAGAACAAAAAACTAAAAAGAATAATTTCAGAACTATATTTATTTAACATTTCCTTTTTGTAGAATATTACACTAAATTCTATGTACTTAGATATGCATAATCACATTCAAAACCCATAGATTCATTAAAATATACTTGGTGTTGTTGTAAGACTTACTCTGAGGACTAATATTATCGCCCAGTTCCAGGTGAGAAGACTGTGATTCAGACAGGATATATGTCTTGTCCAACATTATAGTTTTAAGAGGATTCAAAACCAGATCTGACTGCAGAGTGTATCTGAGTAACTTTTATATGCATGCCCTCCCTTTTTAGAAATGCTTATCCAAGAGGCTGATCCAATTTGGGTTCCAATAAAAGTTTGCACTTATTTTATAAAATACACTTTTGTACTAGATGTAAAATAAAACTCAATTCTAATCCCTTCAAGTGAGAAATTAGGATGGACAAATCATAAAGGGAGCCGAGAATAAACTTACTCAGAAAATGAGCTACTTTTTCCCTTCTGCAGAAGACATGAGTTGGGCTCTCTGCCTGTACCTCTTTGTCTGTACAAAGAGTAAACCAGGATAAATCAGGAAGCAGATTAACTAGGTGCACATTTAAACTCATCAGTTTCTTCCAAGGATATTACAGTCACTTTAGCAGGAAAAAAAAAAAAAAACTATATGAGTGCTTCAATAAAGAGGAAAAATAAAAAAAGCTGATTAAGTATGGCACAAACATAAGTTGTAGACAAACACAAATCTCAAAATCAACAAAATAGACTTCCTTCTTCACAAAGAACTCTACCCAGGGAGTAGAATGAGTGTTACACTGAAGACTATTGTGTCCCACAGGATACAGTTAGAAAGGGGCAATTTCTACTCCTTATTTCTTAATGTCTTAAACAAACCAGACGCAAATGTTATTATGTTAGGGCTTCTTCTCCACTCTTCTGTCATAACAGCTGGATTTAGAAATCATCCAATGCTCTAACTTTAGGTAGGAAATGGAAGATTAGAAGACCATTTCTCCCTAAAAATAATCCTCCCCTGTCAGATGAGAATAAAGCTTCTTCAACCAGCAAAGGGAGAACAATACTCTAAACCTCACAACAACATGTCTTTCTTTCTTTCTCTTTAAAAATAATATTCCTTCACCCATCCTCCATCCCACTTCTGCCAGATCTCGCCTTCCCCAAGAGTTTCCTTTGCCTGGATTCTGCAGCTTTGGGACACTCTTTATCAGCTCCAGCTGTCCAAGGTAAGCTTTTTTCAGCCCTGACCAGTTTGGCTCAGTGGGGTAGAGCGTCAGCCTGTGGACTCAAGGTAAGCTTTTTTCTTTACTTCACAAAAAGTTTTCAGAATAGAGAAACTTTAATTACAACCCTCTCTAGAGAGTCAACTGAGTCATTTAGACTTCTTGTCTGGATCCTCTAATTTTATCCAACTTTGCCTTTGGGGCTAGTGAACTGTAGTGGGAAAAGCAGGTGCTTTCAAGCAAATCAATTTTTTATAAAAATGTTTTCTGAAGCTTTTAAAAGCTTTTGATCATGGATGAGTCACATCACCTACTCTCATGTAAAAAATGGAGAGTGTAATTCCTGTGATACTGGGCTTTGAGGTAAGACTGTAAATAGGGTAAAACAAGTATGACCTTGGCACATATTGGGAGATAATTTTGATAAAAAAAAGAAAGTTGAAACTTTGGGGATTAGATAGGAGGGTAAGAGCTCTGGAAAAGAAGAGAGGTGAGGACTAAAGAAGATGTTCTAGTCTTCATGAGAAGAAAATATGGCAAACCATTGTGAGAATAAAATCAATTAAGGGATCAGAGGATGCTGATGTCTGGAGAAGCTTATTATTTTTAATTTTTTAATTTTTTAGTTTTTTGAAGGATCACAAATAGTAGTGCATATGTCCTTTTCCCCCCTTTGACCTCCCCCCCTTCCCTTACCCCTTTTTGCCTTTACATTCTCCCTCCCCCATATCTTATAGCCATTGGTTATGTTTATATGCATGCATACAAGTCCTTTGGTTGATCTCTTACAGCCGCCCACCCCCAACTTCCCTTGCCTTCCCACTATAGTTTGACAGTCTTGATTTCAGAAAAGAAGGAAGAGGGAGAGAAAGATAGAAACATCAATGTTGAGAGAGAATCATTGATCTGCTACCTTCTGAATGGGGATCAAGGCCACAACCCAGGCATGTTCGCTGACCAGGAATTGAACTGTGACTTCCTGGTTCACAGGTTGACACTCAACCACTGAGCAACAGTGGTCAGTTGGGGAAGCTTTTGTAGATCCTCTGCTCTTCCACACAAATGCCATTGTTATCTAATTCCTCAAACTAAATCAGCCTCACTACCTCTCTTTCAACTTCAGCCCCTTGGGAAAATTCTGAAGTGGAGGATAAATATAAAGTGTTTAGGAACAGGTAATGCAACACCCCTACTTTAGTTTCTAGGACTATCTGCTGTTTCCCAGACTGTCTCAAGCAAGCCACATCATGTTTCACTTTTATAATGTCCATGGCTTTGCATCCAGTGAAGGAAGATAACTGAGTTTGCTTCCTGCAGTTTATTTGAAAATGAAAGGTGAAGTTATGAGGACTGGATGTCCCAATATCACCAAACTCCTTAGTGTTACAGATTCTGGTCAGAATCAATGTTAGGTTAGCCTCCTGGGACAGGCAATCTGAAGCACTTGGTTAAACACCTTTTATAAAAGGAAGGTACTATTTTCATTCATATTTCTGGAGAGAAGTATAAATCTAAGACATAACATTATAAATTTAATAGTAATACTACTACTAATACTAATGATATTTTTAATAATAAAACAAATTATCATTGTTAAGTAGCTACTAAGTAACCTCTCTTGGATGATTCGGTTAAAAGCATCATTTTAATTTTTATTAAAAAGTATGTATGTTTTGTTATTCTTATTTTACAAGTAAAATGAGCAAGGTTTATGTTAATTGTGTTATTCACAGACTCACACAATTACTTAAACTGGTCAATGGCATAGCTGAGACATTAAAAAAGAGGCAATTCCTTCAATATGTTCCTAACAGGTGGAACAGAGACAAGATTTATGGAGCTAACATTCTAAACACAGCAACAGTGGAAAGGACTACCCCAGTTCTCAGTGGATTCAAGTTTTTCTTGAATGTAGTTAATTATGAATGTATATTGTCATCAATATATCTAAATGATATCTATATTTTGGACACTGTGCCGCATGATAATCCTAAAATATAGATATCATCAGTTCTAAGTTGCTTATGAGCTAGCTGAGAAATTAATTCCTTCAAGATCATGTCCATTATCAGCTAAATAAATAAAATTGAAATTAAGTCCCCGTCCCCTAGGTTTTACCACATTTCATTCCTTCTATGGTTGATGGAAAGTTACTTGGTAAAAGATTAATTATATTTAGATGTATTTTATAATCCTTCAAACTTGAAAAGATGTCAGATTGCATTTTTCCCCCCATTCAGTCATGATTTGGTAACAACCAAGTGAGGTTGGGAATGTGAAAGCACTAGCATGTTCAGTTCATGAACATAGCATTAAACTGTCAAAGTTGTTTTGGATTCTGGTAAAAATCTGAGGCAATGGGGCACAGGCAATAATGTGGTGGTATGTTGGTAAATGCTTAACATTGGATCACTGGAAGGGCGGAACCCTAACTTATAATATGCACCAACCTTTATAATGTAAATACTTTCACTATGGTCAATTTCAAGCTATCAACTTCAAGGTGGAGTCAGGAACAAATGCACATGATACACTGACAAGATCTTGCAACCCAGCCCAACACATTACCAAAGGTCAAGCCACAAAGCCCCACATTAATCTGAACAAGAATGAGGTAATTAAGCTTTGAAATGAGGCTGCCTTGTAGTGAACACCAGGCAAATATTGTTCCAAAGGGAAAAAGCCAAATTGTCCTACAGATAGCTTGACGTTGGACAGTAGTGATGTTAAGTTATATCCAACATAGTTCAGATTTTGAACCTTTCAACCTCATCTTGTTTCTTCCATGGCTATATTTCTAAGATACTTTACAATTTATTTCTCTATAAAATTCAAGAAATGGTACCAGTGTTAAATTAGGCTTCTTACAGAAAGGTGAGTTCCATTCATAAAAAATGACCGGCTATATTGAACAGGCAAACGTATTTCTTTCTTTCATTGCCCCGATAAATCATTCATTTATGGAAAAGGACTTTAAGGACACCCTAATAATTTCATTTCCTAAAACTCTACTAATATAAAATCTTCAACATTAAAGGCATTAAGATGATGTTCTGTGATAAATAGTATCTCCAAATCAAGGAATGTTGATTAAATGACCCAAAAGAACATTTGAACAGGGCAGGTATCACTGGACTTCAAACACATTATGTGGACTCTACTGAGGAGCTTAATAGTTCTGTATTGTTGAACCATCATAGGAAAAAATAATTGGATTAGAATTTAGGTTCAGTGACATCATATTAAGGTTATGTTCATACCTATATATTCATTAAGTTTAGTGCTATGTAAAATCTATATGTAATGTATGATAAACAAACAAAATATTATAACTATATTAAAATTTCTTAAAAATAGCATGCCTATTACATAATGACCACAAGTTATACTAGAAGATGTATATGCCAAGAGCTAGAGGAGGACATAGAAGCGACAGAATTTTGTGAAGTAATGTAAGCTAAGGAGGATACATAAATATGCCAGATTGCAAGTCAGAGTTTGAAATATGCCAGATGTAGAGATGAAAAACCATCTCCTACGAATATGGAAAAAAGAGAAAGATGTGACGGTTGTATCTGGAGAGTAAATTGGGATGATATTCTAAGAAGTAAGTCAGCCCACCATCCGTAAAAAATAAAAACATAAGAAAAAAGGGCATAGGACAAAGTCTTATATTTAGACATTCTCATATGACAGGTTATGCAAGTTAACAAAATGGGCCCAATATTAGAGGGAGAGAAATACTTGAATATTGTAGCAGTATCATTTATTTCCTTCCCATTCCAATTCTGTTGAACTTTTAACTCTTATTTCAGCTCAAAAACTTGTCATCCACATATATACCTAAATAAATACCATGAATCTTGTAAGCACTGGTTTTATAACATTATATTAAGTTAGTCACTCTCACCAAGATGTTCCACAAAAAATATATATATACTGCCCCTCTTCTAGATATCTTTGACATTCATAATTTTTATGTTTTTTTTAACTTTTATAAATACCTGGTAAAGAATAGAAATATTTAAATATGAGAATTTAACAAAAGCTTTACATGTGAACTTCGTTGAGCCTGCTCAAATCACCAAATTTTGATGAGTGCATTTTAATAAATCAGCCATCCTATCTAATAAAGGAATAATATGCAATTGACCATCACACCAAGACAAAAGATGGCTGCCCCCATGTGGACACAAAATAGCCACCACAAGATGGCCAGCAAGGGAGGGAAGTTAAGTGTCAATAGGCCAGAAGAGGAGGGTAGTTGAGGGATACCAGGGCAGCAAGGGAGGGCAGTTGGGGGGAACCCAGGCCTTCAGGGAAAGACAGTTGGGGGACAAGGCCTACAGAGGAGGGCAGTTAGGGGGACTAGGCCTGCAGGGGAGGGCAGTTGGGGGCAATCAGGCAAGCAGGGAGGGCAGTTAGGGGTGACCGGGCTGGTAGAGAAGGGCTTTGGAGGAGACCAAGTCATCAGGGGAGGACAATTGGGGGGAACCAGGACTGCAGGGGAGGACAATTGGGGGTGCAGGCCTGCAGGGGAAGGCAGTTGTGGCCAATCAGGCAAGCAGGAAGAGCAGTTAGGGGTGACCGGACCAGCAGAGGAGAGCAATTACGGGGGACAAGGCCAGCAGAGTAGAGCAGGTGTCGCACATTCCTCAAGGGGTCCCAGATTGGAGAGGGTACAGACTGGGCTGAGGGACCCCCCCATCCCTCTGCATGAATTTTGTGCACTGGGCCTCTAGTGTTTCAATAATTTCCTTATGAATAGGATGGATAGATTGACACCTAAAGTTTAAAAAACATTAAATAAAAATATATAAACAGATGAGTGATAAATATAGAACAAAACATAAAAATTACCCATTAGAGAATTCTATTATATATGGGAATATGTTTTGAATTTCAAAGAACAATTATAAGTTTACCATTGATCACTCTACCTTTGATCTGGATACTATCCTAATAATAAAAGCCCAGGGTTGTAACTTGGTAACTTTTATCAACGACCAATCACGGACAAAGGCTGACCAACCAGAAGTCAGTGCTGGGTTGCTGTGGTGACCTCAGCTACCGCCACATACTGTGGGCTCCAATGGTGGCACACGCCCGCCCATAGGAGACTGGCGAGCTGCAGCTAGTAGAAAGCAGTGAACCCAGGCCGAGCTGCCCTATGATCACGGGGTGAAGAGCCCAGAGTGAGCCACCCCGTGATCACAGGATGAACGGGCCAGGCCCAGCCACCCCACGATCACGGGGCAAATAGGCCAAGCAGAGCTGGCCAAGCTGGCTTGCAATCCCAGGCGAAGAAGCCACTCTGCTGACCAACCTGAGCTAGGGACCTATTCAGGTGAGTGGTGCAGAGTCCAGGGCATCTAGCCTACAGCCACAGGAAGTCTCCCTCTTCCAGAGTTAGGAGCACCAGGCCAGGTCTATCCAGCGGCCTGGTCCTGACTGCTGAGGGGAGTTCCTGCAGGCTGGGGTTTGATCCCCACGCATTAGCAGTAGGAGACCAGTGCCTTTGTTATTGCTGTGTGTGTGTGGGTTTTAATTGGACAAATGCCCAGCAGTCCCAGATGCAAGCTTAGCAATATCTTTAAGGAGGAGCATTCTGTCTGGATTTCCTCAAATTCCCTCAGCCTCTACTCACCCCTTTGTAAAGGCACAGAACAAGTGAGACCCTTATATAAAAAAATCAGAGGTCTCCAGCAACCGTGGGCCTCTCTCACCAGGGTCATTTGGACTGGATGGCATTTGAGCATTTATCTAGGCACAATGACAGAGAAACACACGCTCAAGTCATGATCTCCGTCCTTAAGTAATTCACAATCCTATTAGAGCAAGTGTGTGATAAAAGCGCAGTAATAACATTAGAATGTAAGGCAACGATACAGAGAAGAAAGAGGCAATTACTAGGATGATTTCCCAATAATTAGTACAAAGAGTATATGCTGTGAATTAAATAAATAAATAAAAATGTGTGGAAATAGCTGCTTCATGAGTATGGCATCCCTTCCTATTTTAAAGGAAGTTGGGTTCCATGTGAACTGTGTACTATGCTATGATATCTGAGGCACAGAACAAGGGAGGCCCAAACTGTACTATGCTTTGATATTTGAGTCATTCTTTGTTTTTCAATGTGATTTATTTCTGTACGCCTCAGTTTTGTAATAGCTAAATTACTAGAATAATACATCTTGCTATAAAATATTACTACAAGATCAAATGATCAAGTGACATTTGTTACTTTATATAAATGAACACAATCTCTGGTATGCTAAAGTGATAGGTATTATAGAAATATTCAGATAGGGAGACCTACAGGCTTGATTACAAGTGACACTTACTATCACAATCAAAATTTATTGCTAAAAAAAAAAAAGCAGGGAGTCAACTAGAAACTGAACCAAATATAAGCCCTTGAAGGGCAAATGTATATTGGATAAGCTTTCTAATTACAAGAGCAAGAAGAAAAAATTCAGATGCAAGAATGAAAACCACATTGCATCCACTCTAAGTAGCTGTTAAAGAAAAAGAATGGTATACTATAAAAATACTTAATTCAGATTATAAGACATTTGTTCAAAGAGGATTTCTAGAGTAGGTGATATTTCAGTTATTTTTTTAAAATGTGAAGAGGTTAGCTAGATAAGAAAAAAAGTACAGGGATCCTGAATTGCAGAGGGTGCAGGCAGAGCTGAGGGGAACCGCCCCCCCCACCTCTATGCACAAATTTTGTGCACTGGGTCTCTAGTATAATATAAAGACTGTAGAGAACCATAGTCAGGAAAAACTATCTACTCACATGGGTAAACAATGGTGAAGAAAATGTCCACACTTTCACCAACATAAAATATTTTCACTATTGCTATTTATAGCCTCTCTAATTATATTTCACTGCAGTTTTAAAGTGAAATTCTGGATGACTAATGAGGTTAAGTACATTTTCAAGTATTTATGTTCATTTGAATATCCTCTTTTGTGAAGTTGCTGTTCAAGTCTTTTAGTCAATTTTTCAATTGGTCTTTCTTTCTTTACTACTTTATAGGAGTTTTAATCTAATATATATTCTGGAAGCAAATCTTTTGTTAGTCATGTATATTGCAAACATCTCATGCTATGGCTAGCCTTTTCACTACAGTATTATATATTGATAAACAAAGTCTCTTAATTTCCATATAGCATTTGTTATTTTTTTTCTGTATAGAGGTTTGTGTTTGTATGTGTGTCCTTTCTATTTTTTATAATATTTGTATACTTCACTATAATGAAAATATTCCATGAAGTATTATTTGAAAGATTTTTAAAACTTTTTACATAAAAAGCTAAAATCCACGTGAAAATTTTATTTACACTGGGAATAAATAAAAATCTTTCTTTCAGGGATTATCCAATTGATAAAGTGTATTTTATTTATATAACTGTTTTCTCATCTTTCTGTTGTGACCTCTTTGCCATTAATCCAATATCTATAATATGTTTGTGCCCATGTCTAAACTCTCTATTCTATACTCTTGGGTGATGTGTCTAAATAGGCTTCACATAACACACTATCTTAATTACTTTAATTTTTAACTATGTGTTTATATCTGGGAATATTGGTCCTCCTATTTTAATCATTTTCTTCAAGATTACATTGGCTACTCTTGAGCCTTTGAATGTTGACATGAATTTTATAATCAGCTTGTAAATTTCAACCAAAAACTTTTGTTAGTATTTTTTGGAGAATTTCAGTAGGTTTTCAAATAAATTTAAAGATTATTGGTTTCTGTATATGCTAAGTCTTTTATTTCCTAAATATTGTTTTTATTATTTAGGTCAGATTGATCATCCCTCAGTGCTTTATAGTTTACTTTGTATAATTTTTTGTTTATCTTTTTTTGTTTTGTTGTTACAGGCTTTTTCCCTAGATATTTAAATCAATTGGACGATTAAATCATTTTAGTTGTCTTGAGGATTTAAATATTAAAAGCATTTAAAACCTTTTGAAGGAAATTTATATCTTTATGATCCAATTTTTTTTTTACATATGAAAAAAATTATAGGCTATCAATAAAAAATAGAAATACATTTTTAAATTCCATTTAAAAAAAACAGAAACAGTGAAAAATTTAGTTAGAAAATATTAGCAATATGCATAATTGACAAATGTAAAGAACTCATATATTAATATGAAAGAGATAACTATCTCAATTTTAAAATCAGCTAAAGTTTTGAACAGGAATTTAGCATAAAAGGAAACAAAAATATCGAACACACATGACAATGTTTATTAATAATTAACAATTATTGTTATTTATTCATAATTCAAATGTAATAACAACCAAATCAGATATAATTAGGCACCAATTGTTTGTAAAAATTTTTATTGTCTAACAAAGCCAACTGGTGGGAAGCTACATAGCAGGAGAAATTCATTTAATAGCTGCAAGAAAGAGAATAGTAGCTGACAAATTACATTATAAAATAATTATATTTTAAAGCTGAATGTAACCCAGCAAGGTGTATGTAACTCAGGTGTATGACTTAAGACATAATTTGTTTGGTTGCTTTATAAGTTGAGGGTTGCTACATTGTAGGTTATGCAATTATTTTGTGAGTCAGACACAGCATTTTGTAAATGAAGTAAAATAGAAAAGATCAATTTTCACCCAACACATTAAGGAGAAGGGCTTCAGTCACACATATTTGTTGGTAGAGGCAATCCACGATGGGCCCTGGAATCTAGCACATTCCTGCTGGATGTGCCAAGAATTTATAGCTCTAACCACTTTTTGCCCAGGGCACTAGTTAGGGCTGTGCTTGCAGTGAACAGCCTTGAGAGGTGAGGTAATGTCTCCCTTCAGTTATTATACAAAGCAGGAAGACCTGTAAGTGGAAGATCACCGAAGCTCAGTGTTTCTTTCCTGTATCAGTCCACTGCCTGTGCAGACATCCATTGTGGACACTTTGTGTCCCACCTGGGGAACTTGTGGGCATAGGGAAATGGTGCCCACAAACCTGGAGCTCTGGCTACTGCTTTTGCCAGGAGCAATGAGATCTATCTCAGATTCACGAGTTTGGTGTGTTCTGCCAGCACCCATGATATGCTAGGAGTTTAGTAGCTTGCAAGTAAGAAAATATCCCACATTCTAAAAAGCTATTCACAAAATTTCCCTAGCCACAATGTGAATCTTTTACTAGTTATGAATCACTCTCAGAAAAGTTTGAAAGTTATTTCACAAACCAAGAGATATGGGGGAATATAATTTATAGTAGTGGCATTGTAATAATAAAAAATAAAATAAAATAAAAAACATCAGAAAAGAGCACAAATGTTAATCATCAGTATGATGGATAAATAAAAATGTTAGGATAGCCACTCAGAACAATATATACTGCAGTGTAAATAAATAATATATAGCAACATGAAACAAAACAGATGAATCATAAAAACAATGTTGGGCCGAAACCGGTTTGGCTCAGTAGATAGAGCATCACCTCCGGACTGAGGGGTCCCGGGTTCGATTCCAGTCAAGGGCATGTGCCTTGGTTGCGGGCACATCCCTAATATGGGGTGTGCAGGAGGCGGCTGATTGATGGTTCTCTCTCATCGATGTTTCTAGCTCTCTGTCCCTCTCTCTTCTGCTCTGTAAAAAAATCAATGAAATATATATATTTTTTAAAACAATGTTGGGCCAATTCAAGACAGTTGCAAGGGATTATCTAAAATATGACATTATTATGAACTTTTCAAAGAAAGTCAATTAAGCAATATATTGGTGAAGACTACATACATGTGTGGTGAAATTATACTTTACAATATAGAAAGAAAATTATGAACATATAATTCATAATAGAGGATAACTCAGAAAAAGGGCCAGGGTCATGTAATGAAGGGCATTGGTAGCTTCAATGAAGAATGCATACACAGGAGTTCATTAATGGTTCATAATGTAAAAAGATAAAAATATATTAATTTCATGTGCAAAATATTATTGGATAATTTAAGAAATATGTCTAAAATTCTGAAATAATGTAACCCAGAGTTGAAAAAGAAGACCGGCCAACTACACACACTTTTTATTACCAAAAACTATTTGTTTCAATCTTTAATGTAATTGCCACCAGTGGAGAATAAAATACTTTAATTTTAAACCGCATTAGATATTAGTGTTGGGAGCACAGACTACAGAGTTTTAAAAGATATTTTTAAGTAACTAGTTTTATATTAAATTCCATGTCATTTTTTATAAATGGAAAACTGAAATTACCAGTACATTTAGATTTAAAGCTAATATTTTCTTCAAAATTTGGGGTTTCATATGGAACACCACCACCAACAACACATTTTTTCCATTGAAAAGAAGCTCATGGAGTATTAGACCTAAGCCTTTGCCCATAGTTTAAGATATCCAAACACAAGAATATAGAGAACATGTTGGAGGAGCTGAGAGTTAAATGGATCACTCTCTATATACACATGCTGAGTGAAACACAAAATTAAATTAAAGTCACGCACAGAGAAAAATGCCAGCTTTCAAATGTTGCTAGTTCTCCTCAGCTCCAATGCTACAAATAGAGATGAAAAAAATTACATTGAGCTCTGAAGGCATGCATTGTCTAGGATGATAAGCAACATCTCTAAATATAGTATCCCATGACCAGTGTGCTTACACATTGTTATTCAAGCATTATGCTTATTTTATAATAGGCATTGGTTCGTTAGAGTTAAGTGCATAGAATACTATTTATTCATCCTTTTATAAAAAATAAATAAAAGTAACATAGGGTACATACTCCTTGTGCTACTTTGCCTTGTCCCCTTATATAGGATTTATTCCTAATTCTGTTTGTGTGTGCGGTGCAAATGGAGTCTTATTAAATCCATGGCTCCTAGTCTCATGATTACTTCTTCACAATGTATTCCATATGCCATACAGCATTTATGACTCTTACTCCATTAAAAGCCTTTATTTTTCTGGCTTCTCAAAGACCCCATTACTTTACAGGGAACCCGAGCCCATTTGGTTTGCAGAAATGTCATCTCAGCAGAAACCTTATTGAACAAAGATATGTGTCTCATCCACAAGTTGTATGGCTGTGGCCGGGTTCCCTGCATCTTTGTGGTAAGCAGTAACCCACCTTTGCTGAACAAGCCTTCCCCTGGCCCCCACATTATACATCTGGCCGGTACTCTTTCTATTGCAGAGAGAAGTAAGCCATGGCTACTTGACAGCCCACAATTAGACACAGGTTTCAGAAACTTAATTCCTCCTTAAAAGAAAAGCAATTGTACCCCCAGAAAGGTATGGAGAAATTGTTAAAAAGAGCATGAGCCAGTGTGAATGAACTACAGTGCTAAATTGATGCTGGCTTTGGCTCCCATCTACTCAAGGAATGTAAAACTTCTCCAGGCATGGACATAATATAGTAGAAATGGAACAAAAACCAAAAGAGTAGGATTCCAGATGGCAATGTGGAAATAGAAAAGTGCACCATCTCCGGGCATTCTTGATTCCACTGACTAACATGACCATCGGTCAAATGATGAAGTATGTGATTTCTAAAGAAGGAAGCAGCGTACAGCCTTAAGTATCAACACAGTAGATGGAAACCTGTTTTCCTACCTATTATGTGCTAATGAAACGTGTGGCACAAAATGCTTTCAGTTCATGCGCATGGTTTGGTGATGTGACAGTACTTTCCATGCAGCCTGGGTTCATTCAATTCTGTCTCACTCCTGCCTGTGGAGAATATGACATGAGCTTCTCCATTCACATTCTTTTGTCATTTTCATTCCTTCTAGGAGGAAGCATCTAAGGTAGCTCACAATTAACATTATCCTAAATCACCTTCCTTTCATCTGAGCATGCCTCTGAAGGGCAGCAAATATACCTCCCCAAAATATGCTGCTTTGGCATAAACTATTTTGATCTGGGGCACTTGAAAACCAGCAACTGTAAGGAAGGATTCTCTGAATTCCCCATATCAACCTAAAGACAGACACTCCAAAAGGAACTCAATTGTCATAAATCCCCTCCCTAACAGTCTCATCAACCAGAGATAATTGACTCATTACAGGAGAGAAGACCAAAAGTTGACATCACACCCACACAATTGTACCCCCCATCTGTTCTTCTAAGGACATTCAGGGTCATCTGTTCTTTATTTTTCCCAAAATTATTTCCTCTGCCTTAAGAGGCCTGCATTCCCAGTTCCCTTTCCCTATTATTATAGCATTCAATATTGAATTCTAAGTTAATTCCAGGAGTTACTAAATTTCCTTGGATATCCTCCATGTGTACATGATACATACATGTTAATGAACTTCTGCTTATTTTCCTCTTTTTAATCTCCCTTTTATTATAAGGTTCTCAGCTACGAACTCAGAAGAGTAGAAGAAAATTTATTTTTCCTCTCTTTTATCCCTATCACCTCTGTGACATTTTATTGACCTCCTTGCCACTGCTCCTCAGTGTTGATTGTCCTCTCTGTCGTTTTCATTGAGAAAAAAAAAAATGTTAAGAAACTGGACTTTGAACTAAACTAAAATCCCAATGCAATTATTTGTCAGATATAATGTCACCCAGGGACAGATAGTGAATGTCTGTGAACTTAATTTTCTTTTCAATAAAATACTTGCTCCTCCCTTTGGTTGTGAACATGGATGGAGCTGTTATGGGAAAAAACATCAGCCAATGATTGGCACAGAGAACTAATTTGATTCAAGGTACTGATGATGGTGAAAATGTGGAAAAGGAAGAAGATAAGAAAAACACTATAAGCATCATTCTATAATCAAATGAATTTGAAGATCTATCAATTATAAGTCCACTTCCTATCAGGCAGAAGAATATCTAGAATGTGATCTATGAAAATATTAAAATACACAAGCAAAACACTAGAAAATAGGAGGTATGGAACTTAAAATCAGTAAATACAATTCAAAGACATTTTCTAATCACAATGTTCTTTAAAGAATAGCATCTCAAAAGATTAAAATATACATGGCCTTGCCAGCATGACTCAATGATTGAATGTCAACCTGTGAACCAGGAGGTCACAGTTCAATTCTCAGTCAGGACATATGCCCTGGTTGAGGGCTCGAATCCAAGTGTGGGGCATGCAGGAGGCAGTCTATCAATGATTCTTTCTCATTGTTGATGTTTCTATCTCTCTTCCTTCCTCTCTGAAATCAATTAAAATATATATATTTTAAATATACATGAACTAATGACAAACCTTTTTTAAACTATTCACTATAATACTTTGACTTCTTATTGACGAATTCTAGAGTTTTCTGAAGGTTCAATCAAGGTCATGTAACGTTTAGTTTTTGATCATTTAGACCCAAGATTAATCCATTTTAAAATCTACACTCCCACTTCTGCTAGTTGTACCTGTGTTTTCTGCAAATCTTCTCCATCACTCTTTTTTATTATCCTGAAGAGAAAGTATTATTTTTGATTTTATGCCAGCACAGCTGTCTTTATCAAAGAAAAATCTTCACTACCTTTCTTCTTCTTTGTTGATCTCTTGCTTTCTCTGAACCAGAAAAATTCCTTAAGATTTATGGACATTTCTTGTACAATGTTCTTTTCAGTTTGTTGCTTAAATCTTTACTCATTTTTGGTCCTAGTTTATTTAGCTTCATTTTGGATTGATTCCAATTTCCCAGTCTTTGAAGTGCAAGTCATCTATTAGTTGATTTTTTTTTCTATATGTGCTCTTTATTCACTCATAGACTAAGCCGACCCATTCAGTTTTATCTTTCTGGGCAGGGAGAATTCTCCCTTTGAATAAATGATGGTTTTCTCCAATCTATTCTTCCCATACAGTCTTCTAATGCTAAATGATTCATGTTTTATTTTATTTACTGGGGGGCCTACTATGTGTCAGATATATATATAATTCTAATCATATATATATATATATATATATATATATATATATATATATATATTATTCTCACAACTATAAAATTGACATATTCCCACAAATTGAGTGAATGGAAGCTTAAATGAATTGAGAAGCCAATCTTTATAAAAATGGTTCTGATTCCAAACCCATGCACTGGACCAGATGTTGGGAATGGAGTAGAGAATAAATCTATTGATATTCATGCCCTCTTTAAAAATTTTGGAAGATGTGTCTCATTTGTTGATTCACAATGATTTATTGAATGCTTATTATTTGCAGGCCTTAGAGTGTTTGTCCCTCACAGTGCTTAGTAGAGTATATTAAAAAAAATAATAATTTTTTAAAAATGCTTATTGAGTAAGGCTACTTGACAAAACTACAGTTTCTTCTTCTTGGGCTCATATATGCCATTCACCAGATCTCAGAATTTACTGTGTCACTGGGAGTGTTTTCTGACCAGTGGAAGGCAGATTGGAGGGATATGGGTCACTTACAGACTTGGCCTATGAAATCCTTCCACATGCAACCCATTCTGTTTTCCCTTTCTGGCTGTCAGGAAGGGAGAAACCTCTAAGATATTATGGAAACTGCGCATAAAAGAAGAGAGAGCTGCAGTCAGATTTGGGCTCTGGATAATTGACAGTTGTTTGACCAAACTATGCTCCTCTTAAGCCTGTTTTTATAATTTATTTTTAGTTCAAACCAATAGATCTCTTGGGGGTCATTAAAAAAAAAACAACAAAAAAAAAAAAACTTTGCATACCTTAACTTGTGGAATAAATTTGCTTATGTTTATTTACTTAAAAAAAAAAACACTTTTAGACATATTTTTCCCTTCTAAATGAAAGATTGGCAGCTCAGTGATTGTTATATCCTTGTTTTCCAAGGCCATGGTACGGGTGGATAGGTTAAGCAAATTAAACTAATTCTGTTATACTTTCCCCCACAACTAACTTAAAAGATTCTCACGGAAACTCTTCTATGCAATTTCACTCAGTGTTTTGGAGGATCCCCAGGGGTATTGCTGCCTCATGGGAAGTCCTGTTGCCTCTATCACACGTTGACTTCCTCCCTCTCTTCCTCAGATAATCTGAGGTAGTCTTTCTTAGAAGGGCCTCCATGATCTCCAATCTTGTGAAGGGTGCTTCACAGCAGTCTCTGGCACTGGCACTGAGACCTTGCTCCAGGCACATCCAGGTGCTCCCAGACCTCTCCAGACCAAGATATCAGCATTCATGGCATGCCCTGAGCCTGAGGATCAGGCATGTGGTGTGCTCGGCAGATGATGTAAGAAGGCGACTCACTCCCTTTCCTGTTATTTTGCACTTTGGAGTGAAGAAATTTATTAATCTTTCCTTTACATTGTTTCTTCCTTAGTCCTCCCACATCTGGTCCCAAATATGTTCCTCTTCTTTAGGGAATACAACTAGATCAGTGGTTGGCAAACTCAGTCAACAGAGCCAAATATCAACAGTACAATGATTGAAATTTCTTTTAAGAGCCAATTTTTTTAAACTTAAACTTCTAATGCCACTTCTTCAAAATAGGCTCACCCAGGCTGTGGCATTTTTTGAAAGAGGGGTCAAAGAGCCACATATGGCTTGCAAGCTGATGTTTGCCAACCACAGATCTAGATAATATTAAACTGAATGCTCTATTCTAAACCCTTTGTCACACTGATAATACAAGCCCTGATACTTCTCTAAGCTTCTCTGTCTGCTCCTTTTGGTACTTCAGAGGAGTCTCAACTAAATCTTCATGCAAATAAATTGTTAACCAATAGGCACACAAGTGCCCCAGAAAAGACAGGAGAAGTTTGACTCCTCAAAATGAACAGTGCTCGAGGCTGAGACTTCGGCTATTACATAAATTAGCAATTAGTTTATGGCCAGCATGTTGCTTGTCACCACAACATACACCAAACATACAGGGTGGTGCAAAAATAGGTTCACAGTTGTAAGCATGTGAAACACAGCCTTTATTCTTGTATTATTATTTATTAGTTATTGTGTTAATTTTTATATGAATGACTGTAAACTTACTTTTTGCTCCACCTGGCCTATGGAAAGGAACTTTTAGAGGGAAAAAGTGAAGAGCAAAAATTTTGGGTATTCTACATTTGTTTAGTTGTCTTGTATTACTTGTGTGTACGTATAAGCATATGAGTCTATGAGTGTGTCTGTTTTTTCTGCCTTATTAGAAATAATGCTACCCACTGTACAGAATTCATATATATATATGTAATCATGACTATACAGGCATCTATATGTTTTCATTTTAATAAAAAAACTCGTGTTAAAAAAAACACTTTTAGATATAGATCAGCTATATGGCCCCCCATGAAATTAGTAGTGACAATCATAAAGAACAGAAGTGTAAATACACTAATTTAAGTTACCTAATATTAATATCTAGCCTCTCTGAATTTAGTTTCCTAAGTCATAACTGGAATATTAGCAATTTCTGCAGTGGTATCAAGAGGCTTAGACATAATGCATGCAAAGTAATAATCTTATTAAGTACTAATAAATAAAAACTTTAATACGTAGAAAACAGAGTTGTACTCTCTGCTTTGACAAATAGTTTAGTCCTCTCACTGCTGATCGACCCCTCTCTAAAATGAGGAGAAAAACTATACCAACCTTACCAAGTTGTGATAAAGTATGAAGTCCACTCGCCTGGTCTTATAATAGTAATTATATTATATAACCAGGCTCATTAATGGAAATTAGATTGATTTTTCAACATATATTAAAAACCTTTTACCTTTAGCCTTAAGATTTTTCTAAACATTTTCATTTTTATTTTATTGATTTTACAGAGAGGAAGGGAGGGAGATAGAGAGCTAGAAATGTCGATGAGAGAAAAACATCTACCAGCTGCCTCTTACACACTCCCTACTGGGGATGTGCTCGCAACCAATGTACGTGCCCTTGACTGGAATTGAACCCAGGACCTTTCAATCTGCAGACTGACGTTCTACCACTGAGCCAAACCGGTTTCGGCTAAACATTTTCACTTTTATATAATTTAATAATAATTTATATAATTTAAAAAAATTAAGTACTAAATAATGAAGTGCCTGCATCATTGTGATATTATTTTTGTGGATTTTTAAACATTATTTTCTATTTACAAAAAAGTTGCAAAATAATACTTTCAGTAAATCTATGATCAATTTCCTTTATATATATTTTTTTAGCAATTAGTGGTAGACAGAAAGTTTACCACATAGCAGCTAATGTTTCTTGATAAGCCTAACGGGAATGGCTGTCCAGTCCAGATAACACACTGCTTTTCACAAAAACACTGAATCTCATAAAGGTGCAGTGAATGGTTCCTGGTCCTGCAACAATAAATTATGATTCTAGGGTTGAAAACCTGGACTGAAGGTAGAAATTCCAAAATTGAGATGATCTACTTAAGGAATCTTATGTCATTTTCAAGAAGGAATATTCTTATTTGTGCTTTTATTACTTAATATAAATGCACCTGCAAAATACTGCTGTGCTTTATTTAAGCAACTAAAATAGGACAAGAGATCTCTCGCTAGCCCTGGTTCACTAAATACCAGATATTGGATGTTTAAAAATCTATTTACATTTTAGTCACTGTTAATTAGAAGCTTCCTGGGCAGACGCACTTTTAGATACATACAGTGAACTGATGGGCTCTTAAAGAGCAATTGTTCAGCCTTCACTCCCTTGCCTTTCAGGAAACCTCGGGGGGAAAAACCCCATACAAGCATTAATTCCCTGGTGTAAAAGATATACATATCTCTTGCATAGCATTCAGCCTCATCTTTGACTGAATCTGAATTTTTGCTCAGAGGAAAAAAAAAAGAGCTAAAATTAGGCACTTAATTTATTCTGCTAGCCACATATGCTTTCTTTCTTCTTGCTAATTTGTAAAAAGTGAATGTCCTAATCCCATCATCCATATTCTTTTCTCATTGACAGGATTGAAGAAGAAGGAAATCAAAAAAGAGCAATTTGTAGAGAGGAGTATAATAAAGCCCTCTGTTCCCCTGAATGAACATTTTTTGTCTTAATGCAACCTTCCATTGTCCCACTGAACAATGCAAAATCTGGTTGTGCCCTGCAGGGAGGTTCTCCCAGGCCTGGAAGCCAGGGGCAGCCACCGGTCCTGCGTTGGCACAAAGTAGCAGAAATGTCATTTTTTAATTATGTGCTTCCGAGGGGAATCTATTATTCACTGCTGAGATGCTGAAATCAGACAATTTATCTCCAAGGCAGCTCTGCCTACAATCTAGAATATATATCTCCTGTCACTGCAGGAAATAGAACGAAAGGATGTTTTTATTTCGGGAGCCTTATGTTTATAAATGTACGCTTTTTAAGTTTTGCCAGTGAAAGGGAATAATGTCCTGACATAGTGCTTGGTTCCACTCTGTCCCCTTCTCCTTTGTGAAGGGTGTTCAAGTCACCCAGGCTCTAAACCACCACCCTCCCCGCCCCCCAGTTGGTATGACATTCAAGTAGGCAAGTTCTCATTGGAGAAGTCTTTGCACAGCCTCTCTTGCATTTCAACGTTTCATTGCCAAGGTAAATAGAAACAAATCTTTAAGAAGGACCAAGCCAACAAGAGTCATCCACTTAAATAGCATACAACGAATTGTTCTTTTGCATTTCAAACGAGAGGCTGGAAACTATTTTAAAAGTATCCTTCTTTCTTCTCTCAGGAGCTATTTTTCATTTAAATGTAAACGAATACCTATACCTACTAGCCTGTTCATCATGCTTTTCCATTATTTCTGATTTTTCCCCTTAAGGTATCGAGGCAAATGAAAGAATTTAGTTCATATTTGTCTAAGACCTCCCCCCTGCCACTCACACAGATTTTTTTTTTTTATCTGACAAATTCATTATGTTCACTACTCCGTGTGCATCAGGGCTCCAAGCATTTCACATCTATTAACCATCAGGTACAAGCTGAGTGCTTTTAAAACAAATGCATGCAATTGATTTTAAATTAATGTATGCTTTTTATATGCTATACTTACATCAGGAAATTTGATCAAAACCTGGCATGTCAGAATGATAATAGCTGCACTGCCCTCTAATGGACGCTTATGAGTATAGCCTTACATATATGGCAAATGCAATGCCAGGGATATTTATACTGCTTGTGTGTGTCTATGTGTAGATTTTCAGAATCAAAGGAGATTGTGAGGTCACCTTCTAGGCTACTGAAGTGGTTCTACTCTGAGTTACAAAATTCTCAAAGACTCTCAGTTGGTTTTCTGATGCCAAAACATAGATCACTAAGGTACTTTCAGCTGTCCTTTGGTAACATGAGCAAAGGAAAAATGTAACACTCTTTATTATAAACTTCATTGCTGTAAATATTAAAACATAAACATTCCAATCACAACTGTCCTATACCCTGGGTGTTGTTTTCTAAACATATGCAACTCAGTTTAGAGAAGAAATATGCTTCAAAAGAGTGTCATTCCTATTTATGTGCTCATAAAGTAGCTTAAGTCACACAGAAAGAAAATCATGTTTACAGGGATGTACCTGTAGGTAATTCATAGAAACTCATCATTTACAAGAAGCTATTTCTACTACCAGAAATGATAGATTCATTTGGGGATTTTATTCTGAGTCTTTCAAAGTAAGTATTTCTTGAAAGCTTTTCCAGACTGTGACCAGGGATACTGGGAATTCTGATATAGTGGAGAAACAGGGAGAGAGAGAGAGAGAAAGAGAGAGATAGAGAGAGAGAGAGAGAGAGAGAGAGAGAAAGAGAGAGAGAGAGAGAGAGAGAGAGAGAGAGAGAGAGAGAGAGGCGAACCTATTGGGTCACTGAAATTATTTTCCAGCTTTTCTAGGACTTAAATAATAATATAAATACAAAAACAACACAGTATCTCACACCTGACCTGTCTTTAATTTATGCAAATCACATATGTATGAATAGGAACACACACACACACCATAATGGTTGTCAAGGCTTGTTTTATAGGCTAAAAGATACAATGCACTGTATTAACTTTTGATAAATATTTTTACTCTAACTCAGTTCCAGCTGGTATGTTTTCCAGCTTCTTGAACATTCTTTCAGAGAGCCAGGTTTTCTTTCTTCCATCCCATTAAAAGTTACTTTTAAAATAGCAGCCTATTCACAATATCCAAGATCAGTAAAAAGCCCAAGTGCCCATCAGGAGATGAATTGATAAAAAAAAGCTGTGATACATTTACATAGTGGAATACTATGCAGTTGTAAAAAAAGAAAAAAAGAAGTGATTCTTTCCCTTTGCAACAGCATGGGTTGACCTGGAGATTATTATGTTAAGGGCAGTAAGGCAGTCAGGGGAAGACAAATACCATTTGATCTCATTTATACTATGTGGAATCTAGTAAACAAAATAAACTAATGAACAAAATAGACCCAGAGGCGTGGATACATGGAATAGCCTGACAGCTGTCAGAAGAGAGGTGTAGAGGGCACTGGATAAAGAAGGTGAATAGATTAGCCAAAGAACGTATATGCAGAGGTCATGGACACAGACAACAATGTGGAAAAGTCCAAGGGAGGGAGGGCTAGGTGGAGGTGGGCAAAGGGTAGGGAAAATGGAGGGCATCTGTAATAGTGTCAACAATAAAAAACAAAAACAAACAAAAATGAATCAAAGACAATGTAGCCATTACTGTTTTATTTTAATTTTTAGTAAATATATTTTATTGATTTTTTTTTACAGAGAGGAAGGGAGAGGGATAGAGAGTTAGAAACATCAACCAGCTGCCCCTGCACACTCTCTACTGTGTATGTGACTGCACCCAAGGTACATGCCCTTGACTGGAATTGAACCTGGGACCCTTGAGTCTGTAGGCCAACACTCTATCCACTGAGCCAAACGATTAGGGCCAATGTAGCCATTCTTAAAGACTCTTGCATATTTTATTTATTTCTTATGGAAAACCATGACTTTTTCCAATTATGTTTCTAGTATAACAGTTTTTTGTTTGTTTGGTTTTTTATATTCGGTAGAAAAATAAAGGAAACATTTTTAAAGCTCTTTACTGTAAAGTGACAGGCTTCACCTTCCTCACTTGACATAAAAATTACATTTTTTTTTTAATAAGACTAGCATGAAACTATTCTCCTTTATCAGCCAAAATTATTTATCATCACTTGTTATAATTTCTATAACACTGTTCAATATAGCTTTATTTATTTGATACATTTGAATATATTAGGAAAATATATCTTTTTGCAGTACAATGGTATCATCATTAAGCAGTAGAATGTTTTGCTTAAATTATGTCACATTTTTACAGCTTGAACAAATTCATTCAAAATGAGGATGATACTAGCAAGTCAATAGGTAGTAGATCTTGATTTTAGAAGACAGAATATTGAAATCTTATTAAATCTGCCTTTAGAGACATATATATTCAGTAACAAAGTGTATAATGTACACATTTAAATGCCATATAAAAATGAAAACTCAAACAAAAAAGTCCAAAAATAAGAGTTATAAACTTGCTTTTTAGTTAAATTTGGTCATATATATACTTTCAATAAAAGATTATGAACAAATATACTGGTAAGCTGATCTGAGTATACAGATATAATACTTCTATTCCCTAGGATGATTATCTTTTTTACTTTGATTAAAAAGGATAATTTTATATTTCTTTTGAAT
Source organism: Pipistrellus kuhlii (assembly GCF_014108245.1). Taxonomy (NCBI): domain Eukaryota; kingdom Metazoa; phylum Chordata; class Mammalia; order Chiroptera; family Vespertilionidae; genus Pipistrellus; species Pipistrellus kuhlii. Next base: position 5,319,778 of record NW_023425404.1, read on the forward strand.
GATATAAAAATTGCTTTAAAGAGCCATGCGCAATATTTTTTGAAAAAAATATTTTCAAAAAAGGAGCCATGGAAAATAGCTCATTTATAATAAAACTAGTGACCTGGTGCACAGATTCATGTACATTGAAAGGAAATTAATTAGAAGGTGGCCAGTGGGGCGGAACTGGGCGAAAAGGGCCGGGCATGCCCTAGAGCCAACCTCCTGTGGTTTCTCCCAGGCCAGCCACACCTGGGATGATGCTGTGGCTTGAAAAGTATCTATTATAGAAAGGGAGTGGAATTTCTCTGACAGGTGGCATCCCTTGACCTGGCCTGCAGGGATCCAGCCAAAACCAGGTCTCTACCATCCCCTGAAGGGTTCCAGAGTGCAAGAGGGCACTCTGCAAAGTTGCTATGGTACAGGGTGTAGAACACAAATGCAAAAGCAAGTGGAGGGTAAACCAGATTCAGGGCTGACAGTACCCCAGAAACAACATAATCCATGGTCAAAGGTGGAATCACACGCCCTATGAGGAATCGAGCTCCCCCCATCTCTGGTTTCAGGTGCATCACCCTAGAACCACCACTGCCAAATCACTGCAGCTCAGCAGTTTCTGTGTTATGTGTGTGCCCCTGGTGGTCAGTGTATGTCATAGGGACCAGTTGGTTAGTGGTAAGGACACTTAGCATATTAGCCTTTTATATATATAGATGGTAGGAGGGGAATAGGGTCTATGCAAAACAGGAATATTGCATATCTACATTGTTATTTTAAAAGAACAAGGAAAAAACATCATGATATTTTCTGCTGCCCTGACATTTCAACAAAGCATAGAATTTCTGCAGCACCATGACAAACCTAATGATTATGTTTAATTAAGCTAATTAAAATGTATGTATCAGCAGCATTATTTATATCTTTATTTTAAAATATGTTTATTTAATTGAGAGCTCTATAATTTTTAAACTATGATTTCAATCATAAATTGTATTTAGTTTTTGTACTTTTGATCTCCAATTCCACATATTTTCCCCATTAATTTAGTCACAGGAGTCTACCATGTATTTATATAAAGAACAAGATCAGAGCAGGAAAAGATAACAAGAGCAGTAAGGCAACCTAAATTGTTTCTTTTATAGAAACAGTACTTTGGCTTCCCCAGTACAATTTTTTGAAGATGAGTTGTTTGTTAAGTTGAAAATGGAAGGAAGAAAGAGAAAAATTGTGGGCCATTTTGATGTATAGAAAATATGGAGGGGAGGAACAAGTGGGAACTGTGAGTTTAAGGTCTACCAGCAGCCTAGATGAGTGACTGCCCAGCTGCACATTCAGTAATGACCGGAGATAGAATCAAAAAAGGAAATCTATCTGATGATTTTACTGCAACGATGCCTTCTACATTTCCTAACCAAAATCCAAACAGATACCTAAAGGATTGCCCTTAGGTAAGTGTGTTCTTTTAATTCTACTGAATGTATAAAGATGTTTGAAGTGTCCATCTCAAATCATGTAGCAAAATTCATTTTGCATGAGATTATCACTGACAAAATTAATGGAAGTCCAAAAGAGGTCCAAATTTGAAGTTGGAATATTGGATTTTGAATTTCTAAACCCTATTGAGTCATGAGTGAAAAACTGCCCCAATCTCTCCTTTTTGCTACTAAAACATTTTTTTGTTACTTTTTATCGTTGAAGTTAAAGAAATTGTAATCAGTATGTAATATAACTATAATTAGCATATTTATTTTATTGTATTTGTGTATATAAGTATAGTTACTTGTACTTGTATATATAAATACATGTATTACCTCATGGCATTAACATTTGTGACATTTTATTGTGATGAACCCCTGCCCTGTTTTAATTCCCATTAATGCTTCTCAAGCAAAATGGAATTTTATTAATCTCTGTGCTCCAGTGTCTAAGTAATTGCTAGCATGAAAAAGCCCCTTGTTTCTTGTTGAATGGGTAAATGAGAAAATGATTAATAAAGTTCCAGAATCAGACAGCCATTCAGAAACATGTTTTTATGCCTAGGTAGCATGGTACTATGGTACCATCGTGACACCATAATAAAACCAATTCATATTAATCAAAAGACTCCTTAGGTGAAAAAGAAATGGCCTCATGGAGAACCAACAGAGAAAATATGCATACTTTTGGCCTGGCTATTTGTTCATGTCTTTTTGATCTTCCAAAGATAAATACTCCTTGAAGTAATATTTCATGTATATTTTCTAATTTGTTGACTCAAACAGAGGTCTAACTCAAAATCTATAGATTCTAATGAATGAAGAGTATCACCTAAGATCTATTGGTGAAACTCTATTTCTTTAGAATATAACTCAAATACTTGTGAGAGGAATAACCACCTTGACAACTTTTTTATATATACACTAGAGGCCTGGTGCACAAAATTCATGCATTGGTATGGCCCTAGGTCTGGCCAGTGATCAAGGCCAATCTGTGGGGTGATCAGTGCAGTGACCGGGAAACTTTGAGCATATCTACCTTGGCCAGACTGAAGCCACTGCTTGCAAGTCCCGTTCCCTGCTACTACTGCCAGTTGACTCCCTCTGTGGGGCAAATGTCAGGGTGTTCAAGTGGGCCCCTTGCTATCACCTGCCTTGGCTGGCCTGGGGCCTGAGGGTGTCTGTGTTGAGTGTTTGCTCCCTGGTGGTCAGTGCATGTCATAGCAACCAGTCATTTAGCTGGTTGTTCCACCATTTGATTGATTTGCATGTTAGGTTTTTATTATATAGGGTAGCTATGTATTTAAGTGCAAAAGTCTAGGTTGAATAACATCTAATTTACTTTTTAAAGAGTCCCTGGATTATATTATGAAAATTAATATTCAATGAAAGTTAAAAGGTCCAAGCATCTGAATATTCTTCTCTTGTTTTTATTAATCTCTATTTTATTGGGACTGGGTTGCAGCTTTACTTTCTCAGTACCAATACTCATTTTTCATGTTCTGTGTAATGCAGGACATTAAAACATATCACTAAGATTCATGTTGAATCTAGGATCACAACAAGGATCATAGCTTTTCCCTGTATTGTCCAGCCATCACTGATATCTTGTCATGTCCTCCTTTTTCTAGTGTAATGAATCAACCTCCAGAATTTTATCTGATTAGAAAAATTGCTGCAAGGCAGAGTGCAAGCTCTAGCTAGCATTGGAAGTTATGTCAATAAATGATGTAAATCAAAGCAAAAAAAACACTATGTAAATTCAAATATTCTCCCTTGTTTTATTTTACGAATGTCAACTTCACCTATCCCAATCATTACCTGAAAACACAAGTGCTTTATATCTAAATTGCATTGAGAAAATTAATTTGCATAAATTATTAGTACTTTTAATAGAAAAACTAAAAAAGTGAATTTTGAACTCCTTTCAAATTTTGAATTAATTCTATATTTGCTATCTATTTTTTTTATTATTCTATAATTTCTATCTACATGCTGAGGTAATTTTGCAAGGACATAATTCTAGGAAATAAGATTAATATATAATTGAATAGCTATAGCAGGTTTGACTCAGTGGATAGAGCATTATTCTGTGGACTGAAGGGTCCCAGGTTTGATTCTGGTTAAAAGCACATGCCAGGATTATAGGCTAAATCCCCAGTGGGGTGTGTGTCAATAATTATCTCTTATCATTGTAGTTTCTATCTCTTCTCTTTCTCCCTCTCCCTTCCTCTCTGAGTTAAAAAATATATATTTAAAAATATAAAATTTTAAAAATAAATAAATAAAATTATTTGGGTTCACTAAGGATAATCAGGAAAAATATATAAGGTAAAAGGTTCCTAGATTCCATTATCTATAAAGCATTGTCTTATTCCTATGGGAATGCCAGCTTTATTTAACTCTATAGTGGTTGCCTGAATGAAATTAGATTAATTTAATTTGAAATATAAAAACATAAAGTGATAACCAAATGTAAAGACAACACAGCTTTTATTATATAAAACATGTTGATATTGGTTTAATATAAGGGATGTCTCATTGGAGCTTGAGAGATCATGAGATGACAGAATCTATGAAAACATATCAGAAACAAAAGATGGGTGATACATATATATATTTCATTTGGATGTCAGTGAGAAGGTTTCTAATTTTTCAGGAGTTATATATGGCAATGTATTATCTATAGTGGACATCCCAACTATATTTAAGCAGTTTGATTGAAATAATTTCACTTTGTAAATAAGATTTACTATTTATATGCCATGGCCTATGACTTTCAACTTCGTACTTGAATTATTTCCTTCTGCATTTCCTGGGCAGAATTCTTCTTTGAACTCTTGCCTCATGGATTCTTAGCAATTTATTCTTTAACTAAAGTTGTCTATACCTTCTTCATATCTGGATGCCCCTTAATTCTTTCTGTCTTTTGAATCTGTTTCAGTCTTTCTTACACATTTTTCCTGCATATCTCTCTCTCTCTCTCTCTCTCTCTCTCTCTCTCTCTCTCTCTCTCTCTCTCTCTCTCTCTCTCACACACATTAATAAGAGGCTTCAAGTAAATAGAAAAATTCTCTACCACAGACTCCTCTTGGACCTATTAGTGACAGAATTATACATAACCACTGTCTTGATGTTGTCAGTAATATAACTACATTTAAAAAAAGTAAATTTAGGTAAATTAAGAGCAACTTTTAACTCAGAACATGTCTTTTTTGTGGAATGAAACAAATCCATCCTATTACTTTGATTTCCATTTTGTTCATTTCTTCTCAACTTCCATTTGGAAAGGCCTATACTTCAGACCACCCAAAATACATAGTTGTAGTTCTATTGTATGATGAAATTGCTCAGTATGAGTTGTTGGTCTTTTCAGCCTAAATATTTAAATTGTTAAAAGGCTAATATTATGCTGGCCATCAGCAAAATCAGTCTGCATGTTAATTTATGAGGGTAACACCAAATTGATTGGTTCCATTTGAAAGTTTCCCTTGCTAATCTGCAAAAACTTTTCTGTCATTCACATCATCATCATCATCATTATGAATATCATCATAAGCATCATCATCATCCTTTATACACATGGAGAGGAATTTGCATTCTGCAGCATTTTTTAGCAGTGACTTAAATAACCTGTTTCTCAACAAACATAGAAACAAAATCTCTTCTAGTCTTGGATGTCACTTTTTGGAAAACGAGTAACTAGATCTTTAACAAAATAGCATGTAAAATCTAACTCCCTGAAATTATTATAGGATTTAGCCAATTGAATAGGTAGCTATTATTTCTGTTACTGTAGTAACCAATGGTCCCTTTTGAACTGTCAGAAACAGATTATAATAGCAATTAATGCTTGAAACTAGTTATTCCCAGAAAGGCTAACCCTTGGCTGCTGCAACCTGGTGGGTCCCTGGGACTCTTAATTAATAGCTAGTCATTAACTGCACCACATTTCCCCAGCAAGGAGTTTCATACTTCCTTCCCTGAGTTGTTTTATATACAAATATCACTTGGCTTGTAAGGAACACTACTTAAAAACATTATTGCATTGGTTTTATTGTTTTTACATAAGAATCCAGAAAATCTAAGGCAAAAATCTTACACATTTTCACCACAGGTATAAATGGAAGTAAAAGCAGATTTCCAAAATCAAGATAAAAGAAAATCACCCCCCTCCCCTGCTCCCCCAAAGTGATGCTGTTATTTTGCTTCAGTGCCACGCTGACCTTTCCTGCTCTGATGTGTGGTTGTTATTATGAAAAGGTCAAACCTTGCTCCTGCTATAGACCAATTATACATAAACTGCTGGAAACACGGGACAGGAACTGACAATTGTGATGGCTAATGTTATGGGTCAACTTGATGGGGCTAAGGGATGCCCAGAGAGATGGTAAAATATTATTCCTGGGTATGTCTGTGAGGCTGTTTCAAGAAGAGATTAACATCTGATTAGAGACTAAGTAAGGAGGTCTGCCCTCAGCATTGTGGGTAGGCATCCATCAATGCTTTGGGGGCTAAAAAGGCAAAGGAAGAGTGAATTTCCTCTCTTTCCTGAGCTGGGATGCCCATCTTTTCTTGCCTTCCAAGAACTCCTGGTTCTCATTCCTCCTGGAGTTTGTACAGTGGCCCCAGGTCCTTAGGCCTTAGACCTTGGACTCTGAAGTTACGCCATTGTTTCCCCTGATTGTCTGGTGTTCACATTCTATTGGAATTACATCAGAAGCTATCCTGGTTCTCCTATTTGTATAGTGAATTATGGAACTTCTAGGCCTGCGTAAGTGTGTGAGCCAATTCCTATAATAAACATTCATATACTTATTGGTTCTGTTTCTCTGGAGAACCCTAACTAATACAACAATTTAAGAAAAAACCAGATGTACACTCCCCTCCCCCCATGTGGCTTAGATCGATGAGGGTAGAACAGAAAGCTCTCACTAGTTAATAAAGTTGAAACCTTCCTCCTTTAAATATTGTCCTTCCTGGGAAATGTAATATTGATTGGAGGGAGTGTAATTGCTTTGGAGGGAGTATAGTTTTATTGCAGAACACATAATATTAGGGATTAGATAGACAATCTCTCTGGGCTTTTATAGAAGTTGAAGCTGTGTGTTCATTGATGTTTCACAGGCATTTGCATGTTGGCCATTCAGGTTGAATTCAAAGCAAGGGATTGTTCTGAATAGCACTCTGATTCAACCTCCTCTTCCATTTATTTAGCCTGCCTTAGAAATTTTATATGTACTTGCCTAACCATACTCCACAATTGTGTAGCTAATATATTACTATAAAGCTCATAATATACATCTCCTACCAGATGAATCCTGACTGATACTCAACTATAGAATTTAGCTTTACTCACAAGGAGTTGTCACTCATTCTGAAGAAATCCATTTCCATCAGGACCCCACTCAGCAGCTGTTCCCTGAAGACTCTGATTACATTGTGTTTGAAGTCATTCTGAAAGGGGTGACATTTTTATGGAATATCACTTGAATGAAATCACCTGAAATTACATAAATGTACTGTATTGCTCAGTCTTCCTTGAAGTCTGTTTTATATAATTCTATATAACAGTGGTCAGCAAACTGTGGCTCTTGAGCCACATGCTGCTCTTTGGCCCCTTGAGTGTGGGTCTTCCACAAAATACCATGTGTGGGTGTGCACATACAGTGCCATTGAAACTTTGTGGCCCATGCGCAGAAGTCGGTTTTTGGCTCTCAAAAGAAATTTCAATCGTTGTACTGTTGATATTTGGCTCTGTTGACTAATGAGTTTGTAGACCACTTCTATATAATAAAAGGGTAATATGCAAATTGATCCTAATGGCAGAACAACTAGAACTACTGCTCAACCAGTCACTATGAGATGCACTGACTATCTCTCAGTCCCTTTCCCTGGCTGACAGACTCCCACTGCCTGATGGTGAATGGGGAACAGGGGATAGGTGGCAAGGGATGCAGGTGGTGTCAGGCCTAGGCTCCTGTCCCACTGGTCGCCCCACACACAGAAGGCAACCCAAGGTGGGGACAGGGCTGGTGAGCAGGCGGGAATGGCTGACCTCTCGGTCCTTCCCCACAGTCAGCAGGCTCTGATCTTCTGATGGTGAACAGGGTACAGTGGGTAGATGGCAGGGGGTGGGGCTGGCTAAGGACAGCCAGGGAAGATGGCCCTGATAATAGGCCAGGCTTAGGGAATGTACCCCTGCACGAATTTAATGAGCCAAGACTCTAGTTGTTTATATAAAATAAAGTGAAAATATTTCTCACCTGGAAGGGGGATATATTCATTCTCAAGTGATTAAAGTCTTGTTTCTATAATGTTACAAATAAAATATTTATTTTAAATAAAATAGTAGATGCAATATATGAGATCCCTTGCTATGAAATCAGTCACTAATCATCAGAGAAGACTATCCATGGCAGTGCAGGATTTTATTAAGGCTGATTTTCCTCTGGCTGTGTCACATGGTACGTAAAGTGGCTAAAGGCTATGTATAATCCACCTGCTCTGTGGAGCTTTCCCCAAGTGTCACAGGTCATCAAGAGAACTTTTATTAATCTGTTTCTGAGGCTTTTCAACTTCCAAATTACCAGGTACTATTCCATTCATGTTCCAAACTCTGTACTTACTAGACGATACTAAGTGTGTTATTCATTTTCATGTGATTTGCATGTTTTCTCTAATGTTTCTCAAGCTTATGAACCCATCATGTGCCATAACCTGTTAAATCCCAAGTATCAAGCCCACAGACACATGAATTGGTTTTCAAGAAATATCTGTTAATGAAATATTTACACTAGGAGTTGGATGAAATCAACAAATAGAGCATAAGCTATTTAAAGGTCTCAGAGAATATTTAAGCATAGAGGGTCTTAATTATTTGTAGCATGTTCTAAGTCCTTTGGTAATCATTTAGATATTTATAATTCCTCTTTTGTTTCATTTCCAGCAATAGAAGTATGAGTTGATCTTTCTTTTCTTGGTCAAACTGTTTCTATTATACACTTCCTATTAGGAAACCTTTTTCTTAGACAAAATATCAATTATTTAATATGAAACTAGAAAGGAACTATAATCAGATACATTTGTAACTACATTGTGGTTTTAATACATTTCAATTCACTCATTTAAGAAATGATATCCATCATCTGTGATATTGTTCTAGGTATTCTACACAGACAAAAGACCCCACCCTTATTGAGCTAACATTGCAGTGAAGAAGTAGGGCACAGTTAATATAATACATAAGTACATTTTATAGTTATTAGAAAGCCCTAAGTGTTGTGAACAAAAATAAGACAGGAAAGGAGGCAAGTGAGTGCAGGGGGCAGGGCCAGTATAGCAAAAGAGAGATAGTGTGCAATTTTAAAGAGATTTGAGGGAAGACTTCACTGAGGTTATTTGAGCCATGACATGAGGGAAATGAAGGCATGATATATATGGAAATCTGTGAGAAGAGAGATGCAAACAGAGGACACAATCTAACACAGAGTATTAAGGACCCTTGAGGATGGAGTGACTGGGGAAGTGTATGAGGGGTACCAGTAATCCTATATAACAAAAGGCTAATATAAAAATTGACTGAGCAGTGAAACAACTGGTCGCTATGACCCACACTCAATGCAGAAGCTGCCCCCTGGTGGTCAGTGTGCTCCCACAGGGGAGCACAGCTCAGCCAGAAGCTGGGCTCATGGCTGGCAAGTGCAGTGCCAGTGGCAGGAGCCTCTCCCTCCTCCATGCTAAGGATGTTAGACTGCCAGCTTAGGCTTTCTCCCTGGGGAGCAGGCCTAAGCTGTCAGTGGGACATCTCCCAAGGACTCCCAGACTGCAAGAAAGTACAGGCTGGGCTGAGGGACAGCACCCCATGCAAGTGCATGAATTTTGTGCCCTGGGCCTCTATTAGGAGATAAAGTTAGAGGGAAACAGGTGCACTTGTTATGTAGGGCATTGATGTAGGTCACTGTAAAGAGTTTGCCTCCAACCAAGAATGGGTTACAGAACCATCAATAGGATTTGAGTTAAGCATCATCAAAATGGGATTTAGATCCAAGACCTGTCATGTTGGTGACTACATTTAAAATGGACAATAAGAGGACAGGAGTGGAAGGAGAGAGGTTAGTTGACTATTGCCATTCTCCAGGAGGTGGTTTGTCCCAAGGTGACTGTACTATTGAGTGTGGTGAGAATGGTGAGGTGAGTGTTAAAAGATAAAGCCATTAGGATGTTCTGAGAGACTGAAAATGAACTGTAAGAGAAAATGAATCTAGGAAGACTTGAAGTTCTTTTTATAAACATGCCTTTACATAAAATGATGTGCTTTGAAGGTGGAAGTCACCTATATTGCTGATGCACTAAACTCTATTTGTTATCAGGAAATTTCCCTCTTGTGAGTAACACAAATCTGCTAATGAGTTTTCATTCTATTAATGAGTGCCATGGAACTAAACTTACTCTAACACCTGCCAAAGAAATTTGCTATTAACAAAAAAGCTGTGAAAGTAAATAAACTTATAAAATCTCAATTCATCCTTTTTTGTTAAATAAGCTAAAAGCAGTGATGCATTGGAGCTGACTGGCATGAGCTAGGGAGCACGAACTGAGTGCCTTTCTTCCCAATTCAGTGTTTATATTAGAGCTTTAAATTGGTCATTCTGGGAATATTCATACCAGGGAAATCATCAGAGTCTACAAACTAGGGCTTTTCTTTGGCTCTGTCTGTCAAAGTGGTTGTTAAACATTGACCAGCATAAGACTTCCAGCAACAATAACAGATTTTAACATTGGATTAAAATCAATCAGTCAATCCAAACCTGTGATTACTCTTTGCTTCTAAAGTTAAATCTATCATTCATTTGTGCTATACTAGGCCCTTTACTAATTATATAAGTTATTGAAAGCTGTTTTCATTAGTACAATACTTTCACAAACTATTCCAGTAAACAGTAGACAACAAAGAGGGGTGAGGGGTAGTTGAGAGTATTATCTTTCAAATATGAGCAACTTAAGACATTTTTAATTCTGTGGGATTATTTTACTGATCAGTTTTCTCATTTTTTTTTTTTTTTAATATGGGGAAAGCACCCATGTTAGAACAGCACCCTTGTGGCAATTGAGTAAATTACTAAACTTCTATCCCTCAGCAGCTGCTCAATAAATTAGGGCTTCTTTCCTCTCTTTGCCTTAAATGCCCTCTCCTCAACAATACATATTTCACTAGCAGTGGCTTGACTCCAGAATAAATAATCAGTGTTCTCATTACTAATAATTGAACTGTTTTACTTTCCTTGTGTTCCTTTTATTTTTAAAACAAATGTATTGAATTGTAACTCAGATATAATAAATGGCACCATTTAAAGGGTAGAATTCAATGAGTTTAATAAACACACACAACTATCCTGTTTCCCAGAAAATAAGACAGTGTCTTATATTAATTTTTGCTCCCAAAGATGCGCTAGGTCTTATTTTCAGGGAGTGTCTTATTTTTCCATGAAAAAGAATACTGTACACATTTATTGTTAAATGAAAATAAAGGAAATTTATTACCTGTATACAGTATGGCAGTGCAGTAGTTGTCAACACAAACCAGACAAACTGAATCCTACAATATCAAGAATTTAATCATTTATTCAATGACAATCATGTCATCATCTTCTGGAACATCATCATAACAATCCAATTCTTGAATTTCCTGGTGAATTTCTTGTGACTCCATTTCTTTCAGAATCAGTGGACCAAATCTCTCATGTTTAACAATAGCATTCTGAGACAGAGCCTAGGGGGGCCTTATTTTCGGGGGACGCCTTATATTTCACTCAGAAGGAAACCTGTAAGAAGGTCTTATTTTCGGAGGATGTCTTATTTTCAGGGAAACACAGTATAAACCATAGCCATGATCACAATACAGAACCTTTTGATCACTCCCCAGTTTCCTCGTGCTTTTTGTAGTTAAATCCTCTCTCTCCTTTCCATTCCCAGACTGTTGTTGAATTATTGCTTACCATTTTGCACCTTGTGCTTCACTTACAGTATTACTAGAGGCCCAGTGCAAAAAACTTGTGCACTGTGGGGGTGTCCCTCAGTTCAGCCTGCATGTCTCCAATCTGGGACCCATTGGGAGAAGTCTGACTGCTGGACATCCCTCTCACAATTAGGGACTGCTAGGTCCCAACCACTCACCTGCCTGATTGCCCCTAACCATTTCTGCTTGCCAGTCTGATCACCCCCTAACCACTCATCTGTCTGCCTGGTTATCCCTAACTACCCTCCCTTGCAGGCCCAATCACCCCCAACTGCCCTTCCCTGCCAGCCTGATTACCCCTAACTGCCCTCCTTGGCCAGCCATCTTGTGGCAGCCATCTTGTGATGGTATGGGGGTGGACATCTTGTGACCAGATGGGTGTGTTTATCTTTTTTTTTTTTTTTCTAATATATTTTATTGATTTTGTACAGAGAGGAAGGGAGAGAGATAGAGTTAGAAACATGGATGAGAGAGAGTCATTGATCAGCTGCCTCTTGCACACCCCATACTGGGGATATGCCCGCAACCAAGGTACATGCCCTTGACCAGAATCGAACCCAGGACCTTTCAGTCCCCAAGCTGACTCTCTATCCATTGAGCCAAACTGGTTTTGGCAGGTGTGTCTATCTTATGACCATATAGGTGCAGCCATCTTGTGACCACATGAGGGTGGCCATATTGTGCGAGGGCGTGATAGTTAATTTGCATATTACCTCTTTATTATATAGGATTTTAACACAGTTCTAACAGGTGTTTCATGTGTTTATATTAAATAGAAATATTGTTTGATATACCATTCCACTACTGGTTTTCTATTTTTTTTCTCTTTTCATTGTTTCTCTGTTTTTGTTCTTTCCTGCTTTAATTTTCTGTCAATCAGATATTTCTTTAGTATTCCATTTGATTTTTTTTCTCACTATTCTTAAGGATTGGAATTAAAGTATGTATTTTATGGGACTAGGAAGCTTTCCTTCTATTGTAATTTTTCGAGAGTAAACTCTCCTCTGGCTTCTGTCATTTTGGGATACTTCCAAGTTCCTTTAAATACTGAATTTTAAAAGTTAGTCTGGTTCTTATAATTATCATGTGTGGAAGGGTTTGAACAACCACTTTCCTCTGCCACCATTGCCAACTGTCTAATAGCTCAATCTTGAATAACTTCATATTTTGTGCTAACATACAGATGTCACCTTATCTGTAAAAAAAATGTACAAAGCCTGAGATAACCCAATGCTATGAACTTGGTTCAATTTTAGATGTAAAAATAGTCTGCTTTGCCAAACATAATTTTAAGTCCAGACAGAACCTTAAGACTATACCATGCTCTGTTGCCTTTCATTTCTCTTTGAAGCCAAAAGATATTTATGTTATATGTGCTTTTGAAGCTAAGCATATTTTTCATTGAAGAAAAAAAATCAAGTATGGAAAAGTTAGGAAACTTTAGGGACAGAAAAAGTCTATATTTGAGAAAATGTGTGGGAAAAGGTTTAAAACGTTTCTGTAGAATTAGAATATTCTTGTGATGTTTAAAGTTCAAAGATCAGTGCTGAATTGATAACTAGGTAAACCTTGCATTTATCTCTTTGGGAATTGAAGCGAACATCTACTGACAAAATTGAATTTTTTATTTTAGTTCAGTAAGGGGATAAGTAAAATAAAGCTTAAATACACGTAACTGTGGAAATCAGCAAAAGTGATTTGTTCCATTAAAGCATTGAAGTGCTCAGCTCAAAGGCCTTCCTCTAAGTGCATCATACAAAGCCTGATATTTGCAATAAGAGATATTATCTTGAAGTTACTATAATTTGGGGGAGAGAGAAATGATAGTGTTATCTTAGAGAACCAAACAGTCTAAAATGAAAAGTTAGAGAAAAAAATAAGACAAGCATCTTTTTCTCTGTTGTAAACATCTTGCTGACCATGAAAAAAATCAAACTATGTATTTTTAAACTATTTGTGGAAAATCTGCATGGAAAGTACTGATTTCCTTTTTCTCCTTCTTCTTTTTAAGTGTAGATATTGGAAAACATGTTTAAAAACCTGATTTGTCATTCAAACTTTTTCCTTTCTAACTTGTATGTTTTGAGGGGGGGGGGAAATCAGGAAGCTGAGAAACAATCTAAGTTTTGCTTCAATGTATTTTTGTTTTGAAACACTATGACATCTGGTTGATATTAAGCATAGGGGTCTGATAAATGAATGTACATGCTGTTCACGGGCTGAAACTTGTCACGGGTTCCATTCTTTCTTTCCCCTGGGCCAGTGCTTGCTAGTACTCTGTCAGTGTGGCTACTCTGTCTAGTGACATCAGAGGGCTGGGGTGCATTTAGAAGGTTCAGCATGTTCAGAGGCATCAGTCAAGGAAGCAACCTTCCAACATATGTGTCCATATAATTTCTGCAAAGCAGCCCAGCTTAATGAGAGATACTTACAAGAACATTTGAAAAAATTTTGTAAAAATATTAAGAACAATAAGTGACAAATTTCTCATTTTGTAAGAAGGGATATAGAAATAGGAGAAGAAAGAAACCTCATAATATTATCTAGATTGAATTAGGTAGTATTGATATAAACTCAGAGTTTTAAATTGAACATATCTAGATGGAAGCTGGATGATGACAGATGATAGAAAGATAGATAGATAGATGATAGGTAGATAGATAGATAGATAGATAGATAGATAGATAGATAGATAATAGATAATAGAAAGAAAAGTGTGTAGGTGTGTGTTTAAATATGTGTGATAAATATATGTGTGTGTATTATGCCTACGTATATGTCTTAGTTCTGACCATTGTGAGAATTTTAAGAGAAATATTGAATCATTTGTATAAAATGAAGGAGGATAGCTAAAAGATACATTGAGTGACCAGATTATTATGATCTCTAAACACATAATCATCTGGTCACTCAGTGTATATCCTATATAATAAAATGCTAATAGGCAAATTGTCCCCTTGTCCAGGAGTTTTACCAGCAGGCATGTCCACTCTCCCTGGCCAGGCTGGCCAGACCCCCACCATGCACAGAATCCATGCACCAGGCCGTTTACACACACACACACACACACACACACACACACACATTCTGAGTGGCCAGATTATTATGTGATTATGCCTTCAGAGGTCATAACAATCTGGCCTCTCAGTGTATAAATATGGAAACTTGTCACGGGTTCCATTCTTTCTTTAACTCAACAAATATTTACCTTTTTTTTAATATGCCAGTCATTAGTCTAGGTTGGGATATAGATCACTTTAATGTGAAGACATCAGTATAAATAAATCTAAGAATTCTGTGAGATTTATAGGAAACAGAAATTAACAAGGCAGACTGAGCTCAAAACTAGGTTTCAGAGCGACTGAAATCTGGTTCTTACATAAGGATTTCCTTTACTGCTTTATCTACAAACATTCTGTATGAAAGACCAATATCCTTACCTTCACTACTTTTAATTGTTTGCCCTTTTATCCCTTTTGTATTTCATCATGTGATATTTGCTCAGTTCTTTACTTTTCTGACACACAGGTCTCCTCTCTTATTTAACACAAATAAATCTGATCCATATCCAGTTGTAGAAAGAAAGCAGTTATTCTTATCCTGGGCATCACAATATGAGATGTGTTCTTAACTTTTTGTTCTCAGTCTCAGTACAGTTCCCTTCAATATGGAGGTTAATTTAGCTTTTGGTTGTTTGATTAAGAATAATTGAGATGGTCATTTTCCTTTTGCTTCTAAAATGACTTGCCTCAGATAGATACTCACTAGCAGCCACAAGTACACACCAGACATCTAAAGACATTTATTTGCCTGGGAGGATGATGCATGCTATTATAGCAATACTAGAGGCCTGGTGAATGAAATTCATGCATGGGTAGGGTCCCCAGGCCTGGCCAGCGACCAGGGCCAATCAGGGCCTTCTGGCTGCCAGCTAGGGCCTTCCTTCTAGCTGCCAGCCAGGGCCTTCCTTCATTCTGTGCCACCCCCTGATGGTCAGCACATATCATAGTGATAAATCAAACTCCTGGTTTCTCATTTGAACTCCCAAGGGGACACTTTGCATATTAGCCTTATATATATATAGATTACTGAGTAGTGATGCTAGCTGCTATGAAAGATTCTTCACACCACTGGAGTTGATGGAGAAGATGAAAGTTAGATGCACTTTTATGCTTTCAGGCACATTATTGCATACTCTTTGCATTCTTTAAAATAGGGATCTGTTGTATTAATAGGCTATCTAGAAGAAGCAATATGAATCTAAAATCCCTGAATTAGTGATTCCTCCTTCATCTTGCACCAATGAAAAATTCCTGCTAGCCTTAGAACATTCTTTAGTAACACAACACAAATGCTCAAAGGGAAATGAGGCACCTTATGTCAGCAAAGCTGTAGATATATGGATCCAAACAAAAGAAATAAAGAAAGGCAGTGCCGAGTTGTTTTTGTCACTCTGCTCTTACTTCACTCTGTCAGGTGTTTTTGGAGAAACTGATCTATCCTAATTCCATAACCTTTTGGTGTGGAAGAAACCTCTTGCTTTGACTTTTGATTTAATTATTAAGGAAGATGAGCATGTTTAAATGGCTAAATATTTTGTTTTGTTTGCCACTTGCTTGGACTAAAAGCTAAAATAGTGGATTTTGAGGAATATGTGAGTCCCCTCCCCACAGTGTTCTGCTTTTCTCCGTGATGTTACCTAGTCTGACAATTTCCACCATGTGTATCTGCCTGTCTCTTCATCTGCGCCCTCTGTCAGCACTTCCTCTCACTTTTCATCTGAATCACATTTAACATCTGCCCTTTGATGATTGGATGTGGCTATTAGCCTCTCACGGGTGCCTCCTTCACCAGCCTCCCTGGCACTGAGCTCATATTGTGACTGGCATTAATATTGATGGTAGTAGTGCTTCCAACCTCTGCTCTCCCCTCACAGCAATCTGTCCTCATTCCTCTACCCTTCCCTCATAGCAGTGACTGTCACCATGGCTGCTCATCAGCTCTCCTTGGTCATTAAGCTACAAATGTGCAGCCTTGCCACCTGCAGCCAAGTCTGTGTCTACTGCCTAAAACTGGAATCTCATCACTTGGTGAATGGAAGTCTTACCTGCTTTAGTGATTGCAACTTTACTTTGGAGTTTGCTGTAACAGTGTGCAGGGAATTTCAAATATATGAAATAGGAGAAGTGGCATATTTCATAGATTGAGAGCATAGTCCCTGATGTCAGACAGATGTGGTTTTCATTCCAGGATATGCTATGAAGTCTTGGAAAGTCACACCCCTCCATATATCTGTTTCTTCATCATTATGAAAGGAATAAGAGCCCCTACTCATACCTTTTGGGGTAAGAATTAAAGAAATGCTAAATAAATATTTTAAAAGAATTAATCACACAGCTATTTGGTAGTCATGGACTAATGCATACTAGCTTTGATTATTCATAGTACTAAGTTTTGGCAAAGTGAAACTCTATCCTGGGACTAAAAGGAATATGTTTTCATAAATATATGTATTAGTATTGTTGATCTGTATTATCGATACTATATCTACTTGATATTCATTTTATTGTTTGTAAATTATTCAATGTATTAAATTTATTAAACAACATAGTTGGGTAGCTGACTTAAACTAGATAGAAAAATTTTAGCACAACTGGTATTTTATATCTACTTCAGTTAGGATCCTTATATTGGTTGCCCCAAGTAACATAATATCTGTTACCCTCCAACCCAACCCCAATCTACTCTTGATATTATTGCCAGAGTGGATCACAAATCAGAAGTATTTGTTTCCTACATCAAAACCTTTCTGTGTAGCTTTAGGATAAATATGAACTCTTTAATATGGGACAGAGTCTCATCTATCTATTCTCCCTCACATCTATATCAAATCAGGAAAAGAATTTAAAGTTCCAGAGACCACCAGGTTCTCTCTCTATCCTGAGCCTTTGTCATTAGGGGTCTCACTAAAACCACAAGAGGGAATTCTGGCAACCAGTTCAGACATTTCCCTGGGAAGTGTCCTCTGATGCCACTCCACCCGTTCTCAACACCCTACTGAGTGCGCTACCTTACCTGTAACACTTCTTCCATTGGATACATTGTCTGATTCCTTTGAAAATCTGTGATGTTGAACTGTTTCTCCTTATAGTTCTAGAAATTAGCTTAATATCTAGCACTTGGTATTCTTTATTAATGTTTTTCATGAATAAAATATGTCTTTTTAAGAATATAATTTTATTTTATGGCATTATTTTCACGTAGAAATCCTAGACCTTACATTTATTGCAAATCAACTAATGAGAAAAAAATATCTTCCTCTTTTTATTGACTTAGATTTTAAGAAGAGTTGATGATTTATATTCTAAAAAAGTTCAAAAGCTTCATTAGGCTTTGAGTTGCTGATTTATCTGCTTTATTAAAGACTTGTGAACCTTGTTAGCAAGTTTTGCAATTGTGTCTGGCTTATTAAACTAATATTGATGCCTGAAAAATTAAGATACTAGTATTTGAGTTTCCCAAAGAGAAACAGAGATAGCATTACTTGAAACACAATGGACAGCACAAAATTCAGTGTATTCTGCCCAAAGCAGATGTTGAAATATCTGCAGCCAAGAATCTGCTTTTATCTTTTGCTGAAAATGTGTTTTATGCTACTAGCAATTTATATCATATTGTCTTAGGAAAGTCATTAAGAAAAAAAGGAAGCAAGAAATTGCGTGTCATACCAGTCTACAATACCTTTTTTATGTGTCAATAAAGGTACATTTCAATACTTGCCACAGTGAATGGATGAAAAATACCTTTAATGGGAAATGTATTTGGTTTTCCTCACACCTTATAGTGCTTCTGATTGCCAGTGAAAGACACTCTTATTTTTTCTGACTTGACTATGGACTTTCTGACTTATGTGTTTTCTTTTACCTGGCAGCACTGATGAAACACATGTCAATGAAGATTTCAGAATCCTGTTTAATTTTCATTTAGTTATCCTTTGTTAAGTAAGTGGTTGAGCTTTATATTAAATTTAAAGGGCTTTTTATCAAGTTAGACTTGGAATCGTGAAGAAGGGAATAGGAAGAGGGTGGATTAGTGCTTCCATTAGCTAACCTAGGATTCAGCCTGATGGTGGGCCATAACCAAGACAGTGAAGGTGCCTGGCCAGTGCCTCTAAGCTGAAAGTTTGGTGGTGCCCAGTGTTGCTGCCAACCTGAGTCAGTCCTCTGGACCTACCAGACTGTAAAACAACTCTGGATTTGGGTGAAGCACAGAGATGAAACTATTTTTTTGAGCACCACCCAGTGTTCTTATTTAGATACTAGAGGCCTGTTGCATGAAGATTTGTGTAATGGGCCTTCTTTCCCCTGGTTGCTGGCACCAGTTTTCCTCCGGCACCTGGGATCCAGGCCTTCACTCTGGCTGCCAGTTTCTGTGTTTGCTCTGACCAGAGTCTTTAGTCTTCGCTCCAGCCAGAGCCTTCAGTCTTTGCTTGGCGTGGCAACTCTTGCCTCCCAGGGCCTGCAATGTTCCCAAGAGCCTGTGGGCGGAGCTTGGCATGGCTGCCCTCACCTCCTGGGGCCAGTGATAGTTTTAAGAAGCTGCGGGCTTCGTGCCCATCTCCAGGACTCAGGCCAGTTGGTGTCACCAGTCCCCCGGCCACTTGGCACCTGCGTATGAAAATTAACCCACCTTATTTATTGGGTTAATTTGCATACGTACTCCTGATTGGCTGGTGGGTGTCACAGAGGTACGGTCAATTTGCATCTTTCTCTTTTATTAGTGTAGATTGCATTTCCTTTTCTAATATATCATGTGCCAAAGGGAAGTTAAAAATATATTCATCAGAACATTACCCCATAACTGGGGCATACCTATGATAGGTTACAAAAACTCAAAAATTAAATTAAATTAAAGAAGACAGGATTCATTGTCCTCAGAAACCAAAGGTCTGGATAGCCCTAAGAATCGTAGGAACACCCCTCGGTCTCTGGCTGTATCTCTGACTGTATCTCCTACATTATAATCTCTAACATGAAAATGATTAATAAAGGAAGTCAATTAAGCCCCACAAGTGTAATGTGTTTGTAAAATGTAATGTCATAGAGCAAGTAATTTATATCCCTATCTTGTTAATTTGCTTTTAAAAGTCATGAAGTTCATTGTTACCCTAATTTTATCTTTGAATGAACTGAAGTTTAGATCAATTAGTATCATGTTTAAGACAATAGTTTATTTATTTTACAAGGTAGACAATGCCTGTCAACATTTTCCAAATTTACATTTCTATGTACTGGGAACCATGAGAGAGCAACTTTTAACTCTCTTAGTTTTATTTCCAAAATTTTAGAGGAGCAATTAGAATATATTCCACTTTGGTCAAGAATCATGCCTGGTCCAATCTTCAGTGTTTTATTACACTATGTATTTGTTATGTCTTTTTGGTACTCAGATACATGTATGTGTTTTGCATTTATTTTTTAAATTTACTACATCTTAGATAATTTAGGATCTCAAATTTCATTTTTTTTGTCTTCCTGCATTTGAGGTATTTTATTATGACTATTTCTAATGTGATCATTCTCCCTTCAACTTTTTTTTTTTTCAGATTAACCACTCCATTGAATTTTTTTAAATCTTATTTACCATACTTTTCCCTTTAAAACCTGTTACTTTTTAAGCCAGTCCTTAAGGTAAATCTTTTTTCCTAGGTGCCTGGCTATTTTGTACAGTATTTTATCCCTTAATTATATTTTGATTTCCCTTTATTAAACACACTAAACATAGTACTTATTTTATAGTCTGCATTTGGTCATTCCAATATATTAGACTTGGCAGGACATAATTATTCATTACTAATACTTCTCTAGCGTGGCTTGTTTTCTGTGGTGTGATATCATTTCTAATTGAGCTCCTAGTCTATGAAATTTTTTTCTTTAAGTATGTCTTTAAGCCTAGTTATAATGTACTTCCTGCAAAAAAGGCTTGTAAGCTTTGACTTTGCTGGGGTCCTTGGGGACACAGGCAATTCTAAACCAATTTTAAATATCAGTTTAAGTGTTTGGGCCACACAAGTAGTGTGAATCCTGCTTTCAAAACCCTTATGAGGATCAGCTGATAGTTAGAAATTCTCAGCAACAACATACTCTCTCTCTCTCTGATATAACACAGAGACATGAAAATTTTGTACAATCTTTGGCCAGGTGAAGCATACAGATCTAAATTTGTGACCTGATCTTTAAGAGAGAGAGAGAGAGAGAGAGAGAGAGAGAGAGAGAGAGAGAGAGAGAGAGAGAGAGAGGAGCTTTTTCTCAACCTCCTTCCTTGTAAGGGGCCACAGCTTTCTCCCTTTCTGTATGTACAATCCAAGAATCCTCTTGTTGGCCACCAGGGACTGGTGTTCAGGACAGCCACTAACATAACTTCTCAGTGATCAACCTGTCTCATGACCTGTAGTCAATTTAGCTCTGAGATTTCTCTTGCTTTCTTCCCAGTTCAGTTATGCTCGTCATTGTATGTTTTTTGCATCTGGTGCAATAGGGCAGCTTAGTATTTTCCATAATCATCCATTTCATAATAAACATTTAAAACAGTTGTTGTATTCTAACCAGTTGATCCAGTCATCTGCTTTAACTATGAGAACCAAACCACATTTAAAGTGCAAAGCTGCTTACACCATACTATTTGTAAGAAAAAAAAGAAATACCCATCATAGAGATGCAGGTGAATAAAGTATGGCTCAATCAAAGAGGGGGATTTCCATCTGCTTCTAAAAAATGAGGTTTATTAAGAATATTTATTTATAGAAGTATGAAGTATCTTATAAAGAGTAAAATGTAATATATACATTTATATATATTCTTATAGCAATTCAGAACACACACACACTCACCCAAGGATGCACATTAAAATGTGAACAGCACTTTTATTTAGATGTTGAGAATATGGTTGTTTTGATCCTGGCTGTGACCCTTGAAGATGTGTGAAATTATGTAAGTTATTTAACTTCTCTGAGGCTCAGAATATTTATATCAACATTGGAGGTCTTATTTACGTATAAGTAAAATCTGAGATCCCCACCTCTATAACTACATTAATTGAAATTCAGTAAAATTATCACGGTAGACTTTATATACTCCTGTAGTTATAAAGTTCTTATAAAGAATTTAAAGATATATTAACTATATTTATGTTAATAAAAAGTTATATCACTGTTATTCAGAGAAAAACAAAGAAAATGTTTGCCTTTTAATGTATTGTACTAAAATAGCTTTAACACATAAAAGTAAATTTTGGCATAAAAAAAAAACTTATCAATTTTAGTCCATTAAGTGGGGTCATGTGGAGAAGCCTATTTGCTTATGATTATAAAAAATGAAAGTTCACAAATGTAAAATAAGAGTATACCAGGTTTTGTATTTCATTTTGAATGTGGACTCTAGTCCTGTATTTTAAATATTTCTCACATCTGAAAGTGAGTTTTGTGCATGCAATCTCTGGAAATTAATGATCACCAAGGAAACAACTAAACAGCAAATTGCTATGGATTAGTTTTGATTTGTGTGGACATAATAACAGAGGTCATCAGATTATTTTCTTTCTTGTCTCCCTCATTTTTATCAGCTATCCTAAGGCTTCATTGACAATTTCAACTTTAATCTAGAGGAAAGATATTAAAAATAATTTAAGGAATCCAACTACTTTTCTTTCTATTTATGAGATAGTATTGCTAATACCCTGCATTCCTCTTACTCCTTTTGCAAATTGCATACTAGTCTATTTTTCACTTTGATTTGTACCTCTGAAAAGATCAGCAGAATGTGGTGAGAAGTTAACCTTTTATACCAATTCTTCCAAACATTGCCAAGGTAAAACCTAAAGTGTATACAGTTCAGCATTTCTCCTAATGTAATCCAATACAGAATTTTGGGCTGTATCTAAAACCCAGAACTATGTATGGAAAACTTGTAACTTTGTTCAATAGCTTCACTGCAATTTAAAATGAAAATTTTTCATAGTATGTGGGAATATGATCATGTTCCCCACTGAAATTCTAAACTTTAGTGGTAAGACAATATAGTGAGCAGTTAATGAAAATAACTCCTATATCATTAGATAGCCTACAGGAGATATAGGTTATTTGAGAGCAAAATAAGAGTTTCAAGTTCCCCACAACATAGTCCCCTTTTTAGAGCTTATAGAAGCTCACTTGTTAGAAAGTTTGAATTTGTAGAGCATAAACAGTTCACATTTATTTGCTGCCTCTCACTTGAGAAAGGGAAAAGAGAGAAATACTAAATTTCTTGTGTTCAGAACCTTCATTAAACAAATTCAAACAATCCAAGTGTGTGTATCAACAGCAACCATCCACAGCCAGGTACACAGTGGGGAAATACCAGGCATCTGCAATATTACGGAAAAGTCACCCCCCATAGAGAGCAGAAGAGTAAGGTGTGTGGTTTTTAATTAATATTGCACATGATTTTCCCAGCTGGTATGGCTCAGTGATTGAACATCAACCTGTGAACCAGGAGGTCACTGTTGATTCTTGATCAGGACACATTCCCAGGCTGCAGGCTTGACCCGCAGTAGGAGGCGTGCAGGAGGCAGCCAATCAATGATTCTCTGATGATTCTGTCTTATCATTGATGTTTCTACTTCACTCCCTTTCTCTTCCTCTCTGAAATCAATAAATATATATTTTAAAATATATATATTGCACATGATATGAACATAGAAAGAGCACCTGAAAATTAGCCATTTTTACCAGTACCCATCCCAGAAGGAATCTATAATAGTAAAAGGGTAATATGCTAATTAGATCATATATCATTCCAGATGTTCTTCCTGATGAAGACAGGGCCAAAGGGAAGCCAGCATAGGTCTGGGATGCCTGTGGGCAGCCCAAGGGAAGCATCCTGGACCCCAGGTGCCTGCATGTGGCTGGAGGAGGGGAACAGCCCAGGTCCCGGGTACCAGAGGAAAGCCAGTGCCAGCAACTGGGAGAAAGAAGACCTACCCTCGCAGGAATTTTCATGAATTTGGCCTCTAGTCTATAATAATAAAAGCACAATATGCTAATTAGACAAGACAGCCAAACAACCTTCCAGATATCCTTCTGGACAAACTTCTGGATGAAGCTGGGCTCTGAGGGCTGAGGCAAGCCACCATAGAATGAATTTCTGCGCATTGGGCCTCTATTCCTATACAATAAAAGACTAACATGCAAATCGACCAAACAGCAGAATGATGATCACTATGATGTGCACTAACCACCAGTGAGCAGACGCTCAATGCAGGAACTGTCCCCTAGTGATCAGTGAACTCCCACAGGGGGAATGCCACCGAACTAAGTTGGTGGCTGGTGAACGCAGTAGCAGTGGGAGGAGCCTTTCCTGCTTCTGAGGCAGTGCTAAAAACCCCTTTGGGGATGTCCAACTGTTGGCTTAGGCCCACTCCCCAAGGCCCCATGGAGAATGGGCCTAAGCTGGCAGAGAGACATCCTCTGAGGGATCCCAAACTGCAAGAGGGTGCAGGCTGGACTGAGGTTCCTCCCTGCGGATACACAAATTTTGTGCACTGTGCCTCTAGTTTCAAAATAAAAATGGAAGGTCAACCATATTGGGAAGGGTAAACATTCCCTGCTACAATCTGTTCTCAACATGTGTTCATAAATTGGACCAAATTCTTAGGATAATGTCTAATCAATTTTTAATAAAGATTAATGAGTATTTAGAAAAATGGATGAATCTAAGAAAGCTTATCTCCTTTCCTGAAAACATTTGTATTAAATTTTATGTGAAATACCACGAAGGAAAAAAGGTCACAGAATTTTTTTTCATGTGTTCTGAAAAAAACAACCCTGGATTTCTAAACAGTAGATAACCACAACTAAAAGTAACCAGATTTGATTTTGATCCCATGAGATATATAAGCTGAACAAATTAACTTGACATTACCACCTAAAAACCTAAGATGAGGCTCCTTTAACAAGTATGATAAAGTGTATACAAGAGCACAGAAGAAATAGGCCAGAGCAGAGTATGGGCTCATCTCTTTCATCATTCAGTTTTTAATTTTGAACAAATGTCTTCAAATAATTGTGACTTGTAGTTGGCCTATAAAATTATTACCAGAGAGGACATTTGTTGATTTTTCCTGCTTAAGAGAGTCTATACAAATATGTTAAAACATTTATTTGAAGCCTGGTCAGTGTGGCTCAGTGGTTGAGCATCAACCTATGAACCAGAAGATCAGGGTTCCTTTCCTGGTCAGGGCACATGCCCAGGTGGCAGGCTTGATACCCAGTTGGGAGCTTGCAAGAGGTAGTTCTCCTTCATAATTGATGTTTTGATATCTCTCTCCCTCTCC
This sequence comes from Pipistrellus kuhlii, assembly GCF_014108245.1. NCBI lineage: Eukaryota > Metazoa > Chordata > Mammalia > Chiroptera > Vespertilionidae > Pipistrellus > Pipistrellus kuhlii. The sequence continues at coordinate 5,344,618 of NW_023425404.1, forward strand.
CTTCCTCTCTGAAATAAATACAAATATCTTATATAATAAAAGGCTAATGTGCAAATCAACCGCTAAGCAGAATGACCAATCAATATGATGCATACTGACCACCAGGGGACAGATGCCCAATGCAGGAGCTTCCCCCTGATGGTCAGTGCACTCCCACAGGGGGAGTGCTGCTCAGGTAGAAGTTGGGCTCATAGCTGATGAGCACAGTAGCAGTGACAGGAGCCACTTCCACCTCTGAAGCACTAAGGACGTGGGGAGCAGGCCTAAGCTGGCAGTCAGACATCCCCTGAGGGCTCCCACACTGTGAGAGGATGCAAGCTGGACTGAGGGAAACCCCGAATTTCATGCACCAGGCTTCTAGTATTTTTAATAAAAGTTTTATTTGAAAAATTTTCTACCCAAAGCCTCATCCCCAGAACTGCTTGGTGTTTTGGTGGATTGCTTGACATCGCCTTTCCTATGATACTATTTGTGTAGCAAAGTGTGTCAGAAGACATAGGCACATATTTCCTTTCATTTAGTTCACCCCAAAAATTAACTTTGTTTGTTATAACAGCAACAGAACCTGACTTTAGCTATAGTAAGAAAAGAAAGAAAAAAGTAAGGAGAAAGAAAGAAAGAAAGAAAGAAAGAAAGAAAGAAAGAAAGAAAGAAAGAAAGAAAGAAAGAAAGAAAGAAAGAAAGAAAGAAAGAAAGGAAGGAAGGAAATAAAAGAAAAGAAAAAAGAAAAGAAAAGAAAATAAGAGAAGAGAAAAGAAAAGAAAAGAAAAGAAAAGAAAAAAGAAAAAAAAGGAAAAAAAAAAAGAGGAGAGGAACTGCTTAGCAGGATTGAAAATTCACAGGTTACTTCAGAGCTTGAGAAACAAAACAAAATTGTGTTACCAGAGATTGCAAGAATTACTGCTCTGTGTAGTTCCAATGAAACTAAGCATCAAAATTAAAGGGAAGCCTCTCCCAGGGAAATTTGGAGAATTGGGGAAGCCAAGCCTATTTTTAGTCTGTGAAACTGTACTCAAGTTTAAGATTCTAGGAAGAAAAATCTTCATCAAATCCTCATACAGAGTTTGCACTCTAAGCAAACCAAAGAATCCTAAGGGTGTGGATGTATCAAGAGGAAGATTCCTTACGTGCTTTTAGATGCTTGTGTTCTTCCAGAGTTGCAGCCTTTATATACCCTCATTTGCTTGGCCCTGTCCCAATCTTCACTTATTGTCCCAGTTTAAATAATAACAGTATCCTTTTAACTATCAAATTATTGCTGTTTGAATGACAGATTATGTGTTTAACATGTAGCATGGTGAGGCTGACCCCGACTAGTGGGCCCAAGTTCATTTTGTGTAGCTCTTTCTTAAGTCCATTCTATGACATCATGTTTGGGCTTTCAATCCCCAAACTGATGCCCATCCCCGAAAGATGGTCTGGCAGCACACCATTGTGTTCAGGCTTTAGTACGTTGCACTGGTTAGGATCACAGGCTTTGTTCTCTGTTGCAAACACACTTTCCTTTTACTAACAAAATTGCCCTACACACTAACCATGAGTGGAGAGACAAACAGAAATGCCCATAGGTCAGCCTTTTCAATATTTTTCATCTCATGGCAAACATAAACTAGTTACTAAAATTCTGTGGACAATTGAAGGCAGCAATTTTCAACCAGTGTGCCCAAGAATTTTTAAAACATGCTTTAGTACCTATTTAGTCAGGGGCACTGGCCTTTTTCCCCTTACATTATATGTCAAATTAAAAAATGACAAAGACCAACACAACAATATCTGGCCAGAGTAAATGAATAAAATTATATGTGTTTTTTGTCAGGTCGGCAAATTTATGTAGATATATTTAGTGTGCTGCAGAATTTCAGTAATTAGTTTTTGTGTGCCATGAGGAGGAAAATCTTGACAATCTCTGATCTAAGGGAAAAGAGGTTAGTGCCCCTGACTAAACAGTCAGGCATTGCCTGTTTTAAAGATTATTGTGGCACATGGGCTGAAAATCGCTGCCATAGATGAGAGTTTGTTTTGTGTTTCCTGGAACTAAGTGCAGAGCGGGCTTAGCAGATGGATGTTAACTCAGAGAATCTGCAGATAAACTAGGCTTTGGAGTCTTCCTTTCTAAGTCAGTTCCTTCTTGGGCCTGGAAGTGCCATTGCCACACAGGTACCATCTCTGCAGTCCTCCTTTCTCTGTAAATGGGAAGAGTGTTTTAGAGAAAGGATATCTCTCTACTGAAGTGCTTCCATTATAACTTCTGCCTAGATATGGCTGACCCTATCATATTCTCTACAGGTTGAGGATGTCTCTGGACCACAAGTACCGTATTTTTCGGACCATAAGATGCACCGGACCATAAGACGCACCAGTTTTTAGAGAAGGGAAATGAAGAAAAAAAGATTCTGAAACAAATAGTGTCCTAAAATATTTTATGTGCATTAAAACCCAACATCACAGTCATAAACACATGTAATCAACCCTGTAAAGTAAACAGCAGCATTTAGAACCATTTTAGAGCCGGGCAAGCACACAGAGACCACACAGAGCCGGGCAAGTAAAAAACTTTTTTTTAAAGTATATGTGTAGGCTATATTTGGACCATAAGATGCAGGGACTTTTCCCCCCACTTCTGGGACTCTGGGACTTCCTTCCTTCTTCCCATCCTTCCCCACCAAAAAGAAGCATGTTTCCTAATGTTAGTGATGTGTGGCATCTGTATTCCTTTCTGCATCATTAAAAAAATAATAATAGGCAATAATGCAAACACTGGCTATATCATAGTGTAGTTGACCCTCGAACAATATGGACTTAAACTATGCAGATTAGTTTTCAATATACTGCATTCATCTGACATATCCTGCACAATCAATGTATATACACAATATCATGTCAATCTCATAAGTGAAAGCAAAAACAACAACAACAAAACTCCATAGAGTCCCATGGCAAAAACACTTCCATAAGCGTACTTTCAAAATCATGGCAAAGGACCTTGGGCCAAGGTGGTACACCTGCTCATTTGGATCATGAAACAAATTGAACAAGACATCCTCTAGAGACCTTGAAAAGATTTATTTTTGAATAATGTGAACTATGTTATACCAAATATTTTACAAAAAAATGATTTTGGGCCTGAAATTCAGAAAATATGTATTTGAGATCTAGATCTGTCACAACTCTTCAAATGAATGCAAAAAATTTTGACCAATTTACTTAAACTGTTTTCCAATCTGCAAAAGTGCAATCATTTAAAATATTCACAAATGCAAAGGATATTTGTGAATATAAAAATAAACATTGATTCTGAAACACCTCTAAACATTGTGTTTTCTACATACATATACCACATTATTAATTTAGGTTTTAAAAAGCAAAGGTAAATAAAAATGCATTTGATTTCTTTAGTTATATGCTTCAGCTCAGCCTTGAGGTCTAAATTCAATTTATATTTTTCTTTATCATAAAATGTATATATAATATCTCTATACTATTCTTTATTTCCTTCTGCTAAATGGTGACTTTTCACTCATTTTTAAAAACAATTTTATATTCTCTTTATCCCCTAAAGCCCTGCAAAGCTGAGAATTTTGCAGCAAAGCTCTATTGAAGTATTTCTACTGCATCTCACATTTTCTAAATTCCTTCAACGCACTTGATTATTACTGAGAGCATCATCCTGACCTGGATTCTCCTATTTTCACTTTGTATATTATTTCCTAAAACCTATGGGAACAGAGAAGATCCTAAGGCCAAAGCCCGCTCTTCACCTATTCCCGCTGGCAGCTCAGCCTACTGTGTCTGAGGAAATTGAGGAGGACTTTGACATAACAATGAATTTATTTCTTTAAACTATGAATTCCCTGAGCCTTACCAAACTCAGGGATTTTGAGAGGAACAACAAAGTATTATTATAATGGCTGCACAGGGAACAGAATTTGTGCCAGAAAAGATCCTATTTTCATCTCAACTGAGATCAAAGAACAAAAGTCAAAATGTGAACAAGAATATTAAAGCACCCAATATGCTTTCTTGCAATCATTTCTTCTAAAAAAAAAAAAAAAAAAACCTGGTTATGCACCTTCAAGAATAGAAAAGGACATGTTTTTTTTATTTTTTATTATTGAGTTTATTTACATTTCTATGCTATAAGATCTGTCAGATGATAATAGCCAGTGAGCTATGCTCTGAAGTACCAAGATTTGGTGTTTTCATTAAGTCAGGAGAATTAGCTATTTCTCCCTTAGGACTGACCTCTCAGAGAGATGAGTCAGGCCTTCTGCAAACAAATACTCAATGGGTCACAATAGTGAATTTGTTTCCAAATGCCCTAAGATGAAGACGGAATTCCAGTATCAGACAAAACTGATATCATGTTGTGAAATAACTTCCATTCTTGCAAAGTGGAAATCACTGGGATCTTATTTCACTAGTTCACCAGATGGCATCTATGTGCTCTAGATTCACTCAAGATTTAAGCTAATACTTCCAACCAGGATACCAAAGTTAAGGTTGGAGGCTAAAAGCATATAAAGGTCATTTTTAAAAATAATAAAGCTTGCATTAAGTTATTTATATTCATGATGTCTTAAAAAAATCACATAAAAATAAACAGAAAACTGAATAAAATTGATAGTGTGTTTCATTTAATTGTTTCATAAATTAGTATTGGCTAAAGATAAATAAATTACATATATTCCAGCTTTTTTTTGGCTAGGACTACTAGTTAGATTTCCTTCACTAAAGGTCTGGTCTTAGCTCACCATGACTTCAGTCCTTAGCTTTTGAGGAATGAATATCCCAAGGTCAGTGTGATCATTATTCTCTCTTATGTACAATGAATGTTTATTTTTAATTTGAGCCTGGTAAATAAAGCTTTAATGGGATTTTAATAGCTTGTTGGACACACTTCAGAGTCCAGAGATGTGGCATCATTTTCAGAAATGTCATTATCTGGATTAATTATCAGTAGAGGACAGACATCATTAGAGCAATGTGAAAATAAGAGAGATTATAAATGGAATATCTAGGTAGAAAGGACAGAGGGAAACAACATATGATTTTCAACTATTTACTACATCTAATATATCTTTCGCATGGTTGATGTGAGTTTTTTTGTTGCTAAGAATATGCCTAAAATAATGCCAGATATTTAATTTTTAAGGTCTAGTTGTTTAAAAACAAAAAACTTGATATGTGTCTGGATTTCCTGGTCTACGAAAAGAAGGAAGAACACAATCTTCTCAGAACAAAAGTTTTTTCATAGATTGTTCTTATGCAAAGAAATAGTTGAAGTGTATTATAGCCTCATATTTGCATACTGCCAAAATCCACTAACTGGTTGATCCAGTTTCAATATATTTAAAAGGAAACCAAAGTGCTAAGGATAAAACTTTCTTGATCTAGAAAGTATTTTATCTATTCATCAAGGGTCTCTATGCTCTATAACTTCAAACAATTTATGTAATATTTTTTGGTGAGTTATGCATCTTTTTAAAAAATTTAATTATATATATACTTCTATGGCATTTATACAATAGTATATAAAATTAGCTTGTTAGGAATAATTCCTAGACTAACATTTTTATACTTTGAAGGTTTGAATACACATCTACCTGTCTAATTTTGTTAAATTAAAATGTCTATATTGTAAAATACATCATTATTTTATGTCTTACATTGAAGGGAAAAAATGCCTAAATCATAACTTTTTGTTTTAGTGTTGAACTGTAGCATAATGCAGTGTCTTTAAAGACCTTTTAGATGGCAATTACACTCAACAGCTTTAACAATGCACATAACTCAGTTGAATGGATGACATTAGAATGGCTATGAGCAAGTTTAATCACTGGAAGGCAATGACAAGAAGTATGTCGCCCTGATTGTCTTGCCTAAAAATGATCATAAAATGAACTCTGATGTCAGGAATGTAAACATGAAAAAAAAAAGTATATTTTCAAATTGCTGAAATGCAGTAGATCAAATCCTTGGTTCATCCCTTGTTAACCTTCATTTAAGCAAGCTACTTTAGTTTTTGTAAATCTCAGATCTCTCATTCTTGAAGTGGATACAAGGAGACCCGCTACACCATATTGCTGTGAAGATGGATTAAAATCATCCTCAGAAGCATATGACAACGTTTTGTTTCATTTTCTGTTTGTTTATTTGTTTGTCTTTACCAAGATGATGATACTGGAGGCTTCTGCATTTCCCCTTCCCATATCAATGCATGTACACATGAGACAATTCTCTCTGACAAAAGTCCAGACACTAGCTGAGTGACTCCTACATATCAGGCGATAGAGAAAAACATCCACATCTAAATGTGTAGGAAAGACTGATATGCACTCTTGCTATCACCCTGACCTTAGCACCAGATTATACAATCAGAAGACAACCTCGAATCCCCAGTTGCTCACTGAGGAGAAGAGGTTTTGGACAGTACATCAAGCACTCCAACCTTTAAGGCCCCCATGCAAGTATTGGGTCCACAGAACACCTAGCACCGAAAACCCATGAGGCTTGCATAAGTGGATTCCATGGGACTGCAGAAAACAAAAGTGCGTGTTCCTAACATGTGCACAAGGGCTTGCTGTGGCTTCTCCCAGGGTCAGCACAGAGGGGTCAGGCAAAAGCCGCCCCCCCCCCCAGTAGTTCCCTGGAAGGAATTCCATTGCATACAACACAAGATGCAGTTGGAGAGCCAACTTCTAATTATCGATAGCATGCATCTCAGTGCTGACTGCTCTACTTCCTGGAGCTTGGGGAACCAGTGCATGCTTCCCCAACCTACTTCTGGTTTTCTCCGAAATAAAACCAAGTTGCCAGTATCTCTCTGGAAGGGTGTCACAGTCAGACAAGGACACTGCAAGAAAAGTAATTAATTACAGGCAAATGCCCTTGATGAAATAGGTGCAAATATCTTCAACAAACATTTCTCCAATGACATACAAGTAGCCAACAGGTACATGAAAGAAAAAAAAAAAAAAGCTCAACCTCGCTAATCCTCAGGGAAATGCAACAAAACCACAGCAAGATTTCATCTCATACCTCTTAGGATGACTATTATCTAAAGGACAAGAGAAAACAAATGCAGGCCAGGAAGTGAGAAAGGGAACCCTTGTACATTGTTAGTGGAAATACAAACTTACATAACCACAAAGAAAAAGAGAATGGATAGTTCAGAAAATTAAACATCAAACTACCTTATAATATTGCAATCCTATTTCTTGGTATATAGAGAAAGGAAACAAAATCAGTATTTCTAAACTGTGGTCTGCAAACTGCAGCTCGTGAGCTACATGTGGCTCTTTGGCCCCTGGAGTGTGGCTCTTCCACAAAATACCATGGCCTGGACAAGTCTGTTTTGAAGAAGTGGCATACTTTTAAAAAATTTGGCTCTCAAAAGAAATTTAAATTATTGTACTGTTGATACTTGGCTCTGTTGACTAATAAGTTTGCTGACCACTGCCCTAAGACATATCTGTACTCCAATGTTCATTGCAACAGTATTCACAGTAACCAAGATGTGGCAACAACCTAAGTTGTTGGATGAATGGATTATAAAAAATGTACCAATGAGATATATATATATATATATATATATATATATATATATATACACACACATATATATATATATACATATACATATATTATATGTGTGTATGTATATGTATATATACCACATATATACTATATATGTGTGTGTAGACACACACACACACACACACACACACACACACACAAGGCCTGGTGCATGAAAATTCATGCATTCAGGGATGTCCCTCAGCCTGGCCTGCACCTTCTCGCAGTCCAGAACCCCTTTGGGGATTTCCACTAGTCAGCTTAGACTCACTCTCTGGGGGGATTGGGCCTAAACTGGCAGTCAGACATGCCTCTGGGCAACTTGGGAGCCCTTGGGGGGATGTCTGACTAATGGCTTGGGCCTGCTCCCTGCGAGAAGCGGGCCTAAACTGTCAGTCGGACATTCTTAGCCCTGCTACAGAGGCAGGAGAGTCTCTCGCACTGCTGTTGCACTGACCAGCCATGAGCTGGCTTCACTGAGGGGTGTTCCCCTGTGGGAGAGCCCTGACCACCAGGGGGCAGCTCCTGCATTGAGCATCTGTCCTCTGTGGTTAGTGCACATCATAGTAAACAGCTATTCCCTGTTGTTCCACCATTAGGGTCAATTTGCCTGTTACCCTTTTATTATATAAGATATATAGTTCAGCCTTAATAAAGAAGGCAGCCCTGCCATTTGTGACAACAACAATGATCCTGGAAGGCTTTCCTAAGTGAAATAAGCCACACACAGAAATACAAATACTGAACGGTGTCATTTATGTACGGAATATTTTTAAAACATAGAACTCACGGAAACAGAGAATAGAGCATTGCTTGCCATGACTGGGGGCTAAGAGAGGAAAAGAATGGGGCTGGCAAAAGGGGTACACAGTAAGTGTCACTTCTGGCAGCAAAAGTGACAACAAGTGCTATACCATAAGTTCAACTGCCCATGTCCCAATGCTGCTCTGTAATTTGCCAGTTTGTGACCTGGGACAAACTGCTTAACCTCAATGTGCTCAACCATGTTATCTCAGAATACTATATGTGGATGAAAGCACTCTCTTATGATTCAAGTTAACACTGTGCCTGGATAAACCAGATGTGGTCCTTTGCTGTTTTATTAAAAACTAAAGAGACTTTTTTTTATATATATATATATATAGAATGTCCATCTGGGATACCCTCCATCATATAGAATACTGCTAGACCTGACAACCCCTGTAGAATGGATCTGGCCTGTAATTAATTACTTTGCTCATCTTAAGGACAAAGACATTTTAATTTGTGCAATTTAGTATGATATTCAAGTAGACAGGCATTGGTCATAAGTAAATGTACAATTTATGTTTCCTCTGACATTCCTTATTTCCTTTCACCCCTTGTGGCAGTGATGGTATAGAAAGATGGATAAAATGATATGGATTGTTTTTAATTTAGAGAATAAATGTCATTCTTTGATAAGACAAATATATTTGAATAATTCATGATAAAATGGTATAGCCATACTGCTAATGTTATGCAATTAAATCCTAAGAGCACTTTCTGAAGAGTTTCTTTTTTTATTTTTTGCTTGTATTCTGCTATGTAGATCATACAATGAATTGCCCCTGAAATTTTTATTATTCAAGTTCAAGGCTCCCAATGATTGAATACAGTGCCAAGAAAATTAAATGTGTGCCCAACTTGAAAAGTGTTGGTAAGTGAATTTGAAACACATCAGTCAACATTAGACTATCAACTCAGTTCAAGTTTAGTGTCTAAGCCCTTTATAAGAAAAAGTTATCAGGGATCCCAAGGTTAACAAATGATTGCACTACTGTGGTAAAAATGCAGATCTATTGTGTTTAAGAGGCTACCTCATTTGATAAAATATCTTTTGAATATAAAGGGTTCTAAAATGTACATAAAAATGATATCAGATTCATTCTATCTTCATGGAACTTGGGCTTCAAAGAGTCCGTGACCTTCCAAATTATTTGAATTATTAAGAAAATTTTTGAATGTACGATTTCCTTTGTAGGGATCTTTAGATTTCATCAGACCCTCTGAGAGACTTGGAACACAAAAAAGAAAATAGTACTTGCTTATAGTTTCTGTTCCTGTGAAATAATTGCCAACTTAACTACTTTGCTTTGTGCATCTTCTTAATGTCATTTGAATCTATATTGATGAGATAACCAAAGAACAAAAAATATAAATGAGTTATCCAAATTTCAACAACTTGTTGGTAGATGCAATACCTGAGCAGGCAGTTTTCCCCCAGAGGTGGTGCACTGAATCTGTGTATCAGTCATGGCAGACAGCTCTGATACAGACAAAAGACCTCTGGGCAGAGAATTAAAAAACTCTGGCTCTAATTCCAATTCTAGAGCTTCAATTAATGGTGAGAAGAGTTAGGTTATTTTGAGTGCCTCCTATAATATAAGGCTGTTGGGTTTAGCAAGTAAAAATAGGGGAAATCCAGTTAAATTTTAATTTCAAATAAACAAGTGCTTTTTATTATAAATATGTCCCAAATATCTCATTAAACATACTGCTAATAAAAATTATGTTCAGTATCTGTCTTAAACTTAATTTTAACTGGGAGTTCTGTATTTTATCTGGCAGCCTTACTGTAGTGTAAGAAGACACAAATTATCAGGAGGCAGATTTTCTGTTTCTTCCAAATATGTATGATCATAGTGTTAAAGAGATTAAAAATAGGAGCACATGGAACATTTTAAGGAAATATTGACCACTGAAGTGGGTTGGTGTGACTCAAAGTCATTCTCTCCAGTTTCCCAGCTTCTTCTCATTACAGATGCACTTCACAAATCTGGTGCATATGCCTTCTTAGTGAAAAGTAGGACAATTGACTATCTTCTTTTGTCTAGTTTGTTGATGGAAAAAATATGAAGAGCCTCAAAAGCCTGTTTGAAGTGGATCTGTCAGATTTGCATTGTGGTTTACTAAGATCAAAGATTACTCTGCGAAAATGGTCATAAAATTTGAAAAGGGAGAGAAGGATAGTCTCCAAAGCCAGATTCAGTGGTTATCAGGCACCATGTGCTCTGTACTGAGGAATTTAAGGTAATATATATATATATATATATATATATATTAGAGGCCCAGGGCATGAATTCGTGCATGGGTGTGGTTTGGCCAGCCTGGCCAAGGGGAGGGGACATGGGTGGTTGGCCAGCCTATCTGATGGTCAAACTCCTGGTAGAGGGGACAATTTGCATATTAGCCTTTTATTATATAGGATATACACTGAGTGGCTAGATTATTATGCATACAGAGATCATAATAATCTGGTCAGTCAGTGTATATAACAATGTTAAGATTTGCTGGAGAAAATCATGCTAATCCAAATTCTAAACTAGTCTTATAGTCCAAAAAAATGGTTTTGCTAACATGTCTCATAAGAACTCCTTTGCTCATCTTCTCAGATAAGTAGCTAGTACACCAGTGTTTCTCTGCAGGTACTCAATTAAATTTAGACTGCCTACACAGTTCTATGTGAGCATTGATTAACAAATCAGCGATTAGCTGGAAGAGACTGCGTATTATCCTCATGGCAGAAATCCAGGTTTCATTCCAATAATAGAAGGTACCACCCAATGTATGATAAACATAGTTCAAGGTGGAAGAAATCTGAAACAGTTTTAAAGGAATCTTAGTTTTTAACAAATATTCATTTGTCTCTTGAAAGGTATGTAATCAAATAGAAAGCAGTAAATGGGTAAAGGAAAAAGCAGGATTTGGAGTAGTATTTTACATGGCCATTACAAAAACACAGGTGATAAAAACTGACATTTTTCATAGCACATGGAAATCTCAAACATTCTATTAGAAATTATATAGCACTTTAATACATTAACCATATCATCTAGGACATGTTAAACTATGCTGCATAATAATCTCTAAAACGCAGTTACTTAAGGCAGGAAAGGGTTACTTCTCACTCATGTCTATTGAGCCTGTTAGCTTCTCTTCTTTCTTTTTTTAACTATATTTTTATTAATTTCAGAGAGGGAGAGAGAGAGATAGAAACATCAATGATGAAAGCCACACTGGGGACTGAGCATACACCCTGACCTGGAATCAAACGATGACCTCTGGTTCATAGGTTGATGCTCATCCTCTGAGCAATACCAACAAGGCAGCTTCTCTTGTAGTCAGTCACTCAGGGTCTCAGACAGATAAAGCAGCCACCATCTTAATTGTGATTAGTGGCCATGCAATATTCTACACTGAGAATTCTATGCTCGTTCCAAAATTACACTCATTTCTTTCAAAATCCATTGCCCAGAACTAGTGTCAAGTCCTCAAGGAATCACAAGGGGACACAATAGAAGTATAATTCCATCCTGATCCTAGAAGTTGGAATGTGGAAAATCTTTGGTTATCAGTATCAAGAGAACTGCAGTGTCTGTCATTATACCCACTTTTTGGATGTTGTGACAGATGCTGAACAGCTCAGAGTATAATCTACAATGGGTGGAGTTAGCACCTGAAACTAATGGGACTCAGAATGGTCTGCTATTCCTTTAAGATTATAGCTTCATCTTTAGAGAGATATGTAGGAAAAGAATATTAACGTGACTTAAAATTGGGAAAAACTAGATCCTGCCTGTCAAAAACACATTAAAATCTTATTTTGTTTCAGGAACTATTCTAGACTCCAGGGATATAGCAGCAAACATAATAGATACAATCACTGACTCATGGGGTCTGGTCTAGAGATGCTAAAATATTGTTTCCCAGTCAGACAAATATGTTATCAAGACAGAATATATGAAATCTAAATAGTAGATATGTATTAAAAAATGTGGGGAAAAGCATAGATAGAAAAATGTCAAATTTTGGCAACATCACAAAAATGAAGAAAATTGAATCTAACAATAAAAGAGAGAACGTGAACAAAAAATACTCCCTTGAGTACTTTTTTCATCCAAACATTGATATCAGGCAATGATACCCATTTAAATACATTTAAGTGATTTATTGTATCTAGTAAAAAGGCAGCACTTTTGAGTCAGTAAAATTCAATACAGTACATCACTCTTGAACAGAAGTTTGTTTTGTGCAAACGGCATACACTCCCTAATCAAAACCAGTTGTTCAAAAATGAAATGTGATTAAATGGAAGTGCATCCATTTTTTGAAACATGTTTGAATTGTATCTTGTTTCTAATATTTAGCATCGAATTTCCATAGAATGCTCTAAATCCTATCTTTATTGGTAAAATCAACATGGTTACCCATATTACTCCTGGAAATTGATTTTAGTCAAGTAGTAGATGTGGTCCTATACATGACTTCATTTTTTTATACCACAATAGATTCTAACTAAAGAAATTCCCTATATAAATAATAACAACTTTTCATTGTTGATCATTACAATTTAATCAAATAATAATTAGGAAAAAGTACAGATGAGAGTAACAAATTAATCATAACTTCTTTGTGTGATTTTTCATAATTGATTTGTTTACTATAATAATTATATATTGTATATATACATATACATATATATATATATATATATATATATCAGTAAGTAAAAAATAAGATATATATGAGGGAAAATTATATTTTTAAATAGGGAACTGAATAAAAAAGCACATTAATGTGCACATTTCCTCATTACCCTGGCCTGACTCTAATTATAGCTAATGCATCCAGGGAACAATACCACAGTCAAAAAAGAGTCTACTTTAAAGGTGGAAAAAGATTTTTGGGAGGGAAGTCCTTGGAAATATTCCAAGAGTAACAACAATCTACTTGTCTATATTACGTAAATCATATTGTTGATAAAGATAATTATTCCTGCTAATTCAGGCAGGATGAAACTTACCACAAAATAAAAAAAAAAAATCTTTCAAATCTTAAATTATAAAGAGAAAAAGTAAGCTATGATGCAGGTTTCTAGCCAGTAAAATAAAACAGACAATAGTGTAATGATTCCTGCGGGGGGGGGGGGGGGGGGGGTAGGGGTGAGAGGAGGTAGAGAAGGGATAAGTGGTGATGGGAAGGGACTTGTCTTGGAGTGGTGAACAAACAACACAGTATATTGATGATGTGTTGTAGAATTGTGTACCTGAAACCTGTATAATTTTGTTACCCAGTGTCATTCAATAAATTCAATAAAAAGGAAAAAAAATAAAGAAGTAAGGATAATCAAACTTACCTGGGGTGGGCAGTGGGGGAGGGCATAAGTTTTAGAAACCAACTTTGCACAATGAATGCAGATGGACAATAAATGGAACAAAGATGAATCCTAAAGGAAAGAAGCTGAACAGGAAGAAAGGAAGAGAAAACATGAGAACAGAGTGAAAGCTCTGCTGTAAGGAGCTCAGGTCATGGATATATTTTACACCCTGCTCAAGAAGGCCCAGTCTTCAAAAATTAGATGTTGAGTCATACAGAATGCTTTATAGAGGTAAGAATCCTCTTTAAGGCTCTTTCATTTTGTGTAGTCAAGCTTAATGATTATAAGTCAAATATAATCTGTGAGATGTCAAGATGTAGGGTCATGTCAGTTAAGGACTCTAGGTGTATGGTAGTTCAATTTATTGAGACATATATCTATGTTTTTATTGCTATAAGAAGATGAGGAAGAATGACATGTTAATGCTATCTATAGTTTTTGGAATAAAAAGCTTTCAATCTTTCTACTCAAAAATCCTAAACTGGTTTGGCTCAGTGGATAGAGGGTCGGCCTGTGGACTGAAAGGTCCTACATTCAATTCCAGTCAAGGGCATGTATCTTGGTTGAGGGCACATCCCCAGTAGGGGGTGTGCAAGAGGCAGCTGATCGATGTTTCTCTCTCATTCATGTTTCTAACTCTCTATCCCTCTCTCTTCCTCTCTGTAAAAACTCAATAAAATATATTTTTAAAAAAACTTTTAAAAATAAAATTAAAATAAAGAGAGTTAGGATCTATCTGTTCCCTTAAACTTAGGAGAAGTTATGAGATGTTAATTTATCCTCCTGTATTTTTTTTTAAAGGAAAGGCCAATGAATATTATGTTTGACATCTTTAAGGGAAGGAAAGTGAAATAATGGACTTGGAGCGAGACAAAGAATTCACCATAGCTATGTCTGGGTAATGCTTCAAAGATTGTCGATTCCACAAATAGTAGAATTGCCCATTAGAGATTCAGGTGGGTGATCAAAATTTAAGAGGCAATGTCTAAATTATATAATAGAATGATTGGACCATAGAAAGTAGGCTCATAGCCAGAAAAATATATAATATAGAATATGGGACAAGCTGCAATAACAAACAAGTCCCCAGTCTCATCTAGTGTTCCTTTGACAAAAGTTAAGAAGAAGCCAGTCTATTAGAAGAAAACATAATTTGTAGGATGTTAGTCCCAGCACCACAGAGCTGAGTACAAAAGGGAGGGCTTGTAGCTGAAAGACAAATGCTTAATAAACAGCACAGGCAAGTGAGTTTGTGCATTATGAGGGTTTTCTTCATCAAAGCTTATAGTATAAGCAACTGTTTGGTACTGCACTAGGTAGTTGTTCCATTTCTTTTGCTTTTTGATATGTGGGGATATTTTGTTGTCTGGGTGAAAACCAGAATATTGAATATATAGAATCTAATAGGACAAGGAGACAGAATTATTAAATTCTGAAGCCCCTGGCATTCAGTAATTTGGAACCATTCATGTAAAGATTGCTAAATGAATAGGCAGAATCTGCCTTTAAAATCATGAATCATTAAATGTAATAATGCCAAGGAGATCTGAATTCTAATATAATCAAAGTATATATTACAAATTAGCTGCCAGGAAGTTTTCTCTTTGTCAATCAATCAAAACTAATATTTAATTGAGTTTGCAAATTATTGCTCAAAGTTTGCTCGAGGGACTATGCATTAAGTTAAATTATGAAATAGCTATTTTTAATGGGTCAGCAATGGTACTGTATCAGAAATTTTACATAGTTGAATGTAATATCTCAGTTTAACAATGGGCCATCAGCTTTGGATCAGAGTTTTGTGAAGGCAAAGATAGGGTGAAGTATAAAAACTGACACCAAGAAATAATTTGGGCCCAGAAAATATTCTCTCTATATATATACACATACACCACAACTTGCACATCTAGTTTGTATGCACAGAACAAGCAGAGCTCTATAAATATTTTATCATTTAAGTACAATCTATGGGTTAAAGCTGAGGAAGAGGCTTTCAATTAAAAATAATAGCAATAATAAGTATTAAAACCAGAGGCTTGGTGCATGAAATTTGTGCATTGGGTGTATGTCCCTCAACCCACAAATCTGGGATACCTCTCACAATCCAGAACTGCTGGCTCCCAACTGTTCTCCTGCATGCCTTCCATAACCACTTCTTCCTGCTAGCCTGATCACCCCCTATCCACTCCCCTGCTACCCTGATTGATGCCTAACGACTACCCTACCAGCCCAATTTCCCCTAACTGCCCTCCCCTGCCAGCCTGGTCCCCCCCCAACTGCTCTCCCCTACAGACCTGGCTACCCTCCCCCAACTGCACTTTCCTACAGACCTGGTCACCCCCAACTTCTCTCTTCTGCTGGTCTGGTCACCCCTAATTGCCTTCCCCTGCAGTCTTGATTGCCCCCAACTGCCTTCCCTTGCAGACCTGGTCCCTTCCAACTTACCTCCCCTGCTTGCCTGATCACTCACAACTGGCCTCCCTTGCAGGGATGGTCCCTCCCAACTGCCCTCCCCTGCTGGCCATCTTGTGTCCACATGAGGGCAGCCATCTTGTGTGTTGGAGTGATGGTCAATTTGCATATTACTCTTTTATTAGATGGGATAGCAGTAACCATACTACCACTAAGAAGATAATAATTAGTGCTAGCTTTATAAGGAAACATTCTCATATAGCATTAACTATGTGCAGAGGACTGTTGTATATACTTTATATATGTTTACTCATTTTAATTCTTATGAAGGCTCTGTTATAGGCATTTTATTATTGTTTACTAGAGGCCCAAATGCACAAAAATTCATGCAAGAGTAGGCCTTCCTTCCCCCAGCTGCTGGCACCAGCTTCCTTCTGGCACCTGAGACCCAGGCTGGCTTCCCTTTGGCCCTGGCTTCATCAGGAAGGATGTCCGGAATGACGTCTGGCCTAATTAGCACATTACCCTTTTATTATTATAGATATTCTTTTTTATTATTTATATCCTTTGTAGAAAGAATAAGATAAATGTAGAAATAATATCATTTATTATAGTTTAAATATGATAGCTCCTGTTAAACATTTTAAATAATCCATATCCCATTCAGTCTCCATAGCAATGCTGATTGTTAGATAATGCAATTTCTACTTTATGAATTAAGAAACTACATTGATTAGGCAATAACTCTTCATTTATTTCGAGATAGGAAGGCCTCACAACCCAGAAAAAATGACAAAGTACATCACAATCACATAACATCGGAGCTAGAAAGAATTGTAAAGATCCAGTGAAGATCAGGTTCAATTTTTACAAACCAGAAAACTGAAGCTCTGAGAGATGAAATTAAGAACTTGGATCAGCTCTGTTTCCAAAAGAACCCTGGAGGAAAAACACTCTGCACAAATTTCTCAGGCACTAAAAAATCCCCCATTATGAGTCCCTTTTGCTTGTTTGGGATTGCTTTCTGGAGAAACTCCTGACCTAATCATGTAACACATTTATTTTTATACTAGAGGCCTGATGCATGAAATTTGTGCAAGAGTAGGCTTTGCTTCCCCTGCCTGACAGCACCACTTTCCCTCTGGCACCTGGGACCGCCTGCAGACACCCAGGACCCAGGCATCCCTCACAGCCCCGGCTTCATCCAGAACATCTTCCAGGACTTCTGGTCTAATTAGCATATTATAGGTAATTCTCTGAAAGAAATTACCTTATACTCCACTTAATATTTCTTTAATGTTCTTAAATGTGTTCTTGGTGATCTTTCCCACATTCTATACCAAGTTTCATCCCTCTTTATTCACAGGAACTTCTCTAGACTTATGTACATTTAAAGAAATTATCAGCAAGAGACATTGTCCTCAAAACTGTCACCCTTGAAATCAGTCCAGAGTATGTATGCCCTATGTCACCATGCTCCCTTAGACAATGATGTCGCTGTAAATTATCTTCTCCAATGAGTCACCAAGCAATGACTGCATTTTTTAAATTTTTTATTTTATTGTTTAAGGTATTACAAATAGTAGTACATATGACTCCATTTTTTTCCCAATGACCTTCCCCTGGCCTCCCCTAACCCCCAGCACAATTAGTAGTTTCAATAACAGCAATATTTTACATTATTCATGCATTGTCAAAATCTGTGGATAATTTATTACTGGCTTCACATTGCTCATTATAGACAACCGAATCTACCTAATGTATTATCATGCACTTTTTTTTAGGTCAAAGTAATTTCAGTCAGCTTCTCTTTCTCTGTTCCCTTCCCATGCTAACACCCTTGACTGGATTTATGTATCCTTTCAAACATATATTCATAATGATGTTCACCAGGTTTAATGAAAAGCTATTTTCATGGCCATAAACTTAATTTATTGTTATATAATTGTCAGTGCGATTAATACGTTCCATGCTTAATGTCACTGGTTTTATTGCTACAAACGTAGTTTGGAATAAAAAGAATAATGTTGACAGATATTTGTGTGCCTGTGCATGTGTGTGGAGTGTGTTTGTATGTGTGTGCATATATATGTGTGTAACACATTGTCTTCTATACCAATATATCACCGCATGTGACGGGTTCTGATGAAAAGAAAATAAGGGATATCAAGGGAGTTCTACATTGCCTTTATCACATTTGTCTTCATCAGCGACTGCACTGTTGATGAACCTGTCCAATGGCAGCCGTGGGAAATAGCATGTGCATTTATCAGTCAGTGCAGGGAACCCTCTCAGTTGCAAAAAGGATGTTTAACTACACAAAGGCTCAAGGATACATTCTTGCCAAAACCGGTTTGGCTCAGTGGATAGAGCTTCAGTCTGCGCACTGAAAAGTCCCAGGTTTGATTCTGGTTCAGAGCATGTAAACTGGTTGCAGGCACATCCCCAGTAGGGAGTGTGCAGGAGGCAGCTGGTCAATGTTTCTCTCTCGTAGATGATTCTAGCTTTCTATCCCTCTCCCTTACTCTCTGTAAAAAAATCAATAATTGTTGTTTCTTGTTTCTCTTGGTTGTTGAATATAAGTTTATGAAGTATGGACTAATTTAGTACTTTCTAAGTATTTTGTTTTAAAAAGTTAAAGTTCCTTTTATGAATGGGAAGTGCAAACTCTCTTTTGTCTCAAATTTAGACCCATACCACTAAAGTCAATGGATATTCATAACAGAGATATATATGAAAATAATTGGTCATTTTTAACTGGAAATTCACTGCTTGACCCTAAATATCTTAATGGGAAGCAAAATGGTTCAATGGAGTAAAGAGAGTCTGGTAAATTCCTTTTTGAGAGACATGGAACACTAAACACACAACTTCCATTTATTTTTGTTGTTGTTGAAGATAATTTAACCAATTTAGACTGGCAAAATGGATCATTTAGGACCCCTTATATCCAAGAATGTGTATATTTATCACTTTTTCTGAATTATTTTAGCTAGTGTATATACATACATGTTCATAATTAATAAAATCTATATTTATATCTTTTTAATGGAGCAACTCTGAATTTTTCTTTTTCTGCAGTGATTTATTTAACAAAGATATATTTGTCCTATTATTGTTTCCATTACAGAAGTTTTATCTGAAAACAAATCCAAAAAAATTAAAGCAAAGTCACCCAAACATATGTTTTCTCCACAGCCGATTAAAGAGTTTCTGCCATTTGCTGAGCCCCAGGGAGAAGCCTTCTTGCCAGCTCCTTATTGACAAAGGATTTGGAGTGCTATTAGTATTATTGTGTACAATAACCACAGGGTTTTTATACGAATAGAAGATGAATGCATCCTATGTAACACTATACAAAGAAAGGAGGTTTCTGTACTCCTTGTTTATCCATAGCGAGCAAAGAAAGTTGTTTTTTTTCTCCCCACACTTTTGTAGGCATAGATTAAGAAGCTAGAATATGGTAAATTTCAAGTCTACCTTACAAACAACATAATGCTTTTTACAATCTAGTAGGCTTAAATTTATCAACTAAAATCTCCACTTCTGTTATTTTCCCTTTAACTTTTAAATATGTATGCTTGCAATCTAAAGTACAATAGTTATATTTGTAATATTAATTAGTTTTCTAGAAGGTAAAAATAAGAATATTTGAATTCTTTCCACTGGTGCTAAAATATCAATGTTAACTTATTCACCAAATACTTAAAAATATATAATACATACAGAAATAGGATGTGAAGATTACATGAAAAAATATCAGTAAACATCAATAAATAAACAGTAGTTAATGCTAAAATTTTTGAAAATGTCTCAATTCAGCATACTCTCCAACATTTTTATTATGCACCCTTGTTTAAAATAAGAAAACTTCTATATACCAATCTCAATAAGGTAGCTTGACTTTGGAGAGTTCATTATATACCTGGCACTTTAGATTAAAAGCTTTTATATCAGTAACAAAAAATCAATATTATCTTTATTTTATTTTATTTTGTTTTTACTATTTATCCCCTCTATGCCCTCTTCTATACCTTCTGCTGAAATCACCACACTGTTGTCTGTTGGGAGGGACGCAGAGATTGAACAAAAACTATTTTTTTAAAGAGAGAGAACAAAATATTATACTTTTTAAAACAATCAATCCTTAAGACTTATAGCAGTTAATATCAGCACAAAGCAGATTATTATTATAGATCACACAGGGAGAACAAAGGGCAACTGCAGCAGTGTTTGACTATATTCTGCACAGTGAGAAAACCTGAACTCATTTTCAAGATCCACCGTTTCTTACTTCTTTTCAGTCGGGTCAAGTTTCTAAGCTTTCTAAATCTTCATTTTCCAGCTAATGAAAAGAAAACAGGATTCCACCGAGTCTCTCAGTACCTATTCCAGAACTTCTGTGAGGATCAAATGAGATCTGGCATGGGAAAATGCTTCACAGACATTTAGTTGAAGTATAAAATATAATACTTCCATTTGATTAGAAAGCAAATCGTGTTCTTAGGCTGAAGAAACTATAAGGAGGCTAGTGGCTAGGGAGAAGAAGCTGGACATTGCTACCTGACATCATTACCCATGCTCACAGGGGCCATTTCAAGGCCGGGCTGAGGTATGAGCCACATTTTGTGCCATGAAGTCTTGGCAACATTGGCTGCAGTTTTGTGGTGTGTCACTCCGGGGTGGTGGCAGGTCCTGTGTCCCACTTGAGGGAAGCTAAGTGTTGCTTTGTAGGTGCCATGTGTGTGGTGCCCTTTCTCTGTAAATGACCAGTGCGCCTCACAGAAGATCCTGTGTTGAGCATCTGCCCCCTGGTGGTCAGTGCACGTCATAGCGATTTATCAGATGGTCTCACAGCATATTATATATATATATATATACACACACACACATACATACACACACACACACACACACACACACACACACACACACACATACATACTAGGGTTCCAGTGCATAAAATTCAGCCCAACCTGCACCCTCTTCAATCTGGGAGCCCTCAAGAGATGTCTTACTGACAGCTTAGGCCTGCTCCCCGTGGTTCTCTGCTCTCTATGGACCTGCCTGCTTAATGCCACCACAGGCCCTGATGTCTATTCTCTGTGAGGGACTGCCTGCCCCTTCCTGCCAGGGCCAGGGGCAAGCAGGAACCTGCTTTCTGCATCGCTTGCTGTGGAAGACATTTCCGCCCCACCGCTTCAGGCCCAGAGTGGCCGAGAGTTGTTCCAGGACCCTGGTTGCTCCGGGCCTACAGGCTCAGAGTGGCCTGGATCCTGGACACCTGTTCTCTGGTCACAGGCTGCTTGGCACCAGCACACATGCAAGCGGCCACCCTGCCCCTAGCGGTTCCGCTCCTTCATGTGCAAATTAACCCATCTTTGTTGGATTAAATTGCATACTCACTCCTGTTGGCTGGTCGGTGTCTCGGAGGTACAGTCAATTAGCATGTTTCTCTTTTATTAGTGTAGATAATATGAGAGTAAACATTTATTCAAATGGCTTTCTGGGTACTGGGGAAGAGGTTCTGAGGACTACATGTGCCAACTGTGGGGTTGCACAGTTTTAACCTTACCAGTTATAGCTACTTTTATTCTTCAAAATAGTGAGGCCACATTATATCTCATAATGATGAGACTATCTTGCCCCTGTGTCTTCTAACACCTGTAACTATAGTTCTCTTCAATAAACTAACATATGAAAAGGTTCTCATTTTTTAAAATTTTTATACATTTCCTATACATATATTTTGCCCCCAAAAGATCACTTTCCTTACCCTTTTCTTTTTCTATGTGGCTATTTTATTTGCATGTAATTGTAAATGTATTTCATTTATATGCTAATTTATAGATAAATACAATAGATATAGAAAGGTATTTATAATATTTTAGCATTTCTTTTCTAATTTATTTACATTGATGTCATAGATTATATTTTATTGCTATAATTTATTTGAATCTACTCTTTTTTTAAAAAAATATATATTTTTATTGACTTTTTACAGAGAGGAAGGTAGAGGGATAGAGAGCTAGAAACATCAATGAGAGAAAATCATCGATCAGCTGCCTCCTGCACACTCCCTACTGGGGATGTGCCCGCAACCAAGGTACATGCCCTTGACTAGAATCAAACCTGGGACCTTTCAGTCTGCAGGCCGGCGCTCTATCCACTGAGCCAAATCGTTTTCAGCCTGATCTACTCTTTAGTTTGGAGCCAGTGTATATAAATTTTAATGAAGCCTTTAAATGGATATACAATCTAATTGGTTAGGTGAAAGATATTATAAATACATGTTAGATATAGCTATCTAATCTATCATGAGTCTATATCTATCAAAGAAAATGCTTTTGATTTTACTTATCAAATGTATTACACTCATCAAATTTTATTATAATCTTCAGCTTCTATAAGATATAGTATATTGAAATCACCTATGTTTGCAATTTTTGATTTCTACCTATTATCTTGACTTTTTTATTTATGTTTTTGAATCTTTCTTTTAAATGAAAAAGTTTGAATTATATATTTTCTTGTTGAATATTTTCTTTGATGACTCTTCATGTTTATTAAAACTCATTGACAAGTTATGTTTTATCTGTAGTTGCTTCTACACTAGCACCCTTTAATGTATAATTTCTTGGCATATATTTTCTGATTAACCTATTTTTAGACATTTTGCCTACATTTATTTTAGGATTATTTTAAGAGCAGCTATAGTTTCACTATTTTTTTAAATTTAAATTCTTTACTGTTGAAAGTATTATGTATGTCTCCTATTTCTCCCCATTGGCCTCTTTAAGGCTGCTCCAACCCCCTAGCACATGTCCTCACCCCCATACTGTCTGTGTCTATTGGTTATTCTTACATGTAAGCATAAAAGTCCTTAGGTTGATCTCTTACATCCCAGCATCCCCTGCCTTCCCTCTGAGGTTTGACAGTCTGTTTGGTATTTTTAACAAGATCTGTAAGCCCTGTCTTTGAATAGATTATTTCCATCAGTTTAATTTTATTATACTTATTGATACATTTTGCAGTGACATATGGTGTGTTTTCTCTTGACCGGTCTAACAATTTTTAAATAATCACTGCCTCTTCCTGCAATACCCCTCACTATGGCATCTGCCCCTGCATCATATATTTTTGAGTTTCATTAATGTCATTTTTTCCAAGTGACTTGATCTGCTCAGGGAACTTTTAGTGACAGCAACACCTATCATTTCTGACTCAAAGCACTATGGGCCAGAGAGTGATTCCTTCTTTGTTATAGGACCAGAGATGCCCGGATAGAAGCTTCTCTATCAGTCTTAGTAACAGAGTGAAGATTATATTTTGCCAAACCAAGGTCAGCTCACAGTAGACAGTGGGAGCAGAAAACACACCTATGGTATAAACTACTGAGATTGGGGATCACATTTTAGTAGAGCCAAACCCTCTTGTAATGTGACTTAAATAATGATCCTTTCTCTCTCATCCTTGATGTTTCTATCTCTCCCTCTCCCTTCTTCTCTGAAATGAATACAAATATATTTTTAAATATAATAATGATCCTGTGATATTCTGTCTCCCAATTTTTCCATCCTTCACTTGGATTTTCTATTTTCCCATTGATGTTCCTTTGTTGATTGAGATTATTCCAATCCCACTTATAGCATGTCCAATGTCTGTCCTGAAATTTTAAGCCCACAAGGAATTTACCAAATATTAACTACCTATTGAACACTTCTCTTTCACAACTGTAGTATTCCTGGCCTGATTTTTATATTAACTTTTATTTTAAACCACAGCTCTAGTCATTATTTTTTTTTTTTCTCCAGTCAATAATTTATTCAATTTACTAAAAGATTATATGTGTTCTTATAGAAAGATAATTGTTTTCACTTTCAATTAGCTTTCTCCTTCTGGTTTACTGCTCCTAGTCTAGTGATTGTGTGGTTGTTTGAACCTTACCCCTGGATCTTCTGTGTAGAACTAAGTCTTACAATAACAGTCTGTGGTTCTTGCTTTCATGCTGACATTGGAGATCCTGAAGTACCAGGCCAAAGGCAGCAGATGGCTTGGCCTGAGGTCCTGATTAATGTGTTGTACCTTTCCTCTCTGACTCAAGCCTGTGTTCCCACAGAAACCTGCCCTGCCAGGTTCTTGTCCCAGCATTATGAAGGGTTCAGCAATCTGAAGAAAGGCTGTGTGTAGATTAAGTAAGAGTCCAGAGAAGAAAGATAATTTTGAAAGGCATTAGGGTTTAGAGGAGCTTCAGCTAAAGGAGCAAAAGGTCTCCTTGTCTCAGGAAGCTTGCTTTTTATTAACACAGTTTGTCCTAAGGCAAGGTGGAGACATTAACTTCAAAGGGTAGGTTTTATAGAAGCATTGTCAGATTGGGGAATAGCCTAAGGCTGTTTAGATGTTTGGCCAACAGGAGGCAATAACACAGAGATTAAGATGCCCTGAGCTGTCTAACTAACTGCAAACAATCATCCTATTCAGGTTTGGGGGAAGTGCCTTTCAGTGGTTCCAATAGGTAATTACATATGTGACTAAGCCCTTATTTAGCCCTCAAGTTTCATCAACCTTTAGATAAAACTCTTGTTATTATGACAGGCTGGAATTGGCTTCCAGCAAAACTGGAACCCCAAGACACACATTGTGATGCATTTTCCCCAAGCAGGGCCACTATGAATGCTCTAAATTAGGGGTGTCAAACTCAATCAGAGAAGGGGCCAAAATCTAAAATCCAGCCTAAATCGTGGGCCGAATGGTTTACTGAACAGTCATAACCTGTCATTGTGATGGAAACGCAGCGGAGTGCAGTGATGACAGCGCAGTGCGGGCCACATTGCAAGGCCTGGCGGGACGGATTTGGCCCGCGGGCCTTGTGTTTGACACATGTGCAAATGGTCAGGCATTTTTTTTTTTTTTTTAAACAAACACCCCAAGCCTGTAACTAACCAGAGGAAAATATGTTTTCATGTATTTCCCTTGTAAAAGGCACTTATCTACCCACCATCTCCCAACCAACCTTATATCTAAGGGAGAAACTTTCTAGTATGCAGAGAGTTCCTGTAGAGCTCAGTGGAACTGACTTTCTCCTTCCTTTTAGCACTTTTTGTTTTCATTCCTCAAGAGCTATACTCTGAACTGGCATTCCCTGCAGCTCCATCTCTCTCTCTCTCTCTCTCTCTCTCTCTCTCTCTCTCTCTCTCTCTCTCTCTCTCTCTCTCTTTCTCCTTGGAAATTATATCTTTTTTTTTTTTTTCCAGTTTAGATTTGGTTGCTTTCTCTTCATAAATGCTACCTGCCATTCAATTGTGTTAGAGCAGAGTAGTCCTTCAAAGCACATACTTGCTGCAATCATAATGAATGAGATTTGTATTCTCTCATTCCTCTTTAAAGCAATGCTTTCACCCTCTCTCTGTCTTCATGTCCTCCTCTTCCTCCTTTATGAAACATCAATTCATCCCACATGAGAAGGAATCTTGACATTCTTGCACTTTTTATATCGATAGTTTGGACATTTAGCTCTCTTTGCTTCAGCCAGATGGTAATAGGGTATGTGTTTTTTAAGCCCTGGGGACTACTAACTTTTGCTTGGGAAAGGGTTGGATTCCAATCCTGTAAAATAGGGTGTATGTCTCAAAATCCAGTTAGCTTTATCCACCAACCACAGCCAAGCCTGTTTTCCTTCTAAGTTAACTAGGCAAACACCTCTATGCAATGAGCATTCATTTTCTTCCAAGAAAAACACAAACTTCTGACATGGTGAAAGTCTATTACTCTAAATTGGCCTGCCTTGGTTCTCTCTCACTCTCTTTCTCTACCCATCCAACCTCATGTGTGAAAGAAAAACAATACTGGCATTATTGTGGCTGAGAGAGGATTCCCCTCCTTCAGGGTTTGCTTTCATTCCAAGACTCTTCATTACCTAAGAATGTCTTTGGCTGACCTGTCTATAGCAGATGGCATAGCTCCCCAAACAACTATTCTAGTACTTAAGATATTTAGTATTTAGTGGCTTAATACATCAAGTTCTATTATGGGTGGTGGTCTATATCTCTTCAAAGCAGATAAGGAACCTACCCTATGCAATCTGAATTTCCTATAGTTCTCTCCTGTAGTAAGTTTCTGCTTTACAACTCCTCTTTTTTCTACTTTTTAAAATTTAAGTTAGAAACTGTTGTGATTCCTGTGTTCCCAAACTCCTAACAGATTTTATTTCTTTTATAAATGTATTTTTCCTAAAGTATACTATTTCCTTTATAAATTTATTTTTTATTCCAGTTTACAAACAGTATTAGTTTTATATGTACAACATAGTGATTAGACATTTACATACATTATAAAATGATTACCCCAATAAGTCTAACACCCACCTGACACCATACATGTATATTATAATATTATTGATTATATTCCCTATGAAGTAACAGATACTATTTTAATTGCCTGTTCTCACTAGACCTAATGCAAACATTGAACTTAATGCAAATTTAATGCTTGCCTTTTGGTGGATATCTGGAAAAGATAGATCAAAGATTTTCGTAACATCTCTGGAGAACAGGAGATATTTCCTTTTGATCTCATGTTTCCTTTAGTTTCTATAAACATTTTAGCTTTGGTCACTTTCTGGCAGCCTGTTCCTGCTTTGTCATAATTCATTGTCCTTATTTTTGGTGACTTATATTTGATCTGACCTCTGATATCTGCTGTGTAAGACCCTCTATCCTGCTTATTCCTCAAGCTAGTCACACATCAATGCTAAAAATGCTATTCCTTGTTAAGAAAGCAGTATCTCCTGCTTCAGAATGATAAGAATATTGCAGCCTTAACCAGAAAAACATCGCACCCTGCTAATACCATTCCTGAAGCAAAAATATAACTAATTTAATATTTGAACTTTTCATAAATTAGAAATTAACTCCTGCTATTATGGCAACCCTGCTCTTCATGGGGCAGATTAACAGTTATTTGTTTATATTAAACTTATTAATAGGTCCATAATAACATTTTTCAAAGAATTGTTAAAACTACATGGAAAAGGTGATTTTTTTGTGTGTACTGTTTTTTCTATTGCTGTGTAGCCAATGACTACACATATAGCAGTTTTAAAATACAACCATTTATTCTCTCACAGAAGATGGGATATTTATCATGGAATTATCATTTAGCCATGAGGATGATATTTTGCTATTCGTGACCTGTCAATGACATCTCAATAAAGCTGGAATAAAAAATAATGATAAAAATATAATAGTAGGGGGATCTATTACTAAAGGTCTTTAGCTTAAGCAGAGAAATAAAAAGTAAGTAGTGGCAAGTAATAACAATTGCAGGTGCCATGAGAATAGTAAATGAGAGATTATAGGGAGCTTAAAGCAGAGGCTGCTCCATTCTACCAAGTCTACAAAGGATCTGGTAAATCATCAAGTTTCCCAAAGAAGGCCACACACAGCTGTCTTTGAATGACAAGTAGGATATTATGGTTTGCAAAGTGGCAAGGGCATTCTATGACAAGGAATCTGTATAAGCAAATCAGAGGTAAGCCATATACTGGCCTTTTTGAAGAAATTAATGAACCATTCAGGGAAGGGAAGATGATGGTATAATTTACTCAAATTACTAATGGAGCCTCCGTAATTATAATGCATACTTTGATGAAGAATAAAAGTATAGATAGGTTCTCATTTGTTGATATGGCATTTCTTGTCTCAAAATCTATCAATGGCCCAATGTATATTTTAATAGGGAATCTAACCTTTTTTTCCTTATAAGATATTTAATAATGACCCCATTGTATCCATCCTAATAAGAACAGTAGAATTTTTATCTTTTTTATTTAAAAAAAATCCTATATTTTAATTGCTGTAATTTTTTTATTATACTGACATTTTTCACACTTTATCTTATACTTTTTTCAAGCTCTTTCTCTGTCTTGAAATAACCCAGTCTATGCACCTCCCCTTACTCAATTTCTGCTCTTTATAGCATTATTCACATTTCTACTCTACAAAGACTTCTTAGTCTTCACTGATTTTCCCACTTTTAAAATTTCCTCTTTATAAAATTTCTGTTGCATATAATTAGCACTTAAATAGACTCAGATTTTTAATAGACTTTTTTTTAGAGCAATTTTAGATTCAGAACAAAATTGAGTGGCAGATACAGATATATTCCATATGTTGCCTCCCCCACATATACATAGCTTTTTCCATTATCAATGTGCCCCCTCAGAGTACATTTATTACAAATGATGAGCCTACATTGGCATGTCTTTATCATCCAAAGTCCATAGTTTACATTAGAGTTCATTCTCAATGGTATATATTCTATGTGTTTGGACAAATACATAACAACTAGAGGTCTGGTGCACTAAATCATGCATGAGTGTGATTCCTCAGTGGGCTGTTCAGGGCTGACCAGCTGAGGAGAGGGGCTGCGGGAGGTTGGCCTGCTGTGGGAAATTGGTTGTGGGAGCACTCTGATCACCAGGGGGGCAGCTCCTGCATGTGTCTGACTCCTGGTGATCAGTGCACATTATAGCTCCTGGTTAGTGTCTGACTCCTGGTGATCAGTGCACATTATAGCTCCTGGTTAGTCAGCTGGTCATAATGACCACTTAGGCTTTTATATAGAGAGATATGCATCCACCATGACAGTATCACATAGGGTAGTTTTACTACCTTAAAAATCCTTTATGTCTACTGATTTATCCAACCGTCCCCCAACCTTTGGCATCCACTGATCTTTATACTAACTCTGGCCATTTTTACTTCTCTATTGTCTTATTTTATAATACATGCCTCTCTAATTTGATGACAGAATTTATCTGATCCTTGTTGATCTCTGTTAATGTTGATCTCTGCTAACAAATATGTATTACATATTTGTAGATACGTAAAGTGTCTGCTGCCAAGTTTCCACAAGTCTTCAGGCCTCAAAGAGCCATATTCACCTTAAAATTTACATTAAAGGTCTGGCTGGCATGGCTCAGTGGTTGTGCAGCAACCTATGAACCAGGAGTCCATAGTTACATTCTTGGACATGGTTCATGCCCAGATTATGGGCTCAATCTCCTCTGTGGGGCATGCAGGAGATAGCCAATCAATGATTCCATCCTACCATTAAAGTTTCTCTCTTTCCATCTCCCTTCCTCTCTGAACTCAATAAATATATATTTAAAAGAAAGTAAAATTTACATAAAAGGATTTGAACATCCAATACAAAATTGTTGGTGTTCTTTGGGTGTCTACATTTACCCTTATGAAGTTTAGCTCCAATATCCAGCTTCAACTGAATCCCTGTCTCTATCTCTGATACATATTATCTGCTTCCATACAACGTTATCTTCACATTGGACACAACTACTTACTCTCTGAAGTAGCATGATACATTTTTAATAAAAATTCTGGATACATGAGGAAGATCATTACATTTACAAGTTATCATCCAAAAATTAGACGTTACTCGTACAAATTCTTCAAGTATTTGACCCTAATGATTATCCCACATGACATTCCCTATACCCACAATCTTATTCAATTCATCTTTTCCCTCTCCACCCACAGAAGCATCTGACATCACAACTATGTATTTGTTAGAGCAGATCAATTCTTGGTGACATCACACCTTTCTCATTTTGTGGGCAGCCTAGCAACATAGACACCAAACAGGGCTCATGACCTATGTGTATTTCAGTCCACGGAACCCTCCACTCCTCACTGGCTCATTAAACTTCCCAACATAAAGTTGACTGCCTTTCTGCACCTTAGGTCAGGTTACATTTATAGATAAACCTCTCCAATTTATCTACTGTGAGCAAAAGGGAAATAGGGTAAAGCTTTGCAATCCTCAGGTCCAAAGAATAATGGTGAGACTGCTCTTACATTATATCTACTAATTAATATAATTAAGATGAGATTCAAAACCTAATGATGAGGATAGTTCCTTCTGTGTGGGCTGCATTCTTCATTTACTGGAGCTGTGACTTCCATTGCTGCCAATAGGAATTTTGTGTCAAACAAACACAGGAATGTGGTCCTGGGAGTTTAATTATTCCTACAATGAAATTCTTGTTTTATTAAATATAAATAGGTATACCTAGTTATGTTAGCAATTTTAGAGTACTTAAATACCAATAATTATTCAAACAGATTTATTGAGTTTAATGGCAATGTAATAATAATGTCGGTATGTTTTATATGCAATAGTTGTTACACCTCATTAAACAGGTTGGTAAATGATCCATCGCTGTTTAATTAGCATGCAATGACTGTGTTATTAAATCTTAAACTGTAAATTAAATCCTGATTTGAGACACTTAATTTTAAAGTGTGATTGAAACCTTCTTTGGTCATGAGCCTCCAGAGTCCCCTTTATTTTCCTCAGTTCCTTCCTTCCCCACACTAGACCTTTGAAACTGGAAAGTGGGCTGCACTTAATTTGTGTGGGTGATTTTTTTTTTTCTTAATGGAGAAAGGCATGCCTTTCTGGTAGGTGAGCAAATTATGAACGGAGAATAAATTTTACTTCAGGTCCAATTTCTTACATATGGAAGATTACTTTTTAAAATTATAGTTAGGAAAAAAAACCTAGCCTAAAGTCTTGGGATCATTCACTTCACACTTCCATAGCAGGGAATTTTGCAAGCATGGCAAGTTTTATTCAGCTAATTCAGAAGTAAATACCTGCCTATTTAACAACTGAAAGATCTATGATGCATATAGGACTCTTCAGTCTTTGCTGAACCAGCTGGCATTACAAATAATAGTCTCATGTTAAGTGGGCAAGGGTAGTTTCTCTACTTTAATAGTAAGGATTAAATCCTGTCAAGGTTTATCTGTATTTCAGATATATACAAACTTGAGATTTTCTTGAGCACAGGCTGGAATTTACCTGGTATGTGATAGTGGCTTAAAGAACAGCAATAAAATATTCTCCAGGTGCTGTACATCTTTCTGCACCTTCTTCTATGTTTTTCCAACTGTAGTATGCAAAATAGACCCTTACTATTAGAATTTATATTCTGTATCTTTTCTTCAGTGCTAACCTATGATAGCTTTTAATAATAGTTTAGTATTGTAGAATATTAAACATGCTAATATTGGGAAAAACTGCAGTTTCAAATAATTTCCCATATTCTAACTATACAAGGTTGAGTTACTTAACTATAATTCATTGGGTGATATTAATAGTATTGGAAGGTGTGTAAATTTTTTATCTGAGTTTATAAAACCTTTTTAAATGATCTTTTGTAAGGCTTATTTGGCATATATATGAATGATTATACTCCTCTCGTTTATATTTGTAGATTGAGAAGAATAAAACAATCCAATATTATAGAAAAAATAATCATAATATATTTTGTAGAGTGTCATAATAAAAATGCATTCTCATGGAATTTTGCAAAACTAAAAGTAAAAGTGTTTCCAAAATTCTACCTTTATGAAGATTTTCTATGCAACTACACTCAAGTAGTTCAATCCTGCAGTCTGTCTGGAAAACTTTCTGCAACCCTCCTACCACCATCACCACCACACATCCCATCATACTCCTCAGGGAAACATCTCTTTTTTTAAAAGTCAGCTCAGAAATGCTTACTTTTTGCCCTAGCTGGTTTGGCTCAGTGGATAGGTCATCGGCCAGTGGAATGAAAGGTCTTGGGTTTGATTCCTGTCAAGGGCACATGCCAGGATTGTGGGCTCAATCCCCAGTAGAGGGAGTGGTGGAGGCAGTCAATCAATTATTCTCTCTCATCATTGATGTTTTTGTCTCTCTCTCCCTTTACTTTCTCTCTGAAATCAATAAAAATCTTTTTTAAACTACCTACTTTTTATAATTTTTTTTCTGTTCTTCTATAAGGAATGGACTTCTTCTTTGGGACTTCTTGCTGTCAAGATAATACAGTGATCTATCTAATGTTGAATAGTAGAGCCAAATAAAATATGAGTTTATTTCCAGAATTGCCTCATCCTAATTGACCATAAGCAACTTGCAGGCACAATCCATGCCCAATTGGTCTTGAATCGTCAGTTCAAGTACAGTGATGGACACACAGAAAAGTTCAATATTTTCACTGAATAAGTACTTACTTCCATGATACTATAACACCCACCTAGATTACCATTACTGTGTTCTACCTCATTCACTGTATTTATCCTATGGCTCTATGTGAATGTGCACCATCTTTGAGCTTCCTTCCATCTACTCTTCTATCAAAACTTTCTTACAGGAAGGGCTATCATCAGCCCTGTTCCACTGGTATAACTCTACTCAAGACCTGCTGTGAGAGGTATTTAACACCTCATCAGTCATTGTGGGTGGGGCTTACTCTAGGCAGGTTATGAAATCATACCACTATGGCAAGCAGGATCTCAGCATTGTGGGAACTTAATAAATATTTATGAATTATAGACAAGCTAGAATTATCTATTGAATGACACATTATTTCATCAAAATAACAAATACAAGTGGTCCAATTAAACCATGACCCCTGGTGCCCTAGCCAATTTGGCTAAGTGGATAGAATGTTGGCCTGAAGACTGATAGGTCCCAGGTTTGATTCTGGTCAAGGACATGTACCTTGGTTGCAGACTCCTCATAGACCAGGACCCTAGTGGGGTTTGTGCAGGAGTCAACCAATTGGATGTGTTGATCTCATATCTATGCTTCTTTCTGTCTTTCCCTCTCTCTTCCACTCTCCCTAAACATCAATGGAAAAATATACTCAGGTGAGAATAAACAAAATAAATAAATGAATAAAAAATTATATATATATATATATATATATATATATATATATATATATATATTATAACAGCCCCCCCAAATAGTATAATCCTCAGATATGTATTTCTGTATGTATTTTTTCCAAGGTGAATAAAACATTATTATAGACATGTGGTCATTTAAATTTTCACTGTCATTTCAGTATAAAATAAAACTTGAGGTGAACTTTTTATAGTATATTTTTATATAAATGCATAATTATATTGCATTTACACATTTATTTGTTTACTATCTTCACCATTGGTGATAAACTTCATGAGACATTAATTTTCATTGCTAAAACCTGTTTGTCAGAAGTAGTGGCTGCTTGTAAATTCATGTGGAATCCAGAAAGATTCATTTTCTCTTTTTATGAGTCCTACTACTATGCAAGATGTGTGTGACAGTTTGCATGTATATATTATGCTTACATTATTGCTTCTAGCCCTATAATGGCTCTGTCTGGTGTGTAATTCTGATTTAATTAATTTTACACATAAGAAAGTAGATAAGTATTAAGAGACCTGTCTAAATTAATAGGCCAGATAGTAGCAATGCTGGCAATAAAGCTAACTGTGTTCTAAATCTTAATTCAGGGTCATCTCTATCTTACCAAGATGAATAATTGCTAATGCACTTAGATTTGTGAAAATATTACCTGCTCATTCCAATGTCCAAATAGCATGTACATATTCTTATGTTAGGGCAGGTCTAGTAGCACTCTATTTTCTTTATGACTATCTTCCCTTTGAAGGGATCTAAAGCACTTAGAAACAGATGAAGCCATGATTTCATTCCCTCTAAGAGGTATATTCTCATTTGCCAGTGTCTGGAGAGAATTACTCTGGACTTTCCAAGAGATTACTGTATCTCATGCTAAAAATCTAAGAGCAGCCCCTTCATATAAAATTGAAAACACCTGACAACCAAGTCTCCTGTTTTTTAAAAAGAAAAGCATAGAAGTAGGTTGATTAACGTAATAGCATGAGTAGTTTTGCTGACCCTCTCCTGAGTAAAACTAGTGAAAATTATTTTAAAAACAATAAAAATTTAAAGCTTTTAAAAATTATCCAAATGGAAAAAATACATCAATAGATAACTATTAGTAAAGATCTATGGAACTTTGTTAAGAAAAAGCAGGATCAAGTGGAGTAACATTTTCTAAATGATGAAAAAAATGTCAAAAATCCAATATCTAGCAGAGTTGCCTGTATACCTATGACAAAGCTTAGATCAATCACCAAAAATATATTTGAAAACTACAGCAAAAAATAATTCAATGCAACACAGACCTAATTGAAAAGCTGCAAAGTATTAGAAAGTATCATAGGAGAACGCCTATCACCTTGGGTCTGGTGATAACTTTTTCGGTACAAGCCAAAGGCATACTTCCTGAAAGAAATAGTTGATAAGCTGGACTTCATTAAAATTAAACACTTATGCTCTGTGAAAGACAATCTCAGTAGAATGAACATGTCAGCCACATGCTTGAGCATGCAAACCACGGGGTGGGATGGGGTGAGGTGGGTGGGTAGACAGATGTAGCCAACCCCCTGTGCAGGTGGGAGAGCGAAGAACAGGCTCATCCCAGGTAAGATGAGTGGCACTTCTTTCTCTGAGACAAATAAAGGATGGCTGTACAGTCATCTGGAGTAAATAGAAGCTGAAGAAATATAAATTCAATACCTTGAAATAACTCACTTTATTAAACTATGAAGCAATTTTTTTGGCAGAGGATCAAAGGGTATGTGTATCTTTTAAGGCTCGAGACCAGTAGAAAAGTTTCAAATCATGGAGAGAAAATAACGTGATAAATTCCCAATTAGAGATCATTGGAAAATGCAGGGCTATGATGGACAGTTAAGCAGTTTGCAGCTGCAAAGCGGTACCCAGATGAGGGGGCAAAGTGGAGGCCAAGGGCTGCTGACACAGGTGGTGGGTGTCCATTCGAAAAGTACCTTTATCTAATGTACACAAAAGGGCCACACGGGCAAGGAAGGGCCTTGACAAAAATCTAAAATGAAATTGACATTTGGGTTTCATTAAAGACCTATACTCTTAAGTGACCTTGGAGTAGTTGACTTCACATTTGCAACTGTCTTTGTGTTAAATAATAACCCCAAATTTAAAGAGGGCGCCATTAAGCTCCATTAGTCCTGGATCTACAGCATAATAAAGCATTCCAGAATCAGGATGTCTAAATTTGTAGTGGAAGAAGCAGTCATTTTTAATAAGTAGAATTTCCTTTCATCTTAGTTTATGTTGGCAACATTCCCAAAGCTATTGAGTGGTCTAAATAATTTGCCAATATATTTACAGTGTGGACTTAATTGGATAAAATTTCACTTTAGTCAAATGGTTTTTTTGACTCATAGTTTAGTTTGGACTTCCTATCTCAAAACCATAGCTAGTGTTTTCTGGAATTTCTTAATGACTTCTCCGGTAGGCAAATTCTGAATAAAGGACATTCTTCCAGATGCTCACGTATTTTAGGCAAATTGTCCCTTTTGTGAAGCAATTCAAGTTTTTGAGATGTTAGAGGCAGGATTGCATTTAGATTGGCCTAATTTCAGTATTGAAGGCATCTCTCTTAGCCATCTAGTTTGTCATACCTGTGCCTCAGAGAGAGCACAATTATCTTAACTCAGTTCTTTCAACTATGAAGGAAGAAAAAGACTATCTCGCCCTTTCTACATCCATCTTTTTTACTATTATATATCAAACTATACACGATGTACTATTTTACTCCAAAATTTTAGAATTCCCAGACAAATAAACCTTACACAGTTTAAAATTGTTATAGCCCAAAGGCATCTGGGTAATTTGCATAAACCAAGCCTTGTTACCTATGCCTAGCCTCCCTTGGTGGGTGTTACAAGGGAACCACCAAATAATACAGATAGTTCATCGAGTCCCAAATGAGCCCATCAAATTGATTTTCAACTCCTGCCAATTAACTGAAATGAATGCAGGTTTTAGTTTGGAACAGTTTATTTCTTGCAGATTAAGACAATTGATTCGATTCAACTGTTGATTTTCCTCTCTTGTGACTTCTATCCAGCATAGATAGACTTATCACTTCTATTTGCTGATGGACAGACAGTCTTAGGCTGTGCATGTAACCTACATATTACTGGCTATATTTCCAGGGCTGTCATCTAGGCAGAAGCAGAGGGCTTTGTCTTTTGAAACAAGTCCTCAAAATAAATGCATACTATAAATTCCATATATTCTTATCTGTAAAAATAAATGCTTCTTTTAGAAAGAGTGGTTTTAAAGACTTTGGCTTCCCTAATTCTCATAATAGTTCCTTTCTATTTAGCTACACCGGCCCCAGAAATTATTTTACAATAGCTCAGTAAAGGCATTTTCCCATTTCCCCCAATTTTGACACCCATCTATCTCTTAGTCTATCCATAATCACAGGCACAAAAAAACCTCCCATCATTCATGCCTAAATTAATTGATTAGCTTTTCATAAAACTAATGTCACATCGGTAAATATTTCTTTTAAAAAATCAGTGATGTTGCAAAGAAACTATGAAATGCTGCAATATTGTCCCATTCTTCCATTGTCCTAAATCACTCTTCTGGCTGCAAAACTGTCACGCACAGCATGACATCTGCTAACAATGAGTTCACCCCAGCATCTTGTCAGATGTAGTCCATGTTTGGTGTTCTCTGATCTTCTAAAAAGAACAAACAAACCTGAGCGTAGGATGGTACTTAGATGGCTCCTAGGGAAGCTGTCATTTCCACAGGAGCTTTGTTCTTTACTGCAGAGAGAGGCTGATATGAAAATTACTGGAAAGAAAGAGAAAAATAAAATAGCATCACCAGCATATTGATGAATGTTGAGTAGAGGAAAAGACGGCATCATAAGCAGAAATGCCTAGGGGTGCTGATACAAAAGAGGAAGAGGATGTTTGAATAGTTTAATGAATACTTAGAGCAGAGTGGTTGGGGATAGGATAAAGTGCAGAAGTGTTTCATTAGTGACAATTATACTTAGTGATATTTAGCACTTTAGGTATAACATTTACAAAATTTGCCTAAAATATCCTTTCTGGTCTATAGAGATCATGTAGACACAGGCAAAATGTATAAATGAGTCTGTCATCTAATATTACATGAAAGGGAAAAGATGTTTCAAGTATTAAGCAATATATTAATATATGGATATATTTTCTACCAAGTAGTTGAGCGTGTATACACAGATATACAGTCCTCTCTCAGTAACCATGAGGGATGGGTTCCTGGAAACCTGTGGATACCAAAATCCAAGAATGCTCAAATTCCTTATATAAAATGGCACAGTATTTACATATAATCTATGCATAGCCTCCCCTATATTTTAAATAATCTCTAATTCATTATAATAACTAATGCAATGCAGATCTTTGTTATACTGCATTGTTTAGAGAATGATCACAAGAAAAAGTATCACTGCATGGTATAGAATATATTGCTAGCTTTTTTTTTTTTAATTGAAAATATTTTCAACCTGGGTGATTTGAATCTGTGGATGCAGGTATGAAGGGCTGACTGTATGTCCAAGTAAGCTTATAGGATTACTGCTAGTGTTAGAAAGAAAAAGAAAAGATGAAAGAGAGAGAGAGGAATTATGCAATATCTATAAATGCAAAACTGGGTAGCCATTAAAATAATTGAATTAGATTCTGACTTAGAAGAATATCCACTCCATATTATTAAATAGAATGGCAAGGTATGGAACAAAATGAAAAATCTGATGCCAATTTGTTTATAAGACCTAAACAAAATTTTAGTGGAACATATAGGATGCATATTTATGTGAATAGAAAAATTCTCCCAGGATAAATAAACATAGGACTATTAAAGGCAAATAAGGCAGAGAAGGGCTTATACTGTTAACTGCATACACATATATTTTGTTTTAATTTGTTAAAGCAAGCATGTTTTTCTTGTTTAATTTAATTTTTAAAAATGATTAAAAGTATACACTGCTCTCAGAGTAAGTGCATTTTGCATCGTTCAGAGGGGGAGGAATAGTGTCAGACTTCCAAATAGTCCCTTTTATTTATACATCAGAACCTTTGGTCATTTTAAAGGGTAATAAATATATATAGTTGATGGCTACAGAATGGCTTACTTATCGTTTTCTCTTTGCTTTGAAGTCAAGAAATATTTGTGCTCTCCTCTCCACATGCCTACTTTTTGCACCCCCCAGTTTTCTGTTTAGAAGCAGTAACATGTTAGAGGAGAAAAGGAAGGATTAGAGTATAACTGTAGAAAAGTAGTTTCTGGACACCTTCAGAAACTCATAAATATTTAATTCCTTTTTTTTTCCTTCTTCTTAAAATACAAATCTTGCAGCCAAAACCAGTGCACAAGAGGGCAGGACACTAATGTATATAAACCCTGTCATGCAGATAAACAGAAAAAGAAATGTTTAGGCAAATCTTGCTCTTTATTAAAATGCAAGTCATGTGAAAGGGAATCAGCAGTAGGTGACCAAGGTTTCAAGCATACATTGGTTTGACATATGTGTCATAGCTGTCATTGCCATTGTAATAAATGTACATAGAGTTCCAAAAGAATCCACAGGACACCTTTGAACGTGTTTTTGAGACTTTTCCATGTGGTTCACAGGTCCTGGCCAAGAAAACTTTAACTGCCCATGTGTTTAGCATTCCATTGCACCTCACAGTTATGTGATTACGGAAGGCAAATGAATATTACCATTACTATTCTCATATTGAATATAGTCAGCCCTTGGGTTAAAAACAATAACAACAACAACAACAACAACAAAACACAGACTAGTAAAAAGGCACATAGCATTAGCACAGATATAGCTACAAATTGTGTCTCAGCTGCACTAATATCCATAGAGTGGATACTAGTCCACTTTTTTCTATCTTCACTGCCAGTCCTTCAATTTTGGTATTATTATCATTATTATTACTGTTATTATTCCTACTGCTACTTCTACTACTTAAAAGGTTAGAACAACCAGCTTATTTATCTCCCTAAGTCAAATTCCTCCCTGGTCTAATGCATTTTACGTTTACTACTGCTGGACTAATCTTCCTCCTGTCTAATTTTGATAGAGTTCCAAAGTCTCCCATGCCTTGATCTTGCCTGATGAATTAAGAATAAAGTTCATAGTCTATAGCCTTTCATCACAAGGATTTCAACTTACCATCCCTGTCTTTGGTGTTTCTCAGCACACTCTCCACCTGAAACCCGGACAGCCTTTCCCCGCCCTTGCCTTTTGAAGTTTAACCAGTTCTTAATTTGTGCTCAGTCAGCAAAAAGCCCAAGATTTCTTAGCAGAGGAAGGAAACCTAATTACCTTTAAGGTTTCCATTTTCAGATGTCTGAAATGGGATTAAATATCTACATTTCAGAGTGATTGTAGAAGAGTACCAGGAGTTTATTAGTTGATAAATAATTGATGACTATCTAGGATTTCCACTGATGATCATGAGATGACAGATTAAACCTTTATAGTTTAACTAGAGGCCTAGTGCATGAATCTGTATGGATGGGATCCCTCCAGGTGGCCTGCGGGGATTGAGCCCCAGCTCATGCCCCCAGCCTTGCATCTCTGCAGTCTCACCTTGTACCCTGCCTTGGCCTAGTGCTCCCCTTACCTGCTCCACCATCCTGCCTACAGGGTGATCAATTGGGGCTAGTGCATGGGAGCCAGGTGGGTGGCTGGCTCTACCCTCAGCCACCACCTCTGGTTGCTGTCATTGGGATGATTGACGAGGTGATTGGGTCCCCACTCACACCTGCCTTGGCCTGGCACAACCTGCTCTCCTACTCCACCATTTTCTAGTGGTCTGACTCTTGTCAGTGCCCATCAGGGCTGGCAGTGCCTCCACTGCCGCCCTGCCAGTGCCCCATCGCCTATGCCCACCATGTTCCATGTCGCCCCCTAATGGTCAGCACACATCATAGAGAGTGGTTGAACTCCCAGTCTCCTAGTCAAACTCCCAATAGAATGACCCCCCCCCTCCTCAAGGGACAATTTGCATATTAGACTTTTATTATATAGGATTTTTCATTTTCTTAAAATAACTCTCTTCCCAGTTGCCCTGCTTGCTCCCCAACAAAGATTATACACTGTTTATGGACAGGGAAATAGGAGCAGCTTCTGTTTTGGTGTGGTTTGGCTTTAGTTAAACATTGATAGAGCCTGATTTGGAAACAGATCATGCCGATTTTAATCTCATCTCTTTTTGCCAATTATAAATTCTACACAAAATATCTGCCTTCATTTTCTTCAGGCATAAAATACAGAGGATCATACCTAGCTTGCAGGCTCTTAGATAGCTCAATGGGGTGATATAGGTAAGTTGCCTGGTGTGGTGTGAGTGACTGATGAATATTGGTTAAAAATAATTAACCAGTGGTAAAGGTGACATCTGTGTCATTACTCCAAGTTTTTGTGTAATTTTAAAACAATTCTGACCCATAGTAGACAAAATAAGTACCAATTAATGGAAAAGTTACTGAACTTGTATCTGAAGTACTCTGACCTTTAGAGACTCTTCTGGCATTGCTGCCCATGCTTCTTGGGCAAAACCCTTAATTCCTATTTCTTAATTTCCTCATCTGTCAATCAAGGGGTTTATCTTAATTCTCTGTAAGATCTCATATAGTGCTAATATTCTACAATCATATATTTAAATGTATATATACCCTGCCTAATTCGGGGGGGGGGGGGGGGGGGGGGGGGGGGGAAAGGTGAAGGAAAGGAAAAGTATACTTTTTTTTTTAAGTGAAAATTAACAATAGTCTGGAATTTTATAAAATACTTTCCAAACTATCTCATTTATTCCTTATTTCAGTTTTATGGGGTGACTACAGTTATCCTTATTTTATGCATGAAGAAAAATGTGGCTTTAAAAAGTTTAAGAGAAAGGGCCAGAATCCAAGTATATATCTATTGATTCAAAGCCAGTCCATAACTTTCTATTTAATATTTGGAACTGTTTTGGATGAACATTATTTTAGTGAGTCTATAACTTTGTGGCTCCAGAAATCTTTCTTGGATTTGGGAATTTTCTAGGTGTAGAGTGAACTGATTATCAGGTTATGTTGATTGCCCTTAAAAATTAGTTTCAGGCTCAAATAGGTTGCGGCTTATCAAACTCCTTGCTTTAAATGTGTGTACCTTCTGTGTCCAGAAAGTCTGCAAATACACTGTTTCCCAATTTATGCCATAATATCCAGAATCAAATATGATGGCAATCCCTAAAAATTGTAGCTGTTTGAAATCTACTTTTAGAATTTTATATTTATACCAATCCTCAAGAACTAAATAATATTTTAAAAATCAAGTGAAAATTTCTCATATTGCCTTACAATATAAATCTATATATATATATAATAGCCTAAGCAGCCAGAACAACCAGAATCACCAGTCGCTATGACATGCACTGACCACCAGGGGGTAGATGCTCAATGCAGGAGCTGCCCTGTGTTGGTCAATGTGCTCCCACAGCCAACCTCTCCTAGCAGCCAACCTCCTGCAGTTGCTTCCCCCAGCCTGCAGGCCCTGATTGCTGGCCCGAGGGCTGGGATGGGAAACTGGACGTGGGTGGCAGCAGACCTGGCCCCTTTCCCAGGTGAGCCAAGGGCTAGCTCCCTCCTTGGGGATGGCTGCCAACCTTCATGCCCTGTTCCTCCCCCCAGCCCCAATCAGCCCGCCTCCCACCACCACAGTGGTGGCACAGCAGCAAGGGAAAAAGGAGGGGTGGAGGTGGGGAACCATGTGGTGGTGGAGCCCTGACGATGGCAGCATCAGTGTCCAGCATCCATTCCTTCTGTGCCTGACCTGACCTGGCAACCATTGCCTCCTCTCAGGCCTGACCCTGATCAGCCTGGCCCCAATAGTCCCTGATTGCTGGCCAGGCCTAGAGACCCCATCCATTCACAAAGTTCATGCACCGGGCCTCTAGTAATATATAAAAACATATTATATTGATATACATTGCTACATGTCAATTAAAAAATCACAAAATAGCCTAAGATATTAATTTTCTCTCTCTTAATAATTTTCTGATTATTAGTTGCATTTTGTAATATCTGAAAAATAACTAAATTTAGCAGTACCCTCATCCCCCTTTTCCATTTCTCAGCTGCTACAGGTACCAGGGTCATACAAGGTACCAAGGGAATTATTTTTCCTGTTTTTATTATTCTGCAAAGGAAGATTAGTGTGGGTAAAGCCTAAAGCCAAATCTAGTCAAATTAATCCGGAAATATACAAAATGTCAAGCACAAAACGTCAAGAAATTTCATTTCTGGAACAGATATGGCTGGTCAATTCATAAATTACCCTTAAAGCCTTGGTGATTTTGTTAGGTTGTATCTATTGAGAAAATTAAACATCTCTGTTTTGCATAGTAACAACCAGGGCCTCCTCCGTGGCTTAAAAAAAGAAAAATCAAGGTTGTTTTATTATTGGTAATCAACACTCCCAAATACCTAGATTCTATTAAAAAATAATGAAAAAAAAACTAAACCCTACACTTAGAACCTTCTATTTGAGAATCTTTTTACCTGTGACTGAGAGATTATTCAGCCATAAGTTATGTCTTTAATTGTGACTAAGCTCTAGAGTCTCATCTTAGTTTAAGTTAAGAAAAACAATTTATGAGCCTATTGAGGAAAACAATGCTTGGGACATACCTGAAGGAAACAAAGACCCCATCCTTATTAATGTAATTTGCAGTAATAGCTAATCAGAATAAAAGACAGACTTACGAATTGGGATGCTCCATTAATTAAGTCGATTGTGCAATGCAGCCCCTAACTGGCCCAGTCTTCTCTATGAGGCCAATGTCTAAAAGGCCTCTGGCAGAAAGAACAGTTGGCGACAGGAATTATTTTAAGAGCAATAGAAGGAAACTAAGAAAAAAACAAATACAATGAAAAGAATGAAAAGCCTTCCTTAGCATTATGACTGTAACATCGATTCTACCCCTCAGGAATGATCAGCATGCTTTTAACTTGTTTTTAAGCCTGCACCTACTATGGCTCCACACCCACATTTTCTTCTCTCCCTAAGGGACACTTCCTTTGACCTTGCATTTGAAGCAAGTGTCTTAGTAGAGAACAAAAAGAGCTTCCTCCCCACCACCCAGTTTTGATAATTTGAACTAAGTTTTATTCATAAGTGAACACAAATGGGAACAAAAATACAACCAAACCATCAGTGATGTGATTTTCTAGAGTGAATTCAAAGTACATGCAAATAGTCACATTTTAGTTAGTGAGTTCTTCAAGTGCCCTACACTTATTCTTTTAAGTATGCAATGAATATATTTATCACTGGACATCAGAGAGAGGAGGTAAAGAGAATTCTAAACACAGAGAGCTGTGATTTGGATATCAAATGTTCTTCTGGCTCTGTCAAGATGCGAAACCAAGCTGTAAAGGTGACATGAAAAGATAAAATGTTACCTTCCTTTGACCAGCTTCCGGCAAGATATTACTATCAGCCACTTTGGCCTGAGGGATCTAGAAGCAGAAAATTTCCTGAAGACGGTACTATAAGGTTCAGTGTGCGCTTCCCAGAATGTTCACCAACATGAAAGGAACATGATTTCTTGCTAAACAGAGAAATGGGGTCTGAGAGAGGGGTTCAGACAGAGACAGACCAGATGAGGGAAGAGAGGAGGCAAAACCCCAGAGAGGCAAACAAACCTGCATAAGCTATGCTGGGGCCCCACACCTGTGTAAATACCCCAGGGTGCTGTGATGTCAGCATTCTCTTTAGCCTTGACCCAACACAAAAGAAAATTACTTTAGCAACTATCACCCAAGTGCACAAGGAATCCTTGTCTAAATAGATCCTTTGTGGGTTGTATTAATCACCCTGTAGGAGACCTTTCAGTCTGAAAGGTGCATTTCAAGGTGTTGAAGCAATCCTCCTATGGAGGGTGTTGCTTTTGGAGGAAAGCAGTCAGTCCTTTCCCAGCCTCTGTCAAGTTCAAGTCCTCAACCTGAATAAGAGACTACAGGGACACTTAGAAGAGGGGGTGTGAAGGCAAACGTTTGACGGGGAGACTTGGGGTTAACTTGCTGGGAGCCCTTTCTATTTTTATTTATTTTTTAATTAGAAATTCCATCTAGCAGCTTCTAGCCCACGGG
Source organism: Pipistrellus kuhlii (assembly GCF_014108245.1). Classification (NCBI taxonomy): domain Eukaryota; kingdom Metazoa; phylum Chordata; class Mammalia; order Chiroptera; family Vespertilionidae; genus Pipistrellus; species Pipistrellus kuhlii. The sequence goes on from NW_023425404.1 coordinate 5,388,689, forward strand.
GATTCTGCGGCCAAACCTACAAACCTAGAGGAATGTGTTTACAGAAAGCCTGACATCTATAGGGTCAGCCCCAGAGCCACATCAAGAATGAAAAACCAGTTAAACTGAACATTTAGTGTCCTTGGTTGTGTTTTAAAAGTTAACATCTTCGGAGAATTTCTCACCCTCACAGTTTGCCTCTGCCCTCCTCCGTTGCTGGCTCAAGAGTGGTTCACACATCCCTGAAAAAGCCCTCTGTGTGAGGAGCCCAGAAGGACTGGACTTGTTAATGGGGCAGAGGGTCTGGCCTGCGCGCGTGAAATTGCTGCCCGGAGAAGCCCGTGGAGCCATCTCAGTTCATAACTCTCACGCCGCTCTGTGTTTTGCTTCGGGCTCCCCTTCCTTCAGAGCCTGTGATCTTTGGAAATGGTTCTGTTTTCCCAGGGTCTTAGCGGGGCTTCCTAGAGAGCACTGCCTGGCAGCGGCCCCCTTTCCCGCCCTCACCGCAGCTCCAACAACAGACCCCTTGTAAGGACTCCAGCGCCCCACGAGGATTAGGCTATTGGGCCAGGAGACCTGGCCTTTCTCTGTCTCACGCCTCCGATGGTGAAAAGAGACACATGTGTTCACGAGTTTCAGAGGAGATAAGGCAGTGTTATTCCCCTGTTAACCCACAGGCCCCAGAGCCTGGAGATAGCAAGGTCATTTTTAAAAAAATACTACTCAAATCTTCATGGCAACCCATGAGGATGTTAGCACTGGGTGGTAGTTTAAGCTTCCAACTCGCATCCATTGAATTTGGTCAGGTTAACTATTTTGTCTTTGTTCATTCGAGCTTCTATAATAGGGCACCACAGACTGGAGATCTTACAGACAACAGGCATTATTGTTCACAGTTGTGGAGGCTGGAAGTCAGAGATTAGGGCGCCAGCGTGGTCTGGCGAGGGCCCTCTTCCAGGTCAAAGACTTCTAGCTGTATCCTCACTTGGTGGAAGTGAAATGAAATTCTCCGGGGTCTCTTTTATAAAGGCACTAATCCCATTCCTGAGGGTTTCACTCTCATAATTTAAGCATGTCTCAAAGGCCCTACATCCTACTACCAGCACTCTGGGGAGTTAGGGTTCAACATATGAATTTTTCAGGGACCATGCAGACTATAGCAATAACATTCCGAATTCAAAGCTGTGTATCTGGATATGAAAACTCAGGAAGTAAAACTCACTAACCAATTGACCAACCAGAAAGCTCCATCAAGCAATCTTCATAGCAAGCAATATATTCTAAACAACAGGATTCATGTAATGGGACGAATTAATAGCTTGTACAATGATGAAAGATTTCTGAGCATTTCAGAATTATACTATGACAAGCCACAAAAGGAAGTATCAAATAGCTCATCAATCTGGAATCTCTCCAGATAAGTTCATGAACATTAGTTATATTTGAAACAATCTTCATGCATATCATTTTATATATAGGACATGTGTACTAATTCTCTGTGGAAGGAAATTATTCTTTATCACAATATTGATGCTTATATCTTCATTTCAAGTCTTTAACAAATACAGAAAAAGTTCATGTATTTCTCTGAATACTTTACTCAGAAACTATTGTAAATAAGTTACATGACCAAAGAATAGTTGTTCCCCCCCCCTTTTACAGTTAATGAAAGAGATTGATGTTACATAATATACTTGCATTAAGTAATTGATATAAGTACTTAAAATGCATGTTAACCTAATTTACAAGTATGTTTTTAACTTTCAAACATGCACTCGGTTAAACTCACATGCTTGCACATGTGTGTATGGGGAAGATTAGATGTGCATATGTGTGTATAGACATATGCATTTTTTTTGGAATTGAATAGCATAGTAGCCTGCCAATGCATACTGTTATTTTTAACTAGGAGCCCAGTGCACAATTTGAAATTGCGCAGTGCCACTCACCCTTGAGTAGCCGGTCCATCTCCCTGGGCCCCCCAACAGCTGCAGCCGCTGGTCCAGCCTTGCCTCCCTCTCTGACCCTTGAAGCAGCCTCAGCCACTGCTGATCAGGCCTGCCCCTGACGCTGCACAGACAACCTTCTCTTGTCCAGTTGACCTGTTACAGCATCCCAGTTAATTAGCATATTTCTCTATTCTAATATACATAGCTATCCTATATAATGAAGAGCTAATATGCAAATGGTTGTCATGCCCTCAACACCCTCAAGTCCTCAAGCCCTTGTGCCCTTATGCCTGGGACCTGAGGCCAAGTCCCATGCCCTGGCTCCAGGACTAGTGAACCTGAGGCTGTGTGGTCCCCCCCCCCCACACACACACACACCCCCGTCCTGCCCTGCAGGGCTTGATGGGGTGGGACCAGTTAGGTTTGGGCCTTTCGCAATTTTTAGGCACACTCTGGTGGGCAAGGACTTGACTCTGGGTCCTATAGCACATCCGAGACTCTGACAGAAGGGAGATTTTCATATACATTTTATTAATTTTCTTTCATCTTTGACACTTATATTACAGAGAAAGAGCAAATAGCAATATTAAAATGTTTCCTAATTAATTCCCTTTTAATGTGCACAGATTTCATGCACCTGGACACTAGTTGTCTATAATAATAAAAGCCTAATATGGTAATTAGACCGGATGAACTTCTGGAATCCTTCCTTCTGGACAAAGCCTAAGCAGGCAGGGGCCAAGGCAGAGGCAGCTGCGGCAACAGCAGGGACCTAGGTCCTTGCATGAATTTCGTGCATAGGGGCCTCTACTAGTTTATAATAAACCTTATGAAAAGCAGTGCTGCCAGAGGCCTGAGTTGGGATATTAGCTGATTTTTAAAAGCCAAACTCAATAATTAAAAAAAAAAAAAAAAAAAAAAAAAACCAACAAAACACAAACCTTTCTTACAAACCAATTTTTACTTTTTTTCCTAACTATTACCTATAGCTTATTTGTCTGAAAAGTACTGGCATTGGCATAAAACATTAATTCACATATAAGACAAATATTAAATACCTATAAAATTAAGTAATGTGGAGGAATTGTGTGCCATTAAATTAGAACAAAATAGTTATTCAAACTGAATGTTACTATCTGTTACAAACTTCCTGGCAGCCAAGTTAAAAATAGAATAACACATGGGGTAAAATGACAAAAATAATATATAAAATATATTAAAAGCACATATCTACATAAACGCTTTCAAATGGCCAAATAATACCTATAAACATTATTTAATTCCCAGATTAAAATTAAACACACATATTTTTCTGATCATCAAGTCTATTTCTGTACTAAATTCAAGAATGAATTTGTTTTGTATCATGTTTTATAAGTATGATTGTGTAAACTGTGTGTCCTAAAAACCACAGAATTTACAGAAGATATGAAAAATGCTCTTTTCCAGGTTATCTTTCAATTATTATGACATCAACTTGAGCATAAACACAATATTTTATGTCTAAACTTAAATGAACTATTTGTACTTATGTATATATCTAACATTCAAGTCTAATATATTTTTAAGAAAATGTCACAATGACTAATTAGAAAGGATTTTGGGTTCATAGTAAAAAGACTTAGGTTTCAACCCTAGTTCAACAGTTTGCTGCCCATGTGATCTTTTTGTTTTATATTTTACTAGAGGCCCAGGGCATGAAAATTTGTGCACTGGGGGTGAGGGTGTCCCTCAGCCCAGCCTGCTCCCTCTCACAGTCCAGGAATCTTCAGGGGGATATTCTACTGACAGCTCCTCTGCAGGAGGCAAACAGGCTGATTAGGGGGAGGCGCCACCCCCATTACTCTGCTCCTGCTGCCACTGCCGGCTGCATCAGCTGTGAGGCCTAAGCCCCAGGTTTTGCAGCCACCAGAACTCACAGCTGCCTGAGCCCCAAGTCTCACAGCCACCAGGTCTCATGGCTGCCTGAGCCCATGGCTGCTGTGAGCCCCTGGCTGCCTGAGCCTATAGCTGCCTGATGTCCAGGACTGGCAGCCACTGTGGCTTTGTCCAAATGGATGTTTGGATGGACATCCAGAAGATGTCTGCCCCAATTAGTATATTACCCTTTTATTGGTATAGATTCCCTTTTGCTCTTGGTTGTATTGCCTCTTTCTTCCCATTTACTTTGGGTTTAATTATTCTTCTTTTCATAACTCATAAAGTGTGATCCAAATCATTTATTTGAGGCCTTCATTTTTTAAAAAAATATATCAATTGAAATCATAAAATCTCTTTTCAGCATTGCTTTAATACTTCACTAATTTTTATCTGTTGAATTTTTATTTATCGTGTTAAATAGAATTTATCAGTTTCTTAGTGATGTCCCCCTGGAATTATGGAAAATTTAGAAATGTGTTATTTATTTTCCAAATACTTAAAATTTTTCTAGTATTTTATCTTATTAATTTCTAATTATTTTTTTTCCAAAAAATTTAATAGTGGTACTTTAAGATACATTTTGTTTGTTCAAAGCTTAGTCTGACTTCACCCATTATTTCAAATCAGCTAAACCTGCAGAGGAGTAAAAATTGAGTTATCAGCTGTTAAAGTGTGTATACATTTTTCTGGGATAACCTATAAGTAGAAGTATTTTTTCTTTAATCAAATTTAGGAATTTTTTAATTATTAGTCCTTTATTTTTCTCTCTTTTTCTTCTAGAACTAATGGCATACACATCAGATATTATCTAAAAGATACCTGAAACTCCATTAGTTTTTTATAATATTTATTTTTATGTTCTTTACATTAAGTAAATTATCTTATTTTATATTTGAGTTCATTTAATCTTTCATTTAGTATTTTTATTCAGCTGTTAAACTTACCCAGTAATTTTTGACTTTGTGTATATCTTTTACAATTCTAGAATATCCACCTAGGTTTTTATATTATACTAGAGGCCTGGGACACAAAATTTGTGCACAGAGGTTGGGGGGTAGGGAAGTCTCCTCACTTGGCCTGCACCTTCTCCAACCTGGGACCCCTAGGGGGATGTCCAACTGTTGGCAGACTGACATTCCTCTTGCAATCTGGGACCACTAGCTCCTAACCGCTCACCTGCCTAATTGTCTCTAGCCCCTTTGCCTGCCTGCCTGATTGTGCTTAACCATATCTGCCTGCCTGCCTGATCATGCCTAACCACCTCCGCCTACCTGCCTGATTGCCCCTAACTGTATCTGCCTCTGCCTTGGCCCCACCATCATGGGTTTGTCCAGAATGACATCCAGAAAACATCTGGTCTATTCGGTATAATTACCATATTACCCTTTTATTAGTATAAATTTTTGTTATCTGCTGATATTTCCATTCATGTGACCATTTTCACTTAATTTCTTTGACAAGATCTATAGTAGCCACTCTAATACTCTTGTCTGCTAGTCCCAACATAAAGGCCATTCCGAGTCAATGTTCTTCCTATTGAAAATGTGTTTCATTTTCCTGATTCCTCTTATATTTGGGTAATTTTTAATTGTACTCTGTGCAGAATCTAATACTGTCTCTGATTAGTGTCATTTCCCTGTTTTAGCAGGTAATTATCTTAAATCGTCTTGAAATGTAAACGTGTTTCTTGAGTGGAAGCCCATCTCAAACCCTGTCTTTTTACTTTATCTCAGCTACCTTTTAGTCTGTATCATGTATGTGTAGTTTGGGGTCCATGATGGAATATGTGATCACCTCTCTGGTTCTTTCCCTTCAGGAACTCCCTGCTCTTTTCCAGTAAAGCCTTAGCTTCCCTGGCTTCATTCTCTTGATTTCCTAGGTCAAATGTTGTGGTTACTCTACCAGGGGCAGGGCACATTCTGCTTGTACTATCTTAATTATCTTTGTCCCCAGGCTACAATCACAGGCCTGGGATTTCTGTTTATATAATTCTTCTCTCTTCTCTCGGGCATATACTCCACACCAGAGTCTGCCTGCTGCTGATGACTGTCCAGTGCAGCTGTTTTTAGTATTATGTGCAGATTTTTTAATTGTTTTATTTAGCAGAGAGGAGGTGATCAGATACCAATTAATTATATAATTATCAAAATATCATTTTCATTTTGTATGTGAGGATACTGGTGTTAAGTCAATTAAGTAAATTTGTACATTTAAGAAAAAGCAATGGAGCTGAATCCAGCTCTTAATATTACAGTAATATATACTAAGAGCAGAGTTCATTTTCATCTGAGCGTATACATTTTTAATTAAATATAAATTTATCAATATTCTGAAAATGAGCAATTACACTAAGATCTTGTAGTATTTTTTAAAAATACAACAAACATTTATTTCTTCCTATGGATCTAGGATGAGTGAGCCTGTAATAAATTCTATAAATACTAATTATATTAACCACAAATTTAGTTTAGAAACATAAATATTAGCACAGTGAGAACTTAATAATTTCCGATCATCACTATGCTCATTGTAGCAAATATCTAAATATCAAAAGAAAATAGAATCCAACAGCTGTGCTCAGCAACCATTATATATACATAGATAGTTGTAATAACAGTGAAAATATTAATATTTACTAAATAATTAGTAAATATTAATTTTAAAAAGTCCTTGCTATATTATAGATGAAATTTTTAATTATTGGCATTGATATGTATTTCTAAAAATAGTTGAGCAAGCCTAATGCACTAACCCTTTTCTTTATGAGAAATCAGATTGATATAAGTTTAGCACCTATGCCCATACATTCTCATTTGAATGTGAATATTTCATGGAGAGAAATTCTCTTGGAGCCAATATTAACCTATTAAACTATTGCTTATTTTAAACATCTAACCACTTTCTTTTGTTATGCTTATTACAATATTATTGTGATACTAATAGTTTGCTGTATCGAAAGCACTATTGAAGTACAAAATACTAGTATAATTACTTTATATCTAGGAACAAGGAATATTCCTGAATGGACAAAAAGGAATAGTATTCCCTGTACTTCCTCATTGTTTTCTCTGGAAAGACTCAAATCTACTCAGTAATTTTTACTGCAGTAACTGACTGTGTTGGAAAAACAATTTGAATGGAATTCATATTCACACTATTTATTTAACCCAGAGGTAGCAGACAAGGTTTTTAAAATAAAACTTCTGGCATAACATATGATGATTTTAATGATCATTGTGTTAGATAACAGGTGCCAGCCTGATTCCCTTCCATTTTTTTCACCCTTTCTTCCTCCCTTTCAATCTGGTTTTCCTTTGCTCCACACTCCTATGTGTATTTTGGTCTGTAAAGAGCAATTTGCTATTTTCAGTTTTGGGGGAAGTGATGCCCACAAGTATTGAATAGCAAGGATGAAGAAACACCTAGCTTTCCCACTAACACAATTTCCTTTTTTCCTAAAGTAAGATGTTCTGCTATTTTATGGATGTGTGATGAATGCTAAGATAGTATTTCCCAAGGGTAATTCCTTAAAGATAAAAATTCTGGGTAACAAATGGATATATTTTTATTTAATTTTCATTTCTGAAGCATATTACCTCATTTGAATCCCCTGAATATCATTGATACCTTTGGTTATTCATTTTGATTTTAGGTTTTGTTGACACAAGGTTAACTATTTAGATGAAAACAGAGAAGAAAAAAAGAAACCAAACACACAACCTAGAAAATCATTTATGAAATTTTCAGAATCTCTGTGCCTAGCACTATCACATCTATTGTTATCTTAGTACAGACCATTAACACATTAGTCCTAATAATTGGTCTTCTTGTCTTTAGTCTTACTCCAAACATGCCACCTTCAGCAATGTTTCCATAACCATCTTCCATAAACCGATTTCATGATGTTACTCAACAAGTCACAAAACTTTAATGACTCCCTAACATACTTAGGACTAAGGCAATAAATGAGGACTGATAATTCTGTCTTTAAACTCTGAGCTGCAAGAATGTAGAAAATCGTAAATTATCCACTCAATCATTGTTTTATTCATAAATGCATAAAACTTTTATTAAGGGCCAACTCGGTGGTAGGCATTGTTTAGATATTAGAAAAGAGAAGAGTAGAGGTATGTAACTGATTAAATTCCCTGCCTTTGTGGAGCAACAAGGGGAGAAATGCAATGAGCAAACAAGCCAGTTGACTTCATTGTGGTTTAGAAGAAGATGATGATAAAGCATAGGAGGTGAAGATGTCACTGAAGGTGGGGAGGCAGAATGAATTCTAAATCAGGAGTTCCCACTGAGACACTTCTGTTTACAAGCAGCCTATAGCAGTAAGGAAAAAGGCTATACTAGTATCTTAAGGAGCACATTTCAGGAAAAGGGACTCCTGTAAGAAGCTCTCCAGGCAGGAGTTTGCCTGTCACAATCCCAGAGCAGCAAAGAGGACAGCCTGAGTGACCAAGAGGAAAGGGAGGGCAGCTGAAGTCAGAGAGTTAAGTGGGGCATGAGCTAGGCCAGGGTAGCCTCAACTCTGAGTGAGATAGGAAGTGATTGGCAGGTCTCAAGCAGAAGAGGGCATGACCTGGACTACAGGGCAAAAATGATTATTCTGACCGCTCTCTTGTGAATTAACTGGGAAGAAGGCCAGGGCTAATCAAGGAGGTTCAGAGGCTCCTGAATAATCCACATTAGAGACTGATGGACACCTGGAATAAGGTGACAGCAATGGACAGGAGTTCATGTGTATTTTGTAGGGTCCTGTTATAGATACAAAACCATTACTGTAGAGTCAGGTAAGGGGGTAGATATTAATTTAGAAGGGTAAAGACATTGCAAGGTGACAATTAATATAGGATTCATAAAATTATTTTAAGTGTAAATTATAATTATTATTATAAGCGGTCTGATACACCTCTATGCTGCCTTTTCCCTATAATTCTAGAAGCCTTTTCTTTGACCACCTCTTTACCTAACAATTTTATGGTAGAGAGAATAGAAAGATAGTTTTCTTATTGAACAATATCGAAACTTGTTCTTTTGTGCAAGGTTGCTTGAACAAATTTTGTCTTTTGTTTTGGGCAGTGTAGATTTTTTTTCCACACACAAAAAAGAAGTTTCACAGCTTCCTCTGCAGTTCTTGCCCAGGCAATGCCTATTGATGGGTGGAACCTCTCTGAACCCCCTTTACTTTCCTTCTTTGACTTCTGGAGGGAGTCACCTCCCCAAACAATATGCCAACTTGGTTTAAATAGGTTTACAAAGCCTGTATTCCTGGGAAATACCACATCAAGTGTATAACTATCTGAGTATATGATGGAGATATTTCATTACCTAAACTTTCCCTGCTGTGTGATATCACTGTCTATTTTTCTTTGGAGATCCCCTCTTTTGTCTTGGTCCAGAGAAGACATCTGATGCTGTAAGGAAGGACACAAAATGAAACTCTGTCCCACCTGTCACACTTGATTGCTTGTATCCTTGAAATTATTGGTGAAACTTGACACCATGAAAGATCTCCATGAATTTAATTAGACAATCCGACCTTTTGTTTTAACTAGGAGAGGGTTCAAGTAAAAAATGAAAGAATATAAATAACTCTCTCTATGATATTTGCTGTATTGGGAGTAGAGGAATGAGGCACAGCTCTAGTCAAAATATGTAGTCAACATGGGGCTTATCTTTATTTTAAATGTTTAGGAATGCCTTTGAATTTTTTTAAAAAATTGGAATCATGAGAAACCCAACCTGCCTTCAGAAATGCTTACACAAGTTCCCTCAAATAGTAGATTATAATATTTATGGCAGCATTATTATTTGTAATAAACCAAAGCTGGAAACTATCCAAAGACCCATCAACATTAGGATGGATGAATAAATTATAATTTGCTTTCATAGAATACCATATGGCAATGGGACTGAGCAATCTACAAATATTATAAGCATCAGTTTTATAAATTTAATGACTGAGCAAAAGAATTAAGGCATGAAATTATTAACGCAAATTCCAATAAATTTATAAAGTTTTCTGTATTTGCAACATGTATAGAAAGTCCAAAAATAAGCAAAGTGAATCTACTTTGTCAGAAGTCAGGACCCCAGATATTCTTTGCGGGAATAATAATTGGAAGGGGACAGAAAGAGATTGTCTAGAATATTTGCAAAGTTATATTTCTTGAGGTAAATTTCACAGATGAATTCAGTTTTCAATATCTTGTTGAGCTGTGAATGTATAAATTAGGCACTTTTCTGTACTTCCATAAATTTTTCTAAAAAGCAATTGGCATGCAGCGACTCCTTATTCCACTTACAAGGTCATGGTCTAATTAAATTGAGCCCTCCTAAATAGCAAGCTCTATAAAGAAAAGAGTGCAGTAGTAAAGGATGTAGTGATCTTTATAGATTTTATCTATTTATCTTTCATCTTTAGTTCCAAAATAGGAAATTCTCTCAGCTGTGCATTCTTGCTATAGAAGGCTATCACTGCTAATGATGCAATGTCAGCCACATTGTTTATATCATGTCTTGGCTGAACTAGATTCTTATCAATGAAGATTCTTCTATAAATAGCCAAGCAATAGGTATGGTTCTCAATTTATGAGTGGTAAAATTGGAAAGTATAAGACAAGCTTTAGCTCTAGGCTCTACCTTACTTTCCCCCCCAATCTAATTAATATCAATGATAGAGTTTTATTTTTGACATATCTCCAAGTTATTATGTAAAACCTGAGCTCTTTTTCATCAATTTATTTGTTTAAAATGTGAACTAATCAACAGTAGAAGTCTGCAAATAAGCTAAGAGGTAAATTACAACATTCCTAAAGTCAGGTCAGTGAGAAACAGCACAAGCTGGGTAATTTTACTACTTAGCATATTACTCACTATAAACAAATTAGTTTGCCAATGATATCCAATGTTCTGCTCTTCAAAGGTGAGATATATACAATCCTGATAGTTTTGAGAAAGATAATGTGGCTGTGCTCAGATCTATCTGAAAAGAATATTGAGATCTCACATAATGGTAGCACAAATATGCCCTCTAGGGAATTTATAGTCAGGTGTATATATAAGACACTAGAGGCCTGGTGCACAAAATTTATGCACTTGCAGGGTCCCTCAGCTGGCCTGTACCCTCTAACAGTTCAGGAGCCCTTGGGGGATGTCCAACTGATGGCTTAGGCCAGCTCCCCACAGTTAGACATCTTTCGCTGCCACAGAGGTAAGAGAGGCTCCTGTCACCACCACTGCGTTCACCAGCCATGAGCCCAGCTTCTGGCTGGGTGGTGCTCCCCCTGTGGGAGTGCACTGACCACCACCATGGGGCAGCTCCTACATTGAGCGTCTGCCCCCTGGTGGTCAATGCATGTCATAGTGACTGGTTATTCTGCCAGTTGGTTGATTTGCATATTAGCCTTTTATTATATAGGATAAGCGTGTTAGGTTAACACAAGGAAATAGGGAAGCTAAATGATGCAATAATGAGTTAGAATATCAAGATAGTAGGAGTTAGATGGAAGGAGCTACGTTGATACGTTGGATAAATAATGGAAAGCTACTAACGAATGTGATTTGATTTTTTCTGTTTATGCATGATGAGTAGGAAGAGGCAGGTGGTCTGGTCATCCCTGGACCTATCCTTATGTTCTGTGTATGATTCTTAGGTCTAGAGGAGTGTCAGGTACACACTGAGTAAATTTAGGTAATCCTATATAATAAAAGGCTAATATGCAAATTGACCTAACAGCCAAACAACTGGTCACTATGATGTGCACTGACCATCAGGGTACAGGTGCTAAATGCAGGGTCTCCCCCCCGGTAGTCAGTGTACTCCCATAGGGGAAGCACCACTCAACCAGAAGCTGGTTTCACTCTAGCAAGCACAGCAGCGGTGGGGCAAGCCTCTCCCACCTCTGCGGCAGCCATAAGGATGTCTGACTGCCAGCTTAGGCCCACTCTCTGAGGGCTCCAGGACTGTGAGAGGATACAGGCTGGGCTAAGGGACCCCTGCTGAGTGCACAATTTCATGCACCAGGCCTCTAGTCATTCTATAATAGCTTACCAAATATTAAATTATTTCCCCCCAGCAGATAGGCAGAGAAAATCATTGACAATATTTAGAAAACATGCAGAAAACTTTTTTTTTTTTTAATAGCATGCTTGGGTTGATGGAAAATTATCACTGAGCTAAATTGAAAACTGTGACATCATTTCTGTGGAGGAACATCAGATAAAACCTTAATTATATATAAAAAAAAATAACTGAATCATTCAGTGAGTTTTAAAATTAGAACCTTGGCAACAGGATGGGAGTTAAAGCTGGACTCCACTCCCAGTCACAATGTAGAGAGGAACTTCTGGTCATAGAAATACAAAGAGAGCACAAGTATGGGGTTTAGGGTACCTCCTCCAGGCCAGATCAGCACAAATGATTTTTTTCAATGTGAGTAAACTGTTCCTACCTTAGTTTCTGGGATATTAAGAGGGATTTAAGGTTCTCAGATGAAGGCAAAGACTTTTAGCTGTAAACAGAGAGAATACCAAAGTTGAGCATGAGGCTGGCCCTGACAGTTCCAAGTAGCAGGTTCTTTGGCAACTTGTGATGGTTAGTTAATTTAATGTGTCAACTTGAAGGATATTTTTGGATGAGATTAACATTTAAATAAGTGAACTTTGAATAAGAAGATTGCCCTTTGAATAAGAAGATTGCCCTCCATAATATAAATAGGTTTTATCCAATCAGTTAAAGGCCTGAATAGAACAAAAATATTGGATTCCCAGGGCAAGAGGGGATTCCCCAGTGGACGACATTTGAACTTCATCTATACAGTTGGCTCCGGTGGGTCTTAAACTTGCCTGCCTACACTGCAGATCTGGGCTTGCCAATTTCTATAATCCCATGAACCAATTCCTTGTATTAAGTCTCTTTATACAATGAACACGCGCGCGTGCGCGCACGCGCACACACACACACACACACACACGCACACACATCCTATTGCTTCTGTTTGTTTCTATTTCTCTGGAGAACCCTGACAAATACACACTTGAAACTGTTCCTCCAAAAATACAAGACACTTTAGTGAGTTAAAAAGTGAGAATAATAGTTTGGAGAATTATTTATATTATTTATTATTTTGGGGTCTACACAGTTGTTCAATGCTATACATTTAGTAACACACTCAAAAGTATGATAGGGTTGTTGAAAAAAACATATAAATATATTCTGTTTCAAAGATATTTATTACAGACAAAAGTCAACCCAACAAATAACTTCACTTAAATTCATGTGGAGGATGGTAAGCTTAGAAAATAAGTAATTGATTATGACTTCCTAGTTTTTGCTACTTTAGTTTACATCATGTATGTCCCTACCCTGGTTACTGAGGATATGCAGTAGCTACTGAGAGAAAGCCACTGCTCTCATCAATAATGAAGACACTTGTAATCTACAAATGATTTTCCCAGTATTAATGTCATGTGCAGAAATTTAAATAAAATGAATAAATAAAACAAAAAATAAAAATCCTCCAACAACCTCCTACAAAATATTTTTAAATTGTGCAACCTTGTGAAGCAATTCTTCAAAGCTCTGTCCCTAATTAAAAAACCAAATCCTGAGCAAGGAATATTTTCCTCCAATGAAATATACACTTTATTTTTCCAGAATGTCTGTGATTTGCAATGTCTTACTGACCTATTTAGGATATCAAGTTTTCTACCATTGTAAAGGTACAAAGGAACATAGACTGTTGCCATAGTAATACTGCAGTTGTTGTTATCCTCAGAAGGACACAGAAGGTCAGGGAGGCCAATTTGTATTTGTAACCTCTTCCCCTCGGGATATCAGAGAGTTTTAATCACATTGGAGTCCACTGTCCCTTCAGAGATCTGTCTTTCATCTGTGCTGGCAAAGGCAGAGCATGGACTGTTCTGTCAGCAACTATTATTTCCCAATTGCCTAGAAAAACTATATATTATACCTCAGAGTCTTTTAAATAGTAAGTATTTCCTTAAAAAACAAACAAACAAACAAACAAAAAAAAACAAATAAGGCTGCCATAACAAAGTACCACAAACTGGATGATGTTCACATGAAAAATGCATTATGTTTGAGATCATGGTGTTTGCAAGGGTTCATTTCTTTTGAAAGGAAGGGAAGGATCTGTTCCAGGCCTCTCTCATTGACTTGCAAATTTAATCCTCAGTTCACATGGTATGTCTGTTTTCAAATTTCCCATTTTTATAGGGACACCAGTCAGATCAGCACCCTCTTCAATGATCCCATTTTAACTGTAAAGCTCTGTAAAGATCCCACCTCCAAAAAAAGGTCACAGATAGTCAGAAATACTGGGAATTAGAATGTCAACATATACATTTGGAAAGGGGTTGGGACAAAATTCAATTTATAACATTGAGTCTGTCAGAAATAATATATGGCCTGACCTCCATCATTTTTACCCTAAGCTGCTATCTTAACATCTATGATAATTTATTTGGGTGTTTGCATTCAACAGGCATTGTTAGACATTTTTTCATATATATATATATATATATATATATATATATATATATATATACATACATACATACTAGGTTCATTATGTCTCTATATCTATATCCATATCTAAAGAGAAAGAGAGAGAGAAAGAGATGTATAGATAGGTAGATATAGATAAAAAGAGAGAGAAAAATTCAAAAAAAGTTAGGAATAGTTTCCTGTAATATATACCTTTATGATGAGGTGGCTAAATGGAAAGGAAGGCTGTGACTATCAGGAAATGGAGTGACAGAGGAAGATCCCTCCTTTGTACAGCAGCCACTATACTGCCTGGCCCACAACATCTTCATTTGCAAAGTGCTGAATATGTACTAGATATTTTCTTAGAGCTAGCAGAATTATTCTGTAAATAAGTTCGTTAAAATCCAAGGGCTAAGAAGAGAATTTTTCACATACAGCTCTTTAGAGCCTAAAGTTCATTTGCATCTCAGAATAGCTATAAATTATAATGAGAGTAAACATAAAATACTGTTTGTCAACAAAGCAAAACACAGAGGAAAAAAATTACTACCTCAAAGTCACAGATCTCTGGTTGGTGATTCTGAATATGAACACTGATTTATAACCCAAAGGTCATATCACAGTCATATTGCTGACATTAAAAACCCAAATTAATCTCCTGATTACAGCAGAGGGAGGTATGCTTGGAAGTGAAAACAAACTACCAAGTTAAAAGATGTCAAATAAACCTTGCATCCATGGGTATGTGATGAACATGTTGCATATGGGTAAACACACCACTTCTAGTTAGAACTTAAAATAAAGTGTAGCAGTGCAATAGACAGGTAGGCAGATTTTAAAATATTTAGTATGCAAATGTTATCAAATAAGATTTCAATTCTGCATTTTAATTCATTCAAACCCAATAATTCACAGACTAATCTGTCTAGTTTATAAAAAAGTAACAATTTTGGTGGCACTAAGTGGTAGTAATATTGTATAGACATTGCACGATAAGTCTGGAATGAGAAATAGAACTCATAAAGTATAATGGCTACTTTTTTTTTTTAATTTAGTCATTGATTCAACAACTATTCATTGGTCCTTCTGAATTCCCAAACATTTTACTAAGTGTGAGGGTACAGTAAAAATGTAACCTGAAAAAAAAAAAAAAAAACACAACTTTTTTAATTAAAATTAAATATTATCACAGTTACATCTCTTATAAATGATGATCATTATCACTTCTGACCTAACTTCACTTATTTTTATACTATTCTCTGCTGGATTTAACTAACAGAATTTATGAATTATCAAAATAACTGAAACATAGAAAAAAATGTGGCATACATGGTGAATCTCCTACCTTTGTCTCAACTTATTTTTTTTTTTAAATTATAAATCCTCAGGCTTCTTAATCTCCTCATCTGTCAAGCTTGACTTTATTACAAGGCATGCTCTTATAACAATGAGTGTAATGAATGTGTGTCTCCCCAAAAATGGGGGTTCATTCAAAGAAGGTCATTTTATTCTGATTTGAGAAAATCTAATTATCTCTGCTGTCTTTCTAATTTGCATATTTTACCTACAGTGCACTATAACACATTTTCCTTTTATATTATCATGACCTATCGATGTGTCGTTTTAATCCTTGTGGCTACTGTTGAATAAAGTGATGGACAGATTGAAAAAGTTCTGCAATTACTGTTTCTATCATATCTAAGTGAATATATGCTAGGGAGAATTGAGGGCAAGAGATTTCAACTGTTCTGATCCGATTCCTTTAAAAAAAAAATTTTTATTCTCCAAATCTGTCAGTGACTGTAATAGCATTGATACAATCTCTAAGCTGCTTGTCTTCCATGACTTACACATTTTAAATTTAAACTAACTTCCCTTTTTGTATGTATCTCGTATTTCCTAAAGCCATGGACTAGTAAATGAAAGGTACACACCATGAAATGAGCAGGTAATTCTTTCCTCATAAACATCTCAAAGGATAAAGCAGATAAACAAAACCCATATCAACCAAATAAATAGAAATAAAGACAGAAACAAACAAAACCCAGTGCTTTGACATTATTATAGCAAACAGTGGGGATTTATAAACAGTGTATTTCACATTTCATTGTGCTTAGAATAAGATAATCACTTTAAGCAGATTTTGACTAATGAGACACTCAAGAGGTTAATTGAACTGAATTTTGACCTGGATTTTCTTCTACAGGATAATTATAAAGTTGGTATAACTCATTCTATAACATCACAGTTTCAGATATTTGTTCTTTCCTTATCTCAGTTTTCACTCATCATTGTTATGCTTTTGTTTTATTTGCTTTACTTTTTAGAATGGGGGACTTTAGCTCAGGGTCAATAGCCCAGGTTTGAATTATGTTGAAAAACAAACAACAAAATATCCACTGTTATTATAATCAGGTCTCCAACTTTTAAAGTTAATAAGACATTTTACAACTGAAATAGCTTGTCTTTTGTCAAGGATACCAACAAATGTGACCTAACTCTCACATTCCCTACATAAACCTATTTCAGTTACAGAGGAGGGGCCCTGTCATATCTTCAATTTTATGAACTTCACTAGTGTTATTCTGAGAATTAAAATCCTTGTTTCACAGCCTGTTGCTCTCTTAAATGTGCTTAAGGAGACTTTTATTTATTTGTTATTTTCTCCCTTTGAAGCAAGTTTGCATTTATTTTTACCCTTTTGATAGGAAAACTTCAGAAGCTATCAGAGCCAAATGAGCATTTAAATAAAAGTTTTAAATCTACAAAATCTACAATATTCCTCTCTGATATACCAAGACTTCCATGAAAGTGGGTATCTTATTTCCTTTGTCTTTCTCCTCATTCCACTAGGTAGGGGTGTCGAACTCAATCAGAGAAGGGGCCAAAATCTAAAATCCAGCCTAAATCGCGGGCCGAATGGTTTACTGAACAGTCATAAACTGTCATTGTGATGGAAACGCAGCGGAGTGCAGTGATGACAGTGCGGTGCGCGCCACATTGCAAGGCCTGGCGGGACGGATTTGGCCCGCGGGCCTTGTGTTTAACACATGTGCTCTAGTGGGTGGCCATAAATATTTGTCAAATAATAGCTTAATTAGGTAATATCACTGAGTTCTTCCTATGTAACAGATCCTGTGCTAACCACTTTATGAGCATCATTCCATTAAAGATCACACAAAAACCTATGAAGTACATAAAGTTATATGAGGTTCATTTGGTCAAATTGAAAGAATAATTGTTATCTATCGATGTGTATATTCTAAAAATATGTATAGGAAAACCCATCAGAAACTTGACTTTGGGAGTAGAGAGAGTGCCTGGGTCTCAGGAAGGGATAAGCAAACTTATGGCTATCACAACACAGAACCATGTGGTTATGTGAACCAGGGAATCATGTTGCTAAAGATGTTACTTTGGGCCAGGAGCCAGAAGGCTTAGCTGTTGATATGACCAAAGCCAAGTCATTAACATACCAAGCTCAGCTTTGTGTAATTTATAGAAGTTTATGTAGTATGGAAAAATAATATCTGAAATTTCTCCTAGCCTTCATATTCTGAAAATCTCAAAATCTTAAAGTGGTTAAAACATGTACTCTTAACAGCCTTATAACCTGAGACAGATTACCTAAAGTTTTTTTTTTTACTTATTTCTTGATTTATAAAATGAAAATAATAGTAGGTTCTATCTCATAAGGTTGTGTAAATAAAATTAGGATAATACCCATCAATGATTAGAATTCTGTCTGACATGTAATAACCAATTTGAACAAGAGTGACATTTGTAGATAAAAGTCACATATTTTCAAAATCGTTTGTTCAATATTTACCAGATGAGTCAGCAAGATTCTCCCCAAAGAATTATCTAATTGAGGTTGGCTAGGATTAACTCAGCCATAAATTGTGTAATTAGTCATTTGTTTATGATCATTATAAATGTCTTTCCTTATGTTTACCTCCCCGCAGTCTGATCTCCTGTTCTCTTCAGCGTGAACTAGAATTAGTTGAATATTAGCTTGCAGGATACTATTTTAGCACATTTGCATAATTCCTTTATGACTATTTTATGGTGGAAGTTGTGCTCTAAGGAAAGTGTTTTGTTTTGTTTTTTAAATAAAGTTATGTTCTTTTTAAAATTTATTTAGAGGCCAGACACCACAGTTTGAGAGAAGATTTATTCATTTTCTCTACTACTAATGTAATGTGGATGAGATTCCTCAGCAGGAAACTGGTCCAGAACTGGGGGGACAGATGCACAGAAACACTGGAGTGGGTTTTCCTGCATTTGTGGCTGGGACTAGAATGATCAGTACAGAAAGAATGACAGGGAACAAGTATTATAAATACGAAGCTGGGGGGATAGGAAACATCTTAAAGTGACAACAAGATGAGTCTTTCCCTGAAATTTTGTTTTTTCTCAGAACTGAGTAAGGATAATTGGGCTGGAGTTTAAACTGGAGCAAGAAGAGGCAAGCATGTGGTACCAATAGAGATGAAGTTGAGAGAAGGCTTATGGAAAGGTAAATGTCATAAGGAAGCTCCCTTCTCAATCTCTTGATAGATAAAATCTTTTCTAACTCTGAATTTTACTTTAATATAAAATGATCTTTCTCTTATGAAACCAGAGGAAATACATATCCTATATAATAAAAGCCTAATATGCAAATCAACCGAACAGCAGAATGACCAGAGGAACAACTGGTCTCTATGATGCACACTGACCACCAGGGGGCAGGAGCTGTCCCCAGCCTGCAGGCCCCAGGCCAGCCAAAGAGGGAGTTAGTGGGGGCCTTCTGGATCACCCTGCCAGTCACCCAGCAGAGGAAGGCAACTGGTGGGGAGCAGGGCAGGCAAGCAGATGGCGCCAGGCCAGCCATGGCATGTGTCAGTAGGGGACCCCCAATTGTCCTGTCAGTTGCCCCAGGCAGTTGCCCCACAGATTGGCTCTGATCACCGGCCAGGCCTAGGGACCCTACCTGTACATGAATTTCATGCACCAGGCTTGTAATATATATATATAAAATAAAAGCTTACTAGACTGATGATCTTTAGGGCGAAGCTGTAATATGCTTATTAGACCTGATGACCTTCAGGGCGAAGCTGGGGCTATGAGGGAAGTCCAGATCCCAGGTGCCAGAGGGAAGCTGGTGCCAGTAGCCATGTGTACCCTATATTTTTGGCCCTTAAATTCTAGATTAAGCTACATAATATACTTACGTTCTACTATTATTCTTCCTTCAATACCAAAGGAAGAAACATTTCAGTGCAAGATTTAGGAAGATGTTTATTGGCAAATGAACACAACAAGCACGTGTTGTGCAATGTACAGGGACTTGATGGCTTGAAAGGTCTACATTTCGACAAGCCCATCTGATTTCCAGGTGCTTCAACTCAACAGAATCTCAACCCGCATTCCTGGGATCTTGCTACCATTACCTTGCAATGGGGATTATTTAGTACCTCAAAAAGCCACACCAGGGTGTCAATAATTGCTGAACTATTGCTGAGACTATAGTGATTTCCAGGAGGTAAAAGGCTGAATTTTGTTTACTCATTCCAAGATTAATTGAAAGTGGAAGAACTTTGTTAAGGGATGGTGCAATGAATAGAGTCAATCTGCAATATTGCTCCTTTTCTAGAACTCTGCCATCCCAGGGCATAGCTTGTTCAAGCTGAGGCCTGCTTGTGTCTTTCACAGTCACACCAGCATCTGACACAGTCAGAGGAGGCAAGGCTCTAATCTGAGCCAAGATACTAATTATAACGAACATGAAAGGATGCTAAATTTGGCTTGAGAACAAAAGCCAATGACTGTTCTTTTTAAAAATCAGTTCTAACATTTGATTTTCTTAATCATTTATGGGGTTTGCAATAACATTGAAAAATAACACTGCATAAAGCATTAGTAAACATTGCTAAGAAAAAACTGGCCCAAACATAATAACATTACATTTGGTTAAGAAATCAGGCTCCCATCAGGTCTCCCTTTTCATGTAGTCAACATTTTTTGTGCTTTTTGCAATAACGACATCTCTGGTTTGCCCAATCATTGCCTGATTTAATTATTTATAACAATCATTCTTAATAATATGGATAAGATTGTTTTATAATTGCATTCTGTGTGTCCCTGGAAAAGGAGTTCTTTTGCTCTTAGTGAAACCAAGTGGTTAAATGTAGTGTGCCGAAGACTGTTACCAGCAGAGGGCATGCTCTCAGCCAAGCATTCTCACTCTGCAATGCTCTTTGCTCCTTAACTTTCCCTAATGGGATGTTTCCCTCTACTTCATTATCCTTTCATCTCTCCCCATTGCATAAACCCAATTCCATCTGAGCTTTCAATGCACTCTCCTCCCAGCTGAGGGCAGATTGATTTAACTTCAGTGTTCCATCTTTGCACATTGAAATGTTTTCTTTAAATATGTTTTTATTGATTTTAGAGAGAGGAAGGGAGAAGTAGAAACACTGATGTGAGTGAAACATCCATCAGCTGTCTCCTGCACGCCCCGAGGGGATCAAGCCCACACCCTGGGCATGTGGATTGACCTGTAATCAAACCAGTGACCTCTTGGTGCCTGAACGATGCTCAACAAACAGCCACATTGGCTAGGCTGCACATTGAAATCTTTAGCAATTAAAGTTCACATTGAAGGCTGTGAACCGCTCCTCAGCTATAACAGAATTGTGTACTGGTTGTGTTGGTTGTCAAGGGAACCCTGATACTGTCTAGCCATTTCAATGCCAACAGCATTTATAGTACAGCAACAAGAATTAATGTCAAAGCACTTTGAGTATATTTTTCCCCCTAAAAGCTTAGGTTAAGTTTAACTCTTATCACCAACATAAACCCCTGAGCCTCCAGGGTAGAGAGGTAGAATTGTTGCAAAGCAAACACTTAGCCTGGGAGAGCTTATCCATTTTGGACCTTGCCAGATGAATCTAAGGCCTGGAATGCTCTGAAAGACTCCAGGGAAACAGAGTCCCCTTTGTTTCTCTTCTCTTGACTGTCTTCCTGGATAAATTCAGGCAGTTTTCCAATTCATGGCTATCTCCCTCCAGCAAGGTCTGATCACTGTAAGTGCGTGGCTGGAATGGCATACTGCTTTGACAGAAACCCCAGAGTAAACAGATAATGTGCCTGGGAACCCAAATTCCCAATCCCGGGAAGGTCAACCTGAGATGAACTGCAAGAAAGTTCCTTTTCAATCACGCTGATTTCTCCTCACTTAAGCAGTGCTGGAAAGCGCAGACACTGCACACGGCTATTACGATAAGTTGGACTCATTTAACAGCAGTAGTAAACCTGGGAAGCTGCCTCCAATGAGCAAACCGACAGCAATGCTGGTAAACAAGTGTTCGCTCCTGTTAACAGC
This sequence comes from Pipistrellus kuhlii, assembly GCF_014108245.1. Taxonomy (NCBI): domain Eukaryota; kingdom Metazoa; phylum Chordata; class Mammalia; order Chiroptera; family Vespertilionidae; genus Pipistrellus; species Pipistrellus kuhlii. The sequence goes on from NW_023425404.1 coordinate 5,410,425, forward strand.
TGTGTGGGTTTGCAGTACCAGGTGTGCTATGTAAACGCAACTCGACGCCGCATTTATCACTTATTAAGAGTAATCAAAATGCACCATGCAGACCACCCCTCTGGCAGGTGTCATAAATAAAGCTGCCTGGCATTTGTCAGGGGGCTCAAAAGTAGATTCACAAATTTCATGTAAATCATAGATAATAGCAGCTAAGCTCCCATGAAAATACTGCACTATGAAAAATAGTTAAGGAAAACTTCCAAGCCATAGTCCTGGCTAATTTTCACAAACAGTTGATTCTAAGTTTGAAAGGAGCCAATGAAAAACTTTCTTGCTGAAACAAAATTGTTTGACAACCACAAAGACAGGGGCATTTACAATTGTGTTCAATGATTGTGATAAAGAGATGTAGACTATTGGTAAACTACTGCAAAGCCTATCAAAAACCAGGTATTTTAATTTGCTGATGATATTACATATCTTGTTGTAATAATGGGACAGAGACTGGGCTGCAGAGTTTGTAGGTACTAGTTAGGCAATTAATTTGATGGTAAATTTCTCTCCCTGCTACATAACGTACTTAATAACCTATCCTGGCTATTGAGCTGCTCTGAATACTGAATCATTGAATTTATGAATTGGAAAGTACCTTAGGAGCTGTCTAATACATCCTCCCTCTGATATATTAAGCTTTAATAGAGAATCCCTTTAGAGTCACCAAGGAGCTTCTACTCAAATATTTCTAGTGATAAAGAACTCAGTACTTCATAAGAAATATATTTCATTTCTGAAGATCACATTCTTCAATTAAGCTAAGTTACTCTTCCTCATAATTTTATAGACTCGTCCTCATCTGATCCATTTGCTCCCACTGCTTTACATCAGAATGAAATTGTCATGAGGGCAGAGACTGTGTTTGTCTTGTGCGTTTTTTTACACTATATCACTTAGTATTGTACATGGCATTGCAGTGAACAAATAAATGCACATGTTTACTGAATGAGTGAAACATGCTGAAAATATTGATAATCATGAAAATGTTGATATTCATGAAAATATGGAGGAGGAGACAAAATTCATTTAATTCATATCTTATCTTTCAATTATTACTCATATATTTATAACCCTGATTGTTCATTTATAGGCTTATTTAAGAGTATGTATTCATTTTGAGAAAGAGAGAAAATATGCCAATACCTTACCATGTTAATGCTAGTATTCCTTGTCCATTAAAAAACTTTAAAATAGTGTAACCCCTTCACCTAGTCAGGAGCCACATTGATCACTTATTAACATTTATTAAAATGCACCATACAGACTATTCCTGTGGCATGGTCTATAGGTATAACTCATAATGAGGACACCAGATACACAATTGCTTCCCACATCTTCCTCTTTCAAAGTCAGATTCAAAGAAAAAATATTAAAAGCAATCCCTATTCATTTCTATCAACTTCTAGGCAGGCCTTGAAATCCTATACAATAAAGAGCTAATAGGCTAATTAGACTGGACAGCAAACAACCATCTAGAACAACCTGCCAGAATGACCAATGGGTGGGGGGGCAGAGTTAATGAGCCTGCACCACAAGGCCAGCCATGGCAGTCCTAGGACCCTCCCTTCTGCAGAGGCGGTGGCACAGGCCTGGTCCCAGTGCCTCCCCTTCCATAGAGGTGTCTGCAGGGGAGCCAGCCTAAGCTGCAGTTGGACATCACCCAAGGGCTCCCAGGCTGCCAGAGGGATGTCTGACTGCCAGGTTAGGCCAAATCCCCTGGAGACAGGGCCTAAGCTGACAGGTGGACATCCTCTGAGGGGTCCCAGACTGAGAGAGTGCAGGCCAGGCTGAGGGAACCCCAAGTGCATGAATTTTCATGCAACGGGCCTCTAGTATATTAAAAAAATAATTCCCATCACATTGAAGCTAATTGGCTTCTATGCAAATTGGTTGGGTCGCTCCGATTTTAATTATAGTGAATAATACATTTTGAATTTTTAAACATATTTTTTATTGATTTCAGAGAAGAAAGGAGAGGGAGAGAGAGACAGAAACATCAATGATGAGAGGGATTCATGATTGGCCACATCCTAAATGCCCTACACCGGGAATGGAGCCTGCAACCCAAGCACATGCCCTAACCAGGAATTGGACCATGACTTCCTTGTTCATATATTGGTACTCAACCATGGGCTGGGCCATTTTACATTTTTGAATTAAAATTGAAGACTTTAAAAACTTAGAAAATTGAGCTTTTTATTTGTCACTTACATTATATTTAATTCCCATATTCCTAATTTTGTTAACAGTTACCACTGACATGTTCCCCATTGCTGATAAAGATTTTGAAAACTTTCTGGGTCAGTTTTTCTAAGAAAAATAGTTCATGTAATGAGTATTGGCTTAGTACCTACTATGTGCAAGAAATAGTTCTAAATACCATCCCTTATAGGAATTATATTTTGTGTGGGTGAGAATAGTAGAAACTTAAGAGTGAAGAGATACTAATTAGATAATGATAGTGGAAAAAATAAAGCAGACAACGTGTTCTGGCCAGTGAATGGGAGTGATGATGTTGGTCAAAGACTACAAAGTTGACATTTGAGTAAAGGAATAAAGGGGTTCTCTGGATAAATGGGAGAGAGTAGGCAAAATTATCTATTTCATTGCTGCTAAAACCTACTGTGTCTATAAATGAAGACCAGTGACACAGAGGTCTATAGATAAGCAAACAGGGCAACATAATGGGTTGGGATAGTTTGATGATAAAAGGTATAAAAAGGGAAGAGGAACAAAAAAGAATGAGTTTAGTTAGAAAAATCATATCATCTATAATAATAAAAGCAGAAGACCTTCTGGAAGAAGCTGAGGTGGCAAGGGCTGAGGCACAGGCAGCTGTAGTGGCGATGGGGGCCAACCCCCTTATACAAATTTTGTGCATCAGGCCTCTAGTTTGCTACAAAATATACAACTACTTTCCCTAACCTCCAATCTCAGCACAATGCTCAGCATTTGTGATTTTCAATCCTGTGGCCATTGTTTGAAGGCATTTGACTGCACTGTCTCATTTTCATGTGCCATCTCACTTTTGGATTCCATTAGGTGCTAAATGTGTATAGTCCAAGAGTGCCTCCTTTGCATTCAGAAACGGGAGAGGTTTCAGGAAAGCTATTGAATTTTCATAAGGGCGCTCAAATGAAACCTGCAAACCCTTTGAATTTATTTCATTGCTATGCAGAGATCGTAGGCATTTGCATTACCTTTTATAATACCTAGATACTTATTTTCCTTTGTCCTGTGGTAAACCAGGGCAACAATACTTTACAGAAATTCTATTATCTAAATTAAAAAGTATACATTCAATAATGTTTAGGTGTGTTATGCATGTGGCACATGCTTGTAAGCTTTCTCTCTCTTACAGTACACAGACACCCTTGTAGCTGATTTCTGGAAAAGGAGATAAGCCAACTGTGTCAAAAGGAAAAGGCCTATTAAAAATAACATCAAATCTTCCAGGTATGACCTTCTTATTTCCTGCTCTTGCTGAAGAAATGTAATTCAATGCTGCCTTGACCACTCTCCTTAGGCAGAAAACTTTAAGGGGGTGAATCTGGGGAGGAATAAACTCTGATAAAGCAATGTCATCTTTTGGATATCTTAGCTTTGTGTATGTATCATCATTTAGAAAAGTGTTTGAAATAAGGACTTAAAGAGGCTGAATAAATGCTGAATGTCCTATGCATATAAGTTCATTTGTTAATCTCTTCCCATTCCTCCTACCTCCTTCCCTCTGAAATGCATCAGTCTGTTGCATGCTTCAATGCCTAACCCATAGAGAGACAATAGTGCAGGGAAGCCCTGGGGAGGGGGAAGGGAGTGAAGTGGAGAGGTTCAGTGTAGGAGGGAAGGGGAACACCTGTAATATTTTGAACAATAAAGATGACTTTTTCAAAGGCATAAAAATGCTGAATGTCTTTGGTTGGTTTTTGCCTATGGGTTGAGTACAGAATGGAAGATAGAAATTTATTTATTTTTTTCTTTCTGCACAGAGATATTCAAAATCTCTCTATTATCATTAAAACAATCCAATTAGCAGCCTTTGGGGACCAGAATATAGGCCTACTATCTATACCTTGATAGTGTCTCAAAATCGCTGCAATCTACTTTCCAGCTTGAACTGAATGTAAAAGGCAGTTGACTTTTTTTAAGTTTAAATCATACTATTTTGGTTCCATTCCCATAATGCTTTTCTGGTATGCAATATTAAATGTTTTTATTTAATTTACACCCCGAGTTGTGTAAATTAATCCTGCTATTTTGATTTCAGTTAGACTTTTTAATTTTCAGATTAATCATTTGGATGAAAGGGAATCGTTTGCCAGTTGGAGCCTGTTTGCATTATCAGTGAATTATTCAAGCCCCCCGCTCCCCCCTCACGGTGCTCAGGATGTCAGCCCTGCTTGTCCCTTTCCCCTCCTGGTGTTTTCCTCCTCCTAACTAGAGCAGCTGAGTGGAGCAGAGAAAGCTGAGGCCCTCTAAACAAGGATTCCATTTCTCTAGGGCCCAGTAACGGGAAGGGAGGGCCTGTGTAGGCCTCCAGTAGAAAAGCAAAGGCTTCGCAGCTACACTCATCTGTCTCCCACTTGATGCTCTAAGCTGGAGCAGACAGAGGGAGGAAGTGTTCACCCTGCCAAAGTAAATGAATAAGAAAACGTTCACCATCTTTATAACCACTGCAGGTTGAACAGGCTATTCCCCATGCTCTCTTCTCTTTCATTCTCTAAAAAACAAACGTGGAGAAGAAAACTGCTGGCAAAGGTAAGAGCGAATAGAACGGAGTTCCTCTGTGAAAGAGTCACATACCCTATCTGAGGTCCATCCTGGCCTGGCACCCACAGATCCGGAGAGGACACCTTGGTTTCGTGGAAGGGCAGAACAATAAGAAGTCACGGGGCATATCTAAGGGCATTTTTTCTGGCCCCTGTGTGATCTCATTTTCCCTGACAGCACCCTCATCGCAGGGCTTATCACTCCAGCTTGGAAGTAATAACTTGTTCCCAGCCACTGGCCTCTTCCTGCTTATCCCTCCATGCCATCACACTCTGCCAGATTAATTTTCCTACAAGAGAGCTTTGCACATGCCCTCCCTCTGCTTTAATGCCTGCAATTGACCCCTTTGTTGCTCCCCGCAAGATAAGGCTCATCCTCCTTAATCAGAGCAGTTGACACATTCTGATCTTTTCTTTCCTTATTGTTTTAAGTAAGGGTTCTGTTCAAATCTAGCCTGCTAGGTCTTTTTATTCAAAGAAGACAAACATATTTCCCATATATTGCCTTCTTGTCTTTTTCTCCATTTTATTCTCTTCCTGGCCCTTATGCCTCCCTTGAAAAAGGACTCTTTCCAATCTTATTTCTCAACACTTCTCTTTATATACCCTGGTATGACAAACTATGCTCTCTTGTGCCTTTGGCTATGCTATTAGGACAACTACCCCCCATGTAACCATCTTCTTCCTTTTTATCATTAGCCTTTTTGGTCTTTTTGTAGGGTATGGAGGAGTGAGCTCCTCCATACCCTACAAAGCCAAACCATTTACTTACTTATTTATTTTGCCCTTAATTTTCTCAACAGAATCCTGAGGAAGAATTAGCTACCCCCTTGTCTGCTTTTCCATTCATCTTTATCTGCATAGTTTTTATTGCATGCCTATATTTTTAGAGTTAGTGTTTATGTTTGTATCTTCTCCTTCATATCCCACACTGCAACTGCCAGAGGATAGGAGATGAACTATAGTATTTACATGTTTTCCAAACTTAACACAGGAAATTGACACAGATTTGGTGCTCAGTGAGGCTGTCTCATTAAGAACAGATTGCCTTTTATTTTTGTTTTTCACAAACATTAAGTGAAAGCAATCTAACAACCATTAACTGGAAAAGAAATAAAAGATAACTTTGTTAAGGAATTTTGCAATTAAAAGAGCCAATCAGAAATGTTCTTCTCCTAGAACTCTGCCATTTCAGAGCAAAGTTTTGTTCACACCAAGGCCTGCCTGTCTCACAGTCACATCAGCATCTGACACAAGGGAGGTGATGTTACAATCTGAGCCAAGATACTAATTAGAAGGAAAATAATTTTCCTAGCTTTCTTGTCCATCTTGGACCCCTTTAATATGAATTTTATGTTGCTAGATATTGTCGCAGAGTTGTTTTAGTGAATTTTCACATTTTTTTATCCCTTTTTCATTTTGCTGAGCTGTCTGGATAGGGTTCACTGATTTGTCTTTCAGCTTACTGATTTTTCTTCTATTCCTCCATTTTGATGTGGAATCCCTCTGATACATTTTTTTCAGTTCAATTATAACTTATCTTTGATACTTTTTAAATTCTCACTTTCTTTATCCATTCTTCCCCCATGTTCAGATAGTATATTTAAGACCTTTACTTTGAATTCTTTATCAGGTAAATGACTTATCTCAATATCTATGTTTTATTTTTTTCTGGGGTTTTTGTCTTATTCACTCAGTTTAAACTTATTCCTCAGTCTTCTCATTTTGCTTGACTTCATGTTTGTTTCTATGTATTATACAAAAGAGCTACCTTCCTCAATCTTAAAGAGTGGCCTTGCAAAGGAGATCATACTATACACCATGCCTTAACTCTTGGCTGTATCTTGAACTTTTGTTATTATCCAGTCCACTGGATAATGATCTGGCCACTCAGTATATATATTAGAGGCAGGGTGCATGAATTTGTGCATCAGTGGGGTCTGCACAACCTGGAAAGGGGGAGGAGACATTTGTGATTGGCCGGCCTGACTGCTGTTCAAACTCCTGGTTAAGTGGACAATTTGCATATTATCCTTTTATTCTATAGGATATACACTGAGTGGCAAGATTATTATGCATTCAGATATCATAATAATCTGGCCATTCAGTGTAGTACTCCCATTAATGAGGCTATAACCAGACTTCAAGATGTCACAAAGGGAGGACTCATTTAGCAGGAGACCTAGGTCCTCAGGCAGCAGATTTTATAGTATGTAAATTTCAGTATAGTTCTGTGGCACTGCAGTTGTTAACCCTGCTAGCCTCTAGGTCATACCTACGGAGGTGGTATGACATTTGGCAAATTCAGGATTCCAGGCAAGTTTGTATCTGGGCATCCTCATTGTTGTTGAGCTGTAGTGAGGCTAGGTGGTTGCGCAAGGATGGTGTCTCCCTGCCTTTGTTCCCTGAAAGAACACCTCCCCTCCCACCTCCCCACCAGCCTTCAGGTATGTAGGAAAACTGAAACCAGTACCTGAGACTGAAGCTCCAGGCTAAGTATTTAAAAACAGTTTTTTCCCAGGAAGATTGGAGTTATATTTCAGTCTGCTGTTGGTGCATTGCCCTGGGAGTGGCGTCCTGACAAAAGCTGTCTTTCAGCTTGTTATAGATCCAGGGGGCTCAGTTGCATCAGCCCTTTTGCACTAGGGTGAGGCAATCAAGGAATGTCTCTTATATGGATGGTGTTCCCCAGCTGGCTTGTATAAGGCAGTTGTAGGGAGTAGGAAGGGAGGCTCAATCACCAGTTTCAGGGAGGCATCAAACAATTTATTTGCACTTCAGCAGTGCAGTGAGAGAGAGCCTTGCCTATGTGCACACATCAGACTTAGGCTGGGCATAGATGAATGCTATGACCACTCTATGCAAGCCACAGCCAGGGGTCAGGGGTGTGGTTTCACAGCTTTAGCTGAGCAGTGGGAGAATGCCCGACACCTCAGCCTCATCCAGAAAGCAGGGGAGTGTAGAAACCGACTATTCTCTCTGTTTCTTGGTTTGTTTTATTGATTTTAGAAAGGTAGGGAGAGATGGAAACATCAATGATGAGAGAGAATCATTGATAAACTTGCTCCTGCACACCCCACGCTGGAGACTGAGCCTGCAACTTCAGCATGTTCCCTGACCAGGAATCAAACCATGATCTTCCAATTCATACAGTTGCTCAGCTACTGAGCCACACCAGCAGGCCATACTCTCTGGATTTAATGAGGCAGTGGGATAGTGCCTTGACTGCTCACCACTGCATTACTTAGCAGAGCAGTGGGAGCGTGCTGTGTCTAAGCCCATGCCCCTGAAATAGCAGGTTAGGTGTAGAGTATAATAATGATGTCTGTCAGCTCCTTAATTTCTGGAGAGCATTACAAATATTCTCCACCTTTCCATCCCACACTTTAGGTTAGCAAATGAATATCCCTTCCATATAGTATATAGGGCTTTTTGAACTGCTGTCCCTTTTTTTGTTTTGTTGTTGTTGGGTCTGGGGTGAAGCCACACATGAACTCTGTAGGATGGGCTTCTCAGTTTCCTCTAGCAATGTGGATCCCTCACATGTCAACTCCACTGGTGTTCTCAGCCATATATTTTTGAGGCTCATCTTTCAGGGATTGGGGCAGATGTGAGAAACCAACTTCTCCTGTTCAGAAGAAGCACCTGCCTGGTGAGATACTTCCTTGTTGTGTGTTGCCACTACAAGGGTAGGGTCATTGCTGCTTCTTCCCATCTCTTTGTGGTTCTTTTATCTCTTCTTCTAGAGAGAGTTCATCTAGTTTTCAGATCCTTTTTAGAGGCAAATGCCAAGTATGTAGCTGTAAATTTGGTGTGTCTGTGGGAGGAGGTGAGTTTAAGACCTTCCTACACTTGCTTACATCTTCTTCCTTCAACTCTATTTCTGATTTTTAATAAAGGAAGAGGCTGAGGTGACTTCACAGTGACAGATTGTGATGGTGACCTTTCAACTATTCTCCCAGGAAATAAAAATTTTACCATCCAAAACTGGTATTTTTTTTTATATGCCAACAATAGCTGTAACTATGAAAATCTTTCACCCCACCTAGTTTTCAATTTTAAAATATCAAATATCAAAGGGAGTTGTTTTATCATCTCTAAGGTGCTGCTTAGAAAAAGAAGTGACAGCTTTTGAGTTATAAGACATACATCTGATGCAGACATGTCAGTCATCCAGCCCCTCCATTAAGAATAAAGATAAATACTCAAATTCTGGGATCATCAAGCAACCTCAAGAAATGTAAATTCAGACATCATTTCTATGGTTCTGCTAGTTTGCAATGGTCCTTTAAAAACCCACTTCATCCCAAACATTGGAAAATTAACATTGGAAAATTAACACATACTTGTGACATGCATTCCTATTCTCTACTATTCACCACAGAAGTGAAAGAGTTAACAATATCTTGTAAGATGTTGCTCTGAAATAATTTGCATTCCAAAAGAGAGCAGAAAGTTAAGGGGGGAAATTATATCCCTCTTGGCATGTTTTCAAGCTAAATTTGGGAGACCAGAAAAATCTGAATAAATTATAAAGCCTACACCAAACACCTTAGAAAGTGATTTAAACTGAACCCAATTTTTTAAATGCTCTCAAATGACTATTTGACACTTTGACTTTTGTGTGTTAACAACATTCAGCACTGCTCTTTTTAATTACTGAATTTCTCTGCATTAAAATTAGATCATAAATACTTTTTTTTTCCAAAAGGGAAATAGACTAAGAGAATGAGCCCACGTAGAAAACTGCAAGATGAATAATTTACTCACTGGAAGTATAACCATTTGAACTATTTTGACTCCAGGAAAACTCTCTCTCAGTCTCTCTCTCTCTCTCTCTCTCTCTCTCTCTCTCTCTCTCTCTCTCTCTGTCTCTCACACATAAAATATCATATATAATAAAGAGATGATAAGCAAATTGACTGTCACTCCAACACACAAGATGGCCGCCCCCATGTGGACACAAGATGGCCAGCATGGGAGGGCAGTTGTGGGCAATCAGGCCTGCAGAGGAGGGCAGTTAGGGGAAACCAGGCCTGCAGTGTGGGGCAGTTGGGGGACCAGGCCTGCAGGGGAGGGCAGTTAGGGGTGACCAGGACTGAAGGGGAGGGCAGTTAGGAGCAATCAGGTCAGCAGGGGAGCAGTTAGGCATCCATCAGACTGGCAAGGGAGTGGTTAAGGGTTGTTCAGGCTGGCAGGCAGAAGTGGTTAGGCACAATTAGGCAGGCAGGCAGTCAGGCAAGCAATTGGGAGCCAGCAGTGCTGGATTGTGAGAGGGATCCCAGATTAGAGAAGGTGCAGGCTGAGCTGTGGGACACCTCCCCATCCCATGCATGAATTTCATGCACTGGGCTCTAGTAACCCCCATGCTGAATTTCAAGCACTGGGTCTCTAATAATAATAATAATAATAATAATAATAATAATAATAATATATATGATTTTATATACATACATAAAATCTATTACTGAAGATGGAGACCTGAAAGGATTTATATACTTAACACTCCAGAAAGATAGATTAAACCCTTACTCTCAAATTCTTGAACATATTTTATATAAGCTACTCTAAGTGCCAAAGAAGAGAAAAAGAAGAAATATATAAAGAAGTATGAGGAGGCAGCGGGAGAAGAGGAGGAGGAGGAAGAGGAGGAGGTGAAATAATGCAGGCCCTACATAACAACAGACTCTGCAGTACTGATAGTGAACAAGATACATGAAGTTTGTGCTGTGGACCAGCAACTGTTTAAAATGTGCTCAAAATGACTTGTTTACTTGGTAAAACTTTCACTCAAAGGCAGTGCGCCTTAGGTATCCTGTGCCAACTTCCTGGCAACTTCCCTCCCCTTCCAGTGGATTTGAACACTGACTTTAAAGAGCAATGTCATATAGAAGATTTGCAGACCAGACTGTGAATCCTTGTCACCCCTTCTCCACTTCCCCTCTCCTTGCCTCCAAATTGCTCTACTGCTTTGTGTCTTAATTTTAAAGCAGGAGTTGTAGATATAGTATGTGAATTCCCATGTGGCAAAAAAGGACTCATCAGAGGTCAGCTGACCCTTGAACAACACAGGCTTTGATAGCATGGATCCACTTATATGCAAATAGTTTTTCAGCAAAGTACAGTTGGCCCTCTGTATCCCTGGTGTTCACAAACTTGGATCAAACCAGTATTTTTTTTTTAGAAATATATTTTTATTGATTTCAGAGAGGAAGGGAGAAGGAGAGAGAGATAGAATCATTGATCAGCTACATCCTGCATGCCCCCAACTGGGTATGTGCCTTGACAGGGAATATCAAACTGTCACCTTCTGATTCATAGGTGGATGCTCAACCACTGAGTCATGGTGGCTGGGCTCAGAAACAATATTTTTGATTAATGGTTGGGAATCTGTGAATGCAGAGGGCCAATTCTATGCATTATTCTATACCATTTCATGTGAGGGACTTGAATACCCATGGGATTTGGTGTCCATAGAGACCTGAACCAATTCTCCATAGATTCTAGTGAAGTGAAGTTTTGGGGGAGTCAAAAGTTATACTCAGGTTTTCTACTGTGTTGAGCTCTAATGCTCCTAACACTCACACTGTTCAAGCATCTAAAGAAGACAGTACTAATAGACTCTACCCAAATTTATTTTTTTATTTTTTTGACTCTACCTAAATTTATACCAGAGTAGATTTATTATAGAAATTAGATGATGCAGATCTGGAGGTTGAAAAGTCCCATGATTGACCATATGCAACCTGAAGACCCAGGAAAGTCAATAGTATAGTTCCAGTTTGAGTCTCTTGACAATTGGAGGTGTAACAGTATAAGTCCTATCCAAGTCAACAAGCCCAAGAAGCAAGAGTGCCAATGTCTGGAGAAAAGATAGAAATGTTCCAGCTCAAGCAGAGAGTGAATTTGTCTTTCTCCTCCTTTTTTTGTTATATTTAAGTCCTCAAGAGATTGGATGATGCCCACCCATATTGGGGAGGACCATCTACTTTACTCTGTTCACCAACTCAAATGCTGATCTCTTCTGGCAACACCCAGAAATAATATTTTATTAGCTATATGAGCATGCCTTTGCTCAGCAAGTTAACACATACAATTTACCATCATACCAGAATACTACTAAAAGACTGTGTTACTCTCCCATAGCCCTTTTTGTTTCCTCTCTGGCCTCCCTTTAAAAACCTTGGCCACCTTTTTCATAGCTGGAGTTGTATTCAGTTTATACAGGAGTTTCTTCCCTATTGCAATAATATGAATTAAATGTCTTGCAGCCTTCAATAATTATTGACTGTGTTTTCTCTTTGCTATTTCAATAGCAGATGTTGGCTACATAGAGAGCAATGCATTAGTAAAACTTGTAAAGGATGTGGGTGTTATTCATGTATGGTGTAAATGGCAAATGGGGAAGCATATCCATTTATAGAGACAGCCACAACTTAGGTTCTTCCTATTGTCATGTATGCATGTTGGCCCACTCTTCTCAAATTTTCTAATTTTTCAAACATAATCAGAGATAAGAATTTTTTGAAATCATTACCATATTTTAAAAAATTATAACTCAAATTACTAAACAATGAATTAATAAGTACTGTTATATACCCACATACGTACCAAGTTTTCTCATTTATTCTGGCAGGTTATGGATGAGAAGGTGTGTGTGCATATTTCAAAATCATCCTGTATTATAGAGAGCCAGAATTTTTTTAAAAGTGTTTTTAGTTATTGAATGTAAATTGCTAAGCTCAATGTTGCATCAACTTGAGACAATATATGTAGTCAGAATCACACGTATGAGATACCTGTTCTATAAACTAATGGAGGGACTCTATCTCTGGAGCTGTAAACTTCTTCTCAGTCCTAATAAATTCATTTGGAAAACAATCTGCGATACGGATAACTTGTCTGAATAAGCAGAGATCTTACGCTTGGCAGACACCATGCTGATTGCTGAGGCCACCTCAGTTATTGGGTACCTGCTACTGCTACATAGCTACACATTCTTAATTTGATTATATCGGATAAAACTAGCATGCTCTGTTTACTTTGTGTTAACATTGTGCATTGTGTTTTATCACCGAATAAAGGATAAAAATCACACTAAGGCATCTAATTAAAATTGTAACTAGAGCAGGATTTGTATTGAACATTATTATATCTTCTGCTGAGGGTTGCTTCTCCTTTCCTGTTGCCTCGCCTCTAAAAAACTAATTACTTTTTTTCTCCTTTCTCTTCTCTCCACTGGTTTCCTTTTTTATGTTCTTGTATGTCTTCCTCCTTTCATTTCCATTGCCTATTATTAGAGTTTAAAAATAATTATTATCATACTAATGTTTGTGAAAGAGGTTGCTTCCATTTTATACCAAGCATAGGACATCCAAGGAAGCTTTTTTTAAAAGAATCATAGAAAATTTGGGGAACAAGCAATACTTAATATTGGACATCATAATTGCTTGCACAGTATGCATCCCACATGCCACCCAGGTAGTTTGAATAAATATCCCCATCTCCAGATTGATAGGTAAGTCTTATTTTTTTTATTTATTTTTTTAGTCAATATATTGGTTCTAAAGCATTGGAATCAGAGTGAAAACCTGAAATTTAGTGGAATAAAAAAGGGGAAAAACTGTAAAGAAGGAAAAGATAAACCAGGGACCTGGTGGTGCCTATCTTTTGATCATAAGAAAAATCACTGGAGACAAACCAGACTTGTAGGGTAGAACAGAGCTAAAGAAATTGCAGAGAAATACTGCTATTGCCCTAAACCTCTGGAATAAACCCTTAGTGGGAGAGCTTGCCTATCCTTTGTAATTACATGGGACTATAAATAACTTTTACGTAAGCCAGTTGGAGGTGAGTTGGCTGTACTTTTCAGACAAAAACATTGAACTGATAGACTCTCAGGGCAAAGTCATTTACAATGTTCAAATGTCTCCTAGGCCTGCAAAGCTTGACTACGGATTGACTGAATATATCAGTTTTGCCACTGATTAGCCACGTGGCTGTAAGTAAGATACCTTCTCATTGCCTGAGCTTTTACTTTCTTATAATGAATATTAAATCTATTTTACAAAGATATTGAAACTATTTGCTAAAATATGTAAATGATTAGAAAGTATATACTATACTTGGTAAGGAACATTAACGATTAAGAAAAAAATAGAACTTGGTTGTCTATGAAAGTAAAATAAAAGCAAATATTGACAATGCTTATTCCAATTCTGCCTAACCAAAGCATCTTTGCCAAGTCACTACCAGTAACCTTGTCACCTTAGCAAGAGCATTGGAAGTTAATCATTCAATAAATATGTACTGCACATTTCTATTTTAGAGCTATAGCAGTAACACAATGAAGCTTATCTTCCAATGGTGGCAAACAATAAACAAGATGCATGTAGCATATATATGCATACAATAAACAAGATGCATGTATATAGTATATATATATTCATACATTAAATGGTAATGAGTACTATAGAAAAAAAAATAAGCAGGGGAAAGGAACAGATGTTTGGGGGAAGAATCTTTATTAACCACGTCAGGGAAATGCTCTCAGAAAATGGAAGAATTATACAAGTCCTGAAGAAGGTAAAAGAGTGAGCCCTGTAGATATCTGGGGGCAAACTATACTGGTAGAGGGAGCAATATGTAAAAAGAACCTGGGGCATGAATAGGCTTAGTGATTTCAAAGAACTCAAGAAGACAGCTGAGCAGGCATGGGTGAAGGAGGGGAGAGTGATAGGCTATGAGACCGTGAAGGGTGAAGGTGATAGTCCTAGGGGTAATAGAGACAAGCACAATGCTTATGCCATTAAATATAGGACTCAGCCAACTTCGTTTTGATTCCATCATGTAATAACCCCTTTGTTATTAAAATATTTAATAGTTTACATTAATTTTAAATTATCAAATAGAAAAAAAGGGAGTTTCTTTCTCTATTGCCATTGCCACTAATTTCAAGGAGACTTTATTCTTAACTCTTTCTTCTCATATCACTAAATAATATTTTTGTTTAAAATGTTTTATTATGCATGTTCATTAGAGAAAAGTTAAAATACAAAAAATATAAGAAATTTAAAATCAGGTTTAATATTACCCCCACAATAGCCAGAATAAAATGTTGATGCCTATTGTGTGAGCTTGTGTTTGTGTGTGTGTGTGTGTGTGTGTGTGTGTGTTTTAGATGCAAAATTTGAACCTTTATTCTATATATTCTTTAAATAATATTCTTAAACCATCTCTGCATAATGTAGCAAGTTTAGTCAACTTTGACTTACTACTATATTATAGTTTAGTGTCCCTTTTCTGTTCCCACTCCCTTTCCTCCTCAATATAACTTTCTTTTCCAAATTTATAATTATACTTTTTAAAATAAAAGTTAAAATATATACATCTTTATTTCTTTCTCTGGTAACTAAAGACATTATTTCCTGACTTTTTCCACTTTGAGAATTTAGGCTATGGGCAAGTCTAATTCTTTTCTCCAAACTCTCCCCACTCCTTCATCTAGGAAAGTAGGAGATTCAAGAATAATGGACACAGTCCTTAATCTGGCAGGAAGTTTAATATTAACAATAGGGATAAGAATCACCCATCTCTCTTTTCCCAACATTTTTCCAGGAGCAAAGCGACCTTTCACTGGAAACATTGACCACTCAAGGCCAGCACGCCATGCTTGCTTGTGACAGAAGGGCCCTTGGAGCACTTGTTTAGGAGCACTTGTTTTCTCCTTCACCTGGGAGGCAGGAGGGAAAAGCTTTCTACTGACACCCCGCCTCTTGTTGACCATGTGAGGAAGCTGTGAGAGCTATTATTTGAGGCATACATGGCTAAGAAACTGATTTGACTTCATGAGCAAGCAGGAAGTATATTTACTCTGCATATGTTATATTTTACTGGTCAGTTAATAAAAAAATCATAAAAATGTTTATTTTTATTTTGTTATCTTTCCACTTTTATGAATAGCATTTTGTAATGGGACATAGGATTATTTTTAGTAGAACTATCCTATAAGACTACCATTCCATTAAAGAGTTTATAATAACTATAAAAAATAGCAAAAAAAGCACAGTATTACTGTAACAAAATCAGCATTACTGCAAAACAGTAATGAGAAACATATTTCAAAGTATATATAATTTCCATTATTTTACTAAAGTTTAGAGTATCTTTTCACTCTAGACTAGAGCATCCAGATTTAAACAGTGAATTCTATGAATACCCCATTTGTAGATGAAGTGGTTGATCTTTATATGAGAATGGGGGTCAGCTAATTAAGGCCTGCCTCATGGGTTTTGTACACTCCATGAACTATGATTTTTTTTAATTTTTTAAATGGTAGGAAAACAGACACAAAGGAATATTTCTATTTTTTTTAACATGTGAGAAGTATAGATAATTCAAACTTCAGTGTCTATAAATAAAGTTTTATTGGAATGCATCCTTGAGCTTTGAGTTATGTATTATTTATGGCTGTCTTCTGACTACAGACGTAGAGTTAAGTAGTTGCAACTAATGTGGCATAAAAAGCCTGAAACATTTACTTTAGTTTGCCAATTGGAGTATTCTACTTCCTACAAGAATAATCTATCACTCTACATTAAAAACAATCATAGTATCCTTGTGATATTTGTTAACTTAATTATTTTTTGTAATATAAAAATGAGTACTAAAATGTAAAATTACTGAGGTTGCAAAGAGGACCACATCTGGTTCTTGGTAGATTTACCAACTTGAGATCTATCCAATAGGCTTTGTAGGATATTGTATGCTAGACTTTTTCTCTATCACCCAATGATAGCTTTTATGTATATTTTTAAAATACATTCTTTTTTCCCAAACCTTTTCCAAGGACATACTTTTACATTTTAATTTTAAAGAGAGGAATGGAAAAAGAGAAACAGAAACATAGATTGGTTGCTTTCCATAAAGGACCTGACCAGGGATCCAACCCCCATTCTTCTGGTATATCTTCAACCACCTGATACTTGGCCAAGGCATTTTTAAAAAAAGCATTTTTATTGATTTCAGAGAGGGAGAGAGAGATAGAAACATCAATGATGAGAGAGAATCATTGATCAGCTGCCTCCTGCTGGCTTGATCTACTGGGGATTAAGCCAGCAATCCAGGCACATGCACTGTGATCTCCTAGTTTATAAGTTGTTCAACTGCTCAGCTATCCTTCCCAGGTGGCCAAAGTGTTTTTAATTTGCCATTTTTTACTACACTATTTGCAGAAATACTCTAAGTCTCATCTACTTGAAAACTCAGAGCTCTACAATTACTTCTGATAATAAGCATGCTAAATTATCAAGCTTGTGAACCAGTGTTACATATACTATGACAGGCTTGCCCAAGTACCATTATTCATGCACTATTTAAAATAAAAGTAGATCAGCAAGGCTTGCTAGGTATTCCACAGAGAAATCATTTTATTTCAATAGTAGAGGGAAGAAAAAAAATTTTTGTGTGTGTTATGAACTTCAACATTTGGGCCAGTGTGGGATCACTATTATCAATTTTCCATCTGTTTAATTGCCATCTCAGCTACTTTATGCTTAGCTAATTAAAATTAAGTGCGGATTTGGGCTATTATTGTATAGATATGGCACCATTCAAACAATTGATTTAGATAATTAAGGAAAGCAAATTTAGTTTAGAAACTAATGCCAAGACCCAATGCATAGAGGAAAAGTGGAACAAGACTCACTTCAGTCATCTATTCTAACAGAGATTTATCTGTCAACATATTTTATACTTAATTGTAGTTGTAAGAGATGGGGCCTGGGCTAGAATTTTTTAGTAGAGTTGGCCATAACATGAAAGACAAAAGATTAAGGGAGCTGCAGTATTCCAGGATGTTAAGGTATATTCAATATTCAGCCCACTATGTCGTGTTATGCAACAGTACTAATCATGGGCTCAGACTCACATTGCTTGGATTTGTTCCTAACCTTAGCTCTTAATGCTGTGCAGAGGAAATTTACTATATCTCATCCTAACTTCTTCTTCTTTTTTAAATACTTTTTTTTTATTGATTTCAGAGAGGAATGGTGAGGGAGAGACAGAAACATCAGTGATGAGAGAATCATCACTGATCAGCTACCTCCCTCACACTCCTCGCTGAGCATCAAGCCCGCAACCTGGGTATGTGCCCTTAACTGGAATGGAATCAAACCAGCTAGGGCCTATTCCATGTCTTGTAGAAATTAATAGTTTGAGAGGATTAATGTAATAGTGCAGGTAAAAAGCTCAGAAACACTGTACCATAACTATTATTTTTCTTCTGCACAATCTTCAAGGTAAGACTAGCAACCATTTTGCAAAGGAGGAACCTCCTGACTAGGGAAGTGAGGGGCTGCAGTAATACAGCTTATGGGGCACATTGAAGAGTCAAAGACAAGATTGTCTGATGATAAAACTCCCTCTTTTTCTTCTCATTTTAGCACATTGACTCCATTTATAGATTCATCCATTTACATAAGCAGTGTCTGTGGCCCACACATCAAAGATTTATAGTATCTAACCAGGTTTCCCACAGTTGCCAAATTTGATTTGTTTAAATTCTGATTTTAACAGATTTCCTGATAATTAGATGTTATTAAGGAGTTTTTGGAGTATAAACCCATTATTTTTAATCTGCAAAGAAATGAGGTATGGAATTTGCACAGAGCTGGAGTTATTTTTGGTGAAGATAGCTTCTAGCACTCATCTAATTACACAGAGTGCAAGCCAAAAAAAAAATAAATAAATAAATAAATCATCCATATATCTCTCGGTTAGAGAAAGAACAAAAGGAACATTAGAATAAGTTCTTAGGCTTACTTGAAATTCAAGAAGCAAGGGGAAAGCATTTGGATGCATTTTAAGAGATAATTGCTACCAAATAATTTATGGGCGCAGAGCAATACCCAAGGAGAAAATACCACTAGTTATAACCTAGTAAATTAAAACCAAACAGTCTACATGCCTGGTATCGTGTTTAAGATTAATTGGATCATAGCAGAAAGAGCACATTATGAAGATCAAATACTAGGAGAAAGTCATAAAGTTTGAAAACATATCAACCTGTCTTCATCCCTGCAAATGCCTTTTATTTATTATCAATGTAAACAGATGTTAATGATATTGTAAGAGGGAGATAGAGAAGGACAGAGTTTCCCTGAAGATAAAGAAGAAAAATGATAACAGAAAATCTTATAACTTAGGTTTAGCAAAATCATATTTTCCAAACTAAACCCAAAACTTGTTTGTTTTCTCTGCATTAAGACTAAAAGTCCTTTCCAAACTTTAAAGACAAACACCCAGCTATGGTGTGAAGTGCAGAGAAGAATGGAAAGGGAGGGGAGTTGGTTTATATTATTATATCTACTTATTAGCAAACAATGTTATATTTATTTGGCTATGGAGCACATTTTCTTTTGAACCGTGCTATTTAGGACAAACTGTATTGCCTTAATGAAGTTTTACTGTAAAATAATGACTTAAGGGATGAATGAAAAAATACTAGTTAATTCTTGTCTAGGACCTTTGAGTATGTCTTCCATTACATAGCTATTCAAATTTCATTTTTCAAATAAATACTGAAACCTATAACATTGTAGCTACCATCATTCTAAATAACATTACATTATTAAAGGATCTGTCTCATTTCTGGTAACAAAATCAATCAGAAAAGGAACTATGCATACATCTTAGAATGCCATCAATAGTTAACATACATTTGATGAGTAAAAAACTCTAAGGATATGTGAGAAGGTCCACAATTTACTAAGAGACTAAGAGTAGGGTTGTTCAACCTCAGTGCTACTGACCCTTTATCTGAATAATTATTTGACTGGGAAGAGGGAGAATCTGTATTCTGTTTTTAAGATGCTTAGCAGTGCAACTTGCCTCCATCTACTAGATGCAAATATCACCCTTCTTCAGGCATACATTTAAAAGTGTTTCTAAATATTGCTAAATGCCCCTGTGTACAGGGGGAAGGCAGATAGGTATAGTACAAATAAAAGAATCTTAGTGGAAAATTTCTGACTTTGAGATTAACATTTTAATTATGCATAGTGTACTAGATAAGGTTGTATTTTCCATTTATTTCTGTTTCTTCTGTGTATTTCCTCTATCAATCATATGTCTCTCTCTTTCTCTGTCACTCACTACACACACACACACACACACACACACACACACACACACACAGCTCATGAAATCTATCCTAGCTGTGTAGAATATGAATTCAAATAGGCCTTGCAAGTTGAGTTAGATAACTCTTTTCTTTTCCTCATCACGAAGCATTCATTGATACAAACAAATCCTATACTTAAGCAGCCCCCCTTGGAAATAATTTGTACTGTATGTATAGTTGGCATTAATACAAGTCTTTTTTATAAACATACGTGGGTGGAGTTGGATGATAGAAACAAATCATAGGCAGGCAGGATAGAGAGTGCAATGCACAAATTAGATTAAATAAGGATTCACAATTAAAACCTTAGTATTATTCAAAACTTTACTCCAATTCAAAACACGATAAGAAAAGAAAGACCAATAAAATAAAGAAAAGAATTGGAAAGGAAGAATTGCATTGTATGCTTTTCTTTTTGCATTGTGTGCTTTTCTTTATATTTTTGTACTTTAACATAGGATAGGTGCTGAACGTTTTCACAGGTATGAAGAGTGTAGGTTCTTTTGATGTAGATCAGCTCAATAAGGGTTGACTAATCTTTTTTCTACATAACTCTAACATAGATGCTGAAAATAAAAATTGTGAACAAGCTCTATCCACTAAGATCCCATATGATAGAGTTTAAGGATTTCCGTGATTAAGATCTACTGTCAGAAAATGTTTTAAATCTCTTGTCACCTTAATAATGGTGACCATGACATTACATAGCTCTTCAAATCTCAATTTCATCAAGCTAAAGTGGGGGTGTGTATGTCTCATGAGCATTTCTATTGTCAACTTGATCAGTTAAATTGATAATCATTTATTCAAATCTTCAATCCCTGCTATATTTATATAATTTCCTATTGCAATTATTAAAAATTTTTAATACATTTTAGAGCTAGTGGATTATATTATTTCTATAATGAATTTTAGAGCCACTATCCAATTTTATTTTCATTTCATTATGGAAATGAAAATTAAAATGACAATGAGATGCCACTATATACTTATTAGAATGGCCAGAATCCATAATATTGGCAACACCAAAGGATGACAAAGATGTGAAGCAACAGGATCTCTCATTCATTGCTGGGGGAATATAAAATGGTACAAACACTTTGAGGACAGATTGGCAGTTTCTTACAAAACTGAACATTCAGATATCATCTAATCCAGCAATTGTACTCCTTGGTATGTAGCCAAATGAATTGAAAACTTCTGTCTGCACAAAAACCTGCACATAAATATGTATAGCATATTTAGTCATAGCTCTCAAAATCCTTGAAACAACCAAGATATTCTTCAATAGGTGAATATATTCACTGTGGTACATCCAGACAATGGACCATTATTCCATACTAAAAAGAACTCAGATATCAAGCCTTGAAAAGACAGGGAGGGATTTTAAATGCATATGACTAAGTGTAAAGAGCTGGTCTGAAAAGGTTATATTCTGTATGATTCCAACTGTGTGCCATTTTAGAAAAGGCAAAATTATGTAAATAGTAAAAAGAAAAATGGCTGCCAGGGGTTGTGGAGGTTGGGAAGAGATGAATAAATAGAACCCAGAGAATTATTAAGGCAGTGAATTACTCTGTGTGATATCATAACAATGGATAAATGTCATTATACATTTGTGCAAACTCATAAAATGTACAACACTGAGAGTGAACCCTAATGTCAAATATGGACTCTGGCCCTAGTTGGTTTGACTCAGTGGATAGAGCTTCAGCCAGTGGACTGAAGGATCCCAGGTTCGATCCCAGTCAAGGGTATATTGCTGGGGTTGTGCAGGAGGGAGCCAATCAATGATTCTCATTCATTATTGATGTTTCTATCTCTCCCTTCCTCTCTGAAATCAATAAAAATATATTTATTTATTTTTTAAATATGAACTCTGGGTGATAATGATGTGTCAGTGTGGGTTTGTCAATTTAACAAATGTATGTACCACTGTGACGGGCATATAAATAATGGGAGAGGCTGTACATGGGTGGGGATAAGAATTATATGAAAAATTTCTGTACCTCCCAATCAATTTTACTATGATCCTAAAACTCTAAAAAAAAAAAAAAAAAAAAAAGTCTTAAAAAATACCATTAGAAGAGAGAAAACCACAACCAAACCTAAATAGCTTGAAATTGACATGTCAGCAGGCTGTGGGGTTTTCAGGACTATCGATAAAACCCCACATTTGCACTAAAACACTAATTGTAGCAGAAAGCTCAGTATGAATCCACTTGCTTATTAGTCAGTGGCACTAATAAATCAAATTATCCAATGACAGCTGTGAAAAATTGTATTTTTCTTTTACAAAAAAATTCACAGAAAAATGTGAACAGTTGGCAAATTAAACGAAAAAATAGTTGCAAATCAAACTGGAGCAGGTTTTGTGATTTTGACCTTTCCTTCCCCACTCCCCTGCCATCTTAAGCTGGTAAAACACACATAACACTTATTGAAAATCCTGACAAGTCCACATTAAGGAAAAGTGATTTCCCTTCCCTCTTAGTCCCTTAAAAAAAAGCCACTTATTTTGATAGCACAATCAGTGAAATACCATTTTTCCCCCAGCCAGTCAATTTCCTTTATACATGTTTTATTTAAAAACCAAATGTTTGGCATCGTTTGGCTTTAGAAGGTTATTTTACCATCTTTTATTTTTTAGCACTGTTGTTATGAAAATAGATAATAAATTACTATCTCTGAGTACAGGAGTTAATGTAGTTCTTTTTTATAAAGGGTGTTGCCTAGTGTTTCTTTTGTAATCATTCTATTGTATAAGGGACTTGAGTAAGTGAAGCATTATGAGAAAGACTAACTTAATTGGACTCTTCAGCATTAAATTAAATTTTGAAAAAATAAATATGTACTTATTCATTTATAAAACTTCTAATGGGAGCTTACCATGTTCCATATTCAATACCATGAGCATAAAAATAAAGGACACACAGACACTACCCAGAGAGATCGATAGCCCCTCCCCACCATAAGAGGATCCAGTGAGCAAGGTGCTGGCTATGACCCAGGATGACGATGCTCAACCAATCATGCCAGTACACTGATCTTGGACTTCTAGCCTCCAGTACTCTGAGAAATAGATTAATGTTTATTGTAAGCCAACCAAACCAGTCTCGGGGATTTTGTTATAGCAGTCTGAATGGACAGGTTAACATCAGTAGATGAAGCCAGCTAACTTCTACTGATCATTCAAGTCTCAAAACTAACATCTTTTCTCCAGAAACACTGACTTCTTAATCCCAATTCTCCATACATTATCCTCCAGTTCATCTTTGATCATGAGAGAATTAGTATAGCTTCATCTATTGTCCCTGAAAGTGGGTAAATTCCATGATAGCAGAGGGCTATGCTGTCGTACAATGATTCTCAGTATGTTCCCAGTGCCACAGTGCCTAGCAGTAGGCCAGGAATATTTATTAAATGCATCAATAGAAAACACAGTAACTAGAGCTTGTAAGAACAAGATCAGAATCCATTACACTGAAAGGTTTACTGAAGGTGATGGGGGATATGGCCAAGGATTTGTGATTTGTTTGAAATCTATGCATACGCCCCAGCCAGTGTGGCTCATTTTGTTGAGCACTAGTTTAATTCCCAGTCAGTGTGCATGACGAGGGTGCTTGCAGGAGGCAGCTAATCCATGTTCCCCTCTCACATCTCTCTTTCTCTCTCTACACACCACACCACACACACACACACACACACACACACACACACACACACACACACACCAGTAAACACATATTTTAAATAAATAAATAAATGCTCAGATTTGCTTTCTGAACAGATCATTATTGCTTAACTGGGCTACACATAATAGGAAAGAAGTAATAGGGAGGAAGGTTAAACAAGAGTTAGATAATTAGTTAATACCCTAAAAGTAATCCAAATGATATAAGTGAATACAGGCTAAAATTGTTACAAACAAACAAGCAAACAAAAAGCATTTTTGTGTAGAGATTCTTAGCTTCAAGTGGCAGTGACTGTGGCTCCCAGTGTACCCCAAGAGACTACTGAAGTGCCTGGGACATAAAGGGCATTTGCAAAACATTGTCAGGTGAAATAATGAAAACAACAGCTGGCACTGACTAAGGTTTCACTCTATTCTATCTATTGTTATTTTTATCCTCATCAACTCTAGGAGGCATTTTTTATTTCTACCTCTGATCCCTGCCCAAGGGAACTCATGCAAAGAAAGGAAAAATAACATGGACACATTTTCCCAGCAAGTTAATGTTGGAACTGGGATTTCAAACTAAAGATGGCAGATTCCAAAACTTGAACTCTATCCTGCTGATTCAAGTACAGACGCCCACCATTTTTCATATATTTTTTTAACCTTATCATTACCTAGCTCTTGGTAGACTTATGTATTACTATATTGGTCTGGGTTCTACATACAATTAGAACCAATAGAACATAGAGATGTATAAGAGATTTATTCTAAATATTGGCTCACATAATTATGGTGTCAAGCAGTCCTATGATTTTGAGTCTGCAAACTGGAGACCCCACAAAGTCAGTGAGGAAGTTCAGTCTGAGACTAAAGACAACAGAAGGAGCAGAGTTGCAGGTATAGTCCAAGGTCAAAGGCCTGAGAACCAAGATGCCAATGATGCAAGGCCAATCTGTCTGAAGGTCTAAGAACCAGCATCAATGCCCAAGGGCAGGAGAAGATGGATGTCTCAGCTCAAGCAAAGAAAGCAAATTCCCTTGTCCTTTGATTTTATCAGATCCTTAAAGGACTGGGTGATGTCTAACAGCACTGATAAGGTACATCTTCTTTACTCAGTCTACTGATTCAAATGTTCATCTCTTCTAGAAACACCCTCATAGATACCCCCCAAGTAGTGTTTTGTTTCTCACCAGCTCTCTTAGTATCCCCTAGTCCAGTCAAGTTGACACATAAATTTAACCATCACACTCTCTTAAATTTTTCTAGGCAGTTTCTCATTTGCAATTTATCTGCATTGCCTATTATTCCAATTACTAAGTCAATGCAACACTTTATCATAAAATGTCTGGTGGTTTAAAACAACGACAACATTTATTGTATTCATTAATCTGCAATTTGAGCAGGCTTTGGCAAGGAGAGCTCTTCTCAGCTTCACTTGGCATTGGCCGTGATGCTGAGATGATCTGAAGCCCTGCTCACCCAAATGTCTGGCTGGCAGTGAGTCCTAAGCTGGGACAGTCAGCTGGAACAACTCCATATGGTCTCTGTGGTGGCCTGGCCTTCCTCATAGCATGGGAACTGGGTGCCAAAAATAAACATCTGGAGACAAAGAAAATAAGGAGGGAAAGAAATAACAGGGAGAGAGAAAGAGGGGGGGAGAGAGAGAGAGACTATTACCTCATATGAACTAGCCTCAGAAGTCGTATAGTATCTCTTTTGCTATTCTAGTTGTTAGAATGAGTCATGTATACCAGCCAACACTCAAGGATGAATCAGATGGCATCTTTTTGAAAAGTTATACAGTTGGTACATATGGGATCTGAAATATTGCTATGGATATATTGCTATAAATACAACCACTGCACAATGGGAAAATCCCTTTAGAAGATAGAATATGGATTTTTTTTTTTTACATTTAGAGAAAGGAAAAATTCTTTATGAGTACTGACAATATCAATAACATATTTATTCAGTGCTAGTACTCAACGCACTTAATCCTCATCTCAAACCTGTGTGGTAGATCTGGTTCTTAGCTCCATTTACAGTTGCCCAAAGAGAGGCACAGAGATGTGCAGGATCTTGCTCAGTGTTACCCAACTAGTCAGTCTGAAGCTGGCAGTGAAGTCCAGGACTTTCACTTCCACTTATAGATCTTACACATCAATGCTTTCCAACAGGTAAATCTCATTTTCTCACATACACATTTGTGCATTCACATGTTCTAGAAATCCATACACTATTTTGTTCAATCATACTGACAATATGCCCATTTCAAACCTTTGCAAAGAGAATCCCCATTAAACAACTGAATATTATGTATTTTGGCAGAAACAATCATTCCTTAGAAGGCACTAGCAGCAAACACATTTACAATTCATCACATCAAATAAGAATAAATAATTGAAAGTGTAAGCTGTAGATGAAGAGCAAACGATACATTTGAAATGTTTTCCTAAAAACAAAATAATTTTTATAATAACGAATTTAAACTATTTTCTTCATAACCTGACCATCACCTTTATGAAGATCATAAGAAAATAGGGGATATTTTAATGAGATAAAGCTATATCTTATTCTCAATTGAAATAGCCTCAGGATCTCTTATTGAAATACATACTGTTCAGGAAAGCCTAAAATATTTAGTCAGGTCCTCTGAATTAATATTGGGTGACCAATATTAATGCAGATATATTTTAGAAAAAAATTCTAGCTCTCATGGATTAGCCATTATTAAAGCACCACTACCTTTATAGACATTTGTATTGACTATTAAAATCTTGATAATTCACATAATTGCAAAAAATATTAACTTCTTAGTTTTCCAGCATTATAGTCAGCATTACCATTATCATAAAAATAATCTAATGACTGGCCTTTTACATCTGACATGTATAAATAAATATAAATAGACTAACACACAAATAAAATGATAGTTATTTGTAAACGTTGAAAAGATTCAAGGCTACTCTTTTTTAAAACAGATTTATGTACATGCGCTGATTAAAAACAACTAAACTTCTGTCATGTTGTTATTATACAATCTATTATTTAATCTACAATTTATAGCATGTCTAGTGTAAAGAATTTATAATTTATGATTTTATATTTTAATACTTATGTAAGATATATTGTTTTAGTTTAACCCAAAATTGTTAAGTTAAATAGGCTAACATTGTTCAACATATGTTAGTTGTATTTCAGAATAATTTGGCCCCCTTTAAAATGTCAAATTGTTGAATTGTTTTTTGAAATTTCCAGTAACTCACTCTGACAATCTGGGTTGTAGGTGAGATGGTAATCAGAAACACCTGGATCAGCTATTCTGCCATCAAGAGCTCTCATAAAAGTGAGAGGTTTACAGATAAGGAGCTTATAAAATTTTAGAATGACAAAATACCACAAAGTATATAACCAAATTGATATATTCAAGGATGAAGAAAATAAGGTCAAAGAAAACGTTACACAAAATCAAATAGTAAATTAGTGCATAGTCGCCTAGAATCTGAGCCTCTAGTTTCCCATTCAAGGATTTTTCCAACTATGCCCTGTATCTGTAATACTTTGAACAGTAAAGATATATATACTAGAGGTTTGATGCACAAAATTCTTGCAAGAGTAGGCCTTCCTTCCCCCAGCTGTCAGCACTAGCTTCCCTCTGGCCTCTGGTGCCAGGACCCAGGCTTCCCTCTCATCCCTGGCTTTGTCAAGAAGGTCGTCAAAAGGATGTCCAGTCTAATTAGCATATTATGCTTTTATAATTACAGATATATGAAGGAATTGGCTCACATGTGTGTGTGGTCCAAAACCTTACAGAAGAATATATTCAAATTATCCAAAAATATACTACTTATCCCTAGCCAGGTTTGCTCAGTGGATAGAGCATTAGAGCATTGGCCTATGGACTGAAGGGTCCTGAGTTCAGTTCCAGTCAAGGGCACATGCCCAGGTTGCAGGCTAGATCCCCTATCGGAGGTGTGCAGGAGGCAGCCAATCAATGATTCTCTCATCACTTACGTTTCTCTCTCTCTCTCTCCCCCTTCCTCTCTGAAATCAATAAAAATATATTTAAAATATATATATATACTACTTAAAGTAATTAAAAATATAATAAAATACATTAAGAATCCTATAACATATGCAAATTAATTTAAATAGTTGCAAAGTTTTGTAGTGATTAAAGAACAACTAATACATTGAGAGATATAGAGATATTTAAATAGATATTTTAATAATTTGAAAATATAATAAGTTCCTTCTTATTAAAATAATATATAATACAATTCTACCCAAACTTCTATCAGAATCCCTGTAGAACCTATAAAACTAATTCTAATATTTAGGTTAAACAGGAAAATTTCAGGAATAATAAAGGTAATACTAGAGAAGAACAGTCTGGGAGTAATTTGCTGTCAGATAACAGAGCATATTATAACATTATAGTAATTAGAGAAATAAAACCATCATGTATTGTTGGAGTTTCAAATAATATATTAAAATGTTACAGTTACTTAGGAAACACAGTTTGGTAGTTCTTCAAATAGTTAAACATAGTACTACTATCTAAGTCCAATCCTTAGTTAAAGATCCAAGAGAAAGACCCACACAAAACTTGTAAATTAATATTTATTGAGTTATTCATGATAGCTCAAATGCCCTCCAACTGATGAGTGGATAAATAAAAGGCAGTATATCTAAATAATTATTACTCAGCAATAAAAGGAATGAAATATTGCTACATGCTAAGACACGGTTCAACCTTAAATATATTGTCCAAGTAAAAGAGGTTTATCATAAAGGATCCCATGTTGTGTGATTCAATTTATATGGAATTCAGGAAATAGAGAAATTTATACATAAATAAATTAGATTAGTGGATTTTTAGGACAGGGGAAGAGATGGTCATATGAAGAAAGAGTTTGAGAGTGATTGCTCATAGACATGTGATTTATTTTAAGAAAGATAATAGTGTTCTTAATTAGATCATAGTGATGATTACATAATCTAGTCATAAACTAAATATCATTTAATTATTCCTTGGATGAATGAATGGTGTGGTATATGAATTTTATATCATTAAATAATTGCTAGTGCCTGAACACAGATAAACAAAAAGAAAAATTAAACAGAATCAAGAGCCTAGAAATAAAAGTACTCACATAACTAAACTTGATACAAACATTGAGTTTTCAAATCCGTGGGAAGCATGGAGAAATACCAGTAAATATTTCGGGTACAGTTTGTTACTCATGGAAAACATATAAAATTGGATTTGTACCTTACTTTTGGCAAAATACCTTATTCTAGGAGGAAATCATAAGATAATTTTATAGACAAAACTGAAACATTTTTGTGAGAATTGTTACAAACATTTTAGAAAAGAATTTGGAATTATTTGGCACATTTGAAGATAACATAAACAGTAATTAAATTTCTAGATGTAGTCCCTAGCAAAACTCTTGAACATGTATAGCAGAAGATATTTTTAAAAATGTGCATGTTATTATTGTTCATAATTGTGGAAAACTAAAGAAACCAATAGAGTGTTATTGGGAAACTACATGGTAACATGATAACTCAAACATAATATTGGAATAAAAGAGAAAGTCTAGAATAATACAGCTAGTTAGTTTTTATCTATCAATGCCAAAAATATACCAAAATTATATAACATATTGTTTAGGCTATAGAAAAGAGAGTCATGAGACTAAGGTCAGGTGATACCTAAAGGTTTCTGTAAAGCTTTGTTGTAGATATGGAGATGTTTGCTTTATTATAATTTTTACTGTTTTAAAAAGAGCAATGGATTATATAATCTGTTGCATTTATAATTATTATAAAAATAAAACTTTTTTTTAGTATAGATCTCTCAATTGGATGGTGAGGAGGTGAGATAATTTGTATAGAAAGTACTTTTAGAAACTCATAAATTTTAATTAACCTATTTACTTCAGTCATCTTTATAATTATTTAAGCTATATTATCAAATATTAAATGTATATGGGATGTTATCTAAATATAAATACTGTAATTAAATTGCATAATGTTTACTGGTAAAGAGTAATTTTGAGTACAAAATTTTATTATCTTACAAACTAAGAGAGAATCATTTCATTCCTTAAAATAGATCACTGAACTATTCTTTATCCATTCCTCTACCCCACAAATTTGTTTTGTTTTGTATCTAAATAACATCTGATTGTGGAGAGGTCAAGACCTTTTTGCAGCCTTCCTGATACAGAATAGACAAATAGGTTTGGGTGTCTTCAAGACCTCACCATCTTAATTTATGAATTCCAATTTATTACAGTTACCATGTTATCAGGATAATAATTTCACTCTTTATATTCTCAATGGAATCTTTTTTAAAAATTAACTTTTCTAGAATGTGTGATAAGAAACTCAATTTTAGCATTGATTGCTTCAGGATATGGAAGCAGTTCAACATTACATTCATGAATTTTAATCATACCATTTGAATAGTTTATGATGGACTGGCTCAGAGTCAGGTTTCTGTGCTCTGATCATGCACTTAGGTGATGATGAGGTTCCCCTTCCATATGGCACATCAAGGAAACAAGGCTACTCTACTCATCTAATCTATTTTGCTAGACTAATCTCAAGTTCATTATCAGACTTTGCCTCTTCATCAACCTCTCATTACCTATTCTAGTGAGTGTCAAATAAAAAAATTCCCATGTGGAATGTTCATTTTATAGGGGTACCAGTGAATTTTTATACAGTGAACCTTTGACAATTAATCAGGCAATACAGATTTGTATAGGAGTACTAGATCTTAAAAGAGCTATTAAACATGGCAGAAGAATGTAAATAAGAGAGAGAGAGAGAGAGGAATGGTTTTACTTTTATTCTTCCATGGAAAACTTTTACTAGTATTGTTTCTACAATTTACTTATAGTGAACTCATTTATTAATTTATTCATTCACTAAGTCAATAAATATGTTTTGACTGGCCAGTGTGGCTCAGTTGGTTGGGTGTCATTCTAGGTTAGAGCACGTGCTCAGGTTGTATGTAAGCTCTATTCCTATGCAGGGTGTGCAGGAGACAGCTAATTAATTTACTGCTCTCACATTGATGTCCATCCCTTCCTCTCTCTCTAAAAATCAATTTAAAATCTTAAAAATAAATATGTTTTGAAAGTGAGTATGTGTCGGGAAATTGTATAGGGTACTACATAAAGTCCCTAAAGGTTTCCCAAGAAATGTATCTGTGATGTCATTTACTATAGAGGTTTAAAGGCTATATAACTTTAATAATGGGATTAAAAAGATTAAAGAAGTTTGCTACAAAACTTGGCACAGAGGTGGAAAGTTCATATAACCTAAACAAATGGTTTGAAGATAGTGAACATTTGTTTACTGCAGAATTTTTTTCATGACCATATATAAATATTCATCACAAATCTTCAAAAGAAGTATATTTATGTGAGTTTTTCTAAGCTTATATGATTTAACAATATTTATGTATTTTATTTATTACAGACAATTTTTGACAGTAAATATTTCAAGGTAATATAACTTAAAATTATTGGTATAATAAAAGGTCTGATTAAAGATTTGGTTTGCTCCCAATTTTGTGCTAGTAGAGACAACACCGGGATTTGGATTTGGGTAGATCTAGGATCAAATTTGGGCTGCTGTTATGATAGATATGTTACATAACTGAGTCATTAAAATTATAATATACATGATACGAATATTTTAAATAAAATATTTGCATAATAATGCACCACAGAGTGTGTTTAGAGGATGGTATTTAAAAATAAAAATTAAATTAATCAAAGGCAGTGCCTTTCATATAATAGAATTTTAAAAAAAAATTGATGATGGTGAAGAATAAAAAGAAGATGAAACATTCTAGCAATGAAATACAGTATCCCATCTGTGCTGAACATTAAATCACATATGACTATATTTTCAATATGTAGAGCAATTAATACTAGTAATCTGTCATGAAAACTCATACTCTCCCATTTTCATGCATGAAGAGAAATTACTGTCAAATAGATACGGGTCTATGTTAAACAGAGAAATTAGGATATACTTACTGGTAACCTAAAATGAAAGGCAACACGTGTTTATCTGAGATCACAAAACTGCAATGTAGGGGTCCAGATGCAGGCAGACTCAAACTGTGTCCCAATTTACAGTGAATCCAAGAAGTTTTTATAGAAAAAAAGGAAAATAAATACATAAATAGAAGAAAGGAATTTAATAAACTGGGTTACTCTTGTGTTAATAAACTGATAAACTGGGTTACTCTGTTACATGGATGGTTATTGATTCTACCTCAATAAAAATAACCATATTCAACAGTTCTTGTGGTCAAAATGCCCGCATCCCTAACAGATTTGAACACAGTTGTTGGAACGACAATTTTAGTTTGGTCCTATCAAAAGGTATGGTCTAGTTTTAAAGGTCCAAAGGTTCAAGGAATAAAATGTGAAAGACAGATCTTCTGGAAAGGCTGCTCTAGCTCCACTTTTATAATGGCTCCACTTATGTCAACTTTTCACAATACAAAAGAAGAGAAGCTGCCTTCTGTATTCACTGTTGTGAATATGCGTGGCATTTAACACTAACATCATTACCTTTTGTATTCAGTGGTTCAACAATTATTTATTGGATTTTATTACATACCGAACACCGAAAACAAGAAAAAAATTTGAAATAATTTTGGATATTTTAAACTTAAATCATACTTTTAACATACCGAGGGTTATAACTTCTTTAATGACTTAAATAACTCCCATAATGCTCTTTGGTGAGTTGAATAATTTCTATAACATGCATGTATCAAAACAATTCAATTGAAAATTGGGTAAAATTGAAAAATACACATGGAGAAATACATGTTCTCAATAATCTTTAGCAAGAAACTATTTTAAAGGCCATTGGTTACAAGTCTATATATAGAAAAATTTGAAAAATCCCCACTTATCTAAATATATTCATTATATTCCCACTGGATATAAAGGTAGAGAGAGAGTGTGAGCAAGATAAAGAGAGAATGGGAGAAAGAGAAACAAATTTAAGGTAAGAGACCTCAATAGGGAGAGAAAATTTCTTATAACTTGAGAAGGAGCTATTGAAGTCATACGGCCTCATTAATCACCCTCTGCTAAAATCTCAACAAAATCTCAAAGCCATTTCTAAAATAGTCTCTTTGTGCTCAAGACATAAACATGATTATAATGGTCAAACTCTTAGTTTTCTGCTAAGTTCCCTAGAAATAGTCAAGAGTCAAGCCATCAAAAGGCCATGCAAGTGAACCTATTAAAAATAACAAACTAGGATCTGTTTAATTATATGGTGTGTTAGTAACTGCCATTGAAAAGCAAAATTGAGCATGATAATATCTGAATAAGTGTTAGATTAAGAAAGGGGAGTTGTGTTAATGAAAAATTATCTCATTAGCAATGAGAAATACCACAATTTGAAAGCATTTATACATGACCCAAGAAAAACAAATGTGGAAGCTTGGCTTTCTAAATGGTAGGAGTTTGGCAAAACTTTATTTAGACTGGACCAAAATTTGGTTCCTTTCCAGGCTTTGAAGCTGAATCAACACAGACAGAATGAGGTGTAAATTTTGAGGGACAATTATCTATAATTTGGATTATTAAGTATCCTTTTCCAAAGTCCACCGTATAATTTGGGCTTAATTTTTTTTTTATTTCCTCATATGATTTTTATCTGGAATGAAAGAAGGTGTTAATGGTACTAGAGAGACCACTAGAACATTCAAAAGTCAATCACATTGGTTTGAAAACAAAAGAACCAAAGAAACTTTATGTTGAGAAATGAAGAAACAGATACCTATGTGCATTGATTTTATTTCCCAAAAAGTAATATGTTTTAAGGTTGGTATGGAGAAACTGTTTTTGAATAAAAAATTGGGGCATATGGTTTGATAATTTATTCCATGTGAAATATTTATTTAAAAAAAAGGTTCATATCTTATAAAATTAAATCACAATAGCAAATAACCTTTATTAAAAATGTATATACTCTCAACAAGAATAAAAGCTTATCATGTGTAGGGATTCAATTCAGAGTCACCAGATTATAGGACCTGGCATGTAGGTTTCACACCATTATTTTGAATTGTTGAATAAAGTCATAGGGGAAATAAAAAATTTCCTGGAAAACCCAAATTATTTAGTCAGTTCATATTTAGGCATTCAACTCAGGCTTGAAATAATCCTTTATTTTTGTTGCCAAAGTGTTTCTTGAAAGGAGTTTTCCTTCTAAACTGTGTGAAGGATTACAGCAATTATCCATTTCACACAGCTCAAGTCTAAATGCAGCGAGATAATGGACTAAGACATAGCTAAATTGGACCATACACCATTTTACAGCGGTTGTTATAGATCAGCATGCGGTACTCCTGGGTTTATATAGCTACTGCAATCCATATTCTTTTCAAAGATACAAGAGGGAAGTCATGGAATTTACTGCTACCAGTCTATCAGAATTAAGGACCACCCACCATCCCCATATTTCTCTATTCTTCATCTGATTGTCTACACCAGTGACATTTGATCTTGAGAATCATATTAATATCTTTAATAGGAAACACTCTCCCCTAAGTTACCTGCAGTAATAACTTTAATGATCTGTATTTTGATCCTCCTTGCTCTGATTTATATATATATATATATATATATATATATATATATATATATATATATATATAAATCTCTCTTGAGAAAGGGAGAGAGAGAGAGAGAGAGAGAGAGAGAGAGAGAGAGAGAGAGAGCTTTACCACTCTATATTATTTCTCCTTTGATTTTCAATAATTCAAATTGGAAAAAAATACTTCAAACTCAATGCCTCTTTTCAAGGCAAAGGATAGTTTAATATCAAATATACTGATGGGATGAGGTTGAAAAACACTTGAAAATTAAAGACAAATTTGCACAGAACATATTCATAAATATATTATTTCATATTGTTTTAAGAAAACATCATTAAAATGTAATCAGTAAATGTTCTCCTTACCTGTGTTTTAAACAACCAAAAAATTTAGTACAAACATTTATATTTCTCATGTTGCATATATATGAATATAAATACATATATAAATAAAGGAGCATAGAAAGTAGTAAGAGACAAACAAACTGTGCTAATGCTTCTCTGGGAATAACATTGGTACTTAAAACATATGCACTTGAAGATATTCAGCTATGAAATTTAATGCCTGTTTTAAGGTTTTTCATTAAGATGATCACTTCCAACTATTTGTTTGCTGCCTGGTTTAGTTAGCATACATTTTTATATGAATTCCGGAAATGTAGAGGGTTTTACATCAACTGAAGTGACCAACTCCCAGTGAAAGAATGAATGCTCATATGTCTCAGCTCAGGGACATATTTTGATTGCTAACAATCAATTAACATAATACATTGGCTTATGGGATTACTGTTGACCTTTTACCAAAGGATTCCTGTCACAACACATTCTATCACTCATTCATAGCAGTGTTATAGTTTGGAGGGCCAACTGGGCTCTAGCAGGAAACTGAACCAGCTTTAAACATTAATGCTTGTGAAATTCATGAAGCATAGCTAAAATAAGTGAAAGCATCAGGTTCATAGGAGATCTTGGTAGTCTGATAAGGTTCTCTTCCCATCCCACCACCTTCTGCAAAATGAACACATCCTATGCCCAGAACCTGTGAATATATTACCTTATGTGACAAAGGGACTGCAGGCACAAAGTATCTTGAGATGGGAGATTAACCTGTGTACCCAATGATTGGTTCACTCTAATTGCCAAGTCTTTTATGAGAGAAATGCAGGGGGATAGAAGTAGCATATGTGACAAAAAGAAGAAAAGCAAGAGGTTGGAATGATATGGAGAAGGAGACACAAGCTAACACATGTGTATAGCCTCTACCCTCTATGTAATGCAATAAATATATTCTCCTCAAGAGTCTTTAGAGGAAACTAGAATTGTCAATGCTCTTGAGACTAATCTTGGACTTCTGGCCTGCAGAACTATAAGAGAATAAATTTATGTTGTTTAATGCCATTATATATGTGGTAATACTAATACATAGTAGAAATATTTGGGAGGGATAGGGGAGAAGGTACCTATAATTATATTCTCTTTTTCTTTTTTAGAGGAAATTTGGGGAAAAAAATATGATGGTACACATTACATATTTTCACAAAGTCCGACATTCACACTGCTGTGGAGAGAAAAAAAAATGTTTTTAATGTCATTTGACATTCTTCCAAAATCTCATTTCTTTATAATTCTGAAGGATCAACATAATCTAGTTGTAGGCCAAAAATCCTAAAATTTTTGTCATATTTATATCTTCTGTTTGAGATCACAGGTAATCATAAAATCTGTTTTGCTAAATATTTTGGATACACATTTGAAACATCATTAAATAAATCTCCATTGTTGAACTTTCATTACCAATTTCAAGAGTAAAAACTTAGGAAATGGAATTTGATTGTTGTCTGGGAGTCAGGAAGTGTGGGTTCTAGCTGCGATTAGTGTGTGAGTAAATCAATAAATCTTGTCATTTTCTAGTATTTCAATGTTTTAATAAAGTGATTTGAATTGATTGCGACTAAGGCATCTGTCATCTCTGAAGTATATTATGACATAAAGTGACAGTGAGCATTTTTGTTTTGAATCCCTGGAACAGTTATGGCATGGGGTTCAAAAAACAAAGCAAGTAGGGTCTATAAGAATCCCAGAAGAATCTACACCAAAGAACTGAACCCTAGGATTGTCCTTCAGGAGAGTTTCCTAGTCTCAGGAGTTATATAGCATCAGCTCTGGACACCAGGGGAAAAACCTGACATCAGCTAAAATTATGAGCGTAGGGGTGGTGGAGAGTGGGAAGGAGGCCATGGAGGAAGTGTATTATTATTAAATTGAGCCTTTGTTTGAGCAAGTGTTGATCAAGCTCACAGTGTAATATTTACAAATTAATTTGAACGTGCTAACCAATTATTATGTGAAATACAGCTTACTTAAATAGGCTTATCTTATTCTTCCTATTTAGTCACTTCATTATTATTTTTTAGGCTAAACTGCTAAGATTTATTTTCTAGATAAAGCAACATTTCCAGCTACTTTTATAGGACTTTGTAGCTATCTTATAGAAAATTTTTTTTCAAAACTTCAAATGTTTCTGGTGTGTTTTTCTATAAAGAACAAAAGCACTGAACATTTAAAAATACAAGACATTTTTCATTTAAAATGTCAAAATAAAAAAAACCATGGATTACATATGTTTTTAGTTGAGGCAATGGGAATATTTTAACCGCATTTCGGATTGCTTTTGTGAGTAGGTGGAAGGACAGGACAACTTGGCAATCAAAGTTGTCCTCCCTCTGACTCCAGAAAAAAACTAGGCTTTTCCCACACTCCTGCATAATGAATTGGAGGGCAAGGAGAAACTTCAAATTAGTAGCATATGTATCCATATTGCATACTATTGCAAGTTGGTAAGAATAAGCCTTTTAAGTTAAACAGCCTAAGTTTGAGTCTCAATATAATTTCTTATTATTATAGCCACAGACAACTTTATGAAATCTCCCTAGGGATTGATAAAGCCAACTTTCCAAATAGGCTGTGTGAGGCTTAAAGTCACATAGGTACTTTTCATCACATTGATATAAAATCCTCAAATGAGAGCTACAATATCATCATTTTATTAGCATTATCATTTGTTAACCTTCGTGAAATCACATTAATTATTTAGTGATGAAGATATAGTAAGCAAAGATATAACAAAAACAAAAGCATTTGCATTTAGAACCAAAGACAACAATCTGACAGTAAAGGACTTAAAATAGAAATAATCATTTTAGAATCTAATTTTCACATGTGAAATGTATACACAAGTTTTTGAATTCAAAATATTTATCATTAAGAAACACAAATTTTAAGCAATGCTTACAAGTTTCAGATATGTTATTCACAAAGAGTTTGCATCTGTATATTATTAAATGTCAAACTAGGAAATTGAGTTAATTTACCACCAAGATGTTTAATGGCATTAGTGCCTTACTTTGATGCCTGTCTCACTAAAGCTAAATCACTTAATCCCCTTCTGGCCTCCATCTGTGAATGAAGCACACCCGTCCCCTCTTTTCCCAAATTTGGTCAATTCTATAAAAAATCAGTCAACAGCTGTGTATGGACAGCTGGGCATTAAGAAAATTCCTCTGACTCTATACTCTTTCTAGGAATGATTGCTTCAATTATTTCTTATGACTAGATAATTTCTTACAAATAAATAATTTATATTCATAAGAAATGTCCTTTGTGGACTAGGCTTTAACAATGAAACAGTCCTTGACTTAGTTTCCTGTTCAGAACTGCCTCATTTTGCTAGTCCTCCCGGGTCCAGAAATTATCTTCTCGTGTCCTTCAGTGTGTCTCCATAAACTTCCTTGCTGATATCCCTTAACCAAGTTTTGAAAAATTGCAGAAAATCTCCCTGATGATAGTCATTTGACTTTCCTTCCTGAGTTCTTTCCTCTTGCTTACTGAAAATCATGATCTCGATAACACCATTCTCTCATGTCTTTTCTCATTCTAAAGCCCTGCTCACAGAGGTCTATGCATTGCAAACACCAGCAGAGACCTAGTCCTATCCTGGTGGTTTACTCAGATATTGATGAAAAAATAAGCACTCCACTCCTCTCAGCCTTGAATGAAGCAGCATATTGTTTGCTCAAACAAAGTGATGCAAGGAGAAACAAAAACTCAAACTCATTGTGTTTGAGTGACCAACAGCCAACTCATGGCCATCAGTGACTTGGCAGATGAGGTAACCATGTGTACCCCAGAAGGTGCATTAGGGGAAGACCTTCAAGGATGGTGCCATTGAACATGACTCCAAGAGGCAAACTGCCTCAAAGAGCATGGGGCAGATGCAGTCATGAGACAGGTGGGACATCTATGGGATTATCTTTAAAGGAGGACTAATCAAGATTTACGTAGAGTCACTGCTAGTCAGTTGGTGTGGGACCTTAGTCAGTCAGGAATCTCAGAGTGTTACTGCTCTGACTGACAAATTCTTCATTTATAAGAGTGAGGGTAGAAACCTACCTCATTAGGAGGTTTAAAAACAATAGTTTATATCATGGACTTCCTCAAGATTTAAACGCATACAATGTTAGTGATCATGATAATAACAACAACAATAACTAATAATACTAAAAGTATAATTCTTGCATTATTTTCAGGCTAAAATCTCTTTCTCACCAGCACAGTTTTTCTCCTTCTATATTTTCTTCCACACATTACCCTCCAGACATAGATTGTCAATATATGAATGTTTAACTCTAAGGCTTCTTTTGAACTTCAGTTAGACTAATTCCTTCCACACAAGTGTTAAGAGACACTATTTTCCCAAAACACATTCCTCAATTCCCTTTAGCAATTTCTCCAAGCAAGGCAAGTGGCCAGTTTCTATAGAAGCTTTAAGCTTCCAATTGTTTCCTACAGGAATGAAGTTGGTACTTGAAACACAGAAAAAAATCAAGCAATAAGTAGAAAATGCCAAAAGTGAATGTGTGCTGGACATAAACATTTTAAAGCAAACAGTGTTGCTAAAGTTGTAATAATAGTCCACAGAAGAAATATGTATAAACATGCATTATTTAGTTTGACATTTAGTCTTTTCACAAAGTGATTCAATGTTTCAGAGCCTTAAAATATGGTGTAATTTATTTAATATTTATATAGCAATTTACATTTGTTAATATCTTCTAAGACATTTATTACCTTGTGATTCATGCTTGCCCGGTGTACAACCTCCTTCTTACATATTAAGGGAGAACTTTTAAACTGATTACTTTTTTAGCCTCAATATGTTGTCATGTCATAAATTACAGTCAGATTAAGTACTCAACAGTTTTGTAACTTGATAAACTCTAATATAAGCTAACTGCAGCCTGAAGGACATAGGCCAGCATTCATCGGACAGGCTGTATCTTTATGTGCTGTAGGAATGCCCCATTCAAAAATGACACAATTTAATCCTATAACAGAGAATTCCAATCTGGATAAATAGGATTTTAAAAAATGTTAGTGACTTAAATACTCAATAAATTCAAAATATCAGATCACCTTGCAGTGTTTGAAGAAGAGTCGATGATTCTGAACTATCAAGTTTCCTTCTAAGACAAGTATATCAAACTCATGGCCTGCAGGCTGCATGCGGCTCACAACAAATGTTTTTGTGGCCCATCCAATACAATGGTATATAAACAATGTTTTAATAAAAATTTCTTAACTTAATTTTTACAATACACTGTTATACATAATCTATCTATATAAAACCCTAATATGCAAATTGACTGAAAGATGGAATGACCAGCAGAACAGCCAGTCACTATGATGCCCACTGACCACTAGGGGGCAGGCACTCAATGCAGGAGCTGTCCTAAGCTCGCAGGTCCCAAGCCAGCCAAGGTGGGTGTGAGCCAGGCCCCCTTCCCCAATCGCCCCACAGATCATCCTGCAGATTGGCCCTGATTGCAGGCTAAGTCTAGGGACCCTACCCTGCATGGATTTTATGCACCGATCCTCTAATTATGAATAACAAACTACAATGTTCACTAATGACTGATTGCTATAATCCTGTTGCATTCATTTTCCTTAAGCACTTTAGGCACAGGTGCACCATTTCTCTCCACCAATACTAGCAGTAAATATTTTAGCAGCTGATTGTCATGTCAATAGTCTTATACTGATTTGTTTGGTGTGCACAAGAGGAAATATTTCACTTTCAGAAAACAAGAGAAATAGGTTTACTTGTTTTACATTTACTAATTTATGCAGTTATTCAATGTCTGGTAAGTTAATATTCAAGAACAAATATTAATTTTTATTAAAAAGTTATCTTATTTTATGTTAACAATTACTCATTTATTTCAGCTCTTTGTATTCATCATGTCTCTATTGAAATAAACTTATGTTTCTATGAAAATTGAAGCATTTGTTTTTTTGGCACATGTTAGCTTTTTAGTTTGGCATGCTTGTTCTAAGATTTTGAATATAACTTTATTTTATTTAACTTGATTTTATTTTATATTAAATACATAAACAGAGACAGTAATGTAGTGAAGGCTGACTAGAAAGGGTCAGTGGGGAAAAAAGGGCGACATTTGTAATACTTTCAACAATAAAGATAATTTTTTTTTAAATATGTGGTTTAAAACAGTATGCATGAGCAGTTATAGGGCATCTTTATATCGAATATAAGGGTTATCTTTCCTATACCCTTTTTTTCTATCAACAGTGTAATGAAGATATTAGATGAATTGAGTTTTGAAGAAAGAAGGCACATATAAGCCACATAAGAGTGCCCCTGATCTGACAATTGATCTGAAGATGTCTCTAGAACTATGCAGTCAATCTACACTCTGTCTTATCTTTGATAAGAAATTACAGAGCAAGACAATGCATAGTGTTGGATCATTGTAATATAGTATAGTTTTGGTTGCTTACCCTCACTCAGAGTTTTAAGGTAAAAACATCTTCAGAAACCACTGATATTTAAAGTCCTGTTGATATAAACACATATTTATCACTTCTCAGTAAGAACAACTTGCATTTATAAGACTTTATTTTTTATGAATGCTACCTTTGTTAAAAAGAAATACTATAAATGCTTTCATGCTACTCCATTGAGTAATTAATACATATACTCTCTTCCCAAGAGAGTATGAGACAGCAAAGCAGTTTTGGCTTGAAAATCAACAAAATTTGCATTAGAATATCAACTCTGCCACTTTCTAGCTGCAATGATGGTGAGCTTCAATTTTGTTTTCTATGAGATGGGGATAATATTACACACCTTATTGAGTTATTATGAGAATTCATTTAAGTAAATGAAGCAACTGGTAGGGGGCATGATTATGTAACTTGCCTAAGGTCTACCAACCAGGAAAAGATGCTGCATATATTTAAATTTCTGCCTTTGACACTAAGATAAGTGCCTTTTGAACTATATCTTCTTGGTGCTGGAAATAGCATTTGGTGAACTGTTATGTACTCAATCTTTATTTCTATACAGAATCTTGAGCCCTGCTTCTATTACTTCCAGACATTTATAATCTCGTTCACTTAAATCTCCTGCCATGGTGTATAAATGCTGTACTCTGAATATAAGACGGAAAGGGAAGTAGCTCTCCAGGCTACAATATATCACACGAGCCGGTTCTAATAGAGAAGCTCTTTCTATCATGTAGTGGTTTTAACTTGGACACAGATTGTTGGATATTTCTCCCTTCTACAAAATGGAGTCTGATGCTTCTCACCCTGAACAAGATCTAGAATTAATGACTCATTTTTAATGAATAGAATATGATAGGTGAGATTGTAAGATTTTGAGACAGGATCAGAAAAGACTTTGTCTTTTCCTATTCTGTTTTTTAGATCACTTGGTCTGGGGGAGGGATCCTCATAGAGCCTTAAGTAGAGATCCATGTGGCAAAGAACCAGCAATAGCCAGCAAGGAACTGAGTATTCCTACCGAAATGTAAGATGCAACAAAACATTATGCTGAACCCTTTTGGACATATACTAGTAGTATAAAACTAATTAATGTGTACAAATCTACTAGGGATTTTCAAGTCAAATTAGGGGGAATAGTCATCCAAGAAAGGCATAAGATACTACGGTACGGTAGTATGTGTGTCTTGTGATACTCATTTGCTTATCAGATGGTAGTTTGAGAGGAAGTATTATAGTACTTTTAAAATATAAAATGGAAGAACACAGGCAATGACAAATTTATAAAGATTCTTCTACTCTCCCAAAGGAATTATGGCCCCAGTTCAGATAGCTGAACTGAACTAAGACTCATCAAACCAGACACCAAATTCAGATCATAAAACCACATTCCCAAAACTTCCATTGCAACTTAGTGAAAAATAGTGGGGTGCCTAAACCAACTCCAAGAGCTAAGGAAGAGAATTGCAGCTGGTGTTCGCAGTTCCTACAAGCAAACACTGTCAGAGGAAAAGTTTGTGCTGCCAAAAGCATGCAGCCAGCATGCACCTACACAACTCAAATCAGCCTAACTGTTGTGCTCCTTTCCCAAACTGAAATCTAATTTCTTAAACTTAGATTTCCAGCCCCACTTACGGAATAATCAGGACACGTCCCTCTATAATTAGCTTCACCATTTTACCATTTTATCTTAGTCTACAATATATTTCCAAGAGGAAGAAATTATGAAATAAAATAGCTACTTAATAATAGTTATTAGTATTAGTATTATTAATGATACAAAGCATTTTTATAATAATAATAGAACTTTGGCACCTTTTATTCTCAGCACATTTTACTATTCTTAGGTCTATTCACCTGTCACTGTCACTGTCACACCCACTTAGTCACATATTTTGGGCTCACTCTAGGCACTGATAGGACTTACTAAAGCCATATATATATATATATATATATATATATATATATATATATATATAAAATTCATATATATATATATATATATATATATATATATATATATATATATATATATAATATTCATCCCTAGAAGATGAAATGCTAATTAGTGTATTATATTCTGGTGAAAGGCATTGTCCTCTTTGATCTCCAGTATAATGAGATTTATTTGGAACATCAAAGCATTCCACAAAAAACGAATAAGTGATTTGAACAGCAACATAAGCATCAAATTATTGTGCCTCCTGAAGGAAGGGTGGGGGTGGAGATGAAGAAGCATCACATTTAAAAAAAAAAAGAAGATGATCTTTCTATGTAAAAAAAGAACACATGGTATTTTGGGGCTAATTTATTTTGGAGTGGGCAATTTCAATGATTGATTTTTGATTAATTATAAAGATCTGGGCTCTTATCAAAACTCTATAAAGGGTAATATGCAAATTGACTCTAAAGGCAGAACGACCAGAATGACCACTGGACCAGTCATTATGAGACTCACTGAGCACCTCTCAGCCCCTTTCCTCAGCCTTCAGGGACTGATCACCCACCCGATGGTGAATGGAGAACCGGTTGGGTAGCAGCTGGTGTGGGGCCTGCTGTAGATGGCCCTAATCACAGGCCAGGCCTCTAGTGTGTGTGCGTGTGTGTGTGTGTGTGTGTATATATATATATATATCATTAAGTCTGAGTTTCCATTAGCCT
Source organism: Pipistrellus kuhlii (assembly GCF_014108245.1). Taxonomy (NCBI): domain Eukaryota; kingdom Metazoa; phylum Chordata; class Mammalia; order Chiroptera; family Vespertilionidae; genus Pipistrellus; species Pipistrellus kuhlii. The sequence goes on from NW_023425404.1 coordinate 5,454,268, forward strand.
GGCCATTGGTCTAACACTGATATTAATAGAATAACTGTAATTATTATTTTTTCTTCTAAAGGTGAAAAAGAGAAGCCCAGAATATCTTGGGTCACATTTTACGAATAATATCAGTCACAACATTATAGGGTAATTATGAGCAATTTCTTCATTGGGGACAATCAAACCAAGATAAGGGTCAAGATCAGAGAGCAGACTTAAAATTTCTAAGACTGTTTAGACTATAGATCTACCTACAACCAAGGAAGAAGATTCTTTATATCAACAAATAATCTAGTTTAATCAAATAGAAGAATAAATTTTAGATCAAGTTTTCTAAACTAGTAATGAATAATATGTATTTTCTAACCTTGCCACTTGTTTTTTGTTCCTGGGGACTTGGCATGATGGACAAAAGTTATTGGGGTCTAAGGACTTTAGATAATAAACTCAATAACAAACAAGCCCATTTTAATGGATTTCCTCTGAGAACGCATAACAGTAAATTCTTATCTCATAGTCATAGCTCCATCCTCTATAACTCTTCATGTTCAATTGATTCAATGAAGCCTGATGCACGAAGATTCCTGATGAATTGAACTAGAAGCCTGATGCACGAAGATTCCTGTTAGAATAGGCTTTCCTTTCCCTGACTGCCTTTCCACTCCAGCCCAGCCCCTTTCTGCTCACAAGTGTCCTGCCCCTCCCACCGCTGTCACTTGGCACCTATGTATGCAAATTAAGCACAATCTTTGTTACGTTAATTTGAATATCACTCCTGATTGGCTAGTGGTGTAGCAGAGGTACAGTCAATTTATATGTTTGTCTATTATTAGGTAAGTTACTTCTATATATGTAATACAAACACTCATTTATACTTCACACACAGGCAAACACACACACACACACACAGTGTTAAATAAATCTTTTCCTGGGGAAGCCTAATAAAAATTCTAATTTATTCCCTTTTTAAATGGTTAAGAATATTTCCAATTGTTAACTGAGATAGAGGTCTAGTGAGGGGCACTGCTTCATCACACTGGGCATGTGTGATTATAATGAAATATCTTCAATAAGTGTTCAGAAGAAAGTTTAGGCAGGTTTTGATGTGGCTGTCCACCACACAGTAGACAAAAAAAGTTATGTCTCATTGCTGCCTTGAGGTAGTAAATGATTCTTCAAAATACACACTCAGTGTTTTTATTTTTAAGATAAGTTTGGAATATGAAGAATATAGAAGAAACTGACTAGTAAAATATTGACGATTTTGTTTTCCTTCCTTCCTTCCTTCCTTCCTTCCTTCCTTCCTTCCTTCCTTCCTTCCTTCCTTCCTTCTTTCCTTCTTTCCTTCCTCCCTCCTCTCTCTCTCCCCTCTCCTCCTCCTCCTCCTCCTCCTCCTCCTCCTCCTCCTCCTCCTCCTCCTCCTCCTCCTCCTTCTTCTTCTTCTTCTTCTTCTTCTTCTTCTTCTTCTTCTTCTTCTTCTCCATCTTAGCAAAGAAAATGCCTTTCTGTTGGTAAACAATTCTTGAGTTTTTGCAAATGATCAGGCTGATTTCTGATTTCTATTGCTTTACCATTTTCTCTTTCTTTCACACATTGATCCTAGTATTTTATCACTTAAGTCCAGTTGACTTTACCTGCAAAGCACAACTATAACCCTTCCACGTCCCATGGTAAATACTTCCCACCTCCTATTTCAATTCATTATTCTCTCTCAAATGAAAACTATGAGCGAATCTGGGCTCCCTCTTCTTTTTTTCCTTATCTGCAAATACCCATTGCCCACACAATAGTAAGAATATGCTTTTAGAATGTTAATTGGGATCATGTCCCTTTTCTTTTTTAATTATATTAATGATTTTAACATGACTGACAATGTCCTACAGGTTTAACCTTTGTGATCTCCTTATTCTTTTACCCTATTTCACTCACTCTGGCCTTTCTATTCCTTGAACAGGGGACATCTTTCTCTATCATGTGTTCTGGTCCTGGCTCTTCTCTCTCTTTGAATTTCACTTCCTGGGACCTTCTGTATCCTTCCAAATTATTCATATCTCACTCAGAAAGACTCTCCATAGCCTTCCCCCCAAATTTGCAATTGATCCCCCCTTTCAAATATACTTTATTCCGTTAGTCTACTTAATTGACTTCATGGGTCCTTTTTATTATCTGGAGCAAAGCTACTTTTTATTTATAATTTATGGTCTATCTTCAACACTGGAATGTAAACACCATAAGTGTGAGAACCTCAATGAATTGATGAATGTTGTGTCCCTAGCTCCTTGCAAAGTGATTGCCACATTCAGTAGTTTTTAATTTTTGAAATTTCCTTTTGGAAAAAAATAAACAAAAAGCCCCAAGGGTGATGTATATAATAAAAATCCTGCTGAAACCGGTTTGGCTCAGGGGATAGAGCTTCAGCCTGCGGACTGAAAGGTCCCAGGTTCGATTCCGGTCAAGGGCATGTACGTTGGTTGTGGGCTCATCCCCAGTGTGGGGTGTGCAGGAGGCAGCTGATCGATGATTCTCTCTCATCGATGTTTCTAACTCTCTAGCCCTCTCTCTTCCTCTCTGTAAAAAAAAAATCAATAAAATATATATTTAAAAAATAATAATAATAATCCTAAGGGGGGGAGATGTGAAAGAAGAAAAATATTTTTCAAAACATATATTTATTATGTTAGTGCCTAAAGTAGTAAATCAAATTATACTCTATGAAACACTTAAAAATTAGGAAAAGTCTTTCTTTTAAAGATATTATTTCATTGCTACAGGTTATTATATCTATACATATACACACCAAATATGTAATGATAATATAAAAATGCTAGAGGCCCAATGCACGAAATTCATGCACGGGAGTAGGCCATTGCAGCCTCAGTGGCTTGCCTCAGCCCTCACAGCCACAGTGGCTTGTCCCTGTCCTTGCAGCACCAGCTTTGTCTAGAAGGACATCCAGAAGCACATCCAGCACATCTGGAAGGACTTTCAGAAGGGCAATAGGCTGTCCAGTCTAATTAGCATATTACATTTTTATTATTATAGATCAGAGGCCCAGCACATGAAACCATGCTCAGATGAGCCGCCATGAGTTTGTGTGGGCCACCCAGCCCTATCACCACAAGCCATGAGCTGCCCCTAGAAGCTGCTCATGGCCAAAGGGACGTGGGGGACCAAAAGGTGGTCAATGCAACTTATGGCGACTGGTCTAGCAGTCATTTCAGTCATTATGCTTATGATCTTTTAGTATATAAGATGTGATAAAATAAGATGTGGCAACAAACATTATTTTTTTAAATATATATTTTATTGATTTTTTTACAGAGAGGAAAAGAAATGGATAGAGAGATAAAAACATCGATGAGAGAGAAACATAGATCAGCTGCGTCATGCACATACTGGGGATATGGCCGCAAGCAAGGTACATGCCCTTGTCTGGAATTTAACCTGTGACCCTAGTCCATAGGTTGACGGTCTATCTACTGAACCAAACCAGTTAGGGCAACAAACATTATTATACATGAAAGTCTGTTAGATTAAAAAAAGTTAACTCATAAAATAATGGTTAGTATTATTTTGACTATATAAAATGTATTTTCACATGTATAGATTTTTAAGAGATAGAGGAATAAAGAAAATCTTATTGTATTATTATATTATAGATGGTTTTATTTTTTTTATTTCTAGAATTCTTTTTAGTTTATGTGATTTGCTGCCTAAAATAAAAAGATAATGGGAAGAAGAGGCAACTGTGATGAGCTGGTTAAGTATGAAGACCAACTCATAACAAACCAGCTTCCACAGTGAATAATTCTATTGGCTTGGTCCCGTACCCTTCCTTCCATGCTTTACATTTTTGCCACACTAAGGCTCAACAGAAGCGACCAATTTTGAAACTGGCCAATGGTTCAGTTTTCCCTTAACCTTGCTAACCACATCCTATGAGGCACATATTTTTGCTAAATTCTTTACTTAGGAAAGTTGTTGGCTAGCCTGCATTAAAAACTCTAGAGTTCTATTTTGAATTACTTCATTTTGTTTAAATAATTGAATGTGTTCCTAAAATGATCCCAGTTTGACATTAGAGTTTCTGTTTCTCTAATTTGTGAAAGATTGCCAGAATTCAAATCCAATCTTTAGAGTTAACAAATGAACTCACTCTGTGTATTCTGGAACTTTTGTTATTTTCTATGTCTCTGCTACTTTCGGAGAAAGTTCAATATAAAGTTCAAAGTTCACATATTCACAGATATTTCACAAGGGTTTAGATTATTGCTCAGATCTCAGGGGATCTTTTCAAAAAATATATTTTATTGATTTTTTAAAGAGAGGAAGGGGAAGGGATAGAGAGTTATAAACATTGATGAGAGAGAAACATCAATCAGCTCTCTCCTGCACATCCCTTACTCAGGATGTGCCTGCAACCAAGGTACATGCTCTTGATGGGAATCGTACCTGGAACCCTTCAGTCTGCAAGCTGTCGCTATATCCACTGAGCCAAACTGGTTTCGGCTCAGGAAAACTTTGAAGAAGAAAACTAGTCCCAGCTACATATTTCTCCAGACATTTTTTCTTATATATATACCAGGTTTAGAATTAAGTAGTTTTTAAATTAAAAATGTTTTGGTACCCGGCTTCTTTGATATTTTCTAATTGATAATATAAGGAGAAAAAAATTTAGGTTTTGTCAGATTCAAATGAACTTAATGAGGAAAATAGTGATATTATAAATAATGTATCCAAGTATGAGGTAGTCAGATGTAACGTAGATTAAACACTGTATTTAAAAGCATATGTTTAATGTGTCACATAACATAACATATTATATAATATATATTTTATCTTGCTTTTCTACTGATGTGCTTATATTTTTTTCTAAGTGTCTGCATTTGATTTATAAAAACTTGATATAAAGTTTTATAAACATTTTCAGCTAATTAGATTTTTTTTCTTTTTTTGGTTACAGGTAAGGGCAATTTAAGAAATTTGTATAATGATTAAAATATACACTGAATTCAAGTAAAACAAATATATGAATTACATGTTGAATAATCATCTTCAATGTGAGCTTATGAATATTTAACAAGGGCAAGTTGTGCTGTGAGCTCTGGTTGTTCTCTTATGACTCCATAATTTGATGCAATGATGTTCTTTCAACTTTATACTGATAAATACATGAATCATACAATTTCAACTACCATAGATGGAAATATCAGAAAACAACCCTATATTTTCTGGTGGAAGTGAAAAGATGAATATAATAATTTAATAAAAACAAACATAAATGTAAGAGCCAATATTTATTAAGTACTATTATGTATAAGGCATGGCCCTGTGAGCATAATATGAGTTATTTCATGTAATTTTATCACCAAAATTTTATGGACTATTACTACTATCCAGGCTTTATAGATTTGGAAATCAAAGTTCCAAAAGTCATCCAAATTGGATGACTCCAATTTGCTTGGAGACACCAAACTAGGTTTTAAATGCAATTATGACTTCAGAATTTCCCATCTTATTTTTTTATACTAGAAGCCCAGCGCACAAAACTGTGCACAGGTAGGGTCCCTAGGCCTAGCCTATGATCAGGGCCGTCTTCCACCTGCTCATCAGTCCCACCATGCTCCTGCCACCAACCAGTTTCCCCTTGTTAAGGTGATGAGATCATCCCGCTTTTGGTGGGACAGTCCCAATTTCTAACAAATTTTCCCGTGCCCAGCTGCTTTTTAAAAAAGTACTGATTTTTGGAAATAATCTTTCCAATCTTTCAAAAAATCAGGACTTTTTAAAAATGCCATGGGGCGTGGGAAAAATTGTTAGAAATCAGGACTGTCCCGCCAAAAGCGGGATGATCTGGTCACCTTACAGCCTTGCCAGTCCCCAGTCCTGCACCGCCGCCACCCACCCTGGTTCCCTATTTGCCATCTGGCAATAAAAGCATGCAGGCCGAAGAGGGGGAGGGGGCTAGAGGTGGTCAATGAATCTGGTTGAGCAGTTGTTCTGGTTGTTACACCGTTATGATCACTGGGCTTTTATTATATAGGATTAGAGGCCTGGTGCACGAGTTTGTACATGGGTGGGATCCTTTTGGGCATCCTGCAGATATTGGGCTGAAACCCACAGTCCAATGCTGCCTGCAGCTCCTACCTGTTGCTTCTGCTCATCCCATCCCCACTGTGCCTGCCAAGGGCTCCCACCCAATCGGTCCTGATTGGGAGAGGCTTGTGCTTCAACAGCAGCACTTGCCAGCCATGAGCCCTGCATCTGGTACCATCCCAAGAGGAGTGGCCTGCGGGATCAGGCTGAAACGAGCTCTCAAACATCCCCTAAAGTGTCCCAGATTGCTGAGGGACCCCACCTGTGCAAAATTGAGACCAGGGAGGGACGATAGGAGGGCTCCAGGGCATGTTCAGTCCCCATCCACCAGACCCTAGCAGCAAGCTAGGTTTACTGGTTGGAGCCTCTACCCCCTGGTAGTGAGTGCATATCATAGAAACTGGTTGACCCAGTTGACTGTCTGCCACATGGTGTTTAGTGCATGTCATAGAAAGTGGTTGAGCAGTCTTAGCATATTATTAGTATATTACACTTTGATTGGTTGTTCGATAGTTCAGTCTATTTGCATATCACTATCTACACTAATAAAAAATAAATATTCAAATTGGCCATACCTTCATAACATCCACCAGCCAAACAGGTTAATGTAAATTAACCCAACAAAGATGGCACACTACTTTGCATACATAGGCGCAGAACAAAGACTGAAGGCTCTAGCCATGCAAAGACTGAAGACTGAAGAGGCTAGGCTTCTCTGCCTGGGTCCCAGGTGCGAGAGGAAAACCAGTGCCAGCAGCCAGAGGAAAGAAGGCCTATTGCACGAATCTTCTAGTTTTATTATATAAGGTGATAGCACTATCCTAAGAGCATGCACTTTGGCCTAAGTGACCAGAATATTAAAATAACATGGAGATTATTATAAGGAATAAAATATATAAAAATTATTTAGTACTTTAGAGAATAGTGAATAAAATATGAGTCATTAATGAGAAGAGTATCCGTAAGTTTTAAATGATCTTAGAGGGTTATATATAGGACTAAAGTCCCATCAAGTCCACTATTAGCACAATAGGACCTTTGATGAAAATTTAAAAGTAAGGCGGGTACGGGGGGAGACAGTACTGTCTCTAGAAGGTTCAATTGCAAAAGGTGTTTTCCACTTAATATACCAATAAAATATAGTGCCCCTTCCACGTGCCCAATTATAAAAACAAAAACAAAAAACAAAAACAACAAAAAACCCTAGGGGTCCAGTGCACAAATTCTTGCACCTTAAAAGGAACTGTGGGTCGCAAGGTTGTGGTGGGCACAGGGGCAGGTCTTGGCCCATCCTTTGTGCCTTTGCCCAACCCCTCCAGCCACTGTCTGCTGGCAGCCCTGCTCCTGCTGCCACCGCTCCCATGCACTGATGGCGCTTGCACCCACTGATGGCATGGAGCGATTGGGGCTAGCACCAGCAGCAGGTACAATGAGCAGTTGCTGCCTTGTTTATCCCTCAGGAGCAGGGGGAGGTGGAGAAGCCCTCAGGGGTGATTGGGGTCAGTGCTGGGTGCTGGCAGTGGGTGTGAATGGCAGCTCCAGCACTGGCAGGGGGTGCGAGTGTGGCTGGCACTGGCAGCATTTGCAAGTGCAAGGTGAAACTGCAGCATATAGGAGCAAAGAATTTTCAGTAACCACCAGAGACAGCGACCGGCACTCCACGTTGGTCTGGTGCCCCCCTCACCTGCTCCACAATCCCGTCATGACTGATGCCAGCTATGTTCTACACACACCCCCTGGTAGTAAGCACATGTGATAGGGACTGGTTGTTTGGTTTTATGGTTATTCTGATGTTTGCATATTAGGGATTTATAGAGAGAGAGGCCTGGTGCATGAAATTCATGTACAGCGTGGCTGTCCCTCAGCCCAGCCTATACACTCTCTAATCAGGGACTCCTCAAGGAATGTCCAAGTGTCCATTTAGGCCTGATCCCAGTAGTACTGGGCCTAAACAGGTAGTCAGACATTCCTCTCACAATCCAGGACTGCTGGCTCCCAAATGCTCACCTGCTTGCCTGCCTGCCTGATTGCTCCTAACTGCTTCTGCATGCCAGCCAGATCACCCTCTAACCATTCCCATGCCAGCCTGATCGATGCCTAACTGCTCCCCTGCCAGCCAGATTGCCCCTAACTGCCCTACCTTGCCAGCCTGGTCACCCCTAACTGCCCTCCCCAGCCAGCAATCTTGTGGTGGCCATCTTGTGTCCACATGGGGGCGACCACATTTGACCACATGGGGTCGGCCATCTTGTGTGTTGGAGTGACAGGCAATTTGCTTATTGCCCTTTTATTAGATAGGATACCATTCCTCTGGTTTGAGAGCCAGGACACAGGCTTTGCTACACAATCATATGTTCCATTGACCCTTCTGTATGTAATGCTGAGTTGTTTCCACAATATTTGTTTCAATTTAATTTGGAATTTGACATGAATAGGCATCTAATTTAACTTTTTTTTTCTTTAGGGTAAATTATTTTGGCCAGTCATGTTTTTTAATTAGTTTTCCCTTTCCCCAAAGATCCACAATGTGACAATGTGGAGATTCAGTCATATAATGTATGATTCAAACTAACAATTTTTGGATTGCTAATCACTAAACTAAGTGAGACATCAAAATAACACAAGTAAACTGGACTGTCCAAAGAAAACTGGGATAAATGATTACCCCCACCTCTGGGTCATATGCTATATATACTACTACTTCAGTCTGTTTCACTATGCCTACAGAGACTGAATTTTTAAGGCTGTCAGATAAATTTTAATATCTTACAGGGCATTTTTTTTGCTTTTCGAGAGTATCATAGCTAATTATAGTTCTAATGTCAATTAACTTGCTTCAAGTTATTTGCTTTTCATACTAAGTTTTTACTTAATTTTTAATATGCTTGCTCATTTTTATAATGTATATTTGCTATATGTTTGCTCATTTTTATAGTGTATATTTGCTCAGGCTGACATAATAAAATGCCATAAACTGGGTAGCTTAAATGATACAAATTTACGTTCTCATAGTTCTGAAGGCTAGAATTCCAAGGTTAGTGTGTTTGGAGGCACAGTTTCTTCTGAGGTTTCTGTTCTTGGCTTGCAAATAGTTGCTTTCCTGCTGTGCCCTCACATAGCAATTTCTTTGTGTGCATTCATTTCTGGTATTTCTTTGTGTGTTTAAATTGCCTCTTCTTATAAGGACACCTTCAGATTGAATCAGGGTCCTCCCTAATGGCTTCATTTTAACTTAATTATCTTTATACAGCCCTATTTCCAAATAGAGTCATATTCTGAGCTTCTGGGTTCAGGGTTTCAGAGTATGCATTTTAGGGGTAGCATCATAACAATAATGTACTCATTGTACATTTAATATAATTTTTAATATTTAAGCATATTAAATAAATTCATTTAATGTTTTGTATTTGGCCATACAAAACCATGACCATAACAGGCATCACACACCATTATTTAAAATAATATTTGCAAAATGGAATTGTAAATGTTTTTTCAACATTTTTTAATAGTTGTAATCAATTAATTTAGTTACTTTTAATATTAATTTAATCATAGTAGAAGTGGAACATACAGAGTTTATATACACTTTATCCATTGTGATAAGCTCATCAACAAATAGTATAGCAGGTGAAATACATCAGGTGAAATACATCATTTTTTAAAAGAAATAAACTAGAATAAGAATTAAGTGAATCAGGAAAAACTAATCTAAAACACTAGCAAGCAAACAATTAAAATTCAGACCCTAATAATTGGGACAGTGTGTCAATCTATGCATGTGCATGTCTTAAAAATCATCCACAAAATCTTCTATTGAAGTATGTTTCATAACAGGCATGGGTAAAATGATGAGCATAGAATTAACAGTCAGCAGAAAATGTCTAAGAGGGATTTTAAATCCACTTCTGGGGAATCCCTTTCATCCCATGCAGGATATCTTATATCAGAGATTTACAAGTTTCCCCTGTGGCACCAGTCAGTGTGGTTCCATAATATCAAAGACTTACAAGGGTACCCAGGAAAAGAAATGACTGCAATCAGCCAGGGAAGGCTAACTGGCTATGTAAAGTAAACTTCATTACACAAGACAGAAACAGCTCGTTGATAAACTCCCACAAATAAAAGGCACATTAGCTTACTGAGAAATGGATTCTTCATTAAGTGAAAATAAAATCTTATATCCAAATACTTTTATAATTGCATATTCCATCTAGAATAAATATTTTATTTTTAAAAATCTGGAAACATTTTAAAATTGAATAGAGTTTATTAGTAACAACTGATAAAAGACAGATGTTATCAAAAGCATATACTCTTTTTTTGAAAAATATAATTTTATTATTTATTTCAGAGAGGACGGAAGAGGGAGAGAGAGAGAGAGAAATATCAATGATGAGAGAGTATCATTGATCAGCTGCTTCCTGCAAACCCTACTGGGAATTGAGCCAAGAACCTGGGCATGTGACCTGATCAGGAATTGAACTGTGACCTCTGGTTCACCTGGTTCATAGTTCGGTGCTCAAACACTGAGCCACACCAGCCGGATAAAGAGTATAGCGTTCTATGGTTTCAGGCTAGAGTACCCAAGGGTCAGCTCTGACATCTACTAGTAGATGCTAGGATTTCTGTATTTTATATCACTTACCAGAAGGTGGCCAGAGGATTCTCTTATTAGCTCTGTGCAAACTCTAGATTTCTACAAGACAATTGTGCATTTTAGAAATGCAATCTCTTTCTTAATTGAGCAGCCAAAAATTATACCTAGTCTACCCCATAATATTGATATAATTAGTTTAAATAAAGGTCAGACTTTATTTAGTCTTGAATCATCTAGGAAAGATAAAACACATGTGAGGGAAACTTTTTTTTTTTTTTTTTTTTTTTTTTTTTAACTGAGATTTACCCAGAAAATTTACTGTGGTTGCAATATAGATACTGGCAAATCAAAATCATCTTGATGAGCTAATTTACTTAAAGCTTTGTGTCTTTGTGATTATAATAAGATTGTAATTGGGCAGAGAAAAAAGATGTGTGGTAATATAGATGGTCTCAAATACGCATATATGTTTTGACATATGCCTGTCTTTTTGCATTTTATCATACGCCATCAAGGAATCAGATTGCAAAATAATTTTTTCAGTGGTTTTACATGATAAGCACTGTGGCCCTACAGTTTGGCAGCAAATGAAAATAATGTGAAGTCCAGAGTTTCAAATAATGTCATTTATAAAGAATTAATAACACTAGCTTTTGCAGAAAAGATTAAATCTGCAGATACTCCTTGTAGAAAATTATAGTAAAAGAAACAGGATTATCATTGGACAGGTAAGTAAGGTAGTACAAAGAATCTTTCCATTTGTTTCTGCTTTCAGGAAGTTTAAAATATGAGAAATTTCACTTAATTTCCTAATACTCATTTTTACTTATAATGATGTCTAGAAATTATCATGTTAATTTTTCTAATGTCAATTTCACAGACAATATTTACCTAATATTATCACATTTCTCCAGGTAAATTGTACTTATGAGAGACTTTATGACAACTTGATATTTAAGTTTCAGTAATTCTTTCCAGGTAATATTGAAGGTTCCTCTAACTAGTAACTTGATAAACATATTCTATCACAGTTGATTTAAGCCAAAAGTATAAAAGTTCTTGGAAGCTAACTAGATATGAAAACTGTTTTCTTCAGATACTTGTACTTGACACTTTTTAATTAACTCTTAGCAAATACTCCTCAGTACATTGGGAAAATAACTAAAAATTATTTATAAAGAGCATATTTAAACTTCAAAAATTCTATTAAAGTACATTAAAAATTATCACATTAAAGTTTTTTATTTACAAAATGATTGTTATCTTGGGGCAATACATTTTCTAGTAATTGTTCTTGCTAAAGTGGACAATATTTTAAAAGTCCTTTGAAAATCAAAGTGGCCAGATTGTTGTTTCTATAGCAGTAGTACTACTATTTATTATGTCACATAAGACTAGTTACTATAAATGGTTGTGCCCATCTTTCTCTTAAGTTGCCTGACTCTCAAAGAATAAGATTATATTATTTAAAATGAGGCTTCAAATGATTGACTTACATAAAATAAAACTAATTAGATGGAGAAAAGATTAAAGTTAGGTGACTATTATTCATTGATTCATTTATTCATTATTCATCCACTTATTCAATTAGTCTGTCATTCAGTCATTCCTATAGGAATATGTGGTTCAATCTTTTTCCTTCTTTTTTATGAAGCCGACAGATAATAAAATAAATAAAATATTACAAACATGTATGTAATTAAGGTAATGCCAAGTAGTGATAAGTAGTCTGCTTATGTAAATAGAGAATAAGTAGGAGTGACCATTTTGGATCAGCTGGACTCTTCAAAAGAAATTTTTAAGAAGAGTTCTATACATGGTTAGCATGGTTGAAGAATAGGAAATAAGCCAAGTGGTTTAAATATAGTGTGTAAAAGGAAAAAGAACAAGGAACAGAAATTAAGCGAAGCAGATCTATAGAGGAGAATAGTTCATTGAAAGGAATTGAAATAATTTAAGATATTTAGAATAAAGACATACTAAAATAGCCACACTGACTATTGTATGAAATAATGGACTGTGAGTAGAAACAAAAGTGGCAGAACTGAGACTAATCAGGAGACTATTTCATAAACAAGGAAAGAGATGGTAGTTGGTGGCTTGGTTGGGATAGTAGCAGTAAAAATGAGAAGATATATTTGGAATATATTTTGAGACAATGTCATTTTCAAAAAAATTGGGAAAAGAAATGGTATGAGTGAAATATCACATTTTAGGCTTTAGAATTGCAAATAGTATGTTCTCTTTAAATATACAGACTTTACTATTGCACAAAATAGTTTGTATTTTTCAAAATTAAATCATTCAACCAGAAAATTGATCTTATGGTAAATAGATTATAATGCCATTTGACCAAAAAACCTAAACTCATACTAAATTATAATTGCTTTAAAGAATGTCAAATTCAATTTATCAGTGATGAGAAAAGAAAACACAAAGATGAAAGTTTAATTTAAGAATGTTTTGAAAAAACATATTATATACATCATGAATGACTGGATCTGTTTAAGGATGAACTATTTCAATAATGTCTTTACTGCCTTCAAAAGTATTAATATAGTCTGTAAGAATTCAATAGGGTATTTCTCAGGGTCAGAATATAAAAGGTAACTTTTGGATTAAAATTGCTCACTTGTAACCAGTTTCTTTCAGGTCTCAATTCAACAGAAATTTTAAAATATTCTTCTCAAAATATATCTACTCTTAGTTCAAAATAGACCTTTTTCCTTGAGTGTCTTTCCAATCATAATTATTTTAAACAACCTTTTTTTTCAATTTTATTGATTTTTAATTGACAACTAAAATTGTGAAATATTTAAAGTGAACAACATGATGACTTGATATACATATGCATTGTGAAAGAATTCCCATAATTGAGATCATAAATCTACCACTTCATGTTTTACCTTTTGTGTGAGAATGCTTAATTTCTATTCTCAGCAAATTTTAATTATAAACAATAGACTGTTATCAACTATAGTGACCTTATTATATATTACATAGCTTCTCAGACCATGGCTATCTTACAACTGAGCTTGTTATCTTTAACCAGCCTTTCATTCTTTACCATACTCACCAGCTCATTTGGTGGATTGACCTGATTGTGTTTGTTTGCTTTTTAATTATCAATGGCTTGAATATTTTTTTGGAAAAATAAAAGAGATCAACTAGAAGATTTCTAGGGTTCCTAGTCTATAGTTTTCATCTGAATAATTTAAAGTCCTTTCAATTACTCTCATCTTCTAAGGTATTGGTCTATGGCCACATCCATTAAAAGGTATTTAATTTGAGATTTATTATAGCCATCTATAATAAGACCTGCTCTTTAAGTGCTACACTATGTACTGATTAAGATAAACATTTTTAATATACATAAAGTAAAAACTATTGGCATTGTTGTCTGTTTTACATGTTTGCATTTTTATCAAATATACCTTGTGTGTGATTAAATTCTGAGTAGAACTGCTGAATGATATATTCTCCAAAAATGAGAAATCTGTTATATTTTCCTCTAAATTCAACATAATTACATTTTACTGATTATTCAGCTAAAAGGCTAAAAGTCAAACATTCCAAAAGTGAAAAATAGCTAATTCATTCTGCACTTAAAGTTTTGGATTACTTCAAGGCATGAAAAAAAAAACACCTATTAATTATTAGAATTACTACAAAAGGTGAAAGATTTGGATCCTCTCCAGTTTTATATTATGAGGTCATAACATAATTAGATTGATTGTGGTTTCTTTAACAAATTAATAATAGCCAAAATGATTCACATTCATAGAGTACCTTCTGATTAGGGAAATATTATTTTTCATATCATTATTCCTATCCATAATACCAAACTTTCATTTTTAGTACTATGTTATGCAATGGATTAAGTTTTTTTTTTTTAATATTTCGATTGATTTCAGAGAGGAAGGGAAAGGGAGAGATAGAAATATCAATGATGAGAATCATTGATTGGCTGCCTCCTGTGCACCTCATACTGGGGATGGAGCCTGCAACTCTGGCATATGTCCAGATAGTGACCTCCTGGTTCATAGGTTGATGCTCAACTACTGAGCCTTGCCAGCTGAGCTTAATGTTTGTTTGTTTTATATAGAGTCCTAACAAACATCCTATTTTTCTTCTCACCAAATATTATAGATGAGAAAGTTGAATCTCAGAAAAATTAATTAACTTATGTTAGATTCTCCAGTTCCTAAACAAGTAAGTTAGGATTTCAACTTATGATATGTATGTACCTGATTCCAAACCCCATGTTCTTCTAGCTACATGTTCTTGAGAACATTTTTCAGAAAGTATAATAGAAAAAAATCCATGAGAACATTTTTCAGAAAGTATAATAATATTTTAGACTTTCTATAGTACAAAGGCTAAGAAGTCTAGTAAGATTTTTCTCTTAAGAATGAATTTCTCTGTAAAGATTTTTGGGCAAGAAGATATGATGTAGCTACACAAAACCAAGAGGAATACAACTAAAGTAAAAGTTCCAGAACCAATGGACATAAATGGGCATTTACTCTTGCTCTGGGAAGCCTTCTCTGAGCATTACCTTTGTCCTCTGCACTCATGAATGCTGATGTGTGTGTGTGTGTGTGTGTGTGTGTGTGTGTGTGTGTGTGTCACTCTTGTCTTGACCATTTTGGTTTTTAGGTCTTACTTACTCCATTGCAGTTTCTTTTGTTAAGGTAACATTCATTAATAAACTACTTAGCCAATTGCTATCTACTTCAGCTGTTATTTACTTTTAATTCCTGCCCCTGTCACTTAATCTTTATGCCCAATTAACAGCTGATCTCTGTCTGTTTTTTGAGCACCCTAAACCAAACCCTAGTGCACCCAGGAGAAACACAAAGTGGACAGAGAAAACTGCTTTGTCAAATGGGTCCTTGACAATAGCAACAAGAGAGAATTTAACAAAATCTGTGTGAAAAATTCTCACACTTGAATGAAATGGACGTTCTTTCCCCTGCCTGCGGGGTTGGGTGAAATATGGAGCAATTGATGGACCTGTTCCCTGCCCAACATCTTGGAAATAAGTTAACAAAGCAAGTAAAAAAAAAAAAAAAGCTGCTGTTGACAGGGAAGAGCAACTGAGCACTATGAAGTTACCACATTTGCAGGGGAACCAGATATGAAGTAAAAATTAAATTAAGTTTGACTTAAACTTAGAAAGATAAATTTCATCATGCCTGAGTGATTAGCTAGAGATTGTCACAGATGCATTTATTTACATTTATATCTGTCCATAGCCTAGGATCCACTAGCAAACAGACACTAAGCCAACCCTAGTTAAGAATGGAGCCTAGATCAGAGAAAGGGTCCACTAACTCTTTCAGAATAAAGTTCAGCCAATCTTCTCTTTTATCCCTGAATTTACAATAGAATCATAGCTTTAATCCTGCTTTGAAACAAGAAATAATTTGTCCAAGCTAGATCCACTCAGCATGATAAAAAGTAACCTTAGGACAGACTAATTATGTTACAGATAAGTTATTAAGTACACAATTTATTTCAAATCTTATTTTATCTATAAATATCATCATGTGCATGTTTTAATAGAATAGTTTAAAAACATATTTAGAAGATAAAATTATTTAAAATAAAATCTTAAATATGATTCCCAATATATAAGATAATAAAAGTACTTCCAAACACCTAGTAGAACTTGATTCTATGGAGAAAAATATTTTGTTATTTGCAGGAGGCTTGAGATAAATCTTCAAGCATATAAAGGTCTAGGGAACATAGTTTGAAAATTGCTGTTTTTATATAAGTTTATTTTACAATGGTTATTAGTAGAAAATTGGTGTTTTGGGAAAAATGCCATGTTTCTATCATGACTACAGCTCTTCCTTTGGCACAGTTTTCCATGGGGAGAGGAAAAGGTGGAAGAAATTTTGGCAATATATTGGTTCAAGGAGCAGAAAAGTTTCTGGTCTGTTTAGTCTACACCATCAAGACCATGAATGAAAGCGTTCTGTGGGCTTGCTTTCCCATGTCAGGGATATTAATAAACCAATTATTCAGTAAGTATGAAAATGTTCATAAATGTTCCATTACCAAAACTACCACATTTTTTTTAGTATCAAATCTCCTATTAGGTGGGTGTTAGAAGTTCCTCTCAAGACTTATTCTGAACCCAGGATTTTAGAGGACTTAAAAATAAGCTATCATCCCCTTTTTCATCACCTTGGACAAAATAATGCAGCAGCTCTAGAAATGAGACCCAGTAAAAGGAAGCACTTATTTCTGCAATTAATGTGTAGCTCGGTCTGAGTTAAACACCCAACCTTCTCCCATTCAATCTCCTCAAAGCTACTTGCCATTCCTTTTCCTTAGTTTAAGTGTGATGAGAAACAGACCCAGGAGTTTTGGAGTTTTCTGGGATGAAAGAGGCCATGTGACTAAAACATTCTGTGATTAATGGACATTCATTTTGCATTTGATAGAATTCTGTGTTGACCCAAGTTTTTGAGGTAATTAAAAACCTGACTTGGTGAGTTACTGCTCTGTGAGTTTGAACTGCTTGTGACAGCCAGGATATTCTGTGCCCACATGATTTAAGGAGTTGGCTTTAAGTTCATGACTTCAGACCTTTTGCTGCCTCGTATTCCAAAGTTCAGCTAATAAAGAACACCCAGTTTGAACTTAAGCATTAGTCTTTTCTGCTAAGGAATCCTTACAAATGCATAAGGAAGAATACGTTATGACTGACAGCTCCAAGAGCCATCACGTGGATACTAGGACTTAACATGAATCCTTACTTTCCTGTGTATGGGAGGAGGCAGCCTATGGGAGGAGGCAGCTCCAAGAGCCATCACGTGGATACTAGGACTTAACATGAATCCTTACTTTCCTGTGTATCTCAAAGCCCATCCACAGTGTAAGTTCCTTCACATGTCTGTGAAACCTTTCCATTCCCCATTCTCCTCTTCACTTCAAAATTCATGGGTCCTATATATATATATATATATATATATATATATATATATATATATATATATATATAATATAAATTTCCTTAGCACATTTTACTATAAAGTCTCCACAAATGAGTCAGTAATTTATGAATCCTAAGTTATGTGTGTGTCAATAGTACAACTAAATATTTTTTTCTGCTTCTAAAACTAGATACATATGTAAAAGTTAATGCTGGAGTTATAGGAATTATAAGTATAAAAAGCCATGAAAATATAATTGTAACGTCTGTACATAGGGTTTGCTTACTATTGCAAACTTCAAGTTATTGCTCACTTAAGAACCTCATTATTTGTTAGGATGCACACTGACAAGATGCTGTGAAAAAATAATGAAAAACAAGAATATAGTGTGCTCCCCATGCCGTGGACTTCAGAGTTTGCGTCCTCTCTGGGGTTTCCAATGTCCTGAGATATTCTAAGGCTCAATAGTTCCCTGGAACCTCTCATCCTCCTCCTTTGATCTGATCTGCCTCCTCAGCCCCTTCCTTTTTCTCTATGTCTAGGCAGAGTTAGCCTTCTGAAGTCACTAGTTCTCTTTCATGGAATACCAATATGAGGTAGTAATGTCAGTAAAGAGTCAGTGTCTAGGATAATAATAGATATTTTAAGAGTTACTATTATTTTTTATTTTGCTTTTACTTATTTCAGGTTTTTGTATGTCAAATATCACTGAATCAAAGCTTGCCAGGTAAGTTTTATTTTCTATATATTCTATCGATCACTTACGCTCATATTTCTTAATTCAAGCTCACATGCAAAATGAGTTATCTTTACCTGTTGTCTATATCATGCATCTAACTATTCTGTTACATGTAATTAAACTATCAAAGTAATCCTTTGTGAAGAGATTGATGGAAGATCTATTTTTATTTATTTTTATTTATTTACTCATTTATTTTACTCACAGCAAGTTTGGATTACAGATTATGATTAGAAAGAAAATAATTAAGATATTGGACTGTTGAATGCCATGTGGAGAAGAATGCATGTTTTCAGTTGGAGCAAGGCTACCTAGCGTAAATGCCTCATGTGAACCAGTTTTATTTACAAGTGCAGAACAATCTGAAAATATCATTATAGAAGGAATGTACCCCATGGTTTCTATAAGGGAGGCAGAGCCTTGATTTTTTTCCTTCACCTTGAAGTCAATCACTCCAGTGACTGCTATTCCCCAACTACAGGAAGATATTGCAAATGTGATTAAAAAATGATTTTGTTGGGTGTCTGACAGAACAGTTCCTACTGAGAAGGCAGGCATGGTAAAAAGAAACATCATATTAGTGAAAAAGAAATTCACACCAAAGACACTTGAATCATATTCAGAATCATGAACAAACTTGAAACCTGAGTCACTGTGAGTTGAAAACGTGCTGGAAAAACTTTGTGGTGATGACAATTTGAGCTTACAGCCAAGGTCACATGGCAATAGGATTCCTGTGATTTTTCTCACCACTACTGAGCTAGCAAATGCTGGTAATCTCCCAGGAGATGCTGTTTTTGGGAAATTTCCAAAATAAAGAAGTTAGAATAAGAATCCAAAATCATGCATACTTACTGACACTAAGCTTTGGAACCCTTTGTGGTCTATCCATTCTTTTACTACATTTTGCTCATGCTGAGAAGCTCCCCAGCAGTGAGAGTCTCGCACTTTATTTTAAACTCCAGAGCTTTAAATCAAACCCAGAATTTAATGCATTTTGCGCACCTTCAGGAATAAAGGCCCTGGCCAACTCCTGAGAAAGGTACATGGATTAAAATGCCAGAATTTCTGTTCACATCAAGAAATAACAAACAAAGCTGTCAAAAGATCTTGGATTAAAGTGAGTATTTAACACACCAAATTAAAACATAGAAAATGAAGTCATAGCATCACATCTTATCAGCCATAATGTCCTAACAATGAGGTTAATCTTTTGCATTCTAGAACTATCAGTAGTTCGTGTTATATACCTAATATTTGAATCAAATAATAGTTAAAAAAAATCAACCAAAATATTTTACAAGTCCTCCAAATAATTTCACACGAATACTAGAAAAAATCTAACTATTTGTAAAAGAATGCTCTTTTTTTTAAGCCCTTTAGATTCGGGTACAATATATCAAAATAGTTAGTTTTATGCAGTCACACAAGAAAAGTTTGTAAAGAAGAAGAATTTAGTCTTAGTCCTCAATTTAGGGAAAGATTATATATATATATATATATATATATAGATAGATAGATAGATAGATAGATAGATATATAGATATAGATAGATATAGATATAGATATAGATATAGATATAGATATAGATATAGATATAGATATAGATATAGATATAGATATATAGATATATAGATATATAGATATAGATATATATAAATTTCTTTAATATTCCATAGACTATACCCTACTGTTAGCTTTAATTGTTCCCAAGGAATATCTAAATGTGTCCTTCAGTTTTTACCTATAATTTTAATTATCCCATCCAGAATAAAGAGAAAACTAAAAGAGTGGTTCCTTATTCTGTATATACCCAGCATTGTACCATCTGCTTAAAGACAAATTTTAAATTACCATTTCACTTTTACTTCCTGAGGGGGGGGGGATAATATATTAACTATTCACTGACTAATAGTGTAACTTATATTTAAATAATTAACTTTTCTCATGATTATGTGTAATTGTTTTTATCAAAATTAGATTGGCATACATTAGGTGTTTAATTCGTGATTATTGAGTGAATAATTGAGTTTATGTGTAGTGGAGACAGGCATGAGAAAGTAAGCTTGACTAAGCTTTAAACTTCAGTTTGTCTGCTAGGAGTAGCGTGTTGGACTTAATACAACCCATGATATGAGGGGGGAAAAAACCTCCTTCTACATAAATATGAGCAAACTGCTATGCACAAACTATAGCTACTGTGATACAGTTCTTATAGAAGCTTCCCTGTATTCCTCATTAGTAAATCCTAAACCAAATATGGCTGGGGAAATCTTTTTCTAATTCCAGCATTTGTTCACACAATTAGAGGTCATTGGTTTACCAAAGAAACATTTAAAATGCAGATTTCCAGGTTCTTCCCTAAAGAGATTCTGATTCATTTGGTCTGGAGAGAGTTCTAAGCATCTTTCATTTTAATTATCAATCCAGATGACTCTGATAAAGATGGTCCCTGACCATGGTCTCTGCTGGGTTTGATGGCCAATACTTGTATTAAAGATGTTATTACTTATTGCAGAACATTTCTCAATTTTGCTTTAATTTTCAGTGCAGTATTTTTTGTATTTTATTATTACAGGCTAATCTGACACATAACTTCAAAAACCCAGTTGTACAAAACTTTCTTTTAATTCCTTTCTATGTATAAAGAAGCAATTAGCACTGCTATGCTATGCTAAATATTTCTGTCCATTTCTTCATGACACACTTCCTACATGAGACTCAGTGGGAGCTACTGAAAAAAAAATGTTATGTTAAGATAAAAAGATTTCACAGCCAAATTAAAACAATTTAAACATCCCATCATAGTCTGATAGATTATGTATTTTTAATGCCATCAATAATTCAAAAGCATGTCCTATTTATATATCATGCCTTTTAACATGATATTAGAAGTGTGCTGCTAATGGTTTTTCTATCACTTAAAGTGATTTTTCCAGTTGATTGATGTGGTTTATATTTTCTAGAATGTGCAAAGTTGACAAAATACTAAAAAGACTAAGAGTGATTAAGAAGCTAAGTATTACAATTTATGAAATTAAGAGATTGTACTATACCCTCCATAAAGAGTCATGCAACCCAAATTATTCTGATAAAGTAAACCTTAATTTTTATAGTAAAAAATATGTTTTTCTTCAAGTGGTTTTAAATTAACATAAAATACAAGATTGGAGTTAGTACATGATCATTTTTTTCCTTTTACAGTATCATTTATTATATTCTTCTATTTAAAGAAAAAATTTTCTTTGAAATCACAGAGATGATATATGCATATCTGATAAGTGAAGCATATAGTAAAAGAGTTGTGGATTAAATGGTCTCCTGTCCCAGAACAATCCAAATAAATTCTTCATTGTTAACAACATATATTCAAAAACACATATGATCACAAAACATAAAAATTAAAGATTCTATTTTGTTTTAATCTGAACATGTAACTGCAAATGGGATTAAATAAAATTATTTAGTTTTGACTACTAGAGAAGGAAGCCACCATCACTAAAATGTACAACATGAAGTACCTATCTCTAAGAAATGACACAGCAGTTATTATGTGACTACATAAAATATGTTTGGACACAATCTTAAAAATTACCCTTTGCAAGCAAACAAGTTTAAGAAAATAATCTAAATTGAACTTATTTTTTTTCATTTGAACATATATATCACCATGAGTCTAGAATGCAAATGAATGCAAAACCATAATTACAAAATTGATTATCCTCTGGACAAATATTCATGTAAGAATACTTATTGTACTTCTCATACATAGATCACTTACTTCTCTGGAAAAATCTCATAGATTTGGCCATGTCTTATACTTGACTCTTTTGACATAGTCTCAACTTTTACTGAAAATTAACATAATAATCCCAAATATACCCATCATTTTCTTCTTGTCCTTCATAAAATTTCACAATAAGGTAATCATATCCTATTGCAACCATTCACCAATTTTAATTTTGCATTTATTTGTTAAAATGTCATCTAAAATTTAGTTGATTTTTTAATGTTTTATAAATAAACAAATATTTGACTGGCTCATTCATTTTGTTAATGTTTCAAAAAGCAATCCATTTCCCTGTAATCTCATAAGAAATGAATTATATTTAAATAAAACTTCCATAAGATATATCCTTTTCTGTTCTTATAAAATGAAATTCAATAATAAGAAAATAATTCAACAGCTACATAAATTGTTATTACTAATAACATGGGCTTAATATATTTATTAAAATCATTTCTGTATAACAGTAAAACAAGTGTTACTTTTCCACATGATCTATTGTTGTTCACAATTTCAGCACCATTGATTTTACCTTAGCTCAGTTTCTCTCTGTTTAAATAAAATTATGTTGCCTAGTCTCTTATCATTGATTAGGCTAGGGTGAAATTAATGTTTAAAATCAGTTTTATTCCAGTACATTTACTATTTGACCTTTTTATTAAAATAAACATGTTTTTTAATTCTCATTAATGTTAAGTTGTTCTGTGGTTCTTGCTAGAAACAAAATTTATATTTGCTAGTGGGTAATTACTTTTTGATCTTTCAATTTGAGTCTATTCCAAATATATTATTATGTTAATAATGAATTCCTAAAATTCCTCTGAATTCTAATATTAAGATTTGACTGGAACTCAAAATACTTCCAAATGACCACTCTTTGGAATATTCTTATTAAGAATCCATTTCTATCAGCGTGTATTCAGAAGCAACTCTTCCTTCTTGATGCCTTAAAGGAGCCCATCTCTCTCTAATCCTACAGATTTTTCTGATCACATCCTGTTACTTAAATAGTCATTGTTTAATTTTGGCAATAGGGTCTTGATTTTTATTCTTACAAGTCATTGAATTTATGTAGTAGCCAAGATTTCTTACTGAATCTGGGCTGTGATGTTTTTTTTATTCCATTGAGACACACTTTATAGAATCCATCAGCAGAGGCTCCAAGATATACACACAGTCTTAGGCACACATCTATTGCTCGAATTTTCAGGCTGATTACTCAATGCTCAGATATACTTTAAAATATTTCTTCACTAAGGCAAAGAGCTTTGTGGTGGGTCTAAGGGGAATATTTCCTCTGATTGCATAATGGTTTAAATTTTTAATCTAATAAAGCACATCTAAATTTGAAGGCTACTTAAATTTATAAGCTTATTATACACTAAAACCTCTGCAATCTGGGGATGAAAGTGGGTTAAAAATCAGAAACTAAAGTAATAATATGGGGGTGGTGATATGAGAGAAAGGGAAAGGTGAAGTTTTAGCAGCAACAAATATACTCCAAGTACCCACAAGTAAGTAAACCCAGTGGAGATTATCTGATAGCAACATCCTATGTAATAAAAATGTAATATGCAAATGGTCATTATGCCTTGAAGCATAACCACAGACCGCATAAAGACCAGATCATAGATCAGCAGGAGGGTGGAACAGAGAGCTATAGAGCTATAAGGGGGCAGCAGAAAGCTACAGGAAGGGGCAGGGCAGCAAGCTATGAGGCGGGGGCAGGGGGAAGGAGGCAGGGGGAACTACAGGAAGGCAGGACAGCAGGCGGAGAGCTACTGGAGGGTGACAGCCAGCTACTGACACATGGATTTGTGTGCAGGGCTACTAGTATTTAAATATATAGGCTTTTTTATTTAACTCTTTTATCCCCTTAAGGACATATCTTAGACTATGTAGACTGTCATAATATTACCATGGACTGGATGGTTTACACAACAGACATTTATTTTCTCATAGTTTTAGAGTCTCAAATTCTGAGTTCAGGGTGCCAGTATAGTCAGGTTCTGGTGTGAGCTCTCTTCCTTGCTTGCAGATAGCAAACTTCTCCCTGTGTGTTTACATGGTATTTCTTTGATGCATGTTCATGGGTAAGAGAACATGGCCTCTGGTCTCTGTCTTTCTAACGTCACTAATTTTTTAAAATTGATAGAGAGAGAGAGAGAGAGAGAGAGAGAGAGAGAGAGAGAGAGAAGAGAGAAGAGAGAAGGAGGGAGAGGAAAGGAGGGAGAAACATCAATGGGAGAGTGAAACATAGATCAGCTACCTCCTGCACACTCCCTACCAGGATTCAAGCTGGCAACCCAGGCATGTACCCTGACTGAAAATCAAACCAGCAACTTTTCGGTGACTGGGACTATGCCTAACCAAGTAAGCCACACCAGCCAGTGCTTTTTTTTAAGGGCACTAATTATTCTTGAGGTTTTCACCCTCTTGAACTAACCCTAAGTAAGCTCTCAAAGACCCCATCTCCATATACTATTGTATTATGGCTTCAACATAAGAATTTTGAGTGGACACCAAAATTGTACATTAATGTACAATGGCACATTAATATGTTTAGAAAATGAATCATCAGGCAAAATTAGAAATGCAAACAATTATAAAGTTTACACCAACACTTTATTTTTATTTAGGCAGATTTTTGCCATTATATTGGCCTTTATTATCTCATTGATCCAATTTATGGACCCAGATTTTTTGTTGAAGATCAGAATATTGCCTCAGAATACATTTTAATAATGTTAATAGTAAGAAGTTTAACTTGCTATGTAGCTATTTCTAACCAGAGAATTTGTTTCCTCATTGTAGCAGTCACTTTTTTAAGTAAGCAGAAATTAATGCTTATGAATTACAGAAGAGCAATGGTTGCTATGTTTCCCAAATCAAATAAAGTGCTCCCTTCATAACATTTACAACTCTCTGGGGCTGAAAGTTTAGGAACAGATAGAGTACTCCACAGAAATTGGGCCACAGAAGATTGAAAAGCATAATCAATAGTAAATCCCCAGGCTATAGAATCATACATTTTCAGTATTCCTGTCTAATCCCAGAAGATTACAATTATTAAAGATATTATTTTTTTAACTTGACATATTTGCTTTTCACTTAAAAGCATCCTAGGTGAATGCCATTATTATTACTTATACTAAGACCATTCGGGCTGCATTGCTGTTATAAAGGGCAGATCATTTGCCTGTTTCCAGGTCTGAAGGACTGTTCACCACTCACTCTTCTTAAGGAATTGGTTGCTTTCAGCCATAACTGAGTTACAAGGACTGATATTTGGAATTCACTTAGGACAGGCTTGTTATGAGTAGTTCAAGTTCTTGATCTTACTTTTGCAGTCAGTGTTATTTTGAACACAATGGTCTTCTTTTCCAGGTTCCCTTGAGTGAAATATCTGGGCTTAGTTATAAAGTTGTTTCTCACTGGATGAGTTGATTTAGGCATTCTACATAGTTTCTATATAAGGTATAAATGTAAACATGGTTGCTAAGACGCTCTGTGGTGCTTTTCTCTATCTCCTTTGACTTCTCAACACAGACTCTACCTACTTACGTTGAGAAGTTACATGAAGAAATTAAGCCCTGACAAAATATTGCAATGGTTTTATAAGGAAACTAAGTATGTGTGCCATACTTAGTGATGCAATAACTATGCCAACATTATCAAGTTATACAAGTTGGAAAGAAAGAATCACATAATGGAACACAGTTTATATTTAGAGTGACTTTCAGAGAAGAAATCTATTCTCTCTTAGTTTTGTTTACTTTTTAATTAAGATAATTGGCCCTTAATTATGTCTATTGATAGATTTTCTTCATAGCTGGTGCTCTTGGAAAAAAATCCCTCAATTTTGGGAATATTACTGTTTTCTTATCAGGGGTTCAGTCAGAATTGTATTACTTTTAGCCAGTGATTGCTGAAATACTTACAGAAAAAGGAGTACTTTTAAAACAATATTAAAATTGTTAGAGGAAAGGAGAGCCAGGAGGAAATTTTCATTAGTGATAATGTACTTCTCTCATTTTCCTTGCAAAATTATCAGGCAATTTCATTAACATAATTTTCTAGCATTATAACTTTACATCTGATTGTTGCAATGAAAGATCATTGAAAATAGTTTCTAAAATTGATTTAATTATCTATATTGGACAGTTATATTTTACTAATCTTGCTTTTAGAATAAAAGGGGGTATAGAATGGCATTAAGTTTAGGATTGGTGTCAGAAAGACATGGGTTCAAATCCCACCTCTGGTTGTCCCACTAGCTTTGCCATCTTGGTGATGAGCTCATACCTCATTTTGCCTCCTTTGTGAATTAGAAGGATATTCCTGGTGAGACTAGAAGTATTAGAAAAAGATAATGCATGCAATGTATTTATCATAGCATTCAATAAATCATAGCTAGCAATGTATTAGCATTATCCACACTTAATGTGTGAAGTAATTCCATTAGATGAAACAGGTTATGAAGTGATGTGGTTTACCTTCTAAGACTTTCCAGTGGCTTTCCAAGTATAATAGATTTCTATTACTATCTGCTTATGAATATTTTGGGAGTAGATTTTTTCTAAAGACTCAGTTAATTCCTAAACAGTTTGGCTCAGTGGATAGAGCATTGGCCTACAAACTGAACCGTCCCAGGTTTGATTCCAGTCAAGGGCATGTACCTTGGTTGAGGGCACATACTCAGTAGGGGGTGACCAGCAGGTAGCTGATGGATTTTTCTCTCTTATTGATGTTTCCCTCTACCTTCTTCTCTGTAAAAAATCAATAAAATATATTTTTTAAAAAAGACTCAATTGAGTTTAGAAAGTAAAGAATTATGATCAAGTAGTTTGATTTAAAAGTTATCAAGAAAATTAAAGTCTATTAAAATAGTTCAATCAAAAGATTTATTCTTTTTTATTATTATTTTTCTGTATATTTTATTTTTTACATTGCCATTTATCTCCCCCCACACCCTCTTCCACCTCCCCTACCCTTCTCCCTCTGCAAACACCACACTATTGTCTATGTCTATGAGTTATTTTCTCTTTTGCTCAGCTCCTCTACCACTAATACCCCACACACATCAGAGCTGTCTGTCTACTCTCTATTATATGAATCTGTCTCTGTTTTACTTATTAGTTCATCTTGTTCATTATATTCCACATGAGTGATATCATATGGTATTTGTCTTTCTCTAACTGGCTTATTTCACTTAGCATTAAAAAGAAGTTTACTCTTAATGATATAATACCCACAACTATCAGCCTAATTATGTTGCTTAATATCTGCACATGTACTGGTTAATGTTCAAATTTTAGTCATGAAAAAGTGTTACATACTTGACATTCATAGAGGTTCATTAAGCTTTTACTTAAATTGAACTTTATTTGGTTCTAGAAGCCCAGTGCACAAATTCATGCACAAGTAGGGTCTCTCTGGGTGGCCTGTGGGGATCAGGCCGCTCCCGCTCATTCAGGCCCCACTGTACCTGCCTCTACCTCATGTGCACAATCATTCCTGATCAGGAGAGGCTTGCACCACAGCAGCAGAGCTCATAGGCAGTGAGCCCAGCATCTGGTGCCCTCCCGAGGGGAGTGGCCTACAGGACTGGGCTGAAACCAGGTCTCTGATAACCCTCAAGGGGTCCCAGAGGGTAGAGGCCAGGCCAAGGGACTCTACCAGTGCATGATCGGGACTGGGGAGGGACCACCCAAGGGCTCCAGTGCATGTCCAGCCCTTCTCATTCAGTCCCAATCAACCAAACCCCAACAGCAAGCTAACCTACCAGTCAGAGCATCTGCCCCATGTTGGTCAGTGCACATCATAGCAAGAGGTTGAGTGGCCTTAGCATATCACTAGCATATTATATTTTGATTGGTTGAACAGTTGACCAGTCACTGGACAACTGGACACTTAGCATATTAGACTTTTATCCTATGGGATGTTTTTCTTTTAGGATAGAGAAACAAAGACAAAGACAGTGCGGGTCAGAAATGTCCATAGATCCTAATGTGACTCCTTATTCTTTATTTTGATTCTAATATTCAAAATTATATTAGAAAAGATAACAGCTCTAATCATGTGTGGATATTATTATTTTGTTTAATTTTACTGCACAGCACACTCATTTTCTAAGGCAAGGTTTTTTGTTTGCTGGGTTTTGTTGTGTTTTTTTTTTTTGTTGTTGTTGTTGTTGTTTTTTTTGCCAAATGTGTCTCTGTATTGAGAGATTACAATGGCTGAATGTTCAGAAAGTATTATAATCACTAGCATACCACCTGCCCTATATCCTCAGTCTCTACTTGCTGGATACTTTGATAATCAGCCTTGCCTACTTAGGAATGATCCTGAATGCTTTTATAAAAATAAAAATCAAATTATTGGTGTTGATATTTAATATATCAGCTTCACCTGGTTAAATTTTTAAAGAAACAACTACCCTGGCAGCTGTTGCTCAGTGGTTGAACATCTACCTGTGAACCAGGAGATCACATTCGATTCCTAGTCAGGGTACATGCATGGTTGTGGGCTCGATCCTCAATCGTGCAGGAGGCAGCCGATCAATGATTCTCTCTCCTCATTTATATTTCTATCTTTCTCTTTCCCTTCCTCTCTGAAATCAATAAAACATATATTTTTAAAAAGAAACAACTATAACACTAGAAATCACATATAAAGTAGTTTTTGTTTTGGGGTGTGTTTGTTTGTTTGTTTCTTTTTTTTCTTCTTCTTCTAAGAATCACGATAAATCTGTCAATCAATACTGCTTCCCATAATCAGGGCTCTGGTTACGTTAATTCCACAAACTCCTTGCATTCATATACTTTTGAGCTCTCAGAACATTCGAAAGGAATCCAGATCATCTGATCTTCAATAATAGCAGGCCACCCAAAGTCCACAGACATGATAATAATTCATTTTCAGAAAAAAATACCTTTATTCCTGACACGGAGAACCATCCTCCACAAGGTCCCTGAGAGAGGATTTTAACCTTGTGCACACTAAGTGGTCATTTATTATTGGGAAGCCCATGCCATTGGATGAATTATTGTTATGCAGCCAAGTCCACTTCCAGTCTTGAGTTACCAGAAAAGAACAAAATATAAAATCTTTAAAGCAAACTTAACACAACCGATTTGAGATGTAAGGGGAGAAAATATGTATAAAAAGAAGTTTAATGGGAAAAGTCTATAGGAAATAAGTTAGCTAAGTCTCTGCAAATTATCACACATTCTCTAGACCCATATATTCTCTTAAAAATGTATAATTATGCAAAGATTTGCTTAATGGATATCTCTCTTGAAAATCTGAACTTCTTTCTTTAAGACATGTATTGATCTTTAATGCCTGTATTTCTCCTTGGCTTCTATGGTTAGTTAGCTGTGGTGGAAGAGGACAGAGTGGGGATAAATGGTAATGAAAAATAAAAATAAATTTAAAATAATTTAAAAATAAAATAAAAAAATAAAAAAAGAACCTGTATATAACTACAAGCACATAAAAATATGTCAGGCAACTGTGAGACATGAAAGCCACTATCTTTTACATTATAAATATCCATTTTATTTTATTATTAATAGATTAGTTTTAGTTGTACAACATAGTTATATCTCTACATATCTATACCAAAGTGAACACCACAAGGCTAATAGGCACTTCTCAATGCACAAAATTATTACAATATTGACTATATTCTCTGTGCTACACATTGCCTTCTCATGACTTATTTATTTTATAACTGTACATTTGTACTGCTTATTTCTTTCCATCTTTCACATTCCCTCACCCCTTTTCCCTCTGGCAACCATCAGTTTGTCTCTAAATCCCTGAGTCTATTTCTGTTTTGTTTGTTTTGTTTTGTTTTTTTAGATTTCATATATAATTGAAATAGAAAGCCACTATCTTTAAGTGAAATGCTGTCTTGCAATATATGAAAAATCACAAACACAATTTTCTGCAAACGTCCATTAATATCTCACATGGCATTCATCAGTATAAAGGTTGATGGATCTACCTCTCAGCTAAAAACTCAACATGCAGATAGTCACAGAATGATAACCTCCTTTCCCTATCCCCAACTCACACCACATGAATTGAAATATTTGAGAGATAATAGAGCAGACAAGTGTTTTTTGTTTGTTGTTTGTTTGTTTTCTTTTCTTTTTGCCTTTGTTTCTGTTTTTTGATTGCTTATTTCTTTGTGTTTTAGTTGACTGCAGAGAATTTGATTTCAGAGTGTGCACTAAAGGTGCATAGTTAAGAACATTTTCTATGTGTGAGCTATTCGAAAGAGGAAGCCAGCAAAGTCCACTTCTAGAAAAGGCAAAGATAATAAATGTTGTTGATTGCTCCGCCATCAATCTTAACTAGCCTGAAAGAAAATGTTTAGACTTCTGGGCCAATTAATAATAGTAAATGCATTCCTGAGGTTTGGGGAGAAGTAGTTAATATCATATGACTATCTTTTTGGAAAAATTTCATCTATGGGTATAGAAATAATAAGGTCCCATATTGATTGAAAAGAGTGTCATGCTGTCTCTGAGAAAAATTGTTGATAGCCATAGGGAGAAGTTTTAAAGCACCAGCACATTGGCTGAAGGAAGAGTGAATGTGTACTGTGTGTAGGAACAGAGGGGAAAGCAGGCAAGGGGAAGGAGTCCCAGTGAAGTGCAAAAAATAACATAAAGAATGAAAAGAAAAAGAAAATTAGATCGAGGCTTCACCTACTTCTCCAATTTAGAAAATATTTTTTTCTATAACTAAAAACGAAGGGAAATAAAACATTAATCAAACATGATATAATGCATTAACTTTACTTATCTAATTAAATGGGAGATGCTAATATTTATTTTAATCTATAAAATAGGAAAACAGCAATTTGAGAAAATGCCTTCATAAGGAGGCCCTCAGGGAAAAGGCTGGATGAGAACAAAAAAAAAATGACTTTAAAAATAGAGTTGTCCTGTCAAAGAAATAAAAATACAGGGTTGTGAATTTAATCTGAATTTCAAAAAAAAATGTTGTTAAGAGCAGGGTGGCAGTGATGGATATCTGGGTTATGCATGTTTCATTTACTTCTCCACTGTCTTCATAGCAAACATCTGAACTTTAGCAACTTATAATTCCATTTGTCTTGCTGTAAAATTTGTCTTAGATAATTGCTTAATAAAAGAATGAATAAATGAGTGGATAAGAGCAAATATCATCTTCTAGACACATAAATAAAATATTTTCTATACAAAGTATTAAAATAACTAAACCAACAGAACAAACTTTAGGCTTAAAATGATTTTCTGTTTAAGTTAATCATATATGAGAGATGGAAAATAAATCAACAGGAAAAAATGTTGACCTCAAAATTTTTATATCTCTAGAAAGACTTGAGTTGGGAGACAACTGACAATTATTGAAGTTACCTTGAATTAGTCATCCAAGGAAAAGTGGATGAATAAAAAGCCTACCTGATAAGATTGGCATGATGAGTAAATAAATATATGCAACTGCTAAACACTAATGAGATTGTAAACTGTGTGCATTGGGATCATATCGCCATATCTGGGGACTGGCCCAACACCTAGCACATTGAACACACTTGATAAATGTTTTCTAAAAAAAATCTGAATATAAAACATTAAGAAAAGTTATCCAGTAGTGTGTGTGTGTGTGTGTGTGTGTGTGTGTGTGAGAGAGAGAGAGAGAGAGAGAGAGAGAGAGAGAGAGAGAGAGAGAGAGAGAGGGAGAGAAGGGGGGAGGAGTTATATAGAGGCATAATAAAAAGTTGTAAAATCTTATTGTCCTTTCAAATTCAAATACTTTTCAGATTTCATTCTGATTCTATAAATAAGCATATGTCAGATATGTCAGGATTATGTCAGATTCCACTATGTATTTGAGATTTCTATTTTTTCACTATTAGCTCTTTCTCATTAGATCCAGCTATTGAAATATATTTTGCTTGAGCTGCAGTTTTTTATTATGAGTATGTAATAAGACTGACAAAGAAATGAGAAACTAAAATTGTAACTCCCTCCTCCCACCTATTCCTCTTTCTTATCCTTTAAAGAAAATCTATAAGAACTTTCTATCATACAACTTCACAAAGAAAAAAGTTCTCTATCTTTACAAGATTTGGTAATAAAAGAGAACATTTTAATAGCCATAAAACTTTGTAAAATCTAATATGGCATGGGTTTATCTCTACAGGTTTTATTTAATTTTCAAAGTTTTTGTGTCAACTAATATTAAATTGTCTATAATAAGCCAATATGGTTACATAAAACCATGGTATAATGTTTTTATGTTTACTTGTTTACATTTGCAAGAACTTCTAAGATACTATGACTTGAGTTTATTGATAATCAATATGTAATTATGATAATAAATAATAAAAACAGATATTTAAGATAAAAGGCATGCCCTGGTTGGGTGGCTCAGTTAATTGGAGCATCATCCATACACCTAAAGGTTGCAGGTTCAATTCCCAATCATATACCTAGATTTTATGTTTGTTACCCTGTCCGGAAGTGTACAGAAAGCAACTGATCAATATTTTTCTCTCAATATATATACATGTCCTTGGGAAAATATTAAAATAAATAAGAGATGTTTTTATGTTTAAGACTAGAAAAACTAATATCAGAGTGACTGGTATTTGGATTGTTTGTCAACATTAATCAATTAACTTTTACTATATACATTTCACTGAACTTGCTGGTAGCTTGATAAAATAAACAAAAATATTAAAAGTTATACAATATTTCTAATTATTTCTGATTCTCAAATGTTGAGGCATTTTGATATATGTTGACTTTTTAAATACTTAAAATAAAATCAGCATTTATCTGATTGTAAAAGTACAGTTTGCTTAAAAAACAGATCAGACATGAAAAAGCCTATAATGATAGAAAAATTGTCAATAAGCAAACTATGCTGATAACCTCTAAGAGTATATTTTCCTAAACCATATTCTGTATACAAATACAAATATGTATATCAGAAACATTATTGACTATGAACTGTATGTGGGGAAGGGTAGTTGGAGACTAAAGAAATATTAATAAAGGAATACAGAACTGATATTTAAGAAGTGGAGACCCAGTAGAGACCCTGAGAGAGTTTGATATGTGTAGCCAACACACACAGAAAAATGCAGAATTTTATGTGAAATGATGCTGAAAGATTCAATAAAATAAATTCCACTAGCAGGTATGAGCTTTAAAATGATTTGTTTCCTAGAAATCTCCAGATAAGATCTCAGCTTAACTTCACCTTGGATTTGGCCTTGGAGAGGCTGAGCAAAGAAACCAGTTGAGTCTACCAGGACTGTGGACCTACAGAACTATGAGATAATCAATGAGAATTATTTTTATCACTGTTTCTGATAATTACTTATGCAGCAATAGAAAACTAAAACAAATGAGGAGTTGTTAGTCAAAGAGGTATCAGAATTAATTTGCATTTTAAAAATCTCCCTCTTTGGGGAAAAGAAGAGGAGGGGGGAGAGAAGTAGAGTAGAGGGCAGAGGGAGGGAGGGAGGGAGAGAGAGAGAGAGAGAGAGAGAGAGAGAGAGAGAGAGAGAGAGAGAGAGAGAGAGAGAGTGTCCTGAATATATGTAGGAAAAACAAAAAGACTGATTGCAAAACTTTTGCAGTAATCTAGGAGAAATAAGAGAATAGATTAAACAAAGGATAAAAGATGTAACAATGGAGATTAAAAAATAAAATAAAAGATGTCCTTGAGATAGTGCTACTTCATTTATTCATTCAAATGAGGATATTTCAGGAGATGTACTAGCAAGTAGAGAGACAAAGGATTGTGCTGAAAATAATCCATCCTTTCTACATCCAATCTCTACCCTCTCTCCCCCTGCTCTGTGCTCCTGGAGGCTGATATGTATGGATTCCAGAAAGGGACTGTTTGGGCCCATTTTTTACTTGGATTTAACCAAAGGGAGTACAGGTAAGAAATGTGAGAAAGGGAGGAGAGTGATGTCAGAGTATTCATTTTCTGTGTCTTTCCTGAAGATTATTGTAAACTATGTTAACTGGCTCCATAGGTTAACTAATACGTATGGCCCCTCCCCTCCTTCCTTCTGAGTTTGGTATGGTACATGTTCCTTCCTATTACCCCTTAGACCTAAAGTGGGATACTAGGTCTGTGTAGCGGCACTATGTCAGTCCATGACCACTTTACTTTCAACAGCTCCATTGCAAACACTGAAGCAAGGGACATGAAGAAATTTTACAAGAGATAAAGAGAAAAAAAGCTAGTCTTGGGGAATTTCAACATGTTTTACAATAAATGCTAATAGAGCTTATGTTTATTGGGATAGTCACTGTATACATTGTTATACATTTTAGCTAAGAAAGAACTAAGGCGAGCAAGTGAATGCTGTCCTGAAGGTCATGTATCCAGAGAGTGACAGAGCAGACAGTCTGGCCCCAGAGTCTTCCCACTGGATAAAGATAAGCCTGAAAAGGAGATAGAGCGATAGCCAAAGGGGAGGGTGGAACAGCACAGAATTAGAGTAAGACTTTCAAGGTTATAAATAATAACAGTGTTAATCACTTCTGAGAATTAAATTTATAAGCACATGGTGAAATTATTGAATTTAGTAACATGGAGATTATTTTGGTTCCTTTTTTGCAATTATAAACAATACTGCAATAAATTTCTAGCACATAGATATTACATTTTTATTTTCTAAAGTGAAATGGCTAGATCAATGAGCATGTTCACTTTTAAATTGGTAAATAATTCCAGATTGCTCTCTATAAAAAGTGACATTTATAACCCTATTAATAGTATGTGAAAGTATATATTCCATCAAATATTTTCAATTCTGCTATCAGTCTGTTTGATGTGTATTAGTCTAAGAAAAATATGTTATTTTAATGCTATTTATATGCATTTGATTACTAGAGAGGGAGAAACTATATGTATATAACTGGTGGAAAATTATGCTAAAATTAATTAATAAAGATAGTTCTTTATTGCATTTACATTCTCACATTTTTATTCCAAATAGCAAACTTTGAGCATTTGAAATTCATTATGTAGCCAAATGCATATTTCTTAAGCAAGATGACTGATGATAATTGATGATGATGGTGATGTGATAATGCTGATGAAGACAAGATGACAAGGCCACTCATACCTTAGTTAACTCTCTCTTAATGTGTAAGTGCTTTTCTCTTTTTATTTATCAAGAAAATTATATTTTTGTACATAAATGCAGTCAAGAATTGGATTATCATTTATATTTCAGTATCTT
The DNA here is from genome assembly GCF_014108245.1 of Pipistrellus kuhlii. Lineage (NCBI taxonomy): Eukaryota > Metazoa > Chordata > Mammalia > Chiroptera > Vespertilionidae > Pipistrellus > Pipistrellus kuhlii. The sequence continues at coordinate 5,489,692 of NW_023425404.1, forward strand.
TATCTATGATGAGTGCAAAAATGGGTAGGGATTAACATAAGATATAAAAAAGAAAATAAGATGAAATGTGACTTTTGCTCACTTGTGAAGTGTGTGTGACTGCGTATTTGCATTTTTGTGAATGTTTTATTGCTAAACTCTTTCCCTAGCTCTGCCTCATTTTCTATGGTTCCATTGATTATATATATATATATATATATATATATATATATATATATATATATATATATATATTTATACCTAAATTAGTTTCCAGGATCCAATTCAATTCTCAAGACTTTCCTTTTATAATATCCAGCCCAATAATTTTTAAGATGCATTTATTAATTTCAGATAAGAAGAAAGAAGGAGAGAGAGAAAGAAATATCAATGATGAGAGAGAATCATTGATCGGTTGCCTTCTGCCCACACCAGAGATCTAGCCCGCAACCTGGGCTTATGCTCTGACTGGGAATTGAACCATGGCCTTCTGGTTCATAGGTTGATGCTCAACCACTGAGAAACACTGGCCCGGTTCCAGCAAGTAATTTTCCTGCAGGAGAGGAGGAAGCAAAGATGCTCAATAGCTCTCCCATATCAAAACTTATATCTTATCTAATGGCATGGATATGCTAGTGGGTAATACAGGCCAAGATATAAGTAGAAGGCACCTCTTTCAGAAGGTGCTTTTACATATAAATATTACTATTTCCTTGTCTTATAAGTTTTGCCTGATTTTCCTGTTTCTTTGTATTTAACAATGTGGCTTATCATAAATTGTGTACATTAGATTCTGTATAGTGAGGTAATTTTTATTTGCAAATGATAAAAGATTCACTTAAACATTAGTTTAACCCAAAAGGAAACTTACTGGGTCAGTCCAGGCAATAGTTCTTTTGAGGCATGACTTCATATTAAGGTTCAAACAATATCTTTAACACCTAGTCCCTTTAGATCTTTAGATCTTTTGGCTACGCCCTCTACTCAAAATTGGCTTCACATTGATCAAGCTCTCACAAAGAATGGATTCAAGCATTAAATATGTTATTTATATCTATCTAATGAGCAACTCCAGCAAAATAGAATATTTATTTTGAAATAAGTTACCAGCAAAATACCAGTGCTGACTTTCATCGATTTGGTTTCCATCACATGTTATATCCCAAAATACCCCAATGTGATTGGGAGGGTCTGGTACTCTGATTTGGCAGTCTGGGTTATATGCCCAAGAGGCTGATCCCCATTCAAAGCAAATGGACTTTGACTAGAAGAGAGCTACTAAAAAACTTAACATCCTGAAATATCTCAAGAACGAGTACATTTGAACTATTTCCATCTGATCTTTAAATAAGGAGTGCTGAAATTGCTGAACATTTTTTCTCCAAACCAGCAGTATTTTCATTTTTTTTTTCTCTTGAGGCGCAAGCAACTCATTAGCTTCAAAAAGGCCCATTAGTATTTAGTTCTAATTTAACATGAACCTTTCATAGTCAACCATAATTAAAGTCAAAGCGATTTAACAGTGAAGCGCTAATTGTCTCCACACAATGTCCTTCATCGCAGAGGTGGATACAAGTAAGAGAGGAAGAGGCAGACAATTTGCTAAAGAATGACAGTATGTGTGAGGCAAGTAAGATGGCTCCTGCTCTGACTCAGGAGATGTACCTGGAAAAGCAGTGAGTAAGACTGGATATTATTATACTATGTGAAACCAATGGAGACAACTTAATAATCTGTCATGATATATTATAAAATCATAGCAAGCACAGGTTGGCAGAAAGCTAATACAAAGGTAACCCATAGATTCACAAAAATGACCAGAGACCAGAGTGTGTCTCATTAGTCAGCATGAAGGGTACATAAGGATGCATGTCCCTAAACCCATTCCTTAGAACCATAGTACCACAAGATGTTAATACTTCCTTGATGAACAATGGAGAAAAGAATTCATTGGTGAAATAAGGTTTGAAAAATATGAGTGAAATACAGTTTAGAAGGTTTCTTTTTTCCAAATCATCTTTAACCAGATCCTATGTATTTGCTGTTTCTAACTTCTTAGCTGCCAACCCGAAGGACCAAGGAATAGCTGGTATTGACATTTGATTAAAATGAGGTCAAGAATAAATAGGTATTGAGGTTATCTTATGTCAGCCTCTACTACAGCTAAGCTGGATGTATATTAGGTGCATTTCACTTTTGACATATCGAGCCAGTAAATGGTGGATTACATACAGACATAAACCAGATTTTTGACTTAATGAGCCAGGGAGAGGTTTGGGCAGAGAGGTATGGAAAGATTCTAAGTACCCTCTGCAGACATCCCTCCAAGTCATTCTGGTTACCTTTCCTGTATCTGCCTTTTCTCTAGTCCTTCCTGTTAGCCTGGTTAATTTTAAAAGTGCATAATCCTTGCCCTAACTGGTTTGGCTCAGTAGTTAGAGCATCGGCCTATGAACTCAAGGGTCCCAGGTTCGATTCCAGTCAAGGGCATGTACCTTGGTTGTGGGCACATCCCCAGTGGGGAGTGTGCAGGAGGCAGCTGATTGATTTTTCTCTCTCATTGATATTTCTAACTCTCTATCCCTCTCCCTTTCTCTCTGTAAAAATCAATAAAATATTTAAAAGGGTGCATAATCCTTTATATTAATAATATATAGTCAATAAATTATACTTATGGAGTACTGACTAATGGCACCATTCTAAAATTTCCATATATTAGCTCATTTAATTGTCAACCTTCTTTATAAGAAGATAGTTTAATTTTATTTGTCTAGTAAAGAAAACTGGATCCCAGAGAATTTAACTTAAGTTGCATGAGGGCAGAACTGGATGTTATAACCTGGCAGGCTAGCTCCGATGTGTATATCCAACCCTGTTGCTTTCTTGTCTCATTAACATCAGAGTTTTCAAAATGTGTTTCACATTAACAACAACAAATACAACTTTTAAGTAGACAGGGAAATCCACTGTCTTCATATTACTCAATGGACTGGTATAGAAGCTTGTCTTTTTTAAAAACCTGCCAACTACAATAGAAGGAGGAAAGAGGCTTTTGTCCAATACAGATGAAGACACAATTTGAGTATATGAAACTCTCAGTTGCCTTGGGACTGCATACAGTCTCTGGAGCCACAGATTTCTGATCCAGTTTCAAATTTTACAAGTTCTATAAACTGTGTTCTCTGTGTTTTTCCATCCTTCTCATTCTAAATCATTAATGATATATCCCTTATAATCCTTTGCTTTTAGAATGTGCAAGTGGAAAATGCTTGCTTACAATTGCCCTTATACCTCATCTCTAAATGTATACCTGTTGCTAAGATTATAAGAGCAAACTATTTAGAATAAGGAAGGAGTGGGAAAAGGCCAAATCCTGAAGGGCAAGAATCATAAAAAAGACAGGCTTTCACAGCTGAGGGGGCTTGCAGTTTGTTCATCTCACAGATTTCATTGCTCTTGTGTGGGAGGACAGGACTCAGGGTAATACCTGTGGAGTAGGACTGGAGCAAAGGAGCCTAGGCATGGGCGCTCCCAGATTTGGGAAGGGTTTGCTCTCCCCACTACCCTTCATGGCCTCAAAGCAGAGTCACTGAATTTGAAGGGAGTTCATAGAAATATGTTAATGAGCTGAAACCCATTTGGCTCAGTGGATAGAGCGCCTGCCTGAGGACTGAAAGGTCCCAGGTTTGATTCTAATCAAGGGCATGTATCTTGGCAGCTGATCAATGATTCTCTCTCATCGATATTTCTAACTCTCTATCCCTTTTTCTTCCTCTCTGTAAAAAAAAAATCAATAAAATTTATATTTTAAAAAAGGGAATATGTCAATGATAACCACCCATAACTACATTTGTCTTTTAAAATGGTTTATTCTTAAGTTTTTGGGACCTTTGCAAAACCCTGCAGTAATGAAGAATTCATATTTTTATCAGCTTAGCACAGCAATGCTCAACTAAAAGTAATTTTGCTTCTCAATGTACATTTACAAATATCTGGAAAGTTTTTATTTTTAATTTTATTATTATTATTTTTTATTGTGGAAACTGGGAGTGTGAGGTGTTGCTACTGGCATCTATTAGATAGAGACTAAGGATGCTGTGAAATATCCTATAATACACAAGACAGCCACCATACAAACAAAAAGCACTGGCCAAATATTAATAGTGTAGACTGTAGAGGTTGAAAAAAGACTGGTGCCCCAGAGCAAATATTCTAAATTTTACTTAATTCAATTACAAGAGAAGTGGAAGGAAGGGTATTAAAACAAGCATCTCATTTTTTTTTCACATTCAAGATTGTGGATGTAAAAAAATAATTTGAGTATCTTATATCCATTCATATTTGATTGCTAAATATTTGAGCTAAGTGAGTTATGTATTAAGATAAATAATTTTCCCAAATGCATCTAATTATGGTAATGAATCTATTGCTCAAAGAATGAATGGATGAAACAAAATTATTCTTAGCAACAAGAAAAATCACATGATCAATTGAACAATGATTTCATTAACTTTATGTGAAAGAAGTAGACCAGACTAAACCTGGCTATCTAATCTCCTGGCTGTCATAATCTTGACTAGACAGCTGGATGGCATAATTCTACATGGACACACCATATATTCAGAAGAATATTTACAGACAGCTCAATACTTGCCTATGGACACACTCAGATATTGCCAGCCAATAAGAAACATGCAGAGACTTTACTTCCCTAAATGAGGCAGGCACAGTTCAAAGGTTTTCTTACCTCAACCTCAGCGTCTTAACTCTCTTCTGTACTACGCAGAGTGATACAATATTCCATTCATCACTCAATGGTGAGCCTCACATTTTTTCCATAACAGTAACATATCCATATTTTTTATAAATCCAAAAATGGGTGATGGAATTAATAGCAGTGTCAAGGAGAAAAAGAGTTGATAGGAAAGACTTTAAGATAAAATATGGAAGCAGTTTTGAAGGGCATTTATATTCTACCCTTTATCCTGTTATAAATGTAGAACAAAGAAGAGATTTTATGAAACAAAGAACTAAGCTAAGCATGAGAAATAGAATATAGCATTGAGCTAAAATATTAGACCAAAGTGACAATTATATGAATAAATATAACAATGTGATTTATTGTTTTGTAGAGATCCTTGTGTGAGAAGATAAATCAGACTTGAGAGCAATGCTTTAAATTAATATCATGATATGATTTTGAGTTTATTATAATCATTTTTAAAGTACAAACTATAGGGGGATTTTTATTGCTAAAGAACACCTTAAAGTTATATATATACTAATAAAAGAGAAAAATCCTAATTGTACCTTTGCTACACCCACAGCCAATCAGAGTGAGTATGCAAATTAACCCAACAAATATGGCGGTTAATCTGCATATGCTCGGGGAGGGAGGAATGAAGACTGAAGACAGCATAGAAGGAAGAGGGAGGGAAAGTGGAAAGCATGGTGTTGGCAGGAGGAAAGGTTTGGGATGGGGGGTGGGGAGCATAGGCAGCAGGGAAAGCTCAGGGTGGGGGGAGGGGGCAGGAGAGGTGACAGTGGTGGGAAGAAAGCCCATCAGAAGCCCTGTTCTTGTAGGAATCTTCCTGCAACAGGCCCCTAGTATGCATATAAAAGGCTAATATGCTCTGTCTGACTATCCAACTGGTTGCTATAATGTACCCTGACGGCCAAGGGGCAGACTCTCAATGCAGGAGCTTCTGTGACATGCCTAGAGAAATGGCACCATGGACCTGGAACCCACAAAGCAACACTCTGCTTCCCCCAAGTAGAACACAGGTCCCACTACCACTCTGGAGCAACACCTCACCAAATTATAGCTGACAGTGCCAAGACCCCATGGCACAAAATGTGGACCACAGCCCAGCCCAGCCCAGCCTGGAAATGGTGGCTGTGGGCACTGGGTAATGACATCATGTAGATATGCTCAGCATCCTCTCCCTAGTGCCTAGACTCCTTACAGTTTCTTCAGCCCAGAAACACAACTTGCTTTATAGCAAGGTGGAATCATTTTACACTTTAACAAAATATCTGTGAAGCATTTTCCTGTGCCTCATTTCATTTGATCCTCACAGAAGTCCTAGAGTAGGTAGATAGGAGACTCAGAATCCTATTTTCTTTTCATTAGCCAGAAAATGGAGATTTTGAAAGCTTAGAAACTTGATCCAACTGAAAAGAAGAAATGATGGACCTTGCCCTAACTCAGTGGTTCTCAACCTTTCTAATGCCACGACCCTTTAATACAGTTCCTCATGTTGTGCTGGTCCTCAACCATAAAATTATTTTCATTGCTACTTCATAACTGTAATTTTGCTGCTGTTAATGAATATTAATGTAAATATTTGTGTTTTCCAATGGTCTTAGTCTCTATAGCAGGGGTTCTCAACCTGTGGGTCATAATGTAAATATCTGTGGGAAACACAAATATTTACATTATGATTCATAACAGTAGAAACATTACAGTTATGAAGTAGCAATGAAAATAATTTTGTGGTTGGGGGTCACCACAACATGAGGAACTGTATTAAAGAGTCACAGCATTACAAAGGATGAGAATCACTCCCCTAACTGGTTTGGCTCGGTGGATAGAGCTTCGGCCTGCAAACTGAAAGGTCCCAGGTTTGATTATGGTCAAGGACATGTACCTTGGTTGCAGGCACATCCCCAGTAGGAGGTGTTCAGGAAGCAGCTGATCGATGTTTCTCTCTCATCAATGTTTCTAACTCTCTATCCCTCTCCCTTCCTCTCTGTAAAAAACCAATAAAATATTTTTTTTAAAGAAAGAAATGGTGGACCTTAAAAATGATTTCAGGTTTTCTCACTGTGCAGAATATAGTCAAACACTGCTGTAGTTAAATATTTTACCCTTTATTCTCCCTACATGATCTACAATTACAATCTGCTTCATGTTGATATTTATTGGTGTGTTTCTGACAATTACCTTAAAGACAGGTTGGAGTGCTTTACTGTGCTGGAAAGTTTAGCTAAGACAGAAAGCAGGTCTAATTAAGCAAGTTTTTCTATATATGTAAAGCTCTCGCTGGTGTCATTGTCTATTGTGAATTTGGTTGACACCTCTATTATAGAGAAAGGGAGAACAGCGATATTAAAATATTTCTTCTAATTAATTTCCTTTCCATGTGCACGAATTCATGCACCAAGCCACTAGTGTTTCATATTTGATATATAAATGGAGGCGCCATGAATAAGGGCTGAAATTGTGGATCATCTGAGCCACAACTTGCTTTTCTGATATGAACTTTTTATATTGCCAAAATGTATAAGATTCAGGCGAAATTTTCCAGCTAATGAAAATTTAACACATGGCCAAAAAACAAGGGAAAGAGGGATTTAATAAATGCAATTTTAAACATGTAATGATTTTGATACATTCAGATAAACTGAATCAATGTTATATTCTGATATTTGTAATTGTAATGAAGTCTTCATGACTATTTAAAAACAATTCAATTTGGAAAATCTGATCTTATAAATCTTTCAAAAGAGGGTGATCTAATGTTGAGTTATATGAAAGTGTGTTTAGGCAATTATCAATTAGTTAATGAGTCTTTAGGGAGTAGGTAATTGTTCCTGTCATCTATGAAAACTATTGAATCCCAAGAAATTAAGTATGCCTCCACAGACCATGCAGTTTAAAGCACTGTCCCACCTCTTCATAATTTGAAAATCAGTGGTATGTTAAGCATCCTTATATCTTAGTGACACTTGCTGTATAATGATATAAGCATTTAGGTTTCCAATCTACCTAGGCACTGTAAAATCCTATTTAATAAAAGCCTAATATGCTAAGTTGGCTATTCAACCAATAAAATCATAATATGCTAATTATATGCTAAGGCAGCTCAACTGCTTGCTATGATATGCACTGACCACCAGGGTCCAACCAGTAGATTAGCTTGCTGCTGTTAATGAATATTGCTCAGCCAATCGGGACTGAGTGAAATGAGCTGGCCAATCTCCCTCATCCCTTCCTGGCCCAGATCATGCACAAGTGGGGTCCCTCGTCCTGGCCTGCAATCCAGAACTCCTCTCGCAATCCAGAACCCCTCAGGGGATGTTGGAGAGCTAGTTTTGGTCCAATCTGGCAGGCCAGGCAGACTGGGCTTCTAGTCTTTAATAATTTCACACCAGTTCTCTGTACAAAAACAATGAACAAATGCAAAATGAAACAAAACAAGCAATTCAATATCTGGGCACTCTTGTGGTTGGTTGTCATATTCTGGCATGGACAGAGAAAACGTTTACATTATATATAATTTTTCATGTCACTCTTCTCTCTGAAATGTAAACTTGCCTCAGGTGCAGTTGCTGTCTTAGTCAGCCCTATATCTCTAAGTCCTGGTATATAGCAGAAGCTCAAAAAATGTGGTGGGTGGGTGAGTGAGTAGAGATCAAACAATGAACTTGAATGTATGTCTGGATAAAAGTCCAGGCTGGGGGGCAGAGGTAGGCTGGGAGAGGTCAATGAGGGACAAGGAAGACATGTGTAATACTTTTAACAATAAATATTATAAAAATAAAATAAGAAAAAGAAAGTGTTGGTTGAATGAAAGAATGGCATGTCATATTGTTATGTAGTTTTACCTTACATACGGAAGACCCTTCTTAGTTTACCTAAGAGGTCTCAATAATGAAGGAATAGTGATTCAATGTGCCTCATCACTGGGCCTTCAAAATTACTCTACAAAACCACCATTTCTGGGGGGAAATACAATGATGATAGAAGAGAAACAGGCAATCTGAACTACAGACCAAAAGGAAGGTCAAGGTCTTAAATAAATTACTTCTCATGTGAAAGATGGTCGGAGGTAGAATTGAATGTGTTTCCTACAGCCTGGCAGCGGATGTTTAAGCCAACACAGAGTTATATATTTTATACACTGAGAGGCAGGCTTGGCCTCTGGGAACTATCAACGACTGAATTAAATTTAATCACCTATGTTCATTTATTATGAGTCCCCAAAAGGCTTTTCTCCATGGTTTTGGGCAGACGTGTTGGTTTCCTTCAGCTTTTTTCCTAACTTTTTAACCTTGTGGCAATTTTTCTTCTCTACAGTTTTATTCATTTCTGCTTAAATGTAACTTTTTTATAAGAAAATAACCACAAGCATTTTGAACACTGAAAAATACAGGTACTGGGAAGACAGATATTCTCTATCTCACTTTTTAAACTGAAAACATATTTTTTTTTAAAAAAACATATTAAAAAAAATACTTGGTATCATGATCAAATCTCTAGACTCAAATGAACATTATTTATTGTTAAAAATGCAATTTACTAAAAGAATGCAGAGAAGTGCCTAGAGAATTGGGAATATCTAGATATTCAGACAGTGGCTGAACTATGGCCATTTAACTGCAGGTCACCATTTTTCATTAACCTCTCAATACCCAGCACATTCCCCATGGTCCTGATCATTCATCTTATACAAGAAAGTCACTGTTTATTGCTCTCTAATAGACTTCACTGAATGAACTAAATTATTTTCAAATTATTCAAATAATTGTCCTTTATTTTATTTCAGCCTAGTCTAGTTTGAATTTTTATTTATTTATTTATTCATTCATTTATTTATTTATTTATTTATTTATTTATTTATGTTTTAGTATTTAATCCATCCTAAGCAATTCTCTTGCCTCACACAAAGGTAAATTTGTGTTTTTTTTCTTTTTATCTATGCTTCAATATGAGTATTGATCATAATAATTTACTCATTCATTCAATCAATAAAAGCTTTAACTAGGTCCTATTGTAGTGCCTGACATAGAATAAGGCATAGTTCTTGAGCCCGTAACGCACAAATTAAGCAATGGCACAAACCTGGAAATTTTAGAAATTTATGTTCCCACGCTGGTTAAAACAAGAACAAAATTGCTTCCTCATACCCCTGTCTACTTAATTTAGTTATTTAACAGTTTGACTATAGTGACTGCATTTTGATCTTCACGCTGCTCTTCATTGTGCAAACCTAACTTGTATATTTATGTAAGTCATGTGGGTTTATAAACCTCACCTTAGACTACAAACAAGGCAAAACATTTCAGAAATCACCTGGAATTTTAGTAAATCAAGATTTCCTATTTTGGAACTGACAGCATAATTTAAGTTCTAAAAGTCTTTCTAAGCATATAATCTAAAACACATTTTAAATAAAAGAAAATGTCTCAATATTTGTATATTCTATGATCCTATCTATACCAATAATAGAGGAATATGCAAATTACCCAGGGCATCATCACAGTAACAGGAACAGTAACAACCAAATAGCAGACTGGCATGCTGTTTGGGGCAACCAGGTCAGCAGGGGAGTTAGTGAGGGATGACCAAATGATTGAACAGCAGGCTGCATGGGGCAACCAGGCCAGCAAGGGAGCAGTTTGGGGTGACCAAGCCAGCTGAGGGAAGCAGTTGGGGGCGACTGAGGTAGCAGGGGTGGCAGTAAGGGATGACCAGGATGGCTGGAAGGGCAGTTAGGGAGTGATCAGGTTAGCAGGAAGTGGTGATTATGGGCAATCAGGCTGGCAGGCAAGCAGTTAGGAGCCAGTAGTCCCAAATTGTGAGAGGAATATTGCAGGGATCAGGACTAAAATGGCAGTAGACATCACCCAAAGGGTCCTGGGTTGGAAATGGTGCAAGCAGGGCTGAGGGACCTCCTTCTGGGCACAAATTTTGTGTAATGGGCCTCTAGTTGTTTCATAATTTGCCTAAGATTTAAGCTAGAAAAATGAACTACAAGAAAAAGCTATATTCTTTCTGATTGGTGTTTCTGTTTTCTTTAGATATATTCCTAGAAGTGGGATTATTGGGTCAAATGGAAGTTCTATTTTTAAGTTTTTGAGGAAACTCCATACTGTTTCCCACAATGGCTGCATAAGTCTGCATTCCCACCAGCAGTGCACACTTTTTCTCTATATCCTCTCCAGCACTCATTGTTTGCTGACTTGTTGATGATAGGCATTCTGACAGGTGTGAGATGGTCCCTCATTGCTGTTTTGATTTGCATCTCTCTGATGATTAGTGACTTTGAGCATGTTTTCATATATATGTCCTCTTTCAAAAAGTGTCTATTTTGGTTCTTTGACCATTTTTTGATTGGATTGTTTACCTTCTTTTTGTTAAGTTGTATGAGTTCCCTATAAATTTTGGAGATTAAAACATTATCAGATACTAGAAGCCCATTGCAACAAATTCATGCATGAGTAGGGTCTCTAGGCATGGCCAGCAATCAGGGCTCATCAGGGTCTTTTGGCTGCTGGCCAGGCCTCCCTTTCCAGATTGCTGACTGCATGCCTGGCCCTTCCTTCATCCCCAGTGGTCAGTGTACATCATAATAGTAGTGAGCAATTGAACTCCCTATCTCCAGGTAGAACTCCTGAGGGAACACTTGGCATATTAGCCATATATATATATATATATATATATATATATATATATATATATATATATATATATAAATTTGCAAATGTGTTCTCCCATGCAGTGGGCTTTCTTGTTGTTTTGTTGATGGTTTCTTTCACTGTGCAGAAGCTTTTTATTTTTATTTAGTGCCATTTGTTTATTTTATCCTTAGTTTCCATTGCCTTATGAACTGTATTAGTAAAAATATTGCTGCAACAAATGTCTGCTATTTTGATGCCTATGGCTTCTTCTAGGATTTTTATGGTTTCCCAATATATGCATCTCTATGTTCATAATAGCACAATTTATAATAGCTAATATTTGGAAACAGCCTAAGTGCCCATCAGCAAATGAGTAGATTAGAAAACTGGTGCTTCTACACAATGGAATACTATGCTGCTGAGAAAAAGAAGGAATTCTTACAATTCCCAACAACATGGATGGACCTGGAGAGCATTATGCTAAGTGAAATAAGCCAGTCAGAGAAAGATAGATATCCCATAATCTCACTCATTTGTGGAATATAATGAACAATATAAACTGATGAACAAAAATAGAACCAGTCATAGAAGCATCTAACAGATTGTTCAGCCTACGAGGGAAAGTGGGGGATAAGAGGGTAAGAGATCAACCAAAGGACTTGTATGCATGCATTTGAGCATAACCAATGGACACAAATGGAGATGAGTGGTGAGGGCATGTGCTAGGGGTTAGGGATGGCCAGAGAATCAATGGGAGACAAAGGAGACTTAGGTAATACTTTAAACAATAAAGAATTTAAATTAAAAAAAAAATCTACACTGCTTGTTGAATATAGAAACTTACACTTTTATGAATATTTTGACCATTTTATAAGATGACCTGTGAGAGTGAATTTTTGGTCTTTTGTTGTTTTGTGCTAAAGTTTTTAGTATTGAAATGACAATAGATATATAATCTAAATATAGTTAGATATACAATCTGGATATATTTTCAAATATATTTTTATTGATTTAACAGAGGAGGAGAGAAGGAGAGAGAGAGAAACATCCATGATGGGAGAAAATCACTGATTGGCTGCTTACTGCATACCCCACACTGTGGAAGGAGCCAGCAATCCAGGCATTTGCCCTGACTAGGAATTGAACCGTGATCTCCTAGTTCATAGGTTGACATTCAACCACTGAGCCACGTTGCCCATGTTGAAGTTTATCTTTTTGTCATTCTTTTCAATTAATTGCTTCCATTTCTGTGGAAAGGTGACTTAATTATACAAAAATATTTTTTTTCAGTAGGCCACCCCTAAGACCTACACACTTACATGTGTGTAACCATATACCATATTTTCCGGTGTATAAGACGACCCCCTAATTTTACTTAAAACATAGGTTTAGGCCTATATTCGCTGTATAAGACTACCCCCCACTTTCGAGGCAACACCAGTTCTTTTTTTAATAGACCGCCTCTCTGACTCTGGCCAGTCTTTTTACTAGAACGCAGTGTAGCTTCGGGTACAGAACATGTACACTGTGTTCTAGTAAAAAGCCTGCTCAGATTGGCCAGAGTCAGAGAGGCGGTCTATTAAAAAAAGAACTGGTGTTGCCTCGGAAGTGGGGGGTAGTCTTATACAGCGAATATAGGCCTAAACCTATGTTTTAACTGTAAAATTAGGGGATCGTCTTATACGCCGGAAAATACGCCGGAAAATACTGTACTGGCTACATATTTTTAAAATGTGATCTGGCATTTCTCACTTTGCTGTTTGTGATGTTGCAAAACATAAATGTGCTAGTATATGTAAACTGAAAACAAGGAAATTTAGTCATTTACCCAAGAAAGATATACTTGTGTCAGCAGTTCTGCTCACTAATTCTCAATGTTAAATTTTAGTAGAGAGACCAGGGATTCACATGATATTACTGAATTCAATAAAAAGATAAGAAAGGGTCTATTCACCAACCATTCCAACTAAAATACTTAGTTTATTAAGAGATTAACCAACTTCTAATGCCAAATTCAATAAACTCACCCACCACAGTCACATCCCATTATTATAAGAGGGGAGAACTAAATAATGCCCCAAATTTCAACTATTTTCCTCAAGAAGCTTCAAGTAAGAAATTAAGGATAAGTTATTGGAATGCTTAGAAACCAAATTGATATTTGTAAAATAGAACTCACATAATGATTTTTCCATCCAATTTATTTATTCTGAATCCAATAGCCATTAATACACTTTAAACTCCAGGGAACTTCAAGAACCAATGTGGAGTCACTTTAGTATCTCATTTATAGGAACTGAATGACTTTAGAAAGAACTGTGATTACAGAAAAAAGTGGCTTTCCTCTTTCATTGCCTACTGCATAATTGATTTATTTTGTAGATCGTTCTATTTTCTCTAGCACAGAAATGCCACAAACAACACAAGCTCAGGAAATTATATGAAATATTCCATTTCAATGTTGTTGACTTTACCCCAGGAAGAAAACAATCATCCAATTGTCACTAGCTAAACCTTCTGATGAGATGCTCTCATAAGAGGATATGGTTGGGATTATGCTAGTGATTAACCACCCTAATATTTGTATAGCTCTAGGCTAATTCAATGGTTGAAAGTAAAAGTGGAATATAGTTGTCTGAGCCTGAAAGTTTGTATTATGATCACCACAGCTTGCTAAAAACAAAGATCTGTTAGCTAGTCTATTTCAAACAAATAACAATGAAAAGATCAAGGAACCAGAACTCAGGAGACTTGGGTTCTGGTTTTCTTTCTAGCCTATGCCCAGTTAACCCAAAACACAAGAGATAACCATTACATTATATCTCTACTTGTCCTTTCAATACTAAAAATTCCTCTTAAATGAATAAAGGATGCCAATTGGAATCCAAGGACATTCAATTTTACAAAATGCAACTGATTCTCCAAGTAACCAGGTGATAGAAAATGAATTATGTTACTACAGATGAATTATTGTTTTTCTTTACTTCTAAATGTGAAGACTAATATAGCCAGAAAGATTGACCAGAATAGTCTCATAGGATAAACATTTGAATTGATTGGCATGATATTTCAAATGCTCCAAGTGTATATATTATTGAGTTATTCTAAATAATTGGTTTGTTTATATAAAAATTAGAGAAGAACCAAGAAAATAACACAGTTTTCAAATTAAAAATGAACCTTTTAAATATATATTGGACAATACCAGCTGGATGCTTACAATAACAACCTAAGGGGGAATAAATAATGATGATGATGATAAAAACAATATCCAATGTATGTGAGTGTTATGTACTATGCACTGTGATATGCATTTTCATTACATTATTTGATTAAACCTTCCAAAGAATGTAATAACATTCATATTATTTTATACAACTTTACAGATCAGAAAACTTGATAATAATCAATATGAAAGTAAATGACAGAATAAACCATGATGAGTATATATGTTTTTCTCAAATGATTATGCTCATGTTTTTATAAGATGTAGCTAGAAGAGTTTTTGGTCATTTGGTCCTGTTCATAGAACAAGTACAAGATAAGAAAAATGTTATTCTCTTGGGTAATATACTATCCTCCATGTTAGATATAATTTCACGTGTCTAGTTTTGGGTATTTTATCATTTCATTTTATTAAAGTACAACACAAAATACACAGGTAACTCTTGCACAGCTTGATTAATTTTTACAAAATATGCACCTGCAAATCCAGATAACTTTCACCCAATTCAGATGAAAAACATTTCCTGCAGCCCTGCCTCATGCCCTCTCATAGCCATACCCACCCACAGGAAAGTAATCACTATTGTGACTTTTACCATTGTAGATTGATTTTCTTGCTTTAGAGCAATACATAGAATAGTATCAGCAGTGTGAACTACTTTGTGAATGAGTCCTTTCACTAATAATCATATGTGTATATGTCATCTCTTTTTGAGCAAATAATAATAGTTAGTTGTTTTCCTTAGTGTACAGATTCCTATATAATAAAATGTAATATGCAAATTGACCATCACTCCAACACTCAAGGTGGCTTACCCCATGTGGTTAAAGATGGCTGCCCACGTGTGAACACAAGATGGCCATCACAAGATGGCCAGTAGGGGAGGGCATTTGAGAGGGATTAGACTTGCAAGTGAGGGCAGTTGTGGGGAGGTATCAGGCCTGCAGGAGAGGGCAGTTAGGGGTGACTGCTGGCAGGGGAGGGCAGTTAGGGGTGACTGGGCCAGCAGGGGAGGATAGTTTGGGGGCAACCAGGCTTGAAGGGGAAGGCAATTAGGGGAGATCAGACCAGCAGGGGAGAGCAGTTACAGGTGATGAGGCCAGCAGGGGATTATAGTTAGGGGCAATCAGGCGGGCAGGGAGCAGTTAGGTGTTGATCAGGTTGGCAGGGGAGTGGTTAGGGGCTTATCAGGCTTGCAGGCAGAAGCGGTTAGGGGAAATCAGCCAGGTGAGCAGTTGGGAGCCAGCAGTCCTGGGTTGTGAGAGGGATGGCTGACTGCCCATTTGGATGGGGGCTAAACATACAGTTAGACATCCCTAGAAGGGTCTCAGATTGGAGAAGGTGCCATCTGAGGTGAGGGGCACATAGCCCTTCCCCCTGTGCACAAATTTCTATATATAAAAGGCTAATATGCTAAGTGTGTGATCATCCAAATAATGACATCAGATAGTAACACCTGGCTTCCTCTGCCTAGCAACTAGCCTTTTGCAGTTTCTTCAGCCCAGGAGCAAGGTGTGCTTTATAGCTGGGTGGAAACATATCATATTGTTATCAAATGTCTGTGAAGTGTTTTCCCCTGTCTCATTTGATCCTCACAGAAGTCCAGGAGTAGGTAGATAGGAGACTGGATGGAATCACATTTTCTTTTCATTAGCTGGAAAATGGAGATTTACAAAGCTTAGAAACTTGACCTGACTGAAAAGAAGTAAGAAATGGTGGATTTTAAAAACAACTTTAGGCTTTATCATTGCACAGAATATAGTGAAATACTGCTGCAGTTAAATATTTGTTCTCCCTGCATGATCTACAATAATAATCTGCTTCATGTTGATATTTACTGCTGTGTTACTGACAAATACCTGAAAGAGAAGTTGGGGTTCTTCATTGGGCTAAATCAGAAAGCAGGTCTAATTAAGCAAGTTTATTCTATAGTTATAAAAGGCTAAATTGACTCGTGAATGTGCAATACATATAAAGCTCTCTTGCTGGTGTCAATTGTACTTATGTGTTTTGATCTCTCATTGCTTATCATGAATTTGGTTTACACTTTTATTATAGAGAAAGGGTGAATAGTGATGTGGAAGTATTTGTTATAATTAATTTCCTTTCAATGTGCACAAATCCATGCATTGGGTAACTAGTTCCTTATAAGACTCTACCCCTGTTTATCGATGCAATATCTTGATGATGAATATTGAAAGCTTTTAACCCAACTTGGGCTTTGTTGTGATTGAGCTACCTTCTGTATTTTTATTTATTTATTTTGATGTACAAATGTGGATATTACCAATTCTCTCTCTCTCTCTCTCTCTATCTATCTATCTATTTATCTATCTCTCTCTCTCTCACGCGCACACACACACACACACACACACACACACACAAAGATACCAGCCTATAATAGTATATACATACCACATTGTTAAGAAATGTGAAACATGCCACTAAGACTACTTAAAAAAAAAGACACCAAAGCTTTTATTTTAAGATAGATATTTGAAGAGTTTACAAATTGAACTTCTATATAAATTATTTTTAAAATAATGCATAATAAAAGAGAAAATCATGCTGAAAATTTGAATAAATCTTACAGCATAAATTGAGCAAGTTATTGACAATTTTAAGGGGACATTGTATTTGTTTTGTTGTTATTAAAGATACAATGTTTTCAGGGATGTTTCAATGAAACCCATTTAAAAGGATAGTCACCTAAATTAAAACTTCTTGCTGTCATAAGTACCATTGTTATAATTATTTCTCAATATATACCAAGAATTTAGAGGACTTGTTACTCTTACATGTTTATGCACTCCATGGGAAAAAAGGCAAAAGCAGGCTTGAAAAAAGGAAGGCAAAATGCATGACAATTTCCACTCATCAAACATTTTAAGCACAGGAACAGAGGAACTTGGAGTATTTGAGACAGTCAGTGTTTACTTCACCATCTCATACCATGCATGCACTATTAGACACAGAGGATTATTCTAAATTGCCAGAGCATTCATATGTTCATTTTGTACTAATTCTAGTAGAATCATGTTACCAGGTAGAATATTTTAAACCATAAAACTAGACGAGTCGTGGACTATAAAAAACAACCACAAGATATTCCTGAAAACACAGAAGGAAATAATTTTAAATGACTAAACTTATACAGACTCTTCCAGAAGAAGGTATTATAATGATTATGCAAGAGAATTGTGGGGATTTGGGGTTATATGTTAATAAGAATGAGATCTGTGATGATGTGGAAAAGATGAACTCACAGGTTAGTCAGCTAACTCGGGAGCAGTATGGTATAGCTTAAAGAATATAAGCTTGAGGGACAAAGGGGTGTCTGGATAAGTGATTAGTCTCTCAGGGATAGTCTTCTCACCTGTAAAATCACTGCGAAAAATACAGACAATGCTGAACTGATTCATGAACTATGAACATGAAAAATGCCTGAAGGGTAGTCAATGGATGAAAGAAATCATTAGAACGAATTGTGTCCTCTTTTCATGGGTGTCTTTTGCAGTTATGAAATGAGAGATCCCCTTGAAATTCCTATCTAAATTAAGGACCCTGAAGAGAAATAAAATATGAATCCTAAAAAATAAAATCTATCAGCTTTCAACTCAGGCTCCAGCTTACCACCCCCCTGCCATGTGGGCTCTGGCACTACAAGGGCTTTTTTATCCAACTGCTGGCTTTCTGACAAGTAGCAGCAGTTTTATTTTCATTGCTTAGTTGACTGAAAAGGGTCACCATCTGTACAAATTGTAATTTTTATATTCTAGAGCCACACTGGAATTGTTCAACTAATTTCCATAAATTTCCTCTAGTGGTGACAATTGTTCAACCTTATCAGTCAGACCCAGAGCTTAACAACTGAACTCTTATGTAGCTACAGATAGAACCCTGTCTCAGCTTTCTATATCAATTCCCAGTGACCCACTATCTCCAACCACCATTTAGAATCATTCTATGTAAGGCTCTTATATGCTCACGAATAGTCACCAACAAAGAAGACCTTTACTTAGTGCTATTTTCACCATTAATGGAGCTAAAGACAATGGCAAGTCAGAGGGAACAGTTTCCATTGGAAGCACATAGGCAAAGGATTTAGGTTTCCTTCTATTTCAGGAGAGTGGTTTTGTTTCCTAAGATATTTATTATAGTACCTGACATTTGATGGCTTTAGTGGTAGTTTTTATTGGAGATTTTATAGATGTCTTAAATGGGCACAGATTAACAAAGACACAAGGGGATCTGTCAAGGAGAGAAGAGCTCATCACTGCTTAGGCAAGGAAAGGAGCAGGCAGAGAGGGAGTCTGGCTTCCTAGTGGTCTTGCAACAAGGCCACAATGTGAAAAGGCTGAGAAGACGAGGGTAATGGCACTGGGAGGAGTTCTGGAAGTAGCCCAGAGAAAAAGTGATGCCTCTCCACTTGAAATGCAAATCTAAATCTATCACACAGCAACGGAGTGATAAATAGGGCACGTTTTTTAGTTCCCATGTGGAACTAAAATGCATGTCTCCACTAAATGGCTGGGGTCAGAATGGAGTGAGGATTACTTTTCTGGCATCCCTGTTCTCTCTCTCTCTCTCTCTCTCTCTCTCTCTCTCTCTCTCTCTCTCTCTCTCTCTCTCTCTCTCTCTCTCTCTCTCTCTCTCTCTCTCTCTCTCTCTCTCTCTCTCTCTCTCTCTCTCTCTCTCTCTCTCTCTCTCTCTCTCTCTCTCTCTCTCTCCTTTTTTTTTTTTTTGGCATCCCTGTTCTCAATAATTTGGACTTTGAGTTATCAATATACTGAGACTTACATTCCTAAGATGTTTTCCTTATATAAATAGAGAACTATTAAACATTATGCTATTTTCCCTAAGGTAAATAAAGCAAGGCAATTGTCCTATATATACACTCATCCCTCGGTGTCCTCCAGTCATCCCTCTGTGTGCTCTGAGAATTGATTCCAGAATCCCCTGCAGATACCAAAATCTCAGATGCTCAAGTCCTTATATAAAATGCTGTAGTGTTTTCATATAACCTACCTACAACCTCCTGTATATTTTGTCACCTCTAGATAGATTGCTTAGAATGCCTACTAGTAGCACAATTATATATTATATAAATAGTTGTTACATTGTATTATTTATGGAATAGCTGCAAGAAAAAGTCTTCACATGTCCAGTAGAGATGCAACTATTGGAGACCTAATGAACTAGTGCGTGTCAGCAAAAATGTCACTTTCATTTTCTGAGTATTTTCCATCTGCAGTTGGTTGAAACCCCAAATGTAGAACCCACAGATATCGATGGCTGACCATGCCCACGCTTTACAACAAAATTGTTTTTCTCATGCTTTTTACTCCCCTCTTTCAAGGCTAATAATTCCCTGAGACCCATCCCATTTATGAATCATATAAGATTATTTGGCAGTAAATTCGTGGTTTGCACAAATCAATAAAGTTGCTTCAAAAATTAAATATATAGAAATGATATGAATAAATGTTAGGTTTTACTGAATATGGACTTCTCTGCATGTTATTTATACTGTAGCATTATGTTTTCATGCATATACACATTTTATTAAATTTAATATGCAGCCTAAACATATGCAGAATTTGTTGCAATCCACATTTTACTAATGAGCAAACAGGTCGAATGCTAACAGGACCACTGATTTCTATGACCAAAGACATAGCAACTGAGACAGAGAGACTGAACCCCAAACACCCTGATTACAAAGCCCAAGGTTTCTTCAGCTACTTCAAACTGGTAAGTGGCTGTTACTATGCTAGATATTCAGGGAACTGTCAAAGCAAAAGAAAACACATCTCACCAAAAAAGATCTAAAATATTTGTGTTCTAATAGGCTACTTTTTAGCCTGTCTTATTAAGAAACTTTTCAGTTGTCAGGAATCACTTTATAATTTGACAGTTGACAGCCATTAACCAAAATCATGATAGAAAAAAAAATAATTTGAAATGCCTACTAATGTCTTCAAGAACATTATGTAGTTGTTTCATAATGTATGTCACATGAAGAATTAAAATCATTGTCCAACTACCACAAACTATGTGTAGCCTGAATTTTCCTTCAGAACAAAGATTTGTTTACAAAGCCAGGAGATTAGTGACACTTTGGGGACTTATCTTCAGAGTTCATAAAGCTATCAATTTTACTTTTTTGAAGAACAGACGGTAAGGCTTAATAATTATGCAAAAGATAAATCATCTAGCTGTGTAATTAACTCAAAATTACAATGGCAGTAAAGGTACAGTTAAATTCATATTGATATATGAAATTGTAAGGAATGTTAATATACTTAATTGGCATTTAATAAGATAGCTGCAGCAAGTTAATTGGATATCAATTTACATAGTTCATAAATGCCATTTCTTTTAATAACTAAGCTCATATACTCAAGATAAAGCTCATACTGTTTACTAGGGATTATTAAAATATACTTATTTTATAATAGTATGTGTTTGTGTCTTCCATGTATATTTTAACAAACTTTTTTTTCTTGTTTACTCATGCTTGTCAGTTCATGGCAGAAATATAGCATAAGCATTCAATATCACACCAAAGAGGCATTTACTATTGATGAGCATCTAGAGACATTTTTTTGTGTTTGTCATAATATTAATTTTATCAACCAAGTGGTACAATGATGAGGAAGTAAAGAGACCATCCTAATCTTCACAAATATGTGCACATCTGATTAGTTCATAGACTGGCCAAGAACCATTTCCCTCTATTTATGGGCTCCAGTTTGGTGGTCCTGAGCTTCAGGTATAACTAGGACCTTGCCAATGATTATGATGAAATTATTTCTTAAGTTTCTTGTGCACCTAAAATAACAATTTCTTTCTTAGGGTTTAGATTTTGGTGACATCTGTTATTCAAAAATCTGTAATGGATCTGAACACACTACTTCCCAGCAGTCATCATCTTAGTTTCATATTCCAGAAAATTATTATTAAGAGTATTATGCTAAGCAAAATAAGCCAGTCAAAGAAAGATAAGTAACACATGATCTCACTCATATGTGGAATCTAATGAACAAAATAAACTGATGAACAAAATAGACCCAGAGACATAGACACATGGAACAGACTTGAATTGCAGAGGAAAGATGAGGTTGGATGGGTGAGAAGAGATTAACCAAAGAATTTGTTTGCATATGTATATGCAAAGCCCATGGACACAGACAATAGGGTGGTGAAAGCTAGGGGCAGGTGCTGGTACAGGTTAGAAGGGGTCAATGCAGAAAAAAAGGGATATCTGTAAGATTTTCAACAATAAATATAAACTTTAAAAATTTTGTCATGCACTCTAATTATGGTAGGGTCTCTGGAAATACACATATATACATAAACTACTTGACCAAGATCTAGTAGGTATCAGGAATAACTGAAATTTTATGTTAAAAATTAGATTTAATTTTATCTAAACATGGCTATTTTGAAACAAAATGGATACTTTGAAACAACATAAAATTTTATTTTATTTTTTCTCTCAGCACCTTTTCATCTTTACCAAACTTATCATCTGTCTAGGACACAAAGCTTTGTCTATATATTCCAAACTCTGTACCATTACTTGCATTTATTCCCTAGCTCCTCTGTTAAAACCCATTGTATCGATATGTTTATTGCAGATTATTAGTAAATCCTACCTCCTCCTAAAAAAAAAATCCCTCTTGCATCTCATTTTGGAATTAGTCCCTCCACTTTTGGGGGTCCCCAATGTATGTTTTTATTCAACTTCTGTCCTAATATAACTGTGAACAGATCTGTTTCTTTTGTAAAATATGTTTCTTGAGGGAAGGAACTACATCTTATTGTCACATTATCTATAAATTTCAGTAACTGTTCAGTAAATATTTTTTAGGTATCAAATTAATTATAAGCCTTTTAGAGATTGTTGATCACTTAGGATTACTTGTATTTATGTAAGTGCATGTTTAAGGTGTAATCAAGTATAGTATATATTTTCAAAACTTAAGAATCATTTATTATAATCAGACACGTTATGGTGCATGACTTCCTGTAATTCATGTTTATCTGTCTTCCACAGCTAATGTATAAAGAATCTCACTTAAGCACTACTCTTTGCTTTAGTGCTTGCAATTTCTTTATGAGTTTGGAAGAAACTTTTATCTTTTTGAGAGTAAGTCTGCAATTTGTATTTCATATTAATTCAGACTTGACTTCTCTGCTCTTAGCTCTGTGGACAGAAAATGCAGTGAGGAGGCCACACTAAAGCACTATTGCTTAACTGATGCTAAGATGGACATCAAGGGATTTAAAGGCCACCATTCATTCTGAAAATGTCTCCTTAGTCTGCAGTATACCTACCATTTGACTAACACAGCTACAACATATCTTTTTAATGGTGTAATTTGTAATGTGTGTGACAGAGGAAGAGCATATCCTGTACTTAGGAAAAGGGTTCATTGCCACTAAATTAGATTTTTTTTGAACGACCCAAAAAGAAAATACCCCAGACAGCTTCCTTGCATCCTTGCTTTAAAGGTGATCAACATATAGGGATTGGCCTATATCAGACAGGGCACTTACACAGGATGCATTTATTTTATTTTAGCTTTAAATGTTTACTTGTGGAGTGCACCACACCAGATAAAATCTGCCACAGCCATTCGCTAATTTATTTTCATTTTGCCAATCAGCTTTCTTTTTTTTTTCTTTAGCAAGATATTTTTTATTGATTTCAGAGAAGAAAGGAGAGGGATAGAGATAGAAATATCAATGATGAGAGAGGATCACTGATGGGCCTCATGCATGCCTCCCACTGGGGATCAAGCCCACAGCCTGGCCATGTGACCTGGATAGGAATCAAATGAACCCTGATCTCCTGGTTCAAAGATTGACATTCACCCAATGAGCCATGTGGGCCAGGCCCAGTGGATTTTCTATTGTTAAAATAAAAATATATTGGATTGGGCTTAAATCTACCTCCAAATAATGTTTTTAAGAGTTTAATTGCATTTATTTCCAATATTTCAAAATTAGAATATTGTACATAGAAATCCATTGCATTCTTGTTTTTCCTGAGAAATCAGAATATCTTGACACACTGGTAAAAAATCCCAGAGTTGAGGAACAGGAGCACTAGTTGAAAGAGTTTGCCAATGACTCACCATGCCCTCTTGCTGAGGCCAAAATTCAGTTATGTTTCAGATACTATATTTTATTTATATTACATTCAAAATTAGTAGATTTTCTTTTTTTAAATATATTTTATTGATTTTCTTACAGAGAGGAAGGGAGAGAGATAGAGAGCTAGAAACATCGATGAGAGAGAAACATCGATCAGCTGCCTCTTGCACACCCCCTACTGGGGATGTGCCCACAACCAATGTACATGCCCTTGGCTGGAATCGAACCTGGGACCTTACAGTCTGCAGACCGACACTCTACCGCTGAGCCAAATTAATTTTGGCCAAAATTAGTAGATTTTCACCTGGCCAGGATGCTCAGTGGATGAGCATAAGCCTATATATCAGGAGGTCAAAGTTTGATTCCAGGTCAGGGAACATGCCCAGGTTGCAGACTCAATCCCCATTGTGGGCCTGGCATGCAGGAACAGCAGATCAATGATTCTCTCTGATCATTGGTGTTTCTCTCTCTCTCCCCTCCCCTTCCTCTCTGAAATTAGTACACTTTGCTTTTAAGTACAATTTTAGGTTTATGGAGAATTTTAGCAGGTAATAGAGATAATACAGTTCACATATACCCAGCTATGTGCCCAATATCCCTTATTATCATCTTGCATTGGTTTGGGTACATTTAATATAATTGAAGGATCAATATTAAAACATTATTATTAACTAAAATCTATAGGTTAAGCTAAGGTTCATCCTTTGCATTGCATAGGTCATGCTTTTATGTTTTTACAAATGCAGTAAAATGCAAAAAAGTTTCGCTGCCTAAGAATTATTGTGCTTCATCTATTCATCTCTCCTTCTCTCTGCTAAGCCTCAGGGAACCATTGCTCTATTTACTATCTCTAGATTGTTGCCTTTTCCAGAATGTATTATATTTTATTTTTAATATATTTTATTGATTTTAGAGAGGAAGGTAGAGGAAAAGAGAGCTAGAAACACCAGTGATGAGAAAGATTCATTGATCAGCCAGCTCCTGCATGCCTCCTACTGGGTATCAATCCAGCAACCCAGGCATGTGTCCTGACCAGGAATAAAACTATGACCTCCTGGTTCTGAGGTCAACATTCAACCACTGAATCACTGTATTATATTTTAAATTATACAGTATTTGCCTTTTTCAGTTAGAATATGCATTTAAGGTTGCTTCATACATTTTCATTGCTTGATAACTCATTTCTTTTTATTGATGAATAATTTCCCATCATAGGGATGCACAGTTTGTTTACCCATTCACCTATGGAAGGACAGCTTGGTTACTTCCACTTTTTAGCAACTTGAATAAATATGCTGTGAACATTGCATATAATTTGTTATATGGATATATATCTATTTTCATATTACTTGAGAGAATTGCAAGGAGTAAAATTGATGGATTGTATAGTAAAATTATGTTCACCCTATTAAGTGATTGCCAAATTTGAAGTGATTGCTAAACTCTCTTTCAAAAAGATACCATTACGAAGCTTAAAACAATATTCATTTATTATCACCTAGATTCTATAGACCAGTAGTCTACAAATATAAGCTGAGTTCTTGTTCAGGAACTTACAGGGCTGAAATCAATATGTCCGCATGGCTTGACTCTCCTCTGAGGATCAGTGGTCTCATGCCACTGCTTGAGGTTGGTGGCAGAGTTTAATCCCTGGTAGTTATAGGACAGAGGTTCCATTTTGCTTGCTTGCTATTAGTGGGGGATCACTCTCAGCTTCTTAATACTGCCCACAGAACCTTGCCACATGATCTCTCTATAGACCCTCTCACGTCTTAGCTGGTTTTTGTTTGTTTGTTTGTTTGTTTGTTTGTTTGTTTTTCAAATCCAGCAGATTTCTTACCTACTTCATGTCTCTCTGACTTCAAGAAGAGCCCATTCTTTTGAAGGGCTCATCTTATTAGGACTGGCCCACCTAAGATTATCTCAATTTTAATTAACTCATAATTCATTTGGGAGTAATACTTGACATAAAACAGTCTAATTATGGTGTAAAATTCATCCTCTTCACAGTCCTGCCCACACTCCAATGGTGGAGATTATACAGAGGAGAGTATGTTCACAAAGTAGATCATCTCATGTCTACTCCTAAACAATGAGCAGTATGGAACTGGGCAACATTCCTAAAGATAACGTCCTATGAGAACAAAATCTTCATATATATTTGGCCTGTTTTATTGGTTAATATCACCCAAGTGACCCTGCAGACATTTGAGGCAAGGCAGTTGATGACCTAATTCTGTCAGGTTGGACTAACCTCTATGTGTATATTTTGCTTAGAGGAAGAAAACATATGGCTTTCACCTGAAATACCACTTACGTTTTTTTCTTATAACTCTTTGTCATTTATTGCATCAAAAGTAGCACAGGTTGCTCATGCTGATCTGATCCTTTGCTCTTCTCTTTCCACTTGAAGCAGATAATAGTGTTACATATTTTGGTGATTGACAGAATAATTTTTCTGTGTATGCATTCTTTTACTAGCATGGGTTAGAGTTTTATTAAACCCAGCAGACTTTTTTCACATAATCATGGATTTCAATGCCTTGTTAGATCTACACAAACAATGACAAATATATTTTTTTTGCCTGGGGGAACCAATCTCCACCCCAGCAATGAGTTTTTTCTTCCCTTATGACCAGACTGTTCTATCTCCTGACTTAATATTTTCCTCTTGATTCTCTCATCTTGCATATTGAGCCACAACATTTTAATTGCATCCATCTGGATGTATGAGACTCTATTGAAAACTTGACACAGGTCATTTGAGTACCTAACGCTATAAAAATATATTTATTTTTCCAGACAGTGTCCCTCCGTCTTTTTCTCAAAGAAGATGCATTTCTCTCAGTACCACTGATTCCAATCCAGATTGTGATACTATGCATTTGTGGAGCCCTCCACCTGCCTCTCTCACTGAGTTCTTCACTGGGGGCTGAAGTGTAGGGTCTGCCTTTTAACCTTCCGGGAAAGGAATGCTGTCCACACATCTCCTCTCATTCTTTGTTGGGTGGGAGGTAAGGTGAATTCATTCATTAGGGAAGCTGCCCCATGACTTTCTGTTGTTTATAATCAATTTAAGAGTAACGTTTTAGTGATTTGCAGTGATTACCAAATTTGAAGTGATTGCCAACCCCTAGAGAGAAACTAACTAATGAAGTTTTTATTTTCATTTTTTTTCCTTTAGGATAGCTGCTATCCTATTATTTTATACCAAGATAAAATCTAAGAGAAGAATCCAGTCATAGACTCTGGTGATATTTAGGATTTGGAATACCATAGGCAAGTACCCAAGCCAATAAAAAGGAGGATAAAAGGTGAGAGTTAAAGGCAAAAGCCAATTGAGTGGATTCAGACTATTATTAAAATATTTCCAGAAAAAAGTAGAAGAAATCAGCCCAAGCAATAACAAACAAACAAAATTAGTGTTCAACAGTAATACCAATCTTAATACATGTGAGGAGCAGGAGTTTTATTGCTAGCTTTACCCAGTGGCCAGATAAGTTTCTATTGAATGAATAAAAAAAAAAACAACAACTTTTTATTGTACATAAATGTTAAAGGCATGTCTTAAAATTAAATACCCATTGCATTTTGAAATTATTTATTATATGTTCTTAAAAGCTAATATTTTTTAAAGTGTGATACTTTGTGAAACACTGTGTAATATGAAAATATGAGAATTCTCGTG
This sequence comes from Pipistrellus kuhlii, assembly GCF_014108245.1. NCBI lineage: Eukaryota > Metazoa > Chordata > Mammalia > Chiroptera > Vespertilionidae > Pipistrellus > Pipistrellus kuhlii. The sequence continues at coordinate 5,517,156 of NW_023425404.1, forward strand.
ATCTGTAAGAAACTCATGCGACGAACATTAAAGGAAATACATGTTCAAAAATGTTAAAGCTTTTTAATGCTTTTAATTTCAAATAGAAAAAAAAACACCTCCATTTCTTATATTTCTTAATGACTTATTAGGCCATATTGATTTATTTTTTTAAAGAAAAATAATTTCTTTGAACTTGGCTTATTTAATATCCTTTCCAACATTTCTAGTTTAAGTCAGATTTGTCATACATGTTTTGGCAAAGGAGATGCCTCTGCATTTGTTGCTCATTAATAAAACAACTAGAGGTCTGGTGCACAAAAGTTCGTGCACTCAGGGGGGTCCTTCATCCTGGCCTGCACCCTCTCACAGTCCAGGAGCCCTTGGAGGATTTCTGATTGATGGCTTAGGCCCACTTCTTGGAGGGAGCCAGCCTAAGCCAGCAGATGGACACCCTTAGCACCACTGTCCTTGAACTTGCCAGCTGTGAGCCTGGCCTCTGGCTGAGTGGTGCTCCCCCTGCGGTCAGTGCACATCATAGCAACTGGTTTTTTCACCTTTTGGTTGATTTGCACATTAGCCTTTTATTATATAGGATGGGTTAGTTTATGTATGAGATACAAATAACAATAAAATGTGCTTTCTAACTTGGAAAGACTACAGATAAACAAATATATAATTAGTAAATATCGATAATAAAAAATTAAAGTACAAATATGTATAATTTATTGTTACTTATTTTCTTTATAATCTTTATAAAACATTTATTTATTAAGAATATGGTATAAGAAAAATTTTATACACAAATATGATCATCAATGTATGCATTCTAAATGTTTTGAGACCTTTTGCTTAAGAACATGGATATCCTCTTTTGCTCTTGTTCTCAAGGTTTGGTTCATGAATCAACAGCATTAGCATCATCTGGTAGCTTATTGGAAATGTTAAATCTCAGATCTATCCCATATCTACTAAATTAGAATTTCATTTTAACAAATCCCCAGAGAATTAGTATGCACGTTAAAATCAATGTACAGAAAACAATAAAGTATACAATCCTAGTGTGATTTTAACTAAATTATAAATAGCTAAACTCTTGTATTATTTATTTATTATTAGTGATATGTAGCAACTTACCCATTAATAAACATGTGTTAGGAACACAATGACTAATTGTTTGAATGTTTACTGAAATATTTTTTAGGATAATCTGTTCACTTGATCCATTGATTTGTATTAATCCCATATATAATATATATTTTATGCTTATGGTACATTTTTACATGGTGACATTGTTTCTCTTTTCTGTGGAAAGTAGTGCTTAGAGAATTAACAAAGAATATAAACATATGTCGCCAAAACCGGTTTGGCTCAATGAATAGAGCATCGCTTGGGGACTGAAGGGTCCCAGGTTCGATTCCGGTCAAGGGCATGTACATTGGTTGCGGGCATATCCCCAGTAGGGGGTGTGCAAGAAGCAGCTGATTGATGACTCTCTCTCATCGATGTTTCTAACTATCTCTCTCCCTTCCTCTCTGTACAAAATCAATAAAATATATTTTAAAAAGAATATAAACATATGTAAATATTAATTATTTTTATGATGATCATTTTTGGAATGTGATTAGGAAACCTTGATTTTTTTTTCCAGTATTGGGCATTCAGAAAAACAATTATGTTTATACATTACACTGTGTCACAATCCAGGGACCAATGCTAGGGCAAATTTGGTATCAAATGCCAGTATTTAAGAGTGACTATAAATACCAAAGATAATTTTTTGCAGTTTCCTCAAATGAATAATTAAATTTAATTTTCTTTATAATAAATCACTCAATTTGAGTAGAGTTACACTTCTTAAAATAGAGCAAGCATTTGACCTTTTAGCCATCATGCAATTTTATATTTAGTCATTTTAATTAAGGAAATTAAAATCATTTAAGGAAAATTTTGGAGGACATTGTTCAACTTAATGATGTTCGCACCGCACAATATTCAGCCTGGGGAGCACTGAGTTTCAACATCCAAAAGATATATTAGCCTATCTTCTGCCAGCTCAATGTCATTACATCTGAGATATAATCCCAGCACTTTTCTTATACTCTCCCACCCAATTATATAATGTCTTAAATATAAAGATTTCTGGTAAGTATCCCTTTCTCATAAATGACATCTAAGGCTACTTATGTATAACCAACATGCATCTCAAATTAAAAATTGATTGCATTATCAATATTTCCATGGAGCAATAGAAATTCATTCGCATTTTCTGCCTCCCTATGTTAGAGTCTATTTATACATCAGCCCCATTTACTTTAGTCTTTCTAAATATTGGTTGTGAAAAATGACATTCTATCTATTTTCTCATGAGACCATGGACTTCCTAAGATAAAATGCTTGTTAAAAATCAAGACAAACACCTCTGTTTTGTATGAAGAAATGTTTATATTTGTTTTATAAAAGGAAATTGAGATTGGAGATAGAAAGTGACGGACCTATGCCCACACACATTGTTGGAGCTGAGCTGAGACTAAAAACAACCCCAGACATCTAGAGATTCATATGATGCCTCTCCAGCTGTACACATGAAACCTTTATTATAAATAATTTGATGGTTGGCTTTCTCCTAATTAAGGGCTTCTCAGATTTCCCATCATGATTTTATTATCAATGCTGACTAAAAATGGCAGCCAGGGGAACTGTGTGTGACAATCTCAGCCAAGCTGTTTGCAGCTAGAAGACAGTGACTTTAACAAAATAATTACAGAACTGCAGAGACACACACACACACACACACACACACACACACACACACACACAGCTTCTTCTCTTACCTAGTTGGTATTGCTCAGTGGTTGAGCAATGACCTATAAATCAGAAAGCCACAGTTCAATTTTCAATCAGAGCCCATGCCTGGGTTGCAGTTGAATCCCTAGTAGAGGGTATGTAGGAGGCAGCCTATCAATGATTCCTCTCATAATTAATGTTTCTCTCTCTCTCTCTCTCTCTCTCTCTCTCTCTCTCTCTCTCTCTCTCTCTCTCTCTCTCTCTCTCTCTCTCTCTCTCCTGCTCTGAAATCATAAAAAATATTTTTTAAAAATACCTCTTTCGACAAGTCAATGGTCAAATTAGATGAAATGAACAAAAACAGGTCTTAGAATTGAGGCAAGTAACAAGTTGAAAGGAATTATCCAAGACAAATAACTGGAATGAAGGTAAGAATAGTGAAAATCTATACAGCATTAGCACCATACTCTCCCTATACCCCTCTACCAATCTCAGATAGTGCTCTGTAAACCAAAGTTTGGTGAAGCTGGCTGAATGTGAGTCCATGTGCAAGAACAGAAAGCAAACAAATACAAAGACACACACACACACACACACAACACACACACACACACACACATACACACACACACAAGGGAGAGCTCAACAGAAAGACAAAGCTGGGGAACATTTGTATACTGCTGGTATATTGAATGTATGCCCCACCCTCAGATAGATCCATCTGCAGTACTCTGCCTTGTTAACTCCAGCCATCTTAACTGCCCTTGGCTCTCTGTGGCATAACCTTTAATTCTATGAGTCTTGTGAGTTCTGTCTAAGCTCCAGCCAGCCCCCTTCCTCGGCTATGACCTGCAAAATACCTCAAAGTTGTATGCAGAAGCAATTGTACACCTTATTTTATTCCCATCCCTCAGGGGTCCCTGTTCTTCATTTCCTCAAGCCCTACGACTTGAAGTCATTATTAGTTCATATATTCTGTCTGTTTTGTTGTTGTTGTAATTGCTCCATGTAGGAAGTTAAATCCAATGGCTTGTTGCTTCAGTTTGGCAAAAAGCAAATGTGTCTTTGACACTTGTTCATCATTTTTGAAGCACTTCCTTATTTTCTGAAACCACAGGATGGTTCAGGCTCACTTTTCATTTTCCTTTCCCCCACAGAGAGTCAGCCACTTATCTGGGAGCCCTGGTTTCTTTTCTTGGAAAATGGGTATATTTAGAAAACAAAATCTTGACTTTTTAGTAGTTTCAGGTGTGTTGTTTTTGATGCTTATATTTTATTTGTGATAGATTTGGGGAAGGGCATGTATTTAGACTGCTGCCATTGTTTGGGGCTTGCTGGGAGTGAGGCCATTTTTAATATTGATTGCTATAAATTTGTATTTAATTTTAAAATATTAATACCAGTACTATTTTTATTATTTCCTTCAATGATTATATATATAATCTAAAAAGGTACAGCTTATGTATATATATATATATATATATATATATATATATATATATAATATATATATAATATTAATATATATATATATTATATATATATATTATATTAATATATATTTGTAGATATATAGATATTTAGGTATATAGATATATATAGATATATAGGTATATAGGTATATAGGTATATAGGTATATGGATATATAGATGTATAGATGTATAGATATAAAGATGTATAGATGTATAGATGTATAGATATATAGATATATAGATATCCTCATGCATGAAATTCATGCACAGGGATGTCCCTCAGCCCAGCCTGCACCCTCTCCAATATAGGAACTATTGAGGGATGTCTGACTGCCAGTTTGGGATCGGGCCTAAACTAGCAGTCGGGCATACCCCTTGCAATCCGGGACCACTGGCTAATAACTATTAGCCTGCCTGCATGCCAGATCACCTTAACTGCCTCTCCCTGCTGGCCTGGTCACCCCTAACCGCTTTCTTACCAGCCTGATCACCCTAACTGCCCTCCCATATTGGCCTGATTGCCCCTAACTTCCCTTTCCTGCTAACCTGATCACCCCTAACTGCCCTGCTCTGTTGGCCTGATAACTCCTAATGTCCACTGCCTTGGCCCCGGCCACTGTGGCTTTGTCCAAAATATGCTAATATGCTAATTAGACCAGAAGATATCTGGTCTAATTAGCATATTACCCTTTTATCAGTGTGTGTATGTGTACCATAACATTTGTGTAAAATTTGCTTGATCTTACACATTTGTAGTTGCTGTCATTTATATTACATGCTTAATTATTTATCACCATCAAGTTGTTCTTTTTCTTTGTAATAAAAGTAAATATTATAACTTTGATATTTGGCCTTTTTTATTGGAATTATAATAACATGCTGATACTTTTTAAATTATATTTCTCATATTAAACTTTTATTGAAAAAATAAGCATGCTTTATTCTTCTAAACTTATCTTTAGAAACAACATTCTAATTTTTCCTACTTTTTTATTAAAGTGAATTTAAATAAAACATTTTAATTTATATATCTTTTTTAATAGTACAAAAATTTTAAACTTTTTGGGGTTAGACGTTTTTTATAGATAGTACATGCCACACTATTCACACAGTGTCTTGAGAAATAATAAATAAATCAGAATCCATCATTCAATACAATTTAACTTTTATAAAAACACCAATTTTGTAAGGCACTGCACTGGATGTAAAATTTTTTAAAAAAATATTTCCCTACCTTCAAGAGTAAAGAATGGTTATTTAAATAATATCATAGGTAAAGAAAATAAACAAACAAAAATCACATTTTCAGTGAAGATATGTTAAAATGTCTAAGGAAGACCAAACATCTAATGTTGACTAGGTAGATACCTTCAAGCTTTCAATATTAATAGACTTTGAAGATTAAAGGTATAGAATACTAGAGATTACAACAAATGTCAGGCTAAAGGAATAACAGGAGCAAAGTGAAGGACATGAAATAAATACATTCATTTAGACAGAGGAAGTAATCCTGAGTGATTTTAATGCCAGGTAGTTATTGTTCAGATGTGGAGGAAATTAGAGGTCATGCAAGGAAATTTAAATTCTACCTTTTTGTCGGTGTTTTTAAAAGAGGTTTAATATTGTTCTTATGTTGTAAGAAAATCAGTTTAACACCAATGTAGAGAGAATTTAAGAAAAACTAGAGGTAAGAAAATAAGTTTGGAGATATTACAATACCACAGAGAAGAGGACATGAGCATTATCTTATGATTAGGGATTACGTTAATGCTCCTAAAATGGATTATGTTGCTCTTACCAAATAATTAATGTAAACTGAAAGATAAGTACAATTTAAAAAATTTTAAATACCAGAGTGTATTCCTACTTCAAAAATGTTGTGCCTAAATATATTAAATTATAATCATACTGTACTTTCACATTTATTAATACTAATTATAAGCTACCTTGTCAAACCTTAATCATGGCTGTGGTTTATTTTTTAATCCATCATGTCTAGTAACATACACATAAAGACAATTAAATCAAAATAGCATCAGGGAAGACTTTGAAATGAGGACAGAATGATAAAAATAATTTTGCTATATCCATTCTAGTCATTTTTATTATCCTTTTTCTTTTTTTAAAAAAAGCAATTTGTGGTTATGACTATAATCAAGAGTTTAAAAATAGATTAGGTAGTACTTTCATTTTAAACCACTCAAATTTGACATGGAAATATAAAAACAAAATGTTAGATGGTGTTAATACATGGATATACTTAGGATTTTCAAACAAAAGAGGCTTGTGCATTTTACATAAAGTTTTTATACAAGACTAGAGGCCTGGCACATGAAATTTGTGCATGTATATGGTCCCTAGGTCTGGCCTGGGATCAGGGCCATCTTCCCCAGGTGCCTCCACCCACCTCTCCTTCCAGTTCACCATCAGGCAATCAGAGCCTGCTAGCCGAGGGGAGGGACCAAGAGGTTGGCCATTCCCACCTGTTCACTGGCCCCATCCCCTACCACAGATTGCCCTCTGTGTGTGGGGTGACTGGAAAGGTGCGGGCCTTGGCCTGGCACTGCCCATGTCCGCTGCCACCCACCCCTGGTTTCCCATTCCTCATTGGGCAATAGGAGCCTGCCTGCTGGGAGAAGAGACTGAGAGGTTGGCTGACAGGCCTGATCCTGATCAGGTGATCAGGCCTGTGGGCTGGGAGAAGCTCCTACGTTGAGTGTCTAACATCTGGTGGTCAGTGTGCATGAGAGCAACTGGTCTTCCCACTGTTTGGTCAATTTGCATATTAGCCTTTTATTATATAGAATATTAGCATGCATGATTGATAACAGTGAGAACTATTAAATTATGTTTATTTTTTAATATATTCTTATTGATTTCAGAGAGAGAAAGGGAGAGGAAGAAAAAGATAGAAACATCAATGATGAGAGAAAATCATTGCTTAGCTGCCCTTCTGTGTGCTCCTTACTGGGATCGACATGTGCCCTGACCAGGAATCAGAACATGATCTTCTGGTTCATAGGTCATACTCAACCATTGAGCCATGCCAGCTGGGCAAATTATGTTTAAATTCATAATATAAAACCAACAAATCATTCATCATTCATCTGGTGAATATTTTAAATGTGGTCACACTCTTTGTGTTCATATGCCACTTTAAGGCAAACCAGAATGTCATACCTTTCAAGAAGGTAGAATACCATAGAGGCTTAAAGTCTCAGTTCTTATGAATGACACCACCTGGAGTTTATTCCTAGCTATGACAATTACTATTTTTGTGCCTAAATTCAAGTTACTTAATCTCTCTGTGATTTAATTTGCTTAGTCTTAAAATGGAGAAAAAATAAAACCCTTAAAGTTTTGTTGTAAAGATAAAATATAACAATATATATATAAGACTCTTGGATTTATGCCTGGTATATTATGACTATAGTTACATATTAAATTCAAGAAGTAATAATAATCATGAAAGAGTCCATAGGGAAACTTGTATTTTAGACTTAGAATTAAAGAGTCCAGTCTTAAAACCAGTATCTGCAGTTGGTTATGGATTTTAGAATCCTCTTAACATTTATTGTTCTTTCTCTTTCCTCCATATTGCCTTATAGTATATGAGTACTTTATGAACATTCAAATTTTTACTGTTTGAATTACTGTTTACAATGCTACAGGAAATTAAATTACAGGCTGAAAAGTATATAGAATTAGAAAGGAAACCCCATTTAGAAAGTATAGACTACTTACTCTCCAGAAAAAATCTATTTATTGGGTCTACTGTAGTAATGTAGAATAACACCTTGACAGAGTCTTAGTATTTCAAAAGTAAAGAAATTTTAGTTTTCTGCCGAGACCGGTTTGGCTCAGTGGATAGAGCGTTGGCCTGCGGACCAAAGGGTCCCGGGTTCGATTCCGGTCCAGGGCATGTACCTTGGTTGCGGGCACATCCCCAGCTGCAGGAGGCAGCTGATTGATGATTCTCTTTCATTGATGTTTCTAACTCTCTATCCCTCTCTCTTCCTCTCTGTAAAAAATCAATAAAATATATTATTTTAAAAAAAAGAAATTTTAGTTTTCAACCCTGAGCTGAATGTTTTTAATGTGTGTCTTGGAAAGTGGAGAAATGGTTGGACTAAAGTAAGACTTATTGATGGGCAAAGTAAATAGGATGAGAGTCTTGAAAAGCATTGTTTGAAGAAAAAGCTGTTAGTTGTTGGTCTTGAATATTAGACTAGTTATTGTACTGAGTCTGATCTTCCACCAGCTATTATCTTGATCAAGCAGCTAAATTAGTTTGGCTTGGTGTTAGTAGGTTGTAAGACATGACCAGGGAAATATGTCTGATCCCAGATCATTTAACCCAGGGTCAGGGAATTATTTCATTTTCAAAAGGAAGCATGTAATTTAGAAAAAGAGGCAACAAAAGAATGTACCTGTGACAGATTTGCAAAGGCCTTACAGAATGGGCATTGTGCAAAGCAAAAACAGCCTATCTGGGGTGGTCCCAATGCTGGAAAGCTAAGAAGATCCAAGGTGTCAAACTCATGGGAGCAGAGAAGATCCAAGGTGTCAAACTCATGGGAGCAGGCAGAGAACAATGGCAGGATTAAGAAAGAGAGAGAGAAAGAGAGAATAGATTAGAAGACTTCATGTGAAGCAGGGAAGCAGCAACTGAGAAGATTACCAGTAACCTCTGGGAAGATGTGGTTATGACCAAGGGCAGGGGCAAAAAATTCAGGTCTTCTTCGTAAAACATCTGGTCAAAAATACTATCTCCTTTTTAAATCCCCATTAAAGTTTGTTGACACTGTCAATTAGGAAAGTAATCATGCTAAATGCTACCACTGCCTTCATTTTAAAATTGTAATATTTTGTGTTCAGACATTTTTATTCAGGTTTTTACACTTCTAGTGTAAGTTTATATTGCACCAACTATTTGATAACTATTTGATAACTATGCAATATGCAATAATTTTGTATCAGTATTTTGTATAAGCATATAGTAAATAAATGTTTATTAATTAATTGGTTGGAAAATAGCTATTTAAAGAGAACTTTCTGTCTCACATACACAGACATAAGAATGTATTTTTACTATGATTCCTTGCTGCTATAGATGATCGAAACTTTATTTCCCAAAATAAAGCCCAATCGTGTGACAGCTCTCTATATAAAAGAACAGCTTCATGCAAGTGGTGGAATCCAAATCTAAAATTGGATTGGTTAGGTCAAAGGCCCTGCTTCTTCTATTTTTACTACAAGAACTTTATTTTCTAAGTCAACTTCAATGTAGAGAGAAAACCGCAACTTGAAATTAATCAATTTCACTATAAATCTGAATTATTATACCTGAACAAGAACAAGTACTGTTTGATAAAAGGGATTTTCCCCCCCTATTTTCAGAAATTTCAGTTATTTAGAGAAAGTCATATGTCAGTTAATGGAAAAATGAGAAACATTTTAATGGGCAAAGACATTTTATAAACAATTCTTTCATTAAAAAGTCTTGAATGAAGTAAAATGCTTTATAATTGATTGGGGTTATTTCCTCATTTAGTTAAATGGGAAGTTTCCTCAATCATTTAGATAGTCTAGACACTAAAGATTGGATGATGCACTAAATATAAATCTTAATCTTAATTTCTGTGTAGCACAATATAGCCTATGCTATATTATTTTGCTTTTTATTTAGAAGCTGTAATAATGCACTCACATATTATTTCTGTCCTGAGTGAAGTGGCAATGTAAATATTTTATGACTAATTTTCTCTCATTAGGGTAATCAGTAAAGTGTCTGAAGGAGAAGACAAACGTGTAGAAAACGCCACAGAAATGTTTTATAAAGCGGCTTTAAATAATGTGTAATAATGACTGCAGAAAGAGCAGTAAATCTTTAAAATGAGACAGGCAGGATAGAATTGCAGCAAGGTCATGGGAAATAAAGGAAATGGTAGTGCTAAGACTTGAAGGTCAAAAAGCTATGAGTCCAATAACTTCCAGAGATAGTGGTTTAAAGTTCTACCACTTCTGGAGAAACTTGGGCAAATTATAAATATGTATGTTGAAAAAAACTATTTTCCCTAAAACCGGTTTGGCTCAGCTTCAGCCTGTGGACTGAAGGGTCCCGGGTTCAATTCTGGTCAAGGGCATGTACCTTGGTTGCAGGCACATCCCCATTAGGGGGTGTGCAAGAGGCAGCTGATCAATGATTCTCATCTATGTTTCTAACTCTCTATCCCTCTGTCTTCCTATCTATAAAAAAAAATCAATAAAAATACATTTTAAAAAAAAAGAAAACTATTTTCTACCAAGCCAAATACATAAAAGATAAATGACATAAATCATATAAAATGTTAGATATGGTACCTAGTAGATGGTAAAAATTCAATAAACAATGACTTAATTACTTATTGCGCTCATATTGTCTACCACTGGATTTAAAACACTTGAAATGTTCCATTTTTTTGTTTAATCATAGGAAGGTGGTTTCATATAAAGTAGGCTTCTTTAATTACCAAATATAAAAACTGAAACAAAGAAATAAATAGCCATGTTCTATCAGTTATGCATCTGTAATTGTGTCAACAATAACAATAAAAATAATACAAAAAATAGTCATGTTTAACTAATGGAAAACAGCCAGAAAGAAAATAAATGGCTTTTAATACAGTTTTTCATCCACATTCAAGAGCTTGCATTTTCTACTACTAGCCAGCAGTGCCTCTTACATCATTGCTAAAGGAATGGTAATATCTACTTCCAGATGAATATCTATTCACTGCACCCTAGTGTAACCAAAAAGACGGCAGCATTCCCCATCCAAATTTCAAAGCAAAAATAGGTAACTATCAAATGTATCATATTTTTCATCTTTCACTTTGATGGAACTCATTTCTCAGCTTCTGCTTTGCCACATGCCAACTGTCTCATGTTCATACTACTCTTTTCTTGTTATCTGTCCATTGAATACTTGTTTCTATCTTTGCAATTTCTTTGGAGCTGAGGACTCTTTATTCACTCTGTTTGGGTCTTGAGTTATAACAATTGTGAATATCTGAGGACAACTGTAGTGTTGAATAATTCAAATCATTTTATTTTCTAAATCCAACTTAAGTACAAAAGCAAGAGTGTACAGACTCACACTTACATTACAACCAAATTACAAGTTATTTGCATAGAAATAGTTATAGCTAACTGATCAGAAAAATATGCTAATATTCTTCTTTTTAAAGAAGACTGACAAGTTAATAATTCACTTGTCAAGTTCCATTAACACTGTCCTATCCTTGACTTTCATTTATGTATGTATCTTCAGATGAGCAGATGGCAATTTAATTTAGTGCATGACTGTGACTGGGAGTTTTTTTAAGTTGAAAACACCATCCTCAATAAAAGTTTCAATGTTAGGATCATTACTAAAAGAACTATTTTAATATATTGGAAGTATTCATATGAATTTTCTATTACTTTATTTATTCATTATTATTTTTAATATATTTTTATTGATTTCAGAGAGGAAGGAAGAAGGAAAGGGAGATATAAATATCAATGATGGAGAGAATTATTATTGATCGGTTAACACACTGGGGCTCAAGCCTGCAATCCAGTCATGTTCCCTGACCGCAAATCAAATAATGACCTCCTGGTTCTTTTCCTTTTTTAATTGTGAGATTGTGGGGGAAATAACGACAAGCACATCTATAAGCCAGATATAATTGTAGGTGCTTTATAAATGTTTCACTTAATTCTTAAAAATGTCCACCAGAGTAGACTTTATTCTCCATTTTACAGATGAGAAATGGAGGCTCAGAGGAATTAAATAATACTTATTAACTCAGGATTGTGAGCTGACCGAGCTTCTCCAAGCTTCTCAGTAAGATATGACCTCAAACATGTGACTTAGCTTCTCAGGCTTAATTTGCCCACTTTGTATTTTATAACCCCTCAAGTTATCATTAGAGGGAGAATTAAAGTGATTTAACATGTTGTTCTTCAATTCCATAGAGAGAAGCAGAGAATTCACCTAGAAAGATTTCAAGATTGTTTCTAAGGTCCAATGTCAAACATAATAGTTTATTTCTAAGGCCCCAGTGATTCTGATATTCACTAAGGGCATCACCTACCTTAACCTGAAGAGGCACTTTAGGAGAAGCATTGGCTTCAAGAAGTGCCATGCAGAGTTCTCAAATGTGCATGTACCACAAGTAAAAAATAGATCATTTTGCCCAGTTGGTGTGATTGAGCATCAGCCTATGAACTAAGTGGTCAGGGTTTGAATCCTGGTTAGGGCACATGCTTGGGTTGTGGGCTAGATCTTCAGTAGGGGACCTGCCGGAGGCAGCTGTCTCTCCCTCTCCTTCCCTCTCTGAAATCAATACAAATATGTCTTGAAAAAATTACATAATTTCTATAGGTTGCTGTTTAGTCTTCTTTCTATTCTATATTGTTATATAGATCATTTCTCTGAATAAACACATGACAAATCAGACAACATTTTTGGCTGGTCAGAAGGTGTTGGCGGGAAGGAATGAACAAACAACAACAACAACAACAAAATTACCCTGCTATTTGCTCACATTTTTATTTAACAGGCTTTCCAAAATATTTAAATAATTGAATCACACAATAGAGTCAAAACCCAGTGACCTGAGGTGGTGCTAGGAAATGCAGATCTACTGCTTCTCCCATAGATTTCTTATTCACCTACCCCAGGGACAGTCCTATTGCGGAAAGAAGCCTACAGTCAGATCTCTGGAGGGTAAGGAGCACTTGGCCTCAAACCAGGCTAGTAATTTATTATAAAACCAGGTGTTATTACACCAATTAGATTTTTAAATTGATTTTTTTGTTTGTTTGCCATTTCCACAGCAGAGAAGATTCATTGGCACTCATTTTGAAAATGTTGTAACAATGACTTCTAAAGCATTTCCAGCTAGTGGAAAAGGAAGTCAGTTTCAGTTCATTAGCAAATAACCAGGACTCTGACTTCATGGTTAACAGAATGCCTGCAATTGGGCCACACTCCAGGGACATAACAAATGAAGAAATGGCAAAAATAAAAAGAAATAAAAAGCCATCCATAAAGCCTATCTCTAGTCTAATATTTAAGCTTATTACCGGGGTCCAACAACAGTAATGGAAATGAAAGGAATTTGCTTGGAAGGTTTTTCAGTACATTATTTCTGAACAATTAATTGTCTTTAAAAGAAATATATATTTCTTAAGAAAAATAATTTGGAGATATTCTTCAATTGAATTCAATGAAGTAGAATCAAAGCAAAACCTGAAATTGAATTAGTGACCTTGATCATAACAGTTTGTTGTGGAGGAGATGTCTAAATCAAATATGATTTACTTACAATTCACCTCTTTTAAAAGTCAAACTAAGGTTCCATCTGTTTAAACTTAGCTTTTGTTTAATGATAAAGAATGAACAACTGTAGCTGTGTGAGCTGGGGATATTATTTAATCTTTGCATTGTAAAGAAACCAATTCTGGATAAATTAATCTAAGATGGATTTTACTTGAAGGATATAGGAAGTCTCCAGGATAAAAAGAAAGACAAAATGGTCTTTAAAAGGTGGGAAAAAGAAAATGATGTATATTCTAAAATTAGAGCCATGGGTTCTGTTCGGGAATGAACCCTAGAAATGGTCATTCTAACCATCCCATCCCTCTGGCCCACTGTTCCTGCACTGTATTCTCTACTTGGCTTTCTGGGCAAGCTGGAAAAAATCTGTTTGACCTTAAACCAATAAAATATCCACCACACATTCATGCCCACAAATTCTAGACCATTTTATGGGTTGGTAGGAGTTTATAGAGAAAGCCTGTTCACATGGGACATTCTTCCTGGTGTGCCAGTCAGAACACAGTCTGCTGGAAAGAGCCCACAGAGACCCATCGCTGCTATAGAAGGACATCCACCTAAAGGATTCCCTGAATGGATGCTGGGTGCTGCTTTAAAACAGGGAAAGGTGTGTGTGATACCTTCCCTGACCCCTAGGCCCCCCAACACTTAGTGTTCATTAGCAGGGCTGATGTTTAATTCAGACCCTCTGTTATGGGTATTATTCTCATTGTCTCATTTACATTTTCCAACAGCTCTGTGAAGAGGAAAAGTTACCTAAGAGGAAACAGAGAAAGTGACCTAAGAGGTCATTTTATGGTTTGTAGGAGTTTATAGAGAAAGTCTGTTCAGAGTTATGAGTTTTGTACATGTACTTATCATTTTACAAATGTGGACACACTAAATAAAGATGACAATGTAAAAATCAAGACAAAAATTCTAGTTACATAAAAATTCACCTTTCGCGATAGAGAGGCTAAATCATTCATAGGTGTACAAGTGTATGATTTTTGTCTGGTCTCTTCCCACATCCACGACACCTCTTTTCCCCCAAGAATTGTCAGTACATTCCCTTTCTATGCCCCTGATTCTGTTATATTCACCAGTTTATTCTGTTCATCAGATTTTTTATTCACTTGATTTTTAGATTCACTTGTTGATAGATATGTATTTGTTGCTCACAATTTTTTATCTTTACCTTTTATTTCTTCTTCTTCTTCTTAAAGAATACCTTTCAGCATTTCATATAATACTGGTTTGGTGGTGATGAACTCCTTTAGCTTTTTCTTATCTGTGAAGTTCTTTATCTGACCTCACAGCTCACAAAGAGGTGCACTAAGAGTGTCCACCCCAGGTAAATGAGGAGGCTGAGCCAATGGGTCCTATAGGACACCTAGCACACAAAGCCACTCTATCAACACAGGGAAGCAACCAAAATGCAGAGACAAAGAAACAGGTCACAAATGACAGAAATGAAGAAAAGCACACTACTTGATATAGAGTTCAAAACCATGATTATAAGGCTATTCAAGAATCTTCTAGAAACCACTGATAAATTTAGTGAAACCCTTGAGGATATGAAAAAAAAACAACTAGAAATTAAGCATACACTGACTGAACTAAAGAATAATATACAGAGACCCAACAGCAGACTAGAGGATCACAAGAATCAAGTCAAAGATTTGACATAAGAAGAAGCAAAGAACACCCAACCAGAAAAGAAAAAAGAAAAAAGAATCAAAAAATATGAAGATAGTGTAAGATGCCTCTGGGACAATTTAAAGTGTATCAACATCCAAATTATGGGGGTGCCAGAAGAAGAGAGAGAGCAAGATATTGAAAACCTATTTGAGGAAATAATGACAGAAAACTTCCCCTACCTGGTAAAAGAAATAGACCTACAAGTCCAGGAAGCACAAAGAACCCCAAACCAAAGATTTTCAAAGAGAATCACACTAAGATACATCATAATTAAAATGCCAAGAGCAAAAGACAAAAAGAGAATATTAAAAACAGCAAGAGAAAAACAGTTAGTTACCTACAAGAAAGTACCCTTAAGATTGTTAGCTGATTTCTCAACAGGAACTTTCAGGCCAGAAGGGAGTGGCAAGAAATATTCAAGGTGATGAATAGCAAGAACCTACAACCAAGATTACTCTACCCAACAAAGCTATCATTCAGAATTGAAGGTCAAATATTGTCATTTTTTAAAGATTTTTATTGAGTTTTAGAGAGAGAGAGGAAGGGAAAGAAGGAAAGAGAGAAAGAGAAAGAAACATCAATAAGAGAGTGAAACATCAATCAGCTGTCTCATGTATACCCCCTATTGAGATTCCAGCTCACAATCTGGGCATGTTCCCTGACCTGGAATCTTATAGGCAACCTTTCGGACACCCAACAAACTGAACCATAATGGTCAGGGCTGTTAGAATGTCATTTTAATCAACAACCTACAAGAAGTTACCAAATAATTCATTTTTAATAGTAAAAAGAAAATAATCAAGCAGTTCATACTTTTTCATGCTTATTTCTTTTTTTTTTTAATTTACTCCCACTGCACTGTTTCCTTCTCCAGAGTTTTCAATGAGAGTGTAGTCACTGAAACTGTCCTGTGCTCTTCTTGATGTAACAATGTTTTACCTTGGGTGGCTACTTCAGTTTCAGTTGAGTTACCTATTAAATATGAAACTAAATTGTGCTTGAGGCAGTTGCTCAAAGATTTTTATGCTTAGAAAACAATCATATTCTCATTTCTATGCTGTAAGCAGTAGGCATTTTATTTTCTCAAGAGCTCAACAATGGAGTTTTATTGGATCTGGCCATTTAAATAGCACAAAGTATTTCTGGAGAGCTCTATGCAAATAAGTCCAAGTATTAAAAACTGAAAACCTATTACAATTTTTTAAAAGAAGTGTATTTTGTTGCTTAGAGAACAAGGTGTTCTGGTAATTTAATTTCCTACGTAAGCTTTCACATAATTTAATCTATTTCATGACAAAGTAAATAACTTTATTTAGTCCTCCTTAAAATGTTCTACTTTAAGACAGAAGAGAAAGAGCAAATACTTTCAACAAATATGTCTGGTGGCATAAAAATATGTGTGTAGGCTTTCAATATTATTTTTATTTGTACCAAAATTTCACATTGTTGGAATGGCACATGTGAATGCCATGACAGTTTAACATTTGCCTCAGATTAAGATTGGAATAAGTGAGAAAAAGAAGAAATAAGAACCAACTACACAATTACCCAAGAATATTTAGAACAGAATACTAAATAGCTAGATAATATCTATGATGAAAAGTGGGATTGATATTTATATATTTTATATATAAAAACACACATTTTATACTTATAAAACATCATCTATTGCTTGCAATAGGAAGACAATTTAAAGAAAATTTGATCTAATTCTCCCACTGAACAAGTGAAGACAGAATCCTGAGAACTTTCATAATATGTTCATAAAATCACAGCTAGAAAATGAGAGTTGGACTACTACCTGACATTTTTTTAAAATTAGGGAGGGAGCACTAGACCTTGTGAAAGTTAAAATATTTAGGGTTGATTTGATCAGGTCTGCAAGAAAATAAATACTAATATAAAGAGGATGCTCTGTAGCGTATTCTCACTTTTTCCAGTGATTACAGCTGAGAAGATGCTGTGCAGGATAATTGAAATCTAGAACATGCTCTATACAAAACAAGGTTAAACAAACTTTATATTGGAGAAACTGAAGCTATCCAGATTAGTAGAAATGAACTATCCCTAGCCTACTTCCTGTTGCTAAATAAAAAAGTCTTAAATCTTGTTTACCTTCTCAAGGGCATAGGCATGTACCCTTGTCCTAGCAGATTGCTTAGGAGAAGCCCACTGGCAGCTTCTAAAAAAGGTTGTTGTCTAATATGTCATTAAATATAATTTGTATTAGTAATACACCAGTTACATTAAGCAACAAATCCCAAACCTGGTGGGGTAAATTCCCAGATTACAGTGCTAACACAATATAACATATTCCTCACTCACATGTTATAGCACAGTGCTTCATTTCTGGGTGGCAGCTGGTTTTCCACATAAAGATTCAGGGATCTGGGCTCTTTCTATCTGTGTCTCAAGGATGTACCACTGCTTCTGCTATTGGAGAATCAAATTTCCCCATCGCTCATGAGAGGAAGGTTCTTGGGGTACCAATGAAATGAGAATTTTCAGAAGCCCCCATGGGAGAATGGGATGTGGAAAAAGGCTTTATTTACATGGAATTACATTCCTCAAGTTGCAAAGTGCCCTGCCCCTTAAACCAATCCTGAAAGAGGGACAGCTGGAGTTCCAGTAAAGCCAAAAGAAGGTACAGTGTCCTGAGCTTTCGTTCCATGTTTCATGCAGGTGTGGTTCAGCATCCAAGCTAATTCAAGTCCTTTAGTCCATTATGTGGAGTTCCACATGGCCGTGAGACATGTGGGTGCAGGGGAGCATACCCCCTGCAATAGGAGTCAGGAGCCCATTGCTTAAGAGAGGGAGAGAAGAAACTTCCTTTGTTTGGAAGTTTAAATATTCAGGTTTCTTGCCCTTACAGTGGCCACTCCCATCCTGGCCACTAATTTTATTCCTGGCTTGACTGACTGGAAAGCACCTTCCCACATCACTCAGACCTTACTGGGCATGCATTCAAACTTTCTTTTTCCAGCCCCTCCCTGCATTGATTAGCAGAGAACAGACTCATAAAGCGTTAAATGTAGCTTTTTAGTAAAGCTGTACAAATGGCATGCTTAACCTTCCCCTTTTCCGGTAAATAATAATCAGGTTTTCACAACAGCATCATTTCTATTGGACCCTATGCATTTGGGCATGTGAATAAGGCATAGGAATATGGTGAGAGGGAGCAGGCTCATTTGGTTACTTTCAGCCTGGATGTATCACAAAGGAGGGGGGGGGTAAGGAAGGGAGAGGGAAAGTAATGAGAGCAGGGACAAGGAAATGCTGTCCTTGGCTGGGCAGCCAGCTCTTAGCAAACACTCTGCTAATGCGATGCTAGCACAGGTCTTTGGAGAGATCCATCTATCTCTGATACAACACATATGAGGGACAGACTCCCTTTTTCTGGGTTAGAAAAGATCCTGTCACCCTATGTGAAATTTGGAATGACAAGCATGAGAACAAAGATAATCTGCTTAATATACACTGAGTGGCCAGATTATTATTATCTCTGAATGCATGATAATCTGGACACTCAGTATATATCCTATGTAATAAAAGGCTAATACGCAAATTGTCCCCTCCACCAGAAGTTTGACCAGCAGGCAGGCAGGCCAACCACCCATGGCTCCTCCCCCTGGCCAGGCTGGCTGGACCCCACCCATGCACAAATTCATGCACCGGGCCTCTAATATACGTTCTTAGTGATTGTTTATTACCATTTGGCAAGTATATGGTCTTTTCTCAAGAATAAAGACTAGTTATTATATCTGGATTTAATTTTCTCTAAGTGCTAAATAGCTCTTCTTGGGAACATGTACCTAACTCTTTCTTATATTATGATCTCCAACTGGACATCTGCCTGCCAGTCGAATTTTTTTTCCTCCTGTTAATTCATCTGATTCCATTGGCACTCCTGCCCATTGTGCTGTGGTATTCTTGATTTAGTGTGACTAGGACCAAAAACAACAGTGCTTTTGAAATTGTGTGAATAGACTTGCTATGATTGTCTTCAAGGGTGATTTACAAATGTAAAAGTATGGGACTTCTATTTGGGTTGCTCAGAGTCCACTTTTTGTTTTCATCCTGGTTCTTGGTTCCTTTGTATGCAAGCAGTATCTGTCCTCTATAAACATAAAGTGTAACTGAATGCTATGAAACCCTTAAAATACTTGTTCTTTCATAATACAAATAGAGTCTATAAGATTGCATCTACACCTGTTCATATTCACTCAATAGATTGATTTCTGGTAAGTAATGCTAAAGTAGAGACTTACTGCCATATAATTACCTTAAAGGTCTGAGTATGTGAAATTGCACCTAATGATATTTACCATAATTAGAGAAGCAAATTAGAAGAATATTAAAGTCTTCACATTTCAGTATTTATAGGTATATTTCTAGGTAATTACACAATAATATTGTTGCTAATGAGATTGTTTTTTGCAGAAACAAAGACAATTAGCAATATTTTTCTGTAATAAGTAATTCAGCAAATTTTAGTTTAAGAAATAGCTTTCTGTTTATGGCTGTTTTGACTTTGTAAAACAGGTTGGGATTTTGGAATCTTAAGATAGATGTTCATACCAAAGCCACTTTTCCTTTGTTAACATCAAACTTGAAGAGTCTTCAATTATTCAAGAAGGACATATAATTTGGATGATATTTATATTTATAAGAAAAATGAAAGCTATTTCATTACATAGGATCAAACAATCAATTACCAAATAAAAATCCTGTTATGAATTTAACATGGTACTACTCAAATGAGGGAAGAAAGTGGAGTATAAATTTCTGACCCTGCCCATAAAAAAACTTATAATCTAGCCGAAGCTGGTTTGGCTCAGTGGTAGAGCATCAGTCTGCGGACTGAAAGGTCCCAGGTTCGATTCCCGTCAAGGGCATGTACCTTGGTTGCGGGCACATCCCCGGTAGGGGGTGTGCAAGAGGCAGCTGGTCGATGTTTCTCTCTCATTGACGTTTCTAGCTCTCTATCTCTCTCCCTTCCTCCCTGTAAAAAATCAATAAAATATATATTTTTTTTAAAAACTTACAATCTATTTTGTAACACCAGGTAAACAACAGTTTATAGTTGAGAGTTTAATAATATAGTTTGGCAATGCAAAAATAGAGAAGTGTGATGATATTTTAATAGTTAACAAATGACATCAAGAAAATTTAGCTGGAGAAGATACTGCATCATATCATTGTTAAATACATAGAGCTCTCTAATACTGCTCAGTAAGCATCCCGGGTGGCATCCACAGTATTTCCAAAGTACATATAAGGAGATGCAAAGGGATGCTCAGAGTTTATTCAAAAGAGAGCATGCTTGGTGTCAGGCATTGTATTAGGTGCTAGAAAAGAATGTAATAAAGACATCATAGTCTCCTGGAAGAGACATGGTAAACACATGCAACAACACATTCACATCAAGGCTTTGGAATGTAAAACACTTTGAGAGTATCAGGACAGGGCATCAAGCTCATCATGTCAGGAGAGTTCTCTACCTTGCTAGTCTGTGGGAAGAGACAAACAATTCTCAGCAACAGAAGTTTTAGTTAGCTGCTTAGAGGGGCAAGAGGAGTCACCCATCAAAGCCTTCCCATGAGAGAAGGTAGAGGTGGTCCTAGCCTAGTAGCCCGTTTACAGAATCATGAAGCCATCCAGAGAGAGATTACTTTTAGAATCAGAACTGTCTCTCCAAGATCATCTTAGACTAGTAGGCATATGAAGGTCAAACCATAGAGATCTAAGAACTGACAATGATTTGTGTTACATTCACTCCACTAATTTTGCTGTAATGTGTGGAAACCAATCTCAGGTAGCTTGTTCAGTCATTTATGTTTCAATAATTTATTATTCAACATAAGCTTAATTTAATATAAAATTACCTAATATATCTTGACTTAACCTTTCTACTCAGAAGCCTTCTCCCACCCCAGCCACACACAAACACACACACACACACACACACACACACACACACACACACACATCTTCTGGAGATACAGCAAAGGATAAAAGGCTTCACAATTTTAATCTCAAGGCATGTGCTTTTAATGTTCTATAGATTGCTTTATTTAGATCCAAGGGTCACCTTATGCATATGCATGATTTTTTTTTTTTTAACAAGATACCTGCTTGGCCAATTCTGTTGAATAATTTGTTGACATAAGCTCTTGTCAGAGAAAAATCTAGTGGAAAACCTTAAGAGAGTACAGAGGTAACCTAAAGCCTTTCAGTGGGAGTAAGTAACACAAGACATTGAAATCCCATGATTTTTTACATTGCATATTGTGAAACTGGTTACTAGGGATATTGATGTTCATCCTCTAACATATGTGCAAATAAAGCAAACCTAAATATGTTAATTTGAAATATGATTTATACACTTACTGTTTTCTGCTAATTCCACCATGTGGCTGTGGGTTTTATATTATGTAAATTTTGCAACCTTAATATGTTAATGCAAAATGAAAAACTATAGAGGCCCTCAGTGGGATTGTAGGAAGATCTCATGTGTGGTTATAACTGGAGTTAGAGTCTTAAATCATACAACCTTATGCACTGGTAAAAGAAATTTTAAGAAAATTACATAGGGAGGGAGAAAAAATTCAACAAAGAAAGATAATATTTTGTTTTTGTTAAATCTCTAGTCTTGCAGAGCAAAACATATTTCCCAAAGGATGTAAATTCAATAAGATATGTAATGATATCATTATAGCACATCTTGCAAAGGAGTGATTGGTGGTGGGGGAGGGGGGACTGGCAGAAAGGTAGGTATAGAGAAGGAATGATTGTTTGCTTTGCACCATAATGTAGGAACTGCCTCCAGGGTTCCCTATTAGAAAATTTTGTCTAGCTTTATTTAATTAGTTACTTATGAAAATTATTTGCATATAGAATAATTGTATAAGCAATATCAATTTAGATATTTTGAGGCACTTTGAATCAAGTTTGGAATAGGTATGCTAATACAATTACAAACTACTGGTATAGCATAATCATTTAGAACGTGAAATAGATAATTGTATGTTACACCTTGAATCTGCTATGTAGTGCTTCTATACATTTGAGAAAGTTATTTAACTTATTTAATTATGCTTCATCATCTATAAAATGAATTATAATACATCACTGATTTGTGTTAAAATAATCACATATTTAAAATCCTTTAATGTCTGGGAAAAAGTCTTAATATATATAATTTTACCTTTAAAAATTGTCTTATTGTCATATTTTTATTGTTTCATGAAATTTAGTCTGTTTTGCTCCCTTTATCAGTAGCAAGTATTGAGCCATTTCAATGTACTATATACTATAAGGGATGCTTCTGTTATAATGGTGAGCTGAAGAAACTTAACTGATAACCCCAAGTAGTAAAGTAGATCAGTAAATAATTAATCAGTTACTAAATACTGATAGAGGAAGCAAATTGGTCAACAAATTGATAGTGAAAATATTCCTGAGGCATTCCTACTGAAATTGAGCATGGATGATTTCTGCTTAACTTACCATATTTAAATTTAACATTCATAAAAATAATTTTGGCATCAGAGAAAGAAAGGATACTCATTATAGTTTATCTTACTACTTGAGGCCCGGTGCACAACATTCATGCAAGGAGGGGTGGGGGGCGAGGGAGATCCCCTCAGCCCAGACTGCACCCTCTCCAATCTGGGACCCCTCAGGGATGTCTCACTGTCTAGACTAGCATTTGGACATCCCTCTCACAATCCTGGACCACTGGCTCCTAATTGCTTACCTGCCTGCCTGCCTGCCTGGTCGCCCCTAACTGCTCCCTGCTGCCTATCAGGTCACCCTCCCTGAGAGCCTGTTAGCATCTAACTGCCCCCTCCCCTGCTGACCTGGTCACTCCTAACTGACCCCTGCCAGCCTGGTTGTCCCCAACTATCCTCCCTTTGCCAGCCTGGTTGCCCCTAACTGCCTCCCCTGCTGGCCTAGTCACCCCTCACTATCCCTCTGCCAGTCTAATCATCCCCAACTGCCCCCCTCTGATGGCCTGGTCACCTCTTACTGGCCACCCCCAAATGCCCCCCTGCCAGCCTGATCACCTCACACAGTACCCCAGCCAGCTTTATCACCCCTAGCAGCCTATTGTTTAGTAGTTTGGTCATACCTCACTAGCCATCCTGCCGGCCTGGTAGCCCCATGCAACCTACTTGTTCAGTTGTTTGGTCATCCCTTGGGCTGGTCCTGGTTGCTGGACAGCTGACATCTGAGGCTTGCCTGCACCTTAGACCCTCCCTGGGCAGCTGTGAGACTGAGGGGACTGGTGCCACCATCTTGTGGCTGTGGCACCACCATCTTTGAGGGCATGGCAGTCGATTAGCATATCCCCTCCTTATTAGCTGTGAGTGCCGCAATCTTTGAGGGTGGGGAAGTCAATTAGCATATTCCCTCCTTATTGGCTGTGGACACCACCATCTTTGAGGGTGGGGATGTTAATTAGCATATTCCTTCCTTATTGGCTATGGGTGCCACCATATTTGAAGGCAGACCCACAGTTAGCATATCCCTTTCTTATTGGCTATGGGTGCCGCCATCTTTGTGATGGCATGAAGGTCAATTAGCATATTCCTCTTTATTAGATAGGATGGAGAACTTTGGAAATATCTAGAGGTACAACAGCATAGAATTGTTTGAATATGTTTGTGTACGTGTGGGTATGTACTAAGCATCCATCAAAATTATGTAATCAACTAATATTCATTTAACTAGTCTTCTTTGAAAACAAGGAAAGTAGAACACAAAAAAATGCATGCACAGTAGATAGTATTTTAGTTTTCTTATATACAAGTCATTGTACAG
Organism: Pipistrellus kuhlii; assembly: GCF_014108245.1. Taxonomy (NCBI): domain Eukaryota; kingdom Metazoa; phylum Chordata; class Mammalia; order Chiroptera; family Vespertilionidae; genus Pipistrellus; species Pipistrellus kuhlii. Next base: position 5,541,268 of record NW_023425404.1, read on the forward strand.
TGGCTTATCTACATGGAGCTTATATCTACACAGAGTTACAATAGCAAAAGACTGAGAAAAAACTAAAAAAATGTTATAAATATTTTCCTCTAGGTAATGGTATTATAAACTTTTTTTTTCATTTTGGGCTTTTCAGTTATTTCAAAGGTTATTTATTATTTTAGAAAGTAGGAAAGTGCACATAAGAAATATCCCACATTTTTTATGGTAATAGCAAAAATATATTTCAGGTCATCAGTATTTTTCTCTTTCTTTCCAATGACGTTAAATTACTTTGGATCTGTGAGTACTTTATTAATTAGAGTGGAAGGGTTCTACATTCCTTCAAATTCAGAGAATTTATATCACACAAGCAACCTAGTGACAGAACCATGACACCTCAGGTAAATAACAGCACTTTGTTGCTTCATTCTGAAGTGTGCAATGAATTGCCTTCCCTATGCTTTCTTTTACTCTGTGTTAAGAGGAGCTTTGGAAATCATTAAAACTGCTGAAGCATCAACTATCCTTCCTGAGTTATAAAAAAAAAGGAAAGGAATTAAGGAAGAAACCCTATTTCTAGGTGACCTAAAAGAGCAGACCTGAGGCAATGATAAGTTGTCCCACTACTGGAGTTTTCCAGGGGCCCAATGGAGTTTTTATTTTTTAAAAAGAGAATTACCTTAAGATTACTATATTTTTTAATTCCTAATGATTATTTGTGGATATATTCTGCTTTAAGGGTGTTTGTGCTGTGTAGTATTCATTTTTCCTTTAGAGTCCCATCATACTCCAGTTTCAAGCATAGAAGAAACATAGAAGTTAATTTTAGTGCTACAGCTTGTGAAAGTTCTTGTGCTCTAATTATGCTGTAACCACTAGGATTAAAGCTGGACTGCAATATTCAATTTCATTCCACAGACACAGATTTAACAATGGTCCCATACAGAGAATAACCTGAATTCTACCAAAGTCCCTTGTATTTCTTCATATGTTCATAAAATTCCCAAAACTGAGGTAGTGATTTTCAACTAATAACCTACAAATAGTCTTGCAACCAAGTATATTTCATAGATTTATAAATATAAGCATTGGCTACCCATCTAGCTTAACATATTCTAAAATTGCCTTTATTGTTTATTCTTTGGATGAGGAGAAAGCTTTTCTCAAGAGAGTTCCTCATGAACATTTGACAAATTTAAGATACCATTACACTCTGGATATATAATTTTTAATGTAAAGATTTAAATATTTCCTCAAATATTCTGGAAATCTTTGGTCATAACTTTAATAAATTGATCAAGTGTCAACAAAACTGAGAAATAAAATATTTTAAAAATTATAATTTGTGTATTCCAAACTAGACAACCTGAAATGGAAGGACAAGATTGCATTATCTTAGAATGACAAATAATTTCTGGTCCAGAATCATATGATTATACTTAAAAAAAAATAAAAAAGGTAGAATATTTGTGGGAAGTAAAGGATTTGGCTTCAGTGATTTCCTAGAGAGTCAGTCTCATGGGACTTGGCAGTGAACCAAGTCCTGAAAATCAGAGGCACCTGCATGAATAGAGCATCTATAATAATGAAAGCATAATATGCTAATTAGACCAGACAGCTGAACCACCTTCCAGAGGTCTTTCCAGAAGTCCTTCCAGATTACCTCTGGATGACGCTGGGGCTGCAAGTGTGAGGCAAGCTGCCGCAGCTGTAAGAGCCAAGCCCCTTGTATGAATTTTGTGCATCAAGCCTCTAGTACAGTGGTTCTCAACCTTCCTAATGCCATGACCCTTTAACACAGTTCTTCATGTTGTGGTGACCCCCCACCATAAACATAATTATTTTCTGATGGTCTTAAGCTGCGCAGCAGCAGTTCTCAACCTGTAGGTCACGACCCAGAGGTTGAGAACCGCTAGCAGGGTCGCCTAAGACCATCAGAAAACACAGATATTTACATAACAATTCATTAACAATAGCAAAATTACAGTTATGAAGTAGCAACAATAATAATTTTATGATTGGGGGTCACCACGACATGAGGAACTCTAAAGGGTTAGAAGGTTGAGAACCAGTAGTTCTATAATATGGCTGGCGAAGCACGGTGAAAAACAGGAATGAATATCAGGTGTCCTATGTTTCAGCTAAACTGCATGTGCACTTCCTCACTTACTACATTTAGTTGGTTTCTTGGTTTGACCTTGAGAATATATGAATGTTTTACTTAGGTAAGTACATGACAATCATCATTGCTACTCTTTATATGGTGATTGAAGGGACCTGAATAAATCCTAGATATAATCCTAGAATTTAGAAATATAGCATCCTGTCTTTAATTTAGATAAAGTTTTCAAGTAAAAATCTAATATGTGAAAAATATTTGGGGTCTACCATCTGCTGGCTGGGTGAGAATGGGAAATTGATCTCTTTGAGATAATTAACTTGTATTAATATTAAAATCATAATTACACTTGTTAAAGGACTACAAAGATTGAGCAAATCAAGTTTTTAGCAGATATTTGTAGATGATTAATATCCACCAGCCTCAGGAATCTACCGATATGAATGAGGTCTTTATGTCAGATACCATAAGATGTCAAAAGTTCATGAAGATGAAATATCACCAGGTGTTTCTGAGAAGCCCTGGCTTATCTCACACAAGCTTTGGCCAACTACACTGGCCCATGTCATTTCCTCCGTTGGCACAATATAATTGCTGCCACTCTTCATGAGAACATTATTTGTATTCCTCTCTAGAGGACTGATCCCCAGTGCTACCATAGCTTCAATACCAAAGCTGCTATGATATTTTCCATTTTCACTGTGATGCCAGGTCTCATGCATAAAGGAACAGCATCACCCTCTCTAGCAAGCAGTGTTGTGTCATTCCATATGGCTTATTCTCTAAGTCTTAAATGGATTCTAGAAGTTTCAGAAATTTATTTCTTTCTATGAACAGTTAGATCTATTTCTCCTATGTAGGCTAAAGAACAATATCCATACCATCTTCCACTTCTGCCATTTTTCTCCAGGCAGCCACATAAAGCTTTCACTCCATAGACCATATGCAAATCCCACATATAGATAAAAACTTTAAGTTTCAAAAATTCAGCAAAAATTCACTCTTTCTACATTTATTGCACTACTATAAACATAACAAAAATATATGTTATCATGTGATTGAGACAGTATATTGTTTGATCTAACGTATAGTTTAATCATTCTGATAAGAAAATTATAACTATTTAAAAACTGATGGCCATTTTTAATAGTAGTGAATTCTAATTAGTATTCAACCATTTGGAACTTTGGCTACAAAACTGGTATTCATCTTAACCCACTATTATGCAGTATGGTTTTCTCAGCAAGAAATTATTTTGCTTCTAAGTCTCAGACATTGAGAGCTTCTGAGATAAATTAATGATGATTTAAGACCTGTTATAAATAGATGAATTTCTGAGAAGAAGGATGAAAGGGAAGAATGAGGAAGAGACTTCACTGCGTACACTTGGGAGATGAGGATGGGCTCAGAGAACCATGTAACTTGTCAATGAAGCTTTGATCAGCCCTTGGACAGGCAGGTTTACATTGATCACATCTGGCAGCCAAGTATAATTGTACTACTTGACCATGATCACTGAAACATGCATATCTCCAACTACAGTTATCAATTATTTATTGAAGAAAAGTCAGAATTTATTAGATTCTGAAGCTGGATTTCAGTATGAGAATAAGCTTCCTTCTCTAGGTGGGTATAATTAATTGATAGTTCAAATGTCCTTGAATTAAGGGTTATTGTAGAAAATAAAATAAAAAAGATAAATCAAGCCAGCTCTAATTGTAAAATATTGCACCTCAGAGATGGCACTTTATTTAGAAGTAATAATGAGGTATGTAGGAACCAAGGAAGCCTCTAATCATGACTAATGGATTAGCAAGTCCTTCAGAAAAAACAGCTTATTAGCTAAAGCAAGAGTTTTGAGGAACCTAGAAAGAAGCTCCTTTCTCTCTCAAATCAAGCATGGACTACAGGAATGAGAATTTTAGAATAATATATCCCCACCCTAGCTGGTTTGGCTCAGTGGATAGAATGTCAGCCTGTGGGACAAATGGTCCCGGGTTTGATTCTGGTCAAGGATACATATCTAGGCTGCAGGTTCCTCCCTGGCTGGGGCTCTGATCAGGGCTTGTGCAGGAGGTAACCAATTGATATATTCCTCTCAGATCAATGTTTCTCTTTGTCTTTCCCCCTTTCTTACACTCTCTCTAAAAAAAAATCAATGGGAAATATCTTCAGGTGAGGATTAAAATATAATAATAAATAAATAATACATCCCCTGTGCTTTTCCTAAAGACATCTGATGGGCAGGCAGCAGTCAATAGCTGACAGAAAGGTGACTGTATCAGGGAAAGACTTCCTAGGAATTTATCATAAGAAAAATTCCTCCTCTTAGAGTAAATAGAATGCTTTTAGGATCTCTATTTAACCAAATTAGTAATTCTCCAATATAAAAAATCATGTGCCACCAAAACCGGTTTGGCTCAGTGGATAGAGTGTCGACCTGTGGATTAAAAGGTCCCAGGTTCGATTCCGGTGAAGGGCATGTACCTTGGTTGCAGGCATATTCCCAGTAGGTGGTGTGCAGGAGGCAGCTGGTCGATTTTTCTCTCTCATCAATGTTTCTCTCTGTCCCTCTCCCTTCCGCTCTATAAAAAATCAATAAAATATATTTAAAAATTCATGTGCCTTCCTTCTGTAATTTTTGGAAAATATTCTCAAGTACAAAGAAGATAACAGCAACTGTTATCTCACCGCTCAGTAAAAGCCATGTTAATAACTGAAACGTGTTTTCACCCAGGCTTTTCTTTACATATGTACTAGACTAGACATCATAACATATTGATAATTGAGTATCCCACTTTATTACTTAGAATCATAGCCTATGTATGTTCATATTATGTTTTGAAAAGAGAGCTTACATTCTTTTAAGAGATAAAATTGTATCTTTTCTTGTCAAAACTAATCATTGAGTTGTAGTCACACAACCTTTTTGGTATTTGCTGTTTGCTGTTAGAAATAATGCAGTTACATGAGCACTTCATTTTGAAAGTTTTTATTTCCTAAAATATTTTTGAACTTGTAGTAGAAAAGTGTGAGTGGTGAAAGAAAGAAACAAAATTTGGGTGAGCCCAAATACAATCAACTATTCTAGAATTTTCATGAATGTCATGGGCTTCCCATGGGCCCTGAACAGTGTGGGTCGTAAGGGATCCCACAATGAGCTTCCCACTGTATAGCAAATTTTTGACTATCACTGAACCTTGGAAGTATGTGCCTATCAGTCTTCCAACAGCAAGCATTCCCTGTTAGTGAATTTGCAAGGACTGAGGAAACTACATCATGAGCACTCATTCTTAGGGACTACTGGGGAGCAGGAAAGTCTCTGTATAGACTCGTAGGGGTGTCGAACTCAATCAGAGAAGGGGCCAAAATCTAAAATCCAGCCTAAATCGCGGGCCGAATGGTTTACTGAACAGTCATAAACTGTCATTGTGATGGAAACCCAGCGGAGTGCAGTGATGACAGCGCGGTGCGGGCCACATTGCAAGGCCTGGCGGGACGGATTTGGCCCGAGGGCCTTGTGTTTGACACATGTGGTATAGAGCTTCAGATTTATTGTACCAATCTGTATCCTGGCCCAGCCACACAGACTGTGGAAGGGAAAGAAAGTAAATAAAAGAAAATCACTATTTCTCTAAAATTAGGCAAGTAGCTGGAAACAGTTCTAATAATGAAGGGGAGAAAGAAAGGCACCCAACTTTTGAACAAAATCCCAGCACTGGCACTTAAGATCTTCAATGCAAATGTGTTGAGCAAGAGCTAGTAGACCCCTCAGGAACAGAGTGTTCAGTAAAAGCCAATGTTGCCTGTTTGAACAGGGCACCATCGCTGCCCAATGTTTCCTAGGCATGGCTGGTTTTTCAACAGCAGGAAGGACAGCCATGCCCAGCAAATGGGTGGTGTTCCATGGATGCTAAGGATGGCTAAGAAGTGGCAGGAAATTCCCCGAGTTACCTGACACAGAGGGTTAGCACCCAGATGGTTTAAGCACAAATGAGAGAGAGGCTGAAGTGCCACAGAAATTTGGGTGGAAGAAGAAAGATATGACTTTGCAAGAAGCTGGGGTTCTGCATTAGAAGGGAAAGGGGGAGGCGGCAAAACCATAGAAATATGTCATGTATTATCTTATTAAGCCTATTAGCTACAGCATCAGCTAAGCTCAGAAAGTTAAAGAACTAAGTTTTTAAAAAGGCAACATGTATGAGAATTCACAGGGGAAAAAATGAGCTGTAATTTGCAAAAACTGAATAGAATAGTTCCTTCAGTTAAATAGTATGGATGCTATTAAAACAGAAGGAGCTGCTCTGGGGTCTAAACATGGGCAAATTCCTCTGGTAGACACTGATACATAAAGACATTTGGTGTCAAACTATGATTTCTGAGATGATGTGACCTGTGGTAAAAGCTGATCACTTTAATTTATTGATTTCTTTTTATTTTTATCTTTTGTTATCCCATTTCTTTTCAGAGAAAGAGGAAGGGTGGGGGAAGAGACACACAGAGAGAAACATAGATGTGAGAGTGTTAGTTACCTCCCACATGCACCCTGACCAAGGCCAGGGATCGAGCCTGCAACCTAGATACATGCCCTTGTCCAGAATCAAACCCTGGACCCTTCAGTCCACAGGTTGGTGGTCTATTCACTGAGGCAAACTGGCTAGGGCCTAACTGATGGATTTTGAGGTCTTCTCCAACAGGTCACAGCCCTCTTGGGTTGAGTCACTATCTCCATGGAGACAGAAAAATACCAAAGAAGCTCTCAGGGCAGTAGTCTGCCTCAGTTGCTATCACATACTAGTAAACCTATTCTTATAGGAATTCACTAAGGAAAATGAGCTCTGATATTTGTTTGTTTTTCCTTGTAGATGCAACTAGAATAAAGAGATTTTTTAAATTTTTTTAAATTTTCACTAGTCCATCCATGTAGATTAGTAATACCCTAGACATTTTGCAGCCAGCTCAAAGTTCAAAACATTCTTCTTTCATTTAACAAAAATCCATCTCATTTGGATTTATTTATACATTTTATTAATACCCCAAAATTCCATTCCCATCAGTCCCCTTAGTAACATGAGCTAGACCAGTAGTTTATATTTTTTGGTAAAACTATGTATTCCTTACATCGTTAGGTTGGCTTTTTAATGGTTTCCATGAGATTAATATTAATAAAATATGTAATTTCTCATAAATTACATATGCACATATAATTTAAATTTGTTTCATAAAAATTTAAAGGGGCTGATTCAGCTAATTCAGTTTCCGGGAATGTCTGCTGCCATATACTTCCAACAGTAAGTGAGACCTCATTATCAAGCCATCAGTCAGATCAGACTTTGTAAAAATTATGACCTGAGAGGGTTTTCTATTCCAATCCAAAATATTAAGTAATACAAATTCTATGGTAATTATCTCACCTCAACAATATAAAAAGAAATAGATGGATGGAGAGATCAAAGAGAGAGACAATCTTGCCACAAGTGTGTTTCTGGGATACAACTAGTTACTATTTCTTCCAGAATATCTCCTTGCTTGCTCTACTTTCAGGAACATTCAGGAAGCTCTGCATTACTTAATAGTGCAGTGTGTGTGTGTTTGTGTGTGTGTGTGTGTGTGTGTGTGTGTGTGTGTGGTGTGTGTTTTGTTTTGTGTTTTGATGCTCAGTATTTTACACACCAGGTCAACAAACTGTGAAATCATGGAAAGAAGATTGAGAATATGTGAAAGGCCATAGTTTCTTGTCAAATAAGAGTGGAAGTGATAAAAGAGAAGCAGCTAGTGCAGAGGTCACTCTCTGGAAGACACATTTTAGGGAAGAGTACAATGAAAGCCAAGGACCTGGGCAACGATTTTCCAAGACTGATTTCTTGGAAAATCTCTATCTACTTTCAAAAGTGTGTGTGTCCCTGTATGAAGACCTTGAGCTCAATATATTGATCTGCATCTCTTGTTGTGGGCCTCTGTAGTTTTCCACATTTGCAGTGAGTGATTGAATTTGGAAAAATGGAGAAAAGCATCTGAATGTATACCCAGGCATTTGAGCTTCAACTCTGTTCTTGACTTGCCTCACTCTTATGGCTGCAAAACCTTGTCTTTTTCTCCCAATATTTTATTGGATTCACTGAATATTCATTTGATATTTTATTAAATGTTACAGTTATTATTAATAAAAGTATTACCTGAAATTTGTCATATGAATTATAATGTGATTTTCAATTATGTGTGTGCTTATGTCAGAATCATTCTCTTGATTCCAATGATAATAAAACCTGTCTTCAAGTTAGAGCATCTGGAAAACTAAAAAAAATAAAAATAGATAGCAATAACTAAGCCTATTTCTAGAGTGTATTATTTAATTGGTATGGTATGAACATTAGGTATAGACATTAAAAAAAAAAAAAAGGAAAGTGATTTAATGTGTACCTAGTGTTCAAAAGTACTGCTTTAGTCATGAGAAATTCCAGAAAATGAAAAAAAAACCTAATACAATAAGCTGTATTATTAGTAAGAGTTCTCCAAGTTACCATGTGCCTCAAACTTGTATTCTCTGTTTGACAAAGCAGTTAGAAAATACAGATTAAATAAGCATTTCAAGAATTACTTGGAAATGGGATTAACTCCATATAAGCATTATTGAGATAACTAAAGATTACTGCTTTAAGCTTCCAAGCTTATTTAAAAATCTATTCTAAACCAGATTTACTAAGGTTCCAAGAGAAGGCCTGACAAATAAAATAATTTTACAGGAGTTTTAACAAACTCTGATGCACTTATTTGCCATGTACTAGTAGTATTGAGTTTATTGGAAGCAAAATTCTCAAATAAGTAAAGGGGAATAAGACACTATGGAGTCTAGATCTCTAAATATTCACAATTCTAAAAAACATTCAGGCAGCCTCATGGTTATCCCTCCTTAAAAACTTGCTGATCAAGAGCTTAGTCATGGTAGAAACTATACCCTTCTTGTAAATTGATTTTTACTCAAGTGGCTTTTTCTAAATGCAAATTAGTATGCATAAACTCACAATACACATTCTTCAATGGAAATACTAATTATACTCACCCAGCAAACTTTAAAAAGGCCAAAATGGGGGCTTATAAAAAAATCCCACCCACAAAACTGCACCTCCCTCTCCCCATCCTCCTTTAGAAAGGAAAGCTGTTTGGATGTAAAGATCTTGGGGGATAATGAAGGTTAATTGCCAATTATGCAGAAAAAGTATGCAAAAGCATGAACAAAAGACATTTTCATGCACTATAGCCCTTTCTTTTATTTGTTTTACAGGACTATTGTTTTTCCTAGCATTGTTCCAAATTGGTTTGGTCTATGTCTCTAGTATTTAGATTTAGAATATTCCTGGAAATATAAAGAAATAGCAGTGACCCTGACCTCTGAATCAGATCAAAAGAAATGTCTCAGGGAGAAGGGGGCAAACTGAAAGTGGATTAGCATTTTCCTGGAGACAGAAGCCAATTAGAACTGGGGCGTTAAAATCTTCTGTTCTCCTTATGTGTGAATGTTAATCTGACTATTTTAAAATGAAAACTTTAAAACAGCTATTTTGCATTTAGGAAACATTCAAATCAATAAGTTTGATTCTAGCCATTTGCCCTTTATGCCCAGTATACATTGTGGTAGTTCATATCATGTATATGATTCAACTGGTCCTTTCCTGTTTTAAATTACCAACAAAGTCATATTCAGTGTGTTCCTTTCAGACTTTTCTTATATTTATTTCTGTGAACTCACCTATCAAAATCCATGCCTGGGTCTCATGCCCTGATGGGAATCCAACTGGACCCAGCCACCTCTGGAGGTTTTCAAACAATGATAATAAATTGGGGGTAAAAAACAAATTCTAGTGAATATTTTTTTTTAGAAAATTTATAAAAATGTTGACTAGTTTTGACTTATGGAGTCATAAGACCCTAATAGATGCTCAAAATCATCAAGAATTCAAGAAAAAAATTAAAGTGACCATTTTTACCATTGTTTCAAAGTCCCTATCTGCAAAATTAGTTGTTTCAATGTATCTAGGCAACGAAAAACTTAGAATTAGATCCTTGTATACATGCATATAAGTACAACCAATGGACACAAAACTCTGGGGAGGGAGGGTATGTATGGGAGGGGGGGCAATGTTAAAATATGTACACAGATAATAATTTAATTTAAAAAATGTAAAAAAACAAACAAACAAAAAACTTAGGTCCTCACTCCTTTTTATTTATAGCATTGGAAAATTACCATCAGTATAATATTCATTCATTCATTCATTCAATTAGTATTCCTTTTTCGTTTAACAAATATCCATTGGACACTATAATAGGTGATGGAAATACAGAGAAAGAATGAACCTTGAACCATCCATTTCATTAGCTGACAGAATACTGGCTGTGGTAAGAAGAATTTTAAGATCTCCAAGATTATACACATATTATATAAACCCTGTTTTTTTGAATGCAGGCTGGATCTGTCATTATATCCGGATATCACTCCCATGTTTGTATCATGTTAATTGGCAAAAAAAAAAAAAATGCAGATGTAATCAAGGGTCTTAGTTGACTTTAAGTGAATCAAAGGAGATAATCCTTGGTGGGCCTGACCTAATTAGTTAAAGGAGACAAAAGGAAGCATCAGGCACTTTTCTGAGGATCTTGGAAGAGTAAACACAAATGCTGTGAGAAGAAGACCCTAAGAGCAGTCTATCTCCAGGAACTAGCAAGAAAAGGGGACCTTAGTCATGCAATGTCATGGAAATAGAACTGCCAAAAAACAATGAGCTTAGACAAGAATTCTGAGTCTCTGGTGAGGCTGCAGCCATAGTTAATGTCTTGATTTTACACTGTGAAACCTTAAGTAAAAAGGACTCAGCTAACCTATACCTGGACTCCTGACATACAGAAACTGACAAGAAAAAAAATTGTGTTGGTTTAAGCTCCTAATTTTGTGATAATTTGCGGCATAGAAATAGGTAGCTAATACACACCCAAATATATCAATGTCATAAAGTACTGAAAGTACTATGAGAGAGTCATGTGGCAAATCTGGTAGGCACAAAGGGAAAAGTTATACAATCTTCTTGGGATGAAGAATAAGTGATTATAGGTTGGTACAGGCAATGGAGTTGCATCTGAAACATGTATTTCCTAAGTGGCTGTTACCAGACTAAGTAAGACAGGGTGTTGAAAATACAAACATAGAAAAAGCATGGTCTCAGATTTTGAGTTGCTTTCACACTGAAAATGTGCAAGCTAGGACAGTGCATGCAGTAGGGGCTTGTCGGCTTGTCAAAGAAAAGGTAAGCTAGTAATAGTTAAGAGTTATTGGGAGCTTATTATAAATGGTTCTATATATATCAGCCACTATTCTAAATGGTTAATGCATATTAACTTATTTAATATTCAAAACAACATAATGCCATAGTTACTATCCTTATGAGATTATAGATTACTTATTTTAGAGATGAGAAAAGTGAGGGATAGATAAAATAAGTAAATTACTCAATGCCATGCAAGCATTAATTGGCATGATTTTAATTCAATCCTAAATGATCTGACAGTAGAGTTCTGCTTATAATCATAATGCTATAAAAGTATACAGTGGCATAAAAACAGTTTAGCATATTCTGGGAAGTATTTTTTTCCTTTGGATTTTTGGTTGTCAAATGAATAAAAAATATTGACCACTTCAATACCCTTGTGGTTAATGTATCATTGATCTGTCTGCTCTAAAGGAACAAGTGATGACAAAAATATGTGAGAGTAAGTTAAAAAAATAAAGTAATTGTATTCTTGAACTGTGGTGGACACATTAATAAAAAAGTTATTGAATAAGAAAGACACAGAAGGTGAAATTGGATGTAAAGAATTACAAACTAAAAATTACAGTCTAGAAGAAATATCTTGAAATTATTCTAGATTCTATACCTAAATATGTTATAAAATCAATTAATTTAATGTCGCAGTGTCTTTTGCATGAAATAAAATAAATGTCTATGTGTTGACAACTAGAGTTCCAAACACCTCATTCTCTGCTGAATTTTTAAAAGTTTTATGCAGTGTGGACCAGAGAAATGAGGGGCTACATGCAATCCTACTCCATCTCACTCAGAGTAAACATCTCACTCAAGAGTAAAAGCTTAATTTTCTCTGCAATAAGTATTATAGAATGAAAGGTTTACTATTGAATTCTGTGATCTTATTCTATATATGTGTGCTGTTACTGCATGCAGAATTCAATTCTAATTGGCATTAGGGTGAACTTAATTTTCAAAGACCAGTTGTATCAGTGTTGATGTGTCTGAAAATATTTCCACAGAAATAATTATTCAATACCCTTGTAATCAAAACACCTCCTATTAATACATGTGCAAGACTTTTTCTTGATTTTTTTGGTAGTCTATTTCCTTATGAAGTTAATACAAAAATTTACTCTGAGTCACATAGATAACAGTTGAAGCCTCCCATGCCTGGCTTTTAATAAATATTTTCTAATATTAGTAGTTCTGTTCCATTCAATTAGAAATCAGAGTGACTGGGCTTGTTATTTTTGTTTTCTTTAAAAAAATGATTATTTTTTAAATGTATTTTTAGTATTGAAAGTATTACAGATGTCTCTCTTTTTTCTCACTTTACTTCCTTCACCCTGCTAGAGAACAGGGCACTCTGATTCTGTAAACAATCTGAAACACAGAAAATTTATCCTTTTTCTGGTATCATTGATATAGGGTTTCCTCAAAGTTCAGGCCTTATTTGAAATCACCTCCTCATAATTAAGTTCTCCTGGAAACCTTTTAATTAAATGATTTCCAATAGTGTAAAGAAGACAATTACAGGACTGGAAAATATTGAAGGCATGCTCTTGACTCTTACAAATATTGCTATATTACAAAACGCTGAATTTTATTACTGGAGAATTAGAAGACACATTTATGGAGAAGTAACATGTTTTCTCAGAATTTTATAGATACTTCATTAGTATTCCATGTGGTAAGGACTCCAATGGAAATATAACATGAATGCTGCTCTCAAATAGCTTAATTTAAGGAACAAAATTCAAAAATCCAGAGAATGCTTATGAACAGGTGATTTCAGCATAGAATCATACATTCCATGATAATTTGCACATGTAATATAGTGAGATGACTTTGGATAAATGACACATGAGACTTAAATATGGTACAAAAAATATTATTCTTTTTACTGATGAATGATGAAATGCTGCTTATGTTAAGCCTCTCAAAATTGTGGGGGTTAGACAAATAAGTTTAAATTAATTATAAAGCAAAACTGGCCCTAACTGGTTTGGCTCAGTGGATAGAGAGTCAGCCTGCAGACTGAAGGGTCCCAGTTTTGATTCCATTCAAGGGTATGTACCTTGGTTGTGGGCACATCCCTAATAAGGGGTGTGCAGGAGGCAGCAGAATGATGTTCCTCTCTCATCGATGTTTCTAACTCTCTAACCCTTTCCCTTCCTCTCTGTAAAAATCAACAAAATATATTTTTAAAAAACAACCACAACAAAAAACTGTTTACAAATATTATGAACAAGAATATTGTAATATCTAGGATAAAATTTTTTATGGTTTTGAAGAGTAAGTTTTGTCTTAGCAACCAGTGATTATGGTTCTTTATTCAATTATTTTTCAAAATGTATAAATATAAAAACTTTAGAAGACACTGATATAGTAATTCAACACTTTGACAATTCTATTAAAATAAAATAATTTTTGTTTACTACTTATCACAACCAATTTATATGTTTTTAAAACTAATGAACTAAAAGAAAAAGAAAATTAATTCTTCACAATTGGACCATTGCATAGTCTGTATGAGGACAATCAATAAATTATCTATGCTAAGTGGAGAGATATGGACATTATAAGAAGAGAAAAATATTAAGTCACATTTTGTTAGAATGGGAAAAGCATGTTTCTTTCCTGGAATCTTCAAACTTCCTTGTCTAACAAATCAATAATTTTATAAGCCATTTTTAAATCTACTTAAGTCTGAATTTACAAAAATAATAACCTACTTTCTTAGTGGTAATGGAAGGAGAATAAGAAAAGTTGATAAAACATTAGATTTACCAAACTACCTTTCACCACTTCTGAAGTTTCAGAATACTTTAATATTATAACATTCCCTCAAAATTCTGTTAAAACAAAAATATTTTAAACCATTAAAAATTCTCAAATGGAAATTTTGTGGACTATAAATACAATGTGCAGTTGGGTAAGAAAATTATTAGGGCACATTAGCAAGGCAAAAATGGTCATCACACTCTCACTAATGATAACTCCTGAAGCCTAAATTCCTATGAAATGTTGATAATGATAGAAAAGTAGAAAGAGGAGTTCTAAGTCCTCCAGAAATTCTGTCTGATAAGTAAGATGAATAAGAGAAAAGCAAGAAAGCCCTTTATTTCTCTGCCTCATTGAGAAGTCGGGCCTCTCTCATTTTTACTATCTCCATAGGACTTGACTTATTGATGGAACATTTTATTAGGTTTTCTTAATCTCTTATCCAGTTTTCTATTGCTTAATATATAATCTATCTTTAATCATTTTATTTCTTACCTTTTTGTTCATTGAGTATAGTTGTGACATTTATAAATGGAGACTTTCTATTCTGTGATTTTCTTTGAATTTACACATTCAGTCAGCCTCTATCTGTTTGAACTATTTCATTGTGTTTACTCAAAATAAAAATAATTAGCCATCTCCACACAATGCCAAAATTTCAGGCTTTAATTTTAAGCATATATATATGTATATTTAAGAATATATATATATATAAATATATATATATATATATATATATATATATATATATATATACACAAAAAAATAAAATAAAATAAAATAGAAATATGCAAATTGACCATACCGCTGCTATGCCCACCAGCCAATCAAGAGTGAGTATGCAAATTAACCTGCAAAGTTGGCAGCAGCATCACCCCCAAGCTGTTCCTGGCCTATGGGAGTTAGAGAAGTCAGGCACCAGTGCCTGAGGCTGGCTGAGGCCCTGGAGCTGAAGAAGCTGTCTGACCCATGATCCTAGGCCATAGCCAGCTACTGAAATCTCACGTCCACCTGCCCCACATCCTGGGGGAGATGGAGAAACCTGGTGCCAGCACCTGAGGCTGGGTGTGGCCCAGGAGATGTAGAAGCCACCTGCCTCATGACCCTAGGCCACAGCCAGCCAGAGAAGTAGCCCACACTGCATCCCAGGGAAGACAGAGAAACCTCTCACCCCACAGTCCAGGGCACTTTTGACTGCAGCCCAGGCAAAGCCACTTGCCTGCCATCCCCTATGGCTGCAGTCGGCCTGAGGGAAGCTGGCTGGGATCCTGGGTGCCTATGGTTGACCAGAGGGAGGGATCCCAGGATTCTGGGTGCCTGTGGTTGGCTGGAGGAGGGAATCCTGGGTCATAGATGCAGGCTGAGGCAGAGACAAAGGTGTTAGGGGCAATCAAACCAGCAGGGGAGCAGTTAGGGACAATCAGGCTGGCAGGCAGAAGCAGTAAGGGGCAATCATACAGGCAGGTGAGCAGTTAGGAGCCAGCAGTTCTGGATTGTGAGAGGAATGTCCGACTGCCTGTTATCCCCCGAGGAGTCCCAGACTGGAGAAGGTGCAGGCCAGGCTGAGGGACATCCCTCCCCACCCATGCATGAATTTAATGCATCGGGCCACTATTATTTATTTCAGAGAGGAAGGGAGAGAAAAAGAGAGATAGAAACATCAATGATGAAGAAGAATCATTAATTGGCTGCTCCTTCATGCCCCCTACTGGGTATCAAGTTCACAACCTGGGCATATGCCCTTGACTGGAATTGAACCTGGGACCCTTCAGTCCACAGGCAATGCTCTAACCACTCAGCCAAACCAACTAAGGCAAGCATTCCCTTATTTCTTCTCTTATTTTTATGTTTAATTTTTCTTTAGTTCGACACATAAGCAGTTAGCAATAGGGTTTGCTAACCCTGTAAGTAACCATATATAACCATATACTTTGTGTGAGTAAGTGTGTGTGTGTGTGTGTGTGTGTGTTTGATCCTTTCCTAAATTTAAATTTCGTCTTCTCGAGTACTCCCTTACTACTTTCAGAAAAGGCCTATGATGTAAACTATTTCAGCTTATTTTCTGTTAAAACTTTTGGATTATTTACTCATTCTGGGATTATAGTTTAACTAGTTTTAGAACTCTACATTAGCAGCTACATTTCCTTAACTCTTTGAAAATATTATTTAATTGTCCAACTGTTATTCTCTTTCAAGGATGGCTATCAATTATTTTTGTATACACTTATATTTTATTACGTATCTTGGTATGTGGTCTTTGGTTTGTTTTGGTGAGTTGCCGTGATTTTAAAATATGTCTGCAAGTTTTTTGACATTACTTCGAACATGTAATAGACTTTTTGACTGAATTGTATCTGCTGGAATATTGTATAAATGATGCTATTTGACTTCTGAGATTAGATGATTAAAAAGGAAGCAGCTCCCATCTCTCTTCTTCTGATTGGATCAGTAAGTCAGCCCACATCTCATGAGGGTTCACAGGCACTCCTGGAAGAGGTCTGGTGGAGCAGAACTTGCAGTCTTGTGAACAAACTAGATTCAAAGGGGTTCCTGGCCCACAAAAGCCTTCATTCAGATGTCTGTGGTTTTGGTTGACATCATGACTGCAAGCTTTTAAAAGACCTTTAGCCAGAACAAACTCACAATTTCAGGTTTACAAAAACTTTGTGAAACTAAGTGTTATTATTTCAAGCCACTAAGCTTTGGGATAACCTGAGGTAATTTATTACATAGCAATAGATAACAAATACACTAAATATGTATTATGTATATATTTATCCTTCTTGAAATTAACTATAGTCTTGGGGATTAATGATTATCTTCAACAAATCTAGAAATTTCTCATGAATTATCACTTCAATTTTACTTCTCCTGCTTTCTTTCTGAATTTTTCTTCTGTAACTCATTATAAATTAACTATAAATTGATAAGAAACCTGTTCACCCAGATACCGTAATTATTTTTATAGTTTTTATCTCTTTATCTCCTATGTTTCATTCTGCAGAATTTCCTCAGTATGGTCCTTGAGAACACTAATTTCTTCAGATTAAAGTCATTTAAAATTGTTTTAAACATTAGAAACTATTAATGTTTTATTTATAGAAATTTTCTTTGCTTCTTTAAAATTTAAACCATTTTATTTTGAAAATGTTTTGCTCTTGGCTAAAGTTTTTTAAATCTTTCCTTTCATACATCCCTCATTGTAATATGCTTATTTTATAGTCCCTCAGCTCCAGTTCTATTGTTTGAGGTTCATCCCACTGGTTACTGGAGCTCCTGACTCACACTCAGACTTGCTTCATTTCCTCACTTGGAAAGTGAGTTCAACTCAGCTCATCCTCACAGGGGCTTTCTCTGTGTGTCAGTAATTGAGGATTTAAACTGATTTTATTTCTGTTTCTGATGAGCACTCCAGGCTTATACTTGGCAAGGGACCACTTAAATTTATTTTTATAGGTAAAGTTTTTGGTTTGGGTAGTTCATACTTTAATTTCAGGTTAAGTATAACCCCATCCTGAATAAGATAAATATTCTTTACCAGAAGGCATTTTTAGTATCCTGGCTTGATACATACTCAGTGTTAATAACCTACTCTAGCTCAATTAGGTGTTGGGATCTCCCTGGTCTCTCTACAGGCATTAAAACCAAACTCTTTAATAAACATAAACAGTTTTTGTTAACAGTTTTCACTCTCATAAACTAACATGGAATACCACACCAGCTACTTTCTGTCACTTAGAGTTATCAGTAAAACATATTCAAGAATGTGAGGTGAGTATAATGAATGACTTTTAATTCTGTGCTAGGTCTCATTCGCCAACACTCTTCATCTCTCCTGCTCAATATGTTCTGAAGTTCGCAACTTCAGATGATTTAATAAAGGTGACCACAAAGAGAACTCTGAAAAGCTCATTGCTTAGGCAGGTTTGTCCACACAGATAACTATAGAAAAGTAATATCATCAGTACTTTCAGTTTTATAACTATTTGGAAATCAAAGTGGAGTAATTTATTTATTAATTTTATGAGTTATTCATTCATTTATTTATTTAACAGATATTCATTGATCCAGACTCTGTCTATATGCTGAAACAATAGAGTAGCTCCCAGCCTAATAGATTTTATGGTTGTTAATCTAGAAAAGTAATATTTTCTAACATAGAAAAAGAGACTATGTAGGAAAATTCATTGCAAAACGCAAACACTCTTACCATTATTTATATTTCTAGCATATGTCCAAATTATCTCTAAATTAAATTCTATTCCTTCAAAAAAATCAAAATTTTGATGTAAACTTCAGAAAGCAGTAATAAATTCAGTAGTATGAAATATGCATTAAAATAATATTAGGTGACACTTTGTTAATGGGGTTTTAAATTAATAAAACTTTTTGGAGGGCACTTTGGCAATAACTTAAAATGTAGAATGGCTTTATCTATTGACCCAGGAATTCTATATCTAGGGATTTAACTAGAATGATATAATTATATATGCGGAAAAGTTAACTATACAGAGCTTTTCTTGTGTCTTTGATATCAGCAAAAATAATGAAATTAAATTCCCTTCAAAAATAATTAAATACATAAAATATGGTATGCACAAATAATACAATACTATTTATTGCTTTAAAATAGTATATCTATGAAAAGCTCTCCAAAATACAATTGCAGACACATATTCTTTTGTTATATTATACATGCAGCATCCCTTTCACCCCCAAATTTCCTATGCCCCCTACCTTTCTGAGATGTATGTTGTTAGACAGGCTGCTTCCATGGTTAAGGGATGGGAGGACACAAGAAACTAAGTCAATTAAAATGCCTCCTTCCCAACAGACATGAGAATAACAAAGAGATGAAAATTATTTTGAGTTAGAAAGACTCTCACTCTTTTACTTTAGTCCACTACCCACCCTTCATGGAACAACAGAACCTCAAAGTTACTGGAGTTAACCATGAGATAAAACATGAGCCTAGTTCCCAGGGAAAGTGAGTAAAACATTGACATCTCAACCTCTCTATCCTACCATTGCATATGCTCACCTGGAGTGGCTAAGGAGCAGTAGAAAGAACAGTTGCATGATATATCTGAGCAGAGAAAAACCTCTTTAAGCCCCAGCATGGTCCATGAATCAATGGAATGCTTTCTAGTGAGTTCAAGTGTGGAACAGAAAATGTATCTTAGCATTAGAGATTACTGGCCACACCAAAGAAGCATGGCAAATCAGAAAATGCTTTCTGTGCCTCAGGAGATATGTAGAGCCAGACTCAAAAAGGCCTGGTAAACAGTAATGAGAGATGGCTGAGCAATGTCTTGTGGGGATGACATGTCTCAGATGGTAGGTAGCATGGTAGTGCACATAAGATGAAGAAAAGCCAGCGCCTTCTTCCCCCCAATCTCAGGCCAAACACCCCCCACATCCCTGAGATGCCAATTCAAGGGAAATGATAGACGGTTCCTACATTTACAAAGATATTGTTTCTGCAACCAGACAGAATGGATGTTCTAAATTAGACAGAGTGGAAATGTTAACAATTAAGGCAACATTTCATGAAAATCTGATTTTGTGGAATGTGATTAATAGGGATAGTTTTATCATAAGTGGGAAGAGAAGTAAAAGCAAATCAAAACAACAATGCAGTACCATGTCACACCTGTCAGAATGGCTATCATCAACAAATTAGCAAACAACAAGTGCTGGCGAGGATGCTGAGAAAAAGGAACCCTCGTGCACTGCTGGTGGGAATATAGACTGGTCCAACCACTGTGGAGAACAGTATAGAATTTCCTCAAAAAACTGAAAATGGAACTCCCATTTGACCCACTAATCCCACTCCTAGGAATATATCCTAAGAAGCTAGAAACACCAATCAGAAAGGATATATGCACCCCTATGTTCATAGCAGCACAATCTACAATAGCTAGGATTTGGAAACAGCCTAGGTACCCATCAGCAGATGATTGGATCAGAAAACTACGGTACATCTACACAATGGAATACTATGCTGCCATAAAAAAGGAATTCTTATCTTTTGCAGCGACCTGGATGGAATTGGAGAACATTATGCAGAATGAAATAAGCCAATCAATGAAATAAAAACACCACATGATCTCACTCATTTATGGATAATAAGGAACATTATAAACTGATGAACAAAAAGATAGATACAGAGACAGTAAAGAAACAAATAGACTGTCAAATTACAGCTGGGAGGGTAGGGAGATATGGGGGAGATAAGATATCAACCGAAAAACTTGTATGCATACATATAAGCATAACCAATGGAGACAAAACTCTGGGAAGGGAGGGCATGTATGGGAGTGGGGGGGTGAGGATTGGTAAGGTATGTACACATATAATACCTTAATAAAAAATGAGGAAAAAAAGTGAGTATGGACTAAATGTTCCTATCAACAAGTGTCTATATATTCAGAGACCATTTCCAGAAAAAACAAACAAACAAACAAAAAAACAAAAAACAAAATGTTAATAGTGATTGGAATGAGTTATTTTAATATATGAAAACTCTAAACATAGTGACTAGGCATTTAAGGCATTTAGA
Organism: Pipistrellus kuhlii; assembly: GCF_014108245.1. NCBI lineage: Eukaryota > Metazoa > Chordata > Mammalia > Chiroptera > Vespertilionidae > Pipistrellus > Pipistrellus kuhlii. The sequence goes on from NW_023425404.1 coordinate 5,562,014, forward strand.
ATCATACTAGCTGTTTATTCAATAACAAGTTTATTGCTTCCAACTAGCAGCAGCCAGAGTTCTAACAATCAACTGAGTGGATAACCACAACTCATTCTCTCCTTTGAAATGTATGTGACTTTCTATTCATTTTTCCTCTGAGGGGTGGCTGACATTGTTTCTATCCTCAGAGAATATCCTGAGTAGAGATCAACATATCCTGACCTCTATGTTCCAACAACTCTATAAATAAGAAATGGACAGCTTTTTAAAAAACATTTTATTCTAAGGACATCCTCTGTAATTGGCAACTAACCTTAGAAAGTTTCTAAGTAATTAATAATCCTTCCAAACATGCTGCCTTTTTAAAACTTTGGAGTTAATTATAATGAAAGGGGCATATTGGGCACCTGAGATGTTACAGTGAAGAATTTAGAAGTGCTAATGAAGATATTATATAAAGAAGGTGTCAAAGAGATATCCCCTCAGATTTTTATTTTTTTTCTACATACTGGCCCTTTCCTCATAAAGGGTTAATGTAAAGCCAAGTTCTTAGAGAAACAAAATCAAAGTTCCTGATGTCCTATCTATGTATTTTATTTTTTAATCCTCACTGAGGATAATTTTTCATTAATTTTTAGACAGAGTGGAAGAGAGAGTGAAAGATAGAAATATCAAAATATCGATGTGAGAGAAACACATTGATTGGTTGCATTAGCACTGACCAGGGTTTGGATAGGGCAGGAGCCTGCAACCAAGGTACATGACCTTGACTGGAATGGAACCCAGGAATTTTGGGTCAGCAGGCTGATTCTCTATCCACTGAGCCAAACTGGGTAGGGTTATATGTTATCTATTTTCTTTTTCTTCCTCATTCACGGCCACCCTCCCACTCACCCCCACCTCACCCCCATCCATTCCCTGATTCTCTCTTTCCTTGTAATTGTCCTCAGTTGTTCTGTACTAAGACCTGTTTGTTGAACTGATGAATAATTACTAAAAAAAAGTAAAGAAAAGAAAAATGTCTTACCCTTGGATGATGCTTTATAGCTTATGTAAATGTAAAGTTCTGACATTATTTCATTGCTCAACAACAACAAAAAATCTGAGATAGTAAAGGCAAGATTTTTTATATTTATAAATGAAGATATGTGTACTCTTTTCTAACATTAAATAGGCTCTCAGCACCAGGCTGAGTCAGAAACCCAGGTTCTAATTTAGCTTTACATTTTTCCATAGTATCATATTATCTCAGTAATGGTCCTTAAAGTTACTTCTGAATCACAAGGACCAATTTGTTCACAGCAGGAGGTAGGCATAGTATGCACAATTAATTGGGCTTGAGGAAATATGTCCTCAATATCAACATTGCCTGAGTCTCACTCTGGAAGAATCCTAAGGACACTTGCCTTATAATCAGTACACTTCACAACCCAAAGTACCTGAGAGTGGTGGCTAGAGTCAGTGTATCCAGGGTGAACATTTGTTTCTTCCCAGCCCTTGTGATTGCCCAGCTCACCTCCAGAAAGCATGGTAGACATTTATTCTAAGGGTCAATGTAACATCATCCAGGTCCTCTATCACTAAATTTTTTCATGTAGTTAATATCAGAGATATTATATGAAATATGTCATAATATGAGAAAATAAAATTGGAAACCATCAAAGGTTATAAATGTAAGCTGGAAGTCTTTTAATTAATAACTTGTTCAAGTCAATAAATGCTAGCCTGTGTCCATAAAAAGTTAACAAAGATTCCAAAATGACCAACCCTTTATTCAAGGTTTTGGGAGAAAGTGACTATATATTAAGCAGTAATATAAGCCATCAACAGTGTCATAAAACTAAAATTCTTAGCAAACTATGAAATAAATAAATAATTTTTTAAAAATATGTCTTGAACATATACACTGTCCATGGCTCTGTAATATGTGCCAGAAACATAATGATTAGTAAAAATGAATGTGGGACCTATTTTCAATGCACTTCCATCACAGAAAATTGAGAAAATTAATCAGATAATATGATAAAAAATTATAAAGGATAGGAGTGACATAAATCTCCAATGACTTCATCTGAAATGAAGATAATTTAACCTAACTCATAGATTATCATGATATTGAGTTTATTCCAATGTCTTGAGCATAGTATACACACACAAATGCCAGTCAGCTTATAACTATGTCAGTCCAATCATGTCCTCACACACAAACTAGTGAATATAAGCTCAATAAATTAAAATAATATATTCATTTACTTATTTAAAATATCTATTTAGAGATGGAATATCTCTAAACAAGTATAGAATTTAACTAATTTTGTACTTTGCTGCATAATTATTCATTCTGACAGTGTCAATATTGCCTTCATTTACCTGGGAAGTAATTCACAATTTAGCACAAATAAACTCATAGCTGGTATATGCAACCCATAAAATCAGGTATAGCATGTCAAAAACATGCATGCATTACCATGTATTTGGACACCAAATTAAATTTCATGTGGGAATCATACACTGGGCAGCCTTTTCAGATTGGCCTCTTTCACTTATTAGCAAAATTCACTTAAGGTTCCTCCCAGCATTTCCATGGCTTGATAACCTATTTCTTGACAGCTGACTTATTAGTGCTGAATAATATTTCATTGTTTGGATGTACCATGATCTATTTATCCATTCACTTACTGGAGTGCATCTTGGTTGTTTCCAAGTTTTGGTAGTTATGAATAAAGTTACTATAAAGAACTGCATGCAGGTTTTTGCATAGATGTAAGTCTCCTACTTCATTGGGTAAATATTAAGGAGAAAAATTGCTGTATTGTGTGGTAAGGAAATGTTTACTTTTGTTAGAAAGTGCCAAATTGTCTTCTAAAGTCTATAACATTTTGCATTCCCAACTGCAATGAAGAGTTCTTATTGCTCCACATCCTCATCAGCACTTGTTATCATCAACTTTCCAAATTTTGGACATGAGAATAGGTCTGTAGTAGTATTTCATTATTGTCTTAATTTGTGTTTCCCTGCGGACATATGATGTGGGGAATATTTTTATATGTTATTTTTTTTTTTTTTTTTTGCATATCTTCTTGGATGAAGTGTCTATTAAAATCTTTGCTCCATTTTAATTTAGTTGTTTTATATTTGGTTTTGAGGAGTGATGGTATATTTTGAGTAATAGTCCTTATCAAGAGTGTCTTTTGCAAATATTTTTGCCCAACCAGTGGCTCATCTCACTGTCCTTCAAAGAATAAAAGTTTTTTTTTAATTTTAATGAAGTCTAGCTTATCTATATTTTCTTCCATCCATCATGCATTTGGTAGTCTATCTAAAAAAGTCATTGTCATATTCAAGGCCATGTAGATTTTCTCTTATGTTTTCTTCTAGGGGTTTTCTAGTTTTGTGTTTTACAGTTAGGTCTATGATGTATTTTGAGTTAATTTTTTGAAAGGGTAATAAATCTAGAGTCATTATTTTGCATGTGGCTATCCAGTTTTTCCAGCACTATTAGCTGAAGTGACTATTTTTTGCTCTATTATATTGCCTTTGCTCTTTTCTCAAAGATCTCTTGACTATATTTGGACTGGTCTATTTCTGGGTTCTCTATTCTTTTCCACTGAGCTATTTATTCTTTTGCAAGAACCATACTGGCTTAATTATTAGAGCTTTATAGTAAGTCTTGAATCAGATAATGCCAGTCTTTCCACTTTCATCTTCGTTTCAATATTGTGTGGGCTGTTCTGGGTCTCTTACCTTATTATGAAAACTTTAGAATCAGTTCAATATATAAAAAAAATATCTGCTGAGATTTTTATTGGGATTGCACTGAATCCACATTAACCCATATTAATATTGGTAATTACAAATAGAGACTTCCCTCTTTAGGAAAATTTAACAAGGTTAGTCCCAAGTGAAGAATAGCAAGTTTTTATGGGACACAGTGAAACCCAGGATGTGTTTCCTAGATATAGTAATCCACAGTTCTTCAATTCTTTACCTTTTAAGAATCTTTTTACAGTCAAGTAAAAGAGCAATGATCCAAAACCTTAATAAATTTCCCCCCTTTGTTTCTTAAAACCTCTGTTCTCTAACAACAAGCCTCCAATAATAAAATGACAATTATTACTACATAATAGTGTCAATGAACTTTACTCACATTTGCTTCAATCCCCACAAAGACAAGGCAGACAATAGAACCCTTATATAGGGGACCTACAGCTGACTTATACCAGTCATTTGTCCAAGGACAGTCATATGCCCCACTGTCAAGGGCACAGTGAGGATGCCCACCTGGGTTTCCCCACCTTCCTGCCTAGGACTTCACAATATGCCACATTATATCCCTGTCAGATCTATAATAATAAGAGGGGAATATTCTAATTAGACAGGGCATCTTCCGATGTCATTCTGGAGGTCCTTCCTAAGGAAGCTGGGGCTGGAGGGAAGTCAGTCCAGGTCCCAGGTGCCTGTGGGTAGCCCAAGGGAAGCTTTCCCTGGTCCCAGGTGCCTGTGGGTGGCCTGAGGAAAGCCAGCCTTAGTCCCTGGTGCCTACCAGCAGCCCAAGGAGGGAAGCCTGGATCCTGGTTGCTGGAGGGAAGCTGGTTCCTACAGCCAGGGAAGAATGGCCTACACTTGCATGAATTTTCGTGCATCGAGCTTCTAGTATAACATAAAAAGCTTGAAAAGTAGACCTTGACACAGAGAAATTTAACTGCCCCCAAAACTCAGTCCTACCTATAAAACCCTCAGGATAATCTAAGAAGAATATGTCAGATTGCTCTGTTTAAAGTAGAACTTCTAACACATCAGTAGCAGCGTGATGTAGGGAAGAGAAAAATAAATCTGATAACCGTCCATTATTTCATGCCTCATTTGGTAAGTTACTTTCTGTTAGGGTGCTATTGGCAAAGATTTTTGGTAACTATTAGCCCTCTATTATTAATATTTCCAGCTTCCTTGAATCAAACGTATCTTTGCTTGTAATATTAAAAATCCCATCTACTCATCTCTGGAAAATATTTGCTGAGTTAGGTAAGTGCTTCTTAATATGTACAAAGGTATTAGGATAATATAATATCATGATTAAACCATCCGTAGACACAACTGTTTTTTAATTATGAAAAACTATAATTATAGTGAATCACTACATTTGAAAACTCATGGAGGGCGGCTCTGAGGTTTGCTTGAGATGCACCCCCTACACTACTGTTGTTGCTAATTGGATTGTAGAAAGTTGGAAGCAATGATTAGGCATGCTAGGATTCATCTGCCAAGTAACAATTATGAATCCCAGCAGGGAGCAGAAAGGCAAGCATTTCCCAAAATAGCAAAGGGACTCTGAGATGGGAAGGAATTGCTATGAGGAGTTAGAAAAAAAATTAATCTTTAGAAAGAAAATAATAGATCTTAAATTATGTTAAAGATGAAATAATGAATTAAAGAAAGACTCATAGTTAGCATAGCATGGTTAAATTCTGAGAGAGAAATGGTACCACAAAAATGGTTTAGTTACAAAGTCAATTGTTAGCCTAGGATTTGTTCCAAAGAGAATGGTAGCAAAAAGTCTAGAGCAGCTGTGTAATGGGCTACAAAATGAGAGACTAATGGAAGAAAGACTTTACAGTACTTCAGTTCTCACAGATTCAAAGAAATTGAACATGAAAAAGAAGCAAAGGAGGAAAGGCAGAGAGAGAAAGCATTTCCATGCATTTTGTAAACCTGACAGAGACATTTTGATTTCTCTGATGTTAGGTAGTTATAAATAGAATCAGGATGTTAATCTAAGATTAGCCATGATTCCAGGCAAAGCTTTTGGCATTGATAGTTTCATCAATATAAAACCTGAGGGGCTGTTTTCTCTTTAACCCATTACTATTTTTGTTTGTTTTTGTTCCTCTGTTCCCTGCCTCTAGAAGGTGCGATTCATTAAACTGGGACCTTGCCTGGCTTAGTCACTACTCCATCTTCAGTGCCTACATGAATCCTTCACACATAGTAGTTACTAAAAAAAATATTCATTAAATCTAAAACTGTATCTCTTCATGTCTGGAACATATGGTTTTGTCATCAACGGAAACTGCTTTTCTAGCTTTATTATGGAATCTAGATTCAAAATGATATGTCCTCAAAACTTGGAGGGTGTTTCCCTATTCTTTTTCCAGCACTCACTCTCACTCCCTGTTAAAAACCAAACAAAATGCAAGCTTCTGACTTTTATCCCTTTGTATGAAATTATTTTTCCATCTAGTAACTTTTAGAATTGTTTCTTTGTTCTTTCCTTGTATTCTAAAGATTCTTGAATATTTCCCCATTTATCTGACTCATAATGGGTGCTTTTAATTTATCATTTGTGTCATCGTTATCTCTGGGAATGTCCTGGAAATATCATTTTCATTACTGTCTCACCTGCATTTCTTTTTCTCTTTGTAAAACTCTTATAGTCGAATATCACTGATCAGTCATCTGTAGCTCACATTTTCTTTTATTTTCTTTAACTTCCCTCCCCCTCCCCTTCATCTTTCTCATCTGTTTAGACTAGAGACTTCAGCACTTTACATTCTGGAACATCACCTCCCATTCTTACAGACCTAAATTTCGCCAAAAACATTTGGACAATTTATTGAAATGGGAAACCTTTGGTTTTTGCCTTGTAATGGTAAACTGACTGTTAGTCCCTTGGCAAAATGTGTCTGGGATGGTGAAGATGGAGAGGATTGCTCTTAGGGGTGAGGCACCTTTTTTTCTGCCAAGGGCCATTTGGATATTTTATAATGTCATTTGTGAACCATACAAATTTATCAACTTAAAAATTAGCCTACTATGTCTAGTCAAACATTTATTAACTCACCCCTAATGCCTTGGCAGGGCCAGACCAGATGACTTCTCAGGTCTTATATGGCCTGGGGGCTGGGGATTCCTCATCCCTGCATAGTCCACATATAGACTTTCAACTATAGGTTTCTCCTGCTATCTGATAGTCGAATGTTCCTATGAAACCATTCATAAGCTAAACTGGCATAAAGTGAATAATCACCATTAATTTATATAGAAAAATATTTAAGCACTCAAAGCCCCATTTAAATGTACCAAATAACACATAAAGCCTAAAATATGGTTAAAATGACATGATAAATATACTTTACACTTTGTACATCCACCAATCCATCCAACCAATAGACTTTGCATTTTATGGTATTGAATTCCAACTAAAACAGACCACTTTGCTACAAGTAGAACCAATAACAACTTTGGCAGCTTTCAAGATTTTCTTCTGTCTGCATTTAATAGCACAAATGATGAAGGCAGGAAAGTTTAAAACACACACAACATTTCTATTTCATTCACCACGATCAAAACATTTCAGTCCAGTTTGTTGCTAAGGTGTAATATCTATACAGCTCTTTTAGGCTTTTCTGTTACCTTCAGACACATGTTACTAACAGATGCACAAAATAAGTCAAGATAAAGCACAGATGCTCACAAGCACAGTTCAAAGTTCTGGAGGCTTTATGCTGAGATACTGAGTGTGGTTCCAGGAAAGGGCTTAGCTGGAGCACTCTCACTGATGCAGGTGCACCATGACTCTCTAATGACTCATGCAAAACCAATGCTTCACCCTCTTTTCACATTTCTTTATAAAAGTAAAAATCCTTTATGGATTTCTTTAGGTTATTGAGCACAGGTACTAACATAGATCTTTCATAAAAGTGATGTAAAAACTTTCAAAAAGTGGGTTATACCTGTGTTTCCTATTTTCAACTGTCTCCCTTTAGCCCGCTCTCATCCCCTATTATCATCCTGGGGTCTCTTGACATACCACAGAGCAAATCAGCACATATATCAGTTTCAGTCCCTTCTGCAAGCTTTTGAGGCCCCTTTATTTATTATCTTTATTTAATGAGTATCTCCTATGTTTCAAGGTCACTCTACATTCTGAGATACAGCAATTAAAAAAAATAATAATATAAAATAAAATAATAAAATAAATAAAATAAAATAAAATAAATGGGCTTTAGTAAATAGCTTCCAGAAATTTGTTGTATCTGAGGATGACTCCCTCTCTTATGCTTTTAGTTGTTTATATGCATTTGGGTTATTTGAATAGTGTCTTAGGAACTAATGAAGGCCTTATTTTCGCATTCTACTACCTTGAACCACAATCTTTATCTAACACATTGGTTCTGAATTTCATTTTACTATCAAGAGGCCTGATGCACGAAATCTGTGCAAGGGGCTCAGCCCTCACAGCCCTGGCTTCCTCCAGAAGGTCCTTGGGATGGTCTTTTTGCTGTACAGTCTAATTAGCATATTAGCTCTTTATTATATAGGATTGAAGAAATATGAAAATAATTTCTTGTATAATTCTAAATTTGGTACAATCTTACCTATGACCAACAGTTTTCAGACACAGTGTAGTCCAAAGTACAATTGTAGGCTTTGTAGTAAAAATGGCTCAATTTAGATTTCTTGTTCTGCCTGCTATTAGAAGAGGCTGAGCAGGTAATTTGCTTAAAACTTAGATTAAATTATACTTGATGAATAAAATGGGATAATGTTTAATATAAATGCATATAAATAATACTAACTACTTAGGCTATAGCATATGCTCAATAATTATAGAAGAGGTGGCAATTTAATTTTAAGTGACTGGAAAAATTTAATTTTGTTGTTCTAAGCTACAATCAAACCCATGATTTTAATCTTATACTTATTGGCATGGTTTCTATGAGCTAATATTTAAATTAAATGGTATAGCCAAAACCAGATTGGCTCAGTGATAGAGCGTTGCCTGCAAATTGAAAGGTCCCAGGTTTTGATTCCAGTCAAGGGCTTGTATCTTGGTTGCGGACACATCCCCAGTAGGAGGTGTGCAGGAGGCAGCTGATCAATGTCTCTCTCTCTCATCAATGTTTCTAACTCTCTGTCCCTCTCCCTTCCTCTCTGTTAAAAAATCAATAAAATATATTTAAAAAAATAATAAATAACATGGTGTATAAAAGTACTAGAACTATGTGAAGAAAATAATCATATATGTAGTATTCATACACTCACACACACACACTTAAAATCTGAAATAGATAAACAGATGGGATAAGTGAGTTTTGACTTCTAATAATTAAATCCTCAAAGATGTTCTTAAAGGAAGTCATTATTTTGCAAAGTACTGGTTGGCTTAAAGAACTGGTAGTAATGTTATTTCACACATACAGGAAAAAATGTGCACTAAAGTACTAAATCCTTTTTAAAAAATTATTATTGGCTTTCTTATCAAAATTTATAAATAAATTCCAGAACTAAATTACTCTTTCTCATTAAAGCAAATCCTCTGGGTGAGGCAACAATTTGTAGTGATGTTTGGGACATCAAATGGCATAATCCCTGTCAGATATTTATAAATATTGTGTTGTATATGTTTGTAAGCAAAGCTCCATCTCATTTTAAAATGCTGTTCTAAATTCTGAAAAGAATTTGCAGACTTTCAGAGTGGAACATTCGAGTAATGCATCATATTTTGCATTTTGCATCATATGTTGACAGTCCCTTAATTATGTTTTGAAATGTGGATGTGTCAAGACAGCCTAGGATTTGAGTCATCACCTTAATTTTCAAATCCACATGGTTTAATTTTCTTATTGAGAGGAGTTGAAAAATACCTGGCTGTGGTTGATGTATAACATGTCTTTTCACCATCCCTCAAATCTCAATCTTAGGAATAGTATTTTCTCATGGAGATTTGGGAACCTCATCTCAGCCTTCTAATACACAACCTAGGTTTATGTTCTGTATGCCCACCCTCTTGAAATTGCCATGACAATGAGAATGCTGTTCTTTCTTTTTCAGAAAGATGACATTTAGCGATGCTTTGCTATATTACTTCATAAATATATGCCCTACAGTCACTTGAACTGTTGAGAATTCTCCAATATATGAATTGCACCATCTGTTTATTACATCTTTAATCAAAATATCTAATCAGAATCTTTTCTGAGTAAGGGCATGTTTGTATTTGTTCTCTGTCCTTGTGTCATGTGTTACCAATTTTCTTTTTTTTTTCTCTCTCTCCAAACATTCGCAGAAAAATGAGTAAAATGAAACAAAGTCTCATTTCAGATAATTAAGACAATATATCCACAAATATGATTAAGATCTTTTGCCAATGGTAAGACAAGTCCCATGTGAAGCTGACTTATGTCTTCCACTCATCTTCATATACAGACCTATGTATGTTATACTGACAGTTCTGTGGCACTGCTGCCTTCAGTGAGGCAATTCCAGACTCTGAGCTTCAGCCTCAAAAAAAAAAAAAAAAAAAATGTGTACAGTGAGCCATATGCACAAGGAAAACTTGTAACCCTCTCTTTCCTCTATCAACTGAATGACAAGTGGCTGCCCTGAGAATAACAATTTTCCCTAATACCTATGGGTACTTCAAAAAGTGGCCTAAGACCCAGTCGGCATGACTCAGTGGCTGAGCATCAACCTATGAACCAGGAAGTCAGAGCCGATCAGTGATTCTCATCATTTATAATTCTATCACTCTCCCTTCTTCTCTGAAATCATTTTTTTAATGTAGTAATAAATAAATAATGGTATAAGGTTAGTTTTACCTGATATAAACAGTAAACAAAAAGGTAGTTTATTTTTTCTATTATGTCTGACTTGATCTTCCTTTTGAAATAATATTGGTCCAAGATGATATGTTATTGAAGCAAGCTATTTCTCCAATAGTATCTGAAAATTATTCATTGAAATTAATTCTTCTTGGAAGAGGATGAAATGACATGCTGTTATATCAATGGTGTTCACCTTTCTCTACTATTATGGAGAAAAATCAGATTGGTCATGAGAAAGTAGAAGGAGAAGAAAATGGGAAAAAAAGAAAAATAGAGGGGAAAATCAAGATGTATTAATTAAAAATTTTGTCACAACTTCATAAATAAGTCAATACTTCCTATTCTGGTTTTCAACCTTGGTCTTTCTCACCATTTCCACCTTTACACACACATGTTCACCTAAGCACAAACTCACACTCACACAAACATACACACAATAGAACCAGAACAAAGGAGTGAGCAGATGACAAACAGGGAAGAAGCGACTCCAAATAAAAAAAATATCACTGTGAGATGTGAATAAAAATGAAAAAAAATGAAGAAGCTCTCAGAATACCTTCTGCTGCTTCCATATTCCATCACATTCCCACATTTAATGCCTTTTTGTTTCACTGCCCTCAGCTTTGTCCTGTTCTTTGCACCCAAAGTAGCTCAGAGTCTCATAATTAGCCTATTTTGAGATTTTCAACCTATAATCCACACCTCAGAACTTCATGGCAAAAAGAGAACCTCCTAATTTTCTCCACCTCAGCCATTTATTTTACATTATTTTTTCACTCTGAGCACCTCAGGGGATGCTCTATATCCTGATATGGCAAAACCACATGCTTTTCAAGTCAGTGTTTCACTAATAATCATCATATTATAGCTGAAGATGTGCTTAATTTTTAGTTATTAAAAACTGCAATATATGAGACTATTTTCATATGGAGGATTTATATGTCTACTTTACTTTAAAAATATTCAATACATTTCTGTCAGTGGAATTTGAGAATTTACCGTCCTTAATGCAGACTAGCTTAGAATTTGGGGGACTATTCTCCAAGGATATATAACTACCTGGCATATGGTTTTTACCTTCATATGGGATGCAGGCATTGGCTGCTAATATATAAGAAAATTAAGTGCACTCAGCCATGGAGCAATGCATTTTTATCAGGGAAAAAAAAAGCTTTAAAAAGTCAGTTCTATGTTTCTATTTCTCTCAAGAGATGCTAATGGAATTGTGGACAGCAGTAATAGTTACAGGATATAGGCTGCTTCTCTAAGGACAAAGAATTAATGTAGAAAATATAAGTAATAATGGTCTGATCATGATTCTGTGTGTAAATGATGCCATTGGAGCTACTGAGCCTTTGACAATAATCTGCAAATTGATTTTTTTTAAAAAAATAGAACCTCTGTTTCAATTCATTTTAATTCAACAAATATTTTTTGATAGCAAGCTAGGAATTCATTACTAAACAAAATTTTTATCTTTAATGGAGCTTATATTCCCATAGGATGAGACAGAGCATGAAACAGACATTCCAAATAAATGAACAATATAATATATTATAAGTTGACTAGAGGTCCAGTGCACAAAATTTGTTCATGGGTGTGCGTGTAGGGGGGGGGGATGTTCCTCAGCCCAGCCTTCACCTTCTCAAATCTGGGACCCTTTGAGGGATGTCCTACTGCCCATTTAGGCCTGATCTTGGGCCTAAATGGGCAGTCAGACATCCCTCTCACAATCCAAGACTGCTGGCTCCCAACTGCTTGGGTACCCGCTTTCCTGATTGCCCTTAACTGCTTCTGCCTGCCAGCCTGATCACCCCTTAATCACTCCCATGCCAACCTGATTGATATCTAACTGCTCCCCTGCCAGCCTGTTTGCCCACAACTTCCCTCCTCTGCCAGCCTGATCACCCCTAACTGCCCTCCCCTGCTGGCCTGATCACCAACAACTGCCTTCCCTCGCAGGCCTGGTCCCTCCCAACTGCCTTCCCCTGCTGGCCATCTTGTGGTGGCCAACTTGTGTCCACATGGGGGCAGGATCTTTGACCACATGGGGGCAGTAATCTTGTGTATTGGAGTGATGGTCAATTTGCATATTACTTTTTAAAAATATATATATTTTATTGATTTTTTTACAGAGAGGAAGGGAGAGGGATAGAGAGCTAGAAACATCGATGAGAGAGAAACATCGACCAGCTGCCTCTTGCACACCCCCTACCAGGGATGTGCAAGCAACCAATGTACATGCCCTTGACCAGAATTGAACCTGGGACCTTTCAGTCCACAGACCGATGCTCTACCACTGAGCCAAACCGGCTTCTGTGCATATTACTTTTTTATTAGATAGGATAGAGGCCTGGTGAACAGGTAGGGGCCAGCTGGTTTGCCCTGAAGGGTGTCAGGATTAGGGTGGGGGTTCCCTTGGGGTATGGGGCAGCCTGGGTGAGGGGCCTGTGGTGGTTTGCAGGCCAGCCATGCCCCCTGGCAATCCAAGTGGATGCCTTGGTATCTGGAATTTATTTATCTTTTATAATTGAAATTGTAGCCTTAAGTGAAGGCCTGGGCCGGCCAGGGTGTGTAGAAAGCTTAGCTCCCTCTATTGCCTGGGAAACCCAAGCCTCCCTCCTGCTTTCTTGGTGGCCACAGCCATTTTGGATGGGTTAATTTGCATAATCGCTCTGGTTGGCTGGTGGGTGTAGTTGGTGGGTATGGCTTGTGACTGTAGCAGAGTGATGGTTAATTTGTGTATTACTCTTTTATTATATAGGATAAGTATAGTGGACAAACATGTGGAGCAGACTTGAAAGCAGGATGAAGAGGGTTGTCATTTCAAATAGTGTGGTTGAAGTGGTGACCTGTGAGTGAAAACCTGACAGAGTTGAGGGGTTAACTGTGTTAATATCTGAGGAAAGTCCCCTTATAAATGGTCTAAAGCAGAAGTCCAGCTGACACATTCAAAGAATAGCAACGAGGCAGACATAAATGAAAGGGAATCAGCAAAAGGAGAACTGTAATTAATAAAACCAGATGTAACTGATTGTGAGGGGGACAGATCACTTAAAGTATTGCATTGCAAGCCTCTTTCTTTCTCTAGGTGAAATACAGAATCTGTCAAAGGTTTGAACAAAGGTATGACATGACATGGACAATAATGTATGAGGCTCACCCTCCCTGTAGAGATAAGAAGGGCCTGTGGGAGGTACTGGTAGGAATAGTCACCCAGGGCAAAGATGGCAGGCATGTGAGCAGAATAGGGGAAGGTAAAATGTCTAAACCTTTGGAAAATTTTGTAAAGAGAGTCAATAAGATTTTCTAATGAATGATTTGACAGAGAGTAGAAAACCTGATCAAATAAGTATAAAAGCTAGATGTAAACTAAACACTTAAAATTTTTAATTAAGCATATTCATCATCTACTTTGATCACAAAAATAAATTCATGAGACTGAAAAGCAAGGTATAATCTCCATTTTACTAATTAAAAATAAAACGAGACTTATTAAAAGATGAAGGAACCTATTATTACTCTCTGGTAGGAAGTACTTCTTACCAGAGAGCAGACTTTCAAATGTGTTACATCATTTAATCTTTATACAAGCCATGATAGTTAAGGACCAAGCCCAATTCTGTAAACAAAGAAAGGGAAATTCGGAATAGACTGTGATATATCCACGTTTCCATGGTCAGAGTTATGGTTTAACATAGCTCTCACCCAAAAATAATTTTTCTTACATAATCCCCAGCATCTTTACTATTTGAAACTATCCACATTTACTCATGAAACGTCTTTAGACACTTAATTCTCACAACATCCCTATTCATGTTCTTCATGTCCATTTTCTAGAGGATAAAATAGAGAGAAAGAGATGGAGACTGTTGTGTTAGTCAGGGGTCTTCAGAGAAACAGAATTAATAGATTATAAAAGGGGATTTATGATGAGGAGCTGGCTGTATGATGATGGAGGCTGAGAGGTCTCAGGATCTGCTGTCCACAAGTTGGGGATTCAGGAAAGCCAGAGCTGTAAATTAGTCCAAGTCCTAAAGCCTGGAATCTGGGGAAGACAAAGATAAAATCTCAGCCTGCGGGCAGGAGAAGATGAGAAGTCTCAGCTCAAGCAATGAGACAGAAGAGAAAAGCTCCTCCTCCCTCACCCTTTTTGTTCTCTGCAGGCTTTAGCAGATGAGATGACACCCACCCAGGGAGGACCACCTACTTTATCTCACCCACTGGTTAAATTCTAATCTCCTCTGAAAACATCCTCACAGGCACACCCAGGAGACATGTGTTACCAGATATCTGGGCATCTATGGATCTAGTCAGCTTGACACATAAAATTAACTACTACAGATGCATAGTAATATTCCCAGAGGTACACACTAGTGTGAGGTAATGATGAACTTTAAATCTATGGTTGTTTGACTCAAAAACCCACAACCTCTGCAACTAAACAGCACACTATAAAAATATAAAATATGCTCTCCTAGCTTCCCAAGAGTGTTGTGAAAATTACATGAAGCCATTGGTGTGAAATTGGTGTGCTAACTGCAATTATCTCTTTGTATACGGTGTGCTATTTTTTATCCTTAACCTTTGGCTACCCAATTTAAATTTTAAAATCCAAAACTCAAGTCCATGGAAGGCAGTTTCCAAGGCTTGAGGCAGTCATCATTTTGGATGTTGCTGGTTGCATTTATCTGATGTGTTTCTTTCAAAGAACCTAAAGTGAATGGAAGCATAAAACCAAAACCAAGACAAAACAGAAACACAGAGCAGCCAGATTTGAAAGCAGGCTGCAGCCAAGTATCCCCTTTATTGGTGGTTTTGCTTTTCTTGATTTCAGTTAGCTTTGGTCTGTCAAGGTCCAAAGGTGTTAAATGGGAAATTTCAGAAATAAACAACTATTGTAAGTTTTAATTTTGTGCCATTCTGAGTAGCCTGATGAAATCTGCTGTCTAGCGCAGGAAGTGAACTGTCATTTTGTCCCTACCACTTAGTCTGGGTTATCAGATTGACTGACATAATAAATATTATAGAGCTAGTGTTCAAAGTCACCTTTATTTTAGTTAATATCTAGAGGAATGGCGCACGAAAATTCGTGCACTTGGAAGAGGGGGGTCCCTCAGTCTGGCCTGCGCCCTCTCATAGTCTGGGACCTTTTTTTTTGGGGGGGGATGTCTGACTACCCAGGAGCCCTCTGGGGATGTCCACCTGTGGGCTTAGGTTCACTCTTTGGGGTATCAGGCTTAAACTGGCAGTCAAACATCCCTATGGCATTCCAAGAGCCTTTGGGGGATAATAGCTTAGGGGACCGGGCCTAAGCCATTAGTTGGACATCCTTAGCACTGCTGTGGAGGCGGGAGAGGCTCCCACCACTGCTGCTGTATTGGCTTCTGGCTAAGCCGCACTCCCACTGTGGAAGCACACTGATCACCAGGGGACAGCTCCTGCATTGAGCGTCTGCAATGTGCTTGACACTCTGGGGTGCTGAAGAAACAAAGATGAATCAGCTTTAACTTTTTGAATCTCAAAATCCAAGAAGAAAAATAGGCAAGTAAATGCGTAGGTTTAGGCAATACAGATAGGACTTTCCAAAGGAACAAAAATCTTTAAACTCTAGCCAAAAGGAGAGATGAACTGTTCCTAGGAGATCTAAGAAACCACATAAAGCTGGTTTATGTGGAAACCAGCTTTTAAAAGTGACTTATAAATGTGTGCTTGTCACTCTAAACAAAAGAAGGAAGTGTGCATTTCAGACTAAATTTCATAGATTTGTAAGGAATAGAATAATAAATATTTGGAGAATGCTAAATTAGTCTGTTGATATTGAAAGATCAGATAGAAATGAGTAGATATTTAGGGACAGGCAAGACTATAGGAGGAGAAATGTGACTAAAAGTTGAGTCCTTAATGGAATAAGACATTAAATGCAGGCAGAGCATATTTTATTTAGTTTTGTACGCATACAAAACTTCAGAAAACTTTGAGCTTGATACGTCTATAAGAAATGAATTTAGGAAGAAGGACTATTAGAACAATATGTATAAAGAGATGATCTGAAGCAGAAAAACTGATTAGGATCAAAGATAAGAAGGAAATGAACAAAATAGTAACATAAGAAAACAGATGCAAGATGCATAGAAAAGGTAAACTAAAGTGTATTAGAGAAAGTCAAGGTATAAACAAGATAAAACCTGAATAACTTAGAGTCTTTTGGTGTCATTTATCAACACAGCTATCCCAGGAGGAGCCAGGAAATCTTGTGAATACATCAACAATTAAAGAACCTTGCCTGACCAGTGATTGACCATGCATTAAGAGGTCCCCAGTTTGATTCTGAGTCAGAGCACCTGGGTTGTAGGCTCAGTCCCCAGTAAGGGGCATGCAGGAGGCAGCTGATCTATGTTGATGTTTTCTATCTCCAATTTTTTCAATCTCCTTCTCCCTTCCTCTCTCTTTTAAAATTTATTAAACACATACACATTATTTTTTTCAACTAAAGGCCCTTGATATAAACTTGTAAAGATGTCTAAACCAGGTATCAGTGGTGGTCCAAAATTTAGAAAGGAAATAAGTCTAGACATACAAATTTTGGATATGGTTCTAAGAAATAATATTCCGAGATTGCACAAAATAAGTAAAGGAGTGCCCATATATTAAGAAGAAAAAGGACTTGAACAGATTATCATTGGAAGTGTTCTCTTTCCAGGAATAAGTGGAAGAGGAAGAACTAGTGAGAAAATAACATGAAGACTTAGAGTAGAATTATAAAAAGTATGGCAAGGCTCAGAAATAAAGAGAAGACAGTTCTAAGAGGAAGAGGGAAACGAAGATACTTTTTTTTTTTTTTAAATATTTGAGAGAATAAGATGCTAATTGTATCCATAAAAATCAACCACAAAAAAGAAAGCTGCATGAATTATCTATTTTAGTGAAGAGTTTAAAGTAGATAACTGGAGGTTTGGCAATTCTGGGAAGGCTGAGTAAAGCCTGGGTAATTGTGAAGTGGAGATCCAGATCTCCTAAAAGCAATGATGACTATCTCAGCCGCCTGCGTCATTGCTGTGGGTGATGCTCAAGAAGCTACCCACTTTAGAACAAGAGCAGAATTCCATGTCTCACTCTCCACAGTGTCTCAGGAAAGTTATAGCTTTTCTCCAAAGGTCTGATTACTGTCTCTCTTCAGCAGAACTGAGCAAAAACCAAGGACATTTGGAATGTAGTTCACAGATGTTCAGCCTTTGGGCTTTAGAATTAGTAAAAATTATTAGGAATGCAATTCAACTGAATGTATCATCAGACCCTGAAATGTTTAAAAGGTTTTACTTATGTCCACTTAACAAAATTGGCCGTAAATCATCAGAGGTATCCACATATATCCCATACCCCTTCTGTATTCATTGTAGCATTGTTTCTAAGAACCAGTGAGTTTAAAAGCATATTTTAAAAATAGGAACATTATTTACGGAATTGTGGTATGTCAATAGAATAGTACGTTATGTCAGTGGTTAGAATAATCTTTTAAATTATTTTTAATGTGGATCTGTTTTTTTGTTTATTTGGATGTCTCCGTTCCTTTTAAACCTCTTTTAGCCTCAAAGTTGATTTATCTCAGGAGATATTTATTAATTAACTTATATAAAGGAAGTTCTAAAGTTATCTTTTAAATTATTTTTTTTCTTGAAGATTAAATATTTATTTGACTTTTTAGACAGGGAGAGACAGAGAAAAGTCAATGTGAAAGATACATTGATCAGTTGCTCCTTGCACCTGCCCCAACAAGGATCTATCAGATGCCTTCCACACCCCAATGGACCTGCAACTTAAGCATGTGCCCTGACAAGAAACTGAACCCACTATTTTCTGGTGCATGGGTCAATGCTCCAACAAACTAAGCCATACCAGCCAGGACTGGAGTTATTTTTTTTCTAATGTATCTGAGTCTTATGTTCAGTGGTGCCAGCCAAGGCAGATTATAGGAATGCCGCATGTAAAAGATAAGACTGGCAGAATCAAGGGCATTTCCATCTCTCTGTATGTTTGATGTGATCACCTATTACTTTCTTCGCCTTGAGTCTTCTTGTATATTTCACTTCTGTTTCTGGCATTTGCACAGCCAATAACTGTCTTGGACGATGGCCTTGGTATTGTCATAAGGATAATATATTTTCACAAGGATGAGTCTTCTTGGAACAATTTGTTCAGTGGATTAGACTCTCCTGCATCAGAGCCCAGCAGGTCTTCCTGTTTGAACTGTCTGCTAGCCTAAGATTTATTAGGTTCTATTCAAGGCACTTTTCACCAGGTATATTTCATTTTTTAGGCTTCCTAATGTTTTGCAGAGGGAGTATAGTGAGTTGTAAATGTTATGTCACACCTGTTGATTTAAGTGTACATTTTTGAAAGAAGCTAAACACATTTCTAGATTCATTATTTCACTACCCTTTCATCAAAACATTGCAATGTACATTTTAGAATAATAAAAAAAAAGGTAAGAAAGACAGTGCAGCAAAAGTCTACACAGAAGAAAACACCCATCTGAAGAAGCAAGTGCTGGTGGCCCTGTTTTTGCTTATTTTTTTTCCCCTTCAGTGTATTGTGTATTCTCCATTTGCTTTGTACACTCATCACTCTCAAAACCATTCTCCACCTTTTCCTCCCTGCTTACTACCCTGCCCTTGATCCTCTCCTTCTCCATATCACTGATCAGATTTCTAGTTGGGTTTGCCAAATGTGGGGTATGAGAAAGTTTTCAGAAAATGGAGGATGAAAAAGGTTGGATACACTTGCCCCTGGGCCTTCCCTGTCGTAATGTCAAGTTGATAGCAGTGGCTGTGTCTTCTAGGATGCAGATTCTGAGGCAGCTCCCCCTTCCCCATTGGCCTTCAGCCCAGCAGTGGTAATGGCATTCTGCTATTGTTAGTCTCTAAGAATCTTGCCCCAACCTTTCTTATTGCATCTCTGAGAGAAAAACTTCTGCATCGTCAGAGTTAGAATCAATTTCCTGAGGGTGACCTTGGCTGATGTACATGCTATGGTCTACAGGTCTTGAGAAACTGGAGGATAACCAACCTTACAAGATGAGCAATTAGCTTATAATTGTTTGCTTATTTTTTTCATTCATTTTTTGATGAAACACTTGTATTAATTTATCCAAAGAGCAGAGTGCTTAGTATTGTGCATTTCAGTTGTGTATGCCTAAACAAATGAAGAGGGAGTCAATGGAAGAAAGAGGGGGACATCTGAAACATTTTTAACAATAAAAATAAATAAAAAGAAAAGAGTTGTGCTAAAAAATGATAAAAATGAATTATTTTTCCTTTGTATTTATTGGTTTTGTTAAATGAGCAAGGCTCTTGAGCTTTACACATTATTTGTTTATATATCTCACAGGATAAATGAGCCTTTGGTGTAGCTCCCATCATAACTTTTCATTTTTTTCTTATAATCTAGTTTATAAATATTCTGCCTTGGACATGCTAAATCTGATCCTTTAGAAACAGAGCCAATAATTTTTGACTTTATACTCATCTGTACATATAAAGTTGAAAGTTAAAACTATATGAAACTAGGCAAATAACAAATACAAAATGCTTTAAGTGAATAATTTTCAGATCTCACAAGAGGCTAAGAGACATCCAAATTCCAAGCAACCAGACTGTAGAAATCTCTTTGGACATTGAGGGCAATCGGTGGATTGTGTAATAGTCACACTAAAGGAGGAAGACTAGACTAGCCCTAGTACTTCAGTCTTACCCTGAAAAAGTTTAAAACCAAGCTTTGAAAGCATAAGTCCTGCCAAAATAGAATTCAACATGTTTTAAAGAAAGAAAACAAGTCCCATACACTGAATTATGCATCACTCATTATGTCATAAATCCACTAAAAAATTATGAGGCATGTGAAGCATCAACAAATGAGTAGATAATTAGCCAATAGAAACACACCCCCAAACACAAAGATGATGGAATGAGCTTAAAGAAACTTTAAACCTGATATGAACTGCAATTATAAATATGCTTAAGATTTAAATAAAGCATAATGAGGACAAGACTGAAGAATAAGTAAAATAGATATACAAAAGGGCACAAAATGGAAAGGTTATAAGTAATGTAAGAAGATAAAAGTACCCATGGACACAAATAGTGGTGTGGAGAAGGCCTGTGATGGAGGGCGGAGCTAGATGGGATCAATGGGGAGGAAAGGAGACATATGAAATGCTTTCAATAATAAAGATTGTTAAACAATGAAAAGAAATAAATACATATGGAAAGAAAAATGCACGGAAATGGATCAGTAGATATTTTTAAGTTATAAAATAATTTTATAATACAGATTAAAACATAATTGAAATAAAAAATCCTCTAGAAAAATATTACTTTTGAAAAGTAACTTAAGAAGAAATAGAAAACCCAAACAAATCAGTAACAGTGAAAGAGATTCAATTGTTAATCAATAATTCCAGACTATCCCTGCTATACCCTAACAAAAATAAAATACAAAATCTAAGAGAAAAACAACCTCCCAATTATTTCCTCATACAAATTTTACAAAACCTACAAGAAACAGAAAACCTGTATCTTACTCGAATAATGTCAAAAGAAAGCTTCCCAATTCACTCTACAAAGATGAGAATAAAACATAAAATTTTGGGCCCAGTCCTCTCCTCTCCACTTCAATCAGTAGACATGACCAGGTCTAAGTTAGCTCAGTGAAAGACCCAGGCCCTGAGCTTCAATACCTCCTCCTTTCCAAAGAGGCCACATCCTTGATTAGGAACTTTCACTACTGCAGAGCTACACCCCAGTTTCTTGCTTTCATTTCAAAAAATCTGTGGTCCCACTCTATTGAAATCCTGGCCATGGCCCTTAGAATATGGCTTTGCCAAATGTAAGTGTATCTCTCCCTGACACACATGGTATCTGTTATGCTACTTCTCTGCTTATTTGTCTGTTTTCCTCCCAGGAAACCCAATCTTTTCTATTTGAATATTTGACAACTATGAGTATATTGCCCCCTTGCATAATACCTATGCTTAATATGTAAATTAGGAGTCCTGAAGAAACTATTAATTGAATTGACTATTACGTTCTATAAGCTATTCTTATTAGTTAAATCTTACTGTGACAGACTCCTCTGTATTTTGCCAATCCAAAATAATGATTTTCAATTCCTTCTTGCCTTTTAAAACCTTCCATTTGACCTTTAATTTCTATTCACCCTTACAGGTTATAAAATAATATTTTAATTTTGGATTCAAATTTACAGAATGCTATACATTGATATGTAGCCTAACACAGAATCAGGCAAGTAGGACAGAATATCTCCCAACTTGAGTGCGAAGACATTTCCCTACGTTATTACTTTGTCCTTCACTGACAGAGCGGGGCCTGAAATATATGTTCGCACTCTGTTTTCTGTCTGCCTTGGATTGCTATAATGAGTTGAGCTGTCAGTGGTGAGAATGTACCAAAAGGGCTATGAATATGTAGAATGCAGAAAGATAAGATGAACCTGAGTATATAATGTCGACTCCAAGGACATTGCCTTCTGGGGTTACACCACATTACCAGTATTATTAAGCAATATTCATTTTTCAAAGGTTTTTTTTTTCACTCATTTTCATGAACTCTTTCTAGTACAAGTATATAAAACATGTTGATCTTGCTAGTTCCTGACTTAAATCAAAATTATAAAGTACGGCGAAGGGAAACAGACATGTAAGGAACACCTATTAGTTACTCTCCCCATCTTCTTTCATTGTCCTAGCTTTCCTTTTAGGGCTTCGTCCTTCACATCTTTCCACTACCTAAATGTTCAGCTGGTGCTTCTGATCAGCCTCCATAGAGTAGCTTATTTTAATGGCCTCATCATTTTAGCTACCACATCAAAACTTCTTTGTGCCTCATTCTCTCTGAAGCTTAAATGGTAGATGACCACTAATATAACACTAATGTTTAGAGCCTAATGATTTACAAAGGATTGTCACATACACATCAACCTAACTGTGTCAATCTGATAAACTCAAGATACATCCAGCCTGATCAGAAGAGCAAATAGTTTATATTTTTAATTAGAGCTTTTTTAAAAAAGGTAAATGGCTATTTGTTGAAGGAAACATTTTGAAAGGGGTCCTATATGAATTGGTGAGGTATTTTTTATGAGGGCTACCCCCACCTGAGCTATATTTGTCAGGACAGCAAGGAGCCACAGGATTCCCCACTCTTCCACATTTTTCCACTATGAAAAGTATGAGCTAACTGTTTCTGAGAACCAGTGTTTCTTAGACCTCAGGAATTATTCTTTTCAGGTTGCACATGACAACCCCATGTGATTGATGAACTTTCAAAGTATTCAAAGAACATATGTCTGCTCTGATTGCAGGAAATGCTTCTGATTTCCTAATTACTTATAGACTTTCAGAAATTCCCTCATGGGAATTAGAAAGATGCAACCACAAGGATTTTACTTCTACTTTCCAATGTCAAATGAAAACAAGCAATCTATAAAATTCATGTACCTGACAATACTTCCTACTGACTAACATTACTGTTTCTTGGCTGATAATTATGAGATAGGTTAAGCCTTTGTCATTTTTTTGTCATTTTAAGTTAAGCTACTTATAAGAATCCAAGTCTAAACCTCAGAAAGACATTATTAAACCATGTACCTCAATATCTATACCGCTTGTAGGTTTTGCTCCCCTTTGGAGAATATTTTTCAATTTGATTTTAAATAACAATTTACCCACCTTCTGAAGGCCCACAAGGCATTTCAAACCTGGAAGGGGAAAAAGAATTTACTCCTATTTCCAAAAAGTCATTGACGCTGTCTCAAAGGTACAGCTTCCTCCCTTGTCTTGGCAGTCAGATATGTCTCTACCTGCCAAATATTAGTAATAACAGGATTATTCATCATATCTTAGCAGTCTATGACAAAATCAGACCATCATTCCTGT
Organism: Pipistrellus kuhlii; assembly: GCF_014108245.1. Taxonomy (NCBI): domain Eukaryota; kingdom Metazoa; phylum Chordata; class Mammalia; order Chiroptera; family Vespertilionidae; genus Pipistrellus; species Pipistrellus kuhlii. Next base: position 5,585,552 of record NW_023425404.1, read on the forward strand.
TGGTTATCATAGTTGTTTGTTCCAATACTACCTGGAATAGTCTGGGAAGGAAATTAATTCATTACAATATTGTGTTGTTCTCTCTGCTCCGTCATCCTATGCCCAGTAGAATGTGAGAATCTTACAATTTCAGGCAGTGTCCTATTCATCTGTTTCTCAAACACATAGCATGATAATACCAGTATGATAAGTGAATGCATGAGTAGTTGAATAGGACCTTTCTCAGAATTGACTCTTATAACAGCATCTAAATTATTTGCTGATAAAATGAATGTAATGTGCATATTTCATTACCTGGAGAGATTTTTCAAGTCAGACTGTTTTGTTTGGGGGGTTATTTCATACAACTAAAACAATGCATAGCAAACACGGTGTAGGACTTGAAAATACAAATAAATTAATTAATTTACCTAAATGAAAATAGCTTGTAAGTTTGACTTCCTGACATATTTGTTTTAAGTAAACAATATTTAGATATGTGTGTGTGTATATATATACATATATGTATATAATACATATATACATAATACGTGTGTGTGTGTGTGTGTGTGTGTGTGTGTTTAAGAGTGTAAATTTAAGATGCTGGTGCTTTGGAAAATGGAGCTATTTCTTTTTTAAAAACATAGCTGTCGCCGCATGTGAAAAATTGATTAGGCTACATAAATTATTTGAAAGGACCACAATCATTGAAGAGAATGGTAATAAAACTGATTTAAGTTTGACATAAGGAGATATTAAAAGTTAGCAATAATTTTACTTTATTTTTCTATAACACTTTTCAAAGTATCTGATGTTAACTATTTTTTAGGTATTCAGAACAACACTGGGGGCAACAAAGACAGATCATTTTGCATATTCTAATGATGAAAACACTAGGTAAAGCAAACTTCTGCCACTTTGTTTGACCACAGACTTATGTCAGAAAACTTCAACCAAGACCTATGTCTCATGATTCTTTAATCTTCCTTACCATAAAGAAATTAAACTTGTTGGGTAATATTAAAGAGAAGAATATGTTAAGGGTATAAATTTAAAAATTAGCAGAACTGGGGGTAAGGGGGAGAAAGGATTTATTTACTGCAAGAGTTTTGTTTTGTTTTATCTTGCTGCAAAATAGAGGCCCAAATGTAAAGCATATGAAAATTAAGTTTATTAATTTATTAATAAGGACTTTTGAGGACCTAAATTTTCCCAAGCAGCATTCAAGTTATGAGGGATATGGTAGGATATTTATTTTGGGGAGAAGAAGAGAGACCAAACCCTTCCTTACATTCCAAAGTGTTATAACAAAAATAAAAATAAAATAATTCTAAAAATGATAAGTACTATGAAAGAAACAAAATAGAAACTGTGTAGATGGTATATATGTGTGTGTTCCCTCAAACTTTAAATAGTGTCATCATACATGGTCCTGGGGGGATAACATTTAAACCATAATGAGGACATATATTTAAGCAGATTGTTTAAATAACATTTAACTATACTTATTTTCACCTAAGATTAATGAGAAATAACTCAAGTAGGTTAATGAAATAAATAAACCAATTATTTTATTTAAATGTGGTTGTCAATTTAATTTAATTTTTCTGACTTCTGCACAATTTTGACATTGTTACATACAATTGGGTCTCTGTATCTGATGGTTCTGCAGCCAAGGGTTCAAGCAAATACAGATCACAAATATTTTTAAATGTTACATTGTTCCAATGCTAAAGGTCTGTCATGGTTGCTTCTACACAAAACAGTTACCTATAACCTTTTTTTCTTGATATTACTCCCTAAGCACTGCAGTATAACAACTACTTACATAGCATTTAAACTGCATTAAATATTATGAGTTATCTTGAAAATATTGAAAGTAAATGGGAGGGTATGTCTAGATTATATGCAAATACTATTGTAATAAATATTATATGCAAAGCCATTGTAATAAAGAACTTTAGCATCCTGGAATCAATTCCTGAGGAATATCAAAGAACAACTGTCCAGATATATTTAATGTATTCAATAAGTCATGGCATATCTTGCTCTCAATAATTATTTACTTAATTCATCATGCCTGATTTTCCATTATTAGAAATCTGTTGATTTCATTGTCATGTCACAAAAAACCTGCAAAAATAATTGACACCTTTTTTTTAAATTAGCTGTATACCTTTTTTAGTAAAATGACTACCTTTCAGTCTTAGTAGATAAATGTATATATATGTTTAGTTTACTACTTTGTTAGATATTTGGTTAATTTAAACAGTATACATATTTTTAAAAGTTTTTTTTTTTTTCATAGACAGTGTCTGTCCTGTTTATTTGTTAGCAAACCACTTTGATTGGTACTTTACTGTTTTAACAGAACAAATTATTTTTCATCTCTTACAGATCTGCGGCTTGACTGGGCTCAAGTGGGCAATTTTCATGTGGAATCAGTCTCTCGTGTGGTTACAGTCTGATGCTGGGCTGAGCTGCATTTGCAAGATAGCTCAGCCCCGTGGCTGGCGGCAGCTTATCCCAGAAAACAGTGAGTGCCACCTGGGAATTCATAGGAGTATTAAACAGAGCTCCTGCGCTTGGATTCTCTCTGTGGGTTGGGCTGCTGCTCAGAACAAGGAGGCTGGTTTTCAAGAGAGATCATCCCAAGGAAAAGAGTTGAAAGGGGATCTGGTTGGAGATCTCAAAGGATCTTCTGACTTGGCTTTGGAAATATTTAAACACCCCAACAATCTAATTTATAGGTTCAAAATTGAAGAGGCAACCCAGATGCAATAAGAAGAAAGCACAGTGGGGTAGGAATATAGCAAATAAAAATTCTCTGAAAGGTCTTCTTTGGAAACCAGCTACTGTACATGGTCTTCTACCCATGCATTGTATGCAGATGCTAAAAGATTCTGTAGGAAATTCATAGATAGAAACCACTTGTGAGAGTTGCAGTGAGTGTTGGTTCTGTTGGCTTGTTCACCACAGGTGTCTGAGAGTAGTACAAAGCATGTTGCCAGTTAAAGTGATAAAATAGGTGTCTGGTGGTAGGAGATTAGTTATTAGACAGTATAGATCAGAAAGTGTTCAGCAGTAAACAGTCTGCTTAATTTATTGATTTTCTATTGAACTATTACAAAGTAAAACTGATGAAATGTATAAAGATAAGGAAGAGCCTGAATAAAATGGATATTCTACATGAACATGTTTATACTGAAAGAAATGGCTTTGGAAAATAAATTATAGATTATTGGTAAGATTAAGTACAGATATTACATATTATTTGTTGTTTCAAAGATGTCAATGACTAAATATCACTTTGAAATTTGACTTGAAAGCATATGTGGAAGTAACACACAATTTCCAATGTTTGATCTTATCTATCATATTAATTTGTAATCTGATTTATCTTAAAAACAAAGCAGTTCATATAATAAATATATAGAGAACTAAAATTATATTTGTGATTGGATGCATCTGTCTTACCACATATACAATCTTCACAGTTTAAATTTTATGTAAAAGACTAGAAGCCTAGTGCAGGAAATCACATGACACTCAGACCCTGTGCACCACAGAACCCAACTCAAGTCCCACCAGCACCCTGCGACCCATAAATGCACCTCCTAGTTACTGGTCTTTGGTCGTTACAGCATTACGACTACTGAGTTTTTATTATACTGATTCTTTCTCCTTAATTACTGTCACCAAAATCTCATCTCAATTATTACAAAGGAATCAAATATCTTCAGATCTATACTGGCCCAATTGCAATTAAAAAAAAATACTACTATGTTTAAGCCATATATAATAGTTTTGTTATCACTTGGGAAAAGTCCCTGTCCTCACTTGTTGCTCTTAGGAGTGGGCCTCATGTGTTATTCCAAGAAAAAAATTTTTCTGAGACTTTCGCAGGGGAATGAGTGATTTTTCTTTGTGCGAAATTAAACCCCTGAGTTTCCAAGGTCCCCTCTCTCTCCTTCCCTTCAAGGAATAGATCCAATTTTGTCTTTAACAGTGCTAAATCAAAGCCAGAGTTCAGAATTTTTGCTGCATATGGATCAGTGTTCATGCCAGCATTAGGCTAACTTAGTTTGCTCTAATCAATCAGTCCATTGCATGTGATGTCTGCAGAGCCACTGGCTATGGAAGATATTAGTACATGGGTAAATATAAGGAAGCAAAAAAAGCCAAAATATCCATGAGCCAAGAACACCAAGAGAGCAAGTTCCATATTTATGGGATTATGTATTCCCAAATTTGCATGGCCTTGCAGTGGCCCTGCTCATTCTGGCAATGATCTGTGTTCTAAGTTTGACTGGTAGGCACTTTTCCTAGTCACCCCAACTTAAATGCACATGTGACCATTTCCTCTTTGTTGGATTCCTTCCCTCAGTGACCTGCAGGGGATGCTGGTAGTTCCCTGAGCAGTATGAAATTGAAGCTTCCTGGTGAAGCTGGATAAATGACATAGCCATAATATCTGGCTTCCTCTCTTGCCACTTTTCTATTATTATTTTTTATTAGATATTTTTATTGATTGCAGAGAGAAAGGAAGAGGGAGATAGAGAGAAACATCAATGATGAGATAAAAATCATTGATTGGCTGCCTTCTGTATGCCCCTAACCGGGAATCAAGCCCACAAGCTGGGCATGTGCCCTGACTGAGAATCAAACAGGTGACCTCCTGGTTCACAGATTGACACTCAAGCACTGAGCCATACCAGTCAGGCTCCTTTTCTATTATTAATAACTAGAGGCCTTGTGCATAAAAATTCATGCACTGGAGGGGTGGTCCCTCAGCCCAGCCTGCCTCCTCTCACAGTCCAGGAGGCCCCAGGGGTGGGTGGTGACCCAGTGATCAGGGAAGATGATGCCTCATCACACCTGTGCTGCTGCCACTGCCAGCAGTGCAAGCTTTAGGTGGCCCTGGTTACTGAGCCTCAGGTGGCCCTGGACAGCTGGGAAGCTGGGCAGCTGCCATCTGAGGCTTTCTTACACCTTGGGCAGGCCCTAGGTAGTTTGGCAGTTGTCATCCGAGGCTTGCCTGTGCCTCAGGCTGTCCGTGGGTGGCTGGGCAGCCTCCATACAAGGCTTACCTACACCTCAGACTGGCCCTGGGTGGCTGGGGGCTGAGGGAACTGGGGTGGGGGGGACTCTGGAAGCAGATATGCAGTGGAGCTAGGGAGACTGGGCACTGCCATCCTGTGGCTGTGGGCACTGCTATCTTTGATGTCATGGCAGTCAATTAGCATATTCCTTCCTTATTGGCTGTGGGTGCCACCATTTTATGATGCCATGAGGGTCAGTTAGCATATTTACTCTTTATTAGATAGGACTAGATAATTACAATGGTATCAGTTATAAAGTGAGGTAGAGGACTCTCTTCAGAAGTTATATTTTAAGTACTACTTATATATATTTCAGGAATTTTTAATATTCTTTATTATACAGTGGACTTTTGGCTTTCATCTTATCTAGTAATAGAATTATTTAATTTTGTTTATTAGTAATATTAGCAAATCTTTCTGTCATTTGAAATAAGTCTGCTTGAATTATGATACCTCTGTGAATACTTTTTTTCAGTAATACTTTTTTCCCCCCTCTCTGCATTCCTAACAAAGACATGTGTCATGAAAATCATGCTGATTATATCCTACTGCATCCATGTTGACATGTTTCTTCAAGATCATTTTACCAAAATTGTGTGCCACTGAAGGGAATAACTTCTGGGTGGGATTTCTGTTTAAATGTGACAGTCTCTATTGGGAAATTCAGGTAGCTCATCACACATAGGAAATTGAATCTGTTAATTTAAATTAACTTTAGGGAAAGTGCTCTCCTATCATCTAGACTCCAATTTTTCTATAATTAACTGTGAACCAGGAAGATGGCAATTTAGTTACATTGTACCCTTAACCACTCAAATTGAATCTGAATTAACTTGCAGAAAACAGCTCACCCTTGCTAAACTGATGATTTCAAAGTTGAACATGAGCCTTACAGTGAAGAATTAGTTCTTAAGTTGCCCTAAATAAACTGGACATAAAATAAACTGGACAACAGGAATACATTTGTGTTCAATTTATCCTTACTACCTTAAATGAAGAAATAAAAATTGAGGCTTATTTTTACACATTGTTATCAACTTTTTCAAGCTAATGTTTTCTCTTGCATCCCATCAACAACACTTGCCAAAAGAATTTTCATGTGCTTCAGTAGGAATGCCAGCTGCTCTGCTTACCTGTCTGCTGACTGTGCTCAGGGGGAGAGAAGGGAATTCTCAGAGAGAAGTGTACTTCTGGAAGAACTAATGGGAAGAGCCTGATGGTAAATATTGACTAATGAACCTGGATAGCAGCATTATATTAAGGCCCAGTAAAGAGCTAGCACCAGTAACATGAGGATACACATTGGTCAGGATAGTAGGACAAAGATAGATTTGAGTCTGTGTAAACAGCTAGGAATAAAAAATAATAATAATATATCAGTTATCAGGACAAGGGGAGGGGGGAGAATCTGATCTAGCAAAGGACATGCAGGTAATAATAACTCAAGATAACTAAGAATAAGGAAGTCAGAACCATAGGTAAACAAACTAGAAAAAAAGATCTCAGGAGCTAAGACAGTGATATACTAGTAGGTAGAACAAGTATATCACAGTAAGAAAAAGAACCTCACCCCTATATTTATTGTATTCCATAGCTTCAATTTTTCTGGCACATAGTAGGTATTTGATAAGTACATATTATTTTGAATTAAACCTTGATGATTTGAAGATTGTACAACTAGTTGTCCCAGAGTGTCATTGTTGCTAATCTGACAAGTAATACAGATTCTGATTCTCCTTAGTATTTGTGAAGAGGCAAGGAAATATTTTGACAAGCTCTTAATTTCATATTCATCTGTGAAATTCTATAATAATAATAAAAGTGTAATATGCTAATTAGACCCAACTTCCTTCCAGACGACCTTTTGGATGAAGCCAGGGCTGCTAGGGAAACCAGGGTCCCAGCAGCAGGGGGAAGGAAGGCCTATTCTTGCACAATTTTCATTCATCAGGCCTCTATTTATGTATATAAAAGCCTAAGTGACCGTTAGGACTACAGTAGTTGACCAAATGACAGATTGACCACTTGCTATGATGCGAACTGACCACCAGGGGGCAGACACTCAAAGCAGGAGCTGACTCCTGGTGCTCACTCTGTTCCCACGGCCAACCTCATATGGCCAGCCAACCTTCCACAGTCTCTCCCCCCACCCCTCCCAGCAGATCAGCCCCAATCAGCCCCCATTGCTGGCCAGGCCGAGTGACCCCAACCATGCAAGAATTTATACACTGAGTCTCTAATTTAATAAATAAGAGCTACTGGATTTTACAGGAGACCAAATCCCATCTCAACTGAGTCACTCATATGAGATATCTCACAGGAAACATGCCATTGGTAACTTAAAGGCATGTGAGTTTCTAGAAGTTCTATGTCTGGCTTCCTTGAAGATAGTCTTTGAATCCATACATATTTGCCAAGTAGCACAGTTCATCAAAAGAGCAAAATTATGCTTTTACGACTCTCAACATGGCTAGATTTTCTCTTAAAACACACTTACTTCTTTAATTACTACTGAGAAAAGTGGCAGATAAAACATACATGATAGAATCCAAAGAATACCTCTTGAGTTTTGGACAGATGTTGGAGGACTTCCTTTAGAGAGCTTTGGGACACATTCAGTACTTTCTCCTATGCCAAAAAACAACACATCCATTTTCTCAAGATGTGAGCAAGAACAATAGATGTTTTTGAGAATTTCATAGGGAAATAGGTAAAGGAAGTCAATGATTTGATGCATAGAATAAACTTAAAACAAATCTCCATTTAAGCATTTGTTACATAATATACCAGGTGACCAAAAAATACACAGGAATACTTGGAGATTCAGGATAAACCTGTTTATTTTTAGATGTTTCACATGTACTACCCTGTTTCCCCGAAAATAAGACAGTGTCTTATATTAATATTTGCTCCAAAAAAAATGCGCTAGGTCTTATTTTCAGGTGATGTCTTATTTTTCCATGAAGAAGAATACGATACACATTTATTGTTAAATGAAAATAAAGGAAATTTATTACCTGTATACAGTACATAGTGCGGTAGTTGTCAACACAAACCAGACAAACTGAATTCTATTGTATCAAGAATTTACTCATTTATTCAATGACAGTCATGTTATCATCTTCTGGAACATCATCATAACAATCCAATTCCTGAATTTCCTGGTGAATTTCTTTCAGAATCAGTGGACCAAATCTCTCATGTTTAGCCTGGGGGGTAGGGGGGGCTTATTTTCGGAAGGATGCCTTATATTTCACTCAGAAGGAAACCTGTAAGTAGGTCTTATTTTCAGAGGATGTCTTATTTTCGGGAAAACACGGTAGTACAGTAACTCAGGGGAACCTGTTTCCAAATTCTGAGCCCTGAATATGGAGGAAGCTTTCCCTTTATACCCTTTGATTTCTTTGTCCCCTAAGTATGGATCAGCCTTCTGGACTTTTTGCAGGCTTTGCAAAAATCCCTGGGTATTGTTATGGGGGCCGTGAGACCACACTTAAAGGCCTGGCTTGGCACCAGAGCTGATAACCCCCCTCTGAGGATTGTGTATGGTTCATGGTTTATGGCCTCTGTTAATTGGGAGTATTTAGGTAAATAGGTCTTGCAAGACTAGATTATTAAGGAAGGGGCAGTGAGTTAATTATCGACTACGGAGAATGTGCATTAGAAGGCAGTTTACTGGCACAGATTCAGATTGCAACCCCTTCCGCCCCGCCCCCTCAATGTATTTTTATGTTTCCCATCACATTGACTGCTATTCTTCCAAATGCCCTCTGTGGATGTCAGCCATCTCACCTGTCCTCTCTCTTTCTCATCACAGATTCTAATATTGGAAACAATTTAATTTGATTTCCTGAGTACCTCATTATGTAAAGAAAGTAGCCACATTTTATTTTTCAAATTAGCTCATTGACTATCTTCAATTATTTAAGAAATTTCTTGGAGGCCTTATCTTTCATCCAAAGTAGTTAATTAAAGTACTCACCTAAGAAAATATTTATTGCCCTGGCTGGTAGCTCAGCTGGTTAGGCATCCTCTCAGTACATCAAGGTTGTGGGTTCGATATAAGTCAGCCCACATACAAGAAGCAACTAATGAATAAAATTTCAAAAAAAAAATTTCCCCCTTCTATAAGGAATTTTGTTTCATAGAAGATAGGATTTTCTCTATTCATGCCAGAAGAAATCACAATGTATCAATTATAACCACCCTTACCCAATGCTGCTCTAAAAGCTATAAAAAAAGGATGAAAAGATAAAATAGTAGTAGGGAGGGAATTTCATAGGAGAGAATGGTGTATGAGGTCAGAGACATATTATTTATATCTCTGAAATTCACTTTTCTCAAATACAAAATGAAAATATCAATGTTAATGTTCCGCTTTCCACTGGGGTTAACTTGATATTTTTGAGGATAAACTGAATTAACAAATGTAAAGCCATTTGCACAATTTCCCGTGAAACTCCAACTGATGTTCTTCTTATTCTGTTTACCTGAATAATGGCTAAAAAAGAAGAATTTATGGAGAGAATAAAAGATAAGTACAACTAGAGAATAAGAGGGAACAGAAAGTCTATTCACAGTGAAATAATGTTGCAATTGCAAAAGCATTTAAATATTAACATCTCAAATTACAAGGACTCTGCATATTTACAATATTGTCATTTTCTTGGCTCAGAAGTTATTGTGATTTATTTAGTAAAAGCTACTCCTGAAATCCTCTGTTTTCTGGTCAATGGTAGAAAAAAATGACATTGTGAAATTTTACTCTCTACAAAGAAGTTAAATGAACTTAGGGAAGTTGGCCATTTATTGTTATAGTTTTCCCTCCTCACCTTTTCTGAACAGTGGCCACCAATAGGAATAATAAGAGATGTGAGAGCAAGGACTTCTGTTCCCCTAAAGCACATGTGTCAAACACAAGGCCCACGGGCCAAATCCGTCCCGCCAGGCCTTGTAATGTGGCCCGCACTGCGCTGTCATCACTGCACTCCGCTGCGTTTCCATCACAATGACAGTTTATGACTGTTCAGTAAACCATTCAGCCCGCGATTTAGGCTGGATTTTAGATTTTGGCCCCTTCTCTGATTGAGTTCGACACCCCTACTAAAGCATGTTTCCATTAATCTGAAAGGCCTCTGGATTTGGATATAGGAGGATAACCAAATAGTCATACTAACCTGATCTTTTAAAATGTATCTTTATTGTTAGAAGTATGATAGATGTTGTCCTTTTTTTCCCCTTTGACTCCTCCCCTTTCACTACACTGCTGTCTAAGCCCACGGGTTATGCATATATGCATATATATTTTTTGGTTCATCTCTTCCCACATCCCACTCTCCCACCCCCACCCGCTGCCTTCCCTCTGAGATGCATAACTTTATTTTTAAACATGACATCACCACATTGTTACAGAGTTCCCGAACAATCAAACAATGCAGGAGGAGAGTTTGGATAAACTTACTTTATTCATCATGCGATGGGCTTAGAGAAAATGAATTCAAATTCTAAGCAAGGCTACAAGCAGAAATTTCCTTTTTATTAGAGAGCCAGCCTTATGTGCACTTAGTGGTTATCTTGATGCTGGCCTTGAAAACAACACAGTTCTATCCAATGAAAAAATGCACCTGGCATGGCATTGAGATTACAGCCATATCTAGTCTCTGGCCTACAAGGTCAGACAGCTAAGTTTATCTTCATCATTCTTCAAACAGGCTAAAGCTGACTAGAATGCAAACATTTTTAGAATCAGCAGAAAATTCCAAACAGCAGTTTTTTACAAAATAGGGTTTTTTTTTTTTTCCTTTTCAGCATGACTCTGCAAGTCCATCATTTATTCCACTTGCTTTTGTGTGTGTGTGGGGGTGGGGGGGGGGGAGGTTCTATGGAAAGTAACCTGATCATTCATTTCTGACTGGGCAGGTCATGGTGGGTAATCACACCCGTAGGTCATAACTTCTTTAGTAAAAGGCTTGCTTTACCTCAGGCAAGCCCTGGTCATTGTTTCTGCGCCTCTAGGTTAATACACCTTTGAAATATTTTCTTTTAAACCCCTTCACCTAAATATAATACCTAACCATCCTTTCACACTAGGCATGCAACCAACCTGTAATCAGAGTCCTGATTTGCTTTCTCCTATTTTTATGTAATCTTTAAATCCTCTCCTTAATTTCAAATGCCTAAAAGAAGCTGCAAAACTGTTCTTGGGAGCATTTGACATCTTGTTTTCCAATATGGCAGGTGAAGGAGTATGAGGGAAATATAGTAAAATGGGGAGCCTGGCATGACTTATTTGTTTGGATTCTTCTTCATCCCTCTGTCTCTGGAAAGAAGGATGGGAGGGCACCTCTCTGAGGAGGATTTTATGAGGTGTTTCAGAGAATAAAGGTGAGCTGGGGAAGAAAGCAATGACCTTCCTGCTTCTGCCATTTAAAAAACTCCTTTATCTTATAATACTTAGTATGTTAATAAAATAGGAATTTTAGAGATGAAATAGAACAGGTTTAGAAAATTTTAGAAATTTTGGAAATTAAGAAGACCATGGACGAAGCTTGGGTCTGCAGAGCAGCAGAAGATATATTTCCATAGAATGGGGAAGCTGAAAAGCTACAACAGGTACATTTCCATTTCATGAGGGAGCTGGGAACAGCAAAAGGTCTATATTTACAAAATAAAGAGAAGGAAGCCCTTCATCCAGAAGGAGAGGAAGAAAGCCCAAAGGGAAAAGGAAAACAGTAGGGAAGGGGGTGAAATTCCTATGGGACATGAGCTCAGGATATACTATAGTAACTAGTCTAAGGGAATAGTGATCAATCAGAGGGGATATCAAGGCACCAGGATGTGCAGCCTTTATAAGCCATAGGGAAAAGGAACTCAGAGGGACCCTTCTCCCTCCTCACGTGGGAATCTGTACTTGTTTTTTAATGTTTCCACCTTTGCTATACCGCCTGTTCAGGAATTAATTATTTTACTCCAATGAACAAAGAATTTGGGTTCAAGTCCAAAATTTCTGTATCATTAAGATGCCATTCTGGGGGGTAGCATGCCCTGAACCCCATTAAGCTCAATCTCTCTCTTTCCTATAGCAATAATCTAAAAAAAAAAAAAAAAAAAAAAAAAAAAAAAAAAAAAAAAAATCTTCCTAGCTTGTTTAACTTATTTGGTTTAATATGCATTATCTAAGTCTTTCTAACATTCAAATATAGAGAATCACATTATTGGCTCCAGTTCTATTTGAGGAAACACAAAATTAGGTCACAGTCTTATTGTCACATAGCTGGTTCTTCCTTCTCCGTCTACCCAGCAGGAGAATCCTTATGACACGGAATTCACACTTTACCTCTTCACAGCGATAAGCAACTCATTCCCATTCCTTTATTATTAAAGGATTAACCCTGAAACCTTATAAAATCACCTTATTGTCTTAAGCCTTTTACAAATAAAGCCCAATATTGTTTCTTTGGTGAGAGGGCTGTTACTACTTTTCAATCAAATTATCATTTTTCCCCTTTTTACACACTGATACAGAACCTTTGCTAGCTTGGCCTATTAACAGTGAGAACCAGGAAAAAAAGAAATACTCTGAATGGTCTGCTAATATTTCAAATGCTTTCTGAGATTACCCACTGTAATCTTTGTCTAAAGTTCAATAGCATCTGATAATTATTTTTATCGATATATATGTTTGCATAGCAAGTATTATTTGCAAAATTTAATTATTTATATAACCTCTCTGAGTTATATCTCCTGATGACTTGAAATTTATTTCAGCATAACTTAAATTCAAAAATCTAAATTTGCCTTTTTGTAACATCAGATTTGCATAGTTAATTAAAGGGGAACAACAATTTATTTATTCAGATTTTTATGAATATCTCCAAATAATTGGTATTAATGCTGGTAATATTCCCCTTCCATTGAATGTAGGTGAGACCTGTGACTTGCTTCTAACCAGTGAAACATAGCAAAATGATTGGATGTCACTTTGATGATTACATTATACACAATTTCATCTTGCTAGCAATCTCTATCTAAAGACTTTCAAACTCAATCTACAGATTCTCCTGCATGGCTTGATGAAGTAAGAAACTATGTTGGAAAAACCCAACTGGCATGGAAATGTGAACAGCCTCTAATAGCTGGCTTCCAATCATCAGCCAGCAGGAAGTGGGACTTCTAATCTATCCTCCAAAATTTTGCAAAGAACCTGAGTTAGCTTGGAAGTAGATTTTTCTCTGGCTGAGCTTCCCTGTGAGAACACAGCCCAGTCATGTCTTTGATTATATACTTATGAGACTCAGAGCAGAAAATCCACTTAAGCTGTGACTGGAATCCTGTTTCAAAAAAAAATGTTTTTATATAATAAATGTGTTGTTTTGTGTTACTACATTTGTGGTAATTTATTTTGCAGCAATAGTAACACACATCATTTTTACTATTAATTAAATTAAAATCAAAGTACTGGATTCAAAAATGTATACTGCACATAATAAAAATAATCAGAACAAAGAGTTCATGAAGAGAACAAATATTTCTCGAAATGCAACCATTACCAAAATTTTCTTATGTAACCTAGAAATTTTCTGAATAATTTCAAGCAATTTATGAGAAATTTTATTTCTCAATAATTTTCCTAAAGATATGTATTTTAAATTATTTAATTTGATGAAAGAAATATAGTAGTAAATAGCACTTTACATTTATTGTTTTAAATATATAAGTGAGATTACGAGATTTTTATCTATTCAACTGAAAAAAATCCCTTTTTTTTTTTAACTTGGTTTTAAATAATCAGTTCCACTGGAGAAATAGTTTAACTTGAAAATTCAAAAGAGGGAGGTCATTAAGAAAAACTTGACAGAAGAGATTAGAGTTTATGTGGGGTCTTGTATCCTATACTGAGGATCAGTATGAAGAAAATGTGGATGTCATTTCAAAACAAAATTAATGTAGGCTATCTTATCCTTGATAAATCCACAAATATTTGTTATGTGAGAAGAGTGAAAGGACAGAGAACTATTCAACCCCCTTTTTACCTATCCAATCATTATACAGATATATCCCTTTCTCAATTTAAAAGAATTTTATTTAAAATTTATCTGCAACAGATATTATTTACTTTGACAAAGTTGATATGATTTTGCATAAAGGTACAACAACTACAGTATGTATATTCTGAACATGGGTTTTGGAAGTATATAAATTGACTTATTTAAAATATTACTGTTAAACTGTATATGTTGTTATTAAGACTGCAGATATGTTATGCATTAATAAAATTGTTATAGGCTGTCCTAATTTATATCAAGTATAATGAATAATATATAAAAATATAGCTATATAAAGGTATTACAACAAATAATTTTGCGAATTTAATAGTAATATTAAATATTTATTTGATATATTAAAATAATTTTCTTTTTCCACCACATGAATGTAAGATCTACTACTTCTGGGTGGTGGTTTGTATTTCTAGGACCTTGGACAGTGCTTGGAAAAGCAGTTCAATGTAATAGTTACACAAATAATACATTTGCTATTTGTATACATTTATAATTACCACATAACATATTCATATATAGGTATTTATCTATATATTATAAAATATTTTACTAAGTTAGAAACACTAAATGTACTATTTATTTCTGCAAATTTAGTATTTATATACTTCAATAATAAACCATATTGAGAAACAGCATAAATCAGTATAAGACTATTTATTCATGTGTATAGTCAACTAATTTAGCAAGTAGTGTTTACCAATTAATATCTACTTAAGCTGCATTAAAGAAAAATAATATTAAGTGGGCAAATCTGCTTTAACACTCTTTGTAACAGTGGAAAATAAAAAATAAATTAGGTTTTTACCCAGATTTTTAATTATGTTTCTTAATTTTCCAATGGAGTTGAGCATTAGCAGTTTTAAAGCCATGCCTCTATAATATATGTAAATATTTCTAAATAAAATTATGAGTTGGAACATTTCACTACCCAGAGTATTTATGAAAGTCTATTTCTTTCTGTTGATGTTGTTGTTTTACTTATATTTACTTATTTATTTAATTGCTAATATTTTCAAACTGTTTCTATCATTTCCATTAGCCATCATCCTTAAAATTGAATGATATTACTTAAAGAGTGTCTAGTGTCTCAAAATTAGAATATGTATATAGATAGAGTTGTCCAAGGAATGTGGTTTCAGATTCTTTTGACTGTGGGCTTCTTGAGCTGCTCTTCTATGCTTTTCATTTCTACTCTGCTCCTCTATCTCCTAATCAATATTAATTACCTTTCCCCCTACTTACATCTAGGTGAAATGAACAATATTTATTCAGGAGGGATGTGTGAACAACTGTTGTTCTCAGCTCTATGAATGCTGAGAGGATAATTAATCCTTCAAGCCCTTGGTCATTGCCCCAAAAAGACTCTACTGTCATGTAAATTAGACTTTGATGGCTCCATTCTGACAATTTAAAAGGCATCTCATATGACCCTTCTCTGGTTGGACTGTGGGCTTTCCAAAACCTCTAGTTCTCTAAATATAATTTAAAAAAAAAATAAAATCAAAAGTAGATTTATCTTCAGCAAAGAACACACCTAGGAAAAGGATTTTAGAAGACTAAGTCTAACTTTGAGGAAATATAAGGCTTTTGTTTTGATGGGGAGCATAACACATTTTTTTTTTTGGGGGGGGGGGGTCGTCCTAGCAATCTGAATTTGGTTGAGTAACCTGCCTTCTACTGCACACTTTTGTTAGCCACTAATTAACTCCATTTGTGAAAGAATGTAGGAGACCAGCAGCCGGACTCTGTACCTAGTTAATCAGTATCACTAATGCACATTCCTGATAGCCTATAATGAAGTCATTGCCCCTTTCTTAATTATCTGGTCTTGCAAGACCTATTTACCTAAATACCTCCAATTTACAAGGGCCATAAAGCAAGAATGTAACAGCTTAACTAGAGGGAGGTCATTGGCACCATCCAGGATAGACATTAGATACAATTCTAACTGACTCAAGGTGGGCTGAGTCAGAGAGTCCATCACAGAAGCCTGGTAGTTAGGAAACAAAGAAACTCAGAAATATAAAAGGAGAAAATCTCATTGCCTAAGTTGTTCAGGATCTGGTTCTTGGAGTCCCCTGAACCAGCAGCGCTGCTTTGAATAAAGGCTTACTTTCCTGAACCTTTAAGTATACAGCTGCCCCTTCTTCTGCACCAATTCCATAAGTTTTATTTACTTACTAGAGGCCCGTTGCACGAAGAGGTTCATGCAATAGGCCTTCCTTCCCTTGGCTTCCAGCATCGATTTTCCTCCAGCACCCAAGACCCAGGGCTTCGTTCCAGCCAGAGTCTGACTTCTTTGTCTTTACTGCAGATTTTGGAGTGTGCAGTCTTGTCTTTGCTGCAGCACTCCGCTCCTGTAGATCCCTTCTCCCCCTACCCTTCCTCTCATAGCAGGCATCCTGCCCCACCTGGCCACACCATGCCTGGAGCAGCTACCACATGTGTCAAACACAAGGCCCGAGGGCCAAATTCGTCCCGCCAGGCCTTGCAATGTGGCCTGCACTGCGCTGTCATCACTGCACTCTGCTGCGTTTCCATCACAATGACAGTTTATGACTGTTCAGTAAACCATTCGGCCCGCGATTTAGGCTGGATTTTAGATTTTGGCCCCTTCTCTGATTGAGTTCCACACCCCTAAGCTACACAGTCACCATCTTTGGCCTTCTAATTTGTATTCTCATTCTGATTGGCTGTAGGCATAGTAGAGGTATGGTCAATTTACATGTTTGTCTATTATTAGATAAGATTTTGTTTTTATTGATTTCAGAGAGAGGGAGGTAGAGGGAGAAAGGGATAGAAACATCAAAGATGAGAGAGAATCAATAGGCTGCTTCCTGCACAGTCCCTACTGGGGATTGATCCCACAACCGAGGCATGGGCCCTGATGTGGGAATCAAACCATGATCTCCTGGTTCATGGTTTCAAACACTGCGGCAGAATGTTTTTGTTTTAGACGTGTGACATTCCCTCACATGGCTGGTGTATAATGAAGTTTGCCCCATAGGGTTCATATTTCTTCCCAATATGAACTGGTCAGTGGACTTCTTTGCCTGGACCTTCCAATTAGTACTCTTAGATGATGAGTCATTGTATCTCCATGTATGCAAAATGGCTACCCTGCTAGAGAGAGCAAAGAAGAGATCATGTGGAAAGGACATATGGAGAGGCAGAGATGAACCATCCTACATTTTAGCTAAGCCCTGACCCCAGGAGACCTGACAGTTGAACGCAACTATGCAAACTGACATTGACAAGAACATCAGAACTGTCCAGCTGGGCCTAGCCTAGATTACAGAATTGTGAGTATATTGAATGATGCTATTTTATAGCACTGATTTGGGGGGCCTTTAATTTGTACCAATGCATAATTGAAGTGAACTTTGTTACCTGGCAATAGTTTCCAAAACAAAATCTGGAACTGTGTCCATACCTAATTAACTTCATAAACTCATTAGTAACCAGTTATTAGTCTATCAGTTGATTCAAATCACTTTCATCAATTATAATGATCTGGTGTCCATGACTACAGGATCCCAGTACCCTTTAAAATAAAATCAGACTTGTTTTTACTTTTAGTTTTAGCATTAATTATAGAAAACAAAATTCAGAAACACTGACACACCCACCATAACTTATCTCTGATGAACCATTGTACAGTATTTTTCCACTCAGGATCACACTTAAAAGAAGCTGAATATGAACATCAATTCATCTTTTTTTGTAGAAAAAAAAGTCTGTTGAAAAAAATAGTCTTTGGTGTTAGTTTTTTGTTTAAATTCCCTCCAGTTGCAAACTAGTCTTACTAGTAATTCAGCACATCTGTGAAAAAGAAAAAAAAAATAGCTTTTTCAGTATTAGTGAGCCCATGTCCATAAAAGGTAAACATTTAGCTTTTTCTTTCCTGGGAATAAAAAGAAAAAAGAATAGTCACTAGACTTCATTGATTTTACTATGGATAACCTCACAACCTCTCCTTCCGATCATGACTAATTGCTTACATACTCTATTTCATTCCCTTCTCCCCTTATCATTGTCTTTCTCTTTCATACAATCCAGCTGCCATCACCATGACATTTTCTAGACTGTTACAAGATTGAGATCTGAAAGCCACAGAGGAGCAAATATGAGGAGTAGGCATTCTAAAACGATAATTCGTTCATTTTTCTAATCATGGAACCCACATGAGGTCTTCCAATACAACATCTAGTCATTTATCAACTTAAGAAAGTAAAATTAATTAATTTAAAGCTATTTTTAATAAACCAATAATTCATATGCCACTATGAATCTTTACAACCATGTTATAAGGTAGGCATTTTCCCAGGTCATTTGTGAGAAAGCAAAGTTTTACTAAATCTAAGTGACTTTCCCACATTATATAATCCTTAAACTGATATGTACTTGAAACTTTTCTCTCTAACTCCAAAATCTGGGCTTTTTTTTTTTTTTTTTTCCTATTGTTCTCCTAATACATGACTTAATGCCTTGAGACTCCAACATAGCAAATCTTATGCTTGTAGTTTATGTCTAAACAAATTTTAGAAGTAGAAACTTAAAATAATTCTTTTCCAAGTCAGTTCAATCTAGTAATAATAAAAGGCTAATATGCAAATCGACCATTCAGCAGAACAACTCCTCACTATAACATGCACTGACCACCAGGGGACAGACGCTCAACACAGGAACTGCCCCCTGGTGCTCAATGTGCTTCCACAGGGAGAGTGCTGCTCAGCCAGAAGCAGGGCTCATTTCTGACAAGCGCTGCGGTGGTGGCAGGAGCCTTTTCCAATTCCACAATAGGGCTAAGGATGTCCAACTGCCAGCTTAGGCCCGGGATCAGGCCTAAACCATCAGTTGGACACCCCCTGAAGGGCTCCCGGATTGCAAGAGGGCACAGGTCTGGCTGAGGGACCTCCCTCCAAGGGCATGAATTTCATGTCTCTAGTCTAGTAGTAAAATGTAGAGGTAAATAAATATCCAAACTACTATGCACTGTTAGCATCATTCCTTGCCTTTTCAAGAAACTTTATAGATCTCAGTTTCTCTTTTTAAATCTTTGTTGGTTTTCTGTCACAATTTCCCTAACTTTGAGACTAGAGAAGTCAAATTAGCACCACTTTGTTGAGAAACTTGAAGGTACTGGTAGATATTGAGCTTCTTCTACAACCTGAGTTAGCCCTATTTAGATGTGCTTCATCTCTCAATCCATACCCCAGTTGTCTGCACAGACAATTCTATGGCAACTGTTCTCATCAACCTATTTCTACTTTCTAACACAAAAGTCATTCTATCATAAAAATTGCCATTTTTACCTTATCTTCTGGTGCATATGTGGATACATGTGTGTGAAGTATGTAGAATTAAAGACAAAATTATAAGTGATCATTATTTAAACTACAACATTCATGTGCCTGAAAATTTTGACTCAAAAAAGTCTAAAGTACTATTGCTGCAAATAATTTTACCAACAGCACAACACAAAATTAATGATGATCAACCATTATTTATAATTGAAAAGCAGCAATTGAAAATCATTTCAGTTCAAAACAATAGAGATGTCAAAGCCTCCTTGGCCCAAACTGTGGGGATTCTAATTTTTCCTTTACAATGTGTATTAAGAGCTTCAGGAGTTTGTCTGATATGTTACAACAGGCAGACTTCTCATAATAATATTGAACTTAAACTCTTGGTAAAATCGGCCCCCTTTTTTTGGAAGACCAGCTCTCAGTAAACTTTTATAACCCACTTGATGGCTTACTTACCAATACCTCCTCTCTTAATGTTATTCAAAATTAAAGTCTACAGAGTTGTGGTCACACTGCAATAAAAACTATATAAAAAAAAAGAACTTGGGATTGTGGTTGTATTTGCAGTTTTTCAAGAGGCTCCATATAGCTCCTTGGGGAGTTGTTCAAGTAGGTATTTTTCCTCACTATTAAGACATTAAGACTTTGGATAACTTTTCTAATCATGTTTGTTCATCAGAAAAGAAGACTAGAAGTAGAAACAAAATTATGATGTGATTGATTGATTGATTGATATATTGGCCTATATTAATTTTACATTATGCATTATTCTTGTCCTTAAATATGGTATTATATTTAATACTCATGTACAAATGCCAAATCCCTCAGTACATGGGGACTAAAATTCTGCTCTTCGTTTTAGTCAATATCAACTACTAATGAAAACTTTTTAATGAAAAATAAATAAGTTATTTTAGGGAAACTTTGAGATAGGACCTAAAGCAGGCAATGGAACCATTCTAATATTCAAAGTACTAGAGACTGACCCACTCATTCCGTGTGTGTGTGTGTGTGTGTGTGTGTGTGCACGTGATGACATTTAATACATATATTCATATGAATTTTATGTGAACCTCCTTCAGGTACCCTCTACTTTAAACAATGTTAAGTCTTTTGATTCCATATAGTCAATCATGTGAGACAAATTCTGTGATTTCTAATAATATATGTGTCGAGAAAACTTTGAGGATAAAAATATTTATTATGTTGCTGCATGAGGAATGAGTATAAAAGAATCTCAGTTCAGTCATAACTGTACTCTCAGCAGAAACGTGGCAGTAAATCCAGAGATGAAATGAAAAATTAATCTGTGGAGATGGCAGGTTGGCAGACACATATTACTGCTGTATTGTTAGTCTTGCGGCACGGTGGGTTGCATTTTATTCTTCACACCATTCATTCACATATATTTGCTTTGGTTTCCAAGTATAAGAAAAAAGTTATGTTTTTTTCCTCCAACTGCATGATACTAGGTGTTGCTTTTTCATATTGGATGTTGTTATGAATCAATTAGTAAACATTTCTCTTTTATTGAGAGTAAATTATATATAAACAACCATTAGCAGGGCTGCTAATATAGCAGACATCCAGGCTGACCCTAAGGAGTATGCTTAATAAAATAGTGCATTGAATGATCCTCAGATGTGAATTTGCAGAAATTGATTTACAAGAGGGAGGAAAGTGGCTAGATTCAGTGGTTATGATTTGGGGGACAGGCAAGGTGTAGAAGAAGAAAGTATGGTTTAAGTCTCCAAGCTCTGCCTCAAGGAACAAGCACATGGGTACTGGAAGCAAAGATGTGGAGTTGTTTTAATTTGAGACTCGGAGACACAAGGACCACAACCAAGCAGCATCAGTGCCCAAGGAGCAAAGGAAACAGGATCCCTGCAGTGGGGGCAATGGCAAGAGACAGCACCCTTGGCATCAGTGTGTCACTGGCAGGCAGTAACAGCTGTGGTGAGGGATGTCACAGAGCAAGTACAAAGAGTAAGTACAGAAGGAGGCAGAGTGCAGGGAATTTATGAGAATTGATTGTCAGCTTTTATCCAAAATTTCCCAGAATACTCAGGAATCACCTTTCGAGAATTGGAATGCTCCTACATAGCTGGGCACTGTGAAATTTGTTGCTAGCGTGAACTCATTTGTACTCACAGCTGGTGAGGTCTCCGGAAGCAGATCTCTGCCTTCAAAGGGCTCTCCAGGTAACAGGGATGACAAAGTGATATAATTGAAAAGATAACATCATGCAAATGCTCTAGGAAAGCTAAAGATAACAATTGATGTGGAAGGGGAGAAGAAAGTTAACTATGAAGAAATATTTGAGGGTGAGTTTGATTTTCATGTTGCATACGATGGACATTAGAATATCAGAAACTTAGGAACCCCCGTTTCCTCTTCTCTCTGTAATTTGACAACCTGTCCCTGTGTTGCCAAGACTTCCTGCAGTATCATTGTACTGAACTTTGTGTGGTTCTCTTGCCTAGCTAAGCCCACACAATAAACTCTGCCATATGAAAATGTGTTTCTTTATTTTTTAGTATTTGATTTTTATGTTCCATAGTACATATGTTAGTTATAATCCACTTAATGATTAAAGTTATGCCAAGATGAAGATACTGGACTACCCACCAATCATGACTGCCTATAGCTAATCATTAGATTTCCAATAATAGTCTACAAGACTTTGCATTTCATAAGCGAATACTAGAATCTGAAATAGAAAACCTCTTCATCCCAGTAATTCACCACCTTCTATTTACAGTCTAATAAAACTAGCTGGATAAATTTCTGGGAAAATGTGTGAGATAATGAGAGCCCTAACATTTTATATTTGTACACTCCAAAGTTCCCACAAAGGACAGAGGCTCTGTAAATTTCTTTTCTCTGTTAAGATGCCCAATTGTTCTACTATTTTATTGTCCTGGATGCCTGCACCTTCATCAAGAATACAAATTAGCCGAAACCAGTTTGGCTCAGTGAATAGAGCCCCTGCCTGTGGACTGAAGGGTCCCAGGTTCGATTCCGGTCAAGGGCATGTACCTTGGTTGCAAGCACACCCCCTATAGGGGGTGTGCAGGAGGCAGCTGATCGATGTTTCTCTCTCATCGATGTTTCTATCTTTCTATCCCTCTTCCTTCCTCTCTGTAAAAAAAAAAAAAAAAAAATCAATAAAATGTGTATTAAAAATACAATTTAGAGCAAGAAGAAAAAGTAAACTATAATGTACGTAGGCAAAAATCTCTCTAAAAAGCTAACCATTCCCTTTGGTTACCTACTTTGGAGGCTCCTGCCAGTGTACTCGAAAAACAACTTAAGTGTCCCATAGTCATAAATCTAACCTCTATGTATCCACCAACTTCATTTTACCCTTCTCCAGCAAGTATTACCCACCCACACTTGCCATAGCCCAGTAGCATTTGCCTTCATTTATGGAGAAAAGAATGATGTGACAATAAATGCTATTCACTAGTCTGATTTGAACTTGAGAACTTTGAGAAAGGGTGAGAAAGCAGAGTGATTTCTTACAATTTCTTTTAATTTTCCTTTATTCGTTGAATGCATAAGCAGCAGTTAAAGGAGATTATATGGCTCCCAATAAGGTGCTTTAGTGTTCTAGGAGTTTTTAAAACATTTAGGCATTCATTAATGGAAGTCTTAGTTTCCTTTAAGTCATTCAGCTGATGGCTTATAAAAAGTGGCCTTGGTTTCATGCTTTTTCATTGACGTATTGGAGAAAAATGGCTATAAAATGGCCATCTTTTGTTTAATAGACTATCAATCTAGCTCAAATAATTTTAGTTGACTAGGTCCAATTTTTCCTCCATTTGTGCAAAATGGTGATGATTTTATCACCTATCCACTGGCCTCTGTGTGGCCCATTATCCCATTATGTATATCTTTTTCAATCCTTGTGCTGGGATACTGAATTGCAATGATGCTTAACTATTCAACCACAAAAATAAGAATGATGTATTTAATGGTCATGAATGGCCATGATCTCTCCCTCTTTTTCTCTCTCTATACATATTTATTTAAAATATGGCACACTTAGAATATATCATTCCCAAGTGAGCCACAGTATTGCCTTGCTGTCTATTCAGCAGTAGGAGAGTCTCCTTTAGACTGAGCTTTCTGTTGCAAACAATGGCGCTCATTGTTCCTCAGCAAGCTGAAACCAGGTGTTCACCAGGTAGAAATAAACAAATGTACTCTATCCTTGACAAGCTCTTTGACTTACAAATTGTGTTCATTTCTCTAATTTGTCAGTATTAATGTTAGAAAGCATCTGCAGAATTTATAGAAATGACCAACAGAGCTTATCAAAGATAAAACACTCAAAAATGTCAAACTTTGTTTTAAGTAGTTGCTATCTGAATTTTGCTGTTGAGGGAGAGACGGTTGAAGAGGAAAGAGGGTAAAAATGATTAAGTACAGTAAAGGCAGGAACCTTCTGAAGTAAGTGAAAACAGATGGACTTCTGGTTTAGCTTTGCTCATTTTAAGTGTCATTGCTGGTCAATGATTTGTTTCTGCGTTATGTAATATTTATTATTGATAACCAGTTAGAGATGCAGATAACTCAAATATTTCCAAAAGAGGGAGGGGAAAAAAGTCCATGGAAAAGTAAGTGATATCTGAATTAAGGTCTGTATTTGAGTTAATGTCATTATACCAATATCAATTTCCTGGTTTTGACAAAGTATTATGTTTATGCAAGATGTTATCATTGTGGAAAGCAACGTACATAGAGTGACTTGTACATAGGAATTTTCTGAGATGTTTTGAGCAACTACCTTCTTATGAGTCAGCCTATTTCAAAATCTCAAGCACTAAAAAATAACGAACACTTAAGTTACTAATTTAACAAATGATTCTCAAAGAAGGTAAGAGTGGTCAATTAACCTTTAAAAAAACAATGAGTAATAGAAATTAGTGATGAAAAGCAGAAGTGGCATCCCTTTAGTTTTAAAAAATATTTTAATGTTTTAGATTCAATAAAATAGCACTTTATTGAATTGCCATCCCAGGAAGCGGTGCCAGATTTGAAAACAGCTACTACTAAGGAGTTGAACTTCTTAATCTAAAACATACCTCAATATTTTTAATTTTTGTGTCATTTTTTAATGTAACTCAGGGCGTGATTTGACAGCTATCTAAGAATTCAACATTCTTACACAGTGGCAGCAGAGCAGGTCTGCACATTTGCCAAGGTCTCTCTTAAGAGCACTTGCTTTGCACTTCTAAGGGATTAGACTAAGGTGGCAGGCTTGAAAATAAAAATGCTTTTGAAAGAAGTTTGACAACTGCCAATCTTTGCTACACCAAAATATTTTGTCATGAGGCGTGTAGCTTAGTGCGTGTTTCAGAAAGTGAGAATTTGCCTTATTTCTGAAATAATGACAGCTTGATACTGACCAGCGCTTTCTCAAATATACCCTGAATCATGAGCTCTTCCCACCCCCATAAAAACAAAAAGACAATCCTACACATATGGCACACATGCAAACACACACACATTTTAAGTTTTCTTGAAAATCCAAATAAATTTTTAGATTGGAAGGCATATAACAAATGAGATACAATGATCTGGTCCTTTATACTTGGGATGTTTGCAATAACACATTGAGATTTCCTTAGATCCTTGGCCATTTTATCACCTACAATGCTATTTTCAGACATTCAAAGTTAAACCTTTTATCCCCATACATGTCTGAGAGACATTTTCTAGTTTTCTTAGATTTCTAGTTAGCTATTTATTTATTTATTTATTTATTTATTTATTTATTTATTTTGCATTCACAAATACAATAGTTCTTGCACAGGTAACATGCATTTCCTGCAGCATCTGAGATGAGTAGTCCTCAGTCCTGGCCCATGCTACAAGAAATTCAGATTTTTTAAGTGGTATTGCTCTGAAATTAATTGTTAAAACCTTAGTAGATAAAAATCTTAACATCCATTTTGCTCCAAGTGCATTATAATATATTGCTCCACTTGATTATCCCATACCTTCTTTTAGGGGGATGTGATTCATTTTATTTAAATTTAATTTTCACTTAAATTTAAAGAATTCTAATAGGAATTGGGAGAGCCACTGGAAAGATGACATGGCTGAGCTCCAGAGAGAATATGATTTGCCTTTTTTTATACAACTGGACAGTTGTATAAAACTGGACTCCGAAAGTTCTGGACTCCGAAAGAGGAGTCTGAGCTTTTCAGCCTGAGCTTCTTCCATGAGGCTGCAGGCATGGGAGCAGGCCAATGATGGATGTCTGTGCATTAGAACAATGAGACCGCTCTCTGGCAACTCAGGCCACAGAGCAAACATTCCTAATTAAGATGTTGTCATTTTGCCTAGGGGGAACGCTCTGGCCACATTCCAGCATGCCCATAAATAAGAGAGCCTACTAGAAATATGAGAAAGAATAGTTTCAAGTGAAAGTATCCTTCCATGATTAAGAACATAATTCAACCTACTACCCAAACTGATTTATGGGCCCACTGTACCAGGCTAGTACTATGTAAGTCAGGCCTTTGCACAGGCTACCGTCTGCTGGCCAAATAAGAAACTGCATTGTTAAAGCTGGGAGGGAATTCAGCTCATTCATTCAAAAACTATTCCCCCTCTTTCCCCCCCCCCCCCAAAATGTATCACTTATTGCAATAAAATGGACTTACTAAATGTTATTCATACATAACCTCTTTCTCAATGCTACAATTATATGCACAGTCCAATTCAATAGCTGAGAATGTCTTTCATTTTTTTTAATGAAAAATGTATTACTGCATTTTCTTATAAATTTTTTTAAAAAATTCTTTTTAATATGAAATTCAAATGAACGCCCTTTGATTTCATCACAAATATGGCATTCCAGAGCTTCCCTCTTTAGACATATTTCCTGTGCCTAGCTTCTTTCCATTGTCTATTTTTCCCTTAAGTTCCTCTTGGGTTCTGGATCAGCAGCAACACACACTATAATTTATTTCACTATTCAATCAGACAAGCCTTCCATGAAAATCATTAATATAAAATATTCAGTGACCCACTATAGAAATTTTTTTTAAATAAATGAATATCTACATGGTGTTTTAAAATACGTGGAATATGATGAGCTGACCAGTCAGCTCTGCATCCAGGGCATTAAAAAAACATCTGTGTCTTTTTCTTTGATGAACATAATCCTGTAGATGCCCTAACATGAAAGCTCCCAAAAGAACTCTGCAGCTGAAAAAAAAGGAATGCTGACTTGCTTCAAACTACAAGTCCTGACCTTGTGTTTTTGAAATCTCCATAGGAATCAAGTTCATGGTCCTAAATCAGATGAGTTTGGTGGTCTTTGCTTCACTCCATATGGAGGGCAGAGCATCTTGTGTTGTAATGTGAGTGCAAATGGAAATTCCCTGCAGAAGGACACCAGTGTGTTCTCCTTGGCCACTGTCAGTGAACTATGCATGCTTAATTATTTCATCCCTGATCCACAGCTAGAGAGGTAATCCTGTCTGGACTATGGAAGTCTTCCCTTGCCTGCCTTCCTCCCTTCTCCCTTCCTTCCTTCCTTCCTTCCTTCCTTCCTTCCTTCCTTCCTTCCTTCCTCCCTCCCTCCCTCCCTCCCTCCCTCCCTCTCTTCCTTCCTTCCCTCCCTCCCTCCTTCCTGCCTTCCTTCCTTCCCTCCCTTCCTCACTCCTTCCCTCCCTCCCTCCCTCCCTCCCTCCCTCCCTCCCTCCCTCCCTCCCTCCTTTTCTCTCTTCCTTCCTTCTTTTTCCTTCCTTCCTTCTTTCCTTTTAAATCCTTACCCAAGGATATTTTAGAGAAGTGGAATAGAGAGGGAAAGACAGAGAGAAATATCAATGTGAGAGAAACACATTGATTGGCTGCCTCTTGCATGAGCCCTGCCAGGATCTGGGCCTGGGAGGAGCCTGCAACCAAGCTATGTGCCCTTGACCAGAATCGAACCAGAGACCTTTTATTTAGCAGGCTGACGCTCTATTCACTGAGTCAAACCAGCTAGGGCTGCAAGTGTTTCTAATGGCAGCAATCAGACAGTGGTTTTGGTAAAGCTATAATAGCTGCTAGATTACCAGGCTGGGGATAAACTCTGCCAGCAGAAGCAATAGACCTTTGGCAAGAAGCAACAGACCTTTGGCAATACGTATATCTGGCCCCAAGCAGCTCTCTGACACATCCTCTGACAGGTTGACACAATCCTCCCACCCTCCTGGAACATCAGCTGTCCCACATGGGCATGTTTCCCACTTGATCTCAGAAGGGAAGGCTGAAAAGCAGCACCTAGACATCTGTGAAGGGCCCCTGGGCTTGGAGTGCCAAGTGCCTCGGTTCCAAAGCTTCCATTTCTTGCTCTGCAGGGGATGGAGTGAAATAGGAAAGCTTTCATTTTTATTAGCACCTCTCTATTTGGTTTTTAAAAATTATGGTTCTTTTTATGATGTATGGTACTTATTCACTTTAGTTTGCCTCCCATAAAATGATAAAGTTGTTCGATTCCTTTTGCTGTTGGAGCAATAACATTCCTTAGATTTCATGTGGCAGTTTCTAGGCATTTATGATAGAAAAGAAAAACATTAATGATAATGAATGGGCACATAACTCATGGTGGCTACAATATCTTGGCATTTGTTTTCCTTAAGCTTAAATTCACAAGTTTGCCAGGAACTGAAGGCTCGCAGCTCTGAAGTCTCAAGTGAACCTTGCTCCCGATGAGTTGGAAGAGGGTAAGGATTAAAGATGAAAGTGAGAAGAGAACCTGGAGTTGTTTTCAAAGTCTCCATCTCTATAGAAGAATTAAAATCTATTCACACCTGTTTATAAACATCCAGGCTGCCACGAAATCTGCCCTGGATAATCTGCCTCAAGATTTTTGGAGGTTTCCATGGTAATTCAGAATGAAGTATTCCCCTTCTATCTTCCAGAATTTGATGGCAGAAATATTGTGGAGTTATAACCTTGGGTAGGGAATGAGAAACAAGACTTGACTTTTGCCTAAGAATTCATAGTTAACATCCTACTTTCTTTTGGTTTCCTAGCAAAATGACATAGAGAAGTAACACAACACAACAAATATGTACTTACTGGGAAATGGTTAAATAAATGCAGGATGGAAATGGAAGATGCCTTTGAGAGCATATTAAGAGATTCAAGGATGGGGCACAGGGTGTTCAAGGGTAATTTATGTTCTATTATAATATTTTTCTTTTATAACGATGACCATTAGTCCATATTTTTGATGATTGTCATCCCAGAATCATTGGGTTTAAGAGAGGAGATATCCCTGGGAAGGAAATTTTTAAAAAGTGTGAGAAAGGTAGCTATTCAAAAGCTTGGATGAGTACAAATCAATCCCAGAAGTGTAGTTTAATCTGTGCCAACAAGGGAAGTAAAGTAATCTCCCAGGTGGCATTTCTGAGTTTTCATAGCTCTGAAATTCCTATAGGGTTTGAAGGGATCTTTGCTTTATTGCAGACAGATGGCCTGAGAATGGCCAACAAAATCCATTAAAATCAATACTTATCAGAGGCTGAGATTCCTTCAGCAGTGTAAATACTATGCCATCAAAGGGAACTAAAATAAGCCTTGGTTATCAAACCTTTTACTTTAAAACAACTCACTAGCTAAACTCTAAGGGAGAGTGAGGAGAAAGTCAACTAAGATTTTAAAGGAAAAAGAAAAAGAAGTACAATAGTTGTCCTCTTAACACACAGTTAGCCTAAATGTATCTTAAAGCACAGGTGAAAAATAGTTGTTTTCATACTGGTGACAGATGTTAATAGACGAGGCTTCACATGTATGGGATATGGGGTATATGGGAACTGTCCATACCTTCCGTGAAAGTTTGCTGTGAACCTAAAACTGCTCATAAAATAAAACCTAATGAAAGACAGAAAGAAAGACAGAAGGAAGGAAGGAAGGAAGGAAGGAAGGAAGGAAGGAAGGAAGGAAGGAAGGAAGGAAGGAGGAAGAGAGGGAGGGAGGGAGGAGGGAGGGAGGGAGGGAGGGAGGGAGGGAGGGGGGGAGGGAGGGAGGGGGGGGGAGGGAGGGGGGAGGGAGGGAGGGGGGAGGGAGGGAGGAGGGGAGGGAGGGAGGGAGGGAGAAAGAGGGAGGAAGGAGGAAGAAGGAAGGGAGGGAGGGAGGAAGGGAGGGAGGGAGGGAGGGAGGAAGGGAGGAAGGAAGGAAGGGAGGGAGGGAGGAAGGGAGGGAGGGAGGAAGGAAAGAGGGAAGAAAAGGGTTGCCCAAATAAGAGAAATAAGGAAACTTTCTAATACTAGTATATATAAAGAGACAAATGGGTTAATTAAAATGGCAGAAATACACTTTCCCCCCAAAAAAATTATCAATGAATTTCTCCATTATTACTAATGAGCAATGATACATTGGAATAAAACTATTCTCCCAGTTTTAAAGGTATCCTAAATAAACCCTGAATTGGGAATGAAATGTATATATTTAACTTAATAATTGGAAATCAAAACAATGATGCATCAAGAATTTAGAACATCAAACTGGTTATTGAGCAAGGAAAACCATGATTGGTATTGGGATTTAGGATCCCTTAGTCAGCTCTGCCTGAATTCTCAGCTCCCACAGGATCTGCAGTGTGTTCAGTGCTCATATCTTGGGTATATCTGATCCTACAGGTTGAGCTCTGGCTGTTTTGCGTGTTAATGTAGCAAAGTAAGAACGCCTCCTGCTGGAGATACAAGGTACGTCTTTTTCTGTTGGGGTCAGTAGTTTGTGTTGAGTGACATGTGCATGAGAGGAAGCTCTCTCTTTTAGCCTCCAAGTCTATTTTAAATGAGGTCTTTCTTTATTAGTTTTTCATTGAAGTTTTCAATTCCAAAATATATCCAAGCATCTTGAATATTTTCAAAAACTATTTTAAAATTAGTTATTGATTTTCTTAAATTTATTTAACACATTTATTTAGACTAATTCAAATCCATCCTAAAGTTTATATACTTCTTGCGTAGTGTATTATCAGCTATTCATGTGAATGAACATGAATTAGTTTAATCTGATTGCATTGTCTTAAACCTATCTTATATCATCTGCTAGATGAGGATGTGATATAAGATGTTTTGAATTAGGAGGGAGAAAATGAAAAAAATATTAAAAGCTACTCTGTAGCTTTTTTACTATACTAAAACATTTTTTTTAAAAGCTAGTGCCCAGCTGGTGTGGCTCAGTGGTTAAGCATCAACCTATGAACTAGACTAAATCTTACCGTGTAGTTGGAAGCAGTGACGATTAGGCAATTGTGGCATATTGTGTGCAAAGAGGTAAAGGGTAGTATATGACAGTGGTCAGCAAACTCATTAGTCAACCATGTGGCTCATGAGCTGCAGTTTGCCAACCACTGAACTAGGAGGTCACAGTTCTATACCTGGTTAGGGAACATATCTGGGTTGCAGATTCAATCCCCAGTGTGGGCATGCAGATCAATGATTCTCTCTCATTATTGAATTTTTCTCTCTCTCTCTCTCTCTCTCTCTCTCTCTCTCTCTCTCTCTCTCTCTCTCTCTCTCTCTCTCTCCCTTTCCCTTCCTCCCTGAAATCAATAAAAAAAAATCTATACTTTAAAAATCTATTTATTTTTACCTTTGCTTCTGAATGGCAGTAAATCTAAGGTATAATTTGTAGGTTTACCGACAAATTCAGAATTTGAGAGTCTGATTAATTTAATTGGTGGCCTAAATTTTTTTCTTAAAAGCTTGCTTGGTGAAATCAATAAAAAAAAAATCTATACTTTAAAAATCTATTTATTTTTACCTTTGCTTCTGAATGGCAGTAAATCTAAGGTATAATTTGTAGGTTTACCGACAAATTCAGAATTTGAGAGTCTGATTAATTTAATTGGTGGCCTAAATTTTTTTCTTAAAAGCTTGCTTGGTGAATAGTAATGGAAATCATCACATGCTAATACTTCTGGCATAATTCTTTTTAAAAAAAGTGTTATATTTTCCTATAAAGTAAGTTAACCATTGGTCTCTCCCACTTGCTCAGGGACTTATTTGGCTATTATAGTTCTAGTGCTGATACCATTGTAATTATTGGGACACTTAATTTTCTGAACAAAGAAGCTCACTCTCATGGTATTGTGCTTACTGGTACTCTTACTGCTCTGCTCTTGAGACTTTTAGGATTGTTTGACTGGGTTTGCAGGGCTCCCCTTGCATTAACTCACATTATCCATGGCCATGTAGACCCCCCCATACAATGGACTAATGGACTGCAATTAGCTTATTATGGAACTGGACCTAGACCAGGATCCAACACAGAAGGGAAACTCGGGACATTGGCTTTGCATCTAGCTTTACTGAAATTCTAGCTACACTGCTATGGCTGGACTAAGGGAATTGGAACTTCGGAAACCCAGAGGTGTAATCCCATGCAAATAAAAATCACTCGTTCAAGTCCCAGAAAATTCTTTTTCTGGAGATATCTTAAAGACTTCTCCCCCATCCGCCAGTGGGGAAAAGGACCCCTCACTTCAGTGGATAACAATACCATGCAAAGACACACATGTTCCACATGTATACACAACACACTTAAGTATTTACTGTAAGTTAATAGTGCATTAAAATGTCCTGAAGCCATTGTCCAAAACCTTGTTCTGCTTCAGGTGCAAACTTCTGAAATTTAAATTCCTTGAATGGACAAGTATGTAACTAGGATCATGTAGAAATGATCAAAATGACACATCATGACTGAACTGGAGACATAATTATAGTTTCATGCTGTTGTTGCTTTCTACAATTTGAGGACATAGGGTTCTGTCTATAGTTTGATTTCCTAAAAGTAAAAAAAAAAAAAAATTCATTTTTTTCTTTAGAAAACAGCTCATGAAGTCAGTAGCCAATGTATTTCTTTGTGTCTTTCCCCAAAACCTAGCTGAAGAGAATTGATTTCTCTCAAAGTACGAAGAAAAGGTTTACTCAGCACACTGCTATGGATACCTTCATATCCACCCCAAAACACACATGTAGAAACATACCATTAAGTAGATCTCTTCATTCTTAATAAGCTCCCTTTCTCTTTAATAGTTTTCGATCACCATGCTCATCCTGAGAGCACATACCAATTTTTGTTCTAAACAAGTGGGACTTTCTCATATGCCTTCCTCTCCGTGCCCTGCATAAATATTCCCACAAAGAAAAGTGACCTGCTAATTATGAGTGATTGCTTTTCCCATCCCAGGGTGACTGAGGAATAATTTCAACTAAGTATTCATAGTCAGGGATCATCAAGTGATTGCTCTCCAGATTAATCTCCCTGGGCCCCGGCGCTGCCTGGCTGCAGCCTGAACATGGCAGTGCATTCTATCCGTCCTATTCAGCCTGAATAAAGAGGCCTTATTTGCTAAATCATTTTAATTCCTCCTGCACAATTTAATTATGCTTCAGTGCGGAACCACCTGTGACCTTGGGTTTGTAATGAAAGCCACTCCCCAGTCACCGCTGCAGAGCAGTCTTGTAACGATGGTGGAAATCAGAATCTTACACATTGCTCATCGCTGGAGGGGCTAGAGTCTTGTGGACTTGTTCTCTTTTCGGTACTTGCAGGCATTTGGCAGTTTTCTGGAGGAGATTTGGCAAAAGAATGACTTGTACTGGATTATTTGACTGAAATTCAAAATGACTCATAGCTATTTGAGTGAGAAAACAAGGGGAAATATCTTACATATATAATTTTTCTTTTGCCTGCATGTTGTGAACCAGTGTGTTTTAAAAAAGTCCTTTATTTCTGTCCCTTAGAACAAGGTTGAAAGCATATGACTAATAATTAAATATTACTTTTGTATAAATCTGGGTCACTTGATATTCAGTTGTAACTGGAGGGATTATTTAGCTTAGAGTCTTTCAAAACACAGTTTTCACAGTGGGCAAGCTCTATTGCAGCAAGGTGTGGGATACTGATTAGAAAAAAGTCATTGGGAATTTTTAAACTGGTACATGTATACATTTTACTAGACTAGCTTTGGATCTGCCATGGCTGTGTTACATCTTTCTCTCGTTCTGCCCCAAGACTTTTCTGCCATGACCTCGTGATTTTTCCTCCAAGCAATATTCACTCACCCACACACATACCACACTGGCCACCAAACATCTCATGGTCTTACTTAGAAAATCTATGCTAGTCCATTTTGCTGACTTTTAAGATGCACATTTATTTTTGCCACATCCTAAGGTCTCTAAACATTGGCTATCTTACTGACAGTAGCATCCTATCATTTTTATTGGCCAGCTGGTAGTTAGGATTCAATTGTCATTGGCTCTGTTTGGTAAACTGGGTCATAACTGCTCATGCGGTCCTTTATTTTATATCCAAGTGAGTATTAGAAAGCTTTATTAAAATTGAGATATAATAAACATATAATATTATGTTAATTTTAGAAGCACACAGCATGCAGTCCATAGTAGATAGTGATTTTACCAAGCTGAGCTATAAAGGAATGAATCTTACAGAAATGACTAGAATGAATTGGAGTGGAGGGGATACTAGAGGTAAAACATTAGAATATGAAATATTAGCATGACAGGAGAGCAGAGAAAACTAATGGGAAAATATAGCTTACTTAATATACTTGCTAAATGATAGTTGAAGTAATGTGACTGTCACTTAGCTTCTTTTTGTTAGGCTTAAGGCTGAGCACTTCATATACTGTATTACAATTAATCTCACATCTTACCAGGCAATAATGATAATAATGACAATAATGATAATGATCATAACTAAAAAATAATATGATGCTTAAAATTCCCCATGTTTCATTCCAAGAACTTCAGATAAATCCTTGAAAACAACCTTATGAAATAGCAAATATCAGTGTTTCCATTTTACAGTTTAGAAAACTGAGGTATAGAAAGGCTAAATAAGAAGTTTCTCTCTCATAAATGAAAAAGGAGAGTTCAAATGGAATGATTCATTCATGATAAGTCATTTGACACGTTAGTGTAATAATGTGAATGCCAGATAATCTCAAGCCTGTTTCCGTTTTCCATAAATAAAAATAGATTTTAAGCAAAGGTAAGCAAATATATGTCATGTGTTTTGAATATGATTTCAGATATATCTTTGTGCATGAGCGCATGCATTACTTATAACAAAAGTTCTGGCTTCTGTATCAAAGGCCTTTGTACTATATTAAATGGTTAAAACAAGATCGTTTATTTTTAATGCAGAAAACTTGGCATAACTGATATGGAAATCCTGCCCCATCATGGACCTGGTTGGCTTTAGTACTGTTACTCTGCTAGCCTGGTTGACTAGGGACACCATTATGTTCAACATGGCTATTCAGCTCCCATTCATAACTCTTACATGTCAGTCAGCAGGCGAGTGGAAAAACTAAAATATGTATTGTTTCTTCAAAGACATTTCAGAAATTACATATGTACTTTCGTTTTCACCCCATAACCAAAACTTCAGCAATTCTCTTACATATGGTATTAGGGAGACCAGGAAATGTGTTTTGAGAGGCTTTCCTCTGCAAGGAAAAGGGGACAGAGGCATTTGGGCAAAATTAAGAACGTTTGCTACGTGTTCAATCATCAGTTCAATGTTTAGCTTGTCTATCTTCACTGCTTCTAATTTAATGATTAGTTCTACAATAATCTTGTTTCATCTTTGATTTGTTTTCTTAGCTCTGCAATCTCACTTTTCATCTATGTTTCAGTTTCCTAGGCCTGCTGAAACAAATTGCTATAAAATTGGTGGTTTAAAACAACAGAAATGTATTCTCTCCAGTTCCAGAGGCCAGAAGTCTGGACTGAAGTTGCTAGCAATGTTGGCTCTTTCTGTAGGCTCTGAGGGAGAATCCTTTCCTCTCCTGTCTCCTAGCTTCTGCTGGCGACTGGCAAACCTTGGCTTCCCTTAGCTTGTAGTGTCACACGTCCAACCACTGCCTTCATATTCAGATGCCTTCTCTCCAGTTTACCTACATCTGCTTCTCCTCTGTGTGTCTATGGCTTATTTTTGGTCTTATTGCTCATTAGATTGAGGGTCCACTCTACCCCAGAGTTATCTTATCTAAGGTCCTCAACCTCGTTATATCTGCACATATTCTTATTCCAAATAAGATTACATTCTGAGGATCTGGGTGAAGATATTTTGGGAAGCCATGGTCTAACTCATTACCATGCCATTTGTTATTTTATCATCTTTTTGAATTATGTATTTATTGCAGTTATATTTTTTAATGTTTTTTAAAACATTAATAATCTCTCGAATTTTTTCTCCTTAATTCTTTCATTATATATATTTTTTCAGATTGCATTGTTCATATAAATTCTAATGCTACATCTACTGGAGGGAAGGTGGATTCTGATTATCCTAATCTAAAGCTTCAGATCATATTTTGCAGTTCATGTCCTGGAGTCTTCTCTCCCATCATTGCATTAGCATCTTCTTGGTGCTGCCCATTTCAAAATTGTATTAGAAACTTATACATCTTTTTCCATTATGCCTAGAAAGCACTCAAGTGGCTCTGTCTAATTTGTTGATGCTTGGGCATTATGTAGGCGCAGTGTTTGATTTGCCTACTTGCTGATTCCAGGATCAAGACCTTCAAATGGATGGGCACTGCCATGTGGTTCTGCCAATTATCTGACACTTCATATAGGACTCCTGTCAGCCTCTGTCCTATAGTCAGACCCAGACACACATGGCCTTTCAGGACTCATAAAGTAGGGGTGTCGAACTCAATCAGAGAAGGGGCCAAAATCTAAAATCCAGCCTAAATCGCAGGCCGAATGGTTTACTGAACAGTCATAAACTGTCATTGTGATGGAAACGCAGCGGAGTGCAGTGATGACAGCGCGGTACGGGCCACATTGCAAGGCCTGGTGGGACAGATTTGGCCCGCGGGCCTTGTGTTTGACACATGTGTCATAAAGGGTCTGGTTGGACTTAAGGCTGAACACTCCAGGAAGCCTTCTCTGATTCAACTTCCAACTTGCCAGATAGCCCCTTCAAGATGACCCTCTTGTGCCCTGTTTGACTCCCTCAGGAGTCCAAAAGATGGAAAATGTAGAAAATCTACTTAGTTTCCTTTCTCAGATTTGCTTGCATTAGTAAGAACTCATAAGTAGTTGGCTATGGGTCAAGGCAGTGTATCTACATTCCATACCAAAGTCAGAAATCTTCTTCCATTTCTGTGATCTCCCCACTCCGCACCCCCCCCTCTCTCTCTCTCTTTCTCTCTTTCTCTCTCTCTCTCTCTCTCTCTCTCTCTCTCTCTCTCTCTCTCTCTCTCTCTCATACACACACACACACACACACACATAGGGTGTGACAAAAGTAGCTTTATAGTTGTAAGTACATTAAACACAAGGTTTATTCTTGTATTATTATTTATTAACTAGAGGCCCGGTTCACGAAATTTGTGCTTAAAGGGTAATTCCCTCAGCCAGCAGGCGCTCTCTCCAATTGGGGATCCCTTGAGGGACACCCCTTTTGCAAACTGGCACTTCTGGCTTCTAACTGCTCACCTGCCTGCCTGCCTGATTGCCCCTAACAGCCCTTCCCTGCCAGCCCTGTTGCCCCTGACTGCCCTCCCTTGTTGTCCTGATCTCAATCCCAACTGCTCCCGCCTGCAGGCCTGATCTCTCCTCTAATTGCCCTCCTCTGCTTGTCAATTTGGCTCTGTTTGGTTGGTTTCTATGCCAGTCAGTGTCAAAAGCTTTGCCTCCTATGCAGCCATTGGCTCCCCATAGCATCCCTATTTGGTTCTGATTGGTCAGTGTCTATGCGAGTCAAAGTCAGAAGCTTCACCTACTAGGCAACCATTGGCTCTTCACAGCACCCACATTTGGTTCTGATTGGTTGGTTCCTATGCCCGTCAGCATCAGGAGCTCCACCTCCTAGGCAGCCATTGGTTCTTCACAGAACCCACATTTGGTTCTGATTAGTCGGTTCCTATGGCAGTCAGCATCTCTGCACCTATACAATAGAGGCTGATAAGAAAGGCTGGGCTGATCAGCAGTCTAGGTGGAGGCCTAGAGAGAAATGGAGGTGCAGCTGCTGGCCAGACTGTGAGAGAAAGATAGAGGCAAGTGCTGATCAAAAGCTGCCACAGAGGCAACATATCAGTCCCTTTTTTTCTCTTCAGGCCTCTCTCTGGCCCTGATTTGCAGCCCCCTCAGCAGTCAATGCTAGGGCACCAGCCTACAGTGGAAGCAGACAGCACTGGGTTGCTTGGCAACCCAATGCTGACTGCAGGACTGACTTCCAGTTGGTGAGCCTTGGTCATTAAGACCCAGGGTTTTTATATATTTGGATTATTATATTATTTTCTGAATAAATAGCTAAAAATTTACTTTTGCCCAACCCTGTATGTATATATAAAGATTATGTGTCTGTGATTATTATTTTTAAAGAATTTATTTGAGAGGGGGGGGGGAGAGTGAGAGACATTAGTTTACTTTGCATCTACCTCAACCCACAACTCAGGAATGTGCCATTACCAGGACTGAGACCCACCACCTCTTGGAATACGGAATGATACTCCAACCAACTGAGCCCCACTGGTCAGGACTCTGCTTCTCTCTTTGATTGCAGACGGTGATTGGTTTAACATTAAAAAAGTAATGTGTCTGTTGATTTCAATGGGTAATATGAGACTACTTTGAGTTGACACTACTACATGATCTAATGGCCTTGCTCTTTCTCTTATTTCATGTTACATGATCATGATCCAGAGAGGAGGGTTCACTAGAATCAAATGTCCTTAACAATCTATTATAACCCCCCAAATAATTAAAATGCCTTCCTCGAGTTGAATTCACTTTGATGTACACGTTTTTCCAGGAAACATTCATTGGTACCATTTTCTGAGACCAAATCATGGGGTAAAAGAAACTGGTTAGTTCAAAGTGCTCAGTATCAGTTCATGTTTACAACGAACATTCCTCAAATATTAATTTAACATTTTCTGCCAAACCTAAAGTCTAAAAACAATATTCATAGCTTGCTTAAAACACAATCTCTTCTTAGTAATGTGTATGATTGGTAGAGCAGAGTAGTGGGTAAGTATTTGGAATATGTTATTTGATAGACGGGGCCAAGTCCAAGCTACACAAGTAAATAATCAGGTGTCTTTGGTTAAGTCACTATTGATTTCCTCAGAAGTAAACTGATACTGTAATATTATTTCCTCTTGGAGTTGTTGTAAGGATAACATTTGCTAGATAAAATGAAACGTTTTGTATAGAGCCAGACACATAGTAAGCACTCTATAAAAATCAGCTGTTATTTTCATTAATCTTTAAAATGTAGGTGCTTCGTAGCATTTGATTATGGAGAAATTCCCACTATGTTATTTTAACGAGAGACACTTGAAACCAGAGGGAAGTATCAAAGATTTAGGCGTAGTTTAAAAACCTATGAAAGCCAAATGTGTTAAACACCAAGTCAAACTTTTATTTTTCTACAATAAACACTCTAGACAAGTTAGACATTATTCAGGAGACCTCACTGAGGAGTTAATTTGCAAATAAGGTTTAATGACAAATTCTTCAGAGTTGCTGAATCACTTTTCCTTTTGTATTATGAATCATCCTTTAATTAGTCTGTGTTTTATATT
Source organism: Pipistrellus kuhlii (assembly GCF_014108245.1). Lineage (NCBI taxonomy): Eukaryota > Metazoa > Chordata > Mammalia > Chiroptera > Vespertilionidae > Pipistrellus > Pipistrellus kuhlii. The sequence goes on from NW_023425404.1 coordinate 5,624,595, forward strand.
TGCATATATTAATTATGCAAAGATTACAACTTAGGATATAAGTGTAATTTAATAAGCAAGGTTATTAGGTTAGAAACATTTGCTAAAATTAATTATGGAAGCTTCTGGATTTGGCATAATCTTCTGGGAAACAGCAAACAAAGGACTCTCTGAAGGCTATGTGTTTCAGTATTTGTTGCAAAAAAAATGCATTCTAGGCTGAAAGTTAAGATCAGCAGCTTTAGTTACAAGGAGATGCTTACAGAAGTAAAACCACAGTAAAGTTAGATTAAAAGAGGAAACAATGGTGCTACAGGGCAGCACTTCCTGTTTTGAAGGGATTTTACTGAACAATATTTCTCTCAGGGCATCTGCTTCCAGACTGGTTTCTGAGCAGAGGCATTCTCAACCATGCTCAGAATATCCTGGTGTACCTGCTGCTTAGCTGCTCCACACATCCTGACAGCCGCTGAAGTTCTCTGACTAACTCGGACTTTCCAGCTCAAATATCCTGCAGCTTAGAAACTCATTCATCTTAAGTTAAAGACTGTCTAGTAGCTGATTTTGTAGAAAAAAAGAACAAAGTGAACATGTGTGAAGGAAAACATTAAAATAAGAGAATCATTCTAAGGTTGAATATCAGCCTCCAGATTGTGAACCAAAGTAACAAGAAAAAAGAAAGAAAGAAAGAAAGAAAGAAAGAAAGAAAGAAAGAAAGAAAGAAAGAAGGAAGGAAGGAAGGAAGGAAGGAAGGAAGGAAGGAAGGAAGGAAGGAAGGAAGGAAAAGAAAGAAAGAAAAGTGTTATCTTGGTGTTTCTTGTGTCACATAATTTATTTAATTTCTTTTTATTATATAATAATTACCAGTATCTCTCAGCAACATGGCAGCTGTCATATTTTCTTTAACAGCCTGATTTTTGTTGAAGCCAATTGACTCTCATTGGCCAGTTAAATATGGAAAGGGATTTATCTTACAATAATGAAATCCCAATAAGAAACAATAGCCCTGATTACTAGAGGGGCCAGAGTGCCAACTTCTGATAACAACTGTGCTTCCAGCAGCTGAAGGGTGTGCTTCCTTTAGAGTGAGGATGAATTGAATAAAGGAAGACAATAAGTAAGATCCACTGTATTCCTGTTGTAAGAAAAAGCATCACCTTTTGAAAAATAAATGGAACATATTCAATACACGTGTACTGAGATTTTGCAAATTCTCATCTAAATGAAAGTTTAAATCACCAAAAGCAGTCTCACTGGTTATCTTTGACTAACGTGTCTTACAATTTGTATGTGAACTTCATTTCTTTTCCTAATTATGCTGAATAAAATGTATTCATTTTCTTTGTGATGATAGGCCAGCCCTGCCAAACACCTGTGACTGCCACAAACCCTAATTTGATATTTATTGACTTCAAAGCAATCTTATTATTGAAATGATTTCAGGCATCAAAGGCCTTAATTATTGAAAGTCAATTCGATAGGTTTAGCTTCCGTGTCCTTGGGAGGGGATTTCTGATGTTCTCTTTCCTTTTTAAGTATTACTTAGCTGTAGGAGGCCATGTGATTCTGCTATTAAGAGTATTGGCAATCACATTCTTATTTAATTGGAACTAGATTGAGAAAGTATCAGAGAGCCAAGATTGACATCTGCAATCTGTAGGCTTCCAGGTAAAATTTAAATAAATAAATTATATATATATATATATATATATATATATATATATATATATATATATATAGTATATTTAGTCTTCGAAATAAGCACTGTATCTTTTCTATATTTCCCAACTCTTGATAAAAGGACCATTTTTATTTTTCTGAAAATTTTGGCTCAGCCAGGATTGGCTGGAAAGACAAGATTCTGTAAGTGCCAGTCCATGGGCAAAAGGGGAGAATGGAAAAGAAGTCATTGAATGAGGGTGTTGAGGATGGCTGGGTATTGCTTTGAGGCATAATCATTTGAAAGCTTGGAGTCTGCAGAAATTGAGAAGGCAAGTGGAAGAGATAATTGTGAAAACCCACTTTTGCAAACTTTTATAATTTATCAATAGTCCCTCAGCATTAATGTTACATATCTAGCTCATTCTTTTTTTAACATTGTTATTTTATTGGCACACAATGTCATTATTAAAACTTCATCACTGCTAGCTCTTTTTTATTCTTTTTAGTTAAATTTATCATAGTGACATTGGTCAATGAAATTATATACGTTTCAATTGTACAGTTCCATGATATACCATCTGTATATTGCATTGTGTGCCCACCACCGAATGTCAAATCTTCTTCCATCCCCATATACACTGAGTGTATTTCACAATTATCTCTTCCACTTGCCTTCTCAATTTCTGCAAACTCCAAACTTACAAATGATTATGCCTCAAAGGATACCTATGCTCCTTCCTTTCCCCCTACCACCCTCTCCTCCTCACTTTCCAACCTGCTCAGAATTGGATGCCCTTAAAAGTACTACTGCTCACTTGTGTGTGACTTCATCCAATAGCTTTGAGGATGTACTTATTGCATGTATTTCTGAAAAGCAATTTTTTGGTTTGTTTTTATTGATTTTTTTACAGAGAGGAAGAGAGAGGGATAGAGAGTTAGAAACATCAATGAGAGAGAAACATCAATCAGCTGCCTCCTAAAGCCCCCCACTGGGGATGTGCCCACAACTAAGATACATGCCCTTAACCGGAGTCAAACCTGGGACCTTTCAGTTCGCAGGCCAATGCGAACTGAGCCAAACCATTTTAGGCTGAAAAGCAATGTTTTAATAAAGGAGAGGCACAAGCTGGGGTACAGTGGGTGGTACTAGAGAGGTAAGGCTTATAATCCTGCTGTAGAAAAAAGTGGCCACTAAATCAATCTACATGTCCATGCCCTTAAATCCTATTGGAAAAGGAAGGGAGAAGGAAAGAAATTACAATGCTCTTAGGATGTGCAACGGCTGGCAGGCAGACGGGCTGTGAGTTCTACCTACAGCCGTCACCAGATCAATGAGATGCTGTACTTATGCTGGCTCTGAGATATCACTTGTCAGGGGCGATCTCTTGTTGTGTACTTCAGAACAGAGCTAACATGAACACAATGTGACACACAATTAACCACATGTGTCCATCAGGAGAAACCCAGCGGATCCAGATCCTCCTTTGTCAGCATCCCTGCTCACACTGCCTACGTGGGTGGGGGAGACAAAGCTCTGTCATTACCCGCACTTCCTGGAGGCTTCCTATTTCCAGGCATCCCTCAGATCAATGCCAGACCTGAACTAATGTTCCAGGACGGAAATCTAAAAGGTGAGCCGCGGGGTTCCATTTATCTTCTCCGCTTGTTACATGGCTGAGGCCACTGCTCAGCACTGACAGAGGTTCACAAAATAACTCCTATCTCCTTTTCGCTTTTGCCTGTGACTCAAATTCCTCACCCTTTTAACTGAGTGTAATAGTGACATTGATTAGGAGGAGGTGGTGCTTCCCTGAGCTCTCAGCCTGCTGCTCTTAACTTCTTTTGCTCTGGCCAGGATTGGAGCTGTACTGAGTCAGCTGTACTCAGTTTGGTGAACTGAGATCTTTAACTTTTTTTTTTGAGCTCTCCTTAAACAAAGAAGCTGGACTAAAAACCCCGGCTGCTAACCCTGATCTCTCTGCTTGTTCAAAACAATTGTTTTGTTAAATAAATGAATGAGTCTTAGCACATGTTTTACAGGAACACAAGAAAACAATGACTTTTCATCTCCAGGACTAAGATTTTTATTATATTTAGGGGAAAAAAAATTGCTGGCTATGGTAAAGATGGATACCGTTTAACATTTTTTCCCTTTATATGGAAATAAATTCACTTTTCTAAGCTGATGATTATTCTTCATCTCTGATTTTGTAGTTTTATTCCTGAAATAAGACTGAAGGGGTTTGTCTGCCTTTACATTTATACAAGGAAATTGTAATTCAAAATAATGAGAATTAACGTGCATTAATAAAAGGCAATACATTTTATAATGATAAGGAGAAAGCACTTCTACAGCTAAAGTTTAGGAAAACATAAGGCATCCCAGTATCTAGCATTTGGGAAATGCTTTTGAGCCAGGCCCTCCCAGGGTTAGCCAGGCTGTAGGAAGATTGGAGAAAAGAAACATTTCAGGGAGAGGTAACGGTACCCACTCATAGCCTTTGTGAAGAAGACGCTGCATATATTTTTGAAGAACAGAATTTTGAACAAATAGAAAAAAAACAATAAAGAGAGTTTCTATTGTTCTGTTAAAAGATGGAACTACAAGAAAGACCTGGCAAAAGCTAGGCTGATGATGTTTAATGGCAAGTAATGGTGTCGTTAAACGAAGAATTGCATGTGAGAAACTGTCCACTGAAAACTCCTGGTTATCTTTAAAAAGAATCATGACTGTTCTCACCCAAATGCAACATTTTGATTAGCTCCAGGAGGAAACTTTAGCTCAAAAATATTTCCTCCAAAATTCCAACATTAGAGATTTATGCATATGTCTTAAAAAGCTCAATTTTTTAAAAGTGTCAGGACTTCTTGAGTTTAAGCAGAGCTGTAACTCATCCATGGTTTGGTGTGAAATCTTGGAATATAGGTGCTTTATTCATTTTTATGATTTAATTATACTAATTATGAATGGAAAATAGGAACTTCCAAGGGAGGATAAGTGGAAAGGTCAGCCTTCATCTTTGAATTATCAGCGGAGGGATGTGTGCAAAGAGGGAGCTATGAGGTAAAACATGTGTGAACTTGGCTTTGTACTAGATGTTTCAGCAAAGTATGAGCAATTTAGTTTTACTTTATTTTGTTTTCAAATACTGTTATCCTTTCAATGTTTTTAAATAAACAACTTTCTTTTAACAAAAAAAAAATCAATATTGTGTTCAGTGTAGCTTTTCTATTTTTCTAAAAAAGTGACTTACCTAACCATAATTGAGACAACAACTACTGCTAATTAAACTATTATTAATATATTGGCAGAATTTTATATAGTGTAGACAAAGGAGCAAGAAAAAAACCACACACTTTACTTCCAGTTTACTTGCTTATTTTCAAAGATTTACCAGTAACTTTTTATTTCCTAGCCAGGAATTTATGGGATTAGAGGGTCAAAAGAGGAAATATATGATAAATTATTAATCTTAACAAAAGAAAGAATGATTTTAAAATCAGGCAAATTTGAGTTTCAATCTCAGCTCCTGAAAGTAATGTTGATTGAGCTCTCTAAACCTAATTTTGTCTATTAGTTAAACTTGAATAATGCCTAGTTTAAAGGGCTTTCTGAGGAATAAAGTAAAATAAAGTGTTTACTATCAAAACCTGTTCATATAATCAATTAATCATAATTAACATTATTATAAGAATAAAATCCTCTATAATAAAAGAGTAGTATGCAAATCGACTGAGTGGTATAACCAGCTGATGCTCTGACTTCATTTTATCCTCTTTTCTCCTTCTAAACTTCATGTCCTCCTCTTTTTTTTTTTTTTTTTTTTTTACCACAATAGCTCAATAAAGCATTTTACCACATACCAGCTCTGTTTTAAATACTAGAGGTAATGTTAAATTTTTCACCTGTTATTAACTGCAGTTATTTGTAAAGGTGCCCTTTACCAGATTATCTGCAAATTCCAGAATAGTCTGGAGTAATTTGTTGGTGTAATTATTCTAGTGTTAAAATTCTAGCTATACAGACATGTATATTATAAAGGTGTTATACTAGTATTGTTACTACAAAGTTAACAAATTATAATAGTTCTATGGAAATACTGAGAAAAATATGTGACATCTCTAAAATAAACACAATACTTATTTATTTGGGTGACGTGAATTATGTAACCTCTGCTTTTTAGGAAGATACTCTATTCAAAATGTCAGACTAATTTATAAGCATATGCTTGTAAATTTAGATACTAATGAAAAACATTTTGGATATCAAAAGTAAACATTGCATGCCCAGACATAGGCACTTATATGTCAATATTTATGTTATTTGTAGTTAAATATATGTTTTCCATATGTTCCAAGAGAAAAAATAGCATGCATCAATTTTTCCTTCACAAATTTATAGCAAAGCAGGTTGCTGCTTACGTAAAACATAAAAGTGGTATAAGAAAAAACATTTAGTTTGATTTTAATAAAAACAGTACATGTGTGTTATTGATAAAAAAATAGAAAGAAAAGTACTTCTCATATTACTCATACATTCACTCTTACTTTCTCTTCGCTTGAGAATAAGACTAGACCAGTAAAATTAGACCTATCATTGACCACTTATAGTAAAGTACTATCTAAAAACAACTATCGATAAAGTGTTAATGTAATTTTTTTCAGATTTCCTACTTTGTATGCTTGTATATGCATGTGTATATGGAAATCTTCAAATTCTCTTATTATTGACTGAGGTCTCTAAGGACATAAGGGGACCTAATAAGTAGGTTTTATTTTATCTAATTGTATGGAAATTCAGAAATAAGACAAATGGCATATTAAATGCTGGCCAAACTTCAGTGTTATTTCTGACAAAAGCTAAGAAATATATAGCTTAATATGGGAAATAAATGGACATAATGTTTATGTCTGTGAGAACACCACAGTAGGATAGGCATTTCCATAGGAGAGGCTTGCCCAGGTAATTTCTATATATACAAAAGTCTAATATGCTAAGTGTCCTTCCAACCATCCAACCAACTGCAATGATGTGCACTAACCACCAGGGGAAGACACTCAATGCAGGAGCTGCCATGACGAGCATTGGCCATTTACAAAGAAATGGCACCTTGCACCTGGCACCAACAAAGCAATACTTAGCTTCCCCCAAGTGGGACACAGGCTCTGCCACCATCCTGGAGCAACAGCCCAGCAAATTGCAGCCAACGCTGGCAAGACTCCATGTCATAAAATGTGGCCTACAGCCCAGCCCCCAAACAGTTGCTGTGGGAGCCAGGTAATGATGTCACGTAGCAACGCTCAGCCTCCTCTCCCTAATCACTAGCCTCCTTGGAGTTTCTTCAGCCCAGAAACACACCTTGCTTTATAACCAGGTGCAAACATTTTACACTTTAATCAAATGTCTGTGAAGCATTTTCCTGTGCCACATCTCATTTGATGCTCACAGAAGTCCTGAAGTAGGTAGATAGGAGACTCAGTAGAATCCTGTTTTCGTTAGCTGGAAAAAAGAAATTATTGTAGAAAGTTTAGAAACTTGACCAGACTAAAAAGAAGTAAGAAATGGTGGACCTTGAAAATGACTTCAGGTTTTCTCACTGTGCAGAATATAGTCAAACACTGCTGCAGTCGAATATTTTATTCTTTGTTCTCCTTGTGTGATCTACAAATAACAATCTGCTTCCAGTTGATATTTACTGCTGTGTTGCTGACAATTACCTTAAAGAGAAGTTGGAGTGCTTCATTAGGCTGGAAAAAGTTTAGCTAAATCAGAAAGCAGGGCTAATTAAGCAAGTTTATTCTATATCTATAAAAGGGTAAGTTGACTTGTGCATTCATGATACATATAAAGGTGTAGCTGGTGCCAATGGCACACATGTGTGTGTTTTGATCTGTCATTGCTGATCATGAATTTGGTTGACAGTTCTATTACAGAGAAAGGAGAATAGCAATATTAAAATATTTATTCTAACTATAATATTTTCCTTTCAATGTGCATCAGTCCATGCACGGGGCCACTAGTTTAAGACATAAAAAACACAGAGGAACTCCTGATGCTAGTAGGTAGCTTGCTCCTAAGAGAAAGGAGAATATTACTGAGCCAAACTTTATTTTTCTAAATCTATTCTTCCAAATGCATTGGTCTGATAAATGACTCCTCCTCTCCTAGCCCTGGATAAATAAATAAAGGCAGAAAAGCCAGGAATGCTATGCTATTGAGCTTTTTTCAAATGGATGAAAATATTAGGAATGGAAAATATATTTTCCCCATAACATTCTACATATCTATTTATGAATTTGTATTTTGTTTGTGTCACTTGAATAGAGACCTTAATGAGAAGATAAGGTGATAGCTTTAGATGCAATACAGGACTAGACTGGCAGTAATGTCCATGAATAAGAGAATTTTCAATTCATTCTATTATAAATGAAGGTTTGGTATAGTGAAAGATGGGCTAAGGTTTGAATATAACTTATTAGTTGTCTTGATATGCAAAAGTCACTCTAATTTTTTGTGCCTCCTTAAATTTTGAAATAAAAATCATAAAACCAAACTCACTGAGTTGAAATGAAGTTAAAAATAGAACATACAACATAATAGTTCCTTAATAAATAATAGTTTTTTACTTATAAACAAATTGTTTTTCAAATTAGTTCAAATTATCATGAAGTATATATGCAAATTTCAAAATAAAATATATAATAAATTATGATATTGAAGTATAATAAGCAGATTGTTTATCAACTACCTAGATATTAGTTGGTGAAAGAATTATTATCACAAAATAAATAAAATATTTATAGCATTCATTTTTAAATGTTAAAGAAAGTAGGTGGTCTATTTTGTTAATTTGATTAAATTTAACTACTAAGTCTTGATGTTTTAATGGAATCACTTTTGTGGCTGTGGAGTTAAAGATCTTTTAAAGTAGTTGACAAATACGCATTTTTGATGTCTAGCCTCATGATTAGCTCTAGATAAACTGTTAAGTTTCATTCTCAACTCATAAAATGAATCTTGAACTAATATTTCTCAGTGCCAAAAAAAATGTGATTGCCCCTAGTGTTTTCAATTCCTGGATATATGTGTTGAAAGCATGCAACCAGAAGGCATGTGAGAAAATCTATTCAAATACAGTTAATTATGGCATCACTTCACTCTTGTTTAACAGGACAAAGTTTTGCCAATTCTCAAGCATACTAGTTGTCATAAATATGAGTCATTATAGAATGCTTGAGAATTTGGAATGGTGTATATTTATTTCATATTTCCTAAACATATAGGGAAGTGTTATTAGGCCAATTTATTTTCTTAGTGTATTGTTAATACACTAAACAATTCTATTCTTTGATTTTTCCTTTCTTCCTTCTTTCCTCCTTTCCTTCTTTCTCCCTTCCTTCCTTCATTCAGTAATTTATTTTAAAAAATATGTACTGAGTACCTATTAAGTATGAGACTATTGAGCATTGATTATTCCTTTTTAACTAGGAATGCAGGTATGCTTATTTTACTCTTCTTGACTATAAAGAACTTCTCATAATCTTACAATTTTTATAAGAATTTTTCTCTTTTTAAGATAGGGACAGATCTATTATTTTATTTTATGAATCATACCTTGTATCATTTAATATTTCCTGGCACATTTCTGTTCAGATGATGCATTTACTCTAAACAACACAAGCCTGTATTTGCATCTTTGACAGCAAAGGAAAGTCTGACTAATAGAATTGATGCTTGATTTGAATAATGCAGGATATTGTGACAATGACAGTAGCAACGAATCCTAAATAATAGATCCTACCTGATGTAATTTAAAAATATCCACACTACTGTCTCAGCTGCAAATATGTTAGATTTCATTTCTACTTCTGGGATGCAGCTGAGTGTAATCTATCTTGATGACAGATGACAAGAGAAACTAATTCCTCTTAAAAGCACTTCCCAGTTACCTATTTTTTATATTTATTTATTTGTTTGTTTGTTTGTTTGTTTATTTATTTATTTTGCTAAACACTAAGCAGTTTGAAGCACTTGGGAACAAACTCTTTCCTATGTCTTTTCTCTATGTGGAAGGAAGGAAATTGAGGGGTTTGGCATGGATTAGGTGTCACTGCCTTCTCCGGTTTCTAAAAATTAACTTCCTATAGTAAATGGGGACACTTGATTTTCACAAACTTTTGGGTAGATGTGAAGTACATGGCTAATGGAAATGATTTAGAAGACATAGATTTATAAATCAATTTTCCTCTTTAAACAAATATTTCCTGTAAGGAATGAAGAAGAGTGGAAGGGAAAAAATGATAAGAAAGAGAATATGCTTTTCCACCCCCAAACAAAACCTCAGAACTTAGTGAGATAATCTTCCTTACTCATCTTTACATTCACAAAAGCTGTCCAAAGTTTTATACAAACAAAACAACTAAGTTTAATGGCATGAAATATTAGAAAAGTCTAAAATGTTAGTATATATGTCCTTTTATTAGAGGACAAATATGCAATGAGGTACCTACAATGATAAAATATGCTTTTTTCTAAATTGTCATTGCTTTAAATTTAAATATTGAGAGAATAAGTGTTCCCAGGAAATTAGTAGGCTCAAATATTACTCAACAGTTTGCATATATCATTACAACATTTTTTCATTTTTTTATATTCATCCCAATTTATATCAATCTTCCTTCGATGAAGTTGTAATTAATTTTTAACTTGCCTACAGAAGTTGGATGTTCTTTTCCTTCACTCATGATGATTTAGCATTAGGGATGAGATTGATGATATTTTAATGAATAAAAGAGAATAATAAAATACTTTAGAAGAAAATGACTGATTTTGGTAATGAGACATGATATTATATTGATGAAGATTAAGAGAGTTAGAGGCCATGTATGGAAAAAAAATCTAGAACATTTAAAAGGACTGACAATTATAATAAAAGATGAATGAAGGAAATTGTGCTACTGTAATAATTCATACAAATAAATAAGAGGGTTTTTATGGTATGATTCTCAAACTACCAAGAATTTCTACAATTTATTCAAAGAGAGTACAGAGAGAAAAAAAAATCAAAATGGGTGAAGTATAGTCCAAAGAGCCTGCTATAAACAATGAGAAGGTTTAAAATAATTGTTGAAATACATTAGATAACCTTTGAACCCTTCTCTCATATGACAAGGGTATAACAGATGATAGGACTTTGAACTTGAGCGAGGATTTTACAAGATTTATTTGTAATGGACTATCCTGTAAATCTCTTTTCCTGTCCTGCTCCACCAAGGAGCAGCAAGGGAATTGGCTTTTGCCTCCAAATTCCAAAATCAATTAGGACTTTCAGGAAATTATTTATAGACTATCTATAGAGACTATGTGCAGTGTATAAAGAGGATCCTCTATTCAAAAAACAGTGCTGAATTGGAGGTAATTCCCCTTTAACAAAATTAAGAGGCATCAAGAAGGTTCTTTAAATATTAATGTATATTCTTAAAATTTGAGGACCACAAAGGCTGGGGTCTGACTAGTACTAGGAAGATCTAAGGGCAAGATGCCGGGGTTCTTCTTGTTCCAGCATTAAGAAGGGTTCAGCAATCTGGAGAAAGGCTGTATGTATTTGAAGTAAGAATCCAGAGATGAAAGATAATTTTGAAAGGCACTGGAGGTCAGAGGAGCCTGGCTGAAGGAGCCATGTTATCCTTGTCTCAAGATCCCTTGTTTTTTTTATTAACACAAATTGTCCTAAGGCAAGGTGGAGATATACACTTCAAAGGGTAAGGGTTTCCTCTACAGATTCCATTGTCAGATTGGGAAATAGTCTATTCAGGTGTTTGGCCAGTAGGAGGCAATAACATGTAGATTAAGATGCCCTGAGCTGTCTGGCAGCAAACAATCAATTTAATGCATCCTTTTCAAGTTTGGGAAACTGACTTTGGCCATTCCCAACAGGCAATAAGATATGTGGCTCAGCCCTTGTTGAGTCCTCAAATTCCATCAACCTTTAGATGAAACTCTTGCAATTATGCTAAAACTGGCTTCTGACAGCAAGAGATTCCCATTTAGCTGCTTTGAAGTCAGAGTAAAGGAGATATTACTCAGCAGCATGTAATATGTTCTCCCAAGATACTGTCAGTATAAAAATGAATCAGATGTGGGTCAATCATGAGGACAAAACTTCCCTGGGAGAGGTGACTTCCTTGGGTATTCTCGAGTCTTATCCAAAAGTCAGTCTAAAAAGACAAATAGGCTTCAGGAAGGAACATGGATTCTCAGTGATGAGAAAAGATGAATTCACCTGCAGGAATTAAATATCTCACCAGAAGGAGAGAGATATTTAATTCCTGCAGGTGATTGATTCCTCAAAATGGATGAGAAGGGTCACTGAAGAGCCTAGGAAGGGTCAGTGTTGAGTACCTGCACATCCAGAGAACACCAGTGAATCCCCCTTAGTGCTCACAAAGAAGTTCCTTTTTCCTTACTCTTGTTCTTGCCTCTGTTCCAGATGCTGATGGCAAGGAATAGGAGTAATGCAGAAGGAAATGGGGAAGAGAGGTCAGTGAGCTTAAAAAGAGGGATGGGCAAAAAAAAAAAAAAAAAAAAGAAATATAAAATATTGCTCTCTTTGCCAATTTCAAGAAGCCTTATATATTCAAGTAGGAAGTAAAAAAGTCTCAATGTTAAATCAAATTTATACCTTAATTATTTCAAGAGAATAGATATTTTAATTACTTGATTGAGACTGTTTTAAGACATTTAAAAAATAAATAAAAAGAAGTGGGGGATTTAAAAAAAATGTTTGATGATTATATTCCATACTTTGGCTTATTGCTCTATTAAGAGGCTGGAAATTATTACAATGGGTGACAGTGATAATCAATTACTGATTTATGGTGTTGAGATTTTTCCATTCTAAACCTGTGACTTGGTCATGGATTTTTCATTCTCTTTATGATTATACAGTAACCTCACAGCTACATCTTCCACTTTCTGCAGAATAGATTTCTCATTGTTGATATTGTTGAATTTTTAAATTAGCTATTATTTAGTTTCTTAAATAAGGGATTATCATACTTACTCTAAAAGTCCAAATCGATGGCTTTCACTTAAAAACACTGATTATATTTCAAACATATAATTGTGTATTAAAAATTCTATCTTGCTACTACCTCTTATTTGCTTAACCAGTAGTGGAAATATTGCTCTCCTTCTAAATGTGTTCAAGAATCTCTTCTTAAATTATTTGTCCTCTCTTATGATAGTCTTATAAGCAATATATGTGGATAAACAAGCAAAAATTACATACACCACCAAACTCCCAGTTAACAAAAAAAATCAGGAAAAGGTTTACATATTCTAATTAATAAGTTAACATGATATGTATATTGGGTGTTAAGTAGTGATTTGTGACATCAGTAAATGATTTCTAATCATTTTAGGAAGAATTAGATCCAATTAGTTCTCCAGAAACCTAATCCAGACTAAGTACAGCAATGGCCTTTTCTGAACAAGAAATATATTTAATACTCTAATGTAATCAATAATGAAAAGGTCAGAAAGAAATATACCACCAGTTCAAGATGTCTCCTATTTGCAATAAAATTCTATCACTGATAAAAAACAGATTTTTTCCTAAGTGTTAAAAAGATTTCTTTTAGAAATACACAATTGCTGCAAACTGCTGTGAGTCCTTGGTGAATATATTTTATTTCAAGTGCATTAAGTGTCTAGAAGTTATTCTGCTTTAAATTTGTTACAGAACAGGACCTTCTGATAAAGATGAAATAAGCATGTGGAATGGTAAGTATCTCCATGTATTTTTCAGATAAAAGTACAAAAGAAATGATATACCATTTGTCTTCCCTTAGAAGACGAAGTCTATATTAAATTACTCTCGCCTAACTTTAAATCAAGAGAGACTTTGCAATGAATGAGACTCCCACTAAATGGCATAAATTTTCCTAAGTGCTTGCTAGTTAAATAAATGGTTACCAGGTAAACGTGGCTAGAAATGGAATAGAGCTTTAAAACAAAGTTCTTGCATGTGAAAGATTTGCTTATTTATTGGTTTAATTCCTGTGGCTGTTGATTCAATGCCTAGGGTTTTCTTCTTACTTTGAATTCTGAATTAAAAACAGAATTATCCTTTTCTTCTCATTCAAAACCAAAGCAGGCAGAAAACAATGAGATGTCTTTGGTTTATCCATAATCCACTAGAGAACTAAAACTTGGGGATCTATTCAGCTGCCCTTTATTAATGTGGCCCATGCAACCCTATCAAAGGAAATGAAACCCAATTCAGGTCCTACCAGTACTTAACACATCCTCACTGCCACAGAGCATGTATAATGCACCTAATAAAACCAGGAAAGCAATTAATAATAAAGAGCCTGTGAAAACATGAAAAGGGAAGAAGAAAAGTGACTGAACTAGAAATTAACTAATGGGGAATATTTTTTGATAATTCAATTCTGTTTCTTTGGTTGCTGCATCATATGAGGATTTTTTTTCCTGAAAAATTGTGTGTTATCCTCAGTGAGGCTAATTTGTCATACTCCCTTCTGAAAATCCATTCTGTGGAGGTTTTTTTGTTTGTTTGTGTTTTTTTTCCCAGTCCTCATAATTTTGGCTATTTTTAGGTGTTGACTCTTACACTTTCATTTTTGAAGCATATCTGAGAGGGGCTTTTCTTTATAAGTGGCATTCTTCAAGAGTGAGAGCCCTAGGTAGAAAGAGGGGCAGCAGAGAAGGTCCAGAATGACCTAGCAGCTGGGCAGCCAGCACTCTACTGGGCCAAGAAGGGGACATGAAGATCCCAGGCAAGGAGGCTAGAGAGACTGGCAGGACAGAATTTGGGTGCCTGGAAATAGTGGTGTTTTAATGTAAAAATAATTTTATTTTTTAAAAATACATTTTATGGATTTTTTTACAGAGAGAAAGGGATAGGGAGAGAGAGTTAGAAACATCCATGAAAGACAAAAATCAATCAGTTGCCTCTTGCACACCCCCTACTTGGGATGTGCCTGCAACCAAGGTACATGCCCTTGACTGGAATTGAACCTGGGACCTGTTAGGGCTAAAAAGAATTTTTAAAAAGATATGAAATGGAATTAAGAGACAAAGAACCCAACAAAGCAAAGACTGAGCAATGAGCTGTCACCTGGGCCGAGCAGTGAGTACACAGAAGGGCCAGGCTAATGTGTTTGTGAGCCTAATTGGCCAAAACTTGAAACAGGAAGGGGACAGCATCTAAAGCAATGAGGTGGAATTTAGAACAGGACTCATCAAAAGGGGGCAACAGTTGGGACACAGATTATAAATAGAGTGTTTTTTTTTTTTGTTTGTTTAAATATATTTTTATTGATTTCAGAGAGGAAGAAAGAGAGAAATGTAGAAACATAAATGATGAGAGAGAATCATTGATTGGCTACCTCCTGCACGCCCCACACTGGGGATTGAGCCTGCCTGCAAAGCAGGCATGTGCCCTGACCAGGAATTGAACTGTGACCTCCTGGTTCATAAGTTGACACTCAACCACTGAGCTACACTGGGCCAGGCATAAGTAAAGTGATTTTAATATTTTTGACCTTTTATCCAGTGATTTTCACCTTAATTTTTTTTTTTTTGCCTCCAATGGGACATTTGACAATATCTAGAGATAGTTTTAATTATCACAATATAGGGGAAGTTAATATTGGCATCTAGTGGGTTAAGGCCAAAGATGCTGCTAAACATCTTATAATGTACAGGATACTCTCCCATAACAAAAATTTATCCTGCTCAAAATGTTAATAGTGCTAAGACTGAGAATCCTTGAATTTTGCCAAACCTTTAATAATGCTTAAAATGCTTTCATCCAATTATGTTTTCATATTTCTTTGCCTCTGCTATTTCCCAATTTCCCTCCTAACAACAACAAAAAAGAGTAAAACATGAATACATAGAGAAAATTAAGCTAAGGAGCATAGAGAGAATTAAAATATTAAAAGAATGACTTCATTTTCTCTTCATTTTCCTTCACTCAATGGTCTAAATCTATTTATTCTTTTAAATTTAAATTAAATTTATTTTGATAACATTTTAAATTAAATTTGTAATTAAAATTATGCAGGTTTCAAGTGTACAATTCTATAATACATTATCTATATATTGCATTGTGTATTTACTACCCAAAGTCAAGTCTTCTCCTGTCAACATACATTTGAATCCCTTTATCCTCGCTATACTACCTCCTCTGGCAACCACCATATTGTTATCTGTGTCTGTGAGTTTTTATTTGTTTGTCTTGTGTGTTCATTTGTTGCATTCAATTTTATATCCCACATATGAATGACATTTTATAGTTCTACCTCATATCTGTTAGATGGCTATTATAAAGACAGGTAATAGCATGTGTCAGAGAGGGTATAGAGGAAAAGGAGCCCTCATTCATTGCTAGTGGGAATATAAACTGTACAGCCACTGTGGAAAACAGTATGAAACTTCTTCAAAACATTAAGAATAGAGTTACCACATGACTGAGCAACCTCTCTTCTGAGTCTCTACCTTCAACATTGGAAAACATTTATTGCAAATATAAATGTACCCTTGTGTTCATTGCAGCATTATTCATGGTGGCCAAAACATGAAAATGACCCAAGCAGGCAGAAAACAGTGGATGTTTTTCAATATTATTGTATAAAGAAGATGTGGTACATATAGAGAATGGAATACTATTCAGCCATAAGAAAAGATGAAATACTGCCATTTGTGAAAGCATGGATTGCTCTTGAGAATATCATTCTAATTCAATTCTTAAATTTCATCTCTTAAGATGAAAAAGTAAATAAATAAAAGAGAGATGGTACAAGGATGTAACATTTAAACAACTATCAAAAAAGTAGCTATAAGTTAGAAAAAGACTACATCAAACAATTTTTCTTCAAACAAGAACCTGAAAAAATTACCAACTTTATAGATTTTATATTTTAGAGAATCAATAATGTTCTGCCTTTGAAGACAGAACTGGCTTCAAATCCTAGGCCTATCGATTAATAATCATGTGATCTTCGTATAAACCAGTATTACCTTAGATGTTGAAAGAGATAGAAAATAGTATCTCTCATGGTTTGGGGCTTATTTTTTAATATTACATATAATGGTCTAGCAAGGTCTATACTTGACCAATAGTAGTCTAAAGACAGAAGAAAAAAAAAAAAGCAAGAATAAAAAAACACGAAAAAACAAAACAAAACAAAAAAAAAGAAAACTTTGGCACCAAATGGTTCAAATTCCTACACTAAGAGACACGATCAAACTTTAGTGTGGCTTTTAAAGCTTAGGGCTATATTCTAGAATTACCCCAGACTCCCTTAAAATGCCTGCCTTAGAAAACTCAGCATAGCTAGAATTTATTGTTTGTTTCAGCCAAAACGTGGTGATAGGCAAGCTTCTGAACCCCTCTTAGAGAAGTTAGTTTAGAAAGCTTGCAATTATATACCATTTCTCTGCCTCTTTGAAACATAAATCATCTACCTTCCCAGGGAATGGAAACATTCAAGGGAATAGCTCTCACACAGCATCCCTGTGGGAAGGTAAGGGCCTACCTTCTGTGGGTGCCTTGTTCTAACTGGAACAATTACCTCCTGTTAGACAAGAGAAGCCTGTTTCTGCTCTGGATAAGCACCAATAATAACCCCAGAAAGCTAAGTCACATGGACCCAGATCCCCTTAATAACCTTCATTGCCTTTCCATGGGCACACCACAGCATGTCAAAAGTCTCCTGCCTATTGTTTTGGCAAAATTGAGCTCATTTTAATCTGGACTCTCTCCCCTATTGCAGTGGTTTTCACTAAACATGATTTGTCTTTACTACCTTTACTAGTGTTTGGTTTTGTTTCTGTTGGTAAACCTTTAACAACAACAACCTCTACATCCACCATAGCTGTCACAATGAGGAGGTTTCTTAAAAGTCTCACCTGCAGATTAGTACAAAGAAGAAGGAGGATTCTGCCTGTGAATGGGAATTTTCTTATCAAATACTGTTATTATTGTTCCTCTTTTAAAAAAATAAATAGAAATGAAACCTTAGTTATGCTAAGGCTAGATATTATATACATCTGTTTTCAAATTTAATGTTGATCAAAGATAACTAACTTAGTGGTTACCATGAACTGATTAGAAAAACGTGTTGTTTGAATATCAAACACTATTTTCCAAGGTGAGAGAACAAAGTTGAGTAAATAACAATTTGTAGATACCTCCCCAAATAGATCTTAGGAACAAGTAAGCCAATGTTTAATAACCCTCTGATTTAATAGAAAGTTTTAGGATGAGTCAGATACATTCAGGAGAAGGGGAAAGGTAGAAAATTGGGTTAAGACTGCCTCTAGTTGATAACTGGAAACTGACTTAACAGTAATTTTTTCACATGACAACAAGGAAAGCAACCAAGTATATGTGCAACTAAGTCCCAACCTACAGAGTCCATTGGCATCACACTTAATCTCAGCTGCATCTATTCTGAAGAAGAAACTGGACGGTTCTTGAGAGTGGCCTACTTGGAAGTATAAGTGGAATAAGAGGCATTCTTTCCTCCCACTTCTGCTCTTTTATTTTAGAACATCCAAACTCACAGATTTTATCTTCGTGAAAAATTTGGTAGAAGGAATGGTCACTTTGATTTAAGCAATACAGCATATTAAAGGGGGCTGAGGAATTTAGTACAGAATCCACTTTGAAAATTATTCTTATTCAATGTACTGCCAGAGGCCCTTATTATACTTTACAACTTCTGAAATCTAAGCACAAAGAGGGGCAGCCTGACTTAAAGGAAAGATAGGCTCAAGCAACAACATCCATGAGTTATGGTAGTTCCAACTCACTCGCAAGTTGCTATGAGACCTTGTCTCTATATCTAAAAAACAAGAAACAGACTGATTGTTCTTGCGTGACTTCCAACTGGAACATTCTCTTTTATTTTTCAATTTGTAAGAGTTGGATGATTAATGTTGGGGCCCTTGAAATAGGAATGAAGACCCAAATATAAAATTCCCACTCAACTTAGCACAGACTTTTCTAGAACTAGATCACACCTATTTTCATCTTCATATTCTTCTATGATTTTAATTATAGCACTGCTTTCCAAAGAAAGAGTGAGGCAAAGGACCAATAATAAGCTGTATAAAATTAAGGCTCCTTTTTAAATGTAAATAAAATCTCATGCAACAAATTAGAGATGATGAAGATGAAGGGTCATTTGTGTTTCTTCAGTTCTGCTAGTTTTAAAATAATATAGTACACTATATTTTACATAGCTAGCATTCTCAATAAATTTATTTGTACATATTGCTTAGTTTTTTACAAAGCACTTTTACATTTCCTGTGTCATTTGGTCCTTAATCCTGTGGCAACAGCTAGTATTATATGTGTGAGCAGTAACACTAGTAATAGTACTCAGTATATATTTGAGGTTTTTCAACCTGTTCTAATGGCATGGAGAGATTTAGTAAGAAAAGAAACAAGAACTAAACAGATCATATAGAGTAGTTTTGAGTGAAGTTGGTGGTGGTAGGGGGGTGGGGGATAAAAACCTGTTTAGAGTGAACTAAAGCTGAAATGACAGGTGAGACAATTTAAGTAGCTGGTATAATTATTAAATTTATATATATATAAGCCTAAGCAACCATTATGACCAAACAACTGCTCAACCAGCTGCTATGATGTGTACTGACCACCAAAGGTAGATGCTCATCAAAACAGGAGCTGCCTCCTGGTGATCAGTGAACTCCCACAGCCAACCTCCCGCCACAGATCAAACTCCTCTCCCCCAAATCCCCTCACTGGCTGGCCCTGATTGGCCCCAAATGGGACTGGGCAAGATGGCCCCTATCAGCCCCGATCACCAGCCAAGCCAAGGGACCCCACCCATGCACAATCTGTGCACCAGACCTCAGGAGGAATAATAAAGTTAGAGAGAATATCTGACAGATAATACAGAAAATGGAAGAGATAGCTGAAAAGCTCCTAGGGCAGGTAGATTTTAACTAAAATGATAAATTATGAGGGCTCAGTGTCTATGTGGACATGGCAATTGTTCTGAGGAGTTCAATATCCAATTCAGGATGAGCAAATGAGAGAAAAAGAGGGTTACAGAGTATGGAAGAGCTAATGGGAAATGAGTGATAAGAATTATTAGATCAAATGGTCTCTTACCAAGCTAGTCTTCTATTGTTGAGATTAACCAAAAGATATCTATGCATAGCCAATGGACACAGACAACAGTGTGGTGAAGGCTGGGGGTGGCGAGGGGAGAGGGAGGGAGGGGTAAGGGTGAAATGGGGAACATCTGTAATAGTGTCAATAATCCTAATATATAAAAACCCAGGGTTGTATCATTTAAAATGACCAAAGATCCGACTGACCAGAAGTCAATGTTAGGTCACCGTGGTGACCCAGCACTGATTGCCTGCCACTCTGGCCTCCTCAACCCAGCACTTACTGCTGAGAGGGCTGCAGATCAGGCCTGAAGAGAGGCCTGGAGAGAGAAGCAGGGTTTGATCATAGCATCTGTGGCAGCTGTTGATCAGCCCTTGCCTGTCTCTTTCTCTAGGGGCTGTGCCTTTCTTTCCCTCTGGCCTCTGCTGGGGATGCTGATCAGCCCAGCCTCTCTGATCAGGCCCATTGATAGGTCCAGAGATGCTGACTGACATAGAAACCGTCCAATCAGAACCAAAAACGGTTGAACTGTGAGGAGCCAATGGCTGCTTTTGATGCTATCTGGCATAGAAACTGATCAATCAGAACCAAATCTGGGTAAAGTGCAAGGAGCCAATGGCTATCTAGGAGGCAGAGCTTTTGACACTGACTGGCATAGAAACTGACCAATCAGGACCT
The DNA here is from genome assembly GCF_014108245.1 of Pipistrellus kuhlii. NCBI lineage: Eukaryota > Metazoa > Chordata > Mammalia > Chiroptera > Vespertilionidae > Pipistrellus > Pipistrellus kuhlii. The sequence goes on from NW_023425404.1 coordinate 5,645,096, forward strand.
AATCTGTGTGACCTGCAAAGGCAGAACCTAAAGTGGGGGCTGAGGATGAGTTTTAAGGGCAACAGCTATTTGGTATAAGGTATAAGAAAGAGGTTTTATTTTTTAATGACTGGTTTGGCAGTTTCGTGCATATGGCTGGCTATCAGCCCAGATATAGGGATTATGTACTTTTGTCTTCCAAGAGCATCTCCTCCCAATGAAAAAAGCTCCCATCTAAGCTGGCAGCTACCTCTCACACCCCCTGCCAGCAACAGTCCTGTTCACACCTGTTGCCAGCACCAGAGTTGCCACTTACACCCATTACTATCATTGGCCCTGTTCACACCCTCTGCAGGTCTCAACTGATGGATGTCATCAACAGGGGCAAGTGGTGGCTACCAGCACAAATCACCCCTAAGAGCTTCTCCACCTCCCCCTGCTCCTGAGGGGTGATCAGGGCAGCAGACGCTGCTCATACATGCTGCTGACACCAGCTCCAATTGCTCCACACTGTCAGGAGGTGCGAGAGGGGCCAGCACTAGCAGCGCTAGTGGGAGTGGGACTGCTGGCTGAGAGGAGACTGGGGGCCATGGCATGGCAGGAAAGTCTGGGCAGGGGCTCGGAGGATGAGCCAAGACCCACCCCTGTGCCCATAGAAGCCTTGTGGCCCACAGTTTCTTTCAAGGTGCACCAATTCATGCACTGGGCCCACAGTACTATATGTAATATGCATGCATTCTTCTATATATTCTTATATATATTTTCCCCACTTAAACATAACATACTTATAATTAAAATCCCTAAGGCATTTTCAAAGAAGAAGAAGAAGAAAGAAAAAAAAACCACAAAAAAAAGTTTACAGATACTTGCCATTTCTAACTACTCTGCAGTCTTCTGAAATAAGTTACCAACTCGGGTTTCTGTGTCTTTGAGTACTTCTAGAAGATCTCGTTAAAGAACATTTTCTTCTCTTATAGCTCTTTGGCTGAGAATAAATTGTAATGGAGAGGATGACCTGTGTATGCATTTCTTACTTAAGATAGTACGTCTGAAAGCCAGGGAAGCCAAGGCCATGTTCTCTGTGTTTAAACCTTTATCTTCATTATCCCTACTATTGTATTTAGTAAAGAAGGCTTTTGCTGAAGACAACCCCCTGTCTTTAGCCAGGGACAAGTGAACATTTTCCTTCTGAGAAAATACGAATAGTTACTCTTCAATCAGGGTTGCTTTATGTAAGACTGAACAGGGAAAGCAGTTGCTGAATTAAGTTAGAGAAAGCCCAGGTCATTCTTAAGAGCATAAATGCTATTGGACAAACCTTAGTATGCACTTTGTCCACCTGATTAGCCAAAGTGTGTGTGTGTGTGTGTGTGTGTGTGTACAATCCCTTCCTGCTTGACATGAACTACAAAATTCTTCAGGAAGGGAAGCAAAAGAGAAAAGAAATTAAAGGATGGGAGGATGCAGTTTGAGAGGGAAATGTTAAACTAAGGATCGAATTGCCCTTCATATTAATCAATCATTTATTCATTTACTCATTGTTTTATTACATTCACTTTGTGTGATGCTCTGTTCAGTGATGTTTTTGCTCAGCACCTAGCAAAGTACACAGAGATGGCAAAGTATTGTTAAGCTGATAACCTTGGTTGTTTCCTTATTGTCCTGCTCTTTGGCTCTCGGGCACAAGTTAGGCCTTTCATGTCACTAAGTGATAGAGGTGCTTTGTCATCCTTCCCACCTTCTCTCTAAGCCACTCTGTAATTCCAGCTACTAAAAGTGACACCAATGTTAGGCACCACAAAATACTGGTGCTATAGTGCTTCTATTTATTAGGCATATGGAAGGGTAAGTACCCACACAGGTCAAGAAAGAAGATACATACTCAGAACATGCAACCCCTAGAAATAAGGGGCAGTGTATTTAATAGAAATACTATTGAAATGGCTGATTATGGAGGTTGAGTTTGGGGGTTTTCTCTCTGCTTCCAAGCAGTAGAAAGAGACACATTGATTGGTTAAGATAAATAAAATTAAGTGCTATAAAAATTAAAATCCATTTCTTTTTCAAGTAAAAAGGGGGCATATATCTTTGATTTTTCAATGCTGATTTAATGCTAATCTCCATGGCACACTCAAAGTGACTCTGGCAGATGTTTGACAATGAGTCTGCTTTGAAATTTATTCCAGCCGGGACCTGTTTGGCTCAGTGGATAGAGCGTCGGCTTGGGGACTGAAAGGTCCTGGGTTCGATTCCGGTCAAGGGCATGTACCTTGGTTGCGGGCATATCCCCAGTAGGGGGTGTGCAAGAGGCAGCTGATCAATGACTCTCTCTCATCGATGTTTCTAACTCTCTCTCTCCCTTCCTCTCTGTACAAAATCAATAAAATATATTTAAAATAAATAAATAAATAAATAAATAAATAAGAAATTTATTCCAGAAAATAAAGTCTGCAAAGATAATCCAAGATTCTAGCACTTGCTCTCTGAAATTAATAAAAAGGTATTTTTAAAAAGAAAAAGTTTAAACATGAAAGAAGAGATGGGTGGTCGTGGTGGAGGAAGAAATAGGAGAAAGATAAGAAAATTATTCAATTAGACAGCTGGAGAAAATTTCTAGTATAATAACTTGTTGGGAGATAGGAGGTTAAATAAAACAAGGCTTAGTAAAAGTTACCATATTAGGAAAGACTGAGATATTTTAGGGCACTGAGTTTTGAGACTGTTGCCTTTTTAGGATTGTTTGTAAGTCTCAGTAAAAGTCTGTTTCATGAATTGATCATGGGTGAGTGATGTTTTATGCAAAAATGCCTGTGGGGTAAGCATTGGGGTTTGGGGAAGGAAGGCAGTGGCACTGGAGGCATCTCAATACCCAAGGACAGAAATTCATGGGGCAGCAGCCGCAAGCATGTACACCGACTTGAGCAAACCCGACTGTCCAGGGTACAGGGATGCAGAAATTACAGGAACTAATGACATTGGAGGACAGAGGAGGTGGAGACATTGGGTTACACACATGTAAGGTGCACATGCTTGCGTGTGCAGAACTTCACACACATTGAAACAAGCATATCACATGTAGCTATTTGTATACAAAGGTATCTTTTATGTCTAATTTTTCTAGTTTGCATAACTTATAAAGCCTCTGCTACTCCAATTTAAATAAGCAGAAACATTCAGTGGCAGAAAATGTACATGTTTCCCAAAGTTCCTTGTTCCCTTTGCATTTAAAGAAACAAAATGGCTAGAAATTCATACTGATTCCTAGACTTTATATTACTCTCCTTTGCCACTATGCAAACCTATCTCTAAATCTGCATGATGTGACATTTGAAGAGCAAGTGGCACTATGAGAGGGATCACCCAGGTGAGCAAGGGTCAGGCCTAGCATTCCCCCCTCCTATCTGTTTCCTGAAGGGCAGAATCAGTGAACGCTCATAGGTTCTACCCTTGACCAGATTGCCAATAGGGCCCTCACAGCAGCACCCAACATGCCAGTTTCCCTGAGATCTCCAATTCTTTATAGGCTAGTAGTCATAGATCCCATAGGGGCTGCTGCAAAATATGAATCTCATTGATGTTGAATAAAGCATGATGATCTGAAGGCTTCTTAGAGGTCAAAGTCACAGTTTCCACTGAGCAGACTTAAACTATAGGATGGCATCGCCCAAATGCCTAAATCGTTTTAATCTATGAACATTGGAATAGTGCACCCTATTGGTGATATTACTATCATTAAATTATAACACGATGTGCTGATTGCTAACACTAATTAATGGTCCATAGTCTGTGTGCGATATTTTTCTAAGAACATGCTAGGAATTATTCTCACTGTAACCCTGTGAAGTACGAACTAATTTTCCCCACTTTAGATATGAGAAAACTGAGGCTAACAGGTGTGAAATAACATTAGTGGCAGAATCCAATTCACAGCTGGGCTTTTTACCACTACACTGAACTGCAGAATAAAACAGAAAAGTAATGTCACCTGTCAATGCAATTCCACTCTCTGCTTATAGAAGTTGCCTCTCAAGAGAAGGTGCCATCGCCATCCCTGGCACCCGGATGCAGCACCTTGCACCTCCATTCTTGTCTGAGATCAGAAAAAAGGGAGGCGGTGGAGCTGAGAAAAGCCCACCTGCGATTCCATTCATCTGATACGCCAGTCCAGCCCGGATTGCTTGTCACCCCACATCAGGCAGAAAGCGAGGCCAAATGAAATCGGGCTGTCAAGACACCAGATTTGCAGCGAGTAGAGATGCTCTTCGCTGTTTATGTGAAAGCTCTGATTGAAAAGACAAAAGCAATTTAATCAGTCTTTCTGCACTGCGATGCTGGTAGCTCCAAAGTTGTTGACTTGCTCTCCCCCTCGCTGGCCCCTTCCTTTCCAATGCCTCTGTGCACGAAATGCTGTGAGCCAAGCCAGCCAGCAAAGCTTCAATCATTGCAGTACTCGCCCTGTGTAGGTAACAGTGTATGGGGCTGAGCCAACAGGCAGGTGCTGGCACACTCTTCCAAGGCTGGCTCAGGATCCTCGCAATGCTTTCAAGGTTGATGGTCAGAAGCAGAAATGCCAGTTCAACCTCAGGTGATAAAGGACAGTTCAGTGATGCCCGTCGCTCAGGCAAAGGGACACAGGACTGGAGGGCAAACATGTAGAAGGGAGAACTGGGAATTTTGGGCTGAATCTCTCTGACTATTCAGTGAGATTGAGATAATTAGATTACGTCAAGGCAAGCCTCTCTTAGCAAGACTGACTCAGAAGTAAGTAGCCTGGTTTTTGTGACTTTCTTAAAATCAGAAGATGCAAATATTTGATGATTGAATGAAAGAATGGGTGAATGAATGTATATTACTAAGTATTTCACACCAAACAACACACACAAACACACGCACACACAACTTAAAATGACAATATCTTTATAGATGGATTAAATCTGAACAAACCAATCAATAAACACTAGATTATAAGTGATATAACATATTTTGTTCATATTAAGATAGTCTACACTTCCACAAAAGGCCCTGGTATTTATTGGACAAATGTGACCTCAGCTACCCTGTTTCCACAAAAATAAGACAGTGTCTTATATTAATTTTTGCTCCCAAAGATGCGCTTGGTCTTATTTTCAGGGGATGTCTTATTTTTCCATGAAGAAGAATACGGTACACATTTATTATTAAACAAAAATAAAGGAAATTTATTACCTGTATACAGTACGGTAGTACGGTAGTTGTCAACACAAACCAGACAAACTGAATCCTACAGTACCAAGAATTTACTCATTTATTCAATGACAATCAGTCATCATCTTCTGGAATATCATCATAACAATCCAATTCCTGAATTTCCTGGTGAATTTCTTGTGACTCCATTTCTTTCAGAATCAGTGGACCAAATCTCTCATGTTTATCCTGGAGGGGGGGCTTATTTTCAGGGGGGATGCCTTATATAATATTTCACTCAGAAGGAAACCTGTAAGTAGGTCTTATTTTCGGAGGATGTCTTATTTTCGGGGAAACACGGTAGGTGGTAGATGCCAAAGTAAGTCAGAGTATTACTTAGATTTTACTGTCCTTCTCTGCCCTTATCCCAAAGGAGTCAAATATAGAGACTCAATGCTTTCTCAATTCTAACTTGAGGGCTGACATGCATCACTGCTTTTACGTGGTTTAGGAAGAGGAACTGTACAAATCACACCATCTCTTCCCTCTTTCCTCCTACCTGCCTGTACTTTGCACTCTTTAAGACATTTTGGCTAAGATATGATAGATTTTATTTGGCTAATCACACCATCATCAATGACAAGTGCTAAATAAGTTATCTAATGGACTATGCCCAATCCCCACCATCACTGCTCCCTCCCCTCACATATGGGAATGACTACAGAGAGATTTAAGCTGCTATGCCTTTGAGCTTCACAATCAGCACTCAAGTGTACATTCTCAATTTAGAATTTGTCCAGTGTTATCAAAACTCACCAGCCCTGACAGGATATGGCTATACCCATAGCTGAAGTTTATTTTCATTCAGAGTATAAGTAGAAAATAAACAGAAGAGCCAAGGTTGACTTTCTTTTTTTATTGTAAATTTGAGGCTTAAAGCTCTGATGCCAATCAGTGTTTGATAAACAGAAATGACAGGGAAAAACAATCAAGTAATGGATGTAAAAGTCATCATCAATGTGAAGTCATATTATGTTACTCATTTTATTGTTCTGTCTTAGCAGTGTTCAAGTCACCTCTGGGCTTGTAAGCAAGGGAGATTGTTGACAAGTAATAGGAAACAATTAGGAAATACTTCTTTTTTCCCCTTCTGATTTCTCAATTAGTGAATTGGAAACACTGTCAGTTGCATAGCCCATAACCATTCCCCCAGATTCCTCACTAATACTAGTGTAGTCCTGATTTTATTTATGAGAGCAATTTACTCTGCCCCAATTTCTCTTACAGTTAGGGATACTATTAGGCATTCAATGAGATGAATTGAAGCTTTCTGGAAAATATTTTTCTTTTCTAATGAAAATGTTAAGGCATAACTAGTACCTACCTCACCTTTTATATTTACTTTGAATAGGAACATAATGTCTGAGGTTGTAACAATGTTGTCATATGCAAGAGAGTGACATCAACATAGTAAACAAGACAGAAGCAACATTCTTGAATCTGGGATAACATCACTGAATCTCTCAAACCAATATCTGTAAATGTTTATCTTTTATATGTTTTGGAGAAAATGAACAAATAAAAGAAATAAATGAACAAATAAAACAAAACACCTGTTTGCTTACATCACATGTCCATGTTGTAATATTTAATAGTAAGCACACAGCTCATGTGGAATGGATCCAAATTCATCCCTTTCTTTCCATCTTGAAGGGGAGCGCTCTATGCCATAATTCCCTCTTACTTAGCAGTAACTTCCCCCCTCCATAGGATTATTTATAGATTTAAAATCTAAAATATACTCATCATATTGAAACTAGAAGCTCTATTGAAAACACGTATCTGATATTATCACCTGCCTACATAATTCTCTTCAAAACTTTCTCATGGCTCTTAAGATTATGTACAAATGACTTTGGGAGTCTGTAAGGCCCTACTCATCACCCAGCATCCACCCTGTGTCATTCCAGTCTTTTCACACAGCACCCAGTGGTTTTTCCTAGATGTCCCTAGACTTTCATAAGCTTTCTCACCTGCTGTTCCCTATTTCGCCATTTAATCCTGTCCAGCTTCCCATCTCAGCTGGGCCTTGATCACAGCTGGAAAGTGACATTATTTGCTTCCTCCCAAGCACACATTCTTTTCACCTCCACCCAGCACCCCTTCCCAGCAAAGCACTGCTTTTTCTTCAAGGGTCCGCTTTGCCCCTAGAGTCCAGGTACCTCAGTAGAGGACCCTGACATGCTTCGGGATGCCCTGATTTTAAAGCAGCCATGATGTCAGTCTTTCCAGCATATGGTAAGGAAAGGCAGGCTTATACCAGTTATTCACAGCATTCCCCTAGCCAAACGTATTGGCTTGGAGACAAGCATAGTATTTAACATAGGCTAATGAAACACAATGAAAAAATTTTTGGAGGGTCTCTGGGAAAGTGTTTCTTCATTCTAAAGAAATTGACACTAAAATAGGCACCTTTTTTATCTTCTTTATATTCTGCTATAGACTATTGTTCCCTGAGATAAGAAGTGGAATAGCAGCCACTGAGTGACACTAACTCTGAATTCCATCCACATTTTGGACTTCCAAGTTCATGCTCTGTATGAGATTCCCCAGGGCTGCTGTAAAGAAGTATCCTCAACTGCATGGTTAAAAACAACAGAAATGCATCCTTTCATAGTTCAGGTGGCCATAAGTCCAAAATCAAGGTGATGGCTGGATTGGTTCCTTTTAAAGGTCCTAACAGAGAATACATAACAATCATTGGTATTCCTTAGCTGGTAGCTGCAACATTCTAATGTCTGCCTCCATTTTCACATGGCTTTCTTCCCTCCGCATGTATCTCCTCTGCCTCTGTCTGCAAAGCTCTTCCTTCATTGAATTTAAGGCTCACCCTAATCCAGAATGACCTCCTTTTAACTTAATTACACCTGTCACAATACCATTTTCATATAAGGTTCATATATGGGGGTTAGGACTTCAAAGTATATTCTTCAGGGATGCAATCCAACACATATAAACCATCAGATTCTCTTATTTTTTGAGAGAGAAAAAACAAAAACTTTACATTGTAACTTCTATTATTTTCAACTGAATACTAGTTTATACACTCTCCTTACCTTCCAAATTCAGGGTGGTCTTCCTTATGTTCACACAATTTGGCATCCCCCCTCATTGAATCTAATCCATTTTGCTCTAGTTGCTTTTGAATTGCTTGCTTTTTTAATTAGTCGTTGCACAAAGTGAGCTAACTCCCCTTGCCTGTCTAATCACAATTTTGTCTGAAACACTTAGCAGGAAACCTGATACATATTTTGAGTTCTATAAATATTTGTTAAACAAACAAATTAAATCAAATTTGAGAAATATATAAAAGTAGGAAGCTCTTTTAAGTCACCCAAAATACCACTACCCATGTGAAAATACTATAAACATATTTGTGTAAATGCTTCCAGCATTTTTATGCAAAGGTTTTTCATTCTATAATTATCATACTGATATAAAATTAGGTGTCCTGCTTCTTTTACTTCATATAACAGAATCTTTTCTATGTTATTGCAATATTCACATACTTTTTAAACAGTTGTATAAATTCCATTGAATGGTTGACCAAGCATTTCATGATGGAGGACATAGTATATTTTTATCACTTTAAAATTTTTCTGAAATATATAATTCTTTATATATAAATATGTTCTAATACATAAAAATATGTTTTAGCATCAATATAAAACTAGTTTACTGTAATGAAATTTTAATGTCCTTGTCAAATTTCAGGAATTCAGAGACAAGATAGGTCTATTTCATGGACTGAAATAATTAGGAAGGCCCCTGGGAAAGTTTAAGAAAACCAAGAAGATTGGGGAACAAGCAGATCGTGGACACTCAGGAAGAGCTGAGGCCCTGCTGGCATGGCTCAATGGTTGAGCATTCACCTATGAACCAAGAGTCATGGTTTGATTCCTGGTTAGGCACATGTTCAGGCTGTGGGCTCAATCCCCAGTGTGTGGCATGCAGGAGGCAGCCAATCAATGATACTCTCTCATCATTGATGTTTCTATCTCTCTCTTTCTCTTCCTTCCTCTCTGAAATCAATAGAAGAAGAAGAAGAAGAAGAAGAAGAAGAAGAAGAAGAAGAAGGAGGAGGAGGAGGAGGAGGAGGAGGAGGAGGAGGAGGAGGAGGAGGAGGAGGAGGAGGAGGAGGAGGAGGAGAGCTGAACAAGCAGTGAGAACCAGGCTCCCTCCTTACAACTTCATTTCTCACCATGGAATGTGACTCTCATGTCAGAACTGAGTAGCCCCCTAGTTTTATCTAACTCCCGAGAAAAAACAAAACAAAAACAAAACAAAACAAGAGATAGACTCCAGTGTAAGACATAAGGGCCAAATGTACATTTACGATAACATGCATATTTTGCTTACTCTTAGGACACATTCAAAAGTAACCTACAAGTAAGTCATGAAAATGCCATTTTAGATAAGGGGCCTTTAGTGAAAAAATCATAGACTGAACCTTATGTTCTCATAATAAACTTAAATTATTAAATGAATTAAAAAGAACCAATGTCATCTGGCTTTTTTGTAAGAGTAGAAAATGGGAACAGAAGCCTCATTTGATGTTATAGTTTACTTGTAAACATTTTGCCTGTCTGTATTTTCAACTAAAGTCTCAGTTCTTCCTCTGTAAACCAGTCGTAACCCTAAAGAAATCACCTGGAAAAAATGGACCCAGTACAAAGGATGCTGGTTCAAGTCCTAGCTCTGCCACTTCCCTGCTTTGCAATTTTAGGACAAAACATACTGCAGTTTTTAATTGTTTTCTTTTGTTTTCTGGGATTTGAATCCTGCATTCACAGATTGAAATGATCAGACATGATAATTCTTTAGAAGAACTGCCCTCTGAAAATATTTGATTTTAAGTAATATATGATGTAAGGCTAGTCAACAAATTTATATTTGTAGAATATTGATCCTATTATGGCAGTAAGTTAATAAGCTATAGTCCCAAAGAGTTAATTTTGAAAAGTAAACTTCCATTCAATTCACTGAAGTAGCCTAGTTCCTGACAGTCAGATAAATGAAAGCTGAAACTGTTTACAGGAGAAATTCTGCATCCTTGAAAAGTCCTTCATGGCTTATCCTAAAGAAAATAATTATATTGAAGTCCACATATTTCTTCCATAATGGAGACAATTTGGACCCTACCATATAAAACCATACTGCTTCTGTCAAAGGTAAAATGTTAAAGCAGATTTTTGCAAATATGTCTTACAAATATCATAAAAATTAAAAGGCGGCAGGCAGCTAGCACTATAGCAATGGCGAACACAAAGAAAAGCAATGACATTTGAATTATTCAAGAATTTCTCCCACTCACTCATACGTGGTGTGAGCTTTATTGAATTGAAATATTTTAACATGAAATTGCTGTTCTGCCTCCAGGATTTAACTCCCGGATGATTACTGTTCTAAAGAGGATACCTGGGTTAGTGGCTGTATGTCCCAGCATCTGCAATAACAGATGGCTTGCAATGTGTATGATACCACATATTTTTAGTTCTTTATTCCTTCCTTCTGGATTATAAAATTTATAGAACAAGCTGCTATAAATGAGCCTGACATATTTGAGAGAGTGATGCTACTAACTCTTTATAGATATTTAAGGTCAAACAATAGGGTGATGAATATATCAAATGGCATACATATTATTAGAAATTGTGGAAATTATTTGAGGTAATTGGTTATGAGAATAGCATATTGGGGAAATAAGCATGCTCGTTCTAGAGATCATCAAGTAGTCCACTATAATTTTATTAAGATATCAATGGTTAATGGGGGGAAAAAGCTAACTGTCAATAGTTTCCTATCCTTTAGCTACCATTGTTCATTCCAGTGCCAAACTCTATTCACTGACTAGCCCATTTTTCCCAACCTCCCAGTGTCTTGCAAAGCTTTATTTATCAGAGCTGAACAAGACTAAGGCACACCTGAATTCTAATTGCAAAGCTGGTACTTCCAAGAAGGGTGGCCATTAGCAAATCCTTCAACTTTTCTGAATCTCAGTCTCCTCATCAGTGCAATGGGGATACTGAAATTTCACATGGCTTCTGCAAGGATTTAATAAAGCAATGTATGTGGAACATCTAGTCTAGTGTCAGAAGAATATATTAATCAGACTTATGACCTTACTATTATTGTAGAGGAAACAAATTTCAGCCACCTCCAGCTATGAATGAAATCAGTCTTATCCCTTTGACAATTTCCTACATCTGTGCCCATTACTTAAATCCCTGACATTGTCCTCCATGAAGCAATCACACTATTGGGGAGAAATCGCTTTTGGTGAGGCATCTGGTCTTAACTGGATAGGAAGGACATGTTTATTTATTGAGTATTTTTCTTTTTTTAATATATTTTTATTGATTTCTTAGAGAGAAGAAGAGAGAGGGATAGAGAGTTAGAAACATCAATGAGAGAGAATTATCGATCAGCTGCCTCTTACAGACACCCTACTGGGGATGTGCCTGCAACCAAGGTACATGCCCTAGACCGGAATCAAACCAGGGAACTTTCAGTCCGTAGGTCTATGCTCTATCCACTAAGCCAAACCAGTTTTGGCTATTTATTGAGTATTTTTCTGTGTCCATTGGTCTTCTTAGGCACTAGAAGTAGAAAATGCAAAACAAGTTCAAAAAAGGTGTAATTGTGTAAATTGACTATTTTGCTTGTGACTAATAATGGGTGTTATATTCTTCTTGAACTATTGATCATTCATGCCATAAAAACCAACTTGTCTTTGTCTATGCAATAAAATGAGACTTGGACAAAATTTCCATTGTAACATTAATTTTATATATAGATAAACTCACCATGTATGTGTTGAATCATTATAGATGTAAAAAATGCATATACTTATTTTTACTTTGATACCAAGATAAATCTTACACAGTGAAGTGTACTAAACTTAAACACAGAGCTTGATATTTTTTACATGTGTATTTCCTGTGAAATCACTCATATCAAGGTAAAACATTTCTAGATAATGATAGTTTTATCTCCCATTAGTTATCTTTATTATCTGTCAACTTCAGGGCAAGCAACTTGATTCTTAACATTCTGTATCAGTGGTTCTCAACCTTTCTAATGCTGTGACTGTTTGAATACAGTTCCTCATGTTGTGGTGACCCCAACCATAAAATTATTTTCATTGCTGCTTCATAATTGTAATTTTGCTATTCTTATAAATTGTAATGTAAATATCTGTGTTTTCTGATGGTCTTGGCTCTACAGCAGTGATTCCACAGGTTGAGAACCATTAGCAGGGTCGCCTAGGACCATCAGAAAACACAGATATTTACATTACGATTCATAACACTAGCAAAATTACAGTTATGAAGTAGCAATGAAAATAATGTTATATTTGGGGGTCACCACAATATGAGGAACTGTATTAAATGATCGTGATATTAGAAAGGTTGAGAACCACTGTTGTATATGATTCTGTAGAAATCAAAATGAAAAATAACCCTGAAATATTCTAAGAAAATACTTTTTGCTTAACAACCTAAAATAGGAAAAACAGAAAAATCCATGTTCTATTAAAACTCAGTTATTCAAAACTGCTAATGTTGGTATTTATATTAAAAATATATAGTAAAGTTCTAGATGTTAGACTAATTATTGCCTGTGACTAGACAAGCATCCTTTTACTGTTTTAGTTATTTAGTATGTAAAATAATGAAATAATAATCCTTAGCCTATACACCTTACAGAAAAAAATATAACAATCAAATGATAATATGCATATGCAATTCATTTCTAAATTGCAGAAGTCCATAAAAACCAGTTTAGCCTTTTTGTCAGACAAACCACTTTGGAAAGTTTCAACTTATTCTGATTTATTCCCAAAGGCAATAGATGCCAAATTTTGATTGAGAAACTACTGTAGTTTTTTATAATAATCAACTTGATTTGTACTTATTCAGTTTCTCCCGGTTAACAAATATTTTCCTCATAAATTTTTCCCTTTGGGCATTCATGCTTTTTTGCTACAGCAGTGATTATCTATGATATATTAGAAGAAAATTTTATGTAATAATAAGACTATGATTATTGAGTTTCATTTAGAAGTATATCACAGAAATAACTAGCAAGCATTTTGCAATCTATACATAAAAGTCCTGAGAAATGCAAAGTCATTATAAAAATCACTTTTTCAAATTTATATTTTTATTTTACTTTTAAAAAATATATTTTATTGATTTTTTACAGAGAGGAAGGGATAGGGATAGAGAGTCAGAAACATTGATGAGAGAGAAACATCGATCAGCCAACTTCTGCAAACCCCCCACTGGGGATGTGCCCACAACCAAGGTACATGCCCTTGACCAGAATCAAACCCAGGACCCTTCAATCCACAGGCCTAAGCTCTATCCACTGAGCCAAGCCGGTTTCAGCTCAAATTTATATTTTTAAACAGGAGACACCTAAGTTATAAAAAATGCTCTTGGAGCCCTAGTTCAGTGGATAGAACATTTACCTTCAGACTGAAGGGTGTTAAGGGCATATTCCAGGGTTTCAGACTTGATCCCCAGTAGGGAGCCTGCAGGAGGAAGCTGATCAATGATTTTCTTTCATCATTGATGTTTCTCTCTCTCGCTCCCTCTCCTTTCCTCTCTGAAATCAATAAAAAATATATATTTTTTAAAATGCTCTTTGATGCAGATACCATTTATGGTGATTTTATTTAAATTTATATTTGAATTCATGCAAATTTACTTGTTAGGACCACGTTGAGATGGTATTTTCAGGAAACTATTTCTGTTTACATTTTCCCCTATATACTACATATACTTAGGTTAGGTGCTAAACTTTCCAAATCGTTCACATGTGTCTTTTTTGAAAATCCCCCTGAGTTTTGAAGATAACACCTATGTATTAAAAAACTGAGAATCAATATCTGAATCAAATTATTTTGTTCTTCACTTATATCAGCTGCATTTGCCAACCAAACTGGTTCTCCACAGCTGTTTCTCAGGACTTGACCTCTTTGCACTACTCTTAGAGGTTAAGTCATATAGACATTCAAATTTTGAAAGCGTTACTGAACAACCCCAGTCCCAGAATCTACACTAGCTGCTACTGAGAAGTAAATATGGGTGAAAAATACTATCTGCTCTCAGGCCTCTTCAAGTGTATTAGTTATGACAAATACACAAAACAAATCTGACCAGAAGAAGACCATTGGAAATGCAGCTGGTACTATGAGAGTAAAGACATTGACTACAGTTTCATCAGGGGATTGAGGAAGAGCTTATTACATATAAGTGATAGGGTTTTCAAGTAAGTTTAGAAAGTAGAGATAGAATAAAAGAGCAAATAAGGATGAGGGAGAATCATTGATTGGCTGTCACATGGGGGATCAAGCCTGAAACCCATGCATATGCCACACCAACCAGGTGGACCTCATAATTTTTGAAAGAGTGATCAGAGAATCCCAAAGTCTGGAGGTGAAAAAGACTGCCCAGGGAGATTGAGCAATTTAAAGAAACTAGAAATTAAACTGAGTGGCCAGATTATTATGATCTCTGAATGCATAATAATCTGGCCACTCAATATATATATATATATATATATATATATGAATGAATTCGTGCATGGGTAGAGTCTAGCCAGCCTGGCCAGAGGGATTGGACATGGGTGGTTGGCCGGTCTGCCTGCTGGTCAAACTCCTGGTCGAGGGAATAATCTGCATATTAGCCTTTATTATATAGGATATACACTGAATGGCCAAATTATTATTTGTTCAGAGAGCATAATAACCTGGTCACATAGTGCATATATATTGCATTTGAAGTGAAGAAATATTACAAGTGACTTTATATATTTTTTTAATTCTTGTTTTGCATCATTTCTTTGTTCCTAACAATAATATAAACTAAGAAATACATTTCATGAAATTTAATTCTTGAAAGGGAAGGAAAATCAGGATTTTATCCAAATTAACTGATATATTACATTTAAAGCACCGTGTTAATAGAGTTTATATAAAATATGTCTGCTTTATTGATCAATGTTACATTGCTTTCTTTTCCCTTGGTGTGTTATCCTCCTTTCTTACCCAAGGGATTTTACACATCAGCTCTTACATTCTGCACGTCTAATCCCAATATCAATATTTGGATGACTTTATTGATAATTATTTTCAGAGCCTCTAAGAGATTGTGGTGGCCATAACACATGTGGATTATCTTTGTTTTACACAGAGAAATATGATTCCTGCCATAATGGTCCTACATTTCCTCATATCTGTGGCCACTTGTTTCTCATAACACGTCAAAAGCTAGCTCAGACTCTGGGATTAATTCTCTCCTAATCCAAGGAATTTAAACTCTAATCAATACAAGCTGAGCAGGATGGAGTAATTCTTTTCTAGAGACCAAGATCTATAACTCAATTTTTTTGCCTTATTCCTTTGACTAAACTTTGACCTTCTATTCAGTTCTAATAATAACACACATTTTGTTCCAATGAAGCAGTTTATCTCCTTTAAAAATGTTAGAATATTAATTACTCCAACACATCTAACTAAATATTAAGGCTACCAAACTCTCCTGTTCATGATTTTTTTTCTAGTGATTTTTTCCCCACTAATAAAATGAAACATCAGAATATCTACATAAGAATCTCTTGCTTTCTAATAGAATATGTACACTCTGGCAAAGTTATTCTAGAAGTTCTTAGGTCTTGCTTAGATGGACAGTAGGATTGAAAATTATTTTCTACATAAATGGATAATATTGTACTTGGCAAGGGCTGGCCAGTATCCTCAGGATGTGGAAGGGAAACATTAGTGCTTACACTAGGGGACAGCACCTGGTAGAGAAATGCTTTCTGCAAGCTCCAAATGGCTATTGCTGCTGCTTAAGTGACATCAGAAAATACGGGAAACAGAGGAAGAATGACCTAATGTCCAGCCATGTCCCCATGGAGGAGGGTAACACACTTGATTTGTTCTAAAGCACCTGAATCAATAGGCTCAGGTAGGCTTATCTTTGCACCAATGTATAGGGAACAATTAAACCCCAATACTTCCCCAAAGAGAATATATTCCTGAGAAGGGTTTCCTGATGATAATGTAAGAGAATGAAGCATTAGATATATATTGAACAAAGTACTGAACTTTAAGATGAGGGGAAAGAAAGATTCCACTTCAAGGATGTGCAATTAGCCAGGCCTGTGGAGCCTCTCACAAAGCACAGTAAAACTTATGAAAGAGGACCTTGGAGATTTATAAACCTGAGCTGGAAAAACAAATCCTTAAACTCAAAATAAATTATAAGTCAGCCTCCATTGCAAGCTCATTTTGATTTTTGAAAATTTGCATTGAAAAACGCTTAGCCCTAACCGGTTTGGCTCAATTGATACAGTGTCAGCCTGCAGACTCAAGGGTCCCAGGTTTGATTCCAGTCAAGAGCATGTACCTTGGTTGCAGGCAACATCCCCAGCAGGGTGTGTGCAAGAGGCAACTGATCGATGCTTCTCATCAATGTTTCTAACTCTCTATACCCCTTCCTTTCTGTTAAAAAATCAATAAGATATATTTAAATTTTTAAAAAAGAAAAACGCATATTAAATTGGATCAATTGTTACTTTTTTTCTTTTTAAACTCTGCTGCAAAGTTATCCTGCTCTGTATTTCTAGAATAACAACGGGGCCATAGTAAGTACTTAATAAGAATCAAATTGAACTAAAATGCACATTATTTAAAATATATTTTCTTTTATTTTTTATTTCATCTTTAATAATAAAAAAACGTCTTTAGTAGGAGCTTCTAATGGACAATGAGAATTATAGACATGAGTTAATTTTCTAGGCTATGCCTTCTCCCTCCCCCATAAAATACAGCAAAAATATAATTCTTTTTAAATTGCCTTTTGTATATAGAGTTATTATGGAA
The DNA here is from genome assembly GCF_014108245.1 of Pipistrellus kuhlii. Taxonomy (NCBI): domain Eukaryota; kingdom Metazoa; phylum Chordata; class Mammalia; order Chiroptera; family Vespertilionidae; genus Pipistrellus; species Pipistrellus kuhlii. The sequence goes on from NW_023425404.1 coordinate 5,662,194, forward strand.
GAGTTCACTTCGCATACATCTTAAGAGAGATAATGCATTGCATGTGGAGAATGACAAATATAAGGCAAAGAAAAGGGACATGTGAGAACTTAAGGTAAAAATCACATATGTTATAAATGTTCATACAAATCAGCATACAAATGTTCTAAAACTATACATGGAGACAATCTGTTGATCACTTGTGCTGCAGGGTGTACTGTTGTCCCTACAGGAACATTCAGAGATAAGCAAGAGGCATGAGGAAAAGGGAAACACATTTTATGCTGCCTTGAGGGATGAGTTTGTGTTGAGACTATGTCCTGCCCATGACCATCCTCAACAGGGATGGACTGGGGAAACAGTGGTGAGAGAAGAGAAAGGTTATTCCAGGAGCATTGCATATTAGGAAAATGCAGCCAGCATGGTGAGGACAGATCTTGAAATATAACAAGAGCCAAGCATGACCACAGGGCCAGAGAAGTAACTCAGGATCTAATTCCAATCCCTTGTTTGATTGTTAGCCTCCAAAGGCAGCTGAAGTCTCAGGACTCCTCCTCAGGCTTGCCTCAAATCTGACCAGGCTTTTACAGACAGGCAGAGTAAAGAGTGGACCAAGCTGTCTGATTCCAAACATCAGCAAGATGGTTTCTTACCTAAACCTTGCCCTGTGTCTCCCTGCTTTTGTGCTTCATTAGAGCCTTATCAGAGAGTCTTCTTGAAAACAAATTATAACAACATCCACATACTTTGAAGAGAGTAAAATATTGAATACACCATCCCCATTGATCATATTTTCTTTCAAATAATAATGAAATGGAGGAGAGGAATCTATGCAGAGGCTAGAGCTCTGACTGAAAAAGGCAGTGTCAATAGGTGGCATAGACATGGCAATCCCAAAGTCCAGGCTGCTTTCTCATAGATGGGTGGGCACAGAAACTCTGGCCCAATGGACACGAATATAGAGGAACATGCCAGCTGATGAGGTGAAGGAGTGCACAAAATATAAACTGATTCAGTAGGCATGTATAGGTACTCTGAATCTTATAAAAAGTGCTGTATGTCATGCAAAACTGCAGGGACAGAGCCAATTCCATCAGATCATAGACTTTTTTAATGCATAAAATACTGGGAGCTTATCCCTAGCTGGTTTGGCTCAGTGGATAGAGTGTCAGCCTGCAGACTTGAAGGGTCCTCAGTTTGATTTCCATCAAGGGCACATGCCTGGGTTGTGGGCTCCATCATCTCTCATCATTGATGTCTCTATCTCTCTCTTCCTTTTTCTTCCTCTCTGAAATCAATCCTATATAATAAAAAGCTAATATGCAAATTAACCAAACAGATGAATGAATGATTGCTATGACACGCACTGACCACCAGGGGGCAGGCACTTAATGCAGTGCCCCCACAGGGGGAGTACTTTTCAGCCAGAAGCCAGGATCATGGCTGGCGAGTACAGTGGTGGTGGCAGGAGCCTCTCCCGCCAGGGCAACACTAAGGACCTTGAGGGGGATGTCCAACTGCTGGCTTAGGCCACCCAACAGTGGACCTAAGCCAATAGTCAGACATCTCCTTCAGGGTCCTGGACTACAAAAGGGCACAGGCCTAAATAGTGGGAGCCTAAAAAACTGATGGTATAAATGACCAATGTCCAGTTGGGGGTACTGGTTTTACTTCTATCTTTCCCTCTCTGTGGTGTAAGGTCCTGAACCCTTTTAGGGCAAGGCCTGCTTTCCATAGAGACACTCAGAAGCAGTGACTATGAGCATTGGAGTCTGATTTTGTTCCTTCTCAACTGGGGGACCTTGATCAGGTACCTTGCCTGTTCTTTGCCACAGTTTCCTCAATTTTAATGTGGGAAATCTAGCAGTACCTTCCTCCCTGGGCTGTTGAAAGAGTTAATGGTTTTAATCCTTGAAAGAGTTTCTGATGTGGACATGCTGTAGAAGTGGTAGCTATTATTATTTCACCCAGAAATTGCAAAAATACAAGAAGCAGCATGAATGAAGCTGGCAACATTCTCATATGACTTTTACAGAAACAATAGAGAAAAACAAGTTCACTGTTTAAGAGGTTAGCCATGTTTAAATGTCATACATACCTCAAATCTAACAACTTCAATAACATTTTAAAGAATGATGTTCAAACACTCAGACCTTAGCTTATACTGTAGTGGTCTGAACACAAAACCAAAAAAAAAATAATAAGCTAAAACAAAGATTTTAAAATGGGGATCGGGAGATGAGGGGTACCTATAATAGAGTCAACAAATAAAAAGAATAGAATCACGGCTCCACTAAAAACTTCCACTGAGTAAGAAAGAGAGTTGATAAAATAACCGTAGTTCAAGTCCATTAATGTGACAGTGGATGTCTTATTGATTTTTATTTTATGTTGTATCGAATTTTGCCCCAGGAGAGCTATTATATCTTAACTTCCCAGCAGGAGAAACTCCCATCCCATTTGTGGTTCAGGACGCCACAAATGAGTCTAGGAAGTCTGCCCTATGCTTGCCAATCTGCGGTGACAATTTCATGTTGTGAGGGAATCCCAATAGAGTGGTTTGGACTGGACATCCCTCCAGACCTGAGTGAGCTGGACCAGTCAGCGCACATCATCCCTGAAGCACATACATCTAACCATTGTATGAGGATGTCTCTGGAACAAATTATTCTTCCCTATCCTCTCCCATCTCTCGCCTCTCTGGGTAGACTCAGTTACATGGGGGTAATGGGGCAGAGGTGCTAAAGTTTTTATTGTCCATGTATTTATATGGATAGCAGAAGCTCAGAGTCATTTAGAGTCTGGTCCTTCTTTGTTATTCCTTCTTTGGAGTTCTGTTGGAAAGGACAGCCAGGGTTTGTGATTATCCATCCTTCTAGGCAGCCAGCTGATGATTGACAGACACATCAGGACACTCACAATCAAAGCCAGTTGTGTAGCCGGGACCATTTGGTTCAGTGGATAGAGAGTCGGCCTACGGACTGAAAGGTCCTGAGTTTGATTCCGGTCAAGGGCATGTACCTTGGTTGCGGGCACATCCCCAGTGGGGGGTGTGCACGAGGCAGCTGGTCGGTGTTTCTCTCTCATTGATGTTTCTAACTCTCTGTCCCTCTCAATTCCTCTCTGTGTAAAATCAATAATATATATATATATATATATATATATATATATATATATATATATATATATTTTAAAAAGCCAGCTTTGTGGTGGTACACAGGGATCTGTTGTCACTGGGCGCATTTTCCCAACTATGTCTTTGATAACAATTTGAGTCACACATTGTGTGTTGAGTCCTTAGGTGGGTTAAAGGCACAGTGAGATTCATAAAGTATTTACACAAACTGAAAGTGACAGGAAACCTATAAGAACTTAGGAAAAGAGACAGACCGAAACTTGTTTAGAGGCACTGAACATATTCTTCCAGGTAACATAAAGGCTTTTGTCAAAAATCATGGTTATATGTGAAAAGTGTTGTTGGAAATATTGTAATGAATTTCTTGGTTTATCTCCTGCTGTCTGGTGACATTTACACTCATCATGGACACTGTCAAAGCAAACCCCCTGGGTCATTGGTTCCTCACTTATTCTGTTTTCAGGCCATGTGCAGACAGGAAGGAACTCAGACCGAAGCCCTGACTTATTCAACTTAATTTTTGAGTTAATTCATGGTGAGTTTGTAAAGATGAATTTGTTCACTATTTCTGTCACGATGATCAAAATATGCCTTTTCACAACTCACCATGCATATGCATAAGCACATGTCTTACCATTCTCTCCATTTTCTGTTTTCTTTGGCTTCCTTTGGAAATGTACCATAGTTACAGTTTTCAGCAGTGAAACAATAAGACTAATACAAGTAACTCAGTAATGCTACTCAATTACAGTAGGTGGCTCTCTCTGTTAATGACAAAGAGGTCCTTCCCCATCATTTAGATGCAGGGGTCTTCAAACTGCGGCCCGCAGAGAAGTCTGATCCGGTCCGCCAGGTTTTTTGGGCAGTGAGCGCAGCTGAGGTGTTACAGTAGGAATTAGTAGTTCATATAGTCCGGCCCTCCAGCTCTCTGAGGGACCGTGATCTGGCCCCCACTTTAAAAAGTTTGAGGACGCCTGAATTTTAGAGGGAGGATGGCTAATGGAGTAGTAAGAAAACCTGCCTTATTGTCCTACCTCAGTCCTTGGTTATGTGTGACTCAGGGCAAGTTCTTTTCCTCTCTGATTTCCTTCATCTATAAGGTGGTAAGTTTTTTTTTTGTTTTTTTTTTTAGATGATCCCACAGGCACCTTTTAACACAAGAACTTCATAATTATAAATTCAAAGGGCAATTTATGAATAATTTAGGATAATTAGATGAAAATTAAGAAGTCTAAGCAAACTTTTACAGAAAATGGGTTGACTTAGATGCATTTTTCTACATTTTAAAGTTTGCACAATCAAGTTTTCAAGCCTTTAACCTGTCACAACCTCCAATGATTTGTTAGAATTCTCTCTCATTTTTCTAACTTTGGTCTGAACTCTCATTGCACTTATAGTCAACATAAGTAATTCTAGTTTTTATTAATTTGATTATTTTTATCATACAAATAAGGCATGCACATTATAAAAACAATTGAAATAAACTATATACAAAAATAGGTTTTTCCTTTACAACTAGAAAAAAAACTTGAATATCCTCACAGAAGTCTTCTACACATATTAAACACATATATTCACATACATTCTTTAGATATGTTAATATCTTATTTATTGGAGTTAAACAATATATATTTTAAAACTTTCCATATCAATATATATTTTTAATATGCACCCCCCCCACCCCCCCACCACCACATTGCATCAGAGAAGGAACAATCCTTTGAAAAAGAAAAGTTGTTTCAGGCTTCCAAATTTAAGAGGAAACATTTCAGAGTCCCTAGCATCTTGGTGCCCAAAATTATTCCCTTACATAAACAAAAGCTTCATTTTTACTGCAATTAGTTGATGATACTGTTCAGGGTCAGAAGGCACTTTTTGACATTAGCAAATATTTTTCAGGGAAAGCTCCAACTGCTTTCATCTTGAAAAAAGTCAGATCACAGAAGGGTAACAATCTAGATAGATGTTAGAGTGTGACTGCTGTTGAATGAGTTAGGCTTTCCTATGTAAACACTGGTGATGTCTCGATTGACAGGCTTGCCTTGATAACTGATCATAAAAAGATGCTCACTCTTGGCAAGGGAAGAGGCAAAACATCTGGTTTAATAGATGTTGATGCACAAGCAGGGATGTCAATCACCTTCAGATTGGATTGTTTGGATTTGATGCTAAGTGGAAATTTGCAGATTTGATTAGTAAAATGACAAAGCAATCCTCTATATTGACCACAGGGATAAACATCATTTGGAAAATAGAGCAAAATCCAATGTTTCAGCCATGAATATTTTTTTAAAAACTAAATCCATTTCCTTCAAAGTCAGAGGTAAGAACAAAGTGGGGTTTTTTCCTATCTCTTCCCAAAATGATGCCCCAACTGAGGAATATGAATTTTTTTTCTCTAGGATTGATTTTTTTCCCAAATAACAAAATCAATAATTGCCAACACTGAATGCATATTTTGTACTAGTCACTCTGTTCAACAATTTACATGGACTATCTAGTTTAATCCTCAAACCATCTCTGTCAGGTGAATTTTAATATTATCATTTTACAGAGGAGGAAACAAGTTGGAAGCATTTAAATAACTAGTCTCTCATCTGAAAAGAGGTAGGACTTGGAATTGGACTCAATCCCTCTTCATTTAGATCCAAACCAGGACTCCTCTGCTGTTTAATTGTTTTCTATCCAGCAACTTCCCATCAGGAGTCTGCTTTAACCAACATCAGGGCATCTGTCATATTTCTAAAAATTGGATATCTTGTGGGTAAAGGACTGTAATTTATCTATTGCTATTGTGAACTATTGGTGATAACTAAAAAGAAAATCACTTCTGTATCCAGCCAAAGCATTATAGGCCTGAAAGCTATGTCTTTGATAGACTAGATAGTCCCCTTAGAGAGTTGTCACTACAGTGTGATGTGTTGTTATGTCTATTGCTTGCAAAAGTATTTCATGGATTGTATGGATGATTGTAGAAATGGAGGCCACTTTATATCACTGTGTATCTCCTACAAAAGGGAGAAATGTTTTTTGTTTTTTATTAGAAATTCAATGCAAAGAAAAGATATGCACATACTGAGCCATGCCTATTTGTGTGTGAGTGAATGTGTGTTATGAGCATGTATGAATACATGTGTGAATCAGATTCTAAGTGAATATATGACAATGAAGATGTGTATGTGAAACCCAGTATGTGTATGTGTGATTGTGAGTATATATGATCTTAAAAGCATAATAAATCTTAAAACCAATTATAATTATTTCTTTGATTTGGCCACTAAGGTACTTAGAATTAAAATTTTATTTCACCTCTAGTAACTATACAGTAACTATGCATGGTATTTTATGTGCTAAATTGGCCTTTTCCTTTATCCCATTTACTCAGATTTCTTTATGCATTTTTAATTTAAAGAGTTGCAGCATTATTCAGGTTGGCCAAGAGTTGAAAACAGCCAAAGTGCCCTGTGGTAGAGGACTGGATAAAGAAGATGTGGTGTATATATATACAATGGAGTACTACACGGCCATAAGGAAGGATGAAATAGCATCATTTACAATAACATGGATAGACGTTGAGAACATTGTGCGAAGTGAAATAAGTTGAACAGAAAAAGCTAAGAACTATATGATTTAACTCATATGTGGAATATAAAACAGAAACTTATGTACACAAATAGCAGTGTGGTGGTTGCCAGAGGGAAGGAGGGAGGGGAAGAAAGGGGTCTTAATATGAGATGACAGGAGAAGATTTGAGTTTGGGTGGTTGGCACATGGTCCTAGATACAGATTTTGTAAATTAGTAATCCACACATATAACCTATATGTTCAAGTTGACTAATGTCACCCTAATAAAATTTAAAATAAAATAAAATAAAAGTTTTAATCATTTCTTTAGTGGGTCTCTATTTTTTTGTCTAAGGGGGGAAATCAACTTCTAAATAAATATATAAATTCCTTGAGACATAGCATTCTTCTCTTTAAAATGAGAATAATAACACCCTCCCCACTCCTGGAAGACATCTGAGGCAAGAGAGGAAATTTCTAAACTAGTAAGTTTTATTCTACTGTAATAAATTATTGTTTCACAATTTTTATGTAATTGCTACATTGTCATACAGAATTTATAGTTTCAGGATATTTTCCTGAGCTAACACCTTTATTCATCACAATAAAATAAACACTTATTAGCACATACCATGCCCCAGTTCCTATTACAAGCCCTTCACATGTATTAACTAATTTGATTTGTACAGTAACCCTGCTGTACAGATAGGGAAACTGTCATGGGGAAATGATGACCACTTGTCTAGTTTTAAAGAGCTAAGACTTGATGCAATCCTGATTTAGAAGGAGTGTTACTAGCTTACTTATATTACTTGAGCACATGTACTTGTTATTTTAAGAGATGTTATTTTTTTCCTTTTCACTAGAGCTCTTATTTTATCATTTCAAGATTATAATTTTAATGAGTTTAATTTAAGATTTAACTTATCATATTACTCAAATGTACCATCATAAGGCTATTATTTAAATTATCATTCAGTTTTATTCAAATGCATTTCCCTCTTTTACCAAAGATGCCATATATACCTCAAAGGGTATATACCTCAAGTAGAATGCACTAGAATGTGAAAAGCAGCATCATTTGTGAGAGTGCAAAATAGAAACAAAAAACACCTATAAATATAATAATATAATTAAAAAATTATAATGTGATATATCCACATAGTAAAATACAATGCTACATAAAATATGAGTGATCTACAACTGCACACAAAAACTATGAGTGCTTCTACTAAATATAGCATTTTCAGGAAAAAAAAATATATAAAACAGTACATGCAGTATAATTCAGCTTCTCTGAAGGATAAAAATAGGAAATGTTTAAGGTCATGATAATAGGTACCTTGAGTTATTCAATGGAAAGAGGGGCAAGGAAGACTTCAGGATTTTCATAACATTCTGTTTATCTAGGTGCTAGTTTCACTGGGCTATTATTTTTTTTTCCTATCGATAGAAGCCTGATGAACAAAGATTCATGCAACAATGGGCCTTCCTTTCCCTGGCTGTGAGCACTGCCTTCCACTCCAGCCATGGAGCTGCCTCTTTCTGCTCTGGCCCCTCCTTCCCATGCTGCCCAGAGGCCCTGAGTGGCTGGGGCAGGGTGGGACACTTCCAGCTGCTCAGTGCTTGTATAAGCAAATTAACCCACCATCTTTTTGAGGGTTAATTTGCATACTCACTCCTGATTGGCTGGTAAGAGTAGCAAAGGTACAGTCAATTTGCATCTTTTCTTTTAATAGTGTAGATTGTCTTTAAAATTTAGAGCTGTTTAAGGTTCACAGCAAAACTGAGGGAAAGTACAGAGATTTCTCATAAGACCGCTGTCCTCACACGTGCATAACTTCCTCCATTATCAATGTCCCCCAAAAGAGTGCTGCATTTCTTACCTTAATGTCCAACATTGACACATCATAACTATTCAAAATCTATGGTTTACCTTAATAAGGCTCCCTGTCTGTGCTATACATTCTTTGGTTGGACAAAATCGTATTGATATGTGTCAGTCATTAAAGTATCATGCAGATTATTTTTAATGTCCTCCAAACATTCTGTACTCATGTTTTCATCCCTCCCCCTCCTTAAGCTCTGGGAACTATTGCTCTTTTCACTGTCTTCAAAGTTTTGCCTTTTCCAGAATTTTACAAAGGTAGAATCATATAATGTGTAGCCTTTTTTGATTGGCTTATTTTACTTAGTAAGATGCAGTTAAGGTTCCTTTATGGTTTTCATGACTTGATAATTTCTTTTAGCACTGAATAATAATCCATTTTCTGGTTGTAACATAACTTATTTATTAACTTTTGAAGAATAGTTTGATTGCTTCTAAGTTTTGGCAATTATGAATAAATGTGATATAAATATCCATGTGCATAAATTTGTGAGAGCATCTTTTAAACTCAGTTAGATAGATACCAAGAAGTATGACTGCTGTATCATGTGGTATAAACATACTTGGTTTTGTAAGAAACAGCCAACTGTCTTATAAATTGGCTGTACCATTTTGCATCCCCAGCAGCAATGAATGAGAATTCCTGTTGTTCTACATTCATGTGGAACTTTTGTCAGTTTTCCAGATTTTGGCCATTCTAATAGATGTTGAGCATTTTTTATATACCCACTCATCTTCCATGTATTTTGTTTGTTTTGGTGACAAAGTCTTTGGCCCAATTTTTAATTAGGTTGTTTGTTTTCATATTGTTGAGTTTTGAGGTGTTTTGTTTTTTTTTAATATTTTGGATAAAAGTTTTTTAAAATATATATTTTTATATTTTATTGATTTTTCTTACAGAGAGGAAGCTAAAGAGATAGAGAGCCAGAAACGTCAATGAGAGAGAAATATTGACCAGCTGCCTCCTGCACACCCCCCACTGGGGATGTGCCCGCAACCAATGTACATGCCCCTGACCAGAATTGAACCCAGGACCCCTCAGTCCGCAGACCGATGCTCCACTGCTGAGCCAAACCGGTTTCGGCAATAAAGACAAATTTTTATTAAGTGTGCCTTGCAAATATTTTCTACCACTCTATGGCTGGTCTTCTCATTTCCTTGATATTGTCTTCCACAGATCCAAAGCTTATAATTTTAATAAAACCCAGTTTATTAATTATTTATTCCAGGGATTATGCCTTTGATGTTATATCTAAAAGTCATCATCATTCTCAAGGTCATCTAGGTTTCTCCTATGCTATTTTATAGGAATTTTATAATTTTACATTTCACTTTTGGCCCATGATCCATTTTGAGTTAATTTTTGTGAAGGCAGTGAGGTCTCTGTGAGATTCTTTTTTGTTTTCTTCTTTGCATGTGGTTGTTCAATTGTTCCAGCACTATTTGTTGAAAATGCTGTTTTTGCTCTACTATACTGCCTGTACTCCTTTGTCAAAGATCAGTTGACTACATTTAGGTGGATCTATTTCTGGGAACACTATTCTATTCCATTGATGTATTTGTCAATTCTTTCACCAATACCCCACTATCTTGATTATTATAGCTTTATAGTTAGCCTTGAATTTTCGTAGCATCAGTTCTCCAAATGCATTCTTCAGTCTAAGACTTCGATGAAAATTAACTAGACACATATTAAACTCCCCCTCCTCCTGTTAAGAACTACTTCAGCCTGGAAAAAAGCACTGGTGAGGAAAGATGTAGTCTTGATGAATCTCTGTACTTACAAAGCTCTCCTTCTTACTCCTTTGCTGACTGTTCTTTCCCAGATATGGTGAAAACATTGGGAGGGGGTGGATGAGATGGAATGAGATATAGAGCACCATAGGCCAAGAAGATGGTTAAAGCTAACCCTTCCTCCAGCTCTGAGCATTAGGTGATATTCCTACAGTGTTTATCTGCTGGAATAACCTTGCATCTCCTCAAAGCTCAATTTTTATGGCCCCAAGTGACCCCATGCTTATTCATTCACCTATGTGTCCATCATGGTGAAAGTAATCTCTTTTCTAATATCCTGAAAATATTTTCTTCACTTTCACTATCTTTCTATAATCTCTAAGTGATTTATGGGGTTCAAAAGTCATAAACTGTTCTCATTTCCTGTAATAAATTCTGTATACCTACAGTGGTGTTTGGGATTGTATCATATTAACTTCAACATACTGGTTGGTCTCTATAGTATGATCAATTCATTGGAAACAGAGGCAAATAATCCAATACTGGTATCCTGTTGGGTAAAGATCCATGCATATATGTGCTCCATTATAAAATATCATAATCACACCGTTAATACTAGTTACATGAGTAGCATTGAATAGGCTTTGCAGCACCAAGAATAACTTTGCATTTTATTTTTTCTGTAATTGTGTACATTTTAAATTAATTTTTGTAGCATGAGCATCTATTATTTTAAACATCATTATCATCTTCATCATCAGTTGCATTTTAAAATAAAAATAAATAAAATATAAGCATTATGCAAATGTTAAGAACTTCTGCTCCCTGTGCTTGCTTGGTGAAAAACTGCCAGTCTGTGACGTTCCTCCAGATAAGCAACATGTATTTCACTCTGCATGGGAACCATTGAACATTGGAAATTCGCAACATTTTCTTCCCCCCCTGTTGGGTGATCATGCTCTTCTCCCTCTATTGAAAATAAAATCTTGCCTTTCTTCACCTTTCTTATTCAGCCAGTTCCAAGGATTGCCTTTCACATTTTGTTCACTCTTAGGTTTATCAGCCATTCTCCAGTCACTTTATTGATTGATATTGATTGAAACTCATAATGACTCACTGTTGCCCAGTATTTTCATGACTCGGGTGTTTGTTTCAAAGCCAGGAGACCCAACAAGATGATAATAGTGGAAACAGATTTGAATGTGTCAAATAATGTTAAAAGCACTTTATTTCTACAATTGATTTCATTATCGCAACAAACCCATGAGGAAATATTAAATTATTTTAATTTCATGTTGGCACCAAGTGATAAAGTATCTTGCCCAAGATCACAGCGCTATTAAAGGAAAGTGATTTCCAGCAGGCACACAGGTCTTGCTAGAGAATACTTGCTTTTCACATTGATGCTATACTTCCCCTGACTATAGGGACATTTTGTGCATCTGCTTTTCCTAATAGTAGAGATAAGTATTGAGTTTTTAACTCAGTGCCACTGAAGGTGAGCATATTTCTATGCTTTTATTGTTTATATAAATATGCCAAGGTGGCAAAGAGGCAAATAAATTAGCTAAGTAGCATTTTCTGACTGTTATGGCATAAGATGACCAATTTCAATGCACATGTAGACTTAGTTACTTATATTTCATTTTGAAATTCTATAAAGCCAGTTTATTTAATTTCCTCTCAGGTTTCATGTTTTATCTGTGAAAGAACTGAAAGGTTTCATGAGAGTATTATTTCAACTGAGAACATATGCAATGGTCTGTCACATCCTTTCCCCCAAGAGTTTGTGTTCAGCTTACAATAGATATCTAATGTTTTCTTCCATATCTGTACTAGTAAAGTGTTTTCATATATTTTAACAGCTATCATGTGTACCTATAATTTTAATAACAATCCAACTTAAAATATGTCCCTTCAATTTTGTCAACATTGAATATAGGTTTTATTTAAATAAATAATGTTTAAGAAATATCTTTTTAACTACCTTTGTCCTAGTTATGTTTTGAGTTGTCATAAATAAGCAAAATTATTCTGTAATGGTTTACTTGCATTTATAGTTCACTGATTCATTCTTTATTTTATTACTGAGCTCAACTCTGTTTAAATAAATATCAGTGGGAGAATTGATAACTTTGTCTAAATCCAGTTTTATTTATTTTGACTGATATAGTTATATTGTTCTATCTGACTGATTCAAGAGATAGTTAAACTCCGGTTTAGAGACAGCTGTTTTTCTCCTTTTGCTTGTCTTGGAGAATTCATTTATTATCTCTCAATACAAGTTTTCTCATTTATAACTTGGAAAAAAATACCCTTAAAGGTTGTTTTAATGATTATAAATCATCTTTTTAAAGTGTACTTCATAGCACCAACATATAGTAGGAATAAACAAGAGAAACATTGACACAGTCACAATAATCACCATAATCACCATAGTTATAACTATTGGCTCAAATTATTTTCTGTTATCCTATAAATACAAAAATAGTGTGCAAAATTTTCTTATTTCTATGTTAGATTTCTAAACATGAATTCCATATAATTTCAAATTTTGAGAACAATGGTCTATTCCTTCATATAATCACCTTATAATAACAGTCAGGTAATGCCTGATAAAATTAGAGAAACTGGCCAAAACATATTGATACTGGGATGAAAATGTTAAGAGCCTAATTTGAAAACATATATGGTAGCTATATGACTAACTTTTAATTTCATCGTATTTCAGATTGCTATAATATAAATAAAATATCATCTGTCTGGCAGACTGTTTAGTTTCTATTAAGATGCTTTATGCAAGTTAAGCACAACACTTAAGAGAGCAAAATGTAAAATTTGATTATCCCTTTGATAGCAGACTGACATGAAAATATTGTACAGGGTAATTTTACATGGATGCAATTGACTTGAATATAGTTATGAAATGTAATCACCTTAGAATGTTTTATTTCATATTTTTAAGCCCCTCAAGGACATTTCAGATTTTCTTGTCACACACATTCAGTTGTGTTGATCTAAGTCTTCTGACTCCACATTTTATATTTGGCACCTCCCTATAAGTATATTTTTATATTAATTACTGTTACTAAAAAAAAACACAGTTTATATTTTAAAATATCCAAACTGGAGATCTCAGTGCTTTATTATAGCAGTGTATATTCATCATTTGTTCAATTTAAAATATAAATTATTTATCTAGTTGTGTGATTAAGTATCCCTAATCTTAAGTCAAAGGTGACTATCCATTAAGATAAAACGTTTTATTGGTTCTGTTTTACTCCTATTATTAGGGATTCTACCAATAGTTCCAATTATTTTATAATATTATACTATTTCCTTTTCTTAAGCTTATACCAGTATTCCTATGGTCTGTGTGATTATAATTACATTTCTTAACCAGATGAGTTTATCATGAATAATAATGGCACCATCTCTTACAAATAAAAATCGCCACACAGAAATCATAGATTGCTCAGCCAAATGAAAAGAAATGATCAGAAATGGGGGTAAAAGTTTCTTTTCTCATTCTTGATGGTGTTGTAAAAACACTTTTTATATTGCAGCCATAAAGTCAACATAATAATATGATTAAGAGATATTTCTTGGCCTTTCGGAAATAAAATATTCCATTAATTAAAAATCATTTTTTATTACTGAAATTTTCCAACACAGAGATACTTCTGTCCCCTTTGTGAGGCCTGATTCCAAATCATTTAAGTGAGCATCTTTGTGTCTTATATACTTTTTTTTTTCCTCATTAGTTCGATCTTTTTTGGTCTCTGGATATTTTAATTGTGTGTTCTATTGTTAAGACTTTACTTTCATTTATTAAAAAATGCATTTTTAAAAAATAACATAAGGAAGTCTCTGAGGAGCAAAAGACAAATTGGCTCATTACTATTGGGTGAAAACTATTATGATGACCAGATTTCTCAGAGAAAAAGACTGTTTTCTATAAAAGTCTTAACCTTTCATGTTCTACACTAAACTTTCAGAAGAATGGATAGTAAAAAATGTCCATAATCCCCAAAGAATCAGCAGAGGTAATTTTCTAAAGAAAGGTACTCATTATTTATTCTGCAATTGCTATTTATCTCAATGGAGAAAATTAAAGTAGTGCCATTCTCTGAGAAATGGCTTAACCTTATATGCAAAATGCAGAGCCTGAAGACTGGAGAACTGGTGACTTCTCTTGTCTTTTGATAAGAACTGTCAAAAGTCAGTACTTATGCAGGACTATATATCTCAAAGACGGAGGACTTGGCATATTGAGGTTAAGACTGGCCTCTGGGTTGGTCAGTCAGCTTTGCTCTGGAATCACATAATAAACTTTGAACTCTTGCCAAGAAATACTAATGATGACATCATTTGGAAGCTGAAACAGCCTGAAATATATAGTTAGCTTCTTTGATTTTCACATGAAGTCTACACAACTTTAAGTTACTTGCCTCAATTCTTTAGTTAATTCATGACAGGATGAAGTCTAGAAACATGGACTGTTTTTACTCCATAAAAACCTCAATTGTTTTGATCAAATATCTAAAAAAGATTGGGTGGAGAAAGAGAGATCATCATATTTTTCTTTTTCTTTTTCTTTTTTTAATATATCTTATTGATTTTTTACAGAGAGGAAGGGAGAGAGATAGTTAGAAACATTGATGAGAGAGAATCACCAATCAGCTGCCTCCTGCACACCCCTACTGGGGATATGCCCACAACCAAGGTACATGCCCTGATTGGAATCGAACTCGAGACCTTTCAGTCTGCAGACTGACGCTCTATCCACTGTGCTAAACTGGTTCTGGCCACATATTTTTCTTAATATAAAAACCCAGAAAGTATGTCTGCCAAGTTAGCAGAATGACAATAGCTTCTCTTTTTAATCAATTTATTCATTGGGGAAAGCTTGTGAAGCTCTTATAAGCAGTTTCACACTTTGATAGGGGTTGAAGACAAGTAAATAAATCAGATCCCTGGCTGATTTCTTCTTTTATGGCATTGCTATTATAGTTAGTTTTGGATTTTGTAATGGACTTAGATAAGAGTAGAAGTAAATTTTATTTGGAAAGGTGAGAATTTACACTAGCTTGACTACATGAGACTAACTGTGGGAGCATCACCCATATAGCCTATCTAATAAAGAGGGGATATGCTAATTGACCATCACATCCTCACAAAGGTAGAGGCAGGTGCCCACAGCCAATAAGAAGGTAATATGCTAATTGACTGCCACACCCTCAAAGATGGCAATGCCCACAGCCACAAGATGGAAGCGCCCAGTCCCTTCAGCCCCACTGGGGCAGCAGGTGGGTCCAGCAGTTCCTTGCTTCTGCCTCCAGAATCCCCCAGTCCCCTCAGCCCCACAGTCCCCCAGGACCAGCCTGAGGTACAGACAAGCTTCAAATGGTGGCTTCCCAACTGCTCAGGGCCTCCCAAGGCTCAGGTAAATAGGGCAGGCTGAGGCTTTTGCTGCTGGCAGTGCAGCAGCAGAGATGTGATGGGGGTGTTGCCTTCCCCTGATCGCCAGGTCGCCTCCTGCCCCTGAGGGCTCCCAGACTGTGAGAGGGGGCAGACTGGGCTGAGGGACCCTCCCTCTGGTGCATGAATTTTCATGCACCAGGCCTCTAGCATATATATATATCCTCTTTACTTGTGTTACAAGACAAACAGTTGAACACTTTGTCTTTTATGTGCTTCAGATCACTTAGAAAATTCAGCATTATTGTTACAGTGTTATATAAAAAGAATTTAAATAATTTCCCTAAAGTCATCAGATGTGTAAGTGGTAAAAGTATAAATAGAAACCGATAATCTGATCACTGGCTTTGTGTTATTCCTAAAACACTATTCTGATATTAGAGTGGTGTTAATGTCTCCCTCTATACTTGCTTTTTTATACCAAAATCAGAATAAAGTTTAATAAATTAGAGCAATCTGATTGAATAATATTATCAATTTATTTAGGATCAATTTTACCAGGTTTTTGTGCTAAACACTTTATAGTGATTATCTCATTAAATTACTAACATGCCCTAAAAACACTCCTGATTTCTTTCACATAAAAATTCTGAGTTTAGCTTTATAAAGAGAGTTTTCTAAAGAGTGTGTAATTTACTAGTTGCCTGGTTTTGACTGATAAAGTTGATGTTTCAATTTTTGTCAGTTCAAAGGCAAAATCTGTGCCTTCAAAAACACAAAACAAAGACAAAAACAACTATGCAATTATTTCAGTTCTTTCAGGTGTAAACTCCTGGTGTTGTCTATAAATGTCATACCCGTTTAAAGCATTACAAAACACCCCTGTACACACTATCTTTCACACAAATGACTAACCGAGTATAGCAAGAAAGTTATTAAGTGAGGCGAACAGAGAACTGAGCAGAAGATTAAAAAAAAAAAAAATGAATCCTCAACTTCAGTCTTCAGGAATGCTGTGTCAGAGACAGACAGCAGGAAAGGAGGAAAACAGAAAAGCTATGCCAGGTGGCCGGGGATGCTTTTGCTCATGTCACAGAGAGCAGGTTTAGCTACAAGCAATGTTCACTGAAGAGTAGAACATTCCTGGGGAGATGCTGAATTTATTCCCACATATTTAACTGATTCCTATATTGTGGTACCAAGTAATAAAAAATAATTTTGCAATAGGCCTTAAAAATAAAAGCTGAGTTAATGGAAGGATGAGGTTGTCATAAGAAGGAATTGGGAAAACCTGATTTCAGTGCTGCTGTCATGTTTGGGGGATTTGTTGGTTTGACGAGGAATTTATTTTGAGGGTCATAACCTATCACAATAAAAGACTTCCTAGATCAGCACAGCTCCCAAATCTCTCTCCTTCTTCAAGTGTCTAATCCAGCATCAATCTGAAAATAGCCCATGTGTTATCATTGCTTAAAATTCCTTAACTTAAATATTTTATATTCTTCCTGACAAGTAAGCCTGTCTCGGAAGCACATAACTTTCATGACTGTGGTCCTGCACTCTTTGCCAGTAATGGTCCTTTCTCACTTTGCTTCATGTTGGTGCATCTGCACAAAATCTGATATAGAGAGAAAGGAAGACTTTCTAACATTTCCCATCCACTTAAAGCCAAAGAGGCAAGATGCAAAGATATAGATTCAAGTTTGACAACATTACAAACATATGCACAGCTATTCATGCATATGTCCCTCAATGTACCCTGTAACTCAGAGTATTAGGTGACGTGAAAATGTGATGGCAAGGCTGTTTCAGAGTAGGAATCTGCTCAAGGTGGAACAAATGATGAAGAAGGTAGTGCTTATCCCAGTCTTAGCGGTAACTTTTAGTTGTTGCACAGATAGAGGCCACTGCCCAACACCCCCTACACCTCTACACACACACACACACACACACACACACACACACACTCTTCTCAAACAATAATAGTACAAGAGTAAACATCTGATTTGACTAACTAGGACATTGCCTTAAAATATAATAATGACAAAAAGCACAAAACAAACAAACAAAAAAAACCTAAAAACCATCATCTTGGATGAAAGTCATTTATCCACTAAGCACTCTGTTAAACATCTTACAAATATATCTCATATGTTCTTTACAACATTCTCACAAGGGCACTAATCATATCCTTAATTTATACTAAGCAATTTATCTAATGTCAAGTTGCTAGTAGTGGCATAACCATATTTAAGTTCAAATTTGACAGTCTCCAGATCCATGTTCTTCTATCCTACTCCATGTTGCCTACAGGAATGCCAAGGCTCCTAATGGGGTCTACAATGCTACCATCTGCCAACTAATCACCATAGACTTGTTGATTCTCACCTAAATATTTCATAAGTCTATCTATACTTCCTTGTTCTCATTGTCTTTTTCTTGGATTCGTGTCTCAGCTTGCCCTTCTTTTTCTCTTCCATCGATTTATTCTTTTCGTACACTGAAATCAAAAGAATCTTCCTGAAATTTATACCTTATCACACCCTTCTGTTGCTTAGAAGTAAACAAATATTTCTGATTATTAGCCTCATGATCAATTCAGAACTGGTCTTTGTGGTACATAAAGTCCCTCATCATTTCACTCTTGCTCACTCCAACAGTGTCATTTATTTCCACTAGCAATTGTCTTCATTTCAGTACACTCTAACTTGTATTCCCCACTAAACTGCCACGCTCTTAATCACCTCTAATGGAAACACATCTTTAACCCTTTGTCAAGGTCATCCTTTTCTCCATTTCTGCCCTGGGTTTAATACTACATGTCTTTCATGATTCAGCTCTGCAATTTCTCCCTCGAAGCCTTTCTTGAGTGTGCTTCTATACTGATGTCTCCCATGGCATGCAACTCTACCATTGCAGCACTTATACCTTAGAAACACTCTAATTTCCCATTATTTTTCTCTTTTTCAGCTCCTTTAAGTTTAGGTGGCTTAGCTAAGACAACAAAGCCATTAACAGGCAGAATAAAAATTCAATTCCAGTTCCACCCTTTCTCAATTGGTTGAATATAATCTCCTGGTGATCAGCATGCTAACTTTCTTATCAATTCTACATAAAAATAGGGATGAAGCAATTTTCATATATGGTCATTTGTATTCCATCATATATTTGCTACAACTGTCATCACCATAATCACCAAAATAATTTATGTAATTACTTTACGATGTTCTGTTAACTTTTCCACCATTTTAACTGATTATATATATATATATATATATATATATATATGTATATATATATGTGTGTGTGTGTGTGTGTGTGTGTGTGTGTGTGTAACCATTTTTGTGCTGATTTCAGCCTGTCAATAACCAATGTGGCTGCACAGGCCCTTGTGGTTCTTATTATGATAGCAAGATGCCCTCAACAATAACCATCAGGAAACTGGGAGAAAAAAAAATGTTCATTGCTCACATGTCTTAGAAAGCACCTGGCACATCTGGTGTCACACAGGAAGATCACAGGTGGAGAAGGACAGAGAGAGGGTGCTGGTCTGGGGATCTGTTCTAACTGGCATCTAAGATGAGGTCCTAAGGTTTTATAGGCTTATGTTTTACTGGTGAATTTCAAACATAAGGACAGAAATTTAAATCACTGGAAAAGAAAAAAATAGGTAACAAAATTAACCAGGGTGTTAAAACAATGTGGGTGTAGTGAATGGCCAGTCTCTCTCTCTCTCTCTCTCTCTCTCTCTCTCTCTCTCTCTCTCTCTCTCTCTCTCTCTCTCTCCTCTCCATATATATATATCGATTATATATATATATATATATATATATATATATATATATATATATATATATATATATAATTGATTTCAGAGAGGGAGCAAGAGATAGAAACATCAATAACATCAATGATGAGAGAGAATCGTTGATTGGATGATCAAGCTCACAACCTGGTCATGTGCTATGACTGGGAATTGAACCATGACCTCCTGATTCATAGTTCAATGTTCAACCACTGAGCCATGCCAGCTGGGTTGGCCTAGCTCTTTATCTAGTCTTTTGGCTGGCAATGTGTTTATTCAAGACAGCCATCTTATGTGGATGCCACTCTGCAATGAGTGCATGGGCAGTCAAGGTTGAAATCAGGCACTTGCATTACAAAAAGCAAGTAACCAACTGTCAGGCTTACAGAACGCTCCAAAAATCTCTAAGTTGAAAGAGAATTTAAAACACTTGTTCCTAAACTTTGCTTCATTTTGAAATTGGGGAAGTTTTAAAAATACTGATACATGGAATCCAGCCCCAGAAATTCTGATTTATTTGTTATGGAGTATTGCGTAGGCCGCAGGGTTTTGTCAAAACCTATGAGCTCATTCTAACAAGCCATAGGACTTGAGAACCACTCTCTCTGAAAAAATGTAGTTTACAGCATCTTCTAAAAAATGAGGCAAGTGTAGAGATTAAGTGTGACTTGTCTGGGGTTAAATGACACCATTCATAGAAGTAATTAATCAGCTGTAATTGATCCCTATGTTGAAGATTGGCTGCCTATGCATATACAATTAGGTAAGGTTTCGGGAGTGTCCCCACTGAATTCTGCTACACGGGAGGAAAGAAAAGCCCTCTCTTGCCTGAGAGGTCACAGTCCCTTTAGCTGCCCAGTAGATAGCCTTACTCTAAACTTGTAGTATGTGTATAACTCTTTTCAGATCCACATCAACTATGTTCATTAAGTACTTTTGTTAGATACTTTCAGATCTATTATATAACTTTTCTGTATATTTATATATTATTTGTTGATATAACTTTTAAAAAAGTTGTAACCAGAATAAGCAGTGGGTTTGAATTTTAGGCTAATAGATATCATCTAGAAAATATGTGGGAAATGTTAGTATAGACAGAAATGTAATTCATAAGATTAAGAGGAGGTGCTTTGGAATCAGCCAGCATTTAGTATAAGTTTTTACATTTGCCCACATGAGCTGCATTTGGATAGATCACCTGATTTTTCTGAATTTCTGTTTCCATACAGAGGATAATAATCATGTATCTATGGTGGTAAATATTAACCCTTATACATTTAGGGTATGTATTTGAGGGGCATATTGATGATACATAACAAGCGGAGGGCACTACAATATGGCTGGAGGATACTTAGAAAAGTTTTCTAAAGAAAGCAACAAGGTGACTTGAGTTTCAAGAGAGCGATTGGTATTTCTCTGGATTAATATGGCCATATTTTTCTAAGTGAATACATTGAGACTAGAGAAGTTAAATCTCATATAGTAATATAATCAACATACTTGTGGTTTTAGAGTTGAGCTCTAATTAGACTTAGTCCTCTCTCCACAATGCTGTTGTTTATTTAGGTTTAGCATTCAGAATGCAGCACAAACATCCATATATCCAACCTCCTGTTAACACTAAAATTATTAGCTAATCAATACTCTTTCCCTTTTGGGGTTGAAAAATTTTCACAAACTAAGCAAAGCCAAATGATGCCAATTCTCCTGGTTAAAATTTCAGGCTGTGGGGCTCCTGGGGATTAAAGTCACTCCCTGGAAACAAAACAGGGATAAGAAGAAAATGGCAATTGATAAAATATTCCTTCTACGCAGATTTTTCTGAAGTAAGTCAAGTATAGGTTGCCCTGGGCATGTGCTTTTGAACTCTATAGAACTAGTCTAAGTCACTTTTTCTTTTCCCCAGAGTCCAAGAGTCATAAACCTTCTTCCTCTGAGATGGAGCTAGAACTTTGCTGGGTTTGCATGCCCTCCAATAGTATAACATTGGGTGATTCTCCTAAATCTTCAAGACATGCTTTCTTTATCTGTAGAATGGATGGGCATCAGCTATTTTGTAGGGTCAGTATGAGGACTAACTATAATAAAGCAGGTAAAATATTTTATAAAGTTCTGTATTTTAGTCATAATCCTGCTTTCAACCCAAAGTACAACTGCTGACTGGTACAAGCAGATTGAAGATCATAAATACTTCTTCAGGGAAAATATTCCTGCTCCAGTGAAACCTGGTGATACTGCTCCATTTTTCACCCTGTCCTAGTATTGAGAGGACTTAATGGTAAGTTCTTGGGTTCATGAAGTGATGGATGATTAACTAATCAAGAAATATTCTCTCTAATCTATCTCAGAAAGACATTATCTACTTGATTCAATGAGCAAATTCCTTGTTTCAGGGAAGCTAGCGAGAAAAACAAAACAGATGGAAAGCAATGAGGCAGCCAATCAAAAGTATTTTGGAAATCTTTAAAAAGATCTAGGAAATAGAAGAGATTTCTAATGGATCCTGGGCTCCAATTTTCTGTTCTCAATTAGTTAATGCATTTCATTCTTTCATCAATTACAGCCTATAAAAGCCTTGGTATTATTTCCCATCAGGTCTGCTTTTCCTCTCCTGGAAGAGGATCCCAATGGGAAAACAAAACAAAAAAAAATTGCTTCTCAGAAACATAGGATGAATGTGCTCTGAGAAATACCACTGGCAGCACAATTTTCCCTTCATAGGGAAAATAAAAAGAAGTCATTTCCTATATCTTTAGAATTTGGGTCCAACTGTAAATCAGCTGAAGGCAGAAGGCCTCCTGGGGAGGAAAAATAGCTTCATCATTTCATTGGCTGTCATTTTTTTAGCATTGTCCATCTCATTCTACAGTCCACTCTTATTCTTTACTTTGCTTTTTGAAATATAGGTTTCATTTACAAGTTAAGAATCAAAACACATAACTCTACATAGAAAAAGAGTAAAGCACCAGAAAATACTATCTTGAGACATGGTTTTTCTCGCCTTAACAGTTAAGTCATAGGTCCAATTCCAGTAAGCAACTAAATATGGAGTATGTAAGGTATTTTTGTTTAAAGGGAAACCAGAGATCTGGATGTTTGGAAGGATACAACTGCATATATCTTCATAATATTTGTAATTTTTTCTGCCTTCATTGACTAAACTCAGAAATGTCTGTGCCTAAATAGAACTATCAAATCTAAAAATACCAAGGGATCTTCAAGCTATTTTTTAAATAGATAAGGAAACTGAAGGCTTTTTGCCTTTTTATTGTATTTGCACATCTAAATGACTTGAATATGTCACTGTACTTTGGTGCTAATTCCTTAAAATAGATCCACAAAGGTTATTTGGAAAGAAGAAAAAGAAAGTTGCTCCCATCATTGACACAATTCAGTATTTCTGAATTAAAACTCAAGGCAAGCACCTGAAATAAGAGAAATAATGGGCTTTAAAAAGTAATTCTATTATATAGTATTCTTTGAAAAGTCTTTTGTTCTCCCAGATCCACTTTTTTATAATTCTAGATTAAATATATCTATGATCAGACCATGTTAAACCCTTGGTACCAGCACTTTCTAAACTCAGATAAATATTATTTTGTATTTCTAGCCCAGCTGGAGTCTAACAACTGGTGAAAAAAAATAAGGTTTTTTCTCTTGTAGCTAGTCAAAGGTCGGTCACAAAGGTCTTATTTCAAATGGCAAATGGCTTTATTACATGAGATGAACGGGGCAAGTGGAGAGAACTGATTGAGCATTTCTTTTGAGTCAGGCAACGACTCAAGATTAGGGATTCCTTTACTATATGCTACTTACAGCCTTACAACAATTGAAATAGCTCAAAAAAAAAAAAAAAGAGAAGGAAGGAGAGGAGGAAAAGGGGGAAGAGAAGAAGGAGGGGAGGAGGGGGAGAAGGAGGAGGTGGGGAGAAGAAGGAGGAGAAGGGGAGGAGAAGGAGGAGGAGGCGGGGGAGAAGGAGGAGGAGAAGGGGAGGAGAAGGAGGAGGAGAAGGGGAGGAGAAGGAGGAGGTGGAGAAGGAGGAGGAGGTGGGGGAGGAAGAGGAGGAGAAGGGGAAGAGAAGGAGGAGGAGAAGGGAGAGGAAGAGGAGGAGGAGAAGGGGGAGGAAGAGGAGGAGGAAAAGGGGGAGGAGGGGAGGAGGAGGAGGAGGAGGGGGAGGAGAAAGGGGAAGAAGAAAGGGGAAGAAGAAAAGGGAAGAAGAAAGGGGAGGAGAAGGACATGAAAAAGTAAAAGAGGAGAAGTATTCCTAAATAAAAAGGCAAAATAAGTACACACTGTTAATTAGATAAAATTGCACTTTATTCCATTTATTGTACCCTGCTTTCATCTCTGGTGGAACACATAAGACAAAATTCACTTTGCTTTATCCTTTATCAGTCACAGTAAGCATGGATTAATCAAATATCTAATGCAACACCTAACATCACTGAGGCTAGTTTTTACCTTTAAATCCAGGTTTGGGATCCAGTTTTGTGTACACATGTATGTAGAAATGTTTAGGATTATTTGTTAAAGCACACATTATCTGAGTGTTTTCAGTTTCATAATACCCTATGTGTGCTTTCTTCTTCTTCACTGTCCTTTCCGCCACCTCTCCCTGTTAGTTCTTCTCATTTTTGACCTCCCAGATTCAATGCCATTTTCAAGAGAAGCATGGGCCCCAGATTCCAATCTTTGGACTCTCCACCTGGCCTGTCTTCTCCCAGCACATAATTTGAACATTCATGGCTCTTCCTCTTTTGCTCTTTTCCTTTTCCCCACTAAAGAGTATCACCCTCAACTTTTCCTCACTAATTCCATCTGCATCAGATGGTCTTTGTACTGATAAAGCTATACATGTGCTGGGGGACATCAATCATAGGGCTCACTATATCATATAGTTTTGACTTACATTGTCCCTTCAAGTTCTTGATCCAAGTTTATTCTAAATTTATCAAAAATTTAGAAAGAAAATTGAGAGAGTTGTCTTTTTAAAAAATATTTTACTATGTGCCATTGCAAATGTTAAATTTCCTATTCACATTATGTTTCTATCCCTTTAGCTCCTTTATTCTGGACTTTTTCAGATTAGGGTCCAGTATTCTCACCAGAGATCATAATTCCATGGAGAATATTTTATCTCCTTATAATATCTTTCTGTATAGCCATGTATCCCCATATTATAAGACAATAGTTTCCAAATTTACTTCTCTACTAGTAGGCTATATTGCTCACATTTTTAGTAAACAGAACTTAATTTCCTCTCTTTATTGTTTTGCTATATTTTGCTAAGTGACTTTAGATAAGTCATCTAGCATATATGTTTTTATATGTATCTTTTACATACAACAGTTAATGCATATGACAGCTCTTTAAAATGTAAATATATGGTCTTATAAGCACTAATTCCAAATCATCTTTCTAAGGCAATCTTGTTGCCTTTCTTTTAAAGGATATGCTTAAGATGATTGTTAAAGCCCTATCCAAACAAGGAACCGCTGGTCCAAAGAGATTCTACTTAGGAAGTTAAAGTGGAATACATTGAAAATTGGGCAATTTGTGACAGGACATGAAGCAAAGTAATCATGAAGTAAACATAAGGTAGAGAGTCCACCACAAACCATTAGCGAACCAAAAAATTAATAAACCAAACTTATAATTACCTAGAAATTATAAATAAGTACAGTATAAAACCAACTAGAAATGAGAAGATTTAGAAAACAAAACAAAACAAAAATGGATCAAGACAACTAGCTCATTTAAATTCATGAAATGGTGCTAGATAGTTTTTATTTGTCTTTGCAAATATACATTCAAACTTTATTCACTTACTTGGTTCCCAGAGACATATCCATGTCTATGGATTGCACTACCCAGCCTGCTTTGCCTTTTTCTTCTGATTGACGTTCAATTTCTGGCATTCTTTAAAATAGACCATCTTTGGATCTAGCTACCCGTACAACTTGATCCAACTCATCCCACCATCATTTCTCCAGAAATTCAAATCACACCATTTCTCATCTGAGAACCCTTCAATATCTTTCCAAAACAGAAGAAAATTCCAATTATCAAATGATGTAAAAATTACTGAATAATCTGGCCCTTGCTTTTTTCAAAACCTTATTTTATGTAACTTCTTCTTTTATTCAGGTAATCTAATTATATCATTATCATGTCACATTCTTTCCTGACACAGGTCTCTGCATGTTGTGTTCCCATTCTTTTGAATAGTCTTCTAATACACCCAATCACGCACTTTGTACATGGATAGATTCTGCTCACCTTTCACATCTCAGCTTTAGCATCACCTCTTCAAGGAGATCTTTCCTGCTCATTTACTCTGAGTAGTCCTTCATGACTAATTCTTACTTTGGCCCTTTATTTATCTCCTTGTTAGCATTTACCTCAATTTATAATTATTTTCTTTATTTCTCTCAGAAATACAGCACAGGACTATCTGCACGGCTAGTTTGCATATGCAATGTAAATTTGCAAATGTATGCACACCACATTAATCTTTCTGATCAATATGTACACCAGATTATTTTCTAGAAATTGTGTTGGCTTATATTACTTAGACGCTGTTATTTCCACACAGTCTGTTGCAGTACATTTACTGATGACCGGGAGGCATTTTTATAAATAAAAACTAAACCTCACTTGTCAAAATAAAAGAACAAGTGTGATGAGAGTTGACTGCTTAGATCAGATATTCTCTTCACTTGAGCAGTCAGAATACTAACCTCTCAAAGGGTTAAAGCTGACACAAGAAGATATCTGATGCACATGAAACAATGAGTGAGAAGCAGGGTGAATGAGTGCATTTGCCAAATTCAAGTATTCTAGAATATATTTTCTGTGTGCAAAATGAGAGAGGCAATGAATTTGATCCAAAATAAATGGCAACCTCAGTGAACTAGAATAAAATAACACCATTGCTTTTCTTTCAAAGGAAAGCTTGCATATTATATTTTGTTTATTATAAGACGCTGTGTTAGATTCTGTCCTATGGATAAGCCTAGGGTTCTTGAGGACCCTCAGGAGGGGCATTCAAGTTTTTTTATGGGTAGAGAGGCAGCTGACAGAGAGTAAGAGCAAGATAGCACAGTGTCTTATAGTCTGGATTTGGAAAGATCAAATCTAGAAATGATCAAATCTATTGCCATTTTTTTCTAATGAAGTATATAAGTTCTGGATGGGTGAAATGAATTCCTCAATTACTCAGAGCCTGAGAGAAGCAAACCTTGAAAGCGGACTTGATGTCTCCAGTGCCTAGTTGAGGATTCTCACTCTTCACCATAAATTAAATCTATTAGTATCTATTATTGGTTGAAGGTGTCCTCCCAAAAGATCTGTTCAAATCCATGGTACCTGTGAATGTGACCTCTTATGGAAACAAGGTCATTCTCATCCAATGACTGGCATCTTCATATCATAAAGGAGAGGGAGATTTGCATATTGATACAGAGGAGACACCAAGAGAAGAAGACAGTTTGAAGAGAAAGGTAAAGATTGGAATGATGTACCTACAGACCACAGACCATGCTGGCAACTACCAGTAGCTAGGAATTGACAAGAAAATATTTTTTATATAGGGAGAAAAGCCCTGTTGACAACTTAATTTTAGACTTTGAGCCTCCAGAATTTCTCTTGTCTTATGCCACCTATCTGTGGTAATTTGTTATAACCACCCTAGAAAATAAATACATTATTGACAATGGGCAAATCTTACTACCATATCATGTTCATTGCGAGACTGTCCCAACAGCTTCTTCAACTTCCTGCCAAGTATATGTGGTCAAATACCCCACTGATGCATGCACTCCCATGAATCACTCAACTGTGATTTTCCTACTTACTTTTTCTGACTATCCAACTGGCACATCTGCTCTATGAGAACAAAATTAATGCTTGTGGCTGGGACCAGTTTGGCTCAGTGGATAGAGCGTCGGCCTGCGGACTGAAAGGTCCCGGGTTCGATTCTGATCAAGGGCATGAACCTTGGTTGCGGGCACATCCCCAGTAAGGAGTGTGCAAGAGGCAGCTGATTGATGACTCTCTCTCATCGATGTTTCTAACTCTCTATCTCTCTCCCTTCCTCTCTGTACAAAATCAATAAAATATATATTTTTAAAAAAATAATGCTTGTGTTTTTACCATTTGTGATGGTCAATTTTATGTGTCAACTTGACTGAGCTAAAAGATGTCCAGCAAGCTGGTAAAATGTTATTTGTGGGTGTATCTATGAAGGTGTTTCTTAAAGTGATTATCATTTGAATTCGTAGACTGAGTAGAGATCATTGCCTTCACCAATGTGAGTGGGCCTCATCCAGTTCTCTGAAAAAAAAAAGGTGGAAGAAAGTCTACTCTCTCTGCTTAAACTGAGACATCCATCCTTGGACATTGGTGCTCCTGACACTTAGGCCTCCATACTTGAACCAGAACTGAAATTGACCCTCTGGTTCCCAGGCCTTCAGACTCAGATTGGGACTTACCACCATTGGCTCTCCTGTTTCTCACATCTTGGGTTTGAACTAAAATTTCACCACTGTCTTTCCTGGGCCTTCAGCTTGCAGTTGGCAGATCATGGGACTTCTCACTCTGCATAATCATATGAGCCAATACCTATCATAAATCTCTATCTATCTATCTATCTATCTATCTATCATCTATCTTTATTCTATTGGTTTTAATTCTCTGGAAAACCCTGAATAATACATCATAAGAGGAAATAAAAATATTTATTATGTAAAAATAAAAATAAAAAGGGCAAAAATATGACTAGACACTTCAACAACAAAGATTACGGTCAATGAGTTCTCAGATAATTGCTCAATATCATTAACCATTAAAAAATACATTTAAAGCCACAGTGTGCTACCACCAATTACCCACTAAGAGGCTAAAATTAAAAAAGACTGAAGATATAATAATTCATCAAAAATTGACAAGTACCTAAAATACTCAGAATGTTTATTCTTCATGGCAGTATAAAATTATAAGATCATTTTTAAAAAAAAGATCTGGTAGATTCTTATAAAATTAAATGTATGCCAACCCTGTGACCCAGCAATTTCACTCTCAGGTACTTACTCCATTTCCCCAAAAGGAAATGTATGTCCACAAAGTACTTGTACAAGAATGTTCATCAAAGCTTTATTATTAATAGCCTAGGACTAGAAATAGAGTAGGTATCCATCAATATGATTAGGATAAGCAAACCAATATGCTCACTTACTAAAATTCATTACTCAGCAATAAAAAGAAACAACATACTGATCCACAGAATATAGATAAATTTCAAAAATAGTATGCTGAATAAAACCAGCCCCAAACCAAGGAGTACCTGCTATATGACACCATTTATATAAAGTTCTAGAATAAGCTAGACAATTCTATTTTGAAATAAAGCAAAACAATATTTTCCTATGAGGACATGAGGTAGGTATGGCTGGAAAGAGATAGAGTTGTCTCAGTTTGAAGATGGATTTGGTTTACACAGCTGTATGTATCTGTCAAAATTCAATGATCTACTTTTGACTTATGCATTTCATTATATATAAACGTTACACCAAGAAAAAAGAACTGTAAATTATAAATATTGATGGTGTGTTTAGATGCATAGAGATTTGATATCTGAAACATAATTCCAATGCACCAAAATAAACATAGATTGATGAATGGATAGGAAGGTAAGTGGATAGGTAGCTATATTATAATACAAATATGGCAAAGGTAAATCACTAAATTTAGATATCATGTATATGGGTGTTCATGGTCAAGCTTTCCAACTTTTTTAAAAACATATTTTTATTTATTTTAGAGAGGAAGGAAGAGGGAGAGAGAGATAGAAACATCAATGATGAGAAAGAATGATTGATTGGCTGCCTTCTGCACACGCCCTACTAGGGATGGAGCCTGCAACCTGGCATATGCCCTTGACTGGAATCAAACCTGGTACTCTTCAGTCCACAGGCCAATGCTCTATCCATGAGCCAAACCAGCTAAGGCAAGTTTTCTAACTTTATAAAAAAAAATTTAATATATTTTATTGATTTTTTTACAGAAAAGAATAGAGAGGGACAGAAAGCTAGAAACATCGATGAGAGAAAATCATCAATCAGCTGCCTCCTGCACACCCCTCACTGGGGATGTGCCTGCAATAAAGGTACATGCCCTTGACCAGAATCGAACCTGGGACCTTTCAGTCCGCAAGCCAGTGCTCTATCCACTGAGCCAAACCGGTTTCGGCAGGTCTTCTAACTTTTATGTAGATTTAAATATTTTCATTAGAAAATGTTACCGAAGACTTCATAAAATACAAAGGTGTTAAAAAATAAGTGAATCCATTAATTAAAACGTAATAAAAACAACTTCAATAGGCAGAATAAAACAATACAAGATTCAAAACATCTAAAGTAGAGAACTAGAAGAGCCTGATTTAGAGAATATCAGTCTTCACTGCTGTAAAGCTTCAAGCAGGACTAGAACCCAAGACAAACACCAGTCAGCCTGGAGCTTCTGTAATGGGGTTTGGAAAGAAACATCCCATTGCCCCACTTAGAAATCTTCTTTGTTGGAGCTCAGGCTGTTTATCCATCTCCCTCAGTCCACACTGAAAACCAGCAGAAAATAATAGATTGTTTTGCTTTAGATGAATTCTCAGTGAAAACAATCCCAGCCAGAAGAAAAATACATCTCTGTCCTATTAGGCTTCTTTCCCCCCTGGCCCTGCCTAGAAGAATGTGAACCTGGTACAGAGAGAGCAACCCTGTGGTTTGAGAGCACCTGTCTACAAGGAAAGACCCCTCTGCCTGTGAACTGCTGTTGCTACCTACAGAGTTGGAGTAAAATGGAGACAAATGACTACTTTTCAAAAAGAAATAGCCTGAGTGAGGTACTGATTACTTGAGGAGCTGTCCTGCCCTCTGAAACCCTGCTCACTTTGGCATTTGTTGGTCTGTTGGTCTTGCAGAGACTAAGATTACAGTATTCATGAGGGGCCATCATCAGGTCTAAGAGTTTAGCTATTGAAGTTGAAAACAACACCCTAAGTCACCAAATTCCATTCCATCCCCTGCAAAGAAAAAGATGAAAAACAGCCTTATCTTGTGGCTATGCTCAACTGCTCCTGGTGATCAGGGAAGCATATAATCTTTAGCCCAGTTCTTTAGTCACAAAATAGACAATGTCTCATGAACATCCACCAATGTATTTGTAAAACAAACAAGCAAAAACTTGAGAGTAATAATTTGATTTTTCTTTTTTTTCTTTTTTTCTTTTTCTTTTTGAGAAGATAACGGATCTGAGTTTATTTCCAGGCCTCTGAGCAGGGCGTTCCTCACTTTGATTTTTTTAAACCCCAAGTAAGTCTAACCAAGCAATTAGGTATGAGGAAAGGTAAGGCTTAGATTCAGACCTCAAAGCTCCTGAATGTAAGCCCTAGATCTAAAGTCTTCTTGTTTTGTTATATTAGCCATGTCATCTCAACTCATGTCCATTTTCTTTAAGCCACATTTTGCAAATTTAACGTCTGTATCATTTGGGATATTAAATTTGCAAGTAGTCTAACAACTAAGTCAGACTGGATTAATTAGCAAAAGAAACTCATTAGCTCTTAGTATTGAAAAATTATCAGGCAAAACTGTATCCAGCAGTTGAAATCATTAAAAGAGGTCATTATGTCATTATTCTCTCCCTCCCTCCCTCCCTCCCTTCCTCCCTCCTCTTTTTCTTCCCTCCTTCCCTCCCTCATTTCTCTCTCCTTCTATTACATATCCTCTCTGGCTTATTTCTCAGCAACATTTTTTTTCATCCAATATAGTTGTCAACAAAAGAATGGGATGAAAGAAAAGAATATGGCAATAATAAAACCCTGATTACTATGGTAATGATGCAATAGGGAAATCTAGGATCAAGCATGTAAGAAGTGGAATAACAAACATGCCCCCTCCTGGAACTATCTATTTCGTTAATGCCATCTGTTGGGCAGGCAGACATCATAAGACTTAGCACCTTTCTTTAGGTTAATCCAGCCAGTATCCTGGGCCTAAAACATTGACCAACATGGAAGCTGGGTACAATGCTCTTTTTCAGCCCCAGATTCTTCTTCCCTGTTAGAAGAAAAATTTCCCCACTTCTGGGTACCCAGTGAAATTCCTTATGCTGATTCAGTATGTGGATCACATGGCACCTACCATCCCCACCATTAGAATACCACCTACCCCCATTGATGGAAGGGAATGAGATCTTCACAGTAGAAGAGGGATGGGTGAAGTCCATCACCCTGCACAGGCCATCAGGAGGGATCCTGGCCATAGGAGACCAGAGCACACACAGACGCTGAACTTGCTGCCTCTCTGATCCTTTCTCTGAGAAAATTGTAGTTCCAATCTGTGTGTAGAGTCATCCTGCTAAACTACCAACCTCCAGGAGATATAGTGGGTCAGATCTGTGGGCTCCTAGTCTGTGGGTTGACAGTGTTATGATACTTGCTGTCCTCCATGAGGAGGGAATCCTCATTTGGCATTGGTACCTATATCTTTCTGCTTGACAATATCCGCTCTGGGAAAGCATCTTTTCAACTGGTTCAGAAGGGGAAAGGATCTCAGCAACATCTACACAGGAGTCATTGTCCCCAAATGAGACTAGAGCCTAAATCAAGCAGCCCGTAGGATCATAGGAGTGGGGCTTTTTAGCCACTCCTAGTTCTGGTGTTAGAATCAGCTTCCCTCAGATCACATTGTCTGTACCTGAGGAAGAGAAAGCCAGTACAAAATAGAAGTATCCTTACAAAAAGGAAGGGGAAAATGGATGCTAGTTGTCCTGAAGAGCTAATATCCATGTCAAGGCCAAATCGCTAGGAAGCTAATGAGATAATGGGTTTAAACACATTTTATAAACTTAGAATCACATCTATTTTAAAGTAACATGCTCCCAAATTCAAAACAATGAGGAGCAGAGATGAGAGTTTAGAATCTGTAAACAGAACGCTTCCCCAGAAGCACAGAACTTTCAAGTGTTTAAAAACAACAATAGCAAAGTCAAAAGAAACAATTTAAATTAATGAGTATACTAAACAAGTCCTGCTGCAGCACATAAGCAGGTTTCTAAGACCTCATTGTGTGTGTTTTCTTTTCTAATTAACAATGAAAATGTTTGAGGCAATTAACACAGTTGAAAGTAGATTAATTATCTTTGGACTTGTATACATGCATATAAGTACAACCGATGGACACAAAACTCTGGGAAGGGAGGGTATGTATAGGAGGGGGGGGCAATGCTAAAATATGTACACAGATAATAATTTAATTTTTTTTAAAAAGGATGCTCTGCACAGTTATTTAATGTTTAAAAAGCGTTCTGACATTTATGTTCCAAGTGGTTTCAACTCACACATATAAATTATGACACTAACATAGAATTTTATATTATTTAGAAGATGGGAAGCATGTTTCAAACAATATCTCATTGAGTGGTAAAATGACCATAGCACAAGTAGTAAAAGAAAAACAGCAAGTTTCGTGGCTAACATTGCTTTAATTCTAAAAGATTTTGTGAAATTTTCAAGGATATTTACCCAGTTTAAAAAGTATTTTAAACATATTCAAAATGTTTATGACTAAATATGGGGCTTATACTGTAACTGAGAATTTCTTACATTTTTTCAATATTTTATAAATTTTCTATAATTTTGTTTCAACATTACTATAGCAAAGTGAAATATCTTACTTATAAGGATTCAAATGATAAAATTATCTCATATAAGTTAGTACAAAACACTGTTTTCAAAGTACATCCTTTCCCTTTCCAGAAAGCTACCTCAGTTCCATCTCTACAGCATAGTTTGAGGCAGGGATAGAGATAGTACTGTAACTCAGAAATACAAATGCCAGTAAGACTATCCCTCCCATGTCCCCATCCTTTTGGTGCCTCTCACATAGCGAAGTCCAAATGTCTTGGTTATCATTTGCCTTTAGTCTGTAACAAATGTAATCTCCAATTTGCATCTCTCTTCTGTTATCCACGATGTTCTGCATATGACCTGTGATGTTTCTTTGTGTAATATTAACAGGAAGAAAAAATAGTGGATGACAGAAAGGAGTAAACAAAAGCATTAAATTAATAAGGATGTCAAATAAATATAACTGGTATGGAAGAGATTTTACATTTCTTGAATACTCATTTAAATATTTTTCATGTTAAATACCAAGTTAAAGATTTAAATGAACACTGTGCTTCTTGAAGTCAGGAATCACACTGTAGTTAATAAATGCTTGTTGAGCTCATGAACAAATATGTGGGTTATGAAGAAAGAATTGCAAAGTAAATGGCTGAGATGTGTTTAGAGTAGATAAATTTGTTTGTTGATGCTACTTAATATGAATTATGATGTAATTTTTTAACTTTATAAAAGTTTAGCCTGTAACTAATTAAAATGGACCCTATACATTTTTAACTTATGAATATAATTTATGGCTGTGGGCTTTGTATGCAATGAGACACCTGGCAGTTCCTCCCACTCCATTCAAAGATATCTCTATGTCAAACAAATAAATGAGCAATCCACAATTATAAAGAAACCCAAGGCAGTAAGACCTATGCACTAAGGATATCTAATGCGATGTCTAAAATAGAGTGGCAGACAATCCATATCTGTTATCCCCATCCTTGTAATATTTAGAATCACTACCTTTGATCCAGTAAATAATTACATTAGCATACAATTGGACTCAAGAAATAGACTAGATGCTCAATGAATAGATTCTTCCATATAGTAGTGATATTTCCTAAATTTAAAGTAGGAAACTTAAGTTGCATGTTAATTGAAAGAATGATTCCAATTTCTGTGACTGAGCTTTAATTACTTGTTAAAAAAAAACACAACTTTGTACTGTAGGTTTTTTCTTTTAACTCCTTTAAAAGATGGAATAACAAACCTAATAGAAGTATGAGGACTTCTAATGTAGAGAAAAAAAGTCCTCACTGAAAAATCATAAGAGGATTGGTCAATACTACCTGGTTGTATTCAAGGCAGACACAGATCTTTGGGTGGGATGCATGTACTTATAGGTCAAAATGACACAGTACTGATAAATGCTGCTATAGCAGTATCATATCTTTCTGCAGCAACCTTCAGGAACCCTGTGAAATAGGCATTGCTTTATTCAGCCACTGCCACCCAATTTTAACACTCTGTCTACTACTTAGGAGCCAGGATCCCTAACTCTTTCCTTTAGTATTCATCAGGAGTCATCAATTAAAGAACTTTACAGTGGTCTTTGGACTTAATATAGAATAAAATGAGACAAATAAGAAAAACAGAACTTATTTTTTGTGAGGCATATGGTTTCCAAAGAATATTACAAAGAGATACAAATATTCAAATTACATGTAACATGCACAAGACACTCAAAGCTAGATACGCAGAAGTAGACATGATAGATTATATTTTATGGGCAGCATCAATTGAAATAGATTTGAAGCAGTTCATTTGCAATATATGAGGAATCTCATTCTTCATTTCTTACCAGCACTTGATTCAGCCCTTTTGTTCTGCATCCTAAATAATTCTTGGAGTAATAGACTTTGTTGTTTTTCAAATATGGTAGGTGGGAAATTGTATCTCTCTGTAATTTTATTAGTAATTAATTCTTTGGTTGCAATTAGAGTAAGTACTCATTATGTGTTTATTGTGCATCTTTATTTCCTCTTGTGAAGTACCTGGACAAGTTATTTTTATATTTGCTATTGGATTTCTAAAGTTAAAAAAAAAAAGAATTTTAATACATGTTTATTGTGTATTGACTTATAGTGATTCACATACAGGGTGGGATAAAAGTAGGCTTGCCAATGTGAATATGTGAAACAGAGTTTATACTGTAATATTAATTATTAACTAGGAGCCCGATGCATGAAGATTCATGCAAAAATGGGCTTTCCTTCTCCTGGCTGCCAGTACTGCCTTCGCTCTGGCAGGAGCCGCTTTTCCACCTTCTCATACTGCCCGGATGCCCAGAGCAGCTGGGGTGGTGCAGAATGCCTGTGTCATCACCAGGATGATGATGCAGGTGTCCTGCCCCACCCCTGGCCACTTGGCACCTGTGTATGCAAATTAACTTGCCATCTTTCTTGAGTTAATTTTCATACTCACTCCTGATTGGCTGGTGGGTATTGGGAAGGTATGGCCAATTAGTATGTTACTCTTTTATTAGGTAGACTATCATATTATTTTCCATGTGAACAACTATAAACCTACTTTGCCGCACCCTATATACATATACATATATGCATACACCCAGACAGGAGGTGAAGGTTTACACACACACACACACACACACACTTACGAAGAGCGGCACAAAACATTATTCACGTTTGGATCAACATGAATACCAGCTTCCTCTTACCCCTATAATTCCTTTGAACTACAATGGGCATTAACATTTTAAACCAAATGGATAAATCATTGTTCAACTCCTCCAATATGAGTGCTTTAGAAACTTACCCTCAAGTCAAACCCCTAGATGCTGCGATTAAGTTTTTTTTATATCCTATCCAGTCCTACCTTATTTTTCTCCTTGATAGTCTTTTGCTATTACCCACCTATTCTTTTGACCAACAGCACCCAATTGCAAACTTTATCAGAGATCATATAAGTCACAGAATATCAAAACTAGAGATGAACCTAGACACAGCCTCCCCCTTTGATACAGAAGAACCCCGAAGTCTTGAGTGTGCATCTTGGGGGTTGAGGGGAAATGTTCAGAGACTTGCCTAAGGTAGCAAAGTTAATGATGCTCAGAGATAGGACAGCATCTGCTCATTACTTAAAAAGTCCTAAGCCTCTTCACGAAAGTCATTTGAAAATGTTATGTTCTTATTTACAGAAGCAGAGAGAGAGACTGAATAGTTAGAAGAATGGAGTGGCATGCATTCCTACCTACCACGTGGCAGTGTGGCCACAGTAGTGTTTCTGTCAAGTCTCCCAATTGGCATGATATGTCCTGAAAATAACATTACTACTTCCAAGAAAAGAGGAAAAGTCTCGACAAAAATTCAGAGCAAGTCCCATTAATGGTATTTTTTTGTTTATTTTCACCAACCAAGTCCAAATGGTCTCTTTATTACATTTTGTAGTTAACAGGCTGAAATGACCTTGACTTCCTTGTATTTCTACCTTGACATTCGGGCCTCCACTAGACACTGAGGACTAATGTGGGTGGGGAAGGCGGGGGCAGTACTAGAGCCTTCCACTTACGCTTCTCACTTCGTGACACAGCCTTGTTTTATCGTCATTAACACCACTCAGGAGTACAGCTTTATTTGGAAAAGGTGTTGGCACATTTGCAGAGTAGAGAGAGCACTCCTTGAAAACTAGTGTAATTTTAGAAAGACCAAAAATGTTCACGCCTCCACAAGTCACACTCTTCCATGTCCTATAAAGCTACAGATAATGTTCAGTCCCTGGAACATTCTGCTTTACTTTTATCGTCTGAGGTAAAACTAAAAGCAAGTCCAAAGTAGTAGAGGAAATTCAGTGTGTTCTTATGACAGAGCAAATTTCTGTGCCTCAGAGTAGTTCATATGTTTTTGCAGAAATATATAATGCAATTTTTATAAAATGGACAGACTTGAACTGTTTTTGAATTAACCATGGTGACTGATAGCAGAATCCTATTATCTTTTCTGAGGCGAAATCAGTGCTACAAAATGGGGTAAAAACATTTTTAGCCTAGCCAGTGTGGTTCAGTAGTTGACTATTGACCCATCAACTAAGAGGTCCTAGGTTCAATTCCTTGTCAGGGCACATGGCTCAGTTGTGTGTTCCATCCCTAGGAAGAGTTGTGCAACAGGCAGCCAGATTAATGTCTCTCTCTCATTGATGTTTCTATCTCTCTATTCCTCTCTCTTCCTTGCTCTCTAAAAACACATACATATTTGAAAGGAGTGTTTCATATATATACAATTCAGAGCAAGTGAATTATATAAGAAATATATATATATATATACTTCTTTCAAATATGTATGTAAGATATGTCTTAATACAACAATAGTTATATGGCAGATACTTGTTTTATATACTAGTATGCAAATAACAGTTATATTAGTATGCATATAACAGTTATAAGTAATATAGTTTTTCTATAAATATAAAAGCCTAAGCGACTGTTACAACAGAATGACCAGAACAATCAGAACAACTGGTTGCTGTGACATGCACTGACCAACGGGGGGCAGATGCTCAATTCAGGAACTGCCCCCAGCCCACAGGCCCTGATCACCAATGGGGCCTGCCAGTCTCAATCACCCAAAAGGGCTGGGCCTCAGGCTGGGATGGGGAACTGGGAACTAGGGGTGGGTGGTGGCAGATATGGGTGGCGAGGGAAGGAAAAGTGGGGAGGTGGGGAGGCAGGGAACCTTGCAGTGGTGGCAAGAGGAGGAGGAGAGGGGGAGGCAGGAAGTAGGGAACTATGCTGTGGCAGTGCACCAGCTGCAAGGGAAGGAGAGGCAGGGAGGCAGAGAGGCGAGGAACCTGATTGGCCCTGATCACTGACAAGGCCTAGGGACTCCACTCAGGTGTGAATTTTGTGCACTGGGCCTCTAGTATATATATGCATATGAATTAATCTTCACACTAAACCTATGAAGTAGATATGTTATCACAATTTCATAGCTTAGAAAACAATGCAGAGCAAATTTAATAAATTATCCAAAGTTACAGAACAATTGCAATCTGACTCCAAGGTCTGTTCTGCTGGTCACTTCTCTGCAATCCTTCTCCAATAGGAGGGAAGTATAGGTCTTTAAAACATTAAACTCATCAAATTGTATACTTAATAGTGATGAATCATATTGTATGTAAATTATACCTCAACAAAGCTGGTTTAAAAAGCAACAACAACAAAAATTTAAAAATTTGACTTGGGGATAATCTGGGAAAACAATAATGGATTTGCATGGAGAGCATTATTCTAAGCAAAATAAGATAGTTGGAGAAAGATAAATATCACATGATCTCATTCATTTGTGGAATATGATGAACAAAAATAGATCCAGAGACAAGAGAAAAGCATTGAACAGACACCATCACATTTCAGAGGGGCCGAAACTGTTTTGGCTCAGTGGATAGAGCATTGGTCTGTGAACTGAAAGGTCCCAGGTTCAATTCCAGTCAAGGGCATGTACCTTGGTTGCAGGCACATCCCCAGTAGGAGGTGTGCAAGAGGCAGCTGATCAATGATTCTCTCCCATTGATGTTTCTAACTCTCTGTCCCTCTCTCTTCCTCTCTGTAAAAAATTAATAAAATATATTTAAAAAATATCTCAGAGGGAAGGTAGGGTAGAATGGTGATGTGGGGGGAAAGGGTTAAGAGATCAACCAAAGGACTTGTATGCATGCATATAAGTATAACTGGAGGTGTGAGGGTATGTGCTGGGTGGGATGGGAATGGTCAGGGAGAGGTCAATGGGAGGAAAAGGAGACATACAAAATGCTCTAATCAATAAAGAAAAAAAAAATTGGCCATGGCTCTAGCTGGTTTGATTCAGTGGACAGAGTATTGGCCCTCAGACTGAAGGGTGCTGGGTTTGATTCCAGTAAGGGCAGGTGCTTCTAGTTGCAGGCTCATTCCCAAAACGTGGTCAGTGTGTGTGTGGGAGGCAACCAATCGAGGTATCTCCCTCACATCGATGTTTCTCTCTGTCTCTTTCCCTCCCTCCCACTCACTAAAAATCAATGGAAAAATATACTCAGGTGAGGATTAACAACAAAAATATACCAAAATAAATGACCATGCTTTTCATAGGGAAGCAAAGGTATTTAAGTCTATGAATACCCCCTTTTAAAAAGTATTTTACACTCTTCATTCCCAGAAATGTAATACATTTTCCATCTAGTTGTTAATTGACTGGATTTTAGGTCAGAAGACAGAGATTTCAATCTGACATAAACTTTATGTAATCTGGGTCAAGTTAGTAGACTGAGGTACTCAATATTCTAGTTAAAACAATAAAGGCCTTATTGAACCTGTGACTATCCATTGAGTGCCATCTATGCATAAGAACTTAACTGTATGTGGAGAAGCAATTTAGACAACTTGCAACCTCTTCTCAGTGTTGTTGACCTTGCTATTACCATCCTTGAAGTCATCCAAGACTACTGTTTTATTTGGAAAGTGTTGGTATCCACATGCTTGCAAAAGGAGAAGCACATGGTTAGGTGGAAACTTGGTTCTGGTTTCAGAAATCCAACACCAATTACAATCTCTCCAGTGGCTTGTGGCTATTCCCCTCCTTACTTACTGGCTCTATCACTTTAATCATCCTCATATATGTCATCATTTTGTGCTAAAAATCAATGAGGCTTGAAAGGGTGACTGGTGGAGGTTCCTCTCCTAATGGACTCTGCTTTTTTCCAGGCATGGCAGCTTAGATATACAAAATGTGATCACAGGGCATTTTATTTGCAAATGTCATTTTATTCCTTTTCTGTCTCCTCAGACGTACGTGGAGAATTTTAGATGGAACTGTGTGTACAGCTGTCATCCCGAGAGCCCCTGCCATGTATACCTCAGATGTTCCATTTAGTTTTGCAATACAGCCACTTATCTTTCTGCCACAGCCTCTGGATATCTGCCCTGTGGTAGTATAAGATTTAGCAGCACAAAATATCAGGGCGTAAGTTGCATGAGAATTATTGAGGGGAAATACATAGATGGATGACATATAGACCATGTACCCCAAAAGCTGTAAACTTCCTTTAGAAATATAGTCATAAACATAAATAACAGAAGGAATTATTAAAACAGAATACAGGGACAGTGTAGGTAAATAAGAGAAGCTACCTTCAATATACTCACTTGGATCCCTGGGCATATACAGTGCAGGATCCTCTCTCAAGTCTTAACCTTTTTGGGTTTATTTTTCTCATTTGCAAAGGTGTTAGAGTACATGGCCTAAATCCCCTCCTATTCCTTAAGTTCACATATCTTTGTGAAGGAATGTACCTCCCAGAGTCTATATCTCTCCATTCATAAAATGGAAGTTTTTGTAACTCAGCAAAGGTTTAGCACATAATAGGTGATCAGCACATAGTGGCTATATTTGTAGTATTTAATGTTGTTATTTGATTGTGGGTAGTCTTGATGGTACAATCTGAGGAGCTGAATTCAGAGTTTCTTGCCCCCTAATTGTGTTGTTCTTATTGTATTATATTTGTTCCTTTTGAATTACCAAAGCTTGAACTTTTAAGAATGTGTCACTAAAATGCTGGTGAGATTAAGGTGTGTGATTATTAGTTTATGGGACTAGTAATGTCTTAAACCTGCAGGTGAGTTATCAATTATTATTAAGTGGGAAAAAAATAAACTAAAGCTTCTTTTTTTATATTTTATTATTATTTTTTTATAGAGAGGAAGGGAGAGAGATAGAAAGTTAGAAACATGGATGAGAGAGGAACATCGACCAGCTGCCTCCTGCACCCCCCGCCCCCCCACACACTGGGGATGTGCCTGTCCTTGACTGGAATTGAACCTGGGACTCTTCAGTCCACAGACTGACTCTCTATCCACTGAGCCAAACCGCCTTCGGCTAAAGCTTCTATTAGAGCTATAAAAACGGGGGCGTGGGGGGGGGGGGGAGAGATTTAGAAACCTTGACTCAACCAATAAACTGAAAAGAGAGGAGCAAAGTTTCTTACAAACAAACAAATCCAACCAGGAGACAGACTGTGGTATTGGGGTTCATCCAGTGTTCCATACTATAATGCCTAGAGTGTCCAGAGTGTCCAGGAATGACCATTTAAGAGAGAAAACTCTGCAGCATGAAGATTCAGGTGATCCAAGGAAGTAGACCCTAAGGGAAGCAGCACCCCTCAGTTCTGGAAATTGTTTGCTACTTGGGAATGAGTACCCCATACTGCCTGATATCTTTTTTTCAAAGAAGTTGGAAATCAGAATTCTTAGGGGAAGTGTCTTAATTTTTAAATGTTGGCAAATTATTAAATAGTAAAACAAAAACAAAACAATCTATCAATACTATAGTCTATACCGAATGAAATGCACATATTTGAGTTTAATTTGCACAGTGTTGTCAGGTAGATAGCACTTGATTCAGCTGTCAGGCCTGCTATCTGGAAGCAGCTCTCAATAGTGAAGGAAGAGAAAGGTAGTGGAGTGGGGAGAAGTAGGAATCTCTTCCATTTAAATCACCAAGGAACACCAGGGGAGTTTCAACACCCCTTAGTTATATACTGAATCTAAGTTAGTAGCACCTCATTTTAAACATACTGCCTGTAGCACATATTCAAAGGATATTGAATATACAGTTGTATTGGTCTTCAGAATATAATGAAAGGAAGGCTGATGGGGGCTCCCCAGCACAGAGGCACAGGCAAAGCGATATTAGAGCTGGAGCTGCTTCACAATTGTCTAGTGCAATTCGCTTTGAAACCATTAAACTGGCTTTCAGAAAAACTAAGAGACTTCACTATAGTCACATCCCTAGTTGACAGCAAAGCTGGTACAATAGCCCACATTTCTTAATTTTTGTCTGGAGAGAGTCCATAGCTTCTTGATTCAAATTTATTTATAAATTATCTGCTTCTCCAAGTCAGAGATCACAAAGTCAATCCCCTTTTTGTTGTTAGAATTATAAACACTGAGCCGGTCTTCAGGGGGTTCACCATGTGGGTGGAAGCTCGCAGCCATGATTTAGAGCTTCACCGTAGCCTTTGATCACTGGCACACTCTGTCCTGCTGTGAATTCTGTGGATGGAGTTTTCTCAGGGA
The DNA here is from genome assembly GCF_014108245.1 of Pipistrellus kuhlii. Taxonomy (NCBI): domain Eukaryota; kingdom Metazoa; phylum Chordata; class Mammalia; order Chiroptera; family Vespertilionidae; genus Pipistrellus; species Pipistrellus kuhlii. The sequence goes on from NW_023425404.1 coordinate 5,704,505, forward strand.
GCTGTATAACTTTCTTGCTTATGTAGTTGAAATAAATCTCCTTTAAACCCAGTTATGTTGTCCCCCTGCCCAGTTCTTTATTAACTACAGGTTGCAAAGCAGGGTTAGAAGCCTGTCCCCAGCCAGGTTTTGTACGTGGTATGCCACTGCCCTCTGCTGGAGGGACTATCCTCATGGTGTGTCTAGTCCCAGGGTAAGAGGAAAATTTTGTGAGCCTTCCAATTCTCATGGTTTCAGGACTTGCAAGTAAAAAGGACACTAACAACTAAAAATCTATTACCTTTAGGAATTTAATGCACTAAGTGAATTTTACCATTTTCTGAGATGATGCTCCTATATCCCTGGCAAAACTAAGGACAAATGGTGTGTGTGTGTGTGTGTGTGTGTTAGAGACATCAGGCCCGGTGGATGTGAGTTCATAGTTATATGAGAGGAGATATTAAAACAAAACATAAGACCACTTACATTATACCAGTTGCTTTTCCACAACTAAGGGAAAAAAGTTTTATGAAATAATAATTTGTCTAAAATATAGGTGGATCTCAGCCCAATACTTCATATGTAGTCAGTGAAATGTGGGCTAGCTCAAAATAGTAAAGAAAGACTCTATATTTTGTCACTGGTATGATCTATCTGCTGTCTCCATTTGGTAACAGTGGCTCATGGATAGTCAAATGTAATCTCCCCTGATTCCCATTAACGCTAAGATGGAGGAGAGTAGGGATTTTATCCATTTTTATAGCATATGGAATAATACACTAGAAGACCTATAAGCATGAATTTGCCAGAATAGAAGGGATATCTCTGTCAACATAATCAGAGTCTCAGCCATTCAAGGTTATTAATGTGCCTCAAAAATCTGTAGGAGCTGCATATGTATTGAGGCTATAAATTATTCTTCAGCACCTGTGTGTATTTTTCTAATTCTGGATCAAACTAGTTTTCAACATATAGTGAAAGAAAAGTAAATATTCTCACACCTGGCCCCATGCCATGTGGCAAAACTCAGACTAGGAAAATATATTTGAAGCCATATTTAATGCCTGACTTATTCTGGAGAAAGTCTTTTTTCTTAAACAAAGTTAGTTAAACATGCTGGTTAGATAAATACCAGAATTCTATATTTTATTTTCACAAAATTATTCATAACTCCTTGTATTTCTTTTTTTTAATGTATTTTATTGATTTTTCACAAAGAGGAAAAGAGAGGGATAGAGAGTGAAAAACATCGATCAGCTGCGTCTTGCACACCCCCTACTAGGGACGTGCCCACAACCAAGGTACATGCCCCTGACCAGAATCGAATCTGGGATCTTTCAGTCCACAGGCCGATGCTCTATCCACTGAGCCAAACCAGTTTCAGCAATCCTTGTATTTCTACACTGACAAAAATTAATCCATATTTCTATGAAGATATTTCTTTCTGAACATTTAAAATACCACATTAATAAGACCAGAATCCAGAGACATCTCATAAATAATACTTTAGATTTCATTCCACAAGCAATCCCTTTATTATTTTGGTCAGTCTATCTATCTATCTATCTATCTATCTATCTATCTATCTATCTATTTATCTAACTAACTATCTATCTATCTATCTATCTATCTATCTATCTACCTACCTACTTACCTATTATCTGCCTACCTATCTATCCATCCACCATTGAGCTTTCTAGCTTTATCTGTCTATACCTGTCTAATAATTAGAAATTATATTGTAGATATATTCAACAGACATGAGAAATTGGAATGATCAAGGTATAATGTCTAGTCCCACAGTTTTTAAATACATATTGTTCAGTTTACAGTAGAGTAGTGAACACAAAATTTATATTTTCCATAGGTAAAAAATGAATTACTTATGCTCACATTTGTCAAGTGCCCAAATGTATGGTTCTTATTGGACTACTTCTCTGAAAATACTTATTTTCTTTAAAATTATCTATGCCTGTTTCTTTCTGTGCATTGGTGGTTGGCTTAGTCATTTCTTTCTTATTAAGATATGAAGCGTTACTAAGATTAATTTACATGCCTCAACCACACTGTTTTGATTACCCTTTGAAATTGGGAAGTGTGTGTCCTCAAACTTTGTGCTTCAAGTGTCAGAAGTATGTTTCTGAATTGAACTCTTTTACTGAAAATATTTATTCTGCTCTAAAGTGCTAAGAAATTAGAACAATATAGTATTTTGGATGTTTCTGTATATTCATTGGTAACTGCTTTAGTAATATCTATCTTGTTCTTTTTGGTTGAAGCAAATTACTTGGTTTTAATATCATGCCCACCAAATTTCACTATGCATTTTGAAACGAACAAGGAATTTTAAAAGACTTTCTCTTTTAAACTTGTGTTAATTTTCTTTCCAGAGGCTTTTCCAAGACAGGAACATATTGTGTGGGCTTCTCTGGTTCAGTTGGGCAAAGATCCAGGATTGTAGCTATTAGTTTTAAGTTGGCCCAGGTCAGTTACCACATGTTGGAAGCTGGGGGTCTTTTATTTAAAGGAAAAGAATGAAAGAGCATAGAAATAAAAGAAGTACCAAACAGGGAAACCAGTAAATCCAAAAAAGTTAATTCCACATTTTGTTTTTCCCCTGAAAAAGCATTGGATTTGATTATTAGAACTGTATGATGAGAAGAAATATGTTTGGTGAAAGATCCTAATCTGTTTACAGAAGAAGAAAAAAAGAATTGAATGAAACCTAGAATAATCACTTCATTTCAAGGAAAACATTTGACTATTTACTCAAAGTACTAGTTTTAAAGATAAGCCAGACCCTCAAGAAATACAACTTGACAAAACGTTTCAAGATAGCAAGCGCTCATGTCAGTTCTAAAACCAAGATCCCCTAGCTCACAAATCAGATTTTACTCAGGTTTATCTTCAGAAGTTATAATAAATATGACTTTTTTTCTAGAAAAAAAAGTTGAGAGGAAGAGGAGAAAGGAAGTATCTTTTAATATCACTACCTAACTTGCACCATATTGTTTTGAAAAAGGCTGACCTCAACTTATTCCAGATAAATGCTTGGGATCTAGATCTGGCTAAACCAATGTTTTACATCCCCAACTAATCAATTGGTCCAACAATTTTGAAACACTAGCAATGGCTACAGTAAACAGAGTGGTACCTTTCTTTTCCGTATGGACTTGTCACCATAAAAGATGTCAATTTAGCCCTAACCAGTTTGGCTCAGTGGATAGAGCGCCGGCCTGCAGATTCAAGGGTCCCAGGTTTGATTCCGGTCAAGGGCATGTACCTTAGTTGTGGACACATACCCAGAAGGGAGTGTGCAGGAGGCAGCTAATCGATGTTTCTCTCTCATTGATGTTTCTAACTCTCTATTCCTCTCCCTTTCTCTCTGTAAAAAATCAATAAAATATATATATTTTTAAAAAGATGTCAGTTTGGAGCTATTCATAGTCTCTTGTAATTATAAAAACAGAACTTGAATGAGAATTATGCCAACACAGAGAAACAGAAAAGGTGAGCTAGAATAGTTTCTAAGTGTATTGTCAGAGACTCATTGTAAAATAGTCTAGATTATGTTTTATATCAGTTGCAACCAAAATTCCTAGTAAAAAGATATGAAACAGAATTTCTGATAAACATATACTTGAATTGAAAAAGAAATAGCAATGTTAACCTAAAATTATCATGGAGTTCATAAAACCAATTGCTTTAATGATCTTTCTAAGGTTATTCCAAATAGTTTGCATCATAAAAAGGAATATCAAATGGTGGCTCCAATAATTAGAAAAGAAGGGTAAGGAACAAAAGTCAGTCCTTCACCACTGGGCCTTCTAATCAAGAAAAATATGCTTAATACCTCAATTCCTCATATTTTTTCCCAGTCTTTTGTGTAGGTTTAATGTTTCTTTGCCTCCTGGAGATTAATGAAAGAGAAAAAATAAAAATGTAGAGCTTAATTAAGGCTCTCGGCAAAAGAGCTTAATAAAAAAGGTTATGTTTATTTCTTATCATTTAGTCTTCATGTGCATTGTGGCTTTTTGAAGGATCAGGAAAGCATGCATTTTTCATTTCCTTAAAATAGCTAAATTTCAAAGGCTGGAAGTTTCAAAGCCTGAAAATATCCCTGAGAAATTTTTGAATAAAGAATCAAAGGCTGCCATTTTTCTCTTATCCAAAAATTCTTCTCCAAGAAACATTTTGTCATTTCACATTTTCATAAGTACTGTTCATGAAGAAGCCCCTCAAGAGAAGGGGGGAAAGGAGAAATAAGGTGCGGTAATAAGATTAAATTTTAACCAGGAAGTGTGTTTCAGAAAGTCAACATCATCAGCCTCTACAACACTACTCTCTCAGTCTCTGATTTGGCAACCAGGTCTCATATTGTTGAAATGGTATTGCAAAGGAAGCCTAATGATTTGGTGGCATCATACCAATTGCTCATTTCTTTTGAGGCTTTTAATATTTTCTTCATGTTGTGTACTAGCATTTGATCCTAGCCTGAGAAGTGTTCCTATATATTCCTATGGGGTCTTCTTATAATTCTCATTTCCACCCCCAGGATACTTGCTTCCTCATGTTTGTTGAAGTGGACTGCTTCCTTTTCTGGACCATGGTCCTTCCATGCTCTCCCATCTTTCCTTGCATTTGTATTTAACTTCATTTTAATGAAGCAACATGATTTCTTTTTGTCAAAAGTCATTGTTCTGTGTACACTATAGGAAGAGGTAGAACAAATGTTAGTGAGGAACTAAAATGCATGCTATATTTGGATAAGCAACAAGAAAAATGAAAATTAAAAAAAAGACAATTGATGGTGAGAGGAAACTTTTATATGTTTGTAAAGGTGAAAGAATGATGGTAACTTATCTGGATTCAAGGATTTTTTTTTCTAATAAAACAAATTATTGATTTTGTTGCAGTTGCCAATGAACCCTTCACAAGGATTTAACTCCCCATATATTCTTGCAGTTATAGGTATACATATGAACAAATTCAAACCAATGGGATGTTCCAAAAGTACCATTTTTTCATTTCTATTTCCGGGAATGAGAATGTGATTCCTATAATTCGAGATTATCTTGTGACTTTGAGGAAGAAACCACAGGATATTATTGGTTGAAAGAAACTATTAAGACTGCTAACACAGCCAAAACTATTAAGACTGCTAACACAGCCAAAACTGAAAGGTCCCAGGTTCGATTCTGGTCAAGGACATGCACCTTGGTTGCAGGCACATCCCCAGTAGGGGGTATGCAGGAGACAGCTCATATGTCTTTCTCTCTTATTGATATTTCTAATCTCTATCGCTCTCCCTTCCTCACTGTAAAAAATCAATAAAATATATTAAAAAAAAAAAAGACTGCAAACAACAACACTCTTGACACATTAGAAAAATAAACCCTATTAATTGTGCATGACATTGAGTATTGGAGGCATCTAGATATATTCCCAAATATATTTGGCAACCATGTGCATATATGTGCCTTTGTGTATATTGAAAGTTATATTGCAAACTATATTCCCAAGCCAATAGATAATTGTCTAAAATGTATCAGACATCTTCATAAATGGCTCTACCAACATTTATTTAACCATCTCCACCTTGCAAATATTTAGGCTACAATTTCCAAGGAGCAAGACTACTCCTCTAAGGGGGTAGAAATGTGTATGATGGGGGTAGGGAGAAAGAGAGAGATGTTTTCAGTGTCACAAAGGTTGGTGTGGAGACATTTCTGGCATTTAATGGATGAAAGAGATTAATGTTAAATCTCCTATAAAGCTTAGGCCAGGACACAACTGAAGAACTGCTCATCTAAAGTGCCAACATGACCCTGTTGAAAACCATTAATTTAGGTGTTTCATACATTTTGAATTTTAAGAACAAGGTAAAACTGTTGTGATAATTTTTTTGTACAAGCAGCTAATTATTTTCTTAGTGCAAATGACCTAGAAGTAAAAATACTGGTTCTAAAATTAGTTATTTTAACATTTTAAGATCATGTATGTATGTATGTATATATGTGTAATTTTTTTCAAAGTTGTCTTTCAGAAAATTTCTACCAACTTAAGTTTCAAAATTAGTTATTGAGATTTGGCTAATACAAGTAAATTTGGATTTTCACTATACCAGTTGCTTAACATTGAGGTCACTATATCTTAAAGCAGGTCATCTCTGCCCTCAGGTTCATGACATTGCTGCTAAGTAAACCAAGAATAAAAATAGCAGTCAAATGAGGACAGAAGGCTGCTAATCACAATAAAAATATATATTTTTTACTTCTCTCCTCCTAGAAGCAATAAGGTAATTCTAATAACTGTTACCTAGGTGGGTACAATATAGTTAATAGTCAACAATTAACATGATAAAAATAACAATGAAGGAATTTGCCCTGGTGCATTGGTTGTGCCCTAAGGGGTCTGAAAAAGGGAAGTTAGAAGTTACCCTGACATTCCAAATGTATGTTATCCTAGATGCAAAAAGAGAATAGGCTCAGTTAAGATCAAAGTTGATCTTTGCCAAAGAAATATCAGCCTAGGACATGACTACCCACTATAGACTGCTTTTTAATTAAAACAGTTTTAATTTCAGACCATCCTTTGTGGTTACTTTTGCTCTCCGAGTTTGCAAGGCCATCACGCAGGCCTTCCCTGAGTTTGTCATGTTAGCAATGGGGCCCCTTGTTGTCTGCAATACACACTTAAAGTAGGAGCATTTGTCTGTTCTATTTGACCAAGTAGTAGTGAGAGAATATTAAAGAATATTAATGAAAAAGAAATTGCCTGTGTTGATCATGTGAAAATAAGGAGGGACCAAAATCAGGTCTCTCAAAGAGAACAATTCCACTTCATACTAGTGAATAAAGTAAACAATGAACCAAGTAGGAAGCAGCATAGCATGAGATATCTTCAATGCTACTGGGGAGGACTGAACCTGGACCAGCCCCCATGCCAGAGCAAGGGGCTGGCCCAATATTCCAATCCTAACAATCATAGCAACCACTATGTACTTCCTATTTGCCAAGCACGGTTAACTGTTATATCTAGATGTAAACTCATTTAGTGTGGATAATATCTACACTAATAAAAGAGAAACATGCAAATTGACCATCACTCCACTATGCCCACCAGCCAATCAGAGTGAGTATGCAAATTAACCCAACAAAGATGGTGGTTAATTTGCATGTGCAGATGCCCAGTGAAGACTGAAGACAGCATAGAAGGAAGGAGAGGAGGGAAAACAGCAAGCAGGTGGTGGCGGCAGCTGGATGGAAAGCACAGGGCAGCAGCAGTGATAGCAGCGATTGTGAAAGAGAAAGTGCAATGGGGAGATGCAGGGACAGCAACAGTGGGAAGAAAAGCATGGGGTGGTGGCAGTGGTGGGAGGGAAAGTGGCAGTGGTGGTGGTGGGAGGGAAGGGAAAGCACAGGGACTTGGTGGCAGGAGGAAAGCCCACCTAGGGAGGGCTTTGCTCAGGCTCAGGAAGCCCTGTTCTTGCAGGAATCTTCCTGCAATGGGCCTCTAGTTCACTTATAAACTTGGAAAGCTTCTGAGGTTCAAGACTAGACTATATGAAAGTTCACTTACATCTAGAAAGAAAGAACTATTCTCCTGAAAAAATAAGAGAAGTCAGTCATTGGATTAAAATAAATAATAAGAGAAAATGTTTTGCATAGTGAACAATTTTAATATTAAGAAAAGAATAGTCTATTTAAGACTAAACCAGGGGGGATCCAAGATGGCTGCGCCCAGGTGAACACCTAGCCGCAGCCGCACACAACAATTTCAATAAAATACAACTAAAATATAAAACGGATATTGCCCAGAACTACAGGAAGGTTGACTGACTGGAAATTCTACAGTGAGAAGCAAGGAGAAAACCAGAAGGAGGTGCGGAGGAGCTGGAAAAGCCAAGGTACAGAGACGCGGCGCGCAGAGAGGACGGAGCCGGAGAGGAGGGAGGCCGAGTGCCTGGCAGGCGTTCCCTAGCGGAAAGGAGATAAAACTCCGACTGTGCTAGGCCCCCGACTGCTCTGAACCCCAGTTCTAGGCCAGACCCCGGGGACTCAGGCTCAGCCATAGGGAGCTGGGCCGTAAGGTGGGACCCCGGGGAAGCAGCGAAAGGAGGTCCCGGCAGCGCGCACACTGCGCGCAGAGAAGGGAAGGTTGGCTGTGCCGCGGGATTGCCCTGATGGGAAGGAGACTGGGGCTCCAGACTGCTGTGAACGCCACCTCCAACTCCACTTCCAACTGAACTGAACCCCAATACCAGGCTCATTGTGGGAGAGCATAGACTGTTTGGCAGCAGGCGAAAATTGAGGGCACCTTTCTCTCAGAGACGCCTGCAGTGAGCACTGAAGGACCTGCATAGGGCGAGGCTGACAGAAGCCAACGCTGCAGGCTCCACCCTGAAACCCGTCCCATTTGTAACTGCGAAATGCGACAACAAAATAGATCACAAACGAAAGAAATGGAGGACAAAAAGCGTCTGGATATAGAGTTCAAATCTACGCTTATAAGGTTTTTCAAGAATTTCCTAGAAAAGATGGATAAGGCCTATGAGGATATGAAAAGAGATCAACTAGAATTAATAAGGAGTCAACAAGAAATGATAAGGGATCAACAAGAAATGATAAGGGATCAACAAGAAATAAAGAATACATTGTCTGAAATAAAAAATATTTTACAGAGTCCTAAAAACAGAAGGGAAGATCGCAAGAATCAAGTCAAAGATTTGGAACATAAAGAGCCAGAAGACACTCCTCCACAGAAGCTAGAAGGCAAGAGAATCCAGAAAATTGAAGATAATGTAAGAAACCTCTGGGACAACTTCAAGCGAACCAACATCAGAATTACGGGGGTCCCAGAAGATGAGAGAGAGCAAGATACCGAAAACATACTGAAAGAAATAGTGACAGAAAACTTCCCCCACCTGGTGAAAGAATTAGACTTACAAGTCGAGGAAGCGCACAGAACTCCAAACAAAAGGAATCCAAAGAGGACCACACCGAGACACATCATTATTAAAATTCCAAGAGCAAAAGACAAAGAGAGAATATTAAAAGAAGCAAGAGCAAAGAAGGTAGTAACTTATAAAGGAGCACCTATACGATTGTCAGCTGACTTCTCAACAGAAACCATGCAAGCCAGAAGGGAATGGCAAGAAATATTCAAGGTGATGAATAGCAAGAACCTACAGCCAAAAATAATCTACCCAGCAAAGCTATCACTCAGAATCGAAGGCCAGATAAAGAGCTTCACTAATAAAAAAAAGCTAAAGGAGTTCATCACCGCCAAACCAGAATTATATGAATTGCTGAAGGGGGTTCTTTCAGAAGAGAAAGTAAACAAAGATAAAAATTATGAACAACAAATACGTAACTATCAACAAGTGAATCTAAAAACCAAGGAAATTAAAAAAATCTGATGAACAATATTAACTGTTGAATATAATAGAATCAGAGGTATGGAAGGGGAGTGAACTGACGATTCTTGGGGAAAAGGGGAGAGGGGGCCGTGGGAAGAGACTGAACATAAACTGTGCACCTATGGATGAGGACAATGGGAAAAGGGGAAAGGGCAGAGGGTGGGGTGGGAACCTGGTGGAGGAGAGCAATGGTGGGGGGGGGGGAGGAACATTTGTAATAATATGAACAATAAAAACTTATTAAAAAAAAAAAAAGACTGAACCAGGGAACTATTATGAGATTAAGAAGATTAATGTTACTTACAAAGTTCTCATGGAGATTGGGCCCTCTAATCATTAGCTTTACTCTTTGATGAGGAAAAGTGGACAGTTCAGGAGCACACAGTGTTTTGATCATTAAATAAGAGTCACAGTTAATATAGTGATCCCTGGTGAACTGGAAGCATTCCTGGCTTGTAGATCATCTGATTCTGGTTGAAATCCAGATGAAACATATTTATTTTCATTATATAAGAAGTTTATACAAAATAAAAAGTTAAAGTTGGAAATAAAATTCATAAAGTGAATTCCAAAGCAAATGTGTCACCCAAATGAATAACACTTTGAAATTATTTGAATCTTCTAGGTGCTAAAACACTCATACCAGCCATCTTTGGACATTTATTCTTGTGGTACCATTGGCATTATTTTACTAAACTCATACTGTTGAAAAGCCAGAAAGCAAAGACCTCTTTCTTTCATTTTGTCTTGGATAATGGTCAAATGCAAAAGTTTACAATAATAGCAATTAACTTACTGAGTCCTTTGTTCATTTTGGGTTCCATTCTGAATGCCTGGCATAAATGAATTCATTTAATATTTGAAGCATCATGATTTCTTGTTTTAGATGATGGAATGCATCAGCCAGTAAGGGTACCCCTGAGTTATTTTTATTTTGGCAATGCATGCTTCATTTGTGGGAAAACAGACTTGATATAATCTCACTAGGAGACCACAATACCATGGGTCTTAATTTATGTCATTGCAAGATATGACTTAAGGTTTATGTATGTATATCAGTTGCTTTATAACATTGGTTAGAAAGAATTTGCTCCAATCATTAAGGAAAAGTTATAATCATATGTCCTTACTCTCAATCACCTTGGGAATAAAAGAAAAATATATGTTTACTCCTAGGGAGAAAAGTAGTGATAAGATCATCTTCATAGGGTTAAATAATGAATGAACCTTTATTAACTCATCCTTTCAAAGATGGTGGGTGGTGGGTACAGTGGTCAGGGATTTCAGTTCTGCTTGGGTTTTTGAAAAAGTTCAAGAAAAGAAACCTCACTTAAAGAGTTATGAAAAAAAACAATTAAAGGTAGTTACCATTAATTATTGACATTTTAGTTATATAATAAAATAATTTAGTTGAATAATCTTTTGAATAATCCCTTTTATAAATTTCTGAGTCCTTTTTTCACTGCCTTGTGAAAATTATTTATACCATATAGCACTTAGGACATGGCTTTAGGCAACTGGCCTAAATGGTAATTCCCAAGTTGAAATAGAGTGGCTTGTCCCATCAAAGAGTAAACTAATTTCAAACAAACCATAGTCTTTCTAACAAACAAAAATTTAAAATCACTCCCCTAATACTCAAGGCAATGTGGATTCCCCATACTTATTTAATTTAAAATGAGAGAAGTACTTATCAGTTATTCACGATTATGGTAGGACATCTTACTGTATGTTCTATCAACAAAAGCATCTTTTGTTATCATGTAATATTTGTCCCACTGTATCCTTCAAGTATTCACACAAAGAAGTCATTCCTTTAACCTTTGCTAAGATGAAATGTAGTGATGAAATTCTCATTAATAAAATGAAAGCCATTTTAATAACGCTAACATTTTAGCTTAGAGTGAGAAAAATTGTAGATAACTCCATGAGTCTTATCTCAACAGACTTATGGTGCCTATAGGAAAATGAAAAATGGGGAAGATATTTAGCTGGAATAAAGTGTCTTTTTTTCAATACAGGAGAAGTTAAGGTATATATATATATATATATATATATATATATATACACATATATATATATATGCAAATCCTTTAGTACAAATTCAACTCAGATAAAGGTGAAGGTCCTAGTCTGCAACTGGGTGTTTCAACTCGAAAGCCATCAAAATATTTTTAAACCATAGGTTTCGTGGTATTTAATCCTAGTATTTAATAAGAAAGAAAACAGATTTTTCAGGATCCTGCACTACTGTCTCCATACTCTCCATATAATAAAAAAAGTTTAAATTCAACTTTGTGAGAAGAGAAAATAAAATTGATGGAAATATCACTTATTTACCTAAACTTTCCAAATACTCAAAAGAAAAGGAAACTGGGGTCTAAATTATATGAATTCTGACTCAACTCATCAATCACTTTCCTAACAATAGCAGCAAGTGCTATAGAAAAGTATTTAGCATAAAACTTCCCAAATAGTCATTGTCATGGTTTAAATTTCTCCTGGACTGACCCCAAGGAAAGGATTTGAGTTTAAGTAATGTTTTTTAGGAGATGCTTTTATGAGCACAAATAGAGGAGTGAGAAAGGGAGATCTAGAAGCAAGGAAAAGGGTGCCTTACCAATAAGGTATCCATTTTCTATAACTGTGACTCATTCACCTTAAAGAGCTCCTAGAGACAGAGAGTAAGCCGGGTTACCCCAACTAGTTTACTCATCTATTAACCTCCCACAGCCGTTAGTGGGAGTGCAGAGCAGGTAAAATAGCACTGTGGATGGACACCTTCAATTTGAGTTAGAATTCTACTTCCTTCATTCTGCTTCAACAGTCCACCTGACTATATCCCTGTTTTAATATTCTTAGTGGATAGCAGTGTAAATCTATGTCAGTTCTAGTTTTTTATTATTTGACTTACCATGTGGTTATGGGTGATGTTTTTCTTCTTTGAATGCCTGTTATTTCTTATTGGATGTCAAACATTTTGCATTTTACCTGTTTGGAGCTAGATTTAAAAATATATATTATTAGTATACTTGAACTTTGTTCTATGGCATAATTATGTTACTTGGGGACAGTTCGATTTTGATGTAAGATGAGATTTTTTTTTTTTTTTAATATCTGTTAGGAGGGACCAGAGCTTTGCTCATTCTAGGCTATCTTCTCCAATTCTGACTCATAAACCATCTGGGGGCTCTAAGCAATGCCCTATGAATCATGATGAAATCAGGTCTAATCCAGGCCATAAGTGAATAACAAGCATTGTTCCCACTAATCCTGTTGGGTGGTTCTTTTTTCAACCTACAATAGTATCATTCCTTCATATGCAACTGCTGATCAGTATCAGGTGAACACTAAAAAGGAACATTGCAATTTCCAGTCTTCTCTTTGTTTAGCTTTGTATGGTAGTTTGGTTGGATACCCATTTATCAACTGTCAAAGTTTTTATTTTCATCAGTGATGGATGATTCCTACATAACAACTTGCTTAGGAGTTAGTATAGTTAGAAAATATCTATTTTCAATATGCTATAGTATTTGTAGCATATAACCCATCATTATATCTCTTGAAACTTGACAACAATAATGTGTATGTAGTTCCTCCCATAAACTTCACATCTCGCCTGCCACCATCATCTCTATTTCTCACTTTCAAAAAAAGGACACTAATATTTCCCATTAGCCATTTTGTTCTGATGTGTTTGAAAAAACAAAACAGTAAAAACAGCAAAGTACTGGAAAACTGTCAATTGATTAAAAGCTAGTAATGAAAAAAAAAGTTAACAACTACCTTTGAATACCTACTCTATTTCAATAATTTTGTTAGTTGAGTTACACAAGAAAAGTGTATTAACATTTCTATTTTTTTTCTTTAATTAAAAATGCAAACATGCTCCTTGGGAATAAATAACAACACAAGAGGTATAAATGTACTTCTCAGCCCCTAACTTTCCAGTGTCAAGTAAACCAAATAATCTTATTGACACTAGAGGCTCAGTGCAGGAGATTTGTGCACTTGATGGGGGGATCTCTCAGCCAAGCCTGAGCCCTCTCACAGTCCGGGAGCCCTAGGGGATCTCCAACTGCTGGCTTAGGCCCGCGCCTCCACCCCACTGGAGTGGCTGGGGAGCAGGCCTAAGCTGTCAGTCAGACATCCTTAGTGCAGGAGAGGCTCCTGCCACTGGCTCTGTGCTTGCCAGCCATGAGCCCAGCTTCTGGCTGAGCAGCACTACCCTGTGGGAGTGCACTACCCACCAGGGGGCAGCTCCTGCGTTAAGTGTCTGCCCCCTGGTGGTCAGTGAACATCATAGCGACTAGTCATTCTGCTATTTGCTCAATTTGCATATTACACTTTTATTATATAGGATAATTGCTACTGTTATCTTTGTACTGTTAAGTTGTATCTATAGCAACAACAGAGTCCTGCAATCACACCTTCATGTTGCAACCAGATTCATTTTGTTCCTAAGGAATACCTTTGGATCTGGATATCCAAAATGTTGTTAAATGCACAGGTGATATTTCTGCTCTTCTGAACTACCTGTTAATGTGGGGTCTTTGGTGATAGATTATGAAATAAAAATAATTTTTTCTCAGAGGAGACATTAAGCTTCTGGTCATAGATATTAATTAAATTTAAACAAATTTAATCTTGATTTTAGATTAAAAATAATACAGAAATGTTTTAACTTCTTTCTCAACTGTGAGACCCGAAGGAGTCCAGTGGCAATAATTCTTGGGCTAAGCAGGAGAGAGGAGGGACTCTGCATTATTTAAAGGTTAAAAGAAGATGTAAATAAGAAAGTATAGAAATAACTTTTTTTGGGGGAAAAATTCTCAGACCCATGAAATCTCTGTAACACTGTAAGATAGCATTTTCTTGTGGTTTTTGTTTTCTACCTTATGATGTCTGTTATCATTTTTGTTTTTTCTTAGAAATGAAATAACAATGTTTACAGTAAGACCTATGAGAATAACTAGGTGCCAAAGTTCTTTTTGATATAATCTGAGTCTTTCTTGATGATATATCCACTTTCAAAATATAATTCTATCTAATAAAGAGGGAATATGCTGATTTACCATCATGCCCTCAAAGATAGTGGTGCCCAGTCCCCTCAGCCCCACTGGGGGTAGCAGGCACCCTGCATGGCCAGGCCCACCCCCAGGCAGGTTCAGCCACTCCACATGCCTGCCTCTGCAGTCCCCTAGTCTCCTCAGCCCCCTAGCTGTTCAGGGCCACCCAAGGTTCAGGTAACCAGGGCCAACTGAGGCTTGTGCTGCAGATAGTGGCAGCAGCAGAGGTGTGATAGGGGCATTGCCTTTCCCTGATGGCTAGGGTCTCCTGCCCCTGAGGGCTCCTGAACTGTGAAAGGGGGAAGGCCAGGCTGAGAGACCCCCCTCCAGTGCATGAAAATTCATGCATTGGCCATCTAGTTTTTTTGTTTTGTTTTGTTTTGTTTTGTTTTGTTTTGTTTTAAATATATTTTATTGATTTTTCACAGAGAGAAAGAGAAAAGGATGGAGAGTCAGAAACATCAATGAGAGAGAAACATCAATCTGCTGCCTCCTGCACACCCCCCACTGGGGATATGCCCACAACCAAGGTACATGCCGTTGACCAGAATCCAACCTGGGACCCTTCAGTCCTCAGGCTGATGCTCTATCCACCAAGCCAAATGGTTTTAGCAAGGGCCTCCAGTTTTCAATATAACAGTCATCACAAAATAATGCCAGTGTGTCTCAAATTGTGTCTCATGAATCATTTCCTAAGATGTTTTGTGGGGGAAAAAACACACACACACAAACATAAAGGGATTTCACTGTCAAAAAGTTTTAAATCATCTGAATGTTATATCAATTCTTTTGAGACATAAAATGCACATTGTCATGTCTGACTCTAACTCTGCAGTCCTCAAAGAATTTAATCAAAATGGTATTTTTTTCTACAATGTATAATTACTATTATTGAACATTCAGGGAATGTTGCCTCAAGTCCTTCTCAACAAAACCTTTTATTTGTACTGCTTTCTTATTTTTAGTGTTTAATTAAAAGCAAACTGAGAGCAAGAGAGAGGCATAGCCTGAGAGGCAGTGGCTGGGCTTCAAGATAACCTTGATCCTTTGCTTATTATATCCAAGGCCACCCCTGCTTGATTTGCTTACAATCCGCCTCCAAGATCCCTTTGGCCAGGAAGCTGAGGACTTCAATCCTCACCACGCATTGACTTAACTTAATGATATTCATATCAATAGTTTGTAAAAATCTCGGGCCTTGAATCATCCTATATCTGCTCAATTCAATTTCTGAGTTTAAAAAATCAAATATCTCTTGGACAGTAGTATTTGATACCAACACTCACTAATGCATCACCTGAATTTACCCAAATCTGAGTTTTATTCATAGTATGCTTGAAATATAATTTACAAAAATGAGTGAATTAATACAAATCAGTTATTGGCTTCTCGGTTTAATTTTTTTTATTTACAAAATCTTTCTGATACCCAAAACCTTAAATCCACTTGTGTAGCCATCCCAATGTGTTTAAATGTTTTCCCCATCATATCTTGGAACAGAGATTGGCAAACTATAGGTCATGTGCCAATCTGGCCAATGACCGGTTTTTGCTAAAATAAAGTTTTAATGGATCACAGCCATTCTTGATGGACTCTGTATTGTCTATGGCTACTTTTGCATTATGGTTACATAGTTAAGGCATTGCAACAGACTGTGAAGAAACCTGAAATAACCCCGCACCTTTTACAGAAATAGAGAGATGGGTTATATGAGCAATAGCAAAAACTGGATGTAAAACTTAAGAGGATAGGGGACAATAAATAAATTTTGGCAATGGGTGG
Organism: Pipistrellus kuhlii; assembly: GCF_014108245.1. Taxonomy (NCBI): domain Eukaryota; kingdom Metazoa; phylum Chordata; class Mammalia; order Chiroptera; family Vespertilionidae; genus Pipistrellus; species Pipistrellus kuhlii. Next base: position 5,720,756 of record NW_023425404.1, read on the forward strand.
AAAAGACAAGCTTTGCCAGGTAGCTACTTTTCAGCATGTCTTCTATTATATTTGATTAATAAATATATAGAGACAGGTGCAAGAAAAACAACAACATTTTAGCAAGAGGCAGTGGTTTGGCTCTGGGTTGGAGAGTGCATTGTGGTTATGCTTACTGACCTCTCCCACCTGGAAGCAAACTTGCATATCAGATCAACTTCTATATTTCCATGGGCTTTGTCTACCTTGTGAAAGGATTTCAACCAAGCAGTTGCTTTTACTGTAGGCCAGGGTAAGAGGCTAGACCTACACCATGGGGCTAGGGAAGCTTGTGATTTATTAAAAATGGCATATTCCACTTAAAAGATTCCCACTTATTTAAAGCAAGATGATAGCAAGAGAAATAAAATAAAACATTATGAAATTGAGCCAAGGCTTTCTTACGGACTTGACTCAGTGGTCACCTATATAATTTGCTACATGACCTCCAAAGGCACTTTCCTTACCTTTAACATATCTCTTATATCACTCTGTTTCAATTCCCAAGGTAAAATGCATACTATTTAATATATTAACATATATTTTCTTATGCATCTATTTATTTTTGTCATTCTCTGCTTACTAGACTTTAAACTCCATGAAATCAAGATTCTTCTCCATTTTTGCTTACTAAAGACTACCTGTAACCTAAAAAATATTATCTAGCCCAACCAGCATGACTCAGTGGTTGACCATGAGCCAAGAGGTCACAATTTGATGCCTGGTTGGGGTACCTGCCCAGGTTGCAGGCTCAATCCTTAATAGGGGACATGCAGGAAGAAGCTGATCAATGATTCTTTCTCATCATTGATGTTTCTATCTTTCTCTCCCTCTTCCTTCCTCTCTGAAATAAACAAAAATATATTATATATAATCTTGCACATGCTTGATGTATTTTCTATTTGACTCCATAACAAACTACACCCATTGAACAACAAATACTCAGTGGCTTAGAATAACATTACATTATTATCATCATAATTTGGTGCATGGTGTGTGCAATTTCTCAGATGGTTTCAGCCACTCTTGATCCAGTGGCTGCATTTAACTGGAAGGTCACCTGAACTGGAAGGTCTGAGAGAACCACACTCATGCCTGGCCATCAGTGCTGACTGTCAACTAGGAGGCCTCATATTTTCACCACATGGCCTCTACTGAGCTGGCCTGGCTTCCTTATGTGGTGTTCTCTGTGCCACATTTCATGGGTGTGAAGACTGAATCTTTGAAGCTTCTACAGCCCAGTTTTAGAAGTTCTTCAATATCATTTCCTTTGCATGAATTTATTAAAGCAGGTCATGTCACCAATCTATATTCAAGGAGTGCAGAAACTGCCTCTCCATTTTATGGAAGGAGCTAAAAAAAAATGTGTGGCCATGTTTTTTAATCAACAACAGTTGAGGTTCAATAAGAATGTATTATATAAATGAATAGTATGATTAAAGGCATAGCAAGAAAAGAATATAGCATATTCTTTAGTTTATAAGCAATGGATAGTCATGTGAATTCTGGAATAGGAGATGATATGATCAAAGTGGAAGATTAATCTGCCTGTGGCTACAGAAGAAAATAAATTGAGGATGAACTAGATGCGGGAAAGTCATTTGAAGCCTGCCAGGATAAAGCAGAAGTAATAAAATGAGGAACTGGAAGATTCCTCATAAATTCTACTCCTATTTTCCATTTACTTGTTTGGGGTTTACAGCAATGGATGAGGGTGGCACAATGCTAAATGATTTTATAGGACCAGCTAGTATGTAGCAGGAGAATAAATAAAATGCACCTGGAAAAGAATTAGGATGACATTGAAATCTGAGTGGCTCCAGATAATGATCCACATAAGTATAGGTTTGTTTTAAATTATTGGCAAGTCAAGATAGTTTGAATAATTCAAGGTAGAATGTGAGATCTGCCCCTTTGAGGAAAAGAAAAAGTTTCTTGGCATATACAGTATATATATATATATATATATATATATATATATATATATATAGATATAGATATATTTTTTTTAACTTCCAAAACATAATATTTAGAGGTGAAACTTTGCATACTAGAGTAAACTTAAAGCCTCATGGCTATTTACTTATAACTGATTGATATAAGAGAAATAGAAATATTAACTCATATAGCATTTCAGTTTTCCCTAGGGACATCCAGTTCACTATCTTCTCATGTTGTTAAAAAAATAAAGAAGCTCATATATCTCAAGGTGTTTTCAGTCTGGATGATTATGCTTGTCATTATTTGTCCTGTTCAAAAATACATTTAAAATACACACCAGTTTTAGAAATATTTTCCTATAGAAAAGCTATTATTTTATTTTTTGGAAAGGCAATATAGAGAGAATCTAAACAGAATTCTAGTCATAAATTTATAGAGTGCCTACTTTTTTGTTGTTACTCTTCACTGAGGATTTTTTCCTTGATTTTTAGAGAGTGGAAAGGAGGGGAAGAGATAGAGAAAAACATTAATGTGAGAGACACACATTGATTGGTTGTCTCCTGCATACACCCTAACCAGAGCCAGAGATGATGCTGCAACCAGTAATTTTTCCTTTACTAGAATCAAACCCTGGACCCTTTCCAGGCGTCCTCAAACTTTTTAAAGTGGGGGCCAGATCACGGTCCCTCAGAGAGCTGGAGGGCCGGACTATATGAACTACTAATTCCTACTGTAACACCTCGGCTGCACTCACTGCCCAAAAAACCTGGCGGGCCGGATCAGACTCCTCTGCGGGCCGCCTGTGGCCCGCGGGCCGTAGTTTGAAGACGCCTGCTTTAGTCTGTGTGCAGATACTCTATCCACTGAGTCAAAACAGCTAAAACAAGAGTACCTACTTTTATATTTCACTATAAGAAAGAGGAAGTGATGAAAATGTATCTGATTCTTATGTAAAAGGTTATCTTTTGGAGTTTGAAAAGGTTTTCTATTTAACAATTGGAATTTTCAATAAAGTTTAGCTAAATCAATGTTTCTGAAAATGATGGTCCTTAAGTCTATAGGCATAAGAAAGTGAAGTTGGCTTATCTTTTTTGTTACTGATTCAATTATAGGCCTAAATTTTAATAAACATTTTTTGTAAGTAGATTTTGACTTTCCATTATAGAAATATGAATTCAGAATTCTGATCTCTTCCTCAAAATTTCAACTGCCAATTACACTATTTTACTGAATGAATGGAAGAATTTTTGGTTTTGGGGGTTTTCTTTTAAACACCCTAAACTAGACTATAATTTTAAACTTTTTCTGTTAAAAACCTGCATCAATATCATCCGTGGCCCCACTCCAACTATTAAAACTCAAAAAAAGTTTTAAATGTGTTTTAATTTTTTTAATCAATTATTTAGGTGATTATTTTGAGCAATGAAGTTTAGACATCTGCTCTAGATTGGACCCCACATAATTTGTTTGATATACTCTTAAAAAGATAGGGAGTACTCTCTCCTTTAAAATAAAATCAGGAGTCATCCATATACATTAAAAGTACTTATTCAATGTTGTCTTTATGCTAGAAAACTCTCAAAGTGTTAGGAAAAGAGTAACTAATCAGATCAATTCACTGTTTTCAGAGAGCTCTAAATGTAGAGATAATTCAATTACAATACAATCAGAAAAAATTCCATGCATCAAGAGACAAGCCAGGGTGAAATACTAAGATGACTGCAGGGAAGAGTGAGAGGAATTAACATCACATAATAGTCTTAAAGTAAAGTCCTAGGAATGGGGAGTTTTACATAGAGGCAAGAGAGATCATGGTGTTCTCACTCACTGCAATTTGTTCTTTGTCCCTGGAGCAGGAAGTATAAGTTAAAATAAGATTTAAGATTAGCAGGAGGTAAGAGATAGAACTGAACCAGTCCACTGGAGTAACTTTGTGAAATGCCATGTTCAATTATTCTATATAATAAAAAGGTAACATGCAAATTGACCTTCATAAAATGGCCGCCCCCACATTGTCACAATATGGCTAGCAGGGGAGGGCAATTGGAAGTGACCAGGCTTGCAGGAGAGAGCAGTTGTGTGTGTGTGTGTGTGTGTGTGTGTGTGTGTGTGTGTGTAGGGGGGTGGGGGGCAGGGAAGGGGGCAGGCCTGCAGGGGAGGGCAGTTGGTGGCGATCTCGCCAGAAGGGGAAGACATTTAGGGGCAATTGGGCTGGCAGAGGAGCAGTTAGATGTCAATCAGGTCAGCAGGGGAGCAGTTAGGAGGTGAATAGGCTGACAGGCAGAGTGGTTAGGAGCAATTAGGCAGGCAGGCAGGCAAGTGGTTATGAGCCAGTAGTCCTGATTGTCTGCTTTAGGATCTGGTCTAAACCAACAGTTGGAGGTATTGCAGGCTGGGCTGATGGACACCCCGCCCCCAAGCACACATTTCATGCACCTGGCCTCTAGTATTTTATATTTCATTGATTTAGCCAAAATACTTTATATGAGATGAACTGATATTAACAAACTAGATTGTCCTTCTATATTCCTAAAGAATCTGGTTAGGTTTTGCTAGAAACATGTTGCTAAAGTAGAAATTGTGTTTTATAGGAACAGAGAATAACCTTGTTTCTAAAATGAATCTGTTGGTAATATAAAGGCAGCTCATTGCCAAAAAAAAAAGTGCAATTCTTAAGACATTTTCCTCCTTTTAAAAACTGATCATTCTGGACTAAGATCTTTATCTCACATCTGATAATCCACTCCATCAACAAATTTTGTTAGCCCTACCTTCAAAATATATCAAAATTTGATTACTTCTCACCATTTTTATTACTGTCACCTTGACGCAAGTCCCATAACTTTTTCCTGTTCTGCGGTTGAAGAGTAGCTGACTGGCATTTCTGCTTTCCTCCTCACCTGTCTATAAGTTGTTCTCTATACAGAAACTAGAATAAGGTTAAAGTAAGGCTTCTGTTACACAATGGGGGTGAGGAAGAAAGTTTTTGACCCTCAACTGATCCACTTGAGGATTGTTGTTAGTCTCTCCCACAGTTTTGATGATAAATGTGCAAATGTAACACGTATGATCTCAGAAGAACATGGTGACCAGGTTCAACCAGGTTCAGATCCTTGCCAAGGAAGGTCTATGTGACCCCACTGTGTAAATCACCAAGATCAACAAAGATGTGGGTCAAACCCAAGGGGAATCCAGAAATGGTACTAGAGAAGGAAACACTGGAAATCAGTTATGAGCATATGTCAGCTCCATCTATGAGAGTAATGGATTTTTGCACAAATCATCTTACCATAGATTCCCCCCCCACCCCAAAAGAGGCTCAAACATCCTGGAGAAGCTAAACCCAGACCTTACACAAGTAGATCTAAATTGCACCAGATGTAGATTGTCTTGTGGATTGTGCTCTATCATCCAGGTCAGCTTTGCAGATTGAAGAGATTATGTTCATGGGAAACCTGCTATTTCTAACACCTCCAGCTATCAACCCTTTCTGGAAGCTTCATCTTGTCTGAATCTCAGCTGAATTATCACCAAATATTAATGATCTTGAGATATTTAATTTGCTTCCTGACAATCAAATAGGGCCATGAAATTAAAAGAGCTTTTATTTAAGCTATTTGATTTCCTTTGAGGATTCTAATTTGAGGCATCCCCAAACCTTGGAAAACTCTTTTGGAACAGGGTGACAGGTGGTTAAGTAATATGTACATTTAATTTCTTTCTCTCAGATAATGAGAGGGACTAGAGTCTGAAAAGAGAACACAGAATTAATCAGCAGAAAGGAGCCACTCATATATTTCTGCTATAACTGCTTTTGCCCTTGAAGATGCAAGTACACTAGGCAGTTATTCACAGTTCTCTCTCTAAATGAACTGGCCTTTCCCAAATTGCATGGTTGGGATAAACCATATTTTGTCATGACCTATACTTCCAAACTACACTTTTGCTTCTGGCCTGTCAAAAATGGCACTATACCTTATTTGATTTGTTGTTTCTTTTACTTACCACCACCACCTGATTTCAAAAATAAAGATAGAATTCAAATGATGAAGAAAGAATGTTTAAGCCAATAAATCAGCATCATCAAAAAACATGATAGTAAGAGGACTAACGTAACACCCATGCTTGTTTAAAGCTCCAACTTTCCCTTGTCATTTTGACTATATGCACATGAGTAAAACTGTGGTTTGCTATTCTACGTTTCCTGAATGTTGTAATACTCTTCAAAGCTGAGATGAATTTGAAATTATAATAATAAACATTGTCTCTTTCTGCACATAAAAAAAGCTGAAAGTAAATAAATTGGAAGTAATTTGGATCCCTGTGGACTTCACAGTCAGCCCTTAAATGTAATTATGGATTAGTTACCTCCATTAGCGTAGGCAATACATATACTTCTATCTTGTGTAGGCTATGGAAATGTGGGATTTTCTTACAACCAAATGAATCTACTATTAGCTAATTTACCTATGTGAAAAATTTAGCAGAAGAGCCAAGTTAATTTGCATGAAGCATTTCCTACATGATATGTTTCTAATGTTTCAGGAAATATTAAAGTTAAAAAAGAACAGTAAAACAATAGAACTCAAAAGAAGTAAAAACGTAAATATTCTCTTTTCTCACCCATATCCAACTTCCTTGTTGTTAGAATTTGCATTTTAAAAAATATGGAATTCATTGATAGACTAGGCTCTATTTAAGAATTACTTAACTGAGATCAAATAAGCACTTTGGCCCAAACTCCTACTACAAAAATTTATGATAATAGTATCACTCCCATTTTACAGATAAAGCCATGTGATTACTGAGATGCTATTCACTGAATGATATGAAATTACAGCCATATGTGCAGCTGTAGGTGGTGGGTAGGGGAGTGACTTAGGATTTCTTTTGCTTGGTAACATTTTTTTTTTCCAACCACAATTCAAACTGCAGTTTCAATTTTCTGTTTCTTCCCCAGAGATCAGTAAACTATCACTTGGCTATTTTTAAAAGAAAATGTAAAAAAGGCTGGCAAATATCTTTTTCTTAGTCCTGGTAACATTAGTAACTGACTTTCTAAATCAAAAGTAATGTTTCAAATAAGAAATCACTTGCATGAAGCCAAACCTCTGTCTTGACTCTCCAGAGTCCTTGAAGAGGATCCAAAGGCTGGCTACACCCAAGGTATTTCCTGCTTTCTTTGGTCGAGGGCTTTCCATACACAAGTACCTTTCTTCTCACATTAATATTATTTTTAAGTGAACTTGTCAGTAGAAGGAGTCAGCCAAATTTCTTCAGGAAATAACAGTCCAGTATGGTTGCTATCTAAACAGTCAATGTATTTTATTCTTGCCCTTCTCACATCTACAATCCAACTGTGCATTTTACCAAGATGAATCTTAAGAAACGGTCATTTGGATTCCAAGATTAAATAATTCTTAAAATCTCAGCGTGGCTCTCCATGTGAATGAGTGGAATTTAGGTGAAGTAGGAAACGATTCTTCCTCCTCTTCTTCATTCTTCTCCCCCACCCCCAAACACACACATAATATTTTCCTTTGATTGAGTTTCCATCTTTATGACTCATCTATTTGAGCAACACTACAGGTTATCTTGCATGATGATAGCCATCCAGTGATGCATGTGTTCATTCTCTCTTGGGTTGCTGCTCTGTCCCAGTTACTCTGCTTCTTCATATCCCCATGTGTCTACATGTGTTCACACATGGGTGTGCATACTCAAGCAGAATAAGCTGTTTATTCTGGAAACGGTCATAGCACCATCTTTGCCAATGTGAGATCACTGGAATAACTTTTGCTGATGTCTACCACATGTTGGTTGACCATATGAATTTTAGTTTAACCAACGTGTATGATCTCTCAATTTCCACATATGCTGAGCAAGGTTCTTATTTAGAAGGCAGAGGAATTGCCAAGTGTCTGAGGAGAGCATTCTGTAGGTTGCTTCATCTAAAAAATATATATCCCTAAACAATCTGAGCTCTCTTATTGTTAAGCTGGTCATGTGTAAAAGCAACCTGCAACCATAATGTGCTTTTTCAGATTTTTGGATTAACGATAATCAAAATTGAATGGAGAAAAAAAATTAAATAAGTCCCATGATATAAATAATATATCATTTTTCTTAGAGAAGAAAAGCTTAGAGAGACTCACAAAGCAGTAACAAAACTAATTCATAAGCAGAATTCTGCTTTGAATAATTCTATTTTGTCTGTATTTCTTGATAACATAACAATTTTTCCGTGTAATTATTCTGAATTTCCATGCATTTCTTCAATTGGATTTACCTAGGTTCTATGTGAAGTTCAATGGGCTATTATATTGAAAGTGTCTATTTTTTGCCTGTTGTCATGTTATTTGTAATCTAGTTCACGTTTTTGTCCCAATGATGAGGTGATGTATTTCAGAATGGAAAAGTAACATTATCAACATATTTAAAAATGATGTTGAATTGAAATTTTTGGTGTTTTTTTTTTAGGTTAAAAATAAAAAATAAAATGTGCATGCATTGTGGTTAACTCTAACAGCCCCCCCCCACCCCCAAGGGCATTCACTGAATTTTCATTTATTTTTAAGCAATAATATTTAATTTGTTTCTGCTATACAATATTTCATAACTCAGCTCACTAAACTTTTTTAACTCTTCATTTTATCATGATAAATATATATTTCTCATGTATTCTTAACCTTTATCTCTTAATATTGTACCAAGTTCCATTTGAATAAATTAGTAGAAATGTGAGGTTACAATTTGAAGTGATGCGATCCTAATATTTAAGGAATGGTATCATTTGTAGTGACAAGTTAGACAATAGAAATTCCACTGAATAGAAACACAAATTTGGACTCTCTAAAAAGTGAATTTAGTAAGAGCTTGGACTGTGAGTTTATACCTATAAACTCCCTATTGCTTGAAATAACAACACAGATAGAGTATTAATACACAATGAACCAAAGTAAAATTCATACTTTTTAGTGAATACAGAAGCTATCGTGACAGGAACTTTTAGGAACTAAAATATTTAACCCTAAAAATCATTAAAAAATACTCCCATGATGCAACAGTTCATCTGTGGACTAACAAACCTACAAATTTCCCCCATGTCACTATTTAGACTAGATAAAGGGTATCTATGCATAGGAGATTATATATATTCATTAATACGTTTCTGATGATAAAGATACTTTCTTAGGTTTCTTGTGATTTTGTGATACTGGTGGCTGAGGAGATGTGATTATAGCGCATAAGATTTTAGCTGTATAGGCAAAAATAAACTCTTAATTTTCTGATTGATCTTATAGATAGGCAACTATTCAGTCTGGTATGCACTGCTTGTTGATCCATTCAATTAACAGTAACCCCATTAACACTGTAAAGGTCATTGCTATAGTACAAAGGTAGCAGGACCTTGTCAACAACATTCAGCGTAGGTAGCAGAAGGTCACTATTGTAATGTATCTAGGCACACCTTTGGGGTCTTAGTCTAACTTTAATCCCAGTATAGCGAATACACCAGTGTATTTTGGAATTGTGGTGCAAATAAAATACTAATGCTATTTACTAACACTAATGGCAAATATAACACTAATATTGCCACATTTATTAACTTATTCATATAAAAGTTAATTATTTTATTAAAATAATTGTTAAGATATAGGATTGTGGAATTAAAAATTATCTGTATATCCTTAATGGTTCTGATACATATTCCATATTGTTCTCTAGAAACTTGCTATTTTACTTTCCGAATAAGGACATATGATGATGCCCATATGATGATGGGCATCTACTTAGGGAAGGTTGGGGCAAGAGGGTCCTACTCACTTGAACAGACAAATTATGGTTATTTTAAGCCAAATATGGAATTTCATTTTCTTTACCAGTAACTGCTTTAGGTGTGGCCGTGAGATACATAAATCTTCATTAAACAAGCAGGAAGTCTACAGGTGTGAGCCTCTGATCACACAGTGTCCTCCATGTAGCAAACACGTTTATAAAGAAAAAAAATGCTCCAGTGTTTAGACTTCTGACTGCATTTGTTTACTGATGGGATGTATGCCACTATGGCAGCCCTTTTGGAAGCATGAGGACCAGTCTAGTAGAAGATCAATAATGATGGAATAAGCAAACAGAAAATACAAGAAAATCTGGGACCTGGATGTTTATTAACACCGATGTCCAGGAATGATAACTTTTCTTTATTCCTTGTCGCTTTAATATTATTTTGTTATTTAGAGCTGAAAATAACTTGACCTATACCTTAAGTTCAGCTCTGAGTTTTTAAAACAATAGCTAATTTGAATGCAAATATTCTAGATGCTGTCTGTAAAAATCTGATGTTCTTAACATACTCATATTTACACACATAAAGTATCAATTATATAGAATTATATAGTATATAATATAATAGGGATCCTAAAGGGAACTGTGATGAAATAAGTGTTCATGGGCTTTTATAAATGGGATGAAAAAGGTGAAATTCCATGGTCAATTTTGTCTCTTTTGGACCTCACTGCCCCTAACAATGCTGAAACAGGGTGAGAGAAATCCATCTTCCCCTTGCTGTCCTTTCCCATGCTTGCCTCATCTTCTATAGGAAAAAAAAACAACAACACATCGAGCCCAGATCATTCAGCCACTAGGCATTTTGGTGCCTTAAGAAAGTAATGTAGTGTGAGCCCAGGCTCTGTTTCTAGCTATTTGATGATTTTAATGTCTAATATCTTAATTACAGATTGAGGGAAGGAAGAAGAATACGTAATTTCAGAACTGACACACAGGTTTACCACATTCCCTGATAAAGGTTGTAGGCACTTTCATTAAAAGCAGTTAAATCATTTTACCACACTAATTTTCAGTTTGCTAACATTATTGCAATTATTATTACTAGAGATCAATACAGAGGAGAGAAAAATGACCCATCATAAGTTTATTTCATTATATGGGCATTTTCCATAAGGATTATGATTTGTTTTTAAAATTTACACATCTTAGGCTTATTCATTTTTTCAATTAGTTTCACAACACAATGCAGTCTCCTTTTGACAATAATCTTACAACTTAAAAGCAGTTAAGTAGTTTTTGCTCATAGGACCCCGACAGACCTAAATAGTCTAGGTCAGGTGTCGGCAACCTGTGGCTCCGGAGCCGCATGCGGCTCTTTTTGTTAAGTGAAAAAATCCTTTTTCTGCACGATCTAGTATATAGCATTAAGGTAAGAAACAATATATGCAGTGTTATATTTGTTTTAAATGTCACAATGGTTTCGCAGCTCCCAGGTTTTGTGTTTTTTTTTCCTTCGAAAACAGGTCCAAGTGGCTCTTTATGACTTAAAGGTTGCCGACCCCTGGTCTAGGTGATAAATTTACTCCCCAGCCTTTGCTTGTGTTGATCTGGAGTCCTGCCTGAAGTTTAGCAGCGAGGTAATCCAGTAGAGAACAAGTTATCAACTACATGAGTGACTGCTTAGAGTGTTTATTGAATCTGTATGAGAGAGGATTAGAGCCTTTGCTTAGATTCCTTCTCTGTTTCATGTAGCCTGTGGGAAAGTTAAATAAAATCCATGATGGATATACTCACAGGCAAGGAAAGCAAAAGCACTTCATGTTAACATTGACAAGTAGGGGTTGTAGTGGAGCCACTGAAGGCAGGAACCCCAAGAGAGGGGTGCTTTTTCATATGCAAAATATCAGTGACCTTTAAAATGCAGTATTCTTTTGACATGAAAAGCTGTGATTTTTACTCCTAACAAATATTCTTCAGATTAAAGTTTACTAATACACACACACACACACACACACACACACACACACACACACGTTTGTCCAACACAAACTTGTTAATCATATTTTCGTCTAATTTCTTTAAACAGAAAAAGTAAAAAAAAATAAAAAAAAAATGGGGGAAATGTTGCTGAAATTCTTTGTCACAGAACTGACATTGAGTTCTCTCTCCTGGCCATCTGTGCACACTTTTATTAGATAGCACTTATGATGCCACAACAACTATTTCTTTACCATCTCTCTTCTAAAAATATGAAATTTTTGAAAACTGGACTTGTATGTTTTATCTCCATAAACATAGTGACTGCTAGACAGAAGGCATCCATTAACAGTCTGAAAGAATTATATAAGATGAATATTTTGAGGACATATGAATGGGTCCTCCTAAAATGAGCCCTCATTCACAATGGGGGTGGTTTCATCACTGAATGGTTTATCCCCATACAATGTGGAAAAATAAAAATGGCTTCATTCTATTTGATTTGGCTGATCTAGGAATAGGAGCTTTGGGTGAGTTGTCCAAATTATAAGATAAGCAGGAAGTAGACTAATATATATGTGAATGTGTGTGTGTGTGTGTGTGTACTCTAAATGATTCTCTTTTTTGTTTGTTTGTTTGTTTTAAATGAGTTCTAACACTACTTTGTTCTGTTTGATTCTTTTCAGAGGCCGTTGTAAACAAGTAAAATAGAAATTAAAATAAACCTAGAGGTTGGACTACATCTGATGATATAAGTTCTTTGTCCAAATCAAGATATAGGAACTGAGACAAATATCTGGGCTTTGCAATTTGTGGAAACTTCACAGAAAAGCACTATATCTTTTTGTTTTTTATGGAAGACAATCAATCTCACTCAATATACTGTAGGTATTAATGTACCAAACATGTCATTATTAAAAGGTGGAAACTCTTCCAGAGATTGTAGCTATGAAAGCACCTGAAGATAAATTTATAATAATCACTAATGTATTTGGAAAAATGATTTAATTTACAATTACAGAAGTCTTTGTATCTATGTTGAGATATTTGAGTTTGACATCAATTTCAACAATAACAGAATATAATCTTGGACAAAGATACTTAGCTAATTATTTTTTCTATTTTCTTTATCAGTAAAAAAGGAAGTTGAATTAGATTAGCTTTTACCATGATAGATGTTAAAAGATTTAATAGAATGTAAATTCTCTGGTTAAGTTAAACACTTGTATTTACTGCAGGACCACCCACAACCTTTCTATACTAATGTACAGTATGATTCTCTAAGATAGAGATTCTACCATGTAGCTGCAAAATTGCATGGTTCTATCTGGTACTAAGCCAGGCCTGATCCCTTCCCGACCCTAATTCAACTAAATGTATAAATCTGAGTAAAGACGTATGATGCTTTCAAAGAGTCTTACTCACCCCAAAGCCTTGCATGAGAGAAATCATCTTTTAACATCACTTACCGAGTTATTAAAGATAGGGTTGTATCTCCCTAGATTTATTAATAACAATCTTGAAATTTAAAGTACTTCCTCACTAGCCAGGGCAGGGCTGACCTGCCGGCGAAGTTGCAGACGGGGCTTGGGAGAAGCCAGCACCCCCTTTCGCTGCCTCCAGCTTGCTGTGAGAGTGGCTGGGTGTGCAGAAAGCACGGGGAATCCGAGGGGCAGGGGTCGAGTGGAAGACGACCTGAGCTCGGCCAGCCTGGAGTTCTAGGAGAAGGAACACCACATAATCAGACATCCTGAGAAAAGAGGCCATGGGGAGACAAAAACATAGTCCGCACATGAAAGAAAAGCAGGCATCACCAGAAAAGGAAGTAAATGAGTCAGAGATAAGCAGCCTACCAGAGCAAGAATTCAGAATAATGATCATAGGATGGCTAAAAAGAATGGAAGAGAAATTTGAGAATAACCAAGAAGAAATGAGGAAGAACCATGAGGAATTGAAGAAGAACCACGAGCAATTGAAGAAGAACCAAGAAGAAATGAAAAATGACATCGCTACCATGAAGAACTCAATAGAAAGCATCAAGAGTAGACTAGATGAAGCAGAGGACCGCATCAGTGAGCTAGAAGATAAGATGGAAAAAAATATCCAAGTAGAGCAGCTTCTAGAAAAAAAGATTAAAAAGCAGGAGGAGAGCCTACGGGAGCTTTGGGACAATACAAAACAAAATAATATTTGAATAATAGGGGTTCCAGAAGGAAAGGAAACTGAGGTAGACATGGAAAAAGTATTTCAAGAAATAATGACAGAAAACTTTCCTAAAATAGAGAAGAAAAAACCCACACAAATCCAAGATGCTCACAGAGTCCCAAGCAAAATGAATCCCAGAAGACAGACTCCAAGGCACCTTATAATCAAATTGGCAAACAACAACGACAAAGTAAGAATCTTAAAAGCAGCCAGAGAGAGACAGAAAGTTACATACAAAGGAACCCCCATCAGACTAGCAACTGATTTCTCAACAGAAACTTATCAGGCCAGAAGGGAATGGGATGAAATATACAAAGTCATGCAAAGGAAGGGTCTGAATCCAAGAATACTGTACCCAGCAAGGCTATCAATCAAAATTGAAGGGGAAATCAGGAGCTTCACAGACAAAAAAAGACTGAAGGTATTTATCTCCACCAAACCAGCAATGCAAGAAATGCTAAAGGGTCTACTGTAAAAATAAAGAAATAGGAAGTGAAGAAGGAACACAGGTATAGAATAAAAATGGTGGCATACGAATACCTATCAATAATAACCTTAAATATAAATGGATTAAATGCTCCAATCAAAAGACATAGGGTGTCAGATTGGATAAGAAAACAAGACCCATACATCTGTTGTCTACAAGAAACCCACCTCAGAAAAAAAGATGCACACAGACTGAGGATGAAGGGATGGAAAAAAGTTTTCCGGGCAAATGGAAATGAAAAAAAAGCTGGGGTAGCAATACTTATATCTGACAAATTAGATCTCAGAGTGAAGGACATAATAAGAGATAATGAAGGCCACTTCATAATACTAAAGGGAACAATCCAACAAGAAGAAATAACCCTGGTAAATATATATGCACCCAATAAAGGAGCAACCAAATACATAAAAAAAAAACTGCTGGAGGATATTAAGAGAGAGATTAATAGCAATACAATCATAGTAGGAGATTTTAATACCCCACTGTCACCCTTCAACAAATCATCTAAACAAAAAATCAGCAAAGAAATATCAATCCTAAATGACTCACTAGACCAGATGGAATTAATTGACATCTTCAGAACACTCCACCACAAAGCCACAGAATATACATTCTTCTCAAGTGCACATGGGACATTCTCAAAGATAGACCACATTTTGGGACATAGGCAAAGTCTCTTCAAATTCAAGAAGATAGAAATCATATCAAGTATCTTCTCAGACCATAATGGCATAAAACTGGAAATTAACTACAATAAAAATAATCCAAAGAAATCAAACACTTGGAGACTAAACAGCATGTTATTAAACAAGGACTGGGTTACCAGAGAAATCAAGGAAGAAATTAAAAACATCCTGGAAACAAATGACAATGAAAACACAACAATCCAAAATCTATGGGACACAGCAAAAGCAGTTTTGAGAGGGAAGTTCATAACCTTACAAGCCTATTGCAAAAAACTAGAAAAAAGGGTAACAGATGATCTAACTCTACAATTCAAAGAGTGAGAAAAGGAGCAACAAGAAAAGCCCAGTGTAAGCAGAAGGAAGGAAATAACAAAAATCAGAGCACAGATAAACAACATAGAGACCAAAAAAACAATACATAAGATCAACCAAACCAAGAGCTGGTTCTTTGAAAGAATAAACAAGATAGATGAACCTCTAGCCAGGCTAACTGAGAAACAAAGAGAGAGGACCCAAATAAACAAAATCAGAAATGAAAGAGGTGAAATAACAACAGACCCCACCGAAATACAATGGATTGTTACAAAATACTATGAACAACTCTATTCCAACAAACTGAACAACCTGGAGGAAATGGACATATTCCTAGAAAAATACAAACTTCCAAAACTCGATCAGGAAGAATCTAAAAATCTCAATAGACCAGTGACTTGGGAAGAAATTGAAACAGTCATCAGAAAGCTTCCAGCAAACAAAAGCCCAGGGCCAGATGGCTTCACAGGAGAGTTTTACCAAACATTCAAGAAAGAACTAAAACCTATCCTCCTCAGACTATTCCAAAAAATCCAAGAGGAAGGAACACTTCCAAACTCCTTCTATGAAGCCAGCATCACCCTAATACCAAAACCAGATAAAGACAACTCAATGAAAGAGAATTATAGGCCAATATCCCTCATGAACATAGATGCCAAAATCCTCAACAAAATTCTAGCAAATCGACTCCAGAAGAACATCACAAAGATCATACACCATGATCAAGTAGGATTTATTCCAGGAATGCAAGGATAGTACAATATCCGCAAATACAATAAACGTGATACATCACATAAACAAATTGAAAGTTAAAAATCATATAGTAATATCAATTGATTCAGAAAAAGCATTTAATAAAATCCAACACCCTTTCCTGATAAAAACTCTTAACAAGGTGGGAGTCAAGGATCATACCTCAACATAATAAAAGCTATATATGATAAACCCACAGCCAACATTATACTCAATGGGCAAAAGCTAAAACCATTCCCTCTAAGAACAGGAACAAGACAGGGATGCCCACTCTCACCACTTCTGTTTGACATAGTACTGGAAGTACTAGCCATTGCAATTAGACAAGAGGAGGAAATAAAAGGCATCCAAATTGGAAAAGAAGAAGTAAAGTTATCCTTATTTGCAGATGACATGATATTATACATAAAAAACCCAAAAGACTCCATTAAAAAACTAATTGACTTAATAAATGAATTTGGCAATGTAGGAGGATACAAAATTAATGCCAAGAAATCCATGGCATTTCTATACACCAGCAGTGAAACTACAGAAACGACTAAAAAAAGCAATTCCATTTACCATCACACCAAAAATATTAAGATACCTAGGAATAAATTTAACTAAGGAAGTAAAGGACCTATATGCAGAAAACTACACGACACTGAAAAAAGAGATAGAGGAAGATGTAAGGAGATGGAAGAACATACCATGTTCATGGATTGGTAGAATCAACATCATCAAAATGCCCATACTTCCTAAAGCAATCTATAGGTTCAATGCACTCCCTATTAAAATACCAACGGCATATTTCACTGACCTAGAAAGAACTCTCCAAAAGTTCATTTGGAACAATAAAAGACCCTGAATAGCCACAGCAATCCTAAGAAAGAAGGGTAAAGTAGGAGGGATCTCAATACCAGACTTCAAACTGTATTACAAAGCCACTGTTCTCAAAACAGCCTGGTACTGGCAGAAGAACAGACATATAGATCAATGGAATCGAATTGAGAACCCAGATATCAACCCAAATCACTATGCTCAATTAATATTTGACAAAGGAGGCACGAATATACAATGGAGTCAAGACAGTTTCTTCAATAAATGGTGTTAGAAAAATTGGGCAGACATATGCAAAAGAATGAAACTAGATCACCAACTTACACCATACACAAAAATAAACTCAAAATGGATACAGGACTTAAACATCAGACCGGAAACCATAAAAATACTAGAAGCATCCACAGGCAGCAAAATCTCAGACGTATGCCAAAAGAACTTCTTCACTGATACTGCCCTTAGGGCAATGGAAGCTAAAGAGAAAATAAACAAATGGGACTACATCAAAATAAAAAGCTTTTTTACAGCAAAAGAAACCATCAACAAAACAACAAGAAAGCCAATGGTGTGGGAGAACATATTTGCAAATAACACCACTGATAAAGGTTTAATCTCCAACATCTACAGACAGCTGATACAACTAAATAAAAGGAAGATGAATGATCCAATTAAGAAATGGGCAATGGACCTAAATAGAATATTTTCAAAAGAAGACAGAAGGAAGGCCAAAAGGCACATGAAAACATGCTCAATGTCACTAATTATCCGAGAAATGTAAATCAAAACACCAATGCGGTACCATCTCACACCTGTCAGAATGGCCAACATCAACAAATCGACAAACGACAAGTGTTGGCGAGGTTGTGGAGAAAAAGGAACCCTCGTGCACTGCTGGTGGGAATGCAGACTGGTGCAACCACTGTGGAGAACAGTGTGGAGTTTCCTCAAAAAACTGAAAATGGAACTCCCATTTGACCCAGTAATCGCATTCCTAGGAATATATCCCAAGAAACTAGAAACACCAATCAGAAAGGATATATGCACCCCTATGTTCATAGCAGCATAATCTGCAATAGCCAGAATTTGGAAACAGCCTAGGTGCCCTTCAGCAGATGATTGGATCCAAAAACCATGGTACATCTACACAATGGAATACTATGCTGTCATAAAAAAGAAGGAATTCTCATCATTTGCAGCAACCTGGATGGAACTGGAGAACATCATGCTGAGTGAAATAAGCCAATCAATGAAAGAGAAACACCACATGACCCCACTCATTTGTGGATAATAAAGATCATTATAAACTGATGAACCAAAAGATAGATATAGAGACAGTAAAGCAACAAGCAGATTGTCAAATTACAGCAGGGAGGGGAGGAGGATCTGGGGGAGATAATAGATCAACCAAAGGACTTGTATACATGCATATAAGTACAACCAATGGACATAAACTCTGGGGAGGGAGGGGATGTGTGGGAGGGAGGGAAGGGGGCAAAAAAATCAATAAAATATGTAAAAATAAATAAATAAATAAATAAATAAATAAATAAATGATAAAAAAAATAAAATAAAATCAATAAAAATATATTTTAAAAAAAATTAAAGTACTTCCTCAATAGATATATATACCCAGTACATTACTAACCTATATTCATATATTAAAAATAAAATTAGAATGGAATGATTTCTTAAACTTATAAAGAATTAAAGTATCACTGAAACCGGTTTGGCTCAGTGGATAGAGCATTGGCCTGCGG
The DNA here is from genome assembly GCF_014108245.1 of Pipistrellus kuhlii. Classification (NCBI taxonomy): domain Eukaryota; kingdom Metazoa; phylum Chordata; class Mammalia; order Chiroptera; family Vespertilionidae; genus Pipistrellus; species Pipistrellus kuhlii. The sequence continues at coordinate 5,739,499 of NW_023425404.1, forward strand.
ACTGAAAGGTCCCAGGTTCGATTTGGGTCAAGGGCATGTACTGGTTACAGGCATATCTCCAGTAGGGGGTGTGCAAGAGGCAGCTGATCAATGATTCTCTCTCATCGATGTTTCTAACTCTCTATCCCTCTCTCTTCCTCTCTGTAAAAAATCAATAATATATATATATATATATATATATATATATATATATATATATATAATTAAAGTATCAAAGTATTGTTTTCTATATAATATGATTGGATGAATTTTTCTTTCCCTTTTCTTTCCCCTTTTTATTTTATTTTATTTAAAATAAAATAAATCATTTTATTTTAGTCTGTAGCCAAATGTTCTTGCTCTCCAATCTCAGCATGAACTATAAGAAATACAAAAGGTCAGAACTGGTAATTCAGGACATGAAGAAGGTCTGAGAAGATTCAAATATTTTGACAGGTGAGTTTACAATTTAAGAAGGTAGTTTTGCCTAATCTAAAACTCCCAAGTCTTCATGTACATAGAGCACTAAATAATGGTTGGACAATGGAATATACTAATAAATATTGTGTGCACATTTACAATGTTCAGAAAGGACCTTCTTAAATGTTATTACTAAAAAATATTAAAACAAACAAACAACAACAACAATAAAAAAACAGCTTTCCTTTGTATGCTCTGACTTTGTTGCAGAGGAATGTTTTGTAGCCAGTAGGCATTGACTTCATTAAGGAAGGAGTTAGTGATGGACCAAAAATGGAGACTAATAGTAAATATTTGAAACCCAGAGAAAACAGTGGCCATGACATGACCTTGTATACAAAGGCGATTGTTTAAGGAGGCTATTAATCATTCTTAATTTATAAGTTTTATTTACAACAAGTATAAAAGAGGTTAGTGTTAGTTGTCATAGGAATGTATTATATTAGACCCTGAAAGGATTGTAATATTTCACTGAAGTTATAGAAGCATTACTAAATAATCAATATTTATTGAATATCTACAGAATCCATGGCATTAGTCTCAAAATCACAAAGGGACAAATTAACCCTGGTCAACAATATTTAGGAGCAATATTTAGTTCACAGTCCTTGAATTACTTATAATTTTCTCTGGAGCTTGAGGATCTAGATAAATTACATTTCTTCCCAGTTCTGACTCGATAATCCTTTTTTTTTTTTTTTTGTATGATTGGTGATGTTATCCACTAGTGCACCTAGTGCACTATTTTCATTCCACGTGAATAAGTCCTTTCTAGTAAAAATTCCACTTGCTTGTCGGGCAATTATTCAAGCATTCTCTGATTTTGCAGAATGATCTTAAGGAGGTTTGTTCTGCACAAGTCATTTTTCTCACTGATAGGACCTCAAGAGTTATGCATTCTTAGAATCACATTAGGAACATAAGTTGCTCAAAAATGAGCAATGGATTTGAATAGAGATTTCTCCAAAGAAGATATATAAGTGGCTAATATGCTCAACGTGAAAAGATGCTCAACATCTTAGCATTAGGGAAATGCAAATCAAAACTACAATGACATAGTGCTTCACACCCATTTGAATGGCTACTAGGAAAAAAAAACAAGAAAAAAACACACAAGTGAATATGTCAAGAAGTTAAAGAATTTGGTGCACTGTTGGTGGGTAGAAATAGAAAATGGTATAGTTGTAAACAATTAACAATAAAAATTACCATATGATTCTGCAATTCCACTTTTGGGTATATGCCCAAATGAATTGAAAGTATATTTTCCAAGAGATATTTATCCACCCATATTCAAATTATATAGCAGCACAATTCACAATAGCTAAAAGTTGAAAGCATCCCCAGTGTTCATCAACATATGAATAGATAAGTAAAATGTGGTATATACATACAACAGGAGATTACTTAGCCTTAAAAAGAAAGGAAATAGTGCAATATTCTATAATATGATAAAACTTGAGGATATTATGCTAAGTGAAATAAGCAATTCATAAAAAGAAAAATACCCTATGATTCCATTTACATGAGGTAGTTAGAATAAACAAAATAATACATTCAGAAAGTAGAATGGTGGTTGCCAGAGGCTGGAGGAAGGGGAGCAGAGGGAAATGTTTGTTTAATGGGAAGAGGGTTTCAGTTTTATAAGGTGAAAAGAGTTATGGGGATGGATGATAGTGATGGCTGCATAACAATGTAAATGCATTTAATACCACCAAATTATACACTTACAAATGATTAAGATTGTAAATGTTATGTGCATTTTACTCCAATAAGAAAAATAGTTCTATTTACTACTTTTACATCCTATTACTTTTAATTAATTTCTACCACATTACTATTTTCTACAACTCCATGAAACTTTCAATCACTTTCTAAAATTTACAAGTACTGGATTTTCTTTGATCTGATAAATAGATTTAAAAAAATGTTACTCTAAAATTTTTGCTTCCACTACTGTACACTGCAGGGACTGATGAAAATACTGAGTAAATATATTTTGATGTTTCAATGTGTAATTGCTTCCTGGGGTCATTAAATATATTTCATAGGTTGTTTGGCAATCACAAGTCAGAAGAGATATTGAGTGTCTAAATAATGTAAATGCTTGCCTTGAGCCATGGGGTAAAACCCTACAACAATCCTTTTTCCTATTATTTTAGTCTTGCTTTTTGTTTGAGAAGCAAATAATTGAAGCTACCTATGTACACTATGGCTATTTCAGAATCCCTGTGTCCCTGTTCAGGTGATATCACTATGAATCTTGCCTCTTATTGCACTGGAGTTTCAGCGAATCTAGGAGCAATAATAGTGCCAAGGACTATCTCCATCCTTAAAATCTGTTAAGTTCGGGTTTTAGCTTAGGACTTATGTATAAGCAAAAAGATACCTTTTATATAGTCAAAGCATTTTGACTAAGCTCTTATCTAAATTCCTGAAATATATTTAAAAAGAGAAAAGCAACCTCAAGTATTTAAAAGCTTAAAGCTAAAAGATTTATTATATGCCCTAACTGGTTTGTCTCCATAAGCGTCAGCCTGTGGACTGAAGGGTCCCAGGTTCAATTTCAGTCAAAGGCATGTACCTTGGTTGCAGGCACATACCCATTTGGGAGTGTGCAGGAGAAGCTAGCTGATCGATGTTTCTCTCTCATTTATGTTTTTAACTCTCTATCCCTATCCCTTCCTTTCTGCAAAATAAATAAATAAATAAATAAATAAATAAAAATAAAAATCAATAAAATATATTTTAAAAAATTTACTGCAAACAAATTTAATTTGTGTTGATAAAAATAAACTATAATCAACATTTTCAATTCATAATTTTTGTAGACATTTACATAAAGATGAACAGCTATCTACAATGTAGAATAAGAAAAATAGCAAAACAAACTAGGTCTTCATGCTGAACTCCATCAATAAAACTGAAATATAAAATGATATTAGGTCATTAATGAAAACATTCTTTACCAGATTATCCTATCTAAATCTTTACAAGTCATATTGCATCTTTGTATCCAGTTTTATTATCTCTATAATGTGGGGAGAAAAAAAGACAATATGCTAATTTCCACTTTCACTTTGATTCTCAGATATTATATTGATAATCTGCTTATTTATATACTACATAATTTCTCAAAGATATGCAATGCTACTCCTCATGGAAGTAAAAAATAGCAAAAATCACATTTTTAAGTGAGAGCTGAAGAAGATAATGGTAGGAAAAAAAGGTGAAATCAGAACTAAAGTTAATACATAGTACCCGCATTTTCTCTGTAAGTAATTTGCAACCTTGACATAGTTACACTTGATAATAACTACATGTGATGATATCTAATTGTTCTAATTATAAAGTGATTTAAAACATTTTTTGGGAGGGGGGAGTCATTTTAATGTTGACTCTTTACATTCATTATGGCTGCTTATATGTTTCTTTTTTGCTGTAGGAGATTACATTAAAGGTCTCAATTCATCACCCCTCTTTTATAAAGCTGATTTTTTTTATGTTACTTTGTAGCACATCCCATTAAAGTCCTACAGTGTATGTTTTCCTTTGGATCTATACTCAATCATTTGATCTGTTTTGATCAATAGATTGTCAACAGGCATGAGATTATTAGAAAAAAGTACTTTCATAGGGAGTACTTGTTCAAGTGTATTCATTCTTGATTTCTGCTATGGCCAAAAGATGGACATAACTGAGGCTACTAGGCTCAGGGGGTGAATAAGAAAATGTGAAGTAGAGCTGTCCAGTTATCCACAGCTTCCACAACAATCTCATGCTGAATGCTGCAGATGTGTATGAAATCCATTTTTATTGAAATACATCACTGATATTTCCAGTGTTAGTTATATAATACTAGAGGCCCAGTGCACAAAATTTATGCATGGAGGGGGGGTGCTCCTAGCCCACCCTGCATCCTTTCTAATTTGGGACCTCTCAAGGGATGCAGGGTAGGCTTAATCTGCACCCCTTAATCTACACTCTAACTGGCACTCTAATCTGGGACATCTCAAGGGATGTCCGATTGCCCACTAGGATCAGGGCCTAACCAGCAGTCAGACATCCCTCTCACAATTCAGGACTGCTGGCCCCCAACTGATTGCCTGCCTGCCTGCCTGATTGTCCCTAGCCACTGATACCTACCAGCCTGATCACCCTTATCCACTCCTCTGTCAGTCTGATCAACACCTAACTGCTTCCCTGCTGACCTTATTGCTATTAATTGCCCTCCCCTATTGGCTTTGGTACCCCCAACTGCCCTCCCCTGCAGGTCTGGTCCTGTATTGTGATTCTAGCAGGACAAACCAACATGCAAGTTCAACTATTGTGAAATATAGACATTGTTACTGAACAGCCCCCATGAAAAGCGTGCGGGAGACTGTCTCCTCCTCAGCTCTTGTAAAACACTTAAGAGAGATTTGAGAGGTGTGACAAACAGCAGCAATGAAGCAAAGTAAGGAAATTTATTAAGGAAGAAGAGCAAGCAAATTTATTAAAAATATACCTGGCATAAAGCACAATTGGGCAACTTAACTGGTCTGAGCACCTACCTGGTGGATGTTTAGGGGTTTCATAATTTTCTGTCTATAAGTTTCAAGGTTCTTCTGCCTGATACCTTGGACAACAGACTAGATTATAAGCTCCCTTTTTTGCTTTCTTTGTGGCTTTTCCCAGAATTTATGAGAATATCTAGTGAATTTATCTTGGTTCAGTGGGTGAGATTAAACTCACCCTTTCCCCCTTCTCCTCAGCCTTCCTAACATCCAAGTGATATTTGTCCTTGGATTTATCTTGCACAAATGGTATTAACAAGGCCTTTGTTCTTTATTTTTTCCAGGCTAGGGTGATTTAAGGTATGTATTCTTTGGTTAGGGAGGGAAGATATTAACCCTTTGCTCTCAAGTGCCTTTGGTGGGAGAATATAATGTCTTCACAAGCTAACTGCAAGCTGCCTACATTGTTTGGCTGTCGTTTTATTTTCTTGATTTCTCCTTCCATTTTCCCAGGAATGTTCCTAGCCTCTTACTATCCTGCCTCGTGTGTGAGAACACCTTTTTGCATCACCTGCTTACTTTTATGCCCATTATTCTTGCTAAGATTTGTGTTATTTTGCGATCCAGTTCTATCATTAAATTCAGTCATAAAGATTTAATTCTTAATTATTATGGTTTTAAGTAAGAAAACAGTGAGCATATAGATTTCTGGACCTCTTAGAGTCCTGGAAAGTAAGCCAATGAAAACTTAGTTCTAGCTTCTAATAGGAAGTCATGGAGAAGAAGAAAAAAGCCAAAGAGAATCTGGTCTTCCCTGAAGAATAATAACAATGCAGTTAGTTGATCATGAGCCACAAACCCACTCTATTCCTTTCTAAAGTGGGATGAGATGGTGATTTACTGTAGCAGAATTGAAGTTTGAAGTAACAATAACAAAACAAACAAACAAACAAAAAAACTATTTGAGACCAGCCACAGTAATTCCATGAAGAAGCTACAACCATTGGGTCAGAACAGAGGGGACATGAGTCTAACAAAAATGATAGATTGTTAAATAGTTCAAGAGATAAGTCATGCAAACCATGACTCATGGATAATTTTGTTCTTTGACAGCATGTGGGGAATCACATTTCCTCAGGAATTTATGTTTTCATTAGGAGCTTCCCTATATAAAATCTAACACTTTAAAATTATCTGTTTTCTCTATAATGTTGTTACTTTCGGCCTATAAAAGAGTCTTGTGGTAAAAAGTAATTCAATTTGGGGCATTTTATTTTATAAATCAGCACCATATTTCGTTAATATTTAATAGAGCTAGGAAAGTATCATGAAATTTACCATCCAATTTTAATAGCATCTGCAATTCAAATCCCAGATCTGTAGTTTTCTGTGCCAAGTGCTCTGAGTCAATTATTTACCCTCTCATCAGCTTTATCAGCTGTAAAATGCTTTCCAATACCTCCTACCTCACAAGATTGTGGGCTATACAAAGATATGAAAAGAGCTTAGCACCTTGTAATAGCACTATTTTTACAATTATGTTAAGCTAAAATATGTAGCTTTCCAGAATTAATAATTTTTATTTACTTAAAATCTAAAATGGGCTATCAAAAATTCCAAGACATGAGAATTTTGTTAGGTGTTTTACTCTTCAATTCAAAGATTCTGAAGTTTTCTTCTCAAAATGGAATCATATGAGTTATGCAAGCTCTATATAGTGAGAATAAATGAAAGAATAATTGAAAAAAAGAATTGTTCTCCTAACTTAGTATGCTAAGAGATAAAGTAAGGCACATTAAAAATTTTAAGCATTTGAGCAAAAAATGTTTTCAATCCAGAAATAATTAGGAGCATTCTACAGATAGGAGCTAGGGTAAAGACCTAGAGGACATCAAAGCAAAGCCAGGAAATTATTTTACTGGCTTATGTGGTTATCTAATTTGGGAAAGCTTAACTGGTTGTGATCAGTTTTCCTTAGGTTTCAATTTCTTCATCTTGAGGCATTTATAAATTAAATTTGGTTTGCTTACATAGACTGCTAAGGTATTAGCCACCACTCTCTAACAGTCTCATTGTTTAAATTAACAGCTATAGCCTTTTTCTTAACCTTTAAAGGACACGTGTTGTTGTTGTAGTAGTTGTTGTTGTTTTCTCTTAGAGCATTCATTTAATTCAATCATATTTTTTCTGTTACATTTATTCCTTAAATTAAGTTTACTTTTTTGCTTAAACTTTTCCATAAAGTTGATTTTTGTCCAGGAGAAAAAAAACAACATATCTACTTGCAGATTTCACCATCCTTTAATACTTAAGCTAATATTAATGAAGATGTCTGTTTAAAAAAATACTTAGTTTAGAAACCAATTTATCTTAGTTTGACAGCATTCATATTCAGAATATGTACTCCACTCTCATCATGAAGATACAATCATTTTTTGTTCTACTGGCTGTAAGATAATTAATATTTAGTGATAGACACATTCAAAATTGCATTAATTATATTATAAAGCTTTTAATCAGAGTTCAATACATTGTCTCCATTTACAAAGCAAACAGAAAAGATACCTCAGTTAACTCTCCCTCACTGCTATTTATTTCCCAGGAAGATTTATCAAATGCTATGAAAGTTACGAATTGGAATTAAACTTTTGTTTTGTTTTTTAAGCTACTTTACCCCTTCCTATCCCACAAATAAAATCTTATTAACAAAATAATTACATGAATTATTTCCAGTTACATATTTTTCATTTTTTAGTCTCAATCCTGGGACCATTATGGAACCCAAGGAATTAAAAGCTTGAAGCTAGCTAGCACCTTCCTCCTGATCTCTTAAACCTCATGCTCAAGGGTTTTCTTTTTATATTGTACTAATTAAGAGCAAATTACTGTGACATCGCTGCTTGTGTCACTTGGGGAAAAACAGAAATTTTCTCTCTTCTAGACTTACATGATTTATTCTAAAAGAAAAAAAATGAAGTGATAGAATAGTGCATTATCAGTTAGCCAGACACACAAACAGCTTCATTGTTTATATTTACCAGAGATAGTAGAGAAAAGAAATGTGAGTGGACTCCTGAATTCTACCTTATCATTAATTTACTTTGAGGCTTTGTCTACAAAATAGCAGGATGGTCAGAATTAAAAAAAAAAAAAACAATCAGTAATCAACAATTTGTTGTAATTTTCATATGGAAAAATAATGATGTAGTGGAAATGACACTAGCTCTGAAGACCTACTACAACTATCAACCCAAGACTAATAATTTGGCTTCAAAGTCCTTCATGATAAAATGGAAAAGTTCAAAGAGATCTCCAAGGTTTCTTCCAGATCTAAAGTTTTCTAGCTTCCCAAGTATTACATAACAAGTATTTAATGGGATATACTTATATTTGGGAAAAAAATCCATTGTTTATCTGAAATTCAAATTTAACTGAACATATTAAATTGTTCTACTTTGCTTGATTGGTTGAACTTTTATTTGTTTGTTTTTGCTAAATCTGTTGACCCTATTTGTCACTTATATAACTTTGGAGTCTATCTTAGTCTGTTTGGGCTGCTTTGACAAAATATCACTGACTAGTTAGCTTATACACAACATAAACCTATTTCCTTCAGTTCTGGAGGCTGGGAAGAAGAAGATCAAGGTTCCTGCAGAGAAGTGTTTGGGTGAAGGCTCTATTCCTGGTGCATAGGCTGCTCCCTCAGTCTGTGTTTTCACATGTGGAAGGTGCTATGGACCTCTCTGAAGGCCCCTTTTTAATGGCACTAATCCCATTTATGAAGACTTAACCCTCATACTTAAGCACTTCCTGAAGATCCTACCTACTAACACTATCATCTTTAAGAATTAGAATTTCATCATATGAATTTTGGAAGAGATATAAATATTCATACTATAATATAGACCTATTTTATAAAAAACACAAAATTAGAAATTAATTTTTAATAGCCCAAGAGGGGACCCATACACATGAGAATCCCAAAACTGAAGTTTCAATAGCTTCATGGAATATCTCTGCTCGTCTATAGGAAAGCAACTGCACTTATCTATTTCAGATGGATTTTGTAGGATGCATTTCGGAGTGGCTTCACCACCTTTTCTTGCTGCCATTGGCAAACATATCTAAGAAGCCTCAGAGGGTCAATTTTTAAGTTACTCTTGAGGAGCCTTTATTTTGACACATTGTAAATTAAGCTCAGCTGCTCTCATCATGGGGTCCATTATCTCTTTGATCATCATTTAACTGCAGTACATTAATGGACAGTATGTGCCATCTCATCAGGAGGATAGACCTCTGTAAAGGTCAATGACTCTCTTATAAAATAGATGTCATCTAGGGAACAGAACTAAATTGTTATCTCATTGGGACATAAAATGTCCAATCCTGAGGACTACACACAGCAAGTTTACATTAGTGAATTTCAAACAAAATACTCTAAGTAAAGGGATATAGAAGCAGAGATTAACTTTGCCAAAGGATCTCTGTCGAAGATGAAGCCTCAATCTTCCTGCAGACAGTAGCCCACACATCCTTCAGAGAGAGGCAAAGGCAACAGATTATGAGAAGCAAGACTTTTGGAACAGACTAAGATGGAGGAAAACCTTGGGTGAAAAAGAAGAAGCCTCCCCGACCCTCCCAGGGTCTCCTCCACCTCTAGGCATTAAGCCCTCTTCTTTAGACAACTTTCTCTCTAAATCATGCTTCCCTGGCTACCACACCATTCACAGCTGAGAGACTTGCCTGGTAACCTATAGTACAAATGTTGAATAGTGGTCTGAATAAAGATTACTTGAAGAACAATAGCGATTGTCTCTCTCTCCCTCTCTCTCTCTCTCTCTCTCTCTCTCTCTCTCTGTATGTGTGTGTGTGTGTGTGTGTGTGTGTGTGTGTGTGTGTGTGTGTGCGTAAGCATTACCTAAAAACTGGAAGGCTATTGGAGCTTAAGGAAAGGAAGGACAAAGAGAGGTATGTTTCCATCTTAGGTATGAAGGCATCCTCATGGACCCTCCATTGAGCTCACTACAAAATGACTACTTATTTGAAATTCATAGTGCATCTTATAAAGTAAAAATGTATATTGCTCTTCTGAAGCATTTTCCTCAATAAAAGAGACAGTACAGTGCAGTTGAAAAAAACATATATGTACCTTCTTCTTTCTTTCTTTATTCTTCTTTTTAAAACCAACTTTGAGGAGATGACCTGAAGTTGTAGCACTAACAACCAAAACCTATCAGTTAGCAGTTCTTCTCTTTATATAAAATGTCAGATTGGTTAAAGAAACAAGACATGTGTAGTGATTTAGAAGTTGTTCCTGTTTCAGTTCTCTGGGATATTTAAATCATCATATTGTGAATCATAAATCTTAACACATTTCTTTCACTTTTACGCTCTTTGCATTTTGAACTGACTCTTCCTTCTACATCTTCTTCTACCTTCTACCTTACTGCTATTAATTCACTGATAATTCTCTACCTTCACAAAGCTATCTAGTGTTCCCCATTGTAATTCCCATTTTAACCAATTAGATTGATAGAAAAGTTGACATTCATAGTCATGAAAAATGTTTCCGTTTGTTAAAGCTTTCTCATTTTTGGTTTGTTGGCTGGTTCATTCTCCAAAATCGGTACCAAAGATTTGTGTCTGGGTAACAATTAGAGTAATTTATTTTTGACATTTTATGAAAATTAAAAAAGCAAAAATCTAAAGAGTTCATATCACAAGAAAATAATAAGGGCTAAGCATAATCCCCCAAGGAAATGAGGATTTTTAAATTCTGCATTGATAAGAATAGAAAACATAATTACTGTGCCTCTAACTTGATGTGGCCATGTGAGGTCATATGCATAGAAAGGCAGAGATTGGCTGAAACTGGTTTGGCTCAGTGGATAGAGTGTCTGTGGTCCCAGGTTCAATTCTGGTCAAGAGCATGTACATTGGTTGTGGGCACATCCCTGGTAGGGTCTGTGCAGGAGGCAGCTGGTTGATGTTTCTAGATCTCTATCCCTCTCCTTTCTTCTCTATAAAAAAATCAATCAAATATATTTTTTCAAAAGAAGCAGAGATTGTACCCAAGGTTCCACCAGGCTGGTTAACATGCCATGAATTGCCCAGTGACATGAATTTTGATTTTAAGTCTCCAGCATGCAAACTTGTGCTTTGCTTTTCCCTGTTCATCTAGCTTCATAGTTGTCAATGTCACATGTTTGATTGCCTTTGCTCATCATAGCAATCTTAGTCCAGGAATTCTCATTTAAGATTATCCATAAGGCAGCCAGGCTAATTATTGTGCAGTTTAAGCAGCTCAGTTAAAATTAACTGCAACCAAATATTTACTAACACCGACTAAGCAGAGTTTTGTTCATTTGCCTCCTTCACATATAGTTTTTCTTCCTCCCATCAATAACTGAAAAAAATATACATGTACCTTTCATCAAGGAGCCATGGTTTTGAATACTGCTTGCAACAGTTATTAGCTAAATAGATTTCTGGCAAATCGTTTCATCTTTATAAGCCTCTATTTAGCTCCTGCTAGGCATTTTAAATATGAGAGAAAAAATGAGTTGATGCTTACAAGAAAGCAACAGCTGTCATTCATTCTCTCCTAATGAGCCCATCTTTGTCACCTTCAACCTGCTTTAAGTTTCATTCCTAGATTCTTATTTCTTCCTGGGAAGGAATTTCCTTTCCAAACACTGGTTAAAGGCAGCAAGAACAGGTCATAGTTGGCTGCAAACTTGTCCAAAGAATGCTTTAGCACAATCTTTAGACCCTGAGGCTGTGCCCCTGATCAGGTGTTCAGTTAGTCTGAACACTCTACTAGACACCAACTCCTTTTCTAAAGCCTCACACTCACAGTCACCCATTTGGAGAGCCTGATTTGACAGGGTTCAAACTGTGGTAATAAAGTTTAATGAACATCAGTGATGATGATGTCTACTAATTCTGTTCTCACTGGGAACAAATTTCTGAGAGACATCATCTTGCTTCATTACAATATGTGAATGATGAGGCTAATAAAATCTTACATGAACAATTTAAAAACTCTGGGATAAAACTATCTCCAATAAATGTTTATTGTATTTACATAAGTCATGGGAGGCTTTTGTTTAGGTCAGGAGAAAATAGCCAGCTCTGGATTTTCTCTGGTCTTTAAGGCAACAAAATACTGTCAGTGCCCATAAGGAGTAATGAGTAGATCAGTGCATTTAAAGGGTTATAGAAATGGGGGAAATGTGGTTCATGTTACCAGAAAGTGAGGGTGAAGGAGAATAGACATGGATGTAAACTAATCTTAAATTTGGAACCTAAAGTCTTATGTCTTTGGATTTTTTTAGATTAAATATCATTTAATTTTTTTTCCTCTCTTCATTAGAATGAATTTTAGCTACACACAGTGAGAAGTTGGCTACTGCATTTAAAAAAATAGTTTTATTAATTTCAGAGTGGAAGGGAGAAAGAGAGGGTGATAGGAATATCAATGATGAGAGAGAATCATTGATTGATGCCTCCTACATGCCCCACGCTAGGGATCAACCTCTCGATCCCAGGCATGTGTCCTGACAGGAAATTGAAACATGACCTCCAGGTTTATAGGTCAATGCTCAACCACTGAGCAACCTCGGCCAGGCAGCTATTCCATTTTAACAGATGAAAAGGATGCCAACTAGAGAGAGAATGTCATTGAATCAGATAACAAAGAACTCAAGCTTACTTTTCAGTAGCAACATTAAAGCTTAGTGTGTGTGTGTGTTTGTGTGTGAGTGTATGTGTTTGTGTGTAATTTTAAACAACACACAACATACATGAGAAGCAGCATGTCAAATTGCCTTAAACCTTTTTCTAAATTGTATGCTAATCACCCTTTGTCTATGAACCACATTATGTTGTGGGATTCAGAAGCTGTAAAGCACAATGCAAGAATTTTAGTTAAGATGAAATATGTAATGTAAACATTACCTCTTAGACCATTAAAAGAAGGCAGATGATAGAAAAAGTATTATACTTTGAGTTATATCATCACATGACTCTTGTTTATTTCTTTTTTCTCTTCAAACTAAGACAAGGAATGCGACACAGTTGACAGAATGACAAGGGGACAATAAGTATTTTCTGATCTTGGGAAATCAAGCATTGGCCTGCCATGGCATGCTTGAGGAGTGAAGTGCTCCTTGTAAACTGGGAAAAGAAACTCTGGAAATCAAAGTCAAGTCACATCTATGCAGAGATGACAGCCTGCACTTCCAGGAAGGCCTTTGCATGGGTGTGAATTTGATGTTCTTTAAAGGACACCTTGTAACTGTTTAGTGAATGTCAGGCCATTTTCACTTTGTCTTTGCGCATACTAGGCTGTAGCTGCTTTGGTGAAGCCAGTGGAGAAATTCCTCAGGAACCTGTTGGCAGTGTTTCCATCAACAGTTTTCCTCCTTAGATTGACATGCTTAACTTTTAATGCCTTTTCTTTGAGGAGAAGGCTTGAAAGGAATAGTGCTACAATTAGAAATGAATATTTAATAAATTCCAAAACTGGAGTAATTGCATGGCTAGTGTTCTGTATTCACAGTGCAATAAAACTATAAATTATTAACAAAACTGGAAACAAAATACAAATCAAAAAGCATAAAATCTAAAATGTTACCACCTGGCAATTAAAAAACAAAAAAGCAATCTCACGCATCAGCATCACTAGCTTCAAATAAAAATTAAAAACAAATTGTTTAATATGGAGAAAATGACAATAATGCAGACATTATAAATCAGAATATATTGGAAGATGAAATAAGGCCAAAAAGAAAACTCAATTAAAAGAAGTATTAATAAACTTGAAATTATGTCAATAAACATTAGACTTCAAGCATTACAAAAATAATAACAAACAAAAAAACGAGAGATAAAATAAGACATTAATCCAATAATACCTAAAATGAAACAAACAATTATTTAAAACTAATAAATATCCAAAATCTGGTTCACTGAGAAAAAAAAAAAGTGAATCTTTAAATAATAAAGGGAACAAAGAAAGAAAGCATACTAGTAAAATATGCATGAAATTACAATGTTGAAATTACCAAAGAAAAGGGAGAAATTAAAAAACCATCAGGGACAATCTTCTCTTCTATATGTAAATTCATTTTATTTATTTCTTTATTTTTATTCTATTTTTGTTAATCCTCACCTGAGATATATTTCCATTGATTTTTAGAGAGAGTGGAAAAGAGAGGAAAGACAGAGAGGAACACATTGATGGGTTGTCTCTTGAACATGTCCCAACTAGGGCCAAGGCGACAGAGGAGCCTGCAATAGAGGTACTTGCCCTTGATCAGAACTGAACCTGAAACCCTTTGGTCTGCAGGCCAAGGCTCTATCCATGGAGCCAAACTGGCTAGGGCTGTAAATTCATTTTAGAATCTGGATGAAATAAATGATTTTCAATTCCACCTATTTCCTGCATAGATCATTGATTACAGTTAACAAAGATAATTATCTCCAGCTTGGAACTTTTTTTTTTCCATGAACATAAACTGGTCTGCTACCTTTTGCATGTAATGTCTAGAAGGACTTCTAGCTACTTGATTCTAAGAAAGATAAATTAGCAACACATTCTGTTAAGAAATGAAAATTTTACTACATTTAAATGAAAATATTACTACATTTAAATGAAAATATTACTACCTTTTACTACATTTAAATGAAAATTTCCCCAAGGAGAGGTAAACATTTTAAAGAGGTCAATCAATACCAAAGAGAAACAGAAAAGAAATAACATGCTCATAATTTTTACTATTGCTTTTCAAATATTTAAGTAACAAATAACTTTAAGTGTATTTAGATTATTTCAGAGAGTGAAAAAAAAACCCAACAATAAGAAAAATATGACTTCTTTCTTAAGGTATTACATATGTGTCCTTATTCCCCAAATACCCCCAACTCCCGTATTCATGCCCTGACCCCACTGGTGTCTGTGTCCATTGATTAGGATTATATGCATGCATACAAGTCCATTGGTTGATCTCTCCCCTTTACCCCAACCTCCCCTACCTTCCCTGAGGTTTAATGTTCTGATCGATGTTTTTCTGTCTCTGGGTCTGTTTTTGTTCACCAGTTTATGTTGTTCATTATATTCCATAAATGAGTGAGATCATGTGCTATTTATCTTTCTCTGCCTGGCTTATTTCACTTAGCATTAACTGGTTTTGAAGTGTGTGATAATGCATCATCATGAAGGAAAATTACTTTGCCATGTCTTCTGGCACATTCTGGTTGTTTCACGAGCAAAGTATGGTTCATATTGATTATTTGTTGTCAGTAGCAATTAGTATTAATATTTTCACCTGGTTTTAGAAGCTCATAATACACCACACCGTTCTGATCCCACCAAACGCAGAGCATTGTTTTCTTTCTGAAGTGATTTGGCCTTGCAGTCAATGTTGATGGTTGACCTGGGAATCTCCAAATAAACCACTTTCATTACCAGTCACAATTTGATGAAAAAAAAAAAAAAGCCACTTTCTTTTGTGCCGTTGAAACATTTTATTGATGACCTTTTGCTTTTCCACTTGTCTTTTGATCAGTTGATGTGGCACCCATTTTCCTTCCTTTAAAATCTTTCCCATTGCTGTGAACAATTGGAAATTGTTAGCTGAGCAACATTTAATCTTTCTGCAAGTTGTGCTTGAGTTTGACACACATCTTCATCCAATAATGCTTGTAATTATTGGTCTTCAAACTTTTTTGGTTGACCTGGATGTTCTTTGTCTTTCATACTGAAATCATCACTTTTAAAGCACTTAAAGCATTGTTCACAAGTATCTTGAGTTGGAACATGTTCACCGTAAGCTTCCCAAAATATTTAGCAGCACTTTTCTTCAAAAATAAAGTAATGAATTAAAACTTCTTACAAATGCTCTTTCTCTGTTGGCATGAAATTCGACACTTAAATATATAGCCAAACCGGTTTGGCTCAGTGGATAGAGTGTTGGCCTGTGGACTGAAAGGTCCCAAGTTCGATTCCGGTCAAGGGCATGTACCTTGGTTGCGGGCACATCCCCAGTAGAAGGTGTGCAGGAGGCAGCTGATCAATGATTCTCTCTCATTGATGTTTCTAACTCTCTATTCCTCTCTCTAAAATGTCAATAAAATATACATATATATTTTTAATTGATTTTTTACAGAGAATAAGGGAGAAGGATAGAGAGTTAGAAACATCAATGAGAGAGAAACATTGATCAGCTGCCTCCTGCACACCTCCTACCGGGGATGTGCCCTCAAACCCGGGGACCTTTCAACCTTTCTTTCAGTCTGCAGGCTGATGCTCCATCCACTAAGCTAAACAGGTTAGGGTGAAATTCGACATTTTTAAGCGTAAAAATATCTATGATGTTAACACCTTCAGCAAATTTGACATATGGCGTTTTGAAGATTGTTGTCAATACAATAAAATAGCATACATACCAAATTTCATATATATAAACTTATATGTAACTCCACCTATTGAATAAAAACATCATTATTAAGTGCTACATCTAATATTACTTTTAACCCAGCATATTTCTCCATGAATATGAACTATAGAAATAAGTAGCACACCTAATTTAAGAGACAGAGGTGACCATTTTAAGAACCTGAAGAATTTATTCTTCACTTCCAACATAAAGCATAGTTTTGAAGAACAAGTTGAAGCATAAATTGCTGATGGCCAAGTGAAGAGCAAGAGGCAGTGTCCCTTGGCTTGCTCTACAGATCACTTGGACACTGTTCTCAGAGTATGATCCTACAACTTGTCTCCTGTCATCCCTCTTCACTCCCCCATCCTCTCTTATTCCTGATTTTCATAGACTTTATGTGAAAAAGTATAACCTCCAGGTCAGAACACATGTTTGAAACTACATAACACATTAGGAAAACTAGTTCTCCAAAGTGACCCCCATATACATTTGTTCCCCAATTCATATTCTTGTAGAGTCCCCTTGCACACTGAATCTGATATGGGCCTATAACTCACTATAGTCAGTAAAATGCAGTGGAAGTGATGTCATTCCAGTTCTAGGCCTGAACACTAAGAAGGCCTTACAGCTTCTGCTTTTGTGCTATGGGGAGCCCTGAGTTGCCATGAGAGCAATCTAGTTTCCCTGACTGAAAGAGCCGATGGAGACATTCACCTTGTGAAGAGGCCACAAGTGGGTAAAGAGGCCCTGAGATTAGGGAGGAAGGCTCAGCCTTCCAGCCAACCCTCACAAGGCACCAGATATATCAGTGAGCCATGTCAAGCATTCCAGCCCATTCAAATGAAAGAAATCTTCAGTCGAGTCCCAGAATCTTTAAAAATAAAAAAAAAATGCTTCTTGTTTTTTTTGGGGGGAGGAAGGGTGGGTATTTGTTTTTAAGCCATAGAGGTTTAGTTTAGTTTGTTTGATAGTAATAGATTATTAAAACACATACCAACTATGAAACCTTGAGAGTCACTTGACCTTGTCAAGTTTCAATGTTCTCATTAGAAAAAAATTGAAATTTTAAAAATACTTAATTCATTGTATCAGTGGGAGTATTAAATGAGCAGAACATGGACAGCTCCAGGTCTAGCAAATAGTAATCTTGAATAAAGTATTTGTGATTATTACTTTATGACTTTTCATAGTTGCCCAGGTCTCTAGTCCATTTTATAGCTCTTACTCTTATCCTTATGAATACTAGGCTTGACTTAGTCATATCTGCTTTCTCTTATTCTATGTGATGATTGGAAGGCAAAGGCTATCTATGAATGTCTGAGTTTACATTCTCATTTGGCCATTTACTAACTGGTTAACCTGCATAAATTTCTTTGGTGAACATCTGCAGAATGGCCACAGTTACACCTGTCTCTGATTGCTAAGAGGTTAGAAAATGTTAATATATGTGAGGAACTTATGTATATTAGTATTTTAAGAATAATATCATTTATTAAATGGGCACAGGCATTATACTTGAAACAAATACTATATCCTCTGTAAAGTCTTCCCAGATTACTATATGCAGAATATTTTCTTCCTACATCTCTCATCTCAAAGTAATCTCTGACATGTCCCATGACATATCCAAGAACACCACCTTCTGATTTGTTGGTGTAAGACTCTCTCCAAATGAACTGTGAATTTATCAAGGACAGAGGAATGAAGACTCTATCCAAATGAACTGTGAATTTATCAAGGACAAAGGAATGTCTCAGTCATATCTGTAAAATAAGCCCATGTTGTAGCCTTTTTCCAGGAACTGACATCTTTGAGGTGATACTCCTCTGCCTCATGGGAATTAACTATTGTATGAATGTTGGTGGAAAGCAGAGACTCATTTCTCATTTTAAAAACTGCAAATGCTCACCACTCAGTCTCCCTGGTTATTGGCAGCAAAATCGTAGGCTGATTTCACTAGTTGGATACCCCCACTCACAATTTCGACCCTGCAATAAGTGGCCCATGGAAGTATGGAGAATTTATTTCAGCACAGTGAGCAGTGGTGACTGCAGCAGACAGGGTCCAGTGTTGGCCGCGTGATTGTGACAGTCATGGATTAGGTTCCCAGAAACAGTGACAACAACATCTCAATCCTATTTTCTCTGCAAGAGCTTGGGCTATGGTATTCCCTATTTCCCATAACCAATGGCTCCCACTTGCACAGGATGATTCTCTGTCCTTCACTTAGTGCCTGTGAGATCTTTTTTTAGTTTCTCCTAAAATTTTCTTCTTATCTTTGTAGAACTGGCTTTTCTCTTTGCAACCAAGAGCCCTGGCTAGTATAGCATCATTGACAAGAGAATCCTTGGAAAATTGGCTATTATCAGAATCCCTAAAGGAGACAGTTAGTGTCATTTTGGCTAATGAAAAAATTTTGAGAGAGAAGGATAATAGAAAATGTAATTATGTGAAGAAAAAGAACTAAGGTATATTGCCTTTTACACTTAAAAATATTGTTAATTTGTGAGATTTTGGAGAGCAAATAATTCAGGTAGGTGACAAGTGTGGGTCTTTATATAGTCTTCTAATTACTGGAATGTGAATAATAAAGACAATAACAGCAAGGGAACTAGAAAGGCAAAGAAAGAGAAGGCTCATGGGTAAGAACATTTCCCTTCTTCAAATATCTCAGAGGAGATCAGGATCACATCATTAGACGAAGTAGGAAAAAAGTATTGGCAAAACTCTCAGATGGATGTTTTATTAGCCTTTACATTGATTAGCTTTACCTAAAAGATCAAATAATCTACCAAGCCTGGCATGAGTTTCACAGTTCTTCATATCACCTGCACAAAGGAAAAATGAGACAACAAGCTGCTTGGTCAGTGCACACTTCATCATTAGTGCTGTCATTGCTTCTCTTTTTTTAATTTAATTTAATTTTATTGTATTTTTTTTTAAATCATCATTTATCCCTATGCTCTCTCCCACCTCCGCCCATGCCCTCCCCCCTGCAATCATCACTGGACTAAACAATAGAGAAATGGAGACAGTTGCTAGAGAATTTCTTGTCTGGCTGAGTCAAAACCATGGGTCCTGTGAACTGTGGAAACTTTAGGTGTATTTGAAGAGGAACATGTGAATAAAGATTTGATAAAAGTCATGAAAGTGAATCATTCTCATAACAACTCACAAATGTTTTTCAAAGTAGTGTTCAGATCTACTGAGAAGGAAGACTAGTAGATAGAGAACTGTGCTCACAAATATCTCTGGTCTGAAACCCAGACCCAGAATCATGCCTGCCACACCTCAGTGACACTCTAAACACAGAACAACACTAGCCATGGTCCCCCTTGCCTTTAAAGCAGTTACATGTATTGGTTGTGGTGAACTGCTTCATATGGACACTGCACCATACAAAACAGTTAAAACAGTTAAAATAACCTTGAGTTTGGGATGGGAATGGGGGAATAAGGACAATTATGTGAGACCATAATCAATAATAAGTAAATAAGTAAATAAATAAATAAAATAAAATAAAATGATCTTGAGCCAGGCCTTTCAACTGTGGTATAAGAGCCAACTACATGAATTTGAACACAGTAGGTATATAGTAAATATGTATTAGTTTGATTTCTAGCAAATCCCACTTCAGACACTGGATAGACACAGAACTTTTCAAAATATATTTTTTTAAATAAATAAATATTAAAACAAGAAAATGAACTGAATTGCTATGCTCTTTTTAATATGATGCCACTTTTTCCAAAATAAAATCATAATTCAACATTAATAATGAGCAGCTTTCCACTTTATCCAATTTTGGTAAATGAGAATGTTCTCCTGGTGTCAGAATGTCTCCAGCTTACTCTTAATTTGATCCTTGTCTACTCTGCCCTGATGTGAAAGACAGATGGAGACTGTGCAGACCCCCAGGCTCTCTTTTGATTCTCGCTGTAAAAATGCTTATCATGTCCACCCTTTGAAGAGCAGTCGGGCATCACCATTCCTTCCTTTTTTGGAGGTCAAACTAAAACTAAGTCCCTTTCCACAGGATTCAGATTAAGTAGAGTAACTTCTCTTTCCATTATTTCTTTATGTTAAATGACCCAGACACCATCTAACTTCAAGGACTCATTATTTCTCTGAGATATAAATGAGGATCATGTTACCTTAACAAGAAGCAATTGGGTGTTAGCAGCTCATGGACCCTCTAAGGGTCCCTCCATTGCCTGTCCCTAAACTTATTTTTGCTCCAGACTGAAGTGAATGGAGACTTGTGGATTTTCTTAACAAGGGAAGACGGCTGACCCAGGAGGCCCTTCATGTAGGAGGAGATGAACTCTTTCCTAACATGTATTGAAGGATATCTTCTGACCCGAAAAAGAGAGCAGAGAGCATTCAGGAAAAGGGTATTGTGACTGTTTTATGTATACATTTTATTTATGGTTTTAGAGAGAGAAAGTGTGTCTGCATGCGCTCGTGCTCCTGTGTGTGTGTGTGTGTGTGTGTGTGTGTGTGTGTTTCAGAGAGAGTTGAGAGAGAGAGAGAGAGAGAGAGAGAGAGAGAGAGAGAGAGAGAGAAAGGTTAATTTGCTGCTCCATCCATTTTATGCATTCACCGGTTACTTCCTAAATGTGCCCTGACCAAGATTGAACCTGCAACCTTGGAGTATGGGGATAAAGTCTAACCAACTGGGCTGCCAGGCCAGGGTTGCTATCATGACTGTGTTTGTTTGTTTGTTTGTTTTAAGTACATTTTATTTACAGAGCAGAAGGGAGAGGGTTAGAGAGTTAGAAACATCGATGAGAGAGAAACATCCATCAACTGCCTCCTATACACTCCTTACTGGGGATGTGCCAGCAACCAAGGTAGATGCTCTTGACCTGAATCAAACCTGGGAACTTTCAGTCCACAGGCTGACACTCTATCCACTGAGCCAAACCAGTTAGGGCTATCATGACTGTTTTGATAGGTGGTTTCTAAGACTAGCAGAAACAGAAAACGTTGGCCTGCTCCATCCCCCATTCACCCCCACCTCTGCCTTCAACCAGTGTGACCTTAGCCTCTTACTGTGGCACAAAGTGCATTTGTTCTTTTCTTTATAGTTTGTGTTGTGAGTTGACATGTCCTCAGCAAAGATCATTTGAAGACTTAACTCTCAGTACCGCTGAATGTGACCTTATTTAGAAACAGGGTCTTTACATGGGCAATAAAGTTAAAACAAAGTGTTAAAGTAGACCCTAATCCAATATGACTGCTGTGTCCAGACTGCCCTTTTGGACACAAAAACACATACACCAAGGGAAGATACCATGAAGGCAACCACGTGGTGATAGAGCCAAGGATCAAAGTCAGCTGCCAGGCAAGACATGCTAAGGATTGAAGGCCACCATCAGAAGCCAGGATGAGGTAAGAAGGATGACACACTCAGAGGGAGGGTGGACCTGCTCAGCCCTTGATTTGGGGGTTCCAGCCTCCAGCACTGTGAGAAGAGGAAGTTTTCTTGTTGAAAACACCCAGTTTATGGTAATTTCCTATAACAGCCCCAGCAAACATACACAGAGGGCTGTGCCCTAATTCAGTGCTCTCTTTATACTAGGGGTGTCGAACTCAATCAGAGAAGGGGCCAAAATCTAAAATCCAGCCTAAATTGCGGGCCGATTTAGGTTTACTGAACAGTCATAAACTGTCATTGTGATGGAAACGCAGCGGAGTGCAGTGATGACAGCGCGGTGCGGGCCACATTGCAAGGCCTGGCGGGACGGATTTGGCCCACGGGCCTTGTGTTTGACACATGTGCTTTATACCATGATAATAGACGAGAGAAATGAGGCTCCACAAAGTTGTCAAGGCTGAAGTAATCATTCTGGTGTGTAACTGTGCTCATGATTTTCCCCTTAGCGCATGGCTTTACAGTGATCTCTATGACTAATTTTGAGAAGCAAATTTATTATTGATTGACACTGTTTTATTTTATCAATGCTTTGTAGAAACACTGTACACTCTTCTGTAATTCCATTGGTTTCTGATCTCAAGATACCTTTCTTAGCTTCAGGTGGCTGGCTGGTTGAACATACAATGTTGTGTTTGTGTTGCTGTGGATAGGAAGCTATTTACATATCATGTTGTGTTCTGTGCACAATGTCATTCAAATTTTTCTATTATGCAAATAAATTACAAATGTTTGTTTCACAACATAGAAAAGACTGAGTATAGAATGTATTTTATTTTCTCAAAAGATTAGCGGTATGCAATAAACCTTTAATGGAGACACTTCTAAAGATGGTAGGGTGAGGGGTAGGGATTCTTTAGTTGTTTTTGTAAAAACATGGAGCAATGGCTTGAAAGTAAATGAATGTTGCCATCTTTTGGTTTCAAAAATAAAAATGCATGGATTGATATTTTACAGTTTCTCATAATTACTTTTTTTCAGCCTCGATTCCTAACAGTCCTCAAATATCAAATTATTTAAAAGTCCATGTTTGTCTGGCCCATGTGGCTCAGTAGTTGAGCATCAACCTAAGAGCCAAGAGGTTTCGGTTTAATTCTAGGCCAGGGCACATGCCTGGGTTGTACCGTGTTTCCCCAAAAATAAGACATCCTCCGAAAATAAGACCTAGCGCTTGGAAAGAAAAGACATTCCCTGAAAATAAGACCTAGGGCAACTTTGGGAGAAAAAATTAATATAAGACACTGTCTTATTTTCGGGGAAACAGGGTAGGTTCAATCCCCATTAGGGATCATACAAGAAGCAGCCAATGATTCTCATCATTGATGTTTCTATCTCTCTCTTCCTCTTTGAAATTAATAAAAGCATATTCAAAAGTTCACATTTATTGTTTTTCCCAAGCATAGCACAGTCTGCCTTAGATATTGAGATTTTATTGTTTCAAAGCTTTCATAATTAAACATTGGAATATGTGCACACAGGGTGCAGATAAAGCCACAGAGCAGTTACAAGACAGAGCATAGCGCTGATTCCTAGAGGAACTTACGTACTTTCTAACTGCATCTTTGGCAGCTTTAGTAACTTTACAATGCATCAATTTCTTCATCTGGTATTGGCAAATTCATATTTATCTTCTATATATGTAATAAGAATTTTAATAATAATTAAATCATGTGATAACCCTGTGATGATAATTATCATTCTATAATTATCAGAAGTTCCTGTTTTTAGTTTTTATTTACTTTTTTGTTTCCTAAGAGGCATTTGTAGTTCTTCAAATGAAAAGAGCATGTTTTGAAGCTCACCCATGTGGTAAATTCCTAAAGAGACAAATTAGAATTAAATACTTTTTTTTTCCTAGACTTTTGGTAGCAGCTGATATCACTCCTTAATTTAGCTCCTACAGATGTTGCCTAGATGAGTTTCATGCAAGATCTAGAAAGGATGGGATTTTAAAAATGCATTTTTTGTTTGTTTGAATATATATTTTATTGATTTTTTTTTACAGAAGAGAGAGGGATAGAGAGTTAGAAACATTGATGAGAGAGAATCATAGATCAGCTGCCTCTTGCACACCCCCTACTAGGGATGTGCCCGCAACCAAGGCACATGCCCTTGACCGGAATCGAAAGTGGGACCTTTCAGTCTGCAGGCCAACACTCTATCCACTGAGCCAAACCGGTTTCAGCACATGTTTAACAATATGCATTAGTATGGACCCCTGAAAGCATTTCTATTCTATAGCTCCTGCTTTTTCTCCGTGAAAACTCATTACATCATGCTGTCTCATTCTTTGAATAGTTCCAACTCAAACATACTCAGTTTACAAGTCACATAATTTCTCCACATGCTAGAGGCATAAACACTGACGTTCCATTAAAAAAAAAAATGGAGTTGTTATCCTGTCTTTGAAAATCAATGAGTTTAGTATTAGGAATTAGGTTTTTCTTTCCATCAACCCCAAATAATCTTGTCAGAGATCCCTGACATGGTTTTGAAGTTGTACCAAGTGGAAGGGAATAACTCACACCCCTGCA
This sequence comes from Pipistrellus kuhlii, assembly GCF_014108245.1. Lineage (NCBI taxonomy): Eukaryota > Metazoa > Chordata > Mammalia > Chiroptera > Vespertilionidae > Pipistrellus > Pipistrellus kuhlii. The sequence goes on from NW_023425404.1 coordinate 5,763,869, forward strand.
GCTAGTTGGCTCTGCTTGAATACCTGGGGAAACAGGGCTCTGTCAGTCCCTCCATCAGAGAGCTCTCACAGGAAGCACCTGGAAAAGCAGTCTGAAGCTGTGCTGTAATAGCTCCTAGGTCAAAAATTAGTTCTCTCTCGCACCTCAATACTGGCAGATAAAATTTATCAACAATTCCATCTTCAGCAACAAATAATGTGTAGCATCCCAGGTGTAGAGAGCAGGAGTAGGTTGCACACTGGCCCTTTGGGCAAAGCTTCAAAGGCTTCAGGCAGCCAGCCTGCCGGCTGTAAAAATCACAGAAACGCAGAAGAGTCAAATGCCAGCCTGTCACCGTCCTTGAAGAAGATGGATGGGACTATCAATAAGCCAATAAAGTGAAGGCAGTGGTGCCTGTGACAGGGAGCTAGCGGGAGGAGTGACGAGGCAGAAGTCAATAAGGCAGCTTATTACAGCCCAAGCTGATAAGTGATATCATTGTCAATAAGTAGAGATTGAGCCACCTGGGAGAATGAATGTCCCTACTGTCAGGAGCGTCAGAATGGGTGGCAGATGCAGCTCTGTGTCTCATTCTGGGAATGGTATACACTGCTTTTTCACTCTCTGCAGCGACAGAAGGAGAGAGGGTACACATCTGGACCAATGGTTCCTTGTCACTGTGCTGTAAGGCAGATTTGGGAAGAAGCTCTGTTGCCCACAGTTTAAATTGCACGGTGTCTCAGTCTCTCTAGTGTGTCACCAAAGCAATGATATTTTATTTTTTAAGTTTAATTATTTCACAATAACTTCTTACCCAAGAGCCCAAACTCCCTTAAAATGTAGTTTTTCTGAAGTTCTGTGATACTATGATAATGTGCATGTACAATACATGAATTACGTGCACATGAACATCTAATGATTTCTCATTGTCAGTAGGTACAAATGTATTTGACACATGACTGACTGTATGTGCATATCTTTCTGAGCACTAAAGAATAAAAGTAAGGTCAGCAATAACTGGAGAAGGATTTAAATAGGGTTGTGGAAGTCAAGATTACTATGATGTGAATTATTGTGATTACTCTGTTATTTATCTGAGATGTCAAATGGTTATAATCTTCAGGTCAAAATAGGACAATTTTAAATATTTCCAACTACTTAATTTTTCCAACAATCCTACATGGTATTTTCTATTATCACTATTAAGAAATTTTAAAAAATAAAATAGATATCATTAACCTGGGTTCACTGATAATATAAATAAAAATGTGTTCCATAATCAGAGGATTCAGATACATTTGTGTGTTTCCTAATCACAATTTGCATTAACTTCTTCAACTGCACTAAGTCAATATTTTATTCAGTTTACTCCACTCAGCAAAACTAGATTCACCCAACAACAGAGAAGTGTCAAAATCTCAAGAGATTCAATGTCTCTCAGGCCATCCCAGATCACTAACACTAATATTCATGGATTAATAGGAAAGTAGGGTTTGGTTTGGAGTACAGTTGCCAAATACAATACAGGACTCAGAGTTAATTTTGAATTTCAGATAAACACCAAATAATTTATTTTTAAAAATATACATTTTTTTAATTGATTTCAGAGAGGAAAGGTGAAAAAGAGAGAAGGAGATAGAAATATCAATGATGAGAAAGAATTACTGATTGGATGCCCTTCTGCAAACCCCCACTGAGGAGAGAGCCCTCAACCGGGCATGTGCCATGACTGGGAATAGAACCTGGACCTCCTGTTTCATAGGAGGCTCAACCACTTAGCCAAGCTGGCCTGGCCCAAACGACTTTTTTTTTTTTTTAATATACCGTATTTTTCGGACCATAAGACTCTCCGGACCATAAGACGCACCAGTTTTTAGAGAAGGGAAATGAAGAAAAAAAGATTCTGAAACAAATAGTGTCCTAAAATATTTTATGTGCATTAAAACCCAACATCACAGTCATAAACACATGTAATCAACCCTGTAAAGTAACAGCAGCATTTAGAACCATTTTAGAGCCAGGCAAGCACACAGAGACCACACAGAACCGGGCAAGTAAAAAAACTTTTTTTTTTTAAGTATATGTGTAGGCTATATTTGGACCATAAGACGCAGGGACTTTTCCCCCCCCACTTCTGGGGGGAAAAAAGTGCGTCTTATGGTCCGAAAAATACGGCATATGTATGTGTGTGTGTGTGTGTGTGTGTGTGTGTGTGTGTATATATATATATATATGTATGTATATATATATATATATATATATATATTTATATTTTTTTTTTTTTTTTTTTTTTTTTTTACAGAGAAAGAGAGAGGGACAGAGAGTCAGAAACATCAATGAGAGAGAAACATCGACCAGCTGCCTCCTGCACACTCCCTACTGGGGATGTTCCTGCCACCAAGGTACATGCCCTTGACTGGAATCGAACCCCAGACCTTTCAGTTTGCAGGTCAACACTCTATCCATTGAGCCAAACCGGTTTTGGCCCAAACAAGTTCTTAATATAAGTATATCCCACAGAATATTTGAAACACAATTATATTATACTAAAGGATTATTCATTATGTATCAGAAATTCAAATACAGGGAGGGTGCCTTTATTTTTATTTGCTAAATCTGGGAACCCAAAAGTAGACTTTTGGGCATTTCCTTGCGAAGCTGGGACAACATTTTTATTTTTCTGACTTGGGCTTCCTATACCTGTCTTTCACAGAAAACTTTAAAATTTTCTAATTCCCAGCTCTCCTGACCCACTGCAGATGGGCACTTTGTGCAGCTTCAATTGCCTCTGTCAATCTTGCCTCTGTCCAGATTTAATGTAAGCCTCGGGCTACATTGCAGCACTTGTTCAATTGTTCTCCTTCCGGTATATAAGTCATTCCTTGGCACATATGGAATTCTAAGTAAAGTTATGTATATGAATATCACCCAGGATTAGGTCAGTTATGCTTAGAGCTAGTTATTTCCTCCTTTTCTCCCTGCTCTGAAACTACTGAATTGTGAATACAATATTAAAATCTCAGCATCATCTGAACTGAGCCCAGCAATGCAAAGGAAACCATTCATCTAATAATCTGTCCCATTACAATAATAGGATGAGGTCATCCAGACTGTAACTTTTAATGGGACGTTTCAGCACTCAGCAGCTAAAACCCCATTGCACTGTGTCTGCCAGAATCCAATGCTGTTTCCCACCTGTGGCTCAATTCACTCAGCCCTTCTCCCTTTTGCCTTGTTACCCTGACCTGTCAAAGCCTACCCAAGTACTCAGAGCTGTTGCCAATGAATAAAAAGCAATAGGAAAGCTTATCCCATGAAAATCAAGGCTGTTCTGAGGATCTCAGTTCAGAAGAGATTCCTTGCTTATTGTCTGACCCCCTCTCTAAAGTAAAGTTTGAACACATAGCATTATATGTCTGTTGTTCCATCTAGTTAAGAGGTAGGTGTAAGAATGCTTTAACACAGTTGGTTAGTTGCAGAGAGAAAGTAAGTTGAATGATTTTCATAATGAGTTTTCTAAGTAAAATTAGAAAATTGTGGTGTTGATTCATTTGTTTGAAGTTTTTCTTCCATGAAATTCTCTTAATATCTGTGGCAACCTTTTTCATTACAAGTTTGAGATTTTTTTAAAAATTGAGTCCTGAAGAAAATATTCTCAAATGAAATTGTCCTTTAAATATTACTCCCTGGTCATTAGTCATTTAGATATATTTCTTTTCCAAAACAAAATATCATCTGCCTTTTAATTTTCCTCTATAGGAAATCACTCAAACTTTGTAACACTAAGGGATTCTCTTTTAGTTCAATGTTTCCAAAATGTGTGAAATCAAAGAACACTAAGACCTCTGGAAGGTACTAATACTAATTTGAGTGGAATTATCAATATTTCAAGAAGTGTAATAAAAAAAGTAAACATTGAACCCAACATAAAACTGCAGAGAAATTTTTCTTAATTTATTTGACAAAAAAGGTCCGTGAATAAATTAAAAAAAGCAATCACAGGAAATATAAAATGTTAAGATCTATAACACAATGTAAAGATTTTATAAATAAAATAGACTAATCCTATATAATAAAAGGCTAATATGCAAATTGACCAAACAGCAGGACAACCAGTTGCCATGATGTGCACTGGCCACCAGGAGGCAGGTGCTCAATGCAGGAGCTGCCCTCTGGTGGTCAGAGTAATACCACAGGGAGAGTGCTGATGAGACAGAAGTCAGGCTCAAAGCTGAGGAGCGCAGAGGCAGTGGCAGGAGCCTCTCCACCTCCGCATCAGTGGAACATTCCCTGAGCTGTCCCAGACGACAAGAGGGTGCAGGCCGAGCTGAGAGACCACCCTCCCTACAGTAAATGAATATCATGCACTGGGCCTCTAGTCACTTATAACTTTCTATCATTTTATTATAGATTAATTTTTTCCTCTTCTAAGCATAGTTAGCTTTATAAGGCTAGATATCCTATGTTGTTAATTTTGGATTGAATACTTAACATTGTACATAATATGCAGAAGTATCATGGAGTCCCAATTATCCAAGTCTGACTCTCAGCTCTGCCATGCCCTTGCTTTGTGTATGTGGAGTATGCCACTTAATATGTCTAAGCATCAGTTTCATAATCTTTAATATAAGTATTATTTACTTCATAATGAAATTGATAGATACCATAAACCAATACTTAGAAAATTCTTAATATGATGCTTAACAGATAATCGTTAATAAATGTTTGGTATTACTATGAATGTTTTGGGTTTTTAAAAATATATTTTTATTGATTTCAGAGAGGAAAGAAGAGGGAGAGAGAAATAGAAACATCTATGATGAGAGATAATCATGGATCGGCTGCCTACTGCAAGTCCCCCACTGGGGATTGAGCCCATAACCTAGGCATGTACCCTTGACCGGAATCAAACCTGGGACTTTTCAGTTCACAGGCCAATGCTCTATCCACTGAGCCAAACTGACTAGAGTGACTATGAATGTTTTGTAATGCTTCATTAAAAATGTTAAATATAAAAAAATATTAAATAAATATAAAATAATACACTTATTTAATTTTATGATGTTCTAAAAAAGTAAGCCACACTTAAAAAGGCATGAAAGCAACACATTATTTGTTTTGTTATTATTTGTAGAGACTCTTTCAAGGCAGAGGTTATAATTTTGATGTTACCTATAGTATTGATTTTGCAAAGAGACCAATCTTGTCATTTACTAAATGACATAAAAATATAAATCTTTTATTCTGCTTATTTCTAATGACTTCAGAGGATGTGAAATAAGGTCCACGTTCATTCTGAGAGCAAATAGTAAGTACAGTGTGTTTTCATAAATTTGAGTAAGTTGAGTAAAGGTGTGTGTCTTGGAGTACTTTATTCTTTAAAGGGAGCACTTTCTCAATAGAAAAATCAGATTCTAAAGACTAAGAAGACCAATTCGTGAGTGCCTGTCTTCAGAAAATCTAAAGCAAGTGCACTAAAGCCTTCCAGGACTCCTAATAAGATAAATACCCTCAACAAAATAATGTGGGCATGAAGTAACCAATTTATAGGCAATAGCTCATGGAGAAAAAATATTGGATAGAGATACTGCAGGGGAGATTCAGGGAGGCTCAATGTAATTGTCCTTTTTCAAATTTTCCTATTTTGTTGACCCTAGGGTGAAAATCTCCTAAACACCTTCCACCTCCTCTCATAATGCAGGTGACTAGTTTATCTCAGTCCATTTGAGCTGATTTTTCAAGTCTATTTCAAGAGAAAAGAATCAAATGACTTCCCCACAGCTCAGCTGGAGAGCCATGGATACAGTTTCTGGGAGATAAAGACAATCTGTGAAATGGAAAATGAAAGAAGAAAAATAATAGAGCCAAATAATAGCCACATAGCATTTCCACTAAAAGGAGTTTTACCTTTAGCCAAAAGGCTGGTCATGACTTGAGCTTCATCTATTTCAGTCGCTATCTCAAGAGAAATTTAAAAATATGCAGTAGAATCATTTTGCCCTATCTCCAACTTGCACAGCAAAAATGTATCCAGTCCTCAGTAGAAAATAAACTTTAGTGCTGATCACTTCTCACTACCAACTGTAACCTAAGACCTACTCCAATTAGTTAGTCTTAAAATATTAAACACAACCAAATTTCTTTGGAAATGTGTCCTGTGGAAATAAAAGCGTGCAGATTTATCCACATCAAGTACAGACGGAGACATGTGGAATCATTGCTATTTTGGCAGCAATTGTCAAATGACAATAATCTTGAAAAATATTGCAGCCGTTTCTCATCCTGTAGGGTCAAAGTTACAGGCAAACTATGAAAAGTTTAAAATTATTTTTAAGTTTCTCTTCCAACAGCTGAAAGGCAAGTCATAAGATCAGCCTTGGTGGCAAAACAAAACCACAGCCTCATTCAGCACTTGCTTCTGTCCCATTTAACCCACGATATGAAATGTGAGATTGCTCCTAACTTTAGTAGCACAACAGAACAGCCCTTCATTAGATCTGAAAAGATAGCTGGACTCTCTGTCAAGGAGGGTCAGCAGGATCAGAAAAGACACTGACGGATGTGTCAGTCTAGTGAAATTGCAAAGATGAGTTTTAATTCTTTCTTCTACCCAGAGACCTCTTTTAGGATTGAGGTCTTGGGCAGTTCGATATTTGGAGGAGAATTACCAGGTTTATTCCATCTCCGTTTCACCCGACTCCCCAAGAAAAGCTTTTGCTTTATGGCATGTGATATTAATGTTGTCTGCCTTTTCTCATTTTACATTTTTGTTAAAATTGGAATTATAGCTCAACTTATTTATAATAATATTAAGTTTTTGATGATCAACAAGAAATGAATATATTTAAGGTCAGATACCAATAGGAGGTTGGCTTGTTAATTTTAAACTAATTAAAATAAGCTTGTAGATGCCGAAAAAAACTGATTTGGCTAAAAGAGTCGGCCTGCGGACTGAAAGGTCCCAGGTTCGATTCCGGACAAGGGCATGTACCTTGGTTGCGGGCACTACCCAGTAGGGGGTGTGCAAGAGGCAGCTGATCTATGATTCTCTCTCATCGATGTTTCTAACTCTCTATCCCTCTCTTCCTCTCTGTTAAAAAAAATCAATAAAATATATATATATATATATTTTAAATAAAAAAATAAGCTTGTATGAATACACATGTTCCCATACAAACAGCCCATGTGCTTTCAACTACTCTACTTCTGATATGTTTTCCCATAAAATGAGAGGCTAAGTCTCCCTTCATGTTCTTTTGTCACAAACTTTTGTCGCCTGAATGAAGAATATCACACCTGGATATGAATAATTGTTCTCTGAAGCACAGTTCTTCTTAGAAATGTAACTTGAATAGCTTACTTCTCTCCCAACATATTTTATTAGGTTGGCTTTTGGGGTGACATCTGGACAATTTAATGACACAAGCCACTTGTGCTGTTCTCTGGGAAGAAATATTGATTTTTCCCCCCCTGGATCTTAACTGATGATGCTTGTAATAATTTTTGATGATAGATTTTTTGGTTTGTTTTTTGACATACTTAGTAATCTGTGCTTGATTTCAAATAGTTTATTATAACTCATGTATTGTTCCTAATTCTGATGTCTTCCATACTTTCATTGTGATTGAACCCTTCTCATAATTTGTAAATTAAGCAATGGGATGTCAGATTTATTTAGAAAGAAAATCATAATTCACTGAGTAATGATTTTTATATTATTTCTGTCATTATAGTGGATACTTAACAATTCTCTGTTCAAGGCCACTGCTGTGTTGAAGATGTTCACAGAAAATGAGCATAGCAACTTCATTGCAAAGTAGACATAACTCAGCTACATACAGAAGGGATCAGGCAGGAAGAAAACTCAGACAGAAAGAAGTGTTCACCCAAGGGTAATACCATTGAACTCCAATTTTATCCCTCAGAGGAACTGATACAAATATACCTATATTATTTTTCTTAAAGTCCATTTAGCTCTTAGAACGTCTCAATTTCATGAAAGTTAGAAATATCATTATGCTTAAGTTATATAAATTGAATAAATATTTATAAATAAATTTTAATTGAGGAAACTGTAAATTTTGTGCATAAGAATTTATAGCTATTAGTAACAGGATAGGTATTGGGTATCTTACAGAATTTATTAAAATCACATAGAGATATTGTTAAATTGTGTCTTAATGTATTAGTTTGTGTAATTTTCCCTATGTAGGCAAGGGTAAGAATTCTGTATTCATAACTCCTAAATCCCCTAAGGATCCAGTTCTGTGGTTTTTTTTTTCAAATAGCTATATTTAACCACTTATTGAATGGTTAAGGCTCTGCATTCTATCATTGTATTGAAACAATTCTGTTCCTCTGGTAACATGTTTAAAATAGGAACTAAGTAGTAGTATTTTTAAATCCTTAAAAAGTAAATGTTAAAAAAAAAAACATTGTGGATTCTTAAATATGAAGCTAGTATTATTCGTTGGGTGAGCGTCTATGCACAAAAGCAACAACAGATGAAAGTTAATTGAGTTACACCCTCCTTTTTAAATTTGTCTTTGTAAAATAAGGAAAATAAAAAATTAATTATCAGATCTATTACAGTTGAGATAATTTGAAAAGCTGAATATTACCAGCCTTTTGAAGTTAAATGTATTTCATTATTTTTATTTTTTATAAATGGTTAGTCCTTTTAATAATATCACATTCAACAGTTTCCCTATAATAATGTAATTCTCAGTTGCATTGGGATAGATTTTCTTTAGAGAGAAAAAAAAAAAAAGATGGTATAGGGAATGCGTATAAACACTTATGAAAGGAAGTGTGCCCTGGATGTGAATGTCATTGATCACTGTTGTGCCAGTGGGAATGGGTTGAGAATTAATACAGTAAAGTGAGTCTTTTTATTATTTTATTTTCAATACACTTGGCATTCAATAATATGTTATACTAGTGCCCTGTTGCATGGATTCATGCACATTGAAAGGAAATTAATTAGAAGGTGCTGGTGGGGCAGGACTGGACAAGATGGGCCAGGCACACCCTGGAGCCAACTTCCCCGGGTGTCTCCCCTGCTGGCCCCCGGCTCAAAGGGATTCTGCGGACTAAGCAGTGTCCTTCTGGTAGATGGGGTCCCTTGGCCTGACCTGAGGGGATCAGGTCGAAACCAGCTCCCTGACCTCCCCCAAGGAGTCCTGGGTTGAGAGACGGTGGTTCTTAGGTGACGCACCCCGGAATCAGGCTCCCTCCTCTCTGGTTCCAGGTTGCATCACCTGAAAATTGCCACTGCCAAGTCATGGCAGCTTAGCAGCTCCTGCATTTAGCCTCTTCTCCCTGGTGGTTAGTGTGCATCATACCTACCAGCCAGTCAGACTTTGGACGGTCACTTAGCCTTTTATATAGAGAGAGTAGAATCTGGTGTACAGCACAGTGGTTAGACATTTACAATATATAAGAAGTAAAATTGGAGAGTATAAAATAGTCACAGAATGTAAAATATAGCATAGTGAATATAGTCAATAATATTGTAATAACTATGTATGGCACCAGGTGGGTTAAATGTTTTCATTTCCTTCTTTCTTTCTTTCTTTCTTTCTTTCTTTCTTTCTTTCTTTCTTTCTTTCTTTCTTTCTTTCTTTCTTTCTTTCTATCTTTCTTTCTTTCTTCTTCCTGTTTTCAAGATATTTTTATTATTAGTATTACAGCTATTTCATATTTTCTCCCCCTACTCTCTCATCCCAGCCCCTGTCCATCCCCCCAGGTCTAATTGTACATCACATTACAAAGTCCTTTGATTATATTGAGTAGTCTATAAACCGCCTCTCTGCAAAGTGCTTGCAGATGATAAGTGAAAAAATGCAGAATTAAGAATACTAAACCACTTGGGATAAAGTATGATCTAATTTATGATCCACCTCAGCAGTAATTACTGTACAGACAGAAACTTATTAAATTTGGGAATTCTGAGCCAGGGCCATAAAGTGAATTTGTACAGTTTTAACCATAATCTTTTGTAGATTCATCTCTAAATTGTTAATTGAGTTACACAATCAGGAACACAACCTTCCCACGAGGACATAGGATTCCACTTCTCAGTGCTCCTCAAGTTTTCATGGCTGCTTTCTCAAGAGTAGCAGGTAGAAGCAAAGAGGTAAAGGTAATGCTTTAAAATGAATTATTATTTTTTGTAATAAATTGTCTGGATTAGATATAACATTTTGTATAAGTATTCTCAAAATACATGCCAAAGCACACAGTAAATAACTTATCCTCCCTCAAGATGCAAATCTTTAATGAGCATAAATCACTTCACAAATGTTTATAACGTTGTACATTGTCTACTGCAAACAACAGGAATTTGAGTGTTATACTTTTCCCTTCCATCTTACTCTAAATATAGGTGATACATAATGTCTCTGACTCCCTTTGGTTGATATGTTCAAATTCATAAGACTTTCATTCAAACCACAATGATATTAAACACACACACACACACACACACACACACACACACACACACACACAATCTATCTAATGGTATCTCTTAACATAAAAGTTTTCCAGGTGAAAGAATAAGTGATTAACCTGGGTTTTAACAGTTGTATCTTTCCTTTTAATTTTCTGCTGAATATTAGTCAATTCTATCCTTGCTATTGCATATCTTCTTTTCAGTACAAACTGGCATAGATCAGACATAACAAAAGTATTAACTTTCATACTCTTTTCTTAATCCCCATTGTAAGTCACCTTGCTGAATTTCCCAGGTGCCTTTTTGCTTGTTTGTTGAGTAACTCTCAGAAACTATATTTTGAATTAGATATACCCTCCCTGTGTCGCTTTTTATTTCATCTGCACTTCCTATTGGCATTAGATCTATGCCACTGCACAGCCTTTGACTGTTAAGCATTAAATTTATCCTGAAACTTTTTCAAACAACCTAAATTCCAAACTCTTATTCCATTAAGATAACTGATCCAACCCACAGTAACATTCTAAATTATCATTTGTATTTTTGTTTTTGAATGTTCATAGAATGTTAAGCCAGGTAGAGAGATACTCAAAACTAACAGGAAAAATAATTTAAATAAAAATCATTCAATATGCAAAGCTTCAAAAAACACACTAATTTTATGAAAACTAATTTGAGGATAATTAGGAAAAACAGCCAGAAGAAAAAAAATAATAATAACTGGGTGGCAAGAAATAATCATGCAGCTTTTGAAGAAAGAAAGAAAAAATAAAGATATTCTAAATTGCAAATATCTTTTTTTTTTTTCCTAAAAAGAAGTGCCCTGAGAGATTTGTAATTAAGGTAATATAGTTTTATCCTTCGGCCTTGCTGCAACCTGTTACAGTCTGACATGAAGCATATTGGATCAACAAAGATAGTACAGCCTTGCACTTGAAAAAACTAGGTTCAAATAAAATCCATGAAGATCTTTCAAGCTTTCCTTCATAGAATTTTTCTATGAATTGAAGATTAATTGTGCTGTGCATTTCCAATGAGTCTACATTTCTGGTGCCACAATTTGGACTACAATGGCAGGACTGAAATTGCCAGAGATGATAATTGTCACAGAAAGCCAAAATGAAGAATAAAAAGACTTAAAGATATGTGTATATTATTTTATTTAAAAAATAAGATTGATGAAAGGTGTTGAAATTCATATAGTTCCTATAATAGAATACCTTACTCATGGGAAGAATAAGCAGAGCTTGAAAATATTCCTATAAATCTTATGGAGAATTGAAACAGATGATAGACATAACGTTAGAATGACCATGATTAGAAATAAGGTTTTGTTTTTATTGTTATGCTTTATGTTCTTTTTTTTAATCTTTAAAGAAAGTATTACAGATATCCCTTTTATTCTCTATTGACCCTCTCCACACAGCTCCCCCAAGGCCTTCACTGCTCTGCTGTCTGTGTTCATGGGTCATCAATACATGCATATAAGTTATTTGTTTAATCCCTTCCCATCTTTGCCCCTTCCCTCTGAGAGTTGTCAGTCTATAAACTGATGAATGAAAGAGATCCAGAGATAGAAAAGTATGAAACTGACTGTTGTGCTCTATTCTCATGTCAGAAAGTGATTTTAAAATTTTGTACACTTTGCATGCAATAACAAGACAGAATATTTTCGATAATAAAACAAAGAACAATATCAGTGAAAGAGGAGCTCATTCTCCAAGGTTTATTGGGCTATTGACCTCTGTAAAGACACAGAAGGGTCAATTAATGTAAAAAAATGTGAGAGAGATTCATGGACCTTTGGAATCAGACCATATCAGTCTATTTGTCAAGACATAATCACTAAACAGTAATTGACCTTTAACCATCGATAACTTTGACTGGAACTACTGACACGATGAGGGCTTTGGGTAGCAATGTCAATCTTATTTTCTCTGAAAACTTATATATTCCCTCATCATTTTTTTATAAATCCCAAAATATGACTTCATAACATATATATATATATATATATATATATATATATATATATATATATGTCATATATATATCAACTATCTGTCATAATTGTGCATCTTTATTTTATATATAAAAAGAACCTGATAATAAATAATAATCATGAAATGCCATTCTTCAAAGGTCAGCTTTCCAGTGGAAATGATTCACATACTGGCTTAGAAGTGGTTAGGTTTCATTCCCCAAATTATCATCATGAAATAACATATTACAATTAAATAAATTATTTTCCTTCAACTATCTGGTGAGTTTTGTGTTCTGCTTTGTTCAGGAAGGTAGATGGAATAAATAATCTGTGAGAAAAATAATTTCATAATATTAAGGGAGATAGAAAATAATTTAGCTGCTACAATTTTGACATGAACTGAAAGTTGCAAATAAGTTACCTAAAAAAGAATGCAACTGCTGTCGACAGTCTTTCACTGAAGAGATTACAGGTGAAGAGTGAAAAGGAAAAATAATTAGACAGATAATTTAGGTAGCTATAGAGAAAAAAAATCAAGGAGGCACAATTGATTTAATGAAAAAGCATAAGTTCAATCACTCATGGTGACGACTTCATAATCTAAATGGAGTGTTTTGGTAGCCTTATTTGAATGATTCTGGTGGATATTGTTGCAGTGAACACTTAGTACTTCTGTTGTGGTCATATTTTGAATAAAAGAAGATAACAATAAAGTAGAACAGAAAAAAATAATAAATGCAATGTTTTAATGTAAATACTATCTAAAATCTCAGTTTCATAAAAATCACTTGGTAAAGCCACAATGAGAAGCAAATCATTGACCACTGAGTATATTGATTTAGGAAAGAACTGGTTATGGAAAGTTTGACTTGATTAATTAAGTGATAATGATCCCCCACATATTTTTGTGCCAAATAAAATATGGAAGCATATTGAAATTGATCTAACAGGTACTCATCAAATATTATTTTTATGGTGCTTATGGATATTTTTAATGCTGTTGCATCAATATGAAATGCTATCAACAGGCCGCTATAAAACTTGTGCCTTGAAACAATTAACATTTGTTTTTGCTCCCTCATCTTTGGTTAGGCAGGTCATTTTTGCTGATCTGGGCCAAGCTTGACTGTCTTTGGCTGTACTTGTTCTTATGCATGAAGGTCAGCTTGGCTGGGGACTGCTGGACAATGATAGCTGAACTACCATATCTGTGAATTGATTGTCAATGAAATTATGGGATGAGTAGGCAATATGTTTCTCTTTTCTGTTCAGCAGTCTATCTCTAATTTGTTTAGCTTCGTTCCAGGAGAGACAAAGAGTGGCAGCCTGTAACCATTTAAGACTTAGGTTTGAAATTGCCAAAATATCATTTCTGCTTCATGGTACTGGTAGAGAATTAGGATTACATTTTTATATAGGAAACATGAATTTGTGAATAAGTGGTGAATATAAGAAAATGTTGATATTCTTATTACGAAGTAAAAGCTTATCTATTCTTACTCAGGGATGGGTTATGCAACCATAATTATCTTTCCTGTATGGATTTGGCCAGAGTCCTAGAACCAGAAGGGATTTGAGGGATTGGCAAAAGTACCCATATGAGCCAGCGCTGCTGGAATTACTGCTTGGAGATAAAAGCTACACAGAAATTCTGACCAAATATAAAATGGTCCTCTGACATTTTCATAAAAAGCACTAGCATTATTTAAAATATTCTTGTCATTTCTGCACAGATTTTAATCTTTTGCCAAATAGGCCCCAGCTGCTCCATTTGGATGCTGAACCTAACCTACCTGGCCCCATTCACATCTCTGCTCAATTTAAAATTTGTTATACACAATTAGGATATGGAAATCTCAGCCATTCAATTTTCTCAAAAGATAATTAACTGTATAGGAAAATATCTACAATATCTATATAAAATCGCCATCCAAAATATAATTGAATCTAGATAATTTCCACAAGGAGCATAATATGTTGAATACCTTCTACCCCATCTCCCAATACATGTCCACCTAGAACTTCAGAATGTGACTTTTTTTTAGAAACAGAGTCTTTATAGATGTAATTGGGTGAATTACAATGAGTTAGGGCAGGCCCTAAATCCTAAAACGGGTGTTCTATTGCCTTGAGGTCCCTAGAGCATTCAGAGGGAGCATGGCCCTGCTGATCCCCTGATTTCAGATTTCTAGCTTCCAGAACAGTCAGATAATAAATGTCTGTTATTTTAGATCACCAAGAGTAAGGAAATTTGTCATGGCAGCTCTAGTAAACTAATACAATCAGGGATATAACAACTAATAAAAATGTTCCTTCTTTTACATTAGCCTTGTATCTCAATACTTTTAATAATATATGCATGTTTATTGAGCTATATTGCATTTTGTAACAATTATTCTTTGTAGACGACAGTTCTATAAGTTATGCCCTACAGTTGTATAATCACCACCATAATCAATATATAGGACAGCCCCATCATCTAAATTTACTCTATCGTGCTGCTTTGTAGCAACCCTCTCCCTCTATCACCATGCACTGACAATTACTGATCTATTTTCTAAGCTAATATAGTTCCTTTTCCGTAATGCATATAAAGGGAATTATACACTGTCTATAACTCGAGTTTTTTTCCCCTTAGTATTATATATTGCCTTAGAGATTATTCCATGTTATTGCATGTATCAATATGAGATAATAGAAAATTAATGTGGGTCCCTGCTGCCAGTTCATGGCATAGAGCACCTAAAACTCTTGTAATTTCCTGATAAGAACACTAGGAGCATCTTTTGTTCTACTGAGGTGACCCTGGGTGGGTTCCTGGAAGACTCCTAGATAGGGACTGGCTGCAAGAAGAACCAAGTCATGATTAGAAGCTTGAAATTGTTTTTTATTACTTTTAATGTTTATTATTGAGAGTATTATAGATGCCCCCCTTTTTCCCAGCTTGCCCCCCTCTCTCTGGTTCCCACTCTACCCCAGGCCTTCACCAGAAGCTTGGAATTTCTGCACTTTTCCTCCCTTCCTCTAGAAAGAAGAGAAAGCTTGAAAATGGAGCTCTCATGTCATGGAAAGATTCGCAGGAACATTAAATGAATATCACTAAGCTAAAGAAGCTAATCTGGAAAGGGTGCATTAGGTGACATTTTATTTTTTTAATATTTTTATTGATTTTTTTTTTTTTACAGAGAGAAAGAGAGAGGGATAGAGAGTTAGAAACATTCATGAGAGGAATCATCGATCAGCTGCCTCTTGCACACTCCCTACTGGGGATGTGCCCGCAAACAAGGTACATGCCCTTGACCGGAATCAAACCTGGGACCTTTCAGTCAGCAGGCTGACACTCTATCCATTGCACCAAACTGGTTTCGGCTAGGTGACATTAGAAAAGGCAAAACAGAGGCTGCCAGGTGCTAGCAGGAGAGATGAATAGGCTGAGCAGAGTGTTTTTAGGGCGATGAAAATACTCTGCATGGTATTACAATAATGGATAGATGTCATTTTATATTTGTCTAAATCTACAGAATGTAAAGCATCAAAGGAGCACCTTAAAGTAATCTATGAACTTTGGGTGATTATGTGTCAATGTCGGTCCATCAATTGTAATAAATGTACCACTCCAATAGGGGGTGTTGATAATGGGGGAGGTTATGCATGTGTCAGGGCAAAGGCTACATGGAAAATCTCGGAACCATCCACTTCAATGTTTCTAAGAACCTAAAACTGTAAAAAAAAAAAAAAAAAAACTTAATAAGATATCATCTGCTTTATGTACTGTATCTCTGCATTATGCAAGCCAGGATTGACTGTAACAAGCATTTGCTGTGATCCTGTTTTGTAGAAGGCACCATGCACAGAAGGCACAGCAGTTCTGAAGTGAATACAGCGCAATCTTTGCTTTCAAAATCTAACAATTGGATGAGGGATTTTGGAGTTAGAAATACATGTTGAGCTGCCTTAAAGTTTTTATAACCTCTGTGATAATAGAAGCAAGCCTTAGAGAAGGTTTAATGAGAGAATGTGTAATGGACAGCCGTGCTCATTCTTTTTGTTTAAGAAAAGTCCATCTCCATTCCTGTGATTCAAATACAATTTAATAAATTCTAAAACTATGAACTTCTATAGTATTTGATTTCAAACTCTGGACACTGTGAATTCATTTATTTGTATTTAATGACAAACTCCCTCATTTCACACCTTTCATCTCCTTTTCTTCCTCCCTATAGCAAATAGTTTATGATGCACACTAAAAACTAATTTCATTATCTGAAGTTATCCAGTTACCCAAAACTATTAAAAAGAAGTTGAAAAACCTAGTTTTCCAAACTCTTTTTCCCCCCCTTGTCTGAGGTTAACTATGTAGCACAATTAAGAAATGAGTACTGTCGCCGAAACCGGTTTGAGTCAGTGGATAGAGCGTTGGCCTGTGGACTGAAAGGTTCCAAGTTCAATTCCGGTCAAAGGCATGTACCTTGGTTGCGGGCACCCCCCCAGTGGGGGGTGTGCAGGAGGCAGCTGATCGATGATTCTCTATCATCGATGTTTCTAACTCTCTATCCCTCTCTCTGTAAAATATCAATAAAGTATATTTTTAAAAAATGAGTATTGTCGAAACTGGTTTGGCTCAGTGGATAGAGCTTCGGCTTGTGGACTGACTGAGAGGTCCCAGGTTCGATTCAGGTCAAGGGCATGTACATTGGTTGTGGGTACATCCCCAGTAGGGGGTGTGCAGGAGGCAGCTGGTCGATGTTCTTCTCTCATTGATGTTTCTAGCTCTCTATCCCTCTCCCTTCCTCTCTGTAAAAGAATCAATAAAATATTAAAAAAAGAAATAGGTACATAGGTACTCAGGGAATACTCCAAGATTTATATTTTGTGTGTTTTTTAAGTCTTCTATCCCAAGTTTTATTTCTTTTCCTTCTCAACATTACCCTGATGAACATATGTACACATACTTCTTGACAAAGTCTCCTGATAGGAGTCTGTGTGCTAATTAGTGAAGCATTTTGAGTCAAGAGGAGAAGCAGAATATATAAAGTCATTGATTTTTCTCATGGGATCATTAATGTATTGTTTTTATTTATTGCTGAGTATAGAGCACAATGGTTAAAACCTATTATCTTTTGCTATTTTTTTTATCCATTGGGTTATGTTCTTTAAATTAGATCTAAGTACACAAATCTAAGAAATGTAAATATTAAATGAGAAACATTGTTTTGGCCAAAGTGACACCTGGAAATTCTACATTTTGTACTAAGTTTTTGGATAACTGTATTTAGTAGTTGGTGAAATGAACTATATGAAGTAAGTTAAGGACAGATATCTTGTGTATTAGTTTAAGCACAATTAGCATAAAATACCTATTGATAAATACATTTCATATGATAGGCATTAAGGCCAAGACAACTAAATATAAATAAAGGTTATCTTTTGTCAACATAATATTGTTAGGCATACTAAAATGCTGCTTGGCCTTAGTGATTGCATCTGTAACATGAGGATATTAACATCTATTAAATGTGAATGAAGTGAGATAATGAATGTAAAGCATCAAACATTACACACAATACATGTAAGTATTCATTATTGTTTTGTGTACTTTCAAATCACTGGAGAAGAAAAACAAGAAATTATTTAAAATAATTATGAGGATTTTATTTTATCCCAAAGAAGTAAAACATATTAATAGCATATATGCTTTTTACATATAATTCAGTAGTCCATTTGAATCTTTTCTCGAGGAAATTAGTTACTAAACTCCTAATGCTTTTCAGTCAACAGTAAGATGGCTTTACAAATTTGAATTTTGTATGGACATAGAAGTGAGACAATATTTTACATACATTCATTCAGTAATTCATTTATATCTGGTACACTAACATGAATAAAATAACACGGCAAAAAAGGAAAATAGGTTAAGGCACTTAAACCTTGAGGAGCTTTAAAGTGTGCCTTTACCATCAAAACTCTACCTTTCATAATGAAGCTAGAATAATCTAATGGAATATGGGGTAAAATTAAATAAAAGAAAATAGAATTGTTTTTAGATCCCTAATTTTTAATAGATGTTCTTATACAAAATGTCTAAGCTTCTCCCAGGGGAAATGATTGACATGTCATAAAAGAGATTTTCAAAGCCTTTCCATAGTGTTCATCTTTAGAATAAATGTTGTTTTGACAACGAAGTCTTTTTTAAGAAAACACCCACTCTGAAGAATTGTCATGAATTTTCTCTACCCTAATGAAAACCCATAAAAAAGAGAACTTTTAAAGTTTATAAAATGTCTCTATTCTTTTTCCTTTGTAAATTCAAGAAAATCTTTGTCTCAAGTGTCTATTTCTTAAGAATAATCTAAATTTCTAATAAAAAGTTGTAAAAATATTGAAAGCCTTTCCTGTTGCAGTGCTTATTTAGAAAGCATTTTCCTAGCTGTGACCTAATTGCATAATGGTTTACACACCTTCCATTCTTCACTAGGTATGTTGCTTCATTTTTTTTCTTATCTCAGCTTAGTACCTGTACATACTTGTTTTATTAACTTCATTTTGTAATAGCTACATCTCCATATCTCAAATAAATACTTCTGGAAGCTAATTCTCAATGTTTTTGGATTTTTTACAAAATATCATTAGTACTCAGGTGATAAAATCTCTTTAATAGTCACTTGGTATATTAAAACATTCTCTTCTTAGTAAGAATCATAGGCTGCATTTTTATTTATTTATTTTTTTTACATAAGATCTTCCTATAAGACATCTACCCAGTTTTCAATCTGAATTGTGCTCCATAGTCTTGGACTACCTTTATAGACATTTACCTGTAAATGCCATCTCCAAATTTGATGGGTTTCAAGTTTATTTGGCAAGTATTTTTTTTTACCTCCTAAAATGAATTATTCCATTTAGAGGTAATAGGTGATGCTGTCATGTTGCATGAGTATAATAAGGCTTTGTTCCCCTCAGTTCTTCTTAGCTATCCAGCCCTCACATTCCCAAACATCTCACAGAACATAATCCGCCCAGAATACTTATATATCTTCAAATTTAAGCCAAGTTTCATATAATATTAATATATTTCCTTCCAAGGCCAATTTTAATAAAAAATTTCCAGTAACCAATCCAAAGAACATTAGTAAGAGACACATCTAAATAGTATTGAGGTTTGCTTCAGGAGAATGTATCCTGTTTGTTTGTTTGTTTGTTTGTTTGTTTTTGTTAGATTTGGTGCATGACACTATTTGAAAATACTTTGAATTTTACAGTTATCTTCTCTAAAGGTAAATTTTCCAAGCAGATTATCCTATTAATTTAAGAACCAAAAATGTATTTCAAGGGACATGTTGCCTCTATGTCTATGATTAATTCATACTAAAGTCATAAAAACACAGTCAACTGAGACCCATTTGATGTCCACGTGCCCTTTTATGAGGCATTTTAATCCTCTCCCCTTTAATCAAGACATTTTTAAAAGTCCAGCCATAAATAGAACTCAACCTCTAAAAAAGCCATGGCTTTGCATTGAAATGTGAAGCCTTATGGAGTCAGGGAGATTGCAAGAATGTCCTTTTCTATCAGTAATTCTGATTATTTTCTGAAGTATAATTCAGTGTTCTTAAGATTACAAAATTGGTTCATTTATCTTGAGGGTAAGAAAATTAATGGGGTGATACCTGGCCAAGCAATTTCAATTCAGAGGCAACTCTCCAAGTGTGATACATATTTGTCATTATTGCAAGTTGTTATATTTACTTTTGTAGGTATTATGACTCTGGATTTAATTTATTATAGCACTAACTGTATTGCTAAACTGAATTATTGAGACTGATATAGCATATGACCACATCTCTTTGAAATTTTGCCTTTTCATTGATCAAAGCAAGATAAATCCCTAGATTTATTTTTAAAATTGTGCATGAAGAATTACTCCACAATTAATTTTACTAGTTACAATTATTGAGACTATGTGTTAGCCACTGCATTAAGTACTTTAAAAACATATTTTCTTATACTCTTAAAGCAATCCTGTAAACCATGTTTTAGACCATTAATGTCTATTCTGGAATTTAAATCAGGACCATTGTGATGGTGATGAGCTACACCCAGATAGGGTCTAAAGAGATTAAAAGCATAACCCCTCCATTCTTGCAAGCTAGATACTAACCTTCCTTGAAACATATTTAATTTCTACATTAATTATTTTGTGTTAGTGATTTCTTTGCACTTTCTCAATGTCATTTCTACTGATAACATCACTTGAAAATAAAAAAAGATTTACATAAATATAAAATACTTGACATCTATCTTTTGATTTCAATCTTCAAATACTTTTTTTGGAAGACCAGAAAATGTATTATTAGTTCTATATTTTTTTCTGTAAAAGAAACTCGGGCTAACTTAAGGCAAATAAATAACTTACCTACAACTATGAAATCAACAAACAGCAGAGCTAAAGTGGAAATCAAGACTTCAGAGTAATTGGTAATAATCTTGCTACCATACCCCATTTTTTAGAAAAATCACCATTTAAAAAAATATACTTAATAGTATAAGAGAAGTCTCTAATATACTATAGTATACTACTGTATATACTACACTCTATCATATATTAATCTATCTACCTATCATCTATCAATTATGTCTCTATTCATCCATTGACCTATCATTTATACATATCTACATATTTATATATAATACCCTACCCCTTTGTTATTGAGATAACCATGATATCTAAAAATCATGACAAGATATATTACAAAAATAAATGTTAGTCCTTTTTTCTCTATTTCTTTGACATATGGATTATGCAACACTTCTAATAAATCTTATGAAGTACTATTAAACACATAAGAGTATTAAGGATCAGAGAACTTAATAGGACCCAGGGTCACCAGGACAGTATATAACATATTTATTTCTCAGTTCTAGAAACACATTTTCTAAGAGCATATTTTATGTAATTCCTATCTTTTCGTAGCAATTGTACTAAATGTTTCATTTTGATTTGAGCTTTGCTAGAGATATTAAATGTGAATGATTTTAGTTAGTAGGACTCTCTTCTTAGATGTGCAGAGGCTATCTAACAGCAATGAAAAATACTATATATATTGTATATATATGTATATGTATATATATATATATATATATATATATATATACATATATATATATTTTTTTTTATTTTTTTTTTACCAAGGAGCATGTGCTTTCATTATTGTTTGTTGATCTCTCACTATGCTTCACAGCAATTAGAGTCAAAAAAGATAAGCCCAGTATCTTCTGATCACTACTTGAATGCCTTGGAAACTTAACTGATGGCAATTTAGAAGTGATGCTTCCCTTTGGTCTTCTTTCGACCCATCCCAACCCACCAATACCATCACCCCACACACAAGCACATCTACACTGCACTTCATGACTCTCAATTGAAAAAGATTGATCATTATCATATTTATCATGGCCAGGGCTGTACTAGAGAGTAAATTGGCTATTAGACAATCTTGATTTTCAGCATTTGTAAACTAATTATAACTATTAATCATACAAGTCACAGGATTTTTCTCTTCCAGTAAAAATATTCCAAAAGAGCAACTTAAGACTTGTTTAACTCCATTTGCCAACTCCTGTCTATGTTTATCCATCCAAAGTTTTATTTGTCTAAGCCTTCCATTTTACTTCAAAAAATTATTCATGAAAGAATCAGAATAAATGCACTTATATTTAGTTTAGTTAGGCACCATAAGAAAATGTCTGCTTAATAACAAAACCAAAAAATATATAAAGTTTACTTAGGAAACTAAGAGAAGTTACCTAATTTAGAAATATAGATTTATGGTGAAATAAATATAAATAAAGCTCATGCATCAAAATGATGTTCTTCCTTTTACTTAAGATATTACATTTGCATTAAAATTATCTCATAGGTGTCTTATGAAGGTATTTCTTAAGTAGTTCTGACAGTAATGATATATCTAACAATATCTATCCTTGATCACATAATTACCAAAAAATAGATACATTTAATTTCTCTCTACAATATTGCAAATCTTATAATTCAGAGCCACACTAAAAGTCTTCAGAAACTTCAATCTTTTTTTATTATTTTTATGAAACTAAGCCATGGCTTAGATTTCGCCCATGCATAGTAGTGAACTAACTTCTGTTCTTTTTTTTTTAAATCTTTATTGTTGAAAGTATTACATATGCCCCCCCTTTTTTCCCATTGACCCTTTCTCTCCCTCTGCCAGTTCCAGGCCTTTACCAGCCTATTATCTGTGTCCAAGGATTATACATATATGCATACAACTTCTTTGGTTGATCTCTTCCATTCAACCACCCCAGCTTTCCCTCTGAAATTTGACAGTGTGTTGCAAGGAAATTTTCACATACAAAATCGATCAATGCAGCATACCACATTAATAGAATAAAGTAAAACAAACAAAAAACACATAATCATCTTAAATGATGCATAAAAGACATTTCACAACATTCAACAACCTTTCATTATAAAAACATTCAGTGAAAGAAATAGAAGAAAACTACTACGAAATAATAAAAGATATATGGAAAATCCACCATAAGCATCATTCTAAATGGTGAAAGACTAAAACTTTTTCTCCAAGATCAGCAGCAAGACAAGGACGCCCACTTGAACCATTTCTATTCAACATAACACTTACAGTTCTGGCCAGTAATGAGCTATAAATACAAAGGCATTCAAAATAGAACTAAGGAAGGAAAATTATCTCTGTTCACAGATGATATAATCCTATATAATGAAAGGATAATATGCAAATAGACCAAACAGCTGAACAACCAAACAACTGAACAACCCATCACTATGATGTGTGTTGACCATCAGGAGGCAACATGGAATATGGCAGGCATCGGCAGTGGGATGGTGGAGCAGGTGAGCAGGGTTGCCAGACCAAGGTGGGGCACTGGTCACTGTCATCAGGGTGAACCTTTGATGGTTATTGAAAAGTCTTTGTTCCTGCATGCCATGGTCCTGCCTGGCACTCACATCTGCTGCTGGCGCCTGGCATTGGTCCTGATCACTCGCTTTCAGCCTGCGTGATCTGAGGCTGCTGGCTCCAATTGCCCCTGAGGGCTTCTCCACTTCCCCCTGGTCCTGAGGGGCAATCAAGGCAGCAGCCACCACTCACACCCACTGAGGGCGCTGGCCCCACTGATTGGCACTAGCCCCAATCGCCAATTGCTCCATGCTGTCAGCAGGTGCGAGGGAGGCCAGTGCTTCAGCATGTGGGAGTGGTGGGGGACAGAGCAGTTCTGCTGGCAGACAGGGGACCTAGGAGCCTGGAAAAAGGGGCCAGAAGGGGCTGTGGAGGATGGTCTAAGACATGCCCCTGTGCCCACTGCAGCCTCATGGTTCACAGTTCTTTTCAAGGTGCTAGACTTATATGTAAAACAACCTAAAGATTCTATTAATATTTGTTATAATTTATAAATCATAGAATTTTTATTAATCATAGAAATATCTTTTAAAGGGGAATTTCAGGTGAATACAAAAAAGTTTTGAACACATTGAATTGAAGTGCATCTGACTTTTTTATTTCACTGAATAGTGCATGTTGAAAATATTTTTCTCAGTTTTCTGAAACAAATTCTAAAAAAGTGGTCTTGAGTATAGTTGTTACACTGTTAGGTCTATAAGAGAAATGCTATGACTACTGTGGAACTATTGATAGAAATAAAAGAAAATGAATTAAGAATTGTTCCCTATAATAATGCTAGTTCAGTGAGTCATGGAAGTGTTTTTACAAAGATTTACTGCACTGTTATAAACTGCAATTCAAATCTTTCTTGAAACAAAAGAAATGTTTTCCCAATATTTTATAATAATGGCAAAAATAATGGCAGTGTGAGCTGTATTTTCTTAGCAGTTTTAGGTGACATAAAAGTGAGCTAAATTTGAAGCTCAAAAAAAAATCATATGAACTAGCTAAACAGGTAAGTGAATTTATGTTGATATTGAAACTTTTCAAGGTACAAACCAATAGTAATGATTTATACATTTTTTTTCTAATAAGATCAATATCCAGAAGTTTCTTTTTAATTTTAATTAACATTGTTACGTAAATTGGTGGCAAAACTCTGAGAAGCATTTTAGTGAAGTTTCTCACTTCTTAGTTTCTTTTTAATTTGTGCATCCTCTTTTGAAGTCAAAGTTAATATTGAGTTGGCACAAGAGTTATTTATCTTTAAAAGATAGACTTTAAAACTAATATGCTGCTGCCGAAACTGGTTTGGCTCAGAAGATAGAGTGTCGGCCTGTGGACTGAAAGGTCTCAGGTTCGATTCCAGTCAAGGGCATATACTGTGGTTGCACATCCCCAGTGGGTGGTGTGCAGGAGGCAGCTGATCGATGTTTCTCTCTGATCAATGTTTCTCTCTATCCCTCTTTCTCTCTGTAAAAAAAAAAATCAATAAAATATATATATTTAAAAACAAACAAAACTAATATGCTGTTAATTCAAAAGTAAATCAATTCTTCTAAAGGAGATGAACCAGTTATGTCAAGGTGGATGCAAACATTAAAGTAAGATTATATTCCTGAAATTCTATAAGATTTTAGAACAACATAAATAGGTGAATCTAATTTTCAAATTATAATTTTAAGAAATCTATGTACAGATGAACTATTTCTAACAAAAATTTAGAATCTGAATTGTGATGTGCTATAATTGAAATATATATATATAAAATTTCAAAGTATGAAATTATGTAAACTATCTCAACAATTTTATATTTAGTATATGTTAAAATCTGATGGGTAATTTGTGTTAAGCTACATTATTAAAGTTAATTGAATCTTCTTGTTTTATCTTTTAATATAGCTACTAGAAAGTTTGAAATTACTTATGTGGAATATATTATATTTCTATTGGAAAGCACTGCTCTGATTATTGTGTTTTCTTTTTATTTATTTACTCACAAACAGGTTTGAGGTTCATATAGTTTGGTTCTGTGATCTTACTAATAAGTTTGAAGTCTTTGGAAAACCTATAATGTACTTATTATTTGCAAATCATTGATTTAGCATCAAATTCAATTAAGAGATGATGAATTTGTTAAAATCTAAATTTGCTAAAAACTTTGGGTCCTAGTTTTATAATTATACTATAATCATATGAATTATGCAGACCTTTTTTCTATCCTATGCCCAGGTCATGAATTCATATTTTGTCTGCATAATCCCTATGTTCAATTGTAAACACCAACCTTCCATACATGAGAATTATACCACAAGCAGGAGGCAGACCATGATTCCACTTTACTGTGTAAATGTCTGCGTAAAAAATGTTAGTGACAACAGAATTTTATTCTTCCTAATGGAAGTCACATCATTAAAATGATGTAAAAGACTCATCATAGCTTTTTCCAAGTTGAATGAATTTTAAATACAAGATGACTCCTTGTTTTATTATATTGTGTCAGAGAAAAGAAAAATAAAAAAAAAAGAAAAAGAAAAAGCCTGTGATCTATCAATTAGTAAGTACTATGAAAAAAAATATTATATTTAAACACAACCAAGTTTCTCCTATCAGAGAACCTGGTATATACAATTTACTTAGTACCTATATGTGGAATAAGCTAATGTTGTAACCACATATTTGTAGCCAAAATTCTCCTGAAAATGTATTGGAAACTCTCAGCGCTATGGATTGAATTTATCCAGAACTTAAAATATTCTTAATTTCAATTTCAAGGCACTAATGACCAATTAGAAATAAGTTATATCAACTGAAGATTAACCTGAAGGTCTATGTTTATTGAGATTAGATAATTTGTCAGGAGTGGCATAAACTGTTTCTGTGCCTAATTTCATCATATGTAAAATGGGAAATATATCAGTAATAGTACCCATTTCATAGGGTTGTTGCTATAGGAATCACATTAATAAATGGATACAGAGTAAGTATTCAGTATATATTACTTTGAATCATTAAGCAAATTTACTAATAACATATGATTCTAGTCATTACACAAGTCTCGCTTCCTCTGTGAAATCTTCCCACATTCTCTCACTGCCTTTTTTACAAATAGTAATGTTATTATTATCTTTCCCCTTTAACATTTTTATAATTATATTTTTGTTGTTGTTATTCCTTGCCTGGGGATATTTTTCCATTGACTTTTCGAGAGAGTGGAAGTGAGGGGGAGAGTCAAAGAGAAAGAGGAACATCTATGTGAGATAGATACATAGATTGGTTGCCTCCCACATGCACCCTGACCAGGGCTGGAGATCAGCCTGCAATCAAGGTACATGACTTTGATTGTAACTGAACCTGTAATCCTTTCAGTCTGTGGATCAAAGCTCTATTCATTGAACAAAACCAGCTAGGGCACATCCTTTCTGTTAAAATATATTTTTATTAATTTCAGATAGGAAGGGAGAAAAAAAAGCAATGAAACATCAATAATTAGAGAAACTGATTAATTGGCAGCTTCCTGGAAACCCCCTATTGGGGACTGAGTCTACCAGTATAACCCAAGAATGTGCTCTGACCCAGAGTTGAACCATAGCCTCCTGAATCATAGGTCAACACTCAACCACTGAGCAAAACTGGTTAGCCCCTTTTCACATTTTAAGTTCCTCTACAGCAAATTTATACATTATAAACAAAGGTGTGGTGGGTTCAGATCTAGAATCTACAATCAAATACCTGTTTTCTTACTTGAGCCTGCTTCCTTTTTGAATAAAAGGAGAGTGGGGGAGGAACTCAATAGAAACATAGGCAAATTACTTAGAACAACACATGTGATAGATGCTCAATAAAAGTGTAGTGATTTCTACAAGCATTCCTTCACGTGGACATTCATAATATGTTCTTATATAGATGTAATGTATGTCTACATTTTTTCCTGGAAGCCACCACATGTCTACTCCTCTTTACTGTATATATTAATAACCTACCAAAATGCTGCTGCTGTTGTTTTTTTTTGTGTGTGTGTGTGTGAACTTTCAATTATACTTCACTGTATTTTTGGCATCCTTGGTCCAGAATTTTTGCTTTTTCTTGATTCTGCCAATTTTCCAAATTAAGTAGGATAGTACTCACTCACTATTAGAATATATAAAATGATATTTGTGCAGAAATCCTGGATTCAAACATAAGGAACTGCCAAACTAATTAAAGTTTAGCATTTATGGCAGAGAAGGCAATAAACTGCTTTTGTGGATGACTAAATGGTTAAAGAAAGCTCAGATATTTTGGTTATAACAGAATACATTTACATGAAGTAATTCCAGTGCCACCTATTTCTCTGATTGTATTATACTAGAAAAAACTAAAGAGGAAGGGAGGCACTATGCTAAAAAAAAAAAAAAAAATTATTATTATTTTCCTAACTTGTGAAATATAAAAAAAATACTGTGGAAGTTCATAGATACCATTAGGAGGCAAAAGCATGATTCAAAAACTTTACATAGATTAGGAGAACACGGTAGCATTTTTTGTAAAAATTCATTTATGTTGCCAAAATTCATTTACCAGGATAATTATTTCTTCCCAGTCCAACATAGCATTAGTGTTCATACACAAGAAACATTGCTGGGACTCTCTAACTATGATGTAAACATTACAAATATCTGCCTTATAGGATACATTACCATACATGTTATTTGTTGAATATAGCATTTCGTTCACATGTGTGTTCAAAGACAAAATATTGCCAAATGACTGGACAGAAGAGAATGCTAGATGTACTTTGAATTAAGTATTATTGACAGACTCCTTCATTCTACACATGTGTATCAACTGATTATTACACCAAGCACCCTTACATACTATAGATGCAGAGAAATAAAAGTGTAAGGACCCCATTCTTATCTAAGGGAGGGTAGATAATAAATAAAACAGTTCATGTGTAAATTAAATTACACACACACACACACAAGGCATAGTAAAATATCACAAAGTGTGTTTGAAAGTGAGGTGCTATCTTAAGTGGGGTGGAGTAGATATTTGGAAGAGTCATACATGAAATGAGAAAATGAAAACAGCGGGGAAGCCCCCTGTGTTGGTAACGAGATTGATTTGATAGAAGACCAGCAAAGAAGCCTTGATGGTTGAATCATAATATGCATGGAAGATGAGGTCTAAGAGGTAGTCAGGGCCAGTCCAGAGAGAGCAGTTTGATGTCCTTCAAAGTGTGCTAGAAAAATCGTATGGCATATGTAAAGTATATATATATATCCATAAGTGTTAAGATTCCTATTAGAAAATAGGTTTATACTTTTTCTAAGCCACTATAATATGCATAGTACTAGAAATGGTTTATGTATCATCTTCTTTGATCCTTGGAACCACCCTGTTAGGTAGCCATTATCTCTATTTTATACTTGAAGAAACTAACATTCAAAAAGACTGCTCAACTCTCAAAGTCAGTGGTGGAGCCTTCATTGCCTGAGTCTGTGTGATTCCAATATATGCCCTTTTTTATTTCCATCTGTTTATTGCACACTGCTCTCCAAAGTTACATGTTCCCTGTATCTATCAGAAATCTAAACACATGAAATTGGATTAAACTGGGGATTTAGGGGAGTTAATATTATGGTGCATATTATTATGCCAGGGTTTTGTATTGGTCATTAATTTAATTTTCACTACAATTCTGCACAGTGATGATATAATTCCATGTCATGGACAGGGGAAGCACAGGATAATAGATTGTATGTAATAACGAAGGTCTCATAACTGGTAGAGTGGACTCAGAAGGGGAATGTCTGTTCAGCTGACTTCCATGCTAACATTGTCTTCATAGAAGCAGAACATTTGCAAGACTGACAGGAAACAGGATGCTCTACTTCTTAGTTATGCCTGCTATCTGAAACAAATCCTTGTGACACAGAAAAAGTATCTTGCTAAATTAGGAAACTGTCAGATTTATGTTACACTCTCAGCTTCACTGAAGTGAAAGAAAATTAAAAAAAAAAAAAAGTGTTCTGTGGACTCTGAATTATCTGAACACTCAGAAGTCCCTCAAAGGACATGAAGACATTTTGTCACTTCTTAACACTAAAGTTTTTATGGGCTGGAGGCAGACAGGGGGGAAAAAAGGAAGGGTGCATAAAAGCTCTTTTGAGAAAGTTGACATCATAAATATTTGCCCGAAGTACTGGTTTGACCCTTATAGAAATTAGAGATTAGAGAAAGCTCTTACTAGATGGATAACCAGGAAAAAATGATCATATTTTTGTCCCTGGTAAATCAAAGGGGATGAAGTATTTTTATGAGATAATCTCTGGTTCTGTGTGAAAAGTTTCATTACATCTGAATAAAGCAAAAATTCTGAGTGATTTCTAATATTCCATATATTTTAGTAAGTTCTCGTTTTACATGTAAGCATAGGTGCAATTTTATTGCCACTATCAACACCACCAAATATTACTTTCCTGCTTCAGATTGTGTTCTTGTTTATCATATATTTCATTCTGTCTCTGATAAGTATCACTTGCAGTTCCCAGAAAGAACAAAGAAACACTATTATCTGACATCTTCACACTAAAATCCCTGTGTGTTCTTTTTTTCATTTTATTTCAAATTATGCTGAAGCATTCTTCTGTTCTCATGTTTTCTTTCCAAAAATGCTACAGCTAAAGTGGAACAGGAGACTTCATTTGAGAAGTCATTAAAGCAGTTTCTACAGCAAACTGAAGAATCACAAAGACATAAATCCTGTTATTTTGAAATCATGAAGGAAGTAAAAGTCACTGAGAAGTCTTAATATTTGTCTGATTTTGGAACTAGACTTAAAGGATACAATTGCAAGTGGTAAATTTGAAGCCTCTGACTCCCCAAGAACAAGTACTGAGAAGATACTTTGATTTCTAGATGACTTTAGTTTGTAAACTGTGAGAGATAATATTTGGAGAGAGATATAGTTCCTCTGAATTGAACTAACATTGTGGTTAAATGAAGACAATTGGCAGGGTTATATAATAACATAAAGAGCTTTAAATTCCAAAACTGTCAGACCTTATTTATTTTTTATACCATGCCTTATTCTAAAGTATTATAATATTTTATTGATTTCAGAGAGGAAGAGAGAGGGAGAGAAAGATAGAAACATCAATGATGAGAGAGAGAGAATCATTGATCAGTTGCCTCTTGCATGACCCCTACTGGGGATCAAGGCCACAATCAGGGCATGTGCCCCTACTGCAAATCAAAGCGTGACCTTTTGGTTCATAGGTCGATGCTCAACCACTGAACCATGCCTTGGTCTAGAAAGAATCTGCGGTCTGAGACTGTTTATAAAGTGCATATAGTACAAGAAAAAAAAAGCAGTGAAAAAAACACAAGGTTATCATTGCTTAGACCAGTGGTCAGCAAACCACAACTCGTGAGCCACATGTGGCTCTTTGGCTCCTTGAGTGTTCTAATGCCACTTCTTCAAAATAGACTTGCCGAGGCCAAAAACCAACTTTTGCGCATGTGCCACAAAGTTTCAATCTCACTGTAAGTGTACACTTTCACATGGTATTTTGTGAAAGAGCTACACTCAAGGGGCCAAAGAGCTGCATGTGGCTTGAAAACCGTGGTTTGCCGACCACTGGCTTAGACTGTTAAGAAAAGAAGAGGTACAGATGGTAGCTCTCCTTTGTTGCACATTTAAGCTGTCCTTCAGTCCCAACTCCAGAGGGTTTTCCTTGGCACTCCCTTTTGGATATGATGAAAGGAAATTCACAAAAGAATTTTTCTTTCATTTGGACAAGAAGCTGGAATTCAGGACCAGGTAGAGATGAAATAAAAGCAGATACAGAAAACTTAAAGATGGGAAGCTACCAGAACAAAGAGTGGGAGGCAATCAGATTATACCAAAAATAATGTGCTATTGATATTGAATATCCCCCATCAGAATGGAAATAACAGAACTGCTGAAATCTTGCAAAGCCTATCTGATCCCACAGGGAGAATATGTTTTCTCTTCTTAACCAGAATGTGTTGAAGTTATGATTTTAAGCAACTTTATGGTGACACTCCTCCAACAGAGCTCCAGGGGAACAGGCATGGATAATGAGACTAAAATGAAGCAAGAGGACATGCATTCTGTTTATAATACAAACATTATAAACATTATGTTTATAATGTTTGTATTCATCCCAGTATATTTGCCATGTGAACATTATGATAATAGGAATTTGGTACAGATTGGATCATGAAATTGAATTAGCAACTTAATTGTCATGCAGAAAGTTTTTGTGTTTTTGTTTTAATGGACTGAACCCTCCCATAACTTCTTTATGTTTTAAAAGGCCATGTAAGTGAACAAATGCACAGTAAGTGAACAAATGCACTGGGCTCTGATTTGTCTGTTTCTGATCAATACCGCCTGCTGCAGCCAAATTGATTAGACAACAATTCTTGAGACAACCATAATTAACAGACTACAAGATATGCGTTTTCAGCTATATGCATGAATGTCACTTAATGTGATAAATATATATATGCATACCTGCCACTTAATATGTTAAGTTGATCAATAGGTCATGCCTGTATCTTTGCTGAGCAGACCAATTAAGACCCCTGTGACCTGTGTTTTTCTCCCTTCTACCATTCTATCTTCCCTCACTTCCTACTTTGTTCAATCTTCTTAGTTTTTCTTTCTTTTCTCATTCTTTATTTCCCCTGTGCATGCATGCATATACAATTAGTGATTTTAAGAATGCATTTATTGGCCTCCCACCATGCTCTGAGACAGGCGGTTGGCAGAGGAGGCACCAACAAAACAAATTATTTGTTTAATGAGCACAGAGACAGAGAACAGTGTTCCTTTAGCCAGTCTTGGGTGGGAAGACATGCGTGCGTGCGTGCGTGTGTGTGTGTGTGTGTGTGTGTGTGTGTGTAGTGTTAAGGTAAAATGAACACTTTGGCAATATTCAAACCATTGGTGGATTTTGTGTGTTTAATTTCATCGTGCCATTTTGGCCAATATACTAGAAAGCCTAGACAATTTTGCAGTATTTCTTCTATGTAAATCAATAATGCTGTATATTTAAAACAGAATTCTATTAGAGAAGAAATTTGGCAAAATAAAATAAAAATTTCAGCAATAAAACTATATATTATGTATTTCAAAGACTCTAAAGAAGAACTCTCCCTATAAAAGTGAAACCAAAAATTAATCAAATTTACATATGTCTCTCCTCATATGCATTTTGAGCCAGGCTTCAGCTGCCAACTTGACAGTGCAGGGCGACAGAGGAAGAAAACTCTGTCTAGGTTGTTGGAGTGTTGAACATGACAAGTCTACATCTTATCTCTCTAAGTGGCGTCCAGGGTATTGGCAGGAGGGGACAGGGGAGAAATTTTGTTTGCTGCAAATAATCTTGCAGTTCATTAGCACCTCAGTGACTAGTAGTCACACTTTATTAAACGTGTTTATTTGGTAGTGCCGGCTTTCCTTCTGAAATGTTCTTCAACAATAGCCATGGACTCTTTCAGGCTGGTGTTTCAGGAAAGTAAAAAAGAGTTGTGCCCTAATTGGTTAGGCTCAGTGGATAGAGTGTCAGCCTACAGACTGAAGGGTTCCAGGTTTGATTCCAGTCAAGGACATGTACCTTGGTTGTGGGCACATCCTCAGTAGGGGGTGTGCAGGAGACAGCTGATCAATATTTCTCTCCCATTGATGTTTCTTTTTTTTTTTTTTTAAACATATTTTATTGATTTTGTACAGAGAGGAAGGGAGAGAGATAGAGAGTTAGAAACATCGATGAGAGAGAGAGTCATCGATCAGCTGCCTCCTGCACACCCCCCACTGGGGATATGCCCGCAACCAAGGTACATGCCCTTGACTGGAATCGAACCCGGGACCTTTCAGTCCCCAAGCCGACGCTCTATCCATTGAGCCAAACCGGTCTCGGCTCTCCCATTGATGTTTCTAACTCTCTATCCCTCTCCCTTTCTCTCTAAAAAAATAAAAAAAAAATATATTTTAAAAAATGGAGTTGTACTGCCAGAGGATGGAAATATGCTAAGTGTCCCTCCTACTGTCCCACCAGTCATCATGACATTATGATGCGCACTGACCACCAGGAGACAGATGGTGTGCACAGGAGCTGCTGAGCTACAGTGACTTGGCAGCAAAGGTTCTCAGGTGATACACCCTGAAACTAGAGAGGAGGGAGCTCTATTCCTCACGGGATTACGGAATTCTACCTTCAGCCGTAGGTTATGTTGTTGCTGGGACACTGTCGGCCCAAAGCTGGTTTACTGCACACTGTATTTGCATTCCACACTGTGTAAGACAGCAACTATGCAGAGTGTCCTCTTGCACTCAGGGACCCTGCAGGGGATGCCGGAGAGCTGGTTTTGGCCTGATACCTGCAGGCCAGGCCAAGGAATCCCACCTGCCAGAGGGACCCTGCTCACTCCCCAGAAGCCCTTACAGCCACCCCAGGTGTGGTCGACTTGGTAGGAACTTCAGGAAGTTAGCTCAACGGCGATTCCAGCCCCTCTTGCCCAGTCTCGCCCTGCTGGCCACCTTCTAATTAGTTTCCTTTCAATGGGCATGAATCCATGCACTGGGTCACTAGTGGTAACATAATGGCTGTAATCTACAATGAGCAACCTAGGGCCATCTGGATATTTCAGATTAAGAGATAAAAGCACTTATCTCATACTGTGAAATGTAACACAAATATTGCAGCCTAGTTTTTGAAAACTCATTCTTAGAGATTTTTTTTTTTTTACTTGCTAAACCTAGAAAAATGTCCTTTACTTTTATTTCTTTTAAATTTAGTAATAGCCAGTGATGTCGACAGTGAGTCTTAGGTGAGAATAAAGACATTAAAGGGAAATAAAAGCAATGATTGTGGGTATGTAAGACAAATATATATTACTCATACACATGCAGGCACATACCCTCAGCATCTTAGAATATGTGAAATGAGGGCTCGTTATTATATGACTAGAGGCCTGGTGCATAAAATTTATGCATGGGTGGGGGTGTCCCTCAGCCCAGCCTGCACCCTCTCACAATCCAGGTCTGCTGGCTCCCAACCACTTGCCTGCGTGCCTCCCTGCCTGCCTACTTGATTGCCCCTGCCCAATTGCCCCTAACTGCTCTCCCCTGCTGGCCTGGTCACCCCTAATTGCACTCCCCTTCCAGCCTGGTCATCCCTAACTGCCCTCCTCTGCCATCCTGGTTGCCCCCAACTGCCCTCCCCTGCAGGCCTGGTCACGCCTAACTGCCCTTCCCTGCCAGTCATCTTGTGACAGCCATCTTGTGTCCACATGGGAGCAGCCATCTTGTGTTGGAGTGATGGTCAATTTGCATATTACCTCTTTAATATATAGGATTATTACATAGGATTCTTGCGCCTACTAAGGTATTCTCTGTCTTATAGTCGAAATTCACTGTATCATGATAATTATTAATTCTTTAGCTATACTCTTAGTCAAATAAAAGGTAATATACCAATTCAAAAGTGCTTGTTTATGCAAGGGACTCAAAGTTCAAGTTCTTTGGACTTGTGTCAGGGCCTAGTAATAAACATTGCATAAAAATATATTCTGTTAGTGATTAATATTTCTAGGCAATCTCTAGCCTTAATTTTAGTCTCCTCCAGGGGAATCAATTTGACTGATACTTTCTACATAAAAGCATTTTAGGAGGCAATTTTTCTCTTGTTTTCTGCTGCAGTGACTTATTTGAATTATATGCAACTAAACTATTTGTACATTGTAATACATTATCCTAGAGAACAAATTCATTGGTATTCTGATTTTACCTTCTCACCTGTATTTACTCATACATTTATTAGAAATATCATCTATCTGTCTGCATAATTTCAGAACAACTTTTAAAGCACACCTATGTTTAAACAGGTTTTTCCTTTCATTTTCATTCTATTTTTTAGAGTACTAGTAATAAAATGAGATAAGATATTGACAGAATACCTTAATACTAACAAAACAAAACAAAATCAAAATTGTAAAGAAACTAAACTTGTAATTACCAACAAATGTTAGGACACAACAGTGACATAAAATATAAACTAGAGTTAAATTAACACATTAAAAATAAGATGATATATTTTGATGAACTTGTCTATTTTTGTGGAAATACGTTGGTTATTCATTGACTTAGAAGATGTTCAATGGGTGTCCACTATGTTTAATACCCTCTTTAGAATATGATAATCAGAGAAAATGTTAAAGGAGGTAAAATTGTCGATCTCATGGTAAAAAAAATTCACTGAGGGAAAACTTGTGGATAATATGTAGTATCTAGTGACAGTAAAACTATGATTAAAATGAAAAAAAAAAACACAAAAATCAATAATGAGGACTTTAACCTAATAATGGTAATCTTCAAAATAATCAACATGAATTCTAAAATGGGAATAGGTTTAAATATTTAATATTATATTAAATTACGTCTACATATATCTGTATGTATACATATTTCTTAGATATGAGACCAAAATAGTGGTACACACACACACCAAAAAATAATAAATTACAATTCATCAAAATGAAGGACTTCTACTCTTTGAAAAATATCACTAAAAAGAACTAAAACAACCCACAGACTGAGAAAATATTTGTAAATCATGTATCTATCTGGTGAAGGCAGACTCAAGAGACTACTATGCACTGTATGTTATCCTTTACATGGCATCTGTGAAGTCAAAATTGTTCAGATGTCAAAAGATCAATGTTTGCCATAGGATGTATGGAGAGATTGATTCTGATGAGGCAAAGAAAAAATGTTTATATTGTATAAATGTACTATATCTTGATTGTGATGTTGTTTATGCAATTAGTTGATTTGTCATAACTGCTGAAGTATGTATAAAAAGGAAGTAACTTATTACATGTAAATTGGACCTTAATTTATAAAATCAAAATAAATAAACCAATTTATTTTTACTACGTTTATAGAAACACTAGAGGCCCAATGCATGAAATTTGTGCAAGAGTAAGCTTTCCTTCCCCCCACTGTCGGCACTGGCACCTGGGACCCAGGCTTCCCTCTGGCCATCAGCAGGTATCTACTTTCATAGCCCCAACTTCGTCCCAAAGGATATCTGGTCTAATTAGCATATTACAGTTTTATTATTATAGATGACAATATTAATAAATTCAACAAAACATTTGATAAATTTCAATATGAAAGGTTTTTAAAAACCTTTTAGCATACTATAATTAAAAAAGAACTTTCTTAATCTAATAATGAGCATCTACATAAACCTTTAACAAACATCTGAGTTAATGGTGAATTATTGACATCAGTAAGAGAAAGAAATAAAAAGTTTAATCACTAGAAAATTAGAAATAAATTTGTCACAATTTGCAATATATGTACATAGAAAATCTAAAGAAAATATGAGATTTTCCCAAGCCAGTTGGCTCAGTGGATAGAGCATTGGCCTGCAGACTGAAGGAAACATGGTTTGATTCTAGTCAAGGATACATGCCTTGGTTGTGGGCTGAATTCCTAGTTGGGGCATTCAGGAGGCAGCTGATCAATGATTTCTTTCATGATTGATGTTTCTCTCCCTCTACCTTCTTCTCTGAAATAAATAAAAGTATATTTTAAAAAATAACTATATACACTGTACAATATCATAAAAAAATAAAATACCTACTAATGACTCTTATAAAAGATTGTTAAGGCTCTGCACCGAATAACCCAAGTCACTACCATAAATGTAAATATCTAAATAATTAGAGAAAAATAGAATTTTCAGGTAATGAAATACTCAATATTGGTAAGTTAAATATTTATTCATTGATCTACAATATTTATATACTCACATTTAAAAAACACAACACACAGTTAATATTTTTTGCATGTGAAAATTAGCCATTTTTAAACTTTATATATAAATTTTATAAGGGCCCAATATCCCAAGATAATCTTGAATATGTGGGAGAATAAACCATGAAGAATTACACACCAACATAATCTTTATTGTAAGTGATATTAATTAAGGCAGCAAGAATATAGAAGAGTTAACAATTTAATTGAATAGACTCTACAAACACTGCTTCACCCATATATGACACACTGAAACACTATGAAAAATGAATGAGCTTTTTGTAAAATGATGCTGGGAAAATTGAATTGCTATGCCAACTGGACATATTACATAAAAATCTATTTCAGGTGGATTATAAACGTAAATGTGCTAGGTAAAACTATAAAGCTTTTAGTCTAAAATAGAAGAAAATATTTTTATGAACCCAAGTTGTTAACGACTCCTCACAAAGAACCTGACATGCCAACAGAGAAGAAAAAGTACAAAAAAATATTTTAATCAATGAAATCTTAATAAAATTAAGAAATTATTCTCATCAAAAGACATTAAATAGAAAATAAGTCTTACATTGGAAGAATATAATTTTACAACAGAGAACTTGCATTTCAGATACAAAAAGAAACACTAGAAATCAATATTTAAAAGATAGGATAACTGATAGATAAATGGGGAACACTTTAATAAGTACTTCACAAAATATGATACATAAATAGCCAATGGACACATTAAAAAAGAGGTTCTCAACATAATTAGTCATGAAAATAGAAATTCAAATTAAAATGAAGTACTTCAAATTCCAACCACAATGAAATAATTGAGACAGCTTTTCACTGCCACTAATTAGAAATCTGAGGAAATACATAAAACAACTATTTTGAACCACTTGGCCACACACAGCACAAGTATGTCATGCCTGAGAATAACAGAATATTAAGGAGAATATTACAAAAAGAACACCGAGCCAAAACCGGTTTGGCTCAGTGGATAGAGTGTTGGCCTGCAGACTGAAGGGTCAGGAGTTTG
This sequence comes from Pipistrellus kuhlii, assembly GCF_014108245.1. Lineage (NCBI taxonomy): Eukaryota > Metazoa > Chordata > Mammalia > Chiroptera > Vespertilionidae > Pipistrellus > Pipistrellus kuhlii. Next base: position 5,802,101 of record NW_023425404.1, read on the forward strand.
ATTCTGGTCAAGGGCATGTACCTTGGTTGCGGGCATATCCCCATTGGGGGGTGTGCAAGAGGCAGCTGATCAATGATTCTCTCTCATCGATGTTTCTAACTCTCTGTCCCTCTCTCTTTCTCTCTGTAAAAAATCAATAAAAATATATATTTTTAAAAAAAGAACACTAAGATGTCCTCAGTTTTTCACTGGAAGGCAATTTTTAGACCACATCACTGGGCAGGGAGTACCCAAATGAGACAGTATAAAGAAATATAAGACAGTATGAGACATCTGAGATTTTATAGGCAGAATACTAGAAAGGAAGAAACTATGTAAAAAAGAGTTCTAGAAGTCTTCATAATGTGCCTTGACTGCCGCTGAACACTAAATTTTGATGTTTAAGGTGAAAAATGCACAAGGCTGGGCAGAAAGATGAACTATCCCAACACGGAACATAAGCTTGGAAGAGCTGCTAATCTCAGAGGGAAAGAGGGGTAGGGTAGGTGGGTTAGAAGAGATCAACCAAAAAACTTGTATGCAGAGATGCATAACCCATGGACACAGAAAGCCTGGGGTAGAGATGGGCTAAAGGGATTAAGGGGAAGTTAAAGAGGATATATATTATACTTTCAACAATCTATAATAATTGAAGTGTAATATGCTAATTAGACTGGACATTTTTCTCCATGTTTTTGGATGAGACCGGAGCCTGAGGGAAGCCAGCCCGGGTCCCAGGTGCCTGTGGGTGGCTAGAGGGAAGCAATCCAGGTCCGGGTGCCAGAGGGAAGCTGGTACCAGCAGCCGGGCGAAGGAAGGCCTACTCTTGCACAACTTTTGTGCATCAGGCCTCTAGTAAAGATATCTATCTATATCTATATCTATATCTATATCTATATCTATATCTATATCTATATCTATATCATATCTATATCATATCTATATCATCTATATCTATATCTATATCTATATCTATATCTATCTATATATATCTATATACCAGTATATATTTTAAAAAGACCAAATATAAAGACTTCAAAGATCACCTGGGGCATTTAGTATTGACCAAGGAAGTGTCATAACTTAGTAATAATAGGGAAAACCTAGTCTTGGAGCAGCATTTCTCAACCTTGTCTGTATTGATAAAGCTATTTTGAAAAAGAATTTGGCATTGTGGTATAAGGCTGCATAAATATTTAATTTCTATTTATTTATTTAACTGTAAAAAGTAAAATAGAGAGCACAAATATTTGTATAGAGTCATAGAAACTTTATTCATAACAGTCCAAACTATAAACAACCCAACTGTTTATCAACAATTAAAAAAAACAACACATTGTAGTATATATTTACAATGGAATATGGCTCAGCAATAAAAATGAATGAACTACTTATTTATATAAGCAGGATGGATATCAGAAATGTCCTAAATGGAAGATTACACACTTCATTTACACACTTCATTTTATATATATACCTTTAGTAAAGACGAATCTGTAGTCACAGAATAGGGTGGTGACCTGTGACCAAAGATGAGGGGGGTGCCTACAAAGAGCATATGGTAATTGGGGGGATTATAGAAATGTTTACATTTTAATTGTTGTGGTGGTTACATGACTAGATATGTCTAAACTGATCAAACTCTACACTTAACCTGTTAACCGAGAGGGACATATAAATATGTCAAACATAAACAATATCGGGTACGGGTGGGACATATGAATACGTCTTTGAAATATATGTTGCACCCTGAAACGGGCAGGACATATATTTCCGAACAACGAAGGTATTAGTCATCCATACATGTCTCCACATGAATTTAAGACACGGAGGGAATCAGTATAATTTTGCTATTGAGAGCTGTGGACGTGTTCTGGGTGAGCAGTGACGGGTACGTACTTACACTTACCTATTTTCATATTATATATTATTTACTTATATTTTTTATATATCCAACTTTATATAATAAAAAACATATAAAACTGATCTAATCATCAATAATTTGTCAGAAAAGTTTAAGAGTTTTTATGTATGTGAACGAGAAATATGCGTAGATGAATCTCTTTTATTATGGAAAGGGAATTTATCTTGGAAACAATATATATCTACAAAAAGAGCTAGATTTGGAATGAAGTTGTTTATTTTGAGTGAAAGCCAATCTGGATACATACAAAATATAATTTTATACACAGGCAAGGACACAAATTATGGTTCGAACTACCCACAAGAAAAACAATCAACAAGAATTGTTTTGGAGTTAACACATGACTTACTGAATAAAGGGTATAGGATTTACTTAGATAATTTCTATACGTCAATTCATTTGGCTGAACTCTTGTGTCAAAACAATACAGACATTGTTGAAACAATGAGGATAAACAGAGTCGGAATCCCCAGTGAAAAAAAACAAAAAAGTTACAGAAAAATGAACATATGGAAGAATCAAAGACAAACTTATGGTTTTAAAATGGAAGGATAAAAAAGACGTATTGATGCTCAATTCTATTCATAATGACAAAAAGACAATGATTGAAAAGAGAGGAAGAAGGCAAGAAAAAACAAATGTTGTCCTGGATTATAACAAGAATACGGGCGGCATAGATTTGGGAGATGGAGTTACGGTGGCCTACACGGCTGCCCGTAATAGGGTAAAACATTTTTATTAAAAAATTTTTCTATGATTAGTTGATATGTGCTGCTTCAATGCATATATTAGTCATTTGGATAAAGGTCATTTGCATCGGTTACACTTTTTGATAGAGTGTGTAGAGAAATTGGTAGATAACAACATAGTGAAAACCCACCCAAAGATATCAACAAGCAGCTCTACATCACCATCATGCTTAGTTGAAAGGCATTTTCCAGAACAAATGAAAAGTGATATAGGAAAAACTAAATCCAGGAAATGCCGAGTTTGCAACAAAAAACGTGGTAGGAAAGAATCTACATACTGGTGTCCGGATTGTAAGGTAGCACTATGTATTAACAATTATTTTAAAATATATCACATGGAAGTTAAGTTTTGAATTTTACATCTATATTTCAATTTTTTAAACTCAATATTTCTATTTTATTTGTGTGCTTTTGTTTATTGTTCTGTAATTGTTAACTTTTTTATATTTTTTATTGTGTATAGAAATAAAAATATATATTTTTTGTAATCTTTATAATTGTTTGTAAAATTTATAATTTTTTAATTCGATGTTTCCATTTTTTTGTTGGTATTCTTTTCTATTTGTAATTTTGTATTTTCCTTTGTGCTTTATATATAAATAAATGAAAAAATGTATATTTCATTTATTTTAATTAAGTATAAATAAAAAAATAATAATATAAAATTATGTCCACTGGGTGTGACGTACTGACACGTCCTAGTGAAAGAGTATGCGCTTGTTGTACGTTGCATAATTAAAAAGGGAACTCCCCGGTTAACAGGTTAAAATGGGTGCAATTTGTTTTATATTAATAATATGTCAAGTTAATTAAAAATAGGTGATTAGTATCAACCATCAGAAAGGCTATACTTAAAAAAGAAGAAAATCACAAGCACTTTTGGTAGGAGTATAAATTGATACTTTGGAAATTGTATCAATTGCCCAAACTGAAAAGACATATCCCATGCTCCCATCATTCAATTTCTAGGTAGATAGTCAACAACAACAACAACAACAACAAAAAAATATATATATATATATATCCATATAAGTAAGAGCCTAAATGACCTTCCAGCCATCTGACCAGTAGCTACAATGAGCACTGACCACCAGGGGGACAAAGTTCAGTGCAGAAGCTGCTTAGCTGCAGTGACTTGGCAGCTGCGGTTCTGGAGTGACAAACCCAGAACCAGAGAGGAGGAAGCCCGATTCCAGGGTGGGTTACCAAGAACCGCCTTCTTGCAATCTGGTACCCCTTATGGGATGTCAGAGAACTGGTTTCAGCACTATCCCCACAAGCCAGGCTGAGGGACCCCACCTGGGCATGAATCCCTGCACTAGGCCTCTAGTCTATGCATATTCATGTAAGAGCATTTATAAAACTGCTGATAGCAGCAGTACTTGAAGGAACTCAAATATCCATCAAGACTAGAATGAATAATTAATCGTGATGAAATGAAACCTGCACAGCATGTTTCTGGGGCCCCAGACCTTATTTTCTTACAGTAGGAACATAGAAGTCCAAGGTCAAGGTATCAGCAGGGCTGATTTCTTATGCGAGTCTCTCTGCTTGGCTTATAAATGGCAGTCTTCTCCCCATGTCTGTGTCCTATTCCCTTCTTAAAGGATACCAGTCATACCAGATTAGGTTGCACCTAAATAACCTCATTTTAACTTATCTCTTTAAAGACTCTAACTCCAATTATAGTCACATTCTAAAGCACAAAGGGTTATGACTTTAGCAGATGGTCTATGGGCAGACATACCACAGCTCATTAACATAAAAATGTAGATAACTTTTGGGGTGAAGTATTGTGTAGACTACAACAGCCTCCATTGTATGTAATGATTTAACCACTCTCTTATGCATTTAAAATGGCACAAGATATATACCACTCTTGAGAGAATAAAGGAAATAGGCATTCAAGTCATGGGTAAAGATGGTCAAAGGCACACATTTTTAGTTATAAAAGAAGTCCTATGGATGCAATGTACAACATGGTGACTATAGTGAATAATACTGTAGTGCATATTTTAAAAATTGCTGAGAGTAGAATTAAAAGTTCTTTTTCAGAAGGGAAAAATGTAACAATGGCTGGTGATTGGCTAAACAAATAATTTGTGTGTGTGTGTGTGTGTGTGTGTGTGTGTGTGTATGTGTTCTGTGGGTTCAGATGTGAAACCCTCGACTGCTCTCAATACATAATGAAAAGCCTTACAGATATCATGAAAAAAGGCATTCTTGTAAGATTGAACACTTGACGGAATGAATGTGTCTGTGCCAGACACAGTTCTAACTGCTTTATGTTATGTATAGCAACATATTTAAACCTCACAGGGATCCTGGTATCACTCAAACTTTTCACCTGAGAAAAATGAAGCTCAAAATGGTAAAACTAGTTATGTACAGAAACAGAACTAATAAATGGCAGAGTCAGTATTTAAATCCAGAAGGCTGGCTCTTAACCACCATACAATCAACACGTGCACATACTCAGAGTCCCAGAAGGTTGATTTGCCCCTTGCAACTGTCTGAGATTGCATTTGACCAAAACTATATTTCCCAAGCAATTCCTGCTTAACTCAAAAATAACAATTCTATCTGTGCTGATTACATTTCAAAACAAGACAAAGCTGCTGCCTCTTCTGAGGTAACCTGGGAATACAATACCATTTCAACATTTTCTTAGTATTTGATATATTTGATCAGACTCATCCTTTACTCTGTTAAATAGGATTTAAAGTAAGCTAGCATTTGGTTGAAATTCTGTATTACTTTTTTTTTCTTTTACAAAGATTTTATCTTCTCAGTGATAGTATATGGAAAAGGGATCTTACTGTAATGGTACTTTATTACATTTATTTCAATTCAGTTTAAATAACAGGAAATTTAATTTTTGCCCTAGACACTATAATTGATGAATGATATTACTTTACACTGAGGCCCCATGGTTTGGATAGGAATAAACCACTAGAATATTTGCACAACAGATTGTAATATTTAAAGCAAAAGCAATAATTTCTGAAATTCTAAGAGTTAAAAATAAGCTGTATAGAGATTGATTTGGGACAGGTCTGCTTTATCAGAAACAGAAGTAAAATTACCATTATTGTTCAATTAAAATTCTAGACCAGACCACAAAATTTGATAAAATTTTGGTAATGTGAACAATATTGTCATACATTGGAGTTATTTAAATAACTAAATATTTTTATCCTCTGTTTTACCCTTTATATCTATTGTAACATTTTCAAGTGTATGACAACTAAATGGCTTCAGGATTTTGTTACTGTCTCTTTAATTCAGTTTTTAAGTATAGTTATTTGCTCTAATTTAATGCATAATTTCTGCAATTAGAACTTGAGTAGGGTTAATTTTTTCTTCTCTGCAGCTCTTTATTGCTTTGTTATGTCTAGACATACCACATATCTTCTGCAATAAACATTTGAGTTTGACTTCTTAATGCTATTGAGATGTTTACATCATTTACAATGTCTTAGTAATCCATTCATCATAATAATGTCAAGTAAAATTTATGATTCTGGTGCTACTTCTGGTGACAACATCGTGAAAAGAAGATTAACTACAAGAAATCCTTTGGTAGCAAAGGAAATAAGACTGTTTTCTGTCTAGATATTTGTCTGTCACATTTGTAATTGTATTTGAGTCTTTTCTGCCATGTCGAAATTTCTTATCCTAAAACTGTACAATATCAGAGAAGAGTAACATCTTGATTTCTTTTTTTTTTCAATACGGTTGTTTTAAAAATGAAGAATGTGAAAAACAGTTCATAATTAAGAGCTGATTAAATATAACATCTGAAGCTTTATGGAAAAAGCATTGGCATTTGGTACTTAAAAAGTTGTAATAAACTTAATGATATTAATTTTTAAATCATTTGTAACAAAAGATCGCGAATTAATTGACAAATTTTATTTATTTATTAATTTTTCAATTTACTTAGACTAAAAAATATAGTCCACCCATAACTGAGAACATTTTTAAAAATTGTTTGAAAGCTTTGCTTTTAATCTAGAGATCTAGCAGTAACAATATAGTCTGTTTAAAAGGGTATGGTCTGTACTTGTCCAAACTAAGATTAAATTTTATCTAGACAGGTAAGTGAAAAAGCTGCATACTGTCTTATTCTGAGTTTTTGCAAGAATAGGACTATCTCCTACTCCTGGAACTCTATTTTAAAATAAATTAAAAAAGAGAGTTATTGATGCAGTTGCCAATGGTTAGATTTTCATTTGGCTGTAAAGCTCATAATCCTATTTTAAAAAGATGTTTCATTATTCTAAATATCAATATTTGCATTTTAAAAGGATCATTTATTGGTTTGGCAAAGGACAGTGTGAAATGGATTCAAAAGCCCACAGGAGAGGGGATACAATACAGAGGGGGAGGCTTCTGGGATTCTTGAATATTAAATATTCTTTCCGGTTTCAAAGTTTCTCATTAAAAGAAAGCCATAACAGCATGAATAAAATGGCCTGGATTGATTTTGGGGGAACACAGTGCTCACTCAGAAGAGGTGGAAAGTGTTTGAAAGAAAATGATATTAAGGAAGTCTTTTTGTTTGAGCCAGTTTGCTTCCTGGTGAGTTTAATCCACAAGTAGGCATTGGAAAGCATGAGTTGAGCAGAAAAACATGAGGTTACAAACTGTGTGATATTGAGTAGAGTTTTAAGTAGCACAAGAACAGATGCTGAAGCAATGGTACAAGGGAACCTTAATATCACATTTATGCTTAGCACATCACACAAACAGCAGGTATATTTTATTCTTGGTATTTGTGTACTGGTTTTCTGTGACAAACTTCCTGAAATTATACACACACACACGCACACACACACACACACACACACACACACACACACACCAGCCATATTGAAGTAGAGTGATTTGTTTATTAAAAGGCCTTAATTGGCATCTGGGAACTGCACAGAATTATCAATAAATATGTACTCAGTTTGCTTTATGAGATACCTTGTGCCAGACATGTTGAACTTAGAGATAAATGACATATGGCTTTCTCTCTTGCTGAACCTGCAGTATGCTTAGGGCCATGAGTCATATAAGAAGCAAATAAGTTCCATACCTCCTATGAAATGTTAGAAAAAAAGATTGATCGCCCTGACCTCGGCTGGTGAGAAAGAGGCTTGGTGGAGGAAATCAGACTTGACCTAGATTATAAAAGTGAGCAATAAATAAAAATAATAATAACTCATAAGCTATATAATGTGCTACTGGTTTGAAAGCATTTTACTTAGACATTACCTCATTTATCGCTCACAGTTGAGGAACAGTGAGCAAGCAAATTTGTCACAGGCAAGATGCAATTGCTGTGAGGCGAACAGAGGGGTGCTATCATTAGAAAGGAAAGCCGGGGTGACATACAAAGGGCCTTAAAGCCTAGAAGCTATGTTTGGACTGTGTATTTTAAGCTATTGAAGTTTTTGTGCATATCTTTGTGTGCATGTATCTCTATAGATGATAGGTGATAGCTCGATAGCTAATTTGAAAATGGGGCAGAGTTATTTCTTTAGGTTGATTGGGTTATTCAGATTTCTCTTTAAAGCTCAGGAGAATAAAGACTATTCAGAGTGCATTCTTGCACAAATGCCTGCCTTGAAAGGCATCTAAGACTCTTCTCAGAACTGACAATTTCAAACTGGAAGCAGCACTTCATCTATATGATTTTACAGTTATTACAAATTCTCCCTTAGACAGGGTTCGTGTATATAAAAAGTCTTTAGCTGTGGGAAATAAATTATCAAAAATTCTCTTTGGCAAATTGAGTGCATGATAAACAAATACTTAGGTGAAAAAGGTCAAGAAGCTTGAGGTCACTTCATCAAAAGAAAAAAATTACACAACTTTAAATTCAAATACTTTCCTTCAAAAATGCATTTTACTCCAAATACATATGGTGAAAATTTTGCAGTGAAGATAGCAGAGCCAGGGAGAAAATGAAATGACCTCCACTTAGAATAAAATGAAGAAACATAAATGGCACCTGTTAAGAGCCACATATAATGACCTGAACTTTTCAACACTTGACAAGTATGTATGATCCATAGCAACAATGTCTAGTGAAATAAGGGAAAGCTTTTGTCTTTCATGAGACACAAGGACTCTGTACTTTTCTCATTCTAAGCTTTTCAATTTTTTTTTCCCTGTGGGATATCACTTTACATTGAATGGATGGTAAAAACTATTTTGGGCTTACATGATACCATACCTTTTAGAGACCATAATATTTCAATTCTAATTGCCAACTATATTATACATGCTACTTACATCTTCAAAATTACAGCCATGTGATCTTAATATAATTTATTATAAATAAGTTTATGAAAGAGTAAAGCACATGGATCCTCGTTACAGAAAAGTGGCTATAAAAACCAAAGGCAAAAAAAAAAAAAGAGTAGGGTGCTTTTACACAACTGAAAACTTCTGGATGAATTTCAAGTAAAGTCATCAACAGGAGGGTATTCGATAATTGTAAGAAAACATATGTATAGCTTTTAGATAGCTATACCTTTTATTGAGGAAAATGGAATTAAAATCAAAATGTATTAAGTATTTATTGTGTTCCAGGTTATAGAAAATATTTTAGCATAGTAAGGACTTTAGAAACTTTATTTCATTTAAGGTCAGTTTTTGGGCATAAAAATATGTTCATGGCCCTCTTTTAAAGGTGGGAAATTTAAAATTCAGAGAGGTCCAATGACTTTCTCGAGTACATATGTCTAATCAATGACACCAAATCAATGTTCTTATCAGATCACATTGCTTTCTTGTCCTTATTTTATAGTCCTCCTTTGTCCTACCATCACCACACATGCAGGACCCTTATGCTGTTCCCATGCTTCCCCATTTCCAAAATTTATCTGGAGAAAAGTTGTGTTAGGTTTCATTTCTGTAAGTTGTACTAAATAGCTGCCCACTCTAGTCACCTGTTAGCAAAGGTTTCAATGGTTCCCCCCCAAAAATTAAATAGGTTCTGCAGAAATAAATCCCTTCTGGTAGAATGTAAGACATTGATAATATGCCTTCAAAGAGGTTACTCTTATTTATGGAAAGGTTTTACTGATAACACCTCAAATGATAGTGAGTACACAGTTTTAAATATTGAAGAATAGCAGTATGATTTTGCTGCTACATGTGACCACAAAATTGGAGGGCTCTTTTTTGGAAGATAAAAAAAAAAAAAAAAAAAAAGAATAATTTAAAAAACACAAAGTTTTATGTAGTGTTTTCTATTTATTTATTTATTTATTTATTTATTTTTAATTTATTATTGATATGGTCTCACATAATTGTCCTTATTCCCCCATTCCCATCCCAAACCCCTCCCTAGATATGTGCCCCCCAACCCCCGTGTCCATGGCCACTGGCTAGGCCCATATGCATGCACACAAGTCCTTTGGTTGATCTCTTCCCCTTACCCCCATCCTCCCTAACTTTCCCTCTGAAGTTTGAGAGTCTGATTGCTGGTTCTCTTTCTCTGGGTCTGTTTAGTGTTTTCTTTATTGAATTCTTTCAATTACACTTTTAGATTTGCAACTTAGTAAACTCGGGTAGTAATGGTTTCTCCATTTTAAAGAAAATAAGCAAACAAACAAAGCCCAGGTAGTAAGTAAACAGACCCAGGTACCCAGGTGGTAAGCAATAAGACCAGTTGTATTACTGCATTTCCCACTCTTTCTGATAAGGACGTTTCTTAACCCTTCCAAAAAATCACTGCCCTTGCTTCTGTTTGTGAGGTTATCACTAAAATTCAAACTTCTTTGTGGTTACACGTGGCCACGCAAGGGTAAGTTACAGTTGATATCGATAGTACAGAAAACACTGAGTTTATTCTTGTATTATTATTCCTTAATTATTATATTATTTTCTGTATGAACAACTATAAATCTACTGTTGCTTCACCCTGCAATATAAAGAATTGCTTTTATTCAATTTCTGCCTAAGATGCCTTAAAGACCACTGTAAAATATATTTAAGATCATTATATCTGGTTCATAAAGGGTAGTTACTGTTGTCTTTGCTTTCTATTTAAGGACCAATGAGAGGAGATGGAGTCCAAATGAAATGATGTAGTTTACATGTTTACATGTATATATATACAATTTGAGACTCAAGTATTAAACAAAACTGTATTATATTTGTCAGATTTCAGAATAGGATCATACACAAAATTAATGACTTTCTAGGGTCATTGTGCCATCTTTCATAATAGGAGTGATGATGACTTATGCTGTGGAATTTAGAATACTTTTCAAGTCTTACTTTTTGTGCCCAGCACTTGGGTCAATGTTTTATTAGAAGGAATTAGCTGATATATTCTCTCTCATTTGAATGGTTAGAGTGGAGCCACTTGTACAATGTGTAATGAGGATATTTTGTGCAGGTGAAACAGTGAGCAGGCCAATGGCTACTTTCTGTACCTATTTTAATTAATTTTAATGACTGCCTTGACTGCAGTCATTATAAGCAGCTCAATGCATTGCCCATGGTAAAGTTGCTCCTCTTCAATGGCAGGATGTGTGGGTCTGATCAGTGAAAAAGTAAAGCTATTAGAGATTGGAATATTTTTTAAAAGGTCAAATTTCATACTATAAAACACCAAAGCTCACTAACTGGGAAAGGAGAAAGAAATAAAAATGAACTCCCAAAGATAGATTTGTCTCAAGAGTGAGACTTTTCCATAATCTTTTTCTCTAGAATCTTCTTGGAGAAGACACTGCAAGATTGACCCCTTCAGAAAAACAGTATGTGTTGAATGTTTAGTTCAATAAAGCAAACTAGCATTGTCAGCCATATGCAGCTATACTTCTAGATTTATAGTTACTATGAGATTTAATTAGTTCTATAGCTTGCCATTAATGATTTGGGGTTTTTTTTTTCCTGATTATAAAGACAATACATACAATTTTAAAAATTATAAAATAAAATAAATATGAGGAAAATAAAACTAATCTACTATCCCATCATTAATATGTAAGCACTTTCTTAGCCTCAATTCCCATCATTTGTCAAATAGAAATTATAATTCCTATCTTACAGAGTTGTTCCCAGTCTCAAATACAAGATGTTCCTTATTAAGTATTTTTCAAACCATAAAAAAATATACAAATTATTTTTACCCTAACTATTATTTCTATTTGAAGTAAAAAATGACTGCATATTTTGGCTAGTTTTAGTAATTCTATTTATTTAAATAAACAGCTTTAATTTTGAAATTAAGGAATGCTATGTTTGATTCTGTGTGCATTTTTTCTCCTCTTCTTTTTTAAGTTTATTGGTGACAAAGGTGCTTTTGTTGCCAGACTCAGCACACAAATTTCCAGGAGACACATGTGCACATCAAAGGATGTTCTTCTTAGAAAATTCATCTAATTAAATTAAAGCTGCTTCAGAGCAACCTCTCAGAGTCTGGAACTTTTTTTAATATATTATTTGTTTATTGTAATTGAACCTCCAAAAATAACTTTTCAAAACACATGGTAAATGGGTGACCCATGGAGTTAGAGTTGAGATGCATATTTGTTTTATAATATTCAGAAAATAAGTAAAACAAAGAAACTAGACATAGAAATGTAGAGCTTTTATAAGTTATAAAGGAAAGAGCTCCCTTGTCATTAAAAAAACACACACACATTTGATTATAAACATGAAAAACAAAAGCAAAACAAACTCTCAGAGCCCCTCCTAGCCGCTGCCCCTGTGTTAGAGGTAGGTTTGATGTGCATTCATGGCTTTTCCAAAGGATCAGGAGGGAAGGGGAGAAGTAGGTCCATTAATATGGACCAAATTCTGATCAATAAAATGTTGTCTTACTGAACTAGCATTCCCTGAAGATAAATCATAACATCCAGAAGGTTGGCAAATCCAACTCAAGAAGGCTTATTCTTGAGAATAGCAATTGTACATAATTATTAGACTTCACTCAGTGGTGCTAATCCTAAATATAGTTTCTGAAATCTCACTTTAAAAATATTGATTTGCATTAAATTCCAATAGTAATATGAGTTTGGGTGCAATGCCCCTGTACTTAGCAAAACTTTATCTTATTCTTTCACCTAAACTCTTTCTAGAAACCTAATCTAAAAATTATGGGCAATTAAATTTCTCTGTGGGCTTTTAAAATCTATAATTGCAATGGCTTCTCACAACAAATACATTAAATAAAGAAATTTAAACCATGTAATTATTTATTGTTTTGTATCCACAGGGGATTAAGCCTGCACCATGGGCATGTGCCCTGTCCCAGAAATAAATTGTGACCTCCTGGTTCATAGGTCAATCCTCAACCACTGAGCAGCACTGGCTGGCCTTTTTTTTTTTTTTTTTCCTTTCAGACTAATTTATTTATTTAAACTATGTCATTATTTTTAATAAGAAATAATAATTTTATACCTATATATACCCAGCAAGCAGGTATAAAACTTGAAGCATTTATAGTCTTTAGTCCCCATTGAATAATAACTTTGCTACTAAAATAATGATTGAAAGCAACAAAATAAAACAGTGTGCTGAATGGTACAAAAAGTAGGAATTTTCTATTATTTTTTTCTGTCAATTGACCTTAAGTCGAGAGAGAGAGGTGATAGGTGAGTAAGAAGAGAAAGCACCAATTGGTAACAGAATAACAGTAAAGTCTGACTAAAAATACCTAATGAATTTATGTTGCCTTAATTTTTTAAGTCAAGACTTATGTGGTACTTAGAAATAAAAAGATTATAAAATATAATGTCCAGAAACTGTGGAAAGATGGGGGCAGAGAAAAGTATCAGGAAGGTTGGCAAAAGCCTCAAAATATATGGTGTGATTACTTCAAGATAAATATCACTTTTAATATGGTATTTCTAGGAAAACCTTAGGTTTTTTAACATTTTGGAAAGTCATGACATATGCAATATTTTAACAATAGTATTATAATCATGAGCAGAACAATATGTCATTAGTCTCATTAAACATACCTCTATAGTCTTTGCATCCTAATTTATGTGCTCAATAAATGAGTAGAAGAATTATTAAAACAAATTGTTATAATTTTTCACTTTACAAACTTCACAAGCTAGTCAAAAACTGTTTGCCCAACTATCCACATTTTAAGGAATTTTCTATAGGAGGTCACAAAGCATGAAAAGATGTTCCTTTAAAAAGAATATTTTATTCTGATCAAAGGATTTAATATGATTCAATTTATTAATCTATATGTAGACCATTATGAACACAAATAACTTGCTCATCTATTAAAGCAGTTACCATGTGTCAATACAAGTGCATAGTATATGACGTCAACAGCATTTCCATATTTGACTTTCCATTTATCTTGCAAGCCATGCATCTTTATTGCCCATGATTTTCTAGAGAAGAATGGAATTAGTCCATTAAGCCACAATAATTAAAAGGTGTTTTGACTATATAGAGGAGATCAACCTACTGGTATATAGTAACAGAGAATATGAATACTTATTAATGTTAAAGGAATAAACATTATTCAGGCAGAGTTTATCATTGAATTGGAAGATAGAAAAGTTCTTGGATCTTGTCCCTCCCCTGATACTTATAAACATGGGGACAAAAAATAAAAAATAAAAAAGGACCATCATAACCAATTGAGAAAAAGGCACAAACTCCTGCAATACACTTAAAGAAGATGACCAGGAAAATAATACAGCAATGAGAGATTCCACAGGAATCTTACTTCAGAATTAGTATTTATAACATATGTCTAATTTAAGGTTATACATAGCCAATATATGTTCTATTGGTTTCTTCTACTTGCCCTTCTAACTGTATATACATATAAATTATGTCTAGAGACATATTAACATAATCTAATAATAGTAATTTTTACAGTTTAAAGTTATTTTTTTTTACTTTTATCTTTATTCCTTGATGTCTTCTTTTATTAGGCATGCATTGTGTTTTACTAAATAATAAAGTGATTATTTTTGAAGAAATACTGATGCAAAGATGCACATATGACAGATAATAAGACTACTTGATTCTTCTTTTTTTTAATATATTTTATTGATTTTTCACAGAGAGGAAGAGAGAGGGATAGAGAGTTAGAAACATCGATGAGAGAGAATCATTGATCAGCTGCCTCTTGCACACCCCCTAGTGGGGATATGCCCACAACCAAGGTACATGCCCTTGACTGGAATCAAACCCGGGACCTTTCAGTCCACAGGCCGATGTTCTATCCACTGAGCCAAACCGGTTTCGGCGAGACTACTTGATTCTTAATGGTAAAATTATGGATGGCTACTCTTTCCTTCACTATAAGGATATTCTATTTTTAAAAAGAGAGAGAGAAAGCTCTTAGACATAGAAATAAAAATAGTTCTTGGAGATAATTTTTTTCCTATTTCCTGGAGAATAGAAAATATCAGAATTTGCTCATCTAAAGTGCTTTGTCCAAGGTAAAGGCTTTAAATTTTATTGTAGGTAAAATGGAAAGCTGGTGGGAACAGGGTAATTACATGAGCAATTTGTCCTTTAGAAAGGTCACTGGGGTTGATGTACACTTGATGAACTCTAGCAGTGGGGAGTGACAGATGCAAAGGTGGAGATAATAGAACCCCTTAGAGAGTATTGTATGGGTACCACATGCTTATCATTTGGAATATTTAAAGATATTTTTGGAGGTAGAGCCAACTGGATATGGTATGAGAAGTAAAAATAATGAATGAATACTTTCTATTTTTTTTGGCCTCAGCAACCGATGATGTCATTTATTTTTAAGGAAAACTTTCTTGTGAGTGTATTGGATGGAAGAATGTGTGAACATGTTTTAAATTTGAAAGTATTTGGGTATGTGTCTGGATTGTAAGGAAGAAGTAAGAATGGGAGATAGAAATTGAGAGACATAAACCTAGAGATTGGTCTTGGAAATCATAGAACTAAATAAAATGTTCCAAAGAGTAGGTATAAAATTAGAAGAGGATTCTGAACCGAGACAGGATCACTGCGGGATTTAGATACTTCTATTTAGGAATAGAAGTCTGAAAAAAAATAGTTCAAAGGAGTGCTCTGCAAAGCAGGAGAAAAACACGTGTGCATGTGTGCATAGTCATGAAAGGCTAGAGGACAACATCTAAGTGGAAGGGGAAGTGTTCAATAGTGTCAACTTGGCTGAGAGTTCAGTACAATGATGAGCAATTTAGCTCTTACAAGCTTTTATTCCTAGTGACAATCACTTCCTATGGTGAAGTGGAATAAAAACCCAACTGAAGAGAGATGAGGAACAATAGGAGACATGGTTGACAGCCAGCACTGACAACTCATTGGGAGAGTTTTCACTCTAAATGGGAAGCAAACAGTTTCTGTGGATTACTAGAGGGAACTATGGAGTCAAGATATAATGACAAGGGTAAATGTGACAGTTTTAAAGTCAATGTGAATAACCTAGTAGAGAAGGAGAATATGTTGAAGCTGGGGGCACAGGAGCCAATTCAGAAATAAGTCTTGAAAATTTGCAAGAAGATGGTAAACAGTAGCACAAGTAAAGGATTGCACTTAGATAAAAGGATATATCCATTGTAGCAAAGAGGGAAGTCAAACTATAGAGTGAAGGTTTATAATGTTGGGGACATTGTGGCAGTTCTCATATGGATTTTCTTAAAAGATATAACAATGCCTTCAGTTCCAAATTGTGAGAGTGTTGGGAAAGAATAAGAGAGATCTCAGAAGAGAAAAGTTTTAAAAGAGCCCCTATGACAGTAAGAAAATGAATTTAGTAGGCAAGCATCATAGGATTGTCAGACAGTGTCGAGGATCCTTTTGAGATTTATGGTTATAAATTTGAAATGGATTCACTAATCAGAGTATTTTTTTCCAGGAATGTTCTGATGCTGTATGTGGTTGCAACATAGATTTGCATTGCAAGAACTTGGGAAAGAAGAGAGAAAGTTCAATAAAATTTCAAGCATGTATACTGAATATGGAATCTGGACCCATTAAGGATATAAAGACCTGGGAAGAAAATGCATGATAGAAAATAAGTCTTCTGGTTAATGTACTGAACGTCTCTATGAAGTTAATGTCAGATAGGCAGTAAATGAGCTGGAGGAATAAGAGAAAGTATTTAGAGAATGGAGTTTTAAACCAATTTTGTAGGCTTTGCAGGCCTGGTTACTTCAGATAGAATATCTGTGAATATGTATTGTAGTTGTGCATGAAGAATATTACTGAATCAAAATGAAATTCAAGGAATGGAGAGGCCATGCTATCAAAAGCCACATGAATGGGATAGTTATTTTATATGAAAAAAAAATGAATGGCTAGCTAATTATTTTGTACCCCAACACCCAACTAAGGGTTATAGCACACCATCATTAATCATACTATACTGATTCTTAGGGAAGGGATGCATACAAGGCCATGCTCCCTTTCAAGACTATTTTGATAACATTGTCGGACATTTACCATTTGGAAAATAAATCTCCCCCAACAGACCATTTTTTGAATTGTGTTTAGGTAAACATTACCAACCCCTGTATTTATTATCTTATTTCCTTAATCCAAAGCACAAAAAATAATATTCCTCTATTGTGGACAATTAAGAATTATGGGATCTCTGTACAGTTTAGTAGAATATAGGATTTGCTGTTTTTCAAATAGGCAATGATCAAGGTAAATATTACTCCAAGCATGGGCGATAATGATATCTGGATAATTTCCATGGCTGATTTCACACTGAAAGTGCTATATAGAAGATCTATGTAAGAATGGATCTATTACTGTAGTGTTTGAGCCTGAGCTCATTTGTCTGGAGTTGAGATTAGATTTGATGCAGAAAGGAGTTAAGTGATTTGATTTGAATAAATGATGCTTTGATGCCAAACTATCATGCCATTTGAACCGTGTGCTCTGAGATACCATTTTCATATATCATCTCAATATCTGAGATGAAGCATATGAGACTTAACATAGATAGATGATTGCCTAACATAATAGTGATGGAGGGGTAGACCTGAAATTGGACTAAAGTTTTATGACTCCTCAACTCACTATGCTGACCACAAAGGCTATAGTTTCACTCTCTCAGGGTTTGGTTTAAAGATGTGTAACACTAACTGAGAATATTTTATGACAGAGTAGGAATTTCATTTTTTGTAACAGCAGAATTTGCTGAGAACCTCAATAAAGACTACTGACAAGTTGGTAAGCAAGGGGAACACTGCGTA
This sequence comes from Pipistrellus kuhlii, assembly GCF_014108245.1. Taxonomy (NCBI): domain Eukaryota; kingdom Metazoa; phylum Chordata; class Mammalia; order Chiroptera; family Vespertilionidae; genus Pipistrellus; species Pipistrellus kuhlii. Next base: position 5,819,950 of record NW_023425404.1, read on the forward strand.
TCATAACCATGCCTTAATATTAATGTAAATGCAATAGAAATTATTTCTGTTTCTTTTAGTTAGTTCACAAAGAACACCTCCATATTGCTTTTTCTTTACTTTACATATATTCTTATATACTTCTCATTCCCTCCACACAATCTCTATTCTCATTCCCCAGAATAATTAATAGCTAACTTTAGAAAAGATGTCATAATATGCTTCATATTATGGCCTCATATTTTCAGAATTATTATATGAATCTATAAGCTTAATATAAAATAAATGCATAAAGATATAATCAGACGCAAAATAAAAATTTAATTATACATTGTCTAGCCTCCAGCACTGTTTATGTAATACTAGAGGCCCGGTGCACCCTCAGCCCAGCCTCCACCCTCTCCAATCTGGGACCCCTCAGGGGATGTCTGACTATCAGTTTAAACTGGTAGGGATTGGGCCTCAACCGGCAGTTAGACATCCCTCTCGCCATCTAGGACCACTGGCTCCTAACTGATCCCCCCTAACTTCTCTCCCTTGTGGGACTGATTCCCCTAACTGCTCTCCCCTGCCAGCTTGATCCCCCTAACGGCTCTCCCCTATGGACTTGATCCCCCTATCAAGTCTTCCCTGCCTGCTTGATCACCTCTAAATGCCTCTGCCTCTGCCTCGCCACCATGGCTTTGTTTAGAAAGATGTCCAGGTCATCCAGAAGATGTTTGGTCTAATTAGTATATTATTCTTTTATTAATATTGATTACTATAAGTTAGATATATATTTGTGTTTAAGTTAGTGAATGTTATATGCAAAAAAAAAAATCACTGGTTTAATTTTTTTTTAATGTGCAGAAAGAAGAAATGAGCTTGGTTGAAGTGGCTCAGTTGGTTGAGCATCATTCCATGAACCAAAAGTTTGCTATTCTGATTCCCAGTTAGATCACATATCTATGTTGCCAGTTTAGTTCCCTTGTTGGGTCATGTACAGAAGTCAATCAATCAAAGTTTCTCACTCACATTAATGTTTCTGTGTGTGTGTGTGTGTGTGTGTGTGTGTGTGTGTGTGTGTGTATTTCTCTCTTTAAGCATGTCCTCTGGTGAGAATTTAAAAAAAAAAAAGAGAGAAGAAATTAGTGCAGTTGTTCTTAATAGCACAGAAAAGGAAACACTTTTTACTAAATAGTAGACAGCAACATTATCCAATTGAATGAAGATTTGTCTTTAATTCATACATCACAGAATATTCTGCCATAAACTTCTGATGAATTAGAATTAAATATAAAAACATCATGATTATAAAAAGCTAAAAAATATCAGAATTACTCTGGTGTAGGATGTTGATAGTGGGGGAGACAAAGACTGGGGTAGGGAATAAGAGAGTGGACATGGGACTCTTTACTTTCTGTTCAACTTTGCTGTGAACCTAACACTTCTCTAATAAAACTAAGTTTATTCATTTTAAAAATGTCGGACATTAGAAATCAGAAAAAATCCTGATTCACTAATGACGTTGTAGAACTGCTCAAATTCCTTATAATAAATGCAAAGTCGGAGAAGCAGCATCCTAAATTTATGGTTAATTCCAATATTATTTATAATGTGACATTATCCCTGTGCGGCCAGAGACATGCATGTTCATTTGTTATTGTACAATTGGTTAGGACACCAAGAGGAGAACATGTACTAAGCAGACAATTCCAAACACATCACTTAATTGAGAACATTGCATATGTGTACTCCTTGGTACAATTATACATAAGCAGATGTGCATAGGCTTCAGTTAAAGAAAAGATCAGTGCAGAACTACATGTTTTCTAATCAGGGACTCATTTAAAGAGATAAAATAAGTGCATGAAGATGTCAGGAAGAGATTTATTCCAAGGACTATTCAAAAGGCAGTCAACAGCACACATGGTGATGTGGTAGTGACCTATAGGGTGTCAAATATCCAAACATAACAAGTTTATGTGTGCCTGTTTTCTTACTACCTATTAAAAGTCATTTAGAATATCATATATCATAAAAAGGTAATATGCAAAGGCAGGATGACTGTTCGCTATAACATGCACTGACCACCAGGGGGCAGACACTAATTGTAGGAGCTGTTCCCTGGTGATCAGTGCGCTCCCGCAGACCTGGCTTGTGAGGGCAGCAGTGGTGGCAGGAGCCTTTCCCGCCTCTGTGGCAGCACTAAGAATGTCCTTTGAGGGATCCTGGACTGCTAAAGGTCACAGGCTGGGTGGAGAGACCCCCCTTCCCAAAGTGCACAAATGTCATGCCCCAGGCCTCCAGTAGATTAAATAAATTTAAATCCAATACTTGAGAAACCTAATTTGATTCTAGTTTGATCAGACTATCTGATTCAAGAATTTTGTGCAATGTATGTTTGAACATATCTACTTTAATTCTGATACCTTCTTTCACACTCTCTTCCATTGCTGGAAAGAATAAGTTTTTAATGCATTATCCCTAAAAATAAAAAATAAAAACTGAAATAATACCAAAAGTGTATTTATGAAGACACCTCAAGGTTAAATTTTAATATAGGTAGTTAGGTATTGTGTTTCGTGGATGTCATTAATTATTTTATTAAAGAATAAAGTAGTAAAATTTCCATATGTGTGTTTTAGATGATAGATGTTAGATATCCTTTTCACTATGATTGTTATGCGCTATTCAACCTTTTAACTATGACTACATACTGTAGTCATATTGATATAAGCCTCTTCAAAACACGTATGATACTAAATTTATATTATTGACCCTAGATCTACATCCTGGTTGAGGTAGGGATGGTAGAAAACTACATGTAGAAAAGGCTAATATCCTAGGTAATGATATCATGTAGCAATGCCCGGCTTCCTCACCCTAGCAATTAGCCCCCTTGCAGTTTCTACAGCCCATGAACATAGGTGGAAATATTTCACACTTTAACCAAATGTCTGAAGCATTGTCCAGTGCCTCATTTCATTTGGTTCTCATAGAAGTCCTGGAGTAGGTAGATAGGAGACTCGGTGGAATCCTATTTTCTTTTCATTAGGCAGAAAAAGGAGATTTAGAAAGCTTAGAAACTTGACCTGACTGCAAAGAAGAAATGATAGACCTTGAAAATGACTTCAGGGCTGAAACAGGTTTGGCTCAGTGGATAAAGTGTCACCTGTGGACTGAAGGGTCCCGGATTCAATTCGGTCAAGGACATGTACCTTGGTTTTGGGCACATCCCCAGTAGTGGGTGTGCAGGAGGCAGCTGATCGATGTTTCTCTCTATCTCTCTCCCTTCCTCTCTGTAAAAAAATCAATAAAATACATTTTTTTTAAATAAAATGACTTCAGGTTTTCTGACTGTGCAGAATATACTAGTCAAACACTGCAGCAGTTAAATATTTTACCCTTTGTTCTCCCTGTATGATCTACAATAACAATCTGCTTTGTGTTGACATTTAATGTTTTTGTTGCTGACAATTACCTGAAAGAAAAGTTGGTGTGCTTCAATGGGCTGGAAAAAGTTTAGCTAAATCAGAAAGCAAGTCTAACTAAGCAAGTTTATTCTATATCTATAAAAGGCTAACTAAGTCATGTGCAATACATACAAAACTCTAATTGGCACCAATCACATATGTGTGTTTTGACCTGTCATTATCAATTGTGAATTTGGTTGAAACTTTTATTATGGAGAAAGGGTGAATAGTGATATTAAAATATTTCTTGCAATTAATTTATTTTCTATGTGCACAAATATGTGCACTGGGTCACTAGTTAACATATAAGCAACTTGCTATATCCCAGATATTTTGTATATACAAATTTATCTAATGTCCATTGTCCTAGAAAGGGAAAACAGGCATCCCAATTTTGCAGATAAAAAAATAGAAAACTCATAGATATACAGTTACCAGTGTTGCAGTAAAATTTCAGTAAGCCTCCTCCCTGCTCCCTGAGGACTAGCCCCACACATACTGTGACCTTTCAAAACTCTTCAGATCTCAACATCAGTGGATAATTCATGCATCTTGATCCCATCAAGTTCCACATCTTTCTAATTCCTTCATCACATTTATTATTTATAGTGATGTCTGTTCACTTTTATGCAAATTCCCAAATGTAATAAGGTGTGTTTTTTACTTCCTATAAAATTATTTTTTTAATTTTTTAAACATATATTTTATTGATTTTTTACAGAGAGGAAGGGAGAGAGATGGAGAGCTAGAAACATCAATGAGAGAGAAATATTGATCAGCTGCCTACTGCACACTGCCACTGGGCATGTGCCTGCAACCAAGGTACAAGCCCTTGACCGGAATCCAATCTGGGACCCTTCAGTTTGCAGGCCAATGCTCTAGCCACTGAGCCAAACTGGTTAGGGCCCTATAAAATTTTTGCCACCTTACAGTTCAATCATGCTGCTAATAGTCATATAATGACATGAGTATTAATGTAAATGTTGTCTTTTTGCACATATGGATCAAACTTTCTGCAGCCTTGTTTTCACATTCCATTTGAGTTCATAACAGAAATAGCCCACTGGCATAATGTGGAATGCCAATTCATCCATGTGGAAAGACGGAGAGCCCCTCCAGACAACTGTGCAAACATTAAAAAGTAACATAAACTCAATGTCATATAAATACTGAAATCAGTATATTTTGTGAAGTGGTGAGTGAAAAGGGAAGTTCAAAAAGATTAAAATGTAGGTATTTAGGCAGAGGAATAAAGGAATAGTATAGACATGGGACATTTCTCTATTTTTCAATTAATCACTGACTAGTTGGGGAATGGAATGGGATTCTAGAAGCTAGCTATATAAAGGACAGTAACCTTGTGGTATGGTTTTGGGGAAAGGCTAACAAAGGAAGAAAGGAAATGATGTTTTGATAAAAACTATAACAAAAACAACAAATGTATATAAAATAGACTGGGAATTAGGGAGAAATGAGGAGAGGTGCTCTAGTATCTTCTGGTATTTACAACATAGAATACCGAATGAAGGGGTTGAGAAATAAAAAGAATAGCAGAACTGCAAATACTGACACAATTTCCTCACCCTGTGTCTACAACAAGAACTATTTATTAATTATTTAACAATCATTCAGCAAGATAAATGGAAAAAAATATATTGTAGAACATAGAAACAGAAATAGAAATATATATTCTCTCCATGTTGCATTGGCCCCTATAGAAGGTATTTTCACCTTGTCCAATACTGGAAGTTCCAATATTGACTCTACACAGAAATGAAGGACTCTTGAACCTAGACATCGATATATGGAGAAAGGGATGCAGATACCTTAATGAGCTGTGAGTAAAAATATAGACAGCTTTTACTATTTCATTTAAAGTGCAATTGTTCCATTGCACTTTGAATAAAATTCACACTTTATTTGCCCCCTACGACCTCTAAGATGCTGCTTTACCTAGTCTCCATTAACCTCTAGAAATTCCTCTCCTCTAGCTTTCTTTTATGCTGTTTTGTGTCAATCTCTAAAATATATCAAATGAGTTTATGAAAGGGAAATGTTCTACTTACAATCAAGAAAGGAAGAAGTCAAAGAAAAATAAGTGTCCATGGTCCATATATTTCCAATTCTGTTCAGTACAGAAGCAGAAACTACTACCCTGATAAACAACCATTGAAATTCTAGTTCTTAAGCAGATGCTGCCTGAAGTGAGCTGAATGGTGATCTCAAAAAGAAAAAGACATGTTTAAGTCCCTGGAACCTGTAAATTTGACTTTTCCTTTGGGTGGTGGGGACGGTTTTTGTAGATCTTGTTAAGAATCTTGAGATCATATTATCGTGAATTACCCATGTTGGCCCTAAAGCCCAATGATGACTGCTCTTAGAGAAGAAATGACAGTAACATAAAAAAAAAGTGGTAAGGAGACAGAGGGTGAGATGGGAGTTATATGGTCACAAGCTAAGGAAGCCAAGGAATGCCTAAAGCCATCAGAATTTCGAAGAGAGAAGGAAGTGTTCTCCCCAAAAGTCTGCAGTAGGAGTGACTCCCGCCAACACCTTCATTTCAGACTTCTGTCCGCCAGTGCTGGGAGAAAATAAATTCCTGTGGTTTTAAGCCACCCAGTTTGTGGTAATTTTTTAGAGCAGTCCTAAGAAAATAACATATTACATAATGATAGAGATAGATACATTAGGACTTTAGTCATCATGATTATTTAGCTAACATTCTCTGGTATAAAATTAAGTCCAATAAACATTTGCTTTATTTTGTATTAGTTATTTAAGTCATTTTCTTAGAGGTTTGTAAGATTCCAACCTTGACTGGCTCCCTTCCACTCACCTTTTGTGAGGAGGAAAAGCAATAGATTTAGTAATCCACAAGTTAAAAGTAAGTGGTTGCTTATGCCATGGATTTATTCTTTTACTCCAAATTTTCCACTTTGCCATCCCACTATGGAGGCCCACATAGCCATTTCTAGGTATAGTTTTTTGAATTAGAGAATAGTCTTTCGGAATGTCCTTCTAAAATATAAATAATTTACTCTAAAAATGTTTATTTTTAATTCATGTGCCCCAATCACCATGTCCTATTATGAAGGGGGGAAAAAATGCAGGGTGAGTTAATTAATGATGTAGAGACAAAAAATAAAAAATAAAAAAATGGGGGAGAAGGGGGTTATTGGTAAATCAGGCCCATACTCTCCCAAGTAAACTGTCTTGTAGCCCTTGAATACAAATAAGATCTCCCTGATAAAAAGCTGATTTTGTTGTTGTTGTTAATCCTCACCCAATGATATTTTTTTTCATTGATTTCTAGAGAGAGTGGAAGAGAGAGGGAGAGAGGGAGGGAGAGAGAGGCATCAATGTATGAATGTGGGAGATATATATACAATATATCAATTGATTGGATGGGGCCAACTGGGGTCGACCGGGTCACTAGGGCCAGGGATAGAACCTGCCACCCAGGTGTCTGCCCTTGACTGAGAATGGAACCCTTGACCCTTTGGTGCCTAGGCTGACACTCTAACCACTTAGAAACACTGGCCATGGATGAAAACTATTTTTTAATAATATATTATTAAAAACACTCCAATCTTCCTTAAGAAGTTTTTTTTTTTTTTTTTTTTTTTGTTTGTTTGTTTGTTTTGGTTTTTTTTAAGAAGACCATGGTTCAATAAAATAAAAGTGAAATAGATAAAGACTATGTAAGGGACCCTACCAATTTTGTGAAAGACCTACTCCATATCAGTAATAGAGTGGAGATATTACCTAGTTAAAATATCTTTTCCAGAAAGTTAGAGAAGGCACACTTTTGCTTATAGCACTCTCCATTCTATAAGTACAACCAAACTTGTTTGGAAAGAGAAAACAGGTGGCATAAATACAGTGCCAAGAAGTAATTTATCTAAGAGATTGAAATCTTGGTGTTTGTCATCAACTTATTCTATTAACTCCAAATCAATCTCTTTATAAGCATGTCATCATGAATTACTTTCTCTCACAGCAACCTCTTCATCTGTGAGATGGAGACACTAATAACATTATTATAAAGTGTAATTTAGCAGTATGTATAAATCACTTATCACAGAATGAGGTACATATAGGGCTCATTAAATGGTTGGCTTTATTATCATTTTCATCATAATCACTGTCATTAATTTTTTTCCCTACAAGATTAAGCAAATCAATATGGGATTTGCCTTAATAAAAGACCCTGGTGATTAATTACACAAGATCTGAATTGAGTCTAGATGTATGATGGTTCTATGCTGCTGGTCAGGGTTCCTGCAATATCTCCATTGGTCCTCTTGACTGTTTTTTTTTAATTATAAATAACTAGTTTAATTTGTTCTCTTTCTTCTAAAGATCCAACAATCTCTCCGCTTATGTCTATAATATTTTCTTTCATCTTCAATGGGCAGCTGCCTAATGTCCCCACTGGATCAGGATCTGAGCTTTGTGACAGTCAGACATGCAGGAAGGTACATAATGTTTACCACTTCCTTGTCCTCTTACAATATGTTTTGTAAGTTACACCTATGGCAGCCAGATTGTACCTTATGGGTAGTAGACATTCCTCATACAATCTAGAGTCCATTGTCTGGAAAGAATTACTTTTAGTTTTTTATATGTGCTTTAGAGGGAAACTAAAGAAGTTTTAGTAAAAATGTCAGTATTAACTTTGAAATTAGGTAAAAATAGACTTAACTAATAATAACCATAATAACCACACTAACAGTGCAATTTCTTACAGAGAGAACAGGGGGAAGGGGGAGAGACAGGCATTAGTTATATTAATTATAAAATTAAGAGGCTAATAATAAAGAGGAAAACAAGTATTATACAGCAACAACAAAAGATATCAGATTCAAGAGCTAATTAATTAAAACAAATGTAAATGGGCTACATTTTACTATTAGAAGACAGATTGGATCAAAACAATTTCCAAATGCATGGTATTTTTAAGAGATGGTTTAAAACAGATGACCCAGAGAAATTAAAATGAGATGATGATCACAATATGCCAAGACAGAATTTAAAATCAATAAAATAAGATTAATATTAAAAAGTATGTACAAGCAAAAAGTATAATACAGATACTCTCAAGTCATGATATTTAAATATAAGCCAAAAAACTGGTTGAATTTTTTACAATAAATATCACAAATTAAATATTATCATCTATAAGATATTAAAACTTTAAAAATGTGTGTAAAAGATGAAATTCAGAAATGAAAATCAATTCTAAAATTAGAAAACTTTTTACAGCAGCCTAGTATTTCATTGTGCACATGTACCACAGTTTTTAATCCACTCATCTGCTGATGGGCACTTAGGCTATTTCCAAATCTTAACTATCGCAAATTGTGCAGCTATGAACATAGGAGTGCATACATCCTTTCTGATTGGAGTTCCTGGTTTCCTGGGATATATTCCTGGAAGTGGAATCACTGGGTCAAATGGGAGTTCCATTTTTAGTTTTTTGAGGAAACTCCATACTGTTCTCCACAATGCTGCCCCAGCCTGAATTCCCACCAGCAGTGCATGAGGGTTCCAATTTCTCCACATCCTTACCAGCACTTGTCATTTGTTGACGATAGCCATTCTGACAGGTGTGAAATGGTACCACATTGTCGTTTTGATTTGCATCTCTTGGATGATTAGTGAGTTTGAGTATGTTTTCATAGGTCTCTTGTCCTTCCTTATGTCTTCTTTCAAAAAGTATCTATATAGGCCCGTTCCCCATTTTTTGATTGGGTTGTTTATCTTCCTTTTGTTAAGTTGTATGAGTTCCTTGTAAATGTTGAAGATTAAACCTTTATTGGAGATAACATTGTCAAATATTCTCCCATGCTTGGCTTTTTTGTTATTTTGTGGATAGTTTATTTTGCTGTGCGAATACTTTTTATTTTTATTTTTTTATGTAGTCCCATTTGCTTATTTTCTCTTTAGTTTCTATTGCCCTAGTTGCTGTATCAGTGAAGATATTGTTTTGGAATATTTCTAAGATTTTGCTGCCTGTGAATTCCTCTAATATGTTTATGGTTACCCATCTTATGTTTCAGTTCTTTATCCATTTTGGAACTGGAGAGCATTATGCTAAGCAAAATAAGTCAGTCAGAGAAAAATAAATATCACATGATCTCACTCATTTGCGGATTATAATGAACAACATAAACTAATGAACAAAAACAGATTCAGAGGCAGAGAAACATCCATTAGATGCTCAAACCTCAGAGGGAAAGTAGGGGAGAGAGGGAGTAAGGGGAAGAAATCAACCAAATGCATGCATGGACACAGACACCAGCGTGTTGACGGAATGAAAGGGAGTGGAGTGGGGGAGGGGAACGGGGGATAAGGACACATATGTAATACCTTAATCAATAAAAGAAAAATAGAAAACTTCATTAACCAATAAAAAATGAATATTTGTTTTTGCTACCATTCAACTTAATTATGGGATATCTTAATGCTTATTAAGTAGTCTTTCCCATGCTGACAGATGGTAGTATAAATTTTATGTCTCTAGAAGGCAATTTTGCAGTATATATCAAAATCACAAATCATTTGATCATAATATTCTTAGAAAGATTTATACTCAAATTTGTTAAGCATATCATTATTGAAAAGGCCATAAAGTTAAAAATTATCCAAATTTCTAACCCTGTAGAATAATAAAAATAAATAATGATATCTACTATTTATATAATATATGGCATATTCTAAACATTATTTTATTTTGCTGTATGTCCATAAAACCATCTATTTGGGAGAACAACCCTATGAAGTAGGTATGTTTTTTATTCCTGTTTTTCATATGTGGACACTGAGGCAGTGAAAGGTTAAGGAACTTGGTCAAGTTCACATGCTAATAGTGATAAAGTGAAGATTAAAGCTCAGGCAATCTGGCTCTTGAGCTCATGTTCAAAATCCCTATACCACAGAGTTTATCAAATGAGAACATCATTGTTATAGAGCACTTTGCATCCATAAAACATTATGTTTTATGAGTTTTTTTTAATAATATATAAAATGTCTGTGTTATTTATAAGTGAAATAAAATTTTACTTTGCAAGATACATGAATACATAAAACCAAGACAGGAATGATTTATACAAGAGGAATTGCCAGAGAGGAAAGAATTGATTATTCCTAATGCTTTTATTATACCCCATGATTTCCCCAACATTTCTCGCATAAACTTACTTTAATAAAAATAAATATAATAATTGTGGCAGTAAATGATCAGTATTTGTAATGTAAACTGTCTATTATATTGTCTCTTTATCATCTCATAATATTGATATTGAACAGCCAAATAAAAAAGCACCAGCGTTTCCTGAAACAATGCCTCTAATCTATGCATGTATTTGCTCTTATTGATGCTGTTCTTCATAGAAAACTTTTGTAAATAATTCTATGTCAGACTGGTGGCAACAAGTCAATGTCTAAATCTAAATAACAAGCTAGCTAGACCTGGACTAAAGGGGACAGATGAAGGAGGGGACACAGAAGTAAAACAAACAAACAAAAAAACATAAATTATTATTTCTAAAAATAAAAAAAGAGAAACTTAAAACAATCTTGCTGAATTTATATTTAACTAAGAAATAATTTCCAAGTCTCGTAAGCACACCATAAGATTAACCTGCCTATGGAAATAACATGTTTCAGTACATTTTGTCACATTTTACAGGTCAAGGTATTCTTCAAAAAAGTTGAGCCATCAATCTCTTTGCTTTTCTAATCTCCTCCTCTCCCCCCCCTGTCCTCCTCTCCTCTCTGCTCCATTTTTATCATATTCTGCCCTTCCCTTGTTTATTTTTTCAATGTAGGAATTAGAGGAAGGGGAATAAAAAATGTGTTAGATATCCTCAAACTTTTTGCATCCCAGAACATATTGGCTTTATTCAGTAAACACAAGAACCTAATTTTGTTTCTGAGCTTCAAAACCAATAGAAAAATAGCAAGTAAATAAGTGGTAGCAGAAACAAGCCCTATAGCCAGAGCCAGTTTGGCTCGGTGGATAGAGCGTCGGCCTGCACACTGAAAGGTCCCAGGTTCCATTCAAGGGCATGTACCTTGGTTGTGATGTGAGCACATCCCCAGTATATATATATATATATATATATATATATATATATATATATATATATATATATATATATAATACAAATACAAATATAAGTATAAATTATTGATTTTAGAGAGGAAAGGAGAGGGACAGAGAGATAGAAACATTAATGATTAGAGAAAGTCATTGATTGGCTGCCTCCTGCACGCCCCCTACTGGGGATCAAGCCCACAACCCAGGCATGTGTCCTTGGCAGTAATCAAACCTGGGATCCTTCTGTCTGCAGGCTGAAGCTCTATCCACTGAGTCAAACCAGCTAGGGCCAGAATTCACATTTTTAAAAGGAATTAAAATTGAGGTGAGTGGGGGAATAATAGGAGTATATTCTTTTTCTCTACAGATGAAATGCATTTATTATTTGGCACTCTGCCATATTTGTATGATAGTCTAATTTTCAACCTGGAAAGTGTTCATTGGGCAGGGTTATTATTCAAAATGTAAAACGGATCATGTCATTCTCCGCTAAAAACCTGAGATACTTCTTCCATTTTTTTCTGGTAAAGTTTACATCCATGATCATGGCATCTAAAACATGATCCGTATAACCCACTCTCAACTGCACTGACTATACCCCTTTATTGGCTCCCTTGTAAGTACCAATTTCTCTTGCTAAAAAAATTTTCAACATTCCTAAAGAGCCAAACTCTTTCAATCTTCTGTCTTTGTATATGCTGCTCTATCTGCCTTGTTCATTCTCGTTATTCAGTCCTCAGATTTTCCTGTTTTGTTTCCCTCTATTTATAGCCTTGGTTCTACTTATTATGCATGAAAAATATTTATATCTGGAAGCTCCCCAAGAGAAAAAGATCTAAACTTTCTCATAGCCATATTCTTAGAATCCAGCTCAGTGTTAGGCCAAAACAATTAACTGATGTTGAAGGAATTAAAAATTAAATGCTGCTTGCATTTGTTGACAAACAATGCTGAAATGAAGCAGGTGCATTGGCAAAATCTACATTTCATTTCTACGTTGCTCAGAAATAAATATGTTATTCTTCCTAAATGTTTAAAAAAAGCAAGCTAAAAGAAAACACATTAATATCAAATCTTGTATGAACAAATCACTGATTTAACAGAGATGATTCACAACCTAAAAGGATCTCAGAGGGAGCAGGCATACAGCCTGGAACCCTTCAATCCCATGTCCATACGGAATCAGTTTGGAGGATGCCTGAAGTTACTTAGGTAAGGTGATCCACAGCTCTTTTTATGTTCAGTTGGGTCTGATTTTGCTTTTGCTTTCAGAAGAAAAAGGAGAAGAAGAAGAAGAAGAAGAAGAAGAAGAAGAAGAAGAAGAAGAAGCAGAAGAAGCAGAAGAAGAAGAAGAAGAAGAAGAAGAAAGGTGCCTTCCCATTGTATTCCAATAGCATTATGTATGTATTAATAATAATAACTCCCCACCTGTCTCTTGTCCAGGCTCTGTGTTGTGCATTTCCATGTGCTCAGCCTTCAGAGCTCCTGCAGCACCCACACTCTGACCACATCCCCCTCTGATCAGAGCCCTTGAGTAATGTCCTATTTGCAACAAGAAGACAGAATAAGTCCTCTTAGCTCCTATGCATTTATTTATTGGTTCTGAAGTGTATAAGCCTGAGTTACTATCAATCCGTAGTTGATAAAACAGTCTTCGCTGGCTTTGTATAAGGCTCCTCTCATTCCATGTATTCATTTGCTCTTTTGTAAAACACATATTCCTCCTGTTATCCTCTCCTACATATGACCATTCTAGCATGTATAGTGTGCTTCATTTTATTTATATGTGCTTTGATAAACGCATATTATAAACTTGGTGTGAGTTCCCCCCCCCCCCTATAAATCAATTTAGTCATGTTTGTTTCATTTAGTACTAGGCTTTTTCCACTTAGCAGACATTTGGTCCTGCCCAAAACATCCATGGAGATGTTTGGTTCATGCATAGAAAATGTCCCTGAGTTAAAATAACTCATCACAATTATTTGTACTTTTAGTTTGCAGGGTTAACACCCTAAAATACTATCATGTTTTATTGGTTTAAAAGTTCTGTGTGGCTATATTAACAATAATAGCCATTCTTGCTTTGGTAGTCAAGCTGGTAAATGGGTGAGGGTCTGAAACTTGTGGAAGAGAAGAATTTTTATTAAATAGGGACCAAATCCTTCCATGGATGTTAAAACAAGGAAGAGCTTTAACCGGTTTGGCTCAGGGAATAGAATGTCAGCCTAAGAACTCAAGGGTGCCAGGGTCAATTTTGGTAAAGGAAATGTACCTTGGTTCCGGGCACATCCCCAGTAAGGGGGGATGCAGGAGGCAGCTGATCGATGTTATCTAGTCATAAACTACAATTACATATTAAAAAAAAAAAAACTTGGTAAATGATCCTAGACAAATTATAAAAGCCTAGATTGGACTTCTTTCTCTGTAACTCAACCAGGTAGAATGAAGCTGAAATGGTGATGATTACTGAGAGAAGGAAGCTACTATTACTAATAAAAGTAACAAGTTCCCCATTATAAGGGTTTCCTATGTCTTTGAGTTTGTTCTATATATATAATTCCTATTTTATTAAGACATATATATTTTATGAAAACAAGCTAAGTCCAACTTTTCAGAACTTTAATTTTTAGCCTTTTACATGTAAAATATTTCAGTTTATGTTTAAAATGTAAAGAAAAGATTTTGTCCTCACCATGGTTATTCGTGTAAATAATGTTTTTTTTGAGACAATTTACATAAAATTCCAAGAATATATAATAGCAAAATAAAATCTGAAAATCAGGGGTGATTTGTTTAAAATTCACATCAGAATTTGTCACAATGTATAATACATTTTGTCTGCAGCTTTTTCAGATTGATGTAGTATCTCACTTGTTTTAACGTTGTTATTCTTTAAAATTATACTGAGGCAACAATTCACTTTATAAACTAATGGTAACAATTGTGTAAAAATGTTGGCCAGGATTCACTTTTTGAAAAATCTACATGGGGAACCATTTGAAAAATAGTGCTTCTAATGAAACAGATGTAGTCTTATAACATGAAGTTATAGTCTCTGTCCTTTCAAAGGCAACTCTTTATTTGTACCCTGAACATTCAAAAGCACTTGGAAATCTCTTGATGGACTCGGGCATTTATTTGACTCTGATCAAACAAATAGCCAATCGAAAGCAACCAGGCTTTCTCAGCTGCCAATCTTTGCCTTTAAGGTGAAATCTCAGTCAATAAAAGGCCTATGTTAGAAAATGTGAGTGACATTTAACTAAGGGGTGCAAAATATATGGCTGTATTTTTTACACTATTCCTCCCACACAACTGTCAACAAGTCTAAATTAACACTGGAAGTCATAGGACTCAGTGATAGATGAAGATATTTTAGTCACATCACAAAACCACAGAGGACACAGGCTTTGTTCAGATGCTTATGCATAGGTGTTATCTCATTTGATTTTCCTTAATGATATTCCTATGTCACTATAGACACTGAGTTACAAAATTCACTTTTAATATGCTACATATCCCCCTGAGAAAAGATTTCAAGTTGATGTCATAAAACATATATCCGTTGTGTTAAATTAGCAGTGTTATAAACCAAAAGAAAAATGCAACTGATATCAGAGAATAGCCTGGGAGGCTTCTCTCCATTGTTAGTGGGAATAGGGTTCTTGGGGGACCAGTGAAATAAGCATTTCTAGAAGCCCCCCAAGAAGATGGATATGGTAGAAAGTTTTCATGAAATTCCATTCCTGGGTCTCTAAAGTCACATTTCACTTAATCCATCCTGGAAGTTGCGTAGCTGAGGTTTCGGTAGAGTTAAAAGCAAAGCCAGAGTTTCCCCTCCATGTTGAATTCGGATCCAGCTCAGCATCAGGGTAGTTACAGTCCACTAGTCCATTGTGTGTGGGGGTCTATATGGCTTTGGGCCATGTGGGCAAATTCCAGGAAGCAGGATCAAGAGAACCCCACAAGCCAGGAGTCAAGTGAAATACAGCAAGAGGAACTGAGAGCACACGAATGAAAAGAGAGTAAGTTCCTCTGTTTAGAAAGTATCCCAAATTTCACGCTCTTGCAGTGGCCATGCCTACTGTGGCTAATAACCTCTGTTCTCAGGTGTGACTGACTGACACTTACCTTCCCAATGTCACCCCAACTTTACTAGGCATTCATCTATCTTCCCTTTGCTCCCTTTTTTATATTAATAATCAGGTTAATTACAAAGGTATCACAACCACATGAAATATGTGGATTCTTTTATATTATTGGTATGATGTTTGTATTTTTTTTTCTGTGACTCATTATAGATACATTCTATAGGACTTTATTTTCTTTCATGTCCTCTACCCCCTTATTTTTCCTCCAGGATTCAGAAATTGAAGATGTGAGAGAGAAATTTATTACCAGGATGGACCAGGCTTATTACCAGACTAATGTTGTTAAGAATCAGCAAGAAAAGGTTATGCAAAATACAAACTTATTCTTAATTATATTATCAAGGGTACCCAGTGCCATGCATAATATACTGGTCTAAAAAAACATATTTTAACTAAACTTTTTTTCTTGAATACAAAAGGCACTAACTTCCACTATGGTTTAGAGGAGAAGTAAACATTTTTTTTTTTCAGAAAGGGTCAAATAGTAAGTATTTTAGATTTGGGGGGCCATATAGTGTCTGTCACAACTTAACTCTGCTGTTCTTTTTAAAAGATATATTGTTATTGATTTCAAAGAGGAAGTAGAGAGGCAGAGAGAGATAGAAATATCAATGATGAGAGAGAATCATTGATTGGCTGCTTCCCCACCTGGGATTGAGCCTGTGACCTGGTTCACAGGTCAAGGCTCAACCACTGAGCCACATCAGCCAGAAACAACTCTGCAATTCTTATGCAAAAGATGACATAGATAATATGTAAATAAATGAGTATAGATATATTTTAATAAAGCTTTAAAAAAAACTTGACTTTCACAAAATTCTTATGTGCCATGAAATATTATTTTTTTGTTTTTGTTTTAATAATAAAAGTGGAAAACATAATTTTAGCTCTTGATATATATTATACAAAACATGTAGATTATTGGATTTAATAGATGGACTATTGTTTGCTGACCTCTTTTTTAAATAATTATATAAACTGTCCTGTTATCACTCATTTCTATTCAATAATTTGTTAAGCCCTGTATTACTTGCAAAAAAATAATGAGAAGGTGAAATAATTTTCTCAATATTATTTAAAGACACTGAAATTCATATGACAGGTGTAATCATTAGCTTTCTGACTTAATTTATGTAGACATAATAGGGAGGAATGGAAGTTTGGAATTTTTCTGGGCTTTTGTGAAGTCTTAGAAAATAAGAAAAGCCAAAATGACCTTCAGGTTTAGTCCTTTCAAAAGTCTCCTTTCAGTTGTCAGTAACAATGTGCTTGGTCTGCTCTGAAGGGGCTTGCATTATATCAGTGATGAATGTTCTATTAGAAAATAATTTCTGTTCATGATGAAGCATTTTCTGCTCCTCTAGAATGAAATAAACCAAGTAAAATTTGCACTTACATTTGACTCTGTAGTTGCAGTAGCTTGCCTGTTTATTTTTGTCCTTCAAAATGTTTAGAGGTTAAAGTTTTGAAAAGTCTTTTATAATATATTTCACATTAACTGAAATATACTTTAAAATAAGTATATCTACATAGACAACAGCAAGTTGAGATAAAGCAACTCCTGTCAACAATTTATTTAGGATATTCTAATAGAATCTTTTGAACATTAGGAAATTAAACACAATGCTTTCTTTTGGTTCATTATTATCTTTTACTGGAGAAATATGACTGTAAGAGGAAAACTACTTAATTCTGTGGTTATGCAAGCTAATGTTTAGTTGGTCAGTTATTACACATTAGGAAAAATAAAAACCTCTGATATTGTGGAAGCTTACCTCAGTAATTTTGAGTCAAACTTCTTAAAAATCTTTGATTCCTGATTCATTTTCAGACCCTAACTCCAAGTCTAATGTTAATTCTAGAATACTTATTGATTGATCATTTTCTCTTCTGGGAATAGTTGAAATTTTCATTTGTCAAAAAAACTAAAATCAATTTATGCATTTTATATGGAAATTATCCAGTATATCTATAAAATTTTATTAAATCTAGTAGGATCAAGAATTGCTGATTTATCCATTATATTTCTTAAACATGATTTTTTTCGGACATTATAAAAAGTATGCTTGTATTTTAAATGAGATGAAAATGTATTTGATGAGGCTGTACTATTGGTGTTTCCATTTGAAGGGACTTTTATCATATTTGTTTGTTTTTTAAACAGTGATCCTGTTTTTACGATGAACACTGATATATAAGAAAAATATAGCAATTCAGAAGTTTTAATGTAATATATTCATTCTAATAAGTTGTTGAATTAAAGAAAATTATTAACTTTTTTAATTCTTAAGAAGAATTAAATTCTTAGGTGAGGGAAGGGCAAAAATAGGTCAGAGTGTTCTAGATAACACTCTCATAAATGTAATTAAAAGTTGTAAGTCATAGATAAACTTGGCAATGATACTAGTCATTATTGCACACTCATAGGAGGTTAATTTGATAGCAAGCAAAAGACCCATATCATAAGTGAGGCTCTTCCCTAAACTACAAAGCAGCCATAGAGACTCTTCAAGACCAAATTCTGGTACTGTTCTATAGCCCTACTCTAGTGCTGTGATATATTGGGATTTCACACCAATGCAACTCACAGTTTACTGGGAAAGTTAATGGTCACTGGAAGGATGACAGGCTATTATAATTTAATCTTAAAATAATTTCTAACTTGTTATGAAAGGGACTAGGTAGTGATTCATGACATCCATTTCTCTTTTCTGTTGAGAATACACCTAGACTCATGTTTTAGGCCTTCTTTTATATAGGTGTGACCATATGACTAGTTTTTATTTGTTTTAAGAGAGAAGAAAGGAGAAGAAGAGTGAAATATCATTTGGTTGCTTCCCATTGAACCCGCAAAACCTGGGCATGTGCTCTGATAGGAAATTTAAATAGTGACCTTTTGGTGCATGGGATAATGCTCAACCAACTGAGCCATATCAGCCAGGGCCATATGACTAGATTCTGGCCAAGGGAATGTGAAAGTTTGACATGCATCACCCAGGCCTTGCCCATAAAGACCTCTCAATCACTCATGTAGTGTCTATCTATATCTCTTCTTCTTCTTCTTCTTCTTCTTCTTCTTCTTCTTCTTCTTCTTCTTCTTCTTCTTCTTTTTCATCCTCCTCCTCCTTCATCCTCCTGCTCCTCCTTCTTCTCTCTTATCTCCTTCTGACAACTGATATTGATGTCCTGGTTGACCTGGTAGCCATAAGTTAAATACAGAGTCCCTTATTTAGGGATCTTGTATGACTATATGGAGCAAATCATTCTCTTTCCCTGCCCTACCCCATGTGTACTTACAGTATAAGACAAATGTAATTACAGCATATATATGCATACTGTCAAGGCATCAATATTTTGGAGTTATTATTATGACAGCTAGTAATACTATCCTCATAATACACATAGAATTTGAAATTCAAGTACTGAGCTGCCCTATACTGATTGTCAGGACAAGATAGAAAATCTCCCAGACCTGTAGTTTCTTCAACAGCAAAAGAAAAATAGCAATGCCTTTTCACAGGATGTTTCTGGACAGTAAATGAAATACGATGTGTGAAAATACTAAATAATGTCTAGTAAAATGTGCTTAATTGATATTAATTCCCTTTCATAAAAGAAACAAATTTAATTAGTTATTGTATAACCTAGAATAAGTCGTTCCTACTTTTTTCTAATTCTATTGTTGCTAACTTATATTATTTTAGCATTACTAATCCATATTGCAACACCATCAACCAGATAAATTACATAATCAGTTTTTCTCACCTAGAACTTTCAGAAACAATAAAAGCTTGTTGGCTAAATTTAGTTGTATAACTATAGTTTGACTAATGATCAATGTAAATACAATTTTCTCTATTTCTCCATCAATCATTCTCATCAAATATTAGCAATATTTGATTGTTGACAGAAATGTATTAGAATAAATTAGTTTTTATTCTAATACAACATTTTTTCTTTTAAAAAGGGAATTCAGAATCCTGAGAAACAAAGGAATCTCAATCTATATAATCAACAATTTAAATTAGATGGGGAAATGGTTTTTAAAAGAATAAATTGATGAATAACTAATTCTTCATAAATACATAAAGATTTGAATATTTGCCGGGTTGGAGAAGAGAATAAGGGACTGCAAAAAGTGAGGGGAATAATTAGGTGGTTTCTCCATAAGACTACCTTATATGCAGAATATAAAGGAAACCATTTTTTCCCCCAAAATATTGTCCTTAGAGAGGTGTGAGCTGCCTTTGTAAACTAGTTCTTACAAAATTTCTCATACAAAATAAAGCAACTGAAGACATACTCCCAATTCTGAATATCAAAGAACTGTTGGGCAAACCACATCAGTAATTTAACACAGCTTAGTAATTACCGTGAATATAAATGCACAGTCATTAATTTGGAAAGAGACTGCATATCAGTAGGATTCTGGCAATAAATAGATGGCTCCAACAAATGGGTAATTTAAGGAAAGTTTAATGAAGAGACTATTACAATTTTGGGAAGGGTTTAGAAAAATCACAACTTGCATATAAGTAAAGAATAAATCTTAGTTCCTTCTCATAAGTACAATTATGGCTTTTATTCATCAATTTCAGTTTAGTTCACCTGATGTTTACCTAAAATGATCTTATTTTCTTTTAGCTCAGTCCTATTAGTCAAACCCTTAAATGGCAATCTAGTGGAGAAACAGACATGCAGAGTGTTACCTCATTGTTTTGTAAAATGAAGTAATAGAAGCCCCTTCGGAAATATGAGGATATCTGGTCTGAGAGTTTCTAAAAGACATCACACCTATGCTGGTATTAAAGGATATTTTATTGGGGGGAAAAATAGAAGAGGGTAATTTAGGTGGAGGAAGAATGTCTCAGGCATAGAAGCATGAAATAACATGTCACAACGGAAATAAAAGCATTTTCCATATGTTTACATACCCACTTATATTTAGTTGGTTTGAAACTACATTTGTATGTCCTTTTCTCATTTTTCAAATTAGGTTTTTGGCCTTGGTTTTTGTTTGTTTGTTTGTTTGTTTGTTTCATGTTTTTTAACTTGCTTTGATATATTTAAAACGTTAGTCTTCTTTGAAATATTACAAATATTTTTGTTGTTTTATAAGTCAAAACTCTCTGCAAAATTAAAAAAAAATACCACACACAAACTTTTCCTTTATGATTTCCAGGTTCTGTGTTTTGTGTAAATGGAAAATGTCCACTTCAATATAATTATTAATAAAATTTCCCAAGTATTCTTTTAGCCCTGCAAAAATTTAATTAAAGACTCACAATAGCCTGAAAGGTTCTTATTAACATTCTGATTTTGCAGTCAAGAACCTGAGAGTGAGAGAGGTCCAGGACCTTGACTTTGGTCACAAAACTATTAAGGTATTGTGCCCAGTTTGAAACCAAACTGACTCAGAGAGCTCTGCCTGTCTGGAAATTTAACTTGAGCCTGAAGACAACCCCAAATTACCCCTCCCTTTCCCTTCTTAGGGGATGAGCTGTTTTTCATGGAAAACATCATTCATTACAGAAAGGAAGCTACAAAACTTCCAACCAGCCAAAACCAGTTTGGCTCAGTGGAGAGAGCTTCGGCCTGTGAACTGAAAGGTCCCAGGTTAGATTCTGGTCCAGGGCATATACCTTGGTTGCAGGCACATCCCCAGTAGGAGGCATGTAGGAGGCAGCTGATTGATGTTTTACTCTCATAGATGTTTCTAACTCTCTATCCTTCTTCCTTCCTCTCTGTAAAAAAAAATCAATAAAATATTTTTTTTGAAAAAGAAAAAATAATTCCAACCAAGTAACCAAAGGGGACTATCTGGCTGTTGTTTTAATAGGAAATTATTTTTGTTAACTTAAAAAGGAGCATAGGAATAATGAATGCATTAATTATGTCGACCAATAAGCTTTGACCACTTTTATGGAAGGCGATTTTCAAATGCTCTTAAATGGTAAACTATTCAATAGATAGAAGGCACTTACATTGTAACATTCCTTTTCACTATACCATGCTGCTTTTACTTTTCTTCCCTTATCTTTTTTTTTTTTTTTTTTAAGGAAGCAACATGTCCCTTTTTATGTGTTTGATTGTCATGTGTACTAATTTCTTGAGAAAAATCAAAGGAAGAGTTTTGTTAATTATTTTTTTTCTATAATAAAAATTCACTGTTGTGGATGCTGTGTTGTGTGGCCCAGATTCTCTGCCAAAATCGAGTTATTTTCTTAGTTCATGGTGGAATGGGCTGAGTAAGGTCTTTCAGCTGAGCCCTTCTTTGAGTCTCATTCTCAGCCAAACTCACCAAAACCTCCCCCTCGCAGAAAGGGGATCTCAGGACTGCTTCATCCAGCAGGATCAGGGCCAGGCCCCTTGGCCTCAAAGTGGGACAACTTTTGAAGGTTCATGCCTGATCCACGACTCCTCCTGGGGTTGCGGAGCCCTCTTTTCAACAGTTTTGCGCTTCAACTTCCTCCTGCCCAATCTTGCTTTCTTTCATCCTCCTTGTTTTCTGAGCACCTCCCCCAATAAACCTGCCACACACAACTCTTAGATGGATGTTTCCCAGACCTGACCTATTACACTTTTATTGCCAATTCTCCTGCAGGAGTGTTCCTATTTTGTTCGATTTCTTTTATCTTCTGTTTCCAGCCATTGCCTCAACAGCCCTATATCTGCCATTTTTAATGTCTGCTTTTGAAAACAAAGTCATATGTATTGACTTTTGGAAGTTTTATTGGAAAGAAGAAAGTCACTTTTTCTTTAGAAAAGAAATCATTGCATTTCATTTTTTTTTCACTGATTCTTTTCTAGCAAAACCTAATTCAAACTGTCCACAACTCTTAAATCTCACAAAATGAATGATAAACCTTACAATATTAGGCCTTCCTGCAAAATTTTGGTTGTAAATGTTGAGATTTTTGTCCGGAGCCTAAAATTGGCTATTAAAAATGAGGGAAACAAAAACAACAATAATCTTAAAAACTTAAATCACCCAAAAGATGTTTAAGCAAACAGATCTTAAGTTTTTGGTTTTTTTTTTATCTGAAAGTAGCTTTTCTAAAGGTCAGTGATTGAAAGTCAGGTTGAATACAAGTAAACATACTACTGCTTTAATTCCATGATGCTTTTAATATCTATTTGTAATTATAATAATTCTGTTTATAGAGAGTGTTATATAATTAATTAGACTCTTTTTCTCTAAACTAGCAAGAGGTTGTTTCCAAAACAAAATTTGTAAAAGTGTACAATCTGAATGACGAATGTTTTTATTAATTTGAACAATATTGAGTCTATCAGTGTTCAGATAATCTTTTGAGCACTGTGAAATAGTGGTCAATAGATTGACAAAGTCCCTTCCTATAAGTGTGTGTCCCATATAAGACACTATACATTCTATGGATTAGGGGTTTCACTGTAATGAATGTTGAGGTACTATATCCTAACGTATTAAAGACTGTTTGCAAAGGTCAGAGAAATTGAACAAATGGTATTACCAACTGGCAATTGTAAGGCACTCTATACCTCTTGAAATTAGAGATGGTAAAGCTTATTATGCCTTTAATAAGCACCTACTATTAGACCATGTTTTCAGGTCCTCTTTTATATTTTTACTAGAGGCTCAATGCACAAAATTTGTGCAAGAGTAGGCCTTCCTTCCCCCAGCTGCCGGCTCCAGCTTCCCTTTGGCACCCAGGACTGGGCTGGCTTCCCTCTGGCCATTTGCAGGCACCCGGGACCCTGACTCCCCTTCAGCCACTTTGTCCAGAAGGACTTCTGGACAAAAGTTAGCTATTTCTCTTTTATTATTATAGGAGATCATTACTGAATTCCCTAGCCATTTTGCCTTTCTTATTCTGTCTTCCTCTGTATCCACCCATCCAAAACATCACACAACAGTGCCTGTCTAGAACTCTGCCTATTATTTCAAGGCCTAATTCACTGTTGTCCAAGGAAAATTCTCTTTTTCAACTCTTGTGGAACTTTTCCTTTTCAAAACCTCCATTGCACTGAGTTATGATCTTAATTGCATCACAATTTATCCATGCACTCTCTTAGCTAACATTTGTTTTTATAGGGAAAGAGAGTTCCTTCACATTCTAGTAGTATTATACATTCTAATATGTAGCTCAGTAAATATTGTACCTGTTATTTCAGGATCTCTTTAACAAAACTAGTGTAAACTTAAACAAAACTAGTGTAAACTAAATTCCTTTATTATCTCAATCAGTTCCTAGGCTGATGCTCTATCCACTGAGCCAAACCAGTTTTGGCTTTGAGGAGCTTTTGATATCGTCTTTCTTCCTTGCTTGGTGTCCAGGATAGATCATGCAGTACTCCAGGTTTCGATGGTGCTACTTCCCCCACCTTTCTTGCTATCTAAAAATAATGTTGCCCAAACCTGACCTGGCCCCCACATCAGGTCCTCACAAATTTTGTCAAAAGGTTGAGGTGTGTAAACCTTCAATGAGATATTAAAGAAATAATGAAGGAAATAAAGGAGTTCTAAGAGGAAAACAAAATATTTTTGAAGATAGAGATATATTTTACTTCCCTTCATAGCATTCCTTGCTCTCAGTACCAATTCAGAATAACACTTTGTTGCAATTGTTTATAATTCCTTCTTGGGATGGAACCTGAAAGATGCTCCTGGCAGAGCAGTGAAAGCTATGTCACCAATACCATAAGGTAATGCAATAAACAAAAAAAGAAACCAACAACATTAAAGCTGAACCAAAGAAATGAGTGGACTCTGTCTGCATCCTGGTGTAAGGGGCTGTCAGACTGAGTTTAATTTTTCAAGGGATTTTGTGTATCCCTCTCTCTCAGTCATCAACATTCTTTGAGGAGGTTTTTTTAAGAAAATATATTTTATTGATTTTTTACAGTGAGGAAGGGAGAGAGTGATAGTTATAAACATTGATGAGAGAGAAACATTTATCAGCTGCCTCCTGCACACCCTGCAACAGGAATGTGCCCCAACCAAGATACATGCTCCTGATCAGAATCGAACCTGGGACCCTTCAGTTCCTAGGCTGATGCTCTATCCACTGAGCCAAACCAGTTTTGGCTTTGAGGAGCTTTTGATATCGTCCTTCTTCCTTGCTTGGTGTCCAGATGCCTGTTAATACATGGATTGATTCTTTTCTTTCACATTTTTTAGTGTGACTCTGTGTTAAGTGAATGTGATTAGTTAAGTAAATCTGCAAGGGGCTAAAGATAATCAGAGAAGGACTGTGTACAGGGTTTGGGGAATCTGATTCTAGTTGATTCCCAACTTTTCATTCTGCATAGGGAGCTCCATATGCTTCTTAAATAGTGGGAGAGCAAGGGAATAAAAATATCCTCACAAGTAACAGTCTAGCTGGACAATAGAAAATGTCATCACCCTCTCTGGCAATATTCTGGGTGGGAAACTTCATCACCTAATGAAAAAAGCACTTTGGTGGATTAATGTAGTGGGGTTTAAAAGAAATATTCTGATCATTGCAAAATTAGTGAAGATGAAAAATGTGAGCAGGTAATTGAATAGGAAACATTTATATGGCATTGAAGCTGTGCTAGCAAAAAAAATTATTATTAAAGTAACCTTTTATTTAATATATCATTACCTATGAGATGTGCTTTGTAAAATTTTAGCTTGGAAGGACTTCCTTTTGAATTCTATACAGTTTTGGCAACTCTTTTTATGCAAGAATTTTGTAACTGACACTATGCATAGTTTAGGGTATATAAATTAAAATGAGCCGGCACCGGTTTGGCTCAGTGGATAGAGCGTTGGCCTGCGGACTGAAAGGTCCCGGGTTCGATTCCGGTCAAGGGCATGTACCTTGGTTGCGGGCACATCCCCCATGGGGGTGTGCAAGAGGCAGCTGGTCGATGATTCTCTCTCATCGACGTATCTAACTCTCTATCCCTCTCTCTTCTTCTCTGAAAAATCAATAAAATATATTTTTTTTAAAAATAAAAAAATTAAAAAAAAATAAATTAAAATGAACTTCAGAGACCATCTAGACAAGCATTTTGTAATATAAAAACTTCTCAATTAATCACAGATATGGTCCTTACATAACCTTCCTTAATAATTTTTATATCTTGTGTTTTATGAAGTATCATTGCAAAAAAAAAAAAGAAAACTGCTGAAATATCAGAACACTCTATTTAAAATTATATCACAGCCATAAACTAAAAATATTTTATCCCTTAAAATGGAACAATCATTTTTAAAATATTTATGTATTTTTGTTTCTACTCATGCTAGGGAAGCAGAAGTATCTCATCACTACCACACAGTTCCAGAATATTCTGTTCCACCCCAATCATTAATTTCAGAATTTGATTGCATTGTCATACCCTTTATTTAGTTGCTAGTAGTTATTATATTTATTGATGATTTTTAAAATTTGTTGATTTGGAAATTCCGTCTGGCTGTATCAATTTACTCAGCTCTTAGTTATTTTTCAGTCATTCTGATTATCAGAAAGAAGAGGCCCTTGGTTTATTGACACCACACCATTTCTTGCTAATCTCCATTATTATCAAACAGAGAACAGTTCTCAGACCTGCAACAATGTCTGAAGAGACCAATCAGATCATATTTCTCTTCACTGAAATTTCATTCCTTAGTTACTTTTTGTTTTTCCTGTTAATCCTCATCTGAGGATATTTTCCATTGATTTCTAAAGAGAGTGGAAGGGTGGGGAAGAACAGAGAGAGAGCAATATGGATGTGAGAGAGACACATCGATTTGTGGCCTCCTGCACGCACAATCCAGGTACATGTCCCTGATTGGAATCAAACTCATGACCCTTCAGTCCTCAGGCAGATACTCTATCCACTGAGCCAAACTGGCTAGAGTAATACTTTTTCTAGGAATAAGAGATATTTATTTTCCATGTAGGAAATGAATATTAGGTTTGTTTTTCAAACCAAATGAGTTTTCAGAAATAAGTAAAAAATAAAGTGAATTCATTTAACTTGATCACACTTAAAACAAGGGACTCAGACACAGAGAAAATAATAGAGAAAATGACTCAACTGGACTGAACTCTGAATCAGAAAGGTCATAAAGGAGGTGGCAGCAGCAGCACAAGACTAGAAACATAACTGAAGAGTTGCTGAACCCAAGGGAGTTGGGCTTCTATAGCTAATCCATCCAACTCAAGGTCAAGTTTAGAGAGTGGAGCTCTGAGCCTGTTGGTGAGGTCAAGAGAGGCTGTGGATGAGGCCCAGAGGATTCTATGGCCTGTAATTAAAAAATGAACTCAAAGGGATGGAGTCCAAAGGTTAAAACCAAGTACATGACAAGAAATAGAATCAGTTACCAAACAAAGCAAAAGAAAACAAATCACAGAGGAAAATGCCACTTTATTTTGTGGCATTTCCTTTTTTTTTTTTTTAATGACAGCAATGGCTATTTTAAAAGAGAGAGAGAGAGAGAGAGAGAGAGAGAGAGAGAGAGAGAGAGAGAGAGAGAGAGAGAGAGAAAGTTCTTTCTCTCTTTTTTTCTGTAATTCTCATGCAATGCTGCCCCATTATTAGTTTTAAAGTGTTAGTTTAAGAACTTTTTTTGAAGTACCTATTTAGAACTAGTAAGTATAGGTCAAGAATTGTCTAAATTTAACATCACAAAAGGTGTAGCTGTGAAACATTTCTGAAGAAAATGATATTTACATTAATATAAGTTTGCATAGAATTTCTTTAATTTCATTAATCTCTCATGGAAGTTTACTTAGATTTATGTGCAATACTTCTTAAGAGAATCATTCCAAGCCTCTGAGGAGATAACAAATATCTTTATTTTGTCAAATGTTTAGCATTCTTTGTTAATGATGTTATAATATCTAGTAGGATGTCCTTAGTGCTAACATGTCTCCAAACACATTACAGCTATAATACCTTAATGCATAGTTAATCATTTGTTGATTCTTATTAATACTGTGAAAATTATAAAAATCTAGATTATAACATGTGACTAGCAAACTAATGATAAAAGGCAGGTAGTCTGACATTTCCACCTATCTTATCACATTCTCCCTAAAATATGGTTGGGAAACACCAATTGTCTTTTCTTTGTAGATGAGTGACTTAGTGTCAGAGTCCATGGAAACAAGCATTTTCAAGGCTGACTTTTGGTATAATTCAAAATGTTCTCCTTGATATGGATCTCCTCTGTGAACTTGAAAGGTAAACACATAGAGACTCTTGTCTATATAGGACCCTCCTATATACTGGTACATACAATCTTGACCACCCTTAAGCTTTACTTATGTATAGTGTGTGTGTGTGTGTGTGTGTGTGTGTGTGTGTGTGTGTGTGTATCACTAACCTATTGATTCTATTCTATAGAGCTAGTTTGTTAATTAATTCAATTTTACATGATTTTATTATTTAAATCTCTATTATCATTACTTTCTCAGGTCATTAATGAATATTTTATTCATCCTCATACCTTCTATTCATAGCATAGATTTGGGAATGTAATTGTATTATAAATAAATGTATAATCAAGAAAATGAAAAGATAAATATTGCATGGTCTCACTTATTTGTGAAATATAATGAACATAAACTGATGAAAAAAACAAACAGATCCAGAGATAGAGACACATCGATCAGACCATCAAACCTCAGAGAGAAGGGTGGGGGTAAGGGAGAGAGATCAACCAAAGAACTTATATGCATGCATATAAGCCTAACCAATGGAACCAGACACCAGGGAGGTGAGGGCATGAGTGGGGGGTAGGGGGCTATAGGGAGATGAGGACACATATGTAATACCTTAATCAATAAAGAAAATAATGCTCTGTATTTTAAACTAAAGATAGCTAAACTGAAAGGCAGGGACTTGAGCAACTAACTCAAGAACATGCTGTCTAGCTGGACCCAAACATAGAGCAAGGTCTTTGTTTTACAACTACCACCTCTGATTCAGTTTGGCTTTGGCATCTCATGAGCCTGTACCCAAATCCTGACATGTTCATTTTCTACCCTATAGAGTTCTTTGACCTAATTATTTGTTTTTAAAAGTCTGTTTTATTCCAACTCCATTACAAAATAAAAAATAAAAAATTAAAACCCTCATATAGATTAACTATTGTTTTTCCACCATATCAGAGTATCTCCTTATAAAACAAACTGACCTTGAGCTGTAAGAAAGAAAACCAAACAATAAAAGTTTGAAACAAATTACAAGAAGCAAAGATAGAAAATAATGTTAAGTGACAACATGTTAACACTGAAGTAAATCTAATATATTTCTAGAGAGATTGTTTAGGAAACAAGAAAAAGGAAATGCAAAGATAAGAACAGTATGAGCTAGTGGCACTCCATCCATTATAGAATGAGAATATTCAGTCAAAATAAAAGAGAGGCCTAGAAATGAAGGTGACATTTCCTAATGACATTGAACAAATTTTCACATTTCTGAGATCAACATTTTTAGTTCACACTGGAATCAGGGATAGCATTGCCTGATAAAGTTTAGCGATTCAGACACCATACTCTGTAATCAGATGGCCTATATTTGAATCTTTGGCCCTACTACTTACTAGTTTGAGACAAATTATAAGAAGCAAAGATAAAAAATAATGTTAAGTGATAACATGTTAACATGAGATGGAACACTCTGTCTAGCTGGACTCAGACATAGACGAAGGAAACACAGGACATTTTCACTTATATTTTGTT
This sequence comes from Pipistrellus kuhlii, assembly GCF_014108245.1. Taxonomy (NCBI): domain Eukaryota; kingdom Metazoa; phylum Chordata; class Mammalia; order Chiroptera; family Vespertilionidae; genus Pipistrellus; species Pipistrellus kuhlii. The sequence goes on from NW_023425404.1 coordinate 5,849,324, forward strand.
GGTAGGAATTTAGATGGGCACACCTAATTAAAAATATATATTCAGCAAAATTTTCCCCAATCCTTACACACATTTTTGTAAATAGACTAGCCATATTTTAATAATAATGGCTAAATTTATAAACAGCTTAACTTGTATCAGGCATTATTCTATGTGTGGTTCCTTTATTATCTCATCTCATCCTCTGAAAATTGATACAACTAAAGCAGAGGATTTATGTCATTTGTCCAAGATGAAGGAACTAGTAGAAATGACAATACAGAGATGCCAACCCCCAAATCTCCAGAGCTGTGAAGACATGATGGGACAACATCAAGTACTTGCCTAATAAATCACAATATTAGAGGGGCCATTCTTCATATTAAGATAAATTATTGAAACTACCTAAGAATGAATCAAGCCACACTTTAAGAAGGATCTGATATGTTATCAGAGCTAAACTCTCAATATCCTCAAATGATTGGCAACAAATGTATGATATAATTATTATTCCTTCACCTTGAATCAAATATTTTATTTCTGGTTGGTATGTGTATTTTTTAAAAGCATGATAGTAGGCACACTGCCATGTTAAGTACCTATCCCACTGAGACTTGTCATCATACAACAATCTAAACATAGGCTTACTGGACCATTGAAGCTGGTCTCATAGATTCCTGCTTCGGCTGTTGTGCCTTAGGTCATCTTGCCCTCAGGGAAGATGTCAAATGCCAATAATTGTCACTGCTACTGAGACCTGTTTTAATTTTTTTTTTTAAGTAAAAACTGTGAATTGTTCAATCTTGGCCATAAGAGTAACTTGCAGTAATTCTCTTAAAATCTGACATTATAAGATGGCCATGACTTTGCCTCATTTTCAAGGCCAGTACGTACTGTGGCACTACATTAAAAAAAAAGTGAATATTTGGTATGTAATATGCATTCAATTGAACGGTCTGAATTAGAAACTTATTACTTATTTTCCTGAGGATATTTATCCAACAAAAATTGCATAGTTGAACACTGCATTTATTTTCATGCATTGGCCCCCTAGACCATGGAGAATAATAATATATAAAATATTGTAAAGGGCAAATAATTTTCTTAGCAATCTCTTAACCGAACACATGTGGGCTTTAATTAAAAAATAACAAAGGTTTTACCTGGCCAGCATGACTCAGTGGTTGAACGCTGACCTATGAAACAGGAGATCAAGGTTTCATTCCCTGTCAGGGCGCATGGTCAGGTTGTGGGCTTAATTCCCAGTAGGGTGCATGCAGGAGGCAGCTGTTCAATGATTCTCTCTCATCTTGATGTTTCTATCTCTCTCTCCCTCTCCCTTCCTCTCTGAAATCAATATAAATATATATTTTAAAAAGTGCAAAGATTTTTTCATTCAGTTTTATAAGTAACTATCTCTTTGCCTTCTGAAACATGATATAACAATGATAATTTTTTTTTACATATTATATATAGTATTTTCAGCAGAGAATGAAAATTTAGGCTAAAATATGTATTGATATCTGTTTCCTATTATCGTAAGTGTAATGAGTCATTATAGGAGTAGCTGATATTGATTGCTGAGATACCCACATCTCACTACATCCAGATTTGGCCAAATGATGACAGAAAAATATCATTTTGATCTAGAGGAGAGTCCAGGTGACACTGTAGGCTTCTTAATGGGACGGCAATATGATTCACAAAGGTTTTGTACCTAGTCTTACAATAAAAACATCAGAGAGCCTGTCTACCATCTCACATGAAAAGCATCTGCTCTTTCAACTTACTGCCTTTCAGGTCTGTGATAGGCCTGTTCATGTTTAATTTTTCCACACTCTGAACTAAGCAGTTCTGTTCTGTAAGACAATGAAATGGCAAAAATTTCAGAGCATTTTTAAATTTTAAAAAGGTATTCTTAAAATCTTTAAAATTCTCTTAATTAAAAATCTATTTACCTTTGTAGATTGCTATCTAAAAATATGTTGGCCAAACCTGACCTGGCCCCCACAAGACAATGAAATGGCAAAAATGCAAGAGCAAAAGGTATTGTGCTAGGCCTTTCAGTGGTCAAATGTCTCTCCCATTTTGTGACATCTAGAATCTGCTGTTAAACTATGAAGATTAATAGCCCTATGTGACAAGTGGATCATTTAAAGTGTTAAGCATCAGTGATAAGCTAACCATCTAAGATTAGAGCAAGCTCACAGGGAAATAAAAACTTTCTCTGTCACAGGCCAGTCTTTCAATAGATATGTAGATCATTGGGTTTTAGCCATGTTAGCTTCTTCACATGTTCACTAGAACTGCCACAGGGAAGAAAAACACAAAGGGCAGCAGTAAGAGTATGTGTTCCAAGTATTTGCCGCCTAGTTAGAGATATAAAGACAAGACTCCGATTGGCTGTGTGTGTAGTGAAGGTACCATCAATTAGCATTTTCTCTTTTATTAGTATAGATAAATGATAGATGATAGATAGATAGATAGATAGAGATAGATGATAGATAGATAGATAGATAGATAGATAGATAGATAGATGATAGATAGATAGATATATCAATATGTTCAGCAAAATATGTTGGGGTCATCATACATTCATGAATATAAAACAATCCAAACTATCTAAAATATGCAGAAAAGATCAAGGGAATGAATTCCATTATTTCCTACTCAAAATATATTTTGAGCTCTTACTATGCATCAAAAACTGTGGCTATGCTTGAGACAAAATAACAAGATAAAAGTCTGGATGCTCAAGGAGTGAGATGCCAGTTAATAGTGAGGGCAACACAAAAGCATTTGAAACTGTTAGGTCTAGATGCACAGGTTGGAGGTAATTCTTTATTTCTTATATAATATTTTGTAGTTGTCATATTTTCTACTAAAAACATGCCTTACTTTTATAGTCAATAATACAGTAACTGATTGCCCCCTTACAAAAGAAAAAATGCAAATAGAGTTTCATAAAATTAAACTACTGGACTAAAAAATGGGAGAGAGAAAATGAAGATTATATGACAGAATCTATTAAACAAAGACCTAAAATCACTTCTTAAGATGTGGCTTTGAGTCAATATAGATTTACCAAAGGTTTTTCACCTTATATATCTACAATTTTAAATAATCATAACTGAGTATTGTCAGCCCACTTGAAATTCATGAAAATCAAATAAAGATGTGTATATGTTCCTAACAGTGTATCTATTTAAAGACATACAAATAAATTACTTCTTCAAAAGAAATATTTAAACATAAGTGAATTCAACATTGCAAAACTCTCACTTGGAAGTCAAATGACCTGGATAGTACTTTTGTTTCCTGGTTAGCTAGTTGTTTTCTTCACCACAGTTGTTGCTAATTTGTGTAAAACTTAATGATTTTGAGCATACATATTCTTATCTAAAAATTCAAAAGAATAAAAGAGAAATTATCATCAGACTATGAATATTCTCAAGTCAACCAAAATTTAAGCCAGATAATAGTTGAATTACCCATTATATGTAATAATAATAATTTTAATATTTACATTAATAAAATAAGTAGCTGGAAGAGGTGCCACACTTTATTATCTTAAATTCCATGATGTATCAGTTCATTCTCCCATTTAATAAATATAATGAGACCCTTACCCTAACTTTTGAATAAAGCCAAAACATCACTAAGGAATATAGTTCCATGACTCAAATAAGATACCAAAGACTGTATCTAAATATCAAATCTACACTGTTAAATTTGAAAATAATAATAACTTGAAAGGGAAATCTTGTGAATATTTTAAGTAGCAGTGAGAACATAACTTTTTCTACTGAGAAACTTTGGTCAGTCCATTTGCTTTTATGATTAAAGACAAGCTCTTTTAGGGCCCTTGACTTTCTCTACTGTAATGCTTCAATCTATTTAAATGCTTCTTCTCACTTTCTTTCTTATCCCTTCCCTGAATCTAGATTTCTAGTACTACATTTGAATCTTTATTTAATCCATCCCTTGCTAGGTTGATTTCATAAAGACAAGAAGTAACATATGTAAAGATATCAAACTTTAGCAGTTTATTTAATGCTAGCTAATAGAGCTCCATTTCTGGTCACCATATGTTTCTTTTCTCAAACTGTCTTTTCCTTGTAAAATCCCCTAACCATATCTGCCTTATCAAAAAGTAATTAGATCCCAGTAGGTGTGGCTCAGTGGTTGAGTGACGACCTATGAACAGAGGTCATGGTTCAATTTTTTGTCAGGGTACACACACCTGGGTTGTGCACTCGATCCCTGGTGTGGGGCACATAGGAGGCAGCTGATCAATTATTCTCTCTCAATGATGTCTCTCTCTCTCTCTCTCTCTCTCTCTCTCTCTCTCTCTCTCTCTCTCTCTCTCTCTATCTCTCCCTCTCTCTCTTTTCCTTCCTCTCTGAAATCAGTAAAAATACACACACACACACACACACACACACACACACACACACACACACACATATATATATATATATATATATATATATATATATATATATATATATAAACAATTAGTTAATGTCTACACCCAGTACAAAACAACTCATATGACACTTTTCTAAAGAAGTTGTTTCTGTTTTCTTTCCAAATGTAATTATACTTCTCATATATCAATCACAATAACACCCTTATATTCACATTTTAATACATTCTTTCAAGTCCTATACCAGGCCATGGGGTCCCAGGTGTAGAAAATATACCTAAAGTGTATTTAGAGGCCACAAGCTAGAACGAGGGACTTTTTATAACTGCTGAGGTAAAGTCCTTGAGAAACATAGAAGAAATCCTACCCAGGAAATAAGACTTCCCTGAGATCATGCAGAGATATTTACTCTACTATGAGAATTAAGTATGTAGACTCTTGAGCAGCTCAGAGGGTGGGAAGATGGGCATTTTCATCTGATTATATCTATAATACTTTCTCAATGAAGTCAGGCCATCATATGTGTTGAAAAGACAGAGTAATCGTTTTCTCCAAAATTAAAAATTGTTTTTCAAGAAAGCATAAAATTTGTAGTAGTGACTGTCAGCTGTTGTTCAAGATACTTTTCCTTTTCCTTCTTCTTCCTAATCACAGGACTAGACTACATTTTTCAGATTGTCTTTAAAAAGATATTGACCACAAACTTAGCTCTCTTTAATAGCATGTGGGCAAAAAAGGACACATTCTTTTCAAACAAGACATCTAACAACCAGAGGAACTCTATGTCTTCCTCTTTATTCTGCCACCTGGATGCAGGCAATGAATAAGCTAAGTCTCTGATGAAAGCAAAGCAGAATGGAGGGAGGAAGTTTCAAACCTTAGAGGACAGCCATCTCCTGACCTGACCAGAAGATTCACCTTGGTCTACTGTGCCAAGGACAAGTAAATGTCTCTCAAGCCATTGTAAGTTTGAGGTCTATTTTTCCCACAGCCTATCCTAACCTACATTGGATTGGCTGTCAGTGTTGAGAGCACCTTTGATAATTATGATCATATTTTAAAGGGAATCCACACTAGTTGTGGGATAATATGATTCTCCCAAAAATCTTAATGCAGAGGATAATTAGACATTGGTTATAGCAATAATGAATTCCACATGTTTGAAAAATTGTTAGACTGGAAAGAGTGAATAGGATAAGTAAGATGTAAGGATAGGAGGTAATAGTCTGGAAATCTGATTTTATTGATTATAAGATCTAGAGTAAGATTATAGGAGTAAGTGGCTAGATGAGGTGCAGGTAAATATCATGAGAGTCCAGAAGATAATGGAACTAAAATCCCTACACTTGCATAAAAGGAAGAACAAATAAAAATACTGCAAGATGAGTATAGGCACTCTCACTTTGTTATGCCCAACTGGTTTAAAGTGTGATCAGACATAAACATTTATCTTCATTCTGCTCCTCAGTCACTCATACCATAGCCGTTTCCTTCACAGGACATTTTCAATTTGGTGATTCAGAAGGAAAAATCATTGAATCACTCTTCAAAGCTGCTCAATTTGCATTTTGCTCCCATTGTTCTTAATGGTTTTGCTGAAAAGATCTAAACTGTCAGATCATAACAGAAATGCATAACAATGCAGTCAGACAATACTGTTTTTCTTTGCCTGGAAAATAAAACCTTTATTTCACATTTGCATTTTCCCTGAGTCTGTTTGCTGTAAAAATCTGAAGCTGAACACAAATCCAGACCGTTACTTCTTCCTAAGAACATTAATTGTCTCCAATCATTGTTAGAGCACCTGTTTCCCATTTTGACAAGTGCACTTATCTTCTTTTTCCTCTTCATATTCCTCTGGTAAAAATAATGAATAAATTACAGGGGGATGACAAATGTGTTGACGATCAAGATGAAACTCAAATGAAGTGGAAGAGGCTGTATTTCTTTGCAGAGTTGTAAATTGCTTTTCTTCCTTGCGTATTGACATGCCTGACTGAGAAACTAAAAATACCACCACATGGGAAAATTAACAGAATTGCTCAAACAGAAATTATTTGTCACTGGTAAGATATATAAACAGATTTTCTTTTTGACATCATGTGTCATATTTGCTCAAAATCTGGATACTCCAGGAAAGAGTATCTAGATTATTGTAGTTCTAAGGAGCTAAGAGAGTAGTACATCTAATAGTCCACTCTCATCTGTGGTTTCTGCAGCTATGGTTACTCATGGTCAACTGTGGTCTGAACATATTAAATGAAGAATTCCTGAAATAAAAAATTCCTAAGTTTTACATTATATGACATTCTGAATGGCGTGGTAAAAATCTCATGCTGTCCTGCTCCATCCTGCCAGAAACACAAGTGATCCCTTTTGTCCAGAGTATCCACACTATATACACTACCCACCCATTACTCATTTAGTAGTGATCTAGGTTGTCAGATTGATTGTCAAAGCATTGCAATGCTTGTTTTCAAGTCACACTTATTTTACTTAATAATGTGTGTTCACATTACTTTTATTATAGCATATTGATATAATTGTTATTTTATTATTAGTTATTGTTGTCAATATCTTACTGTACCTAATTGGAAAAACAGTATGTATAAATTTTGGTGCTACCCACAGTTTCTGGCATCCACTGGGTTCCTGGGACAGATCCCTTAAGAGTATACTACTGTACATCATAGATGCATTTGAAAGTAGTTGTTAATTTACAAGTAGAATTTGCAAATGTCCAGTTGAAGAGAGAAAACTTTATTTAATCCAAAAGATATAAACCCCTGAGAGAAAGACCTTCCACATAGGGTGTCAGGAAATTTCAGTTACATCTCCAGAACATCCCTATGAAAATATCCATTTTCAATATTGTAGGTTCTGCAATCACTGTACTCAGGAATCTCATCAGCAAACTTTCCAGGGTCACCAATGGTAGCTCACTGACAAAGACTTGCAGAAGTATTTGTTTGCTTGTTTTTTCTTTGCATTTGAAAGGACAAACTCCGCCCAGCTTTTTATAAATGCCTAACACATCTTGTTTTCTAACACCTGGATACTGTCATCTATCTGGAGTTAAGAGGTATTTGGCTTGTAGAGACCTAGATTAGATGAACTATTTGTGCCCCTAGAGCTCAAAATTTAATGTCTTATTATTTTTATCTATAAGGTTGTTAATATCCTCATTGCTATTATTTCACCACCACCACTACACTGCTAAATATGAAACCAGAAAAAGAAGTTCAGAATCCACAGAGTCAACATGATTCATTCAAACAAGTTCAAATTAGTTGGGAATTTATTTCTTAACTAGAGGCCCGTTGCACAATATTTCTGCAATAGGCCCCTGGCTTCACTCCCAGCCACTCGGGAGCCAACAAGTCCCCTTTCCCCAGCTCCCAGGCCTGCAAGTCCTCACTTCTGTTTGGGCACCACTCCTGTAGCTCCCTCTACCATTCTCTTTCCCCTCATAGCAGGCTTTGCACTGCTCTGCCTGTGCATATGCAAGTTTACCTCCATCTTTGTTGGGTTAATTTGCATACTCAGATTGATTGGCTGTGGGTGTAGCAGAGTGATGGTTAAATTACATGTTTCTCTTTTATTAGGTAAGATTATGAAAAAAGTCGAACAATACATACGACAAAAAGGGACAATTCTTTTTTTTTTTTTTAAATATTTTTATTGATTTTAGAGAGGAAGGAAGAGGGAGAAAGAAATACCAATGATGAGAGAGAATCATTGCTATGCTGCCTTCTGTATGCCCCTCACTGAGGATCAAGCCCACAACACTGGCATGTGCCCTGTTGTGGAAACAAACTATGACCTCCTGGTTCATAGGTTAGCACTCACCCACTGAGCCATGCTGGCCAAGCAAGAGATGATTTTTTTTTATACTTTAAAGCATAATAAAACTATGGCATATACCATTTTTTGTATGGATTATTTCTGTATAGTAACCTTTGCCAAGTACCTTACTAATCTTTACAGATACCCTAAAGAAAAATAAACTCTTGCAATGTACCTGCAATTTCACATAAATGTACTTGAAAACTTGCTTTATCAATGGACTTGTATGAGACTACCAAGCTAACTATAAAAACATTGCTTGCAAACATGAGTTCCAATTTACATATGCAAATATGTGTTAAAGCTTAGAGTTGTCTGACTTGAAAAAAGTGTGTCCCAGAAGACATGAATTGCAAAGGAAGTTTCTAAAGTAGAGAATAGGAGCAACCATAGTAATTAAGAAATTTCTCTTTTCATAGAAAATTGCCACATCTTGTACGTGGAAAATTGCTACTTCATAAATACATTATGCATTCACTGCCATATGGGCTGTTTTGCTTCCACTATTAAGATGCAATTAAGTAAAGATTTAACATGAAGGAATGAATATCATCATTGACCCAAAACATAAATTGAATCTTATTTTTGAATTTATATAAAAAGTTGGCTAACTTAAAAAATATATTATCTTTCTTTATAAATAAAATATAAAAATATTAGATTGATTCAAATGTGAAAATATTTTATACATTTCATATTAGATTGCTTAAAAGTTCCAAATTTATTTCAAAAATGAATTGTTAATAGTAATATTTCCTTCTTAAATGAAGTTTTGTTTATTTAATATTTAAGAATTTATTGTTATTATAAGATGTAAGCTTTATTAATATATTATAAGTTCTAGTACTAACATTAAAATAAAAAGTCCTTATTCTGAGTTTTTGTAGAAAAAAATGTTTAAACTGGTTATTTTATATGAAGCATTGCTTATTGAATTTTAAAAATTATTTAAAAGTGTCTGGACTACATGACAATTTGTATCATTGATGCCATTCATAATGTGTCACAATTTGGACTTCCTATTAGCACTATTCCAAAGAGTTTATTGCTTGGGAAGTTTATTAGAAATGATACTGAAATTATTACTAAGAAAGGGAGGCTGTGGAAGTAGGATAAGGTACAGAGAGATGATCCGATGATAGAGACCCAATGGCTTTCCCAACCCAATGGGAAGATCAGGAGCTGAAACGTTTCTTCTCAGTGTCCTGCAGGGATCCAAACTGGCCGGGTCTTTTTATTATAGTTCTGCCTTTAGCATATATGAAATAGAGGCATCTGGCTGATGAGTGTGGCCTTGCTGTTGGAAAGTCTCTGCAATTTAGGCTATCCTTAATGAGGTGACAGCTGAAAACTATTTGCTGACTATATTTCTAGCAGCTGATCAGTGGCTTTCCAGGTTTATTACAGTCCATATTTTCTGCTGTTCAAATCTACGCGACTCAAGACCTAGTCATGCTGAAACCGGTTTGGCTCAGCGAATAGAGCATTAGCCTGTGGACTGAAAGGTCCCAGGTTCAATTCCGCAACCTTGGTTGTGGGCACATCTCCAGTTGGAGGTATACAGGAGGCAGCTGATTGATGTTTCTCTCTCATTGATGTTTCTAATTCTCTATCCCTCTCCCTTCCTCTCTGTAAAAAATCAATAAAATGTATTTTTTTTTAAATACCTAATCATAGCAGTCACAATCATTGGTGAATCAATGAATGGTAAATGATACAAGATATTGAATTACATAATTTGAATGATACAGTTTCAGCCAGTGTTTCTTGAGCATGTTACACATGCACATGAACTATGAGAAATAAGACACGTTCCTACACTAGGTATACCAACAATCTAGTAGTTTATATGGGTATGGAAAGACAAAGTACAACTGTAGTGTGAAAATTAATTGAAAAGATGTGCTGCTAGTGGAAAGAAGATTGGAGATTGGAGAGCTCAACTTGTTTAATGGAATTCATAGAAAGTTTAGCAAAAAGCAGCAGCCAATGCAAATGGAAGATGGAAAAGGTTAAGATGCATAGGTTAAAAGAGTTAACCTCAGAAATAAAACCCTGCTTAGAATATGAGCTCCATGAGGATGCTGCAGTTTTTGTTTTGTTCACTGTTATATCCCAAACAATTAAAAGGATTCCTAGACCCTCATGAATAGGTCAGTAACTACAATATTTGGGCAATAAAGTGCCCCTTGCAGGTAAGGGCTCCCCTAACAATAGTCCTGCAAGACACTGACAACCTTACTTACAGAATTAATGTATGAGTTAACTGCTATAACAAGAGCTTTGAAGCTACAAGGATTTCAATATTTTTTTTTCCATATAGCAGTCCATATGTGGGCAGTCCAGAGCTGGTGCCATGGTGCCACCTACTCAATATGAAGATTTCATCTCGGTGAAAGTCTGTACCAGCTGTTATGAAGGAAGAAAGGGAGTGCAGAGCAGGCACTTTATTCCTCAAGTGTCTGAGCCAGACACTGCCCGCATCACCACATCACTGTGGTCACAGCTCAATGGCCAGGACTTAGTTCCATGGCTTCTCTTAGGTAGAAGAAAAGACTGGGACATTTGTTTTCTACAATAGCTAGGTGACCATGCTCTCAACTGACATGATATGGGTCTGACAGTACTAATGAAAATTGAGAGGAATAGATACTGAGAGAAAATATCAAATTCTGAAAGTCACTTCTTTCTATTTTATTCCCTATTGCTATTTTTTTATTTTTGTTTGTTTATTTTTCACTGGCCCCACCAATATATTCTTGTCAATCCCCTTTAAAGAATTTCTCTCTATATTGAAAGGTTGGAATCTCCCAGAATCAGGTCCTTGGCCCTCCTTTATATATATATATAATATCAACATATACTCTATGCTGTAAAAGTGTTGGTTAATTCTCAGTGTCAAATACCATTTTATTTATGAGTCTCAGATACATATTATCTATTATATATCCCTTCTACTCAGGACCTATTATTCCCTTTCTCTGCTGCTTAGACCTATCTCTAAATACCCAACCACCAACTCAACATCTCCAAGCAGATGCCTAATAGGTATTTCACATCTAACCTCGTCAAAACATAACTACGGATTCCTACCCATCTAAAAACCTGCTCTTTAACTCCCCATGCTTTATTTCAAGTCCAGTAAAATTGCATCACTATACACCCTGGTGCTCAGATTAATAAATTAAGATCATTCTTGATCTTTGTCTTGCCAATCCAATATCCCAAACATTAATTTGAAAAATAAACAGCTTTATCTCTAAATCATACCTTCAATCTGACCATTTGTTATCTCTATTGCTTCAACTCCAATCTAAGTCACCATCACTTCTCATCTATAAATAATCCACCTTTGCTGGGTCTCTCATTTCTAGTTCCTCCTACTGGCTGAAGACCCTACATATAGCAGCCAAAGTGATGCTTTTAAAGTTTAAATCAGGTCAATGTTCTCTTTATTTGAAAAATTCCAATAGCTTTCCATTGCCCTTTGAATAAAATCTACATATATCTTTCTCCACTGCCCAAATCAGCAGTAATATTCAAAATATTTATCATGTGGCAGAGCAGGAATACAAATGAGCAGACTATGCACAGGTCAGAGCTGGAGCAAGGCCCTAGAGACTGCCTGCTGTAGATCTCATTTACTCTTTAGTTGCTGAATCTTAAGGAGGATTGTGGAGTCCCAGGAAGGGGCTGAGGTCACTGAAGTAGGCATTCTGAGGGCTTAGGTCAGTGCCTATTTATCAAGCAATACAGAAATAGCTCAATCTTTTAACAACCAGTACTGTCAGTATGTGTCAGTGAATAGTAGTCCTTCATGTGAAATTCCCTAAGCCCTGCTATAAAACTTTCTCTTCAACTTGATCTCTACCTACTCCACACCTTCTTCGACAAACACATCCATATTGGCACTTCTTTCCTGTCTCTTCAGCATATGAAGCTTCTTTCAATATCAGAACTTTTCACTCGCTGTTCTCCTGTTTCAAAAACCCTTGCTGTGTCTTTCTATGCCTGCTTCCTTCTCATCATTCAGACATCCAATCACATGTCACTTCTTCAGAGAGCACTTCTCAGACCACACTAGCTATGATGTCTCTATGCCGCAGTACCTTCTGTTGTCCCCTTCATAGCATTTATCAGCATCTAATTTCCTTGTGTATTTATGTACTGACAAGATGTTAATGGTTTATATTTCCCCTATAGAGGTATGTATTTTAATCATTGCCTTCCTCAATACTCTTTCTATCCTTTGCTAATTTCCAAACCCAGAACATTTGGTGTCACACATTAATCAGTAATAAATGCTTACATTAATAGTTGTTGATGCCTGTGTGACATGGCTCAGTGGTTGAGTATCGATCTATGAACCAGGAGGTCTTGGTTTGATTTCTGGGCAGGGCACATGCCAGGGTTACGGGCTTGATCCCCAATGTAGGGTGTGCAGGAGGCAGCTGATAATGATTCTCTCTCGTAATCACTCTCTCTCTCTCTCTCTCTCTCTCTCTCTCTCTCTCTCTCTCTCTCTCTCTCTCTCTCTTCCTCTCTCTCTTCCTCTCTGAAGTAAAAAATATATACATATATAAAAGCCTAAATGACCATTTGACCATTGGACCATTTGGCTAGTAGCTATGACATGCACTGACCACCAGGTGGCATACGTTCAATGTAAGAGCTATCTCCTGATGGTTAGTGTGCTCCCACAGCAGGAGGACCACTCAGCTGGCCAATGGGCACCAGATACCAGGCTCACAGCAGGTGAGTGCAGCTGCAGGAGCGTGATCCTCTCCAGCAGACACTCCCCTGTGCCCCTCACCCATCCAGACCATGACCAGAATCAGGACCAGCATCAGGACTGACTGGGTGCAAGTCCAAGCCTAGGCCACTTATTAGTCATGGGTGTCAGTATTGCCCTAGGATGTGAGTGCAGAGACCGCAGTGGAACAGGAGCAAGCCTACAGAGCAGTGACGGTGGCAGGAGCAGGGGTCCAGAATGAGTGGGATCGGAATGGCTCACTACTAATTCCCTTGGGGAGCGTAGGAATGCCAGTTTGGGCCGATATCTGCAGACCAGGTTGAGACCACCAGTGCACAAATCCGTGCAGCAGGACTCTAGTATATTTATAAAAAAACTAAGTAATAGATATTGATGTCAAAATACCTCTTTATCTTCTAACATTGCCTCTTAGGTCTCACTACTAGTCTCATCTCCTCAATTTTCTTGATCTTATCCACCAAACCAAAAAGTTTATCAAAATTTGTGTTGCAGCCAAAACCGGTTTGGCTCAGTGGAGAGAGCGTCGGCCTGCAGACTGAAAGGTCCCAGGTTCGATTCCGGTCAAGGGCATGTACGTTGGCTGCAGGTGCATCCCCAGTGAGGGGTGTGCAAGAGGCAGCTGATCAATGATTCTCTCTCGTTGATGTTTCTAACTCACCATCCCTCTCTCTTCCTATCTGTGAAAAATCAATAAAATATATTTTTTTAAAATTTGTGTTGCAAATCAGCTATTCCTTGGCTAATTAGAAGATATGAGACAACATACTATAGTCTACACACAATTTACAATTCCAGCTATTTTTTACTGTTGTTGGCACTATTATAAATGTCCTCCTTTTTTCCCCTTATTGCCCATCTTCACCGAGCCCACAGTCCTGTCCCCTGCCCTTCACCACACTGTTATCTGTGTCCATGGTCTATGCATATGTTCTTTGGCTAATCTTTTCAACTTATTTTATTCAGTGCCCTATCCTCTTTCCCTCTGACTGCTGTCAGTCTGTTCCATGTATCCATGCCTATAGTTCTATTTTGTTTGTTAGTTTATTTGTTCCATGGTCCGTGCAGGCCTGGATCAAGGGGTGAACATAGTCAATAAAGGTTCATTGATTCTCACAGTTCAAGAGTCACCCTAAGTACAGGAGATGACAAAGCACCAAAGAAACATATTTCATTAGACCTCTCCCGGAATCAGACAGGGTTATAATTAGAACCTTGTAATGTTTTCTGACAAGCCCTCAAAGATTTTTCTGTTAGATTTTTAAACTAAAATAAAAATAAAAAGCTATGCAAACTGAAGCTTTAATTCTGAAGATATTCCTCTTTATGGTCAGCTCTTTGAGAGGAGTTCATTGCTGTAATTTGGGATTTTCCCCTTAAAATATTTATCTCTTTCTTCTATAGTAAATATAATTACTGATCTCTTGTTACCACCATTAAGTCCAATAGTATAATTTGAAAGATATATGTCCTTTAAAATTAATGTAAAGACAGAACATAAGAATGAACTCAATTCTTTTTTAAATTAATTTCTTTATTGATTAAGGTATCACATATTTGTCCTCAACCCCCTATTCCAATCCCCACCCCCCACTCATGCCCCCACCCCCCTATTGTCCTTGACCACTGGTTAGGCTCATATGTGTGCACATAAGTCTGGTTGATCTCTCCCTTTTGTCCCCACCTTCCCTTTGAGGTCCAAAAGTCTGACCCATGGCTCCTTATCTCTGGGTCTGTTCTTGTTCATCAGTCTATGTTGTTCACCATTTCCCCTAGATGAGTGAGATCATGTCCTTCTGGAAATATACTTATTGAACTCAATTCTTTTGACTTCAATTTCCTCTTTGAGATCAGAGTTCCACTGTCAGTCAATGAGGGTTCAGTGCCAGAGAGAAACAAGTAACTAAGAATTGGGTCCTTAGCACTATCTGCTCAGATAATGTATTATTCTGCCTTCTTAGAACTGTGATATCCCTTTGAATGGTCACTGCTTTCTGTTACTTTTGTTTTCTGTCTTTTCAGATTTTCACATGATCACAGACCTACTGCAACCTTCAAATATGCCAATTAGCAAAAATATCTAAATCTGCATGGAAATGGGTGTCATAAATTAAGTTGGGGGACAAAGCACCTGTTTGGTGGATTATATTGGTTTTATTTAAGTTCACAGCTATCACTTTTTTTTGTAAAGCTTGCTTTTTATTGGTCTATTTTTGTTTTCCTTTCCAGTGAATGTAATGCATTTGAAAGTTGCCAAAATATTAGCCCAGACTTACAGTCTTTATTTAGGTCATGGAGCAGATAACAGCATTGGTAGCAACAGGAAAGTATGTCAGTCACTTAAATAATTGAGCATGATCCTTCACAAATATTCTAATTGCTTATAATATACTACAGACCAAGTGGCAGATCCATAAGTAAGATAAATCTGAAAGAGGAAAGACCAATGTGAGAAAGAAAAGAAAAAGAATACTAGTATATATTGAGCCTCACTATTTTCACCAATGAAAAATTATCATCTGATATGTTAACATATATAGTTATTGTGATTTATATAAATTGAATCACACATATATCTCCTTTTGGATCTAGCTTTCTGTTCAACTTTATGTCTGTAAGAATCCTTCCATATTGGGGAGTATAGTTTCAGTGTTTGTTTTCATTGCTATAGTATTCTATTGTGAGTATATAACAAAATTTATTATTTTTTTATCCATTCTATTATTGGGTAGATATAGAGGTCATTCCTGGTTTTAACTGTTAGTTAAAACTACAGAACTCTTCTCATTTGCAGACTCTTAATTCTGACTATGAAGTAGGATTTTTTTTACAATATCACAATGAAATATTTTATAACAGAATAAATGTAGAAAGTTATTTTTATAAATTTCTGCTTACATATATTTCATGCATATTTATAGTACATGATGTCAAAAACCCACAACAGTCCAAATACATGATTTTTAAGGAAGATATCTCCCTCCCTACATAAATTGCTTTGAAGTATCACAATTTCTAATTACTGGACAAAAATACCTAGATGTTTATCCAGGATTTCTTTGCATTGGTTTTAGACAAAAGGTGCTCACAATTAGGAATTATCTGTTATGCTTTTCATAATGTAGCTAAGATGGTAGAATAAAGAAATGTCCTCTTACCCAGCCAGCATAGCTCAGTGTTTGATCATTGACCTATGAACCAGGAGGTCATGTTTTGATTCCCAGTCAGGGCACATTCCCAGGTTGAGGACTTGATCCCTAGTGTGGGATGTACAGGAGGCAGCCAGTCAATGATTCCCTCTCATCACTAATGTTTCTATATCTCTCTCCCTCTCCCTTCCTCTCTGAAATAAAAATCTATTTTTTTTCTAAAAAAAGAAATAAATGTCCCCTTGAAGAACCTAGAATAATGCATTGTGAGTCCAGGTTCTAATAAGTATGATTTCAAAACTTTCAGGAAAATTTTAAGCCTTAAAATATAAAACTAAGAAAAAGGCACTAATCAGTTGTAGAGAAAAATAAACTCTTTTACTCACTTAAAAAATAGAACATCAACAATTTATTTCAAACTAACTGAGGTCAATATAGCCTCAAAGCAAATGACAGTGGATCTTCTATTCCTTTGCATGGGATCACTCTCTTGCTTATATGAATGGTTCAAGAAAAATAAAATAAGGCAAAACATAAATAAAAAAAACATAAATTGCCTTAAATTTGAAAGTTCAGATTAAGCATGAGAGTGGAATTACAGTTGTTTCCAGAGTAGCTATCAATAACTAAATTGCTCTAAATGGTGTGACCTGTTCCTTAAATAGATTTTATGGAAATATACGCTATACATCTTCACTCATTGTTTTGACATCTGGTAGCTGTTTCTCTGGATTCTGCACTTTTTCATTATATTATTTATACATTTTCATTGCAAAAAGTTGATCATGTCTTTCTTCTTTCTCTTCCATCAGCTTTGCACTTGTGGTCAAATATATGGCATCTAAGGTTGGTTGATCCCTTATTCATATTACATCCTCACTGACATTTCTCTGAGCACATGCCAAAAACAAAAGAAGAAAGAATTGGTTTTAAGACTCTTACAGAAGATGTTCCCGTGCCTCTTTAATAAATCAAGGCTAGATGGAGAAAAAATTCTAAAGGAGGAACTCATCAAAAAAGTTTATATTTCCCAGTAAATTGACAGAGATATGAAAGTTAAATTATTTCTGAAAGGCCCTCAGTTGTTTTGTTTGTTGTTTATCCATATATATATATATATATATATATATATATATATATATATATATATATTAACAGAGAGGAAGGGAGAGGGTTAGAGTTAGAAACATCAATGAGAGACCAATATCGATTAGCTGCCTCCTGCCCACCCCCTACTATGCATATGTCCGAAACCAAGGCACATGTTCTTGACTGGAATTGAAACTGGGTCGAACCTGGAACCTTTCAGTCCACAGTCTAATGCTCTATCCACTGAGCCAAATAAGTTAGGGCTTGTTGTTTATTCTTGTTAGTTGTTTCTTAGAGATTCTTAAAGTTATCTTTATCAAAATAATTGTGATTGATTTTTATCACGTTCATAGATTGAAAATTGGCATAGATTAAAGTGTGCCTCGTTTGCTCTTCTTGGTTGGAAACTAAGCCAACAGTCCTTTGTGACAGTGAGTACTTTGTGAGAGTGTGATTTCCCCCCTGCAATCAGGAGACCGCTGCCTATAGTTATGTTGACTGCTCTTCTTTAGTATATCTATGTTTTAGTTAAATCCGAAGAGTAAATTACAAGGATCACAAATGATGTAGAAAAGACAAACCATGGGAAAGAGGTTCCATGGAGCAAAATGGCTGGATGGCATTCAGGCCAATCACTCATGGTCTTCCCTGTACATTGGAGTAACTGAAGACAAGAGGAAAAATCATGATGGTTCATTACCTTTATCTGGCCATGTCATTCTTCAGGGCAAGTTACTATGGTGAGGCTAGAATTTCCAAAATGTCAGAGACAAAGCTGTTGCAATAAATCTCATTAAATTAAAAGCACCTCCTTGGTAAAAAGATGTTTTTACGTAATAAATGCCACGTCATAAACCTTATAACAACCAGCGCAGCAAACTCATGGTTGAGCTCAGCGATCCTTTGAAAAACATTTGAGTTTTTACCCTCAGCCTGATGGTTGTTTGTTGGATTTCTGACAACAGGATCATAGAAAGAATTACTAGAAATGTGTGTGTGTGTGTGTGTGTGTGCATGTGCATGTGCATGTTTATAATCTTTTCAGACATATTTCAGAGGCTCTGACAAGTTGGAAAAATTTGCTGTTTTCCCTGCATGCCTCATCTTTATTAAAAATAATAAATATTGTAAGCCCAAGATACAATAAATTGAACCCCTTACCCATATCCTCATAATTTTCTGTTTAGTTTATCAGTCCATGCCAGGGCTTTTCAAATTTAGAAGGTAGTAAAGTTAAAGCAAAGAAGCCACTTACAATGTCCAATTATTTTTAGAAGATAAATTGCAACAGAATAAATCAACGTGTGTTAGCGTTACAACTTTTTACCTTTTGCCATTTATTAATATTAAACAAATTATAGCCTTTGTTCCACTCTCTCTACCCACATAATAAATGTGTTATTATTGGAAATTTCTTTATATATGGTGATAAGGGCAAAGTTTCTGGAAAGACGTAGATTAGGGACACAATCCATTTTTGACACTTAAAAGGTATTTGCCCTTGAGCAATGTGCTTTAACCCCTTTGTCATAGGGTTCCTCATTGTGGAACAAGAATACTAAATCCGCCAGGACTGGCTTGGCTCAATGGATAGAGCATCTGCTTGGGGGCTGAAAGGTCCCGGGTTCGATTCCGGTCAAGGGCATGTACCTTGGTTGTGGGCATATCCCCAGTAGGGGGTGTGCAAGAGGCAGCTGATCGATGACTCTCTTTCATTGATGTTTCTAACTCTCTATCTCTCTCCCTTCCTCTCTGTACAAAAAAATCAATAAAAAATATAAAAAAAAGAATACTAAATCCTTATATCATAGATACTGCTAAGAAAGCTACCAAAATAAATGTATAGAAAAAAATCTCCTAGAAGGATTATCAGTACCCATCTATAGTAGCAACTCTGTGCCAGGTAAAATTTTGCCCCAAATCACTTCTTCATTGATTAGCCTAGCGAATACCATATCCATTTTTAAAAACTCCCCTTTAGCATCACTGCCTTTAGAAAGTTTCTTAACCTCAATCCATTCCTGTAGAACAGAAAGCTCTCTATTCTGCATTTTACCTTATGAGAACATCTTAAAACGTATCACACTTTTGTCTGTTTATTCTTACAACCCATCTTCCCCCCAACTTTTTAGATGACCTTGGAAATGTTCCTTTTCTTACGAAGTTCTGACCATGGTGTTCAACTTCTGGTTCTTAACAAATATTTGAAAGAATGAAGGATGGAATGATGCCTGAAATCATCATTCTACAATAGCTGCAAAATAGAAGCCTGGAAGAATGTGTGACTACAGGAAGTACAGGACAGACAAAAAAGGCCAGTGTGTCAACCGTTCTACAGACCATTAGTCAAATGTGTCTACACTTACCGGTACATGATTTCATGGGGGAAAAAATTGGTAATATTTAAAAACATATTTCTATTTTGTTGACTATGCTTGAGTGTGTGAGTGCATACACATGTGTATAGCCAAATCCAATAAGCTTCCCATTCTCAGAAAATAAATAAGAGATAAAACATTAATAAGAATTTCCAGTAGGATTATTTTAATGACTTCTCTCAATTATTAGATTTTAGATTTGTGGTCAATAAAATGCTGTGAGCAGTTTAGTTTTCACTAATGTTTCCTTGGAGGAAAGTATGGTCCTATATTAGCACACAAAAAGAACAAGAGTTTTTTTCTGAAGATACAAGTGGATGACAATGTTGATGTGTGATTAGCTGTGGCCATAGGACTAAGTTATAGTCCTATGGAATATGGAATGAAGTGATGAGTCACACTTCCAGAGCAACAGACCCATGGAAAATATCCTGTATAAGCTTTGGTCTCTCCTGTCTCCCCTACCACACTGTAAAAGATCCCAGGGAATAGTGGATACTCAGGGCCCTGGGGTATCCCATGCAGGTAATCTGTCCAGGAGAAGAATCCAGTTTGAATTGAAACCCAGTTTAAACTGTTACAGGATTGAGATGTAGTAATTTTGTATTATAGCAATTAACTTACCCTAATACAATTATATTTTGTTTCATGATAATTTTAACTGATTAACTTTTTTAAGATTTACTTTGCATATTTTATTATAGAACTTTTCTCTCTTTATTAAGAATAAGCTTCAAATATATACTAAAAACAAAAGATTTTCCCAATGAAACCACATACCATCACCTAGTTTTAACAATGATTTTGTCATATTTGCTTTATAATTTTTTGTCTATAGGGACATAGATAGAGATATCTTCTTTTAGTTTCTTCTATTTGAATTAAAGATACAGATAGAAGTCTTAATGTTTTGTCTCAAAATACTCCAGCTGCATCTCTTGAGATAGAAAAATAATGATAATGACTTTGATACTGTCATCTAATCTACTCCCAAATTCTTAGTCATTTCAAATTCTGTATTTTATTGCTGCTTTTAATAAACCATGATTCTAGTCTGTATTCTGACACTGCAGTGAGTTGTTGTTATCTCTTTAATCTCTAAAACCAGAAGAGCACCACCTGCCCTTGCCTCTTTATCATTATTATCTTTCTTCTGGATGTATTCATTTCATGCCCCACTGTAAAAAATTACCATAAATTTAGTGGTTTAAACCAACTCAAACGTATTCTTGTCCAGTTTTAGAGAAAAGTCCAAAATGAATCTTTAGAGGCTAAAATATAGGTATCATCAGTTCTGGTTCCACAAGAGGGTCATTCATCACATATTCTGCTTCTAGAGCTTCCAGCAAGCATTCTGGTGGCTTCAGGCCACACCACTCCAAGCTTTTCCCCTTTGGGCACATCACCTTTTTATCTACTGTAGTCAAATCTCCCTCAGCATTTCTCTTATAAAGCATTTGTTGCATGTATTTCCCACCTAGACAAACCAGAAAAATCCCTCCATCTCAAGGTCCTAAATCACATATCCAGTCTATTTTGCCATATAAGGTGGCATTCACAGTTTGTAAGAAGTAAGATTTCTTAATTCCTGAACATATTGGTATGCCATTTTTCAGCTTACCACAGTGTGTGATATGGATTCTTTTAAGAGACCAGGCCAATAGTCTTACAGAATGCTCGAGATGTGCCTAATTATTATTTCACTGTGCCATTTACCTCGTTCTTCCATGTCCTAAATATTTTTTAAAGATTTTAAAAATTGATTTTTAGAGAGAAAGAGAGATGGTGAAAGAAAGAAATACCTATATAAGAGTGAAACATCAATCAATTTGGATGCACAGGCTAGAGCTACGTCCTGTATTTTTTATACAATGAAGTTTAGGTCTTAAGGCTTGATGGGATCTAGAACAAAGACTTTTAGCAAAAAAACTAATTTATTGGAGATGATGTGAACTTCAGGTTATACCACGTGGGAGAATATAGATTTCCAGAATGATCTGTATCAGTGATACTAACTTTGTTAAAGTGATCATTCTCAGATGTCTCTGGTATAATTTTTCTTTTGAAATTGTCAAGACATCAATGGGATTATATGTTGATACAGTGCCCATCCTATTTCCTACTATTTTATCTAACAATTTTAGCAAACATTCACTTTATTTTTATTTCCATCTCTTTTGCAAATCTCTTAAAACTTTGCTAACCCCTTCCTTTTCCCTTACAAATATGATTCAATGAGTATAATTAAATCTTTCTTTGATACAAAGAATCTCATTGGCTCTGGCATCATCTTTTGAACATGAATTTTCTTCAAATGCTAATAGAGTAACAAAGAAGAAAATTCAGGCAAGTTCAGTGATCCTATTACAAGAACCCTGTTTTTAAGAGCTTGGAAACAATGACTCTTTCCTATCTCTTACAATTATTTCAAAACAACAGTCTTTGGATCAGACCTATGAATAGTAATGACATCATAGGCATATCAAAAGAGATGCTGACCTATTGCCTTCCCTTTTTTACATTACAGTAAGAGGTTATCACATTTTTTAAGTCGGAGTATTTCAATATCAGGTTTTAAGTTGGCTGGAATGCAATCGCTTTGATGTGGAAGGTTCTCTCAGTGAGCTTATCAGACAGGTTTCCCTCAAAGAAAAAGCTGATGGCCAGATGGAGCTCACTTAGAGAATGTGGTCATCATCACCTTTTCATTGGATTCTCATTTTCAAACAATTATAATCATTTTGCCAGCAAGGAACTGATCAACATTTCCCTGGAAATTTTATTTTATTGAGATCTGGTGTCATATTCTACAATGTCCATTCCCCAGACTTCCATATAACTGTTGATTAAACAACTCTGCTGCCAAAAGCAAGTCACAATGCCTAGGGCAATTGCATATACGATGCTGACCAGCTGTTTCCTTTCTCCACTAAGTACTGCCTATGTAGATAGAGGGGAAAATTGTTAGGATCAGAGCTTTAGGTTAAATCAGATTGACTTCCTGCCTGAAATGTATAACCAAGGCAAGCTCTATGATTTTATTTCCTGACTAAAGTCATGAGAAAGTGATAAGCCAGATCTTCACATACACCAAAATAAGATGGAAGAAAAGATTGATCCTTTTGAGTTCAAATATTTTAGGTTGTATTTTTTTTCTACAAGAAAATTATCCCACACAGGGATTAAGCGGATGTTTAATTTTGTTGTTTGGTTTTGATTCATCTTCTTGTACTATAAAAGAAAAGACCAGCTAGTTAACTATATCAGACTGGCAGGAAAATATTATTTTGAAATCCCTGAAAGGAGTTGAGGAGGTTTTTTGTGTTTTTTTTGTTTTTTTGGGTTTTTTTTCCAGAAAGAGGGACAAGGTTACAAGATATTTGGGTTTATGACATTGAAATAAAGAAGTTATTCTATCTTAGAAGGAAGAGGATCTTTGTTGAGACAAGAAACATAATGTTCATCAGTCCTCAACGTCCCAGGTGCAGTAATAAATCCTGAGCCAATCCTCCTGGCACCAGTCAACTTGATCCCTGACAAACATGTGTCCTCAGGTGATACTAATGAATGATCTCTCCTCAAGGATACTCTAAGAAGTGATTCCTTCTGCTATGGTGGGGGTAAAAGCAGAGCGCCCAATGTTTATCATTGGGCCCTGATCCAGAAGCCCTGTGTGGGCAGAGGGACAGCAGCACTTCACTGTCCTCTACCCCACTAGTCCTCAAACTCTGGCCTGTATAGAACTGCCTGGGGGAGCTTGTTCAAACACATTGCTAAACCACAGTCTGCTGCCAGCAGACAGCTCACTTTTCCTACTAGAGCTTTTTTATTTTATTTTTTCCTATTAGACTTAGCATTGGCTCATCTTCTCTTTCAGTGAATATCCTGCCCCCGACAAACAGGACATTTACACTTTTTAAGGCAGCATTTGTACCAACTGTACTTACCCTTCCCAACCAGGAGGGCCTCCATGCCTCTCTCACTGTGACCACAACCCTAACCCTAACCCTAACCCCTAACCCTAACCCCTAACCTCTCTCACTGTAACCACAGAAAAGGAACGTGTCATAACTTAGAGTCCTGGCAAACTACAAACCATCCTACTTGGTGTAGCACGAGGCTGGGACATAAGTTGTTCTTGGATAATTGGTCATTCTATAGGATGGCACATCTCTGACACCAATGGATCAGGGAATATACTTCCTTTGCGTCAGATTTGATTCCCTAAGGCTAGCATCTAAAGAGTGGGCATTCAGCTTCTACTCGGTGGCTAGTTACCTTTCATTAGGGTTCAGGACAGTGAAACAAGTCCAAGCCAGATCCAGGCACTCAATGCATCAGAAAGATCTTAATATGACATACAGGCAGGTCTGGAGCGCAAAAGAGGAATCACCTACACATGTGCATGCCTGCAAGTGCCTGATCTGGCTTAGGTATTTCAATGGCACATAATATCTGCACTCAGAATTGTGTACAGTGATGATACCTGACTTCATAACAATATACCAGCCCTTCCATTTTTGCATTCATTAAAACAACATATTCTTAAAGTGCATAAAGTTAAGAAGTAGGAAAAGATACAAGAAAGAGATGTCCTTTTGTTGTCACAGTTCCATGCAATTAGATGAAGGAAGCAGATATTAACTATTACTAATGGAAGTAATTACTATAATAATTACACTTTATAAATGATATGGAGAAATACAGTAGGCAAAAAGAGTGTATTACATAGGATAGGTGCTAGTCTAATCTCTGAGGAGGTGAAGTTTGAGCAGTATACATTTATTCAACACCCATTCAACCGATGCATTAATCCCCTGCTCTGTGAAAGGCACAGTAACCACCTCCCAGACCTCCTGCACAATGCTGTTCAAAAGATCTTTCTACAGTGGGAGAAGTCCTCTATATTTCTGCCCAAGACCACTATGCTGCTTCTGAGCACATGTGGCCACTGAGCACTGTAAATGCTATTACTGAGGCTAAGGAACTCTTTTTATTTGCTTAAAAAAATTTTTTAAAGCCGCATGTGGCTAGGAATTGGACAGCCCTTGCATTCCCTATGGTAACCCAAGAAAAGTGCATACTTTTGTAGGAAAAATAAGTCATGATTTAGGGTTTATTGAGAACCTGCAAAGTTTGGACAACAGATGGGACCTGATAAGGCAGGAAGCCAAACATTTAGTTCATACTCAACACATTTCCAGCTTTGCTTATTGTAACCTTCTGTTTCCTAGCGATGTTGTTCACTCTTTACACATCCAGCGTATTTCTGCCAAGATCCTGCTCTTTCTGCCAATTTGTCTGTCTCTCTGATTTCTTGTCCCAGGATCTTATTCATCATTTTTCCCCTGAATTTTAAGTACACATCTTTTTTTTTTCCCCTTGAAACTATTCATACTATATTGGTCCTCTTCTGGCTTTGACATACAGGGTGGGGCAAAAGTAGGTTTATAGTTGTTCCTGTGGAAAATAATACAATAATCTCTTTCTCTCTCTCTCTCTCTCTCTCTCTCTCTCTCTCTCTCTCTCTCTCTCTCTCTCTCTCTCTCGGCCACATGTGTCAAACACAAGGCCCGCGGGCCAAATCCATCCTGCCAGGCCTTGCAATGTGGCCCGCACCGTGCTGTCATCACTGCACTCCGCTGCGTTTCAGTTTATGACTGTTCAGTAAACCATTCGGCCCGCGATTTAGGCTGGATTTTAGATTTTGGCCCCTTCTCTGATTGAGTTCGACACCCCAAGGCAATAGGCTGACATCTGACCAGCTGACAGGCAGTAGCTATGACGTGCACTGACCACCAGGAGGCAGACATTCAGCACAGGAGCTCCCAAGCTATAGCAACTTAGCAGAGCACCCTCTCTCACACTCTGGACCCCTCGGGGGATGTCAGACTGCCAGTTTTGCCCGATCCCTGCAGATTAGGCTGGGGGACCACACACATGCATGAATCCGTGCACCAGGCCTCTAGTTAATAATAATGATACAAGAATAAACTCTGTGTTCCACATACTTATGACCGCAAGCTTCTTTTTCCCCACCCTGTATATTCTGAAATTCATACTCATTCTAAATTTTCTTTTCAGGTTCTTATATGAGAAAAATCTCATGTTAATACATTTGATTCAGTTCTATCCACACTAACAATATTTTACACAATTTCATTATATATTTTTTTCAAAGTATCTTCTTATTTATTATGTAAAATTGGGTGAGGTTTATAGAGCGAGTTAGCCAACTTTCATAGCCATTTTGTTTAAATATATTTTATTGCTTTTTTACAGAGAGGAAAGGAGAGGGATAGAGAGCCAGAAACATTGACCTCCCCCACCAGGGATGTGCCCGCAACCAATGTACATGCCCGCAACCAGAAATCAAACCTGGGACCTTTCATTCAGCAGGCTGACGCTCTATCCACTGAGCCAAACCGGTTTCGGTTACATAGCCATTTTTTATTTATTTGTATTATTGCTTGTTGTGTGTGTCATTCTTGAGAATGTAAACTTATTAAGGGCAAATCTTTGTCTATTCATTAATACCTTCTCATTGTCAAGCAGTGTCTGACCCAGAGTACATGCTCAGTGACTATTTGTTGGATAACTAAATCACCCAGGGTCTGGCCTCTTGATTTTTAATACAGAACATCATCAATTGTATTTTCTGTCTTTGTAAGGGGGTTTGTTTTAACTTTCTGCTTATTATAAATTTCATGTAAATTATTGCACAAAGATGCCAGCATTAAACTCTTTCCCCAACAGAGAAACAATAGTGGTGTGTCAGGCACATAATCAATTACTTTTTCCTATTTATGGGATGCACTTGAAAATTTCTTATTGTTAGTCACATTGGAGCAATAATAGAAAGAAGACACAGAATGCAATATTAGGGTGAACCTACATAAGCACTATGTACTTTCTGTCTTGTTAAATTGTTTGAATCAAAATAAAATTAAAGTTGGGTGTTTGTAGGGTTTGTTTTGGTTTTGGTTTTGGTTTTGGTTTTGTTCTGTTTTTGTAATCTTTAGAAATTTTAGGAAGGGGACTCTTTCGGAATGATTTTAGTTGTATTTACTCCAAATTAAGGGCAGGAAAACAACATTTTTTTTTTTAAGTGAGAGCTAACTTTATGTTTTGCAGGATTGAGTCATGAGCAGTGTTAGCGATGTTAGTGTTAAGGCAAACCCAAGTGTACAGATATGTCTCTCTCCATAAATTAAATCCAGAAAACCAAATCAGGTCTTCTTGCATCGTGTTAAAAATTGTTATCACATTGTGATAGTGATTTATTCAAGCATGTGTGAGATGGAGCATCCAAAAAAGATCATGGGCCTCAGAAAAACCATAGCAAAGCAAAGGGGAGAGTGGAAAAGCTCTGTGTGCCCGGCCCTGCTATCCATCACCATCATGGGCTGAGAGGAGATGGCCCTTTAATAGAAACTGGCTAATTTCCTTAGAAATTTCTCATTAGGCCGGCCCTTCCTGAGCTGCTTCTCCATTAAAATGTGATAAATGAATTCTGCCATGGCCAATTCCAGCCTGTCCTTCTTTCCCTTAATGAAATGAAAAGGTGTCATGCTGGCAAGCTCTCAGGACAGAGATAATTATTCATGGGATGCTAGAAGTCCTTCAGTCACCCAACCCTTCAGGCCCCCAGCGATACTACAGATGGGACCTTCAGAAGCCTGAAAGGGATTTGAATAGGGATTTATTTTCATTTTATTCCAGAAAAATATTCCATGAATTTCCACACTCTCTCTTATGACAATTTTTCTATCTCAGATAATCATGTATGGGTGAGAGTGAGTGTATATAAATATAATAATTGTACTTATTGATTTTAAACATAAACCAGTTTCAGTTTAATATTGTGCTTTATTTTTCAACATGTTTATTTTATTTTCCCTTTTTTTGAATTTATTGGAGTGATATCACTATTTATTTCCCCTATACCCTTGCCCACCGCTCTCCAAGTCACATGCCCCCAGCAATCATCACCCTGTTATTCATTTCCTTAACTATTTTTTTCAGTCCCTCTATCCCCCAGACTCCTCCCCAACAGCTGTCAGCCGGCTCTCTACCTATGAGCCTGTCACCGTTTTGCTTGTCAGAAATTTTGTTCATTTGATTCCACATATGACTAACATTTTCTGTGGAAAACAGTATGGAATTACCTTAAAAATTTAAAAATGGAACTCCCTTATGACCCAGCTATTCCACTTCTAGGAATTTATCCAAAGAAACTCAAAACAGTAATTTGAAAGAATATCATGCACCCCTATGTTCATTGCAGCATCATTTACAATAGCCAAGATTGTAAGCAGGCCAAGTGCCCATCAGTAGATGAGTAGATAAAAAGCTGAGGTAGGTTTACACAATGGAATAATATGTGGCTATAAAAAAAGAAAGAAATCTTGCCCTTTGCAACAGCAATATTATGCATAATGAAAAGTCAGTCAGAAAAAAACAATATTATTGTTTTAAAGTATAGATTTTAAAAATACATAGATAAGATGAGATAGATGTATATAGATAGATAGATATAGATAGATAGATAGATATAGATATAGATAGATATAGACAGTTAGAAATATAGATATATAGATATACAGATATATAGATATATAGATATAAAGATATAGAGAGATATGGATGGTGCTATATTTTAAATGTTGGTTTTATTTTTAAAATAGATTTGAGACCTGGATAGATGAATCATTTAGCCTCAAACAATGTAATTCATTAGTTGAAAATTTCTAATATTTCTGACTTGCCTTAGCTACCAGTTACTGGTATTTTTCCTTTGATTGAAAATTACATTTTCTATTACTTGATATGTCTCTACCATTGGATCAAGATAAGAGATTTGTTTTTTCTTGTTTGGAAATCTTTAGTTTTTTATAAGTTTCCTCATTTCTCCTGTCTTCAGAAAAATACACAACCCAACCTACTATTGAAAAAATACCTGAAACTCACTTATTCTCAAATGTAAATAAATGTCATTTCAAAATGCTCCCTCTTAAAAATAAATTTGCTATTTGTCAGAGAACCAATGTTTAATTGTTTTGAGTATATATATATATATATATATATATATATATATATATATTTGTATTGCTTATTCTGATTTCTTTATTTGCAAGGCTTCCCAGGCAGTGGTCTTACATGCTGCTTTTATCCAACACAATAACATTAAAATATATATATACTAGAATAGCATCTGGAGAAATCAAACACTCTAAATTTTAGAAGTATGCCAAAACCGGTTTGGCTCAATGGTAGAGCGTTGGTCTGTGGACTGAAAGGTCCCAGGTTTGATTCCGGTCAAGGGCATGTACATTGGTTGCAGGCATATCCCCGGTAGGGTGTTTGCAAGAGGCAGCAGGTCGATGTTTCTCTCTCATCGACATTTCTAGCTCTCTATCTCTCTCCCTTCTTCTCTGTAAAGAATCAGTAAAATATTTTTAAAAAATAAATAAAATAAATAAATTTTAGGAAGTATGTCACAGAGCAAAAGCATCCATTGACAAAGTACTATTTCTATTGCCTTTTATATGCCAGTTATTTACTAATGAGGTTACCATGTTCATAGACATTTTGCTTTTATTTCTGAAGATAAACCACTCATTTTTTTATAAAGCATCCAAGCCCAGTTTTAGGTTTTTAAATTAACAAAACTAACTGTTTAGCAAAACTTCAGATTTGCTGTCATTTTTAATCTCATCTTAAAAGTTGTCATTTTTATGTCTACCTCCATTGGAGTTAGGCAGGGAATGTTATTTCTGGACTATATATTCAGAAATGGAGAAGTCAATTTTCACTCTGCTGATGAGATACAGAGTAAGATGAGACCCCAAACCATTCTCTCAGGTTCCTCAAGATTAGCAAGAATCTTATTGCTAACACACAGGTTTTGATTTCCCTGTACTTTATTTCCAAATCTAAAAACCACTAAACAGTGCTAAAAACAAACTAAGAATGGATGGGAGATTAAGCGGTTAGATGAGAATTGATAGCACAGTAAACTTCTCTTTCTAGATCATTTCTGTTGCTTTGGTTAGAAAATTAAATACATACTCAAAAAAACTTTCTTTATGGATAATCAAAATGCCACATGAAGACCTCAAGCCATCGTTTTTCTTGTCACTTGGTACTTTAATAACAGTAATCTTTATAATTAACATTAAGGACAATGTTAGTGTAATAAAATTATTGAGAAATTACTACTGACCTACCCGAATGCTGACAATTTGACACGCTTTATCTCCTTTCATTTTCATAAGAACGAAGCTACTTACAGTGAAGTAATTTGCCCAAAGTCATACACCACTCAACTCTGGGAGAGCCAGGCCTCCCTGACTCCTGAAATTTGAGTTCGGAACCACTTGACACTTTGTGCATGTCGAGTTCTGGCTGATTATGCATTGTTTCATTTGTATTTCATCTCCTAACTGCCTGCCTGAGGACGCTGTGTTCCCCCAGCTACCCTCTAATAAATGAACAAGATTCACTCTTGATATTTCCCAGCAAGAGAGTGCTATTTATTAATAAGACAAAATGTGTCAGAATTTAAAAGATTCTTGTAGTAGTACTCTGCTCTTTAAAACCATGAGTGCCCCTGCCTCTGTTTGCCATTCTCTACAACTAGCTTAGCCAGGAGTCGATAGCTCAAACTGCAGGACAAATAGCACTCTCAATTTTATTCAGGAAGGAAGCATCAGCCGTGTGATCAAGAGGTTTAAAAAAAAATAGGGGGGGGGGGGGGAATGAAAAAAAAAAAAGGACAAATAACTTTTTTTTTTTTTTAATGATCAGCAAGTCAGACATAAGATAAATGGAGAAATGACAAGGTCCAAGAACAAAGGGTGGGTACCAACATTAGAATGCACAGAGCCAACTGAAAATAACTCCCATAGACTGTGAGAAAAGTGCTTTGCATGGAAATAGTCATAATCTCCGCTCCCTTAGAAAATGAGCACCATTGACTGCACATTAAGTGTTTGAGATTTAACAGCAGGAAAAGAGCAGTGAATCAGGTCTGTATGATTGTGTGCCTCTATGATGCCCATATCTTTCACATAGTGGAGAAACGACATTTTGCCTATGCCTGGAAGTCTGTGGGGGAGGAGAGACGCAGATTGGGGCATTTCTCAATGAAAAATGTGAACCCAAGGTGAACCATTCAGGTCTGGAATTCCCTCCTCTACCCCACTTCCTTCAGATGCCTTTGAGCTACATTCTGACCTCTGACCTCTTTTTTATTTATCTCCTTCTGACTTTTTCCTTCAATCTCTGCATCAAATCCTGGGGTTTAGATAGTCTCCTGGAAATTCCTTTCCCTTGTGGCAGGTAGTCCCGAAGAAGAGTCTCTATGGGACACGAGGTTACTGCCTCCTTTTGCCTTTAGTTTGTTCCATCCCGGGAATATGTATAGTGGTCCATGTGCCCTGTCCCCAGCCCCGCCTCTACCATTTTTCTCTCCCCTGCTACTGTCTTTGTTACCCATTCCATATCAGCCCACTGCTGTTCTTCCATTAGGCTTCAGCACAATTCATTTAATTCTTTATAGCCTGTTTGCTGCAGAGAAGCATCATGTCTCTTACATTTCCTGGTTTATTTATTAATATATTTCAACATCTAGCATATTATCTGATATATAGGAGGCTCCATAAATTTCTGTAGAATAAATATTCTCATTATTTATTAGCTGACAATGAGTCAGAGACTGAATCCTCTGAGACCTGCCTATTCTTCATTGCAAACTAGAGATACTATATGGTAAGGTTTGTGAGGGATAAATATTGGGAATTTGTTTATTGCACAGCACGACTTAAGCACTTGGTAAATAGCAGTTATAATATGATTAATTTTTAAATAATTTCTAAATTTTTTATGCCAATCCTTACCAAACCAGAATCTAGCTTTTGGGAAAAAAAAAAAATTTCTTAACATAGCCAGGGGTGGGAGAGAAACTAACATGGAATAGCAACCAACATTTATAAACATTTATTTTCACAACTGCGCTGTAAGGTAACTAATTTTATCCAAGTTTTAGATTTAAGATAAGGAAAACTGAGATTCTGATAGTTAATTGACTAGTAGATCACGCAAATAAAAATGACAAACCTGATTTTACCACCATTTGGACTATGAGACTTTAAAGTGTTCATCCTTAGTGTTGCACTTTATTATCTGTATTGGACAAAAAAAAAAAAAAAGCAGGCTTCTTTATATATAAGCTATCAGAGATAGTTGGGTGATAGCTGGGAAGAATGCGTTGCCACCTCCATTTAGGGCTCATTTATGTGGTGGCATTTATGGCCACCTCATTCTTGAGTAAGAATACAAATTGACTCAATACATTAGCCAGAAGCAGGTCTCCTTCAGCAGCTGATTACATGACTGGTCACATTTTCAAACTCCTCTGGGTATCATGGAGGGAGATGATGGGCACTTTATTTAAAATATGAAGAAGGTTGCTCCTTCTGCCACATCACAAGATTATAGTTTACCAGCAGATAATACTGACTTTCCTTAAAGATTATACAACACCGAACTGACTGCGTTTATCCATTTAGGAAATTGAAGTAGCTAAGACTTATACTTAGGGGGAATAATTTGGCTTGTGAGGAGGAATGGTAGTGAATCATTTTGGAGACACATCACAGCTATTAGCCTCATGAGAAATGGCCATCACCACAATCACAAACACATTTAGACCATTAGTATGAGGAGGGAAATGGGACATTTTTCTTCACTATTGCTTTTAACTCTGACTCACCCATGCCCACCCTTTTTCCTTCTCAGGTCACCCTCCAAAGGATGGTTGACTACACTCTATTCCCACGTCGGAAAAGAAAACAGTATCCCCAGGATTAGTATTTATCCCTTTAAGGTATGATTCCTTTCTTTAAGGAAGTAAAATAAATAGCACTTAGTTGTATTGATAATTGTTACTTGTGAAGACAATAGACAATTATCCCAAAGTTGAGCATTAAATAAAATAAAACTTAATTTTATGAATTGAATGGAAAGAAAAATGGAGAACCATGAATTAAACTCTTTGTTCCCTCTAATATCATGTACATTTAAAAAACTATACAAATGTAATAAATCCAGAAATGGATATTTTATTTCTTATTGAAATTATAGGACAATCTTAAATGACTTCAAATTCTAAGAATAGGAAGGCAGCAGACACCATTAAAATGTTCCACCATGAGAGTCTATACAAATGACATGTCAATAACCTGCTACTGGTTATTAAAATACAGGGCTGACTTTCTGCCTCAGTGGTTTAGGGCTGCACAGTTTGCTAAGGCCAAACATTTGGATTCTAATTCCATCTCAGTCTCCAACAAACCCTATGACTTTGGACAAATCATATACTATCTCTAGGACTTAGCTCTGTTATCTGCATAGCCAGGGGACAAAAACAAATGATCAAAATTCCCTTCTTGCCATCAAATAATAAGTTATGATTTGACAGTTATTAATATAAGTTTACTTTTTAGTAATTGAAAATATGGAAAAATTATTCCAATAAATATACTTTTGCCAAATACTGCGAAAAGTGCAGAGATAAAAACAGTGAATATTTCTATTTCATTAGCATTTCCTGATCCCAGTCTCTAAACTAAGATATTTGCACTGTGGTATCTGAAACCCAGGATGTGGTAATATATAAATGTTCTTGCTGTCTTCATACTATTACCACTAGCTACTAAAGCCACAATCAACCTACAGTGGATCACAGAGTTACTTTATCTTTTTTACTGTGAATAATATTGCATAGCCCATCTTACACCTTTCATTTTCATTCCTGAAATTGATTGGGAATGTTATATAGATGCACATTAGGTTTTAGAAGAGTTCTTTAAGTGAAAAATAAAGATGAGTTCCTAGGATACAGAATAACAAGATGTTCACAAGGTTACTGTTTGTGCTAAAGGGATGGGCAATTCTAAATTTTCCACCTAAACTAGATTTTTTAAAACTCTGAATCCTTTTAAAAGGGATAAAATGTGTTAATTGCCAATCTTCTGCATTTGCATCTATCAAATCAAATTACCTTGTTCGAGATAACATCATAAAAGACTATTGTCAGAGGATTCATGTCTCCTGCCTGAAGAATAAATGGGTCCCCTGTTAGGCAGCAACGGGAAACAGCCCCTGATGAGGCTCCCATCTACTGGCATTATGTCTCAGGGTGAAACAACTGGAGATTGGAGGGTCTCCATCATGCTGAAGTTTCCTCCAGTAAGGCGATGGGGAGTTTAGGTGTGTAACCTACAGTGTGCAGTGCCGAATCTCATAGCACAAGTAAATGACTTGCACAAAACATTACACATAGAGGATGGGATAAACACTGCTATAAAATCCCTATCCAAGCCAGGAACACAGAGAGCCAAGGGAACAACAAGATGTATTGTGCTGTCTTCCAAGTCCCTGAATTAAACTTCTGTGGATGCTGTTGTCTCTCCTCTGAAAACAACAACAACAACAACAACAAAAACAACATCAAATTGGACCCTACTGCACACATTTCCTGTTTAACTGAGACTTTTAACAGAGTATTTTTATTTTCTATATTTCAAGGCTGAGGCAGAGCCACATAATAAAAGGTGTATCCTTGCCATGTCTCAGCTCTGGTGCTTGTTAACTGAGTGACATTTGGCAGAGGTTCTTCATGACCTTGAGATTCCTTACCTGCAGCATGGGGACAACCAGATAATCATTGCATTCACTACTTCAGTTGGTAGTTAACTGAAAAAAATATATAGTTATGTATGTGGAAATTCTTTGTAAGCTGTAAAGCAATACTTAAATGTCAATAGCTAAAAGGTGACTCTCATTTAAAAGAATGGCAAAGATTTAGGGTTTTTGTTTGTTTTTATTTTAAGTGTCAAGCAGAATAGTTAGTATCAAGTCAATGCTCTCTCAATTAATTAATTTTCAGGTGATAGCCTACAAAGTAGAATTGAGGCATGAAGGGATGGAGGAGGGATGGGAATAGTTGAGTATCTGGATGATGCTAAAAAGACAGGTTAAAAATAGTCATAGTTTAAAAAAATAGTCATAGTTTAATATTTTCTATGTATCAGGATAATTGAGCTTTGGTTGGACAAGCTTAAAGGGAAAACTTGGGTTGAGAAATTCAGAAGTATCAAGGAAAGGATGGAGCTTCTGAAGAGTTTGGGTGGTTGAAGGAATAACAGGAAGCTAAAGGTAATGGAGAATTTGGAAAGAGGGAGAGGGACTTTCCCAGTTCCTTTAAGACTCTAGAACAATACTGGGAGGAAAGAGTTATATGTCTGGCACAAGGTTGGAGAGATTTGGGGATTCTATGCACTACAACAATGATAATGGTAGAGAAGACCTAACGGGCTCTAATGAGACCCTATTTTCATCCATGTCAACAAAATGTATCTAGTACCTACAACAATATTAAGACAACAATGAAGAGAATTCTGGAGAACTCAGAGCATAGATCTGAATATCATTTACAAAAGGAAGAATGAGCCATATACAACCCATCCCCAACCATAAATATATAATTTCTGAAGACAGCCCACCACCTGAGATTCAAGCTTAACAGTAGCAATGAGAGAGACCAGAGTTAAAAAGATCCATGGTGCTGGCAGCTGGGAGGCACTAAGGGCTCAACAAAATGGTGATAACACCATTTCGGTTTTTTTGTGTGTTTTTTTTTAATACATTTTTATTGATTTTAGAGAGGAAGGGAAAGGGAGAGAGAGATAGAAACATGAATGATGAAAGAGAATCACTGATTAGCTGCCTCCTGCATGCCCCCTATAGGTGATCCAGCCCACATCTCGGGCATGTGCTCTGGCCAGGAATCAAACAGATGACCTCATGGTTCATGGGTTGATGCTCAATCACTGAGCCACACCGACCAGGCTGTAGCACTATTTTCATTGTCCAACACAAGTTATTGAAAGTGTTTTGGCAGGCAAAGGAAGACTGAGACATTTTGGAAAGCCTGAGTTTCCTATAAATAAGGTGATCACAACATAAAAAATAAATGGCTGCTGTACTTTTTTTTAAAGCACAGAGCCAATTGCCCAATATTTAAACTGCTATGTCCCTCCTTCATACATCCTCTATCCTGATCAGAAAACAAAATAAAACAAAACTACCAAACAGACTCATAAAGGCTGCATCTTACTCAGCATGTTTAAACAAAACTTATCAATTCCTTTTTTTCCCCCAGCACAACCACTTCTATCACCCTCTGCTACAATATATCTTAGTCTCAGTTCCCTTGCACGTGTTCTACCTATCTCTATCCTTCATCATGACAAAATTTTTCATAATCCCTCCAAATTGCCCAAATTCATTGGAGCTGTTCACACTACAGCAAATGTCCTTAAAGCTCAAACCTTCATATAGTTACATTGCTCACCTCCATTCAACCTCTTACTAATTTTATGACCTTTATAAGTTGCTTACTATCATGAGCCTAAGTTTGTTCATAAATAAATTGAAAATCCATTCTTTTATTAAATTCATGATTCTAAAAAATTTATTTGTCTCCTACAGCAGTGAACAAAACAGAATCCTCCTAGCCCTCATGAAGTTTTCATCACAGTGGAAGATACAAACACTTAGCAATATAAATAAAACATAAAAATAGGCTGGGCAGTATTAAGTTCAATAAAATAAAACGGCGCAGTGCATGCTAGAAGTATCAGAGAAGAGCACCAGAGAAGGTCTTCATTTACTCTTTCAAGTCAAGTTTTGAAATGGGATTGTCATTACATAACTGATATCTTGGGGGAAATATCTCAGGCTGGAAATAATAAATGCACTCACCCTGAGAGAGAAATCTACTACAGTAGATGCAAAATGAATGAGGCAGGAAAGCAATTGGAGGTGAGGACAAAGAGGTAATAGGAGCCAGATCATGAAAGACCTTATAGTTCAGAGTGAGGACTCTGGATTTTACTGAGTGAAGTGAGATTCTATTAGAAGGCTTTGCATAACAAATTACCACCAATTTAGAAACTTGAAACAATATCCATTCTTTACCTTATAGTTTTTAGGTCAGGAGTCCAGTGGGTTCAACTGAGCTCTCTGCTTTGGCCTTACAAAGCTGAAATCAAGGTTGTTGAGTGGAGTAAGCTGTTATCTAATCTAATGGATTGGGGGAGAAGCCACCTAGAAGTTTCTCCAGTTGTTGATATAATCCAGTTTTTAAAAAATTACTTTGTTGCTGTTATTTATAACTTCAGGATTGAGCACCCCATTTCCATGCAGGCAGCCTTGAACTACTCTGCTCCAAATTGCCACCAGTATCCCTTGTCACGTGGCCCCTTCTAAATTCAAAGCCAGCAACTGTGCACCATATCCCTTCAGTATTTTGAATCTCTAACTTTACTTTCTGCCACCAGCTAGGGAAAACTCTGCTTTTAAAGTGTTCATGTTATTAATTTAGGTTCACACTTTTACTGTATGTGAAAATATAATTGAGCGAATGATATGTATCATATCCACAGGTTTCAACTACACTCAAATGGCAAGGGTATTGAGGGTAATTCTTGGAATTCTGCCCACCATATCAGCCCTTTGTAGTGAATAATAAGCCCTATATTAAAATTGGAGAGAATCTGAGGAGAAATGATACCAATACCAAACAAGGAAGAAAGGAAGAACCATGGGAGCTAAATGGGAGTGGATAGAGGTACTCTTAGAACAAGTATGAAATGACCATATTGTCTTCCATGCACCAGCTTTTCCCTTTATGCTTCCAAGTGACCAGGGTTCTAATGTCCTTCACTCCTACCCTCTCAAAGAAGTTAGGAAAAGATATATTACAATTGCATGCATCAAATTATAATGGTAAGCCAAGATGTTATTTCTACAGCTATGTGCAAACTCATCTCAAACATTGACATGGGAAATTTTTCCATATTTTATTTCTGGAATTTTGGAATGAACTAGAGGAACTTTTCAGGGACAGGGTACTTACAGTTGCCACTAAAAGTTAACCAAATAAGGGGTCACCAAGCTGTTTATACATAAGGTTAGCTCTAAATATGAATTGATACCAAAGCCTTCTTTTCAAACTTGGCAAACCACTTGGGTTTTCTATAGATATGTATTAAGTCAGAACATTTAGATGGGTATCCAAGTGTACCCTTAATTGCTTCTAAGAGCTCTCAACCAATCAGACACAAATGTCAGGTTGTACTTGGAGAGGCACAGAATGAAAGCCACAGGGCTAAAGTTTAGGGAAAATGGGCTTTTTGTGACTCCCTGACTCACTATTCAAGACAATAAGCTCATTTCAACATTAGTGAGTCCTAGAATTCATCACCTTCCAAATGCTAAAATGAAATCAGGGAAATGTCATCAAGTTGTTAACCATTATTATCTATTAAAGTAGCACTACCATAGATGGGGAAATCACCTAATAAAGACAATCTTTCTTCTTTATGTCACCTAGAACTGTCAGGACGCCAATAAATTACAATGGACCCAACTTAAAACCAGTGACCTGTATATTATTCACTGAAAAATCCTTCTTCTCTCAGCAAGTAACCAACACCAGGCTTGTCAATTAGGTTGGGAGAATGTCAAGGTTAAAAGTTTCTCAAAGCTTCTGAAGTCTACCTTTCAAGTTTAAACCACTCGAGTTGTCTGTTTATTGACTCTTGGCAAATGCACTTTCCTATTTCTTTAAAAAAAAAAAAAAGTAGAAGGGTGAGGAGAAAAAGGTGGATTTTACAAAGAACTCCTACAGAGAGTATACCAACACAATGATATTAGGCTAAATGATTTATAAAGAGAATTATATTGGAGGAAAATAAATAAAACCTTTACCATGTTAAACAGTGAAATCTCTGGAAAGTTTCCTCTTTGTCTCAGTTTCTTTACAAAAAACTATGGATAATAATACTTCTCACAAATTATACTGAAAACTAAGTTAAAATGAGATAATTTATTTAAAGTATCTGGCAGTAACAAACAGTGAAATATAATATATTATTGGTAGTATTGTTTTATACGAACTTCCTTAATTTATTCCACAAATATTTAATGAGAAGTTATTTTTTACAGGTAGACACTGAGAATTAAAGATAAATTGTCTTTACTATTAAGGCATTTACAGTAGAGATAATTAAACAAGCAACTGTAATACAGCATCATTTGATAGGAGAAATATGACACCTAATACATGTATAAAATAGAGATACCTAATATGCAATGTTCTGATAGGTTTGTAAATTCAGAGAAGGCTAAACATCAAAACTAAATTCTAAGTAGTAAAAATAAATAAGCTAGGTTAAGTGGTGATGGAAAATGCTTAAGGCAGAAGGCACAGGGTATGCAAAATCTTTGGGAGAGAAGTAAGGTTCATGCTGCTGCTTGAGAATAATGCAGAAGGGATAGAACTTAGGTTTGCGGAATGCTCAGTAAAAATAGCCTTTCCTGCCTTTACCCAAGCAGAATCTTTGGAGGCTTTGGTAGGGAACAGTGAGCAGAAGCAGAATAGAACCTTAAAGCCTTTTATGCCCATGCTATTTGCAGAAAATGATACGTCAGGGACATCAGCATTGATGACACAGTATGACGGTTACTTTGGCTATTTGAAACATGTAGAGCACTGAGAAATTTGAACAAAAGATTGGATTAAAGAGGAAAACAACAATCTTTGTATTGTAGTAAAGAGTTAAAATGTGGAATATGAATAGCAGAAACTGAATGTCACTCAGCATTTCAAACAGAAGACTCATCTTTTCTGTCTTTGCCCATGCCTAGGATAGCCTGTCTCTTTCCTCCTAATAGAATCACATTTATACTTGGACACTTAGCTTATATGACTTCTCCTCTCTAGAACTTTCATCAGCTCCATCAGGCAGAACTACTCCCCCATTGAGTAAATTCTCATAGCAAACTACTTGGTTGAGGTAGTTCCTTCTCTTCTACTATTGTCTATTAAAAGAAGTTGCTCCCCCACAAAATGAGCTCTTTGAAGACAGAACTAAAATCTTTATCTATCCATATATTTCCTGCATGGTTACAAAATCAGTCTTTGGTAATATTTAACTAAAAAGTAATTATTTGAACGTCCACCCTGTATACATTTAGAGTACATATGTGTCCACAGCGCATATGTTTTCATTACAAGAGAGAGACAGAAAATATTGGGTGGTTCTTATAAGCAGCCTACAAACAATGACTGGGCTACCTTTCAAATGATGTTTGATAAGTTACTGCTTGGAATTTAAAACAAATTTACTCTTAGAAATAATGGCATAGGAGAAATTAGTTTATGATTTAACTAAAATAATTTAACTAAACCCTAACACCCCAATTAATTAAAAGTAACTTCGCTTTAATTTCCATGGCACAGTACAACCCAGGTTCCAAAAGGAAATGCCATGGATAATTCACATGGACCCTTACCTTTCCTCCACGAACAAGAAAGGCTCAGTCTTTCCACAGCACAATATAAATAGATTTTGCCCTTCCTTCACATTGACTGGATTCCAGCAATGGAAATGAGCACATTTTCTGAATCAAAAGTCAGGATACATGGTGTTCCCCTGACATGATAAATGGATGGTGTGTTTAAAATTCAATGCTTTCTGTTTATAGCAAAACCTCAGAGGAGGAGCAGGTATAGGGCAAGAGACAGAGAAAGATAATAGCGGTGAGGAGGAGCAGCAAGGACCACACTCTCTGTGGGATAATAAAGATCGGTGAGTCAGAACTTCTAACTAGTGCTACTGGAGTTTGATAAAGTTTGGTCCGTAGGATGGAACTGATGGCCATAGCTCCCAGCCAAGGGAGCAAACCTGGAAGTATTGGTTCCCAGGACTCAAAGCCATTGGCTTCCTTGGGAAGGCAGCATCATTCCATTAGCTCTCTTTGACCCTTGAATGCAGTGGTTGGTACTCCTCTAAAAGATGCCTGGGAACATTTATGTAAGGCATAGAAATTGGGTAGAAGTGACTCAGTAAGCAACTGTTTGCGTATTTAAGTTGAAAGCTAACAATCAAATATTATCAAGTAAGAGAGTGTCTACTATTTATTTTTATATCTTCCTATTTTCTCTGTTAAATTTTCTCTTTCCACCCCTTTCTTCCCCACCAGTAGCTTAAGAAATGCTTACTCTATGGAACATTTTGGAGAAAAACTCATATTACAGGCTTTGTAACAAAAAATTTGTATGAGAGTGTTAATCTGCATATAACAAAAGACCACAATTGGACAGTTCATGTTGGGCCAAAAGGGACAAAAATAGTCTGACAAGAAATTCAAATGATGATCACTTAATGTAGGGATTGATTTTCAAAACTATACATTTTAGCTTTCACAAAAATCAAGAAGTCCAACAAAGTGTCCATTAAAATAGACAAACATTCCTTTCCTTAGTTTATCTTACACTACCAAGGATTTCTGTGATGCGTATTTGGTTGGCTAAGAAGTTGTTGAAATTGAAAGAAAGGTAAATGCAAATGTGTGCAAACCTTCGCAGACTTCTAAAAACGAATTTATAGCTAAGTAAGAGTATGCTAGCATGTGCAATGGCTACAACACACCACATAGGGTAGTTGCTCCCAACTAAAACTTACTAGGAGCCAAAGTAAATACATTAATAAATCAATTATTTTTCTTGATGCATTAGGATTTATCTAATAAATAGTTGGTCTGTAGACTTATTTGACTACTATTTATTGAAAACGCACCTGTGCCATTGGTTACATCATTATCACCTACATTTTTTCCATATTCTCTTTCAGCACAAATAATTTTATATAAAATTCGTTTTTGAGAACTTTTTTAAAAGAGGCAGGAATGAGACAAGCTTCTCTAGCTTTACAGACCTCCGCCATCTGTTTTAAGTGCACAGGGTTAAAGAACATCGTGACTTTGCTTTCTGAGATGTCCCAGCTCTGCTCCTCTCCATCAATTTGGTCTAAACTGTTTCCTGCCTTCATTTCTGTTGTCCCTGGATGGCTTGATTTTGATCCACTCCTAGAGCAGTTTCTCCTCAGTGTAGGGCCAACTTAGGAAGGAACCTAACAAGTCAACTGAGAGGGACTAGAATGTTCTAGCCTCTTCAGTCATTCTCATTGCAGACCCTTGTACTCATCCAGTATTATAGAGAGCAAACCCCTTCATCCATAGCTACTGTTCTAAAATCAACCTACCCCACTGATTCCCTCCACTCCCTTCTGCAAACACGTTTTAAATATTATTCATGGTGTTGTTATTTTTCTGTTTTGTTTTGGTATCTAGTCGCTCTTTCTTTTTTTTCTTCTTTTTTTTCTTCTTTTTTTTTCCTTTTTTTTAAATGAGACAATTTGTAAAGATTGGAAACCCTGATCTCACACTGTTGTCATCTTACCAGAATCCTCTCCCTCCTTGCCATTTCATCTCCTAGCATCATACTTTCCAGAACAATAAGATGTCTTAAAATAGATAAAATTTATGTTATATTATTCTCCTACTTTTCCAATAGTTTCTTCTCACATACACAAGGTGAGGTGAAAGTATATTTACAGTTGTATGTGAAGCAGTTTATTCTTGTATTATTATTTATTAACTAGAGACCTGGCACACAAAATCGCTCAAGACCTAGGAGAACTGGGGGTTCCTCAATGGATTGCCCCCAAAGAGATAGGCCAGAGTTGGGAGTCCACCTCCACAGCGTGCACACCCACAGGACCCCCAGACCTTGCCATGCAGAGCCTCACCTTTGCGTCACGCATGCAGCATCAAGTCCCCACAAACCCACACGCACACGCTGTGCATGCACCTTCCTTGTGAGAGCATGAGGGCATGACGGTGTGAGGGCCTTATTAGTAGTATAGATTATTGTATTATTTTCCATATGAACAATTGTAAAGATACTTTTGCCACACACTTTAGATACATACGTACATACATACATACATACATACCCAAATTTCTTTCCATAGAAATGTTTAAATATCTCAATATCTCATTAAAATGATGGGGGCAAACACTGTTTCTGTTCAGCTTCCCCCCCCCCCCCAGTGATTTCAGAGAGAAAAGTAAAGGGAGAGAGAGAGAAAAAAACATCAAGGATGAGAGAAAATCATTGATTGGCTGCCTCCCTCAAGCCCCCTAATGGGGATCAAGTCTACAACCCGGACATGTGCCCCTGACTGGAATTATACCTGGGACCCTTCAGTCCACAGGCTGCTACTCTATCCACTGAGTCAAAACTATCCAGGGCTGTTTAGTCATATCTGATCTTTCCTTTTATCTCTCTCCTTTTAGTTTATTAAACCAAACGTGCTTATACTATCACAAGGCTATAACAAGAAACCAGCAGAAGGCCAAAGGATAAAATTGGTGATGACTTTAGTTCCAAAGGATCTGTCTTCAGAATTTGCTGAACAGATGTCAACTCATTTGCTACTTCACAAATCATGGTAAAGGATAATTGCATTTCCTTGCTCCTCAAGCAAGGTGACACAAAGAAAGATGCAACTGCTCTCCAAAGAGGGTTTTGTTTTTCTTTTAATAGGCAAATAGCTGAGAAATATTTCGTGGGAGGTCTGAATGCATTTGGGATATTTACATGACCTGGCCAGCACATGAACTAAGCTTGAGCCCTAAAATCTATGTTAACTTTAGGAATCTGTTTTTTGTTTTTTTGTTTTTTCAGAAGTATTAGTCATGTGTTCTCTTTTGTTCCAGAAATCAGTTTATGGAATAAATCCTCTAATACCTGTGTTCTCATCCCAGGGTAAAGTTTCAAGGCATTTTTAAGGTTGTGATTATGGGGAAAGGGTTCTCGCAGCTAGTGGATATTGGCCAGAGATGCCTCTAAACATCCTTAAATGTACAGCTCAGTGCTTCACAACTAAGAATCATCTGTTCCAAAATGTTA
This sequence comes from Pipistrellus kuhlii, assembly GCF_014108245.1. Lineage (NCBI taxonomy): Eukaryota > Metazoa > Chordata > Mammalia > Chiroptera > Vespertilionidae > Pipistrellus > Pipistrellus kuhlii. Next base: position 5,892,855 of record NW_023425404.1, read on the forward strand.
CTAGTATCCAAGTTGAAAAACCCTGTTCTAGACTTAAGGAGACCAATAGATGATGATGATGATGATGATGATATATGATAAATAGATAAGATAGATATATATTATAGATAATATTATTTTGTTCAAAAATGAAGACAAAAACTTTTTAAAATCCTCAAACAGAATGCCAAGTGATATAGTATTAGAATATTAACACTGTCAATTTGAAAGACATAAAGACTCATAAATGCACAACTTGGCATAATTTTACTCCAGAGAAGTTTTCCACATTCATATGCCAAAAGCAATTATATTCCTGATTGCTAATTAGACTGGCACCAGTTTCAATGTATCCACAGATGGCAACTTAAATGATAGTTAATTTTCAAGCTAGATTTCATAGTTTTAAATTTAAATATTCAAAGTTATGGCACCCTCTGTTAATATATTCACTATAATATGCGTCCAACTCTGTCATATATCAGGATTGGGCACAGGGAGGACCAAGACAGGTTTCCCAAGCCACTTTTCACATTTCTGGAAAGCCTACAGAGAGAGTCATGTTAAGTTGGGGCAAGAACATGTCTGAGGACTGTTTTACCATCCCCCTTCACACACACATGCACACATGTACACATTCACACACTCACACACACCCAGACAAAGGTTTTCTTCAAGTGGCAAGAGCCTTGGACTGGAAGCCAGATGTCCTTCATTTTGGTCCTGACGCCGGTCTTCTATATAGTTACGTGATCATGATCATTCCTATAACCCCTGTCTATTGAATGAATGCATAGATGTTTTGTTTTATGGTTTAGCAAGGCTCCCATTCAGAATGTTATCAAAGCTCAACCCTCTTCCTCTTCCACCTATCAAATGCATTTACACAGTGTCCCCCAAAATCATATATACACACCTTAACAGGTGATAGCTCAATTTTGAAAACTAAGTGTATTTTAATGAACACTGCCTTTATAACTACTCAAAGTGTGTGCATACATTTTGGGGGGACACCCTATATTTTCAAGGCAGTTCTTAAAAGCCTTTTATGAATTTATAATGAATAACTATAGTTATTAGTCTCTATATTAAACTTAAGTTTAATATAATTTTCAACTTTAAAGAAATAAGTTTTACCTAGAGAATATGTAGAAGGAGAAAAGTAGATCACTCTCACACACATGTGTAGTCTGGCTGCTGAAAATTGTCAAAATCAAGGCCACTTTTAAGCATCAGAAAAGGAAATATATAAAATGAAATGAAGCAAGTATCATAGCCAAATATTTTCATTTCTCAGGATTTCAACAGTTATCTTAATAAGGTTAAAGCCACACAGGAAAGTCCTTAGATTTTAATTATAACAGAGTTAATTACCATTTTCCAATGTAAAGTAATAAAAAGATTATCTGATACAATAAGAATGATTCTAAATTTAAGAATATATTATAAATCACATTGTAAGTGACCAACCACCAGCTGCAACAGAAAGTCAGCTCTCAACAAATTACAATTTCTAAGATTTCAAAATTTCCCTACTTCCTCTGCACAAAGAAAAGAAACAAGGAAATAAAATTATTTCACAGGCAAAGCAGAGGAAATCCCTCAACTTGTCAGGCACACATACCTTTATTTAATGTCCATGGAAGGTAAGTCCTTTCCTTCACTCTTGGCCAATTTAGGACACAAGCTATCCCTGGACCAGGAAAGACTTACTGGTTTAAGCTAATCAATTATAGCAGATGGATACAGGAAAACCATCAACAACATGTACTAGAAAACTATTAGGTACTTATACACAAAGATTATACACTTCAGTCACTATTGTTAAGTTTAATTAAAAGCAACATTTTTCTTTTAACAAAATCACATATCATCTGTGCTCCTGATGCATCGCTTATCTTTCCCTCCAGAATACAGAAAATATTAATAATTAAAGGACTGATTAGAGTCATATATGGAATCTGATTTCAATAATCAAAGGTCACTATTTTTTTCCCTCCATCTCATTAGAAAAATAGACTTTGATTGAGCATTCCAAGCTCTTTTGTTGCACAACAAAGGAAGACATGCTTGACCTGTGGTTTAGCAAACTTTTTCTGTGAAGGGCCAGAGAGTAAATTTCTGTGGCTCTGTATGTCACATTCAGTCTATTATATTGTATATTCACATTTTTAAACCACTCTTTAATAATATAATAAATATTTTTAAGACATAGCTATACAAAACCAGGCCCCAGGCTGAATTTGACTAATGGACTATGGTTTATTTACCTGATAGAAGACAAGACCTTGAGTTCAATTAAAAGAATGAACACAGCCAGGCCAGCTTGGCTTAGTTGTTGATCATTGACCTATGAACCAGTAGGTCATGGTTAGATTCCCCACAGGGCACAGGCCTGGGTTACAGGCTCAATTCCTAGTAAGGGATGTGCAGGAGGCAGATGATCAATGATTCTCTTTCATCATTGATGTTTCCATCTCTTTTTCCCTCTCCCTTCCTCTCTCTGAAATCAATTTTTAAAATATTTTTTTAAAAATTGAATGCAACCCAGTATGACATAACATTCATTTCATGTTATCCTGATGATGTATCAGAAGTAGGTTGAACAACTATTTCTGTGTACCTAGGACATGGGACTATTCATGGTAAGTCTGGGAAATTCTCTGGCCAACCTGGATGATTGGCCACTCTAATACATTCCTCAAATGGGGGAGTGACATTTTTAAAGAATAAGGTCAAAAGAAAGCTTTCACTTCATTGTTGCCCTTCTTATTGAAAGGGGAGGGGAAGACAAGAGGGAAGAGGTGGTAGTTAGAAGCCTGATGAAGTTGCATTCTTGTGATCAATTCTAATCCACCTACTATAACCCTTGGTTGTTGAAGTCATTCATTTTCCATGCTTACTATAATTGAAAAAATATGATATAGAGAAGTCATACACTAACTGATAAGGGTAAAGAGAAACCAAACAGGCCATGTGAAGACTTAAAAACAGAGACATAGATATTTACTCAGAAAAGCAGCTTGAATTTTTCATTTAAACTTGTCAACAAACAAAAAAGATTGTGCAAGCACATTCACATTATCAGAGACTCTTGTTCCATTTTGTTCTTCAGTATCTTTTGTTATTTTTTCTCTCCTTCTTTAGTGTAACTGGCAACACATCAAAAATAACCCATTCCCGGTATCTCTCGGTAAAGCAAATAAAAGCAGATGGTATCAGAAAGTAACGCAACGTGGAACTACAGATCACATACAGCTCAATCTGTGTGAGCCTTAAAAAAGTTATATTTAAAAGCATGTTGGGTTGAAAGTGAAGAATAGGGAGGGCAGGGTGCCAGATAGAGACAGAGGGAAAGGTGGTGTTAGGAACCTACAATGCCTCATTCTAAGGAGGAGATCATTGAAGACTGATGTACATTTCCATTATATACAACATTCTAACAAGCTAAACAAACTAAAAAAAGATCAAAATGAACACTAACTGGAAGAACAGAAATCTCACCCAGTGAAAGAGCTGCAAATGTCCTAATAGAAGTGATCAAGAGAAGCAGCAAGGTGGATTACCCATTAAGAATTTTAAGCCCAGCTGGTGTGGTTCAGCAGTTGAGCATCAACCCAGAAACCAAGAGATCACTAGTTCAATTCCTGATCAGGGCACATGCCCAGGCTCCAGGCTCCATCTCCAGTAGGAGGGATGCAGAAGACAGCCAATGGATGATGTTTCTCTCTCATCATTGTTTCTACCTCTCTATCTAAAAATCAATAAAACCATTCCAGAAACAGTGTTCTGAAATCTGTAGAAGACTTTTGAATAAATTCTTACTCTTAATTTCTTATTATTGGTCTAAAGTTATTAGAAACAAATGACTTTCAGTAGAACACCACTATTTTCCAGAAGTTAAAAAATAAATACCCAAATAAAATAAACCAATTCTTAGATATCATATTTACAGCTTAATAGCACTTATTTAGAACCTAGCTTTCTTACAACCTTACTTACTCAAAATTCTCACGAGTAGTATAAAGAAGTAAAGTAAAAATGACCCTTAACTACCACAGTACGTGTGGGTCATTTAGAGCTTAATGACTTTCATTAGGGGCTAATGACTTTACTCAGAGGTCTTATTCTCATGTCATCATTTAATGATTTTTTATTTACTCTTATTCTAAACAGAACACTGCTAAGGGTACTTTAGTTTCCAAACTTTCAGGAGAGATTCCTTAAGAGACTGCTGGCATCCAGGAGATATTATTATAATACCAATAGCAAATGTGGTAATTTCCTGTTGGTTATTACCAAACACACATGCATGTTATATATATTTAACATTATCTATAAGTAAGGACATAAATATGTATGTTTACACACACACACACAAGCATATCATTTAAGATAATGATGAAGTAAAGACATTATTTATTACAGTAAAAACGAGCTATGCTTTTTATAGATTTCAAGTACAAAATCTCCCTAGTTGTCATTGTACTAGCATCTATAAGTAGTCTGCCATCTGCCATGATTTTACATATTTCATGGTATCACAAGTACTTCCACATATCATCCGTTTGTGGTAAGTATTATTGTTTCCATTTTACAGAGAAGAAAGAAAGGAGATTCCATAAAGGTTGTTTTTCCAAGATTCCATGGTTATCAGAAGTAAAATAAAGGTGCTCTCACAGTGCCGGCTGTCTCCCAAGAAGGTGTACTAAGGACCACTAGTTGATTTCAATAATGATGACCTGAGTCATGAAGGGAGTGTAAGTATTTATCCATTAAACTCCATTTAAGAAAAGAGGTAAATAAAATATTTTTAGAAAGATAATATTCAAAAGAGATCATCATGATTTTTCCTTTCATGATATTTGGAGTTTAAAACTTCAATTATTTTTTAAAACATCTAATTCATAGAATTCTCTTCCAAAGAGTTTCAGATAAATAAAAAACAAATTTATCATCTTTCTTGGCAGTGCTATGGCATTAATGAATCAACTAGATTAAAGGTAGAAGTAGATAATATTATAGAACTCAAATTATCATCAAAAAAGAACCTAGTAGTTCTTTCACAGGAAAATTCCTAATTAATCTGTTCTTCCTGATAAATGTGAAATATGGGCAGAGATTTATGTGTAAAGACATTTATTAGATGCAATTTACAATACTAACATTTTGAAACAAATTAAATTTAAGAGAAAATTGGTTAAATAAATCACTGCTGATACTAAAGCAATAAAATAGTCACAAATAGAATGAATAAATTGAGGTATATATCAATTTTATATTATACAATAATTTTAAAAAGAATAATGTGTAATACACAAAAACACAGATGCAATTTATGCCACTTAGAGACATTATTTTGAACAAAATAAGCCAGACAAAAGTTTGCATATAATCCGTCTTGATATATATGAATTTCAAGAACAGGCATAAACAATTTACAGCAATAGAAGTTAAACAATGGTTCCTTTAGGGAACATTGATATAGAAAGGAGTGAAAGATTTTAGGTGCCGGAAATGCCATACATCTTGATCTTGCATCTAGTAAAATGTGCATGTGAGTATTTAAACATTCACTGAGCCAAACATTTGAAATTATTGCACTTTATGTTCATTACTAATGTAAATTTTCTCATTAAAAGATGATGTGTTACAGAATTGTACATCCGAGACCTATATAATTTTAATAACCAATGTCACCCCCAATACATGTAATAAAAAATAAGAAAACAGAAGTAAAGATATAAATGATCAGACCATCTGCAACTAGAGTTTTCTACATTTCTAATGTCAATTCTTTTACAGATGATTACTTTGCTAACAGAACCTCTTCTGTGCCACCCTGTGTGGTTAAGTATCTGTGACCCTCCAAGCACAATTACACTAGCATAAATGTAATATTTGCATTGTCTACCAACTGCTTCACCACTATTAACTCAGTGGAAAATGTCACCAGCCTCCACCACATACCTTTATTTTCCTAATGCTATGGCCTCTTAAGTATAGATTGTCATGAGACAGCCATATGCATGTGATTCTAGAAGTTGAAAATTCACTCAGAGCCCTTTGCCTTTTTTAGTCGGAATATTTTAGCACAACTTAAACATACAATACATATAGAATGATGTCTATATTAGGAAACCATTGGTCTATTTCTATGTCTCACTTCTCAGCTCAAATACTTTTAGGAAACCCCAGATTTAATGTATTAAGGGTGACAGAAATTGTTTACCTTATGATAATTGTATATAATTTCAATAATTATTGCCCATATAATGAAGCCTCTATAAACATCCCTGATCTATGGGGTTCAGACAGCTTCTAGGTTGGTGATCATGTGGAGATGATGAGAAGGTGTGATACCCAGAGAGAACATGAACACTCCACCCCCTTCTCACATACCTTGCCCTATCTATTCTGTCTGCCTAAGCACGAGTGGTAAACCAATAATTTAGTAAGTAAACTGTTTGTTTTTTTCTAAGTTATATGTGTTATTCTAACAAATTACCCCAGGAGAGGGTCATAGAGCATTCCCATTTATAGCCAGTCAGAAACCCAAGTGACAACCTATACTTTGGATTGGCATCTGCCATGGAGGCAGAGTGGGGTTACTGAGCCCTTAACCTATGGCATCTGATGCTATATCCAGGTCTAATGTCAGAACGAAGTTAAATTTAGGACATCTAGCTGTGTGGGAGGATTGCTGGGTGTGAGGGGGAAAAACAAATGATAACACACATTTGGTGACCAGAATTATTGAGAGCATAGTGTTTTGAAAGAAGAAACATCAGTGTGTCCTAGTCAGCATAGTCCTTCCTAAATTATTCTCCTTCAATAGAGCTCAGCAAAAGGCAAGACTATAATGATATTCAACTTACAATCTCTATCACAACTTTTTTAAATATATATTTTATTGATTTTTTACAGAGAGGAAGAGAGAGCGATAGAGAGTTAGAAACATCAATGAGAGAATTTGCACATCCCCTACTGGGGATGTGCACGCAACCAAGGTACATGCCCTTGACCATAATCTTTCTGTCAGTCCACAGGCCAACGTTCTATCCACTGAGCCAAACCGGTTTCGGCTCTATCACAACTCTTTAATTCAGCCAATGTAGCATTATGGACAAAGGAATGGATGTAAATGTGTTTCAGTAAGAATTTATGCCCTCACAAAAATAGGCAGCAGAAAGGATTCAGTTCATGGGAAATATTTTGCTGATCACCTCTTTAAAATAAAAAGTCAAACTTTAAATTTTAATGTTAAAAAATGTTAAATTCATGAAAATCATTGTTTTTGCTCTGAAATATGTTTGCAAATGGGTTTCATAGCTATTTCAGTCTTAATCAGCAGCTGTTTAGTTCCTATTATTAACACATTTACTCTTATTCCCAGACCTTCTTCACCGTAGTCTTAATGTTTGTAAATTATATTATATTATAAATAATATTTTGCAAAATTCAGTATTGAAACTGAGACTTATTCTCTTCTGTGGTCTAACTTCCTAACCAACAATTAAAAAGGCCCTGAAATACTGTAAAAATACCTGTATGTAAAGAAGTAAATATCAATATGGTATACAGCAGTCACAAAAAAAAAGTACACACAGCAGGTCTAATTATTCTATAAAGTGATCAGAGAGAGAGAATTTTGATTGCATTGTTTTGTTTTATTTTTAATTCTGGAGCCAATAGAACTCACTGCTTTATTTAAACACCCTGATATTAGCACACTGGAATCATTCTCTCTCTCCCTCCAATGTGAAAAATATAAGATTTTACTAGTGGATCAATTAACACACACACACACACACACACACACACACACTGACACAGAGCAATAAAACAAAAACTCAGATGTTTATAAATGAAGCATTCTCTAAAATTGGACAAATATTTGTAATAAATTTTCAAATAAATTAATAATTCATGATATGATTTATCACATGTGTGTTTGCCATGGGAAGAGAAGAAAGACTATACATGGCAGATGCTACCCACCCACATCCCCACTGCTGGCATCAGGGCACTGTGCTATGCCCAACTTCCAACAACTCCACCTGCTTCTCAGTGCCAGGGGGCTTTGCCATGCTTCTGGAGCCAGCTCCGCTATCTGCTGGACAGGCTACAAGGGCAAGAAATTAATGACTCCAGAACAGCCCTCAAACAGTGGCTTACAGGAATTCATGTACCTATATCTGCTCCCTTGCCCATCCTTTGAATCCATTTTACACAAACCCCCACAATTTCCACAATGGGATTTTGGTAACTAGTTGACATGCTCCATTTATTGTTTGCCTTTCCTTCCCATTCTTGTCCCGCTTCTTTGCTCCCTGACAGGTTCCTTCACTTCTCATATCCCAAAGCAGAAACTATTTGTCAGTATGCCCATTTCACAGATCAGGAAACTAAAGCTTGGAAACTGTAAACCACCACCATCTATGAACACAGAACTTCCTGGCAGTAGAGCCCTTGCTTTTGGACATGTTTAATCTTCCACTCTAATTATTTTACAGTTTATCCTTAAGAGGCAATAGTACACAGAGCCCAGCAGTATTAATAAGGAACCCTTACTGTGCCAAGTCTAGGTATCACCTCACTTAATCTTTATAAAACTCCGCAAGGTAGGTACTATTATTAAACATCTTTCTATTTTTAAAAAAATGTGAGGCATAGAAAAGTTAACTAATTAGGCTGGTGATATCAGGACTTGTATCAGCCCATCTGACTCAAAAGCACAAATTTATAATTGTTTTATTTTTTAAAATATGTTTGTATTTATTTTAGAGAGGGAGGAAGATGAGGAGGATAGAGAGATAGAAACATCAATGAGAAACAGCCATTGCTGCCTCCTTCATTCTGCCAGCTCCCAGGAAAGCAGAGCTTCAACATTCACGCTTCAAAGAAAACCATTAGCTATTATTTGGCTGTGCTCCACTTGGTGGAACACAGCAGAAGCACTGCTGGAAGTCCATGGAACTTTCTAATGATTTTTTTTTTTTTTGGTCTGACAAGGATGATGATGATGATGATGATGATGATGATGATGATGATAACAATTAAATTAGATCTATTTCTTCCTGTGCTAAATGCATTAGATATTATTACAATAAACATTTTCATGATCCAAATAGTATTATATATATTAAAGTTAAGAAAATTGAAAACAAGATCATTTAGCAAGCAGGTTCAAGGTCAAACACATAGTAGTAGAGGCATCTAGGTTTAAATCATTTTGCCTGACTCTTAAGCCACAGAATGTTCTTGATACCTCACTGCTTCTACAGCCACTCATTTGATGATGTCAAGCAAAATGGTTCACAAGGCTAGCTTTCAGCAAGTTTCAATTTTCACTTTTAATCCTCACTTGAGTATATTTTTTCATTGACATTTAAAGAGCGTGGAAGGGAGAGGGAAAAACATAAAGAAACACCAATGTGAGAGAAACACATTGATTGGTTGCCCCCTGCACTTGCCTTGACCAGGGCCCGGGCTGGGGCGAAGCCTGCAACCCAGGTACATGCCCTTGACCAGAATCAAACCCAGGACCCTTTGGTCAACATTCTATCCACTGAGCCAAACTGGCTAGGGTGGGAAGTTTCGCTTTGAAATGAGACAGATTGCTTCCTTTGGAATTGTCCCCATTTTGTATATTCCTATTGCAACTCAATGATCTCAATTTGCTCTCTTTGTAAACTTGTTGACATCAAATTACTATCAATTACCCCCCCCCCCAAAAAAAATGAGTATCTTGAAGACCTTCCATTGGTGGAATGGTGGTGATGACATGGACAGGTACCCACTCTGCCAACAGCTTCATTTGCCAACTAAATCTTCCTTTTCCCCACAAAAACCTCATTGCCATTGCAGGTTTCTTATATATTATTTATTTTTGTATTTTTAGTTATTACCTCTCTTTATATGCAAAATGGCATCAGGGCACCTGTCCAACAATTCTATTTACCTAAAAAGCTTCAAGACTTCTCAGAGTCATAACTAGGTGTTAGTCTTTTCCCCCAGGAGACCCTTCTTCACCTTTCAACACTCTCTCTCTCTCTCTCTCTCTCTCTCTCTCTCTCTCTCTCTCTCTCTCTCCTTTTCCATTTTTCTCTTTCCTCTTTCTTTTCCTCTCTCCTATCCAGAAAGACATACAAGAACCCACAGTCCTTACACACATTAAAATGATTTGCTCTGAAAATATAAGATTTCACTAAACTTACAGGCAAGTATTAAAATGAAAAGCTTTATCTCCATAGGGCTATTTGCATTTTGTGCCTCAGCTGCAGAATAAAAAAGTTTATCTCATTTAAAGGAATTTCATACATCAGTGACCAGCTATTACAGGGAACAAGGTGCCTTTCTTAAAATCCTATATAAATAGATACAGCCCGGTCTGGCTAATGAATAAAGAAGGTGTGAGGGGCATCGCTAGGCATATTTTAATAGGCATTTGGCCACAGTGATTGCAAGTATTTCCTGGTGCTTTGTATTTTAATTATGCACCACCCGGGACCCACTCTGAAACACAGGCGAGAAATGTAGACTTTGCAATAAGCAGAAGCTGCACAATAACCGAATCCCTTTTACTTTCTAAACACATTTATCAAGACCTGGCAAGACATTGTCCCCCAATTGAATAAACACAACTAAGGTCAGTGTCTTTTCCTCAGGGTGGCCTGTCTCTGCCAGCAAGAAAATGTCAAGGCTGACACCGTTTATTCACAGTGCTGATAAACCAGCCACTTTGTCCAGCATCTTTGTGGCTGCCCGGGAACAGTCATCTGTAACAGCTCAGGGCTGTTATCTGTCCCTCCCCAACCTTAGAGGGTTCCTCCAGCTGTAGGTGTGGCTGCCAGTTTACTGAGGTCCAGCCAAGTTGCAAACCAACCTCTGTTGATTCTTTTTTCCACAGGAAAATGTGCTGGCATCAGTGCTTCAGGGAGAAGCAAAGCTCCAAAAGGAAAAGAGGTAGCACTTCCATTTGTGAGGATTCTATTGAGAAGTTTAAACATCATCTCCTCACTGAGGATTTCATTCGATTTTACCGGGCTCATTCCCATGGAAGCTTTCAGACTCAGCTGGGTGGTCACTGAAAAGACACCTGATTCCCAGGCTTTGCTGGCATGCTCTTCTCAATGGATGTGAACTCTTCTTCATTATTGCTCTTATCCCCCCAATTTCAATGTTTTAATTGTCTGCCCTTGGAATTGTCCCCAGTGGATGTGACGTTTTGAGGACCAGTCTATATCAGATAGTATATCCCTGCAGCCTTAGTATCTAATTTAGTTCAGTTAAGTAAGACATTTTATTAAAAAAAAAAAAAGGCATTTATGTCCTTCAATAGAAGTCAGGTATGGTTTAGGGAAGTCAGTTTATTCTAATTTCCCCCTAAAGCCTTTGAAGTCATTTGTGGATTAATTTGGCAATCTCAATAATTTTGCAAAAAAAAAATTATTGCAGCAAAATTCTTAAACTTAATACTGATTGGAGAATTCCTTATTCTACCCAGAAGCTCTTACCTTGCAAGCAATATACTGAATATAACTGTGACCCAGAGACACCGAGGAAAGAAATAATAGACATTGTGCTCCTGCTATTTTTGCTTTTAATCATCCTACCACTGTTATTATAAAACTCAAGCATTTATAGATGTGAGTTGAGGACATGAAGGAAAAAAAGTGAAAAACTTAAAAGTTGTACAAAAGTTGTATAATTCTCTCTTTCTTGTAGTTAGTGCTGCAGAACAGTGGACCTAATCAGGTCTACCAGGCTGAGAGAGGCACCACCGGAAGAAGACTTGGATGTTAACAGGTATGAACACAAAAGCCACATTTCCCCCTGAAAGTCTGTGTGGACTGTTTCTGGCTGTAACACTCAATTGTCCTCTGCAGCGAGTAGCAGAGCCCTAAAGCCACCTGCAAAGAATAGACGGAGGCAAAACCTAATGTGAATGTTAGATGAGTACCCCCCCGACAGAAGGAGGCCTTGGCTAGGCCATAATAAACCAGACAGCTCAGCACTGATGGGGGATTAATAATCGCCCTGGAGGACAGATATAGAGCCCTGAGGAAGTACTAGGAGTTGACATTATTGACAATGCAAGATTTTTTAAAATATTTTTTTAATTTTATTGATTATGGTATCACATAATTGTCCTCATCCACCCATTCCCATCCCAAATCCCTCCCCACATATGCCCCCACCCCCCTGTTGTCCATGGCCACTGGCTAGGCCCATATGCATGCACACAAGTCCTTTGGTTGATCTCTCCCCCTTAACCCCATCCTCCCCTACTTTCCCTCTGAGGTTTGAGAGTCTGATCGCTGCTTCTCTTTCTCTGGAAATTGGGACTCAAAAGAACTGTTGGTCCAGAAAGGAACTCACTACAGACTGATTCATTGAGACTGATACAGACTCAATATAACCATTATGGCTTGTCTCAGTTTCGGTTCTTACAAGGGTTTTTCTTAGATCACATGATCTCACACATCTAGAGGAAATAATGAACAACATAAACTGATGGACAATGCAAGACTCGGTGTGAGGTCAGAGAAAGGATGAATGAGTGAATCCTAATGTCTATGTGTGCCTGTCTCTGGTCTACTGCAGCTGCCAGAGATGGATCCCTTACTGGGCCTCTGAGAGACAGACCTGCCAGAGCAGGAAGAGTGTAGTCTCACCAGCAAGCAGAGCCTCAAACTAAATGATAGAAACTACTTTTTTGGTATTCAATCCCTACCTTAGATAGAAAGCATCTTAAATAAATGTATAATGTATTAAAGTATGCATTTTCACAGTACAAATTATATAAGCAATGCAAATTTTACAAAGACAAAGAAAGCAAGCTTGCCCATGACAGTAATTTTTAAATATGTTAAATTGTTTACAGTTAGAGAACATCATTTCAGATGTGTTTCCTTGTAAAAAAAAAAAAAGGCAAATAGAAATATTAACAATCAGAAACATTACATAATATTGCAATTGTATTTCTTAAGCTATTAGTATAAAATAATCAAATTTAATTTCACTAATCAAAGAAACAAGTTAAAAAGAGACTGAAGAAAACATTGGCCTCCTTATAGAAAATATCTTGATAAAAAAATAGATATTGAAAGGAGTTTTAGGGGGTAAAATAGGCAGCTTTAGGGAGTTTTAGAAATAAAGAGGGTCAATGGGGGAGGAAGGTTTGGAGCCCATAGGTGGGGGCTTGGAGCTGCCAAAAGGTGTACATTCACAGAGAAAAAAGAGAGGTGCCATATGATAAGGGGACAGGAAGACATCCATTCACAGAAGACCAAGAAATGCCGATAAATGGGAAAAAAGAGAAAACAAACTTTCGCAGGCAATAGAGCAATTCTGACAAATGGGAGAAAAAGCAAAACAGATTTTCACACAGGATAGAGAATTCTGCCTCTGAAGGAGGAGAGAAAGAGGGGATACTTGGCAGTTGTCATTCTTTCTGGTTGAAGGCTCTTACCCAATTTTACAAGAACTAACAGTCTCTCAACCTGCCAAATTGCTGGTCTTTTTAAGAATCTCATTAAAGTATCCTCAATATGAGAGGTAGTTACTGATTTACCTAGGTAACTATATGTACCCTTCTCTCAGGCTTCCATTTTACTTGAAAATTCCTGTATTATAGCTTATCACATTGTATTGTGGGGGATTATTTGTTGTTGTTGTTGTTGTTTTGAGGTCTCCATTTTGGTCTACTTCTAGACAGTACATTTCTTAAAAAAAAAAAAAAAAAAGGATAATTTACTCTATCTATACACAGTCCCTGACATCATCATTATGCATCATCATGGTCACAGAAGAGAAACTATATGTGTTTTATCACGTAAGAAATATTCAGTTCTATTAACCTCACATAGTGTATGAATAATGAGTTTCACTATTGGTTCATAAAAGTACTAAATTGTTCCAATGTTAGAGCATGTGAATTGAGGGAATAGATTCTTTAGAATGTGCCCAAGATCATGCAACTAAAATTGACAGAACCATTATCTGTAATTCCAGAATCCAACTCCTTAATGGTACACTAAAAACAATAAACATTCAAATGTTTTATGAATGAGTACATGATCCCTAAGGTAACTTTTAGGCCAAACACCAGTACATTTTCAACCAGTCATTAAGCAATTTGTAGCTCATGCATTATGCTAAGTACTATGAAAAATGGAAAAGAAATACTATGTAAGCCACAGATTCTACATTAAGCATCTTATAATTTGGTTGAGTAAAAAGGGGTAGCATATATGAAAACAAAAATTAAATTACCTATAGGCACTAAAATGGATTTCATTGGAATTAAGAAATGTTAAAATTCAGTGAGGGCCAGAATCTGGATAAGAATGTTAGTATGAGACATTTTAAAGAGCCACTAATGTATTATACTCTACATTAAAATTCTTTCCTGATTCTTCTAGTTTGCAAATGCAGTCTTCTTGAGTTTCTTGAGTAATTAGGCAAACAATTGATTGACACAGTTAAAAAATTACTGTTATCCAATAAAACAGAATGAATATGAGTTATTTTGTGTATATTGGAACTTTAAGCACATATGAGGAAGTAAATATATTCACTATCTTTAAAATATTATCCTAAAAATAAAAATATGAATGTATAAATACTTATATTTGAACACTTGCCTTTATATGTGATCTTTTATGTGGTTCATTACTCACTAGACTAATGTTGTATGGAGACATTATAAATTGTGTCCATAAGTGTTTTTCTATGTAAGTGAGCATCTGTACCATTATTTTCCTTAACAATATACACAATGATTAACATACAAATGTGTGTTAAAGATCTAGTAAAACTCTATCCAGAGGAAAAAAGACATTTCTTTCAAAAATGTCCATGCCAAGAGGTCTAAAATTACTTAAGGTCAATTAATTAATAGAGGTACATTACATGTATCCTTTATGCAAATCACTCTCAAGGAAAGTCTAGTAAAAATGTGCCTTTGGAAATAATACACTGGAAATACTGACCTCGGTAAAGAAAAAAAAGTTCCCACCTTTCAAAAAATTTGCATCATATACTCTTAGTAGAACTAAAGATGTGAATAGTGAGTCATAAATACACAAAACATTGTATATTTTTTAAATCTAAATCTAAATTAAATTTAACATTTTTCCTAAATAGATCTGAATAATTTAAAAGCTCAAAACTTTATCCTGGCAAACTAATTTACTGAATTATACATTTCCTAAAATAGCCACCAAATTATCTAATTAAATTTGAAGAAACTCAGTATCTTCCTTAGGTTATGATCTCTGGCATATGATAGACCCATGATTTAACCTTACTATATTTAGAAAGCTCACTATGCTGCATGCCTGTGTGTTTGTATGTGTTTGAATTCTTATCATCTGGCTGATGTATTCTATTTAGTGGCTTAATTAAAAATTATTCACAGTTATATTGGTTGTCTAGATGTGCAGAGTAAAAATCTTATTGGTAAATTGAACACTTTATATATATTTAAATACTCACCTTCCTGTATTTTTATTTCATGAATAAAGGGAGCAACAGACATATTCATGGGCTTTTCAAACTGCAGAAAGAATTCTCTCACTGACTGGTTTGGCTCAGTGGATACATCGCTAGCCTGAGGACTGAAGGGTCCCAAGTTCAATTCCAAATAAGGGCATGTACTTTGGTTGTGGGCACATCCCCAATGGGAGGTGTGCAGGAGGCAGCTGATCAATGTTTCTAACTCTCTAACCCTTTCCCTTCCTCTCTGGAAAAAAAATCAATAAAATATATATTTTTTAAAAAGAATTCATGTAGAGTCAATGACAGATTTATTCCTAAACTTTGTCAGAAAGGTGCTTAAATCAATGGTGAGTGAAGTATTAAACATGAAAATAGAAAAAAAAAAATCTACATTTTGTCATTTTTTATTCTGTTTTCCATAACTGCATTTTCTATTGAAGCATAAATTCATCAGTGTCACTCTTCCACAGAGATTTGTAGATACAAAAATAATAAAGAAAAAATAAAGGAAAAAACAACAAAAACATTTTTTTAAAATTTAAAAACAATGATCATAAGAAGATATGAGTGACCAGAGGCAATATGAGATAGGAAGTCTGGAGACCAAGATGCCTCTATTGATGGTTTCGCAGCCAGCAACAATCATGATCTTGAGTTACTCTGGATGAAATTTTTAAATTTTTAAATAAAAAGGTTGGGCCAGACAGTGTTGAATGACACTTCCACATCTCAAAATTGATAACTGTATATTTTTTCCAAGAGTATAGGATAAAAGAGAAACAAGGACATATAACCATAAAAAATAAATAAAAAGTAAGGAAGCAAACGAATGGACAATCTATCAAAAATAATTTAATCATAGGAAAATTATTAATTGATGAATGAGTGAACTGAGGGAAGATTTTTAGCTGGCTCTTGTCATATTTTCCTTGTTGCAGCTAATGCTAATCAATTCAACATTTTTGGTCTTTATTAATTTATTTATAATTTTAATTTAGTAAAATGGTAGAGACTCTAGGAAAATAATAAAGTCAGAAATATAAAACAAACATGAGAAGTATCCTCCAATTAAAAAGTGAGCAGGAGAAAAATTAGTTTGAGTTTGCCCACCTTAAATGAATAGCTCTGCAAGTAAATATGCTCAAATCATGAGCATAATTTCAAGGGATTTGAATAAAAAACAAAAAACAATTTGGTTCAACTACGTTTTTTTTTTTTTTATCAGTGATTAGTTCTCTTGAAATTAATGTATCAATTCTTCATTTGTTTTAAGTAACCCAAAGACCTAGAGCTTTGAACCAAATATGTATCCCAACATTATCATTGAGAATAAACTCTTTTTTCTCCATTTGAAAAAAAATTTCAAAATACTTTAATTTTTTAGAACTACTAGTCATATTAACTAGTTTAAATGTAGCATGACAGTGACTTCATCTTCATTTCCAAGTGCTACTGCAATGATGGATTTATCTATCATACAATAAAAGTCATTACTCATTAAAGATAAAACTAAATAGTAAACACTTATACCAGCCATTTTTCTAAGCACTTTGTCCATGCTGTCACTTAATCTTCATAATACTTCCTATTATCATAGTGATTTGTAGATGAGAAAACTGAGGCAAAGAGATTTTCATAACTTGCTTAATTTCAAAGGATGTAGAAATAAAGGAGCCAGGACTGAAATCTACACCATCAAGCTCCAGATATCTTGTTTTTAAAACAGTAATATTATAAGGATATAAATACAAAATAAATAAAATTATAAGAAGCAATTTTTAAAAATGTGTCAGTAACTATGAAGATTTTGAGTGCCCAGCCTGGCCACTCTGCAAATGAATAGCCAAAATGAATTTAACAAGAAAATAGAAGAGTTATTTTAATGGTTGTAGAATATATTAGTGATGCATGTATGCCCTGGGACACAGGTGAATCATTTAATGTATTTATGTATGACCTAAGTTACTCCTCATGTAATGCTAGAACACATAATCTTATATTCCTTACTATAATCTTTTTCCATCCATGTTTTACAGATTAAAATAAAAACAAAACCAGAACTAAAGCACAAAGAGATGGAGTAACTTGCCTAGGGACGCAGTAATTGAGTGGTGAATTCTAAGTCGTTGGCACCAGATTCAATAGAGCCTCTTAATTTAAAGCTCAGCCAAACTGGTTATCTGTAGGTATGTTGACCCAGGGGAGCTTAGAAAAGAGAACACATCTATACTCATAAATTGGCAGCACATCATGCTTGCAGCTAGACTCTCCCTAATTGTCAATAGTTCCTAGCATAGAATTAGGAGCAGCCATTGATTCTTTTTATCTGAGCATTCCTTGGAGTTTTTCTCTAGATGTAAAATGTCTTCTCCAATCTATATTAATAAAAGCACAATATGCTAATTAGACCAGAGGTCCTTCCTTCTAGACAAAGCCACGGCAGGCGATACCATGGCAGAGGCTCTGGCTGCCTCCGCAGCGGGGGCCAGGGCCAAGGCCCTTGCATGAATTTTGTGCATTGGGCTTCTAATTGGATAATAAATTGGTGGGAGTTTTAAAATGCTGAGGAAAAAAATGTTTACATAATAGTAAACAAGCAGAAGTTTGTTATTCTGAACTAATGAGTTATCTTGAACCAAATCAAACAGCATCATTAGGAAGATGGGGGAAAGAAATGATAATAATAGAGTTCATCTGTCTGAGACACATACAGTCTCTTTCCCTTCTTTAGCTACTGATTAAAGAGTTAAAAGATAATGTCCACTTCTCAAGTAATTTTGGAAAGCACCCCTTGTACTCAGTAATTGCTGGTCTTAATCATTTGCGACACAGATTATGGAAAAGATAGTGGATATCAGCAGCAACTAGAAAAATAATCTCCTGTTTGAAAACTTGAAGCAAGTCCCCAGACTCCATTTAGACTAACTTGAGTGCTTTATTCATAAAGTTGGCTTTCGAATTCCATAGAGGCTGCTTTTTGTTTTCAGATCTTCGGGGAGCCTTGTAATTCCCAGGGTTAAGGGCACACCATTATCTGTGATCTGCAAGCAACTCAGCTCATCAGCATTAATTATTGCTCCACCAGGCTTGTAAAAGAATATAATCAGGTGCCTTCTGCAGAGACCCCTTGAGGATGCTACCTTCTCTCTGCCAGCTCACTTCCAGTCTCCTTCCCCTCTCTCATTAATTGTTTGCTTTCCATGCTGTTGATTTCCCTTCTTATTTTTCACTTTCCCCTAGGTGGACACATCTGCCTTCTTGGCTTTTGCTAAAATTTCTATTATGATGACTTCTAATTGTACATTTCTGGCATCAGCCTTTTTCAGAAGTTTCCCACTTGTATTTTTAGCTCTCTACAGAAATACAACTCAAACCACCAAATTTAAAACAGGCTATTCCTCTGCCCTTATACCCATGTCTGTTTTTTTTTTTCTCTATGTCCACACTCTGAGCCCAAAGTCTCCACACTCTGCATAGCCAATGCTGCATAAAAAACAAAACAAAACAACAAAACCCCTCAGATCATCCCTGATTTATTCCCTCCTTTAACTCCCCCATTGCCCCACTACAGCCAGGCAGTCATCAAACCACCTCAATCATATTGACCTTCTGCAGAATTATTCCTACCTGGCAACAATTGTCTTCTGTCAGTTTCTCCTCATTTCATAACTGGATGATTGCCAGCCTCTGTAAGTCTGACATGAGGCTCCCACCATGCTTATCTCCCTCCAACTCAACATATTACTTTTCTATCAAATATTTTGCTCATCTATTTTTAAAGTGTTGGTGGTCAGTATATTTACTTTTCTCATGGCAAAATATACTTTACAAAGTAAAATTTAATAAAGTAGATTTAAAAAAATCTAGTTTTAATTTAATCTCAATGTACTTCCTAAAATACAAGTTTGCTTCATGTTGTTCTCAGTATAAATCAAAACTCATTATGCTGGTGTTCAAGTCAAAAAGCTATCTTCTAGCTGTCATCTCCTACCATTTCCCCCATGGACGTTATCATTTGAACACAGTGAAATGTGTGCACTGCTTACTGATTGGGCCTTTAACAGTCCCTGGAACATAGTAAACACTGCATAAAGGGTTATTGAAGGGATGAATAAGTTGTTCACTCGAAGCCCATCCTTGCCATGAACTTTATACATTCCTTGTTGACCTTTGCATATGCTATTCTCTACTTGGTAATCACTTTCTATTTTCTGGGCTAGGACAATCTTTGCTACCCTTTCTGCAAAATCCAGCTAACAGTTGACCCTTTGATTCACTTATCATTAATTACCTCAACGAATGTTTATTATGGTACATGGGATAAAAAAGTCACAGTCTAATGTGGAGAATGCATGTTATAATAAAACATTGTATGTGTTCTTGTAACCTTTCCTACATACTTACAAGATGCAGTTGTCTTCTTCTGTTATCATAGAACCTGATACAAATAGGACATTTTATATCACTCAGAACTATTATATTTATTTATAAAAGTATCTCTCCAAATTAAAATTTGATATACTTCCTAACTATATCATACAACCCTATCCTCTTTTTGGATTCTCCCCAAAATGAGAAACTTTCTAACACTGAGTAAGCCTCCAACAAATAGCAGTTTTCTATGTAATTATGCTGAGACTACAATACTAGAATGAGCCTATATTTTCTGAGAAGATTGTGTAGTTGAAATTCAGACAATCTGACTCATGCAATTAAGCTCTGGAGCAGATCTATTAACTTTTCTGCCCTCGTTAGCATCTTTGTAAATCAAGTGGGACACCTACTTCTTAAAGTTTTTGTATCTTGTAAGAAATAAAATAGACTATGAAACTAGGATATGTTAAATGCTTGTCAGCTATTTGGCTAATTTAGGAATACAAAGCATGATATTGCTAATGAAAGATCGATAAATTGGATAGGTAGAAGAATGTTGACAATAAGTAAAACTGTTAGTAACTCAGTTCTTCCTAGACTGAGAAACTCTCAGAGGGAAGCAATAGAAAAAAATATATATACAGAAGCAGTAAAGTCATATTTTAGTTAAACTGGAAAATTTAATAGTTTCTAACTTTAAAGGAGCAAGAAGATAATATCAAAATATATTGTGTATTTACATTATTGTATGATTTTTAAAATTTCAAAGTATATATATATATATATATATATATATATATATATATATATATATTTTAAATATATTTGTCAATTTGAGCCTTGATTTAAACAATAAAAACCACTGGAAGATATAATGCTTGGCATACCAGGGCCACAAAATTAAATTCTTGGGCTCAGAAAATGCAAAACCAGGTAGAAACTTCCCCATACAGTGTGCCTCAACATTATTCATTTCTCTTTTTATACTTAATCTGATGGGCTCTTGATTCCTTTTGGGTTTCTTTGTGGGTGTTTCACTGATGACAGGAAGTATACAGAGCAACTTCATTACTAGGTCAGATTGCAGGACTTGCTGAAGCAGAGATTGCAACAGGCTTTACAAGGGCATTTTATAGATAGGCAGCTCCATTCAGAGAATACCACTCTCCCCGAGAGCCTTTTGTGTTTGCTCTCTTGCAAGATAAACTACTTTTCACATATGAACTCAAAAGAATAATGACTGACATCAAACTGTTCAATATTTCCCAAAACATATATTTTAACTACAGGGCATGTTTAGAAGGCAGAGTTCAGTTTCAATTGATTTTCTGCAATACTCATGGTTTTTACTTGCTGTCTCTACTTTTTCCTTTTCTTCTTTCAAAGGCACCCACTCTTTTGACCTGATAAAGCTAGAAAATAATGAGCAAATTCTAAAAGCAAGTTGTGTACTGAAGTGAAGGACAAATTTATAAATCCTACAAAATTTTAATAAAACCATAATGAAACACAAGAATTAAAATTTGAAGTGAACTACCCCCAAATAAATAGGGAAGAAAACTGCACATTTTTTAATGGCTATTCAACATACCATGTTCAACATTTTATAAATGAGTCCTTATCTAATTCTTTCATACAACACTTTGGAGAAATTATGAGAAGGAGGCTACATTTAATTTCTTCATGATTAAATATGTTAAGATGAAGATACAGGATTTGAACAATATTTATTTACATCTAAAATATATACTCTTTCTACAATGTTTTATGGCCCACAGAATATACTATTATTAACCTTAAAAACCACCTTGACTTTATGAGAAAAATAAATTCGAGTTTTATTTTAAAGATAGGTTTAAAAATATGTGAAGATTTTATTTCTTCTTTTAAAATGAAATCATGTACTGGTGAGTCAATTTACAATTTTCCATGGTTCATGATTTTGTAAATAAACATGGCATTGCTTTTGCTGTGTGTCAATATTACTTGTTTTCACACCAGAAACTGAATGAAGTCATGGGGTACCTTTTCTGGCCAGGTCATAACAATATAATTTACAGAATATTAACTTTTACATATCATATTGATTTTTCATGCTACAGGGTTTTAAATCACAATAGGAGCTAATTCTGTGCTTTGGAATAACAATGTCAATTTAAATGAAATGTTAAGGCATATGCCAATTCAGATGTTGAGTTGATATTACAAAATAAACATTTGCTTCTTAAAAATATTGGACTCACCCAAGACTAGAGTCATATGTGATAAAGGAATCTAAAATACAATGATAAAAAGCAAGTCATTACTTGCTAGAGCCCAGAGTAAAAGCTCTCATCAAGTATTGAACTTGAATGTTATCAGTGTGAGAAAAAAATAACCACTTGAATAATTTAAAAAACTTGATCCTATGAAATGTCAGAAAAAAAACAGCCAAGATTCAGGGAATATTTATTAATTACTTCTCTTCTAGACAGTGGAAAACTTTCTTCACAGAATGGTTTCTAAGTCTCATATAAAGATACTTGTCTAGCACTTTAAATAGTACTTAAGAAGTCATGAATTTCTTAGGAAGTCATCAATTGGCTGCCTCCTTCACCGCCTCCACTGGGGATCAAACCTGAAATACAGGCATGTAACCTGACCAGGAATAGAACTAGCATCTTGGTTCCTGGGTCAATGCTAAACTGCTGAGCCACCAGCCAGGCTCAACCTCATTTTTATTTTTTATCAATAATTGGTATATAATTTATATTTTATTTTCTCTTTTATCTTTATTGTTGTGAGTATCGCAGATGTCCCCCATTTCCCCCTAAGGAACAAATAGGGAACCCTAGAAAAAATTTCCATCATTTATAGAATTGACCAAATAATAATACAAGTTTATAAAATATTCATCACCTACCCCCCCCCCAAATTTCCCTCTATTAGCAGACATTCTCATGCCCCTCATCTAGCCAAAAACAAAAAACTTCCTCCCTCCATAATTGTATCTATACTGGATGTTTCATATATTAGTAAATGCATGAAGTGATCTTTTGTGATTGATGTATTTCACTAAGCATTATGTTTTCATAATGTACTCATGTAGTAGCATGAATCAGTACTTCATTTCTTTTCATTGCAAGGTAGCATTCCATTATATGGACGTTAGAGGCCCCGTGCAAGAGATCTGAGTACTTAGGGCCCCTCAGACTGGCCTGTGCCCTCTCACAGTCCAGGAGCCCTCAAGCAATGTCTGACTGAAGACTTAGGCCTGCTTCCTGTAGTCAGCAGTTGGACATCCTCATCACTGCTGTGGAGGCCACCACCTGCACTAACCAGCTGTGAGCCTGGTTCAGGGTTTTGGCTGAGTGGCACTCCACCTGTGGGAGTGCACTGACTACCAGGAGGCAGTTCCTCTGATGAGTGTCTGTCCCCTGATGTTCAGTGAGCGTCATAGTGACCGATGCCATTCGTTCAGCCACTCAGTCTATTTGCATATTAGTTTTTTTTATTACATAGGATTATATAGGATAAGATAGCTTGTTTATCCTATAATCAAATGATGGATTTGTTAGTCAGAGTTCAACCAGAAAAATAAGACCCATAGGAGATATATACTTCTTACAAGGAATTGAAGAGACTGGATAGGCAAATCCAAAATCTACAGGACAGGCCATCAGAAGGGCAGACTAAAACTTGCAGGCATGACTAAAGCTGTTGCTCACAAGCAGAATTTCTTCATCCAGGAAGGCTCAACTTTGCTCTTAAGGCTTTTCAAGGGATTTAATCAAGCCTAACCAGATTATCTAAAATAACCTATCTTAATGTCAGCAATGAACTTTAATCATTTCCACAAAATAATTAATCATTTCACAGTGACATTTTTTTTTTTACTGTTTGATTGAATAATTGGAATTGTGTCTAGTCAAGTTGACATATCAGAGAAAAACATCACAATGGATTATTTAGGCTTTTCTTTGTTTTATCTACTGTGAATAATGCTGCTGTTCAAGTTTTTTTGTGTGTGTGAGCATATGTGTTGCTGTTTTTTCATTACTCTTGGATATACAATTAGGAGTAAAATTTCT
Organism: Pipistrellus kuhlii; assembly: GCF_014108245.1. NCBI lineage: Eukaryota > Metazoa > Chordata > Mammalia > Chiroptera > Vespertilionidae > Pipistrellus > Pipistrellus kuhlii. Next base: position 5,916,785 of record NW_023425404.1, read on the forward strand.
GGATCATTTGGGGACTTTATGTCAACATTTTGATGGATGGCATTTTGGAGGAACTGCCAAATTATGTTCAAAGAGGCTGAAACATTTTACATCCCCACCAATAACATTTAAAGGTTCCAATTTCTCCACATCCTCATCAACTCATATATCTCTCATTTTTATTATATAAAACCTATAGGGAATATTATATCCTACTGTGAGTGCTACTCCTGAGTAGGTATCATTTCATGTGCATGTACAACCTTCCCAATGCCCAGCGTTGGCAGTGATCCCAGAAGGGCTCTTCTTGGCTCTTTCCTTGGTTCTCTGTGTTAAACTCTAATTGCTCTGCCATTTTACCTGTTGCCATTTGTATCATGGAGCTATAAGTCCATTCCCTTTATTGCTCTCCACCAAGAACTGCATTGTGGCAGTTCTAGCAAACAAATACAATGGGAGTATTGGTATCTCCCATCAATTACAATATCTATAATTATTAAAATACCTATTTATTCCTTCAATTTCATCAGTTTTGCTTCATACATTTTTGGATTTTGTTTTCAATTATATATTTACTCTATACATAATATTATATATATATATTTTCTCCCCTGTAGGGTTGATTGCCTTCAACTGTCCTCCCTTGCAGGCCTGGTCCCTCCCAACTTCCACCCCCTACTTACCTGATCACCCACAACTGCCCTCCCTTGCAGGTCTGGTTCCTCCCAACTGCCCTCCCCTGATGGCCATCTTATGTCCACATAGGGGCAGGATCTTTGACCACATGGGGGCATCTATCTTGATCTTGTGTATTGGAGTGATGATCAATCTGCATATTACTCTTTTATTAGATAGGATAGAGGCCTGGTGCACGAATGGGGGCCAGCTGGTTTGCCCTAAAGGGTGTCCCTGATCAGGGTGGGGATTCCCTTGGGGCATGGGGTGGCCTGAGCAAGGGGCCTGTGGTAGTTTGCAGGCCAGCCACACCCCCCATTGATCCAAGCAGAGGCCCTGGTATCTGGGATATATTTACTTTCTATAATTGAAATTGTAGCCTAGAGTAATGTCAAGCCTCCTTGATCACTCCTTGGTGGCAGCTGTTTCTCTTTGGATTTGTTTATCTTCTATAATCGAAACTTTGTAGCCTTGAGTGGAGGCTTAGGCTGGCAAGGCCAGGTGGAAAGCTTGGCTTCCTCCATTGCCAGGGAAACTCCTCCCTCCTGTTCTCTGTGGCTATAGCTATCTTGGTTGGGTTTATTTGCATACTCACTCTGATTGGCTGGTGGGTGTGGCTGGTGGGTGTAGTTTGTGGAGCAGAGTGATGGTTAATTTGCATATTACTCTTTAATTAGGTAGGATAATTAGATGTATAATTTAGAATGAAAATATTTACTTATTTAATACTAAATATAGGTGACATCATCAATATGCCCCAAATCATTAAGCCCTAGTTACTTCAAAGGTCAATAAAACATAGAACCTTACCTTAAGTTACCCACATCTAAAAGAAGCTCTAACAGAAAAACTTGATTTTTATATATCTTCATAATAATATTTTAAAATATTGACGTTATCAAAAGTTTAAATTTAACCTAGTTAGTTTTTTTTATTTTCCTTCATGGCTAATTTATCTGCTCATTTATTCAATAAACATTTGTTATGTGTACTGAAGTTTAATTGCATACTTTCTCTTTCCTTCCAAGTTTTAAACCAGCTGAGAGCAAAACACAAAATCAGACAGATGGGGAGGAAAATGGCATCTTTATTACTGATAAAGCTGGACTAGCTGGTACAAATTAAATATCTGGCCACAGTCAGACTTTCTGTTACTTCCACTGACTTAAACTTGGCCACTCAGAACTGTTGGCCCACCCATGCCAACTTCCCATTGGGTTGGAGGCTAACATGCACATACTACATGAAGGAACAAAGAGGTAAGTATGGGCTGCAGGAAGACTGGTCCCTAGGAGGAAAACTTAAAGGAGCTGAGCAGCATGTTTGTTTTTTCTCCCAATCTCAGCAAACAAGTAAGTAGGCTGGATGACTTTTCGCCTGCATCTGCATGTTTAAATGTGTGTGAGTGTGTGTGTGTGTGTGTGTGTGTGTGTGTGTGTGTGTTAGAGAGAGAGAGATCCAGAGTGATCAATGACACTTCATTCCAGAATGCTGTCTTCTCTAGCAACCATGTTTCACTACAATTTAGTAACTTTATCTGGAGTATTTAAGTACTCTTAATGTCAGCATATAAGTAAAATTAGCTGATCAAAATTATGTTCAGTTTAAGGTTCTTATAAAATGACCACTCTGTGTAGAAATGAAGTTGCCTCATTAAATAAAGAATTTCCATTGAATATGACTTTCTGTAGTTGACTCTTCCAGGAGAGTGGATTGTGCAGCATGTAATGCAGAAAGTCATATCTTACATTTTCCCCTGCCTTCTTGACTACTTCCCTTCTTATTTCAAAATAAGACCACCTCGCTGTCACAGTGGCCAGCTGCTCAATACATGTCTATAGTGTTACCACCTGATTTATAGCATTATGAGTGAGGTTATGAGTCAATCAACCAACTCTGTTAGTATTTTATAGGTGTCTAGTATTCTGTCTACATCTAAATGAGATCACTATCTCTTTAGGGCAAGCACCTCGTCTCTGCTGCTTTATGCTTTGCTGAGCTACATGCACATACACCATACTCTATAAAGATTCTTGCAGAATATTTATGACAAGTCTAAGATGCCAAGCAATTCCACCAGGGTCAGTGTACCCTGCTGGATTTAAAGCTACATAAATTATAGTACTTATCTACTTTGTAATATTTTATCTATTAAAATTTAAGTTTCAAAGCAACTTTCAGATACTACTCAATTTTTCTAGCTTGCTAAAAAAAACTCTGAAATGGTTCAGAGCTGTTGAGATGCAAGAACACCATCACCAGAGTAAAATCACTCTAATAAGAATCTAGATTTAAGGCAGGTATAGTTGAGTTCAAATCTTGGCTCAGTCACTTTCTATTAATATTTGGCCTCAGAACTTCTTAAACTTTAGTTTCCTCACTTGTAAAAAAGAAATAGTAATAGTAATAATAATAATAATAATAATAACAATGCCACTTCCTAGAGGTATTGTAAATATATATATCCCAACTTTTGGTTTATGCTCAGTACTTGTTAGCTGATAGAAACTGTGGTAGTAGGAATTATAATAGGGGGTAATGGTGATATTAACAGCTGTAGAAGTACAATTCATGAAGATGGATCTTGAAAAACAAGAAAGGTCATTGTAAATACTTGGGAGTGGGAAAAGTAAAGGAGATTTGGGAATACTAATGTTTAATTGACATAAAAATATGGACTCTGGAAGAAGGCATGGAAAAGACTGTAATTGTACCAAAACCTAAGCAATTGTATGCTCCCAATTTAAAGAAAGATGAGTTGACAGAATGAATATAGTTTCTAAGAAATCTAGACAAATGAAAATTATAAGTGACAAGTTATTAATGTACCTTCTGTATTGATTAGAGGGTATTTCAACTGATAGCAGAATGTAAGTGAATTTGGCAAATAAACCCTTTACCAGGAGATGGATACATCAAGCTGTCACACTGAGCTCCTTCTGAGATCACCCAGTATCTGTCTTTGTTTCAATGCCATGCTCCTCATATGCACTGCTGATGAAAGTTTGGCAGCCAATGACCATTTCCTTTTAGGTACTATTTGGCTCCCTTTTATAGTTGTAATTAACAAGGTGGCAATTTAGTTTATACATCAGCATTTTTTTAATCGAGTAGTCATTTCCAGAGGTAATAATAAATTCAAAGGGCCCTAATAATACAACAGAATTACATTAGAACCAAACCCTGGAATATCATAACACAAAATATGCCCAAACCTATGATTTCTGGTCAAGCACTAACCTCACCAGATTGCACCCCTCTTAACTCATTTCTATAACAAAATATAAAAAAGAAAGAAAATCCAACTTGGTCCTAGATTCCTCCAAGATAAAAAAGTGGAATATAAAAATAGAATTTAAGACTCTAGTTAAGAAAATGCATACTTACCATCTATTTCTTACACTTAGAGCAAAAAAAATATGTACCACTACTATATTACATTCTTGGCATTTTCAAGGGGAAGAAAAGAAAATGAATAAAATAAAAGGGAAAAAAAAGATAAATCAAAGGAAATATATATTAAAAATAAACTGTGCTGATGATTGTACCTTTCCTTTTACTCCATATATTAACTGGGAGGGGATGAGAAGAGAGAAAACATTGGAATCAAAATTAATAGGAAACAGAAAGGCTTAGGAACAGACTATCATTTTAGCTTTTTTCTCAGTGAAATCATATGTCCTACTTCATGTTTAGACCCAGCTTTCTCTTTGTGAAGTACCTGAAATAAAGGTGTTTCTAACTTAAATAAAAAGAATGTGCTGCTTTCTAGCAAGAGTACTTTTTTTTTTAAAAAAATATATATTTTATTGATTTTTCACAGAGAGGAAGGGAGAGGGATAGAGAGCTAGAAACATCGATGAGAGAGAAACATCAACCAGCTGCCTCTTGCACACCCCCTACCGGGGATGTGCCCGCAACCAAGGTACATGCCCTTGATCGGAATCAAACCTGGGACCTTTAAGTCCGCAGACCGACGCTCTACCGCTGAGCCAAACCAGTTTTGGCTAGCAAGAGTATTTTTATCATGGATAAATTTCATGTGCTCTCACATACCACTCCAATGGGTTAATATAAGGATATCTATTGATTTACATAATTTACATGGTGGCAACTTCATAATTATAAGATCGTTATCTATACTATCTAATAAAAGCATTAATATGCAAATTGAACATCACTCCAACACAAGATGGCCACCCCCATGTGGTCAAAGATGACTGCCCCATGTGGACACAAGATGGCCACCACAAGATGGCCTACAGGGGATGGCAGTTGTGGGCAGTTAGGGGTGACAAGGCTAGCAGAGGAGAGCAGTGGGGGTTGACAGGCTAGCAGAGGAGGGCAATTGGGGGAGACCAGGCCTACAGGGGAGGGCAGTTAAGGGGGAAAACAGGCCTGCAGGGAAGTGCTGATGGGGTGGGGGGGGCAGGCCTACAGGGGAGGGCAGTTGGAAGGGGGGACCAGGTCAGCAGGGGAGGGCAGTTGGGGGTGATCAGGCCTGCAGGGGAGGGCAGTTGGGTGATACCAAGCCAGCAGGGGGGAGGGGAAGTTGGGGGAGGGGCCAGGCCTGCAGGGTAGAGCTATTGGGGAGGACCAGGCATGCAGGGGAGGGATGTTGGGGATGGGGGGTCAGGCCTACAGGGGAGGGCAGTTGGAAGGGGGGACCAGGCCAGCAGGGGAAGTCAGTTGTGGGAGACTAGACCTGCAATGGAAGACAGTTGGGGGAGACCAGGCCAGCAGGGGAGGGCAGTTGGGGGAGGGGCCAGGCCTGCAGAAGAGGACTGTTGAGTGGGGGGTGGGGGGGTCCAAGCCTACAGGGTTGGGAAGTTGATGGGAACCAGACCTCCAGGGGAGGGCAATTGTGGGTAATCAGGAAAAAGGGGGGGGGGGGTCAGTTAGTTGTGACCGGGTCAGCAAAGGAGGATAGTTGGGGGAGATCAGGCCTGCACTGGAGGACAGTTGGGGGGACCCAGGACTACAGGGGAGGGAAGTTGTGGGGGAGCAAATATGCAGGAGAGGTTAGTGGAGGGGGGCACCTGGCCTGCAGGAGAGGGCAGTTATGGGTGATCATGTCAACAGGGAGTGAAATTAGGGGAGACCAGGGCAGCAGGGGAGGGTAGTTGGGGGGCACCAGACCTGCAGGGAGGACAGTTAGGGGTGACCAAATTGGAAAATGAGGGCAGTTAGGGGTGACCTGCCAGGAGGGAAGGCAGTTAGGGGCAATCAGACAGAGGTTGGTGAGTGGTTGGGAGTCTGCAGTCCTGGATTGTGAGAGCGATGTCAGACTGGCCCTTGGAATTGGGCCTCCTACATGGGTGGTCAGACATCCCTCAAGAGTTCCCAGATTGGAGAGGGTGCAGACTGGGCTGAGAGACACTACCCTTGTGCGTGAATTTTATGCACCAAGCCCCTCTGGGTGTGTGTGTGTGTGTGTGTGTGTGTGTGTGTGTGTATCTAATATACAAAGCATCCCCATGGAGTTTGCCTGGGAAACCGGTTGTCTTACACTTGCTATAATGTGCACTGACCACTAGAGTGCATAGTGGAATGAGAGGAGGCCTCAGCCAGCAGCTAGTAGCCAGGGAAAGGAAGCCCTGGGAAGTAGCCAGAATGCCCCATTGGCTCTGATTGCTGGCCAGGCCCAGGGACTCTACCCATGCATGAATTTCATGCACTAGACCTCTAGTTTAATAAATAAGCTACATGAACAAAATCAATTTCCTATAAAAAGAAAACATCAATAGTTTACTTGAAAATTCAGTTTCCTATGATATGTAAGCTTTATAATTTGTGGTCATGAATTGCTCTGGAACTAAAGGTGGCATTTTGAAATATCAAATAAAATATATTTTTATAGTTTAATATTTCAGAAAAATATTTTTCTTTACTAGAAGCCCAGTACACACAATTCCTGCACGAGGGCTGTGTCCCTCAGCCCAGTCGGCACCTTCTCCTATCTGGGACCCCTCAAGGGATGTCCAACTGCCTGTTTAGGCCCTATCCCACCAAGATCGGGCCTAAACAGGCAGTTGGACATTCCTCTCACAATCCAGGACTGCTGGCTCCCAACTGCTCGCCTGATTGCCCCTAACCGCTTCTACCTGCCAGCCTGATCACATCCTAACCACTCCCTTGCCAGCCGGATTGATGTCTATCTGCTCTCCTGCCAGCCTGATTGCCCTTAACTGTCCTCCTCTGCAGGCCCGGTCACCCCTAACTGCCCTCGCCTGCAGGCCTGGTTCCCTCCAATTGCTCTCCCCTGCAGGCCTGGGACCACCCCCCAACTGCCCTTCCCTGAAATCCCAGTCACCCCAACTTCCCTCCTCTGCTGGCCTGGTCACCCCTAATTGCCCTCCCCTTCAGGTTTGATTGCCTCCAATTTCCCTCCCTTGTAGGTCTGATTCCTCCCAACTGCCCTCCCCTACTGGCCATCTTGTGGTTGCCATCTTGTGTGTTGGAGTCACAGACCATTTGCATATTATTCTTTTATTAGATAGGGTGTTTAGTTAACACTGAAAAAAAAAATCTTGATTAAAAAAAAAACAAAAACTTTGCATGGATTTTAATGTAAAGATGAGCACACATTTTGTTTTTCCTACTTTTTCTAAAATGGATAATCAGAATTTTCAAAGAATATATTATTTTCTTTCAGAAGTTCTCATAAGACCCTATTGCAATAAATAGATCTTATTTTGATTTTGCACAAGACTGAATAAAAATACTTCAAGTAGCCAAAACCAGTTTTGCTCAGTGGATAGAGCGTCAGCCTGTGGACTGAAGAGACCAGGTTCGATTCCGTTCAAGGGCAAGTGCCTTGGTTGCGGGCACATCCCCAGTGGGGGTTGTGCAAGAGGCAGCTGATCGATGATTCTCTCTCATTGATATTTCTGGCTCTCTATCCCTCTCTCTTCATCTCTGTAAAAAAAAAATCAATAAAATATATATAAAAAAATATTTCAGGTAGATTGTGCTGAGGTACAGGGGTGAAGTGGGCTTATAATTATATTCCATAATTATTTTGGCCACAGAATGCCAAGATCCCATGTAATTAGAAACCAAATGTAATTATCTTCTTTTTTTATTGGGTTTGTACCCAGACCTACAGCTCCAGAGGACATTGTCAAGAATCGCTCTGTGTGCATGTGTGTTTGTATGAGTGTGTGTTTGTTTGTGTGTGTATGCATGTGTGTGCACTCTTGCTGTAAAGTGATGTTTATAAGATTAAGAAATGTTCTGGTTACTGAGAGTAACTGTAGATATTAGGACAGTGCCAGAAAAAAAAATCTTTTAAAAACTTGGTGTGGTTATATAAATGCAATGTTACATTTTATATGCACTGCTTTCATTTCTGTATAATTTCCATTCAGAATATAATTGGACATATAATTATACTTGTGTTGGTTTGGTTTATATAAATTTTGTTTGATTATATCATCAAAATCTGTTCATACGGTCATGCATACACCATTTTTTATAGGTTATTACTCTTATAGCAAGGCCATCTGTTTTCAAATTTTATAAACAGGAAGCAAAATAGCCTCAGGAAAAAAAAAGTATTCTATAGCCCTAACCAGTTTGGCTCAGTGGATATGTCATTGGCTTGCAGACTGAAGGGTCCCAGGTTTAATTCCAGTCAAGGGCATTTACCTTCATTGCAGGCATACCCCCAATATGGGGTGTGTAGGAGGCAGCTGGTTGATGTTTCTCTCTATATATCCCTTTCCCTTCCTCTCTGTAAAAAAAATCAATAAAATATATTTTTAAAAAGTATTCTATAAAGGAGAAGAGAAATACAGAACACAATATTATTATTAGAATACAAATTAAGAGTATAGTTCTAGCTTAGAAAGCATATTCTAATTAAGCAAAAAGAAGTGTCCTTATTTAATTCTGATTTCAACAAGTATGATCTCAGTTAATATGTGAAAAATTATACAGTTGTTATGAATATCAATAAAGACTATAGTAAGTATAAAAAATAAAGCTTGATTCTCTATTTTTCTCAAAATAGTGCATTTTTTAAATAAGTGAACTATACTGAGTATATAAATATCTAAATCCATTTTAATCAATGAAATTTTTAGGACATAATTATGATCATGGTGAGTTCTGTTAATACTAGAATTACATAGTACAAAGAAAAATTTGGTAATTGATTATACTTTATTATTTATTCCAAAATATATGGGTCTTGTGCTAATTAGTAGTAGGTGCTCTTCTAGTTGTTATGGGAACAATGAAGAGGATACAGATGATCCCTGTTTTGAAGGGCTTTCTATTCTAGAGAGAGGATTTTTAATTTATAAATGCCCTTTGGGTGATGCAAAGAAAGTGCTTGAAGAATTTGAAAAGGGTAATATTCTCCCTGCTTGGCATAAAGATGGACAAGAGAGCTTTCTTAATAACAGTTTCATTATGTATACCCATATCATTTACCACACTCTGATATTTTGTTTTTAAAGTCAATTCTGTTATATATTTTACCAGAAACCAGGTGCACAAAATTCGTGAACTAGCCGAAACCGGTTTGGCTCAGTGGTAGAGAGCGGTCTGCGGACTGAAAGGTCCCAGGTTCGATTCTGGTCAAGGGCATGTACCTTGGTTGCGGGCACATCCCCGGTAGGGGGTGTGCAAGAGGCAGCTGGTCGATGTTTCTCTCTCATCGACATTTCTAGCTCTCTATCTCTCTCCCTTCCTCTCTGTAAAAAATCAATAAAACATATATATTTTTTAAAATTGTGTACTGGGAAGGTGTGCCTCAGTCCAGCCAGCCCCCTCTCACATACTGGGAACCCTTAGGGGATGTCCTACTGATGCCTTAGGCCCGCTCCCCATTTGAAACAGATCTAAGCTGCAGTCTGGCCTCCCTTTGCAGGAGGCCACCAGGCTGATCAAGGAAAGGCACTAGCCCTATCACCCCATTTCTGCAGCCACCAGGGTATTTTCATCAACATGGACTCCAGTCCATTCACCATGAAAAAATGACAAATGTCTTTAGGCATTTTCAAGATGTGTCTTTCATAGGATATGACATTTCTTTACTTTTCTTTTTATCCTCACCTGACGATATGTTTCCATTGACTTTTTCCCCTTCCCTCCAATCCCAGGCTCAGCCCCTTCCCAAGCCTAAAGCCTCCACCTCAGGCTTTAGGCTTGGGAAGGGGGACCAACCCCCCGCCCCCCACCCATGCCTCTGATGGCTTGCTGGGAGTGACCTGGGTGCCCAGGAGGTTCCAGGGACCAAGAATGTATGCAAATTACCCACCATCTTTGTTAGGTTAATTTGCATACTCACTCTGATTGGCTGTGGGCATAGAAGAGGTATAGTCAATTTACATGTTTCTCTATTATAAGGAAAGATTTTTCTTCTTTTATGTGTTAAATAGTGGTTATAGGTTATAAAATTCATTTGACTACATTTTATTGCAATTTACACTTGAAAAGCTTTGGTATATGATGGCTGTAATAGTTAAGTGTCTGAGGTAGGTTGGAAGACATAATCAATTAAATACTTGGGTCAAGAAACTGATAGACCAGCAAATGGAAGAATCATCTAAGCAGACTTTAAACCCAACATGAATCATGAAATATTTTTTTAGGAAGAGACTGATAAAACTTTCCAGAAAATAGTTTTATGTGAATACTAACCCTTTTGTTTTCCATCTATATCTTTGTCTATTCTTCTCAGGCCACATTTATGGATTTACCTACTCAGTTTCCATATTAAATTTGGTGACTTAGCCTTAGAGATCTTGTCATTGTACATGCTTGCTATGAGAAGTATTAAGTACATCCATTTAGGATTTCAGCTACCATTTTATAATGACTAGATAGATAGATAGATAGATAGATAAACAAAGATGTGCAACTCTTACCTTATTCTAGTATACATCTGAGCTGCAGTGTCATACTTTTTAATTTTCACATCTCTATACCTGATAATGCTAATATAACTGATATTTTTTCCTGTAAGTTTCACCTTATTGTCTTATAGTATTTATTTTAATAATAAAGAAAACTCTTCTTGTCTTATAGTGTTTCTTTTAATAACTTAGAAGGAAAGTCTACCTTGTTTTCTCGTAAATATCATCTAAAAGTTGTCTTTTCCCCCTCAGATGTCAGGGCCTCCCTCAAAACTCCATCACACATCAATTTTATCTTTAGTAGTGACCTCCTGAATCTCCTCATTCCCTGCACTTGAATAAGTCACTTACAGTGCTGCCAGCCTCATCTTGTCCAAATCTGATTGTGTTACTCCATGTGTAAATGTCTAATAGATATTCACTGCCCAAAGAAAGAACTCACAGATAGTTAGCATGTTATATTCAATAAAAATGAACACCAGTCTCACTTCCCACCAGTCTCTGCCTGTTTCCCACTCTCATGTGTTCCACATATGTAACCAAATTATCAAATGATTCATAATTTCACGAAACACAGTTTCACGCCTCAATGCCTTTTCAGATAGTGCCTTCTGTCTAAAATGACTTCCCACTGCTCTTCAAGTATAATTTTTATCAGTGAAAGTTTTCCTTAAAATCCATATAAAACTGCTCATCCTTTCTTGTTTGCTTTATCAGTTCCTGGATTATTGAATTGATCACATTACATTTTACTAGTATATGTAAGTACATCTCATTCTTTTCCTAGATTCTAATTTAATTTTAGTAATTTTATTTTCTTTTGTAATTCCCCAGTACCTAACACACATGATAACATAACGCATGCTTATCAAACTAGTGCAAGGTAAAAATTATTATAGGAACAATCTAAGATCATGGTGAATGGAGTTTAATTTTTATTGTTTCTGTGTATATTGTAGACTTCTGAAAGGAGAAAGCATTTAAACAGACCCTGAAACGATGGGTAAGATTTCAAAATATGTGGGCTGATAGAAAAGTCATTCTAAACATAGGAAAGAATGAAATGGAAAACAGGATACAAATGGAGAAATAAAGAGACAAGGACTTATATGAAGGTTGGGTTCACAAGCCTCTCACTCATCATATAAGGGTCTTGAAATTACTTAAGTCAATGGTGGAGTTTTTAAAACTAATAAGTTGCACATCAGAATCATGTAGACTGAACTACACAAATGGTGCATTTTTAGACACAGTATAAACTGTGTGCTACACTCTTCATTCATGGAGTACTTTATTCTATACATATTATTCACTATATCATAAGCATGGCATGGGTAAAAATTAGATCACATCAGGAATTATTAGTTATAATTCTTTCCTCATCCCTCAGGATGCCCAGCACGTTGCTAAACCCTTAATTATCTCAATAGCTAAAGAAACATTTGATAGACATCAAAGTCCAGATATAAAAAAGAAACTCTTTTATCCTTTTAAAGTCTATCTGCCTTAACCTGTGGCATGAATCATATCTGAAGAGAGAAGCTTTAAAAACAAACCCTTTAAAGTAGCAAGAAATGTACGGGTGATTTCTCTTTTGTCACTGTTCATGATAGAATTAAAGATTATGATGAAGCAAAAGGAGCAGAAAAGTCATAAAGAGGCATATATATATTTGTCATCATTTCCACTGAAAATACACACACACACACACAAAAAAAAAACCATAAAAAATACAAAACATTAAAACTGATAAAGGAATTTAACATAACTTTGGGATAATGCAGCAATAAACTTATTAAATTTCTTATAACCCCAGTAATTACTAATTGCAAATACAATAAAACAAAACAATAAATATCATTTATAATATCTTTATATCTATATCTGTCTGCCTAGAATTTCTAGTAATAAAGCATATAAAAATTGTTATGGGGAAATTTTTAAACTAATAAATAATATAAAGAAGAACTAGATAAATGCTCATCTATACTCTCTCTACAGTGGGAATGATATAAATGAAACAAAGATATAAGTTCTCTCCAAATTACTTAATAAAATTAAATCAAATTCTAATTAACTTTTGTTTATAGGTTAACAAAAAAATAAATTAAGTCCTGCCTGCTGTGCTCAGATAGTTGGACATCATCCTGTGTGCCAAACGGGTTCAATTCCCAGTTAGGGCACATACCCATGTTTCAGGCTCGATCCCCAGTAGGGGGCGCATGTTTTACTCTCATATCAATGTTTCTCTCTCTCCTCCCTTCCTGTCTCTAAAAATTACAGTGGTGCCTCACACAACGAACTTAATTCGTTCCAGGAGCAAGTTTGTTATGCGAAAAGTTCGTTATGTGAAACGCGTTTTCCCATAAAAATACATGTTAAAAAAAATAATTCGTTCTGTAGCATAAAATATGCTAAGATGACATAAAAAAGATAAATTTTTTGTTATTATTTTTATTTAGATACATCATGATATAAAAAAAATATTGAGTTTAACTTAAAAGGACGACTGCCGTGATACGTGAGTGATTTAATTCGTAATGAAGAACGATTGCCGCGATACGTGCTTAAGTTAAGCGCAGTGACTAACGACTGCCTGCAGTGCCTGCGCGGAAGGATGCAATACATCGGCAGCGATCGTGGAAGCTCGGGCAAAGCGGTCGTGGAAGCTCGGGTGACTTCGTTGTGTGAAACGAAGTTCGTTGTATGAATCATGAAAGGAAGTTCATTGTGTGCAGCTTTCGCTGTGCGAGGCGTTCTTTATGCGAGGCACCACTGTAATTCTAAAATAATTTAAAAATAACATAATTTAAAGATTTTCATACAATGAGATTTAACTCAGAGGTAAAATAATTTTTTCACAGAAGATCAAAAAGAGAAGACTTTCCCTATCACATGTTGAGTCATACAAGAAATCCTCAGAATTTAAAACAGTACAATTCTAGAATAGTAATGGATTAATGAACCAAGGAGACATACTAAGGAATATATAAACAAGAAGTATTATATAGGAATTTAGTACCTATTCATTTGGAAAGAACAAATTATGACCACCTAGAACAATGATTTCCAATGTATGGTCACCAGACCAGCAGCATTGGAACAACTTGAGAATTTATTTGAAAGGCTAATGATTGAACTTGACCTCAGATTCGCTAACTCAGAAATCTAGGGATGGGGCCCTGCAATCTATGTTCTCAAAAGCCCTCCATGTGACTCTGCTGTACCCTCAAGTTTGGGAGTTACTGGTTTGAACAAAATGTTACCATGTTTGCATAGAGCACTGGGAGATTATTTACAAAGGGTATGATGATCAAGTTAGAGGGGATTGGCTTGGTTAGCAAAAAAATAAAAGCAAACAAGCTATTTTATTTAAGTTTAAGTGGAAGTTCATTTTCATTCTGTACCCGAGATTTGATTGGCACTGACACTGACCTTTTAGAAGTGTGAAGCTCCTGGCACAAATGCTTTTAATCTGGCACAGATTTTTGACCTCATCATTAACGGAGGGTTGGCATTTCTGATATACAAAGACAAGCCTAGCTGACCTTTTTGCATTACAATGATTGTCATGATTGACAAGCGTTGGCCTCTGTTTAAAGAGATGTGACACTGGGCACCCTCAAATCACATAAAGAACCTTCCTCCTGTCCTCTACAGAGTGAGCTTGACAGATTGCCCCATCTGGTGAGCCCCTGAGCTCCTGCTGTTTCAGGGAGTCTCCATGACTCTCAGCCTCCTGATGATGAGCCAGTGTGCAGGTTGGCAGCTGCCATTCTGATGCTCTCAGCATGCAGCGATGCTGCTTTGACAGCCAAGACCTTTCTTCAGCAAAGATGAGAGCTGATTTCACTTCGAAACCCTTCTTCTAGACTGTATACTCATGGCATCCTACTAAGGTAATAACAAGGATGAAGGGACCCAAATCCTGCCATTTTACAGCTCCTCTTTGGGATATTAATTTTAAGCTGTTTATTAAGAGACAAAGGACTAAGAACCTTTTATTCCCTCCTCTCTTTCTGGCCCAAGAGATTCAGACAGAGAAAACAGTTTTAGGAAGGAGATCTTAGAATGCTGCCTTAGCCTAATTTCAATTAAGTGTGATAAATAGAGTGCATCAGGCAGGTGCCTGATATCTAGATGCCCTTGTCCCATTGTTTCTGAGTCACCTGGCATGGCTTGTCCTGCCTTTTGGGTTCCCCACTTCCCCAACTAGCTGTGAATCACCCATTCTCACTTCTGAAATCCAATACCTCCTTACCTGTATTTTCTCCTTTGTCCAAAATGTTTCACATACCCAATGTTGCCTTGGGAATTTTCATATTTATCATGCCTATATGAGTTCTCCATGCACTTGTATTACACTTTTATTTTCTCCTCTTAATCTGCCTTTGTTAATTTCATTATTAGCCCAGCCATAAGAACACAGAAGGTGGGAGAAAAAAATATTAATATTTTTGTTACCCCCCCCATAGGCAAGATACCATGAGGGAGTTAGTATCTTCAACACTTGTGTTATCAAAATAGGCTAAAAGGAGATGTTTTTACTTAACCCATACCACCTCATTCCACTTAAAATAAAACCATCATCTCCATCATCATCACTTGCTTAGCCAAGTGCAATGGAAGGTGCCAGAAGAAGTGACACAAAGAATAAGATTCACCCATAGGATAATTACAATCAATTGGCAAAAAGATGTTCCAAAGTTAACATCTAAAGAGGCAGCTTCTATTCAGCTCCAGCTTATTGGTGTCAGATAGGAATGAGGCATTCTACTTTAAATGTTTTCAACTAACTCAGATCTGAAAGCCTGTCCAGGCCTATGTTATGTGGGGGAAATAAGACATATTTGTATGTTGGGCACACCAGCCCTCTGGCCCATCATTCATACAGCTATTATAGGCATTATTCTTGTCTATATTTCACCACCTCATGACATAGCCAGTGTAAATGGAGTCCTTGTGGTGTCATGAGAAAAGCATTTTGAGGACTATGCAAAAAAAGATGAAATGTAGTGGCAAGATTTATCATAGCTGGAGCAAACACAAATGACTGTTCAGGTTCAGCTCCATCCTTCTGTGAAAGAAATCTAGCCTTGTCTTCATCAAGCCCAGAAAAGGGGCCAGTGTCCAGAAATTCTGTCCATATTAAAGCTTAGTCCAGTTCAACCTTTGTCTCTGGCTGGCTAGTCTCTGTTCTGGGTGGTGCTATGGCTAGCACTGCATTGCTGTCTCCAGGCTCACTTTTGGAGTCCACACAGCTGCTATGGAGAGAACACATACATGAATTGGGCAAGCTTGCATGCATGTGTACGTATGTGTGTGTGTGTGTGTGTGTGTGTGTGTGTGAGAGAGAGAGAGAGAGAGAGAGAGAGAGAGAGAGAGAGAGAGAGAGAGAGAGAGAGAGAGAGAGAGAGAGAGAGAGAGAGAGGGAGAGAGAGAGAGAGAGAGAGAGAGGAAGGGAGAGGGAGTGAGAGAGAGAGAGAAAGAGAGAATACTCTATTAAGCTTGGATTATATTATCTGGGGTTTGGGAAAAAACTTTTAAATTAACCAATCAACTTCCCAATCCTTCATGGGCTAAAAAGCTGTTGCTGGTGAAAATGAGTTCTTTGCAGTGTCAGGAGAAAAGAATTCCAAAGTGCACATGTGTGGAAGAAGTTAAATGTAGTGGTAAGGTTTATTAGGGTGAAGGGGACTAATACACTTCAGGGATATAGAGGATGGACAGGTTCTAGCAGCAAATGCCCTGAACTTCCTGATAATCCTCCATATATTTTCTTGGTTCTTGATAAAGAAGAAGCTGTCATTTACCATTCAAGCTATTTCCTGATTTTTATTTCCAGGCTTGGATTTTCCCCCTAACTAATCGCTTTTCTGGACATACCAGGGTCTCACACCCCCTATCCAGTGGTAGGCAAACTCATTAGTCAACAGAGCTAAATATCAACAGTACAACGATTGAAATTTCTTTTTGAGAGCCAAATTTTTTAAACTTAAACTTCTTCTAACACCACTTCTTCAAAATAGACTGCCCCAGGCCGTGGTATTTTGTGGAAGAGCCACACTGAAGGGGCCAAAGAGCTGCATGTGGCTCGCGAGCCACAGTTTGCCGACCACGGCCTTATCCAATCTGATTCCTCTCCCAGTTTTTCCCAGGCTAGATTCTGCCCTTTTATGTGACTATTTTGGCTGCTGCTGCACATATGCCAGAGACCCAAAGTTTTGCTGTGCCATCTAGCTTCTTCTGTGTATGTACTCAGCAAAGGAATATTCCCCTTTATGCCCTTCCACATGTCTGTCCCCACCCCCATATTTCTGGTAATTGGATGACTGTATCTGCCTGGTTCCAGGATTGTTTGGAGGTTGCCTAAGAATTAAGTCCCAAGGGTTGAGAATTTAGGGATCTCCTGCAGAGTCTGAATGAGCCTGTGAATGATGTAGCTTTTAGTGAAGCAGGTCCCATATATGATTCAACTTACCTAGTTTATTAGGCCTAATAATGTATGGTTCCCTTTGTTCCCTTCTTTAACAAATAACTAGCTAACTACCTGTGCTAAGAATGATGCCCTCTAGTAAAAGTCCCTCTCCTTCTACCACCAAAATGATTCAAGCATTGATTTTGAAGAAGAGATATTATGAAAAGAGAAAGAAAAATGAGACTAAAAATTCATTTTGTTTTGTTGTGTTTTTTTAAATATATTTTTATTTGTTTCAGAGAGGAAGGGGAGGGAGAGAGAGCTAGATGCATCAATGATGAAGGAGTATCATTGATTAGCTGCCTCCTGCACACTCATTTCTGGGGATCAAGTGTACAACTTGGACATGTAACCTTGACTGGAATCCAATCCAGGACCCTTCAGTCTGTAGGCCAATGCTCTATCTGCTGAGCCAAACCAGCTAGGTCCTCTGCCCTGTTTTATTCAAGCTTTCCCTGCATTAAATTCTCAGCCAAATTTCAATTACCACCATTTCAATAATGAAATTGAACTCCAAACACTTCATTCCTGGACTATAGAAAGTTTTACCAATTACCTCTCTGTCCATAGTTTTTTATTCCATCAATCTTTCCTATGTAGATGCTGCCATCTTGCTATAATCTCATCATTATAATTTTTCATTTCTGCTCTAAACTTTGAACAGTTTCATTATCCCACAAGATACCTGAGCTCTCCACAATTACCTTATTTATCACGTTGAATAAACATGAATATAGCACTTATTTGTGGCAGTTGTTGTTCTTAGCACTTTATAATATTTTTTAAATATTCTTGGCAACACTATAAAGAAGACATTTTTATTATCTTCAAAGAAAAAATGTGGAAAAGGAGGCTGAATGAGCTGAAATACCTTGCCCAGAGTTAGAAGATGGTCAGTGATAGTGACTGACATTGAACATAGGAAATCTGGTTCCAGAGATTATCCTTTCATTCTTACAGTTTCTCCCCCTCATCCTTCTCCTCCATCTTAGCCATCTCCTCAATCATGCTTGCCTACACAAATATTGTAAGCTTTGATTTGAATATTATAAATTCCGCCTTCTTTGGTTTTTACATACCCCACTCCTTCTTTCTTTCCATATCTTCTTTTTTGGATAACTGTGAACCTTTTTATGTTAGGCAGATATATTTTATTCTTAACTGCAATAGAAAGCAATTTAGTGATCCAGTTTTTATAAGTTCAATATAAAATTTTATAAGTTCATTCTAAAACTCTGGAGAGTTGCTGCCACAAAGAGGCCATCAACACTAAAGAATCATTATAGAACAATCTCACTCTCCAAGGACCAATGAAAATCCCATTCTTTCCAGTAACCCAGGCCAGAGAGATTGTTCTGTCTTCTCAACTTTATACTTTACATGATACGATTTATCATTTGGTAACTTTTAGTTGGGGTTCTCCAGGGAAGTATAAGCAAGAAGAAATTCTGAGAAAGGGTGTGAAAGTGATTACGGAAATTGGCTAAGGTGGTTATAGATGCCAACAAGCCTCCCAATCTGCCACCTGAAAATGGAAGAGCCAGGTGGTATAATTCAGTCAGAATCCAAAGACTTGAGAACCGGGGATCTCTGGCATAAGTCCCAGAACCCAAAGGCAAAAGAATCAGGAGCCCTAAGGTTCAAAGACAGGAAAAGATGGATGTCACAGCTCTAGGAGAGAGAGAGGAAATTCACCCTTCTTTCTCTTTTTTGTTATGGTAGAGTCCCCCAAGGATTGAGTGATGCCCACTTACATTGGTAAAGGCAGTTCTCTTTATTTAGTCTACTAAATAAAATACTACTCTCTTCCAGAAGCACCCTGCCAAAATATCAGAAATATTTTACCAGCTATGTGGGCACCCCTTAAGGCCAATCAAGTTGACACATGAAATTAACCATCACAGTAATCAACTCTGTATATTATGCTTGTAGGTGACTATTCCATCTATCCACTAGGGGGTGGGAAAGAAAAAAAGAAAAGAAAAAGAAAATGAAAAAAAAAAAACTACTTCAATACTGGCACCATTCATTATTTACTTATTTTTAAAAATATATATATTTTATTGATTTTTTACAGAGAAGAAGAGAGAGGGATAGATAGTTAGAAATATCGATGAGAGAGAAACATCAATCAGCTGCCTCTTGCACACCCCTTACTGGGGATGTGCCCGCAACCAGGGTACATGCCCTTGGTCGGAATGGAACCTTTCAGTTGGCAGGCCGACTCTCTATGCACTGAGCCAAACCGGTTTTGGCATTGTTTACTTATTAAACACTCATTTTGGAGTCCCACATACTCATCAAGCCCTTTTGTGCATGCTGGGAAAACACCACTGAATAAAACAGAGTCCCTGTCCTCATGGAACTTACGTGACCAATAGGTCATCTTTCCTCCAGTACCTACTACCATGCCTTACAAATAACAGAAGATCTATAAACAATTGAAACTAATGACAGTAATGAAAGTGAAGAAAGATTTTAGCAAGAAGGTGAGAGTGATAGAAACAGAGGAGACCAATGATATTGCCATAGCTTCTTGAAAATCAAGGAATCATTACTTTTTCAGAAAAAAAAAATTTTATAGTGATTTGAAATGATTTTAAAAATTGTCTACCATCTTTTATAATCAGGTTGTCAGAGTCAGGAAAGTTTTATATACAAAAATGGATATGGAAATTATAATTACTCTTTTGTTTTTTTATTTTTTTCATCTTTAGTGTTGAAAGTGTTACTTTAGAGACTTTTAGAAAATAAGTAATTCTGTTCATTTCTAGGGATGTGGTTCCCAGTCTCACCTCCATTTAAGGAGGAAGGAAGTTAGTTTCCTAAAATCCTAAAGTGGTTGTTCAAGCTTCAGCCTAGTTAATGACAACGCTCTAAAAAGATTGTGGGGCTTTCGTCTAAACACTTAGGCAATTTTTTATTTTAAAATGAAATTATAGCCATTCCCAACCCTAAATAATTTGTGCCAAATAGATTTTACATGTGATATTTATGACTCATGTACACTGTTCTGTAAAACTCCCCCTAAAGACTCATTAAATCTTTTTTATGTGAATTTTTCCCAGCCTTGCACTTTCATTAACTGGAAGGGAGAGAATAAAGCCTGCTTACAATGCCACGAGACCCATGCCAGGGCCCGGACTTGACGGATGTCTTCCTAATGAATTATATATATATCGTAAACAAATGGTACATGCCAGACCAAGGTTTTCATTAATTTTTCATTAATGAAATGCACCACTTAGCTTGTTTGACATTTGAGCAAGCCACATAAATTTAAACCAGAGGTCACCATAAAGAAAGCATTGGCCAGTGTCACAGAAGGAACAAGCTAGCAGCTGCTCCACCTCTTAACTCAAATCCTGGCCCCACCATGTTCAAGTTTACCACCAACAGAATAATAAAATATGTAACAAGCAAATGATATTATAATTATCTGTTAATGACTGAGTTGAAATTTAGTGCTTTATGCTCTTTAAAGAACAGTGTGTTTTTCATAGTTCCTACTTCATTTTTGGTTCCCTAAAGGATAACTTAATAGTCAGATGTCTGGGGGGCATCTTAATTCTGAAAGCTGTAAGTGCTGTGTATTTAAGTACCTTCCTATTTCCCAATATATTGCTTCCACCATGAGTATCATGTTCCCAAATTAAAAAAAAAAAAAAATCTCTGAATTCTGCAATGTACCAGAAAAAAAGAAAAAACCAACTCTCAAACTTTATGTAGTTATGCTGAGTGAAATAAGCCAGTCAATGAAAGAGAAATACCACATGACCTTACTCATTTATGGATAATAAAGAACATTATAAACTGATGAACCAAAAAATAGATATAGAGACAGTAAGGCAACAAGCAGACTGTCAAATTACAGCGGGGAGAGTAGGGAGATCTGGGGGAGATAAAAGATCAACCGAAGGACTTGTATACATGCATATAAGTACAACCAATGGACACAAAACTCTGGGGAGGGAGGGTATGTATGGGAAGGGGGGCAATGTTAAAATATGTACACAGATATTAATTTAATAAAAAAATTAACAAAAAAATAAAAATAATAAAATAAAATACAGTCGAAACCAAATTTGTGCTGGTGATCCTCATTTTAAAAAGGGGAAAATGATTTTGCTTAGCATAATACTCAGCAGGTTCCTCCATGCTGCCTCAAAGGGTAAGAGATCCTTCTTTTTACAACTGCATAGTACTCTGTTGTGTGCAAGTAAACCACAACTTTTTTATCCACTCATCTACTGATGGACACTTGGGCTATTGTAAATAATGCTGTTATAAACATAGGGGTGCATATATTCTTTCTGATTGGTGTTTTAGGATTCTAAGGATATTATTACTAGAAGTGAGATCACTGGGTCAAATGACAGTTCAGAATCTAAAGAACAAAATAAACTGACAAACAAAATAGATCCAGAGACATGGAAGCAGGCAACAGACTGATGAATCTCAGAAGGAAAGGGGAGGAGGAGGGAGTGATTAACCAAAGGCCTTACATTCATATATGCATAACCCACAGACAGATAATGATGCAGTGTGGGGAAGGCCTAGAGAGAGAATAGGAGTGGGGCAAAGAGAGTCAATGGGAGGGAAAAAAAGGGAGACATTTGTAATATTTGTCCCCAACTGCTAATAAAATATTTATTTTGCTAATAAAATATTACATATTATGTGACTTCATTTACATGACTTTCCATAAAAGGCAAACATATAGGGACAGAGTACAGATCAATGGTTGCCAGGAATTGGGCATTTGGTATTAAATTCATTACAAAAGGGAAGAAGAGAAATCCTTTGGGTATCAGAATTATTCTCCATTTTGAGTGTTGTGATGAATATAACAATCTATGAATTTGTCAATACCCATTGAATTTATATACCACAAATCACAAATTTGATTGAATGTAATTTTTTTTTAAAAACTGTATAATCTTATGACTGAAAAGTTATTGAACTCCTTCACAGCTCTTAGATGCTATTACAAAAGATATTTTTTAAGAATATCTTTAAAGCAAATTCGCCGAAACCGGTTTGGCTCAGAGGATAGAGAGTCGGCCTGCGGACTGAAAGGTCCCAGATTCAATTCCAGTCAAGGGCATATACCTTGGTTGTGGGCACATCCCGGTGGGGGATGTGCAGGAGGCAGCTGGTAGATGTTTCTCTCTCATTGATGTTTCTAACTCTTTATCCCTCTTCCTTCCCCTCTGTAAAAAGTCAATATATGTATATGCAAATTCCATAATATATATATATGCAAATTCCATTACATTTTGCCATAGTGTCTATTATGTATAGCAGTGGATAAGATTGCTTAAAAGAAAGAAATAATTTCTTTATAAAACAGACAGAATTCAGGGTCAGGATATTTGTGCCTCAATTAAGTACAAATTTTAAATAGGCCTAGTCATTGAGTCTGAATCAAACCATCTGTTTTTACGAAATGATTTTGACTTACCACTCTGGTCATGAATATGTTTTGTGCTAGCCTGTCAGAACTACAAACTGCAAATAAATTCTTAAAATAAGTATGACTTAATTTTTTCTTACATTATATTCAACTGCCAATTCTTTTAGATAAATAATAGTGGAAGGTATACGTGAGTTGCTTATATATGGAACAATATAATTACCACAAAAATGACACCAGTGGTAGTTCTATTTTCTGTTGATCCATTGTACATCTTTATTTATAATGATAAACATAACTTATCCTAATCATATTGTAATTAAGATTACTATATACAAAAATTATGTTATATAATTTTTAAAACAACATAATCTATGATATTTTCTATAACATGCAGTTGAAAAATCTAAAAGTATTTACTAGTATTTACGGGTGAGGGGATAATTAGATAGGCATTTAAAGCCAGTGTGATATTTCTTATGAATTATTGCCATCATCATGTCCTTCCATCTATATCTATATAAAAGTAATCATGAAGATGTAGGGCTACAGTTTAAAAGGAAATGAACCAGTATTTTTTTTAGAATGATAAACGCTAGAAATTAAGAAGCACATTGACAAATAGAATGAAGAATACTAATATAAATCAAGATGGGAAATGTTTGAACTTCTATACTGTGTACTTAATCACATCCATTGATACAAATATGAGTTGTCTTGCTCAGCTTGAGCTGCCATAATGAAATACTATATAGACCTTTCCCCATAGTTCTGGAGGATGGGATGTCCTCTTCCTGGTGTATGGACCGACAGCTTCTTGCAATTGTTTCATAGGGTGGGGAGGGAGCGAACTTTGGCTTTTCTTCCTTATCTTGTAAAGTCACGGGGACTACCCTGATGAGCTCATCTAAACTACTTCTCAAAGACCTCCAAAATATCATCTCAATGAGGATTAGGGTTTAAATATAAATTTTTAGAGGACATAAACATTTATTCTAGAAAACCATACTATAATGAATCATTTACCTAAATATATGGTAACTAGTAGCACTGTGCATGAATCCATGTGCCAGTAGCTCTTTGTGGGGCCTGGCCACTCCACACCCACTGCCCAGAGGCTCTCCTGGTCCAGAGGCCCATCAGCGGCTGGGCACAGAGCACTTGCCTCATCGCCAGGGTAACGACGCAAGCATTCCATGCCCGGCCAAGGCTGCTCACACTGCCCGCTCTCAGGAGCCACCCTCTTGGGACTGGGGGACTCCAGTGGGGCTGAGAGGACTGGGTGCCACCATCTTGTGACTATGGGTGCCGCCATCTTTGTGATGGAGTGATGGTTAATTTGCATATTACAATTTTATTGGATAGGATATATGTGAAAGCCTGTTGTGGTGGTAGATGTGGGATACCATTACTATGAGGGTAAGGCAAACTACTAACTAGCAAGGGAAGAAAATTTATAGATATAAAGTAGTCAGAAGATAGGAGTGAAAATGGGTAATAAATACATCAGCTTGTAGAAACAAACCCTTCAGTGAATCATGAAAGACAGCCAGCTAAGCATACATTAATTGAATGAGGCCCTGGAACACAGATTTTAATAAAATTCAGCTCACTTTTTAATTAGGTCACATCTATAAAAATATATGCAAATTTATGGGCTTTCAATGAGTTTGGCAATAAAAATCTAATACATCATTTGTAGAACCACACAATTGTGAACAGACAATTTTGTGTATATTCATCACAATCCTATCATTATACAACATTCATATTACTATGGAAAGCTCTGACTCTAGATAGTGATGATGTTGCCCTTTCAAGGTAATTTAAATAAAAGTAGGTAAGGAGAGAGCAAATGTAAAAGGAACTCGTGTCACTGAACAGCAACACTTGCCTTGAGAATCTCCTTGTTTAAATTGATTTTCCCCTAAATTAAAGAAGGATCTTATATTAATTTTAGGATATTTTTGATATCTTCATGTAAAAAATTTTTCCCACATGCACATTTTATATATTTATGTCATAAAGGCAAAAATGATTATATAGCCTCTTATTTACTTCAAATTCTATTCTCACTCCATTCACTCTCCCCCTTATACAGGCAGAGAAAGACAATACAGACAAAGTATCTTAGGCTGATGAGGAAAGAAATATATACACACACACACAGAAAGAATGTCTGTGTGGCTGGACATAGAGAGCTAAGGTAAAGACTAGATTATATAAAACCTTAGAGCCTATGGAAGGACTTTGAATTTTAAGCATAACAGGGACTTTTATAAAGAGAAATAAGGATAGGTTTTTCATCCAAAATATAAACTATCTGCTGATTGGTTTATATACTGTAGGTGGGAATTACTAGAAGAAGAAAAAAAAAAGAAGAAAAAAAAAAAAAAAACAGGTTAGAAAATGACTGCATCAGTCCAGAAGGGCTGGGTTAGTGGAAGCAGATGTTTTCTGCGAGGTAGGGTTTATAGGAATTGCTGAAGTGCTGAATGTTCCACCATTTTGCCTTGATTCATACTGTTGACCTGACTGAAATGCTGCTTCTAGTATCTCTTCATCTCTCTCTCTCTCTCTCTCTCTCTCTCTCTCTCTCTCTCTCTATATATATATATATATATATATATATATATATATATATATTCTAGACACTTACTCAATATCCAGCTCAAATTCACTCCCCATCATTCCTCATTAGACCACTTCATTCCACAATAAGTATATTGTCTTCTGAACTCATGCTCTTCTTTTCCAGCATTTCTCAAACTAATAAATCCTAATGGCCAAAGACCATCAAGAACCAATCTGGAGACCACAAAGGTTAGGATCATTAAATTGCTGCCACAAAGAGGAATAACTTCCCAAAGAAATCATAATGTGTTTCACCAAAAAAGGAAGACATCAGATATGACTTGGTAGAGGAGTGAAATTTGGATAAACTTTAAATAAAGCTTTGTTTTGTTTGGAACAAAGCAAAGCAGCACTTTGAACAAACATTTAGACTTAGGGTTGGGCTACGAAATGAGAATTGGGGTCCCATTTCCTTTTCTACAAGTTAGAAAAATGTGGAATTTTGTGTCTAAATCCCCTTTATCTGAAACTGAATCACAGCTGAAAAACCAAAAACTGTTTTTCTGTATCAAAATGGTTCATTCAGCTGAAGTCTTTCAGATAAGAATAGGATTTTTCCATTCTCATGATATGGTTTTAAACAGAAAAGTTTATAATAGTTGATTATTTTAGATGTTTTTAAGACTGTATCATCTTATTAATAAATTAAAGCCATTTTGAGAGATAGTCACTGTATACTATAAAACCCTGGTATTCAATGAGAGATGATGAGTCATCTTTTTCTGGGGATGGGAGGGCTCCTGATTATATTTTTCTTGTAAAATTAATTTTAAAATAGTAAATGCATTTATGTTTAAAAATTGTGTGATAATTCAAAATTAAGAAATATTGAGATACACTAGGAAGTTGCATGCCAGATCACTGGAGACATGGAACTGGTTATGTTTACCTACAAACTACTAAATAGTCAGTATGCACCACTGAGCATCTGTTTGTATGTTATCTATTCCAGATGGCCCACCCAAAAAGATCCTCAGATTTATAGTATTCACATCCCTTAGGCAAATTGTTGAAAATACACGAACATGGGTTTTATTGTGAATTTGCTTGAACCAGAATCTCCAGACCTGTTATCTTGGATCTTTACAAAGTTACCCAGAAATGTTGGTCATATATCTATATATATTACAGCATAATTACAACAAATTATGTATGCCAAACTCGGTGACTTAAACAACAGAAATTTATTTTCTTCCCATTGTAGAGGCCAGAATTCCAAAATTATGTTGTCATCAGCTGTGCTTCCTTCAGAAGCTTTGGGAGAGACTCCTTTTCTTTAACCGCCCAGCTTCTGGTGACAGTAAGCATTCTTGACTTATGGCTATATTTGTCTGTATAATATTCTTCCCTGAATGTCTATTTCAAAACTCCCTATGTCTCTCTAATATAGGAAAACATGAGTGTATTAAAGGCCCAAATATATAATCCAGAATAATCTTTTCCTGGTAAGATTCTTAATGTAACCCCATCTTTTGGTAATATTCAGGTTCCCCATCACTTTGGTAATATTCAGGTTCCAAGGATTAGAACATAAAAGGATATGTTTTGGTATACCAGCAAGCCACTACATATATCTTCTTATAATTTAGGAATAGAACAATTAAAGTGTTTTTACTATGTAAATGGAAATTTAATTCTATGTTTTCTATCAGTTTTCTAAAAATATGTTTTGTGTTATTTTAGTTAAAGTGCATATTAGATCTCAAACTATCACTATTATTCCATGAATCCATTTCCCAAATACTATTTGGAAAATATTTATGTTATGTAAGAATCACCATTAGCAATTGCAGTTATTTAATAATAAAGGCCTGGTGCATGACATTTGTGCACTCTGGGAGAAGGGGTGGTGTCCCCCTAGCCTGGCCTGCATTCTTTTGGAGTCTGGGAGCCCTTAGGGGATATCCGACTGACAGCTTAGGCCCATTTCCTAGAGAGAGAGCAAGTTACAGTAATGCTCAGAAGGTTTCCACTTAACAGTGACATACATTCTACTAAAAAAGACATGCCTAAGTGCCCATTAGCAGATGAGTGGATTAAAAAACTATGATACTTCTACACAATGAAGAACCACACTGCAGTAAAAAAGGAATTCTTACCATTTGCAACAACATGGATGGAACTGGAGAGCATTATGCTAAGTAAAATAAGCCAGTCAGAGAAAGATAAATATCACATGATTTCACTCATGTGATATTTGTGGAATATAATGAACAACATAAACTGGTGAAGAAAACAGTTCCAGAGACAGAGAAGCATCTATCAGACTGTGAAAACTCAGAGGAAGGTTGGGGAAGGTGGGAGTAAGGGGGAGAGATCAACCAAAGAACTTGTATGCATGCATATAATCCTAACCAATGGACACAGCCACCAAGAGGATGAGGGCGTAAGTAGGGGTGGGGGCAAAGGTCAATAAGGACACATATGTAAAACCGTAATCAATGAAGAAAAAAAATTAAAAAGACATGCAACATGGCCAAGATGCTTGTTAATAGGTCTGGGCTGTGGAGCAAGAGAAGGAGAAGTAGTAGGATATTTCTATAGGGAGACATTGCACATATTTTTGAAATAATAACTCAAGCAATCATCTCTAGATCCTGGCTATTTGTCTTATTAAGAGGGTGTTGAAGATATTGATGTTGCCTCAAATAACCCTGCTATTATGAGTTTTTCCCTTTAATAGATCCTCTTTGAAAATCAAAGCCTTGGCCAAATTGTTTGGATCATGCCAGAGTTGCTATGCTATATCACAAGTGTTACGGGAATGCTGAGGATCATTTACTGACTAGCATATTAAAAAAGGAAAATCCACTGTATAGAACTTTTTGAAATAAAAATTTCACCATTATCAGGATGGCCCACACATACCCTGTCTTCTTTGCTACATTCCTCATCCAATGTATTCACCATTTAAAAGTCCTAGATTGGTGAGCATGCTTTTCATTATTCTGTCCACCATTCTTAATCTTATCTATAGCTCATATAATTTTATGTGAGGCAATAAACAAACACATGGGGAAAAAAGAAAATTATTAAAAGAATCTCATAAAAATTAGGTCATTAACTGCGGAGCACCACTGTGGCAGGTTGCAGTTCTAATGATGGAAGATGTGATTAAAAAAATAATTCAAGTCTATAATACATTGGTAAGGATCTATTTCTCTCTGTAACCAACTTACCACAGATCGATAAATTTTCACCAGGCCTCTGTGGATATATGTAGCAGAAATGCATTAGACTTCTAAACACTAGAAACATCAGGATTGCTTAATGTAGTAGCTTTCTCTAAATCTCTACAGACTAGCACAGCAGGTGATGTTAAAGCAGGTAAGAATTAAGCAGAATAAATTGCAAAGCACACTATCAATCCCCACTGACCATGAATTTACAGTTAACAAAAGAAAGATAAATTAGGCTAAATGTTCTTTAATTCAAGAGTGGCATTTCTAGCTAAGTAACCCTTTGGTAGGATGTGGTATTAATCCTTTCTCAGGAGAGGAACCACAGCCCTTTTAGTGAGAATATGTAAACAGTATATTTTCCAAGTACGATTTTTGTAGGGTACCTTTTTGGGAAATAATGGTAATAAAAGTATTAATAATTTTATAAATCAATGGTGAATATATCTCTGATGACTTAATCAATTTCAGAATATTTTCTAAACATTAAATGAGAACAAAACACTACTAGAGTGCTCCAATTACTCCTGGTCAAGGTGAGAGACATGTGGCTAATAGAAGTTTATAAGAGAGGGATAAATAAGAATTATTGTATTTAAATTCAATGTGCAGGAACAGTTTGATATTCTGGCCAAAAGAATGGAATATTAGATCACAATAAAAGTATATATTCAATAATAAGAGAGCAGATTCTTGTGTTCTATGCTAAGAAATTCAGAAAAAAATTCTGGATCATAATGCTTTATTCTGGATATTGTATATTAAGAAAAACATAAACATAAAATGTGATATAAAGCCCAGAGGAGCCGAAACCTCAGAGGATAGAGCATCGGTCTGCTGACTGAAAGGTCCCAGGTTCAATTCCGGTCAAGGGCATGTTCATTGGTTGCGGGCACTTCCCCAGTAGGGGGTGTGCAGGAAGCAGCTGGTCAATGATTCTCTCTTATTGATGTTTCTAGCTATCTATTCATCTCCCTTCCTCTCTGTGAAAAATCAATTTCATATATATATTTTAAGCCCAGAAGATAAAAAAAAAAGAATGATAGAGGATTAGGATTTCAGTTAGACCATATATTTTATTCATAAACAAGTACTAAGAACATGTGTGAAAATAAAGTTTGGGGGAACCACATCTATCTAAGAAAAAAGTAGATTAAGATAAAAAAAATCAAGAGATGACTTCTTGAAATTGAGAAAAATCTATAAAGAAAAGGCATTTGATTTGTTCCTTGTAGTTCCAGAGAGCAGAATGAAGACTGAGGTAGTAGCTGTGGAGAAATAGATTTGGACTTTACATTAAGTTAGAGAAACATCTAACACTGAGATGAATCCAAAGTATGAGGGAGCAAAGAATTCATAACTTTAGTCATGCAGGGGGAGAAAAACAACTCTAGCCCCTTCTGAAGAATGCAAGACAAAAAATCTCTCCTTTGGCTAAAATATTGACCTAGATGCCCTTGGGAGTGTTGCCAATGATTAGATTCATTGAATTTATGATAAGGTTTGCAATTGCTTTTACATCTCACAAAATATCAGGATGCAGAAATATGTGGAAGGCACACATGTGGCAGCAGCAGGTGAAAGGAAATCACACAAAGGAGAGAAATCACAAATCAGAGACACAGGTTTGAGTTTGTGTTTTGCTCAAACTCATCAGTAATTTGCACTTCACAAGGGATGAAATATTCCCCATGGATATGCAGCTCAGAGTCGGGAAAGGATTACAAATCCCTAGGAGAATTTTGGGTTATTAATGACACATCACTACTCTAAACCTTGTTTAGTTAACATCCTAATTATTACCACCTGTCACTCACACAAACAGGAAAGTAGGCCAGAATGAACAGGTGATATTTCTTCACTTGCAAGCTTGCTTTGAAAATATAACCTAATTAAATGAAGAACAGCACCATGTTAAAAGTATAATTTGCTATGGAAATGGAATCACACAAAACATTACTCTAGCACATGTCCTTAACATCACAGGTAGTCTTCCCATCCTAGAGTCACTGATTTGACAAAATACGCCCTGCTTCAGTGATTCTAAGACTTCGGGCTCATTCTGAATTTCTTTGCTTTTCCTGATTCTGGCTCCTGCAGGCACAATGCCTGGCTCTCTCTCTCTCTACTATGTGCTCAATTTTGAATTCTGCTACTCTGAGCTGGATCACTGATCTGTAAGCATTTATAGTATTAAAAAAAAAAGGGGGGGATGGGAGGGAGACTGCCCAGTTTCTCATTTTGGCTTCCATCTTTCTCCTATCACCATTAATGAGAAATCCTCCCTGGCTTTCAAACTCAGAAAGGATATTTTTCCTGTTGTCCTCAGCCCCTACGGCTGTCAAATACTCTCATCATGTACATGTATTGTCTTATTGAAGCCTTTCAATATCCCCATAAACAAGAAAACGGACCTAGAAAAGCCTATTATCTTGCCCACGAAAGCACAATTAAAGCTTTTCTGGGAATCAAGTCTTTGCCTGGCTCCATTAACTATGAGGGTGAATGTGTCCACATAGGCAGGGAAAACAAATCCTGGGCCATGAGCATAGGGTCCATATAAACTTTTACACAATTCTTCAGAAAAGCTTTACTGCAGGCTTTTATTCATCTAGGTAATTATTTTTTAAAAGAAGGAAACTAGGAGTGTCTTATTAATAGACCCTGATAACTTGAAAATGATGTTGAAATTTTATTCTAGACTCGGGCAGTGGTTCTCAACCTTTCTAATGCCGAGACCCTTTAATACAGTTCCTCATGTTGGGGTGACCCCCAACCATAAAATTATTTTCATTGCTACTTCATAACTGTAATTTTTCTACTGCTAATGAATCATAATGTAAATATCTGTGTTTTTCTGATGGTCTTAGGCTCTACAGCAGCGGTTCTCAACCTGTGGGTTGTGACAGATATTTACATTATGATTCATTAACAGTAGCAAAATTGCAGTTATGAAGTAGCAACGAAAATAATTTTATGGTTAGGGGTCACCCCAACATGAGGAACTGTATTAAAGGGTCTCGGCATTAGAAAGGTTGAGAACCACTGTTAGAGCATTGTCAACTTGCTTGGCGGAGGAGGGGGAGAGTATCTTTGGTAACGTCCTGTTTATAAAACTGCTTTATAAAAAAGCACAAGGAAACAAAGTGAAGAAAAAAAAATAAAAAGAACCAATAAGATCCTTGACTCAAAGAGGTTTAAAGAACCGAAGTTGCCCTGCAAAGGGAATGCAGCTATTCAGTCATGGCTGAAAATGATTCCCTGTTACTGAGGATCCTGAGAGGGTAATGAGGAACAAAGGAGATCTTTGGATGCAATCACATATAGTATTGTTTCTGGGTAAAGCATGACTTTTGCTTGAAAATTTAAGATGACTAATAGAAAAAAAAAATATTACCACCCAAGGAAATCTGTATGGCTCTTGCTTCTGCATCCTCTGTTGCATATAATATTGCCAAGGTATCAGCAGATTGAGTCCCAACTGCAGTGCTGCACAGGGTGCTGAACATAAATGATGCATAAAATCCCCATAGATCTGATCAACGTAGAGTGGCATGGGAGCCTCGGTTTTATCATTTAAATTTAGGAAGTCCAGTCCTGCGTCCAAGTACAGCTTCCTCAGTGAGTACTGAACCACAGCAAAGATGGCTGGAAAAGCTTCCTTATTCCATGATATTGGCCTAGTTTGATATGTTTATCATTTTTTATACCAGCACCAATGTCAAAAGCAGAAACAGGGTGCCCTCATTTTTCCCATCTTTCCATTCTAATTGGTTCTCTCCTACTTTTACTGTTACCAAACACACTTTATATTAAAAAAAAAAAAAAAAAAAAAGGTTTGGAGTTATTGTGTTAAATAAAATTAAGGAATATTATAAAACATTTTCAATAATTTTGAAGTAGCACTTTCTACACTCAAAATAATAACAGCATCACTATACATATTTCTAATTAATATTATAAACCTACCCAAGATTTCAAACTGTCATGTAGACATAAATGTAAATTGAAAACAGAACAGAAGTTTCTCCTGATTATCACATAATATCTTATTATTATGAACCTTTCAACAAGAGGTTTGCTACAGTTTAGTTAAGCAAGGTTGTCAATTAGACTCTGCCAATGAAGTTTCTAGTTAGATTTGAGGCATTTTTAAGACATTTCTTTTTTCTGCCTTTAACATTATTTTCTAAAGTTAAACCATGTAGAATAAATACTCAAAACCATGTATTACCAGTTCTCACTTGGATTCTTTCCTTCTCAAAGTATTTCATTTACTTATACTTTCCTTTAAAAATGCAATTTTAAAATATTAAAAAAACAACAGTATGTCAATGTAAAATTTGACATTTGACAACTAATTAAGGGTCTGCTGATTTCACTTTATGGAAGATATTTTTAAAGACTTTTATCCCAAATTGAATGTAGAACTACTCATCAGTACTATCCTTCTGTTATCAGTGGGGAGCTGTCCTTGTCCCCACCTACTGCTGGAAGAAGTATGCTTCTTACAATGTCATCAGAAAAGGAATTTTCTGAGACTCACATAGGAGAATGAGTGGCATTTATTTATGTGGAATTAAACCCCTAAGTTGCCAAGGTTCCCTTTCCCTCTGTCTCACCATGGAAGAAGTACAGCTGTGTCTTTAGCAGAGCTAGGATTAAAGCCATTGCCCAGAGTTTCCATTTCATAATTGAACAGTCAAGTCCAGCATCAGGATAGCTCAGTTTGCATTCCCACATGTACTCGTTTATGTGTGGGCTCTGCATGGTTTGTGGACCATGCTGCTTCTAGGGCAAGGAAATAGGAGCAAAGCCAGAGGAACAAGAGAGAGATAATTCTTTTGTTTTGGAGTTATGTATTCCTAAATTTGGCACCTTGTACTGGCTCTACCCCACCTCCCCCCAGCCAATGCTCTTTGTTCCAGGTTAGACTGACAGCAGCCTTCCCTATGTCACCCTGACTTACTGTTCATGCACTCATTTTCCCCTTTGTCCGGTCCCCTCCCTCAGTGATCTGCATGGAATAAACAGGTGGTTCCTTGGGGAGTGTGAAATTGCAGCTTGCTGGTGAAGCAGCCTAGATGACCTTGTTTATAATATTGTACTCCTTTTATATTATTATTAATAATTAGCTAATTATGATGGTAAGAGCTATGCTCATAGTCCCAACCACATGGGAACAGTTAATATATGCTATTGCTACATGTACATTCAGGCTTATGATTACATTTCATATATTTGAGTCATAAAAATTTCTCTTTATATGACCTCAAATCGAAAAGCAGTCAGTGTTTGAAACAATTAAGGTTTTGACCTAAAGGTTTTGGTCAGAGGATCATTAAAAACTCAGAAGATTTTCCAAAAGGTCTCTGTGTTTGTTATTGTTTTTGCTGTTTGTTTTTAAAGACAGAAAGATAAACTTTTCTGGTAAAAATATTGATGTCTTTAAGAATATTTCCCCCCCCCCCAGCTGGAGCTTTTCATCACCCTTTTCACCAGAAGAAGGAACCATGCCATTTCCCCCTTTGTAAATAATCAGTTGCCAGCCCATCCAGCATGTAGAAATAATGAATACAAAGAGGAAAAGTGAATGTCAAGGGCTAATCTTGCTCATCTTCAACTTGTGCTAGCAAATAAACTGATCTATCTGTACATCAACTTTGTGCCTATACCTAAAATTATGAGTTA
The DNA here is from genome assembly GCF_014108245.1 of Pipistrellus kuhlii. NCBI lineage: Eukaryota > Metazoa > Chordata > Mammalia > Chiroptera > Vespertilionidae > Pipistrellus > Pipistrellus kuhlii. The sequence goes on from NW_023425404.1 coordinate 5,950,703, forward strand.
TACTCAAGAGCAAAGTTCTTCTAGACTCACTTTGTCACTTCAATAGCTGAATTATGAAGACCAGAAATGGCTATCAACCCATGTATGAAAACTACAGAATTCAATTTTGCTCACTGTCTAAAGACCTATGTTTGATTTACTTTTCTTTACTTCAAGTCAAAATCATTGTCCAACTAGTTTTATTTTCTCTAGCTTTTAAATACTCTCCCTCAGCAGGATGATTAAAGCTGAACTTAACTGCCTTCTAAATTTTATCTCTACCTAGTCATCTTTACATGAGTTTATACTCACTTGTGAAACTTGACCTGTTGGTATTATCTAGTCAAAGAGGTGTCAAACTTGTAAATGGTCAAATAAATATTTCAGGTTTTGAGAGCCAATTGGTCTGTCACTACTATTCACCTCCCCAAATTTATCATAAAAGTAGCTGTACATCATATGTAAACCAACAAGTGTTATTGCATGCCAATAAAATTTTCTTTTCAAATGTACAGGCAGCAGGTCATACTTGATCCACACATTGGCCAACACCTGCTCTAGTCAATCACAAAGTACTATAAACAGAGAATTCACTGTTTATCTGTGAGTATACTGGTGATGGGACACATGCATTATTCACCCACTTAACCCATTTGATAAAATATTGTTGGTAACTTGTCTCATTCTCTCTTCTTTTTCTTTCTGCTATTCTCAGGATATCTAAAATCAAGACAAGCATTCTTATTATCCAGTTATATTAATAGTTTGGAGTAACCCAAAATGTATAAAAAGATAATGCTCATATAAACACACAGATATATGGGAAATTTTAATTGAGTGAAATGCCCTCACCTGTACCATTGACTAGTTATTTATTTATTTATTCATTCTAGAAAGACAAAAATATTTGAGATACACCACTTCTGAGTTAGCCCTCCCAGGTCCTGCATCTTCTGAAAATTAGAAGCAATGATGTAATTTCTACTAGCCTAAAATCATATCCCCTCTCTGCAAGCACTAACTACACTCCCATGTTGCCTTGGCTGCCCTATTTCTTCTGTGAACTAGTGGACCAAATTTTACATCTGGTGCTTATCTAGTCTACTCTGCACTGGAAGCACACACAAGCAAGTCCAATCAGCTACTTAAAGAGGAAGGACATTTAATTCTTTTGATTGGCTGTGGCATCCTTTTTGTCCCAATCACATTTTCACTCTTAATCAGAAATATGTTTCCCTTTCCTAATGAATATTCAAATAAGCTCTGGAGAGCTAGTGTTCCATATGTAGTAAGTTCCTGAGCTAATCTGTCATTAAATTGCACACCCATTCATACATATGTAGCATTGCTTGCTTAATTGGAGGCAGGAGTAGATAAGAAGTGAGCATATCATGCCATTGAGGTTTTATTGTTGGTAATTGTTTTGGGTTTTTTTGTTTATTTAAATGACAGGTTATAAACTATTTTATTCATTTAAAAAAGAAAGGAAAGAATGATTCTAAAAAACATAGTGGTTGGGGCAAAGAAGAACACATAGAATGCATAGCAGTTGTACAAATAAAAAAAAATGTATACATGTTTTATGAGAAGAAAAACTAAAATACAACAGAATAGATTGTTGGTTGCCAGGGACAAGGGTTGGTGGAAATGGGGGAAGGCTGTAAAAAAAGACAAACTTCCAGTTATTAGATGAGTAACATCTGGGGGTATAATGTACAGCATGGTAACTATAGTTAACAATGCTGTATTGCATATTTGAAAGTTGCTAAAAGAGTCAATTTTTAAAGTTCTTACTATATGAAAAGTGTAATATGAGAGCTGATGGGTATACTAATTTTATTGTGGTAATCATTTTGCAATATATACATATGTAAAATCACTATATTGTATACATTAAATATAAAATGCTATATATAAATTATATATCAATAAAGCAGAAAATATTTTCAATCATCTATGAAATATCACATAAAAGGGAAGAGTGATGAGAATGATAAGGAATCTATATATATAAAACCCTAATATGCAAATAGACTGAATGGCAGAATAATCAAACAACTGGTCAATATGACATGTGATGACCACCAGGGGACACACGCGGAACATAGCAGGAGTTGGCTGCAGTGGGATGGTGGAGCAGGTGAGCAGGGGCACCAGACAAAGGCTGTCATTGGGACAAACGTCTGATGGTTATTATAAATTCTTTGCTCCTGCATACCATGGTCCCAGCTGGTGCTCGAACCCATGGCTGGCACTGGAACTGTGGCTCACACCCCCTGCTGGTGCCCAGCACCAGTCCCAATCACTTGGCACTGTCATCAGGTGCAACTGGCAGCTGCTGGCCCCGATCGCCCCTCAGGGCTTCTGTACCTCCCCTTGCTCCTGAGGGCAATTGCAGCCAGCAGCCACCTCTCACACCCACAGCCAGCAATGGCCCTGCTCACACATGTGGCCAGCACTGGAGCCACTGCTCACACTTGCTGTCAGCTCCTAGCACTGACCCCGATTGCTTGGTGCCATCAGCAGGTGCAAGTGGGGGCTGTCTGCACTGATCATCCCTGGGGGCTTCACAACTTCCCCTTGCTCCTGAGGAGTGATCAGGGTAGCAGCCACTGCTCATACCCACTGATGACACCAGCCATTCTTGCACCCACTGCTTTGTTGGCTCCAGTCCCAATCGCTCCACACCATCAGTGGGTGTGAGTAGGGCCAATGGTGGCAGCAGGAGTGGGGCTGCTGGCAGACAGGAGACTGGAAACCATGGTGGGAGGGCTGGGTAGGTGCACGGAGGATAGCCCAAGACCTGCTTCTGTGCCCACCACAGCTTCACAGCGCACAGTTCCTTTCAAGGTGCATGAATTTGTGTAGTGGGCCCCTAGTCCTATGTAATAAAAGCCTTACATGCTAAGTGTCCAGTCATCCATTCAACCAATGAAAGCATAATATGCTAATGATATGCAAAGGCTCCTCAACCATTAACCATGATGTGCACTGATCACCAGGGGATAGATGCTCTGACTAGTTTGTCGCTGGGGTCTAGCTGGTCGGGACTGAGGGAGATGGCTTGGACACACCTTAGAGCCCTCTGATAGTCCCTCCTCAGTTAGCCAACTTCCCACACCAATGGGGTCCCTTGGCCTGGCCTGCTCCCTCTCACAATCCTGGATCCCTCAGGGGATGTTGGGGAGCTAGTTTCAGCCTAGTCCTGCAGTCCAGGCTCAGGGACCCCAGTGGTTCATGAATTTGTGCACTGGGCCTCTAGTAAATAATAATTAAGCAAACAAACAACTAAAATGCATAAGTTTGGCAGATCAATACTAGAAGTTCAGGCACTAAAGAAGGTGATTAACTTGGCCACAAGCTCCTGAGCTTAACAATACATAAATAAATAAGAACTGAAATTTAGAAGAACAAACTTGACTAAATATAATTATACTTCATTTACCAAAATGATCTGTTAATTAATCAAGAAATGTGCTTTTGTGTTTTCTTGGAAGAAGCTAGAAAAACATTACTGTTGTTATTAATAATTAAAGTGAGACTGTTTTGTTTTGTGTTTTTTTTGCCATGATAACATTTCACCACTAGTTGTTAGTTGAGATAAACCTACCACTGGGACTGCCTAGGAGAAATGCAATTAAGAACCATTGGAGCCATCAAGAGACCAAAGGAATATTGAATGTAAATGGACTACAAAGATTTACAAGGAAATGGTTCCATAGAGGGAGTCTAGTGACACATAAACCACCAGAGCTCAGCCTTTAAATGGCTTCTAATTTTTACCAGAACCTTGGGATGGAATTAATTCCACGTAAATTAGTGAAAAACATCTATTTTGTGTTATAATTTGGAGATCTGACACTGCATGTGAGCTTTTTATTTTATTGTTTTGGCATTGAAACATTTAAAACAACTGAAGCATTAATTATTGAAGGAATCATGCTAAGAATTATTAGAACTATCCCAGTGCACCAACTGCAAGGTTGTGGACAGCACAACCAGTGGCCTAGGCCTTGCCCTATGGCTTCTAAGAGAAATTTTCTGGAATGAGAGCCACAAGACAGACCCCACACTTGTGTTTGTTCCCTAAATGTGTCTATTTTAGCTTAACCACAGCCACCAGAAAATGGCATGGTGAGTGTCCCCAGGCAATTCATTATATTTTTTTGGCTTCTAAAATATGTTTTTATAAAATGTATTTTTATTGATTTCAGAGAGAAGAGAGAGGGACAGAGAGATTAAAACATCAATAATGAAAGAGAATCATGATCAGCTGCCTCTTGCATGCCTCCTATTGGGGATCAAGCCCATAACCTAGGCATGTGCCCTTGACTGGAATTGAACCCAGAACATTTTAGTCCACAGATCATCACTCTATCCACTGAGCCAAACTGGTTAGGGAGATATATAATTTTCAGAGAGAGAGGAGAGAGAGAGAGATAGAAATAACAATGAGAAATAAATATAATTTGGGTGCCTCCTGCACTCCACCCTTCTGGAGCTGGAGCCTGCAACCCCTGGCATGTGCCTGACCAAGAATGGAACCAGTGACCTCCTGGTTTATAGGTCAACACTCAACCACTGAGATACACCTGCTGGGCCATTATCTTTTTAATATCAAATGGTTTGTCATGATAATCCTTAACATTTAAAAAAGAAAAAAAAAGAAGCAAAAAAAAAAAAGGATGGAGCAGTATTTATGTGCTAGGTTTGCCCTGATGAAATACCACTAGCTGGATGGTTTCAGAACAGATGTATTTATTTTTTTTCTCACACTTCTGGGGCCTGGAAGTCCAAGATCAAGATGTCAGCAGGTTTGGTTTCACAATTGGTAGTTGGCCATCTTCTCACAGTGTCCTCACATGGTCTTTCCTCTCATACTCTCTGTATATCTCTTTGTAGATCCTAATCGCCTTTTAATCTGAATCAGGAAGGAGGTATTGATTTAATTCCTGATCAGGGCACATGCCCAGTGTGCGGGCTCAATCCCCAGTGTGGAGTGTATAGGAGGTAGCCGATCAATGATTTTCTTTCATCATTGATGTTTACATCTCACTCTCCCTGTCCCTTCCTCTCTGAAATAAATAAAATTATATTTTTAAAAATGATTAAAAATGAGAGTTAAGGTGGCACTTGAACATTAAACAGAGGACACATATCAAAGTTTCATAATTTACAAAGAATGTGCAAGGATTCTAACTGAATCTCAAGGTCAAGTGTAAATATTGTGCTTATCAATTATTTGTTAGCTTACTATGCTATATCATAACTTCCCATAAACCACCAATTCACATATGCAGATGCTGATTTAGAAGCAGAAATTTCTATAGGGTGTAACTGTAAAATTGACCTCAGGCTATTACAGTTGGCTCCTAGTCTATGACAAAATTGGTATATATTGTTAGGTGATCCAAAAACCTTTAACCAATAATTCATCCCCTTGCCCAACAAATAACTTTAGATGATTACTTTTATTTTTTTCAACTTTTTAAATATTTTATAAGAATATACTATTTTTAATAAAAATGGTTCTAATAGTTTAAAAAGATAGAAGATGCCTTGAAGGAAGGAATTAAAAGAGCCACAGCAGGAAATCAAACAATAAAAAATCCACTAGGGAGAAAGATAAACACTGTGGGATGAGCAGAAACACACCGCTAGTAGAAAGTCTTAATACTGAAAATAATTATTTCAGATCATTTTTAGCAGCAATATAAGTTTGAGATATCACTGAAATATGCAGATTTAAACAAGTGAAACAAGAAAAGAACAAAACATTAGCTTTCTCTAAAGGAAAGAAAATTATAAGAAATTAGATTAAGTGGTCAAATAAAAATAAATACAATAAATACTACTAATAAGTATATGCAAAATTTAGTACTAAATGGCACAGCAAAATTTAATACTAAACAGCAAAGGTAAAAAAAAATAGGCACATTGGAGGTAAAAACAAGATTTTTAAAAATTTCTTGGCATCTTCCACCTACTAGGTAAAACATACACATATGATTATTTATATATGACATAACCTTATTTTCTCATATTCTCTTACATGATGTTGATGGAGAATATTTATTGAACAAACTTAATGTTTCAATAAATACATTGAAGGACATAAAGCAACACCTAAATAAATAGGTAGTATACCATGTTCTTTACTATGAAGACTTAAATTTGGAAAGAAATCAAAGCTCTCCAAATTATCTGCAAATTCGATTTAATTATATAAATCCTGGAAGCCCAATGCACAAAATTTGTGGAAGGGGCTCAGCTTTCACAGCACCTGCTTCCTACGGAAGGTTGTCCAGAAAGTCATCTGGAAAGTCATTTGGCCACCAGGTCTAATTAGCATATTGTGCTTTTATTATTATAGATATTAACAGAGTGTTTGGGGGCCTACATAACACATAGTACTAATATTTATGTAGAAGTAAATGATCTAAGAACAAATACTATTGAATTAGAACACAGTCTTGCTGAACCAGATAGCAAATCTATATTTGTATCAAATTACAATAGTTTTTACACTATCTATATATATAAAACCCTAATATGCAAATATAGACCAGTATAAAAAACCACAGAATAATCGAACAACCAAACAACCAAACAAATAGTCACTATGATGTGCACTGATTACTAGGGGCATGTGCGGAACATGGCACAGGTAGATGGCAGAGTATGGGTGTTGGCCGTGGCATGATGGTGCAACAGATGAGTGGGGGTGCCAGACCAGGTGGGGTGCCGGTCACTGTCATTAGGGTGAGCCTCTGGTGGTTGCTGAAAGTTCTTTGTTCCTGTGCACCAAGGTCCTGCCTGGTACTCGCACCTGCTACTGGCACCAGCCCCACTCACATCCACTGCCAGCTCCAGAGTTGCCACTCCTACATGCTGCTGATGCCTGACAACAACTCCTATCACTTGGTTCTGTCAGCAGGTGTGAACACTGGCTGCTGGCCCTGATCACCCCTCAGGGCTTCTCCACCTCCTTCTGCTCCTGAGGGGCAATCAGGGCCAGCAGCCACCTCTTACACCTGCTGTTGTGCCAGAGCCACTGATCACACCCACTGTGGGTGCTGACCCCGCTCACACCTGCAACCAGTACCAGAGCCACCGCTCACACTCACTACCAGCTGCCAGTGCCTGGCACTGGTCCAGATCACTCAGTGCCCTCAGAGATGTGAGCAGTGATATAATTTCATATAAATAAAGTTCAAAACCAAGGAAAAGCAAATTTTAGTGTCTTGTAATGTGGTTTTAGGTGGTTAAAATAAGAAAGTAGTTACAGTTAATGACAAGTAATTATTGTCTTTAGAATGGAGAGAGAAAAAGGAAATTGCAAAAGGGCCCAAGAAAACTTTTTGAGGTATCAAAGTATCCAGTTTTTTGACTTGGGTGACTATTATCCTGGCTTTACTTTGGGATAATCAATTCATCTATCCATTTTTTAGAGTTCTCTAATGTGTGTTACATTTCACAATAAGAGTACATTTGCACATATAAATGAGAAATAGATTCAGAGGCAGAGAAACGAGATCACCCTTCAAAAACATTGGTAACAGTGCAGTTTTTAAGTTCTGTTTATGGGGTCCTAATACTGTTAGATATTTATATGCAAGCTTAATTTTCTACTGGTGAGCTTTGACTTCTGGTTCCTTCAGCAAAACTGTGAAAAGTGAGATGCCTGAGATCAGAATAGCCTGTGTTCCCTAAGTTGGTGGCTGAGGACTGTGCAGCAGATGTTCTTAAGAAATCAGTGCTTGCTGTGACAGCAGTATCAGCATGCAAGACCGAGTGTTCAGAATGATTGGTCTGTGCTGCGTGCAGACCATGTGGAAGCTGAACAGAACTGATTCAATGATCCAAGAACACAATGTCTGGAACTTTCCACATCCTGAATACTTTTTTTTCCCCCAGCCTCCAATTGATCATCTAACACTGCTATGTCCTATGGTTTTGCTAATATTCTTGTCTTTACCTGATCATGGTGCTGTTCTATAAGACATGGACAATGCTCTCAAGACATTTTATAAGAAATTTTACCAGATGCAAGGTGGCAGATCATACTACACAGCTGTTGAATTCTGAAAAAGGCCACAGGTGCCACAAAGAATATACTATGTTAAGTCCTGTACCTTGGTAGCCAAAGGCTTATTCCAATCAGCTCAATCTTATTTTCCTTCAATCAGAAATATTCCATTTATCACACTGTGGACTGCCAACTCAATGGATAAGTTTCACTGGGACAAAATAGCATTTTATTTCTCCTAATAGAGGCCGGATGCACGAAACGTGGGCACAAGAGGGACTGAGGTCCTTCAGCCTAGCCTGCACCCTCTTCAATCTGGGATCCCTTGAGGGATGTCTGACTGTCCATTTTGACCCAATCCCAGTGGGTTTGGGCCAAAACGGGCAGTCAGACGTCACTCTCACAATCTAGGACTTCTGACTCCCAACTGCTTGCCTGCCTGCCTGATTGCCCCTAACCTCTTCTGCCTGCCAGCCTTATCACCTCCTAACTGCTCCCCTGCCAGCCCAAATGACACCTAACTGCCCTCCCCTGCCATCCTGGTCACTCCTAACTGCCCTCCCCTGCAGGCCTGGTCACCTCTAATTGTTCTCCCCTGCTGGTCTGGTAACCCCCAACTGCCCTCCCCTGCAGCCCAGGCAGGACCCCAAGTGCCCTACCCTGCAGGACAGGTTCCTCTCCCCTCCCCCCACAAAGTATCCTCCCCTGCTGGCCTGGTCATCCCTAACTGTTTTCCCCTGCAGGCCTGGTTGCCCCTAACTGTCCTCTCCTGCATGCCTGGTCATCTCCAACTGCCCTCCCCTGCAGGTCTTGTTACCCCTAACTGCCCTCCCCTGAAGGACTGGTCACCCTCAACTGCCCTCCCCTGAAGGACTGGTCACCCTCAACTGCCCTCCCTTGCTGGCCTGGTAACCCCTAATTTCTCTCCCTTGCCAGCCTCGTCACTCCCAGCTGCTCTCCCCTGCAGGCCTGGTTCCCCTCAACTGCCCTCCCCTGCTGGCCTGGTTGCTCACAACTGCCCTCCCCTGCCAGCCATCTTATGGTGGTCATCTTGTGTCCACATGGGGGCAGCCATCTTTGACCACATGGGATTGGCCATTTTATGTGTTGGAGTGATGATCAATTTGCCAATATCTCTTTATTATATAGGAGGATAATTTAACCTATGTCCATTCCAACCTACAGTCTTATTTTAGAATCACAGTCCTTATTCTGCTTTTTAGAAATCAGACAGAATTGAGTCTTTCCTTTGCTCAGTAATACTAGGAGTCCAAACTTTGTTCCCTCCTTTGCAATAAAAGCCCAAGTAATGCCAGCCTTCTTTTAGTAACTAAAAATTATAATCTCTGGTAAAGGGACCAAGAGGTTCACTGAAAATAAGAAAATAAATCATGTGGACATGATTCAAATACAATTTTTAATCCATATCAGGGTATTACATGGAATGCAAAACTGGAACACAGTGAATTTAGAATACATAATGTTGAGCATGGTAAATTTTTAATTAACCCCAATCATCATAATGTTGACTTTGGGGTCCTAAATGCATGAAGCCATTTATGACATTTTCCTGGTTTGATACTAAGTGCTACTGTTTAAAAAGCTAACTTATTGTAATAATGGAAGCATTAGTAAGGCTCTTTATATTACACTCCTCAGCATAAGCAACAGTCCTAGGAGTTACCTTTATCTCCAGTGTTTCTCAAGTCAGTACCATTAATGACTCAAGACAATAAACGGCACAACTTGGATTTGACCATTGTTCTCTCTGGCTCTTTCTTCTATGGCATATAACCCATCATCAGTGAGTTCACAACAGTTCTGATCTATTAACCAGAAGACTACTTATTTTTGTTGCTCAAAAGTTCATCTAGAAGTGCCATACAAATGGCCACTCAAGGGGACTTTTAGGCATAGTGTTAATATTTGAAATTTAAATAAATTATTTGATCTGATATTTCTCAGGATAAAATAATTATCATACAAGAAGATACCCCTCCAAGTTAATTGGGCTCCTAATAAAACAAAAGTAGTACAAAGGACAACTATTATTAAATGACTAGGAGTGGCTTTTGAGTTACTAAGGTATAATTCACAAAGCAAAAATATGAGCTAATTTCTCAATTCATGGGCATTCTGAGAATCCAAGGGGAAAGTCTGTAAATACTAACTAGATTGAAAAAAGCTATTCACTTTATTGAAAACCAACTACGCAGACACACACACACACACACACACACACACTTCTAAGTTTTTAGGCCATGAGAGACAGTGGGGAAAAAGCTGTAAGGCCGAAACCAGTGGATAGAGCATTGGTCTGTGGACTGAAAGGTCCCAGATTCGATTCGGGTCAGGGGCATGTACCTTGGTTGCGGGCACATCCCCAGTAGGGGGTGTGCAAGAGGCAGCTGATAGATGTCTCTCTCTCATCAATGTTTCTGACTCTCTATCCCTCTCCCTTCCTCTCCATGAAAAATCAATAAAATATATTTTTAAAAAAAGAAAGAAAGAAAAGAAAAAAGGCTGTAGATGCATATTAAATCCTCATGCAGCACCACACTCTCTCTCATATACCGGAAGCCCAAGCTCTATTCAGGTTACTAGAAACATTGTCATGTGCACAGTACTAAAAAAAAGTGTAGGAAAGGTGGAATCGTTGACTATAAGAAAAGATCCAAAGAATATCAACACCATGCCCAAATTAACAGGTACACTTCTCAGCAGTATAAACATAGCAATTTCAGATGCTTTAGTGCCAATCAGCTATCACAATCACATCATTTATAGCACTTTCCCTTGACATAAAAAGATGCCCCTGGAGAGCTGTTATGATGCTGAATATATCACTGAGTTATAAAATACACACACAAAAAATCAAAACCATTTGAGAATGTGCCTGTATCAGCAAAAGTATGGATAAATCTGAAAATTGAATCAAGAGCAAGTTAAGAAAATTCAATTTTTCTTACTTTTCCCAGAAAGTATCCCAACCATTCCTAGTGCACTTCCTTTCCTGTTCAGGTTTCTATAGCTCTTAAATATTATACACACTCTCTCCGAGCTAATTATATCTTATTTTAAGTTCTTTCTCTTCAAACATGGTTCAAGTTTTTGAACATGATAGACTCTGAGTCCATTTAGTTACTATCTTCCCATTGTTCTATGTAGAGAAATAGCTGATCAGCTAATACTGTTCTATTAACTTCTGGAAGGACAGACAAGGATAATGAGAACTATGATCAGGGAATGAGAATGTAAAATAAAACTGGGCACTTTCCTTCTAGGAATTCACAATCCTATGAAATAGGGGCTATTGTAGAATTAGAATTCAGGGGCCAAATTTGAGACACACACCTATCTCACAAAGGCTCTAGAAAATATTGAAAGAAATAATTTAACTACTTTGTAAAACAGAAACAATTTTTCCAGCACACATTGGGTGATCACTATCCCCAAACAAAGATATATACTTTGGAGGAAAAATACATATGCATACATGTGTGTGCACACATACACACACATACCTGGTATAACACACCCACATATACACCTGTGCATATATGCCTCAAAAGAGTGGTCATGTAAAAGTAATTCTACCCAGAGAAACTAACTTGGTAAAATTACTGCAAAATCACCTAAATAATCCATTTTTTTCTATGTGTCACTAATAAGTATTTTGCCACAAACAGCTATTTCATATACAGGTATATTATTGTTGTTCAGAAGGAAAAGGAAAAACTATTGTTCAAAACCTTCTAAAATCTATAATATTTCTGAAACAAACATACACTTGAGATCCAAAGTATACATACGCTATTTCTTCTCTGAAATGCCCTGTAGAGCATTCAAGCTTCATCTTTAACCCCAAGCATGTAGACAGTAATGAAAATGTCACACAAGTTGCTACAGTGTATTATTAAAAATCTAAAATATAAATCAAAGGAGGTAGGAATATTGCTGTAGAATTTACTGGCTATAAGCTGTGTCTCATATTACTCATCAAAATTGAAAAAGTCATACTTATTCTCATAGGAAATTAAGGAGACTTGAAATGACTTAATGCAAGTTATTTTAACTTACAAGGCAGTTGTGTAAAAGAGAACAGATTAAATTCCCACTTTCAGAGGAAGCTAGAAGAGAAACACAGGTAGCTAAAGGGCAATAATGGCGTAATGAGATGGCTTGAGTGCTTGAAAAGTAATTCTTTCAAAAGACTTTTTTTTTTTCATTAGGTCTTTTCAGACTCACAGATGTGAGGGTCAGAACCACTAAGTCTCAGCAATCAGGAGGCAGGCCTGGTGGGTGACCCTTCTTGAGGTCAAGAGAATAATGAAAGCCAACTGGTGAGAGCAGGGAGTATTCACCAGCACATCACTGACACACAGCTCATGATTGCTTTCAGAAAAGCTCCTGGACAGTCTATCACCAAGAACCAGATAGAATAAAGTAAATGTCTTGGGACAGGGGTGTCAAACCCTCTCATCAAATTAAGTAAAAATCTACCATTATCATCCATAAAAAATTCTAAAGTACAAATCTGAGATAACAATCTAGTTACAAAGATACTTAAATCAATTAAGTGACCTAAAATAAAAATCATATAAGAAATACTTTATTTTTTAATCCACACAAGGATATATTTTTTCATTGATTCTTGAGAGATTAAAGGTGGGGGAGAGAAAAAAAAAAACACATTGATATGAGAAAATAACATGGATCAGTAGCCTCCTGCATGCACCTGAACAGTGGATCCAACCTGTAACTTGGGTATGTACCCTAACCAGGAATTAAACTCATGAAACTCTGGTGCAAGGATGATTCTCTAATCAACTGAGTCACACCAGTGAGGGCAGGGATAATTTCTAACAAAAGTAGCCTTTCTATATATTAACCAGTGGCTTGGTGCATGAAATTCATGCATGGGGAAGGGGCATTCCTCCACCCAGCCTGCACCCTCTCCAATCAGGGACACCTTGGGGGATTGATCAGCAGCCCCAGGGGAGGCCTGAGGGAAAGAGAGGCACTGCTCATGGCCAGGCCCCAAGAGAGAGAGGTAAGGGCTGATCAACAGCTGCCACAGAGGCTACAGATTAGACCCTGCTTCTTTCTCCAAGCTTCTCTTCATGCCTGATCCACACCCCCCTTGGCAGTCAGTAGGTCGAGCCTTTGGTCATTTTGGATGTTACGACCCTGGGTTTTTATATATTAGGATGGTCCTGGCACAACTTCCCTAGAAAAAATAACCAAGTAGTTCAATTGGAGTGTCATCACATATACCAAGGTTGCAGGCTGAAATAGATGATCAGGGCACATACAGAAAGCAACCAATGAACACATAAATAAGTGGTACAACAAATTTCTCTCTCTTTCTCTCATCAAAAAATTAAAATAATTTCAAAGGCAAAGATGAAAAATAGAATCAATAACCAAGATTCAACTATATGCTATTTTTAAGAGATACACTTTAAACTAAAAACACAACCCTAGCTGGTTTGGCTTAGTGGATAGAATGTTGGCCTGTAGACTAAAGACTCCCAAGTTTGATTCCAGTGAAAGACACATGCCTGGGTTGCTGGCTTGATCCCCTTCCAGTTGGGAGTGAGCAGGAGGAAGCCAATCAATGATTTTCTCTCATCATTGATATTTCTATCTCTCTATCCCTCTCCCTTCCTCACTGAAATCAATAAAAATATTTTTTTAAATTTAAAAACACAAATAAGTTTAAAGTAAAAAACATGAAAAAAGCTATACCATGTTAATGGTAAGCATCATAACTCATTGTGGCTTCATTAATATCTAAAACTGTAGATTGTAGAATGTGAACCATTATAAATAATTATTAGGGTCATTTCATCATGATAAATTAAATAATTATAAGAAATAATATATTACTTTAAATTCTCTTAAATAAAATTTAACACTAAAGGCAGAAATATATAAGTCCCTAGTCAAAGTTGTTGATTCAAGGAAATTGGAACAGCATTATCAACCTAATCAATTCATTCAACACTATACACTTACTGGTATGCATATATATATATATATATATATATATATATATATATATAATATAGATTGTACATTCTCTTCAATTACTTTTAGAATGTTCACTAAGACAAATAATACTAGCCATAAGATAAGTCTCAATAAATTTTAAAAGATTAAAATTATAAAGAATAGGTTTGTTAGCTGACCTAATTAGAGTTAAATTAAAATTAATAACTATAACATATGTAGAGACCTCCGTTTGTAAATTAAATGCCTCAACTCTAAATAACTATGATTCAAAACAAAAGTAACAAGTTATAAAAAATTTCCAACTAATGGTAACAACTCAATATACCAAAATGCGTGAATGCAATATTTAGAGGGAAAGTCACAGCTTTTCAATGCTTATATTAGAAAATATGAAAGATATGCAATGACCTAAGTTTCTACCTTAACCCTTTGTAAGCCATAAGCATCTATAGATGCTTTAAAATTATTTTTTCATGAGAATTTTCAACTGAAAATATTCAATAACACCCAAATTGTGATTACTATAGTTATTTCTATAATATTCATTGCAAATTGATTTTTTAAATTAAATTCAAAATATCATGGTATGTGGGGATGGTTTCTGTTTTGGTTGCATGGCAGTTAACTGGTTAAAAACTAGAAAAAAAATTAAACCCAAAGTAAATTGAAAAACAACATTAGAACAGAAATTAAACATAAAATAAACATTTAAGAAAATTAGCAAAACTAAATATTGGTTGTTTAAAATAGTTAATAAAATTAACACCTTGGAAGAATATTAATTTCCTAGGACTGTCATAATAAATTATCACAAACTGGGTGCTTAAAACAGAAACTTAAAAAAAAAAAAAGTAACTGGATGGATTTAATGAAAGTAAAAGATAGAAACAAAGAAGGAAAGAAAAAAGAGGCTGAAGTGAAGAACTGGAAGAATCTCGGGAATGTAGAGCACAAATCCCAAAAGTACACAAGCACACAATGTGCATTTCTGGTGTAACAAATGAGAGAATTCTAGGGTTGCTGGTGAATATATATATATAATTTTAGATAAAGTTCAAATCCTTGTACCTACTCACAGGAGGGCCTCTGTGAGTTCATTCCTTCTTCACACAACCAATGATTATTTAAAAAGTCTTTATTCCATAAGCCCTGATATATGCTATTAATACAAAAATGAATAATGTGCCTGGCTTGTGTGCCTCAGTGGTTGAGCATCAACCTATGAATCAGTAGGTAATGGTTTGATTCCTGGTCAGGGAACATGCCCAAGTTGTTGGCTCAGTCCCCAGTGAGGAACAGGCAGGAGGCAACTGATCAATGATTCTCTCTCATCATTGATGTTTGTTTCTAGCTCTCCCTTCCCCTCTGAAATCAATATATTGATATATATATAATTATCATTTTGTCCTCATTTGGACATGAGCTACTTTAATGACATCTCACTGCCTTAAAGTAGCTCATGTCCAAATGAGGACAAAATGATAATTAAAACAGCCCAACAGACAGATGTGCCCGTTATGTGCAGGTAATGTTTATCATTGGAGTGCTGTGCAAAGGCCTCATCTTACCTAACTTGAAGAGGGAAAAGGGCACCAGAAAAAATCAGAATAGAGATGGTAGAAAAAAAGAGAAAGAACAGGTGATAAATTTAGCATAAAGAAAAGCACAGAGTCAACTGGAATATAAAGGACCAGATTTGGAATATACAGAGATTATAATGGGGAGAGTAACAAGGGTCACATTATGGAGGGCTTTCTCTGTTCCATTATACATCTTATACTGGCTTTTCTGTTGACATCCTACTGGGGTTAGTATGATACTTCAGCCAAGTCTGCCTGGCACAGCCAGGGATCATACCTGCCATCCCAGGTTAAATATTAATAGCATCCCTTTCATTCTCAAAAGTGTCACAGTTTAGACAACAGAGGTGAACAGTATCCTTTAAATTACTTTTTTAAGTATAAATTTCTGGATAGGACATTATAGTTAGTAGTATGAAATATGAATTTGAAGAGAACAATAGGACACTAGAAGTCCATTAAGGAATATGATACCATAACACATTCTAGGTTGCATTGTCAAGGATGCATTTGAGATTAAAAAAAAAAAAAAAAAAAAAAAAAAAAAGGGAAAATAGAAGTCCATTAAGAGAAGGCAAAAACCTTGAAGTGGCAATACAGTTGGTGAGGAGGAAACCACTTTAGGATATGTTTAGAATGTACAGTAAATAAAACATGTGTAAAGGGATAGAAAGAGAGGAGTCAGTAAATGCTCTTAGATAATCTCTGTAGCTGAACAGAAAAGGAAACACAAAGGAAGGTACAGAGGAACTAGAGATAAAAGTTAGGAAACTTAGAACGTGTCACTCAATCCACCTTGCACCCTCTCCAATTTGGGACCCCACTGTTTAATAGTTTGTTTAGGCCAGCCAGATATCCCTCTCACAATCCAAGACTGCTGGCTCCCAACCACTTGCCTGCCTGCCTGCCTGCCTGATTGCCCCTAACTTCTTCCTGCCTGCCTGATTGCCTCCCTAACCACTTCCCTACTGGCCTGATTGCCCCTAGTTGCCCTCCCCTGATGTCCTGCTCTCCCCTAACTGTCCTCCCCTGCAGGTCTGGTTGCCCCCAACTGCCCTCGCCTGCTGACCTAGTCACTCCGAATTGCCCTGCCCTGCTGTCCAACTTGTGGCAGCCATCTTGTGCCCACATGGGTGCAGCCATCTTTGACCACATGGGGGCGGCCATATTGTGTGTTGGAGTAATGGTCAATTTGCATATTTTCTCTTTATTATATAGGATTATTATATAGGACTATATTCAAAACACCCTTTAGAGGGGAAGCCTGTCCCCTACTATATCAAGGCGGTTTTACTCTAAAGAGATCTGGTTCTTTTGCAATGTAACTAGGAGCCTAGTGCACAGATTCATGCAGTAGTGGGATCCCTCAGCCTGGCCTGTGGGGATCAGGCCAAAACCAGCTATCCAACATCCTCCAAGGGGTCCAGGATTGCAAGATGGCAGTTCTCGAATGACACACCACAGAATAGGGCTCCCTCCTCTCTGGTTCCAATGCATCACCCAAGAACTGCAGCTGCCAAATCACCTAGGCTCAGCAGCTCCTGTATTGAGCATCTGCCCCTTGGTGGTCATTGTGTGTCATAGCTACCAGTCGCAGGGTCAGACAATTGCTTGGGCTTTTATATATATAGATGTATGTGTAATATTTTATTTTTCATCATGGATAGGTGGTCTAATCACCAACTCAGCACCCAGGAAATTCAGCCCCTAAGATCTTAAAATGTCAAGAGCTGGAAGATATCAATAGTTTCAGATCTTAGAACCAGAAAGAAATAGGTTCAAATATATATTTGCATTGGATGCTGATCAATTTGTGAGCATGGAGAAATGTGGGAAGATCCTACTGACACAGATTCTGTCCCAGACCAGGACTGTCTGTTTCTTCTTTTCCCAGAAAGTATATATATGGCCATGAATAGAGAGCAGTGAGTGTTGAAACTTGGCAGCCTCTAGTAAGATCGCCTATGAAAAGAGTCATCCAGGAGATAGCTAACCCATTTTTCCTAAAAAGGAGCTTGATAACCCCAATGAGTTAATCATTCCTTACCAGAAAATAGTGTGATCTTATTTTACTGGATAGATTAGAACTTAAATTGTTGAAGTACATCCAGTCTTTACAGAGGTAGTTGGCCAAATCAGAGAAAAGGAGATATTTTCTAATTCCCCAACTTTTGTGGTTGTAGGTAATGTGGAAGGCATGATACATTCTACCCCCCATGGTCTGCAAACTACGGCTCTCGAGCTACATGCAGCTCTTTGGCCTCTTGAGTATGGCTCTTCCACAAAATACCACATCTTGGGTGAGTCGATTTTGAAGGAGGGGCATTAGGAGAAGTTTAAGTTTAAAAAATTTGGCTCTCAAAGGAAATTTTAATAATTGTACTGTTGATATTTGGCTCTGTTGACTAATGAGTTTTCAGACCCTATCCCATAGAGTAAAAAATAAATAAAAATAAATGCTTCTTTCTTCTTAAAATAAGAGAGCAAAGTTACTGTGAAAGCAAGAATCAATATTTAGATCCACAATCAAAAATATGAAGTGATATTTTTAATTATAAATAAAGCAAATTAAACCATTGAATTTACTGTCTAATCTAATGGCACATACCAGTCACTGACAAAGCAAAGACAACCAAACATGTGTTCTTTTCACCATTTTAGCTTCAATTCAATCTTAAAATGAATTAATACTGTGATTCAATTCACATTCAACATTTCAAGGAATAAAACTTTCATCATGTTCCAGAAAGTTAATGTCAATCTAATAGATTTCATTAGGTGGTGAATTTTAGGTTGAAAGCATTTCTAGTGAGTAAAATACAATATATTAATAGTTAAAGCATATTTCCCATTAACCTGTTTTTATTTAATATAGTCTCATCATTCCTAGTTATGCTCTTTTGGACCAACCCAAAGCATTGTGCTCTTACTTGATATTTATGTCATTCTAATGACTTGAATTTGTTTAGTAAAATCTATGAAGGGTAAGATCTTTCTGACTATGTCAGCATATTTAACCTCTGAGGAATGTCTGCTATCACATAATTTTGCACAGACTTTATATTTATACAAATATTTTGTGTCTGCAGGGGGTAAAATGGACCTCTTTCATGAATATTCAACAGTGATTTTTCTTCTAGTAAGATACAGTCATCGTTGTTTTTTTTTAAACTAAATACTAGGATGTCTATATATCTCTTCCTTTCATTCTTTATAGTGCAATAAAGGTGATAATATGATAATTTTAGGAAACTATTCATATGACATGTTAATATACTTGTCACAGATATTATATGTGTGTTTTTATGTGTGGTATTTTATAGATTACTTATGTACATCATTTTTTTTTCTTACAATGATACATCAAAATGTTTAGTATAGGTACTGTCACTTTAAATATTAGGGGGAAAAATTAACAGAACAATTCATTTGCCCCCAAATCAGCTAGTATGTAGCAAAACTGTGAATTCAATCTATAGTGATTGATGCTAGCTTCAGGTGAAACACTACATAGACCATGATCTCAGGTGGTAGTTCCACTGTCCACCCATTTCACCACGAGTCTCCAAAGTGACCTGGCGAAGGGCAAGGTGTGATAGGAAGTCTCTGGACTAAACATTAAAATGTAAGAGGGATTTAACCACAGCAAGAAAACTGTAGCCAGCAAAATGAAGACTGTGTAGGGTAAGTAGAAAAATATAAACGTGGAATGAAAATAATATTCTCTCTAGAATAGAGAAAGGGGACGATATATATCCTTTCCCTTCTCTTTCTTCCAAGTTCAGGTGAGTAAATCACAAATGTGAGATAATGGGTGCTTTGGTGAGAGTCAAAAGCATTAAGAAATTAGTGAAAGCCTCAGTTTCAGGCTTCCTTCTAGATTAGTCCAATTGGATGCTGCAAATAGAATGGGAGGTCTATCCAGGAATAAAGTGTGTGTGTGTGTGTGTGTGTGTGTGTGTGTGTGCCCGCGCACGTGCGCGTGCATTAGTGAAGAAACAGTATTCCAGAGGGGGAAGCAAGAGGGTATTTTAAATTGTCACAAAGGGTTAATACAGAAAAGTCCTAAAAATCCTCTATGTGGACATACTTGACTATATAAGATGTGCTTTTGTAACACACTTGCAACCACGGAAATGACTTCACAGATGACTTTGAGCCCTTCGCTCCCTAGACTGTGACAATTATTATAGAATGGGAGTCACAGCCTTTGTGTGAAGATACATGATTTTCTCTCCCCAAAGCCCTGACCTCCAAGAAAGGCAGAAAGGGGGTGATGTGTGTAAGTGCTGGTGTGTGTGTCCTCTTCCTGTGTCTTATAAACCAAAAGTATTACAGTGGTCACCAGCCTGAAGACAAACTATAGGAAAGTCTGAAATCAAATAATCACTCCTAATCCATTGATTTGGTCATAACTATGATCTGGCTCCCAGACTTTTCCAATCCATCTGGAAACTCTTGTTGGGAAGGTGGTTATCACTACAAAGACTATAGTATTACTGCTTCCCTGGGAAAAGTGAGATTCTGCCTCCTGATTCAGAGCTCTTTATCTGCTACAAAGAGCAATGCTATTATTTAAACAGCCACGGCAGTCTTTTCTCTAGTAATTCTGAGAAAGGAATTCTCCTAGATTTCTTATTCTTCAAATATGTTGTATCTATTCTCATGGAAAACATTTTAAGGTTACAAATAGCTTTACAATAATTCTCTCACAAGGTCTTTGTAGATATTCAAATCCTTTCAAATCTGAAACCACCCTGGAAAACCATGCAGAGAAAAATGGACTAGATAGCTCACTGAAAAAGCCTTTTTCATCTCTACAAGTAAAGGTTTTTATGAGAACAATGACCAGTCCACAGAGCTGTGATTTATAATGGGACGTTGAATCTGTCTAGATTCAATTAGCTTTTAGGAAACCCAGAGAGGGACAAATACTTACAAGAACATAGACCATTAGATCTAAGGGCTTCAAATAAGATATTAGTACTTTGTTTGAATATGAGATTATGCCCTAAAAAGCGGTCATATGATTTTTTTAATAGTTTCATCCACATTCTTATAACACTTTATAGTCTCAAATATTGAATATTTCTGAGCAAAATCCCAAAATTTACAAGAGAATGAGAAAGAAATTAGCATTCTAGGAAGTTAGTTGAATAATTAAGACTGACAAATTTGATTTAGATGAACCTTTAAAACATTAAGTTTTAAATACACATTGTAAAGAATTCAGGAGGTACAATAAAAGCTAATCATCTCAGCCACCCTGTCCTCAGCCCTTAAGTTTAACCTCCCCAGTAAAATATAAAAGGTTAATTAACACTCTAGGAAAGGACTAATCCATTCTCTTTAATAAAGTATATTCTTATCTGAAATCAACAGTGAAAACATTGAGCCATCAAAAAATCTTCTGGAAACAAATCCCACAACACAAATTAGGAAAGCTACAGGCAGCCAAGGAGTCTAATCATTTGGACACTTTAGAGGTTACAGCCATGACCTTGAAACTAACCCTGGGAATCTGACTGCAAGTGACTATGACTTTAATAAAACCCTTCATCTTAAAATGTAGAAAGATAAATTGAGAAGATAATGGCTTAAAAGTCCTCCTGTCCTGAAAGAAAGCACAGTTTAAGTAAAATGACTAAACCCAACACTAAAAGAAAGAAAACTTTCAAAAACAGAATGCAATTTGTTTTCTTCTTCTCCCGTACTCACTGTATTTGTGAGAGGTATCTCAGTCTGGTCAGGCTGCTATAAAAACACTATAGACATTTACTCCTCGTAGGATGGGAAGTCTAGAATCATGGCTCTTGCATTGTCATTTGAGGGCACTCTTCCATGCTGCAGACTTTTCATGTGTCCTCATGTGGCAGAAGGGGGCCGGAATCACTCTTGATCCTCTTTTATAGGGCACTAAACCCACCAATGAAAGTTCTACCCTCATGTTATTTTCACCTCTCAGAAGCCCACCTACTAAGACCATCATCTTTGGGAGTTAGGATATCAACATTTTAATTTGGGAAAAAACATAAACATTCAGACCATAGGAGGAGGAATAGCTGTCAAAGGTGAATACAGGATGCCCTATGGCGCAGTTGGCTGGGTGTTGCACTGCAAGGTTGCCAGGGCACATTCCTTGTTGCAGGCTCAGTCCCAGTAGGGGTAGGGAGACTATAGGAGTCAGCTGATTGATGTTTCAATGGCTCTCTCTCTCTCTCTCTCTCTCTCTCTCTCTCTCTCTCTCTCTCTCTCTCTCTCTCTCTCTCTCTTTTTCTCCCTCCCACCCCCCACCTTCTCACTATAAAAAATCCATTTTAAAAAATTCCTAAGTGAAAGAAAAAGGTGGATACAGAAATGAGGGCTCCAGGTTTGTCACCCCTTGGAGTATCAATATTTCAGTGATAGAGTCAGTGGGAATGTACAGAAGTGGAGCATCTGTGCTCATCTTTTATCCAGGGCTGCACTTGAATGAGACAGAGCTTTAAGTATTCAATAGTTACACAGACTACACCGTGCCTCAGGAGAACTTGGGTTGCATCCTCAGTTTTTAAATGCTGCATGACCTTAAGCAAATTAATCATGCACTTCAGAATCTTAGTTTACTCCCCTAAACAATGATGGTAAATATGTTCAGAAAAGTATCAAAGTATCAATCACAGAGACCACAAGTTGCCCATTTTCCCTTAGTCACATAAAAAATCAACAGGCATGTTTATAGCCAGGAGAGAGAGAGCTTCCCTTGCCTCTCTTGTGACAAATTTCTGTACAATCGTACATAAATAGAGCATCATGTGCAACTTCTGTGAGCCTTTCTTACAAAACACCAGTACATGCTGTCTGTCACTTACTTACTTATCCCTCCCCTCCATTTAGCTGCTTGGGCCTGTGGAAAATACAATTTTGAACTGTAAGTATGAGAGCCACTGCCCATGGAAGGTAAAGTAATGATCTAGAAATCTAGGTCCCAGGGGACTTGGTGGAGCAAAAATATCACACTAGTTGCTATAGGCTGAATGTGTCCCTCTGAATTCATATGGTGAAACCTAATCCCGAATGTGATGCTATTTGAAAAGTGGGGTCTTTGGGAGATGATCAGGGCATGAGGGTGGAATCCACGTAAGTGAGATTTGTGCTGTTATAAAAGAGATCCCAGAGAGTTCCCTCCCTGCCTCCATCATGTGAGGACAGAGCCAAGAGATGGCCTTCTATGAACAAGAAGTGGTCACTTACCACTGAATATGCTGTTGCCTTGGATATCCCAGTTTCCAGAAATGGGAATTAATTTTCCTGTTTATAAACCAACCAATCTTTAGTATTCTGTAATAGCAGCCTAAATGGACTAGGAGACCAGCCCTGAGTACTGTATAGTTGTTTTCCATTTAGGTGAGAGAGTAATAACTGTCTTATGTACAGCATGATAATTTGTGTTTTCTATCAATTGTAAGAATACTAATTTTTAAAGATGTAAAATTCAATACCTATAAATAGAGTGTTCATATAACAGAGACTAAAATATATGGAACCGAAACCAGTTTGGCTCAGGGGATAGAGTGTTGGCCTACGAACTGAAATGCCCTAGGTTTGTTTCCAGTCAAGGGCATATATATTGGTTGTGGGCACATCCCTGGTAGGGGATGTGCAGGAGGCAGCTGGTCGAAGGTTCTCTCTCATCGATGTTTCTAGCTCTCTATCCTTCTCCCTTCCTCTCTGTAAAAAAAATCAATAAAATATATTTTAAAAAATAAAATAAAATATATGGAATTTCCTTATTGCGGGTGACAAAGAAGTGGATCGCAAGGACTCAGATATTGTAGGCTAAGAAACTGATGCCTTGTTATGCACTAGCAAGATATTTTATTACATGGTCATCTGTCCTTGGAAAAGAGAAGATGAGGTAACTAGGCAAGGCTGTGACATTAGAGTAGATGATGGTAAAAATTAGTAGTGTTAATGGGAGTTCTACTGAATGAGACACATGAACTCTGATTTGAGGTAGCTGTTCTGCAAAAAGAGATGGAATTGCATATATCTGACCTACCTCCCACCCCCACCCCTCATTAACATTCTCCACCCTGCACCGACCCCTCCCCCAGGCCTTCACCACAAGATTACATGGACAATCTTGATTGCCTTTGCTTAGACTATTTTCACCAACGTTAATGAAATAACTTCAGGAGGCAGGAAGGTGACTGTTGGCACAGTGCAGGGGATCACCCTTATTTAAGGCCTTAGTAAACAAACTAGATCTTCCAATTTACAGACTCAGCGCTGGACGAATTGAAAGCAAAGTGCTTGTTTCCTTCAGCCTACTGTTTTCAGGAAACCTCTCCTATCACCTCATTCATTAGCTGTGAGAATTCAGGGTAATGTGATCTCTCTCTCCTTCATTTTACTGATGATGTGATGTCCCAGCTGTTTCCCTGCTCTCTTTTCCCTTTAGCTCAAATCAAACTGTTTCTTTCCTAAAAGCCAAAACTTCCACAGGAAGCTAAGCAACAATTACTAAGCATCTAGAGAACTGTATGTTTTTGTGCTGTAAAAGTCAGGGGAGGGAGTTTAATAGAAACTGAAGGACTTTCAACTCAAAAAGTCCTGTTTAGTTCAATATTCACTGGTCACATTTTCTTTTATATTATAAGCAATAAGGCTGAGCCAAACTCACTCTAATTGCAGCAAAGTCTTCAGTTACAAGAACTCAAATTACCCAAATCTTGATTAATTAAAACTTAGATTAAACCTATAGATCATGTGGCCAAGATCACAGACCTGTGGCAATTTTTTAAATAAAAAATCCAGTAGAAGGCTTATAGTCATAACAGATTATAGTCATATTCTAGTCAGCTTCTGGAATCTGTTCCTATAAATAGGACCCTAAATAATGTGGCTCCAAACAATTGTTATAAAAGCATAGTTCCTACCCAAATTCTATACAAATCCGATACACAGGAATTATTTTTCTCAAATATCATGAAGTATTGTAGGATATATCTCCAAGAAAAATTTTATCCAGTTACTGTATATATGCAGAATTAGTAACTTTCTTCCAAGTTTATTGATTCAGAATGTGCTTTGTAATGTTAAAGGATTTCCATTTCCTCACTAATTATATTTACTATTTATTTCTGCCACCAGTTTATTCAAGGTGCTGACAACCCCTCTAACCAACATAAAATTTTTTTCAATATCAAGCATGATTCTCTTTACTGGGGGAAGGGGAAGAGGGGAGCATACCCAATACCATGAATGTCACCTTGGCATTGTGTAGCTTAAGAGAAATACCCTTGAGGGACATCATTTGGGGTTCAACTGTCATGCACAGCCAAAAGTAACCTTAACACATAACACCCCACAAATAGACCTTACACTACTGCTCATTAAAGCAATGGTTCATGTTAAGAGTGATGTTCCAAGGTTCCTGGAAATGTATGAACACATCTTTGGTTGTGATAATGTTTGTGTTGCTACTGGCATCTTGTAGGTAGGGGCCAGAGATGATGCTCACTCTGCTATAGTGCCTTCAATGTCAACTGTGCATCAATTAAGCCAATTTACCCCCTTCTCTCAATTCGGACAATACAAGAAGTATAGTCTGTACAAGAAGTTACCCAAGTAGTCCTAAAATAAACCCATTTTGTTTTGTTTTTTTGTTCATTTCCTCTGTATAGCAGAGTTTAAGGTTTCCAATACCCAAGAACATTCTAACTTTTTTTTTTTTTTTTACTTTATCTAGATCTCAATGACAGACAACAAAGCAAAGTCAAAAATTCGATTTTAGAGCAACTGGATGAAATACCACATCTAACCGATTCCACCCACTTCATTGTTTTCTTTCTATAGCTTTGAAGATATTTACTACCACCGGAGGTGATTTAACATAGATTCAATTACTCTCCCTGCGCTTCATTATGACTTAAAAATATTTTCTGTTCACTTTATTAAAAAATAAAAGATGATCATAAAACATTTAGAAATCATTATTATTGAGCAAAGAGAAGAAAATTACAACCATTCATAATCCCAACAGATTCTGAAAAACTATTAACTCTGCAATGCATACGCTTCCAGATCTTTCTTTCCTAGGCACATATATTAGTCAATAAATGAGACCATATCTACCTACTGTTGATAACCAGACTCTTCCACCCCACACTTAGAAACAGATCACATTTTATATCAACAATTACCCATCTATCCTTTAAAAGCCCAGAGCCTGTCACCCCTGTAAATGGGAAAAATGACTTGTCACATTTCTAAATGACAGAGTTACATACAGATTTATTCTAATTTGAGAATTCTTTCCTGAAACCACGGGCAATTTTCCTCACGCATTAAACAAGCAAGGCCATTGTTGTTAAATTGTTGCAGCATCTTCTCTTGCTTTGGAAACGACACCATCTATCCATCCATCTCACTCAAACCCACTCTCCTAAACATGCACACTCCCATGTATACACATTACCACTTTGGATAGAAACATATTTCATGTTTCATATTTACTATGTCTCCCTGAGAAGCCTGTGAAAAGATACACCTTAGAAGCAAAGCCCTTAAAAAGAAAGAAGCACCCAGTTTACTACTAATTTAAATAGTGAATTGAAAGCTGTTGACATAGAAGACTTACGAGAGAAGTGGGCCTTGCCTGGAGTAATGGGAGGTCAGGGATGTTGCTGGCACTTACCACACTTAAATGCCTCTTTAAATAAGCATTAGGTTGTCCTAACCAGTTTGGCACAGTGGATAGAGTGTCGACCTGTGGACTCAAGGGTCCCAGGTTTGATTGTAGTCAAGAGCATGTACCTTGGTTGTGGGCACATACTCAGTAGGGATTGCGCAGGATGCAGCTGATTGATATTTCTAACTCTCTATCCTTCTCCCTTTCTCTCTGTAAACAATCAATAAAATATATCTTTTTAAAAAATAAAAATAAATAAAAAAGCATAAGGTTATAAATCTGTAATTTTGTAAATTAACATGTCCCAAAATATTTCGCATGAACTCACCAGGGAGTGAGAACTTCAGCTGGTCTGGTGGGCCAAGGTCAAGCACAAGTTTTCTTTTTCTTGGCTACACTAAGGAGCTACACCTGTGTGTTCAGACCCCCCACCCCCAAAGGTTCACCTGAATGTGTTGTCTCAGTGAAAAAAAGGAGAGAATTGGGCTTCATCAAGCTTGAATTTAAACTACTCCACAAGACTTAAAGTCATTATTGATTTCATTTTTCTTCTTTTGAAAGGTTTTCACATCTACATTCCCAAAGGCCTGTGACTAATCCAGAGTTCAGTTGCATGGAGTAAGCCCTGGCTTGTGCATCATGGTTTCACTTTCTCATGTGAATAAGGCCATGACTTCTCTGGAATATGCTCTCTCCCCAAATATGCTCTCTAGGCCACTCATCCCAAATGCAGAGGCGAGAGTTAATACATAAAAATAACAGCAGTACAAGCGATATTAAAAGCGATAGATCAAATGAAAGCAATGTGCACTTAAGCTACGGGGGGAAGCCGTGCTTTGGTATAAAACTGCATTATCTCTAACATCTTTCAATGTTGTCATATTTTATGGGCACTACTTTATAGCTCTAAGTTGTCGGTAAATGGTATCAATAGGAAATAATCATTGTGCAAACATGAAAATAAATCCTGTTTGGTGGAGGAATAACCTCTCCCTACCCCCATGGAGAATATATTTTTTAGACTCGGCTACAAAGGGTAAACTGGCCAGATCCCAGCTGCTTGAACCCTGCACATTGCAAACGAAGGCCTCTTGTCAACACTGACTCTTCCTCTGACCCAGAGAAATAGCCTCTGAGCCTGCCAGTAGAATATTCTGCCTGATACAATGTTTCCCATGCCTTTTATTCTTTGGGTCACTATGTACCAGCTTTTATTCTTTGGGTCACTATGTACCACCAAGTGCTAGCAATGTGACTTTGGTGAAAGCCACTTTTGCTCTAGAGTGGTGGGGCGGGGAGCAGTGGGAGTCTGGAGTCTGAGAAACTAAGTGTGTACTGTATGTTTAAATGACTGATTCCCAATAAAATCTACTGACAATACTCAGGGGGTGTCCCTTTACACATCATTAAGTGCATCTCTCTGTGACTCCCCTGAGAGAACACCAGGGAGATTTGCTTGGTTTCTCCAAACTGAGCCCCATGTGCCCTTCACCTTTGCTGACTTGAACCAAGAAGTCCTTTAGCTGTAATAATCTATAACCAGGAGACTAATAGCTCCTGAGTCCTCTAGCAAATCACCGAGCCTGGTGGTGACTTTGGGAACCCCCAATGCACCTCCATTTGTGCATCCTTTTCACTATTCCATATCAATGAAATGTATCCATTCTTTGGATTACCCTTTGAACCAGTTATAACATCATCCTGATTCCCTCCTTAGTATTTTAAATTAAAAATAAATTTTAATTTTTTAATTGATTTCAGAGAGGAAGGGAGATGGAAAGGGAAAGATAAAAGTCAATGATGAGAGAATCATTAATCAGCTGCCTCCTGTACACCTCCTACTGGGGATTGAGCCTGCAACCTGGGCATGTGCCCTGTCTTGTTCATGGGTTGATGCTTAACCACTGGCCAGGCTAAATAAAACCTTTCACATGCATTCATTTTAGACATATAAACTATATGTTTATAGTTTAAAGAAGCATATCTTCATAACAGCAAAGGTTCTTTAAATATTGGAAGCTTCTCTTTGGTTAAAAAAAAAAGCCAACTAATATCCCTCTTTCTTACAACTTTGCTACTGGCTAGTATGTTAAAACAAAGCATGTCTCAGACAAAACCCCCCTATGTACCACACACTCACTTAGCAGCAAGTGGAAGTAAAGGAGAAGTACAGTAGCTGTGTGCTCAATGGCCATGTCCTCCTAACCAGCTGGCTCAGGAGGCGCCCAGCAGGCAGGCTTCCTGAGACCCCGGAGGCAGACCCAGTTGGGCTTTAGTAAGACGGGGTGACAGTTCTCCACGAAGTAGAGAGCACAGGACCCCCAAAGCGACACTGATGTTACTCCAAGTTTGAGAAATCTGCACGCCTCATTCATACAATTGCCATAAGGAACTTATAAACATCCCAAGTAACTCATGTTTAACACCTTTATTTCCCCATGGGAAATTATTTCTAACACTCCTAGGCTAATAACAAACAACCTCTCTAGGGCGAATTTCCATACAGGAGTGATAAGTTACCACCTTTGAAGGTGCTGATTTACGATGGGGGGGGGGGGGCGGTGTTTCCTATGATATGCTATTTAACCACCTCTGAAGTGTGGATTTTCAAATAGGTACTGTAAACATCAACTTACCCTAGGGTGTAAATTAGAGTTAATATGCACATACAAACATATATCACATCAATACACACATATCTTAAAATTTCAGACACACAATAAAATAGCAGCATCAGAAGGCAGATATACTTTTAATTTTTAAAGTAGAGGGTAAAGGGGGATAAATAGGAATAGAAGGAGACTTGACTTGGGGTGTTGAACACACAATATAGATGATGTATTAAAAATTATACACTTGATACCTATGTAATTTTTAACTAATGTCACCCCAACAAATTCAATTAAAAATAAAAAAATAAAAATAAAATAGCAACATTAGGAAGAACACAGGAACTTAGTGCAATCATAACCTTCCTTTCTTTTCATTTTCCTTTAAGTATATTTTGGTTTTCTTATCAACTTCTTAAATATTCACTAATCAAAATATTTTGAGCATCTGTCACTAGACAATCAATGGGTCCATGCTGCCTGCCACTACTTGAGCCAATTAAACAGAGACAGAGTTGAAACACATATGAGTGTTTATTCCAATACTGCCATCAGTATGGGAGAGCCACAGGTCAGCCACAAAAATCTGCTCTGTCCCTCCCCACAAGCCAGCTGCTTATATTGGGTAGAATAGGGGTGTCGAACTCAATCAGAGAAGGGGCCAAAATCTAAAATCCAGCCTAAATCGCGGGCCGAATGGTTTACTGAACAGTCATAAACTGTCATTGTGATGGAAACGCAGCGGAGTGCAGTGATGACAGCACGGTGTGGGCCACATTGCAAGGCCTGGCGGGACGGATTTGGCCCGCGGGCCTTGTGTTTGACACATGTGGGGTAGAAGGACACCAATTACATGGGGAAGTAGGCAAAAGGCTCTGCCAAATGGGCAGTTAAGAGGTAATGCAGGCTGGAGATTTGCAAAGGCCTACAGGTACACAAAGGCTAGGGGTCTTCAAAGGGCTGGTGGCTCTGATTTCTGCAACAAGGTTGTTAACCTTTCCGTGATAATAGGCAACTCCTTGATGGGGAGGATGAGCTACATTTCCAGGTGAGCTCCCATGTCCCATGTACAACTCCCAGCCAGTTTGGAATGTGCCTTCTTTAATCAGTTCAAAAAAATCATGGATAACAGAGCATAATTAATATTTCTTATAATTTTAGCTGGTCCCCAATATTATATTTCTGCCCCAACCACATCTGTGGGAGCACAGTCCCTCAGACTCTGGGTATTAGATGAAGACATGAGAAGTTGTGGACATATATGAGAGGGTTTATTGTAGATCAAGTAGCCTTTGGTACTACAGGAGTCATCAAACAAAGCAATTCTTCAAAGTAGCCCCACAGAGCAGCCAGCCAAAGAAGCCCCTAAAGAGGCTGCCCAAAGTGGCCCACAATTGGCTGGTCAGGAACAACATATATAAATGATCAAACAAAAGAGGCCTCATGCTAATTAGTGATGCATGCTCATGCTACATTAACATAAACAGGTTGCATAAGGGTGTGCTTGCCCAGTACATATATTGCTACTGAGCATACACAGAGCAAATTGGCCTTGATCATCTGGTATACTCGGATTACAGTTCCCACAACATCTACTGTATATAAATAGAATTTTGTTTAGTAATTCAGCGATTAAAAGATTATTAAGTCTTGATCTCTCAAAATAGCAAAGGAAGTAAATAACTTTTACCAAATGTCCTACCATGTAGTAGTGACTTTATAAATATGTATTCTCTTATATTTTCAGAATAACCTTGAAAGGTTGCTATAATTGTGACCATTGCATAAGAGGTAAAACTGAAGTTCACAAAGTCAGCATATCACCACACAAAGTGGTAACACCAAGATCAGAACAAATCTACAATATCTACAGCTCATGCTCTTTCCATTGTAACACAGTAAGTCTCCTCTTTAATCCCCCAAAAGTGACCTTATGAAGACAAGTACATAAGCATCAGTTCCAAGGCATTTGCACTCTATAATAAAATAAAATTAACATTCAACAAGTGTATGACTTCTGTATGACAGTCACTGTGTTAAATGCTTTATCTCATTTTCTCAAAAATTCTCAAAGTGTTGACAGGTTAGCACAAATTTAGGAAAACAAGTTGCTCGATTAGGCAGGAAGAAAAGGATAAAATGAGATTTGAACTAAACTTTTAATTTAATATACTTTCTATGTCCTGTTGTCTAGTTGATATGTCAGGAATGCCAAAAAATAAGTGACAGTATCATAATTAGATATGGGGGTGGGGTGAATTAAGAAGAGTGAAAACTACTGTGCTTTGAACTGACCTACATTAAATTAATGAGAATCTTAGGTTTTGTTTGAGCATTAAACAATGCTAAAGCTTTATTTATGTATATGAAAAGGGAAAACAAAAGCATTAATTAAATCTCAGAGAAGTATTCAAAAAATAGTGAATTGCTTTTTATGAAAGAAGCTAGAATTTTTAAAGGAAGAAGTATGGAAAATACTTATTCATTCAACAACTAATGATGGAATTGCACCCATTATTCCAGGTACTAGATGTATAGCAGTAAATAAAATGGACAAAAATACCAGGCCCTCAATGTGCTCACAATCTAGAAATGCCAATGCATATAAGCCAGGAAGGATGGACTAATTAAATGAATGCACTGGGACATATTTACTACCAATATGGGGTAACTATAAAATCCCTACCTCACATGGTACAAAAAAATACATTTTAGGCAGATTGATATAAAACTGATGACATTTTTCTGCTAACATTAAAGCTCAGATTTTTAACTTTTAATGTTATAAAAGTGATTAGCAATAGACCCCAAATTAATGCGTTCACAGTCTTGTTTATGTACTTTTAAAATCAACCTCAGAAGCACCTTAAAATACAATGCACATAAGGTGCGGTTCTCTGGGGAAAATGGCAGGGGTTGGGGGCAACACCCAGGCCGGGCCCAGGTCCTCATTGCCAGTTCATGGGGCAAGTAGCGAAGTTCTCCCTCCCCTCCCCCAATCCTGCCCCTGCAAATGATGGTCATTATTATTTACCATGGGCTTTGGGAATGCCAAATACTGAGGATCCAGTGGGCTGCTGGGTTCTGACTCTCAGGAAGGCCCAAGAGGCTTCGGGAGAAATGCCTTCCCCGATATGCCCAGTAGTTACCCCAAACTGAACAGACTCTTTGGAATCACCTCTGCTCCTGAGCCAGACCCCACTTTCTCTGGGCTTCTCAGCTCAGGAAGCTAGCAACTGAATCATCACATCTGATGACCATCTCCATCCTTAAACACTGATGGAGCGTCTGTGGGTGCTATAGATCCAAGTATGTCCAAGACTGGGCCATTGCTCCCCAAGAGTAGAGAATCAAATTAGTGAGACTAAACACATCAAAGAGGTGAAACCCTATAGATGAGTCTTTCTAATTGCACCTTCCCCCAAAACAAAACAAAACAAAAACCAACCTCTTAGATTAGCAAAATTAACACATTTAAAAAGCAACTTGTAAGCACTAAAGTAATGTTTCTTAAACTTTTGGATGGCATAGATCCATTTGACAACAGAATAAAAGCCACATATAGACAAACCTTAATGTATTTTCACATACTTTCAGGGATTGGTGAATATCACAGTGGTCCTTGGACGCTATGTTGAGAGCCTTGTATTGGACTCAAGAAGGAAAGTAACAGAATTGTATCTTGTATACATTTTGCTATTAAATGGAAACATTTTCAAATCTTCATGTATATAAAATCCTATTGCCTCATATATAGTGGGTATTGCACAACTTTATCTAAAACTGCTCTATATCAATTTAATAAAGACAAGCACGCTGACAGAGGATGAACAAATAGTTAAGGAAAGGGAATACACAGAAAAAGAAACATGAATGCCTAATAAATCCATGAAAAGATGTTTACCTTCACTAGCACATTCATTTTCTGTGGGTGTTTATAATAATTACCACAAATTTAGTGACTGAAATAACATAAAGTTTTTACCTTACCGTTCCGTAGAAAGAAGCCTGACAGGAACCTCACTGGGTCAAGATCAAGGTGGCAGCAGGGTTCACTCCTTCCTGGAAGCCAGCCTTACCTTAGTTTTTAGAGGCCACCTGCTTCCTTGGCTGGTCTCCTCTCACCATCTTCAAGGCCAGTACTCTCAGGACAAGGCTTCCGCACACAGTCACCTTTCCAGTCCTCTTCTGCCTCCTTACCCTATTAAAAATGCTTGTGATTAAATCAGATCCACCTGGATAATGCCAGCTGATAACAGTAATTTCAGCTTCCACCTTTATTCCTCGTTGTTATTCAACTTATCATATTCACGGAGTTTGGTGATTAGGATGTGGCCACCTGAGGAGGATTCCCATATTGTGCCTACCACAGTTAGTAATCCTAGGAATCAAACTAAAACAAGGCTCAGCGACTCCCAGAAACTGCCAAAGGGAGTAAAAATAGGTTTAATAACCTTGTCTTTTATCCTGTAATTTTAAGACACAATCATATTTCTAGATAGAAAAACTTAAACAAGTGGGTACCTATTATCATGTCCATTCCTGTGAATAACTAAAATTATAAAACAAGCTAATTGCAACAAGAAAACAGTGGGTAAATTGTGGTGTATTTATGTAGCAATGTATATGGATCAAAAGGCATAAAACAGATCTACATGTACTTAACAACATGGATCCATGTCATAAATATAGTATAAATGAGTAACACCTTCAGAAAATTATTTATATAACTTTAAATACACAGGCATTTATATCTGCATAGTTTACTATATGATGCATGGTGCCTAAGTATACAAAACTACAGCCCAGCCTGCATGGCCCAGTGATTAAACATTGACCTATGAACCAGGGAGTCATAGGTTCGATTTCTGGTCAGGGCACATGCCCTGGTTGTGGGCTCCATCTCCCATGTGGGTTACATAGGGGCAACCAATGAGTGGTTTATCTCTTTCCTTCTCCCTTCCCTCTGATATCAATAAAATATATTTTTTAAAGAATACAAAATTATAAGTAAAAAATAATCATTTACGTATACAAATTAATATTTAGATTGAAAAAAATAAATGTATTCATCTTTTTTTTTCTAGGAATCCGAATAGGCAATTTGTTAAATATGCTTTCTAAGTGCAACCTGCTTTTCTTCCAAAGTATTCATCCAAAGTATTCAGAGAGCCATGTCTGCCAGAAGGGAGACTCTAGCACTTGGCTTCACTACCTTCAAGGCAATGCACTTGCACATGATGTAAAGCATAAACACATGGGCATCTACTGAAGCTGTAATATTTTCTCTCTTTAAAATACATAAATAGCCATCATGGCTCAGTGGTGGAGCGTTGACCTATGAACCAGGATGTCAAGGTTTGATTCCTGGTCAGGGCACATGCCCAGGTTGTGGGCTCGATCCCCAGTGTGGGGAGTGAAGGAGGCAGCTGATCAATGATTCTCTCTTATCATTGATCTTTCTATCTCTCTCTCTTTCTCTCTCACTCTCTGACATCAATAAAAGTGTATACTTTTTAAAAATTAAAAAAAATGAAATACATAATTTCTTTTCATTTAATAATGAATGAATAGGTAAACAAACAAGATAAATATTCAAACAACCAAATCACAGGTTTCGCTCATTACTGACCAGGCATCTTAAACGCAACAGATTTACCCCCCATTCACTCTCTTTCCAACACAGGCAGCTCTCTCTCTTGATTGTCCTGTCTATACTAACGACTACTTTCTCCTGAGCATCTGGATTATTGTCTAGCTTCCTAACTGCTCCCACCTTTGCTCCAAAGTTCTCCTCTGCACAGAGCAGCCCAGACGTTTTTTCAGAATATAGATCATATGGTATCACTTCTGTTTGCCCGGTGATCCAAGGTTTCATGTTTCACTTGAAATGAACCCCAAAGTTTTTACAGTAACCTTGTTGCTGCTCCAAGTGGCCACTCTTCAAGCATTTGGTACTTTAAGCTTTCCCCTAGACAGCTGTGTGATTCATTCCCTCACTTCCTTGGGCACCTCATAAAATTTCAATTGTGAGAGAAACATCTCCAGACCAAAACACTTTATTCAAAACACTTCTATGCAACTCCCATCTCTTAGCCTCCTTCCTCTTCTTTGTTTCTCTTACTACTTATTTATCACCTAACATATATTCACTTGTTGATTATGTGTCTCATCCAAAGAATATATTAAAAAGACAATCACACAATCAGAGAGTCTTCAGAAGAATTACTTAGTTGTGTGAAAGATAAATTAGGCAGTGAGAGCATGAGACATAGATAGTATGTTGGGAAGATATTTAAGGCAAGAAGTCATAAAGGCACAAATTACCTGTAACTTTTTTCAACTTAATTGTTTTTATGTTTCTTTTTTACCTCTTTATTGTTGAAAGTATTACTATTATCTGTAATTTTGAAGAGTGACTCAGAAGAAATAGAATATGCACACTTAGTGATGATAACCTTGGCTGCAGGCTCAAATGATCTTGAAAGCTTTTTAACAACCCTATGTCTGGACCACACTCTAAATCAATTCAGGTAGATAGAGCATCTGACATAGGATTCATGTATTAAGATTTTTTTAAAAGCTCCCCTATGGATTTAATGTGCAACCAAGTTTGAGAACCACAGCAAATAATCACAGGAATTAAATCAAGTCAGTGATGCCCAAAGTGCTGGTCTCTTCGGAATTAACTGGTAATTTGTTAGACATGAAAGCAAATTTCTAATTTGTTAGAATTAGAATCCACCCAGATATACTGAATCAGAAAATCCAGGAGTAGGGCCCAGCTGTCTGTTTTTTAACAAGCCCTCCAAGTAATTCTGATGCACACTGAAGGTTAAGAACCACCAGCCTACAGTTGTCAGATGTAGCAGATAAAATTACAGTGTGAGCCATGGGACATACTTATGTTAAAATATCATTTGTTGTTAATCTGACATTCAAATTTAAATGTGTACGTTGTATTTCATTGGTCAACCCTAAAGGATATGGCATGGCATTACAATAAAGCTGATTTTTCAAAGCTTAAATGCTTAGGAAAAAAATGGCATCATCCTATGTAATAAAAGCCTAATATACAAATCAACTGAACAGCAGAATGACTGGTTGCTATGATGCACACTGACCATCAGGGGCAGATGCTCAACACAGGGGCTGCACCCTGGTGGTCTCAGGCAGAGCTCCACTCAGCCATAATCTGTGCTCATAGCTGGCAAGCACTGTGGCAGTGGCAGAAGCCTCTCCCACCTCCAATGTAGCGCTAAGGATGCCAACTGCCAGGCCTAAGCTGTCAGTCGGACATCACTCAAGGTTTTCCAGACTGTAAGAATGTGCAGGCTGGGCTGAGGGGATCCCCCACCCTCAAGTGCACAAATTTTGTGCACCAGGCCTCTAGTCAATTAATAAAAGGAGGAGACTTAATAGAAAGAATTGGCTTTATTGAGAAGATTGTCAATGTAAACACCTTGGGTAAAACAGGGAAGGTACTTGGCTGTCAGTCATATCTGAGAACAGGTCATTAATCAGAGTAGGTGTGGCCACTTCAAGCAAAAGATTTGCTGCACTTAGTCTCCTAAACAAAAGACCCCCCACTCTTGCCTCTTTCACTCTTGTGACTCTTATTGTAGAGGGCACATTCTCTTGGGTCCCCTTCATTCAACCACATGGCCCACAGCCATGTAGTTCCCCCCACATACAATGGACTAATGGCTTGCAACTAGCCTAATTCTAAACTGGCCCCAGCTCTACCATAAAATGGAAACTTTGGATACAGGATTTGCTTCTAACTCTGCTGAAACCCCATCAGCACCTCTTCAGGGACTGGATTGAGGGAAATGGGACTTTGGATCTAAGGGATGTAACTCCATGCAAATCAAAGTCACTTATCCTCCCGCATGAGTCTCAAAAAAGTCTTTTTCTTGAGATATCCTAAGGACCCGACCCCCTGTACCCAGTGGGTGGGGGGAGGAATACCCCACCCCCACTAGCAACAGAGAAAGACTATCCACCATCCACCCACATCTCCAATAACAGTTAGCCTTCTGTTTAGTATGGCATAAGGTAAATAAAATAGCTTAACAAACAATGATACAGGGTATTAAAATGGAGACCTTGTCTGAAAGGACATGAGAAAATAATAAAACTGCCAACCCGGAGAAACAATGGTGTATATAAGAGTACTTAGTGCTTTATTTTCAGAATATCCTTGTTTTAATGGACAATAAAGGTATTTCTTCCTACAGTAAGCAATATGTTTAGTGGAATGCTTTTTACTTGAAAATGCAGATGTTGACCTTCCATCAAGTCAGCCCCAGATGGCCTTGTGGTAGGTTGTCCTATCATTACAAAAGGAACTGGTGGTAAACATAGGTCTTCATCTCAGTGGGAGAATTTATTGCTCCAATAAAAGGAAAAGCCCCAAGGTTCACCAACTCCACTTGACTAAAGAAAGAGGAAATAAAGTTTAGCGATTTTTCTATTATATGGGTAGATCATTAGAGCAAATGTGGGCGGAGGTAGTGAACAGCTGAAGATATTAATGAAAGTTCTTCCTAAAGGGAAAATTAGGGATGGATAATAGGGGTTGATGAAATAAAAATGACCCTCATTTGGGAAGGTGAGAGCAGGAAGTAATTTGAGTCTATTACTCTATAGGATCTTAGCTACAATTTCTACTGCTCCAGTAAATTACTTATTGAAACTGCCTCTTTGGCAGTATGTTAGCTTCTTATTGCTGCTGAAACAAATTACCACAAACTCAGTGGCTCAACACAACACATATTTAATATTTTACAGTCCTGGATGTCAGAATTCCAAAATGGGTTTTCCTGGGCTAACCCAAGGTGTTGGCCAGGGCATGTTCTTTCTATAGACTTTAGCAAGGAATCCACATCTCTGCCTTTTCTAGTTTCTAGAGACAGCCTACATCATTTCGTTCCTATCTCTTCCTCCACTCTCAGAGTTGACAAAGGTCACTGTTATCTTTCTCACATCAAATACTGAGACACTGATGATCTGTTCTCCCTCTTTCACATATAACGATCATTTGGATTACATTGGGCTAACCTAGGCTATCCTATCTAATAAAGAGGGAATATGCTAATTGACCATCACACCCTCACAAAGCTGGCAGCTCCCATGACCAATAAGGAGGGAATATGCTAATTGATTGCCACACCCTCAGCAATGGTGATGCCTACATCCACAAGATAGTGGCACCCAGGCCCCTTAGCTCCATCGGCCTACCTCTGGAGTCCCCCAGTCCCCTCAACCCCCCGGCCATTCAGGCCTGGCCCAAGATGCAGGCAAGCCTTGGATAGCAGTTGCTCAGCCACCAGGGCTAGCCCAAAGCTCAGGTAACCAGGGCTGGGCCAAGGCTTGCACTGCCAGTAGTGGCAGCAGCAGAAGTGTGATGGGGGCATTGCCTTCCCCTTATCCCTGGGTCACCTTCTATCCCTGAGGGCTCCTGGACTGTGAGAGAGGGAAGGCCGGGCTGAGGGACCTCCCCACTCCAGTGCATAAATTTTCATGCACCGGGCCTCTAGTATAAAATAATCTCCTCACCCCAAGAACCTTAATTAACCACACCTTCAAAGTCTCTTTTGTCATGGAGAGTAACATATTCACAGATTCCTTGGTTATGGCATGGATATGTTTGGGGGCCATTATTTTGCATACCAGAGAGGTAATATCTTTTTGAATTTTTACTCAAATCTGTATATACCACAGTAAAGAGGGTGATAAGGAATTGAGCATTATGAGACTTTGCAGGTATGAAAGATCATTTTAAAGAACGTCTGTGCTCTTTCTGGTTTGTGTCTCTTTTGCAAGAACAAAGATGGTCATTAGTATTTAGACAATATTAGCTTTATTTATTCAAAGGGAAAGAGAGAAGCCACTTCAGTTATTTTGTAGATTTTAAAGCTGTTGAAACATCACCAAGACTAAGACCTTATTATACCATAAACTATTTCACAAAAAGATGCACAAGAAGACGTATAGTCGAAAGGGTAAGATTTCACCTGGTCTCATTTTTTACTGTCATCATTCTTCGCACACACAGGTGGGGAAGGCAAGATCACAGAGGCAAAAGTATGAGAGACAAAATGAAAACATGCACACTGTTGAAAAGAGAAGGTACATTGGAGAAATCACTGAGGCATCATCGTCCTGGAGAGAGGGTTTGAGCACAATAATTAAACTTGGCTGGATGCATAGTCTGGAGCAGCATGTGTCCAATAGGAAACAGGATAATAGGACCACAGATGGATGCTTAGTGGGGAGGGAGAAAGAAAACAGGTGGCAGTGAGATCGTGGTGGGAATGTGTGAATGGGTCACTGAAAGTAGAATACCAAATGCAGTTTCAGACCCTCAGCATTTGTTAAATATTTAGATAAAATAACCAGTGAGGCTGCCCCTTTGATCAGTGAATGTGTCCAGGCTCCTGACATGCAGGGTGCATTATCCGAGCAATCAGGTGAGGATCAGGAGGTGTGTTAATAAAAGGAGCACACTGATGAGAGGAGATGGCAGTATGAAGGAGAAAGAAAACTTAGAAGGGATGGACGTATCCATTTTGCTAATCTGGGGTATAAAGAAACAGAATTGGCACAAAGGAAATACAATTACGACATGAAAATGCTGATGTTAATTATATCATAAAAGGAAATTAAAGCAAGTGAATGAACAGTTCCAAAGACAACCTGAAACTGAGGGCTCACATCTTCACACAGAAG
Organism: Pipistrellus kuhlii; assembly: GCF_014108245.1. NCBI lineage: Eukaryota > Metazoa > Chordata > Mammalia > Chiroptera > Vespertilionidae > Pipistrellus > Pipistrellus kuhlii. The sequence continues at coordinate 5,990,327 of NW_023425404.1, forward strand.
GCTCTGCTTTTGAAGTAGGAGAAGTTAGGTTATTCTGCAGGATCAGAGTGAGCTGGGAAAGTAGACAAAAGATAGGAGAGAAAAGGGACATAATAGAAACATTATCTGACATAAAACAAAAATAGCAAAAAAACGTTGGCTCCCCAAGGCCCAGGAGCAGCTGGAGGAAAGTAGAATAACAGAAAAATGTTTTTGTTCTCTACAAAATTGAAGGGACTTGAACACGCTTTTTGTCTGAGAAACTATGTTAGTGTAATAATATAAACGTGTTCAGTCTCCAATTCCATAATAGGCAACTGGGAAGAAAATACATTGATCCCAACTGGAACCCAAAACTTGTGGAGCAATGAGGAAACTCTGGGAGATGAAGACAGGCCCCTGAGTCTTGGCCCCTCAATGTAACTAACAACGTAGGTGTTTGCATCATATACTTTTGGGGTTCGTCATTTTTGTGTGTTTGGTTTGTTGGGTTGCTAAATTTTTAGTTATGCAATAAACATTTCTATGCATTCTCATTAAAACAAATATACAAGTAATTCAAGAGTCTTTAAAACATTTTTCCTATGTGCTTCTAACCCTGCAATCTATTATCCTCCCCCAAAGTATTGATAAGAATGTAGTGTTTCCTTTCAGATAATTGCCCGTTTATTTACAAATATGTACATACAAAAAATATTTAGGATCGTTTTAATGGACACACATATTTTCTACTTCCATTTTATTTAACACTATTAATATCTTTTCATCTCCCTTTGTGTAGTATTCCACAGTACCATCATTTATGTAACTCTTCTTCTGTGGATAGATATTATTTAGGTTTTTCTAGAATCCATTATTATACAAAAATGCTTGTCATTAATGCCCATTTACACACACACACACACACACTCACACACACACACATACACACACACACACTTTTTTTTTTTCCTTTGCAGGGAAAACTGTAAGAAGTAGAATTGTTATATTGTTATGTTAAAAGGTAATTGCATTTCTTTTCCCTAAAAAAAAAAGCTTCTTCAATGACTATTGAAATTATCAGTAGCAGTTTGCATTTCTGCCAAAAAAAAGAATGAGAGTACTTGTCTACCCAAGTCCTATGAGCACTGACTATCATCATTGGTTAAATTTTTCAAATATGATGGGTAAAAAACTGCAAAATTTTTAAGTTTAAATTTTCATTTACATAATTATTAATGAGGCTTAGCATCTTTTCAAATGTTCATTGACAATTTGCATTTTATTTTCTGAAAATCTTTAGCTTTATTTGTTATTTATTTTTCTACTACATTTTTTTGTATTTTTTTTTCATCAGTTGAGAGTGTCTTAGCCTATTCAGTCTGATATAACAACATACTATGGAAGCATTATCTTATAAACAATAAAAAAATTCATTTTTCACAGTTGTGGAGGCTAGAAGTTCAAGAGCAGGGTGCTAGCCTGCTCCATGAAGGGCCTCTTCTAGCTGCAGACCTCTCATTGTACCCATCAAACATGGAGAGAAAAACACCAAATGGATGAAAGTCAGCAGAAGGCATGCGTTAAGTCTATGAAACTTAAAAAGAAGAGAAAGTAGAAATGATAATACTAATATCAAAGTAGATTGAAAAATAAAAGGATTTAAAGGGGGGGGGAGAAACTATCCATTGTAAAATGTTTAATGCAGAGGGGAAAGTCTGTGTAAATTTTTCCAATACAGAAGAGAAACAGAAGCAAAACAAAACTGTTAAAAATACAAAGGGAAATTGACAAAATTATAATGAAGTCTAGACCTTGCCCAGTAATCTAATTGCTTATATATCAAGTTTTATATAATAAGTACATTGATTATATGAATATTATGGCTTCAAATCAAGTTTAGCCAACTGCGAAACACTAAAGATAGAAAATTTAACAGCAGTCAGAGTAAAAGTCACATTATACAGGAAATGAGAGGGGCCAGGTATGAAGTTGGAAGTGTAAAGGGGTACAATGTTAGCAGGGTGTCTCAGCCAGGGCAGAGTGGACATGTTGGGTGGGATATTTCTTTGTTGCAGATGTCTCTCCAATGTCTTGTTGGATTCTTAGCATCATCCCTGGCCCCCACCAATTAGAAGCCCATAGCAGCCCCTCCACCTCCCTATTTTTAAAAAATAAAATGTGTCTCCAGACATTGACCAAAGTACATTGGGAGGCAAAGTCATCCCTGATTGCGAATCACTGCCCTAGAAAACTCATCAATAAAATAATAGGAGGTATAGAACTCCATATAAATAAGACAGACTATTAAAAAAATATCCAACAACTCCAACAAAGTCTGTGGGGGGGAACAAATAGGTAGTCAAAAAATAAAAGGAATAATTGATAACAAAAAGCAAGAAGCTGTTTTTAAATTAAAACATTAATAATTATATTCAATATAAATAACATGCCAAATAAGTCAGAAATGTTCAGAATCTATTGCTTAAAATCAAGACCCAGATGTGTGATCCCTACAGGGAATACACTTTATATATAAAAACCCAAATAACTTGAAAATGTGAAAAAAAGATAACCCATGCAAACAGTAACCAGAGAAAAGCATGTGGTTATATTAACATCAAACAAAATGGGCTTCAAGATGGAGAATAGCATGACATAGAGGAACATTTAAAGTAAGAGGGATAATAAATTACAATAACCCTAAATATGTACACACCTAATAAAGTGAGAATCTATGATGCAGAGACCATGCACCTAATAGCACAAAATTCATGAACTGTAAACTCTGTAATGACCATTTCTACTTTGATCACTACCAAATCCTGCACTCTGCCTTGCATAGAGTAAACAGCCATCAACATGTCTTATTAATTTTCAAGGTATCATAAGAGACTAAATATCCTTGTTTAGATTTAAGGTGTTACCAATTTAAAATAGTTTTACTCTGAACGTCTTCAGAGTTCCTGGGATATATTCGCTCAAACCTTTGTTGCTGATAAACAGGTCTATCCCTTTATCTTCTTGATGTCATGGAGCCTGTACTGCTTACGTTAGAGCATATCCTTTGAAGGAAAGAACACAAGAGGTTGTTCTCAATCGTTTTGGATTGCTCAACTGCCTTTAAATTTTTCCTTTTGTTCTTTTGACTTTCCAATGTATACGACAGAAATATTCCTAAAATGTTGCTTGTATGTAACCTAAAATATATCATTTTATTTTTCTTTAACATATTAATATTTTATAAGAAGGCATTCAGAAAGCCAGAGGTAGCCTTTCTTTCCCCACATATATGAATGAAAATACAAATAAATGAAGAAAAATAAGGGCAGCGTTAGACATAAGATTCCTTTTTATCACCATGACATCCCAATAATGGTAAGAATACATGATGGCACTCAATAGAGCATTAGAGAAAGGACAGTGGTCTTGGCAGCAGAAAAGCCAGGTTCCAGTCCAGCCAGTGTTGCTCAGTAGTTGAGTGTCGACCTATGAACCCGGAGGTCAGGGTTTAATTCCTGGTTAGGGCACATGTCCAGGTTGCAGGCTCGATCCCTAGTAGGAGGTGCGCAGAACACAATCAGTGATTCTCTCTCATCATTGATACTTCTATCTCTCTCTCCCTCTTCCTTCTTCTTTGAAAGCAATATATATATATATATATATATATATATAGAAGAAGAAGAAAGGAAATCCAGGTTCCAACCCACCTCTGCCATTATTAGTTTGGGAACACTTGGGTATTGAGCTGATATACACTATCAGTTTACCTCTACCAACCTCAGGGACATGGAAAATTGCACAATTCTCCCCATTTTATGCCAAAGGAAATATTTTTTTAAAAATATATTTTATTGATTTTTTACAGAGAGGAAGAGAGAGGGATAGAGAGTTAGAAACATCAATGAGAGAGAATCATTGACCAGCTGCCTCTTGCACACCCCCTACTGGGGATATGCCCTCAACCAAGGTACATGCCCTTGACCGGAATCAAACCGGGACCTTTCAATCCACAGGCCGATGCTCTATCCACTGAGCCAAACTGATTTCGGACCAAGGTAAACATTTTAAAAAGTGAAGTCATATAGTAAATTCAGCTAAGGTTCCTGTAATTTTATCAATGAAAGTTACAAAACCAAGAATTCCTACCCACATCTTCCTGAAACTCAATGTCATGTCCTTGTTACGATGCATTCACAGGATGGGGGACATAGGTCAGATACATAGTGTCTTTTAAGGAAGAAAACTAGAAAAATGGTAATGGCAAGACAGTGACTATTAACACTTATGAAGACTGATACTTTTATCTATAGAATTCTTTATCTTACATGCCATATATGATAAAAGCATTGAGGAATATTTTGACATTACTAGAGATTTTACAAAACCTTAAGAAATATCCTTGGTGGACTGGTTGGGAGAATTGTGTGTAGTAAGTGAGATATTACTCATTTTGTAAAGCCTTGCTTATGTTGTGAGAATTGTGTTTAGTCAGTGAGTTTTGGTGAATATTTTATCTTAGAAGGCGAGTCAATAGCCAGATTTCTGAAAGCCAGTGTGAAATCCCAAAGATTGAATACCGACAAAGCAGCTACAATTTCATTTGCAAACCTTTCCTGTGCATAGTCTAAAAGCTTTGAACAATAACAATACATTTCCAAACATGACAAGTACAATAAAATCCATTTTTAAAAAACTGAAGTAAGCAAAACAGGTTTCAGATGTGACTCAGAGGGTGACTGGCATAGCTAGTGAAAGGTGGAAAAACTTATTTGTTAAAAAAAAAAAACAACAAAAACAAAAAAAAAAAAAAAAAAAAACCTAAGACAGGCTATACTGCAAACAGATCGTATTGGAGACTGTCCAATTCAGCCACCTTAACCTTGCCATATCTCTTAAAGGCCAGGTCGGGAATTTTCCATTCTCCCATCTCCTCCCCAATTCACTCTTCCTTAGGCAAACAAGTGCAAAGTGGAGTGGAAAAGATGCCTCTATGGACATTGATATGCTCAAGGAGACTCTAAGGAAAGAAGCAATCTGGGGAATGACATCATAAAAGCAAGGCTGCTTTTCACTGAAAACCAGAGAAATAAAATGGGGTAAGAACTTTCACTTTTTAACTAAGATGATGTCAGCAAACTAGAGAATAGCTAAAATATTTACAACCTTAAGTGAATGGAGACAGATTTTTCTCCTTTTGCCGTTATCTCCAGAGAAGGAGAATATTCTAGAAGCATACTAATACAGAATTTTAATTTCTAAAGACTACCCCACATAATAATTCCAGAGGAGCAATGTAGAAGGAGATAGCCAACAGTCATCCTTTTATTTTTTTTTTCTTCTTTTTTTTCCCCAAACTGCATCAGAAAGGGATGTGGTGAGGCCGTGGACACCCAAAGATTTCTTTGCTGCTGTTAACCCCATCAGTGTTGGCAGAAAGTAATTATCTCAAAAACAAAAGCCAAACAGTGAAAGGCCATGGCCAGCCTGGCTTTCAGGTTCAAAGGCTTGGAGAAAGAGCTGTTGTGCAAATGATACACACAGGACAAGATTAATTTTAATTATTATTGGGGGAGGCCAGAGCAAACTTGACTAGGGCAGCCAAGTTCCACTGAGTCTCCTTTACCCAGCTGCTTTTATTTACTAGAATACACAATTGCCTTTTAGGAATGCAGACAGACATATCAATGGTAATGTTTATAGTAAACAGTAAGATTATCAGTTTTCTGGAGTGTTTGCTTTAGGCCATTGAGTCAGCAGTAGATCATAAAATGATCTGTGAATTTCAAAGGAGCCCAAATATTATAGCTTTCTGCTGGACTTCTTACATTTATATGAATTAAGGTTGATCTTGATTTCCAGCACCAAACCCTGGCCAGTGTGGCTCAGTTGCTTGAGTGTCACCCCATGCACAGATAGGTGGAGGTTCAGTTCCTGAAGATGCATGCCTCGGCTGGGGGTTCGATCCCCATTAGGGGGTATGTAGAAGGCCAATGTCTCTCTCTCACTGATGTTTCTCTCTCTCTCTCTCTCTCTCTCTCTCTCTCTCTCTCTCTCTCTCTCTCTCTCTCTCTCTCTCTCTCTCCCCCTTCCCCTCTCTAAAAAAAATCAATAAAATCCCATAATTTTCTTAAGGCTCTAAGAAAAATACTTGGTCCTGTAAACCTCATTTCAATCAGAAATGTATATTGCTTCTTAAAGTGAGCTTGGGATGTTCAAGATATTAAACCAATACATTTACTAGCAGTTACTTTAAATAGTCACTAATAAATAGCTATTTTCTAGCAGTATAGCATGCAAATGATATTTTATCTATATACCTTGCTATTATATTTCTATCCTTAAAAGAAAGGTATTCATGCTCTTTTTAATAAGAGGAACACTATGACCAGAACTCCCTAGAAAATTGATTCTGTGTCCATGAGTGAGAGCCTGGACAATCTGTCAGCAGAATGGCAGGTCCGGAACATGAAAGTTGATCCCTGTGCAGTTCTTCAGACAGACCCGTCCACATCCTGACCCTCTGTACATTAGAACTGACTCTTTCTGTTGAAGCTGCCAAGTACTACAGATTTCAAGCTTTGCCACTCTGTTGCCTCTTGTGACATATTTAGAAAACAGCACAGGAATCACTGTTTTGTATTTATTAATGTCATGCTGTAAATATCACTAGGGATATCACCTATTATTTTCATATTTTTATATATATATTTTATTGATTTTTTTTACAGAGAGAAAGAGAGAGGGATAGAGAGCTAGAAACATCGATGAGAGAGAAACATTGATCAGCTGCCTCCTGCACACCTCCTACCGGGATGTGCCTGCAACCATTGTACATGCCCTTGTCCAGAATCGAACCAGGGGACCTTTCAGTCTGCAGACCAATGCTCTATCCACTGAGCCAAACCGGTTTGGGCTTAATGTCATATTTTAGAGGCATCACATGCAAAGCATGACCCCACATTGTGCTTTTTAAAATACTCCCTTGTCAGTTGGTCCGAAGGTTGTGGGTTATTGTTAAGCTGATTAAAATACTCCCTTGTCTCTCCTACTTGCCAGAGCTTCTCTAATGACCTATCCAATGACCTTCCAATAAGTAGCTGTATACCCAGAAAATGCTGACAATGAACTTCCTAAACATTACCAACTCCCTCTGCTCTTAGATGAGGGTTCTCAAAAGCTCATGGATGCATATAGGTCTCATGGAAGCTTTGATGACATCCACTCATCCAAACTATATTATAACATTTTTCTTTCTCTTGCAGTTTTCATACTCATCTTTAATTTTCTACATAAGAACTCCCTTATTTTCCAGAAATCTTTGTATCCTCTTTTTTTTTTCCTCCTGTGGACATACCCCTCACAAATCTCTAAATCCTTACATTGTTTCCTTTCATTCGATTATTTTCAGACATAGCTGATAGCTCAACTGATACACTTTGCCATGTATTTGAAACTGTGCTTATCATATTACAAGCAAAACAAAAATGGCTTAGGCAGAAGTCTCTGTTGGATGAGATTTGTACCAGTAATCTCTCTGCCATTTGCATGTGGACAGCCTCAGGGGTCTCTATATTCAGGCTCCTTCTTGCAGGAAAACTATGAATTGTTTAGAGCTGCACCTCTTGATTATCTGATTTAAGGTTTTCACTGCTTTTGAAATGTTTCACAATTCTATAAATTGTAGATAATAAATAGCAATACAAAATAATAACTCTCGTCTAAAGAAATGCAAGTCAATTCTGTCTAGGGGGAGAGGGAGATTTAATTAATTTCCCCCTTTATTCCCCTGTGAGGAAAAATAAAGTCAGTTTCTTCTATTTGTAAATTTATTTCAACATTGCTTAACTTCATATAATTTTGTGCATCATCTCTCTGATTCCCTCATTAATAATGATTTAAATAAAATATTTAATCTGTGCTTTATATCTCAATGAGTCTCCCTTCACATTTTAACTTTAAAAAAAATTTTTTTTACTTTTAGGATTCACAGTTCAGCTAACACTGTGCAACTTGAAGCCCTGCAGACTAAAGAGATGAGGGAGACCACATATTTAACTTTTATTGATTAGACAAATGGCCAGAGGACATTCTCTTCAGATTGAATTTAGAAAGAAATGCTACATAAAGGAATTTCACTGAGATTATATGTTTTCAAGGAATGGTATTCCATTTGGTTCTAACTCCTTCTGATTCTGAGCTTTGACGGAAAGTGATGAAAATAGGTTCTGTCACTGGTGGAGGTGGTGGGTCTTGGTCCCCACCTGTTGCTCAGAGGAGTGGAATTCTTGAGATATCTTGAGAAAAATAATGTCCTAAGACTCACACAGAAGAAAGGGTGATTATTATTTGTGTGGAATCAAATCGCTGAGTTTCCAAAGTCCCATTTCCCTCAGTCCCCCGGGGAAGAAGTACCATTTTGCTTTTAGTGGTGCTAAAATCAGAGCCAGTATCCAGAGCTTCCATCCCATGTTGGATCAATCCAATCCAGCATCAGGATAGCAGCCACAAGATGGCCCACAGGGGAGGGCAGTGGGAGGGACAAGGCCCGCAGAAAAGTGCAGTTGTGAGCAATCAGGCCAGCAGGGGAGGGCAGTTGGAAGGTACCAGGCCTACAAGGGAGGACAGTTGGGGGTAATCAAATCTTCAGGGGAGGGCAGTTAGGAGTGACAAGGCTGGCAGAGGAGAGAAGTTGGGAGCAATTAAGCCTGCAGGGCAGGGCAGTTGGGGGAACCTCAGTTAGGGACAAACAGACTGGAGGGAGTAGTTAGGCATCAATCAGGCTGGCAGGGGAGTGGTTAGGGAGTAGTTAGGCTGGCAGGCAGAAGCAGTTAGGGGCAATCAAGAAGGCAGGCAGGTGAGCAGTTGGGAGTCAGCAGTACTGGACTGTGAGAGGGATGTCCGACAGCCTGGTAGGATTGGACCTAAATAGGCAGTTGAACATCCCTCTAGGAGTCCCAGATTGGAGAGGGTGCAGGGTGGGCTGAGGGATACCACCCCCACCTCCTGTGCATGAATTTTGTGCACCAGGCATCTAGTTGGTAATAAGAATTCAAAGATGTCCAATTGCTTGTATACAATCATATAGTATAGATCAATGAGACAAAGTATGAAAAAAAAAATCTGTGATCAGTTTGGAAGACAGTGCTGTATAAATCTAAGTTGGCACGAACGACTCTGAAGAACACAAATTCAAGCACTTTGGATGCAGTAACTGGATTGTCGAAGCAAAGACAACTATTTTCCCTCCTGCTCTTTCTTCCTGTTCACTTTCCAGGTGCCGTGTCTGATGTTTCTCACCACCAGGCAATTACACCCCATGAATTGCATGGTGAGTCAGCAAACCATCTGCTTTCCAGGAGCAGTGGTGTGCTGCGATCACAGTTGCCTTGATTCAAAACAAGAGGAGGACAAAGAGAACTCAGGCGCAATATTTGAGGCGTTCTATATTCTAGAATAATGACCTATAAAGGGTGAAGAAGATTCTGACCTGCCTTGCAAGGCTTGCTTCTAAGGTCCTTTGGGCATTTTGGAGAATAAGGTTGGGGAAGCAAAAAGAGAAAGTGCAAACAACAAATTATTCTTACTATTTAAATATAAATATAGACGTGACTATTTTTTTTTCTTGATTGCTCTCCTCCCCAAAACTATGAACAGGCGGTAAATGAATGCCTCCAGAAACCCAGACAAAAGCAGCAATCTTAATTAGCCAAATTAAAACACTGAGACACATCTGATTATCCCTTTTTAGTCGAAACCAGCTTCTAAAATGACAACTGATGTGAAAATAATTAAAACAAGGCAGACTGGAAAAAGAGAAATAATGTATTTAGATTGTGAAGAGAAGTAATTAGTTTTGGCAGGTTATTTATTTATGTAAATTGAAAAATAAGCTCTACTGGGCAGAGGCGATTCATTTGAGTGTCTGCATTTCTGAAGCAACGTGGGAGAAGAAAACGTTCTAATGAAAAGTAACATGATGAATTTCAAGCAAGGAAAACTCAATTGTTTCTTTTTTCTTTTTTTTTCTTTTTTTTTTTTAAGGAAGACAGATTTCCAAAGAAAAGAGGATTCCTACACTGTCTCAAAAGTTCAGCATTACTGTGCAGAAAAAACACACACAACACAAACTTAACTTCCTAAGATCACTCTTCCTCGATGCAGACATAGATTTCGTTTTCATGTAAACAGCTGCCTTGGTTTTTGTCGTTCTGTGTTACATTGACAAGTCATTCTTCTCTCAGACTGTCATTTTATATAGCACTACTTCTTCATGTCCTCAGCTTCTTTCTCGGTGGACATAGGACCAGTCCTGACTTCATCCTGACTTGTTATGTCCACGCATGCACTTGTACACCTGGGTTCACTTCAACCATCACAGACAGATTGATGGCTCCAAATTCTATGAGTCCAGCAGTGGCATCCATAGGTAAATCCACAGCGCCTCTTGCATGCTCTTCATTCATTCAGCGCTCCTATGGAAACCAGGCACTGCACTCAGTAGAGGAATAGAGATACAAATGGTCAATTCTGCCTGGTTTCGAATGCAAATGGGGAGGAGGGATGGTTAAAGAAAAAGATTTCTTCATCAACAGCCTATCTTCCCTGCCTCCCTGCTCTAATAACCTCAACTACCTTAATGAAAGAGAAAATTGGTTTGGATACGTGAAAACAGAATACACTTGCTAGCCTCGATTAACAATGCTTCTGAGATTCAGGAACACACACACACACACACACACACACACACACACACACACACACGTAGTTAATTGCTAACTGAAACCAAGATACTCCTTTCCTAACTAAGACTCTAGTTAGAGGATTTCCAATTTTCATATTTAAAAATACACAGAAGTCTTCATATAGATATATAATGCTATGGAGAATTCTTGGCCATCTATTATTGGCCCGCCTCATTTTATCTTGCCTCATTTTATTATGCTTGGCAGACAATGGATTTTTTACAAATTGCAGGTAAGACCCTTCACCAGCCACATGATTATGACTCTCAGAAGTCTCAGATGATGGTTAGCAATTTTTAGCAATAAAGTATTTAATTATGTACATTATCTTTTTACATATAATCTGTCGCATACTTAATAGACTAGCATATAGTATAAACATACCTTTTATATGCACTGGGAAACCAAAAAATGTGTGTGCCTTATTTTATTGCAAAATTCACATTATTTGGTGGTCTGGAACCAAACCTACAATATCTCTAAGGTATCACTGCTTATGTGTGCAAATTGGCATATCCATTTACGGTTTCAGCATAATTTGAGAATCTATTGATTTTAAAATTTCATTAAATGATACCTTCAGAAGTCACATTCTTCTATGGTTTTCTTCTGGGCAAAGAGGAAGACTTGAAGAAAATGAATTAAAAATAGGTCCAGAGACATGGATGCATGGAACAGACTGACAGATCTCTGAGGGAAGGGGAAGTGGGGGCAGAAGAATTAACTAAAGAATGTGCATATATACATGACCCTTGTGCACAGACAATACTGTGATGAAGGCTTTGGATGGAATGGGGTCTGTGTGGAGGAGGGGAAATGGGGGGAAATGGTGGAGATCTGTAATACTGGCAACAACAAAAACAAATTTAAGAAAAAAGAATTGGAAAGGAACTTGAGTCTCCCAAGTGACTGCATGGATTAGAGCCACTCAGAAAAATAAATTTGTTTTTATAGTTTAAAAAAATAAAAGAAGTCAGAGAGACCTGTGATCCGATACTCATGGAGAAATATGCCATGTATTTATCCCAGTATCTCCTCTTTCTTATCACATACGAAAATTTTATTTCCCAGGCTACTTGAGGCTATATGAACACCGTGTATGTAATATTTAACCAGTGGGAATATCAGCACAAATGGTAGTTAAAATTTGGTTTGGGTTTTCCATGGCATCCTTTTCACATCTGTATACTGGAAGCAACAAGTGAGGGTGGAGTTGTAAGAAAAAGGAGCTCAGATGCTGAGCCATGATGTGAGGGGAACAGCCAGAGGACCACTGACCAATAATGTGAAAAATAAACTAGAAGCCCCTGATAAGCCGCTGAGATTGAGGGATTTATTCGTTATCACAGCATAGCTTAGCCTGTCCTGACAAACACAATGTTATAAGAAACTGCATGACTAATCAATATTTTTCCTCCTAAGTGAGACAAAGAAGTGATATAAAAAACTACAGCCGAAACCGGTTTGGTTCAGTGGATAGAGCATCAGCCTGCGGACTGAAAGGTCCCAGGTTCGATTCCGGTCAAGGGCATGTACCTTGGTTGCAGGCACATCCCCAGTAGGGGATGTGCAAGAGGCAGCTGATCGAGGATTCTCTCTCATGGATGTTTCTAACTCTATCTTTCTCCTTTCCTCTCTGTAAAAAAATTAATAAAATATATTTAAAAAAACAAAAAACAAAACTACAGATGTTTTATCAATTACTCACAGTGAGTATTAGAGAAAAGACTATATAGTGTTAATATTTAAGAACTAAGGCTTTGGGGACAATTGACCTCAGTTCATCTTCTGACTGTCTTTTATTAGGTGGATGATCTTGGGCAATCGCTTAACCTCCTTGTAATTCAATAGTGTTATCTGTAAAATAGAGACATGATCACTACCTACATCATATATTGTCATAAAGACTAAATAAAATAATTCTTGTAAAAGAATCTACCATAGTCCCCAGAACTATGGTAGATATATATTTACTATTGTTACAATTAGAACACTAGCATAGATTTGAAGCAGCATGCTTTCCAAATGTAAGTTACTCTTCATATAATCAGCCACAATGTTATGGTGTCTATTACAGAGTCTCTAGAGGATACTGAGATGTACAGTCATAGGACAAAGATTGCAATCTCCCCCCCCCCCCCCCCCCCCCCCGCCTTAACCCTGAATCTTCCTGACAGTGTCTGACCAGGCAGCTGCTGAGACCTTACCTGGACAGCCATGCAGTGCCCAGTATAAAGGATGAAATCCTTCTAATGCCAATGATGTTTTATGGACAATGGCAATGCTTAGTTACAACCTCCATGAACCATTTACAATCCTGCTGATGCCTCTTCATTTGCGCATTTGTGTCAATGGAAAGGTTCACATGGCAGGAAGGGCAAAAGAAACAATTCAAGTTTCCACAAGGCTAGTGTAATAAGAGCTCATGAATATACCATTTTCTTAAATTATACTCATATGCAAAAGAGATGTTTCCTGATTTCCAACTCAAGGAATCTCAGTCTGTCTATACAAATGATCATACTTTTATACTTTCTAAAAATGGACAGATATTTAAATGAATAGATTTATGAACAACCCCAGGTATTTTATTCTTTCAGATATGCTGAAGCAAGAAAACCAAGTCTAGGCATATTAGAATTGACCTCAGCAGAAAAAAAAAACACTTGTTTAAATAGGTTTGTCACCCTATACTTTGCTATATCTATTTGGAAAATCTTTTTCACCTATTTTTTTCTTAAATTATAACCTCTTTAAGAGTACAGAATACTATTAATAAACCAGTGTCCCTCTTTGACCTTGAGCTAAGCAAAACCTGATCTCCTAAAATATCCATGTTAATGACAATGATAATGATGACAATAAGATTAATAATTAAAATTTATGGACTGTTGACTATTTTCCAGATGATGTATTAAGCATTTATATTTACTTTTGTTTTATTCAATAATAACTGTGAAATAAAATATTACTATCATCATTATTATATGCAGTTCAGGGAAAAATAATAAATGTTCACAAGGTCATACAACTAAAGGTCACATGTGATAGAAGGGGGATTTGAACCCAGGAATCTAGCTCTAAACTCTACCTACTTAATAAATATAACATATTACCTCTAAGTCCCTCTATCTTCCATTCGTCTCTATAATATCATATTTCTTATTGCATAATAGTTGTGATATATTCAAATTACACTAATGGCTCATAAATTAATGTATTCATGAAGATGCTATTAAAAAAATTATACAATAGCTCTCACCATGCTCTGTAAAAAAAAAAAAAAAAAAGGAAAATCACTCACCTCTCTTATTCTTAGTTATCTCATCTGTCAAATGGCTAACTAATGTCTTCCTCATTTAAGATTTTCTTTTGCTTTTAAAGCATTATTAATTAATAAAATTCCATTGATTGATTGAAGGTAGAATAATTATCAGCATTAAAAATAATCTCAAAGGAAAAAACAAACATTCAATAATTAAACAAATATTTATCCAATAACATCTACCTCTAGACACTGTTTTATATACTGAGGTAACAGAAATTGAGATTAGGGTAGTAGCAATGAAATGAATAGGAACAAATAATGAATGGAGATTTTATTAATGAAGGTTGTCTTCGTCTATAAAATTAAGTCAAACAGTTGTCAGTAATGATCTGCATCAGATCCTTGATTAGTAAGGTCTGGGCTTCCAGTGCTTCTCAATGGATTCCAGAGGCATGCACTGATGTTTGAGATTCACTGGGCTGGCGATCAGACTCTTTGGGGCCCTTCCAGCACTGACAGTCCATGTGCCTTTGATTCATCATTGGTTTTGATTCTATTGCAAGGAGGGGAAAGGAAAATCTCAAGAGTAACTATGAGCTGCCTAATAGCATTTCTATGAAATGCCTCCAGCATGCATAAATTCTCTCTAGAATTTCATCTGTGGAGGTAGGATTTGAGAATTTTTTAATCTATATTCTATTTCTGATATTTCATATTTGTGTTTATAAGTCCAGCATCTCTATTTTAAAATTTAAGTTACACCTACAACCTATCCTGATTAGGAATAATCCCAGAAAGAAGCCAATAGTACTTGTATGTGGATAATTTATAACTTTTGTTTTATAATGACCTGGTAACACACGCACACACACACAGTATTACAACTGCTACAACCTTCATTACCAGCTATACCATCTTAATAGATGATATTGCATAATAATTCATACCAACATGGATCACTATCTACAAATATAAAATGATTTTAGCTTCATTATCATTGACCCTACACATGATTAAACAAAATAATGCATGGTAAAGTGTTTTGTAAACTGAAAGGGATTACATGATATATGTTACCCCTATCTTTTATTAATATACATTAAAACATAATTGCTTGAGGCAAATTTTACAATTCAGAAGCTTTAAAGCTCTCAAGAAAGTCAATTGTGAAAACTCATATAGGTAAGAACTAGTTTCTTCAAGGATATTTGTAGAGTAAATATTCTGGGAAGACAGAGTGTCTCCCTCCAAGACAGTGGGAATATTTGTTTACTATTAAAAACAAGAAGGATATCTCCCTCTAGGCAAAAACGGGGCAAATCTGCACTTAGTGCTATATAAAATCGGGGCTCATTAACCTCAGGGTTTCTCATCTAGAATATGAACCAATTGTGTGTGCACCATTTTCTAAGGCCACCTTCTTGTTGCCTCTGTCAAACTTAGAAGGGGTGAGAAGCAAAGGGGACGTAAACATGAATCTCCTGCCACCTTTTGTGCTGTGAGTACTAAAGCCCTCTGTCTCTGACCAGGTACCAGGTCTTCTGCCAGCATCCATAAAAGTCTGACGGGGTCATTGTTAGGTTGTGCACAGGGCAAAACCTCAGACCTTTCACAGTTCTTGACAGGATGTGGCTGTATAATCCTCTTACAGAAAGGAAATGGAGATCTGGCCAAATTTTTAAAATAATGTAATCTTTCATAAGGGTTGATGCCTAAATCTATTGCATTACATTTTCTATATTGGCTCAAGTTGGTTCTACAGTTTTAATATCTGCCTGCATTAGTATGTTCCAGGAATAGCATGTCCCTGAACATCTCTGCTGGACATAAAACTTGCAAGCATAACTAATATGACAGCAAAATGAATTTCATTTAAACATTTCTTGGCCTTCATGGGTCAAGGATCCAGTGCAGGAAACTATCTTTGTTTATAATCATTTTTCATCCAGCCACAGCAACCTAGTTAGCCTAGCATGTCTGTGTGTACACAGGAATGCCTTTTGTTTTTCATAGCAGATTGTCTTTGAAAAACCAACCGGAACATTGCAAGATCACAATTTATAGTTTAGACCAACTGCCTTCATTGATAGTATAAATAGAAGGCATTGTAAAGTGATCGCTAAGTTAATAAGGTGTGTTTTATTTTTCATCCTCACCCAAGGATAAATTTTTATTAATTAGAGAGAGAGAAAGGGAGGAGAAAGAAACTCTTGATTAGAGAAAAAAATATCAATTGCTTGCCTCCAAATGCACCCAGACTAGGAATGGAACCTGCAAATTTGCAACCATTCAGTGTATGATATGACACTCAAACTAACTGAGCCACACTGGATAGGGATAAATAGTTTCTGTTTTTTATTTTTATTTTTAGTTTTATTGAGAAATAAATGATATATCACTGTATAGGTTTGAGGCATACACCATGGTGGTTTCATTTACATATATTGCAAAATGCTTAGCTAAATTTCTATTTTTTAACATTCTAACTAAATCAGGAATATTGTGAAGATGAGCAGCAGTCCACTGGTCAAAGGGGATTGAGGATCTCAGTGGGAATTGACCCTATGTTCTGGGGTTATTGACTCAATTATCCTTAACTGCCTTATTGGGCACAGTTCTCCCTGGCACATGAATGTATTACACCAGGCTGCCTCCCTGATAAATGTCATTGCTTTCTTCACCTCTTGTCCCTGCAAAGAAGAGTGATGTTTCCTTATAAATCCTTGTTTCCTACATTTTCTGTCAGGACAAACAAGCTAAGGGGTGTCACCAACCAAGCCCATAAGCCCATAAAATTGGCATAAGAACAGAAAGTTACTACCAGCCCTTCCATTTCATCCTTTTCTTATTCATCCATTTATTATTCAACTGCATCCTGAGTCTCTTTGGTGCACCAGGCCTTGTGCTAGGTTCAGATAAACAGGCAATTCAAAAACGAAAACCAACAAATTACATTCTGGAAAATTTCAAAGTAATGTTATCAAGAAATGTGTGGAAGAATTTTTTTAAAAAGATTTAAAAAGTATTTATGAAGTAGTCTAAAAAGTTTTCACTAGAACTTGGCAATATATCTGTCTATTGAAGAACAACTGAGCATTGTAACTAAGTACTAAGGACACTATATCTAGAAGGTACAGCACACCAAGGTTCTTACATCCCCATGTAACAAGGTGGGATGTATTGTAATTCTGAAGGCAACTCTGAGTTAACAGTCAACAATGGTCTTTGAAGAAGGAAGTTACATGATCATATTTATTTGAATATCATTCCAGAGACAGTAGAGTGAGTATTAGAAGGAGCCAAATAGAAGCCTATGCAGATTTCCAAAAGTTAGACAATAACAAGGAAAATGCCATATTTGAAAGGTACTGTAAAATGAGTTACTATGATTGCAACTTGCTTTAGGGTGTGAGAGCAAATACTCTATGTATGAAGGAAAGTGAAAATACAAGGAGTTTGGTTTTTATGACAAATATCTGTAGAGTATGCTACACTCTAGTTTGTTTCTTGTTTTTTGTTTAATTTTTTTAAAGTACTTAGAAGACAAAGATAGTTGGATACATGAGTATGGGACTCAGTAGAAAATCAATAGAAAATTTGTGTTTGGAGATTTAAAATGGATTTGTGAGTCATATTAAAGAGTTGTAACTATTGGTTTAATAATGCACCTTAGAAAAAAGAGCATAGATTTGGAACAATATAGCATTCAGGATGGACTTCTGGGGAATGCAGACCTAGTGTGAGAGGGTAGAGGAAGAAGTAGGACAAATTAAGTAGAAAGATCAGTGGTTGTGACTAGAAAAGGGTGTCCAGGAAACCGAAGAAAAGGGGAGTATTAAAAATAGATTAAATAATCTAGTAGTATATGCCATTGGTCGGATGTTAATAAAGAGTTTCAGAAGAATGACTGGGAAGGAAGCCAGTGCTAAGCTAAGAAATAAATGTGAGAATGAAAGAGTAGAGATATTAAATACTTACTATATTATAGGCACCACATGTGGAATTTGAGATTTCACAGGCTAACATCTGTGAGTAAAAAAACTAATCACCCATGTCTATGGCTGCTCTTACTCCTGCCATCTATTGCTACACCACAATTAGGGCTCATTCTTTGCACTGGGGAAGGAGCGGGAGAAAATGGGAAGAGATTTAGAGCGTTTAGAGCGTGCTGCACATTCATAAAGGAATTCCAAGTCAAAATTTTGATGTTATGTCTAAATGAATATTTACTACAATCAGGGAGAGAGACTCACAGGACTAAAGGAAAGGATAATTTAAAGCTATCTCCTAATAATGGGCCCCTTATCACTGTGCACTATGTTATTGCTTTTCATAAACCTTAGAATTAACTTTTGTATACCAGAATTATTTTTACATTATTAGTAGTATTTTAAAATTAATAATTGTACTGTACAACTGTTAAACTATGTTTTGGCATTAAAAACATTTTTAGATTACCGGGATCCAGCAAAGGGGACATGAAATGGGCCTGTCTGGCCTCTGAAATGTCCTAATCCCAATATTCTAGTAATTTCTACCTTCTTGAATTTTTCTGTGCACTTCTAGGGGTTTTTCTCTCCTTATGGGCCAGTCTACTACAGGGAAGAATGAGAATTTGGAAAATTTTCTCTCTCCTCCTTTGAGTTCATTCTGTTAGAGAGGTAGCAAGGGTTCTGTTACCTTCCTCCTCCATCCATATACACCATAGGATTCCAACATGGGACCATGATGATTGGGCTGACAGGCCAGTCTCAGGGACAAACATGACATGCTCAGTATTGCCTATGCTCTGAGAATAAGACTTCCTCATTGAACCAACAAACATTTTGCTTGTTCCTTCTCTTGGGATAAATTCTTTTCCAACTGGCTTCTTTTGGAGGCCAGTGCTATTTAATTGGCACCATTAATATGCCTTCATTCCTTTTCATCTCCCCTTGAAGTACACTAGAGTATTGTACTTCAAGGGGAGATGAAAAGGAATGAGTAGCAACTTCCAACTGGTGTGCCACAAGAAATTCTATAACATGCTATACCTGATCATTTAGATCGTTTCCCTTAGATTGTCAAATAAAAAGATGATGGCAGCCAACACAACAATAGATATCCATTGTGAATAAAAAATTTGCCTATTTGTCAGATTGGCAAAAATATAATACTTTTTTTGGTGTGCTGCAGAATTTTAGTAATTATGTGTGCCCATGAGATAAAAAACCATTGAAAATTGCTGCACTAGAATAATCATAGCAGTTAATATCTAGTGACCTCTTGCTATATAGCCAGCCCTGTCATAAGTGATTTATTTAGTTTACTTTAAGTGATTTATTTAATTTATTTCAATTCTCATAAGAATCATAAAATATTAATATCTCCATTTTTACAGACAAAAACTAAGCATTAGAAAGTTATTTAAGTTACGTATGTGAATATATATTAATATAACAGTGTCACATAAGACCAGGCATTTTATCACATCTGCTGCAGTCTAAAGACCAAACTCTCATCACCATGTTATCCCCTGAATGCCTTCAAGCCAAGTGCTCTGTCTATTTCATTCTCCACCACACCTGCAATTTCTAGAATTAGGAATGACACAGAGTGGGTAGGGATGCCAGTTAATATTTGTTGAGTGAATGAATAATTGTGGAAAATAAACCCCTCCCTGAAGCACCATTCATAACTGACTTTAGAATTTGCTTTAGGATATTTATGAGCCACCAGACAATTAATTATTTAGTTTTTACCCATTGTAAAGTATATAGCCTTTTATTAAAGATACAAAAAAGAAACACAATCCTTAACCTCTTGAAGTTCACTACTTTGTAGAAAACAAACACACAAACATATGTCCATTAGCCAGAGCTTCCCATTACCAAACCTCAAACATAAGCCAAAAGTCAGGGAGTCTTAAGGGACAATCAGCAGAGGTCAGTCTCCCAGAACACAGAGCAGGGCAGAACTCTGCTGAGAATGAGCCTGGGGAAGGACAGGGCCTCTAAGAGTAACCAGCACATGGCCATTGGATAAGAACTAAGAACTCTAGTTCAAACTCTTTCTTTTTGATTCTAAAAGACTAACTGACTACAACCAAACTCAACTTTGCAGTTCTGGCAGATGTGTAATGAGCTCAAAATTATAAAACTCCCCAGCCCAGTATCCAAGACACTACCAGTGCCCCCAGCCTTGTTGGCAGTGGCTGGGGAGATCAAACTATACTCACCGGATATGCTGAATATCTTCAGTTTGCCCCTTCTGCTCCACTCTCCAGCTTGCTCTGCTCTGGGAGGCTGGGTTGCTTAAATGGACTGCATCAAGAGGCTTACTTGTTACTGCCTTCTGGTCAGTTCTGCTGATGGGAGGCACCTGTAGGAGTTGGGGAAACAGAGAAAGGAGAGTAATTCAGTAATTCAGCATATATTACCCTGTTTATTCTCTATCGTCTGCCTACTTTCCAGGTACAGTAATCTCTCTCTCTCTCTCTCTCTCTCTCTCTCTCTCTCTCTCTCTCTCTCTCTCTCTCTCTCTCTCTCTCTTTCTCTCGGCTAGTACAATAACTACCCTTTCAGGGGGTAGTATGTGTGTTGCCCTGTTACTCTCTCCTGAGTACTCTCCCATCCTATATTGCTTTACTATATTCTGTTCATACCTTTGTAGATGGCCCCTTTAGTACAATCTCAGAAAAAGACCCAGTTTGAGATACATTCATATTTCCTCCTGAAACCCTGCTGTGTTGATAAACCAATACTATGGAGCTTTATTGAGTAAAGGAAAAAGAAATGTTCTGCTCTCAGGAATGAAAACAGACTTGTAGAAGCTTGAGAAGGCACTCTATTCAAAGCTGGATAATGTGCTTAATTATGCTCAAAAGTCATGGAAGCTGTTAGATTCTAGATAAGTTGTCCTAGTAGAATTGTAACATATATAAACCAGAAACAAAATTCTGAATCCTTCCTTTACCCTGGTCCTAACATCTTTGGCTTTATCTTTTCATAGTTTCTAAAACAGAGAGGAAAAATCTTCACTTTTTTCAAGTACCACTACAATCACATGGTGAAAGGATTAATGAAAGTTTATGTGCTTAATGATCCACAATCTCCTAAGACTATTTAATAGAAATCGCATGTCATTTATTAAGGCCAAGCTCTCTTAGGAGCACTCTGGGGAGTTATTCAGAGGAATGTTGTGGCCAGAGGGTAAAGGCTTACAACAGCTTGTGGAGGTGCAAGTTGGAATGTGTGAGATATGAAGTTTGGAGTGGCCAAAAATATGGGAACTGGAGGTTTGCCCTAATCAATCATCCAGAAGTAGGGGAAGTGCTATAAAAATGACGGCCAAGTCAAGGGATAAGTTACTGTCCTCTAGGGTTCGATTTTAAACTTTGCCTTGCAAATTCAGCAATGCTTATGTATTCTTTAATATGCTTATCATTATTTCTTTAATACACAGCCCACATATTTTGCATTTAACCAGTGTTTTCTCCTTCCAAAGAGGGCACTATCTTCTTCCTTTTCCCTACCATGACTCAGTAGAATTCAGCCAGGTGAGCAAAAAAAGTTTTGAGCTTTTTATCCTTACACAACAGTGCTCCCCACGCTTAGACAAATGCTGAACAGTAGCTAATTTACTCTTTTCACATCTTACTTGAAACAACTTGTGTGCATTTCAGTGGCATGTGTGTAAACATTCAGACTGCTTTTGATGGGCAACAATATTTATGGCGGGGCAATCTGGAGGTGTTCCAGTCATAGCAAAGACAACTTAATCACAATCTCTACTGATAACAAGTCATGGATTAAATGTCTCTGAGAAACTTTCTGAAGCATGTTAACAGTGTGAAGCTCTATTAAATATCAATAACAAGACATCACTTAGGAAAATAGAGTCAACATAGCCTCAGGTTGGTTGAAGTTGAAAAACTGCAGTTTACTGAGTTTGATTTATTAAGATCACATTTGTTTCTTTATGACATTGTAACCATAGTCGTGACAAGACTAACTTAACTATATCTTAAATCCTAAGGTATGAAAATGTTATCTTCAATTATAACATATTTTAAATACTTTTATTTAAACCTCAGGAAGGCATTGTCTCCATTCTATTCCTATGCTATAGTGTCTCTCAGAGTGACTTGGCTAGAAATACACAGCCAATTAGTGGCAGAGACAAAATTCAAAGCCAAGCTTTCCAAACCTAAATTGTGTTCTATTTTTATCCTGTAGGCAAGTTCTCCTTTATGCCAAAGTGCTTATCTTCTTGATCTACACTTTGGAAAGTTCAAGCTATCAATTCAGATATAAGTTCACCACAATTATAGGCAAAGAAGAACCTCGTGAACCTTCAGGATATTATGGAATGTACTGTTTGAATTATGCTTTTCACTCTTTCTCTCCTCTAATCATTTTTCTCACACAACTCAGAAATTCTTTGAGCCTAAGTCTCAATCTACTCTTTTAAATATAATAAAATATGTGTCCTGAACTTTAATCTTGGATGGGAAATCATAAAATAAGAACATGGAATAGAAGGCCCAGATGCAAGCTGTTCACTGTTTCAAAAGTTCAATTGGTCTCTTAGCTACTGTCCTAATCACATCAAAATGCCTTCTACAGAGATGGATGGTTCATCCCGAAGTCATCCAGTGCCAGCTACGGCTCATCATTATGGTTCCCCTGGGTCAAATGCATTCAGAAATTGTATCTTCCCTCCTAATAATTCCTCCTAGCAAATGTGCAAGTAGTTTTATCCGTCTACTTGCCATTAGAGTATGATCATATCCTATCATCTCTGAGTCCCAGGAGCGCCTAGGAATCCCAACATTGAAACAGGCATTGAGCCAAAAACACTAAAGTACTTAGAAAAAGATAAGATGGGAAGGGCCACTTTGTGATCTGCAGCTCAGATCTAAATCATTTAGCCTTCCCATGAGAATTATATCCATGAGTGCTTCCTCCACTTACTTCCCAGGAGAGGTAAAGAACAGGGACAGTGGGGCTCTCCTAATTAAAGAAAACTGATCTCAAAATTGAAAAGGATTGAAGTCTTAGGGAGCATAATAGCATTATCTAATTAAATGTTCAGTCCTGATTCAAGTTTTAGTCATTCATATGTGTAATAGTCTCTAGAGAATGAATTACTGCACTTATGGGTGGAAGCAATACTAAAGAATAACCCAAAAACATAAAATGGATTTCTAAATGATAGCCAGGACTCTCAGAGGGCAATATAGGTTTACAAGTAAATGGTGCAAAAGCACTCAATTGCCTCTTTGAAGCGAGACCATACAAAGGTCAGCTGTTGTTGTTTTTCTCTGCCTAAATCTGTCTTCATAAAGCAGTAAATGTTCTTTAAGTTCCAGTGCAAAGGATTCTTGCTAATTTTCAGAAATTTGAAAAAATAAATGTTCAGCCCAAATCCAAGGGACAGTGGTCAGATGCCTTGAACTTTAAAGTGTTTGGGGCATCAATTGAATTACATTTAAGATATTAGTAAATAATTGCCACACTAAAGAATTTTGGAGGACACCAAGCTGGTAAAGGGCATCAAGATCTGTGTGCACAAATACATACAACATGTGCATGAAGGACTGATGGTAACAGATACCATAGAAGACATCTTGTGAATGTAGACTATTGGCAATATCTCTCACTCCTGAAGAATTTCTGAAAGTCTCAATTCAAGAAGCTTCAAAACCATATTATTATTTCCAAACCACGCATCCAGAGGGTATCAATGAGCCATGAAAGTAAGTTGCATGCTCTCTCTAATTTAATGTCTCCCCTTTCTAGACAATTGCTTTTTAAATATAGTAAGCTTTAATGTTTTTCCCAATCATGATATTTGTTTTCCAGATTCATATAGTTTGGGAAGTAGAATATAAGTGTAAAAAACTAGAAAAAAAATGGCATTACTATTCAAAATGAAATACATAAGTTTTAACACTTTCATATAGTTTTTGTTGTTATTGCTCTTTTGGGGGGTATTGTTTATTGTTGTTATTTGTTTTTCCAGTTGAAAACAGTATCAAAAACAAGCCTTAAGAATATTTTATAAGAACTTCTTTTTATCCCACTTGCAATTATTAACAGAAAATTTATTGTATTTGTTACTGTACTAAAAGTTATTCATATTTACTTTTGGGATAAATACTTTAAAATCCAATGAAACTAACAATATAATCTATAATTGCATCACTTATTGATTACCACTGTTAATATCTGTAATACTTTTTTTCCAGTGTATTTTTTACATATATATTTAATCAGTATATTGTGCTTCACCAGCTTGGAGGTTCATAATCCTTACCCTGATACCTAAGCTGGAGACTTTTTTCCCTACACACCACCATTTACATCCAATATTTCATCACATACCACAAATTATATTGTCTTTCAGTCTATCATAGCTCATATTATTTTCCTCTCTAGCCACAATTCTAATGCCTTAGTCAATACCATCTCTCATCTTGGTTATGGAACTAAACCTAATTTGTACCTCTACTTTTCATGTTACTTTTCAGCTCATCTTTCACATTACTTCCAAAATTAATATTTTCAGTACATCAAAGGTTGTGTTATCCTAATACTTTAAAATATTTCAATGGTTTCTCAAACTCCTTAACCTCTATACTAATAAAAGGGTAACATGCTAATTAGACCAGATAGACCAGACATCTTCCTGCCATCTGTTCCTCCTTCCATACAAAGCCACAAAGGCAGGGGCCAAGGCAGAGGTGGTTAAGGGCGATCAAGCTGGCAGGGGAGGGCAGTTATGGGTGATCAGGCTGACAGGCAGAGGCAGTTAGGGAAAATCAGGCAGGCAGGCAGGCAGGTGAGTGGTTAGAAGCCAGTATTCCTGGATTGTGAGAAGAATGTTTTCAGGGATCAGGCCTAAACCTGCAGCTGGACATCCCCTGAGGGGTCCTGGATTAGAGAGGATGCATGTTGTGCTGAGGGATGCCAACCCCCCCCCCCCGCACGAATTTTGTGCACTGGGCCTCTAGTGGTATATAAAGCAATCAAGTTTCTGTCCCTTCTTAGCAGTCTTTACTAGGGCGACATTCACTCCTCTCTCCTTCCTTTATTTTTCAATCATTCTAAGCTATTTCTGTTTTCCAAAATCACCAGGGTAATCTCTATCTTGCCTAGTGGTTTTGTTCACTCTATTTCTCTATCAGGGATGCCCTCTTCATTATTTCCTTTTAGAAAACCTCTCTTGCCTTTTCCATCACATTCTAAGTAGAATAACCATGCCTTACTTTATGCCTCACACTACCTGATACTTCTATCTATGTAACTCAGCCTTCACCTATTATGTTTTTCTCCTCTTCCTAAAACTATACTTCTTGATGTCAGAAATCTTTTTCATCTTTGTGCTCCCAGGATCTAGAGTTCAAACCCCAGTACAAAAGAGATGTTTAAATATCTATATCATAAAAGGCCTGTGGTCATGATGTCATAATGGTGGAACAACCAAATAACCAGTCACCTGGAGGTGCTGGAGCACCTCTTGGGCCCTCCCCAACTAACCCCACCCCCAGGGCACTGGCAGTCGAATGAATAAAAGGAAATACAATAGTTGTGCTCTATTTTTTGTTTTTTGTTTTGCTTTGTTTTGTTTGTTTGTTTGTTTGTTTGCAAATGCCAACCAAAAGCTTAAATTTTTTTTCATTGAACACATTCTTCCCATTTCTATATCATTTTCACTCTTTATTTATTCATTTTTTAGTCTGTTATCCCAAATGATGAGCAAAATTAAGCCTATAAAAAATCCCCACAGAATTACAATTCATAAGATGTTATAAAGAGATCAAACACAACAAACACAACAATCCCATTATGAGAAAATTGTCATGCATTAAATCTGCTCAGAACTGCAGGATGCCTAACAGATAGTCACATTTGTTTTGGGATGTTTGCCTAGAAATGATCTTTTAATAAAATGTATTCAATAAGATGCATAATTTAGCTCCTTTTCTGTAGCCTCCTGGCCAGCTGCCAGCTCCAAGTTCATGCTTCACCTTTCTCTTTCTCTGTCCTTTGATCTTTCACCATCTTTCTCTTGGGTTTGACTCAGCACCAAAGTTACCTGCTGGCCTAGTACAAACAACCTCATTAAAAAGCCATCACAGTTGAGCATGATGGCTTCATTTCTTTCCCAATGGTTCAATTTATGTCTTTCTTTGGAACAAGCAGAGATCAAGTTCTCTGCAGGATGACTTTGTCCAGCTGTCCTATACGCACACTGGCAGAGAGTGACATGAAAAAAATAAGAACTTTCGTCTTTATTGGGTAGTTGAAGGAAGGAGTTTCTCCTAATTTTCCTCTATTTGTCACCATGAGAATTGTGAAGATTCTACTTTCCTTTGGAAGCTACCATGATCAGTGTTCAATTTTGCTTTTCTTACTTCTGTGCAGTCTCAAGTAAAACTCAACTAGCTGAGAATTGGAAGACTTTGCTTCAAGATAAATAAATCATTGAAAACTATTGAATATTTGCTATTTGGTGAGAAGTGTAAACCCATTGGCCTTACTTTTCTTATCTTTAAAAAATGAGCAATATAAAATAATCATGGCCACCGAAACTGGTTTGGCTCAGTGGATAGAGCATCAGCCCTCAAAATGAAAGGTTTTGGGTTTGATTCTGGTCAAGAGCATGTACCTTGGTTGGGGCACAATCCCAGTGGGGGGTGTGCAAGAGGCGGCTGATCAATGACTCTCATTGATGTTTCTAATTCTCTATCCCTTTCCCTTCCTCTCTATAAAAAATCAATAAAATATATTTACAAAAATAAATAAATAAATAAATAAAATTATCATTGGCAGTTCATAATGATCCCCTCAAACACACACACACACACACACACACACACACACACACACACACACACAAAGTCACATGACCTCATTATAAGAGTAATATTTCAAAAGAGTTCTGAACACTGTTCTCATTTTCCTTTCTAGTTGAGGATATGTGCATTCTTTGAGTCTAGTAATTATGCAAGTCTAATATATTTTTCCTCTTTGATCCATGATAATCCATTTTCATAAAAATAATGGTCTTAAATCAAGCATGTTAAACTGAAAGGCTAACATGGACCAAATAAACAAGGTTTAAGTTTATGTGGGCCACAAAAAACAAAAGCTTCCATTTTCATAGGAGCATAGGTTTACTCGATAGAGACATGCTGAAAACATAAGGCAGAAATAAATGAGTAATTATTAACAAAATAATACAGCATTTTAATAAAAATTAATATTTTTTCTTGAATATTAACTTCTCAGACACTGAATAACCACACAAATTAATTAGCATAATGCAAATAAATCTATTTTTCTTGTTCTCCAAAAGCCAAATACTTCCTATTGTGCACAACAAACAAGTCAGTCCAGATCTAATGATGTAGCAATCGGCTTCTAAAATATTAACTGCTAGTATTAGTGGAGAGAAAAGGTGCACCTGCATGTAAGACACATAAGGTGTGTAAGGGAAATAAATGCAACATGAATATAGTAATCAGTCATTACCAAATGTTATAGTTCATTATTAATAATTATGTATAACACGATATTATAAAAATTAAGTTACAAAATTTTTATTCAAATGTTTCTTACATACCATTATATTGTCTGAGTCACAAAAATATTCCTTTTGGGCCACATGCAGCTTGTCTTAGATGTTAATCATATTCCAGGTCTAGGGCAACTTCTGAGGAATAATTCTTTATCACTCTTTCAACCCATTCCCTATCTGGTGAAGAAATGGGCCCAAGAGTTTTGATATCTATGAAGGCTGTCTAGCATACTGATGTGAAGTAAAAATCAACTTCATATTTAATAAAAGCTAATATTAATACATCATTTATGGTAAAAAAAAAAAATACTTTACATGCATTAGACAATTTAATTTCTACAGCAAGTCCATGAAGAATTGCCATTGTTATCAGCCTCTTGCAGTTGCTGAAACTGAATCATAGTAGCTGTGGGACCTGCCATGCTACTTTGCCTCTTCATGTTCCAGACTTAGGACACAAGCCAGGGTTTATAGCCATCAAAATCCAGTCTCATAGTCACAGACCTTCTCTTCTCTACACCTAAGTCACATCTGGCTTTAAAAACTAGGAGTACAGGGATAAAGATAAATGCTTCCTGCCTGGTCAGTAGTTGGGATTTCCCAGTCAGGGCACATTCCCAGGTTATGGGCTCAATCTTCATTGGGGAATATGTAAAAGGGAGTCATTCAGTGAATCTCTCTCATCACTGATGTTTCTATCTCTTACCATCTCCTTTCCTCTTTGAAATCAATAAGAATATATTTTAAAAATATGCTTCCATGAGAAACTGACTTGTAATGAATGATACCCACTCAGTATCCATCACAGTACTTTTTATCCCTTATGTTTTTGCAGGGCCGCGAATCTTTCACATTCATCTCTCCTCGCAGGATTGTGAAGCAACCACAGCTTGCTCTGATTTTTTTCCAGCTGCTAACCTGTGCACGGTGGCACTGCACGCTGTCTGGCTGTCCCATAGAGAGGAGGCTGTGTGGAGCATGGCATCTGACACGATGCAGGTCATTGCTCTGACTGAGCATTACTCATTTCTGTCGGTTAAATTCAGAGGCAGCAGCCTGCATTGTTCCCACTGGGCTGCTCAGAGGAACTGCAGAGCATGAGGAGACATTTTAAAAATCAAACTACTATGTCCAATTCTCCCATGTTGAGAAGGGCATGTCAATTCATCTCAGGGAGACCTCCTGGGGCAGGTATTTTGTAAACATACCATAGAGGTCCCTGTGTCCTAATTCAAAATATTTCTGTTTTGTTTTAAACCAGGCACTTGCCTTTTGTCTCTGAACCAAACCTGTACACACTTTGGATTCAGTAGAGAAGGAAGGGAAAGCATGGCCATTTTATATTTATTCTTCCTTGAAAAATTGTCAGTCTCAATCCTATAGGCTTCTTAGGTGGGGGAAGGATCAGAGTAGAGTAAAATTCTCCAAAACATGATTATTTCCATTTATAAAACATTGCTTTTTTTCACACACTAAACCTATTTGTGTTCTTTGCATTTCTATATGAATTTTAAGACCAGCTTTTCAATTTCTGCCCCCAAAATGCATTGAACCTATAGATCAACTTGGAGAATAATGTCATCTTTAAGATATAATTTTTGATCTATGAACATGGGATATCTTTCCATTTAGTTACTTCTTTCTAAATTTTATTCAAAAATGTTCTGTAGATTTTATTGAAGACCTTTTGCAGCCTGTTGTTTAATTTGTTCATAGTTTATTTTGATACTGTTTTAAATAAAATTGTTTTCTCAATTTTATTTCCAGAATGTTCATGGCTAGTAAATATTTTTATATATTGACCTTATATCCTGAAACCTTGCTGAGATAGGTAATTATTAATTCTAGCACTTTTTCATAGCTTCTTTCAGATAAAGTCATCATCTGAAAATATATCGATAGGTAGTTTTACTTCTTCATTTTTAGTCTAGCCATCTTTTTTTTAATATATTTTATTGATTTTTCACAGAGAGGAAGGAAGAGGAATAGTTTAGAAACGTCATAAGAGAGAAACATCGACCAGCTGCCTCCTGCCCACCCCCTACTGGGGATGTGCCCACAACCAATGTACATGCCCTTGACCGGAATCGAACCTGGGACCTTTCAGTCTGCAGACCGATGCTCTATCCACTGAGCTAAACCGGTTTCAGCTAGCCATCTTTTTTATTGATTTCTTACCTAATTGTCATCAGAGAATGGAGATTTTTATTTTTTTTCAATTACACTTTACTTATATATTCAATATTATTTTTTACTAATTTCAGATGTATACCATGGTTGTTAGACAAACATATGCTTTTTTAAATTTTCCATTTCAATCTGTATTTTATCCCTTTTTCTTACTTGATTGCCCTGGCTAGGACATCCAGTACAATGTTAAACAGAAGTGGGGAGAGTAGGCATCCTATCTTATTTCTGATGTTAAGGGAAAAACATTCAGTCTTTCCCCGTTAAGTATGATGTTAGTTGTGAGTTTTCCTAGAATTTTTACTCTATTTCTAAGTCACTGATTATTTTTGTCTTGAAAGAGTGTTGATTTTGTCAAATTCTTTTCCACATCTATTGAGAATATCATGTGCTTTGTGTTCTTTATTGTATTAAAATGGTATAGTCCATTGATTTTTACGTGTCACAACAACCTTGAGGTCCCTAATGAAACCCAGTTGGTCACTATATATAATCCTTTTTATATGTTGCTGGATTCTGTTAACTAGCATTCTGTGGAAGATTTTATGTTGACATATATAAGGGATCTTGGTCTCTAGCTTTCCTTTTTTTATCATGGCTTTGGTTTTGGTATCAATTAATTGTTCTCTTCTTTGATATTTTTTTGAGAAAGATTGTGGGTTGACATCTATTCTTAAAATATTTGATAGAATTCAAAAGTGAAGTTTAGACTTTTTGTGGAAATGTTTTAAAGTACTTTTTAAAAAATTTGTTTAGGAGCTACTCATATTTTCTATTTCTTTTTGAGTTTTAGTTGTTTGTATTTTTATAGAATTTGGTACCTTTCATATAAATTACCTAACTTGTTTGTATCAGATGATCATTGTGTTCTCTTATATACTAATAGTTATATTTATTTTTGTAATGTCAGAAGTGATGTTTTCTTTGTAATTACTGATTTTAGTAATTCAAGTCTTCTGTATTATTTTTCTTGGTCAGTCTAGCTAAAGCCTTGTCAATTTTGCTGATCTCTTCAAAGAAGCAAATTTGATTTTTGTTTATTTTTCTATTTTTTATTTTCTATTTTTTTATTTACCCTTTAATCATTATTATGATTTTTTTTTTTACTTTAGGTTTAGTTTTATGTTTTTTTTACTTTCTTGATTATGTTACTGATTTCAGATCTTTCTAACTTTTTAATATAAGTATTTATAGCTATAAATTTCCCTCTAGCACTGGTTTAGCTGCATTCCATAATGGTATCTTGTATTATTATTTCCTTTCATTTCAACATATTTTTAGTTATCCTTTCCATTTCTCCTTGGACCAATTTGTTATTTAGGTTATTTAGCGGTGTATAACTTAATTTCAATATACTTGAAAATTTTCCTAATGTATTTTTATTTTTAATTTCTAAATTCAGCCCAATGTGGTTAAAGTACCCTCTTTGTATGGTTTTAATATTTTTAAATTTATTCTGTTGTATGGGATAATATAGGGTATATCCTGGAAGATGTTCCATGTGCACTTGAGAAGAATGTCTATTTTGTTTGGGTGAAATGTTCCTTAGAGGTCTGATAGATCTAGTTGTGTCATACTACAGTTCATATTTTTTATTTCTTTGTTGGTCTTCTGTCTGGTTGTTCTATCCACTACTGGATATGGGGTACTAAGTTCAAAAACTATTATTGTTAGATTGTCTATTTTCCGTTCAATTTTGTGAGTTTATACTTCACAGATTCTGGGTCTTTATTGATTAGTGCTTATATGTTTATAATGCTATGTCTTCCTGATGAAGTCATTATTATTATAAATATATTTTTTTATCTCCAATAATAATGTTTTCCTTAAAGTCTTTTAAGTCAAATATTATTAAGCCATTTTTCCTATTTGTTTACTATATATCTTTTCCATCCTTTTACTTTAAATCTCTTTTTGTCATTGGCTCTAAAGTAAGTCTTTTATAGATAGCATATTGTTGAATTGTTATCATATATTTTATGAATCTCTGTATTTTGTTTCTCATTCCTAAGATTTTCTTTTTAAAACAATTGGCTAGCTTCCTATCTGTTTCTATTACTATAGCTGCTTCAGGCATCTACAATGTTAAACAATTACTACTGATTTATTTTATTATTATTATCTTTTTTTTTTTACAAATGTCCCAAGGATAGGGCTTTCTGCATTGAGTGAGCTCTAAGGCAGGTTGAATAACCACAAACTGAAATAAAAAACAAGTAAAATAACAAATTAGAAAACTTCCACAAAGATCAAAGAGTAACAATTGTCTGAGACGTGAGCTTTCTGAAGAGCTCAAGTTCCATTTTGCTCCTTCCAGTGACTGCTAAGCTTCTGATTTCCACATCTTTTATGGTTGTGAGGTTGAGATTTTCTTTTTCAAGACTATAATATTAAGAGGTAGCTTTTTATTTCCAACCCCATTCTTTGCTGAGGAAGACAACCAAAACTATTGAATGACACATACTTAACACTCCCCAAGTTCTAAATATGGAATAGCTACCTGAAAAAAAAACTCTACCTGCCTATGTATTATGCTCACTCAAGTTCTCATGAAAAAGTCTTTCCCAACTCCAGTCAAGTTAGGCTTGCAAAATTATTTTATTTTTGTAAGCTGTAAAAACCATTTTAAAATTCTTATTCAGAGTCTTCTTAAAAAACATACACTCTAATTGTTATCTGAGCTAGACATTTTAGGCTTTAAACTGGTTTTTCTGAATGTTCAGTGCTTTAAAAGTGAGGGAATAATACTATATCCTAGAAAATAGATATTATGCTCTCCTTTTAAAAATGAATGATTATTATTTAGTCTATGTAAATTGTGTAGTTCCTTGTACACTCCCTTTCTTCCAATTTCATTGTTAAATTACCTATTTTCACTTGGAGTTAAGAAATGTGGGAAATGGTATTTTAATAGTATCTCCAGATACCTCTATGATGCTAAAAACTCAGTTTTCCTTAAAGTAAATAAGTTTAAAACTTAAAGAAAACATATGTGTGCTGACTCTTGGTTGATAACCACACAAGGTGCATAACATTTATATTGTACAATAATAGAATCTGTGACTTTTGATACTGCGTGAGCCTATCTGAAATATTATTACATTCTCTGGCCTTGTTTGCAGCCAGTGACTCTGTGAATAAGGTCTGATCAATAACTTATAGGTGAAAGTGATATGTGCAAGGCCTGAATAATAAGCTTACTGAGATGTGAAAGGATGATTAGAATAATCATTCTGACTCCTTCCCACTGGAGAGAAATAATATAATATAAATTCTGGGATTCTAACAGACAAGTGAATCATGAAATAACCCTAAGAATATATGGCACACATGTTTCTGAGTCACAGAGACCAAGATCCCTGACACCATGAAGCCACCATAACCACTTCCATCCAATATGTAAAATTGCCAACCTCGAGATTTTTACACAACTGACAAATAAATGCCTGGCTGCCTGCCTTATCTTGTTAAGCACATGTGTCAAACACAAGGCCCGCGGGCCAAATCCGTCCCGCCAGGCCTTGAAAGGTGGCCCGCACCACGCTGTCATCTCTGCACTCCGCTGCGTTTCCATCACAATGACAGTTTATGACTGTTCAGTAAACCATTCGGCCCGTGATTTAGGCTGGATTTTAGATTTTGGCCCCTTCTCTGATTGAGTTCGACACCCCTATGTTAAGGCTTCTATTATTTGGGGTTTGAGTCACTCCCAGCTAAATCTAATGTTACCTGATAGAGAAGTTTACAAGGCTTAAAACTTACTTTCCTGCTCCAGAGAGGCTATTAGATAAATATGTCAAAGCAATTTATTAAGTTATTCAATGATGATTAGCGCTGCTTGATCAGATCATGCCTGGAGGAAATCTCTTTGCCATGTGATAAAATGGATATTCTGAGACTGAGTTATTTCTTCAGACATTAAGGTATACTCACACTTAAACTAGTTAATTTCCTATGAAATTGAAACCGACCTTCTTTGCCCCTTCAATCAGTTTTGCAAAGTTGTGAATATTCATGCCTTAAGAATTTGTGTCTCTCCTGCCTGGCGATATTGTTTGTCCCTGGTACATATTATTTTTTCATTACAGAATCCAACAAACACAGGCTCTGAAAGGTCTCTCTTGATTTCCCTAGGCAGAATTTGTCACCACATAGCTTCATCCCCAAAGTATTTTATAAACAACTTCTATCATTGTAAGTAATACATTATAATTGTATTTGGTGCTCATGCATTTATCTTGTTTATTACACTATAATCATCTCAAAAGAAGCAACCATTTTGAAAACTTCATACAAAAGCATATGGTAGACTCTATCACTTCTCTATTGCTATGTAACTAGTTACCATAAATGTACTGGCTTAAAAAAAATTATATATATATATATATATATATATATATATATATATATATATCCTTTATTGCCTTCACTTTTCATGGGCCAGAAATCCAGGTGGATCTGACTAGGCTTTTTGTTTATGATTTCATAGGCCAAGATCAAGATGTTATTCAGGGTGAGCTCTTACCCAGATTCTGGGGATGAATCTGATTCTAAGTTTATTCTGGCCATTCCTTGCATTGGTAGAACTGTAGTCATTTCTTTGCTGGCTGTCAGCAGGTGCCACTTTGAGCTTTTAGAGGCCCCTGCATTTCTTGTCATGTGGCTTCTTATACACACAAGAGAGCTATGGTGCTCTGAATCCTGAATCTTCTCAGGCTTTGAATCTCTTTGTCTTTTTTCCTTTTCTACTATCAGCTAGAAAAAGATATCTTCCATTTCAATTGGCTCATATAACTAGACTAGGGTCACCCAGTATCTCCCTGTTGACATATATTTTAATATGCTCATGTGATTATGATCATGGAAAGGTAATTTGATGTATCAAGATTATATTTAGCCATAGCTAGCTTGTCCCAGTAGATGGAGCACTGGCCTGTGGACTGAAGGGTCCTGAGTTTCATTCCGGTCAAAAGCATATGCCTGGTGGCAGGATATATCCCCAGTAGGGGGCATGTAGGAGGCAGCCTATCAATGATTCTCTCTCATCATTCCCTCTCCCTTCCTCTCTCCCTCTCCCTTCCTCTCTGAAATCAATAAAAATATTTTTTAAAGATTATATTTGCATCAGAGTTCAATGCCATATTGCAATACAAGAAAATAATTGCTCAAAAGAAAAGAGAGAGAGAGAGAGAGAGAGAGAGAGAGAGAGAGAGAGAGAGAGAGAGAGAGAGATATGAAGAGTTGTAGAAGGGAAGGCACCTGCCTACAACAGAAAGATCTATTTAATTCTCCTGCCACCCACTTTCACTTCTCTCTACAGTTCTGCATACCTGGATCTTTTGACTTTGCTTCAGAGTTCTGACATTCTCAGACATGAAATGGGTGTTATTTAACAACAAAGATCCTCTGATCAAAGACACTGGTCCACCTAGATATTCATTTTGCCTCTAAATCAAAGTTTTTCTAGTCATCATGAACATGTTTCCAGAGTTCACATACTTGCTAGTGCTCTGGATCAGATCCCAGGACCATTGGCATGTGGAAAAAACTAACTCACCTAAGTATTCACACTCCTGATTCTGCAGAATTCACTTCCCATGTTTGCATGTTGCCCACCTGGCAGGGTTCTGCTGAGATAAGCATTAAAAATCACCACTGTATCTGCCCTGCTCTCAGGACATTGGGCCTAATTGTAGGTTGATCTGCTCTTAGCCATGATCTTCTGCCAATTCCAAACGTTTTCTTTTCCTTCCAACCTACTTTTTATTAAATGGTGTTCAAATCTCAGAATATAATGCTTACCTTCCATCTACAAAACAGGTGTATAAGTAGTGGCCCAATTCATGCAACCTTTCAAGAATATTCATAAGGAAAATAATACAATAATTAAAAAATAACAATACAAGAATAAATTTTATTTCACATACTCACAACTGTAAACCTATTTTTGGCCCACCTTATGTAGACTACTTTGTGTGTAGTCTGGCTCTGTTTTTCAGAAACAGAATCCTATATAAAAAGATGTAATATGCAAATTAACCCTCATATCCTCACAAGATGGCTGCATACGACCAGGCCGGCAGGGAGGTTAGTGAGGGGCAACCAGGCTGTTAGGGGAGTAGGGGGGCAGTTGAGGGTAACCAGGCCTGTAGAGGGGACAGTTAGGGGTGACCAGGCCAGCAGAGGGGGGCAGTAAGGAGTGACCAGGACAGAGTGGGGGGGGGGGGGGGGACAGGAGCAACCAGGCCAGTAGGGAGGGGCCAATTAGGGGCAATCAGGCCGGCATAAAAAGGCAGTGAGGTGCAATAAGGCCACCTGGGGGGGCAGTTAGGAGTGACCAGGAAGGCAGGCAGGTGAGCAATTAGGAACCAGCAGTCCAGGGTTGTGAGAGGGATATTCAACTGCTGGTTTAGGATCGGGCCTAAACCAGCAGTTAGACATCCCCTGAAGGGGTTCAGATTGGAGAGGTGCAGACTGGCTAAGGGGACACCCCCCCAACCCGGGGCATTTTGTCCTTATATTTTAAAAACTAGACATTCATGCACTGAACCTCTAGTTTTTAAAATATAAGGACAAAATCATCCCATACAATAATTTAAAGAATTTTAGCAAAATATGTATAAAATATATGTATAATTTGCATAGATATAAAATCTATTTACCCCACAAGAGAAACCTGAATGTGTGCTCTTTTCCTAACAGAATCCCATGGAATTTCTCCATGTGTCCTATTGATGACCCACATTGGAATTATTTCAACAAGGTATAGGACTCCTTCTTTCCTTCACCAGAAGGTCGCCCAAAATTGTGAATGCAGATAGAACACCTCCCTGAAGAATTTTCCTCTTTCTACCACCAGCACTTGGATGTGTATGCTGCAATTAGCTAAAACTGCCACATTCCAAGATCCCAAGAGTTCTGTCATTAGCTTAGCTTTTTCACTGTTTGTCCCTGGAGAAAAGATTAATTTGTGGTTTGGTAGGTGCCACCACTTTCACTCTTTTCCTGCTTTGACCAGAAAATCATTGCATCTTACTACTCTGATGCCTGGGTCTCTATCAGTCTATGTTCATTCAGCCCTTGAATTCCTTTTCTCCCTCTAGAGTCCTCTATATAACTATCATGTTACATATCTAAAGTATACTTTGATTTTGCTTAATGTCTGCCAAGAATAGGCATGCCTACATGTATGCATGTATACATAAAATGGACAGCTTCAGTGTCTTTATATGACCAGCAGGTATTATTCCTATGTAAGTCACAAGATTTATTTTTGGCTTTAGTTCTATAACTTATGATTATTGAATAACTTTGTCACAGCTCACAAAGGTCAGAGGTCATGAACCCATGCCTGATTTAAAGGCAAACATACTCACATACAATCATCACTATAACATATTCTAATTAATTGTAATGATTCAGAAATAAGAAATAAAAATGCTCAGCTCTATTAGATAATTTTTTCTGGAATCTGGATTAGAATATACTTTTTAAAATCTTTTTTCCCAAGCTCCTATTATTTCCCTCTGAAGACTGTCATTTGGAGATTTTATGATAGTCTACATCTTTATTTAACATCACTTACTGCTACTACTTAGACCCTTTAAGATGACCCTCAACTAATTTGTCTATCTTAATATTTCTAATCCATTTGAGTATTAAAGAATGGTTTTTACTCACTTTAACTACATAGAATTCCCCTAGCTCTGATAGTTATTTATTTAATAACAGTGTCATACCTTAATTGTGAAAAAGGCTTCCTCTAAGTTAATCAAAATTGCTTAAATTTATTTTTATGTTCCAGATATGCTTGCTCTGTTTGGTCTTCAGGGGCAACCATTGTTGATATCATACACATGTGAGAAAATATATATAATGTGAGTCATATCCAAAGAAAGAAATGGAGACTCTAACCTCTGCTTTTCAAATTTAGCCTGATCAGGCAGATGAGAAAATAACTGCCTTGAGAAATATGAAGGTATGTGTGGTTGTCTTCATTCATCTATATGGATTAGTTGTTTAGACAAAACTTTAGTAAAAATATCAAATAATGTATGTGTATGCACAGGAATATGAAGAACATATCTTTCTTAGGATCAGATGGCAAAGTTCAAAAGTACATAGAGTATTGGTAAATACATAAGTTTCAAGTTTAGTTCAGTTGGAGAAAATACAGAATGTTCTTAAATCAAGTATGAACAGAAAATTGAAAAACAAGAGAATTTTAATAAGCTACATGAGCATGTGCTGATTGGAATCATAGACTCAGCACTTATGGTATATATTGTTATGTACTCAAGTATTGCTGAAAATAGTTCAGAATCATAAAATCTATTAAGCCTTTCACTTACAAGGACAGCCTAGAGCAGCGTTTTTCAACCGCTGTTCCACGGCACACTAGTGTGCCACGAGATGTTGCCTGGTGTGCCGTAGGTGCAGACAGGACATGAATTTTATAATTTTTCACTATTTTGTTTACTTAATATTTCATAATAAAGTAATTATAAAATACTTTCTTTGTGTTTATTTGATTCCTATTCAAGAGAATTACTTTATATATAGTCAATATAGGCACAGAGTTAAATTTTTTAACATTTTCTAATGGTGGTGTGCCTTGTGATTTTTTTCATGAAACAAGTGTGCCTTTGCCCAAAAAATGTTGAAAAACACTGGCCTAGAGGAGTTTAAAAGAAAAAGAAAATACCAAGTACTTCATTTTATAAAGAAAACAATAATGGCCCAGAGGATATGGCTCAGTGGTTGATCATTGACCTATGGATCAGGAGGTCACTGTTCCATTCCCAGTCAGGGCACATTCTGAGGTTGCAAGATTGAGTCCCAGTAGTGGGCATGCAGGAGAAAGCCAATCAATGATCCTCTCTCATCATTGATGTTTCTATCTCTCTCTCTCCCTCTCCCTTACTCTCTGAAGTCAATAAAAATATATTTTAAAAAATAATAGTGATGTAAGAGTAGCAGTAAATCTTGGATTAATAATCCACTATGTATTATCAATATTTGAAAACAAATTTTAATTTTTATCCTGTATACTTATCCTTATTAATTTGTATAAACCATTATGTTATTTTTTGTTTTCTCAAAATTCATACAATGAGAATTTCTAATTCAAAAAATATAGCAAATTTAAAACCTTAAAGTGATGAAATAATAATTGAAAGCAGACAAACTATTATACAACATTTCTGTTATTAAGGTAAAATGTTATGGATATAAAGATATCTCTGAGACCATCTATTATACTTTTCAGTTACACCAAATTTTACTATGTCAGGCGAGTTAATTTCTAAGCTCACATCAGATTAGATGTAGCATACAGGAGTGGCAGTGAAGTTGTTAGACACGGGCACTCTAAAGAACCAACAGCTAAAACAATGATAATTTAAAATTGAGGGAAAGAACAGAGAAAATATTAAAAAGCAAGCATAGAGATCTCTGCATCCAGTAGTGGCTGAGTAAGATTATACAGTGCTGACCCTCTGCAGATGACAGCTATAAATTCTGGATATATATAAAAAAAAGTATTTGCCTCGAGGTACTGGAGATTGGATGAAAACAGACATTTTCTGGTAGAAATTCTAAACATGGAATAAGGGATTTGTAAGAAATGAGTTCCTGTTTTTATGGCTTTTATCTTTGAACCAGGCTCAGTCACTAAAATATCTGGAGTTACTGGGGCAGTGGAAAACTGAAGTCTTCCTGGTTTGGATAAAAAATAATTAATTAATTAATTAATTAATTAATTCAAATAAAATAAAGACAGCCTCTGGGAAAGCTATGGTTGCTAGTCCTAGAGAGAGAATCCCAGAGGAAAAGAGACAGAGAAGATTCCCAAATTCTATATATTTATCTCTTTGGCTGCCATCTGAGTCACACATAGTGGCACAGGATGAAAATAGCGCTTAAGACAAAATATCTGAAAAGAAATAAACTTCCATCAAAGAAAGAGAGTTTTATTACAAGGCTCAACCAGTTGCCTGCCAAAACAACACAAAAGCATAGGACAAAATTCACCATTTATTTCTGACTTAAAAAAGAAAAAGCTCAGTCCCCAATGGGGGGTGTGCTGGAGACAGCCAATCGCTGTTTTGTTATCACATGGATGTTTCTCTCTCTCTCTCTCTCTCCCTCTCCCTTTCTCTCTAAAAATCAATAAAAATCTTTTAAAAAGAAAAAAAAAAGCAAAAAAAAAAAAGCTCTCAGCAAACTCAGATTTAAAAGAGAAAGTCTTTGTCCAGATGGGAAAAAAAATCAACTATACTTAGAAACATATTTAAATCTGAATCCTTTTTCAAGATCAGGAACAAGTTGAGAATTTCTACTTTAACTACTTTTATTAATCTTATACTGAAAATTCTAGATGGCATAATTACAAAAGGGAAAAAATAGAAGGCGTGGAAATTACAAAGAAAAAAGAAATCTCAAATATTTTGTAGATGATATAATTGTATAGAAAGTCTTAACGAATCTACAAAGTGAATAATAAGTGAATTTAGCGAGGATGTAATTTACCGTGTTTCCCCGAAAATAAGACATCCTCTGAAAATAAGACCTAGCGCATGGAAAGATAAGACATCCCTTGAAAAAAAGACCTAGCACAACTTTGGGAGAAAAAATTAATATAAGACACTGTCTTATTTTCGGGAAACAGGGTAACAAAGATACAATTTGCAGGATATAAGATAACAGATATAATCAATTGTATACCTATATACTAGCAACAAACAATTGAAAGATGATTTTTTTAACAAAACAGCACTATGATTTAAAATAGCATAAAAATAACAAAAACAGATTAGTCGCATAAAATATATTAGTCTGCAGCCCTCACATGTTCACTGACTAGGAATGGAACCATAACTTCCTGGTTCATAGGCCAATGCTCAACCAATAAACCACACCAGCCAGGTTTGAATCATTTCTTTAAAAATTAAGCATATGGCAAAAATTCAGCCATTCAACACCAGGTCTTTACCCAAGAGAAGAGAAAAATATAGGTCCATACAAAGACTTATACATAATGTTCACAGCAGCTTAATTTGTAATAGCCCCAAATTGGAAACAGTTTCAATGGGGAAAGAATGAATGAATAAATATAATTGTTCTATCTTATGAAAAATACTCATAATTAAAACCTAGAATGAATTACTCATACACTCTACAACATGGAAGAATCTCAAAATAACTATGCTGAGTGAAAGAAGCCAGATTAAAAAGCAAACAAACTTGATGGTTCCTTTTATATATAAAGAATACTTAAAGAAAGCAGGTTGCATGGGTGTTAGGAAGAGAATTGAATTAAGGAATTATAAAGGGACAAATGGTCATGCATTACTCATAAGAATGATAGTTATGTTCAGTGCCACACACATCTATGTTTAGTACCACAAAGTCATTGATTATGTTTCAAAATCAACTAACCAAATATCATTCAAATAGCTAAAAATTTAATCAAGCTCAATTCCAGAATGGATTGAGAAAACTACATGAGGGTTCATTTGGGCAGTTGAAATTGAGACTCATGCACCCCCTGAGAACCATGGCACTTTGCTGTCTTCACAGAAGCCACCATATGGCAGTAACATTTTTCCCTCATAAACATCTAAGACTCCACAGAAACAGGAAACCAAACTGTGAACTATCTCAGGATCTCTTGTATTCCTATTTTAGAGGAACTTAAACGACACAGTTTGGATAACCAGATGGTTTTTTTCAAATATTGCCACAAAATACAAACTGCCAATTTTCCTATGAAATAACTGTCAACCTTTTAAATATAAATAATCAATCCCATTTTTTTCATTGTATAACAAAATATGATGTGCCAATAAATGTGCCAATAAAAGGCAGGTGATGGACCCGATTGTTTTATACTTTATTGGTTGTTATAAGTGATGTAATATATATGCAAGTGAATTAAAATTTATAAAAAGTGCTTGTAAACAGTGAAATGCTGTTCCTATAAAAGATTATTTAGGTTTCTGCCTCCTGGTTTCAATGGTTATGAAGTTATAAAACTGCTAGTAATTTTGGATACCTCTATTTTTTCCTCAAGAACATTTATTAAAATGCTAAGTTGTTTAAAAGCATGTAAATGAGAAAGGTAATTGTATTAACCCAGGCAGCACAGTGTGAGCATGTGAGATTAGAGGCTAGGTACTATCCTAAGGTGACATACTTGTTTATTAGATTGAGATGCTTAGCATAAAACCTTTTTTTTTTTTTTTGCTCTCCTTTAAAGTATATCTACTCATATGAGGATTGCAATAGGGCACACCAGTGCATCTGGCAGCATTGATGGATGTATTTCTCATATGAACTTGAAGTCGAAGATGTATACACCTGAACTACCGATTAATCAGCATGCAAACATGGGCTGTTGTGTCTTACTGATTAATTATGCTGAATGATGGATTCGGGTTTAATCACTTTACCTGATAGATGTAGGAAGCTTGCAAATGACAGTTACCATATCATTTCTTCATGAACTGCTTTCTAACCAGCTTACTGCAGAAACATCAGAAAGTTGGTGTTCCAGGGAAAAATAAAATAAGAGCATAGGATTTCCATGGAGCATTTCACATTTCTACTAATTTATCTTAAAGTTTGTTCTTTGACAAAAAATAAAAGCATGCTTATGTAAATATAATAATTATCCAGGAATTCCATTGTCTGGAAATCTTTCTCACCAACTGGAAAACACAATTTAAAAGATCAACAGGATTCATAATTGGGTTAATAATATTAAGGAAATGACACTTCCCTTAAGGTAGAAAACCATCAACTCCTGGTTATAAGTACCTGTCAAAAAATAAAGAGAAAGCCCAAACCTGTTTGGCTCAATGGATAGAGTGTTGGCCTGTGGACTGAAAGGTCCCAGGTTCGATTCCGGTCAAGAGCATGTACCTTGGTTGTGGGCACATCCCCAGTAGGGGGTGTGCAGGAGGCAGGTGGTCGATGATTCTCTCTCATCGATGTTTCTAGATTTCTATCCCTTTCTCTTTCTCTCTGTGAAAAATCAATAAAATATATTTTTAAAAAATAAAGAGAAAGAAACAGAACTACAAATCAACTCTTCTTCTTTGAAGAAGCAATACCTAAATTGAAGAAAAATAAAAGAGCTTCTTGATCACTTCTGTATGTAAATTAAAAAGCAGGATGTATTGTATAATTAATATTTTCCTTCTAGATAATTCAGTAGACAGGCCCTAAATGAGAAAACAAATAATATCTGGACCAATGAGAATTAAAATATTGGGAGCAACCCACTGAATTCAATCTCTCTTTTCATTTTTATTGCTATTAGTTCTTCTATCATAGTTCATCATTAGTATAGTTTCTCACACTGTGATAATTTATTAGAGTTACCTATGTACATTGCTTTCTTCTTCATTAGAGGTAGTGGTGGCCTAGAATACAATGACCATCATATCTTATTTAACACTGTACTTCAGAGAAAGATTATATATATATATATATATATATATATATATATATATATATATATATGAAGAATCTACAGTGCTCATAGATTGGTAGAATCAACATCATTAAAATGCCCATACTACTCAAAGCAATCTACATATTCAATTAAATCCCTATTAAAATACCAACAGCATATTTCATAGATCTAGCACAAATACCCCAAAAATGTATATGGAACCAAAAAAGATCCCAAATAGCCAAAGCAACCTTGAGCAAGAAGAACAAAGTTTGAGGAATCACAATACCAGACATCAAGTTACACTATAAAGCTCAAAACAGTCTGTTATTGGCCCAGGAACAGGCATATAGGTCAATTGAGCAGAAAAGAGAACCCAGAAATCGATCCAAGCCATTATGTTCAATTTATATTCTATAAAGGAAGTAAGAGCATACAATGGAGTAATGACAGTCTCTTCAATAAAGGGTGTTGAGAAAATTGGACAGATATATGCAAAAAATATGAAACTAAACTACCAACTTACATCATACACAAGAATAAACTCAAGTGTATAAAAGACTTAAATGTAAGACATGAAAACTTAAAAATCTTAGAATAGAAAAGCCTATAGGGAGCAAAATTTTAGATACCTCTCATAGCAATGTTTACCAATACATCTCCAGTGGGCAAAGGAAACTACTAAGAAAATAAACTAATGGAACTATATCAAAATAAAAAGCTTCTGCACAGCAAAAGAGACCATCAACAAAATGAAAAGGGAACCCACTGTATGGGAAAACATATTTGGCAATAATACATCTGATAAAGGGTTAATATCCAAAATATATAAGGAACTCATACAATTTAACAGAAAGAAGACATACAATCCAATCTGAAAAATGGACAAAAGACCTAAATAGACACTTCTCTGAAGAGAACATATACATTCCCAATGGACATATGGATAAAATGCTCAACCTTACTAATCATCAGAAAGATACAAATTAAAACAACTATGAGATGTCACCTCATTCCTGCCAGATAGTTATCATAGATAAATCAACAAAGAGTAAGTGCTGGTGAGCATGTGGAGTAAAAGGAACCCTTGTGCGGTGTTGGTGGGAATGCAGAGTGGTACAGCCACTGTGGAAAATAGTAGGGAGTTTCTTTAAACCTTTAAATATGGAACTGCCTTATGACCTAACATTTCTACTTCTGGGAATATATCTGAAAAAAAACAAAACATTAACTTGAAAAAATATATGCACCTTATGTTCATTGAAGAATTATTTACAATAGCCAAGATTT
Organism: Pipistrellus kuhlii; assembly: GCF_014108245.1. Lineage (NCBI taxonomy): Eukaryota > Metazoa > Chordata > Mammalia > Chiroptera > Vespertilionidae > Pipistrellus > Pipistrellus kuhlii. Next base: position 6,034,800 of record NW_023425404.1, read on the forward strand.
GGAAGCAACCCAGGTGCCCATCAGTAGATGAGTGAATAAAAAATTTTAAAAAAGTTGTGGTACATTTACTCAATGGAAAAAAGATGGAAATCTTACCTTTTGCAACAGCATGAATGAACCTGGATATTATTATGCTAAGTGAAATAAGCCAGTCAGATAAAAACAAGTACCATAAGATTTCACTTACATGTGGAATCTAATGAACAAAATAAACTAACAAAATAGAAACGAAGGCATAGATACATGGAAGAGACTGACAACTATCAGAGGGAAGGGAGGAAAGGGGAAACCAGATGAAGGTAAAGGGATCAGCTAAAAAAATAATAATAATAATAGTATATACACTGAGTGACCAGATTATTATGATCTCTGAATAGGCCCAGTGCATGAATTTGTACATGGGCAGTTGGCCGGCCTACCTGCTGGTCAAACTCCTGGTCGAGGGGACAATTTCCATATATACACTGTGTGGCCAGATTATTATGTGTTCAGAGATCATATATATACACACAGATATATATATACACACAATAGAGGTCCAATGCATGAAATTTGTTCATCGGGGTGGTCCCTCAGCCCAGCCTGCACATTCTCCAATCCAGGACCCTTTGGGGGATGTCCGACTGCCTCTAGCAATCCGGAACCATTGGCTCCTAAACACTCACCTACCTGCCTGCCTGCCTGCCTGATTGTCCCTAACCCCTCTGCCTACCTGCCTAATTGTTCCTAACCACCTCTGCCTGCCTGCTTGACCGCCCCTCACCCCACACCCAGGACCCAGGATTCCCTCCTCTAGCTAGTCACAGGCACCTGGGACATGGGCTTCCCTCCATCTGGCGAGCCAAAGACATCTAGGGCTCTGACCAGCTTTGCCTGGCCTGGCTGCAGCTTCAAGGGACCATGGATGGGCAGCATCACCCGGCCTCAGCCACAGGCGCTGGCACACAGGACTGCAGGGCAGGTGGCTTGTCTCTCTCCAGGGCCACAGCTTGGCTGGTCTCCATTCCTCTCTTGCAAGCTCATTTGTTCCTGGCTAGTCTCCATTACTCTCTCCTCAGTGTTGAGTGTCTGAGCCATTAAAGCCTGATGGCATGATGACCATTTGCATATTAGCTCTTCATTATGTAGGATAGAATATTACACAAAGGCACAGACAACAGTGTAGTATTAGCCAGAGGAAAAGTGGGTTGGGGGGTAGGTGAAGGTAAGCAAAGGAGAGGGGGGGTTGGGATAAAAAAAGAGACTTTGCTTGGGGCAATGGGTGCAAGATGCAGTATGCAGATGATGCATTATTGAGCTGTACACTTGAAACCTGTTGGTTTGCGAACCAACATCATCCTAATAAATTCAATGAATAAAATATAAAAATAAATTTAAAAATTTACACAAAATTTTATTTGGATCAATACTCTATGTGAAAAAGCCTTGAACTGTTCTTGCAAATGATATAGCTTACCTAAGACTATCTCATCAAAGCTTCATCTACAAAAGACAATAAAAGATTATGTGGCTTTAAAATAAAGATTTAAAACTTCTAAAACCATATTCTATTCTATTTTCTACTTGGGAAATTATATATCTACCCAGAATGGCTACATTTGAGGAAGAATTCTGAATGACAGTTACTTAGAAACTAAGGTTTTCATTATTCAGATCATTGTGTCACTAAGGTTAAGAGGATGGTTCTTTATAATGAGTATAATCACAGCAATTACAAGTTGGTAAGGACTTTAAAAATTATGAAATTCACTTCAGCAGGGGGTATGTTTGAAAAAGAATAAAAATTAAAGTGGTTTAGTTCAAGGTCATAAGACTACAGATTGGGCTGTGACCCAGATTTCATTTCTTGCTAAGTGAATGTTTTAGTCCATTTGAGCTGCTATGACACATGATCATAAAGTAGGTAGCTTAAAAAAGTTTATGTCTTGCAGTCCTGGAGGCTAGAAAGTCCAAGATCAAGGTGATGACAGATCCTGTGTCTGATGAAGGCTCTCTTTTTGATTCGCAGATGGTGAAGAAAGAGGGCATCTCTCTCCTATCTCTTTTTATAAAGTCACCAAGCCATTCATCATCATAACAGCAGAGGATCAGCCCAAATAGGACTTATTTAGGACTGTCTATCACTCCGCCCACATACCTAAGCACCTCCCAAAGGTCCCACCTAATACCCTCACATTGGGGAGTGGGGGGTTAATATTTGGATTTTGAGAGAATGCACTTATTCAGTCCATAATTGTGGGCTTTTCTCTGTAATGAAGTATTGACTTAGTGCGTTTCCACCTTTTTTTTTGGAAGAGTTAAGATAAAGGTAAGAAACATTGTTAACAAAAGGAAGAAAAGGCAGAAAAAAGGTTCTCCAGGGGCCTTCGGGTTTCTAGAGAGGAGACACTCCTGGGTCAGACACATACAGGGAAACCACCGGAACCCAATGCTTAACCTGAAACTGTTAATACATCATTTTCCCAAAGAGATTGGCTAATCTAAAGATAGAAGAGAGGCAGAAAGTCACAGCAGAGAAAACATCATCCCTGAATTTGAAAAGTCAAACATAAAATCAGAATTTGGTTTGAGTCATCATCCCACCCACTTGGAAGTTTTCACGAAGTACAGAACACACAAGGCACAGGAAGATGAGTCAAAGCCGTTCCCTCCTTTCAGAGCTGCTCCTTGGGGAAAAGAGCAGTGTTAAAGAGACCAAATGCTTTGTGAGTTTGATTTGAAGTGAATCTGACAATGACATGCCAAGGAGGCATCGCATTGGAGGCCAGAGCTGGTGCTGCTAGAAGCTAACTACAGGTGCAGACATCTATAACAGCAGAGGATCAGCCCAAATAGGACATATTTAGGACTGCCTATCACTGGTGACTATTGGGCCAGGTGTATAAGGATTGGCTAGGATAGCAAAATGTGATTTAGATGTCACCAGCTATATGGACTTGCCCCCAAAATTTAGCACACAGGAGGATGAGGATTGAAGAAAATATAAAATAAGGTGAGTGGATTCTCCACTGAGCTAGATCCCTTCCTACATAAGGAGGTCCCAACAGCATGCATTCTGAGGAAGCCTTTGCCATATTAATTCACTTGGAATGGGAGCTTCTATTTTTAGGGTGGTCTATTTGTTGATATGGAATTCTGACTTGATATCCCAACATAAATCTAGGCATAAATCCCTTGAGAAATGGAAAATGCAGACTTATTTTAGGAGTTATTTTGGAATTGGATTACTGGCCACTGTACATGAAAAAATAGACATGTATTTTTATATAAAATACAGAAAAAATAAATAAAAGACTTATAACATACTAGAAGTGGAAAAGATCCTGGAAATCATCTATTTCAATCTCATCCATTTAGAGATGAGGAGCAAAATTCTAGCCAAATTGGAGGACAGAAACAAAGTTACACAACTAATAAAGAAAGGTAGTATAGAGTAGTGATTTTAAAAAGTGTCATATCATCAGACTGACTTGATGTAAATACTGGCTACAAGAATCACTGGCTGTGTAACTTTGAGTGGGTTACTTAAACTTTCTGCATGTCAGACTTTCTATATAGAAATGAGGGTCATAGTTTCTACGCTATTGATATTACCATGAAGATTAAATAGAATATTTTATTAAAAATTGGCCGAAGCCGGTTTGGCTCAGTGGTAGAGCATCGGTCTGCGGACTGAAAGGTCCCGGGTTCGATTCCGGTCAAGGGCATGTACCTTGGTTGCGGGCACATCCCCAGTGGGGGGTGTGCAGGAGGCAGCTGGTCGATGTTTCTCTCTCATCGATGTTTCTGGCTCTCTATCTCTCTCCCTTCCTCTCTGTGAAAAATCAATAAAATATATTTTAAAATAAATTGTTTGTACAGTTGTGATACAGATAGTAAATAATCAGTAAATTTTAATTAATAATACTAAGATGATGATGATGATAACTTCATTATTTTAAGTATATGATAAAATAAGAATTTATCCAGGGTTCTACATTTGTGCCCTCTAATACCAGCAATTTCAGAGTCAAATGTAATTGTAGTCAATTATAATCAAAGGATATCATTTAAAGCTGACAAATCAAATAGAAATACAAGAGCATTTAGTCTACGATGATAATAATCAAAAAAGACGTTTAAATTGACTAAAATTGAAGGGTAGGGGAGAGAGAGCAAAGGAAAAGGGAAGTGGAAATATAATAATTATATCCTGTCTCATAAAACAGAGATTCAGTTTTTAGAAAGGATAACATTTATATACAACTATTATTTTAAAGGACTGCAGCCCTTCCTAAATAGTAGAATTAAGCACACAAACACACAGAAAAATGAAGAAAATTGAATACATATAAAGCTATTTACAAGTATACACACAATACTCTGAATACAAAAAAAATCATAAATGATTTTCACAGAAGTAAAAAAAATATACAAGGTGGGGCAGAAGTAGGTTTAAAGTGATTACTACAATAATTAATATATAAGAATACAAAAATAAGCTCTGTGTTTCATGTGATCAAAACTGCAAACCTACTTTTGTGCCACCACGTATATCATTCTTTTATTAAAATTGAAATCATTGGATTACAGAAAAAGTCCAATGCTTAGTCACATATGCATTAATATTTCTATTAATAAAATAGAAACCTATTCATGATCTGGTCTTTTATTACTCTACTTTCATTGACTCTACTCTGCCACTGGCTACCCTGCTGTTCTTCCAGACCTCCTGCTCCTGCCTCAAGGCCTCTGCACCTGCCCTTTCCTTTGCTTTTCTGGGTTTTTCCCATAACCTCCCACCTTGTATTTGTGATCTTTACATCATTATATTCTGTTTCCAGAGAGATTTTCAACCAATGTTTACAGAGAAATAGATGTAAGAAAAGACTATATATATTGAGTGGCCAGATTATTATGATCTCTAAATTCATAATAACCTGGTCACTCAGTATATATATATATAACCTAATAAAAGAGAAATATACAAATTAACCACCACTCCACTACACCCACAGCCAATCAGAGTGAGTATGCATATTAACCATCAAAGATGGAGGGATCTATATGAATGATGTTCTGGAGGGAAGCAAGGACTTGCCAGCTCCCAGGTGGCTGGGAAGCTGGAAAATATGGGCTCCAGGGCAACTGGGAGTGAAGCCAGAGGAAGGAAGGCCTATTCTTGCATGAATAGGTCCAGCATGGCCAGGGGAGGGGACATGGGTGATTTGCCTGCTTGCTTTCTGGCCAAGCTCCTGGTCAAGGGGACAATTTGTATATTAGCCTTTTATTATATAGGATATATAATGAGTGGCCAGGTTATTATGCATTCAGAGATCATAATAATCTGGCCATTCAGTATAGATAAATAGTATTATATTGGCTTGTATATGTACATAATTTTTTTCTAAAAGATTAGATCAGAACTTAATAATTATTAACCTTAAACTGAACAGTTGAGAGGCATTATGGAGAAAGTACTTTTACTCTATTACTTTTTTACTTTGGACATTTTATACATATGCTTATATTATCTATTAAAATAAAGGTTTAACATAATGGTACATTGTGTCTAAAATAAAAATAAGGGCCGAAGCTGGTATGGTTCAGTGGATAGAGCGTTAGCCTGAGGACTAAAGGGTCCCAGGTTCGATTCTGTTCAAGGGCATGTACCCTGGTTGTGGGCACATCCCCAGTAGGGGGTGTGCAAGAGGCAGCTGATTGATGTTACTCTCTCATCGATGTTTCTAGCTCTCTATTCCTCTCCCTTCCTCTATGTAAAAAATCAATAAAATATATTTTTTACAAATAATAATAAAATAAAAATAAGGGCACAGAACCCAAAGAAAATTTAAAATATTTTTGTTGAACATGTATTCTTACATGAGTTTTAGGCAGGAGCAGTACAAGTGATGGATCTCTGGGTAAAACATAGAAATTAAGATAGCATTAAAGTAAAAAAAATGCTTGGCTGGTGTTGCTTGGTAGTTGAGCATTGACCCATGAACCAGGAAGTCACTGTTAGATTCCTGGTTAAGGACATGACCAGGTTTGGGGCTCGATTCCCAGTATGGGGCATACAGGAGGCAGCAAATTAATAATTCTCTCTCATCGTTGATGTTTCTATCTATCTCTCCCTTTCCTTTCCCCTCTCTGAAATGAATTAAAAAAATTATTTTAATGTCAAGAAACACAATTGAATGTGCACAGAGGTACAATCCACTTAGCATACAAGCCATTTGGCATAACATGTTATGTAAACAATCTTAAATTTTATTTTGGAAGACATTAGCAGCCACCATAAATAGAATGCTAAGTGTAGTATTTAAAAATATAAATACCTACCTGAAGTCAGATGTACTTTTCTTAACTAATACCACTGTCATAATATAAAACCCATAAGACCAACTCAATACAAAGTCTGTGACTATTGTGACAAGAATGTGGAGAAATGCAAACATATCATTGCTACTGTTCCATAAATTGGTCCAGCAATTTTAGGTAGCAATTTATCACCATCTATTTGAGCTGATGGGCATTTTATACATCCCAATAATCCTAGTATGTCCACGTTTACACCCAAGTGTAAAAACACAAGAGTGTACAAGCAGTTATTATATGATATTTATAATGGCCAATTATGAAAAGCATCAAAATCCCCATAAATAAAAGGATAGAGAAATGCATTATGATAGATAAAAACACATTGTAGTATATTCACAAAATGTTTTTCACAGTTAAAATGAATAAATAAAAGTCACCTTATAGCACATGTAAATAAATAATAACTTTTTTTAAAAAAACTATCATTACTTCTATTCAGGTAAGTGGAGTCCAAATAATCTGTATTTCTGCCATAACAAATTATCATACATTTGGAAGTTTAAAACAATAAAAAATTATTATTTTGTAGTTGTGGAGGGCCTCACTGGGCTAAAATAAAGGTGTCAGCAGGACTTTTTTCCTTCTGGAAACTCTAGGCAAGTAGTGGTTTTCTTGCCTTTTTTAGTTCTAGGCTGTGCACATTCCTAGGCTTGTGGCCCCTTCTTGTTTTTCAAAGCCAGCAGTAGATGGTCAAGGCTTTCTCATAGTCACATCATTCTGACACTGACTCTTCTTCTTCCCTCTCCTATCTTTTAAAGACCCATGTAATTACATGGATAATCCAAGGTAATCTCCCTACTACTGTGTTTCCCCAAAAATAAGACATCCTCCAAAAATAAGACCTACTTACAGGTTTCCTTCTGAGTGAAATATAAGGCATCCCCCCGAAAATAAGACCCCCCAAGGCTAAACATGAGAGATTTGGTTCACTGATTCTGAAAGAAATGGAGTCACAAGAAATTCACCAGGAAATTCAGGAATTGGATTGTTATGATGATGTTCCAGAAGATGATGACATGATTGTCATTGAATAAATGAGTAAATTCTTGATACTGTAGGATTCACAGTTTGTCTGGTTTGTGTTGACAACTACTGTACTACCGTACTGTATACAGGTATTAAATTTCCTTTATTTTCATTTAACAATAAATGTGTACCATATTCTTCTTCATGGAAAAATAAGGCATCCCCTGAAAATAAGACCTAGTGCATCTTTGGGAGCAAAAATTAATATAAGACACTGTCTTATTTTCGGGGAAACAGGATAAGTCATCTGATAACTAATCTTTATGTCCTCTTTTCATGTACATGTTCACAGGTTCCAGGAAAACAAAACATGGGAATCTGGAGTCTGGGGAGTATAATTCTGCCTACCACATACCTCTGATAACTGGTGATTTATTACATTCAGATTCAGTCTCATGAGATAAGATTTGCTCAGTAACAGTAGTGGATAATAGGAAATTCTCATTTCATCTTAACAAAGTAACTCGGGAAATCAGAGAGCAAAGAATCAACAGAAATCTCACCATTACCATCTGTTAACTATTTAGTTTACTACTTGTGAATTCAGTTTCTAGCACTGAATGAGATGGAGTTAAGGCCCACGGTGATCTTTTCTGAAATCCACAACGGAATTGTAGACATAGTCAGCCATAGTCAAAATAATATCCCTAGACATGAGCTCACATTGATAAGTGCAGCTAAGGCTGACTAAACCAGCACACAAGGCCTTTTTCCCTGAGTTTTCACACAACTGAAGTCCAATTGCTAAAATCAAACAGGTGAAGAAATCAATGCCTGTTGATTTTCTGGGCTCCTTATACTCAGAGACAATTTGGAGGGTTGCTGTTCCATCAAACCCTTCATGAATAAATGACTGGACACTCATTTCCATTTAGAATGTCTGTTTAAATGCTGATTTGACCTCTGTGTGTACTGAGGGTTGAGTAATGTATGTAAAACTGTCATTAAAATTGCATATGAAGCACAAGTTAAAACGAAGCTACTAGATCTTGTTGGCAGATTTTCTTCCCTGGAATCCTGGGAGGAAAGGAAGCAATGGCAGTCGATCATCAATAAGATGAGGCAGAACAAGGAAATTTTTAATGTTCATTAGAAAAATGTCTGAACCTCTCAATTCTGCTGAGAGAATCAGCCTCGCCCTCCCTGACCTAATGTGCTTTATGATTTTTTTTAAGACCTGCCACAAAATAACCCTCTTAAAACACGAGACTACTGAAAGTTGTTCTGTTTTTGCACCAGAAATTAAGGGTGTAGCACGTGTAATATAAATGCGTTCAGATTTTCACAAGGAATATTCCATGGAAATCCTTTTAAATTTATTTGGTGGCTTACCCCCACCCTGAAGAGTTGAAAAGCTCAAGCGCAGGAAGCAGTCACGGATTTTACTAGTTAATCCACACAGCTTTTGTTTCCAGGACAGCTCATTTGACCCATTTCATGTCTCTAAATTGCTTTTTAATTTCCTGAAGACAGCAGCATTGCTATAGTGTGTTTAGAGCATCACGTGTTTTAAAATGCTGAACCCTCTCATTTTATTTCATAATTCATCTCAGTTGGAAAGGTAGGTTTCTGAGGGATAAGAATGTAGGTTTAAAGAGTCAAGGGCCCAAGTTGAGTCCCCGCTTTGCAGTTTTTAGGTTTGTAACATTGGGGACTTTACCTGCCCTTTGTAGGACTGAGCTTCCAGCGTCTCCTTAAATAAGGGACGAACTTTAATTTTAAGTGTCCTTTTGTGCAATATTTTAAAAAGTTATTACTATGAATGCTTACACTAGTAAAGATACACATTGTCTTTTTTTTTTAATGCAGTGAAAAGGTGACTTTGCTAATTAAAGGAACATTGGTTCATCCATACATAACCATTTTGAACAATATAACGGTTGATTAGTAAAAAGCAAATAATTAAGAGGGCTCATTCTATAATGAGTTGTGGCTTATCTTTTAACCCGCTTATTTTCTAACCCTTTATTCTCAGTAGAAGGTTCACTAATGGTAAAGACTCTGGGATGAATGCTAACCAGACACTGGTTAGAAAATGCAAAGGCTGAAACCATTGATTTTTTTTTTCTAGACCCAAGACTTTCTTCAGGCTCTCATACTTGATAAATTTTCTCCTCTTCCTGATTATCATTTCAAACCTTAACTATCCTTGAAGGCCTAGAAAGAGTCCCATCTAACCCCATCCCAGGATTGAGTGCATAGTAGGCACAGCAGATACCCTCTCCAATACAATGACATTAATTTGAATCTGGGGGCTAAGAACAGTGGATAGTGCTCTCAATGACTGACTGCACTCATACCTCTTCATTACACATGTCATTCCCCAAGAAAAATAATTATCTCTTTAATGCTATTTCCTTTTTTGAGACTTCTCTTCATATGCAAGTTACATTAAGTTAATAAAGAGCAGTATTAAAGTGTTTTGGCACATGCCTCCAAATAGTGGGCCCATGAGAGGGTCGAGATTCAATTGTGTGGCAACACTCTCTCATTTTCCAAGAATGTGGCAGCTGTACTTTCTTTTTTTTTTAATTTATTTTATTGATTATGGTCTCACATAATTGTCCTTATTCCCCCATTCCCATCCCAAACCCCTCCCTACATATGCCCCCACCCCCCTGTTTTCCATGGCCACTGGCTAGGCCCATATGTATGCACACAAGTCCTTTGGTTGATCTCTTCCCCTTACCCCCATCCTCCCTTACTTTATTTTTATAACTTGTGTTTTTATATCAAGGGTAGCTAAACTATGTAGCTGCTTCATAATTGCAGAGGTGCCTTGCTAGACATTGAATTTCTGAAATTGATGTCTCCCCTTCTTAAGGTTGTGGTCATGTTTTCTTTTAATTAATTAGAAACATAATGTTTGTTATAGGAAATTGCCTGAAGCAAAACCTGATTCCAGGTACCAATCAAAGGGAAAAACAAGGCACTCAATGCTCATTGTAGGAACAGCCTCTCTTTTAAGGTCAATACAACAGAAGAAACTGCAGTGGTTTTGTTACTGTTTTGCTGACTAGAATCAGCACTTTTATTTAGAAGCAAATGGGAGTATCTCTTATTTAACTGTCTTAAAGGTAACCTTTAACAAATAATGATAGAAATATTTAACAATGTTATCTTAGTCAATGCAACTACTTAACCTTATGTCACACCTCTGTCATCACCTCTGAGTCCTTCTAGGATTTTGGAACTTTGGGTAAAGAAAAAGCATGTTTATGTAAAGAAGTTGCATAGCAGAGTTCAAATGAAAAATGGACTAACTCCAGTAGAAAAGTCATAACTATTACATGAGATATATTACATTTTATATAACTATACTTCAGTTTATTTTAAGATGCAATTAACCACTGTATTGAACTCATGCTAGGAAAGTGTTTTCTGTGTGTGATTTTTTTTACTCCCCCCCTTTTAGAATTTGCTATTCATGTATTAGTTCTCAGGCAGCTTTGGATCATTAAGTTATTTAACAGTTTGTTATGTTTTAAGGTTTCACTTCCTCCTCACATGACAAGCCATTTATGATTTCTCCCAGCCTTGCTTTCACCACACACTGTGACATCCCCCAGTGAGTGCAACAGAGGGAAGACTGAATTATTGCAAGCCAGGTCCTTATCTAAAACTGTCTGTCAATGTGTCATGGAGACAATGGAAAATAAATACTAAAAGATTTCTCAGTTCCACTCTTGGAAAATTCCAAACCAACACTTTTATATCCTGGTGGAAGTAAATAAGGCGACATTTCCCATGTCACCAGGATTGTGCAAATATTTAAATGTGTTGTGGGGATGGATGTGAATGATTTCCATAACTTTGTAAGTAACCCACAATAAAGATTTGTACAGCTGAATCCATTCATAATTAGACCTTTTGTGATATTCTAATACTGTTTTCTTCTTTATTCAATTTTATTATCATTAATTCTTGGGTCATCTGCTTTATTCTGAATACTATCCCCCCTCCCCATTTTCCCTGCTGATAAGTACAAGAGGAATGAAAAGGGGTGTTCTCTTCAGCTGTTGGTCTCATGCATGAAATGCTTGCCATTGTCAACACTTTCCTGTGCCATAGCCACCGTCACATTCCTAGATACCACTGTGCACAATTTATGAGGTTTACATAAAGGTTATGTAGAATAAATCACTGGCCTTTATCTTTTCATGCATTTGTCTTTGCATTATTTATGAGCAAACAAGAATGCATCACGCTGGACTCCAATGTTAGGCTGCTATAATTCACCTGTTAAAACATTATTTTCCTGGAGATTCTGACATGAGAGTGAAGAGGCAACTCCCTCTCCTTGAGAAGAGCCATGTAGCATGTTTCATATAATGCATAAGGAAGATGCTGACAGCACCAATTATTAATGATCAGTCTTGAGTACAGCACAACCCCCAAAGGAATATATGTTCTTAAGCCCACATTCTACAAGGAATTCCACTTGTCTTGTCCATCCTCTGGACACAATTCCTTCAACTAATATATATATATTAGTGCCTACTATGTTCCTGGCACTGTTATAAGTGTTTATAATGCTTCAGTGAACAGAGAAACAAAAAATACAGTTTTGGCCTACATTCCTCCATAAAAGGCTTGACAAAACGGCTGGAATGCATGAACTTTAATTTGGGAAATGAACCCAAGTAACTGGATTAGGGAAGTGGAAGAGGAACAAAGAAAAGGAGGGAAAGTCAACTTAAAATTTCACCACTGAACTGATTATCTTGTGAACAACTGGAGCACAGATACTCTGGGGGATATTCTGAGGAGCCAATGGGCACCCTGGAATTGTCTATCTGAGAAAGAGGAGAGAAACTCTCACTCCCAATTGCTGAGGGTTATCTCATGGAAACTGAACTCTCTCCTACATGTGTCAGATGGCTGAACAGATTCCCGTATGCATCCCATGTAAGACTGGAGATAAAATTTAGGGGCAAAAGAAAGAGATTTGGAATATAATCTCTTACAAGCTAATGTAAGGAGCTTTCATATTACAACTGCAGAAATGGTGTGCCAAAATAATGGCTGTAGTGAAAATGGACCCACACAGATCTGAGACAGGATGCAAAAGATGCCTGATATAATTTCTGTTCTTGAATAGCTTCTAGTTCAGTCAGTTCCATTTTATCCAATCTGCATGCTCTACTTGGGGCTTTCTAAAATAAACAACATAATTAAATGAAAATGGATGCCCTTCACAATAGAACTAGATCCACATATAGTTAAATTTTATTAATGTAATGAAAATCTGTTAATTAAGATTTGCTATATAAAAATACAAATATAAAAAGACAATATATTTATTATCAAGAAAGACTTAAAGTTTTAAATAGACATGTTTAAGAGAACCAACTATAGTGTGGTCTTGCCAAAATTGGTTTGGCTCAATGGTAGAGCGTCAGTCTGCGGACTGAAAGGTCCAGGGTTCGATTCCGGTCAAGGGCATGTACATTGGTTGTGGGCACATCCCTGGTGGGGGTTGTGCAGGAGGCAGCTAGTCGATGTTTCCCTCTCATCGATGTTTCTGGCTCTCTATCTCTCTCCCTTTTTCTCTGTAAAAAATCAATAAAATATATTTTTTTAAAAGAAAAAATGTTAAAAAAAAAAAACTATAGTGTGGGCTTGTCTGAATAGCTCTTGTTTTATTTTCTGGGTTCTACAGGATGTAAACATGAACTTATATTTATTGAGGATCAGTTTCAACTTAGACTTCAGGTCATTGGTATTTACTACTACAAATTTCAAAGACATAAGACATTCAAGTAAACAAGCAGATTTTCAACCCTTTCCTGAACTTTCATGCCCATCCTTTAAAGAGACTAAAAAAAGAGAGATGAACTTAACCAAAGCATTTTGGGAGGCAGGCTGAAAGTTTTCTACCAATGCCATAAGATAGAAGCTGAGAGGGCTTTAACTACTTCTCAAATCCAGGGAATGTGACTTCAATGGTATGCCCTAAAGAGCTTTATCTGTTTTCTGTAGATACTGGAGTCACAGTAGACTGTAACATGCTTATAAAACTTAACAGGAGAGAAATCATGACAGACTGACTTCTCTGATGATGGAGATAATGGTAGTGTGTGTGCGTGGGGGATGGAGGGGAGTTAGGGATATGGATAAACCCCTTACTTCAGAATTTTTAGGATATAGTCAGAGAAGTAGTAAAGGATTGCTTTGATTCTGCCCCAAAGGGTTGCCTGGATTGGGCCAAAATAATGTCTTGAGTCTAAGGAGCAGTAATAAATCATCAGCCAGAAGAAATGTATTTACTCACATGAGGAAAAATACATTTGAAACATTCCCATTCAATGAGGAACAATAAGAAAGATCTCTGGAAATGCATCAAACTTATCTCACAAAAGAAGGAGCATTTAAAATATCTACAGCATTTGTACCTTCTCCACTTTGAAGAATCTAAAAGACACAAAGTCTTTCTAGGGGGGATTCAGTAAGGTGCCACATAACCATACTAAATGGGAACTAAGAAGAGTTATTTTCTACACTTGGACCAATGAAGCACCACTAGCTTGAAACAAGGATGCCATAGAAGTAGACAGAAGAGAGGAGAGAATGAAAAAGAGAATGATGCAATAGGAAAACTGGAGGCTTATGCATTGATTGACAATACTTTAAATATAAGGCAAATAATGAGAAAATTAGCAGTATGAACTTTTGTTAATGAATGCCTGGACAACATCCTGCATTTCTTCCAGGTATCATGAGACATGAATATAGTCAAGATCATGCATATTTAAAAGGCAAATAAAGAAAGATAAAAATAACAAGATATAATGATGCATATCACAGGAAGAGGCTTAGAAGCTGGCTGATTTTAACAACCATCAGGTCCAGCTGCCAAAGGGGGCATCTCTGATTATTGACTAAGGGTGTATGTTCTAAAGACAATAGTCAACTCACCTTTGTACTCAAGTATAAGCCAAGTGAAGAAAGGCAAGTTCTTAAAAACTCTATTTCACATCACTCTTTCTGCAGAGTCTCTAAGTCCTTAATGAATAAAATATAGTCAGATTAATCTTTCTTACTAAATAGAAAATTGTGGGTGGACACAGCAATTTCAATAGAATTCAGACTCTATATTGCCTCCCTCATTTTGCTATCTGATCATAGCTCTCCTATACCAATAAAAGCTAGTGACGTAAGTGGATGCTACACCATGACCATATACACTAATAAAGGAGAAACATGCAAATAACTATCACTCTGAAACAAACAGCCAATCAGAGTGAGTGTGCAAATTAACCTGAAAAGATGGCAGCAGCTCCGCCCCTCAGCCACTCTGGGCCTGTGGGAGTCAGAGAAGTCCAGCACCAGCGCCTGATGCAGCCAGGGAGACCAAGAAGCCACATGCCCCGTGATCCCAGGTCGCATCCAGAAGCCACCCACCCCATGTCCTACTGCCCCAGGTCCTGTGGGAGACTGAAAAATTGGGCCCCAGTGCCTGAGGCGGGCTGCAGCCTGGGAGACAAAGGAGCCACCTGCCCCATAATCCCAGGCCACAGTGAGCTGGAGAAGTCACCCACACTGCATCCCAGGGAAGACAGAGAAGCTGCCTGCCTGCAGTCCAGGTACCAGCATCTGCAGCTGGCTACAGACTAGTAGATGGAGAAGCTGCCCATCCTGCGGTCCCAGGCACCAGCACTTGTGGCCACAGCTCAGGCAAAGCCACCTGCCCATGATCCCCTGCAGCTGCAGCCAGCCTGGTGCCTATGGTTGGCTGGAAGAAGAAAACCTGGGTCCTGGATTTAGGACCAAGGCAGAGGTGGTTAAGGACAATCAAGCTAGCAAGGGAGCAGTTAGGAGTGAACTAAAAACTGTTATACAATCAATCCAGTGACCTGATAAGTCTTAAGAGAAAGAATTATCTTCTATTTTATTCTAAGAAAAAAAATGCAGACTTATCACACCTATAGGATATCCCAAAATGCCAGGTTAGGCATGCCAAAAGATTTCACTAAAACCAACTTAAAGAAAACTCTTAGTAAAGCTTAGCAAGGAGAGAATTTCCATTTGTTATGAAAAGGCTTTGTTCTGGTGTTCAGACTATGATGGATGATTTCCAGACTTTCAAGTGAGCAGAGACTCACAAACTTTGAGAACTGTCTTTTTTTCTAGAAGAAGTTTAGAAAAGAGAAAGTGATAGAAAGTGCTTTTACCTGCATACAGAGAAGGGAATTGACTAGATTTTTCTTTTAAAAGCTAAACACACACACACACACACACACACACACACAAACACACACCAAAAATCACAAATCTTGACTCTTTATTTTATACAAGAGGCCAAGCTCATGAAATTGTGCAGTAGTCCACCACCCTGCCTACCCAAGAACTTCATATCAATTGTACCCCACCTACCTGTCTGCCTGCTGCTCAAAGCATTTGAAGTATCTTAAGTGTGGTTGGGAGGAAGTTTCCAATCCCACTCCTCTTCCTCTAATGATTTTCCTGCCCCTCCCTCCTTTACCCATGCTGGTAGGAGAGCCTCTGGCTGCTCCCCCCTCAAGGGCTAATCAGGAGAAAGAGCCTTTGACCTTGGCTATAAAAGCACCTGTCTAATCACTGAACTTATTAGGCCATCCTGAGTCCAGATGCATAAATTACTTCAAAGAACATTTTTGGGGTGTGTGTGCAAATTTAGGTCTCTGATATCGAGAGAAAAAAACTATTGCTTTAAAAGAATGACAATACCTATTTCAAATATTGTAATGAAAGTGTATATATAAAGAAAAAACACATGAAAAGACTGCAAAAACGTTATTTTTTTTTTTAAGACAGCAATAACTGAAAACAACAGTTTTCTTTCAGGCCACACCCTAAAAAGGTTGCTGCTTTTTTATATCTTAGACCTATACAAAGGTCTTATAAGACCCCTGACCCTGCCTTCTGAAGATTTTAGGTTAACATGTTTGTCTTAAAAACTGTGAGGTGCCTAATTTTTAAAAACAACCCCTTCCTCAGCCATATTGTCATATCACCCAAGTTATCTACACTAGTAAAGGAGAAATATGCAAATTGGCCATACCTCTGCTACGCCCACAAGCTACACTCACTAGCCAATCAGGAGTGAGTATGCAAATTAACCCAACCAAAATGCCTGTGGTTGGGTTAATTTAAGCCAAGCTTCCAGCCTGCTCTGGAATGCCCTGGCCTCTGCTCAAAGCTACAAAGTTTCAATTATAGAAGATAAATAAATCCCAGATACCAGGGCCACTGCTTGGTTCACTGGGGGTATGTGGCTAAAATGCAAACCACCACAGGCCCCTCACTCAGGCCACCCCACACTCCAAGGGAATCCCCATTCTGATCCAAGACACCCTTCAGGACAAACCAGATGACCCCCACCCATGTACCAGGCCTCTGTCCTATCTAATAAAAGAGTAATATGCAAACTGACTGTCACTCCAACACACAAGATGACTGACACATGTGGTCAAATATGGCTCCCCCATGTGGACACAAGATGGCTACTACAAGATGGCCAGCAGGGAAGGGCAGTTGGGAGGGACCAAGCCTTCAAGGAAGGAAGGTTGAAGGGGACCCAGCCCTGCAGGGGAGAGAAATTAGGGTCACCAAGCCTACAGGGAAGGGCAGTTAGGAGCAATCAGGCTGGCAGAGGAGAAGTTAGGCATCAATCAGGCTGGCAGGGAAGTGGTTAGGAGGTAATCAGGCTGGCAGGCAGAAGTGGTTGGGGCAATCAGGAGGCAGTTGAGCTGTTGGGAGCAAGCAATCCTGGATTGTGAGAGGGATGTCCTACTGCCGGTTTAGGCCTGATCCCAGATTGAATAGGGTGTAGCCTGGAGTGAAGGACACACCACCCAAGCACAAATTTCATGCACCAGACCTCTAGTACTTTATAAACAGTCATGTTCTACACACATGCAAAAAGTATACAAAGTGGGTAAACTACTTTGCCTTAGAAGTATCAGTTACATTATTTTATTTTTGTGAAATGATAAGTGATGGACCAAACCTTTCAAACAGACCCACCAGACAATAAATATCACCATATGTTTGATTCACAGTACATTTGGGCATAAACACTTCAATTACAGCTTTGTGGTTAGTACCAAAAACCTTTTCTTGTGTGTGTGTGGTTTTTGTTTTGTTTGTTTGTTTGTTTGTTTTTGTTTTGTTTTGTTTTTGTTACAGATCCCTTGCTCTGGATTGCAGTTTGAAAACTTCCTATTACAGATAAAGCACCTTTCCAGGTATACTTCTGAGAAACAGATGTATATATGCACACAAAGGTACGTGCACAACTTTTCACTCAAAAAATGTCCATATGATGCCTACATTGCATTCCCAGCACATGCCCACCGGGTGTGTAGGGCCATGAACCTGGGTCCTAGAATAAACAGGCTGCCCCAACAACTTCCCTAGCAGTTAACCAGCATCACCACAATGACTGTGTGTAAACCTCTCCAACCCTATGGGGCCTGGAGCCTGGGGGCTCCCCGGACATCCGTGCTCCTTAGCCTGGGGTTCCTTTCAGGGTGGGGTGGGGGCAGGGTGGTCAGTGCCTGAAGGCACCTCTGAGCACCAGAGGTTCTTTCTTTATTTTTAAAAGACTGGGCCTCACACACACCCAGCCCACAGCACTGCCCCAGCCAGGCAGTTTGCAGACCAGCCATGCCCCCAACTGTGGCGGGGGACCCCTCTGGGGTTCTGGGCCAGCTTTGGTGATGGGATGGGGGGGTGGCATTGCCTAGTTGCCCCACCCTCAATCAGGGTGGGAGAGGCTGATCTGGGGTGGGTTCAGGGAAGGGGCTGGGTTGGCTGGCCGCAGTGTGTGTCATAGCAACCAATCTTTGGTCATTACAGCGCTACAACCACTGGGTTTTTATTATTATATAGATTTGTCTTTCTTGTTTTAATTCAAACCTACTATTATTTAGTAAATAGCATTTCATAACATGTATAGATTCCCATTGCAGTTTAGCGCTCTCCATAGAGGTTATGTATAACAGTTAATTGATTAATGCAATTTCAATTTACTTTAATATACCAAATCTCTGGTGTGAAATATCCTCAGATAATGATCAGCAAAGACTAAACTGAGGTCATTGTATTAGCAACTCCCAAATTTAATTTTATAGATGGGAAAGAGAAAGAGATCACTAAAATGTGTTCCCCTCTCAATTTTAATATCTTATTATGTAGATCTTTATAATCTTTTATCACTTTGCTTTTTTCTTAGCTGGTATTTTCCCCTTATATAATTAATTCATTTTACAGGCTTTTAGAATTAAAAGCCAACATCATGAGTTTTTATTCATAGTGTCTGGGCTTTTGTTCCTTGTTTTCAATTATATTTAGTAAGAGTAGAGTTAAATCAGAAAACATGATTTTTCAAGGCTAAGATGATTACATTTTCATTCCTTCTGCCATCCCTTTAGAAGTAAAGCTGTTTTCTAGAAGTCACTTTCTTGGGAGAAAGAGAAGAAAAAGTAAGGGCAGTAGCTTTCCAAGGTTCTGAACAGGAATTTGGGAAGCATCATAATGGTGATAAATGAAGCATATATGCAAGAGCATCAGGACCTAAAGGGTTACCCATATTCCCCCCTACTTGAATCAGTAGTCCCCTGGAAAACCACAAATAATGATTATCACAGCAGGAACCATCTATTCAGCATTATTGTGTTCCAGGCATTATGTTAAACATACCATATACTTTACCTCATTTATTTTTCAGAATGATTCTGACAAGCTACAATATGTTCCATTATTATCTTATGATTGACAAATCTGAGGAAATGTAGTGAGAGCAAGCATAATTGCCTGTAGAGCTAGACTCAATCAAGTTTTGAACCTAAGACCACTGGCCCCAAAAGAGCAAGAACTTATACTTCACTTCAAATCCTCTCAGCCTCACCTATTTTGAGGTCCTTGATGACTTAATCTACTCCAACCACCTCTGTTGAAACCAAATCAGAATGCAAACTGAACAAAATCACACGGCATACCCTAACAAAGTCAAATCTCCTATCCTCACTACATACCCCACACCTCCTCTCACTGGGAATGAATATTAATGTTGAGGTGAGTATCTGAAAATGTGGAAGTAGCTGATGTCCTTTACGAGGACTATTACTAGTGGGAGGTGGAAGCCCGTGTAAAAATTCTTCCTTCTGGTCATCCAACCAGACGTCTACCTTTAGAAGCAATTGTGCAGTCCCTCCAAGGCTGGCTTAGTGAATCGTATGAAGTAGAACACAGATGAAGAAATTTACTATGGGAAATGAGAGGCCTCTGCAGCTGTCAGAAGAACTAAATTAGAAGTAGGAGAGGCGGGAATCCTGGGTGGGATGGCCACAGGAAGGTACTTTCTAAAACAGCTTCAGTCCCTTCCAGTCTCAGAGCCCACTCCAGGGTGTGCTCTCCTCCAAGGGTCTGCATGGGGCCACAGGCCCCTCAGGCTCTCTATCGAAGGCAACATTGGCCTTCAGTACCCCAAATCCCAGAAACTTGCTGGATTTGATATACTGGCAGCCAGCATGATGGTCCTACACATTACAGACATTTTCTTTTATGAGCCACCTAAAAGTACAGCTGGAACCCTTCCCTGAGAAAGTCTTATGGGACAAGAAAGGGGTACAGATCTTTGAGAGGTCTGTGACAGGAAAGATTTCTAAGAAGAAATAGCACAACTGTGAAATTGACTTCTGTTTTGGATTTATCCTTCTTTGATCCCTTATGTGACAGGGTTTATAGTGCTGGCCAGGGTCTATAATGGACATACACTGCCTATGTCAGGCATGGCCCTGACCACCTGAGGGAGTGAAGTGTGGAGTCACTAACTTGGGAACTCAGCTCATCTATTCCAGAGGAGGCAGTCCATCCAGCTCCAGAATTCCTGGCTGTGCCAGGAGACCAGACTGAGACTTAAGCCATTTGGAGACAAGTGAGGGTGCCTTGATTTAGAAACTGCTATTTTGCTTTGTTTTGTTTTGACCTGAAGTTCTGAATGACCTGTGTCAGTGTTCAAGGGTGATTAACCTTTAAAGCATCATGGTCTATCTTAAGCCCCTTTGAGTTATCAAAATGGAAAATGCTGCATGTCATTGTTCAGTCACTTCTGAAGACATGGTTGGTTACCCTTCAATCCCAAGTTAGACAAACTAGTTCTACTTTTTAAAGCCCCCTGGAGGGAAAAATAAGGGTATGTATATTTGTTAATATGACGTGATTTGTTTCAATGTCACCTAAATCATACAAGATATGTAAAACAAATCCTGTGGACTACACATTCTCACTCTGCATACTGCAAGGGAGAACCTACACTTTATAAAAGCTAAATTTGTGAATTACAAATGGTCCGGCCCTAGATTTTGTGAGTTTTTTGGTTTGGTTTTGTTTTTTCACATGTTGGGTATACTGCTTCCTATTTTCCTCTCCCCACTCTCAAGCCGTGCCTCCTAGACTAGGAAGATGAATTGCATAGAACCACTAGGTTACTTGGAAATGTACTTACCATCATCTCTAGCCCTTTAGTGAAGTAGGCATATGAGAGATCCCTCAGAAATAGAAATACTTTGTTTAAAATAGATCCAGATAAAAAAAACTATGGTACATCTACACAATGGAATACTATGCTGCCATAAAAAAGAAGGAATTCTAATCATTTGCAGCAACCTGGATGGAATTGGAGAACATCATGCTGAGTGAAATAAGCCAATCAGTGAAAGAGAAACACCACATGACCTCACTCATTTGTGGATGATAAAGAACATTATAAACTGATGAACCAAGAGACAGATATAGAGACAGTAAAGCAACAGGCAGACTGTCAAATTACAGTGGGGAGGGGAGGAAGATCTGGGGGAGATAATAGATCAACCGAAGGACTTGTGTACATGCATATAAGTACAACCAATGGACATAAAACTCTGGGGAGGGAGGGTATGTATACGAGGGAGGGAGGGGGGCAAAAAAAATCAATAAAATATATTAAAAAATAAATAAATAAATAAATAAAATATAAAAAGAAATAGATCCAGAAACATAGAAACATGGAACAGACTATGGAATCTCAGAGGGAAAGCAGGAGTGGGTGAGAGGGTAGAAAGAGATCAACCAAAACACTTGTATGCATATACCCATAACCCATGGACATAGACAATAGGGTGGTGGAGGCCTGGAGTGGGGGTGGGCAATAAGTGGTTGATGGGAGATAAAGGGGAACATGTGTAATACTTTCAACAATAAAGATTTTTTTAATTAAAAAAAAGAAGTAGAAAAACAATTACTAATGATTTCATTCCATAGCACCAAAACATATGGTTCTCAAATATTGCTCAGAAACCACTACAAAGTTATGGTAAAGTCCCATCTACCTTCATGAATTTGTATGGAATATACCCCATATCTCCTGTTCACCAATAATGCTGGTACCACATCCTCTGCAGAATAATGGTTTCTCCCTCTTGCCTGCTTTTCAAGACCCTTTCATGAACAAAATTTAATTCAGAGCTATTCAGAGAGAGCAATTCTGGCTTATGATACCTTAAACTGGGGATGGAGGAGAGGGAGAGGGCGGTATTAGGTTACTCAGTTGACAGTCAAGCACAGAGCTATTTGGAAATTTGACCTTGATAGGGATCCTGATTAAAAATTTATCAGCCTGGCATGCATAGGAAATATGGAAATAATACTACATTTTTACAAATATCACAGGGGTTCCTAAACCTTTTCTAGGAAAATAATGAGACAGCAAAAGTTATATATTCCAGAATTTCTTTTAGGAAACTTATATGATTATAAGAAGTGCATTGATATACCATTGAGGGAGGCAGGTAAGACTATGGTGAAATAGCAAGAGAAGATCATTAACCCTTCTCTAAGAAGGGTTGAACTGGCTAACAGAGGGCTCCAGTTGCATTAAATGGGCAAGCTGAGGTCACCCAATCAAAATTCTTCCTGCTCTATATTTGCCCACATTTTACAATATTTCCTCTAAATCAATGTTGGACAGATATCTAAAAATATTCTTTTGAAACACCACTAATCCCTGGTCTGCTTGAGGGGCCCATGTGACTTGACCAGCTCACATTTATGTGAACATAGTCAATCAGTTAACAGAGTCCCAGTGGAAGAACAGGCAAGAGCTTCTGTCCCAGTCCACCTTGTCTAGTAAGAAACTGGGTTCTTAATAATAAATCTTGATGCCAAGCAGTTTGCACCAATCTAGTAAATCCTATCTTCCCTAAACCAAGAACACTTTAGAGTAAGTGGTGTGCACTTCTCCTCCCCAACCAGAAGGTAACTAGCTTAAATCATCCTACTCAGGGAGACAAATAGCAGAAATCCAATTAGTGCCATTTGCCAACCACACCCAAGGACAGATGAAGGGAATAAATCTCATATTGGAACATCACATAAAACTAATGAATATTCTATTGAGAACCTCTCCTAAAGTCCCAACCTTTAAAACCCCTGAAAACCAAGGTTCCAGAATGCACCTTGCCCACACCTTTCCTGTCCCCTCTCCCTCCTTCCCCCACAGACAAGCATCTCTTAAACTCTAAAGGACCCCAGGAGGCTTGAAGCCAGGACAGCAATGGACAGTTGTAGTACATCCAGGGGCAAACCCAATATTCCCTTTTCTCTGACCTCTTGGTGAGCCAAAGCAGATCTGCCTAGGCTCATTTCCTCTGTCCTTTCTTATTTCACTATCCCCAGATTTAATAAGCACCCTCAAAAATTACAAAACAAACAAACAAAACTAGGTTCAAAAAAGTCTTTCCCTAAGACTTCAGTGGCTCCATAAATTTCAGAATTTCTGTAACCAAGTGTTCTCCCAGCAACATCCCAGAAACAAATTCCTTACTCTATTTGCTATCTTTATTATAATTTAAGGCTAATCTCATTAGTGAATCGCTTCTCATTTTATTTATATTTTGCCATAACAATTAAGTAAGTTATATTGACTTAATACATAGTAAATTTATTAACCAGTTGCAAGATCCTTAAATATAAAGTGTTTAATTAAAGACAGCATTGAAGAAAACATAAAAGTTCATTGACATCAGTCTTGACAATTTTTTTTTTTAATTTGACTCCAAAAGAGAAGAAACAAAAGCAAAAATAAACAAGTGGGACTACATCAAACTAAAAAGTTTCTGCTCAGCAAAGGAATTCATCAACAAACTGAAAATGTAACCTATTGAATAGGATAAAAATATTTGCAAATCATATATCTGATAAAGGGTTAATCTCCACAATATATATATAAAAGAATTTGTACAACTCAATAGCAAAATAAAAATTAATTTGAAAATAGGCTGAAGATGTGAGTAGATATTTTTTTTCCAAAGAGGACAAACATATGGCATGAAAACCACATGCATCAAATGTGAACAGGAAAGCACACTAATAGCACCACATTTCTGAAATATGAAAAGCCAGTGTGAGGATGAAACAAATGCAGTGACAAGGGACCAAGAAAGGTAGTTGAATTACATCCTGATTGAACCACCGTTGAAGTCTCCGCTACCACTGGGCTTTGTTTTATTTGGCTGGAGTTGTATTTTTGGTGTTTACTTTCAAAGTCACTGATAGACTATTCTCACAATTAACTATAACTCCTTCTCTATCCTGTTTGTCACTGCTAGTCTAGCATCATTTCTTCCAGCATTTTATTCCTAACCTGGCCTTCTGTGTACTGCCAATTATAGAAAAAATTCATCAAACTTGAAAATAAGGCTGATTTTACACCAAATTTATGAGGTTATAGGGAAAAGTCTAAGAGTAACCTATACTATTCCCATGGAATAGTGCAAGCATTGCAATAATTAATGTTTATTCTCCCTACCTGGAGCTCACTTCTGCATTCTTCAGATATATGTTCAAGATATCAGATAAATGGGAAGCAATTGTGCATATTGATCCCTTCATGCATGTGTGACTTCGATGGAGAGCTTTCTTCTTGTCCCACTCAGGGAACTAGAATAAGTATAGTGGATTATTCCTTAAATGGAAAACACTATTCTTTCTTGGCACTTACCTGTTATTCATTGAACTCATTAATAAGTCTTATGCTAAAATATTTGGAATAGAGAAATTTGCAAATTCACAGCATAATGCTGAATTTGGGTGCAGTGATACTTTTTAAGGCATCATGTATTATGTCAGAACATTGTTTTTAAATAAATTAATGACATCAGAAAAAAATGAGTACAGAAAAAGTATACCATCTTGGGCATTATAACTCTGGACTTCCTCAAAGCGTGACACCCTAAGTGCAACAATAAAAAAATTAAAAGTTGAATGTCAACAATTCAAGGTGGCCCCAGGAAAGAGCTTTCTGTGAGTGGGGTCAGGTCCATCAGCACCATTGCTCATCTGCCATCTACAGTAACACAGTGAAATTTCCTTAAACAATGGTTAACCATATTTCTTCTGTGACTTCTTCCAAAACACATTCACCCTACAACATGCTGTAGTACTTATTGTTTTTAAAATCTTACACTGTATTACCTTGGTAGCATTCTTTTAGATGTATTCATCTTGACTTGGAGAAATACCTGAGAGTACAAACAATGTCTCTTTTTGCTTCTTGCACCACTTTGAGAGGCTAATAATGTCTAACCCTGTGCAGTTATTCTTTCTCAGTGCACCAAAACGTTACACTGCCTTAACCTTTGCACTTGTGGCTGCTCATATGAATATTTATAGATCATAAAATGTAATTGGAAATGGCATTTGCCACTTCTTGGCAGAAACAGTAAAAAAAATCAATGTGCAATTCTCCCGTTTCTCTTTTCTCACTCCTGTGAGCCAGGATGCTGATATCAAGGTGATGTTGTAGCCACAAACTAGTGACGCCACCCTCCCTTTGTACCTCTGAGTGAAGCCTCTGCATCTCTTGTAGCATGAGTGTAAATCTCTGTAAAGTCACTAAGGTTCGGAGTTAATGTTTTTAGCATAAGAATAGATTATTCTTATTAATACAACCCTGTAGGTGGTAAATAATTTTTAGCATTATATTGGTTAATTGGGGTTCAATTACATCAGCCCAAATTAATCTCTGTCATTTCGAGCTCTTCTCCTAAATGGCAAGGTAAACAGACAAGTATATTTGTCTTTCCCTCTCTCTTAGTATTAGGTACAACTCCCTGACCTGGATGAAAGAGTTTGAAAAGTCCTAGTAGAGTTTTCTTAAACTGAGATCAAATAACATTTCAGAGCCTTTGAAACCTATGTCTGTTCTCTGCTGTGAATTTGGACATTTAAACATTCTAATAGGTAGCAGATTGTTTGCCTCTTATTATGTTTTTATGTATGTGGAATCACAAATAGATCAGCACTGTTAGGTCAGGTGAAACCTAGAATCACTATAGAGCAGAATCAAAAATCTTAATATATAAGGACAACTGACAAAGTTGAAAAGAAACTATATTCTTAATCTAAGGTTGTATTACAAATTTATAAAATAATTTAACCATATATTTCCTCAGAGCTCAACATTTTGTTTAAAGTAGACATGCCATCTTAATGATTACCTCTTAAACTTTTCAACTACTAGTATATAATTTAACCTCATTTAAACTTGCTGGAAGCCAATTCCAGCATGTCAGCAAGGGCATCATCTGGGATGGCTAAAGGCTCCCCAAACCTGAAAAGGATGATTGCTTGCTGCTAGACAGCTCAGGGCATCTTAATCTACATGTTATTGACTCCTATTGGCCAAATATCTGAGGTAATTACCCAATCTGACAATAGATTGTGTACCTAACCTTACCCTTTTATGTGTATACCTCTACTTTGCCTTAGGACAAATTGTGTTAATAAAAAGCAAGGGATCTTAAGACATGGAGAACTTGGTTTCTTCAGCCAAGCCCCTCTGCCTCCCCAAATGCCTTTCAAAATTATGTTTTGTCTCTGGACTCTTACTTAATTTACACACAACTCCTTCTCTAGGTTTCCTGAACCCTTCGAGATGCCAGATCAAGACCACTGGCATTATAAACTGACAAAAGAAATAATACAAATTCTAAGAAAACCCTTTAAATCACTTTTGTTAACAAAAGATAATGCTACACTGTTAGAAAGTTGTATCATTGAACCAATATTTAGCTAATTCACACCATCTTGCTGGAGTAGGCTGTCATGTTAATGCATAACCACGAAGAGACTGATATCTGCCCATATCCTTGCAAGTTTTGCACCAAGATGAGTCCCCTAGGAGTCATTTCAAATATTTCTAATAAGCATTTGGTTACTGATAGGTTGTTGATTCATATTATCTAATGAATTTAGCCCTTATCCCCACTTACAGAAAGATTTGAAAAATAATAATGCTTCTATAATATTCAAAGGCCATACATAGTACCAGAAACTCTTGAATTGCCATGATGTTGAAGCCACTCTCTTTTCACTGAGGATTCCAAGGAAAAAGTATGTTAGGCTATGTGGGCTACTTTCTCTTAGTTTCCTATATTTAATCTCTATTCAGGGCATAGTTTATAAATAAAAACAAACAAATAAACAATAGGCAAACAACAAAACTTTTATCTCCTGGGCATTTGATTCAAGTGTACACATCATTGCCTGAGTTCATATTAAATTTTCAGAATGACCCTGGATATGGCCTCATTTCTGCCTATCTCTGCCACGCTGTTCCAGATCCAATTTGTCTCAAACCATGATGGTTGACCTAGAATTAGACCCTTCCCCAAATGAGCTCTCAGACTAGAAATATCTCCTTCGAAGACCTCTATTGTGTGCTTTCTGCCTAGAAACTGGTTGGTTTCCATCGAGCTTTTTCTTTCTCTAAACTTCATAGATTAGATGAAAAATTACTTAGTCACAAAGTTGTGCTATGCAAAGTAAGTACTTCATTTTCTCCTCATAGCAATAAAATTGCTTAGTGACCCATGCTGAATTAGTATATCAAGATTTAAAATATATTAATAGTTGCTTATATATGGTGAGTCTTGGATGTATATAGAATCCAGGTCATTAAGAATGAACACCATATTATACTAGTATCTGTGACCTTTACAAGCTCCTAGTGCATTGCCTTACATATCCTTGATAAATGCACCCTGAATTATAGTTTCAGACTGGACAGGTTAATAGATAGATAGATAAATAAATGTAACCAAATCAGTTGAAATAAGAAGGAAGCAGTGTGTTATAATAGAAAAAACAACAACATTTTAATCTAGGAGGTTAACCCTAATTTGTCACTAATTAGCATTAACTAGACCAGAAATATTGAACAAGTTGGTTACCCTCTCTTGACTCCAGATTCATCATCTATGAAATAACGGCAGTAAGATTACAGGATCTTTGGTTACCTCCTTAGTATGAAAGGTCTATGATAGATAATTACCCATTACACTTATTGCTGTAATGTTTAAAGTTTCTCCCCTTTCTTTTCATCAGCTGTCTTAAATATCTTTAAGTAACTGCCCATTTTTCTTTCACCAATAATCTTACCCAGGCTGAAACAGAAACCCTACAGAGGAAGATCAAAGAACAATCCATAACTTTGATCTTCAGTCTCTAGGTATAAAACAGCCCAAGGATAAGGAGCAAAGAAAGGCAATGTCGAGACTAAGCAAACTTGAGAAAATGGATGATTTACATGGGAGAAAAATCTGGAGTTAACTATTTTGCAGTTTCTGAACAAAAAGTTGGGACTTTGAAGTAAAGGGAGTTGTAAGGAGGAGCAAGTACATGATGCGCCAAATGATAGAGAAATCTGGTGATAAAATGATTAGATGTGTCTGTATGCTGGAATGTCTGCACTAGAATACAACATTTAGAAAAGCCATGAGTAGAATATAATACATCATTTTAATTTTTATATGGGATAGATTCTGTGGCCATGAGGAGGCAGTAGGGAATGGGGGTTAACAGCATTGGTTTGGGATTCTGACTAATGTAAGTTTAAATCATGGCTCTGACACTTAGAACTTGGATAACTGTATAGCAAGTATCCCAGGCCTCATTTTTCTCATTGATAGTACAGTGGGTCCTCAGATTACTTCAGAGATACGTTACTATAATACAAAGTAATGTGATTTTTGTTGTAGGTCAGAACCCACCTACATAAGCACCTATGTCACTCACATGGAGCACATATAAAATAGTAATGAAGTGAAACAGTTAAAAAAAAAAACAAAAAAACAACCAACTTAAACAATAACAATTCATGACCTTTACTTGTGATAAATAAATAATAAAAAACAGAAAGCACATACGTACATACGTCGAAATGATGGAACTTTTTAAAAAATAAATAAATGGGAGAGGGTGACATAACCACAAATGACATACAGTATACGAAGAGTCCTATGTAACCCAAGGACTGTCTGTAAATAAGGCTACCTCATAGGATGTGATAAGGATTACATGAGACAAAGTTTTTGTTGTCCTTAGCTCAGTTTCTGGCACAAATAAGAGTTCAATTTTTACTAACTGTTATTAAACACTGAAGCCAAAATTTGTGTACTGGGGCGGGGCGGGGGAGGGGGGGGCGGTGTGCAGCCCTCAGCCCAGCCTGCACCCTCTCACAATCTGGGAGCCCTCAGGGGATGCCCTACTGCCATGGAGGCTCCTACCACTGCTGCTGCGCTCACCAGCTGTGAAGCTGGCTTCTAGCACTGACCACCAGGGGGCAGCTCCTGCATTGAGCGCCTTCCCCCTGGTGGTCAGTGTCCGTATTAGTGACTGGTCGTTTTGCTGTTCAGTTGATTTACATACTACCCTTTTATTACATAGGATGTGTAGGAAATTAATATATTTTTAAAATGAGTCTTATTTATTTTTAAAGAGAAAGGAAGGGAGAGAGTTAGAGAGATAGAAGTATGGATGAGAAAAGAACATCATTGATGGGCTGCCTCCTGCTCACCCCCTATTGGGGATCAAGCCTACAACCTGGGCATGTGTCCTACCCAAGAATCCAACCAATGACCTTTTGGTTCATGGATCAACACTCAACCAACACTGGCTGGGCAGATATGTTGTTGTTTCAGAGACTTTGTCCCTGAGTGGCAAGGGCTGTCCAAGACAGAGTAAGGTTGGATAAAAATGTACTAAAACCAGCTCAGGAAAGCTAGTGTCAATGTGGTTGTTGGTAAAGAACTACAAAAAACGTGGGACTAAGAAAGCAAGTTTGCAGAAGTTTCCTTAGACTGAATCTCCATCCAAGTTGGCAATTAAAAGCAGTTTCAAACTTGTGAGAGTTGAAAGCTTGGTTCTTAACTGGGGCATTTACAAGAATGCGATTGGTCATTACTCTGCTTGTCAAGCAGTAAACCAACCACTGTTCGATTCAATCCAGTTTTCAATACCAGAGACTAAGCCATCAATAATTCTTGTTAGTTTTTACAGGGTGAGCATTGAAACCATTTTATCTTATCTCTCAATTCTGTATCTCTTTTTTAGCTTTAACAGGATTGAGAGAGAAAGGGGGTGAGGGAGCAAAGGAGAGTGTGGCAACTTTTAAAAGGTCTTTTCCAGCAACCAGAAACTAAAACAAATCTAACTGATACTTTTAATTATGGTCCCAAAAACCTACAAATCTACATTGAAAATGTTTCATTAGATAGTATTTAATTAAGATAGCAATTTACATGTTAATAACCAAGTGGGTAACCAGACATTTTAAAACCCTGGTGGTGAATTTGCAATGTTTTAAAGTAAATCTCCAACATAAGGCAGTTTAATTTCAATTCCACTTAGAGTACAGTGAGGGAAGAGACAAAGTAAATATCAATATATAAGTAATAAGACATATAATTAAAGCATCTTTTCTCCACTAAAAGCACATTTATGACATAGATATGATATTAGATTTTAAGATGTTCCTTAATGTGTATATAGGAAGAAAATTATACATTTTCCAGATTTTTATAGGAGTTTCTAGGGTTGTTTGGTTACTAAAGCACATTCATTTCTCAATTATTTATTTCCTCCTATTGCCTTACATATTAAAGTGCATATTTTCTGACTTCTAATTGTGTAAATCATCAAGTACCAGATTCAAGAGAGAACACTGAATCGTTCAGTGTAAGGGACATAATTAAAAACCATTTGAAATTTTAAAGATAAATGTTCTATTTTTAAAATATTTTTTTATTTTTCTAAATTCAGTTTTTAAACTTTAAAATTTAAAGAATAAAATGCAGTGGCAGAAAATTGACAAAAATGAAAATTTCATTTTCTTTATTTTCTTAAATCTGTCTTTTGTTGAAATTTTATGTACTTGGATTTCCATATCTTATTATTATGCCTAGAAAGGAGGCCCAGGTATTGAACTAATAATGATGAAGGTGAGCACATAGGATTAAGAGGCAAAGGAAGACTATATAAATAAGGATGTCTCAAGTCTGAGAATTAATGCCTGAATTGTCATTAGCAGTAGAGTTGAAAGCTTAAGGATTATCTGAACTATTAAAAATATGAGTTATTTGTCTGCATCCATGGGTGTATTTTAAGAGAAACCAAGATTTTACCAAATATTCCTAATGATTTTGATACATATAGTCTGATAACCTTTGGCACTGGACTGTAATTTGGAGAGAGTTCAGCCTTTAATAGAGATTAGACTTTTCTTGGGTGTTTTTAAAAAGACTATAATTGCCAACCACATGACAGTAACTCACCAAAACACATGGTCCTGTGGATAGATGTCTAGGAATAAATCTCATAGAGGGAGCATCTGATATGACTTAGACTATAAATTATCAAAGGAACCACAACTGTCAGAAACTTTGCACTCATCTCCAAGAAAGACCTCCCTGATTAAACACACACCCTCACACACACACACCAATAAAATAAAATAAAATAAAATAAAATAAAATAAAATAAAATAAAATAAAATAAAATAAAATAAAATAAATTTTTAAAAATAAAAGATCCACCCATCCTCATTTACTTACCCATATTCCCCTCAACTAAAAATACTCATAGACCCCCTACCTTTGAAAATTCCTTTCAAAAGCCAACACATTCACATAGTATAACTCATTAAAAGCCCAGCTCAAGAATTACCTATTAGAGTAAACCTTTGTTAAACAGCATAGTGGTCAATTCCTGTATCAGGTTGTCTTAAACTCTAAGAGAAATCCAAACTGAACAAGCTCAAACAACACAGGTAGGAAAGGTGCCAGATAACCTGCAAAATAGGCAGGGAACAAAAGAAAAGGTAACAACCTGGCTTCCTTAACTTTGGAGTTCTATAGCCAAACAGGGAGGAACTTCTGAGGAAAAATAGATTGTTAAGTTCACAAAGACCTAAAGTGGAATGCTTGCACTTATTTACAACAACCTCCATCACTTCTTTTTTAGTCCTTATCTATGGTACCAATCTCATCTCACAACAATAATTTTTCCCATTTATTTTCTCTAGTTTATGTTAATCTGTGGCTTGAGGTAGTAAGGAGATCCTCTGTGTACCACATGGCCCCAAACCTGTCATGAATGGAGAGAGGACTACGCATGGGGTGAGATTGGCTCATCTCAAGAGTGCAATGGTTTCCCACTCAGTTAATGGTTATAGTGAGTGTGGCAGTTACCAGCTCCTCTGATGTCACATCACATCAGTGCAGAGAGCCTCCATCTGGTCTGAACCATGCTGTCATATTTCTTGTGAGCCATTCCTTTCTATTTTGCAAATATTCCAATAAAGGTGTCAGACTTAGTTAGGAAAATTAAGTATAAGTGTATATCATCAATACAAATATAAAATCAAATCAGTGTTAGGTCTTCAGTACATTAAACTCCTGTCGAGTCTAATTACAGCTCCTTCAAACATCCTTTCATTGGAGAACACAAGATACTGCTGAAAAGGTAGCAGGAACTATAATTCCCAAGGACAAATAGCTGAGACTTTTTTGTCAGTGTTACACGAAATGGTAGCAGCTGCATCTTAAGCAAATCTAGTTAGTTATTTAAGACTTTATTATTTAGAACCATTTAGTTAGAGCTCTGCATTTTAATATGAGCTATCAGAGCTCTGCATTTTAATATGAATTAAGCAGAAAAATAGAAATGACTATTCAAATGACTACTAGTTCGATTTTATTCATCTGCCTTTCAATATATCGAAACCAATAACTAAAGTTTATTTTTTTAAAGACTTCCCAGTGCTGCAACCTTACCCTTAATCAGTGAGAGTCTTTAAATTATTCCTGTCCATTTGAATAATTCCAGTCTTGGTATGAGTGATGTTTAACTTTTTTTTTTTCTTTTTTACCAATTTACTTGTTTACACAGGTTCTCTTATTGGTGAAAGATTGACACTGGAAATGTTTGGCTCCCAAGAGCCAACAGTTAAGTATTTAGAAAATATATATTCTAATATATAAAAGACCAAAACAACTGGATGGACGACCAAACAGCAGGCTGTGTAAAGTGACCAGGCCAGCAGGGGGGGTTAGTGAGGGATGACCAAACAACTGAACAGTAGGGTGTGTGAGGTGACTAGGCCAGCAGTGGGGGGTTAGAGTTAGGGGCAACCAGGCCAGCAGAGCATGGCAGTTGGGGGTGACCAGGCTGGCATGGGGGGCAGTTAGGGGCGATCAGGTCGGTAGGAAGAGGCGGATAGGAGTGATCAGGCTGGCAGGGGCGGGGGTCAGTTAGCGGTGATCAGGTAGGCAGGCAGGTGAGCACTTAGGATCCAGCAGTGCCAGATTGTGAGAGGGATGAGATGCCCCCTACACGAACTTCATGCACCGGGCCTCTAGTATTTAATATGTTTTTATTGATTTCAGAGAGAGGAAGGGAAAGGACAGAGTGATAGAAACATTGATGAGAGAGAAACATCTATCAGCTGCCTCCTGCATGCCCCTTGTTGGGGATTGAGTACATGTGCCCTCACTGGGAATTAAGGGTGACCTCTTGGTTCATGGGTCAGTGCTCAACCACTGAGCAATACTGGCTGGGCTCATCTTTATCATCTTTTTAAATCTCCAGAAAAGAATAGGGAATTCTGCCTTAACTTTCATTTTCTTTTCTTTTTATGGCAACAAGTGAGAAAAAGTTGCATAACATGGCCCATTTCTCCAGATTCTAATGATGCCTTTGAATTAACAGGGTATAAGTGGCATTATTTACTGAATGTTTCCTCAAGGCTAAAAGCTGACATTACCTCTAGGTTAAAATCAAGTCTTTCGCAACTGCAAAAATTAGCACAAACATCGATGTTCATTAGCGGTCCTGAGTATGAGCAAGTATAATAAGACTTTAAGGCAATCTCACCACAAAAGTCAGAAAATGGAAAGAAAGAGGAAAACAATGAGTGTGTGGTTCAAAAGGTTCTCTTTAATGTACATCAAGCAGTTTTGCATAATGTAAGTAACTACAGGAATTTGCCATTTAGCAGCCATGGGTCAGACACAAGCTGGGTTTCTCCTGACCCCCTGTTGGACTGGCAGCATGTGTTCAGTATCAGTCATCTGCCTACATGGGAAGGATGCTAACAGATTTCCCTGTAATGAGCTCACAGGACTAGAGCACTAGTTTAATGGAGAAGGTCAAAGATTCCTATTTGTCCTGCTCCCTCCAGTATGTCCATGTCTTTCTCAGATGTACAAGAATCTAGCTTTATCTTGCTTGCTCTTGTTTCATGCTAAATTAGCCAACCTGTCAAATTGATCAAGGTAAAAAAGTTGAAGCAGAAAAAAACAAACAAAATAGAGTAGCAACATACTGAAAACTCTATTATTATATTAGCACAAGTCCCCAATTTTTCGTATTTTAATAAAGTGACGATGGGCCTTAAGGATAGTAGGCTCTGAGAAAGTGAACAATATATTAAAAATAAAATATTCCCCAAAGGCATAACTCTGGTGTTCAGCCTAAAGGCACATCATGTCCTTAAGTGCATCGTTATTCTTCACCAGTACGTGAATAAATGTGAGTTGAGCTCACAGACATTTCCAAAGTGCTAACATTTTTGTTGCTCAAGGTAGTTCAGACAAGATGCAAAAAGAAAAAAGAGACACAACTGCAAAAATCTGAGTGAATATAATAGGTCAGGTTATATCCTGTTGTCTTCATCTAACACTTATTCTAATATCAAATTTTAATGTCCTGCCTCAAATAACCTTTCTCAACAGCCCTGCTCCCCATCACTGCATGTACAAAAAAAAAAAAAAAAAAAAAAAAAAAAAAATTCTAAAAAGTTTAGTGCAGAATTCTTCTCTCCTGATACTACTCCATTTTTATTATCTAGCCTATCTAGTAAAAGAGTAATATGAAAATTAACTGTCACTCCAACACACAAGATGGCTGCCCCCATGTGGACACAAGACAGCCACCACAAGATGGCCTGCAAGGGAGGGCAGTTGTGGGCAATCAGGCTAGCAGTTGGGAGGGATCAGGCCTGCAGGGGTGGGCAGTGAGGGGTGATCACACCTGCAGGGGAGGGCATTTGGGGGCAACCATGCTAGCAGGGGAGAGCAGTTGGGGGTGCCCAGGCCTGCAGGAGAGGATAATTAGGGGAGACCAGGCTGGTAGGGGAGGGCAGTTAGGGGTGACCAGGCTGGCAGAGAAGGACAGTTAGGGGTGACCAGGCCAGCAGGGGAGGGCAGTAGGGGCAATCAGGCTGGCCGGCAGGAGAGCAGTTAGGCATCTATCAGTCTGCCAGAGGAGTGGTAAGGAGGTGATCAGGCTGGCAGGCAGAAGCAGTTAGGGGCACAGGCAGGCAGGCAGAAGAGAAGTTGGGAGCCAGCAGTGCTGGATTGTGAGAAGGATGTCCTACTATCCTAAATGGGCAGTAGGACAACCCTCAAGGGGTCCCAGATTAGAGAGAGTGCAGGCTGAACCCCCCCCCCTCCAATGCATTAATTTCATGTACTGGGCCTCAAAGCCTAGTATAAAATGACTCAAAGCCTAATATATATATATATATATATATATATATATATATATATATATATATGCTTAAGCAACCATTATAACCAGTTGAACAAACGACCAGTCGACCAGTTTCTATGATGCACACTGATCACCCAGGAGCAGATGCTCAACAAAGGAGCTGCCCCCTGGTGGTTAGTGCACTCCCACAGCCAACCTCCCATGGTCCCTCCCCCTGACCAGCCAGCCCTGATTGGCTCTGGGCAAGATCGCCCTGATCAGCCCTAATTGCTGGTCAGGCCCAGGGACCCCACCTATGCACAAATTCATGCACAAGGCCTCTAGTGTTATATATCTTTTCCTATAACAGAGTCTCGGCAGACATAGAATACTACTCCAGTGGCTTCTCAAGAAACATAACTATATATTTACAAAGATGTGAAGAGGTTAATGAAGCTAGAAATGAAGGTTAAGGACCCAGAGATTAGTAAGACATCACTAGCACCCAAAAGCATGAGACAGAAAGAAGGACAAAGAGAGTTCCCGCAGTGTAAGAAGCATGGGCAATGGAGAAAGAGTTGTCCTTCACGAATGGTAGTTATGGATATAACAACCATCATCAAATAACACAGTCCAGTTCAAAAAGAAGGAGAAAAAGGAAAGCCCTGATCTTTATCTCTTCACCTTTCAATCCACTACTGAGGACTCCCTTTGGCCAATAACAACTAGAAGCTAAAAGGCAAAATGACTCAAAGCCTGGGTCAACCGCCCGGTGAGAAAGGCAGGGCAGACAAGGGAAGAGAGTTGATGGATTTGGTGGGGAAACTAGCAAACTGAATAACGACTTGGCTGGCACACCTTCCTTTTGGGATCCTTGAGGTCAAACTGTTTTCTTGTATTTGGATGGTTAACATTTAGCAGCATCTAGACTACAATATTTACTCCACAACTATTGAACTAATGACCAACTGAGCTTGACAGGATAAAATTTTGGTTTTAGTGCCAATTTCGTTCTTCCACTGTATCATTGTGACTCACACAAACTTGTTCAATCTAGAAGTACATCTGTCACTTATGAGATCTTAAGCCTGAAACTCATGTTATCTTATAGCTTAGTCCTAAGTTGAATCACTTTCTTTTCAATGAAGTTTTTCTACTTTTAGCGTTAAAGCATACACTAGCTCTTACAGTAAGGATCAAGCTACCTTCATGTAATTCTGTAGTAATACTTAAAGATATAGAGAATAAAAAATCAGTGACTCATCTCTGAAAACTGTTTTCTAAACAATATCTGATATTGCTCATGTAACAGAACCAGTCATCATCGCCCTCACTTTAAAATAGAAATCTCTACTGTGTAGCTACTCCATAACTATGGGATTGGTGATGTGATATAAAACTCTTACCCGTCTCTTCCCTCCTTTCTCAATGGTATCATAATCATAAATTTTATTTTGGAGGCTGAACTACAGATGGGTTTAATTTTCAAATTGGGAACCATTAGAAGGTGGTGAAATGAATTATGTTGACCATGACCAACATTCTTTAATGTGCTAACATAGGATAGGAAGGAACATAATAGACAAATTAGCGTTTATTTCAGATAACAAGGTAGCTTTGGTCATTATGAACTATGTGTATGTTTCTGTGTGTGTACATGTGCACTGTGTTTTGGTATAAAATGTATCTTTTATTATATGTTATAATAAAAAGATTTTTGAGGTCCACTGTACTACATAGTTATTCTTTTTAAAGGCATCCATTTCACAAAGGGGTCATTTCTGGCCCATCCTTCTGAAATGGAGGTCTAAATAATATATCCTGTTTGTTTCTATTTTTTTCTCTCTTTAAATACCCACATTCAGCCAAAACCAGTTTGGCTCAGTGAGCGTCGGTCTGCAGACTGAAGGGTCCCAGGTTCGATTCCAGCCAAGAGCATGTACATTGGTTTCGGGCACATCCCGTGGTGGGGGTGTGCAGGAGGCAGCTGGTCGATATTCTCTCTCATCGATGTTTCTAGCTCTCTATTCCTCTCCCTTCCTCCCTGTAAAAGATCAATAAAAATATATTTTTTAAATATCCACATTCAGTTTATACACAATTTGTTGATGAATGTTTGAAAAAAGAGCTCTT
The DNA here is from genome assembly GCF_014108245.1 of Pipistrellus kuhlii. Lineage (NCBI taxonomy): Eukaryota > Metazoa > Chordata > Mammalia > Chiroptera > Vespertilionidae > Pipistrellus > Pipistrellus kuhlii. The sequence goes on from NW_023425404.1 coordinate 6,072,156, forward strand.
CCTTAGAAAGAACTCAAACCTTCAAATGACAAATGAAGCCTTTTCGTATTATACCATCATCATTATACAAGGATTTTCTATATAATTACCCATAATGTAAATTGAAGGTACTATTTGAGTCTTGAGCTATATTGTCTCAATATATTTGAACATTAGGACAAACTTTATTTTTACTTCAGTTTTGTGTTCTGCTTTCTTCTCCCTCAAGTACATTTCTGGAAAGCAGGATAGAAAGAAATAGAGATACCGTCTCATAGAATAGAGAAGAGGAATTAGTCACAAAGTGGAGGTTAACCTTCCTGCCAAATGTCCATCTTTCCTTCTCTAAGAATATTGTGATCCCAAGATCATTAACTGTAGCTGCTGAGGTTGGAGACATTTGTATGCACAAATACATATGTTAAGTACATATGTATTACATATGCATTAGAAGTTACATTTGTGTTTCTAGATAAATGGGAAAGTTACTCCATTTCCTAAACTATAAAGCTGAGGATAATACCTCACATTGAATTAATTAACATAAATTGCTCAGTATCATATCAAGCTCAAAGTACTAACAAATAAATGGAATCAATCATTGACAGAGCCCAGATTGCTAATATAATGAGCCAAAATTTATGTGCAAAATTATATGTGTGGATACATATATCCTTTTTTACATAGCATAAGTCCCTAAGTTTCATCAGCTTTTTAAATAGGTCTGCGAGCAAAAAGTATCCCAAACTATTGCCTCTTTAAGATCTGTTCAATTGATAGATCATACCACCTCCACTGCCCTAAAGCCAAATATGTACTTAGGAAAGACCAATACAGAATGTATCAGATGCCTAAGGTGCTCTGCTGACATCATTTTGATATTCCAGGGTCCTACTCCTCTGAACAACACTAAGTTTTGTGAAACTGTATTATATATACTATTGATCTCTGTTCCTGTTTTGGCCTCTTATCACCTAAATACCATGAGTCCTTTTAGGTCCCGCTAATTTGCAGCCATTTGGTTTTAACTTTGTATCTCTGAATTTAACTTTTCTCTTCAAGTTAACTGCTTTACATTGCGTGTAACCCACTCTTTTGGAGTTTCCCCTCCTAACATCCTGAATCTACCAAATATAGCTGTTAGGAAACATTTGTTTTTATTAAGAAAATCTAAACTGAATTATAAAAACTCTTTTACTCTTTGGAGAGCCCTTGAGAGCAATTCTTTGGGTTATACTGGGAAAATCATTAAAATTTGAAGCAATTAAAATTAATTTTTTACAACTTAAAGCATACACAGAAGCATTCAAAATTTTAAGTGCACATTCTGCATTTTTAATGCTACCAGAATCCCAACGGTTTGGAACTCACAAAATAGAGACTTGCATTCAATTATATGAAATCTTCTATTTCAGATCTGTGCAATCACTAATGAAAAGACTGGGCTGACTTTAAAACTATCCCTTTTTCTTTATTTCTTAGTCTTGCATTGCAGCTCGGTAATATATATCACTATCTCATTTATTTGTCCAGTTTCATTGGAATATAATTGACATTTATTTAAGATTAAGTAAGTTTAAGGTATGCAATCTGTTAATTTAATACATTTATATAATGCAAAATGATTACCACCTTACATAGCTAACATTTCCATCTTGTAACATTATTACCATTTCCCTTTTGTGGTGGTGAGATTTAAGACCTACTTTCTTAGTATCATTCCAATATATAATACAACTTTTTTTTTCAATTTATTTAAAATATATATATATATTCACTGCTTTCTCCCATGCCTCAGCATCTGGGAATCACCTTCTTGTTCTCTATATCTATGAACTTTCTGTTCTTGTTTTTTAAAGATTCAATATAAGTGAGACCATATGGTATTTGTCTCTTTGTCTGACTTATTTCGCTTATCATAATGCCCTCAGTGTCCATACAGGTTGTCACAAATGGAACTGAGTACTATGTCAGTGTGTGTATGTGTGTGTATGACATCTTCTTTTTCCATTCATCCATTGATTGACACTAAACTGTTCCCATATTTTGGTGATTGTAAATGATAGTGAAGGTGCATACATTTCTTAGAATTAGTGTTTTTATTTTCTTTGGATAAATACCCAGATGTGAAATTTTTGGATTATATGGCAGTTTTATTTTATAATATTATTTTGAAAAACATTCATACTGGTTTCCATGGTGTTTCCACCAATTTGCATTCCCACCAACAGTGCAGAAGGGTTCCCTTTTCTTCTACATCCCCACCTACACTTATGTCCTATCTTTCTTTATAATAGCCATTCTAACAGGTGTGAGGTGGTACTCACTATTCTTCCGACTTGCATTTTGCTGATGATTAGTGATGTTGAGCATCTTTTCACTTACCTATTGGCTGTGCATCTTCTTTGAAGAAATGTCTATTTAGATCTTATGCCCATTTATTAATCAGGTTATATGGCGGTTTTGCTATTGAGTTATATGAGCTGTTTACATATTTTGGGTATTAGCCCCTTATCAGATCTATGAAATGCAAACTTTTCTCCCATTTGTAACTTGCCTTTTCATTTTGTTTACAGTTTTGTTTGCTGTACAGAAGCTTTTTAGTTTGATGTAGTCCCTATAATACTGAATTATGAGTCATAGTCACCATTCTGTACTTTAGAGCCTCAGACCCTATTAACCTTGTTAATCTTAAAACTGGGTGTTTATGCCCCTTGGCCAATATTGATGATTTACACTTTAATGAATATACTTGAGCAGATAATCTTTGATCTTCCCTTTTAAATCATACAGGTAATTTATTCATCTCTTCCCATCCATTCTACTTAAGCACGGTTTAGGCTCTTGTGATTGCTTGTAAATGCAATCAATATCTGGCTTCTTAAGATTCTGTGATCAAAGTCCTGAGACTCCATGTTAATCTCTTTTATCTATAAACAGACCCTGGTAATTTTGTCTCTCTAATTGCTGAGAGAACTCTACTATAGTTTGGCATTATAGGTTTGGAGCTCCTATTTCCCAGATTTAATCACACTGCTGCCAGTTGGGTTTATCTGACACAGTTGTTCCTTTCTTTAAAATAAGCTCTGTCTCAGGAAAAGCGCCTTTTAGTGGCATCGCTTCTGACTATGCTTCTCGCCTGCAGATGACGGCCTTGACTCCAGGCAAATGTAAAAAGCTATCTCCAGCTCTTAGGTCAAATGAATATTGATATATGGCTTTCTGAAAGTAGTTTTCCTCCAAAAATCAGCCTTCAGCTAAAATATATAATTTTTAGAGAATAGAAATATTAGAAATAAACTTCCAGTTCAAGAAAGTGGCCTGGCGGTCGCCCCGTAAGCTGCGCGCCCACGGGCGGCTTAAGCGGAGATGGCAGCCACTCTGCAGCGCATCGAGCGGCTGTCCAGCCGGGTGGTGCGCGTCCTGGGCTGTAACCCGGGCCCCATGACCCTGCAGGGCACCAACACCTACCTGGTAGGGACCGGCCCCAGGCGAATCCTCATTGACACTGGAGAACCAGCAATTCCAGAATATATCATCTGTTTAAAGCAGGCTCTGAACGAATTTAACACAGGAATCCAGGAAATCATCGTGACTCACTGGCATCGTGATCATACTGGAGGCATAGGAGATATTTGTAAAAGCATTGATAATGACACTCCATATTGCATTAAAAAACTCCCACGGAATCCTCATACAGAAGAAACTATAGGAGATGGAGAGCAAAAATATGTTTATCTAAAAGATGGAGATTTGATTAAGACTGAGGGTGCCACTCTCAGAATTATATACACACCTGGCCACACTGATGATCATATGGCTCTACTTTTAGAAGAGGAAAATGCTCTCTTTTCTGGAGATTGCATCCTAGGGGAAGGAACAACTATATTTGAAGACCTCTATGATTATATGAACTCCCTAAAACAGTTATTGAAAATCAAAGCTGATATTATATATCCAGGACATGGTCCCGTAATCCATAATGCTGAAGCTAAAATCCAAGAATACATTTCTCACAGAAATATTCGAGAACAGCAGATTCTTCAAATATTTCATGAAAATTTTGACAAATCATTTACAGTAAAGGAGCTTGTAAAAATTATTTACAAGAATACTCCTGAGAATTTACATGTCGTGGCTGAACGTAATCTCTTGCTTCATTTGAAAAAATTAGAAAAAGATGGAATGATATTTAGCAACACTGATCCTGAAAAGAAATGGAAAGCTCATCTTTAGTTTCGTGTTAGTGAAAGTTCTGTTGTTCTGTTTTAGAGAATGATACCACAAGTGATTTATGTATATCAACTCTGGGTAATTAAAAAATATTATATTCCCATTTAAAACCATTATATAAACAACAAGAAAGCCCACAGTGTGGGAGAACATATTTGCAAATAATACCACTGATAAAGGTTTAATCTCCAACATCTACAAACAACTTATACAACTAAATAAAAGGAAGATAAATAATCCAATTAAAAAATGGGCAATGGACCTAAATAGAACATTTTCAAAAGAAGACAGAAGGAAGGCCAAAAGGCACATGAAAACATGCTCAAAGTCACTAATTATCCGAGAGATGCAAATCAAAACAACAATGCGGTACCATCTCACACCTGTCAGAATGGCCAACATCAACAAATCAACAAACGACAAGTGTTGGCGAGGTTGTGGAGAAAAAGGAACCCTCCTGCACTGCTGGTGGGAATGCAGACTGGTGCAACCACTGTGGAGAACAGTATGGAGTTTCCTCAAAAAACTGAAAAATGGAACTCCCATTTGACCCAGTAATCCCACTTCTAGGAATATATCCCAAGAAACTAGAAACACCAATCAGAAAGGATATATGCACCCCTATGTTCATAGCAGCACAATCTACAATAGCCAGAATTTTGAAAGAGCCTAGGTGCTCGTCAGTAGATGATTGGATCCAAAAACCATGGTACATCTACACAATGGAATACTATGCTGCCATAAAAAAGAAGGAATTCTCAGCATTTGCAGCAACCTGGATGGAATTGGAGAACATCATGCTGAGTGAAATAACCCAATCAATGAAAGAGAAACACCACATGACCTCACGCATTTGTGGATAATAAAGAGCATTATAAACTGATGAACCAAAAGATAGATATAGAGACAGTATATCAACAAGTAGACTGTCAAATTACAGCGGGGAGGGGAGGAAGATCTGGGGGAGATAATAGATCAACCGAAGGACTCTTATACATGCTTATAAGTACAACCAATGGACACAAAACTCTGGGGAGGGAGGGGATGTGTGGGAGGGAGGGAGGGAGGGGGGCAAAAAAAAATCAATAAAATATATATATATAAAAATAATAATAAAAATAAAAAATAAAAACAGAAAAACTATTGAAAAAATAATAAAAAATAAAAAATAAAACCATTATATAATAATAATAAAAAAAAAAAAGAAAGTGGCCTTAACAACAAGAAGTAAACTCTCGTCTTGATAGCTATTTTAAGGCTATTTTTTTCTCCCATCTGGCTAGACCAGTGTTTTTCAACCTTTTTGGGGCAAAGGCACACTTGTTTCATGAAAAAAATCAAGAGGCACACCACCATTAGAAAATGTTAAAAAATTTAACTCTGTGCCTATATCGACTATATATAAAGTAATTCTCTTGAATAGGAATCAAATAAACACAAAGAAAGTATTTTATAATTACTTTATTATGAAATATTAAGCAAACAAAATAGTGAAAAATTATAAAATTCTTGTCTTGTCTGCACCTACGGCACACCAGGCAACATCTCGCGGCACACTAGTGTGCCGGGGAACAGCAGTTGAAAAACGCTGGGCTAGACCATGTGATGGGGAGAGCAGTTTTACAGATCCTTGGTTATTTGTATATCATTTAAAAACTAAATACAACAGAGTAGTGAGTTCTTACCAGGAAGCATGCAAAGGATGCGAAAACTAATAGAGAAAGAATTGGTCTGCTTATTAGAGGCAACACTGCACTCAAGCTCCATGGAAAAGCCAGCCTCTTATCATTTACTCAAAGAATGGGACTTCCGGAAGTAATAGCTACCACATACCCAACCTCCAAAAAGTCTATGACTTAGTTTTCTTTTCTTATTAACAGATAACATACATGTTTAGAAAATCTTAATTTACTATCTTTGTAATGGGATTTACCTAAAAGATTAAGTGGAATAGAAAATGTTATCTCACATCTTTAACACACTGTTATTACTCATATAATACTAGAGGCCCAATGCAGGAAGATTCATGCAAAAATGGACCTTCCATCCCCTGGCTGCTGGCACCACTTTTGCTCCTGCCTTTCTGCTTTCCCACACTGCTCAGAGGCCCTGAGCGGCTAGGGCAGCGTGGAACACCTGAATCATCATTGCAATGACACAAGCACCCCGCCCCGCCCCCAGCCACTCAGAACCTGCATATGCAAATTAACCCAACATCTTTGTTGGGTTAATCTGCATACTCACTCCTGATTGGCTGTTGGGCATCAGGAAGGTATGGTCAATTTGCATCTTTCTCTTTTATTAGTATATATAAAATTCTCTGTCCTTATTTCCCCTCTGCCTTCTGCCTATCCTTTTTCAAAATAACTTGAGTGTTTCAAATCCATGAGGGCCTGGTTCTTACCTAATTTAGTTTGTGAATGTGTTTTCAATGCACAGGTCCATACATGTAGTAATTAAGGAAAAAATTTGGACCAATTATCTTTATTAAGCGGCTACTCTGTGGCCTGTGCTAAGTCTTGGTGTAGTGAGGGCCATGATTAATTAGACAGTGTGCTTGCTGATAAAAAGTTTGTAACACAATGTCAAAAATAGAGATATGCTCAGTATATGTAGCTATTATTTATGGCAATAGAACTATTGTCATAGATGAGTAATGTAGTATCCAAAAAACTGAGATTTTGCTACTGAAGAAGATATCGAGTCCAGAAAGCCCTCTAAAATATGAAAAGATGTCACCTGAACTTAAATTGAATGTAGGAAATATTAATTGCTTTGTTATTGCAAATCTGTGTATAAGTGACAAACAAGAGATGTGAAACAACTCTGATTATAGTGTTCTCTAACAGAAGTTGTTTTTTTGAACATCAGTCCAAGAAATATCAAAGCCAAAAAACTAAAATTAGGAGAATCAGAGAAGAGAGCAAGAAAGGGACAAATGTAGATTCAGAGAAACTGAGTATCCCAGGATAATAGTCTAGACTAAATGTACAAGAGCAGGGATCTTCCATGCTTTGAACCAAGTGCTTATTACCAGAGGAGAAGGGATATTGTTTGGATCAATAAATGAAGTAACACATAGCTTAATAAGTGATGTTTAAAATGATCATAATTGCTATTCCACACCAAATTTCAGCTTTTGCAAAATAATAATAATTGAGGAGAGAAAACATTGTGTCTTGTGTCAATCTCCAACAATCTGCAAACATTAGTCTCTCATTTAATGGTTGTTGAGCGGGTGAACACAGGTAAATGAAAGAGTCCATCCATGTGAGGTTAGCATTCCATTCAAATTGAGGAATGATAACATGGAGACATGAGATAAGCCTGGATTTTGAGTTTGAAAGAAATTTTTCAATGTTACACATGCAATAAAAGGTAGATTCAAGTTTTAAACTTGAGACTCAGTTTTTTCATCTATTGAAATATAAAATAAGGATGACAGAGAAAATTACTCATAGAATTGCTGTAAGAATGAACTGACCCTCAGAGGAAAGGAGAGGAATGGAAAAAGATTAACCAAAGAACTTATCTAAAATAATAGAAATATAATATCTAATTAGACCTGATGACCTTCTGGATGAAGCCAAGGATGCAAGGGAAGTGGGTTCCCAGGGCCTGGCAGTGGCTGGAGGGAAATCTGGTTTCCGGGTGCTGGAGGGAAGCTTGGGTCCTGGATGCCAGAGGGAATCCAGTGCTGTCAGCCAGGGGAAGGAAGGCCTACTCTTGCACAATTTTCATGCATCAGGCCTCTAGTATACATAAATGCATAGCCCATGGACACAGACAATAGTAGGGTGAAGTCCTGGCAGGGGCAGGAGCTGGGTGGAGGGGTTAATGGGGGAAAAAGTAACGGGGGGATGGGGATGACATCTGTAATTCTTTCAAAAATAAAGATAAAATTTAAAAATAACTAAGTGAAATAATACATATAAAGCCTTTGTAAATATCTAGTATTTAATTAATCAATTCAATACTAGATATTTTTGCATGCTATAATTTTAAATTTTATTTTAGCTGCCTCAAAACCTCCAAATAAAAACCATAAAAGACTTTGAAGGAACAGGTAAGAAAATGAGAGCATCTGAAAAATGATCTGGAAAAAATATGAAATTAAATTAATAGAAACTTTTTCATGTGGTAATGAAGAGTAAGGTGCAAGATTTGAATGTAACATGCTTCCCTGCAATTTGATGGAATTCACTTCACATTATGTAGATACCCACTGAAGCGCCTTAATTAAATTATTCCAAGCTGAGAGGCTGTGGGTTGACTTCCCTGTCACCCAAACTGGTCTTCAGGGCCCTTCTAACCAAATCAACGAAGTCAAAAGCTACTTCTGCCTTTTTTTTCCTCAGGACAGGCAGAGATGGAGTCAGCACCACAGACAGCATTAGATTGATCATGGCCTCTGGGAAGTCACTTGACTCCATGTTCAGAGTCCCCAGCTGCTTCCCAAGGTCAAGCATGCCTTGCCTGAATGAAATATTTATTCATGGGAACATGCTTGCCAGTCCTGAAATGTTCTTGAGGCCTTAGGTAGAGCATTTCCCTTGAGGACATTTTCACTGGAGTAACTTTATGGCTGTCTGTGTATAGTCTGTGGGAAAAATTCACCTGAAAATGTGTTTAATTTACCTTATTACCAAAAGGAAAATGAGCTTCAGTGTTGTAGTAAAATTACTGCAGGATAAATATGCTTTGGGGTACCTTCCAATGCATAATATTGAAAAACTGTAATATGTTTTTTTCTGAAGGGGTTGGTAAGATGTAGAGTGGAAATTTTAATTAAGAATTGCACATTTTAAAAAGCAAAGCTTTCTTTTCTCCTCTAAGAAAAGTCCCTTCATGGATACTATACTTCACTAGTAGCACTTGTGAAGTATAGAGTTTCTATAACATTATTACTTGTATATATTTATTTCTATCATTAATAATATTTACATGTTGCTTTTACTTACACTTTATTTCACTTTTCTTTCTCTAAAATAACATTCTATAACATTATTACTTGTATATATTTATTTCTATCAATAATATTTACATGTTGCTTTTACTTACACTTTATTTCACTTTTCTTTCTTTTCAATCTCTTCATATTCATTGTGTATAGATAGATTAATTCTTGAATTCACACACAACCACTATTAAGCCCCTACTATGTACAAGAAGCAACTATACTCTTCTGGAATTCAGCATAATATAGTAATGTGAAATGTATACTTTAAAGGCCAGTGAGCTTGAATTTAAACTCAGTTTGTACAGTTACAGCCTCATGGCCTGTGGCCATTTTTTTTCAGTTCCCTGAGCCTCAGTTTCCTCATACATATAACTGTACTAACAGTGCCTTACAGACAGAGTGGCTATGGGAGATCAATAAAATAATATTCAGAGCTCAGACATTTCCTAATTCATACTATGTACTTAATAAAGTGAGCTCCTCCCCAAGCCCTGCATGACAGTTCTAGAAAGTTATATGATAAATGTGTAGGGACAGGGATAACTATCATATTTCTAACTCAGATCTGGGCTAACATATTCATCTAAAGGCACTCTTGCCCTATACAGGCTCCTCAGTACCCCGAGCAGCACTAAATGAGAACTGGTATTTCCAGAGCTGTGTTTATCTCATTAGGCATGCTTCCTAAAGAAATGTAAGGAATCTTGGCACTACGAAATCCAAATGCATTTATAGATTTGTCTTTAGTTTGTCTTATGCATTCTCTTAGATATAAAGCACTTTATAGTGTATAAATAAGCACAGTTAACTCACATACCCCAGGGTGCCTTCGATTTGCTTGCATTTAAAAAGGAACACTCTGTCAAATGATGGAGTTTATTCTTTTAATAAATAGGAGGAGTTCTATGAAATTCCACCAAGGCCATTCTTTCAACTTAAAGGTTGCCATCCCTATTGTAGAAAAAGATGTTAATCACCTTCTTAACCCCTCTCTGTTCCACAATGAGACATAACTGATTGTCATGTGCCTCCTTCTGTGCCATGCTTGGCCTGTCATTCACAGCTCTACATGCTCTCTCTCCTGTCTTAATGCCTTCTTAAAACTGGAAATGTGTTATCACCTTATTTATTGGTAACTTCTCAGAGTCCTGGTGAACAGAACATCTACATGGCTTCCTTAAGTTTCTGGAAGACTATACTATTTTGCATAGCACTTTGTACATTTCTTTAATTACATATATAGTAGATCATAAATACTGATGACTCAATATTTTTGCATTGGTTTAAGGATTAGAATTAAGAAGTGATGTATGTTCTCTCGTCATATGTCTGTGTGAATACAACTCTTAGATGCCTCTGGATCCATCTTGAACATGAACTAAATGGAAGGAAAAGATTAAGTATGCAGGCCACTGTTATGGTTCCATATCTAGATGCAGGGAAGTCAGAAATGTCCAATGTCTCTGTACCATTTGGGTCCATCTGGCTCCATTTTCACTCCTGGTTGTACTCTGTCCTGAATTTGGGAGTGCCTTAGTCCCTTTACTAATTTTCTTGAATCTAACTACCATCCTTGTCTCTAGCCCTCCATTGTCTGGGAAATAAGCTTAGCCCTTTCGTTCTTTTCCTGAGATGGTTGGAACCATTCTTTATTTCTAGTTTTTGAACTAATAATGAACGTGGAAGTCCTTAGGAGGACGTTATTCATCTACATGGCAGCAATCATGACTAAAATGCTTGGTGAAACTTTACAGGTTTGGCTGTGAATGAGCAGGGCAGCAGAGAAATTGGGAATCAACTTCTGAAGTAGACTCCCTGAAACTAAATATCAGGTTCACTACTTTCTAGCTGTGTAATGTGGATAGAGCTATTGAAAAAGAGCCCAGCTTCTGTCTCCTCTGCAATAAGTGGATGATGAGTATCTATGCCGAAACTGGTTTTGCTCAGTGGATAGAGCGTTGGCCTGTGGACTGAAAGGTCCCAGGTTTGATTCCAGTCAAGGGCATGTACCTTGGTTGCGGGCATATCCCCAGTAGGGGGTGTGCAAGAGGCAGCTGATCAATGTTTCTCTTTCATTGATATTTCTAACTCTCTATCCCTCTCTCTTCCTCTCTGTAAAAAAATCAATAAAATATATATTTTTTAAAAAAGAGTATCTATCTCCTAGCATTTGTTTGTTAAAATAAATAACCATGTTGTATTGCAATGTGAAGCATATTCAGGGCCAATAAATATTAGCAAAGTTTGGTTACAGAAAGATACCTTGATTTAATTTTGACTGGATTATAACAGAAACCAGGTCACTCAAGGAACAGAATCCACAGTGAAAACCCCCTGAGAAATGGGTCTGTGAAAAAACAAGGGCCATAAATGCTTTTCTAACATGTCTCCTTAAAGAACACCGATTCCTCTTTAATTCAAGAACAGCACTTAGATCCCTTGGGATTAAAGAAAAAGAAAGCAGCCAGAGCAAAACAGAGCAACTGTACCCTGATCAGAGGGATCCTCTGATGCAAACATCAAGCTGCAATCAAAGGGCTAAATGAGCAGTATTGTTGGAACAAAGGAGAAGAAAGGAGAACTCACTAAGGGAAACTCCTGCTATGGGGCTCTTGAAAATTCATCTCTCAGAAAAGGAAGCAAAAAAAAAAAGACTATGCCAAGTCTTTTTAATTGATGAATAATTTATGGATGATCAGCAGGAACATCCATCCAGGCAGCTGATTAAATGCAAAGTATTTTGATAAGCAGAGAGTTCCCACTGCAGGTCTCCCTGGGAAAGGAAAGCACCGCCAGCAATCAATGCCAGCCCATATATTGATGGGTAGGGCTCAGTCTCTTTCCAGCAGCCTATTTTTCCACCCATCCCCCTTTATCACTGGCAGGAAAAGTTACCTCCTCTGTGAGTTTCTTTCTCCTGTCAAAATGATGGAGGTTAAATGTGGATAAGAAAGGCAATTAAAATAGATCTGTCACAAGCATGCTACCCCAGTATGCCGTCCTGATTTGCTTTTCTAGTGTGAACTCCTACCGAAGAGTGGTAATTGAAATTTGTCAATGTTGACAGCCGAAGACTAATATGGAGATTTTCATTACATATCCCTCCTGGAATGGAAAAGAGATGAGTACACATTAAATTCCAGATGGAAGCAGCACCACAGGGAAATGCAGGCTGCTCAAGCCAGCAGTGCAGCCACGGTATGGGAGAACCTGAATACCCTCTCAAATTTGTGTGTATGAAAACAGAGGTGGCATTAGTTTTCATTATCTTCCATCTGTGTAGCCTCATTCTCCTCATAGCCCATTTATGTTAATATCAGCTGGAAGCCTCACTCATTCACCTTTGACAGTCTGTTTGAAAAGAATATATGAGATTTATTACTTCTTCATGTTTAAAATGTTGCGATATGAAAATCCAGGAGTTATTTCTATTATTCATTTGCATTATTTTATATTTTGTATATCGTTTCCCTACTTATCAGAATCACTAAAAGAAATCTGATTATATTATCCACATATAATTCTGCCAAAAAGATAACAAGAACTCACCTTTGTTAAAATTTTGCTGAGTTTTGGCATTGGTCATGAATGAATACTCATTTTAGTGAATTTCTGGTGTGTGGAACAGAAAGGGAAAGAGGTCTAAACTTGGAGTGCAATGACCCATTTAATTATTGCTGTGTAACAAATTTACCCAAACTCAGTGGATGAAAACAACAACTTGCTTATTATATTAGAGAAATCTATAGGTCAGGAATTTGGACAGGGCTCAGCTGGCTGATTCTTCAGTTCCACATGGCTCTGGAGTCAGCTTGATAGTATCCAGCTAGCAGATGACCTGGTTTAGAGGATTTAAGATAGCTTCACGCACATTTCTCTTTCTATTACCTGCATTTTCTGCATTCTTGATGCTCTGGTGTCATGCTGACCTGGAAGAGACTTTCCATGGCTAGCCATTTCCTAGAAATAGCAACTATTTCTCTATAAGAGGTGCCTTCCATATGTAAACCAACCAACCCAAAGTCTATATCCTTTACCCACTCCCATTATTGGGCTCTCATAGATCACTTAAACTCAGGGCCCATAACCTTCTCTCTTAATCACCCAATACCAGACAAGTAGGGTGAGCCCACACATATGGATGGCCACTAAAATTATTAAAATTAACCATTTTCCCTGCCTCTCTCATTCCTTCTAGCCAAAACCAAAATAAAGGCCCTTGTCCATGCTTTACCCTCACTTTTTCAGCATATTTACCAACCCCCATGCATTCCATGTAGTCCTGCCTGGAATTGCATGCCTCTTTCTCTTAGAAACTATATGTAAGTAACAAACTATATTTTCAATGGCAGCCTGCTCCTGATCTGTTGGCCTCACTATACCTGAATTGTAACATATACACTAAAAAAAGGATGGGTCCTTGATAGAGATGGCTGGAAGGCTGAAATCTACTGGAATAGCATATAGATCACACACATATGATCTCAAAGAAGTCAGCCTTATTATGTGGCAGCTCAAGTCTCCCAGAAAAAGTGTTCCAAGAGAGCAGGGTAAAAGCTGAAAGTATTCTTATGACCTTGCCTCAGAAGTCTCAATGTCACTTCATCTGAATTGGTCAAGTCACTAGGTGATCCTAGATTCAATGGATATGAATTAACCTCCCTCTCTCAGGGGGCAAAGTATTAAATAATTTGCAATCATCTCTAGTCTACTGCATACAAGCTGTAGAGGCTTGTATAAACGCTTCAGTCAAGTCTTTATAGATCTCTAATAGAAAGTCACTACTAGTGGGAATTTTAGGAATTCTAAGAGAAGGTATTTCCTAATTTTGTGATCTCCTGGGATTAGACAGTCTTCTCAGGAGAGTTACCTAAGATTTCACATGATTTCTGGCCCAGATGTATCTAATTAGCATAGTTACTGGTGCAGAAAGAAATAAAAATATTGGGGATGGAGGAGCTCCACTTTAGAAGATAAGCTCTGTCAAATGCCTGTAGTAAGAGTGACAGAAATAAATATATTTTCTGATTTCCTAGACAGAGTCATGACATTATGATGATTATAAAGAGCTAAGATATAGAAATAGAGGTGTGCAAATGTCCCTAATGAGGCATTAGCATGGGGACTGTATTCCATTTATTTTCTAAACCACATGCTTTCTAAACATGTATTTGCATTTAGATATAATGAGTGTAATTTGCTCTTGCTGACCAAAATTACTTTAAATGTGAAAGTGATGAAGCTTAAAAGTGAATAACTCAGCTGATCAATCACCAGCATGCTAATGGCCCCTAATTTAACCAGAAGGACTTTCCCCCTTGGGAGCAGCCGGCTAAGAGCAAAGTCCCACGCCAAGAGTGAATTTAGTGTTCTCAGGTCCACTCAATCGCTGATGGAAATGTTGTCACCATCAAAGAAGGGAGAGAAATGCCAAAGAAGGCGTGATTTACTCTCTTTAGCCTCCAATGTGACAAAAGACATTTAAATGTGCAATGAAGCGTTTTTTTTCAAATACTAGGCATATTTATTTTTTATCAACATGTGACAAAATATGAATGCACCTGGGATCTAATTACATAAAGAATATTGCATGACTTTCTTCCAGTTCACTAAAGAAAGAGCAGTCATGGTGCTAAGACTGCATTCAAGAAGTCATTGCTTTCCTATTAGCAGACAATGGTGCTATTCCACATAATCAGTAATCAGGGGATGGTATTTTACTAATAGGCAAAATCCTACAGTGACAATTTAAATGGTTTGAAACATGCATGAGATAATTTGGAGTCACAGCTCTGCCAATTGCTAAGCAAGTGTAGCAGGCTTGTAGGCTCTCTAAGCATCAAGAGATGCTGTTGGGTAACAGCCTGTCCTGTTCAATCAAGGAAACTTTGCTCAAATTAAGTCAGGAGCTCAAGCCAGCGAATGTCATCATTTCAGACTCTTGCTGGGGGAGATTGTCTTCCCTGGGTGATTCCACAGCTCACAGTGGGTGGGAATATGCAACAGACAGATGGTTTTTAGTAGTTCCAATTGCAAACTCAGGCTAGAATAAGAAAAGATCTCAGTTTGAGTCCCAGCTCTGCTGCTGATTACCTCTGTGAGCTTGGGTAAGTAAGTTGGCCTCTTTTAAATGGATTCTCCATCTGTTTAAAAAATACAAACAGGATGGACCTTCTAGAGCTGTAAGGATTAATTGGAATATTACAAGTAAAACAGTTCTAAGCCAGAGGAAGGACTAGTAAGTACTACATAAAAGTTAAAATCTGCTGTTTAAAATGGGAAATTAGCATAACTTGGAAATGATAAATCTCATATGAATGGGCTTTAGAGGGTCAATGAAACTCCAGAAAATGTAAAGAAAAAAATTGTTTCAGAGTTTTCATTAAAGTATCAAATAGTCTCATAACAACAACAGAAAAAGTAATAATCACTACCTTATGTATTTTCCAACATAGAAAATGTATGTTTATGGGCCTTCAACAAATAATCTTGGTTTTACTTAATACCAGGAGCTGCATGAGTCATAATTCAACTTTCACCACCCTATTGACTCTGCCTTGAATGCCATACAATCATTTTATAAACACTATTGAGCTTCTACTATGTGTTAGTTACTTTGGTGGACATCTTAGGTTACAGTGGTAAACAAGATAGCCACTATGAATGACTGTTACCGAAAGTAAATTTGAGGTACTGGGAAAAATCACCTAGTTTAGGGAGACTTTATTAAGGGTAGAAATACTCAAATCCTATGAATGAGAAAAGTTTAGCATATACCTAATCCATGATTTAAAAAAATAATAATACAGAAAGTGATTAAGAGCATGAAATCGTGATCCAGATTGTTTGGTGGGATGGAGATCTGAGGCATTCACTCCATTACCTAAAGCCCAGTTTTATTATTTTTCAAAAACTGGCTACCTCCCAGGTATTGTGTTGTTATATTTGAGATTATCTCTTATATATACTATACACACACACACACACACACACACCTTTGATTTGATTTATTGTGAGCACTAAATGATTAGGTGTTCCTAGTTAAGTTACTTTTCTTGCAATAGATTGAGCTCTAAATATTGGCATTTACTACTTTTATCTTCATAGTTTAAAAAGTAATCTTTCATTCCCTGTTCCCCTTTTTGTTTCCAGCCTTTTAGTCCTTTATTTTCTACAGCTGATCCATTATGTTACCAGCTTTGTCCCAACAACTGCATAATCAGATTTTCAATCTGCCTTGCATCTAAACTCTGCTGAATGAGGATGTTAATTATTTGTTTGTTTATTTATCAAAAGTTATAAAATTATCATGAACTACATCAACTATTTAGATCCCAAAATTGGCCAGAATATAATTTTCTACCTTCTATTATATATGAGAAAGATAAATTCTGCCCAAATTTATTCTTATCAGGTACTGAGGTGTTTTTTTTTTTTATTTAAAGTTTGAAATAATATACTAATCATTACATGTGTGTGTAAGCCTTTAAGTTGGCACAGATCTATTCAATCTCTATAATATTCAGTTTATAGTTGACATTTACATTTGACAAGAAGCAATCCATCATTTAGTCATGATAACATTTCTACTCAATCACTAATACATTTTTTAACTGATATTTGGTTTCAGAGTCCTTCCGAATAGGACACTTCAGCAATCAACACTTTGTCAGAACTGGCATATGTTGATGGGGAGACCTCTTCACCATCCCTGTATAAATTCTGATCCTTGTTGACCACTTTGCATTTAAAATGTAGTCATAAATTTATTCAGGTAAATGATATAGGAAGTATATTCAGATATCATGGTAATTTCATAGGGAACCCATGTCGGGGGGTTGCTTTGTTTTGGGGATTGTTTTAGGAGGGTTTTTTTTGTTTTTGAGATTGTTTTAGGAGTTTTTTTGTGTGTGTGTTTTTAGAGATAGTGAAAGGAAGGAGAGAGGGAGAGAGAGGGAGAGAGAGGGAGAGAGATAAAGGGAGAGAGAGAGAGAGAGACATCAGTGTGAGAGAGAGGCATCAATTGGTTGCCTCTTTTGATTGCATCTGTATGTGCTCCAAAAGGGCCAGAGATCCAGCTTGTAACCTAACATATCCTTGACAAAAATCAGACCCATGGCCCTTCAGTCTACAGGCTCACACTCCTTTCACTGAGCAAAACTGGCTAAGGCAGGGATCTATGGTTTTAAGCATACCTTTATTAGACATACGGGGGGTGGCAGGGAGGGGAGGATGCAGTGTCCGCCTGGCATGCACCCATTCCAATCTGGACTCCTTGGAGGATGTCCGACTGCCAATTTAGGTATGATCATGCAGGGATTGGGCCTTAACTGGCAGTTAGACACCCTTCTCACAATCCAGGACTGTTGGCTCCTATCTGCTCACCCACCTGCCTGCCTGATAGCCCCCAACTGCTCTCCCCTGCAGGCTGGTTGCCCACAACTGCCCTCCCCTGCCAGCTATCTGTGGGCGGCCACCTTGTGACGATGTGAGGGCATTGTGCGAGGGTATGAGGACCACCTAGGCTTTTATTAGTATAGATAACTCTCTGTGCTACTACATCTACTAAGTTACTTTTCTTGATTAACTGTTAAGGATAATAATAGCTAGAAATCAAAGGAAAGAAAAAGGTAAATCATGGTCTACCTTCCCTTTGGTATTACATTTTTTTTCTCTTTTACTCTCGCTTTCTCTTTTTCTCTAAACAAAATAATAATAATAATAATAATAATAATAATAATAATTGTTTTAAAATAATACATAGCATTCAAAATTCTCTGCTCAGCATTGAGATGTTTTAAATCTAATAAAAAGAGAAACTGTGTTTTTAAATGCTTTAAGTCATGAATTAATGATATTGTTTATTTCATCACCACAGAAATCCAATAGCTCTTGAGATGAAAGACAAAACTCTCCTATGGGAAGGCAGATGACTGAAATCTCAGAGGAGTATAGAAAATTAAAAACTTTACAGATGAAATGGACAACTTGTTTTTAAACTTAAATGTTAACTCCCTTGCAAGTGAGTCACAAGAGACTGACTGAAGGCAAAGTGACAAAGACTGAAATCCTCTATGTAAACCACAAACCAAAATCACTATTACTGGTGACTCAGTAACAATATAAACAGTAGCAACTTAGACCAGCCCTCCCTCAAACTATGACTTGTGTTTTTATTGGAGCTGATCATTTCCATAAGAGTTGATTTAAGAAGTCTATTGTATAGGTAGGTTCTAACAAGGATTGGAATAAAGAGTGTGGCTCAGTTTTTGAGAGCTTCTAAGCCTCCCTCTACTCCCTTCTCCTGATGCCCCCATCTGGTGAAGCTGACACTAAAGTCTCAAATGCTCCATCCTTTGGGACTGGAGGGAAGTTCAAACCACTGGCAGGAGCCCTCACTTAAGCCCAATACCTCTAATTACTATAAAAACCCACGCTGGTCTCTTTTTTTTACCAAAGCCATTTTCAGACCAGCGTGGGGTCCTGCCTTGAAATTTCCAAAAATCCCTGTACATCACTAATACTAGTAAACCTTTTCAGACCCTCTTGATCTTCATGTGACATCATCATATTGACATTCAAACCTAATTTTGGAAAGGGGGATTATTCAGCTTTTACTGAGTAACCACAACAATGATGATGACAGGTATTTGTCTTAGTTCAGATCGTTGTAAAAAAAAAAAAATACCTAGACTGGGTGGCTTAAACAATGGAAATATCTTTCTTCTAGTTCTAGAGGCTGGGAAGTCTAAGATGAATGTGCTGGCATACCTTATCTCTGGTGAAGGGCCTCTCCCTGGTCTTTAGATGGACATCTACTTGCTGTGTCATCACTGAAGAGAGTGAAAACACAACCATTTCTCTTGTGTTTCTTCTTGTAAAGCATACTAAGTCCATTCGTAATGGCTCTACACTCAGGACCTAATCACTGCCCAAGGCATGCCTCTAAATATCATCAAGGTGGGCATTAGGACTGCAACATATAAATTTGAGGGGAACACAAACATTCAGTCCCTAGAAGTGTTGTAATGTTTCTACAAATAATTTAACTAGTAAATGAAAAAAGGAAACAAAACAAAAAGCAAGAATATTTCATCTAGCTGTAAGTAAACCTGGCTCACAGATAACATTTATTGAGGACAGAACACTTTTCTTACAGAACCCTTGCCTAGAAACATGTTATGTAAAATATCTTGTGTTAAAAACTTTTATGTGAAATTCCATTGTGAGTCATTCCAAAGCCTCCATAGGAGTGCAATTATTTTCCACATCCAAGCATTTTCAGAAACAGCTATTGTGTTAAAGAGTAGCTTTAATGCACAACCAATCTGAGGTTGTTAAATATTTTAACTACTGAGTAAGTAAGAATTAATATTTTAGGATTAAAATTAACTGATCATTGCATTTCTGCTATCAAGTCATTATAAATCAATTATTCATATGATTTCCCTGGAATATCTTTTAAGTAAAAAGTTGAGAAATCTACCAGTTTACACAGGGGCACAAATACCAAGCGGTTTTGTGAGAACCCAGACCTTTTCATTGGAGAGCTCTTTATGTTTCAACAAAATGAAGCAAAATCACAAAACTTTAGGCCTCAGTAGACCATTTGAAATCTTGATTGTTAAAACACAAATTACAAAAAAAAAAAAAAAAAAAGAAAGAAAGAAAGAAAGAAAGAAAGAAAGAAAGAAAGAAAGAAAGAAAGAAAAAGAAATGATTCAAAGAAGTCCAGGAGCCTATGGGTGAAAGTGGCTGATGCTATATGGCATCAGATCTTATAAAAATTAGCTCAATGCTTTCATTCCATAAACACTTCTCTAGAGAATCTAATAAAAATCCAATAGTCCTGATGCTAGAAAACATATTTTTGGAATTTTTAATATGATGTCCATCAGATAAATCCATTTCTCTAGTAAAAAAAAAAATTCTTCATTTACACATCAGTTTCTAAACAGGGTTGCTACTAGCTTATAATGGTATATTTGTGCAAGTAAGAAAAGATATCCTGCCGAAACCGGTTTGGCTCTGTGGATAGAGCATCAGCCTGCGGACTGAAAGGTACCAGGTTCGATTCTGGTTAAGGGCATGTACCTTGGTTGCAGGCACATCCCCGGTAGGGGGTGTGCAGGAGGCAGCTGATCTATGTTTCTATTATAGCTCTCTCTCCCTCTCCCTTCCTCTCTGTGAAAAATCAATAAAATATATTTTAAAAATTAAAAAGAAAGAAAATACATCCCTTTGGGTGGATGAAGAAGGATGCAACAGTGCCAGGTTGCCAGTCCCCAGGACCCCTCAAATGGTTGCCCTTTGTGCAATGTACAAAGTGCCTCTCATACGCAGTGGCCCAGATTATATTTTGCTTTCTCTCTGCTGTGTGCGTGGATGCATGCTCACTCTTCTATCAAATCTTCCATAGCACTTTTCAGCATTATTTTTAGTGTTCGTGTTTTTAACTTAGGCTTTTGTTACCTGCACTGTGAGAAGCAGCACGCAGTGCAATGATTTCAAGCATGCACTCTGGAGTCAGACAGAGGGTTTGAATCTCTTCTCTGACACTGACTAGATGTGGGTTTTGTCAGTTTCTTCATATGCAAAATGGTGAGGAAAAATAGCACTCTCCTCTTCGAAGTATTGTAAATATTAATTGAGTTAATACAATTATAGCATTTTAAACAGCCCCAGTACACTGTAATCTCTATAGAAATGTTTGTTCTTGTCATTATTCTCATGCTTTCTCAGCCTGAATTGCCTCAGAAAGGCACCATATGAATCAGGCAGGATGTCTAATCTATGGGGTTTAAACAACCACGGAATTCAGTGACCAAGAGTCAGTTCCCTCATTGGACAGAATGCAGTAAAATGATCCCCACCAGAACACAAACCCTAATGTAAAGAACCACAGAGAGGCATAGGAATGCCAGAGGCTTCTCCAAAGGAGGGGAGTAAGTGCCCTGTCACAGGTTTTAAAGTCACACAACCTGAGGGAGCCTTGTATTCATGAGGCAGGTGGATAATCAGTTGCTGTGATCAGCAGAAAATCCCTTCCCAAAGGCCCTCCCAGATGTGTAAATGTGTCACCTTACAGGGCAAAAGGAAATGTGCAGGTCTACCATGGACTACTAGTATCTGGGTAATTAGAAGGGTCCTTATAAATGAAAGAAACAGGCAGGGAGATTTGAAGATATCATGCCGCTGGCTTTTAAGATGAAGAAAGAGTCTACAAGCCGAGGAATATTGGTGACCCCTAGAAACTGTAAAAAATAAGAAAACAGATTCACCCCAAGAGCCTACTTAGAAAGAATGCAGCCATCCAATACCTTAATTTTTGCCCCATGTGGCATGTATTGGACTTCTGTCCTACTGAAATGTAAGATGATAAGTTTGTGTTGTTTTAAGTCAGTAATTTGTTATAGCATCAAAGGAAAACTAATTTAGTGCTTCTTGTTCTAGCAAGAAAAATATTTAAGAATCATCACTATATATGGTTACTATGAAGACACTAAGAAACTACAATGCCAGACCATGTAAAGGCAGTAAATATTTGCTCAACCTGCACTTCTGCCAACATTACACATTACTTTTTAGTCCCTCTCCTAATCAATCCAGGAAAAGATTTTATCTCATTTTAAAGATATGGTCAAAACGTATTTATACAAATGTTTCTGTGAGGTATCTGAATTCTTTTCTCAGACTGTAGAAGGAAAGCTCTGCCTCATGCTCAAAGAAGAAGAGAAAATATTCTGAAATCAAGAGTTCTAACTCCATAGTCATTGAAGGGCAAGCTGATCCAGAAGATAAACCATATTAATGGTATCTGTAATGGCTGTTCAGATGGTGTTGAGGGCTTCTAAATCATCAGCTTTCTTTCCATATCTCTGTTAATCTTGAATCAATAGTCTAATGATATACATTCATTTCTTAGCTCATTCATCATCCCAACATAGCAAGATGTTGGATACTGAACATTTTCATTGTTCCCTTTTGCTTCAAGTATAGCACTATTTTTGAACCAATTTCCTGATCTCTGACCAGCGGGTGACTGTTCAATGGCCACCACTTTCTTCTCTAGCCAAGCATTTCCTGACCTGCATTTCATCATGTCCCTGAAACTCAAAGTTCTTTCAAGGAAAGATTAAGGAGACTATACCTAAGGAATGGGGGAGATAGAACTTGACCTTGAGAAGTGCACTTAGGGGCCCTCATCTCTGAAAAGCAAATCCACATTGTCTGCCTTATAACACAGGGATGTTAGCTGCTGTGTGATGATTTTACTCAACTCAGCGCAACAAACATTGATTGAGATCTCTCACTGTGGACAAAGACTAATGATAATTAAGTCACACTTGGCATTAGGAAAACTGCTGACATTTGTGTTGATGATAGATACTAAAGACTTAATGAAATTAGAAGGGACAACCTGAAAAAAAAATGCTGTGATGGTATAAGAGTAATACTAATTACAGTAATTTATGAGAACTGCTTATCACTAATGCATAATTATTATGCAGCACAATAGTGATTATGCATGGCATTAAATGTGTGTATAAGGGACTTTGGTGTGTGTTGTATTAGATTAGATGAAATATAAACATGTATGCTCAGTCATTATAATGTGTTACTCATGCAGTAATTCATCATATGCTCATAATTTTTAAAATAAGAGAAAACTACTTAGCCTGTAAGATAGTTTGGTCTTTTTATACAAGTGAAACTATAAATTTATTAATGCATTTGATTTTCTAAATGAGTTCCCTATCATTGTCATCAAGAATTATAGTGGTGGGTTTTTTTTTTCTCCCAGGCTTTCTTATAAATAATTTTAATTTCCCTTTTGCAGCATTTTATTCTAGAATAAATGTGACTCTGAGAGGCTCATTATCTTGATAGTCTGCAGATGAAATGAGATAGATAGAATGTCTGACCAGCTCGGTGTGGTCAAATCAATACATCCAGCCATTTGCAGATTACTTATCAATCAGACAAGAAGACCAGGTCCCAATTACTTCCAGTTCAGTTAAATCTCTGAATAAGATGGTATCAGAGTTAATGTGGTTGAACCATGCACAATATGACATTTATGTCTCACTTCAAAAGTTCAATGAGAATTTCTTGTATAAAGGATTTAGAAATTTAAAAAAGCAGCCTCCAATTTTACAAGGTTGTATTATGACTCAATTATTCATTCTTTCAACCAAAAAGTATTAGAAATCTATTATGTGCCAGGCGCTATGCTACATGCCAGGAAACAGAGATTCATAAGACTTAGCCTCTCCCAAGAAACTCGTGGCCCAGTAGTTGAAGTTTTTGTGAAGTCTGCAAGGTACTGCTTTTATGTACATGACCCTACTTGTATAAACAAGGAAATAAGTATGAATCATTAACTTCTCAAGGCTTTTCCAATTTCTGGGGCAGAGGTACACCAGCCTATGTTGCCTCTAGCTCTCTTTTCCATTCCATAAATTCAGCTACATGAACAGCAGCACATAAAGTACCTGGGAAATGCAGTGCAGCGACATTAAATAATATATATTCTATTGAAACTCTGGAGCCAGTTATTCCAATAAACCACAATATTTCCTACCCATTTTTTAACCCTCTGACTTCCCAAACATATCACTAATGAACATGCAATCTTACCCATCAATCTCCTGCTTAATTCAATTGGTTAATGAAAACCAACCCCCTTAGCTCACACACCCACCTCACTGTTATTTCCCAAAGGAATTTCATTCCTAGAAACTCCAGCCTATCCCTCCTTGCCCTATCCAAGTCTTTCCTTCAACTGCCATTGACACTTGCAGCATCTATACTTTAGCCTCTCTTTCAAACACTGTTCCAACTTCCCTCTTAAGTAAAATCATTTCACATTTGAAAAGGTGGTAGATTCTTTCTTGCAACCCACAGCAATTAAAGTCATTTCACTCCACTTCACACATAGGATAAGTAGAATAGATTAGTGTATTTGATTCTTCTCATGGTGCAGGGACATAGAATAATATCTGTAAGATTATAGATACATATAATCATTGTAAGAATTTGTGGGATGTGCTTATACATTTGTAAAGACTTCATCAACCACTGATGTTCACCACTGATATTCTTCCATCTTTGCCTTTTCTTATTTAAAATTGATATCACACATTAAAATGGGCTCTCTGGGTTTGATTATACAGGTTTGCCATGTACAAAAGGTACCAATATGTAGTGCTGAAATGCAACTACAGTACTCCTACCCACAATCTGAGCCCTAGCCCAGGATAGCATCAAGATTTCCTAATCACACAAAGGCAACATGTGGTTACTTGCCATTCTGCCTTTAAGTCATCCTCTTCTCAATTTCATTATTGTTTTCTGAATTTCCATAATTAATCACCCATGCATAAACTTCTGATCCACCAAACTTCTATGGCTACTAGGCTGATAATCTAAAATGCCCACCTCACCGAAACCGGTTTGGCTCAGCAGTAGAGTGTCAGTCTGCAGACTGAAAGGTCTCAGGTTCGATTCCGGTCAAGGGCATGTACATTGGTTGCGGGCACATCCCTGATAGGGGGTGTGTAAGAGGCAGCTGGTCGATGTTTCTCTCTCATTGATGTTTCTAGCTCTCTGTCTCTCTCCCTTCATCTCTGTAAGAAATTCAATAAAATATATATATTTTTAAATAAGAATAAAAAAATAAAATGCCCACCTTGCCCAGTGCAGCTAGGGTTGAGTGTTGACCCAGGAACCAATAGGTCATGGTTCTATTCCCAGGTTTCTGGCTAGTACCCCAGTAGGGGTTATGCATGAGGCTGCCAATGGGTGACATTTATCTCTCATTGATATTCTATCTCTTTGTCCTTCTCCCTTCCTCTCTCTCTAAAAATCAATAAAAATCTATTTTTTTAAATGCCCACCTCACAGATCCTTGACTTCCTCACCTACAATAACCCTCAAGTTCATTTTATTCAGTTTTTCAAACATTAATGTTTGTCATTATTTGAAATTGTTGTACCTGCATCTCCAAGATCTAAAACACTGAATTTCCCCACACTGCTCATGCCTTTCGTTTTTCCACTTCCTCTTCTTATTATGATGTACAGATTCTTCTCTCTTGTTACCTCCAGTTCTCAGTCTCTCCTTCTTGATACAATGCATGTGGCTCTTTTTCAAATTCGCTTGCCTTTCTATCTGGTCCTGATCAGTTACTCTATTCATTGTCATAATATTCACTCAAATGTCTATAACATTCATAACGCTCTATTATATCTAAACCCTGAGTAAATGTACTATTATCAATCTCCACTTATGTTCCCAGGCAGTCAATTATTAGTGGGAAGAGTTTTACACCCAGTCCTCTGAGAATATGTCTATCCATCCTCAACTAGGCCTTTGGTTCTACTGCCCAGCAAAACACTTCACTTTATTTTACCAAGAAGATATAATACTTAAAATGAATACCTATCTCTATTTTTTAACTATAGATTAGGGATAATAATGCATATTACATAATATATAATCAAATAGTATAAATTACATAAGCCAGTGTTTTATTATATATTACATATTAAACCACATATCTAAGCCAGACAAGAGTCAGATATATACATATGAATTTGCAACTTTATTTTCTCTAAGAAAAGAAACATTTAAACATCACCAAGTTTAATAGCTTAGTGAGTGAGGAAAATAAATGCCATCCAGGAAAATAGTGGCTCCTCAGTAAAATCTCTGATAAGCGCATATGACTATGAATTTCATGGGCCACTTGAATGCCTTTAGGATTTGCAGAAAAGCAAGGGAGCTAAATGACCATGATGGGTTACCATTCACTTTGAGATCTAAAAGTCCGAGAAAATCACAAATCACTTAGAGCATGTAAAGAAGGAATGTATAAGCAAAAATTTAGAAAAGTTAAAATAAAAACAACATATACAAATTAGAACATTGACATAAAAACCATGTCAGATATGACTCTACAAGTAATCTGAAGGGGGGAAATTTTTAAGCTGAAAACTCAGATCATTGTAAGTGCATTTATACCTCTAATTTTAGAATGTATAAGTGAATAATGATTCATTTATTTAATCTTATTTTAAAAAAGAGAAAGATAAATTCCAGGTCAAAATATATTTGAATGCAAACATATATCATACTCCATCAGAGCCCAATTAAAGTAAAGTAAGCTCCTGGCCAGGTAGCTGAGTTACTTAGGGCATCTCCCTGATACGCCAAGGTTATAGGTTCAATACCCTATCATGGCACATACAAGAAGCAACCAATAAGTGCATAAGTAAGTGGAGCACCAAATTTATGTCTCTCTTTCTCTCAAGTCAATTTAAAAAATAAATAAATAAACACAATCTGGCAGACATCAGATGCTAAATCCATGTATATGTTGTCTTTTCTTCCTCTGTTTGTGATATCCAACCTATTTCTCTTTCCAGAAGTCATTCCTTCATAAAGGAATCCAGAATAGACATTATAAAAAATAATAAAATCAAGAAGACATCAACAGTGGTGCAGTGAAATGCCCAGCTAATTAAGAACTACAAAGGAAAATATTTCAATTAAAGATTATTTGACAACTAAAATTATAATGATAATTTAAAAATCAAGAAATAATAAAACCAGTTTCAAATTTAGACATTAGGGCATTTTGTTCCATTGTGTGCCAATGACATCCCATCTCTAATCCCAACCATGTAGTCTTGCTATAATTCATAGCTTTGGTGAATGAATAATGAGGTACCATCCCCTGGTACCTCATTATCAGTCAAGAATAGGTCAAAGCACCAGGCTATTGAAAATGCTAATAATATGGCTTATAAATCTGTGTGACAGCTGGTCGTAGGTTGTTCCTGACCACTCACAGGCTCCTACCCCTTAGGTCAATATCACCACAGAGGTATAGACAATCCATTAGTTACAGGTAGGAGTGCTGAGGAGCATGTGCATACACCATAGCACTCTTCATAGTACTTCAAATTCCCTTCATAACATTTACTGCAATTTGTAATTACATATGCCATGGTTTTGCTCCTATGATTATTTAATTATGCCTTAACCAGAAGGAACTTGCATTTGTCAAGGCCAGAGGAGATGGGGCTTGGATGAACCAGAGTGGTAGTAGCAGAAATGATATTTTTATATGTTTTGAAGAAAAAGTGAGTAGTATGTACTGATGACTTTGAGATAAAGGATTTGGAGAGAAATAAATAACACCCAGGTTTGGTCCGAGCCTAGGTGCCCCCAGAGCTTCTTGTAGAAAGGTAGAAAAACACAGGAAGGAAGAGCTCCTTTGGATGGACAAACCAAGAGTTCACTTCTCATTTAAAATGCCCAATAGACATCCAAGTAAAGATGTCAAGACACCCAAATATGAGAAAATAAGATTATAGGCTGGCCTTAAAGGCCTAGGAAATATTTTACCTCTAAAAAAAGTTCATATATCTTTGCTCTGCATGATTATATTTGTATTTTAATGCTTCAGTCTTAGAGAAAAGACATCTCACTTACTTTGATGTTCTTGAGACATTTTTTTAGCATCTCAATTGAACATGGGACTCTAATCTCCATGATCACTACACATGATGAACCTTGAAAACCTATTCTTGACTGATAAGGTTCTTGATGGCAAAATGCCTAACAGTGAGATAGATGATAGCTAGCTAGCTAGCTAGCTAACTAGATAGATAGAGTATTAAATTACACACACACACACACACACACACACACACACACGTATCTCAATGGCATAGTCAAAGTGCTCATTGTTTATTCTGACAATGACTCTTATTGATGACTTTATTTTCTCTCACTAACAATTGTTTTAAAATACAGGAACATGGCTATTTTAGCACAACCTAAAGTAAAAAGATGCTAGGAACTGTATTCATGGTGGCCTTCAACTCTAGCTATCTGCATGATCATAGTCAAGTAATTATAACATCCCAGTTTCCTCTATGAAAAAATAAGTATCCCCAACACAATACTCTCTGGGTCCCTTCCATTCAAAAAATTAAATGTAAAAGAAATTCACAATTCTTCCAGCAGCAGGCACCCTTAAATGTGCTTCATAAATAATAATAATAATGTTTCACAGAGTGTATGGCGCAAAGTAAGGATTGTTTGCAAAATGCAATTTAAACAGATCGCATTTTATGGCTTGCCATTTACCGTAGTAGTAAATAGCAAATAGGCAGTTGTGCCTACGTGTATTTGCTGATCTGTCAGACATTAGAAATAAGGCTAGCGCATTATCCCTTTATAAATCAGGGCATGCATTCATTCTCTGGGAGAGGCATTAAGTTTTTATTGAAAACGACAAGCCACTGCAGCGAGGGTGAACCACCGAGGGGGCTCCTTCCATTACCACTTAACATACGCATACAGATTTTTCAGAATGACTGCCAGGGTTTTCTTACACTTGTATTGCCATGTGTTGGGATCAGCATTCCCATATATCCCAGTGATTTTAAGGAAGACCATTTTCTCATCACATTTTATCTACCCAGATGGGACTCCAACTTAACTTCATTCACCAGCTCTAATTATGTGACTTTTTCCTCCTGATTCTTTACCTCAATGCCTCCAAATGATTTGGTTCCATAACTTCCTCTGCTTTCTTTACAGGCCCCAGGTGGCTATTTCTTCACTGCTGAAATCTGCTATTGCTCTTAGGATAATGCCCTTCTCCCTTGGAAATGTAAAAAGTATAGCAATGATCACTGATTCTCAGTATGAAATCTCTACACATTTTATGCCTTCCTTCTTTTAAATGCCTTTCATCCTTTTTTTTTTTAATGAAGTAAAAAGAACTTGGGTCTCATAGCATTAATTAGCTCTCTTAGACATGTGTGAAATAGTCAAAGTCATATGTGATTTATGTAGTTCTAAACATGAGTTGAGATTGTGTTTAGTGGATCCTAATCTATTTTATCCTCATGAAGAATTCACAATGGGTACAGTACCCTGTAACTCAGCTGCTGTATTGCACATTGCCTGCACATGGAAATCTGCTCTGAACGGTATTACAGAAATTGGAGAAAATTTTATTCAGGCTCTTCACACAAGTCAGATTTAAAGAGTAATCCTGACTTGGTACTGAGCTTTCATGATTTATGGGTAACTGATCAGATACTTGAATTATTTGTTAGTATTTTCATCTGTAGCTTAGAAATTACATTAGCCATTCAAAGAACACAATTGATTAATTTTGTTAAATAAATCCTTTAAACAGTGTATAAATTCAACAAAATTGTCATGTACTGTGTGGAATTGATGGAGAATTCTGGTTGGTAGATGATTCTATTTGTGCTTTAGTGAAAATGATAAAGTACTTTTTCTTCATTTTTGCATATAATTACAGATTAGTAGATGCAAAACTCCCCCAAAGTCACACATACACTTGGGAGGTAATCTGTAAATCTAGAACAATTTCACAAGATTATGTTTGTAACTTACTTCCTTACCAGAAAAGGAAGATAGTATCTTGAATGGGGGGAAAATGTACCACTTAGCAGAAACTAAATTCAGAAAGCAACTCTATAAGCATAGTCTATAACCTCATGAACTCAATTGTGTATTATTCTCAGTAACGTCTTAATAGTTTCAGCTGTTCTTATTCCCCTGAATGGGTTTGTCAGTGCTCGACAAATTCATTAGTCAACAGAGCCAAATATCAACAGTACAACGATTGAAATTTCTTTTGAGAGCCAATTTTTTTAAACTTAAGCTTCTTCTACCACTTCTTCAAAATAGACTCACCCAGGCCATGGTATTTTGTGTAAGAGCCACATTCAAGGGGCCAAAGAGCCGCATGTGGCTCGCTAGCCGCAGTTCGCCGACCACTGGGCTGGGTTAACCCAGTACTATTAGCACATCACAGTAAGTATGGTTAGCATATAATTTAGAGCAAATATTTAATCCCAAGCACAGTTCATATAAGCTACATAGATAAACAAGAGTAAATCTGAAGCTTCCTTCCTTTCCTCTCTTTATAAATCCATTCATTCCAATTCATTTGAGAAGTCCCATTCAGGGCCTGGGAACTCTTCCATTCCAGTCCAAAGGCCTTCACAAGCCAAGAACAAGGCTACCCTTCCACTGTTACTTTCCCAAATGATAATACATGAGGCATTGGTTGTCTTCATGAATAGTCCCCCACCCCCATGATGATTATATGGAGGAAGTTCTGCATTTTAGTATCCAGTGCATTCTCAAAGTAGTGCTTGTAGTTGAATGTCTGAAAGCAAAAACAATAAGCTTGCAGACTTTAGGACTCTATTTTCAGAAGATCTAAAATTTTTATAAATTCCTTGTTGAAAATAAACAGACTTATTAAGAGGGTTTTCTTTTTCCTTTTTTTTTTTTTTTATTGATTATGGTGTTACATATGTGTCTTCATTCCCCCATTACCTCCCTCACTCCTCACTCTCCATTGGTTAGGTGTATATGCATGCATAGAAGTCTTTTGGTCAATCTCTCCTTAAGGGGGTTTTCTAATATCTAGGATTACTTCAAATATTAGCAATATGAATTTTCATTTGCTATGAGCAATACAAATTAATTTCATATATTTTAGAATGTTAACTTTGTAGCTTAATTGAGATGACATTGAGAATAAATTGATTATAATATTGGAAAGAAAACATTATGATTAAAAATATTGCAAGGGAATCAGCATGAGTTAGTATGGGAGATGGGAGGCTGGGTTTTGTATTGGTGTTGTTTTTTGTGGGGAGTGAGAGAAGCTAGAAGAGGTCAATGGAGAACAAAGGGGACATATGTAATACTTTCAACAATAAAAATTTAAACATGTACATGTATACACACACACACACACACACACATATAGTATATATTGCAAGGAATTGAGCATGAATTAGTCTGGAGATGAGAGTCTGGGTTTTGTTTTTTGTATTGTGTGTGTGTGTGTGTGTGTGTGTGTGTGTGTTGTTGTTGTTGTTGTTGTTTAGTTTTCCCTTTGCATAGTCCACAGATAACAAAATCAGAGGGATATGAATAACAACCTTCCCTAAACAAAGGATTCTCTGGTGAGCTCTAATCCTTTCAATAACTAGGAAAGACTATGAACATTCCTTTGCCTATAATGTTTTGATACAAATTTGTGTGACTGTGACCAAATCACCTGAGTTTTCATAAGGTTTCATAACTTTCATTACCTCACCATTAAACTGGGAATAACAAAATATATATTGTTGAGAGACTATTTCCCATGAGTTTTTTACATTTTTGTTTGTCTAATGAATCAAGGTCATGAAAAAATTTTGTTCCCGACTATCTTTTCAAGAATGTTTGCAGAGTCAACAACCTTGGAAGATGAGATAGTGCCAGGGTACTACCCTGTTTCCCCGAAAATATAAAAAAATTATATTAATTTTTTCTCCCAAAGTTGCACTAGGTCTTATTTTCGGAGGATGTCTTATTTTCGGGGAAACATGGTAGATTTACCTTTTTCTGTCCACAGTAATAATGACAATGTCTCCCTCCGCCCAGAACAAACATATGACAGGTTTACTTATGGCCCACTTAAAAGATTGGGGTTTCTTAAACTTTATTTTGTGGTTTTTTTAATTAATTATGGTATCACATAATTGTCCCCATCCCCCCATTCCCATTCCAAACCCCTCCCATGTATACCCCTAGCCCCCTGTTGTCCATGGCCACTATTAGACTTATATGCATACACACAAATCCTTTGGTTGATCTTTTCCCCTTACCCCCACCCTCCTCTACCTTCTCTCTGAGGTTTAAGAGTCTGATTGCTTTTTCTCTGTCTGCTTTTGTTCATCAGTTTATGTTGTTCATTATTTCCCCTAGATGTGTGAGATCATGTGATCCAAGAAATACCCTTGTAAGAACTGAAACTGAGATAAGCCAAAATGCTTATGCTGAGAGGCAAATGAATCAGTCTGTAGTAAGTTCCTTTCTGGGCCAAAGGTTCTTTCGAGTCCCAATTTCAATGTCAAACAGTCCCTTATGTATACATGTCAGCCATGATATCTCAGATCTGGTTGGTGGACAAATGGTGGTGATGCAGGTCTGACCATCTCTGGTTTGGTCCTGGGCATCCTTGAGCGACACACAGCTGTTGTCTGATAGTATGGCAAGGCGTTGTCAGCATCTTCCATCTCTAGATTCCTCCTATAATTCATCCCAGAGTCACTCGGTCCTCACTGCACTCCTCTTTGTGAATTTGAACTTGAGGAACTGGTGCAAATGTTGATAGTTTGGCTTCTTCTCTTATAATAAACAGGTTTTTTGCCTGTGATCCCTGAGTGTATATCTTATACCTGTACCCATCAATTTGTGTCATGCTACCTTGTTAGTTGGCAAGTAGGTTAAAATTTTAACCCCTTCATAGCTCCTGGCACATATTTCATATGGTTGTTGTGGGATCAAATTATATAATACTGTGGTTGAGCAAATAAGCACTTAAATATTTTAGCTACAACATTATTATTATAACTCAAAATAGTTTAATAACTTCTCTTATGAAATTATCATTAAAATTCACTTTTTGCTGAAACCGATTTGGCTCAATGGTAGAGTGTCTGAAAGGTCCCAGGTTTGATTCCAGTCAAGAGCATGTACCTTGGTTGCGGGCACATCCCCGGTAGGGGGTGTGCAAGAGGCAGCTGGTCAATGTTTCTCTCTCATCGACGTTTCTAGTTCTCTATCTCCCTTCCCCTCTGTAAAATATCAATAAAATATATATTTTTTAAAAATTTACTTTTCAAAAAACTGTATTTAATTTCTAGAATTTTATACCATCTAGCTTTGTGTTCTCTTTCATAATTGAATTAAATTTAATGAACATTCAAGTGGTTTAAAAGTTTCATTTTTAATATGCTTAATATTGCCATTTTTAACACTTTTAATTTTCTATTCATTTCAAAAAAGGAGACATTATGACATTGAGTCAAATAACTGCGCAAACACTGCTATACAAAGGTATTAATACTGCCAAAATCAAACAGCAAACATTCCAAGCCTGAGAGAATGGCAAATATTTGACAACTGATTATAGGCAGATTCAGTATGAGGAGGGCATTTGAGGGATGGGCTTGATTATTTTAAGGCCACTATCTGTGAACATGATACAAATTAAAAACTTAAAATTTTATACATCTGTTCAATTTCTTTTATCACTATGAGTCTATGTCTCTCATTTAATAAGTTTTTTCATACCTATATCTACCTGTGACCAAACTACCAAGCAGCTAAATGAAAGAAGTCAGTAATGCTAGTATTAACATAAAAATAAATAAGTGATCCAGCAAACAATGAATATTAAAAATAAAGATTTACTAAAGATATCGATTTTCTGATGTTTGGGTTTGTAGTCCTATATAAAGATAATGCTTTTTTCGTTTAAATTGTGTATAATTGCCTCACAGATAAGAAAAATGGAAATTCATATTTTAGCGTGAAATCCAAGGTATCAACACAGATGCAAGTATGCCCAACATATGTGGGTGTGTATTTGAGAAAGATGTATGTGTACAACATGTGTATTTATAAAACGAGAGAACTTTGTTACAGTAAATATTGCCCACACACACATTCACAAAAGGAAAATAAATCTGGAGCATTTTCTCTATATTAATTTGTTTGGCAATTATTGTAGTGTATCTTTAAAACAGTTATAATGATTCCCTTTGTTTTAAAATGTAGATGTTATTTTTACTCAGGTATGGTGGGCCAATAGATCAGAGATGATTGCTATTGAAAAGGTAGTTGGTTGTACTCATATATCCCCCAAAAGTGGGAAAGGCATGCTATTCTATGAGGGAGTCACATACTGAGTCATTAGTGTGGGGCAGGAGGCAGAGGGTGCAGCGAAAATGTAGGCAAAAACATTTTCTGTGGTTCCCATGGGAAAGAGTAGCACAGCAGAGTCAGCAAGCAGGCTGAGTCCTGAATAGTATGAACAAACAATTGCAGTGAGCTCTGGGCACAGAAGCTATTCGCCCAGTTTTCTGATATTTGGTGCTGGGGTGAGTATGGCAGGAGAATGGTGGCCCTGAGTGTGGAAGCCTAAGATGATTATGGATATGGTCTCTTGATTGAATGGTTTAGCAAGCAAGTCATTTACTGTTTCTAGGAATTGGCTAGACCTGGGAGAGAGAGACCTTCCAGGGTCAGCAAGGCCTCCAGCATTGAAGATATATGTTAATACACCTATCTTAAAAACTATGAAGTTTGATGAATCATTTTTATAAATCTATTATGAATGTTGATAATTACAATGGACTAATATAAGGGCCTTGTATCAATCAGGATCCCATCAGAGAAAAAAAAAATAGAAGAGAAATACAGACAGAGATACAAAGAGGAAGAGAAGTAGAAGGAGTAGAGAAGGGAGGGGGAAGGTGGTAGAAGGGAGTGGAAGAAAAATAAGTAGGTAATCAATAAATACTGACTAAATAATTATGAGCAGACTTTATAATATTTGATACATATTTCTCTTCTTTTTTCAAACAACTATGTTTATGTGTTTTATTTTTCCAACAGAAGAAATCAAGTTTTTCAGTTAGAGAGAACTGTAATTACAGTTAAATGTTATTTTTATTTTTTATTATTTAAAGTTTTACACATGTCTCCTTTTCCCCCAATTAACCAATTCTCAAGCCATTACCACCCTGAGCAAGCCCCCACCACCCCAGTGTCTGTGTCCATTGGTTATGCTAATATGCATGCATACAAGTCCTTTATTTGCTCTCAAACCCCCTCTTCCCTACCATTTGTTTGTAGATTGATCTATTCTTATTTATCAAATTATGTTGATCATTATATCCCACATATGAGTGAGATAATGAGATATTTATCTTTCTCTGATTGGCTTATTTCACTTAGCATAATGCTCTCCAGTTCCATCCATGTTGTTGCAAATGGTAAAAGTTTCTTCTTTTTTATTGCTATGTAGTATTCCATTGTGTAGATGTACCAGTTTTTTAATCCTCTCATTTGCTGATGGGCACTTAGGTGGATTCCAAATCTTAGCTATTGTAAATTGTGCTGCTATGAACACAGGGATACATATATCCTTTCTAATCAGTGTTTCTGGTTTCTTGGTATATATTCCTAGAAGTGGGATCACTGGGTTAAATGGGAGTTCCATTTTTAATTTTTTGAGGAAATGCCATACTGTTTTCCACAGTGGTTGCACCAGTCTGCATTCCCACCAGCAGTGCAAGAGGCTTCCTTTTTCTCCACATCCTTGCCAGCACTTGTCATTTGTTGATGATAGCCAATCTGACAGGTGTGAGATGGTACCTCATTGTTGTTTTGATTTGTATCTCTTGAATGATTAGTGACTTTGAGCATATTTTCATATGTCTGTTGGCCTTCTGTATGTCCTCTTTCAAAAAGTGTCTATGTCCTTTGACCATTTTTTGATTGGATCTTCCTTTTGTTAAGTTGTATGAGTACTCCATAAATTTTGGAGATTAAGGCCTTATCAGAAATATCATTGGCAAATATGTTCTCCCATGCTTTCTTGTTGTTTTGTTGATGGTTTATTTTGCTGTACAGAAGTTTTTTATTTTGATTTAGTCCCATTTGTTTATTTTTTAGTCTCCATTGCCCTAGGATCTGTGTCTATAAAGATATTGCTGCAACATAGGTCTGTTATTTTGCTGTCTATGGAGTCTTATAGGATTTTTATGGTTTCTTGTCTAATATTCAAGTCCTTTAGCCATTTTGAGGTTTTTTGTGTATGGTGTAAGTTGGTGATCTAGTTTCATTTTTTTTTCATGTATCTATCCAAATTTCCCAGCACCATATATTAAAGAGATTGTTTTGACTCCACTGTATTGTCCAGATGAAATGGACAGATTCTTAGAAAATACAAGGTCCCAAAACTCAATCAAGAGGTATTAAAAAAAAAAACCTGAATAGGTCAAGAATTACTGAAGAAATTGAAGCAGCAATAAAAAAATATTTCAGCAAACAAAAGCTCTGGTCTGCAAAGCTTTACAGGAGAGTTCTACCAAACATTCAAAGAAAAGCTAAAACCTATCCTTCATAGACTATCCCAAAAAATTCAAGAGGAAAGCATACTTCCAAGCTCTTTCTATGAAGCCAGCATTACCCTTATGATAAAACCAGGTGAAGACACGAGAGAGAGAGAGAGAGAGAGAGAGAGAGAGAGAGAGAGAGAGAGAGAGAGAGAGAGAGAGAGAGAGAGAGAGAGAGAGAACAGGCTAATATCCTGGATGATCATAGGTGCTAAAATCCTCAACAAGATTCTAGCAGATCAGATTCAGTATTACATTAAAAAGATCATACACCATAACAAAGTGGGATTTATTCCTGGGATGCAAGGATGGTACCATATCAGCAAATCAATAAATGTGATACATCACATAAACAAACTGAGAGACCAAAATCACATAATCATATCAATCGATGCAGAAAAAGCATTTGACAAAGTCCAACACCCTTTCTTGATTAAAATTCTCAACAAAGTGGGAATAAAGAGATCATACTTCAACATAATAAAAGCCTTATATGACAAACCTATAGCCAAATTTTATTAATACAGGTATTCATCAGTATCCAAGTGAAATCATTATTAAAGAAATAAAATAAGTAATAAAAGCAGATTATCTTATTGGAGATAAAGTCAGTTATCAAATTGAAGATTTGTTTCACATCAACCAAAAATTTCCCTAGCAACTGATGTGAGCATTTTCAATGAAAAACTTTTAGAATAAGAAATAAGAAATTTTACTTTCAAAACATATAAATATCCCAAGGCTTGAAACTATATGTACTTACATATAAAGATACTTCCCATTGTGTGTGCTGTTCTCACACACATACACAGACACACACACACACAGTTAGGTATCCAGCTGTTCCTTACTGAAGTAGATAATTAAGTGATATTACTCTCCTCACACTACTTAACTTTTAAAAATAAGGAAAATGTATAGAAAAAGAGAAGAGAGAATAATTAAAATATATGATAATAGTCAAAATAAAATTTAAAATAGAAATTATCAAAATATTGCATTCTATTTTATTTCAAATAATATTATGTATCTTCTAGAGTTCAATAATGGTCCAATAATAGAGTTACACTGTATATACACATATTTGTGTAGTTCTTAAAAAAATCATAACTCAAAAGTCAAGGTTTCCACAACACAAGGGAACTATACACTAAGTGGCCATATTATTATTATGTCTGAATGCATAATCTCTGAGTGGCCAGATTATTATAAACACTCCACCAGTACTTCATTGGGCCACCTTTTACCTTCAATACCATGGCGATTCTTCTTGGGATTGACTCCACAAGATGTTGAAAGGTGATGCGAGGAATCTGACACCATGCCTGATGAATAGCACTGTCCAGTTCTGAGATTTGATGGTTGTGGAACCAGCTGCCTGATGCCTCTTTTAACTTCATCATACAAATGCTCAATTGGATTGATATCTGGTGATGTGGGGGCCACCTAAGCAAGGAAAAGTCTCCCTCGTGTTCTTGAAACCACTCCTGCACAATACGAGCACCGTGACATGGCACATTGTCTTGTAGGAAAAAGCCAAATCCATTGGAATACACCATCAACATGATAGGATGAACTTGATCAGCATTAATACTGAGGTATGTTGTGCTATTCAGACATTGTTCCACATGAATTAAAGGGCCCAAATCATGCCAGGAAAACATGTCCCAAACTATAACACTACCCCCACCAGCTTGAAGGGTTTTAACTCATGCATATGGGGTGCAAGCTTTCATGCTGTTTCCATCAAATTCTCACTCTGCCATCTGCATGATGCAACTGGAAACATGATTCATCAGACCACATGACTTTTTTCCAAGGCTCAACAATCCAATTCTTTGTGTACAAATTGGAGACATTTTATCTTGGTAACTGCAGACAGCAAAGGTGTCTGAACAGTCCTTCAGCTTCTATATCCCATACAATGGAGTGTACAGCTAATTTGCTTACAAATGTCAGGTGGTTATAATAATTTGGGCACTCAGGATATATTAGAGGCCCGGTGCATGAATTTGTGCATGGGTGGGGTCCAGCCAGCCTGGTCAGGGGGAGGAGACATGGGTGGCTGGCTGGCCTGCCTACTGGTCAAATTCCTGGTTAAGGGGACAATTTGCATATTAGCCTTTTTTAATATACTTTATTGATTTTTTTACAGAGAAAAAGGGAGAGGGATAGAGAGCTAGAAACATTGATGAGGAGAGAAACATGGACCAGCTGCCTACCAGGGATGTGCCCACAACCAAGGTACATGCCCTTGAGCAGAATCGAACCTGAGATCTTTCAGTCCATAGGCCAAGGATCTATCCACTGAGCCAAACTGGTTTTGCTAGCCTTTTATTATATAGGATATATGCTGAGTGGCCAGATTATTATGCATTCAGAGATCATAATAATCTGGCCACTCAGTGTATAGTGGGAAAATTCAGCCCTTTGAAATTAAGATTTATTAGTTCCATAAAGTACACGTGAACTCATGCTTAAGGACCCCTGCAACAAGACTCGTCTTTATATAACACTGTTCATCTTCAGAGTGTTTTACCAACATGATCTACTAGTATTTAGTAAGCATAAGCAAAAGCTGCTGTGTCCTTCAAGGCTCTCATTGTTGTGGTTTGGACTTGATTAAATCCAGAATGTACTTCTCCTCTATAAAAATTTAGCAACAACCACATAAAAATTTAAAAGGCACTTCATAGAAAAAATTTTAAACCCCATGACATTCTCTGTGCTTAAGATTTGTTCCTTAAGACTACCCAAACACTATGTTCCTCTCCATAAGTTTTTATAATTAACCTCTTTTACCTTGACAGTTGGTACACACATATTAGTAAAAAATACAGAAGATATAGCTCACGCAGGGATTTTAATCTACAGCAAAAATAAAATGTAACCAGATTTTTTTAATTTTAATTCCAAACTATTCAATGGATATTATACCTTTCGATTAATGATCTGATCCAAATATTAAATAAATAACATTCTTAGGAGAAATAGTGTACTTAGTTTATGTTTAATCTATTTTTTTTTTCCTTTTGGAAGATTCTATTCGTGTTTCTCTAGACCTCCTTTTTTGCTTGTGTGTTTTAAATGTTGTTTAATGTCTCTCAAAGTTCTTGTTTTCTCAGTCAACAACTTGATACAATAAGTAGGTTAGAGCCAGAAAATGTCTGTTCCAGAGAGATAGGAAAAGTGCCCAGTAGAATATTAATGAATCCTAGTTCCCAGTGTAGCCATCTTGCTCATTGTTCTAAATTAATGGCTTAGAAAAGAAGAAAGAAATTGTAAGAAGGAGGATAGAAGGAGATTTTAATGTCTTTCCCACCTCTATGATTACTAAAGGAACCCTTCCTTTGTTCAAAAGCTATTGGATGTTGTTTGTAATGTGACATGTATTCATAACACCTAAGCTATTGTGTTTAAAAAAAAAATAGAAGCTTGCCCTCACTGGTTTGGAGCATCAGCCTACTGACTAAAGGTTCCCAGGTTTGACTCTAATCAAGGCAGGCTCAATCCCCATTAGGGGGCATGCAAGAAGCAGCAGATCAATGATTTTTATTGCTGTCTCTCTCCCTCTCCCTCTCCCTCTCCCTCTCCCTCTCCCTCTCCCTCTCCCTCTGCCTCTGCCTCTCCCTCTCCCTCTCCCTTTCCCTTTCCCTTCTCCTCTGAAATCAATAAAAATATCTTTTTTTAAATGTCAAAAAATATATAGAAGCCTAAAATAACCAGGAAAAAAGAGACATCAGGAAACTTATTTTTAAGAGATAAATAACAAAATAATCATTATCAAAGATGTGCTTTTCAACGTTACAAACAAGGAAGAAAATTATCTTTGCAAACCAAAAAGCTTTAAAAAGGCTTTCTCTTCAATTAGAAAAGTTTAGATATGACTATGTAGTGAGCATTCTTTTCTATCGATAGGCCTTCATTTCCAAAGATATTAAGAAAGAATTTCTAAACAATTCTTCTCTCTATTGCACAAAAACTGTCCTTTTGGCCTCACTAGGAGTCTTAGCTAGGAGAGGCATCACATGATAGCATACTTATTCTGCTTCTAGTAAGGAAAAAGCTAAAGCCCATACTTCATGGATTTCTCTAAAGACCATCCTATACTCACCCATACTGGCTCACAGAGCTTTATAATATTTCCTTAATCCAAGATAATTCCCTGCCAAAGCACATGAAACTAGCAAGGACCTCTGACCTGACTCCAATACAAATCCCCTGCCTAACTAAGAGTTGTTTTTTCCTTATGTTTTTTCCTTATTTGTTATTTTTCTTGAGAGGAATTTAATATTTTAAGAAAGCCCTAGAGATACTTTACTCTATTGTTTGGTTGTGGTTCCTATTTCTCTCTCTAAGGCTGAATTTAAAAACTCAAAATAAAATTTTGATACAATTATCCTGGCTGCTCCAGTGGATACCAAAGAAATATTGTGCAGTATATAAAATGAAAACATTTTTTTGTTTTGTTTTGTTTTGCTTCATTTTATTTCTGTCAGACAGATATAGGTTTTAATCTAGGCTCTGCCAAATATCTGTAGTATCCTAGGAAAACTATTTTATGTCTGTGTACCTTTATTTCCTCATGTGTCAAATGGAATAACAATAATGAACTTGTAGTGATTTTGAGGATTAAAGATATGATGCTTATCAGATTTCCAGATCATAATAAGCACTCATAAAAAGTTATAGTTGTTTTATTGTGGTCAGTGGTTGTGATTCTTTGGAAACACCTGGCTCTTGTTTTTCAATGCAGAACAGTTTACTGTGGACCCTGAGAAAGAAGATACTACTAAGTAGGGCTCAAATTTAGGGGAAAAAAAATCAAACAGACCCTATCAGTCATTTCTACATGGGGGACTCTCTTGCAAATGACCATTCATAGAGAAGCCTGCATGAAATACCTGCCACCACACTGAACTGCCTGCCTGCACTGTTTCTTCTGTCTGAGCCAGCTCTTGTGAAGGATTACCTGGAAATCTGTATCAGCCATTATGACTAAACTTTCTTCATCCAATCAGAACTGTGCAGCTCCAACCAACCTGAGCAACTCTATTTTGACCAAACAGAAAAGTGTCTTTGGACCAATCAAACTGCAAGAATTTGGAGTCCTCATTTGCATGAGGACAGACCAATCAGGGACAAGGGGCTGGGACTTTTGTTTCTATAAGCCAGCTCTCCTCTGGCTCTGGGAATGGACTTTTCTTTCCCATTGGAGACTGAAGACTGTGTGTCCCTGGCTGAGCTGAAACACCAAGGATGGCAGACCAGTGCAGTCCAGAGCAGAATGTGATGAGTTAAAAGAGGACAGAAACCATGGGGATAGAAAGGAGGGTCCAAGTGCACAAGACCTTTCAAAGAATAGATCTGTAGGAATTAATGGACTGAATATCTAAAGCAGTATATTGAACTTTTCCGTTGAGGCTTCTTTTAGATTTTTATGCACACAACTCTTCTAACCCTCGCTTGATCTGTCTCTTCAGAGAAGGGAGAGAATAATAAACAAACTCATCATTTATGTCTCAAGTCTATATCCACATCCTTGGCTTTCAAAATATAAAGGCCAGGTTTATAAATCAAGTGAGAAAGAAAACATATTACAGTGTAACATAAGTGCTTTTCTACTTGAGTTGAATCAGGGACAAGATATAGTGGCTCTGTCATAGGCAGTAACAAAACACACACACACACACACACACACACACACATAACAACAGAAGGCTTTCTGGTAAAAATAGTTCACTGTTTAATCAACCATACCTGAAACAATACACCCAATGACCTTCTAATCATATAACACCAATATATGATCTAGTTTCCAAAACTGAGTAGCAGTAAACTCATTTAGAATCTTGAACTCCCATTTATAATTTGATTAGAAAGCAACAACAATTTCTTAGCATAAAACTGTTCCTTCAAATACAATTTCACATGAAAACATAACTAGAAGAAGCAAAGCTATTTTGGTAAAATCAGGGGGATGGCCTCAGAGTCCTGAAGGTACTGCTCTCTCCTCACAGCTGCAGGATAGATATACTATAAAACCCCAAAGTCTCCTCAGAAGAGTTTGGTGGTTGAAAACCATTGCCTCAGTGGATTTGAGGTTTGTTGTTGAACCAATATTTATGACAAGGTTGGGCCGAGGTTCTAAAAGAAAAGTTTTCTCTCTGCCAAATCAATTTTAGGGTTAAAATATTATCTTGGATTCATTTTATGGGTACCCAGCAGGATTCATGAAGCTAATGTACCAAAAGACAAAGAAAATGAAAGGCGGGCGGAACTCACCTGGTCACTTTAATTGACTTAGGTGCAAACAGTCAGTTTAAATCATTTTAAACCCTACATTTGGTTTAGGCTCATATACATGCAGCATCTTATAAACTAGCTGCAGTTTAACAAAGAAGTTATTTATTCACAGGAATACTGACTGGCAACTATGCCTTCCAATTCAAAGCTGGATAAGAGGTAATGGTAAGAAAGAAAAACGGGGAAGATGAGGAAAAATAAAAGAAAGTAACATTTTATAGAAGTGTAGTTTAAATGGTAATTTTAAAGAACTATCTATATATATAAAAAGCCAGAGACTGTAACACCAGAACTTCCAGAACAACCAGTCGCTATAGACGCACACTGCAGCCAGCCAACTGGCAGTATCAGGGGTGGGGCCATCCGGCCAACTTTCCAAGACCTCTCCCTGAAGCCGTCCCTGCCCCTGATCAGCCTCTCCCACCCCAAGTTGGAGGCAGAGCCCACAGCAAACCTCCCACAGACCCACCCCTCAGCCAGCCCTGCTCCTCACCAGGCCCTGATTGGGTCAGGCCATAATGCCAACCTTCCCTCCTCCCAACAGGCCTGGCCCTATATAATAAAAGGCTGATATGGAAATCTACTGAATGGCGGAACAACCAGTTGCTATGACACACACTGACCTCAGGGGAGCAAATGCTCAATGCAGGAGCTGCCCCCTGGTGGTCAGTGTGCTCCCACAGGACCTCATGGCTGGCAAGCACAACAGCAGTGGTAGGAGCCTCTCCTGTCTCTGAGGGAGCACTAAGGAGCAGTGAGCCAGCTTTTGGCTGAGCTGTGCTCCCAAAGGGTG
This sequence comes from Pipistrellus kuhlii, assembly GCF_014108245.1. Classification (NCBI taxonomy): domain Eukaryota; kingdom Metazoa; phylum Chordata; class Mammalia; order Chiroptera; family Vespertilionidae; genus Pipistrellus; species Pipistrellus kuhlii. The sequence continues at coordinate 6,115,456 of NW_023425404.1, forward strand.
AGTGCAGCTTAGTCAGAATCCAGGCTCATGGCTGGCAAGTTCAGTGGTGGTGACAGGAGCCTTTCCTGCCTCTGCATCAGGCAGACATCGCCTGAGGGGTCCCAGACTGCAAGATTATGTAGGCAATGCTGAGGGAATCCTCCCACCCCAGTGCATGAATGTCATGCACCAGGCCTCTAGTTCTTTTATAAGAACTTAATGATCTCCCACTTAATTAACTTATACTTTTCATAAGTAAAGATTTATCTATTGGTTTTCTTAAAAAGAGTAATGTATAGACAAACTCAATAGGCAAATATAAATAGACATGTACTAGTATACATAAACACACACACACACACACACACACACACACACACACACATCAAACACATATCCTTAACAAGAGCAAGTCTTCTGCTCTTTACTATAAAATCCTGGCTAACACTGAGAACAGTCTCTAGAGAACTCTAAGGAACAGGAAACGTTTGAAACTTCTAAAAATTTAAAATGTAGAAATCAAAAAGGGATAGGTGACAAGTCACTAATCACGACATGATTATCACAAACATGCTGAAAATAAATTAAAAATCTAAGTAGGGAAATACTGCATTCTGGGGAGTTTTCAAGTAAGCAACTAGTCCTTGAACTTAATTACCAGTTTAATGGGACTTCAAATCACTGAATAAACAATCAATGGCTTGGGAATATCAGGGATGGGGAGAAGTAAAGGAGAGGCAGGATTTTGTATCTATTGAGAGAATGGAGGAGGAGAAAGAAGTAGCTGAGAAGGAAGGTGAAAGGATTAATATTCAGTGTTATTTTTATTGCACACATCAACAGGAAAATAATGAATTCTGGGCCTGGCTCCTGAGATGCAGGTTACCTCCATCAAGAAAGGATGCATGAATAATTAACAATCCGCTTCAAAGTTCACAACCCCCATCTCCTCCCCAAGGTGGTCATCAGCAAAGGCAAAGCCAGCTGATGGGAGAACTTCTCAGCACATCTCATGCAAATTGAAGCTCCTCTGCCTCAAGGATTTCTCTCCTTTGCCAGCTCAGGATGCACCTGGTTCCCTGAACTCCAGGAGAGAACATTTAGCTCCCTTTTAACCACAAATCAGCCCCCCAGTCCTAGCTTCTTAAAAGATTCAAAACATCCCAGGGATCTGACCATCAGTCAGTGACTGTGTTTTTTACTCAGCCCTCTGTAGCTGGAAAGTTATTGCTGAAGAACCAAATATGTTACCAAAATACAGACCTCAAGATACGCGCGGGGACCTAATTTATCTGTTTGCCAAATCAGAGCAAGACAGCCATTGTCTTTCAAAGGAAAATAATTAGAAAACCAACTTTCCTCCCTAATGACCAAATACATATCAGGCGGAGTGCACTTGTTGGTTTTATTATCAAAGATCTGTCAAGCCCAGTGTCAGAATTTCAAGCCTAGGTAAACATAGAAGTTGTTTCAGAAAATGTATTTAAAATGGATGCTTCTGGACTTCATTCCTAGAAGTTCTGATAAGTAAGTCTTTGGTGATGTTGCCGGTGGAAATAGGGCTCTTCCAGAGTCATGGGAAAAACATTGCAGGGACCCCCACATAGGAGGATGAGGTATAGTTGTAAGACTTATTGGAGTGGAAACTAAGGACTGTCCCCACATGCTGGTGTCTCATCCATGACCAGGTAGTGTAGCTCCATTCACTTTGGAGCTAAGTGAACATAAGTGCCTAGTGAGCATAAGTGCCTACCAGGAGGGACAGGATCCAGAACTAAAACACCATCACACTGTGTTCTGGTGGTACAGTCTACTCTGTGCTCCCAGGTATTGCACTGAGGCACCCAAGTCCAGGTTTAAGCCCACCCAAGCTGGGGCCCACCTGGCTACCAGGACCTTCCCGGTTGCTACAGAGAGAAAACATGCAAATATATGGGCAAATGAAACAAGTGCATGCTACCAAGATGGGCCTTTATTAAGCTTTTATTATATTACCTCCGGCTTTGGAGAGACAGGCTTTTTAAAATCTCTTTCCTGGCTCTTTCCAGGCTTGTGCTGCAAGCCCCCACTTCCCACGTCCCCTCCCCTCTACCTCTCCTTTATGGTTGGTACATTGGCTCCTACTGCTCATACTCCAGCTGAGGCATTTCCCTCTATCAGTTTTCTCTCCCCCTCAGTAATCTGCAGGGAATGGACTAGTTGTTCTCTGGGGAGATTCTTCCTGCCCACTAGAGGATTGCTCAGGGGATTAAGTCCTTTTAGCAGAAGATACAGCAGTCCCGTATGGAGCCTATAAATGCTGTGACTTCCTAGTGAGTCAGGCTTAATGTCTAATCCAGATCCCTAGTTTATTAGGCATAATGTCTGATTCCATTTGCTCCCTTCCTTAACTAGCTAGCTACCTACACTAACAATGGAGCTGAAATCTTGTATATTATTACTAAAAGAAACTCAAGTGATTGTGATGCAGGAAGTTTCTGGTCTGTACTTTGAGGGAACACTGAGGAAAGCACAATTGGCACTTACACATTTAGCATCCATAGCTTAACTACTCTCATTTTAGACTCTTTTTTTTATCACACCTCAATTATGGATGTCATATGGAACATGTCAGGGGCGCCAAATTGAAGCTCACACACAGTATAAACAAAGTTGGTTTTCGGGATAAGCCAATAAACTAACATTGTGCATCTCAAGATGGAGCTTTGTTTTAGTTTGCTCATTTTTCTTTTTGCAATGATTCTCACAAAATGGCTCCCTCTCTGTTCCCTTCAAAAAGGAAAAAATGTCTTCCCTTGAAATATTCATCAAAGGAATGGAAAAGTTTTAAGAAATTTGGAAAGGTAGACATGCAAAACAGCCTGATAGAAGCAACAGAGATGATTCAATGGAGCCATCTCCATAGGACTCTCAGGTATTGCCAGTGATAAATAAGAGAATAAGAAATTTGCCTGCACACACTCAAACACATTCATACATGCTCATATTCTGCCACTAAAAAAACAGGGTACCATGAGCAAGGTCTAAATTTCACATCTACAAAATAAGGTTATTGAACTAAACTCCCTATGGCACAACTATCTATAATTTCATTTGTCAAATGCTTTGTTGAACTTTGTAGAACCTGTGATAATGTCATTCATTTTACCTTAACACTGAAGCACCAATTATTTTTATTTCTATTGTCTCTCTTTAATGTCTTTATTTTTTATCTTGTGTTTCCAAACTGCCCATCAGTATTGATATAGGACTCACTGATGGTGTATAAGTAAGTGTATGTCTTAAACACCTATATTAATCAGACTTTCAAATGTAAGTAATAGGCACTTAAAGGAGGTATTTTGAGGAGAATGTAATAAACAAGCTACTTCGAAAGTGAGGCCATTAGTATGGAAATCACAGGGGCGTGGCAGTCACTACAGAAGAAATGTTATCACCTGTAGGAATAAATGGCCATGGAACAGTGGAACAAGACCTGCTGCAGGACCTGTGCTCTTTGGTGGGGGGAGGCAACCAACCCATGGCAACTCTGCAGAATGGAAATCAGGAAACAAAATCCAACACCTCATTTTCTTTTATCTTCCTACTCCCCTGCTAGTCCTTTGTCCAAACCAAATCAGCAGTCAGAGGGGAAGAGAGCCCTTTGAAAAAAATCCATAAAGGTTAGATGCCTGGGGCACTTAGACCCTGGTGAAAATGTATGGAGAATGATTCTAGAGGGGGAAAATGGAAAAATTTTCAGCACAATTCTCATTTTTTTTCTGTAGAAATCAATGACAGCCCAACATGTGGTTTTTGAAAATTCCCACTGGCTTAACAATTCTTCTAGTCACCCTTGGATTCAGTATCCTGTTTAGGTTGAAATCTAATGTTCAAATTGTCTTGTGACTGTTATTTTATCTCTGTTTCATGTCACCTCAGTCTTGGAACTTCACAGCTTTCCCTCAATTTATTTCTGCAAAGATTATTTGCATGAGGCCCATGTGCACAGAGCAGACATCAATAACTGGTGAGGGAGTTAAGGAGGTTTAAACAGCCATGTGATAAATGTTGAGTGGCCATATCTCCAAAGACTCTCAATTATTCCTATATGAAATCACTATCAGTCCAGCGCCTGAAATTTGTGCATGGGTAGGGTTCCTAGGCCTGACCACTCTTCCCCAGTTGCTCGCAGCCAGCAGTCCCCACCAGCCAACACTGCTTCAGGAAGCCCTCTGTGTGTGGAATGACCAACAGTGTGATTGAGGTCCCAATGGCACTCGCCTTGGCCTGGCACCACCCACATCCACCACCAAGTACCCCCGGTTCCCTGTTCCCCATCAGGCAATCAGAGCAGGCTGGTGGAAGGGACCAAGAGGTTGACCAGCAGGCCCCAATTGGGCAATTGGGGCTTGTGGGCTGGAAGTAGCTCCTGCATTGTGCAGTTGTCCCCTGGTGATCAATGTGCATCATAGCAACTGGTCATTCTACCATTCAGTCTATGCATATTATACTTTTATATATATATACTAGTAGCCCATTACAAGAAATTCATGCATATGGGGAGGGGAGGTGTCCCTCAGCACGGCCTGCACCTGCTCCAATCTAGAACCCCTCGGGGGATGTCCAACTGCCCAGGGATCAGGCTTAAACCAACAGTTAGAAATCCCCCTTGCAAATCAGGTCTGCTGGCTCCTAACTGCTCACCTTCCTGCCTGCCTGATCACCCCTAAGCACTCTGCCTGCCAGCCTGCTCACACCCAACTGACCTCCCCTTGCCAGCCCAATCTCTCCTAATCCCCCCATCCCTCCCACCACCACCCCCGCCCCCGTGCCGACCTGCTCACCCCCAACTTTTCCCCTTTTCCCCCCCGCTGGCCTGACCATCCCCAACTTCCCCTCCCCCTGCCAGCCTGATCACCCCCAACTGCTCTCCCCTCCTGGCCTGATCATTCCTAACCTCTGCCTCAGCCCTGCCACCATGGCTTTGTCCAGAAGGACACCCGGAAGGTCTCCTGGAAGGTCTCCCAGTCTAATTAGCATATTACCCTTTTATTAGTATAGATAGCTGTAGTTCTCAAGTCCTCCTTCACACTAAACCTGATGCAAATCACTTCCTTCTGTTTCCTTCCCTTCCTCACTCTGACCTTTCATTTCTTCAGTTTCTATCTCACTGTCCCTCTTGCCCTCATATGCTTTTGGAGGATTGGGTCATTATCACATCTGGATCTCAAGGGAATGCCATCATATTTTAATGAAATAGTCACACAATTAATGCCTTTTGAATAGATGTGATCTTCCTGAGTATAACATACACCTGTACATGCACACACAAGCACATACACACACACATCTTTCATCATGTACAGGTTTATGAAGAGAAATAGCATGCATCAGAGCCACAGTATAAGAATCCAGGTATTCTACCCCTTCAAATGAATATACTCCATAATATTCTGCTGCACCAGCCTGTTTGTATGTGCATGTGTGTGATGAATTTTCTCATTCTGGCTCTGCTATAAAACATCTCTGCAACTTTGTCTCAAAATGTTATATTTAAGAGGAACGAGTTATAAGAAGAAATGTTCTGCCCATGGAAAAAATCCCCTGCATTAACATCCTAGAACTGTCGACATGTGTAAATTTGCTGCATTTGCAATATTAATGAATATTGAAATCTACAAATAGAATTAATCTTTGGAATTGGTACTAAACCAGGAAAAATGAAAGAAATTAACACTTGGTGATGGAGACTTTGCCTCAAAGGACCCTTTTTTTTTTCCACCACTCAGCCTAATACTCTCTATCTAAACATTTTCTCTGAGTAAAGCAGCAAAAAACAGCTCTTACAAAATGTATATTTTGTTTTCCCAATGAAAATACATGAAGGATTTTTTTTTAATATTTCAAAACATCTCACCACAAATTTGGTAACCATTTTTAAAGAGATTTTTTGATGTTATTCCCTCAGAGAATGTTGCTTATGATCTCATTATCACTGATCATGCTTTTATGATTCATTAATTAGTTTTACATCCTAAATGAGCTTATTTTTTACTGAGATAGTCACTGTCCATAACCTGACAAAGTGAAAACACAGTATTATCTCCTAGACATTTCAGTACCTGCATTCTATTTATTGTATTTATTGTATTCCTAGGTGACCCTAGGTGCTAGCAATTGTACGAAGAGAAATGTCCCCTCTGTGCTGCATTCTGCGAGGCCCTCCTTCCTATACCACACTCTGCAAACCCTTCCTCTACCAACAGCTTTCCATTATCTATTTTTATGACTCTTATGGACAAAATGAAAGTAACATTTTTACGATAAAGCCACTCCAGAAATGCATTTTTCGAATAGCCAGCTGATTTATTTGTACAAGTTCTTCACTGGTTTATGTTTGGCAATGTAAAAACAGCCTTTCACTACTTTTCCTGACACATCTGTTGACTTTTATTTTTCCTTTGCTATCATCTTATATGTAAGGAAATGATTCAGATATGTTAGGCTTGTTCCCAAAATTACTAATCAGAATCTGCTAGAGTGGAAGTAGGAAATCTGCATGTTTTAAAGGACCCCCAATAATGTTTACTATGCACAGTTAAGTAGACTGGACATGTCCAAGGGCACTGGGCAAGGAGGCAAAAGGTTGCATGCATCAACCCACTGCTACATTTTTTGTTTTCCCAGAGGAGGCATCTTTTCTCGAATTCACATAAAAATGATGTCAGTGCTACCCTAGAACAATAGTATGCGCAGACCCCAAAATAAATAGGCATGCATAAACTTTCCCCTTCATCCTTCTTGGGTCCTTTAAAGAATAGAAATGTTATAAGTCTATTTCTGTATGTTAACCACACAATAAAGATGTGTCAGTGTTGAGATAATAACAATAAAATTTCCCTATGCAATAATCAATAGAATATATAGTATGTCAGGACTTTGGACAAGTAATTTAAATTTCCATCTGATTTCATTTCCTCATCTTTAAAATTAGAATAGTTGACACTTCACTTAGATTACAGCTGGACATGGGAAGAATCTAAAAAGATAATGTACACGGAAACATTCCATAATATTCTACAAATAATAAAAAAATATATAAAATCACATTAATATTATGAATACAGTTACAGTTAAAATTTGCTGTTAAGTAGAGAATACTCTGGACTATGACATTACACTGAAATGTCACACCTCTGACTTCAATGAGCTTATAACTCAGTGAAGGAGCTAAGACAATCCATTCAAATAATTTCCCATAGATACAAGTGGAATAGTAATTTCCAATAGAGCCAAGTGAAAAATAGGAGGAAAAATATAATAATTTGACTGACATAATCCAAGAGAGCTGGTGAAGGGGGTGGAAGTTAAGCTGTATTTTAAAAGGTGGTTAGGAAATGGATAGAAGGGATGGTGGGGAAACCTGATAAATGCAACTTTTAATTAACACTATTTTTTTTTCAAGTTTTTCCTTTAAGGGGTGTTCCAAATATCGAATAAACTTCTCCTCCTCCCAGGCAAAGTCATTAGAAACAGAGCATGATAGAACAATCAATAATAGGCAGATCAGGATTAATAAGAGAAAGGCAATTAGGGGAAATGAAAAGTCACTTTGGCTTAGAGCTCCAATTATTGTGTAAGACTGTTGGTTCTCTTGTCATTCTGTTTTGCTTATGGTAAAATGTTCATTTAAAAGTTTGGCCTAGTCCTACCCGGTTTAGCTCAGTGGAGCCTGCACATTGCAGGGTTCCTGGTTCAATTCTGGTCCACACATGTCCGGGTTACTGGGTTTTGGTCCCCAGTAGGGGGCATGCAGGAGGCAGGCAATCAATGATTCCCTGTTATTATTGATGCTTCTATCTCTCTCTTCCTCTCCATTCCTCTCTGAAATCAATAAAAAATATATTTAAAAGTTTGGCCTAAAAATAATCAGATTGATAAAAGGAATAAAGTACATATATCCCTTTGGGTATAAAGAGGTTTGTCTTCATATTTTAAGTCCTCTGTTAGAGACCTCAGTGCTCACAGGGGCTCTCCTCCAGGAAATGGCCTCATTTAGTTTTCAATTGATACCTCAGGGCTGGGCATGCTTATGAGTTCTGACTCAATTGCTGGCTTGTTAAACAACAAGCTCTCTATCATCAGAGCCTAATAAAAGTGATTTGGGATAAAAATAAAAAGAACAGCTTTCCATTCATGTAGACACAGACAATCATGAAGAATTTGAAAATTCCTATTAACAAAAGAGGCTTTCATATAAGACAGATCACATTGCAACATTACTGGTTGCCTATATTTTTAGGGCATATAATATAATTCATGGCAGGTGAATATTTGGTAATTACGGCCCAATGCATGAAATTCATGCATGGGGGAGGAGTATGTGTCCCTCAGACCAGCCTGCACCCTCTCCAATCTGGGACCCCTTGAGGGATGTCCGACTGCCCATTTAGGCCTGATCCTCTGGGCCTAAATGGACAGACATCCCTCTTACAATCCAGGATTGCTGGATCCTAACAGCTCACCCCCCTGCCTGCCTGATTGCTCCTAACTGCTTCTGCCTATCAGCCTGATCACTCCCTAACCACTCCCTTGCCAGCCTGATTGACACATAACTGCACCCCTGCTGGCCTAATTGCCCCTAATTACCCTCCCCTGCTGGCCCAAATGCCCCTAACTTCCCTTCCTTGCCAGATTGGTCACCTCTAACTGCCCTCCCCTGCAGCCCTGGTCATCCCTAACTGCCCTCCCTTGATGGCCTGGTCACCCCCAACTTCCCTCCCTTGGAGTTCTAATTGCTCCTAACTGTCCTCCCCTGCAGGCCTGATTGCCCCAACTGCCCTCCCTTACAGGCCTGTTCTCTCCTAACTGCCCTATCCTGCTGGCCTGATTGTCCACAACTGCCCTCCCTGCTGGCCATTTTGTGTCCACATGGGGGTGGCCATCTTTGACCACATGGGAAGGGGCCATATTGTGTGTTGAAGTGACAGTCAATTTGCAAAATTATTATTTGATTAGATAGGATTCATCACTTAAACCTCATGGGATCTCCTAAAAGAGTAAATTTACAAAATATTTGTTGGTTAAGTTAATGAATTAATTAATTAGTACAGCAGAGATAAGATTATGAAAGCATTTAACCCTAAAGCAAGAGCTAACAAAGGAAATTTTCATTTCCATTGGTGACAACCACAACAGACCCATTTACTAAGTGCTTATTATGCTAGATATGGCTTAGATTTTTATGCTCAGTAATGAATATTCCTCTGTTTAATCAATCAGTTAAAAATTCTAAAAAGAAAATGTGCACAAAAAAATATAGTTTGCTTCCATTCTATACAATTTAATTATCTTATGCATTTACCTAAATTGGCAATTTAGTTTTCCACAGAAAGATTTTTCCATAGAAAAACCTAACTCCTTGAGGTAGGTTCTATTATTATAGTTATTTTATAGATGAGAAAATAAAGGCCCAGTAACAGGTCTAGGTTACATAGCTCAGAAATAGCCACATTAGAATTCAGAACCAAACCTAGTAATTCCAGAGGGGAGCTCTTCACCTCTAGAGAGTTTCAGAGCTAGATTTCTCAGATGTACAAAAAGAGACAATAGAGGAGAACATGAACTGTTTGGGGCAGGAGGTGCGATGGAGACTATAAAAATAATCTGTAGAAAACTAAATTGCAAATTTAGGTAAACATATAACATAATTAGATTGTGTGGCATGGAAGCAAACTAATTTTTGTGCACATTTTCTTTTTAGAGTTTTTTATTATTAATTTTTAGAGAGATAAATGAAGGGAGAGAGGAAGTAAGACAGAGACAGAGACAGAGACAGAGAGATTTGTTGTTCCACTTATTTATGTATTCATTGGTTGCTTCTTGTTTGTGCCTTGAGTGGGGACCAAACCCACAACTTTCATATATCCAGGTGACACTTTGACCAATTGAGCTACACGGCCAGCATTCTGTGCACATTTTCTATGCAACATATTACACTATGATTGTCAATCCATTTTTGAATTCTATTTTTTCAAGCTTTCTCAGAATTGGTTGCCATTAGTAATAATGCCTACAATTTTTAATAACTTTCCAGGGAGTCTACATTTTAATACTATTAAATGAGAAGGAAAAGAACAGTGATCATGACCCAACAATCCCTACAGTGACATGATAATATTACTTATTAGCCTGAATTAGCCCTGCTCTTTGTGTAGTAAGGACATTTATTGTGGCATAATTAGACTATTTCTAGGCAGTAAAAGAAACTTTAATCATGTATGTTACTGCTATCCTATGGGTCCATGTCCTAGAAACTCCAGGCTAATTCTCCCTCCCAATGCTTACTTGAGCTACTTTATCTATCTACAAATAATTACACCAGGAACTGTTCTGGTGAAAAGAAACTCTTATCCACAGGTCAACTAAATTATCTAAGAAAATTATCTAATCAAGTGAGCTTCTGTCTCCATAGCTGCAAGACAAAATAAAACATAACAAATGTTAAAAGGAAGGAGGCATAATAATTGTCCAACTGCCTTCACTTTGTTTTGAGGGAATTGCATCAAAAGCTACAGGGAGACAGCAGGAAAATGTGAAGTATTATTTTAAGGAAACACACATATTCAGGTAAAGGAAGACTTCTATTAACTTATGAAAATTCTAGGGGATTGGGTAACAAAATGCTTCCATTTTTCCTAGAATCATTGCCCCTCATTTCCTATAGCCAAACAGCATCAAATAGTAAGTAAGCTCACTATCAGGTGATTTGATAATAGTTCCTGCAATTTGCCATGATGCCAAAATACTTTTTCTTACCTATCTGACTCTTAAATTTTTGTAAAGTGCTTCTTTATTGTAGAAATCAGGATAAAGCAGTGTTTCTATTATAGTTTAGGAAGAGTAGGTAAGAGAATAAGTAATGTATATGGGGAAAATATTATTTACAACTGGTAAACTTATGAAATAATTATGTATTTTTTTGTAAACGGGTTTTTTTTCTCTTTCCATAAATCACTGTCAATTTTCTGGTCCCATACATTACTGAGTTTATCTGTATCATCATAAAAAAATTGCAATATTATTCTCATTATTGTTCACAAATACTTAGTTATGAACCAGGTTATTTATCCCACATGGTTTTATTTATCAACCCCATTTTAAAGATGAAGAATTTTATGCCAAATCAGCATTTAAAACCAGATCAGTTTGTCTCTGAAATCTTGGGTCATTTCTTTCTGCTACATTACATCCTAAATCATAGTATATGACACTTTTTGAGAACATTTTATTACAAAATGATTAGTATTTAGTATTATAATTTTAGGTTGGCTACATTGTTGAGAATTAATATTTTTATTCTCAAGGGTTCATATTGATGAGAGTATATTTCCAAAATTATAATACAAATGGGAAAAGATGGCTATTATACAAAAATCTGATTTACAAACCATTGAGTTAATGAAATACATATCATTGAATTTTATTTTCCTAAAACATATCAATATGCAAAATGAAGACATTGTCTTTTAAAGATGCTTGCCTACTAAGGATTTTATAAGACTCTGAAATAATGAAATTTTGCCCCTGTCTAAAAATATCTCTATAGCTAGATCAGAGCAAAATAGGAAGAAAAAAAAAAGATTTATTTCATGAACAATTTATGTTTCATCTAAAGAACAAAGAAGTCTAGCTCTAAATGCTGGCTTTTCTGCTTCCCTGAGATGTCAGAGTGTGACAGGTTCTGATGTTCTCATACTGAATTTGAACCTCTGGACATAATCTTGCACCATACCACATGGCAGACATTCAAGGAATACAGGCATGAGAAATGACATTTACTGATTGTCTTCAGCTAAGCTCTTTATATATATAAGGTGGGGGGAAAGTACATTTACCAGTAAAGTTGTTTGAATGGAAAATAATAAATACAATAATTAACAAATTACAATTTGTTTCACATACTCACAACTGTAAGTCTATTTTTGTCCCACTCTGTACCTTTTGTATCCTTATAAGATTTGTTATCAGTTTATGGAAAAAAACATTGAAGCACATAGATTGTCCATTTTATCAACACATAATGAGATATGCAATACCACTTTAAAAAATTATCTTTGTTCTCTGTCGGCAAGGCCTGATTCTGGTAGATTAAAAGCTCCACATATGCCCCCAAAAGATGGAAGGATAGTCACCCATATGAGAAAGAAGAATTATTGAAGTCAGTTTGGCAGGGGCCATTAGGATATGGACTGAGAGAGAGGGATCCTTACAAAACAAGTGCTGCCATCCTGGTCCTATTGGCAAGGTCTTCCTACAAGAAAGGTGAATAAGAAAATTCTAGCCGAAGGAATTCAAGTCTCAAAGGCATATCTCAGGATGTCCTATCCTGTTGCCATTCAGCAAGTAATTAATCTAATTGCTCTTGTTCAGAGTCAATGTCCCACCCACAACCTTCAGTTATGATTTATTGTTCCATATTTTTCTGCTGGAGGGTAGAAATGTTGACTATTCACATCTATGTGGAAGAATTTTATGTTTTTTGCTATAACTCAGTATACTGGAATCCTGACTGTGAACTAGTTTCCCAAGTCTGTCTCTGTATAAAGAAAGGATGGACTGATCAGTTTGACATATCTTTCAGTCACCAGAGAGTTAGTCCTCTCATGGGAAATAAATGAGTAATCATTATGATTTTAGGCATCAGTTTCATACCTTGGTTCAAGTGAGTGCCTCCCTAGGAGGGATGTGGTAATTGAGAACTGCATTGAGAGACTGACCTGAGCCTTATACCTTGGTATAGTCACTGAGCGTTTTCTATGACTGCTCTAACAAATCTCCAAAAACTAAGTGGCTTGAACCAATACATATTTACTCACAGCTCTGAAGTTCAGAAGACTACAACCAGTTTCCCTGGGCATGACTCAAGTCATTATTCATCCAGAGTCTCTAGGGAAGAATCTGTGTCCTTGCCCTTTCCAGCTTCTAGAGCTGTATTCTTTGGGTGTGTTGACTCCTGTCCCTCCCTCTAACTTCACAGCGTCCTAATTTAGTGATCTCATTGCCTGTTCTTCTATGCCTGTTCTTCCATGCCTGTTCTTCCATGCCAAATTTCCCTCTGCCTCCCTCTTACACGGGCATCTGTGATGGCGTGTAGGTCCCATTCACTTAAACTAAGATAATGTCACCTCAAAATCTAATTCATTCACATCTGCCAGATGATTTTTGTGATATAAGGTAATATTTTCAGATTCTAGATATTAGGACCTAGACATTTGGGATAGATGGCTATTATTCAACCTATCACACTATCTTCTGAGGGCTTTCACGAAGTGAGTGAATACATCTACTTTGGGAGGAGTACTTCCACATTTTTTTTTAATTCTATTAATAAAAACATGATGTGTCAATCAGGATTCCATGAGAAAATAGGATTTACCCCAGATGGTTCAAGTGAGTGTCTGGGTGACAGGATTAAAGTAACAAACAATGCACGTAGGCATTCAGAAATTAGGGAGTTCCCCCGGTTGATGGGCACAACACTCCTGGAGCCCAGTGGAAACAGGAACCACAAGGAGGGTCCACCTAGCAAGAGCTTTGGCCGAGACTGGACAGAGCTGCTGCCACAGACCTGGTGCACAGCTAAAAAAAGGAGTGAATGGAGTGAAGACCAAAACTGGTTTGGCTCAGTGAATAGAGCGTTGGCCTGCAGACTGAAAGGTCCCAGGTTCAATTCCAGGCAAGGGCATGTACCTTGGGTGTGGGCACATCCCCAGTAGGGGATGTGCAAGAGGCAGCTAGTGGATGTTTCTCTCCCATTAATGTTTCTAACTCTCTATCCCTTTCCCTTTCTCTGTGTAAAAAATTAATTAAAATATACATATTTTAATATAAATATTTTAATATATTTATTTTATTTCATTTTTATTAAAATATTATATATATATATATATATATATATATATATATATATATATATATATATATATATTAAAAGGGAGTGAGGAAGAAATCTGGCCTCTCTTTCAGCTGGTTCCTTCCACTGCCCAACCCCAACCTAAGTGAGCTGGCAGGGGAGTCACAGAGGTCCATGTCTCAAGCACAGGACACAGCAATAAAGGTAGAAGATGAATACAGGCTTGGAAGGGATGGAGGGAGAATAATTAGCACAGGCATTATCCCAATTTTACCTATAAATAAATGAGCCTCAGAAAAATGGGAAATTCAACCAAAGTATAATATGTAGTTGAATTAACACTTTAATCCATGTCTATGTGTGAATCTATGCTTATGTGAGACTTGACAATCCTTCTTATGTCTCTCTCAGCATGCTGCTTTATATAATAGTAGGTGGAGCTTAAGTTGGCCACATTTTATACATCTACCTCTGAATTGCCTACCAACAGTCAAGCAGTTAGAGAATCATTTTGTAACCATTCAATATACAAAGCTGTTATCTTTCCATTTCTAATCTTAAATTGGTTTGTCTCCCTCCCACTGTGCCTCTCCCCCGCTGCATTACTTCTCTAGCTTGAAGGGGGGGAAAATGTCCTTGATTTATTCAGTTATTCATCCTGATAGCAAACTCTGAATTAAGTATCACTAAATTCTGTATCTCTCACCCCCAAATCTATGCCCAGATAGTTTAAATTTCTCTGTATAAGGAGGGGCCTTCTATGTTTTCACATGCTGACAATGTCCACATCAAAATATTGATTTGTCTACAAATAGATCTATTATACTCTTAGTCCCTGACTGATTTCCAGGTTTTACATTTTTCCAGGGGAAAAAGAAATTATTTTAACATGCAAGTCTCTCTGGTTTCTTCCAGGCAGAGTTAATGTACTCAGCATGACCTCCCTCAGAGCACTGCCCCCTGCTTGTCTCAAGGGAACCTGTTGCTTATCCACTCACTAAATCACTTCCTCTATCCTCCCACAGGCATCCTCAGCACATCACTGCTATCTTCTTATGTCCCCGCTCATCACCTTTCTAAAAAGTCTGCACTGAGTGGCAGTGTATCTGCTGCTACCGGTATTAGCTCCCGGCTCCAAATCCCATGTGCCTTTAGCAAAACACCTTTCTCCTTGCCCTTCTGACACTGACTTGCAGCCAGAAACTCCCGGAAGAAAAGGGCAGAGGAGCAATCAATAGCGTCTCTAAACAGAAGATGCTATGGGCAAGGAGCTAGCCCTGGACCCCCGCTGTGAACCGCAGGCCTCTGATGAAGACACCGCTGGAGCCTGATTGATCTGCAGGTCCTCCCTGTGCTGCTGGCAGGCCAGCCACTTCCCCTCCCTCTCTCTGCTGCTTCATTCCCCTCGCGGAGCAGAGAGCACTTAGAGAGAAAAGTGATGCTCAGGTCTGCGGAGCTTAAAAGGAATTACTGACAGCTGAGTGTTCTTGAATTCAGATTCTGTAACCAATTAGGACAGATTTCACAGAAATGGTGGTTGGAAATGAAAAAATCCACATTAGTCACGCCCATGGAGTGCCTGGTAGCCATTCTCATTAAAGAGAGGGAGGTCCCAATGGTCTGTTGGTGCAAACTTGACCAGGTTCAGCTTCAAACTATCCTGTGCTTTGCTGACACCAGGGAACTGTAGGTCACAGTCAAATGAGCCTCACAGCACTTTTTATAGACAGTCAGATCCTACAACATGAGGTCGGAGGGTAGGTCTGGTGAAGTTATTCAGGATCTCCCCAACATGGAAAACATGCAGGCCCATTTCCATATTCTCAGTGTCCGAGTACACAATAAATACATGCAAAGATATATCATACCTAATATATACAGAATGACCATACGTAAGTGCCAAAATAAAGTTTGCAAAGTCGTGGCAAGTTGTAAAAGTTTATAACATGTGAGTAGGTTATATATTTTTTACTTTATTTATATTTTATATTTTTGTCTATGTAGAGTATATATACACAAATATACTATATATTTATATTATATTTTTAGGCTATATATTGTATCAATCTGTAATAAAACAATGCAATATTATACTGACCATATGTCAAGCACTGGATCAGCCACTATAAGGAAAGATAATAACTGGCATTTATATCTTACTAAGTTCAAGCATTTTACATGTCATTAAACTTCCCTAAAACTCTACATTGTGAATTTCATTAGGCCCATTCTGAAGAAGAAATGAAAACTTAGAGAACACAAATAAATTGTCCTAGTCTGAGCCCTAATGAATAGCAGATTGAGGAATAAAACCATGTGATTTATTCACTGACAAGGAGAAAAAAAAAAAAAAAAGATAGCTTGGTCCCTGCCAGTAGCTTACAATTATATTGAGGAAATAAGACATCCATGGGTGAAAGGTCAGGCAATAATACAAAACAACATAAGAAGTGTCCCAGATAATAAACATGACTAATTCCAAAAAGACTAGTAAAAACATTAAGTACTTGGAAGTCATCAGAGAGAAAGCATCCTGTCTTCTCGCAGCCATACTGTCTGAAATCTTCTTCATTTCTTCTCCTTCCTAGGTGTTTATGCTCACCACAAAGCTCTGGGCATTTATTCTTCCCTATCATCTTGTCATTTACTCAAGTGTATAATATACTTGCCCTCTGACAGTTCCTAAGAACTCAATACTTTCAACCTGCCACAGACCATATTTTCTTTCATTTCACTGAACTCTTTCCAACAGCCTTATATCTTTTTGGAATTGTGCCTCTTCGCCAACCAAAAGAAGTAAACAGTTACAATGACACCAGGGGTCATCTAAAATAAACACTCAAGTTCTACTTCGTGCTTCTCTGTACACCATGGGTGGTGTATTTAATCACAAAGTTTCTCAGGGAGAGCTACTTGTCCATCAGTGACAAATGCAATGCATGATGGGAGGTAAATAGCTTCAGTAAGAGAATGGAGTCTTTTAAACTTGACAATATTCTGTAGGGAATTTAGGAACCACTTTGGTTATTAAAATTCTGGGTATTTTCTAATGTGTTATTTCAGGTAGTGTTATTATTATTCCTCCTAGAAGAATATATAGCTTCTACAAAGGTTAGGTCTGTAACACAGATTACAGAGTAAAATGAAAGTATTTCCAGGCCCAATTTACTTGTATGTTTTAAAAAGGGAAGAAAAGAAAAAAGAAAAATATTCCTATTATAAAACATTGATCTTAGTAAAATCTATTATTATAAGTTTTGTTTACACCCTGTCTTCTTTCAAAAGATAATGGCAGAATTTAATCTTATATACATATACATGCAACAATATAAGAATATGTAGATATCATGACTGAGCATTAAATCTAGCTCTGAGTTTCCTAGGAGCCAATGCAAAGGGAAAAAATAGTAAAAAGGTTTACACTGTCATTATTTGATAATAAAGCAGGTAATGTCTTCATGAATGACTATTTATGAAGACATTACCTGCTTTATACATTAAAAGGTATTTTTATACCTTATAAAAAATTATAAGGTATTTATATGATAAAGTATTAACAATGCAAAAGTTTCTCAATAAACATTACCTAATTTAATAAAATAGAGACCCAGTGCACAAAATTCATGCACTCGGGGAGGGGGGGGGCGGCTCCCTCAGCTCAGCCTGCACACTCTCGCTGTCTGGGAGCCCTCAAAGGATGTCCAACTGACAGCTTAGGCCCACTCCCCTTCAGGAGCTGTTGGACATCTTTAGCACTATTGTGGAGGAGGGAGAGGCTCCCACCACTACCGTGGTGCTCGCCAGCAGTGAGCCAGGCTTTTAGTTGAGTGGTGCTCCCCTGTGGTAGCACACTAATCACCAGGCAGCAGCTCCTGCATTGAGTGTCTGCCCCCTGGTGGCCAGTGCACACCATAGCAACCAGTCATTCTGCTGTCTGGTTGATTGCATATTAGCTTTTTATTATATAGGATAGTCAGCACTAAATATAGAACTCATTCTGTGTCAGGCATTGTTTTAAGGGTTTTACACACATTAACCAATTTAATTATTACAATAGCTTTGGATATAGGTACTATATATTATTATCTCTATTTTACAGATAAGTAAATCTGTAAAAGCACAAAAGGGTTAAGTGATTTGCCCACAGCCACAAAACTAAAAAGTAGTAGAACTGGGACTCAAATTTAAGCTTGGTTCCAGGATTTAAGCTCTTACCTGTGAGACTCTACTAAACCTCAAATTAATCCTCTATAGTAGGTTATTAAGAAGGAATAGGTTCAAGTTTTGAACCAGAGTCACTAGGATAAATAAGAATTGCCAGACAGATTCAAATCTAGTACTAACCCATTTTATAGCCTACATCTGTTTCATTGCCTTCCACAAAGGTCCCCAGAAGGATGGCATTCCATGGGTCTTTATGCAAAGGGTATTCAAGAATTGAGAGCATGTGCTATACAGATGTTCTCCTACTGACTCTTGATCAGCACTGAGGTGTTACAGTGAAGCTTAACTCACTAAAGATATTTCTATGTGAAGTTAAATTAGAGGCCAGAAATGGTACTTTCTGATGATCTAATTTGGCTCCAAGTTTCACTTAGTGCTAAAGAAATCACTGAAAAGAAAATTCCTTACAAGTCCTTGAGGCAACATTTTTTCTTGGTGTTTTGGCAGAAGCTGAATATCAGCTGTGGAAGAAGATTTGCATGCTGTGGTTTTCTGAGAATCCGAGAAGGCAAAGACATTATTCAAATTCTATAATGAGAGTTGAGGATTTTGATGTGAGGTGCCAACAGGCTAGCAGAATGTATAGCTGAGGTTACAGGGCAGCCTACAAGATCAGATTAATTAGATTTAATTGGTATTTGGGGCACAGATATTGCTACTCACCTAAAAATCCATATACTACCTCCATATTTCCAAGTTTCTCACAGTTCAGTGAAGCCACATGAGAAGTTCTGCTCAACAGGGAAAGAGTGGAAGGGATGTGAATCACTTGGGCATCACAAGGCCAGAACATTAAGGAGCCAATGCTTGTTCTCTTCTTTTGTTCTGGAGGCTCATGTTTAGATGATGGAGTCACAACTTGAGAGAGCTTCCCATTAGCCTGGGTCTTAGAGCAGCTATGTGGGCAAGAGTTCTACATGTGGTAGACATGTAGAATAAGAGAGAAATTAATTGTTGGGAGGCCATTGATGCTTCAATGTTAATTTGTTTCTGCAGCAAAACCTACTTTGTCCCAACTAATATGGACACTTCTATACTCCACAGGAAGAGATAGCATCTAAAAAGACCCAAATCATCCTGGGATTCCCTAGAAATATATATATTTAAAATGTTATGTAAAGCTATTTAGTTGTCTACCCATATTACTTCATTTCTACATATGATATTACTCTCAAAATGGAACGTTGTCTTACAAATGAATGTACATGCCAAACTTTTAAACTCTGGACTTTTATTTGTTACACTTTGTGTTTCATCCTTCAGTTGTGTTTTAGTCTATGTGTTGAATGCCTGCATCCATGATAGGTTTTTCTTTAAAATCAAGTGGCTGGGCTTTCTCTCTCCTTTAGATTTAGTCATTTGTTGTTCTGCCATTTTAAAAGTGTCAGAAATCTCAGTTCCAATCTACAGCTTGTCATAACATTAACTAACTCCACAGGCATGCCTTTAGAGTAGGTACACTTAAAATACTAAATAACAGCCTGTGTAATTATACCCTTGGGAGCTGTCCCATATCTCAACACCAGGTGGCAATTTCATCACATTATATGTCCCATTAGGTAAGCAATGGCCTAAATGGTACAAAAAGGCAATTTTTTTTCTCTGTAAAATTGTGCTAAAAAAAAAAAAAAAAAAAAAAAAAAAAGACCGAGAGATACCGGAACAGAGAGCTCAGGACCAAGGGTGAAAAGAAATAGAAGCCCTTCATTCTCTGGAAGGCAAGAAGTCACTACTTTCTTTGTACCTGTGTTTATGTCAAGTGTACTGCAGATGGTTCTAAACTCTATACCCCACAGGAATAACTTAGCAGTCAGCTGAGGTCACATAAGAGAGAAGAATTTTAAGGTATCCACAAACATTCTCTGCCACTTGGATATTAGACATCAGCTTATTTCTTGGGAACTCATAGCCTGTAGGCTAACTCTTTTCATTTAACTTATACTTCCAACTTTTGATTCAATATGTTGACTCTTTTTCTATTCAATGAACATTTATTCAGTGGTAAGTCAAATTTTAGAGCACCTGAACACCAGGAGAGCTGGATCCCATCCCCCCAGGGTTTCAGAATCAGTATGCATGGAGGGGAGCCTGATAATTTATATCCCTAAGAAGAGCCCAGGTAATACTATTGCTGCTTATTTAAAGAATTCACTTTGGGGTCCATTTCTCACTTTGTGCCAAGCTCTGGGATAAGTCCTTAAGATACAACAGTGAAGACAACGGATTTGCTACTTGGCACAACCTTTTGCTAATTCTAAGAAGTTTTACAATACTTCAACTTTATGAGCTTCACATTTCTTATCTAAAATGAGGGCCGAGACCGGTTTGGCTCAGTGGATAGAGCGTTGGCCTGTGGACTGAAAGGTCCCGGGTTCGATTCCGGTCAAGGGCATGTACGTTGGTTGCGGGCACATCCCCGGTGGGGGGCATGCAAGAGGCAGCTAATCGATGATTCTCTCTCATCGATGTTTCTAACTCTCTATCCCTCTCTCTTCCTCTCTGTGAAAAATCAATAAAATATATTTTTAAAAAAAATTAAAAAATGAGGATAATATTATCTATTTAATAGGTTTTCTATAAAATTAAAGATAATACATGCAAATATTTTGTCTGCCCTGTATTGAAAAAATAGAAAGCACTCAATATACAATAGTTCAAAAGAACTCAGCATCCTGCAGATGACATGATACTGTATGTAGAGAACCCTAAAGATTTCATCAAAAACTACTAGAGCTGATGAATGAATTCAAAGAAATAGCAGAAGACAAAATAAATATCCATAAATATGTCACATTTTTATAAAATATCAGAAAGGGAAACTAAGAAAACAATCCCATTAGCAATTGCTTCAAAAAAGAATAAAATATCTAGGAATAAATTTAACCAAGGATGTAAAAGACCTGTACTTGGAAAATTATATGACACTGAAGAAAAAAGTTAAAAAAGATACAAATAAGGGAAAGAATTAATATCATAAATGGATAGGAAGAATTGACATCATAAAAATGTCCATATTACCCAAACCAATCTATAGATCCAATGCAATTCCTGTCAAGATACCAATGGTATATTTCACAGAACTAAAAAAAATATTCCAAAAACTTATATGGAACAACAAAAGACCCCAAATAGCCACAGCAATCTTGAGAAAGAAGAACAAAGTTGGAAGAATCATGCTACCTGACAGACAACTATACTATAAGGCCATTTTTAATCAAAACAGCCTGGTACTGGTACAAAAGCAGACATATATATCAATGGAATAGAACAGAGAGCCCAAAAATAAACCCACATCTTTATGGCAATTAATACTTGACAAAGGAAGCAAGAATATACAATAGGATGGAGATAATCTATTCAATAAATGATGTTGGAAAATTGTACAGACACATGAAAAAAATGAAACTAGACCACCTTATAACACCATGCACAAGAATAAACTTAAAATGCATTAAAGATTTAAATGTTAGATTCAAAATCATAAAAATCCTGGGAGAGCAGTAAAAACTCAAATATTCTCAGAGTAATATTTTTTTCTGATATATTTCCTCAGGCAAGGGAAAAATAAGCAATTGGGACTATATCAAAGTAAAGTTTTTCACAGCAAAGAAAACCATCAACAAAATGAAAAGACAGTCCACTAAATGAGAGAACATAATCATCAGTGATGCATCTGGTAATATTCAAAATTTATAAACAACTTACACACTTCAACACCAAGAAGATAAATAATTCAATTATGAAAGAGGCAAATGATCTGAAAAGACACTCCTCCAAAGAGTGCATATAGATGGTCAATTGACATATAAAAAAATGCTCAATGTCACTAATCATCAGAGAAATGCAAATTAAAACAACAATGAGATATCACTTCAAACATGTCAGAATGGTTATCATCAATAAATCAACAAATAAGCGTTGGTAAGGATGTGGAGAAAAAGAAAACCTCAGACAGTTGGTGGAAATGCATATCGGTGCAGTCACTGTGGAAACTAGTATGGAGTTACCGCAAAAATTTAAAAATGAAACTGCCTTATGATCCTGTATTTTCACTTCTGGGAATGTACCTGAAGAAACTTGATACACTAATTCAAAAGATTATATGCACCCCTATGTTCATTGCAGCATTACTTACAATAGCCAAGATTTAGAAGCAGCCCAGTGCCCATCAGTTGATGAGTGGATAAAAAGCTGTGATATATTTACACAATGGAATACTTCTCAGGTGCAAAAAAGAAGGAAGTCTTACCTTTTGTGACAACATGGATGAACCTGGAGACTATTATGCCAAGTGAAAGGAGCCAGCCAGAGAAAGACAAATAGCATATGATTTCATTTAAATGTTTGAAAAAGAATCTTTGCCGATTTAATTAAGTTAATGACCTCTAAATAAGCTCATTAGAAGTCATGGGAGAGGCATAAAACTGATTCTCCTGCAGAATCACCATAAAAAATCTAACCACACTGATATCTTGATTTTTTATTCCTGGCCTCCAGAACTATGAGAGGATAAATTTCTGTTAAGAGTTAATTTCTGTAACAGAATTAATTTCTGTTTCTGTTGACTTATGGTGATTATTTATGGCAGCCTAGGGAAACTATTAATACACCCTTCTTTGGTGTTGCTGAGGATTTCTGGTCAACAGGACTCAGTCTCTCACCCAAACCTTCTAGCAGAGGTCAAAGACAAATCTATTACTGATAGCCTCATCAGAACCATACACAATAGGTTGGGACATTTCCCAAAGCAGGATATGATGATGATGATGATGATGATGATGATGATGCCAATTCTCATTCAGTGATTACTTATTATTTCTCAGACAATGCTAAATTGATATGCATTACTGACTTTGAATTACACAATAACTTGGGGAGTAGCTATTTTCTACCCCATTTTATACATGAGTAAACTAATGATCAGATATCAAATAACTTGGCAAATACTGATTTAATGATGGAACTAAAATTGAACAATTTTCTTTATAAAAATACATGTTTTGAAAATGACACTAAATAGTCTCTTGCTATTCTCATCTCTCAACTTAATCAAACAACATAGAAGCATTTTCTAGGACTTGAACCTAGATGATTCTGAGGACAACTAGGTGCCCCTCCTCAGCTTCTATTCAGCACAAGTAAGTGATGTATGGCTCAAAAGCTATTTATACAGGGCTTTATACCAGAATAAACCCATGAACACATGATTTATTATCCAGGATAGTGCCAGGCACTGATTCATATTCATGACACCTTAAGTTAAGCAAAGTTGGAAATACAATTGTGCAAGAGTCTCTGCCGAGACAACAAACTGAAATTCAGAGAAAATGGAAAAAAAATATATATAAGAGAGAAACCTTAGAAGAGCTCTTGAAACAACCTAAAAAGAGAATTGGGGCCAGGAGAGGGCAAAGATCACTGCTCAGCACGTAGTAACATCATAACAATGAGGATAATAGCTAGCATTTATTGAATGCTTATTATTTTCTAGGCATTGTTGTAAGGGCTTTATGTTTGTTACAGGTTATTACTACCCCCATTTTGAATACCAGAAGCCTAGGCTGTGTGAGGTTAATTAACTTGTTTAACACTTAGCAAAGGATATTTCATTTGATCTGTATTTTCAAGCACATCTTATATGAAGTCTGTGTTCCATGCTGCCAAGAAACTGGATAGGGCCAGGAGCTTGAAAAGATATTCCTAAAAGTCCTGCTGGGCTAGAAATAATTGAAGCCAGATCGGGCACCCCAGTCCTTGTTCTCTGCTGCATTACATCTAGCTAGATGGAGATCAATTATCTTAGTCCATGTCTTTTCTGTGCTCTAAAATATCACATTAAAGAGTAATCACCCATCAGTTAGCCTTATGGCATTTAATTATAACTCAGTTTCTTTCATATAAAAGTCTTTAAAGAGTCCACTAACCTGGGGACAATTGTATCTGAATTTGAAAGATGATTGGGGATGTCTGAGGTAATGATCTAAAAACTAAAGTGGGTGATGGTAGTTGATTTCCATCCTCCACTCCTCATGGAAACTCAGAAGCTACGAGATGACCTACTGACGGATGGAAAAAGAAATTAAGAGTGCCTAGTTCAATGAGTTTCTAGCCATAAAATAATTAATGGTTGCTATAAAAATGTGTGTTTAAAATGAGTGTTAACTTGATGTATAAGAAAGAACATGGGCCCGAAAGACATAAGAACATGGAACCAAATCTGGGTGTGGCTATAAGTAACAGTTAATTTCCACTTAACCTCCACCTATTCAATTCTCTTCTCTTCTCTGAACTGTCTGCACTCTGGGAGGCTAGCTCTGGTAGCCTCCTTGACTTCTGGCATCAGTTGAGTTTAACTAGTGGGAGGCAATGGCAGGAAATAGGCAGGATATAAGAGGGTTTGAGTATCTTTTCCCTTCTCTCACTCCACAACTCTGGCAATAGTGTAAGCTTCCGCTACTATAATTCCCATCAGACCACCTATCCTCTGTATTGTCACTTCTCACTTGGTTCTAGATATACTATTTTCTCCCTTGGTCCTTCCATACCTAAGGAGGTATGAGGGCTTCTTTAAGTGGCTTCCTTCTGAGTACCTTTCCATCTCTTTGTGGTTCCCTTTATCCTACCCAGACTTCAATGTGTAGTTGTCATTAAATTATCTTCCTTTGAAACATGTGGGAGCTTTTTCCCATCAATATCTTAACTGGCATAGCTATTCAGCCATGTAATCTCAACAATTTATCTTTCTCTAGATTCTGGTCAATTGCATAAAGGAGATAAGTTTATTATCTACAACATTCTTGTAGATAATATATATTATACATTTTTGAGATCAGGTATGTTAAGGTCTTGACTTATTTTAGCACTAGATAGAAGGCAACAAAAATTATAAAATGAAAATGGTAACATATCATTACATAACCTATACTGTATATTATATATAAATTCTCATTACTCCATGATGCTCATGATTATACAGATTCCTTATTTCATCCTCTTATTTACTTTCCAGAATTTTGATCATAGTAATCTGTATTAAATAGGTAGAAATAAAAAGAAATGTGTTGAATTAAATTTAACTCAACAAAAATTTACCAAAAACACACCTAATGTCATGCTATGTATTCAACACAAGGGCCAAAAAGAGGGAGATTAAATAAATTTTTATCCTCAGAGTATCTAAAACTAGTAGGAATAAACTATAATTTTTTGTTTAGCATTTTTATTTTAAAATAAAAATTACATATAATGAGATACACTAATCTTAAATATATATTTGCTATTATAATAAACTAGAGGCTCAGCCTGCACCCTCTTCAATCTAGGACCCCTCAAGGGATGTCCGACTGCCCGTTTAGGCTTGATCCCACCAGAATCCTGGTGGGATCGGGCCTAAATAGGCAGTCGGATATACCTCTCACAATCCAGGACTGCTGGATCCCAACCACTCACCTGCCTGCCTCCCTGATTGCCCTAACCACTTCTGTCTGCCAGCCTGATCACCGCCTAACCACTCCCCTGCCAGCCTGATCAATGCCTAACTGCTCCCCTGCCAGCCCAATTGCCCCTAACTGTCCTCTCCTGCTGGCCTGGTCACCCCTAACTGCCCTCCCCTGCCAACCTGGTGCCCCTAACTGTCCTCCATGAAGGCCTGGTTGCCCCCAACTGTCCTCCCCTGCTGGTCCAGTCACCCCTAACTGCCCCCCTTGCCAGCCTGATTGACCCTAACTGCCCTCCCATGCCAGCCTGGTCATCATCAACTGCCCTCCCCTGCAGATCTGGTCCCCCTCAACTACCCTTCCCTGAAGGCCGAGTCCCCCCCCCCCACCCAAACTGTTCTCTCCTGCAGTCATGGTCGCCCCTACCTGCCTTCCTCTGCCAGACTGGTCACTACTATCTGCCCTCCCTCGCAGGCTTGATCACCCTTACCTACCCTCTCCCACAGGCCTGATCACCCCAATAGCCCTCCCTTTCAGGCCTGATCCCTCTCAACTGCTCTTCCCTGCTGACCTGATCACCCACAACTGCCCTCCCCTTGCTAGCCATTGTATAATGGCCATCTTGTGTCCACATGGGGGTGGCCATCTTTGGCCACATGGGGTGACCATCTTGTGTGTTGGAGTGTTGCTCAATTTGCATATTACTCTTTTATTAGATAGGAGGATGCACACATCTATGTAAACTAAATCTCTTCTCATGATATCAACCACCCCCAGAGTTTTTACATATCTATTCCCAGGCAGTCCTTGCTCCCAACCCCCCACTGTTTTGACTTCTTTTATCATAGATTAATTTTCCTTTTACCCTGCATGTAAAATGGCATTATTCTCTAGTTGCTTCAAAAATTTCCTCTTTATCATTGGCTTTCAGCAGTATGATTATGCCAACACTTTTGTTTTTGCTATTTTGTTATTGCCTCAAGACTTTGTTCATTTTTTTCATCTTATTTTCAACGTCTTCAGATGATTATTCTATTGAGTTATCTTTCAGTTTACTGATGACTTTTCTTATCATCTCTATTCTGCTAATAACCCTATCTAGGGAACTTTAATTTTGGTTATTACATTTTTCAGTTCTAGAATTTCCATTTATTTCTATTCCTCTACTGAGATTTCCTATGTTTCCATTTCTTATTAGCTTATTTTCCTTGACTTCATTAAGTATAATTATAATAGCTGCTTTAAAATCTTTGCTCATTCCAACATCTGGATTATCTCATAGATGATTTCAATTGAATTATTTTTCTTTTGAGACTGGTCCTCTACATATTGAATAATTTTGTATTGTAAGCCAGACATTGTGAAGACTCTGTCATAGAGACTTTAGATCCTGTCATGTCCCTCAAAGGAGTATTAATATTTGTTTGAGTGGACAAATAAATTGATTGTGCCCAATGTGTCATCTCTCTCTTGAGTAGTAACAGGTCTGTGAAGAATTGAGTCTTCTCTACCCTTGCAAGTAGCAGGATGTCAACTTGAAACTTGAACAATATTTTTACACAGAATCTGGATCTCCGCTCCTCTGGTTCTTCCATCCCAGAATTCCCCTCTCTTTTTCATGGCTAATGTTCCCGAAATCTGTCCCCTGGTCTGCAGGCCAGAAAAGCTTTCAATTTTCTTTCTGAATGTTGACCACCCTGAACAGTGCTAACATGAGCCAGTCCTCAGGATAAAATCCATCAAGACAAAATTTATTTGGCCCTAATCTCTTCTTACAAGTTTCAACTCTTTCACCAGAATATGCCTGCTTTTTTCACTTTCCAGTGCCTTCAGGTCATTGTTCATTTGTGTCTTGTCTGAAGTTTAAGTTATTACCTGTAGGAAGGTTGTTGGTATGAGAAGAAATCCTATAAATAAAATGTAAACCTGAAATTTGCATATACAGTTGATATATGTTTTGCTATGATAAGAGAAGGTAAAGAAGTAAACAGGAATGCATAGGAGATGACTACACATAACATAAATTATTAGATCCTTAAGGGACTTCTGAAAGGAGCATTATATAAGCTGAAATTGGAACGATAAGTATTGGAGTAAGTTAAGGCAAGGAAGCTCAAAGTTAGGAAGAATAATTCAGATTTTAAAAATAAAAGTCTCAGTGCGGATCTCCTCCCAAGATAGCACTAAATCTTTGTAACAAAAGATTCATAGCTTATTGGAATATAAAGTTTGAGGTTTTGGGTATAAATTCAGCTATCTAGGTTTAAGAGACTAATATCTATGAAGTTTTTAAACCCCTTCTTATCTAGGAAAAAATTACAATACAACAGTAGCTTTATATATAGCTTGTGCTTATGGAATTGCTAATGAAAATACATACTGTGACTTTTCTGTGTTATTAAAAATAGACTTATTATTTTTATCATTTGCTGCATAAACAGTTTAAAAAATTACAAAAATTTAAGACACTACCATCAACTTATCTATCTATAATAATAAAAATGTAATGTGCTAATTAGACTGGATGTCTTTCTGGACAAAGCTGGGGATGCGAGGGAAGCTCAAGTCCCATAGACTGGAGGGAAGCTGGGGCCAGCAGCCAGGGGAAGGCCTACTCTTGCACGAATTTCGTGCATCAGACCTCTAGTATTTTTATAATTCAGGTAATGTAAATATAGACATTACAGTCAATATTACTAGAGCTGTTGATAAGAGAGAAGTTACTTGGCATTAAGGTATGAAAACAGAGCTGTCAGTTTCTGACTTGACAGTCAAAAATGAAAGTCTCTCAGCTCTGCAGCTATATCAAGAGCAATGGTACAAAGTCAGTCAGTGAAAACTTATTATCTGCTGGTTTATTTTTGGCTTGGTTTCAAGTTTTATTTATTCTGCATAGCTTATTAATGACAAATTCTTTACAGATTGAACCAGATTCTAGCTGCATCGGGTTTGACAAAGTATGGCATATGTCAATGTTCTCTTGTCTTTCTCTTTCAAATGTTGAGCATCTACTATTTCATCCATTGAAAGTGTTTTTACAATAGATGCCAAAGAATTTACTAGCAATTTTCTAAACAAACACTAATAGTAACTAACTATTCAAAACCTCAAAAAAGAGGCAAGGAAGGTAGACTGTGACTAAAAGAAGAGTAACATAATCTACTATATGTTGCTTAGTAGTAAAACTATAGAGCAATAATGACTTTAATAAAAGTTTTTTATTACTGAAAAAAAAAGTTATACTGAACAATGTGATAGGCTCCCACCAAGACGTACTCAGGTAGGAGTTTGTGGTTCCTTCCCTTGCAGGTGCTATGTCTGGCAGTGGCTGTTGGCCGCATGAAGATGACAGATGATGAGCTTGTATACAACATCCACTTAGCTGTCAATTTCCTGGTGTCATTGCTCAAAAAGAACTGGCAGAATGTTCGGGCTTTGTACATCAAGAAGTAAATATTGAAACCAGTTTGGCTCAGTGGTAGAGCGTCGGTCTGCGGAATGAAAGAAGTAAATATCCTTTTGTGAGACCCTTCCCCATATTAAGATGCCTTGCCACACGTCAGGCCCTTTCTAGTCATCTAATCATGATCCCTCTTGCTTCAAACCAGCTTATCTCTTGCCCCGAAACACTTAGTACACACTTCCTCCAGGTTTGTGGCCCCCACCTTGCCTTCCCCATTACTGTGGCTGCTTCCTTAACTCTTTGCCATTCCCTGTGTCTGCTCCAGTTCTCCCTTCTCCTCCCCTCCCAGCTGTGGGTATAAGCCAATATCTGTCAGAAATAAAGAGGAATAAAGACATTGCACATATTTAAATAGGGAAAAAATTATATATATATATATATATATATATATATATATATATATATATATATATCTCAATGCCTTCTGGCATGCTTAATACTCTTTCTCTATTTGCTAGTATACACATGGTATATTCATACCATTTATATACTTGAGGTATAGGTTCAGTCTGGTTCTAAACACTGCTCACTAATGACATTAAGAAACATCTGACAGCTGTGTGGGAGGAGCATAACAGGGCCTGTATTTTTATTTTTTTTATTTTTTAGGAGGAATGGACAGGCTGTCAAGGAAAACACTGATTAAAAAAAAATGGCAAGCTGGCAGTCCCAGAGAGAAGCAAAATTGAGGACAAGATGTTATCCTTCACCCAAATTTGTCTTATAGAATACTCCCCAGAGACTGGTTCTTTTAACCCTAACTAAAGAAAGTTAGGAGCAGTATGCTGTAGACCTATGTTCATGTACAGAATGTTAGGAGACAAGGCAGCCAGAATGGCATGCATCCTTGGATGAGGGAGGTACTGTCACATCCATACACCAGACACTCCGCAGAGCTATCTGGGAATTCTGCCATCCTTCAGGGCCAGCACAGGAACCATTAGCCTATTTTCTGCTTTGTAGCACTGAACTGGCTTGCCTATCACACTACTTCCTTGTCGGTGCTAAAATTCTACCCTGGGTAGTGCTGTTTGTCTGAGTTCTGAGCCCTCGCCTAGAATTATTTTTAAAAAGAAAATTATCTAAAGAATAAAAGTAATCCAAATTCTCAAAGTCAGGAAAGTGATGATTTTCCAAAAATGCTATGTCAATGTCCTGAAACATAGGATTGCCACTAAAAAAGGCCACTTGGAGAATTTATAAATGCAAGTATAAAATGACTATACCTATTATCAGCTTTATATATGAATTTTTACATCCTAACATTTAGGTATCAGTTTACATTAAGTACATCATGTATTTATATTAATGATCTCATGTGACTCTTAGAATATTTCCAAGAGGTTAGCTGGGTACTTGCTAGGGAGGCAGAATAATGGAATGCAGCCAGAAAACCTGGTTTGAAAAACCTGATTTTACCACTTAGTCTCTGTTCAATCGTAGTCTCTATTCAAGTAACTTTATCTCTTTGGAACTCAGTTTCTTCATCTATAAAATGGGATGACAAAAATAGTACATGCCATCAGTGTTTGGAGGACAAATAGACGAGATCATATATATGAAGTACTTGGCACATAATAAACACCTTATTCCATGCCAGGCACAATTTTAAGTATTCTACATATATCGATTAATTTAGTCCTCATAAGGAAGTAAATACTAGTATCTATGCTTTACAGATCTGAAAACTAAGGCATACAATGTTTATGACTTGGCCATGGGCATATATTATCAGAGTGTTGGATCTTTTATATTTTCCTTATTCTTATTGGAACTATTTCCCTGTTTTCAGAAAAAGAAATCAAGCTTATAAAATAACATGCCACATTTTATATTAGAAAATAGTGCAGCTTAAACTTGTATTCATCTACTTTATCCTATTCATGTGGTGAACAAAAGAAACCACAGAATCAAGTGAACTAAAGGACACAGTGCTAATAAGTGAAAGAGGCAGAACTGGAATGCAGATTTTATTCTGCCTAAAAGATAAATGGGGCTTCAATAACTTTTAAAATTAGAGAAGTGATAAGTATGAAGGCAAGTAGAGACCAGGACTAGTTTGGAGATGGGATGGTCCTGGGGATGAGGAGGGATGTGGGAGATTTTATCCTAGGTTTCCTGGTACCAGGTCACCTGAACGTGACTATTGCACATGGCCCATGTTACTTTACACCCTTGAACTACTGTGTTGGGACCTGTTAAAGCACCAGGTAAATGCCTTCCAAATAAGATGAAAACTGCAGCTCAAAATGCCTAGAGCAAGAGTTTTTAAACATTTGGTACTATAGATCCTTTTGTCATTCTGGCAACGGAATATTTTTATACCTATAAAATGCAAGTATTCAAAGGAATGCAAATAAATTAACACATTTTTTAAAAGAAACAACTTTGTGGTGTAAGACATGTATCTTCTAAATCATCCACTAAATATAGATCTTGATGGAGTAATTACTAGAATTTCAAAAATATCTGCAATATGTGCAACAATCATGATAAGAAATATTTATGATTTCTCTTGGTAACAATCACAGATGTTGCTAAAATTACTAAGGTTTGTCGTTAATACTCAGTTGGACAAGATGCTAAATATCACCTAGCACTTAGTGAAAATAAAGATGTAACTGTTTCCCATTCAAATCAACCAATTCTCTGAATCCTCCAATAAACACTTTGCAGATTTGTGGAACCAACCCTTGGAGAAGGGTCCCACTTCTTGAAACATGCCCCAATGTCTTTGTATTGCTTCACTAGCCTATTTGATACCCAGCTTGGTAAACAGTGGAGAATGAACAGCAATCTCAATAAAACTCCAGTTAAGAGGACATGTGTGTTTATGTGTGTGTGTGTGTGTGTGTGTGTGTGTGTACACACATGTATGTTGAGTAGAGACAAGATAGATATAAAAAATGGATTATGTTAGTGTTAGTTGAGACTTTGATATTTAGTAATTTCTCATGACAAAGTATGCATTGAAGAACATGTTTGTGACTATATGTAATATATATGTTTAAAAGCCTAATATGCAAATAGCCCATAGGATTTCAAACTGGAGACAGGTCACTTGCTATGATCTGCGCTGACCACCAAAGGGTAGCACACAATGAAGGAAGGCCTCAGCTGGCAGCTGGCAGCCAGGAAAGGGAGGCCCTAGCCAGCAACCAGAAGGCCCCAATTGGCCCTGATTTCCGGTCAGGCTTAGGGACCCTAACAGTGCACAATTTCATGCACTGGGTCTCAAGTATTATATAAATAATGCTGTTATTCAAGTATTCCTTAAATTAATTTAGCAGAAAATTTGATAAAGGTTTTCTTGAAATGTATATTCATTTCTTCTTTTCTTTTAATTATTCATGCAGCTTATTATACAATAAGAGAAATTAAAAAATAAAAATATTCAAATGCATTTCTTTCAAGAACCAGAAAGGTCACAAAAAATGTAAGAGTGTTTAGAAAATGAGATGCTAATGCTAAATTGGTACATGTCATATATAGTTTTGAATTTCCAAAACAGACATATTCATATACAGAAAGATCTAAAAATGAATATGAAATATTTTTGTATTAGCTGCGATGTGAGGAATATCGGGCCTTGCTCTTTCAGTATGAGAAATTGAAAGAGGAGTTGACTCAGAATATAGAGTGGGAATCAGAAATCTTAGCTCTGAATGCTAAGCAGTTCACCTAAATAACCAGTAAATCTGTGGAGGCTACATAAAACATTGATTTTTATATTTGGTGTTTGAAGCCTTGACATTGCTAGAAATTAATAATGATTATAATAACCAGAAAGAAATAGATAGTTATTGTAATACTAGTACAAAATTAAGTTATAAAAAGACTTTAATAAATCACAGAGGAATGAGCAACGTCTAAAAGGTATTATGAGACTGCATTTTCATTAAATGGCCAGAGGATTCAGCCAACCAATAAGAGATTGTCAGAGGACTATTATCCAAGGTCATTCCAATACAGAGGAGGTTACAGAGTTTCTGACACAAAACCTTCAATAACTGCAATTTTCCCCTTAATAAACCCCGTATTAACAGGTTTTGACTGACAAAGTACTAGGCCCTTCCGACAATATCCAAAGCTAAATAATTAAGGTCTTTATAGGTATTCAGCATTACCACAGAGCTCCCAATTTGTTTGTTTTTTTACTGACAAGCACCAGGCCCAGTGCTAGAACTACAGTGTGAAAAAAATAGGCAATATCTCAGGGATCTTGAAGCTAAGGTATTGGGCAAGTCATCACCATAAAGTTAATGCATGTTATCATGGGAAGATTCAATTAGCTATGGAAGTACAAAAACTCTTAACCTACTGAAGAGACATAAAAGATACATGAGAATTGATAAGACATGATCTGATTCCTGCTTACTTACATGACTTAAGGTTTCTTTTCTTCATGTGTATGCAGTTATAACAGCCCACACTGCTCTCTGCTGTTTGAATAGCTGAACCATGACCTACCTCAGGGCTTCCGTACATCTTCTCCATCAGCCAAGAACATCCTTTTTTTTCCTATTCTCCCAACAAACACTCATCAGATTTTTTCCTAAATGTTTCTTCTTTGAGAAAACTTTCAGAATAGTTTTTCCCCAATATACTCATGCAAAATAGTGTACATGTTCCTTCATAGTACTTTCCTTGTAGGGTCATTTTTTGAGATTTAAAGGAAACAGCTCTAAAAAGATTTCTACTACACGATGGGCATACACCATATTTTAGCTACTAGTATTGCCATTACCATAATCAAAACTAATCTCACTTTTGGTGTTAGTTTTATTTCTCCAAAGGAGAAACAAGCCAGGTGGCATGCACATGTACCTCAAAACACGGTCTTCTTTAATCCCCAAATCTGCTCTAGCTCTAGCAGGTTTTGCTGGTCAACAACTGGGATAGGAAAGAGGCAGTGTTGAAAGGATATGGGCTTTGAAAGACTATTTTTATTCAGACAAAGAATCGAATGTATACAAGATCGGTTTAATTCACCATAGTGTTTCTACAAAATTCTTTGATAATGCCAACTTTGAAAACATAAATCCTATCTTTTAGAAATGGGGTTCAGCACTTCTTGGGAATTTAGAAGAGTCTGATCCTTAATGATATATGTTTAACTTAGCATAGTGAAGAAGTAAAGGACACATTCACCCTGATAGGGTTATTGCTTAAGGAAAGTGCAATGTTAACAGTAAACTCACGGATTTATCAAATTCTTTCCCAGAATATCTTTGTTAAAACATTCCTTAAAGAAGTCGTTCCACTGCCAATTTTTTTCATTGCCAATTATTTAGCATAAATAAAACATATACTAATGTAATGGTATATTCATATTGTTTCACCAAATATAAGGGAAAAAGAACTGTCATTCTATTTTGTTCTGTGCTGTTTTCTAACTGGCAAATGGTAAAATGTTTTTTTAAAAACGCAACTGTTGTTCCCAATTAAAATAAGAATGCAAGGCTCTGGGAAAACAATTTGGCAGTTCTACAAATGTGCCTCTAAAAGTTTCTCTTCTCTAAGACACAAAACAATGAAGAGACACTTGGTTGGTGATAAGGCTCCCTTATATAAGAGAATTCAAAAGAAAACAATACAAGGTTTTTTCTGATTATTCCCTCTTGCGATCAGTCTCAAAGAGGAAATGTTTTTCATCAGCCTGTCATGGGAAAATTCTGAGCGAAAAGTATAAGGGAAGGGTGTGGAGGGGGAAGCATATTTCAGGTTGCCCACTTAGAGTCTCCATGACACATGTTGGCCATACATTAAACAAAAGATAAAAGAACATGAATGTCTTTGAAGATTTTAAATGATAATCACTTTTGTTGGACTATACTGAAGGTAAGGGCAAATTTTTAAGAAAATATTTAGTAGCATCAATCATGTGTAAAACATTCAAAGCTCCCTCTCATCACAGCCCTTGGGGAAAGTGCCTTTACTTACATAGAAAAGAAGAAAAAAGCTTGAAGTGTCTCCTGGCCCCGCCCCATTCCTCTACCATTTCCTGCACTGACCTTCCCTTTTTGAGGGACCACACCCTAACTTCCTGAATCTGGGCATGTGGTCTCTCTAAAGTATTTAACAGAGCAACTGTCACTGATCTGAGGGACAGAGTTACTTGCTCTTGGCACTTTGCTAGAGCTACCGGAAAGCCAGCATTTGCCACATCTGTCCCCTTATTACACAGCTGGCCTCTGAGATCCAGGGCTGATGAGAATTAAGAGTTCACTTGGTCTGGTAGAATTATCTCTGTGACTAATTCTGAAAGTGTGAGAAATCCCATAAAATATTCAATTCTGCAAGGAAAAATGTCCTATTGGTGGCTTATCATGATACAGAAAGGAGTTTCCAAACCTTTGTTGACACAAAATCCCTTGACCCAAAGGTGTTTAACTGCAAAAATACTTTAAATTTTTTAATTATTCCCATTGTGTTAAAATATATATAACAAAACTTGTCATCATTTTAGCCCTTTTTAAATGTATAATTCAGTGGCATTAATAACATTGACTTTGTTATTAACATCTCCAACTAATGGTACAACCATCATCACTATCTTTTACCAAAACTTTTTTATTACCCCCCCCAAAAAAATAACATCCCAAATGTAACCATTAAAGAATAACTCCTTGATTTCATATCAATGGAATCATATAATGTTTGTTCTTTCTCACTTAGCTTAATGTTTCCAAGGTTTTTCCATGCTGCAGTATGTGTCAAGATTTCATCCCTTATTATGTCAGACTATTTCATTGGGCCTCTTGGTCCCTGGGTCGATGCTCAACTACTGAGCAACACTGGCTGCTTTACTTACATGGAAGAAAATATGGAATACTAATATTCCATTGTATCATATACCACATTTTGTTTATCCACTCATCTGTTAATGGACACTTGGCTCTTTCTATATTTGTGTTATTGTGAATAATGCTGCAATCAACATTGGCATACAAGTATCTGAGTACCTGTTTTCAATGATTTGGGTAGAATTCTAGGAATAGAATTGATAGGACATATGGTAACTCTATGTTTCATTCTTCATGGAAACACCAAGCTATTTTCCACAATGGCTGCATCATTTTTCATTCTGCTTGTTTTCCCCTGAAACTGAATGTATAAAACACATAAAGATAGAGTGTCTCTGGTAGAAGCTTCTTGAATTAGCCTCTGAGGAAACACTTGGAAAGTTTTGGCTTCTTCAAAAACCTTTGAAAAACTCTTTAATCCCTTCTTCAACAGATGAAGAAAGGGAGACCAGAGAGACTGACTAAATTCCCCTAGGTCACACAGCTAGTAGATGTTCGCTGACAATATAATGCCAACATTGCTGAATGCAAGTTAGATTATATTTCCTGCTGGTTACATTTGGCTAATTGGGCATGTTTTTCTTCAATATTTTACTTTTTTGCCTTTCCAAACAAAAATAGCTAATATGTTAATGTGAATATCTAAAAATCTTTCCTATATGTGCCCTAGGATGAAGATAAGGGAATGTGGTAAAGATAAGGTAATGTGATGAAAAAAACTTATGCAGCCCAGGCAGTGTTGCTCAGTGGTTGAGCATCCACCTAGGTTCTATTCTGAATAAGGGCAAATGCCTGGGTTTGTAGGCTTGATGCCAAGTAGGGGGCGTGCAGGAAGCAGCCAAATGATGATGTTCCCCTCATTGACATTCCTATCTCTTTATCCCTCTCCCTCTAAAAATAAATGAAAACATTTAAAAAAAAAAAAAAAGAACACTTATGCAATTACCTTCATTTATGAATTGTGTTGATAAAAACATAATTATTCAAATATAGAAAGCAACTTTCTCCTATCTTTTATAATTTCAGAAAATGGTGCCAACAGAAATTT
This sequence comes from Pipistrellus kuhlii, assembly GCF_014108245.1. Taxonomy (NCBI): domain Eukaryota; kingdom Metazoa; phylum Chordata; class Mammalia; order Chiroptera; family Vespertilionidae; genus Pipistrellus; species Pipistrellus kuhlii. Next base: position 6,152,309 of record NW_023425404.1, read on the forward strand.
GCACAGTATTAAAGGAAAAGATAAAGTAGTTTCACACTCACAAATTAAAGCCAACATCCTTCTCCACACCATCACTTGTGTTGTTTATTTTTTTAAGTATATTTTATTAATTTTTTACAGAGAGAAAGGGAGAGAGATAGAGAGCTAGAAACATAGATGAGAAACATCAACCAGCTGCCTTCTGCACGCCCCCTACTGGGGATGTGCCCGCAACCAATGTACATGCCCCACACCGGAATCTAACCTGGGACCTTTCAGTCCACAGACCGATGCTCTACCACTGAGCCAAACAGGATTCGGCCACTTGTGTTGTTTAACCTGCTCGTGTTTATGCGGCATTAGTAAGGTCTCCATAAGATCTCATTTTAGGACCTGAGACAGAAAAGTCACCCAATATTGATTCAAAGCTTCGTAAACAGGCAAACAACATGTTGGGTTGTTTGGTTTGTTACATCTGCAGCATCTACAGAGGTGGAGACTCTACAATTATCTACATTGTGATAATGTAGATAATGTAGTTTTACAACCTTCCCAGTCCAGGTTGTATAATCTATTCAATCAAGAAAGCTAATTGTGATGATGTCAGGACTGATCTTCTTTATTCAACTGGAGAGAAGAAAATAGGGGATAGTGTTTTGTTTCTTTCTTTTTACTTTTGAACATATTTAATTCACTGTTTTATTACTACATTAAACCAGAGGGGAGACTTCTGAATCTATGCATGGAACTTTAAGAAATCACCTTTGAATGTTTTATTTCTAATGTTAGGATGTGGGTAGGTGAAAAATAAGAAAATTTGGTATACATCAGGCACTATCTATAGTTAAGTATGATTCAAAATCTTATAAAAGTGGTCCGTCAATTAACTAAGTGCGGCTTACTCTTGGCTTTCTTCCTATTATTTCATACACACAGAAACAAACCCTGATGGAGTAAAAATAAGTCTACCCTTGGGAGATGAATCACAAATATTGGGAAGAAATCCAATAGTCAACCACACTTATTCAATCATGGCAAATCTGTTTGCATTAGCCAGTAATTGGTTTAGGTATGTCACGTGATCCAGATCTGGAAAATGAAATGTAAGAAAAACTTCCCAAGAGGAGCCTCTGGGAAATATTTTTCTTTTTATTTGATGATGAAAGAAGTATGCAGAGAGAGGCCTTGATTTTTTGCCCTTTTATTTCATTTCTATTTTTTGTTCAGAATATTGTCACATAAAGAGTTGGAGCTGCAGCAACCATCTTGCAACTAAGAAAGGAATCATTATTAATACATAAGGATGGTCCAGTGTGCCCTAACTGGTTTGGCTCAGTGGATAGAGCACTGGCCTGCAGACGTTCAATTCTGGTCAAAGGCATGTACCTTGGTTGTGGGCACAACAGCAATAGGGGGTGTGCAGGAGGCAGCTGATTGATGTTTCTCTCTCACCGATGTTTCTAACTCTCTATCCCTCTCTTCACCGCTGTAAAAAAAAAAATCCATAAAATATATTTTTAAAAAGAATAGTCCAATGGTGAAATTAAATTATTTGAGTCACTAAAACAACTCTGGAACTGCCTACATACCTCCAGAATTCTTACGTAAAACATAAGCATCCATGTAAAACATAAGCATCCATATGGTTTGAGCTGATTTAATCTGGTGATCTGTTATTTGAAGCCAAATGCACTCTGGTTGATACAGCATACATATGTCTAGTGATCCACTTGTTTCTATCAGCTAAATTCAAGAGATTTTCAATCTGCATGCTCAGCTCTTCTCCTTAAACAATCTTTCACAATGGGAAAAGTAAATTATATCTGGTTCAACCACCTTTATAGATTAGCATAGGAAGATTGATGAATGTATGGTTATCCACATAACTGAAGTGATGCCTGATTGCTCATCTTGTCTTTAAGTCTCATACTTTCTCCAGTAGATAAAATGTGAGCTTAGAAGTTTTCTCTACCATCTGTGTAAGCTCCATCTTGGACTGGAAGTTGGTCCTGCTCTGACCTTAGACTGCTGGAGGTTCTGATATACTGCTTAGTCTTTCCAGAGCCTTCCTCTGCCTGTGAATCTTGTTACCTCAACCCAGAGCTAGAGAACTACTCTTACTAAAATGAAAATCTTAAATCTTAGATTCCATTATTTAGTATGCTTGTTCCTACCCTAACCAGTTTGGCTCAGTGGATAGAGCATTGGCCTGTGGACTGAAAGGTCCCAAGTTCAATTCCAGTCAAGGGCATGTACCTTGGCTGTGGACACATCCCCAGTAGGAGGTGTGCAGGAGGCAGCTGACTAATGTTTCTCTCTCATCAATGTTTCTAACACTTTATCCTTCTCCCTTCCTCTCTTTAAAAAAATCAATAAAATATATATTTTTAAAATAATCTTGTTCCTGTGGTTCAATTGTTGCCTTGTCTACTTGAGTGAATCCCCCCAGTATTGCATTCTGCTAAAACCCTACCAAAATTTGCCACACCCTTTGTAGAATTTATCTGTTGGCCTTTACTGGTTCCAGCCCACTCACTAGATTAGTATCCCCTGCTCTCCTGTACATCTTGCAAGTCTCATTTTCCTTGCTGGTCCATGCTGCTGAGGTCCCTAGCAGTCTCCTTCCTAAAATGATATTGGCTGGAGGCAGCAATAAAATTCAGTCCAAAGAGCCCAGGACTAAGAGTCAGACCATCTGAAATGCAATTATGGCTCTGTCCCATACTGTCCGTGTGATCATAGGAAAGTCACTTAACCTCTCTGGGCCCCAGCTTTATCATCTTTAAAATGAAGGTGTTGACAATGGAATAATATGCTGCCATAAAAAAAGAAGGAATTCTCATCATTTGCAGCAACCTGGATAGAACTAGAGAACATCATGCTGAGTGAAATAAGCCAGTCAATGAAAGAGAAATACCACATGGCCTCACTCATTTATGGATATTAAAGAACATTATAAACTGACAAACCAAAAGTCAGATATAAAGACAGTAAAGCAACAAGCAGACTGTAAAATTACAGCGGGGAGAGTAGGGAGATCTGGGGAAGATAAGAGATCAACTGAAGGACTTGTATACATGCATATAAGTACAACCAATGGACACAAAACTCTGAGGAGGGAGGGTATGTATGGGAGGGGGGGTAATGTTAAAATATGTACACAGATAATAATTTAATTAAAAAATGAAAAATAAATAAATAAATAAATAAATAAAGGGGAAAAAATGAAGGTGTTGAAATAAATGAACTTTAAGATCTCCCCCTGCTCTAAAACTTCAAAATTAAAAGCAAAGCTTTAAACTGATCTGACCACAAGTCATTTGTTTTCACAGTGGGAGTCTTTAAAAGCTTTCATTTTGCTTAGAGTTTCTTCCATTTTTTATGCTCTACTTTTCCTTCTGGATAACTCTGTTTCTTCTCCCAAAGGTTATTCTCTATTTATATGGTAATGTCCTAAATTGTTGTACTCTATGAAATATCTAGGCTTTGTACCAAAACATAGAATAACTATCCCAAATCTCAGAGCATTCTCCCTCTCCCTCTCTCTCTCTCTCTCTCTCTCTCTCTCTCTCTCTCTCTCTCTCTCTCTCTCTCTCAACATGAGAAAAATTTTGAATATTAGTTAAGGGTGTGTCTTCCCATTATACCATCAGTCTAAGAACAACTCAGCAGAAAATCAAAGAAAAAAATGATTCCAGGGACCTGAATGAACAGAAGTGTCACAAAAGATTAACCACCTTTGAGATTTTTCTATTAGCCCATCTCACTGTGATTCTTTGTCTACTTATTACATTTTAATCTGTACCAAACATACAATCTAGCATTTGAATTTTCCTCTAGCTTTGTCTAAATACTTTAAATAGACACACATAGAAATGCTTCTAAAGCTTAGTGCAACCAAGCAGATAATGAATCCATCAATTAAAATTATCCAGCCAATGGGATACTGAATCTAATGTTCACAACATTATATATATCAATATATATATTTGGTATATACATTTAGATCTAGGATATACTATATATATATATATATATATATAGTATATCCTAGATCTAAATGTTCTTCTTTGGAAAGGCGTTGGGTGGGAAGATGGGGGGGTAGCATAATTCTAAGATTTTCCAGTGCTACTGAGTCAGCTCTTGTATCAGACTGAAAAGGCCATACCTGCAGCTGCCTCTGAGAGGCACACATAGAACTGTCTCCTGAGAATCCTAGTACATGGGCAGGAGGGAAAGGTGGGTGTTCAGCTTCAACAACTCTGAGGCCCCACATTTCCCACAACCTAAGTTTGTGATGAGGGTTGGTTGGATAAAAGGAAGCAGAAACCATAGGTTTTATTCATTTCACTTCATAGCTCAGTCCTCTTTCTCTCTCACCAATAAACTCTGACCAATAACAAGTTGTTCAATAAATATGTATGGAACACTTAATCTATAGAAGGCAAGGCATAATGGCCTATAAGGAAGGAAACATGCACAGAGATATGGTTCTCGACCAGACATGCTTAAGAAAAGACATGTGGTCACATAATATGCAGCTCATGCCAAGAGTTAAATGAGGGATAAGGCTGTGGGTGATGGTTGGTTTGTTTAATCCCTACACTGACATCTCCAGCCCTACTCACCCTCTGCCTCAGAACAGGACTCACACCTGCACCTTTCCTGGGTCCTGACAAGATCAACGGAAAGTAGTGTGTGGAATGGAGAAACAGGACAAAGTGATAGAGTCCACGTTAGGAAAAAAGACGCACAGCAGTTATGCTACAGGAAAAGAAATTTGTGTTTGGCTAACACATCCTTCATGCTAGGACTGCACCTGGGATTAGGGGCAGGGAGACATCTCCTCATCCCTTTGCCTCAAGCACTTGAAGGGACTTGAGGCACCTCCTCCCACTCTTCCCAGGAGAAAATGAAGTGAAGCCTAATGACTGGCAGTGACTCGGAACTTAGGATGGGGCAGAGGGTCTTAGAGTCAGTCCCAGTCATTCTTCCAAAACCTTCCAAATGTGTTCCATTTTACCTCAAAATGAAATTCTAAGTCCTAAAAGATCCTGACATGAGTTGAGCCCCTCTCTTCTATATTGTCCCTTCACATTCTTCCCCCAGCTCCCACAGCACCAGGCACTCAGACCTCTCTGCTGCTCATCACACATACCACGCTTCCTCTCCCATAAGCATCTCAGCATTTACTGTCCTCTCCTCATTCTCTTGCTGTCTTTCAAGTTTATGCTCGAACACATCCATTAAAGAGAGATGGTCCCTCAACACTCTTTCTGAAATGATAACCACCCCATCATTGGCTCCCCTGTGTATTAGTTTCCTGATCAACTCCAATAAATTACTACATAATGTGCTTTCAAACAACAGACATGAGTCTGGAGGCCAGAAATTTGAAGTAGTTTTCCTGTACTAAAATAAATGTGTCAGCAGAGCTGTGCTGCCTCACAGCCTGAAGGGGAGAATCCATTCCTTGCCTCTTCCAGCTTCTGGTGGCAGCTGTTATTTTTTGGCTTATGTCTATGTCAATATTTGGAGTCATTTTACAACATACTGCTTTATTTTTTCTAATACTACATTTTATTACCTCGCATTGTATTACATATCTGTTTATTGTCTATTTCTCTCACCAAACCTGTCATATCCCCAACATTAGTAAATAAATATTTGTTGCATGGATGAACGCAGACTCCCTTATGGCCAACTAGTAGAGCAGTCATGGTTACAGAGATGGCTCAAGTAATGGAGCAGACAGCTGATTCTCTTGTCCCTCAGAGCTTTCATATGCTTTAGAGACTCAAGATTGCCAGGAGGAACATTAATCTACCTAAATGGTCTATTGTCCAGAACATCAGAAGACCATGCTGTCCAAGCAGATATCAGAAGACCCAGCCAGAGAAATACAATAGTACACTCTGAGAGTAATACTCAACCTAAGACCCTCAGGTTTCAGTATATAAATACCCCAGGTTCCTTGGTCCTCAGATGAGACAATTCTGAGCACAAAAAAAATTGATACCATTTTCCAGAGCATCCTCATAGTATTTAAACCTAGTCATCCCCCTGTTGTAGCTAGTCTGGTAGTATTCCACTAATTAACTGCTTCCCCTTTAGTGTGTCTCTTCCCCACTTCTTACAGGTGTTCCTCTCACCTCTTGAATAAACTAATACCACTCTACACTGTCTCAGGGCTTGTTCTGGAAGAACCCAAACTTAAACAAAGACTGCAATAAAGGATTATTTTGTGCCAACCTTGAAACTCCTGATCAGCGCCTGATTCTATAATACTAAAAATTTTCAGCAATGGACTCGACTTCCCCGCCTTTAATGACTGAGTGAAATGAACAATTTGTATAACTCTTTAGGTGTACACTGCGCCGCTTACTTGATCAAGCCAAGTTCTCCCTCCACCTGTATTAAATTAGATCTGTGTCCAAGACAACACAGAGAACTGGAATGTCTGTCAAATCAGGCTCACACGAATCAGAGATATTTCCAATATTGAGCTGTATTAATAATTCAAGGATATGAGTAACCCAAGGCACAGGAGGGGAACATCCAGGACCTCAAATGCACAGAAGGCCACACTTCAGCTCATATTTAACATGTGGTCTCCAAATGATGCCATAGAACATGACATACAAAGAAGGGAACTTTTTTGGTCATGGTACATTCTCATTTTATAGTCAGAGTGTTATATAGCTTATATGACATTTTCCAGGAAGCTATTCTCCATGAGTCAATAGATTCTAGGTTTGTTTATCATAGTTAATCCTAGGCATATCAGGCTCAACTTTTTAAAGGAATTCCATAGATGAGGATTCTCCTGTTAGTAAAATATCAGGTCTGTGCCTGATTAAAAAGAATTTGAGCAGATAATCAACTTTCTTCCTTGGGACATCGCTCAATAAAGGGAAAACATTGATTATAGACCTATTGGTAGATCTTTGCTTCCTAACAAATTATTATGTTAAAATACAATATTTGATGGATAGCATGGAATGACTATCAAAGGGTTTATAAGCTTATTGATTTATTTTGAAGACACTACCCAGATTTTGAAAGTATCTGCTCTTAATTATCCTGTTTTACCATTTCTTTCTCATAGAGCATACATATCTTTTGGCAAATGCCATCTATTAGTTGCCATTATTTCTATACAAATTTGAAAGAAATTTCTATAACTGGTCAGTAAGGCCTAAGCTTTCTTATGCAATCTTTTGAAAAATATAAGAAAATAGAGAGGCTCTGGAAATGACATCATGATAAAAATAATAAAATTCAAACTCCAGTGAATGCATGCTGGATAATCCATTACAGAGAGTTGTTCAAAATATAATTAAATGAAAGGAAAAAGATTAACATTCTGACAGACCCTTCATCTGGTTTTTAACCAAAAGTTGTCAGTCAGTGGAAATCACAGCATGCTATGCCTAAATCCTCTCTCTTGGGAAAGAGGAAGAAGGCTAAGAAGAAACATAATTTTTTTTTAATTTTACGCTGGCAAGCTTTCCCTGAAATACTCAATTTTAGTATATTTCCTGAAGGTAAGAATTTCTCATTCTTCATTTATTTTTAAATAAAGAGAAAAACCATAGAAGAAACAAAAATGAGAACTGGACCAAAGAATACATAACTTTGTTTCTGCAACCATGCATTTTTTTTTCTTTATTACATAGATTTAGACTACTAAGTTTTATCTATCCCTTCTGCTTCTAACTGTAACTACTTTGTTTTAAGTAAGGCCGGACCTAATGGGGCAAAAAGCATAGAATTCTCTATTTCCTCATCTGTCCTTACCCAGAATGCAGCAGGTCACAACACAAAGGCTACCACCACCACCTCAGCTAATCCAGAGGGCTGACTTTCATCCCAAGATGAAGGTGCCCAAAAAGGCTCCATTACCCCTTCTGAAGAATGGAGATCTCAGCAAAAGAAACAGAAATGTTCTGAGTGTTAGACTGTGGTTTAAGGAGGAAAAAATACAAACCATATTTCAAAGAGACAACAAGCCATAAAAAGTTATAAAAAATTGAAAGTATTCCTAGAAGCCCCATTCTGTGTATTTCTCTCTTCTCTTTTTTTTTATATATTTTATTGATTTTATACAGAGAGGAAGGGAGAGAGATAGAGAGTTAGAAACATCGATGAGAAAGAGTCATCGATCAGCTGCCTCCTGCACACCCCCTACTGGGGATATGCCCGCAACCAAGGTACATACCCTTGACCAGAACCAAACCCGGGATCCTTCAGTCCCCAAGCAGACGCTCTATCCATTGAGCCAAACCGGTCCCGGCTCTCTTCTCTTTTTTTCAACACTTTAGGTTTCCCTGAATTTCTATGCCTCTTACATATATTTCCAAACCACCTATGTAGGAAGGATTTGAGATCTGTTTATCTAAACTGAGTGAAATTAAGGATATTTTTCTTTTCCTAAGGTTATTTGCAAGTCTAAGTTCCCATACAAATTATAAAATGAAAACTTCTGTTAATTCTTTTGTCATGGTGCTCTTTTCAGAAAAAAAAAGAAAAGAAAGAAAAGAAAAATACAGAATATGTCAGACATAAAGTGATTTAAGCAATTCTTCATTCTACAATAAGATCAATCAAAGTTTTGATGCCATTGTTATTTTTAGCCAAGCTAAATACTTATGCACTAGTATTATATATTAAATGGTTAAGTGTATACCTATGGTATTCAGTGTCCTAATTAAATCATGTATGCATATTTAAATCATATATATTGTAGAACACTGAAAAAAATTATCTCATTAAATTTTAATTAAATAATTTTTACTAAACTCTTCACATATTAACCTAACTCAGTGTCTTGACACATGTCATTCTAAATTTAAAGTTCTTAACTTAAACCTACTTTACTTTTTTAAAGTGTTCTTTCACATGTATACTATTTACAAGTATTGTTCTACTCTGACACTTGTAATATTGACTGAGAGTAATTACTACATCAGAAGTTAATTTTTCTGTTTCCACCATTTTTTTTCAAGTGAATTCTGCAAGTGTCCAAACCTTGCTTTGATTGACTTTATTTCAGAATAATGTATTTACTCAACATTATCAACCAAAGGATTTGTATGCATGCATATAGGCCTAACCCAATGGACACAGACAACAGGGGATGAGGGCATGAGTGGAGGGATGGAGGGGATAACGGGGGAATAAGGACACATATGTAATAACTTAATAAAGATTTTTAAAAAAAGAAAAAGAAAAAAGTGAAAGAACATGTATAATCTGAGAAGCTTTATGATTAACTCTTTATTGTGAGCGGTTGTGTGACAGGGACAATTCCAAACACCAAGAAAATCACTGTTAATGTCTTTATGCATTTTCTCCTAATAATAAATTTTTTGACATATTAGACCCACATTAGAAGCAATTTTGTATTTATCCTTGTTTTCGCCTTATTTAGAATTTCTCCACATCATTACATATTCCACTTAAATATCACTTTAATGTCTGCATGATATTCCATACTATAGGTACACTGTAACGTACTCAACATCTTCCCATCACCTGATGAATTTTTAGATTATTTCAATGCCTATTATAAACAGTGCTTCAAAGAAAAATCACTGTACATAAATATTTGTTGCATGGCTGATTATTTTATTATAGTAGGTTCCTAGAAGAGGAATTACTAAGTAAAACAATATATACAACTTTGAGACTTTTGAAACAAATTAATACATTGCTCTAATGACAGTTATTGTCCACTCTTCGCAGTGGCAAAAGAGAGCCCAATTGCCATATCTGTACCAGCATTGGGTATTTTGCATCTTATTTAATTAATTTTATATTTGAAAAGATTACTATTGCTTTATTTTCAAATAATAAATGAAGCTAAGCATTTATACAGCTATATTACTAGACAGCTATTATTTTCTCTTTTGTGGTTTGTTCCATGTTTTCTCCCATTTGTCTATTAAATCTCTACTGCTTTCCTTAGTAAACTGTATGAGCTTCAGATATGTTCATGATATTAACATTTGCTTAATCACAGTTGTTGAAATCACATGTCACTATTTTTAAAAATTCTTTTCATTGTTTTTATGATCAAAAATTTTGAAGGGTTTTTACCTAGTAAAATCTATTTTTATTTCTTTGATTAACTCTTTGATTGGCTATATTTAAAGTATTATTGACCATTCAGGGTCACAAAAATATTCACTTGTTTATTGCCTAGTTTTTCTTCATGGCCTAATTACTTATTTATTCATTTACTTATTTCATGTGTAATTTTTAAATCATCCATGTGTGATAACTTTCAAATGGCCCATGAGCTCTATCTCCAGATGGGAACACATCCACAGATGATCATTTGGTTGCAGCTTTGCCAGCTGAGCCATGCTCAGAATTCTGACCTATAAAAACTATGAGAAAGCAAAAGTTTTAAGCCTCTAAGTTTGTGGTAATTCGTTACACAGATAGAAAATTAAGCCCTACCTGGTTTGGCTCAGTGAATAGAGCATCAGCCTGAGGAATAAAGGACATCTGGTTCAATTCTGGTCAAGGGCACATGACTGAGCTGCAGGCTCCATCCCCAGTTAAGGGTGTGCAGGATGTAGCCAATCAATTCTCTCTCATCATTGATGTTTCCATATTTCTTTCCTTCTCCCTTCCTCTCTGAAATATTTTTTTTAAAACTTAATACAGACTTTGGTATCAGCCCTGGGTTGTGTATGTAACAAATTTATTAAAATATGGGAGTGTCCTCAGATCTATCAATGAAGCAAAAATCTCTAGAGAACAGAATAGGCGAATCAACATAAATGTGAACAAAATAATTTGTGACATAACCCTAAAATGGAATACATAGAATATTATTGTAGATATAAAAATATTATAGATATATGATTAAAGGAACATTGTAAATAGCATCATGCACACAAATATACATGCATGCACATGCAGGAAGAAAGAGACAGAAAATATAGACAAAATACCAATGAAAAACATTGATGAAAATTATCTCTGGGTAGTGAAATTTGGAGGTTGTTTCCTTTTGTTTATTTGTAATTTCCTTGCAATTCCTCTAAATTGGAAAAATATTGTGTGTAATAAATTTATACTGTTTAATTGGATGATACAATATAATGCATAGTAAAATACTATATAAATGGCAAAGTGCCATTCAGACATGAGTTATTATTAATCACCATTTTAATTTTTTTACCAGCTGTTCCTGTGACTTTAACATAAATCATATAAGTAGGTGACAGATTAGATGGCCTTTGGAATAATACAGAACTGGGAGTTAAATCTTAGCTTCCCCTTTTGGTGGCTGGATGACCTTGGGCAAACGAATTAATCTTGGCTTATCTTTGATGTTTTAAAGGTAAAATGAATATGATGATACCTACATCAAAGGCTTGCTGGGAACATTAAATAAATTGATTAAAATAAGGAACTCATTCTAGATGAAAATAATTCAATACAAGTTAACCACACTATTATCACTGCTCGTATACATTCATCAACCATTTGCTGAGTTCCCACTCATTGTTAGGGAAGAACTTCTTGCCTCAAGAAGTTCTCAGATCTGGGGATAAAGTAGATGAGGCAATTCTAAGGTATCCCTATACCTAGTACAGAAAATGCAGTACAATAACTACTGAATGAACAGCTTTGATTACTTAAATGATAAAGTATATGTGAAATTCTATGAGAATAGGAAAGAGAGGCAGGTACCTCTAACTAGGAGAGAGTGGTGAGCCTTTATAATGAAGATGACACCTGAGCTCATTCTGAAAGGATGAGTGGTAGCTTAACAGGCAAGGAAGGAGGAGGTCAGCATTACAGGGAGAAGAAGGAGCAGACTCCAAACCAGAGCCATCCAGTCTTGTGTTTGGGGCATAGAAGTAGTTTCACAGGGCTAAAGAACACAAAAGAACACATTGGTATTGAAGCATGAGCTTACCCTTGCTTTATGTCAAACATTTGAAATTCTGAAATGCAACTAGAAGGTTCAACTGTGGCCAAGTGGAATTAGTGCAAAGTGATATACAAGGAAGTAGCATCTCACAATTAAATCCATAAATTAAACAGCAAGATCTTAAGAAAGATCAGCAGTTTTAAAATACAGTCTCCATACAAAATTAAAGAAAATAATTTGACCTTGGGAGCAGACTCAGTGTTATTTTCTCTGCTTTCATTATCACTATGTAGTGTTTTTTATAATTACACTGCCAAACCATATTAATATAGATGATTTATGAAACCACTCATGCCCAACCCTTTGGCCCTTGGAAGAATACACAAAGTAAACATGAAATTGTTTAGAATTTATATTTACTTTGCCTTTAATAAGAAATAAAATACAACATGAAGATTGGCTATTTGGGGTGGGCACTGGATTGTTTCTGTTAGCTCTTTCTTTTTACATCAAGGTGAACGTTTCGGACCCAAAAAACACATTAAGTGAACAAATTTTTATAAGTGAAGCATAGCTATTCTACCAGAGAAAGGAAACCAATAGACTGAAGGTAGACCACTACTTAGAGGGCATCACTTAACCTAGTGTGACATACAAACTACATCAGTCTTTTAACTGTCTATCATCTCCAGTAGACAGGCAATCACAATGGGTGGAGACTAGCACTTCCATGACATTCCACAGACTCTTCAGAATACATTATATTTTCTGGGATAAAGTAAGTGATCAATAAAGAAGTGCTGAATAAATAAATGGATGTGTGGATGCCGCCATTTTACTTCAAAGGAAACAAGTTTAGAAAAGCTAACATCACACAGCTAGATAGTTGCATTAATGCAACAAGATTTCAAACTCTATTGGCTATAATTATATTAGCTTTTTTTTTCAGTTCAAAAAATGTATACTAAAGCCATAATACATGCCAAGACTGTGCTGGAAGTAGGAGATACAGAAATGAAAAATACCCACTTTCTACTATTGATGTGGTTTTGTGCTGAAAAACAAAGGCATTAAAAGCCCTTATGAAAAAAAAAATATATGTCTCATCTAAACCTCCAGGAGCAAGGCTAGCAGGTGGGTTGCTTGGGAAATGACTGTGAATTTGAAAACAATCTCTACAAATCAAAGAACCAAGTTGGGTGCAAGACACTGTAAGCCAGAAGGCCTGGCAGCTCAGTCACTAACTTGTCATCTCGCTTTGCATAGCTTCTCCTCATCTCTCTGCACTTCAGTTCCCTCACCTATATACAATCTTCGAGTTAAGTTTCTTTGTTTAGCATAAACAGACTCTCCAAAAAGCTTAATAGACTTTGAGAGCCTGACGCAGATTCTCAAAGCCTCAAACAGGAGCATTTTGGGAAAGAGAGCAAAAACAAACCCTCTGGGGTCTCCTTTATCCCAATGGAAGTAGCCGCAAACAATGAGCCCCACAGTCCAGTGATATCCAGCAGGATGTTTCCTGCTTAAGTCTGTACCTGCTAATCATATAGCCAAGCTGTCACACAGGTGATACACGCAGAAAACAGCCTTCTGGGGAAAAGCCAAAAATACTCTCTTCCTAGCCAAAGAAATCAAAAGAAGTGATTGCCTCATTCACCTCCCAGGGCCCTCGTGAGAAGGAATTGTTTAAGCCAGGGAAATCAGTCTGTCTTCATCTCCACATGTTCTCCAGGGCATTCCATGGCTTATGAAAAAGGTCCAGAAAAATCTAGGTACACCATTAGCCCTAAGAGGTATTGCTTGCTTACTCCCATCACTGCTCTCCATGATGAAACTCAAGTAAAGCATTTCCTAACCTCCATCCTCATTTGTATCATATGCCCTTAGTACTCTGTGCTCTGAGAATCCAGATGTAAACCTTTATCTCAATACTAATTATTCATGAATTTCTTTAATGTCTGTTATAGCTATATAGTGAGCTTCCAGGTCTCACGGACTATGTATATCTTGTTCTTTTATTGTGTCCCTCATGACAAAGCAGTGCCTGACACAGAATTCAAAAAATGGGTTAAAAATTTTTTTCATAATTACTGTCTACTCCACCAGATTATATACTTTCTAAAGACAGCACATACCTTATTCGTTTTTTACTGTCGCTTACTTAACTTAGTTGCTGGTTCACAGTCAAGATAGGCTTGTTGAACAAACAAATGCACAGTAAAGGGACGAAAGCACAATCCCCAAACCAGACCTCTCATCTATGGCTGGAACAGATTTCCCTAATGCCAGTTCATTATGAAGATTTCCATCAGTGCCCCTTGGTCTGGAAGCCTCATAGACACACATACACCAATCTGGAAAGACTCAGAATCTGTATGGCATCACATTCATTGCTGGGCAAATGGGCATTAGCAGCTGGAGACAACTGGATCCAAGTTATAGTCATACTAGAGACCCAGTGCATGAAATTCGTGCATGGGTAGGATCCCTAGGCCTGGCCAGCAATCAGGGCCAATCTGGGGGACAATCAGGGGTCCCTTCTGGCACCTGACTTGGCTAGCATGGTGCTGCCCACTCACCGGCCCTGCCCCCTGCCACAACCACCAGTTGCATCCCTCTGCGGGGTGACCAGCAGGGTGATTGGGGTCCCCCCTCTGGCACCCACCTTGGCTGGCCTAGGGCCTGTGGGCTATGGGCAGCTCCTGTGTTGAGCATCTGCCCCCTGGTGGTCAGTGCATGTCATAGCGACCAGTTGTTCCACTTGGTCATTCTGCCATTCTATCAATTTGCATATTAGGTTTTTATTATATAGGGTGGAGTCTACTTTAAATTTTCATTGGCTCATTACATTCCCCTATATTCTTCTATAACATTCTCCTATAATGTCTTCGCATGTACCAGAAATTTCAATGCCCTGTAATTCAAGAATTTTGAGTTTTAGTCCCAATTCTACTAGCCCACTTTGTGAATTTGATGTGCCATTTGAGCACATTGGGATTTAGTTCACCAGTCTATAAAATAAAGAGGTTGACCGGTATCTATAAGACTCTTTCCAGGAAACCTAACATGTTATGAACATAGGTCAAGCCCATGACCATATGAATATAATTAAATACTGTTCTGGATTATACATTCCTTCTTCTCCACAGAGTCAACTATTCAGAGGTAAAGAACTATATATCTTGGGTTACTATTCAAAATGTAAACTCAAAAGATTTATTAATGTGATTTCTAATTTCCTGAAAAGTCCCTTCCTATGTTGACTGACCCCAGAACAGCTTGTGGCATTATAAATGAGGTCTTTGGACTCATAGTGTATATTGTGATATGTAAGACACCTTTAGCTCTTAAAGCTAAAACCTGAGGTCTGTTGACTTCTTCCTCTGTGGTCCAATTCAAATATTGCCTTGATATTTGATTTTTTTACAGAGAGGAAGGGAGAGGGATAGAAAGTTACAAACATCAATCTCTATCCTTCTCCCTTCCTTTCTGTAAAAAAAAAATCTCCAGAAGATTTTCCACTTTTTTGCAAATATGATTCTTTTCCGCACCCTGTGGTCTCCAGCCTGCTCCTGTTTAAGTAAAGGTTGTGGTTTGCATGCTTTTTTTGAGACTCTTTAGTCATTTTCTCTAAGAAAAGCACCTAAGTGCTATAATACATTGAAAGTACAAACCATCTCCCAGAGCCATGTGGCCAATGCTGTTCTTTCTCAGCTGACCAGAGCAACAGAACAGCATTCTAATTGGCTCATGTTCCCCTCCTGTAGTGAAGTCACCACCTCTGCACTACAAAAAACACCTATGAATTTCAGGCCCTAATAACTGGAAAAGAAATATCCATCTAAGCCCTAATCGGTTTGGCTCAGAGGATAGAGCATCAGCCTGCAGACTCAAGAGTCCCAGGTTCGATTTTGGTCAAGGGCATGCACCTTAGCTGCAGGCACATGTCCAGTGGGGAGTGTGCAGGAAGCAGCTGATCTATGTTTCTCTCTCATTGGTGTTTCTAACTCTCCCTTCCTCTCTGTAAAAAATCAATAAAGTATACTTAAAAAAAAAGGAATATCCATCCAAGACGATCATTTTTAAGCCACTGCACTGTGATCCTAAGTATAGATAAATTAATATATTTTCAGCTAACATAGGCTGATATTCTTTCTTGTCTATACACATGAATACACAGAAATTCTATATTCAATGTATGCACAAGAGGAAAAAATATTTTGAATATTTTTATTGATTTCAGAGATAGGAAAAGAGAGAGAGAAAGAGAGAGAGAGAGAGAGAGAGAGAGAGAGAGAGAGAGAGAGAGAGAGAGAGAGAGAGAGAGAAAGAAACGTTGATCAGCTGTCTCTTGCACACCTCCCACTGGAGATTGAGGAATCAAACCTATGACCTCCTGGTCACCTGATGACACTCAATCAACTGAGCCATACCAGCTGGGCTTGAAAATTACTTTCAACACAAGTGGCTTGAGAGGTTACTTATCAGTTCTAAAGCTTTTAGATGCAGAAATCAGGTAGATGTTCTTTCTAGCATAAGCATTCCTTTAAAGTTTAAAGTATGCTCATCTCAGCAAACAGAAATGTGAATTACACTTTGCAAGACTGAAGGCTAACAACTAACAGCAAAAGGAAAAGTACCACTTCTTGGATAGTACAATATTTTGTAAGTGACTCAAAAGACACATTTCAAGGTGCGGGCCAAGAGCAACCAGTGTGCTACAGTTGGGTCTATTCTGTTTGAGGTTAGAATGGTCCATGTGCTGAATCATCCCCCTTAATGGCCACTCTTCTAAAATAGAGATTTTTACATGTTAATGTGTAAATGACTCACCCAGCACTCAGTTACAATGAATATTCTAGTCCAATAGGTCTGGGGCAAGGCCTGAGTTTCTACAATTGTAATAGATCCCAAGTGGCATTGCTACTGCCCCTCTTACCACACTTAAGAAGGAAATATCTCAAACAGACCAATTATCCCTTTTTTTCAAGGATGTTTTGTTTCCTTTTGATAGCTAGTAAAAAGAAGTAAGAAGAATTTGGTAACTAGAAAGGTTTGTTTTTCTCTGTCAATACCCTCCAAAATAAAGTATCTCTTTTGTAGGCATTTCCTATTTTCATTTGGTTTCTTATTTTCATTATCAGAGACATGTTGGGAAATAAATGATAGGTCCCTGTGGTTATCCAGTCCACGAACATGGAGAAAACATTAAGAATTGATACATATTAGAATCTCATATTTCAGAAGAAGGAAGGCCTTCGATGTCCATTTGATCACATCATAGGTATCCCAAGTGGGTTCCCAGAGTAGAGTCTAGGGGATCAAGGCTTCCCTGAAGCTGAAACTAGAGCCCAATTCTCCTGATGTCTATAGCAAAGTGCCTGGTTCACTGAGTTTACAGCGCACAATAACAATTCAGTTATTTTATCTCTTTTTGCCACAACTGCATCTTGTCAGCATTGCTGGAGATATGGTTGCAATAAACATACATACTATGCCCATTTAATAATAAAAGAGTCAAGACAATAACCAATAACAACAACAACAAAAAACACCTGTGCTTAAACCAGTGCGCACGCACACGACACACACACACACACACACACACACACACACACACACACAAATGCATGGGCAAAGCTACAAGGAGGTTTTTCTCAGGCGGCACTCTGATCTGTCATTAAGCCAAGTTTTCTTATGGTTTTATGCTTGGTAGAAACGAAATGTGACAGATAAAACAATGTGCTGTGTTTTTGTTATGATTCCCTTTGTTTCCTTTCTTCCTGAGTTGGCCCAGTGTGCAAGCATTGATCTTCTTCTCATATAGCGTTATATTGTGTTTTCTTTGTTTTCATCAAAACAATTAGTTGCAGCTCAGAAAATATAATTCTACCAGCACATCACAATCCTGTTTCCTGCCTGCTTTAATGAAGTCGGGCATCATGCGAAGCTGAAGCACCAGGGGAAAGAATGCGTTGTAAAGTATAATTGCTTTCCAGAAGAAAGACCTTCCCCTGTGAATCCATTTAGAATTAAACGTTGTAGATTTTTTCTTTTTCTTTTCTTTTTTCCCCCTGGCTCTTCTTTAAGGATATGCCGTGCAATGCCCTAGCTTAGGTAGAAGGTTTGTCCAGCTTCCAGGGATGTTAATGCAGAAGATGGGCTAAGATCAAAGATTAACTTTCAGGTGTTTGCCCTTTGTCCCAAGAATGTTTGCCCAATACTATTCTTGCTAATGTTTTGACATTGAATCATGAATGTTATTGCGGGGTGGTCTTCCCACCCACCCCCCATTTGGACACCCACCCACCGATCTCCAAAGCCCAATCAAAGATGAAGCTTTTCATTTGTTCAGACCCTTCAGCCTCACTGGTCTTCTTTGAGTGTGTTGGTCTTATTCCTGCCA
The DNA here is from genome assembly GCF_014108245.1 of Pipistrellus kuhlii. Lineage (NCBI taxonomy): Eukaryota > Metazoa > Chordata > Mammalia > Chiroptera > Vespertilionidae > Pipistrellus > Pipistrellus kuhlii. The sequence continues at coordinate 6,170,590 of NW_023425404.1, forward strand.
GGAGGGGTTTGCTGTCACTCTTCCTCCTACCTATGATGCTCTCCCGCCTCATCTCTGTATAACTGGCTTGTGTACCTCTTTAGAGAGGTCTTCTCCAAAGCCTCAATCTAAAGTCTCCCCAGCAACTCTCACTCATGCTGCTCTCGTGCCTTTCCGTGCATCCATCACTGCCTACTCTCTCTGCGATTTACTGTTTTCTATCTGTCCCAATAAAAATATAAGCTCAACGAGGTTAGGGACCTTTTCCGCTGTGGTAACCATACACTTTGAACATTAATTGGCACATGGGTGTTGCATAATTAGTTTTGCAACGTGATTGAATGAGTGAAATGAATCAGTCATATGGGCATATATTTAAAATCCCAGAAACTGAAAGCAGCAAAAGAACAAAAAGTTGCTCTACCTGCCACTTAATTTCTAGAAATATAAAGAGAACTTCAAAAAGCTACAATGCCATTTTTTTTAGAAGATGCTCAAACGTGACTCCAAGGAAGAAATTTCATTTATTATTTTTATTATTATCATCATCATCATCATCATCAAAACAGTTATTAAGTGCCATCATCATCATCATCATCATCAAAACAGTTATTAAGTGCCATCATCAAAACAGTTATTAAGTGCCAGGCAGTATACTGGAGTCTTAGAAATCAAACATTGCAAAAGACAGACATGGCCTTTGCCACGGTGTCACTTGGGCTGAAATGTGGGGAAAAGGGAGAGGAGAAACCAAGACATAATAGCTTTGTGGCAACATTATTCTCCCCACCCAGTGAACTAATATAAAGCTCCAGAGTCACAAATGCAAAGAAAAGTATAAAAAAATATAAACTATAAAAATGCAGGGGGAAGGTGGTGTTGATTATGAAACATCTGTCAGAGCTCCATTATTCTGAGACTTGGGAAAAACTCAAAGCTCTCAGAAGGGGACCTAACTAAAGTGAACTCCCAGGGACATCTCCTGGAGAAGCCTCCCATCACCCCCCTGGCCTGGCCCCTTCCCACCAGGGAGCCCCCGACAATTGTGATTGCCCCAGAACTCACCAGGGCCAGATGAACAAAACCTATCAGCAAGATAAACAACTTAGACTAGGAATTTATTCGGCCGAAAATGATTATGAAGGAGTTCCTGGGGAAATGAAGATAAATCGAACTGTGTGAGAGAAAATTTTACCATTAAGACAGTGCAGCGAACCTCCATCAGCGCTATTGAAGTGGCAAATTTCTAGGGACCCACAAATAAAAAGTATTATGCAGTAGATAATTACACTCCAGTGGATGTAACTTAATCATAACATAATTAGCGGCAGGAAAATAAAAAAACATTTCACACAAGCATTACAATCTGCCAAGTTAAACAAATCTTGCTCATTGGCACATGTCAGGAGCAGGGCCTTAATCATAATACAGTCTTGATTTTGGTCCCCCTTGGAAACCAAAAGCACAGCCTCTTAATTATTATCGATGACCCGGAGGAAAAAATGGGTAGTTTTGGCTGCAAACCTACTGAAAATTGTATATTTATAATAAATTTAAGAGCCTGATGGTTAATCTAGATTATTCTGGACAAATGTGCTTGCCTTTCCTGAGGCTCTAAATGGAGAAAGAAAAGAACATTACTATGCTTCAGTTACGTCTCAGGAGAATTTCCTTTCCTTATTGAAGTGTTGAAAAAATTTCATCCACCCTATAAATCTAAGAGTCATTGGCCTTGGTTTGGGGCGCCACCATCCAAAATAAACAAATAAGAGCAGTTTCTTCTCTCTGGCTGCATCTGTATAATACCAAATTAACTATCAGCTTCAAAAATAATCAGTCAATTAGAGGAACAAGTCAAACCGCTTTTAGTCCTACAGACACAGGAAATGAAGATTGAGCAAATCTTTCTACTTTTCTGCCCAGTGTTAGGTCAAGTGTGTACTTTCCATAGAGTTCCTATCAATTTCAAAGGCCTAAGCCATAACAGCACAGATCAGGACAAAATATGCAATTCTTCATGCTCAGAGCAATCTTCTCTCTATAATGTTGTTTAAGCTCATTGGTCTCCCACCCCTTGTACTAGAGAATAGAAAATTTTCTGTAAAAAACTGGACAGTACATATCCTAGACTTTGAGGGCCACATATAATCTGTCACACATATTTCTTTGTTTTATTTGTTTTGGTTTTTAAAGCTACCAAAAAAAAATGTAAAAACTATGCTTAGGCCATGAACCATACAGAAACAGGCCAAAGTTTGTCAACCCTTGATGTATACCAACTTCAAAGCATATCAGGTATGAATACTCCAAATAAAGGGTAAAGGATGTAAGAAGTGACTTTTTAAAAAAAAATCTTTAAAGACCAGTTCATCCCTTTAGAGAAATTTTACTTTGTTCTTGTGGCAGGGATAATATTTTAAATATATATTACACTCCTGCTTGATTAAAGTATTGATCACTAGCTGATATAAGAAATAAACCCCCAAATCTCAAGTAACTATCCTAACAACGAATTTGTTTTTTATGGAGGAGGAGGATGGGCAGGAATTGTCTGCTCCACAAAGGCATGTAGGAAACCATGCAGGCAGAGGATCAACCAGTATTAACACAAGATTCTTGAGGTCACCACTGATGTTGACATCCTGTTAGTGGACAGGGGACAAAAGAGCACAAAGTATGCCCAGTATAAACCATATCGACACAGAACTAACATATAAAATGTGATTCACATGTCATTGGTTAGAACCAGTCACATGGCCACATTTAGAGGCAGCCATGAGAAATATGGATGCAGGTGAGCATTCATTTTCCAGTGAAAACTGTAGGGACTGTGGGGGGTTGTCCCATTTCTGTGTTGGCCAACTCTTTATGGCTCTCAGGAGAGTCAATAGCTCCCACACACCCCAGCGAGGGAGATATAAAAATTAAAATTTTGTTTCAGAACAAAGCCAATGCAGAGTTTATAAAACTTGTCATCTTATAACAGCTCTCAGATGGGCAGAAGCCATTCCGTGACCAACAGGGGCCAGCACGGATCCAGAAGCTGGCACTCTACCCAGATGTGCTTCTCCCCTCCTGGAAGAAGAGAGAAGGAGAAGTGTAAGCACAGGCCTGAAATATTGAGTTTTCCTTCCAACGTGAGGAAGCTTCAAACAGGCCCGTGGCTAAAATAATGCCTAAATTTGACTGCATATTCAACTAGATTGAATGGAATAGACCAGAATGCCATAAAAAAAATAATGCTGTCTGCTCTCAGCAGCTTGAGGGAACTTGAGAACGATATGGAGTCAAGTTATAGAAAACTAAAAAGTTATAGTTCTGTGCCCCCGAGTGGTAATGTGTAAATGTATACCTGATCTACTATGTTTATTTTCGTTAAATTGTCTTGTTCCCCCTCAAGCTGAAGGCAATATGTCAAAACACTTTTACCTACTGCAGGAAAGAGTGCTTTAAGTGCAATGTTGGGATGTTAGATATGGAAGAAATCACATAGCAATGTTAGACTCGAGCAGTTGTTATAAATACAAGCTTCAGTGATGGACAGAGCTTAGAGCAATCCATGGCTATGCCATGTGTCAACCCTCAGATTTTGAACTTGACATTGAGCCTCGACTTCCTCCTTTATGGAGCAGAAATAACACATACTTCACAAGGTTGGTGGCAGGTTAATGAGGATGGGTGTGTAAATACTCTTACCTCAGGTCCTGGAACATGATAAATGCTCAAAACAGTATAGCCGGAACCAGTCCCGCTCCTACTTTTTCCAACTAAGCACATACTGAATCAAAAGTCTCAGTGGTTCACTAAAAGTCCACATCCAACATTAAAAGCATTAATTACATTATTCAGGTTTAAAAAGAGTATTCATTTCCACTCACCCCCAAACCCCCACCCTACAGCAAAAAAATAAATAAAATAAAATAGGTCAGAGTCTAACTACAGGACCATCTCTAGGGGCAGGAAGTCCAATCCAAAACAAATAACTGGCAAAGAGAAGCAATTATAGTATACATATCCCATGAGTGTGTTTCTGCTTTAAGGCCAAGATCAAGCTATAACACTGTAGTTGTTATAAAAAAATATAATTTTTTAATTTTTTTTGCAAAATCACTCTGTTGACATTTTGGAAGTTTTGCTGTTGATTATACACTGAGGATGAACAAGCTGAACATTCAAGGCCAAATTAGTCTTCAGCCCTTGGCTAGAACTGCACGTTCTCACAGATACAGTTAAAACAGTGGTGTTGGTATCTGGGGGTACACAGTGGCAACAATAAGAGCTAACAGATAGTATCAAGATGAAAGAATTCAAAGTTGGAGGTTTAATAGCAAATGTTTAATAGCAAACCTATAATCTCTGCATTCTACCGTTTATGAACAAATGCACTGCAGTCAGCATTTCACCATGCATAAATCTATTTTTTGGATTTAAAATACCTCTATGAAGGATGTGCAGTACTATTTTCATTTTACAAAGAGAAGGCTCTGAGAGGTGGCCGACCTAGACAGTGATCAGAAAGCAAGATTTCAGCAAGGCTGACTCAGAGCTGGTCTTAATTCCCTTGGTGCTGAAAGCCTGGGCAGTTATCTCCATGCTTCCCAAGTGCAGAATATGCCTCCAGTTTTGTTCAAAATTTGTGCTTAATCAATGCACTGTTTCTTCCTTCTTCAGGTTATTGTTTATTCTATTTTTTAACTGATGCTTTTGGATAAACAAAGATGAACAAAACCCCACCTCTAAACAGTAAAAACATGACCACGTTTGTCCATAATGACTATGAAGCCCATCCTCCCTGGCCACTAGAGTAGCCACAGTCACAGCCTGGAAATGGCAATCGATTGAGCCCAAGTAGTCACTCTGCCTTCATAGACCTCATGCTTAGGGAGGGACTACAGTCAATATTGTAATAACTATGTATGGCTCCACACGGCCACTAGACTTATCTAGGTGATCACTCCTTAAGATATATAAATGTCTCATCACTATGTTCTATATCTGAAACTAATACAATATTATATGTCAACTATAATTGAAAAATAATTTTATTTATTTTTGTGTTTTAATATATTTTTATTGATTTCAGAGAGGAAGGGAGAGGGAGAGAGAGAGAGATAGAAACATCAATGATGAGAGAGAATCATTGATTGGCTGCCTCCTGCACACCCTGTACTGGGGATTGAGCCTGCAAATGAGGCATGTGCCCTTGACCATAATCGAACCTGGGACCCTTCAGTTCACAGGCTGATGCTCTATCACTGAACCAAACTGGCTAGGATGAAAAACAATTTTTTAAGACCTCATGCTTAGCCACTATTTCTTAGTTGTATTAATAGCCACATCAGCAGAGGTAATCACAGATCTCTGATATGTAATCCTAACTCTGGAGTTAGGCAATTTTTGGTAAATCAATTTCTCTGAATCTCTACTCATCAGCAAACTGGGACTTGGACAGCTGCACATTTGAGTAATACAAACATATTATGTGGTAATGTCTGTAAAAAGCAGTGACAAAAAATGCCAGGGAAAATAAACCTGTTAAAATAGGGCTCCCAATGGCCTGGAGAGGGCTGATGGTATTTTTTCAAGGCAGAAGTTAATTCCAAAATAAATGACAAGATTAAAACAAGAGACTCCTGGATAAGAGTCTCTATATCACACTTGTAACTGACCTCATCTTGAAAAGCTCTCAAAACATTTTTTTTTTAAATTCAGATTCTGGAAAATATTCTCCATGATGACCAAGTGCAGGCAATGATGATGTTACCCTTTCTAGTCCTCAGAGCCTTGTTTTTTATTTTCACCCTCTCTCTTGTGGTATCATTTTTTTCTTTTTTCTATTTGTTCTCATAGTAGGATGATGACTCTTTGGCCATGATGAGCTAGAGCCACCTCTTATAGTAAATATAAGACCAGTCTTCTCCATGGTGAGTCAACCTCTCATCCTCTAGGACCTTTTACATCTCAGCATCTTCCCTCCCTAGGATGGGTGTCTGCAACTCTGAGGCTAAGGATGAGTGGAAGGAAGTTCATCAGTCACAAACACTAACACCCGGAAGAAATCTTCGGATCCACCAGCCTTTCCTCCCAATTCACATTTGGCGAACATTGCACCTTTAACATGTACTGAGCTAGCAGTTTCATTGCATTGACTCACTTGATTTCATATAATCTGTACAATGATCCTGTAAGATCTCCATTTTAGAGATGAAACAAAACTTGGATGTGCTACCTGCTTGTCAAGTAGCTAAGCAGTAGCAACATGTTGCCCATACTGAGTTCTCTCCCTCAGGTGAGGGGACAAATTGGTTTCAAATTCAAATCAATCACAGTTCACTGTCCATAAAACCCACATTCTTCTGTGGCCCAGAATAATGAACCAACAACAGGCAGAAAGTGAACACAAAGACAACATGCTAAATGCCAAGGGTGACATGCTTTGAAAAGAAAATTTTCTTTAAAGGAAAAAATATATAATTTTGCTGTATATTGTTTACAGAGTGGTCGTATTTCATTTTTTGACACTGAAGGATGGTCAGAAATGTTTCTGTCTAGATTTTCTTACAAAATCTAACTCACCCACAGTTACATTTTGCTTGTTTCGGTGGTGAGAATGATGAGCTAGGGAAAAAAGAGACTGATAAATAGCTTATGAACAAGACTGCTTCGCTGATCAGATTAGGTGATGATAACTTCTTTGAAAACCCGTAAGGAACATTCTTAATGGAAATTATTTGCACTTCTCTTCTTGGGTCATCCTTGTTTTTCCCCCCTCCATGCTGTTGGTTGGATTTTGGCCTCACAGTCACCACTGTGCAGAAATGTAGTAGCAAACACAATGAAAAGCCTTTTCACATTATTATTTTCGAAAGCAATAAGACATGTGTGACCTGGAAAATCAGTCCCTCCAACATGTCAGGTAAGGAGCTTGGATGATTACATTTTTAAATGCCGCCTCCTTCACACCAGAGAGGAGCCAAGAGGCAAAATTCCAGCAGTCTAGGGTGGACGTTTGCTGCCATCTACTGGCCGGTGATGAGGGAACAACATAGGATCCTGGATTCCCCAAAAGGAAAATGAGAGAATTCGAAGTTGGGGGTTGGGTGAAAAAAAACATTCTTTTCATTTTAGGTAAGAACGTCCCTGTGGAGAGGAATTTCTACAGCCAATCACGGAAACATATGCAACTTGTGCTAAAGAATGTTTAATAGCAACCCTTGCCTATAATATCTGGACTCTCTCCTTGAGTCTTTGACTACAGTAAGTCTGAATACATCCACATACGTTTTCCTTCTGGTGAAGCTCAAAACTGAGGAGGAAGAGCACGGTAGCTTGATTACTCAGCTGAGCTATTCTCATCAATAATTACTAGCTGCCTGGAACTTCAGGGTAGTTACATAACTCCTCTAAACATAGTTTTCTTGTTTACACAGAAAATGAAAAACAACCATACTTCACAGTGTCATTGCTCATCTTTTATCTAACATAGACTTACTGAGATGCTGGCATGATGATGGAATGTTGTGATATGCAGAAACCTCCTTGCAAACTATCCAATACGTGTAAGCTCTCATTAAAGACCAGCTATTGTCACCCCTTAACATAATCACTGCTAACTTCGCTTGACAATGAATAACGAGTCCAAATTTGCGGTACTGAAGGGGGAAAACTACCCAGAATGATCTCTCTAAGAAATTAGGAACTTTGTTTTTTTGTGCCTCAAGGAAGATCATGGCAAGGAAAGATGGCTATCCCAAAACAGACAGCCAGACAGCCACACAGATCAGAATTTCTGCACTGATTTAGTCTATGTGAGGAGTAAGACGTATCCCAATTCCAGCCCCGTTATCACAATGGTCTGAGAGATGGTGAAACCTTTCACTAAGGCCAAAAAGTTTGAAAGAATGGATATATGTGGAGATTTAAAATGATTGTATTCCAATCATTTCATTTGAACACACATATTTGTTCTATGAGCACCATTTGTGATCTAGTCAGATACACAGAGCCAGGCCAGGGGAAATTGGAAGTTATCGGTACATTCTTGGCAGAGAAAGGATAAATAAAAATAGAAAAAGGACCACTTTCTCCAGAATATCAACAAATGAAATGTGTAAGTATTTTAAAGCATTTTAAAATGGCATTTTAAAGTACATTCTCAGCCTTATAATCATCACTATTAAGAAGATTTGGGGGTGAGGGGGAATCATGTCATACTCATAAGTCTTCTTCCAACATATTCAACTATAAATGTCATTTAATAAGCTCCAGGAATCTGTTGGCAAAGGTAACAATTGTGCAAGATCTCAAGTTGAATGGTCACGAAATCTAATTCCAAATACATAGCAAGTCACTTCATTTAAATCAGAGGCCACATCATTGCTCAGGAAATTCCCATTAAGGAGTGGGAAGAGACACAGTATAACCCAGAATGGCATACAGCCAAGAAGCATATAGCAAAGTACATTCAAGGATGGATTCTGAAACCAGGATGCCAGAGTTCAAATCCAAGCTTGGCCATAGACTGGGTGTGGCGGCCTTGGCCAGGCTATAACATGTCTCTGTTTCTGTATTTCTCCCCTATAAACTGGAGATGAAACAGTGCCTAGGTTATAGAGTTGTTCTGAAGATTAAATAAGTCTAATAAATGCAAATCGCTTAGTACAGTGCCTGCTATGTAGTAAGCACCATGGGTTACCGGTAGTTATTACTATAGAAGCAAAGGACATTGAGAATGAATAATTTTTCTTAAAAAAAGGAAAATGCTGGTCTTTCAGATTTTTTCTTTATGCTGGTAATTTTCAAAGGGTTTTTCTGTTTGCTTTTTTAATAGGATTAATTTTAAAAAATAAAATCCTACTCAAGTCCTAATATATAAAAACAAAAAGCAGAACTGAATTGGCTGAAGCCAGGTGGCAACCAGTCTCCTACCCTCGAGATCTCCTGAGTGATAACTGCTATCCCACAGGGGAACCAAGGGGATCCCCAGAAAACTAAGAACAGTGAGAAAACCAAGGATTTTTTCCATTTGTGTTTCTACGCACAAATTTTTTTAATGAAAATATAGTTGATACACAATCTTATATTAGGTTCAGGTGTACATCATGATTCTGCATTTATGTACCTTATGAAGTGATCACCATAATAGGTCTAGCAACCACCTATCACCATACAAAGTGATTACAATATTATTGAACATACAATATTCCCTGTGCTGTACATTATACCCCCATGACCTTATTTTGTAACTGGAAATTTCTGTCTCTCATTCGCCTTCATGTTTTATTTTACCCATTCCCTCCCCACTAACCCCTCTGGCTACCATCAGTTTATTCTCTGTGTCTAAGAGTCTGTTTCTATTTGTTTTGTATGTTCAGTTCTTTGATCTCTTAGATTCACATGTAAGTACAATCATGCAGAATTTATCTTTATCTGACTTATTTCACTTAGAACAATACCTTCTGCATCTATCCATGTCATAACAAATGGCAAAATTTCATTCTATTTTATGGTTGAATAATATTCCACTATATATGTGTAGCACATTTTTTTATCCATCATCTATTGATGGACACTAGTTTGCTTCCATATCTTGGCTATTGTAAATAATGCTGCAATGAACTCAGGGGTTCATATATCTTTTCAACTTAGTGTTTCTATTTTCTTTGAATAAATGCCAAAAAGTGGAATTTCTAGGTCTATGGTAGTTCTGTTTTTAATTTTTTGAGGAACCTCCAAACTGTTTTTTCATAGTGGCTATATCAATCTGCATTCCGACCAAGTGCATGAGCGTTTCATTTTGCTCTATATCCTCACCAATCTTTGTTATTGTTGACTTTTTTATAAGCACCATGATGACAGGTGTGAGGTAATATTTCATTGTAATTTTAATATGCATTTTTCTGTTGAATAGTGATGCTGAGCATCTTTTCATGAAGTGTCTATTTAGATCCTCTGCCTATTTTTTAATTGGATTCTTTGGTTTTTAGATGTTGAGTTGTCTGAAGTTTCTATATATTTTGGATATTAACCCCTTATTAAATGTCATTTGTAAATGCCTTCTCTCTCAGTAGGTAGTCTTTTCATTTTGTTAATGGTTTCTTTCACTATGCAAAGGCTTTTAGTTTGATATAGTTTCATTTGTTTACTTTTGCTTTTGTTGCTCTTGCATGAGGAAATATTAAAAAATAAAATAAAAAAAAAATGGCCGAAACTGGTTTGGTTCAGCGGTAGAGCGTAGGTCTGCAGACTGAAAGGTCCCAGGTTCGATTCTGGTTAAGGGCATGTACGTTGGTTGCGGGCATATCCCCAGTAGGGGGTGTGCAAGAGGCAGCTGGTCGATGTTTCTCTCTCATCGACGTTTCTAGCTCTCTATCTCTCTCCCTTCCTCTCTGTAAAAAATAAAATATATTTTTTAAAAAATGCTATTACTAAGACCAGTGTCAAAGAATTTACTGCCTATGTTTTCTTCTGGGATTTTTATTATTTCAATCCTTAGATTTCTCTTTAAACCTTTTTGAGTTTGTTTTTGTATATGTTACTTTAAAAAAAAATGGTCTGAACTTTTTTTTTATGTATCTGTCCAGTTTTCCCAACACCATTTGTCATTTCCCCAATGTATATAATTGACCATATATGCGTGGGTTACTACCCGTGTTTCCCCGAAAATAAGACATCCTTCGAAAATAAGACCTAGCGCATGGAAAGATAAGACATCCCCTGAAAATAAGACCTAGAGCAACTTTGGGAGAAAAAATTAATATAAGACACTGTCTTATTTTCGGGGGGAAAGGGTAGTATTTCTTGGGCTCTCTGGTCTCTTCCATTGATTTGTGTTGGTTTTTGTGCAGTGCCATACTGTTTTGATTACTTATAGCTTTGTAGTACACTTTGAAATCAGGGAACATGATACCTCCAAATTTGTTCTCTCTTAAGGTTGCTTTGGCAATTAAGAGTCTTTTGTGGTTTCATAGAAATTGTAGGCGATTTGTTCTAGTCTGTAACAAATTTTATTGGAATTTTTATTAAATCTGTAGATCACTTTGGGTACTATGAACATTTAAACAATATTAATCCTCCCAATCCTTGAGCATTGTATGGCCTTCCATTTATTTGTGCCATCCCAACACAAACCTTTGTGAGAGTGAGCTTGACTTGAGCAAATTGGATCCAGAAACACCAATGGTGAAAGATGTACCTATTCTCATGCCCAGCCAGCATGCGTCTCCCAGCGTCAGTAATTAGTTCTTAAATCACAAGTAATGAAAAGACTAAATACAGACTGCATTTGTGAGTACCTGAGGGAGACATAGTGCTTGATTCTCCAAGTCTTGTTTATTGATAGTTACTTGCTATTCATCTAATGACCATACCACCAGAAGAAGATGAGACAAATGAAGAGCTATTGAACATTACAAAACAACATAACAAAATAAAGCAATCTAATTTCAGACACACATTCCACAAGTCTTAGTGTTCGGTGACCCTAAAATCACAAACCTCGAGTTAGGTGGAGGTAGGTTAAGTCTTAAGTATATGCAACCAATAATATATGTCTTAGAATAACAGACTCATTCTAGCTCTCCCCAGCAATGGCACTTCCTAATGCTGACTTACTGTCTTGCTTTTCAAGGCTAAGGAAATGATGCTTCTACTCACTCTGAAGTTGGTGGTGGTGGTGGTGGAGGTGCCCTCTAAGTAGTGTGGCTTTGAACTTATGCCAGCAGCATTAATATTCCTTCTTGAACATACCTAATCAAAAGAATATTTCTACTACATGAAATTTTTCAGCCTTTGAGAAATAATTATGTTAGTTTTAGCACTTCTATAGTAGCTCCTTTTGAATATGCCAGTAATATATTAAAGGTTCATAATGATCAAAAGTCATTTTTATAATATCTGTGGAAGACCAACCCTAACCTCAGATGTTCATTTTCAAAGCTTGTTCAATCTTGGAACTACATGGAAGTTTTAGAATAGATTCCAATATATATTTCTGTTTTTATAGGGGGCATCAGTAAGTTTTACCAATTCTGTATGTTCTATTAAACCACTTGACATTTGGTGATGCTTCATTAAAAGGTTTCTAATTAATTTTCCCTTTTAATATTACCTTAAAGGTTGAAATCTTTCTAATGCTATTTTGGTTAGAATATATTGAGTCTTTCAGGACAAGAACCCTCCTGTCATCTGCCAGAATGTCTTCAAAAATACACAGGAAAATGCTTAAAAGTGTATTTTTTTATAAAAGCACAACAGTTCAATAGTTTTCCATTTGTTATCTAAAAAGGGAAGTAGTATATGAAATAATCTGAGAATCCCTCCCATAAGACTATGAAGTAGAAGGATAAAAATTGGGTGGCCTAGCCATGATGGCTCAGTGGTTGAGCATGGACCTATGAACTAGGAGATCACAGTTTAATTCCTGGTCAGAGCACATGCCCAAGTTGTGGACCCAATCCTCAGTGGGGGGCATGCAGGAGGCAGTCAATCAATGATTCTCTCTCATCATTGATATTTCTATCTCTCTCTGTCTTTCCCTTCCTCTCTGAAATCAGTAAGGATTTTTTTTTAATTGGGTAGTTTGCTGGATAAGTGTGACCTTATAAAAAAGGAGGAAATGACTATGAAGGCTCTGCTGTGTGAACTAAATGAATCCAGAGAAGAGAGTAAACCCACCTTCCATAGTCAACCAATGATAAATGTTGGATTTATTTCCCAAAGCATCATCTTTCAAGAAAGCAGATAAAGATTGGATACCTCAGAATAAATAATACTTGATCTTTGCTTGTAGATATTTCCAACTGACAAATTAGTATAAATATTTGAGATACTAAAAAAAATTGAAGTCATTGTGCTGAAACCAATGAATACAGCTCTCAAGAGGTAAAATGGGGTTGGTCTTAACATGAGAAGAGACTCAGTATAGAGATGGGGGTTTCCAGGTCTCTCACTATAGTTCCAAACTTCTTTAATTAAGAATGGGACCATTGCCCAACTGGTGTTTCTTAATGGTTAGGCATCAACCTATGAACCAGGAGGTCATGGTTCGATTCCAGGTCAGGGCACATGACTAGGTTACTGGGTCAATCCCCAGGGGTATGCAAAGGGCAGCCAATATATTTTCTCTCATTGTTGATGTTTCTATCTCTCGCTCTCCCTTCCTCTCTGAAATCAATTTAAAAAAATTAAAAATAAATGAGTGGACATTAGAGTCCAAAAGAGACATTATATTTTTACCCTCTTCCTGGGATGAATGTGTTTCATATTACTCCTTGGACACTGCTTTAAGCTAAGCATCTCAAAGATAAATTTAATCTTTATTTAGTCTAGCCATAAAAGATACTGCATTAAATGTGGGTTAAGATATAACTTTTTATTGCTTTTTAAACAATGCTTTTAAAGAATACCTTTAGGTGTTCATAAGTTGATTAATAATAATAATAAGCTCCAGAATAGTGAGAACAAAAATTAAAAATTTTAAACAGAAGCAAGTGACAGCACAGTTTCCTTTCAGCCTCTTTGTGCTTTACAATCCAGGATCTTGAACTTGGCTCCCTGAGGAATCTCTCTTATTTTCAGAATGTCAGTAATATTCTCTGAGAATGAGCTCTTAGTACATATAGTCTTGTGATCAGAAAGACCTGGGTTGTAGTGCTGCCCCATGGATAAGGTAGAAACTCCATACCTCAGCTGTCATATCTGACACATGGGAAATGACGATAATTATTACCTTAAAGATTTTTTAAGTAATAAATAGGATAAACCATTTAAAAAGCACAATACATGACACATAGTAAGCACTCAATAATATTAGCCATTACTAATATTATTGTTTTTATCCCTCCAAAATGTGTACCAGACAATCTTATGGTCTGAGGTTATTTTGCTGCTGCTTACAGATCTGAGTCATAAGAGATTTGACTCCAATTCAGCTATTATATCCTAAATTAGCCATCTTATGTAATTAGCATCTCCTGATTTGTGTGTCTGGGCTGTTTCCCCACCCCCCCCCATAATTAACTCTTCTTTTTTCTCTTAAACAACATTGCCACCCATGTAGGTTTTTAAATTATAGCTTTCATAGCCTTAGCTTATAAAACTGCTCAAATAGTCATCTTTTTTGTTGTTGTTTTTAATCACAGTCCATCAAGAAAAAATCATCAGGGAGGGCCATTCTGTTCCTCCCTCACGTAGGAAAGTCCATCCCAGAATATAAAGAGGAAAAAAACACTCTGACATTGGCTTTGTCCCAACAGTGAAATGACCCCCCTACCCTCCTCTCGTCCAGCTGCTTCCTTAATATTCTCAGTCAGGGCTGTGTGACTGATGACATTACTAATTTCAAAAGTCACACCTACCTTTGAGTGACATGTAGGTGAACCAAACAGACCTGCATCCCATTCACTTTCCAAACAAGAACATGGAGGTCCAGCATATACTCCACCAGAATCAGAGGGCAATTTGGGCTAAAGAATAAGAGATGCTGAAAACTCGGAAATGAATACAGCTCATTGTCCCATAATCCTATGCGCCCCTGCCAAGTGCATCCTGGCAGGTGGAGCCTAAAACAAAGAGGGAATTGGCAAGCAAAGGAAAATTGTCTTCATGTCAGAAATGTACATGTAGAGTTGGCCACAGAGAGCAGACACTATGAGCACAATATAGTGCTATTTCTTTTTACTTTGTTTTTCACATCACCCTTTCCCTTCTCTGCTTCAACCCAACTTTGTTTTAAAAAGAGAAAAATCTTAATGCTGAAATTTACCAAGAAAATGTATTTCACTCCCAATGAAAATCAGCAAGGTTGCTGGTTCTCTCATCAATTGTGTAAATATCATGCCAAGTAAGAAGTTTAATGGATGATGCAAGAATATTTTAGCAGATAGATCATCTCAAAACGTAAGCATCATCCAGTATACATCAACATAAACTTCTCAAACTATGGAACTAATGAAAAGCTGAAAACTTCACTAGCTCCATGTTTTTCTACTGTGACCTTTAAAGAGAGATCCATCTACAGTTAGTTGTTTTCTCTTATAATTTGGAAGGTATTATTTTCCATATGAAAACAAAACAAAACAAAAAACAGAGATGACTTTCTCAATCTCTTGGACTGAGAATGACTATCTCCTCTGATGAAATCAGTCAGCATGAATATCAAATGTCTCCTTCTGTATATGTCTATATATAAAATATTGAAGCTACAATTTTGCCTGAAATTGAGAAAATTTAAGCATTTCAGTGGTAAGAAATGGAAATGTTTTTAATAAACTTCTGAGCATTTGAGCACATTGTCTGGGACTGAATGATCATGTTAGAATAATCTCATTCAATGAGCCCATATTCCTCTGAGAACAGTCCTATGATTTTCCCCATTTTCTCAATGGGGATGCATGTCCCATGTTAAGTAGTACATCCCAAAATAAATGAGAAAAACTCTAATCAGTCTGATCCAATGTTCATTTGCTTAACCACTGAGCTAAATGTTCCTAAAGAAAACAAAAAGGAATTAAATATGTAGAGTTTGACTTAATATCAGTTAAGAGAATCCTATCTAATAAAGAGAGAATATGCTAATTGACCCCCACACCATCACAAAGATGGTGGGCTCCACAGCCAATAAGTACTGAATATGCTAATTAACTCTCAGTCTCTCAAAGATGGCAGTGCCCAGTCCCTTTAGCCCCACCAGAGCAGCAGGTGTGTGGCAAGGCTCCACACTCCTGCCTCTGGAGTCCCCCAGTCCCTTCAGGCCCCCAGCTGCCCAGGGCTGACCCGAGGCACAGGCAAGCCTTGGATCTCAGCTGCCCAGCTGCCCAGCCATCCAGGGCCACCCAAGGTTCAAGTAACCAGGGCCAGGAGAGGCTTGTGCTACCATCAGTGGTACAGCAGAAGTATGATGGGACATGACCTCCCTCTGATCATCGAGTCACCTCCTGCCCCTGAGGGCTCCTGGATTGTTAGAGGGGGCAGGCAGGGCTGAGGGACCTCCCCTCCAGTGCATGAATTTTCAGACACTGGCCTCTAGTATATCAATAAAAAAGAATCTACAAATAGTTCTGACATATAAGCATGAAGGGAAGAATCAATGTGAAGAAAAAGGAATAATGGAGAAATGATAAAATGAAATTAGACAGAAATAAAGTCTATCAGAATCAGCAGCTCGCCATTCATTCCTGTTTGAAAAACAACCGCACTGAAAACAGAGTAAAGGGCTCTTTGCTTCCACATGCAGAAGACAAAGCATCAAGCATTTGAAGCCCAGTGTTATAGCTGCCACTCTCTTCCTGTTTCCCTGCTTGAGGGTCCAATTAAAATAGAAAAAGGCTGGAGTTAGTGTTTTTCCAATAGCTATATATTATTTATTTTGATTTCTCTGGGCATAAAAACCATTGAGCTGGTGATAAGAAAAAGAAAAAGGGACAAGTGCCTGCCATCTGCTTAGATCATGAAGGAAGTCTGTCAACAGAGTACTTAATATAGCTGTTTCTTCCCAAGAGTGCTTATCAACTGTAGGACTGTGGGTCACTGAGTCCTGTGTACAGGAGGCTTGGCCAATGCCTCCCTCTCCACAAATCTCAATGGCCATTGCTTCAGTGCATCCCACAAGGCACCAAACCACCCCTGTAATTAAAAGCAAATAATTCACTCAGCGAGCTTGGCTCAGTGGTTGGGTATTGACCTGAACCAGGATGTCACAGATTGATTCCTGGTCAGGGCACATGCCTTAGTAGTGGGCTCAATACACAGTAGGGGGCGTGCAGGGGGCAGTTGATCAATGATTTTCTCTTATCATTGATGTTTCTATCTCTCTCTTCTCCCTCTCTCTTCATCCTGATATCAATAAAAACATATTTAAAAATAAATAAAGAAAATAATTCCACCAAACAGCAGGAGTCACTGAAGTGTCTAAATGCTAAATGAATATCCAAATAAATCAATATTTGCATCATTTAACTGGTTGTAAAGTGCTAATCAAATGTAAGGTGGTACTGGGATACAGATTGCTTTCGTGTGTTATGTCCTGACATCTCAATAACATGGTGACAGTTATATTGACAGCTTTGAATTGACAGTTATACCAATAGTCTGTATTGCATTAATAGTTTTAAGATAACAACACAACATGGTGGCCCAAATATTTCCTCAAAGGTCTCAAGACTTGGGAGTGGTGTAGCCTGGACTCAAAGGTGAGTGTTTTCTTTCCCGTCCCAGGAACGTTTCCACTTTATGAGAGCCCCTCCTCTTGGTTGTTTTCTGTTGTTACATGAACATCTTACACAGTTATGCTTGATGAAGGTAGAAGACTGTACCACTCCCAAATCTGCCTTTTTTGCATAAGGATTATTTAGAGCTGAAGGCAATTGAGAAAAAAGTAAATACAAGAAGAACTCTTTGCACTCCTCCTATTTGCCTAAAACAGGATATAATTCTTTTATTCTAACTTCTTTTTTATGTATTTTATTTTTTTATATTTTTAAATTATAGTTGAAAATCAATATTACTGTATATTAGTTTCAGGTATACATCCTAGTGGTTAGACAGGTACATAACTTATGAAGTGGTCCCCTAATAATTATAGTACTCACCTAGCCTCATACATAGTTCCAATGTTATTGACTACTAGAAGATTGGCGCAAGAATGGGTCTTCCTTCCCCTGGCTGCCGGCATTGCCTTCAATCTGGCTGGAGCCACCTTTTCACTCAGGCCCAGAACAGCCTTTTCACCTTCCCCCACTGACCAGAGGCCAGAAGCAGCTAGGGCAATGCAGAATGCCTGTGTCATCACTGCCCACGCCCAGCCACTCAGCGCCTGTGTAGGCAAATTAACCCACCATCTTTGTTGGGTTGATTTGCATACTCACTCCTGATTGGCTGGTGAGTATCACGAAGGTATGGTCAATTTGCATCTTACTCTTTTATTAGTGTAGATATTGCATATGCTGTATTTTACTACCCTGTGACTATTTTCTAATTATTCGTTTGTATTTCTTAATTCCTTCATCTTTTACATCTACCCCTCTCCCCCATATCCCTCATAGACAGCCCTCAGTTTTATTCTCTGTATCTATGGGTCGAACGAGACATAACTATGTAAAGATGCCCCCACTGCCCCCTTTTTATTAGGAGGACAGAAATTAATCACTGGAGACAACTCTAGACCCTTCTCAGCCCAGGGGTTGGATGGAACCAGAGGAACCTATATGACAAACTTTACTAATTAGCCCTTAACTTACAATTGTGTTCCCCATATATTTATTTTCCCCCAGTTTGTTGCCCCTGGAAGCATTTTCTTTTGTCTTATTTTTCACAAATTTACTGTAAGATACTGTAAAGCCCAATTTCTAACTACCTCCTTAAGTGATTCATCACTGAGGTTTCTGCCATTTGACAGTAATAAACAGTTTGTTTTCCTTGTTTGCTCTGCCTTTTGTCAGCCTAATTTGCATAGCCCTAGCCACTGAACCTAAGGTGGGTAAAGGAAAAAGAAAAATGTTCCTCCCCTACAATGACATAGTTTATGTCAGTAATGTTAAAACTATCTTTTGGAAATATTTTCCAGCATTGGTTTATTAATTAAATAAGAACAACAACTTTAGGTCTCCAGTGTCTTTATCTGCCTGCTGTTTTTGAATTGTCTCATGCATGCTTATAAAAGCCTACACATTGTACCCACAGTTATTTGATTTCATGTCAATTTTTCAAGAAAAGGATTTCTTCATGTCTGCCTGAAACAGATTAGTTCAATTTCCCCATTTGCACAAAATCTGAATAAACCTTAATGAAAAAATAATATTCCAAAGTGGAAGAACATATTTGGCTTCCTTGAAAGCTACTGCATGATTTTTTTAGCCATGGCTCATTGTCCTTAAATATGCTGGTTTATGGGCCTGTGATAATCTGATTAAAAACAGTCTAGAATCGGTGTACTTTACTAAAGCCAAACCCCTTTTATCTACCTTGTCTGTCCATGAGAATTGACACTGTTTAAACTGGAATAACTGAATGTTTGAGCAGAACTCCCTTTCTTTACAAACTACTCACACGTGTTCCCAACTGTCAGTGAGCTGGTGCCCAGTGGCTCTTGGGTTTCTTCATGTAGTTAGTCCCTGCACTCTAAGCAATTGACTCATAGGTAATGTGGTGTGAAGCTCGCTTTTCCAATTGGAGTTCTCTTTTTCAATTCCAACCTTTGTCAGTGGTGATCGAATGTCATCACCTATACATTGACTTTTGATCCTAAATATGCCACAAAGCATTCATCTCAGAATTGTTCCAAGGGGTGACCATCAGCATCTCAAAAACCATTACCAGCAAGCAGCATATTTCATCAATCAATATATGCTGTATTTTCTTTAAGACTCTGAAACGAATCCAAGTCCTCCCAAACCTCAAGCCAAGACCAGATGCCTGGAAAATATGAGTGATTCTCTCCAGCACCACCACCCCGCCGCCCTATGATTGACTCTGTTATATGCATACTTTGCAAAGACTTATGTTTTCAGGTAAATAATGTACATGGTCACTTCATTTGGTGGCAAACAAAAAGACAGGTGAAAAAGGGAGCTGAAGCTGACTTTTTTCCCCCATACATATAGTTGTTCAAATCCAGATGATTCTAAGGTATGATTTTGGGGAGCAACAAAAAATGTTCAAATAACACGAAGCACCCAGCATTACTGAAACTCAACAATGTCTATGCAAAAGGCAGCTATTAAAAAAGAGAAAATTGGGAAATTGTGGTAGACTAAGAAGTGGCCTTGTGTAGAATAAAGGTTATTAACAAAACTGCAAATCTTTAAACCAGAATAGGATGTAAGTATAAAAAGAGGAACAGCAGCTGACAAGTAAGTTTACCATTTGCATATTCATTGTGAAGAAAGGGCTGTTCTAATGTTACTACTTGTAATTTATACTAATAACTTCAGAATATTTACAAAGGAGGAAGGGAGGCAGGGATTTTCAGTGTGGTATTAAATTTACAACATTCTTAATGAAAAAGAATTTAGATGATTTTTGTTCAATTCATAAACTTAATATTTAAAAAAGAAATTATAAAAACTAATACAAACATAGATTAAATGTATAAATAAACATTTGCCTAGCAATATTTTGTTGAAGGTCAAGGCCTTTTCTTTGAGACTGTCTCTAATAAAGTTTTAGCTCATCTTTCTTGCATAAAACCACATCCATGTCCATCCAAAATTCCCAGTTCTAATTTCTTTAAAGAAAAAAAGCATGATTTAAGCAATTAAAGAGAAATCTGAATGCAAGATCCTTGAAGATATTTCTTTTTGTCCAGTCTCTTTGAGATCTCTCAAGAACACCTAATTTTACTTCAATTTGTGTAACAATTTGCTTATATCAAGCCATGAAAAGGCATTCAACTTTGTTTTATAGAAAGACGTTTGTCTCTAACATTAGCTAATATATCATGAAGTAAATTATACAATTAGAATAACAGTCATGCATACAGAAACCAAGAAAACTGCCTCTTGGTAAGACTATAACTCAACTGGTGGGCACAGGTAGTGGTCTAACTCAGGGATGTTAGGTAGAGGGGGGCATCAGTCACACATTCATATCTTTTAGCAATTGCCATAATAATGCCTCAGTAACAAATTCACAAATCACTGTAGTGTCTTACAAGAAATACTTACATTTCTCACTCACAAGTTTCTGGGTTTTTTGGGGTTAACCGAACTGGGCTAAGTTAAGATAAGACATGCTCTGTGTATCACACTCTGTAACCCAGACTGAAAAGAGACCTGGGACTCAAACTGGGAACTGCTCTCGTGGTAACAGAAGAAGGGCAAGAGGGCCAAGCTAAACCACACAAACACATTTCTAGCCTCTTATGTAAGATCCAACATTATCCCATTGGCCAAAGTTAAGTCAATGTCCAAGTCCAAAGTCATGGGCTGGGAAAGTACACTCCATCTATCGTGAGGCCACGTCCAGAGTGTGGCTGCATAATTTCACAGCAGGGAAAGAATCAGGGCCAACAATGACAATGTGTGACAGAGTGAAAAAGCAGTGTTTAATCCAGAGAACCTATTAAGTGGAAGAGAGATTGTATTATGCTTAGTTCCAAATGAAGTAATGAATACAGTGAATTCTACATTTATTTCTTAGTTCAGTCATTCACTAATTCATACAATCAACACAAATATATTGTGTTTCTCTTAAGTGCCAGTTTCTCTGGAAAGGAGAAATGAAAAAAAAATAAGTAAAAAATCGCCTTTGCCATTGAGGACCTGATGGATCATTTATGACAAGAGTTAAAAAAAAAAAATAATGGTTCAGACTAGACAGTGAAAACGAAACAAGTTGGTTATTTGACTCTGAATGCTTTGATTAAACAATGATTTACCTTCTTAAGTATGCTTTTGAATGAATCTATAGTATACTAATAAAAGGATAATATGCTACTGAGGATGGACATCTTCCAGACGTCCATCCAGATATCCAGGACAAAGGCACAGTGGTTGTGAGGCCCGGGGCTCAGGCCTTGCAGCCGCTGAAACTGGCAATGGCAGCAACAGCAAGGTGATGGGGGCGGCACCTTCCCCTGATCAGCCTGGCAAAGGGAGGCAAGACTGTGGCTTAGGAACTCTTCCCCTAAGCCAGTGTTTCCCAAAGTGTGGTACACGTACGCCCAGGGGTACGGGAAGAGTTTGGTGGGGGTACGTGTTGCACCGGAGCTTGGTGGGGATATGCACTGCACTGTGTTTAGCTGCACCTAATTCTACGTTCTCATGAGTATGAGGGGTACTCAGCATTCTGAAAATTATAGAAGGGATATACATGTGTCAAAAGTTTGGCCATCAGTAGGACATCCCCTGAAGGATCCTGGACTGTGAAAGGGCACAGGCCAGGCTGAGGGGGAACCCCCCTGCTCAGTTCACAAATTTTCATGCACTGGTCCTCTACTTAATAATAAATAAGCTAAAGTGCTCTGGACATTTTTAACAGCAAATAATTATACTTTACCTTTACCCTTTCCCTTCAGGTAGTCATACCTGATGTATTAAGAGTAAGAGAGCAAAGAAATATAATATATTCCTTAAGACTGAGACACAGCAGTGATCTTCAGAAGACACCTGGGTAACACCAAATCAATAGGCATTCAGTCATTTAACAAAGGAGAGAAAAGATTTGACAATAGGAGAAGTACTGTCCTGGATATATTTCTATTTCTCCTACTATCTGCAGCAAATATTAAGTATAGTTAGGGAGGTAACACAGGATAGAGGAAAGAATACTGAATGAGCTAAGATCCTTCTATTTTCTTTTTTTGTTTTTTAAGCGGATGAAGAATTTAGACACTTAGGAAAGACCCTGTAGAATTCTAGTCCTTGATCTGCTACTAATTAGTGGTATAGCCTTTGGCAAATTACCTGGCACTTCCCTTGAAACCTTCTCTGATTGTTCTTTCCCTCCCAAGGCTGGGAGAGATGGGACCCCTTTATTCCTGTATATCTTAATCCTAGCTCTACTACCTTGCTAATTAAATTGTTTTACAATTGTTCTGGATATATTTGTCTCTTGCACGACTGAGCTCCTTGAGATCAGAATCAATGTTTGATGCAATTTTGTAGGAAAACTCTGGGAAAGAAAATAAGACTTTTTGATGACTGATCTAAAACACAACTCTACTAAAGGCTCCTCTGAAGTTGTGTGGAAATCTGTAAAGTTCATTTTGGCTGAGGATATCCCAACATTTGCCTGAAAACAAATTTCACCCTCTGCCCCATAAAGTATAATAATTTATATTACAGGACCCAAGCCCAAATTTAATAGGGTAGACTGATAGTTTATTCTTTAACATTGTTTTAAAACAACTTTTGAAAAAGAACTCAGTCCTTTAATTTGCCATCTTTTGGTTGTTGATTAATAATAAAAATGTACAAAGATGAATATTTCTTGGACTTGCAATATCTCTCTCTTAATACAGCCTTTAAAAGGCCCTTGCTATGATCTAGAAAAAAAATGCTTGAATGAGAGATGAAGTGACTTTCACAAGATAACCATAAATCTCATAAATTATGGCTTCAAAATTTACATCAAGTCTAATGTATACATATATTTTTAAAATAATAACAAAAAAGAAAAATTGCTTAATAACTTGCTTCCTTGCATGTCACATATATCACTTATTTTTATGTGTCACCCTGACAACTTTTCACAAATGTTCCTCAGTATAGAACTTGCAACTTTTATTTATGAAGAGTTGCATAATAATGGGCAAGCCTTTTGACCTCCCAGTTTTCAGTTCTAATAGGACCTTGATCTGTATGACTTTCATGATCCCTTCTATATATACTCTGGGCAACAGAGCAATTAGATTGAAACTTGTAAACATATGTTACAGAAATGGGATTTGAGATATATATATATATATATATATATATATATAATATATATATATAATGACTCAGAAGGCTTAGACATTTCTGAGGAAACTCTTTTGTTCCCCATGATAGGAAGTTTTCACTGTGATCCCAGAGTCTTGGGTATAAGAAAGACATTCCTTTGCACTCAAACTTGATTGAGATCTGCCACTGAAGTATTGCAAAAGAGTTACAAAAAGCTGAAAGCTTTTGTAAATAATATGAGATACTTTAAATTATTCTAAGGAGTTAAGTGTCAGAGAGAGAAAAACAGAAAGAGAGACAGAGGGAGAGAAGCAAAAATTATGTATATATACACACACATACACATACATACACATGCACACACATAGATCATTTGTTGTTAACTCATTTTCCAAACTCTGATATTGATTTTTATTATAACACCCATTTTGGATGAATTTGTAATAAAATAGGCAAAGTTACATGTCTACTAAGAGCTTAATTGGTGATTGTGTTCTGATAATAAAATAAAGTCTAATAGATGATAACTTTTGATATATCTTTGGGAACTTACTCTAAAGAAAAAGATTCATGTATGAGACTATTCAGTGTAATATTATAAAAACTAGAAGTAAAGGCTCAACATGTCCAAACGTAGTGGCAATATTTCAGTGGAGGAGCTACAAGGACCATAAGCCCTCCTAAGACCCTGAGCAGAGATCCCTTGGTTATTCTATGCTGCAACCTCCCCTCAGGACCATCAAAGCAAAGTGAAGAGCCCTTTGCCATCATCTTCTCCAAACTTCTCACTTGATAAACAGGAAACTAATGGCAAGGCGTGAAGTGAATCACCCATACACTGAGCCATTGATAATCACCATAGTTGCCCCTTTCATA
Organism: Pipistrellus kuhlii; assembly: GCF_014108245.1. Taxonomy (NCBI): domain Eukaryota; kingdom Metazoa; phylum Chordata; class Mammalia; order Chiroptera; family Vespertilionidae; genus Pipistrellus; species Pipistrellus kuhlii. Next base: position 6,194,823 of record NW_023425404.1, read on the forward strand.
GCACAGGAGTGAAGGCTCTCAGTCTTCCTTGTCTAATCCAATGACCATCAGATCTCACTCTATCACAACTATTGTATATTACTCGGCAAAATACCTACTTGCCACTGGTAGCATTTTTCTTATTCATTCAGTTTCCAGAAGGAAAGTCAACATCACTCATGTGTTCAAAAGCTACTCTCCTGGTGCTAATGGCTGCAAAGACACTATCATATTGCATTGGTCTCCATAGATGGTTTCCTAAAGGCTTTGTAATGCCTAGTAAATCTGGGCTCAGTCTGTGATCTGTAAAAACCAAAATCCCTGGCTTTCCTCATAAAACAAAGCAGAGAGATTTCCCAAGTCTCTCTTCTATCTTGCTTCTGGTACAAGACTTGGCAGGCCTTTGAGCAGATTACATAAAATGTCTACCTCATGAAGACCTATTCCATATTTTAACTTCTGATTAATCATATGTTTTAGAACTCTGTTAAAAGGTTCAAATAAATATTTTGCATGGAACCCAAATTTGATTTTTTCAAAGCATAGCAATCATTTCAGGTCGTACGAAAATTATGGAGGAAGCTCTAGAACTAAGCCACTAAAAGCCATCTTCTGAGGCTAACATGCAAATGGATTGGCTGGGTTCTGTGGCTTTTAAGGCACAGTCACTTAAATGATTGTTTAAATCTCTTTTTACTATATCAGTATTTAAAATGCATTAGTGTGTTTGAAGACAGGAAACCTGTAACAAATCTCATGGAAAAGTACAGCCAATTTATTAAGTAAGAAGTAATAGCTTTAGTGACCATAAGAATTCACAACATGTGTGAGTCTGAGAACATACCACAAAGATCACCAGAATCCTGGAGTAATCTGAAATTGGCTATCCTTACTGCAGCAAGCATGTGCACGCACACACACACAAAAAAAAAACTGTCTTCCCTGAAGCAACTGATTCTCCTTTAAGGAGTTTAGCGCCATAGCCTATTCTTGCCTACATAAGCTCTTCTTCCATCTCCACTGAAGGCAGGTTAAGCCCTCTGGGTTATGTAGAGCCTGGAACATAACCTTAAATACAACACGAATTAAACCCACTGTGCATATGGAGAGGTGTTTCATAACCTTCCTTGCTTATTACTTCTTTCCATTCAAGAACATAAGCATCAAAAAGGGATGTTTTCTTGGTTGTGATGGCTCATTTGAAATACACTCCATAATTAGCAACTTTGAAAGCAAAGAGGCAAATATTGACACGTGTATTATTAAAGCAGAGTAAGGTCCCACAGATGAATTAAGTGCCTGATTAAAAATATCCATGTTAAAAAAAACAAGAAGATAGGGAGCTGTGCTCTCAGCAACCCCAGTTGACTTACTACTGATTAAAGTGCCTGTTCAAGCCATGTGGGAAGACCCAGACGTTGGGGCCGCCTTAGTGATGAGTTTCAAGTGCCCAACTTGAATGCAGGTCAGCCAGAATCAACTTCAACAGGGTCACCTGAAGGTAAGAGATAAGAGATTGGAATGAGACCACTTATGTTCAAAGAATCACAATGTAGTGAAAAAGTAATAGTTGAGAACTCATTCATTCTTCAACAAATCTATTTTATTTTCAAGTGCTAGGCTAGATGCTAAGTTATAGGCTTCCAGATTTATTGTTTTCTCTGCCACTCTTGATCTTGTCAAGACTCCTACCCTCAATACCTCTGTTTGCAGGAGTAAATTGAAGGAGTGGGAAGAAATGATGACTAAGGGAACCTTACTTGATTTTAGAAAAAAAGAATGGAAGTTAAAATCTATCTAAGCTTTCACTTTATTGTTGGAGGCAGTATATTTTCATTTAACCATGTTCAAATTGATTTTATAAAGACTTTTAAAACTCTAACTCTCTGCCAAACTTCTAGAATTGTTTGCAATAATCAGCAACAGCCATAAAATAAAAGCCAAACTTTATCACATTTGTCAGACAAAACTGTCGCTTTAGAAGAGGAAAGTTCCTAAAACTCATGCCCAAGAGAGATAGGAACTACAAAACACCACCTTAACATGTTGGCAATTGTGGCAGGCAAGAGAGGTTTTAATGAGCTGAGTAAGGCAGCTCAGTGGCGCTCTGCCTGGACTCAACTCTGCATCTCACATCCAGAGTAGGTCTTTGTTTAAATAAGCCTGAGTTTCCAGAGTCACTTTCACCCTTTCTGGTTTTCTCCTAGGGCAGTGTGTTTGCTTGAAAGAAAATTCCTTCCCCAAATGAAGGAAGCCACCTAGAATACATACACCATAAAATTCAATTTAAATGTTTTAAAAAGCTGAAAAAGAAAACACACTAATGTAATAATCCTAAAGAGTCTATCTTAACGAGCATGCGGACTGTGGCCAAGTAAAAATGATTGTGGAAATCATAATTTGCAATTTCCTGCCTCATTTAAACACTCCAGGGCCAAATTACCATAAATATCTTTCTTATATTGAAATCCCATCTTTTCAGAAGGTAAAAAACAATCTACCTTTATATCCAAAGTAAATCAAATGGAAGAAAAAATTACACAGTCACCTTGGATTTGTCATTTCAGCCTTCTGACTCTCATCAATTAATGAAGGGTTTTAGATCTTTTAGTCTCTTGCTAGCACTAACATTATATGATTCTGATATATAGGTGCTACCCAGTAATTGATGGTTACATAAATCAAACAGAAGTAAGAAGGAACCAAGAAGTAAAGGCAGTTATACGCATACATCTCAGATCGCCTTCAAAATGTTAGCCAATAGGTTTATTTTACTTTATACTATTTTTTGGTGTATTGACTTCTTAGCTGTCAACACCTGATACTACTTCTTTCACAAGACTTTAAAAATAAAATCATTTTAATATAAATTCTAAGAGATGACTTGAAGCTAAGAAGGTAAATAAAAGGTGAGGATGAACAGTCATTCATTGATGAACGTGACCATAAGAATTCACAACATGTGTGAGTTTTGTGAATTATTTTCCATGTTTCATATCATACTCTGAAAGCATTTTTCCTAATATTCTTATTTCAAGGCTCATTCTAAGAGGAGGAGGAAGAATAGAAGAAGAATGAAAAGAAAGAAAAAGAAAAAGTATAGAGTCTATTACTATAGACTATTAGGTGTCAGTATGAGGTTATGGGAATGAAGAGGAGTGAGAAATCCAGGGACACAGCTTTGCACTGATTAGCTTTGTGCTTGATCTTGAGTAAATAAGGAGATCTCTGAACCTTGGTGGTCATCTGTGTAGTGATTTGGCTGGATTATTGATTATGAATGATGTTTACCATTCCTTTTAACTCAAACATATTATGACTATAAATGAGTAAAAGACAGCTATGATTTGAACACACAAATGGAAGGTGGGATAAAGTCCCAAATTGTCACCTTTTCAAGATCAAGATAAATTTTGATGGGTTTGGAGAGAGGAGGGCTATCTCTCATTTGCTTGTTTTGTACCTGCTATTAACATTCTCTTTTCTCTCTACTATGTCAGCTCCAGGGGATACATTTTACCTTACCACTCCTACTAAATTCTGAATTCACAATATGCCAGAAGATCATCAAAGTTGTCCCATTCCTTTCTCTGGGGACTCAGCAACAATTATTAAGAGTTTGCCATTTATATCAAATGAAAGCAGCTTTGGGAGAGTTGAGGGAGTGAATATGAAGCTTCTTGTCAGTGATTGTAGATGGAGGTGTGATAGGGGCCACTGAAATACAGATAGCAAAAAGGAAACATTTACAAAGCACTTAGAGAATCTAAGATGAAAATATTATTAATACCAATGAATATTATTCCATAAAAATTCCCCTTGTGACTGATGAGAAGGAGCTCAAATCTTCAAATAAAACATTTAACTCACACCTGACAGCAATTTTTGGAGTACAGACAAGCGGTATTAGTAATTCCATTCTTAGCCCAGGGAAAACTGTGCAAAATAGAGTAGCAATAAAATAAATGTCTGTGGTTCTTGAAAAAAGAAAAAATCTGAAGAGAAAGACCCTTTGGCAAAAAGAGTAAACCCCATGTGTTAGCCTGAATCCCTCCCACTTTCAATTAGCAGATTAAGGGGATTACAAAACTCATGCTATTTCTGCACTGGTCTAACTCACACACCAGTGCACACACATAGCTGACCCTTGGCATTTGTTGATCATTCCCAAACAACTTCCAATGGCCTTTGATTTGTGATTGTCATTTTGCTGAAACCCCAGTATGAATAAACCTGGAGGGTGGAAGAAGAGTTTATAGAAATGAGTCAGTTAATGATCAAATCAGTAACTACTGTTCAATGTGACTTCACTATTCTCTACACTTTTTATTGTTTGCATTTGTTTCCATAAAGCAATATGAAAATCCCTACCACCCTTCCAAATGGGGAAGAACTATAAGCAAATGATAGATTTTATAACATTGACCAAAATGTTGAGACAGGCTGGACAATTGCATGCCTTACAGGACCATGTGTAACCAACTGAAAAAAAGAAAGCATAAGAAGATGAAGTAGCAAAATATATTTGGGTGTCATAAATTGGATTAGAGAATGCAATTTAGCCTAGCCACATTTAGGCTTCCCTCTGTTTTCCTCTTAAAATTAAACACCTACCCAGTCATAGACAACAATAAGCCATTGCTCTCAGCAGTAAGAGAATGAAAACATGTATGCCTGAAATGGGGATGCTCTGAAAAGATAGAAGGGACCTGGGATGGAAGTTTATTGACCACTTACCTGCTGTCATCAATCAAATATCCTCTACTCCCTGGAGAAGGAGTAAATTAATAGTAAATAGTATGGCAAGAAATGTTACTCATGGGAAGCATGTGGATACTGCTATTCAAATTCAAAAGTCTTTCATCCTTCTATTTTGTTCCTGGGAAAACTGGAGTATCCTATATAATAAAAGGCTAATATGCAAATTGTCTCCTCCACCAGGAGTTCAACCTGGAATGTGACCAGAGGGTGGGGCCAGCCGGTCAACTGCCCTGTGGCCTTCCCTCCAGCTGGCCCAGCCCCAATCAGGGTGGGCTGGCTGGACCCCACCATGCATGAATTCACCAGGCCTCTACTGTACTAATAATAATGGCAGGAATAGCAATAAAAATAATATTCCAAATCAGTCATAATCAGCTATGAAATATTCATTTTATTATAGCCATTTGAAATGAGGAAAGACTTGCTCAAGTAAAAATATTCAAAGGAAAGGTTTGATATCATATTCCTGGAACAAGTTTTCCTGCAATGAAAAGTGGTGAAGGTTAAGACAATATTTAATAGGGCATACTTTGTAATAGATATGCAAAGAGAGTTTTGAACTATTTAATTTTATTCAACTTAAGTCCTACCCCAGAAAGGATGACTTGACCTCAGGCAAAACAGCTCTTGGCAGTTGAGACAACTCTGCTGGAGCTGAAACCTTGAGGCTATCTTTGAAAAAAAAAAAAGAGAGAGAGAGAAATTCTGGATGCTAGGCAGAAATGCAAGGCTAATTCTCAAGGTAAAGGTAAGACTCCAATTTAAATAGCCTTCTGTGCTGGGTATTTTTCTCTTCTTCCCTCTAAATCCACTTTCCACCCTCATCTCTACACTTGTGCTCCAGAAAGATGATCTTTATTGATTGTACAATGAGTTTTCTTGCCCTTTCATTTGCTGTTGGATTCAGCCAATAGAAATTACCTGCATAACATCAAAGGACATGAGAAGAAGGGTAGTATTCTCCTCCTAAAAGTCACTGATCCTTCTAGACGACCCTCTGTTACAGCTATAGCTTCCTCTCCAGGGGTCAGTAATCCCTCCCTTCTGGACCCTTCAAGTAGGGAAGGAGTACATCACCACCCTATGTTGGATTCCTTTAACCATGCCTATGTCCGATGCAAAATCTCCCTTTACTAAGCTGTGTTCAAGTATCCCATCTCTGACCTTAGCTAATTCACTCTATGTTGAGGTCTCTAGACTAATACCTCTCAAAGGAAATAAAGAGGTCCGCTACAACAAATGGGGGAAGGTTGGAAATAGGAGGAAAAATTCTTAGGACACAATTACTAAGGCTGACTTTGAGGAGAAAGCAACAAGTCACAATTTTGCCAGGGAAGCCTGCTCCATTTTATGCCTCAGTTAACACCGCCCATGTGAATCTTGGAGCATTTAAACACATATAGTTTATCTTCCTAGAACCCACTAGGCCAGAAAGAGGCCAGGACCTCTTGTTCATAAACCTAAGGAATTATTAAACACAGTTTATAGCCAATAGAATCCCACACACAGCTTGAGAAATAATAAAGTGAGAGCAGTTCAAATTATGATTTATCACATGTAATCATAAAGTCTCACAATGAAGACAAGTAAACAAGTCTTCATTAAGCAACACTATGTGCCAAAGCCAGAATTCTCTTCAATAGCATGTTTTTGCAATACACATATTGCAATCATTTGACCAGTTAGCTGAGCTGCATTTACCACAAAACTAAAGAGACTTTATGCTTCACAGTTACTAATCTGTATGAACCCCTTCCAAGGCTCTAGCAGGAATCCTAACAATATGTTCACATGGTCAGTATGTGTTTGTAAAATTTACCAAGATAAAAATTTTAATCATAATTGATTAAGACTGTTATTGAACCACTCTACTTTCCCCACCATTGGACTTCCAACTGTGTTGAGAGATGGAGTAACTACAGGCATTTTTACAATTTGGCTAATCAGCAGTCCAGTTGGAGTATATTTCATTTAAGTAATATATGTATATGATTTTCATTCACTTATGCTTATAGTTAAATTTTTACAAGCCCTCTCCTCATAGAAATGGACTTCAGGAATATTCCCTCTACCCATGGTGCCACTTCACCTGGCACCAGAAACAAAGGGGCTGAGGCAAAATGCTGCCATGATGTAAGCATTGGGTCCCAAGACCAGGAGCATGAGGAAATTGGGGGAGAAAAAAAGGGTTGAAAGGTCTAGAGCAAGAAGCTAGTATGTGCAATGGTGTGAACAATTTTACCTATCAGATGGATAAAATCATAAGTAGGGTCAGTTCTCAAAAACTGCATAATCAAAACAAAAGTTCTGCTGAGGCCGGTTTGGCTCTGTGGATAGAGCGTCGACCTGTGGACTGAAAGGTCCCAGGTTCGATTCTGATCAAGGTCATGTACCTTGGTTGCAAGCACATCCCCAGTGGAGGGGTGTGCAGGAGGCAGCTGATCAATGATTCTCTCTCATCGATGTTTCTGACTCTCTATCCCTCTTTCTTAAAAGTTCTCTTCTACCAGAAATTGATTCAATAATTCACAAGATACAATTACAAATACCTATATGTCTTGTCTTTTTTGTGGGAATCATACAAAATAAGAATTGAACAGAATTCTTAAAGTTAAAGAATATATCTATAGCCATTTTACAAAAGAGAAGAATGTCTGTATATGTATTATTATCAAAATTCCCTCAAAAAAAGTGTCAATCAACCTCTCTAAAGGAAAGACTGAATTATTTTTCTATTTCCTCAATAGATATTGATATTAAAAATGCTGTTATGTAAAGAAGCCATCAAAATAACTGCAGGAAAAAAATATGAGACACAACTGACAGGCTATCAAATAAAGTAGAAATCATTATTTTTCTGTACTTTTTTATGTTTGTGATATTCATTTCTTTTTTAAAAAAATGTGTTTTTATTTATTTTAGATAAATATAGGAAGTGAGCCGAAGCCGGTTTGGCTCAGTGGTAGAGCGTCGATCTACGGACTGAAAGGTCCCAGGTTCGATTCCGGTCAAGGGCATGTACATTGGTTGCGGGCACATCCCCGGTAGGGGGTGTGCAAGAGGCAGCTGGTCGATGTTTCTCTCTCATCGATGTTTCTAGCTCTCTATCTCTCTCTCCCTTCCTCTCTGTAAAAAAATCAATAAAATATATATTTTTAAAATATATAGGAAGTGAGAGGGAGAGAAACATCAATGAGAGAGCAACATCAGTTAGCTGCCTCCTGCATTCCGCATTATGGGGATCTAGCCCTAAACTAGAGGGGCATATACCCTGACAGGGAATGGAACTGGTGACCTTTTGTTGCATGGGGTGATGCTCAACCAACTGAGCCACACCAGCCAGGGCTTCATTACCTTTTCAAAAATGTGTACTTGGTTGTGATTTCTTTTTTCAGATAATATTCACTTTTACATTGAATTGCATATTCAAGAATTTTTATTATTTTTCTTAAAGAGGCCTATACCCAAATTATAGAAGCATAAAGGCTCATGACAACTAGATTTCCCTGCCAGCTGGCCTCAAATAGAGCATCATATGTTCTAGGTTCAAGAGCTAACTCCATATACACAAAGCAAGCACTACATAGGATGGAACTTAAGGAGAGGTCTCCATGTTAAAAAGAATATGTCATGAGGTAACATAATGATTTCCATCTGCCCAGAAATGCAACTTAATTGCCTCAAGAAGGTTATCTAATGTAAGCTGTTGTCCAACAAGGAGCTATGAAGCTGGACTTCAGAAAAAAAAAAAAAAGGTTCTTTCTAGTTCTATCTTTTCCTATTACTTCTTCTAAACAGAAAGAAGTCAAGTAATTTATCTGTGTCTTAGTTTCTTTGTGATGAAAATAAGTTGCCTTCTCCACAATATTTTCATTACTATCTATACAAAATTGACCAAACTGATCCCAACCCTTACCCCACTTACTGAGACTTCCCAGACAACCCTCCACCCCATGGGGCTCTATCTCTCCAAATTCTACTGCACTGAGTTCTCAATTGCCCCACTTTATTTCACTTCCTACACCCACTGAGCTAGGCTGTAGACCCTCCTACTTCACTCTCTAAAAACACTTAGACAAGGATGTTTTGTAAAGCAGGTTTCTACTACATATTTCATAATGGGGAAAAATATAGCCAAGTGCTTGACCAAACATTATATTGAATTAGTATCAGACATCACACTCTGTCTCAAAATTCATCAGACATTTCTTCTCCAGGAAATATTTCACCTAAGGCCATACGTGTCCATAAACACCAAGCGCCTTCCTTGTTGGGGTTCTTCTTCCTAAGAGCCTTTCTCCGGCTTTCTCTTCAAATTTCCTAAAGCCTTTCTTGACTTTATTGTATAAATCAATTTTCATCATTTTGTCTAAATGTATCCCAAATAGAACATGCCCTGGGGTGATGGGGTGGTTATACTTCATAAGAAAATAGGTCTATTCGGGCATTTGAAATGAAAAAAGGAGGTCAATTCTCTCTCAAATAACTCATTCTGATTTCTTCCCTGACTCAAACTACATGCAGCTGTTTAGAGTAGAAAAAGCTTTCCCAATTTTTTGGCTTTAAAAAACCTGTAAGAAATTAAACAGAAAACTATTGGGAAAATGTTTTTAAAAAATAAATAAATAAAAAATTTGCCGAAACCAGTTTGGCTCAGTGGATAGAGCGTCGGTCTGCGGACTGAAAGGTCCCAGGTTTGATTCCGGTCAAGGGCATGTACCTTGGTTGCAGGTACATCCCCAGTAGGGGATATACAGGAGGCAGCTGGTCGATGTCTCTCTCTCATCGATTTTTCTATCTCTCTATCTCTCTCCCTTCCTCTCTGTAAAAAATCAATAAAAATATATATAAAAAATAAATTAAAAAAAATTTATACCAAGATATAAAATATACATTAATAGAATACCACTGTCATTTGTTATATTATTTCTATCATGTGGAAATTTTATTATTGCTACCTCTAGGGTTATCATATTGCATATCCCTTTTGCCTGCCATTAAATCAAGTCCTGTCATAAAAATGTGCAGCAGATTAGATGGTAATACAAGGAATCAATCACTGTGATATAAGACAAATGGATACTGCTATTCAGATCACTGTCTAGGACACCCTCAGGAAAAACTAGCTATATTACCATCCCAGGAAGGGCTGCATCCATTCATTCTTCCAATGAAGACAAAAGGTCCCACTTCATGTATATCAATTGGCTTTCTTGAATGTCTAATTCCTATCTATGAAATGGGCCCAGAAGATGAGAGAAAGAAATTATATCCTTCTCAAACATGGGACTTTCTTTTAAATAAGAGAATTCTAGAAGGCTTTAGATATCATTTATTCTAGTAGTCCCATTTTAAAGATAAGGAAAAACAGAGACCCAAATAACCTAACTGGCAGATGCAGAATGACCCAAATAACCTAACTGGCAGATGCAGAATCATACCAATATTCAAGGCTAACTGAACATCAATCTAGCTCTCCTGGCCCAGGCCATTCTCATTTTAAGAATGTAATTACTTATTCCAGTTTGGGATGCAAAGAATATTTATCTTTAAGTTTTATTTATTCCAGATACAGATTCTATGGAGCATATACCAATGACATGCCAATTCAAAATATTAGTGCTATGTTTACTCAAACCAGAAATCTACTTATTTTATAACTTTTAATTTTAAATTCATTTGATATGCTTGACTTGTTAATATCCCTCATTTTTACCCCTCTTCAGAAACAGAACATTGACTTACCAGTGAACACTCAATGCTATCAGCATTTAATTGCATATGGATTAATTATAAAGCGAGGTGGGAGTTTTAACAAAGGGATCAATCCTTTCATTACAAGATTAATGAGTTTCTAATGGTTCATTCATGGTTCATTGGTGTACCACACCTCTATGCCTTCCCAATGCCAAGTTGAACCCTCTGATGCCAATCAAGGTGTTAATCACTGTCCCTGACAGCTGATCAAGGGCATTAAACACACACCACACACACACACACAAAGTGAGAGGGGGAGGGAGGGGAGAAAAGAGAGCAGGGAATAGACAAAAATAATAATAATCTCATTGTGTTAATATTATGATAAGAGATCTGAAAGTGTACGCTCCCAAGAAACTGTATTAATCAGGTCTATTGGTTGTACATGACAGAAAGTCACTTGTAGTTCAGGGAAATATATAAGAGCCAGAAGAAAAGGGAATGCAGCTGAACCTCAAGGACCACCATAATTTCCATCACTTCTGTCATTTCTGCATCTTTGTGCATTTTTATTTCATTCTTGGAGACTATCTTTAAACCACAGTGGAAAGCATGACTGCCAACATCTCCCCTGCCTTGTACCCCCAGTATGCAAAGGATGTTCAAGCTTTGAAGTCCCAGAAAAGAACATAATTGGCCCAACTTGAATAGACATTCATTCTTAGATGACTTGCTTATAGTCAGGCAGATGGGACCTCACCAGGCAAAAATGTCAAGACTGAAGAAAAGAAAGTGCTAGTTCCAACAGAAAGAAATGCTTAGTATATAGTCAAAATTGAAGTTCATTTAATAACCACTAAAAATATTTTCAATTAAGAAAGCCATGCATATATCACTAGGGACACCATGGTATAAGTGGTGCTGGTCTCTGTTTCTAAATGCAATGGTTCTGTACCTTGAGCCAGTACCCTAACTTACCAAGCTTCTTCAACCTCAGTAACTAATTCAAAAAATGGGAATAAATATTTAAAATTCATGAAGGCAGAAAACTAGAGCAGGCATGTGGGAGCTATGAGCATGTGCCTCACAGACCTCCTCCATGGAGACTAAACTAGACCCAGGGCCTCAGCTGCTGTGCTTTGAAATTCATTGCCTGGTTTGTGCCAAAACTATTCCCAGACAATGACTAAAAATGGGGTGGGGAAAGTTGCATAAGGCAGACCCATTCCAGGGAGACAGAGAACTCTACTGTCATCCAATTTTGGCTCAGACTCACCAGTGGCTTTGCTGTATCTTTCTTAGACCCCACTAACTCTCCCTCTCTCCTTCACTTGGGATCTTGCACATTATGGTCTGATGGATGCCCCCACTTTTAATTTTTTATACTTTTTCCCTATTTTTTTTTTTTTACTCAGTCATGTGTACTAATAAAAACCTTGTACCTTTAGTTCTATCTGTGTACCTGATCCTCAGAGGATCTAATATAAGATGATATCAAGTTTCCTTCATGAGCTATGAAATAATTTAATGCTTTTTACCTACGATAATAATTCTCACAAAGGACTGAATAAACTGAGAATTTTTTTTAAAGTACTGATTCCAGTGACCCCTCCTATATTTTATACCTAGATTTCTATATTTTATAAAAAGCGTCTTGTAGCCTAGCCAGTTTGGCTTAGTGGATAGAGTGTCGGCCTGTGGACTGAAGGGTCTTGGGTTCTATTCCGGTCAAGGGCACATACCTCAGTTGCAGGCTCCATCTCTGGTCCTGGTTAGGTTGCTTGTGGAAGGCAACCAGTTGATGTACCTCTCTCATCAATGTTTCCCTCTCTCTATCTCTCCCCCTCCCTTCTACTTTTTCTAAAAATCAATGGAGAACTATCCTTGAGTTAGAATTAACTAAAAAAAAATTTAAAAAAATAAGGTCTTGTGGTAAGTGTATTAGTCATAAGAGTTGTTCAATATTTCTTTTTACCATTTCCCCCATTTTGAGGGCATTCAACAGGACTAAACTTCTTGATTTCTTACTATTGGGAAAGGAACATATGACTAGTGTTGGCCAATGAGGTTTGAGAAAAAATAACATATGTTATATCCAGGCCAGAATATTTTTTTTACCAGTGTAAAATCCTCCTACTCAATACTACTACAAGTGTGAGCTACAAACTGGTCCATAAACTATTTTCCCCCAGTTCATGACAACATAAATATAGAGATGGAAATAAGCATTTATGAAATTTAATAGTAATTTAACATTGCTGCTACAATTATTCATGCAATCAATAACTTAAATTTATCAGATTTTATAAAAGTATTGGTCCATGACAGATTAAAAATAAAAAATAAATAAAATTGGTCTTTTAACACAGACCTTTGCTTTAGAATTTTTGTTTTCCTCTGGCACCATGAATAGCAATGTTCAAGATATTGGCTATTCTAACTTAGATCAAAATCCAAAATCCAAACATGACTGAGTGGAGCTCCCACCCCACCCTGACCTTCAACTCTTATGAAAATAAGAAATGAGTAAGAATTGAAGACTATTGGAGAAAGGGAGATGGGTGGGGAGAAATTAGAATAGAGAGAGCTTAGAAACCAGGTTGACTAGAGTCTACAGAGAAATGTCAGCCAGTAGGAAACCCCTAATGATAGGGAAGCCAATGGGAACTGTTTGCATTATTGGGATGTATATGTTCTAATGTCCTTACATTTATAGAGCCTCAGGTTGGTGATATCTCAGGGCCACGGGGTCATTAGGAACACATCTCACAGAGGGTCATATCTGCCAAAAGAGAGCAACACCACACACTTTGTTAAAACAATCCACACACTGAAGTCACATGGTAAGTCAGAAATTCAAGCCACCCTTAATTTAAAGAAAGCCCTACAGCACACACAAATGCAATTTGAGCCAATTATACTTCAGCCTCCAAGCACAGGGTAGCCCTAGTTGACAACAGAGCAATAATAATAGGTAAGATTTGAGTGTATAGAAAAGCTTAGAATAAGCAAGTGTGATTACTAACTTTCTCCAGTTACAAATTATACATTGTTTTCAGGACATTATTCTGACTCATCTGATTCTAGCTTCTCATTACCTTTTAGTTATTTTTAAACTCTGTAAATCATAGAAAATTACAATGAGATGAAAATGACTCTTAACTATGAACATGTAAAATAATTGTCTGGTGAAAGGAAAATGTCCCTCCTCCAGGAAAATGTTGCATCGTCTGAAAATTAATTTCATTATTATTTGATCTATAAATCTCTGGGTCAGAGGGTTACATCTCTCTTGAACCAGATACAACAACTGCCTAATCCCTGCACTAATAATGAGTTAAGTGAATCTTTAACATATATTTATTTTCTATCTGTATGAAAATCATGACACTATCTTTAAAAAAAAAATTGGTAGTTTCCACTTTCTTAAAGGCTTTCCTTCTTTCTTTTTTTTTTTTTAATATATTTTATTGATTTTTTACAGAGAGGAGGAGAAAGGAATATAGAGCTAGAAACATCAATGAGAGAGAAACATCGACCAGCTGCCTCTTGCACACCCCCTACCGGGGATGTGCCTGCAACCAATATACATGCCCTTGACCGGAATCGAATCTGGGACCTTTCAGTCCACAGACCGATACTCTACCACTGAGCCAAACCGATTTCGGCTAACTTTATCTTTTTGAAATTACTTTTTGACAAGCTAGGTATTGTACTATATCTTTTACATATAATATGTTGCAACCATCTTCCCAACAACTGGAATTGGGTATAATTATAACTCCCATTTATAGATCAAGGATCAATAAATGACAGCTCAGTGAGCCAAATCTATCCTGCCCAACTCAGTCTAATGTTATCAGTACGATATTATTGGAACAGAGTGTGCCCTTTGGTTTGTCGGTGGTCTGTGATTGTTGCAGCAGAGGAGGGGTGGCCCGCAAAGCCTGTAGTTTATTATCTGTCCCTTCATAGAAAAGTTTTCTGAACCCTGCAGTGGATGAGAAAACAGGCTTTGAAAAGTTATAAAAAGTACCCAAATTCCCACTATTAGTGAGTGGCATAGCCCAGACTATTAAGCCTCTCTCCCTCTCCATTACCTTAGAGCTCCATGCATGTGGGCTTTATTTTCATTTGTCCTTAACCAGAGCTGCTCCTATGTAGCATAATGTGATATCTTTAAAGAAGAGCCCTTTCTATTTCCAAATTCATGCCTGGAATTTCTTTAGGAAGGAACCATTCATTCATGTTGCAATGATAGATAAGGCAAAAATGCCTGAAAGAAGAAAAATTGGAAGTTGTGTGAAGGTGGCACTTCCTGTTCTCTGTAGAAGAGGCCAGGTGATTTATTTGTACCTGGAGGGGAAAAAATAAACAACAGAAGGAGTGATGGTTCAAAGGGAGGCTGGCACAAACCAAAACTGAGGTTGACTAAGAGGAGGCAGGCACCTAACTCAGCATGCCTTCATCTTTGCTCTCCCTTAGCACTCCCGTCTGCTTTGTATTTTGTTGTCAAAAGTGGGGATAAAATGTTGTAACCTCTTATCAGCCTGTGTCAACTGCTGAGGACGTGGTTGAAAATGGCAGGAGCAATTGTTATGTCTAACTGTTATATGAAATAGTTGTTAACAACTTTCCTTTTGAAATAGTTATCCCTCCTTCCTTCCCCCAATTAGCTCCCTACTCCCAAATTACCCTAGTTAATGTGTGTGTGTGTGTGTGTGTGTGTGTGTGTGTACATATGTGTAGGAGGGCCCACATGGCTTCCCTTTAAAGAAACAAGTGCACAAAACTAAAATAAATGAGTCCTGCTCAACACTCCTGTATTGATTATAATTTTTCAAAAACTCACAAAGAAGAGAAAGGCCAAGGTGTCCGGGAAAAGGCTAATTGGAATTTTAAAGGGCAATGAAAACCATATAAATGGGATTCCCCTTGAAATTCTACAAACTGCTAATGATTAAATATTTGGGGAATCAATTCACTAGGAATTCAGCACAACCCCAAACAAGAGGGCTACAGATTTTGGATTTTACTGTCAGTACTTCCAAAGAGAAGAGGAAAAATATGTACCAAAGAACACTGCTCTCTTACCTCAACCCAAGTCTTGAGGAAATAGCAAATCTCTTCAAACAAACCAAATGATGTATCTTTCAGCCTCAAAAGGCAACCTAAGCAGTGGTTGTATGGTGACCAGTAAGAAGAGTCACCACAGCATATACCACGTTCTCTGAGAACAGACACAGTCCACTCTTGTTATTTGTGGAACTGAAGTTCTATCATCTCCACATACAGACTTAGTTAATACTAAATCATTGTTCTAGGCGAAATCTAGAAATAGGATCTGCCAAATATTTATGTTAATTGATGACTACATAGCCTTGTTTTGTATGTGTTTCTGTTTAAAGACATATTCAATATATATTGTTGATTCATTAACATTAAACTCATGCCCAGCATTGTAGGTCATGCTTTAATGAAATTTATCTATCATATATATTTGCATCTAACACACACTCCATGAGGCAGCTTACAGACTCCTTAATTTGGAAAAACTAGACAACCCTTCAGCATTACACTTAAGAGCTATGTAAAAACAGTGAAATCACCACCAACAATAACAAAAATGTGGAACTAAATAAACCACATGCCCTAGCCAGGTAGCTCAGTTGGTTAGAGCGTCATCCCATATGATGAGGCTGCACGATCAATTCCCACTCAAGGCACATACAAGAATCAGCCAATGAATGCATAAGTAAGTGAAATAATAAACTGATGTTTCTCTCTTTCTCGCTCTCTCTAAAAATCAATACATTTTTAAATATTAAAAAAAAATTAACAAAAGACACTAGATGAGAACTAAAATGAGAAGACAGAGCACAGCCTTGTTTGACCTCATTTAGGATTGTGGGTCAGGTGACTCAAATTTTTCACCACCCTACCCATGTGCATGTCTAAATGACTACAAAAGCACCTTAGTATTGATTGTGTGGTTACAAATAACTTCTAGCAAGTAGACAAATTTGCAAATACAGAGTCCATAAATAATGGGGATTGACTCTATTTCCCCCCAGAAACTGCATAAGCAGTAAATAATACCCTGGGAATAACACAAACAGATCAGCATGGCCAGAATAAATAATATAAACATTTCTTAATACTAAACACCTCAGGCACAAGTATAAAATACTGTGAATTCTTTAAGGGAATGTCAAGTTGAACACTTGGCATGAATGATTGGTGTATGGGGAAAATGTTGACTGCTTCATTACCTGGCAGAGATTGTGTGAAACTGGCCATTCTTGACATCCAGGAAGCTGGCATAGTAATTGATTTCCCAGTTCTGTAAAACTAAGCAACTAAAATCCAATCTCAAGCAACCCTAAGGGTTTTCCATTGTGTCCTTCTAAATATCTTCAAACCTGCAGCACATTAACCTTGAGAATATTATAAGTCTACTACAGGCCTGATGCACAAAATTCATGCAAGATTAGGCCTTCCTTCCCCCGGCTGCCAACACTGGCTTCCCTCTGGGACCCAGAGTTCCCTCTGGTCGATGCAGGCACCTGGGACCCGGGTTTCCCTCGAAGCCATGCCTTCATCCAGGTTTTCTGGAAGATGTCGGTCTAATTAACATATTATACTTTTATTATTATAGACTAGAGGCCAGGTGCATAAAATTGTGCATGGGGAGGGGAGTCCCTCAACCCGACCTGCACCCTTTCCAATCCAGGACCCCTCAGGGGATGTCTGACTGCCTCTTGCAATCTGGAACCGCTGGCTCATAACCCCTCACCTGCCTGCCTGATTGCCCTTAACGACCTCTGCCTCGCCAAGCACTTGGGACCCAGGATTCTCTCCGCCAGCCAGTTGTAGGAACCCAGGACCCGGGCTTCCTTCCCTCTGGCCAGCCACACGCACCCAGGACCCAGGCCAGCTTCACCTGGGCCTCAGCCACAGGCACTGGTACCTGGGACCACGGGGCAGGTGGCTTGTCCCTTTCCAGGCTGCAGCCCCAGCTGCTGGCACCTGGGACCTCAGGGCAGGCCACTTTTCCCTCTCCTGCACGGCAGCCTAGCTGATCCCCATTCCTCTCTCCCCAGTGTTGAGTGTCTTAGCTGTTATGGCATTATGACAACCATTTGCATGTTAGCTCTTTATTATATAGGATAGGAATAAAACCGTGATGTACAGTGAGCCTGTTAAAGAAAGGCTTGAGCCCAGGCCAGTGTAATTCAGCAGTTAGAACAATGCCTTTGTATGGAAGGGTTGCGGATTTGATTTCTGGCCAAGGACATGTACCTGCAGGTTCCATCCCCACCTGTCAGGGTGTGTGCAGGAAGCAATCAATCAAAGTGTCTCTCTCATATCAAAGTTTCTCTCTCTCTCTCTTTCTCTCTCTCTTCCTTCTACCTCCCTCCCTTCTGATTTCTCTAAGGATCAATGGAAAAAGTAACCTTTGGTGAGGATTTAAAAATAAAAAAGGCTCAAGCCAAGAAAACAATGATCACTGAGAAGTCAAAAACAACAAAATATTAAAGAAAAAGCTGTGTTTCACTGAAAAACTGTGCGTTGTCTACATACAGCACATTCTTTTAGGCTACAGGATTGTAACTTTTTCTTGTTATTTTGCAATGCTTCTTTGTTGGAGATAACTGATAGAAATGTAAATTCTATCCAGTCTGGGAGAAATTTAACTGATTCCTTTTATCTGGAGTGGCGGAGGGATAGTTTTGCCTCACTGGCAATTTATTTCAACATTCCTCTGGTTTCCAGAGAAGTTTATGGTATTTTAACTTATCCTCTGAACCAGTTATAACATCTGCCTGGTTCCCTCTGTTCCTTTCTACCCTCTTAGGTACAATGCTGGGGAGCCTTCAAATTAAACTAGCAAAAGACAGAGTAGCAGGAGAAAGGCACACAATTTTTATTAATATTAATGTGTATTGGGTTCACAGAAAAGAAGTGACTCTCAAAGGAAGGGAGACTTAGGGACTTCTATACATTTTAACAACAAATGTATGGACTCTAAGAGATGATAAATCATGAGGAAGTTACCAGGAAATATATGGGCAATCTAATAGAAGTCTTATTTTTAGTAAAATCATCTTAGCGCCAATAGATTCTGTCTCCAGTCATAAGTGGTCCTCTCTTCTTGGGTGGGGTAGGAGGTTATGGGTAGAAGTGGACAGAATACTTACAGAATTTACCAGGCAACTGAAAAATACACCGTAGTACTCGGAGATACAGGAAAAATTCATCTATTTTCAGATGTTTCACATTTACCAGTTCAATGACTCATGGATCAGTTCTCCAAATTCTGAGTAAGCCAATATGGATGAAGCTTTCCCTTCATACCCTTTGGTTTCTTTGTCCCCCCCAAATATGGATCAGACTTCTGGACCTTTCGCAGGCTTTGCCAAAAGCCCCGGGTGTTGGGATGGGGGCCATGAGACCACACCTAAGGGCCTAGCCCTGGCACCAGCACTGATAACCCCCTCCAGGGGTTGTCTATGGTTCATGGCTTATGGCCCCTATAAAATGGGAGTATTTAGGTAAACAGTTCTTGCAAGACCAGATAATTAAGGAAGGGGCAATGACTAGACTACAGGCTAACAGGAATGTGCATTAGGGATACTGATTAACTAGGTACAGAGTCAGGCTGCTAGTTTCCTGAATTCTTTCACAAATGGAGTTAATTAGTGGCTAGCAAGAGTGTGAGTTGGAAGGCAGCTTACTAGCCCAGATTCAGATTGCTAGCCTCCCAAAAATGTCTCATGTTCCCCATCAATACCTTCACAAAGGGCAATTTAGGTCCTGCTTTTAGGTAGATCGTGAGGGTGGGAAGGGGACATAGAACTCTTCTTGCATCTGTTGATTCTCAGCTGCTATCAGCCCAAAATAATAAGTGGCATTTATTGGGATGGCATATTTTGATCACCATCATCTTATAGATGAGTAAAATAAAATCTTTAATGAATTGTCAGTTTTTAAATCTGTGCAACTGGCATTACTTTACCTTTCTCTAAAAAGCTATTCCCAGGGTTTTAATTCCATTGTGCCCTGAGGGAGGAACATGAGAAGATACAAGTCAGATGTTTGCTTATGTATAGTCTTATCTATCACTAGAGGCCCAATGCTTGAAGATTCGTGAAAGAGTGGGCCTTCCTTCCCCTGACTGCCCCACCACCTTCACTCCATCCGGAGCTGCCTTTCCACCTACCCATGCTAACCAGATGGCAACAACACAAGTGCCCCACCACCAGCTGCTGGGCACCTGTGTATGCAAATTAACCCACCATCTTTGTTGGGTTGATTTGCATAATTGCCCCTGATTGGTTGGTGAGCATCATGGAGGTATGGTCAATTTACATCTTTCTCTTTTATTAATGTAGATAGTATTCACTGTACCTACAGAGCACAGTTCTATAACTGATGTGGGGAGAAGGTGAGGAGAAAGGGCACCTCGGAGAGTGTTGCTGTGCCCTGAATGGGGTAAATGAAGGGACATATTTTAATTAGAGTAGAAAAGAGCTATAAACAATGTCCTCAGAGATGTTTCAAATCTTGGAAGGCACCCAACTTGGGATAGTACTCTAAGTAATTTTTTTGTTTGTTTGTTTAATCCTCAGGATTTTTTTTTCATTGATTTCCAAAAAGAGTGGAAGAAAGTTGCAGAGACTAAGATAGAGAAACATTCATATTAGAGAGACATATTGATTGGTTGCCTCCTATACACACCCTGACCAGGGTTATGGATCAAGCCTACAACCGAAGTACATGCCATTGACCAGAATCGAACCTGGAACCCTTCAGTCTGCAGATGAACACACTATCTACTGAGCCAAACTGGCTAGGGCTGCACAATTTTTTAAGTTGGCTCATAGAGAATAACTCATAAATTATGTTGTTCACTCCTCTAGAGCATCAGGCATCCTCTAAAGGTAGTTACTGCCCACCATGTACCTGCAGTTAAGAAATCATTCTACACACACACACACACACACACACACACACAAGTTATTTAGATAATAGAGAGATCCTTCATTATCTAAATGATATTCCAGATGAATTATTGGTAGAAATTGTTAGACTTTTCACTGAGGAGTTTCAATAGCAATTACCAGAAATACAGAAATTCATGGGTGGTCAGGATTCCAGGAAATCTGAGAGACATTCCCTGGTTGATCATAGCTACCGCATTCCTTCTACCCTCCACACTGGGAGAAACTTGATCATGATCTGGGTCTGGAAGCTCAGCTCAACTTTCAGAGTAGCAGTCATGCAGCTATTCTGACCTCAGGAAAGAGATTCTTAAATATCCCAGTCCATTAACTCCTGGATTCAGACCCAAACCATTCCTGCTACTTAGTCAACACAGTTGCAATGTCTCATTTCCAATAGCTAGGCTTTAACTTTATTCCCAGATCCCACTCACTGCCTTCCAAATATCATATGCACATGTAGCATTTGTTCATTAGTTCATTAGGGTCATCTAGAGTTCAATGTCCTTCTTTCTTATGTGCACCCTGAGTTCCTTTTTGGGAAAATTCTTCTGTGTGAGTACTCTAGGCAGGAAGCAGGGTTCACCTCCTACCTCATAACCCAAAGGGGCTACACTATTTGCTCCCTGTCCTGGTATAACCAGTAAGATGGGTGCGTGACTTGGGTTTAGCCAATCAAATATGTAATGTGCATTTGCTTTTGAAAATATTCAATTCTACCAGGTAAATAAGTGTATAGTTTATTAAATATATATACCGGTATAGGCAAAAACTTTTTTTTAATATATTTTTTCTATTGATTTTTTAAAGAGAGGAGGAGAGAGGGATAGAGAGCTAGAAACGTCGATGTGAGAGAATCATCGACCAGCTGCCTCTTGCACACCCCCTATCTGGGATGTGCCCGCAACCAATGTACACGCCCTTGACCGGAATCGAACCTGGGACCCTTCAGTCCGCAGACCAATGCTGTACCACTGAGCCAAACCAGTTTCGGCTAGGCAAAAACTTTTAAAGTGTTTTCAGCCGAAACCGGTTTGGCTCAGTGGATAGAGCATTGGCCTGTGGACTGAAGGGTTCCAGGTTCGATTCCAGTCAGGGGCATGTGCCCAGGGGGGCAGGGGGGGGGGGGAGGGTGCAAGGGGCTGCTGATCAATGATTCTCTCTCATCGATATTTCTAACTCTCTGTCCCTCTCTCTTCCTCTCTGTAAAAAATCAATAAAATATATTTTTAAAAATAAAATAAAGTGTTTTCAGTATAAGTCAGTAGTCAACCACTGCATAAGGCATTACCCTTACCCAGAAGTCTTGACTTCAGGTTAAAGATATTAGTATTATACATTATTAAAATGTTTTTTAAGTGTTTTTCCCTAGCAGTGGTTGACAAACTCATTAGTCAACAGAGCAGCAAACTGAGGTGTGGCTCACGAGCCGCAGTTTCCCGACCATTGGTATAGGTAAGAAGCATAAGATAAGAAGCCAGCAAATAGAGCAGGTGTGTATCCAACACAGATAAGAATGAAAAGACCAACAGATGCTTAATATTTAAAAAATAAAAATGAAAAACACCTGTGTACTAAACATAGATGTGACTAAATATACAAGAGGCACCAAATATTCAGGGTACACTAACTACATAGGGACACTTAACACATACGATGCTTTGCTTCATCACCCTTTGGTGACACCCATTCTGACTCCATGTGGCCTCTGCCGAAAAAAGGTAAATACAATCCATGGCTTCTCTTCAAGCTAACCAGCAAGCTCCCACTATGACTACCTGTACTTGTCCCTCTGTGTCTCCAATAGAGCGAGAATGTGTCATTGGCCCAAGACAGCAGCCCTCTGTGGGCTCATTTGCTCAGACTTCAATTTTGCTCCTCATTAGCCACACCTTTAGTGGAGACAACTAATGTTGCACAGAGATGTGGGACATATGAACATTGCATGTCCTAAGATCCAGATTGTGTAGCCCTTCCATGTGCATGATCCTAAGTGGGTTATCTCATCCCAGGCGCCCCCCACCCCACCCCCTTGCTTCTTACTGTGTGTTTTAATTTCATTTCATAAATCACATCATTTGAGCATCTTAATTTGGTTTATGAGGTTTTCTGTTCTGTGACTTCTGGGATGGGCTGCCCTGCAGTACATTTGAAAGCTAGCACTGCCTCAAGGTAATTCTCCTCTGTCCTGGGACTTTGAGTCAAGTATGAATGATGCGAGGCTGGGTCACAGCAGCCTGAGGCACAGGCTGTGCACTTGAATCTTGGCTGCAGTGCCCGCCCACAGCCTCTAGAGTCCTCCTGATTCCAATATGTTTTCTTTTTTTTTTTTTATAATTGTAAAAGATGGCATACATAGGAAAAGTATATAAAATATGTGTAAAAATTGGCAAATAATTACAATACAAGCAACCATGAAACCTCACCAGCAGGGTAGAAAAATTAAAACCAGATGTAGGAGTGAAACTTGCCCAAGACTAATTCTCCTGTACTTTGGCCTCATGGGGAAAAAAATGTTGGTTTCCTGCAATGTTCCACAGAAATGGGCTATGGCCTGTTGTTTAAGGCAAAACTTATCTTGGTCAACAGTGAGACTTGGATCACAGTCTTCCAGGAGAGGGAGAACGCTGATTTGACAAGGCCTATCAGTCTTTTGCTATGTCATAGAACTACAATTACCGGACTTAGACAACAGTCTGTGAGTTTGAAGGCATGGAGCTACCTCCAACACAAGACTAAGCTCATGGGAAGGGCTGGAGCCAAGGTTTATCATTATACCCAGAAGCTCCAAAGCCCAAGGGTTGCAATCCCTCCCCCAGAATCTCATATCTAGGTCTACTAGACATCTGTGAGCTGCCCAGCCAGAGATCTGCACATGTTCCATTGACACCATCTTCATGAAAATCCCCCACTAAACTGTACTCTGGCAGGGACAGTAGGTGTTATCCCTCGTGACTTATCCTCATTTGCATGACGCAAACACTGGCAGCACTTCAACCCCCACTCCCATGTACCCTTCCCCAATTACATTCCTCTGTCTCTCCTAGAGATAACCACAGTTCCATCTTTGATGATCATTATGTTCTTGCTTTTCTTTTATTCTACCACCTAGAATTCAATTAAATAATTCTAGTTTTGTCTCTTCACTTATTTTGAAACTTTACATTGTGTATAAGATTCATCTATGTTGTTGTGCAGAGAAATGCAGGTTATTTGTTGCTGAGAAGTTATTTATAGGTTCATTCTCTCACAGATGAGCATCTAAAAGAGGAATTGCGGGGTGTGCTTATGAGCAATTTTGAGGAGACAATGGCAGAGAGCATACCATAGTATAATATTTGGACCCATTTATGCTCCTGACATAAATGAAAGTCCTCTTATTCACAGTCTCATCTCCACATGGTACTGATTTTTTTAATGTTTGCCAATCTGGTGTGTGTGTGTGTGTGTGTGTGTGTGTGTGTGTAATAATATCTCATAATAGTTTTATTTTGTATTCTCCTTGTTTCCAACGAGACTAAGAACCTTTTTATATACTTACTAGAGGCCCAGTGCACGGATGTGTGCACTGGTGGGGTCTCTTGGCCTGGTTTGTGGGGATTGGGCCAAAACTGACTCTCTGACATTCCCCCAGGGGTCCCAGATTGCGAGAGGGTGCAGGCCAAGCAGAGGGACCTCACCAGTGCACAACTGAGGCTTGGGAGGGACTGCAGGAGGGCTCCAGGGCATGTCTGGCCCATCTTGCCCAGTCCTGATCAGCCAGGCCCCAGCAGTGAGCTAACCTACCGGTCTCTGCCTCCTGGTTGGTCAGTGCTCATCACATCTACCAGTGGAATGCTCAAACAGTCAAAAGGTCGCTTGGGCTTTTTAAATATACTGTATATAGATAATCTGCTTAAATTTACTCTTTTGTTAAATACTCATTCGAGCTCTATGTACAAATTTCTTTTGAGTTGTATGTCTTTTTCTTATTTTATGTTTGTAGGACCTTTGCATATATTTTGGATCTAGATATTTGGTAATAAATATAACAAAATACAACATGAAACTGTATGCCAGCCCTTCGATGCCCAGCTGGAAGAGCGAGAGGCCCACAGAAAGGGGGGTTACAGAGATAACATTCATAAGCCATTGCCAAATGATGTCATTTGCTAAACCAGACAAGTGAAAGCAGTTTTAAGTCTCAATAGGGGATTTCAGATCTTATTGCCATTTTTTTATCTCTCTTATCAGGAAACCTTGCAGGAAGATTCACACTTTACTTTTTTCCAAGTGGTTTATTGATTTGTAGACTCAGTAAAATGTGCATCAATTGAACTATTCTCTTTAAGAAAGGGGAGTGGGGACTCACACTGTGCTGAAATTAACAGGCACAACAAAACTGCCTCTTAGAGTTCAGCCACAGCACAATAGATGCACACAGTGTGAGGGCAATCTGGAGATTAAATAGCTCTACTTCATCACCAGCGGTCAAAAGCCAATAAGTACACTCATTTCTTCTTTCTTTGGCTTCTTCTTCCCTTTCCTCAACACGCATATTGCAAAGAGATTTTGTGCACTACTTAATAGAAAATAGATTTTCTTCCCATCCTCTTTGTATCACTAGGTTTTGTTTTTCCTCACTATTTCTTAAATGTGTAGCAAGCTTTGGATCCTTTCTTCCTCAATGTCCACTTAACTTCACATCTTCTCTGATAAAGTCACAATAGAAACAATGTCTACGACAAGATGGCAAATATGCCACATTTAATCAATAAGTTTTCTTATAAAAAATGTATCTCATACATGGATATGATTCTACTTGACCTAATTTTATTACTTCCTCTTGATAATAAATAGAAAAATTCCTTTTAACTTGTCTGCCTCTGGCTCTTGTGCCTAAGAACTATAATACTTGGAAATTATATAACCTTTACTGACTTCAAAATCCTTTGACACAATCACCACATTTTATGCCAAACTCTTATTGAGATAGGTAAAATCTATAGCATTATCTTTTTGTTTCGTGAGAATGAAACTGAGGCTCAGAAGGAATAAATGAATAATCTAAATATATAGCCAAGACCCCATCTTGACTTTTATTACTCCTTGGCCAGTGATGATTGTCCAATATTGAAAGTTTTTATAGGTGGTTATAATAATATTTATTTTATACAAAACTCACCAATAATCATACTGCAACACTGGCCATAGTCAAATCTTTTTCAACCCTCTGATGCCATATTTGACATTAGCATGCTATCACATGGACTATAAGAACATAATTTGTATGATAATACTATTATAAATATTACCATTGCTAGGATTCTATAAGTGGCTAATATATTGAATACAATCTTATTGGTGTTTTTTTTTTAGTTTTCTTTAGCTATTCACAATTAAAAATCATCTTATTTTTTGCCAAACACATTCCAATAAAATGTGTTTAAACAAGAAAGGTCAAATTCCAGGCTTCCTTTGTATTTAGCCTACAGATTGAATAAACAGGCTTTTTGCAAACATAGTTAGGTCTTTATAATGATACATAAGAAGCAGGGGACCATTGGTTTCAGGGGACAAATCTGATAACGCAATCTGTCTATTTATTTTATATTTGAATACTTAGCTGTTGATTTTAAGGCTGGGTAAAATTCAGCATTGGAAATAAAGAACTTGTTTAAATAGGATTACTAGACATGAAAGAAGAATGTTCAAGAAAATTTATGGTACATGTATTATTTGTTATATCTTCTACTCTGATTATCCAAGACTCTTCTGAAAGAACAAAGGCAATTTCTTTTTGTTAATGCTGTCATTTATTTAATCCACTATTTTGTTTATTTAATTTCATTCACTTGTTAATATGAGTGATATATGTAACCTCATGGATGAGCTAAGAGATTCCACAGAAAGGGAACCAATTGCCACTTGAAAATGAAGACAAGCTTGCCCGATAATATATCTAATCTGGGGAGAACAGATAGGAGCTTCCCTTATAGCAAGCCCAGTTTCTTTAACTGTCATCTGAGCATCAATAATTTTCTATGGCACTTAGCAAGACATAAAATAAGCAAGAATTCTATGGTTCTCGTGATGTCCATCCTGGGATCCCAAATTCCATGGCTCCATAAACTGGTTCCAATATTTCAAACAAACTAGTAGAACCAGAGCAGCTCTTTCACTCTTGTCTGCTGTTTGCTGGCCACCATGATTCTGAACTTCTGTATCAGACTGAGCTAGCACACTTCAGAAGATAACCCTTATAAATAATATAATTTCCAACACAGAAATTACCCCAGACTTATTTATTTCAGCAGTCTATTCTTCTCCTGCTTCACAATAACTAATTTTGAGTTGGATGTGTTTCCCCAAATTTCTGTAGAGGAACTATGGAGTGGCTTTGGGAGAACTAGTTCTTCATAATTTAAGCACCCTCCCCCTTCCACACACACAAGATACTGCAAGAAAAAACAAATTCAACATGTAATACAGAAATATGTTGTTTTAGACAAAAACAGTATAAAGAAATAATCTGGTCTCCTCCTCTAATCAGGATGCTGGCAGATGCTGTTTAGGATTTTCCTAACAAATTCACTTCCCATCCTTGCTAAACTCTGCTTTTGTCTGGGTAATGGGCAACAAAGTCCTCAGGGAAAAAATGGGCCACTTCCTTTTCCCTAGAGATTGAACTCTGACTAGTGGAAAACTATCATGCTGGTGATTGGCTCAATGCATAAACAAGATATAGTTCAGTCCATTGGCAACTGAGGACAAATTGGCCCGGATCTTCTAGAAAATATTTTTCTTTATGATACAAAGAGAGAGACCCCATAAGAACTCTTTTATTTCTTCTTGCCTGTGGATGATGGTTTTAATGTTTTGGGATCATGGTTGGGCTTTTTAGGACAAGGATGTAATGCACAAAGATAAAGTCTGCTTGCTGGGTATGGTAGAGTTAAAAGTTAGAAAGAGCCTGGATTCAAAGAGACATCATTGATCCATTGTCCTATCTCTGAACTGAAATACAAAATGTTCTTCTGTTTTAATCTATCTCTATGGAGAAATTTTGGAGCCACGATGACCCTACTGCCCTATTGATAACATGCCTAAATTTCCCTACCCTAAGCTTTGGTTCTCCTTAAGAAATTTAGCTACAAACCTACCCCCACTTCCTACTTTGTCTGGATTTTTCTCCAATTTAATAGCAACAAGAAAACAAACAGTTCAAGCTCGTGTACTCAAACTCTGACTTTGAGTTCCCTGGTCTATTTCGGTCATTTGAAAGAAATAGGGGATGAAGATATACTTCATTGCATATGCCTTTGATGGCAAATAAATGTAAGGCACTTAATATAATAATTAGCAGAGGCCCACTGCACAAAACTTGTGCACAAGTAGGGTCTCTAGGCCTGGCCAGTGATCAGGGCCAATATGTGGGATCACCAACAGAGTAACTGGGTGGGGGGGCCCTATTGGCATCTACCTTGGCTGGTCTGGGGCCTGCTGGCTAGGAGCAGCTCCTGCATTGAGCACCTGCCCCGAGGTGGTCAATGCGCAAGATAGCAACTGGTCATTTCATCAGTCATTCCACCATTCATCCCATTTGCATATTAAGCTTTTATTATATAGGATCTTACTTTGTAGAAGACAAAAGTAGTTTTAAGGATGAAGTTCATAGTAATTTTTTTAATTTCTATTGACAGAAAGTTTGAGAATCACTATCATAATTCAGGTATTGATTTTGGCCCCATGGAAAAAATCTGGAAGATGAGTCTCTAGACCTGGTCAATTGAAACCCTTAGAAAATTACAGGGTAATTATACAAATAAAAAAAATCCATGTTTAGAAAAAGCTTAAGGTAAAAAACATACTTATACCACTAAATATTCAAAACCATCTAATTAATAAATAATGGTAGAAAATCAATCAAGTACACTATGGTGTACCATATACTTAATACAATAATTAAAACAGTATTTGCATTAGCATGTAAAATGTTGTTTTGCTATGTAAGGAAGCAAAATAGAGATAACAAATGCATAATGTAATTTTTATGAACCATGATTTAACAGGACGTAAAGTTGACAAGAGGAAAATATTACTAACATGTGAAAACAGTGCCTATATTTGACAATAATAAAAATAGGCTATTTTAATTTTCTTCTCTTTATTTTTCATTACTTTCCAAGGGTTTTTGTACAAAAGTTTATGAGCTGCTAAACCCAAGGTCATTGCCACATTTGGTTCCTTAGTGGCTTCCTTTTGGCCACAGCCTGAAAATGCTTGCAAATGTTTCCAAATACATTAATATATATCACACCAAACCAGATGAAAACTGTAAGTTTCAAACCAAACAATCCAGAGGTTCGCAAATTCCAGATGTTTGTTGGAGAGTCAACTAAATTACCAGATCTTTAACTGCTTAGCTTTGCTGCCCATTTGGAGTTTCGGCTTTCAGTAGGTAGGTGTTGAAACAACAAAAGCAGTGAAGATTTCTGAGAAGATGGAGCAGGTGCTCTGGTAGAGAAGAAGCACACAAACGTTTGTTCAGCAAATATCTGAACTACATCTGTACTAGAGCAATGAATCGCTTCCAAAGAAATACCCAACTTTTTAATAGAAGCATGCCTGGTATAATATCTTACTGGATGCTTCTATTAGTATAGAGAGAAGGAGAGAAATATTGCCACTGACACAAGATGAAAGGATAGTTGTGCTCCATCATGAATCTCCTATAAGCCTCTAAATCCTGCCTTCAAGGACTGTAAAGAGTCATTTAACCAAAAGCAGGGACTGGCATTTTCTAGAATAGGCACAGCTCCTTCGCTGTCTTCCTGCCTGGAAAAGTGCCAAGGTATTAACATTTAAATCACCAAAAAGGGAATTTGACCTCTCTGAGTTGTTCCTATCCCATCGAGGCTATTTCTGGTGATAGCTTCAAACTTCCCAAGGGGATGGAAAACCTCAGTCTATTAGCATCGGAATCAGCTCACAAGGAAACAGCTGCAGCATCCTGGAATAAGAATTATATGGGGAATCAGGAAGCCTCACTTCTAATTCTGGCTCTTTTGGGAACACCTTTGACCTGAGGCAATCCACCAAACCACTCAGATCCACTGATTCTTCATCTTTAGGAACGTGATGGGTTGATCTCTAAGACTTTCATGATCCTGTATCCTTAGCCTTCAAGTAATCTGCATGTCTGCCCTCTGGATATCCACAGAATCCTCCCAGAATCACCGTTTACCTTAAGGGTAGAAATGCCTGTGTTTGCCCCATGTTTTCTAAGTTATCTGGGAATGTATGGTCTCAACTGCTCCTTTTGCTTAATTTCCTGCTTCTGCTGCATTTTCTATCACTTCACTTAAGTCCAGTCATATTCTTTTCTCTCTCTACCTTTTCACCACACACTGTGAGACTTTTCTTTCCCTTTTTTTATTCCTTTCTGCCCCTCACTCACCTCCCCAAAAACAAGCAAGATGTGTTTTGGAGAAAACAGAAAATTGATGAGAGAGACAGTATCCAAAGGAAAACAGGTTTGAGAATCAATATACAGGCTAAAAAAAATTATCCAACCTAACAAGGGAGATTGGGCAGAGGAATGAACACCAGGGCCAGAGCCATAAATCAACAAGTGAATACATAAATGGAGGAAAAGGGACAAACCTTTACAGAAAAATTTCAAATAATGTATGAGGGAACTGTAAAGGTGAAGAATCATGTTTTCCCTCTACCCTCCTAAATTCTTTAGCTGGAGCCCTGCAAATTGGACTTCTTTAGACTAACAAAAGAAAAACAAACAAGTACATTAATGTGTAGAGAGCATTCAGTGACAAGTAACTCAAAGAAATGGTTAAAATATGGGCTTATTAGCATCTTAGCCAAGAACAATAACTTTGCAGAGAAGTGACAAAGGAAAAGGGTTTGAGGCTTGCAAGGGTGGGCAACTGTGGTAAGGTAAGTAAAGACCAATGCAGGATATCATTTCCTTCAGCACCAGCTTCCTGCCTTCTTTGTGGCCACAAAACTTCCCCAGGACATAAAAATATTTTTTAATTATAAATATGCTGAAATTGAAGGTGATCAAAGTAATTTCAGAAGAAAAATAGGAGATGGGCCTGGATAGGTTATAGAAAGCAGTCCCCATATCCTTTGAAGATTTATTCAAAAATGAGGTGAAAGCTAGGAAGGCATAATCACTAGAAAGCAGAAAACATTACTTAAAGGGATTTTTTCTTTAAGGTGTCGTGTAAGGAACAATTCCAATGTCCAAAGAACTATACTTTCCATTTAGAAAGCCTAAGTCAAGCTGTGGCCTCAGAGCCATGCATTTACTTCCTTCCGCCATTCTTATAACAGCATATTGCCCTTGAACATTTTGAGGAAAACCAGAAAGGCCTGGGAAAAAAAAAAATGCCCTGCTGAAACAAGGAGAAATGACAGTGACTGACTGGCTTGAACAATGTAAGATTAAAATTGTGCCTGCCGATAAAGCGACAGGAAATCCAGGTGGAAATCTGACTAAAATTGCCCGCTGTCTCAGAAAAGAGCCTGGGCAGACATGTCACCTTTTCATGCAGGGCATTGGCTTCAGGCTCTCTGTAAGTCACATTGACTGAGCTTCCTGGGGGGATAAACACACAAAAACAACACTTATTCTCCTATACGCCCCACAGCTTCCACACACCTGGAGGCCCAGTTTACTGCCCTTTGCTTGCCTTTCACACCAACCAACTGGCGTGGGAGCTCTGTGGGCAGAAGTGGGTTAGATGGGCCTGGGGAACAACAATGTGAAATACAAACTACCCTTTTGTCCCCCCTGTGGGGGTTCACAACAAGCCACCCCAAGATGTGTCTCCAGGGTGTGAGGTTCCTTTGAGCTAAAGGTGATTTTCGCTACAGGCTCAAGAGAAATGTTTGCCCCTCCTCTTAATTGCCTAAAAGAACCTGAGTTAGGAGCCTTGCCCATAAGAGATTGTCAGTGACAATCTCTTTTTGACCCACCTGTATGGCATGGCAAACTTTCATTTACTAAACATCTGCTCTTCTGATCATCCTGCAGTGACCCTTTGAAGTCCCCAAGGTGCATTACCTCATTCCCAGCTCAGAATGGCTTAAATACTTATGTTCTCCTTCTTGGGTATATGGGGTCTCTCTCACAAAGGTGGGGTTCCCAAACCCATGTACATATTAAATTTGGTTATTTTCTCTTGCTAATCTTTCCCATGTCTATTTGATTATTAGACCCACCAGAAGAACCTTGAGGGTAGAGGAAAGTTTGTTTTTCTCCCACACTCCCATTTGTCAAGGGAGGGTGTCATATCCAGAGGATGAAAGGGACAAAACCATCTTTCTCTTCCTAATTATTAATACACTGCCAATCACCAGCACAGCTGCAACAGTCATCCGAGTCCCACTTCCCTCATGCCCTGAATCTATTTCACCAGCCAACTCCACCAATTTAAGCAGTGAAATCTGTTCAAATCTTTCCATCTCTACAATTACCCCCATAGTTTACCTCACAGATATCTATGATAACCTCATTTTGCTTTTAGTTTTCTAGCTTATATCTCTGCATGTGGAATTCTTTTTATCTATTATAATGGGACTCATTAGCATTCCAGAATTCAACGATTGGAGTTGTTCATTTTTGAAAAATTGCAATTGTATCTTCAACCAAATTTTCCACTTGCGCTTTCTTTTATTTTCTCTATGAATTCTGATTAGATTCCTGTTGGGTCTTCTCACTCTCATCCATGTCCCTTTAAATTTCTTACATATTTTCAACTCTTTGCTGCATTCCATGCAATTTCTTTAGTCCTATGTTTCAGTTCCCTAAGCTTCATTTCAGTTGTGTCTAATCTATAGTTTTATATCATCCTTTGACCCTAATTTCAATTATTACTTCAATTTATAAGTTGTAGTTAATTCTTTTTCAAATGTTCCAGGTCAAAATTTATGGTTTCTCCTTATTCTCCTATTTCTTTAAAAATAATAAAACATACTCATTTTCAGTATCTATAGTTTTTTAGTCTAATTTGTGGTTTCTATCAACTCACAGAGGCTTGCTTTCTTATATCTTTAGGATTTCAAACTCATAGGATAATGTGAAAATTCTGAAGTTAGATTGTAAACTGCATTCTTCTTGGGAGAGTTTATATTTGAGTTTTCCAGGACCTTGGGAGTCTAATTAACACTAAATTTTAGACTTCAGAGTTCCAGGGCATCACAGCTATTATGATTCAGAGTACAAACCTGCTTGAGTATAGGTTGTAGTCAGAAATTCTCAGGGCATACTTTTTTTATTTTCTGCTGTACTCAAAGCCAAGATCAACATAGACAAGTGTCCCATCAGCCCCACCCTGAGAGGCAAGTTTTCCCTGATTCACTCAGTGAGATCATTATCCCTTCAAGACTCCTAGCTTTGTGAACAAAGTACAGATATGACCTCCTACCATGCTCCGGCCTGATTCAATTCCAAACTATAGGCTGTCAGGATGGTAGATAACACAGCATGCTGGGGCCAACTCCTGCTCCAGAGCCTGCTTACCCTGTGGATTCATATTTCCTTTCTGACTTGGAAAGAATTTTATTATTTTTCCTCAACCTCAGCCAGACATTAAGGACCATGAGCTTTATTTTTTTTATATCCAGTATTTTCAAGTATGCTATGCAAGGAAGGTTTTCTGCAAAAGTCTAATTTGTCATTGTTTCTAACACAGAACTTTCAATGGCCTCCTAATGGGTCTCTGATTTCACTCTCACCTCTTACAACCCATCCTCCACCTAGCAGCCAGAACGTTCTTCTTAAATACTCTTGACAAAAATAGAAGTAATTAATACAGATCTCACAGGCTATTTTCAGAATCCCATTTGCAAACATAACCCTTCCAGGTCTGCTTGGGGAATGCACCATGACTAACTATGCACTCACTACACATTAGTGACATATGTAACCTGGCCCTCAGCTTTAGACTTTCAGAAATCATTCAGCTTGCTAAATTTCATGTCCTTTAGATGGAAGTTTAAAATTGAATTACACTTCTATCCCAGTACCAGTCCTTATTTTTTCTCTTCAGTAGCTCAGAGTCCAAGATCCTGCATCTGCTGAATTAATGATATGTCTTTCATCTCACTTTCTGACTCTATTCTCCCTTCTCTCTCCTTGTAACCTGGTGAGATACCACACAATCCTGTCATTCTCTAAGTCATTTAAAGAATGTAAGCACTGAGCCGAGACCGGTTTGGCTCAATGCCTAGAGCGTAGGCTTGGGGACTGAAGGGTCCCGGGTTCGATTCCAGTCAAGGGCATGTACCTTGGTTGTGGGCATCCCCAGTAGGGGGTGTGCAAGAGGCAGCTGATCGATGACTCTCTCCCATCAATGTTTCTAACTCTCTATCTCTCTCCCTTCCTCTCTGTACAGAATCAATAAAATAAAATAAAATAAAATAAATAAAATAAAATAAAACGTAAGCACTGAAAAAAATCACAGTGACCACAATTTCCCTATATTTAATTTTTTTAATCAAAATAAAGTATATATCTAAAATGTCACAATTTACATGTATGCTAGTAAACTTTCCAATTGGTGAATTATTCTCATAATCTCCCCTACATTCTCTCTCTTTCTTTCTTTCTCTCTCTCTCTCTCTCTCTCTCTCTCCCTCTCTCTCTCTCTCTCTCTCTCTCTCTGTCAGAATGTGCATATTGAGAAATACACCAAATAAATATTATACATAGAAGATAATCTTGAAGGCTTAAGCCAATTGAAAAGGTTGGGGTGAGGAATTTATGTCACTTCTTCACAAGCATAGCCTGGCCAACAATTTAAATCCCAACAATAGACATCAATAGTAAATATCACTGTTTTCAAGGTCCTTCAGGCATTCTCACGTGTAAACTGATATTCTTTGTCATCTCCATCTCTGCTTGAGTCTCAGCTTCCACTGTATTGTTGGGCCTTCAGCTCCTCTCTGTTAAACTCTTCGTTCTTCTCCTAGAACCCACTCGCAATTATCATTAACTCAAGTGAAGAGCCATTTCCTAACTCATAGCAAGTTCAGACTATGATCAGAGGGACTAATCTTCAAAATCAAACATGCCTATTACTTTGCACCTCAAAATTAAATCCCTAAGAGTAGTCCCACACTCAATTGTCAACAAATAAGATAAAACAACAAAAGAATCCCCCCTTATTGTGAAAACTCATTTGGAAATCCATAGTTGCTATGAAGATTATTTTAAGCTGAAGATATTGGAGATTCAACATATACAGAAAAAAAGCCTTCTCAGAATTTTCCTTATCTGATGAAAAGCAACAACAACTTGGAAATGAGGCTTCCATTAATTATAGCTTCAGGGTGGGTTTACTTCTAGGAGGAAAAAGAGAATAAGCCTGAAGGTCCACTTATATCTGCATAGACAAATACTATCACAAACTTTCTTATCTCCTATATGTTTTCCTAAAAATACATTTGTCTTCTCTAAAGTAACCTCTGTGTTCTTCCCATAGAAGGCTTGTTTCCCCCATTCCCTTTCTTGTACCAAATTTTCCCTACTAAACTTCTAACTTGAACCATTTAATGAGCTACTTACTTTGTATTCTTACATATACATACAAATAAACTTTTTTCTCCTGTGAATTTGTCTTTAATCAATTTAATCTGCATGTCCCACCAATAATCCTAAAGGTGTAGAAAAAAAGTTGTTACTCTCTGACAACATCACACACAGATATTCCCTTCTGTATTTTTACTAGAAGCGCGGTGCACAAAATTTGTGCCTGGGTAGGGCTCCTAGGCCTGGCTGGCGATCAGAAATGATCTGCAGGAGGCGACTGGTGGGATAATAAAGAGGGCCCTCTCTGGCACCCACCTTGGCTGGCCTGGTGCATGGGGCATGCAGGCTGAGGGCAGCTCCTTTATTGAGCATCTGCCTCCTGGTTGTCAGTACACATCATAGTGACCGGTCATTGTGAATTGCATTTTAGGCTTTTATTATATAGGATCTTATGGTTTTATTTTAAATCTAATATTAAAGTTAGCTTATAGCTATCTCTTAGCACATGACAATTAATAGTTATGTTTGCTCTCAAAGTACATTCATTACAAGCCTGAGGTATGGAGTGAGGGGAATGCATTCTAGGATTACCTTTCCCAAATATATCATTTAGTTTGGCTCTTTAGGACAGTTCTTCCTTGATCTTACCTCCTTGTAGGCTAGGTCTAAAGTCAGCACTCTAGTAAAGAAGAGATACTCAATAAGTGTTTGCTGAATTGAATTGATCAGCATGTTGGTTATAAATTTAATCTTCACAGTAAAATGAATCCTATGATAATTATGTTTAGACACTTTATAAATGCACTGAAAGATGTAATTATAACAAAAGGTAATATTTACTGATCAAATAATACCAGTCAAGTACAACTTAAGCCCTGTTAACTGGGGACTGCAGGAAACCTCTATGACATGAATAATGTACCCCACCCCCAAGTGAAAAGAGAAAAATGAAGAGCCACCCCAGGGCCAAAGTTTTACTTTTTCCTCAGGTTTCCCACTTCAACTCAGCCTATGGAAAAAGAACTGCTTCTATGGGTTATTCAGAAGAACAGATATATACATAGAAAACCTTCAGTCTCCCCTACATATTTCTAGCTTTTGTTAGGTGAGAGAGAGAGAGAGAGAGAGAGAGAGAGAGAGAGAGAGAGAGAGAGAATGAATGTTTTGGGGTTAATTACTTCTTTTGTACACTCTCAGCAGTCTTTATGGAACCTTTTTGTGAATTCTTATTCTCCCATTATTTTTTTTAATAAATAAGTATTTTACATTCAGAAAATATAGGTATAGTTTTATCATTAGAGATTTTTTTTAACCTAATTTAATCTCTACACCAATTGGGTATGGAATTGGTTTGATAAGCATCTCAAAATTTCCACTTTTCACCTCCTTCAGGACAGGAAGAAGTCCAAAGGGAAATGCCTGGTAAAGACCATGTTTCCAAGTCTTAATTCTGGTTTTGAAATCTGCATCTACATCTGCAATTCCTTAAGTGACCTTGAAATGGAGAGGGCAAGGAGAGACAACTTCTAACACTGCCAACATCCTCCTGTTCATCCTATTAGAACCTCAAAATAAACAGTCTATGCTAGGAGCAGTAGATGACACAGAAAAAAAGACCACAGAGGAGGAGGACAATGAATTTTAAGATGCATTTGTTTAGCCAAAGGGCTGGGGGGGGGGGGGGGGGTGAAGACATTGAAGAAAGAGTCTTTGAAAAGTTACTGATCTCCCACTGGAAGCTGGAGTTGCTAATTAGTGGCTCCTTCCCAGCACCCAGCACGTCAGTTCATTGCGGTAAGAGATGTGGTCTGTTTCCAGTATAAGAGGACAAATTAAGAGCTTCATACAGTTTTCATTATTAGTAGTTAGATATATTTGGCAGTTTCTAGTCGGCCTCCAAAAGGCAGTCCTTGCTCTTCACCCACTTAGGACCCAAAAGGTTTGAGCATGGAAAAACTACAGTGAAGCTTCATGACCTTTCAGTGTCCTTACATTTAACTCTGTAAACGTTCCAAAACCCACAATTACTTGTGATCAAGCAATTATTCAGGTTTAAATAATTCAGCACTAACTAACTCGCTCATTTTAATTGCAGAGGTCATTTCCCTTAAAGTTTGCAATACAATCTGTACTCTGGGAAAGTGGTAGAGAATGGCAGACCCTCTCTGAGGCGGACTTAAATGATTTTTACCCTCAACCATTATTTGGTTGATGGCAACTCTTGCTTTAATGCATCAACACTTCCTTTTGATTCTGTTGTTTCCATGCTTGTGAATTTAGTCTTTATAAGGTATGATGTGACATGGTCAGATGACTCATCTGAGCTAAAAAAGAAAATGTCCTTTAAAGACTCTATTGCTTGTAATAATTATCAGACCTCTTCATCCATGCCCTATCTTGCATTCCCAGCCTCACTTTCTAGGGAACACCACCACCCACCCTGTATCTAACCACATGGGATAATTTGCTGTTCCTAAATGCACACATACCTTTTGGCAGTTCAGTTTTATCCATAGGCTGTACCCTCTGCATGAGATGCTCTGTCCCACTTTTTTTGGCCAGAAAATTCATTCTTCAAAATAAAGCTTAGCCAGGCCAGCATAGCTCAATGATTGAGCATCAACCTGTGAACCAGGAATTCACGGTTTTGAATCCCAGTTGGGGCACATGCCCGGGTTGTGAGCGCAAACTCCAGTGTGAGGCATGCAGAAGGCAGCCAATAAATAATTTTTTCTCATCATTGATGTTTCTGTCTCTCCCTCTCCCTCCCTCTTCCTTCCTCTCTGAAATCAATAAAAATATTTTTAAAGTTAATAAATAAAACTTAAATGTCACGTCTCAGGGGAAACCTTCCCAGATTTCTTTCTGGAAAGTTATTTGCTCCCTCCTCAATGCTTCTGGAGATCTAAATACACCTCTTTGATTTTTTATGATCTGTCTCCCACATAGATCTCAATCTTCTTCAACTGTAAAACAGTCCTAGCACATAGCAAGCACTCAAATGATCATCCAATACATTTGGGTGACTCTCCCACTTGTAAAATTCTGTTAACAGCTCATACCTAAAAGAGGTGCTATAACATTTATTGCTCTCTTAATGCTTGCAATTAATACACACTACCTGCCCTGTTTCAAAATGGCATTTTTAATGATTCAATTAACAACTTAAAAAAAAAAAACTGTCCTCCTAATTTATTCCTTCTAGTATTACTATTTTAAACTTTGCCTCTCACTGTACGTCAACCCTCTCTGGGCAAGTATATCAAACTCTAAACCCAGATCCAATTATCTAGGAGCACAGTGATGTTCACACTGGGGCCTTGAGTGTGATTGCACAAGGGACCCAAATACTAGGCAGTATCAGGAGACCCAATAAACTCCTGCCTCTTCTAAGAAATTACTAAGATATAATTAAATTTCATTCACAAAGAAAAAGATTCTGTATATTTATTGGCAGAAGGCAAATGCAGAAGGGAAAATCTTTGCTTTCAAGAATGCTGAAGATAGAGAAAAGCAATGCGACATGTGTCCTCTTCTACGAAATTCTTTCCTCCTTTCATGCCTAAGCAAAAAAAAAAAATTCAAATCTCTCTTTCTACTTAATTATTCCACATTTTGGCCTTGTCTTTCTGTCTCATTTAAAACCAGTAGAAAGATCTCGAGAGCCTACATTTGGATGAGACAAATGACTGGCCTTCAAGGAGTTCACAGTCTGTGGAGAAGATGAACATATTAACATATACCATAACTAACTCAAATACAGGAGGGTGACATAATGGTTCACTTAATTTAGTGAAGAATACAACTGAGGGAGTATTTCCTTTTAAGTGAGTATCAAGGAAGGCCTCTCAGCACTTAAGGATGAGAGGAATTTACATAAGTGGCACCATGAATACAGACACAAAGCATGAAATAAATGACATACCCAGTAATAGTAAGTATCCCACTGTAATTGAGATAAAGTGGGAATATACATGTGGGTATATTTTTAAAGATTTTTTCTGACAGGATCTTTGGAGGTCAAATAGTCAAGACCTTAGGAGTTATAAAGAGAAATTTACATTTTGTAATTTTTCCTCTGAAAGTGTTACCTAATTTTGAACAAACCTAAAATTTACCAATAACTAATCAAGACAATGATGACACATAGACCACATTTTTACTATCCTTTTGTTTAATATATTCCCACTATAATTTCTTTCAAATGTAACCAGCTCTAGGTAATTTTGGATAATGGATGAAAATCCCAGTTCTACAATTTTGGGGGAGGGACTGTAGGGAAATTATGTAACACTATTAAATTATCATTTCTTCATCTGTACAATGGAGTTAATTATAATAATGGTTACCTTGTAGGTTGGGTTTACTATATATATATTAGAGGTTGCTAGCACCACCTTCATGTTGGCACTGCCTTTGTTCTGGCCTGGAGCCATCTTTACGCCTTCCCACACTGCCCAGACGCCCAGAGAAGCTGGGGCAGTGCAGAAAGGAATGCCTCCAGCCACTCAGTGCCTGTGTATGCAAATTAACCCCATCTTTTTTGGGTTGATTTGCGTATTCACTCCTG
The DNA here is from genome assembly GCF_014108245.1 of Pipistrellus kuhlii. Classification (NCBI taxonomy): domain Eukaryota; kingdom Metazoa; phylum Chordata; class Mammalia; order Chiroptera; family Vespertilionidae; genus Pipistrellus; species Pipistrellus kuhlii. Next base: position 6,234,373 of record NW_023425404.1, read on the forward strand.
ATTGGCTGGTGGTGTCACAAAAGTATGGTCAATTTGCATCTTCTCTTTTGTGTGTGTGTGTGTGTGTGTGTGTGTGTGTGTGTGTGTATGAATCCTAACCTAGAAAATATCTCTATGAGATATAAATGGCATCTATTAAATGCCAACTCCTAAACACAAAAAATCTAACTGGATGGCAAATTCTAGATCCATCCCAAGGTAGATTTGTTGTTTGTGGGTTTTGTCTCATTGCCTGGATTGTTCAAGTAGAACAGTTATCCTTCATTAGGGCTGGGCACCTGGGTGACTTTCCAGCAAGCTAGGAATAATATCAAGAGATAAATATGATCCAATACGGGAAACCCAGTTAAGTTAAGAGAGAAAAGTAGCAACAGAGAGTCCTGAAATCTCAGGTGGAGTTATTTGTTTTTGGTTTTCACGTGGAATTTTAATCATAGGTAAGATTCAAATTCTCTCTAATTTAAGGATGGGAGGGGGAAATTAAGTTTAGTCACACATAATTTTAATTGGCCTCAAGCTTCAGTTGCTGTGGAAAGGCAACTTTCAAATCAGAAACTGGAAAAGCTTACTCCTATCACATGTTTCCATTCTGGTCCTAAGTTTCATCTCTTCTATTTTTTTGCCAACTTGGGAGTTGCATGGGGCCTACTGAATAATTGGTGCAATTTGCTGTATTGACTTGCAAAGATGCAAGTTCACACAAAGTACCATCAGTCTCTCTGATCATTTAAAGAAAGCTCATTACCAACCAAATAATTCATGAACTAAGGCCCATCTACAAAGGATAATTTGCACTAATTGCACTAAATTACACTGATAAATGCTACAGGATTCAGAGATAAAATCCTCATTGTGTCGATATGGAGATATTTTCCAAGGTTTCCAAATGTAGATTCTCACTAACAGGTGCTGATAATTCCACTTTGTGATGTTCCTTCCAACAGATTAAACATTAGTCCTCAAAAGTACTTGTGCTGCCTGGAGGTAACCAGCAGCCTTCTACAAGCAATCTGGAAGTATTGCTTGTTCCTTGATTGGAAGAGAATGTTAGTTTCTTGACTCTGAGATCCCCATTGAGACCAAACAAACTCGAGTTTGTCAAGTGGATTCTCTCAGTCTCATTCTAGGAATGGAGCAGTGGCTGGCTTTTTTACAACCACCATAAGTCACTCAGAGCAGCTTATTCTGCAGGTCACTGGGAAGCATAGGCTAGCCCTCTGCAATACTCTGAACCTGGGTCGGCTTCCAACCTAACAGAGCAGTTGTATAATACCTCTTGAATTTTGCCCTCAGTTCTATACCCTCTCCATGTAAACACCCTATTTTTCATGAGTACCACAAAGTTCATCAATCTGACTACTGTTGCACATTCAATAGCCAAAACCACATGGCCATCACAGTCCCTGTGTTTCTTTATCTCTCCATCTTGTTCCTACTGATCCTCAGGCCATCTTTCACTCCCTCTGGACAGTCATACTGTGGTGCTCTACACCTTACACAGCCATTTTCCCCTTGATATTTTCAATCATTCCAGCCCACATTCCTGTCATGAGCAGCCTTGACAGCTTCCATTTTCTATTTTGGACTCTGTCAGAAGGAAGTAGAAAGAGGGCTCATGGGACAGTGTTTATAAAGTCCACAGTAGTATTCAATAAGGTCCTAGGCTTCTACATTCATTCACCACTCATTCACTAACTCACCCAGAGCAACTTCTAGCCCTGCAAGCTCCATTCCATTCATGGCAAATGCCCTATACAGGTGTACCATTTTTTATTTTTATGCCATATTTTACTGCACTATTTTTTTATATTATGATATGTTTATTTACACAAATACCATTGTATTACCATTACCTATAGTATTCAGTACAGTAGTATGCTATACAGATTTGTAGGCTAGGAGAAATAAGCTATACCATAGAGCCTAGGTGTGCGGTAGGTGCTGTACCATCCAGGTTTGTGTTAGTGCACCCCATCATTTTCCCACAATAACAAAATCACCTAATGAAGGATTTCTCAAAACATCAATTTTAATAAAACTTTATAAAATTAATCTCCATTAGGTAGGGATATGTCCCAATACCTAGTATAATGTCAACACACTCAATTAATATAAATATCTGCTAATCAATAAATATAAATTAGTTACTTACTAATTTCTAGCTGGGAAAAACATTTACTTTTAATAAAATATCATAAACAGTGTGTGGCTCCATGTACCCAGAAATGCTTTATAAGTGATTTATAAATCTGGGGATTGACCATCCAGGATATTAGAAACTTAACTTGAAGACTGGCTCCACTTTAGGGAAAAGCAGGAAGCAGATCACACTCTGGAGAATTAAAGCTAACTTGACAAAGCAACTTCAGTTCTAGCAGGTACTGAGGTTTTAATTTCACCTGCTCTTGTGTTCTAAGAACTGTGAGTTGAAAATAAAATTCCAATTGTGATCTGTCATTTTTTTTTATTATCCTTCAGTTTAACGGTCACAAGGAGCTTTAGGGAAGGTAGCTGATGAGAATCCTTCAAGATATATAATGTAGAGATGATATTTGGAAGTAAATAAAGACCTTTGGGGGACTAGTTTAATGAAATGTACTTCTTTAATGAAATGTACTTCTTTAAAAAGTAAATAAAGACCTTTGGGGGACTGGTTTAATGAAATGTACTTCTTTAAAAACTTATTTCACCTAAATGACAGTCCTACACCTAAATGACAGTCCCACACCTAGAACTGTCATTTAGGTGAAATAAGTTTTTAAAGACTTGATTTCCTTCACTTGGGGCAAGAAATTCCTTCCTCAGCCTCAGTTTTCATAAGGTAGCGGAAAACCTTTCCAAATTCCTTGGTAAAAGTAATGCAAAATGATACTTTTGCAAGATAAAATGTGTGGCACTAGTAAACACATTTTGGAACTTGGAATAAAGTCTAAAGAAGTATGGAAGCCAGGTTCTAAGCCCTGAGCACCTAACAGATCCCCATTCTTTTCTCACCTGTTTGTCTCATTTGTTTCTCTTGATGAGAACAAATTGAGAGAGTAGAAAATAGTAAAAAGGATGAACTTAAATAAAATCTATATGACTGATGATCTTCTCATTGGCCTCCTTCAACTCCATTAAGAAACAGGAAAAGGAGAGCGGAAGAAACAGACTAAATATTATGTGAGAGAGACACATTGATTGATTGCCTCCTGCACTGAGCATGACTAGGGCTAGGGTCAAGGCTGCAACTATGGTACATTCCCTTGACGGGAATCGAACCCAAGACTCTTCAGTCCGTGGGCTGACACTCTATCCATTGAGCCAAACTGGCTGGGGCAATAACTTTTATAACATTATCTAGTATGAGTCCATTGTCACTGCATGATGGCTGGAGAACAGCTTCTTAAGTGTATCCTAGAATCTTAACTCATAGTCCATAGTCCATCTGCTTTCATTTCTCAAAACAAAGTCATAGTTGGAAGAAAAGGGCAAATTGAGACAAAACCAAATTATACCAACTTGTTTTTAATCTGCTAAACAGACACTAGTTCTACAATTTCACCAAGTCCCTGAGAGTCATGAGAACCATCCATTACATCACTTTTGAAAATTTACAACAGCACATGTTTTATAAAAATACCTAAGACCATGGAAAGCTTTTCATTCTGAAACTCAGAAAATAATCAGTTGGGTGAGTTACAGCTCTTTACACATTTCCAGTCCTCCTTAAACATCACAGATTCAATTTTCAGATTTAGAAGTCATCATTGTGGTTTGATGGTCTCTCCAGGGTCTTATCTCCTATAATAGTAATGCTTATGGTATTTGCTATATGGTTGCATAACTATGATACGAATAATTAAAAATGGGTGTCATTTTAAAATACATTTGAGCTTAATTATATGAGCTTCTAATATGGAACATTTAAACATTACATGATTGTATTAAAACAGCTGGTGAGCTATGGCCTAAGAGGAGATTTTACATACTGGCATTTAAGTTTTGTGCGCATGTGAGAATGGGTAACTGTTTCAGGAAGCTCTTGTCCTAAATTATTAACCCAGTGATAAACTCATCAAATAAGTCTTCAATAAAAACTTGAGTGAACATCTATTATGTGAAAAGCTATTTTGTTAGGCATTGCATAAATGAAGAAGTATAAAGACAATCTCTCAATTACAGTTTATTAAAGAAGTTATAATTCAAATATAGACTTCCACAAATGCTTAAGAATGATTCTTAGCTATTAGATCATCTTAAAGACCTTTGAACTTTTTATTGGTAAAATTAGAAGTTTAGGATCCAATACTCCTTTAAATATGAAAAAATTGAAGCTAGTAGAGTGAATAAACCTCATTACTTTGCTCAGACCTGGCTCATAGAAAAAAAAAATGTAGGAAATGCTTATTAGCAAATGAATGAATAAGGGAGTCATTCAATAAGGGAGGAACCTGTCGACTACAGAATCCAGATGTCCTAAAACAACCCTATGGTCAAATGTTTCAGACTTCCACTTTGGGTCTATAATATTTTTGTACTATCTTTGTCTGGCTCTTGTGTCACAGTAGCTTCATAAAATGAATTGGGAGGTGCTCTTCCTCTTCTATTTTCTGGAAAAGATTGTGTAGAACTGCATTAAGTCTTTAAACATTTAGTGGGACTCTGCAGTGGAATCATCTGGATCTGAAAATCTGTTTTTATGGATTTTTTGAAATATGAGTTAAATCTCCCTAATTGTCATATACAGCTATCCAATTGATCTATTTCTGCTCTCTACATGGGAGGGACTCCAATAATATGAATGTTAAATCTTTTGGTATAGTGTCACCCGAGCGTAAGGCTCCACTTCTTATTTATTTTAGTCTACATTCTCTCTGTTTTCCAGATTGAATAATTTTTATTATTCTTTTAGTTTATTTATTTTTTTCAATATCCTTTCCATTTTACTGTTGAGTCTATCTATTGAGTTTTTTGTTTATTGTGGTTATGTTTCCATTCTAAATTTCCCATTCTGTTTTTTAAGTCTTCCATTTATTTGCTGAGACTTTTTATCTCTTTTTGTTTGTTTGTTTCAACTATGTTCATCATTGCAGTATTTTTTATGTTGACTACTTTAAATTTAATGCCAAATAATTCTAATATCTCTGATAGCTCAATATTAGAATCTATTGATTGTTGTCATCATTCAGTTTTGAGATCTTCATTGATCTTACTACCATGAGTGAATTTCAATAGAAGCCTGGATATTTGCATATTATGTTATGACACTGTGAATCTTACTTGACCATCTGCTAGTCTAACTGACTTCTTTTGACATCACTCTTGCTGAATGGAGGTGAGGCTCCTGGCTCTCATTAGGCCTCCAATGATACTTCATTGGCTAGGAGGAGCAGAAGTGCCTCATGATTGTCTTTACACGTTATTCACTGGCATCAGGATGGGGAGGGGTGACCTCATGATTGTTGGGTGGTGATAAAAGTCCCAGGTTCTACTTGGCCTTCTCTGAAAATATTCCAGTATTTGGTACGCGGGCTCCTCATGTCAGCCTGGTGAGTTGTTAAAGTCTAGGTTCCCTCTTGGCCTTTGCTGGTGGATATGGCAGTGAAGATGGGGACACCAATTTTTCTGAGGTATAATATTTGGCAGGAATAGAATACACAAGTTTTCTGCCTTATTGTGGTTTTACTTTCCTTGCCCTGTGGTTAGAGAGAGCAGAATTTTGTCAGTGGGAAATGGGGTGGGGGGCTAGTGAGTGCCAGGAGGATGGTGGGGGGAGCTGGGAGGATCAACACCCATTAGTTCTTAGAGGTTTCTGGCTTCTTTTTTTTCTTTCCTAACATTATTGATTTCAGAGAAGAAGGAAATGGGATAAAGAGATAGAAATATCAGTGGTAAAAGCAAATCATTGATCAGCTACCTCCTGTACACTCCACCCTAGAGATCAACCCTACAGCCCAGGCATGTGCATTGACTGGTAATTGAACCATGATCTCCAGGTTCATAGGTCAATGCTTAACCACTGAGCCATGCAAGCCAGGTGGTTCCTGGCTTCTTTAGCTCCAAGTCAAACCCAAAGAATTTGTCACCTTATAGCTGTTCCGTGGGTTTTGAGGTCCCTAGCTTTCTTCTCTCCACTTTTAAAAGTTATCTGATGTTTGTCTTAAAATTTATTTGTATTAATGGGAGGAATAGAAACAAGTATGTCTACTCCATTTCTCCTGAGCAGAAGTTTAGTTCCATGCCTGTTTTTGTGATCTCCTTTTGTAAAGGAATAATCCCTCAATATTTTAAAGCTAAAAAAACATCTTGTTCATGTTATGCTTTGGAGTATTAAAAAACTGCATCATTGTACCCTCAAGTCTGTCAGATACAGGGGCCAGGAGGGACCCTGACTGTCGAACAAATATCCCATCCCTTCACACTTGTCCTTGTGCATTGCCCTAGAAGATGCTCACTGAATCTTCACCATTCCTGCAACCTGTCATTGGAGGGCCAATGAACACTGTTGGAGTATGACCTCAGGATGTTCTAAAACTTCCGGTCATTAGGTTATCTGAGCTGCCTACAAAGGTGAAAACAGCTTCCCCCCTAACTATGACTTGTCTTAATATTTTTATTCCAATACAATTCCATTAATTTCTAAGGACCATGCTCCGATCTTTTCTCTCCACAGAATCTGGAAACATGACAAGGTACTAAGTGAAAGCTATTTTCCATTTTCCTGCTCACATACATAGTCCTCTTAGCCTTGCTTCCAACCAAAATTCCTCCTTCCTCGCCTACATTTTAAAAAAAGAAAATACCCCCATGTATATTCATGTATGTAAACAATTAAAATGAATGATTTCATTCCTTACATTATTTCTATTCATCCTTGTCCTAAGTCAGTCAAATACTGCCAAACATATATTGCAAGCATATTAAATGCTTTAGGAGATTCAAAATGGTGTATGACAATATTTCTGATGTCAAAGACCTGACAATCTAGTTTGGGAGATATGATTCATACTCCCAAAGGAAGTCTAAATAAAAAATAAACTAGTGTTAATGTGCTATGTTTGGAAACCTAAAAAAAAAAAAAAATCCTCATCAGTTTTTTTCTCTTGATTTTCAAAGACAACACTAAAACTTTAGGGAACTGACCCCAGAAAGTTTGTCCAATGTCATTTGACTAGTAAATGGTGATTCAGGGACTAAAACTTGGCTTTCTCTACTCTCTGAGAACAGGACCATGTTAATACTCTTTCAATAAGATTCGTAACTATGTCAATTCATACAAATAAAATTTGTCTGAAGATTAAACTAGATAAAGGTAACAGGAAGAAAAGGTAGGAAAGTGACTGCAGCAACAAATTAAAGTGTAAAAACAAGCAGCCTTTAGAAACCTCCAGGGATAAGATTTAAGTTGTTCATTTTCTAATGGCATATATTGAAGGAGAGGGAGAAGAAGAAGAAGAAGAAAAAGAAGAAGAAGAAGAAGAAGAAGAAGAAGAAGAAGAAGAAGAAGAAGAAGAAAATTATTATTATTATTATCAATTTCTTCTAGCAAGCTAAGACCAAATTCTGTTTATTCTTGTTTTAATGCCTAAAGCTTTTACTGTCTGATAGTTCCTCATTCAATAATTAGTAAGTGGTAAACAAGTAAGATTTAAAGTTGCCTATAAAAGTAACCTTATAGCAGGCACTAAAAGTATCAAGAAGCTGTAACTAGTAAAAATGGTTTTCAAATAGTATTCTATAATCCAAAGTATTTAATGAAGTGGGGGGGAAATACAATGTAAAGCCTTCTAAAGGCAACGACGATGATAAATTTTGCTTTATACTATATTTCCTTTGCTTAGAACAATGTACAGCATATGTAGGAACTCAGATGTCTGTGAAATGAATTCCAGTAAAGTGTTTCTGTTATTAGCAACAAAATTCTCTTAGGCACTTACATGATGTCATTTGAGGTCTTAAGCCTGCTTTCCTGAGCCAAAGCTAACTTCTGAGCCCCTTGTCTTCATCCTTTTACCTTCAGTCAACCAACAGGGTAAAAAACTTCCTAGCAATTCTGATAAAAGTATTTAGTTTCATCATTTATTAAAGGAAGCTTCCCTCAAATAACCGTATCCATGTGCTGTGGAAGCAAAAAACAATGGGAAAAGTGGAAGATCTGATGATAATTGTAAGTGCCAGTCCCAATTAAGTCACTTGCTCACTACACAGCTATGATCTTCAGTTTTTGATCTGAAGAATGAGAATATCATCTCTTAAGATACTTGTGATTAGGAAAAAATATGGAAAAAGAGAGACAGATTGAAGTTCTCCTGATATGTAGTATGAACATATGTTCTAGAATATGTAAATCACAGTCTGAAAATTTACCCCTTCTCTATGATGTTTAGCAACAGATTTATCAGTTATTCTAGGGGAGTTCTAATTTTTTTTCAATTACAGTTGACACGATATTATCGGGTCTAGTAATAATTAATGTCGTTTTTAAACATTCGTTTAAAATCTTGCTTGGCATTGACTTGTATTGACATAACCTTCAAACACGTGGTATCTACAGAACGTGTGAAGTGCAATTAACAAGTTTTGCTTGAAAAAGTTTGTGTTTGGTTTGGTTTTTGTTGCAAAACTAGGGCTAAGAAGATGGCGGATGAAGAGCATATTCGGCACTGCATGCTTTACGAGTTCCAATTAGGAAGAAAAGCAAGTGAGGCTGCAAAAAACATCTGTAGTGCTCTTGGTCAAGATGCAGTTAGAGCCAGAAAATGCCAGCATTGGTTTGAGAAATTTCGCGAGGGAAATTTTTCGTTAGATGACAAGAGTGGTCGAGGCCGTGTGTCCAATTTTGATCAAGAAGCTCTTCAAGCTCTTTTGGTGCAAAATCCTCAAATTACCCAACAGAGCTTGCGACAACTTTAAAGTGTTCACAAAAAACAATTTCCAATCAATTGCGTGCACTTGGCAAAGTCCAAAAGTTTGGAAAATGGGTTCCTCATGAGTTGACCAACAACAACCGTAATCAAAGAGTCACAATTTGCAGTTCACTCCTCTCTTGTCAAAACCGTTTGCCATTTTTAGAGCAAATTGTTACCGGAGATGAAAAATGGGTGCTGTATGCTAATTTGAAAAGGCGGCCTCAATGGTTGGACAAAAATGAGGCTCCACAGCCCACCCCAAAACCTGACTTGCATGCGAAAAAAGTGATGTTGTGTGTTTGGTGGAATTTTAAAGGAATTCTTCATTATGAACTTTTACCATCTAACCAAACCATTACAAGTGCAGTGTATAGTGCCCAATTGGAAAGGTTAGCCCAAGCTTTAAGAGAAAAAGAACCCGCGCTGATTAATTGGAAGGGCGTAATTCTTCACCACGATAACGCATGACCGCATACTGCAAGAATCACTGATGAAAAACTGCGCCAGTTGGAATGGGAAGTTTTCACTCAACCTGCATATTCTTCTGATATTGCCCCTTCCGATTACCATTTGTTTCATTCTTTGCAAAACTTTCTTCTTGGAAAAACATTTAATAATGAAAAATGCCTCAAAAATGCATTGACCGAATTTTTTGCATCAAAATCACAAGAATTTTACAACAGAGGGATTAAAATGCTTCCTGAGCGTTGGGCACAAGTAGTAGAAAACAACAGCAACTATATTGTTGATTAAATTTTGTTGTATTGTTTAAAATTTTATTTTTAAATCGAATTTACGATTTAAAAAAGTATTAGAAAACGACATTAATTAATTATTACTAGACCTAATATTTTGTATTAGTTTCAGGTGTACAGTATAGTGGTTAGACAAACATACACTTTACAAAATGGTCCCCCCAATATTTCCAGTAGCCATATTATTATAATATTATTGAATATATTCTATTCCATGGTAATTCTATTAAATTCAAACTAAAGAACTAGATTCAGAGTTATTTTCATGAATAATTTACACCTACATAACTCCAGCTCCCTCCATACCTATTATAGCCTGCTGAAACAAGTTTGACTCAATAGATAGAGCGTCGGCCTGCAGACTGAAAGGTCCCAGGTTTGATTCCAGTCAAGGGCATGTGCCTTAGTTGCAGGCACATCCCCAGTGGTGGGTGTGCAGGAGGCAGCTGGTCGATGTTTCTCTCTCATCTATATGTCTAACTCTCTATCCCTCTTCCTTCCTCTCTATAAAAAAATCAATAAAATATATTTTTAAAAACCTATAGCCTTTGATAGTTAGTATATGGGGCATACATTACCTTTCTATTTATCCAAAGCTTAGAACCCACAGACAGCAACTGATAGATGACTTGATTTCTAAGGGCCTCTTTGCTCTACTATCCTTAGTTCTTTGAATATCTGAATGGTAGGTGACATGAATATCTAATGTTCCTTTGCTATGTGCCAGGCATTGTGCTAAGCCCTTTTGTTTAATCTTATTTAATAACCCAAGGAAATAGGTGCTACTAACATTCCTAATAAGGAAACCTAAGCATGGCAAAGTTTTTTCACTTTTCTATGGTCCACAGCTAGGAAGGGCAGAGGTGAGATAGAACCCTTGGATTTCAACCCACAAAGTCCACACTCTTAGCCAACTATATTCTGCCAACCAGGACATCATGTAATGAGGCTCAGAGGTCAGGTAAACTCAAGGGAATATCCAGCCCAACTTCTGGAATATGAGTTGGCATGGTATTTTTGATGATCTTTAAAATAGAGGGAATCAGAATGATTTTCTAATCATTTGATTTAACATATAGTCCTTTCTTAACTATCTGCCATCTGTTTTCTGAGCTTAAGAATAAAAGCAGGAAGACATAAGGAGAAAATGGTGGGTACAGTCAGGAAAATGGTTTTCCAAAGCATAAAGTGCAAGAACTAAAGTTTACCAAAAATTTTGTCAAAATGCAACTTCTTATTTCTCCCAAACATATCTGACAAGTCATCCATAATACTAAAAGTATAATATGCTAATTAGACCAAACATCCTTCATTCAGGACAAAGCCACAGTGGGCAGCAGCCATGGCCAAGGCCCTTGCACGAGTTTTGTGCATAAGGCCTCTAGTCTACAATAATGAGCAGTAACAAATATAATACCTCTCCCACTTCTGTGCATTCTGCTTTTCAAGCTTATTAAAAATAGCTCTCATTAACACCAAACAGGAATTTATATCTTCTATACATAAATTAGCATATCAATTTCAACAATCCAGACTCTATGGCAATGAAGTAACATCAAAAAGAAAAATCAGACCAGTTTTAGTCATCCTATTCTTTCTCCCTCCCATATTCTCAATTTATCTCCAGTCTTCTCTAACCCCATTCCCAGCTCCAAGCTATAAGAGTTTTGAACTTCAGACATAGAGCAGTATTTATCTAGAGGCTGATTGCTCCAGCTGAACAGCCCTATGACCAGTTTGTTCCTCCAGGTTCACGGAAACCCAGGCGAATACCCCTCGCAGTCTTGCTTGTGCTCTCTCTGCTTTGTGCCCTCCAGATACTCTCAGGGCACATATGTCACTGATGTTTGTGCAGGGAAACTATCCAGACCTGTTCCTTCCTCCTTTGTCAAGGTTCTGCATTTTTTCGTGGTTCTAAAAAATATTTTTACTTGTGTCCTTATTGAAAGTCCCAGCTCTATTCTGGATGCAGTATGTGTTCAGGTGGGGAATTCTGCCAACACTATCTGTGTCTGGTTTTGTTGACGAAGCCCTTCTACAGTAAATGTGAGGGTAAGGATTTGTCTAGGAAATCCAAACTGTGTGCTCATGGTTGTTAGAGACAGTCAAGGGGCAGGTGACGAGACTGATATGAATTAGAGGCTTATTATAATCAACAATGAGGACAAGATAACTGGGAAGGTGGAAATGGGACTTGTCTCTGAGCTAGGGAGAGTCAGTGACAGGCACAGTAGAAAAAGCTTGTCTTCCACAGGAGCTTCAGTCTTAAGTGTTTAACGGCCAGCGACATGTTCCAAATAAAATCACTTGCCCTATCTTGAAAAAATTGGAAAATAGGGTGAAAATGGAATGGAATGGCCTAATCCAATGTTTAAAAAGACTTTGTCATCCACTAAGTTTTAATGGTCAAACTTTCATAATCATTCTATTTACATAAGGAAGACAGTCATGTGTTTATTCAGTTATACATCAAGACTACATTAAAATAAGTACTAGAAAAGTCATAGTGCTAAATGCTGTGGGTGCTGCATTAGATAGGGCAGCTGTCCTCAAAAGATGGATGGTATATGAGGGAGGCTTAGAGTCTTTTTGTTTGCATGGACCACATAAGTAAAGATATGAGTAAAGATAAATTAAAGATCATCAAGTTCAGCCCAGTTGTTGCAGCTCAGTGGTTGAGTGTTGAACCTATGAACCAGGAAGTCATGGTTCATTCCTGGTCAGGGTACATGCCTGGGTTGTGGGCTCAATTCCTAGAAGGGGGCACTCAGGAGACAATAGATCAATGACTTTTCTCTCTCATCATTGATATTTCTATCTTTCCCTCTCCCTTCCTCTCTAAAATCAATTATATATATATATTAGAATAAAAGAACATCTAGCCCAGTGCTTCTCAAACATTAAGGTATGTACAAATCCCTTGAGGATTCTGTTTAAAATACAGGCCCTATAGATTTTTTAAATAAATAAGTAAAATAAAAAACCAAGTGCAGATTTTAATGCAGTGGTTCTTAGACCCTATATTTCTAACAAGCATAGAGGTGATGCAGAAGCTGCTGGTTCCTGGACCACACTCTGAGAGGCAGAGGTACACTGTAATCCCTGCCCAAGGTATCAAGGCATTTCAATGCAGCTGGAGTCACTTTACATCCTAATAGCTACTTCCCCTAAAAAGCAGCCTCATAATAGCTTTATGAAAAATGTCCCCTAGAGAAGCATCACCCCCACATCTGTGACTCACCAGTTATTTTTCCTTTGCAAGCCACTTACCACTCGGAGCCTATTTTATCTATTTAAAAGAGCCATGGAGAAGACCAAAGAGATCACGTTAGTATCATGCTAGTACATAAAAGGTGGTATCTGGTAACAAGGAGTTATTTTTTTTTTTTTACCCTTACTCTGAATTGAGAAAAATGGGTATTTCTTTTTAAATTTTAACACTTAAACTTTATCTTTCTAGTCATAAAAGGACAACATCATTAAGAAAAACAAACCTCAGTAGAAATTTGCAAGTCGAGTCCTTTTCAAAGCACTGGTGAAAGACATTTTTCAGCATTAGCACTTGGTCAGAGGCTCCCATCAGTAATTACGGACCACTTGCCATCAGCAACACGCATTTCCATTATGTAAGACATACTGATTTCAGGAAGAAGCCAGGCCCATCCCTCCCCTGCTAATAAGAAATTGGGAGGTACGAAACCACCCCAGATGGTGCATGTTTGTAGTAAGGAATGAGGCACTTTAATGATGTGAATTAAGTTTTACTTTGTGTTTTTAATGAGGGGCTCATTGCCCACAACATTTTAATTGTAAACTAGATTGCCCCATGAGGTCCTAAACTATTTTATATTTAAACATAAAGCTTTGTAAACTTGTATGGGCAATATTCTTCATCCCCTGAAGCACAGGAGATATAAAAATATTTTATAATGAGCCATGAATATATAGCATAATCCCCAAAGTTTAATACTACTCCTGACCTATTTCATTTCACCAAATGAGTTCCTCCACCACCTGCAGGAAGCAATGTTCAAATGAGAAGATTCAAAGGCAGTTTCAAAGATATCAACAGAGTTATTTTCCTCAGATTCTAAGTGAAAATAACCAAGCAACAAATGGAATGAGATTATTTAACCTTCTTTTGACAGAATATTTTGAATGGACATGCAAGTCACTTACCTAAATCTCTTCTCCTTGATTACCTAAAAAGTAACATTACATTGAGATAACTTATTAATAAGATTCAGTCTCCATCTCCTAAGAACCATTCTAATATGAAAATTCAAATCTCTCATTTGGGAGAATGGGTTTTTGCAAATGAAGACTTGGGGAAAGGAAGCCAGTAGGAACACTTTTTTGTTTGTTTGTTTGCAGGGGTTTTTTTATCGTCCCCTGAAGATATGTACTAGTATATTGTTTATAGGGAGAGGAGAAGGGGGAATAAAAGAGAAAGGAAGAAAGACACAGAGAGAGGGAGGGAGGGTTGGTTGCGGGCATATCCCCAGTAGGGGTTGTGCAAGAGGCAGCTGTCGATAACTCTCTCTCATCGATGTTTCTAACTCTCTCTCTCTCCCTTTCTCTCTGTAAAAATCAATAAAATATTTTTTTTTTTTTAAAGAGAGAGAGAGAGATGAGATGCGATGAGATAGAAACATAGGTCAACTGCCTCTCATATGCACCCTGACCAGGGATCAAACCTGCATCCTAGGTTGTGCCCTCACTGGGAATTGAATCCCACATTCTTTTGTTGTACAGGATGATGCTCCAACCAACTGAGCCACCAGACCAGAGCAGTTGAAACATTTTTAGACCCTTTACCAAAGATTATGAAAATAAAACACCTGAAGGAACATTAAGAGTCAATAGTAGTCAATTTCAAGGAAGGAGAATATCTCTCTCTCTCTCTCTCTCTCTCTCTCTCTCTCTCTCTCTCTCTCTCTATATATATATATATATATATATATATATATATATATATATATATATATATATATATATAAAAGACTAAGCTACCATTGCAACTGAATGACCAAATAGGCTGTGTGGGGCAATCAGGCCAGCAGAGGGATTATTGAGGGGCAACCAAACGACTAAACAGCAGGCTGTGTGGGGTGACCAGGCCAGCAGGGGGATTAGTGAGGAGGGGTGGCCAAATGACTAAACAGCAGTCTGCATTGGAATAACCAATCTGGCAGAGAGGTTAGTTAGTAAGGGGAGGCCCAACAACTGAGCAGCAGGCTTCATGGAACAACCAGGCTGATGGGGGGAAGGGCGGGGAGCAGTTGGGGGCAACCAGGTCAGTGGGGGGGGGGGGGGCGTATGGAGCAACCAAGCAGACAGGGGAAGCAGTTGGGGACGACTAGGCCAGTCAGGGGGAGAGGGGGGCAGTGAGGGGCAACCAGGCTGTCAGAGGGGGGCAGTGAAGGGCTATGAGGCTGACAGGAGGGGGCAGTTTGGGATGACTAGGCCAGCAGGAGCGGGGGCAGTTAGGGGAGACCAGACTGGCAGGGGGGGCGCAGTTGAGGCAACTAGATTGGCAGGGGGCAGGGAAGTTAGGGGAAATCAGGCAGGCAGGCAGGCGAGCAATTAGGAGCCAGTGGTCCCAGATTGTGAGAGGGATGTTTGACTGCTGGGATCGGGCCTGAACCAAGGGGTCTCAGATTGGAGAGGGTGCAGGCTGCACTGAAAGTGAATTTCGTGTGCTAGGCCTCTAATTAGTTTATAATTCCATCTTTGCTAGAAATATGGTTGATTGGACAAGTCAATGAGTCCCTAGACCACTCTTTTATTATAACCAAAGGGTTTTTCATTTATAACTTGAGTTCTACCATCCCTTTGACCACTATTAATTGTGTACTTGCAATATGCATGTCCTCTTCATCTTTGTCTTGACTGAAATAAGGCATGTAAAGGACATTAGGAGTAGTTCATGGAAGAGTATAGACCACTAGCAAGAGACTACAAAATGACTAAGATTAATACATCCAAGACTTCCTTCATTCTATAATTAAAGGACTCATACCTATGTCAAAATATTACAGTTGAGCCCTACCCAGTTTGGCTCAGTGGATAGAGCATCCGACTGTAAACTGAAAGGTCCCATGTTTGATTCTGGTCAAGGGCACATCCCAGGTTGTGCGTCTTGCAGGAGGCAGCCAATCCATGATTCTCTCTCTTCATGGATGTTTCTATCTCTCTCCCTCTTCCTTCCTCTCTGAAATCAATAAAAATATTTCTTTAAAAATTAAAGTTGAACTAGAAGCTAAAGTAACATGTATTTAAATGCGTCTAATATTATCTTATTTTTATAACATAATATCAAATCTCTATTTAGGGAGATGTATATATGTGCAATGTCTATATAAATGTATTGATAATTTTTATATAATATATAAGCATAAAATAAAAGGAAGTAATTTTTTTAAAGGCTGAGAGTAAAGAGAAAGGAAAAGAGAAAAGAAAATAATGAGAGAGTAGATTAGATATAGTAATTATACATTTATGTAAAATTATAAATCTACATATACGTATTAAGATAAAATGGAATAAATCTGAATATTGAAATATTAAGCCAGAGATTATGTAAATAACTCAATGGTTATACATATTAAGATACATCACATAAAACTGGCCATCTGCTGCATCCTTCTGAATACTATGGCCCTATTCTACTGATTTTGTAATGTAAAACCTAGAAACCTCAGGAGTTCTCTATAAAGAAGGAAGTTTGGCTCTGTTCTGGGCAGAATATCAGTAAAAGTTTGATATGGATTGGACTAACCATGCCAGGAATTATTTGCACAATTCTGAGCAGCTCCCGTAGTCATTCTGGTCTTCTAGCAGTCATTTGTAAAAAGAAAAGATAGAGCTAGAAGCTAGCTTTTGAAATGTTTTTCATGACTGTTCCTGCTGTCTGCAAATTCTGCCTCTGTCAGAATCCAAGTTTATTTTTTTCCTTTTTGTCAAGTTTCAAGCACATAAAAAATGCTTTGTAGATTTTTTTAAGTATTTTTCTTTTCAGTTACTTGAAAGGACAGCCGATACTCACACCCTAAGTCATTCAGATGACAATGAAATAATAAAATATTTTCCTGCAGGGAGAGGTAGGACTGGGGGAGAATCCTGAAGCTGACTTTTCCCTAAGAATGAGAGAGGAAGCAGAGGAGAAAAAGAGGAAGGGAGGGAGAGAGGGATGAAGGAAGGGAGGAATGAAGGAAGAGAATAAGAAGGAAAATGGAGAAATAATAGAAGCAGGGAGGAGAAGGAAGAGAAGGGGAAGGAAGGGAGGAAAAAAGCCTAAGCACTGGGGAGGGGGTCTTTTCAATCATGCAGGTGTGTGCCATTGATTATAGCCTGCAGGAAAAGGGAACTATCCCAGGAAAGTGGCAGTCTTGCATTCTTATCCTAGCCAAGATGTGGGTAATCACCCCATCTGTTAAGGAGATGATGAAATGTGAGGCAAAGAAAATGAGTTCATGAACTTGAGATATTTTAAAAAGAGAGAGAGAAAGAGTGGGAGCTCATTCGATATTTCAGAACTGCCCAAAGCTTTTTTTGAGCCAAATTTAATTTCCTTTGTCAAGTACAATTTGCAGATCTCATAGGACATCAACTGTGAGTGCATGCACTTCTCCTAGTACATTTTGTACTATGCTGTCCATCTGCAGCTCAGCAGGGTGAGCATATGAAGTAATTTACCTAAAGGCTCAAATTCTTTTCTATAATATTGAAATGTTCAGGTCCAAGCAAGTCTGCAGAAGCCATCATCAGTCAGTTTTGTTTTTTTTCTGCTTAATAAAAAAAAAGAACAATGCTCTTTCTGCACTAGAACTGAACATCTAAAACTTGAGCTTATAGATTTCAGTGCTCCCTAGGATATACTGTGTGACCTTGAAGATAGTTACTTCACCTTACAGTGTCTTTGTTTCACAGTCTCCAAAAGAGAGCTCATGCATCTCAGAGTCAAAGCAGAGGCCCAGAGATGTGATGTGACACATTTAAGGTTTACTAGCTGAGTCCAGGAGGACTCTCATTTGCAAGTGACTACACACCCAACTCATACTTGCTTAAGCAAAAAGGAGTTATCAATTCAAGATAAAAGGGAAAACTAGCTCTTCCTGGCCAGTTTTTCTCAGTGGTTAGAGCATCAGCCTGCAGACTGAAGGGTCTTGAGTTCAATTCCCCATCAAGGGCAAGAATCTGAGTTGCAGATTTCCCTGACCCCGGTTGGGGCACGTGTGAGAAGCAACCAAACAATATGTTTCACGTTAATGATAATCTCTCTGTCTTCCTATCTCCTTCTCTTCCTTCCTCCCTCCCTCCCTTCTGCCACTCTCTATTAAAAAAAAAGTGGAAAAAAATATCCTCAGGTGAGAATAAAATTTTAATAAAAGGTAGACTAGCTTCACGTTAATTTAATGCAAATCTCATAAAATTTCATCAGAGTCTAATTCTCTCTTTTTGATTCTCCGTCTTCTAAGTTGGCTCCATTCTCAGGTAGATCCTCTCCGTATACTGCCAGGTATCTGCCATTAGCTCCAGACTTTATTCTCTTGGAGTGAAGTCCAATGGGAAGGAGCATCTGCTTCCTTACTATATTACTAACAAAACATTCATTGTATCTCAATGTCTCTGTTAAATTAAAAGGTCCTTGTTGAACCAAACTGTCTTGTGCACAGCCAGGACTGGAGTGTGACTTGATCATGTGCCTACCCCTAGGACAGGAGTGGTATTCTACAGGTTGCATATCGACTGAGAACAGAAGAGGCATTGAGTGTCAAATCGCAGAGGCTGTTAACAGAAGGAAGGAAAATGGATGACAGGAAGGTCACCAAGTATCTGCCACACATGCAGAGACTGAAACAGAAGCCACATATTCAGGATGCTGGGTCCTATCCCAACCCACTCTTTTTCACTCTGTTGTGGCTGTGATATTAACAACTGATGGAGAAGTTAATGTCATGGTGATTCCTAAATTTTTTAAAATATATTTTATAGATTTTTTACAGAGAGGAAGGGAGAGAAATAGAGAGCTAGAAACGTCGATGAGAGAGAAACATCGACCAGCTGCCTCTTGCACATCCCCTACTGGGGATGTGCCCGCAACCAATGTACATGCCCTTGACTGGAATCGAACCCAGGACCTTTCAGTCCACAGACCGATGCTCTACTGCTGAGCCAAACCGGTTTCGGCGATTCCTAAAATTTAAAGGAAAATCAATGTTTGGTGATAATCCAGGAAACAAAAACCACTCATGTAATGTTAACATTGCACTTGTAAAAGTCAAGTGCATTGTCATTCGCCTTCATGAACTTGGATTTGAGAATGTATTCTTAGAACTGACACCAAAAGCATGAGCAACAAAGGGAAAATATAGAATAATTGTGACTTCATCAAGATTTAACACTTTTGCTGAGACCCGTTTGGTTCAATGGATAGAGCGTCGGCTTGGGGACTGAAGGGTTCGGGGTTCAATTCCGGTCAAGGGCATGTACCTTGGTTGCGGGCATATCCCCAGTAGGAGGTGTGCAAGAGGCAGCTGATCGATGTCTCTCTCTCATCGATGTTTCTAGCTTTCTATCCTTCTCTCTTCCTCTCTGTAAAAAATTAATAAAATATATTTTTTAAAAAAAGATTTAACACTTTTATAAAATAAATAAGTCATGAGGATGTAATGTGCAGTATGGTGACTATAGTCAATAATATATGGCACATTGGAAAGCTGCTAATAGAGAAAATCTTAGTTCTCATCACAAGAAATATTTTACAACTACGCATAGTGACAGACATTAACTTGACTTATTATGGTGATCATTTTGCAATATTTACAATTATTGAATCATTACGTTCCAACAACTGAAATTAATATAATGCTATGTATCAATTATACTTCAATAATTTTTTTATTGTGCATCAAAGGACACTATCAACAGAGTGAAAAGTAGCCCACATAAGAGGAGAAAATATAAGGATTTAATATCTGAAACATATAAAGAACTTCTACAACTCAACAACACAAGACATACAGCCCAATTTTAAAAAATGGGCAAAGCACATTTCTCCAAAGAAGTTATACAAATGGCCAATAAGCACATGAAAATATGTTCCATATCATTAGTCATTAGGGAAATGCAAATCAAAACCATGAGATACCATTTCCTACATACTATGTTAGCAATTAAAAACAAAAAAACAAATTAGCAAGAATGTGAATATTGAAACCCTCTTACATTGCTAATAGAAATATAAAGTGGTACAGCTTCTATGAGTAATAGTTTGATGGTTCCTCAAAAAATTAAATGTAGGATTACTATATGACCCAGCAATTTCACTCCTAGATATATACCTTAATGAACTAAACTGAATCAGATACTTAAACACCAATGCTGATTGTAGCATTATTCTTGATACACAAAAGGAGAAAACATCCCTGCATCCATCAATAGAAGTGGTAATTCGTGGAGATGGAAAGTAGGTTAGAGTTTATCAAGGGCAGGAGAGAGAGGGCAATGGGGAATTTTTGTTTAATGGATACAGAGATTCTGTTTAGGGTGGTGGAACTGTCTTAGAAATAGATAGTGGTGAATGTTGCACAGGATTGTGAATATAATCAATGCCAATGAACTGTAACTCAAAAATTATTAAAATGGCAAAACTTATTATATACATTCTACTGTAATAAAATAAAAACAAGAACAAAATCAAACACATTGTCAACTCCCACATTTATAGCTAGGAACTTCCTCTTACATCTTATTAGCATTCATGTGTCTTGATAGTTCTTTTTTTTAATATATTTTATTGATTTTTTTACAGAGAGGAAGAGAGAGGGATAGAGAGTCAGAAACATCTATGAGAGAGAAACATCAATCAGTTGCCTCTTGCATACCCCCTACTGGAGATGTGCATGCCCCCAATCGGAATCAAACCTGACACCTTTCAGTCCGCAGGCCAATGCTCTATCCACTGAGCCTAACTGGTTTCGGCATGTCTTGATAGTTCTTAACCTAAAATTTGTTTGCATTCATTTGTTGATTCATTCACCTAGCAATCACAGTACACCTACCCATGTGTGCAAGACACCAAGGTGATGCAAATATCAATCAGATAAGATATCCACCTTTAAATAAACTCTAATCAAGTGGGGAAAGTGAAAGACATGGTCAAATAATTTTGATGGACTAAACCAGTGTTTCCCAACCTTCTCTCATGATGAGAATCACCTGGTGGAGTTGTTAAAACACAGATTCCCGGATCCCAATTAAGAAGTGCTAAACTAGAATTTTTGAGAACATATAGGTAAAATTGCATACCTAACTTAGTGCTCTGTATATAAAATCTGTCTTAGAGCACTAGTTAAGTATACAATTTTACCTATATGTTCCCAAAAATTCTAGTTTAGCACTTCTTAGTTGGGATCCGGGAATCTGTGTTTTAACAACTCCACCAGGTGATTCTCATCATGAGAGAAGGTTGGGAAACACTGGACTAAACAACCTCTCTGACATCACATCTCCACCCATAAGAGGGCTCACCTGAGTTTCACTCTCCTACACAGACCCCATTAGTGAGAGGTTCTCAACTTCAAATCTCTATGGACCTGGTCCTATCTGACCTTGTGTCCAACTCGTAATAAAAGTTTCAGCTTCAACTATATATTTATTCTTCTGCTTTCACTATTCTTCCAAGGACAAAAGACCTACTCTAAAATCTATTCAGTCATACATTTCTTAGGCATTTGGTTATTTAAAATATTTTACTAGGCAGGCACTACGATGGGTATGGGGATGTAAATAAAGTGCAAAAGCAGCCATAGTCACTTCCCTCATGGAGTGTAGACTACAGAGAGAGGCATACAGTAGTCAAACATTGTCCCAAGCAAATTTAACATCCGTGGAAGAGTGGGTCTAGACTTGGTTAACTGTAATCATTTATTAAGTACTTATTGCATACTTGGTGTGTTTGGGTTTGTTTTTTGTTTTTTGTTTTTTGTGTGTGTGTTTTTATTTCCACCTGCCTTTAGGAAGCCCCAAAAATCTATACCATCTCTGATTCTGATTAAAGACACTCAGAACGTCTACAATAGCTTAAAGTTGGGTAATTATCTTAAGTTCATCTCAAGAGTAATTGTCTTCCTCTTCTTCTTCTCATCAGAAGGAGACACAGATGGGCATTTTGTAGACATAATGGGATACAAAAATGCAAAACACAACATTCAAGAAATACTGGCACCACAGTACAATGTAGAGTATCAGTGGTTTACCATAGGATGGTGTGGTTGGCTGGGAGCCATGGCTTGCTGTCATTGCCCAGCACTACTCTGGGAAAAGACAAATTTCAAAATTTGAAGTACAGTTTTGCCCTGGCCCGGTGCTCAGTTGATTTGTGTCATTATTCCAAACAACAAAAAGTTGAGGGTTTGATTCCTGCTCAGGGCACATACCTAGGTTGCAGATTCAATCCCAGTTTGAGGCGTGTACAGGAGGCAACCTATCAATGTTCCTCTCTCACATCAATATTTCTTTCTCCCTCCCTCTCCATTCCTCTCTCTCTCTCTCAAATCAATAAAAACACATCTTCAGCCGGGACCGGTTTGGCTCAGTGGATAGAGTGTCAGCCTGTGGACTGAAAGGTCCCGGGTTCGATTCCAGGCAAGGGTATGTACCTTGGTTGCGGGCACATCCCCAGTGAGGGGTGTGCAAGAGGCAGCTGATCAATGATTCTCTATCATCGATGTTTCTGACTCTCTATCCCTCTCTTCCTCTCTGTGAGGAAGATCAATAAAATAAATTTTTAAAAAAAACTTTAAAAAATAAATAAAAATAAAAACATATCTTCAGGTAAGAATTTTTTAAAATAATTTTTGAAAATAAAATAAAAAACAAAATTTGAAATAGAGTTTCTACTGAATGCATATTACTTTCATACCATCATAAAGTCAAAAAAATGGTAAGTTGGACCATCACTAAGTCAGGTACCATCTGTATTTCTGAGTCATAATATGATCCCCAGAATTATGAACACTTGTATTTCCCCAATCTGGTTTCCTCTCATTACACGAAATAGGATCTAAATCATGATAGTACTCCATCCTGTAAACCTGAACACTTTTCAGACCAGATGTTTCTGGTTGGCCTATCCCCATTACAGTACAATTTCCTTATCTAATACAAAACTTCTGATAGGGTTTCTTCCAAATATATTCAACTTATAATATGTTTCTTTGAGTCAAAAATTCTGGGGGCAGTCCTCAAGCTTATTAATCCTAAAGTCTAATCTCTTAAAATCTACAGTTTTAACTTTAGTTTTGTTTTGTTAATACTAATTTTTTCAAGTAGCATAACATACAACTGTCTGTGAAATGATATTTAGAGATGAATAATCTCCTGCCAGAGAAATCTCAGTCATAAAGTCACAGGTATCTGTTCCCAACCCCAAAACTGTGGATCTGATTTCCACAGAGAAAGGAATACCAATCAATGTGGAAGGAGCTCTTTGTGTGAGAATATTTGTGAGGGGTGGATACAACAAGCAATTTTGGAAAAGAATCACTCTCTCCCTATTTTTGTGGGGGTCACAACTTGACTAGAGCACAGAGAATCCTGAGAGAGAAAAATTCGGTATCCTGAAGGCATTTCTGTCCCAGCACCCCAGGCAGGAAGCTATGACAACCTAAAAAAAGATGGAGGCTTAGAAATTTTCCAAAGAGAGCACTGTCAGTAAGTAGCTGAGACCACCAATTTTGGGTGCCCAGCTATCAGCTCATTCTTCCTGGCCATCAGGACCCCAGTTTTGTTCGGTGGTGATGTACTCAATCCCAGGGGAAGAATCACAATAGGTTTAAGCCAAACTTAGTGATTGCACTGCCTTTTGACTGTAACTATTATAGGGAGGGATATGAGACCTAGGTCTGGCCCAATGAAAGTCTAGTATAATAGAAGCTCCTGAGAATTTTTTTTTCCTTTTCAAATAAGAGACGAACACACAAGATGTTTCCTGCCTCTCACTTTCTACTTTTGCACATTTTCTACTGTAAATGGGAGTAGAAGCAAAGGTGTCATGGCTTGGAGAGAGATAAGGTGTAAGGGTCCAAGAGTCCTGATGATGACAATGGTCAAAGGACTTACCCTCTCTGTTGTTTGAATCATGGTTGATAAACCTTACCCATTAACCTCTGCCCTCGCGTGGCCAGTACACAATGAGGGTAAGGAAAGGTCCAAGTGATGTCCTTTCTAGTGCCACAACTAAGGCCTGGTGCAAACAGAAAGCATTTTCATCTTGTTATCCTTCACTTCAGGAGGGTCCTCATTAACAACAGGGAGTGGTGTCCTGACATAACCATAAAGCAATAAACAGTGCAGAAATGATCCATAAACTACTTCTAATTGCACTAACCCATCACATCAGAACCAAGGGCTGCCCCAAATTAACAGGCAGCTCATTTAAAGCAGATACAGGGATTTCATCTACAATGCAACTCTTAATTAGCCTCCAGAAACTGCCACCATGAGGTATTACCTCAGAGACCTCGACACACCCCCAGAAGACAACTGGGGTCACAGCACGCAGTGCAAAAGGCATGCATGGCCCCTCCCAGAGTTGGCTACCCATTCAAATTGCTCACAGACTGTGATCAGAAAGGTCACCTATAGCAGTATATGGTGCAATTGGCTTCTTACTTGATAATGTTGTCTATAGCTCTTTCTTTATGACTAGAACTATGCTACAGCAAACCCCTTTGATGGTTCTCCCTGGCCTTGTCAATGATGTGACAGAAAGTGTGGCTCTTTATGTAGGGCATTTAGGACAATATTGAGACCAATTGGAAACTCTAGCTGCCATTGAAGGATTGGTGAAAGACTCTACAGCCTCCTGTTCAATAACTGCATAGTCATTGCCTCAATATTAGGGTTTGACCTGAACCAGAGTGGAGAAAGTGTAACAATCACGTGGCAGGCACAGTTCCCACCCAGCACGACCACTCATCCTTGCCAGGGACAAAAGAAGCATGGAGTTTAGTTTGTTCTCTGCTGGCTCAGTAGCTGCAAAACGCCTTTGGAACCGGCTTCAGCAAATGTCATTGAATTCTTTTTCTGCAATACAAGATGTTCAGTGTCTAATCCTCCTTACTTCCTTGGATTCTGGACATTGTTGCTTGAAAGATATAATTATACTCATTAGAAGAGACAGGACCTGAAACCAGCTGGAAAAGCCTCTCTGTCAAATTTTTCAAGAAACAACCAACTAATTATATCACAAAAACAAAAACATGGTAATTAAAATGACCATTATGTAGCAGGCTTCCTATAATTATTGCTATTCATTTTGGCAACTGGGAGTTGAAATTTTATTTTCCAAGCCATAAGTGTGGAAAAAAAAGCAATTTATTTACTTTACTGTTTAACACTGGGACTTAATTTTTATGAATTTCTTCAGACTTCATTGAAGGACTATATCATTCCTCTTTCTCCTCATCATTAATTTTTAAGGGATAGTTTTCCCATCTATTCTTTTCTGGCCATATTGACAATTACCCTTCCTGCCCCATGCCTATCACAGAACTCTATGCAGAGCCTCTTCTAGCTACTCACATTCTCTAAAAAAAAATGTTTCCATCTGGAGCACAAGAAATTTAACTCTAGAGAATTACTTGAACCCATCTGGACAATGTGTTAAAATTCTCCAATACTGCAATAATCAAGAATTTACTAATTCTTCCTAAACCTATGTCTAAACTGTTAGGTTTCACCTAATCACTGCTCAACATACGAATGTCATACAGAGGACTGACAGATGCAATATAATATGTAAAGTAAAAAAAATTAAAGATAATGATAGAGGGGAACAAAGTATTTATAAAATAGAAAGATGACCAAGGAAGGAGGAAAAGAAGTGTTATTATTGCATGAGAATCAGAGGGGAAATAGGTGTTATGCAATGCAAGTATTATATTAGAATGACTGGGCATGCTACCTCCACTCATCATGCACCTAAGAGAAATCCTAATAGGTATATTTATCTTCATCTTACAGTTGAGGCTGAGAGTGGTTAAGTAACACTGTAGTTTTATAAGTGTTTTCTTTCCCCAGTATTACCAAATAAATTAAAATACCTTGGTTTGGATACAGTTAAGTAACATAAAGTAACACTTTTACTTTTGTTCAATTACATAAAAATTTTATATAGTCAGTGATAAAACTGTAAGCCATACAAGATTTCTTCACTCCAAAGATCAAAATAATCACCATTTTTACATTCGTGTTAGCATAGTATATCTCTCTCCATTTCTTTGCTTTTAAGGACCTTTATATTTAAAGTGGGTTTCTCAGACCCAACTATAGTTTAGTCTTTTCTTTTTTCCACTCAGGATTTCTATCTCTTAACTGTTACATTTAAACAATCTACATTTAAAGTGATTATTGATATAGTTAGATTAATATCTACCATCTTTTTAGCTGTTTTTTATTTATTACTTTTGTGTTTGGTTTCTTTTTTTGTTTTTGCCTTATCTAATTTTTATTTAGCATCTTCTGTAATTTCATTATATCTCCTATCTTAATATAACATTTATAATTTTTAACAATATTTGGTGGTTGCCCTAGAATCTGCAATGTATATTTTTAAATAACCTAGGTGAATCATAAAATAACACTAAATTATTTTAACTGAATTATGGATATTTTATAGAAAAATATCCCCAAATTCTTCCTTCCAGTGTTTGTGACATTGCTATCATTTATTTCATGTAGCCATGTGCTATAGTCAATCAATACATTGTTACTATTACTGTTTTTAAAAACCATTAATCTTTTACATTAATTAAGAATAAGAAAAATAAGAAAAAATATATTTTATCTTTATTCTTGCTCTGACACTCTTCCTCCTCTTTATGTAGATCCAACTGTTTAACCTATATCATTTTTTCTTCTGCCGAAATAACTTTTAAAAACATTTCAGGAACAGAGAGAAGGCAATGTTAACAAGAAAGCGGGAAGAAATTTGAAAACACTATGTTGCCGAAACCAGTTTGGCTCAGTGGATAGAGCGTCAGCTTGCGGACTGGAAGGTCCTGGGTTCGATTCCGATCAAGGGCAAGTACCTTGGTTGCGGGTACATCCCTGGTAGGGGGTGTGCAGAAGGCAGCTGGTCGATGTTTCTCTCTCATTGATATTTCTAGCTCTCTATCCCTCTCCCTTCCTCTCTGTAAAAAAAAAATAAATAAATAAATAAATAAATAAATAAATAAAATGTATTAAAAAAAAAGAGGAAGGAAGGAAGGAAGGAAGGAAGGAAGGAAGGAAGGAAGGAAGGAAGGAAGAAAGGAAGGAAGGAAGGAAGGAAGGAAGAAAACGCTATGTTGTTGGCTTTGAAGATGGTGAAAGAGATCACAAGCCAAGGAATTAGGGCAGCCTCTAGAAGCTGAAATAGGCAAGAAAGATATTTTCCCTTAGAGCTGCCAAAGGAACCAACCTTCCTGACACCTTGAATTTCTTTAGCACAGTAACAATGATTTTGGACTTTTGAATTCTGGAATGGTACGGTAATAAATGTTATTATTTGAAGCCACTTAAGAGAGTGCTAATTTATTCCAGTAACAATAGAATACTAATAAAATACCCTATTATGTGGGGTGCCTGTGGGAGGCAACCAATTGATGTGTCTCTCTCACATTGATGTTTCTCTCTCCTCCCCTCTCCTCTCCCTTATTATGTTAGTCTTCAATGACAGTTTCTGGGAAATGCTACAATATAGGCTAGGCATGGTGTTAGGGATTGGGAAGGATACAAAGAGAAATAGGCTCTGACTATGTTCTAAGTCTATGCAAGTTAGGAGAGCATGCAGAAATATAAAGAACTGATATAAGATTTAATTTTTTTAAACTACTTCATAAATACATCAATGAGGAATCACAAAAGAGAGAAAGATTAATTTTGACCAGATATATTTGAAGAATTTAACAAATATGTATTCAAAATTTACTGTGTGCCGAAGCCAGTTTGGCTCAGTGGTAGAGCGCTGGTCTGCGGACTGAAAGGTCCCAGGTTCGATTCCGGTCAAGGGCATGTACACTGGTTGCGGGCACATCCCCGGTAGGGGGTGTGCAAGAGGCAGCTGGTCGATGTTTCTCATCGACGTTTCTAGCTCTATATCTCTCTCCCTTCCTCTCTGTAAAAAATCAACAAAATATATTTAAACAAAAAAAACTTACTGTGTGATAGGCATAAGATGAAAAAGAAATTGTTCATGCTCTTCCTTTGATAAATAATTTTGAACAATAGCCAAGTCAACCAAAACAAGTCTTGTTGCAGTCTATGTTAGAAGTAAAAAATAATAAAATAAAATTATTTTTTAAACTTTATTAGGTTTATATAGCTGAAAGTATTTAATTATTAAATGAGTGAATACAATGAGAAAGTATGCATTTTCTAATCTAAAGCAGTAATTTCTAGGCGTAGAGTATTGGCTAAATGAATATATAGAAGTGGCATTTTAATCTTTTATCCCATTTGTAAATGCTTCATAGGCATTATCTCATTTCATCCTCAAAATATCTAGGAATAAAAATATTAATACTATCATTCTCTCCTCGGAAATAGGAAAATTGGCACTCTATGAGTTAGCACCCCAAACGTACCACTTTCCCTGCCTATAAAGTCTTTATTCCTAGGCACCTTAAAAATGGTAATCTTTGTGAGCACTGGCATGACTGAACCTGTGATTCTCATGTCCTTTTCATGTCATGACTTATCCTCCTGAATCACTAGAGATGCCAAATACAAATTGATAACAGCTCCCTTCACTCTAAGGATCGGTTCCTTCTTTATACAGAAAACAAAGTATAGGTAGCATACAATGGCTTAGCAATGAGAAAGTCACAGAACATTGAGGCTACACAATTTATGTTAAAACGGGCTAGTATTTCTTACACAAGAAATATGAAGTTAAAAGGAAAACCCTTAATTGACCTACACACTTCAATCCCCAGAAGGCAAGTGCACATTGTCATTGAGAATGCTTTCTGGGTGCATGGCAGATACAAAGTGTGTCTCATCTCAGCTGGGAGATTTCAAATCAAAATTGGAGGCTCAAGTCTATATATATTTCTTAATAGATAATACTTATTTTATCCCTAAATTCTAAGTTCTTACAAAACTTCGTTTTGGGCCAGATGAAAGAGTAGAAGTCATTGTTTGAATGATTATTTAAGTCATAAACCTTGAGAAATGGTTATCAGAGGCAGTTAATGACCTAGCCTCTCAGCTAATGGAGGTTAACATTCTAATAAACCATTTGTTAAATGCAGCAACTGACTGATTGAAAAAGAATTATGGCAATTATAACTCATTTAATAATGAATGGAGGAAAAGACACAGTTGGATGGGGACAGCAAGTACAATCACACCAAAGGTGACTATAGAGAAAACCTTCACCACCTGTCACTAAAAGGTTCCCTTACAATGAATGAGTTGGGAGAGAAGCCACTACAATATAAGCATACAGTGAATAAGACTCTAGAAAATGTTAATCTTAGCATCAAAATGAACATTCCAAAAACTAAGCCTGCCAGAAGGACTTAAATGTATCCTTAGTGAAAATGGACATTGAATACTCTGATGAAAGTTTGGAGTCGCTCAAACACTGAGCAAACATTGAGAAAACGTTTGCCTTCACAAGGAAATGTCTTTTCAATGCAATTAAAATACTCCTCAGAAATGTATATTTTGAGGATTGAAGTTGGAATCATATGTCCCTGACAATTAGTGAGACCTCTAAAAAAAAAAAAATGGACATTTTTAAAGCAAGATAATAGGCATTATCTTTTGAAATCAGAAAATCAAGAACATGTAGTTTTATTTAATGACTAGAGGCCCGGTGCCTGAAAATTCATGCACTGGAAGGAGGGTCCCTCAGCCCGGCCTGCCTCCTTTCACAGTCTGGGAGCCCTCAGGGGCGGGAGGCGACCTAGCAATCAGGGGAAAGCAAAACCCCCACCACACTTCTGCTGCAACCACTGTCGGCAGCACAAGCCTCAGATGGCCCTGGTTACTTAAGTCTCGGGTAACCCTGGGCATCTGGGCAGCCACCATCTGAGGCTTGTCTGGGCAGCTGGGGGCTACGGGCAGATCCAGCAGCACCATGCACTTGCCGCCACCCCCCCACCCCACCCCCGCCCAGGCTGAGCTGAAAGGACTGTGGGACTTTGGCAGCAGGCGCAGTAGTGGCCAGACCCACCTGAGAGCAGATCCGGCTACACCATCCGCCTGCCACCCTCCCTTCCCCGGTGGGGCTGAAAGGACTGGGGACTCTGTTGGGGCTGAGGCGACTACGCTACCATCTTGTGGCTATGGGCACCATTATCTTTGTAACAGTGTGACAGTCAATTTGCATATTCTATATTTATTGGATGGGATGGTAAAAGAGAAAAAAGTAAAAATAAATGGCTAGTCGAAACCAGTTTGGCTCAGCGGTAGAGCGTTGGTCTGCAGACTGAAAGGTCTCGGGTTCGATTCTGGCCAGGGGCATGTGCATTGATTGCGGGCACATCCCCAGTAGGGGGTGTGCAGGAGGCAGCTGGTCGATGTTTCTCTCTCATCGACGTTTTTAGCTCTCTCTCTCTCTCTCTCCCTTCCTCTCTGTAAGAAAATCAATAAAATATATTTATAAATAAATAAATAAATAAATAAATGGCTAAAGTCCAGTGGATTTTTATTTCTCGCTTTAGAGTTAGGCAGTCAATGTTGGGTAACTTCAACTACATAAAGTCATCAGAGGTCTAGGTTTCTTCTCAGACACCATTCCAACCACTTTCTTCCTGACAGTGATGGGTATGAAAACCCCACCCACAAAATTGGTATTCTAGACAGGAAGATGAAGGAAGAAAGTCCTGACTCTCTGTGTCCTGGAGAATTAGCCCCCAAAAGAGAGGTCTGGCCTTGGCCCTCAGCTACTTGGAGGTGGTCTCTTAGTACTTAATAATGGCCTCCAACTACCTTGTGGGTCTGGGCTGATACTACTTGAAAGATCCTTAGCTTCCCAAGGAAAAAAAGTCAGAGCCCTAGATGAATTATATCAGTAAACTATCTACATTTGCCTTCTCTGACTCCTTCAATCACCTATTTTATTTCTGTCTCATAAAGTTAAAGCATCAGGTTATTTTATTTCAAACTAAGTTTCTTTACAGTTCAATAGTGGAATTTCTAAAGCCTGCAGGGATTTCCCTGGACACCTCTATGGATCCACAATGAATTGGTTTTAATTCTATCCCTGGGTCTCTTAATCAGTCTGTGGCACAAATGTTCCCTGTACTAGCATTCTCTACATTTCCACATAGCAAGAGATCTGAAGTAGGTATAGATTTTATCCTATAAATTTATATGCAAGAAAAATAGTTCTCTTGTGTAGAACCAAACTTAATTGGTTATGTTTCTTTTACTTGAAATGCTGGAAAAGAAACCACCCACCTCCTTTTTCTAGGGATGCAACTGAGGTTTGAGGGGGTTATCTGGTTCCTGTGGAGTGGGACAGGTGGCAGGGGGTGGGCACCTAGTCCCCTGTGTAGGCATCTATCCACACAGCATCCAGGACACATCCTCATTTCTTTACCATTTTGGTCATCCTTCCACACAGATCACTGCTGGTCACTTCATCCTAACCCCACGATCTCAGAAAGTCCGCTGTTCTCTATCAGCCAGATCTGAATCCTTCTAAAGGCTCAATGGGGATCATTTTCCTTCTCCTGCCCCTTGTTGAAGCTCCAAGAAACTTTGTAGTAATGTTTCAAGCCTGTCTACATTCCTTGTTGTCACTGCTCCAGTTTCTCCAGAAGCTGGGAACTCCAAAACTGGGAAGCTCCCATGGGATCCACCTGGCGGAGGGACAGACTCAGATCTACCAAGCCTCTCTGGGGCTTCCATTCCACACACGCCCCCCCACTCCCTTCCAGGCTCTTCAGGGAACAGTCCAGAAGAGAAGGGATGGGGAAACCACCAATGTCTATGCTTTCTTCCATTCCCTCTACCCTGGGAAGCTTTTCTAGATTCGGGATCCAAAAGAGCCAGATATGAGTGATCACATCTTTTTCTAGCCTCAGTAGCCTCACAGTCTGGACTTTTGAAATAGAAAATCCTTGACTGTTTATCTGCCATCACAACCCTTTTCTTGTCAATGGGGTAAGACAGAGAGGCACAGTTCATGGTCTTAAAGTGTGGCCCTCGGACCAGTAGCCTTAGCATCACTTGAGAAACATGTTAAAATGTAAAATGTCAGGCCCCTCTCAAGACTTACTGACCCAGCAATCTAACTTACAGAGCCCTTCAGATAATTCTAATGCATGCTCACCTCTGATAAACATAGTGCGAGGTTAACATCTAGAATCAGACTGCCTGGGTCATATGAGCTGTGTGACCCTGGGCAAGTGGCTTAACATCTCTGTGCCCTCCTCTGTAAAATGGGGGGGAAACTTGTATTTACCTCACGTTGAGGCTTTTGCAACAATTACCTAGGGCCCAGAGGTGGGGAACCTTTTTTCTGCCAAGGGCCATTTGGATATTTCTAACATCATTCACAAGCCATACAAAGTTATCAACTTAAAAAATTGCCTGCTATATTTGGTCAAACATTTAATTAACTCACCCCTAATGCCTTGGCATGGCCAGACCAAATGATTTCATAGGCCTTATATGGCCCATGGGCCAGAGGTTCCACATCCCTGAATAGGCCAACAGATGTAAAATACTTCGGACAGGGTCTGGTATATAGAAAGCATTATAAAAGTAAGTTAGGACTTTCATATCTTCTGACTGAAACTGAAATTGCAGGAAGGGCTGGAGCTTCAAAAAAATGTCAGGAGAAAAAGCATCAGATACTATGACAACTGTAGCAGCCCACAAACCTTACATGAAATACAACTGTTTCCCTTCAATTCCCTTCAATCCATTCGGGAATTCATATTTTGTATTAGTTGGTTTTCTTACTTTTCCCTTCAAGCTAAAGATTGCATTGAACCATGCAAAAAAGGGATTTTTTAAAATAAATCATTTCGTTCTTTTAAAAAAGAAGGAACAATTATGTGGGAACTCATTTTGATAGTCTGTCAGTCACCCGCCTAGAAGCAGCTCACCAGAGATGGTTTACCGAATTTACACATTTAGATACCGTGTCAAAGAATCACGTCCCTGGCTGGGAAATTGGAAAGTTTTAAAATGCACATTCTTTTTCTTTAATAAGATTTGACCTGTATGACCAAATACTGGCTGAGCTTACTGTTAAATAAATGGCCTTTTGAAAGAAATTGCTCACTCAGTCACATGAGGTGAATTTAATTCTTCAAGGAATTTGATGTCCCATTCAGGGATTTAGGTAATTTACTAAGTATTAGTTATTCATTCTAGTTTTCAAAAACACATGCCTCATCTGATTCAGCAACACACCTCTAGCCATGAGGTGAGTCACAGATTTGAAAACTCATACCTTCTGCAACACTGTGAAGCCATATGACTAACGCCCATCTCTTATTTAAGAGGGAGTATGATCCTGGTGTCCCCACCCTCTCTAAAAGTTTTTCACAAGAATAGGGTGGCTTGCTGGGACTGGTTTGGCTCAATGGAGAGAGCGTCGGCTTGGGGACTGAAGGGTCCCGGGTTCGATTCCAGTCAAGGGCATGTACCTTGGTTGCGGGCATATCCCCAGTAGGGGGTGTGCAAGAGGCAGCTGATCGATGACTCTCTCTCATCGATGTTTCTAACTCTCTATCTCTCTCCCTTCCTCTCTGTATAAAATCAATAAAATATATTTTTTTAAAAAAAGAATAGGGTGGCTCCATTAATAAATGTGAGGACAACTGGTAACAGCTAAAAAGCTTTGTCTTTACTACTTTTTTATAAGGAATATTCAAGAAGGTATGAAACAGACAAAAATATATAAGGATTAGCAACATCTTCTAAATCCTCCAACCATCTGCCTCATTTTGGCTGGCTTTCCCTTACCACATTCACAGTAAAGAATAGTCTAGTGTCAAGCATTCTGCTGAAAAGAGGGGGAAAAATGTGTTAGAAAAAAGACATGCTTTCCATGTGATATGAAACATCTGGGTATTTGAGGCTATTGCTATTTTGGCTCATCTTTCATGCTTGAAATTGGTGATGTTCGGCATCATGGGGACATGACAACAATGGAGTCAAAACACATTGAATAAAATCATGACATTTTTTAAGTTGGGAAGAACCCCTATTGATGGATGGCCTCATCCAATCCTTTCATTTTATACGGGAAAACTCAAAACCAAATTGATATCCTACCTGCAAGCTTAAACTCTTCTTAAAACACTCTGGCTTTATAAACATGTGGATTAAAATTAAAGACTTTGCAAACCCAACTGTTTCTTAAGTAGGATGCAGCTGCCTTTTCTGGGGACTCTCCTGGATATTAAGAGCTCTGAAACTGAGTCAGACCTGTCTTTTTTTCACAAAGGCTTACCATGTAATCGAGGAAGACATATATCAAATTATAAAACAAGATACTGCTCTAGTTGCAGGGAAAGCTTTCCAAAATAGAATGGCAGGGCATCTTGCTTAAAGACAGATGATAAAAGACCTTAAATGCTGTGCCAAGAGAAATGCACCTTT
The DNA here is from genome assembly GCF_014108245.1 of Pipistrellus kuhlii. Taxonomy (NCBI): domain Eukaryota; kingdom Metazoa; phylum Chordata; class Mammalia; order Chiroptera; family Vespertilionidae; genus Pipistrellus; species Pipistrellus kuhlii. Next base: position 6,268,643 of record NW_023425404.1, read on the forward strand.
TCTATTGATAACACAAACACTGATTGATTTTACTCTGTGCCGCTGTGCTAAGAGTCTTACCTACAATAACCCTGTGAGGTAAGTTCCATCAATATCCTTTCTTACACATGATAGAACTGAAACGAGATGTTAGTGGGTCACCCCAAGTCCAATGGGCAAATGGCAATATCAGGACTCAGTCTTATCTAATGTCAAGGCTTATTCCCACAGCTGTCTGTTCTTGAGCAGGGGGATGACATGATCCAGGAATCCTTCTAGAAGACCGATTTGGCAACAGCACAGAGCAGGCACTGTCCTTTTCCTGGCCCACAGCATAAGCTAGAATGCTTAGCTATAGTTTCCTTTAGCCATTTGGAGATTTATGAGAAAGTCGTTTCAAACTTTTTGGATTTAAGAATGCTCATTTCTTTCTGCTTCAACATTTTATTTTTTCAGTCATGAGCTGTAACCTGACCATTTCCTTAATCTCAGGCTCTTCCTCCCTCCCCTCCTGTATCTCAGTAGAGCCAATTTCTCTCTCGGTGACCATTATTGCTTTCCAGAGGGCCTTGGGCTTAAAGACAAGGCATCTCGCACCCAAACTCGTCACCAGGATAGACACAAAAAGGGGAGAGAGGAGGAGGGGAATGTGCTCAATATAATTACAAACCATTGCACAGAAAGCTTCCTCCATCGCTTAACGCTGAAATGCATGCGTTGCAACTAATTAGCTTTTTGGGGGGACTGCTAATAAATCCTAATATTTCTCAAAGAGAAGTGGCTTGTAATTTAATTTCTATTAAGCTGTTACTGAAGTTTTTGCTAATTAAATCTGGGCTTCCACAGCAATTAATCCCAAGAACAATCTGAAAATATAAATAATGTAATAAAGTAAATAATGTCCCGCCCCTGCCCCCACCCCAAGCAACAGGCTTCTAGGCCCTGAGTTTTGTGTGCACGCGAGCAAAGGAAGAGAGAAACTGCTCCTTGTTCTCTCAGAACACAGCATTTGCTTTTTAATAAGTATATCAATATTCTGTATGTATTTTCTTCAAGGAATGGATCCTCCATTGTGAATTTTGAAGGTTAGCTCGGGAGGTATCTTCTATGAACTAATGACTTGTCAAGGCCCACCCTGGGATGATGATGAACTGAACAGCACGGAGGCACAAGGCAATCTCTAAGGACAATGCCAGGCCTGAAGGCACATCCTAGAATACATATGTGGCTCTCTTTGGTGTGTCACATTGCCTTCTGGTCTTTGCACTAGAGAAATACACACTATTCTCCCCTTCTCCCCCACTCACCAAACCCCCCAGCCCAACACAAAGGAATGAGTCCAGCAATGTACATGATGTATATCTGTGTGCCATTTTTCCAATCCAGACCGTATTTTTTTTTTAAGTTTTGCAAAGTGTCCCAAGTAAAACTTCATGTAGTCACAGAAGAGCTAATGTTTTAAAAGGTCATTTATGGAATAAAATATGTACCTGCCAAACCAGTTACCTTTTGCACCCAATCTTTGGAGCCCTTGAGCATAGGAAAAGCTAAAACTGTTGGCCCTGTGTGGCTTTGCCGAGAGTGTTATTCTCAGAGGTACAGCCTTCCCTGTGTGGAAGAAATGTGGTATTTGTCTACGTGAGCAAGGCCTGGGACTTTCATAGCCAATCCCTATGCACTCTGCTGGACCTCCTTTTCAGGAATTATCCACCTATCTTACAGTATTGTAAGGATAATATTCATTGCAGGGAGCTCTAAATGCCAAAACCCTCTAAAAACACAAGGCCATTAATATGTCATACATGTTATAAAATATGCTTGCTTAGAGAATTAAGCACTGATTCCTGAAATTCCATTGGGAAAGAATGAGTGGAAGCTCTGGACTCCACTATATATATATGCCTTTTGTCTCTGCTGATTTTCATTTATATCTTTTAATTGTAATAAATGATAATTGTGAGTATAATAAAAAAAAATAGGGCATTATTTTTGAATAATAAGTGAAGTGAATCCCAAGTCTTCCCAAATACATTTACCCATGCAAGGAAGAGAGAGAGAAAAAATTAAGACTTGAAAGATTATCATTATACTAGAGGCCCTGTGCACAAATTCATGCACCAGTGGGGTCCCTTGGCCTACCCTGTGGGATCAGGCCAAACCCAGCTCTCTGACATCTCCTGAGGGGTCCCAATTGCATGAGAGCACAGGTCAGGCCAAGGGACTCCACTGGTGCGTGATCAGAGCCAGGGAAGGATGCGGAAGGTTGGCCAGCAGGGGAGGATTGCAGGAGGGCATCAGGGTATATCTGGTCTATCTCACTCAGTCCCAATTGGCCAGACCCCAGCAGCAAGCTAACCTTCCGGTCACAGTGTCTGCCCCCTGGTGGTCAGTGCTTGTCATAGCAAGTGGTTGAGCAGCCTTAGCATATCATTAGCATACTAGAGGCCTGATGCATGAAAATTCATGCAAGAGCAGGCCTTCCTTCCCCCAGCTGATGGCACCAATTTTCCTCTTGTACCAAGGACCAGGCCTTCCCTCCTCTGACCAATCTCAGGCACCCAGGACCCGGGCTAGCTCCCATTGGGCTGCCTGTAGGCACTTGGGACCCAGGCTAGCTTCCCACCAGTCCTGGCTTCATCAGGAAGGATGTCCAGAATGATATCTAGAAGGATGTCTAATCTAATTAGCATATTACCCTTTTATTATTGACTAGAGGCCCGGTGCATGAAATTTGTGCACCCTCTCCAATCTGGACTCTTCAGGGACTGTCTGATTGCCAGTTTAGGCCCAATCTCTGGACATCCCTCTTATAACCTGGGACTGCTGGCTCCCAACTGCTCTACTGCCTGCCTGCCAATTGCACCTAACTGCCCTCTGCCAGCCAGACTACTCCTAACTGTCTCTTCCTTCCAGCCCGGCCACCCCCAACTGTCCCCCCTGCTGGTCTGATCACCCCCAAATGACCCCCTGTTGCTTGGTTGCCCCACGCAGCCTGCTGTTCAGTCATTTGGTCACCCCTCACTAACCTCCCTGCCAGCCTGGTTGACTTATGCAGCCTGCTGTTCTGTTTTTACTGTGAAGGCATCCCAACCAATTTGAATATTACTCTTTTATTAATATAGATTACTTAGATAGGTTGAATGGACAACCAGACACTTGGCATATTAGGCTTTTATTATATAGGATAATGCCTAGCTGTTTACAAAGTGTCATACTTGGCATATCTTTGTATCTAACACTGAATTTAACTCTTAAAACCTTCCTTTGAATAAGATGCAGTTGCCTCTACTTTGCAGGTAGGAACATTGAAGAACCAAAGAGTAAGAATCTTGCTCTATGTCACATAACTCATCAATGTCCAAACTTAGATTCAAATCCAAGGCTCATTAATTTGGCTCCCAGATATATAAAACTTGAGAGGGAGCCAACTTTTCCATCTTTGAATCAACAATCTTCTTTGAAAACTATGATGACTGCCATTGGAACATGGTCTAAAAGCAGTAGACCTTTCCCATGAGGTCAGACCTCCATCAGCTAGACATTATTAAGATGTGGTTCCCAGTTTCCCAGCCTAAAATGTCCTCAACTCATTGCCCTTCTCCTCTCCTATCTGTCTATTAAATTCTGCAAGGCTCAGGAAACCCTCCTAGATCACTCCATCCCCCCAGTGATCTTTCCCTCTTTGGAATCTTCAATCCACTTTCAGTTGATCACATCTATTCTTGGGACCATTGATGAGATACATCTGAACACTGTTCCAGAAATCATTCCTGCACTTAGGGCATCTGTCTCCAGAAAGACCACTACCTCCTTAAAACAAGCAATATTTTTTTTATTATTCCTCTAGCAGGACCCTATGCTACTCTTCTGAACATTTAATGTTTAGGAAGAGCTTATTGTGGGTTAGGTACTCTACTAAGCATTATGTATTAAACAATATGATTTACCGTATTTTTCATATGTATTAAACAATATGATTTACCGTATTTTTCGGACCATAAGACGCACTTTTTTCCCCCCAGAAGTGGGGAAAAAAGTCCCTGTGTCTTATGGTCCAAATATAGCCTACACATATACTTTTTAAAAAAAAGTTTTTTTACTTGCCCGGCTCTGTGTGGTCTCTGTGTGCTTGCCTGGCTCTAAAATGGTTCTAAATGCTGCTGTTTACTTTACAGGGTTGATTACATGTGTTTATGACTGTGATGTTGGGTTTTAATGCACATAAAATATTTTAGGACACTATTTGTTTCAGAATCTTTTTTTCTTCATTTCCCTTCTCTAAAAACTGGTGCGTCTTATGGTCCGGAGCGTCTTATGGTCCAAAAAATATGGTACTTCATAGGATTTCCCCCCCAAAAAAAATACAATTTTAACACCTTTTTAAAGAGGAAAAAGCTGAGGTTCAGAGAATATAGTATCTTGCTCAAGGTTGCTTAACTAGCAGAGAGCACAGCTGGAATTAAGACCAGGTAAGTCTGAGTCCAGAGCTGATTTTTCATCCACTGTGTTGGTACTACCCCTCCACAGCACAAAGAATTTATACTCACCTTAAAAGTATAGGAAAATGATGGTACATATATAAAACACTTCAAGTTTAAATTTGTTTCCAATTTTCAAAATGCAAGAATTTGGAATTCAACCCATTGTGTTCCTTGTGTATTATTTAACTGGCCCTTCAGTGGTTTTCTGGCATAACAAGATGGTAGAGCAGATGGAGGTTTCTGGACTCATATTTGGCGTTATTAGGTTTTACAGTCCCTACAAGTCCTACTCTGTGAAATATTGAATCTGTTATCAGTGTGTGTTGCAGTCTCTTCTAAGTAACACTGAACCTAACAACAACTATGCCAGTACTCTGTGGTTTATATATAATGAGAAGAACTTTTGTTAGCTTTGACCCATCACTCTGGATGCTTTCATCACCTTATTATAGAGAAACATTAGGCTAGTCTCACTCAAAGATGAATTTCTTGAGCATGGCTGCTATTCTTACAGACATGCATCCTGATTAGAAAATGTCGGATATAGGCTGGCCAGTGTGACTCAGTGGTTGAATGCCAAACTATGAACCAGAAGGTCACTGTTTGATCTCCAATCAGGGCACACTCGATCCCTAGTGTAAAGCATGCAGGAGGCAGTTGATCAATGATACTCTTTCATCATTGTTGTTTCTACTTCTTCCTCTTACTTCTCTCAAATTAATAAAAATACAAATTTTAAAAGAAACATTATTTTTTTTAAAAAGAAAATGTCAGGCATGTTATTGACAAGAGTATAATAATATTTAAAATATAGAAAAAGGAAAATAATAAGGGTTATAGCACTATACATTGAAAATAGAGCAAGAACTACTAGTAGTGACACAGATGCCAGCACTGTGACAATGAGTGTCAAAAGTGGGGAACAATAGAACCTTATGTCATCATAATTCATGTCATCTACACCATTAGAGTAGTGCTTGGAGAGTTAACTAAAATCAGCCAAGTGTAGCATATTATTTGGGTAAGTTCTAAAATGCCCATTTCCTTCTCACATTTCTTATTTCTCCAAAATAATTATAAAAAACTATATACTGCAAGCCCAGAAGGGAAATTCAATGTTTATGAAGAAAACATGAAAAAACTTACACATGAAAAATATGTTTAAATGTCTTTCTCCTCCGCTTTCCTGGTTTCTCATCTATTTTCATTAAAACTATTTAGGGGACAAGTGATTTCATATCCTAAGAAACATAAACAAAACTTTACTATTTTCACAATGGTCTCTGGTCTTTCGCTAAATTAATTCTTACATGTCAAAAAATTTCCTTTACAAAATCGATTAAACTAAAATGAAACAAAGTTTAATGTGCATATTTTTTTATTCTCCCATTGCTGTGTCTTATATATGTCCTTTTATTTTTATTCACACACACACACACACACACACACACACACACACACACACACAATCATTTATTGCCAATATCTTCCTGAAAAGCAGGAAGTCAAAGAGATATCTTTCCTATTCTGTCAACCTTCCAATATTCAGAAGAACCCTTAGTATGGAAGCCTCTTTAATCTAATCCTTATCCCATTACTTCATACATTCTCTCTCATGAGTTGCACACAGACAAATTTCATCCCCTTTGGCCAGTGTTATGTTAGGGATAAATCAGAGGAAACATAATACTCTAAATCAGCAATTTTCAACTTTATTCCTCTCATAGTATACAAAAATTAATTACTAACATTTTGCTGTGCACCAAGATGTGTGTGTGTGTGTGTGTGTGTGTGTGTGTGTGTGTGTGTTTTGTCAATCCGATAAAAAAAAATAGGTATACTTTTGATTCATTCACACCAGATGGCTATTGTTGTGTTGGCTGTTGCCATTTTTAATTTGATAATATAAGAGTAAAAGGTCAGTGCCCCTAACTAAATAGTCAGGAATTGCATGTTTTAAGAATTTTCGTGGCACACTAGAGTGCTACAGAATACCAGTTGAAAATCACTGCTCTCAATGAAATAGCGGGCCTAAGTCATCAGTCAGACATCCATCGAGGGCTTCCAGACTGCTAACGAGCCCAGGCTGGGCTGTGAGTACCCCTCTCCTCCAGTTCACAAATGTTGTGCACTAGGCCTCTATTTAAAGATACGATGGCAAGTTGCCATGTGTTGCAGTCCTCAGCAGTTCAGTGTCATGTAAAAGACTTTTGTCCCTGGTGCTGAGATAATGAGCTTGTTCCTTCGTGATGATTGATAGGATGCAGATGAAAAACTGGCTGATTGAGGCTTTGGAAGATGAAAGCTTTCCGCTCTTGGCAGTAGTACCAGTACCCTGGAGAACATGTTTTAACTGCTCCGCTTCCATTACTGCCATCAGGAGAAGTCGAATAACAAATTATACCAGGTGACTATAAATAATACTTATTTCACTCAATTTGCTGGCTGAAAAGCATTCTGAACTTCTTTGCTTAAGCTAACTTTGGTATTCTTGATAAATAGTTACTGACGTAGTCCAGGCTCCTTTTATTCCAGAGCGACCAGTTGGTCCCTAAATTATTACCCCTCCTTTAATCTTAGTCTTACATGTTTATAATCAGGCCCCTACATTCACTCCATATTAGCCACAATCCTAACTTTTTCTACTACCTGCTTAGTGTAACTCAGTAAATAATTAATGTTGCCAGAAGGTGAAAGAATTTTAAGATATACACTTCAGGTTAATGAGTGCCACCTTGTATTTTAGACTTTGCCTCAAATAAGTATTAAATAAATCACTTTGTCTAATACAATACCCACCAGCCCCAGGAGACTATTCATAGTTTAAATTAATTAAATTCACAAATATTTTACATTTACTTCTTTAGTTATATGAGCATATTTCAAGGGTTCAATAGCCCCATACAATCAGTAACTACCACACTGAACAGTGTAGATGTAGATTATGTCCATTATTGCAGGAAGTTCCACTGGGCAGGTATGCTATATATTTTAACATGCAAAAGTAATATTATTCATTAATCCCTCTTATTCTCCATTTACTCTTCTACCCCAAAGAAAACATTTTTCTATTAAAAAAAAAAAAGAATAAGAAATTTTTTTTAGTATCTGCCATGTGTGAGGCATAGGTTCTTGGTTCCTCCAAATAATTCTATCTAATCATCCCAAAACAGTCTAGGAAGTCCTTTATTCCCAGGTCCACTCTCCCTGAGACCCCTGCCATCTCTTCACTAATTTTTTTGCCATTAAATAAACACTTGCTTAGCACTATGATGTTCCTGGAACTATTCTCAAAGTTGTCATCTCCCTGGTGTTGTCTCTAACAATCCTGTTTTCTTACCCTTGATCTCTTTGTCTTTCTTCGGAATTTTTCACTCTTCCTCTTGTTGGAATGAATGCAGCCCACTTTCTCTCTGAGTATGTCTACAGTTTTAACAACCCACAATGATTCCCAAACCTTCCTCCTCCCCATTCTGACCCATAGCCAAAGAGTGAAACCATTGACTCCCTCTGCCAAAAATGAAAGGGAGATATAAATATCCCCATTGCTTTTCACAAGTTCATTTGCAAAGTCACAATTTTCATATGTACATTAAAAGGCAATTGCTATACTATAATTGCTCTAGGAAAGTCTAGTTGTCTTATTACAGCACTAAGTATAATGTATATTAAAGGCTGTGGCACCTCAGACTTAACTAGTCTTCAAAGAAGAGGCTATATTTTATTAGATATACACTGAATACTTCATGCAAATGTAATGCAAATGCTTCCTAGTGGACTAGAAACAGTGGTGGGTGAAAGGTGATCAGAAGTTCCTTGACAATACTTCCATCCAAAGGTGGAATGTACTTCTTTTCCCCTTGGATCTGGGCTGACCTATAGCTGCTTTAACCAATGCAGGACGGTGGAAGTGGTGACACACCATTTTCAAGCTTAGCCTTTAAAAGAGTGGCAGAAGCTTTTCATTATGATGTAGTCCCATTTGTTTATTTTCTCCTTAGTTTCTTTTGCCCTAGGAGCTATATCGGTAAAGACATTGCTATGACAAATGTCTACTATTTTGTTGCCTATGGCTTCTTCCGTGAATTTTATGGTTTCCTGTCTTACATGTAAGACCTTTCTCCATTTTGAGTTTATTTTTGTGTATGGTGTAAGTTGGTGGTTTCGTTTCATTTTTTTGCATATATCTGTCCAATTTTCCTAACACCATTTATTGAAGTTACTTTCTTGACTCCATTGTATGCTCTTGCCTCCTTTGTCAAATATGAATTTGAGCATAATGGCTTGGGTTGATTTCTCAGGTCACTGTTCTGTTCCAGATGTTTATATGTCTGTTCTTGTGCTAGTACCAGGATGTTTTGAGAACAGTGGCATTGTAGTATAAAGCTTGATATCTGGTACTGTGATCCCTCCAGCTTTGTTCTTCTTTCACAAAATTGCTGCAGGTATTCCAGTGTGTGTGTGTGTTTTTTATTCCAGATGAATTTTGGGAGAGTCTATACTACATCAGAATAAAAATCTTCTGTAAGTAAAAGAAACCATCAACAAAACAACAAACAAAAAACACTACATGGGAGAACATATTTGCCAATGTTATCACCAATGAGGGTTTAATTTCCAAAATTTATAGGGAACTCTTATAACTTAAAAAAAGGAAGAGAAACAACCCAATCAAAAAATGGGCAAAGGACCTAAATAGACACTTTTCAAAGAGGACATAAAGAAGGCTAAGAAACATATGGAAACATGCTCAAAGTCACTAATCATAGAGACACAAATCAAAACAACAATGAGGTACCATCTCACACCTGTCAGAATGGCTATCATCAACAAATGACAAGTGCTAGCTAGAATGTGGAGAAAAAAGTAACCCTCTTGCACTGCTGGTGGGAATTCAGACTGATGCATCCACTGTGGAAAACAGTATGGCATTTTCTCAAAAAATTAAAAATGGAACTTCCATTTGACCCAGTATTCCCACTTCTAGGAATATATCCCAAGAAAACAAAAACACGGATCAGAAAGGATATATGCATCCCTATGTTCATAGCAGCACAATTTATAATAGCTAAGATTTGGAAACTTCCTAAGTGCCCATCAGCAGATGAGTGGATTAGACAACTGTGGTTTATCTACACAATGGAATACTATGCTGCTATAAAAAAGAAGGAATTCTTACCATTTGCAACAACATGGATGGACCTGGAAAGCATTATGCTAAGCAAAATAGGCCAGTCAGAGAAAGATAAATATCACATATCTCACTCATTTGAGGAATATAATGAACAACATAAACTGATGAACAAAAATAGAACCAGAGTCATAGAAGCATTGAACAGACTGTCCAACCTATGAGAGATTGCAGAGGAGGGGAGGGGGAGGATGGGGTAGAGGGGAGGCAATAGATATTAACCAAAGGACTTGCATGCAATCATGCATAATCAATGGACACAGATAGGAGGGTGGAAGGTGAGGGCATTTGCTGGGGGTTGGGGTGGCTGGAGAGAGGTCAATGGGAGGAAAAGGAGACTTATGTAATGCTTTAAACAATAAAGAATTTAAATTAAATTAATAAATATAATTTAATTTAATTCAATTTAAAAAAAAAAAACAGAGAGAAAGAGAGATGGACAGCTACAACCGTGGTCTCTCTGGGTGGGTGAGTCACCATGTAAGAATTCTGACTGAAGAGACCACATGGAGAAGTCCTGAGACTCCTAGAGAGGGAGTTCCACTTTCCAGATGTCCCCCATTTATCCTAAGGGAAAATAATTACAACAATTTGACCCTGCATTACAAGTGAATCTGTCAAATCAGGCCTGGCAAAAATTACTTGCATGAATTCCAACTTCACCTGTAATCTTCCAACATACAGTTGTTCTATACACACTGGCCTATTACACTTATTTGTCAAAAGGGAAAAGGGAAAAGAAGTGAAAGGAAATGGTAGCATTCTTTCATTTATTTACCCCTCTTCCTTCTATCTGTTCACCACTCATTTGCTAAGTGCTATGCTAGGACGGTTGGATAAGACAGTTTGCCCTTTTTAGGACCTTAAAGTCTAGGAGCAGTGATTCTCAACCTTTCTAATGCCACGACCCTTTAATACAGTTCCTCATGTTGTGGTGACTCCCAACCATAAAATTATTTTTGTTGCTACTTAATAACTGTAATTTTGCTAATGTTAATGAATCATAATGTAAATATCTGAAGCTGATTAGAATCTGTGTTTTCTGATGGTCTTAGGCGACCTTACTAGCGGTTCTCCTAACCACTGCTGTAGAGCCTAAGACCATCAGAAAACACGGATTCTAATTAGCTTCCTGGAGGTAATGCCAGATGCTGAATAACCCATTGGTCTTCAGGTCTTTCCATTTCAAACAGTAATGCCTTCCTGTCTCTCCCTATTTTTTCTCCAGCCTATCTTATATCTGACACCATGCTGGGAAAATTTGGAAATTTGAGTAAAAATTTGTTATTTTTACTGACATTGGCAACTTTGAAATGGTAGCTTAGGCCAAAAACCTTGGAATCATTCTTGATTCTTCTTTTCCCATCATGCCACATGCAATCCTCTGGTAATGTGACAGTAAGCAGGTAGTTATTAATAAAATAGAAGGGAGCCAGATATATGATTAAGCCAGATTAACTAGAAAAGGGCAGTTTCACAGCCACTCCAGGGAATATCTGGCATCACTCTACCAAATGGATTAACATCCCAGTGGGCAGGAACCCCAGGGAACAACTGGTAATGTTTCCCGGATTATCCAGGGGGAGAATACTTTATTGAGTGCATGCACAGTGGAAGCCAAGATGGCACAGGGGAAGTCCTCTTATTAAGTACATGTGCCATACAAGCCAAATAATGAAGCAGAACTATGAAGTATGTGCAGTAGAAGTAAAAATGGCGACCATAAAGGGGGAGGAGACTAATCTAGAAAAAAGATCAGATAGGATAAGGGCACAAAAGCTTGGAAGATGCAAGAAATGGATTGGATAGGGGAGGACCCAAACAACTCTTGGAAGATCCGGGAAAAAGATTGGATAGTTTTCCAAAGCTAAGAAAAATATATCTAGGCTTAGCAAGGATTTGGAGCAACCACTTGCTTGCTCTCTGCCTTTTGGGGAGTGTACTCTTTTTTTTCTCTCTAATAAACTTGCCACTATGACTTAAAATCCTCCTATGCATGTCTCTGAGAGTCATTTCCCACAACACTGCAAGAGAACCTTCTGTAACAGTAATTCTTGATGCCTCTGATTTTAAAATATACATCAAATCTAAGGACGTTTCATTTCCTCCACCACTTCAAGCCTCCTTCAAGCCTCCTGACCATATCTTATACTGGATCTATTTCAGTAACCTACTTCACTGGGTTTTCTGTGAAGGGGTTCAGAGTATGCCACCCTAAACTATGCCACGTTGGCATAAGAATGAATGTGAGCTGTTCATTTGAAGGCATTTAAGAAGAAACAGACACAAGAAAACTCTCTGCCTTTGCTCTCTCTAACAGTAAGGGCAGGATGATTCTTAATCACTGAAAACAGCTCCATACCTTCATCAGCCCCAAGGGGAATCAACATAACTAACCAGGCTAAAGCAATCCTTACAATTTATCAGTTTCTCTATCTATTTACTTCCCATCACTTGCTACCCCTAGAAGTTTAAATTCCCTTTCCCTTGTCTTGTCACTCTCTACATATGTATCACTCTTTTGGTAAGATGTTATATAAACCCAAGTTCTAACCACCCCTTTGAGTTACTCATCACTGAGTGCTCCTGTGTGTATGTACAATGCACGTGATAAATTGCTATTGTTTTTCTCATGTTTAACCTCTCTTTTGTCAGTCTAATTTGTAGAATCAGGGCCAAGATACATAATTTTTCCTCCCCTAGATTCGCTTTTTCCCTTACCTCTAGGATGTCAGTAACCCTAAAGCTGAAATGATATATTTTTTTTTTGAAAAGCAGATAATGTCACTTTTCTTTCCAAATGACTTCTTCAGTAGTTCCCATCACACTGTATTTTTTTTAACATATTTTATTGATTTTTAACAGAGAGGAAGGGAGAGGGATAGAGAGTTAGAAACATCAATGAGAGAGAATCATCGACCAGCTGCCTCCTGCACACCCCCTACTGGGGGATGTGCCGGCAACCAAATACATGCCCTTGACCAGAATCAAACCTGGGACCTTTCAGTCGGCAGGCTGACGCTCTATCCACTGAGCCAAACCGGTCTAGGCACATCACACTGCAAATAAAATCCACCATTATACCATGGTTTACAAGGCTTCACATAGTCTGACCTGGGCAACCTCTGCTCTCCATCTCCAAACAATCTCTCCTTGTGTCTTGTTTAGGGTGTTTTACACACACTCGTCCCCTGCCTGCTCAGCTTCCTCCAGGTCTTCCATAGCCAGTTTTCCATATTATTCACGCAACAATTTAAATGTTGGGTTGCAAGATAAAGCAGAAGATGTCCAATTAAATTTGAATCTCAGATTAACAATGAATAATATCTCATGAATATAGATACTGGGTGGCATGTAGTTATTATTTACTAAATCTGGCAATACTTTTTAAACTACATTTACACAATCTAAATATCCTCATCTACTTCACTTCCTGTCTTTTTAACCTGATTTTGTTATTAATACTTATAGTTATTGTTAGAGCACTTATATTGACTACTTATTAGTTTCTGTTTATCATCTGTCTGCCCAAGTAGAATTTAAACTCCATCGGGTAGGGACCATGATTCAATCACATGTAGCCCTAGAACAAGAAAATTCCTAGTCCAAGTTACCTAACTAGATATTTGTTAAGAAATAAATGAGTAAATAACTAAGTTTCTTTGACTTGTAGGCTCTAATTAGTATATGGTGACCTCCTTCTTCCCCTCAAAGCAGTGTACAGTTGTCTGGGCTGGTATATAAAAGGCACCAGGAATGAGATCACAGAAGTCAATTAAAAAAAGAAAAAGCCCCAGTTGATATTCAAAACATATTGCCATAATGTATGTGTGTGCAGGTTGGCCCTCTAGGCACCCGGCTTTATCAGGCCCTCTGCCCTAGGATTACACTGTAGATGGTATCTCTCTTCTGTCTGAGAGAGACCAGGGGCAAGTGGGCCCAGGACCCCTGGGAAGGACCATTTGCATTTGACTGTCTTGGCACTTGAGGAAGGGATGGGGTCACTGTTCATTTAAATGCATACATTGAATCAGGTCCATCTTGCTGCCTGGCTGATAATTATAATATTTGACAGTTGCTCATCCTCAGCAATGCCTAAGACTTATAAATAATTTAGGAATGGTAGGTTGTTCTCTAATCAAGACAACGGAATAAAAGTGAGGTCTGGATGTGTAGCATCAGCAGCTTCTTGCTGAAAATGACAGCATTAAATAAGGATGTGATGGACACATTTAGAAGAAGCACTATCCCACAGCATTTCGCAATATGCTCATTACACAGATATCATTTCTTTCTGGTAGTCATATCACAATAGCTACAAATACTGGCTTAATACATAATTGACTAGAATGAAGAGGAAATCCACCAGTTCTGCGTCCTGAAATTTATGGAAGAGTTTCTACAACCAATAAACTGGGCTCTGGGCTTCCAAAACCACATGTCATAGTGTTTGGTATGAAAAATATGGTCACTGTTTGTTTGTGCAACTATCAAAATTATATCAAGTGCCCACTATGTTGGGCTAGGTACCAGGATAATTTTTTTTAAGAGATACAGACCCAAAGCACACAAAAGTTATCTATAGAAACAGATATCATATATATATATATATATATATATATATATATATATATATATATACACACACACACACACACACACATACATACATATATATATGTATAATAGTATGAAGGAAAACTTAAAAATGAGATGAGTGCTTAGGTAGGAAAAATTGATTTGGATTAGTGAGAGGAAATAGAGTTGGTGTCAGGGAAGGTTTCTTTGAAGAAATGACATAATAGAAGAGATTCAAAGAATGAGTAAAAATTAGTCAGATGAGCAATAGATATAAGGGCCTTCAAACTAACTGACATGAAAACTCAGTGACAGGCATGAGATTGCAGCATTTGAGAAACTGAATGGAAACCAACAGGGCAGGAGCTTAAAGAGCCAGGGCCAGGGTGGCAGGGGGGTAGCAGCCGAAGGAGAGAGGTCAGACTAGAGCAGGGTAGGTGGGCTTGCTGGGATCCAGGATCAGGATTTCATTCTCAGTGCAGAGGGATACTACTTTAGTGTTAACCAGATAAGACTCTGTCTGCCTGCCTGATTGCCCCTAACTGCCTCTGCCTTGGCCCCTGCCACCACAGCTTCATCTGGAAGGACATTCAGAAGGTCATTCGACTCTCCTGTCTAATTAGCATGTTATGCTTTATCCTATCTAATAAAAGAGTAATATGCAAATTGACCTGCATTTCAAAAAGTCCACTTGGCCTCTGAAAGAAGGAACTCCTGGCGCAGGGTCCTTTCTAGAGTGCCATGCGGATACAAAGATCCACTAAGAAGTTAGGAAAGGAATATTAGAATACTGATATTTCTTATTTAAAAGTTGTATTTCTATACATATTTTATAATGCACAGGAATACTAATGCAGTACTTCAATTATATTATTCATCAGTAAATAAACAGATATGGAACGTGTGTGTTTACTGATAAAATGATAAGAGCACAGGATCAACAATAACAAAATCAGATAACCAGTGGCTTAGGCATCTTGGAAGTCCATAGAGAAAATGAGAAATGGATGGATTTCAGATAGTACCTGTACGGGGAGAGAAAAAAACCTTTTTCTACCCTCATAGATTCCACAACTGAGGTCTACAAATTAGATTAATGAAAGATGAACAGGAGATAGGGCAATAATAGATTTTATGTGATGTTAATATTTTAACTTTTACATGAAGAGGCCTTCAGAGGGAAGAAATGAAGACCCGAAGAATCAGACTCAGGGGTTTGGATATCCCTTTAACAAAGGGCAATGAATCAGTAGAGAAGTGACAAAACAAAGGAAAAGGCATTGGGGATTCTATGGGCAGTAAGTGTGGAATGGTAAATATATGGGGTAAACTAATGGAAGATAAGGGTTATTTTAGTAAGATTTGTTTATGCAGACCCATCTCTGCTGAATTCCTGCCTCCAGTGATAAGAGTTACTCTCCTTCTGGTACAGAAGAAGGGTAGGGGACATTTATGACCTGCTTTTAGGTAAATAGGGGTATGACAAAGAGCTTTCTTAATTTGCTGCTGATTGCCTCTAGCTCAAAATAATCCTCTGCCAAAGGGCATATTTGGAGCAGAGGCATATATTTTGATCCCCTTCATACTCATGCCAAGTGTCACCCTGAAAATGCTTCATAGAGTTGCCCATGCGAGAAGAAACTCATCATAAATCAGCAGCCACAGTCAGATTGTCCTTCCAGCACTTTGGATCTTGGGGCCATATGGTGGGTGGAATTTGCTTTCTTTGGCCTCCAAGTTTCAACATGTGTGGCATGTGTCTTCAGATATGGCTCACCCTGGGACTCGGAATTGTGTCTTCATTTTAGCTTCTGCAGGGAAGGACTGTTTATCTCTTAAAGGCAGCAATTTTCAACCTTTTTCATCTTATGACAGATAAACTAATTACTGAAATTCTGCAGCACACCAAAAAATATATTCTTTGTCGATCCAGCAAAAAAAAAAAAAAAAAGATATAATTTTAATTTATAAAAAATAATAATAATAGTGCTTACATATCCTTTTGCTCCAAGGTGACTTTTTAAAGAATCAGGTGCCTTTATTTCTATATAAGGATTTCTGGTGCCAAGAGTTTACCAATCAGATGCAACCTTATTATGTGACATGACCAATAAGATGCAACTCTATTATATGACCTCTATATTTTCCATTCAAGACAGGGCATTCACAAGGCATGGCTATTATTGTGTTGGCTGATGTTATTGTTTTTATTTGACAATCTAAGAAAAAAGAGGCAAGTGCCCTTAATTAAATAGTCAGGAATATGTTTTAATTTTTTTAATATTATTTCTAATTGATTCAGAGAGGAAGAGAGAGGGAAAGAGAGAATCATTGATCAACTGGCTATCTCCTGCATGCCCCACATAAGGGATTGAGCTCCCAGCCTGAGCATATGCCCTGACCAGGACCTCCGGGTTCATAGGCTGATGCTCAACCATTGAGCCATGCTGGCGGGGCTGCTTTAAAATTTTTTGAGGCACATTGGTTGAAAACCACTGCTTTAAGGTGCTCCCATGGCGCCCTGATGTGAATTCTGCATACTTCACATTTTGAGTTCCACTATCCCAAATATACCCTGTACATCTGATAAAAATTCAAGCAGCCATTTTCTCAAGTTATGATAATGGTTAAATGAAACCTGACTTGCTACTGTCCATTTCCTTTCTGACCCCTGCCTGACTCATCAAGAAGCTCTGGGACCAATAATGGGTGATAAGTCCTTCAGTTTCCAAGATTCACTTTGCAATCTTTACTGTGAGGCCATCCCCAGAGCCCAAGTTTGGGTGGTCTCCACCATCATGTCTCTGAATTGAGAGCAGCATCCACTAACCAGCAAATTAAAAAACAAAACAAAAAAGTCAGGCATGATTTGCTTTTCCAATTGGGAAATATGCTGGGCTGTGATGTGCCTAGATTTAACTGAGAAATTTCACTGTCTTTAACCTTAATCTGCAGATGCTGGCTGCTTAGCATAGTGGGAAGATGTTCAGAATACCATCCACAGGCAGACACAGCTCAGAATCCTAGGACTCAGATGAAGGAGGAATCTGCCCTCCCTGGACTCCTCCCACTGTGTAGAGGGCAGCAAGCCAGGGACACAGGTGTGCAGCTCATTAAGAACAGAATTAAACCCAACGGGATAGGTAACAGGCGCATGAAGAATGCTCTTCGAACTGCAGGCACTCTCCTCCTGCTCTGACCTTGGGAGGGGAGACAGAAGGAAACTGCTGCCCCCTTCTTTTCCCTGTTCTCCACTCTGTTATCAGCCCCCCAAAAAAAGATCCACAAAAATGTTTTACTCCTGCTACATCTGCAGCAGGAGGCCCTGAGATATAGTTGTGTTTAATAATATATTAAAGGAAATATCTGCTGAGTGTATGTAGTATATCAAAAACTTTCCTGAGAGCTGGGGAAGCTAATGAAAATAGCAGAAAGCCTACATTCCAAGGGAATCTCAAAATGCATGAACACAACTAAAACACAATTTCTCTCTTAACAACTATGACCAGATAATGAAGCCACAGTGAGGCCCAGATGGCCAAATTTCTCACTTCCACCCACCCCAGTCTCCCAGAACATGAGCTTCAAATCAGCATAGTAGCAAAGCCTGAAGCCACTTCATGCCACAGACTTCAGGAGTCGCTGTCAAATAATAGAAACTAGAAACAAACCCTCTCTGCCTAAGGTCTATTCTTACAGCCTTGTTCTCAAGAAGAAGGTGGACACAAAAATTTTATTCTAGAGTAATAGAACAAAATATGGCTTAGACAGAGGCAGGGCTGGAGGTTTCTGAATATAGACTACTTGAGGAGTTAGAGGTTTGGGTAACCGTATTGCTTTCATTTATCCTAAAACATTGAAAGTTTTCATAACTGGTTTATTAGGAATTTTTTTTAATTTCTCTGAGCTACTTGGGACACTGCCTGTAACAAGTATAATTAGCATCAAATAATAAATTAATCCAGACTTGGTAAGGAGAGACTTTATTTGAAGATTGTAATGGGTAAGGATTGGGAAATAGGACAACAGAGCCAGGAGACTATTGTGACAGGAAGAACCTTTGAGCCTAAGATCTGCAAGCACTTTCATAGTTATGCCAAAAGAATTATTCTTTTTTTAGAGAGGAGCAAACAAAGCTACAAAGAATCAGGTATGGAGAAGTGTGATGAAAAGGTGGCCTAACAGGATTAAAGGTGAGAGAATATTTTATCACAAGGACAGCCTATTCTCAGGACAGACTGTGTCTCATTCTGTCCAGGCTGCTATAACAAATACATAGACTGTGTGGCTGATACCCAATAGAAATTCATTTCTCACAGTCCTGGAGGCTGAAAGTCTGAGATCAGAGTACCAATGATGTTGAACAAAGTTGGGGGGGGGTGGAGGAGGTGGTCTTTCCCACTGGGTATTGCTCAAGGTGGAGTCTATACAATATTCTGAGAAAAGGAATCTTCTGAGACTTGCACAGGAGGATGCGATATAGTAGAAAGCTTTATTTTCATGGAATTATACCCCTGGGTATTCAAAGTCTCATTTCCCTTAGTCCAGTGATAGAAGTATAGCTGGGGATTCATTAAAGCTAGAAGCAAAGCCAGTGTCCAGAGTTTCAGTTCCATGTTGGAGCTAGGTCTAGTACAGCATCAGGCTAGTTGCAGTCCATTAGTCCATTGTGTGTGGGTCCACATGGTCAAAGACCATGTGGGTGAATGCAAGAAAGCAGGAGCAACAGAGCCCCACAAGCCAGAAGTCAAGCTCAACATGCCAAGAGGAACCAAGACTGTGTTTCTTTATTCAGGGAATTAAGTATTCCAAATCTTCTCTTCCTTGCTGTGGCCACACCCATTCTGACCAACCAACTCTATTCCCAGGTGTGATTGACAGACAAGTACCTTCCTTATGTAGTTTCTCCCCCTGGTGTTTTGGCCTTTCCTTCCCTTTCCTGTTATTAATAACTATAATATCACCAGAATGGTCAGATTCTGGTGAGAGTCCAGTTGTGGTTTGGAGACTGCAGACTCCTAGTTGCATCTTCACATGGTAGAGAGCAGAGGCAGAAAGAAAACTCTCTTGGGACTTTTACAAAAACATAACCCCATTCATCGAGGCTTCATCCTCATGACCTCATAGAATCCTAATTACTGCATCCTAATACCATCTCATTGGAGATAGGGTCTCAACATTTGCATTTGGGGTGAAGGGGGCACACAAACAATCAGTCCATAACAGGCTGTTAAGGAGGGGTTGTGTGCAAGCTCAGGTTGCAAGGTGGTGCGAGTTCAGTGACCTGAGGGAAGGAGGGGATTTTAACCACAGATGGGTTAATAAGCATTTTGCCTTGATTGATAAGTGGGGACAAAAAGGTTCAGCTGAACATTTATCGAATGAAGAATGGGAATATGGAGAGTCTGTCTCTGTTTTTGTCATGTGGAGGTATCCATGAGTCTTATCTAAGTCATATGAAGAAGCATCATTCTTTGGACTAAATTATTTCCAGGAACACAAACGGGAGGGAGATTTTTTACTTTTTGTTCTTTTCTGAGAGTACAGAGCTCAGGTAAACATAACATTGTCAGTAAGGATAATTATAGAGGTAACAAGGCTGTTTAAAATCAGAAATATCCAGTTTGAATGAAATCTCTTTTAGTGTTTGGACATGCTACTTTGGCACTTAAGTAATTGGGCTTTTCCTCTTTTCAAAGAAATCTATCAATATAACACAATCATCTTTCCAGGGTTCCATTAACATACTGCATCAATCTGACAAACCTTTCCATTTAAACATATGATAGCATAAAAAGTAATTTTCATCATGAGGAACCCTCTCATTTACAACCAATTTGGTAGATGAATGCCTACAATGTACATCAGGCCTATTGCCTAAATTTTTATGCAGACAAATTCCACTACCACTCAATTCCCCAAATCCAACTCTTCAGTAAAATCTAGCTTAAATAGTTAGCTCAGTTGTGCCTACAAGAAACTCATCACTTAGACCCAAAAGGAACTTTGTCTGGGAAAGCTGTCTCTTTGTCATATTTTCATCTGAGTTGGTTCTACATGAGTTATACCAAGAGGTATTTCTTAGCTGGTAAATAAAAATATTCAGGTATCTTTAGAAAATTCCTGGTAGAAAATATTGCAGGCAAAGGTGCATAGAGAACAGCATAAGAAATTAAGTGATAAAAAATTAATTACAACTTAATCTATAAAATGCTTTACAACCTATGCACACAGTGTTCTGAGTCAACATAATAAGCAGTATACATTTAGATAATCCATTTTTAAATATTACTTCTAAACTGTAATCTCCCTCAATTACAGAACAAGAATAAAGCATCATTTAGTATGTAACAATCGAAGGGTGAACTGAGTTACATGTTATAAAAGTAAACACTTTGGAAGGGCCCCCTGCCTCTCCACCTACCCCTTAATTATGTTTCTCCTTCTGTTCTCTCCACCCACTGCTCAAAATCATTTCAAAGAAACTAAAGCTCCTATTTATTGAGTTGCCATAGTGTTAATCATGTCTAATGGTTTTAACACAAAAGCTGCCAACCTTTAAATGTGTTACTTAAAGGCTATGAATGTCTTGTGTTCTTTTGTCCATTTTTCCTATCCCTAAATTCTCCCATGATTTCAGTAAACTTCTCTTTTCAGTGAACCTATGTTGGGTTAGGGTAATGGGAGCAATTTGGAGAAGAAACAGCAACAGTGGAAAGACTATGGGCTTCAGAAAGGAACCTTATTAATCGTTATATCCCTTATACCACATCACCACAGTAAGAAAGACAAAATTGTCCCTCTACCTGCTTAAAGTTTTCCAACTAGGTCTGAGAATTAAACTGACATAAGACAGATTAACAGGAGTAAAATATACAGTTTTCTATACACTTAACATGACATAGGAGCTCTTATAAAGAAATGAAGACCCAAAGAAGTGACAAAATCTAAATGCTTTTATATTAGACTAGAGTCCCAATGCATGAAATTCATGCACTGGGGTGGGAGGGTGTCCCTCAGCCCAGCCTGCATCCTCTCCAATCTGGGACTCCTTGAGGGATGTAGGACATCCCTTTCATAATCTAGGACCGTTGGCTAAAAACTGCTTGCCTGCCTGCCTGCCAGCCTGCCTGCCTGCTCCTAACCACTTCTGCCTGCCAGCCTGATTATTCCCTAACTGCTCCCCTGACAGCCTGATTAACACCTAACTGCTACCCTGCTGTCCAGATTTCCCCCAATTGCCCTCCCCTGCTGGTCTGGTTGCCCTTAACTGCCTTCCCCTGCAGGCCTGATCTCACCCCCAACTTCCCTCCTCTGCTGGCCAATTTGGTTTTGATTGGTCAGTTTCTATGCCAGTCAGTGTCAAAAGCTCTGCCTCCCAGGCAGCCATTGGCTCCTCACACTTCACTCAAATTTGGTTCTGATTGGTCGGTCTCTATGCCAGTCAGTGCCTCTGGGCCTATCTACTGGGT
Source organism: Pipistrellus kuhlii (assembly GCF_014108245.1). Taxonomy (NCBI): domain Eukaryota; kingdom Metazoa; phylum Chordata; class Mammalia; order Chiroptera; family Vespertilionidae; genus Pipistrellus; species Pipistrellus kuhlii. Next base: position 6,290,344 of record NW_023425404.1, read on the forward strand.
TTAATCAGAAAAGCTGGGCTGATAAGCAGAAATGGAGAGAAATGGAGGCACCACTGCTGGCCAGACCTGGAGAGAAAGAGAGAGGCACGTGGTGATCAACAGCTACCATAGAGGCCACAGATCAGACCCTGCTTCTCTCTTCAGGCCTCTCTCTGAGACTGATTCACAGCCCTCTCAGCAGTCAGTACTGGGTCACAATAGCACCCAGCGCTGACTGCAGGACTGACTTCCTGTTGGTCAAACCTCGGTCATGATGGACCCAGGGTTTCTATATATTAGGATTGAACAAAGAGAGGCAATTGTGTAAAAACAATTAAAATGTTCCTGAGTGGCTCAGAGAAGATAGGAATGAATTTGACAAGGTGTGTTTGTACACAGTCCTCTTGACTTTGCCCATTGAAGAATGTTTCTCTTCTTCTTATACAGGGAGAGCATCTTTCACTTAACAGTTTTTATTTTCCAGTTTTCAGGAAGAAAGGGAAATATAAGATTACCCTTCTTGTACCTGCTGTTCTTCAAGTGCTTTTGGCTCAAGTAGCATATTTTAGGGTAGTAAATTCTGACACCCTTCACCATGTAATGCAGTGCCTGACATATAGTAAGTTCTCAGTTAATACTGATGAATGGGGATGGAGGAAAGGAGAGGAAAGGCAGGTAGATAGGCAGGAGATGTTACTCCTCATTAAAAAAAAAAAAAAAGTGGAGCGCTGCCATCTTTTTGGAGGGAATTTACCAAAGAGGTTAAGTATATGCCAAACAATAGAAACAAAGACTTAGGGTGGGAGGGAAGCTCACCCAGATTTCCTGTCTTCTTCCTATTTCACATATGTTTGCCCTTTCAAGGATTAGCCAAGGGTAGATAGGGATGATTGGTTCTAGGGAACAAAGAAAAGCTAGCTATGAAAGCTTCTGCTGCCAAACTGGCCTAAGAATGAACTGTTCTCTCTTAAGCAAGTTCAAGGTACATCAGTGCAGTGATGGAATAAGGGCTTCAGGGCTTCTTTCTCTGGATTCATGTATTGCTGTCCATCATCATTGACTGGGGAGAATTAGTAACACAGATGTATTAATGGAGCTGGGGTGCAGCATTTGATAACTACAAACTCTAGAAACCAACTACAGGTCACTGTATGATTTTATTTCCCATTCTGAATAAATTCCTAAAAAGGTATGGGGTAATCAGTAATTACTTAGAATACAATGGCCAGAATTCATTGTTCTCTTCCACCTGTGTCAAAAACAACAAGAGAATTGAGCCTGTTAATTGTCTGTGTGTAGCAGGAGGTAAAAAGTAATACTTAGTATTTTACTTAGGAGTTATTGTCTTCCAAACACTTGACCACCTACTAATGCATTATTCCACAGAATATCCTTGGAGATTGGTCTGGTCATTTTGTTACTCCTTCAAGTCTGTTAGGAAGGAAACCAAGGCAGTGAAGGTGATGTGTCCCAGATTTGTCACTGTGAGTCAGTGAATGAGTGAGCTGTGCCTGTCAGACCAACCTAAACTCCACTTTAATAGAAAAACAACATCATGGAAGCCACATGTGGCAAAATGTTTTCCACTATGAAGCCTGAAAAAGCACGGTAGGATATCATTATTATAATTAGTAATCTATGTATTAGTAATCCATGAATTTCTGAAGGTAAAGCACTTACCCCACAGTTTCAGAAAAATTAACAAATTTTAGGGCTCCTCTAATTTTCTTGTCTTAAGAATGAATTATTCATAAGAAAATGTGAAATACAAACTCAGATTTAGGAATAAATAAGTGCCATCGTAAGTACAGATTTGCCTACATGACTCTATATGTTTATACGTGTACAAACGCACATGCACAAATGTGTGTGTACGCGCACACACACACACACACCCAAGTCATGACATGTTGATCTAGCAACCCTGGCTACAAAAAATATATATATATGTGGATGCACACAACTACATATTAGTTGTGTGCATCCATATATCTTAGTCAACTTAATCTAAAGCTTAGATTAAAATATAAATGTAGTATTTATCAAATGAAAGAAGACAGAAATTTTAACTGGAGGATAGAATCAAGTTATGGAGATGCTTAAGGGAAGAAAAAAGGAGAGACAAAGAGATGAAAAGTAACATGATAAAATTTAGCAGGAATAAAAGCTTAGTACTTACTCCTTTTAGTATTTTCATATATTTCCTCATTTTTTACAACTACTTAAAGTGAAATGCCAGAGGCCAAGTCCAGAAGGTTCTATTTGACCTTGTGCTCTCTGTAAGCCATGAATTTCTGCTTTGTTTTATTCATCGAATTGTAATTTGAGGCTGCCTTGAGAAATCACAGTCATCCCACATTCTCTAGAATCCAGGCAGAGGGAGAGCTAGATTCTCACAGCCCAGGCAGGAGGGAGATGGAAGCAGCACCTTTGGTAGAAGTGTTCCTAGACCTCCACAAAGGCTTTGTGTTCTGTGCTGAGTTTCACATGGTCTCATCTCCACATTACAGTTGACCCTTGAGCAATGCAGGGGTTGGGGCACCGACCTCATGAACAGTAAAAAATTCACTTACACTTTTTGACTCCCAAAAAACTTAACTACTAATGGCCTACTGCTGACAGAAAGCCTTACCAATAACATGAACAGTTAATTAATAGATATTTAGTATGTTGTATTTATATTATATACTGCATTCTCATAATAAAGCTAGAGAAAATATTTTTAAATCATAAAGAGAAAATACATTTACAGTATAAGTGGACCTGCACAGTTCAAGCTCATGCTGTTCAAGGGTCAACTGTACTTCTCCTAAAACAATTTCATTGCAGTCTTAACTACCATGGTGTCAACACATTTCCCATTAAAATCATTGAAAAGACATTCCTTTAAGAGAGAATGCAGTGCTTCTGTGCCCTTTCTCTTCTGGAAATTTCACTTAAAGGAAAGATTGCAGACCTAGGGTGGATGTTGAAAAAAAGGTGACTAGAAGAACAAAACGTTCAGAGAGGGGAAAAAACATTTTTGCCTCAATTCATTCAGTGTAGGACAAAGAGGAGGAAAGAGAACAGAAATATACACAGATTAATATGCTAATTGGCATGATATGAATTCCAAATGCAAGAAGCAAATAAAGTGCTTTGAAATTGTCATTTAAGGAATGGAGATTTTTATTTAGCCTCTAGGAAAAAAAGACTGCTAGAGGACATGATAGGAGCCTTAGCTATTCAGAGGGCAATTATAAGAAAGATGAATTAAATCTATTCTGTGTTACTCCAGAGGATAAAATGAGGGCCACTGGGTAAAAGTTATAGGAAGCATATTTCAACTCAATACAAAGAAGGATTTCCAAATAATTAGCTCAGTCTTAAAGTGAAATGAGATCCCTCAATAGAACAATCATCATTCTCAGTGGGATGTTCAACAGAAGCCATATGTCAGTGGCACTTGGGGAAGATTTCTCCAAGAGAACAGACAGGGGATTGAGCCATATTGACCTCTAAGAACACTTCTACTTGTGAAACTTTATGACTCTGTTTCCTATGTCCTCTTACCTGATCCTACCAGGTGGCTAACTAGAAAGTGGCAGGTCTAATCCATATAGGATCATCAAGCAGACTTTGCAGTGTTCTCTGCCCCATCACTGTCTCCAGGCAAGATAATGTAACTAGTCTCTCAAAGCTTGCAGTGTGTGGAAGTTCATGATATATTGGACTATTTTGGTGTCTCAGATTTATTTGGCTTTTATGTGAACAGCTTAACTCATCTCACCTTCCCTTCTCTCTTAGAAGCAACACATAGCATTTGTTTAACCCTTTCTAAACATGACATGTACAGTTGAAAGCCCAAAGAGAGCTGAGAGTACAAAATATAGTGCAAACTGAGGTACATGTAGCAATTTGTTACTTTGTTTAACTCTTTTTTAAATCAAGCCCACATTTGTAAAGCAATTGCTTGGAATGTAGATCCAATTACTTATAAAATATCTTTATTTTCTTTAAAATGGCATCTAATTAAGGATTAAGCTGAGGGACTAGGGTTCTTAACATGGTGCTTTGAGATTCTATTCCATTAAAGTAATCTTTAACACCTACCATTTATAAGGCTTATTGCTAATGACTTTAGAAAACACAAAGATAAATAGGATAAAGACCCTGCCATTAAGAAGCATAAGGTCTAACAATATAAAAATAATTGAAGACAAAATGTAAATGCCTCTGTATAGTTACATGTCCTGTGGAGAGAAAGTCCATAACTGCCCAGAAAAAAAAAGAAAGAAAAACATTAAAGCAGACTTCAGTCAAGAGAAGGGCAAAAAGCCACGCCATGAAGGGCCATTAATCCTGAAATAATCTGTCTGTTCTTCGCCCTGGATGCAGAGAAGTCAATGAGAGTAATTGTGCAGGAGGATCTCATAAAAGAAATTATGTTTAGGAAAGATAAATCTGGCAGCAATGTAAATGCAATTTCAAGAGTAGTAGGAGAAAGAAGCTTTGTTGGGCCTTGGTTGAAGGGATGCAACCAGGCCTAGAGAGTATATGATGGGAGAAAGAGTGGAAGGGAACAGCTAAACTGAAGGTATTATATGGGTCAATCAATAGCATTTTGAAATTGGTAAAAAGTATGAAGTCTATTAACTCAAGTTTGAGAGGATGAATTGAGATAATGCTCAAGCATAAAATTAACATAGGAGATCAAGCTGGATAAGAAGCTACACAGATGATAAAGGAAATTTCAGGGAACAAGATCCAAAGTGAGTGGAAAGCCTGGCCAATCTAATGTGGAGCTTCCTCTTGCGAGATTAAGCGTTGCCAGAGAAAATGGGCCCTGGTAGTGCAGCAAGGAAAAATTTTCAAAGGGCACTCATGTGAGGCAAGTTTGAGGGTAGTGGTAAGATTTATTAAGGTGAAAAGAAATAATATGCCACATACATAGATAGAACAGGCAGGCTCTAGAAGCAACTGCCCTGAAGTCTGTGTTCATTCTCCGTATAATTTCTTGGTTTTCAGGAATAAGCAGGCTGTCATTCAAATTGTCCCTTTGCCTCCTGACTAAGCCCAATGCTTCCCAGTGTGGCCCTATCTGGTGTGTCATGTCCCCTTCTCTTGGAAACTATGAGTAACTATCTTTCCAATGGCAATTGTCTCCCGATCCGATAGCCTTGCCATACTTGATTGATAATAAAACCTACATTTTAAAACACTACAGATGGAGGAGAAACCAAGATGGTGGCATAGGGTAGACACCTGAATGCAGCCTACCACAACAAATTTGAATTTAGAACTGAAAAACAGGGGAGGCATTGCCCTGAAGCACCAGACGGCTAGCTGAGAGGAGGCTCTGCCATCTGGGAAGGAGAGAGAAAGCACGCCAACCCTCAGAAACTGTGAAGGTACAGAGAACTGTGCGTGAAAAGGCGCTGGCTTAATCCCAGCACTCGAAGAGGAAGGGCCAAGATTGCTGCTGGCTTACTCCCGGCGCTTGGAGAGGGCAGACAGCTAACACACGTAGCTGGGTTTCTTTTTTTTTTTTTTTTTTTTTTTTTTTTTTTTAAATCAATCTTTATTGTTCATATTATTACACAGGTTCCTCGTTTCTTCCCCCCTCCACCAGGTTCCCACCCCACCCTCTGCCCCCTCATCCTCATCCATTGGTGCACAGTTTATGTTCAGTCTCTTCCTCCCTCCCTTTCCCCGATAGTAAATCCCTTTTCAGATAGCAAATCTGTTACTTAGCATTCTCTCATATCAATAATACCTCCACATGCCCAATGATACACTTCACACAAAAGACATTTCCTAATAGGACAACCAGCCTCATCCAGGCCCCACTCAAGGCACTCACAGATCAACACCCCAGGACTATACTAACTCAACACATCCAGATATAAGCCTTCATCACTTGATTCAGCAGACCCTCAAGTTCCCGCAAAAGTTTCCAGCCATGTCTGAGAGGCAGCCGTGGGGCAGGGGCAGGTGAGGAGCGAGCTGTTTTGGGCCAGGCTGCTCCGGGCCTGGCCTCTGTTGCTCTGGTTTGTTCCACAACCAGCTGCTCCGTGTCTGGTCACTGCCGCTCCTGACCCAGTTGCTCTGGACTTGGCTGTTGCTGCTACAGGCCTGGCCACACCCGACTCGGCTGCTCTGGGCCCAATTGCTCCGGGCCCGGCCGCTCCAGGCCTGGCTGCTCCCAGCCTGTCAGCCGCTGCTCCGAGCCTGGCCACTCCGTAGCTGGGTTTCTTGTTTGGGAGGAAAACAGAACCACCCTATTGCTCTGATAGACTGACGCAGCCAGGGAGAGGCCAGACTGTCAGGCAGTGGGCAGAGATCTCTCGGAGGTGTGTGAAGCCAGAGGCCATTACTGCTGGACTTGGGGAGGAGCCACTTGGGGAGAAGCCGACGGGAAAACAAAGCTTGTCTGCACCACCCCGAGACACTGCCCCATCCAAGCTGAGCACAGAAGCTCTCCCAGAGGCTGGCTTTCTCTAAGGAGTGACTGGCCAGAATCCAAAGCTTGTCTGCGCCTTTACCAAAGAGGTGCACGAGCCTGCAACCAATCTGGTGAGACTCACCGCAAACAGGACTTTTCTAAGGCGAGACTGACAGGGAACCAAAGATTGCCTGCGCCACCCCGAGACTCCGCCCCATCCAAGCAGAGTACAGAAGCCTTCCTAGCTGAGACACTGCTGGTCCTCACAGCCAATTGGCTTGGAGATCAACACTTATTCTTAACAATAAGACTGCACACATAGCCCACAAAGGGCTACATCAAGACTGTCCATCACAGGAAACTGGGAAGGCTGTGCTACTGGGCTCTACCAGAACACCTAACACACAAAACTATTCCATCAAATCAGGAAAACAACTAAAATGCAGACAAGAGGCAAGACACAAAGGAAGGAGATGGAGGAAAAGAAAAGAATGCACATTGAGTTCAAAACCACTGTTATAAGACTTTTCAATAATATCCTAAAAAAGGCCAATAAAATAAATGAGACCTATGAGGATATGAAAAGGGATCAACTATAAATAATAAAGGATCAACTAGAAATAAAAAGGGATCAACTAGAAATGAAGAAAACATTGTCTGAAATAAAAAATATTACACAGAGTCCTAAAAACAGACTGAAAGATTGCAAGAATCAAGATAAAGATTTAGAACACAAAGAGCTAGAGGACACTCTTCTGCAGAAGCAAGAAAATAAGAGAATCCAGAAAGTTGAAGATAGTGTAAGAAACTTCTGGGACAACTTCAAGTGAACCAACATCAGAATTATGGGGATCCCAGAAGAAGAGAGAGAAAGAGAGCAAAATACCAAAAGATTACTGGAAGAAATAGTGACAGAAAACTTCCCCCACCTGGGGAAAGAAATAGACTTACAAGTCCAGGAAGTGCGCAGAACCCCAAACAAAAGGAATCCAAAGAGGACCACACCAAGACACATCATAATTAAAATTCCAAGAGCAAAAGACAAAGAGAGAATGTTAAAAGCAGCAAGAGAAAAGCAGGTAGTTACCTATAAAAGAGCACCCATACGATTGTCAGCTGATTTCACAACAGAAACCATGCAGGCCAGACGGGAATGGCAAGAAATATTCAAGGTGATGAATAGCAAGAACCTTCAGCCAAAAATACTCTACCCAGCAAAGCTATCACTCAGAATCGAAGGCCAGATAAAGAGTTTCACAAATAAAAAAAAAGCTAGAGGAGTTCATCACCGCCAAAACAGAATTATATGAATTGCTGAAGGGAGTTATTTAGGAAGAGGAAGAAGATAAAGATAAAAATTATGAACAACAAATACATAACTATCAAGTGAAACTAAAAACCAAGGGAATTAAAAAAATCTGATGAACAATATTAATGGTGAATATAATAGAATTAGAGGTATGGAAGGGGAGTAGACTGATGATTCTTGGGGAAAAGGGGAGTGGGGGTGCAGGAAGAGACTGAACAAAAACTGTGCACGTATGGATGAGGACAATAGGGGGATGGGGAAAGGACAGAGGGTGGGGTGGGAACCTGGTGGTGGGGTGCAATTGAGGGGGAGAGGGAGAGGAACACATTTGTAATAATCTGAACAATAAAGATTCATTAAAAAAATAAAAATAAAAAAATAAAATAAAACACTAGAGATGACTAAAATGAGCAAAGAGAGAGGTATAGTGGATAGTGAGAGTGTCAAAAAAAGGGGGCATAATTTTGAATGAAGACATTAAACTTAAGAAAGAGATCACAGTTTGTCAGGAAGATTGGAAAAACCTCTATAAAATGAACTGCCACCTGAGAAGTACTAAGAATGTTGAACTGGATGCTGCAAGAAATATAGCACACCCTGACTTGGTTCCCAGTGTTCTGGTAAACACCAAGGGATTATAAAAGAAATTTATCAGATATTAATCTGGTATTTATTTGCCATGTGGGGGTGACCCATAGATTTCATTAAAGCTCAGTAGAAGCTACAATAATGTGTGGGCAAATTAAATAAGACTTAGTCTTGGCGAGGGTTACCAGTACCCAAGTAATGAGAGAAAAAAATTGTTTTGGTTATTATGGCCAGAGGGAAGGGGTGTGGGCAGTAGGTTTCTAAATGACATACTAATAGGCAAAATGGGGGCAGATGCTGTTGCATTAATAGAATGGGAATATAGGAAGAGATATGTGCATAGAAAGAAATGAGGAAGGGTTGGTACCTGTGTTTAGCTACCAATAAAAAAAATTATAGAAGAAAAGGGTTCACAGTCCTGCAGGAAGAATATCAAGTAAGCCGAGCTCCTATTCTAGAAGAATTTATAGGACTCTTCACTAAATCTCTGGTCCCAAACAGTCCTCCCCAAATGACAGGCCAAGACCAAATGGAGTACTTGCTAACACCATTAATCCAAAAAATAGAACCTGAGACTACTCCTTTATCAATATAAATATAATATGGGTATAGTCTGCACTGAGTGGTGACCGTAGTTAAAATCGGAGGAATTGAATTTGAAGAAAACAATAAAAGACATTACAAAGTCACCAGATATATATCTGATATTTATATACTATGTGGGGGTGATTTGATGTTTAAATTAAAGCTCAGTAGAAGCTTTGACTATGATGCCATAAGGATATATTTATCTTAGAGGGATTTTTTTGTTGTTGTTTAATTCTGAAAGGAAAAAACAAATTTTTCATCAAGAGTAGCCCTCAGCCTTTATTCTACCTCCAAAATATAACCTGCTCTAAAAAATTAGTATAATATATCATATAGTAATATTTAGACAAAGGTCATAGAATGAAGAAAAACAAGGGCAACCAGACCATGGCAGGGAGAAGGATACAGTAGGGTGTAAGATGCTCAGGAAAGCCTCATTGAGAAGGTGATACCTAAACAAAAGTCTGAAGAAGACGGAGGTATGAGCCAAGTGGCTATAAGGGAGATGCCAGGCACCTTGCAAAATGCATTACAGGCATCATCTCATTTCCCCCCTGCAAAACATTTACTATTGTTATCAACACTTGCTGATTAGGGAATGGAGCAGAGAGGGTAACTCAGTTTGCCAAGCTCACACAGCTAGTAAGGAACAGAGTCTGTGTGCATCCTCAGGCAGTCTGACCAATAATGCCCATGTTCTTTTAGCAGCTCCCTTTCTCCCCTTAAGCTCATACCTAAATGTTACCATGTTCAGCCCTGCACCATGGAAGGAAGAAACCCCAGAGAAGAGAATGCTGGAAAGCTGGTTACAGGAATATTATTTCCATATGGTATACAAATTCTACCACAGAGAAGAGAAAGAACATCCTAACCATCAGAAAGAGAGCCCCATGGCCAGACTCTAACCTTCAGTGCACAGTGACATCCCTGACAAGTGCGCCACTGAGGGTCATGGAACCCAACAATCCTAATAAGGGGCTTCTCCTCCTGGGAGGAGGCAGAGAGGCGCTGAGTGTAAGTGAGGTCTTCTCCTTAGTCTCTCAAAATATCCCATTTTCTCAATTCTAAGGTGCTGCTCATTCATTCTGCAAAGACTGGCTCCTTCTGTGTTCACTATATGGAACTCTAGGTGAACAAAGCAGATTTAGCCTTGGTGCCCATGGTACTCCAAGAAATAGGAGTGTGAAAAAGTCATAACTGATGGGGAAACAGGAAATCAAGAGAGAAATTGTAAGCAATTTATTTATGGCTATTTGGGGGCAAATATATGAAACGATTGGAAAATAAATTCTATATTTAGAAACTTTAAACTGAAAAACTATTCATCTAGAAGAGAGAAATTATAGATTTATCTGGAGATAGAATCTGAATGTGGTCTGGTCTGTAAGTTATTTTCCCTGCGTAGCTGCCCAGAAGTCATCTAACCCTTTAGCAAAGATGTTGTGTTGTGATAGAAAGAATTGAGATGGAGACCTGACTCTCAATTCCATAACCAGCAGATTATTCACCAATTATCCAGTGAGCCCAGTATAATCACAAGAACTCTTAAAATCAGAACTTACTTTAAGCTGAAGTCCAAAGAAAAAGTCAACTGGATTCCGAACATGAGAAAGACCTAACATGCTGGTTTTCAGATGAAAAGGGCAATGTGAATGAGAAATGCAGGAGATGAGACAGGCTTTGTACCTAAAACCACAAAGGAAATGGGGATCTTAATCCTATGACCACAAGGAACTAAATTTTGCAGACAACCTGAATAATCTTAAAAGCATATTAATCCCCAGAGACCAAAAAAAGCAGGCAGTCTTGCCTATGTGTTGATTTCAGCCTTGTGCGACTCTAAACAAAGGATCCAACTGAGGAGCATTGTACCAGGTCTACTGATATTCAGAACAGTAATATAAGTGGGTGTTGTTTTAAGCTGCTAACATTATGATAATTCACTACAGAAGCAAAGAAAAAATAATACTTAAATCATTGTCAGATTATGGCAAATCTGTTCTATGTTGTCAGCATTCATCTTAGGTTTACATATCAGCTCAGTCAATGTGACAATGAGCAAGTCACTTTACCTCTAAAAGCAGAGATTTAGAATATTAAGCTCCCAGCCATATTCTATCTCTTAAAAGAAGCATGGTTTCATTGTCAGAATTAAATCAGCCAAAATATAAATATAAGAAAATGACTTTTTAAATTAACTAAAGTCTATCACTGAGGTTTTCTTAGTTTTTTACCTAATGACTTTTACTGTTCTGAGATTTAATAATACACTTAGATTTCATGTCTCCTAAAGCTCTCCTTGTCCATGACAGTTTCTCATATTTCCCTTGTTTTTGAAAACTTTGACAAATTTGAGGAGTACTAGTCAGGTGTTTTGTAGGTACCTCTTTACTGGAATTTGTCAGATATTTTTCTCATGATTAGACTGGAGAAATGAGTTTTGGAGAGAAGATCACAAAGGTGAAGTGTCATTTTCATCATATCAGAACAAGGGTATCTGCCATCAACATGATTTATGACTGTTGACATTGATCTTGATTCCTTTGCTGAAGGAATCAGGTTTCTCTACTATAAAGGTACTTTACTTCCCCCTTTCCAATAAGGTGCTCCCTGGAAGGAAGTTACCCTATGCAGCTCACACTTGAGGAAGAGGAAGTTATGCTCTACCTTCTTGAGGGCAGAGTATTTACATAAATTATTTGAATCATTCTTCATGGGAGATTCATACAAACTTTTAACATTTAGTTCACTTTTAGTTCACAAAAGCCTCCAAGTTCTAATTTTACAATATCATCTTCCTCCCTCTGAATACAAACAAAACCTGATTAGAAAAAAGAAAAACAGGATTATCATCCAAAGAGAAAATGTGTACTCTCTCTCTCAGGAATGGGGCTGAGTGCTGTGCAGACAGTCATTTTCAGATGACATCTGTTCCAGTCATTATTTCTCTCCCAACAAAACTACATTTGATTTGGTCCAATGTTTTGAGAGAAGGTCGCACAACTGTCTGTTACCTCACACTAAACCTGTTCCTGGAGTCCAGATGTCAGAGACGTCAGATCCCTGTCTTAAGCTTTGAAAACCAGCGTTCTCAAGGGTGCTTTAACATCATGCACTTTTGACATAAGCTACAGGACAAAGAACAATGACAGCATTTAGTGAGCCCCCTGGATTAGTCTAGACTACATTGGCAATCCTTGGCACCACTGTAAAACCAAGAGGAAAGTTACAGTTAGTGGACTGATCTTCTTGCTGCCTTCAAAGTATCAAGCTGCAACTCCGAGCCCCTAGCCTGAATGCAAAGTTTGCTGCCTCTGCCATATTTCAAGCTCTGTCTGGAAGCAGGAGAGCCAGAAATGTAGGGAGACTCTTTCTACCTACAAAATTGTTGTAGCCACAAATTGCACATTGGAGCATCTGCGCCGCAAGGACTCAGCTGAGCAGACCCCAAGCCTCCATCAGTGCCTTCATTACAGAGCAATATCCAATGTTGACAGCCTCCCAAATTTTTCTATCAAGAGGAAAGATGAAATTAAGCTATGAGCAGAGGGCAGGAAAGGAAAGAGAGGTGCCAAATAAATTTTTATAATACATGTAATATAAATAATCCAAAAGTTCAGGTACAGAAAATTTACATCAAGAGTTTGTTCTGTTAATGAAAATCTATCCTTGGAAGGAGAAAAATAAGAAGATGGCCTCAAAACTCTATGGAACTGACATGACCAGGATTTCCCCAGAATTATATATTCAAATATCCTCTAAGTTGTTACTACTATACCAAAAAATAATAATAATAAATTTTCAAATGGTAACTATAGTTGCCATCACTGCAGGTTAAAGCTTAAGCCCTGACTTTGTCTGTGAATACATTATTATCGGTATCATGGCTCCATTAACAGTTCATATGCCCACTTAGGTGTTGGAATCATTTAAAAGAAGATCAACATGTATCTGGTTTAGTGGCTTATTGCATTTACTATCTTTGGCTGGAGTGAGTGAATGACAAAGCATATGGGAAACAGACATTAGGCATTTCATGCCTACTTCATAGGTCTACAGCATTTTTCTCATGATATACAATATATGTCATATGAAACTTCTCCCAGTACAAAATGGGATCAACTGGCAATGTGCCCACAATGAACTTTGCTCATTGTCCTAAAATTTTACTTAGGAGCTCTTAATATCTTATAAAACTCAACCATAATTATAATGATAATTTAAAATTACAATAGTTTGAAATTACAATGTCATAGCCCAGCTCTAAACCTTGTGTATGTGTTAATTCCCCTAACTTTCACACAATATAAGAAAATTGCTGTCTTTACCATTGTTTCACCAATGAAAAACGTGAGACACAGAGTTAAGTAATTTGATCAAGGTCATATAACTCTAAGTGAAGGGCTGGGTTTTGGCTTTGGCAATCTTGCCTTAAAGTGCATGTTCTAAGCCATTAGAACTATTCTTCCCCAAGAACTAGGCTTATTTGTCATCTGATGTGAGGACTCACATGAATTCTACTCACGGAGTAGGAGAAAAGAGAAAAAGCAATATATGACAGCATGAGTAAATACCTGGATGCTATGACCCGATACCTCTATGCTCACTTGGGATCCCAGAATTTCAACTGGAGCACCCTAAGATAGTAAAGAGAGAGAGGAATGATTGTTAAATTACCATCTGACTTAACCACACTACTTGTCAACATGGCCATTCTCGATTTTATCCTTCAAATTTTACTTTTCATTCACAACCCATTTTTGTGTCCCAAAATTGTGTTAGACTCCATCTACAATTGTCCAATAAACAGATAACACTCACTCACACTGTGTATTGCTGAGAGGCAATCACATCTATAAAGCTATTAACGACTATACACCAGGATCAGTAAGCCAGAGAAGTTTACAAACAATGACTAGGGCTTCTGGATAAACCAAGAGTTTGCCAAGGGATGCTACTACCTGTGCACTGGGTTCATGGAGTCTGTAGATCAAGATTATAATCATCATTTAGGCCACGTGTGTCAAACACAAGGCCCGCGGGCCAAATCCGTCCCGCCAGGCCTTGCAATGTGGCCCGCACCACGCTGTCATCACTGCACTCTGCTGCGTTTCCATCACAATGACAGTTTATGACTGTTCAGTAAACCATTTGGCCCGCGATTTAGGCTGGATTTTAGATTTTGGCCCCTTCTCTGATTGAGTTCGACACCCCTAATTTAGGCAATAGAAAAATCATGAGGAAAGTGGTGACAGAGAAGACACAGGGCTTTCTTATCTGTTCATTTTTTCTGTATAGAAAGTCAAGGTTTTGCTTTGCTTTCAATTTTCTTTTGTTTACAGGATAAAAGCCTCCTACCAATAAAACTTGTTTTCATATCTGAAAAACCTATCATTGCACTTGACTCTGACACACACAAAAAAATATCCTATTAGTCCTGCCTCCAGGCTCCTATTCTTGCCTTTTGCTCTCTCTGATATGCCCTTTCCTACATCAGGTCTAACCTTACATATTATCCCCACCTTTTGGCAGATTCAACCATTCTCCTTACAGTTGAAGAAGAGCAATGACAGCTGAAGTCTACTGTAAACTACTTGGGGATGAAGAGGAAGTGATGAAGCAGAATCTGTAAGTTTGGATGGTGAATGGGAAATAAGACCAGGGGCATGAATACAGTTGAGAAAAATGGGTTTTTTGTCAAGGAGAAGCTGAGCACTTCGTAGGCAGTCACAGGGAAGCTGGACTTCATGTGTTGGATGAGAGAGGGAAATCAAATAAACAAACAAGGGACTGTGATTCAAAGGGTCAGAAAAAAAAGAAAGAGTTAACATTAGAAAAGAGATAGAATTATCATAATTTTGGAGTGGAAGCCCATGAGGAATTAGATAAATTTTGGAAAGTGTGGACATCCTCTGACCTCCCCCAAAAAAAACTGTTGTTGTTTTTTACTTCATTCCAGGACTAGAAATGTGAGGTTGAAAAGGCACTCTTTCCTGTCTTGAGGTTATAAAGATCAAAGTAATGCTGAATGAAATCAGTTTGTTGAAAACACTTATATGGAAGTGCTTCATATGCTTGACTTGAAATGTCAAATGTATCCCTGAATATGACAACAGAAAAATGTATACTCTGAACACATAAATATGTTGTAGATGCTGTTAATATGAGCCAAAGGTGGGGAGGGTACACTGAAGCATAGACTTTTACCCCTTTTTGTTCATTTTGCTATATGGGTCAGAAAAATCTGTGAACTATTCCTGTAGACCTATGAACATATTTAAATGCCATAAGAAGGAAGGCAAATTATTTCAAATTTTTTAAAACTTGAACCCTAAGCACATCATATATCTTAAGGAGTAAAACTGCACAGTTTCACAGAAGGAAAAATTCTGACCTTAGCAATATGTGATGTCCCAGTGGATACGGAGATTACGGTAAGTGTCTGAAATGCAGTTGTAATACACCAGGGAACTGACAGCAAGCACTGAGGCATGAAATGTGAGAGGAATAACCATGTGTGTCCAGGTTATAAAAGCCAGCATTAAATGTTTGCTGGTGTGATTGTAAGAGCAGAAGGTTTACTCATGATACACTCTATACACATAAAAGAAAAGTAAGGATGAGACTGTGCTGAGTGTGACACTGCTAAAATATAAGCCAAAGAAAGCAAGGGGACAGAGGCACAATGCACTGAATATAGAGACATAGCAATGGTGAGACCCACTAACAGCCGTAGGAAAAACTCAGGTGTCATGTGAGGATTTGAAAGGCTGAAAGGAACCAAATGAAAATGTCAAAGGGGAATGCTTTCCTCAGCCAAGGCAATGCAGAACAATGGAAGAAATGGCAGGAGTGATGGGCTTTTTGAAGCAGATGTTGTTGCTGGTTCCTAGCCCAAGTTCCTGACTGGATTGAGTGCACCAATGCTAGTGTCTGAGTTGGAGACACACCAGAGCATTCTATGAGTAGTGCAGGTCCGAGGGAAAAAGAGAAAGGGAGGAAGATCAACAGTACAAACCAGGTTGTTAAAGCCCACGAAGGAGAAAACTCTGAGCTCTGCTCCTGCCTCCTTGTCTGTGCTGTTGAGTCTCCATCCAGTCCCTCAGTCTGTGGTCTCTGCTTCTTTGTCGGGGATAGAGAGGTTTCATCATGCATCCTTACTGTACAGAAACTTTAGTAAGGTGGTAGAAAAAGTGCTGAATAATCAGCCATTTTACTCCTTGTTAATGCAGACAATATACAAGATTGAATAACTCCAGGAATCCCACTTGAAAGGTATTATAAGAAGATTTTAAGATTAAGTAAAAATAATGGCTGTAGTCCCAGTCTCAGGATGTGGGGACCACATGAGTCAAAGGCAGTCAAATCCAACAATGGAAAAATGAAAGCACATGAAAAAAATAACTTTGTTATAGAATTCTCAGTGGTAGTCCAAGCTTCAGATGAATATTTAATCGTTTGGGAAATCCACCCCAGTGACAAATATGAAAGAGTTGATGTTCGCCCCCACCGAGATTAGACACAGAAGGGAGGAGAATCATATAATGTTTCTGAGTCTGATGGGGTACTTTCATCATAAGCAGCGAAAACAGGTGTAGCTAACTAAGCAAAAGGGAAATGTATTAGAAGGATGTTGATGAGAAAAATAAAGAAATAGTCTTAAAATCTGGCAGTTTCAGGTATGAAAGCAGCAGAAAGTACTCAAAGTCTTTGCCACTGAAATAATTGCACCCATTTTTTCTTCTTGTGTCACTCAACTCAAGATTGACAGTCCCAGAGAGTCTTTGAGATGAGCTTGGGTCAAATCTGCTTTTCAGGTAGAGAAAAATAGGGCTCCTTGATGTATAGCCCTTTCAAGAACAAGCAATTGAAAACAGGTAGCTCCCTAAAAAGATATTAGGAATTGGTACAAAAAGAGAATGGATATTGGGCAGTGTAAAAAAATAAAATAAAAAATTAAAAGCAAGCACCTGACTAAATTTAAAAAAAACAAAAAACGCAATCTTGACAAAAGAATTTTAATGAAGAAGCAATTATGACCTACTAGAGGCCCGGTACATGAAAACTCATGCACTGAAGGGGAGGACCCTTAGCCCGGCCTGCCCCCTCTCACAGTCCAGGAGCCCTCAGGGGTGGGCGGCAAGCCAGCAATCAAGGGAAGGCAACGCTCCCATCACACTTCTGCTGCTGCCACTGCTGACAGTGCAAGCCTTAGCTGGCCCTGTTTACATGAGCCTTGGGCAGCCACCATCCAAGGCTTGCCTGCATCTCAGGCCCTCTCTGGGTGGCTGGGGGCCTCAGAGCGGGTCTGGCCACACTATGCACCTGCTGTCCCCCCACCCCCGGTGGGGACTGAAATAACCAGGGGACTCAGGCAGAACTGAGGGGACTGGGCGCCATATTTTTGTGATGGTGTGATGGTCAATTTGCATATTTGCTCTTTCTATAATAAGATAGAATTGTTATTAATACATGTCAAGAGAGGATAGGGCAAACCACTGTGATGGTTAATGTTGTCCCATCAATGTCATTTGTATCGTGGAATACCCAGACATTTAGTCAAGCATTATTCTGGGTATATCTGTAAGGGTGTTCCTAACTGACATGAACCTTTACATCAGTACACTTCGTAAATGGATTGCCTTCCCTAATGTAGGTGGGTTTCATTTAGTCAGTGAGTAACCAATAATAAAACAGAACTCCTCCTACCTTGAACCTGAGACACAGAACCTGAAGCATAGATTGTTTTCCTGCCTTCAGACTTGAACTGAAACCTCAGCTTCTGCTGGATCTCCAGCCTGCTGGTCTTTGGACTGGAACTCACACTAGTTCCAGTTTTTCTCCTCTAAGGTATCAGCTTACTGATCACAGATCAAATCTGTTTCTCTGGAGAAACCTGACTAATACAAGTGCCTCCTTGAAGTGGAGACATAGAAATACATGTTTCTCCTCCTCTGCTGTGTTTAAAGTAGTTTATCTTGTCCTATAGTCATTTCATTAATGCTATATTTCATTTATTTTTCTGCAGTGCATACTGGGTTTGGAAATCAGAAAACTAGTGTTAAGTACTTATTTTGACATATATTTAATCCTGAGAAAATTACCAGAACCTTTAACTTTCTGTTTTCCCATCTTCCCGATTTGGACAATAACACCTTCTCTAAAGCATGATGGTTTTGAGGAACAAATTGCATAATTAAAAAGAAAATATCTAACTGATGCCTGGTAAACAGTAGCTATTTCATGTGTGTAACATGTAATATGGAACATAAATCCATATCAGAGACCATGTTGTCTACTTTCTAGTCTACATTTCCCAAAGCACTGGACATAGTAGACACTTCATAAATGTCTGTGAGCAAAGTGGAAATATACTTGATGGTAACTTTTCCTTCGATTTCTAATTATAGATTATACACACTGCTATATGCATGGAGTTAACCAAATACTATTAACCACCAACATCCTGCATATAATATCAGCACAAAAATGAGCAATTGGGCAAGGCTACTAAAGTCTTCTAGGAAAAAGAACAACCTGATGACAAAATGTGATTTCTAAGATATATGACAGGCTGATGTTGTGTGGAGGGGTTTGTGTTAGGAAAGATTGTCTATCATTTTCAAAAAAAAAAAAAATCAAAGTCAAAGCAAGTGATTTCTTAAATGTTAGTGATGTAAATTCTAGTGAGCATATCATATTTACTATTCTCCCTAAGACTCGCTTCTCAATGAAAAATAATCTTCTGACAATTGGAAAAGTAATATTTGCATATCATATCTCAAGATTCTAAGGTCAACTATTCTAGTTTAATCTTGTCTTTATTTATTTAAATAATGTCTATATAACCTTAAAATAAACTTTTTTGTGCTGTCAAATAACAGATTTGATGAAATCATTTAGTTATTTTTTACCCTGTGAGGACATAGCCAGAGAAAGACACAGAGTATTAATCCCAAATTCCAATATTATTAATTTTTTTTGTATAGCTAACAAAATTTGAAGTTGGTGAAAAGAAAAATCCCCACAGTCATAAAAATACATGTGTACAAATTCTTCAAGATTCTTATTCCATTCATTTTAAGAAAGCTGAGACCCAGAAAGAATATGAAAATTCCCACTTTTACAGGACTACTTTTGAACATGTCTCACTCGTTCTTTAATTCATTCTTTCAGAAAATACTAGTTAAGCATCACCTTGTGCCAGGCATTATCTGAAGCTGAAGACACAGAGAAAGAACAGCACCATCCTGAAACTTAGATTTTAGAAGCAAGACTCCAACAATGAACAAGCAAACAAATCAATAAGAGTCCTAGGTGGTGAAAAGTGCTAGAAAGATAATCTCAGGATATTGTAAACAAAGAGGGATGTGGAGTCCCTTCCATGGGAGTTGTCAGCATAAAATTCCCACAGGAAGCGACATTTGAGCTGAATCAATGATCACAAAGAAGCAGTCTTGTGAAGACCTGGCTCAGAGGTATTCCCAGCAGGGGAACAGCATGTGCAAAGTCCCTGGAATGGTATCCACCTGACACATTTGAAGGACAAAGAGAAAGCCACTTTGCCTGGGGCATATGGATGAGGAAGAAAGTGCAGGAGACTGAGTTGTTTACAGCCATGATGAGAATTTGAGATTTTCGTTGAAAAGCTAAGGATACTCAGTCCAGTCACAGTCCAGTGATTCCATTATCATGAAGCTGAACCTTTTTCTGGCAACAAATGGCTCTACTTCTGGAATAACTTAAAAGCAGGTCTGGCTTCTTTGCTGTAGGACTTCATTTATCTGTAACATGAGGCGGTTCAGTAAGCTAAATGATTCCATAAAACAGATTTCTTCCGATGGCCAATCCATTCCATCTACCAATGGGGTGCCATTTGTTTCCCCTGGGCTGCTGCAGAGTTGTGTGTCCATCCTGGACATTCTGTAGTTGCCTGAGCAGCGAAAGCCCAGCGTGTGAGTAGTGATGGATAGCCTGCCTCTGAGGAGCATACATCCTCAAATGAATCCACATCAGCAGCGCTGGTCTTTCCAGCTTCTTCTCTGGAACAGGGGCCAACTCCACAGGCACTTTGGAGACAAGAGTAATTTCTGCTCCCATTTTTCCCCCCTGCCTGACAAATAGAGAGAGACAGCTCTGTTTTAAATCAAATCCCCAATTCAAGGCTTGTCTTCATCCTATAATGGAAGTTAAATGAAACAAGTGAAAGTTGTTTTGACTTACACCCAGTGGAGTTGGAAACTCAGTGAGGCATTCAGTGAGGAATTGAGGCAAGGAGTGATCCGAGGGAGTGGCCAGGTTAAGGTGCAATCTCAGATCATCTCATTTCCACTCTGATAATTCTTGGTTACAGCAAATAGGACCCATTTATATGTCAGATTTTGTAATAGAGTTCCATGCCTTCTAATTCCTCCACAATATCAATTCCATCTCTACATGTGGATCTATTTATAAATCTTTATTCCATCTATCTCTGCTGAGCAAGAAAGGAGAAACTAGGAAATCAGAAAGCATGTGTCACTCATGGGTCAACTTGATGTAATAAAACAGGACTTCCCTTTGCAGTTATGTTTATTCTGTAGAACTTTTTCCCCAAATCTCATAACATCTTAAAAGTACATCAGATATTGAATAAAAATAATGATAGAGCCAGTGAAATAATTATAAAACACTATTCCATAGGAAATGACATGGGGAATACTGATTATTCTTCTCTGTTTTATCCCCTATATCAGGAGTCGGCAAATTATAGCCTGCAGGTCAAATTGGGCCACCTGCCTATTTTGTAAATAAAGTTTTATTGGAATAGAATATTGCCAATTTGTTTATATATTGTCTATGGCTATTTTTAGGCTTCAACAGCAATCAGAGTTGGTAGTTGCATTAAAGATCCTCTGGCCCACCAAATCTAAAACATTTATTATCTGGCCCTTTACAACAAATGTTTGTTGACCTTGGCCCTATATCTTTAATAATTCTCTTCACACAAAGATTTAGGATATCTGTAATAGGTCCTGAGAAGTCCCGGTCATAAACAGTTTACCAGACAAGATGAATATTTTGCATCGTATAGTAGATGTTTCTGTTGTGCTAGCAAGATTCCCTTAATCCCCCAACTGTTCTGAGCTTGGCTCCTAGCAGCTCACAGATGTATCATTCTCCTGAGAGTTGCCTATGTGAGCCTAACTGGAGCCACCTCCCTAGAAATGCACCCCTCCCAGGGGTAGCCCAGAGCCAGTGACTGACTGCTATGTAATATTAAAAACAAACAAATAACAAAAAAAACTAGCTCCCTTGTTCCAAAGTAGTACCAGCATGTAGTGCCATGGTCCATTGCTCCATGTGGGATCAAGCTAAGGCCAGACTTCAGCAGAATCCACATCTTTACAGAGCTTCCTCCCCTACCATATCCAGCTTCCCTCACTCCTTTTCAGATTTCACCCGCAACATTCCTTCACCAAATGCCTTGTGAAAAATCCTTTCCTATGCTGTGCTTCTAAATTACCTATATAGGGCACACAGTGATTACAAACAAGAAGCATTTATTGCATCCATACAGTGATTCAAGAGAAATGTGAAGAAATGTGTATTATGTGATGATGTGATGAAGGTAGAAACTTAGAGTAGGGGAAGAAAAAAGTTTCCTCTACCCACTTAGATTTAGTGATGGGGATGTGCAAATTAAACTGCCCTGAGACACTAACAGGAGAAAAAGATTCACTTCTATGAACTTGGGACCCAACAATAAAAGTAGCCAGCTCCTTCTGTGGTTGGAATTAGCCGCTTATATACCTAATTTTGTCAAGGAAAAGAATGGGAGTAGAAAAGCCTTTATGAAAAGAACAAGTAGCTTTCTTTAGAAAAGATAAATGTGCTTCAATGAGAACGAGCTAGAGCTAAGAAAATGTGTGATGTTTGTCTATACAGGTATGAGCACACACTGTTTCTTTTAGGGACATAAAACTCCCCCGATAAGGAATTTTGGGGTGGTTTTATTCTCATTCTTCTGTCCAGGATGTCCCAATTATGCCCCAATTATATAACACAGGGGAAGATCTGCCCTAAAGAGGAAATTTGTCCTTATTCCCAAGAGTTGGTGCTTAAAAGAAACTCACAGAAGGCTTATTTCACAATTGCCTTCATCTCAAAATAATCCTTATGCCAAAGTGGCATATACTGATCCCCTTCCATATCACCTCTGGGATTCCAAGTGGACCCCACTTTGGGAAGCAAGAAAATGAAGTAGGTTCCATCTCCTGCTATTCTACTCTAGGATAGCATAGTCCTCTGTGCAGAGGGGCTTAATCACAAGGAACAACAACAGCCTGTAATCATTGGAATGAAGAGTCTAGGTCAACCTTCATTTTCTTCCTTTTCTTACTGATACCATTGTAATTAACTAGTTATTAGTAACAGAAAAGAGGCAAAGGAAAGGGCCAACATAATAGGCATGGTCCCTGCAAAACACTGGGAGAAGGAGACTGGACAAAGGGAAGATAGACACATGCCCAATATAGTTGGGTGACAGGGAAAGCACCTCCTGACAGTCACACCTGGGAACAGAGGTCATTGTCCAGAATGTGCCATCACTATAAGCCGGTGAAGATTTGAGATACTTAACCCCCTCACTGAAGGAGTTCTCTCTCTTGTGCTCTTACTTCCTCTTGACACACTTGGCTCATGGCTCACGCTTGGCTTCCTGGCATTCTCCCGTGTGCCCCATGGCCATGTGGACCCCCTTCCCCGGACACAATGGACTAATGGACTGCAGCTAGCCTGATACTGAATTGGAACCAGTTCCAGCATGGAAAGGAAACTCTGGACACTGGCTTTGCTTCTAGCTTTACTGAAACCGCAGTTATACTTCTATGACTTGATTAAGGGAAATGGGGCTTTGGAAACCCAGGGATGTAATCCCATGGGAATAAAGCTTCCCACTATATCGCATCCTCCTGGGGGACCCCCAGAAATGCTTATTCCAGAGATACCCCAAGAACCCCACTAGCAACAGGGCAAGGTGAGGCATGTTTTTCTCTAACACCACCAGTAACACTGTTACCTCTAGGAGAGCACTTCCTCTGGCTCCAGCCTTAAGGACCACAGGCACACACACAGAAAGAAGCCTGAGAACTTTCCATGAGGCTGCCTCCACTGACACCTACTGCAAGCTCTGTCAGCCTGCTCCCCTGTCAGCAGAGGACTGGAAAGAGCAGCAAATGACAACTGAACATAAAAGAAATGGTCCATTTAAAAATGTATTTTGTATCTAATTTCCAGCCTGACATGTTCCTTGCCACATGAACCTCAGAGGCTTACTGGAGTGAGGAAAACAAGAAGAGATTTCTTTTTTTTTTTTTTTTTCAAACAGTGCACAATGTGTCACATACTTTTTAGCTAAATTGTGTTCTTTGTTGATTTGCTTGTATTTCTGAGACAAAAAAAAAAAAAAAAAAAAAGCAGTGTTCTTGGACTCTCTGCTACAACAATCACAACCCCCGCCCAGCCACCATGCCATGAGATAGGGACCGACCTTCCCTTCCCCACCCCAACCCCCACCCCCAGGATAGAAAGCCCATTGGAATGTCTGTTCATAAAGGCATTCTCTTTAGCTGAGCAATTAAGAAAATTTTCTAAGAGAATGAACCATGTGTGACCTGAACTGGCTTTCAAAAGGCTTTTCAGAGCAGAGGGAGCAACATTTGCCACATAATCACCTTCCGCCTTGACATTCATTATGCACCGTGGTGTTCTGAGAGCAACTCAGAGCCAGCAATCGAAGTTTTTACAACGTAAACATGTCAAGCAAGGCAGAGCATTGTAAAAATGAAGAAACTATTTAATCCTATGCTGTTATGATCCGTTCTTTTCTTCTTCATAAATCTCTCGCATTCAACGGACAGAGGGATGGCATTTCCCTCTTCAAACAGAGATAAGGTGACTCCCAATACTTACAGTTTAGATTTCTTGAAAGAGGAAAAGAGAAAAGGAGGTGCTTTCTTCCACATTGTGATTGAAGCTAAAAGGGGCTTGCTGATTTAAAGAGCTGCACAGCCTCAGGGAACCGCTGAAGCATTCTCTATAGAAACAATTCTGTTTTTCTGCAGCCATAAGGATCTTAATCTCATTCCTCTTTCTTCATTATCAAGGACATTTTCATAACAGTGGGGTTTTAGCTGGCCCTGCATTTACTACTCCTTAGCTTTACTTCTCCTTTTAGTGTCATTAGCCCTTGTAGGTGGCATCTTTATTAATTGTTAGAAATACTACTCTGATGCCACAAAAGAGTCCAGCTTTTGCAAGAGGCTTAATGAGAAAATTCTATTTATAAAGAAAAATTGTTAAGTATCAAAAATATTCAGCAGATTACCGTAGCTTTTGAAATAATTTTTATCACTTTTCAACTAAATCTAATGATAAAGTCCAACTTAACACACACACACACACACACCCACACACACACACACCCCCCAAATAAAAGGAGAACAGCCCTAGCTGAGCTGGACCCCACCCCATGTACACACATCCCCTTGGTATTCTCAAGGCACCAGTTTACAAACCAATAATTTAATCCACTCCCAATATATTATTGTCTCTGGATAAAGTATTTACACTCACCAACAATGAATTTATTAAAACCATCTCCTTTTAAAATTATTCTACAGAAAACCAGTTTTGTCTAACAAGATACCACTCCCAGAAAGATAGGTGAAAGACATTTTTTCCCTGACAAACAGCGCTTCCCATTATTGGAAATGCCCATCAACAAACATCTCTGCCAAGAATTTCATGTTGGTAAAATCTGTGAACACATTAGCCAATCATAGTGTTTTTAAAAAAAAGAAATCAAGAAAGAACTTATTTCTGGGGAAGCTCACAAAATTCCTAAAGCAGCCAAAGTTCTCTAGAGGTCAAAACTATTTAAATTTCCTTTGAGAAGGAAATTAACAAGTACTTGAGAGCTGTTAATGATAATTTGAAGATAGAGAGTGAATGAAAAAGGATAATTTTATGAGGTCAAGTGTAGAGTATCCAGGATACCTGAAGGTGATCTACTGAGTGATGAACAGACCTGTTCTTGAGAAAGAGACAAAGCGAATGAGATTGTGTTTAATTAGGAAAGGAGTAATATAGAAATTGAACTGCATTTATATGTTTTAAATTCCATTAAATAAGAGAACACTTATTCTGTGTCACCCCAAGAGCAAAATGAGTAGAGCTTACAAGAAACCAGATTTACTTTTTTAAATATTTTTTATTGATTTCAGAGAGGAAGGGAGAGGGAGAGGGAAATAGAAACATTAACAATTAGAAGGAATCATTGATCGGCTGCCTCCTGTACATCCCCCACTGGGGATTGATCTGGCAACCCTGGGGATGTGGCCTGACCAGGAATCAAACTGTGACCTTCTGGTTTATAGGTTGACACAACCACTAAACCCTGCCAGCCTGGCAACAAGAAACCAGACTTTACATTAACATAAGAAAAGTCCAAAATAGGCAAATTTGGGAGATAATAAGCTTCTGATACTAGAGACATGGAAGTATGAACTGGAAGAACCAGTGAAGATTCTTGAAAACAATCTGGTGCTTGGTACACAAGACCTTAAAAACTCTTATCAATGCTCAACAGATGTGCTCTAATTTGATTTCAGTAACTGCTAAAAGAAAAACTGAGGCAGAGCTAGAAGTGCTCTGGGCACGTGAACTCTGTGCACACAAAAATTTTTACAGAGAAAAAGTGGAAGCAAAATAATTGATTGGCTTAAAGCTTAAAGCGTAGTTGGCTGTGATCTGTTGTCTTTAGGTTTCAATCTCATAACCTTGAGGTATTTACAGGTTTGTTTCCCCATTTGCTTAAGTAAGTGCCACAGCATTAAAGCCATCCAGTCAAAGGCCTCCTAGTTTGATTCATTAAAGAAGTACTAGTGGAAGTCAAAACACTTCTGAATCAGAACTGTGATGTGACCTCCCAAATGATTATAAATTAGACTTCCTCTCACCATCTAACGCCCTCATATTTGATAACACAGTGTATCTCGGAAATAAGGATAGTAATCGTATACATCACCTTTTTTGTTTTTAAAACTAAAAGCTATACATTGAATAATATGGAGGGAACACACATACACACACACACACACACACACACACACACACACACATACACACGCAAACAAATAGCTTTAAATTATAGAACCTCAGAATTATTTGGGGTTTTCTCACACTCTTTGTCTAAATCTCTGTATAATCTGCATGTTGCTTAACTTCTGGATCATTTCCACTTACTGACTGCAGTCCTGGCCTTCTGTGGCCAAAAAAGATGTCCCAAAATGCCATGCACTAGCCTTTCACTACAATTACAATCTCAGGTGTTTTTGTGTTTTTGTTTTGTCTTAATATGTTTTATTGATTTTAGAGAGAGAGGAAAGGAGAAAGAAACATCAATGTGAGAGAGAAATATCAATTGGCTACCTCCAGCATGCACCCTGACCAGGGATCAAACCTGCAACCTGGATATGTGCCCTGACCAGGAAATGAACTGGCAATCTTTCAGTGCATAAAATGATGCTCAACCAACTGAGCCACATGAGCCAGGGCAAAATCTCAGGGTTGTTTTTTTTTTAACATGTATGGTAATATATAGCCAGTGTTTGAGGTTTTTCTAAATATTTAATTTGCTTCTGAACTCCTAAGCATAAGCCAAAGGTACAACAAGGTAAGGCTCATGCCTGGGGTAGGAGAGCTTGTTCTATGAAGCATGAACCAAACTCATCTCTCCCTTCTCCTCTAACAAATTTTGGTCTAAGCTTAAGGGTAGAAGATAAGATGTCCTTCTTCAAAAGCAGTATGTGGACTTCTCAGCATTTAGCTGGAAAATTACCCAAATGCATAATAGTCCTCATTTCATCCATATCATTCCAAGGTCATCTTTACCAACCAGAAATGATGTAAAATTAGGATTATTATGGGCAAACAATTGAGAATAGCTCAATCATAGCCTTTCTAGTTCTTCACTTCCTCAGAAATGACACTTCACAGTGCCACGCGTCCTAGCCCTAGAATATTATTTATCACACTGTTTTAGAGAGTTATTTCTGGTCCTACCTCTCTTGCTAGACTATGAACTTTTTGAGTAAACATACTGAGGACTGTTTACCTTCTGAAATCCAGCAACCTAATACACTGCCTACAACAAAGAAGGAGCTCAGAAAAACCATCTTCCATTGGCTTGGAACCATCTGTTTTTCCAGAAGAATCAAGCTTTTGGGGAAATCACTGCTGAGTCAGATATTGGCAAGAACCATTTTTGTATCCTACTGGCATGTGGTTTTCTCCCTATTTTAAAGGTGCTTCTTTCAAAATAAACCTTCCCAGAGCAGAGCTCAGGTGTTGACAGCCAGCTGAGTATATCCACTTTCATCGGTTGCAGAAGTTCCAATGTGGTTAGGGGAGTGCATTGAAATTAATATGTACACTTTACCCCCTCCCTACCCCACCTCTCCCTACCCCACCTCCTGTGTATCTAGCTCTGAGAGAGAAGAAATCTTAAGGTTTCAATGTTTGGTGAACACATAATGAATTCATAATCTTCTAACAGAAAGAAGGTTTGTCTAAATAGTTTTTCCAATGGTCACAGAAATATATACTCTATCAACTTATTTAAAACAGAAATAGAAATGCAAGAGCTCCTTTAAAAGTGTAGAATTGGGGAGTTGTACTTGGTTATTCTTCTAAACATCCACCTCCAACACCACATGAGCTTTCCACATTAGTTTTGGCTATGGAAAAATAAAGCTGGCTGGGGTGACAGAAACAATTCGCTTTCAGAAGTAGTGTGCTAAGTCTAGATGCATTCGCTTTTATTTAGTTGTGTGTGATTTTCCTTTTTCTCCTTATGTACGTTAGTGGCCCTTCTGTGCTATAAAAATAATAATAAAAAATACCTTAAAATATAATAGCTTAGGCAGTGGTCAGCAAAGTCTTTAGTCAACAGAGCCAAATATCAACAGTACAATGATTGAAATTTCTTTTGAGAGCCAAAGTTTTTAAACTTAAACTTCTTCTAACACTACTTATTCAAAATAGACTCACCCAGGCCTTGGTATTTTGTGGAAGAGTCACACTCAAGGGGCCAAAGAGCCACATGTGGCTCACGAGCCGCAGTTTGCAGACCACTGGCTTAGAGCTTTATGACACCCAGTGCCAAAGGAATGTAAATATTCTTGTTCGCCAATACAGAATGCAAAAAATCCTGAAAAATAAAGGTCCTGATTACCACATGGCCCAAATATACTACTACTCATTTGAGAATAAGGGTGTCTAGTCACCGAAACTGGTTTGGCTCAGTGGTAGAGCGTCGGTCTGCAGTCTGAAAGGTCCCAGGTTCGATTCCAGTCAAGGGCATGTACATCGGTTGCAGGCACATCCCCGGTAGGGGGTGTGCAAGAGGCAGCTGGTCGATGTTTCTCTCTCATCGACGTTTCTAGCTCTCTATTTCTCTCCCTTCCTCTCTGTAAGAAATCGATAAAATATATTAAAACAAAACAAAAAAACTTAAAATAAAATAAAAAAGAGAGTGTCTGGTCGGTGATATTTGTCATGATTTCAATGAGAGATGGAAAGAAAGTAATAAGGGGAAACAAAGTTGCATAAAATCCCTTAGAGATTTTTAAGAGCCAGAAGAATGGAACTTAGTCTAAATTATATAAGAAATTTCCCAGAAAGGCAATCTCTAAGAAATGGAAGGAATAAGAGAAAAATGCCAAAAATTTTTCTAAGTAAAATCAACTACCATTACCTACAGAATCTCCTAGTAGAGCTCAAATTGTGATTTATTAAAATATTCTTGTTGATTTCAGAGAAGGGAAAGAGATAGAGACATCAATGATGAGAGAGAATTATCAAATGGCTGCCTCATACACACCCCACATTGGGAACTGAGCCTGCAATTCAAAACATGACCTCTGGGATCATAGGTCAACACTTAACCACTGAGCAACACTAGCTGGGCTCAAATTATGATTTAAACCAATTTTGGTTTATTTTCTCCTAATTATAAAAGCAATAATTACTTATTATTTATTTATTATTTCAATTCTCAGAGATAAAATCTGTATTTCCTTCCAGATATAGATACATATGCATGTTTCATATCATTGAGAACATATTGAGTATATAATCTTTGTATACTATATTTATTTACTTTCTCCAGTTCTATAAAAAACTATTTCAGCTCAGTATTATATAGATGTACCATCGTGTACTCAAAGATTTTCTCAGTGTGAAATATATTCATTATTTCCAATGATTCAATTATTTTTTAAATTATTAAGAATTCACCAAAAACTGAAAGCAGGAAAATATTCTTCAATAGGCGAATGGATCCATTCGCCTATTGAAGAATATTTTCCTGCTTTCAGTGGTAAATTCATAAAGGTAACATTCAGCAATAAAAAGAATGAGCTATCAAGCCAAGGCCAAAACATCCATAGATAAATGCATATAACTAAGTGAAAGAAGCCAGTATAAAAAGATGGCATGCTGTATGATTCCAATTATATGACATTCTATAAAAGGCAAAACTACAGAGATGGTAAACAGATGAGTTTTTGTTAGCTGCTGTGGGAATGAGAAAGGGGTTCAACAGATGAAATAGTGAAAATTTTAGAACAGTGAAACTCTCTACAAATTTCAGTATGATGCTGTCATTGTGGATATATGACATGAATTCTTCAAAACCAAGAGGACTTTTTATCACAAAGAGTAAACCTTAAGACATAAAGTAATAAAAATAGTTTTAAAATATATTAATCTAGGAGGTTGGGAATCCCTAGATGGAATGCAAACCACAGCCAAATAACCCAACTGGATTATAAATGTGTGAAACAGCATTAAAGGGATGGGGGAAATGTTCTAACCTCTATAACTTTGGAAATGAGTGGAGTCTCCAAAACTAAAGGCAAAAGAAATTATACATGAGCACTATACTCTTTTTGATAAAATTGTTTCCATGGAGATACAGAAATAAGAACCTCTGGGTTGACAAATGGTAGAGAAATAGAAAAAAACTGTCTGTAGTGGGCACTCTGCAATCATATACAGAACATGATCAAGGTTATTACATTGGGTTTGTGTTACATGCTGAGGTCTGTGTATGCCACTTTCCCATCAACATTATTATTTCTGGAGAACGTTTCTCTCATAAGTACAAAATTTCTTGAGTGAAAAATACATGACCAGGTATTGCTAGGTATTAGTGGTTCATGATCCCAAGCCCAGAAAAATGAGTTAATTCTTGAAGGAAACAACATTGAACTTGCATCCTATTCAGTTGCTTTGATTCAGCAAGCCATAGCAGTTAAAACAAGGATATCAAGGTTTTTTAATAGTATCCATGTCTCTGAAAAAAAGAATAGTTCATCAGGTGGACGGAGAAGATCTAAGAGTTATCCATCCATGGAAATAAGAAGATGTGGGATGACTTCTAAGACTCTATTTGTGATATTTTAATACACAGCATAGTGATTATAGTCCATAATGCTGCACTACATACTTCAAAGTTGCCAAGGGGCTAGGTCTGAAATGTTTTCATCACAAAAAAGAAATGATGAATATGTGACATGATATAGCTATGATCTAAGGCTCAGAGGTAATTATATTGCATAATATAAATGCACCAAATCAACATGTTATACATCTTAAGCTTACACAATGCCATTATATTTCAAATATATCTCAAAAAAATAAATTTAACATTTTCAGTCATTTAACATTCTCATTGAAAAAACAGAAAAGAAAGTTAGGACTAGAGAGAAACTTAATAAACAGCAAATCAATGTCTTCATTTCACAGATATGGACACTGAGGCTCAGAAGTTTTAAGAGACTGGCTCAAACTTTGCTGCCAGTTAATGGTGAGTCAGGACTAACCTTCACTTCCAATCCTAGTCTGGTGTCAGTTCTCTAGGTAATATTGCCATCTTAGGTCTTTGGTGGTTTTCCATTCTTTACGTCATCATGGAATAATATTTGGGAATTAGGAGGGGAAACAAAAGTTGGTTGACTCTGGAGTTCCTTGTGTAAGTGCATGGAAGAAATGACTTTCTATTTATGATGGTAGAATACAGGAAAAGGAAGCATGTGAGAGTAACATCTTCATTTGGTGCAGGTTGAGTCAGAAGTACCAGCAGGACATCTGTATGAAATGTATTAAGCTTGTAAATTTAGACCAAGAATTCAGAGGGGAGATCTGGGCTGTGTCTATAAAGAAACCTTCTTTAGGTCACAAGACAATGAGCTGAACCTCCTGGCTAGAAATTGTAGTGTGTACTATTCCCAGGTAGTTAGTTTGCTTGTGTTCAAAAGAGCTGTGTGTAAAAGTATACTTAAATTCTAGGAAGTTTCAGCTCCATTTTCAATGTTTTGTAGACACAACATTATGTACACAAACATGAACAGAGGTTCTTGCGTTTGACCTTAGGGAGTTGGTCAGATTATATGAGTGAGTCATAGTATTTTACCCAAACTCCACTGGGGTTCTCACTCTTTAATGTGCATAAAAATCACTCCTGTTAGTTTTTTATAAATACAGATTCCTAGAACTCTTACTGTAAGATCTGATTCAATGGAAATTTTTAACAAGCACTCAAATTATTTAATGTCGACTTCTTGGAAAAGAGGTAACTCAAAATTTCTACCATGTAAACTTCTAGTCATAACAGCAATAATCAGCAGGTCAAATGGGTCACCAAGGAAGTTGTAGCATATTTAGGATTTCTAATATAAACAGTTGAATAGAAACCAGAACTTTCAAGAAAGCCATTAGGAATCACTACAACTAACACGAGTCCGCTTGGAGTCCCTGTGACTGTGTGACTACAGTGATTCATAGCGGTATGGGGGGATTTCATGACAATGGTTTGGTGTTCTTTTGGAGCTGAACTCATCCTTTGCCTTTTTATAACATCCCAACATGAGGAAAGTTTTAAAATAAACAATGATTTATAGCCCAATAATTCTTGTCCTTGTGTTTATCATAATGGTGTTGTTTAAGATACTGATCATCATGTCCTCTCTTTGAGGACCCAAGGGACAAATCTCTGCCTAGTCTGTCTATTAGGGAAAGCTAAGCTTTTTCCAGGAATGCCCTCTATCTTATTCTTATATAAAATCCAAGTTATCCAATTGACCAGAGACCCTTTGGGGATTGCCTACTAGACATCTCAGAGTCATATTACATGGAATCAAATGGAATTTTCTTTGTGGTGTGAACATGCTTTATATAACAAGATGAGGTATATACTTAAAAACATGATGTGTATACTACTTTTAGCATTTCCAAAAAACAGTACATATATCTTATTAAATCTTCACAACAGTTGTTCTCAGTATTTTAACAGATGAAAGACTGAAACTCAGAACGACTAAATGATTTGCCTGAAATCCCACAGCTGGTGTTTGGAAAGCTAGAATTTTAATATCCAGTTCTCTTTTGCTGCCTTTATAAACAAAAAGAAATATTTTATCATGCTCTTTTAATTTATAAAAGTATAGATATAGATATGCATAATATTTTGTTTAATCCTCATACCAATCCTGAAAGAGAATTGCTTCTATTTATCCAAATGGCTCATTGATCTGAGACTATTAGAGGTTTCAGGACTTGTCCAAGGTCAATCAGCATACATCCCTGGATATTGGAGAGCAATCCAACAGTCCAGGGAGATGAAGCTGTATCCATCTCTTACAATGTGCTGGTGAAAATGAATGTGCATTGAGCAGAATTTAGGAAAAGTTGGATATGAAGAAATTCCAAGAACACTAAGTGCAAAGGGGGGGAAAAAAACAGTGGGAACAGAGAGTTGGGAGGTAGAAGCTTTGGTAACCAGCCTCACCACCCTCATTGTCCTGCCCAAGGAAGGACTCAGAAATCAGGAAGATATTCTACCAGGCCTGTCCCTTTGCTTCTTTTCTGTGAAATGAGAAAAATTTTAAACCTTAAATGTATGTGCCTCCCATGATGTTAATTTATCAAGAGCCTAAGTTCCCTTGTAATGTTATTGTACTTTTCTTAAAATACCTACCTGGGGGGGAAAAAGTCACCAAATAATTTTTCAGCACTTTACCAGAGTGCCCCCCAAGTTGGTGCATATGTGAAGTCTTTCATGCACACATCCAATCTGTTTCCAAGGTCTGATGGGTCATTATAAATGGTGCTGGAGTACAAAAGTGGACTAAGTGGAAATGCAAGGCTAATCTGCTAGACCCAACAAAGACAAATCTCCCAGAAACACTGCCATATTTCACAGCGCATAGTGTTGACCATAGATCTCCTGACATGATAAATTTTATGGCCAAATGTGGTGGCATTTCGCAACCTCGGTATACTAAGGGTGGTTGGTCCTTCTCTGATAGGGTCAATTGTGATAAATTGCCCGTTCAACTCCCCATGAAATATGACATTGCAGGTTAGCCAAATTCTCTTTGATGTGCACATCCCCATTAGCCTCAAGGTATTTACCAGAAGAGATTTTCTAGTTAAAAGCATGAAATGATACCAGATATGCCCTTCCCGTCTTTCTTATTATTTTGTCATCAATGAAGTGGAAAGTTGTACAATCTCTTTCCTGGGAATATTGCAAATAGATGACCCTCTGCAGTGACAAGAAGTGGAGGACACTGCCTCGGTAGGGGAGAGAGAAGTAAGATCACCTGTTCAATGTCCTGCATCTTTTGTTAATTCCCCTGGCATGAAGCCACCACTCCATTTTTCTTTGGGTTGTCTTTCCTCAACATAGAAACTTGAGTAGCCAATGAAGTAACGCTACTGTACACCTCAAAGGAATCTGTCACTTATCCAGAGCAAGCAAGAATGATGTTTCCATTCACAGATTACTTAAGTGTCTGATCACATAAGGAAAGAATGTTTGAAAACTTGTGTGGGTTTTCAAATGGTGACCCCATTTTTCCAGCTTTTCAAGACTGGTTTATGAATGGCAGATATAATAAAAGTGCATGGCACCTCCAGGCTACTGTCACCATAACCAATTAATTCAGTCTTGCACACAGAAAACAAACTGGCATGGTTCAGGCTGTCAAAATAATTGTGACCATGAGCAAATCATTGACCTTCTCTGGGACTTGGATTCCTCACCTGTAGGATGAGGCTTCATATTCAGAAAAATCCCCAAATTTCCTTCCACATTCAAAGTTTCTATCAGGTAGTACAACTAAATTCCTAAGAGCATGGGCTCTGGAACCAAACTGAGTTCAAAACCTGGATCCTCCACATTATAGCTGAGTGTCCTAAAGCAGTTTCATTTTTCTAAGGTCCATTTAACTCACCTGTACGATGGGCATGGTATTATCATCCATAGACTGGCTCTGTTAGGCCTAAAGCAATTATGTAATATATCAAAATCTTATCTAAATCTAAACTCAGGAGGATTTTTCTATTAGAAAATTAATTTTGGAAGCAAACAATTACTTGTAAAAAAAAAATTCATTAAGTTACCAATTATTTTTCCTTCTTAGGATGTTGCCTTAGTCTTTCTCGCTGTGATTTTCCCATCAGAATACTTAGGGGTGTTGACTAGATTGCCTCTAAGGTCAGTTTCTGCTCTAATAGTATGTGGAACTAATGCGAAAACAACTACCTCTGACTAGGGCTTATGGAAACAAGAGCAGCCTTGAAATATAATGCATGCTAAATAATGACTGGAAGGATATACACAAAATGTATTATTTCTAAGGGGTCAGCTTGTGGAGAAATTTTATTATTACCTTAAAGTAATGATCCCTGTTTCTCTCTGTTTCTTTCCTATTTGGTTGCACTATTATTATATGAGCTGCCAAAAAGAGACAATGTGGTCAGCTGTCCTGGAACTTCTTACATCTGGAGATGTACCAATCACTCCTGGCTCCTAAGTGATTGGTAGGTAGACTGAGCAACAACTAACATTTAATGGAAAAACCATAGACTAGAGTCCCATTTTTCCCCTTTGGTTTTATATCCAAACTGACAATTCACATATACTCTTTGAGCTTCAGGTTCAGCATCTAAACAACGCAGGCCTTCACAACTGGTAGGTCCAACTTGAGGCTAGCCGTCTATATCTATCTATACAAGGTAGATACTAATATGCCTTATTTTCCAGATGAGAAAGCAGAGACTCAGTGAGGTTAAAAGAGATCAGGTAGATGAAAGTATGTCAAAAATACCAAGGTTCTTTGGTATTTTGTTATAGTTGTTACAATTAGATCACCACATCCTAGGGTTTTATGGTTGATTATCATAGTATAAACTTTGATTAGGATAAATATTCTTGTTCTCCTCTATTTGAAATGTAGAGAAAATAATTAAGAATGGGAATTGCCTTTTCTACTAAACTATGCAATAAAAAGAATGGCCTATGTCTATCTAATTCACTAGTAGTTACCTCTAGCATATAGAAAAGTGCCTGACATACAGTAGGAGCTGAGTAAAAGTAGAGTAACAGAGTGATATAAGCCTTATTATTCACTTATATTAAATGCCTGATTATATTATTGCATGATTCACAAAATTTTCATGCAACTTGCCAGTTGGGAGTTACAGAGTATGCAATATAAATCTGTGCAGTCCCTTGACTGTGGCTTGGTCCTACCTCATAGTTATCTACTCCGCCTTCATATTGATAATTGCTCCGGTGACTGGTTGAGATTTCCATGAGATCAACAACAAATATAGGCATACTGGTACTCTTGTGCATTTTGGACTCCAATCCAGGTAGGAATGAGAGAACACTAAAAATATGAGGATCTAGCTTCCACACTTCCCAAAGAAAAACTCCCCTCCTGTATTTTCACCTGCACTCACCCTCCTCTTTCTACACAATCACCTCTCCCCACCTTCGTTAGATGACAACTTTAATCAAGGTCTGGGCAGAGAACCAACATCAATTGCCTATCACTAATCAAGGTGTCTTGCTGTGTTTTACTTTTGGTAAATTGAATGACTATATAGCCAGAAGGTGACCTAGATAAATGAAGGTGTAGTTATAGCATATGTAATGGGATAAATAAAACTAGTATGTATTGAGGCAAAGGGTATTCCTAATAAGATCTGTGTGTGTGTGTGTGTGTGTGTGTGTGTGTGTGTGTGTGTGTGTGTGTTTTCAAAGTGAAAGAGGCGAGAAAGAGCTCAAAGGAGAAGTTTAAGGAAAAAGAGAAATAGAAATCCATACCAGTGATTGACCCTATTGTATCTTTAAATGTATTAATAGGTCATATTTTGAGAAGTAAACAGACCCACAGAGAAAGCTCCTGCAAACAGCAATTACTTAAGTCTTCAGTTTCTATTAGGAAATTAATTGCTTTTTTCATGAATGTTAACCCTTCTCATTACTCTTACAACACATCTAAGTTTCTATCTTAGGGGCCAGTTAATTGAATCAGTTTGCTTTTTGTGATAAGCATGAGAATTATACAATGTTTTATGCTCCAAATTTGAATGAATCTTCCCTTATCCACCCCATAAAATTGCAGTTGGATACTAGTTTAGTTTATAAAATTTATGAGCTGTAAGCATCCGTGACCACTAATATCTATCTTGATTTTCTCTGGGTCTACAGCAATGATGGTTAAAAAGAAATTCATAAGTATTTAGCTTTGAAATACTGTGGTAGCCTTCTGGAACTAGAGCAATGAAAGGGAAATTTCTGCTTTTGCGGGTTTTTTCATATTTGATTTTAGCAAGACTCCAGACTGCACAAATTTCATGCACTGGGCCTCTAGTATTTAAATGCTGGGACAATGTCTACCACAAATAAGTTCTCAATAAATGTTGGAAATTATCATTACCTTGTATCTCTTAGATTGTACTTATCTCATTGCCGCACGATTTCCATTTGTCTTGCCTATGAGACTAGTAACCCCAAAGGCAGGGACAATATCATTTTTGTAACTCTTATGTCTATCAGTGTCTGAAACATAGGAAGAGCACCTTAAATGTTAAAAGGATGGATGAATAAACAAGTCCTTTTTAATGGACTAGCTAACATTTTACATCAGATGAGGCTTTCAGCCTAGAAAAGGATAGCCAGTTGCTCTTTGTTAATGTTTAGAATGTAAAGTTTGCCACATTTATAGTTATAAACTGTATATGGCAAAGACAGAGAGAGGGAGAGAGAGGGAGAGACAGAAACAGAGAGGTGTATCTGTGGCCCTAGCTCATTACACATCTTCAACAAATCTACTTTATGTAACTCTACAGAAGCTAACGAGAAGCAATGAAGACTAATGATCCAGAGGTTCTCTTGAATTCAGAATAATCCACACCATCTTACTGTGAATCCAAACATAAGAACACTTGAGTATCTTTCTTCACTTGTAGATGCTGTTTCATTTCCTTTTCCCTTGTAATTAATCATTTATTTAATTACATTGCCCATCTCACCTTACTCCTGTCTCATCCTATACAGTCTAGATAGAGGAAGAAATATCTACATTTCTAGGCCTCTTGAGAGAGCTTTACATTTGAAAATTTATTTAGTCCTAAGAGAAAAAAATATGAACCAGAAAATATCATGGGACTACATCATTTTTTAAAAAGAGTTGGTCTATTGGTATCCTTAGGAATTCAGTGCAGCAACATGGAGTGACACCACTTGAGTTTGAAGTTCAACTCCATTATTTGTTACCTGGGCCTCTGTTTCATAAGTCAATTTTTGAGTGTCTATTTCCTTATCTGTAGTGAGCAAATAATAGTACCTTTATTATTGGCTTTATGTCAAGATTAAGTGAGATAATTAAGTAAAACATTTTCACAATATCTGGCATAATATAAGCAGTTATTAATATTATTAAGTTATTAATATTCTACTATGTGTATCAGTCCCTGGAAATATTTACAGAAATGAAACAAGATACTTTCATGGAAATACAGAACAAGAGAAATATAGATGAGATGACAAGGAAGAAAGAAGACACTGTTATTGTCATTCTCATATCACAGATATAGAAACTGAGTCTTAGAGAAGTTACCAACTGGCAGTAGGCCAATTTCCTTAAAATGAATTCAGCAAGATTCAACTTCCTACATGTCAATTTGTTCTATTTATCAAATTTATGGGTCTAATTGAAATGGTTTTTATAGCTTAAATTGTGAGAAAACTGAAAACCAAGCAGGAATATTTTAAGAGCTTAAAAGAAAGGTTAAATTTTGATTTTGGCTAATAAAACATTTTTTTTCACAAAACAGAATGTCAGCATAAAAATTTTTCCATTTCTGATTTTTAAACTCATTTGAACATTTTTTCTGTTTTGTCAGATTTTAGCAGTTTTAGGAATTTTTAGTCTCTTTTTAATATTTTTTCTTCACTTTTTCTAATTTATGGTCAAGGAATACTGAAGGTATGAATCTTATGATCTACCACAGCAAAATAATCTGAAGTTATACCCTTTAACCTTTTTAATCCTTTCCTGTTTAGTATTTCAAATAAACTTAAAATACCCTGGCCTATCCCAACTGTCTCTTCTCAGCAAATAAAATGTCTGCATTTTCTATGTGATGAGACTTTTTTTCAGGTTATTTTTATCTTTTTATGGTGTTTTTGAATTTAACTTTAATTTTTAAATTTAATTTAAATATGTATGTAATTAAATCTTAATTCAAGTACCTGGAAATTTCACAAAATTGGAATGAAGATTTGATTCTATTTAAAGTTAAAATTCAGTTAAACTTAATTTAAAATGGTGATTATTTAATATACTTTTAATTTAAATGGCTAGAGAAACACACCGAGAGCTGATATGCCATTTGAGGTGTTGGCAATAAAAATGTTAAGTGCATAAAGTTTTAAAAAATACATAACGACAGTGACATAAAAACATCCAAATTGGCCCTGGCTGGTGTGGCTCAGTTTATTTGAGCATCACCCCATGTACCAGTTGCCAGCTTCATTCCTGGTCAAAGGTACATGTCCAGGTTGCGGGCTCAATCCCCAATACAGGGTGTGCAGGAGACAGTTGATCAAAGGTTCTCTCTCATCAATATTTCTCTTTCTCTTTCTCCCTCTCCGCTTCTCTCCCTCTCTAAAATCAATAAAAATACATTTTTTTAAAGAAAGTATCCAAATTGAAATCTAAAAGAAGGAGCAGAAACAATCCTAACACATATGAAAAGTCAAAATATTGGTTGGAAAAATAACATTTCTACTGGGAACGTTTTACCATTTTTAACATTCTTTGACAGTTTTCTCAGCTAGCATATCAACTTTAGTATAATACATATTTTTGTTAAACATACCAACATTTTTGTTAAAAACCATCACAAGTAAGTTTGGCAAGAACTGATTATATGCTTAAAAGATCATCAGGAGAATTAACCTGCTTCCCA
This sequence comes from Pipistrellus kuhlii, assembly GCF_014108245.1. Classification (NCBI taxonomy): domain Eukaryota; kingdom Metazoa; phylum Chordata; class Mammalia; order Chiroptera; family Vespertilionidae; genus Pipistrellus; species Pipistrellus kuhlii. Next base: position 6,329,607 of record NW_023425404.1, read on the forward strand.
GATAACTTTCCTAAGGTCACATACTGACCCCAGCATTGGAGCCAAATCTTCCTAAGATACTGGGAATGCTCCTTTCTGTGTACCATCTCAGAGAATACGGCAACAAAGAAACTCAAATGGGAAGTCTCCTGAAGCAAGGTTTGCCTGCTGAAAGAGACCATGCAAAGGAAAATTTTCAATGTGACTACATATTAGGCGATATGAGTTATTCCCAAATATTTTGTATGAAAGGCTAAGCCTTCTTGCTGTGTCTTCCACATTATCAGCTAATATCCCCCAAAGATCCTTTTTTTTTTATTTCAGAGAGGAAGGGAGAGGAAGAGAAAGATAGAAACATCAATGATGAGAGAGAATCATTGATCTGCTGCCTCCTGCATACCCCTTCCTGGGAATTGAGCCCAAAACCGAGGCATGTGCCCTGACTGACAATCAAACCATGACCTCCTGGTTCATAGATTGATGCTCAACCATTGAGCATGCTGGCTGGACTCCCAAAGATCCATTTAATCAACTAAGAAAGGTTCCATTTTCTGATTCCCCAGTATTTTATTAAAAGCTATATTATTTACCTTCAAACAACCAGACTTTAAAACATGCCATGACCGTTTTTTGTTTTTTGTTTTTATTGTTGTTTTCATTCCTTAAAGGAGCTGGTAAAATCCTTTTAGGAGAAAAGCAAGATGATGCATTGAGGAGGAAAAAAAATATTTTGATAGGTAGCCGAAGAAACAGAAAAACAAACAAGAGTTGTCTCTTCCAAAAGTTAACAGTTTTGTCTCATTACTTTGAATATGTGGTTCCTGTTTAGGAAACTCCTGTCACTGATGTTTGTGATAAAATGTTACTGAAATACATATTTATACTATCTCTTTACAAGAGTTATATAAAGCCTTACTTATTTACTGGAAAAAATGTCCTACTTTTCAGTGATTTATTTCCATTCTGTAATAAAAAGAAGGCATATTAGAAAAAGCCAGAGAAATGAGGAGGGAGTGTGGACTGGAACACCACAGTGTATAGGTGTTGAGTAAATGGCATTTTCTGTTGATGAGGAGGAGGCAGAGAAAACGGAGGGAGGGGTGAAATTCTAAGTGTGTTCATTTTCTAAACTTATGCTGCAAGACAGAATTCTTTAGTCACACCCCTGTATTTAATGCAAACCCAGTGATGAGGCAATCATCAAAATGTAAATCAGAAGAGAATAAGAACTACTTTTAACCATTTTCTTGGAGTAGAAAATACTATTTCACATTCATTCCTTACTAGATGTGTTTTAGGAATTCTGAAGGTTGGAGAGTTGAATCCAAGAGCTTTAGAACCTTGCCCATGCCCTAGCTGATTTGCTAAGTGGTTAGAGCATCAGCCTACAAACTGAAGGATTTCAAGTTTGATTCCAGGTCAAGGGCACATACCTCAGGTTCAGGTTTCCCAATCCCAGTAGGGGCATGGACAACCAATCGATGTGTGTGTGTGTGTGTGTGTGTGTGTGTGTGTGTGTGTGTGTGTCCCGCCACATCCTGTCCCTCCCTCCCACTCTCTCTGGAAATCAATGGTAAAAATATCCTAGGATGAGGAGAAAGGGAGGGACGGAGGGAAGGAAGGAGGAAGGGAAGAGATCCTTGCCCATGACTAATGGCTTTTAAGCAAAAGAGTCAAAAGTTGAGTTTCATTCCAGAGCCTCCGTGGAAGCAGATAACTTTTTGTTGTTATTTGTTTTATATTCCGAGAGGTGGTGTTGTCCAGTGATTAGAGAGCATGAACTTTAGTACCAGATGGCCTGCATTTGAACCTAGATGTATGACCTTGAGCAAGTTACTTAACTTCTCTAAACTTCAGTTTCCTCATTCCATAAAGTAGGTTATTTTGACGATAAATAACTTCTCACATCAGGTGATCAGATCAGTCTATGCCTGGCACCGAGTAACCATTATGTAATTGTTCGCTGTTATTATTAATTCATGCCCAGGATCTATTCCCTTCTCTTCTAGAAAAATGTGACCACAATTTCCCTTCGGGAATCACTCTTCCACTGCTCTTGTGCACTTTGAATGGTATAACTCTACCCGGATCCTGACATAAATATATGCTCAGCGAAAACAATGCATCACCCAGGTCAGTGGTTCAAGAATGGGTTTAGGACACAAGCTGACCCAATAAACTTTTGGAGAATTGTCAGGAGGGTGGGAGAAAAGAAGCTTTTTCAATTAAATTGAGAACCATCAGAATTTAAGTATGGAGTTTCTAGGAAACATCTTGAATAAAGGATGTTTAAGAGTAGATTTAATGTGGACAAAACCTAAATAAATGATAAAGAACCAAATCTAAAGGTATTATTTGAGCCCCTCAATCAGCTCTGACTAACAAGATTTACACATGAACTTTAAAGGTAAACAAGTCTATTTTGCTCTTTACTTAAGTCAGTTTGAGTTGAGTTTCCATAACTTGCAAGCAAAATTATTCTTACTACTACCTTCTCTGTTCTATTTTTTTTAATAAGTTTTTATTGTTCATATTATTACAAATGTTCCTTTCCCCCCCACCCCACCATTGCTCTCTTCCACCAGGTTCCCACCCCACCCTCTGCCCTTTCCCCTCTCCCCATTGTCCTCATCCATAGGTGCACAGTTTATGTTCAGTCTCTTCCCACGCCCCCCTCTCCCCTTTTCCCCAAGAATCGTCAGTTCACTCCCCTTCCATACCTCTGATTCTATTATATTCAATAGTTAATATTGTTCATCAGATTTTTTTAATTTCCTTGGTTTTTAGATTCACTTGTTGATAGTTACGTATTTGTTGTTCATAATTTTTATCTTTGTTTACTTTCTCTTCTAAAAGAACCCCCTTCAGCAATTCATATAATTCTGGTTTGGCGGTGATGAACTCCTTTAGCTTTTTTTTATTAGTGAAGCTCTTTATCTGGCCTTCAATTCTGAGTGATAGCTTTGCTGGGTAGATTATTTTTGGCTGTAGGTTCTTGCTGTTCATCACCTTGAATATTTCTTGCCATTTCCTTCTGGCCTGCATGGTTTCTGTTGAGAAGTCAGCTCACAATCGTATAGGTGCTCCTTTATAGATTACTACCTTCTTTGCTCTTGCTTCTTTTAATATTCTCTCTTTGTCTTTTGCTCTTGGAATTTTAATAATGATGTGTCTCGGTGTGGTCCTCTTTGGATTCCTTTTGTTTGGAGTTCTATGCGCTTCCTGGACTTGTAAGTCTAATTCTTTCACCAGGTGGGGGAAGTTTTCTGTCACTATTTCTTTCAGTATGTTTTCGATATCTTGCTCTCTCTCATCTTCTGGGACCCCAATAATTCTGATGTTGGTTCGCTTGAAGTTGTCCCAGAGGTTTCTTACATTATCTTCAATTTTCTGGATTCTCTTGCCTTCTAGCTTCTGTGGAGGAGTGTCTTCTGGCTCTTTATGTTCCAAATCTTTGACTTGATTCTTGTGATCTTCCCTTCTGTTTTTAGGACTCTGTAAAATATTTTTTATTTCAGACAATGTATTCTTTATTTCTTGTTGATCCCTTGTCATTTCTCGATGACTCCTTATTAATTCTAGTTGATCTCTTTTCATATCCTCATAGGCCTTATCCATCTTTTCTAGGAAATTCTTGAAAAACCTTATAAGCATAGATTTGAACTCTATATCCAGACGCTTTTTGTCCTCCATTTCTTTAGTTTGTGATCTATTTTGTTGTCGCATTTCGCAGTTACAGATGGGGCGGGGTTTCAGGGTGGAGCCTGCAGCTTTGGCTTCCGTCAGCCCCGCCCTATGCGGGTCCTTCAGTGCTCGCTGCCGGCGCCTCTGAGAGAAAGGTGCCCTCGATTTTCACCTGCTGCCAAACAGTCTATGCTCTCCCGCAATGAGCCCGGTATTGGAGTTCAGTTCAGTTGGAAGTGGAGTAGGAGGTGGCGTTCAGAGCAGTCTGGAGCCCCAGTCTCCTTCCCGTCAGGGCAATCCCGCGGCACAGCCGACCGTCCCTTCTCTGTGCGCAGTGTGCGCACCGCTGGGACCTCCTTTCGCCGCTTCCCCGGGGTTCCGCCTTACAGCCCGGCTCCCTATGGCTGAGCCTGAGTCCCCGGGGTCTGGCTTAAAACTGGGGATCAGAGCAGTCGGGGGCCCAGCACAGTCGGAGTTTTATCTCCTTTCCGCTAGGGAACGCCTGCCAGGCACTCGGCCTCCCTCCTCTCCAGCTCCGTCCTCTCTGCACACCGCGTCTCCATACCTTGGCTTTTCCAGCTCCTCCGCACCTCCTTCTGGTTTTCTCCTTGCTTCACACTGTAGAATTTCCAGTCAGCCAACCTTCCTGTAGTTCTGGGCAATGTCCGTTTTATATTTTAGTTGTATTTTATTGAAATTGTTGTGTGCAGCTGCGGCTAGGTGTTCACCATCTTGGATCTCTCCTGTTCTATTTTTTAAAAGATAAGCATTTGTTCACTTTGAGCAACTACTCCTACTCACCTGGTCTGCTGAAACAAATTAGGCCAACATCATGAGCAGTGCTAAATTTGAATTCATGCACTATATTATTGGTCCCTCATTAATCTCCATTGTATAAAGGAGAAAGCGAGGAGCCTGAGAAATTAAGTACATTTTCTGAGTCCATTTTTCAATTTATTTAGTTATGTATTACTTCTTTTTTTAAAGGGTATCTAAAGTATATTATTTGAATACAAGTAGGATTTAAAAAAAATTCATAGACCCTTTTTAAATTCTCTTGCTATGCTGAATGATCAAGTCCCCAATCTTTCACTTTAAGAAAGGGAAAAAAAAAGAAAAAAGAAAAAAAAGAAAGAAAGGAATATACTGACAGAGTTTGGCCTGATCATCAGATGTTATTATAAAATGCAAAGATTTTTTTTTCCTCTCTTTCCTATAAACTTCCATGAAATTGCATTTCTCTTTTCCTATATCATATTCATTAAATGAAGAAAGATCATGGGGCAGAGACAGACTTGCAGTCCAAGTATCAGCACACACTTAGCATTTGACCTTCACAGATAGACTCTCCTGCTTCACAGAAATGAGGCTTTTGGATACAAATTCTAAGTTCCAACTGCTACCGAAGTAATATGTTCACCATTACTTCTTCGTATTACTAGATGTGAGAAAGATAAATGAAATGTGAACTCTCTGATTCCTGGCTGGACTGCAAGTCTGTGACATGACATGAAATTTGGGGTGCTTAAATTGTCTCCTATACCACTCAAACTATTTCTTACACAATCCAGTTAACGATAGCATTCAGGTTCACACTTAAAGAAAATAATTTTTTCTCCATTTGAAAATACCTTACATGATTTATGGTACAGTGCACATACCAGGAACCTCCATGAAAATAAGTTCCTGTTACTTCAGATTGGTGCAACCAATATTGTTTAATTTGCTAACATCTTCTGTGTGCAACTATCTCATAAGCCATATCAGTGCCAGTGATCAAAATGCTGGAAAAGAAGTCTGGGAAAGAGGGATGATAAACCAAGAGAGATAAGAAGGTTTATTAATAGCTGCAGAGTTAGACAGTATTATTGACTAAAAAGGATGGAGTTGACAGATTCCTAATTACCTCCAATTGACTGATATGACAAATATAACAATAGTAGATGATGTAAGAGGATCTCCAAACATACATCAAAACACAAAAGTACATATCCTTTTCTGTTCTTTTTAAATTTTAGCTCCATCTTTGAAAGTTTACCTGATTTACTGACAGCAATATCTGATTTTTCTTCATAGAGACCAGGTTCAGCTTGAGCTATGAGAGTCATGCAGGACTTGAAAGAAGGTCTCTTGCCCAGAGTAGTAGGTGTTGTCATTGCTAAGAAATCCATGGAATCAAGAGTCAAAATACTATAAGGTGAGGAGAAGCAATGACAAGGAGATAGGAAATGTTGGTAACTCAACAGGAAATTTTGAAACAAGTTGGGGCTTAAAGCACAGAGTCAACAGTAGAGTGACAGGGAGATGAGGTAGGGAACTTTCAGTAAAAGCAAATCAGGAGTCAGCATAAGTGACTGCTGAAACAGAAGCTCTGTTTTCCAAAGCCCACGGCCATCATGGCAGAGCAGCTGTGTTCAACAGGCCAAAGAGCCAGAGGACACGAATGTGAACTAAGGAGACCATATAATCCCCAAACCAATGGAAGACCTTTCATAGAAGAGGAATTTTAGAAGAATTACTAACATGAATTCTCAGTTATTCATCCATGGCATATGAAGCAGTACATGGAAAATATGCAATGGAATTCTTGCAAATTTGGGTCAAAGTCCAGGTCTCCTTCCTCTTTTATTACCCCCTTTATTTCTTTCACTCAGCATAATATTTTTGAGATTTATTGCGTCATAAATCCCAAGACTACCCATAGGTTTGATGACTTGCCAGGAGAGCTCACAGGACTCAACATATAGTTGTGACCATGTCTATGATTTTTTGCAGCAAAGAAGATACAAAGTATAATTAACAAATGAAAAGATGCAAGAGTTCAAGTCCAAAGGAAACTAGACTCAAGCTTCTAAGAGTCCTCTCCTAGTGAAGTCTCACAGGACACACTTAATTCCCCCAGCAACAAGTATGAAGACACCTGGGTAATATCATCCACCAGGGAAGCTTAGTAAAGATGCAGTACGCAAGGTTTTTACTGGAGGCTGGTAGTATACCTGCCTCTGCTTGGCATACAGCAAAATTCCAGACTCTCAAAAGGAAAATAAGTGTTTGGCATAAATTATATTGCTTGCAAAGTTTAAGTACACTAAGTCATTCTTAACAGTTCTGAGAATGGTGGGAACCCTGTCAAAATTCAAGTTTCCCAATGCCAGCAAAGGGCTAATCATTTAAGCATGCCTTTTAAAGGATGGCAATATCACTATTACTGTTAGTATTAACTCTTTTCTGAACATTTATCTATGCTGTTTTGCTGAGTAGCATTCCATTATATGTCTATGTAATATTTTATCTATTCATTTACCTCTTAATAAACAGATTATTTCTGGTTTGGGACTATCCTATATAATAAAAGCCTAATATACAAATCGAATGAACAGCAGAATAAACGGTGGAATGACCAATCGCTATGATGTGCAATGACCACCAGGGGGCAGATGCTCAATGCAGGAGCTGCCCCTAGCCCGCAGGCCCCAGGCCAGCCAAGGTGGGTGCCAGTGAAGGGGTCCCCCAGATCACCCTGCCAGTCACCCCACAGATTGGCCCTGATTGCCAACCAGGCCTAGGGACCCTACTTGTGCATGAATTTTGTGCACCATGCCTCTAGTTATAAATAACGTTACTACAAAAATCCATGGCCTACCATCTGTATGGACATTATTTTTTTATTAATCTTGGGTAAAGTATCTAGGAGTGGAATGGTAGGGACATTTGGTAGGTGTATACTCAGCTATGTATTAGGTCTAGTAATAATTAATGTCGTTTTCTAATACTTTTTAAATCGAATTTATTTAAACAATACAACAAAATTTAATCAACAATATAGTTGCCATTGTTTTCTACTACTTCTGCCCAATGCTCAGAAAGCATTTTAATCCCTCTGTTGTAAAATTCTTGTGATTTTGATGCAAAAAATTCGGTCAATGCATTTTTGAGGCATTCTTCATTATTAAATTTTTTTCCAAGAAGAAAGTTTTGCAAAGAACGAAACAAATGGTAATCAGAAGGGGCAATATCAGGAGAATATGCAGGTTGAGGGAGAACTTCCCATTCCAACTGGCGCAGTTTTTCAGCAGTGATTCTTGCAGTATGCGGTCGTGCGTTATCGTGGTGAAGAATTACGCCATTAATTCCAATTAATCAGCGCGGGTTCTTTTTCTCTTAAAGCTTGGGCTAACCTTTCCAATTGGGCACTATACACTGCACTTGTAATGGTTTGGGTAGATGGTAAAAGTTCATAATGAAGAATTCCTTTAAAATTCCACAAAACACACAACATCACTTTTTTCTCATGCAAGTCAGGTTTTGGCGTGGGCTGCGGAGCCTCATTTTTGTCCAACCATTGAGGCCGCCTTTTCAAATTAACATACAGCACCCATTGTTCATCTCCGGTAACAATTTGCTCTAAAAAAGGCAAACGGTTTTGACGAGAGAGGAGTGAACTGCAAATTGTGACTCTTTGATTATGGTGGTTGTCGGTCAACTCATGAGGAACCCATTTTCCAAACTTTTGGACTTTGCCAAGTGCACGCAATTGATTGGAAATTGTTTTTTGTGAACAATTTAAAGTTGTCGCAAGCTCTTGTTGGGTAATTTGAAGATTTTGCACCAAAAGAGCTTGAAGAGCTTCTTGATCAAAATTGGACACACGGCCTCGACCACTCTTGTCATCTAACGAAAAATTTCCCTCGCGAAATTTCTCAAACCAACGCTGGCATTTTCTGGCTCTAACTGCATCTTGACCAAGAGCACTACAGATGTTTTTTGCAGCCTCACTTGCTTTTCATCCTAATTGGAACTCGTAAAGCATGCAGTGCCGAATATGCTCTTCATCCGCCATCTTCTTAGCCCTAGTTTTGCAACAAAAAACAAACCAAACACAAACTTTTTCAAGCAAAACTTGTTAATTGCACTTCACACGTTCTATAGATACCACGTGTTTGAAGGTTATGTCAATACAAGTCAACGCCAAGCAAGATTTTAAACGAATGTTTAAAAACGACATTAATTATTACTATACCCGATACAAAACTATCAAATTGTTTTCCACACTGGGTGTACCATTTTACATTCCCACCAGCAGGGAATTCCATTTGATTTCTTACCAAAATTTGATATCTTCATTTTTCTTCATTTTAAATGTTATACTTGGATGGTAGTGGTATCTCATTGTGGTTTTAGTTGGCATTTCCATAATTGCTCACAATGTTAAACATCTTTTTATGTGCTTATTTGCTATCAATATATCATCCTTTCTCTGGTGAAGTTTCTATGCAACCTGTTTTTTTTTAATGGTTGTTTCTTTTCTTGCTATTGAATTTTGAGAATTTTTATTTATTGTGGGTAAAGTCTTTTCTCTATATGTGACTTGTTGATATTTTCTCTCAGTATATGGGTTATCTTAATTTTGCAAATTGTCTTAATTTTGAGAAAGACCAACTACTCATTTTTTTCTATAACATTCTTTTCTACTCACCTGGAATTATTTTCTAAGATTTCCTTGAACATTCCTTACTAGTGGCCCGATGCATGAAATTCATGCAAGGTTGGGGAGGAGGGTGTTCCTCAGGTGGTCTGCACCCTCTCCAATCTGAGACCCCTGGAAAGATGTCCTACTGACGGTTTACAGGGATTGGACCTAAACCAGCAGTCGGACATCCCTCTCGCAATCCAGAACTGCTGGCTCCTAACCACTCACCTGCCTGCCTGCCTGCTTGATTGTCCCTAACACTCTGCCTGCTGGCCTACTCACCTCCAACTGCCCCCTGCCACCAGCCTGCTCGCCCAAAAATGCCCCCCTGCCAGCCTGTTCACCCCCAACTTTTCCCCCTGCTGGCCTGCTCACCCCACTTTCCTTCCCCACTGACCTGCTCATCCCCAACTAGCCCTCCTGCTGGTCTGCTTACCCCCAATAGCCCCACCCTCTACCAGCCTGATCACCCATAACTGCCATCCCATCCTGGCCTAATCATTCACAACTGCTCTCCCCTCTTGGCCTCTAACTTAAGGTAACAAGACATCCCGCTTTTGGTGGGACAGTGCCGATTTTTAACAATTTGTCCAGCATTCCTTGGCGTTTTTAAAAAAAAATCCCGATTTTTGGAAAGAATCTTTGACACAGGACAAATTATTTAAAATCGGGACTGTCCTGCCAAAAGTGGGATGTCTGGTCACCTTACTAACAGCCTCTACCTTCACCCAGCCACCATGGCTTTGTCAAGAGGAACATCCAGAAGGTCTAATTAGCATATTACCCTTTTATTAGTATAGATAGTCTTTGTTATAAATTATGTGTCTTCCTTTTTCATCTTAAAATGCCTTTATTTTTGCTTTATTTTTCTTTTTTCTTTTTCAGGGGAAGAGAAGGGGGGAGAGATAGAAACATCAATGTGAGCAAGAAGTATTGATCAGCTGCCTCCTTGCATGTCTCCTACTGGGGATCAAGTACCCATGCATGTGCCCTAACCTGAAATCAAACCTCAACCTCCTGGATTATGGGTTGAAGCTCAACTCCTGAGCCACACTTGTAGGCTGCATTTATTTTTCAAAAATATTTGCTGGATGTAGTATTACGAGTTATTTCTTTTCCTTGCACTCTTTAAAGATTTTGCTCTGCTGCTTCTGGCTTACATTGTTTTCAACAAGAAATTTAACTTTACTTCTCTGTATACAATGTATCTTTCTCTTAGCTGCTTTAAGTAATTTTTCCTCTTTATCAGCTATTTTAACCATTTTAATTATGATGTGCTTAGGGGTTTTGAACTTCCTCTAGAAGTGGGTTTATAGTTTTTCTCAAATTTTGAAATTTCTCAGACATAATTTTCAAATTATCAGACAAATTTTATTCAAAAATCTTTCTTTCCCAGTTCTTTATTTCCTCTCTGAGAACTTCAATTACATATATTAAGCAAATTACAGTTGTCCCATGGCTTGCTCATTTTCTCATGCTTTGTTCCTTATTTTTTTTCTTCTTTTTCTTTATGTCTCATTTTGTATAGTGTCTTTTGCTATGTCTTCAAATTCACTTATATTTTCTTCTGCAATGTCTAGTCAGGTGTTAAACACATCTAGAGCAGTTTTCCATCTCTGACATAGTTTGAATGTCTAGAAGTTTAATTTGGGTCTTTTTATATTTTTCTATGCCCCTACTTAGCATTCCAATCTTTCCTCTAAGTTATTTAAAATATAAAATAGAGTTAAAATAAATTTCATAATGTTCTTATCTATCAATTCCTTCTATTGTAACATTGTGGAATTGATATTGATATTTTTCTCTTTATTATGTGTTATATTTTGCTTCTTCTTTGCATTCTTAATATTTTTTATTAAATTGTAGATATTGCGAATTTTGTTTTGTTGAGTCCTGGATATTTTGGTTTTCCTATAGATATTATTGAGACTTGTTCTATTACAAAGTTGTTACTTTGAATGGACTTTATATTTTCAGATCTTATTTTGAAGCTTTGTTATGCAGTAATATTCCACATTTAGGCTACATCCAATTTTGCCACTCCACTAAAGCAAAACCCTTCTGTGTATTTTATCCAGCTTTTCATGAAGTTTGAAATTTTCTGCTCTGGCTCATGAAGCAGAAACTTTTTCTGGCCCTGTATCCACTCTAACTATTTTAGATGATAACTTCCCCAGCCTCAGTAGTTTCTCATACATGCACTGATCAATACTCAGGGTAAGATCTGATGGGAGATCTTCAGGCCTCTGAAGTCTTATCTCTGCAGCTCTCTCCTTTCATGGCTCTAGCCCCCTTGCCCTCCCCAGACTCCCAGCTTTATCTCTTGGATGCAGAGACCACATTGTGCTCACTTGCATTTCTTTTCCATGAGTTTGCAGCTTAGATATTAATCAGAAAAATTTAGGTCTCATCTCATTTGTTCTTTGTTGATTAAAGTCTCAAAAATAGTCTTTTCATAAATGTCAAGTTTTTTGTTTTAGGAAAGAAAGTAAATCTGATCCTTGTTTCTTCATCTTGGATGAAAGCCCTATGTAGCTTTTTAATATCAACTTGTTTATTGAGTTACCTATTATTGAGTTACCTATTTAAATGTAATTTATTATATATAAAGTATTTAATAAACCTTTAAAGTAACGTGTGTGCTGTGTACAAATAACAAATATTTTTTTTGAAAAAAAATAAATAAAGTAACATGTGTATGTAATTATGTGTTTTAAAACAGAGAGAGATCTTAGAGAAACAGTCCAAACGGCTCAAAATTTGTTAATGTTGTTTTATTTTGTTTTTTTAATGTGTTTTTATTGATTTTACACGGAGAGGAAAGGAGTCAGAGGGAGAGAGAAAAACATTGATGTTAGAGAGAAACATTAAGCAGATATTTCCTGGCTGCCTCATGCATGCCTCCCACCAGGCATTAAGCCCACAATCCAGGCATGTACTCCAACCAGGAATCAAACCAGTGGACCCTTTGGTACATGGGATGACACTCAGTTAACTGAGTCACACCAGCCAGGGCATGTTAGTGCAGTTTTTGTAACTTCAGGCTCTATGGTCAGAAGTCCATGTGTATTAATCGGTTAAAGTTTATTTTTTGTACAAGAACAATAAAAATAGAAAATCTATACCCAGCATATAAGAATAGGACATTGCAGGTGAGCAGAACATTTCAAGTTTTATTTATACTATTTTTCCATTTTGTCAGTCACCTCTCACAGTAACCCAATTTCTTGATGTAATTTTGTGGAGTTAAACCTGAACAGCTCAAAACTGTATAAATAAGCATATTCTTCTTTCATTTAAAAATTTTATTGATTCAAAGTTGTTAACATAACACCTGATAGTAATAACACAGGAGTATAGTAGTGCATGTATATCAGATAATTATTGAGAAATGGGAGAAGGAAAATGAGTGGGTAAAACATTTTTTATAGAATACATTCACTCAGGAAAATATATGGTAGATAGCCTGCAACGTCCACCTACAGATGAGAAAACTGAAACTCAAATTTAAACAATATCCAGAGTCACAGAGTTTTTTATAACTAAATATGTATATAAACTCAAATCATTTGATTATCAGTACTAATTATTAATATACCTGTCAATTTGTTCAGAATGAAAATCCCTTTTTCAGGATGGAACATTTCTCCATATCAGAATATAGGACTCAGACAGAAGCTAGTGCTGAGTCCCAACTCATCAATTATTCACACTCACGAGGCATCTAAACCATAATAGATGTTGTTTGGGTAATGTGAAAATCCTCATTAATTAATTCAATTACTGTTTCTTTGAGCATCTTCACACCATTCATCATCTTAGGTGCTAGGAATACAGCGAAGAACAAGACAGACAAGATCCTGCTCTCAAGGATTTTTACCTTTCAGTTGGAGAGGAGAAAAGGTAAAGGGAGAACAATAACAAAAACACAAGTATAGAAATATAAGATAACCTCAAATAGTGATGAGTGATATAATGAATATAATAAAATCATAGAAAATAGTTATCATGAGAAATGATACAAATGGATGATTTTTAATATACATTAGAAGTAGATTCCATAGGGTTTTTTAATGAATTGTAGGAAAGGGGAGAAGAGGGGATGGGAGGGGATGGGAGGGAAGGGGAGGGGAGGGGAGGGGAGGGAAGAAAGAAGGGGTAGAAGGCTAAATGCATAGAAGAGAACCTGGGTAGGAACTAGACAAAAAAATGTAAAATAAAATCAAAAATACTGCTTTAGCCTACTTCAGTGTGAGGTACCTATGAGAATAGTCCTTCTCAAACTTTATTGTGCACAGGAATCACCTGGGAATATTGTTAAAATGAAAATTCCCATTCAGTAGGTCTGAGGTGGGCCCAAGATCCAATATTTCTATTTCCAGGATTATGCCAATGATGCTGATACACAGAGCACATTTGGGTCAGCAAGACCTTAGATAAATAACCAAGTTGAATACAGATAGAATAGAGATCTGGAGCTCAATAGATGGGTAAGGGATTGAGTTATAAATTTGGGAGCATTAGATATATGCCTTAAGGAAAATCCAAACTGAGAATATATGAAAGAACTAACAAATCAGAGATTTTAAAGGAAAAATCCTATACAATTTCAGAGAATTATAAGCACCTGGCATTTGTGTAACACAGAATGTGCGTGCAAAAAAAAAATATTTAAAGAGTAAGGGGTTAATGTAAGGCTCTCAAAACAGAGACAGGATGTGAGCTCCTTTTTGCACCATAGATCTTCTAGGCAAGTAAAATGAAAAAGGCTCCCTCTGACTCCCTTTTTGCTAATCCTATCCTGATCCATCCCATAAGAATCATTTGGAATTTTAGAGTAAAAAACATAATAATAAATGAAGGCTTGGAGTGAAAGACAGATGGCAGAGCCAAAATTTATCAGAGTTTTAACTGGTGACATTTAAATACAGACTAACAGCTTAAACGTGAATCCTTGGACTAATGGCTAACTGGACTTTTTGAGTGGGAAAATTGGGGGTGGGGGGGCGGGAAATGAGCATAACCAGGGACTGAAGAAGTTAAAACACTTGCTCAATTTTTACTGAGTTCTAAATTTAAAAAAAAAAGGGGGGGGGGGAGATCCCCTAAAGGGTCATTCAAAGCATTTAAATTTGAGCTCACCAAAGCATGTACTAATGTTTTAACAGCAGGAGCATTTAAGCATTCTTCTGTTTTAGCAGTTTTAATAGCCGATGACAAGAGGGCAAGGTTAGACACCCAGAGAGCTCAGCAGCCTCAGGGGCAACACCTGAAGTGAGTGAGAGTCTGTTTTGATGGGATGGAACTGTATCTTCTGAAGAACAAAAATGTTTAATAGACCGTGCTATATATTTAAATTAAACTGGCTTTGCCCTTTACTTAAACTTCACCAGCAGACCCCATAAATCTGAGCAACACTATTGCAATTGCTTAATGGCACAAAGGAAAGCAGACCATCATCAATAAACATCTACCCAGTGACTGTAGCATGAGAGCACATCACTCTGTGTTCAAACAGACCCCACATAAAGCAAAAAAGGGATTTGGCCATAAGGTGAAATGGGGATTTAGTAATTATTCAGTTCATTCAGCCAAAGCAAATTGAGAAACCAGATTAGGCTCAGTTCCCCCTGTCTTATATAAACTCTATGCCCTATTATGCCCATCCATCTACAAACTTTCAGGTTTCAATATCTATTACCCATTATAAGGGTCTAAAAGTCAAATATGACATAGACCAGTGGTCGGCAAATTCATTAGTCAACAGAGCCAAATATCAACAGTACAACGATTGAAATTTCTTTTGAGCCGAAAACCGACTCCTGCGCATGGGCCACAAAGTTTCAATCGCACTGTACCTGCGTGCCTGCATGTGGTATTTTGTAGAAGAGCCACACTCAAGGGGCCAAAGAGGCGCATGTGGCTAGCGAGCTACAGTTTGCCAACCACTGACATACATTCACCCAGGAGCACGTTGTCAAGTAGAGCAGGTGTTATATATTCCATCATAATCAAACCAGATCCACAAATTGACCCCTTGTCTCCAAATTACACTTCTTACAACAAAGGATCCTGGTGCCAACTTTGGAGTAGAATTGCTCACCCCGTCTATAAGCCATCTCACAACTCCGTTCCTCCTGCCATGCTGTGACCAACCTTATATCAATTACAGTTCAAAATAATTTCCCTGTCAACTTCTCTTCCAACTCCCATGCATGCCAGTAAACATCAAGTCTGCTCCGTCACAGAATACTTCAACTAGAGAGCATGGTTCCATCAAGCCTTGATACTCTTTCTAGCTGCAAGAATAATAGAATGGTGGCCTTCTTGGGCCACTTCCATCAATTTCTATTAAACATATCCTTCAAGCTGTCAAGCCACTCATTTCTTCTTCCTCCTGTAGAAATGCCAGTGGATTGGGGCAGCAGGAAAGAGGTAAAAAGCGTGGGGTAGATGAGGAATATGAAAGGGACCACTGGTCCAGGCTGATTGCAGGGAAGGGTAATGCACCCTATGTGACCTGTGTGTGATGACCACAATCACAGAAACTTCACTTAATCTCGCCAAGGCTATTAGGAGCTACATTCCAGGTTGTGTCTAGCTGCTGGGAAAGATAACTGCTTCCCAGACTTCAATATACCTTGAGAGAATTAGATTTTTCTAAACCAGAGATTGAATTCCTTCCTACTTCCCCTCTTCTCCACTGTAACCAGGACCTCATGCAAGCTATTTTATTTGCCTCCTATGCCAGGCAGATGACATCCTGCTAAGTATGCCAGACGCTGAGAAGACATTGCTTACTAGCTGCTTGTTTTGCTTACCTACGTCCACAGAAGAAGCTGCTGGGAAAAGTCTTAATCAGAAAAACTCTAAGATTAAGTGCTCTCTGCGGCTTCCAGGAGCCAACCCAAGTCAGCAGAGTGGCTTTCACTTTTAACCCTGCGCTGTTTGCTTTCATGCATTTCAGCTGATTGTAATATTTGTTCAGTTACAGAGGGAGCACAGAGAAGGGGAAGATTTGAGGCTGAGCCCTTAAACAATCAAATGTCAGCTCAAGGTGAGAGATAAAATGTGCAAGTTGAGTTTTGGGACTTCACCATCTCCAGATAGCATGTGGTCTGTGAAACTTCAGCTAATTTCCCAAACAGAGCCTGTCCCTCCCTCCTCATTCCCATACACTCTATTGCCACCTCCACAGGTACCATTTGTGACACTGCATTACAATGACCTGTTTTCATCTCCTCTCCACTCTATTAGTGTTAGGGGCAGAAATAGAATATTGGGGACCCGCTGCAATGATAAGAAATATTAGTCATGCTCTCTTAACCATGATGGTTCTGTTCTGATTAGAGAAAGCACATTCTAACCTGGCTGCGAGTTGTATGCCGTGGGACATGGGAGCTAACATCGGAATGCTGTCCATCCTCCTTTCCTGAGAACTGCCTATCATTATGGAAAGATATACAGCCTTGTGGCTGAAACAATCTAGTCTTGAAAGCACCTGCTATTTACAATCTCCAGCCCCTACTACCTGCAATCTGGTTTCAGGATGGCCAGAGGTGTCTGCCCTCTTGTGACCCTCCTCCCCCGCCCCCCTGCCACTCCACATGACTTGTAACCTGTTATGATTATCCCGTGCCTACTTACCCATGCCTGTAATTCTTACTCCCCACTTAAATTCTGTCCTTCTAACCCAGTGGTCCTCAACCTTTCTAATGCTGCAACCCTTTAATACAGTTCCTCATGTTGTGGTGACCCCCAACCATAAAATTATTTGCGTTGCTACTTCATAAATGTAATTTTGCTACTGTTATGAATCATAATGTAAATATCTGTGTTTTCTGATGTTCTTAGGCAACCCTGCTAGCGGTTCTCAACCTGTGAGTCATGACCCACAGGTTGAGAACCACTGCTGTAGAGCCATACAGTATTGGAATAAGTGCTCATATATGATTCAACCCTGTCTCTGCTTAATTGGCTCAAGTAGTGACAGGTGGCCTTGACCCCTTGGTTGTACAGTTACACTATAAGTTCCTCAAAAGCAGAGGTTGTATTTTGTTTATCTCCAACTCATGCATAAAGTTTTTATGAGATTGATGATCCACAGATCTGCATTAAGTGAATGAGACAGACCTAAATCAATTTCTCATATATTCTTAGCTGATTGACCATAAATGTGTTAGCAAAGAGTTTTCCCTCCCTGGAGACCAAATCAAACAGGCACACATGTATAATCAATAAATACATATGGGACTGGGACTCTTTTTAACATATTAATAATTTACCAAAATAAAGACAGTAAATTAGAGAATGACATTCAAATCATCATCATCAGCTCAGAAGTTTAAAAAAAGGCCCTCTAGCCTCCCGGCATGGCTCAGTGGTTGAGTACTGATCTATTGATATGAACCAGGAGATTACGGTTTGATTCCCAGTCAGGACACATGCCCAGGTTGTAGGCTTGATCCCCAGTGTGGGGAGTACAGGAGGCAGCCCATCGATTATTCTCTCTCATCACTGACTGATGTTTCTCTCTCTCTTTCCCCCTACCCTCCTTTCCTCTCAGAAATCAATAAAAAGTGTATTTTTTTTAAATGTCCTCTGGCAAATCCCAAAATACCCATTTAGGTGCCTGCCCCTTCCCCAGGGGGCCATATGTGGTGGGGGTGTGCAGGAGGCAGCTGATTGGTGTTTCTCTCATCCATGTTTCTAAGTATCTATCCCTCTCCTTTCCTCTCTGTAAAAAAATCAATAAAATATATTTTTTAAAAGAAATATCAATCATGCTTTGTTAATCATGATTGTTTTGTTCTATAATCATGATTTAAAAAGCACATTCTGACCCAGCTGAGAGTTGTACGCCCCACCCTGGGGTATGGGAGTTAACCTGGAAATGTGGTCCCTTCTCCTTATCGGAGAACTGCCTCTCATCATAGAAAGATTAACAGCTACGTTGCCTAGAAACAATGGAGTCCCACACTTGGCAATCCCCAGCCTGAACTGCCTGTAATCTATAACCATTGTACCCATTTTTATTCCTTTTTCATACCCATTCTTATTACTTTTGCCTACTTCCCTATATAATTTTTGTCCTTCTATCCAATAGCAGCAGCTAGCAAATGTGGGAGAATTTTCAAAATCATTGTGGCATGGACTAAAGGAGAGCAAAAGGGGGTAGGGGAGGGAGGGATGTGAGACAGCTATAACAGTGTCAGCAATCAAAAAAAAAATTGAAAAATAAAAGAAGTTTAATGCTAAAAAAAAAAAAATAGGGGGGGGGGGGAATTGAACTATATGTTTTCTAAATTTTCTTCCAGCTTTAATTTTCTATTGAATTTTTTCCCCCTACTGGGAAGGAAAATTTCCTTACATTTGAAGGGGATTTAACAGGCAGAGAAAGTAATTTTTGATCCTTAGATAATTTGTTCACCTAGCCCTCAGGAAAATCATCATGGAGACCACTGCTTGGGACTTACTTGAAATGTAAAAAAAAAGTAAGAAATTATTTTTTATAAGCAAAATATGAATGTCAATGAAAGAACCATATGTAGATATTTAGAAACACAGCATTAGGTTTTTATTTAAAAGAACTCAGTTCAACACAATGTCATAAACAAAGCCAACCTTCAGCCTCACATCTTTAACAATTCCAAGGAATTTACAGGAAAAGAGGGAGGGGGTAGGTAAGGGAGGATGCAGCAAGAACCTTTAAAAGCACTCTGGAGAGAAAAGTCACCTTGGCAAATACTCCAGCTCAGAGCAACTCTTCAGTCAGCATAAACTTAGCCACACTTGTTCCTGCCACACAAGCTATGCAAATGGTTCGCATCTTCTTCTTATCCAGTTTGTGTCATTTATGCGCTAACTTCACAGCTAGTTATCACCTTGTCATATTTTTCTGCATTTTCCCAGCTGACCTAGTCTGCCTTGCACTTTCCTGGCTGCATTGTGTAATATGAAAGTGAAACCATTAAAAGCATTGTCTCTAATAGGAAGAGAATCCACAACTAAGCAAAGGGATTATACTAATGATGAGAGAATCAAGACCATTCTCCAATCCATTCACCCTTCTGTGTGTGTGTGTGTGTGTGTGTGTGTGTGTGTGTGTGTGTGTCCATTCAGCCTTCTATGTGTGTGTGGGGGGGTTGTTTTTTGTTTGTTTGTTTGTTTGTTTGTTTGTTTTGGGTTGTTTGTTTGTTTGTTTTGGGTTGTTTGTTTGATCTTTTCCTTTTTTAGACACTATGCAAAGTATTATTAGAGGTACCTACAAAATAAATAATGATTTAAATATTTTGACTTTTTTAATTTATTGATTTTAGAGGACGGGAAGAAAAATAGGAATATATATATTTATTGATAAGAGAGAGAGAGAGAGAGAGAGAGAGAGAGAGAGAGAGAGAGAGAGAGAGAGAGAGAGAGTTGTTCCACTTATACATTCATTGCCTGTTTCTTATATATGCCCTGACTGGGGATCAAACCCACAACCTTGGTGTATTGAAATGACACTCTAACCTGGTCAGGGCTTGACAAATTTTTTAAACCAGTAAAAAAGACATAAGACACTTGAGATGACCCTTGCCTAGTTCATCTGTACAATCCTTTTCATAACTAAAATATTCCTTTCAGGAATGTTGCTGGACCCGACCTAAGCCATGAATGATCAGCCAGGTGCTGGAAAATTCTTCCATAGATACAATAAATTTATCTATTTCAGAAGATGTGATAAGAATAAACATTCACTTAATTGTGAAAAAAAGTACTAGATAGATAAGCAAAGCATTTGATTTTTTTTTCTGCCCAAGAGCAGCAACACATGGATAGATATTTATTCCAAAGTTGAGATGAGCTCCTCTTTAAGAACTGTTTGAGATTTGAGTCATGATTGAGATTTGAGTCATTAAAAGGCTAATGATAAATGGGACTAAATGAAAGGTGGGACTAAATTAGGCATATCTATGCATGTGCACATAATTTAACTGAATATGGACGTCTAATTTGCCTTTAATGGCATTTCCATCTATACCTGAAATCCCAGGTGTCCTCACACAAGGTCAGCTTTATGTCTTTAATGGAGCTCTGTTACCATGGGAATATTTGTGTTCCTTCTCTGAATAGCATTTAATTCTAACAATGTAAGAAGTTAGAGAATTTCAATTAATCCACAGTTTTAGCATCTTCCAGCACCTACAAATTTGAAAGTTAAGTTATTTAGTTCTGAGAAGATGTTGAGTTTTGGCCATGGTTCAAAGTAGTGTATGTGTATAAATAAATATATATTCAATCTTTTTTCTGTCAATAGTCTATAGCACGAAAGTATATATTGCTAGGTCCTCTCAAGGGCAACTGAGTAGGACCAACCCATTAATTCACTCACTGGTCCATTTATTCAGTATATACATGTTGTGTCTTATAGATATCTCTAGTACCCAGCATAGCCCATGGTACCTATGAGGCTATATACATACATATTTCTTACCCTCCATGACCTTGAAGTACAGTGTATACTCATTATAACTGTTAAAAGATGGGAACACAAGGCTATACTATGAAGAGAAATAGGGCCATTAGTACAGAGAAAGAACCTTAGAAGGTCAAGAGAGTTAGAAAATGTCTCTGGCAAGACTTCAGAAGCAAGAGGGAGAGGATGGTCCATCATCAGCCAAAGTAATTAAATTCCCCTCCCTCTGGCCACACTAAAGAGGATTTAGCATGCATGAGGGTCTCAAGTCAAGAGTATACTAAGTAGTCAACAGCTATGGGGCCTGCAGCTTTCCAGAAAGAAGGGCATGTTACAATCACAGCTTAAGCAACCAGAGAAGCAAGGCCAGAGCCAGCGGGAGCACAACCACAGAGGACAGAGCTAAGGGTTTGCCTTACATGAAGCTGAGAGGAATTTCCTGGTTGTTCCCAATATTCAGTGTTTGCCACAGAGAGCAAGAAGTGTGGCATAGAAACTCGCATCCCTCAACATTTCATAAACCCATCAAGTCTCCCTGCCCAATGGGACAAAATAGAAGTCTCACTGTCCACATAATTCTTCTTTTTTTTTTTAATCTTTGTGAGAGTATTACAGATGTTCTCCATTTTCTTCTCCATGGCTCCACTCCAACTGGTTCCCTCCTACCCTAGGCCTTCACCATTTTATAATCTGTGCATATGAATTAGTTAATCTCTTCCTTCCCTTTCTCCCCTTAGTATTTTCTATTAGCTACATTTCCTCATAGTCTTTACCATTAAAGTGTTTATCCGGTTCTGTGGGCATTTCCTAGGACTGCTCAGACAAGAGAAAACAAGGCAAAATTGTGTTGAGAAAGAGGAGAAATAATAAAAGATCCCTTCTCTGACATTCAAAATCCTAGTGGCAAAGAAAAGTGGTGTATAGTGTCACCAAATTCCTGGCCATGAAATGCAAGCAGGCAAAGTTCAGTATGCTTAGATTGTAAGTCTAATTAAAAAAACAGTTTTAACTGCAAGTATCCCTTGATTGTCCTTTCCTGGTGTCAATATGACATAAAGATTAAGATCTCAATTTCTGCAAATAAGAGCCTAGTTCCAAAAACTGGTGCATCCCAACTTAATAAGCTGGTTAATCTTGAGCTAATTAGTCAGTCTTCCTAAGCCTCAGTTTCTTCATCTAAAAATAGGGGTACTACTAGAGTTTATTTATTTTGTTTTCTCTGTACCAGGTATTATAATACCTTTAAACATTAACTGATGCTCTAGCCCTGTGGTCGGCAAACTTCGGCTTGTAAGACACATGCGGCTCTTTGGCCCCTTGAGTGTGGCTCTTCCTCAAAATACCACAGCCTGAGAGAGTCTAGTTAGAAGAAGTTAAGTTTTAAAAATTTGGCTCTCAAAAGAAATTTCAATGTTGTACTGTTAATATTTGGCTCTGTTGACGAATGAGTTTGCCAACCACTGCCCTAGCCAGTTAGGCTCAGTGGATAGAGTGTCGACCTGTGGACTGAAAGGTCCCAGGTTTGATTCTGGTCAAAGGCATGTACCTCAGTTCAGGCTCAATCCCCAGCCCTGGTCAGAGCATAAGTGAGAGGCAACCAATCAATGTGTTTCTCTCACATCAAGATTTTTTTCTCTCTCTCTCTTTCTCTCTCTGTGTGTCACTCCCCCTCCATTTCACTCTAAAAATCAATGGAAAAAAGTATCCTTGGGTGAAGATTAATCAAAATAAATAAATAAACATTAATTCATTTTACCCTCTTCACATCCTCTTTGCAAATGGAAAAAATTATTATTAGAGAGAGTGAACTTGCCCAGAGTCACATTGAGTAGTATGTAGTAGAGCTAGGATTTTAGGTCAGATCATCTATTGTAATTCTGGCTGTTGCCTCAAAGGAATTAAAGATCTACCACACCTCGGGTAATAGAGAAGAATGGTCACACTCTGTGGGGCAAATTTTCTCCTACTGGTGGAATATCATAAAATACATGCCCCAACAATGACTATGATAAAAATTTCTCTGATTAAACAGATAAAGTGCTACACTGTAGAAGAGGAAGTTGCTAAGATAAAAATCCCAACTAGGATACTGATCTGACAGAAACTAGAAGTCCTGAGGTAGAAAATTTCTAGCATTTTCCGTTAGAAGAGCTGAAACCACATTTTGCCAGTGTCAAAGTCATTGTCTCCTAATGCCAAGGATATTCTGAATGGGGATCACATACACCAGCTAAACCTCCTGATACTCTCCTCTGCCTCAGGATGAAGAGAGCCTGACAGGTGATAGATAAATGCTGTATAACCTGTCATTTATCTTCCTTAAGAGAGTAGCATAATCCATGAAGCTTGCATAAACTCTTCTGTGGCTTCGATCCCATTCTGACATTTGAGAGAAAGGTTGACAGCCATAGATTAAAGGAAAATACTATTGTGAAAAGATACTTAGGATAGGTGGCTATTGACTCAATGCTTTTGGGCAAGAATTAGCCAGAAAGACATATTGGTGTGTTGGCATGGGTCTATAAGCCGGCGGATCAAGCTAACATCTTTCTCTTGGTCTCACAGGGGCCCATTTTTACTTATAGGTTTTGATTTTCTTCATTTTACTCATTCAATAATTGTCCATTGAACACTGATGGAGCCCCCAAATATAGTCTCCTTTTCTTCCAGAGCATGTAGCTTTCCAACTACAACCTAACTTTTCCCCATCACTTGCTTTAAAGGAAACCCTTGGCCTACACCTTGGCTCTCCCCTGCCTGCTTAATGAAAATGGCAAAGAAAAACCTGCCCCAGACTGTGATGGGAAAGGAAAATAACCATTTGTGTGTCATGTGTCGCAGCTTCTTTGTTACATCAGCTTAGCCTGCACCGTGACAAATATAAGTGCCTCCTAGGTACCAAATCTTGTGTGACATGCTGGGGATGCAGCTTAGCAAAACATACATGGTACATGGCCCATGGAACATACAAGGTAGGGCATAAGTAGATTTACAGTTGTGAGTATATAAAACTCAGTTTATTCTTATATTATTATGTATTAATTCTTATATTATTTTCCATACAAACAACTGTAAACCTCCTTTTGCCCAACCCAGTATAGTTTAATGTCTACACTAGTCTTCTGTCTTGGAATTAAAATGTGTGAGACAAGTGTCCACCACACTTAAGAATCAAAACAAAACAGGGCAGGGAGCAATAGTATAGAAGTGGAGAAACCCCTGAGCTTCAGTGCCACACAGATCTAGGTTCAAGCCCTCGCTCTCTCTTTTACTAACTATATCCTTGGGGCAAATCATTTAACTCCTGTGAACCTCATTTTTCTCCTATGGAGCAGGAATAATAGAATTGTGGTCACAATAAAAAGGATTAGACATGTGAGTAATTTAAACTGGGGCTTGAGCTTTAACCAAGTGTGATTATCAGAATTCCAGCCATTTCACTGCTCTTGCTAGCTCTAATTTCCAGGAGGAGGGGCTTAAAGAAAACATACAAAAAAGAAGAGATATGAACACCATTATGCTATTCGAACCTGTCCCAGACTGTGATGGAAGAGGGAAATAAACATTTGTGTCCCAGTCTTTTACATGAGGTGGATATCATCATCCCCATTGAGAAAACAATCACAGAGAAAATACCACTGGCTGAGCAGGATTTGTTTCTTGGCTTGTCTGATTCCAAAGTCCATTATTACTGCACCAAATGTTCCAAAATCAGGGCCAGTAATCACAGCTTGGATATCAGTCTAATCCTACCTGAGGATATGTTTATTGATGAAAGAGAGGGAGGGAGGGAGGGAGGGAGGGAGGGAGGGAGGGAGGGAGGGAGGGAGGGAAACATACATCAATGTGAGAGAAAAACATCAATCAGTTGCCTTCTAGCACCCCAACCAGAGATCGAACCCCCAACTTAGGTATGTGCCCTGACCAGGGATCAAACCAAAACCTTTGTTTGTTTTTGTTTTTGGTGTACAGGGCAACACTTAAATGAGCCACCCAGCTGGGGAAGTCTAATAGAGACCAATGGCACTGTATATTTCTTTTATAATTCAGTTAACAGTGTCTTATAATTATGTTTGATCAAGTAGCTCTCTCTTCTAGAGCATAAACAGCTTGAGATAGGGACTATTTCTTAAATATCTCTGTCTCAGAACTTAGTATGATGCCTGGTATGTACTCAGCACCCTATGGATAATTGCCATGGATAATTGCCATCTGAAAAAAAATGAAGGGATATTAAAAACTGTAGTATGAGTAAAAAAAAAATCTACTAAGATGGTTATTGTTTGATGCAAAGGAAATGGAGGCATTCAGTTTTAAAAAATAAATGGATGGCAATGAAATATTTAATAATATTCATTAAATGTAAGAAATTAATCCAAAGAGGCACCATGATAGAAATAAACATTTTCCAAAAGTTGTATACTGACTTTCTTGATTTCAAAAACATAGTGAAATGTTATACATCATGTATTAGGGTTCAGTTTACAAAAGCTTTTTTAACCTCAGTTGAAACAGAAATATTATACAATCGGATTAGAAAAATGTAGCAAACAATATGATTTAAACATTAAAAGGAAAAAAACAGAAAAATATCATAACTTCATTAAACTTTAATTAGAGAAGGATAAAGAAGAAAACATTGACTTTCAAGATCCTGAATGCATTTACTGTGCCTTCCAGTGGGTTGAGAGGTTCTAGGCACTGGTTCTTTGTTCTCCCTAAATCCACATCAAAGCTTCCAGTTTTCATTCTCTTTACTATAGAAATATTACCAGCAATACTCTATACTGAACAGTCTGCATCAGCTCCCTTTTTTCTCATAAGTGGAACAAAGAGAGGGAGATACATTTTTCTAAGGTAACTAGAGAAGAATTTGGAAAAATACTGTGCATTGCATAAGAAAGGCTAAAAGAAAAATAAGTAAACTGGCCTGAGGGTGCCTGGTGTGAAATTTGCTGACCTATGATCAGTGATTTTTTTTTTTTTTAAGAAAAAGGATAGCAGGAAAGACAATGACTTGAGGTATTCTTCCATGCTGGACAGAAAATAATACCATTAACCCAAAGAATATGGGTTGTTATTAGTAACAAACAGGAGCAGATAGCTTGTTGTAGGGAGGACAGGAGATGTACTAGGGAATTTTCTATTTACATAGATAGGTTAATTGCAACTTGATTTATTTTTTAAGTTCAGAAAAACTCAATGATATTATCCATGTCTGTGAAGGACAACACAAAAGACTAAAGTAAAAATGAGTATTTAAACTTGCTAGACATATAAAGAAAAAATTCCTTGACAAGATGTGTGTACAAAGGCTATGGTGGCAAACTGGGAAATGAACATAGAAAATGAAAAACTAAGCGGAAACCATTTTGAACTCCTTATGTAGAAACACTGTCACTGTTAAAAGATTTAAATTTAGTAAATGAGGAATCCCAGAAAATCTTCAAAGCTACCTAAATGGGCTTAGCAGAATAAAAATGATGATTACTGGTTAAATGAGTG
Source organism: Pipistrellus kuhlii (assembly GCF_014108245.1). Lineage (NCBI taxonomy): Eukaryota > Metazoa > Chordata > Mammalia > Chiroptera > Vespertilionidae > Pipistrellus > Pipistrellus kuhlii. The sequence goes on from NW_023425404.1 coordinate 6,355,703, forward strand.
AGAAATTTCTTTCTTGTGTCTTCGATAATGAATGCTTGCTTGTTAGTTTCCTCCCCCAACCCCTCCCCTTCCCTTCACACACACACACACACACACACACACACACACACACACACACACACGCACGCACGCGCGCGCGCGCGCGCGCGCGCGCGCGCACAAGCTCACGCGTGCTCTCAAAAAAACATCAATGCAAACATCACTTCAGAACCAAGGACAGCAGCCCTAGTAGGACAGGGGTATATCAGTGACCATTAGAAACTGGATATGCTGATGATACCTAAAGGAGCTCATTTGAATTCAGAGTAGAAGTCCTTGGAGCTTAGCTCAAAGTTGTAAGCATCTGACCTATAATAATACTTTTTCTATTCAGAATATGATTATCTATATTTATTAAAAGCATTGGACACTGTACTAATGTTCTCAGAGTAAATCATTGGCAAAAACAGATGATCAAAGATTACTAGAGCTGAAAAGGTCATGAAGTTATTTCCTACAGACTTTAGTCTGGATATTAAGGAAATAATAGTGTTTTATGTTCTTTAAAAATTATGCAAAAATGGACCAGCCAGCCTGGACCAATGAACCAGAAGGTTCAATTCACAGTCAGAGCACATGCCTGGATTGCGGGTTCAACCCCAAGTGTGGGGCATGCAGGAGGCCAATCAATGATTCTCTCACCATTGAAGTTTCTCTCTCTCTACCTCTATCTTCCTCTCTGAATATCAATAAAATTATATTTTTAAAATAAAACAAAAATTATGCAAAATTGAAAAGTATTTTTCAAGTTTATATCACTTGAAGTCTTAAGGGTTTTATCCAACAAAACTCCAATAATAATATCTCATGATAAAATAGAAGAGAGAAAAATTTAACCTTTGACCCTAATATGTTATCATTTCTTAACAGTTATTTGACAATGGTATTAGCTTATGAAACTGATTTTCTTTTTAATAAAACCATGACTAATATCTTCATAGCCCATCTTCTACATGCCAAGTGTTTCAAAAATGACTAGAATTTATCCTTAATATTTTTGTCATGGAGAGGATTATATTGTTTGAATTTCCCCTAGATACAAACTTAGTAGAAATACATCGGAATAACTTAGTGTGTTCATATTCAATTCAAGCATTACCTTTCTTAGAAAGCCAAGCACTTGAAGTCTAAGCAATGTGTCCCTCCTCTTCACTTTTATGGTATAACCCATGCCTATGTGTAAGAGAATATTTATTATATTAAAATTATCCATTTAAATGTCTGCCCTTTAGTTCTATGACCAATTTTAAGGTAGCACAAAGACCTCTCTATTTATTTTATAACTGTGTGTTTATTTTTAATGTTACATGGAGCCAAAACCGGTTTGGCTCAGTGGATAGAGTATCGGCCTGCGGACTGAAAGGTCCCAGGTTCAATTCCAGTCAAGGGCATGTACCTTGGTTGTAGGCATGTCCCTGGTAGGGGATGTGCAGGAGGCAGCTGGTTGATGTTTCTCTGTCATTGATGTTTCTAGCTATCCCTCTCCCTTCCTCTCTGTAAAAAATCAATAAAATATATTTTTTTTAAGTTACATGGAGTACTATACTATGATTTTACCAGTACTTACAATCTGCCTAAATGCATGAAATAGCAGAAGATACTAGTGTGTAAGACTACACATTTACACCAATGCAAACATATATACACATTTCTAGCTTCGTGTTTGTATATTTGCCTAATTTTAAAAAGAAAAATCTGCAAAGTATTGTCTACTTAGATCCTCTGTCCCTTTTTCCTTCACTAGTTTGTTCACATTGGTGCTTGCTATGGGATTCTCAGTGTTCTTGACCACAGCCAAATACATCTACACAGGGCATCCCCTCCTTGTCTAATCTCTTAGCATTCCAAAGGACTTTCAAAAGGCCCTGTGACTTTCGGTAGCTTCCCAAAGGCTCTGTTTGTCTAATTTCCTCCTGACCCTCCATTTCTTGGCATCCATGTTGGAACAGGTGTGAGCAGACACAGGCAGGTCCATGGAGCCCACCGTTCAGTATTGGCACAAGATATGGCTTCTTTTCCTGCAGGAGATGACTCTGACAATGTTTTCCAGGATGCCTACTTCCAATTAGTGTCATCTTTTGCTCCATGGCCTAGGGCAAATGTCCAGTTTATAATGAGTAGACTCAGGCTGTTCTGAGAGATGGAAACTCATGCTAGAAAAGAAATGCATCTCAGCTTCTTTCCTAAAGTCAAGGAAGACTGGCCTGTCAAACACAGACCCAGTCACTGCTGTTCAGTGCAAGGTCAGCCCCATGTTCATGAACACAGATGCTAATTTAGTTTCCAACAATGAAGCCAAATGTGTTTCCAGGTGTTGAGCTAGGAACCATCTGCAATTGTTGAAAGCTCATGAAAGAAAACGAAATCCCACTTCTAAGACCTACAAATTATCCTTGGCAGACCATTTGTACTTGAGAGCATGTCGATGTAGGCAGCACAGCAAAGCCTTTTGTCAACCAGACTCAAAATGATCTTTCAACACTTAACCCATTGTTAACAAAAAATGAAAATTCTTATAAGAAATTTCCTAAAAGCCATAGATTTCTCTACAGTTAATGTGTGTTAAAAAGAGTAGTGGGGGTGGGGGTTGAATCCTTTTTATAAGACTGTATTCACATGATCCCATAAGTCTGTTGGTTGGATCAATTCAATGCCAAACATGTTAGAAGATTATTGGATTAGCCCTAACCCATTTTGCTGAGTGGTTAGAGTGCCAGCCAATAAACTGGAGGGTCTTTGGTTCAATTCCAATCAAGGGTGTGTAGCTCAGTTGCAGGCTCCATCCAGGGCTCCACTCAGGGTACATGTAGGAGGCAACCAATCGATGTGTCTCTCTAACATCAATGTTTCTGTCTGTCTCTCACCCTCCCTTCCTTCCTCTGGAAAAAAAGATCCTAGGGCAATGATTAACAATACACACACAAAAAAAAAAAATCAACCACTTTTTCTATTATTGTTGTTTGTTTTTCTAAATAAATGGGGTAAATAATCATCAAGGGGTGACACTATACAGACAAAGAGCCTTCACAAAGGCTTCTGTTTAAAACTGCATTCAGTAGAAGAACCTAGTCCAGAGACAGGAGAGGCACCTTGCCTGCTCTATTCTCTTATATGGGTCTGGCCCAAATACACAGAAGCCCAATTTGAGGCAACAATAGCTTGATCTTTTAGTCCATACCACTGGCCATATTTGATCTACTCGCCCATGTCCTCATATATGACTTTGAAGACACTTTGTACCCTTACTCATCATCAACTCTTGGTGAACTTGATCACATAGAATCTTATAGTCACATTATTCTCCTATACACCAATAGCTATGAGTCAGAGACATGCTTCAGGATTCTATCCCCAGTCCTTAGGTACCAACCAATAACAGCCAAGTTATTATTCTCCTTTGCCTTCTCCAGTGCAATGGTGAAATAAAATGATTGTTAATAGTCAACTCTAAATAAAGACTGATTTTAAATATGAAGTCAATTCAGGGATTAAAATATTTGGCAAGTCTCTTCCCTTTTAAGACCCAGCTAAAATCTCATCTGAATTCTTTCATCAAAGGAAGGAAGGAAGGAAGGAAGGAAGAAGGAAGGAAGGAAGGAAGGAAGGAAGGAAGGAAGGAAGGAAGGAAGGAAGGAAGGGAAACTGATGAGAACAGTTTTTTAGGTGTGAGCACAAAGGAGTAGAAGAAGCCTGGGCTTTGGCACGTGACAGGCTGGACTCTAAAGCCACCTTCCATCGCACACTTGTCTATTATGAAAGCCTATGCAAGTCACTTGAACTTCAGCCATAGTTTGCTCACCTGTAAACCTGAAGATTAAATAAGATATGGCACTTATGGATATTAAGCAGAAACTTTGGTATTATATAGAATCATTCTTTTTTTTTAATTGTTGATGAGGAAGCTTTCTTCAAGCAATGACATTAGAACTTCTATCCTGTAGTAGTTCTATTCAAATATGAGCATTTGTTACAATCTGAGTATGGCAGATTACATTTTCCAAAATGGCTACACATTATTTCTAATGTGTTTGCTTTTCCACTACTTTGCCATACCCCTATCATTTGTTTGTTTTCCCCTTGACCTAGGCAGACCTTTCTGACTTCCTTGACATATAGAATGTGGTGGGAGGAGCTGTGCAAGTCTTCCAAGATTAGCTTATTAAAGCGACACAGCTTCCTCTTGACTCTAGCTCAATGCTTGTACTTGGAACCAAGCTACTATGTTGTAAGGATGTTCAGGACATGCTATATAGAGATGTTCTAGCCACCAATCTCCACTAATGTTCCAGCTACCAGCAAACACCGACTGCCAAGTGTACAAGTAAACAGCCTTCAGATGATCCTAGCCTCCAGCCTTTGAGCTGCTTTTGCTGATGTTGAGTGGAGTAGAGATCACTGTCCTCACTGATTCCTGCCCAAATTGAAGTTTTATAAGCAAAATATATGCTGTTGTTATTTTAAGCCACAAAATTTGGGAGTAGTTTGTTAGACAATAGACAACTAGAGCACTGACCCTTAGGAAATTAAATCCACTGCTATTAAGTTAGAATCAAAAAGAATTTTCAAATGAAGTCATATAAGAATCATTTTGTAAAAACCTGAGAACCTGAAATATTTTGTAACTTGCTTGAGATTCTATATATAACTACTGTTAGGAGAATGGCCTAAATCAAGTTCAATTCAATACTACCCTTCCCACAATATGACTGTGAGTACCAAGCAAGTTTGCTGGGTCCAAGGTACGAGTGTCCAATTTGGGGCAACTATCCTCCAAGCCTGCCAGAGTTCAGGACATTGTTTCTATGCTCCTCTGTGCTTTTTCTTCCTTCCTGCTTAACAGAGAGCCTGATCTGAACTTGGTTGATTTAATGTGTAAGGTTGGGAGGCCAGATGGGATCCAACAGGATCAACTGAGCTAACAAGAGTTTTTTAAAAATGTATCAAACCATGAAAGGAGTAAATGTGAATTGAAGCAAGGGAAAGGGCAAGTGTGAAGCTGCTATTTTTCTACAGTCACTTTTCTGAATATAAATGTTTAAAAATTCTATAGCATTGATTATATGGTTAGGAAGAAGCCTACATGTGGCAGACAGAAAGTTTGCCCCACAATGGTTTTATCTTAACAGGAACTAATCTATTATGATAAACTTGCATACATATATAGCCCATTGATTAGACAATATTATAGTTGAGGCTAGAGTGTTCCTCCACTCCTATCCTATATAATACAAGAGTAATATGCAAATCGACCAAACAGTAGAACTATGACGCACACTGACCACCAGGGGGCAGATGCTCAACGCAGGAGCTGCCCCTGGTGGTCAGTGCTCTTCCACTGGGGGAGTACTGCTTAGCCAGAAGCCAGGTTGTCAGCTGGTGAGTGCAGCATTGGTGGCTGGAGCCTCTCCCGTCCCTACAACAGTGCTAAGGATGTCTGACTGTGGGTTTAGGCCCACTCCTGGACTGCAAAAGGGCACAGGCTGTCATGTACTATCATACACTGGGTCTCTTAGTTCTAAATAAAAATCAAACCAGGACATAATGATACCTACCCAACTAGCCCAAACCTTCTCATGGAACATATATGTGAATGTGACATGTACACCCATCTACAAAGTTATGAAAAAGAATAAAGGAGAACATTGGAATGAAAAGGAAAGAAAAGAAAGGCAAAGAAGAGGGCAGAAGAAAGGATTAGAGAACAAGGTTCACTGCATTCATCATAAAGGACACACTACAACAACCAATTTTGTTGATCAAAATGTTAATCGTTTTTTTCCTGGAGTTTTAACTCAATATCTTACAAGAATCCGAAGATTTTTTTTTTTCCTCTCTCTCTATTGTCTTTAGATTCTTGGTATCAGTTTTTCAATCAGAGATCAAACAATCTCAAGTTGCACCTGTTTTGTAAATAAAGCTCTATCAGACCATAGCCAGAGTCAGCATTTTCTGTGGCTTCTTTTGCTCTATAATGACAGAGTTTTAGCATAAGCCTCAAGGTCACAAACTGAAAATATTTATTTTGCTGGCCTTTAAGAAAAAATCTGTTGACTCCTAGCTTAAATACTACCAAGAGTGTGGTGCTTGTTCTAACTGCTGAGAGCTTGTGGAATTTTCATTCCCAGCGTGGTTCTCTTTGTCTACTTGCTGGTAGAGGGACCTGATGTAAAAGGCACAATCAATAGGGCCACTAATTCTATTATTTCAGTGAAATTGAGAACTTGCTTTCTGGAAACTGCCCACAAAGACTCAGTCTGGAAGCAGCTTATACTAGTAGAGAACACAGTTAAGGTGTTTTATAACTGCACTTTCTTCCATTTAAAGCATTTGCAGCATTTTGTAAAGATGTTGTTGAACAAGAAGTGGCAGGAATACCTTTTGTGAACCTATCTTCATCCATTAACTACAGACAACTAAACTACCTCTGCTACTTGAGCAAGTTCTGCTTCAATAAGAAAGTCAGATTTCTTTCTCACTTAGCCACAAACCACTGATTTTCTTGTTCTGGGGAGGAAAAGATTAGAAAGATGAAAGTCAGAACAACATGTCTGTTACGGAGTTTAGGTCTCTAGAACTAAAAAATAAATAAATAAATAATAAAATAAATAAAAAGTAAATTCTAGGGAGAAATTTAGACCAAAAAAATGAGAGGAAAAGAGCAAGAGAATGGAGCATAAAAATCACAGAGGAGAGTGAAGTTATAAATCATTTTTATTGTTCTTGCCTGGGTTCTTCTAAGAGTCACATTAAATGGTTATCTAGGCAAAGTGAATTATTTTCAAGGTTTAAAACAGAATGAAATGTCGATACTGCCTACTGTTATAGAACATCTGAAATTGCCCCAAAGGTGATAAAATGCAGCTGAGGAAGGAGCCCTGAGAAGCACAGCAGTGTTGGTATGTAATATTCATACATGCACACATGTGTGCACACACAGACACACACACATACACACACAAAATGGCTTGAAAATAAGGCCCAAAAATGAAAACAGCAAAACATGTAGGATAAGGAATGAGGAAGCTTAGAGAGACTGGACTTTTTGTTTCACTTTGTCTGATTTATAGTGTGGTTTTATATGTGGCTCTGAAAGAAAAACAAATTGGAAACACTTTTGAAAACATCTCCATACATACTTCAGTGTTCTGATGTCTTTCCAACTCACGTACACTGGGTGCTAATGGCTCATTATGGCATGCAAGATCCATGTAAGTTCTCATAATTCACAGGCAGTAACTCTGTACTTGCCTATAGATGGTGAACTTCCATCACATTTAATCACCCATGTTGTCAACCCCAGATGCTGACTAACTGTAAAGAATTGTCTTCCAGATGTGTTAGATTTTTTCACATGTCTCTGTCAACTCCAAGAGAGTATGTGAATGCTTATTTGAATCAATGACCGCTGACAGATCTCTCCCAGATGTCTCTTTGGCAAAAGCGCCCCCTTTTCTGAAGAAATCAAGTTGAGCAACGGCTTCAATAAACATTAAAATGCATTAACCACCATTCCCCTATAATGTCACCATTTGTTTTTAGAAAAATAAAAAACAGATGCAAACTAGCAATGAGTCTCACCAATTTGGTCTCTAGTATAAATGATGATTTGATAATGTTATAAAATTATCAGGCCTCAAACTTAAATCCAAATGAAGCAATGTCAGCGTCAGAAATAGACATAATAAATAAAGTAAAATGTTTTCCAAAATTGTCGAAGTGGCTTGGACCTAGAAACTTCATGAAATGTTGATTGTCTTTTGTTTAATAATCACTTTTTAATTTCCATTGGCCTTCGAATTTTTTTTTTTTTAATTTTAGGCAAAAAAAAAAAAAAAAGTACCTTAATAAATGAGGCTTGCAAAGTCCCAAGTCAAACAAAAAGTTTAGACTAGCTTCAGTTAAGCATCCAAGCTTCTGAATATTGATTAAAATTCGGTTAGGCCCTGGTTGGTGTGGTTCTGTTTGTTGGGCATCATTCCATGCACCTAAAGGTCGCCGGTTCAATTCCCAGGCAGGGTGCATGCCCAGGTTTCAGACTCAATCTCCATTAGGAGGAATGCAGGAGGCAGCCCATAGATGTTTTGATGTTTCTCTCTCTCTCTCTCTCTCTCTCTCTCCTCTCTCTCTCTCTCTCTCTCTCTCTCTCTCTCTCTCTCTCTCTCTCTCTCTCTTCCTTCCTCTCTCTCTAAAAATCAATAAACATATTTTTAATAACTTGGTTAGAACTCTGAGCTTTCACCACTCTTCCAATTTTGATAAATATAACACTGTCCCAACCTATACAATTTAAATGATTTAAGAATAAGGCAAAACTTGAAATAATTCCAAAGTAACTTTTTCAAGAATTTTTCTCTTTCAAAGTAGGAAGACATTTGTTGTTTTGTTTTGGGAGTTTTTTGTTTGTTTGTTTGTTTGTTTGGGGGAAAATTGAAGGTTTTTTGTGGATGTTTGTTTGTTTGTTTGTTTGTTGCCTGCTTAGAATCTTCAACCAGTGATGAAAATGAAGACAGTAAAATGTTATTTGGTAATTTTAATTACAGATCAGTATCATGAATTGAAATAGTTACAACACAATCAGCTTGCCACTTTAACAAATGAACAAGATTTATTCTGTGATTCAGAAAGCCTGGATGGACAACAAGTACCTAAATTTTAAAACTTTCCTAACATTCTGGTTATCTAGATAATTGATCAATCAATTTTTCTATTTTAATTAAGACATTCGGCAGCTAATATCTTACTGTGAACTAACGTTAGATGGCCATTAAGGAGTTTCCAAACTGTACTATGTTATTGACACAAAGTATTTTTCCTGCTCTGATATTTATTTGGAATTATTTATGATGGGATGCTAACACCTGCAGATCTCATACAGAAATGCCACAATTTTTTGAATAAAGCATCAAAAAGCAGAGTTTGAAAGAATGATTTTGAGAACAGACTTAATCACCACATTAATTTTTTAAAGTAGAAATCAAGACACAAGTTTTCTTTCTGTGCCAAAACTTTTGCCTAAAGATCTATAGGGATCTTTTAAAAATCATTTGATGGGCTTTTTCTTTTAAATCAAACAACTTGATTTAACTCAGAGAGAGGGGGAAAGGGAGAGGAGAGAGCAGAGCAGGAAGAGAGAGGCATGCCTACAGAGAAAACTATAAAACTGTAGAACCAGCTTTTTCCTCTAGATTCACAATTTCCATAGAGATGTTTCAGAAGCAACCACTGGGGAAGAAATAAGGTTTCCTTGCAACAGACTACTTTTATTGATCTTATACATCAGCATTCCGTATAAGATTTCACATAAAAAGAGAGGTGGTATAGGCAGCTAAAAACATTTGGTCCCTGAACCAAGAGCACAGCATCATCAAGGAACTTGTTAGAAATGCAAATTTTCAGGACCCATTTCACATCTACAGAATCAGAACCTGGAGATATGGACCAGCAATTTGATGAATGTATTTTATGATTCCCAGGCATCACTTCCTCCCAGAAACCTTTTGTCACCAAACCCTTTGCTCCTTTATGCACCCCCACACACTATGCACTCGCCATGCTCATAGAGATGTTAGGTTGGGTGTCAGTTTTAATCTGCTCAAGTTGCTATAACAAAAATACCAGAAATTAGCTGGGACTGGTTTGGCTCAGTGGATAGAATGTCGGCTTGCAGACTGAAAGGTCCTGGGTTCAATTCCGGTCAAGGGCATGTATCTTGGTTGCGGGCACATCCCCAGTGGGGGGTGTGCAAGAGGCAGCTGATTGATGATTCTCTCTCATCGATGTTTCTAACTCTCTGTCCCTCTCAATTCCTCTCTGTGTAAAATCAATAAAATATATTTTTTTTAAAATACCAGAAATTAGATGGCTTAAACACCAGATTTTTATACTTCACAGTTCAGTTGGCTGGGAAGTCCAAGATCAAGGTGCTGGCAGATGCGGTGTCTGGTGGAAGTTTGCTTTGTAGTTCATAGACAACCATTCTCTTGTTGTAGCCTCACATGGCAAAAGAGAGCTCTCTGAGGTCTCTTTGATAAGGGCACTAATTCCATTCAAGAGGGCTCCACCCTTATGACCTTATCACCTCTCTTCAGATACCATCATTTTATAAATAGGCATCAACATATGAATGGGGGAAGAGACATAAACATTCAGACTATAGAATTTTTTCTGGATTTATGTCAGAGTGTATATGCATACCACTTTTTGTGTTATTTCTTTATGTGTCTACCTCTCCTATAACCATATAAACTTATCAAGAGTGAATATAGGGTACATTCTTTTTTTTCTCTCCATTTCCAGCAGAGTGGCTGGCACAAAATAGGTGCTCAACAAACTTTTGTTAAATGAGTGATGGATACCTTTAAATGTTTATATTTGATTAATTCATTCATATTATACCTTTTCAAACACATTATCTGAGGTCTTACAGAAGCACACTCACACAATTACAACAGGGCCACAATTAAACTAAGTAACCAAGACAAAGGCAGTCAAGATGAAAGGGTTTTGGTTAATCACTCTAGGAGTCATCTTTCAAGCTCTATCAATGATTGTAGCACTAAACAGTCACTGTTCATGACTGTTTAGTCCCTCCCTTGGGCTTCTTGTGAGAGAAGGCTCTGCTTTGGGCTATTGTACCACATCAGACATGGGGACAGTTGCTCCATTCGCAATGGTGTCTTCTAGAAGAAATGACTGGGGTATGTATTTCTAAAACTAGAGAGATGTGAATTAGTGTTATTTTAAAAATCCCATCAGTGTTTTCCATATTCTTTTCACTATAAGACACAGTGAAGTAATACATTTTCCCTCTTGCCCCAATATACACATTCATAGATATTCACACATTTTCCAAAGCTGCTGCTCCTCCTCCCTATTCCATATGTGCTGCCCTCTGGTATTTTCTCTTCTATTTTTTCTATTCTATTTTTTCTATTCTATTTTACTAAGATTAAAGTGTTTGAAGCATAATAAACAAATTTCATGGCCCATGATTGGGTTGTAAACTACATTTTTAAAAGTACTATACATAATGTAGCAAATGATTTTAATGAAGTGGGTTTTATTTTTTATTTACTTGTTTTTAACTAGATTATTTTTTCAAATTATCTCTTCTCACATTTTATCTCCCCTTTATCTTCCAAATTTAGAGAACATGAATAGGTCCCCTATTATCAACAGAGCTGTAGTTGAATTTTCCAGAAACTCCATTTCTATAACTATTAGCTATAAGACTTTGGAAAAGTTACTTATTTGTCATGAGTGTGGCTTTCCTTAGCTATCAAAGAAAAGCCCCAATATCCCTCTTGAAGGATTTTGATGAGGACCCCAGAAAAGACATTATAAGCTCCTGGCCATGGATATTCAATCAATGATAACTTTTATCATCATCCCAGACTCCTGAGAGGGTCACCAGTTAACATTTTTAGGGCACTCTTGGCTATCCATGTAAAAAGGGGCATCAAAATTCTATGCTATAGATCAAACTGCATAAACTAAAATTCCTACTCACACTGTGATGCTACCTCTTAGGAACAATTCTCACAACTCTGAAACTAGTCACACCTGTCTGGAGCTGGCAAGGTCTCTTCTACAATGAACAGGATTTGGATCTCTCAGGCCTTTCCAACAAGCACTTTGCACCATCAATAAATGTGCCTTATCCCACACTCCTGAGAATCTGGAGTTTTAAAGACCCGTGTGTTGCCTAATCATTTGCTTTAGCTTCTGGTGCAAATTCTGAGTCCTTATTGGGCTTATCAACCCTGCTGCCTGAAGATTACTGCTACATTTAATTTGCAGAAAGATAGCTCTGGAAGAAACATTAATAAAAATTTTCAGGCTATATCTGCTCGTGTGATCCTTAGATATTGAATATTTAATAACTGAGCAGAATTTAAAATGTCTCCTGTTAAAGCAGATGAAAATAACCGGGAAGCAGATTGCAACACGGGCAGGCCTCTGACTTAAAAACTCAGGACCTACAATATTCCCTACAAATAGATGCCCACCACCACTCCAGTCCTCCCTGCTAAATACCACATCCCTCCCAATTCCCCCAGAGCTTTGGAGCTCCTTTGATAATCCTGAAATAGAAGAAAAAAATGTATGTTCAAAATTGGAGGACTGCAAAAAAAACTGAATAGAAAGTACAGTTTAGAGCAATTGACCATGAGGGCTACATGTCAGGCAAAAATACACTTAACAACCCTGCAGACATATTTCCCAAATATATTTTCCCATACACTTCCAGGTTATGTTCACCTTCCTCTCTGACTCTTACACTTTCATTGTTCAGAGATTTTATTAGTTTAATGAGAAGCATAAAAATATGGAGGGTTGTCTAGCTATCAGTTAGGCACAGGTCAGAGTAAACAAAGTGAGACAATTTTCCTCAAAATGCCAGGCTAACATCAGAAGATGGATTTAGGAAATTATAGACCCTGGTGCTGCCAAGAGCTTCAATAATTAATAACCTCATAAGACGGAAAGGTTCATCATGACCCTTCCTTTTCTAAGTCCCCAGAACTGGACTTGGGTACACAGATGGAGTGGGGTCAGTCTCAACACATTGATTCCCTGGGACTAGAATGACGGAAATTGGTTTTCATGAAAACTAAGAACCCCCAAACCAAGATAAAGCTGGGTTCTCAGTACAGCTCCAGTTCCTGGAGGCCTTTCTTTTTTCTACAGTATCCCATTCCACCTTCCTAATAATAATTTTTAACACAGCAGAAATAATAGTCAAAATTCATTGAGTGCATTCTATATGCAAGACTCTCCTGTAGTAAAAAGCTTTATACACAATACCTCATTTAATCCACACCACAGTTCTGTGAATAGGCAGCACTATTATCTCTTCCTCATAGATGAGGAAACTGGGGTTGAAAGGAGAAGTAACTTATTCATCATTACACTGAACATTTGATCCAGAACCTGTTCAGCTACACTGTTTCCATTCTACATTTCCCATAGAGGTAAGTGGACCAGACAGTGTAGTGGTCCAGGATAGGAGAGAGAAAAGAGAAGGATAAACTCTCAGGAGAACACTGGGCTATTTTTGTAGGTTGAATAATGGCCTTCTAAAGATGTCCAAAGATGCCCATGTCCTAATCCCCAAAACCCATGAATACATTACCATGTCTGAGAAAAGAGACTACTTAATGTAATCTGGTTACATTAAGAACATTAAAAACTAGAGGCCTGGTGCATGAAATCTGTGCATGGGAAGAGGTTTCCTTAGCCTGGCCTGCACCCTCTCACAATCCGGGACCCCTTGAGGGAAGTCTGGCTGCTGGTTTAGGCCCAATTCAGATCCCCCTCACAATCTAGGATGGCTGGTTCCTAAATACTTGCCTGCCTGCCTGCCTCATCACCCCTAACCATTCTGCCTGCCTACCTCATCACCCCTAGCCCCTCTGCCTGTCTGCATGATTGCTCCAACCATTTGCCAGCCTGCCTTATTGCCCCTAACCACTCTGCCTGCCTTCCTTGATCATCCCTAACTGTCTCTACCTTGGCCCCGCCCATCATGGCAGCCACTTCTGCCTTCCCCCACTGCCACAGCTTCATCCAGAAGGTTGACCAGAAAGACATCCAGAGTGATGTCTGGAAGATCATTGGGCTGTCCGATCTAATTGGCATACTATGCTTTTATTATTATAGTTGAGGTGAATATCTTATATTATCAGGATAGTTTTGGTGTCATCAGAGTCCTTATAAGAAGGAGGCAGGAAAGTCGGAGACAAAGCGAGAGAGATTGAAAGATACCATGCTTGTGGCTTTGAAACAGATGAAAGGAGCCCTAGCTAGTTTGGCTTAGTAGATAAAAGTGTTGGCCTGCGGCCTGAAGGGTCCCAGGTTCAATTCTGGCCAAGGGCACATGCCCAGGTTGTGGGCTCGATCTCCAGTGGGGGGTGTACAGGAGGTTGACCAATAATTCTCTCTCGTTATTGGTGTTTCTATCTCTCTCTCCCTCTCCCTTCCTCTCTGAAGTCAATAAAAGATATATACTAAAATTTAAAAAAATAAACAGAGGAAAGGAGCCATGAGTCAAGGAAAGCAAGCAGCCTCTAAAAGCAAGGAAGGCCTCTAGAAAAAGCAAGGAAACATTTTCTTCAAGAGCTTCCAGAAGAAACTCAGCCCTGCTAGTTCCTTAAGCTGGGGACTCTGGCCTCCAGAACCATAACAAATGTGCTATGTTAAGCTGTGAAATTTGCAGTTACAAAAGCAAGAGGAAACTAATACAGAAATGCATGGTCTCTTTTTTTCATGCAAATAACATGCAGGTTTATTTTCTTTCCAAGTCTCTGAAGGAATTATCTCAAACCATGGACCTTAGATTTTAGGTGAGAGGCATCAAAACACCCCCTTCACCACCACCACCACCACCACCATCCCCGGTGGCACCTGCATCTCTGCATTTGCACCACACTTAGCATAAGTTTGGTACCCACACCTCGTTTCCAATTTGCTGAGACCCTTTAGTCCCTTGAGTGTAAGCTTTCAGAGCAGTTATTTAGTTGCATCTCTTGTAGCAATCAAGGCATTGTAACTTTTCTGACTTCATGTCTTCCTCTTTTACTGAGCTAGCCTCTTCAAGAGGAGATGTCATCTCTTTTTCTCATTTCTGTCTTCCCAGAACCTAGCACAGAACCTACCACAGTGTCCAAGTACAGAGAAAAGGAGAATGGGCAGAGAGGAACAAATGTGGGAAGATGCCCCAGAGCCCATGTATGTATAATGGATAAACTCCTGGTGCTAAGTGTGTGTTTCATGCTCACATAATTTGTCCTGAGAAAGCTTGCTGCTTTCCCCTACAGTCCTCAGGCCTCCATCTTCTCAGTTTCACTCTGATCCATTCTGTATACAATCTAAGTCTGCAGAGCTCTGAATTATGATACTTGTTGCAAGAAGAGCAGTCAAACAAGATTTGTGCTGCCCTTTTATCTCAGCCTTGAAACTGATTTCTATCTTCAGGATCCGAAATGAATTTGATCTTTGGATTTTAGCCATGGAAGTAAATCTCCTTCTCTGGAAAATATCGCACCATTTCCACACCACACCACACACACACACACACACACACACACACACACACACACACCAAAAAAAAAAAATACCTTTTTAGAAGTTCTACAATAGTTATATCATGCTTACTCAGTTGGTACTGATTTTATTTGCCTTGCCTTCTTGGGCATATTTTCTTAATGCCTTGTCTCTCTAACTAGATACAAAGTATTATCCTCTAACAGCCCACTGACATCAGGCACTGTGCTAGACTCTGGGACACGGTGATTTGAAAAAGTTTCACATGGGGTTGATGGAAAACAAGAACCAATTTTTTTATCTTCTTAAATCTTCCCTCTCTCCTCAACAGAGCTTAGCTCAGAGAAAGTGCACCATCAATTTGTGTTGATTAATTGGCTTCCTGACCAAAATAGATCAGAGGAGATCTAATCACAGCTCTATCACACCTCACATGAAGTTAGGTAGAACCTGGGTGAATTACAGGTCCAGCCCAAATCTTTTTTATAGATAAAGACATTGAGGCACAGATAAATGAAGTTACACAACAAAGTATATGAGTAGGGACAGAATGAAGGTGACATCCCTGTCTTCCGGCTCCTAATCCAGAGTCCCTTCTAATTGGACCCAGAGGTGACAGCTGAACTAAATTCTGGGGACAGTTCAGGTGGACTCAGCCTGAAATTGCTGCAAGTATCCAGGCTCACTAAGCTGTACAAACATCTGACTCCATCCCAACTGCTTACCTGTTATCATCGCTCATCACTGTCTTTCTCTCTCAATAGTATGAAGTCGCAGTTGGCACTAATGACTTTCAGGGTCACTGGAAAGCATTTTTTTTTTAAATAAAGGAAACATTAATATCACAAGATCTATGTCTAAAATACCCCAGAGCAAGTTTCTTCTCTAACTTTATTCTCTCTCATTTCCAACTTCATTTTTTTTTCTTTCCTTCTCCATGTCAAGCTGTCAGGATGCCTTTGATTTCAGAGACATGCCTCTTCTCCTTTGGCAACTCTGGCAGAGCTCCCACCTGCCACCATGAGACAACTCCACAGGAACCCATTCAGTCTTTCAAGTCTAAGATCAGTCCCTGTGCACTGTCCGCAGGCGTAAGGAGGATCCTGGCACAAAGATTGATGTGACTCAAAAGTATAAGTGTGCATGCATATCAATGGGTCTGTAAAAACACAGAGCAGTTTGTCTTCATTGAACCCAGAGATCACAGTTTCCCAACTTTCTATTTCAAGACCACCTCTGGAAACCAGCTTTCATATCATGCAAAAACTTTCAGCAAATAGAGCTACCATATTATTCCAAACAGTAGCTGCATCTTTTTGTTCCTCCCATCCTCACAACCCCGGTCTCTGGTGACAGCTGTCAATCTGCTCTCTGTCTATGAGTCTGTTTCTATTTTGTTTGTTATCGGGGGAAGGGGGAAAGGTTGTTCATTATATTCCACTTATGAATGAAATCATAAGATGAAGAGATTAAGGGGGGGTGGGAATACATTCAGGCATAGGCAACAGTATGGTGATTACAAGAGAGGAAGATGGGGGGAAGTAAAAAATGATAAAGGGGGGAATAAATGTTGATGAAAGGAGACTTGACTTGGGGTGGCAAATACTCAAGACAATACCCAGATGATGTATTACAGAACTGCACACTTGAAACCTATGTAATTTTATTATCCAGTGTCACCCTAATAAATTCAATTAAAAAGGGGGTAGGGGTGACATCAGTTGCACATTTGAGCTGTGACCAATTACTTCCAGTTGATAGGAAAGTCATTTCAAATGAAGAGGAGACAATTTCAGCTTGGGAAAGCCCTTTAGTTACAGGAAAATACAACTCATCTCTTTTCACCTTCTACTTTCATAAGCATTATAGTTAATCCTGGGTCCAAAAAAAAAAATGTGAAGTTTAATCAATGGCAAGCAAACATGTTGGCAGGAAATTGAAAATGGTTTATTGGGGGAAATAAACAAAGGGGCATTACCCATTTAACAGTCACCCTGGTGCCAATGTTTCCTTGTACCTTAGTTGTTCCCTCTCTCCCACCCCAACACATCTATGCCAGAGGACACGTGAGCACAAAAGGAAAATGGAAACACAGAGAAGTCCAAGAGTTGCATGATTGCCTACTTCTCAAGAAAAATTTAGTTCATTTAAAATATTTTATAGATGCGAAGAGTTCCGAGTTCTATAGAACAGAAACAACTAAGTCAAAGCATCTTTGAAAACAAACAAGAGCGGGGAAGCATCCATCACATCCTTGCCCTTCCCTTCTTCCGAGAAGTAGCAATCTTGGGCCCTGGGTGGGAAGCCATAATTTTTATTTGAAAACCTCTCAGGGCGGTCCTTTTGTACTTCCCGTTCCTTCTCCACAGATCACAGAGGCAATTTTCTTTTATTGTCAGCTATTTATAGTTTGCTCAAAACCTTGGCTAGAAAGAAACTGGGCAAAAAGCATTTCTTTCAACAGCCACATTATTTTGTAGCACTCTTCAAAACTATTAACTGCAATCAAAACAGGCACACACATACAAAAAAAAAAAAAAAAAAAAAAAAAAAAAAGCTCCCAAAATTTTCAGCTCATTTATTTATATTTTTGCCACTTGGACTGCTCTACCTAAATAAATGGAAGCCAAACAAATCTTCTCCTCTTGCCCCCAGAACGGTTAGAGATGTAGAAGGAAGTGCCACTCAAATGCTATCTTCCCTGTTCAGAAACGGAAGTGCAGGGGTAAAGCAGACACCTGGTATAATGGAGTTGGCATAAATCTCAGTCCTATTCCCTGTGTCTCACATTTTTCAGAGGCTTAAACACACTCTGGAGAGACTGGGATGTGTCTGGTCAAAATTTAGAAACCTCTGCCGAAACCGTTTGGCTCAGTGGATGGAGCGTCGGCCTGCGGACTGAAGGGTCCCGGGTTCAATTCTGGTCAGGGGCATGTGCCTTGGTTGTGGGCACATTCCCAGTGGAGGGGGGAGGGGTGCAGGAGATAGCTGATTGATGTTTCTCTCTCATCGATGTTTCTAGCTTTCTATCCCTCTCTCTTCATCTCTGTAGAAAATCAATAAAATATATATTTTTTTAATTTAGAAACCTCTTAGCCACTCACAGTCCCCTCCCCCCAGCATTTAGGCACCTCTTTTGCACCCATAGTAGAGTGGTTAAACTGTGATTTGCAATCAAACATGCATGACTCCAAACTCTGGCTCTACCTCTTGCTAATTATGCGGCTTTGGGGAATACTTGGCCGCGCTCAGACTCAGATGCCTCACTCATAAACTAGGTATAATTAACCTTAGCAAACAGATAAGGTCTAGCCCATAGTGGCCACTGGAAGCACAGAGAATGCTTATTCCCCGCTGGTCCTGGGCATGTAAACAAAAGTGGCATTTTGGGACCATATGACTGAGTTCTGGACAGAGGCAATTTAAGTCCCTTCCAGACCTAGTTATGAAAAGTTCTCCCTCCCTCCAGATCGCCTCATGGCAAGCGAAGAAGTCAGGTATAAGCCTGAGCCCTTCAGCGTGGGTACGGACATCCCACCAACCGCACTGGGTGTGGAGCATGGGAGAAAGCAACCTTTTTGTGTTCACTTACTGAGATGCTGAGATTAACCTGTTATTGCAGTGTGATCAAGCCTATCCTGACTAATGTGCCCTGGGTCAGTCATTTCAAGTCCTCTAGGAAGCAGACACTAAGAGTTATAAAGCACAAGAGACTTATTGAAGGAAACCCCTGTGACGGTGATAGAGAAGAGGGGACAAGGACAAGAAGGACAAGCCTTCCAACCACGGTACAGGTCAGGTTCAATACCCATGGATGGAGAAGGGGAAAAAAGGGAGACTGGGTATGGGGAGTCTCAGACTGCGGTGCAGCATCTTGAAGGAATAGGCTAGAGTAGGGGTGTCGAACTCAATCAGAGAAGGGGCCAAAATCTAAAATCCAGCCTAAATCGCGGGCCGAATGGTTTACTGAACACTCATAAACTGTCATTGTGATGGAAACGCAGCGGAGTGCAGTGATGACAGCGCGGTGCGAGCCACATTGCAAGGCCTGGCGGGACGGATTTGGCCCGCGGGCCTTGTGTTTGACACATGTGGGCTAGAGAGTAGGGAGCTCTAAAGAAAAGAGTGTCCCCCTAGAGGAGTCCTGCATTGGGCAGAAATGTTCCTCCTCTAGCTCTCCCACTGTGCTGGAGAAGGGTATGACCCTGGGAGGGGAGCCAGCATGAGCAGCTCAGTGAATCCCAAAGGTGTAGCAGCTGGAGGCTATCAGTTAATAACGTTCCTTGCCTCTGGGTCCCTTTTGAAGGGAGCTATGAGCTATGCACTTCCAAGGCTACCACAATCTCTCCACAAAAATAGCTATTTTTACCATCCACTCACTCTTTGCCTCTCTTTCTCTTCTATGACATTAATCAAGGCTGTCTGCCTCACTAGAAGTGAGCTCCTTGAGATTATCATCAAAAGCTTACTCATCACTATATTTCAATTTTTGGTCCATATATAGTAAGAACTGAATAAATGTCAAATGATTGGGTGAATGATTGAGCGACAGTGTGTGGGTCCTTGGGGGTTAATGTTGAGGGGAACTGGTCCTGAGTATAGGAGGCTACTTTATTCAGTTGAGGCCACCCCCTTACACACCAAAAGTAATCATTTCAGGGCTAGACCACGTGAGAGAAGTTCATATGCTCCACAGTACTGCAGGTCCTCGAGTAGCATTGATTTGTTCAACTTCATTTCATTTATAACATGGATGAGATTTGTAGGAACTTAACTCTTGTTTATATCACTTAGCCCGGGGTAAAATTTGTTTTGTTACATATCATTTTGCTTAAAATCCACAGAATCTATTGACAATGGTAACTGAAGACTTGCTGTAGCTCAGGCTATGGAAAAAAAAAAAAAAACTGCAAAGACAGTTTCATCTCCTTCCTTTGAGAAGCTCTGTGCACTCTTAGGACTTTAGACTTGCTGCATTTGGTTAGAGAAGATGAGGCAAAGTCAGAGAGACAAGAAGAGGGAAAAAGAATGAACAGGATTAAATGGCAGAGTATAGACTAGGAAAGTAAGAAAGGGCTTAAAATCCTGATCAGAAGTGTATGGAATATTGGGGGAGGGGGGCTTTTTTTAGGACTTCAGTCCCAATCCCCAACCCTGAATAGCTATGTGACCCTAGACAAGTCCACCTCCTTAGGACTAAGAAGTATGTTCTGGGAAGGCTGAGATCATGTCTGCCTTGTTTATGCTCCATCCCCAGGGTCCAGGATGGTTCTGGGAACATAACTGACATTCAAATTATGTCAAAGTGAAAGTCTCAAAACTGGAGTCAGACTGGCTGGATTTGAACCCTGGCTCTGACAGTGATTATGTGGCCCAAGGCAAGTTACTTAAACTTTTTCTACCTGGCTTCCCGATCTGTAAGTAGTTCCACAAATGATAATTACTTCCTATGGTTGTTAGGAAGATTGAAGTAAAATAATTAAAACAGTGTCTGGCATGTAGCATTTACCCAATAAATGTTAGCTTTTATTATATTGATAATTACTAGTGACCCAGTGCACAAAATTTGTGAACATTAAAAGGGAATTAATTAGAGGAAATATTTTAATATTGCTCTTTGCCCTTTCTCTATAATATAAGTATCAGAGATGAAAGAAAATTAGTAAAATGTATATGAAAATCTTCCTCCTATCAGAATCTGGGGTGCACCCTGGGAACCTGAGTCAAGTCCCTGCCCACCCACGTGCGCCTCGAAATTATGCAAGACCCAGACCCGGTTGGCCCCAACCTCATTGGGCGAGATCCAGATTTGGCCAGCCCCACCCCCGTTAAGTCCTGCTAGGGGGAGGGGAGGACACTTGGCCTCAGGTCACCTGGCCAGATGCCAGGGCAGGGGGTGCGGCCTGAGGTCTCCATCAAGCCCTGTGGGGGGTGGGCATGGCCTGAGGTCTCCATCAAGCCGCACATGGCAGAGGGCATAGCCTCAGGTCCCCTGGCCTGGTGCAGGGAGGTGGGCGTGGCCTAAGGTCCTCTGGCCCAGCACTGGGGCAGGGGGCATGGCCTGAGGTCCCCATCAAGCCCTGCATGGCTGGGTGCTCAGACTCAGGTCCCCTGCCCCAGCCCAGTGCCACATAGGCTCGGGTCCCTGCTGATTGCTCATTAAGGCTTGTTATAGGAACTTGGCCTCTGCTGTGGGTGCAGCCATCTTGTTACGGTGTGATAGTCAATTTACATATTCCCTCTTTATTATATAAGATTGTTTGTGCATGAGTGAATCTCTCAGACCCTCTGTTTTATCACCTACAGAGGGAGACTAAACATCTGCCCTGTAGATTTGTTCTGAGGATTAAAGGAGATAATGTAAATAAACATTTAGTTCATTACCTGGCACAAACTTGGTCTTAAGAAATGATCATTTTTCCCAGGACCATTACCCAGGTATCACTCTGTATCAAATTCTTCCCCTCAAGGTCCTTGTTCAAGACTGCCATAGCCCACCATAGGTCCTGGAATGCATATCTGGGTCTCTGTAGCATAGTCCTTGAGAAGACCTATAAATCCTAAGCTAGGATACTCTTTAGCTGAGGATCAGGGTCTCATTTTCTTCCCTCTTATCTCAGCCCTCTCACCTCCACTCAGCCACCAGTACTTCCCTCTATCTCTATTCTCACATAGGGGCTACTGGCTGTCACTAGTTCATTTTACCAAAGAAAGAAAGTCTCGGCAAACACATCTTTCTCCTTGGCTCAGGCCCCTCAATTGCTTTCTTTATAGATGCCTCAATCGAGCTGCCTTCTGTAATACATTGTGCAGTAGGTCTCTGCTTCCAGATGAAGCATTTGGGGATGTAGCTTCTATGAAAAATACTATGCAAACTCATGTTGCATTCTATTCTACTCTATTCTAAACCTCTAACCTCAGGACATTCTTTTAGAAGCTTAGAAGTCCCAAAGTCAAAGGAGATCATAGCAATAAAAAAAGATAGTAATCCGTTTTTCACTGCAGAAGATGCAAACCCTGCCAATGCAGTGCTTCCTCTGTGGGTGAGCTTATGTGTGATGCCTCAGTGAATGCTAGGGAGAAGGAACAAGGACTTGGCAAGAATACATGGCTCACCGAAACCGGTTTGGCTCAGTGGTAGAGCGTCAGTCTGCGGACTGAAAGGTTCCAGGTTCAATTCCGGTCAAGGGCATGTACCTGGGTTGCGGGCACATCCCCAGTAGGGGGTGTGCAAGAGGCAGCTGGTCGATGTTTCTCTCTCATTGACGTTTCTAGCTCTCTATATCTCTTCCTTTCTCTCTGTAAAAAATCAATAAAATATATTTTTTAAAAAAAAGAATACATGGCTCAAATCACTGACACCAAGGGTGGCAGGGCATTCAGACCATCAATCCTGCCTTCAGTAAGAAAACCCATCCTCTCCCCCTGATGGAGATGACTGAGAACTCAATCACCAATGGCCAAGCATTTTGCCATGCCTATGTAACAAAGCAAAAGGACAGGGTTCAGAGAGCTTCTGGGGGATTTGGGGGATTTGGTATACTAAAGAAGCCATGGTTGCTCCACACCCTTTCCCCATAGCTTGCCCTATGTGTCTCTCTCGTATGGTTGTCCCTGAGTTATACCCTTTTATAATAAACCCATAATCTATAGTAAGTAAAATGTTTTTTCTGAGTTCTGTGAGCCACGTGGCCAATTAATTAAACCCCATGTGGGGCTTGTGGGGACCTCTACTTTATAGCCATTTGGTCTAGAAGCACAGATACTTGAATTAGCATCTGAAGTGGAGGGCAGACTTGTGGGACTGAGCCCTTAATCTGTAGGATCTGATACTATCTCTGAGTAGATAGTGTCAGATTGAGTTGAATTATAGGACTGGTATTGGCAAATTACTTAGTAGTATTGAAACACGACACCCCCCCCCACACACACACACACAAATTGCTATTGGTAACAGAATCTTAGCATGTGCATCTTGATTTAATTAATGTCCATTTCCCCATTAGATCCATAAAATATGGATTTTATATCAAGAGTCTTGTACAGGTCCAGGTATATAATAGCTCTCAATTAATATTTATTAAATAACATAAGCAATGAAACAATATATGCAAAGCACCTGGTATACCACTATCACATAGTTCTCTCCTTCCTCCAGGATCAATGATTCCCACTTAAAGGAAAGAGGCAGAAGTGTGGGTGATTTTTATATAAAATCCCACAACTACAATAGTAATATATAATTGCAGGATATTTACCCTGAGAATTCCTTTCACAGATAGCCATAGAGCACACCATAAGCATCTGCCCCAAGTCTCACTCTGCACATGTTCTCCTCCCAAATCCAAGAAAACAGAAATGTCTCAGTCCTGGTTCTGATGCTAACCTTCTTCTACTCTCCAAGTTTTCCACTGTTCTCTGCCCTCCCATGTTCCCTTCTGCAGATGAGCCTTCAGAGTTTATGAACCCTTTACAGAGAATACAATTACTAAAGGTAGTTACTCAAAATCCAAACTTTGGGCAGAGTCACTATTAAAAAAATAAATAAATAAAGATAGATTGAAAACCTACAGTTAACATCTCCATAAAAATCATGTATTCTGTGCCCTTTCTGTGTGCTGTCCAATCAAAGGCTCCTTGGTTTTTTAGTTTAACTGTTTCATTCCCACGTGTCTGTATGTTACAGCACCGTTCAATAAAGGTTCTGCTTCTAGCCACAGGGTGCTTACCTTTACCTGCTGTGACACAGACCATGAACCGGATTTCTACTCAAGAGAGAAAAAAAAAATCTTGCTTTGACTTAAGACTCTCATTTTGCTTCAAAAGCAAAGTAAACAACGAAAACAGAAACTGTAGATAACATTTTCCATTCTCAATCTCCTTGAGCCCAGGCACCTGATACCCAAGTGTGGTTCAGAATCCATACCACCCACAGAGCCTTGCTGTGCTTTTGGTGACTGCTGACTGCGAAATAAATCTGGTAGAAGTGTGGTTCTTGTTCTTGGGGTGGTCTCACTGTCCCCTTATATGCACTGCTTCTTCCCATTGTGTGGCGCTGCATTGTTCACAGCTGCAATCCCCCAAGCCCTGCAGAAGCCCACCCAATATTAATTCAGGTGGTCTGGAGGCCATGCAGGAGCTCCTACATGCTGTAAATGGCATGGAAGAAATAGATGCTGCACCTACTGCCTGGTGTTCACTCACCTAGGTGATCTGGCCTCAGAAAGTTAACAGGTGTTGTTACTCTCAGGCAAAACTCCCCCCGCCTTCCACTTTTTTAGGCAAAACAGATCTCTACTTTAACCCTACACATTCATAACTTCTTCTTTCCTTTATCCAGTCAATGCAATACAATACTTTGGTAAAGTTAAGTTTGTAGTTAATGAGGATTCATGAATTTTCACCCTTAAAAGGGCTTAATGCTTTTTGGAAAGGAGCACAAGTAAGTAAGAGATTGGATTTGGGTCCCAAGACCTAAATTCCAGAGCTGGTTCTGATAATAACTTGCTAAACTAATTGGGCAAGTCCCTGGACAGCACTAAATTTCATTAATTCCAGCTCACAACATGGAAATTGGACATTCCCTTCTCCATCTCTCATGTATATAAGGATCAATAGGAAAACAGCAATAAAATTATATTAGAATAAAAGCAGTGTAAAAATCCAAAGTTAAATGCCTCACTCCTTTTCTCTTCCTTCTCCTCCTCCTCCTCCTCCTCCTCCTTCTACTCCTTCTCCTCCTCTTCCTCCTCTTCCTCCTCCTTCTTCTCCTCCTCCTCCCTCTTCTGCTTTATCATCTTCATCATCAGTTTACTCCATTTATTGCCTTAATGTTTTTCATGTTGCACGCCTGCCACCTACTGGCAGAGCTGAATGAATTTAGACTTTCTTAAAGTTTCACAGTCCGGTTTTGCTTAAATTTGAATTCATCTGGACTGAAATCAAAAAAATGTGCAGGCTCAAAAAAAAATTAAACAGAAACGATTGCACTTGTTATACTTGGCAAGTGGAATTCAGCCCCAACCTTGAATAAATGGGCCAGAAATGAGCTCAAGGTCTAGATTAAAGAGAAAGCCCACCAGGTGGTCTTATTCATTTTTTATTAGTCCTAATGTGTTCTGCATGTAACAAACCATGCTCCCATTAACTTCCAGACATAAAATGAAAATATTTAGGGCAATCTGTGGACTGATTGTCCGAACTGGAGGGAGTGTGGCATTTTGAAACTCTTGAGACTGAAAACTGGGTCTGTTGAAGTAAAAAGTTGTTCCCACAACTGGTTACCACAATTATTCACGTGGCCTGGCTCATAGAACATCTTTCCGGGGATTTTCAGACTCTCCTGTGACTCCCAAAGGGGCATGAATTTCTCCTAACAGACTTTAGAAGAAACAAATGCTCTTACTCCTCTTTGGTCCCCTTCACAAAAGATTGTAGCTAGATGTTCCACAGAACAATAAACACTAGTAACTAGCCAATTGCTTTTTTCTTTTGCATGTCACTTTGCTGTGAAGATATTCCAAAGTTCTTAGGAAAACAGGGAATGCTGGTGGAGCTACACCCAAGAAATGAGGCGATGGCTCTATTTCAGACCTATGGGCAAAAATCAGTCTATTTGAGCCCGGACCGGTTTGGCTCAGTGGATAGAGTGTCGGCCTGGGGACTGAAAGGTCCCGGGTTTGATTCCGGTCAAGGGCACGACTGAAAGGTCCCGGGTTCGATTCCGGTCAAGGGCACATACCTTGGTTGCGGGCGCATCCCGAGTAGGGGGTGTGCAAGAGGCAGCTGATCGATGATTCTCTCTCATCGATGTTTCTAACTCTTTAACCCTCTCTCTTCCTCTCTGTGAAAAACCAATAAAAAAAATATTAAAAAAAAAAAAAAGCCTATTTGAGTGTGACTGTCTATAGACAGTCACTGGAGCTCCAAGAGCAAGAACAGTGGCCACACACTTGGACAGAAAGAAGTCTCATGGAGATAGATCAGGGAAACTGCCTGACTCAGTCTTTAGGAAAGTGAGGAAAGTCCAAACAAGGTAGGTGAGATAATCTCTCTATCCTATATAATAAAGTGGCAAGTTGGCTCTATCAGTGGAACGACCAGTGCTATGACACATACTAACCACCAGGGGGCAGATGCTCAACAGAAAAGCTGCCCTCTGGTGGTCAGTGCACTTCCACAGGGGGAGTGCCACTCAGCCAAAGACTGGCTCGTGGGGGCCAGCACAGCAGCGGTGGCAGAAGCCTCTCCCACCTCTGTGGCAGCACTAAGGATGTCTAACAGCTTAGACCTGCTCCCCACAGGGAGTAGCCAATGCAGTCTGGGGTAGGACTTCATAGTTTGGGTGGTTAGTCGGACATCACCCAAGAGCTCCCAGACTGTCAGAGAGATGTCTGACTACCAGCTTAGGCCTGATCCTCTGGGGAGCAGGCCTAAGCTGGCAAATGGACATCCCCCAAGGAGTCCCAGACTGTCAGAGGGAACCCCTGAGTGCATGAATTTTCATGCACTGGGCCTCTAGTTTCAATATAACTGGAACTTTATGAAGATGGCAGAAGATTTTGGAGAATGACTGGATTTGAAACTGGACAACCAATGGGTCTACACTGCCTGTCACTACTTGAGCCAATTAAACAGAGATAGGGTTGAATCATATATAAGTATTTATTCCAATACTGTTGGTAATATGGAAGAGCAGTATGTCATCCACAAAAATATTCTCTGCAACCCCCATAAGCCAGCTGCTTATATTGGGTAGGACAAAGATTACTAGGGAAGTAAGAATTACAGGCATGGGGAAGTAAGCAATGCAGACTGGGCAGACTTCATAGTTTGGGCAACAAGGTTGTTCATCTTTCCATGATATTAAGTAGTTCTTGAATGAGAATGGGCCACATTCCAAGGTTGACTCCCAGGTCCAAGTTTGACTCCCAGGTTCTGGTGGAATACAACTCCCAGCCAGGTTAGAATGTCCCTCCTTTAATTAGAACAAGGCAATCACAGTTACTAGAGCATGACTAATATTTCTTATAGCTAGTCCCCAATATTCTATATTTATCCCTAATAAATTTATTAACCTTATGAACAAGAACTGGGTATATTTTATTGCACATTAAACGAAGAATAAATTTTCAATATGATAGAAAGTCTTTACAAAAAATGAAAACCATACTAAAAGGAGAGGACAGACATATAAACTGATTAATTGGCAAAATCAATACAAACTCATAATTTTAAGCAAGAAATATATTTTCCAGCACTGTCTCTGATTCAAAAGCAGCAGCTTCACTTTTTCTTCATGCTCAGACATAATTGTGGTCTGTGTAACCAAATGGTTAGCAGTCCAGACCTACCATATTGGCTAGTCTAGGAAGGTATTGTTTTTCAACTGAGTCTAATAAGATTATTATAAGCAAAGAATGAAAAAGAGTATGTAGCACAGTTATAAGCTTAGAAAGGTAACCCTGGGAAGGGATCCAAGTAAGGGTAAGAATAATTAATTTTTTTTTTTTAATGAATTGGAATAAAGCTGAAACTGGTTTGGCTCAGTGGATAGAGCATCAGCCTGCAGACTTAAGGGTCCCAGGTTCGATTCCGGTCAAGGGCACGTACCTTGGTTGCGGGCACATCCCCGGTAGAGGGTGTGCAAGAGGCAGCTGATCAATGATTCTCTCTCATCGATGTTTCTAACTCTCTATCCCTCTCTCTTCCTCTCTTGTAAAAAATCAATAAAATATACTTTTAAAAAAATTGGAATAAAAATGGAAATAAAGTCCTTAGGAATAGGACTAGCAATAAGCATGAGAATAAAAATGGAAACATGAAAAACCACATCAATCCATGCTGCTTACATTATGGTAAAAATCTACACTAATAAAAGAGTAATATACAAATTGACCAGACCTTCACAACACCCACCAGCCAATCAGGGGTGAGTATGCAAATTAACCCGACAAAGCTGGTGGGTTGATTTGCATATGAGGTGCTGAGTGGCCAGGGGTGGGGTGGAAAGCTTGCACTGTTGCCATGGTAATGATGCAAGCATTTCACACTACCCCAATAGGCCTCTAGGCAGCGTGGGAAGGTGGAAAGGCAGCTCCAGGCCAGAGTGAAGGCATGCCGGCAGCCAGGGAAGGAAGGCCCATTCTTGCACAAATCTTCATGCATTGGGCATCTAGTTTTATTATAAGTTTAAAAATTTGTTAAGCATTGAGATATTTTAATTTTCTGCACCCTAGCATATTTAAGCTTTTTTGCTTTTAATTACATCATCAGAAGAGCTTCATAAGACAAGTTTAAGTGTGCAGTCAATGTCTAAGTATTTGGAGAAACTTATTTTGTTAAATCCATACATTTTTATTTATTATGATCCACTAGTATATGATTATGTACAATGATGTTTATTATTTACTAGAGGCCTGATGCACCAGTGGGTCCCTCAGACTGGCCTGTGGAATCAATCCAAAACCAACTCTCCAACATCCTCTGAGGGGTCCTGGATTGCAAGAGAGCACAGGCCAAGCCGAGGGTCCGCACCAGTGCACAATCAGGGCTGGAGAGGGATGCAGGAAGTTGGCCAGCTGGGGAGAGACCGCGAGAAGGCTCCAGGGCATGTCCAGCCTGTCTCACTCAGTCCCCATCGGCCAGACCCCAGCAGCAAGCTAACCTACCAGTCCGAACATCTGTCCACTGGTAGTCAGCACACGTCATAGCAACTGGTTGACTGTCTGCCCCTGGAGGTCAATGCATATCATAGTGAGCAGTCGAGTGGCCTTAGCATTTCATTAGCATATTATACTTTCATTGGTTGAACAGACACTTAGCATATTAGGCTTTTATTATATAGGATTGTTTAAAAATAATTATTTGATAAATTCATAATATCAATAATTTAGACACTAAGAAAACATCAGAGGTAATAAAAGGCTTTTCTACATGTGAATATTAAAAATCTTTTCACAGACAATTATACAATAGTCCTAATACAGTGAGTTTTGTAAATTCTCAGCTCTCTTCCCAGTGGGACTAGTAGAAACCGTAGTTAGCCCATGTATCTGAGCAAGTGGTCCCTAGTTTCTCTTGTCCTTTTCCTGAGAATGATCTTTCCTAATCAAAGCTTCACTGTTTTCCCACCATCTAGACTTCATGGGAAGCATATGACAACTTTGTCCCTACTGTCACTTTGGGGCGAACTGGAGTTTATGTTAGTGAAGGACTCCTTGATTGCTTGTATACGTCCCTACTCAGACAAAACCAACAAGCAAAAACTGTTTGCTCACATGTCCTGCACAGACAAGGGTGAGGCTGAGATGGCCATATGAGGCACCCAAGTGCTGCTGAATCCCTTATCTCTACTTCTCTCTGAATAGTTTATTTTCTCTTCGTGTAAACAGATTTTCTCATCATGCCAAATTCGGCTGCCTGGGTCAATGGACTCACATTATAACACTTGCCTGACTCAAAGGCAAAGAGTGTTCTTCTCTCCCAACTTGATTTGAAAGATCCCACAGAAGGGTTGTTATCAGCCAGACAATGATCATATCTAGCCCGCTGCTACAGAAGGTGGAAAATTATTGTTGGCTCACTTTAACTCATAGATTGATGCCTACCATCTAATGATTGTAGTCTGTTTCCAAAAGAAATAGAAGAGGCTCAGATATGGCCACTGGGGAAACGGTCGTGATCTGAGAGATTATTTCGAACAATCTAATTTCTTTCCAATAGAGGCTGTGCCAAAGCCAGACAGTAGGATGACATTGTTGAGGATCTCAACACTGATAGCATCTGCCAATGGAAGTTTAGGCCCAATCATTTAAATGCTCAGCACCTGCAGTCTCCATAAGGATATTCTGATGGAAAGCTAATAGATACTGTGATATCTATTTGAATTTATTATAATAAACAAAACAATATACCTTTGCAATATACTTATGTGGCTCACCTAAAATGCTTTTTTCTGTGTGTATAAACGAACTTCTATTTATGAGCTGCAATTTGTGTAGCCAAGGTAGAATCCCTCACAAGTGTCTAAAAGACTAAGAGGTTGAGATAAAATTTTTTGAGCTTCTGACACTGCCAAGGTCTAAAGATGAATCGCAATGAATTAGATTAAGTCTCTTAGTCATATTTATTTCTCCTGTGTCACAATAAAAACCTGAAATTGCACTTAAATGTAATCATATACAGATAAAGTTTAAATTGCGCTTAAGTCATCAGGCTCCTTTTTGGATTGAGACAGAGAGAGGCAATTAAGAGAAAATGGAGATATATCTGGATACAAATTAAAATTCTGTGTAAGCGCTGAGCAGCCCCAGAAGCACCAGTGAAGCAACTGTTAACCACTAGACTGGAAGCTAAGTACATGCCTTGCAGATATTTCTATATAAGAGAGCATAAGACTTGGTGGCACTAAAACAAAAACTATCTTTCTTACAGGAAAATGCTGTGACTGGTTCCCCTCAGTAAACTGGAAGCTTTGATATGTGTTTCTTGCCCGCTGAATTGTTTTTCCAACAGGAGGAATAAATTTCCACCGAGCCATCTATATTTTTTCAATCTTTGCCTTTGATCAAGGGCACACGTTTTTAAAACACACTGGTAAGAACTCCTTGATTCTTTTCACTCTAAGCCCAATTCAGATGTGAGGGGTAGGGAAGGGGAACATTAGTTATAAAAGTTAGCACTTGCTTCTAGAGCAGTGGTTCTCAACCTTTCTAATGCCATGACCCTTTAATACAGTTCCTCATGTTGTGGTGACCCCCAACCATAAAATTATTTTTGTTGCTACTTCATAACTATAATTTTGTTGAGAACTGCTAGCAGGGTCGCCTAAGACCCATTGGAAAACACAGATATTTACATTACGATTCATAATGATATACTTTAGAGGGGATGGTGATAGAAAGTCTTTCTAGTGGGTGACATTTTAGCTGAAACCTGAAAGAGCCAACCACATAAAGACCTGGAGAAAAAGCTTTGCAGGCAGGGAAAACAAGTAACAAATGCAAAGAGGATTAGATGCGGAGAAGGTGTGTGGCTGAAGCACATTATGGGGGGGGGGGGGGGGGGGGGACAGTGGGAAACAGAGAACTTGGCAGAGAAAGCATGTTGAGCTTTGGAGTCTCTTCCTCCACCACCACCTACATCCTCCCATTATTATGCATCTGACGATATATTATTACAAAAGTTAACTTACTCTTCTCTCTCTCTCTCTTTGAGGAGATAGTGAGTTCCTTAAGTACACCACATCTTATTCATGATAATAATTATAGCTCCCATTTATTGAGGTACACCAGGCACTAAGCTAGCTACTTTGCATACATTATCTCCAATCTTCGCAACATCCTGCAAGGTAAGTATTATTAACAGGATTTTAACAGATGAAAAAAAAAAAAAACAGCCAAGTGATTTACCCAAGGCCTAACAGCTAGCATGGAGCAAAGCAGGCATTTGAATCTCTGTCTTGTCCCAACTCTGAAATCCAGATTCTTAACCCCATGGCGCTTATTCATGTGTGGAGTCCCGGCACCTCACATGCTGCCTGGCACAGCAAGTAGGCTCAGAAGCTCCATAAATGTGCATGGCATTGAACTGGAGTGAATGGAATGCGAGCCCACACAAGAGGAAACAGAACTCCCAGGGCCACAGACCTGGGAAGAGTTACAGGGACCCCACATGGTGGTGACTGTAACCCTCTGCCTCAGGACAAATTCAAAGCATGGTGGAAATAGGCAGAGAGAAGACTATACTTCATAAAACTAAATGAAAGCTATGAGGTTTCTTGAGAGCTAATGCATGACACACAAACACAGCTGCATACCATGTCCTGAAGAAATTAATGGAATTTTAAAGAGCAAGGCTGCTCAATGTGCTTGCAAAATGGAGATCCAGAAGAACGGGCCCCAATGGAGAGGAGAGAGCTCTGAGAGAGAAGGATGGCTCTGTTGTAATTGCCTGTAATTTCCCCCTCCTTCTCCTGACTTTAATTAGGTTAGGACACTTGCGAGACACACACATTTGTAAGAGTGACAGAGCTAATTGAAGCAAACCACATGTCTCATCAACAACCAAATCAGGAATAATAATCAAAGCAGCAGAAGAAAATTGGAAGCCACGGAACTGTCAAACGCAGGAGGAACTCAAATACAATGAGGCATGTAATTTAGAAAAAGCGAGAGGGCTAGAAGGAAGCATTAGAAATGGGACATGAAATGAAACAACTAACTTGACTCAAACTGAAACTTTCACTCCCACAATCTGGTCACAGTTAAATCTGGTTAAAATTCATCTAACCCTGTCAGCCTGTGTTCTGGGGATGGCTGCATGGCTCCCTTCATTTCCTAGAAAAGTCCAGTTAAGTGCAAATCTCCTACCCCCTTCCCAAGATCTTCATTACTACACAGTGCTCTCCTGTCTCCACTATTGGTCAGTGCTGTCCTAAATGGAGATGGAATATGACAGGCCCTCATCCTTGATTGTTGGTATTGCTTATATATAAAGATCATTACTAAGTTAGTCTGCCAGCCTCTATTTGCAAACCTATAGTAAAAGAAGGTTTAGCAGGTTCAATTGGGGAAGAATTCTCCTATTTCTTTTTGTTATTGTTATTAATTGCCATTCAAGAATATTTTTCCATTGATTTTTTTTTAGAGGGAGAGAAGGGGGAAAAGGGAGGGAGGGAGGGAAGAAAGGATGTAGGGAAGGAAGGAGGGAGGGAGGGAGAGAGGGAAGAAGAGGAAGAGGAGGAAAGAAAGAGAGAGAGACATTGATTGGTTGCTCCTGACCTGGGCCAGGGATTGAACCCTTCAATGCATGAGCTGATGTTCTTATCA
This sequence comes from Pipistrellus kuhlii, assembly GCF_014108245.1. Lineage (NCBI taxonomy): Eukaryota > Metazoa > Chordata > Mammalia > Chiroptera > Vespertilionidae > Pipistrellus > Pipistrellus kuhlii. The sequence goes on from NW_023425404.1 coordinate 6,388,618, forward strand.
ACTGAGCAACACTGTCCAGGGCTCCTTACTTCTCCTATTTCTTAACTGACTGGACATCTGTTGCTTGCCTCCACAGCATCCACTCTCCCTTCCCTCAACAATGCTCCACTCTCAGCCAACAAGGTCAAGGTGGGACTCCATCCCCAGGCCTAACCCAGGGATGGAGCATGTTATTTGGTCCAAGGCTGGGCAAGTGACCCAAGCTGGCCAATCAGAATCATAACACATTCCCAGGCCTGCTGGGACAACAACAATCAATCTCTTTCATGATCTGACCATGGGACCTGGTTGAATGATTGCAGGAGCAAAAAGTTCTCCTCTACCCTTTCAGGATCTCTGGCTGGGTCTGTGAAATACAATGACAGCAGAGAGATTAACATCAAACTTTTCTGATGTTAAAAGGTTTATGTGGCACAAGAGGCCATCTAGAAAGAAGAGAAAATTCCCAAGAACAGGTAGGCTTGGCAGTTATATACCATTTGGACATGGGCTTCCAAAGAAAATCTTGGGTTCTAATTTCATCTCTATCACCCTTGGGAAAATTACCCAAACTCTCTAATCTCAAATTTTGTGCTGGGTTAATTGGAATAATAAATACATACTGGAGATATTGAAAAAATTAAGAAGACCAGACCAGGTGTTTGGCACATGAAGGATATTCAACAGTACCAGAAATTATTTTTAGTTCTATTTTATTGCTATTTTTACTATTTCATTAATAAATTATTATTAGAATTCTTGTTTGCAAACAAAAAGTTCACCTTGTCTAAGCAAAAATGGGGGCAATTTTATTAGATAATATAACTGAAAAAATTTAGATATAGATCAGACTTGAGGAATAGCTAAGTCAGGATTTATGCAATGTGACAAGGATTTCTTTTTTCCCCTTTTTTTTTAAGATATCATTTATTATCAAGCTCCTCATAGTAGCAAGAGAAAGCAGGATATGTCACCTACATATGGTATAGGAGATCATTATACACCACCCTCAAATATACCACTCTGGCATAAGGATTTTTTTGAGCCATAGGCAACAGAAAAAGCAGACACAGGATGAACTCTCTGCCATCTCCTTTACTGCCTGAAAAATGGACTATAAATACTCCATATGAAGGTTCCCCACACTTCCTCCATTTCCCATACCAGGAAGGGATAATAGCCTTATCACTGGAGATGAGATGGCACTGAGAAAGGAGCCTGCACAAACCTTATTCTTTTGTCCTTATCTATCATTGGTTTCTCCATACATTTTCCTTCCTATAGTTTGCTGCCCCTGGGAGCTTCAGGTCCCTTCCCTTTGTCTTGTCACTTCTCTTTAAATGTATTCTTTTTTTTTTTAAATATATATTTAATGATTTCAGAGAGAGAGAGAGAGAGAGAGAAACATCAATGATGACAGAGAATCATTGATCAGCTGCCTCCTGCATGCACCACACTGGCGATTAAGCCCTCAACCTGGCATGTCCCTTGACCAGAATCAAATCTGGGACCCTTCAATCTGCAGACCAACAATCTCTCCACTGAGCCAAACTGGCCAGGGCCTTTAAATTTCTTATTATTACTCCCCAAATGGTATAAAAGCCTCCAAGTCTACCTGGCCTTAGGCCGAATTTATTATCCCAAAGTTTATATGTTGCAATCCCAATCCCCCAGTACCCAGAATGTGATATTTGGAGATAGATCCTTTAAAGAGAGTAATTAAGTTAAATGGCATCATTAGGGTGGCCCTATTAATATAACTGGTGTCCTTATAAGAAGAGGAGATTAGGACACATTCAGAGAGAAACATGGGAAAACATAGGAAGAAGACAGCCATCTATAAACCAAAGAGAGAGCCCTCAGAAGAAATCAACTTTGTTGACCTTTGACATTGGACTTCTAGCCTCAGGACTATGAGAAAATAAATTTCTATAATGTAAGCCATATAGTCTGCAGCAGTTTATTATTACTGTCCCAGGTAATTAATTTTTAAAAAATTTTTATCTGTAATTTTAGATGCTAGAAAACAGGAAAATACTATATCCTGGTTAATGAGGGAAGAGGAGTATAACAAAATAATTTTATACTCAGATAGAAGAAAGATGTATATTTATAGACATATAAGGGATTATGAAAGCATATCACTCACAGAACCCAACTGAGGAAAACACTTAGGAAAGAACTCTAATCATATAAGTGAACAGAACAGATGGCAAGATAAGGACAATGACGAGGAGAGAAAACAGTGGTAGGCAATAAACTTTGAACGGATAATGAGAGTCATTAGGAATTTGTAATATTAAGAATTCTTGAACTAGAGGAATCACATAGCAAAGCTGGAACTAGCAGCAGTGTGGAACTAAATGTAATAAACTATCTCAGGAAAACCTATGACTTGGGAGAGAGTAGGAGGAAGTCATGACCAACATTTCTATGGCATAATAATATGTATGGCAAAGGCACTACTCTAGGCATTTTACTTAATAAATTGTCCCAACACATGAAGAAAATGGCATTATCTCCTTTATACATTGTGGAAACTGAGGCAAAGAGAGCAGCTTGCCCAAGTTTAGACAGCTAGTGAATCATTCCGAGTCTGATTTAACCACTGCATTAGGCTGTAAAAAAGAGAGATTTAAAGGCATTCTAGTGAATGTATTAATAGGAAAGGAGAGGAATGGTCAAGTGATCTAAAATGTTTAAATTATTGTACAGATCTGACTGTACACATGTAATTTATTGTATAAACTGGAATAATCTAAGACTAAAGGGACATAATTACTAATTATGTCAGGAAAATAGAAATAACCAGGACTTACACAAGCAAATCAGTACAGGTACATACCCTGAATGTTTAGGAGCATTAATAACCTAGGCTGAGGGATATGGTTAATATCTTTATTTTCTATAATAGTAGAGACATAGATATTCAGTAATGCAAATCCTATATAATAAAAGCCTAATATGCTAAGTGTCCGGTTGGCCAATTGGCCATTCAACCAATCAAAGTGTAATATGCTAATGATATGCTAAGGCCGCTCCACCACTTGCTATGATGTGCACTGACCTCCAGGGGACAGCTGACTGGTCAACCAGTCACTATGATGTGCACTGACCACCAGGGCACAGATGCTCTGACCAGTAAGTGGAGTCCCTCCATCTGACCTGTACCCTCTGGCAATCTGAGACTCCTCAGGGAATGTCGGAGAGCCAGTTTCGGCCCAACTGCAGAACAACCAGTCACTATGACACACACTGACCACCAGGGATCAGACACTCAATGCAGGAGCTGTCCCCTGATGGTCAGTGTGCTCCCACAGGGGGAGCACTGCTCAGCCAGAAGCCAGGCTCACGGCTGACAAGTGCAGTGAAGGTGGCGAGAGCCTCTCCTGCCTCTGCAGCAGCGCTAAGTTGTCCAGCTGACAGCTTAGGCAGTTGGACTTCCCCCAAGGGTTCCCGAACTGTGAGAGGGTGCAGGCCAGGCTGAGGGATCGCCCCCCACCCACCCCCGAAGTGCACAAATTTTGGGCACTGCCTCTAGTTAGGAATAACAACATTGCAAACTGTAGAAGGTAAAAGCATCAAGAAATTTCTAAAACAATATGAGTAGAAAGAGTGTTTAGTAACTTAATCAAACACACAAAAATAAAGAAGAAATACGGGGGGTGGGGGGTAGTCTTATACAGTGAATATAGGCCTAAATCTATGTTTTAACTGTAAAATTAGGGGGTCGTCTTATACACCGGAAAGGTAAAAAGAAACAAAGTAAGATGGAAAAAATAAAACTAAGGTGTTCCGTTCTTAAATGTAAACCACATAAATTTTTTTAATTAGAAGAGACTGAGATTAGGTAAAGAACAATAAACAGCCTGGCTGGAATGGCTCAGTGGTTGAGTGTCGACCTATGAACCAGGAAATCACTGTTCAATTCCCAAGTTGGGCACATGACCAAGTTTCAGCTAGATCCCCAGGGTGGGGCATGCAAGAGGCAGCCAATCAATGATTCTCTCTCATCATTGATGTTTCCATTTCTCTCTCCCTCTCCCTTTCTCTCTGAAATCAATAAAAATATATTTTTAGAAAAAGAACACCAAACAAAAATATGCTTGATATTTCATAAAAATAAAATACATGAAGCAAAAAAGAAATTTTTAAAATATAAAAAGAATTGATAAAAATGAACTCTGCCAAAGTTAAAAACATTTGCTCATCAAAAGACATCACTGAGAAATTAATGGGAATCTACAAACAGCCAGAAGATATCTGCAATACAAGTATCTGAAAAAGGACTAATACCCACAATATATAAATCATTCTTACAACTCAATGATAAATGCTAAAAGTACAGTTTTAATAATGGACAAAAGACTAGGCACTCTGCAAAGTAAGGTAAACAAATTAGCAATAAGCACATGAAAAAGAACTAAATTAAATCCACAAGGCAATACCACCACACACCTACTAGGATGGCTAAAGTAAAAAAGACAAAATTCAAATGTTAGTGAGAACATGGAACAACCAAACTGTCATCCATTGGGCAAAGTAAAAAAAAAAAAAAAAAAAAAAAAAAAAAAAAAAAAAAAAAGTATAATCATCCTAGAAGTTCCCCATAAAGTTAAACATACACCTACCCTATGAAGCAGCATTTTCACTCTTGGGCATTCACCCAAGAAAAACATGAAAATATATGTCTACAAAATGACTTGGACCAGAATGTCCATAGCAATTTTTTACAACAGCCCCCAAACTGGTAATATACCAAGTCTCACAGCAGCCTAGGGTACAGGCTCCAGTGTTTCTGCCACTTGACAGAGGAGGGCACGGGGCAGCCTGTGAAGGCCAGAGTCAAGATTTACTGTAGGCCTGTCCACCCCAAGGCCTGTGCTTTGTATCTTGTCATATTATAGAGGAATAAAGAATAATTTTCCTTGCAGTCCTGATCTTGTGATATTCAAGTCTCCCTTTCAGCTTCTTGTCCATGCATTCTACTTATAGAAGTTTGTTTTGGACAATATCATTTCTGCTTAATCTAACTCTCTTGCCTGCAGAAGCTTAAAGTTCTACAAAATAAATATAAAGGGCAGGAGCGAGCTGGTAGGAGGGGGAGAGCTGTGCTTAGACTGAGGGCTCAGGTCTGCCTAAGGGACAATGCTATTCAGCCCTCGCATCTCATTAGTAGCAGGGAGTAATTGAGAAGGGAGAGAGGCTTCAGGGAATAGAGAAGAAGCCTAATAGCCTTGTAATCAGATCATCTCAAAGTCAAGTCTTAATTTTGCTTGAAGGATTATAAATTTCCACATTAGAGATATGCATATTTTAAAGTCAAGAAGTCTGTATCTTTGTTCCAATTGGTTTGCACTCCTTAAAGCCATGAGTAGTCCAACAGTCCTTGTTATTTTAAGTGTAAGTGTAATGCCAAAGCCAAAAGCTGAATAATTACTTGATTAATATAATTTTAATACAGAATAAAATATACATATCTGGTTGATCAAATTTACAAAAAGTCCAGCAAAATATTCACCCTTCATGGCTACATAGGATCTTATTTTATACTAAGGATATATATTTTAGAAATATAAAGGTAGACCCTAATGATGTAAAATATTTTTCACTATCCTCCACCTGTGGACCTAGTTCTTAGACACAGTTGACAGCAATACACATTGTCACTTGGCTTCCCATTTCAAATTTACCTTAAAGATTTCTATAACTCTATGTATAATAAACAGTTCATCGCAGGGCTGTTTTTTGCCCTACTATCTCTAAATTATGAAAAAAAAATTTAATGAAGCAAATACCTTTGAATCTTAGGACTAAGAATAAATAAAAATATTTTCCTGGGGAAATTGAAAACAATAATAGCCACTGTGCTAAGCCAAGATCCAGAATATAAGTTGATGCTTAAAATAAGTCATGGTCAAGGTCATGGTCGCCAATTCCAGAAACCATTCTGAAACACAGTTAGAAAATCTGGCAGTAATAGGAGAAGGTGACTGTGACTAAGAGGCTTAATTTAGACATTTAAAGGGGGTGAGGAACGGGTAAGGACAATTGCTATTCTGGGTTGGCATTAGACATACAGAAAATTGGCCTAGAAAATAAAGCTTTATTTAATAAGAAATTTTTGCTGAAGGGGCTTTTGAAGATAATCTTCATTAGAATTCCACCAATGGAGAATAAAAAGACACCATGTGGGAAATTAAAGCAAAGAATCAAAGAAAACACCATCAACTCACTTTCCATAAATACACCTGTAAGAGATTTTATTTTTTGGTCCATAGAATACCAAAACTACCAAAGACAGACAGCAAATAGAGATCCTTTCTTGTCTGACCCAAGCCTCCCTGAAAATATCAATCCTGGATAGCTTAATAATCCCATGGGAGGGGGGAGATATTCAATAAGAAAAAGTGAAGGAAGATCAGTAAGAAAAAAAGAAAAGAAAAGAAAAACCTCAGTAAATGCAGTCACTTCATGAGGAAGAGGAGCTGCTTTGGGGCCAGAAGTAATGACAGCCCCATTCAGTAAGACTACAGGGAAAATCCAGACAAACTGAATGTAACTATTGGACTCAATTTGTTCTTTAGCAAGAACTCTCAAATTTAATGTTTTCACCTGTGTGTGAACATGGAGAAGCTACTCGAGGCACAGCTACTTGCCTTTTTTATCCCAAATGGAAGTCCCTGAATCCTAGATTTGCAGGTGATTCAATGCCAACATAAAAGCTGGGAGGCACTTGTTAAAATTTACTGCCATCCACTTTGGTAAGCATTACCGGAATTATTTGAGAATACTATCATGGAAGTGTGAAAAAATATTTAGTAATCTACAGAGGGTACAATATCCTGGTTCCAGATTAGACATTCTGAATATAGCTTTGGTAAGAAAGAGAAAATCTCAATGCAATATTTCACTGTTGTCTTAACCTCTTTCAATATGCAAAAACAAAATTTAAATAATTCAAGAAGAGTTACCTGCTACTATATTCATCATTTCAAAAAAGACACACACTCATTCTGGGTGGTTTTCATACCCTATTCTTACAGCTCAACATCTTGGGGATCCCTGGCATTTGGCATTAAAAGGGCAGGTGATGCCCTAACTGGTTTGGCTCAGTGGATAAAGTGTTGGCCTGTGGACTGAAAGGTCCCAGGTTCAATTCCAATCAAGGGCATGTACCTTGGTTGCAGGCACATCCCCAGTAGATGTGTAGGAGGCAGCTGATTGATGTTTCTCTCCCATCGATGTTTCTAACTCTCCATCCCTCTCCCCTCCTCTCTGTAAAAAAATTAATAAAATATATTTTTAAAATAAATGATAGATAGATAGATAGATAGATAGATAGATAGATAGATAGATAGGCAGGCAAATACAGAAACTGCATAATTTTACTAGAAAGTAGATTCCAAGAAGGCAGGAATAAGCATTTCTGTATTTTCTTACTAAATTTCCACACCTGACACATATCAGGTGCCCAATAAACACTTGTTAATCTCATGAATAATCAACTAAGGGAAGTGTAAAGGCCAAATGTGTCAAAGCTAAAAGTTTTCATGGTATAGCTTGGACCTCTACTTCATTCACAAACCTGCAATATGTCAAAGGGAGAGCTGTAATTTTGCTCAGTCATGAAACAAAACAGAGAAGAAATCTGATCTGGGTAGCTAGGACACAGACCCACTGGTGTTCAGAAAGCTCGCTTGATTCTGATTGAAATCTGTCTGAATTTATGAAAAAAAATATCCACAAAGTCCTGATATTGGACAGGCAACAAGATACAGTTGACCTCAGAGGAAAGATAGGGGAGGGTGGGTATGGGGGAGAGATCAACAAAAAGACTTGAATGCATGCATATAAGCATAAGCAATGGACAGAGACAGCAGGGGGGTGAGGGCATGTATAGGAGTGGGGGGAAAGCAATGGGGGATATGGACACATATGTAATAACTTAATCAATTAAAAAAAGATATAGCTGTCCCCCTTTATCTTCAGGGGATACATTCCAATACCCCCAGTGAATGCCTGAACAGTGGATAGCACCAAACTCTATATCTATGTTTTTCCTATTCTATATCTATGTTTTTCCTATACATACATAGCTATGATAAAGTTTTATTTACAAATTAGGCACAACAAGAGATTCAAAATAATAACTATTAATAAAATAGAACAATTATAACAATATACTATCATAAAAGTGATGTGAATGTGGTCTCTCTAATAACTGATCTGAAAACCAAGATGCCTACTCAGTGACTAATGGTGAGAAAGTGTGGACAAAGAGATTCACATCCTGGGATGATGGAGCAGGATGGCACTACCCAGAATGGTGTGCAATTTCAAATATATGAACTGTTTATTTCTGGAATTTTTCATTTAATATTTTTGGAATGTAGTCAACTGCAGGTAACTGAAACTAGGAACACTGATATCATGGATAAAGCAAGACTAGTGTAAATTTGTCCCTAGATATTGTCAGAGATGGTTTGGACTGCAAATAGTAGACTACTAAAACAATAGTGACTTAAAAATCAAAACATTTCACTTTTGCCCTGGCTGCTGTGGCTCAGTTGCTTGAGTGTCATTCCTTGTACTGAAAGATTGCCAGTTTGATTCCAGGTCAGAGCACATACCCAAGGATCAAACCCACAACTGTACAGGATCCATCAATCCATGTTTCTCTCTCACATGGATGTTTCTCTTTCTCTCCGTCCCATTTCTCTATCTCTAAAATTAAAATAAAAATAAAAAATCTTTATTTCACTCTCTCACATGACAGGAAGTCTGAAGATAAGAGGTCCATGTTTAGGGAAACTGTTAGGAACATTACCAAGCACCCATTTTTTTCTACCCATCTAAAAGACTATCCTCAGCCTATTTGTTCTTCATCTCTAGGTTTTTAGCCTCATGCTCTCAAGCTCAGATCTTAAATTTCTTGCACATCACTTCATGGCAGAAAAACAGAACCAGCCTCATCACTGGCTCTTGTTTTACCAGGAAGTAAAATCTTTCCCAAATTACCACAAAAGACTTCCTTCTATGCATCAATGCCTAGAATCTGTTCCCATGCTCACTCCTAAAGCAATCACTAGCTAAGGGAGTTGGATTATGCTGCCTTCCTTAGTCAAAACATGATTCAATTTCTGAGGTTAGGAAATACCCACTATCCCAGGGGAGTAAAGCTTTAAAAGTCAAATAGGGTGAGTTGGATATCAAGGATGGAGAGGCAGCTAAGAGTTACTGTCTGGACCCTGATTTACCTCGTAGAGACTTGTATGACCTGAATATACACCTTGGCTCCTTTTCTACCTGGCAGATTCCCATCTGTCTTCTTCTCACATTTATTCCTGAGATAGGCTGAGTGAGTCTCAGGCTTTCATTGTAACCAAAGAGCCTAATCTATTCACTTGGAAAAGGAAAATGAGTCATATTTCTAAATATATATATTTTTTAATGTCTATGCATATATAACTACATATATGTGTATATGGGTACACACACACGGGAGGTGTGTATATGTATCTATACACACAGACATAAAGGTTTATATCAATATCTACCTTTATGGCTAACCTTGGAAAATTACACTGAACTCTCCAACAACCAAAAAAAAAAAAAAAAAAGGTTTCCCTTGTTACGTGCTTAACTATGTGACGAACAGTGTGATGGCTTCAATCAATGTACCCAGCAACTTCCCATCCATCAGCACCCCAGGAAATAATTACGATTTCACTTAAATAAATGTTAACTTTCCCAAAGCTAACAAAGGGTGGAATTCAATCCAATTCTGACTTCCTCTCCTTTAGTCTGCAAAGAGCTGTTTCCACTGGTGTCCACCACACCAGAAGCTCTCATTTGTTCGGAAAGTCATTAGACTACAGCTATCAGCTAATGAGGCAGTAAGTGTTTGGAAGCAGCCTGAACTACTTCAGCAGAGCCAAGTTGAAATAAGGCAAATTACTAGTGAAATCAAATTGGTTTAAACGGTGAAGAGCATGTAAAAACTATTCCCCTGAAAAGTGGGATTGAGTCAAATAGCAGCACTGGGACACCAGTGATGATTTCAACTTGCAAGAGAAAAATGTTACTTTTAATGAATTTCATCCTTTAGATTAGAAGGTGATATATCTTCACTATCCTGGATGTCCAAAGATTTTGTTCATGGGAAGAGAAAAGATACCCAGAGAGGTACATGGTTCCTATAGCAAAGAAACACAATTTATTATTTACACTGGGGCATTTTGGGAAGAGAAGTAGGGACTATTAATAATTACATTGAAATATCAGGTGTAAAACAGGGTGGGAGGTCACTCTTATGCCTTTAGGAAGGGTGCCAAACACATGATGGAGAAGGGAATCTCTACTCTTAGCACTCCTGAAAAACTAGAAATACACATTTTGGAAGGAGCAAAAGGAGCATATTACTTAAGTATTTTGTTACACGGTACTGAGGTCCAGGAAAACTAAGCTTCCTCCACTTTTACCTCTCCTGACCATGCACAAAATTTCCAGTATGGTGGTCCAATATTAATACACACACACCCACACACACACACACACACATACACACACACTAAACAACTTCAGATGCAGGGATTACACAATTCAAACTCATGGCCCATTAGCTGAATCTGGCCCACAGATGTGTTTGGTTTCACTTCAGAGGTGGTTTTTAAAGAAATTTGAATTATTTGTCAGTACAGAATGAAAGAGTGGAATATTTCAGTTCCACATTTTCAGTTCTGGCTTCCTTGAACAGCAAGGTCTGGCAATGGGTGTACATTCCCAAGCATAGCAGTGGTTGGTAGAGCTAAATAGTTGTTACCCCCTTGTCTTAGACTGTCTTAGGTTGAGATGAGGAGTTTTATGCAAAGGGTTTATGGGAGGTACTCTTGGGAGATACACTATGCAACAGTGAGGAAGGTAGATTGGGCAGAGGGCAGAGCTGACCTGAAATGTGTTTGCCTTTGAGGTCCCAGGCAATCTTGTGGGAAACTCTGGAGTAGAAATAGGTCTCCAGCACTGTCCCACTTTGGGGCCAGCTGTTTATAACTCCTCATTCACCAGGGAAGAGTCATAACCTTGGGTGAAGTATTTCTCTGTGGCTGAGGGCAATGCTCAATTTGGAAAGCGTGAATTATTAACAGCCAGTATTTTTAGGAGGTGGGGTACATTGTCCCTGAGGATGAGGATTTAGGTAGAGCACTGCAAAATACACAACTTCCCCTAAAACTAGACTAATCGTCTCCATTAAATCAAGCCTCACACCACTTACTTACATCATTTTTCTGGGACCATAGACATTGGTATTTATAATTTCATCAAACAGATGGATTCACCTCTGTTTCTTATTCTCTACACATATTTCCATGAACTCTACTCACTCCATCTTTAGAAGTAGAATGTTTTCAAACCATCTCCCACTTGCCTGCCTCACTAGTTCTCATCCTTAAGTTCCCACTTTGACCTAAGCTTTAAACTTCAACTTTCAGTGTCACTCAGCCCCTTGAATGGTCAACTTGATCTGATTTTGCTACCCTTAAACTGCTTCTTTTGTTCATTGACCCTCTGGCTTCATACACCAAGACCACACATAATGGGTCCAAGCTTTGGGAGCCAAATTATATGTTCCAACTCTCACCCTCTCCCACCTCAAAGAAGAAGAAAATAAATGTTCTCCACATAACTAACTGCAGATTTCTCCAATATTCCAGGTATTTATTCCAGACTTTCAGGATTAGAGCATAAGTAGACTACAAAGCATAAACTATATTACCTATTGCTACATAATAAATTACTCCAAAGGCCAACAGCATCAAAGAGCAAGCCTTTTATCACCTCCCAGTTTCTGTCGATCAGGAATCCAGGCATGGCTTCCCTGAGTGTTCTGCCTCTAGGTCTTTCTCCAGGTTCCAATCAAGGTGTCAACCAGGGCTGCATCCTCACGTGAAAGCTCAACTGATGGAGAAGCTACTTATAAACTCAGTCAGGTGAATGTTGTCAAGATTAAGTTGCTTGAGCCTAACCAATGGCCAAGGATAATAGGGGGGTGAGGGCATGATTGGGGGTGGGGTGGGAATGGGGGGGGTTGAGGACGAATATGTGATTCCTTAATCAATAAAGAAATTAATTAATAAATAAAAGATTAAGTTGCTCACAAGCTGCCAAGCTAAAGGCCTTGATTTCTTCTGGCTGTTGGTCAGAGGTCTTCCCCAGCTCCTTGCCATAGGTCATCTCACAACAATGGCAACGAGAGTCCTGGACACGGAGCAGGAAAAAGTGACCAGAGAGTGCTAGCATGGATTTGTAGCCTAATCTTAAAGGTGCCATTCTAACTCTTTTGCCTTATTATGTTCATTAAAATAGGATGACTGGGTCCATCATCAAGCTAAGGATAAGGGGTTACATAAGAACATGAATACCAGAATACAGGAATCATTGGAGGTTAACTCAGAGGCTATCCACTACCTGGACCTTAACAAGAAGATTACAGTGTAGTCAGAGACATAGAAACACATTAAATTCTGAATAGCCATGGATATGTTAATAATAAAAATGGATGAAACTACAGCAATTTTTATTTATGAAATATTTATGAATCCCTAATGAGAGATAATGGCAATAGGTGCCACTCAAGTAGTTCAGATAAAGAACTGACTATGAACTGGCATAACCAGGGAAGGCTGCATGCATGTGAGGTATCCAGAAGCAAGCCCTTTGAATGAATGATTACAATCCTGGGTCCCATAACTAGAAACTTCTTAATCAAGAATCCTTTCATGACATTAGAAAAGATGAGTTATATAACTATAATTGACACAGACATTTGGTGTACATTTGAATTCCAAAAGTTAGTTTAGATGTGCTTCTAATTGCAATTCCCCCACCCCTCTTCTTTGGTATAAAGCCTGTTAAGATTTCTTTAGATTCTTCATTTAAGAAAAGAACTAAGAAGGAATGCAAACGGAAAAATGTTAGGATGTGGAAAGGATAGAAAAAATAAAACAATAATAATTTTCAAGGGCCTTGATTTTATGCACAAGGCACTGTAACTTCTCAGCAAGAAGTCTTTAGGTTTATCTCTAAAAATGGCATGACCAGTCCTGAACCTGCCATAACTGTAAATGAGAATAATTAATGTTGTGAGCTTGCTATGTGCCAGACACTCCTTCTCACTCTGAAAGTGAACAACAACAAATGAACCAAGCTGGCTGGCTGCTCCCTGTCCTCTCTGCTCCCTTCTCCCTGTTTATGTCCCTTTCTCCCCACCTGAGCCAGAGGCTCTTTCTTCCTTCAACCATGAAACCGACTCTCAAGAGAGTCCAGATTCCAGTCACTCACACCTCCGTGTGTTCTCAAGTCACACCTAAGGTACTTTCATTATGAACCTTACTGCTGACTTCTAAATGAAAGGCATTTTTCCTATAAAAAGACATTTCAGGCATCAGTGGGCACATAGGAGCCATATTTCCCACGTGGAGGATCAAGAGTGGTATTTTAGTCCCTGAAATGAAACCATATGAGGAGTTGCCTACTCATCAGGCTGGCCTTGGACTTGACCCATGTAATGGGTATTCGGTTAATAAATAGGGCCTTTCAGGAACATGCACGTTGACCTCGTGATCTGGCCCAAAGGGGCCACTGTTTTCCATTCACTAATGAGGTAGACCTTGGCTTTTTCCTGTGCCATTTAAAAGTGTGTGTGATATTTTGTTTCTCTTTAAATTTCTAAAACCTGAGAGAACAAAGTTGTCAGAAACTCCTGCTGGTAAGTATTGAAGACAATCTGAGCCATTAGAGAAAAAAGTTGTTTTCCCTCTTCCCAGGGAAGCTGGTGAGGATCATATAACAAGCCAACTGGAGGCCTCACCAGGGCTGCAGCCACAGCCACCCTCTCTACCCACCATCTTCCCTGTGAAGCTGCAGACTGCCAGCAGGGCTGACAATGACTTTGCGAAAGCCCCCACGTTCCTCATTAGGTAGGAGAAGCCCATTCACTGTGCCCCTACCAGGAGAGTCCAGTTTGCAGTTCTTGCTTTGCAAATAAGCATTTGCTAGAAGAGGTTGAAGAAGAAGCAAAATGTCTCCTTTTTGTCTGAATAATAGTCCACCCTCATCCACGGTTTCACTTTCCAAAGTTTCCATTACCCGAGGTCAACTGCAGTCTGAAAATATTAAATGCAGAATTCTAGAAATAAATAATTCATAAGTTTTAAATTGTGCACCGTTCCAACTACCTTACTGCATCTCATCACATAGGCATCGTATCATCTCACATCATCACAAGAGGGTGAATACAGTACAGTAAGAAATGTTTAGAGTGAGGAAGTAGATCAGATAACTTTTATTACAGTCTATTGTTACACTTGTTCTATTATTAGTGTTGTGAACCTCTTATTGTGTATAACATAAATTAAATGTTATTATAGGTATGAACACTGACTGACCAGATTATTATGATCTCTGAAAGCATAATAATCTGGCCACTAAGTGTGTGTGTGTGTGTGTGTGTGTGTGTGTGTGTGTGTGTGTGTAAATCTATATATATATGTATTTTGGGGGGGCCTGGTGCATGAATTCATGCATGGGTGGGGTCTGGCCAGCCTGGACAGGGGGACAGTTGGCTAGCCTGCCTGCTGGTTGAACTCCTAGTCTAAGGGGAAATTTGCATATTAGCCTTTTATTATATAGGATATACACTGAGTGGCCAGATTATTATGCGTTCAGAGATCATAATAATCTGGCCACTCAGTGTATATGTAAGAAAAACATAGTATTTACAGGGTTCAGTACTATCCATGGTTTCAGGCATCCACTGGGGGTCTTAAGACATATCATCTGCAGATAAGAGGGGAGTGGGGGCCACTGTATATGTAGTTATCTTTAGGCCGTTACCTTTACACTCTCACGAATTTAAACAATCCATTATGAAAAAGGGATTTACAGTTTGAATATTTGCTGTTGAAGCTTTTTTTTTTTTAATACTGTCTCCTGGAAAGCAAACAAACTATATATGATTTTTCACAAAGAGGAAGGGAGAGGGATAGATCGTTAGAAACATCGATGAGAGAGAATCATCAACCAGCTGCCTCCTGCACATCCCCTACGGCTGATGTGCCCGCAGCCAATGTACATGCCCTTGACCAGAATCGAACCTAGGACCTTTCAGTCCGCAGGCCAGCACTCTATCTACTGAGCCAAACAGGTTTTGGCTGTTGAAGCTTATTTAAAGGAATCTGATAAAACAGACAGGGCATTTTGAAATGAGAAGCCTATCCATGCACAAGCCTTTTCCCTTATGGACTCTCCCAACCGCACTAAACCAGTGGACAGGAGCTGCTATTCTTAAGTGTCTAAAATTCTGCAAGGCTCAAGTAATTAAGGCTTAGTCTCTGGTTTGGCCAGAGAAATGGTCATGATCTGTCAGCTCAATTCACAAAGAGTTATTTTACCTGGAGTGTGTATTTCCAAGATGGGAAACTTGAAGATGGCTAATGCCAGCATCCAGAGAATGCCAAGCAGAGAATGCAAAGCAGGAATATCACACCGGTTCCTGTGGGGTTGGTTGAACCAGTCTGTCATCTTATACTTCAGATTAATTCCTTCCTGTTAGTCCGTACTTCTTTCTCCTTGCTAAAGTGGTTTCAGAACCAGGACACACACATTCATACCCATAAACACACCCGCATGCATCCATACTATTATTAGTCGGGAAAAGTCTTCACCTTGGTTTGTCTAACATTTTCTGGGCTCCCACCCAAGGAAAAAAAAAATCTTACTCTACTTTTAACAGCAGGAGCCTTCACACCTCTGCAGCAGCTAAACATCACACAGTTTATGGTACAGAGCCTTTTAAAAAAAAAATCCTTGTGTTTTCCTAGCTGAAGGGAAAGCAGGGTCAATATAAATATTGAGAGGAAAGAAATTGCTTCTGGCAGCCAGGCAAAGTGAGAGAAAGAAGTTAGCATTTGTTTACTTCCTACTGTGGGTGCTGGGCACTTTGATTTTATTTTTTCTTTAAAAAGAATTTCTCCTTTTGTTTTGTTTTGTTTTATTTTTATTTGTTTGTTTGTTTTTGTTTTGATATTATGGTCTGTACGTTATCACACACCAGCACTTTTTTCCCCCTAAGAGCAACATTGTTCTGTACATCCACTCAAACTAACGTTTCTGCCTCAATTGCCTTATTTGGTGGGAAAAATGAGTTCAAATGTTAGTGTAAATAGAAAAGAGGAAGAGACATTGTATAATTTGGCAGGATAAGAGATTTGTAACCACATCTTTAAAAAAGGGAACTGATAATATTCTCTCTCATGCTAATCATAAGATAATACAATTTTCTTACAACAGAAGTTCTCATTCTGGTTCTGATTTTAGAACCCATCAGGTTTCTGACATAAGAAAGTAGGGTGTAGACTAAAAAAATGTGAAGTCTGTGAATCTCTATAGTAGTCTTTAACTAGTGTGAGGTTTATCAAGGAAAACACAACTCAGAATGATTTATAATTCATGGAAGGAATCTAAGAGGCATTCCAATATGGAATAAGACCTTTCTAATTTCTGTATCTATCAAACATAATATAGTATCAGACACTGCTTGGAGCAAGTCAAAATATTCTTATTTAATTCTAAAATTGGTACTAATATTTTATTCCTCACCTTATGGGTGAGGAGATCAAGAACAGGAAGAGTAGTTTTCCAATGTCTCACAGCTGCTAAATTCTAATCCCTGGACTGGGATTAGTTCGAACTAGGTACTGAAGCTAAAAAAAAAATATATCCCTACTCTCTATCGCTGTATGATCTGACCTCTATTCTGAGATGATTGCACAACTCAGAGCAGATCAATCAAAATCCTTTTATACAATGAGGACACAAAGCTCGAGATGTATAGGTCTGTATATGTGAATGGCAGGCCATGGATTGAGGCAGAGACCTGAAACAGGACAGCTGGACCCGTGTGCAAGAGATAAGCCTAGCAGTCCTAAAAATGAAGTATGCAATGCCCATGTGAAATTGACAAAGTATTATGCAAAGCCACAGACAAGCTGGGTGGAGAATGTGTTTGCTGTTCTGGTTTTCATGCTTCATGAAAAATAATGGACTTTAATAAATCCTAGAAAGGATTAAGGGGATTAGTAAATTTATATTTATAGATAAGCAAGGAAGATGAGAATCTCTCAGACTAGAACAATAGAGGGGGGGGAATCAGTGCTATTTGGATGAACACATCATGCAAGTAAACCAAGATACTCTTTCTCCATGACTGTGGAAAATGACATAATCTGAAACTAGAACAAATATTTCAAAAACAAGACTAATAGTAGGAGTTAAATTCATAAGCGATGCATTAATGGTGGGATACTAGAAGAAGCTGGAGTGCTTGACAGGCATTCTCTATATCTCCCTTTGCTCTGTCTTGGATTTTCTTGAGTCAACATGCCGGTAATTTCATGAATCCATATGCTGCCTTATTTAGAATCTCCCTCCTGCCCCATTAGGTCCCACACAGGCTGTAAGCATGTAAGAGCACAGTCCACATATCTAACATCCTTGTCTTCCCCTTAGCATGACCAGGTATATATACATCAAGTGCTCAGACATATTAGGTCTAGTAATAATTAATGTCGTTTTCTAATACTTTTTTAAATCGAATTTATTTAAACAATACAACAAAATTTAATCAACAATATAGTTGCCGTTGTTTTCTACTACTTGTGCCCAACGCTCAGGAAGCATTTTAATCCCTCTGTTGTAAAATTCTTGTGATTTTGATGCAAAAAATTCGGTCAATGCATTTTTGAGGCATTCTTCATTATTAAATTTTTTTCCAAGAAGAAAGTTTTGCAAAGAACGAAACAAATGGTAATCGGAAGGGGCAATATCAGGAGAATTTCAGGTTGAGGGAGAACTTCCCATTCCAACTGGCGCAGTTTTTCAGCAGTGATTCTTGCAGTATGCGGTCGTGCGTTATCATGGTGAAGAATTACGCCCTTCCGATTAATCAGCGCGGGTTCTTTTTCTCTTAAAGCTTGGGCTAACCTTTCCAATTGGGCACTATACACTGCACTTGTAATGCTTTGGTTAGATGGTAAAAGTTCATAATGAAGAATTCCTTTAAAATTCCACCAAACACACAACATCACTTTTTTCTCATGCAAGTCAGGTTTTGGCATGGGCTGCTGAGCCTCATTTTTGTCCAACCATTGAGGCCGCCTTTTCAAATTAACATACAGCACCCATTGTTCATCTCCGGTAACAATTTGCTCTAAAAACGGCAAACGGTTTTGACAAGAGAGGAGCGAACTGCAAATTGTGACTCTTTGATTACAGTTGTTGTCGGTCAACTCATGAGGAACCCATTTTCCAAACTTTTGGACTTTGCCAAGTGCACGCAATTGATTGGAAATTGTTTTTTGTGAACAATTTAAAGTTGTCGCAAGCTCTTGTTGGGTAATTTGAGGATTTTGCACCAAAAGAGCTTGAAGAGCTTCTTGATCAAAATTGGACACACGGCCTCGACCACTCTTGTCATCTAACGAAAAATTTCCCTCGCAAAATTTCTCAAACCAATGCTGGCATTTTCTGGCGCTAACTGCATCTTGACCAAGAGCACTACAGATGTTTTTTGCAGCCTCACTTGCTTTTCTTTCTAATTGGAACTTGTAAAGCATGCAGTGCCGAATATGCTCTTCATCCGCCATCTTCTTAGCCCTAGTTTTGCAACAAAAACCAAATCAAACACAAACTTTTTCAAGCAAAACTTGTTAATTGCACTTCACACGTTCTGTAGATACCACGTGTTTGAAGGTTATGTCAATACAAGTCAACGCCAAGCAAGATTTTAAACGAATGTTTAAAAACTATATTAATTATTACTAGACCTGATACTAATGAGAAAAAAATAGAATGAGAAACCCAACCCAAAGTTAGAGCAGTAACTTATATTCAGAAATATTAATTTCATTTCTTATTTACCAGCCTATAGGTCTACTATATGATAATTTCCCCTGAATTACAAGTTGTCCTACTTCCTACCAAATTTATTCAACTCTTGGTTACCCATAATCATCAAATATCTGGTGAATTATCCATGAGAAGATACAAAAAAAAAGTTTGATACTATTAATATAAAGTTATAGATCTATCAAGCAGGATTTGGAACTAGACCTGCCAGATTCTAAAATTACTATTTTTTAAGCTTCACCATGCTGCCTCTCTTGGAAGCATCATTGTGCTGAACCTACGTTGAAAGTCCAAGCCATGCTTTTTACTTCTCACCAACCTGTCTGTCCCCGGAGTGCCAAAAAGTGCCTCATACCCATCTCGAAGGAGATGAGGTAGCCATGTGGACAGGCTGGAATGATGGATCAGTCTATAACCCTAGTTATGCAGAGAATAGTTAACACAGCCGACTGTGTGTGAGACTGGTATCCTTGGAAAGGCTGCAGCAAAATTGCCCTTTGGCTGCCATCTGGGAACTTGGATTTGGGAGGGTCCTCACTATTTGCAGAACTGATCAAAATGATTCACTGTGCCTCAACTATTTGCAAAACCAAGATAGTTTATTTGGAACATCCGCTTTTACTCTGGGAGTCTATAACATGCCTATATGACTGGACCTCAGACCCAGCCTCCCCTATTGACAATATTTCACGTGTTGTCACAACTCTTTGCCAGGGAAATTAAGCATATTCTGTGGCTCCACTGGGAGAGGCTTGGGTCTGGTTCCATCCAGACTTCATCCCCTGTATCTTTTCTCTTTGCTCATTTTGCTTTGTATGCTTTCACTGTGATAAATCTTAGACACTGGTGTTCAGTATTGTGAATCCTCCCAGAAAATTAGCAAAACTGGAGTGCCCTTGGTAGACCCCCTCCCCCCAGTATACTATTCATTGGACCACCTTAAAATTTTTCTTGTGGGAAAAGAGGACTAAAAAATGCTATGCAGCTTGAGACTCTCAGAGGTTCCTATGTATGTGCTGCCCCCTTTCCCAAGGTTATTCTGGAAGTCTGTTGCCCACACTCTGATGCTTACTGTGTTTTAGGGGAAATTCTATCATCTTCAAACACATGACACATTTTCTTAGCAGTAGAATAAGATTTTGCTGGCACTCTGAAATGGCCAGAAAGCCTGGGCACAGAGCAGCTTCCAAGATGAGTCCTTAAGGAGATAGGCGATGTGAAGGCTCTAAAAACAGCTTCCCAGTGTTTACACACCGGGGCCTCCTTTGGGATGGGGAAGCTCTCTATAAACAAAAGGTGACTTGCCTGTGCTTTGTTCTCAAAATAAACATGCTTTTGATGAAAATATGGCCTTCTTGCTGGAAAAAAAAAAAAAATCAGGGAAGTTTCTTTTTTCTCCAGCCCTTATGTTAAAATAAGCACAACCCTAATCAGTTTGGCTCAGTGGATAAAGTGGCAGCCTGTGGACTGAAGGGTCCCAGGTTCGATTCCGGTCAAGGGCATGTATCTTGGTTGCGGGCACATACCCAGTGGGGAGTTTGCAGAAGGCAGCTGATTGATGTTTCTCTCTCATCGATGTTTCTGACTCTCTATCTTTCTCCCTTCTTCTCTGTAAAAAAAAAAAAAAAAAAAATCAATAAAATACATATTAAAAAATAAAACAAAAGAAGCACATATCTGGGTTTGTATTTCTGATCACAACAGAAGTTACACAGGGCCATCACCAACATCTCAATCATTGGCAGGTCTCCTGAGTAACCAAGCAGGGCAATACACTTGACTGTGTGAAGCAACACACTGGGGAAAATAAAACTATCTCTGCGAGGGAGAGGAAACTCTGGGAACTTTTCCCGTGCAAATATTAGATTGGAAGAAGCAAACAGATAGATAAAAGAAAAGTCTATAATCTGAGTTCAATTTTCTTGATGAGCGCTGCTGAGTTAGTTATTTTGTGAAGGAGTTTGTTGTGTGTGTGCGTGTGTGTGGTTTTTTTTTCTCCCTTAATCGTCTTTCTGCAATGCAATAAAGTTTGCATGGATTTTATCCAAACCAGGCTAGGGAACTAGGGCTTTCAGTATCTATTACCAGATTAGGCCCTTGCCTAATAAATGAGTTTTGTGAATCTTGACTGCGGCAATTGACTCCAGAGAATTTCCTGCTGTCAGTTTCTCTGGAGCGAGGAGATTGGGTGGGGGGAGAGGGAGCAAGGTGGGGTGCTGGGCTTATTGCTCCCAATATGCTCTGTGCTGTTGTGCCTGGCTGTGCATATGCCTGGGACTCACGGCATATGGGCCAGGAGCTGCCAGTGGCCCGCTTAGCAGCTGTCTTCGGCATATTTTGACATACAAGCCATTATATTTTTGGCTGGCTAATTGCTTTTTTATTAAACAATTGTTGGAAGTTGGCTGATAATTTTTATGAATTTAAAATGAAAGCCTCGCTGAGAACTTCTGAGAGCAAACAGTGCTTGGTCCACCTGGGAAAATAGGAAAGGGCTGGCACCCCATCTGCCAAAGAAAACTCATCAAGCCCAGCAACGGAGAATGAGAGGGGGGCAGTTTCCATTTCTCATCGTCCTAGGTTCTCCTCAAAGACTAATGTATGGCTCAGGAAAGGACAAGCAATGTGACCCTCTTGAAGGTCTGCTGGGTTGGGAGAGTTTGTTTTTTTTTTACTTATGTCTCCCAGTGAAGCCCATTGTCCCACATTCTCTCTTCATCTCTCCAAGGGCATGCAAAATGGAACAAGGGGCAAGCTCATGGACTCAGTGGTTTCTGTTCTGGGAAGGACGCTGCCCTCCCGCTATTCTTTCTACCTCCTCACAGTGCAGACAGGAGAGCACCTGACAAATTTAGGAGGAGGTATGTGCAGGCTGCTGGAGGACAGGGACCCCAGTCCCATAAGAAGCTGTGCTTGGCCCAGCTGGTGTAGCTCAGTGGTCCAGTGTCAGCCTATGAAACAGAAGGTCATGGTTTGATCCCCAGTGGGGGGCATGCAGGAGAGGCAGCCAATCAATTATTCTCTCTCATCATTTCTGTTTCTACATCTCTCTCCCTCTTTGAAATCAATAAAAATACAGTGTTGTTTTGTGTGTTTTTTTAAAGAATGGGAAGGGGAACTATTTTAAAAGAAAAAAAAAAGGAACTGTGGTTGGGTGCTATGCCTTTTTCTGAACACTGTGAGCTTCTGGGATCATCTGTCAGGCAAACTCCCTCATCTCTTTCCCACAGCAGGCCACCAGCCCACAACTCTGATTGCTTTGTCTCTCATCTCCACGAGATTGTATTGCTTCTGCCCTCACACAGTTATATTCTCAGAGCCTGGCATGCAGTAGGAGCTAAAAAATGCATTTGTCAAATCAAGAATCAGCTTTATAATATAAACAGGGGGCCTCAGATTGCAATCTAGATGTCCTGCAGTCTCTCTGAAAATTGTCCTGTGAAAACTGTCAGCAGGCTGTTAGGATTTGCTCTACTCCTTTTAGTCGAGCCTCCTTTATTCTCCTGGGCTTTGCTCTACCTCATTAATGTTAATATCTTATCTAACCTTTTCTCGGCTCCACCGTGATGGGACTTCTATTCCACTGCCTAATCGCTCTTGCTCTTCATCTTTCAAAACGTCCACCCTAAACTTTTTCTTCCTTAGCTTCCGGCCATTTCATGCCTCTTCTGAGACTTAATCATCTTTTTCTTTGCCTACTTTCGCTCAGAGAAATGGACTGCAAATTGCAAAAGGGCTTTAGAAAATAAAGGAGAGACCCAGTGTCAGGCGCATTCTTACAACCTGCAAAAGGCTCATTCGTCCCTTATTTCCCCATTTCCACGGGGAGTTGAGGTCCCTCTGGTGGAGGATTTTATGTCAAGTCACAGGTAAGAAAATGAATAGCTATTTCTGCCAATCTTACCCCAGAATAAGATTAGAGCTGAGAGCCTGCAATTTCTTCTAAGTATCTATGCTGCTAGCAAAAGACCAGTCCTTTTCTATCAAGGTCACCCTCTCTTCAGATCAGTAGGCAGAGGAGATCTCAGGTGTTAAGGGCCCTTTTGGGTAGAGTTGAGATCACCAGGGAGGCATCAGGAGGTGAGAGAGTTAAGACCTGGAGTTTACAAGCATTTAGATGTCAAATGTTTCTACATGTAATAACAGGGGCAGTTAGCTCCCTCAGACGGCACCTGTATTCAGGCTATTTGAGTCTGGGGAAAAACTATAACGCAAACCATCATAATAGGCCCACGACCATTTCCACAACCCAGGTGCCACATTACTGAGTCGTTTGAGGCAGCCAGAGGCATTTGACAATGGAGCCAAGGAGGGAAAGCAATCAGATGTGACCATTTCAGTCAGGGAACAACTTCAGGTTGCTCACCCTCTGATTAACTGCTCCAAAAGTGGTGCTCTAACTTTATATTCCATTCCTCACTCGAAGCCATGATTGCCCTGTAAAATGTCCTTATCAAGCATGGGGGTGGGGGGGAAGGCAGGAATTAATAAGCTCAACTAAGAACTGGGATTGCTTCAGCCGAAGAAAGAAGACAAAGAAATATTTTCTCAGATATAACTATTAAGGTCAAGGCGGAGATCTCCAGCAGGCAGACGTCGACATTCTTAATGATATTCAAATGGACAGCCTCCACAAGAGAAGATGAGGCCAGCAAAAAGCAACAGAGGGAAGTCTCAGGGAGAAGCAATGTAATCAGAAAACCAAGTTGCTCTCATTTTTGTCTAAAAAGTCCACGTCCATAGTCCTGAGAAGCTGTGCATTGGAAGAAATCATGGGCATATGCTGTGACTACCGCATTGATTCTTGTTTTCCTCTTTCCCAAAAGAACACTGAAGGTTGCACTCTGAGCTCACCTTCCAGCACTGCCACATAAAAAGGCAATTTAAGAATAGTGGGGCATGGCTTTTGACATCTGATAGACAGCCTAAACGCTTTTTATCTTATCAGCTCCTCTCACTCTCGCTCTCTTATACTTGTTTGTTCCCCAATGAAGCCATCTTTTGCTCTTCCTCAACTCCCCAATTCCCACCTCGCTCATGGAAGATTTTAAAAGAAAAACAAGTTTTTTATTAAAGTCATATACAAAGCATCCCTGTGTCCCTGGACCCTCTGGCGAGCGTGGGATGTGCTCTGTTTGACAAAAGAAACTGATGGCATATTTTGCTCCCTATCTGGACACAAAGAAATGAAACTGGGCATCTTCCTGTCAAATGCTACATAAGAACCATGACAATTAGCAAGGCTTTTAAAAAAATTAGTTGGGCCCTTTTAACAAAAATAACTTAAAATTGTGTTTCAAGACTGTTATTGAGACAAATAGAAATATATCGCAATATGAACAAAATTCAACTAGGTGAAAGAAAAAGAAATTTTAAAAAAAAACTATGAATAAGGTCCTCTAAAAGAAAAGTGAAATCAGGAAATAATAAAATTATTCAAATGATTCAGAATAGACAGCAAATTGAGGTGCGGCAAGACTGAAGATAATGCTTCATGAATTTTCTGATTTTGTTATGTACATCAATCAAATTCAAGAGGGGGAGAGAGAGAAAAGGAGAGGAGGAAAGAGTACCTACAACTATCAAATTAAATTATGCCTAGAGAAAAATGTATTTTCTTGCTCTTTTTTCAAACTAAGAGTTGGCTTAATTGATCTCTGTCAATGTTATAACTTAATGACAGCAAAGTGAAGCAATATTCTATCAAAATATATAAAAGTAGATATTGTGCTGCCCTGGCCAGTGTTACTAAGTGGTTAGCATTGGCCTGCACACTGAAGGGTCACGGGTTCCCTCCCTGCCCTCAGATAGGGCTCCTATACGAGGCAACCAGTCGAATTGTCTCTCTCACATCACTGTCTCCCTCTCTCTCTCTCTCTCTCTCTCTCTCTCTCTCTCTCTCTCTCTCTCTCTCTCTCTCTCTCTCTCTCTCTCTTCTCCCCCCTCCCTTCCACTCTATCTAAAAAGCAATAAAAAAAAATACTCTCAGGTGAGGATTAACTGCAAAAAAAGATCTTGAGCTATTGTTTAGTACTTTATCCCCAGAGATGATGAGAGAAAGAGAAAGCATGTATCATAAATGTTGAGTCAAACCACCAACGCTCAAATCCCAACTCTGCCATTTACTGACTTTGTAAGCTTGAACCTTCTAAACTCGCCTCTCCAAGCCTCAGTTCCCCACGAGTAAGATTAGATAATAATAGTTCCTGCCTCCTAAAGTGTGGTGAGATTACATAATTAATTAATTTGGGAAAGCTCTTCGCAGAGTTCCTGAGTCCTGCGGATGCACACATATACATCACCGCTCAGGTGAGCAGCTGCCATTGCTAGTAATGCCAACATTATTAGCATTTCTGCGTTTAAAAGTCTACATGAGAACAGCATAGCGAGAGCAAATTGAATAAATAGATTGTCATAAAAAGAGCAGAAACGTCCATCTATACAGAGTGAATACATTTGCTAAAGGTTAATAGCATTTTTCAGAGTTAAGGCATGGGTATGTATATATCACTATGAACATTTTTTTTCCCTCCATAAATTTGTTGAGCAAAGTATTACTCTTACTAGATCTTCTCCGTGTACAGAAGCAGATCATTTTAGCAACATCATCAGGTAATGAGCCATTTGTTACATAAATGAATTCTCTAAATGTGAAGAGGTGAAATTGTTAGGTAGAGAGCCAAAGACAGAAATAGAGATTATTGGGGGGTGGAGAGGGAGTTTAATGGAAATCTTTTTTAAGGCAATAAATACCCACATGGGGTCTAAAATGTAACCTTTTCTGAATGACATGCCAGCGATATCAACATGAGCTATTGCTCCATGCTGGCTGCTATTTTCCCTAAATAGAAATTCTCCGCGCCGTACAGTGTGGTATAAAGAGCCCTTTGCCTAAGCACAGCATAGCCTCAAATGCTACCCTTTTTCAAGTCTCCTTTCAACACCCTGCCATTCTCCTATGTCCCTCCAGCCTCTTAGTCTCATATGTTTGCTTGCTTATTTATTTATATATTTAGGCAGTGCTTATTGAATTATCCTGTGTCGGGACTATGCAGAGAATATGATGATAAATAGGCCAGCGTTAACTGCCCTAAAGGAGATAGCAGTCTAGAGGGATGCACAAATGTTGGCTATTCTATCTCACTCTACATAATGTATGTGCCTCTTCCTCATTTCTCTCCTCACTAGCCCCCTCTCCCCCTCTCTCCCTTCTGCTGAAGGCAAGGAAACCAATTAGCCAAGCTGGTTAAAATTGTATTTTTAATGGGAGCGAGCATATTCTGAGTCAGGGGTTCTCCTTTTAGTAAAATACATACAATTTATTTTTAATGACCTTGCCGCATCTAGTCCAGTGGTTTAGAAGCCATTTGTTTTACTTGATTATTTTCTCTAGCATTCCAGAGAGATGAGGTTGCCAGAGTAATGGCCTCTGGATAAGTGAGAAATTTGTGTGTTGTAGTAAATAAAAAAGCCTGTGCAGCTAGCTAATGCTTCCAAATGAGACTATACCATCAAGGCTGAATACTAAATAATGTTTGTGGTGTTTCTCTAAACACTTTGTGAACAAAGACTGTCCTTCTGCCCCAGATATCTCTCTCTCTCTCTCTCTCTCTCTCTCTCTCTCTCTCTCTCTCTCTCTCTCTCTCTCTCTCACACACACACACACACACACACACACACACACACACACATTGTTAAACAGTATTTGAGGGAAAATGAAAGGAAATGTTACTTCCACCAACAATGCATTACACTAATTCATCGCCCCTAAGAAGTTGCACAGGCTGCACACAGAAATAGGTTAAAAGATGACTTGTTAGACAGAGAGCAAGATGACTGGGGCTAATCTTTTCAATCTCTCAAAAACATCTATGCACAAAATACAAACACTAAAAGAAACAATACAAATGGACAACACAATTAGAATGCCAAAGAAACAAACAAATATCTCCATAGATATAAAAAAAGACTTTTTTTTTTCTCATTTGAAAACTCTTTACAAGATAACCGGATGTTTAAAGCAAAAATAGTGATAATAAACAGTGGTGTTAACATATAGAGAAGTAAAATACATAATTGCCACAGTACAAAGAATAGACAGAAAACAATAGAAATATCCTGTTGTAAAATTCTGTACATAAACTGACAATGTTATTTGAAGATAGATCATAATGAGTCAAAGATGTATACTGCATATCCTCAAGCAATTACTAAAAATTAAAACAATAAGCCAATAATGTAGAGAAAATGAAATGAAATGAAAGCACAAAAAATATTCAGTTAGTTCATCAAAGATAAGTAACTACGTCCAATGGAACAATGAACAGCAGGACAAATGAAAACAAAGAGCAATATGTTAGATTTAGGCCCAACTATGTCAATAAATGGTCTAAGAAAATCAAGACCCAGCTTATGCTATGTATAAGATACCCACTTTAAATATAAAGATACAGATAGCTTAAAGGTAAAAAGTTAAAAAATAAAAATATGTGCTATGCAAGCACTAATGAAAGGAAGCTGGTTTGCCTATATTGGCACCAAGTAAAGCCGACTCCAGAACAAGCAAGACACAGAGAGGGACATTTCATAATAATTTAAAGGAAATATAAATATTCTAAATCGACACATTTTTTATCTACCAAATAACAGCATTTAAAATATATGGAAAACAAGTTAGGGACCTGAAAAAAACTGAAAAGAAATATAAACCAATAATTATACTGAATCAATACTCCTCTCTCTATGACTCATAAAAAAAGAAGAAAAACGTAGGTAGGTAATGGGTATTTTTAACAACAGTATAAGACAATTTAACCTAATTGTCATTTATCAGGTTTACCAATTAATAATGTGGATTTTGTAATAAAAGAAAGCACGATAATTTCAAGAGAAACATCAAAAGTGCTTTATTCAAAGTAATGTCCATCACTAGCTACACGTTTCCCCCATCTTTCAGGTAATTTGTGGGTACCGTCCCAATAGAACTTTTCTTGTTTTGAGGCAAACCATTCAGAGACCAAATTTTCCACTTCTTTGTACGTTTTGAAGTGCTGCTCAGAATGCACATGTACCATTACTCAGAACAAGTGGTAATCTGAAGGAGCAAGGTTTGGTGAATACCGCAGGTGGGTTAATACTTCCCAGACAAGATCTTTTCATGTATCTTTAACTGGTTTTGAAGTGTGTAATGGTGCATAATCATGAAGCAAAATTACTTTGCAGTGTCTTCTGGCCAATTCTGGTTCAAATTGATTATTTGTTGTCGGTAGCGATCAGTATTAATGGTTTCACCTGGTTTTAGAAACTCATAATACACCACACCTTCCTGATCCCACCAAACGCAGAGCATTGTCTTCTTTCCAAAGAGATTTGGCCTTGCAATTGATGTTGATGGTTAATCTGGATTAACCCATGATTTTGTGTGTTTGGGATTCTCAAAATAAATCCATTTTCATCGCCAGTCACAATTCAATGCAAAAAAAGTCTTTCGTGCTGTTGAAGCAACATTTTACTGATGACATTTAGATTTTCCACTTGTCTTTTATTCAGTTGATGTGGCACCTATTTTCCTTCCTTTAAAATATTTCCCATTGCTTGTAAATGATCGGAAATTGTTTGCTGAGCAACGCTTAATCTTTCTGCAAGTTGTTTTTGAGTTTAACATGCATTTTCACTCAACAATGCTTGAAATTGTTGGTCTTCAAACTTTCTCAGTTGATCTGGACATTCCCTTTCTTTCACATTGAAATCATCACTAACCTGTTAACCGAGCAGGACGTATAAATACGTCAAACGTAAACAATATCGGGTACGGGTAGGACATATGAATACGTCCTTGAAATATATGTTGCGCCCTGAAATGGGCAGGACTATATTGCCGAACAACAAAGGAATTAGTCATCCATACATGTCTCAACATGAATTTAAGAGACGGAGGGAATCAGTATAATTTCGCTATTGACAGTGGTGGACATGTTCTGGGTGAGCAGTGATAGGTACGTACTTACACTTACCTACCTATTTTCGTATTATATATCGCTTACTTATATTTTTTATATCTCCAACCTCTATATAATAGAAAAACATATAAAATTGATCCAATCATCAATAATTTGTCAGAAAAGTTTAAAAGATTTTATGTATGTGAACGAGAAATATGCATAGATGAATCTCTTTTATTATGAAAAGGGAATTTATTTTGGAAACAATATATGTATATCTACAAAAAGAGCTAGATTTGGAATGAAGTTTATTTTGAGTGAAAGCCAATCTGGATACGTACAAAATATAATTTTATACACAGGCAAGAACACAAATTATGGTTCAAACTACCCACAAGAAAAACAATCAACAAGAATTGTTTTGGAGTTAACACATGACTTACTGAATAAAGGGTATAGGATTTACTTAGATAATTTCTATACGTCAATTCATTTGGCTGAACTCTTGTGTCAAAACAACACAGACATTGTTGGAACAATGAGGATAAACAGAGTCGGAATCCCCAGTGAAATAAAAACAAAAAAATTACAGAAAAATGAACATATAGTAAGAATCAAAGACAAACTTATGGTTTTAAAATGGAAGGATAAAAAAGATGTATTGATGCTCAGTTCTATTCATTATGATGAAAAGACAGTGATTGAAAAGAGAGGAAGAAGGCAAGAAAAACCGGATGTTGTCCTGGATTATAACAAGAATATGGGCGGCGTAAATTTGGGAGATGGAGTTATGGTGGCCTACACGGCTGCCCGTAACAGGGTAAAAAAAATTTATAAAAAAAATTTTCTATGATTAATTGATATGTGCTGCTTCAATGCATATATTATATTCAAAAAAGATAAAGGTCATTTGGATCGATCACACTTTTTTATAGAGTGTGTAGAGAAATTGGTAGATAACAACAGAGTGAAAACCCACCCAAAGACATCAACAAGCAGCTCTACATCTAAACCATCATGCTTAGTTGAAAGGCATTTTCCAGAACAAATGAAAAGCGATATAGGAAAAACTAAATCCAGGAAATGCCGAGTTTGCTACAAAAAAGGTGTTAGGAAAGAATCTACATACTTGTGTCCAGATTGTAAGGTAGCACTATGTATTAACAATTGTTTTAAAATATATCACACGAAAGTTGAGTTTTGAATTTTTACATCTATATTTCAATTTTTTAAACTCAATATTTCTATTTTATTTGTGTGCCTTTGTTTATTGTTCTGTAATTGTTAACTTTTTATTTTTTATTGTGTATAGAAATAAAAATATATATTTTTTGTAATCTTTATAATTGTTTGTAAAATTTATAATTTTTAATTTGATGTTTCCATTTTTTTGTTGGTATTCTTTTCTATTTGTTTGTAATTTTGTATTTTCCTTTGTGCTTTATATATAAATAAACAAAAAAATATATATTTCATTTATTTTAATTAAGTATAAATAAATAAAATAATAGTATAAAATTACGTCCACTGGGCATGACATACTGACACGTCCTAGTGAAAGAGTATGCACCCGTGGTACATTGTGTAATTAAAAAGGGAACTCCCCAGTTAACAGGTTAAGTACAGCAAAGGGAATAGAGTCAATAATAGTCTAATAACTATGTATGGTGTCAAATGGGTACAAAATTTACCAGGATGATCACTTTATTAAGTCGTATAATGTTTAATCCCTCGGGTGTCTACCTGAAACTAATATAAAAATGTATGTTAACAGCAACTGAAAATCAAAAAAATTATTTTAAAAGATAAAAGGTAGAAGAAGAATGGCAGGACAGTGGCAAAAGGGTGGGGAAGAGAGACATCTTATTTTGTTGAGGAAATTTTTTAAAAAAATGATCAAGCAACTCAAAAATATCTGCACAGTACCATGGCCTCTTTGAAGGATAGTTATTTAAATTCGGTGTCATTGTTAAAGGAATAAGGCAAAAACCCTGTGTTGTTTTATAAGAAACGTCCGCCTCCAAAATCACATTTATAAACCTACAGGAGAATAAAGGGATACTTTTTAAGTGAAAAAACACTAAGCCTATTCTAATCCCTCCTGCCTTTGTTATTGGCGTCACATTTCTGTTCCGGAATCTCCAGAATGCCCCAGGAAAACCTGCAGGTTCGCTTTCAAGATCATTCCCTGCTTTTCCCGCAAATCCCCCTTTTTTTTCCCCCCTTTAAATTAGCATACCATGGTATAAACTTTCTGGTTAAAGATATTTTAACAAAAAGCAAGAAGGTGGGAAGCTGTTTTATTCTTGAGCAGTTTTATTCTTTCCCAATTGCCTCCTTATTATCCCTACTGAGAATGTGATCGTTCTCTCTTTTAAAACTCAATCTGCCAGTTTAGAGGTTAATGATTAGCTTTAATAAGTCTGTGCCTTTTATTGTAGTCTAGGTTCCGGAATTAAATCAAATGTAATGGAAAAAAATAAAATTAAGACAATTGGGCTCTGGTCCCAGTACTACCAATAACTGGTTGTCTGACCTTGGGAAAGCCTTCAGCTTCTCTGGAACTGCATCTATAAAACAAGGTGGTTGGAGGAGCCGATCTCCATATGTGGCTCTAAAACTCTATGCTCGTCTGAATAAGAAAGCCTCAGATTTAAATGCTAATTCATTGCTGGTAATAATTTTCTCAACTAGCCGAAACCGGTTTGGCTCAGTGGATAGAGTGTCAGCCTGCGGACTGAAAGGTCCCAGGTTTGATTCAGGTCGAGGGCATGTTCCTTGATTGCAGGCACATCCCCAGTAGGGGGTGTGCAGGAGGCAGCTGATCAATGATTCTCTCTCATGGATGTTTCTAACTCTCTCTCCTTCTCTCTTCCGCTCTGTAAAAAATCAATAAAATATGTTATATAAAAATAAATAAATAATAATAATTTTCTTAACTAGTTAGTTCAGTTCTAACCTATCAGAACCTGATACATTATTTATTTCCATACTCGACTGTCCTTTGAAAGAGCAGCAGCAGAAAGAAGGAGAGAAGCCCACTCTTGCAGTGAGCTGTCTGCCTCCAAAGAGCCAGCTGTAGGGGGAAATGGGACAATCATGAGAAAAATGACTGAAATTGCTCTCCCTAACATCTCTCTCCATAAAGAAAGTTGCATCCCTAGCCAGTGGATAGAGCATCGGCCTGCAGACTGAGGGGTCCAGGGTTCAATTCTGGTCAAGGGCACATGCTCAGGTTACAGACTCGACCCACAGTAGGGCGTGTGCAGGAGGCAGCCAATCAATGATTCTCTCTCATCATTGATGTTTCTATCTCTCTCCCTCTCCCTTCCTCTCTGAAATCAATAAAAAATATATCAACATGTTAAGTGCCCAAATTTGCAGTGAGAATGGGATGTGGGAACAGGCAGGGAGATCCTGCTGGTGGAAGTGATTAAATACCATAATGGATTGATCTATTTCCTTTAACCTTGTCTTTCTTTCCTTTAAAAATATACCTTAACCCTTTCTTTGCTTCAGCCTCATTGTGAAGCAAAAGAGCATAGGAACTTTCTTTTCTTTCTCATCAGTTCAGGCAACCAATTCTTCTGTGAAAAGGAAAAGGAAATCAAACTGAAAATTATCTTCAGTTTGGAAAAAAGAAATGATAAAGGTTGCTGAGTTACATAAAAATGACTACAAAAATGCCACACTTATTTTTTAAAATGACAACTTGCAAATCTTCAAATCTAAATAAGAACTGCTCTGAGCTTAGAAGGCAGTTAAGAAACTGTTGAAAAACTGAGACATATGATGAGCTTTGGGTTTTGCTTTTTCTGGTTGTTTTTTAGTCCTCTAGGGAAGCTTATAGCAGAAGCAGGGGGGAAAAAGGAGTCCAACATTCAGACTCAAGGGTTCACAGCCTTTAGCAAAAACGTCTGTTCCTTCCCTTTGCCAGAGGTGACAATAAAGCCTGACTCATCTAAGGGCTTGAGTAGAAGTGATTCTCTGAAACCCAATCAGATAACTTTTATTTGGGGGGTTGAGGGGAAATGGTTCTACAAAGTGAGAGAGGCTCAAAGTCAGAGTGAACAATTTTTCTACCATAGCTCACATGTGCACAGATAAAAGCTAGAGTCTCTTGCCCCTTAAAAAATGGAAAAGGATTAATATAAATGCTCAGTGTGTGGACTAATACATGTATAAGATATCTGCAAATTTCAGGGTGCGTGTGAGGAAATTTCCATATTTGTGGTCACCTGGCTTTGGGTCCTACTTCTACTTAATGATCTCCATTGATGATTTCCAGTGTTGTACTGCTACTGTTGTAAATTAGCTGGTTATTAATAACTAGAGGCCCAGTGCACAAAAATTTGTGCACTCAGGGGGTCCCTCAGCCCGGCCTGCGCCCTCTCACAGTGCAAGACCCCTTGGGGAATGTCCAACTGATGGCTTTTACCCACTCCCTGGAGGATCGGGCCTAAGCTGGAAGTCAGACATCCCTCTGCCAGCCTGGGAGCACTCAGGGGATGTCTGACTAGACAGACATTCTTAGCCACAGCAGACATCCTTAGCCATTGCCATGGAGGTGGAAGAGGCTCCTGCCACCACCATTGCACTAGCAGCTGACAGCCCTGCTGGTGCTGAGCGGAACTCCCCCTGTGGGAGACACTGACCGCCAGGGGGCAGCTCCTGCATTGAGTGTCTGCCCCCTAGTGGTCAGTGTGTGTCATAGCGACCAGTCGTTCCACTGTTAGGGTCAATTTGCATATTACCCTTTTATTATATAGGATTATTATATAGGATAGGAAAAGGAGCAGAATTGGAGGCCAGACATTATAGGCTTGGTCATTTAGGCAGCTTCATCAAGAAGCTGAAGTTTTACACTCCCCAGGGAACCACCAGTCCACTCACTGAAGATTACTGGTGGAAAAGACTAGACAAAGGAAAAAATGGGCACAGGAGCAGTGAGTCAGAATGACATTGGGAAGGTGCTTGCTGCCAGTCAAACCTGGGAACAGAGGTCATTGGCCAGAGGGGATTGGGCCAGTATGCCTGAGAAAACTTGGGAATACATAATTCCCCAAACAAAGGACTTTACTCTCTCTAAGATTTCTAGTCCTGTGGCTCTGCTCCTGCCCATGTTCCCTCCATAGCCATGTGGCCCTGCACATCCCACACACCATGGACTGATGTACTGCAACTAAGAACACAAACTAAGTTGGCTCAATGCTGGGCTGGCCCCTGCTCCCACATGGAGTGAAAACTCTGGACACTGGCTCTGATTCTAGCTCTGCTGAAGCCACAGCCACACTTCTTCTGTGGCGGTCAAAGGGAAATTGGACCTTGGGAACTCATGGGTGTAATGCCACAAAAATAAAACTTTCTACAATATCTCCTCCCTCCATGAGAGTCTCAGAAAATTCTTTTTCTCTAGACATCATAAGAAGCCCACTCCCACTAGCAACCAGAAAGGAAGAAGAGAGCTCCCCACCGAGAACAGAATCACTGTCCTCCAACTCATCACTAGGCCACCTTTTCATATCCGAGCCCACCAAGGAGTTCAGCAGAACCAAGGGGACCCTCCAATAAACCAAAACATCCTTCTAGAAGGGCAGTGGTGTTCTGGTCACAATGATTTTTGTCCCCCTGGTATCTACTCATACATGGGAAAGATAAGCAGTGTTATGTTCTAACTAAAACTAG
The DNA here is from genome assembly GCF_014108245.1 of Pipistrellus kuhlii. NCBI lineage: Eukaryota > Metazoa > Chordata > Mammalia > Chiroptera > Vespertilionidae > Pipistrellus > Pipistrellus kuhlii. The sequence continues at coordinate 6,423,189 of NW_023425404.1, forward strand.
AAAGGATCTCACCCATGAAGTCAACCTGCATTCTCTTTTCCTGTCTCCCCTTTCCCTGCCTCCTTCAGGAACCTCTGACCTCTCTTTTCTGCCAAGTCACTATCTTCCTCTCTGGATGTGGGAAAAACAATGCGTATTACCAATTAGCAAGGAAAGTTCCCTCGTGTTTCCCCTTAAAGTTTGACTTCCATTAAGTAATGAGAATTTAGCCATCAATAATTAAGACTATCCCTGGGAAACACTCCCACAAAAGCTAACAGCAGTGCTTTCTGAATAATAAAGCAGAAAAGGATTTTCCTAGCTGTAGTGATTTTCTTTTTATATGTTCACAATCCCCAAGGAGAAATAGACAGCCATTCTACCAAGATCCGGAAGCAATTCTGGTGCCCAGGTAGCACACTTAACACAAAAGACTCCAACAGTTGGCCCAGTATTAAATAACAAGTACTAAATAACACATCACCCAGGAAATAAATGACAGTATCTTTTGAAATTTAAAAGCCACTTGATTTTTCATTCTAAAGTCAGAAAGTTGAGTTTGACCGTAATTTTCTCATCAGTGGGGCAGTTCAGATTCAGCCACGAATCACTAACCAACAACCTTCAGCAAACAAAGAAGAGGACAACAGGCAGAGGAAGTATAGATTTAACATTACTGTTGCACAAAATAAGTATAGGGGCATTGGAGTGAAGAAGTTATTTCCTTCTTCTCCTGGTAGAAAAAAAGGAAACTTTAGTTATTTGTCAGATTTCCAAATACCACTTTATTCTTAAGAACACATGAGAATTTTTCAGATTTAAAAATCACAGTGTAGACAGTCATCTCAAGCATCAAAATTGAACTGCAAAGAAGGGCAGTGGGTTCAAGCTAGGACAAATGTATTAAGCAAATTGGAATGCTTCAGAGACCTTAGGCCAGTCAACGGGAAAAGGCAGTTGATAAGATTGGTGGTGGAGAGGTGGGAATGGAAAGAATCTCAGAGAAGACAATGAAGCTCAGAGTCTTTCAGGAGCTGGGAAGAATGAGCTTTCTTGCAATGAGCTGTAGTGGTGAATGGCAATTGCCCTCCAAGGTCCAAGTATGTGAATGTACTGCATGGGCCAGCTTAATCATAAACCAGGTCTGTGGCTCTAAATCACTGAACAGCCTTTTTACTTCTGAAGAGAGATAGAAACATAAAGTATATAGAATAGATACAGCCACTTTCTCAGCCTGACAACATCGAAGATTAAAGGGCATAGACAGATACCATCTACATAGCTTCTTTCCAGAGCTATTAAACTTGGAGACAAAGGGGACAGTAAGAGCTTCCCCACTAGGATATGGGAAATTGGAACCATGTTTTGGGAGACTCTGTCATGTTGGGGGAGTAAGGCCTCTAGGAATTTGAATAATTAGAGGGGAACAAAGAGACAAGAAAAGCTCTAGAGCTGTAGATGAGTTGGGGAGAAAACACCAACACAACTAACTACTAATATCCAAGACAATATGAGCTGGATGGGGTCATTGTCTATACTACCATCTCTCCCCACTCTCCATTCTTGGTCTACTCATACCCTAGGAATGACTTACAGCTCGCTCTGTTTATCTCTTTCTGCAGAATGCATGCACTCTCTTCATTCTGTTGATTGAAACTAATATCCAACCACCTGTAAATTCTCTAATATGATTCATTCTTTCATTCAACAAGTATACATTTAGAAATTAAAATGTGCCTGGCTCTGTCATAGATACATGGAATAAAGAGATATATAAAACAAGAGGCCTCTCCTCTAAAAGGAGGAATATCTAAAATTAGGAAGTCAGAAAAGGCTTTTTGGAAGAAATGACAACAACTAGTATCTTAAAGAAGTGGAAGCTAGCTAGGCCCAGAAAGTGCATATGCACTGCAATAGAAAATAGTACCTGGCAATATAAATGCACTTGTATTTGCTAGATGACCCCAAGAGAAGGTTTTCTTAACATCTGTTTTTAGTAAATTTTGCCTCATAAACAAAGTAATAAAAGAAAAATCAATAAGTAAGACTTGTACTTTTATTAACTTATACTGTAATTCACTAAGTCACTAATCAACCTCATTTATAGCCTTAATGAACAATTAAGTCTATCACTTATAGAACAAGCTGGAGGCCCATTCTCAAAGCAACCGTGATAATACTAAATATTAAAAATGTCCTATAAATGTCCCAGGCAAAGCTAACAAAAAGGTGAAAGAGGCCACTACAACATTAAGACAGGCAAAGTGAGTTCTCCCAGTTCAGAAATACCTTTGCCATACATTTTACTAATTAGAGATTCAACTGTGTCAATACATTTCTCTTTTTAAGGAAAGGGTGAGGTTCAGTAGTATACTATGTACCATTAATTCCTTAGTAAGTGTTTCCCTTATTGCAATGGTGGTATCATTCTCTAAGTCAACCAACTTTAGAATCATCTTTAATTCCTGCTCTCCCCCCCCCCTTTACTTGATTTATTCAGATGGATTTCAGGTAAAAAACAACAGAGACTGATTCTGATTGACTGAAGCACCACCAACAATTTTTTAAAGGGTTTATTATAAGGACATTGGGTATCTCACTGTTGCAGAAGCATTGACTGGCTGTTCTTTTCTCAATCTTTTTCTCCATTTTCCACTTCTGTAATAGAAATTGGGCATTCCAAACACTCACTAAATACTCATTTTCTTCATTTTTCACATTTCTATGCAGCTGGTTGACCATATCATTTGGCTCTGGCCAAGAAGATATAAGCCTCAGTCTGCTGGAGCTTCCAGGAAACCTTTGGGTCCCTTGGTAAAGTGGAAAATACAGTGGGTACTAATCCATCTCCCTTTTTCCTGTCTTACACGGAGACTCCAGCCTAAGGAAAAGGCCAAGAGGGCCTTAATACCATCAACCTATTGAATAAATGTTAGTAGCTACTTAACTCCAGTCTTGTTGCTTTATGGGGGGAAACTCCTCAGATGGTCTAAACCACAGCTAGTTGTGTTTCTGTTGACTTCAATCAAAAGAATGCTTGACTGATACATTGGAAGGATTCAAGTCTAAGTAGCCGGCACCAAAGCCCCAAACCAGACCACATAACTGATCTAGTTAGGGCCATCAGTCTACTTGGTACTGCTCTCCAACTTGCTGCCTTTTCTGCACCAGAAGTGCAATCTTACTGCAGCCACTCCCACCACTGTCCATGCTGACACTTCTGGATTCGGCACATTATCTAAATCACCACATGCCATTTCTTGTTACTATGACTCTAGCTTAAAAGTATATGGTGTTTACTAGCTGTGGCACCTGGTCTCCTGCATGTCTTAGCTGCAAGAGAAGCTTAACAGGTAATATCTGGCATTTTCAACCACTATGGATTTATACAACAGGGAATTCTCCCATATGTAGGAAAGAGGCTTATATGTTGGGCCAAAAGGAATGTGCATCTCACCTTGTCAAGCCGTGACCTCCCTAGATCATATCTTACTCACTATTGTGGACCAAATGTTTATGGACCCCAAAATGCATATGTTGAAATTCTAACTCCACTTTGAGATATTGGGCCTTCTGTAGTATAGATTTACATTTTATTCACACTACTCAGTGATTACTTTGGTCATTTAATTGGAAAACTCATTCCATTTTTTAAATTTTGAAAAATTATCCACTGGAAACTTTTCCAAATTTGTTTCTTTGCAGCTGAATTAAATTCTCACTTTCTGGAACTTCCATTAAAAAAAAAAAAAAAAAAAAAGCCTTTGGGGGTGATTAGGTCATGAGGGTGAAACTCTCATGACTGGGATTAGTGACTTACAAATGAGTAAGCTTTCCAGCCCCCCTGCCACATTGGAACAGAGAGATAACACATTTGTTTATACACCAGAAAGCAGGCCATTGCCAGACATCGAATCTGCCAGTACCTTGACCTTGGACTTCCCAGCCTCCAGAATTGTGAAGAAATAAATGTTTGTTGTTAAGCCACCATAAAGTCTATAGTATTTCTGTTATAGAAGCCTATTACCCACTAATCTCCGGCCATTGCATATGAAGTCATTTTAATTGTTTGAAATTGAAAAATCTCAAAAATTTTAAATCTAATACCACCTCTTGCCCAGGCAACTCCATTAGCACCTTACTTCCACTTCCTGTTCTTGTCAGTGGGGCTGGAAAACGAAGGACAAACTGAAGAGATTTTTAAATTGGATGTGAGTCATACAGGGAGATGATCAAGAATAATTCCCGAGTTTGGGAAATGAGCAACAGTGGTTAGACGTTGGTGTCACTCACAGAGGGAATTTAAGCATGAGGAGAGAACTTTAAAAGCAAAAAGAATCATGTCAGTTTGGGGACATGCTAGGTTTCAGGTGCCTGTGGGCTGGATGAAGTCTTTCAGTAGAGTTGGTTATGTAGGTCTGAAACAGAAATAAAGTTCTGGCAGTCATCAACTTATCAATGATCACTGAAGTCATAAAACTGCCTCATCCACCTGCGTTTCCTGCTGCTGTGAAAGGGAGGAACTTGGCATCTTCCACTCCTCCAAAGCCTCCTCTTTGTTCACAATATATACCCAACCACCAAGAACTGATCACACCAGTCACTAAGAGCTACCTCTCTGAAACCTGTCACCTTCCATCTCCACCTCTGCTGCTTTCATTCACCTCTTACCATCTTTCACCTGGAATTAGGCTCTGAACTAATGTTCAACCTGTCTACCATCACACACACACACACACACACACACACACACACGGCTATGGCGAGAGTGGCCTTTCTTAAACACAAAGACAGCTATGTTAATCTTCTGTTTAAAAACGGTTTGTATTTCCCCATTACCCAAAAGATAAAGTTCCATCCCTGTTTAAGACATCAGACCCCCCTCTACATCTCCAACCTCATTGCCTGGAGCTTCCAAAATATGCTCACCTGCATGGAGAATGTGTCTGTCACAGTCTTGATTGTATCTTACACATTTTCTTTTTTTTAAATATATTTTATTGATTTTTTACAGAGAGGAAGAGAGAGGGATAGAGAGTTAGAAACATCAATGAGAATCATCGGTCAGCTGCCTCTTGCGTGCCCCCTAGTGGGGGTGTGCCCGCAACCAAGGTACATGACCTTGGCCGGAATCGAACCTGGGACCTTTCAGTCCACAGGCCGACGCTCTATCCACTGAGCCAAACCAGTTTCGGCTACACATTTTCTTAATAAGGACAATGGTTTTAACCAATATACAATATATTACATGTCAGAATGGGAGAATCTCTTCACAAACTTAGATTATGAAAGTGTTGAGCCCAATTTGCCAAATTGCCATTTGCATTCGTGTTAACAGAACACTTAGGAAGGCAATTTATTAAAAGGCAGCGAGCTGCTTTTTAATGTGAAAATATGCTCAAAATCATTTAGGAAAAAAACTTCATGATCCTACAAAACACCCTTAGATTCCCCTTGTTTCTTGTCATTTCGAGGCTTAGCACTAAGCCCAGGAACACCTGCTTCTTTTTGTTCCTGTTGGTACAACTCTTCCTCCACTCAGTGAGGGTAATATAGAGTTGGTTCAAAAGTGCAGAGATCTAAAAAGAAACTTTCTCCAAATATCAAGAGCCAGCGGTCAGCCTAAACTAACTCATCCTCTGGGAGACAATGGGAGTGGAACGCTAAGCGCTTGAACTGGGGGCTATAAGAAAAGAATGCAAAGGTCGAGCCACTCAAATAAAAAACTTTGGTCTCCTATCACCTCGGGCTGCTTGTTTTGATGATGCTGCAGAGAGATGCCAACCCCAGGGTTATTTGGTACACTAGATTGAAACCTCTTGCTGTCCTGTAAAATAAAAGCAATTCAACAAATATTGATTGAAGGTTATGCTGCTGTTAGGAAACATGAAATTGTCACTGTCCTCAAAATCTGATCATCATTATTATTATTATTATTATTATTATTATTATTATTATTAAATTGTTAACATGCATTAAGTATTTGCCATTAGACAAGTTAAAATATTAATCTTCCCAGCAATCCTATGAGATAGATTTTTATCACCACCCCCTTTTGTAAATAGAAAAACTGGGGCTAGGTTTAGTAACTTTCTAAAGTCACAAGAATGGTAAGTGGCCTGGCTGGGTGGCTCAGATGGTCCCATGCACCAAAAGGTTGCTGGTTCAAATCCTGGTTAGGGCATATACCTGAGTTGTGGGTTTAATTCCTAGTCAAGGATCAATATTTCTCTCTCACATCAATGCCTCTCCTCTCTCTCCTTTGCTGGGGATTTTTTTTTAATCTTCTTCAAGAAATGAAGCAAATATTATAAAGATTCTAAAATTGTTTCAAATAATAACAAATTATTTTGAATGAACACATGAACATCCTAAAGTACAAAAATTGCTCTAGAACGTGAAAGAAGAAAGAGGTTCCGTCTGAGGTAATTTGGAGGCTATTACTTGAGATCATGTTTACTTTGTGACTAGGAGACAGGACTTTTAGACATTAGACTTAAGATGACACTTCATACACTGGACTGCAATTCAACCCACATCCAAGGTGGAGAGACTAACAGAACTTTTCTTCCCCAGACAATAAATAGAAAATCTTCATACAGTGGCAATGAGGGTCAAAACTAGGATGCATAATCTCAAATGTTTTTTTTAATTATTATGTGCAAATTGAATTGGGAAATTTATTCATTTATTCACTAAATAAGTATCCAGTTGAGTCTGTGCTAGGCACTGGAGATACATGAGGGCGGGGGGCAGGGAGAGAATAGAAGTTACTTACAAAGAGTTAAAGAACCTATATTCATATAATTTACATATATATATATATATATATATATATATATATATATATATATATTGTTTTTTGGGGTTTTTTTTACATTCATGGGGAAATTTTGAAACTTAACCAGGCTGTTAACTCAAACAGTTGTACAAAGACAATAAAGAAAGAGTTACCAAAGGGCAAACGCCTGGCAGGCATCAAAAGAAATCTCCAGATCCCTCAATCAGCAGCTTAAGAAATGTTAAAGACTTCATCTTAGATATAATACAGTGGTTGTCTCCATCATTACTATTTTCTTCCTCAAATGAGAAAACTCTCAGAACAAGACAATACAAGATCATTCCCTCTAGCTTGAATAATTTCTGGAGACTTAACTGTTCTCAGCACATCAGTAAAAGCGGTTACTACATTTATAACTAGCATCTCTGAATTTGCCAAACCCTCCCCACCTAAAAAGACAAAACCTCTGTCTTTTTATTGTATTCCTAATTATGCACCTACTAAAGGTTAAGTGTTCTGTTTTCCTATAAAGTATCACACAGGTCTTTCATAATGAGAAAAGACTCAAGGCAAAAGCGGGTGTCTACAACAAAAAGATGCTTGGTGTTAACAGCTATTACTCTTCCTTAATTGTGGGTTTGTTTTGTGTGTATACGCATAACTGATTTTCTTTGCATTTTTACACTCTCCCTATGAGAGGCATTTCTGGGAGATAATAACTGAACAAGGTTAGAGGTCCTTAACTTCTCCAGCTGTTAAGTATTTGCTGGAAGCAGCTCTTGTGTGCAATTCTTATTGCTATTATTGCTTATTGTTTATATTAGCTTCCTTTGAAAAATGTTCCTCTTTCATGGCAGGGAAAGAGAAGGCCTTAGGACAGAAGTGGTGTCTGGTGGGCCAACTTTATTTGGAAATCAAGATGGACCAAAGAAGTCAACTCAAACAGTGGTGTGTCATTCATAAACAAAGGCAGAACCCCAGTGGGGTATTTAACTCTAAAATGAGGATTTGCACCATTTTTGACAAATGAATACTAGCAAATTTACCAGCCATAAAAAAAACCCTTCTATCTAATTTCACTTAATCTTAATATCCTACTCATACATCCTCATTCATTCCCACAGTGTGGGGCCCAGCCATGACCACTCCTACATCTGCAGTTTTTCAGTGACTAGCTCACCTCTACCCTAGTCCACAGGGCAACTTCATGACTGTCTATGTTGGAAGGTACTATGATGCCTTTTACTATGGGGACTCCAGACAGGGCATTAAGTCAGACTTCTGCACATTTGGAGCAAAGTGCCTAGCACATGGGAGATTATCTGATGCAGGGGTCAGCAGACCTTCTCCAGAAAGGGTTAGATGGGAAATATTTCAGGCTAGCAGGCCATGTAATCTTGGTTGCAACTGCTCAACTATTCTGCTATTCGGCATTATAGTCCAAAGGCAATGTATGAACACATAGATGTGGCTAGATTGGCCCATCAGCCAGACTTTGCCCACTCCTCATCTACTGAGTGAATAAATCATAATAAGTTCACTGTTCTATATAAGTGCATATTGCAGATAAATGAAACTCTCATCTTTATATCTATAAAGGTTTTCTTTTCTTTTTGCTTTAACTAGTTTGAGGTCTTTCCTAAAGTGTGCTTTTATACTGGCCTTTTTCAAAAGTAAATCCAAAACATAACTTTTTTCCCCCATATGACTTGGGGTTTTACTATTATTTTACAATGCTGTAATTCACCAATGTCTTCTGGGAGCGTTGGGCTGCATCGGACTATTTAATTAAACTCCAGAAAGCTCCAAACCTCTGTTGTTTTTAGTCATTACATTCAGTTGTGATTTTTCTGTCTCCTCCCTGACTAATCTTTTTCATTCTGCCAGTGTGTCTAGTATCCAAGAAATATCCATGGCCCAAATGATGTTCTATAATCTCCATATCTTCTTTCCACAGAGGCCTGAGACCCAACCGGATCCTTTCTCCTTCTCCTGCCTTACCAACTTTTTCCATTTATGAGTCTTCCCTTCTCCCAATCTTGTAGTTGGCCAAAAGTAGAACACAACTTACCCAGTGCCCCTCCCTCTTTAAGTTCTCCAGGGACTCAAGCCCTTTAAAGTTTTTATTATCATTTAAAGGAGATATGACCCAACCAGTGTGGCTCAGTGGTTGAGGATTGATCTATGAACCAGGAAGTGATGGTTCAATTCCAGGTCAGGGCACATGCCCAGAGTGCAGGATCAATCCATGATGGGGAGGAATGCCGGAGGAAGTAAATCAATGTTTCCTTATAAACACATAGAGAATTCTTATAATCATGGTCCCTAATCCAATATTTCTGATACCCTTGCTGAAATGCTACCTGGAAATCTCCATTGGACTTTGGATTCTGTTTTATTCTCTTTTTTGAAGAATTATAAATAGTAGTACATATGTCTCCTTTTTCCCTCATTGATCTTGCCCTGGCCTCCCCTACCACCCGGCACATGCCCTCACCCCACCTGTTTTATTCTTAAAATTATAAATTACTGACTTTGATCACTTCTGCAATTCATAGATAAAAAGCATGTCAAATTCGCCATCTAAGAAGGTTCTTACTTCATACTTTCCAGCTTTACTTAGCCTGAGTCTCATTGCTTTTTATGATGATGATGGTGATGATGATAGTGGTGATTTTGATAGTGGTCATAACAACATATACTAAACACTTATCCCTTTGTACCAAACATCACACTAAACACTTTATGTGCGTATCTTCATTGAATGCTCATAATCCCATGAAATATGTACTACACCAAAATTTAAACCTCAGAGTCCCCCATCGATAAAATATACCTAGTAATTTCCAATCTGCAGGACTATTGTGAAATTAAACAAATAATGTATGTAAAGTACTCTGGACAGTACTAGACAGATTCTATGTGCTTAAAAGGTAGTAGCAGGATTGTTTTGACATTGAAAATGCCAAGCACAAAGGCAATCTGGAAACAACTCACATGCGTTCTAACAGAGGGTCAAGGCTTCATAAATATTGGTTCCCATTTCAGTTGTGTTTCATAAAAGCTAAAAGCTCTACCAAAATCTGTGCAAAATAAGGCATGATTCATAGTTCCGAAATAAATGTAGATGCTGAGCGGCTAGCGGGGTGCTTTAAATTCTCCAAAAATTTTATAGTTAATGAGACAAACTGTTCCTAGGATAAGGCAAACGTAAAATGCTAGAGCTCACACTGTATGTTCTGCTCTTTTGAGGCCAATGGACCCCACCAGCACCAGCATCCTCCCTCCCATTTCTCTATGCCCACCTAACAACTAAACAAGACTCCTTAATGTCATTCTCCATCCCTTCTCAGTTGCTTTTGACTTGTTAGCACCAACCTCATGTCCCCAGTCTGAGATTCCTCTTCTCCATTCCAGCTCAAGCTCCATTTCTGACTCTTTTGAATCTGGCAACTCTCCAGATTCCTCTTTTTATAAATATGTTTTTATTGATTTTTAGAGATAGAGGAAGGGAAAGGGATAGAGAAATAGAAACATCAATAAAAAAGAAACATGATTGATTGGCTGCCTCCTGCATGCCCCCAACTGAGGATCAAGCCTGCAACGTGGGCATGTGCCCTCATTGGGAATCAAAGCTCAGCCACTCCGGTCAGATTCCACTTTTAACTTTTTTTTGGATTTTGGATACCTCTTGAGTTCATTTGTTCATCACACACTCTTTCCAAAAATATTTATGGAGAGCCTCTATGGACCCCATAATGGTCTAAACACTGGGATACAGTGGAAAACAAAATAGACAAATCCTCTACCCTCAGGTATTTCCAAGTCTAGTACATAATAAACAAGTGAATGAATTAATACATAATGTCAGTTGCCTTTCATTTTCTCAATGGAAAAACTCATTCCTGCCTCTTATCCTGCAGAATATACAATAGCAGGGCTCTTCCTGAACCCCAAGGTGCAATTCCATTCTTGTCATTCACATTATGAACCACTTTTAAGAAGATCCTTTTCCATAAAGATCAAAGTTCAAGTATGCCAAAATTTTACCTGCTAATGGAAAATAATTAGAGGACTGGGGGAAGGAATTTCATTTTGAAGGTCTATTACCAGTATGACAATGGTTTCATTTTCCCTGAAGAGGAATTACCAGCAATTACAATAGTCCATTGAAGATTCCACAGATGGCTGCTAATACCCTGAAATGATGTCCACTGAGATGTTTTATCTATGACATGGGATGATTTTTTTATCCTCTGCCATGCTTAGATACAGAAAAGCTTGCTGTGAGAAATAAGAGATTCGTTACATGAAATCATGGCTCATGTCATCCCCCATAATGCAAAGTCAGATCCATCTGAGGCTTCCTTGATGTGTTACACCCACACCTTTTAAGCTTTTGTTATAGTTTCCTGCTGCTTCCACTGCCAAGATTCCACTGTGACCATCAAGCCCAGACTGTCTACTACTCTTCTGCAATCTGACTATTAACCAACTTGTTGGGTCCTTCCCTGCTGGCCCCCTCCAAATAAAGAAGTGACAACTCCTTCCCAGGCTAACTGTTATTAACTGATAGCTCGCAAACTCAGTAGATGCTGAAAAAAGCACTTAAAATGGATTTGGCATGGCTCAGTTGAAGAACTACAAGGATACCTGACTTCTGCCCTCTCTCGACATTCTGGGAGGATGGACAAACCACACCTGTGAGCAGCCACATCGTCATGAAGTAGAGAGTTAGCCAGGAACATTGCACTGGCCACAGCTGACCGTACATATTCCTCATCTGTCAGACTGAACACACTTACTTGTTTCTGTAAAACAAAAGTTAGGACTGTTACTATCATTTTAAGCAACTGCAAGGTAGAATCAACCCACATAGACTAGAAGTAAACTATTTCATAGAACTTGAAATTCATTCCTTGGCAAGCAACCAGCTCCCAAACCACACATCCTGAAGTCAATCTCAACTCTTTTTTTTTTTCATCCTCTACATTCAATTAGTGTCCAAATCATCTTGACTCTACATCTCACAGTCTTTCATCTCTGCCCCTCATCTCCATCCCCACAGACATTTCACCTTCCACCTGGACCACTGCCATAGTCTCCTAAGTGATCCTTTTACCACTAGGCTCATTCTCAGTCCCTGAGTCTCCAATATTTCTGCTGCATTGCCACTAAAGCAACCTTTCTAAAATGCAAAGTGTATCTTATTATTGCTCCTCTTAAAGGAGTTTGGAGACTCTTCAATTCTTATTGAATACAGACTAAATTTAATCTGTCTAACAAACCTATGATCTCACCCCTGACCATTTATCTGACCCTCCCAGAAGACTATGCACATGAACTACTTGCAATCCTAAACACACTCTAATGTGTCAACTCCTCCTGCCAGAACTGGCCTCCCTCCCACACCCATCTCTTATCTGCTTACTCATCTCTTACTCCTAAACAATAATCTTTAGGGCAAGGGCACTGTGTAATTTTTCTCTATCCCAGAACTTTGTTTGGCAAATAGTAATCACTGAATAAGTAGTATGTGTTGAAAGAATTAATGAGTAAGTGAAAAGAAATAATCAAATGTCTCATGACACTGGAGATATGTGTTAGCTAATATCTCCCTTCTCATTACACTGATCACATTATTTAGACTTTTATGACTGCAACTAAATCATAACCACGGCCATGTGATCTTGAAACTTCAGGTCCACATTTGACATTGATTTATCTTTAACATCATGGCCACATTAGCAGTTCAAAGAGACAGCTTTGACCATGGAATTTCACTTTTATAACCTATCTAAGGATCCGCACTTTCAACACCATGACCTGACATCCAATGGCCTCCATATTCTGGCTCCAATCCATCTGCTCAACCTTATTATCCTCTACTCTTCTGTAAGCCCTCTACTGAAAAACCCACAAATGAACATATTTTACTCATTCTGTGCCTTTTACTAAGAATTCATTACCTATTAAATCTTGACCATTTCCCTAAGTTTAACTCAAAAATTACCTCTTTCTGAAACCTTCCATGATAGCCCCTTTCAAAAAGAATTCCCTACTTTTGGACTTCTATAGCATTTTTTGTATAACTTCTTCCTGGTACGTATTAACTTGTATCTTTATTACAGTTATTTATGAATATGTAGCTCAAAAACAATATTGCAAAGTCCTTGAAAGCCAGAAGTCAACCTGATCCATTGTGTCTTCAACAGGAGAGTTCAAAACACATTCTGCCCATATGGTAGACTATCAGTAAATATGTCTTCAATTGGTTATTTCAAATCCAGCCACTGAAAGCACAGGTCATTCTGGACACTCTTTCTCATTCACATAAATCAGTGTATCAGTGTGCAAAGTGTTTTCTCACCTGTTATCTTACTTCCACTTCATTATAATGCTATCCTATATAATAAAGAGGTAATTTGAAAATTGACCATCACTCCAACACATAAGATGGTCGCCCCCATGAGGTCAATGATGGCTGCCGCCATATGGACACAAGATAGCAGGTAGAAGAGGGCAATTGTAGGCGATCAGCAGGGAAAGGTAGTTGGGAGGGACCAGGCCTGCAAGGGAGGGCAGTTGGGGGCAATCAGGCCTGCAAGGGAGGGCAATTGGTGGCAACCAGATCATCAGGGGAAGGGAGTTAGGGGCAATCAGAATGGCAAGGGAGGGCAGTTAGGGGTGACCAGGCCAGCAGGAGAGGACAGTTAGGGGAAATGGGACCATCAGGGGAGCAGTTAGGCATCCATCAGGCTGGCAGGGGAGTGGTTAAGGGATGATCATGCAGGCAGGCAGGAGAGTGGTTGGACTGGAAACTAGCAGTCCTGGATTGTGAGAGGGATGTCCAACTGCCTGGTTAGGCCCGATCCCACCACCAGAATTGGGCCTAAACAGGCAGTTGTACATCCCTCAAGGGGTCCCAGATTGGAAAGGGTGCAGGCTGGGCTGAGGGACACAAACAAACACACACACACACACACACACACACACACACACACGCATGAATCGTATGCACTGGGCCTCTAGTGAGTTTGAAAGCATAACCTCCTCTTTTTCAGAAACCAACCATAGTTTTATTGCAATTGCTGGACTCTTTAGGGTTATTCAGTTAGTAAGTGGAATGATGAGTCAAAACCCTCTAGCTTTATATCCCACAGCTATCCCTCACACTGGTACCTTGTACAAAAATTGACTTTCCAAATATGTGCTTCTCATTCCTATGGATCCAGTAGAAGCAGCATTCACCCATCCCTACCTCATTTTCTTCCTGCCAAACATTCTCCAGGGCTTGGTGTACTTTGAAGCCAAAGTCAATGCCAGCTGCAGTGTTCCTGGCTTTCCCACCGCCATTCTGCCTGGGTTTATTGGCCTATTCTTTGGGTTTATAGCTGGTATTTAAATCACCCCTTTAGAGTGACTGGTCAGCAAGGTAGAATAATACTACCTTCTACTACTGTGGGGCCCACTAGAAACTCCCAAGTTCATATATACTTTATTTTAAGTTGAAGACATTTGAGATTCAACAGATATAAAAATAAGACTACTCATAGATCCCCTTATTGGACTAAAAACATCAACTTCTTGGAAATGAGGCTGCCATACATTCCCTCTTAGGAGTGGGTCTACACCCAGAAAGAATAGTAAGAATAAACCTATCATAAATCCCCACTCTATAGGAGTTCCATAGCCATGGAGATGATAGCAAGATCTCTCACACCTGCATAAACAAATATTATCACAACCTTTATATCTCCTGTTTGTTCTCCTAGAAACCTATTTGTCTTTCTTATATAAACCTTTGTTTTTCCCATAGAATCCTTTCTCATTCTGTCCTTTTCCCCTACTAAGTTAGGCATGTAAGCCTCCAACGTTAATCATATAGAGAGCTAGTTACTTCTTTTGTTAGCTCCCATATGTAGAGGAATAAATCTTTCCTTTCCTGTTAATCTGTGCTTTGTCACTAATTTTCAGACCCCAATCACTGAACCAAACAGGGTAGAGAAAATGTTTTTCCTCTCCAACAATATCATAAGGGAATTCCAGGAGCCAAAAAGTAATTAAGTGCTGGTGGGGTGGCATTAACTCAAAGCTTCCAGGACCATGAAGTCAGGGAGCATGGGTAGAGTGGAATTTAAGCTAACTTCTAAGATGGAAAGGGGAACAGAGTAATTGGTCTGGAATCAGACTGCCAGGTTCAAATCTTGGCTAGCTGTGTAACCCTGGACTGTTAACACCACTTCTGTGTGTGTCATTTTTCTCATCTATAAAAGATGGATGATAACAGTTTCTCCTTCATAAGATTATTGTGAGCTTAAATTAACTTATCAGTGCAGGGTCCAGCACAATGCTTGGCATATACATAGCAAAAAGAAGTTTAGGGGAAGTGATAGGATGTTGAGTGATAATTTTTGTGTCACCAAAATTGCCAACAAAAGCCCAAATCTATGAACAAAGAAGCTCTACAAATCCCACATTCTAAACAAAGCTTTTAAGGTCTGAGGCCAGGTACCTCCCTCAGAGTTTACTAATTCTGTCAATGTCAGAATGTCCAAGCCTATAGAGAATTTTTATGAATTTGTTTGAGGTAAAACAGAGGATGTGCTTAGAAGCAAGATCTCAACAGGCTGAAAAAATTTTCCCAAGAATGGCAATTTGAGCTACTTTTATACATTTGGAATTAAGGAAGATGACATGAAGGTGGAAAAAGGCAAGGAGTGGAGTAGATTACAGGATAGTTAACGAGAGTATGTGCTCTCTTAAGGGTTCAAAGCTTGTCAGAGAGGCCCACTTCATTGGGAAGAGAAGCGACTGTGGCACAGGACACCTAAAGAGAAAAGGGCAGGAGCCTTTGCCCTAGTCTCCCACAGCAAAGATCTTAATAACTTTCATATGAAAGAATACTAAGGAAAGATAAGAACCCTGGGGTCATTCTGGTGACAGCAGAGAGAAGTTGCCTCCCTAGAAGGAGACTGGGACTAGAACTGATCTTAGAGGGCCTCCAGGGACATGGCTGCCCTCTCTGGGGGACCTCAGTAATGAAGAGGACCCGTAGTAATTGGTCACTGAACCAGGAGCTGTGAAAAGGTCACCAGAAGCCAACAGAAACACAGGAAGCTTTGCGATATCCAGGATCACCAACCCATTGTGACCTGCAGCTGGTCACCATGAGATAGGCCTGCTTTCACCATCTCGGCCCAGACTCCCAAATCCTTCCAATCCAAGCAGAGTGAACCCCCAAAAAAGAGAGAAGAGAGGCATTTTAATCAAGGTCATTCTCACACACACTCACATCCAAGTGCTGAAGTGAAGATAGAAGATAGAAGAGTCTCAGACCAAGTGGGGGTTTAACCTCGGCCAGGGTGAGGGCAGGGCAAGATTTTTTTAAAGTATATTAAAAACTCAAGTTTAAATTAATCTCAACTTTTAACACCTAAAAATGACCAGGAGCCCTGGCTGGGTGGTTTAGTTGGTTGGAGTGTCGTCACCTACACCAAAAAATGTGAGTTCAAACCTCGGTCAGGACCCTTATGGGAGGCAACCAATGTTTCTCTCTCAGATTTCACATCAGTGTTCTCTCTCTTTCTTTCACTCTTTTTTTTTTCTCTATCTCCCTCCCATCCCCCCTTCCTAAAAATCAATGGGAACATGTCCTCAGGTGAGGAAATAAATTAACTAGTTGATTGATTAATTTTAAAAATAAAAAGTGACCAAAAAATTACAGAATCTGTCATCCAAAAGAGACTTTTGTCATAGAATAATTGAAAGTTTATAGAAGAAATAAAACAGTTTCATGCTTATGTACAAATACAGTGGTGCCTCACACAACGAACTTAATTCGTTCCAGGAGCAAGTTTGTTATGCGAAAAGTTCGTTATGTGAAACGTGTTTTCCCATAACAATACATGTTAAAAAAAATAATTCGTTCTGTAGCATAAAATATGCTAAGATGACATAAAAAAAGATAATTTTTTTGTTATTATTTTTATTTAGATACATCATGATATAAAAAAAATATTGAGTTTAACTTAAAAGGATGACTGCCGTGATACATGCGTGATTTAATTCGTAATGAAGAACGATTGCCGCCATACGTGCTTAAGTTAAGCGCAGTGACTAACGACTGCCTGCAGTGCCTGCGCGGAAGGATGCAATACATCGGCAGCGATCGTGGAAGCTCGGGCAAAGCGGTCGTGGAAGCTCGGGCGACTTCGTTGTGTGAAACTAAGTTCGTTGTATGAATCATGAAATGAAGTTCGTTGTGTGCAGCGTTCGCGAGGCGTTCTTTATGCGAGGCACCACTGTAGAGCAATTACAGTATCCACATCAGCATCTTAGAAATGCTGAATCTGCCCCAGCCCTAGTCTATACACGAGACCAGAGACAGATGATGGAGTCTTGAATTTGTGTGTGTATCTGTGTAGAGCTGTGTGTGTGGCAATTTAGGGAAGATCAAGGGCAGGAACTAGCCTAAGAAATTCAAAGGAAATTAGCAAGACTAGTGTTTAGGGCCTCAGGGTTTTAATTAACCAGCACCAGTAAGGGACGTGGTGGGTTGGCTGAGTTTAAAGGCACAGTGTCAAGGCAGACACCTGGAGCTACTTGGGGTATTGCTGAGGTTGTATGTAAACTGAAATGTAAAAACTGTTATTGCCTCCCAGCAGCTTCCTACTTCTCTGATCACCCCCACCTTTCACAAGCAAGATGCTACACCACACCTCTCTTCAAGGAGATGGGATGGGGAGGGGAGGTGTATTCTTTCATCCCTTTGCCCCAGAGGGCAAGCCAAATGGCCACCCCCAGGAGGATGAGGCTAGGCAGGACATAGGGTGCAATTTCCATTCTATGCAAAGCCAACTCCGCAATTGCCTCCCTTTGGCCTCATAAGTGGTGAGGCTTCCATAAGCAGAGGAGGGGAGTCTGAGGATCTTAAACCAAATAGAATGTCACTCTACAGAAATGTGAGCTGGGCAGGTGTGTCTTCTGGGTGGTCCCACACACTGGCCCAAACTCCCAGCAAGCTGTGCAGATGTGCCTGAGGGCTCCTCCCTCCAACCCCCTCCCCCTGAACTCCCTCACCCTACCCCACTCCCATCCCCCACCCGTGAAGCAAGAAGGGCAGCAACTATTGCAGCTGTAGCCTGACTTTGCTGAACATCACACTTCCCTAAAGAGCTGAGCCCGAGGGCAGGTCTTCTCAGTCCTCACAGACTAAAGTCTGCAAACCAGCCATCACTTTAGCCTCTCTTGAGGAGTGTAAGCTGAACACAGACCGCCAGAGGCTGCCCTTGGAGAAAATGTCCCTGCATTAGCAAGTAAGATTTTTTTTAAAAGGCAGTTGGTTCAGAGAAAGACTGTACTCCTACCAAAAAGTCTGCAATGCTTTGTGATAAGTTATCGTGTGAGTCAATGTGGATTCAGCTCACACAGTGATTTGGCACAGCCAGGAAGAAATCAGCCCCCAGCGTGGTCAACTTGCCCCCTCTCTCCTGGATACACTTCATCAGGGATGACTTGCTTCTAAAATGCCTTCTTAGCTCACTGCTCCCCTTCTCATCACCACCCCAATCCATATATTTTAAGAACTTCTTTAGAACTTCCGTGTAAAAATAATACTTAATATGAAAAACTTGGAAAATATTTAAAAGTCTGAATAAGGAAAAAATAATAATAACCACCCCTATGGAAGCCACCCAAAGAGAGATTGGTTGTTAACACTTTGGTATGTCTGCTTCCAGACTTCATGTAATGTTAGAATAAATATGTGTGAAAGTCATTTAATAGAATTAATATAGAATTTGGAAAATGAGTCCATGTTGCATGGACACAGCATACATTCTGGAATCGATTGCCTAATTCCACTTCTTGCTACTTGTGTCTCAGCTGTTACAAGTGAATAATAGCTGTTGCATTAGGAATGAATGAAATAATGTAGTTAAAGTTCTTATAACAGGACAAAGTGCATGGGGCATGAACATATGTGAGTTGCTATTGCTGTTGCCATCATAGCTGTTGTTGTTGTTGTTAGTAGTAGTTGTGATTTTCCTTTTTTATACTCTACACGTTTTTTCTCTGTGCCTCAGAGGCAGTTTGCAGGAACGAACACTGCTCCTGCATCCCAATCAATGCAACAGTGTCAAACCTAAAATGCCATCTGGATTGATACTGTTCTCTCTCAGCAAATGCCCTGACCTTGCCAGCATCCTCCTGCGAGAGGTTGATGTGACAGGATGGCCGGGGCCAGCTCAAATACCTGGAGGGGCAAAGGAAGGTTGTGGAGGTTTCTGCCAAGCCGACATCACAGCTGTCCTCAATTACCACAAACAGATGTTGGCAGCTCAGCGCATTAGAAATGCAATCCGATCACCTTGCCAGTCTGATCCTCTTCAGGAAACTCCAGAGACAGGGAAACTGTGCACTTCCAATTCCCATGGTCAGATCTATGAAGGTTACTGCCCCTGTCTTGGAGAAAACTGTCCCCAAGCAAAGACCCCATGTGGCAAAGTTCCATGGGGATCAGAATAGAGATTCTCAACTGGAGTAGACTTTACTCCCCAACCAGCAATTAGAGCCATTTTTGTTGTCACAACTTAAAGGAAGGGGGTGCCACAGCCTTCTAGTGGGTTGAGTCCCGAGGTGCTGCCAACATGTGCAGGGCACAGGACACTCCCCTCAAAACAAAGAGTCATCTGGCCCAAAATGTCAATAGTTCCATCATTGAGAAAGCCTTGATTAGAGACCTCAAGCACACAAATTAAATAAAGACCTTTAAATTAAAAGAGGGCAATGGCTGGTGTGAGGGTCTCTAATGGATCACAGAGGCTTTCAGAGAGCTTGTATTTATTATATAAGGTAACTATATTTTCTATATCTTTTTTCTAATGTAGGTGGATGGAGAAAGGGTATCAGAGGACAGATACTTTCCTGAATAAAGGCTGCCATCCATAAACCACCCAACTTCTCATCACAGAAAGAACAGTGAGACTTCTGGGAACTTTCATATTGGAAAATCTAAGGCCCAACCTCAGGGGATAAAATATGTCTCCTTATGATGATCAATTTTATGGGTCAACATGATTAGGACACAGGGGTAGGTGCCCAGATATTTGGATAAACATTATTTCTGGGTATATTTGTGAAGGCGATTTGGATGAATTTAGCATTTGAATCGGTAGACTGAGGAAAGCAGATTACCCTCCCCAGTGTGGGTGGACCTCATCCAATATTTAAAGATCTAATTAGGAAAAAAAATGGAATAAGAGAAACTTATCTCTCTCTGATTGTCATTGGTCTTCTCCCTTTAGACTTAAACTCAGGTCGGAACTTTCACCATCAGCTCTCCTGGATTCTCAGCCTAGTTCGTCCACTTATATCTAGTAGAGACTCTACAAATGAGTCTTCCTACTTCTTAGCAGGGGAAAAAAGAAAAGAAAAGAAAGAAAAGGCCTAAACAGAGTCCATGGATGTAATAGCAACTACCTAACTTGTACCTACTATGTGCAAGATAGTGGGTCATACACTTTCCATTAATTTATTATTTAAGTAGGAGAATTAGAGATGTAACTGAAAGATAAATTGTGATCAGACTTAAGGTCCTAGATGCCAGGCCAAGAAATATTATTCACAGTAGAGTTATTGCTGACCTATGAGCACAGGACTCATATATGAAGAGTATTCCCATCAAAGACGGAAAGTTCAGTAGAGGAAGGAGACTCAAATTCAAGGGAGACATGATTGCAAAACAGAGGAAAATTATAAGGACCTCAACTATGATTCTGATAGTGGGAATGGAAAGCAAGCAATGACTGGGAAAGAGATCTTGGAGAATAAACAATTTGGGGTATTGAAGTAGTCAAGAATTACATTTTCTAGGAGATGGGGAAAAGGATGGTACCACTGGCAAAAATAGGGATGTTACAAAGGAGTCTGGATCTCGAGGGAAGAGGTAAATTCAATTCAATGACGATTTTACTATCTAGGTTTCCAGAGCATCTACTGTGCACCCAGGCTTACTTATACTTCCCTGCCTATGCCTCTGGCACCTGTCAGAAATTGTCCTCATCAGTGCCCCTACAGTGTTCCAAAAACCCAGTGCAGCCATTATTTTGATCTCATAATATTCAGTCAGACATTATTTTTCAGACTGTCAATGGGCCCAGCTATTACTGTATTGTCACAAAAACTACAATTTTGTTAGGGTCCTAAAATTTAAATGGTATTTAGGATCCACAGTAATTGGATACTGTTTGCTTATCTCCCCTCGGACCCTCTACCCACACCTGGAAACTCTGGATAGTCCAGCAGCTCTGGTATCACAGAAAACAGACTCCTTCAAGCTTTCACTGTGAGACTATAATAGAAAACAGGTAAAGTTTATACAACAGTGCCATCTAGTGAACAAGAAGTATCTAAAAAGGATGCAGATTCATCTTAAATTCTAAGATCCATACATTTTACCCAAACAGATCCAGTACAGAATAGGAATGGTATTAAATGAAATTGCACTGTGTTATCATCAGTCCTCAAAAAATTCCCTCTATGTCCTGGCCCAGTGGTTTGGTGCTCTGTTGACTAATGAGTTTGCTGACCACTACCCTACCCAGTTTGGCTCTGTGGATAGAGTCTCGGCCCACGAAGTGGAGTCTCAGGTTCAATTCCAATGAAGGACATGTAGCCCTGGCCCGGTCAGGAAGCAATCAATCAATGTGTCTCTCTCACATTGATGTTTGTCTCTGTCTCTCCCCCACCTTTCCATTCTCTCTCTCTCAAAAAAAAAAAAAAATCAATGGGGAAAATATACTCAGGTGAGAATTAACAACAACAAAATATGTTGTTGGAGATTGCCAAACTTGGGGGGGAATCTTAATGTAGGCCACATAAATAAAATGAAGAAATGAGAAATCCATAGTTTCCTCCAGAGTCAAATGTTAAGTAACAAAAATCTAGCATTAACCAATTGCAAGATCTGCAGCTGATTCTCTGCTCCTGATCTGGGCTCATCCCCCTCCCTGAGCTGATGGAAGCTGCAGTGCAGCTGCAGATAAACCAGCAGCACATTGCAGCTCTGTGCTTCGTGCTCGGCTGATCCAGGGCAAGTGAAACCTCTCTGACATTCTATCTCTTCCTCTGCAAAATGGCAATGATGATACAATACCCATTCATGGAGAGTATTATGAGCCAAAAATTATTTCAGAAAACTATAAAACCCAGTGGTTTAGCACAATCAAAAACAGTTCTTTATTTGTCTTCTTTCTCTCCTCTATCTGCTCATTCACCAAATGATAAAGAAATTAGACACCTTTAAAAAAGCCAACATTCAGCTGAGACCGGTTTGGCTCAATGGATAGAGCGTCTGCTTGGGGGCTGAAGGGTCCCGGGTTCGATTCCAGTCAAGGGCATGTACCTTGGTTGCGGGCATATCCCCAGTAGAGGGTGTGCAAGAGGCAGCTGATCGATGACTCTCTCCCATCGATGTTTCTAACTCTCTATCTCTCTCCCTTCCTCTCTGTACAAAATCAATAAAATATATTTTTAAAAAAATAAAAAATAAAAAAAATAAGTAAAAAAGCCAACATTCAAATTTTTAAACTCAATAAATATTAAGGCCCTTCTGTGTGCCAAACACTATTCTAGGCTCAGAGGACAGGCAAATCCTTCCTGGAGAAACTAACCTATAATATTAGAGGATCTTAAAATAAAACAGCATCATGGCATGATAAGAAATGGCAGTCTATTTTAGAGACAGTGGGAAGGAGAGCCTCTCAGGATGGATTTTGACTGAGTTGACAAGGAAAAAAGAGAGAGACAGACAGACCAAAGCTGAAATGAAGGAATATTCCCTATGCTCTCCTAAAAGGCAGAAGGAAGCAAAAGAAGAGAAGCCAAGAGCATTGTCTAAAACACATGTGTCAAACACAAGGCCCGCGGGCCAAATCCGTCCTGCCAGGCCTTGCAATGTGGCCCGCACCGCGCTGTCATCACTGCACTCCGCTGCGTTTCCATCACAATGACAGTTTATGACTGTTCAGTAAACCATTCGGCCTGCGATTTAGGCTGGATTTTAGATTTTGGCCCCTTCTCTGATTGAGTTCGACACCCCTAGTCTAAAAGAAGGGAAGGTGGCACTCACAGGTGTGGCTCAATTTAGCTAAGCATTGTCCCTTACACCAAAAGTTTGCCGGTTTGATTCCAATCAGGGCACATGCCTGTATTTCCAGCTCCATTCCCATTAGGGTGTGTGTGGGAGGCAGTCAATCAATGTTTCTCTCTCTCTCTCTCTCTCTCTCTCTCTCTCTCTCTCTCTCACTCTCTCTCTCTCTCTCTCTTTCTCTCTCCCCCCCTCCTCTCCTCTCCTCTCCTCTCCTTTCCTCTCACTCTCTAAAAACTAATTTTTTAAAATTCTTTTAAAATAAATAAATAATAGAATAAGAGGTGTTCATCTCCTAAGATGAATAGTCTCTACCCTTGACCAAGCCCTCCACACCATTTCCCCCAGAGATCTCTCCATCACCATTCCAGGGACTGGCACTCCATCGCAG
The DNA here is from genome assembly GCF_014108245.1 of Pipistrellus kuhlii. Lineage (NCBI taxonomy): Eukaryota > Metazoa > Chordata > Mammalia > Chiroptera > Vespertilionidae > Pipistrellus > Pipistrellus kuhlii. The sequence goes on from NW_023425404.1 coordinate 6,446,490, forward strand.
GATTGCCTCTGAGTTAACCACGCTGCCAGAGGGAAGAAATAAAAATCAGGATGCCTGTCCAGCTTTCTCTTTCCCCCTCTCCCATTTTCCTCTGGAACCTTGAGGGCCCTCCTCAGATGGTTCAGTGTTTTATATAAAACAGCAACATTTTCAGTGTCTCAGTTTATCTGGCTTAGGCTTTATTGCCCATCTGGGAGGACTGGTCTCCACTGCTCTTTAGCTCTGCTCATCACACAGCCAAATCTCAGCTGCCTGCTGGGAGGATCTGCCTGCCAGTGGATCTAAGTTAGTGCTTCCCAATGTTACACATTACGCTACCAAGTTTGTAAATTTTTCTTTTAAGAAAATGTAAAACCTCTATAATCCCACACTTTGGCTGGAAGCTACAAAGTTAAACAGGTTTCTTTTGAAACAGGCTCTAAGCCCTCAGTATCCTAATAAGAACCATAAATTTCTGAATAGTGCATGCTATATTTCTCAAAGTTATTTGGCAGTGGAACCCTTTTTGCACAGAGGTATGTGGGGGTTTTTTTTTAAATACACATTGCCAACGGCTATTTTGAGGTCTCTCTGGTGCCTCTCTTACTGCGGACTTTGCAAAACGCTTGTGGTCTCATGAAGCTTTTTCTAACACATCACAGACCATCTTCCCAACTTTCCCATATCCAGTTGACCAGTACTCCCCATCTTCTCACCTAACTCTCTGATAATATTATAACACAGCCTTTCTAATTGATTTTGTTTATCCATTTTTACTTTATGGAAGGACCCTCTAGATCAGGAAGCATGCTTTCTGCTCAAGGGAATCAAATTCATGTGTCCTCTTCAATTTTCCAGGGAATCTCAGGAAAATCCCTGATGCCTGCACAAAGTGTGGCACATAGTAGGTGTGTCACCCAGGCAAAAGGAAGAGGAGAAAGAAGAGGGGGGGCAGGATTGACTCTGCTCAGAAAGATCATCGTTCTGATTCCACAATTTGACTTTTGATCAGTCACAATCCCTCTGAGCTTCATTTCCTCCTCAGCCAAACAAAACTAAAAACATGTGATCCGACTTCTCCTAGGACTAATGGAGGGCTCTAATGAAATACTCCATGCAAACTCAACTTGTAACTGGAAAGTAGTAGTCTGACATAAGATAGCAACTAAAACATCCATGTCTTCTCCACAGAAGCCAGGGTGCCCCCACAGTGAGAAGGGCTAACCCACCCTACATATACCCCCAAAAATGTATAAACACTTTAACAGCTGGTAGCTCAATTTTGAAAATGAAATGTGTTTTAATAAACACTGCCTTTATAATTATTCAAAGTGTATGTATACAGTTTTGGGGGACACTCTAAGAAGTCCTCCCAGCCCTCCAATAACATCTTTCTAAATCATAATTTTTGGAACTTTAATAAACCAAGATAGGTGTTCCATTCACATTAAATACATGATGGGGCAAAAGTAGATCTATAATTATTTGTATGAAAAAAATAATACAATAATAAATAAGTAAAAATATAAGAATCAATTCTGTGTTTTGTCTACTCACAACTGTAAACCTACTTTTGCCACACCCCATATAATTTTAAATACTTTAAAAGTGCAAATTATTAATACTAATCTCTACCTGGGAGAAACTTCAAAAAGAGAGAATCCTTAGCCTTGACAATGAAGTTAAAAGAACTATATTTATTGTTTAAAAAAAAAAAACTAGCCGAAACCGGTTTGGCTCAATGGATAGAGCGTCGGCTTGGGGACTGAAGGGTCCCGGGTTCGATTCCGGTCAAGGGCATGTACCTTGGTTGCGGGCATATCCCCAGTAGGGGGTGTGCAAGAGGCAGCTGATCGATGACACACTCTCTCATCGATGTTTCTAACTCTCTATCTCTCTCCCTTCCTCTCTGTACAAAATCAATAAAATATATTTAAAAAAAAAAAAAAAACTAGGTTGGAAGGCACAAAGGAATATGCCAACTTCTTCAGAAACTTATGTAGGGAAATATTCAGATGAAACCAACTTTGATTGAGTACTTACTGAATAGGAACTATATAAAACATTAGAGGCCCAGTGCATGAAAATTCATGTACTGGAGGGGGGCATCCCTCAGCCCAGCCTGCCCCCTCTCACAGTCCGGGAGCCCTCAGGGGTGGGAGGAGACCTGGTGATCAGAAGACAGCGACACCCCATCACACTTCTGCCGCTGCCACTGCTGGCAGCAGCACAAGCCTGTTACCTGAACCTTGGGCAGCCCTGTGTGGCTGGGCAGCCGCCATCCAAGGCTTGCTTGCATCTTGGGCCAGCCCGGGTGGCTGGGGGGCTGAGGGGACTGGGCGCCACCATCTTGTGGCTGTGAGTGCCTCCATCTTTGAGGAAGGAGCAGTCAACTAGCATATTCCCTCCTTATTGGCTGTGGGCACCACCATCTTTGTGACCACATAAGGGTCAATTAGCATATTTCCTCTTTCTTACATAAACAAACAAACTGCAAGTATAGTTGTTACCACCCAATAACTCCAGGTATTGGGGGAACCCACACAATCCAATTAAAAAAACAGAGAGATACCACATGACCTCACTTATTTATGGATGATAAAGAACATTATAAACTGAAGAACCAAAAGATAGATATAGAGACAGTAAAGCAACAAGCAGACTGTCAAATTACAGAGGGGAGGTTGGGGAGATCTGGGGGAGATAAAAGATCAACCGAAGGACTTGTATACATGCATATAAGTACAACCAATGGACACAAAACTCTGGGGAGGGAGGGTATGTACGGGAGCAGGGGGGGGGGCATTGGTATATGTACAAAAATAATAATTTAATAAAAATGTTAGTTAAAAAAAATAAAAATAAATAAAAAAACAGATATCACTCAGCCAGTGTGGCTCAATAGTTGAGCAGCAACCTATGAACTAGAAGATCACAGTTCAATTCCCAGGCTCGATCCCCACTGTGTGGTGTGCAAGAGGCAACCAATCAGTGATTCTCTCTCATCATTGATGTTCCTATCTCTCTCTCCCTCTCTCTTCTTCTCTGAAATCAATAAAAATATATTTTCTAAGAAAACGCAGATACTGACCTAAGCCTGAATCCAACTTAAAAATTTTAATTAAATTAAAAACTAACAAATAAGGGACTTGTGAGCAGACAGTAAGAATAGTGTATCCTCTTGTAAAGCCATGCTGAAATCAAGGCTGTGGCTTATTATCTGCTTACCTAGATGCAAGACATTTTTATAATTATTTTTATTGTTAACCAATTCTCTCCGGTTTGGATGAGGCCGTCAATTTGTTGATGTGAATTCAGATTTTTTTTTAAAGAGAACTAGACAGCAGTCGCAATCAAGGTGCTCCGATTTCTCCCAATTACTGACCCCAATTATTTTCACACCTATCGCTGACAAGTTTAATCTCCTTCTCCTGTTCTAATGACAACTCGCATAGAGGAAGAATGCTAGCAAATGCCCTGCTCAGCAGAGAGTGTAGGTCCAATTTAAATAATTAGAAGCCTATTTCATTTCTTTTCTCCCTCTTGTAAGTGCACTTGAAAGGAATGTGCAGGCCAAGCTTCGTGCCTTCAACTTGTCGTGGGATGACTTATTGACTTTCTTTAAGCCCCTTTCCTTACCAGCCCTTCTCTGTCTGTCTTGGAGGACACTGAGGATAATTTAAAGCTACTGATGATAATCAATAAACAAGGGTCCTCTCTAGTGCCTGGCTTAAAGGTCTTTGATCTAGTAAATCATCAATTACTGCTGCCTATATTAGCCTTCCCGTTAACTGCATGACCTAGACTGGTCCTCTTAGTCTTTAAGTAGATGCGGACATGAGCAGCACAGCAGTTTTCTGCTGATGAAGTGAGTCTGAAGTTCCCTTGGGCTTGGGCCTGTCTCCAGTTTCTCTGCAAAGTGACTTCCCTCCTCTCCTCAAGTGGTTAAAATCTCTTTCCATTTGGCAAAGGTCTGAGGCATAATTTTGTTGCTTGACTGAGGGACATTCATATGTGTCCTCTTCATTGATTGCAGGCCGGTGAGTGCCAGGCTTTGTGAGGTTCTGGAAAATCAACATGATCATCACTGTCCCAGCACGCTCTGTGGAGAGTGGCTATAGCACATGTGTCAAACACAAGGCCCGCGGGCCAAATCCGTCCCGCCAGGCCTTGCAATGTGGCCCGCACCGCGCTGTCATCACTGCACTCCGCTGCGTTTCCATCACAATGACAGTTTATGACTGTTCAGTAAACCATTCGGCCCGCGATTTAGGCTGGATTTTAGATTTTGGCCCCTTCTCTGATTGAGTTCGACACCCCTAGGCTATAGTGTTCAGAGAGGATCAAGCCTCAGACTGACTTGTGGCAAAGCCACAAACAAGTCTCAGCTTAGAGGGCTTGCCCTCCCAGCACAGTTACAGCCAAAAGGCTATGGTTGTAAGCTTGACCTTACAGTCCGAGCCTGCAGTCCTAAGTAGCTGAGGGATGTGGGCTGCTAAAACAAAGCTTGATGGAGGTCAGAGAATGGCAATAAAAGGAAAGAAGCAGATTTGAAATTCACAAGAACATTGTAAACATTTTCCCCTTGTTTTGCTTTGAAAGACCTGAGTATAAAAGAAAGATCCTGCTTACAGGCAAGGGCCACTGTTTCCTCATCCAGGCATAGTGATCCTACTTGGCCCCAACTGTATTCTCTTGTCTGTCTTCTTTAATACTTCACCGACCCTCCTCAGGTTCAACCCTGGCCATGCTGGATGTGGTTCATTGCTCCACATGCAATTTGAAGATGCCTACTACAGATGAAGATGCTCTGATCAGAAGGCCCATTACATGCATTTGAGATGGGCCCTTGGAATCTTCATTGTGAGCCACTGTAATGGTGATGAGCACAGGAGATTGTGTTTCAGGAATCTGCATTTTTAACAAATTGGCTGGGTAATTCTTTTGCATATCAAAGCTTGAAAACCTCCAGTGTAGAAAGGATATAAACAACAATTAACTTGTATTATTAAGTATGAATGAAATAGATACTGATTTAAGCTACTAGCAATTTGTTGCAAGGGAACAAGAAAAAAACAGGTGGGGATTGGAAGTTCACTTATGTGTCTTTCACTAGAAGGTTTTGGTTGGGAATGAGAGGGATGGCATTCTGACAGGAGGACTGGCCTGGGCAAAAGCTCATGGAAATAAGAGTTCAGAATTTATTTGGGAATTTGGAAATAATTCAATAAATTAGAAACCTGAGTTATTCACTAAGCTTTAACTGTAGTGAAAATTAAAACTGACAAAGACTAGGGGGTTGAGGACAAATATGCTCAATGCAGAAGCAGCCCCCTGGTGGTCAGTGTGCTCCCACAGGGGAAGCTCTGCTTGGCTGACCAGGATGAGAGACACTCCCACAGCTTGACTATCCTCTCCCAACAGTGCATGAATCCCATGCACCAGGCCTCTAGTTCTTCTGTAAAAAAGAGATCTGCCGAGACCGGTTTGGCTCAATAGATAGAGCATCAGCTTGGGGACTGAAGGGTCCGGGGTTTGATTCCGGTCAAGAGCATGTACCTTGGTTGCGGGCATATCCCCAGTAGGGGGCGTGCAAGAGGCAGCTGATGGATGACTTTCATCGATGTTTCTAACTCTCTATCTCTCTCCCTTCCTCTCTGTACAAAATCAATAAAATATATTAAAAAAAAAAAAAAAAGATGTCTCTTTCCCCCATTTATTTAGTTAGTTAGTTAGTTAGTCAGTTATATCAGGATGAATACCTAGATTTATTTTATTTTGGGGGTCATAATTCAATATTATTACTTTAGTTGCTCAAATTGTCCACTTTAGCCGGGCGCGGTGGCGCGCGCCTGTAGTCCCAGCTACTCGGGAGGCTGAGGCTGGAGGATCGCTTGAGTCCAGGAGTTCTGGGCTGTAGTGCGCTATGCCAATCGGGTGTCCGCACTAAGTTCGGCATCAATATGGTGACCTCCCGGGAGCGGGGGGCCACCAGGTTGCCTAAGGAGGGGTGAACCGGCCCAGGTCGGAAACGGAGCAAGTCAAATTGTCCACTTTAGTCATATTAGGTTGGCTTCTGTTTCCTTTTGATAGTGCTTCATCATTTAAATGTTTCTGTACTTTTTGATACTATACGGTGCTTCAGGCTTCTCTTGGATTTTCTTGCCTGAGCCCTAGAATCAGTCATTCCCCCTCCAAGGAGCCCACATTTCTTTTATCAAAAATGAGATTTAGAAACCAAGATCTAGGCACTAAATATGTACATAGCTACTGAAGTGTCATTGTTCCTTGGCCTTCTAAAGGTGATCTAATCTCAAATGAAAGGAGGGAGGGTCTCCCATCCCATACCACCAAGTGCAGCAAAGGCTGCTTAGAACACAACCTGGTTCCTGGGTAGGAACATCCATTGGAAGGGTCCTCTTGGGTATGGCAATTCCATATTCAGGATTTCCCAGGTCAGGATTTACTAGTATCTCAAATAATCTGTGTCATTACCACCATATGCATTTTTGGGCTAGGTTACCTTTTCCATAGGTCCAAGGTACTACTACTTTTCAGCCCCCCAATTTGTGGCAATATGTTGTGACAGCCCAGGAAGCTAATACTCCCTCCCAACAAATCACCTAATATTAATACTTTCAATTAAAAGAATTTCTAATAGTTCTGGTCTGTCATCTCAAATTGGCAGCCTCTCCTGCAAGGCCTGCAAACCCATTTGTTTTGTGGGACATTGCTAAATTGAGTCCAAATGCTTTATGTTGATGCATGCAAGCTCCTTGTCCCTCAGAGTCCCCATTCCTCCCTATTACCTAAGACCAACTCTCTTCACCCATATACCTTATGCACCCAATCCCTAAGTGACAGTTTTTATATTGATGAGGTCCCTCTCCAGATTGATTCATTCAAAATATCTGGGGTGGGGCAGGATAAAGATTTTTTCAAAGGTTCCTCCTCTCTCCCAGTTTGTCTAATGAATAACTGATGCTAAGAATCACTGTTCTATGCCCCTCTCTCAATCCATCCATCAACCTTCTCTTTCTCTTGTGTTTCTGAATTCCTTTTGTAGTGTACTGAATAGTGTCTCCCAAAACTCATGTTCACCTAGAGCCTCCAAATGTGACCTTATTTGGAAATAAAGTCTTTACAAATGGCATTAGTTAAGGATCTCAAGATGAAACCATCCTGAATTTAGGAAGGACTCTAAACCCAATGGCTGTTGTCCTTATAAGAAGAAAAGAAAACACAGGGAAACACACAGGGGAGAAGGTGATGTGATAATGGAGACAAGGATGGAATCCATGAATATCTAGGTTTCCAGTAGCCACCACTAGGTAGTAAGAGGCAAGGGAAGATTCTTTCCTAGAGCTTTCAAAGAAAGCAGGGACCTATTGACACCTAGATTTTGGATGTCTGGCTTCCAGAACTGTGAGAGAACAAATTTCTCTGTTTTCAGCCCCCCAATTTGTGGCAATATGTTGTGGCAGCCCAGGAAACTAATACTCCCTCCCAACAAATCACCTAATACTTTCCAATAATTGCTCAAATATCCTAAATGTCCATAGATTTTCTTTGCCTGCAGAAAAAAAAAAAACCTGAAACTATGCTAACACTCAGAGGTACTTCAAAAGGGGTACAGAAAGGAAGCAAGTGCTTACAAGAGACATGAGAATAGTCAGACAGACATGAGAATCTAGGACCTTCCATGCCCATGGAACCAGTTAGTGGGAAGGAATCCAGACTTCCCTAATGCATTTTCTCATCACCTCCATTAGTGGTAGTGAACTGTTCTTTGTAATGTAAAACGCAAGTAAGAGAATGAACTCTTACTATTAAGTTCTTAAGTCTTATTGCCTTGTCTCTAATTGTCTCCCTCTGTCTCGTGGTCTCTGTGCAGGTCCCCTTTTTTATAGCTGTTCTGCCTTTCTTTCACACCTGCTCCCTCTTCTTTTCACCCAGGCAGAAGAAGAGGCAGCTCAACATCTGATAAGCTGGCCTTACCCCATCCCCACCGCAGGAAACAGTTGCTTCCACAAAAGAGCCCTGTAAGTGTAAGCATCGAATCTGCACATCCTCAAACAAACTTAGTCCCCCAGAAGTCATGGCTGAGACACTGGCAGTGATGCAGGGACTTGGGATACACTGGCCACCACTTGGCTTTTCCAATGGTCCCTACTGCTGAGCATCTTTGTGAAAGCTAGGGAATGACAAATTTAATCTTCCAGCCACGCCCACATAGGCCCCTGCAGTACTCATTCATGACCCGTAGAATCTTTTCCTCGCTGTGGTTAAAAGACTCTCCATACTTTCCCTTCTTCAAAACTCAGTTTACAGATTGGAAAACCATTTCTCAAATATGTTTTACTAATTCAAAATTACATATAAAGAGAGAGTTACCTAAGGATAAATTTATTGTTGTTTTCTTTTAAAACTACAGTTAAATGATGATTTAATTGCCTTCTCTCTGAATAATCCACCAAAATATAATTCCTGCAGGAAGACAGTAATCTGAGCTAATTTAATATTGGTTTGAGATGTGGTGGGATCATCCCAAGTATTCTGGAATTGGGCTGTATTACTGTTTAATCTTTTTTATTATTGATTTCAGAAAGCAAGGAAGAGGGGGAGAGAAATAAACATCAGTGATAAGAGAGAATCATTGATCGGCTGCCTCCTGCACACCCCACTTTGGGAATCGAGCCCAAAACCTGGGAATGTGCACTGCCAGGGAATGAAACTGTGACTTCCTACATCATAGGTCAACACGCAAGCCGAGCCAAGCTGTCTGTGTGGGCTGCATTTTCCATGTCTCTCCTCCTAACTAGTGATCCTGGTTAGGAGTAGAAAACAGCAATAAGAATGAAGAACCCAGCTGAAACCGGTTTGGCTCAGTGGTAGAGCGTTGGTCTGCGGACTGAAAGGTCCCGGGTTCGATTCCGGTCAGGGGCATGTACGTTAGTTGCGGGCACATCCCCGGTAGGGGGTGTGCAGGAGGCAGCTGGTCGATGTTTCTCTCTCATCGACGTTTCTGGCTCTCTATCTCTCTCCCTTCCTCTCTGTAAAAAATCAATAAAATATATTTAATAAAAAAAAAAAAAAAAGAATGGAGAACCCAGTGAGGAAGGTACTTCTAACGGCTCTGCCATCTACAGTATTATTCTCCTGATACTATTTCACAGAAACGTTCCAGACCAAATGCCTTTACCTGTGTGGCCTCCAGGCCTCTCTGAACATTCCAATGACTTCAGGAGCTTTTAAAACTTCTGACGCCCGGCTCACCACCACCTCAGAACAATTCCACGGGAATGTCTGAGCATGGGATCAGGCTTCATAGTTGTTAAAGATCTCCAGGTTACTTCAATAGACAGCAAAGTTTCAAGTATAGAATGCTTACCAAAGTGATGAGATGTTTAGACCCTATCGCGGCTGCTACATCTCTGCAAAATGGAAACAAGGTGATCTCTTTTTCCCGATCAGAAATAAGTTTTCAAAGACAAGGAGCTTTGAGATTCTTAGAGAACGACATTATGTAAATACAGGCCATTATTATTGCAAGTTGGCAGGTGTCTGGGACATGTATTTCATTCTCTTTAGTTATCCAAATGAGGCCACATGTCTCAGGGATGTGAAGTCAGCCCATTATTATGTCTAATGGGTACTGAGGATCCAAACAGGTGTTGTGAGCAGCGGCAGGAGCAATCATTGAGTTCCTTTCTACTACCACCGGGACAACTTCCAGCTGCACGCTTTATTGGAGACAACCCCAACACCACCACCACCACCCTAAGGTCTAGGATCCACCACCGTTCACTGCTGGCTCAGTAACGTGAATCGCAGAGCAAGTTGTCTTTACTTCACTGACTGCTCGGTACAAAAAAGAAATAGACTTTGCCCTTTTCTGCCAGGCACATCTAGCCTCGTCACCCAAAATGAGAGTTTAATCCATTCACCATAAAACACACCTCCACTTAATGGCAGAGACTAGAACTGCTGATATTCCCACACAGTAACCTCCTGAGTCTTGTTTTTTTCTTCAGCAGTAACTGCAGCAATAAAAGGTTGGAGGAGAGTATAAATATTTAAGGACCAAAATAAATCTTTAAACGTTGAACAACCGGGCTATGCGATGGGTAAACTGGAGACTGGTCCCGAGATGGCAGCTTGTCGAATAATGATAGAAACAGCAAAACCTTGGCCATTCCTCTCCTATCAGTACAGCATTAGTGCATGTCAGCCTTATAATAGCTTAACTGGCTAGAACCAGCAGATGGTGTTTTTATGGCCCTGTATAAACAGCATTAAGTCATTTTAACTCCTTCTCCATAACTCAGCTTTCCGATCTAAGCTGCAGTTGTCCACCTCCGAAATGCTCATAAGACAGAGTACTAACATTTATTAAGCACCCATTATGCACTAGATACTTCTCGTAGGGATTAATTAACCCCAGCTTACAGAGAACAGAGCCAAGATTTGAACTGGTTGTTTGATTTCATGGCTATGGCTCCTCCCACTATCATCCAATCATGCTGAGCCTCTGTTTTTATAGATTAAAGGCAGGAGAAAAAGCTGAAAACTGTTTGCTAAATGATCATCCTCATAATCCCATGACTAAGAGCAACTGAATAAGTCTGACTTATTTCTATTTGAAATTATTCCTTATGGAGGGCTTCTCACCTGTTAGTTGACACAGTGATTATTCTTGTAGGAAGTATTATCTTTTCAGACATGAAACTTGATCCCTTACTTCTTCAATCCAATTAATTTTACCATGCATTGATTAAACCCCTATTTAAGCATTTCAGTTTTTAAAGCACAGTGCTCAAAAAGGTAAAATTACAACTCACATTCAAAATCATATATTACAAAGATTTTGTGACTCAGTTAATGAGTGATCAAATGAGAGATACATAGCCAATTTAATAAGTGAATGTTAACATGGCTGAATTACATACAAAATTGATTAATGTCTTACAGGGCAATAACCCATAAACTCTTGCGCTATGACATCCAATAGGCAGGTATTATTTGTATCTCTACTGAACAAAAATTGATAGGTTAGTCTGTGCCTGTATAGACTTGTAAAATAGGCCAGTCAATAATGAAAAGTCAAATCCAGATCTAGGTTTAAACAAGCAGTGATATCTTTTGTTTATTACAAGCTCGGGGGGTAATATTTCAGACAGTGACATAGAAGAGATAGGAATAGATAGTGACTAAGAAGATCTCATGACTGTCTGAAAAGCCTTCAAAGATTTGTATTTTTTAATATTTTTTATTGATTTCAGAGGAGAAGGGAGATTAAGAGAGCAGTAGAAACATCAATGATGAAATAGAATCATTGATTGGCTGCCTCTAGTATACCGTCTACTGGGGATGGAGCCCGCAACCCAGGCATGTGCCTTTAACCAGAATCAAACCCAGGATCCTTCAGTCAGCAGGCTGACACTCAATCCACTGAGCCAAACTGGCTAGGGGACACAGTTTTGTATTTTTTACAAAGGGAAGGCAAGATCCTCCACCAGCAAAAAGATTATGATTTGTTTTATTGCAATACTTGCTTTATTACAGTAGTCTAGAACCAAAACCACAATACCTCCAAGGTATGCCTGTATAAGTAATCAGGTGATAATGTATTATATACATTGAACATATTTGTGCTCAAATAAATCAAAGTGAGGTGAAGATTATTTTTTAAATATATTTTATTGATTTTTTACAGAGAGGAAGGGAGAGGGATGGAGAGCTAGAAACATCAATGAGAGAGAAACATCGATGAGCTGCCTCCTGCACACCCCCTACCGGAGATGTGCCCACAACCAATGTACATGCCCTTGACCTGGGACCCTTCAGTCTGCAGACCGATGCTCTATCCACTGAGCCAAACCAGTTTTGGCTAGGGGAAGATCATTATAAGCTAAAATAATTAAGGAAGGGAGTCCTCTTGGAAAGGGATAGCATGACTCTGAGATGACCTTAACAGAAATTGTAGGATGTGGTTTAATGAAAAAGAAGAGTGATTCAGATCAGTATGAGAGTAGTGGTGGGCATGGAGATGAATCTGGTCAACACTGGTCCCCCATCTTGGCAGCACACCACACTCTTAATGATTCTGCCAAGGTCACAGGCTAGGTGCCTGAGGGGGAAACGGGGCCTGGAAGTTTTATACCATGCTGGCATCTCCTAAACATGGGAACACGTATTTAGTATTGAATATTGTACTCACCTAAAGGTATGATATTCATAAAGGAAGTTAAAATCAGAAATGAACTAATATTTATCATCTCATACATGAATTGCAACCTTCACGTAGCCTTTCTACCTCAATATCCACCTATTCCTCTTGGTCAGGGTCACGAGATGACATTGTTCAAATATTCAGCACCTCCACACATTCTATCCCATACAGTCCTGCTGTATTAGGAGTTTTATAGACGCAAAGATAGCCATAGTATGGAGTATTCAATGTGACAGGCATTTATTGTGTCTCTGAATGCCTTTGCTGTCTCCCTTGGTACTGTGCTAATCCCAGTTAGACAAAGTATTTCAGCGGCACAAGAAGAATCCAGGTTAATAGCTAAAAATTTGCACCTGTTCTCCCCAGACAATCAAAGTACTCAGTAAGCCTCACATACATAAATCCTTTAACCTATTACAGAAACTCAGTCAACAGAAGCAAATGGTAGCCTTTAGATAGGGCTCGGCATGAAGCAGGAAACTGTATTCTCAATACGTAGAGATTTAGCTGGGGTGAAACACAGTGTTCAGTAATAAGGTGACAGAGAGTGGAAGACAGATTTTTGACAAGAGACATAAATGGTCTGCATTCTCTGGGAAGCAATAATTCTTATTGTTTAATTTTGATATGACTAGATATATAGACTTTCTCTCTCCATTTGCAAATCATTTTCACCATCTTTAATACCACCAGAATTCATCTGCATTCCACACTGGACACTGAACAAGGGCTCTGGGACTCAAGTTTGTGGGATCTCACCTTCTTAGCTCCACTACCCTGATACCAACAGATTTAAAAATCCTAAAAATCCATCAAGCAGAAAAACTTAGACTGGCATAAGGAGTTTCCAGGAATACAATTGCTAATGTATTATATTAGAATTGAATGATGAAGCATAAAGACAGAATTAAGACATTCCATTTTCAACCTGGCCGTGGTGGCTCAATGGATGGACATCAATCTATGAACTAGGAGGTCATGGTTGGATTCCCAGTTAGGGCACATACCCAGACTGTGGGTTCAATCCCCAATGGGGGGGTGTGAGGAGGCAGCCAATCAATGATTCTCTCTCATCATTGACGTTCCTATCTCTCTCTCTCCCTTCCCCTTCATCTCTGAAATCAATAAAAATATATTTAAAGACATTCTATTTTCAGATTAAAATAGTACACTGCATCAAATGCTCAGAATGAATGAACACTGGCACCCACAGCTGATTATCTGGCGTTGCCATGTTTTCAGAAGAGAGGCATCCAAATATCTGGATGACTGACTGACTGGCCTAGATTTCATCCAAACATGTCACTTTGAAAATCAGTTTTTCAAAAATGATGATGTTTCAGGAACTCTTCAAATGCTGGGGAAAAGAAATGAATAAGGCTTGCCGAAGCCGGTTTGGCTCAGTGGTAGAGCATCGGTCTGCGAACTGAGAGGTCCCATGTTTGATTCCGGTCAAGGGCATGTACCTTAGTTGAGGGCACATCCCCGGTAGGGGGTGTGCAAGAGGCAGCTGGTCGATGTTTCTCCCTCATCGATGTTTCTAGCTCTCTATCCCTCTCCCTTCCTCTCTGTAAAAAAAAAAATCAATAAAATATATTTTAAAAAGAAATGAATAAGACTAACATCCATAGAACAACCATGTAAAGCAGCATCCTCAGTTGTCTGGTAGGCAACATATGGGCCATGGGAATTCAGAGAAAGAGGTGACAGGTAGGCATTCTAGGCTCAGGAATGAGAGGACAGTAGGAGGTTTGCGAACTGGAGTCAGATTTTCAGATTAGTCCACATTTGTATCAGTGCAAATAGTAAAGCCATCTTTGTGCAGTTCTGTTCCCTGCCCAAGGTCACGATCATCCTTACTGACCAAAGAAAAGCAGAAGAGCCAGAAAAACAGAAGAGATCTACATGCTCCTTGACCAACTAGAGTGCCCTTCCATGTGGACATTTAGTAATAGCCAAGGGAGGAGTGGAGAGAGCTGAGGGAAGGAGCATGGCGCAAGCGCAGACTTGGTCCACTTGAGATGCATCTTCTGATCATTACCAGGACAGAAATAAGCCAGTGACCTCATTGCCAGAGCAGACTCCAAGCATAGCCACATTCATCCATACACCTTACACATAACACGTGTTAAATATATAGGCTCCGCCCATGCAAGAAGAGACAAGCAGAGAAGAGTGACACTTGTGGACATTATTAATTTTTCTGGCTGACCACATTCCAGGCCCTTCACTTTCTAAATAGTTGAAGGAAGTATATCCAAGACCCTCATTGTGTCATAGATACTACCCCCTCCACTATGGAAGCTGAAAGAGCCAGATCCTCCCTCCTTTCTGCCCCGAATGACCTAAGATGGCCAAATGACTTGGAGCTAGGCCAATTGGGTGCTGTCACCCAAAATGTAGACTCTTGACTGTCACAAAGATGTCAGAACATTTGAAGTCATTTTTTATACTATATTTTTTAATTGATTTCAGAAAGGAATGGAGAGGGGCATAGAGACAGAAACATCTATGATGAGAGAAAATCATTGATTGGCTGCCTCCTGAATGCCCCACACTGGGGATCAAGCCTGCACCTGGGCATGTGCTCTGACCAGGAATTGAACCCAGTTCACAGGTCGATACAACAAGAAGCCAACCAGATTGTTCTTCCTGCCAGACAATTCCTTCAGTTTCTTCCCTCAGGTGCTCACTTAGATCCTCTCTGTCCCAAGCTCACTCCTTGAGTCTCCTCTTGAAACCAAGAGATACTGATATCCTTCCAATGAACCTCCTTGCCTGCTTACATTAGCCAGAGTTGGCTTCTGCTACCTGCAACTATGAATTCCTACACCACTACAGATTCTCGAGTCTCCCACACATACGCCTCCTGAACCTTTCCTGATATTAGTTCTCCATGCCCCAGGCTCCTACTACATCATGCCAACAGCAAGCTCACTAAGCTCTTCCTGTGGATGTCTCTTCCTTTTCCCAAGTACTTAATGCCTAAGAGATTTCTCAGAAACTTAACTAAATATTCCAGCAACATGACATTCTTAATGAAATGATCTGGATGCTCTAGGACAGTGGTAGGCAAACTCATTAGATAACAGAGCCAAATATCAACAGTACAATGATTAAAATTTCTTTTGAGAGCCACATTTTTTTAAACTTAAACTTCTTCTAACGTCACTTCTTCAAAATAGACTCGCCCAAGCCGTGGTATTTTGTGGAAGAGCCACACTCAAGGGGCCAAAGAGCCGCATGTGGCTCGAGAGCCGCAGTTTGCCAACCACAGCTCTAGGAGAAACTCAGGAGTCTACAACTGGACAAAATGCAAACTTCCCAATGCTTGAAATTCAGTGCATTCTCATCGTATACCCAAAGCTAATTTATTTAGCTTTTCAGGGGATCCAGCTCTATTTGTCAGGTTTATGGTGTTACTGCTTCTCTCTGGCGCTGAGGTGTTCAGAGTCTTAATTAGAAAGCGTGTGTAAAGTGCTTTAACAGCATCATATGAAGTGCTAGAGAAATCCCGAGGGAATTTCTTCATTTTGACTCAAAAGGAAAATTAAAAAGCTTTAACAAAGAGCTAAGGTTTACCAGTAAAATTTTTGGTTTTACTGATGTGCCTGTGTGTGGTATGATACAAAGGTTGAATTTTTCTTTTAATTATTTTAACTAGCATATGAAGAGCCAGGATGAAATCCCCTGCAGGACAAATTAAGGTTCTCCACGATGTGTGGGATGTAAATAATCAAATTATCATCTGTGGACCTTGAATCCTTTGAGCAAAGGAGAGACCTGCCCCAACTTATATATTTAGTTGCCTCTTCCATGGGGAGATCCGGGATTTAAATTTTAGCAGTTACCAAAAAAAAAAAAACCTACAATACACATCTCCTAATAGAGGGTTTCTTCCCTGAGATTGAAGCATAATATCCATTTGTATTTTGGAGTTTAGATTTTTTTGGTTAATTTAATTATTTCTCAGGAAGCCAAATCCTCTGCTTTGAAGCAGACAGAGGCTGGTAAACAGCAGTATGCTTGGATCAAAGGCCTTTTTATTTAGAATGAAAGGATGTGGGGTAGAGACAGCGCTGTATACTGAGCCCAACTCCACAGTGACTCAAGAACTACTCCAGGGAGGGGGCAGGTGTTAAACCAGTTGTTTTGTGCCAGCAACAGCCTGGTGTGTTTGATGGATTGATGGTAAGGCTAGATCAGAGTGAAGAACAACCCAGGGACCTACAGCTCTGCCCCAGAATCTGAACCCAGGCACTAGCCCTTTTCCAGGGGAGCCTTTTATAATGCAGAAGTCATCCACCACCTAAACTGTTAACAAGGTTCCCTTTTCATTTCTTATCTTGTAGAAAAGATTGGCTTTAAAAATAAAACTTAGCCTAGCCAATGTGGCTCAGTGGTTGAGTGTCAATCTATGAACCAGGAGGTCACGGTTCAATTCCTAGTCAGGGCCTATGCCCAGGACCATAAGGGCTGTGCAGGAGGCAGCTGATCCATTATTATCCCTTATCATTGATGTTTCTTTCTCTCCCTCTCCCTTCCTCTCCTAAATCAATAAAAATATTTTTTAAAAATAAATAGAAACTTTGACGCCATATATAAAAATACTTCCAAAGAACTCATCCAGGAAAATTAGAAAAATACTATATGTGCAATACATATTTGAAAATAAACATGTAAATTTCCTTTAAAAACTGCCCTTTGTGTTCATAAGAAAGGAAAATATTTATTTCTTAATATATAATAAAGTGTCAGTTCAAATCAAATCTGGATCTCTGTAGGACTCTTTGCACCAAAATAAATTCCAGATGGGTCAAGCATTTAAATATAGTTAATCATATTTGGAAAAAAAAATTAAGTGAATCTTTTCTTATAATCTTGAATGGCAAACTCCTTTCTAGACATAGCATAAGATTCTGAAGTACAATGGAAAAGATAGGTAAATTTAACTAGATAGATATTAAAAGTCTTTATGACAAAAATATAATCAAAATCAAAAGATAAGTGACAAACTTGGACAATTTTTTAACAAATGTGACAAAGAGGTAATCATAGAGATTCTTTACAAGCCTATAAAAAAAAAGAGAGAGAAACAGCCCTGACCAGTTTGGCTCAGTGGATAGAGCGCTGGCCTGCAGACTCAAGGGTCCCATATTTGATTCCGGTCAAGGGCATGTACCTGGGTTGCAGGCACATCCCCAGTGCGGGGTGTGCAAGAGGCAGCTAATTGATGCTTCTCTCTCATCCATGTTTCTAACTCTCCATCCCTCCCTTCCTCTCTGTAAAAAATCAATAAAATATTTTTTTAAAAAGAGAGAGAGAGAGAAACAATCCAATATGAAAATCAGTAAAGGGGAAAAAAGAAAACCAGTAAAGGATCTAAACAAGCAACTCACAGAAAACAAAATAAATAAGGTAGTTCCTAAATGCAGGAAGAGTGGAAACTCACTCATAATTACAGAAATACAAATCTGGGAGGAAAAATGAGTTACTTTCTCCTATTATCCTGATAAAGGTGAAAGCATTAATTAACCCTCAGTGTTTCCAAGGCTGTGAAGAAATGGGCATGCACAGACACTACTGGTGGGAAGGTGAGGTGGTATAATGTTTGAAAGGCAAATGGCAATATCTAATAAACTTACATCTCTAGAAATATAGCCCACAGATATACAAACATAAAACTAAATTGAGGCCTGGCTTGTGTGGCTCAATTGATTGGGCATCATCCCTTGCATGGAACAGTTGTCGGTTCAATTCCCTGTCAGGGCACATGCCCATGAGGGGGCATGCAGAAGTAACCAATCCATGCCTCTTTCTCTCATATCAATGTTTCTCTCTCTCTCCCTCTCTCTCTTAAAAAAATAAACCTAAATAGATATTTGCTGCAGCATTATTTGTGACAAGCAAGATTCTGGCAACATCTTGTACACCCATCAATAGGGAATTGGTTAAACAAATAAAGAAAAACCTATACAGACTGCAGCCATTATGTATAGGTTTTTCTTAGCCATACACTACTATAAAAAGATATTCAAGACAAATACTTAACTACAAGAAGGCTAGTTGCAGAGATGTGGGTATGATAGGATCTCATATGTGAAAATAAAAATGTGCTTGAGATGCACACACATTGGATATTCCTGGAAAAAGACACTGGAATTTCTAGTAGTAATTTTTTTCTGCACAGTGGGAATTTCATTTTTATTTTGCCTTTTGTACTCATTGAATTTTTACCATGGACTTGGTTTACTTTTACACTGAGAATAAAAATAGAGGCTCGCCCTAACTGGTTTGACTCAGTGGATAGAGTGTCAGCCTGTGGATTTAAGGGTCCCGGGTTCGATTCCAGTCAAGGGCACATGCCTGGGTTGTGGGGTCAATCCCAGAAAGGGATTGTGCAGGAGGCAGCCAATTGATGATTCTCTTTCACCATTGATGTTTCTATCTTTCTCTCCCTCTTCCTTCATCGCTGAAATCAATAAAAATTAAATATATAGAGAGAGGCCCATCTACCACTGAAATTAATTAAATTATAAGTTTTAATCAACAGACATACATTGAGGGTGACCATTTACCACATCCTGAAGATAAAAATATGTCCACTGTGAAAGCCCTACCCTCCAGGAGCTTAACTTATGTCTAGAGAGGTTCAGAGAGGGTCAGGCACTAAAATCAGTAACTGCCCAGCTAGATGAGTTGGGTAGGAAAGACTCCATTCTTGGAGATGCCCAATGCTTTCCTAAGCAGGACTCCAAAGAAGCCCACGCTGCACTCACTTATACAAGCCACAGCCTTTCTAGTGATCTCAGACCACAGAATGGAAAACCCCACCAGGAGACAGGATCTTCCCAGCTCACCCAGGAAGTAGAATATAGCCATCCTTTGAAAGGCCTTTGTCAGTCACTTGATGAAACATTAACCTTTGGAACTCAGCTTTCAGACTGAGTCAAGAGATCCTGCTTGCAAACAGGAGCTCACTCTCCACAGGAACTATAGGTCTATTGAACCTTAGAGACAGAACAATTAGCTGAAGAGGGAGAGAAAATACTTGAGGCTTTCATGACAGGCAGAGGGGTCCCTACTATGATTGTGTAACAGCTATTATTCACAAAGCATGACTGGCCCTTCCTCCAACCCCCTGCTTGAACGTGAACATCCCACTTTATCCAAAGAGCTTGTTTCATAGCTAAGAGATGGAGTGATTTCCCAGCTCCCCACATGTCTGCATTATTCCCCCTCACAGCCCTGCTGTCAGAAGGAAAGACTGAGGTCAAGGAGCAATCCAGCATCAAAAGACTAACCCAGCCCCTCAAAGCCTTGGGCCCCAAGTAGTCCTTCTACCCACAGCTCCCAGTGAAGATCAGCGACTGGACTAATGAGATGGGTGTAGGCTGATCTTGCTGGGAATATAGCCCTGTGCAGAGATCCAAATCAAGACCTCCCCCATGGGACAGAATTAAAGATGAGGAAAGTTCCACTAGGTTGGGCCAGGGAGAATGTCAGCACCACTCACCTGCAGCCCCAAGGGACACAGCTTTCATGAACAATGCTGGACTCTTTCCCTTCATACTGGGTCATCTCAACAGGCCTCCAGAGTGGCCCTCTGTACCTGAGCAACAGGAAGTAGCCCCTCCTTCTTCACAACCTCTACCCAGAAAGACACACAGAAATATGGTGAATGCCACAAGTCAAGTAGGAAGGAATGACAGAGACGTTCTCCTCACTTTCCACTGGCAGCAAAAGCCCCTCAACAGGTCTGGATAGAGACTAGAAAGAAGGCATCAGAGAACTGGTCTTCTGTACCAACATTGCCAGATCTTAGAAAAACCATAGTCTTTCCAGGACAATCAGCTTCCTGGGAAACACTGCCTGCCTCACAAGCTATCAGGTAAATTGAGACATTAGTGAATGAACTACATAAATGGAATGTCATATCAGCATTTTTCCTCTTTTTCCCAGGTAGCTGACTCATACCTTCTCCAATCTGGGAAAGAGGAGCAAAGCTCTATGGGATATTGTCACTTCAGACTCTGGAAGTGGGGAAATGCAGGATAATGTCATACTGAAGAATTGCTGTGCAATGCAGCTCAAATTTCACGTATGTTTTTAACTTTGGAGAAGACTCAGCAGATAATAAAAAAAGAGACTTATTTTGCATTTGTCCTTCAAACAAGATTTAATAAATTTCACAATTATTATTAATATTTGGGGGCGGTTATAGAGAATACCAAGTAAAGGAGAAAGAAGAGTATTAGTGTGACAAGTGGCTGTAATAGAGTGATGGTAAGCGCCCCAGGGAGCTATTCAGCTGCTCACTGCCTCAGTTTCTTTATCTGTAACAGCTCCTTCTTTGTTGGTCATTGGAAACACTTCGAACGTGCCAAGTACCTAGGAAGCACTGGAAACCTGCCCTGCTGTCAATGGCCCCATTTTGTGCTGGAGGAAATGAGGCAGAGATGATAACTTCCTATTTAGGCACAGAAAGTGGAGCAGTTTCCAGAGAAGGCTGGTCCCTAGTCTGTGGCTCTCTCTCAAACCATTCCCTTTCTTTTATTTTCTACAACTCAGGGACAAGACCTTCTTATTGGTCTCCCTGCATCCTTTGTTCTGCTCCAATCCTTCATTGCTGGTTTGTTTGTTTTCTTTTGTTTACTGTGTCTCTCTGCTTCTCAAGAATCAGGTCAAAACTTACATTTTCTAAAATGTACTTTCCTTCCACTTGGACTTTAGAAACTCAGTTTGGGACCCTCCCTGAGGCCTCTCCTACACCCAAGTCCCACCCATCACAGACCTTTCCCACTACTGGGTCCCTTCTACTTGTAGAATTACTCTTTTCTTTTTTAATCCTCACCCGAGGATATTTTTTCAATTGATTTTCAGAAAGAGTGGAAGGGAGAAAGGGGGAGAGAGAGAAAGAAACATTGATGTTAGAGAGACACATCGATTGGTGGCCTCTGCTTGGGGATTGAACCTACAACCGACATAAATGCCCTTGACAGGGAATCGAACCTATAATCCTTCTGTCTATCAGTTGACTCTCCAACTGCTAAGCAAACCAGCCAAGGCAGAAACTCTTTCTTTTTACTGTTCTGAACCAAAATGACTATAAATTTTCCACATGCTGGAGAGCAAGCTGCAATATCTATATAAGGGTAATATGAAAATAGACTGAATGGCAGAATAACCAAACAATCAATCAAAGAATAATATGCTAATGATATGCTAAGGCTGTTCAACCACTTGCTATGAATGCACTGACTACCAGGGGGCAGACAATCAACTGGTGGACCAGTCTCTATGATGTTCACTGACCACCAGGGAGCAGATGCTCTGACGGGTAGGTTAGCTTGCTGCTGGGGTCTGGCTGATTGTAACTGAGTGAGATGGGCTGGACTCACTCTGAAGCCTTTCTTAGGTGCCTCCCTGGCCTCATCGTGCACTAGTGGGGTCCCTCAGCTGGACCTGCACCCTCTTGCAATCCAGGACCCCTTAGGGGATGTCAGAGAGCCGTTTTCAGCCTCATTCCGCAAGCCACTCCCCTTGGGAGGGCGCCAGATGCAGGGCTTATGACTGGTGAAGGTTGCTGCAGCAGTGAGAGCCTCTCCTCATCGGGACTGATTGGGTCTGATTGGGTGCAAGCCCATGGCATGCACAGTGGGACTGGGATGAGCAGGAGCAGCAGATAGGAGCTGTAGGCAGCATTGGACAGTGGGTTTCAGCCCGATCCCTGCAGGCCACCCAGAGGAACCACATCCATTCACAATTTCGTGCACCAGACCTCTAGTTTAATATAATTTTATCCTAGGTTCAGAGATAATATAAAAAATTAAATTCAGAAAATGACTTGTAACTTCTAGATTGAGCTGTATCATGGACTCCAAGCCCAGCCAATTCTCAGATATCACCCATGAGGGGCTCCTCCCCCATCAGGCAGGCCATCCTCTCTCTAAAGTGCTCTCAGAACATCTCTGTTAGTCAACAACCAGGTCTGAAGAACAAATCCAGAAAGGGCTCCAGTCTAAGTCCTACCATTGAAGCTTCTGCTGTTTCCCATGAGAAAAGATTATAGGAATGTTGGAAACATTTACTCCCTCCAAAAAAAAACCCATTGCTCCCCAGTAAGATGGGATTTGACCCCTAGTCACCCCAGGAAGACTGCTCCATCTCTAAATCTGAGCTGTATTAAAGACACAGTCCAGGATGACTTCTCTTATCTCAGTCCTGCTCCTTTCTTATTGATTTGCTCCAGTGCAAGGTGAAGATCAGTCTTGCCATCCGTTCTACCCTCCTCCAGTCTTCTCACCTCCGCAAGAAGAAGGAACACACTTTAGTAGTAGATCATCCTAAATTAGCATAGAGAAACGAAGCATTTCTCTAACAGAGACACAGTTTTCAGAGTTGCAAGAAGCCGACAACATAAATACTCACCATCTAGCTCCTCAGAGTCACAGCCCCTTGAACACATTTTCTGATTATGATGTGCATTACATTTACCTAATGGAAGTGTACATTTGGGTTCTTTCCAGAACATAGAAGCAGATTCCTTCAAAGGTGCTCCAGTCTGAATCTAAGTAACAAAATAAACTAATGAAAGGAGTAGATCCAGAGACATGGAAGCATGGAGCAGAGTGTGGCATCTTGGAGGGAACATGGGAAAGGGTGGGTAGGTGGGAGGTAATCAACCAAAGACCTTATATGCATATATGCATAACCCATGGACACAGAAAATAAGGTGGTGAAGGCCTGGGGCCTGGGGCAGGGGGTAGGGGGCAGGGGCGGGCTTGGGAGGATCAATGGGGGGGGGGGGGGGCATATGTAATAGTTTCAATAATAAAGAACTTATTTTTTTAAAGTATACTCCACTCTTTATTTCATACAAAAAAGAAAGTTGCTTAAAGCTTGACATGCAAGATTTAGCAGCTTCTGTCACTCCCCTCTATGTTTTGGGAATCATAGGACCAGGTTTTAGACAAAAATCAGACTCACAGCACTTGGTGCTTCTCATCCTGCCAGCCTTCTCTGCTGAAAGGAAGCACAGAGCTCAGGGAAGGCCACTCAGACCTGACATTATTGGATCAGAATATCTGCTTTCTTCCCCAATACGGTGCTCCATTGATCATGCCTCTTCCCTCTGCAATGCACGACTGAACTTTTCTAAAACATCCATACCTAACCTCCTCTGCAGGGACTTCCCATCTTACTCTACTTTTGGAGCCCAAGAAGGATGTGAGGATGTGATGATACACAACCTTGAAAGTTTGCAGACTTGGGAAAGGGCAGTTCCTGGCCCTGAAAGCAAAATGCCTTATCGAAACGTCCTCCATCGTTCTCTAAGCGAGGTTCTTATTTGGACACAAATTATATAGGAGGAGGAAGGGAATACCCTGGAAAACAAATGAGCAACTTTTTTAAAAGCTTTCAGAATCAAATGTAAAATTCATTAAGAAAAGTAATGGAAATTTTATGGCTGGTGCACAGATAAATTCATTGCTGACTCTTAATTCATCAAGCACACTTACAAGAGTGTATACCAAATTAATTGGAACTAACAGCCTCTTAGAAATTCTAACCAGCTGCAGACTCAGGGTAAACTAGTTGAAACAAAACAAAGAACCCTTCCTCCTCCTCCTTCTCCCCAGCTCTGGTTGAATTAAAGGCTACGCTTTCTCAGCTCTGAAAATGTTCAACAACTTTGTTCTTCCCTGATTGCTAAGCCCATCTGCTGCTCAGGCCCAGGCAGGGTCAGAAGTAGATACAAATGAGGTTTCTTTGGACATTAGGAATCCCAAATGGATGGCACCACAGCTATAAAGACACAATAAAAAAACTGCAGCATTTTGGGTATTTGTTGTGTGTTTTTTAATTGTGTTTCTGGCTGACTACCTAATTAGCCACTTGTAGGAAGCAGCTAGAAAGCCAATGCCTACTGAGTTTGTTTTAGTGGTGGTTTTGGCAGGGCTACTATCTCAGATAGAATTTCCTTTTTCCTTGAGTATAAGAAAATTTAATTAATAGTGGCTTAAGCATACACGTTATTTGTGTCAAGTAACAAGAAGTCTGAAATTGCCATAAAATATCCCATCTTGGCCAGGACTGGCCAAGAAGCTGAAATTGCCATAAAATATCCAATCTTCTCTCTTTTCCTCTATTATCCTCAGCATGTTGGCCTTTATTTGCATGCAGATTGTCTCCTGGTTGCCAACGGCCTGCCACATTGCCACCCATTTGTGACCTCCAGAAATGTCTGAGCTCCAGAAAGGACTAAGAAAGAAGGGGAACAAGAGACACCAGGAGATTTCGGCTTTTATATCATTGGCCAACACTATCACATGGCTCCTGCTAACTTCAGGGAAGACTAGAAAAATCAATGTCTGCTTGTTTTTTGCTATACTAACAGCCTTTCTAATAGAAACAGAAAAAATATAGAAAGACGTTGGAAATGGAAAGTTAGTCAATTAGGAGTATCTGTTGCTTCTATCACCTATAAAGAGAGGCCTAGGCCATTAATTAGGGTTCCTCATTGTTTTTTTGTTTTGTTTTTTAAGAAATGAAAAAATAATGGTGGGTGAGAGAAGTGCAAGAAATGGTTTAAATGTGTAGACTGTACATATATAACAATTTTTAATATATTTTATTGATTTTTTTAAAGAGAGGAAGAGAGAAGGATAGAGAGTTAAAAATATCGATGAGAGCAAATCATCGATCAGCTGCCTCTTGCACACTCCCTACTGGGGATGTGCCTGCAACCAAGGTACATGCCCTTGACCGGAATCAAACCTGGGACCTTTCAGTTCACAGGCCAACACTCTATCCACTGCCAAACCAGTTTGGGCTCTAACAATTTTTTTAATGCAGTAACTATACATAGAACCTCATTTGACTGTACCAGTCTGTGAGAGCCCACGCCTTCCCATTGCTCCACAGCAAGTCCTGGTTATGGGCCCATGAGCAATGAAGATGGGAGGACCTAGAGACCTTTACCCATCATTTATCATGACAGTCTTTACCATAAACTAGAAGAAAGAAATTCAATATCAAAAGGACAGAGAAAGTTTCTGAAAAGTCAGAGTTCATTTAATAATGTTCTCACAATAAAAACGACTAACCTGAAATATTTGGGAAGATTATGATTTCAGTGTTATTTGAAGAAAATCACAGGATTTTGCTTTATGCTATTGCCTAATGAGTGTCTTTCCTGTATTCATCTGGTCTGGTACAGTAGCCACGAACCACATGTGGCTACTGAGCACTTAAATGTAGCTGGTCCAAATTGAGATGTGCTCTAAGTGAAATGCAGACTAGATTTCAAAGGTTCAGTAAGAGAAAAGATACATTATCTGTAATTTTTTGTACTTGAAAATATGTTGAAATGATAACATTCTGGACATAGGTAAGTAAATATAGCATATTATTAAATTTGCCTGTTTTTTATTTTTTACAGCAAATGTTAACATTTTGTAAGCATTGTAAGATGGTCATAGTCAAAAGATTAACATTTAAATACTGATACTATACTACTATCTAAAGATACAGCGATCAGGTATTGAATTAAGAGGCATTTTTTAAAAAATATATTTTATTGATTTTTCACAGAGAGGAAGGGAGAGGGATAGAGAGCTAGAAACATGGATGAGAGAGATACATTGACCAGCTGCTTCCTGCACACCCCCCACCGGGGATGTGCCCGCAACCAATGTACATGCCCTTGGCCGGAATTGAATCGGGACCTTTCAGTCCACAGACTGACGCTCTATGGAGCCAAACCGGTTTCAGCATAAGAGGCATTTCTATGGAAATAGAAGACAATCTCATACTTCCTGAGATTACCTCCCAAATAAACTCTCTGACCCTGTGTTGGGGAGTTCTCCTTCAGAGGATCCAGACTAAGAGAACAACTCAAAGGTCTTTACAATTCTTTCTTATAGTACCCATGCCAAAGACCCTTTGGTTTCACAGCTCATGCTGAGTTTTTCTCCCTAGGCTATTATCAAAAAAGATGTATTTCATTATTATTCTTTTCCATCAATTAAGATTCCATGGTCAGTGGCTTTAAAAAAAAAAAAAAGGAAAAGAGAAAGATTCTGCTCTAATTAAACAAATAGCTGGCATTGGAAAGAGTTTGCATTTTTTTTTTCTCTGCAAGCAATTTGCTTACATTTAAACTGTGCTTATGTAGTGTTGTCTTAATTATCGAATCATTAAAGACATTGATGTGGCCCTTGGAAAGAATTCCTTCTGCAGTGGGGCAGTAGCTGTTCCTTTTACCCAACAAAATCGAACTTCACAAGACTGTGAGTCACATTTCTCATCTGATCTGCTAAAAAGAGGCACAACCAGCAGGGTAGTTGTTAAATAAGTAAAACCTTGTTAAGTAAATAAAAGACACATATAAAATGAAAAGCTAGCCCTAACTGGTTTGGCTCAGTGGATAGAGCATCGGCCTGCAGACTGAAAGGTCCCAGGTTCAATTTCCGGTCAAGTGCATGTACCTTGGTTGCAAGCATATCCCCTATAGGGGGTGTACAGGAGGCAGCTAATCAATGTTTCTCTCTCATTGATATTTCTAACTATCCCTGTCTTTTCCTTTCTGTAAAAAATAAAAAATATAAACATTTAAAAAAATAAAGCAAAAATCCATAAATTATTGTTATGGTTTTGATGAGCTTTAAGATGGTAAGGTTTAAGAAGGCCCAAATCCTGTCCTACCTACCCCCTTTTCCTTAATGTCCCTCACACAAGGGACAATGACATACAGGAATTGAAGGACTGCGATATTTTTAAATACCTGGCATTATGCTCTAAACTCCTGTGAGATGCTGGTTAATAACCTACTGGGTGCATGTGTCCTACCTGAAGGTAATGGGTCTTTGTCATCTTCCTAAGCCCAAATCCAAATCTTGGAATTGTACCATCCTGTGGCTGGGAGCTAAGCACACGCTGAGCACTCACAAGAGAGAAAGTCAGTGGACTGGACCTGTTAAGGGCGACCTGCCCACTCTCAGGTTAAGTTACTGAGGTCCCTGGAGGGGAGGCAGTTCCTATGTGTGAGACTTTTTATCATACAGTGTCCTGACCATAAAGCATGGCCCATGTCGCAGATGGAAATTTCATCTCTTTTTCCTCTATGCTGATATGAAGCAATAATATCTCATTGGTTGATATGAAAATGGCAGACAGGAAATACTATAAAATTCAAGGAAGAGTGAAATCACTTTGGGCCAGAATAATAGAAGAGGTAACAGGATGTAATTTGACAGAGTTGCTCTTGCCTTAAACACAGCAGAATCCATTCATGTCAAGTAAAGCCAGAGATACATTTGTTCCCTCCATTCCTTCTCTGGAACCTTCTAGGCATTCTTACAAGGAAGCTTGCTACGCATTACTTCTCACCCCTTATAATCTCAATAAATGCCGGCTCGGTGAACAACCCAATTCTGCAGTCAACTACCAGCAAGTTCACAAGTTGGTTCCTCTTTAAAACATACATAGGAGAGGAAAGCTACTTGGTTGCTTAATGATATTCTTTTCACTTCTTCTTTCTGGGTATTTTCCATAATTGAATTGTCTACAAACAAAACAAGGATTGCTGCTTCTAATAGCATGTGGCGCTCTGAAGACACCTCTGAATGAAATGTAACAAAGCACTTTAAACAAATGTTCATTAACTTGCAGTTCTGTTTGAGAGCAAGACTCTCTATGTTTCTTAAATGAAAGACTTAGAGCAATCTAAACATGTCTAAGAAGTACTGAGTAACTCTTGTTCACCAAGGATTATGGAAAATGGCATCTTTTGACAAAAGTTAACTTTTAAAATGTTGTTTGCTCTTTTTATTTCACTTAACTACTCTGTTTTGGTTTTTTTTTTTAATATTTTATTAATTTTTTACAGAGAGGAAGGGAGAGGGACAGAGAGTTAGAAACATCGATGAGAGAGAAACATAGATGAGCTGCCTCCTGCATACCCCCTACTGGGTATGTGCCCACAACCAAGGTGCATGCCCCTGACCAGAATTGAACCTAGGACCCCTCAGTATGCATGCCGATGCTCTATCCACTGAGCCAACTAGTCAGGGCTTAACTACTCTATGTTTATAGAGAAATGTTATCATTTGCATTTGCTAGAGGAAATGACTTTCCCTTATCTGGTCCATCTCATTCTATTATCTCATGTCTCTTCAACTCCTCAGTCCAGGTCTACAAGCCACATATGTTTTCCTCCCTCATCTCTATCTTCGTGGACCTGAAAACCATTACAAATGTAATAACTTTTCTAGTCATTCAATTTTTTCTTATGGACCTGAGTCACACCATCAAGCATCTTCACTTCACAATTTGGCCAAAATGGGGGGAAATATCCATGAAATAAAAGATTAAAAAATCACCCAGCCAGTGTGGCTCAGTGACTGAGCATCAACATACAAAACAGGAGGTCACAGTTTGATTCCCTAGCAGGGAACATGCCCAGGTCGTGGGCTCGATTTCCAGTGGAGGGGATAGGGAGTGCAGGAAGCACCTGATCAATGATTCTCTCTTATCACTGATGTTCTATGTCTCTCTCCCTTCCTTTCTGAAACCAATTTTTAAAAAGATGAAAAATCGCCCAGCCGGGTGTGGCTCAGCAGTTGAGTGTCAACCCAGGAACCAAGAGGTCACTGGTTAAATTCTTGGTCAGGGCATATGCCTTGGCTGCGGGCTCAATCCTCAGTGTGGGGCATTCAGGAGGCAGCCAATCAGTGATTCTCTCTCATCATTGATGTTTCTATCTCTTCCTCTCCCTTCCTCTCTGAAATCAATAAAAAAAAATTTTAAGATGAAAAATCATCTGCGCCAAAGCTGGTATGGCTCAGTGGTAGAGTGTTGGTGTGTGGACTGAAGGGTCCCAGGTTCGATTCGTCAGGGGCATGTACATTGGTTGCGGGCACATCCCCAGTAGGGGGTGTGCAAGAGGCAGCTGGTCGATGTTTCTCTCTCATCGACGTTTCTAGCTCTCTGTCTCTTTCCTTTCCTCTCTGTAAAAAATCAATAAAATATATTTTTTTAAAAAAGAAAAATCATCTGCATTTAAGATATATTTATACCTCTCAATATATTTGCTATCTCTTTATATTATCCTTTGATTTCAAAAGAAATGTGTGTATAAGAAATGGGGAGAAGGGGCATTGAGCCACTGGACAATTCAGGTACTCTAAATGGATCCAGCTTTCAATTTATATCTATGGAATTTAGAGAAATACCCAAAGCATATTTATTACTTGATTTTTTTAAAATATATTTTATTGATTTTTTACAGAGAGGAGGAGAGAGGAATAGAGAGAGAAACATCGACCAGCTACCTCTTGCACACCACCTACTGGGGATGTGCCCGCCACCAATATACATGCCCTTGACCGGAATCGAACCTGGGACCTTTCAGTCTGCAGACCAACGCTCTACCACTGAGCCAAACCGGTTTCAGCCTTGATATTTTTTTTTATATCAAAAAGGACCTTGCAGAGTTTTGGAATTTAAGTATCTAATACATCACATTTTGAGTGGGAATAGTATACAGACTTTTCTAGGGATATATTGACTAGGACTCGAGTCTAGGAAATCCAATTAGGCTAGCAATTGACAAATATGGGGACTAGGGACTTCCATATGTCTGTTACATTACAGGGGGCAGGAGTTGAGGAGGAAGAGATAAAATGTTTTACCTGGGTAATCCAGACCATCTATGGAGAGAAAATCCACCAGATGATTACTCAAGTCACTAATTTGGTTGTTGCCATGATACACCAAACAGATGGACATAATCCACAGCAAGCATTATGCTAGCTACTAGGATTCAAAGACAAATGAGCTATAGCACCCGCTTTCCACAAGGGCAGAATCTGATAAGGGCTTTCATAAAAGAGGGGAAAAGAGGGTAGATGGAAAGCCAGGAGGAAGAGGAAAGAGAGAGAAATACAAGGGAGGGGTGGGGAGGCAGATTCTACCTGTGAGGTTGAAGAAGGATGAGTGATATTTAAATAAGCTCTAGATAGATATGTCAGCATTCACCTTAAAGACAAGGTGATAAAGGCATTCCAGGCCATGAGAACACTTAGGCAAGAAATTTACATTTTTCTGCTTCCTAAAAGAGAACAGGCTGCCTGAATCAACTCTTTGAGTAAAAGGTAAAGGAAGACAGCAAAATCAGTATAACATTTGTTAAAAACAGAAAATTTATTTTAGCACTTACCTTTTTTTAATAATCTACAACAGTGATTTTCAAAGTGTGATCTTCAGACGGGCAGCATGAACACACACACACACACACCCCGCCCCCGCTGACTAAAAAACTCTGGGTCCAGACAACAATATGTGTTTCAAGATGCTCTTCAGGGAATGTTGATGCTAAAGTATGAGAACAGCTGCCCCAGAGCAAGTAGCTTCAAATCATCTTGTGATGTGCTCTCTGCATCTCGCCAGTGGAAAGGATTCAAACTTCCTTCACCCTAATTCATAGACATGCACTACATTACTGGTTCCTAGACTTCTGCCCATGTACAGCATCGATGCCAAAAGCTTTCACTGATTCCCTGTGAAATGAGATAGATGAAACAACCAACGTTTTTCATGAAGCTAATTGTTTAATTTGTTAAACAAATGTTAAAGTCTTTATAGTGAGACTAGATCCTTCCTACCTCCTTACTGTTAAATCTTTGTTCTTTGTATGAAATAATGCTGGTAAAAGAACAGTGACTTTTAAAAAATAATAATAATAAACTCAATTGGCAAAATAGATTGCAGGTCTATGTTGTTCCTCAAGAGGGTTTTGTGTGTGTTTTTTAATGTATCGGTTTAAAAATCCAGATATCTATAAACCACTGAAATTGACAGGCTATCCATAGCCTTGCCAGAAAAAAAAAAAAAGCCATGTGAATGTATTTTACTACCTGAGAGTCAATAATGTTTTACTAAGATTTTATCCATTTGTATTCTAAAAATGTCCAAATTAAGTTTGAGATTCATAAAGCCAAGTTTCAGTAGACTATAAATTTAATAACTGTTCCCCATCTCTAATGATTTTTATTCTAGGATTACCATTTTCTTCATGGACTGTCATTTGGAAGATTTCTTATTTGTGATAAATTTATAGAAATATATATAACTATGCATATGCGAGTGCAGCTGTTATTTGTTTGGTAGCTTTTGAGATCCCCAAACACCTTGCTGGGAGAATAAAAAGGGTGAGTGGAGATAGAATCATAAATAAACTATTATTATTTATAATGTACATTCTTCATTCTCATGCACTAATACACAATGTTATTTATTAGTTTAATCACTGTTGTGAGAATTATTATTTCATGACAAAACTGAAAATGGGATTTGGAAAATAGGAATGAGAGAAATACATTCTCTCTGGAGGACATGTAACATTTACTATACCTAATCTGTACAGAGACAAACTACATTTATTTCTATTACAATGCCTTATTCATCAATATATTAACCTGCCTCCTACTCCAGTAGCCAGGAAACACTAGTGACCACTGAAACACAAACCTCATTTCTCCCCATCCCCTCTCACATCCTTCCCTTCATTTCTAGTCTTATTATAACCACCCTTGTCCCCGACTTCAACTCCTCAATCCCCAGATTACACACACACACACACACACACACACACACACACACACACATATCTCTGCATCAACTCAAATGTCCTCATTCCAAGTCTCAGACTTCTCTGTCCTCTCAATCAGAGTCTTGACCTGGTGAGGTATACTTGCTGGGTTGTGAATTCAACCTTCACTAGAGATCCGCAGTTCTTATAATTAAGTACTCAACCTGTCCTTTAGCTTTTCCTGCCCTTTGTCTGCAAGAGAAAGGAATATTTATATCTCCCAAGGAGGGCCTCCAGCTTTCTCTGCTCAGTGGCCTGAAATCGATCATCCTCCGCCCTTCACGGTGCACTGATAGCCCCCAGCAAGGACTATTCATTAGTTGTCTTATAATTACCACTTCTCCCCAAACTTCCCTGCGCCGGAGCCATTGAACCCACCGGTGTGCTCTCTTTCATTGGCATGTCATCCCAGGTCGCCCCTGATGGAAGTTCTAATGATCGCACCATTACTGCACGCCAAGGGCTAGCATCACTCCACCTGCCGTCAGCAATGGCGTTTTCATTGCAAGCAGCTTTCTTAGTGTCTGCTTCCTAGAATTACTTCTGTCTCCACTGGGTTAAGTCAGGTTCCCAAGGAAACGGACACTGAGACAATGGATTTCCATGCAGAAAGTGTCCTGGGGAGCGCTCTCTGAATCACACCTGGGAGTATGGAGCAGCACTGGGCAGAGGGAGACATTGAACCCGGGCAGAGACCTCAGCCCCAGCCACGGGAGCGCTGAAGTTGAGATGGCTCTTAAGACTTAGCAGACACTGGGGCGAGAGAACTGGACCTTTGCACTCACACACACACACCCCAAATAGTCACTGAATCGCGGGCATAACAATTCAATGGGGCAGCTCCCTTCCCTGAGAGGGACCCAGCTATGAGCTCTCAGCAGGCCAACACCCCTGGCAGTTAGGGAAACACTTGCCTGGTCCTAAAGGGGACCTCTGGGCAGTGTGTGTGCCACAGTGTCCACCTCACCCCTAGGAATCAAGAGCCAGGAGGACAAAATGATAAAGGTGGCCAGTGCTTTCCTGCCTGGCATCTGCCGACCAGTCCAGGCTCATCTGCCTCTGTGAGCCTCCACACTGACTTCTTCAGCCAACTGGTTTCCCCCAATGTCCCTAAATAATCCACTAACTGTACTGCCTCTCAGCCTTGGCTCCTAGCTTGCTTCTGCCTGGAATACCCTGTCTTCTCACTGTTTCTCATTATACTCAAAAACCATCTTTTTCACCCTAACCAGTTTGGCTTAGTGGGTAGAACGTCAGCCTATGGACTGAAGGGTCCCAGGTTCGATTCCAATCAAAGGCATGTATCTTGGTTGTGGGCACATCCCCAGTTGGGGATGTGCAGGAGGCAGCTGGTCAATGTTTTTAACCATAATCATTTAACCATTGTACCACCAATTCTCTCTCGTCTTCCTCTCTGTAAAAAAAAAAAAAAAAAAAAAAAATCAATAAAATTTATAATTAAAAAAACAAAAACAAAACATCTTTTTCCAGTGGCTCTAGCCCACACTGCCCCCCTCCAGTGACTCCAACAGTGAAGGCCATGTACTAATCACATGACACTGAGAATACCTTGCATCTGCTAGTGTTATATGCATTTTCCCTGGCTTCAACCAGACTGTAAGGGCTGCTACTTAAAGCAACCTTGGAGAGTGAATGAGTAGGACCGAGCCTCGGTTTCTCTGTTTGTATTAAACCTAGAAGTTTCTCATTTATTACTTCAATGAATATCTGAGCACAGTCCCTTTCTTCTTCTATAGCTAGGGGAGGTGGAAGGTGGAAGGGTGACCTTGTTTATGGAAACTTTAGCTCAGCATATAAAAGCCAAAGAAGCCCTAGCCAGTTTGGCTGACTGGATAGAGTGTCAGCCTGGGGACTGAAGGGTCCCCGGTTCGATTCTGGTAAAGGGCATGTACCGTGGTTGGGGGCACATCCCCAATGGGGGGTGTGCAGGAGGCAGTTGATTGATGCTTCTCTCTCATCGATATTTCTCTCTATCCTTCTCCCTTCCTCTCTGTAAAAAAAAATCGATAAAAATATATTTTAAAAAAATAAGCCAGAGAAGGCCAAAGTAAGGGAAAGGAATATTCTTAGGAAAATGGACCTGGAGGTAAACAAAGTCCCAACTCCATACCTACCTTCCTCCACTGTGACTTTCTGTCTGTGAGAGCCATGACTAACACCTAATGTCTGTGGCTACTGGATTAAACCCAAGTCTCCCAAATTCCCAGAAACAGTATCCTGCCTCTCTCCAAATTTGAAAAGAAATCTAGGAAAAACAGAAAGAAAAAAAAATTTTTTTTTTATTAAAGTCAGTGGAGGAAGAAAAGTTCACTTTGAGAATTGGTCTTTAAATCTGTTCCTTTTAGGATTTTAGGACCCTGAAGCTACGGCCATTCTTCGCTCCCAGTTGTTTAAGTATCCAGCTCCCTTGCAGGTGTCTGACTCCTGGCTTTAAAACTGTGCCCTCAGGATGAACTTCTCCAGGGCTGGGTAAATAAACATCGTTCTTCTATGAGATCATGTCTCCCTCTCATAAAGTATTTTTGTTCCATTCTCCTGCAATTTCTAGATGTGTGTTTTCTCGATTTTGCAACTGGGAAGACCATGGAGAAAGGAAAAGAGGGAGGAGGCAAGAGGGCAGGTGGATGAAGATAAAAATGTGACAGAACACAGACTTCAGGCAGACGACTGAAGCACCTGCCAGGGTCTCCTCTTGAAGGAGTCATAAACTTCCAAGTCACAAACTTTCAATCCCCACATGAGGAAATCATGGTGGGCCAAATCTGCTGACTTCAGGCTAAAGATTTATGTCTGAGAAGGTGAACAAGGCTGTAACTGAACTCCTGTCTGCTCCTGAGCCTCTGTGCACCTGTTTATTCCCTGCACTACTTCGTCTCTGATCCTCTTTCCTGGAGTCACAGGTTAGACCTCAGCAACTGTGTATAACAAGCATGTCAAACTCGCAGCCCACAGGCCACATGCAACCCACAACGAATATTTTTGCAGCCCAGCCAATATAATGGAATGTAAGGAACATTTTAATAAAAATTTAGTAACTAAATTTTTACAATGTCCTGTTATACATAATCCTATATAACAAAAGGGTAATATGCAAATTGTCCCTAATGGTAGAATGATGGGTGGCTATGACATGCACTGACCACCAGAGGGCAGATGCTCAATGCAGGAGTGGTCAGTGCGCTCTCACAGGGGGAGCTCTGTTCAGCCACAAGCAGGGCTGACAGCAGTGAGCACAGTGGCAATGGCAGGAGTCTCTCTCACCTTCTCAGCAGCTCTAAGGTCCCACTATGTCCCACTATGGCTTAGGCCTGCTCCCTGTAGTGAGTGAGCCTAAGCTGTAAGTTGGCCATCCCCCGAGGGCTCCTGGGCTGACAGAGGGATGTCTGACTGCCAGCT
This sequence comes from Pipistrellus kuhlii, assembly GCF_014108245.1. Lineage (NCBI taxonomy): Eukaryota > Metazoa > Chordata > Mammalia > Chiroptera > Vespertilionidae > Pipistrellus > Pipistrellus kuhlii. Next base: position 6,481,772 of record NW_023425404.1, read on the forward strand.
TAGGCCCAATCCTCTGGGGAACGGACCTAAGCCAGCAGGTGGACATCCTCGAGGGGTCCTGGACTGCAAGAGAGCACAGGCCAGGCTGAGGGACCCCCTCCCCGTGCACAAATCAAATTTTTATGCACCGAGCCTGTAGTTATTAATAAAGAACTACAACATTTGCTAATGACTAATTACTATAATTACATTGCATCCATTTCCCTTTCGTGCCTTATGCACAGGCACACCATTTCTCTCCACTAATACTAGCAGCAAATATTTTAGCAGCCAATGGCCACATCATTGGTTTTGTACTGACTTGTTTGGTGTGCACAACAGGAAATATTTCGCTTTCAGAGAATAAGAAAAATAAGTTTATTTGTGTTATGCTTACTAGTTTGTGCAGTTATTCAGTGTCGGGTAAGTTAATGTTCAAGAAAAAAATATTAATTTTTATTAAAATGTTCTATTTTTTTATTTTTTTAATATATTTTATTGATATTTTACAGAGAGGAAGGGAGAGAGATAAAGAGCCAGAAATGTCAATGAGAGAGAAACATCGACCAGCTGCCTGCTGTACACCCCTCACCAGGGATGTGCCTGCAACCAATGCACATGCCCTTGACCGGAATCGAACCCTGGACCTTTCAGTCTGCAGACCAACACTCTACCACTGAGCCAAACCGGTTTTGGCAAAATGTTCTATTTTTTTAACGTTAATGATTGCTCATTTATTTCAGCCCTTTGTATTCAGCATGTCTCTATCAAAATAAACCCAAGTTTCTATGAAAATTGAAGCTTTAGTTGTTTTGCAGCCCACAAAAAATTAAACTTTATTTGGCCTGTGTTAGCCTTTGAGTTTGACATGCTTGATGTACAGGGATCCACCTGATTCTTGATTGCGCTGCCTCCACTATCCTATTGCCCATCGGGGTGCCCCTGGCCTCTCCTTTCTTTGTCCGGGAGCACTCCCTGCTCATCAACCAATAGTAATTACCTCTCAAACTTCAGAGGGAAAGCTGTGGGTGGGAGGGGGTAAGAGATCAGCCAAAGGACTTGTATGCATGCATTTGAGCATAACCAATGGACACAGACACTAGTGGGGTGAGGGCATGTGGGGGTGAGGGGTAGCCAGGGAGAGGTCAATGGGGGGAAAAGGAGACATATGTAATATGTAATACTTTAAACAATAAAGAATTTTTTAAAAAAATAGTAATTACTCCCATTGAACTAAGCATCCCTCTTTACACATACGTCACTTGACTCAAACCCAACAAAGAAAAGGATACTGTAGCTGGAGTCAGAAACTCAAAGGTAATACAACTTGCGTAGGACACTGTAGGTGGAGGAGTGGGACCTGGACTTTAAACTTCATGCTGTTTCTTTTTATTATTATTATTGATTTTGAGAAAGAGAGGAATGGAAATAGAAACATCGATGAGCCAGAAACATCATGGATTGGCTGCCTCCTGCATGCCCCCTACTGGGGATCAAGCCCACAACCCAGGCATGTGCCTTGACTGGGAATCGAATCCAGTAACCTCTTCGTTCCCGGGCTAATGATCAACTGCTGAGCCACACCAGCTGGGCTAAACTTAATGCTGTTTCGACTTCACCATGCCTGCTTGTCTGAAGCACCAGGAAAAAGTGAGGCCAGCGCCGTTAGGATATTATGAATGAGCAGCAGCTTCTGAGCCATACTCATGTTACTAGTATGTTTTACCTCTTGTTTGGGTTTCCTATCCTCTTCCCATTAACATAGCAAAAGTTGCTCTTACTATGAAAGTAGAATTTTTGTTTCACTGGTTCTCATTGACATAGTTCCCACTGTGTCATGTGCTTAATAAGCAGAATAAAATTCCATTACAAACTCAATGAAAAAATTAACACCTATAAGTGTTCCCAGACTTTACTAGGTGTTATGCTTCAAGGGGAAAATTGAGTCATAGCATATTTAAGCAAATGTAAGGATGAATAGGTCTGACTGTTCTCTTGAAATTTCTATGATTCTCTTAGAGCTTCAAAAGAGACTCTCTATACCCAGACACTATCACTGTTCTCCTGGACCACCCAAGAGTGGCCATGTGCCATACCAGCTTGTCACCCTGCAGCTTACTATGACAGATCCAACAAACAATCCTGGCCAGCCAGTTCTTCTATCAACCTGTCCGTGAATTTCCTAGGCAGCCCATAAATGAAACTGGCATGATTGCTATCCTATGGGAATAAAGCATATATTCTCCACTTATCCTTCTTCTTATTTTTCTCTCTACCAATGTTTAAAGATTTTTTTAAATACAGAAAAATACAAAGAAATCTAATAATTATACAATTTCCATCTGCCCAGAATTAACCACTATAATATGCTATATTGCTTTCCAGTCTTTTCTTTGTTTTTTTAATAACAAATCACTCCTTTTGAGAAAAATGGCATATGTACATTATAAACATGTTAATAATGTAGGAAATCACAAAGCCTTGGTAAAATAAATAAGACTCCATTGCTAGGAATAATTTCATATAAAGTTGAAAATTATCTTTCTTTTTTTATTGTTTAAAGTATTAAAAATAGTAGTACATATGTCTCCTTTTCTCCTCATTGATCTTCCCCTGGTCTCCTCCCCACCCACCCTCCACCCCCCGGCATATGCCCTACTCCCCCCACCCCGCCCCCAGTGTCTTGTGTCCATTGGTTATGCTTATATGCATGCATACAAGTCCTTCAGTTTATCTTTACACACATCTTTCTATACATATAGAAAGAAGAAAATGTAAATTGCAAAAAAGAGGGATAAAATACATTTATTTAAATGAAGTTAAAGAAAATAAATTAAAATAAAATCTTTTCTATGCATTTTCCATTAAAAAGTACTCATTTCAAATTTACTTTGACAAAAGTAAAAAGAAATTATAGCTCTGGGATTAAGAAATTTGTGTATTAAAAACATCAGAAGCCCTACCCATGTGTCTCAGTGGTTGAGTGTTGACCCATGAACCAGGAAGTCACAGTTCGATTCCTGGTCAGTTCTGCATGCCCAGGTTGCTGGCTCGATCCCCAGTAGGGGGCATGCAGAAGGCAGCCGATCAATGATTCTCTCTCATCATTAATGTTTCTATCTCTCTCTACCTTTTCCTTCCTGTCTCTGAAATCAATAAAAATATTTAATAACATCAAAAGATTGCAGTCTCTTTTAAAGCTACTTATTTTAGTATGGACAGTTTCTCTTAACTCCTTCTATATGCTATGAAAAATAAAGACTTTCCTATTTTCACTTTCCTTCCTATTCACCACCCTTCTTTTTGATGCTTATTAGTCATATTATTATTGTTACATTGTCTATGTTTACAACATTCACATTTTGTTCTTTACCCATAATTCCCAGAGTTAATATTAATTCTACATGTATATGAATTCAGTGTTTACCACCAATATTTACGAGGGTGTCTACATTCCTGTGTTCTGTATTTTGATTCACATGTTAAATGTCTGGCTTTCACTTGCATATAGTTTTTTTGTTGTTGTTGTTTTCCCAACAAGTGCAAACAGTGCTGCATTCTTTTGTGTTTCAATATCCCTTTACACCTGAAGGCCATTGTAGACAAATAAAAGTCTGAGGTCGAATGTTTCCCCATCAGAACTTTAGCGCTCTGGTTCCCTTGTCTTCTGCTATTAAATATCATTGTGGGGAAATCTGAGAACTGCCTGTTTCTTTCTTCTTTTCCTTTTTGTAGGGCGCTCGCTTTTTCTCTCTGGATTCCTAGACAATTATTTCTTGATGACTGAAGTTCAGCTTCTTAACCAAAGCATGTCCTAGCATTGAGCTTCATGCTTCTGATTTTCCTAGAAGCCTTTTGGATTCGCAAGTTCAGTTTTGTCTTTAATTCAAGAACATTTTCTCCATTATTTCCTTGACTACTTCTTCAAAGAACCAAATATTGTGTTAAATTTTTTTTTGCATTTTACATATACTGGCTTTAATTTTTATATTTTTAATTACACTTACTAAGATTGTCTCAAGCCTTTCTTCTATATTAATAATTTAAATTTCAGCAATGTTTAAACTTTGTTCTTTGCTGTTACCATCAGTTTTACAGTGACATTGTTTCGTTTTTTTATTAACCCCATAGCCCTTCCATAAGTCTTTGATTAGTATATTAAAGTTTTGACTTATTGTATTTGTTCTTTTATAAAGGCAAACTAGAGGCCCGGTGAATGGAATTCGTGCACACTGGAGGGAGGGGGATGTCCCTCAGCCCAGTCTGCACCCTCTCCAATCTGGGACCCCCTCAAGGGATGTCCAACTGCCCGTTTAGCCCGGATCCCAAATTGAACCCATAACCTGATATGTGCCCTGACCAGGAATTTAACCTGCCACCTTTTAGCATATGAGATGATGCTCCAACTAGCTGAGCCACATCAGACAGGGTTTTTTTGTTTTTGTGTTTGTTTTAATCTTAAAAGAAAAAAGAATGCATATGAGGAAGGCAGTGAGAGCCACCTACTCATTCAGTAAATACTGGCTAAGCACCTACTCTCCAGTACACACTGTACTGTGCTGGACATAAAATATAGTGAGGAGAACAGGGCCCAGTCTGAGCTCTCATGGAGTTTAGAGTCTAGCAGAGCAGAGAGACATTAATCAAAGAATCACACAAGTAACATAAAGTTAAAACAATTTCAGTTTCATAAGATGAAAGGAATTCTGTGGATGGATGGTGGTGACAAAATGGAAAATGGTATGAGTGTACTTAATTCAATTTAAGAATGGTTAAGATGGCCAATATTTTTCTTTTTCTTTTTCTTTTTCTTTTTTTTTTTTTTTTTTTTTTTTTTTTTTGGTAGTCCTCACCCGAGGATATTTTTTTCCATTAATTTTTAGGGAGAGTGGAAGAGAGAGGGAAAGACAGAGAGAAACATCGATGTGAGAGAGACACATTGATTGGTTGCCTCCTGCATGTGCCCCAACCAGGGAGGAACCTTCAGCTGAAATATGTGCCCTTGACCAGAATTGAACCCCAAGAACCTTAGGTCCACAGTCCAACACTCTATCCACTGAGCCAAACCATCTAGGGCAAGATGGCCAATTTTATGTGATATGCATTGTACCACAATTTTTAGAATGAGAATAAATAGGAGAGAGATAAATAGTGGTAAGAACCCACAAATGAGCATAGGTCAGGAAAGTCTTCCCTGAGAAAGAAATGATCGAGCTGAAATCCACAGGAACAACAGGATGAAGGTTATTAGAAAGATGACCTTAAAACCACTCCAATTTTCAAAGAGGGTAAATCATTCACAAATGCCAGTACTGTATTACTAGTATGGCAGGACAGTATAGTTAAAATATTAACCAATATTTTCCCCTGTACTCCCTCTCACCTGTCCTCCCTTCTCCTGGTGCCCACCCCCGAGCAGCGGGGTTAACCTGTACTTCCTGTGTAGGGAGAAGGCAGCCAGAGAGACACAGCAAAGAGAAAACCAGGCAGCCTCTAGGACTGGTTCTGGATCTGGGGGGGTTTTGTTGACTTTTTGTTTGTTTGTTTGTTTGTTTGTTTTTTGGTTTGTTTTTAAATATACTTTATTGATTTTTTTTTTTTACAGAGAGGAAGGGAGAGGGATAGAGAGTTAGAAACATCGATGAGAGTCATTGATCAGCTGCCTCCTGCACACCCCCCACTGGGGATGTGCCCACAACCAAGGTACATACATGCGCTTGACCAGAATCTAACCCGGGACCCTTCAGTCTGCAGGCTGACGCTCTATCCACTAAGCCAAACCAGCTTTGGTTGGTTTTTTTTTTTAAATGGGAATTTAGGTGAAACAAAGAGAATTTGGGGTACAGGTTTTTAAAGAGAAGAGACAAATCATGAATAAAAATAATAATTAAAAACAAGGTTACCTGCCACTCCTGGATTTAAAAGAATTTCCCAAACTTGAAACAGAAAGCCTAAGCCTTAGGCCCTAATGAGAAGCAATGAGGCCGTGGAAGCTGGGAATGCTGAGGAAGAGGCACTTCGGGCCAACTCCAGGGAGGCACTGAAATCCCAGGGAGGTGTGCGAGAGGCTTCTGGAAGCAGGAAAGAGGCTTCCCCATTCTCGGGGAAGAGCCCAGAAAGGAGGCGGGAAGAGCCCAGAAAGGAGGCGGCAAGACGCAGAAAGGAAGTGGCTGGCTGGTGTTTCTGACAGAGCAACCTCCGTGAACTAATAACCAAGGAGCAGGTGAGCAATGGACTTCCCAGCAGATGCCTACAGTGCAGGTGACACTGAGGGCTTGAAGGATGGCCCCATGCATACACCTATGCCCGCACATCACCCTCCCTCCTGCTGGACTACCCATCCCAGAATCAGAGACATGAATTGACTAAGAGAAAGTTTCTGCCATCCTAACAGAATGAGTAAACTACTTAAAATTGGAATGACTCACAGGCAGATAAAGTAAGCTACCGTGTTGGCTCCCTGATTTCCAGCGGAGATTCATAGTACAGGCCTACCTCCGATATATTGGGGGTTTGGCTCCAGACCAGCACGATAAAGCAAATATCTCAATAAAGCAACTCACACCAAATTTTTGGTTTCCCAGTACATATAAAAGGTATGTGGCCCTAACAGGTTTGACTCAGTGGATAGAGCTTTGGCCTGCGGACTGAAGGGTCCCAGGTTCGATTCCGGTCAAGGACATGTACCTTGGTTGCGGGCACATCCCCAGTAGGAGGGGTGCAGGAGGCAGCTAATCAATGTTTCTCTCTCATTGATGTTTATAACTCTCTATCCCTCTCCCTTCCCCTCTGTAAAAAAGCAATAAAATATATATTTTTAAAAGGTATGTGTACACTATACTGTAGTGTATTATGTGTGCAATAGCATCATGTCTAAAAAAATCAATGTGTTTACCTTAATTAAAAAATATTTTATGGGCCCTAGCCAGTTTGGCTCAGTGGATAGAGTGTCAGCCTGTGAAATGAAGGGTCCTGAGTTCGATTCCAGTAAAGAGCACAGGCCCAGGTTACAGGCTCAGTCCCCAGTAGGGGGCATGCATGAGGCAGTCAATCAATGATTCTCTCATCATTGACGTTTCTATCTCTCTCTCCCTCTCCCATCCTCTCTGAAATCAGTAAAATATACTTTTAAATACTTTATTGCTGAAAAAAATGCTAAACATCATCTGAGCCTTTGGCAAGTCATAATCTTTTTGCTGGTGGGATGTCTTGTAATAAAATGCAATATCTATGAAGCACAAGAAAGCAAAGTGCAATAAAGTGAGGTGTACCTGTAATAGCAAATTTCCCCTAGGTACTTCTTACAATTCTCTGTCATGCACCTATGTGTTGTAGCACAAAGGTCTAGAATCACTGGTACAAATGATCTCACCTAGGACTTCATTGGCAAAGGCCAGCCCACCCGTTGAGCCATGGGCCAAGAGAGCACAATAGCTGGAGGCCCTTGGACAAAAGCCTGTGGCCCTGATTATTGTTTCAATACATTTTGCTGCTTCTTCCTTGTTTGGTACTTTCCATTTAGGAATCTGATAAACCCCAAATGCTGCCTCATGACAGTGATGATGTCCTAATTTTTGTCTTTTTTATTAATCTCCTGCTGAATACTCAGCACCTAGAATGGCAGCTGGTACACAGTAGGTCCTCAATAAATGTCTATTGAATGAAAGACTGAATCCTTGGATCTTCTCCCTAATATAATGATGTCTGGTACAGAGTAAAGAATCTGTGCAAACTTGACATGATTGCCAGGAGGCCTGAGCAGCTTGGCCAACTCTCCATGAAATCCCAGAGAGACCCAAAAAATAGCCTGATGCTTTTAGATAACTTGGCCTAATTTTGAAGGCTCAAAAACTCAGATCCAGCTGATTTCTAATCAGAAAAATATTCTCAACATCTGGGATGTAGAAGACTTAATTGATCATTCTTATCCAGACCCAGTCGAATAGAAGCCTGGAGGTTAGAACCTGACACTTTTAAAATATTATGCTAAGCTGTTTAGGCCTTTAAATGTTACACTAAACTCACAATATGAGGGTAATGCTGTGTTAGACGCTGAGAGCCATCTGTGTGGGGAGAAAGGCAGGTTCTAATAGTGTGATTATACTGCCCTCTCGTGGTTAAATGCCACCACTGCATCTAAAACATTCCAGGGGGAAAACTTCCCAAGTTACTTGCTACAAATAATAGATGCATACTAACCACACTCTGTGCCTTTGCCAATTTTACAGGTGTTACTTATTTCATTTAATCTTCATAGCAAACCCTAGTTTCAATGATACTAAGGTAGATGTATTACAGATGAGAAAATGAGATTCACTGACATTAGCATGCCCAAGTTCACAGGAAGTGAAAGAGCTGGAATTCAAATCAGGTGTGTCTGGTTCCAAAGCCCATATGCTTTCCCCTGTATCATACAAATGACTACTAACAATATTTTGTTATGTGTATAATGCTATATATATTCTATATATACATATAAAGGTGTCCCAGAAAATGTATACATACACTTTGAATACTTATAAAAGAAGTGTTTATTAAAATACATTTTATTTTCAAAATTGAGCTATTAACTGTTAAAATGTATATACACTTTTGGAGGACACCCTCTATATAATGTATATAACTTATACAATGTGTTAAGTGCCTGCAATACACACATACCATTTGACCATGCTTGAGGTAGGTAAAGTTAAGACTTGGTCTGATATCTTTTTTTTTTTTAATATATTTTATTGATTTTTTACAGAGGGGAAGAGAGAGGGGGATAAAGAGTTAGAAACATCAATGAGAGAGAAACATCGATCAGCTGCCTCTTGCACACCCCACACTGGGGATGTGCCTGCAACCAAGGTACATGTCCTTGACCGAAATCGAACCTGGGACCCTTCAGTCCACAGGCTGATGCTCTATCCACTGAGCCAAACCGCTTTTGGCCTGATAACTTTTTTAGCACATCGTTTAAAAGCATTTAAGCACCTTCTTTCTACAAATACAGGCATTCATCACAACAAGGATTTATTTAGAACCTACTATGTGCCAAAGGTGGTTCAAGCTACAGTGAGGGCCTCCACAAGCTGAGCCTTGTGCCTGAAGTACCAGAACCCACTTGCTGCCTTTCCCGTGGCCTGACAGCTGGAACCGGACCGCAATTCCACGGCTATTTTTCTGGGGGGTGTTTTGGAGCATGGGCCCTGATTATTAGCATCTTAAATTATCTAAAGTACTTATAGTTAGTAGCATATAATAGCTTTAAAAAGAAAAAGAAGGGATGGGCAGGGGAGCCTTGTGTGAAGCTTTTTAATTGCACCCCTCAAGACAGCCTTGGCAAAATTGTCACTCTTTGGAAAATCTGAACCTCGGGCAGTTTTTGTTACTATCAAGGGGCCCATTTCAAAATGGCAAGACTCCGAATGAAAGCAGAAAGACCCCAAAGCCACAACATGTTTCCCAGCCTAATGAGCCATTCCACAGCCAAACATCCGGGGCACATGAGCAAGGAAGGGGAAATGAGGGAAGAGCCACTTGGGTCTCTATCCAATAGATACCCTACTCAATTAAGAAATGTTAAGTACTTGCCAAAACCAGTTTGGCTCAGTGAATGGAGCATCGGCCTGCAGACTGAAGGGTCCCTGGTTTGATTCTGGTCAAGGGCATGTACCTTGGTTGTGGGCACATCCCCAGTAGAGGATGTGCAGGAGGCAGCTGATCGATGATTCTCTCTCATCGATATTTCTAGCTCTCTATCCCCCTCTCTTCCTCTCTGTGTAAAATCAATATATTTTAAAAGAAAGAAAGAAAGAAAGAAAGAAAGAAAGAAAGAAAGAAAGAAAGAAAGAAAGAAAGAAAGAAAGAAAGAAAGAAAGAAAGGTAAATATTTGAGTAGGTGTTATTGCACCAACGTCCAAACAATGAGAAGTGCAAGTCGTTACATTCCTTGTCTGTCCAACAATAAGGAAACCGAATAATCACTAGCAGCCCTTTTATCTACAAATATTTTGACTCACATTAGGAAAAAAAAATTTGCCTTTCTGTGTTCTTCCCTCTGAGATCAGAGAATCGATGTTTAAACACACCCCACCGTGTTCTGAAATCTCAATTGTTTTGTCACTGCAAATGTATTCAGTCAATCAACCAAGATCTGCTGAGTAATGCTGTGTGCCAGATTAACATTACACTGGGGTTCGGTTTGAAATGGAAGGGAAGATGGTATTATTGCTTCATCGTCTGCCTTAAGCCCTCAGCCCCTTGATGTCCCTGGGTGTGTCTCTCCCTCTTATGTCGGGGGTTGAGGGGTTGACTGTAGGTAAGCTGAAGGCTGGAAGGCCATGAGGAAGTGGCTTTGGTTGCGAGTTAAATCCTAAAGAGGATGTTCCATGACTGGCCTAAAGCAAATGGGGACCTTGGAAACCCAAGGGTATAATTCCATGGAAATAAAGCTTCCTACTATATCTCATCCTCCCATGGGGGCCTCCGGAAATGCTTCTTTCAGGGGTACCCCAAGAAATCCACTCTCTGAAGCAACGGGGGAAGATGTGCCATGTTGTCCACTGATATCAGTCCCACAAGGCCCTCCCCATCTGACTTCGGATGTCAGTGCCAAGCCCAGGTTATCACCTGCGCTTCTGACAAATCAGCTATAAAGCAAAGGTTCCCACCACTTCCTCCTCGGGTTTGGTTCATTTGCTACAGCAGCTCAGAGAACTCAGGGAAACTCTTTACTTCCGTTTACCAGTTCTCTCTAAAAGGATATGATAAAGGATACAGGTGAACATCTAGTTCGAAGAGATGCCTAGGACAAGGTAATGGGAAGGGATACGTCCTTCTCCCAGCATCTCTGCATGTTCACCCACCTGGAAGCTCTCTGAATCCTGTATGTGGGGGATTTTTATGGAGGCTTCTTTACACAGGCATGATCAATCATTAACTCGTTTCAAGGCCCTCTTTCCTCTCTGGAAAATGGGAGGAAGGGATGAGAATTCCAAGCTTCTAATCATGGCTTGGCTTTTCTGGTGGCCAGCGCCCCTCCAGAGGCCACCCAGAGTTGTTAGAACTAAATATACTCATATCACCCAGGAGATCACAAGGATTGTAGGAGCTCTGTGTCAGGAATGGAGGGCAGCCGAAACCGGTTTGGCTCAGTGGATAGAACGTCGGCCCGCGGACTGAGGGGTCCCGGGTTCAATTCCGGTCAGGGGCATGTACCTTGGTTGTGGGCACATCCCCAGTAAGAGGTGTGCAAGAGGCAGCTGGTCGATGATTCTCTCTCGTCGATGTTTCTAACTCTCTATCCCTCTCTCTTCCTTTCTGTAAAAAATCAATAAAATATATTAAAAAAAAAAAAAAAAAAAAGAATGGAGGGCAGAAACCAATGAATATTTTTTTCGTATATACCCTTATATTTATATAAACTTCCCCCACAGGAAAACTGCACTTGTTGATATTATGCACAGCTCTTTTTCATTTTTGGATGAATTTTTTTTTTTTTCATTGTGCACTCTGAGCCCTAAAAAGCATTAGTGGTCTAGGGGAAAAGTATGATTATTCTTCTCCTGAAGATTAGAGTTTTCTGGGAGTAGGGAAGTTTGGGGAGTTGTTTTGTTTATTTGGTTTTTGGCTATTACCCTAGAAGAATTTAAGCCTATGTTTGTAATTAATTAACAATTCTTTAAGATAAAAAAAAAAAAATAAGATGAATTCTTAATTTTAAATGTATTCTTCTATCCACCCAGCTTTGATGTCAGGTATCAGTACTGCCCTGTTTTGAGCAAAAAACAGGATCTGCCCTGGAACCAGTATTTTAGGGGACACACACACACACACACACACACACGTGTGCAAGCACCGAGAATGTACTCTGGCTCGGGAAAACTGAACCTAAACAGCACTCATGACGAACACCATCCTGGCTGGGGAAACAAGTCTGCATAGCTCCTGCCCCAAGCATTTGAAACAGAAGACAGTTGTGTCTGAAAAGCTTTGTCAAAGGTACACACTCCTTTGGAAGAGACAAAAAAAAAAAAAAGTAATTTATTCTTCTCAGAGAGCATATAGGTAATAATGAATGTTGTGTTTCTCTTACACCCACATGTTGAAATCCAAACCAACAAGATGGTGGAGCCTTTGGCAGGTGATTGGCAGGAGGCTCCGCCCCTCTGATGAGATTAGTGCCCTTATGAGAGAGGTCCAAGAAAGCTCTCATCCCTCCTCCACGTTAAGACAAAAGGAGAAAGCACAAGCTTACAACCAGGAAGAGGGTGCTTAGCAGAACCAACCAGGTTGGCACTCTGTCCTTGCAATTCCAGCCTACAGAGCTATGAGCATTCAACTTCTGTTGTTCATAAGCCACTCAGTCTACGAATGCTATTTGATTATAGCAGCCTGACCAGACTAAGGCGAAATAAACTATCATATCCCAGGATTGCAAAGCAGGCATTTTTCTTGACTTATTTCATATTCACAATTCTGAAGATTCTCACAAAATTTGTGATGTTCGCAGCAGTTGCACATGGTAGTAAAAGGATACTTTGTAATATTTGACAATTTATATTACTCAAGTTTATAGACATAGGTTTAGGCAGAACAGGTATAGCTTAATATGATTCTTTATATTTGCAGTTAGATGGACATTCAAAGAGGAATTGCATGTAGTTTTAGTTTTATATAGTATTAAATGTTAATTAATTATTTTTTAAAATTAAATTAAAATATTTTAACTTTCTTTTTTATTTTAAAAGTTTATATTAATTCATTATAATTTGTACCATACCTTTAATTTTATTATATAATTTTTTAAAATATATTTTATTGATTTATTACAGAGTGGAAGGTAGAGAGATAGAGAGTTAGAAACATTGATGAGAGAGAAACATCAATCAGCTGCCTCTTGCACACCCCACACTGGGGATGTGCCTGCAACCAAGATACATGCCCTTGACCGGAATCGAACCTGGGACCTTCCAGTCTGCAGGCCAACGCTCTATCCACTGAGCCAAACCGATTTTGGCTATTATGTAATTTTGAATATGTCAAGAGAAAAGCAATTCATGAAAATATATATATTATTATTTCGTTTTTTAAATTTCTTTTTATTTCTATTTTAGATGGAAATGTGTCCAAACTATGTAAACTTTGAGTTATGTTGTCTAATGCTTTAGTTCATTGAGATCATGATAGAAATAAAATATATAAAAGTGGAACTCAAAAAGAAAATTAGTTTTTCAAAGAGGCATATTGCTTAAACATTTTTAAACTAGAAACAAAGGAAATGAACAAATTTCTGTCAAGCATGACTTATAAAATTCTTGACCAATTTATTATATATTCTCTATTTAATAAAGACTTAATTTCTATTTAAAGATGAAAATTAGCAAATTATTCTCATCAATTCACAATATGGATAGCTCAGATGAAATTCCTACAACCTCATATCCTCTACCAAATAAAGGTTCAATTACACACCACAAAACAAAATTTGCATTCAGAAAAAGTACAAATGTAATTACCAGGACTGAAAAAAAGGGAGAGATAACAACTAGTAATATTCAGTTAAGATAAATGCCAATTGAGAATCTTACTGAGATGTTCTTAAAAGGATGACACTATGTACCCAAAATTTGCCAAGCATAATGATGATTTTTGTAACACTAAAAACACAGTATTTACGGAAAATGTGTAGTTTTAATATAAATGGCTTCAAATGTTGATAGTAAAATGAATAAAAATATAATACTGAGAGTCATTGGGAGAGAATCCAAGATGGCTGCTTGGGTAGGCAACTAGCCGCAGCCGCACACAACAATTTCAACAAAATACAACTAAAATATAAAATGGACATTACCCAGAACTACAGGAAAGTCGACTGACTGGAAATTCTACAACAAGAAGCAAGGAGAAAACCAGAAGGAAGCACGGAGGAGCTGTAAAAGCCCAAGGTATGGAGACACAAGGCGCGCGCGGAGAGGACAGAGCAGGAGAGGAGGGAGGCCGAGTGCCTGGCTGGCGGTCCCAAGCGGGAAGGAGAGAAAAGCTCCGACTGTGCTGGGCCCAGCTCCAACTGCTCTGAACCCCAATTCTAGGCCAGACCCCAGGGACCCAGGCTCATCCATAGGGAGCCGGGCTGTAAGGCAGGACTCCGGGGAAGCAGCGAAAGGAGGTCCCGGAGGCGCGCACACTGCTCGCAGAGAAGGGCCGGCCTGCTGTGCCGTGGGATTGCCCTGATGGGAAGGAGACAGGGGCTCCAGACTGCTCTGAACGCCACCTCCAATCCCACTACCAACTGAACTGAACCCCAATACCGGACTCATTGGGGGTGAGCATAGACAGTTTGGCAGCAGGCGAAAATCGAGGGCACCTTTCTCTCAGAGGCGCTCGCAACAAGTACTGAAGGACCCTGAGTCTCAGGAGTCGCATAGGGCGGGGCTGACGGAAGCCAAGGCTGTAGGCTCCACCCTGAAACCCCGCCCCATCAGGAAAGCTGCCTGCGAAAATGCCTAAACCAAATAGATCACAAACGAAAGAAATGGAGGATAAAAAGTGACTGGATATAGAGTTCAAAACCACACTTATAAGGTTGTTCAAGAATCTCCTAGAAAAGGCCGATAAAATAAACAAGACCTATGAGGATATGAAAAGGGATCAACTAGAAATAATAAGGGATCAACAAGAAATAAAGAATACATTGTCTGAAATAAAAAATATTTTATGGAGTCCTAAAAACAGAATGGAAGATCGCAAAAATCAAGTCAAAGATTTGGAACATAAAGAGCCAGAAGACACTGCTCCGCAGACGCAAGAAGGCCAGAGAATCCAGAAAGTTGAAGATAATGTAAGAAACCTCTGGGACAACTTCAAGCGAACCAACATCAGAATTATGGGGGTCCCAGAAGATGAGAGAGAGCAAGATATCGAAAACATACTGAAAGAAATAGTGACAGAAAACTTTCCCCACCTGGTGAAAGAATTAGACTTACAAGTCCAGGAAGCGTACAGAACTCCAAACAAAAGGAATCCAAAGAGGACCACACCAAGACAAATCATAATTAAGATTCCAAGAGCAAAAGACAAAGAGAGAATATTAAAAGAAGCAAGAGCAAAGAAGGTAGTTACCTATAAAGGAGCACCTATATGATTGTCAGCTGATTTCTCAACAGAAACCATGCAGGCCAGATGGGAATGGCAAGAAATATTCAAGGTGATGAATAGCAAGAACCTACAGCCAAAGATAATCTATCCAGCAAAGCTATCACTCAGATTCGAAGGTCAGATAAAGAGCTTCACTAATAAAAAAAAGCTAAAGGAGTTCATCACCACCAAACCAGAATTATATGAATTGCTGAAGGGGGTTCTTTCAGAAGAGAAAGTAAATAAAGATAAAAATTATGAACAACAAATACGTAACTATCAACAAGTGAATCTAAAAACCAAGGAAACTAAAAAAAAAAAAAAATCTGAGGAACAATATTAACTGTTGAATATAATAGAATCAGAGGTATGGAAGGGGAGTGAACTGTTTATTCTTGGGGAAAAGGGGAGAGGGGGATGTGGGGAGAGACTGAACATAAACTGTGCACCTATGGATGAGGACAATGGGGGGTGGGTAAAGGGCAGAGGGTGGGGTGAGAAGGGGGGGGAAAGGAACATTTGTAATAATATGAACAATAAAAATTTATTTAAAAAATAATAATAAAATAAAAATAAAAATATAATACTGATAAACATAAGGAATCATATAACCACTCTCAATGACAGAAAATTTGAAATGAGAGGCTTAATTTAATGAGTAATAAAGTGAGAAAAGAAAACACACATAAAGTTTTAAAAATTATAATTACTCAGTCAACCAGGTTGCACCAGGGTCAAAATTCATACTGAGATAGTTGTATTTATTCCATGTACTGTTAAATTACCAGAAAAGGAAAAACAAGGCAAAATTCATGTATTTCACTGTTTATAAATCCATTGTGAAAATAGGTTTAGACTTTAGTAAAAAAAAAAACAAAAAAAAAAAAAACGAGAAAATAGCTTTCAATATTAGGCACTGACTTAAAGGATGATGAGAAAGCTTAGTGGCTAACCTAATCTCACCAACTTGGTTGGCAAACAAAAAGATGATTAAGCCAGAATTTTTACCCAAAATTCAGAAGCATTTCTTTATGCTGTGCATGACACATAATTGAAATTTATTGCTGGGTGAAATGGGCTCATCTACACAGATGGCAATGCTATTCTTGGAAACAATTCAGAAATGAATTTCAATATTTTCTGGATTTG
This sequence comes from Pipistrellus kuhlii, assembly GCF_014108245.1. Taxonomy (NCBI): domain Eukaryota; kingdom Metazoa; phylum Chordata; class Mammalia; order Chiroptera; family Vespertilionidae; genus Pipistrellus; species Pipistrellus kuhlii. The sequence continues at coordinate 6,498,020 of NW_023425404.1, forward strand.
CCCAACTGTGCACTATCATGATGAAACACGAAATTTGACCCTATACCATAATTTGACACATAGGGGGAATGAGGACTACATGCTGGGAAAGCAATTAGATAACACTAATTACACTTAGACAAGATCCAAGATGTATTAGGAGTATTTAACATAATATACGCAAATAAAAAATGAATAACCACCAAAAAAATTAATTTTAAATTTATGCTATCCATCTTTATTTGGAATATGCCTTGCTTACTTTTAATTTTAAAAAGAAAACAAAACAGATCTAGTTTAACATTCCACTTCCAAAGCAATAAAGTACATAATTTTTTATTTAAAAAATATATTTTTATTAATTTTTCAGAGAGGAAGGGAGAGGGAAACAGAGAGCTAGAAACATCCATGAGAGAGATACATCGACCAGCTGTCTTCTGCACACCCCTCACTGGGGATGTGCCCACAACCAATGCACATACCCTTGACTAGAATCAAATCTGGGACCCCCCCAGTCCGCAGACCGATGCTCTACCACTGAGCCAAACCGGTTTCGGCAACTACATATTTTTTAACTTTAAACATTTTTTTCTAAATTGAAAGAAATTAATGTAAAATATGCAACACAGGTGATATTCTAATAAAATACAAATAATTTAGGAAAAGGAAATGAAAATGTTTTTTATAACTATGAAAGTGGAAAACACATGTATAAATACTTCTAAAACAAATTTTAGAATGGCTATCTTCTAGAAAATCACAGATCAAGGTATTTTCTTAATTGAAGACAGATTATTAATAAATTGAGTACCCAACTGTTATTTTTAAGTTCTCTTAATAATGCCACAGCATTGAAAATTTAGAAGAAGATCCATAAATGCATCTAGATATTGCTTTAAGGAATAATTTAAATTATGATATAAAATGGCAATTTTATGATGAGATTATGATACATATTTATTCAATAAAAAAAATGTGTTATATGCAACCCTATTACAATATTTAAGCATGCTATATAATACTTGTGATTTGTTTCTGAATTTAAGTAATACTTTAAGTAAGAATTTTATTGGCAATTCAGATTGCTATGGCTTTAGCAAAGTGGTTTCTCCAAATTAGAATTAAAAAAAAAAACTAAGAACTTCAATGACTCAAGAAAAATGATGTAATTTATCAGAAATTTTGCGAAAAAAATATCTTGCTTAAATGACATAATTGAGATATTGCTAAAATTAAGGCAAGAAAAATAAAGATCTTGGGATAAATGTGTAATTTGTTAATTCCATGTCTTTACACTATGACTCATCCTAACATGACCATCAACAGAACACCCAGGCTTATGCAATAATAATTAAATTCAGCTGTCTTGCCAAAACCAGTTTGGCTCAGTGGATAGAGCCTTGGCCTGCGGACTGAAAGGTCCCGGGTTCAATTCCAGTCAAGGGCATGTACATTGGTTGCGGGCACATCCCTGATGGGGGGTGTGCAGGAGGTGGCTGGTCGATGTTTCTCTCTCATCGATGTTCCCAGCTCTCTATCTCTCTCCCTTCCTCTCTGTGAAAAATCAATAAAATATATTAAAAAAAACAATTCAGCTGTCTTTGATATTTGCCGACGACTTACAGTTACATAAGACTATCGCTTTTCTGTGGCGATATATTTGTTTTGGCAGGAGGATAGATCATAATTCAACCATTCGCTTAACTTGTAACGTTCGGTTTGTCAGAAGCATGGTATATAGGCTTCCCTTCGTCCTTATGCCCTGAGCCCTGAAATGCTAGGGACATGCCTGGTGGATGTGTCTGCACGTGTCCTTCGGTGGAAGAATACAGCATGGTACTCAGCATCCCCAGCAGAAAGCTCCTTCCTCACTCCTTTTTTTTTTTTTTTTTTTTTTTTTTTTTATTTCAGGGAGGAAGGGAGGAGAGAGAGATAGAAACATCAGTGACAAAAGGGAATCATTGACAGGCTGCTTCCTGCAAGCCCCACACTGGGTATTGAGCCTACAACCCAGGCATGTCCTCTGGGAATCAAATGGTGACATCCCGGTTCATAGATCAACACTCAACCACTGAGCCATTCGGGATGGGCTTTCCTCACCACCTTGAGATCTAGCTTGATATAAGTTCACAGTCTTCTCTTTGCAAGGCTATATCCTTCAGAGAATATTTATACATGAAAAGGAGTCCAAACATAATGTTTTAATGTGCCTTGCACCACAAATAATAAATTGCCTAGGAAATTACTGGAAAACAAAATTCATTGATATTCAAAAGTGACTGAGGGCCAAAACAGGTATGGCTCAGTGGATAGAGCATCAGCCTGCGGACTGAAGGGTCCCGGGTTTGATTTCGGTCAAGGGCATGTACCTTGTTTGCAGGCACATCCCCAGTAGGGGGTGTGCAAGAGGCAGCTGATCGATGATTCTCTCTCATCGATGTTTCTATCTCTCTCTCTCTCTCCCTTCCTCTCTGTAAAAAAAAATCAATAAAATATATATTTTTTTTTAAAGAAATCAACGGGCCCAGAGCGGCCGGACCCAGAGCAGCCGGGCCCAGAGCAGCCGGGCCTAAAGCAGCAGCATCCAGGCCGGGAAAGGCCAGGCCCGGAGCGGCCGGGCCCGGAGCAGCTGGGCCCAAAGCAGCCAGGTCGGGAGCAGCCAGGCCCAGAGCAGCAGCAACTAAGCCCAGAGCAGCCAGGTCAGGAGCGGCCAGGCCCGGAGTAGCAGCAGCCTGGAACAGCTCGCTCGGAGCAGCTGGTTGTGGAGCGGACAGGGCAACAGAGGCCAGGCCCAGAGCAGCCAGGCCCGGAACAGCTCGCTCCTCGCCTGCCCAAGCCCCAGGGCTGCCTCTCAGACATGGCTGGAAACTTTTGGGGGAACTTGAAGGTCTGCTGAATCAAGTGATGAAGGCTTAGATCTGGATGTGTTGAGTTAGTGTAGTGCTGGGGCGTTGATCTGTGAGTGCCTTGGGTGGGGCCTGGATGAGGCTGGTTGACCTATTTGGAAATGTCTTTTGTGTGAAGTGTATCCTTGGGCATGTGGAGATATTATTGATTTGAGAAAATGCTAAGTAACTGATTTACTATTTGAAAATTTTAAAGTTCTGAAAGTTTAAGGTCTCTTGCCAAAAAGAGGTTTTAAAGTTAACACCTTAATTTTAATGGAGAAAGGGGAGGACAAGCCCTTCCCATCCAGAACAGGTAATCCAATTCCAACCAGCAGCTATCTTTAAACAATGTGTTCATTTACATTTGAATGGCTATACCTTTTGATAGCCTAAGGGCAAGTTTACATGTAAACAAGTTTGCTTCTCAATTCCCAGGGCAGAAAAAACAAGGTTTAAAATTATTAGATTTTAAAATTTATTCTTAGAAGTGTAAAAGTTTATTAATTAAAAAAAAAAACAACAACAACAAAAGGAGATTGAAAAACATGATGAACAATATTAGCTGTTGATTGTAGTAGAGTCGGAGATACGGGAGGGGAGTGGACTGACAGTTCTCAGGGAAAGGGGGATTGGTGGATGTGGGAAGAGACTGAACATAAACTGTGCACCTATGGATAAGGACAATGCGGGGTGTGGAGGGGGATGAAGGGTGGGGTGGGAACCTGGTGGAGGGGGGAAGAAATGAGGAACCTTTGTAATAATATGAACAATAAAGATTGATTTTAAAAAAAAACAAAAAATTTTAATTTTAAAAAAAGAAATCAATTAAAAAAATTTTTTTTAAGTGATCGAGAGCTCTAGAGAGTGATTTCCTACCTAAGAATACGGTACGGAGAGGGGAAAAGAACTTTACAGTAGAGAGACCTCACAAACATAACCTGAGCCAGGTGGTCAAGGTCAACATCCACAGTGATAAATCATATTTTTTTAGATAAATCATATTAATTGTGTGGACCCTTGATATGATGTGATGAGAAGGGCCCTTCACCTCTGTAGTCCTTCTCACAAAACCCATAACCCCGCGTGAAACCGGTTTGGCTCAATGGATAGAGCGTCGGCTTGGGGACTGAAGGGACCCGGGTTCGATTCCGGTCAAGGGCATGTACCTTGGTTGCGAGAGTATCCCCAGTGGGGGATGTGCAAGAGGCAGCTGATCAATGACTCTCTTTCATCGATGTTTCTAGCTCTCTATATCTCTCCCTTCCTCTCTGTACAAAAGCAATAAAATATATTTTTTAAAAAAAATAAAAACCATAACCCCAGTCTAATTATGAGAAAAACATCAGACAAATCCCAATTGAGGGACATTCTACAAAACAGCCTGCCAGTACCCCCTCAAGATTGTCTATCTCATCCAAAACAAGGAAGATCTGAGGAACTGTCATTGCCAAGGAAAGGCTAAGGAGATATGATTCAGTACAATATGGTGTCCTGGACTGGATCCTGGAACAGAAGAAAATGATGTTAGGTAAAAACTAGGGAAAATTGGAAAGGTATGGAGTTGAAAGATATGAACAGTATCAATACCGGTTCATTCGCTGTGACAAATGTACCTTAGAAATGGAAGATGTTAAGAATAGGGGAAGCTGGGTGTGGAGTATGCTGTATGGGATTTCTGTATTCTATCTGCAACTTTTCTGAAAATCTAAAATTCTTCTAAGATTAAATATTGTTATTTTTTTAATGTCATAGAACATGTAAGAAGGGAAAGAAGAAAGAAAAAAAAAAGATCTCGAATGATGCCTCCTAGCTGGAGAGACCCTACAGAGAGGGAGGTTCTTGTGACACAATCATCCCAGGACTCAGACTGTCCGAGGAGACACCTGGTCTTGGCCAGGCAGGGCACTGATTCTGGAACCTTCCAGCTTCAGCCAACTTCCTGATGCTGATGGGGAGCATAAGATATTTTGGGGGCTAGCAATCTGAATCTGTTCCAGTAACCTGCCTTCTACTGCACACTCTTGCTAGCTGATAATTAACTCCATTTGTGAAAGAATGTAGGAGACCAGCAGAAGGACTCTGTACCTAGTTAATCAATGTCCCTAATGCACATTCCTGAAGTCACTGCCCCTTCCATAATTACACTTGATCTTAGCCAAAAGGCCGAGAAGCGATGCCCCTTCCATAATTATCTGGTCTTGCAAGACCTATTTACCTAAATACCTCCAATTTACAAGGGCCATAAAGCAAGCATGTGAGAGCTTAGAGAGAGGTCACTAGCACCGCACCGTCCAGGATGGACATTAGATACCATCTAAATTAACCATTCTAACTGACTCAAGGGGGCGCGTGAGAGTCCACCACAGAAGCCTGGTAGTTAGGAAACAAAGAAACTCAGAAATAAATAAAGAGAAGATCTCATTGTCTAAGTGGTTCAGGATCTGGATCTTAGAGCCCCTTGAAACAGCAGCACGGCGTTGAATAAAGTTTTTTTTTCTGAGACCTCCCAGAGTCCAGCTGTCTTCTTCCACGCCAATTCTATAATATAACAATGCCATAGGCATACTTTGTAGGAAATAGCCATGCACACAGGATGTCACCAAGAGCCATAAATAACCCTGGGAACCTCAGGCTTTCCCTATAAGCCACCTTGACTGAATTACTCACTGAGTGAAGGAGCTTCCTCCCTCATGCCCTGAGAGGAACCATGTCAACTGACGGCCACAAGGGGGCGCGTGAGGCCATTAAGAGCAGCGGGCAGAGCATGAGAGGGTGAGCAGTTTAGGACACACAGCTGGGAGGGTAGGTTTGAGTTCCCCTTCTCCTGGAAGGTAGCAGGCAACAGGAGAATCCTGCATTGGATTTCAGGATTCTAAGTAAGGGTGACTGAGGAGATGCCAGGTATTTCCACACTCACAGCTGTGAATAAACTGCAATACAACTCATTTTAATTGTTGAACTTTGTATCAGCCATCTCACTGTTGGCAGACAACTCAATTTAGTCTTATTGGGGTTAAGTTTTGTTCAGGCTAATAAAACAAATTTTGGGTTGTGTGTTTTTTGAGGGGCTGGGTGGGGAGGGGGCGGGATAAAAAAACATTATAACCTGATGCACAAAAAGGTAGACACAGAGGCAGTAAAGCACCAAACAGACTGTCAAATTACAGCAGGAAGGCTGGGGAGCATTGGAAAGTGAGGGAAAGAGATCAACAGGACTTGTATGCATGCATGTAAGTACAACCAATGGACACAAGACACTGGGGGGTAGATGAGGGCATGAGACAGGGGGTAGGAGAGGCAGGGGGAAGGTCAATGGGGAGGGGGATATATGTACTACTATTTGTAATACTTTAAAAAATAAAATTAATAAAACTGAACCAATCCAAGATCTATTCACCCTGTTGGTTCTGTTTTCCTAGAGAATCCTAATATATCCCAGTACCTCAGATTGGGGTGTATTTGGACATGGTATCTTTAAAGAGATAATTAAGTTAAAATTAGGTCATTAAGTTGGTCCCTAATCCAATGTGTCTGGTCTCTTTACACGAAGAGGAAATCAGAACACAAACACACACACACACAGAGAGAGAAGAGTGTATGAAGACACAGGGAGAAGGTGCCGTCCCATCCATGGGCCAAGAAGGGAGTCCTCAGAAGGAGCCAACCATGACGACACCTTGATCTCAGACCTCTCATCTTCAGAACTGTGAGAAAATTCATTTCCACGGTTTAAGCCCCCCAGTCTGTGGTATTGTGTTATGGCAGCCCAAGCACACAAGTACAATGACCCTGGCTTCCTCCAGAACCACAGTCTTTCTTCATAAAGCTTACCACACCCACAGTTGGAGATGCTGATCCAGAAGGTAGAGCAGTTGCTTCACCCTAACGGGGTGAATCAGCAGATCAGCAAGAATGAGTGTGGGCCACACAAGTGTGTGAGTTGCTGCTCCTCTTGTGCCTTCTAAATCTCCCACAAATATCTGGTGGCCCGCCCTAATCCAGGAAACATACAGGAAAGGGAATGCAGTCCAGCCAGGACAAACCAACATAATCACCCCTCACAGAGCTTAGTGCCTTTTACCATTTCCATTGCAACAGTGGTCCTAAGAAGGGGCTTATTGTTCTCCCATATTTGACAAAGTCTAGAGAGTCACTGAACTGGGAGTGTGGCATCTAGCAGGTAGAGATTAGGGGTGCTACTCAACACTTTTTAATGCATGGGACCCCACAACAAAGAATTATCCAGCCGAAACCGGTTTGGCTCAGTGGATAGAGCGTCAGCCTGCGGACTGAAAGGTCCCGGGGTTCGATTCTGGTCAAGGGCACGTACCTTGGTTGCGGGCACATCCCCAGTGGTGGGGGGTGCAGGAGGCATCTGATCGATGATTCTCTCTCATCAATGTTTCTGATTCTCTATCCCTCTCTCTTCCTCTCTGTAAAAAATCAATAAAATATATATATTTTTTTTAAAAAAAAAGAATTATCCAGCCCCAAAATGTCAATGGCCCCATTGCATAGAAACCCTGCATTACAGCAACACATTTCAAGAAGTCAAAAAACAATTTTTTAATATATTTTATTCATTTCCTACAGAGAGGAAGGAAGAGGGATAGAGAGCTAGAGACATTGATGAGAGAGAAACACCAACCAGCCGCCTCCTGCACCAGGGATGTGTCCGCAACCAATGCACATGCCCCTGACCAGAATCGAACCTGGGACCCCCCAGTCTGCAGACCGATGCTCTATCCACTGAGCCAAACCAGCCTCGGCAAGAATTCAAAACTTTAGCAGATGCAATGAAAGCTGAGCTGAAGAAAGGGTGTTCAAGATTTTTTTCCCCTCTAGTTTGCAAAATAGCTTCCCCCTTCTCTGAAATTATGATATCTACCCAACATCCTGAAACTCAGGATCCCATCTTATACTCCAAGGAGTTATCAATATATATGTTTTTAAAACAATGTGACTTCTCCTTCAAAAGGAAATTTGGATGCCAAGAGGTAAAGTAAAATAAACTTCTTCACCTTGATGTATATGAGTATATACCAAAAAATACTAAGGCAAAAAAAAATCTGTAAGTACCCTGTTTTCCCAAAAATAAAACAGTGTCATATTAAAAGATGAGCTAGGTCTTATTTTCAAGGGATGTCTTATTTTTCCATGAAAAAGAATATGGTACACATTTTTGGTAAATGAAAATAAGGGAAATTTATTACCTGTATACGGTACGGTAGTACAGTAGTTGTCAACACAAACTAGACAAACTGTGAATCCTACAGTATCAAGAATTTACTCTTTATTCAATGACAATCATGTTATCATCTTCTGGAACATCATCATAACAATCCAATTCCTGAATTTCCTGGTGAATTTCTTGTGACTCCATTTCTTTCAGAATCAGTGGACCAAATCTCTCATGTTTAGCCTAGGAGGGCCTTATTTTCGGGGGATGCCTTATATTTCACTCAGAAGGAAACCTGTAAGTAGGTCTTATTTTTGGAGGATGTCTTATTTTCGGGGAAACACGGTATATAACAGAACATGTTTTTAGGGCTTACTTCTGACAATTGCAATTTGAGTTGCTTTCCTTGTTTGCTAATAAAACATTTTTAGTAAAGGGAAAAATATGACTATGAAGAACCATGAAAAAATCTTTACAAAATACTACAAGTGGATAAAGTACCAAAATTAGCTGTATATACAGTAAATTCTCAACTTCATCAATAGGTTTTTGAAATTATCACTTTAAGAGAAATGAGGTATGATAGAGGCAATTTCACCATAAGCTAATTGATATAAACAAGAGTAAGTTTCTGATGATGTGTTTCTAGTCACAAAATCATCACCAAACTTCTAAATAAAGAGCCAACACACTTCTAATATCAAACAGTGAAATAAATGTGAGCCATTCACACATGTCAGAGAGATTAATAAAAGCAAGTACGAGGATTATTTTCCATCCTGCTTATCCCAGGTCAGGGCCTCAGGTGGTCAGGGCCGCTCCCGGCAGCTCAGGGTACACGGCAGGTGCCAGGTTTGGACAGCCACCCCTGACCCTCACTCACTCAGATGATGAAGACACATTAATGAACCTCAGGTGTGCATCTCCGTGGTGTGGGAGGAAACCAGTCCTCAGAGAAAACCCAGAGACCTGGGGAGAACTGCAAACTCCACATCCACAGCACCCCAGCCCCAGCATCCGTATTTTTCTGGTCAATGTTACAACAAAACAACATCAAACGGAACACCGCTATTCAACAACCTTCTGTATGGCACGGAATACCTCCATTTTTTAAGTATGAAAAAATGCCAGAGGGTGTAGGGAACAGTAACAAGAACAAATGATTACAAAAACAAACAAACAAACAAAAAAAACCCTCAACACGTTTGCCTCATTCAGGAAATCAAGGGATTGACAATGCGCTCCGTGAGCCTGCAGATCCATCTCTTGCTTCAACGGTGCTCGCATGGAACAGACCCAGGACACCCCAACACCCCTTTGTCCCACCTCCCATGACCCTCCAGCCTCTTTTCCAGTCAAAACCTTATAAGCCATTTGCCCAGCCACCTGCAACATCCTGGACCAGCCAACAGCCAACACTGTTAAGGAAAGGGGGGAGAGGATGGGAGGCGTAGCTTAGCTTTGTATTGCCCAGCAGCCAGGAGCTCCCAGATTCACCAGAATCTCTCCACCCAGATAGAGGCCTGGTCAACCACCGGGTCAACCTGCATCTGCGGGCCTCCTGCACCTACCTCCCTCTGGACCACGAGCCTGCGGAGGGCCTGGGGCCACTTCTTGGGGGAGAAGCAGGACAGCAAATCCAGCGGAGAGGAGGTGTCCTCTTCCAGGATGTGCAGAAGCCGCTCCAGGAGGAGTGGGGCAAAGCCCAGGAGGCCGGGGACCCTCCGTGGTCACGGAGCTGATCCTGAAGCCGACCCCTGTGGACATGCATGCCCCGTGGTCTGTCTGCACAGACGCCCGCCGAGGCCACTTCCTGCAGAAGCGCTTCCTGGGTGAGGAGGTGAAACTCATCAAGAAGATGAGCCATGCCCCAGCGGCTCAGTGGATAGAGCGCCGGCCTCCAGACTGAAGGGTCCCAGGTTCCGGGTTGCGGGCTGTGTCCCCAATGGGGGCTGTGCAGGAGGCAGCCCATCGGTGATTCTCTCTCATCATTGATGTTTCTATCTCTCTCTCCCTCTCCCTTCCTCTCTGAAATCAATAAAAATATATTTTAAAGAAGAATAAGATGAGCGACACCTGTCTGACCGCCCCAGGCTGGACTGGGCGAGAGTCTCTTCAAAAGCTCACGCTGGCTGGTCTGGCTCACGGTTCAAGCATTGGCCCCCACACTGAAGGGTCACTGGTTTGATTATCAATCATGGTCAAGGGCAAGAGCATATACCTCGGTGGTAGGCTGATCCCACACCCTGATGGGGACTCATGAGGTAGGCAATCAATCGATGTCTCGCTGTCTCGCATCGACGTTTCTCTGTCTTTCCCACTCCCTTCCACTCTCTCTCAAAACTATCCTTGGGTGAGATTAGCAATAAAGAAATAAATAAAATAAAAAGGCTCACCCTCAAGCATGACTAGGAGCCTGTGGGGCCCAAAGGGTTTTGAAGGGCTTCTGCGCTCCCCAGTTCTGCCTGACCCTCCCCCTGCAGCCCCTAGGCAACCTTCAAACCACCCTGAGCCCTTTCCCATACAATGGGCCAAACAGATACAATAAAGCTTTTTGCAGGAAAAACAAACGAACAAGAAGTAACTGGCCAAAACCAGTTTGGCCCAGTGGATAGAGAGTCAGCCTGAGGACTGAAAGGTCCCAAGTTCGATTCCAGTCAAGGGCCTGTACCTTGGTTGTGGGCAAGAGGCAGCTGGTCGATGTTTCTCTCTCACTGATGTTTCTAACTATCTCTCTCCCTTCCTAATAGGTCAATAAAATATATTTTCTTTAAAAAAGAAGAAGAAGTAACTGGTTTTCCCTGTTGCTGCTTTTTCTAATTTTTATTTATTTCTTTTTTATTATTATTTTTTTTTTTAGTGATAGATCCTAACCAGATGACCATTAGGAAAATGCTTTTCCTAATTTTTAAAAGTTAACAAAACAGCCCTAGCCAGTTTGGCTCAGTGGATAGAGCATTGGCCTGTGGACCAAAGGGTCCTGGGTTTGATTTCAGTCAAGGGCAGGTATCTTGGTTGCAGCCTCCTCCCCAGGCCAGGGCCTGGTCCGGTGCATGCAAGGAGGCAACCAATTAATGTGTTTCTCTTACATAGAGATTTCTCTCTGTGTTTTCCTCTCTCTTCTACTCTCTCTAAAAATTAATTTAAAAAATAAAAATAAAAATAAGACATACACACACTGTATAGTCCCCTGGCCTAGAGCATGGCTGGAACCTTGGAATATGATGGATGTCATTCCTGAGATTAGATTACATTAGACAGCAAAGGTGAATGGGATTTTTCATAGATATGAGGTCCCTAATCAGTTGGCTTTGAGTTCATAAAAAGGGAGATTATCCTGGCAGGGCCTGGCCTAATCAGATGAGCCCTTTTAAAAAAGGTTTATGGTCCAGAGATTCAGAGAAACAGACTCTCATCTGCTGGCCTTGAAGAAGCAATGAGTTTGCTGCCATGAGTTTTATAGCTTCAGGGACACAAATTCTGCCAATATCCTTGTCGGTTTGGAAGGAGACTCCAGGCAACAGATACCTCAAATGCAGACTTGGGAGACCCTGGGCAGAGGTCTCAGCCACCCTGGGCTAGGACTCCTAACCCATGGAATATATGTTTTAGCCAAAACCAGTTTGGCTCAGTGGATGGAGCATCGGCTTGAGGACTGAAAGGTCCCAGGTTCGATTCCGGTCAAGGGCATGTGCCTCGGTTGTGGACACATCCCCAGTAGGGGGTGTGCAGGAGGCAGCTGATCGATGTTTCTCTTTCATTGATGTTTCTAACTCTCTATTCCTCTCCCTTCCTCTCTGTGAAAAAATCAATAAAATATATAAAATATATATATGTTTTATGCTGCTAAAATTGTTATAATTTGTTCCGCATAATAGAAATTAATTACAACCTACTAGGTTTCTAATGAAAAAAGGTCTATTTTAATAAATAAACATTAGACTAGAAACCAAGAGATCTGGGTTTATATCACCACCATTATCTTGCTATATGATCTTAAACAAGTCACCTCAAGCATGGAGTTTTTGAAATATGTTCTATGAGAGATAAAAGGTTCACAATTCTATGATTCTAAATCTTGTGACAATAAACTCTGCGGTAGTGTGCTTCCCTCCTGCTTATAATGCAGTCTTGTATTGCTAAAGATAAGAGGCCCGTTGGTTGTGTTGTCAAAGTCTTTTCATAATAAAGACATTCTCTTTAGAGCAGTATTTATTCTGCAAAACATGGCACTTGCCTCACTACAACCCACTTATAATTTGGGATAAAATATGTAGCGAAATGCTTAAGATCAAATACATACAATATAGGATAGCACAAAGGAACATTTTATGAAAAGGAAGAAAACCCTGCAAAAGAAGGATGAAACTCCATTTATGCTTCTTAGAATGTAGAATTGGGTTTTGAAAAGAAAGGTTATCAAAAAACAAGGGCAAGCAGTCCAGCCAGAGGAAAGATACAGGAAAGTGCAGGGGCCTGCAAGCAGCTTTAGCTGTACCTGAAGCAGAAAATAGGTGCTATGGCCTGAATTGTGTCACATTCAAACCTTCAAACGCCAGGTGCTGAAGCCCTATTTGAAGACAGGGCTTTGGGAAGGTGATTAGGTTTGAAGCATCCATCTTATATAAAAACTGCTGTTTGAAATTTTAACCCTGCTATTTGGCTTTGTAAACGCTTGCTTGCTTACATAATAAGGAAAATAAGACTGCTCCCACTTCAGAGAGGCCATTAAACCTTCCCCGGACAAAATTATCAGTGCTGCACCAGGCCAGGTCTCAAGGCCCCAGCACATAGAAGCTCTTTAAGAACGTGCAAAAGGGGCCAGAAACTCCCCATATTTGGGAGACAAAGAAGGTAAAAACATATAAATACAAAAAAGGCCTCCATGTTGGGGCCTGTTCCACCAAATCGGTACTGTCCCACCAAAAGCAGGACGCCTGGTCACCTTAATTTAGGGGTGAGTGCCTTTCCAAATATCAGGACTTTTTTTTTTCATTTTTTATTAAGGTATTATTTGTGTACATATCTTAAATCGGGACTTTTTTAAGATACCGCGGGACGCCGGACGCGTGACAAATTGTTAAAAATCGGGACGTCTGATCATCTCGATTTAGGGGTGAGTGCCTTTCCAAAAATCGGGACTTTTTTAAAACGCCGCAGGTCACCATAATTTAGGGATAAGTGCCCCATCTGCCCCACTGGAGATCAGTTCAGTTCTCACTCAGGACACAGGACCAGGTTTGGGACTCAATCCCCAACAGGAGACATGCAGGAGGCAGCCAACCAGTGTGTGTCTCTCTCTTCCTCTCCCTTCCTTTCTAGCAAGTCAATAAAAACATTTTGATACTTCCTTTCTCTCCCTCTCTCCCCCTTTCCCCGCTTCTTCTCTCCCTCCCTCTCCCATCTTCTCTCTCTCTCCCTCTCCCATCCTCTCTCTTCCTCTCCCTCTGTGTTCTCTCTCTCTCTCTCTCTCTCTCTCTCTCTCTCTCTCTCTCTCTCACACACACACACACACACACACACACACACACACACAATGTTTTGACCATCCTAAGTTCCTGGAGAGGTTCTGTGAACTGTGGCCTGAGCCTGAGCCCGAGGGAGCCCTGAGGGTGGAGAGCAGAGCTGGGACCTGCTTGCTGGCTCCCCTCACACTGAGAGGAGATGCCCCCTGAGTGGCTCAAGTTCCGTCCCTGAGCAGATGCCTTGCGCTAAGGGCTAAGGGCCTGCCTTTGCCGATCCCTGAAAAGGAGTGAGCAGTGGGTGGAATTCAGCTTTTTAAAATATATATATATATATATATATTTTATTGATTTTTTTTCCAGAGAGGAAGGGAGAGAGATAGAGAGCTAGAAACATCGATCAGCTGCCTCCTGTACACCCCACACCGGGGATGTGCCCAAAACCAAACCAACATACATGCCCCTGACCGGAATCAAACCTGGGACCTTTCAGTCCGCAGACTGACACTCTACCACTGAGCCAAACCGGTTTCGGTGGAATTCAGCTTTTAATCTCTTGTTCCAATCAGCCAGGCTACCTCAAAGGCTGGGAGCACCAAGGAGGCCTGGAGGCAGGGAAATGTCAGCTATTGTGGACTTGGAGTCGCGTTTCACGTCCCCAGGAAGCCTCATTAGCCTCCTTTCTGCAATGTCACCAACCAAGGCCTCACTCAGCCGGGGAGGACCTGTGCCAGGGAAAAAAGCGGCCACATGCTACGCTGACCAGCTCACGGAAGGCCTGTGTGGCCGCCATGCAAACACCGAGACCTAAAGTAGCCACAGGGGTTTCCCACTGTGCTTCCTCCCGCCTCCCTCACCCACCGCCAGTGGAGTTCCTGTGACCACCCCGCCCTCCTGTGAGGGTGATGCATGAACAAGGTGCAGCCCGCTGCTCTCCAGAGCCCTGTCTCCACACTGGAGGTTCTGCCTCCGGCAATTGTCCACAGTTTGGCTCAAATAAACTCGTAAACACTCTTTTTTAAAAAATATATATTTTATTGATTTTTTTACTGAGAGGAAGGGAGAGAGATAGAGAGCTAGAAACGTCGATGAGAGAGAAACATCTACCAGCTGCCTCTTGCACACCCCCTACCGGGGATGTGCCCACAACCAATGTACATGCCCTTGACCGGAATCGAACCTGAGACCTTTCAGTCCGCAGACTGACGCTCTACTACTGAGCCAAACCGGTTTCAGCATCATAAACACTCTTAATAAAAAACAAAAAACATTTTGATAAAAAAGGGTTCCCCATTACTCTCTCTTGATCTGTGACCTGCACTTGCTTGCCATGTGGCCTTAAGTAGCCACCTAACCAGGGCCACGTGGACCCTACACACAATGGATAGCAGCTGGGAACCCAAGCTTAGCCAGAGGCTGGGCAGGACTATGCTTTAACATGGAGCCAAAACCTAGTGCAGTGATTTTCATTCTAGTGAGAAGGAAAACCTCTATTTTTGTTTAAAAAAAAAAATGCTGTTTGGAATTTTCTGCTGCTTTTCTTAGATAAAATGTTGCTTTCTAGTCTGCTTTAGCCTGTGTGAAGAATGATGAAGATAAACTTAGCTGTATAATCTCAATGCCATGCCAGGGGCATTTTTTTAATTTGGATAGAACTGTATTGTTTTCAAGGCCAGCATCCAGATAACCACCAAGTGCACACATGGGGCTGGCTCTTTAATAAAAAGGGAAGTTCTACTTGTAGCCTTGCTTAGAATTTGAATTCATTTTCTCTAAGCCCATCGCGCGACGAATTGAGTCTCTCCAAACTCTCCTCCTGCGTTGTTTGATTGTGGGAAGTCTGTAACACTAGCTCTGCTGAAGACACAGCTAGACTTTTGCCTTGGCAGGACAGAGGGAGATGGGACCTTGGAAACCCAAGAGTTAATTCCACACAAATAAATATCACTCCCTCTCCCATGGAGGTCTCAGAGAATTCTTTTCCTTTGGCACTCCAAGAGCTCCACTTTCATCAGTAACCAGTGGGGACCCAGAAGGCACCCCACTGATAACAGTTCAACTACACCTGTGTTCCGGGTGTTCTTCAGCCCGAGGGCATTGACAGTCCCAAAAGTATTTGTTTAAGAAGGAAGAAAGGAAGGATTATCCTATGAATACAGTCAAGCATGCATTATGACATTTCAGTCAATGACAGACCCCATATTCAAGGATCCTATAAGATGATAATGGAGCTTAACAATTCCTATCGCCTAGAGACATCATAGCTGTTATCAAGTCTTAATGTCTTATCTCGGTGCATTACTGTTTTGTGCACTCTCAGTCTATCAGTAAAACTACAAATGCCTGAGGGGCACTCACCTGCTCCCCCACCCACAGACATCCCCTCCACCCACCACCACTGGCCCTTTTAAACCATTGTTACTACTGGCCCAACCCTGTGGTTCTTATTACATTGCAAGACACCCTTCAGCGATAACATTGGGAAAGTTTGGAGAGAAAAAATAAAAGTTTATTACTTATAGGCCCTGGAGCACTCAAGGAACACCAGGGGGCACACAGCAAGATGAGAGGGAAATAAGGAGGGAGAGAGAGAGAAAGAGAGAGAGAGAGAGAGAGAGAGAGAGAGAGAGAGAGAGAGAGAGAGAGAGAGGAAGAGAGAGGGAGAACACCTGGGATTCTATTTTTATTGGGGTCAACAGCGGGGTGTTATCAAACTCCAATATGTGAGTCCATTTGCCTTCCTGCTTTGGCCAAAAGAAGGTGAATGAGCAGGAGTTTCAGTGGAAAAAAGGAAGCAGTTTACTTGGATTGATGTCAGTCCAGAGTTCAAGTGAGCTCATGCTCTCAAAGACCCAGCTTCCAGAGGGCAGGTAACTTGCACCTTACCTAGGGCAAAATCACAGGACACCATGGATTTGGGTTTGGTGTGGTTAGGAGCTGATTAGTCCAAGGTGAACTAAAGATAGCAAATCATTTCTTCAGCCCTGGGATTCCCTACAATGTTTCCCTCTCTGGTTTCATGGAGAGGGAGTTGAGGGAGGTCATTCAACCTGAGGGCTCAGGAGCTAAGACATAACTTAGGTCAAGGCATATCTTCAGCGAAACCGGTTTGGCTCAGTGGATAGAGTGTTGGCCTGTGGACTGGAGGAGGACCCAGGTTCGATTCCAATCAAGGGCAAGTACCTTGGTTTCAAGCACATCCTCAGTAGAGGGTGTGCAGGAGGCAGCTGATCAGTGTTTCTATCTCTCTATCCCTCTACCTTCCTCTCAGTAAATAAATAAATAAATAAATAAATAAATAAATAAAAAGACATATCTTCAGCCTGCCAGAGGCTCAGTCTTCTGCTTCCTCAGGGGTTGCTGATTAGGGGAAAGGCTAGGTCTGTGAGATGTGCAGAGGAAAAATGAATTTTAAAGCCAAGGCTACGAATCAAATCAAAATTATGAGGATCCTTGGTGTAGGGGCCCTAGGATTTCATATTAATTTAAAACATAACAGAGAACATTTAAAAGGTGGGGAGAAAAATAAATAAGTAGTTCAAATGGTCAGTTACAGAAATCAACCAAAATCTCTAAAACAAAGGAGCCTATTTCTATAATGATTGGCAGGGGAGAGGGGGCAGGGCGAGGAAGGGGATGTTTACCTACCCTGGTGGCTGGCAAATGGTTTATTTGAAATGGACACCAGCTTTGTTTGCTTGTTTTTAAATATATTTTATTGATTTTTTCAGAGAGGAAGGGAGAGGGATAAAGAGCTAAAAACATCAACGAGAGAGAAACATCGATCAGCTGCCTCCTGCACAACCCTTACTGGGGATATGCCCGCAACCAAGATACATGCTCTTTACCAGAATCAAATCTGGGACCCTTCAGTCCACAGGCCAACGCTCTATCCACTAAGCCAAACCGGTTGGGCTGGACACCAGCTTTGAAGTGGACGCCTCGGTAATCGATGCTTAGCTCAAGCGCTTGCATTACAAATGGAAAGCCCAGAGTCAGGGTGTGCACTGCATCACTCCTGTGTTTGTGGTGATGCTGGTGTAAACAAACCTACCTACCGCATTGTGCTGTCCATCCTATAAAAGTGCAGTTACAGTAGCAGGCTATCCCGTCTACATTTGTGTCAGTGCCCTCTACGATGTTGGCACAAGTATGAAATCGCCTAACGACACAGTTCTCATTATGTGTCCCTGTCATTAAGCAGCACATGACTGTATCCTGTTCCTAACCCAACATTCACTCATTAAATGCATCGACATCTACTCAGGAGTTGAGTATTTTTAATTGAATGGGAGCTCCAAGCTATTTATTTCCACCTTATAAAGTTCACTTAATCAAATTCTTATTGGGAGTTAGTTTAGTCTCTTTCCAGAATCTACAGTAGTTAACAAATCCATGGGGACCAGGGGAAGGGAAGACCAAAAGATGCCTGTCCATTTATTCAGGGAATGGAGGTATCCTGGCTTCTCCTTTGCCTGGTATGAATCGACTCCACTCAGAAAGAATACACAGCTCCAAAGTAAATGTCACTTCAGGATAAAACTTAGTAACTAGAGCCTGAACACACACACACACACACACACACACACACACCACCTCATTTATTCTCTCACCTTCAGAGCTTAGGTGTTTGTTTCTTTTCTTTTCTTTTTTAATATATTTTTATTGACTTCAGAGAGGAAGGGAGAGAGAAATAGAAACATCAATGGTGAGAGAGAATCAAAAATAAAATAAAGTCATTGTCCATCCCTGGCCGGTGTACTAAGTGGTTAGAGCCTGGGCCCAAACACTGAAAGATCTTGAGTTTGATTCCTGGTTAAGGGCATGTATCCAGGTTGCAGGTTTGATTCCCTTCCCTAGAGGCAACCGATCCGAGTGCCTGTCTCACATCGATATTTCTCTTCCCCTTTTCCTCCTCTCCCTTCTTCCCTTCCACTCTCTCTAAAAAATCAATGGGGAAAATATTCTCGGGTGAGGAGTAACAACAACAAAAAAAGCCATTGCCCATTATTCAAGGAGATCAGAATGTACGTGGGAGGTACCAGGTTCTATCCCACAATAGGGTGCAAGGATTTATATTTTCATTTATGCATGGAAAAGGAACACAAAGATAATGACTTTAATCCACTTCATGAATATCAAAGAAAGTATATTCTTCTCCAAGCTCTGATGGGGGGAGGATATTTTACTCTTTGCCTCTCCCTAATCCTCTCCTGGCAGATATGTTGATACAAGCACTGGCAGCCTGCCCACACTGCCAACTCAAATAGATCCCTAAGAATAGCACGGGAAAGGATATAGTGGACTAGAGTTAGCGACAAACACTCCATTCTCAGGAAAAGGCTCTCAGCCTTGTCTGACCGTCCTTACATGAAGAGCAAGCTGGATTTAATGCTCAACACTTTTAGGAAAGTCTCAATATTGACTGATTGCTTGATTCATTTCAATGGAATAAGGTTACATCAGTGTTATCCACATAAAAAGCATTTATTACCTGAGCCTTATGCTGTCCTGTAATGCAGAGAAAACAGGTTTTCTGCAACTTGGTAATCTATGACATGACTCAGAACACTGATATGGACAACTTAAATGGAGTACAGACAGCTGAGCAAATATTAAAGAAGTCTGTGAATTAATAATTTCACAGTTTGTGCCAGTAGAGTGAGTACACAACGTTTACTGAGAATATTGACAGGAAACCTTGAGGAGTGTATGCTGGATGAAGGCTATGGAGAATTCACAACCTGTTCACTAATTAATTGTCATGCAATCTAGCAAGCTGATCAAATAAAGCTGGCTTTCCACAATGTATTCAATACCTGATTTGGAGATTTGAAATTTCCCCCAAAAGTCAAGGTCCCATGAGCAGTCTCAGAACAGCTATATTACTCATTGTTGGCTAAAGGCAGTAGCTGTAGCAGCTCTAAGCCTTTTTTAAATTAAGGGAAAGTTAGTAGAACTTAAATTAAAGTTAATAAAACTAAGCCTTTTTTAAATTAAAAATTAGTAAAATTAACTTTTTTGTTTTCTCTGTTCCTTTGTTTCAACCAAGCAATCAATGAGAAATAATATCTGTAAAACATTCTGTAATGAAAGAACTTTTTTTCTGCTGTGTCTTTAGAATCTCACAACAGACTTGGTGAAGAGGGTATTATTAAGATACCTATTTTATATCGATAGATGAGGTGCAGATGAGTGAAGTAAATTTTCTGTATAATTGGGGTACAAATGCTCCTTACAATTTCACTGTAAGATAGTTTAAGATTAAATTTATAGTAGATAGCAAGTACTGTACTTTGAACCTTATTATTCAAATGCTTTAGAGGTAAGACATATCTACCAATCAATCGATAATTGTCTAATCCTAGTAGCTGGCAATGCTATATTCCTATATATGCTGTATACCTTTACACAGAATTATATAATTGTCTCCGGACTCAATAAGCTTACAACCTATTTACAAAGCAAGTTTGTGAATGTCCTGTGGACACTTAGAAAAATGAAAATTAATAAGAATGGGCCTGGCCCTAACCGGTAATTGCCTGGTTAGAGAAGACTCAGTCAAGACTAAATGCAAGTGAAACTGAAAAGATGCCAAAACTGTGACTAAGAATAAGGACAGCGGGGAGAAGGTAGGGGATCCCATGAGAAGGTGAGAGTGTGTTAATGAATGTGGAAATCAGGGGAGGGGAAGTAGAGTTTGCCTCCCCAAAATGTGTCTTCTTGGGATATTTATTACTTTAAGTTGGTTCTTTTTAAGAAACAAAGGGACTCAGAAAGGACCTTTGAACCTCCCCCTTACCTAAACAAACTCAGAAAAACCTGCTTAAAGGAAGGAAGCGATCACCTTAGCACAGGTGTCTGCAACCTAGGCTCCAGAGCCGCATGCGGCTCTTTTGAAGCTTTGCCGAGGCAGGGCCGACAGCAGGGGGGGCGAGCGGGGAGCTGTATCACTTACCTTTGCTGAGCTGGAACAATCAGAGTGGCTGGAAAAATTACATTTTATGGTAGACATGACAGCACATCTAAGCACACTAAATTCAACCCTTCAGGGGAAAGGAGGCACAGCCCTGCACATGCTGGAGGAGGTTTTGGCATTCGAGAGCAAGTTGACAGCGTTTGTCAAAGATTTACAGAGAGGTACACTGTCTCACTTTCCCTCTTTGAGAGAGTTCAAACAAAGTCATGATACGATAAATTTGGAATATTTGAAGTCTGCAATCACCACAATGTAAAGTTCGTTTGGGAAACGATTCTGTGAGTTCAGAGAGGAAAAAACCACTTTATCCTTCCCTGTCACTCCCCTGGCGATCGATCCATCCCTGTTGAAAATGACTGCATTTGCAGGTGTAAGTCAACCTGATCTTGAGATGGAACTGGCTGATACAGCCGACAAAGATATATGGGTGTCCAAGTTCAAATGCTTGACCGCTACTCTTGAGGATGTTGCCATTCTGGCTCAGAATCATAAATGGAGTGATATTGAAATCCTTCCCAAACAGGACAAACTTGTATTCGAAACATGGAATGCCATCCCCAACACTTATATAAACATGAAAAAGTATGTATTTGGAGTCCCGTCGATCTTCGGCTCCACATATGTATGTGAGCAGGTCTTCTCCAACATGAACTATATTGAAAACAAACATCGATCACGCCTCACAGATGACAACTTGCAAGCCTGTGTGAAAATGAAGGTAACGTCTTACAGTCCTGATGTGCAGACACTGTGCACTGAGGTTCAGGAGCAAAAATCCCATTAACCAGGTAAATGAAATATTTTAATTAGCTATTAATTTGCAAAAAGATATTTTACATTGTTAAGTGAAAAAGTCCTTTTTTCTTCAGATTGACAGCTAACTGCACGATCCGGTATATAGCATTAAGGCAAGAAACAATATATGCAGTGTTATATTTGTTTTAAATATCGCAATGGTTTTGCAGCTCCCAGGTTTTTTTTTCCTTCGGAAACGGGTCCAAGTGGCTCTTTATGTAAGGTTGCAGACCCCTGCCTTAGCATCATAGTAAGACCTAAAGTGTGACAGTCAGGGGGAAGCCACGCAAAGTGTGTTTGTTAGACTTCCCTCTGTGTCCCATCAGTTCCGGGTGGCCAGAAAGAATTACTTTATCTTATTTTTGCTCTTTCTCATCTACTAGTGAACTGCATACTTTCCCTTAAAAATTCCAGACCCCTGTCTCCCTCTTGGTAGATCTGAATGGCATATAAGCCTCAATTGCCCAATGTTTCCTGGGGTCCCATTATTCTTAGCGAACCCCTATATATACATATGTAAATTTAGTTATTTTCTCCTGTTCATCTATTTCATGCTAGATTATTAGACCAGCCAAAAAAATATAGAAATAAGAAATTATTTTTTCACTGCCACACTAGAAAACAGTGAAACAGGAAGGAGTGGTTAATTTGTCCAGGCAGCATCTAGCAGGGGGCCTTAAATACGAGGAAGGAGGGAATGGGACACAAGTAGACTTACTTGTGAATACATTAAACACAGTTTATTATTGTGTTATTATTTATTAATTGTTGTTTGGGGTTGGGGTTTGTTTTTTTTAATACAAACAGCTGTTAACCTACTTTTGCCTCACCCTGTATAGGGTATTTATTTATCTAAGTTTAAAAAATACCTCTAATTCAGTGGGAATATATATATATATATATATATATATATATATATATTCCGTCTACCTGTTGTGTTTTTTCCTCAGGTCTGATATCACTATTCCAATTCAAATTTTTCAAATTAAACGAAGATGAAGCGTTTAACACATTATATTGCATGTTTCTTAATATTTACGTTGGTTAAAAAAAGAAAAGAAAAAAGAAGCCGGGGGGGGGTTCAAGGCTTTGAGTTAGTGTCCTGCCCAGGTGTTAGCAAAGTTCTTTTCATTTCAACAGCCACCTGCGCTTTTAAAGCACACCGCACGGTGGACTACGCTTCCCATGAGCACACAACGCGAGAAGCCCATGAAGTGCATTGTGGTACTTGTAGTCTTCGGTGACTTCCCAGCCCTGGAATCCCGCTCCGATTTTCCGGGCTGGTGGAGTCCAGGAGCTACCAATTAACTGGGGCCATGTCGGTGACGCCGTGGCCCAACCGGGAAAGCCCGTGTGAGAGCATCGCATAAGGATTGGCCAATCCCTGACCCCGTGGGCGGGGCAGGGAGGAGGGCGGGAAGACCGCGGCGATTGGGCAAGGAGCCCGTGGCGGCAGGCGGGGATTGGCTGCGCTCTGGGGCAGTGGGGCCTGGGAAGGGGTGGAGCCAGAGACGCGAGCAGGAAGAGCCCGGCGGCGGCGGTGTCGGCGGCAGAGTTGGTGGCGCCAGAGGCGAAAGCGACAGCTCCCGGGGTTGGCGGCAGCCCCGAGAGCAGGATGCGGGTCCGGGTCGGGCTGACGCTGCTGTTCTGCGCGGTGCTGCTGGGCACGGCCTCGGCGTCCTCGGGTCAGTATCTGCCCACCCTGGGTCGGAGGCCAGGAGCCACCGCCCCCCCGGCCTCCATCCCGGGCAGGGCCTTGGGGGCTAGGGCTGGAGACTCCACTCTCTCCGATCTCACCTGTCAGCCGCCGTGGGTCCTTGGGCTTCGGTGGGCCTGAGCTAGAGAGGGTGGTGAGGGGACTGGAGAAGGGAGGGGAAGCAAGGGCGGTCCCCGTGCCCACACCTCTGCTCACTGAGCGAACTTTGCAGGACTCCTCGCGGGTGGGGAATCGACTCCTTGGGAGGGAGTGCCGCCGCTGGTCAGACCCGCAGGGACACGGGAGGTGCCCCCCTCCCCGTCCCCCCCGGAGCTCGCTCGGCTCTCGGGTGGACTGTGTGCTGCATCGGGTCTGACAGACACTCCGGCTCGGGGAATCTGTCAATTAGGTGTTTGACACCCAAGGCAGAGCCAGGTGCACCAAAGCCAGGAGAGGTTGACAGGGGTGTGCGAGCACCTGAGACGGTCCTCCGTCTCTTTGATTAATCACGAAAACCTTTGATATAATTGTGTTCATTCCCTCCCCCTTTTAAAAAGGAGTATTCCCAAGAAAGTGTTTTTTTACCTCAATGTCACAGTGTTTCTGAGTTGTCTCATGTTTGTTGACAATAATTTTATGATTTGGGGGGAATCATGGTCCCTATACATTTAAAAAGGATTGCAACTAATTTTAACTTTATAAAAAAAATCCTCACCCGAGGATATGGTTTTGATTGATCTTATAGAGGAGAAGGGAGAGGGAAAGAAACGGATAGGTTGCTCCCCCCACTCCTTACACACCATGGGAATAGAACCCACAACCTTTGGGTGTACTGGACGAGGCTCCAACCAACTGAGCCATCCAGCCAGGGCCTACTTTTAACTGGTATGTAGATATAGAAATCCCTGTGATTTTACAAATTAGCTGATTTATACTCTGGTTCTAAAAATAATTATTTTTTTCTTTTAGTACTTCAGTCCCCCTACATCTGAAAACTTCTGTTTTGAAAGTGTGTTTGGTAAAGAAACACTTAGTGTGTCTAAGTGTTGGGAAATAATTAGTACAGTAAAGCTTTTGAATTTTAATCAGTTTTCGTTGACAAGACAGCTGTTCTGTGGCTTGAACATTTTTTTTAGAACAAGGCAGGGTATAAATGTCAATCCTTTTTTTCAACAGAAAATTTCCCAGATGGTTAGTTGAATCCCCAAATTGTCTGCCCTAGTTGTAAGTCAATGCCGTAACGTCATTCTGCTTCTAAAATAAGAGGCCTAAACCTAAAATTCTATCCATAATGTGGTTTGAGATACCATTTCAAAAGCAACAAGCATATGCTAGTTATGTGACTGCCGACATCACGCTTTGAGGTCTGGCAACCCCCCCCCCCCCCCCTTTCATCAATAGTTTGTTTTAAGGACCAAATCTTTAAAACTTGACGTAATTCTTGGAGCACTGCTAGCAGTTATTAGATCAAAGGAAGTATGAAAGCAAACTACTTGCTGTCCCATGGTAGAGTACTTGATGGACCATGGACCGCCTGTATGAGAATTGCTTGTAGAGGTTTGTAAAAAATGCAGTTTTATGTCTGGAACAGGCCAGGGTGTCTGTAGTTTTTCACAAGCTTCACAAATGATTCTTTACACTAAACTGTGAGGACTGCTAGTTAAAGAGCATGTGTATATCCTTGTGAATTCAACTTGCAGAACTTGGAGAAAATGAAAGCATACAGACACCTTCCTGCATCTTCCTTTAGTTAGATTTTACATAGTTAGAGCTCCATGTGCGTGGAGATGATCCTTGAAGTCAATTCACCAACACTTGGGACTCTCAGTATGTTATCATAGAAAACTGTTAATACTGAAGTGCTAACCCTTTGGGTTGTGTTGATGTAAGTTCAAGAACTGTCTGCTGTGATTTCACTCATAGTTAAATTGTGTCAAAACATTTCTCTGGTAGAGGCAGAGAACTAAATAATGTAAGATGTGCATATTGACAGATAATAAAGGCATCCCTGGGCTGATAGAAAGTGCAAATATCCTAAAATATTTATGTGAGAGAGTTTTAGAAATTGAGAGTTACATGGATTTTCAGTTGACTTCTTTTTATTCATTAAATTGCTTATTTATATGCACTGTCAGATTCATTTTTAGTTTAGATTTAAAGAGTTGTTTCTAGTTAAAAATCTGGGTTTGGGTTATAATTTTGTGTTGATTTAAAAAGTTTGAATGTTATTAATTACCCAGAAGAAGTTGCATTTATTAGCAAGTGGACTATGATGATCAGCCAACAAAAAGAATTTTGATCCTATCACTGTCCGTAGCTATTCCCTAATATCTTGCTTTAGATGCATGTATAAAAATGATACTTTTATGGGAAATGTTTTATTTTCTCTGTGAATAAATACATTTTGAAGAAGGATATTGAAGAGGTATTTCTCCTTTATTTTCTCAAGATAATAGTGAAAAGTACTGTAAACTTTTCTCACTTAGAAATACATGTTTTCTTATTTTTGGCAGGAAGAGGCAAATGGTTTCCTTTTCTCTCTTTGGGCCAAAACCGTTTCAGAGTCTTTTACATTAGGTTCATTGCTGGGTATTTCAAGTAAGAGTTGTATTAATACCATACATCCAGAGAATAGATTAGAAATTGCAGAGGATGTTTCATTTTTCTTCAAAAATACTGTGAGTCAACAGGGCAGATGGTATTATTCTTTGGTACAGTGAGGAAAAGGAGTCTGAGAAAGTTTGCCATATTGAACCACATGGATAAAATCAATATATAACGAAGCCAGGTTTTGAACCCAGGTCTCCAGGCTTCAGAATAGGAGTAATTAAGAATCAAGAGTATCCTATAATAGAATCCGCATAGATTCAGTGGTAAAGCAGAAAACAGGATGTCTTTTTGCACCAAACTCTTAAGCTTTTCTGTTTGAAGGTGTATCCGTGTAATTTACATGACAAGTTAGAAAATGAGTTTGTAATCATTACTTTCCCCGAAAGAATATACTTGATACTTTGCAGTGTTGTTAGCTAATAAAATAAAAATGAAAATTGATCTTTTTCAAAGGAAGGTGTACGATTACTAAAGTAATGCAAACCATTATATTTTGGATGTGAAACTGTTGAGTGAGAAATCCGAAACTCCTCGTTGAATCCCTTTGCAGTTTTCTTGTTGCTTGATGTCTGTGTTCTGATAAAAAGCATTACTATTTTTGTGTTATTGATGCATAACTTCAGTGTCTTTAATCCTTACCTGGTTTCTACATATCAGAATCTTTAGGTTATAAGCAACTTCTTTAAATGCGTTATGCGAGTAGATATATCAGTTTGAAAGAGAAAATAGCTTATCCTTTAAAACTACCATCTGGGGTAGCTTCTCCCACTTTAGTAAAGGAGAAAGAATTTTCTTATTTGCCAGTAACCTTAGTATCTATTCCTGTTTGTGAAGAGAAAAGAGAAAGAGAGAGAAGCATGATGCAATTCACATGAAATAACCCTGTTGTCACCACAAGTTTCCATGTCTGTTAGAGTTCAGAAACACATTAATGCCTAATAGCTTGTAGTATCTCAAATGTATATGTCTTAAAATTTATTTATAGGTATCTGTATTATTTAGTGACCTGTTGTGACGGATACTAAATTTAGTGATTAAGAATTCCAGATAATCTAAAGTTTTAGTATTTAGTAATATACCATATATATTTGCATATTCAATGTCTGCTCTTCATATATATTTGCATATTCACTGTCTGCTCTTGATTTATTTACTATCTAATGTTTGTGATTAATTGAATACATTCACACATACAACTTCAATATATAATAGAGATGAATTTTTTCCCCTTTATCCAAATATTTGTTGAGAATGGAATTTGAACCATATGTTAGAACTTGGGCTTTGGGTGATAATTGTGAAGAAGTTAGCATGCAGGATGATTATTAATTAACTAGAGTTCAGTGCATAGATTCATGCACCCATGAACTGGTGGAGTTCCTCTGTCTGTCCAGCGGGAATCCGGCCGAAAACAACTCCTGACATCACCTGAGGGGTCCTGGATTG
This sequence comes from Pipistrellus kuhlii, assembly GCF_014108245.1. Lineage (NCBI taxonomy): Eukaryota > Metazoa > Chordata > Mammalia > Chiroptera > Vespertilionidae > Pipistrellus > Pipistrellus kuhlii. The sequence goes on from NW_023425404.1 coordinate 6,525,054, forward strand.
CTAGAGGGTGCAGGCCAGGCTGAGGGACCCCACTGGTGTGGTGCACGATTGGGCGGGAAAGGACCACGGGAGAACTCCAAGGCATGTTCAGCCTGTCTTGCCCAATCCTTATCAGCTGGACCCTGGCAGCAAGCTAACCTACTGGTCAGAGCGTCTGCCACATCATAGCGACTAGTCAAACAATCAGACATTTAGCGTATTAGGCTTTTATTATATAGGATTGATATCACTACCTAAATGTATGGGCACTGTGGATTAAGACATGCTATATCCTCTTCTCCCCCCTCTCCCTTCCCACAGAATGAAAACATATGAAAGGTAATCTAAAACAGTGATATGAAAGAAGCTGTAACTTAAGCTTCTTTCAATTGACAGCACTTTTGTATATGACATAACCTCACTAATAGGCTTTTTTCAAATATTCAAAAGAAACCAATATTGTGAAATAGAGTTATGTGTTTTGTATATAATTTTGAGTTGTTTATAATTCTTAAAGGTTAGCTCAGTGATAATACAAATTCTAAAACATGTTTTTGTTATATCTTAGAATTACAGGTTATGAATAATATGACCATATGAAGTAAAGATATATGGCAACTCTAACACGAAATTTTCTAGTAAAAATCACATGGTCTTAAGACATTTTGTCTACTGGTTAATTTCTCATATAACTTATGGAACAGGCAAAACTGAAGCTCATTCCTAGCTAAAATTATGTAATTTTAAGAGTGAAAAAGGAAGCTTAGAGATCCTTTATTTGTTAACTGGCCAGAAACACAAAGACCAAACATTTGCATACGGGCATGGAGTTGTCACATGTGTTTACATAAGAACAAGCCCTATCGAGTTTTCTCAGTGGTTAGAGCATTGGCTCTTAGACTGAAGGGTTGAAGGTTTGATTCTGGTCAAGGGCACAGCACCATCCCCAGACCCCATGTCTCTCTGTCTCTCCTCCCACTTCCACTCTCTCTAAAAATAAAAATAAGAATCAATGGGGGGAAAAATTATCTGGTGAGAATTAACAAACCAAAACAAAACAAAACAAAAAGGACAAAGAATAACCAGTGACCAGAATAGAAGTAATACCAGGAAAACACAGAATAATAGAAGGAGAATTAATGTAATTGGGCAAAGCCAAAGCAGCAGGTGTGAATTTGGGGAAAAAGGTATAATTAGTGGCTGGGTTCATTGTCTATTTAATATAAGCTGTTGATTTCTTAATAAATACGTTTATCTTTTTTAAAATATATTTTATTGATATATTACAGAGAGAAGGATAGAGAGTTAGAAACATCGATGATAGAGAAACATCGATCAGCTGCCTCCTGCACACCCCCTACTGGGGATGTGCCCGCAACCAAGGTACATGCCCTTGACCAGAATCGAACCTGGGACCTTTCAGTCCGCAGGCCGACGCTCTATCCACTGAGCCAAACCGGTTTCGGCAATAAATACGTATATCTTTTGTGAATGAATGCATGATAGTATGATGATACTTTTTACCTGTATCTGGTTATCTCTTCAGTAAAATAGTACACAACTATCTCAGTATACTAACTCTACTGTCAAATAATAATAATAGTTCTTAGGGCACATCTTTAGTAGTCTTAGTGAACAATAAAGTGCTAATTGGCATTAACATAAGCTGGTGTAACTCCAGATTCTGAGCAGAGGAAAAGAATAGAATCCTGAACCACAAAATCAGAGACTGATTTTTATAAATTTAGTAACTCTCAGCAGTAGTCTGAGTATATACAGAATAACTGGATGGTATCCTGAAGTATCTGGTTGTGGTGTGGTAGTTGTTGGTCTTCCTACCTGTATAACGGATCAAGCAAATTTTTTTCCTGGAAAAACGACCATCTCACCCCCTTTTTCTCCTCTCATGTAATCTTTTCTGAACTGTTGTTGAATACAGCCAGCTTTAGATAATTCTAGTTTTATTTATCCAGTGCCTGATTATTATTTGTTGTACTTACCAAATGCTTTCTTTTCATAATACCTGTGACTTCCCAACAAGAAAGATGACCAAGTTGTCTTAAAAATTTTTTTACAGATGATGAAAGCAGCCAGGATGAATCCTTAGATTCCAAGGTATGTACGAACATTTGCATTGACTCATATTTGATGCCCGATTTAAAACAAAGGATATGAAATCTGTATGTTTTGAGAAACAGAATTGGATTTTTTTTTTTTTTTTTTAAGAAAAAGAAAAGATAGCAGGTGTCAATATATAGTTCTAGTTCTTCGGTAAGAAAAAACCCACTGACCTATGGGAGAGAAAATAATAAATATTTCCATTAAGAATGTTGGTTATTAGGTTTAATTTCAACTTGAATGTTCCCAGATGTGTGTGTGTGTGTTTGTGTATGTGAAAGAGCCTAAAGGCTCTTATTGCCTAAAGAGAGATTGATTTTATTCTTTTAATGTTTAGTTTTTTAAATTTTGAAGACTCTCTACCATTTATTTCTACTTATATCAATGTTTTTAAAGAATCTGTTGAATTATGCACTTAAATTGCTTGATTGAATGGTTAATGCTGATTATTATGTATTCAAGTAGACCAACCAGTTATGATCCCTGATCTCTAGATTAGAGGAAATATAGATAAGAAACAGGAAGTTTTAGAACCGGGCTATCATAAGGGGAATTATAAGATAACATTGGGAGCGTGTATGGGAGGATCCTAACCCAGACTTTAGGACTTAAGAAATACTTCCCATCCCTGGCCAATATGGCTCATTTGGTTGGGTGTCATCCTGTGGTCCTGTGCACTGAAAGGTTTCTGGTTCAATTCCTGGTTGGTGCACATGCCCAAGTCGTGGCTCAGTCACTCCTTCCCTTCCTCCCTCCCTCCCTTAAACAGGCTACTGGTATGTGTGTCTTTTTATGTTAGGTTTCCACTTTGCACGGTCTACCCCTTTCCCATTCAGCTCTTTGACTTATCTGTGTTATTGTCTCTTTAGCAGAAATACAGCAGCTCTTTGATTCAGGAAAAAAAAAAAAATCAATTAGAAAAAAAAAGGGCTTTCTGGAAAAAGTAACATCTCAGTTGAAATTTGAAGAGGCAGAGTTAGGCAGGTGATGCAGACAATGTGATGAACACCTACAAAAACCTATAGAGATGAGCAAGTATGGCACATTCAGGGAGCTGAAGGAGAGATATCCATATTATAAAAGTAATGGTCAAGTTGGATTGAAGCCAATTTTGGTACTGTTGATAACTAAAAATACTCTCTGTTCTCAGACTTCTTTGCCATCAGATGAGTCAGTAAAGGACCACAGCACAGCAGGCAGAGTAGTTGCTGGTCAGATATTTCTTGATTCAGAAGAGCCAGAATTGGAATCACCTATTCAGGAGGAGGAAGACGGCCCCAGGAGCCAAGAAGGGGAAAGTGGCACAGAAGAAGTCAGCTTTTTAGAATCTTCAAATCCAGAAAGCAAAGATTATGAAGAACCAACGCAAGTACGGAAACCAGGTAGTCTGACATTTTCTTGGCTTTCGTTTGATTTACGAATGAGATTTTAAAGCTAGAGTAAAAGATGCAGAAATCTGGGTTTACTGATTATTAACCACATATAATGTATAAAATTTAGTTTTACAAGATTTTCACCTATCAAAGTTATTCACTTAACAGATTTGACCCACTCTACATTGGCCAAATTCAATAGTTAAAATTGCATTTTTATTAACTAGAGGCCTGATGTATGAAAATTCGTGCAAGAGTAGGCCTTCCTTCCCCGGCTGCCTGCATCCAGGACCCGGGCTGCTTCCCTCCTCTAACTGCCCGCAGGCACCCGGGACCCCGACTGGCTTCCCTCGGCCCGGCTTTGTCAGGAATGATGTCTGGTCTAATTAGCATATTATCCTTTTATTATTGTAGATATTCTACCCTGTTTCCCCGAAAATAAGATAGTGTCTTATATTGATTTTTTTCTCCCAAAGTTGCGCTAGATCTTATTTTCAGGGGATGTCTTATCTTTCCATGCGCTAGGTCTTATTTTCGGAGGATGTCTTATTTTCGGGGAAACACGGTAACATTTATTTTTGGACCCCAGTATGTAATAATATGTGAGAATGGTACACACATTAGAAACTCAGGAAGGATTGTCTAACATGCTACTTTGGTTATTTTCAGAATTGTGTTAGGATTTTTACTGCTGTAACCTTTTCAGTCATCCTAGGAAGTTTGATTTAGGTATTTATTCCACTGTAATTGAAGCTTACATAAACTTTAATTCTCTTCTAACTTTCACCTTGACACCCTCTATTTTTTAATTTAAAACATATATATCACAGCAATGTGTGTCCACTATACACTGTCCCTCCACCCTTCTATCATTTTGTTTAAAGATCACTGCTAGCTGATCATCTCTCATCGATGTTTCTAACTCTCTATCCCTCTCCCTTCCTCTCTGTGAAAAATCAATCAATCAATCAATCAATAAATAAATAAAAATAAAAATAAATAAAGATCACTGCTATACCCATTTATTATTTTATTGTTAGTCACTTTCAGGACTTGATTGAGATTTTTATCTTTTAAAAATATAATTTTTAGTTATAAAAATTCCATAAACATTAATAGAAAAACCAATCTAAAATTTTTTAAATATATTGATCCCATCAACTAGAAATAACAGCTATTAACATCATGAAGAATTAATTACTCTTGCCAGTATAAGATGTACGGTTTTAAGACTAAATTGGATCAAATTTTATATACTACCCTGTTTCCCCGAAAATAAGACAGTGTCTTATATTAATTTTTGCTCCCAAAGATGCGCTAGGTCTTATTTTTAGGGGATGTCTTTTTTTTTTTTTTAAATATATTTTATTGATTTTGTACAGAGAGGAAGGGAGAGGGATAGAGAATTAGAAACATCGATCAGAGAGAAACACACCTCCCACTGGGGATGTGCCCGCAACCAAGGTACATGCCCTTGACCAGAATCGAACCTGGGACCCTTCAGTCCCCAGGTCGACACTCTATCCATTGAACCAAACGGGTTAGGGCTGAGAGATAATTTTAGATGTTTCTTGTGAACATCTATGAAAATTTCCTGAGAATTGGTTCTTAAAAGTGAATTTGATGGACTAAATGTAAAATTTTAAAAGACATTTGATACATATTACTAAATTGATCTTCAGAAAAATAAGTTGGTTTGCTTCCTTTGAAACTACCTTTTTAAAAAAAAAATTTTTTTAATTGATTTCAGAGAGGAAGGAAGAGGGAGAGAGAGACAGAAACATCAATGAGAGAGAATCACTGATCGGCAGCCTCCTGCACGCCCCCACTGGGGATCAAGCCCACAACCCAGGCATGTGCCCCCGACCGTAATCGAACCTGGGACCCTACAGTCTGCAGGCCCACGCTCTATCCAATAAGCCAAACTGATCAGAGCGTGAAACTAACTTTTATTCCTGTATCTAGGCCAGCTATCTATTACCATTTTAAAATTTGGGCCAAGTATTATAGTTTAATTCATTCCTTTTTATTATTTATCTTTTCTTTAAATAATTTGTATTTTTCAATTACGGTTGACATGCAACATTATATTAGTTTCAGGTATGCAACCCAGTGACTAGACATTATATAACTTACTAAGTGAGCAATCTTAAACCAATATGCTGCAAGGATTTTTAAAATGTGCAATACCTGACCTCTTTTCTCTCAGATAGTCAAATAAAAAATGACAACAGCCAACACAGCAATAGCCATTCAGTATAAATGAATCAAAATTATACCTTTTTTTTTTTTGGTCAGATTGGCAAAAAATACATTTTTTGTGTGTGTGCCCCAGAATTTTAGTAATTATTGCCATGAGATGAAAAGGGTTGAAAAATCTCTGTACTAAGTGATCATCCTGATAAAACTTGTATCCATCTGACACTAAACATAGTTATTACAATATTATTGTCTATATTCCCTATGCTATACTTTACATCCCCATGACTATCCTGTAACTACTAATTTGTTCTTCTTAATCCCTTCACCCTTTTCACCAATCTTCCCAACCCCACTCCCATCTAGCAACCATCAAAATGTTTTTTGTATATGTGAGTCTGTTTCTGTTCTGCTTCTTTCTTTAAGATTCAGTTGTTGGTAAATATATTTATTGTCATTTTATTGTTCATACTTTTTTCGTATAAATATTTCATATTTATTGTTCATACAATATTTTATTGTCATTTTATTGTTCATACTTAAAAAAAATTTTTTTCCTTCTCCCTCTTAAAGAAGAACTTTTAAAATTTCATGTAATACTGGTTTGGTGGTGATGAACTTTAGCTTTTTCTTGTCTGGGAAGTTCTTTATATAAGCTTAGATTCTATGGTAGTTTTGCTGAGTACAGTAATCTTGGTTGTAGGATCCTTGCTTTTTATCACTTTGAATATTTCTTGCCAATCCCTTCTGGCCTGCAAGGTTGAGAAATCATCTAACAGTCGTATAGAAACTCCCTTCTAGCACTAACTGCTTTTCTCTTGCTGGCCTTAAGGTTCTCTCTTTGGCTTTAACTTTTGTTATTTTAATTTTGATGTGTCTTGGTGTGGGCCTTTTTGGCTTTGTCTTGTTTGGGACTCTCTATGCTTTCTGGAGACTTGTAAGTCTATTTCCTTCAGGTTATAGAAGGTTTCTGTCATTTTTTTTTTTTTTTAACATAGGTTTTCAATTTCTTGCTCTCTTCTTCTGGCACCCCCAGGATGTGAATATCGGCTTGGGGACTGATTGAAGGGTCCTAAGTTTGATTCCAGTCAAGGGCACATGCCCAGATTGTGGGCTCGATCCCCGGTTGGGGGCGTGCAAGACGCAGCCGATCAGTGATTCTCTCTCATCTTTGATGTTTCTAACTCTTTCTTTCCCTCTCCCTTCCTCTCTGAAATCAATAAAAATATATTTTAAAAAACAACAACAACAGCAAAAAAAAAAAAAAAACCTAAAAAAAAGAACTTTCCCTCATCAACTATTTGGTTACTCTGAAATATAGTCCATACAGGGAAAGCAGGATAAATGCTTGATTCTTTTCCTTGAAATATTTTTAAATAATAAATTGGTGTCCTAGCAGCCTCTAAAAGAAACAGTGAGCATGTTTTTGTTTGTTTTGCTTTGCTTTTGAGCATCATTACAAATTCATGGGTTTTATATGCGTATGCTTCATTCTATTGACCAATTGGACTCATGGGAATCAGATCAAACGTGACTAAGATTTTTGAAGATACAGTGATCACAACACTGTGTGCAGAAGTTCATGGCAGCCAGAGCTGCTCCCAGGTCCTGTGTTGCTTCAATTAGGATGCACTCTGGCCCAGATTTCAACTTGTGAGGTCTCTAAGTGTGGAGTGTGACTTCAGCCAAAGAAAGGTGTTTCAGTTTTGAAATATCTCCCGTTTGTTCTTTAGCAACTGCATAGCTTGTGTGAAATTTTCTAGGAAATCATGCCTTATACTACTAGTAAATACATACATCTCAGGTTCATCTCAATGAGCACGAAAGCATTCCATGAGTAAGGCCTCCTGGTAGTATAAACCTGCGAAAGCATTCCATGAGTAAGGCCTCCTGGTAGTAAAAACCTCTGGTGTGCTTGCCAGAAGGTCTCTTGTTAGCACGTTTCTAAGATGATTTAATTGTGCCAACTTTCTGTTTCTCTGTTTCTTGGGCAGTAAAAGGAGAGAATGGGTTGCAGGTCTGCTGCTAGCCCTCTCTACCCAGTAGGGTTTTTGCTTCTTTTGTTTGTGTCTCCTTTCCCTGATGCTGAAAATCTTGGTACCTAATGATATTAATCTTATATTGCTTTATCCTAACATCTATGTATCCATAATTATCTACAATAATAAAAGCATAATATGCTAATTAGATCAGACAGCTGAACAACCTTCCAATGAAGCTGTAGCTGCGAGGGCCGAGCCTCTTACATGAATTTCATGTATCGGGCCTCTGGTGTATCTATAGTTAATAACAATGGCCACCTTGCCACTAACAACAGGGACACTGAATGTAGTTTAAAATTCCTTTATAGTTCTTTTGTTTTTAGTATATATTTTACTAGGTATTTGTAATAGGGTATTTTTAAATCACTTGAATAATTTTGTGTAGTTATAGCAACAATTTTATAAAAATTTAGACTCACTTGTTTTGGTTTTTAAGTAATTACTTTATTGTTTTATTTAGACTTTTATTAATGTATTATTAATACATGAAAAAGCTTATGTAACATAAATTGCATAGGCATGGCTTTGTGTGGTTGCAGTCAAACCACATTGGAACTGGGTTTTATGGCAGTTGCTTCTAGGCTTGCTTTCTTTGTCAGCCTCCCAACCACGTCACTGCCATATTGCTTCTCCTAAGAAAGCTCAGCTTCCTATCTGGTGCCCCTGCCCCTGCTTTCAGCCTCCTCACCCCCACTCCCCACTGTCTGATCTTTCTGCCTGTTGAGGAGCCTCCAGTGGCTTCCTGCCACATGCAGAACAAACTCAGCTCCTCACCTGTACTAATGAGGCCTTCCGTGATCAAGCCCCTCCTCTCTCTCCAACTGCGTTTTCCACCGCTCCTCTTCACTCTCAGGATTCCAGCCACACTGCCTTCTTGCTGTGTCCTGAACAGTTTAAGTTTATTCCCAGTTTGTGGGGGATCTCCAAGACTGCAACTCTCTAGAAAGACTCACAGGATTCAGTATAGAGTGGTATTTACAGCTTTGATTTATTACAGCAAAAGAATACAAAGCAAAATCAGCAAAGGGAAAGGTGCGTGGAGTGAAGTCTGGGGAAACCAGACACAGGCTTAGGGGCCTCTGCGAGGGGAGTCACAGTACATGCTGATTTCCCCAGCTACAGGTGACAACCCAGGTGAAATGTTGTTTGCCAGGAAAGCTTGTTAGAGACCAAGTACTTGGAGTTCTTATTAGGGGCTGGTCACATAGGCACTCTGTGTTTAGTACCTATATACCAATTGTCAGACCTCCAGAAGCAAAGCAGGTGCTCAGTGTAAATCGCATTGTTTGTGTCGTTGGGGTGAGCCACTCTTAGCCGTTAGGGCAGTGGGAGTCCTTCAGAAATCTAAGCTCCCAGACACCAGCCCAGGGCCAGCCTTGTAAGCAGGCCTCTTCAAGATGGGAAGTCTAGGCCCGCTGTGTCAGGTCTTCTCTGCACAGTCAGCCCCGTGGTGTGGTCATTGGCCAAGTTGTCTTCACAGTGAAGTCATTATCGATAAGACCCAGAAAGCAGAGCGAGGCCGACCTGCAGTAATAACTTCAGTTATGCCCTTCCAAGTCCTGGACTTAGCCAGTTAACAAATGCCACTGATCATAAAGATGGCTTCCTCAGGTTTCTGTGTTAACCTTTTTACCTGGCCCTAAGTGTCCATTCAGGCCTAGCTCAGCTCTGGCTGTAAGGTGAAGCTGACCGGAAAGCCTCCCAGGGCTTTGGTGGTGTCGTGGTGGTCAGGGTGCACGTACAGAAGCACTGTCCCAGAGGGCTGTGGGGTAACACTGGAAACGAATTAGTAAGCAAATTAGTTGGGACACACAAGCAGGACACACTTGAGGCAGTGCAATGTGGCTTCCCATCCTTGGTGTCTTTTCCTAGGGTTTCCAGTACAAATAATTTAGTCCTTGGTTTCAGAGAGACCGCCAGGCAGTTCCAAAAGGTTTTGTTGTCCAGGACACCAGTTCATACATCTCAGGACTGTGGACCACATCGGGAGGTTTCCGTTTGGAGAGGGCAGGGGCCGGGCCACCTCCTGCCGCCCGCCTTGTAGTCAGCCCTGCGGCACGTGGTCATGGGCTCCGCAGGCGGAGCGCAGAGCACTCTCCACAGCTGGGAAAGGTGCACAGGAGCTTTCCTTCAGGGAAAGGGAGGCGTTCCCGGAAAAAGTTTTAAAAAACAAAGATCATAATACCGTCTCCCCTCTCTTGTGCTTCTCCAGGTGCAGAGGTTTAGGTTTATTTTCTTTGGTTGTTGCCAAATCATTGTTTCCATTCAGTAATCATAATTTTATGTTGTTGTTTTTTCACAATCATCCCCTACTCTCACCAGACCTTTCATCTGGAGGGGTAGTGTGCAAGAGGGACCAAACACCTTCACCACAGAAAAACATTTCTATACAACTTAACTAGAAAGACATCATGTTCAGGAATTGTTCAAGACAGAATCCTGAATTCTTAAAAAATTTCAATATCAGCTTACATAACCTCCTTCCCCTTATCCAGTGAGCAGCCTAGAAAAGGTCAAACCCTCTTTGAAATATGTTTTTATTGAAATATGTTTTTCATAGAGAGGAAGGAAGAGGGAGAGAGGGATAGAAACATCAATGATGAGAGAGAATTGATCAGCTGCCTCCTGCATGCCCCGCACTGGGGATCGATCCTGCAACCCAGACATGGGCCCTGTCTGGTAATCAAACTGGGACCTCCTGGTGCATGGGTCAGTGCTCATCCACTGAGCAACACTGGCCAAGTACGTCAAGCCCTTTCTGAGGCGAGCTGCAATGAATAATCCAATTGCACTAAGGTGAGTCCACTAGGGGAAAGGTGAGGGCAGCAGAGTCAGGTAATCAGCTGATTGTTGCAAACAGCAGCTCACCAGGAGAGCCAGACACAAGGACCCCTCCACCCCACAGTGAGACATGTTCCCGAGGGGGTTAGGAGCCTTTTCATCCTGTCACCCGTGAGTGGAGGGTCACAGCCCCTGAGAGGCATCCTCTCCCAGCTTGCAGCTTTGGGCAGGTCACAGGTTAAGTCAGTCTCTGTCGGAACATACAGCTGGTCAGCAGCTTGATTTCAGATGGTCCCAGCCAAAAGCACGCCCTGTCCTGTGGACATTTGTATGTGGCTCAGACAGTGTAGCCCAGCATTCTTGATTTCCTCTCGGTGTAGGCCCCACAGAGAGGGGACCTAATGTGCAGAGGTCACTCACTGCCTGAGTTCTGTTTATCGAGCCCAGACCTGCTTTCAGTTCCACTCACGCCGAGGCTGGAAGCCTATACCAGACAGTATCAGCTTGCACCTTAGACTCAAGCCCAGACAGTATCAGCTTGTAGCTTAGAATCAAGCCCAGGCACTGAGGATCTGTAAGTTCAGGATTCTGTTAAAAGCCAGAGGCTTTTCTACGGCAGCACCAAAGCAAGATACTGCAGGGCCAGAAGTCCCCGTGGCAGTATCTTTCCTGCACCCTTTAGCCGGGTCTTTCTTTGAGTCCAAAATGATCCACTCACAAACCTGTGCATCTGTCTCTAAGATTCAGACTTCTGCCTTCACAAGCACTCACTCGCAAACTAAATCTGCTTTTTAGAACTTCAAACGTGTATTTCCATCTGTGGATCACCTCTCTTTCTTCATGTGTCCCTCTTGCCAGAGGCTCCAATAAGCAGAAGTCTATATCATCCATTGTGTGGGAGAGTGGAAATGTCCCCTCTTTTTCCTCATTATTCTGGCTGGTCTAGTCAAATTGAGATGAGACAGATTAATAGGAGAAAATAATCACATTTATTATTTATGTACATATGGGGTTTTGTAAGAATCTGGGAAGGATGGACAAATGGAGCAGTTGAGACTTACATATCATTTTGAGCTAAGGAGAAGGGGGGCTAGAATAGTAGTTTGGAATTCAAAGGGAATATAGGCAATTCACAGGTAGGTGGAAAGGAGCAAGTATTTTGGTGAACAAATTCTTGCAGGGCCACCCAGAAATAGTGGGGCAAGGAGGGGAGTCTAGCAGATTTGGCTGGGTTTCTCCCTGTCTGCCTCACTTGGTTCTTATTACGCTAAGGTGATCTTCTATAAAGTCCTGCAGCAGGAATTTTTAAATCTCAATTCCTTTAGGCAGGTAAGGAGTAGGAGGAGGTTAAAAGGCTCTTCTTGAGTCTTTTTGTTTCTTAAAAATAACCAGCTCGCCCTGACTGGTTTGGCTCAGTGGATAGAGCGTTGGCCTTCAGACTGAAGGGTCCCAGATTCTATTCCAGTCAAGGGCATGTACCTTGGTTTCGGGCACATCCCCAGTGGAGGGTGTGCAGGAGGCAGCTGATCGATGTTCCTCTCTCATCGATGTTTCTAACTCTCTATCCTTCTCCCTTCCTCTCTGTAAAAAATCAATAAAAAATATTTTTTAAAAATAATCAGCTTAAATTATATCTCAGAAAGGCATATTTTGGGCTAGCAAACTCTGCTCCTCCTCAGTTACTGAAACTTATCCTACTCCCAATACTCATAGAGTTTAAGTTACAACCACCCAGCAGTAGCAAAAGCATGGAAGCTGTGTCCCTGACACATTTTTCTGTGCAGCTTTCCCTGATCAGGATTATTCCTCTGGCATATATGGGATTACAAACATTTAACATTTTCTATCAATTTTTACTATACATTCAAATGTAATAGCCACAAAATACAGAGCCACTGCAATTTCCCCCCTTTCTCCCCCATCATTGCAAATTTACTTAAAACTTTAACACTTGCTGTGTTAGTTAGCATCACAGCAGCCAGGGAAGATTGGGCTGGAATGCAGGGGAGGAAGGACAGTAGGGAAAACTGCTGCAGCTGGGAGAAAACTGCTGGAATGTTACCTCCCTCCCCTTTTTTTCTGGTGTATCTAAAATTTGGCTCCAGCCCTAGGACCTAATTTAACTCCCTTCCCCTCACCACTACTCCCCACCCCCAGTTTTAACATTTTGACCTTTCACCTTTGGAAATTTGACGGGGAGTGGGTGGTCCTTTCTCCTATTCCAAGAAGAGAACAAACCCAAAGGCATCACCACTTTAACCAGGATGGCCCAGAGCAGCTGGGAGCCCAGCGAGCCTGCTCTCCTGGAGCTGGATCTGTTCTCAAGTTCCACAAGTTACTTCTCCCTCTCACACACACAGCGCTCCGCTGCTGCTGCTGCATGCCGAGGTGACTCCATACCCACCAGGAACCCAAAATTCATCATACCCTGCCCTTATCCTTCCTTTCCCAAACCGCTCGCACTGGATTTCAGTGAGTTAGGGTCAATTAATGTTGGGGGTCCCCAAGACCACCCCTAGGTTCAGTGATTTGCTGGGAGGACTCAGCATATAGTTGTACTCATGGCTGTGATTTATTATAGTGAAAGAATACAAAGCAAAGTCACGATGAGGCAAAGTCCAAAGGAAGCCAGATGCAAGTTTCCAGGGAGAGCCTTTGGACCCAGCAAAGTGCCGTGGCACAAGTGACAGCACAGGAAATGTTCCCTTCCAGAGGCTCATCAGTGACCCAGCACTTGGAGTGTTTAATGGAGACTAATCATGTAATCACTCTCTGTCTAGCATGTACCAAAATTACAGACTTGAGAAAGAAAACAGATGTTGAGCATAAACCACATTGTTTTTCCAAACAGTTTAGATACAGTGAGTCACTTCGAGCAGTTAAGGAGCGGGAACCTCTTATCTTAGTAAGGACAACCTTCTACTCCCTTCCTAAAGCCCAACACCTGGGAGCTTCCTTGCCTCCTCTCCTCTGTGCATCTAGTCAGTCACTAGGTAGAACCATATCTACTTCCTTAGCATCACTTCAGTATTCCCACTTCTTTCATTCCATGATCCTCTTCAAGCTCCCATTACCTCTGGGTTAGATGATTGTCACAAACTTTGGACTGGTCACCTTATCCAACCCTCCCTCCATTCGATTGTCCACTCTTTTAGCAAAATGAGCATGTCACTCCTACTTAAAACTCTTATGTGAGTTCCACTGTTCTCAGGATGAGATGAAGTTCAAACTCTTCAGTAAGATTAGTCAGGACCTTAGCTTCTTTGTGCTTCTTTAGCTGCTTCTCTCATCTACTTTGTCACTCACCGTGTATGTCCCAATTTCCTGAACTCTTTTTATTTTGTCTAATGTACCATGCTTATTTTCTTTTCTTATCATACCTGCTCCCTCTGTCTGTACTATTTTTCCCCACCTCACCCTGCAGCCTTTCAACCACTCCCTCTGGGACAGCAACCGCTGGTTCGAGGACCACTGGTGGTCCGTGAGGTCAGAAAGGTTGGCGACCGCTGCTCTGGGAGGTTCATTGTAAGCTTTAGTTCTGGCGAGGGGAGGCTTTCCTTTCCATAACATCGATCACACTTTTGTTTAATGCTTGTCTTCCTTGTGAGGCAGTAAGTTCTATAGAGCAGAGACCTCTGCTCCACTTCATTCCTGGCATCTAGGAGATCCTCAGCACTTATGGAACAAATTAAAGATAGGGTCTCCACCCTTAAACTCTAAGTCTAGTAGGAACTAGAGTATGGTAAAGAAAGAAACTCAATATGTATTATAAGTGCTCTAGTAAAATGTTGAGGGATCATTTTCCTAGTATTTATATTATTAGAGAAATTGACTTGGAAAATAGGAGAGTTGTGCCAAGCAGTGGAATTGATTCAGTTGCATTTGCCTCATTTTTTGCTCACTAGTTGGACAGAAGTTGTACAGTAGACTACATTCTAAGGTTATTGTATCTCAAGACCTTCAGCAATCCTAAGCTATTTACAGAGCTGGGTAGTCAGCTATTCATGCTCACTAAGTTGACTCACCTTCAAGTCACCCCTAAATAGGATTAGTGCTGACTTTTTGTATATTCCTCATTCCAAATCATGTATCTTCATCTTTAAATTCTAATAGCTGAAATTGATGGTGTTGAATCCATGAATACCACAGGTGCTGTTCATGTTTTAATTTTTCTTCTTATCTTTCCAGCTTTGACCGCCATTGAAGGCACAGCACATGGAGAGCCCTGCCACTTCCCTTTTCTTTTCCTGGATAAGGAATATGATGAGTGCACGTCAGATGGGAGGAAAGATGGCAGACTATGGTGTGCTACAACCTATGACTACAAGGCAGATGAAAAGTGGGGCTTTTGTGAAAGTAAGTATTGATTTGTAGGAGGAATTTCCCGTTGCTCCATGTCTTGAAAAATATCTTTAAGGCCTCTGCTAGCCATCTTTTTCTACCCTTGACAGACATGGTCTGTCAACCATGTTAATAATATGGTTATAGCCTTAAAGAACAGAGTTTAGCACAGGAAGCATGCAGTGTACTTATTTCCAACCTGTCACTCAGGCAACTTATCACCCTGTCTTATTTAGAGAGGGCTTTCTGTTGGTGTGCACAAGTTGTTCTGCAAACCCTCAGGCAGGCTGCTAATTTAATAAATGTAAAACATTTTTTAATAGTAAAGGAAACAGCATTATGGAGAAAGTTAAGCGTGATAAGGAAGAGCCTACCTTGTGTGGCTGAATGGTTGATCATCGACCTATGAACCAGGAGGTCATGATTTGATTTCCAGTCAGGGCACATGCCTGGATTGCTGGCTCTATCCCCAGTGGGGACGTGGAGGCAGCAAGCCAATCAATGATTCTCTCTCATCATTGATGTTCCTCCCTTTCTCTCTGAAATAAATAAAAAATATATATATTTTTAAAACAGTGGTTAGAAGAAAAATAATAACTTTTAAAAAACATTTTGAGCCCTGGCCTTTGTGACTTACTTGATTGAGTGTCCTTTCCTCTGCACTGAAAGGTTGCCAGTTAGATTCCAGGTCAGGGCACATGCATGGATTACAGGCTTAATACCCGGTAGGGGACATTCAAGAGGCAGTCCATCTGTTTTCTTGTATCGATGTTTCTCTGTCTCTCTCCCACCTGCACCTTCTTCTCTTTTTTCTCAAATCAATTTTTAAAAAAATCTTTTAGCCCTGGCCATTTTGGCTCAGTGGATGGAGTATTGGCCTGTGGACTGGGGGTGTCGTGGCTTCGATTCTGGTTAGGGGCACATGCCTGGATTGTGGGCTTGACTTCCAGGGGGAGGAGGGGCAGCCAATTGGTGATTCTCTCTCATTGATGTATCTATTTACCCTCTCCCTTCCTCTCTGAAATCAACAAAAATATATATTTTTGAAAATCTTTAAAAACACTTGGAGTAATACGTGCTGTGCTTAGTAGCATTTGAAAAATCATGTATGTTTCACTTTCCTGCATGTTAATGTCAGTATAAGGGGGCTGACCTCTAAAAGTATTTTTTCAGGAAAAACTTTGTAACTAATAAAGAACAACAGAAAATCTTTTTCTTTTTTAAAAAAAAAAAATTTTATTGGTTTTTTAACAGAGAGGAAAGGAAAGGGATAGAGAGCCAGAAACATCAATGAGAGAGAAACATTGACCAGCTGCCTCCCGCACACCCCATACTGGGGATGTGCCTGCAACCAATGCACATACCATTGACCGGAATCGAACATGAGACCCCTCAGTCCGCAGACCGATGCTCCATCTACTGAGCCAAACCAGTTTCGGCAGAACAACAGGAAATCTTAAACATATCTCCTTTGATTTCAAATAACACTTTCAAAATAATGGCTTTGATAGATAATTAGGCACTCCTAGAAGATAACATCAAATCTTGTGTGTAGGCCAGTATGATTAGGAACTTTGGTATAATAAAATCAGATCTTTGTATATAAGAACTCCTGTTTCTATGAATATTGGTCCTAATGAAATATTCAGATATCTCTTAATGAGTTCTAGATTTCTGATACAATACTATATTACAGTAGCAAAATAATTTTTGAGAAATCTATAACAATTCTGTGATTTTAAGTATTGGTGAATAAGGAAAAAATAGAGCTTGAACTTTAATCAAGAACTACATTTAATAAAAATCAGTTATTTTACAAATTTTTTATTATATAATTAATCAAATACTTTACCCTTATAAAGATACACAGTATTTCAGGTGAGGCTTTTGAAGTGTCCTTTGAGCCAAAACTGGTTTGTTCAGTGGATAGAGCATCAGTCTGCGGACTGAGATGTTCTGAGTTTGATTCAGGTAAAAGGCCTGTACCTTGGTTACGGGCACATCCCCAGTGGGGGGTGTGCAGGAAGCAGCTGATGGATGTTTCTAACTCTCTCTTCCTTCTTCTCTGTAATAAATAAAATATATATATAAAAAAATAAAGTGTCCTTTGAGTGCCCTAATCAGGCATCCTCAAACTTTTTAAAGTGGGGGCCAGATCACGGTCCCTCAGAGAGCTGGAGGGCCGGACTATATGAACTACTAATTCCTACTGTTACACCTCGGCTGCGCTCACTGCCCAAAAAACCTGGCGAGCCGGATCAGACTCCTCTGCAGGCCGCATGTGGCCCGCGGGCCGTAGTTTGAAGACCCCTGCGCTAGTTTGGCTCTGTGGATAGAGCATCGGCATGTAGACTGAAGGGTCCTGGGTTCGATTCCCATCAAAGGCACGTGCTCGGTTGTTTTGGCTTCATCCACAGGAGGGGGCAGGTAGGGAGGCAGCTGATCAATGATTCTCTCTCATCATTGATGTTTCCATTTCTCTTTCCCTCTCCCTTCTCTGAAATCAATAAAAGTATATTAATTTTTAAAAAGTGTCCTTTAACTAAAATGGTATTTTTTCTGACTTTATTTATTTTTTAATCATTATCGATGTTCTATTTTTTTTTTTTTAAATATATATTTTGCTGAGACCAGTTTGGCTCAATGGATAGAGCATCAGCTTGGGGACTGAAGGGTCCTGGGTTCGATTCCGGTCAAGGGCATGTACCTCGGTTGCGGGCATATCCCCAGTAGGGGGTGTGCAAGAGGCAGCTGATTGATTACTCTCATCGATGTTTCTAACTCTCTATCTCTCTCCCTTCCTCTCTGTACAAAATCAATAAAATATATTAAAAAATATATATATATATATATATATTATTGATTTTTTACATTGGAAGAGAGAGGAATAGAGAGTTAGAAACATCGATGAGAGAGAATCATCAATCAGCTGCCTCCTGCACTCCCCACACTGAGGATGTGCCCACAACCGAGGTACATGCCCTTGACCAGAATTGAATGTGGGACCCTTCAGTCCGCAGGCTGACGCTTTATCCACTGAGCCAAACTGGTTTCGGCAAGGCTGACGTTCTATCTATCTGCTGAGCCAAACCAGCAAGGGCTGACTATTGTTTTTTAATAATCCTTTTGTCCTCATTTTAGCTGACTTGGCACATAATCATAATTTGCTCTTGAAATTTCAGTCAAATTATATTAAAAGTTTTAGAATTACTAGCAGAAAAGTACCCCCCAAAAGCAAGTTGATATTGCGTGATGTAAACAAGTTGTGTGTGTTTTATGTTTTATCTTCTGTCAGGTAAAGGCCACAGCTAAAATATGTGTCTTTGGAGTCAGCTTTGTAAAAGAATGAAAGATCATTAATTGTATTTGTGTTCTCAAAAGGCAGAATACACGCTGATGCTTGATAAATAATTGGTGTAGAATTAAAATCCATTTAAGTGCATTTAACATTTTGTTTTTAGCTGAAGAGGAGGCTACTAAAAGACGGCAAATGCAGGAAGCAGAAGTGATGTACCAGACTGGGATGAAAATCCTCAATGGAAGCAATAAGAAAAGCCAAAAAAGAGAGTACGTAGCACTGCGAGTAGATGCCTCCCTAAGATAGATAGGTCATTATAGAGATGAATAGCGAAGTTTTCTTTTTTTTTAAAGTGTTTCACCAGAACAGAGGCTTTGTTAAGTTGCATTATAAGAAGTTTACCATATATGGACTTCAGTGGCATTCTTTTTATCAGATATTAGCTTGTTAGAATAAAAAGGGTGTAAATACTGACCCCACCAATTACAATGAGCAGAATGGAAATAATGGGCTAAAGTTGTAGTTTCCAAGAACCAAGGATACATATGCTATTTAGAATTTAAAATTACATAAAACAAACAAAAGGAGTTATTGTTGTTGTTGTTCGTTTGTTTTTGTTTTATAATATTCTTGCAGACAAAGACTAGAATTTAGGAATTTATGCTTGGAAAGAATGTAAAACAAGTGACTGTCTTCTAATATTTTATGTCCCACTAATTTCAGCTGACTTATATTCTGTGCAAAGATATTTTTTAAATTGCAATGGTTATCACTGGATTATTTACAGGACACCGTATTATTACAGTTCTTTCACTGCACGTGTAGTTAATGTTTCTGGAAGTTTTGGGAATTACCATTAGTGTAATTAGACTATTCCAAGGTATTAGGATGACAGAGAAAACTGGTACCTTACTTAAAAACAGAGTAGCCAGTATGTTTTCCACACATAAGTAACATGACTATAGAATAAGGAAATTGTTTGTGTTGCATTTCAGCAGATCTTTAAAAAATGTAATAAAAGTCCGAATTATTGCTAATGTGTTTTTAATTGTTTACATTTAAAGAGCGTATCGGTATCTTCAAAAGGCAGCAAGCATGAACCATACCAAGGCCCTGGAGAGAGTGTCGTATGCTCTTTTGTTTGGTGATTACCTGACCCAGAACCTCCAGACGGCTAAAGAGATGTTTGAGAAGCTGACTGAGGAAGGCTCTCCCAAGGGACAGGCTGTAAGTGTACTTGCACTGGAGAGTCTCCTCCCACACAGCACTTGTTTATTTTAACAGCAGCTTAATCTTTGTGCCCTAACTTCTTTTGAAAATAAAAATGAAATATCTTGCCCAGCTGGTGTGGCTCAGTGGTTGAGCATCTACCTATGAACCAGGAGATCAGAGTTCGATTCCCAGTCAGGGCACATGCCTGGGTTGCAGGCTCGATCCCCAGTGTGGGGTGTGCAGGAGGGAGCTGATCAATGATTCTCTCTTATCATTGATGTTTTTCTTTCTTTCCCTTCATCTATGAAATCAATTTTAAATAAAAATAAAATATCTTTGAATATTAATTTTGTGGCAGATCGTTTTATCAAACTTCTTAGTCTTTTTCCTTTGTCTGAGAACGTTTATAGTCACTTAAGGCATCTTGCCACAATTATGTCTGTAGTTTTCCAGATTTGATCTGTAGTGAATGAAACGTAAAGGTAATTGGCTTATACCTAAATTACCAGTGCATTTCTTTCCAAAGTTCCGATGCTCCAACTCTTATTAATCTTGATGTTTTTAAATATATATATATATATATATATATATATATATATACACACATATATATATATGTATATATATGTATATATATGTATATTACAGAAGCAGTACAGGTCTATTATAAGAAACTAGAAATACAAACTAAAAATGCTAAGAAAATCAACAATGCATATGTACAAGTAGACATGAGCATTGGTATAATAGTATGTTAATGCATGCACACACCCCTAGACCTTTTTTTTTTGTGTGTGTATAGATACATACAAATTCTTGATTAAAATAAGATGTCATTGTCTACTGTTCCATAATGTGCTATTTTCAATCGTTAATCTTCACCTTTCTTTGCCAGTAAATTTCTGCATCATATAATACCCTTAGCATATTCATAAGGGTATCATCATATAATACCCTTAGCATATAATACCCTTTCTTTGCCAGTAAATTTCTGCATCATATAATACCCTTAGCATTTCCTTTATACTAGTTTTGTCCAAACCTAACCCCGGACTATACCTTATATTCTGCTGTTATTTCTGGCATTACCATCCCCTTTCTTTTTTTCTTTCTGTGTTAGAGAGTGCCCATTTTTCTGCAGATTGTCCTCACTCAGTTTATCCATTTACTTCTGCATAGTGTTCTTTAGTTTGTTTTTTCATCATCTATATTTCCTATAAACTGGCTGTCACAGCTAAAGACTGTGATGAACTCTAGTTAAATATTTTTGGCTGGACTGCATTATGGGGATGTTCTGCATTCCATATTGCATCACACCATTTGATACAAAATATCTGTTTGATTCCCTATTAGTAATGGTAAGGTTGACAACTAGGATTTAGGGTGCCACTACATTTATTTAAAACTAGAGGTCTGGTGTACAAAATTCATGTATGGGGGGCAGGGGTCCTCTTAGCCCAGCCTGCACCCTCCAGTCCCCTGGGGGAATGTCCAACTGCTGGTTTAGTTGAACATCCCTCTTACAATCCTGGATCATTGGCTCCTAATTACTCACCTGCCTGCCTGCCTGCCTGGTCGCCCCTAACTGTACCCCCCTGCTGACCTGGTCACCCCTAACTACCCCCCGCTGCCTGCCAGGTTGCTCCTCAACTTCCCCCTCCCTGCTAGCCTGGTCGTTCCTTAACTGCCCTCCCCCCTCCCCTGCTGGCCTGGTCACCCCTTACCCTTCCTCCCTCCCCCCCATCCCCCTCCCCCCGCAGGCCTGGTTGCCCCCAACTGCAACCTCCCACTGGACTGGTCACTCCTAACTGCCCCCACCTGCCTGGTCACCCCCAACTATACCCCCCTGCCAACCTTGTTGCCCCACACAGCCTGCTGCTCAGTCATTTGGTCGTCCCTCACTAAACCCCCTGCCAGCCTGGTTGTAGGCAGCCATCTTATGAGGGCGTGAGGGTCAATTTGCATATTAGCTCTATTATATAAGATGCCTTTAATAATTCAGGTTTACTGAAGGTTTTAGATTTGCTTAGTCACAGAAGTCTGTTTTCAGACTATTTCAACATTAGCTTATACTTCGATGTTGTCAAGGCAAAGGATAGGACTTTACTAGTGCATTCTTTGATTGGTTGAATTTTTTTAGAAAATGGTGTGCTCTAGCATTGTAAAGTGACCTTTCTTCCTTGACTGCTTCACCTTGACCTCTGGCTGCCTCTTTGTGTTCCTGGGATAGTGGATCTTGGCAATCTCTTATCCATTGTGTTGATTTGTTCTGTTCTTATAATAGTTCATCAAGATCAAGTAAAAGCCATGTTTATGTTCAGACTTTTTTTTCCCCCTAGTTAATAAGTTATTAAGTTATCTTTAATTTTCAAGATAAACATTTTGACTTGTTTAAAGTTGTATTTCATTGTATAATTTGTAAAACCTTGAATGCATTTCTAAGGCTCTTTAATTCCAAGTTGTACATACTTGCAACAACTTAAATTGTTTCCCATTTAAAGATTCTTTCATCTTTTCAGAGTTCATAAAACTATGTCTGTCTTGAATAAACTTCCACCAAAGGCAGTTATCATTTTATTTCAGGCTCTTGGCTTTCTCTACGCCTCTGGACTTGGTGTTAATTCAAGTCAGGCAAAGGTAATATTATTAAAACTTTAATTTATATGACATTTTGAATTGAGTAAATAATGTGCCTATGTTCAATTAAGCATCTTTTTTTCATTCACAGGCCCTTGTATATTATACTTTTGGAGCTCTTGGGGGCAACCTAATAGCCCACATGATTTTGGTAAGTAAGACTTAAATGGAAGAATACTAACATTGAGCAGCAGAAGAATTTTTGGTTAACGAATGACCATGACTTTTCTGACTTGCATGATTCAGATTTACTTTTATTCACTAAGACCAAATACTCAATGGAATAGTCTTATTAATGAATACAATAACTGAATCTACATGTGGATGAAAACAGAGTTCACAATTTTTTATGAAAATGACTAGTTTGGCTGATTGCTCTTAAATATCTTATAAATGGCTCTTTTTTATTTTTCGTAAGTTGGAACTGTTTGTCAAAGTCATTTTTTTAGATTGGTTGTCACAATGTTATATTGAAATTGGTGAATGACCTACAATGTAAAGAACCTATAAAGTTCTTTAAACCTATTCAGTGGTCCTTTATTTTTTTTAATTTTTTTTTAACAAGAAAATATTTTTATTTGTATTACAAAGACTAAAAATAATGACATAATAAAGTTAACAGGGTTGATGTCAAGACACAAGTAGGTTTGAAAAGCTATAGATGAGTAATCACTTTGTTTTACTAAACCTCTGTTCATCTCGATCATCTTAAAAAGCATCTCTGGCATACTCTTGACTGAATCTTAAGGACGATGTATCCAGGTGATACAATTGTTATTCCTTTCCATTAGTCCTCATTGCCTTTCTTCTTCTTTTTCTTCTTTTTCTCTGGACTAAGAACCGCTGTGCTGGTGCATGGTTCTTCCTCAGAAAGCGGTTCTTCCTTTATGTGTTTCTTCTTATCTTTTTTCTTCTTCTTCTTTACAGATGTCTCCTGTTCTTCCATCACTAGTAGTCCTTCTTCTTCTTCTTCTTCTTGCTCTTCTACTTCAACTTTAATTTTAACCTTAGCTTTTTTTGCCTTCTTTTCAATTATTTCATCCTCTTGATCTACCTGTTCTATCTTGCGTTTTTTAGAACATAAACCTATTCAGTGGTCCTTTAAAGTTCATTACAAAATATCTTTAATGTGCCATTTGATACCATTGATCCCTTAAATGGCTTAGTGATGAAATAGAGAATTTTTCCACTAAATTCTTTAGTGTATTAAATCTGCCTTGTACTTCATAAATGGAATTTGGCTAAGTCACATGACCTCTATCATATTACTATGTTTCAAATGAATACATAAATTCATTCTTACAAGAACATAAAAGACAGAGTAAGCAGAAATGAGACTGAAAGCAGGGGGGGAAAATAAACAGGAAAAAATATGGGAAAGAATTTACAGCTTAGTCATTGATGAGCTATAATACTTAAAAAAAAAGGACAATCTGTATCTCTGGCCAGCTGGGTGGTTCCTAACTAATTTTACTCATACGTTCCAAAAATATTCATTGAGTACGTGTCATTGGGATACCAAAGATGAGTAAGATACAGTTCAACAAGTTTTTAATCAAGAAAGGGAGGCACAAATAAGGAGGCTATTATAGCACAGCATGAGAATGTCAAGGAATCACCTAGAAGAGTGGTCGGCAAACCGCTGCTCGCCAGCCACATGCGGCTCTTTGGCCACTTGAGTGTTCTAACGCCACTTCTTCAAAATAGACTCGCCCAGGCCAAAAACCGACTTCTGTGAATGGGCCACAAAGTTTCATTCGCACTGTACATGTGCGCCCGCACGTGGTATTTTTTGGAAGAGCCACACATAAGGGGCCAAAGAGCTGCGGTTTGCCGAACACTGACCTAGAAAGTGGCATTGGAAGGAGAGGGACTTAAGGAGGTATCAATATTTCTGAGGAAAGAAGCAGCTCACCCTGTTCTTGAAGGGTAAATTGTGGTGAGTGAATGTAAAAAGCAGAGGTATCCAGGCAGCGGGAGCAAGATAGAATGTAGAGGGACAGCACCAAGAGGGAATGTGGTGTTTGCAAGAAAACACAAGCACTAAGGTGGGCCAGAGAGTAGAATGCCTACCAGTAGTTCACAACTGGGCAGATGAACAGGAATCACAGAAGCAGCTGTACGTCATGCCAAGGAGCATGGACTTCGTCCTGTTTACATGGACTCTGTCTTGTTTACAAGGGTAAACTGCTGAGGGAGTTTAAGTGAAAAATAAGGGTTTGTTCCAATTACTTACCAATCTTCAACAGCTATACAGAGTAAGAACATTAAATATGCTATTATACAGTAATGCCCTAAGGATTGTTAAAGCTTGTAAAGTTATTTTGAGTCTGTACCAAATGACTCCAGAGAGCTCTACTTTCTGTTCCTTGCTCTTTATTATTAAGCTCTCTTCCCCTTATTCTGAGTCATTTATTGCTGGGCTGCTTTTAAATAGTCCCTTGACTTCCCTATTTTTCTCATTTGTTGCTTCTTCTTTGCTAATTTGAAAGAGTAACCCTTTTTTTAAATTGTGTATAAAATAAGAATAAATCTGTTCCAAGCATGACCTTAAGTAATTTTCTCCTATAGATAAAATGCGCATACTGCATAAAGTTCATTGCATCAATTCCAATTGCTCTAGAAAATTTATTTTTTATTTTCTAGTTCTTAGTTATTTATAGTCTGCTTGTTGTAATGGCTAAATAAATTGCCTCATGACCTAAAGCTTAGGAAAAATAGGGTGATAGTGTCCTTGGACTGGAAGACAGCAGAATAGCATGCCGAGAATGGTTAGCAGTATTTGTTCTAATGGGATGCACTGAAGCACATAAACTGCCCGTCTTCTCACTGAGGCTGTGTTGCAGGGCTACCGCTACTGGGCTGGCATCGGGGTCCTCCAGAGTTGTGAATCCGCGCTGACTCATTACCGTCTTGTGGCCAACCATGGTACCTATGCTTTTGCCTTTCACCTTACAAAAAACAACAACAACACAAACACACCCATAAAACAACTAATTTTAAATTCATCTATTTTTATTGTACTACTTGAAATGTCATGAATGGCTCTTTTCAAGTAGAATTGTCTTTACCCTAGTTCAGGGGTGAGTAAAGATGATTTTTTTCCTGCCAGTGGCCATTTGGATATTTATAACATCATTCACAGGCCATACAAAATTAGGAATTTAAAAATTAGACTGCTATCTTTGGTTAAACTTTAATTAACTCACCCCTCATGCCCTGGCAGGGCCAGATCAAATTATTTTAGACCCGTAGACTAGACATTCCCCACCCCTACCCTAGTTGATTAATAAGTACTTGCCTTTTTTTAAATTTTGCTATGGATTTCACTTCTTCAGTATTTTGTAGAAAAACCAAATTTACTTTAGATTGCTGTTTTATATCTATAGAATACTATAGGAACAGTTTCCTGTAACATAATATCTGTCAACATTTGGCAACTCGAATTGTACTTTTCTCTGTGGGACACTCCTGCTGACTTTCATCCATGTCATCATTTTGTCTTCCTGTTGCAGTTGCTAGTGATATCTCGCTGACAGGAGGCTCAGTAGTGCAGAGAATACGGCTCCCCGATGAAGTGGAAAACCCAGGAATGAACAGTGGGATGCTAGAAGAAGATTTGATTCAGTATTACCAGTTCCTAGCTGAAAAGGGTGATGTACAAGCACAGGTATGCGTTTCAACTTCTCATGTACTGTCTTAATGCATTGTGTACTACAGTCTCTAGGGCAAGCATTTATATCTATAAGTAACAATTGCTCTTAGCAGTTATTAGCTACGCTATTATTATACACATCATTGTTTTTTTTTAAATATATTTTATTAATTTTTTACAGAGAAGAAGAAAGAGGGATAGAGAGTTAGAAACATCAATGAGAGAGAAACATCGATCAGCTGCCTCCTGCACACCCCCCCTCTGGGAATGTGCCCCCAAACAAGGCACATGCCCTTGACCGGAATCGAACCTGGGACCTTTCAGTCCATAGGCCGACGCTCTATCCACTGAGCCAAACTGGTTTCGGCAAGACATACCATTTGGATTTTCATCTGGGATGTGGACTAGGCATTCATGGTTTCTAAAAGCTGGCAGGGTGTCTCTGCTGAGCACCACAGTTGAAAACTGCTTGAGTGGAACAGCATTACAGTGATGATGAAGGCTCCTCATGGAGTCACTAAGGACAAAACCTGTCACTTTCTCCAGAAACAAAAAGGCTCAGGGACATGTGGGATTTCAGATGCTCTTCAGAACTGCTCATGTTTCCTTTGCTCATCTTCGATCATAATTTACTCAGATTAATATTCTTGAGTATTTCCTTTAGAGTAGATTCATTGGTGGCAAATTCTGTATTGGATTAAAAGCAGATATTTTTAGTTTTTAGTAAAGTAGCGTAAAATCTTCAGGCAGTAAGGCTAAATCTTTCAATTTTTGTAATAAATAGAAACCTTTTTATGACCAAGTGTTTTCTTATTGATTTAACGGTAATCACACTCCAGATGCTACCCTTGACTTTTCCTCATTTTTTTATTTATTTATTATTTTCAGGTCGGTCTGGGACAATTGCACCTGCACGGAGGGCGTGGAGTAGAACAGAATCATCAGGTAACTTTTCTGTTCCTGGGGTTTTGCACTTTCTGTTGTAGCAAGAAATAATTCTCCAGATGTATTTCTGGCTAAGTCAGTGACAATATCAAGTTTGTGTTATTAAGACATCCATCACAAATGAACCTTTGAGATTTAACTAACCTCTGAGGAAGCTGAAAAATAAAAATGTGATTATACCTCATAGGAGTGGGAAATGTCTTATCAGTTCTAAGGTCTAGTTCTTAATACTGCCAAGAATACATAAGCAATGTCTATTTTTCTATAGGTATGTGATTGAAGTATGTCTTAAAACTCCCATTAGAAAACATTTTATAAAACTAAGGAAAATTCATTGTTGAGTTTATGAGAATTAGGAGTGCACAGTGGTAATAGATTTATATCCAGTCATCAGCTTTGTCTGCTTCATGTTCTAAATGTCACCATCTCTTCCCTTTTCTTCCATCAGTACACCTGTCACTTGTGTGAATTATCTACTGCTTGCATTTCCTGAGCAATAGCTTGTCTTGGTGAATTAGACATCTCCCGATCACACGTCTCCCTTGCTTAAAACTCTGGAGTGGTCCACAGTTTCTAGTAGCTTAAAGACCAGAACCTTTAACATGGCCCCGTAGGTCCCATTCCCATCTCGGTTTAACCTCACCAGCCCTTTGCTTTCTCAGTCACAGGCACGAGGACCTTTTCTCAGGTCTTTGAAAATATCAAGAACCTCTCTGTCTCAGGGCTTCTGGAATGCTGGTCTATCTGTCTAGAGCACATGTGTCAAACACAAGGCCCGCGGGCCAAATCCGTCCCGCCAGGCCTTGCAATGTGGCCCGCACCGCGCTGTCATCACTGCACTCCGCTGCGTTTCCATCACAATGACAGTTTATGACTGTTCAGTAAACCATTCGGCCCGCGATTTAGGCTGGATTTTAGATTTTGGCCCCTTCTCTGATTGAGTTCGACACCCCTAGTCTAGAGTAAATATTACCCCACCCCTTTCTTCATGTAGCTATTTCCTTGTCATGCTCCAGAGCTCAACTGCAATATCTTTTCTCCTAATGTCTCCTCTGGCCTCAGCCCCACTCCAGGAATAAGTCATGTGCCACAGTCAGGATTTCTGAAAATCTGTATTCCTTATGGCCCGTGTCCATTGTAAATCAGTTAATTATGTAAGTTAGTTAATTAAGTTGTTTCCAAAAACATGGGCTGTGTCTCCCTTGTTTGCCACTCTTTTCCCAGCACCTTTCAGTGCCTAGCACATAGTAAGTCCTCTATGATGCTTGTCAGATTCAAAAAGCTTTGTTTTCCTCCCATGCCAGTTAAATATTTTAATGAAGGTTACTTCATGTACCATGACCTGTCAACTTTAAGAATTAGATGTATCAACACAACTATGCCAAATATCTGCTTTTAAAAATTTGGATGGCATTTTTACAACTCTTATTATCTTTTTTTTTTTTTTTTTTTTAATTATGGTGTCACATAATTGCCCTCAACCCCCCAAACCCCTCCCCATGTATGCCCACCCCCTGTTGTCCATGACCACTGGTTAGGCTTATATGCATGCACACAAGTCCTTTGGTTGATCTCTCCTCTTTGCCCCCACCCTCCTCTACCTTCCCTCTGAGTTTTGACAGTCTGATACCTGTTTCTCTGTCTCTGGGTCTGTTTCTGTTCATCAATTTATGTTGTTCATTATTTCCCCTTGATGTGTTAGATCATGTGGTACAAGGAATTCCCTTATATGACTGAAACTGAGACAAGCCATAATGGTTATGCTGAGAGGCAAATGAATCAGTCTGTAGTGAGTTTTTTTCTGGGCCAACAGTTCTTTTTGTTCCAATTTCAATGTCAAATAGTTCCTTATGTGTACATGTCAGCCCATGGTATTTCAGATCTGGTTGGTTGACAAATGGTGTTGATTCAGGTCCAACCGTCTCTGGTTTGGTCCTGGGCATCCTTTAGCAACACATAGCTCCTGTCTGCTGGTATGGCAAGGCGTTGTCAGTGTCTTCCAACTTTGGACTGATTGTCTTCTGTCTTCATGGCTGGGGCACTCCTGTCAGTTCCTCTCTGTTGCAGGATTCCACGTGGTCTCGGGGTTGTTTTCGAAAATATACAAACATATTCTCGACCAAAGGTTAATAAAGAGATATTTTCTATAAATTTGACTTGGGGTCCCTTTTCTTTTTTTCTTTTCTTTTTTTCCCCAAATGATTTTCCTCTGGCTTGTTTTGACACCACGTATGTTTTTCATGGGTATAGCTGCAGAATGGTGTGTCTTTGGAGTGGAGATCCCAGTGTCCACAGGTCTGCAGCTGTGCTAGCCCAGGATACTGGCTAGAGTGTGTGCTGGGTCGTGGGGCAGTTCCAAGGCCTGTCTTGGTGGTGGTGTTGATGAGTTTCTAAAAAAGGCCGTTCAAGATGGCGTGGGCTCCGTGCTGGAGTCCCGCCGTCTAGGGAGTGCCCTCAGCGGTGGTAGTCTCTCCTTGTCAAGGGGAGGCTGTCGTCCAGCTCCTGCTGCTCCTGCAAGATTTAACTTTCTCTCACTCACTCACACACACCCCACACACTTCCACACACACTCCTTTCATGCCCTCACTCACTCTCTCTCTCTCTCTCTCTCTCTCTCTCTCTCTCTCTCTCTCTCTCTCTCTCTCTCTCTCTCTCTCGTCCTGCTAATCGCCATCTTTTTTCCCCCGCCTCCACAAGTCTCTTACTGTCTTTAGGCCAAAACTGGTTTGGCTCAGTGGATACAGCGTTGGCCTGCAGACTGAAAGGTCCCAGGTTCGATTCTGGACAAGGGCATATACCTTGGTTGTGGGGGCACATCCCCAGTAGGGGGTGTGCAAGAGGCAGCTGATTGATTATTTTCCCTCATCAATGTTTCTAACTCTCTATCCCTCTCTCTTCCTCTCTGTAAAAAAAAAAAAAAAAAAAAAAAAAAAATCAGTTAAAAAAAAAAAATATATATATATAAAGAAAATGTATGTCATTAGGCCAGTGCAGCATCAAATAAAATCTTAATGAAAACATCAGGTGAGAGGACAGAATTCTGGATAAGTTTGCTGTATACCTTTTGCACAACAAATTTTTAAAAAAATATATTTTATTGATTTTTTTACAGAGAGGAAGGGAGAGAGAGAGAGAGCTAGACATGTCGATGAGAGAGAAACATCGACCAGTTGCCTCTTGCACACCCCCTACCGGGGACGTGCCCACAACCGACATACATGCCCCTGACCAGAATCTAACATGGGACCTTTTAGTCCGCAGAACGACGCTCTACCACTGAGCCAAACTGGTTTCGGCTGCACAACAAATTTTGAAGTATTTTAGGGGGGTGTATGCCACTTACCTGTGAAGCAGCTGCACAAATAAATTATTTTACAGACTGTGAAGAGGGAAGAAAAGGTTTTCCCAGTACATGTTAATTCAACAAATATTGCATACCTACTATATGCCATTCACTACTAGGCATTTCAGATACAACGCTGGACAGAATAACTTCAATCCTTAAGTCCTTACAGAGTTTCAACTTTAATAGAAGAATTTCATACTATTTATTTATTTACTTATTTTGCATTTGCTACTTTTTAAATGACCATAGCAAAAATATGTAATAAATTGTGATTGTTGTTACTAAGGAAAATGAAAGCGTCCAAAAACAGATTACTGAATGGGAGCTGGCAGTTCTCTCTGAAGAGAGATGGGTAACATTTAAGTTGAGCCTGGAGGTAAAATTCTTCTAGGCCAGAAAGAACAGTATGTGCATAAGACCCAAGGCAGGAAGGACAAGGCTGGTATGCCCAGAGTGCAGAGAGCAAGAGGGAGCAGTACTGAAATAAGCAGGGCCTAATCATGACAGTGTATTTTCTACAGAACTGTATGGGGCTCTAAGGACCAGCATGAAGAGATTTTAAAAACAGTCACTTTGGATAACCCAGGGAGGTCAGAGTATTTTAGAAGTCAGGTGAGAGATAATACAGCTTTGACTAGAATTATGGTAATGGAGGGTAGAAGATGGATGGATTCAGGATGGATTTGATGGTAAAAGGACTTAGTGGTAAATTGGATATGAAGTGGGTGGGTACCTTGGAGCAACCAATAGATGTCATGTTGCCATTTATTTAAACTGAGATTCTGCCATGCAACAAGATTTTTTAACTGTTCCTGAAATAACTATTTTGGTTAAAAGCCAAGGGCAGATTCTATTAAAAACTATTTTAATAAATTCTTTTCTCACAGAGAGCGTTTGACTACTTCAATTTAGCAGCGAATGCTGGCAATTCACATGCGATGGCCTTCTTGGGAAAGGTACTGTACATCCCATGAATGTATTGTGTAATAGCAAGAGGTGTTTGCAGAGTGAGTACATACTGTATTCAAGATCTACAATTTACTCATAACAAACTGGAAATAAAATTTCGAGGGCAAAGTTACTGTGTCTTGTCCTAAGGTATTGCCAATCTGAAGCTGTTTCCTAGGTGAGTTAAATAGAACAGCATTTGCTCTTCAATATGTTAAT
Organism: Pipistrellus kuhlii; assembly: GCF_014108245.1. Taxonomy (NCBI): domain Eukaryota; kingdom Metazoa; phylum Chordata; class Mammalia; order Chiroptera; family Vespertilionidae; genus Pipistrellus; species Pipistrellus kuhlii. Next base: position 6,556,147 of record NW_023425404.1, read on the forward strand.
TTTCCACTGAAATTAACCACTACTATCTGAGCTCCTACTTTTCATATATCATCTATAATAATCATCTAAAATAATAAAATCATTAGATGCAAATTGACCAAAAGGCCGGAACAGCGGAACGACCGTCCGGACGTCCTTCTGGAGGACCTTCCAGATGAAGCTGGGGCTGCGAGGGCCGAGGCAGACGCTGGGGCTGTGAGGGATGGGGCAGTCGGGTCTACTCTTGCACGAATTTTGTGATAGGGCCTCTAATACATAATGATGAGGAATCGATGCTGTGCAGGATTTTACTAGTCTGTCATAATTACCTATTAACTTCTATGCTAAATAGAGGCACTTAGATTTGGTTGGAATTTGTCTGCAGACCTTTTCATTGACTTAAATGAGACAGCCATTACCCACCTGTCAGTGCAGTCCTTTTCTCAAGAGGATATTTAAGTCTAGAGATTTAATGAGTAGATTTCATATGCCATGACACAATCTCTTAACTTCCTTTTTCATTATTTCGAAAGCTATTCTAGTGTAAACTAAACAGTATTTTCATCTATAACCAAATCCTAATGTTAGAAGGCTCAGATAGAATATATCGCAAAGGTTTTTCCAAATAAAAAAAAATCTAATCAGTATTTGCCACAGGATCACAGTTAGTTAATTGGGGCCTAAGAACTTTACATTTAGATTTTAGACAATAGTGGTGTTCCTCATGATTCTTGTTAAGCATTTAAGAACTTTTCACTTGAGCCAAAACCGGTTTGGCTCAGTGGTAGAGCGTCAGTCTGGACTGAAAGGTCCCAGGTTCAATTCCAGTCAAGGACATGTATATTGGCAGCTGGTCGATGTTTCTCTCTCATCGATGTTTCTAGCTCTCTATCCCTTTCCCTTCCTCTCTATAAAAAATCAATAAAATATATATATATTTTTAAAATGTCGAAACCGGTTTGGCTCACTGGATAGAGCATCTGCCTGCAGACTGAGAGGTCCCAGGTTCGATTCCGGCCAAGGGCATGTACCTTGATTGTGGGCAGATCCCCAGTAGGAAGTGTGCAAGAGGCAGCTGATCAATGTTTCTCTCTCATCGATGTTTCTAACTCTCTATCCCTCTCTCTTCCTCTCTGTAAAAAAATCAATAAAATATATATTTTTTAAAATAATTTTTAACTTGAGCCCTTTCAATCTTTGATCTAATTACTAACTAATCCTATCTCAAAAATGATGTCTTTGTCGTTAATGTGTATGTGGATAAAAACAGTATAGGTCATTCTGTTCTTTCTCTTTGTCCCTTATCATGATCCCTGAGACTTTAATCATTGGATGCTTGAGACCTTTTAAAATAACCAGTTGTTCCTTTTTCTGAACTTTGACTACCTTTGCTCTTAGCCTGGGCGAAGTAGTGGTAGAGGAGAAAGGAAAGGACATTGCTGATAGCCTTCCTTTCCTCGTTTAATCACTGATCCCAAGCAATGTGTCAGCCCAGTCAACTGCCCAGAATAGATTGAGAAAATAGATTCCTCTGGGGGTTAAAGATTTCTTCTCCTGAGATTAACCTATAAGTTGATTTATATATTTATGTATTTATATATTTACTAAAGGTAAGGTACACAAAATTTGTGCATGGGTAGGGTCCCTAGGTCAGGGCTGTTCTGTGGCACAACCAGCAGAATGATCAGGGGCCCCTGTGGCACCCACCTTGGCTGGCCTAGGGCCTGCGGGGTGGGGTCAGCTCCTGCATTGAGCATCTGCCCCCTGATGGTTATTGTGTGTCATAGCAACTGGTTGTTCCACGGGTCATTCTGCCCATTTGGTCAATTTACATTGTAGGCTTTTATTATATAGGATATTAAGTTCATGGAAAGATGGTCATTAGGTAAATCATAAATTTGTTATGACAGAGTATATAATAATATATATAAAAATGTTTACTTTTCAAGTTTTGCTTTTAACTCTAAAATATCCTTTGGGGAATTCTAATTTTGTTAAAAGATTTCATGAGATCTAACAAAAACCAGAATGAGATGAGATAGGAGAACAATGTAACTGGAGAGAGGATTACACCTCATAATAAAATTGGAATCTGTTTTCCAGATGTATTCAGAGGGAAGTGATATTGTGCCTCAGAGTAATGAGACAGCCCTTCACTACTTTAAGAAAGCTGCTGACATGGTAAGACCTTGTGACTCAGTATACTCAAATGTGTATCATGTTACTATTATTTTAATAAATAAGTTTATTATATTAAAAGATGAATCATGATCGTCATGCCATAAATTAGTGAAAGCATTTATGTAAATATGGTTCATGTGAGCGAATTGAATGGGGGAAAAAATTCTAAGTTTTTTAGGGGCCAGATTATGGTATATTAAGCCTCTCTCAAAATTTTACTGAGAAATGTCCTGATCAGGGAAATGTGATTTTAATAATGGAATTGAAAGCTACATAATTTTCCTTATCTGTGTTGCAACTTGAAGTTTAAAACTTATACAATTGGATAATTTTGATAATAACAGTATATAATTCAGGCATTCTCTGGTGCAAAGAAACCAACCTATGAATACTTAAGACCCTATATGCCTCCGGTGTGTACCATACACATATCTCTTTGCCAACTATCTGTTACTGTAGATCTAAGTGTCAGTTGAGCATTTTCCAAAGGAGTGCTGTGCCACTTTTTGAAGATGCTTTTATCTCTCTAAGTTTAGGTAAATTCTAGGTTTTTCTTTTTAAAGTTTCAAAATAATTATTACCATTGGTTTTCGACACTCTAGTAATCTTAAGCATTTATTTGCCGCCTAATCTCCCATATTGCTGTTATTACATGGTTGTTGACTATACCCCATGGAGTCTTCCTTCTTGTTTGAGGAAGAAGGTTACTAATTAAAACTACCCAAAAAAGTGACCTGTTTTTAGTCTTTAAAAGATGAAATATGGCCAAAACCGGTTTGGCTCAGTGGATAGAGCGTTGGTCTGCGGACTGAAGGGTCCCAGGTTTGATTCTGGTCAAGGGCATGTACATTGGTTGCGGGCACATCTCCGGTAGGGAGTGTGCAGGAGGCAGCTGGTCGATGTTTCTCTCTCATCGACGTTTCTAGCTCTCTATTCTTCTCCTTTCCTCTCTGTTGAAAATCAATAAAATATATATATTTTTTAAAAAGATGAAATATGTTATGTTTTATATCATAAATTCATGGAACAGATGGGCATAAGGTAACTCATGAAAATTTAATCCTAAATGAATTTACTATTTACTCTTTTTCAGAAAATTTTTAAAAAACCCCAAATACCTAAAAGGCAATATTATGTTTAGCTTGATGGGAAGGAGAAAATTTTGTTTTGAATTGAAAAGTGCTAATACGGGTTTGGAACATGCTTGTAAATAGTTTCTTTTTCAGGCATTTAGTCTTGCCAACTTTGTAATTAATTCTTTCACTCTTTTGTCTCTGGTTTGCAGGGCAACCCAGTTGGACAGAGTGGGCTTGGAATGGCTTACCTCTACGGGAGAGGAGTTCAAGTTGTAAGTTTCCCATCTAACATTCTAACAAGGAGTTAGTTGGAGAGGTAGGGAAGTATTCCTTAACTAGCTCCCAGCCAGCCCGGGCAGGCCATTTCATTATAACCACACCTAAACTGTTTCCTGTTGTCCTTACCATCCTTCATCCTGTACTCGCTGTACCAACTGCCTTGTTAGAATGGCTCTGGCTCTGGCACCTTCTGAAGATGTGAAGCTGTTTCTCATCCTCCCACCAATGCTCTCTGCTCTGTCTTCTCTTCCATCTCACCTACACTTGTATTTCTTCACTCAAACCTAAGAAAATGCTCAGGTCTCTCCCATTTAGAGGGCTCGGACTCCCATTCTGTTCTACCCTTTGCCCTCGAGCCACTACCTCTTTTCTCTGCAGCCCTTCGCTGCACTGCCAAGGTTTTCCAAAAAATGAACTATATGAGCTGCTACCACTCACTTATTAGCTCAGAAAAGTCGGGTTCTGACTCATGAAACTGCTCAATACGAGTCACCAGAAACCTTCTGAATGTCAACTCCAGCTGACATTTTTTGGTTGTATATCATGAGCTCTTTCTTCCCTGGAGTTCTGTGCCTGCAAGGACTTCTTGGTTTTCCTGAGCCATTGTTCTCATTCTTCTGTGCTACTTCCTGTGGTGGGATGCCCTGAAGTCTCCTTGCTATCCCCTTTTTCTGTAGGATATCTCTAAGGAATATGTTCTTTTTATTTGGGCCTGAAACTAGAACTAGGTTTGGGATTCTAATCTGTAGGCATTCCCTAGCATAAGAAACAGTAATGTGGTCTCATTTTTATTCCTTTAGTCATTTTAGGAAACTGAAGTTCCATAGTGATCTTTGTTTCAATTTATCTCTGTGGATACATGTTATTTGAAGTTTAATGATCGCATAGTGTTCACTATGAACACAGGGAAAGAACGAATAATGAGTGGATAATTACCCTTATTTAATATTGGAAGAATTGAGGTTTTAAAAAGGATTGGTTGGTTAACAGAGAAGATACAACTGTTTCTTAAATCCTTGTCCTTGTGTTTCACTGCTGGTGTTTATGCTTTCCAAGAGCCAACATGCAAATTGTCTCACAAAAACTTGATTTACTTTTCTTCAACATCTTAAATATAATTCCCGAGACTTCAAGTCTATTATTATCTGTTATTAAACATTGGAAGGTGCCGAAACCGGTTTGGCTCAGTGGATAGAGCGTCCGCCTGCAGACTGAAAGGTCCCAGATTCGATTCCAGTCAAGGGCATGTACCTTGGTTGCAGGCACAATCCCCCGTAGGGGGTGTGCAGGAGGCAGCTAGTTGATGGTTCTCTCTCATCAATGTTTCTAACTCTCTATCCCTTTCTCTTCCTCTCTGTAAAAAATAAATAAAATAAAATAAAATTGGAAGGTATTTCTTTTAATGGCGCTTTGAGACTATTTTGTGTACTTTATTAATTATTTTTAATAAATTAATCTGACTTTTGAGTATGTTAGCCTTTTGAGCTTTCTCATCATGTGATTGTGTGATGAGGTGATCTTTTTTTACAGAATTATGATCTGGCACTGAAGTATTTCCAGAAAGCTGCTGAGCAAGGCTGGGTGGATGGGCAGCTGCAGCTTGGCTCCATGTACTATAGTAAGTAATGGTGGGATCAGTGATGAACACACCAAGATGTAAAGTACCTTTTTCCACTAGATGTCACCATGTTATAGAAATGAGAGTGCTGAATACTGGCTGATTCATGTTCTCCCAATTCAGTGATTTGTGCATCTTGCTTTTTTTATTGGAAATTCTGTTAATATATATTAATGTACAGATCTGTATTAATAGGATTTACATTTTTCCCTGAGTAACCATTCTGAATTTTATTTTATTTTACTCCTTTACTTCTCTGATGTTCCAGCTGAATCTTACTTGAGACTGTTCCTGACCTTTCATGTGATTTTCCTTACAGATGGCATTGGAGTCAAGAGGGATTATAAACAGGCCTTGAAGTATTTTAACTTAGCTTCTCAGGGAGGCCACATCTTGGCTTTCTATAACCTCGCACAGATGCACGCCAGCGGCACAGGTGTGATGCGATCCTGCCACAATGCGGTGGAGGTGAGGGCTCTTCTACCAACTTCTGTACAGGAAACTAATTTTCTCAGTCGGAAAGTCTACTGTTGTTGTTTTTTTGTTTAATATATTTTTATTGATCTCAGAGAGGAAGGAAGTAGGGGGGAGAGAGAAAGAAATATCAACGATGAGAGGCATTATTGATCGGCTGCCTCCTGCAGCCCCACACAGGGGATTGAGCCCACAACCCGGGCATGTGCCCTGACCAGGAATCGAACAGTGTCCTCCTGGTTCATAGGTTGACACTCAACCACTGAGCCACACCAGCCGGACAGAAAGTCTGCTGTTTTAATTGTTGTTTTCTTGTGTGATTTCTTCTAGAGTTGAAACAGATTCAGCCTGCTGGTTTATTAAGGGAAGACTGGGTCTGTGTGGGGCCATAACACTTATTTCATTTACCCTTCCTATTAGAATCAGTGTTAATAAGGGGAGATACTATGTCTGCTGTCTCTAACACCTAAGACAGTATCTGAGACATAGTGTCAAAAAAGCGTATGCTAGGATGCTAAATAAATGTTACAAAAGGGGGTGTTAATATCTCCTAATTGGCACTTCCAGGTGACATTGATATATGCTTACAAAGTTTCTAAAGCTTCCTCTGATCCAGTTTCCTTGTTTGTAAAATGTAGCTTTTAATAGGACTCACCTTATAGAGTGGACTCCAGGGGAGGGGTAAGGGAGTTAATATACATGTTATATATAAATCACTATCGTGTTTCCCCGAAAATTAGACGTCCTCCGAAAATAAGACCTAGCGCATGGAAAGATAAGACATCCCCTGAAAATAAGACCTATTGCAACTTTGGGAGAAAAAATTAATATAAGACCCTGTCTTATTTTCGGGGAAACAGGGTAGAACAGTGTCTGTCTGACCAGTGTCAGTGGTATATAATTGTATGCTATTATTTGTATAACCTATTCTAAAGATTAAGTGAAAGCTTCAAATATATATCCCAGACTTTTAAGTATATTCAGTAAAATTACCAGACATTGAAAGAGCGAGCTTAACACTCACGTGGCTAATGTGAAAAATGATTTTCTAGCGTATCTTTCTTATTCTTTTGTTCTTTTGTTCTTTTGTTCTTTCCTGTTCTCACAGTTGTTTAAGAATGTGTGTGAACGGGGCCGCTGGTCCGAGAGGCTTATGACTGCCTATAACAGCTATAAAGACGGCGACTACAATGCGGCCGTGATCCAGTACCTCCTGCTGGCCGAACAGGGCTACGAAGTGGCACAGAGCAACGCCGCCTTCATCCTCGACCAGAGTAAGGTTCATCGGAGTGCTGCCCCGGGTTCCCAATGCAAGGACTCACATCAGGTTACCTGTCTAAAAGGAAAAGCCAGAAAGAACGTTCTTTGTTGCTGTAAATAGAACTTGTCCCTCTTGTTTAAGTTATTTTACTTCAGATCTCTCAGCCATCCAACTTAGTTTTATAGAGTTGACAGTAGAAATAAGATTTGACATTCATTGTAAAATTGGCTGCTGCTTTCAGCAAATACATTTTTACAATATAGCAGGTACAAAATATTGTTTTTCCAGCTTATGTAGATCCCCAGAGTGGGCTGGAGTACTCATTCTCATTGGTTCTGTGGATAAAACCTGTTTCAGGACGTAACGTTGTCCTAAATGCAGTGATTCCTTGGAACTCAGTATTTTATTCTAGTACTTGTTTAATTTTAATACAATATATTTCCCATTTATTATTTGTTACATTCCAATTCTTATTTCAGTTATGCTCCACATACTCATTCTAGCTTGAAAATGAAGCCTAAAAGTCTAGAGCCTTTCCCTAACTGCCTGGTTTGTGTTACCTCTTTCCCTGCAGGAGAAGCCACCATTGTAGGTGAGAATGAAACCTACCCCAGAGCGTTGCTGCACTGGAACAGGGCTGCCTCGCAAGGTGAGCGGTTGGTTCATCCTAAAGGATAGAAGTTGCACCCAGAAACCTCTCTTTATTTTGTTTTTTTAGGGAGTATTTTTTTAAATCTCCCATAAAAATTAAGACCTGTCATTTATCACCTTAAAATTAAGTAGAGATTCTATTGGTTAACTTGTTAGCTTCGTGATTGGTATTTATTTTTAAAATTGAAATTCTAGTCCCAGGGCTTCTAAACGGAATTGTAAGTTGTTTTTACAGACATTTAAGTCATGCTATGGTTTTCTCTCTGGTTTTTAGTTTGAACCCCATATATTGTGTAAATGAAAATTGAATAGAATATACAATAGAATATTAGTACAAACCCGAAAAGGTTTAAACCTTTCTCCAATTTTTCATTTGACTGTGTCTTTCACAAACTACTCTCCACATTGTGTGCCTATCATCCCTTCTTCAAGCATAAACAAGGGTCCAGTTATACAATTTTAAAATGTAAATGACATCATAGAATAGAGCATGATCTTTTATTTTTTTATTTTATTTTTAAAAAAATGTATTTTATTGATTTTGTACAGAGAGGAAGGGAGAGAGATAGAGAGTTAGAAACAACAATGAGAGAATCATCGATCAGCTGCCTCCTGCACACCCCCTACTGGGGATATGCCCACAACCAAGGTACATGCCCTTGACCGGAATCGAACCCGGGACCCTTCAGTCCCCAAGCTGACGCTCTATTCATTGAGCCAAACCGGTCTCGGCTAGAGCATGATCTTTTAAAGAATATTATTGGAGCCTAGCTGGTTTGGCTCAGTGGATAGAGCGTTGGCCTGTGGGCTGAATGGTCCTGGGTTCGATTCAGGTCAAGGGCACATGCCTGGGTTGTAGGCTCTATCCCCAGTGGGAAGCGTGCAGGAGGCAGCCGATTAATGATTCTTTCTCATCATTTATGTTTCTCTCTCTCTCTCTCTCCTTCTCCCTTCCTCTCTGAATAAAAATATATTCTTTTAAAAAATACTTTAAAAAAAACACACACACACACACACACAAAATAATAGCCCTAGCTGGTTTGGCCAGTGGATAAAGAACATCAGCCTGTGGACTGAAGGGTCCCAAGTTTGATTCTGTTCAAGGGCACATGCCCAGGTTGTGGGCTCAGTCCCCACTAGGGGATGTGCAGGAGGCAAGCCCATCAATGATTCTCATCATTGATGTTTCTATCTCTCCCTTTCCCTTCCTTTCTGAAATCAATAAAAATAAGTATTTTTAAAAAAAGAATATTATTGGAGACATGGGCGGGGGGGAGTGTTGCCACCTACCTTATTCTACCTCTCCTTGACTTACAAAGCTCTCTTCAGAAGAGTAGTTGTAATTTTAATTTTTACTGAATTTATAGCTTAGCTAAAGGGTTGATTGTAAAATTTGTGTACTACAAATTAAAATTCTGTTTTATATAATCATGTTAACAGGAAGAGAAATAACAGTGTGGTCTGTTTTAAACACTTTATTTATTGGCAATTTTGCATTTAACTTTTGTTTAAGGCTATACTGTGGCTAGAATTAAGCTTGGAGACTACCATTTCTATGGATTTGGCACCGATGTGGATTATGAGACTGCGTTTATTCATTATCGTCTAGCATCTGAGCAACAACACAGCGCACAGGCTATGTTTAATCTGGGATATATGCATGAGAAAGGACTAGGCATTAAACAGGTAAGCAGCGCATCAAATTAATGTCTGAATAATACAAACTGATTTGGGGGAAAGGTCTGAGTTTTTATAGAAAGTAGGCTTTCTTTGGAATGTGCTCAGATTTTAGATACTACTAAATTGTGAGGCAATTTTGAAATACCATATTTTTCGGACCATAAGACGCACTTTTTTCCCCCCAGAAGTGGGAGGGAAAAGTCCCTGCGTCTTATGGTCCAAATATAGCCTACACATATACTTTTTAAAAAAACGTTTTTTTACTTGCCCGGCTCTGTGTGGTCTCTGTGTGCTTGCCCGGCTCTAAAATGGTTCTAAATGCTGCTGTTTACTTTTACAGGGTTGATTACATGTGTTTATGACTGTGATGTTGGGTTTTAATGCACATAAAATATTTTAGGACACTATTTGTTTCAGAATCTTTTTTTCTTCATTTCCCTTCTCTAAAAACTGGTGCGTCTTATGGTCCGGTGCGTCTTATGGTCCGAAAAATACGGTATTTCACAAAATTGCCCCCCCCCCATCCCCCCATCTCTCTCATCATCCAGCATGCACACATATTGATATCTACACTCTTTTTTTTTTTTTAATCAATCTTTATTGTTCATGTTATTACAAAGGTTCCTCATTTCTTCCCCCCTCCACCAGGTTCCCATCCCACCCTCCGCCCCCTCCCCATCCCCCATTGTCCTCATCCACAGTTTATGTTCAGTCTCTTCCTCCCTCCCTTTCCCTGAAAATTCCTTTTCAGAGAGTAAACCAGTTACTTAGCACTTTCTCATATCAATAATACCTCCACATGCCCAATGATACACTTCACACAAAAGACATTTCCAAATAGGTCAACCAGCCTCATCCAGGCCCCACCCAAGGCACTCACAGATCAACGCCCCAGCACTACACTAACTCAACACATCCAGATCTAAGCCTTCATCACTTGACCCAGCAGACCCTCAAGTTCCCACAAAAGTTTCCAGCCATGTCTGAGAAGCAGCCGTGGGGCAGGTGCAGGCGAGGAGCGAGCTGTTCCGGGCCTGGCTGCTCCGGGCCTGGCCTCTGTTGCTCTGGTTCGTTCCACAACCAGCTGCTCCGGATCTGGTCACTGCCGCTCCCGACCTAGTTGCTCTGGACTTGGCAGCTGCTGCTCCGGGCCTGGCCGCTGATATCTACACTTTTATATTTAGAATATTAAGCCAAAAACAGATTCATGAAAACAGAAAGGCAGTGCAGCTTCTTCAGATAACTCCTCATTTGAGAAACTATCCAACCATAATCAGACTAATTCTATTGCTTATAAATTATTTTGAAATGAATTAAGATGATTGCAATTGATAAATTTATTCCTGATTCTTTTTTCAATTTAAAAAAATGCTTTATTAATTACTGTTACATTCAATATTATTTTATACTACAGGCCTGGTGCACAAACGTGCACCAATGGGGTCCCTCGGCCTGGCCTGAGGGATTGGGCTCTCTGACATCCCCTGAGGGGGTTCTGTATTACTAGAGGCTGCAGGCCAAGCTGAGGGCCCCACTAGAACATGATCAGGGCCGGAGAGGGACTGAGAGAGGGCTCCAAGGTGTGTCTGGCCCATCTTGCTCAGTCGCCATCGGCCAGACCCCAGCAGCAGGGTGTCTGCCCCCTGGTGATCAGTGCATGTCATAGTGAGCGATTGAGCAGCCTTAGCACATCATTAGTATATTATGCTTTGATTGGTTGAATGGATGATCAGATGACTGGACACTTAGTATATTAAGCTTTTATTATATAGGACTAGTGGCCCAGTTCACGAAATTCATGCATGGGGGTGGTTTCCCTCAGCTCAGCCTGCACCCTCTCCAATCAGGGACCCCATAGGGGATGTCCGACTGCCGGTTTAGGCACGATCTGGCAGTCAGACATCCCTCTCCCAATCTGGGACCACTGGCTCCTAATCGCTCACCTGCCTGCCTGCCTGATCGCCCCTAACCTCTCTGCCTGCCTGCCTGATTACCCCTAATTGCCTCTGCCTGCATGCCTGCCTGATCATCCGTAACTGCCCTCCCCTGTAGGCCTGATCTCACCCCCAACTGTCCTCCCCTGCTGGCATGATCTCACCTCCAACTGCCCTCTCTGCCTCAGCCCCCACCACCATGGCTTTGTCAGGAAGGAAGTCAAATGTTGGAAGATGGCTGGTCAGCCCACCCTAATTAGCATATTATCCTTTTAGTAGTATAGATAGATTATATAGGATAGGATTGCTTAAATGAGGGGGGAAAGCCTTTTTCAGCAGTAGGAGATCTCTTGGCAGACAAAAATACATAATCCTTATATGTAGACTGATAGCCAGCCATATGCACTATACTGCTAAACCGGTCATTAAAAAAATTGAACTGATTTCTTACACCTTACACCAAACAGCGGTTGCCCTTAAAACCCCTCCTCACCCCCCACTTTAGGTTCTGCCTTCAAAATTCATCCAGATTAGTTTCTATGCCTGTCAGTCAAAAGCTCTACCTCCTCAACAGCCACTGTTTCCTCGCACTTCACCCAGATTTGGTTCTGATTGATCAGTTCCTATGCCAGTCAGCATCAAAAGTTCTGCCTCCTAGGCAGCCTTTGGCTTCTCACACTTCACCCAGATTTGGTTCTGATTGGTCGGTTTTAATGCCAGTCAGCCTCAAAAGCTCTGCCTCCTAGGCAGCCATTGGCTCCTCACAGTTCTCCCAGATTTGGTTCTGATTGGTCGGTTTCTATGCCATTCAGTGTCTCCTGGCCTATCTCTGGGCCTGATCAGAGAAGTGGGGCTGATCAGCAGCCCCCACAAAGCCCTGGAGAGAAAGAGAGAGGCAAAAGCTGATGAACAGCTGCCATGGAGGCTATGGATCAGACCCTGCTTCTCCAGGTTTCTCTCTGGCCTGATCCACAGCCCCTGGGCAGTCAGTGCTGGGTCGCTGTGCTCACAGTAGGACTGCAGGACTGACTTCTGGTCGGTCAAGCCTTTGGTCATTACAGACCCTGGGTTTTTATATATTAGGATTAGTTTCCATTGTACCACAGTGAGTCCTCCACTCCCTTCCCCTTATTTCTGATTCTTAAGCCTTTCTAGTGAAGTCTAACAGTCTTTAGACCCATGGTCTTAAGTTTTGCCCATGTACCCTTAAAATTTTTTTTAAAATATATTTTATTGATTTTGTACAGAGAGGAAGGGAGAGAGATAGAGAGTTAGAAACATCGATGAGAGAGAGTCATCGATCAGCTGCCTCTTGCATACCCCCTACTGGGGATATGCCCGCAACCAAGGTACATGCCCTTGACCGGAATCAAACCCGGGACCATTCAGTCCCCAAGCTGACGCTCTATCCATTGAGCCAAACCAGTTTCGGCTACCCTTAAAATTTTTGAAAAATTAATATCATCTTGTGCATTTTTAAGTTGACATAAATTTTTGAAAAATTAATATCATCTTGTGCATTTTTAAGTTGACATAAATTTTACATCATAGGCCAAAACTAGTTTGGCTCAGTGGATAGAATATCGGCCTGCAGACTGAAAGGTCTCGAGTTCGATTCCAGTCAAGGGCATGTACCTTGGTTGCAGGCACATTCCTGGTTAGGGGTGTGCAGGAGGCAGCTGGTCAGTGTTTCTCTCTCATTGATGTTTCTAGCTCTATCCTTCTCCCTTTCTCTCGGTAAAAAATCAATAAAATATATTTAAACAACAATTTTTTTTTACATCATAGTCCAGCCAGCATGGTTCAGTGGTTGAGCGCAGACCTGTGAATCAGGAAGTCAGGCTTCAGTTCCCAGTCAGGGCACATACCAGGTTGCTGGCTCAATTTCCAGTGGGGGTGTGTAGGAGGCATCTATTTGATGATTCTTTCTCATCATTGATGTTTCTGTCTCCCTTTCCCTTCCTCTCTGAAATTAAATAAATAAAAATTTTCAACATAAGTTTCAAAGGGTCTGAGTTCTAGCTATTTTAAAAAAGATCATTTTTAATATAATATTTAAATTACTCTAAATAATTTGACATGCCCATTATTAATTTGAAAAAAATATGTAGTAAATTCTTTAATTGCATATTGCATCTTTTTCTTTTCTCCATGAATTCATATTTTTAGTCCTGTATTCCCATTGAAATGCATACTAATTGTATATTTGATGATTAATATAAAAATCACATGTAAGTTGTGACCTTTATAAAATACACCTAGGAATTAAGACTAAAGTCATATAACTCAGATATTACTTTTATAATAGGTTAGGAAACAAGAACCTAATCAGTGTGCTTTTCTCATCTCATTTAATATGTAATGTAATAGGATGTATAACTTATCTAAATTCTTACAGAAAAAAGGAATGTGATAAAAGGCATCAGAGTGATGAGAAGAAACTCTAGGATTCAACTTTTAAGAATAATTACATGTAAAAATAACAGTAAATCCGTTCATTTTTATAAGACATCATAATGACCTTTTCCCATTTTGTTCTTATTTTTTAAATGAAAGAGACATTCCTACTACTAAAATTTAATTAGTATCTAGTTAACTAGAAAAATATTAAATATTAATAAGATAAGGATTGGTTATAATTGAAATAAATAATTCATATATTTGATATATTTGATAACTTCAATTTAATTAACTCTATTTACTCAAACACATATAGTCTGTGTTGTCACATATAATAGTTTGATCCATGAATTTGAAAAATAAGGCAGTTCAAAAAAATGTTACATATTTTTTTAAAAATCAAAAACACTAACCACGCTATTACAGTTGTTTCAAGGTGCCCTTCTTCTCAACTAGTGACACACACAAGGTACATATGGGGAATAGTCGAGAGCAATTGTTTATATTTAGATATGTGGGAGAAAGTAATCTTTAATGCATAGCCTTTCTTTCCCATGTCTCATGGAATTTTTTCCTAGGCGGTTGATATCCTTTGACAGTAGTCAAGGTATGAAAGTAAGGTTGGTAAATGAAAATTTCACAACTTCCCTCCATCCCATTCTACATATATCTGAATACTCCAACCTGTGCCAAAATTACCTGTGACTTGCTTTGTCCTTCACAGAAATCTGTCTAAGACAGGGAGACACAGGATGTGCCTTAACAGCGTCCCTGCCAGTGTCCTTTGGGAAATCTTGACTGTCTACTCCATTTTGAAGTTCACTGCTCCAAACTGTTACCTGGAGCTGGCTGAAGTTTAAGTAGGACAGAATTAACTAGCAGCTCACAGGTCAGCCCTGGAAGTGTCCAGATTAACAGTGTAATGTGCAGCTGTAAGACAGTGCAGCATTTACCTCTGAAAGTCTACACTGCAAGTGGATGTCAGATTGGAGGGGAGCATGAATGAAGTCTTAAAATTTTTCAATTAAATTTTTTTAAATTAACCTGTTAGGTAATTAAAGAACTATTATCCAATTACAATGTGGGTTCTTCTTTAGGTAAGGGAAATTTTAAAATGAAACTGGAAAGATAAGATAAATTTTCCTAATGTATAAACTAAAAGACAATTATTTTTAATTTAACAAGAATGAATTTGGGTTTACCTTATAGGATATTCACCTTGCAAAGCGTTTTTATGACATGGCAGCCGAAGCCAGCCCAGATGCACAGGTACCAGTCTTCCTAGCGCTCTGCAAATTGGGCGTTGTCTATTTCTTGCAGTACATACGGGAAGCAAACGTAAGTGGTCCACGCCTTTCAGTTAAATACAGATGTTGTGACCTCAGTCCAGAGACTTGTATTTTAAATGTTGGTGAAGAGGGGAGGAGTAGCCTGCGAGGTACCCACAGCCCTCATCTGGTGAGGGATGGATGTGGCCACAGCGCTGTTAATAGTTTTCAGGCAGCATCACAAGTGGTTCCCAGTGCTAAAGCATTTTGCATTGATGCAAATGTTTCCTGATTTGGGGGAAAACTGAGACTGACCCATGGCAATTTGAAGCAGTAGTTAACTAAATTCAGTAAACATTAAATCAGATGACTATCTGCCTACAAGTGACTCAGACCTCCCTAAGAAAAAGAGAATTTAGAAAAGGAGGAAGAAGAAGTAGAACCTGAGAACCTGCCCAGGCTGTTGCACTTCAGATTCTTGTGGTAGTGAAACATGTTAAAACCACCACCAGAATTTGTTCTCTAAAAATACCTTGAACTATTTAAATAAGCTGAAGGTAGAATCTATGTAGGAAATGGGTTAGCCATTCTCTTCCAAGCAGCCGACTTTAGTTAACAACACTTACGTGTTGCTCTTAAGTTCCGGTTTTGCATTTTGTTTCCAGTACCCAGAGTTCCTCATAATGGATTAACTAGTACAGCATTGGACTCTGAAAGTCTTCATATATATGCAGAAACAAGGGCTATTGAACTTTAATTCATTCTGGGGACGGATGGCGTTGCCAATCTTTGGTTAACATCTTTCAGAACAGGGGGATACCTCATCTCAGCGATGGATGCCAGAATGGATTCCGTCCTGTTTTACACAGATATTAATGTGGTCCATGGTGCTCCCGCATCCATAAAGAGAAGTTTGACTTACCCCTCATGCAGCCCTAGCCCGTGCTTCTGAGGGCCCCATGGATAGGGCTCCAGAGGACTGAGATGTTGAGCTCTGTCCTACCAGTATCTTATGCATTTGTAATGGCAAATTTATAATTGCTTGGCAGCCTGGGCCAGGACTGTCCCCCCTGCTAATTGACAGATCTTTGTTCCTTCAGTTAAAAGCTAACAGTGTGGTAGTGTGCTATTTCTTTGCCAGGACTGTTCCAGACCCTGTCTCTAACAATTTTAAGACTAATAAACTATTGATTACAGTCTAGGATTTGATCATGCAATAAAATATATTCTTTCTTGCTGAAGCCGGTTTGGCTCAGTGGTAGAGCGTCGGTCTGCGGACTGAACAGTCCCAGGTTCGATTCCGGTCAAGGGCATGTACATTGGTTGCGGGCACATCCCTGGTAGGGGGTGTACAAGAGGCAGCTGGTCGATGTTTCTCTCTCATCAACGTTTCTAGCTCTCTATCTCTCTCCCTTCCTCTCTGTAAAAAAATCAATAAAAATATATTTAAAAAATAAATAAATAAAATAAAATATATATATTTTTTCTTTTTAAGACAGAAATATAAAGACAATAAAATGCCCTGTAATCCTACCATGTAGATATTCTGCCTTAAAAACAAAACAAAACAAAACAAAAAAACAACAACAAAAAACTAATACTCTGCCGGTGTGGCTCAGAGGTTGAGTGTCAACCTATTAACCAGGAGGTCATGGTTCAATTTCTGGTCAGGGTACATGTCCGGGTTGCAGGTATGTACCCAGTAGGGGGCATGCAGAAGTCAGCCAATCAGTGATTCTTTCTTATCATTGATGTTTCTTTCTCTCCCTCTCCCTTCTTCTCTGAAATCAGTAAAAATACATTTTTTAAAAGTAGTAAGTATTCATGGCAAGAAAGTTGAAATAGTAAGATAAACACAAAATCTCCCATCTCCATTCCCTCCTCAGGAAACACAGTTAATAGTTTCTTGTAATCTTTTCAAAAAAACATGGTACCTGTACTGGCAAATATATATTACTAGAGTCCCGGTGCACGAAATTGGTGCACAGGTAGGGTCCCTAGTCCTGGCCAGTGATTAGGGCCTATTGGGGCCTTTTGGCTGCCGGGTGGGGCCTTCCTTCATTCCGCACTGCCCCCTGGTGGTCAGCGCACGCCATGGTGAGCAGTCGAACTCCTGAGGGGACACTTTGCATATTAACCTTTTATGTATAGAGAGGGAGACCTTTAAAATGTGATGTTATTTAAACACAAGGGTTATACCCATCTCTACTTTCTTTGTGAATAAATGGCAGTCAGAAAATAAGAGGAATCACTTAAGTAACATAGGACAATTAAAATATCATAGACTAGCACAGCCAGTGTGGTTCAGCAGTCGAACATGGAGGGCATGGTTCGATTCCAGTCAGGGCACGTGCCTGGGTTGCGGGCTTGATCCCCAGTAGGGGGCATGCAGGAGCGCTGATTTTTGCTGTTTCTCTCATCAATGTTTCTATCTCTCTATCCCTCTTCCTTCCTCACTCGCTCTCTAAATATATATTTATATCCTGTATTTATCATAGACTAAAACCATGACTTTTAAGTTCAAATTCAGGTGTTATATATTTACTTAAATCCTGACCAGAAAGCACTAGGCATTCCTCTATGAAACATTTGGACTCTGTCTTCAGTTACCTGAGAGAAGTGATAACATAGCCCCGCGTCACTAGAGCAGAGCTTCTTAGCCACTGTGCCCTGACTGCATATGGGCTCCCGGTGCCCTGAGACTGACAGTTGTCCCGGACCCTCCCTCTCCCCCAGTGCCCATCTCAGATATTTTCTGGGGGAAATTGTTGGGAATGAGTGCATTAGGTTGCTGATGGAAGGAAACCCTCCCAGACGCTTCACATAGTCAACTGTTAGGAAATAATAGCTGTTCCTGAGACACATTGTTTTTTGAGTTTCAGTTTAAGGCTTTTTAAACCCTTTTTAAAATAAAGACACTGACAGATGTCCCTAAAACCAATTATTTTAATAAGTTCTGTATTTATCTCTAATTGGTGATGGTATGTTCCTGATTTCTTCTCTGACATGTTAGTGAATATGATGATTTTTCTATTCCCGTTAAGATTCGAGATGTATTTACCCAAGTTGATATGGACCAGCTTCTGGGACCTGAGTGGGACCTTTACCTCATGACCATCATCGCGTTGCTGCTGGGAACAGTCATAGCCTACAGGCAGAGGCAGCACCAAGACATGCCCGTCCCCAGGCCTCCCGTGCCACGGCCAGCACCACCCCAGCAGGAGGCACCACCGGAGCAGCAGCCGCCGCAGTAACAGCCTGGATCAGTGACAACCAAGGGAATCGTCTGCGGAGAACACCTGCGTTCGGTCTGGGACTCAGGCTCCGTGGCCACTTGCTGGAAGAGGCACAGGAAGCATTGAATTCCTAAAGCTGCTTAGAATCGATGCCTTTATTTTCAGGGATAAGAAACTCTTACCTAAACTGAGTTGAATTTCAGTGCCGTTTGGAATAACAACTCTCAGTGGCTTTCCTTTTCTTGTTTGTTCTGGAAACACGTGAGACACTCAACGTAATGTCTACTGTATCCAGCTCTCTTGGGTCCTTTTGGTCATTCTCTCAGTGTGCATAAGTTCTCCAATCAACCATCTTCACGGTCTTGTGCATCGACACTAAAAACTGATGTGCGAAAAGGAAAACCCAGTTACTCGCAAGTTGAACCATAACATGTTTGAAAGTTTGGAAGTAGAACTTGCCTTTAACGTTAAAAAAAAAAAAAAAAAAAAAAAAAAAAAGGCTTCAGAAACTTTGCCAATCCACATGCAAGTACATGTATTCAGCACATTTGTTACTTTTAAAGGGAAGGAAGGGAGGTTTCTGACTGCTGGTGATGGTCATATTTTATACCACACTTCTCTCCTTCAGAGACTGAAAGGCCTTGCTAGCGTTGTGTGTGAACTTCATTTCTTTGGAATGGAATATCTATAAAACCTTAGGAACTGATTCCTTGAGCTAACACATGCATTTGCCCCACCTACTTAATGCAGTTTGCTTGTTTTAAGTACGCAGAGCCTTGATCTGGAAGCCAGAGGATGGACTAAGTGGGAGAAATTAGAAAGCAATATTATAGAACCCTGCATGGGGTGCTAAGGCCATAGAATAGACTTCCTTCCCCAAAAGCTGACCCAGTAGCTCCCAGGACTGACTCAGTTTGCATTTCTATTGCAAAAGGAGCAGATCACCCTCCTGAATTCTCTTAAGTATGAAATATAATTGCAAAAGGTACGGCGTATGGTGACTACCATTATAATACTAAGGCTGAGTGAGTCGGGATCTAGGATGCATGAAGCTCAGTGGGTGAGGACAGCCAAAGCCTGTTCACACTGTTCAGGTGGATTTTTATTTTTGCAGTTTTATGTGACAGTAGAAAGCCACTTGCTCAGCTGTCCTGTTCACCACCCTCCCACTGTGAACACTAGAAAAATAAGGCTATTCCACTTGAGAATTGTCTGATTAAACTGTATGGAAAACAACCGTGAAGAAAACTTACGTACGAACTTCACATATCTTGCAAATGAAAAAATTAAACAGAGTTTGTATTTCTTCCTATTGTCTGAGACTGCGTTTGCACCTGAGCAGGCTTTGTAGGCCTACTGACCTCAGTCTATTTTCTTAACCTGTATACTCTCTCTCCCCAACCCCTCACCTGCCGGGAAACTTGAAGAGTTTATTATTGTAGTTGTAAGACTGGTTCCTGAAGTAGGGGTTGCATTTAGAACCAGATTGCATTAGCCAGTCATGAACATGAGGGCTTTAAATGTGAAGATGTATGCTTTTTTGCTTAGATTTTATGAGATACCTGGTAAGCAAACTCTCTTCCAAGATAATCACCTTCAAGTCTGAAGAGGGGATCACAGTGAGAACCCTGTGTCTGAAAGTGCATCTGAAAGGCAGAACGGTTACTCTCAAAAAGTGTAATGCCACTCTGGGTAGCTCTTGTGAATATTATGTCTTGTTTGATCTCTTACATTTGGTGATTTGAGAGCAGTGGATAGAATATGGGGGTGTCCTACCTGCCTCTGTCCCCACCCTTCAGAATCACTATCAGCCACACTTCATTTCAAGTTTAACTTCCTCTTTTTCCCCTCTACTACCCGCCTACTTTCCCCCCCCCCCCCCTCTCTCTCTCTCTCTCTCTCTCTCTCTCTCTCTCTCTGTGTGTGTGTCTCTCCCCCACCCCCCACCCTCCAATGCTTGGAAAAAACATGTCCTATAACAGTGTGCACTACCAAAGCTAGATGAGAAGGGCAGTCTGTTCTCATGCAGTAACAGGCTTCCTACCAGTTTGCCACTCGCCGTGTCCTTTTTATTAGTAACTAGAGGCCAGTGCACAAAGTTCGTGCAAGAGTAGGCCTTCTTTTCCCCAGCTGCTGGCACCGCTTCCCTCTGGCACCCGGGACCCAGGACCTGGGCTTCCCTCCAGCCGCCACCAGGCCCTTGGGACCTGGGCTTCCCTCGCAGCCCCGGCTACATCCTTGTCTGGTCTAATTAGCATATTACGCTTTTATTATTATAGATAATCCAAATACCACTTTCTTGGCCTTTTCCACTTCCTGTTTACCCTGCGTCTTTTTGCTGCTGCAAATTCGAACGGTATTCTTAAAATAACCTAGTTCCTATGACTTCAGGCCTTTTGACTGTCTCAAAATACTCTGCTCCTTCTCAAGGAACTGGTGTTTCTCCTAAAATAATGCTCAATACTTAACCTAATCAAATGGCATCCATTTGAATAAGATGACAGTAACTAAAGCTCGTTAATGTCAGTGACATTAAACTAACTCCGGGACTCGGGAGTTTTAATGGTAGCATTTAGAGTTAGTAGGTAGAGCGGGGCTTCATTTCTCCATGGGAGCCCATCACCCCGTCCCATCTCCTAGTCTGTCTCTACTTGGGGCACTCTCGCTGGTGCGTTTGGTGGTTGCTCACTCCACTGTTTCAGAGTCTCCACATTAGCCCTTCGCTTCCATTTTTATGTTGCAAAGGTAGCATTGATGTTTGGGTTTCTTTTTTTTTCTTCTTTTTGTGTTTGGAGCCTTGGTTTCTGTTTTCTGAATGAGGCTTATTTTTTTTGGGGGGGGGGGGTTACTATTCAAAGGCACAGAAAAAAAATTCAAAACTCCTTTTTCAAGGTTCATTCTTTAACACTTAAATGACATTAACTTGTATTACTCTTAATCCTCACGACGGTGTGTTACCCGTGTACACATAAGGTTAATTTGCGAGGGTTTTACTGCTGAGCTGTCTGGTCTTCATGCCATTGGGAAGCTGTAGAAGCTTTTACTTGTGAACTGGTGATGATCTGATGCTTTATTTAATTAAAGGGCTACTGTTGCCTCCAGAAAACTTAAGTATTTCATATCTATTTTTTTAATTTTTTGCTCCCCTTTGCTCCTCATGTTTGTTCTTCAAACCAGTGTGTTGGAGGTATGCATGCAAACCTACAAATGAAGGCCACAACTCTTGGTGTGTGTGTGTGGCATGTGTATTATGTCTGGCTACATCTATAGAACACTTCCTGTCCAGAGGTCTGGACTGGCATTTCACACGCACATTTCCAAATAAAATGCTTCCGGTAACACAGACCCTTTACCTGCCAGGGAGGGCAGCATGGGCTCCGTTTGCCCCAGTGACATCTCATATTTGTTTTCAAAGTGAGTGTCATACATGTTGCACAATATTAGGACTAGAGGTGTGCCAGAAATAAAGCGAAAGAAATTTCTATTTTCATGAAGGTATTTATATCAGTCATTGCTCACAAATATAAGTGAAAATATAAAATTTCTGAAGACCAGAAATTGAGACACTCCCTGATTTTTAATGTGGAGCAGTCATTGCAAAGTAGCTAAATTTCTCCTTCCACTTGGTATTTCAAGAAAATATAAAATAGCCCACGTAAAAAGAGATTTGTGTTTTAAAGTGACTGTCTGCACAAGTAAAGATCTGATTTTGTGTGCATGAAAGGGACATCTTGGGCATGTGCAAAGAGTCATCGCGCGCGCGTGTGCTGTATTTTCTATTTGGAATGACACGCAAGCTGACACTATTCTCTGATTTATAACAAGAAATCAATGTTGAAACGATCAAGGTGCAACCACTATCAATAATTGAGGAGAAGCTTTGAAAGACGGTAAGCTGGCATCGGAAGGAACACCATGGCAGACTCTCTTTTTTGTAAATTTATTTTGTATTTAATTAAATACAGTATAAAGGCTGGTGACGTGTAATATAACTGTGTAAACAAATCCTGTTAATAGAGAGATGTACAGATTCGTTTTGTACTGTACCTTGAACCTTGTGAAATAAAGATCCCACCTGGTTATCCTGTGTGCTGGAATGTGCCCCAACTCAGCACCTTCCCTGGCGGCCTGTGCTTTAAACACCAGTGGTTCCATTTCTTTTTTTCTTTCCTTTTTTTTAATATATTTTATTGATTTTGTACAGAGAGGAAGGGAGAGAGATAGAGAATCAGAAATATCGATGAGAGAGTCATCAATCAGCTGCCTCCTGCACACCCCCCACCGGGGATATGCCCGCAACCAAGGTACATGCCCTTGACCGGAATCGAACCCGGGACCCTTTAGTCCCCAAGCCGATGCTCCATCCATTGACCCAAACCAGTCTTGGCATTTCTAATGAATCTTTTTTGCAATTTCAGAAGCCTCTGGGAACATTTATTTGGGGAAGTTTGCATCCATCTTCCCTTTCAACTCCTGAAATTCAGGTTTCTATAAGTTAACTCTTACCTAGAGGAGACTATGAATTTGCTAGGAAATGTTACCATTTTTCCCCCTAGCCAAATACATAATAAGCTTTAATCCTGATGACAGGAAAAAGTATCTCAAGTTTCTTTATGCATGACCTTGTCTCAGAAAGTTTTCAGAGGGCTTACAAAGCTGCAGACCATACAAAGATAAAATTTATGTAAAACAAGCCATCTGATCTAAGGGTAAAACGAAAAATACAGTATTAAAGCAGGAGTGAACCTGACACACAAAAGGCACAGCAGAAATAGGCTGACCAATCTGACCCTCACTTCCTAGAAGACGCCAATTCGAAAAGGAAATTGAGCTATATAAAATGTTCCTGCTTTGAAGCATCTGATTATTGGCTAAGAAGTCTGATGATGCAGACTGCAGCAAATGAGAAATTCGATCTCAGATTCTACTGGGAGTACAACCAGCCACCCCAGATGTCCGTGACTGACCTTGGCGAAAATAAAAGCGTTGGGGGAGTCAGAGCCTTGGCATGCGCAGTTGGCTCCTTCAACCACAATTGGGTGTGATGCCTATTTACCACTGAGCCCCTTTCTGACAAGTCATCAAAATGAGTCCTCTGTCGTCATTGGATGTGACTTGATGAGAAACAGCCTTTAACTTTTTATAACACTAACTTTGGTTATACTAGCCTTAAAATTTGCTTATTCTATGTTACAGCAAATATATAGATATATTCAAGTAAAACATTAGAAGTAATTCTGTAGTAGAAATTGGGGGAAAGGGACGGCAGATTTTTCTTGCTTTCTGGTTATTTATCAAATACTTGAATAGTCAAGTAAAAATAGAACAAGCTTTAGAATCTTCCAGTTCAAAAGGAAGTGCAGCAGTGATGGGCCTTGTATATTTCTCCCCGTGTCATTTCTGCCACTATGTGGAAGCCATCAGCTTACACAGGCTTATTCTTGGATCCCAAAATTTCTACTAACCTTGTAATTTTTTTGTTAGTATCACATTTTGAGCAAAACTCTGACATTCCTGGTAGCCAAATATATATATATATATATATATATTTTATATATATATATATATATATATATTGGTCTGGATTAACTTCTTTTAAACATGACCTAGTGTTAATGCCAAATTGTGTATTAAATCCTACGTAATTTTCTCTCATGTAATTGAGTAGAATGTAGCCAGTTACTTGGCTTAGAAATTCATATAAATATGTTCAGTTGTTACTCAATCCAGTTTCTCTCTGCCTCGAATAGAACTCGATTAATTAGCCTGCCAGAATTTAAAGGAATTTCTCCTAAGTCTTATAAGTATTACCTAAGAGATTCAAGTCTCCTAAACAGGGATTCTAACTTTGAAAATAAAGGTTGAGTCATTGAGTTTTGCATGACTCAAGATTTAAAGGTGAACAACAGAAACTGCCGTTCTTGGCAACAGTTATATCAAGATGTGAAAGCACAGCTGTGAGTTTCAGAATTGGCCCCTCTGGGTTTCCCCACACCCTGCCTGTGATTTGTTTTTTCTTAGGGAAATTTGAGAGATTGGTTTGCTTGCTCTGAATGAAATCTTTTGAAATTGGTAGAAACTAATCCTGGTGGTACAAGGGAGGAGGGGAAGAAGGAATCATCTAGCTCAGTGGTTGGCGAACTCAGTCAACAGAGCCAAATATCAACAGTACAATGGCTGAATTTATTTTGAGAGCCACATTTTTAAAATACATTTTATTGATTTTTCACAGAAAGGAAGAGAGAGGGATAGAGAGTTAGAAACGTCGATGAGAGAGAATCATCGACCAGCTGCCTCTTGCACACCCCCTACTGGGGATGTGCCCACAACCAAGGTACATGCCCTTGACCGGAATCGAACCTGGGACCTTTCAGTCCGCAGGCCGACGCTCTATCCACTGAGCCAAACCAGTGCCGGCAAGAGCCACATTTTTTAAACTTAAACTTCTTCTAACGCCATTTCTTCAAAATAGACTCGCCCAGGCCATGGTATTTTGTGGAAGAGCCGCACTCAGAGGGCCAAGAGCCGCTTGTGGCTTTCAAGCCACGGTTTGCCCACCGCTGATCTAGCTGGTCTTGTCCCCTTTGTCACCAGTTAAGAGTTTTTCCAGTCTGCAGTTCTCTGTTATCTTTTTTGGCACACTATTTGTAGCATCTGCGACCTTGGGAGTGAATAAATAGTCCGTTCCTTATGGAAATCCTCAGTCTTTGATTTGCTTCTAGATGACTCCTCTCTGAATATAACTCTTGCTGTTAATTGTGGGTACACGTGAGGGTGACGTGGACCAGCCACAAGGAGGATTGCTTTTAGCAAGGGCCTCCAGGACAGTCTCCTGATTTCACTGTTTAAGACCTCCAAATGCTAGCTAGCAACACAAATTGTCTACAAATTTGACCCTAGACCTCCCACATCTGTTTTCCTGAAATGGCTGAAGTAACGGAAAAGGTGAATACATCTCATGAAGACATCTGGGGCATCGATTTTCTGTCCCCTTTGGCCAGGCCCACTGTCCTCCTCCAGTCCCTGCTCGGACTTGCTTAGCCCCTCATTAGATCAAGTCCACCTGCTATGCTCCCCGCTGTATTTTTCCTTGACGGCACTTCTTATCCTCGATTGCTCACAATATTTGCTTCATCTTGGTTTCCTTGTTGGTAAATCCTTTGAGGACAGACATCATGTCTGTTGTTTGCCAGTGTGTGCCCAGAACGGCTAGGGTGCCTGCCACACAAATCAATTCCTTTAAAGTTTGCGTTCTTGGGTGGACTTAGAAATATATAAAAGACAATTAAGACCCGGAGTCAGCTTTTGAGAAAACCTACTTAAACACAGATGTGCTGGAACAGCTTATTATTGTGTAATTTCCCACATACGGTGAGATTTCCTCCTCTCAGCCTTTCCCCACCTTCTTCCCACACAGTCAGGAGAAATCCCCGTGGGAAAACGGCTGGGAGGTGGGGGAGAGGGGAGAGAGGCAAGTGAGTGCTCCTGGCAGTTGCTTTTAAGGCCGATGGAGGGCCCTGGATGGACAATTCCCACCCCTGTGAGGGGGCAGCTGCAACCCAGAAAGAGAGGCCCCTGCCATCGACAAAGCCCTCTGCGATCTGAAAAGCAGGAAACATTAGCATACGAGTCGCTGCTGAAAAGAAACCAAGACAACCTCTGAGTGGCTGTTGCACTCAGCACTGCCCGGAGGCTTATTAGGCGGTAGCCCCTGTGCCAGGAAAGAGGGGGACTCTCTCTGACGGGGGTCAGGGTTCACTGGACAGCAAACGGACCAGGAGGGGCGGCTGGCTCAGTATCTGGGGAGTGGGACTTTCCACACATCTTTTTTCATCCAGTGGACTGATGCTGTCATGGGAGCATAATGATGAACATAGTTACAGAATTCATGTTGGTTTTTTCCAAAAGTCTTACTGAGTAAATATTACTATTAAAAACTGACAACTGCCCAGCTGGCGTGGCTCAGTGATTCAGTGACAATCATTGAACCAAGAGGTCACGGTTCAATTCCCGGTCAGGGCACATGTCTGGGTTGTGGACTGGATCCCCAGGGGGGCATGCAGAAGGCAACCGGTCAATTATTCTTTCTTATCATTGATGTTTTCTCTCTCTCCCTCCTCCAAAATCAATAAAAGTATTTTTTTTTTAAAACCAAAACTGATAACTAAGAAGTTTTAAATATCTCTTGCTTCTTGGGATTCTGTGGCAGGGAGATCCATGATTACCTTTATTCTACTTCCCTCCCCCAGGTGGCCTCCCTGGACTGCGTTTGTTCCTACACAGGGGCAAGCAGCAGAGAGGAGGATTGGAACCCACAGGCAGGCATTAGGTCTCCTTTTATTAATACTCTGACCAGCATCGTTTCTCTCAAGGGTGGACAGTAAGTATTATGTAACTGGGTTATATAATAGAGACGCTCTAAGTTCCTTTTGTTGTTGTTGTTTAATCGCTAATCACTTTAAACCTGCAGAATCATGTTTTGTTTTTCCCCCCTGAAAATTAAGACTGTGTGTTACCACAAGTTCCACTAGAGGGCGCCAAAGGCTATCTCGGAGGAAAGATCACAGTCAAGTCGAGAAACTGTTAGAATCTTGGCCTTGGTCTACTGCCATACCACCCTGAACGCGCCCGAAGTGCCATGTCCTCTGCCACCCACAGATGTTAATCATTGTAGTGAGTTCAGTGGTGGCTCCCAACAAGACATGTTCATCTTTTAATTCGTGTATCTCCCTGTCACAAAATCCTAAGAAAGCAAGTTGAAAACTTAGTTGTCCATTTTTAATAGTAATATTTACTAGATAAGACTTTTGAGAAAAAAAAACCTAAGGGGATTCTTTAAATGTTGCCTTACTAAAGGGGAAAAGCTAAGCATCTGGAGTGAGCTATTCTGAAGCATTGGAGTAGGTCCAATATCTAGTGACAGGTGTCCTTAAAGGCAGAGGGAGAAATGACACAGAAGAGGGAAAGAGTCTCAACAAAGACAGAGGCAGAGATACTGGAGGGACGCAGCCACTGCCCACCAAGGCCCTGAGCCACCAGCAGCTGGAAGAAGCAGGAAGGAATCTCTCCCCAACTCATCCCTCCTCCCCATGGTGACTGTGGACCTCTGGCCCCAGAACTGAGAGAGAATCGATTCCTGTTGTTTGAAGTCACCAAGATTGTGGTACTTGGTTGAAATACTCCTAGAAAATGAACACAGTCACCACCATGCATTCTCAATGGGGGTAACATGTCTATTGAATCAGAAAACGGATTCTTGGTTGGGGGTGGGGAGTATGTGAAAAAAGTCTTAGATAGTGCAGTGGTTTGTCGTCCTCCAAAGGACCACAGTACACAAACAGATAATCAATATATGTGTGGTATCAAATTTTTATTATGACAGGGATTAGAAACCTTTTTCTGCCAAGGGCCATTTGGAGAGTTATAACATCATTCTTGGGCCATACAAAATTATCAATTTAAAAATTAGCCTGCTCTATTTGGTCAAACATTTAATCAACTCACCCCGAATGCCTTGGCAGGGCCAGGTCAAATGACTTCTCAGGCCCTCAGTCTGGATGTTCCCTGATTTATGGGGAGCAGAGAGGAAAAGTAGAATATGAAGGCGGAAACATGAAAGGCTCCTTAAGGGAATGATATTTTTTAAAAGTTAAAAATCAACATCTACACTGCATCTATATCAGTGCTACTCTCATGGACTCAGCAGTAGTTTCACTCTTTTTAAAAAATATATTTTTTATTGATTTCAAAGAGGAAGGAAGCAGTAGAGATGGAAACGTCAATGATGAAAGAGAATCACTGATTGGCTGTAGCTTCTGTCCAAAACCCACTGCCAGGGCATTTGGTGACGATTAACATTCTATTTGGTTCATTGCATAGAAACATGAACCAAAACCCTCCAAAACACATGGAGGATCATCGCATGCTTTTCACAGGCTCCAGAAGCACTGCAAATATGGAGAGGTCCCATCTCCCATGGCCACACTGGTGGCATCATTGTGTTGTTGGTATTGTTGGTATTTCTTTCTTTTTTTTAAAAAAAATATATTTTATTGATTTTGTACAGAGAGGAAGGGAGAGAGATAGAAAGCTAGAAACATCGATGAGAGAGAGTCATCAATCAGCTGCCTCTTGCACACCCCCTACTGGGGATATGCCCGCAACCAAGGCACATGCCCTTGACCGGAATCGAACCCGGGTCCCTTTAGTCCCCAAGCCGACGCTCTATCCATTGAGCCAAACCGGTCTCGGCGTATTGTTGGTATTTCACCTTGAATTCAGCATCATTTAATTTTTTTTTAAAGCTTCAAATATGATTTTTAAAACAACTCAGTGCTGCCACCTTAGCGTTGGTGGAAGGGCCCAGAGCTCCCCCTGGTTGATGTAGCCTGGCCAAGAATGGGGGTGCAGCCGAAACCGGTTTGGCTCAGTGGTAGAGCATCAGTCTGCGGACAGAAAGGTCCCGGGTTCAAGGGCATGTACATTGGTTGCGGGCATATCCCCAGTAGGGGGTGTGCAAGAGGCAACTGGTCGATGTTTCTCTCTCATCGACATTTCTAGCTCTCTATCTCTCTCCCTTCCTCTCTGTAAAAAATCAATAAAATATATTTTAAAAAAAAAGAAGAATGGGGGTGCAACCTGAGGATCTGTGGGGGAAGATGGGACGTGGCCCTTCCTTCTGAGGAGCTGGGCTCAGCGGGGGTTGTGGTGGGTACGCAGCACGGGGCTCTCCTGGGTGGTGGAGGGCCCGGGCCAGCAGTCAGCCTGCTGCTGTCGTGGTGAATGAGTAACAGGGCGGTGACATGGGGCTCCAGCCCCCGGAGGCTGAACCTCTAGTCCTCCAGCCTGAAGGGGCACCAGCAGGAAGCCGTTTCACTTTCTTCCCAATGGGTCCCTCTGTGTCCTCACCTAACAGCTCTTGCTGGTGCCCAATACCCTTAGAGATGACCACATTGCAGTATAACATTTTTAATATATACATATATACATATACATATACATATATATATATATATATATATATATATATATATATATATATATCTTTATTGATTTCAGAGAGGAAGGGAGAGAGAAAGAAAGATGGAAACATCAATGATGAGAGAGGCTCGTTGATCAACTGTCTCCTGCACGTCCCCTAATGGGGATCAAGCCCGCAACCCAGGCATGTGCCCTTTAAAGGAATAGAACCTGGGACCCTTCAGTCTGCAGGCCAATGCTCTATCCACTGAGCCAAACCAGCTATGGCCGCAGTATAATATTTCTAAAAGACAGTTTTTATCAAATTAGTTGTTGGTTGTCAGTGTGTCTGTCTAAAAGTCAATGAAAATATTTTTAAAAATCAGCTCTTTCTCCCTAGGACCCAATTTTTTTTTTCATTCCAAAGATATCTATGTAATAATTGCCATAATTTTCATATACTCAGTTAATGACCTAGGAAGGCCCCAAATGCATTTACCAGAGGGTTGCAATAACTTTAATGTCCACCAGGGGGAGCTAGCGGACATGTTTTAAACCAGGAGTCTATAGGCCAGTGTTTTTCAACCTTTTTTGGGCAAAGGCACACTTGTTTCATGAAAAAAATCACGAGGCACACCACCATTAGAAAATGTTTAAAAATTTAACTCTGTGCCTATATTGACTATATATAAAGTAATTCTCTTGAATAGGAATCAAATAAACACAAAGAAAGTATTTTATAATTACTTTATTATGAAATATTAAGTAAACAAAATAGTGAAAAATTATAAAATTCTTGTCTTGTCTGCACCTACGGCACACCAGGCAACATCTGAAAAACGCTGCTATAGGCCACAATTAGCGTGAGCATGTGTCTTCTAACAATTAACTTACTTTGCTGACACATCTCCCTGAATACCTGTCCTGGAGAGATCTGGGGGATAAAAGAAAAGCATAGGCCCTAACCGGTTTGGCTCAGTGGATACAGCGTTGGCCTGCGGACTCAAGGGTCCCAGGTTCAATTCCCGACAAGGGCATGTACCTTGGTTGCAGGCACATCCCCAGTGGGGAGTGCAGGAGGATGTGTCTCTTCTCATCGATGTTTCTAACTCTCTATCCCTCTCTCTTCCGCTCTGTAAAAAATCATAAAATATATTAATTAAAAAAGAAAGAAGAAAAAAAAAAGGAAAGCATAGACCTTAGAATATGAAGACACGATTCCAGTCTTGCCTCTGCGTGTGTTGGCTGGGCCTTCTTGGCAAATGATGGACCTCAACTTGCCTAACAGGCAGCACAATGACCCACACTCTGCCTTCCTCATAGATTGGGCCACCCCATCAGCGGGATGCTTGTTTGTTGGTTCATCGTGTAAAGGGAGGAGGAAAACTTGTAATTCCATCAGTTTCCGAGTGTTGAGAGGCCCTGCTCTCTCTCCCTCCGCTGCCCTATCGCACGGAGGCGCCCGAGGCCCACCTGACCCGATGCCCTGGGCCCAGGGCCTTCCAGATCGCAGCCTGGCCCCAGCGGAGCCCCAGTGAGCCAAGGTGAGATCACCCAGCACAGCTGAGAACTATTTCAAGGGAACAGGTGGCGCCTCTGGCCTCTGCCAGGGCGACCTCAGAGCCCAGCATAGATGCCTCTGTGGTGGGGAGACGGGGTGCAGGCAGGTCCCTGTCCTCAGGAGCCTGCAGATACCACCTCCTTGCAGAAGGGCGGCCTCAGCCTGGCGGCACTGGGTCTCCGGGAGGGGAGCGTTAGAAGTCTTGTGCAGAGGGGTAGGGTGGGGGCTGCGCACCAGACCTGCACAATCGGACTCCCTAGATGCGGCTCAGGGGGCAGCAGTTGAAAGCTTCCCGCGGATCACAATGTGCAGGCAAGGTCAAGACCACCAGGCTCACCCTTGCAATTAGTCCCTGGAGTGGCAGCGCCCCCTGGAGGTTGGATACAAATGCAGAATCCCAGGCCCCCTGGGCCCAGGGAATAGAATTGTGTGTTTCACAGGATCCCAGGGTTTGGAAGCAAAGCTGTGCTGGGGCTGGGAGATAAGCCCACGGGCTGGGGGGAGGAGGGAGGGCTTGCAGAGGGGTGCAATGCTAGCAAAGCCCCTGACTGCTGTGCACGCCCGAGACCTGGAACCTCTCTGAGCCTCGTGATCCTCGCTGGAGTGTGAGGAAGATCATAAACACTCCTTTTGGATTGTCCTGAAGACACCGGCGAGGAGCCTGGTCCTCAGCACTCAGCCGCGGTGAGCTCCTGGTTTGCTAGAATCCAACTGTTTTTGTTGTTTGTTTGTTTGTTTTTTCATATATTTTATTGATTTTTTTTTTCCCCCCCAGAGAGGAAGGAAAAGGGAGAGGGATAGAGTTAGAAACATCGATGAGAGAGAAACATCCATCAGCTGCCTCCTGCACATCCCCCACTGGTGATGTGCCTGCAACCAAGGCACATGCCCTTGACCGGAATCGAACCTGGGTCCACAGGCTGATGCTCTATCCATTGAGCCAAACCGGCTAGGGCTCGAACTGTTTTTAATCTTGAAACACCCCTGCTCGGCTGGCCAGCCTGGGGGGGCGCATCCCCCCCCCCACCCCCCCCCCCCCCCCACCCCCACCCCCGCCCGCCAGCTTCCATCCGGGGGCTGGGGCGTGGAGACCTGAGAGCTCTCCTAGCTCCATCCAGACGCTCTCCGATTCCAGCGTTGTTTTCCCTGGGAAATCATGCGATTGCTCCATCGTTAGGAAAAGAAAAACAACAAAAGGGAGTGGGTTCTGGTTCTCGTGATGGCCATGGAAGCTGCAGATGCGGGGTGTTTCTGTGCCAGCTGGCCAGGAGAAGGCCTGGGGGGAGGGCGGGGCGGGTCCCCCGCGTCTGGGCGTCAGCCTTGCTGATGAGCCTCAGACTGAGGGCCTGCGAAGCCAGGCGAAGGCCTCCCCTCCCTCGGTTCCGGGAATGAGGCGAGGATAAGGACAAGCGGTGGACCTGAAGTGTAAGCGGTGTGTGCTTTTCAGGGGCCTCTGATTCCTCCAACAATAGAAATGTTTTTGTTTGATTTTTTTTTTAAAGCCCTTTTTCATTCCCTTAAACATTAATTGAGCATTTTCTAAATGCCAGGCATTGTAGTCTTATCTCCTGTAATCACTGAAGTTTCCCCTGGAGGCTGCTGGTACTAGCCTCACTTTGTGGGTGAGAAAACCAGGCTCCGAGTGCTTTGGTTCAGAGGCCAAACAGCTGTTGAATGACGGAATCGAGAATCTGGACAGAGCCTGTCCCAGGTCCAAACCTACTCTCATCGCTTCTCCCACCCCAGGGGACCACGCTCTCTCCAGTGAAAGATGGCCTTTGTTGTTCTTGGTGTGTTTTCCCTCCTCATCTCCCTCAATCTTCCACTAATGTTTTTCATCCGAGAGGAAGGCCATCAGTCCCTGGGTGAACTCCAGTTCTATGTTTGTCTGCCACCCATGTGAGAGTTTAAGATCATCCCCTGCACTTTTGGTTGCCTTCCATCGAAGACACATTTGCCGGGGAACTACACCAATGAGGAAAAGGCAAGGAGTCCTATTTGAGGGACCGGTGAGTGAGAGAAGGAATCCTGGCCCATGGCAGTGAAGAACAGGCCACTAGTAGTAGTAGTAATAATAGTAATAATAATAATAATAATAATAATAATAGGGAATATTCGTTATCAAATGCCTGATATGTGCCAAGAACAGTGCTGAGGTCTTCATAGCCATCTCCTCCTTCATCGCTCACCAAAGCCTCTGAGGCAGTATATTATTTATTATCCCCACTTTATAAAGGTGGGTCCGGGGCTCAGACAGGGACCCAGGATAGTGGGGTTAGGGGTCAGCCCCAGGCCTTCCGACAACATTCCAATGGGGCCTTTTTATCTTGGGATATTGTTTCCCTTTCCTCTCCTTTTGTTTCCTTACCTGTCAAGTGGACTAATAGAAATAACTCATTTATATGTGTAATTGTGTAGATTAAAAGGATTCTCTGGTGCTTGATCTCATTTGAATCTCACTGCAACCTGGTCAAGGTAAGATAACGCATCTTCCAACCAGGTCACCTGTAGTTTCTCAACGCTGTGTTCCCAGGGTGTGACCTCTTCCCAAGCTGGTTACACCCCCAGTTCTGCCACCAGTGGTCTCTGTCACACAGGCATGCCCACCCTCCATCTTCACAGCTGACGGCTGGTCAGGAGAGCGTGATGTCACCACATCGGTCAGTGGAAGGAGAGGAAGGACATCAACCAGAAGAGCTTGCTGGTATTGTGGAGCGAAGGTCTGGAAAGCTTGGGGGGGAGGGGGAGGAGGGAATAGGGGGTGCTGGGGTAACTGCACAAAGTAAAGGACTTCTGCCCAGGTATGCTCAGCTGCTCCTTGCTCTGTGCTTCCCGGGAACCTTCTGCACATCTAAGCCACACTCCTGAGCCTCCTCACAAGGCTCTGAGCTGCTCAGTGACCGTGTCTTTCTTTCTTTTCCTTTTCTTTAAAAAAATTTTTTTTTTATTGATTTTTCACAAGGAGGAAGGAAGAGGGATAGAGAGTTAGAAACATTGATGAGAGAGAAACATCGATCAGCTGCCTCCTGCACACCCCCTACTGGGGATGTGCCTTCAACCAAGGTACATGCCTTTGACAGGAATCGAACCTGGGACCTTTCAGCCCCAAGGCCAATGCTCTATCCACTGATCCAAACCGGTTTTGGCCTGTGTCTTTTTTTTACCCACAAAATGTGCTTTTGACAACAAATGAGTCTTGCTCCTGGTGGGGCGGGCGGGGGTGCGGGTGGGGGAGTGGAGGGAGGGGTAGGGGCGCACCACATTACAGAGAACATTTAGAATGCCATTACTTTCTACCAATTTCGAGTTCAATGAAAGGTCATGGGAGGGAAAGATCAACATAAACGGGGGTGGGGGGTGGACTGAAGGAATTGATGACATTAAGAGGATTGAGTTGGAAACAGGAAATCTAAATAAAGATTCTTCAACATCAATTCAGCATCTAATCAGTAAGATCTCCCACTTGGAAGCGCATGGGATGTGTGAGAGGGGCTGTTGGAGGGGAGGCGAGAAGGAGCCAGGTCTTGGCAGGGAATATCTCTTGTTCCTTCTTTTCAGCCTGGACAATCTTCGGGAGATTAAAAATGGCGGCAGAGTAGGGGGATGCTGCACAGACATGCTTTCAGGAGCAAGCTGGAATTGCAACTGAAATATGGAAAGGCTTCCTGAATAATCAATGGAAAATTCATAAGAGAGAACCCTGATAACCAAGGACCGAAGATGGAGACTTAAGATAGAGACTGGTAGGAGGGGCAGAGGTGTGAACGGGGCTGGCCGGGCACCCACAGACAACAACTGACATCTGGAGAGATATCTCAGCTTGGGGGTGGGGGTTGGGGTTGCCATTGAGTCTTCTGGGATCTAATCTCGATGCTGGGCTCCCCAGCAGAGAGTACCAAATTGAGGAGGGTACCCACATAACATCTAGCTGTGAAAAGCAGTGGGGTGCTGCCTGCCAGAGAGTGGCAGCTGAAAGCTTGGGCACCCTCTTAAAGGGCCAATACATAAAAATTCCCTGTGCAGCCACCCTCCCACCCCACCCCCCTGTTTCCTTGTGCTCTGGCAGAAGGAGGGTAAAGTGGACTGGAGTTGTGAGAGCAGAATCTAGGACTGGGTACTTGGGGGATAGAGCTCAGAGGGCAGACACCCCAAGTTTCCTGGACTGAGTCATTTCCGCACACAGTGGAGGACTTCTTTCCCTGCCTGGGGAGAAGACAGTGGACACACCCTATTGGAAAACACCTAGTCTGGAGGCCACTTAAGAGATTAAAAGTAACAATTAGTCAAAACTGGTTTGGCTCAGTGGATAGAGCGTCAGCCTGTGGACTGAAGGGTTCTGGGTTCAATTCTGTTTCTGGGTTCAGTTCTGGGGATGTGCCCTTGGTTGTGGGCACATCTCCAGTAGGGGGTGTGCTAGAGGCAGCTGATCGATGATTCTCTCTCATCAATGTTTCTAACTCTCTATCCCTCTCTCTTCCTCTCTGTAAAAAATCAACTATATATATATATATATATATATATATATATATATATATATATAACTTTTATGTTGAAAAAAACTCCCCAATCACCTAAGGATGATTGCCTAGAGGCAATTTGAGTTGGAATCCTATTAGTCTGTAGACAGAGGTGGTCTCCAGAGGCTTTAAGTCTTAGCCTGAAACAATTAATCAGAAACAGCTTTTAACACTCTCCTGCACTAGTAATTGAGAGGTATAGAGGATTTACCTAATACATAGTCACAAACCCAAATAGATAACCAAAATGAGGAAACAAAGAAACAATCCCCTAATGAAAGAACTAGTGAATTCTCCAGAAGAAGAGATAAATGAAGCAGAGATTTAAAAAAAAAATTATCTGAAACACAGTTCAGAGTAATTGTGTTAAAAATGCTCAACAGTATGAAAAAAGATATAGTAACTATGAAAAAAGAACAGCCTGAGATAAAGAATGACATAACACAAATAAAAAACACATTGAAAGGAATACACAGCAGATTAGGGAAAGGTGAGGCAAATCAGTGAATTAGAAGATAGAATTGAAAATATTACTCAATCAGAGAACCAAAAAGAAAAAAACAATTAAAAACCAGGAGGACAGTTTAAGGGAACTGTGGGACAATGTGAAACATAACAATATTCAAATAGTAGGGGCAGAAAGGGAAGAAAGAAT
Source organism: Pipistrellus kuhlii (assembly GCF_014108245.1). NCBI lineage: Eukaryota > Metazoa > Chordata > Mammalia > Chiroptera > Vespertilionidae > Pipistrellus > Pipistrellus kuhlii. The sequence continues at coordinate 6,591,876 of NW_023425404.1, forward strand.
AGAGGTGTTTGAAGAAATAATGGCAGAAAGGTGTTTGAAGAAATAATGGCAAAAAACTTCCCTAACCTGGTAAAGGAAAAAGTCACAGATGTTCAGGAGGCACAGAGAACCCCAAACAAGAAAAACTCAAACAGGCCCATGCCCAGACACATCATAATTAAAACACCAAAAATTAAAGACAAAGAGAGAATCTTAAAGGCAGCAAGAGAAAAGATAACTGTTACCTACAAAGGAGTCCCCATAAGGCTAACACCTGATTTCTCATCAGAAACTCTACAGGCCAGAAGGGAATGGCATTAAGTACTCAAAGTAATGGAAAGAAAGGATCTGAGACCAAGATTACTATATCTAGCAAGGCTTTCATTCAAAATAGACAGTCAAATAAAGAGCTTCCCAGACAAAAAAAAAAAAAAAAAAAAAAAAAAAAAAAAGGCTAAAGGAGTTCATCATCACCAAGCCAGGATTACAAGAAATGCTAAAGGAATTGCTGTAAGAGATTGCTAAGTAGAAGAAACAGAGAGAGAAACCTAGCCATACAGAATTAAAATGGCTATAAATAAGTACCTCTCAACAATAAACCTAAACGTAAATGGATTAAATGCTCCAATCAAAAGGTATAGAGTAGCTGAATGGATACAAAAACATGACCCAAACTATATGCTGTCTACAAGAGACCCACCTCAAAACAAAAGACACACAGAGGATGAAAGTGAAGGGATGGAGAAAAATTTCCATGCAAATGGAAGACAAAAAAAAGCTGGAGTAGCAATAAAATAGACTTTAGAAGCACCATGCTAAGCAAAATAACCCAGTTGGAGAAAGATAAATATCATATGATCTCACTCATTTGTGAAATATAATGAACAACATAAAGTGATGAGCAAAAATAGGGCCAGAGGGGAGGGAAATATACTAGAATATAATAGAAGTAATCCTGTTATTTGCAGATATTTAATATTTCCTACAACTTTTGTGATATCATACTATATTAGTACAGTTTTGATAATCTATCCTATATCATAAAAGCCTAATATGCAAATCGTCTGCTAAACCAGGTGTTAAACCAGGGTTGGGGTTGGCCAACCAACCACCCACGGCCCCTCCCCCCAGCTGGCGGTAGCAGGTGGCCAGGGGAAGGGAGGCCCAGGGAGGCCCCCTGAGGCTGAAAGCTGCCACTAGGGACCCTACCCATGCACAAATTTTGTGTACTGAGCCTCTCATATATATATAAAATCCTAATATGCAAATAGATCAAACGGCAGAGCAACCAAAAAACCAAACAACCAAATAAGCAGTCACTATGATGTGCGCTGACCAACAGGGGGCATGCACAGAACATGGCAGGCATTGGCATCAGGCAGCAGAGTACAGAACATGGTGGGCATTGGCTGTAGTGGGATGGTGGAGCAGGTGAGTGAGTGCCCCAGACCAAAGCAGGGCACCAGTCGCTGTCATTGGGGTGAGCCTCTGGTGATAACTGAAAATTCTTTGCTCTTGTGCTCCACACTCACAATTGCTTTGGTGCTGGCTCCTCTTGCACCTGCTGCTGGTGCCCAGCACTGGTCCTGCTGTCGGCAGGTGTGAGTAGCAGCTGCTGGCCCTGATGGCTCCTGAGGGCTTCTCTTGCTCCCACTGCTTCTGAGGGGTGATTGGGGCAGCAGCCACTGCTCACACCCGCTGCTGGCTATAGCCCCATTTGCTCCACACTGTCAGTAAGTGCAAGCTGTCAGCATGTGGGAGCAGCAGCAGCCCTAGCAGACAGGGGGGCCAGGGGTCGAGGAGGGAGGGGCCTGATGGAGGCTTAGAGGATGGGCAGAGACTCACCGCAGCCTCGAAGCCTGCAGTTCCTTTCAAGGTGCACGAATTCATGCACTGGGCCCTTAGTATTATTATACTTAAAATCCTTTTATTCTTGAAATATTACTGTTTATTGCATGTACTATTGTTATATGTAAGATCATTTTTCTTGAATAATTGGTGCTTATTGCATGTAACATTATCATATTTAAAATAGTTTTGCCTTGAGATATTAATGTTCATTGCATGTGAAAAATATTTTGAAATAATAGCATACTGAAACATTAAAAAAAAAAAAAAAAAAAAAAAAAAGACCAACCCTTTGGATGTTGGCCAACATTGTCTGCAATCTTTTCTCTTTCCAGAATTCCACGGAGTGCTGGGTCCATAAATATTTGTGGAATGGGAGCACCTTGCCATAAAGACAAAAGTAAACACTGCGTTATTGACAGAAGTTCATTAAGAGTTCATAGAAAGGAGAAGGGTGGGAGCTGTGAGATCTTATTGAAGAATTTCTAGTGGATTTAGACTTGAGCTGGGCATAAAGACATAGACTGTCCCGTTCCCATGCCCTGCAGTGTTTTTTCAAGCTGCCAGTGAAGACAACTTCTAAGCCAGCCAAAGATACACTTTAGGTAAAATAGCCACTAGCCACACTTGACTATTTAAATGTAAATACAATTTAAAATTCAGTTCTTCACTAACCACATTGGAGTGGCTAATAGCCACATGGGCTTGGGGGCTTCCATATTGAATAGTTCAGTTAAAGAATATTTCCATCACCACAGACTCTTTAATGGGACAATGCAAATCTAAGGAGTAAATCCCCCTCTGGGGTGCTGAAGATGGAAGCTTGAGGGGGGCAGAGGGAATGCAAGGCAACTGTTAAATATTTTTTATAGATTTTTCTGTTCTTCTACACTTTCATTCTTTTAGCTACTACCCTTTAAGATTTAACTGTGTCCTTCAATGACAGTTTCCACACTCTCAGAATGCAGGATGTGTGTATTTTTTTACATTTTTTGGATTGATTTTAGAGAGAGATGAAGAGAGGGAGAGAGGAAGAGAGGGAGGGAGGGAGGGAGGGAGGGAGAGAGAGAGAGAGAGAGAGAGAGATTTGTTGTTTCACTCATTTATGCAATTATTGGTTGATTCTTGTATGTCCCTGACTGGAGGTGAAACTTGAAACCTTGGCGTATGGGGATAATGCTCTAGCCAACTGAGCTACCTGGCCAGGGCACCACCATAATTCAAGAGGTAGGGGGAGGACCTATAGGAAAGTGGTTACATACTTGCTTTCAAAATATTAGTGCAACCAAAGTCAACTATGAACTGTGCTATTTATTTCTACTGTCTACCTAGGTGTTTAGTGGGGGCCCTTTGTGAGGGGGTAACAGAGTTCCGGTGGCACCCTGTTTGATAATGGTTGGTTTTATTCTTTAGAAGGGTTCAAGGCAGGTGGGAGAAAATGCCAGGAGGAATAAAGACTACGGGAGAAGAAACGGAAGGTGTTAATAGTTTTAATTCCCGATAATCCCTCTCCACGGTATGGAGTGACCCAGTGTGTCTTCCAGATGAAAAAAATCTCTCCATCCTCAGAACTGACATTGCCTGTTCACACGTTTTCCTGGACATGTGGACCTCCTTAGGACAGCTGTTTCCCGTATTTCTGAACGAATACACGTAAAACACTTCGAAAAGTGCCCACAAATAACATGCACCACAGAAACAGTAGGTTTGTTGTTACTATCATCATCATTATCCAACCTCCTTTCCCCAGCAAGGTATAAGTTCCTTGTAAATTAAGAGAATCATCTTTCTTTTTTACTGCTAAAAATTTGCAAACGTGATGAGGACCTTGGGCGAAGCCGCTTTGCAAGCCAAGGTTGGACCACATACAGATTGTGTGTAAATAAGAAGGGGAGTGACAAGCCAACAGTAGATGATGACTGAAGAATTTGGATCAAATCAGATTTTCTTTTTTTTTTTTTTTTTTTTTTTTTATCAATCTTTATTGTTCATATTATTACACAGGTTCCTCGTTTCTTCCCCCCTCCACCAGGTTCCCACCCCACCCTTTGCCCCCTCATCCTCATCCATTGGTGCACAGTTTATGTTCAGTCTCTTCCTCCCTCCCTTTCCCCGATAGTAAATCCCTTTTCAGATAGCAAATCTGTTACTTAGCATTCTCTCATATCAATAATACCTCCACATGCCCAATGATACACTTCACACAAAAGACATTTCCTAATAGGACAACCAGCCTCATCCAGGCCCCACTCAAGGCACTCACAGATCAACACCCCAGGACTATACTAACTCAACACATCCAGATATAAGCCTTCATCACTTGATTCAGCAGACCCTCAAGTTCCCGCAAAAGTTTCCAGCCATGTCTGAGACAAATCAGATTTTCTATTACCAAATTAGCGATATGTTTTCAAAGTAGTGCTGGGGAGTGAATTTCACCGTAGTATCAATTATTCTCATTTTTTGGTGATGCAAATGTAACCTCTCTAGTACTGAAATTAGGGTCTACGATAAATGCAAAAATTACTGGATTGATTCTCTCAGAAACTACTCATTCCCAAATAATGTCTAAATTACACATCACTGCTGGTTTGAAAGGAAAGTGCTACAATTCGCTTTTGCTGTAGCACATGTACCACCGAACCTATTTGAAATAAATTTCTTCTTCTTCTTAAAAAAAAAATGTGTGTCATAGTCCGACCTGAGTCCCCAAACCCAATCTGATACCCACTGTTTACAATCTGGTAGCCCGACTCCTGCACCCAGTATAATAGTCCCAGGATCAAAATGAGCAGGTGGTCAAAACCCCAGGTAGGAGTGAAGCCGGAGGAGCAATGATCCCCGCGGTCCAGCATTGGCAGGGGCTCTGGGGGACACTCCCTGGCGATCCCTACCCCCGACCTCCCCGGGCTCCTCGCAGGAACGCTTCTCGCCCCTCCTGCGCCGGGGAGGCAGCCCCACGCTGCACGGAGCGTCTGGATGGAGCGGCGCGTGCAGCCGGGATGCCAGGTTCGGCGCCAGGGCGCGGGGAGGAGGTGAGGGCGGCGCGGGGCGCCACCCACTGCTCCCGGCCGCCCAATCAGAGCGCGGGGAGGAGGTGGGGGCGGCGCGGGGCACCACCCACCGCTCCCGAACCCCCAATCAGAGCGCGGCTCGGGAGCGCGCGGTGGCCAATGAGGAGCGGCGGGAGCTGCGCCAGGACCGCGAGCCAGCGGCGGTGCTGCGATCCGAGCGAGCGAGCGAGCTCGGTGGGAGCCGAGCGCCGGGAGGGGATCCCGGGCCAGCGCGGCCAGTTCGCTGCGGCCACCTTCCGCCGACACCAGGGAGCCTGCGGGCGGCGGCGTCACCGGTAACCGCGCCGCGCAGCGCCCCGCGGAGGGAGGGGAGCGTGCGGGTGCGGGGGCCCTCGCAGGTGGAGCGGGCAGGGGGCGGCCCGGCCGCGAGGTCCTAGTGCCGCGGCTCCCCGGGCCCCTCGCACCCGGGTCCGCCTCTGCAGGTGCCCCCGGGTCCCTGGGGGCCTGACATCCCCACGCGCCGCGGGCGTCCGGAGGGGGAGGCGGGGAGGGGAGGTGGGCGGAGGCGGGCGGGGTGCGGGAGGAAGAGCCTTGCGACCCCCGCATTCACGCTCAGTTTGCCAGACAGCGTCTCCCCCGACGCCCGGGTCCCGGGACGGCTTCGTGGTCCCTCCCGGGGAGGCGGCAACAGGTGTCTCCGGAGACGGTGCCCCCACCCCTCCCGGGATCCGGCGTTGGCGGGCCTCCCCAGCTTCGGGGTGTCCCGAGGCGGGACCCCAGCCAGGACTCTCAGGCGCGCTGCCCGCTGGACAGCGCCCAGCGGCCGCCTGGACCCGCGGACCCCGCGTTTGGATGGAGTTTCCTCCGCGCGCTGCCAAGCCATTACCCCGCCGCCCGCCGCTGGCTTGCGGAGGGATGGACGATGAGAGTGTGTTTACGAGTGAGTGAGTGTACAGCGTGTGCATGAGTGTGTGTGTGTGTGTGTGTGTGTGTACAGTGTGTCTGGGTACAGTGTGTACAGTGTGTCTGTGTACAGTGTGTGTGAGTGTACAGTGTGTCTGGGTACAGTGTGTGTACAGTGTGTCTGTGTACAGTCTGTGTACAGTGTGTGTGAGTGTACAGTGTGTCTGTGTACAGTGTATGTGAGTGTACAGTGTGTCTGTGAGTGTACAGTGTGTGTGTGTGTGTGTGTGTGTGTGTCTGGCTGAGATGCAGAGTTGAAGATGGGAGTGTGTTTACGAGTGAGTGAGTGTACAGTGTGTGCGCGAGTGTGTGTGTGTCTGGCTGGGATGAAGGGTTGAGGATGGGAGTGTGTTAATGACTGACTGTAATGTGTGTGTGTGTGTGTGTGTGTGTGTGTGTGTGTGTGTCTGGCTGGGATGAAGAGTTGAAGATGGGAGTGTGTTTATGAGTGACTGAGTGTACTGTGTGTGTGTGTGTCTGGCTGGGATGAAGAGTTGAAGATGGGAGTGTGTTTATGAGTGACTGAGTGTACTGGGTGTGTGTGTGTGTGAGCCCTTACTGAGAAGTGCCTGCGGGCTGTAAGTGAATCATTACCTGTGGTTTTGGGCAGCTACTGGCCCCTGCCTGTCTCTTCATGTCCGTCAATGCCCTCTGTGCCTCACTCTCCTACACTGTGAGGTGGCAGTCATGACTGGCACCCACATGATAGCATCTGTTCTGAGGGTTATTACAGGAGGCAGTACCTGAAATACATGGGGCACTGCGCTTAAGTACTCAGTTACTGCTGGCTCTTAGCTACTATATGGAGTGGATGGTCTTTTAGAGCGTAAACCAGAGGTGTCTACACTGGCCTAGCAACCATTTGGAGCTCCAAATAGCCTTCTGCACTTGAAGGGGAAACATGCTATTAATGTTACTGATGGCATCACTGAAGGGCAATGTATCCCATGAGGACTCCATTGGGATGGTGCGAGTTAAATGGAATCCAACTCCCCGTCTTAGAGAGCCCTTGACCACTTAGAAAAAATGGGTATGAACGTTGTGTGAAGAGGATATCATGGTTCTTTGTTGAATGCTTGTCTTTTATTAGTGTGGTTGATATTGGCAAAAATTTTGAAAGTTCTTATAGTTTGTCCTCCTCCCTTACACAAACAAGTAAGAGAGAAAGAGAGAGAGAGAGAGAGAGAGAGAGAGAGAGAGAGAGAGAGAGAGAGAGCGAGCAAAGCCTAACCACAAAACAAAACTCCAGCAGCTCCTGGAAGTCTGAATTGCAGTTGCCACTGTAGGCGGTTTTCACATGCCTGACCTGGGTGGTCTGGTTCAGTTCTTTGCCACTGTGTCACTTTCCTTTTCTTATTTATTTAATCTGAAGAGTCAGAAAAACATTTGATGCCACTCATTTTTCTTTTTAAAACCTGAAATATCAAGATGTAACAAACTCTTTTGGAATTCTGAGCCCTCTGCAACTTAACTTCCTACCCTGTGACAAACCCAAAGGACCTTCCTTCACAAAGCTTCCTGGGGCCATTGCAAGTGGGTCTCTCCTTGTCTTGTCACACCGCAGTACCCCCATAACTTGAGGGAAAGGCACAGACAAAAATGCCCCAGTTCTCCTAGGGTGTCCTGGGCCTTTCCCTGGAGCCTTAAGAATAACTGCATCTTCTTAGGGAAAGTGATTATCTTCTCAGGGGGCAGGAAACCCACTTCCAGATGCAGATTTTGCAAGTGTCAAAGGAATTCATCAGCTCTTTCAGTTGTTGATACAGAGACTTTTACTCTCTCTACTAGAGTGGGAGGATCTGATAGCTTCCTGGGGGAGGTGGGGGTATGGGGGCAGGGGAAGATTGCTCAGGTCGAGCTAGATCTGCATCTGGTGAGAGCTCTGTCTCTGTGGCTGATGGGGGTGGGGGTGAGGGACCTGGGCAAGTTTGCTTTTCTGAGCCAAAGTCTCCCATTCTGTGAAATGAGGACTCAGTTTCTTTTGTCTTTTTCTTTCTTTCTCTCTTTCTTTCTTTCTTTCTTTCTTTCTTTCTTTCTTTCTTTCTTTCTTTCTTTCTTCATTTCTTCCCTTCCTTCCTTCCTTCCTTCCTTCCTTCCTTCCTTCCTTCCTTCCTTCCTTCCTTCCTTCCTTCCTTCCTTCCTTCCTTCCTTCCTTCCTTCCTGAGTTGTCCTAATGAATGGAAAGGCCCTAATGCAGATCCAGGGACAGTTACAGGTCTGTAGCATCCAGAGGAGGTCCTACAGGTAGGAGTGATCTTTTGTACCTGGGAAATACAAAGATATTTGATTGAGGGGCTAAAACCTGAACAGAGTATAGAATGCTGAGCCAATCTCTTGTGCAGGCAGGAGGGGGGTGGGATTGGAAAGAAGGGTAAAGCCAAGGAGAGGAGATGTTCCAGACCAAGAGGATATAGGAGATCAAAAGTACTCTAATAGTTTAGGCCGAATAGCGGCCCCCAAATCTCAGTGGCTTACAACAGCCAAGGTTCATTTCTCACTTACACTGGATGTCCAGTGTACATCAGTTGTGGTTCTGCTTTTGATCTTTCTTTATTCTGGACCCACTGAGGCTAACAAAATAGCTTCTTTCTGGGATAATCTGAATTTCACTTACGGGAAAGGGAAGAAAGAAAACATGACCAAACAAATAGGGCACTTTGAGTCTGTCCAGACATCACTTTAGCTCTCATGCTATTGGCCAAATAAGGCACATGGCCAAGCCTATAGTCAGTGGCCTGAAAAAATATAATCCCCCTACAGACAGGTGTGGCCAAGGAGGAAGGGAAGTGCAGAAGGAAACATAGCTGGGGGAGTGGCCAGAGGCAGATGATTGAAGGCCTGGGTCAGTGTCAGGGGTTCAGACTGTATCCTATGGGCAGGGAGCAACCACTGGGGGTTTTAAGTTAGGGTTTGACATCAAATTTTTTTAAAAAAATATATTTTTATTGATTTTTTACCGAGAGGAAGGGAGAGGGATAGAGAGCTAGAAACATCTATGAGAGAGAAACATTGACCAGCTAACTCCTGCATACCTCCTACTGGGGATGTGCCTGCAACCAAGGTACATGTTCTTGACCAGAATCGAACCCGGAACCCTTCAGTCTGCAGCGGGCTCTAGCCTAGGGTGTCGAACTCATCAGAGAAGGGCCAAATCTAAAACCACCTAAATCGTGGCCGAATGGTTTATGAACAGTCATAAACTGTCATTGTGATGGAACGCAGCGAGTGCATGATGACAGCGCGGTGGCTGGCCCATTGCAGGCTGGTGGGAAGGAATTTGCCACGGGCCTTGTTTTGACACTGGCTCATCGCACTGAGCCAAACCAGTTTCGGCTGACATCAGATTTTAAGGCCAAGTGTAACAGAAGATGCTGAGGGCTTGACCTAACACAGCAGCCTTAGATCTCACTCACGGTCTGATCTACCACTTGACTTGATGTTCCACTACTAGAAAGTGATTTGGTTGGCACTTGAGTGGTTTGTCTTGTTTACAAGTCCTCTCCTAAAATGCACACATTCTCTCATCTTAAAGTAATCCTATATAACAAAAGCATAGTATGCAAATTATCCCCACACCGGGAGTTGTCTGGGAGTTTGACCAGGGGTCCAGGCTGGCCAGGGGAAGGGAGGGAGACCCTGGTGGTGGCAGGCAGCCACTAGGGACCCTACCAGTGTATGGATTTTGTGCACTGGTCCTCTAGTTATTTGATAAGGTTATCTAAAGCAGCTGTTCTCAAACTTCAGCTGCATCAGAATCATCTGGAGGGCTTGAGAAAACACGGATGCCTGGGCCTCACCCCAGAGTTCCACATCTGGAGAGGGGCCCAGGAACAAGCATTGATGGGCATGCTCAGGTGATGCTGATACTGCTGGTCCAAAGGCCACACTTTGAAGACCACGGAATAAAAGGGTAAATTGAGACATGGTGGAGGGAGAGACCTGAACAGAGGGCCTTGTGGAAGGGAAAAATCTGGAAGGTCTCTGCAATCTCCACGGGCACATTTGCTGGGGGCTGACTCCGGCTGGAGCAGTGGGGCCTGTAAGAGTGACAGTTTCTAGGTGCACATTGAATTGCAAATGCAATTCTCAGCTCGAGGAGATGAAACATCTCAGATGAAACAGCATGACTTTATAGACTTTGAGTACAAGGAGAGGAGAGTGCTGCTTTTATCCCCTCCCTTTGTCATTCTGCCCAACTCCCCATTCTGTCATAGACACACACCCTCTTCGCCTGGCTCCGACCTCTCATTCAAGCCTGTCAGTGTAGTCCAATCCTGACCCATCCCATTTCTTGTCTTTCCTGTATTAATTTCTGGAGCTGGGCTAGCCCACCACTGGGCGTATTATTTGGCTGCATTTTACGAAAGTCAGACCAAGAAAATTCTCACTTCACTTGAGGTCACCTTTGTAATGAAACCTGTGTGTCATGTGATCATGCAAATTGTAATTAACCTTCCCCTCACATCCCCCCCCCCCCCCCCATGAGAAACCAAAATCGGCCTTGGTTTGGCTTATACCAGTAGGTGGGTGGAGCAAGTCACAACAGTTCTCTTAACTGTGACTCACCACTTCTGTAATGAGAGAGCATTCCAAGAATGGACATTAAGGACAAAATATGTTGGTGTGTATATTATGACACAAGAAACAAAACATAGTGAGGGTTTGTTTTCTCCTTACCATGTTTTTCTCAATCCTGGAGGTGGCCAAAGTTTGAACTCTACTAGGGTCCAGCTAATCAGCGATATGCCTGCCCTGCAGACACCATTTGAATGCATGAAATAGTTTCAGAGTCAACATTATTTTGAGTGCTAGCTAGCAGGTTACAATGTTTGTTTCAAGTTGGGATGAGTGTAAATTGGTCCATTGGGGTGTGGATAGAATACACTAGGAATTTTACACGTTAGATTTGCATAAAATAAGACATATTCCAAGCTATAAAATGAAGTCAGTGAGATTTGAAAAGATCCTTGTCTTGATTGAGATCTGACAGGAAGATGGCACCTTAAAGGTGTGTTCTTGGAGACAGGAAAATCCCCTAGGATTCTGTGTGCCGCCAGAGGTGGGTGCGGAGGCTTGGAACCAACACCACCGTCCTAGAGGCTTGAGGCCAAGGCCGTGGATCAGATCTGCCCATTTTTCTCTGGGTAATTTTGCATGATTTTTCCTCACCTCCTGCAGTCTGGGCCTTAGTGGTACCTTCTCTCGGTCAATTCTGCAGTGAACTGCCATGGTTCCTTCCATCTCAGACCTCCAGGAAACTTGGTCTGAAGTTTGAAAAGATATACTAGACAGGAGTGAGAGCCTGTGAGGGAAAGGACTGACACTAGCCCGGAGGGGTTTAAAATGCTGAACATATGCATTAGAAAGTGTTACAGCCCAACTGGTGTGGCTCACTGGTTGAGTGTCAACCTAAGAACCAGGAGTTCACAGTTTGATTCCCAGTCAGGGTACATGTCTGGGTTGTGGGCTAGATCCCTGGCAGGGGACAGCCGATCAATGATTCTCTCTCATCATTGATGTTTCTATCTCTCTCTCCCTCTCCCTTCCTCTCTGAAATAGTGAAAAACATTAAAAGAAAAAAAAAAAAAGGTGTTACAATTTCTGTTGGGTAACATTTATCTGGCGATTTGATATGTAAGGAATATACATATCAAATTGCCAGATAAACAGTATCCTCTCTATATGTTTATATTGAATAAACTAGAGATCTGGTGCACAAAATTTGTGCATGGGGTGGGGGATCCTGTAGGCCCAGACTGCACCCTCTCCAATCCAGGACCTCTTGTGGAATTTCCAACTGCCAGTTAAGGATGGATCCTGGGGATTGGGCCTAAACCGCAGTCAGACATCCCTTTAACAATCTTGGACTGATAGCTCCTAATTGCTCACCTGCCTGCCTGCCTGCCTGATCGCCCCTCACTGTCACTGTGTGCTGGCCTGATCACTCCTAACTGCACCCCCTGTTGGCCTGGTCACCCCTAACTGTCCCCTCCTGCTGGCCTGGTTGCCCCCAACTGCCACTCCTGCCAGCCTGGTCACCCCACACGGCCCCCTCACCAGCCTGGTTGTACCACGCAGCCTGCTTGTTCAGTTGTTTGGTCATCCCTCACTAACCCCCCCTGCCAGCCTGGTTGTAGGCAGCCATCTTGTGAGGGTGTGAGGGTTAATTTGCTTATTACCTCTTTATTATATAGGATGTTATCATGTGTATATTTTTCCATTTCTAGCCATTTCAGGAGGAAGGTTTCCAGTGCTAGTGTTGTCTTTCTGAAGTGCAGGGACTTAGAAACAGAACTGTATAGACAGGTAATAGAAGGGCAGGATTGAAAACTCAAAGTCCCTTGAGTTTTTGTTCATTGTGTATACCTCTGTCACTCCAGCTGACCCCACAATTAACCTGGACTTGTGCTCCCAGGTGGCCTCACTAACAGGTGAGAGACGATCATTGTCCTTTGTGACACATAGTCACAATTAGGAGTGTGAAGCTACTTTGCAGACTGTTAATGGCCCAGGAAAACCTTCGGAAGGTGGCTTCATGCAAAGGGCTATCTCTGGGTGCAAGGCTCCGAGGAGAAGGCTGTGAGGAATTCAGAGAAGTGTAATGCTTAGTCTTCTGAGAGAAAAAGGTCATAATATTTATGCAGATAAGGAGCAGTTAAATAGCAATGTGGCCAACAGTTGGCAAATAATCAAAGGGCACGGCACTCTATTATGGATTCAGAGACGGGGCCTCTTTCTTAGATTGGGCTGGGCTGGCAAGGTTCATGGAGGTGCAGTCACATTGGATTGGAGGGAAGAGTAAGATTTAGGTGGGACAAAGGGTTGTAGAAAATGGTCCTAAATTTACTGTGGCTCTGATGGTCAGCACAGGCTTGTTCCAGGTCTGTGAGAAGACAGCTGGAAGGAAGGATGGGGTCAAGGAGGAGAGAAGGGAAGTCTGAGCTTCCCCCACCCCTACCCAATTGTGTGTGTGTGTGTGTGTGTGTGTGTGTGTGTGTATTTTTACAAAGAGGAAGAGAGAGGGATAGAGAGCTAGAAACATCGATGAGAGAGAAACATTGACCAGCTGCCTCCTGCACACCCCCTACGGGGATGTGCTCGCAACCAAAGCACATGTCCTTGACCAGAATCGAACCTGGGACCTTTCAGTCCGCAGGCTGACACTCTGTCCACTGAGCCAAACTGGCTTCAGCTCCAATTGGTTTCTTATTAGAGAGGAATAGGGGGTGGGGAGAGAATAAAATAGAGAGATATGTGAGAGAGACATCAATTGCCTCTCCCATGTGCCCTGCCTGGGCATCAAACCTGAGACCCTTCGGTGCATAGGTAATGCTCTAACTACTGAGCACAGGGCATGTCTGAACTTCTTAAAGTCTTTCTTTCGTGACTGCCATCTGACCATCTAATTGGCATATTCTGCCTTCTTGCCTCAGCTCCTGACCAATGAATCCACTGAGTGATACATTGGCAGATGAGTAACCCTGGACTCTTCATTCGACCTTCTTCACATGTTCCTTTTATTAATAGGAGTGCACTTTGGAACTAATGGCGTCAGACCTCTTTGTAAATAAAATCCAATCCCACGATAAACCCTGTCAGCCTGGCAGGCGGTAGGCCTCTTTCAACTTGCAAAATGACCTGGGAAGGTCAAGCACCTGGTTCAAAGCCATGCAGGAAGCACACCATCGGCATCCCACCTCTCCTGACATTTGGTGATGCCCAGCCTAAGAGGCTTCACGGTCTCCATAGGAAGGTGGCACTGAGAACTTGGGGCCCCTTGATTCTAGTTAGGATTTTCTCCCTTTACGTTAGACCCCACGGAGGCCCTCCACTCTAGGTCCAAAAGGTCCTCCTTACTTTTAATTTGCAGGGGAGATAATTACACCTGTCCCTTCAGGCTCAGCCCTGGTGCCCCTTGAAAGAAGGTCCCATTTTGGTGGTGTGGGTCTGGGCCAGCACACCACCTGAGTGAAATGGCATTGGCAGCCCTTTTATGCCAAATGTCAGTTAACGGAGAAGGGCTATCAGACCCTACCAGCTTGATAGAATCACTTCATTGGTTGCCTTCTTTTTGAAGTTAGCTAATTACCTACCAAAAAAAGAAAAAAAAAAAGTGAGATTAAAACATGTTATTTTATCCTGCCAGTGTGGCTCAGTGGTTGAGCATGGACTTATGAACCAGGAGGTCACGGTTTGCACCTAGCCAGGCACATGCCTGGGCCTGGGTTGAGGGCTCAATCCCCAGTGCAGGGCATGCAGGAGGCAGCCAGGCAATGATTTTCTCTCATCATTGATGTTTCTATCTCTCTCTCCCTCTCCTTGCAGCCAGGCAATGATTTTCTCTCATCATTGATGTTTCTATCTCTCTCTCCCTCTCCTTTCTCTGAAATTCTATATATATATATATATATATATATATATATATATATATATATATATATCCTATATAATAAAGAGGTAATATGCTAAGTATCTGGTCCTCTGTTCAACCAATCAAAGTGTAATATGCTAATGATATGCTAAGGCCACTCAACCGCTCCTTATGATGTGCACTGGCCACTAGGGGGTAGAGAGTAGACTGGCCAACCAGTCATTGTGACATGCACTGACCACCAGAGGGCAGACACTCTGACTGGCAGGGTGTCTTGCTGCTGGGGTCTGGCAGATGGATCGGGACTGAGCAAGAAGGGCCGGACATGCTCTGGAGTCCTCCCACAGTCCCTCCCCAGCTGGCCAATCTCCCATGTCCCTCCCCAGCCCTGATCATGCACCAGTGGGGTTCCTCAGCCTGGCCTGCACCCTCTTGCAATCTGGGACCCCCCAGGTGATGTCAGAGAGCCTGTTCTGGCCCAATCCCACAGGCCAGACTGATGGACCCCATGAATTTGTGCATTGGGTCTCTAGTATATATATATTTAAATAAGGAAAACATTTTATTTCTCTGCTTTAGAAATGGATTCTACTTATCTATCTTTCCTGAATTGAGCTTTGAAAAGGGAAAAGCTATAATGTCATGGTTAAGCAAAAATGACGGTGAGCTTATTGAATTATACATTGTTTAAATGTTGTCCATTGTGCCCACCCATGACCATCAACAATCCAGTTTTACTTGTGTATTTTCCTGCTATTGTCAAACATAAAATATTAATTTTTTCTACATCATTCTTTGTCTCCCTACAGTTCCCTCAACTTTAAACACTGAACAGTTGAGGGTGTGAACAATTTTATTACTGAAATTATCAGTCACTATGAACGGCAACCATTCATCCAGGTTTACTATATTCCAGGTCCTCTCTACTACATTATCTCACTTAATGTCCACCTCAGCTCTGTAAGACTAGCATCTCACTTAACAAAGGAGACAGAGGCTGGACTTACGTAATTTGTCAAAGTTTGTAGTAGGCCTGGGCTTTGAAACCCTCTCCTAACCTCCTATCTCTGTGTCCTGTCCCTGCTAACAGCAGGAAAAGTGCTCTAAAGCGTTCACAGGCTCTCTGCCCACTCTGGCCACACCAGTGAGGTCCTGGTGGAGGGGAAACTGTCCTGCTTTGGCTGTCAATTCACACCATCAGCAGGGCTGTTGGTGCACACTTCCTTCTCTTCCTTGCCCTATCTCTTCCGCCTTGCCTTATTTATTTATTTATTTAGTTATTTTTATAAAGTATCATCTAAAAAGGCAGTGAGTTGGGGGTTGGAGTTCATTTGCATAGACCCCACATGTCTCAGTCACTCACCAGCAGCCTAATTGGCATGTGGGGGCTGTGTCCTCTGCAGCAGCCCCTCCAGCTGTGCCATCCAGCACACCCCAGGGCCCAGGCGCTCACGGGCTCTGCTGCTGGTTGGTGTTCAGTTCCCGATCCATGAGCAGGCCATGGGGAAGCAGCTCTAGGGAATCAGGGTCACTTACTGTCACTATTAGACTGGACTGGGAGGCTTGGCTGGTCCCAGCACAGTGCCCACGGGGCCAGGGGCTTTGATCTCCTGTCATCTGGCTACCCCTTTCGTGTGAAGAGGACAGAGAATGTCCATGCAGTCTTGGCTGGGCTCCTGGCAGGAGTGGGTCCTGGCCATAAGAAAGGAAGATGATACCTTAGGTTCATTTATTCACTTAAGGGGGAAGTATGTCTCATGGACGGAGCCTGCGGAATGGTTAAGATCTCGACTCAGGAGCCAGACTGTCGGGGTTGGAATTGTGTGGTCTTGGGCATTATTTAACCTCCCTGTGCCTCAGTTTCTTTACCTAAATAAATGGAAAATAATAGTAACTACTTCATAGGGATCTTTGGAGGATTACATGAGGCATTTAATTAAATGGGTTCAAAAGCCCTAGGAAACCAATGTCTGGGAGAGAAGAAGTGTTGCATTGTGTTTATCAAATAGTACATTAAAATAAAGTGCTAGGTGAACATTGTTTGTAGGTAGACAGTGTTATGACAGGAGAAATTCACCTAGTTACTTCAAGTAAACATTCTTGAAATGACTTCCATACAAATGGAATCTTATTAACTCTACGAGAGGAATTTGCCATTTTATTTACTAACTAGAGGCCCAGTACATGAAATTTGTACATGGGGAGGGTGGTTTCCTCAGCCTGGCCTGCACCCTCTCTCAATCTGGGACCTCTCAGATAGGGTCCCTAGGCCTGGCTGGCAATCAGGGCCTATCAGGGCTTTCCTACCCACCCACCTCCAATGCTGGCAGCTGGCCCTGCCCCCACCACTGCTTGCCATCTGTGCAGTGCTGTCCCTTTTCCCCACCCCACTCCCTGCCACTGGTCACCTCCCTCTGTGGGCGACAGGCGTGGGGTGCGATTGCTTGTCTGGCCTGGGCCTCCCTCTGTGGGGCACTGGGTCTTGGGGCCCCCAGATAGATTGTCCCACAAAGGGAGGCCTACCCACCCACAACAGCGCCTCCAGCTGGGTGGCCTAGGCCTCCCTTTTTGGGGCAATTGATTGCAGAGCCCCCTCATCGATCGCCCCGCAGAGGGTGCCTGGGCCTTCCTCTATGGAGGGATCGTGGGGTGATGGCAGGCCCCCTGATCAATCACATTGCACCCGCCTTGACAGGCCTGGCACCAGTGCGTGTCATAGCATGGTCGTCTGGAAAGTCATCCAGACAGTCGTTCTGCTGTTCTGTCATTTGGTTGATTTGCATATTATGCTTTTATTATTATAGATTACAGGTGACATTCAATATTATATTCATTTCAGGTGCACA
Organism: Pipistrellus kuhlii; assembly: GCF_014108245.1. Classification (NCBI taxonomy): domain Eukaryota; kingdom Metazoa; phylum Chordata; class Mammalia; order Chiroptera; family Vespertilionidae; genus Pipistrellus; species Pipistrellus kuhlii. The sequence goes on from NW_023425404.1 coordinate 6,608,897, forward strand.
GCATAGTGGTTAGACATTAATGTAAGTTACAAAGTCCAGTGCCCACCTGGCACTATACATAGTTGTTAACAATATGTGGGGATTTACCATTTTAAAGAATCATATGGCAAAAACATTTGTAAACTGCCTTTTTATGCCCAGCTGGTATAGCTCAGTGGTTGAGTGTCGACCTATGAATCAGGAGGTCACCATTCTATCCCCGTCAGGGCTCATGCCTGGATTGTGGGCCTCATCCCCAGTATGGGTGTGAGAGAGATTCAGAACCTGCCTTTTTTTAAATGGACATGAGGAAAACAGGAGGAAGAGGGAAGTCCAGGATGACTTGATATTTTTGACCAGGGCTACAGGGAGGGTAGAGCTGCCATCATCTTGGGAGGGGAAGGATTCCAGTGGAGCCATCTTTGGAGAGGGAGAGTCGTGGTCCATGTTTGGATGCGGTAATTATGAGAGACCTAATGGATGATGAAGAAGGTGCTTAGTGGGCAGCCGGGGAGCCAGGTCTAGAAGCATCCCCACGGTGGCCTTCTGCATAGACAGCCCCTCTCAGTGATCCACAGCTGTGAAGGAAGGAAAGCAGACGGAGAAGCGGAGGAGTCCTGGGCTGGACCAGGGCACTTAGCTCCTGTGGAAAAGTCAAGCCAGGTCTAGGTTGTTGTTCTCGCTTTGCAGGTGTGAAATGAAGTGTGGAGCTGTCGGAGCTGATCTTTGGATAGCTATCATTTGACCTCTCTAATGTTTAGACTTCAGGCAAGAGACCGGGATCAGATACCACTTGACCTCTTCCTAGCTCCGTGACCTTGGACAAGCTACTTACACTCTGAGACTCAGTTTCCTTATCTTGAGGTGGGAACTGGTAATAAAAATGCCCATTTCAGAGGTTTGCGGGCTTGGGGAGAGCAGCTGTGTTCATCATAGGATCCTGTTCTTGTCTTATCGCTGTGAAGTCCCCACGGCCCTTGTCAGTGTCTGCGAAGGGAGGAGCGGTGACAGCTCACACATTCTCAAGCCCTTTGAATTTTCCCTGAACTGGGAACCACATTTTAATTCAGCCCACACTGCTACTACTGTTTTCCTTCTTTTTATTAAAAATAAAGGACAGAGGTCGAGGAGATACTATAATAAATTCCACACACATACGCCAGCTACTTGCACTTCCTCTATAATAGAAACTTGACATCTAGGGATCAAGTCTGGCCCCTGTGTGTGGCGATTGGGACATCAATCACAGATGCACAAGCTTTCAGAGACCTTAAAGCTGAAATGCAGAAAAAATGGGTACCCCTGGCAATGATCATGGCCCCATATTACATACACCATGATGCGCCAGGTAAGAAGGGCCTTATCTTTTCTAATAAACTAACCCCTTGGTCTGCAAACTGAGCTTGCGAGCCACATTTGGCTCTTTGGCCCCTTGAGTGTGGCTCTTCCACAAAATACCATGGCCCGGGAGAGTCTATTTTGAAGAAGTGACGTTAGAAGAAGTTTAAAAAATTTGGCTCTCCAAAGAAATTTCAATCGTGGTACTGTTGATATTTGGCTCTGTTGGCTGAGGAGTTTACCGACCACTGAACTAACTGATCCTCCCCCACTGCTTTAAATTCAAGTTTTGCACTTGGTTGGAAAATGTATCTAAGACAGTTGTTTCACTGAGCAAATAATATGCTTTTGAGTTTTGTTTTTTTTAAGATAAAATTCCTCTCTCTCAAAGCTAAAGAAGAATCCAGAAATATGGACACTCAAATTCTGAAGTCTGTTTTCTCAATTCTCTAATTAGTACGTCTGCCGTGTTTGCATTTATGGTTTCAGTGCTTTGAATTTGTGGCTTTTCTGTTTTGCAAGAGTTACTGTCAGGGAGACGTCTATCAAGAGAAACCCGACTATTAGTGGTGGCAGGGCCAACCATATGTAACGGTGTGGTTGGTTTCTCAATCCTTGCGGGGATTGTTGGGAAGCCGTCTGCAGACAGCAGTGGCGATGTGAGGACTGAAAGCAAACTTGAGCAGACAAATGAATAGGAAGGCGCTTCCAGTGAGTTTTTCTGGTCTTTTGGGTAGAGGAAGTAAAGAGAGCTGGGCATAAACTGTGGGAAATTTCCATCAACAGGGGAAAAAACAATAGACTAATCCTCAACCCGGAGTGAGAGCCCAGGGAGTTACAAGGTCAAAGGATCCTGTCCCATTTGTCTGTGGGGACAGCCTCCCCCCTCTCCACGCCAAAGGAACGCCTCACCCTGAAACAATGGCAGTGTCCCTGGGAAGCTGAAAAGGTACATACAAAGGGAATTTTTAGAAATCAAATCATTTCAAAAGCACACCAGTGGTTGTGCTTGTCTGTATTTTCCAAGTTTCCTTAGTGAGAGTGTATTACCTTTCATAATTCAAATATATATGCAAATACTATTAGAAAAATAAATTTAAAAGAAGGAAATAGACTTAGGCATGTGGGGATGGGTGACTTGTCATCATTTAAAGGTGCTGAGTGGCTCACATTTTAAAAAAATAAACTGAGGATTATTTTGTCCTACAAGGCATAACACTCCCTAACATATCTGCTCTCTAAATTTACAATCTATAAAGAAGTACCCAGTGTCAACAGTGCCTGTCACCCATCAAAACCCGGGGCCCTGCTTGGCCTGCATGGCTCAGTAGTTGAGCGTCAACCTATGAACCAGGAGGTCATAGTTCGATTCCTGGTCAGGCCACATGCCTGGGTTGTGGGCTTCATCCCCAGAGAAACATTTCATCACTGATGTTTCTCTCTCTGTCTCTCTCTCTGTCTCTGTCTCTCTGTCTCTGTCTCTGTCTCTCTCTCTCTGTCTCTCCCTCTCTCCCTTCCTCTCTGAAATCAATAAAAATATATTGCCAAAAAAACAACAAAAACCCAGGACCCCGCTGCTCTATGAAAACAGAATAAACTCTCAGTCAACACATGCTTATTCGAGGCTCACACTGTGCCAAGCCCACCCAGCAAGTCCCTGTTCCTGGCCGTTGTCCCTGGCAGTCGGAGACACCCGCGTGCCCTGCCTTCGGTCAGCAGTCACGAACTCGGGATGTTTCTTGCTTGCGAGGGGCTGGCTGCACAGCTGCAGCCCTGAGGCCCGCAGTGGTGCTGCAGTGTCTGGCTGGGGTGCTTGGGTTGTATGATTGTGAGTGTTTTGTTGGGAGAGGATGGCGGACGGATTCTTAGAAAAGGGAAAGAGAGATCCTCCGCAGTCTCGAAAACGGAAATGAGGAATTATCAGCTCAGGGTCAGCAGAAGCCACAGTGCCTGGCTTCCTTCAGCTCTGCTCCTCTGGGAAGGCTCTGTTTTGTTTTGAAAGGTCTGAAAGTGACAGGAGCTAGATAAATTGTTCTAGGGGGTGGAAGCTTTCAGCAGGGAGCCCAGAGGTCCCCAGGGGATTCACGGAGAGAATGGCATCTGCGAAGCACTTAAAATGATTGTACAATAAATACTGTTGCATGTATGTGTGTTTTCCCAAAGAAGAGGTCTCTGGCTTAAATTATATCTAAAGAATCCAGAGATTCATACATGTTAAAATAATATTCAGAACCAGTTCTACCCAGCTGATGTGGCTCAGTGGTTAGGTGTAGACCTATGGCACCAGGAGGTTAGGGCACATACATGCCTGGGTTTTGGGCTTGACCCCCCAGTAGGGGGCGTGCAGGAGGCAGCTGATCTATGATTCTCTCTGATCATTGATGTATCTCTCTCTCCCTTTCCCTCTCTGAAATCAGTGGGGGGGGGGGGGAAATATATATATATATATATACACATTTTTTTTTAAATAACTAGCCCTAGACCAGGGGTCTTCAAACTACGGCCCGCGGGCCACATGCGGCCCGCAGAGGAGTCTGATCTGGCCCGCCAGGTTTTTTGGGCAGTGAGCGCAGCCGAGGTGTTACAGTAGGAATTAGTAGTTCATATAGTCCGGCCCTCCAGCTCTCTGAGGGACCATGATCTGGCCCCCACTTTAAAAAGTTTGAGGATGCCTGCCCTAGACAGTTTGGCTCAGTGGATAGAGTAATGGCCTGTGGATTGAAGGGTCCTGGGTTTGATTCTGGTCAAGGGCACGTACCTCAGTTGCAGGCTTGATCCCCAGCCCTGGTTGGCCAGCACATGCAGAGGCAACCAATCAATGTTTCTCTCTCTCTGTCTCTCCCTCTCCCCTCCACTCTAAAAATCAAGGGACAAATATCTTCAGATAAGAATAAACAAACAAAGAACTACCGTAGTTCTGGGGGAGGTATTCAAATTGGAGTTGTGCACTTAGGCCTTGGCCCTATCTGGAGAACTCTTCCCGATGGAGGATGTGTGTATGTAGTGGAAGTATCTGTGTAAATGTGCACACCATAGGGGCACCCACAGAAGTCTATGTTGTAGGAGGATGAAGAAGGCTTCACTTCTCCAAGTGCGGGAAACCCAGAAATGCACAATCCCTGCTCTTCTGTGTAATGCTTCCTATTCTCCTTTCTCCCAGTTGTCCTTGAGTGTATGAAGGCAGAACTCCTATAGCTCTGTGTTACCCGAATAGTTCACTGTTGAACTGAACACTGATATCTCTTTTACCTGGTCTTCCACTGGTTCTAAGCAAACCAGGTTGATTTTCCCTGCAATGGAAGGTTGAATTTGGCCTAGGTCTCCATGATGATGACTAGAGAAGCGTTTCGGCTGAATTTCTGAGCATCTTTTTATCCTGTGCCCAACACATTCATGTTGACCCTGCCACCCTCGGTTCTTCTTTCTCCTCATATTATACATTCCCTCTGGGTAACCTATCACATCTAGTACTAATAACCTGTCAATCTGTATTAGCAACACTCACCTCTCTTCCGAGCTCTTTATCTGTTTAACAGGGACCACAGACACTTCTCACAGGCTCATCAACACGCTCATCATATCACTACCCCACCTCAAACATTCTCCCCCTTGAAGGTATTATCTTGGTGAACGGCTTTAACATCTATCCAGTTTTCCAAGGATCTTTTTCATCCACCCACCACATCACTGCTCCCTCTATCTCAGTTAGCTTCAAATAGACTTTATCCCCAGTCTTGATGGTCTTACATCTTAAATGACTCATAAAAAAGTCCCTCCTCTTTAGCCTTCATCTTGTAGTATCCGATCACTATATTTAGTAGTAGGTCTTCCCCTTTCAGTCCCCTTCCTCATTGCTTCCAGAATGATCCTTCTAAAATTATTATTCCTGCCCAGTTGACTTGGCTCAGTGGTTGAGAGTCAGCCAGGAGGTCATGGTTTGATTCCTGGTCAAGGATTTTCTCTCATCATTGATCTCTCTCATTCTCTCTCTCTCTCTCTCTCTCTCTCTCTCTCTCTCTCTCTCTCTCTCTCTCTCCCTCCCTCCCTCCCTCCCTCCCTCTCTCCCTCCCTCCCTCCCTCTCTGAAGTCAATAAAAATATGTTTTTAAAAATGAAATGATGTTATTTCCTTACTTAAAATTATTCAATTGATCTCCTTAATTTGGTCTTGAACACAAAACTCAACCTTCTTGGCACAGCCTACAAGATCTTGTCTGACCTGACTCCTAACCTCCTCTGGCTCATTGCTTCAGTCAAACTGAATTACCTATAGTTCAGAAAACACACCGTGCAGTCATTCATCTCCTAGTCTTTGTATGAACATATTACATTTTGTTATAGCCATTTTGCTTGGGGGCTTTATAAAAAAACTACTACACTTCAAGCTTTCCGGTCATCTACAAAAAAAACACCCCTTTTCTAGCTCTGCATCACCCCATCTCTTCCTCCTCCTTCATCCTGAACAGGAACCCTGTATCTCAGGCCATCTGTGAGCTTGAACCTATTTCTTAGCCCCATCTTCCCTTTATACCTTATCTTTAGATAAACCTTCCTCTTATCTCTAATACATACTCCAGGGCTGTTGGGGTCTGTGATGGGTGATGTTTAAGAGTGGGGTTAGGTGGTGGGGAGGTCTGGATGAAAAAGGCAGGCATGTCTGTTGTGCACATTTTTTTTTTTTTTTTTGGTAAGAAACAATGGTTTTGCATATTAACTGTTTAAACATGGCTAAAAAAATGACACCCTCTAGTTGACTGTATTGTATTGTCTTGTTTTGTTCTTGTAGATGTCATACTGCCAGCTTAGAATGCCCTTTTTCCCTGACCCCAGCTAATTTCTGTTCATCTTTCAAGCCCCTGCCCAGGTATGACCTTCGCTGACCCCAGGTTTGGGCTAGGTGTCACTCTGTCCCAATGGCACTGCAGGTTTTTCCTGAGGGAGCCCGGATCACACTCTATTGGGATTGGCTGTTCTTTTGCTCGTCTCCCTCAAGGGAGTCCTCTTTCAAATCCTGGAATTTCACCAGAACATGCCTAACATTGGGAGATGACCAATAAATGCATGATAAAAAGCTTTTATGAAGTAGTGTGTAATGCTAGGCATTTTATTTTGTTGGAGAATGTGTGGAGACCACATAGGGTTTGAGACAAGTGAAGTCTATGTTTCTTCCTTTGGGTGTTTTCAATATATTTGCAAGTAAGTGTGTCTATCAATTCCAAACCAATAAATCTGTAGACACAAAACCAAAAGGTTTTGCGATTTTGCTGTGGTCATTCGGAGAATTTGTGACAGGGAAGATCCCAGGAAATAGCCTCTAGCCCCTCCTCTCAGGTGAGTCTCAACTTCTGCCAGGTGAACAGAAAACGCCTTCCTATAAGGAAGCTTGGAATGAGGATTAACTCTGTGTATGCCGGTCACTTTTTGCCTTCTTTTAAAAGCTGTGCTAATAGCTGCTTTACTCTATTCCATGAATTCTTATTGCTTTCCTCCTGTGTAGCTGGCCCTGACCTTGAGAAGGGCATAGACATCCCTCAAGGAGCTAACACACCAGTTAACATTCTCAGGGGTCAGCACTGACCATCCACGCCCCCATAATGTCTTGTTACAGCATTTAACTAGAGAAACCCACCTTGAAAATTCTCTCTTGCTTTCATGACCCTGGAGACCTCTGGTTTTTATGTTTCTCTAACTGTCTGACTCTCTCACTTTGGGACTCCCCAGTTTTCCTTCTTATCTCCCCCGTTTCCCATATGTAGGCATGCTCCAAGAGTCAGCCATCTTCTTTAGTCTATCTTTTCACTTCCTCTATTGATAACCTATTCATTCTCTTGGCTTTATTTCTCCCCCAACCCCCATTTTTACTTCTGATCAGATCCCATATCTACATATCCTACATCCACCCTATTTTTCCCAATGCTTGAATCTCAGCATTTCCCAAATTAAAACTCATTTTTATCTCCACTCCCAATTAAGTCCACATTTCTAGTGTCCTTAGGATGTTTATTGGGACCACCTCTGCCCTCTATCCAGCTCTCTTTCTCCTAATCACCCCGGCTTAATTGCTGTTTTCTATCCCTATTGTTTCTTTTATTCTGTTGAATGAAAAACAAGTTCAAGGATTCTTAGCCATTCTTAGGTGTTTATTTTCATCTTCTTTCCCAGTCAAGTTTTTCCCTGAACATTTGACATTTTCCTGCTTTTTCTTTTTAAAAAAAATATATATTTTATTGATTTTTTACAGAGAGGAAGGGAGAGGGATAGAGAGTTAGAAACATCAATGAGAGAGAAACATCCATCAGCTGCCTCTTGCACACCCCCTACTGGGGATGTACCCACAACCAAGGTACATGCCCTTGACCAGAATCGAACCTGGGACCTTTCAGTTCTCAGGCCAACGCTCTATCCACTGAGCTAAACCGAAGCTCCTGCTTTTTTCTTAAGTGTGGGTGGTGGGGTGGGAGGGTGTGTGTTGTTGCGGGGCTGCTGGATCGCACAGCTCCAAGAGCAGCATTCAGATCCGGGGCACACTCCCATTCCATCGGTGTGAGTGGCGCCTCCTGGAGTTATGCAGTGGGTGCTGTGGGAGCTTTGGTGCAAGCGGATGGGGTGTGGGTGAGGGTTACTGGGAGTGAAGCACTGAAGACTGGCATGGCAGGGAAAGAGTTAAGGGGAGTTGGCGGTTCAACCCAGGAGGAAAAGTTCTATATCTCTGAAAGAAGGAAGGATGGGGAAATTGTTTTTCTCTTTCTCATCTGCCTTGGAGAATAAAGCTCTGGGTTTTCCAGACAAATCTACGTTGAGCTAACTTTATATTAGAGCCCCCAGCCCGCCCCCTTCCTTGAGCTGGAGATCTGTGGCCTAGAGCTCTGCTCATTTCCTTGTTATTCTGGATATAGGGAGCATTGGCAGGAGCCTCTAAAATGAGTTGTCACGTTCCTGCAGCTGTACTGATAAATTTGGATGGTCGCAGGCTCTCTTGTCACCACTGGACTCCTGTAGATGTGGTTGCTATATGGTCTCTGTGTGGTTTCTATGTGGTTTCACAGTGTTGCCCGCCATTTACTGAAACAGCCCAGATGGCTTGGATCCATCGGCATTGGGACCCCTTGGCTGGTGCCTGTAGCAGTGATGTCCGCTGTCCAGGGACCCTCAGAGCATCCAGCCTGGCACGCTGCTGCCTTCAGCCGCACTGGCTGTGCAGTGCACCCCACACAGACACCGCTCACACAGATGACCCTACAGAGGGGCTCCCAAAGCTGTCCAACGTGGTGTCCCTGCCTCCAGGACCTCCTCTCACCAGGCTCTTCCAAGCCAACTAATACCTGGCATCCTGCTGGCCGGGCCTTTTAATACCTCAGACTGAAGCTCTCACTACTACTTCCTTTTTACCCCCAAATTTCTGAGATCTCCCCCTTTCTTCCACTTTCACTTCATGAATGCCATGACCACAGGAATGAAATAAGCAAGTTCTTGCCTTGTTTCTGTTACCAGGCTAACTCCTGCTCATTCTTTTTTTAGTAGAAGTAATAATGGTAATAGATAACATTAACAGAGCACTTACTCTTCACTGTGCTAAAAGTCTTCCCTGCAGCATGTTTCTCACAGGAATCTCATCCTCACAGGAACCTCTGAGACTACCTGGTGAAATTCATGTTTGGAGAGTTTTGGGGACATTCCCGTAGTTACAGGTAACAATGGCGAGGGTCTTGGCCTGCCTGACTGCAGAGCTTGGTGCTCCGAATCAGTGTGCTGTTCATTTTTCTAAGACCCAGGTTATCTACAGCCTCTTCCAGGAAGCCTCCCTGGGCTCCTCTGCCTGGCCTCTGTGACCTTTGGTTCATCCTCTCTAGTAACCTATGTTGTCATTTAAGTTCGGGGCCTCTCAGAGGTGGTGGAGATGGTTGTTCCTTCCCTCTTCTGTTAGTTAATTAAATGACTGAGTCAATGAGTTGTTTGAGGACAGTCTCCAAAGTCAGAATGGTTTTGGTTGGACTCCCAGCACTACCACTTATTATTTCTCTCACTTGGATCAGGTTACGAAACCTCTCTGGCCTCAGCTTTTGTTGTCTTTAAAATGGTGGTGTGACGAATAGCACCTGCCTCAGAAGGTTGATGGGAGAAGCAAAGGAGATGATGTGCCTCATTATGGAATGACAAAGTGTGCCTCCACGGGCATGGTGCTGGGAGCCCAGGGCGGGGAGGGAGGAAGGCCTGTGGACATCATTGTTAATAAGCAAGAGTTATGCTCTAACCAGTTTGGCTCAATGGATAGAGCATCGGCCTGTGGACTGAAGGGTCCCAGGTTCGATTCCGGTCAAGGGCATGTACCTTGGTTGCGGGCTCATCCCCAGTAGGGGGTGTGCTGGAGGCAGCTGATGGATGTTTCTCTCTCATTGATGTTTCTAACTCTCTATTCCTCTTCCTTCCTCTCTGTAAAAAATCAATAAAATATATTTTAAAAAAATAAACAAGGGCTACCCCAGCTGCTTCCCCTCCTTGTGCCTTTGCCTTCCTGACCAATCAGAGATAGTGATTCCTAGCCCCAGTAGCGACTCCAAAGCACACAACTGTTCTGAGGGTCCCCTCCCTTTCCACATTCTGCTGCTTGGTTGACAGCACTGTGCAGACTTTGTTTTTTGAATAATGCTCTGCAGTCCTCAGAGCACTGTCACTCACATTATCTCATTTAATACCCATTCAGAATTATAAAATTGCCTGTAGTTTTAGGAAATTCCAACCCTTGTTGTGGCATGACTGGTACTTTCCCCTTTCCTGCTGACGGTTATCACCTTGGATATTTGCTCTTGTCTATACCTAGTTCTTTAGCAGCGTATTCAAAAATTTTTTTTCAAGTCTAGAATTCAAAGACTCTCATTTCAAACTCTTCTTGTTTCCAAGTGAGTGGCCTTGTTGGTTCAGGACCTCTGCCTTGGACTGAAGGGCAGAACGTGGCAGTACTCCCTAAGCAGGCATCTCTTCTCTTTGTGGCCCGTTTGAAGTCATAGGGTCCTAGGACCTGAATGGAGCCTCATAGTGAGTGCTGCCGCCACATGGACCAGGCGCCTGTGTGAGAGCATCGGCCAGTCCCTCTTTTGCTCCTTAGACGATCAGGTTCATTCTGTGGAATGATGACTTCCCAATTTGCATCTCCAGCCTTGAGCACCAGACTCCCGTGTCCAGATGCTTGGTTGACATCGCACTTGGAGTCTCCGAAGCATCCTTACTTAGAAGCATCATATTTAAAAAGAAATGCTGAAAAGAAGGAAAGGAAAAAGAAAAATTAAAGAGAAATGCTTATTTTACCCCTAAATTCTAACTCCTTTCCTCTACCCCAGTCATTGGCAGTATTGTCTACTCAGCCACCGCTGTTCCACCTCTGCCCTCCCTCTATGTTAGGGGTGTCGAACTCAATCAGAGAAGGGGCCAAAATCTAAAATCCAGCCTAAATTGTGGGCCGAATGGTTTACTGAACAGTCATAAACTGTCATTGTGATGGAAACGCAGCGGAGTGCAGTGATGACAGCGCGGTGCGGGCCACATTGCAAGGCCTGGCGGGACGGATTTGGCCCGCTGGCCTTGTGTTTGACACATGTGCTCTATGTGGTATCATTCATCAGTAGATCCTGTAGATTGTACCATCAAAATAAGTTTTAGCTACCTCCTCTTCTCCATATTGCCCCATCCTGATTCCAGACGCTGTCATCTTTTTTTCTGAAAGAAATAAACTATTTTAATTTTAAATGCTTCTAATATTTTAAATTACAATATAGAAAGTAATATTCATTGTATTATTTTTAAAATTTATCTATTTCTCAAGCCCTAATATCAATAGTAGGAATTTTTAATGTTTTGACAACAAGTTTTAAAGGTTACAGAGCAGTCATAGTTTTCCCTTTGATTATGATTTCTTTACATAACTTCAGCTTGCATACTCTCTTTTTAGAAAATAACTTTTAAAATTTTTGTTAAAATACATATAATATAAAACTTAAGATTTTAACCATTTTTAAGTGCACAGTTCAGTGGCATTAAATACATTCACATTGTTGTGCAACCATCACCACCACTCATCTCCAGAAGACTGGTTGACTCTTTGTTGGCCTCCTGCTGCTCAAAGGAAAGATACCCAGAATTATTCTTCAACATTTTGCAATAAAAATGATCACCCTTCCAGCCTTGCCCCAGGTCTCTGGAAAGGCCAGCTAATCTTGCAGTGGCCTAAGTAATAAGCAAGGCAGAAAAAGAAACTAAACTTTCCAGAGAGAGAATTCTATACAAAATACGTTCTATAGTGCTACATTTATAATTGTGTGTTTTTTTTGGATTTTTTTACTATTTTCATTATTTACTCTGTACGATGGGTAATAGTTGATTTAGTTGAAGTTCAGTCCCTTATCTATATAGGAAAAATTATTTAACGAAGGCTTTGCCTAGGCCTCCAGATATTGAGTTATAAATTCTTCTCCCATTTTAAACTATTGTACTATAAGGGCACAGCATGGGTGTGTGTTCTGCCTAGAGCATCAGAAGGCTGAAATTAAAGGTTGGCCACTATGTCCTCACCCAGAACTCAGGATTTCCTCCAGGCTCATGCCTGTTGTTGGCAGAATTCAGTTCCTGTGGTTGTAGGATTGTAATTCCCTTTTTCTTGCTGGCTATTGGTTACCACTCTCAGCTCCTAGGGGCCACCCTTACCCTCCATTTTCGCCTCTTTTGTCTCAGTAGTGGAGAGCCTCCCCCTCACACTTTGAATTTCTCTGATTTTCTCTTCTGCTACCAGCCAAAGAAAACTTTGCTTTTCAATGGTTCATTGATCAGGTTAGGCTCACCGGGATAGTCATCTTATCTTAATGTCAATTGATTAATAACCTTAATTGCATCTGCAAAATTCCTTTTGCCATGCATTATAATATAATCACAGCAGTAATACCAGGGTGTAGAGATCATGAGGGTCATTGTAGAATTCTGCTTACCACAATTTCTCACTCCTATTTTATTAGAGTTACATAAACCTGCATGTAGAAAACTTGATTTTAATACCTTAAACAAAAATTTACCACACATAATAAATATAGAGATGCATGATCATTGATATTGGTTCTGTGGCTCAGTGACATCAAGGCTAGTGGCTCTTATTCTCTTAGCCTTTCCTCATGGCTGTAGTATAATTAATGTAGCTCCAGCCATCATGATCGTATTCAAGATAGAAAAGAAGAGAAAGTGAGAAAGATTAGGGATGCATGAGCAATACATGTGAAACAAAACAAAGACAAAAAATATTTCTCAGAATTTTATTTCTCATCATACGTCTATTTATGTCTCATTGCCCAAAACTTGGCCAAGTGCCAATCCTGAGGTACAAGGGAGGCTGGGAAAGCAGGAATAGAAACTACAGTGACTGACTCAACCGATAATGATACATCTTCTGGTGCCAGATGATGATGGGAAATGAATGCTGGTGACACAGCTAACACATTTGTTATACCTGTTTTCTGGAAGGCAGAATGTGGCATAATAAAATAGTGCTGTGATCCTGTCCCAAATCTCTCATAGTTAGCTGTGACCTTAGACTGGTCAAGCAACCTCTCTGAGCCAGTTCCGTTATATATCAAGTGAGAGAAATGTCTGCTTTACTTATCTCAGGGCTATTATAAAAATGAATTGAAATAATCTATGACACCCTACTGATTTGGCCCAGTGAATAGTGCTTTGGCCCGTGGACCTAAAGGTCCCGGGTTTGATTCCAATGGCACATGCCTGGGTTTCGAGCTGAATCCCCTGTAGGGGCATGCAGGAGGCAGCTGATCAATTATTTTCTCTCATCATTGATGTTTCTGTCTCTCTCTCTCCCTTCCTCTCTGAAATCAATAAAAAAAATACATTAAAAAAGAGAAATAAGTCATGACCTTCTGTTTCTATTTGCAAACTGGAAATATATGCTAATTATAATTTTGTTAAGTATTTGGAATAAAAATAAGAATGTATTGATTCTAAGAATTATATGTATGTATATACATATTTTAAAATACTTTCTAATCTCTGAAGTTAGATGCATTTTACAATCTATGGCATCTTCACTTGAATGAGATATAATATTAATATTTTGTTAAGCTTCTTGGAAAGTCTTAGGGTTATGCCCTGGAAATATGGCCATCATTGGGACTCACAAGCCTCCTGTAGTCTCCTAGGAAACTGACAGTCTCGTGATGGAACATTCAAAGTGATACACTCATGACTCTAAAATATAGATGGAAAGAAATGATCCACACCAACTCTCTACCTTTATACAAGCACAATGTTAGCATCCCTGTTCCAGATATGGAACCAAAGAAGTCAGCCAAGATGAGTTTACCAAGATGGAATAAGCCAGTGACTTCTAAGAGTTTAAAGTACTGGAAAGCGTTGCGTTCTGCAGATTTTAAAGCTTGACCTTCCACCATGGTCATTCACTGAACGTGACACAATGTTCAGGTACCCGGGGATATCCTTCTGGGTCACTGCCTCAGGAATGCACCGAAGATCAGAGAGCCAGTTTTTCAAGCCAAGTGTGACTTAGATCCTTAACTCCGAATGTAGGGCCATGGAGCTGATGGATAGCAGAGCCACCAGGATTTTTACAAATATTCACACAATAGAATATTTGTAATTACAACCTTAGGGGTGTGCATGTGTGCACACGCGCGTGTACATATATATGTGTTTATGTATTTACATATGTGTGTACATGTATACACACAAATAATGTGACTTTAGAGAGAACGAGAACAGACATCTAAGGATAGGGGATGATGGTATGTGTGACTGAAAGAGAGAAATAGGAGAGATTTACTTTATAAGAGAATCATGGGTAAATATTGATTATAGTTAAAATATAACATATAGTCCTTTTGAAGTTCTTCCTCATATATATTTGGCTTGAGGTTCATTCTACTCACCAGTTTCTGATAGAAGAAGAATGGTCAGTCTGTTTTTAAAGAAAGGAATATTTAAACAAAAAAATTACAAAAATATAGGAAAAGCAAACAGTCAGGCCACTCAATATTTTCCTTTCAGGAATATCAAAGCAATTGTTAATTAAAGTGTGTGTGTGTGTGTGTGTGTGTGTGTGTGTGTGTGTGTATGTGTCCGAGTGTGGGTGTACATATGTGCTCATTGAGAGTGTGTGTCTGTTCTCCAGTGAACTGTGTTCAGGTTCTATTGAAATGAACTCTGATGTTCATAAGAGAAAAGAATTTGGAAGAAAAAGGAAGTGGGGGGAGGAGGGGGGGAAAAAGAAGGAAGAGGAGCAGTATTCCAAACCTTTTATCTGATTAAGGCCTTTGCCATAGGGTAATCGGCGCCTTCCTGGCTTTTGTTTATTCTGGGAAGTTATGAAGCAAGTAGCATGGTTACTTTGACTTCCTGAATAAACTTTTATGATTTCTCAGGCCACTGTGACAGAGATCTCAGAATATAAAACCATGCTTAGTATTTTGTGTTCTTGTAACATGCACAATTCTGAGTACGTAGTAGATGCTCAGTAAGTTTCTTGAATGTCTTGTTTTGAAGAAAGCTCTAAAGAAATACGTAGAATCCATGCATTCTCATTTTTCCCATCCTCCCTTTCTTCTCAGTTTTCCTTTTGACATTTAGATGTTTGTTCTTGATCAGAAAAGAGCTAAGGCCTTACTTTGGAGTTTGGAATTGGCATTGAGATCTAATTTTATTTATTTATTTATTTACTTATTTATTTTTTTTTTTTAAAATATGTATTTTATTGATTTTGTACAGAGAGGAAGGGAGAGAGATAGAGAGTTAGAAACATCGATGAGAGAGTCATCGATCAGCTGCCTCTTGCACACCCCCTACTGGGGATATGCCTGCAACCAAGGTACATGCCCTTGACTGGAATCGAACCCAGGACCTTTCAGTCCCCAAGCTGACGCTGTATCCATTGAGCCAAACCGGTTTGGGCTGAGATCTAATTTTAGAACTTGTTTAAGATGTTTCTGCATAAACCCCAAACAGACAGCTGGACAGTGTTTGCCAGTAGCCTCACAACTCAATAAGTGGATGCAGACAGTTTTAAAGCTTTCTAGTTGAGTATATGTGGCAAAGAGATATAAGGCAAAGATGGCCAAATTCTCAGATTTAAATAACCCCTTTTGGATCACTAACCAAACAAGAATTATGTTGTGGTATTATAAAGCATAATACAAAATAAAACCCTGTCCCAGTTCTGAAGGGATGGAATTAATCCATCTAGCTACATTAAATCCTCCTTTCCTTCTCAGATGATATAATTTATGGAAGTTGTATAAAACTCCTAATTGATATTACCAGGCTATCAGTATAAAATCACCCTGATTTGGACGATCTAAACTGACATTTTTGAAAAAAATGAACCTGTGTCAGAAAGGAATGTTTTAGGAAAGGGCTTCCATTTCTGGCTATAACTGGCAACAAACCAGTCCTTCTGCAGTAAACAATCACACAGCTGGATGAAATAAATGTATGAGACAACTCTTTACAGGTACTGGACAACAGAAAGCACAATATTTTGATCCTGAGAGAAGGAAAACTCATGAGGTGAGTCTGATGGTCATAATCTTGGCCCTCTTCCAAGGAAGAGTTTTCTGGTTGTAGGTAGTATGTTGGAGTCTACTCTGTCACAGCAGTCCTGCTGAAATAAAGAAACAGAGATCAGAGCATGGGGCGATTGAAGTATCTGGAATCTGCAGGGCAGGGCACTAGAAAGGAGAGAGTTGCATGGAGAAGGGGGAATAGAAGTGAGTCTGGGTGTGCCCAGGGAACACTTGGCTGGGCTGGAGTGCACATGTACGGTACAGATTGAAACTATATGAAATTTGCCAAAAGTGTTGTCTTCAGGATTGAAAATGGGCTTTTCATAAATCCATCCAAAAAGTAGAAAACCAAGCCTATAAAAGATCAGGTGAGCAGGCAGATTGACTACTGGTATAAAAAAAAACAAAAAAACAAACAAAAAAAAACCACACAGGTTTTTTGTGTGTTGTTTTTTTTCCCCCCAGAGAAAGATCAAATGCAGAAAGTCTTCAGGGTATTATTAGCTATGATTAGGTATATAAAGAAATAGTAAAATATTACTCACATGAAAAGAAAAAGCCAACAGAAACTAATCCCCAAATGGCTCAGAGTTTGGATTTGGCAGACAAAGCATTTAAAGCAGCTATTATCAATATGTTAAAAGAACTGAAGGAAAATATTGTATAATAGGTGAATATATAGGGCATTTCAACAGAGAAATAGAAACTATAAAATAATCAAAAAATTCTAGAATGGAAAAGTTGAGTAACTGAGAAGAAAACTTTATAAGATGAGCTTAATAGGAGAATGAAAATGATAGAAGGAAGAATAAATTATCTTGAAGACAGACAAACAGGAAAAGAGATAGAGAAAGGGAGAGAAAAAGATCAATGTGAGAGTGAGACATTGAATGGTTGCCTCATGCATACCTTCCACCAGGGATTGGGCCTGAGGCTGGGCAAGCGCCCCGACTGGGAATCGAACTGGAAACCTTAGTATGATGCCCAGCCAACGGAGTCACACCATCCAGGGCCTCTGTAGTCTTTTAAAGCCCTTACTCTCTGCTGTTAGTGTTTTTTATGGATAACCAGTACTGTAGTTTAGAAAGCCTACTGTGTGATTGTTTTATGTTGTTGTTGTACCTCCCTGCAATCTACTGTAAGCTACTTGAAGATTTTGTGATGCTGTCTTGCTCGTCCTTGAACCCTCAGGCCCTGAATGGGCCCAGCACAGGGTACCCAAGATATGCTCCTGCTGATGCAGACTCCTATCCTTTGGGACACACTGAGGTCCCATGTGCCGATAGCTTCCATCACCAAGAGTCTGAGGAAAGTTGAGTTCCTCTACCTTGAGTCACTCTTGAACTTTCCCATCTCCTCCTACTGAACTCTTCTTCTCAGTCATTAAGGCCACCAATCCTTTGCTCCCACATTTCCTCAGTAGACATCTCAGCTCTCATCAGACTGATTTTTTACAGAGAGGAAGGAAGAGGGATAGAAGGGATAGAGAGCTAGAAACATCGATGAGAGAGAAACATCGACTAGCTGCCTCCTGCACAACCCCTACTGGGGATGTGCCCACAACCAATGTACATGCCCTTGACCTGAATCGAACCGGGGACCCCTCAGTCCGCAGACCCATGCTCAATCCACTGAGCCAAACCATTTTCGGCAAGGTCTGAATCTTAATCGTCACTTATGTCCCAAGGATGTCCTTACTCTTCCCTCACAAAAGTCCAGAATCAGGGATGTCCTTCAAATCCAAGAACTAGCCCAGCCCCTTATGCTTCCAGCCCTTGTAGATCTCTCTGTGGCCAAACAGCATTTTTGGTATATCCTCCTATAGGCAGTTCTTCCTGGATTTCTTGTATTTGCTCTTCTGTGTAGCTTCATCTCCCCAGATAGCTTGCAGACTGCTTGCAGGTCACTGTCTCAAAGACTGCCAAGTGCATTTCTGGATACACAGGACTCCTGAATGCTGATGACAAATCTATTTCTGTGACTCCCAATCCTATCACCCAACTGCATTCCCCACCCCCAAATTTTAGTGTGTAAAGGGTGCTGAGAAACAAGCTTCTCTGGAATGGCAACCTGGAGTCCTCAATGAAATCTGTAATGTCTCTCGGTCAGTGCTGCTGCTGGTACTGAGTCACTGCTCATTTGTGGTGATGATCCTAAGCCTCACTTTGTGATTCACGTTCTAAAAACAGGGTGAGGTTTTTCCCCGAGAAACCAATCCCGGTGTGAACTTAGCCTCACAATTATTGGGTTCCTCTGTGGTTGCCAGCTGCTAGCACAGCACTCAAGGTATGGCGTCTGATGGCTTATTGGACGATGTGGTTGTATGTTGGCAAATACCGGAAATCCATTTCATGGGCTTCTCTGTAATTTCTGCCAGGTATGGGACTTCTCATTATCTAACCAGTCCATGCCTGCATCTGAGATTCACGAGTATGGAGTAGATAGATCTTTGGGGCTCTTGAGTTTTGTTATTCTTGCTGTTCCAGGGTGACCCGAGGACTGAAGTCTGGACAGTCTTATCTCCTGGGCTCATGCTTTTAATCTCCATTGCTATACCTAATTTCCTTAGGCCTCAGTTTTCTCATCTGTAAAACTTGAGAGCTGAACTATTGGTCTTTAAATCCGTTGAGCTCTAAAATTTCCAAGTATTCCCCCCCACAACCTTCACCCTTTTCCTTCTTTTCTTTCCCACAACCTTTCCCCATCCACAGTCATACTGTGAATTTCAGTGAATTCATTATCACGAGATCTGCAGGATGTTTTCCCCACTGAGCTGCAACATTGCATGTGTCAGCATGTGGACATGTGTTGTGGCTCTTCTGTTGTTCTTGGACCTGCTTTACATGTTGCTGCTGTTGGGAGAGGAGGCATCTGACTCTTCAATTTTACTGTTTTATCTTGGCCTGCAGCCATTACCACATTGAGTTACTCCAGCGTTTGGGCCAGAGAAAGGCTTCATGGGAAATCAGCTCTTGGGGGCTGGGCTCTATGTGGTTCTTTGGGAGATCTGGTTTGGAGCACTGCATTCTCCAGTCAGTTTGCACATGTCTGGTTCGTGGTTGGTAAGGATCTTAGGAGAGGGACTTGGGAGAGATATTTCTCGGCCTTACACCTTCTGTACAGCTTGGGTGCCCTAGCGGGTTTCCACATGGGGAGTTTCATAGATCATTTTATCATGGTTCCATCATAATTGATATTTGTAAATTGTTTCAGCTGGGTGGTAGTTATTATATATTCTCTAGTACTTTTTAATGAATTTTTTATGACCCAAAGATTAGAGTGTTTTGGCATTGAAAGACCTGGGTTCAAGGGGCGTATCTAACACACCTGCTTGATCATTTTTGGGTGACATTTATGTGTTTGGGGTGGGGGAGGGAGAGAATTAATTTGTCAGTGTCCTGGGATATGTGAATTCTTTCACTTAAAAGCCTGGAGAAACAAAACAAGGACCTGGAAATAAAAATACTGTTGGGTAAATCACTTATTCAACCCAGATTTCTTCATCTATAAAATAATGATATTAATACCTATCTTACTCTACTAAAGTGACTATTGAATCAAATGAATTATTGAGTGAAAATACTAAAAATCGTAAATTCTATACAAACACTAGTTGTTTTTAGGAAGCATCATACAACAAAAGTAATTGCTTTAATTACAACCTTCCCCCCCCAACCCAAAGCTGTTAATGTTTTTATGCTGATTTTCCACAGCATAGATTACCTACTGCAAGTAATAACCTATAATACAATTTTCTTTTTAGAAGGCTATGAGTTCAACTCTTCTAGACTAAAATGAATACTGTGAGTAGTAAGAACTAATATTGTACAAGGTCAATCAGTAGCTCTTTTGCAGAAAAAATCATTAATTTTTCATTAATTCAGATTTTATCAAGTCATCATAAGAGTAAGAGCAAGGTTAAAGTTGTCAAGGGGCCCGCCTCCGGCCGCCCGGGGCTCCGGTCCTCCCCACGGCTGGCCCGCGCCCCGGAAGCTGCACCTGCTCCCGGTCAGGATGGGCAGCAAGATGGCGTCGGCCGGCAGGGTCGTGCAGGTATTCAAGCCACATACTCCATTAATAAGATTCCCTAAAAGAAGAGATCATCTTAAACCAAATGTATTAGAAGCTGTGAGGTCAACAGGAGTACCTTCTCACTCTTCTTCAATTTCACAGCATTCTAAGGGAAGTAAATTGTCAGATTGGCTGATGCATCAGGATCCACCAGACACTGCAGAAATAATAAAAACATAACCTCAGAAATACAGAAGAAAACTTGTCTCTCAAGAAGAAATCGAATATATCCAACGTGGAGGTCCTGAATAATCACGACACTGGCTGCTGTTTGTTATCAAACAAAGAATAGTCTTTACAATAAAGGACTTCCAAAATGACTAATGAGAAATTGTACATTAACAACTTCAATATTTTAAAAAAGAAAAGAAAAAAAATGTAGAAAACTTAGATACTGTGTTTCTTAATTTATGTATCTTGGCAGCTTTTCCACAAGCTTACCTAATTGTTGATATAGTTTATACTTATTAAAGTACACATTTAAAAATGTTAGTCTATTAATTTACTCTTGGTTATCAAGTATTACCAGTGTTGAACTATTAAAAGCGCACAATGTCTAATAAACCATCATAGATTTCCCATTATTTCACTTTTCTTTCAGTTTCTGTTTAAACATTAATTTATCAGGCAGAATTGCTTTTTGGAAGTGATTTTCCTGAAATAGGATGAGGATAGATGAAATAGTGACTCTATTATTTGTTCTTAATTCTTTTAGCATTTTTTTCTTTTTCATTCACAAAATTACTGGAGTATAACTGGCTTAGTAAGCACATCCTACTCTAAACAATAATAATAGAGCCAAGGCATAGCCAGTGACTTTGGGGTATTAAGAGTTAACACAGAAGATTATCAGTAACCTATTTTCACGGGGGTGGGGGGTGGGGAAATAAGCCAGTATAAAATCAGACATCAAAATTAATATAGCAGAAGTATTATGTTTGAATAGAAATTGCTATTATGTTTCTAGGGGTGTTAAGAAAATCTTGTTCTTTGGTTTACTTTACCGTTTTGATTGTATAATGTGTGCAAATTATGCTAATCATTAACTTTCTCAAACTTAATGTCTGAAAGCTTCATAAAATCAACATAAATATTTACTTTATTAAAGCAATATATGAAACTTTAAAGGGTCTTCCTGTGCCACGGGTATATTATTATTGTGAAAGTAAAGCCTCACAAAGCTAAATAAATTCTCTTTCATACCTTTAAAAAAAAATAAAGTTGCCGAAACCGGTTTGGCTCAGTGGTAGAGCGTCGGTCTGCGGACTGAAAGGTCCCAGGTTCGATTCCAGTCAGGATCATGTACATTGGTTGTGGGCACATTCCCGATGGGCGGTGTGCAAGAGGCAGCTGGTCGATGTTTCTCTCTCATCGATGTTTCTGGCTCTCTATCTCTCTCCCTTCCTCTCTGTAAAAAAATCAATAAAATATATTTTTTTAAAAATAAAAAAATAAAAAAAATAAAGTTGTAAAAGGGCAGTAATACTACAAACAAAATCATAAGTCTGTAAAGTATCCTTCTATATGCTTAGAATGTAATTGCAGTAAAAGTAAAGGCTAAGCTTTTATGTATTAATTCACATGGGCCTAGAATCAGAATGTGTTTAACACACATTTTACCTTAAAGCAAATATGCCCTACCCCCTTACTCCAAATGAACAAAATGCCTCCATTTCTATTTTTTTAAATTGGTAAACGGTGCTTGGATATACCATCTGGAGATTGTTGGGTTTCTGCCAATGTTTTAACTCAGGCTTGCCAAGAGCTACCTGCCTAAGGCAAGAAACCGCACTGATTTAATAGGAACGAGCATGCTTTTACTTCGCCATTTGGTAAGAGAACGTGAAAGTACTTTGGGAAATTTTAATATTTGTTTTACAATGATGGCGTTATAGCATAGTTAAAAATATTCCCATACTGAAATAATTGGGGGAACAGGAGGATCTAATTGCTTACATTTGTGTTATTTACAAGTCTGATGTGGTGGCACATGCAGAGATCTTGATGCTAAAGGAGTGGTAGAAGTGGGAGCAAGACAGGGGCACAGAACAGTAAGGCCAGTGGGCACTACCCAGACCTCTTCGTGGGTAGTGTTGAAAGCCCTGGACCTGCCTGGCTGGTGTTGCTCAGTGGTTAAATGTCAGCCTATGATCCAGAAGGTCATGGCTCGATTCCTAGTCAGGGCACATGCTCGGGTTGCAGGCTCAATCCTCAGTGGGAGGCGTGCAGGAGGCAGCCCATGGATGATTCTCATCATTGACGTTTCTATCTCTCTCTCCCTCTCTCACTTCCTTTCTGAAATCAATAATATATATATTTAAAAGGGCCCTAGACCTGAGTAGATTGGGTATAATGTTATGTATCCTTTTTAAATTTTATTTATTTTTTTAACAGATTTCTAATTGGCAGATTAATCAAAGGCAATCTGGCTACATTCTGAGTGCTGCCACCTGCAAGATCACCGTAACAGATTCCTAGGCCCAAGTGCGCCCCGCTACCATACCCTTACCCCACCCCAGACACGACTCTGGGGTCTGCCTGAAGCCAGCAGTGTGACGATGCCCAGCACCTTCCTAGCATGACGACCTTGGACCATGTGATCGCTACCCAGCAGTCGGAGTGGGTCTCCTTCAGCGAGGATCCACTCTTCCCCGTCCCTTCTGAGGGTAAGCGGTGCTTTCATTTCCTAAGGTAGGGGTGTCGAACTCAATCAGAGAAGGGGCCAAAATCTAAAATCCAGCCTAAATCGCGGGCAGAATGGTTTACTGAACAGTCATAAACTGTCATTGTGATGGAAACGCAGTGGAGTGCAGTGATGACAGCGCGGTGCGGGCCACATTGCAAGGCCTGGCGGGACGGATTTGGCCCGCGGGCCTTGTGTTTGACACATGTGTCCTAAGGGAAAGGACTGGCAGAGAAGCACACCTGCTGGCTATGGCTTCCACTTGATTGTTCTTTGGGTGGGATCTTCAGGTGGAAACAAGAGCCAGCCTGCTGTCACTTCCTGAGATGCAGGTTCTTCTGCTTAGAAACCTGGAGGAAGCATCTTAGGAGCCTTGGGTTCCCGGAGAAAGGCCTGGAAACAGCACAAGTATTGGCTGCTGTCTTCCACGCAGCATAAACTTTATATTTACAATGTACTTTACCCTCTGCTCTTTGGGTTGTTACTCCCAGCAGCAACTTGGATTTTTCTCAAGTTTTTAAAGCGTAGCTGTTGAGAGTGACAGGCTGTCGAGGCAGATTGCTTGGGCTCAAATCCTGGCTCCATCACAGATGAGGGAGGTGCCCTTGGATAGATTTTTTTATCCAACATCTCTGTGCGGCAGTCTATCCGTGCAGCACGGATAACCGCAGTACCTACCTTCCGGTGGCTGTGAGGAGGAAATGAATGAATGTGTGTGCCTGGCTCATGGAAAAGCTCTATAACTGCCATCCATGATCATGATGAAGATCGCCAACCTGACTTCTAGGGAACTGGTGCCCAGGCACGAAGTTCAAGGTAGGGTACAAATAGTTGCAGAGCCATGCCAGCTGATCCTGTTCTACTGCAGCTGCCTCTGCTACACCGAAACCAGCCCGCTTCCTTCACAGCACCTGGCAAGTGTGAGTTCTGAGGTGTGTTTCCGTTACAAGTCCTGGAAGTGTGGCTAGTCTGCACTGAATTGTGCTGAAAGTTGGAAATGCCCACAATGGATTGCAAAGACCTAGTAAAAGTTAAATTTTTCTTTAACAACTTTTATATCAATTACGTGTTGGAATTATACATTTTCAACATACTGGGTTGAAATATATATTATTAAAAGTAGTCTTGCCAGTTTCTTCTTACTTTTTTTTAATGTGGCTACTAGAACATTTAAAATTACATATGTGGTTCATTTATTTATTTATTTGACCATGCTAATCTAAAGGCTTTATTAGTTTGTTTGCTAGTTTGAGTTTTTAAAAAGTTTTTATGCAGTGCCTGGCCGGTTTTTGCTTAGTGGTTAACCACCGACCTGTGAACCAGGAGGTCACGTTTTAATTCCTGGTCAGGGCATGTGTGTGTGTGTGGGTTGGGCTAGGGGAGGAATGTAGGAGGCAGCCAGTCAATGATTCTCTCTCATCATGGATGTTTCTGTCTCTCCCTCTTTCTTCCTCTCTAAAATCAATAAAAAAATATTTTTAAAAAGTTTTCACACAGTAAAATGGACCACTTTTTACGTAAAGTTGATGAATTTTTCATATATAGATTTGTGTAACCACCACCACAACCAGAATATAGTTCTTTAAAAAAAAAACGAAAAAACCCCACACAATTATTTGAAAGCAGTTAAATGTTTCAGGACCAATAAAGTGAAACAAATCGAGGGGAAGAGCCTCTGCCACGTTTAGCTATCATTGGTGCAGGGTTTGCACCTGGAAGCCTGCAGGTGTGTAGTTAGGACTGCAAGGAGTTTGAGGTTTAAATTGAAATGTCTTTGGTCCAGGCAGAAGCTCTCCAGTATAGCCATACTCTCTAGCAGTCCCTATTGCCTTTTGCTTTTCTCCTTCGACTCAAGTTATATTTCTTGCTTGGCCTCTGTGGGCATTTTTATTCGTGACCCTCAAGAATTGGTATAGATGCTGAGATAAGAGCAGTGAGCAAGACTACCCCAATCTCAGCCTGGTCATGCTGAGGTTATAGTTTTAAAAACATTGCTAGGAAAGCCCTCCTTTGGCATAGAGGCCGATGGGCATGACTGTTTAGTCCTGTGATCACCCCTTGCCCATCCTTTGTTTTTCCACCCTCCCCACGTGAATGATGTGCTGTCTGGTGTCTGTTTCAGGAGCCACTGAAGAGCACCTTGCGGGCCGGTCATCATCCTCAGACCAGTCCGAGAGCTCCTCCGGGGAGAACCATGTGGCGGATGGAGGCTCTCAGGACCTCTCCCACTCGGAGCAGGATGACTCCTCCGAGAAGATGGGCCTCATCTCTGAAGCGGCCTCTCCTCCCGGGAGCCCTGCGCAGCCCCCGCCTGACCTGGCTTCAGCCATCAGCAACTGGGTTCAGTTTGAAGATGACACGCCCTGGACCAGCACTTCACCACCTCCTCCTAAAGAAGCAGGTGGGACAGGTGGGAGGCTAGGGAGGGATCCGGCTCAGGTCCGTGCTCCTCGGGGATGCTTCTCCATGAGAGTGTAGAAGGCTGCCAGGGCTACTTGACCTGCTCCCAAGCTGGAAGCACTGGCCACAGAGGGGAGAGCAGGCAGAGGTCTCATTGGGCTTAATTATACAAACCCTTTTTGTGTTTTCTTTTAAATATATTTTTATTGATTTCAGAGAGGAAGGGAGAGTGAGATAGATTTAGAAACACCAATGATGAG
This sequence comes from Pipistrellus kuhlii, assembly GCF_014108245.1. NCBI lineage: Eukaryota > Metazoa > Chordata > Mammalia > Chiroptera > Vespertilionidae > Pipistrellus > Pipistrellus kuhlii. The sequence goes on from NW_023425404.1 coordinate 6,634,191, forward strand.
AGAAAAATCATTGAGCGGCTGCCTCCCGTATGCCCCACACTGGGGATCAAGCCTGCAGCCTGGGCATGTGCCCTGCTCGGGAATCAAACTGTCACCTCCTGGTTCATAGGTTAATGGCTCAACCACTGAGCCTTACGGGCTGGGCTGCAAACCGTTTTTGTCAGCATCAGCGTATGGAAGCATTTCTGTGTTCTGGGCCATTTCCAGCCTTACACCCTTGTCCCTGGCTGTTGGTCTATCTGGGAGGTATGCATATTTCTTTATCTGTTAGGGATTAGAATTGCATTTACTCTGCATCTAAATTGTAAACTCCTTAAGCGTAGAAATGAATGTCTCTGAGTGTGGACCACCAACCATTTCTAATAGAATCACCAGTTAAATATGGATATGTTTGTGTCCCAAACCTTTTGAATCCAAATCTTTAAGCCGGGCACTGTCTTTAGTGCTAAGTACCTGATTTTGTGGGATTTCAATGGCTGGATGCTGCACTGGCGAGGTTGGCGAAGCCAGAGGAGTTGCTAGTCCTCACCTAGTAACCTGGCTGCACGGGTGACTGGATAACCTTGGTAACAAATGACTACCAACCTAGTGGCTTAAACAGCACAGGGTTATTATTTTACAGTTCTGTAGCTCAGAAGGCCAGCCTGGACGCCACTGGGCTAAAACCCAGGTGTTGTCAGGCCAGCATTCCTTTCAGGAGGAGCTGAGGCAGAATGGGTTTCCTTGCACTTTCCAGCTGCTAGCAGCCACCCACATTCCTTGACATGCGCCCCAGGCTCTGTCTCCGGAGCTAGCAGTGCTGCATCTCTCTGCACCCATGTTCTGTGCACCCTCTCTCCGAGTGACTCTTGCCTCTATCTGCATTTTAAAGACCTTGGCTGCCCCTTCCCCACAATCATCATGGATAACTTTTCCCCATCTCAGAGTTCCGTTTGCTGTGTAAGGTGTCCTACTCACAGTTTCTGGGTATTAGGTGTGGGCATCATTTGTAGGGGACATTATTTTGTCTGCCACTGAGAAGAGCAAAAAGGCAAGGCTGATAAGTTTTTCTGTTGGTAAGTTAAATATTTTGGTCGTTTCAATTTTTAAAAAACAATTCCTTTGTTTTTCAGACATGCCTTTCACACCAGTAGAAACAATTTTAGGAAAAGATGAAAGATAATTCTACTATGGAATAAACACTTCCACTTTGACATACTGATTTGCCCATTAATGGATGCGTTTTCCTATTTAAGCATCAGATTTCTCTTGTTGGCGAGAAAGCCTCACCCTCAAAGCAGCAAGGATGAAATGACAGGTCCAGACAGGCTTCCCCGTCTAGCTGGAGGGAGGCAGTAACCTTTTCTAACACCTGACACTGGCGAGACAAGGGGCTGATGAAGCACTTATAAATGTGGTGAAAGTTTCTGAGTGCTGGGCAGTGAATCAATACACTCTATGTTTCTTATTTTTAGTAAGATAATGTCTACTGGGTGTTTACTCTCCTAGGCACTACGCTCAAAGCTCTGTACTCCTTACCACAATCACATGGGGAAGGTATTAATATTATATTCATATTACACATGAGGAGACTGATAGATAAGATAGTGGTTTTGGAAGTTGCCCAAGGCTTTGCTGGGAAGTGTTAGAAGAAAGCTTCCGACACAGGCAGGCAGGCAGGCCCCAGGATCTCAGAAAAGCCTCGGCATGTTCAGTGGTACATTTTGTGGATCTGCCTGCCCAGCTGTAGTTTCCTCTGCTCCCTCATTCCTGGGAGGCTGGGAGATGAGGGAGGATGGGGTGGTATTTCTCCACTCATTTGCCCTAAAAAGGTCATTGATTATATTCATGGCATTCAGATTCTTTCTCATCTTGTTCATTCATATCTGGTCTTTAGCCTTAACTATTGCTCAGAACTAATTATATGACAGATGAGTCAATTTGCTTCAATTCTTCACCACTTATTTTTGATAACCTTAACTATGTTGCCCCCATTTGACTGAGGATCCTAGCCTGTTAACGGATAATGTTATGAGTAGTGTCAAAAGCTTATGGCCCTTGCCGAAACCAGTTTGGCTCAGTGGATAGAGTGTCGGCCTGCAGACTGAAAGGTCCCAGGTTCAATTCCTTTCAAGGGCATGTACCTTGGTTGCAGGCACATCCCCAGTAGGGGGTGTGCAGGAGGCAGCTGATCGATGTTTCTCTCTCAGCAATGTTTCTAGCTCTCTGTCTCTCTTCCTTCCTCTCTGTAAAAAATCAATAAAATATATTAACAAAAATAATAATAAAAGCTTATGGCCCTGGCTGGGTGCTCAAATGATTGAAGTGTGTTCCATGCATCAAAAATGTTGTGAGTTCGATTTTCAGTCAGGGCACATACCTGTGGGTTCAATCCCTGGTCAGGGCGAATACAGGAGGCAACTAGTTGATGTTTCTATCTCTATCTCTCTCTTCCTTTCTCTCTTTCTAAAATAAAAAACAAATAAACAAGCATATCCTCAAGTGAAGATTAAAAAACAAAACAAAAACCTTATCCTTTAAGGCAGCAGTTCTCAAAGTGTGGTCTATAGATCCAGGTGGATTCTAAAGACCTTTTCAGGAGGTCTATGGAGTCAGAGTGATTTTTATAATAACTCTAAGATGTTATTTACCTTTTTCACTGTATTGGCATTGGCATTGATGGTACAAAATTAATGGTGAATAAAACTTCTGGCACTGTGTACTTACTTAAAAAAGTCAATCTCACTTAATATTTTTGATGAAGTAGTACAAATTCTTAATTTTACTAAATCATGATTCTTAAGTATATCTCTTTAATATTATCTGTGACAGTTTGGGAAATATGCATACAATACTTCTTCCCCATATTAAAGTATAATGGTTGTCTTAAAGAAAAATGATTACCTAGAAAAATAATTGTTTAAAATTTTTTCAATTAAAGAAATAAATTTAAAAAGGTAAAATGTTTATAAACATTTTTAAAAAATATATTTTATTGATTTTTTACAGAGAGGAAGGGAGAGAGATAGAGAGCTAGAAACGTTGATGAGAGAGAAATATTGAACAGCTGCCTCTTGCACACCCCCTACTGGGGATGTGCCCGCAACCAATATACATGCCCTTGACCGGAATCGAACCTGGGACCCTTCAGTCCGCAGACCGACGCTCTACCACTGAGCCAAACCGGTTTCAGCCTATAAACATTTTTAAATGTTTATAATGAAAACTAGAGGCCCAGTTCATAAAATTAGTGCATGGGGAGGGGTGTCTCAGCCTGGTCTGCACCCTCTCCAATCTGGGAACCCTCGGAAGATATCTGACTGCTGGTTTAGGCCTGCCCTCACCTGCCAGCCTAATCACCCTCAACTGCTCTCCCCTACTGGCCTGATCACCCCCTAACTGCTTGCCCCCCAGCTGTCCTAATTGCCCCTAACTGCCTCTGCCTCGGCCCCTGCCACCGTGGCTTTGTCTGGAAATAAGCCGTCCGTCCGGAAGATGTCCGGTTGACCCAGTCTAATTAGCATATTACCCTTTTATTAGTATAGATAATGCAAAAAAAGTCCTTGAAAAATATTAATATTTCAAAAACAGATCCCCCAACACTTGCATGACTGCACACATATCTAATCCTAATCCCAGCACTAGTTGTAATAAGACATGTTTTGTATGTCTTCCTTCATTTGCTTGTAATTCTCCCCAGAAATCTTACTCAATTTTGCCCCAGATCAGTAGTTCCCACCTGGAAAAAACTGGGGGTGAGGGGACAGCTTATATAGAGTGACTGGTGTTTTTTAGACTAATCTGACAATATAGAAACAAACTATCAGTTTCTCATTTACCTATTCTAAAAATGCTTCTCTTAGCTTATGAATTTACATCAATCAGATCCTGGATCTATATTGGGCTAAGCGTCAGTATATCAAGTAAAAATTTTGTTGGCATGGATAACACATGAATGAATTAGAACTGAGTAAGCAAGATATTTGATCTGTTGTATTTAAACATGCAGAAATTGAACCTGTGGCGAATGGTGGAATGTGTAGGTGTGTCTTCATGCATAGTAGGTAGTGAAGTTCAGCCAGAAAAAAGGGCTCCATGGGAAGTGTTTTGGTTTCAGCCATTTTCGCAGTCACCTAAATATCACTAGAACAAACAGACTTTTTTTCTATAAGATAGTTGCAATTTCCATTTCATTCCTCACTCCCCATTTGCCTGTATTAAATGCCCAGCACTTCTGATAAATCAGAGGTCTCTGTGTCAGGAGAAAGGGAAAATGTATGCATTGGATCCATCCTATGCAGCTTCTCTGTGAATATCCTTATATGAGAAGATTATGATCTTGGCCTACCAGAAATAGGTGGGAGGAACAAAAAAGAGAATCAATGAGAACAATAGCGCTGTTCCTAGTCTGGATTTCCAGAAGCAGAAAGTGGAGCTTTACTTAGCCCAGCTGTTCCATGCCTTAACATCTGGCTTGCAAAGAGAAGTTAGGAAAGAAAGAACACACACACACACACACACACACACACACACACACTAGCCAGGTGAAGAAATGTTTTTCTGGGATGCTTCCTCTTTTCCCCCCAGTTCCCATGCCTTCACTCCTCTCAGTTTTTTTCGGGCAGATGAAGTATACACACACACAAAGAATTTTTTATCCTTTAAGCTATGCCACCTAAGAATAAAGCCTGGGGAGCATTGGATTTCAGCCTGGAATGGGAATGTACTATTGGCCCTAATTAAAATGCAAGGAGGCTGTAGGCATGGTGGAGTTAGGGACAAAGAGACTGTCATCAGTGTTAAATCTCTTATTTTTGTGCCATTTAAATACCAGAAGCTGAGCTGGGAGCTTAAGGAAGTGAGGGAGTTGCTAGGTCCCATCCTGGTGACCTGGCTCCTTAGTTTATTGTTCACTGAAGCATACCAAGGTCGATTGTATAACCTGGAACTACAGCTGGTGGGGAAAACAACTCCAGAAACGCTTACAGCCATCAAGGGAACAAGTTTCTTTTGGATTTCAACTAGGGCAGGATTTGCAGTGAATCAAATGCCATTGTGGTTGGTCTGGGGAAAAAGAGATACAGATCTCCCTTAGGAAAAAAAATATTGATAAAAGCAGTTAAGTGACAACACCTTTATAACCATATGTATAGGAAAGACAACTAGCATCAACTCCTTGGACCCGAGGATACTAGGGTGAGAGTACATAAAATCATGCCCCTTGAATCTTCTGTAGACATTATTTCCTCCCTTTCCTGAAATTTGGTGTAGGCCAACTTTGGGATTCATATCTCTTTGGCTTAAGAAGACCACTTTGGCTCAGATTATGTTGATAAATATTATCTTTTGAAGGATTTTTTTTATTAGAGTTTTAAGTGTCAAATACTTAAGACTGAAATTAGCCACTAGAAGACTGTTCACATCTCCTGTGTGAAGATGCCATATGAGCAATCTGTATTACCTGGTGAAAAATATAGAGAAATTTAACTGAAAACTCATTTGCTGAATCCTGAACTAAATGCATAGCTATTATGTTAAACCCGGGCAGAATGAAGGTGTTTTGAAAAGTGAGCTTCTGGTGAATCTGTTCAAGTAAAAATGGAATCTTTATATTGTTCTTTAAAAAAAAAATTTTTTTTCCAAATGAACTTCAACTCGGATAGTCTTTTATTCACATCGTGTTTCTGAGTTTTCCTAGTTGTGAAAAGTTTTCCTAGCTTAGTATTTTGCCTTCTCTGGCTTTAAAATTCCATTGTGTACCAGGAAGACTGTAGTGGTCATTCTTTACAAAGATTCTCTCAGAGCAAAGACTGATTTTATGTATTTTTTTTTTTCATTATACAAGTTGTGTGTGTGTGTGTGTGTGTGTGTGTGTGCGCGCGCGCACGTTTAGACTATGTTTGCAAATGCATGCAGACAAATTGGAAGAGCAAAGTTCATCCTCAAAATTAAAAAAAAAAAAATTAAGGCGTTATTATCAGCATGAGGCTTCCTGTTCACTCGTCACGCTTTGCACTGACCTTCCTCTGCGGACATGGCCATTTGGTAGCAAGGCCAAGGCTGAATTGGACCCATTATGCAGATCCTGCAGGATATGCATAGTTACAAACATTAAAAAACACACAAAACTTTTATTTCCGGAACATTTGTCCCTCAGCCCAAGCCATACACTTGTATTCCCTTGTGCTTCAAATGTCTTCCCCAAAGACTTGGGCTAAGGCCTTCCCATTGTGTCTGGGGAAGCTCATTATCTGGGACCAGAGAAAGAGCCACTTGTTTGGGGAGGACCAGGGATGATGTCAGCCATTCAAGAGGGAGGCAAGGGGACAGCTGAGAGACTTAATCCCAGGGAAGTCTAGCCCAGCCCAGCGGGTAAGTTCTATTATGTTTTTCATTCTGCCACTGGGGGCGAGTGGTGGGTGGGGGTGGCATAAGATCCCAGACCCTTGGTGATTGTAGCTGTGGCCCACTGCATGCATATGTATATCTGAGGTCTTTTTTTCCTTTAATACCTTGAATTGTTCTTCTCCACTTTTTAATATAATTTGTGACCTTTCCGGAACCCATCTCAGACAGGGATGTCCTCGGGAATGAGTTTGGACAGAGCCCTTCTTCCTCAGGACCCTCTCTTCTGGGATCCAGGCTGCTCTTGCTGTTCCCAGAAAGCTCTTTTCTGTTCTTGCTGTTCCCTGTATTCCTTAGAGCTCTTCCACATTTTCACTCAGAGCTCTGCTCAAGCATCTCCTCCCAGCTTTTCTCCGCTTTAAATGTGTACACCCATGACTCTACCCAAAGCTAGGTTGTATATTTGTTTCTTTGGTTATTGTCTCTCTTCCCCAGTAGAGGGAAGGGACTTTATCTGCCTCATTCACACTCTGTCCCAGACTATGGTGCATGGAACCTAGTAGGCATTCACTTAGCATTTGTTGAATTAATGAATGAAAAGAGAAAGATGTACTATATGAAACCTGCTATGGAATGACTAAGTGACTTCTGTTTACGGGGCCAATGCACTTTTAGGTTGAAAGACAGCTTCCTCAATAAAGTGAATTTTTTTTTTTTAAACAAAAGAGGTAAAGAAAGGAGGCCAGTCTCTTCCTCATCATGCCCTTTTCTTATCAGCTAACTAAACTATTATCATCAGTTTTTGATTTTCCATTGTTATACACACAATGCATATACATACATACATATACACAAACATGCCACATGTACACAGAGGCATAGCATATACACATAAAATAACATACCTATACATATACATACATATGTACATATATGCAGAGTGGGGCAAAGCAGGTTTACAGTTGTTTATATGGAAAATAATATAATAATTCATAAATAATAGAAGAATAAACTATTTCTCAAACTCACAACTGTAAACCTACTTTTGCCCCATCCTGTATGTGTACAAACACACGCATACTTTTCCTGGGGGCCGCCTTAAAAAACACACTTAAAACTGCCCATTATGTTTTTTGTTGGATTTGAAGGTACCATCATGTCATGGGGGAAAAGGGGCCTCTCAATGATGAATTTTTACAGCTACCTGAAAGGGATCTTGAAATATTTCACTAGAACGTCAATATTATCCTTTTTCGGAGACTGCTAGCTCACCCAGATGGGCCTTGTGGCCTGTCTGACCCCCTGTGTGGGACACAACACAGTACACTAGGCAAGCATGCATTCATTACCTAGCTCATTCATGCAACAAATATTTAGGTGCTGGGAAAGTAATTATGAGAAAGTTGGCCACAGTCCCTGCTCTCTTCAAGCTGAGGCTGCCGCATGGTTAGGCAATCTGTTACCAGTGAAGCCTTGTGGGGTGAGAGGAGTCCCTCCGAGCCAGTCCTGGGACAGCTGCTCCTCATTGCCAGTGGTGAAATCGCAGGCTAGCCACACAGAAAGACCATGGTTTGATCTGCTTTGGATTCATGGAAAGGCATGTTTATAGTGTTAGACATATATAGCTCAAGTGAGTAGACATCGAAGTGTACATAAAGGACATGACATCAAAATGCATGTATTAAAAATGTTCATCTACCCAGTACCCCAAAGGAGAAAGAGAAAGAGAAGTAATGTATTTGCCGTATTGGTGAAGCTGACAACTTGTACATTTATTATTCATTCAACCAATGGTGCCTTAAGCCCCCACTATGAGCCTAGTCACTGTTCAAGTCACTGGGGATAAGAGGAATATTTCTGCCCCATGGAGCATGTGTTCGGTTGGGGGAGCCATTCCAGAAACACGATAAAGGAGTAGACAATGTAAGTGTGTTAGGGAATGTGGGATGTGGGAAGGAGACAAAAAATGAGGCCCAAAAGGGGGCTGCGTGAGGGACAGTGTGAAATTTTAGAGGAGGCCAGGGAGTGTCTCTCTGTGCTGCAGCTTTTGAGTGAAGGCTTTAGAGAAGTGAAGGAGCAACCTTGCAGAAATTGGGGAAGGAGCCTTCCAGGCGGAAGAAGCTGCAAGTGAGGAAGGAACTAACTACAAGTGACCAGTGTCTGAGGGACACCGTGTTCCTGGGGTGTGACTGCAGTGGAGGCAATGGGAGGAAGGGGGTGTGCTGGGGGCAGGAGGGGTGGGGGAGAAGAGGAGGAGACAGGCAGAGTCCTGGGACACAGACCACACACCTCCTCAGAGGGCACGGAAAGGACTTGCACGCTTACTGTGGGTGAGATGGGGAACTAGTGGAGGGTTTGGAGCACTTCAGTTTGAACTGATAATTCTATTCAGACGGTGGCTGAGGCCCTAACCTGTTTGGCTCAGTGGATAGAGCATTGGCTCAGACTGAAGGGTTCCAGGTTCCATTATGGCCAAGGGCATGCACCTTGGTTGTGGACTCGATCCCCAGAAGGGGGCATGCAGGAGGCAGCTGATGGATGTTTCTAACTCTCTATCCTTCTCCCTTCCTCTCTGTAAAATCAATGAAATATATTTTTTTTAAAAGAAAAGAAAAGAAAGGTGTGGCTGAGGACAAGTGAAGAAGCAGAAAGACCCGACGGGAGGCATTTGCAAATGAGCCGGGCAGGAGAGGGTGGTGGCTGGCACCAGGCTAGTAGCTGGGAGGTGGTGGGAAGGGATAGGATTTCAGATGTGTTTTGGAGGTGGAACTGATGGCAGTTGTGATGGACAGAATGTGAGAAAACTTAGGGAGGCCTGGAAGGTTTCAATCTGAGAACCTGAAAGGATGAAGGAGCTGGTGTGGAGGGGATCACAGAAATGTAGTTTTGGACACAAAGTTTGATCCAAATGGAGAGTTCAAGGATTTTGTCTGGAAATGATAATAACTACTGAGCTCTGTTTGAGAACTACTTTTGTGCTGAGCACTTCTCCAGGTTTTTTGTTATTATTAACTTAATCCTCCTATGAGGTACGTACTATTTTTAGCCCCATTTTACAGGTTAACAGGCAGAAGAACAGATGGATTAAGTAACTTGCCCCAGGCTATAGGGCCAGATTCAAGATCCTTGTACTTAAGGTACCCCATAGGAGAGGGAGAGGCAGATTTCTATGTTTCATCCCTTTTTTTCTTGCCGGATGGATGGGGCCGGGAAGCACTGGGATGAGGGCAACATGTTGCTACCAAAGGCCCACCCCAGAGAGAAGAGTTCAGGCTCAGCACTTCAACTCTTTTGTTGCCTGAGGGTATTCAGTCCAGAACCTAAATAGAAGGATTCATCCAAGATTGCTAAGTGGATAATTAACGTTCATTAGACCAAATGAGAACAGACTGTGAGACGGAGGGACTGCGCCTCTCCCAGCTGCATTACTCTGTGTTTCTCTTTCAAGGGAAATATTACCATGTTATCTAAGAAATGTGAAGACCTAATGTGAAAATGTAAATAATCTGAATAGCTTTCTTTCTAAGTCATTGGAATCTTTTGATATGTGGTTTTAATAAACCTTAACTATTTTAAGGAACATATTTTCAATGTATATACAATTTTTATTTTTTAATAAAAGGAATCTATTTTAAATGTATATTAAATTATAAAGAACAATAGTTCAACCCAATACCCAGTTTAATAAATAGAACGTTGTCATCACCCTCTTCCCTCCCTCCGCATCACCACTTTTCTGTTCTGGGTTTTGCGTTAATAATCGCATTACTTAAGATTTCTAACAGTTATACTAGCTGCACATGTATTAAGAATGATATAATTGAATTTCACCTGTTTTTGAACTTTATATAAGTGGAATACTATTGTATGTATTATTTCATGGCTTGCTTTTTTTAACACAACATTCTGGGAGATTTTTCCATGTTTTTACCTGTAATGATAGTTCCCTTGGTTTTCATTGCTGTGATTCCATTTTATTAATATCCCACAGTTCATCTTTCGGTTCTATTATTGGTGGATATTTGAGTTGTTTCTACTTTTCTGGGAATTAAGAATGCGCTTCTTTGAGCATTCCTTTTGTATGATTTTTGTTTTTTTTTCTGGAAGGAGTCTAAACATAAACCCTGGTGAACATGTGTAAGTAGTTCTCTTGTATAAAAAAGTTGGAGGGGCCCTAGCCAGTTTGGTTCAGTGGATAGAGTTTTGGCCTGGGATTCGATTTCAGTCAAGGGTACATACCTTGGTTGCAGGCTTCTCCCTGACCTGAGCCCTGGTCAGGGCTCGGGCAGGAGGCAAGCAATCCATATGTTTCCCTCACATTGATATTTCTCTCTTTTTTCCCCTCACTCTCCCTAAGCCTTAGGGCCTAAGGGGAAAAAAATACCTTTGGGTAAGGATTAACAACAACAACAACAATAAAAAGTTGGAGGGAAATTACTGTGCTGTAGGATATGTTTATTTTTAATTTTATCAGATAACACCAATTTATCTCCATTAGCCATCCTATATAATAAAAGGCTAATATGCAAATTGCCCCCTCGAAAGTTCAACCAAGAGACTAGGAGTTTGATCGATTGCTATGATGTGCTCTGACCACCAGGGGATGGTGTGGAACATGGTAGGTGACCAACAGCAGCAGTAGGGTGCTGAGGGATCGAGGGAAGGAGTGGGTGGGGAGGCCCGGAGGTAGGGAATCATATGGGCCCTGATCGCTGGCCAGGCCTAGGGACCCCACCTGTGCACGAATTTCATACACCAGGCCTCTAGTATATATAAAAGAGGCTTCAGCCTCACTTGCTCTCTTACACTTGGAATTGTCATTTCTATTTTTGTCACAGGGAGGTAAGGAGATAGAAAAGGGAGATAAGGAGAATGGTATTTCATGTGGTTTTAATTTGCATTTCTTAGATTACTAATGAGGTGGAGCATCTATTTTTTTCCATTTGGATTTTTTCATAAAATGCCTATTCAAGTATATTCTTGTTGGGGCTTCTCCCTTTTTTTCTTGCTGATTTCTAGGAGTTTCTTGTGGATTTAATGAATGGCAGATATTATCTCCTACCTGTGGGTGGTCTTTTCACTTTCTTTATGGTGCCTTTTTTAGTTCTGGTTATTAATCCTCACCCATTTTTTCCACTCACTTTTTAAAAATTTTTATAGAGAGTGGGAGGAAGAGATAGAAGAAGAGAGGAAGAGAGGGGAATGGGGGGGAGAGACAAAGAGAAAGAGAGAGAGAGAGAGAGAGAGAGAGAGAGAGAGAGAGAGAGAGAGAGAGAGAGAGAAACATCAGTTGCCTCTCAAACGTGCCCTGACCCTTTGGTGCACAGGATGATGCTCCAACCAACTGAGCCGCCTGGCCAGTGCTTATAGAGTTTTGCTGTCTACTAGTGGAGTTGTTTGGTTACCCTGCTTGTGATACCTTGGGATTTCTAATCTGAGAAGTAAAATTTTTAATAAATTCTTAGCCAACATTTTCCCAAATATTGCCACTGCAAACGTGGGAAGATTTAATATTTAAACCCTTGAACAAAGGAATTCTCGCGTCTCTGTCTCTTGCTGCTCGCACCTGACTCCTGGCTGATGGGGCTCTCATGCTCTATCTTTGCCCACGTGGCCCCCAGCCATGCAGACTGCACACAATAGACAGATGGACTGAATCTAACCTAATGCTACATCGAACCCCTCACTCCCATGGAATGGAAACTCTGGACACCAGTCCTATTTTAGCTCCACTAACGCCCCAGCTCCACCTTTTTCAGGACTGGGTTAAGGGCATGGGACTTTACCAACCCGAGGAATGTAAGTCCCCTTCCTGAGATTGATAAATTCGATTAAGTTGAAATTGAAGACCCAAACGCAAGAGAAAAATAATGGATAGGGCTTTCTTAAGGCAAAAGTAAGCCTTTCACTAAAGTTATATTCTGGGGTGTGACTGCCCACCATGACCTGCCCCTTTTCCCCTCTCCCACCCAACTCCTGCCCCACCCCAGGCCTTCCCCACACTATTGCCTGTGTCCTTGGGTTATGCATATATGGTCTTAGAAAACTTAACTTCTAAAAAAGAGACTTTCTGAAGTGATTTTTGAAAGGCTGAATTTGGTGCTCAGAGCTAAGGAGATAAAGCCAAGTCCTGTGCATTTCCCCCTTGGAGACATTGTTCATTGTATTGCATGTCAGCAGCCCCAGTACATGTCCAATTGCACATATAACAATGTGCAGCATCGCCAGTTACAGTCCAACCAAGGCATGCAGAGGCTTATCGCATTCACATGCAAATATATGTATACTCCATAGCCACTCTTATCCCTTGACCCGATGTAGACCTAATTTTGCAGTTTAAGTTAGTTAGTTATCTTGAACTTGTTGGCCTGCCACTAAAAATGGACAAAATGTAAAGATAAGGGTGAAACTGTAAGACTCGTGTAGTTTGGGTTAGAACGAAGCTGAAATCTAAGTTTTGAAATAAAAGTAGACCCTAAAGTCACTCATATTCTTTAGTAAGATTTTGTGTTTTGTTTTGAGGGTCATGAGTATCATTTTTGACACTGACTCACAGTGGTGTCTCAGTTGCTACGTAGTATCATGAGTGGTACTGCCTACATACTTCCTTGCCTTGTGCAGCTGTTGAGATTTCATAGGGTCTGAGCAACATCGAAGTAAGATAAGCTCTGAAGGAAAACAACAGTTATTTAAAGTGTATGCTTTTGGTTTGTGGTCTGCCCCCAGGCCTTCCATTGACCTTGCCCTGCTGGACATGCCCTTCCTTCAACTCGCTGGGGAGATGCCCTCTGACCTCTGAGAGCAGCTGGACCATGCACTCTGAAGACACCAGTAGTCCTAGTTGCGGCCCCTCATACACAGACCTGCAGTTCATCAGTGCGGAGGAGCAGATGAGTGGCAGGGCATCTAGGGCCGACTCCACAGGTAAGACGGAGCACCAAGCCACAGGGCTTTGCCAATCACTCTCCCTGACCTGTAGCCCTTTTTCAAATCTCTGTAGCCAGCTTTGTTTGTAGAATAAGGTCAAGGTTAACATCCAGTCAAAATACTAGATTCCTGAGTGATTCAAAATTGGGTTATTAGAAAAGAAAACATATACAGATTGGCTGGTTGGTTAGAAGATAATCAATATTGGGAAACCATTTGACATATATTATTATTATTATTATTATTATTATTATTATTATTATTATTATTTTATTTTTTGTAGTATTACATATGTCTCTCCCCCCCCTCCCCCATTGACCTCCACCAGGTTGCTCTCACTCCCCTGCTGTCTGTGTCCATTGGTTATGCTTATATACATACATACAAGTCCTTTGGTTGAACTCTTACCCCCACCCCCCCAGCTTTCCCTCTGAGGTTTGATGGTCTGTTCCATGCTTCTTTGTCTCTATTTTTGTTCATCAGTTTATGTTGTTCCACAAATGAGTGAGATCATGTGATATTTATCTTTCTCTGTGTGACTTATTTTGCTTAGCATAATGCTCTCCAGGTCCATCCATGCTGTTGTGAATGGTAAGAGTTTTTTCTTTTTTATAGCAGCATAATATTTCATTGTGTAGCTGTACCACAGTTTTTTAATCCACTCATCTTCTGATGGGCACTTAGGCCATTTCCAAATCTTAGCTATGGTGAATTGAGCTGCTATGAACATAAAGTGCATCTATCCTTCTGATTGGTGTTTCTGATTTCTTTGGGATATAGACCTAGAAGTGGGATCTGGGTCAAATGGGTTTCATTTTTAATTTTTGAGGAAACTCCAAACTATTTTCCACAGTGGCTGCACCAGTCTGCATTCCCAGCAGCAGTGCACGAGGGTTCTTTTTCTCCACATCCTCACCAGCCCTTGCTGTTTGTTGATTTGCTGATGATAGCTATCTTTTGAGACAGCATGAATGGAACTGGGAATTATCAAGTCGATTCAGTGAGTTTGGCATTACAATGGTACTGAAACCAAAGAAACAAGGCCTGCTTCCTCTGAGCTCCAGCACCTGGGTGAGGCCTTGGGGGACACAGACACATGCCAGCAGGAACTGGATTGTCTGGCATCAGGGCAGGAACTCAGGGTGGCTTTCTCCCAGATGCAGGAGCTCACAGGGATCATAGTTCCTATCCCGGGACTTCCCCGGTCACAGGGCTGACTTGACAGTATGTCTTAATGTGTTATTTTCCTGACGGTTTGGTACAAGTGCTGTTCTTTGTCAATTTTGGGTCTCCTTGGATAACAACTATTGGTAATATTCACAAAATTGAATCTTGCATCCTACCACCCAAGCATATTCCCTCTTCAGCAAAAGGGAGGTAGATTTAAGCAGAGAAAAAGTAAATGTTGCGTGAAGTGGAATGAGTGTCAGGACTCAGCCACTGTATCTAGACTACAAATCATTTTGCAGTTATGTTTATTCTGTTGGGCCTGAGTTGAGCTATATATGTTAGCATGCAGCATCCTGGGGTCTCATTGTTACATTTTCAGTAGGTGTAGGATGGAATGTTGGCTGGCTTCAACGGTGGTATTATGGCCCATCGGCAAGTACCATACTGCATATTAGGATTAGGATGGCATTGGAAACATGTGATGTGTTCTTGGTGTTTTGGTTGTTGGGACCAAGAGATTGTTTTCCTTTGAAAGGGATGGAGTTACTGGTAGTTTCTCTGTGGATGAAATTACCCAATGTGTCCAATAATGTTTTTTCTTCTTAAATCTTTAGGAATTTGTCTCTGAATCATTTTTCAAACTTGGGCAACATTTACCCTCATGCTGTGTACTATTGGGGGCTCTATAAAGAGAAAGGGTTCAAACATACCCAGCTTACATGGCTCAGTGGTTGAGCATTGACCATTGAACTAGGAAATCATGGTTCGATTCCCAGTGAAGGAACATGCCAGAGTTGTGGACTTGATCCCCAGTGTGGGGTGTTCAGGAGGCAGCTGATTAGTGATTTTTTCTCATTAATGTTTCTATCTCTCTATCCCTTCCTTGCTGAGTCAATACACACACACACACACACACACACACACACACACACAGAGTATATATACTAATAAAAGCCTAAGTGGTCCTTGTGCCCTCGTGCAATGCTCTTACATCATCACAAGATGGCCAGCACAAGATGGACAGCAGGGGAGGGCAGTTGTGGGGGGACCAGACTGGCAAGGGAGGGCAGTTAAGGTGACCAGGCTGGCAGGGGAGGGCAGTTGGGGGTGAGATCAGGCTGGCAGGGGAGGGTAGCTGGGGGCAACCAGACCTGCAAGGGAGGGCAGTTGGGGGCCATCAGGTTGGCAGGGGAGGGCAGTTGAGGGCAATAGGGCCAGCAGGGGAGCAGTTAGGCATCAATCAGGCCAGCAGGGGAGCAGTTTGGGGGCAATCAGGCTGGCAAGAATAAGTGGTTAGGGGCAATCAGGCAGGCAGGCAGGTGAGTGATTAGGAGCCAGCACTCCTGGATTGTGAGAGGGATGTCTAACTGTGGAATCAGGCCTAAACTGGTAGTTGGACATCCCCCAAGGGGTTCTAGATTGGAGAGAGTGCAGGCTGGGCTGAGGGACATACACCCTGCTCCCCGCCATGCATGAATTTCATGCACCAGGCCTCTAGAGTGTGTGTGTGTATGTGTGTGTGTGTGTGTGTGTGTGTGTGTGTGAGAGAGAGAGAGAGAGAGAGAGAGAGAGAGAGAGAGAGAGAGAGAGAGAGAGAGAGAGAGAGAGAGAGAAAGAGAGAGAGAAAGGGTTCAAATAGAATTTAGTTTGGTATTTGATAAATTTGCAAAGAATTCTAGTTTAACACAGTCTCTCTCTCTTTTCATAAGCTACAGTTCTTTCTAGCATTTTGTTTTCACAGACATTCCCTCAGTTTTGCTTTATCCCATGACGATCAGGTCAGTGGCTGATGATCTAGTCAGTGGCTGAAATATGCCCCCACGCCCCCCATCTCCACTGTGGGAAGCATTTCCTGGTGGCAGGGCACTATCAGGGGCTGAGGCTGTGCTTTTCCTCCTCGCTTCTCCATGCTTCCGACCTCCTTGCCAAGCCTTCCTGCAGAGGACACAGATGATGTATTGGTTCACGGACTCTGGAGTGATCCTCAAGGATGCAGTTTCTTCCCTCACCTGCCCCAGGGATCTCATGAGGTTGGAGAGGTGGAGAATGGGCTCCTCGCTGCAGGAAAAGTCAGCATGTCTGTTCAGGCTCTTTTTTCAGTGGCCTCTCTACTTAGGTGAAAATTGCTTTAATATAGGGGTGTCGAACTCAATCAGAGAAGGGGCCAAAATCTAAAATCCAGCCTAAATCGCGGGCCGAATGGTTTACTGAACAGTCATAAACTGTCATTGTGATGGAAACGCAGCGGAGTGCAGTGATGACAGCGCGGTGCGGGCCACATTGCAAGGCCTGGCGGGACGGATTTGGCCTGCGGGCCTTGTGTTTGACACATGTGCTTTAATACCTGAGGTTCCAGTGATAAAAGCAGAGCCCTAGCCTGGACTGGACATTACCATTCTGTCTCCCAAGCTTTAATGGTCTTCAGTTATTTTAAGTATCTGTTCTGACAGGGTTACAATGGGCACCGAGAAAGCCTCCGCCCTGTTGTTTCTGTCAAGGTCCTGGGAGGAAGCAGATGGATCCCTCGGAAGGGTTTATCTGATAAGAGTATAATGACAGGCTGAAACCGGTTTGGCTCAGTGGATAGAACTTCGGCCCCGCGGCCTGAAAGGTCCTGGGTTTGATTCCAGTCAAGGGCATGAACATTGGTTGCACATCCCCAGTAGGGAGGGTGTGCAGGAGGCAGCTGATGGATGTTTCTCTCTCATCGATGTTTCTAACTCTCTATCCCTCTCTCTTCCTCTCTGTAAAAAATTCAATAAAATATATATTAAAAATAAAAGTGTAATGACAGAACTGCTTACAGGGGCAGCAAGAGTTAGAATCATGGAAGAGGGGCTGCCCCACAGGGTCCAGAAACTCAAACACTTATCAAACAGCAAAGTTAACTTGGATATGCAGGCTGTTGTTAAAGTGTTGGGAAACAAGAAAAAAAATTTTTTTTGACAACCTTCCCTGGATTTACAAAGCCAGCCTTACTTTGTCTCAGGCTCTATTATACTTCTGGCTGTAAAAGGGACAGAGCCACTGTCAGAGACTTGGTGAGCTGGGGAGAGCGGGGAATCAATACTCAGATTTGTGCTGGTGCTTCCCATCAGCAGATCCAGCTGGAAGCCGAAGGGCCAGGAGACCTGGTGAGGCAGCCCACAGAGGTCAGCCCCTAGGCCACAGAGCAGGTGACAACAAGTATCAGTGGGTTTGGGGTCATGGGTGGTGGTGAGCAAATAGAGACTCGGCAACACTCTCTAATCCCCATCAGGAGGAACTAAATGGACCGGAGGCTGGGGTCATTCTACAACCACAGATGCAAAACCAGGACTCAAGAGTGATGAGTGATGCTCTCAGTTCTCTCCCAGGCTACAGGGAGGCTGGAGGTATGGCCTTGGGGCAACCACCCTCTCCTCAGAAGCAGAATAATCACAGCCAGGACTCACTGTGTACTGTGTGCCGGTTGTGTGCTATCTCTGGCCTTCACAACAATCCTGCAAGGCAGGTATCCTTGTCCCCGTTTCCTCGTTGGTTCTGAGTCTTTGGAAGTTAAGAAACTGGTCTAAGAGAATGTGACTAAGAAATAGACAAACCTGGCTGAAACCCGTTTGGCTCAGTGGATAGAGCATCGATCTTCGGACTGAAAGGTCCCAGGTTCTATTCCGGTCAAGGGCATGAACATTGGTTGCGGGCACATCCCCGGCAGGGGGTGTGCAAGAGGCAGCTGGTCGATGTTTCTCTCTCATCGATGTTTCTAACTCTATCCCTCTTCCTTCCTCTCTGTAAAAAAAATCAATAAAATATATTTAAAAAAAAAAAAAAGAAGAAAGAAATAGACAAACCTGGATTTCAATCCAAGTTCCAAAGCCTTTCCCAGTGGCTCCCAAATCTGATGGTGTCCTGAGAATTATCATGGATATCAGTTTGCTGTGTTACCTTTCAGACCTTCTGTAGATATATATCGATATAATATATATATCCAGTGTATATATAGTTGTTGTTGCCTTGGGGTTATTTTTAACCTAAATTGGATCAAAGGGATTTTAAAAAGATGAGTAGCAGGAAAGCTGGAGGAAGAAGCTGATGTTTCTTATTAGATATGAGTGTTTACAGATAACTGCTGTGTGCCCACAGTACTGTGTTATGTAAACAAGTTTCTAGGCACTGCTTTGTGGAAAGAAATACCCAATTCTTTAGTAAGGCGAGGGTGCAGGTGGGCCCAGGTGCTGAGGAGCGCCTCTATCTGCTTCTGATGGAGCATCATCCTTTGTATCTCACCTGCACCTATTCTCCAGGCCCGGAGGTGGCCAGCGGTGTCTCCGGGGCCCTGGGAAAGGGAGAGGTCCTAAGGTGGGTGACCTGGAGAGCCCTCCCCCAGGCGGAGTGGACAGTCGATGCTGCTGCAGCTGTGGGAACCCCATGAGGCTCTCTTCCTGAACACCCTGAGCTGTGTGACCAGGGTGGAGCCCTGACTTTGAAAGGATCCTATTTCCCTCAAAGATCCCAGGATAGAAGGTGGATAAGGACAAACAAGGTTAGGAGAATGACCATGTGCTTCGAAACCTCTGGCATTTATTCACCTGCCCAGCGGTGGGGAATTTATAAATGCTGTCACTAGGACGGACAGTTGAGCTACTGAGAGCTTCAGAGGAATCCGGCACCAGGTCTGTGGCAGTGGCTCTGAGAGTCTGTCCTTTGAGGCTGGATGGCTCCGCCAGGGTAAGCTGCACCCCCATGAGGCTATGGAGCAGATCTCATCTGTCTGTCTCCTTCGGGCAATGCTCTCCCCAGAGCTGATTCCTCATCTGTGAAATGGGGCTGAGCATCCCTGTCCAGGTAGGGCGAACATGTGCGCAGGTGCTCCGCACAATGCTGAGTGCTGTAGGACTGAAAGAAAATCCCCAACTGAATAGCTCTGGGCCTCATCTCCCTGTGACATGGGACAGGATGATAGTTACTGCCTACTCGTTCTTGTCCCGAAGAGCACTGTCACCGACACACGTGGTGGGATGGGGTCCCAGAAGGGCTTTGCAGCTCTCAGCAGTGAGCCACAGGTCCATGCAGAGGCCTGGGGGGACTTCCGTGTGATTGGTTTCTGTGCTAACAGCTTGGGGGCCTTTGGGAGAACTGCCTTAGGGAGACTTGTCATTTAATGTGTTCCCCCACCCCCACCCCTCTCCCCATGCCTTGGGGGTGGAAGTTGGGGGTGAAGAGTTGCTCCCTCAGCCAGGTGTCCTGGCTTTCTCTGGTAGCAATGTGTAAGGAAGCCACCTGGCAGGAGCTCCGTGCTTCACCTCCTGTGTGGAGAGGGGTTACGGAGGCCCCGCCCAGCCTGTTTACCTCGGCCCACGGCTCTGAGCTGTTGCTCCTCCTGGGGCGCAGGGAGCCTCCTTCCTGTCATGGAGGCAGGAATTCTGCAGTTGGCAGCCCCACAGGGCCACCCGGATCCCAGCATAATTGTGGAGGGCAAGACTCTGTGATCAGCCCCGCTCTTTTCTCATTTCTCACCAAGGGGATAATTAGGAGGAGGCAGGCAAACAAATCCCCTCGCCTTGGCTAAGCCACAGGTGTGGGCCAGAGCTGGGAGCAGTGCTGATATTTGCTCTGGGGTTCAGCTCCCCAGAGCCAATGGCAGGAGGACTGGGAACAGGCAAGATTCCTAGCGATACTTGCTTCGTCGTTCACCCCTATCTCCCAGGGTCCCCTTCCCCTAGCTGACAGGCCTGCCCTGTCATACTGACAGCTGAGCAGCTCTGTGATGCCACTAGTTTAGCACGCGTGGGTAAACAGCAAGAGGATGGAGGGAACAAAGATAAACCTCTGCCTCTGAAGCATTGCAACCAGGAAAGAGAGCACAGAAATGTTTGCAGTAGCTCAAGCAGCTTTTAAGTGGTGGGCTTCCTTCCATTTGGGTTTTTTTTAAGCATAAGTGGAGATTTACGTGTGGGATGGGAATGCTCAGGCTGTATGCATTAGTGAGGAATGACAAGACTGGGTGAAGCACATAGCAGGTGTGTAATAATGTCTGGTGAACGGATCCATGAATGAACGCAGTGAAGGTGCAGGCGATGAGTCATCTGCATCGCAGACATCTGTGTCTCACTGGGTTAAGAGTCCAGCATCCCTCCCGAGTGTGTCCCATGGAGCAGCCCAAGAAAAGCCCGGATGCTGGGGGCCAGTGCATTAGGTCATACTGTGTCCCCTCTGTTGGAGATTCATAGCATCTAACAGCTTATTAAGGACTTTGAAAAGTCCTGAAATTATATGTATCTACTGTATGTATGTATATGTAGAGTTTATACATATATGTGTATACATATATTTATACGTGTATATATGTACTAATGTAAATTTAGTCTTTCTTTAACCCATACTGCCTATCTGGTCACCTGGTACAGAAACCCAAACACACATCAATTGGCCAAATTGACTTGGAAGTGCAGGCCATTGCTAAAGTGTTGGGAAACCAGAAAAATATATTTTGCCAAACTTTCCTGGATGTACAAAGCTAGCCTTACTTTGTCTCAGGCTCTGTTGTACCTCTGGGCCTTTATTTATTTATTCTTTTAAATTCTAGATTCAGCAGAGCTAAGACTACATTTTCCCAAACTTTCTTTGAATCTACACCCTCAGGGTCTTAAAAACAAATATAGACCAGAAGTTCTTGATTTATTTTCATTTAATTGATCACAGTGGAATTCTGCTAGAGCAGTAGGATATCCCCAGGGATTTTGGACTCATTCTTTCCCTCAGAAACAAGTGTTTATGCTGGGTAGAAAAACATGGACTTGAGAACCCAATTTTTGCAAGAAGAACTTTTTAGATTCTCAGAAGGTTTCTCTGTCATTCATTATTGGGGAAGGGTGCCGATATGAGAGCATCACCCGGGCTGCATGTCTCCTTACAAGGTGTAGCACGTGTCTCTGCTGTCCTAGTGTAATCCTACTGCAGCTGGAAGAGCGTCAGACAGACTCCGGGGCCCAAATTCTCAATAAACAGCAATAAGCGTGTTTTTTGTGTTGTTGGTTTTTTTTGTTTTGTTTTGTTTGTTTTTTTAATTTTAATTAATCCTCACCTGAGGATATTTTCCCATTGATTTCTAGACAGTGAAAGAGGGGGAGGGAGAGAAACATCACTGTGAGAGAGACACATCGATTGGTTGCCTTCTGCACATGCTCCGACCAGAGCTGGGGATCAAACTTACAACCCGTGTATGTACCTTTGACTGGGAATCGAACCCAAGACCCTTTGTGCACAGACGTTCTAACCACTGACCCAAGCTGGCCAGCGCAAGGCACTTTTGTATTTTATGATTATTTTTAACTTTGAGTATATTTTGCTTGAGAGACAACAATAAGTTACCTTATTTAAAAAAAATTTTTCTCCCAGCTATAATCCTGAGTAGGTTCTCTCCTGAGTTTTACTCTAGGTTGTGGTCCCTGTGCCATCTGCTCAACCTTTGAGAGGGCTGTTCTTTGCATGGAGGTCATCTCCCCATCAAACTCAGCACCTCCAGGGCAACAGTAGGGTTTTCCAGTTTGCATTGTCCCTACACTCTGGTCTCCAGCACCATGCCTGGGCCCAAGGAGGTGTCCAATGAGCATTTTTAGTTGTACTTCCTCTTTTGATCACATTATATCAGTATTATGCCCTTGCCTAAC
The DNA here is from genome assembly GCF_014108245.1 of Pipistrellus kuhlii. NCBI lineage: Eukaryota > Metazoa > Chordata > Mammalia > Chiroptera > Vespertilionidae > Pipistrellus > Pipistrellus kuhlii. The sequence goes on from NW_023425404.1 coordinate 6,656,261, forward strand.
ATCTCAGAAAAAAAGAAAAGCTTGCCTCAAAATACCTTAATCCCAAGGACTCCAGTCTAGAAAGAGAGTTGAAAAAAATAGAAAAGAGTTCCTTTGGTCATAATTTTTAATTATTCTGCTGACTATTTTAAATGTAGGTCATCAAATTCCTCTGTGAAGGATGGGTTTTCCCACTTTAAGTAGCTTTCCGAGTGAGTTATCCAACATCACTGCTTTCAGTGAGATTAGGAATTGCTCACTGAAGCTCTCGTGCAAAACGTTCAAGACCCAGCAAACTCAGGCTTCAGAAAGAACTCTGAGCTGTGCCTTTTTCTCGGTAAAAGATGTTACTCTGACTCAACAAAGTATCAGCTGACAGAGGTGCCCAAACCATAGTGGCTGTCAGAGTCCCCTCCCAAATATTTATTGTCATTAGCCCTGAAACCTCTGGAAATAGATGTTTTCTTACTTGGTTTAGGATCAAGTGATTGGCTTGGAGTCACAGACTTTGAAAGTTAGAAGAAATGTAAGAGATTATTTAGCAGGATTTCTCCATTTTCCAGGTGAGAAAGCCGAGACCTAGAGACTTTTACCCACAGGCTGAGAACCGCTAGCAGGGTCACCTAAGACCATTGAAAAACACAGATATTTATTTACGTCACGATTCATAACAGTTATGAAGTAGCAATGAAAACTATTTTATGGTCGTGGGTCACCACAACATGAGGAACTGTATTAAAGGGTCGCGGCATTAGAAAGGTTGAGAACCACTGGCTTAGAGCTTTAAAAAGCTCCACGTTAACGTTCAAGTGTATCATGTTTGTTTCCAGGGAGAGTGAGTTCACCCAGGCCCTTGGGTCAGATGAGGAGACAAGTCACACAGCTGTAAAAGGCAGCTGCCTGGTAGAATTCACATCTGCCAAGGGTCTCAAGGACAAGTTCATGTTACCACCTTGTGGTTCATCTGGAAACACAAATCAGTGCTCTATGCGGGTTGCAAACACCAATGAGATGTCAGCCCTTTCCAATGGTAGCACCAAGGGTGCTCCACAGCCTCTTTCTTGGTGAAATGGACACCTGACTCTTCCTTGGTCTTATGTGGGGTGCTGTGTGTATCAGTTTACTAGAGCTGCCTTAGCAAAGAACCATGGAGTGGGTTAAATGACAGAAATTTATTTCCTCACAGTCCTAAAAACTGGAAGTCCTAGATCAAGGTACATGAGCAAATTGGTTTCTTTGGAGGCCTCTCTCCTGCTTCTTCATATGATCCTCTTGCCTTTGTGTGTCTTCTATGTCATCATCGCTTCCTCTGATGACAGTCATAGTGGGTTGGGGCCATCCTAATAACCTCATTTTAACTTCACTGCCTCTCTAAAGACCCTGTCTCCAAATATAGTCACATACAGAGGCACTTGGGGTGAAGACGCAACATGTACATTTTGAGGATACACAATTCAGCCCATAATACTAGACAAACACCACTTACTAGTAAAGCCCCTTTCTTCCCTGCACAGAATGGCCTCACTGACACTAAAGCATCTGTGTCATCTTTCTGGAGGCATCATGAGCGTGCCACTTGGTGTAGAGACTGGGTCTGGGGTCTGACACTCCATGTTCAGCCTGCTTCCCACAGCTAGCGTCAGGAGAAAGGAGTCGCTCATGCCTTATAAATCCCTCAGTCAGCCCGTTCACCTGCTTATTTGCACAATGGCCTGCTGACTCGCCAAGGGCCTGCTTTATCCTGCCCGACTCACAGGCTTACATGACAGTTCAAAAGTCACAAGAGAAGAAATGAGGAAAAAAAGTTTATTAATCCCCATAATCAGCTGGGCAGATTAAACAATTATGGATATTACTAGTGCATAAACTCCACTAGCTCAGTGGAGTTTAAAGGAATTAGAGTGTGTTGGTTGGAGAGTTGGGAATTTGCATGCAAGGATTGTGGAAAGACATTTCTAGAGGTCATTGTGCAGCCACGGCAAGTGCTCCCGTTAGATTGTGAATTGAAGAAAGGAAGGTCGCAGAATAATATGTATAATAGTTCGTTATATTGGCCTACATGTAGTTTTGTTACGTGTGTGTGTGTGTGTGTGTGTGTATGTACATTCATTTCTGTTCCTAAATATATAAAAAAAATTTAATAGACTGTATCCCAAGCAGATAATATTGATTATCTTGAGGTAGTAGACTTTCATTCCTTACTACATTTATAGGATATGAATTATTTATAATAATCATGGGATCCCTCTGAAACGCAAAAAAAAAAAAGAATGAAAATATTTCTATTTAGAAAGAAATACATTACATGTGTTACTGGAGCGATTTTAAAATATTCTTTCATGTTAGATGTATTTGTTTTCGGGCTGACCTATTTGAGGGGTGGCTGCTGGCTATTTTGCTGTGGGTGGAGTGGGCTAGGCTTTTCTCCGTGAAAGAGCCACGTGCTTGTGTTTAACCTTGCACCGCACAATGCTAGGTGCCCGTTCTCTGCAGGAAGTGGTGAGGTATGATGAGAAGCTCTAGTAATCTGAGTTGGATAGACCAGGGTCAGACACCAGCTCTGCTTCTCCCTGCTCGGTGATATTGGGCAAATCATTTAACCTCAACGACCTTTAGTTTCCTCCACTGTAGGACGGAAATAATAAGGATCACTCTGAGCTTGCACATTTATTTCCAGGGTCTGTGAGACCAGGTACGCGAAGTCCTGGAATATAATGAGTAGTAGCCATTAGGATGAGAGCAATATAATGTAGTTTTCATATTTTAGAGTTGGGATGTAGTCTATGGGAAGAAAAAAATTTTAAAGTTGTGGAAAAACAGCTAAATCAAACCCAGAAGAAGTTCCATTTTATGTTGTTGGCCGATTCGTATAATCCACCTTTACAGAAAGGCAGTGTCTTTCATTCTCTCAGTTTTCATTGACTGACTGAAGGGTGGGCTCACTCGATGTGCTTTGTGAAACCACTTGTGTCTACGGTATTCTTCTGCAGAATTGGAATTTTTCCCCAGGAGAGGTGGGAAGGGGCCTGGGGAGGGGGAGGCCCCCTCTGCCAGGTTCACTTTCACAAATTGCCTCCCCTCCCTCCTCTTCACGATTGGTTTGTTTGTACAAATTGGTCGCCTCAAGCAACACATTATTAGTTTGAGCCAGAATGTATCCCGGGAGGCTTACTGTTTTCCCTTTGCCAAGTAATTGTCTTCTTCCCGCAGAGGATGCTGGGATTGTGGGGGCATTTTCCACACTGTCATATTTCATTCCGGTTCCCCCACTTTCCACTGAGCGCCTGCTATTTGCAAGGCACTGACTGTGTCATTTTACTGCATGTAGAAAGCAACGAGTTGTGGGCTCTTCATCTGTATTTTCCACCCCTGGATTTTCTCCTCCCTCCTCCCACCCTCAGTACTGGTGTCTGAGGAAAGAAGATAATATCACTGGCCAAAATAGTCACTGTCCCTCCCTATGCTGTAGGCCCCCGGACAACAGGATGATATTCTGCCCCGTGGACATCAGAGTTGGCCATGTGACTCCCTTTCTGGCCAGGGACATGCAGGTGGAAGTGACACTTCCCAGCATCAGTTTCCATGTGTTTCCACTGCATGCCTTTTCCCCTTCGTCTAGGTCACCCATACCGCGCCCACCTGCTGCCCTCAGACCCTTGCTTGGACCCTGTCCAGGCCACTCCTCTGGCTTCATGCACCCCTACTTCTTACTGGATCCCAGTTCACGTACCAAGAACTCCAGAGTCATCTGCACAGACTGCGAAGCCTGTGTCCAGGCCCTCCTGGATCTATGCACCAGAGTGCAGCCCACACTGGCTCGGGGCTCCCCGAGGTCTGCCGGGCTGGGAATTGAGCTTGGATGGTGGACAGCGCAGCCTTCACAGCGCAGAATGGAGCGGGGGAGGGGAGGGAGCCGAAAGGGAGCCAGCCTCAGGCCGGGGGCCACTTCTCCCTACATGGGGATGTGTCTGCCTGGAACTCCACGGAGCCCAAGGATTTGCAATACCATTTTAACCTTCTGGGTTGTTATGAACATATATTGGCCAAGGAGGAGAGGACACACTATATTTCACAGTTGTTAGCTTGGTCTACACCTGTAATTACTTAGACGTACGTTATGTGAGCCCACACCTGGGCAGGGCCCACGCAGGCTGGGGACTGATGTCCTGGACGGGGGTTCCTCTTTCAGCCTGGGCCCCGGAGTGATGTAGAATGGAGCCGGAGCTAGTTCTCCAGGGATGTAACGGGAGAAAGAAATCTTGTCATGGTCAGCCACCGAGATGCTGGGGTTATCTGGTCCCGTGGCATAATTTATTTAGATTGATATCACTCATTCTGAAAGGAAGAGGGGACATTCATTGAAAGTGTCTGATCTCACTCCCTTAAATATGGGGTCGCTGGGATGTTTGTTATTGAATGCATGGTAGCACTGCCCAGAAGAAAGTAGGAGAAATCCCAAGAGCTGCCTGGAGTTGCGTGTGAGTGGATTCACATGCCTGGCTGCTCTCATGGCCGCTGAGTGCCAACGTTCAGTGAGGCCCGTTTCCCAGTGGGGACAGTTTGGGTCATCAGCACATCTGTCTGGCTTCCCTCTCCTTGACCCCCAGAAAATAGAATTCAGGAACACATCTTGGGAAAAATAAACATAAAGTGAGAAAAAAAAAAAAGAAAAGTCTTTAACACAAAGAACTTACACCTTTATTTTTAAAAATGTATCCATTACCTTTGAATTTACATTTTAACATATCCACCACCCATCCATCTCCCATCTGGTGCCAAAAAGAACTGCCCCAGCAAATGCTTTTCAGGCCCTATGTGTTCCAATCCTACCAGCTCAGAGGCAGATGCTGGGACTCAGGGTAAGTTCTTCCTGATCGGGAACAAAGAAAAACCACCTGGTCCTCACTGCAAGGAAAGCCATGAACTTGGCCTAAGGAAATTGATGCAGATATGTAGAACAGCCATTTTGAGCATTGTATTTCAGGTGAAAAACACACTTGTTTTCAGCAAGCTTTCAAATGCATGCTTTTATTTATTCTTCATTATAGCTTGTAACAGAAGCAGCACAATGTCCTCCCTTCTCAAAAAGGAGGAAATGAAGGCTGATTAAGTTCCAGTGATGTGCCCTTTTTTCTGCTGCCAAAATTAATATTGGTACTAGGGATATTAATATACCAATTCATATATTAATGTATATTATATAACACACATTAAAGATTAATATCATATACTATGCTTTATATTATATATTAATATCTGTTAATTATATGTAAACAATTTATGTAATATCCTTACCCAGGAGGCTTACTGCTGTAACAGCTCCGCAATTTCAGTGGCTCAACACAGTTCAAGTTCGTTTCTCATTCACCCAGTGTGCGTGCAGAGTGGTGACAGGGTGCTGAGCTACTCTGCGTCCTCAGAGTCTCCTCCATTCTGACAGCAGGTGGGAAATGGAGGTGCATGTTCCACTGGCCACTTGCTGTTCTTTGCCTCGGGGCTCTTTCTCTTGCTATTCCTTCCTTCTGACTGGAAGGCATTCCCTCACTGCCCACCTGTCACCTCACAGAGGCCTGCCCAGACTACCCCAGCTAACACAGGGCCGCCTGTGTCCACTTTACTCTCTGTCTCTCTAACTTGCTTCATTTTTCTCCATTGCACTTAACCCTACTTGGTAACAGCAGTCTGTTCTGAGTGTTTGTTCATTGAATATTTGTTCATTGAACTCCACGTGCACAGGACTTTCTGATTGTCACTAGTGTATCGCCACCTGCCTGGAACATAGTATAGTAGGTGCTCAATAATTACCTCCTGAACTAGTGAATAGCCACCACCAGATTGCACTCTGTATCTGTGGCTGGGCCTTGAGGGTAAAAACCATGACAATGTCTGGTTCATATTAAATTATCTCAAACACTATGGCTGCCATAGTATACAATAAATATTTGGCGGTTAAACAAAAGGCAATGGTAAGGAGGAAATTTCTCAAGGTTCATGTGACTCCACTTCAGTTTCAGCTCTCGTTGTTTTGGCTTGGTGGATAGAGCATCGGCCTGTGGAGTGAAGGGTCTTGGGTTCGATTCCAGTCAAGGGCACATGTCTGGATTTCAGACTCAATACCCAGTGGGGAGCATGCAGGAGGCAGCTGATCAATAATTCTCTCTCATCATTAATTTTCTCTCTCCCTCTCCTTTCCTCTCTGAAAACAATTTATATATACTATAAATTTATATATACTATATATATATATAGTACTTCAGTTTCAACTTAAGGTTATTGAACAACTATAACTGCCAGGCACCATCAGATACTTTATACTTTAATATACGTTGTCTCCTCTCAAGCAAGCGCACATGATTTTCACAATCTCACCTAATATTTCAGTTAGATCCTTGGGACTAGGACTTGAAACCTTGGGAAAATTACAACAGCCACTTCCTTTTCTGTCACTGATATAGCTCCTCCCCCTCCTGACCCATGTCTCCCTCAGCTCTGCTATCGCTGACCATCCATCTGAGGTCGCAGCCCCTCTGCCTCACCCACTAGTTCATTCACTCACTCCATCCTGAGCCATCTTATATCTTTCAAACCTTTGTAGATGGTGAGAAAGTAGTTCTACCTTCTCTATCTTTACATTCAGCCTTTTATAAATCCTTGTCCTAAAATAGCCTGTTCTCTTCTCTCTGTGGCCCTAATTTCCTGAACCTTGGAAGGACAGGCATAATCTCCTTTCCATTGTTGAGCTGCCCTCATTCCACTTTTCCTTCCTTCCTTCCTTCCTTCCTTCCTTCCTTCCTTCCTTCCTTCCTTCCTTCCTTCCTTTCTTTTTTTTTTTTTTTTTTTTTTATCATCACCCAAGGATATTTTTTCCCATTGATTTTCAGCCAGAGTGCAGAGTGGAAGGGAGGCAGGGAGAGAATGATAGCAAGAGCCAGAGTGAGAGTGAAAGCGAGCGAGCGAGAGAGCGAGAGCGAGAGCGAGAGAGAGAGAGAGAGAGAGAGAGAGAGAGAGAGATCAATTTGTTGCCTCCCGCACACACCGGGATTAAACATGCAACTGAAGTATGTGCCCTTGACTGGGAATCGAACCCAAGACCCTTTGGTCCAAGGACTGACACTCTAACCACTAAGCAAAATCAGCCAAGGCTTCATTCCACATTTTTAAATAACTCCCCACTGTCCATTTCCACTACCTTCTGCCCAGGTCCTGTATGTCACATTGCTGGATTTGACGTGAGTCTTCTCTAAGCCCATCTTCCCCTACACGGTATCTCCTGGGCTCTCACTGCAACAGCTGTTACTTGAACGACTCTCAGTTTGAAGGTGCGCTGTCTGGGAGGCAGCCCATCCCATGTGCAGGCAGTGTAACCATCTACTCGTTGGTCCTTCGGCAGCTGCCCAAATTGAGCAATGGCTTCTCTAATCTTCAGCTGTTTGACCTTGCACAAGACACTTTTTCTGCGCTCCAGTATCCTCAGCTACAAAATTAGAACAATCGTAGTAATAATTTCATAGAGTTGTGAAGGTGAATAAAAATATGTGTAATGCTCTTAGAAAACTGCTTGATGTTATGGATGTGCTTAAGATGTCAGCCCTTCCAGGAAAATAGTAATAATCATTATTATCACATTATCTTGGATCTATAAAGAATAAATCTAATCTTTTTTCCATATAACAGTTTCTTCCCTATTTGAAAAGAGCTAGCCCTGGCCAGGTGGCTCAGTTGGGTTGTGGATTAGATTCCTCGTCAGGGCACATACCTAGGTTATCGGTTACATCCTTGGTTGGGCTGTGTGTGGGAGACAGCCAATCAATGTTTCTCTCACATCGATGTTTCTCTCTCTCTCTTAATCCATAAGAAACATATCCTTGGGTGAGGATTTTAAAAAAGAAAAAAAAGAGTTAAACATCTTTAGTCCCAAAGACAGTTTACTGGTAAACTCTTTACTTGAACAGTTTGCAGTTCAGCTGGTTCTACAGAGATGACAAAACCATTTCAAGGCACTGAAGTAGGTTTAATAGACTCAAGCCCATTTGGAGACCTCAACAGTAAAATATTTTTAATATCTGTACAATGATGACTGCTTCCCTGGAATTTCTATCCCCAAAAGAGAGATTTTAAAAAAGCATTAATAAAATAAGTCTAACAAGGCAGCGGTTCAATTTTCTATGCTAATCTCAAAACTAGTGCTTAGTTATTATGTATTTAAAGTACATTTTTTTGTCATGCATGTGCTTTATACTTGAACATTTTAAAGTATGTGAATGTGACTTTTTTCGGAATCATCCCAAATCTGTAAAGCCAGCTGGATATCCTCATTTGCAAAGAAGCCTATAACTTTGAGGCTGGGAGGATCTGGCCTAAAGTGCCCCCAGGGGCAGCCACACAGTGAGAATGTGGCCTCCACCAGCCTTCCCCTCCCCCACCTTGTGGTGACACCCAGGAACTTGGGAGTTTGGTTTTGTCAGGCCTGTGGGCTGGGAGAATTCCCTCCCCTACTCTAAGGGGGCTATAACCCCATACACATGTTTATGACCCATTTTATTGCTGACTTTGTTTCAGAGGCGGATCTGCCGTGTGGAGAAGAAAAATGAGACAGCCAGCCTTGGTCCCTGCTCCCTGGGAGATGACAGGCCAAATCTTTATTAGTCTGTTGAGGAATGGAGGCGGGCGGGGCTCCCTTCCCCTTCCCAGTGTCTGGCAGTGGTGAGGCTAGGAGGTGGGCTCCTGGGAGCCTTTTGTTTGGTTTCCAGGGCTCTAACCCCAGCTAGCTGCTCTGCACCAAGAGGAGGGAGAGTGCAGCTTTTAAGCCTAGTTTGGTGGCCACAAGGGAGTTCTCTTTTTCTCTTCTGTCCAAGGCTACAGATATGCGAAGAGGTTGGCTTTGTCCAGTCATTTGAGGGTCTTTGTCAAAATTCATTGCCCATATTGGTGAGCAATGGCTGCAGCTCTGGGAGAGAAATGGCTAGGAACTAGCCATTTTGCTTGAGCTTTCTCTCTCTCTCCTCCCTTGCATTCATGTTGAACTGTAGTCATGCAGAAAGTCTGTGCTGAGTCAACAAGACATGAATCCAATCCTAGCTCTGTCTTTTCGAGGCAGTTTTCCCACCATAGAAATAGGGCTAGTACTACCTGGTAGAGCCTCTGAGTAGAAAAAAATAGAAGAGCAGCTATAAAGAAGTTAGCACAGTGTCTGACATTGTCTATCCACATTTCCAAAGATGTATGTGGTCAAATTCCCCTTGTTGCTTCCAGTATATCCAAAGCACCCGTGGCAGCCAGGCAGGGACAATGGAATTCTAGAAGTCACCCAGAAAGCTTTCGTTTGCTCCAGCCTCAAGGTGGCATACACCTGCCGGCCGCAGCATGCACATATCTGCTCCCAGGTGCCGGTGCCTCCCCATGGATCTTGGCTGCATGTTCAAGCTTTGCCCTGCTGTCTTGGTGGTGCCATTTCAGGGTGAACCAATAGGAAATAATGAAGCAGACCCTTAATCATCGTCTCTTCTGCTTCCTTCCTTGCCCTAAGATAACCATTAGGCAGCTTGTTATGGCTTGCTTTCCAGAAAGGTGGAGAGAGGTACATTGCATAGTTCTGCCTGTAAGGCCATCTTGGGGCAGGGTGGGTTTTTGAACGGAGGCTAACAGATGGTGTGAAAGGAGGCAATTCCTGCCCTGGGGGAGCTAATTTGGGAAAATAAAACCAGCATACCTGAAATAATTAGGCACCAGTCACTTCCTAGTGGCCCATTGTTGGAGTGCAGTGTAGGCGAAGATAAATGAGAGGGCGGGCACAGTCTCCCTAGGTACCTAGTGCCATGGTGAGCAATGTTGTTAGTCTAAAATAAGTGCAATTTAGGGCAGATCTGGCTCCCTGGGCCTTCAGAGTGCCCCACACCAGTGCACACTGTGACCTTGAACTATTGTCTGTCCCCTGTCCCTGGGCAGCAGGCACTGAAGTAGAAAATAAACAAACAAACAAACAAATAAATACATGTGGCAGCTTTCCCCACATCTTTAAAAAAAAAATTATCAGAGTTTTAATTTTAAGTATTCCAGTATAAAACATTATTAGAACATTAAAAGACATTTTAAGAAGGAAAAGTAAAAGTTATATGTCTAATCCCATATCGCTGACACACTTAATTTATCAAAGATGATAGCTCATTCTTAGTCTCTCCAGTGTCCAGCCCAGTGCCTGGTACCCAAAAAGGGTTCCATGAGTGTGAGGCCAACACCACTTTTTATTACTGTTAGAATTTGTTACTGATAGAAATATCCAGACACTGGCTTTATAAAGGGTGCCACACCAGCAGCTCTTTTAAAAATATTTTTTTATTGATTTATTTTTACAGAGAGAAAGGGACAGGGAAAGAGTTAGAAACATTGATGAGAGAGACACATCAACCAGCTGCCTCCTGCACACTCCCTACTGAGGATGTGCCCACAACCAAGGTTATATGCTCTTGACCGAATCGAACCTGGGACCCTTCAGTCTGTAGACCGACACTCTTAGGGCACACTAGCAGCTCTTGTATCCCAGTTCTCTGCTGCATTATTGCACTGACTTCTCAGTGGGGGGGAGGGGGGAGAGGCTCAGTATGGTTAGGCAACTAGGGGACTGCTTAGAAGCTTCTCCAGTAGACCACTGAGCCTTCCAGAGACACAATAAGGATGGAGAGATGGGTGCCCATCATGGATTGCTTTCCACACTGTGCCTGGAGGGTGTTCAAGTTTCTCCTTTACCCCCATGGAAGAGGATGTTAAAGTGTCATCCTGCCCCCCCCCCCCCCCCCCCCAATCCCTGCCACATTCCACAGAGATCTCACTTCAAAGGTATCGGTGCCAAACAAGTCTGAACCTTCTGCTTCCCTGCTTTTCAGGTGAAGCAGGCTTTCCTGCTGGTACTTGCACAGCTTTGAAGAGTCAGTCCCAGGCCTAGCTGATGTCAGACAGATGAAAGCTGATTCAGCTTCTCCTGTCTAGGTTTCCCTCCTCCTTTCCTCTTTCCCACCAAACAGGTGAGCTGCAGGAAGGCTGATTGGTCCATACCTCTGCTCTGGGTTCACTGGATACTTCAGTTACCGGGGGCTGTTGTAACATGTTCCACAAACTGGGTGGCCTGAGACAAAAGAAATGGATTCTCTCATAGCTTTGGAGGCTAGAATCCATCCCTTCCTCTTCTAGGGATTTACTGGCAATCCATGGCATCTCTTGGTTTATGGCAGCACAATTCCAATCTCTGACTCCATTTTCACTCTTGTCTTCTTCTCTGTGTATCTGTGCCTCCCTGTCCCTTCTTCCAAGGACACAAGGGGTTGGATTTAGAGCTCACCCTGATTCAGTATGACCCCATCTGAACTACAGTGCATTTGCAAAGACTCCAAAAAAAGGTCATAGTCATAGGCTCTGATAAGAACGTCAGCCTATTTTTGGGGGGGGGGGGGGATAGCTCAACCCACTGCAGTAGGTGAGCCCTGAATGTACCTCAGGCCATGTCAAATGTAATAACAGCACTGATTTAGTTTTCTTTTGGAGAAGATGGATGTGTTCTCAGGTCTCTGGTGATGTAATTGAGTTGATCCTGCGTCCCCAACTTGCCCTAATCCTGCGGGTTACCAACAGTACTGTTTTCAAAATAGCTAATTAACTTGGGAGCAAATAATGAGCTTTTTCATCCAACAGACTGACGTATTTCAGAGGGAAGGGGAGGGCATGAAAAGATTAGCCAAAGAACTTATATTCATATATGCATAACCCATGGACACAGACAATAGTGTGGTGAAGGCCTGGGGAGAGGGTGGGAGTGGGGTAAAGGGCATTAATGGGGGCAGGGGCAGGGAGAGAGACATCTGTAATACTTTCAACAATAAAGATGCATTTTAAAAATTATGCTAAATTTGAGGGCAAAGCTTTTAAATTTCTACTTATAATTAAGTGTAAATTCATGAGCAGATACTTAGTTTTGTTTATTTTTATATCACAGCATCTTGAAATATTAAAGCCATCATTGGCTTGGGACAATGCAAAGCTAATTGGCCCAGTGCTTATTCACCTAACATTTATTGAGCAACTGCTGTTTGCAAGGCACTGTTATAGGTAGGTATGGGAGAAACAGTGGTTGAACTTGTAGTATAATAACTACCAATTTATTGAGAATCTACTATTTTTTTTATTTTTTTTTGGACACCAAAAGATGTTCTTGGCATAATTTATCATGAGTCCTTACAAAAACCACAAGGCAAGTATTATCCCCATTTTTATAGAGAAAACTAGGGATAAAAATGCGAAAAACTTACCAAAGTCACAGAGCTCGCAAGTGACAGAATATAGAATCAAGGTTAAATGTGAATGATGTACTGTGGACCAGTCCTGCTCCATCCTTTGATTAAAGGTTTCTGAATAATGTTTCTTTGCTTTTCTCCCAGAAATCTAATGGCATAGTGGGGTTTTTGTGTGTGTGTGTGTGTGTGTGTGTGTTTTATTTTTTTTTTTAATATATTTTATTGATTTTCTACAGAGAGGAAGGGAGAGGGATAGAGAGCTAGAAATATTTATGAGAGAGAAACATCGACCAGCTGCCTCCTGCACGCCCCCCACCGGGGATGTGCCCGCAACCAATATACATGCCCTTGACCGGAATCAAACCTGGGACCTTCCAGTCCGCAGACCAACGCTCTATCCACTGAGCCAAACCGGCTTCGGCGTGTGTGTGTTTTAATGAAACCAAATCTTTTTGTATAATAGATTTTTAATGAAATATGTAGATAATAAGGAATTGATGATATATCTATCATCTATTATAACTCCTTGTGGCCAAAAACACAAATGGAAAATATATGCTTTCATTTAATGTAATGCACATGTAAAATCTTTAATCATAATAGCACTCTGATTAATAAATGGAGAAGTAATGGGAGGATATGACCATTTTCTGGTCTCTATGGAGTGATATCTAAGCACTGACTATTAGTTGGCTGCTAAGTCACAAAACTAGAGATAGTCAAGTATCAGTTGCCTCCTCAAGGAAAACCACCTATCAACTACTATTCTATTCAAAATTCAAATCTGAATTTGATCAAATCTCCAGATCTTACTATCTACACTAATAAAAGAGAAAAATGCTAATTGACCGGACCTACACCCATAGCCAATCAGAGTGAGAATGCAAATTAACCCAACAAAGATGGCAGTTAATTTGCATACACCGAGAGAGGGAGGAGTGAAGACTAAAGACAGCATAGAAGGAAGAGGGAGGAAAAGTGGAAAGCAAGGCAGCTACCAGAGGGAAAGCGTGGGCAGCAGTGTGCTCGGCCACGGCAGCTGCTTGTAGGAATCTTCCTGCAACGGACCCCTAGTGAATTCATAATAAATCATGCCATCATTAAATTGTGGATTATGGGACAGGCTGTATGACAAAAGAATCAAGTTATTAACAAATAAATTGCAAGGCAAAACTAAAGCTGGGAAAAGAAACTTTAGATGAGCAAAGGCAACATTTATCAATTAATTGCAGGATTGGTTTAAACAGAGTGCAAAAAAATTTTTTGAGGCATTTGGAGAAAATTTTCTATTGACTGGATATTAGATAAGAAGTAATTATAGTTCATTTTGGTTTTGTTTACAAGCAGAGTCCTTATCCTTTAGAGATGCATGTAGAAATGTTTATGGATACACTGGTGTGATACTGAGAATTTGCTTCAAAATATTCCCGAGTGGGTAGGGTTAGAGGTGAAACAAGGTTTGATTGAATTGCTCACTGTGGAAGCTGGTGATGTGTACCTGGAGCTTTGTTACACCTTTCTCTCACTTTTATATGCATTTGAAATTTTCCATAACCAGAAATTTGAAATTAGTTTCATAAATATGTAAACAGGATGTAGTTCATAAGGTCTAATAGAGCAAGAGGAATGGAGGAAAAGGTCTGTGTTCAAAGGGGGTTTGTGGGGAGAGAATGAGCGGGGGGAAGGAAGAGGAAGAGCAGGTAAAAACACCCACATGAAAATAAGCTGGCCCATTTCCTACTGGAACAGTGCTCTGGAACTAGTCAGTGTTCTGATGGACCTATTCTGGGAGCAGCGGCTGAGCAGGCCAAGGCTGGGATCATGAACGACAGAAATAACCTGGTTCTCTGTTAAAGCAGTTCTTGGGCTCCAGCTGGCATGTCTTGAGAGGCAGGAGCTGGTCACTACCTGCTTCTTGTGCAGTACTCTGCTGTTTATAAATAGTCCACATCCACCTTTTAGCTGAGGGAGGTGCTCTCATGCTCACTGTAGAGACGAGGACACTGGAACTCCCACCTGTGGCTTGACTGAAGCATCCATAGCAGAGCTGGGACCCTGGGCCTTCTTGTTCCGTCCCTACTCCTGGCCGCAGAAGAGCCTTTTTATCTTTTAAACATGTGCGCCATCAGAGCAGGGCTGCACTACTTATGCCAGGTGTGGACTTCTTTCTGGATGGATGGTCCTTGTGAGTATGAGAAGAAGCAGCAAATGCATTGAAATGAAGATTAGGCTAAATTAGAGGACAGGGCAGGCCCCAAATGAATAAATACTTCAGTCCCAGTTGTGTTATTCTTTAAAGCGTATTCATATATGCTTTATATGCATAAACATGCCTTAAGCAGATACATGAAAAAATTTTAACAGTGCTTATCTTTGGGGAATGGAATTGGTTGTTAGAATAGGTAGACTTTGACTTATAAGTTCAGAAAACTAAAAAAAAAAAAAAAAAAAAAAAAAAGACCACAGAAAAGGAGGGTGTCTTAGTTTTTTCAGGCTGCTATAAAAAAATACCACAGACTGGGTGGTTTATATACAGCAGAGATTTATTTTTCATAGTTAAAGAAGCTGGAAATCTGAGATCAGGGTGTGAACATGGTCAGATAGGGGTCCTCTCTCTGGTGTATCCTCACATGTGGGAGGGACCAGGCAGCTCTGTGGGATCTCTTTTATAAGGGCACTAATCCCTTTCACCAGGGCTCCATCCTCAGGCCCCACTTCTTGACACCATCACATTAGGCAGTAGGACTCCAACATATTAATTTTGGGAGAACACAAATATTCAGACCACAGCAGAGAGAATAGAACAGTAACCCATCTCTTTTAAAAATATATATATATTTTATTGATATTTTTTACAGAGAGGAAGGGAGAGGGATAAAGAGCTAGAAACATCAATGAGAGAGAAACATCAATCAGCTGACTCCTGCACACCCCCTACTGGGGATGTGCCCGCAACCACATGCCCTTGACCGGAATTGAACCTGGAACCTTACAGTCCATAGGCTAACGCTCTATCCACCGAACCAAACCAGTTTTGGCTAGTAACCCATCTCTTTAACAGTGCTTCCAAACCCAAAAGATCTCCTTCTAAGCAAAAAAGCTCTGGGGAAGGAAACATGGCACTCTGTAGGTCCCTAGCTGGGAAATTTATAATATATATTAGCATAGTAAAGATCGTGAGGAGCTACAGAAAAGAAATCTGATTGTACATTTTTTCTTACCTCTATTGTATCTATTATCCTGCAGCATTATATTCTACTAGAGGCCCAGTGCATGAAATTTGTGCACAGGTGCAGTCCCTAGGCCTGGTTGGTGAGCCTTTGGTATGGAAGGGCAGGTCCCATCTGACCTCTGGGTCCTGGGCAGCACCTGAGCCCCTGGGCCCCCATACACCCCCCTCCATCTGAGTCACAGCATCCAAGTCCCCATGTGGAGATGCAGTGAGTGCGGCCAGCCAAGCCAGTGGCGGGGGCACAGCGTGGGCCTCTGGGCTGCTCAGTGGTGCCGCAAGGAAGCTGGGTGGGCAATGCTCTCTCTCCCAGTTGGCATTGCAGACCAGCTTCTGGGCAAACATACGGGAAGCCCAATCGGCCCCTGTGAACCTGGTGGCTGCAGCCTGGCTCACCTGGAAGCCCATTGGGGCTGGCAGCACTTCCACTGCCGCCCATTGCCAATGTCTCATCACCTATGCCTGACATGTTCCGCGCCGCCCCCTGGTGGTCAGCACACGTCATAGTGAACAGTTGAACTCCAGTTCCAACTCCTGATTGAGGGGACAATTTGCATATGAGGCTTTTATTATACAGGATAGTTTATCAGTTTGCAACTGGTATACATATTTAAGAAAAGCTAACCTAGCCTTAGGTCAAATGCAAGTGAATATTTATTCAGGAATGTTGGAAGAATATTTCTTCAGGAATGTTGGAAGACTTGCCCAGGGGTATGGAGGGTCTTAGATCCAGGCAAACTGGGGCCCAGACCTTGGGTCTTCCACTCACTGGGTGGCTGAACCCTGGGCAGGTCGCCTAACCCCTGGGTCTCAGGGTGCTCACTCACAGGTGAAAGAGAAGCAATGATGCCCCCTCTTATAGGCATTTCCAGGCTTAAATGAGAGAAGAACCTGGTTCTGAGTGGTACTAAGAGGTGTTAGTTCCTCCTCCTCACTCTCCGCTCCATGGGTCCATTTCCTTCTATGATAACACTGCCATGCCTCTGTTTGCAAACACCACACTTACCGAAACAAATTACCCCAGGTCCCTCCATTGATGCAAAGCTTCATTTTAGGCTTTATCAAAGGCCAGACTATCAGGTGGCAAGCTTCTTCTTTTTTTTTTTTTTGCATTTTCAATGGGAATCCATTTCTAAACTCTTGATTTTCAGATACCTGTTTCAAGAATGTGCTTCTTAGGAAAGGCAGACAATCCTGTTCCTCTACAATTCAGAGCCTGGAAGACGGCGAAATTCACTGTCTGAATCCCATCCAGCTCTGCCCGCTCCAGGCCATTCCAAGCCCCTGCACCAAGGGAGCCCCTTTCCTGCCTTTCCCGGGCCACGTTCATGCTCGAGCACAGTGGAAACCAATTTCGGAGTTCCATCTGAAAGTGTGTATGCTGAAACATCGCCTTTTCAAAGTAACCTTTGCATTAAGCCCCGGAATCTAATTACTCAAGTGTTATTTGCCTCCCCGAAGTACCCATGCCTGTGCAGGTTGTTTAAAGTTCAGGAAGTATCAACAAAAGGAGTCAGAAGCAAGATCTCGAGCCCTGCCTCTGAGGAAGCTCCCCATCTGCGCCTTGCCTCTCCCTCCTCCTGGGTGTGCCCGCCTGCCTGGGAAGGCCAGTGAGTAACCTGCACATTTTTTTTTTTTTTTTCATCTTGGCCCTTCCCACCCAGACGAGAGGACGGAGTGGCAGACAGGCAGGCAGACGGCGGTGAGTCCTGTTCAGGCTTGCACGGAGCATACCTCCACCCGCACCCACGGCCTGGACCCCTCGCCACCCTCACCCCACTCCAGGAGCAGCCAGAGCCCGTGTGAGGGTCCAGAGGGGACCTCCACTCCCAATGGTAAGGCTGCCAGCAGAGGGACCACTTCATTCATTTTCTCTGCTTTGGGGTTTGGCTTCTCTTTTCTATTGTGTTTAGACGGGAGAGTTTCTGATGGAATTGAAGGGTTTTGTGTGGTTGATTCCTTAGTTCTCAGTCACCCCAAGACAAAGAAGTGTCTTTTCCTAGCAGGATTTATTAGAACTTGTAACCTGATAGCCTGGTCTGGAAGCCAAACTTAATGTACTAATTGCCTCTGGTTAGTACAACTTACCCTTTTGGCCCTGTAAGGGGGAAAGAAATTAAAGACTACATTGCTTATCAAATATGTTTTGAAGAAAGAAAGATGCTAAGGATTGTGGGAATTTTATGAGCACCTCTGACCAGTTGAAAAGTAGCTTAAATTGTTATCAGAGCTTTAATATAGATCACGATGACGTTTTGCCTCAAAACAAAACAAACCGAGCAAACAGAAAACCCTTTTTAAAAGATTTTCGTGTTGAATGGAAGATACCAGCGGAAGGGTTTGAGTCAAAGAGTTTAAAGATACGTTGGTCTAATTAAATATAGATGAGCATGGAAGTATTGAATTAAATCTGTGGTGCTCTGTGAAGAAAACAGATGCTCAATGTGGGATTCATGTGGGATTTAAGGGAGAAAACAGAGATCTTTGTATGGTGTGACGAGAATCCTTTGAGGGGAGGGTTGGAAGGCACATGGAGGAGGCTGGGGAGCAGGCTTGTTGTGGGGGGCTGATGCCAGGCCTTCTCCTTCAGCTGCTGTGGGTGAGAGTAATTCACAGCCATCAAGCGCTGCATTGTTAACAGGCTTCTGATTTCAATATTTATTCCAAATGCAGGCAATACAACTTACTCTAAACACAAATTATTGCCAAGAGGTTATGGTTCAATTCCCGGTCAAGGCGCATGCCCAGGTTGTGGGCTTGATCCCCGGGCGGGAGTGTGTGTGTGTGTGTGTAAATGGTGTGCAGGAGGCATCAGATAAATTATTCTCTGTCATCATAGATGTTTTATGTCTCTCTCCCTCTCCCTTCCTCTCTGAAATCAATAAAAATATTAAAAAAAAAAAAACCCACAAAACTCAAACTATTGGATTGTATGGGCAGATGAAGGAATACAACTTATTCCAAACACAGGCTAAGGAATGCATGGGCATGGCAGAAATACAGCTGCTGCCTCTGGTGCTGGCCGAGCCCAAGCTTTCATACCTGCGGAGAGCTCAAGAAGAAGGCTATGGTAATACAATACTAATTTGATACTGTACTAGTACGTAGTCCATTTGAGACGGCCTTGTTCTTTGAACAGACAAGAGGAATTATGTCCTGATGACATTAGAGGGTGAAGATGCTGAGCTAAGGGTTTTGTAGGAGAACGGTGAAGGGAGCTGCCCAAGCCAGAGGCACTCCCATGACACACGTGGAAGTTTGGCCTGTGCCCAGGTATCTCTACGAATGCAGCAGTTTCTTTCTTGGCACCGCTGTGTGGGCAACTTAAGGATTCTCTGTTAGGAGCAACCTACACTGACCCTATGTAGATTTTTAGACTAGCAAAAAACAACAGCCCTAAAAATTGGTGTATCAAGAAAAGGCAGGAAGGGCACAGGCAGGGTGCAAATCTGCTTCTTGGAGTGCATACCCCTCTCCTAAGTTTTAGGAAAGTCTAGTGTGCTTTCTTGTTGAAATCAGTAACTCTTTGTCATGGCCATTATAGTGTTTCTGTGATAATAATGCCAGTAGTCTGCTTCCTTATAGCTTAGGTTTCCCTTTGGCTAATGTAAAGCAAAGAGTGACCAATCAACCAGCTCTTTAGAAGGTGACCCAAGAATGCCATTTATTTTGTTGCCGAGTGAGCAAGAAGGGAGTGGGAACAATAATGATGATTTTATTAGAGATTCGAGGTTTACATTTGTGGCTCTTTTCAGTTACGATTGAAAATCAAATGGATGCCACTCCAACCCATGGGCGTAACAATACTAATAACCATCTGGCCCCCGGAGGCATATGCGATGTGGATACTCTGCATTGGTGTATAGAAACATCGTTATCCCTCCCAAACCCACTTCTCTCCTAGACTCAGAGCTCAGGGACAGAATCCAGTATAGAGGAGAGTGGGCAGTGTTTGCTATTTTTTAAAAGTATGTTTTTATTGATTTTAGAGAGAGAGGAAAGGAGAAGAATAGAGAGATAGAAACATCCATGAGAGAGACATCTATTGGCTGCCTCCTGCCCACGTCCTACTGGGGATTAAGCCCTAATCCTGATATGTGCCCTGACCAGGAATTGAGCCGTGAATTCCTGATTCATAGGTCGATGCTCAACCACTGAGACACAGTGGCCGGGCAGCAGTGTTTGCTATTGATGGCCTATTCTGCACAGTTTCAGAATTTCCTATGGTTTCTTCATAAACTAAACAAGTGTGGTTTCTTCTTGAATCTGGCATTTCTGAGGCATCTTCATGGTGAAGCTAGCATTCCCCCCCCCTCATCGTGTTTTCATGTACTCCTTCTGTTTAGTCTTTTAAGCAGTGACCCTACCAGGCATATTGAAAACTGGCCTTACAAATGGGAACCAAACTGGGTACTTTCAACAACCTTGCCTTTCTCCTCCCACTCTCTGTATCCCAGCCCAGCCTCCACCACTTCTCTGTCATCCTGTGTTTTCTGGAATTCATTTCTCTACCACCCCCTGCTGTCCCAGACCTCACAAGTATGTGTTTAGAGAATTGAGTGGAGCTAACCAAAAGGTCATGGTGATTTTTTTTTTTTAAAACCAGAAAGCAGCACCCTGGTTGTAGGGATGCTATAATAGCTATAGCTGTGAGTTCAGCCACCGTAGTTTTAGTGCATTTCCTAAGTGGTCACAGTTGGGGCGAGGATGAGTGAACTAGGGATATAAAGTGAAGAGGGCTTAGGCACAGCCAGTGGCTAAAGTATCATTAGCCCCAGCCTGTAATCTTCCGTGAGCTCCAGTTTCCTGCTCTTTAGGCTTTTTGTTGGTCTGGTATGTTATCTTTTTCCTGTAATATTTCTTACTACGCATCGGTACTCCTTCCTGTTGATGCCTTGGATCCTTTGGAGGATGCAGCCCTGATCCTTCGGCCACATTTCATCTGTAGGCACATCCCAAACCAGGAAGACACATCACAGAGACACTTGCCCTGAACAATCCCCATGAGGATGGCATGTCATCCACACCACCTTTAAAACCCCCGAAATAATATTAAATAGTGCTGAGCCCTGGCCAGTTTGCTCAGTGAATGGACTGTCAGACTGCAGCCCAAAGGGACCTGGGTTTGATTCCAGTCCAGGACACATACCTCGGTTGCAGGCTCCTACCTGCAGGGCCCTGGGCGGCATGCAGGAGGCAACCAATGGATGGGCTTCTCTCACATCACTGTTTCTGTCTTTCCCCCTCTCTTCCACTTTCTCTAAAAGATCAGTGAAAAAATATCCTTGGGTAGGATAATAAAAATAAGTAAATAAGTAATGAATAAAATAATGAATAAAATAGTGCTGAGACAGATTCCTTTTGCTTTAGTTTGACACCAAGATCTTGAGGATTAAGTAAGATGCTTTTGTGTGCAGGCAGTAGAAATGAGGAATAGCTGATTCAATTTCAATCTGGTGATTTTATAGTATTTGAGATTAGAGTGAAAAGTTTTGCCTACACTTAGAAACCACAGTTGGCTGCAGTTGATCTTTTTCTCCAATTATATTAGGCGTGGAATAAATTGGTTGTCAAAATGACCCCAGTGATTCCCCTCTTTGAATCTAGTTCCTTGTGATATGGCTTTGTAGCTCTTTATCAGGTAGAGTCTGGCCCAGCTGGTGTGGCTCAGTGGTTGAGCGTCGACCTGTGAACCAGAAGGTCACAGTTTGATTCCTGGTCAGGTCACATGCCTGGGTCAGAGGCTCGATTCCCCAGCAGAAGATGTGCAGGAGGCAGCCGATCAGTGATTCTCTCTTGTCACTGATGTTTCTATTATATCATTTCTCCCTCTCACTTCCTCTCTGAAATCAATTAAAACAACAATAACAAAAAGAAGCAGAGTTTGTTTCCCCAGTCCCTGAATCTGAGCGTGGCTTTGTAACTTACTTTGGCCAGTAGAATGTGCAGAAGTAAAGGTATACATTATATTGGACCCCAGCCTAGGTATTAAGAGCCCTCGAATATTTCTGTCTATTCCCTCAGAATCCAGCCCGGTCACCATACGGACACTCCTGGACTTGCTGTTTCCCAGGGACCCTTGTCACTCAGGTGACAGCAGTCTTATACCAGACAGGTGTGTGAGTGAGGCAATCCTAGACCAGCCAGTTGGCCCCACACTTGAGTGGGCCCAGCAGAGCTCAGACAGACTGATCCAGATCCACAGACTTGTGAGCATAATCAGTGCTTATCATTTTAAGCTACTTGTTTTGGAATAGTTTGTTATGCTAACAATTCATTTTAAGCTTCTTGTTTTGGAATAGTTTGTTATGCTAACAATAATTAATGGGTACATGTGGTCACCTGGAGATGATCCTTCTGTTTTCAGTTTTGTGTCTACTAATGTCATCATAAATGCTTAGCACAACTCACCATGAGACTCAGGCACTGGATGGAGAGATTCTATTGCGGGGATGCAATTCTTGTGATCATCAGCATTACTTTGAGACCTTTTAACAACCCAGACACCTGGGCCTTAGGCCAGAGTATTCAACTAAATATAGATGAGAACTAGGAATCTATAATTTAGAAAGTTCTGGTGATTGATTACTCTGGCCAGGTGATTCAGTTGGTTTAGTGTCATCCCACGCACCAAAAGGTCACAGGTTAGATTCTGGATTGGGGCACATGCCAGGTTGTAAGCTTGGGGCCATGCAGGAGGCAGTCTATTGATGTTTCTCACATCAGTATTTCCCTTTCCTTTCCTCTCTCTCTAAAACCAAAAAAAAAAGACTTTTTTTTTTTTTTTTTAAGAAAAGTAAGTTCTGGTGATTAGCTAGAAAACCAATAATCCAGTGTTTTTATCAG
Source organism: Pipistrellus kuhlii (assembly GCF_014108245.1). NCBI lineage: Eukaryota > Metazoa > Chordata > Mammalia > Chiroptera > Vespertilionidae > Pipistrellus > Pipistrellus kuhlii. The sequence goes on from NW_023425404.1 coordinate 6,678,596, forward strand.
TCCCTTTCATTCCTAAAAGTTGTAATGATTCCAGTTCACCTTTACTTAAATAGCAACAGTGAGGTGGTTCAGAGTTCATTTCTGACTTGGTATACTTCCAGCTGCATAAGTAAACTTTGTAATCACCTTTGGGCTAAAGCACTTTGACCTGGTCCTGGATGGGAAAAATTCACAGGTGCAGATTGATGGCTGGAACTATGTATTTCTTATCATTGTGTCCCCTGGGAATTAGAGCATTTATTGATGGCCTCCATGAATAAATCTTGGGCATTGAGGACTGTATAGTCTAATGGCGGTGGTGGGAAAGGAAATCAGAGATCCATTACTAATGTGTTAAGAAAACAAAGCAAACAGTGTTTTAACCTTTAAAGTGCAGGTGGATTTTTACTATAGTAGGTCTACCAGTTAGCTGTTGCTACAAAAACGATGCTTTACAGACAACCACAAACTGTCAGTAGCATCCAATCATATGCTTTTATTAACTCCTATGCTGGCAGGTTGGTGTGGGGAGAACCAGCTGATTTGGCTGGGCTTATCTGGAGTTTCCTCCTCTTGGACCAGCTGTCAGCTTGGGCATGTTCTCATGGCTGTGTAGAGACACAAGAGCACAAGCCACCAGGAGCAAGCTCATTTTAAGGTTCTGGTGATGTCATCAAGCTGTTAATATCCTGTGGGTCAAAACAAGTTACATGGCCAAGCTCATGGTCAAAGGGCAGGAAAATTTATATTTGCAGCGATAAACTGCAAAGCCATGTGGCACGGGCATGGACACTGAGAGAGGTGAGGAATTAGGGCCTTGAAGGTAAGCCTCCGTGTTGTGAGAGGACGTGTGAGGGAGCTTCACTTTCTCCTGTTGAGAAATGCTGCTGAAGTCATAGCTGCCTCCAGAGTAACCAAGAGGCAGAAAGTGTCCATCATATGGAAATAGCCTGTTCCTTGTCATGGGCAAGAAGTGTCAGACTCTCGGCTCCTATGATCTAGCCAATGGAATTTTAAAGGGAAAAGAATTCCTGAAAGTACCCCAAACTTGGCATGGAGTACTGTTCTATTGGCACTATCTCAGTAGAATGCCTCCATTTCCACCCTCACCCCATCCTCCGCAATGTCAAGGCCATGGGTCACTGGGCTTGGTTGCCCACTGCCCACTTCCAGGAGGGGCATTATTTAGAGTCAAGTCTTCAAATTATGCAACATCCCTGTGCTATCATCACTTTTTTCTGGGGCAAAAAGTTTCTGTTTAGTCCAAACATTTGGGGACCATTTCCCAAACCCTAGCCCAACACTGCTGTGGATAAAAGAGATTTTGGTGAATATCCCTCCCTCATGGCCTATCTTTCCCTGATTCATTTTGTGAAAGGCTTGTAGCCTACGCCTCTGATTCAGATAAGAAACCAGTTTTCTAAAATATGATTGAGATTCTCAGATAGTCTCCAGGGTAAAAACCATATTATGTAGGGTTTTACTGAGAATAATAATGGTGTGCTTTATTACAGGCCACTGGTTTCCTAGCCTAAGCATTGTTGTTGATGACTCTGTGCCTTTGGAACGGTGTGATGTATCAAATGTACGTGGGAGGAAACGGGGGTGCAGAGGATTAGGTAACTTCCCTGAGACCACGTCCATTGGCCAACCAAGATTAGAAGCCTGTCCTTTTGGTGTTTCAGCTTTTGTCTGACAATCTTACTGATTCTGTCTTCTTTCACAAAATGCCCATGAGGATATCATTACCTGCTGAGCTTATTCTGCTAAAAAACCCTGCCCTCCTAGTATTTATGCTCCATGGGAAACAAGGAAGTCTGGCAGCGAGGTGTTCAGTAATAATGAGATTTTCCCACTTAAGCGTTAGGGGAAGTAAACCGGATTAAAGGTGCTTTCTAAGCGGCATTTCTTGAGCTTACTATCTTGGCCACAGAAAAAAATTGGGGTGGGGACTGTTTAGAAGACCTCCTTGCCATTGAGCTTCTTTCTGTGTATTTTCTGAGCCCTCCCTGCCATTTCTGTTGCCTGGCAACTGTTCAGCAATTGGTTGCAATTGTTCTCTGACACACAGTGTTATTTCTATTTCATGTGGGAAACTGATTTGATTAAACAACTCATTTAAATTAATGCTTTGTAGGAGGCACGATATAAGTGGAGCCAGCATTTCTAGTGTGTTTTTGTTGTCAAATTCACACATGCAAACAAGCAAATAATTGCAGTGGGTTCGAATATATAGGGTCTTCTATACTTAACAAATAAGCTGGTTATATTGGATAGGTTGTTTCTATTCTGGTGATGGCTTTGCTGAATACCTCATGGGTCTCCCATACAACACTGATGCCACATAATATATTGTTCTTTTAGCAATGACTTAATCTCCTACCCCTCCTCTTGCTCAGAATCTAAATTAATAGCTGTTGGGTGAATGAAGGAGTGAGTGAATGCTAAGACTATATCATCCAGCTCCTAAGAAAAATGTAGGACTTTATTCCCCTAGGTGCTTCTACTCCTGAGAAAGGGCAGTGAAGGGTTAATGCTCTCCTTGGAGCTGGAGGGACTTGGATATGGATCTTGCAGAGCTGCTCTGTTCACATCACATTCTTTCTGCTGCTATAGCAACAGGTTGAGAATTTTGCCGGCCTACGTTGGAAATGCCTGTGTGCAGGCGACTCCATTGTCTGGGGGACAACTGTTTTTTTCTATGATGTTTCAATAAATCAGCTTCTTTGCGGAGACAGAAGCCAACATAAAGCAGGGGCTAAGAATCAGGGAGAGGCAGAGAGAGATCTTGTTTTGATTAGAGGGACATTTTCAACCTTTTGTCCCCTGAAGAGGTGTGAGGCTGGGAAGGAATAGAGGTTTAATCCTTCCTCAATAGCATCTTTTTCTCCCCTCTTAATGAGGCCTCTCTTCTGAGAGCACCCCCTGGCAGCACTTAGAAAACTTTCGCTCACTACCATTGCTTAATTGAGTGATAGGCGCCTGGATCATTGCCCAGGTTCACCTCTAAGTGTGGAGATGCAGAATGGATCAGAATGTAGGTTTCTCCCTCTGCATTCAGCAGTTCTAATCAACTCTGTACCTGCATTGCTTACTGAGAAGGAAGGACAGCTAGCCAAGAGTGAGCAATGGAGGTGTTCAGTTTTTACTGGGTGGAGCATTGTCGTAAAAGGAGAAAAAAGAATGAGGAAGCTGTTGGGAAAAGTTGCTTAGGTGGTATTAACTTCCCTGGAGGCTGCACGGGCTCTTTAAAAATGCTCAGCCTAGGTTGCGGAGAAAAAGGAACCCTCGTGCACTGCTGGTGGGAATGCAGACTGGTGCAACCATTGTGGAGAACAGTGTGGAGTTTCCTCAAAAAACTGAAAATGGAACTCCCATTTGACCCAGTAATCCCACTTCTAGGAATATATCCCAAGAAACTAGAAACACCAATCAGAAAGGATATATGCACCCTTATGTTCATAGCAGCACAATCTACAATAGCCAGAATTTGGAAACAGCCTAGTTTTTGGATGATTGGATCCAAAAACCATGGTACATCTACACAATGGAATACTATGCTGCCATAAAAAAGAAGGAATTCTCATCATTTGCAGTAACCTGGATGGAATTGGAGAACATCATGCTGAGTGAAATAAGCCAATCAATAAAAGAGAAACACCACATAACCTCACTCATTTATGGATAATAAAGAACATTATAAACTGATGAACCAAAAGATAGATATAGAGACAGTAAAGCAACAAGCAGACTGTCAAATTACAGTGGAGAGGGGAGGAAGATCTGGGGGAGATAATAGATCAACCGAAGGACTTTTATACATGCATATAAGTACAACCAATGGACATAAAACTCTGGGGAGGGAGGATATGTGTGGGAGGGAGGGAGGGGGGGCAAAAAAAAATCAATAAAATATATTAAAAAATAAAATAAAATAAAAATGCTCAGCCTAGCCCTAGCTGGTTTGGCTCAGAAGATAGAGCATCGGTATGTGGACGGAAGGGTTTCAGGTTCATTTCCGGTCAAGGGGACATGCCCAGGTTGCAGGCTCAATCCACAGTAGGGCATGTGCAGGAGGCAGTCAATCTGTGAGTCTCATCATTGATGTCTCTCTCTCTCTCTCTCTCTCTCTCTCTCTCTCTCTCTCTTTCTTCCTCTCTGAAATCAATAATAATTTTTTTTTTGCCGAGACCGGTTTGGCTCAATGGATAGAGTGTCGGCTTGGGGACTAAAGGGTCCCGGGTTCGATTCCGGTCGAGGGCATGTGCCTTGGTTGCGGACATGTCCCCAGTAGGGGGTGTGCAAGAGACAGCTGATCGATGACTCTCTCTCATCGATGTTTCTAACTCTCTATCTCTCCCTTCTTCTCTGTACAAAATCAATAAAATATATTTTAAAAATAATAATAATAATAATAATTTTTAAAAAATTCCCTGCCTGTTACTAAGGGCTCCTTCCTGTGTAGTCTCAGGTGTGGCGACTGTCAGAGCTCAGGGATAATTGTTCTTGCTGGGCTAATGGATGAAATCAGTGGGCATTCAGTATCACTTTGGGTTGACTTTTCACATGGCCACCCGACATTCTCCGTGTTGTTTTTATTTTGCACACAGATGGGGAAATCTGCCTGGTTCACTCTTTGTTCTTGGTTTACAAATACATTTTGATAAAAAAAAAAATACTTGAACATATTGAACCATTCTTCAGAAGCAGCACTGCATTAAAAGTTTAATTTTGAAAACCTTTGCCAAATCCGATGTGGCTCAGTGGATAGAGTGTTGGCCTGCGAACTCAAGAGTTCTGGGTTTGATTCCGGTCAAGGGCATGTACTCTGGTTGCGGGTACATCCCAGTAGGAGGTGTGCAAGAGGCAGCTGATCTGTGTTTCTCTCTCATCGATATTTCTAACTCTCTATTCCTCTCTGTAAAAAGTCAATGAATATAAAAAACAAAAGTAAGTAAATAAAGAAAGAAAAGAAAACCTTTTATCCGCAACCCACTGCATAATGTTTAAATATGGGATAAGCCCTTGATCTTGTGTGGACTAAAAAAAAAAAAAAAAAAAGTAATACTTTTCTTCCCACCTTCTATATTCTTCTAGCCGGGCTATTACATTAACAGAGACATATTAATAAGAGAAAATAAAATTATAATATATGTGCATGGGGAATTCACATATGTATAGAAAACAAAGATAGACCTGGCCAGTTTGGCTCAGTGGGTCGAGTGTTGGCCCAAGGACTGAAGGGTCCCGGGTTCGATTCCAGTCAAGAGTATGTACCTCGGTTACAGACTCAATCCTCAGCCTTAGTCGGGGCACATGCAGGAGGCAACCAATCCATGGGTCTCTCACATAAAAATTTCTCTTTGTGCTGAAACCGGTTTGGCTCAGTGGTAGAGCGTCGAAAGGTCCCAGGTTCGATTCTGGTCAAGGGCATGTACATTGGTTGCGAGCACATCCCCGGTGGGGGGGGTGCAGGAGGCAGCTGGTCGATGTTTCTCTCTCATCGATGTTTCTAGTTCTCTATCCCTCTCTCCTCCTCTCTGTGAAAGATCAATAAAATATATATTTTTTAAAAATTTCTTTTTGTCTCTCCCCCTTCCTTTCACTCTCTCTTACAAAAAAAAAAAAAAAAAGGTACAAAGATAGTGAGGCAACCTTGGGTATATATGACATTTTGGACAAAGGAGAAAAGGTTGAGTGGGGACTGGGTATAAGATTTCAGAAGGGAGAATGGTAGTTGAGGAAGAGCTGAACGCACATGGCAGGCAAATTGTTGGTAGGCAACTCAGAAAAGATGGGACACAGCAGGCACCTAGCTAAGGGGCATCTGCCCATAATCCTCTTGTTTTCCACACTTAATTCAAATTAGGCTAAGTTGAAATCCTGGGAGTTCCTTCCTAAAGAAGGTTTTTCAGTCTGAATCTCTTGGGCAGGAAAGTTTCTGCGTCTTGTTTCTTACTAACCATCTTAAACTCGATATCCCAAAAGGCAGCTTCAGGGTGTTAAAACTTTGGTTCCTTTCAATCTTGATGTCTCCACTGCCTTTAAGTCTGTTTTGGCCACAGAAATGGCCTTTCTAGTTGTGAGAGGCGACCAACGACTGAGCAGCAAAGCGTGCTTCCAAGAGCTCCGGGCTGGGAGCTGGAGCGGCCTTGGGCAGCTCATGCGGGGATTTTAATCACATCACTTGGAAAATGAAAGATTCAGATGACATTTCTAGGATTTCTTTTACACCTCTCCCACACACATGAAAAGTGATACTCCAGTTATTTCAAAGTAGAAAAGTCTGTGCTTTGTTGAATGTTTTACAAGTGTAACTCCCTTAACTCCTACTCATATTCAGATCTTTGCTTCAGTGTCTCCTCCTCCAGGAAGTCTACCATGACCCCCAGGCTAGATGAGGATTCCAGCCTATGTTTTCTGATAAGTGTGTTCTTTCTTTCATCACAGTTTGTAATGATTTATTTCTTGGCGTGTGTGTGTTTTTTAAATTGATCTTAGAGAGAGAGAGAGGAAGGGAGAGGAAGAGAGAAACACTGATGTGATAGCAAAACATCAATTGGCTGCCTCCTGCATACCCCCCAGTAGGGATCAAGCCCACAACCCTGGGCATGTGCCCTGATTAAGAATCAAACTGGTGACCTCTCAGTGCCTGGGCTGACACTTAACCAATGGGCTACACTGGCCAGGCTATTTCTTGGAGGTTTTTTTTTTTTTTTTTTTTTTTTTTTTTTTTTTTTAATATATTTTTATTGATTTCAGAGAGCAATGGAGGGGGAGATAGAAACATCAACGATGAGAGATAATAATTGATCAGCTACCTCCTGCATGCCCTCCACTGGGGACTGAGCCCACAACCCAGGCATGTGCCCTAACCAGGAATGACTTCTTGGTTCATAGGTCGATGCTCAACCACTGAGCCACGCCAGCCAGGCTCTTGGAGTTTTTAAAAATCAGTTTTCTCTCATAGCCCACAAGTCTGAGGACTATGTGAGGCAAATGCCCAAACTGTTCACCATTGATTCTGCACGTTGTAGGCATGCAATAAAGCTGTGTTGAATGAAGATGCTGCATTAGGCTTAATGGAAGGGGCAAAGATGACTCTATCTCAGTCTCTGCTTTCAAGGATCTTAAAATTCACTTTCCCTATTTCTCTTCTCCTACCATCTCACCTCGCACCTAAAATATGCTGGGAGAAATTAAAACAAAACCAAAACCCTGGATTCTGGTCACTGATCTGATCATGTGATAGGTTTGTGGGAGTCAAGAAAGCAACTTTTCTCCCACCTTTCTAAGTTCTTCTGGCTGGGCTGGTAATCATGAGACCCACTAACGGGAGAACATGTCCAAATTTTACTATGGATATGCAGGTATGGCTGCCATAAGAATATGAGATCTGGAGACACATCGGGCAGTTGAGGTTCATATGCCATTTTGGACAAAGGAGGGGAGGTCAGGGATCTGGGATTTCAAAGAGAAGGCAGATACTTTACAGGTAGACCAGAAAGAACAAATGCCGTGATAAAGTCTTGCTGGGTAACCAGGAAACAGTGGGACCCAGGGAAGTTCAGCTGTCAGGTTCTGCTAGACTCTCCCCGTCTGCCACCTTTAGCTTGTTTATGATGCTGAGGTGATGCGCTTTTCCTGTAAGCAGGTTTTACTATCTGAATTCCTTTCAGCAGGTAAGGGGGAGGTCAGAAGTTCTTTCTGAGTCTTTGATTTCTTAGTAACTAGTTTAAAATCAATACTCCAAAAGTCATATTTTGGGGTGGCAAAACTTGGGCCTCTGTCAAGTTTTAATTTTCCTTAATTGGACTGATTAGTCTTTTGTGACAGAACCCATGAACTGAAGCAAGGCCCAGGCAGGATAGAAGGATAAAAGATATAGAATGTATAGAATGAATGTGATGGACTGAAAAATAAAGGAATGTGCCCAGTTGACATGGCTCAGTGGTTGAGTGTCAACCATGAACCAGAAGGTCACGGTTCAATTCCTGGTCGGGGGCACATGCCTGGGTTGCAAGCTTGATCCCCAGTAGGGGGCGTGCAGGAGGCAGCCTGCCAATGATTATCTTTCACCATAGATGTTTGTATTTCTCTCTACCTCTCCCTTCCTCTCTGAAATCAGTAAAAATATTTTTTTTAAAAAAGAAAACATAGGAAAGAAAGGAAGAAGAGGGAAAGGAGGAGAACAGGACAATAAGAGGAGTGAAAGCATGGGGCTCTCTGTCTTCTTTAAAGAATTTGCCTGTAAGGGTTCTTCTCTTTTGACTGCCAGGCTTTACAAGCAAAGGCATGTTTCTTAAAAAGCATTCTTACCCAAAGTGTTGAATAATGGCACAAAAAGTTTGCTTCCAAAAGATGATGGATTACATACACACAAAAAGTTAACCTGACTGGATTCCGGAAATGTCTTTGCTTTAAAAACTAGAAAAACACCAATTTCCAAAATAACTGTCAGGTTCCTGTAAATCAGCATAGCATGATCAATACAGGCAAATGCATCAAGAAACCAAAGCTAGGCAGTATTTAAACAGTGTGTGTGTGTGGGGGGGGGGGTGGAATGGGGGGAAGGCATTTGATTTAAACACCAAATCCAATCTAGATACTAGGAAGGAGCAGCAAGAATTCCTTAGGTAGGAAGTATGGTGGCTGTTTATCCTGGTCTCACTGAGTTTGTGATTTGCAGGAAAAATGATTTAGGGGAGTTTTACTAAGTTGCAGTAGGAAGTATGAAATCTCAAACTTCCAGAAGCCAGTGCAGCTTCAGTTTATCTTGAGAACAGAGGGTCTGAGCAGATATGACAGGTGAAGTTCCTCTTCTGAACCCTCTCCCTAGGAGGGTGTCAGTAGCCTGCCGTGGTGCTTGGTGTATGTGGGAGCTTACACCCCAGCCAGAATGTATCCCACCCAAAGCCCTTTCAGAAAAAGAATGACTAAAACAATCACATAATGTCCTTTCATGATGAGGAGGAAGGAATTTTAGCCAAGAATGCAAGGTGTGCTTTGAGTTTTGTGCATACACTGCCACAAATTCAACACGCACACACACACACACACACACACACACACACACACACACAGTCTCTCTCTCTCTCTCTGCTTACTCACCTACTTAGATGGAGATAGTATGATATGCCATGTTGACCAAAGGCCAAGAAATAACTGTATTGGGTTTTTTCAAGTAGCAAAACCAGAGACTCATATGTTGCACTGGGCAGTGTTATTGATTAAACCCTATACAACAAAGATAACATATGAGAACATGGTGCATTCATACCTGAAGTCCCTTGGGAGTTTCAGAGAAGGTCAGCGATAAACAGTCTCTTGGATTCCTAGCAATGTGCCTCTTTCTAGACCTCTCAGGAGTAAATACCATTTTAACAAAATTCTTTCCAGAGCAAATCTCTTTGTTTTCACTGGCGAAGCCTCTTAAGTCTCAGCTCTGCCACTTCTGACTGTACAGCTCAGGCATATTATTTAACTTCTCTGTGCCTCATTGCCTTCCTCTCTTTATACAATTAATAATATCTTGCTCTTATGATTCTTTTGAGAAATAAGGTCACCTCAGAAGTTTTTTGCGTGGTGTCTGGCACATAATATGAATTAAAGAATTGTTTTTGCTTTTAATATGATAAAGAGGCATCTCAGCCTTTTCCTTTCTCCTTTGCCCTTCCTGAATTAGAAGCACCCCTTGACATTTGGCCCTTCTCAGTATCAAGGTTCTGTCCTGATGAGAGCCGAGCAGAGATGGTTGGGCAAGAATGGGACGATGAAGGCCTATGCTGGTATTCTTCTACTCACTCCTACTCCATCGCTCTTTCCCGTATACCACACTACTTTACCTGCCAATGACTGGATACAAAACTCGGTGCAATACAAAAAGGAGTACAAATTTAGCTTTATCTTCCAGGAAGTGGGAATCTAAGTTCCAGTGGGAATAATTTTTTTCCTGTTCTCCAAGTCCTAAGCATGCACTTGCCGTTCAGCTCAAATCCTAGCTCAAACCTACCACTCGAACCAATGCCTAACACAGAGCAGGCGCTCCACAGATGTCAGTTAACTTGACCATGGAAGACAGGTAGTCATCGAAACATATGGCGCTTAGAGGAAAACACTTAAAAAAAAAAAATCAAAGAGCAAGTCCAGAATCAAACTTTCTGAGCCATCCAACCTCTCATGACTTTCAGGCTTGAGAGGAAAGGATGTGACTCACTGGACCTGGAAAGAAGGCAGAGGGGAAGGAAACGGGAGATTTCCTGTCCATCTCCACTGTGAACGAACTGTCAACACAATGCAGCTGAATGGCATGGCCAGGACCCTGGGCTTCTGCAGCCCTGGTTTCCTGACCCTTCAAAGAGGGTGATCGTCACACAGTGAATGAAGCGATATGTCTGTATGGCACATGGCTTTCTGACCTGGCAGGTGGTAAGTACTCAATAAACATTAGCTGTGATTAGCTCAGGAATAATACCTGGATGCTCAGCCATTTGGATGTCAATTAGACTTCTCACTTCTACAGAACTTAAACTTGAACACTGCCCTGATGCTGCCATTGCTCACCTGTTGCCCACATGAGCAGGAGGAGGTACTCTGCAGGCCTACTTAGTCTTGATGGTTCATAAGTTGGAATTAAATGACCCGTTTTGAGGGTTCTCAGATATTTTTCTATTGTTACTATAGAGGGTGAGAAAGAAAGCATTTATGACAAGCAGGCACATCACATGACTTCAGGATGATACTGTAATGTCTTTCTCTTTGGCCTGAGTTCATATTTTATCATTTCTTTCATTTGTGTCCCATTAAAGCAATGTCACGTTCTTCATTCTGGTCAGAGTGGGGTGGGTCACATTGTTTTCTTTCATAATAAAAAAAACAGGAGAGTGGATATGAAGTACAGGGTTTTAAAGACAGGACAAACTTAAGATCACCTAATCTAACCCTTCACTTTACAGAAGTGGAAATTGAGGGCCACGTGTATTCAATAAATTCTCCAAGTGGCAGAAGGATAGACCTTTCAGCCCTAAATCCAGGTCCTGAGTATGTGGTGTTATGGTTTATTGACCTTCCAAAGAGACCTTGGAGTAAAACAAATGGGGAGTCATTGTTTTGAAATGTAAGGGTCGTCATCTGTGAGGAGGATTCTAAAACTAGATAACAAGACCTTTGACCCAGTTTCTTTCTGTCTTTGCCACATTCTCTCTGAAGCTCCATAGGAAATACACATCTGTCTATTATGCGAGAGGCAACAATGACAGAATGAATAGCTCCTGTTTTTCTATTCTCCCACAAACTCTGTTACTCTGTCCCCTTAGAGACAGAGTATTTATCAAAACAGATGCAGAAAGAATATTTCACAGTGGAACCACATTCTCTAGCAACTAAAGGTGAGGTATGCAAAGGAGCTGGATATTTATGAATAGATTTTCCCAAAGACAATTGATTAAGTGATTTTTTAATTCTCTTAACCAAATGAAATTGTGAGATATATGTAGATCAACAAGAATGTATAATGTATTTTGAGAAAATATACATTCAAGATGTACAGTTGGTCTAATCGAAATACAACAAATTCTAGAATTAGCCAGGCTTGCCTAAAATTTTCTCTCAATCTAGAAATTAATAGTTCAGATCCAATATTTGGCATCTCCTTTTTTGCTTGAAGCCATTTATAATAACTTATGTATCAAGCAACTGCTGTGTGCCAGACACTATAGTGAATACTTTTCATGAAATCTCATTTAATTTTATTGATAAGGACAGTTAGACTCAGGATTCAGATTTTTGGGTGTTTGATGACTCATTTCTGTTCCCACAGAAGCAGGGCAGGACATTCAAGATGTGCAGTTTTAGGCAAACACCAAGGAAAGTTTGTTAATCCCGTTGCTGACCCAAATAAAATTTTCCTATCAGAAGGCCAGCCTGTTGTACCTGGCTGGCACTGCTCCAGAAACCAGCCCTTCTGAAATTCGAGATTTTGCCCATTGAAGCAGCCTGTCTGTCCCTAATCCTCCCACAGTCCCTCGGTGTAGAGTCTATGGGTGAAACATGTCCTTGAGAATTTATTTTTCCTCCTTCAGTTCCTTCATTTTTCATTACACCAAAAGCTACCCTCTCTCTTCATGGCTCATTCCACCTCCCACGAGTTGCTAGGTATGGACTCAGAATAGCATAATTGGCTGGGCTTTGTCCAACACCAAGAGGCATACCTGTGAATAAATGCCCCAAGTCAGTACATAGACTCTGTGATTGTGTTTTATGTGCTGAGAGGCCTTTAAAAAATAATTTCTGATTGAGCTGGATTGGCTCAATTGTGAGATGGTGTAAGTCGTGACACTCACTAATGGCTATGACAGTGCCTAAAGCTTATAAACTTGTGTGTTTGTGATGTGCTTTTAGAACCTTACATTCCAGAGTCAAAAGTGATTCTCCTTCCTTATGCATAATAATGAAAGCTGAAGATAGAAAGCTTCAAATACATCTACCAACCACACTGACCAGATAAAGTTAGTCCCTCCTTCTGCATAAAGACATTGAGGCTCAAATTGGCTGTCTTGTGTTTAAGAGCAGACACTAGCAAGTGTCAGAATCCAGGTTTCTCTAACTCCAAGGTCCATGCTCTGAACAGCTATGTTATATTGTCCCTTTTAGAAAAAAAGAAAATAAATTTATAGAAATTTACTCACCACCGTTGGCTATAAATGAGTTTTGACTTGAAACATAAACCGAAGTTTGAAGATTTGCCACCACATAGGTCAAGAGAACACTGCAGTTTCTGAAAACATTTCCAAAAGATATAATCCAGACGCCTAACATTACACATAACTGCAGCAGTGCAATATGAGCATGGCGCACCAGCTTAGATTCGTTTGGAGGTATAACTTCTATTGTTGTTGTTTTTAAATCTCTCTTGGTAGTGTTGGCCTGCACTCATATTTTGTGAAGCATGAAGAGTCTGAAAGAGCGATTGTTGAGATGAATCTTCAGATGCTGTTCCAGTTATGACACTCAGTGTTTCTATAGATTAGCACCTCCACCCTCCATGCTGAATATTCAGGATAAATTTGATTTTTAGAGGTATTCCCTATTTAAATTATATTCCACCCAAAGAATCGTTTGCTTCTCTATTTAAATTATTGGTGTTCATTGTTGTCCCTGCCAGCTAAAGGAGATGGTAGTTACCATGCTTAGGCACGGCAGCAGAGCTGCCTTCGCTTGATAATTTGTTACGGGGTTCATGCCCTATTGTACCTTTTGATTGTCTGCTTTATTGCAGAACGCCCACTTTTAGCTAGATTTCCCCTTCTTCATTTCCCTAAGAGTCAATGAGTTAAAAATGAGTGAATGAGTTGTTTTTACTAATGTGGTGGGTGTCAAAGCAGAGTGAGTTCTGGGATCTCAGGAAGCTCATAGGTTTTTAAAACTATACTGAAATCATGAAAGGAAGAGGATTGAGTTTTGAGAAGGTGGAGTTTCTTGTCTTTACAGTGTGACTGATCATGCAGGACCTAGAGTAACAATGCCTGGGTTTGAATTCTGACCCCATCCCTTCCTCACAGTGTGACCTTGGGCAAGTGACTTAACATCTCTGTGCCTCAATTTTGTCATCTATAAAGAGATGATAGTAATACCTATCTCATTGGGTGGTTGGAAAATTTATTAAACAAGATAATCCAGATTAAATGCTCAAAACAGTTCAGATACACAAAAAGTAGAAAATAAGTGCTTAGCCCTGGCCGGTATGATCAATGGTTAGAGTGTTGGCCCATACACTGAAGGGTCTGGGGTTCAATTCCTGGTCAAGAGGACATATCTGGGTTGCAGGTTTGAATCCCTGGCCCAGTTGGGGTGTGTGCAGTAGGCAACCAATCAATGTGTCTCTCTCACATCTACGTTTCTCTCTTCTTCAGTCTCTCTGAAAAAGAAAATCAATGGAAAAACTATCCTCAGGTGAGGATTAACAAACAAAACAAAACAAAAAATAAAAAGAGAAAAGAAGCGTTTAGGCACATATATGTTGGAGTAATTGCTCCATATTAGATGTACTAGGGGAATGTAAAGAAGTATAATACTCTGGCCCCAAGGATCTTATAATCATAACTAGAGGCCCATTGCATGGATTCATGCACCAGTGGGGTACCTTGGCCTGGCCTGCGCCCGCTTGCAATCCAGGACTGCTCAGGGGATGTCAGAGGCCTGGTGCATGGATTCAGCCCAATTCCTACAGGCCAGGCCAAGGGACCCCAACTGTGCATGAGTCCCTATGAGATTCATCAGTCTCTTTCATGTTCCCATGCCTGTGCATTGAGTGCCTGAGAGAGAAAGAGAGAGGGAGATTAAAAAGATATGGGGAAAAAAATAGTTGACCCTATAAGAAAGTGTTGGGAAATTCTAAATGGGTGGTACAGAAAAGAAAAACCTATTAATTCAATGAAAGGAGAGATTACTATGGATTAGAGTGTTCTGGGCACAACTCACAGAGCAGTGAGAACTATGGCTGCCGAGGATGAGAGAGTAACTGATGAGAGAGTAACTGATGAGAAAGGAGCGCAAGGGGACTTGTTCTCCAATCTGGGTGCTGGTTACTAAATGTGCTCCATTTGTGAAGAAGTGTGGAGGTGCATCTGATGGTATGTGCACTGCTCTGAAGGTGAATTATGCTTCAAGTAGATGAAAGGAGCATTGGTTTGGAAGTGTGGCTGATATCTGACCTTAGGCAAGTTATTTAGCCTTGGTGAATTTTATTAATTTACTAGAAGCCCAGTGCATGAAAATTCATGCACTGGAAAAGGGCGTCCCTCAGCCTGGCCTGCCCCCTCTCACAGTCTGGGAGCCCTCAGGGACGGGAGGTGAACTGGAGATCAGGGGAAGGCAACGCCCCCATCACACCTCTGCTGGTGCCACGACTGGCAGGACAAGCCTCGCTGGCCCTGGTTATCTGAACCTTGGGTGGCCATGGGAGGCTGGGCAGTTGCCATCTGAGGCTTGCCTGCGCCTTGGGTGTTTGCTGGGCAGCCACCATCTGAGGCTTGCTTGTGCCTTGGGCATCTGCTGGGGAACTAAGGGGACTGGGACTCTCTGGAGGTGGGTGGGCCCGACCATACTGTGTGCCTGTCACCCCCGCAGGGCTTAAGGGACTGGACACTGCCATAGTTTGGTTGTGGGTGCCACCATCTTTGAGGATGTGGTGGTCAATTAGCATATTCCCTCCTTATTGGCTGTGGGTGCCTCCATCTTTGTGAGGGCATCATGGTCAATTAGAATATTCCCTCCTTATTAGATAGGATAGAAAACTGATCCTCCCATGAGGATTAATGAGAACAATGTATGCAGAACAACTAGTTAGTCCAGATGAGACACTAGGATTTTTCATGCACCTGATCTGCGCCCTGGAGTGGAAGGTAGCACATTGAGACAGAACTTTCCTGTGTTAAGGTTGGTTGCTTTGTTGGGGGAGTGACCTCCTGTCATGACTGGCGTTGTGAATGGGACCTGCCACACTGTTTCAGTGTGATGGCTCAGTGACTCAGCCCCTAGGACAAAGGGCACTTCTGCTTATCAGAGCCACTGCTTGACAGTTGTCCCCAGCACCACTGTGGGTTTCCTTTTCCTGTGTTTAGTCATAGCCACACCTGCAAGTCAGAGTGCAGCGTCAAAGCCAGGTGTGCACTCAGTACATGTTTACTGGGTGTATGCCGGGTGCCAGGTGTTACGTTAGACTCTGACGGAACTCGGAATGATGACTAAAAACAGCGTAAGAAGTAAAACACAGGCCTTGCCTATTCAAAGCTTATAGTCAACAAGATATACATATTTCTTCTGAAAGCTACTTTTTTCAACCCTTTCTTCCCTCTTTCTCTCTTCTGATAGCCTCTACCCAGCCAGTACATATTCTTTCATGTTCTTATTCTCTCCCTCTCTCTCTCTCACCCTTCACTGAACTCCACTCCATGGAAGCAGGCTAAAAGCCATTTCGCATGGCCTCTAGCCAATAAAAGCAATCAACGCACAGCATATATCTTCTCCTTGGCGCTGCTAAAACTACAGATGACTATGCCTTATGTTAATTATGATAACAGAAATATCCATTTATTAGGTGTCTGTTACATGCGAGGCACCATGCCAGGCGATTGTCTACATTGTGTGTAACTCTCACAACATCCCTGCAGGGCATCATTGTCCCATTTCATAGGTGGGGGACCTGAGGCTTGGAGAGCTTATGTCATTTGCCCACATCACCCACAGTCTGTCTGTGGCATGGTTGCACACCTGCCGTCTCTCCGCGTTCCGTGCTCCCTGTAGAGCTGTTTGCGCTGACGATTAGATAATGTAAACATCCTCCTGCATCTGTTTGTCAGTCAACTGTGCACAGAAAAACCCTGTGGTTAGGAGAGGTTGGCACCGTGCTCACCCTTGCTGTAATTATTCTAACTTGACTGGAAATCTCAATAGAGAGCCAGTCAGCCTTGCAAAACTCCTGAGCTCTTGTTTTGTAAAGGCTGCAGTAGTCAGCCCCAACAACGGTGCCATTAGAAGGGATACTGAGCCTGTTTCGTTATCTATATTAAAATCTTGGATGTAGGCGCCTCGGGAAGAGCCCCTTCGTGGAGAAAATTCTGCCATTTTGCTCCTGCCTGCCTGGGCGGGCAGTCTCAGATAAACTTGATACTGACTGCTAGCCTGTTCTGGAAATCTGTAGGCTGATAGGGGAATCTGATGAAGATTCATGTGAGCATTGCTGTGATCTGGGCACGGAGGAGGCTGCTGATGAAATGCATGGTCTGAGTGGTTTGTACAAGGAGGCACAGTGTAGAGGGGTGTGGTTCCCACGAGTCCAAGTGCCTTTAGGTCCTGGCCTCCAAGCTTCTTCTTTTTATTTCTTTTTTAAATTTTATTTTCTCCTTTTTCCCCCCTTTCACCTCTCCCCAGCCTTCCCTACCCCCCAGCATATGCCTTCACCTGCCCCCCCCCAATATATTGTATCCATTGGTTATGTTTATATGCATGTATACAAGTCCTTTGGTTGATCTCTTACAGCCCCTCCCCCCCCAACCTCTCTTGCCCTCCTGCTGTAGTTTGACAGTCTGTTCAATGGTTCTTTATCTCTATAACTATTTTCCCCCCATTTCTTTTCTTTAAAAAATCTTGCATCTGCAGCTGAAACCGGTTTGGCTTAGTGGTAGAGCGTCGGCCTGCGGACTGAAAGGTCGATTCCGGTCAGGGGCATGTACGTTGGTTGTGGGCACATCTCTGGTAGGGGGTGGGCAGGAGGCAGCTGGTTGATGTTTCTCTCTCATCGACGTTTCTAGCTCTCTATCCTTCTCCCTTCCTCTCTGTAAAAAATCAATAAAAATATATTTAAAAAAAATCTTGCAACTGCAGACTAGAAATAAACATATAGTAACAAAAAACGTTTGAGTCCCAATTTCAATGTCAAACAGTTCTGAGACCCATTTTCAATGTCAAATAGTTCCTTATGTGTACATGTCAGCAATGATATCTGGATAATGGACAGAAGGTGGCAATGCAGGTCTGACCCTCTCTGGTTTGGTCCTGGGCAACCTGCATCGACGCAGAGCTGCTGACTGCTAGCGTGGTCAGGCGTCATCAGCGTCTTCCATCTCTGGACTGTTTCTCCTCTTGTCGTCGTGGTTGGTCCAAGCTTCTATAAACCACTCAGATGGAAACAGCGGACTCTACTTAATCCACAGCCTCATGATGTAAATTGGGGCTCAAATCAAGTACAAGTGAGGAGGGAGGTCAAAAGCCAGCAAATCACAATGGCTTTAGGTCTAGTCTTAAGCTTCCTAGCCTCAGAAGTTAATTATATTCTTGTTTTGAGAGGAGAGGCTTTGTGGAGACAGACATAAATTTACTTTAGGAGATGTATGTTGGCAATAAGACCAAGGAAGGCCAGTTATTTGTTCAAAAACTAAAAGCTACTATAAGTTTTGCCGAGACCAGTTTGGCTCAATGGATAGAGCGTCGGCTTGGGGACTGAAAGGTCCCGGGTTCGATTCCGGTCAAGGGCATGTACATTGGTTGCGGGCACATCCCCAGTAGGGTGTGTGCAGGAGGCAGCTGATCGATGATTCTCTCTCATCGATGTTTCTAACTCTCTCTCCCTCTCTCTTCCTCTCTGTAAAAAATCAATAAAATATATATTTTAAAAGCTACTATAAGTTTCTTCTTAAAAGCTACTATCGAATTTCTTCTGCACCTGCCTCAGTCTTTACAGGTACAATAATCTTTTTCTCACAGCAACCCTTCATGTTGTTGGATAGTTACTCACATTCCACAAATGTGAATACTGAGCCTGCCTCTCTACCAACTGTATTTAGTTTCAGATTTTGAACTCCTCCTGTTCTCCCTCAGTGCCTGAAGGCATTCTGTCTGCTGTGACATTACCAACTGAGATGCTACTTGAACTTCAATCAGCTCAGCCAGGATTTTCAGTCATTTCACTTTGTATATACCTGCAAGAGCTCTTTCTGTTGTATCCTCATTGCTTTTGATACATTGTAATTGGTTGCTTAGTTGCTAGTTTTTCATGCTAGACTCTGAACTTAAAGGAGGTGACAGTGACTTACTCATTCTTTTATATGTTAGGTCTGTCACAGTACCTGGCAGTGTTGTGTAGTGAAAGAACTGGATTTAAAGCTTATGTCTAGTTTGTTGACGTTATATCTTTAACACATGGGACACTGCCTGTTGTTAAACAGTATACGGCTCAGTAACTATTGAATGAATTAATAGATTAATGAAAATAATCTTAGATGTTATTCCTTCTCTTCAAATCTTTTTCATTACTAAAACTGAGGAATACTAGTATCTACATTATAGGGTTGGTATGAGATTAAATGAATGAAATGAAACCAGGTGAGCAAAGGTGTGACAGTGACTTTTGAGATTCAGACATTCGTGTTAAGGCTCATCATGTTGCTGCATGTCTAGCTAGTTCACTTGTGTTTATCTCTATAGTAGTGCTCTCTTATATGCATATGACACAATATGCTTATCTGTTCTCCTATTGATGGATATTTGGGGTGTCTCCAGTTCTTTACTTTTGTGAATAAAGCAGCTATGAACATTCTTCAACAGGTCTATTTGTGGATGTATTTTTCATTTCTCTCAGGCATAGACATATGAGTAGAATTGCTGGGTCATAAGGTAAGTGAGTGCTTAAATTTACTAAAGGCTGCCAAACCATTTTGCAAAGTGACTTTATCAACAATATAGAGTTCCAATTTTTCTGCATCCTGTGACACTTGATATATTGTATTATTACACTTTCTAATTTTAGCCCTTCCAGTGGGGGTGTAGTATTTCACTGTAGCTTAATTTATATACTTCCCTAGTGTATAATGATGTTGAGTACATTCTCATGTGCTACATGGCCATTGACATAGCTTCTTTTGTGAATGGCTTGTTTTTTTTATTGGGTCCTCCTTTTAATTATTGATTTGTGGGAAATTTTTTTATATATTCTGGATACAAGTCTTTTATCAGTAGTGTGCCTTTTAACTTTTTAAATTATGTCTTGATAAATCTTTTGATGAAGTGCAATTTATTATATATATTTTTTATCGTGGTTGTGCTTTTGGTGTCTCAAGAAATTATTGCCTACCCCAAGGTCATGAAGAAATTTTTCTGTGTTTTCTTCTAGTAGTTTAATAGTTTTGGCTTTCATATGACCCCTCTCTGGTTAATTTTCACTCTTTATATATGTGGAGAGAAAGATTAAGATCTTTTTAAAAACAATTTTTAATGTAGTCAGTTGCTCCAGTACACACACACACACACACACACACACACACACTCACAGAGGAAGGGAAAGGGAGAGAGAGAAACATCAATGATGAAAGAGAATCATCAATTGGCTGCATGGGAATTGAGCCCACAAATTGGGCATGTGCCCTGAATCGAACATGATCTACTGGATTGTGGGTTGACGCTCAACCACTGAGCCACACCAACCAGGCTCCCAGCACATTTTATTGAGAAGAACTTTTCTCTCCATTGAATTCCATGGCTCCTTTGCCAAAACTGAAATGACTGCATATGTATAAGTCTACTTTTCGACTCTACATTCTGTCCCATTAAACTATTTGTCTCTCCTAGAATACTGTCTTAATTACTGAATCTATATAGCAATCTATAAGTAAATCTTGAACGTTAGTAATATAAGTACTACAACATTTTTCTTCTTCAGGATTGTCTTGACTATTGACAGCCTTTGATAGAAATTTACAACTTATCAATTTCTACATAAAAAGTCTGGGCATTGACCTGGCCGGTGTGGTCAGTTGGTTGAGTATCATCCCATGCACCCAGAGGTCATGTCAGAGCACATGACCGGATTTCAGGCTTCATCCCCCAGGGCAGCTGATGGACATTTCTCTCCCTCTCTTTTCCTCTCTCTCTAAAAAATCAATAAAAACTTACGTTTTTTTTAAAAAAATCTTGGAATATTGATTGAAATTATATTGACTCTAAAAATCCATGTCATAAAAATTTTCATCTTACCATTTTGAGTTTCCAAATCCATGAATGTGAAATCTCTCCATTATTTATGCCTTCTTTAATTTCTCTTAGCAATGTTGTGTAGTTTACAATGCAGAAGTCTTACATATTTTTATCAAATTTATGTCTGTATGTTTGATATTGTTATGCTATTGTAAATAATAATTTTAAAAATTTTGTTTTTCGATTATTTTTTTTACTCATTACTACTATACTTTTGTTGGTATCTCTGGATTTGCTCAGCACTCAATCATGCCACATGTGAATAAAGGGAATTTTCTCACAGCAACCTCTTTCTTTTGCTTTTCATATTCTATTCTTACCTTGATGCAGTGCCTAAGGACTCCAGTATGATATTGAATAGAGTGGTAAGAATGAGGAAAAGTGTTCAGTATTTCAACATTGTGATGTTAGCTGAGTTTTTATTTTATACATAGCCTTTATCAGATTGAGTAAGTTCTCTTCATTCTGGTGATACCAAACCCAGGTTCTGATGCCTGCCACTCAAAAACCAAAAGACAGGGACTGGTGGAAGGGAAATCAGTTTATTCAAGAGCTGGCAGATTGAGAAGATGGTGACTCATGTCCCAAAGACACTCTTAACATCTCATGCAGGCAGAGGTTTTTATAAGGAGGGAGATGGAAAACAATAGATCAAGGGAAGCGAAGTGAAAAGTTCTCTATGTGCAGAATAGCACTGTCTGTTTATTCTAATAAGGCCCTCGAAAGTGGTCTGATGTGTGTCAGGTTGATGGTCAGCAAATCTTCCAGGGCTGGAGTCTGAATCTTTTGAAATTAGCTACTAGAATTCTTATACAAATATGCTGTTTATCTAAAAGTTGCATGTTAGTCAGGGTCAGCATTTACAGAAACAATGTCAAAAGAATGGAGGGGTGGGTTACACTAGTATTTTGAGAGTTTTTATCGCTAATGGATGTTGAATTTTACTAGATAAATTCTCTTCATTTATTGAGATAGTCTCACAGTATATTCTTATAAAACACATTATTCTTTGTACGTTTGGAGGACTTCCATAATGTTCTTGGTAAGTGCAGAGGAGTTGCCTGAGAGGAAGAAGTCCAGCATGTATTTAAAGTGACCACCAGACCCTTGTAGCATGTACAGTTTAATGTCACATGACATCCATTTGATTACTACAGTCAACTTATGAATACTTTCAGCTGTTGTTCTCTTTAGTTTCTCCATCATCAACCTTCATAACAGCACAGATATTCCTTGTTTTAATGGTAAAGGAGGAACTTTGTATGCTTTTTATTATTTCTTTCACTTATCTGTATTTTCTACATTTTCTTCAATGGATTACTTATGTTAAAACAGTTCTTAAACTTCTCTATAATTACAATATGGACTAATAGACTTTAGGCCCATTCCTATCAGATCTTTTTGAAGTTATATCCAAGTCACCTTTGATTTCATTTGGGTGTTTCCTAAAGGTCTTAAAGAAGCACATTCATAAACCATTTAATAGTATCTGATTAAACACTTCTTTGTTGATCCTCCTATCATTTAATTTCAGAAGATGGTCCTTTTTCCCTCTTTCCCAACTTCGGGTTCCTAAATAAAGTTCTCAGCTCTATTCAGTTCAAGAGGACTTTATATAGCTTCTCTTCTCTAGGAACTTATTGCCCATAATGAGAAAATAAACACAAACAGATTGTTCCTATGTGTGCTAATCTAGAGGTATAGATGAGGGACTTCAGTCCTCCTTGGGAGTTTAATGACTCCCAACAGATTGAGTCTGAGTCCAGGGAGACTTTGCTCACAGGTAACTCTTTCTAATGTTGGCTTTTAATTTCTGGCATTGTTGTCCATCTGAAACAGTTGAAGCCTTCAAGGCCTGGAGCTGGAGAAGCCTTCTTCAGACTAGACTGAGACTGGCAGTGCTAGGATGTGGAATAGGGACCCGAGGTAGGCTATTATTATTTCCAGGGACTGTGCTTTGCTTTACTGGAACAGGAAGTCATTATCCTTGAGAGTCCATTAACACTTCAGGAAAGGGAAGTGTCACTTGCCTGCCAGCACTTAGGTTGGCTTTATCACTGGAGCTGTGGAGCACCCCTAAGGAGCTATTCCAAGCCACTATCCTGTCAGAATAATCATTTTATCCCCTTTCTAATCACAGGTTCCTGATACCGGGAATGTTTTCTGCTTTTTCTCAATACTTTATCTGCCTACCAGTTATTTTCATTGCCTATGTTGACTATTAAAATTGAAACTTGAATGCTAAGGAAAGAAAAACCTTCAATATGAAGAAATAAGTGCCCTCTTTCTTTTCATCAGTAATAATTAAAATAATTTAATCTGTATAGCATGCCATCTTTTACAAATGGCATTCACATATCTCATTTGGCCCTCACAGCCAAGTGGCGGATAGACCAGATTAGTGTTATTATCCATTTCAAAAATGAGGAAACCAAGGCTTAGAAATCAAGTAACTAACTCAAGAGTAGATAGTCCTAAAGACCCAGCTGCAGTCTCAATGCTGCATATACCAGAGTGATCCAGCTGAGGGTTGGGAATTATGACCTCCTAGGTTCACAATCTGTTTCTACCATTTACTAGTCTGTGACTTTGGTCAAGTCACCTTTCCTCTATGCCTCTGTCCCCAGCGGTAAAAGAGTTTTAGTAGTAGTACTTACCCATGCATGTGTCCCCAGATTCATATGAGACGATTTCAGACCAGCGCTAGGCAGAGCAGCTGGCCTAAGAGCACGATGGTGAGTGCAGCTGTTGTCTCCAACGGACATGGAGATGGTGTAGGTCATTATCCTTCCTCCACCTGCCCCTCCTGCCCTAAAACCTGAAGGCTGCTTCTGAAGTTACCAGAGTACCCCAGACACACTCCAGAAGTCACCAAGGGCTCTGTGGGCTTAAAGGATCCAATCCCAAATTAAATACTTTAAAAATAGCTTTTCCCGGCTGAATTTTGCCCTGGTTCTGAAGATTGTGTGGTTATTGCTGGTACACACCCTTTACCCCTTTTCATCGTGACCAGAAATCTTAAGCTTTTAGACAGAATATTATAGTTACATTCTTCCTCTTGAAATATTTTTGGGACTATTTATTCTTCATTGGCTAACAACTTTTCATCAAATTCATGCTGAGTGTATTTGCCACAGTCTGCTCTGGAAGGTAGGATGGAATTCCTATGCTACACGGTGCATGCTCTTGAAAAGTCATTGAGGAAGCAAACCTCTTTGTTTAATGTGCAGCCTGCCCTATAATGTAACTGAGGTTCTTGCTCAGAGGAGCCAGACGATTCCGCCTTTATGCCTTTGCTTGACTTCTCTCATATATGCAAAGGAGAAGAGGCCACAAGTAACCACACATTAACATGAGCTGTGTGTCCAGCTGCAGAGGATGCTCAGTGTGATCCCTAGGAAATGCCTTCAATGTAGGACATAGAGGTTACTGTTTTTAAAGACAGGAAGACAGCATCTTTGTCAACCTTTTAGTATGTCACAGCTGGGCAAGAAACGTTAGATTGGAAAATAGAAGTTCTGATCCCCTTATATCTGTCTAATGAAATCCCTGACTTTAAGTGTCAACAGGAGTCACATTTACTTAATGAAACAAGTCATCAGCATTGGCCATCCTTTATCCAGTGACACACTTTCTTATTACTTTTCACATATCCTGCACAGCTCCACTGAGGCGGCCAGACACTGCTCATATGACTGAAATTAACATGTTCATGCTCTGCCCTCCAGAACCTATTAGCATACACAATGCTCAAACCAGGTACTTACTGCCAACCAACATCTACTGGTGCTTCCTGTCTTCATACTGCCTGTTTTGAATGTGGCCCCATGAAAATTCTAATTTTAAGGATATTAAGCAGTGGACCAGTTAAATCCATTAAATGATCTCATTTATCCTTACAACAACCCTATGATGTGGGTATTGTTTATTATTCATCTTAAGAACTGAGAAGTACTAAGGTTTAGAGAGGGTTACATAATGTGCCCAAGAACCCACAGTTTTCTTTTTTCTTCTTTTTTTTTAAAATATATTTTATTGATTTTGTACAGAGAGGAAGGGAGAGAGATAGTTAGAAACATCGATGAGAAAGAGTCATCGATCAGCTGCCTCTTGCACACCCCCTACTGGGGATATGCCCGCAACCAAGATACATGCCCTTGACCGGAATCGAACCCGGGACCATTCAGTCCCCAAGCCGATGCTCTATCCACTGAGCCAAACCGGTCTCGAACTCACAGTTTTCTAATGGCAGGGCCAGGTCAGCCTGCCTCCAGAGCCCAAGCTTTACCTTCTGCTGCCTGCGGTGGCACAAAACAGGCGGTGGAGACCAGCCTGGGGACAGGAACTCAATCCTGAATTAGTACAAATGACTTTTAGGCTAGCCTTTCCTCATGGGATTTGTGTCCACCCAGGAGATACTAGTGTATATAGGCTGGACACTGTGGATGCAAGTCAGGGAAAGTATTGAGTATATGAATTATCTGCAAATAGCTTTCTACTCTGTTTGACTGTAAATTCCCTATTTTATGAGTTTTCTGAAAAATTTGAAAGATTCAGGAATACAGCTAGAGCTCTGCCTGCTAGAATAAATTTATTGTTTGCTAGAAATTAGTTTTCCTATTTAAAAAAGAGGTTATTTTAGTTTGATATGATTATAGTTTATAAAATTGCACCTACCATTAGTCTATAAGAATGTCTCCTTTGATCTTGGTAACTAACAGGGAGCTGGACAAGTACTGAAATGAAATCAAATTACCAACTCCTAATTCAATTGGGAAGAAGTGGTTTACTGCGAGCTGTGCTGTTTGGTTATTTTGTCGTTGTCATTGCTGGAAAGTCCACATAAAGAACAATGGATTTGGGATAATATAAGTGAAAGGGAATCATTGGAAGAGATCCTTTTTAGCTTGCAGGAATTGCCCTTACCTTTCTGAAACTAGACAATCAATTTCACTACTTGAGCCAATTACCAGAGACAGGGTAAGCAGAGACAGAGTTGAATCACATATGAGTGTTTATTCCAAAAATGCTGGCAGTATGGGAGAGCAGCAGGTCATCCACAACTATCTGCTGTGCCCCTCTCCCCCTCCATAAGCCAGCTGCTTATATTGGGTAGAAAGACAAAGATTACATAGAAAGTTAGAACTACAGGCATAGGAAAGTAGGCAAGGTATAATAGTTCCTGATTACAGGCCATAGAGGCTGGGGTGGGGTTGCAGAGGGCAGGCAAAGGGCAAGCACCTCCGGGGAATAGATTGTTTCAGCAGCAAGGTTGTTAATCTTTCCATAATGAAAGGCAGTTCTCAGGAAAGGACGATGGACTGCATTCTGATGTTGGCTCCCAGCCAGGTTAGAATGTGCTTTCTCTAATCAGAACAGAACGATTATGGTTCATAGAGCATGATTAATATTTCTTACTAGAGGCCCAGTGCATGACATTCATGCACTGGGGGGAGGAGGGACCCTCAGCCCAGCCTGTGCCCTCCCTCCACTGCTGTGTGTTCACCAGCTGTGAGCCTGACTTCTGGTTGAATTGCCACGCAGGTGGGAAAGGCTCCCAGCACTGCCACTGTGCTCACCAGCCATGAGGCCAACTTCTGGCTGAGTGGCACTCCCCCTGTGGGAGCACACTGACCACCAGGGGGGCAGCTCCTACATTGAGTGCCTGCCCCTGGCGATCAGTGCACATCATAGTGAGCAGTAGTTCTGCTGTTCGGTTTATTTGCTTATTAGCCTTTTATTATATAAGACTAGAGGCACAAAATTCGTGTACTTGGGGGTGTCCCTTAGCCCAGCCTGCACGCTCTCCAATCTAGGATCCTTCAGGGGACATTCAACTGCCAGTTTAGGCCCGATCACAATCCAGGACTGCTGGCTCCTAACAATTCGCCTGCCTGCCTGCCTGATTGCCCCTAACCACTCCCTTGCTGGCATGATTGACACATAACTGCTCCCCTGCTGGCACAATCACCCACAACTGGCCTCTCCTGCCAGCCATCTTGTGATGATGTGGGGGTAGCCATCTTGTGATGACATGGGGTGTCCATCTTGTGGTGGCCATCTTGTGACAACATGGGGGTGGCCATCTTGAGACATGAGGGCGTGAGGATCCATTTACATAATACCTCTTTATTATATAGGATAATTATAGCTAGTCCCTGCTATTCTATTTCTGACCCTAACATTTCTATGGATACTCTTAGCACAACTGATTGTATACCCTGCCCCAAACAGATCTTTTGAGTTTCTCCTGGAAGCTATATTGTAGCCTAGCATAGTTTACAAATGCAAGATAAACAGACTTCGTACAGACACAGTTAGAATGCCTGCCCCCTCCTCATCCCCAGTACACATGTACACAAGGGTATTTGTGAGAGCCTCCAGTTCCATTTCTCTGCCCCCGACCAAATTTGCAGAATCAACTTTACTTATTTATTTATTTATTAATTTTTTTTTATTTTTTTTAAATTTTTTTACAGAGAGGAAGGGAGAGAGATAGAGAGTTAGAAACATTAATGAGAGAGAAACATCGATCAGCTGCCTCTTGCACACCCCCTACTGGAGATGTGACCGCAACCAAGGTACATGCCCTTGACATGAATCAAACCTGGGACCTATCAGTCTGCAAGCAGATGCTCTATCCACTGAGCCAAACCGGTCTTGGCTGCAGAATCAACTTTAAAGAGTTAGCAGTTCCCATCGCTAAGGTTCAAAATGATCAGACTTTGTGTCTGATCTACAGTAGGATGGCTCTACTATATAACTGTTTCAGGACTTTTCAGGGAAAGAAGGCATTGCTTGGTGTGCTTAAAGTATATAAACCCATCAGGGTAAGAGTGCAATTTGAGAATGGGTAAGGCATGGGAAGTGGGCAATGGTAAATCAGAACCAGAGAGAACAGATTGGTCAGGAACACAAAATATTGGGGATGTTCCTGGGCCATTCATCCAACTTAAAGACTAATCCCATCTTGATTAACGGGGAGTGATTAGCAAACTGTCATTTGAAGAAGGTGCTGAGTACTGTTCTGGAGGTCCTCCTAGCCAATTCAAACCAGAATGTAATGTCCAATGTTCTTGATAGGGATTCTGTCAAGTAGTGATAAGTGGTAGTTCAGTGAATTGGCTTCTTCACTTGGGGGTATCTCTGACCATGTAACTTTGCCAGAATCAAAGCATCCTCTTTCCATGACAATGCTAGGACAGATGAATAGACTCCCACCCTCTGTTGTTGTTTTTTTGTTTTCTGCCAGTGTGTTTGTGATGATAACTAAGCTCCAGTTGATTTCACCTAGGTTAGATGCTGCCTTGATAAGGTTGGATGACTAACTCCTTTCTCTCACCCACACACATTCATATGTCAGGGGGTGACATTCCTGACCCTGTGCCCAAAAGCATCTCTGTATAAGTGGATGTTAATCCTTGTTTAGCTGAGTTCTTTTCCTCACTGAAGAATGCTCCTAAAAAATTGTATCGAGATAACTCTTGCCAATCTAAAAGGCAATGGGAAAAAATTAACTTGATTTTAGTTTAACAAACAAGCATTAAGAAAATAGTTAATGATTAAATGTAGGACTTGCTTTTTAATCTCACCTTGGGCAGTTCCTTAAACTCACTGAGGCCCAGTCATCTCAGCAAAATGAACAGGTCAATTTCTGTTTCTAAAATCCCTTCAAGCCCTCCAATTCTGTGATTTGTGTCCCTCTCTTCGCTTTACATTTGACACAAATATTTAAGTGCCGACTGTGCGTCTGAGACTAGTTATACAGTTTTAACTATATTCTCTTGTATAACAGTGACTGCTATCTCATGTTGAGAAACTGTGATAATCTAAGAATATTTCTTCTCGTCGCTGCTAATGAATTCCAGTGAACAGCCCTCAATAAGATTTTTGCATTTGCCATTGGCATTAACAAATTATGCTACCCAATTAGGGGGAAAAGATGACAGAGTGTCTGCTGTGTTTAAAATCTCACAGAAATGGTTATTTTTTTTCTCCCCATAGTTTTTACATTTTTTTTTTCAGTCTGGTGGCTTTGATTACCATTGTAATCATTTCATTTAATCTTCTGCAAACTGAAAATAAGGCTGTGGTCTAACATGAAAAGAATCCACCGTTTTCTTTGGTTTGCATCAGCTAAGACACTAACTAGAAAGCTCTTAGGTCCTGCAAACTCCCGCTGTGGTGTAAAACAAGAACCTAACCTTCATCTGTGGCTTTTGTTTGGCAGCAGCCCAGTTCGTCATAAGAGCAATTTGGAAGTAGCAAGTGGAAGAGATAGTAATTAAAATAAAGCTGGATTTTTGGTTTTTGGTTTTATTTTAACGAGTCAATAAAACACAATTGCGATAGTTAATTTAGTTCTTAAAATAATTAGTTTTTGCTGATTTCTTACTGGAGAAATTTGCTCGCCTCCTCTACCATTGTTTCCAGTATCAGCCACACCAGGTTGTGTGTTCGATTCCCAGTCTGGGTGCCTATGGGAAGCAACCCATTGATGTTTCTCTTTCACGTCAATGTTTCTTTCTCTCCTTCTCCACATCGCCCCCCCCCCCCCCTACCTTTCTCTAAAATCAATAAAAACATATTTTTAAAAATGAAAGAAAGAAATTTATTGTAAGAAAATTATCTTCACTGGAAACAAAGGCCTTTTCCCCCCCCCTTCTTTTTT
This sequence comes from Pipistrellus kuhlii, assembly GCF_014108245.1. NCBI lineage: Eukaryota > Metazoa > Chordata > Mammalia > Chiroptera > Vespertilionidae > Pipistrellus > Pipistrellus kuhlii. The sequence goes on from NW_023425404.1 coordinate 6,707,772, forward strand.
GGCTTGGAAAAGGAAGATCCGAAATACTATTTTGGGGACAAGATTCCCAACAGACAGGAATCCTTTGGCAATTTAGGCAGAAAGCCAGCCTCCAAAGGAAAAGGACTTTAGCTTGTCTTAAATCAGGGAGTGGTGATGAGCTCAAGGATGCCCTTGATACAAGGGTGGGTCAGTTTCTGACTGGGTGGGTGGGAACAGAGACTCCATAGAGCCGATTCATTAGAAATTGATGGGTTTCAAGGTTCACTCCCTCCCAGCTCTGTAGGGAGGATCAGTTATAGCTCCAAGGAAGTGATTATATTTTACTCAGGCCCACATTATTCCTTTAGTAGTAGTAATACATAAAATATAAATTCTAAAACCTGTGTTGTTTCCTGACCCCTTCCCCTTTATTTTCTAGAAAATAAATCACATAGGCATCTATAAAAGTGGGCTAATGATTAATTTGATGGATAGTGTCTTTAATTTAAAAATGCTTTGAAACCCTTTTGTGGTGCTGTACATACAGAAAATACTTTTTGTGCCTATGCATGCTCATGTATGTAGCCTACATTTTCAAACTGACATTTCCAGTAGAAGGAATTGCTATTTGTTTGAATAAATATCCTTGGAAAGATGGATGGCAAGCCAGCCTTCCCATCCACATGTAATTACATTTGCAACTGTGGGTGGCATTTCTGATTTGTTATGATTGGATATGATTTCATGAAAGTTGAGCGAAGCATTTAGAAAACTCAACTATTTGACTGGAGCATTTGAATATCCATTTCTCTCTAATTCCCAATTCCTGGCAGTAGAAACACTGGGTGGAATAGTGGCAGAGACCCCTGTACACATTCTTCTAGAGCAGGGTTGGGGAACCTTTTTCTGCTAATGGCCATTTGGATATTTATAACATACTAGAGGCTCAGTGCATGAAAATTTGTGCACTCAGGGGTCCCTCAGCCTAGCCTGTGCCCTCTCACAGTCCAGGAGCCCTCAAGGGATGTCCATCTATCAACTTAGGCCCACTTCCTAGGAGGCCAGGCCTAAGCTGTCAGTGAGACATCCCTCTTGCAGCCCAGGAGCCCTTGGGGAACGTCCACCTCCCACTTAGGCCTGATCCCGTGGGTTCAATTCTAGTCAAGGGCATGTGCCTGGGTTGTGGGCTCAATCACCAGTAGGGGGTATGCAGGAGGCAGCCAATCAATGATTCTCTCATCATTGATGTTTCTATCTCTCTCTTCTACCTCCCTCTCTGAAATCAATACAATTTTATTTTGAAAAAATAATACAAACTTTAGAGCAAAGAAAACATCTATCCTAGAAACTCATATAAAAGTGAGAATGTATAAGAGTTCAATTTGCAAGGGAACTTGGTCCTATCAATGCTTCTATATCAGTAGACTCATCTGTATTCTTTTTTTCTTTTCTTTTTTCTTTTTTCTTTTTTTTAAATAGATACTTTATTGATTTTGTACAGAGAGGAAGGGAGAGAGATAGAAAGAAACATCGATGAGAGAGAGTCATCAATCAGCTGCCTCTTGCACACCCCCTATTGGGGATATGCCTGCAACCAAGGTACATGCCCTTGACTGGAATCGAACCTGGGACCCCTCAGTCCCCAAGCCGACGCTCTATCCATTGAGCCAAACCGGTCTCGGCTCATCTGTATTCTTACTGTATTGGACATAAGGCCCCTCTTGTGTGCTTATTACAGAATTATGTGTGCCCAGACTAAGCACTTGAGACAGGTAATGATTTGCTTTGGAATTTATTGAATTCCAGATAAAATGCTAGTCATTGCTCATTCTCATACCTCAGTTTCTCATACTTCTAGGGGCCCTGGATAGCAGCCCTCACGTCTTTTCTTTTTCCTTTTAGACAACTCTTCCTCACTCCAGGAAGATGAAGAGGTAGACATGGAGGCCATCCGCTGGCAGGCCAGCAGTCCTGTCATGAATGGGCACGCTGCCACTCCAGTGACCTCTGCTCGTTTCCCCAGCTGGGTCACTTTTGATGACAATGAAGTCAGCTGCCCCTTGCCACCTGTCACCTCTCCTCTGAAGTCAAACATGCCGTCTATTGCATCTGTGACCCCAGATGAGCCTTATTACTCAACTGGCTCATTTAAGAAGAGGGAACGTCCCAAGAGCACGTTGATGAACTCCAAAATTCAGAAGCTGGACGTTTCCTCCTTAAACCATCCGCCTCCCATAGCCGAGGCTCCGCCTTGGAGGGCCACCAACCCTTTCCTGAATGAGACTCTCCAGGATGTACAACCCTCCCCAATCAACCCTTTCAGTGCTTTCTTTGAGGAGCAGGAGAGGCGCTCCCAAACCAACTCCACATCTGGCACCACAGGCAAAAGCCAGAGGGACTCTCTCATTGTCATCTACCAGGATGCCATCAGTTTTGATGACTCAAGCAAAAACCAGTCACACTCTGATGCTGTTGAAAAACTCAAACAACTCCACATTGACGATCCCGATCACTTAGGCAGTGCGACACTGCCCGATGATGACCCAGTAGCCTGGCTCGAACTCGACCACCCGCCTGGCTCAGCACCTTCCCAGCCCAGGGACGGGTGGCCAATGATGCTAAGGATCCCCGAGAAGAAAAACATCATGTCCTCCAGACACTGGGGACCCATCTACATCAGACTGACAGCTGCTGGTTACCTGCAGCTGTATTACGAGCAGGGCCTAGAGAAACCATTCCGAGAGTTCAAGCTGGAGATCTGCCATGAGATTTCAGAACCCCGGCTCCAAAACTATGATGAGAATGGCAGGATCCACAGCCTGAGGATCGACAGAGTCACATACAAGGAAAAGAAGAAATACCAGCCCAAACCTGCTGTCGCCCACACAGCCGAGAGGGAACAAGTGATTAAGCTGGGCACCACCAATTACGATGACTTTCTGAGTTTCATCCGTGCGGTCCAGGACCATCTCATGGACCTGCCCGTGTTGTCCATGGATTTGAGCACAGTCGGCTTGAACTACCTGGAAGAGGAGATTACCGTGGATGTCAGGGATGAATTCTCTGCCCTCGTGAGCAAAGGGGACCACCGGATTCTCCAGCACCACGTCTTGACACGGATCCACATCCTGAGTTTCCTCTCGGGGCTGGCAGAGTGCCGCTTGGGCCTCAACGACATCCTGGTCAAAGGGAACGAAGTCGTTTCCCGGCAAGACATCATGCCGACCACCACCACCAAGTGGATCAGGCTCCATGAGTGCCGTTTCCACGGGTGTGTGGATGAGGATGTGTTCCACAGCTCCCGGGTTATCCTGTTCAACCCTCTGGACGCGTGCCGCTTCGAGCTGATGCGCTTCAGGACAGTGTTTGCTGAGAAGACCTTGCCTTTCACGCTTCGGACGGCTGCGAGCATCAACGGGGCAGAGGTGGAGGTGCAGAGCTGGCTAAGGATGTCCACCGGCTTCTCCTCCAACTGTGACCCCCTCACTCAGGTTCCCTGTGAGAACGTGATGGTTCGCTACCCTGTGCCCAGTGAGTGGGTGAAAAACTTCCGCAGGGAAAGCGTCCTGGGGGAGAAGTCTCTGAAAGCCAAGGTCAACCGGGGGGCCAGCTTTGGTTCCACCAGTGTGTCTGGCTCGGAGCCTGTCATGAGAGTGACTCTGGGGACTGCCAAGTACGAGCATGCCTTCAACTCCATCGTGTGGAGGATAAACCGGCTGCCTGACAAGAACTCGGGTAAGTGGAGGGTGGTTCTTGTTTGTGAAAACCACTGCCCAGTCACCAGTCAGCAGGATCAGAGTTCCACACCCTATTTCCCTGTGAAGAGCTGAGTTTTGGTTTGTGATGGGGATGGGGACGAATGGGGAGTGGGACAAGAAAAGCAAAAATATTTGAGCAGAGTAAGTAACAAACACTTCACTCCATCATTTCACCTCCTAAATTATGACATGTCTTCTATAAAGCTCTGTATTATTCTCCACTGAGCTGCTAAGTGGCTTTCCAGGGCAGCTATGAATTTACATTACTTTCTGACTCATTAAAACATTATCTATGTTGCTGGAAGCTATCCATTGCCAGATCCTAGAAGGCTTCTGGGTTCTGAAGAGATACTTTTTAAACTATGCCCTGGTGTAGCCAAAAGGGCCAGTTCATTACGGTTCATCATATTTGCAGTACGGGTGAGGAGTATATTTTTCTCCCAGTCATCCCGTGAAAGGCCTGTCAATTATCGTATCTTGCTCAGAGTTGGGATCTGGGAAAAGGGAAGAGGAGAAATGGCCTCTGATCAGATGGAAGATCCAGCCAGGATATAACGGTCTAAAAAAGGCTAAAATTCTACCAACAGAAAGTAAAGGAAGGAATATGTGATTATTTAATCAGAGAGATCAAGCCTACCAGCCCTAGCGGGCCTGCTCACAGCTATCAGGGATGGTTTTGTGCTTGCATGAGCCCGGGAGGCAATGGCTTTCCTCATGGTTCCAGTGAGATTTAGTGAAACCACAAAACTAGGGAGCAAGCAGGCCAGCTCTGTAGCCTCATTTATGAGAGTAAGCCTGGGTGACCCCAGTGGCAGGCAGTGCACCCATGATCCTCTAAAACGACTTCTCTTCTTGTTTATAAACTTGGCTCATCTGATCACAAAAGTGGGTAACCTAGCCGAGCAAAAAGAATGAGGTTTGGGGGAACTCTTGATTGGAATGTCTTTCTCTTGTGCAGATTCTCTTATTTCCAGTTTCACCATGGAATCCTAACAGTGTTCTGTGCCCTCATTTCCTGTTCTGTGCGGAGAGGCTGTTATCATACTCTAAATATAATACGATGGGGTGGCAAGAAGCAATGGGATCTGGTCAACTCGCCAGGCATCCCAAGCCGTGCAGGCTGTGTCAGACGCTGGGCGTAGCAGGGCAGCCCGGGAGGACAATTGGACCTCTGTGTCTGGGGCTGGAATTGCCACCCTCCGTTTCTAAACTGACAGAACTTTTAAGATAAAGTCTTCCTCTTTGTGCTTGTTAATTCATGTCCCCTGAAAGATCCCTGTATTCTGGCGAGAGCGCTGTGGTTTCTATCTCAGCCACAGGCCCCTCTGAATCAGTGGAGGAAAGGAGAAAGCCTGAATTCTCTGCCACAGAGGCCTTGGGGAAGAGATCTGAGGAGACAGGGAGAAAGTTCCTGTTTAACCTGCTAGACACATGACATGGAGAAAAACAAGGCTTCGGGTGTATGATTATTGGGATTTTGAGTATACTACTAGGCATGGACTCGTATAATTTTATTTTGGGACTATTGGGTTTTTCAAGGTGGAAGGGATGTTGGGGACAACTCACTCAAACTCGTCATTCTACATGGGAGAAGATTAAGGGCCAGGAGGTGACATGACTCTTCTGAAGTCACAAAGCCACATCCGGGCTCTTTTCCCAACACCGAAGCTGCTTCTACGTAAATGACACCAAATAGACCCGAACCTGAAATAATTTCCACTGTGGGGACAGAGATTTGTAGTTTTTCCAATGTGTACACACATGTACCATTTGTTTCAAACTTCTTTCTCTCAGTTATTTGAAAGCATTACCTGAGGGATCTGGGTTATAAGCCGTAAAGACTGGCTGGCTGCTTTAAGGAAAGGGAAGCTGTTGGAAGGATCTGGGCAGCTCAGAATTGAAGGGAGGACAGCTCTTGATAGGAGGAACTATGGTGTCTCCTCAGGCTGCAGCCGCTGGGACTGATCACAAGCCAGTTTCTGTCCTTGTGCCACTTGACTCGAGTCAAGGAGGACGTGAATTTTGACCGACAAGCCCACCAAGATGACACGGTGCTGGGGAAGATAATTTCCCGGGGGGGGGGTGGGGTGGGGGGTGGGGTGGGGATTGTCACCAGAAGAAAGAGGAATGGATCCAGGACAGGGGGGATAAATGGGTCTTCAGCAAACACTTTCCTAATGATTCCCAGTGGGCGGTGTTCAGTAGGCTTAAAGCCAAGTAACTTACATATTACATATTACATATGTATTTCCAGATGACTGAAACCTTATTTGTGAAAGATTTTTGAAATACAGGAAAACATAGGGATATTTGGGAATGTTTCTCACGGAAATGTCCTCCTCCCCCGCCACCCCAGTTACTGCTTTTGCTGTCATGGTTATATAGATTTAGGTTATATAGTCCCCAAAAGGGGACTCTTGTAATATTGCTGGCCACTTTGGTGTCAGTTTAGGAAATGGATAGCACCCTTTCTTGGAAACTGGAGGTGTACAGGATCTGAACTCCAGTGAGACTGCAGGTTCTCACCGTTGCTGGTACTCGCTGCGCCCAGTCCCCTGTTCTCCCCATCCCATGCCAAGAAACCAGGGAATTGATGATCTATTAGTAGTTGTCTTTTTTTTTTTTTTTTTTTTTTTTTGGAGTTCTTCTATCCTGGTCTTCAGACAGCCTTGGGAAGGTGCCTTTTATAGATTATTTTTCATAATCCTCACCCTCCGTCTACAGTGAAGGAAGCCTAAATCTCTGCACACCCATTCCCACCTGCAGTGGCTCTGCATCCCCAGCCCCAGTGGGCAGGGCAGGCAGACCACAGGCAGCAGGGGCCAGCTGGGCAGCACCTCTGGCTCTGCTGGCAGCCCACGCCTCAGCCACAGCAGGTGTGTCCCAATCCCAGCCATCAAAAGACTTAACAAGCCGCTCCTGGGTGCCAGCTCAGCCATGTGCATATGCAGCCCCCAACTCTCTGCATTCCTTTATATCGCCAAAACCAGTTTGGCTCAGTGGATAGAGCATCGGTCTGCAGACTGAAAGGTCCCAGGTTCGATTCCGGTCAAGGGCACATACATTGGCTGCGGGCACATCCCCAGTAGGAGGTGTACAGAAGGCAGCTGATCGATGTTTTTCTCATCGATGTTTCTAGCTCTCTATCCTCTTCCTTCCTTTCTGTGGAAAATCAATAAAATATATTAAAAAAAAAAAGAAAGAAATTCCTCTATATACTTTGAAGTGATTTAAATCTATAGCAGTACATTGAGAGAAGTTTAATCATAATTTAGAGTCAGATCTGTTTTATTCCCAGTACTACAATGTAATGACTCTGTGACCTCAGGCAATTTACTTTACTCTCTCAGAGAAATCTCATTTTCCTCATCTATAAAATAGGGTTATTAATATCTAACCCATTAAGAATGAAATTAGAAAATGCTTTTAATTGTTTAACATAGTTTCTGGCCTGTAATGAATGCTCAATAGATGATGGCTATATAATTACATATGTGGCACACTATTTAAAAATAAAATAAATGTCTTTTTAAATAATATAATTTCTACTATTACATGTATCTTAAATTCCTTTCCTAAAACCAGTGCAAATTTTTCAATTAATTTCCTAAAGTTTTACTCTTTAGAAAGAACCAGTGAAACATCTCACATTTGTGAAACAGAGCAAAACAAATACTTCATTCTGTAATGTTTTCCTTGGAGAGAGGGTGTGTGTAGGGGCCTCACTTACTGAGATTAAAAAGTCCCTCCCAGACCAATAAAGGAACTTGGAATTGTTTATTTGGGAAAACTCAGATAACTAAGGGCTGTAACATTGTTTCTCCATAGCCAGTTGCTATGTGGGGGTTCTTATAGCTGACTTCCCCTGCAGACATTGTCACCCCGTAGACTTTGTCACCCTGCAGACCTGGTCTTGAGATTTGGAAACAAGAGGTTATGACTCAGACAAAGTGGTTAAAACAATTTGGGGTCAGACAGCTGGGCTTAGTCAGGTCTCAGCTCTGCTTCTTTGCAATCCTAATATATAAAAAGCCAGGGGCCATCACAACCTAAACGACCAGATGGATGACTGGGTAGCAGGACGTGTGGGGTGATCAGGCTGGCAGGGGGGACGGTTGGGGCAACCAGGCTGGCGGGAGGTGGTTGGGGGGGGGGGGCAGTTGGGAGAGATCAGGCAGGCAGGCAGGTGAGCAGTTAGGATTGTGAGAGGGATGTTCCCTGAGGGGTCTGGGATTGGAGAGGGTGCAGGCTGGGCTGAGGGGATTGCGCACCCCCCCTCCCCCGCCTGTGCACAAATTTTGTGCACCGGGCCTCTAGTAGAATATAATATTATGATCTCCAAATTCTGTTATGAAGAGACTGTGAGAGAATCTGCAGAACAGAAAGCATTCAGCACAGAACCTGGCACAGAGCACTCAACTATTTTCCTGCTGCATCTGATGAATGATGACGACCACAAAGCTTCATGAGTGACGGTCACAGAAATACCGTATTTTTCGGACCATAAGACGCTCGGGACCATAAGACGCACCAGTTTTTAGAGAAGGGAAATGAAGAAAAAACGATTCTGAAACAAATAGTGTCCTAAAATATTTTATGTGCATTAAAACCCAACATCACAGTCATAAACACATGTAATCAACCCTGTAAAGTAAACAGCAGCATTTAGAACCATTTTAGAGCCGGGCAAGCACACAGAGACCACACAGAGCCGGGCAAGTAAAAAAACTTTTTTTTTAAAGTATATATGTAGGCTATATTTGGACCATAAGACACAGGGACTTTTTCCCCCCACTTCTGGGGGGAAAAAAGTGCATCTTATGGTCCGAAAAATACGGTAAGCTCTAACCTTTTCCCCTCAAATACCTAGTAATAACTCTCCATGAAAATCCAACCTTGAGTTTGCATTCTATACAGTAGAATGAACCATAGATGTACAGAATCAAAGAACAGGAAGGGTCTATGCCTAGCATTGTCCAGTCCATCCTTTCCAACCACCGCTTCCCCCCACTGCCCCATGCCCACCTACACAGCTGCCCCACTTTACAGATGAAGAATTGAGGCCTGGATAGAATAAAGGACTCAGGTGCGGGATCTCTGCTGCTTAATGGGAGAGCTGGACATCAAATTCAGGGATGCTTGCTGACGGTTAGTCTGTGTGCTCTCTGGCTGCGCTTCCCTAAAATAAATGTGCTTACAAAGGTGCTGTCATTTGCATATGTCTTTCATCCACAAAAGCATGCCACAAACATTTTTTAAAAATATGAAATGCTATTAAGAAAATTCAATTTATCTTTCAAAGAAAATTGATTTTGCTCCAGGTGGCTGTCACTGATGTTTTACTAGGTGCTAAGTGCCAACCCCTTTGATTCCTCTCTGCCAGTCTACAGCCCCCATGTCTTAGTATTTGTTCTGTGCTCACATGTCACCCTGATGTGAACAGGCCGAATGACCTCTGCTTCTCAGCCATAGTTCCATTGCTAGGATACCAGGCTTCCAGGCTTCTGTCATCAGATAGTGTTGTATCAGAGGGTCAGAGCAATTTCTGCAGAGGCAAATCCTCTGCTCACGGCTGGCCCCTCTGAAAGACTTCCAAGCCTCCTTTGTTGTTTTGTTTTTGTGTTTAAATCCTCACCTGAGGATATATTGTTGTTTTAAATTGATTTTAGAGAGAGAGAAAGAGGGAGAGAGAAATAATCATTGATGTGAGAGAGAAACATCAATCCCTTACACACCCCAACTGGGGATCAAACCTGCAACCTTGGGTAAGGGCCCTAACCAGGAATGCGACCTCCCACTGTACAGGACTATGATCCAACCAGCTGAGCCACACTGGCCAGGGCCCCAGGCCTCCTTTGTTACTGAGGTGGCTCTTCTTCCACTTCCTCCTCCAAAGAACCTGACCTGTAGATTCTTTCTTTGTTTCATAGCTTCTGGTCACCCACACTGTTTCTTCTGCCACCTTGAACTTGGCTCGGACCGGGAAGTGCCTTCCAGATTTGCCAGTCACGTGAATGTCGAGTTCAGCATGCCCACCACTTCAGCCTCCAAAGCTGCTGTAAGATCCATCTCTGTGGAAGACAAGACGGACGTCAGGAAATGGGTCAATTATTCCGCACACTACAGCTACCAGGTAGCCTGGGAGGCATCTGACTGATGTCCCCCCTCTCCCTTCCCCCCTCTTGTCCTTTTAACAGTGCCTGTGCTGGGGGCAGTGTTCCCTTACCACCTTGGAGGCGGCTCACCATGGTAATACATAGCCATGGCGAGTCTGCTCTGATATAAAGGAATAATCTCTTCAGTGAGCAAGAGGAAGGTTGGGGGGAAAAATAAAGAAGCTGATGAAAGAGGAGAATATAATGTCATCATAAACAACAACATAAAAAAGAAGAATGTGATAAAGGAATTATTATAACCCATTCATAATGCCATTTATGTTGCAGCGTAGTGAATTTGGGAGTCAAGAGGAGTGCCAGGAAAGTGGTAACCAAAAGCAGCTACAGGAGTCTGAGTAAAGTTAGGACATTCATGACCTGGTCACTGGGCTGTCACAGGACAGAACTCAAAAGCCCAACCAGCTTCTAGAGTAGTAACAGGATCAGGCTGCAGAAGGAAGACAGACACCAAGCAGGGGTGTGCGGACACGAATGGTGACTATATCTGGGGGAGTTAGAGATTCAGTGGGAGGATATTAATGCCATGGATGGAAATGGGGGCTTTTGAAGAGATTTTGCAAAGTGGCTTAATAATTTTCTATTCATAATAATATCCTTAGATTTATATGGTGATTTATTGGTTTCTAATTGCCTCCTTAGTTGTGTGGTCTACCAAAAAGAACACATACTCCATCTTGTGGCCAGAAAAAAAATAGCACTTTCTTCAGACATGCAATTTTCAATTTTTGTCATCTCATGGCACACAAACTAATTACTAAAATTCTGTGGCACACCAAAAAAAATATTTTTTGCAGATATGACAAAAATATATATAATTTTTATTCATTCACATCAGGCAGCTATTTTTGTGTTGGCTGTTGTCATTTTTTTTACTTGACAGTCTAAGGGAAACAAGGTCAGTGCCCAACTAGTCAGATACTGCGTGTTTTAAAAATTCTTGCAGCAAATCACTGCCCTAAGTGAACTGTTCTGTCTTGACTTTTCCCCTTGTCATAAATGTCCACTTTGGTGAAGAGGAAAGCAGCTTTAATTATGAAACTTCCTAGCTTGAAGGATCACTTGCCTGGCTTACCCAAGGCTCTAGTTGAAGTGTGTCGCTTTCAAGGCAAGATTAATTTCTGATTCCTTGATAGTTACAGCTAGTGTTTTGCAGACAGTATGGGTAGAACTGAAAACACTGCAATACTTATCAGCTTGGGAACTTTTTTAAAGAGATAAAGTAATGGAGAGTGTAAGCAGCCAATTGCGAAGGAAGCCATTCATTTATCAACCTCTGTGCTTGCTGCTGTATACCTACATTACTGGGATGCAGCAGTGACTCGGGCCAGCCCTTGCCCTATGGAGACTATGGCGCAGTGTAGAAGGTACAGTGGGACTATGCCGGGGAGTGCTTCACTTTACCTGAAGAATCAAGAATAGCTTTACAGAAGAGATGACCTTTGAGCAGTTGTGCAAGACAAAGGAATAAGAGTCTTCTAGGTGGTCAGTGAGGGAGGGGGAATTCCAGCCCAAGCGAAGAGTCTGTGCAAAGAGAGAATCATCATAGACACAGGGCATAGTTACACCAGAGAACCTCAAAACATAACAAAATCACGAGGAGCCTAAAGGAATCTAAACCCATGAGGTATTCTATCTTGATTTATTTATTTCTTGGGATGTTTTCTCTTCTGATAGTCCTCTCCAACTTTCCTTCCTGGCAGGTGGAGATTGAGCAAAAAAAGAGTTTGAAGCCGGACTTTGAAGGAGATGAAGTGGAAAACCCCAAGGAGTGTGGGGTCCAGTGATGAAGCCCCACTGAGAGGCTGTGACCTAAGAGTCCCAATAAGACATCTTCCTGAATAGATGAAGTTTAAGTCAGTACCTACATGACTACCCCATGCTGGGAGCAGTGCATTGGACCTTGCTATCGGTAGTTGCCTATGTGTGAACAGGAGACCCGAGGCGGCTGCTGTGAAGAGGCTCTGACTGCCTGAAGCAGCTGGTTCACCTGACGTGGGAGCTCACTCACGAGGCCTCCTCTGCCTCTGCTTATCTCACAGCACTTGGGAGTGGTTTATTGTGACTAGGAGAGTCAGGAAAAGAGCCTCCGCATCAGTGTTGGCATGATTTCCTTCTAGTGTTCTTCTGTCATTTACATGAATTTTCTGGAAAACACGGTCTTGAGGAGTTAATTAAGAACCCATCTCTGTCACTCCCTCTAGAAAAGGTTCAGAAAAGGCACAAAACAAATTTCCTCTGTAGGTTTCCTTGTCCTTTCGTAGGTGTCTCCATTCTTTGTATATGAATACTATGCAACTGACGTTTTCGAGATCCTAAACTGTCTGAATGAAACACTTTTTCCCATCTCTCTAAGGTTTTGGTCACAGGATGGGAAAAAGGCACAGTGAGATACTTTTTTATTCTGTGATTAGCTCCACATTCTGCAGAGGTTGGCTGTTGGAAGGAAAGCAAAATTGAACTTATTTTTCTTCATTCTGGGGGAAAGGGACATTCATTGTAAGGTTATGTTCAATTCAGGAGACAGCTTCACTCTCAGTGAATTCCCAAATTCACATTGAAAAATATAGGCCATTTCTGATTTCTGCAACAAGTGGATATATGTGTTATACCTCAGGCATTTGGGAACTCTTTTTATACCTCATAGCCAATAGGGGAGCGTGTGTCTCTATAACTCAGATTTTCAGGAAATGGATGCTGAAGAGATCATTTCAAAGCTGTTTTAAAACTAAGCTTATCTGAGCTTTTTCACAAATTCAGAGTTTGACAAGCACAGTATTGTGATAGATCTAAAAGGCAGAAGACGCTAGGGTAGAGATGGCGGGAAAGCCATACTTTTTAAACATTGATTTTAAGAGTCTGGGACACTCAATCTTCTTTACCTTCATCCATTCTGGCTCACTTTCTGCACCTCTGCTTCTTATTTGTTCATTGGTGTTTTCTTACCACACAAGAAGCTACATCAGCCATCCCAAAGGGGATACCTGCTCAACAATTCAAAGGCAGCCTCTCTCTGCCTTTCTGTATCTCCATGAAGAATGGAAGAGGGGACAGAGAGCACGTTGATCAGATTTGTAGATGACACAGAAATAGACATATGTCTAGTTTGTTGACCAGCAGATTCAGGATTAACTTATTCAATGAATAGTAGTTGAATTCTAACTGTGTACTGATACTAGGATATAGGGATCATTATAGTTTTGTTTTTTGTTTTTAAACACCTGAGTATAAGACTGAAATTAAAAAGATGAAATTGAAGCATTAATGAGAAACTATATTTTGAGTTTTCTTAAATGCAACCCTCTAAGAACAGCATGGTATATGTATTGTGTATAGTGTGTGTGTGTGTGTGTGTGTGTGTGTGTGTATTGATGGGAGGGTGTTGGAAAGTTATAGTTTCACAGCAGGTCATGTAGAAATGTTTTCTTATGGAAATAGGAATTCAGTTTTGAATCAGGAGTATATTGTGGCTATTCATAAAGCTATTTCATTCAACCTGTGGTAATAGAAGTCCAGGGAGCCCTGCAAGCTGCACTGGTAAGACCACATCTGGATGGAGGGTTAGGTTCAATTCTGGGTACTGTATTTTGAGAGAGACATTAATACATTGATTATGTCCAGAGACAGATGGTCAGGATTGTGAAGGGTCTGATTATACAATGAACAGGGGAATAGATCCCTGAAGAACAGAAGGTATAGCTAGAAAGGAAGTACAGAAAAGGAAGAAATTATATAATAGGTGCATTGAAATTTGTTGAGCTATAAAATAGGACAGGACTTAGACTTATTCTGTGTAGCTTCAAAGGGCAAAAATAGGAACAAAGGGAAACTTGATACATGACAGATGTTTGCTTCAATATAAGAAAGCTTTCTAATAAGAGTTGTTTTAAAGAGGAATGGGCTCAATAGCAAAATTTCCTGTTGCTGCAAATGCTCAGGCAAAAGTTAAAATAATGATCTTCAAAAGGTTCTCTTACATTGGATTTGAGCTGGATAACTAAGATCCCTTCTACATTCAGTAGTAATAGGGCTCTCTGACTCTAGGAGTAGTTTTTCATGCTCTTTGAAATATAGTGGGGTCCCCCAGTGAGCAGTGTCAAGTGAGGGTTCCAGAGCATTTCCCTTCCCCTCTCATACTAAAGGCAGATGAGATTCCTCATAGAAACATCAAGGTGAATTGAAGAGTTTGCAAGGTGAAGGTCATTCCTGCACCTTCCTTGCCCAAGGTTAATATCCACACGCCCTCTCAAGAGCTCTGCCTCACCTGTTAGCATCATATGTGTATTGCTTGTTGGACCTTGTATCTCCACTTGCTTAATTCTGATTGCCTCCATGTTCTCACCTGGACTTTTTTTTTTTTTTTTTTTTTTTTTTTTTTTTTTTTTTTAAACCAAGGGCTGGGAAAATCCCTTTCCTGCTATCTTTAGATTCAACAAGCAAATTATTATTAATATTTAAAAACCTGCCACTTTGATTTCATCAAATTTGTTTTTCCTTTATTGTTTTGGGGAAACTGATTAAAGGTAGCCTTTAGGGATTTGAGGAATATAATACTATATATTCCAGACCTAGTGTTTTGCTAGTCACCTACATAGAAAACACAGTTGGGCAAATTACCTTTTTAAAACAAAAGCAACTTTTTATTTTAATTGATTTCAGAAAGAGGAAGGGAGAGGGATAGAGAGGAAAAAACATCAATGATGAGAGAATCATTGATCGGCTGCCTCCTGCACACCCCACACTGGGGACTGTGCCTGCAATCCAGGCATGTGCCCTGACCAGGGGATTGAACCATGACCTCCTGGTTCATCAGTGGAATGCTTAACCATTGAGCCACACCAGTCAGGCTCTCCTGAGTTCTAAAGATGTTTTCAAAATATCAATAAGGTCTAAGTGCCAATTCCCTACAAATCACCATTTCTTCATTATGTTCTTTAGAAATGAAACCTGCTTTAGATATTATGACTCATATATATGTATTTAGGGAATTAAAAGTGAATGAGATGTACGAGGCAGTCATAAACAGAAAATAAGTGTGTGCGTCACTAATGTTTTCGCATGTATTAGCTACAGCAAGAAAATGGAATTACTACATTTCTTCTAGTGTGCCTTAGCAAATCTGATTGAGAGTCTAGTTCTTGGTTTTTATTTTGAGAATTGGAAAAAAAATCTCTGACCTTGCAATTCCAGGCCTTGTAAAGTCACTATCCATGGTGATATGTTCAATAGTGCCTGGAGAGAGGAAGATAACAATTGTATGTCATGAAAAGCTATATAAGAACAGACTCCAAAAAATGGACTTTCAATATGAAGAGATATTCATATTGACTAGGAATGAGACTAGAGAGAGATGACAGATATAGCACTGGCCATCAAACCTCAGATTCCTGGACTTGAGGCTATCCCTGAAAAGCAAGGAGCCCTAGGAAAAATAACAGATTGCATAGTAGGGATAAATAATAGAATTAGTTCAAATCAACAAGTATTTATCAAGTGTCTACTTTGGACAAGGTGCTGTGCTAGCAGCCAGCTTCCCTAAAGGGAGCTATAGCCAAACACAAGGACACTGAGGATTGCTGGTGTAAAGTCATTGGTGAGATTAAAATTGGGGTTTCTAAGAATCTTGAAAGGACATTGTCATGGAGAAAATCACCATGTTCTGTGACTTGCAGTTTTCCCACTTGGGCTTCAGGAACCTCAGCTAAGTGAGGAAGCTGGACTCATTGTTTCCTCAGGTCCTTTCCAGTTTTATGGATTATTTCACAAAATACCCTTTGGTGCCATTGTCAGTGATTCTTCATGTCAACAGGCCTCTTCACATAGTCTTAAGAACCAAGACATTTACACTTTGAAGACTGGAAAAATCAGCTGGCCCACCTTTTTCCTTTTCATGTGTCTATCCTTTACCATCTGCCCAAACAACTGAAACACAGAAAACCCTGCAATCCTCTATTTTGTATTTGCCTTCAAAGAAATAGATAAATATGGAGGATCAAAGGATGGTGAAGATCAACAGGAATACTGCTTGGGAAGGTCCACTGGGATCACCCAGCACAGTGGTTGGCAAACTCATTAGTCAGAAGAGCCAAACATCAATAGTACAACAATTGAAATTTCTCTTGAGAGTCAAATTTTTAAAACTTAAACTTCTTCTAATACCACTTCTTCAAAATAGACTCGCCCAGGCTGTGGTATTTTGTGGAAGAGCTACACTCAGGGGGCCAAAGAGCCACATGTGGCTCGCTAGCTGCAGCTTACCAACCACTGGCCCAGCACAACAGTAGTGTGAGTGTGAGGAAGAGCAGAGAGCTCTCCAAAATGGATGTTGTATTTGGGTACTACTTACAATAGAAGTAGGTCTAACCCTCCAAGGTACTGAGGTACGTTAGGATGATCAGAGATTTATTATATATAGGTGTATCCTTTGATGCAAAAGACTGCAGAAATCGAGGGAGAAAAAAAATCACTTAGTAAACATCTTAGGACTGTGTCATATAGTTATGGCAAAATGAGATGAAAGGGTCAGTCCTCCCTATCCACACTGTCTTCTAGGAACATAAACGTAGTTTTTTTAAAAAAAATTTCAAACATGTACAAACTACAAAATAGCATCTCCTCTGGTATGTGTTAGTGTGATTTTAGTTTCTCGTACTTAGATTTGGTCAAATGGAATGGCTTCTATCGAACTGGACAGAGCAAGAAATTTCCACATTCTCTGCCTCTGATCAAACTCTCACTACTAGCCAGATGGTGGTTGAAGCCTTAACTACCATGTGATTCAAGATCAGCGACCGCACTTGGTACTGGGGAAGCAGATATGCAGATCCTGACAGCAACCTGCTGGACCTAAGTGTTTAAGGGTTTTAAAGTATAGGGGTGACAGAAGAGATAACTATGAACTCCTCTGACCCTAAGCCAACATTCATTTAACCTTTGTGTCCAACTGCCAACAGAGCCTGGATACATTTTCACTATATTCAAGAAGCTAAACAGACAGTGTTTTAGCCAGAGAATGATAAAAGTGCACTCCTCCTTACCCTGCATTTTTATAATGTCCATAGTGAATTTCAATATGTCAAGATGGATGGACCCAAGATCCAATGAATGATTCAGCTGATCCAAGGCTTGTATTTTCCTGCATTTGTCATCTATCTTCTTTTGATGAAACTTTTTTGTACTATTGTGATTAATTTTATGTAAAATTGCTTTACTTAAAAATATGTGCCTATGTAATAAAGTCTACACACTGGCTAACTCTGTAGAGGTGAGATTTTGTTTTTAATTGTTCTTCTGATTATCATCTGTAATACCTTTTTGAACTATGAAAATGAGCTATTAATAAACATTTTTAAGCAAAATCTGTCACTGTACAGGATTTAATGAGATTAGACACAAAGAAAAATGTTTATTAAAAAAAGGCCCATAACCCGATTAACATGGTTAGTGACCATAAGTTGACAAGTTACCAAGTGGCCTGTTTAACTGTCGTAGTTAAGTTTATTACGTGTAATTTACTCAGTTCAATATATATTTATTGCATCCCATTTCTCTCCATGGCTCCTTTGCATGGAGAGAACTCTCTCTTGAACAGAACACACAATTTTATGGCCTGGTTAATATGACATCAACTGATATAAGTAACTGATATTAGGTACACAAAAGAGTTTATAGCCAAATAAGAGAATAACATTTTATAAGTTGTGGATTCTGAAGAGTATCCTACTCTTTCTCCCTACTCTTCCATTCCTATCTACCCAAACTCCACTTGAACAAGTTTTGAAGCCTACTTGCCTACATCCCACATTATCACAAGGTTTTAGCCTTTGATGGTCCGGTCCCCCTTCCCTTTCATAGCCAAGTTACTGTTGGGAGCCAGGCTTGCTCCCTAATGCTCCTCAGGATTTGGGGGAGGGCAGTTGAGAATGATAAGAAGTAAAGATGACAATGCAAATGTCTTCAGTGTCCATCTAAACTCCTCCCAGCATCTCCTTGATTACCTCCAACTAACTGCTTTTGATTCCTCCATGCTGGGGAGCTTTATGTATTCCTAAAACAGACTGATATGAGCTAATATTTTGTCATGCTTCTACTTTAAGCAACTGCTTATTCTAAATATTTTAGATGCATTACCTTGTTTAATGAAGGAAGCCCTTTCTCTCCATTCCACAAGGAACTAATAACTCAAGGCTGGTGGTATAACCTATGTTTATTAAGGATTAACAATCAATGGTGAGTATCTATAGCACAAATCAGGAAAGAACTTAAAAATTGCATACCAGACATCCTTGCTCCTAAAGTTCATTGTCCATCCTCCACAGCGGGAACCTTTATTAAGCATCTTTCTCCCTGGCTCTTCCCTGAGTAAATGGAGCCAACTCTTCAAGTCTCCAAAATACTGTCTCTCCAACTGCCAAGGGAAAACTGAAAGCTTTTCTTAAAATCCCATGTTAAGTGGGGATTAAGTTCTAAAGTCAACACTCTTGAAAATCACTTAAATTGTCCATAAAATAAAGTAGATTAAGGCATAACTCTTCTTTAATAAAAGCTGCTCTATGACCCTAAATTAATTTTTTTAATTTCTTCATTGAGGATACTGACAGGGTCATCAACACTCAGAATCCCAGCCACCTGAATAATGTATTCTAGTTCATGGTCAAATGTGTCACACAATGATTCCCTGAGTTTTACCAGCTTGAATTGACTGTTTCGGACATGACAGTATTCTTTATCTGCCTCACAAACCCACTGAGTGGGGTCGCAGATTAAGTGACTTGAATAGAAGCATATGGAGTCTTCACTCTATTGTGCAAAGCAAATTTTAGTTCCACTCCATTGCATCCTGTCATGGACCCTAACCCTATCTTTCCAAACCAAAAAGAAGTCTATCTTACTAGTAGATCTTCAAAAAGAGCTTACATAAAATCACAGACTTTCCTTCGAGGTCTCAGAAGTCACAGATAATATTTTCAGATGGAATTGACATCAACAAACCTGTACTTTCCTCCCCCAACACGGTCTGGGGCAACAGAAGGACTAAGATAAAAATCTATTCACCTGTCAGGAGCAAACCCCAGGCTTATGACATGTTTTCTCTTTCCATCTCCTTCCTCTTCTCCCTTCTCCTCCCTTCTCTTCTTTCCACTAATAGTCATGGAGTCCTGAGAGCCTAGACCAGTGGTCGGCAAACTCATTAGTCAACAGAGCGGCAAACCATGGTTCTCGAGCCACATGTGGCTCAAGAGCCAGTTTGCTAACCACTGACCTAGAATGATCTGGTGGCAGTGACTGAGGAAGGGACATGTCTCAAAGGCTGAACAGTTTCCAATTACCGTATTTTTCGGACCATAAGACGCACGTTTTCCCCCCCAGAAGTGTGTGTGTGTGTGTGTGGGAGGAGTCCCTGCGTCTTATGGTCCAAATATAGCCTACACATATACTTTAAAAAAAAAGTTTTTTTACTTGCCCGGCTCTGTGTGGTCTCTGTGTGCTTGCCCGGCTCTAAAATGGTTCTGAATGCTGCTGTTTACTTTACAGGGTTGATTACATGTGTTTATGACTGTGATGTTGGGTTTTAATGCACATAAAATATTTTAGGACACTATTTGTTTCAGAATCTTTTTTTCTTCATTTCCCTTCTCTAAAAACTGGTGCGTCTTATGGTCCGGAGCGTCTTATGGTCCGAAAAATACGGTATTTCTTTCCAGGTTGGACTCTGAACAAACCACTGCTGCCTATCTCGTCTGCTGCCTTTGGCACATGTGAGCTGCCTTTCAATGTTTTATATTTATTAGATTTAGCTTCATAAAAAGCACTAGGTAACTAAAAGAATTGGCTTTCTCAGTGTGTGGCAAAAATGGACTAAAAATAATATGAACCAGCAAACATAAATCAACATGCAATTGAATGTGACTGAAATTCAATCTGTATTTTAGTCAAACTTTCTAGCAGTCCCTTGGTTGCAACCTTCCCTTCTACCTCTGAGCCTCTGCAGCCTGGAAAATAGTCTCTCTGCTTTTCTTCCTCTTTGCTGCCAGGAATGCTTCAAGAACATTTAATTCTGATTCGCCAGACAGCACAAAATCTACCCTCTTGTACTCTCTTAATACACATCTAGTAAGAGAAGGACAATTGCAGTGAAAAAGAAAGGCTCAATGCAAAGGGGGAGGATACAAGTGAGAGAGAATCAACAATTTAGAAATAATGAACCGGGTTGTGTTTATCCTGCAAGCCAGCAAGTGGGCTATCAGAAACCCACTTGTGTTTTTGTGTTGTTGTTTTTTTAAACTTATTTCGTTTGCTATAAAAATACCAAATAACGAGCTCATAATACCATCTTAAACTCCTGAGATTTTTCAATTATGAATTTAAAGGGTATGCAAGACATCAATTTAAGGCTCATTTGGGAAAAGTTAATAAGAAAGTCTATATGATTTGTCAAGAAAAACATATAAAGGGGGGAAAAAACAACAACCAATGCATAACAAAAGAAAAAGTAAGCAAAACATCATAACACTTCATAAAAGTGAACACTTGAGGGAACCAAGATGACGGCATAGAGTAGACTCTGGAATGCAGCCTACTACAACAAATTTGAATTTAGAACTGGAAAACAGGGGAGGCATTGCCCTGAAGCACTGGACAGCTAGCTGAGAGGAGGCTCTGCCATCTGGGAAGGAGAGAGGCACGTTGACCCTAAGAAATTGTGAAGGTACGGAGAACTGTGTGCACGAAAAGGCAGTAGCTTAATCCTGGCACGTGGAGAGGAAGGGCCGAGATGGCTGCTGGTGTACTCCTGGCACGCGAAGAGGCCAGGCCACGCACGAAGAAGCCAGGCTGGGCTGAGTTCGCTACTGGCTTATTCTCGGTGCTCGGAGAGGGCAGACAGCTAACATGCTGCTGGCTTTCAAGTTCAGGAGGAAAACAGAACCACCCTATTGCTCTGATAGACGACCCCAGTCAGGGAGAGGCCAGACTGTCAGGCAGCAGGCAGAGATCTCTCGGAGGTGTGTGAAGCCAGAGGCCATTACTGTGGGACTTGGGGAGGAGCCACTTGGGGAGGAGCTGATGAGAAAACAAAGCTTGTCTGCACCATCCCGAGACTCCGCCCCATCCAAGCTGAGCACAGAAGCTCTCCCAGAGGCTGGCTTTCTCTAAGGAAGGACTGACAGGGAACCAAAGATTGTCTGCGCCACCCCAAGGCTCCACCCTATCCAAGCGGAGTACAGAAGCCCTCCTAACTGAGACACTGCTGATCCTCACAGCCAATTGGCTTGGAGATCAACGCTTCCCAGTGATAAGCAAGGCTTAACAACCAGACTGCACACATAGCCCACAAAGGGCTACAACAAGACTGTCTGCTGCAGGTAACTGAGAAGGCTATGCTACTGGGCTCTACCAGAACACCTAACACACAAAACTATTCCATCAATCAGGAAAACAACTAAAATGCAGACAAGAGGTAGGACACAAAGGAAGGAGATGGAGGAAAAGAAAAGAATGGACATTGAGTTCAAAACCACTGTTATAAGGCTTTTCAATAATATCCTAAAAAAAAGGCCAATAAAATAAATGAGACCCATGAGGATATGAAAAGGGATCAACTAGAAATAATAAGGGATCAACTAGAAATAAAGAAAACACTGTCTGAAATAAAAAAATATTACACAGAGTCCTAAAAACAGAATCGAAGATTGCAAGAATCAAGACAAAGATTTATTATAGAATACAAAGAGCCAGAGGACACTTCTCTGCAGAAGCAAGAAGATAAGAGAATTCAGGAAGTTGAAGATAGTATAAGAAACCTCTGGGACAATTTCAAGTGAACCAACATCAGAATTATGGAGATCCCAGAAGAAGAGAGAGAGCAGAATACCAAAAGAATACTGGAAGAAATAGTGACAGAAAACTTCCCCCACCTGGGGAAAGAGACTTACAAGTCCAGGAAGTCTGCAGAACCCTAAACAAAAGGAATCCAAAGAGGACCACACCAAGACACATCATAATTAAAATTCCAAGAGCAAAAGACAGAGAGAGAATATTAAAAGCAACAAGAGAAAAGCAGGTAGTTACCTATAAAGGAGCACCCATACAATTGTCAGCTGATTTCTCAACAGAAACCATGTAGGCCAGACGAGAATGGCAAGAAATATTCAAGGTGATGAATAGCAAGAATCTTCAGCCAAAAATACTCTACCCAGCAAAGCTATCACTCAGAATCGAAGGCCAGATAAAGAGCTTTACAAATAAATTTAAGCTAAAGGAGTTCATCACCGCCAAACCAGAATTATATGAATTGCTGAAGGGGGTTCTTTAGGAAGAGGAAGAAGATAAATATAAAAATTATGAATAACAAATACATAACTATCAACAAGTGAAACTAAAAACCAAGGGAATTAAAAAATCTGATGAACAATATTAACTGATGAATATAATAGAATCATAGGTATGGAAGGGGAGTGGACTGACGATTCTCGAGGAAAAGGGGAGTGGGGGTGCGGGAAGAGACTGAACAAAAACTGTGCACCTATGGATGAGGACAATGGGCGATGGGGAAAGGACAGGTGGAGTGGGAACCTGGTGGAGAGGCGCAATTGAGGTGGGGGAAGAGGAACACATTTGTAATAATCTGAACAATAAAGATTTATTAAAAAAAGAAAGAAAGAAAGGAAGGAAGGAAGGAAGGAAGGAAGGAAGGAAGGAAGGAAGGAAGGAAGGAAGGAAGAAGAGCAGAACACTTTGGCTTAAAAAAAAAAAAGTGAACACTCACTTCTAAGAGAATGAAGAGACCTGGTCTCTACTCAATGTCCCTGACCTTTTCCACAAAAATGTCAGGGATGACATTCCTACTCGCAGGGAGGCAATGCTTCTTTCTGGGGGATGTTCCCTTTGGCCAGGCAGCACCGTCAAATGTGGGCTGGAACTTAGAAGCCAATGCTCCTTATCTCTAAACCCAGACCTAAGTTCTTTGTGCTCTGAGACTTCTTTGTATGAACCATTTCACGCTTCAATAATAGCAGAGCTAATCCCCTTCCCAACTCTATGCTGTCTCTGGAATCCCAAGGGTTGGAGGTGGAGGGGCGGGTGGAGAGGAGGATTACATACTGCAGTAACTAACGTATCCCAAATCCTCTAGATCTTGGCAGTACTATTTTCAAGTACTTGTTTCAGATCAGAAGTGTTGTTTTGTTGGTTTGTTTGTTTGTTTTTTAAATGTATTTTATTGACTTTTTACCGAGAGGAAAGGAGAGGGATAGAGAGTCAGAAACATTGATAAGAGAGAAACATCGATCAACTGCCTCCTGCACACCTCCCACTGGAGATGTGCCCACAACCAAGGCACATGCCCCTGACCGGAATCCAACCTGGGACCCTTTAGTCCGCAGGCCGACATTCTATCCACTGAGCCAAAACCAGTCAGGGCCAGAAGTGTTTTTAATGTGCCCTGGGAGATGTGGAGACAGCGCCTCCAAAAGTTAGCCTTTCGAACAATAAACATCACCATCATAGCAATTTTTTGATCCTCCTACATAGTCTCTCCTTTAACATACTATATTTCTATTAATGAAACAATGAGGAGTTAGATAGAATCAGGCAGTTTAGGGTAAGTGTCACAGGGAGGGAAGATGGTAGGTAAGGAAAAAAAAAAAACCCCAGATGGTCAGGGTGTGAGCAAGATAGATAGAAAGTATCATACAAACCATAGGGCTTCCCTTTCCCCTGAACTCAAGAGCAGGGACCTAAAAGCTGGATTATTAGAGCAGAAGGAGATTGGATGTTTTTGTTTGTTTGTTTGTTTTTAAGAGCCAATAGAATGCAAGAGCAGGGAAATTTAAACCCCTAGACTAGTGAGCTCCTGTGACAACCCATTCAGGTCCCCTTTCTAATCTTTGCTTATCTCTTGGTCTGAGAAACTCATTTTTTTAAAAATTATTATCTGTGTACATATTTTACCATTGCCCCCCCTCCCATCCATACCCTCCCTCCCCAGAGTTTTGTGTTCATTGGTTGTACTTATATGCATGTATACAAATCCTTCGGTTGATCTATAATATTATCTCCCCCAGATCTCCCTACCCTCCCCGCTGTAATTTGACAGTCTGCCTGTTACTTTACTGTCTCTATATCTATCTTTTGGTTCATCAGTTTATAATGTTCTTTATTATCCATAAATGAGTGAGGTCATTTGGTGTTTCCCTTTCATTGACTGGCTTATTTCACTCAGCATGATGTTCTCCAATTCCATCCAGGTTGCTGCAAATGATGAGAATTCCTTCTTTTTTATGGCAGCATAGTATTCCATTGTGTAGATGTACCATTGTTTTTTGATTGAATCATCTGCTGACGGGCACCTAGGCTGTTTCCAAATTCTAGCTATTGTAGATTGTGCTGCTATGAACATAGGGGTGCATATATCCTTTCTGATTGGTGTTTCTAGTTTCTTGGGATATATTCCTAGAAGTGGGATTAGTGGGTCAAATGGGAGTTCCATTTTCAGTTTTTTGAGGAAACTCCACACTGTTCTCCACAGTGGTTGTACCAGTCTGCATTCCTACCAGCAGTGCACGAGGGTTCTTTTTTCTCCGCAACCTCGCCAACACTTGTTGTTTGTTGATTTGTTGATGTTGGCTATTCTGACAGCTGTGAGATGGTACCGCATTGTTGTTTTGATTTGCATCTCTCAGATAATTAGTGACTTTGATCATGTCTTCATGTGCCTTTTGGCCTTCCTTCTGTCTTCTTTTGAGAATATTCTATTTAGGTCCATTGCCCATTTTTTAATTGGATCATTCATCTTCCTTTTATTTAGTTGTATAAGCTGTCTGTAGATGTTGAAGATTAAACCTTTATCAGTGGTAACATTTGCAAATATGTTCTCCCATACAGTGGGCTTTCTTGTTGTTTTGTTGATGGTTTCTTTTGCTATAAAAAAAGCTTTTTATTTTGATGTAGTCCCATTTGTTTATTTTCTCTTTAGCTTCCATTGCCCTAGGGGCAGTATCAGTGAAGAAGTTCTTTTGGCATGTCTGAGATTTTGCTGCCTGTGGATGCCTCTAGTATTTTTATGGTTTCCCATCTTATGTTTAAGTCCTGTATCCATTTTGAGTTTATTTTTGTGGATGGTGTAAGTTGATGATCAAGTTTCATTCTTTTGCATGTATCTGTCCAATTTTCCCAACACCATTTATTGAAGAGACTGTCTTGACTCCATTGTATATTTGTGCCTCCTTTGTCAAATATTAGTTGAGCCGAGACCGGTTTGGCTCAATGGATAGAGCGTCGGCTTGGGGACTGAAGGGTCCCAGGTTTGATTCCGGTCAAGGGCATGTACCTTGGTTGCGGGCATATCCCCAGTAGGGGGTGTGCAAGAGGCAGCTGATCGATGACTCTCTCTCATCGATGTTTCTAACACTCTATTTCTTTCCCTTCCTCTCTGTACAAAATCAATAAAATATATATATTTTTAAAATATATTAGTTGAGCATAATGAGTTGGGTTGATACCTGGGTTCTCGATTCTATTCCATTGATCTATATGTCTGTTCTTGTGCAAGTACCAGGCTGTTTTGAGAACAGTGGCTTTGTAATACAGCTTGAAATCTGGTATTGAGATCCCTCCCACTTTACTCTTCTTTCTCAGGATTGCTGTGGCTATTTGGGGTCTTTTGTTGTTCCAAATGAACTTTTGGAGAGTTTTTTTCTAGGCCAATGAAATATGCCATTGGTATTTTAATGGGGAGTGCATTGAACCTGTAGATTGTTTTGGGAAGTATGGACATTTTGATGATGTTGAAACTCATTCTTTGATTTCTTTTTTAAAATAAAATATTTTACTGATTTTTTCACAGAGAGGAAGAGAGAGGGAGAAAGAGTTAGAAACATCCATGAGAGAGAATCAGCTGCCTCTTGCACACCTCCTACTGGGGATGTGCTCACAACCAAGTTACATGCCCTTGACTGGAATAGAACCTGGAACCTTTCAGGCCACAGGCCAATGCTCTATCCACTGAGCCAAACCGTTTTTTGGCTTATTCTTTGATTTCATGAGACCACAAACCTGGACTCTACTGGAATTTTGGTATCTTTTTGGGGGGAGGAGGGGGGCTCATCTGGGATATTGAAAATTGACTCCTTTGCTTTGTTCTTTTACTTTTGTATTGGAGGTATAATTGTGGGACCCTGTGGGCCAGTTAAAAGCGATTAGCGCAGCTGTTGGACTTCAGACTCAGGGGACAGGTTTCTCGGGGGCTATGAGTCTAATCCTTCTCTATCAGGGAGAATATTGGACCAGTCTGAATGAATATTAACCCATTCCCAGAAATCCAATTTGTGTCATTTGCTGACCACACCCAAGGGCAAATGAAGTTAAGAGAATAAACCTCATTTTGGTATATCAGCATAAAGCTGATTAATTCTATTAAAACCCCCTGCCCATGCTTTCCTGAATAATAAATTTAATTCAGTAAACAAATATAAAGATCAAAAGTAAGCTAACACAGTTAGAATTTGATTCTTTCCCTCTTTGTTAAAAGGACAAGGATTTTCCTCTTGCTTTCCAGATGCAAGGAGACTTGGTTTTTAAATCAATTTGTTGAAGTATATGTATTTTTCTCCCTACCTTATCCTCCCAAAATTTGGCAATTCTTAATAAGTGAGTAATGGAAATGCATTTATTTGTGTAACTGGACAATCAATGGGACTGTGCTGTCTGTCACTACTTGAACCAGTTAAGCAAAGACAGGGTTAAATCATATGAGCGTTTATTCCAATAATGCCATCAGTATGGGAAAGCAGCAAGTCATCCACAAAAATCTGTTCTGCAGCCCCTCATAAGTCAGTTGCTTATATAGGGTAAGATAAAAATTACATGGGGAAGTAGGGATTACAGGCTTGGGGAAGTAGGAGGCTGGGGTGGGACTCCATTATTTGGGCAACAAGTTTTTAATCTTCCCAAGATAATAGGCAGGTCTTGAATGAGAATGGTTCCAAAGGTCCAAGGTTGACTCCTAGGTCCAAGGTTGACTTCCAGGTCCTAGGGGCATACAACTCCTAACCAGGTCAGAATGTCCTTTCTTTAAGCTAGTCCCCAAAATTCTATTTTTGCCTCTAACATTTAACTTGAATAAGATCAGTTCCCAATTCTGGTTTTATTAACCAAGACCTTGACTGGAATGTTATGTCTAAGAGAGACATACCTGGATTCTGGATGTCACCAGAAAATTTGAAGGAATGAAAACTGACTTTGAAGCCAAAAAGAACTCCTTGGAGAAAGCCTGGTACCTACCTTGTTTCCCCGAAAATAAGACAGTGTCTTATATTAATTTTTGCTCCCAAAGATGCGCTAGGTCTTACTTTCAGAGGATGTCTTATTTTTCCAAGAAGAAGAATACAGTACACATTTATTGTTAAATGAAAAGAAAGGAAATTTATTACCTGTATACGGTACGGTAGTACGGTAGTTGTCAACACAAACCAGACAAACTGTGAATCCTACAGTATCAAGAATTTACTCATTTATTCAATGACAGTCATGTCATCATCATCTGGAACATCATCATAACAATCCAATTCCTGAATTTCCTGGTGAATTTCTTGTGGCTCCATTTCTTTCAGAATCAGTGGACCAAATCTCTCATGTTTAGCAATAGCATTCTTAGACAGAGCCTAGGGGGGGCCTTATTTTCGGGGGGGATGCCTTATATTTCACTCAGAAGGAAACCTGTAAGTAGGTCTTATTTTCGGGGAAACACGGTAGCTAGGTCACGTGGTTCATGTCAGTCTTTCCAAATAAGGAAGGGACGAAGGTTGCTCTCCTGAAAGATGATAGGGAACCACAAGACATTTTTGGAACCTCAAGAATTTGAGGAATTCACCCAAGTCTATAGGTATTGGTTGAGCATTGTCCCAGTCAATTCCCAGTCAGGGTACATGCCTAGGTTTTGGTTCCTGGTTGGAGTGCATGTGGGTGGCAACCAATCAATGTTTTTCTCTCACATTGATATTTCTCTGTGTGTCCTTGTCTCTCTCTCTTCCTCCCTCCCCCACCCCAAATAATTTTTTAGAAAAGTAGGTAATATTACTGCCATTTTACAGATGAAACAACTTGTTTCAGGGTCAAAGCAAAAGCAGGCATCTTGGTTTCTGATTCCAAAGCTCACACTCTTGGGTGCTTGCTATACCACTATATCTCTCAATATAAGTTGCCTCTTCTAATTTATTGTGCAATGACATTGGCACAGGCCCAATGTAATTTATTTTTCCATCTACATAATGGGAGTTATACCACTGACACATTGGGTAAAATAACACTACCAGGCCTTCTTGGGAATACTAACCTTCCCGACGTTCTCCCTTTAAAAATGGTCGTCCTTAATTTTCTTGTTTTATGAAAGCTTTTGCAATATAATTATAAAGCTAGACAGAAATGTTTTGGTTATAGGGAATCTTGCTAGACAACGGCTGCTCTTGCCAAATTCAATAATTGAGTGCTATTTGGAATGAGAAATAGATTATTTTCTACTGATGTAGAAACTGAGAAACCAGTTACTTAAATGATTTAATAAATGCATTTTGATTATGCTTTTATGAAGGCAATTATATTTAACCATGCCGAAGTCTTGATTTCACCTCTCAATTTTGTATATGCTATAGACTTCTTCTTGCAAATGAAGTTTAACACATTACATAATTAATATATATTTGACAAACTTAGGGAACACATAATTTGATTAAAAACTTTATATTATCCTAGATTGATAGCTTCTTATTTCTAAGACAGGTGTGAACCTCTAAAAGTTCACAAGTAGCAATTAGATTTTAGGCAAGTCCCTGCTTAAACTGAGTCTCAGTTTTCTATCTACAATAAAGGCATAATATTGCTTATCTCATTTGACTGTTACAATCTTCAAAGGAGATACTATGTGATTAAAGCTTTAAAGTAAATCTATTATTGTTGCTATTTCTCAACTTTGCAGGTAATACAATATGACTAATTCCTCACTCTTTAAAAAATTTCCATTTTTTCCTGTTTAAATATCCATTTTTATTGCCTACTGGCTCTCTCATTACTTTGAAGAACCATCCTACAACATTCCAGTGTTTTGTTCTCAAGAAGGTATTTGAATTGCACTCCTTGATTTTCTCACAATCTTTATTTAAATAAAGACTAGTCTTTGGTATTTATGCAAACTCCTTATTTTCAGTCTGGTCTGGAATCTATAATAATTTTTCTGCTCCTTCACTTTTTATAATCTCTACTATTTCTACTACCAGAGGAAGTTATGTAATGAGAAGAAATAAAATTTGTTCATTTAGCCCTAGCTGGTATGGCTAGTTGGCATCAAAAGGTTGCCAGTTTGATTTCTGGTCAGGGCACATGTTGTTGGAGGTAGCCAATCGATGTTTCACTTCCACATGAATGTTCCTCTCTCCCTTTCCCTTCCTCTCTCTCTCAAAATCAACAAAAATATTTTTGAAATATTGGCTCATCTAGTTCTAGTTTCAGTATTAATTCCCTAAGATGTAGTTTGTAGATTAACCACAGATATAATTTACCTTCTATGATGTATTTTATTAGAAAGTTGCCTATCCAGAATTATCTGTAGCATCAGAAACTTCAATCAAGGTAAAGGAACATGAGTAAGAATATAAAGTTGGCAAGTAAATCAAAAGATAATTTGACCACTAGAAGAACATTTTAATAATATTCTGAGCCAGTCTGAGCCAGCACTTTAATTTTCACCATTTTTAACTGGTGAAAATCACAGCTGTTCAATTTGTAAATCAAGATAAGGCATATGTAGTTGAAAGCCAAGAATCCAGGAAAGAGGAAACCCATGTAATTAAACACCATGTTTAATATTAATTACATTTCTAACACTACCAGGCCTTCGTGGGAATACTCACTTTCTTTTAACTAGAAGACAAGCTGTGTGGATAAAGAATCATTACTGATTGTAAAATAAGACTTCATTGGGTTTACTCTTATTTTTTTTAATAGAATATTTAATTTAATTCAATAACTTTAATTTCATCAAATAGCCAGTAAGTGTTGCAATTTAATTATCTCATAATTGTCATCTTTGTTTTGAAGTTTGTTTGAATTAGGATCCAAATAAGTTCCCCACATAGATTGACAGGTCTCTTACGTGTCTTTTGATGTATAGATTCTCTCTCCCTACATTTATTTGTTGAAGAAATTGGTTCATTTGTCCTACCACTTCTCAGGGTCTGGATTTTGTGGATTGCATTCTTGATATGTAGCTTACCATGTTCCTGCATCCTCTGTATTTTTTATAAATTGTTAGTTGGATCTAGAAGTTTGATCACATTCAGGAGTTATATTTTTGGGTGGTGGGTAGGGGTAAGACTAGCTTATGGATAATAGCCTGATCTTCATCAGGAAGCACATAATATCTGTTTGTTTTCTTTTCTGTGATGTTGGCAGATGTCGGTGCTTAACGCCTCCATCTCTTAATTCATTAGAGGTTGCAAAATGTTGATATTTTTTCATTCCTTATTCACATATTTAACTATATATATATATATATATATATATATATATATATATATATATATATTTGATTTCACAGAGGGAGAGGGAAAGATAAAAACATCAATGATGAGAATCATTGATCAGTTGCTTCCTGCACACTTTATTCACTAACTAGCTGCCATACTTTTTCCAGAGAAACTTTCATCTACTGTATTAATTTCCTGAGTGTTGTGATAAATAACCACAAACTTCAAGACTTAAAAAAAACCAGAAATTTATCTCACAGTTCTGGTGGCCAGAGGTCCAAAATTAAGGGATTCACAGGGGAGAATCTGTTCTTCCTTTTTGAACTTCTAGTGGCTGTTGGCATACCTTGCGGTGGCATCACTCTAATTTCTGCCACTCTGGGTACATTCCCTCTTCCTCTTCTGTTTGTTCACCTCTGTGTGTCCCTTATAAGGACAATTTGTCATTGGATTTAGGGTCTACTAGTGTATATTCCAATCTGAGCTCATCACAAAATCCTTTTTCATTACACTACCAGAGACCCACATAAGGTAATATTCACAGGTTCAGGGATTAGCACATGGATATATATTTCACTCACTACATCTACTATTTGGTACGTGGTGGTTCAGTTCATGTAGGAAAGACGGCATACATGCTTGATTGTTTTTCTTTATTTACCAGTCTTCAAAATAACGAGTTATTTCTTTAATGTCCTCCAATAGTGACCAATTTGAATTTACATGTTTTGTTTTTTAGCTGCATTATAAAGTAATATTTGATTTGGGTTCAACTTGCTTCAAGTACCCTCCTATTGTATTCAAAGATGTCTCATCTTGCTCAGCTGGTATGCTCAGTGATTTAGTGTCAACCTATGAACCAGGAGGACACAGTTCAATTCCCGGTCAGGGCACATGCCCAGGTTGTAGCCTTGATCCCCAGTGCGGGGTGTGCAGAAGGCAGCCAATCAATGATTCTCTCTCATTGATGTTTCTCTCTCTCTTTCCCTCTCTGAAATCAATGAAAACTTCTATTTCTTAAAAATCCTAAAATATTCTCATAGCTGCCTCAAGAGTAAATCTTAATTCTTCATATCTGTAGATAGATTTTCTTCTTTCTTAGCATTGTTGCTTAAATAGTCATTTGGACAATAAACATTTAAATGTTTGGATATATAAGGGTTGGTGTTTATTTTGTTTATAGTATATTAAAATTTATGCATTGATTTCCTCCCTTCACTTGTTTGGCAGTTAACCAGTGTTTAGGCAGAATATTAAGAGAAAGAAGTAGCTTTTTAATCTGCCAAATGAAAATATTTTGAAGGAAAAAAAAGAATTCATCACAAAGAGAGCACTATTCTGTATTTATCTGTTTAAGTATATGACTGTTACAAAGCATGAATTCACAAACTGAAAATCCAGTATAAATGTTTCATATGGTCCAAGGACTTGCTAAAATTAGAAGGGTTAGTCAAGCTTTTGGGCAGAGAGAAGAAAAAGTTCAAATAAAAAGTATTTAAATATGATTCTCAATCCAGTCTTACTCGGGAGTTTTCTGTTCACAAATCCTCAGTTTTCTGAGTTAAAGGGCTGTAGTCTCCAAATTACTCAGATCCACTATTTTGGCGCAACATCAAAAAATGTCTTTTTCTGAAGCTAAAATGACTGGCACACATATTTTGATTGAAAATATGTTATCATTAAATGAGGATTAAAAAACAATGAATGGGAATAGAATCCATGATGGGTACTTAGATGCCAAGCATATTGGGGAAGAGTTCTGGGAAAATATTAATCAAGCACTTAAGCAATGTTGCAATTTACAGTGAGTGGAGAGGCCGACTCAGAAAGGGCCTTGAGAGAGTCTGAAGGACTTCAGGAGACCAGGACTGGGTTTTCTGCCTTTTAAATCCAATAACTATATTCCATTATTTCTTAGGACAGACCCATCAGAACATATCTGTGTCATCAATCCCTGCAGGAGTAATTTTGTGGAGAGTAAATCTCATAAATTTTTTCCTTATCCTGTCTGTAGCAGTCTTACTCCATATATATATAGTTGATTTTTTACAGAGAGGGAGAGAGAGATAGAGTGTTAGAAACATCGATGAGAGAGAAACATTGATCAGCTGCCTCTTGCACATCCCCTACTGGGGATGTGCCTGCAACCAATGTACATGCCCTTGACCGGAATCGAACCTGGGACCCTGCAGGCTGCAGGTCAACGCTCTATCCACTGAGCCAAACCGGTTTTGGCAGCAGTCTTACTCTTAACTGATGGTTAAGAATACCAAGTGGTACAGTTAATGGAGGGGATGTAATTCAACCTGTGACAGGTTGAGGACCGCTAGCAGGGTCGCCTAAGACCATCAGAAAACACAGATATTTTCATTAAGATTCATAACAGTAGCAAAATTATAGTTATGAAGTAGCAACGAAAATAATTTTATGGTTGGAGGTCACCACAACATGAGGAACTGTATTAAAGGGTAGAGGAATTAGGAAGATTGAGAACCACTGATTTAGAGGATTATGTATTCCCAAATTTTTATTCATTTATATTTATTTATTTTTTAAAATATATTTTATTGATTTTTTACAGAGAGGAGGAGAGAGGGATAGAGAGCTAGAAATGTCGATGAGAGAGAAACATCAACCAGCTGCCTCCTGCACACTCCCCACCGGGGATGTGCCTGCAACCAACATACATGCCCTTGACTGGAATCGAACCCGGGACTCTTCAGTCTGCAGACCGACGCTCTACCACTGAGCCAAACCGGTTTCAGCTGTATTCCCAAATTTTTATAGGCTTGCATTGACCATGCCCATTCTGGCCAACTCTCTCTGTCCCTAGGTATGACCAACTGACAAGCAAATACCTTCCCTATGTTACCTCAACTTTACTGGGCATGTGTCTATTTCCCTTTGTTTGGTCCCTCCCCCCAGAGATTAACAGGGACTAGGCTGATGGTTTTCTGGGGAGTATAAAGAAACTGTCCAGATGACATTCCTGTGTCTGGCCTTCCCTCTATGTTCCTTTCTTATTAATAACTAACTGATTACATTGAAATCAGTAGGGAAGAAAAAAAAATGGAAGGTGAGGGATTCCATGTGCAAATGGTTGGTAGTATGTACAGGGTGTCCCTCCCCACAAAATACACTGAGTAGCTAGATTATGATGATCTCTGAACACATTATAATCTGGCCCTCAGTGTGTGTGTGTGTGTGTATATATAGCACATGCATAAATTCGTGCGTGGGTAGTGTGCAATCAGCCTGGCCCGGGGGAGGGGACATGGGCAGTTGGCCGGCCTGCCTGCTGGTTGAATTCCTGATTGAGGGGACAATTTGCATATTAGCCTTTTATTATATAGAATATACACCCAGTGGCCAGATTATTATGTGTTCAGAGATCCTAATAATCTGGCCACTCAGTATATACATACCACTTAAACAGATGATAGCTCAATTTTGAAAATGAAATAATTAAAAAAATATATATATATTTTATTGATTTTGTACAGAGAGGAAGGGAGATAGAGAGTTAGAAACATCAATGAGAGAGTCATTGATCAGCTGCCTCTTGCACACCCCCTACTGGGGATATGCCCGCAACCAAGGTACATGCCTTTGACCGGAATCGAACCCGGGACCTTTCAGCCCCCAAGCAGACGCTCTATCCATTGAGCCAAACCGGTTTCGGCTGAAAATGAAATAATTTTAATAACCACTGCCTTTATAATTATTCAAAGAGTGTATATACATTTTTGCAGATATCCTATATATAAGGAATAGGAAGTCCTTTTAAAATGTCGCAGTGAAATTGACTAGGAATGGTATAACTTTCCAGGTCGATGGTCAGCTGATATTAACCAAATTACAAATGTTGGCAGACTCATAATTCTATATATGAAGAACACTCTGATTTGCTGTGCATTTTTAAAAATCCAAAATGTACTGATGGGGATGGTTCCCCACTCATCTTGATTCGAAGTGCTTTTAGCGCTGCTTCATTCTGAGGGAGCATCCTGAAAACATTGCTTTTCCTCCTGTTGGCTGACAGGACAGTGGAGCAACTAACATATAAAACTGTTTGCACATGGCTAAAGACTGTGGTAATTTTATGACATCATGGACATTTCATATCCATGAAGTAGGAATTGGGGCTCTGCACCAGGTGCTGCTTATTTCCTCTTCTCTTCTGGAGAGGGCTGAAGGAGATCCCTGGCGAGAGGCATGTTGATCTGAGGAGGTCCTTGCCGAGGAAAGACTCCTTTGCATTTTTAAAAAGTGCTCCCAGTTATCTCCAACAGGCAGCCGTGCAGTTCCGTGCAGGGAACTGCGAAGCAAGTGAATGATAAGAGTTGAGTGGAGGATCATATGGCCTTAAAAGGAACCCCAAGGTTAACATATTCTTACCTATTCACAAACCTATCCACAGTTTCCTATTTTATGAGCATTATGGCCTCTGCTTTCTCTAATCAAATTCCTTTATGTCCTAGCAGATTGCATCTGTTTCTCTCTCTAGTAGGACGTCTGGTATTCTTCAAATCTGGTTTCAGCGACATAAAACTTGGAAATTTTCTTTTGCTTTACCCTTTGAGGATAAACTCCCTCACTAGTCCCAACTACATTCCGTGTCTCTCGAAATCCCTAAGGACAAGAAAATTAGGTACTGTGAATGTGCCTTCTACACAGAGCATCCTCTATTCTGTTTAAAATGTTGACATAAAGGTGGAATTTAGCTTAGGCAAAGTAGGTCAGCACTCTTAATTTATAGTCGCTTTCTGCCCGCTCTCTCGCAGCGGCAGGCCACGTGAGTTGGCGGATTGGGGCAAGTATTTCAGACATTAGTACATGCTGGCCATGTGCAGTCACAGAATTTCGGCAATACATTAAAAAAAAATACTGAGAATTACCCTTCTGTCATAAACCCGTACTGGGTGCTTGGTGTGCTTTCTTGGTAGTCCCATCATCGAGAGGAATCACTTAAAAGCAGAGGCCAGACCTTGGGGAAACTATATAAAACCCAGAGACTTTTTTAAGCTGACCTGGTAGCGACAAACAACTCCAACATTTAATTCTGGAACGTGTGCACAGCGGGCCCACGTCGGCTTCCAACGCATTTAGGAACACTTAGGGACACGTACGCAATTTTGTAAGGCAAGGCCCACGCCTGCGAGATGCGCCAAGGCCGTAGCGCGGAGTGCGAGCCAGCCAGCTCCCAGCCTCGGCGATGACACCGCATTTAAAACTCTGCCCTCAGTCCCAGCGCGCCCGGGCCCGGAAGCCGGCCACGTGACCAGCCCTGCGCGGCCATTCCTAACCCAGGCAGCTCGTCACCGCCCCTTCCACATCCACTCGTTCCTCCGCGGCGACGAGGAGGAGCAGACACGCCCCCACAGGAGGTGGTCCCACCGGCACCACCGCACTCGAGTGTCACCCGTGTATCCATCCACGCGTTTCCCACGAGCGGTTTGTTTGCGACCTCCTCACCGGCAGAGGAGCGGCCGGACACTTCCGCCTGGGCGCCAAACACTCGTGATCACGTGACTGGCGAAGCGACGATCCCCCTCCGCCCCAATCCTCCAGCCCCGTGACTCCGCCCACCCGGCGCCCTCCACGCGCGTGACGACGCGGCTCTCGCGGTGTCTCGCGCTCGGCCCCGCCCCCCGCAGCCCCCGCCCTTTCCGCCCCTCCCTCCCCTCCGCCCTGTCTCTCGGCGGCAGCGGCGGCGGCGGCGGCTCGCGCAGCTCGTTGGCTCACTATATAAAGGGAAGACGCGGGCGGACCGGACGGCTGGAGCTGCAGCCGGTGGCGGCAGCGGCGGCGTGGGGAGCGGCGACCGGTGGTGGCTTCCCTCCTGGGCGCGCGGGGCGGGCAACGCCCCCCGGACCCCTCGAGGGTCTCGGCTTTTTTTTTTTTTTTTTTAAAGGGCGATTCTCGAGGTTTTGAGCTTCGGGAGGTCTGCCCCCTCCCTCCTCCTCTCCCCGCTCCCCTCTACTCCTTGAGGATCCGATTTTGTTTTACCATTTTCCCCCCAGTCCCCCTTCCTCCGTCTTGCGGTGGCTTGTTTGGGTCACCCTCCGGTGTTTTTTTTTTTTTTTTTTTTTTTTTTTTTTTAAGCTTGTTTTCTCGGGGGTGGCCCCCCCTTCTTGTGTTGTGTGTGGAAATGGCGAACTCGGCAAATACAAACACCGTGGTAAGGACGTGGTTCGGTGGCCGGCGGGGGTGTTTCGTTCAGGCGGCAGCAACGGCCGGACCGGGCGGGGGTGGGGACGGTGGCGACTGCCGGCCTCGGCTCTTCCCCGGCCGCCCGCGCGGCCGCCGCTTCCCGCCTCCTTCTCCCGCCTCGGGCGGAGGGGCCGGGGCGCCGGGCGGGCGGCGGGCGCGGGGGGGCGCCGAGGGCGCGCGGCGGCGGCGGCGGGAGGGCAGGGGCCGCCGGCGGGGCCTGGGGCCGGGGCCGCGGCGGGGCGGTCCCGGCCGGAGGCCGCCGGGCAGGGGCGGACGCGCGGCCCCGGCCCCGGCCCCGGCCCCAGACCCCGGCAGGGCGGGCGGCAGGGCGGGCGGGGAGCCGCCGCTTCCCCCCCTCCCCTCCCCAAAGCCGGCCGGCCGGCCGCGCTGGCGCGAGAAGGGCTCCCCGACTGGCCCCCGAGCCCCGGCCGCGCCTGGGGAATTGGGCGAGTTCCCGAGCCCACGGCGACCCACTCCGGAGCCGTCCCCGGCTCCCGGCTGGCTGCTCGGGGCGTTCCTTTGGGTGTTTCTGGCGGTCGTGCTTAGGGAGCCTTCACTTGGGGCCATTTTATGTTTTTTTGTGTTTTTTTTTAAAGACGAAGGTTGAAAAGCACTTATCTCGGTTCCTTCCGAATCGGTAAAATGGCGAAGGGGAAGCAAAAAAAAAAACCAAAAAAAAAACAAACCCACGGTATCTCTGACTAGCAAAAGCACCAAAAAAGCAAACAAAAACAAAGCAAAACAAAGCAAAAAACAACCCAGCCTACGGTGGTCCAAGCGCCCCCCGCTTTCGCCTTGAAATTTGACTACGTCCCCCCCCCCCCCCCGTGGGTCCCCCCTGTTTTGGTTACTTGGCGAGATCACGTAGGGTTTGCAAAAAGCAGTCACATCCATAATAACCTTTTCAAGTCACCAACGCAATGTGATCACTAGTCCAAGCCCCGCTCTTTTTTATTTTTTATTTTTATTTTTTGTTGTGACCATGAAAAACACTTTTTCGCCCGGTCCCGAACGCCGCGGGCCAGCCCGCGGCCGCCCGACCCCGTTACCGTTGGCGACTCGGGTGGATCCATCATGGCTGCGGCCGCGGAGCCTGCCTTTCGGTCCCTGAGCCTTGTGGTCCTCCTCCCTTCGGCTGCCCTGTTTATATAGAGCCATTGCCGCTCTCTAATATAGACTCTGCCAGGATGGGAAGGTGCTTTTCAGGCCTACGTCACCGCCTCTCCATTTAAACACCAGATCCGGCTTTAAATAGTGAGCGCTGCCGAGAGCGGGGCTGGGAGGTGCGTGCTCCCTGGGCGGCTGGCGGGCGCGTGCAGAGCTCGGCTTTTATTCCCAGCTCCTTTCCTCCGAGGCTGGCATTTCGCACCCGACGGGCGAGGCTGCTTTCACGGCCCTGTTTTTTTTTTGATTTTTTTTTTTTTTGAAATGCAGCATCTGGGGTTTTGCCATCTTTGTGAGGGGAAAATGAAATTGCTGCCCTTTCTTTATATTTTCATGAAGAGTTTTTTTTTTTGTGTTTTTTTTTTTTTTAGCTCAGTCGCTTTCTGAATTAGGATATGGATGTGCATGTTGTCGGAATGTTTAAAATTGCTTCCTTACGTTATCTGTTAGCTGCAGAGGACTTGCCTTTGTGGTGGTTTGCTCCTCAAGTGTTCGGGGAAACAGATTAGAAATGTAACTCGTAGTATTGCATTATGTTTTTCTGTAATAAATATAGAAGACATGAAATGAAGCTTTCAAAGAAATAGAATTAAGTGCCTAAAGCGTCAAAGAAATAGGTTAAGTGCTTAAAGATAGGATTTTATGACCACAGTGAATTTATGTCAGGGGAAATTTTGAGTAATGAGAGTGAGTCGGCTTTGTGCAAACTGGATTTGAAAAAATTAAAATTCTAAGGAGATGGTGTTTTATTGCATGGGATATTGATATGTGCAATACAGAAATTAATTTATTTTCTAATATTACACTAGTGGACTAACATTTTTGAAACAAATCTTCTAATTAACCATTAGATAATGCACTGTGGCCCTTTAAGCTTGGAGTGTCTGTGTATTGAAAAACAGGACAAACATCCTAAATTACTTTGGATTTCATAAAATACAGAAACTTTGGTTCAAGTAAAGTTTATCATTTTGAGTAATAATTTGGAAATTAACTTATTTCAAATAGTGCCTATGTACTCACATACTTTTATAAATGTAAGTATTTTGAGGGCAATTCTACTGATTATTTATGCATATGCTTCATGAAGACGACAGATTCCCCTTCAACTATAGTGCTAATGAATCCATTATGTTAAGTTGTGGGTAGCTACTTACGGGTAATCTCTTGAGTAACTACTTTGTAAATGTATTTTTGTAACTTAGTAGTTAAATTGTTATCCTTAAGGTGCTACTCATAGGCAGGTATGCTTTCATTATATATAGAATCAAAGGTTAAATAAGGAGGCACTGTAGAGATACACAGTTTATGCATGAATAATTTAAAGTTCACAGAGGCTGATTTAGCAAAATAAAGAAGCAAGTTAGTGAGTGGAATAACAAAGGCAAGAACCCAGATAAATGAGTTATTTCTCTGGTTGTAATGAAAAGGAAAAAGTAGTTCTTACGGTTGAGACAAGTTGGATGGGGGAACTCATTATTTGTATATTTGCTAGGCAGGGGCACATATTCTTAAAGGGTTCTCTGTGATTAGGGTATTGTTCATAGTGATGCTAATAAAACATTTCTGTTTCAGGTTTGCTTACCAGAACAAACCATTGGTTTTATTGAATAGCCAGTAATTTTTCCCTTAAGAAAATAACAGAACCCAAATAAAGAGGCCTATTATCGATGGTATACAAACAGTTTAATGGGATAATCTTAAAAGTACAGACTAGGTAAAAACAAAACAAAACCAACAACCTAGAAAGTAGGTGATTTTTAAAATTTGAATAGTTGTTAGGTTCAGATTATATCCAGGCAATAACTATGGTACAAAAGGTTCACAAAAGTCTTAAGATTTAGTGACAAGGTTATGAGATATAGGGATCAAACCAAGTAAGGAATAATAGGAATCAGACATTGCAACCCATAAAACATTGGATCACAATAGTTGTTTTGACTACAACATTGGAAATTGTATGACCTTGTATGTGTAAGGACGTTTTCTGTATATGAATTGCAGTAAATAGTCTTAAACCTTTTTTTAAAATATGCATTCATCAAATAATTCCGTTTAAGGTAAATGACGTTTCTAGGATAGCCATGTCTTTTAACGTATCTTCTGAAATAAGTTGGAGATAGTTGAAAAAATTACTATTGTGTTACCTTGAATTTGTGAGAATGTTACACATTTTAATACATGAAATTTTTATTTAAAAATGTTTTCAATTTTTATTTTAAAATGTTTTTATTTTTATTAAAAAAATTTTTTTTAATTTAAAGCCTAAATTATACAGATCCGTGATCGAAGATGTTATTAATGATGTGAGAGACATCTTTTTGGATGATGGAGTCGATGAACAAGTACTGATGGAACTAAAAACTGTGAGTTTGTACTTCCCCCTTTTTAAAAAATATTCTCTTCAACTAAAGACTAATCCATAATTTTTCCATAGGATGGACAATTGACTTTGTTGTCAGATGAGAATAAGTGAAGGGTGCTGGTTTTAAATCCTAACCGTACTATCATCATTCTTTGTCACCTTAGGCAAACTTCTTATATTTTAGTGTCCTTATGTGTGAGATGGGACTTAGCAGTACTTACCGTACAGTTTTGTTTTGGGGATTATATGTAATAACCATATATAGTTTAGCACAGTGCCTGGCAATAGCATTAGCTATTATTAGTGGGCAGTTAATAATCAACATTTATGGTCTAATTATTTGGCATATCTATAAGTTTGTTTATGGCCTTAATGTACTGTATTCTAAAATGTGTTTATGTTGTAGAAATTGAATAAGTGCTTGAAGAAGAATTTCATGTTCTTGAGTTTGATTCTTTATATTGGCCAACTATTTTCCTTTGGGATCTGGTTTTCTGTCTTTTGGATTTCCTTGAATTTAAGCAGAAATATTTAGATATATTTATATCGCATTTGTGTTTCCTTGAAGGTGTAATGACTCATGAAATTTTGTAACATTTTGCCTTATTGCTCAGGATAGTGGTTCTCAAAGCATGGTGTCTGGACTCCTTTGGTTTTCCCACAGGCTCTTTCAGGAGTCCAAGTAATTGTTTGTCACATTGTGTCACATTGTGTGTAAAAGTGTTCTGTGAAAAGTGATCAGTTCCACTCTCAAGTCAAATGCGCATATTCTTTTCCTTGAGATAACAATTCTATATGCAGCAAAAGTTATTTATGTATATTCTAAAATTAAAAAAGTGTTTGGCCTTAACAGTTTGGCTCAGTAGATAGAGCGTTGGCCCGTGGACTGAAGGGTCCTGAGTTTGATTCCAGTTAAGGACAGTTATCTTGGTTGTTGGCTCCATCCCCAGTAGGAGACATGCAGGAGGCAGGCAGTGGATTGACAATTCTCTATCATCAATGTTTCTATCTCTATTTCTCTCCCTCTTTCTAAAAAAAAAAAAAAAAATCAGCCGAGACCGGTTTAGCTCAATGGATAGAGCGTCAGCTTGGGGACTGACGGGATCCCGGTTCGATTCCGGTCAAGGGCATGTACCTTGGTTGCGGGCATATCCCCAGTAGCGGGTGTGCAAGAGGCAACTGATCGATGACTCTCTCTCATCGTGTTTCTAACTCTCTATCTCTCTCCCTTCCTCTCTGTACAAAATCAATAAAATATATTTAAAAAAAAAATCAATGAAAATATATTTTTTAAAAAGGTGTTGGCTTAAGGTCAAGATAAGATTAGTGTTAATACTAAGAAATGCAAGTATTTGATATTCTATAATGAAATGGGTTAATATTTGGAGTATCTGCTTAATTCACTGAACTCATATTTCCAAATAACCAATGCATGATGTCGCAGAACTGGTTCAAAGTGAAAGATAATCCTAGCTGATTCCGCTCAGTGTATAGAGCGTTGGCCTGTGGACCAAAGGGTCCTGTGTTTGATTCTGGTCAAGGGCACGTACCTTGGTTGCAGGCTCCTCCCTGGCCTGGGCCCTGGTCGGGGTTCCTGCAGGAAGCAACTAATTGGTGTGATTCACTCACATCCATGTTTCTCTGTCTTTCCCTCTCTCTTCCACTCTCCCTAAAAAAGAGAAAAAAAAAAATCATTGGAAAAATATCCTTGGATGAGGATTAACAAAACAACAACAGAAAAAAAAGTGAAAAATAAAGTAATGGATCTTAAGTCAAGATTTTGTCAGGTTCATTGGTATATGGTTTCAGATTCTACATTGCAGCTAATTTTAAAGAAATCATTTAAAATACTTTTCCTTTCCCAATTGTAAACTTTTGGGAAGGCAGATTTTCTTTATTTACTCAATCCAAAATGACAAAGTAAATGGAGAAACAGATATGAGACTCCAGCTATTTTTCTTTAAGCCATTTCTCACTAACTTTATTTGGCACAGAGTTATTTTCACTAAAAATATGTAATTTATGTTAACGTGTAATGGTAACATTACTTTTAAATGAGTAAACAGCCCTGGCTGGCTTGGCTCAGTGGATGGAGCGTCAGCCTGCAGACTGAGGGGTCCCAGGTTCCATTCCAGCTAAGGGTACATGCCTGGGTTGTGGGCTTGATCCCCAGTAGGGGCTATGCAGGAGGCTGCAGATAGATGATTCTCTCCTATCATTGATGTTTCTATCTTTCCTCCCTCTCTGAAATCAATAAATATATTTTAAAAAGTAATAAATGAGTAAACATTAAAAATAATATTTTAAAATCCTCACCAGAGGATATGTTTATTGGTTTAGAGAGAGAGGGGTGAGAAGAGTGAAACATCGATGTGAGAAAAATTGATCAATACTTCCCATACAGGCCCTGACCTGGGATGGAGCCCGCAGCCTATGTATGTGCTCTGACCGGAAATCAGAAAGTGGTATTGGATTCTGAGGCC
Source organism: Pipistrellus kuhlii (assembly GCF_014108245.1). Lineage (NCBI taxonomy): Eukaryota > Metazoa > Chordata > Mammalia > Chiroptera > Vespertilionidae > Pipistrellus > Pipistrellus kuhlii. The sequence continues at coordinate 6,750,405 of NW_023425404.1, forward strand.
AAAACGTTTTAAAACTCCTGACTTAGAAATTGGGTATTGAGCTCATTTAGAGCTGTGTACAAATAAGTTAATGAATGCTAAGGAACATTAGTTGTAGTCTTATTTATCTATTCAATGGAAGTGTAGAGGCTGTAATTTAGAAACTTATAAGTAAATCTCACCTTTATTATGGTGATGAAGTATATCTTACAGTATTTATAGACAATTTATTCTGGGCATGTATAATTTTCAGTAAGAACCTGCTTATGTAGGGAAGGAAAAATAGATAGGTTTGAGTGAGATGAGATATTTATCTTGAGAGAAATGTAATGGTTACAAAAACTGAAGAGTAGGAATCTAAAAATATAAGTGAAAGAATGCCAACTGAGATATGAGTTGGAAGAAGAGCAGTATAAACTGCTCAAACTGCTTCAAGTATCTTGTGTAAATAAGAAAATAAGTGTAAAAACAAAGGAAAGAAGAATAAGTTTAATTTGATACATGGAGTAAATATTTCACAATTTATATTACACTTATCATCTTTTCAGTTGTTATTTTTCTGTGACCTTCTGTAGAATATATGACACTTTTAGGTGTAGAAAACCAATCCCGAAGACTTTACCCCAAGCCAACCTCTAGTGGTCAATCCCGATTATTTGTTATCTCTTACTGCTTTTCACAAGGTCTGGAGAATTGATTTTAGAAGAAGGCATTCTTTTCAAAGAGAATGAACTGTCTTTGAGACCAAATAACTTCACCTGCATTTTTATCACAATTGGCTTTTTAAAATATATATGCATATTTGTGTGAATGTATACAAGTGCACATATACACACACATATATGTATGTATAATATATTGTATAGAATATATAAATAATACATTTATATATATTTTATAGGTTATGCACTAATTTTTTGTTTAATGTTTAGTGATTGTTGTTTTTTTAATTGATTTCAGAGAGGAAGGTAAAGGGAGAGAGATACAGAAACATCAATGATTAGAGAATCATTGATTGGCTGCCTCCTGCATGCCCCCAAGTAGGGCTCAAATCCACAACAGGGGCATGTGCCCTGAGCGGAACCAAATTGTGACCTGGTTCATAGGTCAGCACTTAACCACTGAGCCATGCTGGTTGGGCTAATGGTTAGCTTTTAATATCACAAATGGTGGTTTCTTCAACTTTAAATCCCCAGCTTCTACCACAATACCTGGCATAGGTGATAGGCATTCAGTAAATATTAATTTAACTGGTTAATAACAAATGTGACTTCAGTATCTAACTGAATAAAGTAGTTTATTATTATTTTTTTTTATGGAGCACAGTTTTCTATTCTGGGTTGTGCTAGTAAGTGAGTTAAAAATAAAAGTTAGATTAAAATGAGTTTGTTATTTTAATTCTCTGCACTAATTTCTTCATCTCATTAGAATTTCTAGAATGTGTCCTAGTTTTAACAGCCGCACTGTCTAATAGAACTTTCTGTGGTGACATAAATCTTATATATTTGTGCTCTGCATTATGGCAGCTATTAGCCACATGTGACTATTTAAGTACTTGAAATGTGGACAGTAGAATTGAAATGAATTTTTATTTAATTATAATTAACTAGAGGCCCAGTGCACCAAATTCGTGCTCTTTAAAAAAAAATATTTTATTGATTTTTTACAGAGAGGAAAGGAGAGAGCGAGCTAGAAATGTCGATGAGAGAGAAACATTGACCAGCTGCCTCTTGCACACCCCCCTACAGGGGATGTGCCTGCAACCAATGTACATGCCCTTGACTGGCATCGAACCTGGGACCTTTCAGTCCGCAGACCGACGCTCTACCACTGAGCCAAACCGGTTTTGGCCAAATTCGTGCTCTTGGGGGTGGGCTCCCTCAGCCTGGCTTGTGCCCTCTTGCAATCCAGGAGCCCTTATGGTCCTAGGGGGCCTCATTTACAGCATATCCTATATAATAAAAGGCTAATGTGCAAATCACTGGTGGAAGCCAGAAGTCGGCTCATGGCTGGCAAGCACAGCGGCAGTGCTGGGAGCCTTTCCCGCCTGCGTGGCAATTCTAAGGATGTCTGACTGACAGCTTAGTGGACAGCACTCCCCCTGTGGGAGCACACTGACCACCAGGAAGCAGCTCCTGCATTGAATATCTGCTCCCTGGTGGTCAGTGCACATCATAGTGATCAGTGATGCCACCATTCAGTGATTTGCATTTTTTGCCTTTTATTATATAGGATATGCTATAGATGAGGCCCCTGAGAGCCATAAGAAATGCAAAAAATTCACTATTTACACATTCTCAATTTGCCTCACTTAAAATCATATTGCCCTCCTGTGGGGCATGTGCTGCACCTTGGGAACCACTGGGTTTGAGGCTTTTCCTCTCTGTGCTTCATTACTGAATACATAGACATATACCATGGGAACGGTAATCTCTTCTCCGCCTACCTCACTGGGTTGTCATGAGGAGGTTCTGAGGTAATAAACCTAGAAATGTTACACCAAGTAAGTGATGTCTAACCGGGAAGGGATTGTTATTTTTAAGCCCATGGGTACTCTTGCAGGTAGCAGGTGCTGATTGGGGGAGGAGGGCATGATTGTTTCCTGAGACTGTAGCTATTGAAGCTTTGCAGAGGGTTCTGCAGGCTTCGGAGGAGCAGGCTCTGGCCAGCAGCCCTGTAGGGGTGGTCATCCCTGGAGGCGCTGGCTGCGGGGCACTAGCGGGGCAGTGAGGCCAAAAGGGGAGTAACTGTCAAACCTTCCTGCTTAGTGCCATTCTCTAAATTGTACATGGCTGCTTGGCAGCTATAAGTCCTCCAAGTGCCTCGGGTGGGCGCGTGCTTTTGTTTGAGTTGACGGGGGGGAGGGTGAAGTGGAGTGGGGGGCTGGCGGAGAAAGAGATCAGGAGTCAGATGTGGGCTGTGGCTACCCCGAGGCTGGGTTTTCTCCCCTTCCAGTTAGCCTGCCCATCTCCCCGGGGGGTGCGGGGGCTGGGGTAGGGTGTTTGTGCAGGGGGATTGGAAGAGTTTCCTGTGGCCACTTCCTCTTCATTGCATTTCCTGGCTCCTGTCAGACACTCTCCTCAGACCCCTGGGAACTTGGCTCTGGCCGCCCCTCCCCTCAGTGGCTCCCTGCTACCCCTTCCCCACTTTGCTCACCTGCCAGTCTGGAGGCTGCTGGGGCACCCTGCTGTGTGCAGCATGGGGCAGGGGGTTGGGGTGTAGGGAGCAGCTTCAGTAAAGTTTAGTAAACCCTGGGTCTGTGGCGGGATTCGGCTGTGGCTGCGGGGCCGCAGGGGAGTCTGGCTGGGTGGGACAAAATCGCATGAGGTCCAGAGTCCTGCCCGAGGCCTCACAGCCCTTCCCACCCTGCTGAACCGTATGTGACGGTGTCCCAGCATCTTCCTCTATTAGAATAGATTTCCATTTAAATCGCCGTGTGTGGTTAGTGGCTACTGTTCTGAATCCTGCAGTTTTAAACATTTTTTGCTAATAAAAACTAAAATTAATTTTGTATTTTATGGTTTATAAGGGGCTTTGTCATTAGCCCTAGCCCTCTCCTCCTTTTTGGCCATTTCACAAACTTGCATAGCTTCCATATGGCTATGAAGGATTCAGCGATTAATTAGATTATGAGTTAAAATGAATGAGTGTGCATGTAATTTGAAATTTAGGTTTTCTCTTCTCTATTTTGAATTAATATTAGACATCTGGTAAATTATTGGTCATTTTGTTATCTCCTGAATAACACATAGTTTCTGGCCCTAAAGGAGTTCTTTAGTAGGGATTGTAGACATCTCTAATTTTTAAATTAGTATGTGTAACAAGTTCTTTAAGTGATGTGTGAAAAGAATAGCAATATTTTTATTTTATTTGAAAATTTTTTATTGGTTTGAGAGAGAAGATAAAGAGGGTGGGAGAGAGACGGGAACATTAATGTGACAGTGAAACTCATGGGCTGCCTCCTACATGCCCCTCGATTGGGAATCCAATAGGCAACTGTTGGTACACAGGATGGTGCCCAGCCAACAGGGCCACACCAGCAAGGGCTTTTGGTTGATTCTTATATTCCTGACCAGGGATCAACCTACGACCTTGGAGTGTTGGGACAGTGCTCTAACCAATTGAACTATTTAGCCAGGACTTGTAAGAATATTTTTGAAACATCTCTTAAGGCCTAGAGGTAGTGAGAGATTTCTTGGAGGCCATATAGCTTTGATATTTGCATTGTTTTGGGAATTATGAGGGAATACTGCCCATCGTGAGGCTCAGACAGGAGACATGTATATTATATTCAGGGAACTGCAAGTAGTTTGGCACCATTAGGAAATAGAGCAGTTGGAGAGGTGGTATATACCATATGAAGCTTAGTCTTTAGAGTGAGAAGGATTATCTGTTAATATGCAGATTCTTGGACTACTGTTCCAGAGGGTTTGACTTGACAAGGATACAGTCTGATATTTTCTTTTTATTTGATTGCACTTGCAAAAAAAAAAAAAGAAAAAAGAAATCCAAATTGACTTTTAATAATCCATTAAGGGTTGTGATCTGCAGTTTGGAAAACATTGATTTAGACTTTAAAGCAGTGGTTCTCACTTTATTTTATTTTTAAATATATTTTATTGATTTTCTACAGCGAGGAAAAGAGAGGGATAGAGAGTTAGAAACATCGATGAGAGAGAATCATCGATCAGCTGCCTTTTGCACAACCCCTACTGGGGATGTGTCCGCAACCCAGGTGCAGGCCCTTGACCGGAATCGAACACGGGACCTTTCAGTGTGCAGGACGACGCTCTATCCACTGAGCCAAACCGGTCTTGGCTGGTTCTCACTTTAACACACATCAGAATAACCTGGACAGGTTATTAAAAGAGATTTGTGGCTCCACCCCCAGATTTACTGATTGAGTAGGTCAGGGGTGGCTCCTGAGAATTAGTATGTCTAACAAGTTCTTAAGGGCTGTTGGCCCCACGATTGCATTTTGGGGACCACTGATTTACAGAAGACCGGCTGGAAAGAGAAATTTCCACTAGAATGTACTCTGAAGTCAAGGATTTTTGTTAGACTTGTTCACTGTCTGTTTCAATGCCACTAACAGTGTCTAGCATAATTATATTTAGGATATAGGACTTGATGTGGAAGCTCAGTGAGCTCAGTAATTACTTTGCAGTAGTACTGGTGGGGAGTAAAAGACTTGAATCAGGGCCATAGCAAGGGTAGATTGGAACAATGCTTTGGAAAGGAAATTTGATAATGATGGGGATTTGGAGTGGATTCTGACTCATAGGCCATTGACTTGGAAGGTTAGGTGAGTGGTGGTACCCAGCAATTAGCAACACATAATATGTATTCACTTAGAATTTGCCATTACCATGGATGCTTCATGAGATGGCGTCATATTGCAGTGGGTAGACCAATTGGAGGTAATAAATTTGAAGCATTAAATTTAAAAGTTATGGTTTAAATTTAATGCTTTGTACAGTTTTTTCACCTTTTAGCTTACAGAAGCTGTTTTTGTTTGTTTTTTTCCTTAACCAAGGACATGCTTAGGGAGAGGAAGGCAGAGAGAGAGAAACATTGATCGATTGTATTCTTTATGTGCCCCAACCAGGGATCAAACCTGCAACCCAGGCTTTTACCCTCACCGAGAATTGAACCAGCAACCTTGTGGTGCATCAGTTGACCAGCTTAGCCACTCTGGCTGGACAGAAACTACTTTTCATGGAATGCATTAAGTGCCTATTTTGCTACTGTGTGCTGTGTTAGGTGGCCACTTTACAGAGATGAATCAGGCACAACATGGGCTCCCAAAAAGTAGTCCTTTGTAATTTGGGAAGAACCTTAGCTGCTTTTAGTTTGGGATTTACAGAGACTTGGATTTATTAGCTGGAAGTGAGTTTAGAAGTATAATATAATTCAACCTGTTCTCTTTTAGATAAGGAAAATGCTCAAGAAAGAAAAATTATTTGTCAAAGTCAATTAATGGCCAAACCCAAACTATCTGGTGTAATGCTCTAATATTACCATAATTATAATTTTAATAATTACTGAGCACTGACTATGCTAGACTGTGAGAAATGTTTTACATAGATATCTTATTTAGGCCTCACAACAACCCATAAGATATAGTCTCTCTAACAACAGTCTTCAGGCAAGGCTGAATACTGTTAGGGGGATTGTTGCCCTGGGAAATTGACCTTTAGTTTACCTTTTTATTAAGTCATTAGAGATGTGCTGGAATTGCTAGTAGCATGTAGATACAAATCTAGAACAGGTGGAGGTGTCAGGAGATTATAAAAATCCCTGTAAGTATGGCAAAGGGAGCTTCTTGAAGAATCTGATAGAAGCCTCTCAGATGATTTAGGCAATATCCCAAGATTAGAGTCTGGGGGAGAAAACAAAGTGTGTGTGTGTGTGTGAGTGTGAGTGTGTATACACAAAATGACTGAATTAAATTTCATTATATGTTTAAGGGATAGTGTGACTTTTTTATTCATTAATTTTTTAAAAAAATATATTTTATTGATTTTTCACAGAGAGGAAGGGAGAGAGATAGCTAGAAACATCGATGAGAGAGAAACATCGACCAGCTGCCTCCTGCACACCCCCCACTGGGGATGTGCCCGCAACCAATGTACACGCCCTTGACCGGAATCGAACCTGGGACCTTTCAGTCCTCAGACTGACGCTCTACCGCTGAGCCAAACCGGTTTCGGCTATTCATTAATTTTTTAAATTGATTTGAGAGAGAGTGAAAAAACCAACCCACATTGATTTGTTGTTCCACTTTTTTATGCATTCATTGGTTGCTTTTTATATGTGCCCTGACCAAAGTTCTAACCCAAAACTTTGACATATTAGGATGATGCTCTAACTAACCCAGCTACCTGGCCAGGACTAGTTTATAACTTTCTTTGCCAATTTCTTATAAGAGTTGAGGCTCTCTATTTCTATCTGATAGAGAAGAAATATGTTTGGGAGAAGGATGGAATTGTTGTAAATATTTACTTTTTCTTCTCTATTTGCTCACTTCTAATTTTTTTACTTGGTTACAGAAATTCTCTTAGGGAGCAATGAAAAAATAGAAGTGGCTAAACAGAAAAAGATTGTCAATTCTTATCATAATGGAAGAGGAGAGGGGAAGTTGAAGAAGTGTGGCAGGTTGAGAATACCGCTGAAAGCATTAGGCATTTATTTTTCCTCTCTCATTATGTAGAATTAGACAGGAAGTTGGGCTTCTCTAACTTGAGGATTGCCTCAGTAATGTTTCTCATTGTTCAGATCAGATAGGATGGATTTATGTTTTGTATGCTATTTAAGAGTTAGAAAACATTGTATTAAGGAAAGATTTCCATGGAAATAGGTAACCGTATATTTAGTATAGAAAAGGATTTTCTTTGATTACTAAAAATTTGCTTATATGAAAATATGCCTAATAACTAATGAATTACCATAGAAAGTTTGTTGAAATATAAAAAGAAACAATTCTTTAATACTATAAAATAGCAAAACGAGGTTAGATACTTAAAAAATTAGTTTTTATTGATGCATACACTTAAGAGAGATTGGTTGATTTTTGTAGTTGTATCAGTTTTGAAAATGGAAGGATTTTATAAACAGACTAATAAACAAAATATGGTATGTCCATATGTTTGGAGTTATCTTCCCTGACTTTTACTTAGAAATTTTTAATGTTCTTGTCTTAGCTATGGGAGAATAAACTAATGCAGTCTAGGGCAGTAGATGGATTTCATTCAGAAGAGCAGCAGCTTTTATTGCAAGTTCAACAGCAGCATCAAACCCAGCAACAGCAGCATCACCATCATCACCACCACCAGCAAGCTCAACCACAGCCTACAGTACCTCAGCAAGCGCAGACTCAACAGGTCCTTATTCCTGCATCACAGCAAGGTGAGGAGGCTAGATATGTTTTCCTACTTACAACTTGGAGATGAAATTTGTCATTTTCAAAGAAGAGAAATAAATACTCTGTTTCTCATTTCTATTGGTTGAGGAGGGTATATGTATTTGTATTAACATAAATTTATATAAAATGTGGATCCTGTTTGTATAATAATGATAAGTAATTCATGAATTGAAAGCCTAACATCTACACTAATAAAAGAGAAAGATGCAAATTGACCATACCACTGCAAAGCCCACCAGCCAATCAGGAATGGGTATGCAAATTAACCAAATAAAGATGGCAGGTTAATTTGCATGTGCAGGTGTGGAGTCTTTGCTCCAGCCTGAGTAAAGACTGAAGACTGAAGAGGCTTGGCTTCTGCTGGCAGCCAGGGGAAGGAAGGCCCATTCTTGCATGATTCTTTGTGCAATGGGCCTTTGGTATTCAGATAAGTCTGTTGATACTTTCTTCTGAAAAGGCTACATAATGGTCAATTTCTTAAAATAAGATCTATAAAGGTTTATTTACTGTTTCATTGTTTTATGTAGTTAAAATCTTGGTCTGCTTTCTCTATAAAACTGACTTTTTCCTTCAAAGACATTTGAGTTTAAATTTTGTAAATAAAAGTAAATATTAGAAGGACTTAATTAAACAGTGGAGGATTTTTAAAACTATACTTTGGCAATATTAAATTTCAATTTCTTAGTAATTTATAATATGTAAGTCTAAATAGAATTAGATTTCTTTTTAGTGAAGAGTGGATATATAACATTTTAATGTTAAAAAAAAAAAAAGCATTTACAGATTGTGTCCATACTGCTTTGTACTTCATACCTCATAGTACAAAGCAGTATGGACACAATCTGTAAATGCTTATTTTTTTTTACACTAAAATGTTATATATCCACTCTTCACTGAAAAGAAATTAATTCTATATTATAGATTTTGTTTCATTGAAGCCTTACAAAGGCTTTGTGAAATAGCTCTTACAACATTTCAAAGCTGAGGAATATCTGACTCTTGAAAAAAGCTAAGAAGCTTGATTGCTACATATAATAAGTACTAGAGGCCCAGTGCACGAAATTTGTGTATGGGGGTGGAGGGGTTCCTCAGCCCAGTCTGCACCCTCTCCAATATGGGACATCCCTCTCACAATCCAGTACTACTGGCTTCCAACAGCTTGCCTGCCTGATTGCCCCTAACCGCTTCTGCCTGACAGCCTGATCACCCCCTATCCACTCCCCTGTCAACCTGATCAATGCCTATGCCTAACTGCTCCCCAGCTGGCCCAATTGCCCCTAACTGCCCTCCCCTGCTGGTCTGGTGCCCCCCAACTGCCCTCCCCTGCTGTCTTGGTCCCCCCAACTGCCCTCCTTTATAGGGATGGTACCCCCCAACTGCCCTCTTCTGCAGGCCTGAGTTCCCCCCAAGTGCCCTCTCCTGCAGGCCTGGTCACCCTCAACTGCCCTCCTTTGCTGGCCCAGTCACCCCTAACTGCCTTCACCTGCAGGCATGATCGCCCCCAACTGCCCTCCCTTTCAGGCCTGGTCCCTCCCAATTGCTCTCCCTTGTTGGTTTGGTTGCCCACAACTGCCCTCTCCTGCTGGCCGTCTTGTGGCAACCATCTTTGACCACATGGGGGCGGCCATCTTGTATGTTGGAGTGATGTTCAATTTGCATATTACCTCTTTATTATATAGGATTTTTATCATGGCAAATTGTAGAGTAGTACTCCCTTATAAGCAGTGTTGCTTTTTGTAGTTTCAGTTACCTGTGGTCAACTGTGGTTTGAAAATATTAAATGGAAAATTCCAGAAATAAATAATTCACAAGTTTTAAATTGTGTGCCACTCTGAGTAGCATGATGAAATCTTGAGCTGTTCTGCTTTGTACTATCTGGGATGTGAATCATTCCTTTGTCCAGTGATCCATGCTGTATAGGCTGCATACGTAGTGGCTCTCTCAGTTATCAGATCAGATCCCCCTCAGATGAGGGAGGACTGCTGTATTCAGTTATAAAACCACCTGGGCATTCAAGTTAATGAAGGTAAATGAAAATATTATTTTAAGGTAACTGTTTAGTTAGCTATTTTCTTGGTTTGAGAATATATAAATGGTGATGCAAAGCAGAAATGTCTGTTTGGATTATTTTACAGATTATATTAAATAAGACTTCTAATATTTGCTTTTATTCTATAACGTGCTTCAAATAATTTTATCCTTTCAGTCTGTTTTGATGACTGTTCCTCCTATTGCCTTCAGCCCTGGCACTAGGATTTTAGGTCATCATAAATTAAAATTTGATTTTCTTCACTCAGAGAATATTTGGATGATGGGATTATCTATTATTCTCTGAAATTTGTGGAATCAAACACTTAATTCCTTTTGCAATTAAATAATGATGACATTCTGAGATATCAGACGGTTGGGTGCAATTGAATGAAGAAAACATGAAAAGCATTAAAAAAAGTTTTCAGCATTGTTTAGCATTCTTACGATTATGAAATAGCCTCATAGTTCCTTGTTCACATGTATGCTTGTGTTTTTAATAGCCGCAGCGCCACAAGTTATTGTTCCTGATTCTAAGCTGATACAGCATATGAATGCATCAAACATGGTAAGATTCAGAACATAGCACTATGTTTGGCTCAACTTATTCTAACTGAAATTGTGATTATGCCTAGGTTGATTGTGTATTAGCAAAGTTTATTCAAGGCTTGAGCAAAATGGCTGTTTTATTTGGTTTTCTAAATATTGGGATTTAGAAGTAAACCTAAAGTTTAGCTTGATACTTGGGCCTTGGATCATAAAATAACAAGAAGGGAATATCAAAAGAGTGATGCTTTGTGGGAGCTATTTCAGTCCCTGCTATTCTTGGAAAAGAGGTTTAGGGGACCTACCAATCATGCAATTATAGTTCATTTGCAAAAGTTCCGTTGTTAAGATCCATTAACTGCAAGATGTCAGGAATGTTACGAATTAAAAACTTAAAAATGTTTAGGTACTTCAAAATGCTGTTTTTAAGATCAAGCATTTAAAAAATGTTGTTAAGATTTAACGGTAGCATAGCCTAATAAGTTTTATTATAATATATAAACTGCTACTTTAAAGTGCATTTTAACCACTTGCAGCTATTATACATTAGACTTAGATACTTCTAACGGATATCCACAGAACTTCGAAGGTAGTCAAGTATTCAAATTTTACTTAGGGCAGATAGTATTTTCTATCAAAAGTAGTATAGTATAGTAGTAAAATTGAAAGACCTCCCCCCCCTTCAGATCCTTGAGAAGTATTTATATCCTTAAAGATTAAAAAAATAAAACAGTAGTTGTTCTAGCACTTTCTCATAAATAGCTTTTTTGTTTTATTTAAAATATATAGATTGTCAGTGGTATCACAGCTCTGACATTTTATTCTTCAACTTAGCTAAATCTTCTATTTAAAGATAAGAATCATTATTTTTTTTAAAAAATCTTTTAACTTAGTGCTAGCAATGATATATTTTTTCAGATCCAGTTTTTTGTTTTTTAAGAAAAAGCAATATTTGAAAAAATCGTTTAGATTTGGTAAATAATGAATAGTGACCCTCGAAGCTCAGTTGTGATTTATAGGCTAGATAGGAAGCAGGGTTTACCTATTAGACAAATGACTTCTTTATGTATACCAGCCTTAGAAATTCATAACTTGGCAGAATTGCAAATTGTGCATTGAAATAGAAATTGTAATTTTAAAGTTCTTGAAAAATCAGGAATTCCTATTTGTATTTTCAGTATAAGTTGTTGGCATCAGTTCTTCCGTATGAAAATCACAAAATCCCATGCCTAGTATTTCTCACGGTAATTTTTATTATTCGAAAAATATTTATTTTGAATTCAAGTCCCCAAGTTAACCTTTACCTTTAAAAATAAAAGTCTCACTGTAGGATTCATATTGCAGGTGGTACTATTGGGACTGTTTCCTAGAGAATAATTTATGTCATTTTATTTTTATTTTTATTTTTTTATATATTTTATTGATTTTTTACACAGAGGAAGGGATAGGGATAGAAAGTTAGAAACATCGATGAGAGAGAAACATTGATCAACCGCCTCCTGCACACCCCCTATTGGGGATGTGCCCACAACCAAGGTACATGCCCTTGACTGGAATCAAACCTGGGACCCTTGAGTCCACAGACCAACGCTCTATCAACTAAGCCAAACTGGTTAGGGCAATTTATGTCATTTTAAAACAAATTTGGTAAAATCACTTGTAGTAGTAAGCTCATCTAATTTTGAAGGTTTTCTTTTGTTACTTCTCACCTGAGGATATTTTTCCATCAATTTTTAGATATTTTTCCATCAATTTTGTAGAAGAGAAAGGGAAAGACAGAGAAAAACATTGATGTGAGAGAAGCACATCGATTGGTTGCCTCCAGCATGAGCCCTAACCAGGGCCCAGGCCTGGGAGGAGCCTGCAACCAATGTATGTGCCTTGACCAGATTCAAATCCGGGATCCTTTAGTCTGCAGGCCAATGCCAGCTAGGGCTAATTTTGAAGATTTTTAAATTTTGTGGTAGAGAATGTGTTTAAAGAGACCTGGGCAAAGTCAATGTCCTCTCTTACTGATTTGTTACACCTCCTTGATTCTGAAGAGCATGCCTATTTTTATATCAGAGTTCAATAAAATGTATTAGCACTTATATTGTGTAATTCAGCATTTTACTTGATGTTTTCAGTGTTTGCTCCATATATTTGGCATGTTCTAAAGCATAATCAATGTAACTTTTTATAGATAAAAGTTTTTGAGTTTTTATTTTCATTATTATTTCTGATTTAGAGATATCCACTAAAACAGTTCTGATTTTTTAAAGTATATTTTTTATTATTGATTTTAGGGAGGAAGGGAAAGAAAGAGAAACAGCAATGATGAGAGAGAATCATTGGTTGGCTGCCTCCTGCACGCCCCACATTGGGGATCTAGCCCACAACCTGGGCATGTTTCCTGACTGGGAATCAAATCATGACCGCTGAGCCATGCTGGCCACGCCCAGTTTTGATTTTTTAAATGGCTGTATGCTTTGGAAATAAACATAAATAAAAATCATGTAATTTTGTAAATATATGGGATAGTGGTATTAGAGCACTATTTCAGAGAACTTAGAAAACAGTACTTTATATCAAACCACTTTTGCAAGTTATTTTTAATGAAATGATTGCTGTAATGCATTATTTATGGTAGGGCTACTTCATAAAATACAAAAAGAAATTTTCAGTAGACATTGATAAAAGATGGTTTTTATATGGTATACCACTCAACAGATGTTTATTAATATCAACTTGAATGTACAGAGGTGTGTGCAAGTGGCAGTACAGTCATGTGCTGCATAGAAACTATTGTCAGTTTGCCTGTGAAAGGAGATTTATTAATCTTATATGAATTATAGGCAATTAATATTTTTTAATAATTGGTTATTAATACATTCCTAAAATGTAAATTACTTTTCATTTGCCTATACAGGCTAGATTTATTTGAAATTGGGTAATTGAATATCCTGAATTTGATAAATAGAGCTTGGAAGGCTACAGCTGGATTCTAGGAACTAGTGGGAATTTCAGACCTAAGATGTCAAAATTACTATGCTTATCAAGTGGTAACAAAAAGCATATTTTCTACACAGCTAATTTAATACAAAAAATAAAAAAGCATATTTTCTTGGAGAGCTATGCCTAGAGCCTAGACTAGATAGTAGTAATATCATTAACTTACTTGAGATTAATTTTCCAAGTTTTGTTGACTTCTACATTAGCATCTCCTAGCCACAGTTCTATTTATTTCTTGAAGCTTATTCAAATAGAGATGTTTCTAAAAAAAATGTGTAGATTAGATTGAGTTATATGAAGGTTTGGTATCTTAAAAAAATTGAAGGGGGAGAGGAAAATCTACCTATATATATTGTAGTGAGGTACATGGAAATGCTTTGAGCACAGAACTGAAAAGTAGACTGTGTGATTCTTTTGGAGGAAGGGGAGAAGTCTCTAGGAGCAGTAACTCAAGAATTTCTCCTGAATTTAAAGAAGTTCAGAGTATACTTCCATATATAATTTTTAATCCTCATCCAAGGAAATGTTTTTATTGAGTTATTATTATTACTTTTTTTAAGAGAGGAAGGGAGAAAGAGAAACATTGATGTGTGAGAGACATAAATTGAGAGAGAGAGGAACATTGATGTGAGAGACGTATAGGTTGGTTGCCTCCCACACATGCCCAACCAAGTCGGGCATCAAACCTGCACTTGACCAGAAAAATCAGACCTTTAACTCCTTGATGCTGTAACCACTGTGCATAGCAGCCAAGGCTCAAGTATGTTAATTTGCAATAAGGTTTTGGGAATATGGAACCAGAGTAGGAAAGGAAATAATAGAATGGATATTTGATATGTTATACAGCATTATTAGTATGGGTGAGATTTATTAAGAACACATTTGTCTAGGGAAAAACAAATGAATAATATTAATCTACTCAATTTAAGCTTCAAATAATTAGGTAAGGCATTTAGGCTAGGTGGTCATTATTGTACCATTGTTAGAATTTTTCATTTTAGTAAATATTAAACAGTAAACTTCAAATACTGTTAAAATATGCCAGAAATAAGCTGAGTTCCTGGTTTTAATTTTTTTTTTTTTTCTTTATTTTTTCAGAGTGCTGCTGCTACAGCTGCCACCTTAGCACTCCCTGCAGGTGTGACTCCTGTTCAACAGATATTAACAAATTCAGGTAATTAGAAATAGTTGAACCATTATATATGTATAACAGAAAATCTTAATTTCTTTTACCATTTGGCTTAGATTTTTAAAATAAGATGATCCAAGGGCTATAGCATATATACTGTAATTGTTGCTGAGAGTACAGTATAGAAGATGAGAACTGTACTTGCGCTTTTGAGAATTCTATGATTAAATGAAGTATGATTGCATAGAAATTATTTACTTAGTTTTTTGATAAACTAATTTAACCTACCAAATAAGTTAGACTTGAGTCATTAGAATGAATTTGTAATATCAAACTAAACACTTCATTCTTATGGTATCTTAAGAGCAAGTTTATTCCATTCTATTTTACATACTATCTCTGTGTAGACTGACAAAATTTACTGGGATTTTTGGAATATTAATGTTTGAAGAACTTATATGGACTTCTAAGTATTTTCTCTTTAAACTTAATTATGTGATTTCTCATTATTTTGTTAATTTCTAAATTTGTAAAAACCAAACTAGGGGCTTATCTTGCTATATCTATATTTATAAAAGCCTAAGTGACTGATATGACCAACTGATTGGTTGATCTGTAGCTATGATGTGCACTGACCACCAGGGGGCAGACGCTCAATGCAGAAACTGCCCCCTGGTGCTCAGTGTGCTCCCACAGCCAACCTCCCACAGCTGGCCAACCTCCTGCAGCCCTCCGGATTGCCCCAATCCTTAGATAGGCAAAGGGACCCCGCACATGCACCAATTTGTGTACTGGGCCTTTAGTATTTTAATAAAATATAATTTGTTCACTTTTTAATTAATTCAAGATTCTGAGTCATTTAAACCATCATATAAGAAAGATTCAGTTTTGTATATATGTCAGTCATGCTATTAATGTTTTGTGACAATGATAATTGGTTCAGCAAACTTTTATTACTTTTATTACTTTTAAACATTTTTGAAGCTAAATAATGTGATTTGGTTCAAAATATTATCTAGTATACTTTTATTTTTTTAAAGCTTTAAAAATGAACAGCCTTTAAATGTCTGATCTGACATATTACTCTCATGATTCCTAACATGTTAGCAAAGATAATGTAAGCTTTTAATCAACTCTCATAATCTGCTGTTAGAATTTTGTTGGAAGACAGCTTTGTAAGAGTGATAAATAAGGAAAATAAAAACATTTTAAGTAATGTATTTGAACATGGATAGAAGTCAGAGGAATTAAGGATTATAGTTTACTGTGTTTGACAGCCTTTAAAACTTAGTTTTTTGACTTGATAATTTCTAGAGCCTTTGGTGGTTGGACATTCACTATGAATTCATTTATTTGAGATGATAACTTGGAATATATACTTTTTGCTTTAGGCCAGCTTCTTCAAGTGGTCAGAGCAGCCAACGGTGCTCAGTATATCTTTCAACCTCAGCAGTCCGTGGTTCTACAACAACAGGTTATACCACAAATGCAGCCTGGTGGAGTACAGGCTCCTGTTATACAACAGGTAAAAGAATGATCAGCATGGGTTCTTTTTTCTTTTTCTGTATGAATTAGAAAACGTCTACACTCATCAGCATAATTTATAAGATCTTTTCATCTTTTTTTCTTAACTCTTCAGGTTTATTTTTTGTCATACTTACAGTTGTTATCTGCTTCAGCTGCTGTTTAGATCAAAGTTAACAAATCATCTATTATGTGCTGGTATTACTGTGAGGACAAAAATGAAAGAGAAGTGGTTATTTTCTTGAGGAATTTAGATACTTAAAAAAGAAGCAGATGACAAAGACACAATCCTCCTATATAATAAAAGTGTAATATATGCAAATTGTTCCCTCAACTGGGAGTTCAACCAGAGTTCAACCAGGGGGTGGGGTCAGCCTGTCAACTGCCCATGGCCCCTCCCCCCCCAGCTGGTCCTGCCCGATTGGCCATGATTGGGATGGGCCGGCCAGACCCCATCTGTGTAGGAATTTGTGCATCAGGCCTCTAGTGTCAATATCTATACTAATAAAAGAGAAACATGCAATTTAACCATCACTACTCTACACCCACCAGTCAGTCAGAGAGAGGATGCAAATTAACCCACCAAGATGGCGATGCCCATAGTGGCCAGGTGGCGCTGGGGCTGCTGGGGGCCGGATCAGAGACACAAACCCGAAGGGAGGCTGGCATCCAGCAGCCCCAAGCCCCTCCACCACGGTGCTTGGGGAGTTGGGAAGGCAGCAGAGACACAAACTCAAAAGAAACATGTAGAAAGGGAGATAAACTATCACAACTTTATCTCCCTTTCCACAAGGTGAGAAAACTGCCCCTGGTTTATTTAGTGATGTGGTCCACACCTTTCTACAAGCACAGGGGATGTTATGACAACTCCCAGGAAGTTCTGGTCAGAATACCATCTCCAGGGAATAACACTACTGTGGCAAATCATCTAAAAGAGGAAACAAAGCTTTTGATGGGCTTATTCTGAAGGTCACAGCATATGCTGTGTTGTTATTTGGATGATCTTGAGCTGCAGATGCTTGAAAAACAGCAAATGCATGGCAGAGGCTTTCACTGATGTCTCCTTATCTGCCTGAAATCGGACCCCCCAAAAGGAGCTTAAATGTCATAGGTCCCCTTGATGGGAGAAGTGTCGTCAGGCAGAGAAGACTGACTCCTGTCACAGGACAGGAGAGTAGAAGTTGACATCACATCCAAACTTACTATTTCCCCCAACCCCTATTCATCTTTCCTAAAAATCATTTACTCTCCTCTAAGAGGCCTACATCTCCAGTTCCCTTCCCTTAGGAAGAAGGTATTTAAATCTGCATTCTAAGCCACCTTGGGGAGTTACTCATTTTCCCCCGGGATCTCCCACATTTACATGAGGTACACATGTTAATGAACTTTTATTTTTCTCTTGGTGATCTATCTTTCATTAAAGGGCCTCCACTAAGAACTCAGAAAGGTAGAGGAAAACTACTTTTCCTCCTCCATAAGTCTGTCTCGGGAAATCAAGATCCCAGCTGAACAATGAGGTTTGCTCAAGTACCAAGCAGTCTTGGCTGACTGGAGGGAAGCTTCTAGGGAGAAATCAATGATATTGGCATCAAAGTTGGACAGAGGGCACATGTACGGTTGCTGGTGGGAGTTTAAAGTGGTTCAACATTTTTTGGAGGATGATTTGGCAAATTGGATAGAAATGTTCAGGGTACATCTAAGAATCTTCTATTAGGAATCGCATCTGCTGAGATACAGCACAAGCGCATAAGCCCTGGTCAGAACCCAGGGTGCTACTGCAGGCTCCCCTTCCACATAGGAAAACCTGGGAACAACCTACATTTTTAGGACAAGGTGGCATCTATACTAATGAAAGGGTAATATGCTAATTAGACTGAACAACTTCTGGATGACCTTCCAGATGTCCTTCCTGACAAAGCCATGTTGGCAGGGCAAAGGCAGAGGAGGTTAGAGGCAATCAGGCAGGCAGGGGAGAGCAATTAGGGGGATCAGGCCAGCAGGGGAGAGCGGTTAGGGCAAACAGGCTGTTTAGAAAGAGCAGTTAGGGGGATCAGGCTGGCAGGCAGGTGAGCGGTTAGGAAATAGAGGTCTTGAGGGGTCCCAGGTTGGAAAGAGTGCATGCTGAGCTGAGGGGACCCCTTTCCCATGCACAAAGTTTATGCACCAGGCCTCTAGTAATAGTCTGATAATAGAGGTAAGAGCAGAGCATTAATTCAGCCTAATTATAGCTTTCCAAATTTTGTCCAGCTATTACTTCTGGGTCCCATTTTATGTTATTCTATTTAGAATGCTGCATTTAGCCTTCTATCTTGCAATACCCTCTGCTCCCACCAAACAAACAGAAAAGCCTGGCTAATCTCCCAAAGCACAAATAGACACTTAAGTATTAGGTCTAGTAATAATTAATGTCGTTTTCTAATACTTTTTAAATTGAATTTATTTAAACAATACAACAAAATTTAACCAACAATATAGTTGCCGTTGTTTTCTACTACTTGTGCCCAATGCTCAGGAAGCATTTTAATCCCTCTGTTTTAAAATTCTTGTGATTTTGATGCAAAAAATTCGGTCAATGCATTTTTGAGGCATTCTTCGTTATTAAATTTTTTTCCAAGAAGAAAGTTTTGCAAAGAACGAAACAAATGGTAATCGGAAGGGGCAATATCAGGAGAATATGCAGGTTGAGGGAGAACTTCCCATTCCAACTTGCGCAGTTTTTCAGCAGTGATTCTTGCAGTATGCGGTTGTGCGTTACCGTGGTGAAGAATTACGCCCTTCCGATTAATCAGCGCGGGTTCTTTTTCTCTTAAAGCTTGGGCTAACCTTTCCAATTGGGCACTATACACTGCACTTGTAATGGTTTGGTTAGGTGGTAAAAGTTCATAATGAAGAATTCCTTTAAAATTCCACCAAACACACATCACTTTTTTTGCATGCAAGTCAGGTTTTGGTGTGGGCTGCGGAGCCTCATTTTTGTCCAACCATTGAGGCCGCCCTTTCAAATTAACATACGGCACCCATTCTTCATCTCCGGTAACAATTTGCTCTAAAAATGGCAAACGGTTTTGATGAGAGAGGAGCGAACTGCAAATTGTGACTCTGATTACGGTTGTTGTCGGTCAACTCATGAGGAACCCATTTTCCAAACTTTTGGACTTTGCCAAGTGTACGCAATTGATTGGAAATTGTTTTTTGTGAACAATTTCAAGTTGTCGCAAGTTCTTGTTGGGTAATTTGAGGATTTTGCACCAAAAGAGCTTGAAGAGCTTCTTGATCAAAATTGGACACACGGCCTCGACCACTCTTGTCATCTAACGAAAAATTTCCCTCGCGAAATTTCTCAAACCAATGCTGGCATTTTCTGGCGCTAACTGCATCTTGACCAAGAGCACTACAGATGTTTTTTGCAGCCTCACTTGCTTTTCTTCCTAATTGGAACTCGTAAAGCATGCAGTGCCGAATATGCTCTTCATCCGCCATCTTCTTAGCCCTAGTTTTGCAACAAAAACCAAACCAAACACAAACTTTTTCAAGCAAAACTTGTTAATTGCACTTCACACGTTCTGTAGATACCACGTGTTTGAAGGTTATGTCAATACAAGTCAACGCCAAGCAAGATTTTAAACGAATGTTAAAAAACGACATTAATTATTATTAGACCCGATATTACCTAGTAAGAAGGCTTCCCTGACCATGCCTTGATCTCCAAGCAGAATTTAATCATCTGTCTGGTGTTCTCATAACATCATCTTATCCTTCTATTACATCTATCTTTTTAAGTTATTTCTTTGTCTATTGTACCACTAATCTATAAACTTAAGGGAAATACTATCTCATTATTTTTGCATTCCTTGAATCTAATGGCAAATAGTTGCCATTCAGTGTTTTTTGTTTTTTTTTTAATTACTGGACATTATCTGCTTATTAAGTCTAGTTATAAAAACGTTCATTGTAACATACAATTAATATTTGTTAATATGTTCTTTTTTAAAAATATTTTTATTTCAGAGAAGAAGGGAGAGAGAGAGAGATAGGGGGAGAAAGAGAGATAAATCGATGATGAGAGAGAATCATTGACCAGCTGCCTCCTGCACACACCACACTGGGGACTGAGCCCACAACCCGGGCATGTGTCCTTGGCCAGAATCAAATCTGGGACCCTTTAGTCTGCAGTCTGACACTCTATCTACTGAGCAAAATGGATTAGGGCTATTAATATGTTCTTTTAAAGTTGTGGTTTACTTTAGAATCTTAGAATGCAGAAGTTGGAAGGAACTTTAGACATCATCTGATCTGGTACTTTTCAGCTGTCGATACATGATTAGGAACTTTAAGATGAAAAGATTTTATCTCTATCCTATCTTAATAAAGAGGGAACATGCAAATTGACCATCACACCATCACAAACATAGCGGCACCCATAGCCACAAGATGGAGGTGGCAGGCGTGTAGCATGGCCAGACCCACCTCTAAGCAGGTCTGGCCACACTACTTGCCTGCTGCCAGAGTACCCCAGTCCTTTCAGCCCTGCTAGCGGGGCAGCAGGCACGTGGTGTAGCCAAACCCGCCCTCGGGCTGGTCCGGATGCTCCGCGCACCTGCGCCAGTGTCCCCAAGTCCTTTCACAGAAAATGGGCTGCCTCAAAGTTGGTTAAACTTCTTAGGACAAAAAGCATTCAAAATCTTTGAAAAGAGAATTCCAACATTTATAAAAGTTTGGACTAGACAATTCAAGGTTATTTCCACTACAGCCTTTTATGATTTTGTGATATTAATGTTCTGAATTCACATAGTATCAGCTGTATTATATGTAAGCAAATATTATTTAAAGGAATGGCCATTATTATTAAAACAACTTATAAAACCACACTGTTTGTATATGTCAAGGACATTCTGTGTGATTTTCCTAATAGCTGGAGTTAATTCCTCTAAAGCAGCAGTTGGACTTCCCTTAGGGGACCCAGATGGAAGATGGTGCAGGCCAGGCTTAGGGATCCCCCCCCCCCAAATGCATGAATTTTATGCACTGAGCCTCTAGTTTTATATAATAAAACCCTAATATGCAAAGTGACCAAACAGAACAACAAACCATTACTATGATGTTCACCTACCACCAGGGGGCGGGGGCAGATGCTTAATGCAGGAGCTGTCCCGTGGTGGTCAGTGCACTCCTACAGGGGGAGTGCCGCTCAGCCAGAAGCTGGGCTCACGGCTGGCAAGAGCAGTGGCCGTGGTGGGAGCCTCTTCCACTTCGCAGCAGCGCTAAGGACCCCTCGGAGAATGTCTGCTTGCTGGCTTCGGCCCGCTCCCCCCAGACATCCCGTGCATCAGTCCTCTAGTTAAATCAGAATATTAGGCATGGAGCCTATGTATCAGTATTTTTTAATCTGCCAGGTGTTTATAATTTGTAGCCAGAGTTACACTAATCCTAGTCTAACAATAAGGTAACTAAAGCCAAGAGAAGTTAGTTTGCCTCTGCTAGATCTTACGTCTGTGATCTTATATAAAACTTGAACTCAGAAGTTCAGATTTTCAGTGCAGGGTTCTTCATAGAGGCAGTGTAGCATCATAATAAGAGATAAGAGTAGAAGCCTAGGTTCACCTTTTGCCTTTTGGTGACTATAAATTTAGAAAGTTACTAAACATCTCCCTACATCAAGAAAATAAAACTACTAACTTATGTAACTCTTGGCCTGGAATCTGGCATCTTATCTCCTATCCTGTCTAATAAAGAGGGAATAAATGCTTGACAAGTGAAGTAGTTATCTGCAGAAAATCTTTTTTCCTTAGAAATTTGAATTGTAAAATGGAAAATTAGTGGATCAGTACACTAAACATTTTTTTGTGCTTTCTAGTTTTATGTGTTTCTTCAGCATTTGTATACCAAGTAATGAAACTGAGTTCCTTGATTCTTTTAATTAGTTTCTAACATTTGGTTTTCTTTTCCTTAGGTTTTGGCCCCTCTTCCTGGAGGGATTTCACCACAGACAGGTGTCATCATCCAGCCTCAGCAAATCTTATTTACAGGAAATAAGACTCAAGTTATACCTACAACAGTGGCGGCTCCTACACCAGCACAAGCACAGATAACTGCAGCTGGCCAACAGCAACCACAGGCCCAGCCTGCTCAACAACAGGCTCCATTGGTATTACAAGTTGATGGAACTGGGGATACATCATCTGAAGAAGATGAAGATGAAGAAGAGGACTATGATGACGATGAGGAGGAAGACAAAGAGAAAGATGGAGCTGAAGATGGGCAGGTAGAAGAGGTAAGTTTCTAATAAAAAAACTTGAAGTTAGAAGCTATGTAACCATTCCTTCTTTTACGTGATGCCAAACTTAAATTATATTCTATTTTTTCAGAGGCTGTTAGGCTGCCATACAAGATAGGATTTTAAATATATAGTTAGATTGTTCTAACTTAAGGTTTTATATTGTTCTTGTTGCATTTATCTTTATAAAATATTAGAGGCCCAGTGCACGAAAATTTGTGCACTGTGGGAAGGGTCCCTCAGCCCAGCCTGCCTCCTCTCACAGTCCAAAAGCCCTCAGGGGATGTTCTACTGACAGCTTAGGCAGGAGGCGACTGGTCTGATCAGGGAAAGACACCACCCCCATCACTCTGCTGCAGCTGCCACTCCTGGTTGGGGCAACTGCAAGGCCTGAGCCCTAGGCCTCGAAGCTTCTGGGGCTCACGGCTGCCAGTCTTGAACCCATGGCTCCTGTGAGCCCTGGACCTTGCAGCTGCCAGGGCTCACAGCTACTGAGTCCTGGGCCTCACAGCTACTCTGGCTTTGTCTGGAGGGACATCTGCTCTAATTAGCATATTACCCTTATTAATAAAGATTGTTCATTGTTCATAAAGCTGTTAATAAAAATGAATGTATACTAAAGTAAGTTTTATTTATAACTAGAGGCCTGGTGCATGAAATTCGTGCACGGGGAGGGTAGGCCCAGCCTGAGGGATGTCCGACTGCTCGTTTAGGGGTTGGGCCTAAATAGGCAGTTGGACATACCTCCCTGATTGCTCCAAACCACTTCTGCCTGCCAGCCTGATCATATTCTAACCACTCTCCTGACAACCTGATTGATGCCTGCTTCCCTACCAGCCTGGTCACCCCTAACTGCCCTCCCCTGCAGGTCTGGTCACCCCTAACTGCCCTTCCCTGCAGGCCTGGTCATCCCCAACTACTCTCCCCTGCAGGCCTGGGTCCCTCTCAACTGCCCTTTCCTGCAGGCCTGGTCCCTCCCAACAGGCCTCCCCTGCTGGCCATCTTATAGTAGCCATCTTGTGTCCACATGAGGGCATCCCTCTTTGACCACATGAGGGCAGCCATCTTGTGTGTTGGAGTGATGGTCAGCTTGAGTATTACTCTTTCATTAGATAGGATAGAGGCCTGCGTGTGGGGGCCAGCTGATTTGCCCTAAAGGGTGTCCCGGATCAGGGTGAGGGCTCCCTTGGGGTGTGGGCAAGCCTGGCTGAGGGGCCTGTGGTGGTTTGCAGGCTGGCCATGCCCCCCGGCAACCCAAGTGGAGGCCCTGGTATCTGGGGTTTATTTATCTTCTATAATTGAAACTTTGTAGCCTTGAGGGGAGACCAAGGCAGGCCAGGGCTGCAGAAGCTTGGCTTCCTCCATCGCCTGGGGCAACTCAAGCCTCCTGTTCTCTTTAGCTCCGTGACTGCCACCATTTTTGTTGGTATTTATTTATCTTCTATAATTCAAACTTTGTAGCCTTGAGCAGAGGGCAAGAGGAAAACTTGGCTTCCTCTATTGCCGAGGAAACCCAAGCCTCCTGCTTGCAGCCATCTTGGTTGGGTTAATTTACATATTTTTTTCTAATTGGCTGCTGGTCGTGGCTTGGGGATGTGTGGAAGTACGGTCAATTTGCATATTACTCTTATTACATAGGATGGTGCATATGTCTACACATCTTCACCATACTTACTATTGTCAGACTTCTTTTGCTAGTCTGGTAAGTAGAAAATGATGTTTCATTTGGTTTTAATTTGCATTATCTTGATTTCTGATGAGGTTTAGCCTTTTGAATTGTCATGTGTTCTTTGTATACAATTAAATCAAATATGAAAAATGATAGTTTTTCTTGCCTTGTTGGCTAAGCCCTCCAGAATATTTATTACAAATAGTGATGGCAGGCACCCTTATCTTAATCTTAAAAGGAATCCTTTTATAATTCACTATTAAGTATAATATTTACTACTAGAATCCCGCTGCACAAAATTTGTGCATGGTTGGGGAGTCCCTCAGCCCAGCCTGCACCCTCTCCCAATCTGGGACTGCTGGCTTCTAACCGCTTGCCTGCCTGCCTGTCTGATCAATCCTAACCAATCTACCTGCCTGCCTGATGGTCCCTAAATGCCTCTGCTTTGGCCCCTGCCCCTTTATTTGAAAGGATATCTGGAATGACGTCCAGAAGTTCATTCAGCTATCTGGCCTAATTAGCATATTATGCTTTTATCATCATGTTAGGCTTTTGTGGATATCCTTTATTAGGTTAAGGAAGTTCCCTTCTGTTTCAGATTAACTAAGAGCTTTGCTTTGTTTTCTAAACTACAATGATTGTTGAATTTTATTAAACCATAGGTAGTCATATGACTTCTTTTTTTTTTTTCTTTGTCATATGACTTCTTATTCATCTGTTATTTTTATGAATTGTATTGTTTTTCTATTTTGTATTCCTGGGATAATTGTTACATTTGACCCTTTTTTTGAATTGATGAATTCCCCTTTTCAGGACTTTTGCAAGTATATTTATGAATGACACAATCTGGATTTTCTGTTCTCATACTCTTCTTGCTATTTTTACCCCCCATTAATTAGAAATCTAAGTATCTTATCTTCTACCACAACTAAGGTCAAGTTTAACATAGTTGGTCATTGTGTTTATGATCTTGGTCTTTTAATTCTTTTTGTTTGAATCTAGACTTCGCCTCACCCCCCCAAACACACATACTCTACATTTAATGGCTTAATTAATTACAGTCTAAGCCTTCGTGGTCACAATGGTAGATATGCTAATTTGTGTTTACAATATTAGTTCCTAATGTTAAGACAAACCAGACTGCTAGCCTATTTTATAGTATTTTCCCCCTGCAATTTCACCACTGTTTTCTCTTTTTAAACCTAAGAAAGAAGATCCATGTCTAGACATATTTTTAAAAATATACATAATTTTATTTATTTCTGGGAGGGAGAGAGAAATAGAAACGTCAATGATGAGAGAGGATCATTGGTTGGCTGCTTTCTGTGTGCCCCACACTGGGGATTGAGCCTGCAACCTGGGCATATGCCTTGACTGGGGAATTAAACCGTGCTCCTGGTTCATAGGTTGATGCTTAACCACTGAACCAACGCATCCAGGCCATGTCTAAACATATAAAACAGCTATTACAGAGAATTATCTTGTATAATCTTGAAAGAATAAAGAAAGTAAAATTAAACATTATTTTAGACTTATTAGTTATAGCTTAACTATTTTTATTATATTTAATTTCTTGCTGGAATTTTAGTAGCATTAAGTCAATGCAGCCGATTAACAATATGTTAGTGGTATACATACACTGAGTGGCCAGATTATTATGATTTCTGAATGCATAATCTGGCCACTGTGTGTGTGTGTGTGTGTGTGTGTGTGTGTGTGTATGTATGTATGTATGTATGTATGTATGTAGGTAGGTAGTAGAGGCCCGGTACATGAATTTGTGCATGGGTGGGGTCCGGCCAGCCTGGTCATGGGGAGGGGATATGGGTATGGGTGGTTGGCCAGCCTGCCTGCTGGTTGAACTCCTGGTAGAGTGGACAATTTGGATATTAGCCTTTTATTATATAGAATATACACTGAGTGGCCAGATTATTATGAGTTCAAAGATCTTAATAATATGGCCACTCAGTGTATGTGCCTGTCAGGCCCTTAGTTTTCAAAGAACATCAAGGTCATTGTGTTTATTTTCATTGAATATTAGAGTTCTGAAAGCATATTAAGGTTATTGTGTTTATTTTCATTGAAGATAAAGGGCCCTTTGCTAATAATGCATGAAGTATGAAAAAATAAACTCTCTTTATTTGTAGGAGCCCCTCAATAGTGAAGATGATGTGAGTGATGAGGAAGGACAGGAACTCTTCGATACTGAAAATGTGGTTGTATGCCAATATGATAAGGTAAGCATTTTATCATCAGATTTCTGACAGTTTTTCTGTTGTAAATTACTTTGCTAAATCATCCTTTCTGACCTGTTCAAATATTTGGACAACTGATTGATATCTTTTATTTTTAGTATAAATAGTAAATGAATGAGAACATTGTTATAGTTTAGTATATAATCCTAATATGTAAAAAACTTGGGTTGTAACGACCAGTAATGACAGAGGCTCGACCAACTGGAAGTCAGTCCTGCAGTCATCACTGGGTGCTGTGGCACTGACTGCTGAGGGAGCTGTGAATCTGGGTCAGAGAGAGGCCTGAAGAGAGAAGCAGGGACTGATCCCTTTCCTCTGAGGCAGCTTTTGATCAGCTCTTTCTCTCTCATTCTGGCCAGCAGCTGTAACTCTAATCAGGCCCTGTTGACAGGTCCAGAGATACTGACTGGCATAGAATCCAACCAATCAGAACCAAATCTGGGTGCTGTGGGGAGCCAATGGCTGACTAGCAGGCAGAGCTTTTGATGCTGACTGGCATAGAAACTGAACAATCAGAACCAAATTGACCAGCAAAGGAGGACAGTTGGGGGCGAGATCAGGCCATGTGGGGGGAAAGAGGGGGCAGTTGGGGGTAACCAGGCCAGCAAGGGAGGGCAGTTAGGGGAGATCAGGCAGGCAGGCCTGTAGGGGAGGACAGTTAGGGTAGATTAGGCTTGCAGGCAGAGGCAGTTAGGGCTATTGGGCAGGCAGGAAGGTGAGCTGTTGGGAGCCAGCGGTTCCAGATTGAAAGAGGGATAACCGGCAGTCGCACATCCCTAAGGGGTCCCCAATTAGAGAGGGTGCAGGCTGGGCTGAGGGAACCCTTCCTCCCCTGTGCATGGATTTCGTGCACTGGGCCTCTGTAGACTGAGAAATTAATACATGGAGAAATTAATTTGTATAGCTTTATATTTTAAAAATAAGTTATTAATGAAATCTTGGAGAGAGTTGTTAAGTCCCAACTTGTTAACAAAGTAAACAGAACTACTTTTGAATTGCCCTTTAACATAATTCTATTTTTTTTATCTAGTCTAAATTACCTCAAAACTACAAGGTTTTAATTAAATCTCTGCAACTTTTTTTTATTACTAAGGAAAGAACTATCAGTAATAAGACTGATAACTAACAAACATATACATTCTTACTGAAAATTATTTTAAAAGTTATTTAGCTCTACTGTATTTTGGTATCATTAAGGAATTTTTAAATGAGATTCTGTGAGAATTGGCTCTTGATTCCTATTTACGTAATTCTTAAAAAGGGTGCTACTTTCCAAGTATTTTTATTATAGTTACTGGCATTATTGTTGAGATTTTATGTTATTTATTAAACATCTAATTTGGAATTAAATTTGTTTTCTGGCTACAGTAATTAAATTGATAATAAATCTATAAATTATATTGCATTTATAGTTAATTTATTAAAATACCTATACTACCAATCTACAGATTCCCAGTGCATTCCCTATTAAAATCCAGTGACGTTTTCCACAGATACAGAACAGACAAACCTAAAATTTGTATGAACCACAAAAGCCCCTTCAATGAAAGTAAATTTGAGAAAGAATAAAAAAGGTTCAGTCATCATGCTTCCTGAATTCAAACTGTATTACACAGCTGTAGTAATCAAAACAGTATGGTATTGGCATAAAAACAGACACATAGATAAATGGAATAGAAAAGAGAGACCGGAAATAAACCCATCCATATTTGTTAGGACAAAATAGCCAAGAATACACAATGCGTAAAGCACAATTTCTTTAATAAATAAATGGTATTGGGAAAACCTATCACACATAAACAAAAACCAACTAAATGCATGAAAGACTTAAGACCTGAAACTGCTAAAAATTCCTAGTTGGTAAGGTCCTTAACATCAGTCTGGTTTTTTATTTGATAAAAACAAAACAAAACAAAAACTAATCAAGTGGACTACATCAAACTAAAAAGCTTCTGCACAGCAAAGGAAATAATAAAATGAAAAGGCAGCCTATTGAATGGGAGGAAATATTTGCAAATCACACATATGATAAGGAGTTAATATCCAAAATACATAAAGAACTCATACAACTCAATAGCAAAAAAACAGTATGGTTTAAAAATGGGGAGATCTGAATAGACAGTTTTCCAAAGAAAATATACGAATGGCCAATTCGTACCTAAATACATCCTGTAATCATCAGGGAAATACAAATCAAAACCATAGTAAGCTGTTACCTCATTAACATTACCTATTAGAAGAAAAAAGAAAGTAATGTGTTGGCAAGGATGTGGAGCAAAGAGAACCTTTGTGCCCTGTTGTTGGTGGAAATGTAAGTTGGTATAACCAACATAGTAAACAGTATGTACGTTCTTAAAAAAATAAAAAATAGAACTACCATATAATCCCACAAATCCACTTTTGGGTATTTTTTCAAAGGAAACAAAAACACTAACTGGAAAAGATGTATGACACCAAAGTTCACTGCAACATTTAAAAAAAAAAAAAATACATTTTAAAAATTGACTTCAGAGAAGAAGGGATAGGGATAGAGAGAGAAACATCAATGATGAGAGAGAATCATTGATCAGCTGCCTCCTGCACGCTCCCACACTGGGAATCAAGCCTGCAACTGGGGCATGTGCCTTGACAGGAATCAAACCTCATAGTTCATAGGTCAATGTTCAACCACTGAGCCATGCGGGGCTGGGCTCATTGTGACATTTTAGCCAAGCCATGGAAACAGCATAAGTGTCCATCAATAGATGAATGGATAAAGAAATGAGATATATACAATATATAATAGCAATACAGATAATGGAATAATATCCAGTCATCATAGAGAATGAAATCTTGCCCTAGCCTGCGGACCAAAGGGTCATGGGTTCGATTCTGGTCAAGTGCACATACCTCGGTTGCAGATTAAATCCCCAGCCCTAATAGTGGATGCATGTGGGAGGCAACCAATTAATGTGTTTCTCACACATTAATGTTTCTCTTTCTATCTCTCCACCTCCCTTTCACTCTCTAATGATCTCATTTATATGTTTAATCTTTTAAAACAAACTGAATTCATAGTTACAAAGGGTAGAATGATGATTGCCAGAAGTGAGGAGTGAGGGATGGGTGAAGATGGTCAAAAGGTACAAACTTCCAGTTATAAAATAAATCGGTGAAGGGATATAATGTACAGCATGATGACTATAGCTAATATTACTGTGATGTATATTTGAAAGTTGCTAAGAGATTTTAAAAATTCTCATCAGAAGAAAAAGTTATGACTGTGGGTGATGAATGTTAAATAGATTTGATTGTGATTATTTCTCAATGTATAAAAATATTGGATTATATGTTTGTTGTACACCTGAAACTAATCGAATGGTACATGTCAATTATATCTCATTTAAAAAATTAATTTGCAAATGCAGTAATGTACAAGACAAAAGTTTTTTGTTGTGTGCATGGGCTTTTTTGTTTGTTCCTTTGTTGTTCGTATTTCTTACATTCTTTATTTGTTTCTTTAGATACACAGAAGTAAAAACAAATGGAAATTTCATCTCAAGGATGGCATTATGAATCTTAATGGAAGAGATTATATATTTTCCAAAGCCATTGGAGATGCGGAATGGTGAAGAGTTGGTTCTTTTCTTTTATAAATAAGATGAAAGAAACTTTAAAAAAAAAATTAAAGTGACAGTTTGAAACTTGGGACATACTTCAACCAAAACTTAACTTCTGCATGTCAGAAAAAGTGCAGTAGAAGCAAAGCTACTGGAACAAAGAGACCTTGACAACACAGACACTACTTCTAACTGGCAAGCCATGGAACTGTAGCACCTGGGGTTGTTGGGGAAGGGGGCATTGGGGTTTTGTGTAGGAAAACCCTAATTGTCCATTTTAAATACAGGTATCTGCCACTGGTAATTAGCATGTAAAGCTTTGTCTATATTCCTTCCTCCACCTTGGGTTCAGTCAGAAAATACTTGTTAGAATGAACTAAAGAAACTTTCCTTTTGATAGATTGAAATGAAACTGCTTATTGTATGTGGTTATATTTGGTAAAAATTGCGTGTGCGCTTTTTACAAGAGGACAAGAATTATGGTGTTGAATTTTAATTGGCTTGTGTAAGGAAACAATTTAGAACTCTTATAATAGGTCTTAAATATTTTTACTTGCTTTTCTCCCTCAGTGATATATACCTCTTACTTCCCTGCTTTATGAAACATCTGTTTAAGAGTTAAAGGAAGTAATCAATGACCACAATTTGGAGACAAAATATGACCCAGGAATGGCTACTTATTTTAATTAGGTTTTCATAATGATTAAACTAAAGTCTCGTCTAAGCAGAATTAAAATGC
Organism: Pipistrellus kuhlii; assembly: GCF_014108245.1. NCBI lineage: Eukaryota > Metazoa > Chordata > Mammalia > Chiroptera > Vespertilionidae > Pipistrellus > Pipistrellus kuhlii. The sequence goes on from NW_023425404.1 coordinate 6,781,062, forward strand.
CAATTTCAGTTTCCTTACAAAAAAGTGTAATTGTTTCTTTTATCCCCATACCTTAAGAAGAAATCATTAAGTGGCTCCTTAGAAATATGGTTTTATTTCACAAAGGTACCATTTAGCTGAAATATACATAAGACTAAATACAGATTTTTTCCCAGTTGGGCTGAAGTGCATGCTTACATGGGTTTAGTCTTTAAGCTAAACATACATTCAGATAACATTCAGTGCATTGACTGAAGTGTTAGGTAGTGGTGAGGACCTGGGTTTTTATTAAACAATTTAATAATTATAAAAGTTTCTTGTCTTTACTAGTAAAGAATTATAAAACTGTTATTTTAATTGAACAGATTTTTAAAAATTTAACTTTGTAATTTGAGGGGTAATTTTGAGGTAGAAGGGTGTGGGCCACTAAGTACATATTTACCTCTTTCATTTGGTGGCCCTTCCAGGCCATTGATAATATTAAATACATGGGGTTTAGTTTGCACACCGGGAAGAAAGCATATAAATTTGACTTTTATTGAAAATAATAGAAACTTAGTATGTATATTAAGAATACATAGCTCTAATTCTGTAAGGGGCTCTAAAATACAATATGGCAGTACTGTGCTCAGTGTGCACGAGTTGCCTGGGAGAACTGTAGGAGCACTTGTCTTCACCTTTGTTCCTACAGCTGATTCTTTTCATGGTTTATCTGGACAGAATTCACATGTGTTTAAACTTTTGTATATTGATTTTTTAAAAGTCTTCCATTTTTATCTTTTATTTGCCTTTGTGTTTCCAGAAGTAAAATAGAAACACTTTAAAGTACATTGCAAAGAAAAACTGTGAGCTTATTATATATTTCTTTTTTTTTTTTTTTTAACACAAATCTTTAAAATTCTCAAAAAGGCTAATTCCCCCCCCCCCCCCCCCCCCTTCCTACCCCACATTACTAACTTGATCCCTTTAACTTATGTTCTGAACTTTGATATAAATGGTGGTTTCTGGCATGCTAGTAGTTAGGTTTTATTAGATGCCATGACTGGTAATACGGTTTTTATTTTTGCTATGTTAATTTAGTTTTTTGGAGGGGAGATTTATTTGTTTACCCGATTACTCTCAAAGCACACATATGTTTGTTTGTTTTATTGAGATTGGGATAAGAGAAGGGAGGGGGTGGAATCACAGAAGTCCTCTTGTTCAGTTGTCCTTCAGTATAGTTGATAGTAGGTTGATATTTACCCAATGAAGAGTCATTGACCTGAACTACCTATAAAAGTTTAGCAGTGCTGCAGTGTTGATTGAAACCTTTTGGCTATCTAGTAGTTATTATGCTACTGAACCTTGTATTATTATATGATATTCAGCTCATGTTTTGGGCCCTCTATGTAGGCAAGCATTCGATATTCATAGTAGAATTGGATACTAGCCTGTTTTTATAATGTTATTTTCAAACATGAAAAACCACTGCTTTCAGAGTGATTCACTTGGGTTATTTTGGAGCAGGAATTAACTATTTGTAGTAGTTGCACCTGTGTATTGCATATTAATTAAGGCACACTTGGCAAATGCTTTTCTTTTACCTGTGAAAATCCTGAGAGCCAGACCAACAACACTGCATACCAAATTGTGCTCTTATGTATCACTGCATTGTGTTCCTTTTTAATCAAATAGCATGTTTTAGTTTTATTATGGTGGCTTGCTATAAGAATGCCACTTGCTTATCTTTTATTGTACTTGAATTCTTAATCATGCTTTTAACATTGTATTTAACAAATCATTTCATTAAGTTCTATAAAAATGTCATTCCTTTGAAAAGGCAAGGATTCCCACTTCAGAATTTTAAAATGAAAATGTTTATTCAAAGAGGGAAAATTGTTCAGACTTGGTTTTATGAAAACAGGTAAAGTTTTCAGAAGAGAAATTGTTTAGATTTGCACAGAAGGTGATGGCACCTTTTATTAAAAAAAGATGAACATTAATCAACAGTGTGAAGGGAAATTTACATAAAATTACTTGATAAAGTGTGGAAATGTGTGCCTTTCAGTATCTGTACTCTTTTTTTTTTGTTGGTGGTCATTGGGATAACCAGACCACATGCATGCCTGAGAGCACAGTTAATTTCTGTGGAGAGCCACATTTTGCTAAAACAACTCTTTAATGTGCAATTAGTTTCTATAATAAAATGTCTGTTATATAAGGGGGATCTTTATATTGGGCTTTTATATTTTTTTAAATGTTCACATTTCTTTCTGTTAATTAAATGCCATCATAATACCACATTTATATTGCCTCTCTTAAAATCAAAGCCACCTTGATGTTCTAGGAATACATCAAGATTTGAGCAGTGTGTATAGTAATTTTGAAGAGCATATTCTAATAGATTCTGGTTTTAGACATCAAGAACATAAAAATATAATAGCTTTTGTATAAAGATTTTCTTTTGCTATAGAGAAAATCAAGGATTTGGTTTTCTTATTTTTTCTGCTTTTTATGGAGGAATGAAAAGGGTTGTCTCCTCTAAGACTAATTTTTGATTATCTTATAGCAATAATGTCACCATTCTTTTCAGAAGATAAATATGCCTTGTGCAGGAAAACAGACATAATTTCCTCTTGGGAGTTCCCTTTATAACTTAACATTTTCTTCCACTTAGAAAATTTCTATTTTTTTCAGATTATTTCATCTTGAACTTTTTTGAGATTTTGTGCAATGTAATATTTTATTGAATCCATCTTTGTACATTTTCATTTTATTTCATTTGTCTGTCTTCCACCTGTCTGAATCAGCTATTCAGATTTTGAATTCATTGGTTAAAAAGTAGTTGCTTTTATATAGTTCCTCATGAGTTTATGTTAAATAGTTTTGCATTTTAATCTATTATGCTATGGAAATTATTCTGAAGTTTATATTTCCCTTTTAAGCCTGCTTTAGTCTATTTTTTGTCATTTTTTATGGTTTAAGGAAGAACACACAAACTTAATATTTTTGTTTGTTTTGAGGAACAAAAGAAACTTTCCTTTTTTAAAGGAAAACTCATTGAGTTATTAGTAACTACTAACTATTAGTAAGTTACTATTTACCTAGCTAATAACTATTTCTATCAAGGTTCCTTAAATCAGTCCAGTATGCGTCAGGGCCACAATTTGGGGGAGGGACTAATCCTTTTTTGCTGTTCTGAGCTACTGTTGTCAACTGCTGTTGTACATACTGTTATGTGTAAGGGCGTAAATATATTTATTATGTTTGTATAATTCATCTGTACAATTGCAGATCAAGGTTGCTCTTCTGTGATATACGGGATATTATGTTTTAAAGAACATCTTGGAATACAATTAGAGAACTTAGTATTTTGATGTACTAAGACCTATTTTAAGTTTAATATTTTACCTTTGCAAAACTTTTAATTAAAGATGTTATTTAAAGTAATGTTGCTTGCTTTGCTTACTAGTGTGTAACGTTATATAGATAACAATAAAAATTATATAGTTTAGAAAGGAAAATGCTTTACATTGTTAATGAAAGTAAATTCCATTTATCTACAAAAGGGGTATCATTATGTCCTATACCTTTAAAATTAAGTAGGATGGGATATCATTCTGAGTTATTAAACTGAACTACAAATGCTAATGGCTTTAAAAAAGAATAATTGTATTTCCCAGCACACAGGAATTTAAATTGGGCTAAATCCTCACCAACAAATTGTTACTAAAATTGATGTAAATATATATTGTATTAAATGAGTATTTTTACTCCAAAGAATAGATACTTAGGATACAATTATTTCAGAATATACTTGTTTTTTTAATTCATCTGTTTAGCTAACTCTTTTAATTCAGTTTGTAAATAATTGCATAATAGAATCAGATTTCTGAGGTCTATATTATATATTGAATATATTTTGTGTTATATTTGAAGCTATTAAATCATTAGCAGGCATTTTAATTATATAATTAATTCAAGTGAAACATTAAGAAGCTTGTCTTTTTGTAATTTTTTATCCTGTTATGGACTACTGTAGGAGACATGCAAATTTTAACCATTAAAAACAATCATAATAAAGATTTTATTGCCAGAAAATCTTGTAATTTTGCAGTTTAATACAAGTTCCTAAGTTGATGATCAACCTTTTTGGCCTTAGTTTTTCTGTCTATAATGTATATGGTTTCAAGGATTAAGTGAGGTATTACATGTATAGCTCTTAGAATGGATTTTGACATACTTAAATATTCAGATGTCACAATTCAGTTATTTACTTAATTTCATAATTTGCATAATATAAAATGACTAGTACAGTTGAAAAAAACATTTAAGTGGTCAAAAATAGCAAAAGAGAATGTGATCTGATCAATAAAGGACTGAAAAATTTGGTTACAACTCAACTAAGCTTGGGAGGTTGAGTTAAGTTAGGAAAGCAGCTCATCTGGCTGCAGCAGTACAGGAAGAGGGGTCATGAAACAGTGTGAAGGCTCTAGGCCTTTTCCTCCCCAAAGTAAACATTTCATACATTATGTCTAAAATAGGTTGAATTTCCCTAAAGTTCAAATTGTAATTGAACTAGAGCATTTTTGCTAATTACTTGATTTTCCCAAATATCAATGGATTCTGCCCGGATTGTTTATGGAAAATACTGAAATATGTATTGTTATTCAAAGAGATTGAAACTCTGGTTACCTCACTAACACTGACCTGAATCCCTCTCCTAGCTGATTACTCGCAATCCTATTTCTGGAGGCAAATGACTTGTGTGTCAACCCTCCTACTTACTAGCCAAGGAGGAAAGGCAAATAGAAATAGTTGCACACCTTTGTTTCTGTTTTGAAATACAGTTTTTCTAGTTAAATAGGAAATTGAGTATAGTAGAGTATATATTAACTAGTTCAACTTACTTTAGTGATCTTCCATGGACCAGAAATTGTGATCAGTATTATTGGAGGATCCAGACATGAATAAGACAGTTGCCACCTTTAAAAAGTAGTTAGGCCCTGGCTGGGTGGCTCAGCTGGTTGGAGCATCATCCCTTGCCAAAAAGTTGTGGGTTCAACTTCCAGTCAGGACATAAAACTAGGTTGCATGTTACCAAACCTGACTTCCTCATAGGGTTGTGAAAATCCTATATAATAAAAGAGTAATATGCAAATTGACTGTCACTCCAACACAAGATGGCTATAGTCACTGGTTCAGGGGAGGGAGTGTGACCTAAGAGTCTTATTTGGTGAATTTCAGGACTCTTGCTTGAAATGCTCAAACAAAAGATCTCTTTCTCAGATTTAAATGAGAAAGTATTGAAGTATAGTAGCCTCCATCTTGTGTAAAAACAGCTGTTTGAAATTCTAATCCTGCTATTTTGGCTTCTGTAAACACTTGCTTAACTAATAGGAAAAAGTAAGACTACTTGCATTATGAGGCCATAAACTATGCCCCAGCAGAGTTGTCAGTGCTGGTGCCAGGCCAGATATAGTCTCACTGCCCTGTCCCAGCACCCAGGACTTTTTCTCAGAAGGTCAGGAAGCCTTGTTCCAAATTTGGAAGACAAAGAGCTGAAAAAGTATAAATAGAGAAGACTTCTACCATGTTGGAGCCCAGAATTTGACAGACATTCTACTTTGAGCACACTAGTGCTAGTGTAAAAAAAAAAGACTCCACATTAATCTGGCTTATTGATTAAGGCAGATTTATAATATAAGAGTATGTACCTCCTATGGCCTCAGCAGCTGTCCTCTGACCTTGAGGAGCATCAAACTTACAATAAAACTGGGAGGCAGAGCAGATGATGGAAAGATAATAGGTCCTTAATGACATCCTATCTAATAAAAGAGTAATATGCAATTGACCACCATTCCAACACACAAGATGGCCATCCCCTTATGGACACAAGATGGCCACCACAAGATGGCCTCCACAAGATGGCCACCACAAGATGGCCGTCACAAGATGGCCAGCAGGGGAAGGCAGTTATGGGTGATCAGACCATCAGGGGAGGGCAGTTGGGAGGAACCAGGCCTGCAAGGGAGGGCAGTTAGGGGCAATAGGGCTGGCAGGGGAGCAGTTAGGCATCAATTAGGCTGTCAGGGGAATGGTTAGGGGGCAATCAGGCAGGCAGGCAAGCAGTTGGGAGCCAGCAGTCCTGGATTCTGAGAGGGCAGTTGGACATCCCTCGAGGGGTCTCCAATTGGAGAGGGCTGAGGGACATCCACCCACACCGTGCACAAATTTTGTGCACCAGATCTCTAGTCCTATATAATAAAGAGGTAATACACAAATTGAGGATCACTCCAACACACAAGATGGCCTTCACAAGATAGCCAGCAGGGGAAGGCAGTTGAGAGGGACCAGGTCTGCAAGGAATGGCAGGGGTGACTAGGCTGGTAAGGGAGGGCAGTTAGGGTCAACCAGGCCTGAAAGGGAGGGCAGTTGGGGGAGACCAGGCCTGTATGGAAGGGCAGTCGAAAGGGACAAGGCTTGCAGTGGAGGGCATTTCGGGGGGACCAGGCTGGCAATGGAGGGCAGTTAGGGGTGACCGGTCCAGCAGGAGAGGGCAGTTTGTGGTGACCAGACCTGCAAGGGAGCAGTTAGGGGTTAATCAGGCTGTCAGGGGAGTGGTTTGGGGGTGATCAGGCTGGCAGGCAAAAAGCAGTTAGGGGCAATCAGGCAGGCAGGCAGGCAGGAGAGTGGTTGGGAGCTAGCAGTCCTGGATTTTGAGAGGGATGTCTGACTGCCTGTTTAGGCCCAATTTCACCGAGGGTCTCATATTGGAGAGATGCAGGCTGTGCTGAGGGACACACCCCCCCCCCCCCAATACACAAATTTCATGCACCGGGCCTCTAGTCTTATAAATAAGCTTGTTAGTAGGTAATTTTTTCTATTTACCATAGATACCGTTTCAAATATCATAGTTATTTTCTGTTTACTGTTATTTTTCTTTATCCTGTTACAACCTCCCCCTCCTCCCTTTGCTTGCCTTCATTTATAGTTGCATCTAATTTTTTGCATTTTTCCCTGGGTGGCTTGGTTTAGGCCCAGGTTATGAGCCTTAAGCTCTTGCTTGCCTAGAGCTAGAGTTGCAGGGGCAAATAAGCACAGCCCTTAGACACATAGTGAAGAATACTATAATGAGAAATAGCCTAGGCTTTGCAAACAGACTGACCCAGGGTCGAACACCAGGAGTACTCACTCTCTCTGAGCCTCAAATCCCTCATCTATGAAACTGATATAGTAATGGTTATCTTGCATCTTCACTGTAAGGTATAGTGTACATAAAGTGTATGGCAATTTGCAAAATAGGCTTTCTGCTTCTACTGGTTTGATCTTCATAGTCTATAGTGGAGGACTTTAGGACATGAAGTGATGCAAATTGGTCAACATTGTACCACAAATTAAAGGTATAGCTAGGTCTCCTGATACCTAGGTATAGCTAGGTCTCCTGATACCCTTTCCCTTGTCCTGAGGCTGGCAGCCTACAGGCAGTGATGGACCCTGGCCATGTTTTGTTGAACTTGTGTGTTAATGTGTATGATGGTTGTTTCTTATTCTTAGTTACAACTCCAGGGTAGCACCTTTCCTTTTCCAACACCAGCCTGCATAGTCATGCTAACTGAGTGAGTTTTCTGGCACTGAGTCGGTGCTCCCATGTGGCAGCCTGCCAGCCCCTCCTCTTGGTTTTAAGAACAAATGCATAATGATTTATAAAAAGATTCCATTCAATTCAAAGCCCAGAAGTTACCCTGTAGGCCTTTCTGTTTCCTGGGGACTTGTCAGTGAGAAGCTGCTGAAAGCCTTGTTGCCTTTTCAAAATGAAAGTAAATTGTATTCTGGAACCAGGAAGGCTATTTGCTTCGTTCTGTTCCTCCTTGTGTGGAAACACTCCTAACAGTAATGAGAGAAGCAGCACAGCTGGCTGCTTTGTTGTTTAAAAATCTCAGGGAGGTCAGTTTAAAGGAGTAATTTCCATTCCTTAATAATCACCTGTTTCTCAGAGTTGTAAAAAGTGAAAAAGCTCAAAATGCCAAAACCTTACACATACCATGGGAAAGGAAAACTTGAGAGGTCTCAAGGGCCATGTGTGTGTGTGTGTTTGTGTGTGTGTTTGAATAGCTGTTCAGAGAGACCATCACATTATTCAGAAGTTAGGCAATTATTAAAAGCCCCAAGAAAATATTTTGTACTGCTCCTTAAGGGGGGGGGGGGTGTCACTAGACTACAAATTCCATTAGAGCTGTGCTGTCTTTTACATTCACAGCAATGTTTCCAGGACTGAACTCTGTGCAGGGCACATAGAAATACAGATTCATAAAATGACTAAATGAGTGAGTAATTAAAAGTGGAATGCTGGTTAATTTGAAGAAAGTAAGGGGTCTGTCTCCTTCATTTTGAAAGGAGCCCACTGACTTTCTTGAGGCTGACAGAACTTCTGTACTCAGATTGGGGTGGCAAAGCAGGGCAGGGCAAGGAGGGCCAGGAAAACTAAGAATTCCACCCAGGTGGGCTTCAAGAGGTGATGAAACAAACTTTAACAGGATGAATGAGGGACTTCTCAGTATACCCTTCCTCTTTTCCTTCCTGCTAAACAAGATGGAGGGAGGGCTCTGCCTTTTTTGCTGGAAGTGGAATGGTGATTTCTCATCTCGTTGCAGAAGACCAGAGAAAACCAAGCAACGCTTAGAGAAATGGAGTTACACATGATGATGATGATGATGATGATGATGATGCACGGCCCCAGAGGAAAATGTCTTTCAAATTCTGAGCTGCAACATGGAGGAAGTCGTCCCCTTTTCTATTTTTTAAGTCCTTTGTCTTCCAAATATGGGGTTTTCTGATCCCCTTTGCAAGTTCTTAAAGAGCCCTATGTGCTGGGGCTTTGAGACCTTAACCAAAGGCCTGGCCTGGCACCAGCACTGATAACTTCATCTGGGGAAAGTTTATGGTCTCTCTGGAATGGGAGTAGTCTTATTTTTCTTATTATTTAAGCAAGCAAGCATTTACAGAAGCAAAAATAGCAGGGTTAAAATTTCAAACAACAGTTTTTATATAAGATGGATACTTCAACCTGCTTCTGCACTCAGAAACAGGAGCCCAAATCTCAAGGTAAAATGGTCAAAATTTGTCATCTTAACCAGTCTTAACTGTGGAGTTTATGGCATTAAATTAATTCATAATATGCTACCCTCACCACCATCCATCTTCAGAACTTTTTCTTACAGAACTGAAACTATAACTTCCAGTTCTTTCACCCAGCCCCTGATAGTCACCATTCTATTTTCTCTCTCTCTCTGATTTTGACTAAGTGGAGTAATGCAATATTTGTTCTTTTGTGACTAGCTTATTTCACTTAGTCTAATGCCCCAGGTTCATCTATTTTGTAGTATGTGTCAGAATTTTAATTACTATAGCTTTTTAGTTAGTTTTCAAATCAGAGGACTTTGAGTTTGAGGGCATGAAATGAAGTTTCAATATCAGTCAGAGGTTTTATATATACATCAGGCCCAGTGATATGACAGTGACTGCCTGGAATGTGATATAAAAACAGTGGCAGCCTTTTGCTAGGTCAGGGCCTCCCCTTGCTCAATTTCTGCCAGAGGCTGGTTTTCTAGGCTTTCATTTCAGTGGCAAACTACTCTACCCTTCAAATCTGTTCACATTAACCAGAGTCTGTTTTTGTTGATTGCAACCAAGAATACTGATAGTACAGCTCAGTTCTTATGGGAATGAGCCACTTTGAACATTGAGCAATAAAAATAAATTTTTATTAATCATGCAATCAGTCTGTTGCATGGCTCAATAGCAAGGTTGCACATCTATGCAGTATTCAAATTCCTCCACATTTATCTATTGGTAAGAGGGTAAACAAGGTTTGATCCAGCAAAACTGTGGAGACAACGAGGCATAGCTTAAGAATCACCTTTTTTTTCCTTCCCCCCTGGGAGTCTTCTGCCTTCATATTAATCCCTTCTTCCTATTAGGCATTCAGTATCCTGTAATCTTCACACTAGATGCACAAAATAGCAGTGTATTTACATGATTAATATTATTGTTCATCAGTATCGGTTACAGTTGTGCTTGGATGACTAATTATCCTTGATCATAAGAGTTTCAGTTTGATTATTTATTGTGGCATTCACGCATTGAATATCCATATGAGTACCATGACAGCTAGACCCAAAATCCAACCGAATCCAGTCTTGGTGGAGTGACAGGGTGGGAGGGCTGGCAGAGTCTGGTCAAGCTGCCTCCACCCTACCATAGCTGCTCTCTGTTGGCCAAGTTGGGATTTACTTGGATGAGGCCATCTGTAGGAGTTGGAGGTGGTGGTTCCACAGCCTATTGCTATCTCTCTGTTCTAGCACAAGTCTGCCTGCACTGGGCCCGTCAACTCCAAAACTTCTCTTTTCCTAGTGTAAACATGTATCAGGACCATGTGCCCTATCTTGAGGCGGCACTTAGTTTGTAGGTTCTACATTCTAAGTACTGTGTGTGTGATGTGGACTGAAGCTATTTCCATGCTCTCCAAACTCACTCTCTGACATGTTCCATATATTCTGGAGCCTCCCCATAGGATTCTGCTTCCCATGAGCAACAGATCTCATGTGGGGAGTTCTTGTTCTTAAATAAGTAGGCCGTTTAAGATGGAAGAAGATATGTGGCCACTTTTATAGACAAAGCTCTTAGTGCGGCAGAAGAAAGTTTTGGAAATACAGGTTTTGTGGAAGGGAAAGAGACTAGGAGTGGATGTTTCTTGAGTGCCAAATGCTTTGCCTGATTTTTTTAAATTCTCACACCAGCGTGGAGAGCATTTATTTTTAGCTTCCTTTTTACAGATGGTTGACTGGGCTTTATGGAGGTCAAGTAATTTGCCTAAGATCATCTAAGTGAAACAATAGTAAAGCTTGGGCTGGTTGGCAGAGTGAGGCCAAGATGGAATTAGGATGAGCTAGGTCTCCCCATCTTCTCGGATTGCAGGAACAAATGGTTTCCACCTTTAGCTACACCTGTGGACAGGTGCATGGTCCCTGCAGCAGCCTGGTCTTCTGTTTCTATTCACAGGAGGCATTCTGGGCACACTTCTGACTCTTCACTGCCTGTACTCAGCACTCTGAAAAAAGACACTGTCAGGGAGACAAACAAATACAGCGCTGAGTCGCGATGGTAAGATCACCCTGGAGAATGGTTCTGTGCTGACTTCGGGATCAGCAAAATGGTCAATTATGGCTTTTTCCTCCACCAATAGTGTGAAGTTAAATGAGTTAAAGGAAAAGAGTGTTTTCAGAAAGAAATTACCTATATTTGTTTGCCTGAGGGAGAGCTGTCTACCTTCAGTTCACACCATTTCTTTGCATGTTTATTCCTGAAAGAGAGTTCCCTAATGCAATCCGAGTGCAATCTGGCTTTTGAGAGTTTCAGGGTGTAGCAGGGAAGGAGGAACCCAGAGGCTGATGGCCTGGGATCATTGAAAAATCCTACTTTCATTTTTCAATTTAGGTGCATGGGCATAATGGCCCTGACTCTAGGTAGCACATATTATGCAGCAGAGACATGCCCAGGGCGGGCTCAGTCTAGAGATCAGGAGGAAGGGGAGGACTGTTGACAGAGAATGTTAAGATCGTAATAAAGCTGATTGAATATGGTGTGTTTTTATTCCTACCACAGACCAGTTATTCCAAACAATGTCAATGATAAAACACTTCCCACAAGAAATATTTTTTGGTGTAAATTCTAATTGACCCAAGTACCACAATTAGTGTTGAATTTTAATAATAATATATTTGTTAGCTTCACTCATATTGCATATCTTTTTAAAAAAAACCATTTTTACACTTTCCGCGTTTCACAGGAGTGAAATGAGACAATCACAAAAATATAAAAGATTGCGTGAGACCACTGATAGAAGATCTCAAAAAGAGTCCAGTTCAGCCCGGCCAGAGTGGCTCCATGGTTGAGCAACAACCTATGAACCAGGAGGTCATGGGTTCAATTTGTGGTCAGGGCACATACCCAGATTGTGGGCTAGATCCCCAGTAGCAGATGTGCAGAAGGCAGTCAATTAATGGGATTCTCTCTCAGCATTGATGTTTCTATCTCTCTCTCTCTCCCTTCCTCTCTGAAATCAATTTAAACAAACAAAATTAAAAAAAGTAGTCCATTTCATAGAAACAGAAAATAGAATGGTGGTTACCAGAGGCTGGGGGAGGGAAAATGGAGAATTATTGTTTAAGTGGTAGAGAGTTTCATTTTTCCAAGATGAAAAAGATCTGGAGCTTAGTTACACATCAACATGAATCTACTTCAGAAACACTACTGATCTGTGTCTTAAAAATGGTTGCAATGGTAAATTTTATGTTTTTATCACAACAAAACAAATAATAAACATTGTATTCAGTTTGGAAGTTAGTTTGGACAACCCTCAGTTACACAGTTAGACCCTAACACGTTTTTGTTTCAAGAGTAAACCACCACAGATTCAGAATTGTTCATACTCATGTAGAGCTCAGTTTATGCATCCAGTTCTTGTGATAAATTTCTGTGTTTTTTTATTTAAAAAAATGAATATTTTTATTAACTTCAGAGAGGGAAGGACAGGGAGAGAAAGATAGGAACATCAATGATGAGAGAGAGTCATTGAGCATTGCTTCCTGCACACCCTTTCCTGGGGATAAAGCCAACAACCCAGGTATGTGCCCTGACCAGGAATCCAACTGTAACCTCCTGGTTCATAGATGGATGCTCAACCACTGAGCCATGCTAGTTGGGCTATTTCTGTGTTTAAACAGGAGATTAGAAAGGAACAGTTGCAGTACAACAATTGTAAGAAAAAAAATAGAATTTAGTTATTTAATCATAAGAGGCCTGGTGCATGAGTTTGTGCACAGGTGGGGTCCCTTGGCCTGGCCAGTAATGGAGGTGATCAGAGCAGGCCTGCCCAAGGGGTGGGGGGTGGACAGCGGGAGGTTGGCAGGCTGCTGAAGATTGGCTGTGGGAGCACACTGACTCCCACGGGGCAGCTCCTGCATTGAGTGTCTGCCCCCTGTTGGTCAGTGCGTGTCATAGCCACTGTCCAGTGGTAACAGTCACTTAGGCCAGTGTTTTTCAACCTTTTTTGGGCAAAGGCACACTTGTTTCATGAAAAAAATCACGAGGCACACCACCATTAGAAAATGTTAAAAAATTTAACTCTGTGCCTATATTGACTATATATAAAGTAATTCTCTTGAATAGGAATCAAATAAACACAAAGAAAGTATTTTATAATTACTTTATTATGAAATATTAAGTAAACAAAATAGTGAAAAATTATAAAATTCTTGTCTTGTCTGCACCTACGGCACACCAGGCAACATCTCGCGGCACACTAGTGTGCCGCGGAACAGCGGTTGAAAAACGCTGACTTAGGCTTTTACATAATATATAGAGATAGCCTTCAATGTGACCACTGGGGATTTTTATTTGTGCTTGAATATAAAACAGTGAAACTACTAATTGTGAAGTGTGACCATTTTGTTTGGTTCTTCAGAGGTGATAGCAGGAGGAGGGGGCATAATTCATAAAATGGGAAGAGTGAGTCCTTAAACTGCTGCCTTCTTCTTAAAGATGCTGAGGCGTGAGGGAGTCACTTTGAGGAATGTGATCCTAGGAAGATGGATGCCACAGTGTCTGTCGGGTTGGGGCTGTAACTAGGCGGTAGGGGAAAAAAAAAATAAAAAATCAATGGCCCTTTATTTCTGAAGCACCTTAATGAGTTTCAGATGTCAAAAAGCAGGCTTCAGAAGGTAAAGAACAGAACCTAATTCCGGGCCCTCACCTTGCTTGGCTGTGTTTCTGTTTCCCTGGCCTGTGAAGCAGCCCAGAGCAATTAGTATCATAATATGCTGGTTAGAGAATGACCTCTAGGATGAGGGGCATGGGACCCCTGTCAGTCCCACTTGTGGACAGCCGAGGAGGAGTGCCTTCCTTGCTTCAGCCGTGCAGCCTTCAGACGGAGAGAGTGTGTCCTGGTGGGGAATTGGGGTCTGACACCCAGTCACCTGTGAGTGCTTTGAGATGCCCCGATTCTTTTTTTTTCTTTCTTTCTTGGAACTGACAATTACAGTAAATTTCAAAAATCTGAGCAGCAATGTGCATTGTGTTTCGTGAAAAAACTACAGAGGACAGGGTGGGTGCCCGGCCTGCTGCCCATTTGTATTCTGGCCCAGGCCGCGCAGTAAATAGAATCCAAACAGGGACTACAATCCACCCGGGACTGCACGTGGAGCCGTGTCTTGCAGGATCCCGCCGGCTTGGCGGTCTTGTCACAGACCAGGGAGGCCTCCCAGTTGGTGGTGTGGGTTCCCGCCCCGCATCCCTGTGGGGGTGGCAGAGGTGGGCCACCCCGATTCTTTGGCAAGAGGAAAGGGGAGAAACATTTTCAAGCAGCTCCAGGTAGGAGACTGTGCCTCGTGTCTCAGCTCGCCCCACTTAAGGCGCCCTAGCCTGTTTGCTCAGTGGATGGAGCTTCCGCCTGCACACTGAAGGGTCCCAGTTCGAGTCTGGTCAAGGGCACATGCCCAGGTTGTAGGCTCGATCCCCAGTAGGAGATCAGCCCATCAATAATTCTCTCTCATCATTGATGTTTCTATCTCTCTCTGAAATCAATATATTAAAAAAACAAAAAGGACAAACAAAAAAACTGCTTAATGTCCTCCCTCCTATTTTTGTTCCACTGGTTGACAATGACCCTTCAGCTTGGCAAGCTGTTGACCTTATCCACTGGCCTGATTGACAGCTGGGCTGAGGACAGTGAGGCAGGCGTGTTTCATTAAGGTTCTCTTTCTTTCCTGCCAGAAAGGTCATTCAGATCTGGCAAGGAACAGGGGAGCTTTGGCTTTAGGTCATGGTAACCTTCCCCACATTTGGGAAAAAGCATATCTCTTGCCATGTTTTGACTCTGCCGCTGGGCCTGCCAGATCCATTTTGGATTACAGTTGAAGGGCCCTCCTGTCCAGCAACTGGAGTGACCTAGGACACAGGTGGGAGCCTAGATGAACACAAATACAGCATGTGGCTAGTGCAGGGGCCCTTTGACCCCAGTGTGGAAGCACGTGTATTTGACTCAGGGGAGACCCTCTTGTGCTTACTTTACACAAAGGAAAAATGAAAAGTCTCCCTCATGAAATCAAGCCGAAATTCAAGTTGGCCAAGGAGTGAGGCCTTCCACAAGAGAGGGGATGTGAACTTTAAAGCTTCAACTTGTATTCTTTCTTCTCTATTGCCAGCCTTGGAAGGCAGGGGATTGATTTTGATAAGGGAGTTGATATACATTACGGTTGGTAGATTTCATGGCTGGCTAATTGGGATTAGCCTAGTTACTGGGTGGCCCAGATTCAGAAATAGGAGTAGGAGCTTCCAGAAAGATCATGTAACTGGCTCTGCTTCATGAAATCTTAGGTATCATCAAGATAGAGCTCACAGCTCAGTACAACAATATTTGATATGCAAGTGTGGCTTTCATAGAAGGCCACGTTACCTACGGAAGAGCCAGCTGGTAGGGCTGAACAGTCAGTGTCCTAGCTAAGAGAGACACAAAGACAGAGCAACTGGCAGGAGAGCTAGAAAGGTCCCCAACAAAGGAAGTTGGCGAGTGCCTCTGGGACCATAACCAGAGCTTTCCTTTCCTTCACCAGCCCTCTAATCCTATGTGCCAGGCATGCTGGTTCCTCATCTTCATGGTATCATGGTAACTTTCCTCATGCATATGACTCAGTCTGGAATGCCTTCCTCACCACCCTCCTGTATTTTTACTTTGGAAATCCTACTCATTTTTTAAGTTCCTGCTTAATGGTGACCTTATTAAAGACCTCTCTACCCCACCAAGCAGAATCCTGTAGGCCAGCAGTTCATAGGTCCAGCAAAGCCTAGAATATTTGCTCACTGGCCCTTTGCAGGAAAGGTTGGCAATCTCTGCCCTAAACCTGTACTGTCCACTAGGGGGCCCAGGAGCCCCCGGTGACTATTGCACACATGAAATGTGCCCAGTGCTACTCAACAAGAGAATTTTGAATTTTAACTAATTGAATTTCAAGTTAAAAAACCAATACTCATTTAACACCTAGAGAGGTGTTTTGGGAAAACTTTTAAATCTGTTTAGAATAACTTGGGTATGCAAACCTATTGTATTTTTTTTTCAACTGTACATTTCATGAACTTGGAATATGGGTCAAGTTTTTCTGAAGAAAACTTGGTTTCCAAATAGGAAAGTGACATAAGTACCCACTGACTTTTGAAGACTTAGAAGTAAGAAAAAAGAATGTAAAATATCTCAATACTTTTTATATTGATAACATGTCAAAATGATCCTATTTTGTATATGTTGGATTCAATAAAGCATGTTATTAAAATTAACTTTACTTTTAATGTGGCTACTAGAAAATTTACAGTGATGTAGTGACTTGCACTATATTTCTTTTGGGTAGCATTGTTTTATACTAACATTCAGATATTTTTTGTAATAATTTTTATACTGCTGTGAACACATCTGTCTTCCTCTCTAGGTGTTAAGTTTTTTAAAGACTGGGATGAGTGTGTGTTTTGCTTTGTTTTTAAATCTCTGACTTACAAATCTTGCATGTAGTAAGTACTCAATAATTGAATGAGTTGAGCCAGAAAGTTTCTATTCAAATGCTTCTTACTGGCAGTGGATGGCCACTTCTCTGAGTTTTTATAAGGAATTTTAGTAATCTCCAGGTGTTTTAGATGTGTAACTACAAGAGCATCCTTACTGTAAGATTGATCCCTCAATAAATGAACTTCTTTCAGAGTAAAGGGTGTGTTCTGGAAACTTTTCTCATGTCTATTAAAAAAATATATAAGGCCATCTATAATTTCTAACACAGACCATAATTTTATTGTAAAGCAGGTAATTGCCAAATAGGTAAGCTATGCCAGATATGCTGTTATATTTGAGAGGATGCATTTTTTTAGGGCTTAGCAGAGGAATGACCTGATCTGACTTGAGTTTTAAAAGGGCCATTCTAGCTGATCAGTTGAGAATATACCAGAAGTTGGCAAATTGTTCTGTGAAGGGCTGGAGAGTAAATATTCCAGGCTTTGCGGACTGTGCATCTCAAGACGATTCAGCTCTGCTGTGGTGGCACAAAAATAGCTTCGGACAGTGTGTAAATGAATGACTAAGCCTGTGTTCCATTAAAAATCTATTTATAGACATCAACATGTAAATGTTATATAATTTCCTTGTGCCTTAAAATGCTCTTCTTCTTTTGATTTCTTTAATCATTTAGCTCTTAGGAGGTACAATTTTGGGTACAATCATTTAGCTCTTAGTGGGCTCAGTTTTGCCAGTGGGCAGTAGTTTGTCAACCGCTTAAATAGACTGTCAGGGTCCCTGACCAGTTTGGCTCAGTGGATAGAATGTCAGCCTTCAGACTGAAGGGTCCTGTGTTCAATTCTGGTCCAGGGCATGTACTTTGGTTGTGGCTTTATCCCCAATAGGGGGCATTCAGGAGGCAGTTGATCCATGTTTCTCTCTCATCCATGTTTCTAACTCTCTATTCCTCTCCTTTTCTCTCTGTAAAATCAATAATATATATTTAAAAATAATAGGCTGCCAGGGGACAAGAGAAGAACAATGGAGACCATTTAGTAATCCAAGGAAGAGAGCTGACAGTAATCCAGACCAAGATGATAGCAGTAATGGTCTAAGAAGTAGTTATTTTCTAAATATATCTTTTGAAAATGAAGCCAAAAAGGCTTGATTTGGATGTGGGGTGTTAGAGAAAGAGAAGAATCAAGAAAGACCTCATGATTTTGGTTTGAGTATGCATTGCTGTCAATCATGATGGAGAAGGCTGGAGGTGAAATGGGTTTTGAGGTAGAAGGTCAAGAGTCTAGTTTTGGACATTTCGACTTGACAACGTCAAAGTGGAGATGGTGAGGAGGTAGATGGATAGACAAGTTTGGAGTTTAGAGAAAGGTCTGTTCTGGACATATGCTTTTGGGAATCGTGACAAAGAGATAGTATTCGAAGACTGCATGAGATCACCTAGGGATCAATGTTGATAGAAAAGACTGAAGAACCAAGGACTAGACCCCAGGGTATCACACCATTATGAAGTTGATACAAGGAGAGAAAGCAGCAATGCCCACTGAAAAGCAGCAGTTAGTGAGGTAATTGTGGTCTTTCTCTGGAAGCAAAGGGAAGAAAGGACATTAATGAGGACATAGTGAACAATGGACCAATACTGCTGATAGATCAGGTAAGATGAGGGCAGAAATGTGACCACTGGATTTAGCAACATGGACTCCTGGATGACTTTAATGAGATTGGTTTCCATGGAATTGTGGGGTGGAAAACCTAGTTAGAGTAGATTTAAATGAGAATGGGAGGGACACAATTTGCAATAGTGAGTAAAGGCAACTCTATTTTTCTTAATTTTGTGACAAAGGAGCTAAAGAAATGATGGGGGAGAAGTGGAGTCAAGAGGATATATTTTTTTTAAAAAACATGGGGGGAAAAATGCAATGTTTCTATGCTATTTGGGTACCAACAGAGAAGGAGAATCCACAGTATGGCAACTTTATTATTTTACAATAACTTAAGAAGGAAAGTTTAAACTCCACTTACTAGAAAATTGGCATCCTTGTCTATAATTATCAAAGGTTAATAATATACAGATAACATAAAAACTCTAATTTAGTTAGAATAACTACCTATAAAACTTTTTTATGTTTAATTGAACTATTTTATTTGCCACTTTAGAATTTGGAAGAACTTTTTTTTTTTGTGATAAATTGTATGACCCAATTCTTTAAAAAAAAAAAGCTGAGCTGACACCCGGGGCACATGTAGGAGTGGACCAATGGCTACATAAATGGGTGGAGCAACAGGTTGATGTTTCTCTCCCTACCTCTCTCTCTAAAACAAACATAATTTTTTTTTTTTTTAAAAAGAACCTGAGCTGATGCCTAATTTTCCTCTTTATTAAATTTTCTTATAAACAGAAGCATTTGATATTATTTCACTGACCATAGAACTATCATCATTAGCCTTATTTACCAGTAATTTTATTATCAACAAAGTGATGATAATTTGTTCTTGAAAAATGTTTCTATACGTTAAGGCCAATTCCAATTTCTTCACTTTGTCCCGTTCTCCTCCTTCTTAGTTACTTCACAGAAAGCACAGAAGAAATACGATCTATTAGAAAACAAATCAGTTGTCAGCTTCCAAGTTTCCACTTAGCACTTAGTTGACAGCACTCAGAGAGCTTTGTAATTGGATTGCCAAAGTAACAGAAATAGTTATTGGGTTCTAGCTGAGATATTCCAAAAGCAGTTTCTAAACATCTCTGTGGAATTAAGACCAACATTTGATAATTGGATTTTCCAGCCTGTTGGTGTCTCCCTAAACTCCGTCTTTGAATAAATGGACAAATTGAGCTTTATTTTTCAATTAATTATCATTTAAATGAGAACATTTTTTAATACATAAGAGTACTTTGTATAAGACAAAACTGAGGATTGCCTTAGCATGTTTGAGAAGGTTCATTCAATAAAACCTAAATCCTAGATGGTATGGCTCAGTTGGCGCATAGTACAGTACACTGAAAGGTCATGGGTTCAATTTCTGGTCAGAGCACATACCTACGTTGCAGGTTTGGTCCCTGAGGCAACCAATCGATCTTTCTCTCTCTCTCTTTCTCTCTCTCTCTCTCTCTCTCTCTCTCTCTCTCTCTCTCTCTCTTTCTCTCTCTCTTTCCTTCTTCTCTCTAAAAATCTATAAACATATCCTCAGGTGAAGATTTAACAAAAATCCTCAAGCAAGTAGGTGAATTAGATGCTTCTGGACTTTTCCTTGAACCATTGATTTTATTGTGGTTGTTATTAACATATCAAAAGCTAAGAATCCTTCCCTGGATATGTGGACAATACTCATTGCTCCAAGAGGCACTCATATAAGTATGAAATTAATAGCCTCTGCATTTCCTTTTCAGCTATCTGGTGTGCCACTGGATGAACCTGAATGAGGGTGGTGAAGGATTGAGAAAAGACAGACAAGAGAATGAAAGCTGGGCCTCAGTGGGATGCTGTTTCTGATGCCAGTCTATGAAGGTGATTCTTGAAAAGGTTCTGAATATATCTTAGATGCAGCATCAACTGCCACTGACCCCTTCCCCCTTTTTAATGGTGGCATGAGAGGCACAGGCATGTGATTTTTAGGATTCAGAGAGGGGTAGAATAGCATGAATGGTTAGAGATGATATTGGGATTAAGACAGGATGGAATGGTTGGTTTAAGTTGAGGGTCTTCCAGATGATAGACAGAGTGTGGCTGCAGGGTGATTGAGTTTGGAGGCAACTCACGGGTACCTTGTAGGCTGGGTGGTCAAAGAGTTAAAGAAACAGAAGAAAATACTCTAATTTCTCTAAGTAATGCTCCCACTAGCGGCTCAGCTGCACTAATTAAAATGACATCAAATAGCAACTTGGATGTGTGGGAGGAACTCTGAGTGCCAGAGGTGTGTGCTCACTTTTTCCCCTTCTCCACATGGGCCTGCAGATGGTGAAAACAGGTGTGATGTCAGCCATCTCCTCTTTCATCTGGATGGTGGCATCAGTTGGTCAGGGTATCTCATTTCGCCAACATTTGTTGAAGCTATTACTACTTCCCCTCATTCTTCTGTCAGAGTGCTTAAGGAGAATTTTGAGAAATATCTGGGCCTAGATAGTACAATGGTTCTCTTTGTTATTAATAACAAATCCTAGGAGTCCCATATTCCCACAGATCCACAAATCACTTGCCATTGGCATCCAGATGGACATTATCTAAATTTGACCACTATCATTCCAGAAGCCTTTCCACTGTCTGGGGAACTTAGGAGGAATCTAATGAAATTTAAGCCTGGGATTTGCTATAAAAACAAAACCAAAAAACAAAACCAAAAAACAAACAAACAAAAAACACTGATGACACTATACTAGTCTTGTTTTTCTCAAACCTTTACCTCATCTATTTAATATGGTCCTTGCTGAGAAACTTTTAAGTGTAATTTATTTTTCTCAAATGTCTGGTAATTGTATATTTATATTTATGAATGAAGATTGAGGATGGTTAAAGTGAACAGATGTTTTATATTTTCTTCCTCAACACACCTTTCTCTGACAGAGGGCAGTGATGATGTCTCTGTGTCAATGCCTGGGCTTCCTTTTGTGATGTGAAAGCAGGAAATGGAAAAGTGGCCTGGATTTCTTGCCCCTTGTCCTCTGTCTCAGACCAGGAACTTAGCTCTATCTATACCAATCATTCCCGGTTTCAAAAGATCAGTTTCTTTATTTAAAATTTTATTTTTTATTTTTTATTGATTTCAGAGAGGAAGGGAGAAGGAGAGAGACAGAAACATCAATGATGAGAGAGAATCCTTGATTGACTGTCCCCTACATATTCCATACTAAGGATTGAGCCCACAACCCCTACATTTGTCCTGATGGGGTATCGAACCGTGACTTTCTGGTTCATAGGTTGACATTCAACCACTGAGCCATGCCAGCTTTGAGAGTATTTTGAGAAGATACTCTTGAACAACATACAAACTTTTAGAACAAGAACTTGTCTTTTGTCCTCATTGATTTGAGTCTATTTTCAAGTAGTTGAAAGTCACCAGATAAAGTGTACTCTCATCAAGTTTTTATAGATTTATTATCCTCATTTTGTGCTATTTATATTCCTAAGGTTAATACTTATCATATTTTTTCCCTTAGCCATCACTGCTGTCAAAGTATCATAATATATTATGAGTTGTTTCACATAAGACCATTTAAAATCATGATACAATGTTATACGGAAGTTATTGATACTCAATAATTTATTTATTTATATGGATTTATTAGTAAATGTAGCAATTGTTTTCCTGTTTTTAGTTTTTTTTAATTTTAATTTTATATTATTATTATTATTATTATTATTATTTTTTTATTGTCTAAAGTTTTACCTATGTCTCCTTTTTCCCCAATTGACCCCCTCCCCCCATCCCTTCCCAGCCCAGGCAAATCCTCATAACCCAAGTGTCTGTGTCCATTGGTTATGCTATTATAATACGCATGCATAGGAGTCCTTTGGTTGCTCTCTAACCACCCTCATCCCCTACTGTTTGTCTCTAGAACAAGAATGGATTGATCTAGAGTTCATTTGTTTTTAATCCTCATTTGAAGATATGTTTTTATGATTTTGAGAGAGGAAGGAGGGGGAGAGAGAGAGAAACATCAATGTGAGAGAGAAACATGGATTCATTGCCTCTCATATGTGCCCCAGCTAGGGATCAAACCCACAACCTAGGTATGTGCCCTGACTGGAAATGAAACCTGTGGAAACCCCTTTCCACATCCCACGTGGTTCCAGATTTGGGTTCTGGAGGAGGCCGCACACAAATGGAAGAGATTAGAAAAATATTTATTTGGGAAATAGGGTCCAGGTAGAAGACCAAGAGAGGACTATACCCCGCTCTGGCCTGGCTATCCTTTTATTAAGACTATGGAATACACTCATAGCCTTTAGGCAGGCAATTCCAATAATAGCCAAACAACAAAAATGTACATAAGACTAACAGGTGGAGGCTGCTTCAGCTACCAGTCTCAACTAAACAATGAGTGGTTAAAGCTTCAAGGTTGACCAGCCTTCCAATTCCCTGTCCAAATCATTCTACTAGTGAGGACAATGGGCGGCTTCCGGGAAAACCCACTTTTATTGTTGGGACGATGCTCCAACCAACTGAGCCATCTGGCCAGGGCTTCCTGTTTTTAGTTTTAATACATATAATGGTAATCTTAAAAAGAAGTTCACAAATTACAAAAATCAATACTCTAGGACCCAACATAGTCATTTCTCAGGAAGAAATTTTATTTCATGTTGTGAATGCAAATTTTAGTAACAATTCTGTTGAGGCTAACTTTTCTAGGACTGTTATCAAAGTATCATTTCAACTACTCAAGATAGAACACATTATTTATCAGAACATATTTCAAAATGTCACAAGTGAGAAACCACTCGCCAAAAGGTAACACATTTGTTTAATTTCACTACTTACAAGTGAACTCATGGATAAGTCATGATTTTAGGTGTGTATGATATTTCTATTAAGACATCCAACTTACAGGGATGATCAGAAATGGGTAGGGCGATGGAGAGATTCCTGGTGAATCAGTGTATCACTTCTGGGGGCCCATTGGGTCCACAAACCCTACTCCACAAACTTAAAACAACAAAATCTTTTAATTCATGGTGTGGTTTTAATTCATGGGTGGTTCATGAGCACCGAGAACCAAATGCATCTGTTCTTGGGAAGAAATTAAGGGGTTGTGTTGACAGATAACTTGAAGAGTACATCTATAGATGAAGATCTTGACTATTTTATGTAAGGGAGCACTGCTGGAGAATAGCGTTTCATGTTCAGCGATCAACAAGGTTGGAAAGAGCTGGTACTTTCTGGGAGAAGGAACTTTTCTTGATAGCATTAGTATTGTATTGTGAGTTGGAAACAACTAAGTAAAGAAATCAATCCCTGAAGACAATTTAAATGTTTTCAAGTGAATTTGCACAGTGAAATAGTATCTCTAAATAACCAAAATTTTCAAGACTATTTTTTTTTTTCTATTTTTATGAATGCAAGCTATTTTGGCCTGATAATTATAGCTGTAGGTCTAGTAATTAGATGAATGACTCGGATCCACCTCAATATGGTGACTCAATAGAATTATTATTACAGACCAAAAATGAAACAAACATATTTGTTTCATAACCAAATATGAAACAAATAAAATATTTTCTGGGTTATATGTCTAGGCTCCAAAGAGAAAAGATGGTAGCCCTAAAGATAGGAAAAACAGAATCTCCTTTTTTATATTTTTCTTTTTCTTTGTCATGGAAACATGTTTTAAGGGGAAGGGATGTACCGTATTTTTCAGACCATAAGACGCACCGGACCATAAGACGCACCAGTTTTTAGAGAAGGGAAATGAAGAAAAAAAGATTCTGAAACAAATAGTGTCCTAAAATATTTTATGTGCATTAAAACCCAACATCACAGTCATAAACACATGTAATCAACCCTGTAAAGTAAACAGCAGCATTTAGAACCATTTTAGAGCCGGGCAAGCACACAGAGACCACATAGAGCCGGGCAAGTAAAAAAAATTTTTTTTTAAAGTATATGTGTAGGCTATATTTGGACCATAAGACGCAGGGACTTTCCCCCCCCCACTTCTGGGGGAAAAAAGTGCGTCTTATGGTCCGAAAAATACGGTACATAGAGTTTTAAAACTGGAAGAGGCCATCAAGTTCCTTCATTTCTACAGACTTCTGAGACTAAATGATTTGCCTGAGGTTCAGCAGTAATCTGGTATCCAGCCTGCTTTTTAAATCAATGGGCGATTTAGTGTTCTCTGCTTATAATTCCTACTTGTTGCTACTTAGAAATATTTATTGAGTTCACATCTTTTAGGCTATGAGAACAGCCAAGATGAGCAATTCTTAGTTTGCCTGGCCACATAAGCTTAAATCCTGCCAGTTTTTCTGGGTAACACATAACAGTTGCGTTACATCAGGTAGGTCCTGGTGAAGAGATGATTAATAGTTTCAGGGTCTGAAAAAACAAAGCTAAGTCTTCCCCCTCCTTCATGTCTCATAATAGCCATTTCTTGTGTGTTGTCCTGTTTGACTTCTCTCTTTCAAGGAACTCAAACTCCCTCTGGCTATTTCAGGAAACATGAAGTTGGACTGAGCCAACATGTGGCTGATATTGTGATTGTCAACCAAGTTCATCCTTTTGCCATCTGTTGAATCTTTAGTATGAAATGCTGTATAAAAATGGGAAGCTCGGTGTTGAAACGGATGAGTTGATGTTTGTGGAGCATCTTACACAATGTCATCTCTGCATTTAGCATCAAACAAGCCTTCCAGAAAGTATAGATTGTTTTGATATCACTGGAGGTTCGGATATACTGGTAGCCTCTCTTTCTTCTTGTGGTAGGGTAGAGGGGATGATTAGTTTACTAGTAATGCTAGCTCCTCTTGGGAGATGAACTCTTGCCCCATGAAATGTCACCTGCACAATAGTTAGGTAAGCTGGCTTGTGTGTGTCAAGGGGTTAGAATTCATGTTCAAGAAACCAGCCTTTTATAAGTCTCCTTACCACTGTGAGTAGTATAGGGTTAGCTTACAAAACTGTTTGCTTATACTCTTTTGAGATTTGGCCCTGCTTATTTGCAGTTAGATGGGACTTTTCAAGCAGTTCATAGTCCTCCTGTATGTTGGGGAGACTTTGCCTCGTGTCCTGGGTGATCTTTTGGACCTGAATATCAGTCCTGCTCTTTGGAGAAACTCTCTGGCCCCGGTATGCCTGAGCCTGACGTTTAAAGATGCCAAACTTACTGAGTAGGATAAATACGTCCCGCTGGAAGGTCTTGGTGAAAATGGCATAGAGGAATGGATTGGCACAGGAGTTAAGTGGATAGAAGAGAACCAGCAAGATTTTGGAGTTGGTAACAGTGATAAGAGGCTTGTTCATAAGAGCTGACAGAGCATAAAATGAGATGGGGGCCATGCACATAAAGTCAGTGAAGATCAAGACAGCCATCCTTTTGGCAATTTTGGTGTCTTTGTCCCCTGGGTTGTACTGGGGATTACGGACGGTGATGTAGATCTTCACATAACAGAAGCAAACGATGATAAAGGCAACTATGTTGAGCAACAGAACAAGGATAATGTATGCCAGGGCAAGAGGGGTCTCGGTGTCCATGGGCAGGCAGATGCTAACTTTGGTGTAGCTGCTGATTCCCACCAAAGGGAGCAGGGCCAGCAGGAAGCTGCAAACCCAGCCCCCAACCATGACGGCATAGGCATGCCTGAGTCGGATTTTTCGGTCCAGGCGCATGGCAAAGGTGATGGCGTACCAGCGCTCCAGGGTGATGACCGTCAGCGTATACACGGACAGCTCACTAGCAAAGACGGTGAAGAAACCAGCTGTGTTGCAGCCCGGGCCTGTCTGCCAGTCGATGGCGTGGTTGTAGTACTCGGATTGAGTGTAGAGGTCTACGGAGGCAATGAGGAGTAGATACATCCCCATGCAGAAATCTGCAAAGGCTAAGTTGCACATGAGAAAGCGCGGGACAGTCAGTTTGTAGTGGCTGGTGAGGAGGATGACCAGGACAAAGACATTACCCAAGAGAGCCAGCAGACTCACAAACCACACCACAATTCTCAGGAATTTGTAGCCCATTATGTCTTCACAGGGGTTGAACTCATCTGACTTGGGGGTACACACCATGTCCTCATTGCCCCCACACACTACGTAGTCGTAATGGTTATCAAAGGCCTGTAGTGTCTCTTCCTGTGGGTTTTTGAGCTTCTGGCCAAACCCAATGATCTCATCTTCTTGCTCTTCAAAGAAGACATAATAATGAGAGTGGGTATCCTGGAACTTGTTTTCCCTGTACCCAGTACCGTGGTCACCTGGATCCTCTTCATATTCCTGGTAGAAGGGACCATTCAAAGCATTCACAGACCTTCTCTGCCGCAGGCTCTGAATACTGCTGTCATTACACATTAAGGAGTCAAGGATTCTGCAAGGCAATAGATATAAGTCAGCACTTACTGAAAACCACTAATGGGCCTTATAACATGCAGCACAAAGATTCTACATGACCTGGTTAGGTCCATCTCTCCAACATCTTTTCCTATTACCCTTCGAAAACTATGCTCCAGGATCACTGGCCCTTATTTCTCTTCTGCAACCCATTCAAGACCAGTATGGAGAGAAAAAGCACGGATGCTGGAGCCAGTCTGCCTAGGTTAGGACATGGCTTCACTGTTTACTAGCTGTTTCACCTTGGGCAGGTCTATAAAACTTGGTTTATCAATTTTTAAAAACAGAATCATAAAATTACCTATTTCATATCTTTTTAAAGCTCTTATACAGCACCTGGAACATGGTTGGTGCTGTATATGTGTCCGTTATTGTAATTATTCCTACTCAGAGCTTTAGAACACCATACTCCCTTTGCCTGAAAAACTCATGACTGCTTCTATCCATTACTCAGTTTTAAACTCAACCGTCCTTTTGTCCCCGATCTCTTTATTTGTATTTATTTATTTAAAATATTTTTATTGATTTCAGAGAGGAAGGGAGAGGGAGAGAGATAGAAACATCAATGATGAGAGCTTGGAACCATGACCTCCTGGTTCCTAGGTCAGTGCTCAACCACTCAGCCACGATGGCCGGGCTGTCCTGATCTTAGATAAATTTTTCTACTCTTGTGTTTATTTCCTTAGTAGTGTTATCAAATATCTTACTTGTTTGCTTGTTTATTTTCTGACATCCCCTACTGGAATGTAAATAAAATATTCTTGTCTGTCCTATTAATTGAACAAATGAATAAATGGACAGTGTCATGCAGGCATGCTCGTGGGAGTAAGACTTAGTTTATTGTTAGCCTATCAGACTGACATCAAAAGAGATTGTTTAACCTGCTGACTCATCTATTGGGTTAAAATATGAATTGGTTGCCTATTCCAACCTGTTTGGAAGTTAACAGGAAAGCTGGACCCTGCCCTTATGCAGTTCATTAGCCTCCCACCCATCCCTGGTCCTTTCCTACTGTGCACCACATGGCATCAGTATAGAGCCTACTATCAGCATCCCCATACCCCACCCCTGGTTCTCTGTAGATGTTATGCCCACCATTGACCTTTGCACAGCTGCTCAACTTTCCCTTTTGCTTCTGCCCACTACTAGATCCAAAATTATTTTCCAATGCAAGTATGAATTCAGAAGGTCAAGCAATAGATATTTAGAGACAGAGAACACACTATACTAATAAATGATGGCAATATTAGGAAAATGGATAGCATGAGTCATGAAAGAGGAAATAATGCAGAGTAAAAGTTTAGGTGAGGACAAGATTCAGAGAAAGCATGGAGAGAAAAAGACCATCCCTTTCCCAACCGGTGTTTCTCAGTGGTTAGTATCAATCTATGAACAAGGATGTCACGGGATCAATTACCAGTCAGGGCACATGCCTGGGTTGTGGGCTCAATCCCCAGTGGGAGACGTGCAGCAAGCAGAGAATCAATGATTGTTTCTCATCAGTGATGTTTCTATTTTTCTCTCCCTATCCCTTCTTCTCTGAAATCAATAAAAAAGAAAAAAGACCATCCCTCCTTTGCAGCCTGATCATAAAATAATACACATTGAGAGCTTATAATATTCCAGGTTATTGTGATAGGTATTTTCTATTAAGTTTCTCATATAATCTTCTCAAAACCTTTATGAGTGATAGCATTATGATCTCCATTCACAGAGACTCAGGGAGGTTAAGTAAATAGGTTGAGATAACACAGGAAGTGGCAGAGAGGGGGTACAAACCCAGCTAATTCCAAAGTGCCCACATATGTAACCAGTAAGCTCTGACCTTTGCTAAGCCCTAATTGACCAGGTAACACAATTGGTTGTGTTGCTAAGTTTGTCCCCAGAATTGTGGCATCTAATGCATGTTGCATCTGGAGGCTGTGCAGTATAATCTTGATAAGATTTCTACATGATCTGGTCATTCCTCTCTCGCCTATGTCATCTCTTAGTCCCTTCTCCTCCCCTATTGTGTTCCATTGACCTTGGCCTTATTTCTCATCTGCAGCCACGTTGAGTCTAAGTCATTGTGTCCTATGGATTTCATGTTTCTTGTGGACGCTTCCAGTTCTTTCCACATAGTTTTCAAACCACAAATCTTCTTTCCCGGACCCAGAAATTAATACAACTTTTCCCAAGGCCTTTTATTCCAGACACCTGCCACTTACCCTCTGATTTTCTTCTGATTCTTAAAAGCACAGCAGTGGCTCGGATAAGAAAGGTCAGCCCGTGTGAGGTGGAGGAAACTTAAGAACATTGGAAGTTTCTTTAGAGTCCAAGTGTTTCTTGCTATCAGTTCCTTGAGGTGCTCCAGGCCTTTGTAAGGCAGGGCAGTAACACTGGTATAAGAGACGTCCCTGGGGGGAGGGAGGAGGAGAAAACAGAGTAATACAGAGAGGTGGTGAGCATCCAGAGCCTCTAACTCTTGTCCAGAAAGTTAAAAAGTCTGAGATTAATGTAGAAATCATAGGCTCCTTTCTGCTACCAAATATACACTCTGAGTTCTTTATATATAGTCACTGGTCTAAGAAAGGATATTAGGCTTCTAAGTGATAGATAGGTGATGAGGTTCTCCCATGTTTATTGCTTGGACCTCTGGTATCCATGAATACAATAACCATTTAGCAGACATTTTATTTTATCCATTGCAATACATACAACTCTTAGAGTCAGAGATAGACATCAATTCTATTCTGGAAATCATACCTATAGCTACTAAAGGCTTTTAAGAGGCAAAAGAAATATATTTGAACAGGCTTAAAGCGGCCCAAATTGCTCTCAGTCTCTGTGGGGAATGGGGTTTTGGGTTTAATGAACTGCTCAATGATACAGATCAACACCAGTATCATGAAAATATCCTGAAGATGCAGGACTTGGAGTCATACCAGTTGCATGGTAAATTCATGAAGAGAGAGAGAGAGAGAAAGAGAGAGAGAGAGAGAGAAAGAGAGAGAGAGAGAGAGAGAGAGAGAGAGAGAGAGAGAGAGAGAGAGAAACATTATGGTTGCCTCCTGTACACACCCCAACTGGGGATCAAACCCACAACCTAGGCATGTGCCCTGACCTGACAAACCTGACACCTTTTGGTGTGTGGGACAAAGCTCCAATCAACTGAGCCACCATTCCCGCCCCCGCCCCCCCCCCCAATTACATTGTAAGATATTTAATATAACTGTAGTGTCTGATTAGCAAGTGAATTTCAATATTTACAACTTCTCCCTCCACATCATTGTAACTGGATTTTGCTGGGGTTTACATTCTCAGGCTTCAAGGCTGCAAGAACCTGCTGCTCAGTTTTCATAAACACGAAGCTCATGCATTTTCCCCATTCTAACCACAACTGTGATTGTCAGAACATTTGCTATTTTGTTTTGTATTTAATTTAAAAATTCTAGCATTCAGTATTTCCCAAATCTCACCTGGTAGTAAGAATTACCTGTGGTGCTTGTTATTGTCTGATTCCCAGGAAATATTTAACATTAAAGCAAGTACATTTGGGGGGGAAAAAACTGGCATAGTCAAATAATTGTAAGGTTTGAGGTGCAGGAAACTGACGACCAAGGAGTTTTAAAGTAAAGTTTATTCCCCAGTAATGAACGGGACTCATTATGGAGGTAGAGAAATCAGAATTGAAGGAGTTGGGAGTGGGGATGGACCCAGCCGGGCTGCCACCTGGACACGGAGGATCAGCAGCATGTGGCTGGTCTGGGGGTCTTTTTAAGGGGAGGAACAGGAGAGGGTTGGACCCAGGGCAGAACAGGAAGGGGTGGGCTCCAGGACACTTTGGCAGGCGCTGATTGATGGCTCAGTGTCTTGGAGATGTCTCTGTGACAGATGCCAGTAATGTCATAACTCCGCCCACCAGTTGGGAGGAGGGAGAACCTTATAATAACTTTTCAGGTAGTGGGAGAGTTGAGGGATTTGGGAACCAGCGTTATAGACACAATTGTGAAGTAGATGCAGCTGGACCTTGCTCTCTGGCCTAACTGTCCTGATGCGTGTGTCTTTCTTTTGGCCATGTTACCTCCCAGGTATAGCCATTGTTCTGCTTCTAGCTTTCTGGAAACAACTTATGTGTTCTATTATCTAGTGATGCTTTTTGTCAGTGTTGGATACACTGACTGTGTGTGTTCATTTCAAAGAATTTATCCTTCCAAGCAATGTGTTTGTATTTTATTAGATTTTTAAAAATTTCCTTTTCTTTTTTATGTTTCAATTACAGTTTACACTCACTATCATTCTGTATTAGTTGCAGTTGTACAGCAGAGTAGTTAGAAAATCATGTACTTTACAGAGTGGCCCCCCAATGTTTCAAGCACCCACCTGGCCCCACACACAGTTATCATGATATTATTGGCTATATTTACTATGCTGTAATCTACATCTCTATGACTATTCTGAAACTACCAATTTGTACTTCTTAACCCCTTCGCCGTTTTCACTCAGCCTCCAACTCCCCCCACTCCCCCAGCCTTGACAACTGTCAGTCTGTTCTTGAGAAAATACTTTCAGAACCACTTCAGTTACTGCATGACAAAACATCCCCAAAATGAAGTGGCATCAAACAACAATCCTTTTATTCTAAGAGTAGTTTTTGTGGGTCAGGGATTTGAGCAGGGCATGCCAAGATAGATTTGTCTCTGTTCCGTGATGTTTGGTGCTCAGCTGGGAAGACTTGATGGCTGATTACCCCATGGCTGAGAGCTGAAGGCTCTGTCACCTACATGCCTGGTGTCAGCACTGGGACAATTTAAAGCTGAGCTCAGCTGGGATGATGCTGTGGCCTCTCCATGTGGTTTGGGTTTCTCACATCGTGGTGGCCAGCTTCTGAGAGGGAGCATCTGGAGAGAGAGCGTTCTGACAACTGGTAGATTCAAGGGCAGGGGACACAGAACCCATCTCTCAATAAAAGGAGTGTCAAAGAATTTGATGCCTAATTTTAGAACTGCCATAGTGGTCTAAGTGGCAAGGATATCATTGAGGCAGTTATTTAGTGAAAACTGGTAACTCACCATTCTACAAATCAGTGTTCCCAGTTCAGCCCCCACCCTGGACCAGTGTCAGAAGCACCTGCAGTACAGATGCCTGAGCTACCCCAGGCCAACAGAACTAGAATCTCTGATGGTATGGCTCAAGAATATGCGTTATTTAAAAATGCTCTAGATCAGTGGTTGTCAAAGTCATTAGTCAACAGAGCCAAATATCAACAGTACAATGATTGAAATTTCTTTTGAGAGCCAAATTTTAAAAACTTAATCTATATTGGTAGGTACACTGTTATTAACTTAATTAGGGTACTCCTAAGCTGGCCTTTGCTAAAAACTCAAGGGGCCAAAGAGCTGCATGTGGCTCTCCAGCCGCAGTTTGCTGACCACTGCTCTAGATCATTCAGTCTCATCTCAGATTCTCAGCATTTTGATGAAACAGGTGGATACTAACGTTAAGACAAAGAAACAAAGCATGTTGTGCCCAAAGACTCAGCAAAACAAGGGTGGAGTCATAACTGTCATTTGGGTTTAGAGTCCTAGATTCCATGTCCTACAAACTTTTCTCTAGTCTTTTTTTCCCCTTTCCTTTAATTTTTTCTTTCTTTTTTCTCTATCCTTTATCTTCAGGTCTCTTGAACACAGATCTAGGCACAGCAACCCGGGAGGGAGGAATTGATTTTGTGGTCTGATTGTCTACAATGAGTGTATCCCCGGTGCTTCTAGTTGAGTCCCAGTGAGGATGCCTGGGAAGGCATGGAAAAAACAGGTAACAGAAAATGTGTATAAACTTTATGACAGGAGCAACTGTAATGTACTCGGTCCGTGGCATATAAGAGTGTTCAGTGAATGCTAATTCCATCCTTGCCTCAATTTAGTTTGTTGGGCTCAAGGGAGAAATAAGAAACCCGGCAAATATAGCCCTAGCCAAGATATTGACTTGCATATCCAACTGCTTGTCTGACCTGGATACCTCACTGTCATCTCCAACTTACCAGGTCCATCTCCAACTTTTGATCTCCTTACCCCCATCCCATCCTGCTCCTTCTCTGCTTAATTGGCAAAAGACCTGTAGATTTGAACTCCAAAAGACTCTTGAACCCATGTGTTTGCATCTCCAATGTAAGCTTGCTAGTTTAATTTACACTATTTCTTGCTGCAGTAGCTTTCTGATCCACCCTTAATCTTTCCCAATCCATTCTCCACACAGCAGCTGGAATAGTCATAACACATCACGTGAGAAAGTTCACATTCCTTCTCAGAAACTTACAGTGACTTCCCGTTATACCACAAATAACATCTACTCTTCCTACAGTGCCCCTTAAGGTCCTGTAGATCTGGCCCTTGCCTTCCTCTCCAACCTCATCTCAGGGCCCTAAGGCCACTTACAGCCCTAATTGGAACCTGTCAGAAGTCATGTTCCTCCCCATTGGCATGAGCTACTTGATGTAGCTATGCATATCCATTATGACTGTTGCTGCAAAGTGCTCCTGAGGTGCTGTCCTCTGCTGACCCAGGCTGCTCCGCTCCTGCTGCTTTGGCACTTACAGAGTCAGGTAAAGGGAACAATTGTGTTTCCCTGCTTTTTGGATTTAACCTCCCTTGCAGAGACCTGCAGGTGTTTGTTTTTATTGATTTCAGAGAGAAGAATAGAAACATCAATGATGAGAGAGAATCTGATTGGCTGCCTCCTGCATGCTCCACACAGGGGATTGAGCCCACAACCCTGGCAAAGTGCCCTGACCTGGAATCAAACCATGACTTCCTGGTTCATGGGTTGATGCTCTGAGCCACTGAGCCATGCCAGCTTCAGTGAGATCTGCAGTTTTAATCAGACAGTCTGGGTTATCAGAAAGGAAGGTAGGAGTTCCTGTATGCTTCCCGACAGACATAGCACAGCCTTCCTTCCACTCAAAGTAGCCCAGAGGAATGATTCTTCCCTCCAAGCCTACTCGTATTTCCTTATTTCCTAAATTCTGTCCACTCTCTTCCAAGGGCTTGTATCCTCTTAGAGTCTCTCTTGCCCTTGCCATAAATATTTACAGTAAAATGCAATTGGGCTAAAACCCCCTCCCCATTAGATATCAGCTCAACTGTTTATGTGTCTACAGTCCCATGGTTCTCATTACTACCACCTTAGTTTAGGTCTGAATTGCATTTCGGCTGAATTTTGCAAAAAATTTCTTGACTGGTCTCCCAGAAAGTCTACTAATCCCACTTTCAGACTTGGAAAAAATATTCTTTCTAAAACTTGGATCTCATTCTATTGCTCCCTAGTTTGAAGCCCTTGGTTCCTCATGTCTACAGAATGAAGTTTAAGCTTCTTAGAAGAGGAACCCTCCTTCCTTCCACATTTATTTATCTTGGTTTTAATCTTTCATTAGAAGCAATCATTGGCTGATGATCGTTGGTGGCATAAGAGTGAGTCACCGAAAAGCAGATTGGGAGCTTGTCCATGTGCAGACTTTACTTTAGGACAATTGTGTAGGGAGCTGGCCATTGTGCTGTTGTACCTAAAATATCAATTCAGCGGTCTTTTTGTTTTAGGGTTATTCAACTTCTTCAGAAAAGAGACCTCAAATCTTATCCTAAAGGAGAAGTACTTGGCTGCTGCAGGCATTTAGTTTGACTGGGTTAGAGGATTAACATTTCCAATTATAGACCTTCAATAAATTCTTCTGTTTTAGTCCCATGTCTAACTCATGCCCCATGCCACACCCATCACCTCTAAACCTCATCCCCCTCAGAGATTCTGCAGGACAAGGCAGCTGCCTCTGACTGTATGCTCTTGTGAGTACTCCAAGTTTCACCTTCCTTGTCCTCTAGCTTTTCTGTAGCTCTCCATACTATTGATGTGGCTCACCTGCCTCTTTGTCCTTGTGGATTTATGTATATTAAAGTTTTATTTTCCGTCTTTTTTGGGAGATCTCAGGAGGCCGAGGAAATAAAAGGTTATGCTGAATGCATTATCTTTGACTTTTTTTCTCTCTAATAATTACTACTTTTATTCCTCTGGCTAAGATATGCAGAGGTGATTTGAGGTTTATATTTTAACTAGAACTTGTGAATGTAGTCATCTTGATGGAAACCTACAAGCTGGAGGGCCTCCCTTTCTCTTATTGACTCTGGCACTTTGCACAGAGTTCATTACGTGATGGGCACTAAGCTTCATGAGAATTTGTCTCTAGCAAGTTTTTACTCACAAAACAGCATGCAGCAGAGCCTAGCCTGGCAGACACTTTGAAGTCTAATTGTTTAGGTCATGGGAACTATCTCAAGTTAAGTGTCCGAGGAAACTAACAGGACCTGAATTTAGAGAGAAGGAGGCCTATAGGGTCACATACAAGGCAAGAAGGTCACCCAATTTTATGATGCTAGAAAAAAAAGTCCACTGATATTTGATGTCACAGAAAGAACAAATTGCTTCTCAGAAGCAATTATGTACAGTAGCATCTCCAAACATTAGAGCAATTTCATTTTTTCCATTTTTGTCATCATTATTTAACATTAACCTTTGATGAATTTAATTGCAAATAAAATAAGCACCAATTGGCTTGTCAGTGTTTCTGCAGCAATGTAAGCGTCTGTTAACGCTTGCTTGTAATGAATGTGGGTTTTCTAAAGGTCACTGTGTAGAAGCTGATCATTATAAAAGTGTAGCCACATCTGTAAATTGGTAGATGAAATTCATCTAAGAGCAGAAAGAAGATTAATTTACTGCTTAAAAGGCAATTTAATAAATCATTAATTCTAAATTAAAAATAACAGGTGTAAGACCTGTAAGTTCAAGGCAGTGAGCTTATCTAATGGTTAGTTTAAAAGAATTTAAAAACACAATATGCATTCGAACACAATATGTATTCATTGCTTTCTATGTCTTAAATATATTCTAGATTCTTGGGCTACAGCAGAAAACTAAAATGCAGATATTCCTGTTCTTCTTATGCTTACATTCTATAGGGGAGAGAGAATTTTAAAAAAAGTAAAACTTGCAGAATGCTAGCTGACAACTATTAGTATCACGGGAAGAAGAATTATAGAGAAGAAGAAAGGAAGAGCGCAGAAGTGTGGTCATAATTAGAGATGTTGGAGGCTGTCAAGGAAGGCCTCACTGAGGAAATAGTTAAGCAAAGGTCTGAAGGAGGTGAGTAAGAGAGCCATGCTGATATCTGGGGAAGAGCATTGCAAGCAGAGACGCCAGCCAGTGCAAAGGCCCTGAGGTGAGAGCGCACCTTGGTGTGTTTGAGTATGCAAGGAGGCCAGGGTGGCTGGAGCTGAGCCAGTGGTCTTGGGGGAGGGGGTTTGAGGAGTTTAGGAAATGTGTGAGAAAAAGTCGAAGAGGAATGGGGGTGCCATATCATGTGAGTCTTGTAGGTCATCAAAAGTACTTTGTCCTTTCATCAGAGTGAGATCATAAGCCTTCAAAGTAATGTACAAACTAATTATATATTTTTTAATTTTTATTATTTATTTATTTTTTTAAAATTGAATAAATCTTTATTGTTCAGATTATTACAATCGTTTTCCCCCCGCCCCATAACTCCCCTCCACCTGGTTCCCACCCTACCCTCTGCCTTTACCTCCCCCCATGCTGTCCTCATCCATAGGTGTATGATTTTTGTCGAGTCTCTTCCTGTACCCCCACACAGAAACCCCTTTCCCTCTGAGAATTATCAATCCACTCCCATTCTATGCACCTGATTATATTATATTCACCAGTTTATTCTGTTCCTCAGATTTTTAATTCATTTGACTTTTAGATTCACTTGTTGATAGATATGTATTTGTTGTTCATAATTTTTATCTTTACTTTTTTTTTTTAAACTTTTTCTTATTTTTTCCTCTTTTCAAACTAACTAATTTT
This sequence comes from Pipistrellus kuhlii, assembly GCF_014108245.1. Lineage (NCBI taxonomy): Eukaryota > Metazoa > Chordata > Mammalia > Chiroptera > Vespertilionidae > Pipistrellus > Pipistrellus kuhlii. The sequence continues at coordinate 6,817,546 of NW_023425404.1, forward strand.
AAAAGGATCTATCTGGTTATTGCTTTGAAAGTAAACCAAAGAGAACAAAGAGTGGAAACAAGGATACCAACAATAGAGAGGATGATGCCTTGGACAAGAGTGATAGCAGTGGAGATGCTAAAAATGGTGGGCGTTGGTATAGCTTTAAAAGATAGAGCCAATGGGATTTTACGATGGCTTAGATATAGGGTATGAAAGAAAGAGGGAAGTTAAGAATGACTCTAGGATTTCAGGTCTGCAACTAAAAAGGTGGAGTTGTCATTTCCTGAGATGGGGAAGACCGCAGGCAAGGCGGCTTTGGAAGGAATGATCAGAGATTCAGTTTCAGACAGATCAGATTTGAGATGCCTATGAGACATCCAAATGGTATTGTCAAGTAGGCAGTGTATTGCAAAGTCTGGAATTTGGGAGAGTTGTTGGAATTAGAGATTTCTATTTGGGTGGCATAGGCATTAGGATCAGATGAGATCACTAAGGAAATGAAGGGAGATAGAGATGAAAAGAAGGCCAGTACTCTGTGGGACTTCTATTTTTAAAATTAAAAAGCTTTTGAGGATGATACCAGTTGTACTTTTAGTTAATTGAAGAATTGCAAAGTTTTGTATGACTTTGAGGATCTTTGCAATAGCTCCATTATATCTCCCACCAAGAGCCAGCCCACTCGTTGGGAAATGCTATGCAAATTTCACAGTAGTTATAAAAGCAACCTTCCTGTTTTTCTCTTATTGGTGGCTATGGAAGTAAAAGATGTTGCTGATTAATTAACTTGAGTTGTCGACACAAGTTCTCTAGTCTGAAGATTCCTATGACCATCCTCTGGTTCCCAGCAAGAAGCCAGCATGCAGACAATTCTGGAAAGGTAATTGTCTGTTCTTTCGCTTCAAATTCTTCTGGGACTTCCCTCGAAGCTCTTGTAGACTCCACAAAATGGTTTCAGGCCCTCTCCTTTGCTGGGCCTCTGAAGACGTGTGACCAAGGAAGGACAACCTGCTTTGGTTGCCTCCTTGGCAACTCAGCCTCTTGGCATAGACTGGCTGGCGCCCAAAGGGGAACTGCCAAAGTGTGTTTCTCTCTGTAATTCATCTCATAGTCCATGAGCAGAGCAGCCTTCCAGACAAACCTCCTCTGGTTCCCACCCCTAGGAGGTTCCCTTCCTTCCAAGAGAGCCGCTCTGAAGGCTCTGCTTGGCAAACACAGAAAGGAAGACAAGGAACTCCAGGTATTGGGTCTTCAAGCTCGATTTTGATTTCCTGTCCCTTGAGGGAGGTCCGATGCCTGCCAAATAGGCGGGAGGCCCAGAGCAGTCCTGAGGCAGTGGCTGGGACAGAGGTATCCAGGACTAATAGAGACAGGGCTGAGGGAGGGCAGAGGCAAAGGAAAGAAGGCATGGGGGTGAGTTGAAGAGAGCCACACACTGTAACGGGTTATGCAACTGTAACTAATATATCCATGGTAACTCTTCCGTGGGTCAGCCCACCTGCTGAGCCAGGTCATATTCCTCACAATATGATTTCAGCACAACATACTTTGAAACTCTATTCTTCAGCCCAAATTATGTTTTCATTTTCTTTTTCCCAATTAGTTTATATTATATTCATTTCAGGTGTACAGTCTAGTGGTTAGACATTAATATAACTTATGAAGTGATTCTCCTGATAAGTATAATACCCACCCGACATCATACATAGTTATTATAATATTATTGACTATATTCCCTATGCTGTTTATCCCTGTGACTATTTTGGAACTGACAGTTTCTCTCTCTCTCTCTCTCTCTCTCTCTCTCTCTCTCTCTCTCTCTCTCTCTCTCTCTCTCCTCTCTCCTCTCTCTTTCTTTCTCTCTCTCTTGCTTTTTTTCTTTGTTCTTTGAACATATCCTATGCTTTTTTCAGACTTATCTTTTTTCTTTATCTTATAATTCTATCTCTGTTGTCACTCTACCCCCTCATCTGAAGACCATCTCAAATATCACCTCCCTAAATGAGGCCTTTGCTGGTTATCCTAATCAGAAATGATAATCTTGATTCTCTAATATCTCTTATGGCTGTTTTTACATTAAATTCACAGTGCAGTTACTTATTCCCATTTCTCCCAAATTTGATTATAACCTATTTAAAAACAGAGGTTGTTAACTTTCCTGGCATTCAGTAGGTGCTCAGTAAAATGCCTGTAGAAAAAGTGAGTAAATGCACACCTTGCAAGGGTTTGTTTCAGATTAGCCAGTTCTTAGAAAAGGGAGAGAGGATGGGAGAGAGCTAGTAGTTATGACTAAAACTGATTTTATTTAGGCCAAAAATTTTACCCAGGATCACAACTTAATAAAAAGACAAAACAACACAATTTTAAAATATTTTAACCATTTTAAAATGGTTAAAATATTTGAACAGACATTTGCAAAAGAAAATATACACATGGCTAATAAATACAGAAAATGCTCAACATCATTAATAATCAGGGAACACAAAGAACAACTACAATGAGATATCACTTTATACCCATTAAATGGCTAGAATAAAAAGATTGATAATGCAATGGGTTTGCCAACCTGCAACCTGCAACTCTTAGACCTCATTGGTGAGAACAGAAAATGGGACAAACATTCTGGGCAAGTTTTACAGTATTTCTTATAAAGTTAAATATACATGTATCCTGTGACCTACCGTGTTTCCCCGAAAATAAGACATCCTCCGAAAATAAGACCTAGTGCAACTTTGGGAGAAAAAATTAATATAAGACACTGTCTTATTTTTGGGGAAACAGGGTAACAATTGTACTTGTAGATTTTTACATTAGAAAAATAATAAGCTATGTAGGTAGGTGTCTATAGGATAGTGGGGCATGAGGGAACTTTCTGGGTGAAGAAAATGTTTTAAGCCTTTACTGGGGTAGCGTGGCATAGTTTTGCTAAAACTCATTAAATTTTACACTTGAGAAATGTGAATGTTATTGTATATAAATTGTACCTCAAAAAAATGAGCAACTTAGAAAGTCATGTATTCAACACTCCTGTGCACTTTAGGAATGCCAAAAAAAAACCCCTGCTACACTTCTTCAGCCATCTAACAGTATGACCTTATGATGATCCTTGAGTCAGAAAGAAAACCATAAAAAAAGATTGTTTTTTCTGTACACCAAGGTGGCAGAGCCATGACCCTTAAATTTTCAAATGATTACTTTGATCAGCACAAAGAACAACGGTTAATTTTGAAGTTTATTTTTTATTGATACATGTAATGCAAATTCAAGGATATTATAAGAGACTAGAGGCCCGGTGCACAAAATTTGTGCATGGAGGTGTGTGTCCCTCAGCTCAACCTGCACCCTCTCCAATCTGGGACATCCCTCTCACAATCCAGGACTGCTGGATCCCAACTGCTCGCCTGCCTGCCTTCCTGATTGCCCCTAACTGCTTCTGCCTGTCAGCCTGTTCACCCCCTAACCACTCCCCTGCCAGTCTGATTGATGATGCCTAACTGCTCCCCTGCCAGCCTGATTGCCCCTAATTTCCCTCCCCTTCAGCCATGGTCACTCCTAACTGCCCTCCCCTGCAGGCTTGATAGCCTCCAACTGCCTTCCCTTCCAGGCCTGGTCCCTCCCAATTGCCCTCCACTGCTGGCCACCTTGAGGTGGCCATCTTGTGTCCACATGGGGAAGCCATGTTGTGTGTTGGAGTGATGGTCAATTTGCAAATTACTCTTTTATTAGATGGGATAGAGGCCTTGGTGCATGGGTGGGGCAAAACACCCTGGTTTGCCCTGAAGGGTGTCTTGGATCAGGGTGGAGTTCTTTTTGGGTGTGGGGTAGCCTGGGCAAGGGGCCTGTGGCGGTTTGCAGGCTTGCCACACCCCCCAGTGACCCAAGCAGAGGCCCTGGTATCTGGGATTTGTTTATCTTATATAATTGAAACTTTGTAGCCTTGAGGGGAGGCCAGGGCCAGCCAGGGCTGGCAGGAAGCTTGGCTTCCTCCATCGCTGGGGAAACCCAAGCCTCCTGCTAGCTCCATGGCCATAGCCATCTTGGTTAGGTTAATTTGCTCACTCCTGATTGGCTGGTGGGTGTGGGTTTAGCAGAAATACGGTCAATTTGCATGTTTCTTTTTTATTAGTGTAGATTTCCACTTCTTAGGAGATACTTATAATAGTAAGGGGGACTGTAATAATATAGTCATTTTTAACAGTAAGCTAATCTTATTAATGTGGGTTATGCAATTTAGACTTTAGTGAACCCTGGTTATTATAGAAGGCATTGCATTTCAGGGCTTATAATCCTTTCAGAAAATAAACACCAAGAGTGCTTTCAAAATAATATTAAATGAAAAGAAGATAGTAAAAAATAGAAAGTATTAAAATAGAAAATGAGATTGCATATCTTGATTAAAAATCAATAAGTAAGAATGTTATTAAATAAGGCTTTTTAAAAAAAACACCAAAGATTGGAGAATAGAGAATAGATCACTTTAGCTGTGGCATCTATTTAAAATTAGATTCTTTTCTAATTTAAATTTGGCAAAAGGTGGTAAACTAAGTGGGCAAGTTTGTTTTTGCCAACTGTAGAGATGACTGTATTCAGTCATAATTACCTTTAGGAGGCAGAAATATCTATGCCATTCATTTCTCTTTCTAGATGAAGTTTAAGCTTTTCCAAGTTTAGCTTTTACATTAAATCTCTACTTAATCATGGTTATTTGATTTTCAGTTTCAATTTATCAAATATTTATTGAGTACTTGCTTTCTTTTTTGAAGTAGGGGATTACAAAAATTATATAAGAATCCATTTTCTTTAGGATCTTAAAGTCTAGCCTTGAGGAGGAAGTATGTGGAAAATAAAGTAACAAATGTCTGAAGATTTTGACAAAAGTTCAACACAAGATAGAAGTGATGTTACTTTAGTGCATACTTAGTTAAATAAATTTTAAGAAAACTGTGCTTGGAATTTGAAGAATGAGACTGGGCTTATCTTTTTTTAAAAAAAATGTATTTTTTTTTTGACTTTTTACAGAGAGGAGGGAAGAGGGATAGAGAGTTAAAAACATTGATGAGAGATAAACATTGATCAGCTGCCTCTTGCACACCCCCTACTGGGGATGTGCCCGCAATCAAGGCACATGCTCTTGACCGGAATCAAACCTGGGACCCTTCAGTCTGCAGGCCAACACTCTATCCACTGAGCAAAACTGGTTTTGGCTGGGCTTATCTTTGTTCATTTCTACCTTTCCTTTTATTGGCCTCTCAGATGCTGCCACTCCCATTGTCCTCTCTTCCTATACTAATGCCTTTTTTTTCTTCTTAATTTAATTTTTATTTTAAATGGGCCCACTTTTTATTTTTATTCTCATCTAAAGAAATGTTTATTGATTTGTAAGGAGAGAGGAAGGGAAGGATAGATAAATAAATAGGTAGATGGATAGATAGATAGATAGATAGATAGACAGATAGATAGATAAACATCAATTGGTTGCCTCCCGTATGTGCCAAAAATCAAACCTGCAACCTATGTATGTGCCCTGATTGGGAATTGAACCTGCAACCTTTTGGTGTCCAGGGTGATACTCCAAACAACTGAGCCACCAGGCCAGAACTGGACCTATTTTTTAAAAAACAAATTACACTGGAAACTTGATAACCCCCACGGCAAGCTTCTGTGTTGCCTCTCCCTGCATTCTGCTTTTTGAAGAAGCAACCACTCTTATGATATTTTTTCCATAATTGGAGATATTTCTCCATGTGTTGGCTTTTGATTCACCCACTGACTCTCTATCATGAAGATGAGGATTTAGCTTTCTTCACCCTACACATACACCTACCTGACACCCCCTCTACTTTCCTGAAATAGTCTGAGGACCTATTTGGATAAACCCAGATTCAGTATTTTAGTTATTACAGCTCTGCATATTATAATTTAATTTCCTTTTTATGTAACTCTTTTGATTCTTCATGAGATGTCTCTCTTTCTTTTTTTATTAACGTATCTTGGTTTGAGTGGACCTCTTGCTTAGCCTTGCCACGTGCTCTAAAGTTGTGTAAAACACCTCTCAAACCAGGTTTTCATAGGGTCAGTTTAATCTATCAACCCTTTTTTATTTCTAGAACTTTCTTTCGGTGTCCTCCATCCTCTCAGCTCTGATATCGGACCTCAAGATTCCCAGGCTCTGCCCTTAGGGTCACCCTGGGAATTACCTTTGTTTCTCTCCAGTGTTGATCACTGCTTCTGAATTCCTCACTGCTTTTCTCCTTCTTGGTGGAACCAAGAGGGAAGGCCAGGGGCAATTTGGAGGCTCTTATCAGCTAGACCAGCACTGCTGAAGGTGTGGTGCCCTTTGGCTGTTTCTATGAGTCTTTGGTAAGGTCAGAAGCTTGTACTGGAATGTAAGTCAACTACTTCACTGTTCAGTTGGAGCAACTTCATTTTCATGGGAAGATTTAAATGCAGGTTAAACTTCAATGTCTGATTTTAATAAAACGGAATTTTTGTATGTGACATTTCACCATTTTCACCAGGAGAAATCACATAACATGGAAGTGTTTTCAAATACCTATTCTAAAGGCTCTTTCCAAATCATAAATTTCTTTAGAAAAGCAACAACCTTTCTCATTCATTGTGAAATATCACTTTTATCTTAGAGGAGTATTTAAAGATATCTTTAAAAAATAACTTTTAGGCTCTAGCCTGGTGGCTCAGTTGGTTGGAGTGTCATCCCGTTTACCAAAGGAGTCTGCAGGTTAGATTCACAGCCAGGGCATATACCTTGTTTGTGGGTTTGAGTCACTTTCTCTCTAAAAATCAATAAAAACATGTTCTCCAAAGAAGATTAAAAAATATATAGCTCTCAGATTAAAAAAAAAAAATCACAGAAAAGGTCAACACATATTTTTTCACTTGTCTTTTTGTAAAAAGAAGAATGCATAAAACTTTGTGAAGTATTTGCCATGAATTTACAATGAATCCCCACGTAATACAGATTTTCAGGGTCTCTCTGCCCTCTTTCATGAAACCTATGCATTAAGAGAAAAAGGCCATAAATCCAAGTAAGTAGGTACATTTAATCTAAAAGTGAAGTAGAGTTATTAAAAGTGACAGTGAGGATAAGTCTTTGACACTGTGGATCACTCAGTGTTTTCTTGGATGCATCCATTTCCTACCTCAGGGAATGCTGCGACCCTATAATACAGTTCCTCATGTAATGTAAATATCTATGTTTTTCAATGGTCTTAGATGACCCTGTTAGCCATCAGAAAACACAGATATTTACGTTACGATTCATTTACAGTAGCAAAATTATAGTTATAAAGTAGCAACGAAAATAATTTTATGGGTTGGGGGTCACCACAACATGAAGAATTGCATTAAAGTGTTGCAGCATTAGGAAGGTTGAGAACCACTGCCCTACCTGACACTTGAGGGACAGTGTCATCCTATATAATAAAACTCTAATATGCAAGTTGACCGAATGGAGGAACAACGGGTGGAATGACCGGTGACTATGACATGCACTGCCTCCCAAGAGGGAGGTGACTGGTGGTGATGGCAGGGGGGTAGTGGGAAGGGTGGGGCTATCCAGCAGGTGGGTGCCAGTGGGGAGCCCCCAATTGCCCCATCTGCTAGTCACCCCACAGATGGCTCTGATCACCAGCGAGGCCTAGGAACCCTACCCTATATATTGGGAGCAATATCTTAGATTTAAAAATTAAAGCCTGGCAAGGCTACTCTAACACGGAAACAACAGGATGATGCAGCGATGGCATGCATGGACTCTGGCTTGCACATTTTGTGGTCAGCCCTGATTCTGACACTTATACCTGTGTGACAAAGCCAATTACTTAACTTCTCTCTGCTTCAGGTTTCTACCCATAAGTTGGGGAAAATGGTACTACTGCCTCAGAAGGATCATGTAATATACTACTTTTTATAATTAGGGCAAAAAGTAGATGCCCATACAACAGCAAGATGCCTCTCACCTGTATGAAAAGTATGGCCACTGGTGCATGCAGTGTCCTGGATTGTGAGAGGGATGTCTGACTACTGGTTTAGGCCGGACATCCCCTGAGGGGTCCTGGAAACTGAGAGGGCACAGGCCTGGCTGAGGAACCCCACACCAACTCCCACTCCTGCCCTCGAGCATGAATTTTGTGCACCGGGTCTCTAGTCTGAGTATAAAATATTAGTAACACTTAATTTGTTCTTATTTTTTTAAAAAAACATAAATATATGTAGAGCCTCTACTATTTCTTTTGGTCTCTACTGATTGACTGGTGCTTCTCCTGAGGTACTGTGTTCCATTGGCAGGGGCTTGACTAGATGATATTCGATGAGTTTATAAACTAAGGCCAAACCAAGAAGGGTGAAAAGATGGCACTGATGGAGAGGCCGGAGGGAGATATTGTAGAATTGACAGACCTTGGTCAATGTTGGACATGGAGGTGTACATCAGAGGAAATTCACAAATAGGTACTTTTTCCATGCTGTATCTCCATGATGTTCACATCCCATCTTCCCCAATAATAAGTTCTTCCAGATATGAATATAGCTATCACCTATATGCTTCCTTCTTTGTGCCATGCATTGTGAACCTAAGTTTTTGTGCAAACTAGAGTGCTTGCCACCTATTTGCAGACCTCATGTCTCAGAATTTTGCAAACAGCAGCTGTTCAAAAATGTCTGTTTCCCCCCCCCCCCCCTATGAGAGGGTTTCCCAGGCATATCCATACCACAGTGGCTGCCTGATCAGACATTTGAATAGCACGGTGGAGTGTGGGGCCTTCTGAGTCTCAAAGAACAAGGGTTTTCTTTTTAAACAGCCTAAACAGCTGGGCAGAAAAGTGCTAGCAGAAGTCTTTGTTCAAGTCAACAACATTCCCTACCCACAAACAGCTACTCATCCTAACCTCTTATCCAGAAAAATAAAAGAAAAAAATAGATGGATATATTCTTTTGTTCGTCTTACTCACAGCAGAGTTGGTCCACTGTATGCTCCTCCAAATGCATCTTTGTCAATAACTGACAGATATTTATTCTTGTTCAGGTAACTAGAGGGAGAGAGAGAAAATAGATTAGGTGAGATTAAGCAAATTAATTGAAATATCAAAATAAAATATGAACATGGTCCCATAGCTATTAAGAATTTGGAAATTGCCCTAGCTGGTTTGGCTTGGTGAATAGAGAGTCATCCTGCAGACTGAAGAGTTCTGGGTTTGATTACAGTCAAAGGTACATGGCCGGGTTGTGGGCTCCATCCCTGGGGCAGGGAGGGGGAGGCCGGAGGAGGGCTAGGCGAAGGTATAGAAGGCAGCCGATCAATGATTCTCTCTCATGATTGATGTTTCTATCTGTCTCTCTCTCTCCCTTCCTCTCTGAAATCAGTAAAAGAATATTTAGGGAAAAAATTGGAAATTTAAAAATTACTTTCTATGGCTTAAGCACTCCAAAAAAAAAAAATTATAGGTTTCAATTGTGCAAGGTTTATGCACATTAATTATGGCATAAGTCTTTGAAAGTGAGCATGTTTATTGTTTAGTATGCATATGTAGATTTTATATAAGTTACCTAATTCCCTGTTTTCCCAGCCAGTGGCAACTGTATTTTTCAATCATCTTCAATACCAAGTGACTTATAATTTTTTCTCAATATTTATCAGTATTCTCATTTACTTAAAAAATGTATTTTTATTTCTTTGAGAGAGGAAGGGAGGGAGGGAGGGAGGGAGGGAGGGAGGAAGGGAAGGAGAGAGAGAGAGAGAGAGAGAGAGAGAGAGAGAGAGAGAGAGAGAGAGAGAGAGAGAGAGAGACATCAGTGATGAGAGAGAATTATTGATCAGCTGCCTCTTGCATGCCCCCAGGGATGGAGCCTGCAACCCAGGCATGTGCCCTATCCAGGAATTGAACCATGACCTCCAGGTTCACAGCCACTGAGCCTCACGACCTGGCTTCCCATTTACTTTTGAAGAGGGCTTCAATCAGGAATGGAATGAAGGTGGTGAATGTGGTGAGTGGTGATGGGGACTGTGAGGGATTCAGCCTTTTTCTTTGGAATAGGGTTTCTAGATTTAGCAAATAAAAACACAGACCAGATAAACAATGAATACTTTTTTAGTATAAGCATTCCCCATTGCAATTTTTGAAACAGTCTTATACTAAAAGTTAAGATTTGTTGTTTACCTGAAATTCAAATTTAATTGAATAACCTATATTTTCTTTAACAATCCTATTTTGGGGAGTTAGTTTATGCACATGAGATTATAGAGTATATCTTTTGTGGGAGGGTTTGAAGGGCACATTGAGCTTTCCAGTTTGAAACACATGGGACATTTGAGGTTAAAATATTTTTGAAAATATATTCAAGTCACAAAAGTGAGTCTGAAACAAAGTTACTTCCAAATGGATAAAAGCTTCCAAGGGTTTTAAAACTGGCTTTCCCCACTAGCTTTTTTAGAGAACAAAATTGCCTAAAAAGATAAAAGCACATATATATCCATGTTAGGAAGTGATCTAAGTTTATGCCTGTTTAGAATAACTTACCCCATAGCCTAATCAATTGAAGAGTTAGTGAATGAGCCCCTATTGGTGCAATATTAGCACAGTGCAGACCCTTAGGTATGCTTAGATATCGATACAAATAATGCTTCTTTCATTCTGCTTATGGTGTTTGCTCTTCATGGTGGAAAATTCTCAAGGATGATGGCTAATAATAATAGTGTGATATGAGGATTCATGGTCAGAAGGATTCCTGTTTCAGAGCCCTCACAGAGAAATCTTCTTGGTTAACTGGCTGTTCCTCTCTTTCTCTGAGTCAGAGGTGAGGAGAAGGAGGGTGGCTCCATTGGTGGCTGATTGTGGGGAGGCAGCCTTGGTTGCTGTTCAGAAGGCAAAAGCAGAAGCAGCATGTCCATGGGGTTCCTGCCCTCAGCCTCCTCTAGTCCAGCAATTCCAAGCATCTGTCAGGGATGGAACTTATTTTGAATGAGATATGGAAGCCAGAGCCAGATGCGGGTCCCAACTAGAGCCATTGGAGGAAGGAGAGCTTTACTAACCCCAACGAAGTCTCCCTTTCTTGGGCAGGATGAGGGAATTAACCCAATAACCATGAAGTCTCAAACTGACATCGTAAACTTCCTAAAGTCGCTGCTAGCAGGTTTTCTCATCACACTCTTTATTTCTTTTTAAACTTTTAAAAATCAGTGTTTATTTTGCAAGCAAAATGCTCAAAAAACATTAAAATGGTCCAAATGCCTAGCAATATCCAGGTTCCAGTTAAGATTATAGGCAGATGCTGACCATTGGTTTCTCCATTGCTAATGCCTAAATTTCAACGTGCTCAATTCTGCACTTCAATGTGCATGATTCTTCTAGTTGGGGAGCAGTGAATTCCTCCAGTTCTCAGCATACATCAACATTTACCACAATAAAAATGATAAGAAAAACAGTGGCAGTAGCCATCATAGTCACTGCAAAGGGAACTATTTTATGACCCAGGGAGAAATCTGCCACAGCAAATCCAAGAATCAAAATCATTAATCCAGTAGAGAAAATAAAGTATCATTTGCAGAATCTATATGAACATTCTCCTTGGATTATTCTCTGCAACCAGGTCTGTTGACTACAAACTTAAGATGTCAGGTTCATGATGAGTCTTATCTTGTATTAATGCAACTCTTTCAAAATGAGATCTCATCACACTCTTTATTTGCTCATCATCTGTCTCCCCAACCAGAAAACAAGTTCTTTTTCTTATTTATTGCTGCGTCATTGGTACCATGTTCAATGCCTCTGTAATTACTTCTTGAATGAATATGTAAATTAAAAAGAAAGCACTGCATCTGTCCTCCAAAATAGTGAGGTAGGTGCTGCTAAACTCTTAGTATGACACATATGATTGCTTTAAGGGAAAAAGAATGGAAAATGAAGGATTAGAAGACTCAGCATATGGCATGGTGGTCAATTGACCTTTGATGGCTGTGACAAGGCAGATGGTCAACAAATGCCTTAGGGATGTGGCTCAGACATGGCCTCTTCAGGCAGTGGCTGGACGCCAAGCTTCCCGGGCATTGTTATGTCTGAAATGGAAGGCTCATCTCATCTCATACATATACGGGGCCCAATTAAGATGCTACAGCAGCCAATATGTGCTTTCTGGGTGAAAGGCTATCACCTAAGCTTCTCAGTCACAGGCTTCCTCTAATTATTGTCTGGCTCTTCTTCAACTCATGTGTCCATGGAGTTCCTTTGGTCAGTGATAGAGCAGGCAAAGAGCCAGCTTGGAGAAAACAACTGGAGAGAAGATCTTGAATAGCATGATTTCGTAAAAGGCCAATTAAGCTCAGCATAAGGGCCATGCTGGCTTGTGTCTCTTTTTGTATTCTTTGGACCATGCGGCTCGCAGAGCACATTCTGTCCCCAGACTGCTGAAAGTCAAGTAACGACTGGCGAGCTCATCTCAGTGTTTCCTCATCATCCTCAAGTACCGCGAGGGAAAATCGGCTTGCTCTCATCATTAAGAATCATTGTAGAACTAAATAATTGCTTGTCCAATTCTGCAGTGTTTTTGTCTGATATTCAATATGCCCCAAGGAGGCTGGTTGATAAGCATTGCAGATTACCAGAAATGTTGTAGGAGATTTCAAGTTGGGAAAGCCAGCCAGAGTACAGGAGGGGAGAAGGAGGATGGGGGGAAGGCATAGCCAACATGAACGGAGATGAACTGAGTCTTGGGGGAGGCCTACATCCTCTAAAACCAACATGGTTGTTCGGGCACTTTACCTCTTAGAGATAATTGGGTGCTTAGAAATGAAACTATCCCCCTGCCTTTAGCATTTGGAGAGCTGCCTTATTTAGCTCTTAACCTTGGGTTTAGATGGTTGATATACTTTCCATCTGAATCTAAAGAACTGGATGGGGGAACATCTAGATAAGCTTTAATAGGCAGGAGGAATTGCTTTCATTGGCCCCATGTATCACATAATATTTCCTGGGAATGTTGGTCTAGCTGGGGAGCGGTGTTGAAGAACTCAGTATGTACTATGGGTGCAATGTTATGGCCTCACTCTTGGGACATACCAGCCATCCAGTGAAAACATGGTGATGAATCAAGAAAGACCAGTTGCTGGGAAATTCCTAGCCAGAGGCACCCTCTGTGTTATGTTTAGCTGAGGAAGTGTGTCAGAGGGAGAAGTAGGACACTGTGGCAAGGGAAGATGTGGTTGTTGCTGAGCATTGCTCTCTGGGACACATTCAGCTCCAAGATGAAATTTTAGCCTGTGTCTCCATAATTCCAGTAGGGGACGCTTTGGCTGGCACCTGTTTGTGAGACTCTCATGGGAACACTTCTGTGGGGAACCGTAGTTCCCAGTTATCACATTTGTCATTTGGAATTAAAGGGAACCCTTGCCCAGCCCTCATTGCTCTGTGGAAATCCTTTGGTATCAGAAATCAGGATACTTGTCTGTAAACAGTCACAGGTGGGAAAACACACAGGGTTTCAACAGGATGAGAAAGCCAGCCTTGGAGCATCTCCCACAAGCTGCTCAAACACTTACTGAGAAATAATGGCTTCCTTAATCCTATAATCTCCTCTATCGTCATCTTTTCTTCTGTGCTCCAAGTTGCGGTGTTTTGCTTTTAATCAGCTAACATGCGATGCTAATTAGTACATGAATTGTGTTGACTTCCCTGTTCATAATGACTAGTGTTTCATTCTTAGCACATCAAAACAGGATTCCCCTCTTCTCCACCCAAATGTCTACTGTCTGATAGTAGCTACTTACTGGAGTTTGACAATAGAAAGTCCAATGCAGAGAATTAGACATTTTGAGATAAGCAGCACATTTCCACACCAGATTGGGTGAAAAGAGAGGATGAAAAGGAGGTTCCAAAGAATGAACATGTGGCTTTACTTGCAGTTCGACTTCTGTGGAATAGAAGATGCTTCTCTTTTTAAAAAATTAATTTCACATCTGAGTGATGACAGAGTGCTTGGTTCCATGTGAAATCACAGGACCATGTGCTCTTCCACTTCTGCCACGATTTTCGTGAACTTTTAATGAATTACCCAACTGCTGCAGAGGCACCGGCGCTCATTCTCAGTGTGGAATTTGTCCAACTTGGCTGTAGTCGTGTTCTTCAGTTTTGCTAACAAAAATGGGTCTCAATGAAGCCAAAGCTGCTAATTTCAGTAAATTGGCATGAAGCAGATGATGGGGAATACATGTTCTTTGGATGACATATTGTTTAAATTTGAACTTAGAGATGTTTGAACACACTTTGGAGAATTTACCTAACTGTTAGCATGCTATGTGCGAGCTTTGAACCCTAAGGATAATCATGGGATATTGATGTGTGTAGATGAGTTTGAAATCACAATTAGCATTGATAACAGAGGCATCAGTCCTGTGTTAAAATCACAAAGTGAATACTATTTCATTATTGCTATGGAAACTTGACCTTCTTCTACAGGTTAACCCTTATCTTTCTCTAGTCCCAAGCCCTCCTTGTCATGATCACCTTGATTTTGTCTTGGATTTACATGATGCCTTTACTGAAGGGCTAAAACTAAGAAAAAAATAAATTTCTATCAATTAGGAATTAGAAACAGGATAGAATGATGAAGAGATGGAACATTGTTTTATAACAGGAAGAGAGTTTCAAGTTTGGATTCAAAATACCGATTGGGGGGAAAAAAAGATCTTTGTTTTTTTATTATGATTTGATCTGAACTTTCAAACCCCAAAATATTTTTATCCAGATTACTATTATCTTTATCCCATGCTTGACCATTAACCTTTATCAGGAATTGGGAGAAAAAGATAGTATATTTCATCACACAATGGCCATTCTCACCAAATATCTTTACCTAGACTAGAGGTTCAAAAACTATGCCCATCCAGTCAAATCCTGCTTGCTGACTGTTTTTGTACATAAAGTTTTATTGGAACATAGCCACACCCAATTTTAATGAATGTCTATGGCTACTCTCATATTACAATTGTATAGTTGAGCAGCTGCAGCTGAGATCTTATAGCTCAGAAAGTCTGAATATTTGCTCTCTGGCCCTTTCCAGAATGAGTTTGCTAGTCTTTGATCTAAACTTTTAAAAATCAAGAAACAAATGGTTTTTTATTAAGAAATATTTCCCACATTGGTTGAACTCCTCCAAAATTAACTTTAACATTTCACATGAAAATGCCAAAAAAAAGTATGGTGCGATGGTGCACTGCTTTCTGTGTTTCAAGAGATGGTTACAATGGCTAGAACAGACTGTAATTCAGGGCACCAATAAATTAAAATCCAACATCTCCAATAGAACAATGCTCTATCATCAGCTCGGCCTCTCAAAGAGCTCATGAGATGGTTGAGGAGAAAGCTGGTGGGAATGTTGAGTCTCCCTACATAATTTCTTCATAGGTTTAATTTCAGAAGACCATCAGATGATCTGAAACTCTCATGAGCTCTCAGATTCTACACAGGCCATCTCTATAATCAACCTTGTTAATTTTACCTGCCTTAAAACAAGGTGGTATGTTCAAAGAATCTTCATGAGTCACATTACCCCAAAAGACCAGAGCTTCAAGAGTTTCCTAGGAAATTCTACATGCAGTATCCCGATCTTGAATATGAGTAATCCAGTATGCACTATTAAAAGGCCAAGCTAGTCCATCTACTTTAACTTTGTATGGTCATGAATAGCTTTTTATTTTTTTAATTTACTTATTTACTTTTAATCCTCACCCAACAGTATGTTTATTGACTTTTTAGAGAGGGAGAGGGAGAGAGGGAGGGAGAGAGAGAGAGAGAGAGAGAGAGAACATTGATGTGAGAAATATTGATCAGTTGCTTCCTATACTCATACTAACTGGGAAACTAACCCACAACCTAGGTATGTGCCTTGACCAGGAATCAAACCCACAACCTTTAGGTGTATGAGACGATTTAACTTAGCCACCCAGTCAGGGTGGTCATGAATAGTTTTTTAAAAGCAACACTAATAAATGTACAATGGAAAGAAAGCTCAGTGAACACAGTTTGGGGACACTCCCTCCTACCCTATTTCTTCTCTTACCAACAAAAGAAGAGAATTGGGAACAGAAAATATTGTTTCTTTTTAGTTTTTCTCTTTTCAATAGAAAATGTCTCTAAACTCCTTTGATATTCTGTAGCTGATTTTAAGGCCAAAGCCATACACTGAGATCCACTTAGCCCAGCAGAGTGTCCTAATTATAGAAGATACAATTTTGGAAATCTCTTAGAATCTTTGTGCAGTTCTCTAAACATGCCCTAAGGCCAATTATGAGTAGGTATAAGGTATTTTTAAGAAAATTGTCAATATACGTGGCCCAACTTCAACCCCAATTCTTTGAATTTAGTAACTGTTTGTCATGCCAACATTTCATTCAAGATTGAAGAACCTTATTTGGGAGCTTGCTGAGTTGGTGTATGGATAAAGACAGGTCTTTACTGATTAATGATTTTTTTCTGAAACTTTTGGTTGTGTCTTATCTTAAGTGACCTTCTTTCTCCCACATAAGTCTACTCTTCTTCTCAATTGCAAGATGTTTTAGCTTTCGTATTTCAGGCTGACTTAAGAAGTATAAACATTCTCCTGGGCTAAGAAACAAGTGGTCAAGGTAAAGTTGGGTGAACAGGCCTTGATAGTGATTGGCAAGTCGGCAATGATGAATTATAGCAGGACACAGGGAAGAGTCTTGAACCAGGGGTTCCAGGATTTGGCTTTGGCTTGGCATCTAGTCAGCTCTTTCAAATTTAAAAAGCCAGATTAAAACATACACACACACACACACACACACACACACACACACACACACGCAAGCATGCACGCACACACAAACCAAAACAAAACAAAAAACAACAAAATCAACAAACCAACAAAACAAACAAACAAACAAACAATAAAAACACCAATTTAAAAGAAGCCACATGTTCACTTTGGACTTCATATGTAAAATGTGATGACTGGGCAGGAAGGTTCATAAAGGTTTTCCACATTAGCAGTTCTTGGTGTTTGCTTTCCATTGATCACACTGGGAGAGATTTTAAAATCCCCACGCCCTGCCTAACCTGGACTAATGAAATCAGAATGTCTGATGGTAAAATCTAGGCACCAGTGTTTCAAATCTCTTCAGGGGGTTCAAATTGGCAGCCAGCATTGAGAATCATTGCTGTGTAGACCTTAAAGTCTGAATTTTATGCACCAAATGTCTATCCTTAAAAAATGGTAACTGAAGATGATGGGGAGTGATTCCTTCCAATGACTAAATGTGGAATAATAAAGAAGCAAATAATTTAAAGCATATATCCTAATCTTGGGCTTAATTTTTTTTTTCTCTGTAGAAGCAAAAGTTTTAGAAATTGATTATGTTATATCCATGGTTGGTTTCTGGTTCTTTTTCTCATCCATCATTCTGAAAAGTCATTTTTGGTTCAGACAAGAGTCACCTGGACATTGAACTCATAAGATATATTATCATCTCTGTTTGAAGATTTCTTCAATGTTCCTACCCCTTCTCTTGCTAATGAGGTTCTCTGTTGCCTTAATGGTAATCTCTTGATGTCCCCAATGTCTAGAACAATGTGACAGTCTTCTGAGATCTTTATACCCCAAGTATTTACAAACTGCCTTAATTATTTTAACAAGTCCCAATTCCCTACTTCTGGGATGATAATTTTTCTCAGGGTCAGGCTTTCTAGGAATAGTTGAATCAAAAAATAAAATATTTGGTTAGATCATGCCACATCAAAATCAAATGCTAATAATTTAAAAAATGTAATAAATCTAGGGGAAGTCATATTTATATCTCCAAGCAAGAAGGCAAATGCTATTGTACACTCAATGTTCAGATATTTTCCATTTGAAATGCATATCTGGATCTGGGTACCTTTCTCTTTAATGTGCTTTGACCCTTGATATTGTTCCCTTCAAGTTGATCCCACCAGAATGTAAATTCAGTGTGATCAGAGAGCTTGTTCATTTTTGACTCACCAATGAATAACACAGCACTTGGCTCATTGTAGGGGCTCAATAAATATGTTGAAAATGAAGGATTGTGTGAGATATGTATCATAAAGTTAAGCAGAATCTCTCCAATACTATAAATTTTGATATATAAGCATTCATAGTACTCTACTGAATCTTTTTAGACTTCACCTATATTTATTTTTAAAATTGACTAAAATCAACCTAAATGAGCCCATAACCAGACAAGCTAGAAAAATGTACTCTAACTCTTCACTTGATAAAGACTCTAGGAAACCCCAAAGCCTGGCAAAGATGACACCCCACTTCTACCATAACAGAAAGCCATGCAAAGGCGTAGGACTTCAAAACTTAGGAGCATTTGTCCTTGAAAATGAAATTATACCAGAACCCACCACTGAACCCCCAGACCAGAGCAATACCATGACATCTGTGCTTTATTTGTTTGTTTGCAATGAGGGCCCCTACATATGGCTGTGCAGGTTATGGACCTCACCCTGCTACTTCAGGTGTGCTCAGTAGGTGAGAAGCACCAGCATGGCCTGGGAGCTTGTTAGAAACGCTCACCCTACACCTCCTGAATCAGAATCCATTTGGTTTATAAGTTCATTAAAGCTTGATAAGCCCTCTGCCATACAATAGATCTAGAATCATAAGCCTTTGGATTTTGCAAGGATTATTCTGGCAGTACTGATGTTCGCAGCTACACGTAAGGAATGGCACCTTTTGTGAACACTGACCACTTTGGTGGCAGCTCCTGATTTGTTAGGTTGTTTTATTTGCCTGTCTTGAAGGTATGAAATAAAATACTTGTAAGTTTTTTAAAAATTATGTTGTAGTTGTTTTGTAGTAGGAAGGCCCTACAAATGAACTCATCTACTGTACTGTGGGAAGCAGACTCTACTAAAGCTATCTTTCATTTGTTAAATATCAGGTTAAAGCACACGAAAGTATGACCAAACTAGTCTGAAAACTCTTAGACACAAAATATGCTCTAACATAGATCCTGGGGTCCACAAAGACCCTACAGAAAAGTACAACAGACAGAAACTCATGTCAATATCTTTTTGCCAACAGACTGTACTAGGCATTATTAACTTTGGGAGAAGGCAAAAGTTGGATATGTCTTTTCAGCTCTTTCTGAGTGAATCAAATATAAACTGATACTTTCCCCAAAAAACATCTTAAAATAAAGAATCTGAAAGAAAAATCTTACTCTCTGAACAGCTTTGGACTTAAAGATACTCCTTTACTTCTTGCACATAGTAGATGAACATTCACACACACACACACACACACACACACACACACACACACACACTCCTACAAGATATCTGAAGATGATCCCATGGTGCTCCATTTTATTGTGGGTAAGAGCTTTGGGGTTTAGAATTGGGGGTCATGTAAGTGTCCACTGAAGCTGGCTTTTGCCAAGTTCCTTAATATCATCACCAAGTCTTGATCACACTAGCTCTGCAATTAAGGAATGCGTTGGCAGAAACTATCTATCTCTAGAAGAATTCTAACCCATTGGATGGTCCCTCTTGTGGGGAGAGGGAGAGAATGGGGGACAATAGAGGTTTCCATAGCTACCCCTGACTTACACAGCATCCAGCTTTGTCCCATTGAAAGCATGTCCTTGGATTGAAGTAAAGCCATTGTTGTATAGTTTTCTGCAAACAACAGAGCAAGGAGAAATCAGTGACCTATAGGAGGTGATGTTGGCCCTTTTCTGAGGTTGGGCTTCACTACTTCATTCAGTATCAGAAATGTGCATGAAGGTTCTTGGGTCCCGCATCTGAGCCCAGAATAATATTTCTCAGTTTGAATTTCCATTCTCCAGACTTTGCTTCTAGTAACTTGACACTGTTTCTCAGAAGTAGGTTCACTTTGAGGAACAAAGATCTGCCATCATTTAAAACTTAAAAAAATAATGTACATATATTTAAAAAACAAGGGTTTCAGTTAACCCAAAGTCAATAATGGAGGATGGCTCAGTGGATGAGCATCGACCTATGAGCCAAGAGGTTACTGGTTCAATTTCATTTGTAAAGATGTGAGAATTATACACTTGAAGATACTTGAATACAAAATATTATAAGGCCTCCAGGCAAAATGTGGCCCACTGCCTATTCTTTAAATAAAACTTTATTGGAACATAGCCATACTCATTAGTGTGTATAGTGGGCCCTAAAATGGCAGAGCAATTGCTACTAAGGCCATGTGATTTGTAAAACATAAATGGCCCTTTATAGATAAAGTATGCAGGCTATAAGGAAATATTGTTGTCTTGTCACCTAGACTATTTTGTCATCTATAGAGTCCCATACCACAGGACCATACTCTACTTACTTATGTGAAACCCTTGGTAGACCATTGAACACTTGCTATAAGGTAGTATGGTTCTTAGATGGGCTGTGAAACTATGACGATTTTCATATCAAAATTCAGTTGTTGGCATTTGTAGAATGGAGAAGTTATACCACTACTCACAGCGTCAAGGTTTCATTGCACAGTCCCTGGAAAGCATTGGCAGGGATGGAAGTCATGTAGGGGTTGTCTGTAATTTCCCTGCAAGAGAGGGACAAAAACAATGCTTTTATTTTTATTTTTGTGAGGCTGGGCTCTTGCTGCACACTGCATTTAAATAAATAGCAGGACACAAGTTCATTTAATCTGGTTTCTTTTTAAGTTTCATTGACTTAGTTGCTTGCTGGTGGCTCTTAGGTTAAGCGAGGCGATGAGAACAATCCCAGATGGACATGCACTTAGAGCCCCAAATGTATAGTCAGTGAGTGAGCTTTGGATTTGGCTGAGGCCCCTGACTTAATCCTTATCTGCCAGGGGAGCTAGTGGATCTCAGAGACTTCTTGTGTGTGTATGACAAATACTTTGTCCATAGCAAGTAGGGTGTTTTAAGTATATGGAACACCTAAAAAGAGTTGGAGGAATGGAATAAATGGATTTCATTTCATGAATATTTCTAGTGTTCTCCACTTGGAAAACACTGCCAGGCAGTTGCCCCAGGAGAACATTTCTATGCCAAACTTGTGGCTGGAAGACTGCCTGTATTTTGAACTGAGCTCTTACGCTGCGAAGGAGTGTAGTCAATTTTTTTTCTAGCAAAATCCCAACAGTTTGGATCCCTTCACTCAACATTTTGCTGATTGTGATGCATACTCAACCTGTAACTCTCTCTGCATACATCTTTTCACTTCTGTACACCTTGACTGTGTGTAACAGGTTTTAGTCAAGAGCACATGGCCAACAAGAAGTCACAGAAAGCAGTATAAGCATCTCTAGTGACTACTCCTTGGGACTCTGCTCAGACAAAATCACTTAGGTTTTCTATTCCTCAGTTTCCTCATTTGTAGAGTGGAATCATTATAACTTTTTTTATGACTTAATGAAATAGTGGAGAGGAACAACCTTAATAATGAATTAGGAAGTGTTTAAAAGTATTAAAAAACTAGGTGAAAAATAAAGTATCATCATCATCATCATCAAAATTTTCTCCTATTTAATTATTGCTACCATCAAACAAATATGCCATAATCTCTCCCATTAAAAGAGAGACACAACAAACCTTTTCTTCCAATATCCACCAACTACTGAAACATTTTCTGCTCTGTTTTAATAGTAAAGCTTCTCAAAAGAGTTTGTTATAATCACTTTTTCTAATCCTCCTTCTTGCTCACTCTAACCACTCTCCATCACTGGAGCTGTCCAGATCATGATCACCAATACCCTATATTATTAAACCCAATGGCCATTCCTAATCTATCATCTATCAGTACACCTGTCATCTATCAGCACACCTGTCACAGCTGATCACTGCTTCTTTCTCAAAACAATTGCTCTTCTTGGCTTTGACCAACACTAATGGTTCTTCCATTCCTTGTAAGGAACAAATAAAATATTGCCCAACATTGCATGTGTGCATACTTACAGTATAAAGAATACATCCATGGAATAAACTTTGGTCAGGTCAGGGAATATTTTAAGTCCAGTGTTGAAAATGCCACTGAAGTAATGAAAAAGAAGAAGAAAAAAACACACAGAAATTAGCAAAGGGAATTAATATATAGGAAATAGAATAATGTAAAAGCTTAAAGCATGGGTTCTGAGGTCAGGTGGGAGTCAAATCCTCCACTAAATAGCTGAGTGGCCATGGGC
Source organism: Pipistrellus kuhlii (assembly GCF_014108245.1). Taxonomy (NCBI): domain Eukaryota; kingdom Metazoa; phylum Chordata; class Mammalia; order Chiroptera; family Vespertilionidae; genus Pipistrellus; species Pipistrellus kuhlii. The sequence continues at coordinate 6,839,698 of NW_023425404.1, forward strand.
AAGTTCTGATCCTTGGATGAAATGATGTTCCCTTCAGTGCAATAACCTAATCTTGTTCACCAGTGTCAAAACATGTTTTCTTTTTAGAAAAATCTTGGTATTATTTGAACCAAGAAAGATTTCTAGGAAAAGAAATTCAGGTCTTCCCTTTCTCTCTCTCCCTCTCTCTCTCTCTCTCTCTCTCTCTCTCTCTCTCTTTTCCTTATTTTAATTGGAGCACATTGCAGATGTGCCTGTGTGTGTGTCTGGGGGATAAAATAAATGGAGGATGGGAAAGGAAGACAATACAATTACCCGACCCCAATCCAAGCTTCCTCTTTTCAAATCTACATTATACATATTGTGTTCATTATTTTGCCAAGAATGCTTTTCCAGAGGCAGTCACTGGGGGCACCATGACAGCAGTACCATTTAACAGGTGTGTCCAGCCAAGGAAGGAAAGCAATCAAACACATCTTCACTTTCCATAGTTTGTATCATCAGGGCAAAATGCCAAAATGAAAAGATGTGCATAAACAGCATGAATACAAACACTCTCAGGTTCTGATGCCTCCCAGATTTAGTTGGTTAACATCTGTTGCAGCTACTAGAATGCAGGTAGTAGAAACAGATGGGGTGAGATCTACACACTATCACTGAACCTTTACAGAAAGTCTTCCAGTAGAAAACTTTCACTGGTGTGTCTTCTCAGGCAAATTCTGACCAGCAATGGTTCTCAACCTTTCTAATGCTGTGACCCTTTAATACAGTTTCTCATGTTGTGGTCTTAGGCTCTACAGCAGTGGTTCTCAACCTGTGGGTCATGACCCACAAGTTAAGAACCACTAGCAGGGTCACCTAAGACCATCAGAAAGCATAGACATTACATTATGATTCATAACAGTGGCAAAATTACAGTTATGAAGTAGCAACAAAAATAATTTTATGGTTGGGGGTCACCACAACATGAGGAACTGTATTAAAGGGTTGCAGCATTAGAAAGGTTAAGAACCACTGCTCTAGAAGGAAGACATAGGATGTGAAGACAAAGTAGGAGCCAGAGGTCTCAAATGGGACTTTGAACAAATAACAAAGGAGAGACATGCGGTTCCATGCGGTATAACTGAAGCACAGGAAACAAGCTAGTTCAGTTGCAATAGCAGTTCACGTGGAAGAGCAGGGGGGAAAGGCAGGGAAAAGGGCTGAAATATCAGATTAGGGACTTGGAGCAGGACCCTGTCTTTTCTTCAAAACCCTAGACACGTCCATCTCCTTTTTGATCTCTTCTCTAAGGGTCTGTACCCCCTAATGATGTATGTTCCTCTCATTTTTCACTTACCATTATTCTCCTCTTTGGGAGGAACTTTTCAATGTCATATATAGTATATTCCACAACTAGAACGTAAGCTTTTTGAAGGCAGGGACAATGCTTTACTATCCTCTGTGTTCCCCACAGAGCCTTGCACATAGCAGGAGATCATCATATCAAAGAGTGATTGATTGAAACACTAAGTCCATACAGGAGTGACTGCCTTGTCCCATAAGTTTTTGTCACTCTCAGCCTCAACCCATCAATGTCCTTTTCTATTCCTCCGGCATCTCCCACTCCCACCTCTTCAACACTGAACTATTCATAGTTCCCCCAAATAAGCCATGTGGTTCCATGGCTTTGTGTCTTTTCCATGCTTTTCCATCCATCTGTAGTTCTCTTCTACCTCAACTCCCTTCTTTTCCTGGATAACTTCAGTTCATCCTTAAAGACTATATTCATAAAATACATATGGCTATATACTTCTATTTAAAAATTACTAGATGGAAATAAGCTATGTTAATAATGATTATTTCTGGGCATTGGGATTAAGGTTGATTCTTTTTTTCTCCTATTTTTTTTTTTTTTTTTTTTTTTTTTTGCTTTTACAATGCATGTGAGCAAGAAAGAGGGAAGGTGGGAGGGGTTCTTCTAGCTGGTGCCTGGAAGACCTGAGGCCACATGTAGACATCCAGTGAACACACCGTTGAGCACATACTCTGTTGAGCACATACTCTGCTCAGCAGTCAAGAAGCAACAGAGAACATGAATGTGGTTCCTGCTCTCACAGAGATATGATGAAGGTGTCACCAAAGCAAGGCAGCAGGTTGCTGTCCCACCCATTTTTATCCCTATAACCTCCAAGAGATTAGATTTTTATCTGTTGTGACTTTTGTATTTTTGCTGTGTAGCAGCCACTCTACTAATTTTAAAAAATATGTTTTATTAATTTTTTTACAGAGGAAGGGAGAAGGATAGAGAGTTAGAAACATCGGTGAGAGAGAAACATCGATCAGCTGCCTCCTGCACACCCCCTACTGGGGATGTGCCCACAACCAAGGTACATGCCCTTGACCGGAATCGAACCAGGAACCCTTCAGTCTGCAGGCTGATGCTCTATCCATTGAGCCACACCAGTTAGGGCATAACCACTCAACTATTGTTGCGATACCTATTTTCTAATAAAATTGTCCAGGAGGCTCTCAGGGTTTCTTGTTTTGTTGTGTTCTCTTCTACTCCACTTAAAGACTATATATACAGGGAGTCCCCCAAATTGTATATCCACTTTAACATCTGGTAGCTCAATTTTGAAAATAAAATGTCTTTTATTTATTTTTTTAAATCCTCACCTGAGGATATGTTCCCATGATTTTTAGAGAAAGTGGAAGAGAGAAACACCAATATCAGAGAAACACATTGGTTGCTTCCTGCACGAACCTCAACCAAGGCCTGGGAGGAAGCTCACAACCTGGGCATGTGCCCTTGACCAGAATCAAACCTGGGACCCTTCAGTCCACGGACCAACACTTTATCCACTGCACTAAAGCGACTAGGGTGAAAGGGAAATGTATTTTTAATAAACACTACCTTTCTCATTACTTAATTACATTTTTGGGGGCCACCCTATATATGATAGCATTTTCTCCTTCATGTTTCTGGGAGTAGGTATCTGGTCCCAGCAGTGTGTACTGACCTTTGAACTGGTTTTCTAATATGTGGATCATTTCACCGGATATCTTGCCTGATGGGAAAGGGTGGGGAGTAAGTTATAGGATATGATTTGCTTTGGAAATTAAACCACTCAAATGGTCCTGGCCCACATCATCCTAGGGAGAGTTCTGGTAGATAATAACATAATTATCTAGAAAAATTTTTTTAAAAATGGGATTGGAATGGAGTTAATACTTACAGGAACTTTAGAAGAGGCAGCTCTTTTAAGGCATCAGGGTCTATGTAAGTTAAGCTTCTCATATTCCGAATCTCTCTATAAAAGTTACAAGGAGCACATTTACCATAACACATCCATTCCTGTTCTTATCAAAGATAAAACAACATAAGTCAGCTTTAACATGAGAGGAATACACATTGACATGGCACCCCGCGAACAGTTCCTGCCGGGAGTCACGGCCAATAAAGGACTGCTGGTTCCTCACAGGGACACAGCAGCTGTTCAACCTCCTCACAGCATTTGCTTAGTTTCGGTTCCTTTGAATTTATGGGCAACTTTTCTCCTAATTGCAATCTCAGAGCTTTTCAAACTCTCAGATGTAAATAGGAAAGAAAAGCCTCCTCAAGTGGCTTGTGGAAGACAGAAATCTTTATTGTTCACTGTAGCAAGTGTTCTGGCCCTGGGTGGGAGGTTGAGTGGATTAGATGGATGGCAGCGAGGCAATGAGGGTGACAGGAGCTTTCTGTTAATCGCTATTTCAGAAGCAGCAGATGTCGAGTCTGTCAACAGTTCCCTTGGTTTTATTCTCCTATGTCAGTAATTTAAGATTCTTCAGCACATGTGGTGTGATATCATGTATTTCAGTAGCTTACGTGGTTTGGTTTATATCACAGTATTAGTGAAATCAGTAGTTGTTAGAAATGGCTATCATTTAAATGTAGTCAACATACTAGATTGGTTAAGAGTTTCAAGGCGCTCCCTGTGCTTGTATGAAGAGGATGGAGGGTCCCGCACACAGCCTTTCCTTAGGCTTGATGCCTAAAGGAACCTGCATTTAGTTGTTGTTGGTGACAATTCAAAGACTTAGAATCTGGCCTCTGGAATTTGGTTTTTAATGGTTTTAGTGAAGGACGGTTTCTGTAAGATTCAAGCATTGCCTGTATATACCAGTAATTAGATGATTTCTGGTAAATTTGTGGAGTCGTGCAACCATCGTCACAATCCAGTTTTAGGGCCTATCATTGATGAAAGTAACCATTGGCGCATGTGCAGTGAATTCCCACTCTCTCTGGCATGCCGAGGATCCACTATTGTGCTTTCTATCTCTATACATGTGCCTTATCTGGGCATTTCATATCAACGGGATGATAAATATGTAGTCTTCCATGTCTGGCTTCTTTCCTTTAGCATAATGCCTGTGAGGTTCATCCACTAGTAGCATGTGTCAGAAGTTGGCTACTATCTATTGCTGAATAATAAGGTGGACCTGGGATTGAACCTCGGCTCTGCCACTGCTGGCTGCATAACCGGGCAGGTTCCTTGACCTTTTTGAGCCACAGTTTCCTCATATGTAAATAGGGAGAATAACAGCACCTGTTCCATAGGATTCTTGTTAGAACCAAATAATGCCCATAGGAATTTGAATTGTGACCTAGCACACAGTGAGGGCTCTATAAATGATTATTTTATTACTAGAGGCCTGGTGTATAAATTTGTGCACCAGTGGGGTCCCTTTGCCTGGCTTGCGGGATCAAGCTGAAACCAGCTCTCCAACACCCCCCACCCCTGCCCCCGCTCCCGAGGGATCCCAGATTGCAAGAGGGCACAGGCCAGGTCGAAGAACCTCACTGGTGCATGATTGAGGTTGGGGCAGGACACAGGTTGGCCAGCTAAGGAGAGACTGTAGAAAGGCTTCAGGGCATGTCCAGACTCTTGCTCAGTCCCAAATGGCCAGACCTTAGCAGCAAGCTAACCTACCGGTTAGAGCATTGCCCCCCTGGTGGTCAGTGCATGTCATAGCGAGCAGTTGAGTGGCCTTAACATATCATTAACATATTATGTTTTGATTGGTTGAACAGTTGACCAGTCACAGGGCAACTGAACACTTAGCATATTAAGCTTTTATTATATAGGATATTTTAAAATAAAACCATTTTAAAGGAAAAAAACTGGGACTAGAATTAGGTAAATTAATTTTAAAGTAATATTTTATAAATAATAGGTTTTTATCACATAATAAATCACCCATGTATTTTAACATCAAGTATTAATCTCAAGATTAATGCATATTGAGGAAACTTTAATTTTTAAAATGTTTATTTCAATGCACTATACAGATAATGTATATACATGGTAAAAAGTTTTAAACATCATTCCATGAGTCAAAGAAAACCAGCTGTAGTTTTCTCTCTCTCTCTCTCTCTCTCTCTCTCTCTCTCTCTCTCTCTCTCTCTCTCTCTCTCTCTCTCTCTTCCTCTCTAGTAATCCTATATATTGTAGTATATAATATATCCAATATAATAAAAGCCCATATTTTATATAATAAAAACCTAAAATGTTAAGTGTCCAGTTATTTGGTCACCCGTTCAACCAATCAAAGCATAATATGCTAATGATATGCTAAGGCCACTTAACCACTGACCACCAGGGGGTAGACACTCCAACTGGTAGGTTAGCTTGATGCTGGAGTCTGGCCGATTGGACTGAGTGAGATGAGCCAGACACACCCTGGAGCCCTCCTGTGGTCTCTCACCAGTTGGCCAACTTCCTGCATCCCACCCCAGCCCTAATTGTGCCACAGTGGGGTCCCTCAGCATGGCCTGTGCCTTCTTGCAATCCGGGACTCCTTGGGGTATGTTGGAGAGCTGGTTTCAGCCCGATCCTGCAGGCCAGGCCAAGGGACCCCACTAGTACATGAATTTGTGCCCTGGGCCTCTAATATATATATATTTCACTAATTAGACCGATGTCCTTCTGGATGTTCTTCTGGATTTCCTTCAGGATGAAGTCAGGGCTGTAAGGGAAGCCCAGGTCCTGGTTGACAGCTGTTGGATGGAGGGAAGCCCAGGTCCTGGGTGCCAGAGGGAAGCCGCTGCCAGCAGCTGGGGGAAGGAAGGCCTATTCTTGCATGAATTTCATGCATTGGTCCTCTAGTATATCTATGTTAAAGTAGCATTATGTCAAAAACGTTTCCTCTGGATCAAATAGTCTATAAAAATAGAAATTCAATGATTGCTTAGTGTTTCATATTAAATCATTCTCCTAGTTCAGCATTTGAGTATTTTCCAAATTTTTGCTATTATAGATTAACTTTGAGACAAATGGCTTTTTATACAAACATTTCCTCCTCTGTTTATTTTATTAGGGGAAATTTATAGATATGAAGTTACTGGGTCAAAAAGTATAACATCTGACAAGTTCTTGGAATATATCCTTAACTGCTTAAGTCCTGATTTTTAAACTAGCTCTCATTTTTAGTAATAGCCTATAAATTCACAGAATAAGTGATCTCCTATATTACCAAAGCTTTTCAATGAAAGCAATCTTAGTATTCTACTTTGATAATTATCAATGAAGTCTTTTACCACTAACACTCCATTATGTAACTGGGGGAAAATAATCTATAACCAAAAGGTGATATTTATGATTTTGGTGCATCTTCTAATTTATTGGGGAATTACAAATAATAGATTGTTAATTCAAATAGTTTGTAAATGTTTACATTTTTTAAGCAGATTGAGGAAAATGTAAGTTTATCAGCAGATTTTCTACTAGAAATAAGACTTTATAAAAGTGATTTTTTCAAATGTCCTGGAAGATACATGTAGCTACTCTTATCTGTCTAATAATAGAGGAATATGCAAATTGCCTGGGATGCCATCACAATAACAGTAACAACCAGTAGGCTGTCTGAGATGACAAGACTGGCAGGGGGATTAATGAGGAATGACCAAACGACTGAACAGCAGGATGCATGGGGCAACCAGGCTGTCAGGAGTGGTTAGTGAGGGACAACCAAATGAATGAACAGCAGGTCGTGTGGGGTGACCAGGCCAGCAGGGGGTTAGGTGAGGGACAACCAAACAACTAAACAGCGTGTGGCAACCAGACTGGCAGGGGGGCAGTTGAGGGTGGCCAGGCCAGTGAGGGGGCGGGGGTGGAGTAGTTGGGGGCGATCAGGCTGGCAGGCAGAGGTGGTTAGGAATGATCTGGCTGGAAGGGGGGAGGCAGTTAGGCATGTAGGTGAGCAGTTAGGAGCCAGCAGTCCTGGATTGTGAGAGAGATGCCTGGGATTGGGCCTAAACTGGCAGTTGGACCCCGAGTCCCAGATTGGAAAGGGTGCAGGCTGGGCTGAGGGGGACCTCCCCACCCCCCACCTAGGCACAAATTTTGTGCACAGGCCTCTAGTGATTAAATGCTTGGGACTAAGACTTGTGTTTTAAGACCTTCAATAAACCACTTTATTCAATTTAGTGAATTAGCAGAAGTAAATCTTACCATACTATCTGCCAAAACCACACATTTGACCTACCCAGCTGTAGAATTTTTATTTAATTGTGATTTTTTTAAAAAAAAGATCACATAAAAGTAAAAACATTCCTCTGAAGGCAGTGATTTCCTTAATTATGTACGCTTTTCATTAAAGAGATATTATGGGCTTGCATTACTTTTGGAGGCAGACACTTTGGTTTCAAATTCTGATTGTTATTTCTTAGCTGAGTAACGTGGGCAAGAGCTCTGTCAGCTGTGCATTACCATCTTCATTTTACACGGGGAAACTGAGGCTTAGTGAGATTAAATGGGATAGTATATGTGAAGCACTTTCAGCAGAGTGCTTGCTTATAGAAGGCATTCAGTAGTTGGTAGGTATTAGGAGCAAAACAGAAACCATCTATATGCTATTGACTTTATTTTAGAAGAAATGAAATAGAAAATGGAAGTGACCAGTGTTTCATTTTACAGGGATAAATCTTTATTTATTAATTTAATTTAATTTATTTTTATTGCCTAAAGTTTTACATATGTATTCTTTTTCCCCAATTGACCCCCTCTCCCCAACCATTCCCCCAGTGCCCCAGTGTCTGTAATCATTGGTTATACTAATATGCATGAATTCAAGTATAGGTATAATTCTTTATCTGAAACACACTTTTGGGTCCAAATAGTATCCACACTGAAGTTAAAAACTCAGGAAAACTTGGTTTGTTTCCACTTTAGGACCCTCAATAACTTACAAAGAGACCTGCCAGTCTTGCAGTTTTCTCTTGCCAATCCTCAGTGTCTTTTACTAATTGTTAACTGATATATAATGGCCTGGCTATCAAATTATCCCAAACAAAGTGGCTAAAATAACAATCATTTCATTATAGCTCAGTTTTGTGGATTAGTATTTCATGCAGTGCTTCTGTTTCATGTGCAATCCACTGGGATTACTGGTTGATATTCAGCTGGTGTCTGGGTTCTTTTGGTGGGTTCAATTCCTGGGGATTGCTAGAAGGGTAGGCTCAGATGGGCCCTTCTACATCATAAGGTAACCTAAGGATCTCACCATATGGTCTTCCCATCAGCCATACTTGGACTGTCAGAGCCATCTGGAATGTCCAAATTAGCAACTGAGAGGGGAAATAACTTGGGTCTATGCTCCATTTTTCATTGTACTTACATGTGCGTCATTTTACTCAAATTGTAGAAGGAATGTGATTCCAGCCGCTGCAGAGCTGTATCTATGGATAAGTAGCTGAACATCACAAAAATATAAGACGAAGTAAAAAGTTAGTAGGGTTGTGAACTCCAAGCATACTGTTTTTTTTTTTTTAATTTTATTTTTATTTATTTATTTATTTATTTATTTATTTTATTAAATTATCTGTGTACATATTTTAACATTGCCCCCCCTCCCATACATACCCTCTTTCCCCAGAGTTTCGTGTCCATTGGTTGTACTTATATGCATGTATACAAGTCCTTCAGTTGATCTCTTATCTCCCCCAGATCTCCCTACCCTCCCCGCGGTAATTTGACAGTCTGCCAAGCATACTGTTTTGATGTAATGAATTTTTCAGGGGCCTCCCAGATCATAAAACATATGTAATCCTAATGGTTTTGTCTTAATCCTATATAAGAAAAGAGTAATAAGCAAATTAACCATCACTCTGCTATACCCACAAGCCTCGCCCACCAGCCAACCAGGAGCAAGTATGCATATTAACCCCAATCAAGATGGCTGCGGCCACAGAGTGAGCAGGAAGGAGTTTTGGCTTCCCCTGGCGATGGAGGAAGGCAAGCTTTCCATATACCCTGGTGAGCCAGGCCTCCATTCAAGGCTACAAAGTTTCAATTATAGAAGATAAATAAATCCCAGATACCAGGGCCTCTGCTTGGGTCACTAGGGGGTGTGGCTGGCCTGCAAACTACCACAGGCCCCTCGCCCAGGTCTCCCAATATCTAAGGGAACCCCCACCCTGATCCAGGACACCCTTCAGGGCAAACCAACTGGTCCCCACCCATGTACCAGGCCTCTATCCTATATAATAAAAAGAGTAATATGAAGATTTACCATCACTCCAACACACAAGATGGCTGCCCCCATGTGGTGAAAGATCCTGCCCCCATGTGGACACAAGATGGCCACCAGAAGATGGCCAGCAAGGGAGGGTAGTTGGGAGGGACTAAGCCTGCAAAGGAGGGCAGTTGTGAGGAATCAGGCCTACAAGGGAGGGCAGTTGGGGGCAATCAAGTCTGTAGGGGAGGGCAGTTAAGGGTGACCAGGCTGGCAGAGGAGGGAAGTTGGGGATGATTGGGCCTGCAGGGAAGGGAAGTTGGGGAGGACCCATGTCTGTAGGGGAGGGCAGTTAGGGGTGACCAGTTCTGCAGGAGAGGGCAGTTAGGGGCAAACAGGCTGGCAGGGGATCAGTTAGGCATCAATCAGGCTGGCAGGGAGTGGTTAGGGGTAATCAGGCTGGCAGGCGGAAGTGTTTAGGGGCAATCAAGAAGGCAGGCAGGCGAGCAGTTGGGAGCCAGCAGTCCTGGATTGGGCAGTTGGACATCCCTCGAGGCATCCCAGATTGGAGAGAGTGCAGGCTGGGCTGAGGGAAAACCATCTCCTCCCCCCCCTGCATAAATATCGTGCACCGGGCCTCTAGTTATGTTATAATTAGTTACTACTATTTTTAGATCTGGTGACACCTGAAACTTCCCCAATACATGAAGTCCTATTGATCTTTCAGGTTTCATTTAACTGATTCTTCCTTTAGAAGCTTTCCCTAAATTTCCTGATTGGGTCAAATTTTCTGTAATATATTCTTATATTACAATGAATTTCCCGGCCCCCCACCCCCCCCAATTATCACAGAGCAGCTTGGCATATTCGATTTGTGCTCTCTCATTACACTGAAAATTCTCTGAAATGGAGAACCATGTTGGTTTCTGGGAGCCATTGGATCTTGAGTCCCTTTAACAGCATGTGGCATGTAGTAGACTCCCAACAAATATGTATTAAGTGAATGAATGAATGAATGAATGAATGAATAGGTGAGTTACTCAAAAGAACAGAACATGAAAGACATGGATTAAAAATGAATAAGAGGCACTTTTAATGGTGTATCTGAGCATGGAATTAGAGAGGTAGTTTCAAAGAAGATGAAGCAAAATCCACAATGCTCAAGTGGAAAATTCCAGAGGGTGGTGACTACATATTATTTCAATACTTCTATTCTTAATTTTGATAAAGTTGAAAATTCAAGGTTTGTTTTGAACTTTGGGAGCAAAAGATAACTCAAATAAGTTTTTAAGAACTAAAATGGGAGAAAGAGAAATGTCTAATTATAAGAGCACATAAGGAATGACATTTCAAATAATCTCAAATTCTATTTTGTAATGAGAATGACTAATGCAGCTAAATTCAGTGACTGATTTTTATTGAGAGGCATTTCTATGACATTTGGGAAAATTAACTATTGACAGATGATGTTCACATGTAGCCCTAATGAAGATTCTCAACTCTGGCCATACAATTGAACTATCTGGAAGGTCTTTAAAACACAGAAATGTCTAAAACTTGGTCCAGGACAATTAAGTCAGTGTTTGTGAGGGATGGGACAAATACTTTTATTTTATAAAGCTTTTCAAATGACTCAAAGTACAGGCATGGTTGAGAACCACTGGTGTATACTGAATCTGTCAGTAAAATATTTTCATTAACACAATGTTATTAAGACCTCTGACGGTTCCATTTGAGTTTTTACCATGGTTATTGTGAATATTCAAAAGGTCCTGTGGTTTTTGTTTTGAATGGCCTATTCTATAAACAGTTATCCTTTTGATTTATCAGGTCTGACAAACTATTGCCACTTGTGGATAATGTTACAGAAATTATTTTGATCCAAATATTATCTCTAAAACATAGAGAAAGCAATTGGAGATGTTGAAAATAACATTGTGTAGAGATTGTGGGGATTTATAATGGATGAAGTTGAGCAATCTGAAAGACAAGATTAATTTTGAATGCTGCAAACTTGTTTATCCAACTTTGCATCATATCCATTTGATCCAAATTTTCTTTTGACTTTGCTAGTTCAGAAGTGTAAAGCTTTCTCAAGGTTTTATTGGGGGAACCAACATGTAGGAACCATTTATCAGGGGGATGAAAAGAGTGATTCTCTACTTGCTAATCCCATTTTTATAACCAAGAAAAATCAGATTTTACTTCTTCTTCAAATTTTTTTTCTTACCATTTAAGTCTTATGTAACCACTAGGGTGAACATAACATTTATCATGCAATATAGGATATTTTTGTGAGTCAAAACAGGTTGCTAATAGTATGTTAGAATAATAGGTGAGAATTTATACTGTCCCAGGAAAACCTACCTAGGATCTCTTTGGTGATCTCTCTGTTGCCCCTAGATATATCACCTCTTTGATGATTATTCATGTATGTGTGTGCGTGCTTTCAATCAACAAATGGCTGAACAGACATGTTCCCTAGCTTTCAGAAACTCACAGCAATGGGAGGTATAGGCAGATAAATGGGGTTAACATAGAGGGTGATAAATGCTTTGATGGGGTTTGGGCTCATGTAACCCAGACTGAAGAATCTAGCACAGTTTCCCTGGAGGAATCTTCAGCAAGACCTTCAAATATCTCAGTCAATCTGTTTTCTTTAATTTCTCATCACATTCATTTAAAACCTTTTCAAATTTCTGACTCTGCCAGCTCTACCCTAGATATTAGTACATACTCTTTATTTTTTAAATTTTATTTTATGGTTGAGAGTATGCTCTTTTAATTTGTAGAAAGGAAAGAAACCTTGAGATAAGGATTTCTTGAAGTCCCTCCAAATAAGCCTGTTAATATACCTGCACCTGCCCTATCTCTTACTATTACTTTCTCATTGCATTGTAAAAAGTCACCATCTTCTGTAAAAGGTCAGTCCCGCTCCTTGGTGCTCTTAAAAATTCTCCTTTCTTCACTTTATTTTTTTTTTTAGCCTCTTCCTCTCTACTGACTCCTTTCCCTGTTCCAAGTTACAAATACCTGATTGACTCCCAAGTCTAGTGTCCACCCAGATTTTCCCCCTGAGGACCCCAACATACTCACTTCTAGTCCTCCTTACTCTGTTTTAATTTTTTTTTTTAATTTTTACCATATCCATAAGTCCCTTCTAAATTAGTATCTACACTAATAAAAAAGAAACATGCAAATTAACCATCACTTGGCTACACCCACCAGCCAATCAGGAGCAAAAATGAAAATTAACCCACCAAAGATGGTGGTGGCCATTAAGCTGCAGTGAGCAGGAGGCTTGGGTTCCCCCTGGCGATGGAGAAGCCAAACTTCCCACCAGCCCTGGCCAGCCCTGGCCTCTGCTCAAGGCTACAAAGTTTCAATTATAGAAGATAAATAAATCCCAGACACCTGCTTCCAGCCAGCCCTGGCATACGCTCAAGGCAATGCTGGAAAGGGAAGGGAAGGGAAGGGAAGGGAAGGGAAGGGAAGGGAAGGGAAGGGAAGGGAAGGGAAGGGAAGGGAAGGGAAGGGAAGGGAAGGGAAGGGAAGAATAAAATCCTCTTAACCAGACTGGCTACATCCCCATGGCCCGATCCCTGTAAACCAGCAGTAAGATATCCTTCGAGGGGTCCCAAATTGGAGAGGGTGCAAGCCAGGCTGAGGGACACCTCCACCCCTCTCTTCCCCCCTGCACGAATTTTGTGCACTGGGCCTCTAGTATATATCTAATTTGTTACATTTTTGATTCATTGTCTATTTTCTTCATTCAAATGCAAGCTCCACAGGGGCATGGATCTTTGTCTCTTTGTTTCCTGGTATATGCCTATCTCTTAGAACAACAATTGGCACATAATATGGATTGAATAAATATTTCTTGAGCGAGTGAAAAAATTATGTCCTAATGTCTACTTTGATGTGCCAAAGGCACCTTAAATGTCATATGCCCCAAATTGAATTCCTAACTTACCCCCTGCATCTCCACAGCAAATGTATGGAAAACTTCTCTATCTTGGCAAATATGCTCATCAACCACACAGTCAGAAAATTGAATGAAATTATTCTCCATATCCCTCCCCCTCCAAATCAATCAACTTCCTAGTTTATTATGTATTCCTATTTATTTCTCATATCTGGTCACTTTTTCTTTATTTCCACATAACCAACATCATTCAGTTCTCCATCTCCTCTTCCCCAGGACCCTGATTCAACCTCCTCACTGGCTTCCTGTCTTCAGTCTTGCTCCACTTCTATTCCTGTCCACAGCACAGTCAAGGGAAGGTTTCTAGAATACCTGATCTGTCACTTTCCTGCTTGGAAGCATTCAGTGGCTTGGCCCTTAGGGAAGATTTCAAACTTCTTCCAATGATTCAGAGGCCCTGTACTTGCTTACCTCCTCCCAGTCTTGTTTTTCTCTACTGTTTCTTCCCAGCCTGGAGAAATTTATTTCAATTTCACCGACAGCCAAGGACTTTCTCTTCTGCTTAGAACTTTTTCTTCTACTTATTTTTTGTTTGATTATTTAGCCAGATAATGCAGATTGCAAATTAGGTGCTATTTCCTCCAGGAATCCTTCCCTGACTACCCCCCATCATCTAGGTAGCACACCTCTCATATAAGTCTACAGAGATAAGTAAATACACAGAATAGGAAATTGTATAAAGGAGATGAGGGAAAAGGAAGAGCTGTAGGGGAATTTGAAGTTTTTAGCTTATAAGCCAATAAATGACAGTGCTGTTAAAAGGAGGAGTAGGGAAGGGGCAGTTTAGGGGAAGATGAAGAGGTTTTTTTGGGATATAATGAGTGTGTACTGCTTGTGGGTCATCAAGGTGATGATATTTGGAAGGAAGGTTGTAATGTAGGCTAGTACTTTTAATAACAGGTCAGGACTGGATATACTCAGGAATTAGTTATATTAGGTAATAGTGAAATCAGACATCTTAGCTACATTTATGGCAAAATGTAAGCATTCATACTAGTAGTAAAAAGTGGATCAAGAATCGGTAATTAAGATAGATCAATTATAGACAGAGAAATCTGTTTATGAGAGTCCCAGCTAAGATTTTGCCACATCCCAAGTTATATTAAAATACATTAAGAATTTTTAAATGTTCAAGACCAAATGAATTAAAATTTATTTTAGCTTTAAAAAATCATTTAGGAATTAGGGAATGGAGATGTAGCAAAACAAAATAAAGATTTTGTATATAAAAAATTCATATACATTACTTACATAGATTATTTTTCTGGATAGAACACATTTGGAACATAGCATGTGACAATTACAAGCTTTTTGATATTAAAAAAAATTACTTACATCCTGGAAATATTGGGCAGATTTGAAAATGCATGACTGGGAATGGTTTTCAGATGAGTCTCTGTAAACTTCCTATAAGAATAAGTTACACAATTAAAATTTTAATCATTGGACTTTTCTAATTACTCACCTTAATTATACAGAACACATTACTAGAGGCATGATGGTTCTTACAATATGTATTTCATCATACATAATAAAAAGATTAATACACAATGAAAAACAAAATACATTTTTTTCTCAACAAAACAAGAAATAAGAGTGAGAATCAAATGCAGAATATAAATCTTTAAACTTCACCTCAGAATTACCAGTAAACTGATATACCGTGTCTAGCATCATATTCAGTACGTAACTAAAGGGCAACATCATACATTCAACTTGCAACATCAAACAAGTTTATCAGGATTACAGAATTCATATCATGGACTTATCAATAGAAATGTCTTGGAATGCCATTGGAATATTAAGAGTAATTTAACATATTTGAGTCCTGGCCTGGTGGCTCAGTTGGTTGGAATGTCATCCCATACACCAAATGGTTTTGAGTTCGATTCCCAGTCAGGGCACATGTTTGATCCCCTGTTGGGACACGTAAGGAAAGCAACCAATTGATGTTTCTCTCTCACATCACAGTTTCTCACTCTCTTTCTCCCCCTCCCTTTTTTTCTCTCTAAAATAAATATAAACCATATCCTTAGGTGAATATTTTTTAAAAAAGGATTTGCTATATCTTAAGGATTAAAAAATTTTGCCTGAACAAAGGTCTTTTCCACTAGTACCTTATTAAATCATCTACTTGCTGCGGGTTGGAAACAGCTGACTGACAAGGGCTAATTCTCCTCAGAATCATGGTATCATTATTGCATATGAAATTGAGAGGTCGTGGCTTTTCTTCCAGTTTGCTTTGTTGGATACTTTTCAGAAGTCGGAGACTTTTTCTTATAGACACTAAAAGATCTTTATGCCTTCCACTATGTCTCTCCAACTAGGAGTCCAATTTTTACTTTCTTTGCTATAGCAACTGCTTGAATAGAATCCTGAATGAAAAAAAGGTGTACCTACTGTACTAGCTCACATTGCAAAAAGATAACGACTCACTGTGCACACCACCTTCCCCATGGATCCGTTCTGCTATTTAAAAATTGGCAATCATACATCATTCATTTATTACCTTATTTGAAGATTTAGGTGAAAATTATGTATTTTCCTCTCTAGGCTTCAGGGTTATTTCTCAACAATCAATTCCCTTGATCTATGCATGCTTGGAACTACTAATTTCTGCAGTGATTGAAATATACAGGGGTGGGCAAAAATAGGCTTAGAGTTGTTCATTTGGAAAATAATACAATAACTAATAAATAATATAAGAATAAACTGTCTTGCATACTCACAACTGTAAGCTTACTTTTGTCCATGCCTGTGTTTAGCACTTTCAGTTTCCATTCCTGCTTGCCAGGGCACT
Source organism: Pipistrellus kuhlii (assembly GCF_014108245.1). Taxonomy (NCBI): domain Eukaryota; kingdom Metazoa; phylum Chordata; class Mammalia; order Chiroptera; family Vespertilionidae; genus Pipistrellus; species Pipistrellus kuhlii. The sequence goes on from NW_023425404.1 coordinate 6,855,939, forward strand.
GAATGTTACCCCTCCATCCTAACAATAAGGAAAAAGCTAATCAGACTGAAAAAAAAAATCAACAACTCTTCTTGTACCCATGAGGGAAGGCATAGGGCAAACTGGGGAGACTACCAGATACAGGGGTCCAGCTTCCCAGAGCAGAAACTTGAGGGAAACCATGAGTATGCAGTGTATGAAAACCTGAACTTAGTGATTGAAAAATCACTGGAGGCCCAGTGTGGACAATTCTGAGAGCTAAAAACTCCAGAGGGACCCAGTCAGAGAGGCACTTCCACAATTTTGTGAGATTTTCCTCCATTATCTTATCCAGGTTCTAATAGTAAATATCAGAGGACACCCCTCTCCCCCGCAACACCTGTGCTTCTAGCAAAGAGAGAGGAAGAGGAACTGTTTGGAAACACACCAGAGCACTCTGTGCTTAGCAAGGCCTGGCTCAGGGGAACTAGGTAACCACAGCCTAACTGCCCTGGGGAAGGGAAATGCCGAACTCCAGCCCAATGTAGCCTTCCTGTCCTACAAAGGGGAGAGGGAAAATATAAGAAATGCTGTGAAGTTCACAGTCTAGGGACAGGCTCTATAAATGTCTAAGACTAGTCACAGGGCAATAGAACCCTTCCCACCCCCCTGATACCTTATTACCACATTACTAGCAGCCCATTTGTAGCAATTCCTTTTACTTGGTATATCATGTCTGCTTATTGAGCATTATATTCATGACTTTCCAAATCAAAGCCTCATCAGGGCCAAATCCTATTGAATAAAAGAGTAATATGCAAATTTACCATTGCTCCAACACACAAGATGGTTGCCTCTATATGGTCAAAGATGGCTGCCCTCATGTGGACACAAGATGGCTGCCACAAGGTGGCCTGCAGGGAAGGGCAGTTGTGGGCAATCAGGCCTGCAGGGGAGGACAGTTGGGGTGACCAGGCTGGCAAGGGGTGTGTGTGACTGGGCTGGCAGGGGAGGGCAGTTGGGAAGGACTAGGCCTGCAGGGAGGGCAGTTGGGGGGACTCAGGCTTGCAGAGGAGGGCAGACAAAAGTGTAGATTATTAGCTCTTTGCAAATCTTGGTGTTTCAGCAAGAAGCCCAATGTTGCCTTAATATGATTTCAGAAATCCAGGTCCCATAAATCCCTTTCCCTTCATCACAAGTTTCACTCACGCTTACATTCTCTTAATTGGTTTGATTAAAAGCCAGTTGGTCCAGATCCAAGATTCTGAAGTTACAAAGATATGAGAATAACAAGTCGTTTGACTACAATCTCCAAGAAAAATTGGGCCATGCAAAGGAAAACAAAAGATAAGATATCTTGTTGGGTATCATCCAAGGAGATTGAGTTTCTTAAACTCAAATATAGTGTCTTATAGAGCTTGTCCTAGGGCATGGGTCTTAGGGCATACTCACTGTGAGATCACACACTGCTTATAGGTAATGTGGACCTAATTTATACCTGACATTGACTAAATATTTTGAGGTTTATTCTGTGTTCAAAAGTAAATAACATTTAATTTAAAATAAAATTCGAGTAATGATTTCTAAGATGGACAGGTACATGCAAAAAAAAAAAGAGAAAGAAACAAGAAACTGTACCATCAACTTACACCACACACAAGAATAAACTTAAAATGGATAAATGACTTAAATATAAGTCATTAAGCCATAAAAATCCTAGAAAAAAAAACATAGGCAGTAAAATTTCAGACATCTCTTATAGCAATATTTTTGCTGATATATCTCCTATGACAAGGGAAACAAAGGAAAAAATAAATGAGACTACATAAAAATAAAAAGCTTTTTTACAGTAAAAGGAGCCATCAACAAAATGAAAAGGGAACCAACTACCTGGGAAAACATATTCATTAATTGTACATCTGATAAGGGGTTAATTTCCAAAATATTTAAGGAACATACACAACTCAACACCAAGAAGACAAATAATCCAATTAAAAAATAGGCAAAGGACCTGAATACCGTAGGCACTTCTTCAAAGGGGATATACAGATGGCTAATAGACATATGAAAAAAAAAAATGCTCAATGTCACTAATCATCAAAGAGATACAAATTAAAGCTACGATGAGATATGACCTCCCACCTTCCAGAATGGCTACCATCAATACATCAACAAACAACAAGTGCTGGTGAGGATGTGGAGAAAAGGGAGCCCTTCTGCACTGTTGGTGGGAATGCAGACTGGTATAGCCACTGTGGAAAACAGAATGGAGTTGCCTCAAAAAATTAAAAATGGAATTGCCTTTTGATCCACCAATCCCACTTCTCAGAATATATCTTAAGAATCCTCAAACACCAATCATAAAGAATATGTATTTTACCCCTATGTTCATAGCAGTGTTATTTTTTTTCCATAGCAGTGTTATTTACAACTAGAGGCTTGGTGCACAAAATTCATGCACAGGATGGTCTCTAGGCCTGGCCTATGATTAGGACCACCTTCTCCAGCTGCCTGCAGCTGGCCTTGTGTCCTGCCACCAAACATCCCTGGTTCCCCATTTGCCATCGAGTGATCAGAGCCTGAGGGCAGAGGGAAGGGACCGAGAGGTCGGCTATTCCTGTACACTCATCAGCCCTGCCCCTGCCACGGGTCACCCTCTGTATGTGGGGCAACCGGTGGGGTGGGGGCCTCGGCCTGGTGTCACCTGCATCCCCTGCCATCCACCCCTGGTTTCCCATTTGTCATCGGGTGATCGGAGCCTGCCAGCCAGGGAAAGAGATCAAAAGGTGGTCAGTGTGCCTCATAGTGACTGGTCGAGCGGTCATTCTGGTCATTCTGCCATTAGGATAGATTTCCATATCCTTTTATTGTAGGATAGCCAAGATCTGGAAACAGCCCAAATGTCCATTAGTAGATGAGTGGATTAAAAAGTTGTGGTACATTTACACTATGAAATACTATGTAGCTGTAAAAAGAAGAATATCTTAACCTTTGAGACAGCCCGGAGGGATCTGGAGATTATTATACCAAGCAAAATAAGCCAGCCAGAGAAAGAAAAATACTGTGTGATCTCACTTATACGTGAAATCTAATGAACAAAATAAACTGATGAACAAAATGGGACCAGAGGGGTACATGGACAGACTGACAGCTCTAAGAGGGGAAGGAGGTGTGTGTGAGGCTGGATGAAGTAAGGTTTAGAGATCAGTCAAAGAACATACAATATATGCAAAGCCCATCAACCCAGAAAACAGTATGGTGAAGGACAGAGGGAGGTGGGTAGGGACTGGGTGGAAGTGGGCAAAGGGGGAAGGAATGGGGGACATCTGGAATAATGTTAATAAAAATCCCCAAAACATCCAAAGCTGGTTTGGCTCAGTGGATAGAGTGTCGGCCTGTGGATTCAAGGGTCCCTGGTTCGATTCCGGTCAAGGGCATGTACTTTGGCTGAGGTCACATCACCAGTGAGGAGTGTGCAGGGGGCAGCTGATCAATGCTTCTCTCACATCAATGTTTCTAACTCTCTCCATTCCTTTCTGTAAAAAATCAATAAAACATATTTTAAAAAATCCCAAAAACAAAACCAAAAAAGGAAATGTTACCACTATTTACTACTAATGATTCAGACATCACATATAACTCATCAGGAAAAAACAGTTTACAGCTACAGTGTCATATTCTAAGTGGAGTATATACATTTTACAGTTAAACAACTTGGCTTTGGGATATGGGAATTATAAGGTAGAGTAAATATTTAAGCTGATGATGCAATTGAATTTATTTTTTCTATGACGTATTGAACTAAGCATGATCAGTGAAATGAGGACTTAAGAATCAAATGTCTCCTTTGAGCCTTGCCGAGGCAAGATTTGTATTTCTCAGATTTCTACACTGGGAAGACATGATCAGAAATAGAAATGCCTGTGAAATGCTACCGATTGACTTGCATGGTTTGCAGAACAGGATCCAGTTTTAAGTGCTGTCTTTTGTGTTCCTGCAGTAGCAGTGGGGGAGGTAACTCTGGTCCATGCAAGGAAAAGGAGCAGATTGCTCCCTGTTCCAAAAAGAACAGTTTGTGCGATTACATTTTACACAGTCACCTTGCATGATAGATAGTAGGCTCATTTCACTGAACTTTTATCAACGTGTAAATCCAATCAGCATTCCAACACCCTGTTTCTTAGAAGGCTTCTGAAATCACAGCTCCACTGTGTGTGTGTGTGTGTGTGTGTGTGTGTGTGTGTGTGTGTGTGTGTTGTCATTAATATGCCTGCTTCCCACTGCAGCCCCTGCTTGATTAAGAATGTGAAGTATGAGGGTGGAGCATGACTGAATTTTTCTGAGTTGAGAACCCCAGTTGGCCTTCCCTGGCATGGCTGAGTTAAGCGTGTGTGGTCCCATTTGTGTGTCAGCTTCGGTCCTTTGGCAATCAGACTGAGAGTATTTTGTGATTCTGTGTCAAGTTTTTCTGTTTAATATTGTCACCTGCATTTCAAGGACTTCCTTTTGCATTACATAGCTGTGTCTAGCAATCAACTCGATTTCATTGAGATGTGCCAAGTCTATAACACTGAACTACCAACATGACCATAGAAATACAGATACTTGTACATCGTAAAGTTGTGTATTATAATAAACTGGACAATATTGATATGATTTAAATGTGACATCTACCATTTGCCCCATGGTTTTACTTTATTGAGGATAAATTATTACTGATACATTTGTTTTACTATTGTGCAATTTGTTGCTGTTAATCCTCACTAGGAGATTTTTTCATTAATATTTTTAAAAAGGAGTAAAAGGGAGGACTGAAGGGAGGGAGAGAAATATCATTGTGAGAGAGGCACATCAATTGGTTGCCTGCCCACGAATGTGCCCTTGACTACTGAAATCACATCCTATTTCCAAGCGTCTTCATTAAAACAAAGCAGAGAATAAACCACTTACCCATCTCCTCCCAACAATCTTCTCAAAACACACACACACACACACACACACACACACACACACACACACACACACACAAATAAACAGAGCCCTGGGTAGTGTTGCTCAATGGTTGGAGCATCGGCCTGCACACTGAAGAGTCTCAATCTAAGGAACATAAGTTCACTTGGGTTGCAAGTTCAATCTTTGGCATCGGTTAGGGTGCACATAGAGGCAACCAATAGATTGTCTCTCTCACATCCATTATATCTCTGTCTCTCTTACCCCCCCCCCCCTCCCACTATCTCTAAAAATCAATGGGAAAAATATCCTTGGGTGAGGATTAACAACAACTAAAGACAATAAAAATGCAATCACATGATTTTTCATTTTAAATGAATTAATCTAAGTGGATGGGAAATCCAAATGCATCAGAAGGCCATATTCAGATAGCTCCATTCAAAATGATTAGGAGTACTTTTTTAGTAAAGTAGGTTTTTTTTTTTTGTGTGTGTGTGTGTGTGTGTGTGTGTGTGTGTGTGTGTGTTTGAGTAATGCCATTTGGAATAGAAAAGGTGTTCACAAAATGAAAAATCATTGGTAAAAATAACTGACATTTATCTTCCAGCATGATTTTAAATAGTGTTTCTATATGTCTTAACTTATTGAGAAAAGCATCAATACCAAAATATTTCATTCCGTATCATAAAGTAGAATGTACTTTTTTTTTAGAGTTTTTTTTCTTTTTTTTTTCTTTTTAAAATATATTTTATTGATTTTTTTTGCCCCCCTCCCTCCCTCCCATACATACCCTCCCTCCCCAGAGTTTTATGTCCATTGGTTGTACTTATATGCATGTATACAAGTCCTTCGGTTGATCTATTATCTCCCCCAGATCTCCCTCCCCTCCCCACTGTACTTTTAATAAAATTCAGAGTAAAAATTTCAGATGTTTAAAGAAAATGTAATTTGACATGATAATTTGGAGCTCTATCCTTGAGGTGAATAAGGAGTTTTACTAAAAGCAATGTAAGATTTTTTCTGGAAATTAAGCGAAGGATTAGTTTTTTGTGGTCTTTTAGTCAATGGACAAGGGGAAAAAGAAAAGAACTGGTCTATTCTTTTTAGAATCGGAGAGCAGGCAATTGAAAGTTCCCTGTGAAAGTAAATTTTTTCCCCCTCAAGGGCTCTTGAAGGTTCACACTGAAATGTCAATGACCTTGTTTGTTCAGAGCTTGTAACAGCCATTTTCAACTGCCCTCTGTGCTTCGATAAGTATGTTCCAGTCATTGTAGGTTCTGTGTCTAAAACCTATCAACATCATTCCTTAAGCATCAAGGGGATGCTTTTTATGACAAAACAGGCTTTATGCAGGACTCTCACTGAACCCATGTGATTCTGAGAACATCCATTCCATGTTGTAGTCCAAAGTATAGCATTCAGAAATTACACAATATAAAATTATTTGGAGGTAGTTCTGGTAAATTATTTTTATAGTCTCAGGGCTTAGAAATTCCAGACAATCTTAACAAACTATGCAACAGACAACTGGCAAGATGGTATATATATTTTTTAAAAGCAAATTTATTATTTTACCCTCTTTTCTTAGGAAAGATCCCAAATGTTCTGATCAACTCTAGTCCATCAGGTAGCCCAACGTAACAACAGTTTACCAAAAGGGCCATAATTATTTCTGCTACTCAGTACAGAAAATTTTTATTTGAGTGAAGTATGAATAAAGAGACTTTGATTGATTTGGGATTTTCCTCATTAACACACATTAAAAACTAAAATTAAGTTAAATATATTTTAATTTATTTTTTCTCCATGTAATCATAAATGAGAACTACTATTTATGGAATTCCTCTATGTCATAGGCTCTGCAATAATACTGTTTCATGTATTTTATCATTTAATATTTACACTGATGTGTGAGGTGTTCCACAATGATTTTTTTCTTATCACTGAGGAAATTGAAAATTAGAGAGTTTAAGTAATTTATCCAAGGATCTTGCTCAAGAACTCTAAAACACACACACCCACACACACACACACACACACACACACACACTCATATCTTAACCACTTTGTCATATTGCTTCTCTGCATATCCTTTATGTTTAACTAGGGGCCCAGTGCACAAATTCATGCACCTTGCAAGGAACTGTGGGCTGCGAGGCGGTGGTGAGCACAGGGGTGGGTCTCAGTCCATTGTCTGCAACCCTCCAGCACCTCCCGTCATGCCCCCAGTCTCCTGCCTGCTGGCAGCCCTGCTCCTGCTGCTGCTCCCACACACTGACGTTGACAGCCCTGCTCGCACCCACTGAAGGCGCAGAGTGATTGGGGCTGGTGGCAGCAGCGGCTGCTGCCCCAATCACCCCACAGGAGCAGGGGGAGGTGGAAAAGCCCTCAAGAGTGAGCAGGGCTGGCAGCTGGCACTTGCACCTGCTGATGGAACCGAGTTATTGGGACTGGCACTGGGCACTGGCAGCGGGTGCAAGCAGGGCTAGTGCTGACAGTTGGTGCAAGCAGTGGCTCTAGCACTTGTAGCAGGTGTGAGCAGGGCTGTCTCTGGCAGCAGGTGTGAGAGGCGGTTGCTGGCCCTGATCGCCTCTCAGGAGCAGGGGAGGTGGAGAAGCCCTGAGGGATGACTGGGGTCAGCAGCCACAGCTCACACCCGCTGATGGTGCCAAGAAATTGGGGCTGGTGCTAGGTGCTGGCAGCAGTGCGAGCAGGGCCAGCATTGGCAGCAGTGCAAGCACCAGGCAGGGCCGTGGCATGCAGGAGCAAAGAATTTTCAGTGACCACCAAAGGCTCACTCCAATGACAGTGACCAGTGCCCCACCTTGGTCTGGTGCCTCTGCTCACCTGCTCCTCCATCCCACTGTGGTGACACCCACCATGGTTTGCATATGCCCCCTGGTAGTCAGTGCACATCATAGCGATTGGTTGTTCGGTTGTTTTGCTGTTTATTAAAATTAGCCTTTTATTATATATCAATAGGATACTGTCCCGGTCCTTTTATGACTATTCTATGTCAGAAGGCTATACATAGGCTGCAGAGGATATGGGTGTAGAACTGTAAACACCAGAAACACAATTCTCTTTTTTTCCTCCTTTTCCCAGACCTCCATTCTTCCTCTCTATTTTTCTTCTATGCCACATGGTCTGCCCTCCTATGGTTTAAAATATAATTGAGAGCCAGCATATATAATCCTCAAAAGTAAAACATAGAAAAGTTTGATAACATTGAGTAAAATAAGATGTAGAGGAAGAAGGTACTAATATATTTTTCATTTTATTATTATTTTTTAAATTTATTTTTTTTCCTGCTTCCCCTTTGCAACCGCTTCAGTGCCTGCAGCCCACGGGCAGAGGCCGGGCAATGGTTCGAGGCTGCAGTTTGCTCTGGCACGGGGCATATGAGAGACCCAGGGGGACGGGCCTGCCATCCATGGGAACCCGTGCCCCTTATATACTTTTTAATTCCCAAAACATTACAATTGCTAATCCCTTCTTAAAAATAGGAAAATAAAATTTTAAATAGAAGAAGTGAATGGAATGACTGGGGAAATCACAACGTGCCTTTGTTACAGTTTTTAATTCCTTTAAGTTTATTGAATGATTCAGATTTTCTATTTCTTTTTATGTCGGGTTGGATAAGTTGTATTTTTTTCCTAGAAACTTGTCCAATTTATCTAAATTTTCAAATTTAGAAACATAAAGTTGTTAATAATAAATATCATTAAATGATTTTATAATAATTAAAAAAAATATCTGTAGGCTCTGTAGTGAGATATCCCTTTTCATTTCTGGTTCATTTTCTTGATGTAGAGGACATTGTATATGAAAAAAAGAGTTACAGTTATTTGAGGACTAGAATTATCTTCCTCCAAGGAGGACTTACATTTGCCTTTAGTAGGTGGTTAGGGCACCAGCAATCTTAGATCACCTTCATCTAATTATAGGGATTGAGCCTGGCTGGCATGGCTCAGTGATTGAGCATCAACCTTTGAACCAGGAGTTCACAGTTAAGATTCCCCATATATGCCAGAGGTTTCAGGCTCCACCCCAGTAGGGGGTGTGCAGGAGACAGCCGATTCATGATTCTCTTTCAACATTGATGTTTCTATCTCTCTCATTTCCTCTCTGAAATCAATAAAAACATTTTTTTAATTATAGGGACTGTGATAATTTAAACTTTACCAGAGCTCCAAGTTTTTCCAGTTACTCCTTACTCTTAGGTGGAGCCCTTTGGGATCCCATCTAGATGTGTGGACATTTACCAGAGATCATGCCTGAACAGAACTTAGATTTTTTGCTAAACTTTATATATATTGTGTATATATATATACATACATATATACATATATATATATAATTTTATTTACTTTTAACCATCTAGCCCTATGGGGCTGCCAAAACCACTGCCCAAATTCTACCTTAATCATCTCTTCCAGAACCATCAACCACTCCTAGGATTCACCTCTCTGATTTCCTTTTCCTTCTTTGTTTCACAATTCTTTACTATCTTGATGGCTATAAAATTTAAATCATTTTTTATCTTGCTTTGTTAATTTGCCTCAGCAGAGATAGTTTATGTTATATGCATGTTTTGTGTATTTAAAATATATATATATATATATATATATATATATATATATATATATATATATATATATATATTCCTGTAAGCAAAGGTCCTTCACACTTTGTTTTTAATATTTGAAACATTGATCTGTGATTTCTTGGAGTCATTCTGCATGTGTTCATATCCCCCCCCCCCCCCCCCCCCCATAATATAAACGTTCTTTAGGGCTATGACAAGTGCTGAGTTGGCTGGGATCACCCAATTGGTCCACCAACTAGTATTAGAATCAACAGTAACAATAGGAGCTCCCGAAGGCTTGGTTATCGTTAGTCTGTCCTCTGGACGAAGCTCCTGAATGCTATATGTTTTGGACAGTTCTCTGGCATCTGTAGAGTGCCAGATGTCCTCAGAGTTTTTAGTAGCATCACCTCCAGCTTGTTTCCTCAGGACTCCTTCCCCACCAGGGTGCTCCTCCAAAAATGTGGTCAAATCATGCACCTTGTTGTGGTGCAGGATCGATCAGGTGCTCCTGCTATGGCTGTGCTTCTGGCGCTCTTTCAGGGTGTATGCCTGATGGTCTTGGGAACGAGGCAAGCCTCTGGCCCCGCAGACACCAGCGAACTGGGCAGAGCTAATAGCTGCAATTTTAAAGCCCACTTTCAGAGGAATGAACGCAATGTACCAGCTACTGAGTAGCATCACTTTTTGAGAAGTGAGGTTGTAAACTTAGAGCACAATAAAAGATCGACATGGAAAGTGCAGCCATACATTTACTGATATTGTTATCTAGAAAATGTCTTCTTGAGCATGAATCATTTTCACATAATTAAAAGTGTGCTAAGTGGTTTCTGCAAGTTACAAAAAACACAGTAAACATACAAAATTGATTCAAAACATTTTAAAATTGCACATTTCTTCCCAGAGCGGTAGAGCAATTATTGTCATTCAACAATGTTTTTGGAGGTTGCTTTTTAAAAATGTATCTTTATTGTTGAAAGTATTGCAGATGTCCCTGATTTTCCCCATTGACCTACCCATCCCCAGGCCTTCACCACGCTGTTGCCTGTGTCCATGGATTATGCATATATGTATACAAGTTCTTTGGTGAATCTCTCCCTACCCACCTCTGCCTTCCCGCTGAGATTTGACAGTCAGTTCCATGCTTCTATGTCTCTGGATCTATTTTGTTAATCTGTTTATTTTGTTCATTACATTCTATGTTTTGGCCTACTTTTATGTTTGTTAAAAACTGACATACCGTAAGCAACAAAAGGTGTAGAAAAAAATATCCAAATCACTTATCACTCTGAAGCAGTAATTTTGAGAGACATTAGCACTTAGGACCTCCTTTTCATCTGCCCTGGCCATCTCTTCCTCCTCTTGCCCTACCTGGGCCTCTATCTGTAACAGTTTTGCTTTTCTTATATTTCACCTTCAGTTTAACATCCATGAGTAATGTATCCAGAGCTAAGCTTCCAGGCAGAATAAAATATCGAGTGTTATTTCCTCGAATACTCAGTGTTTTCAGCTGTATGGGTTCTTGGTTCTTCAGGGTCATTGTCAGCTTTAAGATGAGGGTTAGAGGTCATTGTCACAGCTTTAAGTTGGGGATTCATGCTGCATCTATCTACATCTTTGATTATTTCATGGATTTGGGTTCTATAATTCGACGGTTACAGTTTCATGACTTAATTTCATAAAAAAAACCTCACAAGCTTTGCCCTAGCCCATTTGGCTCAGTGGATAGAGCATTGCCTGCAGATTGAAGGGTCCCAGGTTCAATTCTGGTCAAAGTCACATATCCAGGTTGTGGGCTCAATCCCCAGTAGGGAGCATGCAGGAGGCAGCCGATCAATGAAATCAATAAAAAAATATTTTTAAAAAATCTCACAAGCATCACCATCATGCTTTCAATCCAAGATTAAGTAAAACCTGACAATTGAGGGCTGAGGAACTGGAGTAGGAATGGCCAAAAACCTGGAGGTTTTGACAATCTAAAAATCAGGCTACCTGATGGCTCACTTCCTTAAGAGGCAAAAAAACATGATTGATTTCATTTCCTCTCTTCCTCTCCTCCCTTTCTAGCCTTCTGTCCCTTACTCCTTTCCTTTTTCCTTTCCCTTACATTACTAGATTTGGGGAAAACAAATATGCAAAAACAAAACAAAAAACACAAAACAAACCCAAACCAGAATCCTTTTGCTCTTAGTAAAGAAGACAAACAGACACAGGTGAGAAAACCCAGAAGCTCTTCAGTGCTGTAAAAGTTAGTGATGCTGACAGCATATTTCAAATCACGGGAGACAGGTGAATGGTGTTGAAGGTTGATCAGAGATGAATCAGCAAAGAGACACATTCTGTGTGACTTTGTGTTATGTTTCTTAACATTTTAAAAATAGATGTTTGTTTGTTTATTTATTTATTTATTTATTTATTTATTTATTTATTTTTAGAGAGAGAGTAAGAGAAAGGGATAGAGGGATAAAAAGATCAATGAGAGAGAAACATCATTGATTGGCTGTCTCCTGCATGCCCCCACTGGGGACTGAACTGGCAACCTGGCATGTGCCCTGACTGGGAATTGAACCTGAACCTGAGACCTCTTAGTTCATGGGTTGACACTCAACCACTGAGCCATGGCAGCAAGACTGTTCCTTAATATTTTTGAGCATCACTCTGAGATTAAGGATGTTGGGTTGATGCAAATTATGATCATCATGGCAAAGCAGTGTAAATTCTTGATTACCCCACTCATTACATAAACTCACTCTGAGGTTACTTGTACTTGTTTAGAAGGTTCTGCTGTAGCCTATGTATTTTTGTGATATCAACTTCAGATTGTTTTTGGAATCTTCTTTTGGAAGGTCTACTTTTCTTGTTCTTTTATATCACTGGACCTAAATTTCACGAGTGTACTTGTTTGATTAGGTCTTTGCAAATAAAAGCAGGTTGATCACTTGCATTTACCTGGTTTGGCTTTATGATCTCTAGATAGGCTTAGGACTATCTTTAACTGTCACCTTTATCTTCATGCAATGGTAATAGGTTTTTGAAAATTACTCTCAATTTTTAGATGTTTCTATTTCTCTCTCTAATTTGATTGCTGGAATACCTGGACTTGTAGTTGACTTTGCTGTGTTAAATAAGAAGGGATTGTGCAAAATAGTGTAACATAAGGAAATTTGAATGAAATATAATAATTTTTTTTTTAGGAACTGATCATTTTTGTAGTTTCTAGTCCACTGCTCCTGACTTTACATCATAATCCCAGTTCACAAACACATATGGGTGCACCCACTACCACCACCACCAGCACCACCAGCACCACCACCACCAATATACATCCCTTCCCTCCCCTGCTTTGTCTTACTAAAGTGAAGTATGGTAGCTATGGTTGTTGTCTGCCTATCATGTCTTTCTTTGATCCTTGCTTTCTAGAAATAGAAACCTTCTTTCTCATAAATTTATTCCATGTGATTCAAGTAGAGTTGAACCCCTTCACGCAGCTGACCACCCATCCACCATTCTCTGTATAGTCCTCTCAGAATTGTTAGCAATGGGGGCAGGAAGCTTAAAACTACTCGTGCCCATCTTGGCAAGGCTGTCTGTCAATAAAGCCTATGCCCAGGTAGGAGAGGGTGGGCTAAAATGAGAGTGGTAATCCCTTGGTGATATAGTCTTTTTCAGCTTAAATTTATTTTTTATTTTTTATTTTTTTTTTTACTATTTTTGTAAGTACTCAACTATTCATAAAATCATCCTGGCATATAAACTTCCTTTTTTTAAAAACATATTTTTTATTGATTTCAGAGAGAAAGGGAGAGAGAGAAATAGAAACATCAATGATGAGAGAGAATCATTGACTGGCTACCTCCTGCACACTCCCTACTGGGAATTGAACCATGACCTTCTGGTTCATAGATCAATGCTCAACCTCGGAGCCACGATGGGTGGACTCTTTTATAGCTTTAAAATGAGAGGTTGGTCCACAGTCATGTCAGTGGCTACCATACACTGAAATTTTAGTTTATGCTAAACTAGGGGCCCAGTGCATAAATTTGTGCACCTTGAAAGAAACTGTGTGCTGTGAGGCTACCATAGGCACAGAGGCAGTCTCAGCCCATCCTCTGTGCCCCCATCTGGCCCCTCCCACCGTGGCCTCCTGGTTCTCTGTCTGCCAGCAGCCCCATACCAGCCACTCCCACTTCTACCTGCTGACATCACTGGTCCACTTTCACCCACAATGGCACGGAACAATTGGGGCTGGTGTCAGCAGTGGGTGGGGGTGGCAGCTGCTGCCCCAATCACCCCTCAGGAGCAAGGGAGGTGAAGAAGCCCTCAGGGTGATTAGGGCTTACAGCCGCCACTTGCACCCACTGATAGCGATGAGCTATCGGGACCAGCGCGGGGCACTGGCAGTGGGTGCAAGTGGCAGCTCTGGTGGCAGCTGTGGGTGCAGATGGGGCCAGAACTGGCAGTGGGTGTGAATGGTGGCTCCGATGTTGGCAGTGGGTGTGAGCACCGGGTAGGACTGTGTTACGTGGGAGCAAAAATTTTCAGTAACTACCAGAGGCTTGCCCCAATGTCAGTGAGGGTGCCCCACCTTGGTTTGGCACCCTCCCCCCCACCATTCTACTGTGGCCAACGCTTGCCATGTTCTGTGAATGCCCCCTGTTGGTCATTGCACGTCATAGCGACCGGTTGTTTGGTTGTTTCAGTTCCACCATTTGGACTATTTGTATATTAACCTTTTATTATAAAGGATACATTCCAGGCATTAATTTCATTTAATATTAATGACAACTCTATGAGGCATATATTTTTATCTTTCTCCCACTCCTATAACTAAGAAAACTGAATACCACTGAGAAAAGCAGTGTAGAGTAAGCTAGTAAGAGAGATCAATTCATTTTAATTTCTTAATCACTATCACTTAAATCACTTAATTTCTATCAGTGTCTGGCTTAATGGTGAGATATCAAAAAGAATTGATCAGGTAAATAGATAAAGCACATCCTCTTTGACTTCAAAATCCATGGCTACAACCACCATCAATAACATAAAACATTATTGATGTGAGCAACTATCTAAACTCACTGAGTGGTTGGTTATCTAGGGGCGGCAGCGGAGCGGGGGGGGTTCCTAGGTCAACAAGTCTATGTTTCTAACAAATTTGAAATGATTAAAGATAGAAGCAAACATGTACTTCCCTCACCATTTATAAACACAAAACTGAATCTACTAGTTCTACTACAAGAATAGGTGAAATAGGCTTTGGGGTTTGGCCTGAGACCCTGACCATCCTCTGAAGAAAAAAAAAAAATGCATTCAAAAGTCTAAAGAAAACCCCCACACTCCACAGATATACAAGCAAACTTTTGGAATCTAGCCAGCTCAGAAACTGAACATACAGAGAGAAACATCGATGTGAGAGAGACACATCAACTGGTTGTTTCCAGCACGCTCCTGACGGGGCAGAGAGCAAACCTCAAACCCAGGTACATGCCCTTGACCAGGAATCCCAGGGTTACTATTTAAAAAAGCATTCTAGATGCAGTGCAGAACTTTATGGCAAGAAAACTCAGTGCTTATTTAGTTTCTCAAACAGAGGGATTTAGGTTGTTTGTGAGGTCCAATTTCTATGTTCCAAAAAATAACATGTGACTTAGGTTTTGAATTTATATCAAAACATGGATCATGATCCTAATACTCAGAACCAGACCACTCCTGTATTTATACTGCATAAACAGATTCTAAGAACTCTATCCCCAACACTTAAATCACCAGTCTATGGAACTGAAATGAAAATTAGGATCAGGTGAAGGTTTATGTTTAAGGAACATCTGATCCAAAACAAAATGAAACTTAAGGCTTAAATTCTGTTCTTCCTGAGACTCTAGTTTCTCCCTGTCATTGCAATTGGCCAAATCTCTCTGTGTGAAGAACCAGCTCTTTGGAAAGCTTTTAGGAAATAGCTTTCTGAGATTGTCTTCTGCTAACATCCCATGACCAATAGCTGCAGGAACTATGACCAAGTCTCCAAGTCATTTACGCCTTCTACTTGATGTGGGAATTCTACGATCAGATCCCTTAGCTTCAGTTTGGTTGCCAACCCTGGTCCCTTCCAATGAAATTGTGGCAATTAGAGCACGTTAAAGAGTCCAGTGGCACTAACTGTGTAGTTAGTTCAGTGTAACATTCTAGGCTTGTACTGACAAGTCCAGAGGGGTGTTAAGGATGAGATCAAGAGGACAAGTAGGACCTGGAGAAGGAATCTATTGAAAGCTATTTTTCCCCCCAGAACTTTGGCTGGCTTTTCATATATGTGTACACACACACACACACACACACACACACACACACACTATATATATATATAGTCTATGTTTCTAACAAATTTGAACAAGTCTATGTTTCTAACAAGTCTATGTTTCATAACAAGTCTATGTTTCTAACAAATTTGAAATGATTAAAGATAGAAGCAAACATGTACTTCCCTCACCATTTATAAACACAAAACTGAATCTACTAGTTCTACTACAAGAATAGGTAAAATAGGCTAACTGCGCATGTCCCCTCCCCCTGGCCAGGCTGGCCGGACCCCACCCATGCACGAATTCATGCACCAGGCCTCTAACATATATACTGAGTGGCCAGATTATTATGCATTCAGAGATCACAATAATCTGGCTGCTCAGTGTGTGTATGGGGGTCCCTCATCCCGGCCTCACCCTCTCGCAGTCCAGGACCCCTCGGGGGTGTCCACCTGAAGGCTTAGGCCCGCTCCCTGAGGGATCAGGCTTAAGCTGGCAATCAGACATCCTTCTGGCAGCCTGGAGGATGGTTTTCCAACTGATGGCTTAGGCCCACTCCCCACCACGGCCTAAGCGGCAGTCTGACATCCTTAGCGCTGCTGCGGAGGCATGAGAGACTCCTGCCACTACCACTGCACTGGGCTTGTGGCTGAGCGGAGCTCCCCCTGGGGGAGTGCACTGACCACCAGGGGGCAGCTCCATCATAGTGACCAGTCAATCCACCGTTAGGATCAATTTGCATATTACCCTTTGCAGTGTTTCCCAAAGTGTGGTATGCGTACCCCCAGGGGTATGGGAAGAGTTTGGTGGGGGTACGCGTTGCACCGGAGTTTGGTGGGGATATGCACTGCACCGTGCTTAGCTGTGCCTGATTCTATGTTCTCATGAGTACGAGGGGTACTCAGCGTTACGAAAATTATAGAAGGGGTACACATATGTCAAAAGTTTGGGAAACACTGTATAGGATACACACACACATACACATAGTCTCATTTATCCTTCCTTAAATCTCCTAGACACAACTACCCCTGTCCCATTCTGGACTCTTACACATCAGAAAGATATTTGTGCCAGGCTGGTGTGACTTGGTAAATGAGCATTGACCTATGAGCCAGGAGGTTAGTTCAATTCCCGGTCACGGGGGGCTCCATCCCCAGTAGGGGGTGTGCAGTAGGAAGCGATTGAGGGTTCTCTCTTGTCATTGATATTTCTTTCTTTCTCCCTCTTCCTTCCTCTCTGAAATTAATAAAAAGATATTTTTAAAAAATAAAAGTGTTTTCTGTTTGTTTATTTTTAAAGATACTTGTCATTAGTTGACTCAGGAGACTTCTAAGGTCATGGATTGGCTGCTAATACCCAGCCACTCTCTGGTCTAACCCATAGGCTCAGATCATCTCGTTTCCCCCTGGGGACACAAACACTCCATAAAGGCAGCTCCTCTGGTGCTCTGAGCAGGACCATCCTGACATTGTTTTCACTCTTTTTCCAGGCTGCAAGCAAATGAAAAACAGCTCCATCTCACAGGAGCGCTGCAGAACCTTGATATAGAATAGATCTCCAAATTGGCTTTTAGACTGAAATAATTGACCCAGTTAGATATTTTTGAAAGATTTATTTACTGCATTTCTCCAATTAAGATGAATTTTATAGGCCCATCTTCCATGGGTATATTTGTTTTAATCATGAATTAAATAGTATACCCTGGCTGGTGACTCAGTTGGATGGAGCATCATCCCAAATACCAAAAGGTTGTGGGTTTGATTCCTGGTCAGGGCACATTCCCAGGTTGCATGTTCAGTCCCCAGTCCGTGTGTGTGTGTGGAAGGTAACCAATCCATGTTTCTCTCTCACATTGATGTTTCTTTCGCTCTGCATGTTCCTTCCTCTGTCTCTAAAAATCAATTAAAAACATACCCTCAGGTGAAGATTTTAAAAAAAGATTAGTGCACATTTTCCCTCTGCACAAACATCATGACCCATAAGGTTAACGCGAGAAATCCTTTTATCCGGAACTAGGATTATACACTATTCCAAATCAAGCCACAAAAACATAGATGATGCCAGACCACCAAACAGTGTTTTCTCTAAAAGGGCAGAGTAACTACTATCACCCCGTGGGCCATACGCGTGGTCCGGTGGGAAGAGCAAGCTTTGGAGGATGGAGTCCGAGCTCATGGGCTGTGAGGTCCAGGTCCATCACTTAATCTCCCGGGAACCTGGTGACCAGTGTCAGCAGGACTGGTTAACAAAGCTCTTGACTCACAAAAGGGGAGCCATACATTTTCCCTGGCTTGAAAACTCCTAGAAGACAGGACCTGTATGCTTAGCTTATAGCAACAATGTTTATCACTATGGCGCTTATCCAATAAATCCTATATTAATTTGTTCATCAGAAAAACACCTAAATGCATCTACCATCATATATACCTGTTAAGATTCTCCTTGCAAAAGCCACAGAGGGGGGGAAAATTTTTAATTCACATTTTTCAAGGGGGCTTTTTTTAGTGTCATTGAAGCAAAGAAACATTTGTTTTCCTAGAAGTTACTATATATGACTAAATATTCTAATTAGTATTTCTCTTAGGCCATAAATGCTGTACCATAATTTTTAAAACTCGATAAACTACTGTAAAAGATGGTTCTTTGAAAAAATTAATAAAACAGACAAACATCACAGCAAAGTTAATTAAGAAAAAGACAGGAAAAAACACAATACTAGTATATATAGTTGTATTAGAAATGAAAAAGGGGCTACAAATACTGTGCATATTTATAAAAAATAACTTAAGACAAGGAATATAGATCTAAAATTTTTCTAAAACATATATCTTTTGTTTTTAAGAAGTGAAGCAAGATAGTGCCGTGGTGAATCTGGTATAGCTCCTACTGCGAGGACAGGTTGTTTACCCTCTTTAAGCCTTTGTTCATTTGTAAAATGAAGGTGGTAGTGTCCTCACTACTTATTTACAGGGTTATTATGACATCGGTGGAATTAATGCTGTACAGGCAAAAGCAATTTAATCTAAGGACTTGCTATTGACCATTTCACCCAAGTCCCATAGTCATTTAAGGCAGAGGACGAATTGTTTAGAACTCTTATCTGCTGTTCCCTTAGTCCTCTTCCTATCATTCCTAACTGACCCCAAACTCTGAAACCTTAGGTGATTTGGCAAAGTAGGTAACCAATGAGTGGCAGAGCCTATAGCTTGAAAACATCCTCAGAGATAAAAATGTGCTGGTTGGGGGAAATTAGGTCATACTTGTTGGTAGTGGTGAAGGACACATGATGATAATGATGGTAAACCTAGTGCTTACTATGTGCCAGAAATGACTCTAAGTACTTTACACAGATTAACTCACTTTAATTTTTGTAACAACACTGTGGTAGGCACTGTTATTATTCCCATTTCTCAAAAGGGAAAACTGAGGCACAAAGAGGTTAAACAAAGTGAGCAAGGCCACACATAGCTGATATCAGAGAGAGGGTTGGAATCCAGCCTGGGGCTCCTGGGCGTATGTCCCTTAACTTCTACACTTGACTAGAAAGACAAAGATGTAGGGAAACAGGGCATAAAGGGCTGCATAACTCTTTATCAAGAAATTTTTTTGGCCAGATGTATTTTGGAACTCAGAAATTTTTAGACTTTAGAAAGAGAATATATTATATTAACATGTTATTTCACCCATGGTGGTTATGCCTTAAACACAATCATACCAGTAATCAATAGTTTTGTAGTAAATGTATGAGCAAATAAAGACTGTCAATAACCTTACATCAATTTGAGCTAAGTTCTGCTGCCATGAGTTACTGGAAAATGGTCAGTATTCAGAGCTGTTTGAATGTTAGACTTGCACGTAAGGAGCTTTGCTTCTGCAATAGCCAAGGAAGTCTCCAAAGGAAGTGCAGAAGGGAGTGGGGATGGCCTTCTGGTCTTGGCCTTGGCCAGGAGCTCCTGTTCCCTTGTAAAAGAGAAGAGGGCAAAAGGAAGATAGACGAGCATTGGTCCCAACTCCTTCCTTGCAACTGCCACAGAAAGCTCTGTTCTGCTTTCCTTTAAGGTCTAGAATGGCCCGGACTGGCTTTTTCTGTATTTTACTTGTGACCAGTAGGGTCAAAGTGATTCTCTTTTCCTTCCAGGTGTACGTGAAGAAGAAAAAGGGGAGTGAGGTTGAGGGTTACAGGATGATACTAGAGAGAGTCTTTCTAGGTCCTGGATCCCTTTTGCATCTGGCAATTGTCCATTTATTCGTTTTGCTACCCACTGGGGGAAAAACTTAGAAAACTGTTAAAGGAGAGTGCTTAAAGGAAAAGTGAAGTAAAACTGAAAGACTTTATTGTGGGCTGTGGGAGGGTGGGAGGTGCCTGGTGGGGAAGGGGTGGAAAGGGAGGGAGAAAGGGAGGGAAGAAGGCGGGGGCGGGCGGGTGGGGGAAGGGGGGGGGGGAGAGAGAGAGAGAGAGAGAGAGAGAGAGAGAGAGAGAGAGAGAGAGATGAATATGAAATATGAATGAAGAGTCTATGAATCAGGCTGACTTAGAAGGAAAGAATGGAAATCTGAGTAGAACCGATAATGACTGAGAAGTATAGCTGAGCAGTATGCTTTCCCCCAGAAGGTCTATCACTAACCTCACCCTCCCACCAGCAGGCTCATGTGGTAAGGAGCCCTGGTTTCGCAGATTCCTTGACTGGTGCTGGGAATCCTTAACTCACTTGGAGAGAAGGGAAGCATGGAAATATTCCTTGTGTTCCCAGTAGTTGCTTGGACATGTTAAACATAGTGTTGGAGGCTAGAATATTTCTGGTGGTGCTTAAGGGACATGCTCAATAAAACCCGAGAGTGAATTCTGGCTTGCAGCTGATCCTGAGATAGTATTAGATGTCTGGCATCTTAGGGGTTAAAAAGTCTTTGGAAGACCAGCAAGAAAGCTTAATAAGCATGTAAAATACATTCCAAACAAATGACTGCTGGAACACAACCCTGTAAATTGGGGACTGCCTGTTTTTATAACCTTTGCCAAAGTTACTAAAATTAGCAGCATAATTGAAATAAAAAAATTATATATTCTTATGACTGAACAGCATGACAGCATCTTGAAACCCAGAGCTGAATTTTAAAGTCAATATTATTTTTTGGGGGGAATTTTCTAGAACCAAAGAGAATGGGTTGGCAAGCTACCCCCTCTGGCAAAATGAATGGAGAAATTCTGCTTTTATCTTTACAATTAAAGTAGCTCTGTGCAGTTTCATTCCTAGTGTGAATGGGGGCACAGGTGGTATGCTGATTAATCCGCTGATGTTACCAAACAGAGAAATAGCAAGTATGTTAGGGAAAAGACACAAACATTCGGCTTCTCACCCATCTTGATTTCCAGAACCAAAAAGGTAACAGTTTAGACGCACATGTGTCAAACACAAGGCCCGCGGGCCAAATCCGTCCCGCCAGGCCTTGCAATGTGGCCCGCACCGCGCTGTCATCACTGCACTCCACTGCGTTTCCATCATGATAGTTTATGACTGTTCAGTAAACCATTCGGCCCACGATTTAGGCTGGATTTTAGATTTTGGCCCCTTCTCTGATTGAGTTCGACACCCCTAGTTTAGAGGGTCATTTTGTATATGCAATGGAGGAAAGCACTGGAATGTTTAGCTTAGAAAAGACTTCTTCTATTGGGGAGAAGGAAAGGCATTAAATAGAAGTAACATTCTTTCTGATTTGGTCTCTGGGGTCCTAGTAGACACATCTAAGACAAATGGTGGTAGATTTTTTCCACTGTAGGAAAGGTTAACAGAATTCTTCAACAATGAGATAGTAAGTTCCCTTTACCTGTGATTTCAAAGGACGACTATCATGAATCAAGTACAGGAGAAAGTTAAAGTAGATGGTCTACAAGTCCCTTTTCCAATACCAAAGCTCTGTAAGTTCATGAAAACCATAATAACTAGTTCCTCTTTCTTTCCCAAGCAATATGATATCCTCAGAATTGGATGCCAATGAGGAAATTCAAGTGGATGCTAAGACCCCAGTTGGCCATACAATTGTGTAATCAAGTTTTAAGTGTTCCTGATGGAGCTAGCCAACCTGAGACTGCCCATCTCCTTACTCATGGAGATGAAGTTTTGGAAACCAGAATCTGTAGTAGGCAAAAACTTGTCCAAACCGTCTGGCTTTCCAACAGGGTATGATTATAAAAGAGGCCAGAATTATTGTAGCCCAGAAGGGGAAAAGTCAGCAGAATTTATTATCCTTATAAAACATAGTCTTTGATCCTTTCTTCTACCATATTGCATGCCCTGTTTCTTGGACTGTCTAGTGGTCAGTGAGGTCAAGATAATGTTGTATAGATCTCATTGCCTTTATTTTGGCTTTAGAGAGATTAAGAGCCAAGATTAGTTTCTTTTTAGAATAAATTATATTTTAGGAAATATGTTTGTCATTGTTGGAAGCCATTTGGAGTGCTCTAATAGGGGGCAGTCGCCTCTGCCTGATCTTCATAAATGACAGCACCAGGGCATGCAGTGTGCTCAGGAATAAAGTCATAATGGAAGTCTGTTTGTTGTCTTTACAAACCCACCACACTTGTAATTATTTTTTTAATATATTTTTTATTGATTTCAGAGAGGAGGGGAGAGAGAAAGAGATAAAAACATCAATGATGAGAGAGAATCATTGACCGGCTGTCTCCTGCACACCCTCTACTGGGGATCGAGCCCACACCCAGGGCATGTGCTCTTAACAAGAATCAAATCCAGGACCCTTAGTCCACAGGTTGACACTTTATGGAGCCAAACCAGCTAGGGCCACACTTGTAAATTTTTGGTCAGCATTGGCCATCCATCTGGTATGCAATTCCATGAGAGTAAGGCCAAATTATCTTGTGCAGCATTCCATTTCCATTTGCTAGCATAGTGGCAGCACTCAAAAAATGTTCAATTGAAACAATAAATCTAGCAAGGAAATGATGACCCGCTCCCTCCAATGCTCTTTACATCTTCCACATCAATTCCCATCCCCCCCACATGCACACACATATACACATGCACACATGCACACAGATTAACTTAAAAAAATAGAAACTGCCTACTTTTTTCACAAATTGCATATAGAAAGCAGTACATTTTGTCCCCAAGTCCTGGATCAGTGGAAAGAGTCTGTTTCTTCCTTTTAAATGACTTCATTCATTTTTGTTATCAACTAAAACAGTGAGCACTGAGATAGTTCACAGTGGTGTAAGGACACCTCATGTGGCTTTCAAGGTTTCCTTCTAAAGTACAACATTGCTTCTAGTCCCATGCAGAGGCAAAGGAGCTGTGGGTGCCTCCCAATGAAGTTAATACCACCTCATGGGACAGTTGAGACAAGCAGCCTCATCATAAAATGTAGGTAAATATGGAAGATCTCCTACCTCTTGAATACCTTCAAATGCCATTGCAGGCAATGTTTCTTTCTGAGAGGCAGGACAAAGACAGCAGGAGACCATGTGCGACCTGGGACTAGGGAAGTGGGGAGATGGGTAATGTTAAACACTATCCTGCCCTATCTTGCAGTTTTACCAGAAACCAGACAATCTAGTTTCCACCCCTAAGAATAAAATTATATTGGTTTGTATATTGTCTACTTATTCCATAAATACCTATGCATAATATTTCATTTGATCTTTGTATTAATACTGCAAGGTAGTTGACATAGGTGTCATTATTATTGCTATTCCCATCTTTTTTTTTTTTCTTCCATTTACAAAACTGCAGGGTTTAAATGACCATTGAGGGTTAAAGTGCTATCCAGAGGCAATGATCTCCAGGAGACAAAGCAGTGTGTGTAGCAATAGCAGAACTAAAGCCTGTGGAATTCCAACTCCATCTGTTATCTATGTAACCTCAGAAAAATCCTTTGCATTTTCTTAACTTTAATTTTTTAAAAAATGTGTTTTTTATTGATTTCAGAGAGGACGGGAGAAGGGAGAGAGATAGAAACATCAATGATAAAAGAGAATCATTAATCACTGCTTCCTGCATGCCCCTGACTAGGGATTGATCCCACAGTGCTCAACCACTGAGTAACCATGGCCAGGCAGCTTTATGTTTTGTTTGTTTTTAAATATATATTTTTAAATGAGCTAAAGAGGTAAAAAGGAAAGGGCAGGGGCAATATTTATCCTGTTCACCTCATGGAATCATTCTGAGATGAGGATAAATAAAGGTTATATGGTGTAACTGTGAGATGATATCACTCTAAGGAGAGTAATACTTCCCAACAGAGATGAATAGATGGGGCTTTGGAGCCCGAGGGTCCTAGCACCATGCCTTTCTAGTGGTATGACCTCAACTGAAGTCCTGAACCTTCAGTTTCCTCATCTTTAAAGTGGGAACAATATAAAACCTGCCTCATAGGGTTGACATGTGGGTTAAATGAGATTAAGTACAGAAAACAGAAGTTACAAACTGCATGATAATAGTGGTAGTAGAATAATTTAAATAGTAATGTTTTCTCTTCAGTTGAAGAAACTGAGATTAAGCAGCTTACTATATTTGGTTTCAGGGTACCCAAGAGAGCAGAGCAGACACTCGGTAGGCCTGTGTGAAGTCTTTTATTTGCTTTGGAAGGAGAGATCTGTGAGTGGAAGCTGGAGGAGAAGAAACTTTTTTCTTTTTCTCTCTATCCAATCAGCTCCACCCACCTCAGTCCATAGAGTCTGTTTCTTTAGGATTTGGGAAAACAGGAGCCACTGGAAGGCCAAGGAGAAACCAGTACAAGAGAGACTTCCCTTCTTTGTTGCTGTAAGAATCCCAAGAGAGATTGGATGTTTAGTGGCGCCATTGCTTAAAGCCTAGGTTTTCCCCAATTACCAGGACTGCGTTTCCTTCCATGGAGGACCAGGTCTGAATTTCTGGCCCCCTTTGGCAACTAGAAGTACGTAAATCTTTGAGATGAAATCCACTTGTCTCTTGGTGCTCCCTCTGCTGGTTGGCTGAAAGCTTACTATGACAGAGCAATGTGACTCAGAAAATTCTGCAATAAACAAATAATAGTCATTTCCTGGGGTCATAGGAGAAAGTTTCCAAGAATAAAGAAGAATTGTAGTTACATGTGGCATTGTATTGAACACTAATTCATTTAACAATAGTTCAAATCTCCCAGGAAAGGGAGCAGATACTGGGGAAGCAAAGAGCAACTAGTCAAATAGCTGGACCACTTAACTGCTCTGAGCTTCCAGTTATTCTATAAGTTGAGGATTCTCCATCAGAATTGTTTTGAGAATTAAATAAGATAAGATAATGTAAGCCATTCATAAATTTTATTCAAAAATAGTAGCAATTTAAATATTTTTCTTCTTTTCATGTTCATTGTCCTTTACCTCTGTTACAGCTTTTAACATGTTGCATGAGGGGAAAGTTTATGTCCAGTTTCCTCACATTGACTAGAATGTAAGATACTCAAGAATAAAGGCTATGACATTTTTTATACAACCCAAAAACCCAAAACACTGACTAGCACATAATGGGTGCTTAATAAGTACCTTTTCCATTTTCCTTTTTAATTTTATTTTTGAAAACTAGAACTAAGTGATCCTTTCTGGTCTAACATTTATTTCCCAATATTCTCTGGAAATTCCACATAGTGACTTCTGAGATTTATGAGTTTTTTGCTTTATCATTCTCTGGACTTGTTCGTGTGAATTAATTTAAAGTAGTTTCTTGCTCTGGACTGGTTCGTGTGAATTAATTTAAAGTAGCTTCTTGCTCAGTTGGTTAGAGCATCATCCCATGTACCAGAAGACTGTGGGTTCAATTTGTGGTGAGGGCACATACCTGGGTTGCGGGTTTGATCCTCCTATTCAGGGTGTATATTAGAGGTAGCCAATCAGTGTTTCTCTCCCTAAAAATCAATAAAAATATGTCCTCAGGTAATACTACTACTACTACTACTAATAAACCCATAAAAAAATAAAGTAGCCTCTCCACCAATATGTCAGCTGATCTTGGTCTGCAATGCTCTGTTCAAAGTGTAAAGTTTATGAATAGACCTTCCTTAGGCTCCTGTTTGTCACCTGTTTTCATCTGCTAACTTCACAGTGTCCCCTGGCAGTCAGCTGATCCTTCAATTACTCCTTCTCCACTCTGAACACTACTTCAAAAGTTCCCCTGTATGGTGAATTTTATCTTCAATTTCCAGACTTTTTTTTTCCTTTTGCTTCTCCTTCACCACTATCTGACATTGAAATCTGGAAAATTTTAGTGGTAGCGTTAATAATAAAATGAAGCAAAATCCTTGGACCTGTCATCATTAATTGCTTTCAAAGTCTGTCCTGTCTTTATGAGATTTGTTTCTTTATTTCCTCTTTGAAAACAAACCTGGGTTATTGAACATCTGGGCTGGAATTTCTGCTGAAGAAAAACATTCAGAGGCTCTTGAAGTCTGTCCAAGTTCTCAAGTCTTTTTCGTAAGTGGATAGAACCATTTGCTTGAGAAAAGAATCTCCCTGTCTGCCCTCCTCCCCACCCCTACTTCATTATTATTTTTGTCATGTGCGCTGGTGAGCCACTTTCATTGTAGGTATGAGTTACATATGGGGATAGAGAGTGATAGGCTAAGGGATGGACTTTTCTTACTGTAATGAGTGAATAAAGGGCAAGAGGAGTTTATAAGTCTTTTTATTTAGAATCTTTTTAAAAAAACATATTTTATTGATTTTTTACAGAGAGGAAAAGGGATAGAGAGTTAGAAACATTGACGAGAGAGAATCATCGATCAGCTGCTTCCTGCACGCCCCCTCCTCCTGGATGTGCCCACAACCAAGGCACATGCCCCTGACCAGAACCGAACCTGGTACCCTTCTTTCCACAGGCCGACGCTCTATCCCCTGAGCCAAACCAGCTTCGGCTTTATTTTGAATCTTAAGATCAAATAAGAATATATAGTTTTTTTTTTAAATGATGTATGAATTTGCAAATTATTCTTGATTCAGAGAGAAAAATCAGGATTGTTCAATCTGTGAGTTTTTTTTTTTTTTAAATATATTTTATTGATTTTTTACAGAGAGGAGGAGAGAGGGATAGAGAGCTAGAAACGTCGATGAGAGAGAAACATCGACCAGTTGCCTCTTGCACACCCCCTACCGGGGATGTGCCCGCAACCAAGGTACATGCCCTTGACCGGAATCGAGCCCGGGACCTTTCAGTCCGCAGACCGACGCTCTACCACTGAGCCAAACCGGTTTCGGCTCAATCTGTGTTTTAACCTTCTTATTCATCATGGTCACCGTTTACTTGTATAAAATGTTTAACAATTATTCCTGTTACAGGCCACTCTCTTAAAGAAAACTGCCACCAGTTTTGTGTTTCTAGCATCGGGGTATTTAAAAATCTAACCCAGTAGAAGTCACAACAGGCTGAGCTTCAAGGCTAGTTTGTAGGCCACATCTCACATGCACCTGTGTCCACTCTGGACTCAAATAAAAGGCCTCCAAGAGGGCATGGAAGCCATCTTTGCAGGGAGCCACAGAAGGGGCCAAATGACACAAAGGAAGTGCAGGGAGTAACGTGGATCAATGAGAAATAGGAGGTGGGTGAGTTCCTTCTCGTGAACTCCCGTAAAGCATGGCCTTCACAGAGTCCATCCACAGGTACCCCGCGTGGCCGTGCAGAGGCACTTGCCACATTACCGGTGGATTTCTCATGTCTCATTGGGAAGGAAGCACAGCCCTCCCTGTCTTACTTCCCTTGTTCCTCACTCTCACTTTAGCAAGTTAACTCTGCCTCAGACTCTGTTTTCCGGGGAATCCAGGATAAAATGGCTATTGGCTAAAAATATCTACTAGCTAGCCAGCACACTGAAGGTTCATTTCAATCATGGATAATTTTGTGAACCTGCTGTGTGCAAGGCAATAGGTTAGGTATCATAAGGGAAATAAAGATGAATACCATTCAATCCCCGACCTTAGGCGCCAATTGTCTGGAAGATAAAACAATTGCAAAGTCAGCATTGCTCTGAAAGAGGAATTTAGGACAGTTAGGCTCTCCTAAAAGCAACAGAAGCCAATGATCTGTTTTACAGGGAACTGAGACCCCATCCACAGTACATTTTATAATTACTATTCTGGCTGCTGTGTTTAATAAGGACAGAAGGAACTCCATTTACAGTGGTCCAGGTGGGAAACAATGATGGTGGTGTGAACCTTGATGGCAATAATAAGAATGGAATGGAGACAGATTGAAGACATAGTTAGATTGATAATAATTAATGTATTTGATAATGTGTGAATGGGAGCAGACAAGGTGGCTGGTGGAAGTGTGGCCTGAAAAGAGAACCTAAGAAACAACATCAAGTAAGTATTAGGTAGAGGAAAAAAAGCTTGTAAAGAAAAATCCAAGAAAGTGCAAACTGAAAAGATTAAACAAAACAAAACAAAACAAAAGGATGTGGCAGCTCTGGAGATGTGCCACTCTGATCTTCCCTCTAAGAAACAGCTTTCTGTTTGGCAGTCAAGAAGACATTTGCTACCAGCCTCTATCTGTAGCACATTTGGGATCTGTCACATGTTTGAACCAAGGCCCCAATCTTCCTGGTAAGCCCACAGCTAATAGATGAGAATGGCAAGGGCACCAGAGCCTGGCTGTTATGCCCAATGTGGGACCTCTCTCACAAGCAGTCTTCACTTAAGATTGGCTAAGACTTTATCAGATTTGCAGAGAATATGAAGCTATGCCTACCAAGTCCTGCTTCCTCTCTATCTTTCACAGATGTTACCTCCTGCAAACCACATGCATTCCCATGTCTGTCTCAGCATTTGCCCCAGAAAAACTGAACTGATACAGGTGGTACCAAAAGAGGTCTGAGAAAGTAGGAGGTAAAATGGTTCACTTTCTGTTAGTTGGTAATTAGGATCCCATACTGGGTAGTATGTGGGAAATTGACCCTGCACAAGGTGGCAGCCTAATTTCTAAAACGATCACCAGTGGTGGCCTGGAAGAATGGCCTGCAGAGGGAACTTCCCTGGCTTGTGCAATGATTCATGCTAAAGAAAGTACACACATCTGAGTTGTGTTGGGGTGGGAGTGAGAGAAATG
The DNA here is from genome assembly GCF_014108245.1 of Pipistrellus kuhlii. Taxonomy (NCBI): domain Eukaryota; kingdom Metazoa; phylum Chordata; class Mammalia; order Chiroptera; family Vespertilionidae; genus Pipistrellus; species Pipistrellus kuhlii. The sequence continues at coordinate 6,884,795 of NW_023425404.1, forward strand.
AAGGAAAGCAATGCATCCAAGGATTTAGCTGGCTTTCATTAAATTGCATTAAAGTCACTATTGACATATGATGAAAAGCGGAGAGTAACAAAAAATTGAAAACTAAATGTGGAGGCCCCAATCTAGTCAGTGGGAAACCAGAAAAAGTTGAAGACCAAACTAAGGACTTATAGTTAAGAGTTATGCTCTCATTCATCCCTTAGTAGGAGAAAAGACAAAAAGTGATTTATTCACTCAATAGACAACTGTACCAGGACTGCTGCATGTAGCCTTGAAAGGCAGCAGCAAGAGAAAATCTTCCTAATGGGAGGATGCCATGGAAAAGTTGCCTGATATAAGACTATATATGGAATCATGAGCAAAAGGATTGCTCAGCTGGTCAGGGGCATGGAAAGAAAATGATGATAATTGTGCAGGAAAAAAGGCTGGGCTAGTTGTATGTGGATGAATATATGAGAATGGGTATGAAATGTGAAGATCTTTGTATTATATATTAATGACCACCAGAGAGTTGATGGTAGACATCTTTTGTCATTGGCCACAGCAGAATTAGCACGATTGGCACATGAACAGAATAAACATTACATGTCAATAGCATGGACGACCCCCCCCACACACACACACACTTATCAAGGCTGATCTATGACTACTATCATTGAAAGTCCAACCAGTTTGCAAGTGAGATCAATGTAACACTATTACTTGAGGGGACCATATGGCCACTTGGTGGCAAGATGACCACTTTGAGCCCTTTCTTACTGGAAGGGCCAGTGATTTTGCGTTATAGTAGCAGGCACTTCTTGGCAGCTGTCTACCTTTCCTGCCTCTAGAGCACATGTGTCAAACACAAGGCCCGCGGGCCAAATCCGTCCCGCCAGGCCTTACAATGTGGCCCGCACCACGCTGTCATCACTGCACTCTGCTGCGTTTCCATCACAATGACAGTTTATGACTATTCAGTAAACCATTCGGCCCGCGATTTAGGCTGGATTTTAGATTTTGGCCCCTTCTCTGATTGAGTTCGACATCCCTACTCTAGAGCCTCAACTATCACCACTATCTGGGAGATTTCAAAGTGTCTGATCTAGGCATATAATCTCATATACCATACCATCTCATCATGAGATTTACTTCACTGAGAAGGAGATAGAGAGGTGAGCCCATGGCCATACCAAGTACCACACAATCCAGAAGCAATTGATTTTACAGAGCAATAAAATCACCTGACAAAGATACATGGAAGTGCTAACCAGTAGGTAATACTTCTACCATGGTAGGATACCATCATGCAGATTACACAATGATTTGCAAACTATTTGGATGTTGTTTCCTGTTAACAAGAATATATAGGTCTAGGAGCCAAGGGACAGAAGCAGAAGTGGCCCATCTTGCCATTATGGCCAGTAACCCACCAAGGGATTCTGTGCTTCCCATCCCCACAATTCTAGGCTCTGCAGGGAACTACAAGCTATGACTCCTACCTGGACATTTTGGATTCCTTATGTCCAGGGACATAAGATGGCAGTAACTGATGGGAGTAATTGATTCTGATCAGCAGGAAGACCAGTTATTATATAACAGTGGTAGGGAGAAATATGTGTAGAATTCAGGAATCCACTTGGCCATGTCATAGTACTTGCTCAATTATGACCAAAATAGTTAAGTCTAGCAACCCTACTGTGAGAAGAGTATAGTTGCCACAGGCTTAGACCTCTGAGGAATGAGATCTTGGATCATATCAGTTAAGTCATCAAGGCCAGCAGGGGTGAGAGCTGGGGAATTTAGGATGGACAGTGGAGGATAGAGATGTAAAGTACCAACTGTGGTCCTGAGACCAACTGCTGCTATTGAAAATAAAGATACTGGACACACTTTAAAAAGAAAGCTTTCATCCCCAAGTCATCCTACTTTTCTTGGTCATGAGGACATACTTTCTGGAAAGTGCCAAGTTTCTTATGAATAAAGGGAATTCATAGGTATGTTGGAACATCTATTGTCTCACAGAACTGAATTAGACAGAACCTGAATGGATCCTTTCATGCTTTGTAGAGCACGTTTCAGAGCTTCTGGGTTTGTTGTTTTAGATTCTGGGGATGGAGGCTGGTTGTGAAATGGCAACTTGGTTATGCTACCTAAGAAGGCCAGCCAAGCATTAAGTAGGGGCATCTGGAGGGTTTGGAAATACTAACAGTCTTTTCAGCCAAAATCTGACACTGAACAGATAAAATCCTTCTTACAGATTTATGGACCCTATTCTTGCCCAATCAGGTTCAGTCCGAATTTCGGCCACTTTACCCTACAAACACTAAGTCCCCATGGATAAGTATCTCTGGCAGAAGATAAAAAATCCTGTAAATCTTTAAAATGTCCTTTTTGCATGGAGGACATGCGTTTGCTCTTCTTACTAAGGCTGCACAGCCCTCAAGCCTAACAGCCTCTGAATGGTCCCTGCATGAGAGCTTGACCTCTACAAACCGATGTAATGCCCACACTGCCAGCTCTGGGTCTCAGACCCACTCCTGCATTAGTGATAATAGTTAACCTATGATCAAAGCTTTATTCTGGTTTACCAGGTATTTCATGTATGTGTTGCTAGCAATATCTCATGTGATCCTCATAACCACTCCGTGATGTAGCTGCAATAGATCTCATTAGTTTGTTCATCCTGTGAGTTCAGCAAATGGTCTCCCACACAGCAAGTTGGTGGAGAGCTAGAATTTGAACACACATCTGCCTCAAAGCCCAAGCCCAGAGTGGGGTGGAAAGAAATAGCTGAGAAGTAATCTTCGGTAAACATAAGGGGAAGACTACTCTACTTCTCTCATTGACCCTTAAAAAAAAAAAAAAAAAAAAAAAAAAAAAAAAAAAAAAAAAAGATTGTAGCAAATTTTCTTTATCAGCATGTTGGTTAAAATTTTTAATGCAATAAAATAAGACATAGAAGCCAATATTATTACGAGAATCCCCGTTACAAAAAGGATACTGTTTGAGTTCTGCAGCTTCCCTAGAACAGAGAAAAGCCCTTTGCATACATATTAGCTCTTATTTTTTTTTTAATTGTAAAAATGTTTATTTATGTAATACTTGAATAGTGGGCCAAAAAAAATTACACTGAATATTCCTGACCCTGAAAAAAAACAACTAATTAGCTATAACAACAAAAGGAACAGTAAATTGAGCTTCCAGATATTAAATTAATAATGATGTGTAAAAGTTCAGTTCTAATTCACTTTCTCATTGGCTCTTAAAAGGGTAAAGAGTTAACGGGTAATGACTCATACATTGCTATGAAGTCACCTCTTTCTAGACGTGTTGACTAAGATTGCCATGGGATGCAGAAGGATAAGCGCTTGGTGTTCCTCAGCCAACTGTCTAGAAACACTTCACAGGCCAGGGTCTCTTAAAACCTGTGACATGGGGAAGCAATTTCTTGGTTCTAAGCCTCTGAGAAAAAAGCATGGACATTCTTGGTGTTCAGATGGTTAGATCTAAGGTGTAAGGCATTTAGACACGGAGTGGGGCTGCTCTCTACACCAGAGTTTCAGAAATGAACCTGCCTGAAACATCCTGAAAGTTCCTGAAAGTACCTAATGCTTGGCCTCTTGACCTGTGTTTTCCCCTCAGGCCACTTGTCTGACTGCCCACCCTCTTTCCACCCCTACAGTGTACATGAAACATGAAAACACTGCTAAGTATATAAAAGAAGCCAGCTACAGAGGTCACATGTGGTATGATTCCATTTATATAACATGTCCAGACAAATCCATAGAGACAGAAGCATATTAGTGGTTGCCTGGGCAACAGGCAGAGGGGGAATGAGGAGTGACTGGAGAGTCAAGTGCAAGGTCTCACCTCCTGCCCTGGAGCTTTTCTGTCACTCTCTGGGAACTCTTCATTTATACACAAGAAACATGGAACGCTGGTGCAATTAACACTTTGACCCTGGGGACTAGAAGCTGATGGATGTAATTTCCCTTTCCTCCCTCCTAGAGCAAGTGTCTTGAGATGCATATCATCGGAATTCACGGGGAGTCCCGTGGGATCAGCAACTATTTGCTTCTAAGCAGCAGCCAACTCTTCCTCTATGCCAATTTCAATCCCCCATCCTACCATTCTGTGCCCGCCCCCCCCTAAATCACACCCCTCAGTAAGATTGTCACACAGGCTCTGCTTTCTGGAGAACCCAGGCTAAGACATTAGCTCTTGAGTTCACTCAGACTCCACACAGTCTGTTAGGAAATCCTGTTGGCTTTGCATTCCTCATAAAACCCAAGATTCAACCATTTTTTTTTACCTCCTTCCCTGCTGTTTAGCTGGTCCAAGCTATTGTCATCACTTAACTGATTAACAAACACAGTTGCCAGGGTGACCCTAGTAAAATGTAAATCAGTTCATGTGATTTATTTAATGTCTTATAGTGTCTACAAAGTACAACATCATCTGCATAAACTTCTCTGATCTAATTTCCCAGAACCCTCTCTGCTTCAGCCATATTTCTCTCATTGTTACTTCTTAAACATACACATTTCTCTCCTTGATACTTCTTAAATATACTATGCATGCTCCTCCCATGTACTCCTACCTCAAGGTCTTGGCATTTATTCAGAATTTCTCTCCCAAGATTGATATTCAAATATCACCTGCTCAGTAAGGCCTTCTCAGAACATTTAAAATGCAACTTCTAGCCGGGACCGGTTTGGCTCAATGGATAGAGCGTCGGCTTGGGGACTGAAGGGTCCCGGGTTCGATTCCGGTCAAGGGCATGTGCCTTGGTTGCGGGCATATCCCCGGTAGGGGGTGTGCAAGAGGCAGCTGATCGATGACTCTCTCTCATCGATGTTTCTGGCTCTCTGTCTCTCTCCCTTCCTCTCTGTACAAAATCAATAAAATATATTAAAAAAAACAAACAAACAAAAAAAAAACTTTAAAAAAAAAATCACTTAAAAAAAAAAAATAAATAAAATGCAACTTCTAGCATTCCTTCTCCTTCTCCCTTCCTTAATTTTTCTCCATTATACTTACCACCATCTGACATTCTATGTGTATTATTATTATTATTGTTATTATTATTATTATTTGGCTATTTCCCCTTGCTAGAATATCAGATCAATGAGGTCATGTATTAGATATCTCCAATGCCTAGAATAGTACCTGCATTTATAGGTGATAAATGAGTATTTATTGAAAAAAAGAAGAATGGTAGGAAGGAAGAAAAGTTGCAATAAAATGGCACCTGTCTAGAGGTAAGGTTTCTGGTCATCTCAAATCTTTGGATGGCCACGTAGCCAGAAATAACTGAGAAGAGTGTTGAGAAGGAAACAGAATAGTCTCCAAGCCCACTCAACACTGTCACAGGCGAGCCCCTCCAGGGTGTCCTCCCTTTAGGTCCTGTTCATTGTCTTGTACAGATCCTTTCCCCGAGGTTAGGCTTCTTTCCCAGTTCACAAAAGATGGAAATAACAAAATACGGAGTGACAGTAGCTGGCAGTAAGAAGAGACTCTTTCAATCCCCTCTCTGGAGTAATTACAAAATACTCGGGTGTGGGTAAAATGAAGCTAATGCCTCCAAGATGTAAGCCAAAGGCTTCACGTATCATATAAATACAGGGATCAGGTTTTTTTCAAAGAAAAACTGGGACACAGGGAACTCTTCCCAGGTGCAAGAGGGGTGTGGAAAATTGAGTTAAGATGATGACAAAATATTTGAATTCCTGGACTATCCTGAGGGTAAAATATTTTAAGTAGGGCTGGGGCAGAAAAATCCAGGGCATATTTACATGTCACTACATGTAAGAGAATAAAATTTATAAGAAAGTTTAAAAATCACTACTGCTGCTTTGTCATTTTAAGAAAGAAAATTTGAAACACCCTGAATGTTCTTAAGGATTTAACCAAAATCAAGCAAAGTTAAGTAGAGTCTGATACCTAAATGGAACCCTTTAAAAATCCAATTTGTAGCTTTGAACACATGGGGCCATTATTCCCATGTACAGTATTTCCTTCAACTGTGTTTTAATTGGGCCAATTTATTTATTTATTTATTTATTTATTAAAAGAGATATATTTTATTGATATTTCACAGAGAGGAGGAAGGGAGAGAGATAGAGAGCTAGAAACGTCGATGAGAGAGAAGCATCGACTAGCTGCCTCTTGCACACCCCCCACCGGGGATGCGCCCACAACCAATGTACATGCCCTTGACCGGAATCGAACCTGGGACCTTTCAGTCCGCAGACCGACGCTCTACCACTGAGCCAAACCGGCTTCGGCGTTAATTGGGCCAATTTAAGGCAATATAGTAATTAAGCATCCCACCCAGTGTCAGTGACAATGGAAACAGTGCCAGTATGAAGCATTTAGTGTCAAATACGAGGCATTAGAAACTTGTAAAGTCTATTTGTAAACTACTTTAAAATACATTTAGTGAACTTCTGCATGAAGAGCCTATTCAAGGGCTAAGTGTGAGGCATCAGAAGGTAATACAGTGTTTCAGAGAAAAAATATCACATTTGAAGGTCAGGCAATTTTTATTTATCTAAAAATATGTTTTAGTGTTCTTTATAATACAATAAAAGGCTTGAGTCACACTTAATACCAAATTTGCAGTTATTAAACAAAAATGCCAAATTCTTTCAAAACAGAATATCTTGACTTTTTTTTGGGGGGGGGGTGGTTATCAAGGGCACCTCTGGAAATCAGAGGAAGGTTATAGATTCAGCAGTGCACTAATGTTCTTGTATTCAAAACTTCACTTCATCACAGATTCCCAGGAGGACAGCATGGACCACCACAAAGCCCATGAACCTTCAGGTAATCAATCTTCATCTGAAGGGTAATAAACATACTTTGTACAACAAGGAAATCCTATCTAATAAAGAGGGAATATGCTAATTGACCCTCAAACTATTGCAAAGATGGTGGCACCCACAGCCAATAAGGAGGGGATATGCTAATTGCTGTCACACCCTCAAAGATGGTGGCACCCACAGCCACAAGATGGTGGTGCCCAGTCCCCTCAGCTGGGGTGACAGGCATGCAACAAGGCCAGATCTGCCCTCTGGCAGGCCTGGCCTTGCTATGAGCCTGCCTCCAGAGTCCCAAGTCTCCTCAGCTCCCGAGCCGCTCAGGGCTGGCCCAAGACTTAGGCAAACCTCACATGTCAGCTTCCCAGCTGCCCAGGGCTAGCCAAATACACTGGCAAGCCTTGAATGGCGGCTTCCCAGCCACCCAGAGTCACCTGAGGCTCAGGTAACCAGGGATGGCTGAGGCTTGCGCTGCTGGCAGTGGCAGCAGCAAAGGTGTGGTGGGGTGTCACCTTCCCCTGGTTACCTCCCGCTCCTGAGGGCTCCTAGACTGTGAGAGGGGGCAGGCCAGGCTGAGGGACCCCCTTTTCCAGTGCCTGAATTTTCATGCTCCAGGCCTCTAGTATTAAAATAATGAAATAGATCAAGTTAACAATTTCTCAGCTCTGGAGGGAAAAAAATTTTTAATTGCTTGATATTCCAGATAAAATTCACTCACTTAACAATACATTTTAAGTGTGCTGAGTGTTTCTGATGTGTGCTACTATGCTATCAGAGCTGATATAAGAAAATAGGTGCCATTTTGCTGCCTATGAAGTCCTGTAGGATTTTTATTGTTTCGCATCTTACATTTAAGTCCTTTAGTCATTTTGTTTGTTTTTGTGTATGGTGTAAGTTGGTGATCTAGTTTCATTTTTTTTTTTTTTTGCATGTTTCTGATCAAATTTCCCAGCACCATTTATTGAAGATACTGTCTTGACTCCATTGTATTCTCTTCCTTTTTTGTCAAATATTAATTGAGCATAATAGCTTGGGTCAATTTTTGGGTTCTCTGTTCTGTTCCATTGGTCTTTATGTCTGTTCTGTGCTAGTACCAGGCGGTTTTGAGAACCATAGCTTGGTAATATAGTTTGATATCTGGTATTGTGATCTATCCAACTTTGATCTTCTTTATCAGGATTACTGTGGCTATTTGGGGTCTTTTAAAATTATTATTACAGATGAATTTTGAAGAGTTTGTTCTAGATTTTTGAAATATTTTAATGGGGATTGCATTGAGTTTGTAGCAATACCTTTACTGACATAGCTCCTAGAGCAATTGAGCAATTGAGACTAAGGAGAAAATAAACAAATGGGACTACATCAAAATAAAAAGCTTCTGATAGCAAAAGAAACCATCAACAAAACAACAAGAAAGCCCACTGCATGGGACAACATATTTGCCAGTGCTATTTCAGATAAGTATTTAGTCTCCAAAATTTACAGAGAACTCATACAACTTAACAAAAGGAAGATAAACAATCCAATAAAAAAAATGGGCAGAAGGACCTAAATAGACACTTTTCAAAAGAGGACATACAGAAGGCCAAGAGACATATGAAACATGCTCAAAGTCACTAATCATCCAAGACATGCAACTCAAAACAAAAATGAGATTCCTTCTCACACCTGTCAAAATGGCTATCATTAACAAATCAACAAATGACAAGTGCTGGTAATGATGTGGAGAAAAAGGAACCCTTGAGCACTGGTGGTGGGAATGCAAACTAGTGCAGTTACTGTGGAAAACAGTATGGAGTTTCCTCAAAAAATTAAAAATGGAACTCCCATTTGACCCAGTAATCCCACTTCTAGGACTACATCCAAAGAAACCAGAAAACCAATCAAAAAGGATATATGCACCCCTATGTTCATACAGTAGCTAAGATTTGGAAATAGCCTACATGCTCACCAGCAGATGAGTGGATTAAAAAATGGTGGTATATCTACACAATGGAATACTACACTGCTATAAAAAGAAGGAACTTTTACCATTTACAACAGTATGGATGGAACTGGAGAGCATTATGCTAAGTGAAATAAGCCAGTTGGAGAAAGTTAAATATCACATGATCTCACTCATATGTGGGATATAATGACCAATATAAACTGATGAACCAAAATAGACCCAGAGACAAATGGCAGAGAGGTGGGGAGTTAGAGAGCAACCAAAGGACTTATATGCATGTATATTAACCTAGCCAATAGACACAGAGACTGGAGGGGGGGAGGGGGCGGAAAAAGGAGACATATCTAAAACTTTAGACCAAAAAAATAAAAAAATAAAAAAAGTAGGTGCCAGACCTGATCAGCATGGTTTGGTGGTTGAGTTTCGACCTATGAACCAGGAGGTCATGTCACATGCCTGGGTGTGGACTCGATCCCCAGTAGGGAGTGTGCAGGAAGCAGCCAATCAATGATTCTCTCTCCCTGAAAGAGAGCTCTCTCTCCCTCTCCCTTCCTCCCTGAAAAAAAAAAAAATGTTTTTAAAGAAAATAGACACCAAGATAGCCAGGGTTTGTTCATGCAGATGAAATAACTACTAGACATTGTAGACCAAGAAATCTGAGAGCAGTATTGAATGGGTGTGGCCTCTGCAGAGTGGGTCTGTCCTTTGGGACTGGGCTCTTAAAACACACACAGCACTACCTCCAAACTACACCCTTCCTCATTGGCCTCCTGCAATCCCTGCCATTGAGTGTGTTAAAAGAAGTTAACCGAAGTAAGTCTTTTTTTGCACAAAGCTGCCTCCACGGATTCACCTTGACCTGCAGTGTGTTATGAAGAAGGTAGAGACAAATTTTGTTGCTTATCAATATCCACCCTCCCAGTCAATTGTTTTATGGTCAGATTCTCCTTGCTCCTGTCTCTATCCAGTCCTTAGCCTTCGTGGCTCAGTGGATTCCCTCTTGAGCATCACAGACATCAGAAAGTACCTAACTAAACCCTCTGTTTTACCAAGAAGGAAACTTACAAGTAGTTACAGAGTTGAATGACAGAGATTCTGTGTTAGAGGAGATCATGTTCTACTTGCTTATGCATGCAGAGACATGTTATAAAAAGCATGCCATGTTTAAGGGCTAGTATAGAGGTCGTACACAGAATGTTGTGGGGAGGAAGCTCACCCAGCCTAGAGGTCATGAATCAAGAGAGTCTTCTGGAAAGAACTGACCCCTAATCTGTATCTTAAAAAATACATATGTTGATAAAACTGGTTTGGATCAGTGGATAAGAGCATCGGCCTGCAGACTGAGAGGTCCCAGGTTTGATTCCTGTCAAGGGCATGTACCTTGGTTGTGGGCATATCCCCAGTAGGGGGTGTGCAGAAGGCAGCTGGTCGATGTTCCTCTCTCGTTGATGTTTCTAGCTCTCTATCACTCTCCCTTCCTCTCTGTAAAAAATCAATAAAATATATTTTAAAAATATATATGTTATATCAATTTCAGAGAAAGGAAGGGAGTGGGAGAGAGTGTTAGAAAGATCAATGATGAGAGAATCGTCCATTGGCAGCCTCCTGCAAGCCCCCTACTGGGGATTGTGCCCTGATCAGAATTGAATCATAACTTCGAGGTTTATAGGTCAACACTCAACCACTAAGCCATACCAGCCAGGCACTATCTGGATCTTGAAGTGGGATTAGCCACATGAAGACAGAGCAAAAACTGCTTTAAGCAGGAGGGGTAGAATGTAAGAGGGAAGGCAAAGACAGTTAGTTGTGATAGCAAATAACTTGGGGGGATGTGCAGGAAATCCTGATCAGTAGGAATTGGAATTCTGATCAGAGAGATTAGGAGCCATAAGGTTTGAGAGAAAGACTGGACTAGATCTTAAAGGATCTCTGAGGTTGTACAAAAGAATTTCATCTTGGAGGCCATGAGAGTCAATGCAGGTATTTAATCAAAAGTAAAGAATGTATTTTATTCTGTGTTTGGAGCATGGAGAATAAAGCGGTATTTGGAGTTAATTGCACTAATCAATCCAGGGAGATAAGAAATGGAGGTATCTCAGAGCAACATTCATCACCAAACAACCTTCACCACTGTTTAATGTCCCTATCAGCTACAGTCCCGGGAAAATCCTGACGTGCAACTTCATCATTGCTTTTCATGTGTCCACATTAATAGATTGTACTTTCTAACCTGAACTAGGTTTAACTGGTCAATGTTGTTTTACTGTTTTTCTTTCTTTGTGCTCTATTTTTAACCACCCAAGAAAGCCTTTTCCCTGGCTTTTGTCTGTAATTATCCTTTCAGTGGTCATTGATTTAAATGTCTCTGAAGGAAACAGCATACCATAGAATTTGTTTACCATTGTTTCTAATTTGGTAACTTTTAAAAATAAATTTTATCATTTACAGTTGATATACATATTACATGAGGTTCAGGTGTACAGCATAGTGATTAGACATTTATATAACTTACTATAGGCCCAGTGCATGAAATGTGTGTACGGATAGGGCCCCTAGGCCAGGCTGGCAATCAGGACCAATCTGTGGGGCGACTGGTGGACCTATATCAGGAGCCCCCACTGTCACCCGCGTTGGCTGGCCTGGCACCGCTTGCTAGCTGGCCCTGCTCCTGATCACCCCGCTGCTGCTGCCAATTGCCTCCCTCTGCAGGATGATCTGCAGGGTTATCAGAAGAAGTTCCCACTGGTGCCTGCTTAGGCTGGCCTGGAACCTGTGGGCTGGGGGTAGCTCCTGCATTGAACATCTGCCCCCTGGTGGTCAGTGTGCCTCATAGCAACTGGTCATCCTGCTGGTCGTTCTGCCTTTTGGTCTATTTGCATATTAGGCTTTTATTATATAGGATGAAGTGGTAATACCCTGATAAGACTGGTAACCATCGGACAATTTTTGGTATCATTTAATATGCAGATAAAATGCAATTTATGAAATTTCACCTCTTTATTCTTCCCCCATGCCTATGGTAAAGGAAATTCCTGGATCCACTATGTCAGTGGGCAGTTAACCATTGAGAAAGTAACTCAGGTTCTTCATACAAAGTTACCTTCATGGGAAGTATCAAGGGTATATTTTAAAAAAGAATACCCGACTAAAATTTGTCAACTATTTGATGAACCAGCAGACCAGCTAAGATAATTTCCCATCTAGGAAGACTAAAAGGAGAAATACACTTTTTGCAAATTTTTTATAACCCAAAAATTTTCAGATAGAAAAGTCAGTTCTTGAATTGCTACTAATCCTGAGGTAAAAGGAAGATTTAGCCTGGGCGAGGAGCAGGGACTATGCAGAATAGCTCTTTAAAAATAATAACTCTCATTTTCATCTTGTACCAAAGTTTTATTACCATTTCCTGCATTATTAAATATCTATGAGGTCAGCAATCCCAAATTTTTATGAGATTGAGTTTTTATTCATTGTGCACGCATACACACACACACACACACACACACACACACACGCACCCTCTGGCCTATTCTCAAGTTCTTTTTGTGCACTTCCATCCACCTTTTGAGCTGCCCTTGGCCTCTGGGACCTCCCTTCTCCTTTCCCAGGTACTCACAGAGTCTGTGTCCCAGGGGGCAGGACTGGGATGCGGTGGATATCCTTGCAGGTGACTCTGAAGTCCTCCTCCTGGTGGCACTCGCAGGGCAGAGACACATACCCTTTCCCCCCTAAGCTCCTGGGCAGGCCGAGAAGCAGCGCCAGCTGCAGGAGGGGCACCGGCCTCATTTTCCACGGGTCCGAGGCCATTCCTTCATCCTCCACTGCCTCCTCATTCTCTGCCCTCTGCGCTTTGGGCTCCCGGGCTGGAGGAGAGAGGGAGGGGTGGGAGCAAGAGGACTTCTGGGGGTTGTGACTTCAGCACCAAAGAGGAGGCTTGGAGAGGGGAAAGGAGAGGCTCTCAAGTGTTCCGTTTCCCTGGGCAACTCTCCACGCAAACAAGCCTATTGGCTTCATTTTCCCAGCCCGGAGCCGCGCAGCCTGCTCTGTCTGTTCCTGGACACTCAACACCGGTCCCTGCTGTCCCCACCCTGCTCTCCAGCCAGCCCCACGTCTTCCTCCCGTTAGCTCTTTCCAAAGCCTAGGTTAGAAGCCCCCTCCTTTCCTTGTCTTTAAGTCCAGTGAGCCATCTTTCCCCGTGGGCAGACTCTAAATGCGCTGCTTGCCAGGACCCCTCTCCCCAGCTCCCCGTTTCTCCCCTCCCCGCTAGGCGCTCACACACTCCGGAGAAAACTCCCCGCGGGATGCATCGTCCCCGGCAGACCGGGGTCCAGATCCTTCTGGCCCAAGGCGCCTCTGAGGATGCCAGCCTGAGGTGCGGCCGAAGCCGGTGCGCAATACCTCTCGGGGACCCTCACTTCTCCCCAACTTCAGCGCAAACCCGACTGCTTTGTGCAGAAGTTGTATTGAGGAGTCACCTGGAGGCGTTAGCTCACATTGCAGCAGGCGGGCTTGGCGCGGTGGGAGGTGGGCCGGGAGCGAGGCTCTGGGGCCATCTGCTGGGAAGAATAGGGAATGGCAGGAACAGTTCTGGTGCTCTGAAGCCAGCCTTGTGACCTGGACCTGGCTTGAAGCCTGGAGGTAAATTCTGAACCGCCTGGAATTTTATTGAGTCATACACCTCCGCTTTTCCCTCCCCCCTCCCCCAGCAAAAGATGGGAAGAAAAATAGCACTGAAGTGGCACACTATCGTCTGCTTATCATTCTTCACACAGTAGCCAAAAATAATCATTTAAAATATAAACCTAGATTGTGCCAATTTCCTTCTTAAAAGCCTTCAATTACTTACTAATTCTTCTGGGGATGAAAAGACCATCAATTCTTCATGAACTGCATAATTCAATTTGTGTGACTTTCTGGGACAGAAGGGGGAAACTATAGTGATGGAAATCATACACTATTTAAGGAAGACTGATTCATAAAAGGCAGGAGAGAACTCACCAGGGTTATGGAAATGTGCTGTATCTTAATTAGACTGGAGGTAAGAGAATGCATTTTTCCCCCAAAACTCATTGGACTGTATTCTTAAAATTTGTCTATTTCAATGCTTTTAGGGCTTTATTCATAATTAACCCAAACTGGAAACAACCTAAGTGTTCCTCAAACTAGGCAATGGCTAAACAAACAATGGTACATCTGTACAGTGGAATACTAATATATATAATAAGAGGGTAATATACAAATTGACCCTAATCGCAAAATGACCAGAATGACTGCTGGATCAGTCACTCTGAGGTGCACTGAGTACCTCTTGGTCCCTTTCCCTGGCTGACATGCTCCGATCGCCTGATGGCCACCTGTAGTAGGGACAGGACCAATAGCCGGCCTCTCAATCCCTTCCCCTGGCTGTCAGGCACCGATCACGAATGGGGAACCAGGGATGGGTGGTGGCAGGGGGCAGAGCCAGCTGTGATAGCTGGCCTTGATCACGGGACAGGCCTAGAGACCATACCCACACATTAATTTCATGTGCTGAGCCTCTAGATTTTCAATAAAAAACCAACCAACCAAACAAACAAACAAAAACATTCCCATTCAGTGAGGCTGAGTTGGTTGGAGCATCATTCAGTACAATGAAAGATGGATTTGATTCCAAGTCAGGGCACATATCCATGTTGTGGGTTCAATCCCTGTTTGGGGCATGTGTAGGAGGCAACTGATTGATGTTTCTCTCTCACATCAATGTTTCTCTCTCTAATAAAAAGGTAATATGCAAATTGAACATCACTCCAACACACAAGATGGCTGCCCCCATGTGGTCAAAGATGGCCACCTCCATGTGGACATAAGATGGCCACCACAAGATGGCCAGCAGAGTAGGACAGTTGTAGACTATCAGGCCAGCAGGGGAGGGCAGTTGGGAGGGAGCAGGCCTGTAAGGGAGGGCAGTTGGGGGCAAGCAGGCCTCCAGGGGAGCAGTTAGGCATCAATCAGGCTAGTAGGGGAGTGGTTAGGGGATGATCAGGCTGGCAGGCAGAAGCAGTTGGGGGCAATCAGGCAGGCAGGCAGGCAAATGGTTGGGAGCCAGCAGACCTGGATTGTGAGAGGGGTGGTGTAGGCTGGGCTGGGGGACACCCCCACCCCCAATGCATGAATTTCGTGCACTGGGCCTCTAATACACACACACACACACACACACATACACACACACAATATAAATTGCTCCTCCTTCCTCTCTCTAAAGTCAATTTTAAAAAGACATAATCTTGCTTTTACTTTGAACACTTTACTTTGAACATTTTTGTTAACATTTCTTGTGGTACAGATCTGTTTGATATACATTATTCCATCTTTTTTGTGTCCAAACAAGTATTAATTTTGCCTTCATTTTTAAAGGATAGCATTATTAGGTACAGAGTTATAGACTGAAAGTATTTTTTCCTTTTAGTACTTTAAAAATATTGCTCCACAATCTTGTTATTTCAAAGGAAAAATGTCATTATTTTCTTTTGCAACATGCTTTTTTTCTCCCTCAGAATGCTTTTAAGACTGATTATCTCTGGTTGAAAGTACTTTGATTATTACATGTTTTGTTGTACTTTCTTCATATTTCTTGTGCAGTATTTTGAGGTTCTGATTTTTTACATTTATGGTTTTTTTTAAACAATATTTTATTGATTTTAGAGAGAGAGTAAGGGAGGTGGAGAAAGAGAAAGAGAGAAACATTAATGAGAGAGAAACATCCATCAGATTCGTCCTGCACAACCCCTATTGTGAATTAAAACCACAATCTGGGTATGTGCCTTGACTGGGAATCGAACCACTATCTTTTGGTGTCCTGGATGATGTTCCAATCAACTCAGCAATACTGTTAGGGCGAATTTATAGTTTTCATCAATTTTGAAAAAATTTCAGCCATTATTTCCCCATTTATTTTTTATGTCCCCTTATGTCTCTCTACTCTTTTTGGGGATTCCAATTATTACACTTATATTAGGCTAATTAAAGTTGTTTTACAAAAAAAGCTCATCTATGCTTTTTTTTTGTTTTTTGTTTCATTGATGCTTTTTAAAATTATAAATTAATTTCCTCTCTTTTTCATTTTGCATAGTTTCTTTTTTATATCTTCAAATTCAATATTCTCTTCTTCTGAAATAATTAATCTGCCATTGATTCCATCAGAATGTTTTTTATGTCAGGTGAAATGTACATGTCTAGAATTTCAATTTGGGCTTTCTTCATAGTTCCCCTGTCTCTATGTAACTTTTGACATCTAAAGCACTTTTTTTTAAAAAATATATTTTATTGATTTTTTACAGAGAGGAAGGGAGAGAGAGAGAGAGCTAGAAACGTCGATGAGCGAGAAACATCGACCAGCTGCCTCCTGCACACCCCCTACCGGGGATGTGCCCGCAACCAACGTACATGCCCCTGACCGGAATCGAACCTGGGACCTTTCAGTCCGCAGACCGACGCTCTACCACTGAGCCAAACCGGCTTCGGCTAAAGCACTTTTGATGTCTGTATTAGATTCCTAGTAACAAAGCACTACATACTTGATGGCTTAAAGCAACAGAAATGAATTCACTCACAGTTCTTGTGGATAGAAGTCCAAAATTAAGCTGTTGGCAAGGTCATGGCTCCCTCTGAAGGTTCTAAGGGCGATTCTTCCCTGCCTCTTCCCAGCCCCTGATGGTTGCCAGCAGTCCTTGATGTCCTTGGCTCGCATCACCCCAGTCTCTCCTCTGTCATCACACAGTGTTCTCTCTTGTGTCTCTGCTCTAAATTTCCTCTTTCCATGAAAGCATCAGTCACCGGATTTGGGCCCATATTAATTCAGCATCACCCCATTTTAACTTGCGCATCTGCAAAGACCCTGCTTCCAAATAAAGTGACATTCCAGGTATTAGACCTTCAGTTTACCTTTTCGGGGGACACAATTCAACCCCTAACAATGTCCCTGTTTGATAACTTTAATATCTTTATCAGTTCTGGTTAAGTTTCAATTGGTTGATTTTTCTCCTTAAAATAAGTTGCATTTTTCTTCTTCTTGGCATGCCTGATAATCTTTATTTGGATTGCCGACATTGTAAATGTCACCTCTTTGGGTACTGGATTATTTGTTTTCATAGAAATATTTTTGAGATTTGTTATCAGATCTGGGGAAATTGGAAATAGTTTGATATTTTTGGGTCTTGCTATCAAGGCTTGTGTGGTGGGATGGGAATAGCATTATACTAGCACCAATTACTCTTCACTCCTGAGGCAAGACTCTTTTGAGCCCTCTACATGATACTCCATGACTTATGAAGTGTCTCCATCTGGCTGGTGGACATAATCATTATTCCTGGTCCTGTGTGAGTGATAGGTACTTTCTCCTCCCCAGTCTTGTTAGTTGCTTCCTTCTACAGCCTCAATTTCTTCACGTATTCATCTGAATATTCTAAGGAGACATTTCATAGTTCTTTAGAGTTTTCTCTGTATGTAGCTCTCTTCTCTTTGTTAGTTTGTCCATCTACATTGGTTTTCACAAACTCTCATCTCTGTCTTGTCAACACAAAGCATCCATTGAGCTCTGCCTGGGTTCCTTCTCTTTGAGCCATCGCCTGGAAATTCTCTCAAGGCAGGAATTTGTGGGGATCATAAGGCTCATGTTGTTTGTTTCCTGTCTGTTAGGAAATCATTGGCCTTTATATAATGTCTATTGTCTTGAAAAGCATTGTTTGATATGTTTTGTCTGTTTTCTTTTTCTAAAATACCGTATTTTCCGGCGTATAAGACGACCCCCTAATTTTACAGTTAAAACATAGGTTTAGGCCTATATTCGCTGTATAAGACTACCCCCCACTTCCGAGGCAACACCAGTTCTTTTTTTAATAGACCGCCTCTCTGACTCTGGCCAATCTTTTTACTAGAACACAGTGAAGCTTCGGGCACAGAACATGTACACTGTGTTCTAGTAAAAAGCCTGCTCAGATTGGCCAGAGTCAGAGAGGCGGTCTATTAAAAAAAGAACTGGTGTTGCCTCGGAAGTGGGGGGTAGTCTTATACAGCGAATATAGGCCTAAACCTATGTTTTAAATGTAAAATTAGGGGGTCGTCTTATACGCCAGAAAATATGGTGTGTGTGTGTGTGTGTGTGTGTGTGTGTGTATATATATATATATATATATATATATATATATATATATATATTTTATTGATTTCAAAGAGTAAGGGAAAAGGAGAGAGAAACATCAATGATGAGGAAATCATTGATTGCTGTCTCCCGTATAATCCGCATTAGGGATCAAGCCCAAAACCCAGGCATGTGCCCTGACCGGAATTGAACCTTAACTTTCTGGTTCATAGGTCAGCCAGCCTATGAACTTTTTACTTTTTAAAAATTCTGGGACAGGGAAAGTCTGTTCTCTGCTTCTATGCTACTCCATTTTTGCTGAAAAGTGGTATGCCAAAAATCTGTAACATTTTAATAAAGATTTAGACAACATGAAATTGGCTTAATGGTCATGATGTAGGTAAAATCTTCCATGCTTACCTGTTTCATTTCAGGAAATTGGACCGAGTCTTCAGGATAACCATCTATATATGTAAAAAGCCAGAGCGACCGGAACACTGTAATGACCAGAACGACTGGTCACTATGATGCCCACTGGGGGTGATGCCAGCCAGCCAACCTCCTGCAATCCCTCCCTCTGGCTGGCCTTGCCCCTGATAGGCCCCCAGGACCCCAATTGCCCCACAGCCCCTCCCCCTGGTTGGTCCCATCCCTGATTGCACCCCTCCTGCCCCAATAAGGCACAGAGCAGGCCAGTCAACTGCCTGCAGCCTCTCCCCCTGACTGGCCCTGCCCCTGATGGGCCCCCACTACCCTGATCAGCCCACGGTCCCTCCCCCCAGCCAGCTCTGTTCCTGATAACCCCCCATACCAATTGGGGGTGGAATTTGCTGGCCAACCTCCCACAGCCCCTCCCCTGGCCAGTGACCCCTGATAGGTCCTCCATCCCAATTGGGGACAAGGCCTGCTAGCCAATCACCCATGGTGCCTCCCCTCAGCTGGCCTGGCCCTGATCAGATGATCGGGGCAGGCTGGCCACCCAATCTCCTGCTGTTTCCTCCTCCTGGCAGGCCTGGCCCCAATCCACCCTGATTGGGGCTGGGCTAGCTGGACCCCTTCTGTGCACGAATTCATGCACTGGGCCTTTAGTATTCTAATAACCTGCTCAGAAAATTGCTATGGTAATCAGAAAGGCACTTTTATTTCCTCAGCCTAACTTTGAAACTGGGGCAAATAAAAACGTGGGATGAGAAGATCAATCTGTTTAAGAGAAAAGTGTTTGCACTCTGATCCATTAAACCCAAAAATGCTTTTAAATATAACAGATGAATGAGAATAACTTAAGAACATTACATTTTCCTTCTTGTAGAAGAATTATTAGCATGATTCAGATATCAGAAAGTGGTGTTTAGTGTGGCATTACTCTTGTGTTTTTATTCCCCCTGCTCTAAAATATCTATTAAAGTGGGGCACAGGCTATCTGAGTTAGCTATAATAAAATTATTTTATGGTTTTGGATTTGTGCATTAATAGTTGTTCATATTGAGTTAAATGCAAACAAATTGCTGTGTTTTACATTTGTGATGCTCTTGACAGTGACACATACCAATAACTAATAAGTGTGTCGCTGAAAAAAATATTATGGGATCAATGGCACACATGCATAGCTGAAGATGATTCCTTGGGTAGTTGGCAATACCATCTTTGCAACATCTTATCTTCTATTTTAACTTTCCTAGATTTGTAGTTTGCTTGAAAAGTTGATGCAGGAAGAGTTAACAACCACTTATGATCATTTTGTGCTTTGGTTCAGAGAGTATTTTGGGTAGTTCTAATTAGGATGTTGGAGATTTCTTTTTAACTTTACCCATAGCATCCCACTTTGGTGCTCTGTCTTCCTTCTTATCACTTACAACTGTCTGGTGATATTACAAGGAGGCTCAGCCATCTAGTGGCTAGATGGAACAATGTGGAATGGAATAGTTGGTTACTACTTGTGCTGGACAATCACTGTGCAAAATGCAGGCTGTCTTCTCTTCATGCCAATGGGTGGACAGTGAGGTCCAGACTATGAATAGTACTTGCTTGAGTAGAAGCTGAGCAGTCTATGGACATGGGCTTTCCTCCAACACTTTCAGGTCTGCACCGCACTCCCAACCCTGAAATCTCCAACTCTCCATTCTGGGACTCTTTTTTTTTTTTCTGTTTCTTATCACATTCCCACTCAGGAATTTCTTTTATCTTGGGCACTGCTCTTCTTCATACTTTCTTGATCCTTGGCAACATGAAGGCAGAAGCTAGGTTGTTATTCTCCTCATTTTCATTACATTTCAAGTGCCTAATATAATGTCTAGATCCTAGAAAGATTCAGCTTACATTTGCTGAATTAAATGAATGAGTGCAATTGTTTAAAAAATTAAAATGTAAACAAAGTTTCTCTAATTCTTCTGCATGCTCATGGGGCAATTTAATGACTGTTCCTAATTATATTAACATTTGTGTCTGGTGGAGTGTATTCTCTTCTTTTTCTTTTTTCTTTAAAATATGGGATGCTTCACTCATTTGTCTGTCATCTTTGAGCAGGGGCCATGCTAATCTTTGTATCATTCCAATTTTAGTATATGTGCTGCTGAAGTGAGCATGAGTATATTCTGGAATACAGCTGTGAACAAGAAACTTGAAGATGGATGCCAATACATAGGTATGTCCTTAGAATAATAATTTTATGTTCAAACTGGTTATAAGATAACATATACCTTTCAGTATTGGCCAACCAGGAAAAATATTTTAATGCTACTGATATATCAAACCCTATAAAATATAGAGGTAATATGCAAATTTACCATCACTCCCTCACAAGAGGCTGCCTATGACCAGGCTGGCAGAGGGGTTAGTGAGGGACAACCAAACGACTAAACAAGTAGGCTGCCAGGCAGGCAGAGGGGAGCAGTTGGGGGCCAGCAGGCCAGCGGGGGGGCGGGGGGGCAGTAAGAGGCGACCAGGCTAGTGAGGGGGAGTTAGGGGTAACCAGGCGGGGGATGGGGTGCAGTTGGGGGCAATCAGGCGGGTATGCAGAGGCAGTGAAGGGTGATTTGGCTGGCAGAGACCCCCCTTCCCATGCAAGAATTTTGTGCACTGGGCCTCTAGTATGATATAATAGGTCATAACTATTATTGTGTGTGTGTGTGTGTGTGTGTGTGTGTGTGTGTGAGAGAGAGAGAGAGAGAGAGAGAGAGAGAGAGAGAGAGAGAGAGATAGAGAGAGAGAGAGAGAGAGGTGGGGGAGGATGGAAATTTTAAAAGGTTAGGTCACTGTGTTTGAAAGGCTTAGAATGGGACTAACAGGGAAATGGATAATTACAGCACACAGTGATTAGAATAGAGAACCCATGTCACTTAAGTGATCTTACTCTTCTTGAGGTAGCCAGGAAAGCTTCACAGAGGAAGTGACCATCTTTGTGACTAATTTGGATTTTCACTTCTTCTTAGCTTTTCCAAAGCTCAGTTCCTTGTTGAGGTTTTTAAAATTATTTTTTTTGCGATTGAAACGGACTTTTCTGAGTGGACTTAAGTCTCTTTCAGGTTCCAAAATAAGTGGAGAGATGACACCCTAGCAGCAGTTTTGAAGTGACATTCTCAAATTCTACTTTTAATTTGTCATCAATGAGCTATGAAAGCTTACTTTTTTCAGGCTTAAAAGGTGTGACTAGATAATCTGTCCCTTTCCAGATCTAAGAATTTGTGAACCACAATACACTAGTATTATTACACGAAGGGGATTTTAACATTTTTCTGCTGGAAATTACACCTGCCTATTCCCCAAGGAATAACAAAAAGATAGTGTATGTTGATCTATGCAACTACTTTTATTTTATTTTTTTTAAGTAAATGAAATAAATATCTTAGACTTTTCTGTTTAAATTACAGTCTGGGCCAAGGCAACTCTCTCCCTACCTGGTGTTTGTCTTCAATATACACTTCTGGCCCTTTAAAAAACAAAACAAAACAAAAAAAAAGGGGAAAGAGGGCGAGTCCTAAGGCCTCAGGTGCCAACGAATCCCGCTTTTTCCGGGAAAGTCACCCGAAGACAGTCCTTTGGCATCCTGGGACTTGCAGTTCCTCTTGGGGCCAAGTCCCTTAGCAACTCCTTACTTTGAGGAGGATGCGGACTACAACTCCCAGAGGGCCAAGCGGCGCCAGCAGGGTCCTGTACTCTCGCCGCGGCTGGGCGGCTAGTTCAAGTTGCCATAGCTGCGAGTCCGGGCACAGCTCAGTCGGTTGCGCCGCCGCGTAGGGTCAGTTGCACCTTCTCGATCAGGTGGCCGTGGGAGCCGGGCGGGTCCTCGGCGATGATCCGGCATTAAGGACCTGGGCTCTCAATCTCAGGTACTTGCCCCCCCCACCTCCCCTGGCCCTTTCTTTGCCACTTCCCTGTGGGGTGGGCTTCTTAAGTCCCACTTCTCCTGGTCCCAGGGGTGGGGACGCTGGCCTCGCGGAGACGAGCTGTGGGTGCGGCCGCGGCTTGGTAGCGTGAGCGCCAGGGTGGGGAGAGACGGGGTGCCTAGCCTGCGACCCCCTCCGCATGGATATCCACAGCGTGGTCTGTGCCGAGCTATTCGGGAAATTTGAACTTACACGTCCTGAGCTGTCAAGGTGATTGGCTTCATTTTGGAGACGACGTGCCTGGCCTGGGATATAGCCGTTCTGTATCTGTTCTCTAGTCACAGAGGCTGTATCGCTGTGTGGGTCTCCCCTAGGCCACCATGGGCGTTGCCCCAGCGTTAGCTGCCTCTGATAGGAGCTGTTTCCTAGGAACATCTGACATTGAATTCCCGCAGCAACTTGGATGGGTTTGATGGGGCTCAGTGGCTTCCGCAGGCTCCTCCTCCTAGGACCGCACCGTCACGTTGTTCCAAGAATGAAGCACTGTATCTGGCACAAGGCCTGGCACATTGGAAGTGCTCGGTATTTGTTGTTTATATTTACTAATGATGCAGAACAGTGCCGTCCAATAGAAATAGTATGTGAGCCACACGCACAGGTTTAAATTTTCCAGTATCCACATTGTACTGGTAAAAAGGAAACTGGTGATATTAATTTTAATAATTTTATGTAGCACAATATATACAAAATTTCAACATGTAGTCAATATGGAAACTTATTGAGGTATATGTATTTAATGTTTCTAGGTCTTATGTGACAACTACTAGTTTCTGGATACTTTCTGTGCATTCTTACAGACTGCTTTAAAAGCAGTCACAAAGAATTAAAAATATTTCTGTCCACAGACTTTCTTATAACCAAAGACATTTTATGTTTTCTTATTTAATTGCAGTACGAAATGTGGGTGGTACTGGGCAGCTTACAAAATAAATCCTTTAGGCGTACTGGCGTATATAGTTCATTAACTGGCTTAGAAATTCAACTGGGTCATTAAATTCAGAAATATCATGTTAAATCAATTACTTGACTTAGTTTGCCCTCTGATAGACATGCTGAGAGAGAGAGAGTACTTTTAGGTAGACTTGGGCTATACGATTGCAAGATCTGGCCAGCCCTGGGGATAACCAGGCATGGGTGGAAGTAACAAGTGAGGAGTATGTTGGTTGGGCTCTTGGATGTGAAGAGTTCCTTTGAGTTCAGTGGGGCTTTTGCATGACCCAAGGAGCATTTTCTCTGTTCCCTGATATGCCATAAATTGTATATAGTGAGGGTGAGCTTATTTTCATCTTTTATTTCTTTAAAAAATTTAAGGTTGTAGGTGTGTTTTAACCCTTGTTTCATTTATCTGTAGGTGGTTTGGGGAAAATATAGGGGTAACTGAAGATTATCTACTTGACTAGGCCTTTTGCCCTGAACCTCATGAAGAAATGATAGGAGGTAGACATATGTGCCTAAGAAGAGCACTGAGCTCAGTGGAAAGCAACACGGAGATTTGGGGGTGTACTTTGTAAGTATGCTTTCTGCCTGTGTTTCTAAACACGTTTTTGCATATTTATAGTGGAAAAGAGTATGTCAACAAATAAGCTTTTGAGAGGCAAGAAATCCCTTTCTAGCATGTAGTGTAAAAATTAATAGAATGGTTATGCGTGTTATAAAACTTCAAGTGAACAGACTGGATACCTTAACAAAAAGAACAATGATGCAATTGTTTCTATTAGACAAGTATTTGAGAACATATTTTGTCTCAGGCACAGTAATAGAATTTTTTTAAATGTAATATATATATATATATATATATATATATATTGTATAAAAATATATAATATTTTTTACACTATTCTTTTTAAAAATATATTTTTATTAATTTCAGAGAGGAAGGGAGAGGGAGAGAGAGTTAGAAACATCAGTGAGAATCATTGAATTGGCTGCCTCCTGCACACCCACTACTGGGATTGAGCCCACAATCCGGGCATGTACCCTGATCAGAATTGAACTGTAATTTCCTGGTTCAGAGGTCAAGGCTCAACTGCTGAGCCATGCTGGCTTGACATTATTATACTACTAGAGGCCCTATACATGAAATTTGTGCAAGAGTAGGCCTTTCTTCCCCTGGTTGCTGGCACCCGGGACCGGCTTCCCTAGCAGAGAGATGCCCTACCCACCTGCCACAGCCTGCCTGTCGGTGGCCTGGCCTCCCTCTGCGGGGTGATCATGGGATGATGGCCAGGTCCCGACCAATCACACGGTACTTGCCATGGCTGGCCTGGCGCCAGTGGGTGTCATAGCATGGTCCCGGATGGTTGTCCGGATGGTTGTTTGGCCATTCAGTCCATTGGCATATTATGCTTTAATTCTATAAGATTCTTTGTTTCACGAATGAGACAGTTGAAGCTAAGATAGTACATGCGATTTGCTTGGGATTCAGGAGCCCCAAGAGTGGTTTTCTTTCCCAGGTGTTCTTTCTGCAAATTTCAGTTCTGCCCAATATGAAGAGATGCCATTGCTGTCTAAGATGGCCTTCAGTGGGATCTGATTGACAGTCAGCATTTTTAGATTAAGAGTCCCATATAAGCAAAGTTTATTGCTATTTATCTTTTATTTATTTATTTAGAAAATATGTTTTTATTATAGATTTCAGAGAGGAAGGGTGATGGGCTATTTATCTCTTTAAATGTTCAAAGGATTCTATTATCTTAGT
This sequence comes from Pipistrellus kuhlii, assembly GCF_014108245.1. Taxonomy (NCBI): domain Eukaryota; kingdom Metazoa; phylum Chordata; class Mammalia; order Chiroptera; family Vespertilionidae; genus Pipistrellus; species Pipistrellus kuhlii. The sequence goes on from NW_023425404.1 coordinate 6,909,741, forward strand.
TTTTTCAATATATAATGGTTCTTACATTCTTATTGAGGTAAAAGAGTTATAATTTGTGATTACTGTAAAATGAACATATTCAACATTATTTGTCATTGATAATGACGGACATAGTATTAAAAACTCAAGTTTTGCAATGTAGAGTTAAAACTCTGAACAGTTTTTAGCATTTTCTTGTTGCATTTTGATAAGGGACTCTTAAACCTATATAAGAGATCCATTGGGGCCTTGTGAAAACACTGTCCCAAGATCTACTCTGCACAAAGTTCTTAGAATTAAAGAATTTTAGAGCTGGAGGAGCCTGAGCAGGTCATATAATCACAAATTCTCAAATGTAATTTTGACATATTTGGGAATAAAAAAAAATAATCTAGCGTGTAATTCAGTGGTATCCATGTAATATCACTGGGCTGATTCTAATATGAAATGTTTCAATATATTTATGTTATTCTGTAGTGTGTATTTATTTGTTGCAATAATGTGGTATTACATGTCAGTGCATAAAATTCTACAATGTCTCTTTTGACTGCTAAATAATATTCCAAATGACTATATTTAATGCATCCCTTATCAGTAGATTTGTAATTCTTATTTTCTTCTTACTATTTTAATTCTACATTTAAACTCTCTCTCTCTATATATATACACATGAAATGTATACATACATCTTAAACATCTCCTTTTGTTTTCCTGGGATAATATGCAGGGTGGGGCAAAAGTAAGTATATAGTTGCTTATATGGAAAATAATACAATAATTAATAAATTATAATATGAGAATAAACTCAGTTATGCCTACTCACAACCATGAACCTACTTTTGTCCTACCCTGTACATAAAAGTAGATTATCTGGGTCAAAACTTATGCATATTACTTATTTTTTACTTGTCTTGCCAGATTGTTCTCCAGAAAAGCTATCTATTTCAGTTAATATTCTTACAACAAGGTGTGCCCTTATCAATCCTGGAGGTGAGAGCTATTTTTTTTTAATTTGTACAAAACAGATAAACAAGCATATGATATTATTATTTTAATTTGCAATTTTTTTATTAGGAATATAAAGTACATTCTATACTTGTTATAGCCATTTGTATTCTGTGAATTGCATATTTATATATCCTTTGCATCTTTTGGTACTGGTCGGTCTGTTCTTTTAAAATAATTTGTTTTAGAGAGCTGATGAATCCTTTGGTTTCAATATAATGTGAATATTTTTCTGTTTGTTCTTCCTCCCCCACTCCTCCTTACCTTGCTTCTGGTATCTTTTTATCAATAATTGTAAATGCTCCTAACAGGCTGCTGGGTCCTTATCAGATATTCACTCCTACCTGAAATTCATGTAACCGTTAACATCCATCAGTATAATGCTGGTGTGTGGGGTGTTTGGGAGATGGAAGTAATTGTATTTATATGAATCCATTTAGCTGATGAACATCTAGAATCTACACTGTACACAGGGTTTGCCATGACACAGGTGCTCAGGACTGAATGAATGACTGTTCAGGAGCAAATGGGTTCATGGTTGAACAGATAAGTGAAGAAGAGAGACATTGTGGAAGAAGTGAACGATTATTATTATTTTAAAGAAAGAAGAGATAAGCAGTTTTTAAAACTTTTGTTTATTTTTAAGTGCAGTTTACATTCAGTATTATTTTGTATGAGGTGTACAGCATAGTGACTAGATAATCATATACTTTACAAAGTTTCCCCTGATATTTCCAGTACCCACCTATCACCATACATAGTTATTATAATATTTTGACTATATTTCCTTTGTACTTTATATTCTTTTTTTAAAAAATTTTATTGATTTTTTACAGAGAGGAAGGGAGAGGGATAGAGAGTTAGAAACATCGATGAGAGAGAATCATCGATCAGCTTCCTCTTGCACATCCCCTACTAGGGATGTGCCCACAACCAAGGTACATGCCCTTGACTGGAATCGAACCTGGGACCCTTCAGTCCGCAGGCTGACGCTCTATCCATTGAGCCAAACCTGTTTCTGCTGTACTTTATATTCTATTCCTGTAACTGTTTTTTGTAACTAGCAATCTGTACTTTTCAATCCCTTCACATTTTTCACCCAGTCTCCCAGAGAACCACTAGTTTGTTCTCTGTTTCTCTCTCACATTGGTCTCTCTCTCTCTCTCTCTCTCTCTCTCTCTCTCTCTCTCTCTCTCTCTCTCCCCCCCTCTCTCTCTCTCTCAGACCAATAAAACATATCCTTAGGTGAGCATAAAGAAAAATTAAAAAAAAATTCTCTTGCACAAATATCTGTATTTCATGCAGATATTTTGACATTTCACAAATGTCTTGTTATAATTATATAGCTATACAAATGCAGAAGAAGGAAAGATCACTTCTAGCTAGAGGTAGACAGCTTCATTGAGATTGTGTTATTTGACATTCCTGGACAAATGAGTCTAGTTTAAACAGGTGGAAATACTAGAGAACAGAAAGTATTTCACCGAGAACTAATGACAGTAATGAGGGATGGCAGTGGGAAAAGAATAGTTGCTATAAAGTTGAATGTAGGCCATAAGTTTTCTATGGTTATTTTATTAAGACAGGTGGCTTGCCAAGGACCTTGAATTCCTGATTCAAGAACCTACATTCAATCAGGTAGCCAGGGGAGTTGGAATGTATAGGAAAAGACTCAAAAGTCAGAGAAACCACTTCGGTGGCTAGAAATGAGTTGAGAAAAAGTCCTAAATTTATGAGTAGTGCACGTGGCAATGAGTACTGTTAGATGGTCAGAAATCTGGACCTTGGAGAAAAATTCAAGACTCAGCTGTGCAGCCTTGAGTACCTTTCTTAGTGCCTTTAAGCCTCTTAGGTACATATCATGATGACAGTGTACTGACCTTGTGGGGTCATTGTCATACACCAATCTGATATTGAAGCATTAGTTATTCAGCATTATTTCAACTTAAGTTTTTTGAAAGTTTTTGAAATTGAGCTTCTTCAATCCTCATCCATTTACTCCCAATAATTCAATTTCATTATAATTGGATTTCTATCTAATCCTATATCTTTATAATTTTTTATGTGTACATTTAATACTATTCCAGGAAACAGTTCATGGACAGGTTAACGTTAAGAACTCCTGTTAACTCTTTTTCTTAAAATTTAGAAATCTATATATTTTGGAAAGAATATGCCAATTATTCTGTTTAACCACTTTGAAAATTAAGAATAAGAAATAAAATTGAGAATATTATGTTAAGAAAAATAAACTCACCCAGAAAACCTTAAGAATCGTATGATTTCACTCATATATGGGATATAAAACTGAAACTCATAGACACAGACAACTGTATGGTGGTTTCCAGAGGAGAGGGCTGGAGGATTAGTAAAGGATAAAGGGGACCAAATATATGGTCACAGAAGATGGTTTGACTTTGGGTGGTGGGCACACAGTGCAATATATAGATCATGTATCATAGAAATGTATCCTTGAAACCTATATATAACCTTATTAACCAATGCCACCGTAATGAATTGAATAATAATAAAAAAGAAATACAAAATTCTTGAATAAGCTATTGGGTAACTATAGTAAAATGTTTTCAAGTCCTTCATTATAGAAGAATTAAAAGGAAAGATCTAAATATAAATATAAAGTAAGTGTGGGGAAAGGAAGAAATATGGGAATTGAGAAAGAGTGGAGGAAAAAGAGAAATAGAAAATACGTGGAAACCAAAAAAAAAAAAAAAAAAAGCATTAAGAATAAAATTTAAGGTTTTATGTTTCTGGAAAAAAAAAATGCTTTTCTGCCTGAAAGAGGTAAACATTCTTAACAAGAGAAAGGGTCATTTAAAAGACATCTTAAAATAGTTGTAGAAAGTTGGATTTATAGCATATTTACATATTATCTTGTATTCATTATAGAAATCTCTAGTTCTAAGTAGATAAGCTCGTATGGATGACATACTCTGGCCTTAAATGCATTTCTTGGGGGAGAAGAGGTGATGAGAAATATGATAGGGATGGACAAAGAAAATATTTTAGTGTTGGGCAATGTATTTAGAATTTACACAGATCTTCCACACCTAGAAATGTAGTGGAAAAGTACTGGCTTAGAGACATAAGATATGGGTTCTAGTTATGTGACTGTAACTTTAAAAAATATTTTTATTGATTTTAGAGAGGAAGGGAGAGGGACAGATAGTTAGAAACATCAATGATGAGAGAGAATCATTGATTGGCTGCCTCCTGCATGCCCCCCACTGGGGATGGAGCCCATAACTGGGGCATATGCCCTTGACTGGAATCGAACCTAGAACTCCTTAGTCCTCAGACCAATGCTCTATCCACTGAGCAAAACCAGCCAGGGTTTACTGTAACTTTTTAGTATAGCAACGGTGGCTAAATATTTTATTCAAAGCTTTGTTTTTCTTAGCAATAAAAGTAAAGAATTGTAATTATAACCACTTTGTAGGATTGAATGGAAATCAAAAGAGAAAGTGCTAGAGAAAATGCTTTGTAAGCTATAAAGCAACATACAAATTTAAGGTATAAATAGCAGTAAGAAATATTTCCCTTAAAATTTTTAGTGGTATTTGTTCACTAGGGAAGTCAAGAGGAGTTTCTGTTTCCACTTTAAAAAAAGGAGGAAAAAACCAAGTATTATGCTTTATAATATATTTAAGAAACAGCTTGTTTCTTATGAAAATCTTAATGTTTTGGGGAGTAGATTAAATAGCGCCAACTGCTATTTATGATTGCTTAGTTTTTTTTTCTCTCTCTCAGTAATTGCTAGCCTGTCACTTGTCATATCAATTGCTTATGCTTATTTTGTTTATCCTAATTTGAATTTATACTCCCCACTCCCACCCCACCACTAGAAGAAGGTCTGAAAACAACTTATTTTCTCAAGGAGAGTAGTCTTGAGAGGAAACGTCAGGAAATTAACTATTTTCTGAACCAATAAAATGATTTGTTAGTAAACTACATAGTGTCAACAGATGATCGTTGGTGCCAATTCAACAACAACAGGAATCCCTAATTTGGGGTGTGGTGAAGAAGGAAACTTTATTCAGTGCAAAACAGCTCAATTGTGATATCGCATAGCCATGAAAACAGCAAGCCTATGAGGTAGACTTGGGGCCAGGCCCCTCTCTTTTAGAGATCTTTGTTGCTTGCTGGTCTGTTCAGCTCTACGCTGGTCTGCTGTGCTCCATTCTGTGTTTGGTGCCTGTCTTCTCTGGCTCATGTTGTTCTGTTCGACTCTGCTTGAGCGAGACATCTTTGTGGATGTCTTTGGTGTTTTATCTCCTCCAGGGATCAGTCTTTGGTGGAAAGGGAAGGTGCACTCTCAGAGCCAGAGGGGAGCTGATTTATATAGTTAGATGTCCTTACCTGCATCCTTGATTGGTCTGTCCTTATTGCAAACATGGACTCCAAATCCTTGCAGTTGGATTTGTCCAAAAGGTACTTTACTGATTGGTCAGAAATGAGCTGCTCTGATTGGTCAGTGAAGATGTTGATAGGTATATAGCTAGCAGCTCTGTTTGGATGGGGGAAGCCTCAGTCCCATTGATTGAAATAGGATTCCAGGAGCTCCTTTATAAGGCTCAGCAGATAGAAACACAGTGTAGGCAGGCAGTTCAGTACAGGTTTCTGTGTGAAGTGCAGTTTGTGTAGAAATGGTAGCTAGTCTCTGTTTTTAAAATTTGAGCCCAGTTAACCACCAGGAGACCTTGGTAGGTATCTTCTTTCTCAGTGTTCACAATATATATACCACTTAGCTTTTGCTGCATAACAAATAAAACATACAAGGCTAGATATATAAAAGCCTAAGCGACTGATGACTAAACAACTGGAATGACCAGTCAACCAGTCACTATGACACACACTGACGACCAGGGGGCGACTCTCAATGCAGGAGCTGCACCCTGTGTGGTCAGTGTGCTCTGGCAGGCAGCTTCAGCATCCATTGCTTCTGCGCCTGGCTTGGTGACTATCACCTCCTCTCCAGACCCTGCTGGGACTTTTGGCCCAAGGCTGAAATGGGGAACCAGAGGTGGGTGGTGGTGGATGTGGCCCCTTTCCCAGGGGGTCTGAGGGCTGGCTCACTCCTTGGGCCGGTGGCCAATCTCCCATGCCCCATCCGTCCTTCATCTGGCAGGCCCTGATTGGCCCATGGTCTCTCCTCTTCTCCTCCCCCCTGGTCATCAGCCTGGCCCTAATCCCAGCCAGGCCTAGGGACCCCACCTGTGCACAAATTCATGCACTGGGCTTTTAGTACAACAATAACTGTTTATCGCTTGTACAGTCAGTCAGCTAAGCTGTCTGCTTTTTATGACTGGGCTCACATATTTATCAGGGTTCAGTTGGCTGGTCACCTGATCTGCTGACCTAAGTCAGAAGCCTCTGGTGCAACTCTGTATTTCCACATTTTCCAACAGGTTATCCTGGACATGCCCTCTTGGAGATGGGAGAGGTGCAGGGAAGCAAGTTCCAGTGTGTAATCCCTTTTCATGACTCCACTTGTGTCATGTTAGCTAGAATCCCATTGGCCAAAGCAGGTCACATGGCTGAGCCCAGAGGAAGGGTCTGGGCAGGTAACTCAACCTCTAGTCACTAGGGCAGTGCACACAAGGATAGGTGAAGAATTGGAGCCAAATCATGAAAGGTACTACACTTTTAATTTGAATTTAGTTTTTGACATATACAATAGTAGGAAAACGTTCTAAGTAAATGGATTAAAATCAAACCCTTTTGTTTGTAGTGGTATTTTGTTCTAGTTTTGGAGTTAGTAGGCATAGCTGATATCAAAGCTGTTACATTAATTCTCAAGCATTTAACTCTGATTAATTCTTCTCAATCAAATTGGACATTTTTAACTAGGGCAACTACTTTAAAAAAGGTAAACTCCCTTTGTCTTGGTTCTTTATCCAAAATAGGGTTGCAAACTTTGCTAGTAAGTGGGGCCAATCAGTTAACACACTGGGTGAAGCACCTGGTAGGAATTTGGGCCAACAGGAAGGTACATGCCCAACTCCAAGGCAGTCATGGTTTATGTCCATGTTGCCATGGGAAAATTCATCCCCAGTGTTGACAGATCTCTGGGTTTTTCAAGAGTTGCTGAAAATTAGGATTTTTATATGAAATTTAGTTGTTTTAAAATTAATGTTTTAGAAGAACATAGAGAGTGTTATTTTCAAATACATGTTAGTCAGCTGGGTTTGGTCTATAGTCCTCCTGATTTAAGCAAAGTGGTGTCAGAAACTCAGAATTCTAGCTCCATCTTTGTCCAGGCTGACCTCTTGCCCAGCCTGGGGCAGTTTGGACAATTAGTAGAGATTGTCTGTACCCCCAGAGGGCTTTATTCATATCTTCTATTTTAGGAATATTGTAGTATATATTTCACTTTCAATCGGTTAGCAAATGCAAAAGTCCAATTCCAGGCTGTAACTACAAGTAATAAATTCATCTTGAGTTTGCTAGCATCCATTTTTCTATAAATTTTATTTTCTTGAGTTTTTGTTATTTTTAATCTTGACTTTTTAAATACTTTTTACTTAATTTTGTAAACTGCTTCATTTATTTTAGAAGTGTGTGTGGGTGTATAAATCTAAAATATCTGTGTCATTCTGCTTGTAAGACAGGGAGGGGGTTATTAAGTAACTTTCTTTTTTTTTTTTTTTTTTTTTTAGTTTGAAAATATTTTCTTTTTTTTTCTTTTTTTTCTTTTTTTTTTTAATAAGTTTTTATTGTTCATATTATTACAAATGTTCCTTTCCCCCCACCCACCATTGCTCTCCTCCACCAGGTTCCCATCCCACCCTCTGCCCTTTCCCCTCTCCCCATTGTCCTCATCCATAGGTGCACAGTTTATGTTCAGTCTCTTCCCACGCCCCCCTCTCCCCTTTACCCCAAGAATCGTCAGTTCACTCCCCTTCCATACCTCTGATTCTATTATATTCAACAGTTAATATTGTTCATCAGATTTTTTTAATTTCCTTGGTTTTTAGATTCACTTGTTGATAGTTATGTATTTGTTGTTCATAATTTTTATCTTTGTTTACTTTCTCTTCTGAAAGAACCCCCTTCAGCAATTCATATAATTCTGGTTTGGTGGTGATGAACTCCTTTAGCTTTTTTTTATTAGTGAAGCTCTTTATCTGGCCTTCGATTCTGAGTGATAGCTTTGCTGGGTAGATTATTTTTGGCTGTAGGTTCTTGCTATTCATCACCTTGAATATTTCTTGCCATTCCCTTCTGGCCTGCATGGTTTCTGTTGAGAAATCAGCTGACAATCGTATAGGTGCTCCTTTGTAGGTTACTACCTTCTTTGCTCTTGCTTCTTTTAATATTCTCTCTTTGTCTTTTGCTCTTGGAATTTTAATAATGATGTGTCTCGGTGTGGTCCTCTTTGGATTCCTTTTGTTTGGAGTTCTGTGCGCTTCCTGGACTTGTAAGTCTAATTCTTTCACCAGGTAGGGGAAGTTTTCTGTCACTATTTCTTTCAGTATGTTTTCCATATCTTGCTCTCTCTCATCTTCTGGGACCCCCATAATTCTGATGTTGGTTCGCTTGAAGTTGTCCCAGAGGTTTCTTACATTATCTTCAATTTTCTGGATTCTCTTGCCTTCTAGCTTCTGTGGAGGAGTGTCTTCTGGCTCTTTATGTTCCAAATCTTTGACTTGATTCTTGCGATCTTCCCTTCTGTTTTTAGGACTCAGTAAAATATTTTTTATTTCAGACAATGTATTCTTTATTTCTTGTTGATCCCTTATCATTTCTTGTTGACTCCTTATTAATTCTAGTTGATCTCTTTTCATATCCTCGTAGCCCTTATCCATCTTTTCTAAGAAATTCTTGAAAAAACTTATAAGCGTAGATTTGAACTCTATATCCAGACGCTTTTTGTCCTCCATTTCTTTCGTTTGTGATCTATTTTGTTGTCGCATTTCGCAGTTACAGATGGGACGGGGTTTCAGGGTGGAGCCTGCAGCTTTGGCTTCTGTCAGCCCCGCCCTATGCGGGTCCTTCAGTGCTCGCTGCTGCCAGCGCCTCTGAGAGAAAGGTGCCCTCGATTTTCGCCTGCTGCCAAACAGTCTATGCTCTCCCACAATGAGCCCGGTATTGGGGTTCAGTTCAGTTGGAAGTGGAGTGGGAGGTGGCGTTCAGAGCAGTCTGGAGCCCCAGTCTCCTTCCCGTCAGGGCAATCCCGCGGCACAGCCGACCGTCCCTTCTCTGCGCGCAATGTGCGCGCCTCCGGGACCTCCTTTCGCCTCTCCCCGGGGTTCCGCCTTACAGCCCGGCTCCCTATGGCTGAGCCTGAGTCCCCGGGGTCTGGCCCAGAACCGGGGTTCAGAGCAGTTGGGGGCCCAGCACAGTCGGAGCTTTTCTCTCCTTTCCGCTCAGGAACGCCCGCCAGGCACTCGGCCTCCCTCCTCTCTGGCTCCGTCCTCTCCGCGCGCCTCGTCTCCGTACCTTGGGCTTTTCCAGCTCCTCCGCGCCTCCTTCTGGTTTTCTCCTTGCTTCTAAGCTGTAGAATTTCCAGTCAGTCAACCTTCCTGTAGTTCTGGGCAATGTCCGTTTTATATTTTAGTTGTATTTTATTGAAATTGTTGTGTGCGGCTGCGGCTAGGTGTTCACCTGGGCGCAGCCATCTTGGATCCCAAGTCTTAAGTAACTTTCTTTTAAAACTGCACTGATCTTTAACAAGTGGCACATGTATAATTATCTGAGCAGCAGCTAATTTTTTCCCCCATGCCTGAATAAGGAGTCATTTTGTATGCTGCTTGTCCTTTTTCAGAAATGCCTCTGCTCCCTGCTTGGTGAGCACTGGTCCATGTGACTCTGCCTTTGAACTCTAAGGAGCTGCAGCAAGGGAGCAAAATGCAGCTGGGAACTGAGCCTGATCCACTCCACCCATAGGATAGAGGGAGGGTGTGTGTGTGTGTGTGTGTGTGTGTGTGTGTGTGTAAGAGAGAGAGAGGGAGGAAATGGAGAGGAGCAACAGGAATAAGTGGAACATACAATATAAAATCAAATCATTATATATATATATATATATATATATATATATATATATATATATATATATATATATATTTAAAAATGTTAATTCTCTAAGTCAGAAGTCTCAAACTGGGATGATTTTACCCAGTCACCCCTTCCTACCCCAGGGGCATTTACTAGTAGCAGTACTGGAGATGGATTTATCCATTCCCTGAAGGAAGAATGCAGGCACTCTGCTTATTTGTATCTTCTCTACTTCTGAAAATAAGTTTTCTAACTGGATCCCCATCCTTGTCTTATCTATTTGTCAAATTTATGCTCATCCTTCCAGACGGGTGGGAGGATCCTGACCCCACTGCTCTGGCATTTTGTTGTAGTACTTTGCTCCCTGTAGAGAGCACTTTTATGGCTCTTTCTCTCCCATCAAGGACTATGACTTACTCACTTTCATCTTTCATTTCTAATGCAGATTTAATTGAGTAAATGAATGCACAAATGTGTTCAAGTTTTTCTCTCTCTTTCCTTTTAATAATATTTTTTATTGATTTTAGAGAGACAGGAAGGTGGGAGAGAGGAGAGAGGAGAGAGGAGAGAGGAGAGAGGAGAGAGGAGAGAGGGAGGGAGGGAGGGAGGGAGAGAGGGAGGGAGGGAGAGAGGGAGAGAGAGACAGAGAGAGAGAGAGAGAGAGAGAGAGAGAGAGAGAGAGAAAGAGAGAAACATCTATGTCAGAGAGAAACATTGATTAGTTGCCTCCCAATGGATCCCTGATGATTGGGGATCAAACCCTTAACTTAGCTAGATATGTGTCCTGACCAGGAATCGAACCCGAAACCTGCAAGAGATGATGCTCCAACCAACTGAGTCACCCAGCCAGGACTCATGTATCTCTTTTGATTTTCCCTCCTATGTCTTACATTATCTATTGACTTCACAGAGAATTGGCTGTTGACTTTGATCTTATATGAACTTACCAAAAGGGTTAAAGGAGATTAAGTTACAGAGGAGTGTTGATATCAAGAAGCCAGACATGACTGAAAATTGTTTGTACATGATAACCTTTTCTGGCTTGTTCACTTTGTCTCTTGAAGGAGGAGGCAAAGCTCTCAAGACCTGCAGCTGTCGAAACAGTGAGAAAAGCCTTCTAAAATTTGTACTTTGATAATGATTAAGCCTAAACTACACCCCCACCTCCTGCGATCCCCTTAAATATCAACATCATTACCTTGAACGTGTTCTTTTAGGACGGTTGCGTTGGACAGGGACGGCTGAGGCACTTGGAGGCCACAGAAGTAATCACCTACTTAACATGCACTAGTCAGCTTTTGTGAAATGTCACCCTTGATGCTGGGTGCTTATCTTTTATGGAACAGCTTGCAAATTCTAATTGTTTTAAACTGGCTCTGAGGAAAAGGGACTTGAGAATCTATAAATTACAGCTCTCATACATACAAATGTGCATCATTATAATGAAGACAATCTGATGGCTTTTTAGGTCAAATAACAGAGGAGGTGGACTTGAGTTTGTACAGACCCTCTGCCAGTCCTTATTACAGGGCCAAATGCACTTTTGCTCTCTCTGCTCACAGTATTCAGGTTTGCACATAGGCATTGCATTGGTCTTTGGTGGACAGATCCTCAGTGGGAGCGAATTGAGGAGCTTCATTGCTCACTCTGGTGGCAGTATGTCATCTTTATAAGGCTCGTTAAGGCAGAAGCAACAGTATTTATGCCTTTAAATACTGATGTGTTGGGAACAGTGAAATAAAGTAATTTTAGAGTTGTACCATCTGGTTTTAGACCCAGAGCTTTCTCTAAGACTCTCGAGGCTTTCACCCAAGGTCACCTGTCCCAGTCCTCTCTAGTCTTGGAGAAAGCTCAATGTCTGAAAAGCAGACAGATGCATGCTATTGCTTCTTGATCAATGAGAAGTTTTGTTGCACCAGTAGGTGGTAGTAAGAGAATATCTTCTGCTTTTTCTCTAGTTGAAGGAAATACCTTTCTCCCCTTTAACCAGAATTTGGGTGGTTCAGTTTTTTTTTAAATTGTTCTTTGAGTTCTTCAATCATTTTTCAAATTTAGCAACTCTCCCCCTCCCCCCCAACAGATGTCATACTGAAACTTCTTGTGATAATGAGAATAGATTTTTAATCCAACTGAACTTTTTCCTTTTGAATCTTTAAAAAGAATGATAAAGATTTTCCTTGAGCATACATTGGTGTTTTTCTATCAGTCTTAATAATTATTCTTTGGGTTTCATATTGTAATTGTGTTTAATATCATCCAGACGTTTTATTCTGTGTTCTGATTATATGGCAGGAGTCTCTTGACCACTCCAGTGGCCACTTCTTTCTTATGTGTTTCTTTCTCCCTACATCAACTCTGTGTCTGCAGAGTGGCAGTGTTGGTTGGTAATAGACAGGCATCTTTTTGGTAAAGTTGGATCTCTGCTGCCCTAACTGGTTTCTCAGTGGATAGAGCGTTGGCCTGCAGACTGAAGGGTTACAGGTTCGATTCTGGTCAAGGGCATGTACCTTGGCTGCAGGCACATCCCCAGTAGTGAGTATGTAGGAGGCAGCTGATCGATGTTTCTCTCTCATCAATATTCCTAACTCTCTATCCCTCTCTCCCTTCCTCTCTGTAAAAAAATCCATAAAATATATATTTTTTTAAAAAGTTGGACCTTTGCTACTATAGCTGTCTTCTGTGTTGTGACATTTAAGGTGAGGCATTCTTTCAGTTAGCTATGAGAGTCATGTTTGACCTTTTGAATTGTAAGTAATAGTTGAAGGAAGTGCTAAATTTTATTAACTATGAAAATAATCAAATTCTATTTTATATTATGTTCAGATTATTTAATTTCCCTTATTCAACATTTATGACACTTATATGCTATTTAGAAGACAGCCATACCAAATTCTTATCTCTATCTCACCTAAATCTTGATTTTCCTACTGGTGTTCCATCAGTGTGCATTGCATTTTGGTTTATTACTCAAAGTAATTGAAATTAATAGCTGAAGACTGTGGGTGTGTATTAGTGAAATTTATGCTGCAAAGTGTGATTCTATCTGATTAAAATACTTAATCTATAGTAGGTATAAGTTAGTGGTTGGCAAACCATGGCTCGCGAGCCACATTTGGCTCTTTGGCCCCTTGAGTGTGGCTCTTCCACAAAACACCACGGCCTAGGCAAGTCTATTTTGAAGAAGTGGCATTAGAAGAAGTTGAAGTTTTAAAAATTTGGCTCTCAAAAGAAATTTTAATCGTTGTACTGTTGATATTTGACTTTGTTGACTAATGAGTTTGCCGACCTAAAGAAAGATTTCATCACACTGAATTTAATAAGAAAAAAATGACCATATAAATTTAAGGAAGAGTATAGCAATTAATGTTAAAGGTCACATTAACTCTCCATTAAGCAGAAAATAGAATTATTAGAACAGTCAATAAACTTACACTTTTGATCAATTGAGTTTTCTCTGATACTTCTTTGTCTCAAACACATTTGTTTCTTCAACTTCTCTAAAAAGTTTTGAGATTTTCCTTCATGAACTAATTTACTTTTGCATTATATAGAAAATTGAGGTAAGGAGGGGAAAAACAGCATATTTAGAATATTGTTTACTGATGAAATTATACTCAGGATGTTTGACTTTCTAATTTGGTGGGGATGTTGATGATGCCATCTTCCCACATATTGTTATATAATTTTACCTTTGTTACTGCATTTGTTTAAATCTGTATTGTAAATTTAGGTGCATGAGAGTATTCACTGTACACTAGGATTCTCTTTAGGTAATTCCGTGTGCATTGCATTTTGGTTTAAAGATACAAATGTTCTTAAGTGCAGTAGAATGACCATCAGACTAATGTTGAGACCTGCAGGTCCTAGAGAATCTGTGTTTAGAAAAACCAATCTATCTGTACTATTTATCTGTTAGTAGGATTAAATAAGATACTGTATGTGAAAGTGCTTTTAAAATGTAGGAACATCACACAGAACCAAGGGGTTTTTATTTATTTTTATTTTTATTTTTTAATTTTAAATTTTTTTAATATATTTTATTGATTTTTTACAGAGAGGAAGGGAAAGAGATAGAGAGCTAGAAATGTCGATGAGAGAGAAACATTGACCAGCTGCCTCTTGCACACCCCCTACCAGGGATGTGCCCGCAACCAACGTACATGCCCCTGACCGGAATCGAACCCGGGACCTTTCAGTCCGCAGACCGACGCTCTACCACTGAGCCAAACCGGTTTCGGCGCCCAAGGGATTTTTATTATTTGGAGCTGTAAATGTAACTAAAATAATATTTGAGGATTGCTTTTCTTTAAAAAAAATATTTTTATTGATTTCAGTTAGGAAAGGAGAGGGAGAGAGAGAAACATCAATGATGAGAGAGAATCATTGGTCGGCTGCCCTTGTACATCCCACACTGGAGATTGAGCCCACAACCTGGGCAAGTGCCCTGACTGAGAATCGGACTGTGACCTCCTGGTTCATAGGTCGCTGCTCAACACTGAGCCACATTGGCTGGGCAGGAGTTGCTCTTCTAAAGCAGAAAAAAACAAAGGAGGGAGAATTATGTGAGGAAGTGACTTATGTTTTTAAACTGTATGTAACTATTTTGATAAGCCAAAGGACTAATGTAATAAATACTTTAAAAGATCAAAAAGTAAATAGCTAGATTAATTTCTTATTTCCATTCTCTTTACCATTTGCTTGACCATGAACTGAATTTATTTTTTAAGGATTTGTGTACATCAATGGCAGAATCCTCGAGTGATTCAGACCACTTCCGCTCTCATGACCGGTTGAGTCGATGGGGTGCCAGGTCAATACACAGGGAAATTGGAAATCGTCCTACAGTCAATGTCACCAAGAAAGTCAACACTATAACAAGTACTTTACAGGTTAGTTTAACACTGGATGCTTTGAATCAATATTAAATAGTTAAGCTGAGTAATAGTTTTAGTCACTGTATTTTTTTTTTTTTTTTTTTTTGCTACCACAACAAATTACCACAAAATTAATGTCTTAAAATAACAGAAATTTATTTTCTTAAAATTCTGTAGGTCAGAATCTGACACTAATTTCACTGGGCAATAATTAGGGTGTTGGTAGGGCTGCGTTTCTTTCTGGAGGCCCTAGTAAATTGTCTGTCCTCTTGTCTTTTTTCAGCTTCTAGGCTACCCACATTTTCTGTCTTGTGGCTCTGTTCATCTCCAGCAGGGGTGGGTTGAGTCCTTCTCATAGTGGTCACTCTGACTACCTCTCCTGCTTCTCTCTTCCACTTTTAAGGACATTTGTGATCATATTGAGTGTACCCAGTAATCCAGGATATTGCTCTCCTCAACATCCTTAGTTTAATCACATCTGCACATTTAAAGTTTCAAGAATTAGGCTTTGAACATCTTTGAAAGCCATTATGCTTACCACAGTTAGTAAGGATATTTGAAATATATGACAAGTTGTGGAAAGTGTTATATTTCCAAATAAAATATTATAGGAATGAAACCTTTAGGGATTACCATCCTTTAGCTTCTTGTGGACATGTGCTTTTGGAGAAATTGCTCATATTTTGGCTAATAATCAAAATATGATTATTCATGGATGAATAATAGAGTCCATTTTGATTTGGAGGCTAACTTTGACAGTGTTTGGAGATTTTAGTGGGGGCAGTTCTCATTCTTCCATAAAAGGGGCTTGGGAAATGAGGTGGGAGAAGGTACCACAGTCACAATGGGAAAAAGAAAACTCAGAAATAGAATCCTCCCCTCCCCCCACCTGCTCCCACTATCTATTACTCCCTTATCTTTGTCTTACCTGGATAAGCATGGATTTTGGCTTTTTATTGCTCTGGTTAGATAAGCTTAGATTAAAAAAAAAGGCTAATTTCTAATGGAGAGGCCATAATTTGGTTGGATTTTTATTTTTAAACTTAATATAATGATGAATTTTGGAGTACAAATTCTTTTACTTTCCCACAACAGAGACACATTAGTGTGTGTGTGTGTGTGTGTACACACACACACACACACACACACACACACACACATATATATATATATATATATATATATATATACACACATTGAGTAGCCAGATTATTATGCATTCAGAGATCATAATAATCTGGCCACTCAATGTATATATTAGAGGCCCGGAGCATGAATTCATGTATGGTGGGGGCTGGCCAGCCTGGCCAGGGGGAGGGGACATGGGCAGTTTGCTCGCCTGCCTGCTGGTCGAACTCCTGGTCGAGGGGACAGTTTGCATATTAGCCTTTTATTATATAGGATATACACTGAGTGGCCAGATTATTATGTGTTCAGAGGTAATAAAATCTGGCCACTCATATATATTTTAATTATCTCCTAAAGAGTGAGGATATTTTTTTCATTGAATTTAGAGAGTGGAAGGAAGGGGAGTTGGGGAGAGAGAGAAACATCATTGTGACAGAGACACATCGATTGGTTCGTCCCACATTTCATCCTGATTGGGGGTGGGAATTGTATCTGCAATTTAGGTAACGTGCCCTTGACCTGGAATTCAACTTAAGACCCTCCAGTGGGCAGGCGGGCGCTCTAAACATTGACCCATGTCATCCAGGGCAGAAAGTATATGTTTTTGAAAGAAATACCTCCATTAATCTCTCAGGTGAAACCTCGCATATTTAGGTAGAAACCATTTTTGTTATGATTAGTACTAAATTTGTTATTAGTTCTCAAGTAAAGCAATAATTGAAATAACTTGGATCCCAATGATTTACTTCTCTTGCAGATAATTCTTTTAGCATTCTTTTTCATAAAGGATGTAAATTAGTTGAGGTGCACAAGTTGATTATGAGGGCTTTTTTCAGTTTATGATTTTGTTGCTGACTTACAGTACCTTGGATAAGGATTTAAATTAGGTACTTTAGACTTCACACACGTAAATTGCAGATGGTTTTTAGTTTCTCAGTTGTGTTAAGATTTATTTGATATTTATGAAATATATTCATATCTGACTTAACTATGATATAAATTGTACCTTTGCAAATGGTTGACTTAGCTATTTGACATGCTACTCTGACTAATTGGGAAAAACATTGTTTGGAACAACTAATAAAGTCCATTTTCTTTTCTCAAGGATACCAGTCGAAACCTGCAACAAGTAGACCAGATGCTTGGACATTATCGAGACTATAGTAACGGACAGGCAGGTGCTATAGAACACGTAAGATGTTTGCATGTTTGTATTTGCTCTTACCTTCTTGGGAACGCAGAGCTGAGGATTAGGGATATGAGCTAAAGGAGATAATAATTGTTAACAGCTTTAACTTTTAGACTGCTTCACTATTTTGAAGTATAAATTTAGTTTGCTCATCAGCTAGATGGCCAACTAGCTTATATCATTTAGTTTCTATTGAATTTGAAAATGTTAAGTCAGAGGGGGAAGAACTTAGGACATGAATTACACTGAGAGTTACTAACTTTGGGCTAACTCTCATGGAGAGGTAAGCATTTTAAGGATAGTTTATTTTTTATTTTTTTAAAATATTATTTTTAAAAAATATATTTTATTGATTTTTTTACAGAGAGGAAGGGAGAGGGCTAGAGAGCTAGAAACATCAATGAGAGAGGAACATCAACCAGCTGCCTCCTGTACACCACCTACTGGGGATGTGCCCGCAACCAATGTACATGCCCTTGACTGGAATGGAACCTGGGACCTCTCAGTCTGCAGGCTGATGTTCTATCCACTGAGCCAAACCGGTTTTGGCAAGGACAGTTTATTTTAAAGTAATACATGCTCATTGTTTAAATAAATAATAAAACTCCGATTTCATAGCCCTTTTGAGTTTCACTCTAAAAAGGTAACAGTTTTGATAGTTTCTTGTATATTTTTCCAAACATTTTCTGAGCATGCATAAGCTTACATGTGATTGCCTTATAAACTGGAATCATATGTAATGTTATGCAAACTTTTTCATTTAGTAATATATGTTTATATTATTTTCCATATGACACATTTTTTTGAAATTACATTATACTGCATAGAATAGGTGTATTAAAATTTTTTTGTATTGTTGTAATAATGTACCAATGAGCATTATGGTACTCATGTTTTTCTGTAATCATATATGATTCCTGGGAGCAGAGTTGCTGGGTTGAAGGATATGTATACCATATTTTTCGGACCATAAGACGCACTTTTTTCCCCCCAGAAGTGGGGGGAAAAAGTCCCTGCGTCTTATGGTCCAAATATAGCCTACACATATACTTTAAAAAAAAAGTTTTTTTACTTGCCCGGCTCTGTGTGGTCTCTGTGTGCTTGCCCGGCTCTAAAATGGTTCTAAATGCTGCTGTTTACTTTACAGGGTTGATTACATGTGTTTATGACTGTGATGTTGGGTTTTAATGCACATAAAATATTTTAGGACACTATTTGTTTCAGAATCTTTTTTTCTTCATTTCCCTTCTCTAAAAACTGGTGCGTCTTATGGTCCGGAGCGTCTTATGGTCCGAAAAATATGGTACTTACAATATGCTAAATATTTCAAAATTGCCCTCTCAAGGATGTGCCAGTTTGTACTTACTTCACATGGGTATGTAAGAAGGAAACATATCCAAGAATTCTGGAGTAAAAGGAATATTTTTTATTAATATTTTATTAATTTAATCTATATTATTTCCTCTTTTGAAATTTGTTAATTCATCTGCAAACTCTTGGGAATCCAATTAAATTTATTTCTCCATGTTTTCAGTATGAATATACACTTTAATAAGACTAGAATTGTATTTGTACTATGATTGCCATATATATGCTATACTGAATTGTCACATAACTTCCAAGTTATAATTGATGATTTGTTATTTTCTTTTTATAAATTGGAAGAATAGTTAGCATTGTTTGCTTGTAATTGGAAATTAATTGCTTGTACACAGAGAAATGTATCTTCCGTCATAAGGTTTTCCGCTACTATCATTTAGATTTTTTTGCAGCTAAAATATTTTCATGATTTATGATGTATTTGACAGATGAAGCTTTAGATTTTATATATTTGGGTAGCTCCTTAAAAGCTTTAGCTTAAACTACTTTATTAATAATGGGAGTTAATACTCTGCCTTTTAATTTTAGTGAACAATTAAAACCACTAATTGCAGAGAACAATCCTACTTTGTCATGTTGAATAATAGATGCTTGCTTATAGTAGCAAATTTTCTTTGAATTTGCAATTGGGAAATGAAATTATGAATTAGAGAAACTTCTGTGCAGATAAGCATTTAAAACACAAAGTATGCTCTACTATGGCAGTAAGCCTTTGAGGTAGGCCTTGAGTTGAATAATGCTGAACTCTGGAGGCTTTATATATGGGAAGTTTATAAATACATTCAACAGGTACTTCATTTCCATCTGAGTTGTAAGTATATAGTATGTAAAGCCACTTTATAAAAAATAAGACGTAGGAGAGCAAGAGTCTTTTTTTGGCTTCAGTCTTATTCTTAGTTTGATCTAGAATCTCCTCCTAAATTTCTCCAAATTCTTGTCCTGTTAAAGCATTTGGTTCTCAGTGATTTTCCCCTCAAGCAAGCCAGAGGAGTAATGTCAGACATTGCCTGACATTATATTCACTTGATAGAGCAGTGATCTTCATCGCGCCTCCTATAAGTTACCTGGGGAGCATCTGCTATAATCTATTGGAAGATGTGCAACTCAGGAAGAGTATTTTCTCGCAACAAGTGATTCTGTGGGCTCCTCAATGAAAATAGTTTTCTTATCATTAAAATATTTACTATTATGGGATATTTTACTCCTAAAAATGAGTATATGTAATGTGCCAAGGATCATGTGATTTATCTGAATCTTTCTATTTATATTCCTTTTTAAAAAATATATTTTTATTGATTTCAGAGAGGAAGGGAGAAGAAGAGGAAGAGAGAAGAGAGAAAGATATCGATAGAAACATCAATGATGAGAGAGAATCATTGATCGGTTGCCTCCTGCACACTCCCTATGGGGATTGAGCCTGCAATCCAGGCATGTGCCCTGACTAGGAACCAAAACGTGACTTCCTGGTTTATTGGCCGACACTCAACCACTGAGCACCACCGGTTGGGCTCTATTTATATTCTTGAAGTCCTTGAAGTACATGGTAGTATTACCCATTTTTTCTTTTCTTTTAACCAATGTGTGCACTGTTTAGGGAGGAACTCTGGAAATTGATGTTTTTATTTTTGAGACTGTGCTGCAACTTATAAAGTCCTCTTGCTGTAAAACTTGTTATATATATTAAAAAAAAAATCCTGTCACAGCTTAATCCATTTTAACCAATGCCCAACTGTTAAAAAAATTTCTTCCCTTATAAATATCTATTGCCTCATTGAAATTAGCATTTCTTTTTTAAAATATAAGAGATTTCCTAGAAAGTCAGATCAACACTTTTGCTCTAGGGAAGACAAGACATTTTATTATTAACTTAGATTTTATAAATGATTCTATTGCTAAGCCTCAGGACATGGATGCTATATATATATTTAACATAGCGATTTGATTGGGGTTTAATTTTGTGAACATAATTTGCCAGTTGGTGAGGGGGGATGTAAATAATTGATATGGTGTTTTCCTCCTGAGATGACCTCATCCAACAAGAGATCTATCAGAGTCATTGCTGTTGGTTTTGTGAGGCCTTCGGGTCAAGAGACAAGTTGGGTCATTTTTTTGACTACTTTTCCTTGAAATGTACCTAATTTTGCTGACGACCCCTTGAATCATTCTAACATAGATTTAATTTTTTGCTTATGATATGTGAAGCTGAGCAGTGTTAGAAGGTAGCAGGGCATCTGTGGTGTTTTGTAGAGAAGCAACACCTGCCTTTTCACCGTCTCTCTGGGAATTTCTCTAAAACTTAGCATATCCCAGGTGCTTTTAAACTATCAACTCATTTAATTCTCTCAACAATCCTGTTAGGTAGATACTATTATTTTCCTCATTTACAAGATAAAAAACTGGGGCACAGAATGGTTGCTAACTTGCCCACAGTCTCCCAGCTAGTCAGTGACAGTCAATGATTTTATCCTAAAATCTAGTGTCGGGATTCATTTACCTCATGGTTGCTCACATTTTTGTGATGTTGTGAATCTATATTAATGAAAATTGTATTCAAAGCTTAAAGGGTTATATAATTCACATTGATAAACTACATTTTGAAGATTACCTTAACTGATTGAAAAACAGAAGCCCATTGTCACACAAGTCATTACTGTTGTAGCTGGTACTGTGTCAGAAATTAGAGTTGGAACAAATACAGAAACAGAATTGGGAAGAAATCTGGTGCTGAGCCAGGACTGGCATGGACAGATTGTCAAGGTTGGCAGTTTTGCCTGGCACTTAGGCAACATGGTGGATTCTGCAGCCTCCCTACACCAGCATCGATTTCCCCTTCCTCCTAAGTAGCAACCATTGATTTTTCACTGGCCTTCCTTCCAGCCATTCCAGCCAATGAGCCACATTTAGTTGGATACGGTGACATAGGGTCTTTGGGATCCTTGACTTTCATAACCTTAAAGAAGTGTCATTATTTTCCATTCTGTAAATTTCTTGGGATGTCTGAGAACATGTGGGTCAAAGAGGACCTGTAGGGAAGGTTTTAGTTAAAAGCTTATTTTAAACATTTGTTATATAGTGCAGTTGATTAGCTTATTATTTAATATATCTAGAACTCCGTGTTCCTATTCATAAGACATAGGGACTATTTTTGAGTTAATGTTATAAAAATGGAATGCCCTCAAGAAAGAATATTCAACATAGAAAGTTAATACCTTCTGCAGTGGAAGTGTAGCTGATGATGCTAAAGTACTTCATGTTAGGTATAAAAGCAAAATACAGTTCCCTTGATTCATATCAGCTGATTTATTCATTTTTAAAGGAAAGATGGGTGAAAATATAGTAATATCAAATTAAGCCTTAGAGGCTTGCACTAATAGATAATTTTTCTCCTAATTAAGTGTTCTGTTTAAAATTTCCTTTGGGAGTAATAGGATGCTACCATCTGGCACATGAACTTTGGAAGAATTTAAATGTTAAATAATAAACTCCAGGTTTTTGTTCTATTCAGTGGGTTTCATTTGTCAAATATATTGAGTGACACCCTAGGAGGATAATGTTAATGGTTTAGAGCCAGGCACAAGCCACTTGTAATCTCTCAAAGCTGAAGGCATGTGCCTCTTTCTCTCTGGCCGAGTTTTACTAGTTGTCCTGAAGTTGAGAACTAGTCACAGTTTTTTAATAACTATAATGTTAAGTATTGTAGTAAGAGTCTATGGGTAAGAAATTGTAACTGAACAATTAAAGTCTGCTGGCTTCTTTTTGTAAATATGTTTTTCAAATCTTAGAAATTAGGTTCTTAAAATTCTATGTTTAGAATTTTATTACCAAGTCTCTCATGAAAAAACTGGACAAGAGAATAATTTTGACAGACTTTTGCTTTGAGTATAGAGGGAAAATGTATGTTTTGGAATCAGACTTCAAATTGAATTCTGATTTTTCTGCTAGAAACCATTCAGCTACTTTGGGCAAACTACTAAATCGTTCTGATATTGAGCTTCATGAAAACTGAACCTAATCATATAATTCTCTTTATAACATTTATTGAAGTGGTCATACTGTTTTAGACACTTGTTAAACATGTATCTTCTTGTTACTTCTTTAATCCATCCAACAATACTTATACCTTCAAGCATTTGCTATGTTAATAGTGCTTGATATACAGACATTCAGTACATGTTAGTTTTCTTTCTTTGAATTCATTGCGTTTAACTTTAGTTTCATGAGGGTATCATTGTGACTATAAATAACAATGTGTTGCATCACTCACAGTGATATGCGTATCTGATTATTTTGATATAAAAGCATATGCTAAATTTGATAGCATATATAATATTGCTTTTCCACCTCTATGTTCATGAGTAAATTATCTGCCCATCCAAAATATAGTAATATACTATTAAAGGTACCTTTCATTTTTACATAGTAGTAATGCTTCATTTTTTTTTTATTCTAATATCAAATGAGCAAAGGTAAAAGAATAGACTTAACATGTAAATGAAGCATTTATAGCAGATTGTAAAAATGTCATTGCATGCTTTGTGATGTGGGAAAGAGAGAAATGAAATTGTCACTTAGTCTGCGGTGATGTTGTCATGGCAGACTCTAAGAATCTGCACTTTTAAAAATAGGTTTTTTATTTTTTATTTCAGAGAGAGAAAAAGAGAGCGAGCTAGAGATAGAAACATTGATGAGAGAGAAACATTGATCAACTGCCTCCTGCTTTGTCTCCTGCTATAGGGGATCCAGCCTGCAAACAGGGCCTGTGTCCTAACCAGGAATCGAACCATGACCTTCTGGTTCATAGATTGACATTCACCCACTGAGCCATACTTGAATCTGGGCAAGAATCTGCACCTTTGGAATCAGTACCACAGTCTCATGTGGAGCATTGTTTTCGTTTCAGCATAATAGCATACTGAATTAACTTCATTAGTGTTGTTTTGTTTTCATTTAACTTCAAGTTTGGTTTGCTTTTGCACCTAGTTAGGAGTTATAATCCTAAAACATTTGAAGAAACTTTTATTATTTTACATGTTATCTCTTCATCTCTTTGATTTTGTGTTTCAGGAGTGATCAGGTTAGTTTCATGCATCACGCTTAGATTTTGTGCAGTGTCTGTTGTGTTATTGTTACTTTAAGTGTATATTTTAATTCTGCCACATTTTTAGTTTTGTAGTTTAGGTGGAGGATGTGTTTTTGCCTTGATATTAAAAAAAAATCTTCATTCTGCTTATTGACTTTTGCATTTCATTTTTTGGTCTTTATCAGCCTATTCATCTGTTCAATGGCTTATGATATATCATTTAAAGTTTAAGATGAGAGAATAGTTTATCTTATTTCTGAAATGATTAATTTCTCTTGTTCTGCAATATTTTCCCCTAAGTTCCATGGTGGCTTTTCCTTATTTTTGTTAACAGGGGTTGTACGAGTGTGTGTACCTGTGTGTGTAAGTTTATTTTATTCATCAGTTTTTAGTTACAGCTCAGAATTTGTTAGCAAAGAAGCCTACATAAAAAGAATGCTGGCATACTCTGCCTCTGGCATCAGTAGATAAGATTATTTTGGATTGACTCTCTTACTCTGAACAACTAGAAAAGCAAAAAAAAAAAAAAAAAAAAAAAAGTATTACAGTACTAACGCATCAGAGACCTACTAAAGCAATGAGGCCTTTTGTAGTAAAAATCTGGCATAAATGGGGCTCCTTTCTTCCATCTACACAGTAGCCAATTTCAGAAGAGGCTGGAAGCAGAGAACTAAGATCAGAACTATCAATAAACTCAAAAGGCTGGCAGATCAAAACGAGTTCAGCAACCCTCCAGCTTTCAACTGGGACTCAGACAGTGAATGAGTAGGAGAAATGGTGAACTGAAAATAAGAGGAGTGATAAACTGAAGATAGACTAACCCTTATAGAGACAGAAGCCCAGCTTTGGATCATCTTAATTCCTAATTGGATAAGGCTATTTGGGATTCCTAGTGACCCTAGCCTGACTTCCTGATAGAAGCAAAACCAGATCTCTCCTGAAGGAAGTTGTCATCATCCAGAGCTTTAAATGATCTTTATAATTTTTAATATATCATGTCTATCACCTGATAAAAAAATATTCAGGCATATGAAATTATAAGAGGTGACTGAAAAACCAAGGGAAACAATAAACAATAGGTAATAGAAGTATATATAGGACTATAAAATTATTATGTTTAATCTGTTCAAGAAAGTAAAAGATTGAGAGTTTTGAAAAGAATTGGAACTGTCCAAAAAAACACAAATGATAATTTTGGAAACTGAAAAATATAATTTAAAAAATCAATGAACTAAAACCCTTAACAGGTGGATTAAATATCAGTTTGTTTACAGTTAAAGAGATAAATTTGAATAAAAAGATTGGCCAGAATGCATTATCCAAAAAGAATGGAGGAATGAGCCGAAACCGGTTTGGCTCAGCGGATAGAGTGTCGGTCTGCAGACTGAAAGGTCCCGGGGTCGATTCCGGTTAAGGGCATGTACACTGGTAGCAGGCACATCCCCAGTAGGGGGCATGCAGGAGGCAGCTGATCAATGACTCTCTCATCGATGTTTCTAGCTCTCTATCTCTCCCCCTTCCTCTCTGTGAGAAATCAATAAAATATAATTAAAAAAAAAGAATGGAGGAATGAAATGATGAACAACATAGAAGCACATAGGAAATATGATAAAAAGCTCTAATAGTCAGTGGACTATTTTTAATGCCATGACCTTTTTAATGCCATGACCCTTTAATGCAGTTCCTCATACCATAAAATTGTTTTCATTGCTACTTCAGAACTGTAATTTTGCTACTGTTATGAATCGTAATGTAAATATCTGTGTCTTCCAGTAGTCTTAGGCTCTACAACAGCAGTTCTCAACCTGTGGGTCGAGCCTAAGACCATTGGAAAACACAGATATTTACATTGTGATTCATTAACAGTAGCAAAATTACAGTTATGAAGAAGCAACAAAAATAATTTTATGGTTAGGGGTCACCACAACATGAGGAACTGCATTAAAGGATCGTCGCATTAAAAAGGTTGAGAACCACTGCATGCAACTGGATTTTCAGGAGAGAGGAGAAGGAGTGGGCATCAACAAGGTCTGAAGGGATGATGGTTGAGAATGTACAACATGAAAGATATCAGGCTGTAGATTCAAGGATCTCTATGAGTCAAAAAATGAGATAACTACAAATAAAAGTGTACATGGTCATATCATAGTAAAACCATTGACAAAGTCAAAGAAAAAAATCTTAAAAATAACCAGAGCTAAAAAAGGCAGATTATCTTCAAAAGTAGCAATAATAAGAAGTGATGACTGATTTTGCTTCCAAAAGTATAGTGACATCAGGCTGTGAATAATAAAGAAAAAAACACAGGAAAAGTTAATAGAGTTGGTTCTATCATGGGCTTGTGTGAACTAAAATCATTTTCTATTTCTAATCCTTTTCTGAGGTTACAGATTGGATTTGAGGTTTTTAACTTTAACATTAATTTTATTCTGAGCTTTTGTCATAGATGATTGATATTCCATTTTGTGTTCATTGTGTAAGACTTCTGATCTAGGTAATATGTTAGATATAGTTCTCTTTTATTTATATGTAAATTACTCTCAAGATCAATGTTGCTTTTCCTGGGCCTCTTTTGTATGTTTTCCGGGATGGATAGGCTGGGTCCTACAGTTGTAAACATGCAAACAGGTTATGGCAATTAGGGAAGCAGGGAACAGAATGTATAGAAATAGTAGCCGTTAGCCTTTTTTTAATTTATTTATTTTTTTTAAATACAAAGGAGAGCAACAGTTGAGGTAGATCCCTGAAATTCTGTGTTTCTTTTAATCCAGACTGTTTTAACCTTGGTTTTCTAGAAGAGTTAAATCTAAAATGAAAAAGAATTTGCTCACTTTGGTTCATATTGTTTCACTTGTGCTTTCTCTTCAACTGCAGCTTCTTTCTTTCTGAATAGTTCCCCAAGGAAATCACCTTGTTCTCTTCATAGTGGTTTTGTCTTTTAATTCTGTCTGAGTTTAGGAGACCTCTTCTCAATCAATTGTTTTGTTTCAACATTCTCTTTAACAAGTTACAGATAACATGTTATGTGGTTCATCCACTATTTTTATTAGCATTATTTCTTATTCAAACTTGGATAAGATATCTAGACTTGAAGTTTCTTGGCAATTCAGGGTATATGGATTTTCCTCAGCTTTACTCTTTGTTCCATTGGGTTTTAGTTTAATATTCTTTTTGAGTATATAGTTGTGCACAAGCGTGGGCATTATTTTAGTATTTAGTGTGTTTTTATTTAATGTAACTCTTTATGTCTAAAAAGATACCTTCTTTTATAACCTTCTTTTATAATGATCTGAAGAGAGTATGTGAACAACTGCAATCTCTAGTGTGTACTAACAAACTGACATCAGGCCATGCAGTCTCCTGGAAATTTAAATCTTTTTTAAAACGATTTTTCTTTATTTAAGATATTACATATGTGTCCTTATTGCCTCATTGCCCCTCCCCATCCTCCCACTAATGCCCTCCCCCTTGTCTGTGTCCATTGGTTAGCCTTATAAAAATTTAAATTTTGAATGAATGAAAGATGATCTGGTATAGAGTTGGGTAGTACACACTGTTTCCAGAGCAGTTGTCACTGTGACAGCTGTTCAGCTTCCTGTTCGTTACAGATTTGGGGTTTCTGAAGGAAAGGAGAAAGGCTTTCTTTTCAGGTGTGTTGGCCTTGTTATATTTCTAAGCATGGGTGGCAGGTCAGTTAGACATTGGTTTCTGGTTTTGTAAGCTTGGACATCTCATTCATTCGTTCATTCATTCATTTATTTATTAGAGGCCCGGTGCATGAAATTTGTGCACTTGGGGAGGAGCAGGTCCCTCAGCCGGGATTGCAGGAGAGTGCAGGCTAGGCCAAGGGACCCCACTGGTGCATTATCAGGGCTGGGGAGGGACATGGGGGTTTGGCCAGCCAGGGAGGGACCATGAGAGGGCTTCAGGGCCTGTCTGGCCCATCTCAATCCCAACTGCCCGGACCCCAACAGCAAGCTAATTTACAAGTGTCTGCCCCCTGGTAATCAATGCATATAATAGCGACTGGTTGACCAGTCAACTGTCTGTCCCCTGGTGGTCAGTGCATGTCATAGCGAGCGATTGACCAGCTTTAGCATATCGTTGGCATATTACACTTTGGTTGAATGGACAACCAGATGACCAGATACTTAGCATATTAGGTTTTTATTATATAGGATATGTTTTTAATAGGGTTTCTTTTCTTTTTCTTTTTTTGTTTGTTTTAGAGAGAGAGAAAAGGAAAGGGATAGAGAAATAGAAACATTGATGAGAGAGAAACATCATCAATTGGCTGCCTTCTGCAGACACCCTACGGGGGATTGAGCCCGAAACCCAGGAGTGTACCTTGACCAGGAATTGAACCAGTAACTTCTTGGTTCCTGGTTGACCCTCAACCGCTGAGCCATACCAGCTGGACTCGATGTTTCTTTCCCATTCTGGTAATAAACATATGGAATAGGCAATGACAGAATGCTGTTTAAAACCTGATATTAGAATTGGTTCTTAGTATATTTATGTTTACTGTTTTTATATTTCCTAACATAACTTAGTTTGAAATTTTCTCTGATGTAAATTCTCTTTCAGAACCTAGATATTTGAAAAATAGCTTTTAAAATGTTTAGTCTATTTGTATTTGCAAGTTGTTTAAAGAGAATAAATCTCCATTATATTCTTTAACTTAGTTAAAAGAAAGCTTGGAACAGTCAATAGGCCAACTGCGGAGTCAACGTTTATTGAGAAACTCAGGAGGAAGAAGTATTTCTGTTACAAGTCTGAGTGCAAGTGACCTTGATGGTGGCACAGTGACAGGTAAACTCTACAGAAGTTCTGAAAATCCCTTTCATTTAAAAAATATCCCCCAATTGCATAGTCAATCTATTTAATCTTTGGATAATTACAACCCATACATAAAATTATACAAATAAGGTATTAAAGAAGCAGTCAGCTATTGTATAGTGAAAATTAAAAAGTATGTTTAACAGTACTCTGTTCTTGTGAGTGTACTGCTTTTGGTGTTCTCAGATTCCATAGACCATGCAGAGCTTTAACTGACAACATTAGGGTTGAAGCATCTGCCATCAATCAAAACAAAAATAGGATCTAGTGATATTAGTAGATTACTGGGTTAGGAATCCTAGTTTCATAGGAATGAAAATATATTACTTCTTTGAAAAATATAGCAAATTATAACTTTTTACATATTTTATTCAAATCTCTCATTATGAACTATCCTATGACACTTGTTAAGAACAGGTGATCTTTATTCTTGGTGTGCAGCTAGAATTCAGTGGCTGGATTAAAGGTGAAAACACTTTGTCTGTAATTAATCTTACTTGTACTTTTCTGCAGTACTGAGATTTATGTTTGAATAAACAAGACTTAGGCTAGAAAAGAGTAAAAAAGTCTGCAGTGAGGGGAGGTGATTTAGGTAGAGTGCACATCAGCTGCTCACATTGTTAATACTGCTATTGATCCCGATAATAAGGATTACAAATAGGATACAATCAGCTATTCTTCTTTATGTAGTTAGTTTTTATTGATTTTTAAATGCCATTTATATGTTAGATTCATTAATTTGTTATTTGAAAAATTCTGCTATAGTAGTATAGTAGGGGGCTATAAAAGTTATTTTTATTTAGCAGTTATTTTTGTGTAAGAGAAAATATATTACTTCTCTGGAAAGTATAGCAAATTAGAACTTTTGACAGTTTATTTCCAGCTTATTTTTGCTAATTTTATCAGCTTTAAGAGCAAGATTAGTGCCAATTTTGTGGAATTTTATGGCTACAGTAACATACTTGGGGGATAGTCTGCACTAAGGGCACATGTGTATGTTCATATCTGCTATGTACTTAGGGATACAATTTTAGATCATTTCTCTTCATGCAGCATTTTTATCCTTTTCTTTTTCTTTCATTCATAAAGAAAGCCACCGTTTTCCACCTACCTCACCTCTCAAGGACTATGGGGATCAACAGGGTAGTAAACGAATTAGATCCAGAGCTGGTGTCCGATTTGTTCGGGAGACTGAGAACGTGGGCCAGGTACTTTGTACCATTCTGTACTCCATATTCCTTACCTTTCTATATAAATGACTGACACTTGAATTCTGTGACTACATGTGAACCA
This sequence comes from Pipistrellus kuhlii, assembly GCF_014108245.1. Taxonomy (NCBI): domain Eukaryota; kingdom Metazoa; phylum Chordata; class Mammalia; order Chiroptera; family Vespertilionidae; genus Pipistrellus; species Pipistrellus kuhlii. The sequence continues at coordinate 6,939,523 of NW_023425404.1, forward strand.
GAGTTTCATCACCACTAACTTTGTACTGATTTTTTAAAAATAAACTATTTTATTTTCAATGTACTAATCATCTTCATCATCATATATTTATTTAGAATTTTGTTATGGAGGATTATATTTTGTAGAACAATTTAAAAGTGAGTTTACTTGGACATGTTTTGTTTCCTTGTTCAGCTGGGTCACTCTTCTGTAAGCCTTACTAAGTCAGCTACTTTCTGTTTTGCTACATTTGGTTTAGTATGAACAAGTTAGTCCTTGTGTGGTTAACCTGTTGATTTTTCAATTAGTGTTTTTCTTTTTTTCTTTTTAATATATATTTTATTGATTTTGTACAGAGAGGAAGGGAGAGAGATAGAGAGTCAGAAACATCGATGAGAGAGAGTCATCGATCAGCTGCCTCTTGCACACCCCCTACTAGGGATATGCCTGCAACCAACGTACATGCCCTTGACCGGAATCGAACCCGGGACCCTTCAGTCCCCAAGCCGACGCTCTATCCATTGAGCCAAACCAGTCTCGGCTCAATTAGTGTTTTTCTAATTGTTGAGTCATCAAAGTAGCCATTTTCTGTTAAGTAAGAAATTTCATACTTTTTCTATGTAGTATTCACTAAAATTTCAGAAGTATTCATTCTATGGACATATTTCTTTTTCTGCTTCTTTAAATTTCTCTGCAAGAGCTGAACAAACATTTTTATTATTGTTGTCCTGGCTAGCTACATTAATTAGATAGGGGCTTGGGGATTTTGCTGACTTTGACATCTTTGTTTTGGTTGTTTTAGAACTGAGGGTTCCCATTTTGTTAGCATACTCATCTGAAGCTTTCACTTGTTATTGCATAAGATAAAGAGATAACAAAGCCAAGTGCATTAGGAGACATCTTGTAGAAACTTTTCATTCACTATGTTATTTTTTGGTAGTTATAACTTGTTAGCATGAATGATATATTTAAACCTACAGCAGAGAATAATGTCCTAACATTACTCATTTACGTACTCTTTCATTTTATTTGTTTATGTTCCTCTGTCCTGGGAAATTTCTTGTGCTTTTAAACAATGATGAGCAAAAACATTGCATTTTCTTGGAACTTATAACCTAGAGTGGGAGCTAGATATTAATCAAATAAATACACAAGTACATCCACAATATGTGCAGAGATGCATGTTCTAATGGAAAGAGGCATAAGGCTATAGGAATTTATACTAGTCGTACCTGTCCCAGTCAGGGATGGCTTCTTAAAAAACAAATGACTGATGGGCTGAGATCCAAAGGTTCAGTAAGAGTAATTTAAGGTAGAACAAATACCTTGACAGGAAGGAGGATAGTGCTCATGAGTAAATTAAAGAAGGCCATGTGGCTAAAGATATATGAAGCACTGAGAATATGTATAGCCTTGTAAGATTGTGACAACTATTTTGCAAAGATTGTCTTGGCTCCAGTGTTGAAAATGGAGTCAATGTGGGCAAAACAATTAGGAAGATATTGCTGTATTCTGGGTGGAGATGATGGTCACTTAGAATAGGAGAAATGGAGTTGGAAAGAATGGGGTAGATTTAAAAGCTATTTGATGGACAAAATGAAAGATCTTTAAGATCAGATAACCATGTGAGGAGGGTGGGATGAGTGAAATGGGGATGTCAAAGATGAGTCCTAGGATTCTGGTTTCCAAAATGGGAAAATCATGATGGTAAAACCTGTGTATTGTCTGTTGTTCATCCACTGTATTTATTACCTCCATTCCTTTCTCTTTTATTGTTCTTCCTTATTTTAAGTCCATTCTCTTAAGATGATCTTTAGTTCCACATGACTGTGTACATCTTAATGCCCCCGTGTGACATTTTTGTGGTTTTGTTTACTTATCTGTCTTCCATGTTAAATTGTGAGCCACTTGTTTCTCAGCACAATTGTTGGCACTGATTAGTTGCTCAGCATTCATTTGTTAAAAACAAATCAAATTATTGTATTTCTGCAAATCTATATATAACTTAAAATTTTTATAAATTATAGTATACACATACATATATAGATAAATATTGGCGATTAAAAGTACAATAATCCTATCAAATAAAAGAGTAATATGTAAATTGACCATCATTCCAACACATAAGATGGCCACCCCCCATGTGGTCAAAGATGGCTGCCCTCATGTGGACACAAGATGGCTGCCACAAGATGGCTGGCAGGGGAGGGCAGTTGTAGGCAATCAGTCCAGTAGGGGAGGGCAGTTGGGAGGGACCAGGCCTGCAAGGGAGGGCAGTTAGGGGTGACCAGGCCTACAGAGGAGGGCAATTAGGTGTTGATCAGGCCGGCAGGGAGTGGTTAGGGGGTGATCAGGCTGGTAGGCAGAAGCGGTTAGGGAATATCAGGCATGCAAGCAGGCAAACAGTTGGGAGGCAGCTTTCCTGGATTGTGAGATTGATGTCTGACTGCCCATTTAGGCCCGATCCTGGTGGGCAATCAGACATCCCTCAAGGGATCCCAGATTGGAGAGGGTGCAGGCTGGGCTGAGGGTCACACACACACAGACATACTCCATGCACAAATTTCATGCACTGGGCCTCTGGTATGAAAATCCATGTAACCATCACCCAGGCCAAGAAACAGATCATTGTTATATCCCCAAAGCCTCTTTTTAATTCCTTCTTTCCCCATGTGTTATCAACTACCTTGATGTTTATGTTAACCATTATCTTGCTTTTTTAAAAGAAATCATTTTTACTACTTACATCATATTTATCTCAATGGAATAATACTGTAGACCTTCTTTTGTAACTTGCTTTTTCCATCCAATGTTATGCTTTTAACATTCAGCCTTTCTAATGTATAGGTAGGTGTGATCATTTTCACTGCTGTAGGATGCATGGCTGGAGGAATATATTGGAATTTATTTCTTCCAATTCTATTTTTAATGGACTTTTGGTTTGTTTTCACTGTTCTCATTATGAGCATTGCTGCTCCAAACATTCTTTTACATGGTTCCTGGTGCATGTGGGCATATTTCTCTGCAGTTTGGGTTGGCACGCTGCAGGGTATAGTCTATTTGAATAAGGTTCTGTTATAGCAGTCTTGTTCATTGGTTTGTGCTATAATAGAAGAATTGAGTAATTGTGGCAGAGATCATATAGCTTGAAAACCTGAAATATTTGCTATTGTACCCTCTATAGAAAAAGTTTGTTGATCCCTTTTCTAAGGTATCTATAAGAAGTGAAATTATTATATTATAAAGATGTGACGGTTAATATTATATATTGCTTTTTAACAATTGATTTTCTTTGGAAAGAATATTTTATTTCATCCAGAGTAGACATTAAATTTTATTCAGTATTAATAACATTATAAAATTTGGGCCTATTACAAAGAACAAGTTCTTATTCTTTACCCTCAGTAAGTTTTCATGGAAGATTCAACTAATTCTAAATGGATAACTATGTTCTGCCTTTCCTAGCTTCATGCTTTTCATCAGTCCCTCCGAGACCTCAGCAGTGAACAAGTTCGCCTTGGAGATGATTTCAACCGGGAGCTTGCCAGAAGATGCAGGTAAAGGCAGAGTATGGTTTTCACTGGAGGCATGACTTATTTGAAGAATGAAATAGGTTTTAGAATTTACATGTTTACCTGAATTTAAAAAACTGAACTGTGTATTTATACTAAATCAGTTCAAATCCTTTTGAATTTAAAATGTATCATGATGACTCAATGTTAGACACATTAATTTTATATTTTAAAAACATTTAAACTTATTACAATGGAATGCTGGCACATGCATGTTGAACCTTATCAAAAAGGTAGATTTACAAATACATTGAGGGGAGAGAGATGGAGACAGACGACAGACAGACAGACAGAAAGACACAGAGACCATCTGACTGATAATGGAGCTATAAAATAAAAAGCATAAAGTGGAATTTGTTGATCAATGGACATGACCCATTGTAGAATTTGATATTTTAGTTTTTAGTTGAAATCTTTAAAAGCCACTGGTTTATATCTGCCTAATCTGTGAAACTTGTCAATTCTGAATAGTCCCCAAGGAGTACCGTTTATTTAAAATTCCTTTACTTTCTTTTCATTTTCATCATCAGCTGGGATAGTTGATTTTCATTTGGAGGCCATCTTTTCACAAGAAACAAAGATTTTTGTATCCCTTCTCAAGAGTTACAATATGTAAAACAATGATTAGAGAATAACAAAGCTGAATTGAAATTTGTTTACCAAGTTCACTTGCTAACTCCCATTCCATCTAATGAAATCATTCCACACACCAATTTGATGTTGTGAGAGCAAAAAGAGTCAAAACTATAACTGTTAAATCTATGAATATCAACTACTATTAATAGATGCCTGTTACACAAAGGGGGGGTCCCTGGGCCTGGCCTGCGCCCCATTGCAATCTGGGATCCCTAGGGGGATGTCAGAGAGCTGGTTTTGTCCTGATGCCTGCACATCAGGCTGAGGGATCCCAATGGTGCACGAAACCATGCACTGGTCCTCTAGTCTTTCTATATAAAACCCTAATATGCAAATAGTCCAAACAGTGGAACAACTGAACAACTGGTTGTTATGATGTGTGCTGATCACCAGGGGGTGCGTGCAGAACATGGCAGGCATTTGCAGCAGGCTGAGTGCAGAACATGGCGGGCACTGGCTGTAGTGGGATGGTGGAACAGGTAAGTGGGGGTGCCAGACCAAGGCTGGTTGCTGTCATTGGGGTGAGCCTCTGGTGGTTACTGAAAATTCTTTGCTCCCGTGTGCCATGGTCCTATTGGGCACTCGCACCTGCTGCTAGTGCTGGCCCTGCTTGCACCCGCAGCTGGCACTAGAGCTGCTGCCCACACCCACTATTGGCACCCAGTGCTAGTCCCAATCATGTTCCTTTTACACATTTGAAGGAAGGGTATAAATTAAGCACAGGAATATGAGTTTAGGAAGTAGTTGTCCTGTAAGACAGCAGTTGCCAACCTTCTGGATCTCATGGATCGATAGTAGTCTGCAGACCACCGCTTGGCGACCACTGCTCCAAAGGTTTCCTTAAACCAGTGCTTGCCAACCTTTTGGACATCACAAACCACTAGTGGTCCATGGACCACAGGTTGTTGACCACTTTAAGAAGACACAGGGGAAGTTGCAGGGATGACTTTTTTGGTTAGTTTAAATGGACATTTGGATGTCCAGTGGGGACTGAAAATCTGCTGACTCATGGGCTGGTACCATTTAATAACAGTTTGTGTGACTCCCATTAATTATTTCAAGAGGTATGTGTGAGGAAGAGAAACTTTATTTAAACTAAAATAGGAGTCAAGTTTCTGGTGAAACTTGGTGGCTTAACTTTGTGGACGAGGAAGATTTTTAGGATCCAATTCTGCTTTACTTGTACCACAGATTTTTAATTCATATTTATAAAAATACTAGAGACCTGGTGCATGAAATTCGTGTAGGGCGGGGGGTTGGGGGGATGGGGTGGGGAGGTGTCCCTCAGCCCAGCCTACACTGTCTCCAATCTGGGACATCTCTAACAATCCAGGACTGCTGGCTTTCAACTGGTTGCCTGCCTGCCTGATTGCCCCTAACCACTTTTGCCTCCAGCTTGATTACCCCCTCATCACGCCCCTGCCAGCCTGATCAGTGCCTAACTGTTCCCCAGCCAGTCCAATTGCCCCTAACTGCCCTCCCCTGCTGGCCTGGTTGCCCCCAACTGCCCTCCCCTGCAGGCTTAGTAGCCTCTAACTTCTTTCCCCTGTTGGCTTGGATGCCCCTAATTGCTCTCCCCTGCTGGTCTGGTCCTCCCCTATTGCCCTCCCCTGCAGGCCTGGTCACTCCCAACTACCCTCCCCTTCAGGCCTGTTTCTCCCCCCCCTCCCCACTGCCCTCCAACCAGGTCTGGGTCCCCTCCAACTGTCCTCCCCTGCAGGCCTGGTCACCCCCAACTGCCATCCTCTGCCAGTCTGGTCACCCCTAAATTCTCTCCCCTGCAGGCCAGACTGCCCCCAACTGCCCTTCCTTGCAGGCCTGGTCCCTCTCAACTTCCCTCCCCTGCAGTCCTGATCACCCGCAACTGTTCTCCCCTGCTGGCCATCTGTGGCAGCCATCTTGTGTTCTCATAGGGCAGCCATCTTTGACCACATGGGGGCAGCATCTTGTGTGTTGGAGTGATGGTCAATTTACATATTACTCTTTTATTAGATAGGATCCTGTGTAGGCAGATGCTAGGTTTAATTTTCTGTCTGATTCAGAAAGGCTGATGTGTTCATTTAATTATTCATTTTTATTTTGTCTTGACATTTATTATAAAAAGAACACTGGAAAGCAAGCTTTTTGAAAGGGTTAAGTAAGGTTACATTTAGATGCTATATGGAGAACTGATTTGAGGAGGGCAAGTTAGACAACTTCTGCATTAATATTTGAGAGTTGATGGTGGCTTGACCAGGGGGCAGTTGGACAGGAGTGTGTTATGACATGGTTTTTTTTTGCATATTGAAGAGGTAGGATTTAGCAGTGGGTTATATGTGGAGGGATAAAGGAGAATAAATCCAAGATGACTCCAAGATTTCTGGCTTGAATAACTGGGTATATGGTAATGGCACTTTTGAAATATGGAAGACTGGAAATAGGTGAGGTGTAGAAATGAAGTTTTGACCTTGGATATGTTAGGTTTAAGATCCCTGTAAGACATCCAAATAGAAAATTAAAATACTCAGCTAGGTATTTACTTTGGAGCTCAAAGGAGAAGTCCCTTTTAGAGGTTTTAAGAGTGGTCAGCATAGAAGTGGCATTTGGAACCATGGAAATGGAGGATATTTAGGGAGAAATGGTATTGAGAGCATCAAGACAGGGGTAAATGCAAAGGCATTGCAAAACTGGGAAGTCATGTACACAGAGGAACTGGAAGCAACAGCTATGAGATGGGGGAAATCCAGGAGCACATGGAACCATAAAAGCCAAGAAAGAGGTATAAGGAAAGACATTTTCAGAGATATAGACTTAGAAAATTTATCTTTTAAGGTAATTCCCTTCCAACGAAATTACCTAAGGACATATAAGTAAAATAGACGGTAACCAAGAAAGAGTAAGGTATAGGTTATAAAAAATAGTAAAACTAACTAAGAAATTTAGTGAAAATAATCCCCAGAATGATAGCCACATAGCAGGCTTGGGAACTGTTCACTCTGGATAAGAGCAGAGGAACTGTCCTTGAGAATAATGAAGGTGAGTGGAGTCAATTCTTAATAAATGATTCAGTAACAAGTGGGGGAAAATATCAATGATGTGATAAATAAGGTCCATATAAGGCCAAAAGATGAAAAACTCCAGCAAAAAACAAAAGCACAAGAAAATTAATGATCCAAGTAAGCTGACTAAATGTGAGCATGAAAGAAAGTAACTAAAGAACATCAATTCTCTATGATGGAATATTAATGAGAGGTTTTGCACATTATGCAAGGCACACAGATAACCAATAGAAGAACTAAAAATAGCAATACATTCATCCAAATTTGGAGAGCAATGTGAGTGAACTAAATATTTCAAAACAAGGAGTCAATTGAAAATGTCTAGAATTGGAAATGATGGAAGTAATCAGCAAAAGAATTAAGAATGGAAATGATCAAACATGGTTGCTAGTGGGGCGTGAACTAGATATGAGGAACTGTGAGAGAAGAAGGCCTTTGCTTTCCTTTGTAAGTCTTTCTGTACTATTTTATTAATGATCCTGTATTTACATTATTGATTCGATGGGAAAAAGGTAATGGGAGATAAGTTAATGAGTTTGTACAACACACTTTTATGTAATTGGATTATAAATTGCTGGAGAGAATGTGAGATTAAGAGTTTTGTTCCTCCCTCCCTCCCTTTCTTTCTTCTTAATTTAAAATGGAAGATATTACAGCTTAGTTATTGAAGATGATGTTCCAGTATAGCAGTATTTCTCAAAATGTACTTCCTAGACCAGCAAGCATTGACATCACCTAGGAATTTCTAGAAATGCACATTCTTGGACTCCATCTGAGAACTACTGATTCAGAAATTTTGGGAATTGGGCTCATTGCTCTTTGTTTTTAACAAGACCTCCAGGTGTCTCATATGTTTGCTGACAATTGAGAACCACTGCAGTAGAATATTATGTAATAACATTATTTTATAAATTTTATTAATTGTATATATTTTCTCAATTGTATATATCTTAAGCCAACTTAAAATATTTTTCTTTGTTGCTTAGGTCGGATGCTGAAACAAAAAGGGCTTTGGAAAGATTGACTGAAAAACTGAGTGAAACCCAAAAACAAGAAGTGGTGAGAACTCTTTGTTTATAAAAAGTTTTATTTCATATGCAGATGGTAGAGAGGGTGGTGGGGTTCATTGTATTCACAGTGAAGTTCAGTAAATTTTAACTTTTTTAGTGGTGTATGCCACTTTGTTTAATAATATATTTTATAGCTCTTATAAAATGTTTATAAATTTTCAGTATTTAAGTTTGAAATATTTACATGGTTGTATATTGGGGATAGAATTATCATTTGTTTTAATTGTTAGAGTTTTATTATGAATTTTAAATTGTATTGACTCAGTGATGCTTCTGTAGCTCTTGTTAAATGATATTTGAGAAACACAGAATTTTGAGAAGTGGCTCTATAGAACTCCTATTAAATATTTTATTACTATCTAATAAAATAGTAATATGCAAATTGACTGTTACTCCAAGACACAAGATGGCCACCCCCATGTGGTCAAAGATGGCTGCCCTCATGTGTACACAAGATGGCCATCACAAGATGGCTGGCAGGGAAGGGCAGTTGTGGGCAGTTAGGGGTTACCAGGCCAGAAGAAGAGGGCAGTTAGGGTGACCAGGCTAGCAGGGAAGGGCAGTTGGGGCCAACCAGGCCAGTAGGGTAGGACATTTGGGGAGGAGCAGGCCTTCAGGTGAGGGCAGTTGGGGGGGATCAAGCCTGCAGGGGAGGGCAGTTGTGGGTGATCAGGCAAGCAGGGAGAGCAGTTAGGAGTGATTGGGCTGGCAGAGGAGGCCAGTTGGGGGTATCAGGACTTCAGGGGAAGGCAGTTGGGGGGCATACCTGTAGGGGAGAGCAGCTGGGAGGACCAGGCCAGCAGGGAAGGCAGTTGGGGGGTACCAGGCATGCAGGGGAGGACAGATTGGGGGAGGATAGTTGTGGGGGGACCCAGGTTTGCAGGGGAGGGCAGTTGTGGGCAATCAGGCAAGCAGGGAGGGCAGTTAAGGAGGTGACTGGGCCATCAGAGAAGTCAGTTAGGGAAGACCAGGTTAGCAGGGGAGGGTTATTGGGGGGACCAGACTGCAGGGGAAGGCAGTTGGGGGGGAAGGCCTATAGGGAAGAGCAATTGGGGGGACCAGGCCTGCAGGGGAGGGCAGTTGTGGGGGACCAGGTATGCAGGGGAGGGCAGTTGAGGGGACCAGGCAATTAGGCCAGCAGGGAAGGCAGTTAAGGGTGACCGGGCCAGCAGAGGAGGGCAGTTGGGGGAGACCAGGCTAACAAGGGAGGGCAATTGGGGAGGACCAGGACTGCAGAGGAAGGCACTTGAGGGGACCAGGCCAGCAGGGGAGGGCAGTTGGGGGGGGGCAGGTCAGCAGGGGAGGGCAATTGGGGGGTGACCAGGCTTGCAGGGGAGGGTAGTTGGGGGGACCCAGGCATGTAGGAGAGGACAGTTGAAGGGACCTGGCCTGCAGGGGAGGGCAGTTGGGGGGAGACCAGGCCTGCAGGGAGGGTAGTTGGGGGTGACCAGGCCTGCAAAGGAGGGCAGTTGGGGGCAACCAGGCCTGCAGGGGAGGGCAGTTAGGGGTGATCAGGACAGTAGGGGAGGGCAGTTAGGGGCAATCAGGCCAGCTGGGGAGCAATTAGGATTCGATCAGGCTGGCAGGGGAGGGGTTGGGGGTGCTAAGGCTTACAGGCAGAAGTGGTTAGGGGCAATCAGAGAGAGGCAGTGAGCAGTTGGGAGCCAGCAGTCCTGAATTGTGAGAGGGATGTACACCCGCCCGTTTAGGCCCAATCCTGGTGGTCGAATATCCTTCAGGGGTCTAGATTGGAGAGTATGCAGGCTGGGCTGAGGGATACCTCCCTGTGCACAAATTTCGTGCACTGGGCCTCTAGTCTTACATAAGTGTGTACACAATTTCTACAGAGACCTCCTTGCTATTTGTTCTTGTTTTAGGTTGTACTGATTGAAAATACCCCTTATTCTCAAGTTTTGTTATCTCAAACTCAGATTGTACATACTCTCTATGCAGAGATTTCTTTTTATCAAATCACTATTCTCGGTGGAATTAAGGTTACATTTTAAGACCATACAGTGTCTTTCTTTGCATCATTTCTGTTTTGTTTTTGTTTTTAGAAGAAAAATAACAATAGAAATTGTCACTAAACTCTTGCAAATTTCTCAACCTTAGAAATAATATGTATTTATTCATTTCCTACAATACCTTTTGTCTTTCCAAGACAAGAAAAGTTAGCAGAATTTTTTTTTTTTTTTTTTTAACATTTCTGGATGCTTTCTAGTAAAAGCAGTTAATTTTTCTCCAGATGTTAATTGTGTTTACAGTTCCTCAGATAGATATGTTGTTTATTTTGGAGTTTGAATTTATTGGCTGCATCTGCTAAGAGATGAATATGCTATATTTTCAGAGATCAACTCAGTTACTGCCCCTTTAAAAAACAAGAATAAGCACCTGACCACACAAAAGCGCCTCCTGCCTGGGTGTTTGGTGCTAATTTCTTTGTGAAGTGCCCCAGAGAGGAGAAGATACAATGTCGGTCTTCTGTTGCAGTTGACAAATCTTTGCAGCTGTTACATGATAGTGTGGCACTAATGTGTGGTCAGGACATGGGATACTTTATTTTTTACATAAAGTGCTAGATTCTCCCAGGCACACCAAGGGCATCATTAATTTACACTGTACCTGTCTAAAGTAGCAAAAATATCATATACTTAAAAAAAATCTGTTTTGAGATTGGTGCCTTTCTTAATTGCAGTGGTTCACACAAAAAGGCATTTATGCATTCTCTGGCTTACATTCTCTCTTTCTAGGAGCTGAATGCACACTAATAAGAAGGAGCTCTAAGGTCCTCTATTCCTTCTTCAATGGTCCTCTCCTCTCATAAACTCTAGTGTGGGACCTGTCACTTGACAAAGGAAGCTGCTGAAGCTTTGTGTCTTTTTTTTTAAAAAATATATTTTTATTTATTTCAGAGAGGAAGGGAGAGGGAGAGAGAGATAGAAACATCAATGATGAGACAGAATCATCAATTGGCTGCTTCCTGTATGCCCCACATTGGGGTTTGAGCCTGCAGGCGGGGCATGTTGCACATACAGAATGCACATACAGAAATATACATATATATATATATATCAATGTGAAGCTGGATTAATTATTTCAAGGTGAATATGCCCATGTAACCACCACTCAGATATAGAACTACAATAGATATCACCAGCACACACAAGGCTGCTTTATTTCCCCTCCCTGTCACTAACTCCTTCCTTTTTAAACATGACTCTTAGTTTAACTTTTAACCCTTTAGCTTAATTTTGTCTCTTTTGGACTTCATATAAATGCAGTAATTCACGACATGCTGTTTTGGATGTTTGACTTCTTTTGCTAAACATTATGATTGTGATATTTTTGGGTGTTGTGCCCTGTACTTGCAGTTAGTTCATTTTTATTGCTCTTTAGTATTCCATTGTATGAATATACTGTATTATATTGTAATATTTTGTGATGGATATTGGAATTATTTCGAATTTTGGGCTGTTATGAATAATGCTGCAGTGACTGATTTTATTATTTTAGAACACCTGTGTGTTCATTTCTGTTGGAATGTAACATGCAGTGCAGTTGCTAGCTACCTTCCAATTTACTAGGTCCTGAAAAGCAGGCTTTCAAAATGGCTGCATTAATTTACACTCTTACCATCAGTGTGTGAGGATTTGTGTTGTTCATCCTTTCCAACACTGATACTACTGAGTCTTTCAGTTATAGCCATTATGTTGAGTGTTTATGGTATCTCATTATGGCTTTAATTTAAATTTTCATGATTACTAATGATAATGAGTATTTTTTTTGTTTGTTGGCTATTGGCTGTTTTCTTTTTTGAAGTGCCAGTTTGCTTTTCGCCCACTCTTTTATTGAGTTTCTTGCCATTTTATTACTGATTTGGGTGAGGCCTTTATATATCTTATATCTGAGCACTTTGTCAATTGTATATATTGCTAAGATTGTCTCCAACTGTTCTACTCATTTTTTAAAACTTTCTTAATTCTACAACTGTTTCTACTCATTTTTTAAAACTTTCTTAATAAGATATTCTGTTGATGACAGAAAATCTCTTTCATTCTCTGCAAAGAGAAGTTGCTTAGATAATTTGATAATTATTATGAATGAGAGGACATATTTGCTTTTTGTTATAAATTAGAGACCATGGCAATCATGAATTACCTTATTGTTAATTGTTGAGATATTTCAAAGTTAAACTTCAGTGCCAGGTTTTAACCATTTCTGGTTCATCCTTACTGTTAGTGTATTGTCCTTCAGGCAGGATTCCAACCCACAGACTAGGGAGTTTGACCAGGGACTCCCTTCCTTGGGAAGGCTCTCAACTTCAGTTTTTCGCTTTTGATCCCACACATCTGTTAAAAACTGTTCAGCTTCTCAGTGTCTCAGTTGCCTTTTCTGAAATGGGCTGTTCTTTCAGGGAGAAAGTGGCCCTAAAACACGGACTGGCCGACCTCTCTTAGTTTCTTTTATCTTGCATTTGGTCTCATATGTCTTGATTCTTTTAGTTTTCTACACTTAAATATATATATTTCAGAGAGGAAGGGAGAGGGAGAGAGAGATAGAAGCATCAATGATGAGAGGGAATCATTGATTAGCTGCCCCATGCTCCACCCACCTCACCCTCGGGGACTGAGCCCAAAACCTAGGCATGTGCCCTGATTGGATATCTAATTGTGACCTCCTGGTTCATAGGTTGATGCTTAACCATGGAGTCATACCAGCCAGGCTAGTTTTCCAGATTTTTATTTAAAATATTATTTTTAGCTTTTTAAGTTATTTACATTGGAAGGGATGGTCTAAATTATTTAGCCTGTCATTTTTGGAAGTGAAACTCCCTCAATCTTTTTGTATATATCAGATTTTATTTCTAGGTTTGTTATTTCTAATGCATAAGATTTTAGAGATTTTCAGATGTTGTATGAGGCTTCTTTTACTTCTGTATAGGTATACAACTTGTGAGCATGCTTGTGACAAGGGCTTTGATCCAGACTTGAATATCCTTAGTGTTCTGCTGAGATCCTTGTAGATCTGAGAAACCATAGGCATAGCTAGCTGAAATGTCATGCTGTCTTTTGACATTGTTAGATATTTGGGATGGTTTTGTTATTGGAGAAATGTGTGGATAGTCTTCCTCTGTTGTAAGTGTGAGTTGGATATCCCTGTCCCCACCGAGTGCTGTGGGTTGGTTCCTTATGATATCATTAGAAAAAGAATTTTCTGAGACTCACACAGGAGGATGAGTGCCGGGATTCTTGACCCAGCATTAAAAAGGGGTTCAGCAAGCTGGAAAAAGACAGTGCATAGATGATTAAAGAGTCCGGAGACGAAAGATAGTTTTGAAAGGCATTGGGGGTCAGAGGAACTTCAGCTAAAGGTGCTAAAGACTCTTCTTGTCCCAGGACCCCTTGCTTTTTATTAACAGAATTTGACCTAAGGCAAGGTGGAGACAATACACTTCGAAGGGTAGGGTTTCAAAGGTTAGGGTTTATAGAAGCATTGTCAGATTGGGGAATAGCTTACAATTGTTCAGGTGTTTGGCCAACAGGAAGCAATAACATGTAGATTAAGATGCCTTGAGCTGTCTAGCAGCAAACGATTATCCTATTCAGGGTTGGGGAGATGCTTTTTTAGCTGTTTCAACAGATGATTACATATATGGCTCAACCCCTGTTGAGCCCCCAAGTCTCATCAACCTTTTTTTTTTTTTTTTTTTTGTTAATATATTTTATTGATTTTGTACAGAGAGGAAGGGAGAGAGATAGAGAGTTAGAAACATCGATGAGAGAGAGTCATCGATCAGCTGCCTCTTGCACACCCCCTACTGGGGATATGCCCGCAACCAAGGTACATGCCCTTGACCGGAATCGAACCCGGGACCTTTCAGTCCCCAAGCCGACGCTCTAGCCATTGAGCCAAACCGGTTTCGGCTCATCAACCTTTTGATGGAACTCTTGTAATTATGACATGCTGGTTTGGTTTCTGGCAGATGAGTAATTTCTATTTGTGTGGAATTATATCTGTGGTTTTCCCAAGCCCCATTTCCCTTAATCCAATCCTGGAAGAGGTACAGCTGGGGATTCATCAGAGCTAGAAGCAAAACCAGTATTCAGAGTTTCTTTTCCATGGTGGAGCTGGGTCCAGTAACAGCATCAGGCTAGTTACACATCATTACTCCATTGTTTTGTGTCCACATGGCTGTGAGCCATGTGGGCAAATGCAGGAGCACCAGAGTCCCACAGGCCAGGAGTCAAGCTTGAGCAAGAAAGAAAGAGCGAGAGAGAGAACTCCTTTGACTAGGACAGTGGTCGGCAAACTCATTAGTCAACGGAACCAAATATCAACAGTACAACGATTAAATTTCTTTTGCGAGCCAAATTTTTAAAACTTAAACTTCTTCTAATGCCACTTTTTCAAAATCATCTTGCCCAAGCCATGGTATTTTGTGAAAGAGCCACACTCAAAGGGCCAAAGAGCCAAATGTGGCTCATGAGCCACGGTTTGCTGGCCACTGGACTAGATTAAATGTATTAAATCGTCTTGTGCTTGTAGTGTCCATGCCTTCTCTGGCCCATGACCTGTTCCCAGGTATGACTGATAGGCAAGCACAGAATTGACTGAGCATGTGTCTGTTCTTCCTCTGTCCAGTCTCTTTCCCCAGGATCTGCAAGGAACAGGCCAGATGGCTTCCTGGCAAAGCTGCACAAATTATATGCCTATAATATTTGGCCTTCCCCTTGTTCCTTTCCTGCTATTAATTACTGGATGCATTACAATGTTATCAGTTTGAATTTTTGAAAATACTGATTTGCATAGTGCACATTGCCTTTGTTAAGTTTCTCCTTTCGCCATGTTAAAGAGAACCCCAAATGAACTGTTACCACTTCATATTTTTTCTTTCATAAAGCAAATAAAGCTAGCAAGTACAATTTACATAGTCTGGAATATGAATGTGGGTCTAAAGTGAAACCACTGAGCTAAAAGTTAACAGTTAGCTAAATTTAGAGACAGCCTTTTACATCATCATTACCACTGATCGGAATCACTCGACATCAATCAAAACTATGATTGCACAACTGCAGGTCACACCTCCCTATTCACAGCTCATTGATGTAGTTGGTGTATATACCTTGCCAATTTCCTTAGCTGCCCGTGTGCTCAGCTCATCAGGACACGTTCTTTTATATTGTCAGAACCTGGAGAATTGGACACACCTAACTGGGCACCCAGTTCAATTGTTCACCTGCCAGTTCCTCACATCAAGTTGTGATGTGACAGTTTATTTGGCATGTTCTGTAAATGTGCTCTCAAGTGAGGTTGTTCTTAGTTGTACAGAGGACATCTGAATCATGTGGGTGCATGTCCTCCTGATTAGGAAACATCTGTCTAATGCAAAACCTTAAAAGTGATGTTATTGAAATTTGGAAGGTCTTCCAAAGGTCACATGATGTTTACTTCCAATTTGTACAAGGCTTAATATAGATTTTGTGAATCACTTATTCCAACTGAAGTCAACATTTACATTTTGTAACTATTTGACGTATTGTGTTGCATTTGTGAATTCATGATAGCATACTGTCAGAAAAGATGTGGTTTTGTTATTTGAGTGTTAAACTTCTCAGAGACTGCAACTGTTTCCCCCTCCGGATTTAGGTTTAGAATAAAATTTCCAAAATGATGTATGGTCATGGTAGAAAACTTTTAAATATTGTACAAATATACAAAGAAAAATGAAGGACTGCCTCTGTCTCCCACCAATTTCATTTTCTGTTGGTAACCGCTGTTAATCTCATTTATTGTGCATTATTCCGAGGCTACACTTGTTTCTCGTGCATTTTCTCAGTAACTAAAATATATCTTGAAAGTTTATAGAACACATTTTTCTTTGAGAGGCAAAAGGTACCGGTTTCTATCATACATGCCAAGGTCTGATTTGTTAATCCTTTGTGAATCATAGATTTTTGTTTGTTTGTTTTTCAAGCTGCCTGTTGGGAGGGAATAGTTATTATTCATAACATTATATTATGGAAAATATTTTATGTTAACACTTAATTGTGGTAATAAACACTGTAACATGGACCTTTTACCACAGAGGACATTCGTTATCTAGAATTAACCCAGTTTAATATGATATGAGTGCATATTAATTTTACTATTCATGGAGGAAAAAGTCAATTTTATTTTAGTTTCTATAGGAGGGTCCCCATGTTAATTAAAAATGTAAACATGGATCCAGCTGTTTCTGGAAGAGTAGGCCATGAATTCAAGTAAGAATTCTCAACCCTGCATTTAGGATAACATGGTTATTGCACAGATTGCAACAGCAGGTTATACAACAAATACATATTGAAATGCATTTTACAACAGCATCTACTGTGAAAGATCTGAGGAATCAATGTATTGAAAAATCGGGATACAATCCCATAAACAGGAGGCCTTTGCTTTCATTTCACCTCTGCTCATTAAAGCTAGCTTTAAATGCTATTCTAATGTTTATTCTTATTATACTATTTTTATAAGTAAATATGGAAAAGTTGGACTCTTTGATATCTGTGTAATACATTTAATTGGTTCACATGGATCTCAATAAAAATGTACTTTTTAGCATTAGCTGTTTAGAATTTTTCCTTTATGTCTCAGAAATAAAAAAAAATATGAAAATGAGGAGGCATTGATGAATGCAGTCTTTAAAATAATTTGTATTACTGGGAATTATTTTATCATTCCACAGTAGTAAGTTATGCTGTGTCATTAGGTACAGAGCCCATGCTCTTCTGTTTAGAGCTGTGTTTACCTGCTCTTCCTCTGGTCTGCTCAGTCTCAGAAAATGGCACTGTAATCCATCCAGTGGACATCTAAGAGTCACTCTAGGTCTTTTCCTGCATAGCACACTTCCAGTCCATGATAAAATATGCCCCCTTTTATTTCTGAAATTTTGCTCAGTTCCATCTTCTTCTGTCTGATGCTTCTCTTCAGGCACCATCACTTCACTGAGTTCCCTCTCTCTCATTCTCTCTTTCCATCCTTTCCTTTCCTCCTTCCCTCTTTTCCTTTTTCAAATCAATACACATATCCGAGGGTAAAGATAAAAAATATTTGCATTAGTTATCTATGGATGCATATCAAATTTCCTGAACTTACTGGCTTAAAACATTTATCATGACAGTTTCTGTAGGTTAGGGGTCCAGGCCTGGCTTAGCTGGCTCCTTTGGCTCTGAGTCTCTCACAGGCCACAGCCATCTCACATCTTGCCTGCAATGGATTTACTTCCTTCCTAGCTCATTCAATTTCTTGGACTAAAGTATCAGTTTGTCATGAACTGATGGTCACAGGGCTCTTTTGTTTCCTTTACACATGGCCTTCCCACAGAGCATCTCACAACATGGCAGCTTGATTCATCAGAGCAAGCAAGCAAGAAGGCAGGAGAGAGGGCCAGCCAGAAGAACATGTTAGAAAGATGGGAGTCATAATTTTTTATAACCTAAGTATGAACATGACTTGTTTTGTATTCTGTTTATCGGAAGGATGTCACTAGAGCCAGTCTAAACTCCAGAGGAGGAAATTACAAAAGTGCATGAATACCCGGAAGCAGAGACCATTGAAACCTTGTCAAAATCTGCCAAACCCAAACATTATTTAAAAACTGAGAACTCTAAATCATCATATGTCCTGGCTATGGTGCTGAAGTGGAAAATGTCTAAGTAATTTTAGATTTTTATCCCTCAGTATTTGATTACTTGAACTGCTTTAATTTTGATTAGGATGCCAATAAACATATTCTTCTTTCCTGAAATATAGAACTCATCCAACTCATTGAATTTAATTAGAGAAATCCTTACTCCTGATTTAGTGTCAGTCCTTAATAGATAACAAGCTATTAGAAGACAGTGTCTGTGGATGCAGCTTGTGTATTGCTCTATGCCTATCCTCTACCTAGCGTAATTTAACTGGGGCAAATTAGTGTTCATGCATGCTTGCCAGATGAATGCATGAAAGTGGACCTAGGATTACAAGATACTGCTGGAAATAGAGATTCACTGGGCTCTCATTTTTCTCACTAATTAGTTGTATGATCCCAGATTAATAACTTCATTAGTGATTTATGTCTTTTGATTCAACAGTTTCACTTAAAAATTGTATCTTTAGTATACAAAAATAATCTTATATAGGAGTGTTTGTCACAGTATGTACTAGTAAAAATAAACAATTGTTTTCTCACTATCACTAGATAATTATTCTATTTTATATTTATTTAAAAAAACATTTTTTTTTTTTACAGAGAGGAAGGGAGAGAGATAGAGAGTTAGAAACATCGATGGGAGAGAAACATTGATCATCTGCCTCCTGCACACCTCCTACTGGGGATGTGCCCACAACCAAAGTACATGTCCTTGATCAGAATTGAACCTGGGACCTTTCAGTCCACAAGCCGATGCTCTATCCACTGAACCAAACCAGTTAGGGCTATAGGGAATTATGTTAATCAATTATGAAGAATGGTGTACTTTTTAAGAATATATAGTTTTATTGTCATGGAAAGTTGTCCATGATATGTAATAGAAAAAAAAATTTACAAACACTATGTGAAATACCCAAATTTTGTTAAAAAAAAGAAAAGAAATAAAATGGATATGTGTTTGACTTATCATGTACATATGCATAAAAAATTCTGGAAATATATAACAAGATTGTTTTCTCTTGGTGGATAGAATTAGCAGATTATTTTTATTATTCTGAATTGTTTATTTTTGGTTGTAATAAATATATGTAACATAAAATTTACAATTTTACCCATTTTTAAGTATTCAGTTTAGTACATTCACAGTTGTATAACCAAATCCAGAACTCTTTTCATCTTGCAAAATTGAAATGATGCCCATTTAGTAAAAGTCTCCATTCAGAACATCACAACCTTCCTAGGCATGTTGCCTCTGACAACCACCATTCTACGTTATGTATTTGACTACTCTAGGCACCTCATTTCTTAGCATAATGTTTTCACAGTTCATCCATGTTATAGGATGTGTAAGAATTTTCTTCCATTTTAAGGCCGAACCCATACTCCATTGTATAATATGTGTAAGCCATATTTGGTTTATCTACTTACCTGCCAATAGACACTTGGGTTGCCCCCATCTTTTGGCTATTATGAAGAATGCTTCTATGAATATGGGGGTGCAAATATCTGCTTTCAATTCTTTTGGGTATATACCTAGATATGGAATTGTTGGATCATATGATAATTTAAAAAAATATATATTTTATTGATTTTTAACAGAGAGAAAGGGAGAGAGATAGAGAGCTAGAAACGTCGATGAGAGAGAAACATTGACCAGCTGCCTCTTGCACACCCCCTACCAGGGATGTGCCCGCAACCAAGATACATGCCCTTGACCGGAATCGAATCTGGGACCTTTCAGTCTGCAGACCGACGCTGTACCACTGAGCCACACCAGTTTCGGCTCATATGATAATTAAAAAAAATATATTTTAAGGAACACCACACTGTTCCCATAGTGGTTTACCATTTTGTATCCCACCAGCAGTGCAGGAGTTCCAATTTCTCAGCTAATTTTTTTATAGTAGCCATAATAGTGATTCTGAAGTTGTTCTTTATTGTGTATTTTCTGGTGTGTTGCTATTACTTTTTATATTTACAGTGAGCAATAAATATATTTTTATTTTATAAAAATTGAATGAATTAATCACTTTTGCTTTTTAGTATTTAGTCAATATCTTTTTCTCTTACAGCAGGTGCTGCGTTTATTTCAGATGCAGTAGTAAATTGTTGGGATATTATGGTTGGTTTTCAGGATAAATTAGAAGCTTGATGCCGAGGGTTTTTTTGAATTTTTGTAAAGAACTGCAACTATCAGTGAATATCTGGTTTCTAAGCACTAGAAGTTGGAAACATTAGACTTATCAGTCTTAGTAAATAGTGTTGATTTTTTTTGAGAGAATATTTTTGCTCAGACTTCATTAACTAATCAAACTTGTTCTTACTGATGTGTGTTTTTTTTTTTAAACAAACTTAGTCTGAGGTATAATTTGCAGTAAAATTAATCTGCTTTAAGTGTTCAATTTTTAGTAAATGTACTGAGTAGTGAAACCATCACCATAATTCAGTTTAGAACATAGTCCTTGGCCTACTAAGATCCCTAGTGACCAGGACCATTTTTGGCTATAAAATTGACAAAAAAATATTTCTTACAAGAGCTGTATTTATTGATTCTCTTAAAGGAAAGCAAATATGTTCTGTTTACCAGCACCAAATAAACACATCATCAAATAGTGTAAATTTTATTTAGTGGACTATTTAGTGGTAACTCAGAAAGTGTTTTTGAATTTTCCAAACTTTTAGCAGGCAAAATCTTGCATCAGAAAGGAAAATTCTTTCATGTTTATTTTAGAGAGTCCCAATTAATTATTTTTCAGTTTGACTTTAGTTTTTGATATTTTCAGCTGGTTTATTTTTAGCAGATCACACTAGACAAGATTGACAAGCTAATGAAAATCCCTTTCAATTATTTGCTGCACATAAACATCAAAACCTCCCAAGGCAGGCCATGCTTATAGATAATTAAAACGATAAAGAACTAAACAGATTTAACAGTTTATCAGAGTAAGAAATGAAGGAGCTTTACAAAATTGCTGTTTTTCTCATGTTTCACCAGAGGGCACTCTTTTCTAGTTTATTGCTTTTAATACTTACCTATTCAATTACTATTTTATGCTTTGAAAAATATAAGTTCTTTTTTGGGGTTCAGGTTTGGATTATTTAGAGACTAATGATTGCTTTTTAAAATGTTTTTTAGTTTTTGTGTGATCTGTTTTATAATTGTGTCATGAAAAAGGGCTCTACAAACAAGCCAGTCTTAAGTGCTTTGGGCAGTAGTGTATCTGGCGTAAATGAAAAATAGAGGTCAGGTAGTCTTTTTTCTTCTCCTTCACCTAACAGCTCTGTAATGTCAGTACTTCTGTTTGTTTGTGTTAAGGTTTCAGATCGGGTGGAGCGACGGCTGCAAGAAATAGAAAAGGAGATGCGCACAGAAAGAGAACTGGTGGAAAAACGCCAGGACCAACTGGGACTTATTTCTTTGCAGCTACAAGAGGTTTGTGAAAAATACCTTCTCAGAATGTTCGTCTTGATCTTAGGTAACTTTAGCTGTTGCTAAATCATCACAATCCCTTAGTTGTTACCCTGTGACAGGGTAGTTCAGTCCACATGAGAAGTATAACATGTTTATAGTTTAGTGAGAGAAGACAGCCCTCTCTGGGTCAAACCCAGAATCTACTGCTTGCTAACTGTGTCATGTGGACCAGTTCCTCACCTTTTCTAGGCCTGTGGGAAGTGGAAATAATCGTAATTTTACTGTAATCAGATTGGTGCAAGGATAAACGAGTTAAGCAGTAAAGCACTTAACATAGTGTCTGGCATATACTCAAAAAATGTTAACTGAAAGTATAATTACTCTGATTGATTTTCCTTGACATAACAGGGGTCAGCAAACTGGCCACATGGACTGAATCTGACTCATTGGCTATTTTTATAAATAAAATTTTATTGGAGCACAGCTGTTCCCATTCATTTCCAATTTGTCTGGGGGTGCTTTTGTGACACAATGGATGTGTTGAGTAGCTATGAAAGAGACTGTATGGTCCACAAAGCCTTTGTTAGATATTCACCGCCTGGCCCTTTATAGAAACATTAGAGGCCCAGTGCATGAAATTCATGCATGGGGGGGGGAGGGAGATAGGGCAGTGTCCCTCAGCCCAGCCTGCATCCTCTCCAATCTGGGACATCCCTCTCACAATCCAGGACTGCTGGCTCCCAACTGCTCACTTGCCTGCCTTCCTGATTGCCCCTAACTGCTTCTGCCTGCCAGCCTGATCACCCCCTAACCACTCTCCTGCCAGCCTGATTGATGCCTAACTGCTCCCCTGCCAGCCTGTTTGCCCCTAACTGCCATACCCTGCAGGCCTGGTCACCCCTAAATGCCATCCCCTGCAGGCTTGGTGACCCCTAACTGCCCTCCCCTGCATGCCTGGTCCCCCCAATTGCCCTACCCTGCTGGCCATCTTGTGGTGGCCAACTTGTGTCCTCATGGGATCTTTGATCACATGGGGACAGCAATTTTGTGTGTTGGAGTAATGGTCAATCTGCATATTACTCTTTTATTAGATAGGATAGAGGCCTGGTGCAAGAGTGGGGGCCTGCTGGTTTGCCCTGAAGAATGTCCTGGATCAGGGTGGGGGTTCCCTTGGGGCATGGGGCAGTCTGGGCGAGGGGCCTGTGGTGGTTTGCAGGCCAGCCACGCCCCCTGGCGACCCAGGCGGAGGTCCTGGTATCTAGGGTTTATTTATCTTCTACAATTGAAACTTTGTAGCCTGGAGCAGAGCCAAGCCTTCTGCTTACTCCATGGTGGCAGCCATATCTGTTGGAATTTATGTATCTTCTATAATTGAAACTTTGTAGCCTTAAGCGAAGGTCTGGGCTGGCCAGGGTGTGTGGAAAGCTTGGCTTCCTCCTTTGCTGGGGGCAACCCTAGCCTCCCGCTCTGTGGCTGCCGCCATTTCTGTTTGGATTTGTTTACCTTCTATAATTGAAACTTTGTAACCTTGAGTGGAGGCCTATGCCGGCAAGGGCAGATGGAAAGCTTGGCTTTCTCCATTGCTGGGGAAACCTAAGCCTCCCTCCTGCTCTCTGTGGCTGAAGGCATCTGGTTGGGGTTAATTTGCATACTTGCTCTGATTGGCTGGTGGTCGTGGCTTGTGGTGTGGCTTATGGATGTGGCTTATGGCTGTAGTGGAGTGATGGTTAATTTGCATATTACTCTTTTATTAGATAGTATTTGCCAACCCCTGGATAAGACTGTAAGTGTCATCAAATCAATGAAAAATAGAGGTCACTTATTCTTTAGATACCATTTTATTTTGAAATGTCAGACTTACGAAGAAATTAAAAAATTAGAACAAAGAATTTCTGTATATCCTATATCTAGATTCCCCCAATATTCAAATTTTACCAGACTAACTTTATCATTTCTCTACACACACACACACACACACACACACACACACACATACTTTTTTTTGCATTAGTTGCACACAGGATATAAATATTTGATACCTAAACAATATGGTGTGTATGTTCTCTTTCTTAATCACAGGAAATTATCATTGGATCAATACTGTGATGTAGACTACATGTCTTATTGAATTTGTGCCACTGATGTCCTTTTCTGATCTAGGATACAGTTCAGGGTTACAGATAGCATTTGGCTGTCACGTCTGTTTAATCTCTTTTAATGTGGAATAGGGTTTCAGTCTTTCGTTGTCATTCACACCCTAAGAACTTTGTAGAATACTGGCCAGTTATTTTGTAGAATATCTTTCATTTTTGGTTTGTTGATGTTTCCTCACAATCAGATTCAATACTTTCAGCAGGAAATCTAGAGTAATGGTATTATGCTCTTCCCAGGATATCATGTCAGGAGGCATGTAATGTCAGTTTTTCCCATTACTTAAAATAGAACTGTTGCCTGCCAAGTTTTTTACTAAAATCACTATTATGTGTTTATAATTATTTATTTTACTAGAGGCCTGGTGCATGAAGTTCGTGCACTGGGGGTGGTGGTATCCCTCAGCCCAGCCTGCACCCTCTCCAATCTCGGACCCCTTGAGTGATATTCGACTGCCTATCCATAGGGATCGGGCCTAAACTGGCAGTCGGGCATCTCTCTCACAATCCAGGCCTGCTGGCTCCCAACTGCTCCCTACCTGCCAGCCTGATCACCCCCTAACCACTCCCCTGCCAGCCTGATCTATGCCTAACTGCTCCCCTGCCAATCGATTGCCCTCCTCTGTTGGTCTGACTGTCCCCAACTGCCCTCCCTGCCAGCCTTGTTACCTCCTACTGCCCTCCCCTGTAGGCCTGGTTGCCTCCAATTGCCCTCCCCTGCAGGACTGGTCACCCCATCTGCCCTCCCCTGCAAGCCTGATCCCCACAACTGCCCTCCCCTGCTGGTCAGATCACTCACAACTGCTCTTCCCTGCTTGCCATCTTTGACCACATGGGACCAGCCATCTTGTGCAAGGGTGTGAGGGTTAATTTGCATATTACCTCTTCATTATATAGGATGGGGAGATGCTTTGAGACTTGAAAATAGCCTAATATCACACTCATGAATTTTTGTATCTAATATTGATTCTTGTATGAGACACTTATTATTAAAATTGATGCTAAATGATGAGTTTTGTTAAAAGTCCCATCATTGTCCACATTTATTTTTTGTAATTCTATAGTAAGGAAAGGATTTGTCTTTTCTTTCATTCATTCATTTTTATTGGTATAGATTTGTGAATTCTCATTTTATTATGTTGTTTATGTTTTATTATTATAGAAAATAAATTTGTCAAAATTCCCTTAAAATATTTTTTAGATTTATACAATAGGTATAAAAATTAGAAACAACAAGAAAACAAAAAGATTAAAATCAAAAGGAATTTTTTTCTTTCATCGAATGGTTTTCTCCGAAAGTGATATTCTACAAACCACACTCACGTGTGCATGGAAATCATTACCCTTATTAATTGACAGATCAACAGAAATTTCTTATGTAGAAATACTGCTGCTTGAAAATTAGGAACAAAAATTGCAACTCTGAAATTACATGTAAATTGATAGAAAAATCTGCTTTTGTTTTCTAAAATTCCACTTTCCTTCATTTCACAAAAGGAGGCTTACACTTGTTAGTTGGTAATTACTTTGAAAAGGATACTTTGTTGAATATTAGATACAGCATGTGGGTAGCCTTTTTTTTAGACATTGATTTTTATACATTTATTCTCAAAGCAAATTGCATCTGGTGAGCATAAGAATAGTACTGAAGAGACAATTGCTCTTTTTGCAAGAGAAAATTAGAAAAATTTTCCGTACTTATTTTCTCCTCTCTTTGCAGAATGCCCAAAATTACAAAGAAAGAGGGGGAGGAAGATTGCTTCCCACCCGCTTTGAGAAACCAGAGCCTGAATATTTGCAGTGTAATTGTCAGTTTGACTAAAAGCTTAAGGTGTGATTTGGAATGCCCTTTCTGACAATAGAGGATCACTATTGATAAGAAATGTTTAACTTCGTACTTTGTCACTTTAATATACACGATGACCTATGCACTTACAAAAGGTGGTTTTGGATTGAACAGTGCAGGGAGGATTAATTCAGGCCGATGCATTTCCTTCTCCCAGGTTAAGAGGCTCACACTTTTCTGGAAAGGTCATGTTTAAGGAGAGGAACACTGTTTTCTTTTCAATATTAAAAAATACTTATGGAAATCCTTGTACTTTGTGATAACGGTAATCAGTGTGTTTTGTTTTTGGCTATGGAGAAAAACTGAATCTGCACGTTTTGCCATTCTGCCACCCTAAAATGTATAATTCAATGTTAGTGAAAGTTATGACATTTAAAAGTAGTTAAAAGATTAGGAGCGATTTATTAAAAATTGCAGGATGTCAGAGTTTTCTAGGTATAAGGTCATATTACAGGGAGGCGATCTATGGCTTGGGCTGAAGCCTACTTCTTTTTTAGTGATCTAATGAGGCCCTTAGGACCTCGGGGCTTTATTTGTTTCCATTTAATTATAAAACAATATTTATTAATCTTTGGAAATCAGATGAGGAAGAGCCGCTCTCCTTTTCTTGTATAGAGTTTTTAAGGAATTGTTGACTGTTTTCTGTTTTTTATTTTATTTTATTTTATTTTCTTTATTGGTCTGAGAAAGGGGCTCTGCCTACTCTGGAGTCAGTCCACTTCCTTTCTGATCCTCTACTGCTTATGATTTCACATGAATGTCAGGTTTTCATAATTCTGTAAGGATTTTCATTGGCCTTCAACCCTCGTATCACACAGGTCAAACAACTTTGTTTTGGTATCTTAATAGAGGTCTCTTTAGAGAGAGGAGTGCTTTATATTAGTTTTGCAATAATATTCTTTTCATATATCTTTCAATTTTGAGTGGTTGTTCTAGCACTGAACTTTTACTAAAGAAATTCGAATATTGTTAAGCTAATAACCATCATCAACCTTTTTTTGTTGAACTATTATACAAACAATAAAGTGTTTGTTTAACATTAAGGTGCATTTATCATATTAACAGACTCCTTCCCATCATGTGCTTAATAGTAAGGTGACCTTGATTAGTTAAATTTAGTGGAGTGGGTGGGATGGTGGGTACTAGGATCATGAAAGAGGTTTTTTAAAAACTCTTTTGTAGGTCCAAAATTCACATAAAATCTTAGATAAAATTTCTAGCTTTTGACTGGCATTTTGGAAATTTCTGACTTGGTTTTTACTAGCAGTTTCTTGTAAATGGAATGTTATTTCTTCAACTTCAGTTGAATTACTTAAAATGAGAATTGGAGATGAGTGCTGGGTGTATGTTTGTATATGCTTTTCAGAGCATTTCGCAGCATATGGAAATACTGATTCCCTCATTTACCCCATCAAGAATATTGCATATGACCTAGGGTGATTGAGATGCCTTAAAGTTTAAAGGTGCTTCATGGAAAAGTCTCTGAGGTAGACGAGGCATGGAGTCTTAATAGAAAATGGTGAAGATTAAGTGAGGAATTAAGTGCAGGGTAGGAGCTCAACTCAATAGTTTTTCAATCTAGAAAACCAGATTATGGGAGCTTCATCAATAAAATAAGGCCATTTGCAGAAAAGTTAAAGTAATTGATACTGGCTTTTTTTTCAATATTTTTCTTAATCTTTTGGCATTAGTACCAATTATGAAAAACCTAATAAAGA
The DNA here is from genome assembly GCF_014108245.1 of Pipistrellus kuhlii. Taxonomy (NCBI): domain Eukaryota; kingdom Metazoa; phylum Chordata; class Mammalia; order Chiroptera; family Vespertilionidae; genus Pipistrellus; species Pipistrellus kuhlii. Next base: position 6,966,617 of record NW_023425404.1, read on the forward strand.
AGTGCCTATTCATTCCTTCCCAGAAATGTTACTTTGGCTCAAGACACTGAGTAAAATGGACACTTCATGTAAGAAAAGCCTTGGGTACTGTTTATTAATGTATTTATTGTTGGGAGTCATTAAGGGAGAAGTTCCCAGGAAGCCAAGAATGTTTTCCTAATGTCCTCTTAATAGCATTAGCATTTCCCTGGAGACTTCTGTGTCTAATCAGAGGGGATCCTACTTAGACAAATGTCCTAAAGTGGTCTCATTAACCCCTTCTCCTGAACTTCCTTTCCTCATTAACCTACTTGGTTTGGAGATGTAGATTTAGTACTCCACTCCACTTACCTTCCCAGGGCTGAATTGGAAAACTTTTGCTTGGCCATTCACTTTACCCTCTTCTTGTTCCCATAGTCAATGCCCTCCTTTTTTTAGTTATCCCCCACATTTTAGATACTTATTTCATAACACAAGCGTCCCTTTCCCCACTCATATTTTTAGATATCTTTTATTTTTTGTTGATCCTTATTTGCGGATACTTTTTCATCAATTTTTTAAAAAAGGTTAATACAACAAATGTTATGTTCTATATATTTTACAGCAATAACATTTTAAAAAATATATTTTATTGAGTTTTTACAGAGAGGGATAGAAAGCTAGAAACATCAATGAGATAGAAACATCAATCAGCTGCCTCCTGCACACCCCCCACTGCGAATGTGCCCGCAACCAAGGTACATGCATGCCCTTGACCAGAATCGAACCTGGGACCTTTCAGTCCGCAGGCAGGCGCTCTATCCACTGAGCCAAACCGGCTTCGACACTTTTTCATCAATTTTTACAGAGAGTGGAGCAGGGGAGGAGGAGACAGAGACAGAAAAACATGGATGTGAGAGACACATTGATTTGGGCCAGGGTTCAAGCCTGCACCCGAAGTATGTGCCCTTGACCAGAATTCAACCCTGGAACCCTTCAGTCGTTGGGCCAACACTGTCTACTGAGCCAAACAACTAAGGCTAGACATCTTTTATATAAATGCCCATTGAGTTGCCCTCACATTGACCATCCCAATAGCCTTCTTGGGTCTTGAGAAAAGAGAGGTGGAATTTACAAGTAAATGAGAGTTTAAAAATAAAACAGAAGTTCTGTGGAAAACACAAGGAAACCTCATTGTTTTCCTACTCCTTAGGACATGAGCTCTAGAATTCAACCCGTTGCCAGGCCTTGGTGACCAGGTGGGTAGTAGGCAGAGAGGAACACAGACGCTGAGGCACTGGGTATCGCAGTAGGACAGCCACACAGGTGCTGCTCTGAAGGAAAATGTGTGCATCAGGAGAACATTTGAAAACTCCTGCTCTAGTGTTTATTCTTCCTGGGTGAAGCTATGTGTGTAGAATAAGTCTGAGCCTTATTTTGAGCTACACTTTTTATTCTTTTAGTAGTTCCAATGCCATCTACTATTTTTTTTTCCTCCTCATTGTTCAATTTTTAGAAAGTGATAATTATATGAAGTTTTTTGTCTTAGGTTGTTACTGTTACCATATCTTTTTCTTTTTATAGGACAAGTCAGTTATCTCAGCATCATTTTTGAATAAATTGTTTCCCCCCTCTGATTCTAATGCCACTTCAATTATGCATCTAGTTTCCCATGATATCTTCTGGGTTCTATGTACATTGTATTGATCTGTTTATCTATTTCTGAACTGTTATCATTTTGTCTCAATTATTATAGCTTTTATTATATTTTGGTAAATGATAATGAAAATCTCCTTTCATGTTTTATGAAATATTCTTCTGGCATTTTGATTGTAATTGTACTAAATATAGATTAATTAGAAGAGAACATGTTTTTCAATGTTTTATAATTTTCTATATAAAGGTCTTGTACTTCTTTTGTTGGACTTATTCCTAGGTACCTATGGTTTTTCTTTGTTTTGTGAATGGGGTGTTTTCTTTTATTGCATCTCTCATTGATTATTTAGAGTATATAGGGGTGTAATTGGTTTTATATGTTGTTGTCATATACAACAATTTTGTTTGATAATCTGATTAGTTCTGATGATTTGTTAGTAGCTTTACTGACATAGTATCTACTGTGTAGGTACATAATCATATCTGTTGAAATGATAGGAAATGTAGTCTCTTTATAATTCTGTTTGTTGTTGTTTTATTGTACTGGCTAGAAATTCAAGTGCAATGTTGAATAAAAGCAAAGATGGCATGAATCCTTGCTTTATTTCAGTATATTTAGGGATACTTTTAAAGTGTTAACTCTGTTGTATGGTTTTGAGTGCTATTTTTCAAATCAGATTAACAACATTGGCTTATATTTCTTGGTTGCCAAGAGTGGATTGTTGTTGTTTTAAAATTATGAATGGGTTGTGAAATATATCAAATATTCTTGCTGCTATTTCTTAATATTTAAGTGTAGTTGACTTTTTTAATACATGTTGAGCTCTCCTCAAATTTCTGAGAACTATATTTAGATGTGTTTTTATATATTGCTAAATTAATTAGCTAGTGTTTTCTTCAGGATTTTTATATTTATGCTTATGGTTGAGGTCAGTGATAATTTTCTTGGCACTGTTCTTTTTGCTTTTGTAAGCAAAGTTACATTAATCTCATAAAATGAATTATTTGATTCCTTTTTTTTTTCTTCTATTCTCTAGCTCTATCAGGAGGATTGTCTATTTCATGGATGTTAAAATTCACCCATACAATCATTTTTTTAAAAATATATTTTATTGATTTTTCACAGAGAGGAAGAGAGAGGGATAGAGAGTCAGAAACATCCATGAGAGAGAATCATCGATCAGCTGCCTCTTGCACACCCCCTACTGGGGATGTGCCCGCAACCAAGGTACATGCCCTTGACCGGAATCGAACCTGGGACCTTTCAGTCCCCAAGCCGACGCTCTATCCACTGAGCCAAACCGGTCCCGGCCCATACAATCATTTGTACCTGTTATCTTTTAGGTGGCTGAGATTTTTAGTTAACTCTTTTTTTGTTACATAGCCTTTTTATTTAGAAATTTATCTTGACACATATTCATGATTCTATAAGTTAAACCATTGTCTGTGTTCTGTGTTTTGAAATGAATTTAAAGAGGCAATTGTAGCCCTGCTTTATTATTTTAATTTTTTTGGAAGCTATATTCTTTAGTATTATTTAATTATTTTTTTCCCCCTTTCAAAGTTGTCTTGCTAGACATGATTATTTTATTGGTTTTTGTTTTGACTATCTTAGTTTATTTCTTCTTCAACTTTTTTATGTGCTGTTCTTTTATAGTAGTTTATTTCTAAATCTTTTAAGATTTCTCTCAATTTCCTCTGTAATTCGAAACTTATGCAGGGTGCCTTTTGTAACTTTTAATTATACGTGTTACTTATTTTTAAATTTTATTATTTATTTTAAATTTAGTTCCTTTGAAATTTGTTGAACCTTCCATTTTAACATAATACCATCATCAATTTTTTTGTAAGTATTCTCTGAGTAAAAATAAAAAATTAAATATATTTTTCTGGTTTTTGGATGCAAAATTTTATGTATGTCAGATACACATACATACCACAAACGTAGGTCACTTCTGTTAATTTTATTCATTCTTATTAAATATGTCAGTCTAAAGCCTCCTATTATGATAAGGTTTGCCAATTTATCCCTGTGATTTTTGTAAGGGAAGAAGTCTTTTAACTCAGGTTTTTTCATAATTTCCATTACCTGTTTGAAATTCAGATGATAAAAATCTTAGGATACTTAATAGGGAATTACTACAGGTTTTTGACCACTAGTCGTCAGTATTGAACCATCTGTTGTAACCTAACAGGCATGTTCTGTTAAAGTTGATAACCTTGGTTGAAAAATGATTCTTTATAGTAATAATAATAATAATAATATATATATATATATATATATATATATATATATATATATATATATATCAACTCTTAGGGCTTCCTGAAAGTATACTTGGCACAAATATTGTAACTGAAAAAATTTAATTAATTATAGATATTTAAAATTTTAAGTTTAAAACAGTGTTGCTCTCCACTGTTGAAAAATAAAGGATGACACACTTATACATGGTAAGACATCTGCTATGTTTAACAGTAAAACTATCTTTTCTATGCTTTTTTGTTAGAGTTTCCTTCATGCTTCCTATTCAGGATTACAGTTATTTCCTCCCTCTCTGCCTGCTGCCCTCTGCAGAAGAATCTTTTTTACATATAATAAAATAATTAGATGCTATAATTTGAAATGAGTTTATTTCCCTGGAATTATATTCCATGCCACTTTCCACATTTTATGTCTCTAAGTCATGCAAAAGTGTCCCAAAGATACTTTAGCTAAATTTTTATCATATATAGATCCAAATCTTTCTCTTGTCATTTTCTTCTCCTTAATAATCAATGCCTTTGGTACCTTGCTGTCCACCCACCCCACTTACAATAGTTTTCAACTAATGTTCCTAATGCTGTGCGTTCTCACTTTGGCTAATTTTGTTTGTTTTCTGTACTTGGTAGAAAAGCTGTATTATGACACATTGCATTTCTAGTTAATTTCCATTTCTATTCTGTACACTGGGTCCTTTTTAAAATTTATTTGAATACTGAATGTTTGGCATTAATTATTTCTCAAGGCATGAAAAACTCACGTTTTTTGCATCTTTTTCCATATTATTGTCAAGTTACAGCTACAACTTTATTATATAACTAGAAGCCTACTGCACGAAATTCATGCACTTGAAGGGTGAGTCCCTCAGCCCAGCCTGCACCCTCTTGCAGTCCAGAAGCCCTTGAGGGATGTTCAACTGATGGCTTAGGCCTCTAAGTGGCATCCTTAGTGCTGCCTCAGAGGCGGGAGAGGCTCCCGCCACTGCTGCTGTGCTCACTAGCCGTGAGCCTGGCTCAGGGCTTCTCGCTGAGTAGCGCTCCCCCTGTGGGAGTGCACTGACCACCAGGGGGAAGCTTCTGTGTTGAGCATCTGCCCCCTGGTGGTCAGTGCATGTCATAGTGACCGGTCATTCTGCCATTCAGTCGATTTGCATATTTGCCTTTTATTATATAGATTTATTTAATGGTGCTTCTAGGGCAGTGAGAAAAAGTTACAGTCTTGTTATTATTTGAGCTTAAGACCTTTGAAACATTGCTGGCCAGTATCAAAGGTGGGAATAAGTTAGAGGGATGCTGTGATTCAAAGCCACAATGCCTGGACAGTTTGGTCACTGGGGTTCCAATTCCTGTTTTTTTCCCTTTTGACCTGTGGACTTGTACAGAAGGTGCTAAACTTTGTGTGTGTGTGTGCATGTGCACATGTGTATGGTTCATCCTAATAAGTAGCTCCTATGATTTATTTTTCTTAAAATGATGGATATTCATCTTGATAAAATAATTTCAATTTTGTTTTTAAAAACTTATGTCTCCTTTATATCCTTGCCTTCTGTATTTATCCCATATTTCAATCCAGTCCATCATTAAATCCTGTCAGCTCTATTTTAAAAATATTTCCTGAATTGGTAGCTATTCTTCCCCTTTACCTGACTGCTCTCGTCTATCATCTTGCCACTATTGTTGCCTATCTGGGCTAGTACAGTAGCCTTGTTTCCATTCCTCGCTCCTTACAGATTCCTCACAGAATTAGATACGGTCTCTTCAAAACTCTTAAAAAGTGTTGCTTTTAAAAATCGCATTCAGAATGAGATCTGAAGTCCTCAGCCTATTGCCCCATCACCGAATTTTCTGTGGTTCTTCCTCTTGCCCATTCTAGGCCAAGTGCATGGGCTTCTTGCTTTTTCATGGACATTGTCAGGCGAGGGTGCCTGCTCCTGGACATTTGCACATTCCATTTCCAGAGGCAGGCGTTTTCATTTCTGAAAACAATTGCATTGCTTATTCCCTCATGTCTTTTAGAGCTCCACTTCAGAAAGGCCTTGATAACTCTCCTCAGGACCCTGTCTTTGTGCCTGACCTCCTTCCACTGCTGTATTTTCTCTTTGTAATGCTGTTCTTTGCCTGTCATTTGCTGCCTTCCTGATTCAGACTTTGTGAAGGCAGACACTCAGTCTGTTGTGTTCATTGCTGTGTCGCTAGCACCCAGAGCAGTTGCTGGCCTAGAATAAGGTCCCAGTGGGTATTTCTTGAAGGAATGAACAAACAAATATTGCATACTATGTAGCAGCACTATTTGTAGTAAAATATCATACTATTGTATGTACCTACTATGTGCTAGTTACTATACTGGGGACTAGGGATGTAAAGATACTTCAATGCTGCCTTACCCTTTCAAGACTTCCAGTTGAGTTGAGGAAATAGTAATATTAACAATCACTGTCATCCAGTAAGGGTGTCATTTTAGCTTTGCAGAGGTTTAGAGTAGGCCCAGGGGGAGAGAGTTACCCTTTCTGGCCCTTTGGGAAAATTTGGGTAGGAGGGGTGCCTTTGTGCTGAGACTTCGGGTTTTCAAATCATTGTAGACATTTCTTCTATGAATGTGATTTTCTACACCATTGCTTTTTCTTACATGATAATAAGCACTTTACCAATCTGTGGCTGAAATGCTTATTTAAATTCTGACTCACTAGACTTTTGATTCACAACATTGCTTTTTGTCTTATCATTTTATACCATACTAATTATTTCCTTCTCTCTTTTATGTTTGTTACCTGTGGACAAGTTGTGTGTGTGTTTATTTTTTTCATTTTTTTTTCAAGGATATGATAAACACTGTTTTCTCTAAAGTTGTGAAAGAACCATTAATGTCAACATGCAAATGGAAAGGAAATAGATGGAAAAGAATGATGGGCTATTATGGGATTTGTCTTTCAAAGCTGGTTGAGCACTATTTGGCACAGCTTGAAATGTGAAGTTTCTGACGTATCATGTTCTTTAGTTTTTTTCACTTAGTCATTTTCTTTTTCTTTTTTTTTTTTTATAAATATATTTTATTGATTTTTCACAGAGAGGAAGAGAGAGAGATAGAGAGTTAGAAACATCGATGAGAGAGAATCATCGATCAGCTGCCTCTTGCACACCCTCCACCGGGGATGTGCCCGCAACCAAGGTACATGCCCTTGCCCGGAATCGAACCCGGGACCTTTCAGTCCGCAGGCCGACACTCTATCCACTGAGCCAAACCAGTCCCGGCATCACTTAGTCATTTTCTTGATTTCCCTCCTTACCTCCTATACTTACCCCTCACGCCTTATTTAACTTATTATCTACTTTATTAGGCATTGGGTATTTCAGGTGACACTAAAACCCTTGTAATATTCTCTATGTGGAAAAAACATTTTTCACCAAACTGCCTATGGAAGACAAGTTGGAAGAGATCTTGGATTTTTATCTCTTTCAACTCAGAACTTGTATTTCCATTAATTGAGCTAACTCCCTGAGTGGTTTATGTATGGATCTCATAGACACAATATCCATTAGCCATGCTATTTTTCTTGTATTGGGAAACATTGAGACTAATTGCTGGCTGGATTAAAGAATATTCCATTTTCATAATGTATTTGAGGATCTTACTACTTAATATTAATAAAACAAAAGTTGAAAATTTAGCCTTGCTTAGTGGTTGAACATTGCCCTATGAACCAGGAAGTCACTACTGGATTCTGGGTTAGGGCACATGCCTGGGTTGTGGTTGATCCCAAGGTATGAGGGGCAGCAAGAGAACATGCTAGAGGCAGCTGATCAATGATTCTCTCTCATCTTTGATGTTTCTATCTCTCCCTTTTCTTTTCTCTCTGAAATCAATAAAAATGTAAATATTTTTTAAAAAGTTGAAAGTTTAGAAATGTATCCTATAAGGTAGAAGTGATATGCCAACTATTAGTTTGTAAGTTAAGGCCTTTGGATTCCTGTGAAGGGTGAGATCTTATGAGATGATGTGTAGTTGTCCTGAAATTCTTATAATCTAATTTAAATATAATTAACACTTATGTCATGTCTTCTTATGCTTTTGACTTCATTAAGGACATTAATTATTAAATGCTTATAATGTGCTTTTTACCCCATTTCACCTATCTGTCTCCAAAATTCTCTCATGTATACCAACATTTTATTATTACTCAAGTGTTTTTGAATATAGTATGTTTCTCAGAATGTATTTCTGGGTTGATCATTTTGCTTGTAGCTTTCTTGTTTCAAATCTCATTGAAATTAGTCTTAATGCAGTTTTTTTGCCCCCACTCACCACATCTTGTTTTGGGTGTTGTACATTCTATGATAATTAGTTTAATAATTATGGATTATTATGTGTCATTATGTTTATCCAAATAATGGATTGTTTGCCCTTTATGTTTTTTTAAAAAATATATTTTTATTAATTTTTTTACAGAGAGGAAGGGAGATGGATAGAGAGAAACATGGATGTGAGAGAAACATTGATCAGCTGCCTCCCGCACTCCCTCTACTGGGGATGTGCCTGCAACCAAGGTACATGCTCTTGACCATAATCGAACCCAGGACCCTTCAGTCCACAGGCTGACGCTCTATTCACTGAGCCAAACCTGTTTTGGCAAGCCCTCTATATTCTTGAAGAGTCCTTTCTTGTCCTCTCTGTCGGAACTGTGACTATTTTATTTCACTTATTCTTAAGGATATATTGTAAAGAATCTTGAATTTTGTTTGAAAATAGTTAAGGTTTACTTTATAAATAAATTACTTTTATTAATCCTGTGAACCGCATTTAAGTCTGACATATATTTTATGTACATATCTTATGACTAGATCTCAAATTATTGCTTAATCACATTTATTTTGCTGTGTGTACTTATTTGTTCTTAGCCAATATTGTCATTGTAAATTATAACTAACAAGGCTAGCATAAATCTGTGTTAGTCCCCTTGTGTGGCATCATATGCAAATAAACATTTAATTTTGTTAATGCTATGATGATGATGAAAAGTGTCTGTGCGCTTGTTGACTGAACAGCTGCCTGGCAATAGGCAGAGATTTTCTGAGTGCAGAACTTGTTTAATTTCTACTTTATGCTTTTCTTAAAGAATGGAATGTTTCTATCTATATTTTCAGTGAATTTATCCTAGACCATCTGTTTATAAAGCCCTTTTCCATCATTATCAATTAATATTTATTGGGCAACTACTGAGTGCATAGTAATATTGTGCAAACAAAGACTTCTCTGCTACTGATAGACTTATTCATTGACTTGGTACTGTTTTATTTTGATTAGAAAACAGTAAAAAAACAAAAAACAAAAAACAACCCAAATCCAAAGGCATAAAATAACATCCTCTAACTCTGAACAATGAAAGATGTTGTATATTTACAGGGCATTCTGCTCAAACATATCTAAACCTTGAGAAATTTTAAATTTAATTTCCATAATTATCTATCATCTTTTGTTTGTCAACAATTTGTATTCAGTGGTCCTGTATTTACAAAGTCAAATGAAGTATCATTTTGCTTTGGGATGTCTAATAAAACTGTGAGTCTCTTTTTTGAGAGGAAACTACTCAGATAAAAACAGACCCTCCACTAAGAGCATTTGCTTTTTGATTTTGAAGGAAATCCTGGAAAGTGCACTTGTTGGGCTCACATTTAACTTTACTTGCAAGATTTTTATTAAGTAAAAGGTTGCATAAAAATAAAATCCTTTCCAGTAAAAGCAGTGGCATTTTAGGGAATCATACTCATTACCATTGTTGCTTTTGAATTAAACAAGTTAAAGACTTGGATGCCTTTTTAGCATACCAACTTTATAGGCAGTAATTAAGGTCTTATTTTGCAGATTAGCAAACTTAATAATATTTGAAGAATGAAATTCTGAAACTGATTTATAGGGGTTTTGCTTTTGAGCTATTATAGTCATGGGTAGTGGGTGTTTGCTGATTCATCCCTGATCTCTGGCCTACTTAGTCTTCCATGTGGCCTTTGGCTAAGGTTTAGGGTAAAGACTATGTCTGTGGAACTGAGCAAAGAGAATTGGCTCTCATGGTGATTGAACCTATGACCTTGGTTAGCTTCATTGGCACAGGGTGACTTAACAAATCAGCCTCCATAAATATAGACATAGTGAAACCAATAAATTTGCTTATTATTCATTGGGAAAATAGGTCAGTAATGAGTGGTCATGTATCCTACTACCACAACAATTCCTGTGAGAGCTCTTTGGATTACTGAAATAATAAACACCTTATTGTAAGAAGACAAAAATACCAATGTCCTTAATGATTAATAAATCTTAGTTTACTATGTGATATTTGATAATTACTCTAGCCTTTGAAAAACGGGAATGGTTGCATCTTATGGCTTGACTTACTGTACTTACCACTTGCATCTGGATAATATGCACAGTGTAACTGGCAGCAAATTTTTAGAATTTCTCTCTTACTTAGAGGATCCTGAAAATCTGCATGGTGTAATCACTATTGGATCTTCTTCGGGTCTCTATTATGCATTTCTATTGTCAATTACTGATTTTTTTTTTTTTTTACTTTGTAGATGTTTGTATGAAATTTTTGTTCCTTGGTTATATTTGAAAAATAAACTTCTTTGAGCAATTTAAGTAAAATCAATTTAGCTATTTTTGAATTAGATATTGGTTAAGGGATTTAGAATATGAATACATTATTTTCTGCTTTGAAAAGAAACTTTTTTTTTTGTTTGTTTTGGTTTTCATTGGCACAGATAATTCCCAACTGGATGAACTTAAAGGCTAAAATTTTCCATGACTTTAGCTAGTTCTCATGCATGAGGAATTTCTAACATGATTTAGGAAAAACAAAATTTGGAAATGTAGAAATAAAATCTATGTTAATTTAAATGAGCAGAACAGGTTTAAATAAAATTCTGCTGTATTATTTATGTATATATTCCTTTTCTAAATAACTATTCTATTGATAGTTGATGGTTTTAGAGCTGTGCTTTAGGCTTCCAAAATAGGATTTTGTAAATAGACATCAGATTTCCATGTTTAAAAAAAATCCAATTAAATAAGGTTCTCATTATAATGTTTTATATATAATAAATAATTAATAACATTTTATCTTGATTTAAAAAATAACAAATGTCTTTAAAGATGTATAAAAATTTTATTATATATAAATACAAACAACTAGTATCTTCTGCTTATAGCTTGTGTGGTCTACTTTGGGTCAAAATATTATATTTTGACTCTTCAGATATTTATTTTATTCCTACATGAAGAATTTAGTTATAAAAATATAGCCAAATGAGCAATGAAGTCATAAGAAGACATAGGAAAACCTTAAAGGCATATTACTAAGTAAAAGACAATGTGAAAAGACCACATGCTGTGTGATTCTGACTCTCATATGACATTATGGAAATGAAAAAAAAACAACAAAAACTATGGAGTAGTAAAAAGATCAGTGGTTGCCAGGAGATGGAGTAGGGAAGAGAGGGATAAGAAGGTGGAGCACAGGATTTTTACAGCAGTTGAAGATACATTATAGCAGCGTTTTTCAACCGCTGTTCCGCGGCACACTAGTGTGCCGCGAGATGTTGCCTGGTGTGCCGTAGGTGCAGACAAGACAAGAATTTTATAATTTTTCACTATTTTGTTTACTTAATATTTCATAATAAAGTAATTATAAAATACTTTCTTTGTGTTTATTTGATTCCTATTCAAGAGAATTACTTTATATATAGTCAATATAGGCACAGAGTTAAATTTTTTAACATTTTCTAATGGTGGTGTGCCTCGTGATTTTTTTCATGAAACAAGTGTGCCTTTGCCCAAAAAAGGTTGAAAAACACTGCATTATAGTATCTATTTTCTCTCTCTCTCTCTCTCTCTCTCTCTCTCTCTCTCTCTATATATATATATATATATATATATATATATATATCCCTAATATGCAAACAACCGAACAACTGGTCACTATGATGTGTATTGACCACCAGGGGGTGCCACATGTGGAACATAGCGGGTGTCAGCAGCAGGCAGCAGAGCATGGAATGTGGTGGAAATTAGCTGCGGTGAGATGGTGGAGCAGGTGAGCGGGGGTACCAGACCTCGGCAGGGTGCTGGTAGCTGTCATTGGGGCAAACCTCTGGTGGTCACTGAAAATTTTTTGCTCCCACGTACTGCAGTCTTACTGGGCACTTGCACCTGCTGCTGGCACTGGAGCCACCACTCACACCCCCTACGAGCACCTGCCAATGTCCGGTGCTGCCCCTGATTGTTCAGTGCTGGCAGTGGGTGCGAGTGGTGGATCTGGTCCTGATCACCCCTGAAGGCTTCTCTACTTCCCCCTGCTCCTGAGGGGTGATCAGGGCGGCAGCTGCCTCTCACAGCCACTGTTGGTGACAGCTATGCTTGTACCTGCTGTAAATTGCTCTGCGCTGTCAGTGTGTGGGAGTGAGGGGAGCGGGGCTGCCAGCAGAGGGGAGACTGGAGGCCGCAGTGGGAGGGGATGGGCAGGGGCACAGAGGATGGGCTGAGATCCATCCCTGTGCCCACTGCAGCCTGATGGCCCACAGTTCCTTTCAAGGTGCACAAATTTGTGCATTGGGCCCCTAGTGATACTATAATGATGGGTATATGTCATTATGTTCATCCAAACCCATAGAATGTGCAACACCCGGAAGTGAAGAAAAGGAAACCCTAGTACACTATTGGTGGGGATGTAGACTGTTGTAACCACTGTAGAAAAAGTATGGAGTTTTCTCAAAAGATTAAAAATGGAACTGCCATTTGACTTGGTGATCCCACTTTTAGGAATATATTCCAAAACAACCATTAGAAAGAATATATGCACCCCTATGTTTAAAGCAGTGCTATTTACAATAGCTAAGATCTGGAAACAGCCCAAGTGCCCATTATAGATGAGTGGGTAAAAAATGCTGTGGTACATCTACACAATGGGTTACTCTGCAACTGTAAAAAAGAAGGATCTCTTACCCTTTAAAACACCATGGAGGGACCTGTGGAGTGCTAAATGAAATAAACAATCAGAGAAAGATATGTATCACATAATCTCACTTATATGTGGAATCTAGTGAACAAAACAAACTGGCCGAAAAAAAGAAAAAAAGATCCAGAGACACTGAAGCATGCAATAGACTGATGAATTTCAGAAGGAGGGGGGATGAGTGGGAAGAGATTAACCAAAGAACTTATATGCATATATGCATAACCCATGGACACAGACAATAGGGTAGTAAAGACTTGAGGAGGGGGTGGGAACAGGGTGGAGGGGATAAATAGGGGCAGAAAAGGGAAACACCTGTAATACTTTCGACAGTAAAGATAAATAATAAACAAAATGAACCCTAATGTGAACTGTGGACGCTGGACAATGATGATGCATCAGTGTTGTTTATCATTTGTAGCACCATTGGAAGGTGTTGATAATGGATGAGACTGGAGTCAGGGTGCATATGGGAACTCTGTACATTCCTCCCAGTTTTGCTGGGAATCTAAAACTGCTCCCAATCAAAGTCTTTAAAAATATACTATATATAGTAAGAACAACTATTTTTCTAATTATCAGTGACATGGCTGCTTCATCATTTTTTATTGTTGCTGGAAAAAATATCTGACTTGAAGGTATACTTTAAGTATCACATTACTGATCTAATGTTGAATATGAGCCCAGAATTGTTTTTTTTTAAATAATATTGTTGGTTTGCCAATGAATCATCTACACGTTCTTACCCTGTGTCCAAAAGCATGCAACTGTGCATGCTGAGTGATTAGGAAAGCTTATGTTCTTTTTTTTTTTTTTTTTTTTTTTTGTAATTTCAGTGGCCTGTGTGGAACTTAAGATGTGACCTTTATTTCATTCCAACTCCAGCATTCTTATACAAGCTTGCTGGTCCATTTAAAATAAACAAAGGGCCTTTAATTCTCTTATTTGTTCTATATTTTTGAGTGTGTTATTTTTTTTAAAACCTCCTGAGAAACATGCGTCTTGTCAAGGTTGTGGGAGTTTTTATGGTCAGATAAGATGTTTACATTTTCCTTTTCTCTTTTCCCCTCCTCTCTCAAAGGAAAGGAAGCATTTAAAAAATGTAACTAAGAATTCAGATTCATTTACCTCTTAAAAACCTGCAGTAGGACAATACTCAATGTTAGTCTTTTTAATGGAAGTAGGCACACTTACGGAAAAGAAGAAAGATTATTGTTATTAAAGATTTAAATGTGCCCTAGGGACCCTCTATTAAGGCTCAGTGTTGTTGCTGTGTTCTTAAATGTGTAAAAGACAGTCTGAATTCTAGATCAGGGCACATGATAGCTTTATAGCTAAACTGCTTTTAGGGAAAATTAAAAAAAAAAAAAAGCCCAAAAAGCTTTAAAGGGCAAAATAACGGTAATAGAAATTCATTGGCATGTGATGTTTTTTCTCTTTTTATAACTGCTTTTACTGGGTTAGTTTTAATATAATTCTAAGCTGCTTGATCTAAGTCAAGTGGAAAAGAAATCCACTGCAGGCTTATACATTTTAAAAAGGTGGTAAATGTGTTGAAGTTTATTATTAAGGTTTAAAGAAATGGCTTCTAATTTTGACTCAGTAAATTTTTAAAATGTTGCTTGTTGAGTATTATCTGGGTTTTCAAGAAGTTTCAAGTGCATTAATATATATTTATTAGGTCTTACGAGTTAGATTTTCTTTAATGTTTGATTTTAAGTTAGATAATGTAAGAAGCAGGGTCAATATTCTGGGCTAGAATTTTGCTTGTGTGTTTGCTTATTTACTGACTCTTGGTGTAGAAGAAGCAGAAATAATGTTCAGACTTAATGTCATTTCTAGCTGATATGGTGGAAATGCAGTAATTGGCTGTGGGTTGATCCTTAATCTCTCACTTTTTGTCCTCTACTGAAAACAATAGGATTTAAGTTCTCACTGACTGAGTTTTCCAAGATTTACTTATCCTTAGAGTAAAATGAGAAATAAAAAAGAAGAGTATTAAACAACATTTTAGATATCAAGTAGAGCTACAATAGAAAAATATATTATTTTAGAAAAGTGCTATTATAAATAACTGGTCAAATGTTAAAGATGGAAACTGAGGAGAAAAGGAAATTTTATTACAAATTCCTAGATATCTAAGGGAATTAGAGGTTCTCTTATTCAACAAGCTCATATATGGAAATTTGGATTTTTCAAAAAACAGTTCACTTCCAGAAGAATTATGTTTTTATAGGGTAAAATTTCATGTACCAGAAGTAGAAAACACAGTTTAATTAATTAAAGTTCAGCTTATTGATTTTTATTCTTTTAACAGCAAGTAAAATTAATATAATACTTATAAGAAATGAAGATTAGATATCTGTTAGTGTGAGAATAAGAGTAATTATTTCCCATATTGCCCTTTAAGGAGATGTTTCCTGATAACTGCCAGGTCCTTTCTTTACAGGGTGGGGCAAGTGGGAGTGTTGGACATGGTTATGAGCATTCAAAATTGAGAACTAAAATAGAGGCAAATTGCTCTGCATAACTTGGACAGGGAGATTTAGAAGCATGTGGGGAAGATCCAGAAATAACAAACAAAACAAAACAAAAAACAGCTAATGAGGCTGGGCAGGATGTAGGGGAACAGGAAAGAAGGGTAATTCCTGGTTGGTAGAGTTGCCCAAGATAATTTAGAGGATACCCAATGTTTGATGGGGCTTTGATGAGTGTGAGTACATCTACGTAGCCTTATGTAAATTTTAGATCACTCAATGCTTTTGGTGTAAGCAGGTAGCCTTATATAAATTTTAGACCACTCAGTGCTTTTTGATGTAAGCATGTTATCTTGGGATGAATACAAAGAGGTTTCACATTCTGCTTACTGGTGGGCACTGGCCTGTAAGTTAACTTACTAGGAATCTGGGTTACATTAGACTGTAAGGTTTGATGGGGGAAAATTTGTAGGCCAAAAAGAATTCATAGTGTTATAGTTGGTCTGGTTTTGAGCTAAAGTTGGTGGGTGAAACTTTAATGATACTTGCATAGCTTCAAAATAATCTAGTAAAATATTTGTTAGTTACTTTGGTGATTTTAACATATTTCCACACATTCTTTGAAACTCTCCCTTCTGCTAGGTAGAGCTTAACTTTTTTTTCTTTGAGTATGGGCTGAGTTTAGTGACTCTTTTAACAAATAGTGTGTGGAAAGGAGACTAATGTTATGGTAAGGAAATTTGGCAGATACCACCTTACCTTAATTGAGTACTCGAAGTTAATATCCCCAGTCCTGAGTCATGCTGATACTGGGTCCCCTGCAATGTGATGCAACGAGAAGGGCACTTACCTCTGTTATGTCTTCCACACTCCTTCCAAATTTATGAGCCCTGTCTAATCATGAGAAGACAACAGGAAAACCCAAATTGAGGGAAATTTTATAAAGTGACTGACCTGAATTTACCTGGAGTATCTCTTCACAAATGCTGAGATAAAAAAACAAGGAAAGACTGAGAAACTTTCACAGACTGAGAAACTTTTGCAGATTGGAAGCTGCTCCATAGTACCCTGAAATTGGATTTTGGTACAAAAGAGAACATTTGAAAGTTGAATAAAGGCCATAGCTTAATGGTTTTGCAACAATGTTAATGCCTTAGTTTTGATAAACATACCATGATCATATAAGATGTTAATTTTAGGAAACAACTATGAAGGGTATATGGTAACCTTGAGCTATTTTTTCAAGTGTTCTGTAAACTTAAATTATTTTAAAAATAAACCAATTCATGAGCTTTCTTTACTAAGGAAAAGACTAGCCCTAGCTGCTTTGGCTCAGTGGTTGGAGCTTTGGCTTGTGAACTGAAGAGTCCAGGGTTCGATTTCAGTCAATGGCACATACCTCAGTTGCAGACTCCATCCCCACACCTCCTGGGGCACATGCGGAAGGCAACCAATCAGTGTCTTTCCCCCTCTCCTTTTCCCTCTCCCTCTCACTCTCCTTCTTCTTCCTCTCCCTCAAAAAAAAAAAAAAAAAAAAAAAAAAAGACTAAAATGATGACTTGTGAAACAGCAAAAGGTTATTAATTAACTCTTTGACTTAAACCCCAAAACAAATATTTATTTTCCCATATTACTCCACCATTATAATTGTTTTCCCAGAAAGAAAAACAACTTGGTGCTTGAGAAAATACGGCAATTAATAAAGGTGGGGGAAATTGGGAACACTTACATGTATGTGATGAACAGCATTGGCCAAGCCAACTGAAAGGTGAAATTGCTATTCAGAGATTGTAAAGGAATATTTATTCATCCATTTCAATCACATAGGTTTGCCACCTAAAATGTGCCAAGTCTTGTGTTAGAAGTAAAACGTGATCTTGACAGTTGAGGTTTCTGGCCATCTGAAGCTTACACGGTAGTGACACCAAAGCTTTTGTATTACTCTTTGGAAATGTAAGCCTCTGGATAAACAAGGATCAGTTTGAATGACTAAGTAAGAAAAATTAAGCATATAAATGTGAGTTAAACATATCTCAATGCACTTAATCAAAATGAAGTCTGCAAACATATGGGAAATGTTAATATAACTTTCTTGTTTTTTTTATGTAAAGTGTTATAGGACTTGAAAAATGTGAGTTTTGGAAATCATAAAAAAGGGACAGAAATGGATTAATTCCAGTTAGTAAAATGGAAAAATTTCTTCCCTGGAGAATTTTCCAACAAGCCAAAATTGAATAGATTATGCATATATAGAATTAAACATTATTACAAAATTTACCCTATAATAAAGAACGAAAAGCAAACATTAAAATCACTTGATAGCTACCTGAAAGTATTATGATTGTAATACTTTATCAATGTTAACAATTCAGTAATTATTATAGTAATTATTATAGTCTTTTATTATACCTTTTAATGCTTTATAAGTATCAAATTATTTAGTCTTCATATCTGTCCTGTTAGGTTGATATTATTATTCCCTCAGAGAGCCTGAGTCTATATCCTGTTTCTGTCACTAACTAGGTTGAATGATGCAACAAGCATGTTTCTACTTCGATGAATGACCTAGTTAGAATGGGCAAGTTATTCAATAACTTGTACTCCAACTTCCCACTTCATAAAATGGGTTTACTAATAACACATGGAATTATCATGGAAAGTAAATGTTATATTCAATATATGTAATGTATTTTTTTAAACATATGTGAGAAGAAGCAGAATGCCTGGATATGGTAAATGCTATAAAAGTGTTATAATATTACTGTACTCAAAGTATTTTTAATTCTGATGATTTCTTTCTTTTTTAAAAAAATTTATCTTTATTGTTGAAATTTTCCCTATTGACCACCTCCATTCTACTCCTGTTCCATCCCCCCTCCCAACCCCGCAAGGCCTTTACCACACTATTGTGTCCATGGATTATGCATATAAGCAAATAAGTTCTTAGGTAAATCTGTCTCCCCATCCCCACCCCTGCCTTTTCTCTGAGATTAATAAGTCTGTTCCATGCTTCTGTATCTCTGATGATGTTTCTTTCATCAGTTACTTTTTATTTATGGGAGTAGGAGCCATGGCAGAGCCATAATCTCATGGGCATGGTTGTTTTATGTACACGCATATTTGTAGCCCCTAGCACAGTGCATTGCATGTTATAAATGCACATAGAAGTCATTTGTTACGTATGTAAGTGTATGAAATTGAATATGATGGATTACACTTATATTTAGACAGTTTTTAACATGTTCTGCTGTCTGCCTAAAAATTTGCTTTTCTATAGATCCTGTTGGAAAAGACTTATGACAGTTTGGGATTTCTCAATTTGGATTGTCTCTACATAGACACCTTCTAAGTCTAAATGCTAAGATTGTCAAAACATTTTTGAATAAATGGAATGCTTTTTCCATGTCATGAAAGATTGTTCCAAGTATAAATTTCCCCTTAAATTTAACATAGAAACAAACCCAAACAAATACTTTTGCGGTTAACTTTTGACATTTGTATTAGTTTTTTTTTTTTTTTTTTTTTTTCCATTTTATTAATGAGAGAAAAATGTAGAAAAGAATGCTTTCCCCCTGTGTGAAGTATGGTTTGAAAAGCCAGTTATATGTTGTGATAAAATGTCATATGTGTAATAAAGATGCAACAAGCATGTTTCTACTTCGATGAGATTTTTTTTCATAATTTGGAAAATTAGTGAGCTAGTTTTTAGTATTATATCTAAATAGTTGAGCAGGTAATGTAATTTTTAAATACCATTATTTCAGCAGGCAGTAAGCTTTTCTTTTTTCCAAGAAAACAGTTAGCTGTCTGCACTTTCTGATCGTGTAACAAAATACTCAAAGATGGGGGGAAAAAAGTGAAACTGAGTGAAAATTGATTAGGAAGATTAGGAATTTGCTTATATTTGATTTTAACTGGAATGGTCTTAGGATTTCAGTGAATGAGCAGGTTGTATCAAATTATTTAGTCTTTATATCCATTCTATAAGGTTGTGGTGCTCAGTGTGTGTTATAGAACTGCTCCCTGATGGTCAGTGCATGTCATAGAACAGTCGAGTGGTCGGACACTTAGCATATTAGGCTTTTATTATATAGGATATTTCCAACATCCATAACAATCCTAAAGTTTTTAAATATTTAAGTTCAGCCCTTTATATGACTTAAAATAAAAATTTGTTGTACAACTCATATTCATTTTTTTCAGCCTTTTCTTAGTAAGTCCTAGTAGTGTCTTTTAGTTTTATATGTATTTTAGTCTGATACACTTTCCCCATCTCTTTCATTCTAGGCATTGAAGAAACAAGAAGCTAAAACAGATGATGAGGGCGTAATGCAAAACAAGCTAAGACAAACTGAAACTGAGAAGAACCAAGTAAGGTTTTGAAAGTTATATTCCAAAGAGTAGTACTGTTTGAGGCAGTGATATTTTTTGAGTGCCTGAGATCCTTTGTTAGAACTCAGTGAAGCCTTTCTAGATTGATGTGGAGACACTTGGCTTGAAGGTTCTGCCACTTTGCCACTTGCTCCTAGAAACATGTACAGGTTGTTTGCTACCTTATCATCTGGCCACTCTACTTTTCTTTTTTAAATTAAAAAAAAAAGGTTTTTGATGATGTGTTAGAAAGAGAGGAAAGGAGAGGGATAGAAAGATAGAAACATTGATGAGAAAAAAAAAATAAAAGAAACATAGATAAGAGAGAATCATCAATTGGCTTCCTCCTGTACCTCCTGGGGATCAAACTCACAGCCTGGGCACATGCCCTGATTGGGAATTGGACCATGACCTTCTGCTTCAGAGGTCGATGTTCATCTGCTGAGCTGCAACTGCCAGGCAGGGATATGTTTTTTATTGATTTTTAGAGAGAGGAAGGGGTGGGGAGAGAGAGAGAGGAAGAAAGAAGTATTGATGTGTGAGAGAAACATCTATCAGTTGCCTCTTGTATGTGCCCCTTCTGGGGACTGAACCCAAAACCTATGTATGTGTTCTGACAGGGAACTGAACCCACAACCAAAGTATGTGCCCTGGCTGGTAAGTGAACCTGCAATCTTTGGTGTATGGGACAATGCTCCAACCAACTGAGCCACCCAGCCAGGGCTGAACTTAATATTTAAAAACTTTGGGAATGTTATGGGATGCTGGAAATGTTCTATATAATAAAAGCCTAATATGCTAAGTGTCTGACCATTTGACTGTTGTATGACACCCACTGACCACCAGGAAGCAGAAGCTTCAACCAGTAGGTTTGCTTGCTGCTGGGGTCTGGCTGATGGGGACTGGGCAAGATGGGCCAGACGTGCCCTGGAGTCCTCCTGTGGTCCATTCCCAGGCTGATCATGCACCGGTGTGGTCTCTTTGCCTGACCTGCACCCTCTTCCAATCCGGGATCCCTCAGGGAATGTCAGAGAGCTGGGTTTGGTCCGAATCCTGCAGGCCAAGCCAAGAAATCCCACCTGTGCACGAATCCGTGCAATGGGCCTCTAATTAGGAATATAAAATATATAAAATTATCAGTTGGATGAAATATACTTTGATTCATTGGGTTTCTGAAATTTTTATTTTATTTCAGTTCATATGATACATGTACTAATTTAAAGACAGAATTGTTTTAGAATTTGAATTAAAATGGTTTCAAACTGGAAGGCATTTCAGAAGTTGTTTAATATGCAATCCTTATTTTAAAGGCAACAGAAAGGAGATCTAAGGAAAAGAGATTTAAACAAGGTCATAGCTGGGATGGAACTGATTAGAACCCAGCCCTTTTGAAGTCTGGTCTGGCTTACTTTTGTTATGTAGTTAACATTATTTTAATAGAAGCATTAATATGTGTTTATAGCAAGGTATTTATTATTCCATATTATCTTCTGAAAACTTTCCCTCTTTTTGCCTTTTAAGTTGTGTCCATATAATTTAGAGAACTTGCATCCCATTGGACATTTTTCCTTATTCTTTGTTGACACTCTAGCTTGAACAGGAATTGGAGCTGTCTCGAAGGTTACTGAATCAGTCAGAAGGCAGCAGAGAAACACTTTTGCAACAGGTAAGTCTATACAACCTATGATAAGCTGCTTTTAAATGAAATCAGGATTGAATTTCTTTCTTTATTAAATGTCATTTGAAAGGAAAAGCCTAGCTCTTGAATAATTTTTTCCTAAGGAATGTATATCAGTATATACATAAGTGAAAGATGAAATCCTCAGGAAGATTCTGAGAAAGCAAGCAAAAACACCAGGCCAAGTTTCCACTGTGATCGTGTATTTTACTGATGGCTTTTCCAACGTTGGTCTTATCTGTCTTAGCATGTGAGACTGGATGTGTAAGATAAAATTTTCCCAGAGGCTTAATTTTCCTCAAGGAGGCATTGGAGAGTGAAGGAAGCAGCAAAATGCATAAAACAGACTTTTGCATGTTCGGGTTACTTTGAATGCATTATTGTCTTGTATTCACATTTTTAAGATGTTACCTGCCCCCTTTTAACCAAACCTAAGGCTTGCTTTTAAAGCATAAGATTTTGCAGCTTATTAGCCCATAGTGGGAGCTTGGCTCCTCTGATATTTAAAGTTCAATAACTTGAAATAGCTGTCTTACATTCTTTGGATAAGCCTTATGTTTTCCAACTAATTGCTTCTCTGCTTATATTTAACATAAAATGCAATTGTTACTTCCTCTGTTTTGAAATATGGGTTACATAACTCATTATATAATATGCTAGATAGGCAAAGATGTCAGAAATCCTACAGACGTTCAGAAGTGGTATTACATTTTGACAATTAGTGCTGAAAATACACTATCTCACCTGTTTTACAAAATCTTTAAAAATGTTCATTGGCTTTATTCTGCAGCCAGTGGTCCATTGGAATTAATGTTGGCAGAGTTCAGCCTTTCTTTTTTGGAAGTATATATTTATACTTAATTCTACTCTTTTTAAAAAAAAACACCAAAACCAAACTCTGACTTGTACTTTATAATGACATCTTTTAAAGTTAAAGATTTCTGTGTTTGGGTTGCCATTGTGACTTTAGTTCACTCTTTTGGCCACTGCTAACTTGTTTAATGCTCACTGGGGACTTACCTAGTATGTGCTAGGCAGTTTTCTAGCCTCTAGGAATATAGAGATGACTAAAATAGTCCTTGACCTCAAGGAGTTTACAGTTTATTCAGTAGCATTTATTGCTTCATTATTTGGAGCAGTACTTTGATATCAAAATATGCTGTGACCATTTTTCATCAGTTTACCAATCAATAGACCAAGTTCATATGAAATAAGTGAAGTGAAAAATATGAAAATATGCAGTATTTAATTGTTGGTGGTTTTGGTTAATAGTAGTAGGTTCAAATAAAGGTTTTGCTAAAATTTGGTCAAATTCTTTGTCACAGTAGACACAGAGAAGGGAAAAAGACATTCATTCTTTATGGAAGGAATGGGAGGAATAAAGAAATGGAGCAAAAGACTATTCCATGGTTCGGCATGACAAGGAAATTAACTTGGCTTCAACACTGGTTGCACAGCCTAGTAGAAGTAAACTTTTTCCCTAGGAAAATAATCTGTGAGTTCAATTATTCTTTTTTCTTTACTTTTAAAACTTAATTTTGACTATATGTATTTAGGTTGAAGAACTCCGTACACAACTTATGAAAGCAGAAGGTGATCGAAAGGGTTTACAATATCAAGTATCTCAGATTTCCAACCAACAGTTAAACCATCAGGATGATCAAGGAGATGACCGGAGGTTTAGGAGAGGTATAAATCTGATTTGTAAATAGGTTTTAAAAAAATCTTTCTTAAATTCTTGCCATTTTCAGAATTGAAATCCATATGTGCTTTTATCAACTTATTTATTATTATTATTATTATTTTTAATTGATTTGAAAGATAGAGAAACATCAACTTGTTCCACTTATATATGCATTCATTGGTTACTTCTTATATGTGCCTTGACCACACCCTTGCCTTGACATATCAGGTTGATGCTCTAACCAACTGAGCTACCCAATCAGGGTATCTTATCTATTTCTTTATCTACCACAAGGTTTTCAAACAAGATAATGTAATATCCAATTATTTTAAAAATATACTTTATTTTTTTAGCTTTGTGTTTATAGCAATATTGAGCAAAAGGTACAGAGATTTCCAATATACCCTTTGCCCACACACATGAGTAGCCTCCCCCATTATCAACATTCCCCAAGAGGGATACATTTGTTATAACTGATGCATCTACACTGATTGTCATCCAAAATCCATAGTTTACATTAGGGTTCACTCTTGGTGTTGTGTATTCTGTGCGATTAGACAAATATATGATGATGTGTAACCACCTTTATAGTATCACTAGAAACCTGGTGCATGAAATTCATGCCTGGGTAAGTCCTTAGGCCTGGCTGGCGATCAGGGCCGATCTCTAAGGTGACTGGTGGGCAATCAGAGGGCCCCTGATGGCACCCCTCTTGGCTAGCCTGGTGCCACCCACTTGCTGACCCTGCCCCCTGCTGCACTGCTAACACCTGCCTTGGCTGGTTATTTGTAAATTATAAATTAGCACTGCTCATTTGCTGGACCCATTCTCCACTCTGGCCTCTGGTTGCCTCCTTCAGTGGGGCAACTGGTGGGACTATGGGTGAGGGAGGAGTCCCTGCTGGCACCCACCTTGGCCAGCCTGGAGCCACCTGGTGTCTTATAAATGATCTATAAATTTGTTTTGGTAGTGTTTCTTTCCATCTTTCCTTTTCTAGAAAGGAAACTACTGGAAAAAAAGTATTAATAGTTTTAAATGTATATGTTCCAATTTTTGACATCTTAGATTCATGGAAGTTCTTTATGTCTTGATTCTATTCTTGTACTGCAAGCTCATTGAGAAAGGGTCTTTGTGTTATTTACCTCTGAAGGTGATGTTATTAAAGTGTGCTCTGTATCATAGACCAAGTGTCTCATGTTGAGTTAAATACTAAGTCACTTTTATTGTTCAGTGACATAATTTCAGTAGTAGTCCCAGAATTAGTACGTTAGTGGTCATGCACAAACAGAGAGTCAACAGCATCATATGCTTATATTGCAAGAAAAGCATTTTGTTGTGTGAACTTCAGCAACTTCAGTTGGAAATAGCCAAGTTGAAAATTCTTTCAGAATTTTTATTAGACATTGAAGATAATGTGGGGATATAAGGAAAGTGAAAGGAAAAGAAAGGTGTAGGATTTCCCTGAAATAAATTGTACTGGAAAGCAGATAACATTTTAAGTTTTATATCAAAGTGGAATAATTTTGTAGAAAACTGCATGGGACTTGAAATAATTGACTGACAAATCATGAAGTCTGTTGAGTGACAGTGTTAATAAGTGGATTATATTAGCTGGAATATTAAAACATCAATGCTTTGTGCCATTTGAAAGTACATTCTTCTGAGAATAAAGAACAGCCACCAAGCTTTACGTTTTCTCTTTGAAGGCGTTGAGCGAGAAAAAGTGGATCTGGAGAAGCAGATGTCGGAGCTGAGAGTCCAGCTGAGCTTCAGCGCCATGGCCTCTGAGCTGGAAGAAGTGAAGCGGAGCGTGGAGCGGAAAGACCAGGAGAAAGCACATTTGGCAGCACAAGTGGAGGTGACTTTGCTAGTTTTAAGCCATATTCAAAGGACTTTAGTTTTGTTTCACAGAATTGCTTAATGCATTTTTAATATGAAGATTGTGATATTTTATGAACGCTAGGTTGGGTATAGATAATGTAAAGTTATACAGAAATTTCTATGGATTCGTTTCTCTTTCATTTGGACTACAAAGCCAAGAAACTATTAAACTTGAAAATATTTTTGTTCTAGTATCAATGGAGCCCTTCCTACAGCTGGAAGGGGCCATTCTTCTCTGAAGGAACAGTGAAGTATCATTTATTTTGGGGGTGAAACTGGCAGAAGGCACAGCAAAAAGGTATTACTGACATTTCATTTTTGAAACCGCACAGGCTTTCAAATCTCTAGCTGTTCTGCATGAGGTAGAGCTGTAATACCTGTATTAATTGAAGATTATATAATAATTATAAATGATGTAACCATGAGTGAAGTGTAAGTAGGCAGCTACCATTTCCTGCTCACTTTTTTTTCTGGCACAGATGGGGTAATTATCAGAAAATATTAAAAATCAAAGGAAAGAACTTCATAAAAAGAAAATGGATTAATTTCAATGATCATTATGCAAATTAAGTCAAACATGGATGACACACTTGGAAGTAGATCTGTATCAGTCTTCTATGTGTTTTTATTAGTGAAGCTGAGTTTTATTTGTAATAAGTTGCCACATTTGAAGAAGTTTCTAAATTATAATAAAAGTTAGAAAATCGACGTTAAAAGCATCGAACTTTATATCATCCAAAGGAAATATTTAATGTGACTGTAGTCTAGTTTCTCTTTCATCTTGTCAGTGAATTAACAGAAAATGTATTTTAGATTTGGTTCAAGATTCAAATTGTAAAGATAATGAAATATTGACATACTTTTTGCAAAGCCCTCTACATGTTTAATAATTTCTTATCAGAAATATTCTCAGAGCATTTGTAATTGTAGGGCTTTTAAAGTTTGTTTCATGGATATTATTTTAGCCTTTGATCCTGCGGACAAAAGTGCTAAAATATGATTATTTTGCCAAAATTAAGTGTTTTTTTTTTTTTTTAAAAACTATACTAATGAAGATCAAAGGGAGAAAATCTCATTGCTAAGCTGTGTATGACCACATGTTGGTCTGTCCTTCCAATCCCTCCTTCATTCCCCTCTCTTTCCTTATTTTCCATAGTGTGTGTGTGTGTGTGTGTGTGTGTGTGTGTGTGTGTATGTGTGTTTCATTTACCACTAATGGAATAAATTGAAAAAAGATCTTTGAATATGAAAAACAACTGGAGAGAGAGGTTGAACATTACTCACAAATCAAATACTTACTGACTGTCTATTATGTGCCAGGTACTATTCTAAATGCTGGGGACATAACAGTGAACAAAAACCCAGCAGATTTCCTTGTCCCTATGCAGGTGACATACTAAAATTGGTGCAGAAAATTCTTTGAATTTGTTTCAAGTCTAATTCAAAATCCTTTTGGATGATAAAAGAGTTTTTCCCCAGTTGCCATTGAAAAGGTAGGCATAAAAAGACATCGTTCATCTTGGAAGAAATAACTATTAACCATTTTTTTTTCTTATTTTCAAAAATAAAATAATTAAATTACATCTGTTGTTTCAGATTTAGTGACACTTATGATTATGACTTGTTTGTATTTCATACCTTGTAGAGGCCCATTGAATATCTTTATTCCCAAGCTATTCTCAAAGTGAAATCTAGTGTAGACTTTGTGAGAGATAAGTCATGGATAACTCAATTTAACCCCCAACAGTTGGGAATTTTATTGAAATTTAATTCAAAAGCATTTAGTCTTTGCTTTAGTTTTAGAAAGTTTTAGGTTATATGGGGTGCTGCCTTACAGACTCTATAAAAAATGGAAATTAATCTTCTTTAATTGCTTTGTAAGGGCCAAATATAAATAAGATGCACAGAATGAGATTATTGGTCAGGGCCAAGACCATTTATATAGTTTCATGCCTTTTAGTTTGTTTGATTATTGTCTTTATCCTTTACTTGATTTACTAACACCTCTCCTACAGAAACTGAAACAGTCTTGTCAACTCATTTTTTCTTAAACTTCTCTAGTCCCATCTGTTTTTCTTTGTTTCAGTTGTCCACTGCTTCTGGAATGTTCTCCTTTCGTGCAAATCCTAAACCTTATTCTTTCTGAAGCATTCTTGGGTTATATCAGTTACAAAGCCATAACTCTTCCTCCTGAACCATCCTTTTGCCCACATCTCTAGTATTTTTATGGTATCTTTCTCACACTGTCTTAAAGTCATCTGGGATATTTAAGATTTAAAAATGGGTTGAAATAAAAGAGAAACAGGGCTGCAGAAGAAAGCTTCCCCTGTTATTAAGAGTGTGGGTTAAGAACCAGGTCTTACCTCTGAATCTCTTTGTCTCTCCGTTTATGTCTTACCCATATTAGGTACTGAATTAGTGATTGTTGATGGAAATAAAATACTATAGAGCATTTTTTATGGTTATATTTTAAAGCTAACTTCTTGACCAGTCATTCCTTAAAAGCACATAATTTCTGGAAGAGTTGTCAGTATTTAGAAGGACCTTTGCTCTTTCTCACTAATTGCATTAGTTTTTGTTGATCCAGAATATATATTTTAAGCAGTTATTTTACACTGGGGGGAAAACAGTGAAAATAGCTTGTAAAAAAACCCAAATGAAAGGTATGTTTGAGTTTGCATAATTTACCTGTCAAATTGTACCTAAGATTTTAAATCTGTATGTGCATAGGAAATACTAAGTGCATTTTTTTTCTTCTCTAAACTTGAGTTGAACCTCATTAACCTTGATAGGCTATTTGTATTCATAAGAATTTCAAGCATCCTTGATCAATGATTCCCCCTGATTTAATCTCAGCCTCCATCTTCCATCAATTTATTCTTCTTGGAAAAAAAATTTGACTTTTAAATTCAATGAACTTCAAAGAAAAAAACAAAGTGCTGTACATAATTTAGATTAATTGTTGAAAGTGATAATTGAGTGACAACTGACATGATTATGCATTAGCATAAACTTGGGACTTAATGCCAACATTTACTTTTAAAAAGAGAAAGAGTGGTGGAAAACAAATGATAATCGATAATAACTTTTAAAAATGGTTAGTACAGTAGGAATTGAAGGAAGGGTTCTTTTACCATGTTGTTAGGTTAAACTCTTTTGATTCTTGCATTTCTTATATAAAGCTGGCTACTTTACTATGCAATAATGCCCCCTTCATTACTACTTTGAAACTCTTCTTAAAGACCTATGGTCTTAGTCATCTTAGTTACCCTGTCTGCAATTTCCTATTGTTATCATTGGAAGTGGGGTTCTTGAGGTGCCCCTGGAATAATCATTTCCAGAGGCACCTATGGGAGGATGAGATATGGTAGAAAGCTTTGTTTCTATGGAATTGCATTCCTCAGTTTCTAAAATCTCATTTCCCTTAGTCCAGTCATAGAAGAATTGTAGCTGGGGAGCAAAGCAAAGCCAGTGTCCAGAGTTTCCTTTCAATATTGGAGCTGGGTCCAATTCAGCATTAGGGTAGTTACAGTCCATTAGTCCATTGTGTGGGGGGTCCCTATGGCCATGGGCCATATGGGAAAAAACAGGGAAGCAGGAGCAAAAGAATCCCACAAGCCAGGAGTCAAGTGCAATGCACCAAGAGAGCAAAAACTTCTTTGTTTTGGGATTAAGTATCCCAAATCTTCAAGGACTTGTAATGGCCATGCTCATTCTGGCCCACAACCTCTTCCGCAGGGTGCCTGTCACCCCAACTTTACTGGGAATGCATCTAACTTCTCTTTGTCCAGGCCCCTTTCCCAGTGTTTTGCAGGGAACTTGCCTATACTGCCTCGCCTTCCCTTTGCTCCTTTTCTATTACTAATAACTAGCTAATTTCAATGGTATTACTATTGTACTTCTTTTTACCTTAATTTCTTCCTTATCTAGGTGCATGTTGTAAAATAAGGTATTATCCTAGTACTAAGTAATTTTTAATCAGACTAGATTATAAAGAAAACAAATATTGGCAGCAAAACTTTACAGACAGGCTAAATTTGTCAAATTTAATGGAGAAGAGGTCTTTTTGTTAATACAATATAGTGTATTAGGTATGGACACTAATTCATGCCCCATTTTTCTGGGGTCTGTTGTTTGTTTTTTTATTAGTTTAGTGAATTGGCTGGAATAGTTCGGTGAAACCTATTTTCTCCTATAATGTGCAGTCACTGCTCAGAGGATGCAGCCTTGGTTATGTGCAGTCTTTTTTTCTTTTCTTTTTTTTTTTTTCTTTATTGATTAAGGTATTACATATGTGTTTTTCCCCCTCTTTCCCCCCATCCCCCAACCCCCTCTCATGCCCTTACCCCACTAGTGCCTTTGTCCATTGGTTAGGCTTATATGCACGCATATACATCCTTTGGTTGTTCTCTCCCCTTTACCCCCACTCTCCCCTACCTTCCCTCTGAGGTTTGATGGCCTGATGGATGCTTCTCTGTCTCTGGATTAAAAAACTGTGGTACAACTACACAGTGGAATACTGCGCTGCGATATGTGCAGTCTTTAAGGCTATCAGGGATGAATTTGGCTTTAGCTGGATTCTCTTTAACTGTCTAGTTTCTTGATCTCCCAATTACGCCCTTTGGCCAGTCTGAGTCTGTATCTAGTTTTTAGCCTCTCTGTTAATTGCTAGCTTATTGTTCTATTTTATTTTTAATTTTGATAGTCTGATTCAATTAAACTTGGGTGTTGTTTTTTCCTAGGGTAGGGTCTTTGGGGGCATTTTCTGATCCTAAGAGGGTTATTCTTAGCTGGCCTTTCCCTTGATTTTCTCTATTAAAATTATAGCTAATCTGTCATTTCACTGGTTGCTAGTAGTACTGTGGAAATTACCAGCATTTTAAATGTTCATCCCCAAGATCTCCATTGTTTTTGATATCAGCCTTAGACATGAATTTTCTTATTCTCGGTCACAAAGAATGTCAGTTCTTCTCAGTGTGTAAGATGACCTCTCTTTCTCACCAGAGCCTCTGCATCACTGCAGTGGAACAGAGTTCAGGGATTGGAGCCTGTTTCCCACTGGAGGACACCACAGCTCTTCAAATGTGGTGCCGGGTGCAGATGGTGGTCTCTGGTCTTTTCAACTTGCCCTTTCTCTTACGGAACCTTCACTGTAGACTTACTACAAGTGGGGCCAGTTGGAGGAAGGGAACCTCAGTCTGTTAGCTGTGCTTGCTTGAAATAGAACTTCTGCAACACTGACCAGGGCTCTGCTGCTCTGAGGGTGAATCTGTAGCCTTAGACTGGGAGTTGGCATAGAATAAGCCTGTATTCTTGGCTATACCTGGCTGGAGTAGTTTCAGTCACACTGGGCTGGGGAAGGAGATATGGGAATGGGTTGCAGCTCAGATGACACAGACTATCATTCTCACCAAGATTTAATAGATTTTCTTAAATAAATGTTCCTCCATTTGTTCTGTGTCCTTAGGATAATTTCCAGATGCATTAAATGATTTTTATTATTTAAATGATTTTTTACCAGTTGAATGGTCATTTTTTTTGGAGGGGGAGGGGGAATAGGGTCTTTTAAGCTCCTTACACTGCCATTCTGGAAGTCTTGCTCTCTGGGAGAATTAGGGTATTGGTTAGAAGAAAATATTCATTGTGAATCACGGAGAGCCAAATGATGGAAAATACAGTAAGACCTCATATCACTTAATGGAGTCAATAGGTTCTGTGACTTTAAGTGAAACAACATATAATGAAATCAGTTTTATCATAGGCTAATTGCTATAAGTAGGAATTAAGTTCCCACAGCATCTCATCAGCATTATAACAAAACATGTTGAAAAAAAATTATGGTATTTGAGGGCATACTGTACAGAAAGGTTTGTAAAAGCTATATGAGACATAGTGAAAAAGATCTGAAGTTCAAATATGTATGTAATTTGAATCCTAAAAGCCAAAGAGTGAGTGGAATAGAAGCAGTATTTGAAGAGAACAGACAGCAATCCACATAATTAAGACGTTCTGAGAACCCTAAGTAGGACAAATACAGAGAAAATCACAACTAGATATGTCATATTAAATTAGTAAAACCAATAGAAAGAGAAAAATTTTAAATGCATTTAGAAGAAGAAGTAGACACATTACCTTAAAAGATCAAAATGGAAACTTACTGGTATCTTCAAAGCACTAAAAGATAGTAATTGTCAACCTAGATCCATACCTAGTAAAAATGTCCTTAAAGTGAAGGCAAAATAAAGGTATTTCTAGACAACAAAAACTGATGAATTCAATTTCAATAGAACACTAAAGGTAATTTTTTTTGAAGATGAAAGGGAGAAAAAAAGATCAGCAGGGAATGAAGACAATAATGTAAATGTAAATATATTTTACTACCAATGATCTATACACTTAAAAATGGTAAGGTAGTGAATTTTATGTTATGTGTATTTTTCCACAATAACAAAAGAAAAAAATAATCTATTTATTAACTCAATAGACATACAAAGGGATAGCTTTGAGGGATGTTTCTTTAATCAGCCACTCAAGATTCAGACAAAGCAAAGCCGTGTGCTCTCTATACCAATGAGAATTCAAGACATGGCTCCAACCAAATTCCACACCATTCAATCACAATGCCACCTGTTGAGGTCTATGTATATTAAAGTTAAAATTAAGTAAGATTTAAAATGAAAATGAAAAACTCAGTCACACTGACCTCATTTCAGGTGTTCAAAGGTATATATGGATAACACTGCTATAAAACAACACTGCTGAAAGCTGAAACTGCTACTGGACAATGTAATCCAGAGCAACCACCAATTAATATCAATATAATGACTTGATATTCTCTATAATTTTATTTATTATTTTTTGTTAATCCTCACCAGAAGATATTTTTTCCATTGATTTTTAGAGAGTGTAGAAGAGAGAGAAGAGAGGGAGAGAAACAGCTGTGAGAGAGACATCTGTTGGTTGCCTCCCACACGTACCCTGACTGGGGTTGAGATCAAACCTGCAACCCAGGTAGGTGCCCTTGACTGAGACTTTTAGTAGTTAGTTTATGTGTGCCACGAGAAGTGCTTTATTAGACCTTTAAAGCTAAACTGAAAACAAAACAACCAATGAATCATATTTAGCCACATTAATCCTAAAAAATGTATTGTCCTAAGTATTTATGTTTATTGAGAACAAAAAGTGTTTTTGCACTCAAGTAAGATTTATGCATTTTACTTTTAAAATTAAAAGAGAGTGAATATACATAATCAACATTAAGAACAAGAAGGGACTCTAGCCCTAGCCAGCTGGTTTGGCTCAGTGGATAGAGCCTTGGCCTGTAGACCAAAGAGTCCCAGGTTTGATTCTGGTCAAGGGTTGCAGGCTTCTCCCCAGCCCAGGAGATTCTGATCAGAGCACGTTCAGGAGCTAACCAATCAATGGGTTTCTCTCACATTGATGTTTCTCTCTGCCTTTCCATCTCCTCTACTCTCTCTAACAATCAATAGAATTCTAGCTGGTTTGGTTCAGTGGATAGAGCATTGGCCTGTGGACTGAAGGATCCCAGGTTCGATTCTGCTCAAGGGCACATGCCTTTGTGGGCTTTATTCCCAGTGGGGTGTGTACAGGAGGCAGCCAATCAATGATTCTCATCATTGATGTTTTTATCTCTCTATTCTTTCTCCCTTCCTCTTTGAAATCAATAAAAAAAATAAAAAATAAATAAATGAAAAAATATTCTTGGGTGAGGATTTAAAAAAGAAAAAAAGAAAAAAGGGGCTCTACCTATAGATACAAAGGAGAAGAAAAATTAAAGAATACCACCCTGGAGGCCAGTGTGGGTAAGTGGTTAGAGTGTTGGCCTGAGCACTGAAAATTGCTGTTCTGTAATGAGGTACAGCAATAATATTATGTGACATTTAGTTTCTCCTCCTCACTATGTAATTAGAAATAAAATAATATTTTTTTAGTTGAACCATGTAATTTATCTTGGTCCTGTCAGCTGCCACATCAAAATTGGTAAGATACAGGTGTATAACTTTCATTGATACCTGCTTTGGCCTATCATATGTCATAGCAGATATATCCACAGGTTGTTCTACTATCTTGAAAAGCAGTCCTAAATACCATTCTGCTTCAAGTAGAGCAATTTTGTCCTATTTATATGCAAATATTCTCCTCTGAAAGTGCCTACTTTAGTTAAACATCAGAGTTGCAGAATTAAAATTAATAGTCCAACAGAGTGAGAAAAATTAAGAAATTTTTTGGGTTTGTGTGCCAGGGTCAGAATTTCCCTAGTGCTGGGTTCTAGATGTTAATTACATGTTTCTTTGTGTTTTAAGTTAAACACTCTGAAGAAATGTGTATTTAAAGTGTTCCTCATGGTGAACATTATGCCTAATGAAACAGAAGTTAATATTTTATTTCTTCACAAAGAGATGAATGTATTTAATTAATTGAACATTATTTTCTGTACTTTGCTTAAGCTTAGTATTATGTTTCATTAAAAAGTACAAGGAAATTGTAGTTGTATGAAGCAGATATGTTCTCAAAGGATTTATGAAGAAATAATTATTTTTAATCATTAAGGAGTCTGAGGAACCTATTATTCGAAATTAATATTCTTTGTGTGTTTCTGCTTCATTTGGCAAACAAGTGATAATCGTACATATGGTCAAAATTGATTTGATTGTAAAGAAAGAAGGTTATATTTTTAAAGGAAGGATACTTGTGATGTGGTTACTATAATCTTCTATGTGACTGATCCCTATCTGTTTGAATCATTTTTTAAAGATTAGTAATATGCATTTTGCATTGGTGAAAAAATAATCAAGTCACAGATTTCAGTATATATTCTAGATTTAACCAACAGTGACTTAAAAAAAACAAAGATTTAAGTAGGATGATCCCCGTGGTCTAATTTAGCTACATACAGGAATATTTTGGGTCTACCATACTTGTTTTGATTGATTTAAGTTCTTTTATTTGAAGAGACTTGCCTCAGTTCTCCTGACTGAGGAAAATTGATTAGTTATCTTCTCAGTATCAGTTCATAAAGCGCCTAAATTATACCAAAATGAATGAGTTCATCAAAACATGCAAGAATATGTCAAGCTAATTTCCCAGTAGAGGTGAGTGGGGCATGTCTTAATTAAGAATCTGAGACTTTCAGGTGAAATCTCATTAAATCTTTTGTTTACTCAGTAAAAGCAAAAATTTCTATTTAGCTTTTAGTGTGAGAAGTAGAACTACTCTAGGTATTTTATGCAGTAGTTGTTTATATTATCGGCAGAGCTGACCCTGCCAATTCTTCCAAGAAAGGAGAGATTTACTACAGAACAAAATAAATTATGACCTTGCTGGCCAGCAGCAAAAGGCTAAATTAGCAAGTATATGGTCCCTGCTTCACTTCCACTTGCTGTATCTCTGTACACTGTGTCTAATTTGGCCTCAAAACCTAGCTCAGGGGAATGCTAAGCTTTTGGTTTTGCAACCTCCATGAAATAGGAGAATATATTAGCAGGAGGTGGGGAGATGGGCCTGCTATTGGGTCGGACACAACAGTGCCAGTTTCCTTTAGTTGAGAAATGACACTGCCTTGTATTTTTCATAGTCCTCGAACCCAGCCTGTGCCTGTAATTGACACTCAGTGAATGCTGGTTGAATTTATGTTAATCCTAATATCACATTTATAAATACACTAGAGGCCTGGTGCACAAAATTCGTACATGGCGGGGAGGGGGGCCCCTCAGCTCAGCCTTCACCCTCTACAATCTGGGACCCCTTAGGGGATATCCAACTGCTGGTCTAGACTGGCAGTCAGACATCCCTCTCACAATCCTGGACCGCTGGCTCCTAATTGCTCACCTGGTTGCCCTAACTGCCCCCCTATCAGCCTGATCACCCCTCACTGTCTTTGCATGCCGGCCTGATCTCCTCTAACTGCCCCCTCCTGTGGGTCTAGTCACCTCTAACTGCCCCCTGCTACCGGCCAGGTTGCCCCCAACTACTCCCCTGTGCTGGTCTGGTTGCCTCCAACTGCCCCCCCCCCTTGCTGGCCTAGTCACCCCTCATTCCCCCTTCCCCCCCTGCCAGCTTAATCACTCCCAATTACCCCCCTCCCCCACCAGCCCCCAATTGCCCCAACTGCCCCACCCCCACCAGCCTGGTCACCTCTTACTGCCCCTCTGCTGGCCTAGTTGTCCCCAACTGACCCCTTCTGCCAGGTTGGTTGCCCCCAACAGCCCCCATGCTGGCCTGGTCACCCCTCATGGTCCCCCCACTGGCCTGGTTGCCTCACGTAGCCTGATTGTCCAGTTGTTTGGTCATCCCTCACTAAGCCCCCTGCCAGCCTGGTTGCCCCACACAGCCTGCTTGTTCAGTTGTTTGGCCATCCCTCAGGCCAGCCCTGGGTAGCTGGGCAGCTGACATCTGAGGCTTGCCTGTTCCTTGGGTCAGCCCTGGGGGGCTGAGAGGTCTGGGGACTCAGGAGTCAGGCTTGAGGAGTGGTCTGACCCACCAAGGGGTGGGCCTGACTCTGCTGTGTGCCTGCCGCCCCAGCAGGGCTGAGGGGACTGGGCACCACCATCTTATGGCTGTGGGTGCTGCCATCTTTGAGGGTGTGACAGTCAAATTAACATATTCCCTCCTTATTGGCTGTGGGCACCACCATCTTTCTGAGGGTGTGATATTCAATTAGCATATTCCCTCTTTATTAGATAGGATTTCCATGCATTAGTAACATTATATTCATTCTGTAGTTTTTTCGTTTTATTTTTTGTCTGGGATTTTTTTTTTTTTTAAGCATCCTGTCTATTTTAGTTTAGTAAAACTAAGTCATCTGTAAATGCAATTAACTGGCCACATGGGAATTAAAAATATTCCAACATGCTGGAAAATAGTTTAATTTCAACACCAAAAATGTAAACAAAATGTTACTGTTTTGTCCTATGCAAGAGTCAGCCACCTTCCTCACTGGGGTATTTGCATCTCATTTTGGATATAATGTCCCTATTCTCTCACTCAGTATTTTCATCTTGTCCCTGCTTTAAGGATATCATATTTTGGGCCGGAATTAGTCTAATCCTTGTTCAGAGAGTTAGTATTAGGATCATTAATTGAATCATATTTCAAATGGTGTTCTGCTTGAGGCTTGTTTGCTATTTACTAGCTTTATTTTAGTTCTTTGCTTTTTTGTTGTTTATGTCCCTGTTTCCCTTGTAAAGAACTTAGCTTTCAAACCTCAGAGGGAAGGTAGGGGAGGGTGGAGGTTATGAGGGGAGATCAACCAAAGGACTTGTATGCATGCATACAAGCATAAGCAATGAACACAGACACCAGGGGCTGAAGGCATGAACCGGGTGGAGGGAGTGGGCAAGGCGGGGAGGTGGTGTGGAAATAAGAACACATATGTAATACCTTAATCAATAAAGAAAGGAAAAAAGAAAAGAACCGAGCTTTATATGCCTATATGCTTTAAGCATCATTTTTGTCTCAGTGTATCATTTTGATATACTCAGACAGTTGCTGCTTTTCACTGTACTGTGTTTCTACAAACTGTACTCTAAAACAAATCATTCTATTTTGTTTTGTATGTTTTTATAAGAGAAATATTGTAATTATGAATTGGGTTTCCAACTTAGGAGTTTTCACTAAAACACTATCCTTAAAATGAACTTGTCACCAAAGACAAGATATAAAAACTCAATCTCTCTAATAATTGAAATTGAAAATTTTTTATTTTCAGTAAAATGAGGATAATACAAACTCACGTAATTTTACAGTGTACATGTTTACTCTAGTATACTAAAATATGTGTGTGAGTATATCGACAATCATTCCATTATATATTCAATGTATCTAAAAATTACAGGCTAGCTATTATAAATACTAGAGGTCCGGTGCATGACATTCATGCACTGGGTGGTGGGGGGTGAGGGTAAAGAAGAGTGTCCCTCAGCGAGGCCTGAACCCTTTCCCAGTCCTGGAGCCCACAGGGGAATGTCAGTCGGACATCCTTAGCGCTCACCAGTTGTCAGCCCAGCTTGTGTCTGAGTGGAGTTCCCCCTGTGGGAGCGTACTGACCACCAGAGGGCAGCTCCTGTATTGAGCATCTGCCCCCTGGTGGTCACTGAGCATCATAGTGATCGGTCATTCGCCATTTGGTCGATTTGCGTATTACCCTTCTATTATATAGGATTATAATAGCTAATATTTCCATCTAGAATTTAGAAGGGACACCTTCTCAGATATTATTAAACTGTCTGGGAAAATTGAACAAGTGACTTGTTCACTAATTTTTCATTAGTAAATAGAGGCTTTACAAATGATTGTATTTTTTTTTTTGTTTGGCCCTAATTTGGGATTATTTTTTCCCTCAAACATTGCAGAATCAGATTATTTTGAAATTTTACAAAAGGCTTTATTTTTAAATGTTTGGTAGAGGTATCTATTTATTAACAAGATATTTTCTTGTTAATTTTTTCTCTCTTCCTCATTCTCAACCCCCTTTTCCTACTTACCCCAATATTAAGGGCTCTTTAGTCAAGAAAGAAGGCATTAATGGGCCTCAGAGGGAAGGAGGTTAGCCACACTCTTGCCTTGGTGGAGATGTGGTGTGTTTGAGTTCTGCGATTGGCTGGCATGGGCATTCATTTTCGATCTCTATTGTCTCTTTTCCCTGTACCTCCTTCTCTTTCTCTTTATTACTTCCAGTAGCAACTGTTGAATTATATTCTTTTTGTTCCCTTAGCCACCACCTAATGATTTTAGCTCAGGGCTCTTTTTTTTTTGAGAAAAAAATCATTGTTATAAAACATTATATAATCAGATAAAAACACTGGGAAATAGATATAAGTATAGATTAGGCTGTATAAATTTGAGATGGAGAAGAAAGAATTGCTCATATATATCACGTTTATTAAAAATAACTTTATGTGCCTGTCTCCCTAACCAGGCTGTGTGGTTCTCTGGAGCAGTAGAATGCAGAACCATGCCTTCTTTCTCATCTTTGGGTCTCAGCTCCTTGGATGTTGCTCAGTGCAATAAATGTGTATTGGACTGAATGGAAGCATACCTGTATTTTCTTCAGAAAGACTGACAAGGGTTTTTTCTTCTTTTTCTTTTTGAGTCTCTTAAATGCTTAGTTGGTTCTTATCTGTTATAAGCCAGCTTCATTGAATTTGATTGCAGAAATTGAATTCAGATAAGAGAAGAATTGGTTCTAAAAGTCCATTCCTGCTATAAACGGTTGGTTTTCAATTATTTTTAATGTCATCATAATATTTTAATATCCTAGTGTTAGCATAATGTCCTTTTATAATTAATCTTTCTCAAAAACAGATCTGGTCATGCTATTCTCTTATTGAAAAAACCTCTGAAAGCTTACACTGGATATCAGTATCCCCCAACACAATTTCTGATCTTATTTTCCAATGTCTTTTTAGACTTCTTGAACCATGACTCTTTACAAACAGCCACCAATGGTCCACTCTGTGGCTCTCGTTCATACTGTCATGTCTTGCTTTAGTTTTGTGGTGGGATCAATGAGATAATTATATAAAACATTTACCCAATTCATTGCATTACTCAAATACCCAATATATTTCAGTAGTAGCTGTAATTCTTTATTTATTATTATTATCTCCTTTTCATTTAAATCTTGGCTCATATGTCACCTCCTAAGAGAAGCCCTCCTCAAGCCACACTGTAGAATATAGACCTCTTCAGGTAACTGTCTATCACATTTTAGCTCCCAGGATCATCCATGTTGTAATTTAGCTGTGAATAGCTCCCATTTAGATTATTAGCTTCTTTGGTGTTGAAGCCAGGTCTTATTAACCTTTCTATATGTGCCTAACACAGAGGGTTTGTTGGGGGGAAAATGGATACCTCTCATGGTTACTGCTTGTTAATAAAGTTAATTTATAACTTAGTGGTAAAACTTTTAAGTAAGGGCAGAAGGAAAAATCACTATCACGAGAGCTTTCTTATCTCACTTTAGAATTTTTCACATAAATAAGTATACAATTCTCAATTTACTGTTGTGTTTGCATGGACAAAGGAGTGACTCATCTCTTCCAGGCTGCATTGAATTTAGCAAACTGAGCAAATCGGAACCTGTTGCTAAGAAAATAAAGCTTGTTTTCGAGGCATTATTTTGTATCTTTGCCATAACGTCAAAGCATAACATTAATCAAGAGAGAAACTTTAAGCCATAGTTCAGGAATAATGCAATCTGGAACTGAACAATCTGCCATTAGCCTGAGGGAGTGGGTAAATGCTTCCAGTCTCCATTTGTAGGTGCCTTAGTACAATGCAGGTATTTATTGTTTGTCAGCTCGAAGCAACATCTTAGCCTCCTGAACCCAATCTTATTTGGACACATGACCTTGTCATGTTAACTTTGTCATCCCAGGTATTTGGAAACTTATGGGCCACATTGTAAGCACTTATTTCTGAATTTGTCACTCCATTCCAAGCTTTACAATAGTGACTTAATGTTAATGATTACAATATTATTTTATTTTTGTGAAATGTTATATAAAAGCAATGTCCTCTAATTTTTGAGTTTAAAAGTAGATCTACATGCCCTGGCCAGTGTGGCTCAGTTGGTCAGGGCACATAACCAAGTTGTGAGTTTGATCTCTGGTTGGTGGGCCCAGGAGGCAACCCAGACATGTTTCTCTCTCACATTGATGTTTCTCTCTCTCTCTCTCTCTCTCTCATCTTTCTCTCTCTCCCTTCTTCTCTAAAAATAAATAAAATTTTCTTAAAAATTAGATCTGCACCTATTCTATTCAAATTGAAACTATGTATGAATTATGATTACTGAAATTTCTAAATGTATCATTGACCAACTCTGCTTTAGGAAAGCTAGATTTTTAAGAGTTTGGGTTATATCCTGGATTAGATAAGAATTTCAAATAAATTTCAGTTTGTTTAAAAATCTGTTCTACAGTGATTCATGTAAGCTTGAGGTAAGTCCATCAACTTACAACATTACTAGAGGCCCAATGCATGGAATTCGTGCAAGAGTAGGCCTTCCTTCCTCTGGCTGCTGGCACCAGCTTCCCTCTGGCACCTGGGGTCTGGGCTTCCCTTGCAGCCCGGCTTTGTCTGGAAGGACATCTGGTCTAATTAGCATATTATACTTTTATTATTATAGATTTAGCTTGAAGTCCTTTTATTTAGAGCTTTTAACTCTACTCTGAAATATAGTGTTATTTGTACTGTTTGTCATCAGCTCTCATCTTTTTGTATGAATTTTTATTTTAACAAAATTTTAGGAAGTGAAATCTTGCATGACTGTATGATAATCTGAAAACATTGATATTTGGTTGGGCAAAATCCCGTCTTATTAAAATAATGCACAATGTTGTTCTCCTCAACAAGGTTCTATCTATTTTATTTGTGTTCATTTGGAAAATACATATTTTTCTGTTTTGGATAATGAAGTAGTTGGAAAAAGAAAATATATATATTTAAAAAAATATTTTATTGATTTTTCACAGAGAGGAGGGGAGAGGGATAGAGAGTTAGAAACATCAATGAGAGAGATACATCGACCAGCTGCCAATGTACATGCCCTTGACTGGAATTGACCCTGGGGCCTTTCAGTCCGCAGACCGCGACACTATCCACTGAGCCAAACTGGTTTCGGCAAGAAAATATTTTTATAAAAAATTATTTTCAACTAATGTGATTATAAAATATACAGAAAAGGACTCATAGCCTGGCTGGTGTGGCTGAGTTGATTGAGCTTCATCCCAGGCATCTGGATGTCAGCTGTTCAATTCTCAGTTAGGGCACATGCCCAGGTCCCCAATAGGGGTCGTGTAGGTTGCAACCAGTTTGTGTTTTTCTCTCCTTGATGTTTCTATCTCTCTCCCTTTTCCTTCTTCTTTCTGAAATCAACTTTAAAAATATTAAAAAAAGAAGAAAAGGACTCTTTTCTAGATTGGTTGCGAATGAAATTTAATGCAGATGATTCCCAGTTCAGTGACAGTAGAGACTCTTGTTTGATATATTATGTATCTAAATTTGACAAGAATATGGACCCAATATTTCACCTGCTTTATTTCTAGAATTTAACACGTGAATTGGACAACAAGGAAAAGCAGCAGATACAGATGTTGAATCAACTTAAGGAGATCCAGAATCACTTTGAGACGTGTGATGCCAAGCGCAAGCAAGCTGACCACCAGATCTCCGAGCTGACGCACCATGCTGAGGATGCAACCAAGCAGGCGGAGCAGTACCTCCTGGACTTCCAGCAGTCAGAGGCCCTGAGGCAGGAGGCAGCAAAGAGGAGAGAGGAGCTGAAACTGAAAGCTCAGGAGTCCATTAGGCAGTGGAAGCTGAAGCATAAGAAGTTAGAGCGCGCAATGGAGAAACAATCTGAAACCCTGGATCAGATGACAGACAAGAATAATCAGGTATAAACGCCAAATACCTAAGGAATTATTTTTGCTGTGACCAACCATTCATTCATCTGTCCTGTGAACAAACACTTGTGTGCCATGCTGTGCATATAATCTATCAAGATGTCCTTGATAGAAGAGTGTTTATGTCCTGAATCTTTCAAAGTAAAGAGTGATTTTGTTTTGTTTTTTAATCTTTTTTAAAGCCTTTTTTTAATTCCATGGCTTTTCAGAGTGGGCCCTTAAAATAGATCTATCCCTCCTCCAGTTTAGTTTTTAGTTCCTTACACTGAAATCATTGCTTAATACTCATGTGTAAGAAAATCACAAAATCTTTCTTAACAATTACGTCACTTTTCACCCAAGGCATATATTTTAGAACCTCATTTATTGGTATTATACAACTTAAGTATTTGTTAAAAAGAAGGATTTAAAAACGCAGTAGTTACTACTTGACCATTTTGTGGCAGCCACTATAATAGGGTTAGTTAAATGACTGATATCGATAATCTCACTGAATGAACAGTATTATCAGATCACAAGCCTCTTTAAGACTCTGCTTTTGTGCCCTTTTGATAGCAACAAAAAGCATTTCACTGATCTATGTATGCATTTCACATCATCTTCTCTGTTGCACAGTTACTTTAAATGGATTTTATGCTCGTATGTTGATTCTCCAGAATATCTTTGAGTTGAATTAAACCCAGATGTTTATAAGATAATAAGCAGGAAAGTCATGATTTGATTTTTAGCTATGTTTAGTCTTGGTTTATCATTTCTTCTTTGTCATTTGTCACTTGTCAAGAACTATGAACATTCTGGAAGAATAATGATTTGAATAAGTTGACCTTCTTTAAAAAAAATGTAGGACAGTTACATTTATGAAATCAATTGTCAGCACATAAGAGCGACAGGTCTTTGTTTCAGATGAGCTGTCATGGAAAAGATGTTTTACCTCTTACATAGGAGTTTCTAGACCTACAGACAATGGAGGAAGTGATGGCTTGGCCCTCACTGTGGATGTTTGCTTTCCAATTTAACCCATCGGGCTCATACTGGATGGACCAGTAAATAGCTCTAAAACTTTCAGACTTGAATCTGAACTGATTTGATTCTAGGAAATTGCTCAAACTTGATTATTCTGCTGTCAGCCTGGTCTGGCAACAGGTTCAGTGAGCCTGCCTATAAGGGAGGTTGCTAGGGGGAACAGTGGTTGCGGGGGGATTGATTGATTGAGAACCATCTGGGGATTTTACTTAATTAGAGGAAATTTAGAAGAGTCCAGCTATCAGACAGTATCCTAATCCATGGTGCTGAGAGTTTTCTAGATTGAGCTTTTCAGAATATTAAAGATTATTAAACAATCATTTCCCAGAATACTCTTAATATAATTATTTTTTATCACTTAGCATTGCTAATGATAAGCAAAGAAGTAGTTTTAAAGTGATTGCGATAGTTAGGGTAGTATCACAATTATCACAGCAGGCATTGTAATTTCCACTTTAAAAGCCTTAAAATTAATGTAGCATGTTGCAGTTAGAGCAATGGTTAATCAAGGAAGAAAGGGTAACATATATTTCACTGCAAATGCATGTGTCCAATAAATCTGTGATGTGGAAATACATTGTAAATAATTTTGGGGAAAATGTTTTTTTTTACATCTTTCTGAATAATACCTCTAATGAGTATTTAATTCTTAATATAATCTCAAAGCCACCTGAAGGCATTAGTAATACAGCTTACTCTTTTTTTTAGGACTAATTATTTTCAAAATGTGCCTTCAGGGTATATTTGGAACTTCATATTAAAATAAAAATGATACTGGTTGACAAGTAAAACACATTATGGTTTAAAGAATAAATTAATTGTTTTATATATAAAAGCCAATGACGTCAAACAGCACTTTAAAAGTAAAACAAAGGTTTCATGCTTATTTTTGGCCTGAAACTAATATATTTTATGTCAACTATAATTTTAAATTTAACTAATTAATTAAGAATTAAGAACAAAAAGGTCACAACTTATGAGTAAATTATATGTATCTATAGAATTTTAGGTCTTCCAATACACATTCATCTACATATCCTTAAAGAACACCATGATTCCCTGATGTATACATCCATGCCTTTGTCTTTTAAAGAAAGTATACAATCTAATTTATGTTTGTTTCTGCAATGATATGTCATTTTATTGATATTCCATATCCTTCAGTAATAAAGTAGTTTTTAATATGATATATATATATATATATATATATACACACACATATACACGAAAAGGTAAAAAAGAAAGCAAATCAGAGCAATTTTAAGGAAAATAAAAGCTTTTAGCCT
This sequence comes from Pipistrellus kuhlii, assembly GCF_014108245.1. Lineage (NCBI taxonomy): Eukaryota > Metazoa > Chordata > Mammalia > Chiroptera > Vespertilionidae > Pipistrellus > Pipistrellus kuhlii. The sequence continues at coordinate 7,010,325 of NW_023425404.1, forward strand.
TCCAATGTAATTTTTAATTAAGTTTGTTTTGTTTTGTTTTTTAATCTTAACCGAAGGATATGTTTAGATAGAAAGAGGAAGGGATAAAGAAAGAGAAAAATCTATGAGAAAGAAAGCTGCCTCCAGTACATGCTCCAACCGGGATCAAATCTGTTACCTAGGTATGTACCCTGACCAGGAATCTAACCCACAACCTTTGGTGTACAGAAGGTTGCCAACTAATTGAGCAATCTGGCCAGGGCCCTTCTAATGTATTTTTTTACTGGAAAATCTTAAAGCAGAAAATAATTTATTCTGAAAAAGATATAGAAGTATGCACAGAACTATTTTTAAATCCAAAGATGATATCTTTTGACCATATAAAATGGCTCAACAAAGCTACTTATATTATACATGCTTCCAAAATGCTAAAGAAAAAAAAACCCAACTGATTCTGTTCATAACATATGCTTTTCTGAATGTTCCAAATTCATATATCTTTTTAACATGGATAATGGGAATCATCTTAGGTTTTGTGTGTGTGTGTGTGTGTGTGTGTGTGTGTGTGTGTGTATGTTTGTGTGTGTTTTCTGAATTGGCAGAATACTTGGCTTTCTCATGTGTATTGAGCTTTTTACTTGATAGCCTTTGACTTCAAGAATCTTATATTGTCATTTTTCCTTTTGTGTATTGCTTTCATGCTGAGGAAAAACAACAGCAATATGTAATAAAGACTGTCTTTTAAAGTTTGAATTTTTCATGTTTGTAAAGTGAGAATGATCAATGCTTAAGTGAGTATTTTTAAAACATGTAAGCAGTATTATCAAATGCTGTTAAGGAAAGGCTAGATCACTGATATATATATGGTCCAGCAAAAGTAGTTTACAGTTGTTTGTATGGAAAATTATACAATAATTAATATATAAGAATATAAGAATAAATTCTGTTTTGCATACACACAACTGTAAACCTACTTTTGTCCTACCCTGAATTAGCATAATTTAGCAATCTGTCTGCATGTTCCCTTGGCCATCTTTTAGTCAATTCAAGAAAACTATGTGTCCTTTGTCATCAGGCCTTTGAGGAGTTCCCTCCTTCTCTTATGTCCATCATGGTTTTAGACAGTCTCATTCTTTTGGCTTTACTCAGCTATTACAATTCTTTCATAATTTTTACTTACAGCTGATCTTCTTCAGAAGCAGGGTTTTCTTGGTTAGACCATTCTCCTCATTGTTCCTGACTGTGATGTATTTTTCCATTATGCGTCAACATTTCTCGTGGATTTTTACACCTGACTTCCCTTCAACCTGTTTTATTACATGCAATTTTTGCCATTATCTTTGGCAACCTCAAAGTTCCAATCATTAACCTATTTAATTCTGTATATTCATACTTCACTAATTTCCTAATTTACCTTCAAACAACTCAGCAGCTAAATTCTGTGACTAAAATTTGTTATCATTTGTAATTTCTGTATGTTCGGATCTCTAGTTCCAAAATTTCAGTCTCTGATCTTACACATTTGCTCTTCCCCCCTTTCCTTTTTTGAACCATTGGCATTTGATTTTCATCTTCCTGCATTCCTCTGGTTGTTCAGCCATTTCCTGGAATCAGTTTTTTTCCCATCACACTGGACTTCTTCAAAAGCTACTCTGATGACAAGCTCACTGGCATCTTTAATTTCTTCCTTCAAACTCACACATTTTATTGATCTTCAATCTATAAAAATTGATCTTCAGCTCTCTACTTTTTCCATCCCCATGCAAAAATTACATAGACATGTCAGTGGGCTCTTATAGTGTGGTCTTGGTTACCTCTGCACCCCAATCCATTCCATTCCATTCCATTCCATTCCATTCCATTCCATTCCATTCCATTCCATTCCACTCCACTCCACTCCACTCAACTCTATTCCATCTCACTCAACTCCATTCCATTCCATTCCATTCCATTCCATTCCATTCCATTCCATTCCATTCCATTCCAAAAATTTATGTGGCCCAAGTACTAGGCATGCCAGCCTGTTCTGATCAATAAAGAATTCTCTATGAAGTCTATTGGGGGGCTTTGGGTAAAAATTTACTTTGAAAAATGATGCATGAGATGAGAGCTTTTTTCCTTATCTTAATGTTGTATTTGGCTGGAATGCCTGGAATGGCCGAAGCTGTTTTGGTATGGCCCTGAGAATGAAGGCTCACCCAGAGAGGGATTGCTGGGAGAAATGGGGAGAGGTGGACGTGAGCTTTGATGTACTGTGTCTGCAGCAGTCCTGTCTGGGGAGATGATAATAAATTACCTGGTGGTTTAAGCCAACTTGGATTATAGTTTTCCCCCTATTCTCAGTAGCTGATGTGAAACATCAATTCTAGGAGCTATTTATTAGTAAAAAAAATAACACACCTAAATATAAGATTGGCTAGATGGAGAAGTGGGGTGACAACAGGGAGAATCATACATTTCTAAAGGGAAAGTTAGCACACTTTATTGTGCTATTGGAAGTAGTTGTTTTAACCATCAGAAGGCATACCTTGGGGCATTGATGCCATACCTCAGTATGGTATTATTAGTAAGTGACCAGTAAGAAAACTTTAGGATGTTGACATATGATGTGTACTTCTTGCAGTCTTCAGAAAGGTCCTATAAAAGAAAGTCAAGTATGGGTTGAAACTGGTCTGTCCAAAAGCAGAGAGCTAAATTTTTGGTGTGGGAAAATTAAAAATCTGCAACCTGTAAACCAAATTTTCTGAGTATGATAATTTGGAGTCTTAGAGTTGGAAAAATCAAATTATCTATCCATCCTGAAATTAATCCAAGCAAGAGAGGGAGGTCAGACACATAGCAGAAATAAATAAGAACTAAAAAAAGAACAACCAACCAAAAACAACAAGCCAGATTTCTCGGGCCCTTTTCAAGCACTTCTCCTTAAGCATTCCTGGCCACACAAAGGAGCCCCATTTTGTTGTTCTGAGTTTCCTCAAGGTAAAGGCTCTTCAACTGAGGGCTCCTGGGACTGTCTAGGATATTGAGCTGAGTGGTTAAGACACTGACATTTTCAGACTCAGAGACAATGTCTAGACAATATCTAGAGTTGTGGCTACTAGCCAAGCAATTAATCAAAAACAAATGGATGAACTTACTTAGTTTTTAGTACCTGTGTTGCCAAAGAAATTTCAAACTTGACTGCTATGAGTTGATGTGGTGTGTGTGTGTGTGTGTGTGTGTGTGTAAAACTGCAGAATTGTAGAGTATCAGAGCCTGAGCTTTGAAGGACTCTTCCTGAGCTACCCAATTAATTCCTGCTTTGTGGGAAAAAAAACAATATTCTTGCTATTTAAACCAACTTTTGGAAGACATGATAGTATTTTAAATCAAAGCCATTTCATGTGCTTGAGCTTCATCTTGAAAATAGGATTTTTATCTTCAGGGCTGCACAGAGACTCTCAACTCATGGCTAGGGGGCTTTGTTACTTGTTCTAAAAATTAATCACTGTATTTAAGTCTCCTCCCCTTTTTCTCAGGTGGTATTAGTGTCCTTACAGCTATGTCTTGGTTCTGCCCCTTTTTGTTTTCTCTAGGTGGTAAATAGAGTGACTCCCAAAGACATTCCACTCTTTGACTGGATCTGTCAATAGGATGAGCTATCAGTTCTATGATTATGTTTTGTTAGATGGCACAGTTGACCCTAAGATAAGGAGATTATCTGGATGAACATAATCTAATCACAGAGTGATTAAAAGCAGATAGAATTTTGTCTGTTGGGATAAGGGGAAGTTAGAGGGATTTAGAACTATGAGATTTATGTGGTATTGCTGGTGTCGGAAACAGAAGAGACCCTGAGCCAAGGAGATCAGATGACCTCTAGAAGTTAACACAATGCTTGGCCCAAAGCTAGGAAGTAAACAGGAATCCAAGTTCACAGGACTAAATTTTGCCAACAATATGAATGAACTTGGAAGTGGATTTTCCCCCAAAGGCTCCAGATTAGAGCCCAGGTCAGCTGACACCTTGGTTTCAGCCCCAGGAGACTCCTAGCAGAATGCCTTGCCTGGAATTATGATTTATGGACTCAGTTGAGGTAATAAATGGATATTGTTTCCAGCCACTAAATTTGTTGGAATTTGTTACACTGCAATAGAAAAACAATACATCTACCCTTAGGCTTATCTGTATTTCTAGCCATTTTTCCTGCCTTACAATCTTTCCAAAGTGAACTCATTTATCTGGGTTCAGTCTTTGTAATCCAGGGACACCGACTTATCAGTTATCCCTCTTCACAGTTTTGATCACTCTCTTGCTTGAATAGCAAGGTTTCTCCTTGAACTTAATTTCCATTCCTGCTTTTTGTATCCCCCTTTCCATTGTGTTCACAGCTATATGATTTAACTACTATCCTTCCTATCTAATAAAAGTATACTATGCAAATTGACTGCCACTCCAACACACAAGTTGGCTGCCCCCATGTGGTCAAAGATAGATGCCCTTATGTGGACATAAGATGGCCACCACAAGATGGCCAGTGAGGGAGGGTAGTTGGGAGGGACCTGGTATGCAGGAGAAGGCAGATAGGGATAAACAGGCCAGTAGGGGAGGGCAGTTGGGAGGGACCAGGCCTGCAAGAGAGGGTAGTTGGGGGCAATACAACCTGCAGGGGAGGGCAGTTAGGGGTGACCAGGCCAGCAGAGGAGAGAAGTTGGGGGCGACCTGTTCTGCAGGGAAGGGCAGTTGGGGGCAATCAGGCTGGCAGGGGAGTGGTTAGGGGGTGATTCGGCTGGCAGGCAGAAGCAGGGGCAATCAGGAAGGCAGGCAGGGGAGCATTTGGGAGCCAGCAGTCGTGGCAGTTGGACATCCCTTCAGGGGTCCCAGATTGGAGAGGGTGAGGCTGGGCTTAGGGACACACCCTCCTGTGCATGAATTTTGTGCTCTTTATAAAGATAATTTCCTTAAGGCCATGAAACTACTTATGACTGGACTGAGAAGCAAGTTCTCTGGCCAGAGCTTAACTGCTTAATCACCCACCGACCTCCTTTACTGTTTCTCATGTCAGCTTCATTCTGTTTCTCCCTGTTTGAATTGAGGGATTTGAAGAAACTTTGCTTTTGAGCGATTCACTTATTTTATCATGGATTGTTTCACACTGATCTATTAAAATACGAAGTGTCAAAATGCCTTGCAAGTATTGAGGCAGGATAGTAAGAAGCTAGAAAATTTCTTGGCAAAAGGAATTGGGAAACCCAGACAGATAGTTAAACAGTAGTTTGCAGCCATCTAGTAAATTTAGGTGCCACACAGTTTGCAGCCATCTAGTAAATCCTGTCTTCTCTCAACCAAGGACACTCAAGAGTAAATGCTTTGCACTTCTCCCCAACCAGAGGGTAAATAGCTTAAATCACCCTATTCATGGAGATAGATAGCAGAAATCCAATTAGTGCCATTTGCCAATCATATCCAAGGACAAATGAAGTTAAGGGAATAAATCTCATTTTGGCACATCAGCATAAAACTAATGAATATTCTATTAAGATCCTCCCTGAAGACCTCCCCTAAACGCCCAGCCTTTAAACCTCTTCAAAAGGTCCCAGCTTGGGCTCTCCCTCCATGGAGCACACCCTCCCCATTCCCTACTTCTCCCTCTTTCTTCCCCACAGGCCTGCGTCTTCTAAACTCTAAGAAACCCTAGCAGTTTATCCTGGGACACCCCTTCTCTCCCACCCCCTTCCATCCCTAAGGTCCCCCTTTTCTCTGATTTAGTGAACCAAAGCCAAGCCACCCACTCTAGGCCCATTTCCCCACCTAGTACCTCTCCTGTTTTTCTAGCCCTTCTTTGTTCACTGTCCCCAGTTTTAATAAATGTCCTTTAAAACTCACCTGGCCAGTCTGGTGTGGCTCTGTAATTGAGCATCTCAATTCCCTGTCAGGGCACATACCTGGGTTGCAGGCTCAATTCCCAGTTTGGGGCATGCAGGAGGTAGCCGATCAATGATTCTTATCTCCCTCTCCCTTCCTCTTTGAAATCAATAAAAAAATTAATTAAAAAAAATTCACCTGGACTCCTGTTGTGAAAATTTTTCCTGCAGAAAATCAAGAATCTACACACTACTGGTTAGCCCTAGGCAGAACCACTAAGGGCCAGGACCTCTTTCCAGGAACAGTATTTGCATTTTAATTCATTGTTTCAAATTCTGAAATGAGACTTTTAATTTTTTTCTGGGTTTGAGCTATGGTTGGCATCAGTAAGCAGGTACAGATATTGTCCTTAGTGCCAATGTCGGAGGTATGTTTGTGGCAATTTCTGCTTCCTTCGCTGCTGGCTCTCTTATTTGCATTGATGATTGGTGAGGATTAGAAGGCTAGTTCTTGATCTCTGTCCCTCAAGTATACCCCAACTCCCCTAATGAGGCTGGCAGAAGGTGATGGCTGTCTGGTCCCTTGCCTTTTCTCTTGAGATCCCTCCTAACATCTCTCAATCTTAAACTAATCTCATTTCTACCTTTAAGGGACCTCAAGACTCCTAGTTATATACTGTTGTGTTTCTTGTCACTATTGACATTATTTTGTTAATAATGGCTGCTGATACCATTACCTTTCTTAGATTATATCTATGTGCTATCTTATATTTTCTATATCAGTTTGAAGTTTTCCCTTTTTTAAAGTATGGCATTGGAATGCAAATCATTGTTATTTTAAATAAGCTATACTATATTATTTCAGCCTCTGATAAATTATAATAGGAGCCTTTTTCTTTCCTGATTCTTTTGATCAACTATCTTACATTTAAATAATTATGTATGAGCAAGGATTGATGTTTTGGTAATGAAAATCTGAAACATATTTCAATGTGGTGATACTTCAGAATAATTGTACGCTTTCTCTTTTTCTAGGCTAAATATTTTTAAGAAAAAAATCAAAAATAAATATTCTTTGTGAACTAAACTTTATTTTGTTTTCTGGCATTGTCTATGCTGACTTTATTTTATTATTTTCTATGGTGAATTTTATAGTAATTTGTTTTGTATTTTTAACTTGGTAGATCTTAAAAGAAAAGGATGAATTGAAAAGCCAGCTTTATGTGGCATTACAACAAATAGAGAACCTTCGAAAGGAATTGAACGAGGTCCTAACCAAGCGTGCCCTTCAGGAGGAAGAGCTTCACTGTAAGGAGCAGAAGCTAAGTGACGTGAAGGCTCATCAAGCTGACCTTGAACTAGAAGTCAAGGATTCCCTGGACACCATCCATAGGCTAAACTCTGAAATCCAAAAGCAGAATAAGGTTCAGAGCCAACTGAAAGTGGAGAAAGCTCACTTGGAGGAAGAAATTTCAGAACTAAGGAAGAGCCAGGCCAAGGACAAAACTCAGCTTCTGGAGATGCAAGAGGCCATCAAGAACTTGAGTGCCATCCGGGCAGAGCTGGCTAATAAATTGGCCGAGGAACAGAGAGCCAGGAAGGAAGTGCTTAAGAACATTTCTGACCTCAAGACACAGGCGAAATCTAGAGATGAAGAAACGGCTACAATCATCACCCAGTTAAAGCTGGAACGAGATGTGCACCAGCGGGAGCTGGCAGATCTCACGTCCTCACTGCAGAGTGTGAGAACTAAACATGAACAAAACGTCCAGGAGCTCATGAAGCACTTCAAGAAAGAGAAGAGTGAAGCCGAAAATCATATCAGGACACTTAAGGTACATGTGCTGAATTATCTGATGGTACTGAAGGAATTCTTCTGGTGGCTCATGAAGTTAATAGGGCGTAAACTTGTAGAGATCATTCTGTATCCCTAAGCATTGATGGGAAGCTGAAATGAACAATAAAGAGGCTTATCCATGGCTGTTCGGCCAGGTTGAAATGAGTTACAGCAGCCACCTGGGAGCACCTCTTTCAGAGCACTGAAGCCTTTTAAAAGGAACCATTAGCTATTTGGGGAGTTTAGAAAAAGGCAGAGGTGGCAGTAAGTTGTGAGTTTGAAACGTGCCCTCATTCAACATTTATGACCTCCTAAAATATAAAAGGCAAAGACTTACCAAGGCTATAGAAGCTATAACCACAGCCCTTATTAGTATGGTAACTAAAGTGGATAGCTTATGGGCTGTGTAAACCTAAGGCTTTTGAGATTTACCCTTTCTTTTCCAAATCAAAGGTGCCTGAGTAAATGCATAGGTGAGTTCTTGCCTTTGGGGAAATGCTTCCAAGTCTAATGGTATTAGCATTTCACCATGCAGCAGCTAAATAACTTCATAACATGATTGTCAGGAGTATAAGTCTATCCCTTCTCTCTCCTTCATTTTTTTCCCTCCAAGATGCTAATCATCATATATATTGCATGTTATTTATTTTTAATCAGTCTTTATTGGAATGAACACTTGTCAAGAGATATGAAGAAGAGCTGGTCTTAAAAGTAAAAGATGGATTCTATATTAATTGATTAGCTATGACAATCATAATAAAATGTGTAGAAGACATTTTTTTTAGCACTTAGTTTGTGCCAGATATTACTATAAGAACTTTACATGTGTTAATTTAATATTCCTGCATACTGTATGGTATTATTTTCTCTCTGTTCAGGAAATTGAGATAAGGGAAGTTAAGTAATTTGCCCAAGGTGGAAAGTAGTTGAGACAGGATTTGAACCCAGGTAAAGTGCCTATTTCTTAACTACATTGCTGTACTGGAAAAGGTTTATTCTTAAGGATGTCTAGGTATGGACTCAGGAGACTAGGTGGAGAACGAGGCTATTTGTCAAGATAGATAATACTGACAGAACAGATTTGGAGAGAACAATACAAAATTCATGTTGAGTTAGGAAGAAGGGAACCTAAGGCTAACCATGAAAGTCTAGGTAGAATAGTCAGTACATAATAGGTTAGATGTTGAGGAGGAACTTGAGATTAAAACAAAATGTTTACAGCCAGTAACCCATTGGTGGTCATTGAAATCATGGGATTTGGATGAGGTCAGCAAGGAGAAGGAAGAGGATGAAAACCCTAGAACATCACTGTTTAAGGGGAAAATTGAGAAAGATGCTTGGCAAATAAAAATAAAAGAACATATGAAAGAGAGGAGGAGAACCAGAAGAGAGTAGAAATTCAGATAGAACATTTTAAGAAAGGTATAGTCAAGAGTGGCACACAGGCTAAAAGAAGAACTAAAAGATTTTATTCTGTTTGTGAGAGATTGGTGGAGAAGGTCCAGGAGGAGATGTCAGGAGGTCAGATAAACAGGAGACAGGATATATCTTCCTCTAAAGGTTTTGAAAGAAACCAGTAAGATTGAGTTAGCTCATAGTCTGAGCTTATTGATGTGAATGCTAACCAGTTTCTTTCCTCCCTCTGAAGTAGAGCAGAGCAGCAGGGCAGCAGGGCAGTAAGTAATTTATGAGTGGCAAATGTAAACTGCTGTGAAGACTGATAAAAACTGCATGAGGCTAGTCTGGGAGCATGTCATGCACTGATGTAGCTAACGTTGGTGAAGAAGTATCATGGGCAAAGGAATGAGAGTGGAAGGATAGGAATCTACAATTGTAGGTTGCTTATTTGGTCAGGAATTTTTGTTAGATTTTAGATTTTCAGAGTTAAAGCCCAAGGTGTAATAATGCAGTTGGTTGCTATTGTGGGATGTGGATGAAGGTGATTGTAATACAACAGGTCAGATAACTTTGATGTTAGTTTGTTGGATAGATATTTGGGTATTTATGATTCTATTGTGAAGGCAACAATTGATCACATGCCAGAAGGAATGACTGGTCAATCAGCTGTTGCCCTCAGGGAAGGGAGAGTTGATGTGAATCTCAAAGGAAGGCAGGGTTTCTAATGAGGATAGGTATATAGTGACTTGTTAGGTCATAGCTTGAGAAATGGTTCTTTCCAGGATGGTCCTTTCCTATAAGGCGGCCTAATCCTTCAAGGACCAGTTAATTGTTAATCTCTTCTATGGATTCATTGAAGTTGGGATGAATTTCCAATCCTCTGTGTTTTTATAGCTCTTTGTTGTATAGAATAGCAAGCACATTTAGTCTGCCTTATATATATTTGTGTGTGTTTGTGTGTACGCCTGTGCTCATAAGTCTTATGAGCACATATAGTTAATTTGGTCTTAGCCATTTTTTGTATCTCTTTACATCAAGCATGTCAAACTCACGGCCCACGGGCTGTATCTGGCCCGCAATGAATATTTTTGTGCAGCCCAGCCAATATAACGGTGTGAGCAGTTACTTACAATCATGAAAGGAAATAAGTCTCCAGTCAGATCCAGAATTACTGACATTCACCTTGGGTCAGTTTTGAAAATAATCACTGTGAACAAGATTATCCCCAAAGTAGGAAGAGAAGAAATTCCAAGTGGCAGGAAGAAAACATTAATTTTACCATTGCTCTTGTTCTTTTTTATATACTATACTTTTCAAAATAAACCTACGTTTCTGTGAAAATTGAAGCTTTTGTTTTTTGTGGCCCACATAAACTTAAACCTTATTTATTTGGCCCGTGTTAGCCTTTGAGTTTTACATTGTTTAATAATATTTGAGACAAACCGAAGATATTTAATGGATGTTGGGTCAAAAATTTTTTTAAATATACTTTTATTGATTTCAGAGAGGAAGGGAGAGATAGAAACTGAATTGCATCTAGCATGGCCAGGGGTGAACCTGAGGAGGGGCGGTGAAGGACTAAAGAAGACAGATAAGAGAATACAGTTGGGGCTAGGTAGGTTCACTTGTGCCTGGATGAGGACACAGTGATGCAGCAGGTAAGTCAAAGCTTTATTTTATAGTAAGAGCACATAAAACAAGGGAAATGGTCAACATGTTTACAATGTTCTTTCAAGTTTCACCTTGTTTTGGCAGCACTTGTTGCACCTCCCTCAGCCCATTAGCTAAGGGAGGACTATAAGGTCAAGCTTAATTATGCTAGGAGGGCTCTGTCCTCCAAGCTGGGACTTGTTTGTGGCCCTGCCACAGGTCAGTCCAAGGCTTAACCCTATAGCTACTCCCTATAAGAAACATCAATGATGAGCTAGAATCATTGATTGGATGCCTCCCACACGCCCCCTACTGGAGTTTGAGCCCTCATCCTGGGCATATATCTGACCAAGGAATCAAACTGTGAACTCCTGGTTCATAAGTCAATGCTCAACCATTGAGCCACACCAGCTGATGGGTCAAATTGTTTAAAAGTTGGAAATCAGAGGACTTGGTCCTGAATTGCTTTGTGATATTTATGGTTTGGATTTCTCCCTGGAATGGGGGAAAACTAATTTCCTCATCTTTTCTTTAGGAAGTACTTTGTGTTCGTATAACGAGAAGACAATAAACTTTGAAAATTAACTGTATGTAAAGAATATGTAATTTAGAAATATTCTGAGGGGTGTTGCAGCTACTCTTTAATGTGGCACAAAAGTAACACAAGAGCTTAAAAGGAGAACCTGAGTTTCTGTGAGCCTCGCACTTTGCTTTTCAACTGAATAAGTTACCCATAAGGAACAACCTTCACCTCATGCTATTTCATTAAAATAACCTTATACTTTTGCTTACTTATATTAATTAAAAGTTGATAATATCACAGAATATTTAATAAACTCAATTATGTACAAGAGTGCTTTGGATAGTATCTCTATAAATGTTATATTTTGTTATCTTTCAGCTTTATTACTTTTTCTGAGTCTAATAAGTGCTGGTATTTCACCCCTATTTTTCCACTGCACAAATTATAGTTCTCTATCTAGAAATACTCTTCTCATGCCTATTTTTAAAATTAAATGTAAAATATTTTAATGAAACAATGTAGCTGCTGTTAATTACAGAATATTGGGTTACTACTTCATTATGACTTCAACAACAACAAAAAAATTTTGTAGAGCCTTTTTTTTGGAATTAAAAGACCAAGAATTGGAGTTCTATATATTTGCCATTTGTTGGCCATATGATTTTGGTCAACATACTTAACCATTTTGCACTTAATTAAAAAAAATGGGAACAGTAATGTCTTTATCACAGGATTTTTGTGAGTGTGCCATTGCCTTATAAGCTATAATAATAAAACCTCAACAAGGAGCTAGTTCTTAGTCAAACTTAGGCATTAGTGTGCTGATAAATGTTTTAAAATAGACTCTCTGGAGGGGAAGGAAGAAACCTGATTTGTAACATTTCCCAAGTTCAGTGGTATAAATACTTCCTTTGGCTGATTTCAAGCTATCAAACAAGACATCACAGGAGAGGGACAGAGTTGGGAAGAGATGAGCACAGTTGGTTCTTGATAGCCACTGTGAGCCAGCTCCAACACCCCCTGGCTTTAGGGGAACCTTCTGTACCTCCACTTTTAATAGACATAAAGAAAAGCCAAAGCCTTCTACTGCAACTTCAAGTCATAATTGACCACTTTTCCTGATGAGAGACTTTATTTTGTAAATTTATTTTGGGTTATGAATACATGATTCCTCACAAAAACTCAATTCCTTTATTGATTTCAAGGGGCATAAAATTTTAGGTAAATTCTGTGGGCTGAATAAAATTTAAATTTTGTCTAAAATTCACAAAACTTGTTCCAGGAAATTGCTTTCAATAATTGTGTTCCTCTATAACTAATCAAAAAGATATAACAAATTATAAAAAAAACCCACGTATATGTTAGGCACTAAATTCTATATAAATAGACTATATGTAGTTACTAGTGGGTGTGACCAGTTAATATTGCAAGCTGCATCCAGCTGGTTTTGAAACCTTGTGGTGTATGTACCTGTAGAAAAGCAGCGTGGTAGAGAAGTTGAAAGCATGGATGTTGGAGAGAATTCTTGGGTTCAAATTCTGACTGTGCACTTAATCACTACTACCCTGGGGCAGGTTATTGGTGTCTCTGTGCTTCAATTTCCAAAATGGAAATAATAGTACCTCCTGGTCAGGTTGTGAGAACGAAATGAAGCTACACAAAATATCTTAGAATAGTGCATGATATCTAGTGTTTATATTGTTATTTTAAAAGTCTGTAAGTTTACATACACGGGACATTTTTATTGAATTTCATACATGGAATGCATTATTCCTAATTTTTAAAAGCTGATTCTGTTATATTGCAATTAAAGATGAAAAACCAGGTACTTTATTACAGTGTTGATACTGAAATAATCACTGGTAACTTTTTTCTTCTTCTTCATATTAAGTTACTTGTAGTTTCTTGGCTGCTGCAGTTATAATCTTTTTAGTCCTACAGGAGAGGTATTAATAATTACTACAAAAAGTACACAGTTCTTTCACCAAAATCAGGAGTCAGGAGGTTTAGGTTGAATAGGAATGTTGTCAAGCTCCATTTACCAGTATAAACGAAAAACTCATCAGTCAGTAATAGTAGCTCATAGTACTTCCCACTTGGGACACTTTTCAAGTAACTCCTTCCTTTCCCAACAGAGTTAGTGTCCTTTGAGTTGTCATAATACTCCACCTACACCTTTACTAAGGATTTCTCATTCATTGTTGTATAAATTGATTTTGGCATCTGTCTCTTTTACTCTTCATATCTGTTACTGTCAGCACCGAGCCCAGTACTTTTCACTAAGTTAATGCCCAGTGAGTGCTAAGAAGTGATTGAATAGATGCAAAGAGCATTTCTTTTGTTCCGTGGGTATAGGGACTCTTAGAGATAGCCACAACCGGAAGTGTTTGCCTGCTGATATAATGTGTAACTTGTTTGGTGTACAGTTTTGCTGTGGCCAGTGGACTTTCTCTTTTCTCCTCTTTTTCTCAGGCAGAAAGCTTAGAAGATAAGAATATCGCCAAAGTCCATCTTTGTCAGCTCGAGAAGTTAAAATTACAGTGTGACAGGCTGACTGAAGAATTAAACCAGAATGAAAATGAGAACAAAAAACTAAAGCTAAAATATCAGAGTTTGAAGGATAACCTAGAAGAAAAGGTAAGAATGTGATTGAATTCTAACTTAAAAGACTTATCTGAATTTCTTCTAGTATTTCTTCTAGAACATATTTTATGCTTTAATAAATGTTAATTGTAGTCCTGCATAGGACAGTTGTATTGGTGCCATAAACTATTATAGAAGTTTCAATAAACTGTGATTGCTGTCATTTTTATTCTTTGAACAAACCAGTGATCTAATACATTTGATTTTAAATTTCTTCTGGATCTTAAAATGGAGTAGTTTAGAGGCAAGATAGTAAAGCAAATAACTGATTTAATATGTGTGCTTAATTCTCACAATTCTTTGGGTTAGATTCTATCCATCCTCTAATCTAACCTATGAAGAAATTGCAGCTCAAAATAAAATAGCTAATTACTCACCAGATGCTCGACACTTTTAATACTCATAGTAATTTTAGGAAATCAATACTATTATGCTCCTTTTTGTACTTGCAGAGGCTGAATGAAGCTGTGAGGATTGGTAACCTTGGAACATCCCCAGCAGGCTCACTATATAGCTGTAGATGTATTAAGTTGATTTGGAGTCTCTGCTACATCAGACATTGGGTAGAATAGTGTCACTACTTTTGTGGCAAAAAGTCAACTAAGAATTAAAGCCAGAATATTTAAATTTGGTTTCTGTTTCTTACACCAATTTCCTAAAAGGATTTTCATTTGAAGGTGACAGAAGTCAAATGTGAAAAAGACATTAAAGTATGTACAATAAGATAAGGCAGAATAGAATAAACAAGTCAGATGGATCCTCTACTTCATTGTTTCCCAAACTTTTGACATATGTGTACCCCTTCTATAATTTTCGTAATTTTGAGTACCCTACGTACTCAAGAGAACATAGAATTAGGTGCAGCTAAGCATGGTGCAGTGCATACCCCCACCAAACTCTTCCCGTACCTTTGGGGGTACGTGTACCACACTTTGGGAAACAATGCACGGTCTGTTTTATAAGGGTAACTGGAATCTATGATGGACTGTCACTAGGTGGGTGTCATAAAACTTCATAAACTTTAAGGAAGCAAGTTTCTTAATGATTTGTTGTTTTTCCCTTTTTTTGTTGTTTGCAAAATTTCCTATATCATATGTGTGTAGGTATGTACTAATTTTCTAGTAATTGTTAAAATCAAGGAAATAAAATATAAATTTGTTTGCAATTTATGATTAAATGAACTAACTCACTAAATTTAGGCCTACAATCTTGACAACCACTGCAATTTAGTTCTTGAGTCATTCTTTATTTTGATTATGTCTACTGTTCATACATATTTAATGTATCTATTGGCAGGGTGTAGTTGCTGTGGTGATAACTGAAATTTTCCAAACTTTTTCATAATTGGAATTTTAGCCAGAAGATGTGTTAACATCTTTTATATTTATTTATTTGCATTTAATAAATGGTGAAAATTTTGATATGTTGAAAATGTAAAGCTTACTTGTTCTGGTTAAAATAAATGTTTCTTCACTGATTCCATTTGTTATGTTTCAGGCAGATATGCATTATGACATATAAATGAAACATTCCCCTCAGAGTCCCAAGAGTTAATGATTGTATTCTACTGCTGGGTATTGAGCATCTGGTATGTGATAGGCATTTTTCTGGATGCTGAGGCTAGGATACAGAAAAGACACAGGGCCTTTGTCTTTGAGAGGTGGTATAGCATTAGTGGCTATGAAGGGAACTTGGAGTATAAATCATTTTCTAGCTATGTGGCTGTAGGAAAGTTGCTTAAAAATCAGTCTTACTTTTACAAAACATCCTTAAAACAGGTATAATAATACATCTGCTATGGATTCAAACGTGAAAATGTGTATACTAGTAAAATGCTTGGCAGATTATCTGATACTAGTAGCCCAGTGCATGAATCCTTGCACCAGTAGCTCACTGCAGCCCTTTAGTAGTTCTCTGCCCACTGTTCAGCCCTCCTGTAGCTCCCCCGCCGCCCCTCCCTCCCCCCGCCCCCCATGCTCCCTCTTCATAGCTTGCTGCCCTGCCCTCCTGTGGCTCTCTGCTGGCTGCCCTGCCCTCCTGTAGCTCCCTCTGCCTCCACCCCCTACAATTGCTTGCTGCCCTGCCCCCTTTTGTAGCTTTCCACTGCCTACTTGTATAGCTTGCTGCCCCACCCCCCTGCTGATCTGTGATCCGGTCATTACACGGTCGGTCAGTTGTTACAGTTGGTCATTACGCTTCATGGTGTAATGACCATTTGCATATTACGTCTTTATTATATAGGATAAGCTATCAATTATTAGCTGCTTTATTTTGTTATTGTTTTTAAATATATACCATTTAATGGTTTAACCAAACAATTAGCCACTTAGCAAGCACTGATTGACTGACCATGGTTCCTCTAATTGTGTGTTAGGTTGTTAAGAGCCAGGGAGCTGGAATCAGAATTACTGCAGAACTGTGCTTTTGGGAGTTTAGAATCAGACGTTGTTGAATCACTTGAGACAGATGGTCTACAAAAGAGGTACCCATCTGAAGAGTCCTATCAGCAAGTGATATTGAAGCCACGTATGTTAAACAAACCAAACTAGTGGGCAGTTTTCTGTTTGGGACAGGAACCAAATCTTGGTTGTTTATGCATCCCGAGATAAGGTATAGAGCCAGACATGCAGTAGGTAATTTATAAGTAAATTGTGGATAAAGAGGTATCTGTGTATGCACATCCATACATAATCATATATATATGTAGATAAAGAAATTCAGATAACCAAGATATATATATATATATATATATATATATATATATATATACACACACACACACACACTAGAGACCCAGTGCATGAAATTTGTGCACTGAAGAGTGTGTGTCCCTCAGTCCAGTTTGCTCCCTCTCCAATCTGGAACCCCACAGGGGATGTCCGACTGCCAGTTTAGGCCCAATACTGGCAGTTGGACATCCCTCTCACAATTTGGGATTGCTGGCTCCCAACCGCTCAACTGCCTGCCAGCCTTATCACCCTCTAACCACTCTTTTGCCAGCCTGATTGATACCTAACTGCTCCCCTGCAGGCCGGATTGCCCCCAACTGCCCTCCCCTGCAGGCCTGGTTGCGCCCATGGTTGCCCCTAACTGTCCTCTCCTATTGGCCTGGTCACCCCTAACTATCCTCCCCTGCTGGCCTGGTCGCCCCTAACTGCTCTCCCCTGCAGGTTCAGTCCCCCACAACTGCCCTCCCTCCCCTGCAATCCCGGTCACCCCCAACTGCCCTTCCCTGTCGGCCTGGTTGTCCCCACTGGCCTCCCCTGCCGGTCCGGTAACCCCTAACTGCCCTCCCCTGCCAACCTGGTTGCCCCTAACTTCTCTCCCTTGCAGGCCCTGTTGTCCCCAACTGTCCTCTCCTGTAGGCCTGGTTGCCCCCAACTGCCCTCCCCTGTTGGCCTGATCATCCCTAACTACCCTCCCCTGCTGGCCTGATCGCCCACAACTGCCCACCCCTGCTGGCCATCTTATGACAGCCATCTTGTGCAAGGGCGTGATGGTCAATTTGAATATTACCTCTTTATTATATAGGACACACTGTGTGTGTGTGTGTGTGTGTGTGTGTGTGTGTGTGTGTGTTGGCCTGATTGGGGGGAATAAAAACAAGAACACAAGATAAAAATACATTTTCAGTGAAAAAAGGCCCTAGGACTTATAGCCCAGAAATTATGATTTGAGCAATGTAATGATCTTGATAAATGGGGTCTTATGAGTTGAAGGGGTTTGTGATGGGTCCCTGCTGTAATCAAAAGGGAAGCCTTTCTTGTTTACTTAACAAAACCTTATTCTTGCAGGCCCATCCCTAACATAAATATATGATGCTACTTATGCCACTAACACACACTTTCCCTTTTTTTTTTTTTTTTTTTTTAAATGTCTTGCTACTAATTTGCGTACTTTGGTTTAGATCTTTGTTTCTTGTCATGTTATTACTTGGTAAACTAAGAAATGTTAAAACTGAATCAAAATTCATATACAGTTTTAGTTCTGGCAGGCTTAATTAGTAGTAGAAGATGCTGTCTATATAAATGTACTGAATAACTAACTTTAGCATATTTTTCTCATGTATTCAGTGGTGATATGTGGTAATAAAATACATTTTTTCCAACATCTGATTTTGCTTTAGCATCAAGTGTTATTTTTCAATTTTACATGACAAAGAGAACAAGTATTGTGCAACCCACAGAATTTTTACATATGCAGTTAAGACTTTATTATGAGCTTCTTACTAGAGAAAAAGCCCTCATGATAGTGTTCAGATAGAATTTTATTCCATTTATAGTATCATTAAAATTTATTATACCTGTTGCTTAAAATTTTAAAGGAAAATTGTTTGGTTTCTTCTTTTGTTCTAAAATGATCTTATTAATATTAAATTTTATATTCTTCTAGTGTTTACTTCAAAACTCATAATGTTGTTTATTCTATTAGAAATATATTTTATTGGTTTTACTGGAATCTGTGAGTCATTGATAAAGTTAGTGTATAATTAAATCATTTTGGCTCAGCAAGTCATAAAAATTGACTTATCTATACAGACCCATATCTGATTTAATTAAAAAAGACTTCATTAACA
Organism: Pipistrellus kuhlii; assembly: GCF_014108245.1. Taxonomy (NCBI): domain Eukaryota; kingdom Metazoa; phylum Chordata; class Mammalia; order Chiroptera; family Vespertilionidae; genus Pipistrellus; species Pipistrellus kuhlii. The sequence goes on from NW_023425404.1 coordinate 7,028,774, forward strand.
CAGGTATGAGTTTATTAATGACACTGCCATTTTTTTTAGAGCTTTTCAGGTAATTCTGTTGTATAAGTATTGAAAGATTGATTTTAATTTTGAACATGTTTACATAATAGTTTTGATAAAGCTGGTGCCTAAAATTAAGAAAACATTATTTGATAAAGTATTCTGTTTATATTCTGCATATACTCTCTGTCCTTACTTTTTATAAGTATGGATATTTCATGAACAATACATATAGTATTTTGGGCAAGTATAAAAGCAATGAGAAAAATGGTATAAAGAAAATGATAGACATTAAATTGTTTTTCTAAACCCAATGCAAACATAATAAAACATTTATTTTCATTTATTAGTGAAAGAATAATATAATTTTACTGACTATTCATTTCTATAAATTCTGAAATTATAGGTTTAAAAATAGTTTTGTGTTTATGCTTTTAAAAATATATTTTATTAATATTTTACAGAGAGGAAGAGAGAGGAGAGAGATAGAGAGCTAGAAACATCAATGAGAGAGAGACATCCACCAGCTGCCTCCATCACACCCCACACCGGGGATATGCCCGCAACCAAGGTACATGCCCCTGACCTGAATTGAACCTGGGACCTTTAAGTCTGCAGACCAACGCTCTATCCACTGAGCCAAACTGGTTTCGGCAAAATAGTTGTGTGTTTAAAAGGGAACACTTAAAAATTATAAAACAATAGAATTTCATTGTGAAAAATGCAGGGCATTTTTAAGGATGATATAATTTACATGTAATCTTACCAACTAGCTTTTTAAAAAATATATATTTTATTGAGTTTTTACAGAGAGGAAGAGAGAGGGATAGAGAGTTAGAAACATCCATGAGAAACATCCATCAACTGCCTCTTGCATACCCCCTATTGGGGATGTGCCCACAACCAAGGTATTATACATGCCCTTGACAGGAATCAAACCTGGGACCTTTCAGTCTGCATCTGACTCTATCCACTGAGCCAAACCGGTTTCGGCACCATCTAGGTTTTTAAAAATGTGTGCTTTGGTGAAATTTTCTTTATGGTTCTTTTTTGCACAGACAGACACGCAGACTCTACTTGGGATCATGCTATGTGCATGCTCTGAATTTACATGTCATTGAATATTTTTTTGAAATCAAGTTTATTTGCTACCCAGTATTTTATCTGGTAAATGTAGCATTATTTTGTTGTTGATTACATTATTTGCTTTTTTCTATATTTTAAAATTATATCATAGATCAAGTAATTTTTTTTAATCCTCTCCAGAGGACGAGAGGGAGGGAGGGACAAAAAGAGGGAGAGAGAGAAAAGGGGGACAGGAGAGAGGGAGAGAGAGAGAGGGAGAGAGAGAAAGAGAGTAAGAGAGAGAGAGAGGGAGAGAGATTGGTCAGTTGCCGTCTGTACATCTTTAAACTCCCTGACTGGTGATCGAACCCACAACCCAGGTATGTGTCCCCAACTGGGAATCAAATGAGCAACCCTTTGATGTACAGAATGACACCCAACCAACTGAGCTACTCTGGCTGGGCTTAAGTAATTTTTATCCTCTATGAGTTTTATCCTTTATACATTACATATTTGTAACTCTCATTTGTATTTGTTACTGTTTTCATTCTAAGCAGAATTATGAGAATATGTTTCTTGTCACTAGAGACCCAACACTGGAGAAAGCCAGAGGCTAGATATCTACTTTCCTCATTTTACTTTTCTCCTTCAGTCCACCAATAGTCACAATCATATGTGGAATTTCTCTGTTACAAGAGATGCTGGTACGTGGATACACATACCTTATAGTTATAGGTAGCCATGGCAATGTTGAAAGATTCTTAGTACTTTCAGTTTTTTGCCCTCCCCCTAAAAAAGTCTGTGTATTAGCTTTTGTTTTTAACAAGCATTGTCTCAAAGTTTACAGGGTTGCTCTGAACTATTGTACAAAGGTTTTATTTCCCAAAACATTTGTCATCTGTGTACTTCTAAAGTGTGCAAGGACTTTAAACAATATGTACTTCCAGCTGGGACTGGTTTAGCTCAATGGATAGAGCATCAGCTTGGGGACTGAAGGGTCCCGGGTTTGATTCCGGTCAAGGGCATATACCTTGGTTGCGGGTACATCCCCAGTAGGGGGTGTGCAAGAGGCAGCTGATCGATGACTCTCTCTCATCGATGTTTCTAACTCTCTATCTCTCTCCCTTCCTCTCTGTACAAAATCAATAAAATATATTAAAAAAATAAATAAATAAACAATATGTACTTCCAACATATTGGCGAGTTAATTATAGGTGAGTTAATTTTGGCCCAAAGAGTTAATTGACTTACCCAAGTGCTCCCAGTTGTCCATTGGTATAAATGCGAAAAGGACTCAGGTTTACCAATCTTATTTTTTTCATAGTATCAGAATCTATAAGAACCATTTCTGACCAATATATAGATTATGCAGGTTATCTGGGACTAGAGGCCCAGTGCACGAAATTCATACGGGGGGTGGGGGTATGTGTGTCCCTAAGCCCAGCCTGCACCCTCTCCAATCTGGGACATCCCTCTCACAATCCAGACTGCTGGCTCCCAACTGCTCACCTGCCTGCCAGCCTGATCACCCCCTAACAACTCCCCTGCCAGCCTGATCAATGTCTAACTGCTCCCCTGCTGGCCCGATTGACCCTAACTGCCCTTCCCTTCTGGCCTGGTTACCCTCAACTACCATTCTCTGTTAGCCCTGTCACCCCTAACTGCCTTCCCCTGCAGGCAGATCACCCCCAACTGCCCTCCCTTGCAGGCCTGGTCCCTCCCAAATGCCCTCCCCTGCTGGCCATCTTGTGGTGACCATATTGTGTCCACATGGGGATGGCTGAAATGTGCTTTGTAGTGATGGTCTATTTGCATATTACCTCTTTATTATATAGGATACTTAGCTATCTCACGTAATACCTGCTTGTTTCCATAGTTATACTTAATTCTCTTTAGAGGACTTTATTGTCTACTATTGTGTGACAATAGTAGCCCATTGTGTGATACTTTGTGCAGTAGGCTGTCCGTTGCTTCCACAGGAGCTGGCAGGAACTGTGCAACGTGCTGCTGGGAGCCATGCTGCTTACACAGGAGCCATGCAGCTTCCATGGGAGGCAGAGGCAGGAGGGAACTGCACTGCTTTCATGGGAGGTGGGCTTGCCATCTCCTCTCTGGGTCTGTGCTCAACCATGGAAGCTGCAGGCCAGCCCCCTGTCCTCCAGAGGCCCTCTGTGGCCAGGGCATTGCCACGACAATGAAGCAAGTGTCTTGCCCTGGCCGCTCCACGCCCACTTCCCAGAGGTCTTCCCTCACTGTGGCAATGAAGCAAGCATTCTGCCAGGCTGCAAATGCTGCCTGCTCTCAGCGGCAGCCCTCCCTCCCAAACAAACAAACAAACAAAACAAAAAAACAAAACAAAATAAAAAACTGGGGGACTCTGTGAGGCTGAGGAGACTGGGTGCTGCCGTGTTGGTGATGGAGTGATGGTTAATTTGCATATTACCCTTTTATTAGATATAATTATTAGTGCTTTCAGGATATGATAGTAACTACAATGAAACAATTAGGAGATACCTCAACACCACAAATGGTGACATATCCAAAGCTATAGCAGTTCATAGGAACTTAAGTATTGAACTTAAGTATCTATCAGGATTCATAGAAATGTAACTTGGTTCCTTCCCATAGAATCCTTTGTTTAAATCATTTGAGGAGTTGCACCTAGCAACATATTTTATGGTTATGACTATGCAGGATAAAAACACTTAGGAAATAGTTTTCTTGTACAAAATGTGGATCTTTGAGAAATGATAATTGTTATTCTCATTTCCAAGTGTAATGATAACACCCATTTTCACAGAAGGTGGAGACTGAGGTTGAGAGTATATTGTGACTTGCACAACATCGCATAGCTTGTGGTGGAAAGAGGATGTGGACACAAATTCTTTTTATTTTCCCCCTTTATTTACTGCCAGTAGAGTGACTCACATTTGTGTCTTTTCATTGCCCTCTTAATGTTGAATTTAAATTTAGGGTTATTATATTCAACAGTTTGCCATATACTCTTGGATTCTTTTTAGCCTGACACAAACTTTAGAGAAGGAGTCATCAATGAATTTGTTAGAAAAATCTAATTAAGGCCTGATATTGCCACATAAAAGAGATCAGGAAAAAATGAATCAGTGTTGTTCAGTTCTGTGTTTCAGTTCTAATTTGACCATCTGTTTAGGATTGCCATTTTTTTCATGATGTGGATAAATATATATGATTGCCATATATCTGTTCTGTAAAATGTTTACTACTTTACAAAATCACAGTTCCACATATTTTCTAAAAGCTCTTTGATAGTAGAAGGCAGAATTCTCTGATTTCAAATTCTTTTCTTGAGAACAAGAAAGAATAGAAGCAATTGAGCTGTTGACTTCTAACATTTACATTAAAGTTTATACTGTAGACCATTTTTAGACAGACTGCACTCTTTGGTGCTTTGTCCATTTTAAATTGTGTGAGTAGAACAAAGTTGTAGCTACCACGAATTAATTAGGAGACAAATTTAAATCAGATACTTTAAACGAACACTAAATAGGATCTTATGAGTAATTTCCTGTCAGATTTTTGTCATCTTAAAAAAACAACAGTGAAAATATTAAAATGGTCCAATTAAAGATAAACTTGTAAATTTTGTGTTTGTCATTTACAAAGCATTTTTAATTGAACCACTGGTAGTCATTAAATCCGAAGTAGTCCTTGACTTCTACAGAGAATTGACTCAAACATCAAAGTGCTTACTATGTATGAAACATTGTGTCAGATATTAAGAAACAAGTTTAGAATGCAAAGGTCAAGTGACTATATAGTGGAGAGTGGGGGGGAGGGGCGATAGTTATATATACAGCTGTGCAGAGGGAGGGGCAAGAAATAAAAGTGAATTGAAGTACAGTTGGTCTCTACTTTCCAAAATGAAGCAGATGTGGAAAACCCATTTTCAAACTCTGTTACTTTGGCAGTGACTTCCCTACCAACCATTGACTATCAAAGAGTTTGATTTTAAATGAATTTAAAGAATGAAGTTCAAGTTTGGGTCTTTATTTCTCCCGATTTGAATTTGATTGAGAGGCCTGCCATTTATCCTTAACTCACCAAGAGGTTGATAACTTAACAAGGGCTTGAGAGGAAAGCAGTTCTGTACGGGCACTTAAACAGCCTGAGCTATTAGTTTGATTTCATTTAATTTTGAAATTGTGAGTGATATCCCTAGTGTAGGAATTAAATTGAATAATGGTACATGGACTTGGATGAGATGTGGAATAGGCCACATGAAGAGTTCTATATGATATCTTTCAGCACTCTGCTTAAATTAAGCATTCCTATTTTGCTTTGGTGGACCCTGTAAGGGAACATAAGATGAATGTCCAGGTTTGTTTTCATTGAGTTTTTCACTCATTACTATTTAAAATGCTTGTTGATTTGGTCTGTTTTGTCATTTAATGGTAAACAAGCAGTATTCTGTAAGTTTTATTTTTATTGATTTTTAAAAATTTCTTTATTGATTAAGGTATCACATATTTGTCCTCAACCCCCCCAGTCCAATCCCCCACCCCTTCACACTCATGCCTCCACTCCCATATTGTCCTTGATCACTGATTAGGCTCATATGTATGCACGTACGTCCTTTGGTTGATCTCTTCCTTTTATCCCCACCCTCCCTTTGAGGTCCAACAATCTGGCCATGGCTCCTTATCTCTGGGTCTGTTCTTGTTCATAAGTTTTATAGGAAAAAACAAACAAACAAAACAACAACTAGGAAGTGCTTATTGTATACATGGGTTATATTTTTTGGAGATTTGTTTTTAAACTTTTTTTTTAATTTTTTTTTTTTTAGCATATTCTTTTATAAGAATAAATGCATGCTTAAGCATCTTTTAGGTAAAAAAACGAGGAGGGGAATTAATTCTGATGGTTTTAAAAGATGCTGTATGCTTATAAACATTTCTCTGGAAATGAATGATACATTCCTTTTTCTTTTGAAAATTAAACAATGTTCATTCCAAATGCATAATTTAAAACTTTAGTTGTTTGTTTCAGAAATAGATTTTATCAGAACTGCTTATTTTAAATAATGTTATTTCTGTTTTCAGGCATTTGACTTGATAGAAATACATAATTACAAAATAGTTCTACAACGTAATAAATACTCTTTAGAGATATTTTTGTTTCCAACTTTGAATATTAATTTTAGAAATGTATCCAATGTATATCCTAACACCTTTTTGATTATGCTGCCAATGATCTTTGTATCGCTCAATAATCTTCTAGAAAATGATCTTGAAAAGCCTGATGCAAAAATAACTTACTTACATGGGGTTAGAAGTTTAAATTTGAATTTCCATTTTTTGTTTATGTCTTATGGATAACTTTCCTAAGCCTGCCCAAGACCAAATAGGTTATAGATTGGAAAGTCTTTCACACAAAAGATTTAATATGCATCAAATTCATATATCCAGTGTTTTAATATGTCATTATTTTTTCTGTTAGTTCTATGATTTTACCAATGCTCTCAGTTCTTACTCTTCATATACTATTGATCGTAACTTTTTTCTCTTCTTTGAAGGAAAGAGTGTAAAGCATCTACTTTCAGCAGCTGCTTTCAGAAGATTAAGAGTATATCTAACCCACAAAATGGTAGCATTTTTATTTCAGGAAACGAATCTTCTCGTAGAAATTACAATGTTATTTTGCTTACTAAATACATTTAAAGAACCACCTCATTCTTTCATATATGGACCAGTACTTTAGTCATCAGCAGCTCGTCTTGGTTTTGTGCTCAGAATTTATTCTGCATCTCATTACTTCTTACTTCTGGCATCCCTCTTTTGTGACATCAGCTTGCTTTGACAGTCACAGTAATCTGCTACTGAAAAGATGATTTCTCTCAATGAGTTGGCTAATTAATTTATTGCAAAAACCAGCTTACTGAAACATGAAAAGCTGAGTTCAGAGATTCTGTTTTGTTTTTGATGCAAAGTTGGGATCTACTATGTTTGGCACATAGAGAATATACTCAAAAATTGCTTGTGGAATGAAAGGGACATAAAAGGATTTATCTGTTCCAGAAAATTTATCAACTGCCTGCTATGTATAAGATACTCTACTAGGTGCTGGAATATTTAAATGAAAAAGAATAAAAAAAATTTTTTTAACCTTGAGGAAGTCCCATTCTGGTGAGCGGACATATATAAGAGGCACACATAGTAGTAAGTGGTATAGCAGAAGCTCATATAAGTGCCAGCAGAGCACAAAGGGGCACCTAGCCTTCCTAAGAGCTGAGATGGTCTGTCTTGTTATAACATCCATGTGGGTAAGGAAGGAAGTGCATCTTATTGGGTTTTTATAACAAGGAAAAACATGCAGTCTTATGACCTTTTCTGGTCCTCTTTATTACACAGTATTGTTGGGTTCAAGAGGGCAAGGGGTATACATAGGACAAATCCATGGAGACTTTCAAATTGATCAGAACTGTAGGATTTTAGAATTAATGTTACTTTTGTTTTTGTTTCTTTTTGCTACCAATTGAAGTGTTAAATAGCCATACTTGGAATTTAAGAAACCTACTGTCTTAGAAGATCTATTTTTAAGAAGTACGTTTGCAAAAAGTAATTATGGTGTGACCAGCACCTAAGGTGTTATTTATTTATTGGCCATTTTGCAAGACAGTTTGATCTGCGGTGTGGTAACTTTCCAGATTAAACTGTTTTAAAGTCTCCTGTAACATCCATAGTAGATCCTTCCCGTTGAGTCGTGCTGTTGTTTCTGCTTTCGTTGGTGTTTCATATTATATCTCAACTTCCTTACAGCTGAGTCAACTCTGTTGGCATAAGTAATGTGAGTCTTCTTTAGAGAACCAGATAAACGGCTTCCAGACAGATTGAATTTTTGTTCAGGATAGTTTCATTATTTGCCTTGTAATGCTAGTGTCCTGGATTTAAGGCTTAGGCATACGGTTATCTTGTGTTACAGAAATACTCTTTCCCAAAACTTTTTAGGAGATGTGTGCAGGTCTAGAGTTTCAACAAGCCATGCTTCCAGTAACTTTGAATTACATTGTGCTAGTTTTTATTTCAGCCTTTAATACAGGGTGGAGCAAAGAAGGTTTACAGTTGTGAGTACTCAAAACAGAGCTTATTCTTGAATTATAATTTATTAAGTATTATATTGTTTTCCATAGGAATCACTTTTGCCTCACCCCGTATTATTTGATCTTTACCTCTTTTTCTGTCTGCCCCTGCTGATGTATTTAAAATGGCGTTGGGTATCAAATATTGCTAAACTTGGTTATTCAAGTTTGTTTTCTGTAAAGGAAAAACATTAACTTTGTAAAGGAATGACTTACTTATTTGGGTTAGTGTGCTTTATGTTTCTGTTAAGGTGTGTGAAGAATTGTTTTCATTTCAAGTAATAACCATATTGGGAATAAAGCAGCTTTTCTGGAAATCTTAAGACATTGAAGGAATCTCATAAGCTTTTACCAAGAAGATAACATTTTGGACATGCTCTAGTTTTATTGGAGTTACTTTATTTGCATTAAGATCATGTCTCCTTTACTCTTACGGCCTTTGGGAAAGTGAATGTTCTGCGTGAGAAGTGTGCTGAACCACAAATATAGAATTAGAGGAGTATTTCTTATCCTTTGAATTATAGGCCCCTTGATCAAGTCAGTCAGCTGTGTGTGTGTGTTTGTGTGTGTGTGTGTGTGTGTGTGTGTGTGTGTGTGTGATGAGACTGTGAGCAGTATAGTTTTTCATTTCCTTTATAAGTAAATATCAATAAATATAAGCTTTTCCTGTCCTGAAATGGAAGCTTCTTAAAACTTTTGCTGTCTAGACAGTGGAACCACACATACTTAGTGTGTGGTTAGTATACTTACTAATTAAAATTTGCCAATAGCAGATTTTATGTGTACACAGAGTATGTCTTTAGAGAGGATGGAGGGCCCCTAAAAGTATATTGTGTGTGCTTGATTAGTTTTTCCCCTCTTTTTATGGTTTATTTTGAATATGTCATATGTTTTCTAATGAAAAGGTCCATTCAGAAATATTTTTTAAGTTATTCTTTCTACTTTAGCTCAACATTTGTGTCCACATAATGTGCCGATGACTTTTCTCAGTTTTTCACACTGGCTCTCTAAAGTTCAGTTTTACAATTTTGACCTTTCTAGCATTTTAACAGAGAGCACCAGTCAGGACAGGAAAAACTTATCAGGGAGTCAGGGGGCTCAGGGTATGGATTGTAGGCTCTGAATTTAGTCCAAGTTACTTAGTCTGTCTGAACTTTGGTTTCCTCAATTGTAACATTTAGGATTGAATTTATTCTCTAATTCAACTTCAGCCATGATCTATCAGTGTTTCCCAAACTTTTGACATATGTGTACTCCTTCTATAATTTTCGTAACTCTGAGTACCCCTCATACTCATGAGAACGTAGAATTAGGTGCAGCTAAGCATGGTGCAGTGCATATCTCCACCAAACTCTTTCCATACCCCTGGGGGTATGTGTACCACACTTTGGGAAACACTGAAGATGACCTCTCCTCTTGGATGATATAAACCGCTTTGGTCAGCTTCTTCTATATCTATCCCCACAAAGAAGACCCTTATAATCACAAGACCCAGGTATCTGTATCCAACTGTATCTTCCATATTCTAAACAGTATCTAAAGTGCCTTCTCCTACCTCCAGGTCTCTAGAAATAAGGTAGCTTTTTATTGTAGAATTTTTGCTTCCTTTGAATTAATTGAAAGCCCAGGGAATAGCCATGATAGTGCCTAAATATCCTCATATTCCCTTATTAATCTATTAGAGGCCCAGTGCGTGATTTTGTGCATGTGTGGGGTCCCTCCTAGCCATTGGGGATGTCTCCCTAGTCCCAATTGGGTTGGCTCGAGGGAGGGACTACAGGAGGTTGGGCAGCTGTGGGAGGTTGGTTATGGGAATGCATTGATCACCGGGGGAAGCTCCTGCATTGAGCATCTACCCCTTGATGGTCAGTGCGCATCATAGCTGGTTGTCAGGTTATCCAGTCGTTGGGTTATCTGGTCATCCAGTGGTTGGATTATCCGGTCATCAGGTTGTAATGTTCTCTTAGACTTTTATATGTATAAATAGCTATTCCTTCAAATCAGCCAGGATCCCTGGATTACTGTCAGCCTGTCACCCTTCTACCCCTTCCATAGAAGTAGCTGTGCTTGCTCCACTGGTAGAGCTATCGTATTTCTGAAACATGAAACTGAATAGAAAGAGTGAATTTATTGGGTGTCACCATTAGTATACAAATTGACATTTTCAAGTCACAAACAAAACAAAACTGATGAATTTAATGGAGATCTTTGTTGGCTTAGTGAGGGCAAGGGCCTTATGTATCTCATTCATTCTTTTGTCCCTAGAACCAGAAGAATGTCTCAGCATAGTAAGCCTTCCATAAAAAAATGTTGAATTGAGTGAATAAATGAAACAATTGCATAAGTACAGAATGGAACAGCTTACTTAGCTCCAGATCTACAGTCCTGGAGCACATGCTGAGGATGGAGAACTGGCAAGGGCCATATCTGCAGCCCTCGTTAAATAAAAAAATATGTATTTTTACCTGGAGTATTAGAAGACTTAGTAGGGATGGAGGATTCATTTACTTACTTTAACTCTTAAGTATATAGCACTTAGACTAATGCGAGATTTTAGTTTTTTCAAGTGTTCGGTTTATTGAAATTTGAGCTGGTCATGAAGGGGTTGGATCACCTTCTGTCAGATATGTAAAAGAAGGAATTTCTGAAAGAGCAGGTAGTTGAACCCCCTGATCTCTATGAGCTCATGGTTCTGAGATTTATTTAAAGGGAGATTAGACAGGACATGCTAACAGTCTCAAGGAGGATAGTGAATTGAATAATGAAATTTTCAGTTTTTCTAAAGATTGAATTTATAGGGCTTTTTCTGACATGATCAACATTTTAAGGATATCAAAATATGGAAATAGTTTTGTCTTCTTATTAATAATAGTCAAATAACAGAGAAGTGACAGTTGGTAAAAGAGAGATGGCTGTGAGAAAAATGAGAACAGAAAGATCTATGAGAATACCATTGTGAATCACCTGGGTTTAAACTATGAACAGTTGTCCTCTAAATACTTTAGTAACCCCAGGTAGAGTATTTACTTCACTAACATCACACTTGCGTATGTGTAGAGGCAACCTCCTAGCACACCCATGTAGCCTCTGAGTGGATAGTTCTTCATGGTAATTAATGAAATTATCTTTACAGTGTTGGATCTGAGCTTCAACACATGTTTGAATCACTTATGTAGCAAAGTTGGGAAATTTAAAGATAATTACAAATATGTTTTGTGATCTCCTGAAATTAGCAATTTATTGAAGAAGACAGATTAATACATTTTTAAAAAAACTATGATATGAATAATGTGCTGTGGAAATATTTTATTTTGGGTGATTAAGAAAGAAAGGCATCTTGAGGATAAACTTTGAAGGATTAGAAGTATAGATGGGTATATCCACATGTGGCTCCTCCCACACAACTCTTTGAAGTTGCGCTCTTTCAAAAGGAGACCATAGCCAACAGATAGCATTGATCTTGGTGTGCCCTTGTTATGTAGCAACAACACAAAAGCAAGGATCCTCACCTAGAGACTTGACAGTAGGTTGCTTTCAAGTGAGTAAACTACAAAATCATCAAATATTACTCAGAGCCAGTGCTAATTTTTCAGGAGGGCTCCCAGATGAGATCAAGATATCCACATATATAAAGAAATGCCATATTAATCAGGAGGGAGAGTGTGTCCGGATCTGAATGTGGACAAAGCAGAAAGCTAGGGAGATGTATTTGGGCAGTCTCCATCCAAACACTGCCCAGGAGAATGGAACACTTGTTATCATGACTTGTATGTTCCTGATGTGTAGATGGACATGCCAGGCTGCTATTTTTTTTCTTTATTAAGTAACATTCTGTAGACTATGCCTTCTCATCTAGACTGCTCTACAGGAAGAAAATGTATTGGTTATGCTGACATGAGTATTCTGATCCACATGGCAGTTATGGTTCTCATTGTAAATTAATGTAGTTAATTGAGTGGCATTCTAGTTTGAACATTAGTTTCTTGTGAATTTAATGTTACTCTACTGCTAAAAGATGACTCAGCTTAGAGTACAAAAATAAAATAAAAATCCAATTCCTAAAGCTGAGGTCCAGATCAGAATGATGTACTCATCCAGTTCCTTTGGAAATAGTGCACCTTGAAGCAGTTTGATCAGAAGAGACATCAGATTGATCAGAAGAGTCAAATGTAGGCATATTTGAGAAGCTGCAAGAGGTTAAAATATAAGAGAAAGGAAAGGAGGGTGATGAGGCTGGAAAGAAGGGCAGAAGACAAGTTGTGAAAGGACTGTTCTTTGGGGCAGAGGGTGTTTCATTTATTTTAAAAAGTAAGTTGAATTGCCTGGTAGCCAGTGTGGCTCAATAGGTGATGCCAACCTATGAACTAGGAGGTCACAGTTTGATTTCCTGTCAGGGCACATGCCTGGATTGTGGGCTTTATCCCTAGTGTGGGGCATGCAGGAGGCAGCTGATCAATTATTCTCTGTCATCATTAATGTTTCTATTTCTCTCTCCCTTTCTCTTCCTCTCTGAAATCAATAAAAATATGTTAAAAATCAATGAAAATTTAATTTAAAGTAAATATGTGTGATTATTTTTTTAAAATATCATTCTACTTTTCCTGTTTATTTTTCACTGAAAGCATCTCTTTGTTATTTAAATTCAATCTGGGTTTGCTGACCACATAATCTTCCTGCATGTGTTGTGTTTGTTAGGGTAGGTAAAGATGATTAGGCTTCTCTGGAAGATCTGAAGGCAAAACTAGCCAGCATCATGACTTTGTGGTCCATCATTTACACTTACAATTTTAGTGAATCTATTTTTGTTTTTCCCCTTCCAAGCCTTGTGCTTTACAACTTGAATTTCCCTAGTAATGAAATTGTGTAATCATGATTGAAAATTGTTCTGCCTACAGGGGGCCCCCAAGTCCTTGTAATCTGTTAAAGAGCTCCTTAGAAATCCTTTTTATTAAATATACTATTTGCTTACTTGAAAAGTAGCTCCATCTTGCTTTTATCAAATTTTTGTGACTCGAAGCGATTATGGAGTATAACTGCATTTGAAAACTTAGACTTTTTTTTAAAAAAAATGATGTTTTGATGACATAATGATTATAACAGTTTTTTCTTAAATGAAAAAGCTGACACGATCTTATTTGACATTTTGCATTTTGTAGTGTTTTACTAAATTTTTGGTAGTTCAAAGTCAGTTTATAGTATCAGCTTTTACTCTGATCCATTGATGACATTAAATTATTAATTGATAAGGGCTTTTTTTTTCAACATTTATTTTTGGTTGCAGATTAACTATACTTTTCTTTGTCAGTTATCCACTACCAGTTCCCTCAATGCCCTACTCATGAATTCTTTATAATCTGACCTCAGTTAATGAGTAGGCGGAAGGTTTTATTTCAGTAAAGGGACTGACAGAGTTAGATCTGTTTTATAATGCACTGCTTTAAGTTGGTTGTATGGATAGTACATGTGTTTCTTGCCTTCACTTAATAAATTGTTTTTATTTATGAATGTTTTAGGAGAAACATATAATCAATGAAGAAGAGCACTTAAGGAGGATGGAAGAAGCCAGATTGCAGCTCAAGGATCAACTTCTTTGTCTGGAGACTGAACAAGAATCCATTCTTGGTGTGATAGGAAAGGAAATTGATGCAGCTTGTAAAACCTTCTCCAGGGACTCGATGGAGAAATTCAAAGTAATTATGAGTACTCATTGTGCCTTTCACTTAGTTTCCTTATATCTATAAAAGCCTAAGCAACCACTAGCCGATGGGCCGACCAGCTGACCAACCAATCGTCCAGTAGCTATGACATGCATTGACCACTAGGGGTCAAACACTCAACACAGGAGTAGAAACCACCAGCATGGAAACTTGGAACAGATTGATGAATCTCAGAGGGAAGCGGGGAGGGAGGAAGATGGGAAGAGATTAACCAGAGACCTTACATGCATACTAGATCTTATATACAATGGGGTCCCTCGGCCTGGCCTTTGGAGATGGGGCTGAAACCAGCTCTCCAACATCCCCCAAGGGAACCCAGATTGTGAGAGGGCACAGAGCAGGCTGAGGGACCCCACCAGAGCATGAATCTGTGCACCAGGCCTCTAGTATCACTATAAAAAGATTTTAATGCATGGTTACATGGTATTAACATTTTTGTTTGAGAAAGTTTTATGAAAGAAAATAACATCTTGCATTTTTTGGAATGAGGTACTGTATTTATTACACGGTCCCAGTGAGAGAACATGTACTGTGATTCCATTGAATTGTCTGTCTCACACTGTAATAGAAAATGTCTTATAACAGAGGCAGCAGTTCTGGCTAAAATACATTCTTGGAATCTAGATTTTGAATTTTTTATTTTCACAGGCTATTTTTGTTGTTATTGGTATACTACTGGCCAATATCTATCGAATACTAGTTATATTACAGGAACTGTGGTATGATGTATTCAATCTCTTCCTTAACCCCTAAAACCACCCAGTGCTGTAGGTACTCTGATTAAATCCATTTTTTTTTTTTTTTTTTTTTGGCAAGAGAAAGCAAGACTAGGAGGGGTTAAGTAACTTGCCTCTGGCCATATATCTAGTTAAAGGCTAAAACTAGGACTAAAAACCTTGGGAGTCTAATTCTGGAGCTTAATCAAGTAACCACTATGCTATTTGCCTTCCCCATTTAAACAAAGTATATTTAATTTAGCTTTTCTATCTTTAAAATGGGATATTGATTGCAATTCAATTTATAGTCCTAGTGAAATAAATGATCAATACAAAGAGAAGTAATCATTGGTGCTCTTAATTTCTTCAAGGTAAGCACCTCTGCTAACTCTAGGTTCTAGTACTGCTATATTACATACAGAGAGCATTGACAAGCTATCATTTACTACTATATTTAGTTCATTTGATGATATGATATTACTAAAATTATAGAATCAAGCACTAGGGCTTTTTAAAAATCATCTTCAGGTGTTTCTTTTGTCATTCATCCTTTTCCTCATATAAAATAACTATTCCGTTTTATAGTACTTCCCCACTCCTTCCTCCCCTTTTTTTCCCTGCTTTTCCTTACCATTTTTTTTCTTGGTTTTCTTAAGTGGTGTTTTAAAGAAAATAAAACTGTAATTCTACTCATAAAGTGGAAGGTGTTTTAGGATTTAACTAACAAAAATATTTCAACTGATAGAATTTGGTGGAGTTGGTGGAATTTCTACAATATCTATTTATCTGTACTTTTTTGAAACAAATGAGATGTCAGTTTAAGAGGATTGTGAGCCAAATATGAGAAGTAATTTGCTTTATGGAAAAACTAACTCTTTTAGTCCTATTATGGGGCCTGCTATAATGCTGGTTTACTTAAATTTTATTGTCTAATGCTGCTGATTTATATAATATTTGCTGTGTTTACATATATTTAAAGGATGTGTGGCCTTAAAATCCTAATTGTATTAAAAAGAGTCATACGTTACCAAGGAAATATTTATTCTATATTTAAGTATTTATGTCAGGACAACTTGTTTTTGGTCAAGTAGAGATATAAAAACGGAAACATTTGGATCATGCTATAAGGTATATAAACCTTATTATGGTTGCTTAAATTTTCCTGCTATCTAACATATTCTGAAAAGCATCCTATTTTTTAATAGGCTTTCAGACATGGAATGATTGTTTCTCTTAGAGACTAATTCAATCCACGTGATGGGTGGAGATAAATTTAAAAGAATGGACATTTTTTCAGTTTTTTTTTAAGACCACATTCTCTTCCCACCCCCCTCCCCATTGTGGGTCTCTTTCTGTTTATACCTTCTGTTGTTTCTTTTCTGTAAACTCGAAAAAAAAATAAAGAATACCCAAGAACATAACATTTACTCTCACCTAAAGAAACCACCCTTGGGTGTTTGTTAAGATCAATTCTTTGCTTTATAGTTCAGAGATTTATGGGAGAGTGGCGGTCCTTGTAAAATGTTTTAAAAAATGGATTAATTCTAATTCTTTGCCATTTGTTGAAAAGTCCTCGGGGATATCGGTATTATTTCTAATTACAATTTTCTTTTTCCAGTCACTATACCTATTCTACTTTAGTAAATGTCTGAAAGTTTGAAAACACAAGGACAGACACTTACTAAACCACCACCATTATAAAACAGGAAAATGTCTGAATTGAAGATATATCGTTTTCCCAGACCAGTCTTTGATAATTCAGGAGCTTTCCCGTAACACTTGGTCTGAGTATTCATTTATTTGTAGAGCAAAAAGAGGATAGGCATTGGATCAAGCCATTTTTTTTTTTTAATTAGAGTGATTAGGAATAATTTCCTTGAAAATATAGGGAGAGAGGGCATGAAAGTTGGGTGGGGTTTAGACAGTGAGATAGTAGATGAGAGAAAGGTTAGTTATGAGAACACAGCATTCCTATATATGGCATGTGGTTGGCACTCATTACCATTTTTCAGATGCTGAATGAATTACCTGATGATGTTTCTTAAGGGAGAGATGTGTTCACACATAAGGAAATATGGAAGTATTAGAGAATAGGAATAGATATCTTTTGTAGAGGGATAGGGTAGTTTTAAGAGAACATTTCTAGAAAGAAGTCCTGCAAAAATATCACAGGTTCCACAAAAGTAGGAATTGAGGAAAAAAATTTGTATTTACAATTGTAAAATAATTGACAACCTTTGAGTACAGTTTTATCAGTAATAATGCAGAAACAGATGGCAGTGAGTTTATAAATGAGTTGCTGTGAAGGGAATCAGGGCAGCTGGCATAGACAAGCTACTTATTGTGGGATTTTGTTATCATCATGAGATATAAAGGGATGACTCCATGATTAGTTTCTATCATTTCTACACCAATCATTAATGAGACAAAATGGCCCCCATAGTATAAAGTTAAAGAAGGATAAATGAGACAAAGAATTAAGTTTCTGTGTAATTACATCAAACCCACTGTGAAATACATTGCTAGGAGCAAGACTGTGGAAAAGAAACAAGCAAAATATGAAGTAAACTGGTTTAATCGAGGCTTCTTGGGAGTCAGCTTCCAGAGATTCTAGCAATGATAGCATTTGAGAGTTAATTCATGTCTCTGTATTTTAGCTAAATATTTATATATTGTACATATACATATATAAAAACATTATATTTATACATACACACACATATATACATATATATTTACATAAATAGAAATGTTAAATTATGTTTTGGAATTGATTGAGTACTTGGTATGAATGTATCCTTTTTAAACCCTTAAGTTTTAGATAGTTAACTTTTGTATGTTATAGTGAAAATTTTCATTTAGGTAAATTTCAGAGAAAAATCCACTTTTAATAGACTATTCTTTCTCTTTTTTAGTTTTTTTCATCTGGTCCTGACATTAATTATGACCCACATCGCTGGTTAGCAGAAAGCAAGGTAATTGATCTTTGAATCTTAAAGTTATCATAACGTGTATGAACTTCAAGGTGTCTATTTGGGCTAGCCATATATTTTTGTCATATAATGAACATGTGAAGCTGTAGTACTTTATTGCTGAGAGAAATTATCATAATGCATTTAGGAAGTTTCCATGTTCCTTTGTCTTAACATTGAAACATTAGCTTAAATGTATAGGGACGGGATGGGACAAAAACGGAAGGTAAAACTGTGGAAATATTTAAACTCGATCGTCAGAGAGACAAGTTCTGCCTTTTCCTTTGGATAAAGCAATGTCTCTGGAGTGTACAAAGGTCAGGGCAGCTGTAACCACCCTTCATTACACATATATACTTGTATTTTATTTCTTAAATTTTATTTCTCAAAGCCTGTCAAATCTCCTTTGGCCTAAGCAAATCCCTTCACCTCTCTGGGTGTCCTGTTTCCTTATTTACAAAATTGGAGGAATTAACTTAAAGTTCTGAAGATAACTTTCTTGCTTCATGGTATTTTAGCATTATGTTGCAAGTTTAATGAAAGATAAGCAAAAATAAATAAAATTGGAGAATTTGCTAATATTCTATACTTTGGGTAATTATCAATTATCTTCATAGATAAGCTTGGAAATTTAAATTGTTGAAATTTATGCCGAGACCGGTTTGGCTCAATGGATAGAGCGTCGGCTTGGGGACTGAAGGGACCTGGGTTCGATTCCGGTCAAGGGCATGTACCTTAGTTGCGGGCATATCCCCAGTAGGGGGTGTGCAAGAGGCAACTTATCGATGACTCCCTCTCATTGATGTTTCTAACTATCTCTCTCACTTCCTCTCTGTACAAAATCAATAAAATATATTTAAAAAAATAAATTATTGAAATTTAGGTATATAGAAATTGAAATATATAGAAAATTATGACCACATATGATGTAGATTTGTTTGAGTATGAATACTTAAGAACTTGCATTTATTTTTAGACTAGTTTTATTTCAGCTTTAACATAAAGTGCAAAATCTTCCATCCTATTTAAATTCTATAAGAAAACATGCCGAGACTGGTTTGGCTCAATGGATAGAGCGTCGGCTTGGGGACTGAAGGGTCCCGGGTTCGATTCTGGTTAAGGGCATGTACCTTGGTTGCGGGCATATCCCCAGTAGGGGGTGTGCAAGGGGCAGCTGATCGATGACTCTCCCTCATCGATGTTTCTAACTCTCTATCTCTCTCCCTTCCTCTCTGTACAAAATCAATAAAATAATTAAAAAATATATAAATAAATTCTATAAGAAAACCAACTATACTGTAAACCTGACCAATTGTGGTCCAACTTAGGGTATTACTACAAAAGAAGAACCTTTGAGTTTGTACAGTGGCCTTTTTTAAAAATATGAGACAAATGAAGTTTCAGAGAAGAGTGTGACTTTTTCAGAATGGGAAAATGGATCACATGGCATGTGCACTCAGTGTTCTTACTATTATGTGTATTGCCATCCATAGCATTGGTTCTCAACCTTTCTAATGCCGTGACCCTTTAATACAGTTCCTCATGTTGTGGTGACCCCCAACCATAAAATTATTTTCGTTGCTACTTCATAACTGTAATTTTGCTACTGTTATGAATCATAATGTAAATATCTGTGTTTTCCGATGGTCTTAGGCGACCCTGCTAACAGTTCTCAACATGTGGGTTGAGAGCCGCGGCTGTAGAGCTTAAGACCATCAGAAAACTCAGATATTTACATTACGATTCATAACAGTAGCAAAATTACAGTTATGAAGCAGCAACGAAAATAATTTTGTGGTTGGGGCTTGTCACTACATGAGGAACAGTATTAAAGGGTCATGGCATTAGAGAAGCTGAGAACCACTAATCTAAAGTCTTCTTTCAGCCAAGAGTTATTGATTGTGTACATTTTTGTATATAGGCAGACACTGGGGATATAAGTGTTAGTAAGCCATGGAAGTTAATCGGGGGGGAATGGTGATGTAAACAAATTTGAAGTCTCCTTAAGATGTGTTATATTGTAGAAAATGACAACATTGACAGAAGAACACAAGAGAAGGAAGAACTCACTCTCATGTTTGTGCTGGGAGGATGGGAGGCTGTGAAGCTGCCAGCATGTTTCAGAGGGCTTCTACAATTGTGTTATATTTAAACTTGGTCATACAAAAAATTTGTATTAACAAAAAAATTATTGATATAAAATGCAAATATTTGAATAAACATAGAATAATGTTCAAGATGGGTGGGTAAGGTACAGGTAGGAGGTGGTGAACAGACAAGGTTTACCTTTGAAGGCCAGATAGGCATTAGAGAAGCTCCCTCAAAAAAATTCTTAAGCTCCAGCTGGTTTGGCTCAGTGGATAAAACACTGAACCTTGGACTGAAGGGACAATTCCAGTCAAGCTGCACATGTTAGAGTTGTAGGCTCAATCCACATTGTAGAGTGTGCAGGAGGCAGCTGGTTAATGATTCTCTCTCATTATTATTGATGTTTCTATCTCTTTTTCCTTCTCCCTTCTTCTGTGAAATCAATAAAACATAAAAAAGACACATAAAATTGTTTTAAAAATTCTTAATAAGAAACTAACAATATTATGATTAAAAATAGAAATTTATCCAACCTTTTAAAATTTCTATCCTGCTTTAAGAACTGTGATCCTAATTGTTCTAACCATTTTTGATAGAACCAAATGCAAGTCTGCATTTATGCCACCTGCACAGGAAATCTAGACTGTACATATTTTGCTGTCCTAGAATTTTTTGACTAGAAACTTCTGTTGTGCATTAATAAAGCATTTATCTTTTTTCTTTTTCCCAACTCCACAGTTTTGACAAGAGCAATGTACTTGGAATTTTCTTTCAAGTTAAAATCTTTATCATTTCTGAACAGAACACTTTTACTGCTGTTGTTCAGCTAAATTATGAGAGCCAGAGATGACTCTTGATCACGGCTCTTTAATTTGGGAGCTAGTGAGCAGTTTTCCCTTATCATTTAATGGGACTGAACTTCTGATCGGACAGGTTTTAACACTGCATGAGACAACTGTTCCTTTACTGCGTAAAAGGGTCCTGATAAGCTCCCCACACTGACCAGCGGACTGGGGAGGAATTGAACCTATTTGTGGAGAGATGGCTTGGGTTATTGATGGGCCACAATACTGTAATTCCCATGAACTATGAGTGAATAGCTCTATAAGTATTGGAGATAAGATCTGAAATCAAAGGACAAAAACTGTATGGAAAGTGGAATTGCTGTTCAGCTAGTCCATGCTGACATCTTGCAGTATTAGAAGGACCTCTGAGGGCCTTTGGTAATTGTTTTCATAAATCTGCCACATGAGTTTATTCTTTTAGTGTTAATCCTAAAAGAACTAGAGGACTGAGTGGGGGTTGTGTCACTATTGCTTTGTTGGCATAGCACACACATGAAGTCCAACTTCGAGTTGGACCCAGGCTCACAGATAAAATAACCAATGAGTGGTCAGAATACGGCGTTGTGGGTGGAAGAGGATCGATGTGGTGGTTAAGGAATGCCAGGCAAGGAATTCACAGGGATTAGGTATTTGTTTTGTCATAAATCTTAAAAAAAATGTTTTTTAATTGATTTTTTACAGAGAGGAAGGGAGAGGATAGAGAGCTAGAAACATCGACGAGAGAGAAACATCGACCAGCTGCCTCCTGCACATCCCCTGTTGGGAATGTGCCCGAAACCCATGTACATGCTCTTGACTGGAATCGAACCTGGGACCCTTCAGTCCGCAGACCGACTCTCTATCCACTGAGCCAAACCGGTTTCAGCTGTCAGAAATCTTGATAGCAGATGTAGAGACCAAATTTTATTCAGTTTAGCAGAGAATTTACTGAGAAACTACTGTGTCCTAGGTGCTATGCTGTGTGCTCTAGACATAAAAATGAATTAAGACATGATCCTCTTGAGGAACATGTTTTGTCTAGAGAAGCTGACACTTTTGAAAATAATTTTAATATCACATGTATCGGGGCTGACCAGCAGATCCTGAGCAACAGATGAATGGTTACTCTGACACACATGTTCTGTGAAAGAGAGGCTAGGAGACTGCCTGGCTAGAGAGACTAGATAGTCTCATTTCCCTTCCTCTTCAGGCTTTTTGGTAACAACAGTTTGAGCTAAAACTGACTTTTAGAACCATCAGAAAGGTAAGCATTTTCGGGAGGATACAGGCGTCAGCAGTACCCTTAAGCATAAAGATTCCTGTAAACACCCGAGGGAGGGCCAGTGCGTACACAGACTTGTTTGGAAAGGTCAAGGAACAATTAGGGGCTGTCACCTTCAGCCAACTCCCCTAGAAAATCCTTTTGGAATTTTCTCCTTACACACTTGCCAACTAAGTCTCCCATGCTCCTCCACACACACGTAAGAGGTTCACAGAAGCTGCTGTGGAGGCTGATGCTAGATGGATTTTGAATCTATTATAGCCAATCATAATTATGATTCCAATATTGCTAACTTTATTAGCAGTACTCTTTTTATTCAAAAAATTTTTTCCCTTGGCTTTTAGCTTTGACTCCTTTCTTTATGATTTTAGTATATTATTATACTAAATATCAGTAAGGATATTCTTATAGATTAAAAATACTATTTTGATTGTTTTACTGGATAATTATAAATATTCCCACATTATTGCAAGTTGTCAACTATAAATAAGGCAACTATTTCCATACTGATAAATTCCATCTCTTTTGGTTTATTTAATAATACTTGTTGATGTAGTTAAATAAATGAGGCTATTATGTAATCTATAAAATGCTCTTGCGAGTGGCTAATAGAATGGTGTTTGCACTGTGATTAATAGCCTTGTCAGCTAATTATTATTTGGTATTGTTAAAGTTATTCCTATAGTGTGTTTCAAGCTGTTTCTTCAAGACACTTAATAAAGACGGTGGGTGTTTTTCTAACAGATACTGATTCTCATAATTGATTATTGGTTGATTAAATTTCCATAACTTAAGTATTTTGTTTTGTAGAATTAAGAATATATTCTGCATACATATTCAGTTCACAGAAAGCATCTAGCTACAGTCTATTTTTAAAAATTTGTCTGGCAGTGGAATAAAGGCTTCATATGAATAAATTAAAGCCATAGTCATATTGTATTAGTCTGCTCGGGCTACCATAACAAAATACCATAGACTGGTTGGTGGCTTAAACAAAGACATTTATTTTCTCATAGTAATAAAGGTTAGAAGCCCAAGATTAAGGGGTCAGGATTGGTTTTGTTAAGCCCTCTTTCTGGCTTGTAGAATTCCACCTTTCATGCAAACATGGGTGGGGTGGGATGGGATGGTTTGGGAAGTTGGCTGGAGATCAGAAAGAGTGGTGAGAGAGTGCAAACTTGCTATAAGCCTTTGTGTCGCTTGAGGGTCCCACCCTTATGACCTCACTTAATCTTAATTACTACACTAAGAGTCCTATTGCCAAATACAGTCACATGGAAGTTTAGAACTTCAACATGTGAATTTTGAGGGGACGCAATCCTATCTAATAAAAGGGTAATATGCAAATTTACCATCACTCCATCACATAGATGGCGGTGCCCATAGCCCATAGCGGCCAGGATGCTAGACTCTGGCGGCGTCACCCTGGTGACAGGACCCAGCATCCTGTGAGCCCTGGCCCACAGAAGGGTGAATGGGTGGGCCCCTGGCCAGAGGCTGGCCAGGGCCAAAACACTGGTGTCGTTGCAGGCTGGGCTGAGGGAGCCCCCTCCCCCTTGTATGAATTTTATGCACTGGACCTCTAGTTTAGTTCATAATAAAACATATCATGCCTGATTACTGCTTTGTTTCAGAAGGTTTTTTGGAAGTTTATTATTTTGTTTTTACCATAACCAATAGGATTATTGGTCTGACAAAACAGATTTGCTGTTTCTCCATTATTATTGTTAGTAATAGTTAACATAGGCCAAAGATTGTGATGTAGTGAATAGGAAAGGGAAATATGAAGAACAGGTTAAATATTAAAGATAGTGAGATTAGCATCTATGAAAAAGAGAGTTTCTCTGATTACATTTTCTCAGCTTTTCAAGGTGGAGGAAGGCTGACTTTATCTCCATAGCCTATGGAGCATCTCTCTATCTGATTAGTTAGACCATGGGGGTTGTGTATTTTTAGGAAGCAAAAATAGGAAAAAAATTTTGAATCTCTGAAATAAAACCCTCTTTTATCAAGTATCTAGTTTTATTCCAGAGTGATTTTGATTTTTAAATACTTTACTAAAATGCTTCAAATACCTAATTAGGAGGTTAATTGTGTTAAGATTAGGAGTTTAGTAGGCCATATTTTTCTGTAGTATTGCCTTTGCAAAGATGATAGACTACACAAAATTTCCATAAAAATCTAAGAAAGTGGCTTAATTTCACACCAACTTTTAACTGATGCGAACCATAGTGTATTTTTCATTCTGCTTAAGTTTGTTAGTTATTGTCTGTATTTGCTCATGTTATGATATTTTCCCTACTATTTTGAAATACTACTGTGTTCTAGATTTGTACCTTGCTTTATTTTTTTAATTAGTTGTAAATGTCATTTTTTTAGACTAAACTTCAATGGCTCTGTGAGGAACTGAAGGAGAGAGAAAACAGGGAGAAAAGTCTGCGGCACGAGCTAATGCTGTGCAAACAGCAGCTCAGGAATATGACTGAGAACAAGGAATCCGAGCTCCAGTGTCTCCTGGAACAGATAGAAAGGCAGGAGCTGCTTCTGGAAGAAATACACCAAGAGAAGAGAGGTGTGTTAGCTGCTCTTACTCTCACTGTTCTTTGTTTGTCTTCTGGGAATCCAGCAGAGGGAGAAAACCTATTTCTCTCATCTCCAGCTTAGATTATTGATGTACTAGAGGCCCAATGCTGGCACCAGCTTCCCTCTGGCACCCGGACTCTGGGTTCCCTTTGGCTGCCGGCACCTGGGACCCAGTCTTCCCTCTGTCCTCTGGCAGGCACCCGGGACCTGGGCTTCCCTCACAGCCTTGGCTTCGTCCAGAAGGTCGTCCGGAAGGATGTCCAGTTTAATTAGCATATTATGTTTTATTATTATAGATTCTTTTCTTTTTTCTCTCCTGTCATCATTTATGGGTGCAGAAGGGAAAATTGTTCCCGCCCTGAGAGTGTTTTCATTACCTACTATATTCCTCTTGTTTACACAGCTCGTGTCACTGGAAAGTGTTAATTTGGTAAGACATGTTTGTTCTTCCCTGGTCAGATACCAAAATTTATACTTGACTTTAGTAAAATACCTATTAATTCATTCAACAAATACTTATTTTATTCATATTTTGTCTTGGGCACTATTATGGGTGCTGAGGATACATTAGTGAATAAATTAGAAAATATCCTATTATTGTCTACCTTATATTGAGCGGGTGACAGAAAATAAATGTAAATAGGTAAATTATATAATAGAAGGCTACAAGCACAATGGTGAAAACAATTGAATAAGAGAAAGAGAGTTTGGGAGAGCAGTGGCAGAGTGTAATATGTTTAATATGTAGGCAGTACTTAATTCTAAGAGTTAGACAAGGACTTGGGAAACTACTTTTCTCTTTAGTTATACTAGAGAGGGATCATGACAGGAAGAAGAAAAACAGCATTTATATATGGGGATCCTAAGTGTATCCTATGTTGTGCTGGCCATAGGCCTTTTCTTTTACTAGTGAACTTCATGAATTTAAGATCCATTAAAAAAAAAAAACTTAATAAAGTGTCCCATTAAGGAAAACTAAGCATATGACATATAGTTATCTTCTTCAAAATAATTTTTTTTTTTGTTTTTCATTTTAGTGATCATGGTTATTCCCTATATTTAAATTTTTTTATTACTCTACTGTAGTGATTCTCAACTTTTTTCGTATCAGGTCTTTTTATATTCATAAAGGAACTCTTTTGAGTTCTCAAAAATTTTATTGTGCCATACTAAAATTAAAACTAAGAATTAAAAGATAGCTTTTAAGGTAATAATTATAAATTCATTCTATGGAACATAAAAATTAATGAAATTTAATTATTTCCCAAGACAAAAATTTTGAAAAGTGGCATTGTTTTACACTTTTATAAATCTCTTTAATTGTGGTTTTAGAAGACAGCAGCATTTTCAGTTTGTTCAATGCCTTATCAATGAACCTGGCATGTAGTTGATATGTCAGATATTTGTGAATGAGTAAATGAATAGTAAATGGATGACTGCTGCACAATTAATAGGGGAGCCATTATATTTTAGTGAAAAAAGAAATCACAATGAACTCTGTAGGACCACAAGAAAAATATGTAAATATTTGGCAGAAATTTAATTGGAGTGATTTATAATTTTTAAAAAAATATATTTTTATTGATTTTTTACAGAGAAGAAGAGAGAGGGATAAAGAGTTAGGAACATCTATGAGAGAGAGTCATTGATCAGCTGCCTCCTGCACACCCACTACCGGCAATATGCCTGCAACCATGGTACATGCCTTTGACCGGAATCGAACCCAGGACCTTACTGAGCCAAACCGGTTTCGGCTATAATTTGTTTATTACACTTTGGGATTATAACAATATTTGTCTTTATAATATTGAAGTTATGTGTTACATTTTATAGTAGAAGTATTTAAACCGATTATATTTCTATTCACTTCACAATGATATTCTCTAAGAGCTTTGCAATTTATTCAGGGACACTCTGACATTGTTAGTAGTAATTCTAGCTCCATTGTGTACTCTTATTAGAGTTAGCTCCATAGCATAACATGTAAAAACTATCTAAAAATACATGAATATAAAAAATGTAAGAAAACAATAAGAAAAATATGTGTATGTCTTAGTTTCAGTTTTTAATAGAATGAATGTAACTTTTAGAGTATTATAGTTTAGTTGCTATGGATTGTAGACAAGCTTAAGTATGACTATAAATGTTGAACAGAAAGATCAAGGAATGCCAGAGTTTGAACAGGTGAAAGAAAAGTTAGCTGGAGTAGCAGGATCTCAGAAGATATGACAGTGGATGAGATCAAAAGTAAAGGTGGAGAAGTGAATTTCAGAAAGGACAAAGCTAGAATTAGGCATTTATTCTCCTATTACCTTTTTAGCACTTTGAATACACTACTATTTTTGGCAGTTTCACATCATATTTTGAATGGTGGTTCTTTATTTTGACTATTAGCTCCTTAACATCTGTGATTTGGTTTAATTGATATTTGCTTTATAGATGATTCATACCCTTTGGAGAAAGGTTGGAATGGGAAATAGCTCCATGATTTGCTATGTAAAATTGAGAGATCTGTTTCAGTAGAAACATTTTGAGTTTTAATTCACATTTTAGAACATTTTTCATGAGATTTTTTTTTTTTTTTTTTGCGCACGGTGCTTCAAAAGGATAATACATTCATATATGGATATCCAAGGCATAGAGCCAGCTTAGTGAAAAAGCTGATATATGATATATATATATATATATATATATATATATATATATATATATATATATATAATATAGATATGATTTTTCTGGCCTTACAGAGGGTTCTGAGGATGAGTACCTTTACTAATAATAGAGATATGGGAAAGTTTCTTTTTGGTGCTTTTAAGTTGTGTGTGGTTCAAAGCATTGACTCTAAAACACATTCTTCATTTCAGAAGGTTCTCATGTAGCTGACTTGTCTCTACTAATGGTGATCTCTTTCAAGGCCTTTCCTTTGTTTTCACTGTTCCCAGAGTTTTGAGAAACTCCATTCAGCTGATTTCTCTTTTTTTCCCTTGCTTTCTTTGAATCTTGTTCCACTTCCTCAGTTTTTGGGTGGCATAACAAACGATACCTTCCTAGGATAGAGACTAGGAAGGGACTTATAAACTGTAGGAATTTTCCCTAGAAGTTGGCTAGACATTGGGTGGCATTGTTTTTTTTTTTTTTTTTTTTTTGTGTGTGTGTGTGTGTGTGTGTGTGTGTGTGTGTGAGTGTGTGTATCTGGCAATACTGTAACAGTTGCCCTCAGGTTAACATCTCTTTGCCTTCTTCTGCTCCAGCTATTGAATGACTCAGCATATCATAACAAAAAAGCACATTCCTCTTGTGAAAGATGTAAGATTTAGCTAAGATGTCAGCATTACTTTGAAGCTATGAGGTTACCAGAAACTAAAATGCCTGTGGCAGATAGGAGTCCTTTCTTCCAAGGTACTCTGAAGGGAGACTCCACTGTATGATTTAGTTGCAGTGAAATGCTAATGATTATGACCAAATATAAAAGTTAGTGTCTTTAACTGAAATTATGAACTCACTTAAATAAGGAACTGGTCTTGGATTCCAGGTATTTTTTTGTAGCTGTGGCTATGAAATGTGAACACCCAAAGAGATATGTTTCTAAGTAATACACCTTTTTCCTCCATGTTAGTGACACCTCTGATGGATTCTCTTTAATATTTGTATCTTTGTGTGGTGAGGTTGAAATGTTATCTAGGATAGTACAGGGAAGAGAAAATGACTGCTGTGTATGTGATATGACTTCAGAGATATTCTTTAAACACACTAATTCTCACAATATTTCTCTAAATATGTTTATCACAATGGTATTCATTAAGGGAAGAGTAGGAGAGGCAAATGCAATTTCAGTGAAATACCTTGTTTTCAAGCAAACATTCTTCATGTAAAAGTCATTCTGAAAACATTAACTGTTAAAGGAAAGAAAATATAACTAGTTAATATGTGGTTACATTCCAGTTGGAAATCAAAATGAATGCAACTCTAGCCTAATACACTTATACTGCTCTGTAGTGTTCATATCTTCATATGATGCTCATATTAATTTTCTACCTAAATCTACTTAACTCACTTTTCTGGTCCTTTTCTTTATTTAAGCAGATAAATAATCTAATTAATTATTAAGAGAGAATAAAAATGCTTTGATTTAAATACATTAAGAATAAGAGATAATAAGAATTTGGAATATTTTTCATCTTTTGGGGTTTGAATTCAGTACTTTTTATATAGTTCCCATAAGTATGTACTCTCTTTTTCTTTTGGAATGTGCGAAGCAAACTCTTCAAATGCCCTTTCTGGCACAGGGTCTTCTTAGGATTTGCTCTCTGATGTTGTGCAGCTGCCTCTGACATCTGGAATGAGTTTGGAAGGAGAGCTGTACTTCCTCCTGAGGCTTCTGCTTGAAAATCTTTTTTATTGATTGATGTTTAAAACTTTACTATAAATGAATCTTTATTGCATCTTAAACTAATGTTCCTCAGGTCGTGCTGTAAGGTCCTATTAGATAAGAAATGAGTGTTTGGCCTTGGATACTTATCTCCATGTAAACCAATCTGAACCCTTTCACAGTGGTACTGTATTGGCCATTCCATCTCCACACCTCTGAACCATGTCCAGGTGACAGAGAATCCTATTACTTTTCTACAGCTGTATTCTACTTTTCATTTGCAATTTTTGTTGCAGTCTTTCTTCAGTTCACTCTCTCTCTAGGAGTACCTTAAAATGTGTCACTCCTTTAAATTTCTAGTTCTCAAGTATTTTATTCACCTTTCAGCATCTCAACTCTAAAGTTCATTTTGTAAGAAATAAGTCTATAGTCATTAAGGATGCTCACCTTTTTTTTTTTTTTTTTTTTTTTTTTTTTTTTTTTTTCACCCCCTCTGTTTGAAATATCCATTCCTTCTTATTATCAGCTGGGTAGAAACATTAAATGAGATCCATGGCTGGATAATGCACATTTGGCTGCCTGGTTTACTTCTTTCCTCCTTCAGTTCAATCTGTGCCAATGAAAGTACTGGTCTTGCTCAGGCAAGCTGTAAGAAAGCTAAAATTGAGCTATCATCAGTGATTGCCTATTAGCTTCTTTGGAGTTTGTGTTGTTCTATTGGGTTCCAGATGTGAAAGAGACATTCTTTTACTTTTTGCAAAAGAATTAGGAAATCTAATTCAGATAAGGTTTTATAAAAAAGTTTACATATAAAGCTATGACAAAGATTAAATAGTTGTGAGTATATTGCACAGAAGAAAGTGTTGATGGAGTGGCTCAGGTTGGTTCTAGAGTTCTTTTTCTTTCATGTAGGTTCTTTAAAAAATTTTTTATGTTGGTTTAGTACTCCCAAAGAAACAGCTACTGAAGGGATATTTATTTGTTTGTTTGTTTGTTTATTTATTTATTTATTTATTTATTTATTTATGTATTTATGTATTTTTGTTTTCTATGACTATCAAATGCTCTAAATGCACTGAGAGAATAGAAATTGTAGATTATGGTAGCACTAAAAAAAAAAAAAAAAGCCATTTTCTTTGAGATTTGTGTTACCAGAAAATTTCCCTACTAGTCAAATGTCAGTAGAACCTGTTGTGTTGATTAAATCAAAAACATCAGAGCTGTCATGGGAGATGTCTGTGGGTTTCTAAACTGAAGGGAATGGAGGAAGCAGGTTGGAGGGATTTAGAGATTGGGGAGGATAAAGGGAGAGGTGTCTACAGAAAGGGTCTTCCAGGGTTCTTATTTATTCTTATGTGTTTCCTTACACTATTTCTTCTCTTTTCTTATCCATTCTGAAGGAATAGAGTAAGTGAGTGGTTAGTCTTACTAGTGAAGGTGGAGGGAGGCAGTAATTATATTTTAGATCTTACTTACCTTATTTGTAATTTCTAAAGGGCTGCAAATGTAGCTGAAAAATACCAATGCCTTTATTCCATGTAAGTTAATTAATTGGGATAATACCATATAAGATTTTTAATTTTGTTTTTTGAATGCTGTATTTTTTTTTTTTTTTGAAACAGGAGATTTTCCTCTTAGTCTTTGATTGTGAATTACAGTATATTCTGATCAGTGTGTGCTTTCTCTTGTATCAATTCCAGCATATAATAATTCTTGGAATTATAAAACTTTTCTTGCATATATATTCTATTTTTATTAATTGTTGGTAATTCCTATTGGGAATAATTTGCAAAAGAGGAAACTTGTATTCTGGAATAGATTAAATGAAAGAAGAGTAAGTTTTCTGCAGTAAATGGAATATGCAAATAAGAATGAGGCAGTTTACCTGAATAGAAGAATGGAATTACAGTGCTTAATAGAGAATAAAATCAGGCAAATAAACAAAACAGCTTCCGTTTGTAGTAAGGGCAGGTGGAGGTAGAACTTAATGACAACAGGCATCTTGGTTTTTCTTATTCTTCACAGAAACATATAGTAGGTATTCAATAAATAGTTGTTGAATAAACTAATGGATGAATGGACTAAGGAGCAAACAACTAGGGAGATAGTCTGGAGTAAAGAATAAGAAAGTATTAGTAATTATATGGCGTACTATCCTAAAAAAATTAAGCCTCTCATATTTTTTTGTAACATCTAAGTAAAACAATTTGTAAGCATCTTTATTGAAATTTCAGATGCAGGACTGAAATTTATGTCTGATACTATATAGAAATCATTAGTGCATTCTCACTATTATCAACCCCAAAAGTGTAAAGTATTTTGTGCTATTTTTTATTATGTGCCTTTAATGTTAGTATGAACATAAAGTAATTTAAAAGTTTTTTATAGATTAATTCCGGACTTTTAACTTTTCTTTTTCCATGTAGTCTTGAATTTCACAAGTAAAAAATATTTTCTCTGGTTTTATTTGCTTTGGGAACCTGTCATCAGTGATTAAAGTTGATGATAAAGGGATTACTTTACTTAAAAACTATTCCAAATAGGATGTTTTTATAATGTATGTTGATGAATTATTAATTATTATTAGTTAAATAATGAACTGCTTCAGGATGAAGATAATTTTATTCAATGTCTTAAGTATTTCTTATTACATAACATACAACAAGTGTTGGCTGGGTGAATGGATAAATAAATGAATGACTAACTTATCTTTGCAAGGTAAAAGTAGATGACAGGTCCAGTAGTGCCCAATGAACAAATGCGTTATTAGGTAGTAACCCCCTTGAATTGTAAACATATGGTTCTTGGTCTTAGAGGTTGTGAGAAGGTATAGCCAAATATCTGATATCAATGATATATTATGGAACCAATCACAGTGTCCAACCTCTATAAAGCTTTTCTGGTTTGTTATAAAATGCAATTGTTAAGAAAAGATGATTGTTTCTAGTTTACTATTCTTTTTCTACAAGCTAACTTCAACTCCTCTGGCTTATGTGTTATGATGGATGATTGTGTTCCATTCTGTGGAAGTTACTATTTGGTAAAACTTCCCAGAACACTGTAAGATTTCAGCAATAGCTTCCAGTTAGCTCTTCATCTGTTCTCAAGTGACCTGGCAATCTTGCCCTTCTCTGTGAAGTGGGCTTTGTATGGTCTCCCATTGCCTCAGCCAATTAAGACCTTAAAATTAAGCTTTGAGGAATCCTGCTCAGGCTTCCAGGAACATAATAGTGCCACTTTTCATTGAAGGAGACAAGAAGTGTTTAAGTTTGGCCAAAGAACAAAGCAAGGATAAAAACCAGTGCTAAAATCACAATTAGCCCTGAATATTTTAATGCAAAATGGGTATCAGTTTTTGGACACTATTCCTCCTTTATGCTAGATTTTCCTCCATAGTTTATGCATTCAAAGTTTTTCACTAGTAGAGATAATTGAGTTATAGTAAGGCATTCTGTGAACACCCTTATTTTTGAGGCAAGTAGTTTTGCTATCCTAGATGTAAGCATGGATTAAAACAGTCCTGTTTCCTCAAGCCTGAATAAGATTCTAGAATGTAAGTTCTTCAAAGAATCTTCCTTTGACTTGGGTGGGAGAGATGAGGAGGTTTGATATTAAAGTATGATGTGAATTTTTTATGCATTTCATTCATACATACAAATCATCATTATCAAATAATAAATTCCTTCATATCTATTTATGGTAGTTTGACTCATTGTTTGCTTTAAGATTCTGGCATTTTGTAGAGTAATGACTATCTTTTTCTCACCATACCATTCTAGAATGGCAGTTTCCTTTGTTATAGAATGGTGTACAATTGTATAACTAATGACAGAAGGTTAATTTTTTTCTCTCTTCCTCTCTGCTTCTCAATGAAGAGTCAGATAAGAATACTAAGATTGGTATTTCTGCTCAGTAACAAAAGTCTTTGTAAATGTGAAATGATTTTTAAAGAAGTTGTTATATATGGACATTACATATGCTTATTTGAGTTTAAATGCTTCAAATAAGTTATTTCTCTTAGACTGAGAATGGCAAGATGTTATTATTGATGCACACACCATATATATAAGTGAATGTGTTATGTTTATATGTGTATTGCATTCATACACCAAAGAACAGAGATAGTTTTGTGTACCAGCTTATGTTAATTGCACTCTTAGATTGGGGCCTCTGAGTATTTGGCTCTGGGATCACCCATGTCCAGGAATCAGCATCAGAGAATAATTACTATGCCTGAGTTTGTTGAGCAGTGGTGATGCTGATCATAGTGTGACATGACAATAGATGTTTCTCAGTAGGAGCACGCTGAATATTTTGAACTGGGCTATTCTGTGTGGTTTAGGATGCTCCCACATATTGATCTGTAAACCCTAAATACCAATACACACTATCCATTATTTGAAACAATAAAAATGCTCACGCACATATTGTTTAGATTACTATCTGATGCTTTTCTCATAGCAATATAAACAAAAATGTGAGTTAATTGTAATAATATATTCTATGTAACCCAATGTATCCTAAATATGATGATTTTATTGTATATACTTCTTTTTTATATTCCATAAAACTATGAACCTCATGAGAGCATGGACCTTGTCTTAAATATATGTATTGATGTTTCATGACTTAGCACAGTGTGACCCATAAGCATCTTATACATGTTTATTTATCAGATGGAATATAATGCTTAGTTTAGCATTTACCTATTTATTTGCTTTTTATTGAATTTACTAGAGGCCTGGTGCATGAAATCATGCATGTGGGTATGTGTCCCTCAACCCAGCCTACAACCTCTTCAATCTGAGACCCTTCTCACAATCCAGGACTGCTGGCTCCCAACTGGTTTCCTGCCTGCCTTTCTGATTGCCCCTAACTGCTTCTGCCTGCCAGCCTGATCACCCCCTATCCACTCCCCTACCAGCCTGATTGATACCTAACTGCACCTCTGCCAGTCCGATTGCCCCTAACTGCCCTCCCCCGCCAGTCTCATCACCCCTAATTGCTCTCCCTGCTGATGTGGTCCCTCCCCCAACTGCCCTGCAGGCCTGGTCCCCCCCAACTGCTCTCCCCTGCAGGCCTGGTTTTCCCCCCCCCCCCTCAATTGCCCTTCCTTGCAGGCCCAGTTGCCCCAACTTCCCTCCTCTGCTGGCTTGTCACTTCTAACTGCCCTCTCCTGCAGGCTAGATTATCCCAAACTGCCCTCCCTTGTAGTCCTGGTCCCTCCCAAATGCCGTCCCCTGCTGGCCATCATGTGGC
This sequence comes from Pipistrellus kuhlii, assembly GCF_014108245.1. Classification (NCBI taxonomy): domain Eukaryota; kingdom Metazoa; phylum Chordata; class Mammalia; order Chiroptera; family Vespertilionidae; genus Pipistrellus; species Pipistrellus kuhlii. The sequence goes on from NW_023425404.1 coordinate 7,062,766, forward strand.
AGCCATCTTCTGTCCAAATGGAGGCAGCCATCTTTGACCACATGGGAGCAGCCATCTTGTGTGTTGTAGTGATGGTAAATTTGCATAATTCTCTTTTATTAGATAGGGTTGGATAGGATAGAGGCCTGTGCACCCGTGGGGGCCGGCTGATTTGCCCTGAAAGATGTCCTAGATTAGGGTGGGGGTTCCCTTGGGGCATGGGGCAAATGAGGTGAGGGCCCTGTGGTGGTTTCAGACTGGCCATGTCACCCGGTGACCCAAGTGGAGGACAGGGCTGGCTGGATGCAGGTATCTGGGATTTATTTATCTTGTATAATTGAAACTTTGTAGACTTGAGCAGAGACTGGGGTCGCTGGTTGCCTGGGTTGCCACAGACAACCCAAGCTCCTAGCCCCTCCTTGAGTGGAGGCCAAGGCAGGCTAGGGAGGGCGGGAAGTTTGGCTTCCTTCATCACCGGGACAACCCAAACTTCCTGTTTGTTCCACCTCCATGGGCCCCCTAATCTTAGTTGGGTTAATTTGCATACTTGCTCTGATTGGCTGGTGGGTGTAGCTTAGGTATGGTCAATTTGCATTTTTCTCTTTTATTAGATAGGATTGGGGCAACATTGGTAAATAAAATTATATAGGTGTACAATTCACCCCAATAAAGACATTTTCCATCACCATTTATCTCCCCTTTATCCTCTTCTACCTTCCCCATTTACCTAATTTTGTAAACTTAGCATTTTCTTCAAACAATTATTAAGCAATATTGTGAAACTATTTAAGCAGAGATATATTATGAACCTTATTTATCTACTTTTTATTTACTCTTTGATTCATTTACCTAAATCCTGATTTATATAACAGATTTACACATAATTGATTGAATTAAAGTATACGACATCATAGAGTAGTATTGTCCAAATAAATGAGACATAAATATGAGCTATGTATTTAATTTAAATTTATCTTATAGCCGCACTAAGAAAGGTAAATGAAAATGTGAAGTTAATTTTAATATATTTTATATAACCCAATATATCCTAAATTTGATTATTTCAACATGTATTTAATATGAACAATTATGAGATATTTTACGTTCATTTTTTTATATCAAGCTTTTAAAATCTGACATATATTTTACCTACACAGGCATATTCCAGTCGGCTGCATTTCATATGCTCAGTTGCCCATGTGTGGCCCATGGCTAATGTTTTAGACAGCACAGCCCTAGAAGGTCTGTATTGGCCATTGTTCCACCTCATCAATCATTTGCTGAGAGATTCATCGGCAGTAGAATTACTAGGATTGTTGAGAAGTCTTTAGGAGGTTCAAGATGATGAATGCAAATAGAAGTTTATATACTATACTATTACTTCTATTGTATTTAGAAAAAAAAAGTACTTTATATCTAAAAAATAATTCAAGGCATCTTGCAATAAACACTATAGCATCAATACCAAAATCTAAAAAGGGAAATTAAAGATTTATAGATTAAGGTTTTTGAGTTCTTAATGTTTTGTACATTTGTTTAAAAAATGATAGAAAACAACATAATTATCCATGTAATTTGGTAGTGGATAAATAACTTTACCAAATCAGAAGGAAGGCTATTTTAAGGAGATTTATTTGCCTTCTTTACCTAGATTTTTCCTTCTTGTTGTATAGCTTGCCTTAGAAAATTTAAATGGTTATTAAATACAGAATTCATTTTTTAGGTTACACAATTATATATTTTTGGTTTAGAGCAGTGATTTTCAAGTGGTGTGTCGTCCTGCACTGGTGTGCAACAAGAATTTTTTAAAATAAGCAATACTTGACTATTTAATCAAGGACACTGACCTCTTTTCCTTAGATTGTCAAATAAAAAATGACAACAGCCAATACAACACTAGTTATGTGGTGTGAATGAATCAAATTTATATCTTTTTTTTTTGTCAGATCTTAAACTGCAGAATTTTAGCAATTAGTGTATTGTGCCATGAAATGAAACAAGTTGAAAACCACTGGTTGAGAGTGTAGAGCTAAGAAAATATTTTGCTTAGACCAAGGTTTTTATTCATTCAGACTATGGAGTCTTAATTACTAACTTGACTGCCCAAACAAAGTTGTTTGGATCTAGCTTTTACTTTTTCAAAACTTAGTACCTTCTAATGAATTGGGAAGAGGTTTTGTTAGCTACACAAAATAAATGATAACGTAATTTTTAAAGATACAGTGATTCTATGTAGTGGATATATTGGATATTTTTCCAAATATCATTGACCTCTAATTGGTTTAGGGTGGGAACTGACCTTTGATAAGATGACATGAGTTATTAGACAGTATTTTTTCTTAAAATATTACATTTTTAAAGGTGTTGATCTGCTAATATGATGTGGTTTTATTATTCTCAAGTGTGAGGTGTGGGTGGAGAATGTCAAGGGAGCAGTTCTGGCTTTGTCCTGCATGGAGGAAATAAGGGAAGTTCAAGGTTTTCCTGTTATAGAGCTTGGGCAATATTGTAGATCTGTTCTTGTCTGATATTAGTTGATTCTGCAGTAGCATTGGGAAACCCTGCTGTGTCAGTTATGCCTTCCATTGTGTAGTTGACAAACACACATATATGTGCTCACGTGCTTATACAGATGCATACACGCAGAAACACACCTTAATGCTCCATTTAAATAATAGCCTTTCAGAAATAGTCTGCTTTCTATTTCCTTTCTCTTGCCTTTCCTAGCTCAGAATGGTTGTGCTCAGAATCCTGGTGAGAGAAATAGCTTTGTGTGTGTTACTCCTTGAATGGGTGGTGCAACCCAAGTACATCATGAGGAAGTTTTAAAATTCCAATTGTATAATATACACACTTCCTAAAGAAAACATGGCTTGTTTAGGGAGAAATATATTGTATAAATAGGTGTCTGAGATTTACATTTTGATATTTTGCAGGCCTCTTCTATGTTGAGAAAGAATAGAATATTCAGTATATTCCTATAAGCAGCATTATTTTTCAGAATATTAAAATTGGATCCCATGCGCATGAATAATATTCATAGAATTGAATTCTCTAACTTCCTACTCAGCAAAGAGGGAGAGATAAACACTAGGTGCTGAAAAATAGAATAGGAAACTAGCAGGAATGGCTAAGCCCCACTTATTTTTCCATAGTTTCTAATAACCAAGATTTTCCATGCAGCTGACTCTTCATTCTCTCTGCAAATAGGCCAGTTGTAGGATGATGAATACAGTGTACATAAAATTAGAAACAAAATCACTATATTTATTGTCAACCTCTTTTATTTGATACTTGTAAGTAATGATAAAAGTTACTGTATTTATAAATATCTTGTGCTTCAAATACATACAAAAGTAAACCTACTATGTGCAAGACTGGGGAGATTCAAAGACTAATGAGACCATGTACTGTTCATAGAGGATGTTATAGCCCTGTAGTCCAGATATTAACTTCAGTGAACCTTTGCATATGTTGTTATAGATATTAATAAGATAATATATACACACATGATGAAGGCACTAGCTCTGTTTGGGATGGGCCTGGAGACTGAGCAATATTTCAGTTGGAATCTGGAAGTAAATCAGAGTTTTCCAGTTGAAGGAGTAGGCAAAGGAAACAACCTACCCAAGGATAGAGAATTCTGAAAAGGCCATGCTTGTTCAGGAAATGGGAAGACATTTAGCAAGGCACGAATAGAAAATGTTTTCTTTAGATGTGAAGCAGAAGAGGAAGAATGAAATAAGATAAACCTGGAAATGTGAGTTGATATCAGATTGTGAGGAGTGTTTTATGTCAACTACCAGAATGTTTTCTAGAGTGTATGTGATGATTCATTTTACCTGGTTATAGGATGATGCTAGCAGCAATGGGAAAACTGCCTTTTACCTATAATACAAATACATGAAGTGCTTTTCTCAATAGCTATTTTATTGTTATAGTAACAAAGAACTACAATATGGTTCAACTTGGTAATATGCCTGGGTTTATTTTGATTGCCCTCTTATAAGATTAAATTTAGCTTTTGTATTGTTTCCAAATAGGTCAGGGCATTACTTGAGAGATGGAGTTAGTTCACCCTTGTATTTTACAGATGAGAGTTTTTAGGTGTATGGGGTTTGGAAGTAGAATGATACTCCAGCCTGTGCTGGATCTAAGGGTGAGCTCCAGGCTCCAGGGAAGAGCACCCAGGCGACTGATTTGGTTATTTGTCATTTCATAGTGTTAACGATGGAGTCACTGGTATGTTCCTGACTGAGATAGATTGATTGGCAGAACTTTATGAAAGCTTCTGGTTGAATAAGTTTGGGAATCCTTATAATTATTGTGATCTTCAGCTGCACTTTGGGGGTACATCCCAGTGCCAGCCTTGAGCCTCATATTTTTGAGCACCCATCTATGGGATGAGGAGTAGATGTGGCCCTGGATCCATGGCTACCCACTCAGAGCCAGTATCTCTCTTTTCTAGGCCATGTTTTGGGTACTCAATACCCCATAATTCCCTGATCAAACTGTCCTTGCGGTTTTCTGTCTCTAATCCCTTATTATGTAGGAGGCAGATTTAATGCTGGTGTTTATATATTTTCAAACTTTTCTACTCTCTTATATTCAGTTTTCTGAAGAAAGTTTTAAATTAAAAAGTTTATTTCTAAAGAGGATTATTGAAGTATGCTATTATACACAAATTCCCTAGGATGGCCATGTTAGCTATTAGAATTAGACTAGAAGGAACAAACTAATTTTATGTACTTATGTTTATAGTAGGATAAGGTAATCCAAAGTGAATTGAAATACAAGTAGTTAAATAAGTCAATACTGCCAGGCCTGTGAAATTATTTTCACTCCATTTTAGGAACAATGTACATTACTATTGCATTTTCTTGCTTATATTTGTTTTGAAGGGCAATTGATTGTTTTTATGTGTTATTATATTATACTTGATGCTATGTAAGTATCATATTAGTATGGCATAAACACACACATCAACACACACACACACACACACACACACACACACTCTTTTGTATTCTGTCCAGATAGGTCAGGGCTTTATCTGGCAAAAGATAAATTTATTATGTAGTCTCATACCTCAATCCTAAGACCATATTTTAAAGGGAGTGTACTCTTTTTTTCCATTAGAAAGAAGAACAATAACTAATAAAGGACTGATTTAGAGAAGTTACAGCAAAGTGTCCTAAGTGAATTCTTTGAATTTATGTTGGCACAGTCTGACATTTAACACAATCTACAGAAACAATCAAAACCATTTCTTGAGATCAGGAAAACAAACAAACAAAATTAGGTAGCTTCTCATGTAAGCCAAAAGAGCTTTTTTATTTTTAGCTGCCATACTTTGTTTTCTTAGGAGGATGAATGTTTATTTATTTAGTGAATTATCAAGATTTACTTTAATGCCCCGGAGTGTGCAAGTTAATGATTTTAGTCAATCATTTTTTGTACCACTTTAAAGAAAATTATTGGACAATTTGGATATCAGATGGTTTATTTTACAAATCATATTATTGCCTTAAAGTAAGCCTTTATAAATATTTTGTTGGAGTTTGTACATTGTCAGTTCTGGTTATACTAAATCACTTTTGATTTTTTAAAAAAAATTCTGTTCAATATAATATCCAATTCAAGATAATGGGCTGGACATCTTGTAAAATTTCTGACTAGTTATGGGCTGTTTGGGCAGGTTGATGTGTAAATTAACCAAGATGACCTTTTAAAAATATGTTTTGATTGATTTCAGAAAGAGGGAAAGGGATAGAGAGAGAAACATCAATGATGAGAGAGCATCATTGATAAGCTGCCTCTTGCACATCCACTATTGGAGATCAGGCCTGCAACTCGGGCAGTGTCCTGACCGGGAAACCAACTGTGACTTCTTGGTTTATAGGTTGATGCTCAACCACTGAGCAACACTGGCCAGGCTAGATGATCATTTTAGGAGACCCTTACTTGACAAGTGACTTGTTTTATTTTATATTTAGTTGTACAGAACTTAATGAAAGTATGTAAATAAAAATATCTGTTCCTTTGATATTTATAAAATTCCAAAATAACTTGTGGAGAAGTCTTAAGAAATTAGGTCTTATAATGTAGAGAAGCTATTGTTACATTTTTTTACAACATTTAAAAAAAAATTGTTAACATTTTAGTAGGTCCTGCAGAGATATGTATGAATCCAGTCAACTTAGAAGAAGAGGAGAATAGATGTATCCTATTTCTTTTTATTTTTTTAACCATACCAGAGGATATGTTTTATTATTGGTTTTTAGAGAGGGAGGGAAGGGAGAGGGAGAAGTAGAGGTAGTGAGAGAGAAACATCAATGTGTGAGATAAATAGCCATTGGTTGCCTCCTATACACACCCCAACCAGGGATCAAACCTGCAGTGTAGATATGTGCTCTAACCAGAAATCAACCCACTACCTTTTAGTGCCTTGGCTGATGCTCTAACCGACTGAGCCACCTGCCCATTGCTCTAATTACCAATTTATACTAAATAACCAGGAATAATTTCAACTAGCAGAATTCAGACTATGGGAAACTTTACAGGACAAAAGGTCAGCTTTCTCCAACAAAAAAATTACAAGAATTAAAAAGCTGGCGGATCTATGGATTAAAAGAGATTTAAGAGGTTTTTCAGTCAATGCAATCATGAACTTGCATTGCAGGGACCCAATTCCATAAACTTAAAAAAAAAAAAAATCATGGCCATAAGAAAACTGACTGTATAGTTGCATTTGGTGATATGCTATTAAAGAATGACTACATTTTTAGATGTGGTAAAGGTATTGCAGCTATGTTTAAAAGATCGCCGAAACCGATTTGGCTTAGTGGTAGAGCGTCGGTCTGTGGACTGAAAGGTCCCGGGTTCGATTCTGGTCAAGGGCATGTACCTTGGTTGCGGGCACATCCCCGGTAGGGGTGTGCAAGAGGCAGCTGGTCGATGTTTCTCTCTCATCGACATTTCTAGCTCTCTATCTCTCTCCTTTCCTCTCTGTAAAAAATCAATAAAAAATATATTAAAAATAATAATTTTATTATAGCCCAAACAGTCTCTAACTAAATATTTATACAGATGACATGATATAGTATAATATTTGCTTCAGAATTATTAGAGTGGGGTGATAAAAGTAGTGTTTGGAATATATGAAAAAGAGTGTTCATGTATTGATAAAAATTGAAACTGGTAATGTGTGTGTCAGCTCACTATAATGATCTGTTCTCCTGTCTTAGAATAGGTTTGAAAATTCCCATAGTAAAAAAGGTTAAAAAGGAAGGAAAACTGAGACAAGGACAGGAAGGAAAATATTGAGAGAAGAAAAGACAGATTAATCTAGACAAAATTTTCTGATTTTCTTCAAATCTATACAGGCTGCCTAAATCTTTAATATTAGTAAAATCTTTTAATAATCCAGGACTACCTATTGATATTATTTCCCAGAGGTACTTACTGCCATTCTAAATTTAATTGTGTGTAAGGAATGAGTAAAGGCATTATTTTTAGTATGTTTTCTCCATTACATCAACATCTGAATTGGTAATATAGTTTCTTCATTCTAGTAGTTTAAAGTTTTATTTTAAAAGTACATAGGGAGGGAAAGGGGGTGATAGCTGTGTCTATAAAAAAGGTAGGGTGAGGGATTCTCTCACAAACTGTTCTGTGTCTGTTCCTTGTTGGTGTTCACACGAATTAGCACATGTGATTCATTGATAAAATAGAATGGAGCTAAATACTCACCCACCCACCCACCTACCCACATGCAGGTAAACACTGATGACATGTGGATAGAGTCTGTGGATTGTATCTATGTCAACTTTCTGGATGTGCCAGAGTGAATGGCAGTTATGGAAGGTCCCCTCAGAGGAAACTAAGCGAAATGTGTAAGCCATATCTCTCTCTCTAATTTCTTATGGCTGCATGTGAGTCTAATTATCTCACACCAAAAATCTGGAAAATAATAGATTATACTTTTTAATAGGAAATTACTAAAAATCAGATATCAAACCTATTTATAATAGTAAACATTTTTTTTTTCTAATTTCTTACTTTTTAGCTTTGGAATTTTTAAAATTTTAAATTAGGATAGGACAGAAATAAGTTCTTAATAACTGGTACTATGTTGCAAAGAGGTTTTTAAATGTACCACAGCAAATGCACATCTTCAGTGCTTGAGGCATGTTAGCAGGTTGGGCTACTAAAGAGAAGACAGTCTTTTGGTGGATGATAGAGAACTTCTGTACTTCATTTGGACTTGGAGACAGTAATTGTTTTGAGAATGAGAGTGTTTCTTTATACCTTTTCCTAATATATAAAAACCCTGGGCCCGTCACATCTACCACTACCAGAGGCTTGACCAACCAGAAGTCCTGTAGTCAGCACTTGGTTGCCATAGAGAGAGGTCTGAAGAGAGAAGCAGGGGCTGATCCGTAGCCTTGGTGGCAGCTGTTGATCAGCACTTGTCTCTCTCTTTCACTCTGGGCCTAGCCAGCACATTGCCTCCATTTCTTTCCAGGCCTCCACTGGGGCTGCTGATCAGCCCTGCCTTTCTAATCAGGCCCCATTGATAGGCCCAGAGACGCTGACTGACATAGAAACTGACCAATCAAGACCAAATTGGCTGGCAGAGGAGGGCAGTTAGAGGTGAGATCAGGTCTGCAGGCAGTGACCAGGCTGGAAGGGGAGGGCAGTTGTCAGTGATCAGGCAACAAGGGAGCAGCAGGGGAAGGGTTCGGGGATGATCAGGCTGGCAGGCAGAAGTAGTTAGGGGCAATCAGGCAGACAGGCAGGCGAGCAGTTAGGAGCAAGCAGTCCTGGATTATGAGAGGGATGTTCCCCTGCCTGATCAGGCCTAAACCGGCAGTTGGACATCCTCTGAGGAGTCTCAGATTGGAGAGGGTACAGGCTGTGCTGAGGGACACCACTCAGTGCATGAATTTTGTGTACCAGGCCTCTAGTTTATTTATGACTGTCTCTTTTACAAATGAAAGAATGGATCACAAAAGGTAGATTTTCCCAAAATTCTATTTATTGTTTTAACGCAGCAATGATTGATTTTGCCTACTTTTTATCTCTGGCTTTCTTTTTCCTGCATCATCTATTACTCTGTCAGTTTTCAGTGTATCCTCAGAACTTTTCTTCAGTTCTTTCCAAGTTACCATAAAAATAGTAAAAACAATAATCTTTTCAGAGTGTACATTTTTAGGTGGTGGCATTTATATGATTAAAAAAACCCTACTGTCTATGGCTATTTTGGTTAGTTTTTTGCTTTATTTGTGTTACTGTACATCTTTAAAAAACTTTTGGCTGATTTTTCATAAGTAGCTCTTAATATAGTGCAGTACACAGAATAAGTAGGTAGTTCTGCAAGGCATTCAGTCTGTGGAAATGCAGAAGCTGTTGGGCAAAGTTGTTAAGAGCTTGACTCTGAAGTCCACTGCCTATGATCAAATTCTGTTTCTTTCATGGTTTGGCCTTGGGAAACTTCCTCATCCTCTTTGTCTCTAGTTAAGTGGTGGTACAGTTGTTGTATTTATGCACTGATTTTTATATGTGCGCGCACACACACACACACACACACACACACACACACATTGGTTGAAACAGTAGCTAGGAATCTATATATATAAAAGCCTAAGTGATCATAACGACTGGATGACAGGCCATTAGCTATGACACCCACTGATCACCAGAGGGCAGACGCTCAGTGCAGGAGCTGCTGCCTGGTGGTCAGTGCACTCCCATAGCCAATCTCTCATGATCCCTCCCCCCAGCTGGCTGGCCCTGATTGGCCCCAATGGGGCCAGCTGGCCAACTCCTTTTGTTTCTCCTCCAAGCCAGCCAACCTCCTGGCTTGATTGGAACTGGGCAAGAGGGGCCCTGATCAGCCCTGATTACTGGCCATGCTGAGGAACCACATCTGTGCATGAATTCGCGCAATGGGCCTCTAGTTATTCAACAAATGTTAACTGCTATTTTAACATGATAAATGAGATGAAAGCAAAACTATGAGTTGTGCTGCACTAGGGAATGGACAAGGGTGACAAAATAAATATGCTCAGGAGATTGTACAGAAGAATTTAATAAATCATCTTCGAGCACCTGTAATGTCGAGGGCAAATAAATATTAGGTCTAGTAATAATTAATGTCGTTTTCTAATACTTTTTAAAATCGAATTTATTTAAACAATACAACAAAATTTACTCAACAATATAGTTGCCGTTGTTTTCTACTACTTGTGCCCAACGCTCAGGAAGCATTTTAATCCCTCTGTTGTAAAATTCTTGTGATTTTGATGCAAAAAATTCGGTCAATGCATTTTTGAGGCATTCTTCTTTATTAAATTTTTTTCCAAGAAGAAAGTTTTGCAAAGAACAAAACAAATGGTAATCGGAAGGGGCAATATCAGGAGAATATGCAGGTTGAGGGAGAACTTCCCATTCCAACTGGCGCAGTTTTTCAGCAGTGATTCTTGCAGCATGCGGTCGTGCGTTATCGTGGTGAAGAATTACGCCCTTCCGATTAATCAGCGTGGGTTCTTTTTCTCTTAGAGCTTGGGCTAACCTTTCCAATTGGGCACTATACACTGCACTTGTAATGGTTTGGTTAGATGGTAAAAGTTCATAATGAAGAATTCCTTTAAAATTCCACCAAACACACAACATCACTTTTTTTTCGCATGCAAGTCAGGTTTTGGCGTGGGCTGCAGAGCCTCATTTTTGTCCAACCATTGAGGCCGCCTTTTCAAATTAACATACAGCACCCATTGTTCATCTCTGGTAACAATTTGCTCTAAAAACAGCAAACGGTTTTGACGAGAGAGGAGCGAACTGCAAATTGTGACCCTTTGATTATGGTTGTTGTCGGTCAACTCATGAGGAACCCATTTTCCAAACTTTTGGACTTTGCCAAGTGCACGCAATTGATTGGAAATTGTTTTTTGTGAACAATTTAAAGTTGTCGCAAGCTCTTGTTGGGTAATTTGAGGATTTTGCACCAAAAGAGCTTGAAGAGCTTCTTGATCAAAATTGGACACACGACCTCGACCACTCTTGTCATCTAACGCAAAATTTCCCTCGCGGAATTTCTCAAACCAACGCTGGCATTTTCTGGCGCTAACTGCATCTTGACCAAGAGCACTACAGATGTTTTTTGCAGCCTCACTTGCTTTTCTTCCTAATTGGAACTCGTAAAGCATGCAGTGCCGAATATGCTCTTCATCCGCCATCTTCTTAGCCCTAGTTTTGCAACAAAAACCAAACCAAACACAAACTTTTTCAAGCAAAACTTGTTAATTGCACTTCACACGTTCTGTAGATATCACGTGTTTGAAGGTTATGTCAATACAAGTCAACGCCAAGCAAGATTTTAAACGAATGTTTAAAAACGACATTAATTATTACTAGACCCGATATAAATTACAGTTTTCTAGAAGTGTTTTTCTGTCACTAGTAATAGAAGATATAAGCCATTTACTGGTTGTAAAATAATAAAGCTTATACAATTTATTACAAATAAAGAAATACAAACCATGAAGAAATATTGTTTTAAGTAATCTTCATAAGAAGCACAGAATTCTTTTTTCTTCTCTGATATTAACTTGATATCATTAAATTTTGAACTATGTATTAAGCAACAAAATACAATGGAAATGAACAGGAAATTTGATCTGAAACAAATAAGATCACAATTACTAACACTATAGTTGTATATTAAAATACTTGCTCAAATTAGTTTCTATAAAAAGGAACTACAAAAATAAACAACAATCAAATAAATCCAACATAGTTTTTCCAGGTAAAATATTCAGCTATGGTGTGTTTCGGGTGGGAAAGTCATAAGAATTTTTAATCAAATTCCAAATTCCAATGTTTTTAACACGTTTCTTGGTCCTTTGTTTTTCACTACCAATTATAGATATTTGTGCCCATCAAAGGCACATATATTGTATGGATTATTTTCCCATTTCCTCTGCAATTTCTTTGACCTCTAAACAAAGTGATTACTACTTGTATTTCCTAAGAATAGCCTATGCACTCTAATTCAAATGTTTCCTTTTTAATTCAGAAGTACTATAACATCTCGGTAAATATTATATCACATGAAAACTAATTAAATTTGAAAGATAATACATCTGTGTAATCATGTCATTGAAGTTTGGGAAATGAAGTGAAAATTATTAGTGGAAATTTAATTCCTGTATTAATCCTCTCAAATTAATTTGTTTTGAGGGTTTGTAAACTTGGTCTCTCAGATATTTCAGGTTTTAAAAATGTACTGGTTAGAAATCTTCTGAGAAAAGAGAAATAGCCCAGCAAGTGCTTGAGCATCGACCTAAGAACCAGGAGGTCCCAGTTCAATTCCCAGTCAGGTCAGGTTTGCAGGCTGGGTCTACAGTAGGGTGTGTGTGGGAGGCAGCTGATCAATGATTCTCTCTCATCATTGATATTTCTCTCTCTCCCTCTCCCTTTCTCTCTTTGAAATCATATATATATATATATATATATATATATATATATATTTCAAATTTTTTAAGAGAGGAAAGCATTTATGTATACTAAGACCAATATAATGGCCTTGTCGTATTCATGGTATTTTTCTCCTCCTGAAACCTATTTTAGGACCATAATTAACAATAACAGAAATTTATAGTTGTAGTAAAAATTTAAAAATTACCATTTTACTAAAACCATTTTAAAACAATTCCATGTGGTCTTGGTCAGATGGCTCAGTTGGTTGGAGTATCATCCCATACACCAAAAGGTTGCAGATTGATTCCTGATCAGAGCACATTCCTCGGTTGGGAGTTTGATTCCCCGATTCCCAGTCAGGGAGCATACAAGAGGCAAACATGTCTCTCTGTATCTGCCTGTCTCTCTCTCTCTCTCTCTCTCTCTCTCTCTCTCTCTCTCTCTCTTTCTCTCATTCTTTTTTTTTCTCTCTTCTCTAAGTCTCTAAAAAAAAAAATCAATGAGACATACTCTCGGGTAAAGATTTAAAAAAAAAAATTCATTCTGAAATCATAAAGGAACCTTTTGAGGTATTAATTTGCACAATTAAAGTCAGAACTGTCATTAGAAGAAATATAATTTCTTGCTTCATTCAAACTATTATTTCATTTATTATTTCATTAATTAGCTGATAAGCATTTTTAAAATAAATTAAAGCAAATGAATATCACACTCAGAAATGTAAAACTGTCTACAACCTGTAATCCTGGCTACCTTTGGTTTTCCTCAAGGAGATGTGTATGCCTTTTATTTCTTTTTATGTTTTTAAAGCATCAGAACTCTAGAAAAGCTTTGAGTAACTCCCAGAAATTAATGAATAAATCCAACAACATGTTATCTTCACAGCAAAAACAAAAAAGGGAGGATTTTGAATCATTGGTCTTATATAGGAAATAAATGATTAGCAAATTTTTTCAAGGTATTCAGCCAAGAAAATAATTCTACAAATAGGATTATAAAAAAGAGGTTGATTTCCCTTTTATTTCCCTTTAGAGGAAACAATTTTTTTAAACTTTTTGATATATTTTTATTGTTGATAGTATTACAGATATTTTCCATTTCCCCCCTTTTACTCCCCTCCAAGTTGGTTGGAGCATCACCCCATAATCCAAAAAGGTTGTAGGTTTGATTCCTGATCAGGGCATATACCTAAGTTATGGGTTTGATTATGTTAAATATTAAATTAAAACATTCAATACTCATTCTTTCCTTTTTCCACTTTGAAAATTGCGCACATTTTAGCTAGAGAAATGATAAGGAGCTATAAGATTTTAATCAGAATACCTGCATTCTAACTTTAGCTTTGACACATCAATTTTGCCACCTCTGATTCAAAGAGGATAAAAATATCTAAATCAAAGGACAACTGAAGAAAACTATTTTAAAAAACACTATGCTTTGTGTGCAGTAAGCAGTCCATGAGTATAATTTTTCTTGCAATTATTCACCATCATTGCTATCAGACTTATAGATATTTTTGAGATCACATCATTATGAAGATTTTCCTCCCCAACAAGTGATCCTACAGTACTTAACGTCTGTGACATATCTCATTCTATCTAATAAAATAGTAATATGTAAATTGTCCATCACTCCAACAAATAGGATGGTGGCCCCATGTGGTCAAAGATAGCTGCCCGCATGTGTACACAAGATGGCCACCACAAGATAGCTGGCAGGAGAGGGAAGTTGTGGGTAATCAGGCCAGCAGGAGAGGGCAGTTAGGAGTGACCAAGCTGGCAGAGGAGGGCCATTGTGGGGGACCAGCCTGCAGGTAAGGGCAGTTTATTGGACCTATATGTCTTTCATTTATTACATGTTTATTCATGTCTTCTGCCTACTTTTGATTGAGTTGTTGCTTTTTCTTTTTGATTTCTAGTTCATTTATTCTTGGTATTAACCCTTGGTAGGTTAAGTTTTAGAACTAATATATATGCCTTAACCTATTTGTTTCTCTGTCTTTTAAAAAAAATATCTTTTGATGAACAGAAGTATTTGTCTATAGATTATTATTATTTTAACTAGAGGCCCAGTGCACAAAATTCGTTCACAGGAAGGTGTGTCCCTCAGCCAGCCTGCATACTCTCCAATCTGGGATGCCTCTCACAGTTCAGGACTGCTGGCTCCCAACTGCTTACCTGCCTTCCTGATTGCCCCTAACCACTTTGCCTGCCAGCCTAATCACCCCCTAATCACTCCCCTGACAGCCTGATTGATGCCTAACTGCTCCCATGCCACCCTGATTGCCCCTAATTGCCCTCCCCTGCAGACCTGGTCACCCCTAACTGCCCTCTCCTGCAGGCTTGGTCCCCCCAATTGACCTCCCCTGCAGACCTGGTCCCCCCCACAGCTGCTCTAACTTGCAGGCCTGGGTTTCCCCCAACTGCCCTTCCCTGCTGGCCATCTTGTGCTGGCCATCTTGTGTCCACATAGAGACAGCCATCTTTGACCACATGGGAGCAGCCATCTTATGTGCTGGAGTGATGGTCAATTTGCATATTACTCTTTTATTAGGATAGAGGCCTGGTACATGGGTGGCCAGCTGGTTTGCCCTGAAGGGTGTCCCAGATCAGGGTTGGGGTTCCCTTGGGACGGGGTGGCCTGGGAGAGGGGCCTGCAGTGGTTTTTAGGCTGGCCATGCCCCCCCCCCCCCCCCCAACAACCCAAGTGGAAACCCTGATATCTTCTATAATTAAAACTTTGTAGCCTTGAGCGGAGGCCAGGGCCTGCCAGGACGGGCAGGAAGCTAGGCTTCCTCCATTGCCAGGGCAACCCAAAACTCCTGCTCTCTCCATGGCTGCAGCCATCTTGGTTGTGTAATTTGCATCTTGTATAATTTGTATGCCCATTGACTGATGGGCATGGATTGTGGGCATAATGGAGGTGCAGTCAATTTGCATGTTTCTCTTTTATTAGTATAGATAATCAGATTACCTACATATCATGACAGTTTTATTTATTTTCCTATCCTTATATCATAATTTTTTTTCTAATTTTATTGCATTTGATAACAATTCACACTAGAATAGGTTGAATAAAAGTGGTGATAACAAATATCAATCCTTGTACTTGGGTTTTTTTTTTTAAATTGGTATGTTCCTATTTCAAATGATATCTTTAAGTAATATTTGGTAGATATCCTTTAATTTACTAAGAAATTTCTGTAATATAAATTTGTGGAGGAATTAACCAAACACTTTTTCCTGTGATTATCTATATGACCCTTGTTTTTTCTTATTTAATCCTAATTTAATATGGTAAGTGACATTTATTGCTTTCTAAATATTAAATTTAATCTTCACAGTTCTGGAACAAAGACAATAGACCTCTATCTATCTATCTATCTATAAAATCTTAATATACAAATAGGCCAAATAGTGGAACATCCAAACAACCAAACAACCGATGCTATGATGGCCACTGACCACCAGGGGGCACGCGAAAAACATGGCAGGTGTCGGCAACACATGGCAGAGCACAGAACATGATGGGCATCAGCTGTATCAGGATAGTGGAGCAGGTGAGGGGGAGCACTAGACCAAGGCAGGGCACTGGTCACTGTCATCGGGGTGAGCCTCTAGTGTAGGGGTGTCGAACTCAATCAGCGAAGGGGCCAAAATCTAAAATCCAGCCTAAATCACGGGCCGAATGGTTTACTGAACAGTCATAAACTGTCATTGTGATGGAAACGCAGCTGAGTGCAGTGATGACAGCACGGTGCGGGCCACATTGCAAGCCTGGTGGGACGGATTTGGCCCGCGGGCCTTGTGTTTGACACATGTGCTCTAGTGGTTACTGAACATTCTTTGTTCCCATGTGAGGCGGCCCCACCTGGTGGTCACACCTGCTGCTGGCACTGGTCTCGTTCACACCCACTGCCAATGCCAGAGTCACTGCTTCTACTTGCTGCCAGCACCTGGCACCAGCCCCAAAACCCCCTCCTCAGGGATTCTCCACATACCCCTGTTCCTGAGGGGTGATTGGGGCAGCAGCCACCACTCATACCCGCTGACAGCATCAGCCCTACTCACACCTGTTGCTGGCACCAGCCACAGTTGCTCCACACCATCAGCAGGTGCGAGCAAGGCCAGCACTGTCAGCATATGGGAGCAGTGGCAGTGGGACCGGGGCTGCTGGCAGACATGGGACTGGGTGCCTGGACTGCAGTGGAAGGGGTTGAATGGGGATGCAGAGGATGTACCAAGACACATCCCTGTGCCTACCACAGCTTTTCAGCCCACAGTTCCTTTCAAGGTGCATGAATTCATGCACTAGGCCCCTATTATACAATAATATATAATATACTATTAACACATTGCAGAACAGTTTTATTGCTAGCATTACCCAGTGGCCAGATATTTCTATTGAACGAGTACAAAAAAAAATTTTACATAAATGTTAAAGGCACTCTTTAAAGTTAAATACCCATTGTATTTTGAAGTTATTACATGTTCTTACAAGCTAATATCTTTTTAAAATATGATATTTTGTAAAACACTGTATAATATGAAACAAGAATTCTCATAATCTTTCCGCAATGTGTTAAGTATTTGCATTTATGTTTGTAAGTAAAATGAGTCTAAAATGCTCTCTTCTTATACTCTTCTTCTAGCTTTAATTTCAAAACTAGAGGCCTGGTGCATGAATTCATGCATGAGAGAGGTCCAGCAGGCCTGCTCCAATAAGGGTCCATCGGGCCAGACTAGTGAGGGAGAGGGGTTGTGGGAGGTTGGCCACCTGGTCCTGTCTCCAATCAGGGTATTGGGGACTGATTGGAGGCCAGGCTTGCCAAAAGGGGGGTGCAAACTGGGGCCCAGATCAGGCCGGTTGGCTGCTACAGTGTGCATTCATAGCCACTGGTTGTTCTGGTCATTCTGGTTGTTCCAGACACTGGTTGTTCCAGACAGTGGCCTCATTTTTGAACTTTGGGAGCTAAATAGGAAAAGCACCACCTCTAAAATAAGGCTTTTATATGTAAAGTAGTTCTACCATTAACATACCTAAAAAAGTTTACTTCAACATTCCTTCAAACTTGGAGTGTGGTGTACTCCTGAGAGTATATTTCTTTCTGCTTCTTGAATATAAGATAATCAGTTCCTTATTTGTGGATGTATTAGTCTTAAGAAGAGCTAGGAAGCAATTTTTCTACCCAGGTAGTTTTAGTCCAAAGAAAGTAAATTTAACAAAAATTATACAAAAAAAGAGTAAAAGAAAGTAGTGTTATGTAGTTTAAGGAAAACTAAAACAATAATGTAAGAAACCATCTTTAGTTTTAAAGAATTAGAACCCATTGTATATTCAACAACAACAATAAAACTATTCTTCCTCAAGTAACAATCTAAAGTTGATGAAATGCATAACTTGCCCCAGTGTGGTCAAGTTCAATAAAAAGATAAAATGAAAAATGTGCTAAAACTGGTTTGGCTTAGTGGATAGAGCATCAGCCTGAGAACTGAAACGTCCCAGGTTCGATTCCGGTCAGGGGCATGTACCGTGGTTGCGGGCATATCCCCAGTAGGGGATGTGCAAGAGGCAGCTGATTGATGATTCTCTCTCATCGATGATTCTAACTCTCTATCCCTCTCTCTTCCTCTCTGTAAAAAATCAATAAAATATACATATTTTTTTTAATGAAAGATATAGGTACATATCAAAAGAAAAATAGAGCAATATTACTTATCTTGTGTTATTGTATATTAAAGAATCACAAATCGAATATTAGATTGACAATAAAATAACAAATAATTTAGAAACTTTAGCAAGAAAAATAGATTATCAAAACATGTTTAAGAGACATCTTTCATATGTTTTAGAATTATACAGTAAAGTCCCTAATACAGAAGACTAGAACGAACTAATCTATATTTTTCAGATTTTCTTGGCTTAAGATAAGGCTATTTGTCTATTGCTATTCACCCTCTATTTTCAACATGGACAGTTACTCTTTAAGAGATATATATGCTCAAGGGAAAATTACACAGCAGCTGAAGTCATGAGGAACGGCCCATCAGTTGAGCATGGATTCCCGCAGGTGACCTGAGAGCCCCAATTCAATTAAAATGAAATGGAACAGCATGTATACAGTAGATCCAGACTTTCCATCACTTTTTTCTTGGGTACAATCATTGGGGATAATCTGTAATCCTGCTGTGTAAGAAAATAAACTCAAATGCTACTTTCACATAAAAGATTATCCATCAAAAATATAAAGAACACTCTTATATTGCATAATCCAAAATGTTCTAAATCTTTCCCAAAATTTAAAAAACGAAATAAAAAAGAGGATTCTCAATGTGTATGTGGCTAACTAGTTAGAAGCTGAAGAGGTAAGAGTAAAATCTCCTCAGATATGAGATCCTACCCATGCTTGAAAATAAACAACTGAACCCCAGTCAGGTGGCTCAGTTGGTTAGTGTCATCCTGTACACAAATATTGAAACCAATATTAACACAGAAACTTTGTATGAAAATACGCAGACCAATTCCTCTCAGTTCTCTGTGTAGTGAGAATAGACAGCATGCATGTATCTGGGATAAAGAGAATGTCCTCGGTAGTCCCAAATCTCAGGTAAAACCAATTCAAGAAATATTTAACTTTACCTTTTTATGATTTCTAATCATAAAAAGACAGGGTTGAACTAAATAATCTTTAAGGATCACTGCAAATTTAAAATGACATTCTGGATGGAGCCCCACAGTTTCCTCCACCCAACTCACTCATAGCTTGGTTTTCCAAGAGATAAGGAAAGTCTATAAAACTAGCCCTGAACCTTTCTTAAAGGTGGCTTTTCCTATTTCTCCAATTAGGGAACATAAGAGCCCACTAGTCTCAGTCAGGGTTTCTCATGCTTTAATGTAGATTCAAATCAAGTGGAGATCTTGTTAAATGCAGATTCTCATTCAGATCTAGGATGAGGCATAGGATCCTGCATTTCAAAGAAGCTCTCAGGTGATGCAAATGCTGCCAGTACACGGACCATACTTTGAGTAGTAAAGGTCTAAGATGCTCTGGAGTTATCAGAAGCTTTGAAAAAAAGCAGCAACAGCCTAAACTAAATTCCTCGGCTCTATAGAGCAATAGTTCAATGAAATATTCATATTTTAGATGAAATCTTGGGCCCATTTATCAGTTTCAACTTGCTTTCAAGTCCCCTGTAACAAAGATACAATTTCTTTCCCACCAATAAATTTCACGTTAGGGCCATAATTTGATTATGTCAGAAAGAAAAGCATATCTACATGTCATTTGTGCAGTAGTTCTCAGAAAAAAAGAACAGCTTTTTAAACAGCTATGATCTATTTTAGAAGCAAGAGTATTGACATCAGGGATTTATTTACAAGAATTTGACTTTATCCTTTAATGAGATACAAAGTACTCTTTTAAAGCTTAATGGAAACCCAATTTTTTTCTATGTGAAATTTATTTTTGGTTATTAAAAATAAACTGGAATAGTATTTGTCTGGAAGAAAAACAAAGTCATCAAATATTGTAAAGTTGTTTTACAAAACAAGATCAGAAGCCATACTTCTTTGTTTAAAAAAAAAAAAATAAGAGAAAAAGTAAATATCCAATACTGTTACAAAATCTAAAATAAAAAAATTACCAAAAAGCAGCTACATTTTTACTATGTTTAGCTATATCTATGTCAGTTGTTTGAAATTTAAACCATAATTTCCAACTTAAAAATGGTTTGTCCATAGAAGAGGTCATAATGCATAATAATAATTTGGTTGAAATATTATATTTGTATGGTCAAAATAAATATAAATCTGAAACTCTTAATAATATGTTTTAACACAATTGAATAAGAAATCATTTTCAATTTACACTGGATGCTAGTGTTCCCAAAGAGACATTTAATTTTAAAATAAGAGATACAGTGAGCTATGTTTTCTCCCACTGGTGCTTTAGACTCTTTCTGATACATGGCTTCAGTTCAAATCACTTTTCCTTATGACAGGAGATTTCTCTTAATCATTTGCATGACTTCTGCACATTAATTATATCTAAAAATTGTTTATTGCTTAAACTACTAAGCTAATCATATTAACAGTTAGTGAATGGATAAGTGCAAAAAGGAAAGGGGAAGAGATGTTTCCGAGGGAAAAACTTGAAATAAAAGGAGAATAAAATTTGTTGCAGGGGTTGTATTTGTGCCTATAAGAAAGGTTGCTGCCCTGGCCCAGTGGTTCAGTAGGTTGCAGTATCTCCTTGTATACCAAGAAGGCTGAGGGTTTGATCCCTATAGGGCACATACCTGATTGAGTTTGTTTCCTAGTCAAAGTGCGTAAGGGAAGCAGCCATCAGTGTTTCTTCTCTTTCTCTCCTTTCCTCTCTCACTCAAATAAATAAACATATCTTTACAAAAAAAAAAAATAGTAAAAGGAGAAAGAGTATTGGGGGAGGGGGAGACAGAAAGTAATGGTGAGGGAGGTGAAGAAGGGGTGGATTTCCAAGCTATAAAGAAGGTAAATGAAAACCACTTTGTGACAGCTTGGTTATTGGAATGGAAAGGGTATTGGGAGAAGACTGGAAAGACCTGGAGATTTCTAGCTTGGTTGAGTGGGTAAATAGGGAATAAAGAAAGACAAGTAGTATATGAAAACATATAATTCTTTAATACTCAGGTAACACTCAGGTTAATACTCAAACACAATGCAGCTGAGCAACTTGTAGGACATCCAAGCAAACATATTTGAGAGACACTAAGATACCCAAATCTGAATCCTAAGGGAGCAGTTATGACTAGAGGTCATGAGCATTTAGATATTTAAATCATGAGATCGGATGAAATCTGCCAGTGAGCACATGGTGCATGAAAAGATAAGAGGGCCTAGATTCAATATTTAAGAAACACCAAAACTTACAAAATGGATAGAATAAAAGCAACATTTAGAAACACACTTAGTAAGCACAGACTAGAGTTGTCAAGAGAGTTCACTGAGAAGCCATCATTGTCAAGTGCTACAGAGAGATGAAGTGAGTCCACTGAAAAGTGGCCTTTGGATTTTGCAATTATCAACACTGGCTGCAGTGAAAGTGGTTTCATAAAAGAGGTATGATGACAAATCAGATGTTAGCAGGTTGGAAAAATAATGGTGGAGTTGAAAAAACAATGAGCAAAACAGGGTGGTTCTTCAAAGACGTTTGAGTAAGAATGAAATAAAGATGTGCTCATATGGGGTCTAGAATTCCAACAGGGTTGTTTGTTTGGACAAGACAGACTGGAGCACATTAACATACTGAAGGTAAGGGAGCATCAGAGAGCATGAATGTAAAGACCGAGGAGAAAGTGAGGATAGCTGAGATCAGAGATGATGCTTCGGGAAGCTGGAAGGTTGGTTTTAAGTGGAACCTTGTGTGCAGAACTGTGTATATTATCTGCATTAAAAAGGACTCCTTGGAACTAGCAGTTTCTTTGAATTTAGGTCACATCAAATTACCAAATGCCAGCAACTAAAATTTGAAAAATGAGAAAGTTTTCTAAACATTGAAAAGAAGAAACTCTCTAAATCAATTTGACCTTCCAGAGATACAAGGTTTTCTCTTCTTTAAGGTTAACAGTAAAACTTATATTACCAGTGAACTAGAAGTATAATGGTCATTTTTCTTATACAATAAAAGGAATTTAGAGACACTATGGAGTAGGTAATGGATTTTCTATTTTCATACCATAATTATATTTCCCAAAATGTATCTAACAGTCATTCAATTGAAAGTCTTTAAACATATCTTTTAAAATATCTGAGATTAAAGATTGTTAATGAAATACTCTCTAATTTGTCTATTTTTTTCTCACTAAATTTAATACTATTAGAATCACATTTGACAAACCTTAATTTATTCTTAAAATAAGAAGGCACAATCATTTTCTGTTTTGTCTGTTCTTGCATTTTATTTTTAATAACTCTGGCTAACTTGGAAAATGCTGAATAGAAAACAGACTAACATTTAAAATAGAACTATAGAGGAAGTCACACTGTAACATCTGTTCTATTTGCTTACCTCAAAATGTGAAGTTAACTTAAAATTAGATTTTGAATGTGCATTGTTTTATTTTATTAAATAAGAGTTCACAGAAGATTATAAGAAGATTCACTGAACAAAGGTTTGTTAAGGCAAAGGTTGAAAATCAGACACACTTCAACATTTTGGGAGATAACATTATGGCATCAAACATGACCAGAACTATTTCACAAGACTTGTGTACTTGCATTTACCAAAACAAAACAAAATGAAGACCATGATATTTTAGAGATTATATGTAAATATTAAGAGAATTTTTAATTTTTTTTCCTTTTGAAACATAAGAATTTGACTCTGCCAGGGGAGCCAGGGAGCCAAGGCTTCGGCCTAGAAGATGCATAATCTGACCTCTCCTGGAATGTCAAGGAAGTTATCTGAAAGACTAAACTTTCTTGTACCAAGACAGAATGAAAGGGACTGGTTTAAATTTTAAACTAGATCTCACATTTAGTTCACTCTTCCCCACTGATTTTCTTTCCTGTCCCATCATCAGTCTTCATACTTCAGTCATAAAGAATCTGTTGTTTCAGCTACTCAAGCTAAAAACTTTAGTACAGTCTTTGACTCCTCTCTTTTCTCAAATGCCACAACTACATCCCTTTGCTCACTCTGTGCCAGGCTTCTATGTGGTGCCTCAAATATGCTGGACACGGTGCTGCCTCAGGGTCTCTGCACTGGTGCTTCTCTCTGCTTAGGATGCTCTTCTCCCAGATATGCACACAAATTATTCCCTTTCACTCCTTCTTCCAATGGCACTTGTTCATTGGAGTGAAAGCTACTCCCATAATCTTATTTAAAATTATACTTTGCCTTAAATGGCATTCCTCAATTCTCTGAGCCTCCTTCTTTGCTTTTTCCCCATGGCAATTATTATTATCTATAATACTCTATAATTTACTTTTGTTTTTATTGGTTGTCTCTTGCCAATAGAATGTAAGCAACACAGCTGTGAGGATTTTTGTGTATTGCATTCACTCTTATATCTTTAGTTCCAAGAATAGAACCAGTATTATAGGAGACTCTTGACAAATATTTGCTGAATGGATATTTCAGCAAAGTTTCAAGATTTGGGAGTAAAATCAGATTAGTTATACACCAAATAAAGCAAATCATATTTCCCGGTCTAGTAATAATTAATGTCGTTTTTAAACATTCGTTTAAAATCTTGCTTGGTGTTGACTTGTATTGACATAACCTTCAAACATGTGGTATCTACAGAACGTGTGAAGTGCAATTAACAAGTTTTGCTTGAAAAAGTTTGTGTTTGGTTTGGTTTTTGTTGCAAAACTAGGGCTAAGAAGATGGCGGATGAAGAGCATATTCGGCATTGCATGCTTTACGAGTTCCAATTAGGAAGAAAAGCAAGTGAGGCTGCAAAAAACATCTGTAGTGCTCTTGGTCAAGATGCAGTTAGCGCCAGAAAATGCCAGCGTTGGTTTGAGAAATTCCGCGAGGGAAATTTTGCGTTAGATGACAAGAGTGGTCGAGGTCGTGTGTCCAATTTTGATCAAGAAGCTCTTCAAGCTCTTTTGGTGCAAAATCCTCAAATTACCCAACAAGAGCTTGCGACAACTTTAAATTGTTCACAAAAAACAATTTCCAATCAATTGCGTGCACTTGGCAAAGTCCAAAAGTTTGGAAAATGGGTTCCTCATGAGTTGACCGACAACAACCATAATCAAAGGGTCACAATTTGCAGTTCGCTCCTCTCTCGTCAAAACCGTTTGCTGTTTTTAGAGCAAATTGTTACCAGAGATGAAAAATGGGTGCTGTATGTTAATTTGAAAAGGCGGCCTCAATGGTTGGACAAAAATGAGGCTCCGCAGCCCACGCCAAAACCTGACTTGCATGCGAAAAAAGTGATGTTGTGTGTTAGGTGGAATTTTAAAGGAATTCTTCATTATGAACTTTTACCATCTAACCAAACCATTACAAGTGCAGTGTATAGTGCCCAATTGGAAAGGTTAGCCCAAGCTCTAAGAGAAAAAGAACCCACGCTGATTAATCGGAAGGGCGTAATTCTTCACCACGATAACGCACGACCGCATGCTGCAAGAATCACTGCTGAAAAACTGCGCCAGTTGGAATGGGAAGTTCTCCCTCAACCTGCATATTCTCCTGATATTGCCCCTTCCGATTACCATTTGTTTTGTTCTTTGCAAAACTTTCTTCTTGGAAAAAAATTTAATAATGAAGAATGCCTCAAAAATGCATTGACCGAATTTTTTGCATCAAAATCACAAGAATTTTACAACAGAGGGATTAAAATGCTTCCTGAGCGTTGGGCACAAGTAGTAGAAAACAACGGCAACTATGTTGTTGAGTAAATTTTGTTGTATTGTTTAAATAAATTCGATTTAAAAAAGTATCGATAATTGGCAGTCACTGGACTTCAAGGTCAGTTAATATGTGCAATCTCTTTGGTGTAAATCCTTATTTTTGTTTTTACTAAATTGGAGTTGTGAGAGGTGCTTTTAAACTTCAAGGGCCTATCAGTTTTGATATGTGAGGATAATTTCGAAGATGTAAAATTCTCCCGAACCTGTCCCCTCTGCTTTTCCCCTACAAGCAAGGAGAAAACAGATTACTATATGTAGACAGAACAATCTGGAGATCAGTGATTTGTGAACAGTAAACCATAAAGCAGTGTCCCCTATAATCAATCAGCCCTTCTTCATTGCTTATTAAAGTAAAGCATCCAATTTGCCCAGCTTGCAAAAAAAAAAAAAAATGGTGAATTTCAGCTCGAACTTTTCACATATAAACTTATTTTGTTCTGTTATCAGTCAGTTGCCTGCTTAGTTGTATCCATTCCCAATAGCTTGGCACAGAAAATAGATTTTATCTTTTAATTATTTATAAGATACAGAAACGATCTGTGGGCCTTATTTTCATTGCAGAGGCCGTGAATGTTGTCTGCTGGTTGGCATGATACAAGGTTTGAAAATGACTGACCTGACCTGCGGCATCCGTCTTGTGACATTTTTATGACGAATGAGACATATGTAACTAACTGATGGGGAGGTCTGTCAAAGAACTCCCTATTTGTTAAGGATCCTTCAACACCAGCAGCGCCTTCTGTGCAATCCTCGTTCATTTAACTATAAGGCAGTCAGTGGTTGGTAGTTCTTATTCCTTATTTTTAATTCAGAAGGACTTAATTTGTTTAATCGACTACCTTTTATAAAGTTCATTGCTTTTCTTTCCCTAGTAGAACTATTTATACTCATCATATTTGATAATTTACCTCCTAAAAAATGGTGGAAATGGTTGTCTGTGAGAAACTCCTGTACTCTTTCTGGGTTTGTGTTAGATCTGATTACCTCTGACGTTCTAAAGAGCTACCAAATGTGTTTAGTTATTCCTCTGATGACCCACAGGGTTAAGTAAGAATTCTCTAAGTAGAAGTTAAAAGTAAGAAGGTAAAAAGCAATTAAGTGTGATAGTTGTCTTGCTTCTCCAGATAACTATCAGTGAATTAAATTTACATAAAAAGTATAGAATTTTTATTGATAAAAATCTTTTAAAATAATAATTTTAAGGTTTGTATTATTTTTTTTTAAATGGTGATGGATCTTTATAAAAATGCACTGAAAGTTGGAGGTGAGTGTATGCACCAATGGCTGATAAATGAGGAGTGACTGCTTCAGGTTTTAGACCTATTGATCTGTGTTAACACCACTGCGTAGCTGGGATTTTAGTTTCCTATCACATTTGTAGGTTAGACACACTGAAACATTTAGCCCTGTGCCCTTTCATTAACCTCACAGTGAAAATGGATAATTATCTGCTGTAACCCTGTTCTTCCAAAATTTCTATGTCTACTTTAAAGTACTTTTTATTGGTAGAAATAAGAGTATCCAGGAGCAATCAAAGCATGCAGAACCTTGGAGAGAGTAGACAATAATAGTACCTTCTCTACAATTCCAATTCATTTAACTATAGAGGTGTCAGGGCTAGGTAGTTCTCATTCCTTATTTTTAATTCAAAAGAACTTAAACCATTTAAGTTTTATTGCTTTATTTTAGACTAGCATCAAGATGATTTTTTTCCTTACAAAGCAATGCCTTTAACAGTACAATACAATACAATAAAAATACTGTAGCATAGCATAGCAGAATATAATTTCCAATTTTTCTGGAGTGAAACTTTACATAATACAATAACATTGACTCATTAATTAGATTTACATTCATTTTCAGTTGATTATTTCCAATTCCCTACCTTTAAAATGTTCCTGAGTTGAGTTCTACAGAGTGAACAGATGTCTAAAAAATGCATATTTATCTACTCTTAAACTGCCATTTGCCACTCAGAAGATATGTAGTCCCCATCCCCTCTCCCCCCAACTGTATAACTTGGGTTCTTAGAAATAATAATAATTTGTTTTCATTACATTTAAGATATGATATGTAACCAATTTCTTTTTCTGGATTTGTATGTTTTTGTTTTGAAGCTAATAAAACTTTAATTTCTAGATTCATATTATAATGATAGAGGCCCGGTGCATGAAATTTGTGCATGGGGTATGGGGTGTCCCTCAGCCCAGCCTGCACCCTCTCCAATCTGGGACATCCCTCTCACAATCCAGGACTGCTGGCTCCCAAGTGCTCCCTGCCTGCCTTCCTGATTGCCGCTAACTGCTTTTGCCTGCCAGTCTGATCGCCCTCTAACGAGCACTCCCATGCCAGCCTGATTGATGTCTAACTGCTCCCCTGACAGCCTGTTTGCCCTCAACTTTCTTTCTCTGCTGGCCTGGTCACCATTAACTGCCCTCCCCCTGCAGGCCTGGTCCCCCCAACTGCCTTCCCCCTACAGGGTGGATTGCCTCCAACTGCCCTCCCTTGAAGGCCTGGTGCTTCCCAACTGCCCTCCCCTGCTGGCCATCTTGTGGTGGCCATCTTGTGTCCACATGGGGGCAGGATCTTTGACCACACAGGAGCAGCAATCTTGTTTGTTGAAGTGATGGTCAATCTGCATATTACTCTTTTATTAGATAGGATAGAGGCCTGATGCATGGGTGGGGGCCAGCTGGTTTGCCCTGAAGGGTGTCCTGGATCAGGGTTGGGTTTCCCTTGGAGTGTGGGGCAGCCTAGGTGAGGGGCCTGTGGTGGTTTGCAGGCCGGCCACACTTCCCCCTCTCCTTCCCCCATCCCCCTTTCCCCTCCCAGTGACCCAATCAGAGGCCCTGGTATCTGGGATTTATTTGACTTCTATCGATACAATTGAAACTTTGTAGCCTGGAGCAGAGCCAAGCCCCCTGCTCACTCTGGCTGCCACCATTTCTGTTTGGTTTTATGTATCTTCTATAATTGAAACTTTGTAGCCTTGAGTGGAGGCCAAGGCCAGCTAGGGCAGATGGAAAGCTTTGCTTCCTCCATTGCTTCCTCCTAGTCTGCTCTTTCCAGCTCTGTGGCTGCTGCCATTTTTCATGTGATTTATCTTCTATAATTGAAACTTTGTATCCTTGACTGGAGGCCTAGGGTTGTTTGGGGATCCCAAGCTTCTCAACTGCCCTCTGTGGCTGCAGCCATCTTGGTTGGGGTTAATTTGCATACTCACTCTGATTGGCTGGTGGGCATGGCTTGACTGGAGTGATGGTTAATTTGCATATTACTTTTTTATAAGGTAGGAAGGTTGGAACAAAATAATTAATTGAATTGATCATCTCAGTCTTCCTAAAAGAAGTCCTAAACAAGCACCAGGCTTTACATCATCAATAAATATTATCTCACCAAAGATGTTGGTCAATCCAATGCAATTTTTTAGGGAAGCAGGAGTTTAAATTAAATTTACACGTACTTTCTATATTTTCTTCAATTATGAATAAACTAGAGGCCTGGTGCATGAATTCATGCATGGACAGGGTCCCTTGGGATGGCCTGTGGGGATCAGGTTGAAACTGGCAGTCTAATGCTGCCTGCCACACCTACCTGCTTTTGGTTATTGCTTTTATTTTCTTTCTTCCTCTAGATTTCTCATTCCCTGCCTAACAGTTTTTAGTTACCTCTATCTCGTATCCTGCCCGATAATTGATTCTGGGTTGTTGCCCTGGGGAGCCTCCGTTTTAATGCACATGGAAGCTGAACTCTCTGTCTACCATCCAATTCATGATCTGGAGCCAAGCAGGTGTGTGACTTCAGCCATACTTAACATTGAGGGTTGTGAGCCTTCATTTTCATGGAGATAGTTGCTTTGTTTTAAGTCCAAAAAATGGCTTTCTGGTTTCTTGTTTTTATATATTAGTTATCACTGGTGTGTTTTTGGAACAAGGATGTCAGATGGAGACTGAAGTTACTGTGCCATCCTGGTTGGAAATGTGTTAGTGCCTACTTTTAATTTATAGTATTTCTTCTACCTTTTAGGAAGTTCACTTTGTCCTGAGTGACTTATTCTTCCCTATCACTCGACTCTACTTTAGTTTCCTCCCGGGACTCATGGCATATAGTATTTATATATTTATTCTCATACTTTTTTTGCCTCTCCCTTTCCCCCTAGAATGTGTTCTCTGAGGAGAGAACTTTGTTTTGTCCCTTCTATATTTCTAATATTCTAAGATGTTTCCACTACTTATGCAATAGGTACTACATGAAAATTTGTTAAATCAGTGAATGAATGGTGGCGTGTTTTTCATCATTATTGGATTTCTATTTAATGTGTATTTGTGACTCTGTTGAATTATGGGACAATAGTTCTGATTGGAGGAAAGACAGACCATGTGATCACATGCCTGTGAATGTTACTGATTTTGTGGGGGAGGTAAATTGCCTAGACCTGCCTTACTTTTCCTGCCCCAGAATCAAACATGTATCCTGGGGTGTCAGCATTCCACTTCCAAAAAGACAACTCAGTGCCTTGTGCTTGGCCCACAGGTCCCAGTCATATACTCTTCTTTTGTATCGTCTTCAGTATCAGCAGAATGTGGAAATTTAATCTGTGCTTGCCCTTCTTCTTCCTTGTCATACTGTTGTTTGGAGGCACATATCATTCTCCTCTGCTGCTCATTATAAGCCAATGTGGTTATGCCAGCTTAATGGAGCTATAAAATTTATCACCCTCCTGACTATCCCCTTCTGAGTTTTTAATAATTGTTTTACTCTGCTGTTGGAGACCCTGGAGTTGCTCAGGCCCTGAAAGGCAATTTTCCCCTTTTAGATTATATTTGCTCCTCTCATCTTTGTTATCCCAGCTCTATCTACTTAAAATGCTGCAATTATTATTATTATTATTTTTATTATATCATAGTCAGTCTATGCCTTGCTTTCTCAGTTTCTAACGCTGGTATAGCTGATGCTTTTAAAATTTATTTTGTTTCATATCTGTCATTTCATGATTTGAGGCCAGGACTGGAGAAATGTACTTTCCTAGACACCAGCTTTATTTAAATCTCCTACTTCTTCTTCTCTCCCCCTCCCCCCACCTTTTTAAGAAGAGAATCTTTCTATATCTACATATTAGGTGCCTGTGTCTATTACTTTTCTCTAAAGAGAGATTAGGGAACAAAGAGCAGTCATTTAGAAAGTAATTCTAGTCATTTGGAAGATGGATATTGCTTATATCCTATCACATTTTTTTCCATGCTAAACTTGTGAGTTACCTCCTTTTTCTTTTTATGGAGTTTGAGATTTTTGTTTTTGCCACTTGCTACATAAGGTTTAAAATGTATATGATAGCCTAAGTTTGATTTTACTTCTGTCATAAGTCAAAGTACCTGATAATAAAGAGATGAAGCCAAGAGAGTCAATTAAATCTGACCGAGGGTAACGAATTTATCCTCTCCTGGCCTCAGTTTCCTCGTCTATAAAATGAAGATAAATAATGCCTCCATCCTAAAGCTGGTGTAAGCAGTAGTTTAACATATTGTCCAGGGTGGTCAGTAATTAATGCACTATTATTTTCATTGGCCTCACTTTCTTTCTGAGTATAACTCTTCATTTAGCCAGAGCATCATCTAGCTGGCTACACCCTCTGAACGCTGTTCCTAGCTTGCTCATTGTTTAATTACTACCTTGCTAAGCTCACTGATACTGTTAATTTCTTGGAGCCATCCCCTCGCCATCCTTCCAGGACATCTAGACTGGATGGCCTCTAGATGGAGGGCATCTCCAATTTCCAGCTGTAGGTACTACAAATATTCTAGTAGATTGCAGTTCATTTTTAAAGTCAGGCTGAACAGCTAATGAAAAGTAGTTAATAGATTAATAGGCCCGGGAAGTACACATTTTCTAAGGTGATGAGAAGATTGATTTAGTGTCTTTCTCCCAGGGGCAGATATGGTTATGTAATGGTTACATTGGGCCTGTTTAGGATGTTGGGAGTGTAGGGAGATAGGGGATGAGGAATCCAGGGTAGGGGTGACTGGGGAAACTTTGTGCTGGAGGTACCTCTAAATGCTGACATTACAGTTAATAAAGAGCAGCCTTGATGCCAGGCAAGGGGGTAACAGGGAATGTAGAACCAGAATGAGATTTGAGGTCAATCCTGTCCAAGCCATTGGTGATGTGATTGAGGGATGCGGTTTCCTAGCCTCTGGCTGCAGGCCTGAGCCTCCCAGTTCTCTCTTGTCTGGGGGCTCAGGGAAATGACACCGACCTCCCGGAGCTGGTGGGAGAATTGAGGGAAGCCATGTGCATAAAGTACCTAAGGCAGTGCCTGGCACAGGGGAGGGGCTCAGTTGGTGCTGGTGTTAGTGCTGCTTTTATTTCTGCTGCTGCTGGGTTTTATTATGTTTTAAAATGATTTTTATTATTACAATATTATTATGGGAAGGTGGCTGGGAAAGAGATCTTTACAAGATTTAAGACATTTTTTATCCTGACTATCTGGTGAACAGTGTAAAGCAAAATGTCCTACAACCTGTATAGTTCACTGACTCCATAACACAAAATTTTATTCTTGTGCTAGATTTTAATACAGTATTGTTGAAAATGTTTTCTTCTGCTCCCTGGAGGAAGGATATTACCGCATCCCATAGATATCAGCTTGGCCATGTGACATTCTTTTGAAATCAAGGGAGGCCACATTTGCCCAATAAAATGTGGGTGAAGGAACATGAATTATTTTGAAATAAAAATTTTAAAAGACAGATTACAGTCAAAAGGTGGACAAGACGGAATGGAAGGAAGGAGGAAGGAATTCACGTCAGTAAGGAAGGACAGGAAGGAAGCAAACCAAAGATAAGAAAGAAGAAAGAGAGAAAGCGACGGGAGGGCGAGGATTCTTTAGGCTCTTTTTGTTGTTTCTTCTTTACTTTCCTCATGGACCTTCCTTCCGTTCTGCTTCCTCCTCCTTCCTTCCTTCCGTCCTTCCTTCCTTCGTCTGTCTTCTTTCTTGTTCGTGCTTTCTTTCTTTCTTTCTTTCTTTCTTTCTTTCCCCTCCTTTCCCTCCCTCCCTCCCTCCCTCCCTCCCTCCCTCCCTCCCTCCCTCCCTCCCTCCCTCCTCCCTCCCTCCCTTCCTTCCTTCCTTCCTTCCTTCCTTCCTTCCTTCCTTCCTTCCTTCCTCCCTTCTTTCTGTCATGAGGCTGCCAGTGTCCTAGGGAGAGAGTGACCCTCAGCCTGGAGCATATGATGAAGACTGCATGACACATGATAAAAAAAAGTCATCCATAGTCACTTGTGGTATTGGAATTATTTATTCAACAAAACCTAACATAGTGACAAGATTCCCATTCTATGTATTTTAGATATTCAATAAAGTATGGCAAAAAAAGTATAGAACTCTAATGTTCAATTAAAAGCAACTAGACACATGTGGCTATATGAAATTAAATAAAATTAAATGTTCAGTTCTTCAGTGATACTGGCCAATTTTCAGATTTCTATAGTTCTAAAACATTTCTATCACCACAGAAAGTTCTCTTGGACAGTGGTGGCATAAATATTGGTGCAATCCCTACTGCCCATCTGAGGGATACGTCTAATGTTTTATTTTTTTTTCTCAAAATTTTTTTTAATTATCTCTATTTGCCATCTAATTATTATATACTAGAAATCTGGTGCACGAAATTTATGCACAGTGGGGCAGAGGATCTCTCAGCTCACCCATCTGGGACCCCTTGGGGGAGTCCAACTGCCTCTCACAATCCTGGACCACTGGCTTCTAACTGCTCTCCTGCCTGCCTGCCTGATCACATCTAGCCCCTCTGCCTGCCTGCCCGATTGCCACTAACTGCCTATGCCTCCTTGATTTCCCCTAACCACCTCTGCCTGTCTGCCTGATCACTTCTAACTGCTCCCCTACTGGCCTTATCACCCCTAACTGCTGCTTCCCTGCTGGCCTGATCACCCTTAACTATCTCTGCCTCACCCTACACCTGAGATCCAGGATTCCCTCTATCCTGCCAGCCACAGGCACCCAGAAGCCAGGCTGGCTTCACCCAGGCTGGCCATAGCCACAGGGGACCATGGGTGGATGGCTTTTCCTGGGCTGCAACCACTGGCGCCCTATACCACAGAGCAGGAGGCTTGTCCCTCTCCCGGGCTGCAGCTGCTGGTGTTTGGGACTATGGGGACTGTTGGGCATGTGGATTGTCCCTCTCCTAGACTGTAGGCATGGACTCTGGCACCTAGGACTGCAGAGCACGAAGCTTGTCCCTCTCCCAGGCTTCAGGCGCAGGCACAGTTGCTCATGCTTGAGATTTTGTGGGGCATGTGGCTTGTCCCTCTCTGGAGCCACAGCTTGTGAGCTCATTTGTGCCTGGCTGGTCCCCATTTCTCTCTCCCTAGTGTTGATTGTCTGAGCAGTTACCATGTGACAGCGTGAGGGCATGATAACTATTTGCGTATTAGCTCTTTATTATATAGGTTGGGAAAATAATAGAATATATTACAAAGGCTACCCTTTCCCCCCATTTTTTTTTGTTCTTTGCAATATTGCAAACCCTCTTCTTAACTGTGTGCTGTCAAATTAAAGACCGGACATATGGGTTTATATTGTTGAGTGGACAGGTAGAGAGTGACCTTGATAGTCTATCTTGATCTTGCAAAGACTAAGGTCACAATGAATAATAATTCTTTAATGATAGTTTTTTTGTTGTTGTTGTTATAATAGGTCATTAGAACCATCACTATAGACTGCAGTGTTACTTACTGTTTAGATATAAATTTAATTTTAGACTTTAAAATTGAAATGTTTGAAAGTATGTTTAATATATTTTAATTTAAACATAAACAATCAGAGTTACCACTGTAAAACATAAATCAGCCACCGTCCATAACATAAACTATTCAGACTAACTTTCCTAAATATTTCAGTGCCCATGAATCATGTACATACTCATTTTTCATTAATTAGTTATTGAATATTTCAACAAACATTATTCATTGATATTGGGGTCATTTGAAATGTCATCACTATTATTTCTCATGCATTCAGCTCAGACAAGTTGCTCATATCCAAACATCTTGTAGTTCTCCCAAATATGGAAAAAGCCTTTTTCTAAGCAGCCAGAAAGCCTCTATTTCTGCTGATGGGAGATTTGATAGAAACTGAGTGATATTGTTTCAGCTCAACGTATTCTGTATAATTAAGCAATTGATGTTCTTCAGTCCATTAAGCAATTTCATTCACCCTCCCCAACCCTTCTCTGAATTCATGTTTTGTTGGTTATTCTGATCATTTAAAAAATCTCATTAATTGGAATTGAGAGGCAACATTAGTGAAAAATTTGAATAATAAAGCAGTAAGTATTCTGGAGAAAGTATAATGCTTAATACATGTAGTTATTTGAAGTCAAACTGCCCAGGCAAAAATTTCTTTAACAAAAAGATAAGAATTATAACTTCACAGTAGCTTTTTAAGGAACAGTATTGGCCTGTATTTACAGTTTATTTATGTGTTTCTAGGTAACAAGTACATCTGAAATTCTTGCAAACAATTTGGTCTTTCAATTACATAAATATTCCCTTAGGAAGCATTTGTACTATTTTGTTGTAATTCTTAAGAGTTAGATTTTTGTTTAGCTCTTGTCACAAGCAGAAATATATCTCCAATTAAAAAATAATGGAAGACCCTGGGCATTTAGACAGACCAGCTTCCTACTTTCTCTGTGGTTGTCCAAACCTCTCATATCTTTGAAGTAACTTAAGGTGGCTCTAAGAACTCAGAGAGGTCCTACCAATAACACATATTAGCACCACAAACCAGGAGACTCCTGAGTTTTAAACAGATGGAAATAATGCATTAACACTGTTGAAAATGGAGCAGAAGAGGGAATATGAATACTATTGCAATATCTGTCTGACATGGAAGCACTTTTTACTCATTATTTTTTGAAAAAAAAAATAGTACTAGTTTTAAACATTTATATATATTTGATTTCTGAAAGGAAGGGAGAGTGAGAGAGATATACTGTAGAAGCATCAATGAGAGAATCATTGATTGGCTGCCTCCTGCACGCCCCCCACTGGGGATCTAGCCCTAAACCAGGGCATGTGCCTTTGACTGGAATTGAACCCAGGACTCTTCAGACGGCAGGCTGACTCTTTATCCACTGAACCAAACCTGCTAGGGCAACCCCATATTTTTATTTCACTAGGTGACTGAACCTGAGTTCAGGCAAATGGGTTTTCATTCAGCAACTAAGCCTCCATCGTACCTTGTTTAATGTTTAGCACTGTTCTGGCTCTTATGGAATTCCTAGCTATTTCCATATAAAAATGGTTTAAATATGTGGCTCTCCCTACATAGCTTCATATTTCAAATGAATACTATGTCTCTCAGATGTGATATGCAAAATTTAAAACTTGGTAGTTTCTCTACGACCTAATTCTGAAGTTGTCATTAGTTTGAACCCAGACTAAATCATTTTTATTGGAGTCTATTTTTAAATTGTTTCTTAAAGGAACTGAATAATGATAACAGTCACTTCCCATAGTCCCCAAATGAGACTAGTGAGTGTGAAATAAAGAGTCTTCTAGCTTAGTTGGTGTGGCTCAGTGATTGAGCATCAATCACTCCAGTGGGGCACATGCAGGAGGCAGCTGATCAATGATTCTCTCTCATTATTGATGCTTCTATCCCTCTCTTTGAAATCAAACACACACATACACACAAAATGTTCTCCCATCAAACAAAGCAATAGCATTAATCTTTCCTCCTCTAATGCTCTATTTTAAATAGCACTTTTTTTTTTTTTTTATAAGATTGGTCCTAGAGGTTTATTAGACAGCCCATGGCAGGATGCAAAATGATTAATGATGAGATAACCATATTGTGTCAGCCAAGTGCCACTTGACACTAGGAAGCTATCCAAGAGACATTCCTGGGCTCATGTTTCCTAAAGGGCAGCCCAAGGAAATGAATCCTTTCAAACCAAGGTCCTTGCACAAAGGGATTCCAGAGACCACTGGGAAGGCTCCTGGCTTAGGAAGCCCTGCTACTCTTTTTAATGTGGGGAGGGGGTGGAAAGATTGATGGGATTCCTGGTGCTCATGTTTTCTTTAGAGAGACATGGGTACAGGGGTAAGAATATGGATTTTATTTTTTACAAGCCACAAAACAAAAACAAAACACAAAACAAAAACTCAGCTACATATGTTGGGTAGAATTTATTTTTCCAGGTAGAATGGATAATTTAGATAAAAATTCTCTGTATGTTTTAGGGTATATGAATAAGGAACATGTACTAGGGACACAGAATAGCCAAATGTCTAATCAAGAATGGGCCCAGCTTTACTATTTCCAGTGTGACTTCAGGAATGCTATATAACATTTCTGACCCTGCAGTTTCCTTTTCTACATAAAACATGATAAAAATAATACTGTGTACTTCATCAGATTGTTTTAAGGAAAATTAACTGTATTTAATATGATACTTCAAAATAACAAATTCAGCAAATGCTATTATTGAAGGGCTCTAGTTTAACTTGGCAATGCTCTGTTAATGCTCTTTAACTGCTATTTAATGTGTCTATCTGTACCTCCATCTGATGTAGGCCACATTTATGTTAGCGATTGACTGGTCCAGATTTATCACTGCAATCATAGGATCTTATAAAACTAATTTTATGTTCTGAGTAATTGCTAAGTATATATAATGTAGAAAATGGCACATAACTCACTGGAGATTAACTATTATTATATGGGTGTCAGTTATTGCATTTGTGTCTCATAACCAATTGCTGTGATACAATAAGCTGAGACTGTTTAACAGATGATAAGTTGACACATTTATTCAGGAAATATGTACAAACTGAAGACTTTTAATTTTACAATGACAAACCATAGATGAAGTATTTGAAGTGCTGTTACTTAATCTTCTTCGTGTCTCAAAGCCAGATTCTGTTCTATCACTGAGGGATTCAGAGTTATATGGGCAAAGATGGGAAGAGGGGAAAATAAACTACTGAGAAAGTGAAGATGTTATAATCTTGATAATTCACGGTATCTTTAGTATACATAAAAGACTTACCTATCCATTTGTAAGTATTTGCCACATATCTCAAATCTGTGATTTCTGATAAACATAGTCTTTAGTGTACACTGTCTGGCCATGGGAACATTAAAGTTAAAAGAGCCCAGATTCCAGGAAAGCTTAGGAGTGTACTTCAATGAAGGCTTCTCACAAGGGACTTTGGTAGTCAGAACCCATCAGAATAATTGAGGAATCATACGCACTGCTGATTTGTCATATAATTGTCATATTAATCTGCCTTGGAAAATGGATGTCTTCATTATTCAGAATAGTTTTACAGGAACTTTTAAAATAGCAAATGTGGCTGGGACTGGTTTGGCTCAATGGATAGAGCGTCGGCTTGGGGACTGAAGGGCCCTGGGTTCGATTCCGGTCAAGGGCATGTACCTTGGTTGTGGGCATATCCCCAGTAGGGGGTGTGCAAGAGGCAGCTGATCGATGACTCTCTCATTGATGTTTCTAACTCTCTATCTCTCTCCCTTCCTCTCTATACAAAAATCAATAAAATATATTTAAAAAACAAAAACAGCAAATGTGGCTAATGAAATATATACCTGATTCAGTATTTCCATGTAACCGATGGGTATTGACCTGTTCTGTTTGCAAAAATACAACTGTCACCATATTGTCCCAGTAGTAATACCATAATTATTTAGAGCAGCAAGTGCTTTTCAAAACTTTAAAGTGGTAGAACTCTCAACTGGATAAACTGGGGAATTGTCGACTCCACTAAGCTTGTTGAATGGAGAGCCGTGATTTTCCACTTGTATACCCATGAATGCATATCTATTTGACAAATATTTAGGGTGCTCATGTTATGTGCCACGTCTCATGTCCTCAGGAAGTATACAATGCAAAAGAGAAGACAGACCCTTAAGCAGGTAATAATAAAAAAATTGTAATGCATGTTAAGAAATTACTTTGATGCAGAGAGGTGCATTTTGAAATCAGTATATTTTTCTTAACTCTTCTGATGTGGAGCTAAATTATTACTGGATCATGAGACTTTTCTCTCTAGACTAGAGTCTTCTCCAACAAAACGTGACCTATTTACACTTTATGGCAAAACTTGGTTTACTGTTTTTTTAAAAATGTCTCTAAATTCATTCCCGGGATATTCAGAGGCCATGTTAACACTTTACGTTCACATGCGTCAGTTAATATGGAAACATAAGTCTTGTGCAGTCTGATTGCTCCCTGCCTTCTGTCAGCTGTCACAGTAAGAACTTCAAGCATTACTTTGGGAGCTGAATCCTCATCTTTGTTGGTAGAACATTTTTATAGCTAATATGATTTTACCCATGGTGTTCCCATATCAAAATAGCTCTTGATATACTGTGTGAGCCAGGTTCTATTAGTTGCTTGTGCCTGTTTTAAATTATTGATCGCTCTGTCTCTTTTTTCACAAGGGTACCACTTCTGTTGTACATAGTATACATACTTCCAGGAAAGAATCTGCATCATGCTAATTTTAAGGTGTTACAGACAATCTATATCTATAGAGATGTGTAAAAAATTACATGATTAGTTGCTTTGAGCCTTCAATTCTCTACAATGATTATCCTACTTTTCCAGTATTGCCTTTGGAATACAGTAATAGTTAATTGAAAAAATAAATAAATCTGTGAGCTGACTGGATCCAAGTGACACAATGCGAGTCTCTTAAAAGGAGGAAGCTGGCACCTCTTCTAGAAATCAGATCATGTCGCTGGGCCAAGAATTGGCTTTGATATATTCGTTATTCATTGGGGACTGTGGATGAACAGCTGCCTTTTGAATGTAGCCAAGGGAAATTTGCTGACAAGCATAAATGTGAATAGGGCAATAAAGCTTGCAAACAACAATAACAAAAAAATGTTGATGCAAAAAACTAAGAAGACTGAAAACCAATTTCCTCTCTCTATCGTTTTCTATATTTCTTGCCATAATTCTTCTATAGTTGCCATCCCATAAGCAATGACAGATCAAAAATGACAAATTACCTTTCTTAAACTTGTACTAGGTGAATTGAAAACCAATTAACTTTTAATTTTTTTCTCTATGTTCTTGGAAGATCTAAATTATCAATCTGAAGTACTCCACTTTGGTGATAGCTTTTGAAAATTGAAAGTATAGCCGAAGCCGGTTTGGCTCAGTGGTAGAGCATCAGCCTGAGGACTGAAAGGTCCCAGGTTCGATTCCGGTCAAGGGCATGTACATTGGTTGCGGGCACATCCCCGGTAGGGGGTGTGCAAGAGGCAGCTGGTCGATGTTTCTCTCTCATCGACGTTTCTAGCTCTCTATCTCTCTCCCTTCCTCCTCTCTGTGAAATATCAATAAAATATATTAAAAAAAAGAAAAAGAAAGAAAATTGAAAGTATATAATAACAAGAGACAGGATTTTCAACTTAAACTTGGTTTACTCAAGAATCCTAGTCTTCAGAAAGGGTTTTAAAAGGTACATTCTACCCTCCCACCTAACATCAGTACATGTCACCTGTTAGTCTTTTTGGTTACAAAAGATTTCTTGTTCTTGCTCAAAACTGACCCTTGGCTGCCTTACTAAAAATAGTTTCAGACTTCTGTGTTTCCCTCCCTTCCTTCCATAAAGCTTTTATATGTTTGTTTTATAATGTTTATGGGAATTATGTGTATATTTCACATATTAAGTGTAGCTACGTCTTTATGTCATTTCCCTGAAAAAGTCTTAATCTCCATTTAATGGTCACCAGATATTAGGCCAAAGTAGATTTTTACCTTTTGAGTAAAACGAGATACCACCATTAAAAAATAAAATTCAATTTATTTTTAGAAATGAATGGGTTTCTAACTAGTCAAACCTGGCTGGGTGTTCTATTCATATACATATATGGTTCAGTTCTGTTTGCAACACATTAGGGTTAGGCTAGGACAGCTCAGAATAGCAGAGAGCTGTCTGAGCAGTTGAGGAGGATCCAGGCCCAGTAAAAAGAAATGGGAACCAGGGTATTAGGTGAAGACTAGAGGAGGGGAATTTAGTGACCCACTATAAATGTTAACTTGGGTATTTATTTAATTTTATTTTTTTTAGTTACCGAAAGTCTAATTTGGATTTGTCTTTCTTTTGATTTTTTTTTTAATGCTTATTACAAGCTTCCCATAAAATTTAGCCAGAATAGAACTACATATTTTCTAGAGGCACATTTATTTTCTGAATAATTCCATGACTAAGCAGGGTCAGTACTTTTTAGCGTGGGAGGGGAAAAATGGAGTCTCATCTTTTCAGTCCTATTTGTTTTCACCCAGTGCTCTAACATTCTATCCTGGTGGCATGCCCTTGCTTTCTGTGAAGTTGACTAAGAGCCCCCAGAAACTCAGCTATAGGAAGAAGAATGTTGAAGGCAGAGGAGCAGTTGTGCTGAGTTTTCTTTTATAAACTTGGATTTTTCAAGAAATACTTGAGGACCCTTCACATTTATATTGACCTGCCTCCCTTAAATCTCATTGGAAACCTTTGTTATAGAAAATTAATTTTGGATTTTGCCAAAACTATAAAATTTCTCCTTAGGTTTTTTTGAAAGGCTCTGATGTTTATCTAGATCTACTACCAGATGGGTGATACTTGGAGTAGAGAAACAGTAGTGTGCAACACAGAAGGATGAGGAAAACCAACCAGAGGGTGGCGGAGACTCCTTAAAGTAGGTCCTACTGACTTTCAGTTGAGACAAAAGGAGATAGACTCATACCCTCTTAAACAAAAGAAGGGTGTCCATTGTTTCATGTTGCCCAAAGTCCATTATAGGTCTGTTGTCAGGCATCTCTCTCTGTCTCTGTTCCACTTTCTTCCATGTTTCTCAGCCAGATTTCCTCCAAGTAGTGGTAGATAGAACCACAATATCCCCCATCTGTCTGTCTACCAGTCAAACATCCTCAGTGGTACATTCCTGAACATTATAACAAAAGTTCCCTGGAGATTCTCTTTATCTCAACTTTCATCAGTGTCTTCTTAGAAGCCAGTCACTGTGGTCAGGAGGAAGTTGTTCTTTGAATGGCCAGGCCTGAGTTCTGTATTTAGCCCTGGAGCCATTAGACATATACCAGGCAGATAAATAAGGGGGATGAGGAAAGAGAATAGGAGAATTACAAAGGATACCTACCCATGATTGTAGTGAAGGGCATGTGGTGAGTGAGTAGTCTAGGAGTGGAATAGTAGCCACATCACGAATGGTCTTTCATGTTAGCTGTGGATTTTGCACATTATTTTTAAAAGCTTTAATTGAAAGATGTACAAGGGGTCTGATATTAGTCACTTTAAGGTCACTCTTGTAGCAATATGAAGAGGCTGGATAGATAGACGGAAGTTATAATATTTTATTTCTAATCTAAATTCAAAAATATAATTTTGTGTAACCTCTCCCTGCTCCTTTGCCTGGATATGGCAATTAGAGTCTAGATGTGAAATATGAAACAACAAGGGCTTAAACAGGGGTTGAAATAATATAGATTGGTTAAGGGATTGGATGTGAGTGAATGCGAACAAAGAATCAACAGGAATTGCCAACTCATTTAAGAGGGTGAATGAGGAAAGGAACATTTATTTAGTCCTTGTGACTGAGAAGTGTGTTGACATTTAGAGAAGAAAATTATTATATTTACTTTTATATATTATAAGAGTGCATTCTCAGAACAATTACTAGTAATTAAAGTTCAGAAGAGCAGTTGCAGCTTAGAGAGGATGTGTTAAAGCCGCTGGAGATTTAGAACATGCATGTAGAGATTTAGTTCACAGCATAAGAACGGATGAAAGGGGAAAAAAAGGTTTATAAAAAGTAAAGAATTAAGAATGAGACCTAGAAAAGCACCAACATGCATGGGTGGGACGTGGAAAGAAGAGCCAAAAGAGAGGAAAAGATTGACCTGAGACCTAGGTGAACCAGGAGAGAAAATCCAAAGGAAGTGTTTCAAGAAGGAGAGGGTAAAGAATAAGGAAAAGGAAAGGACATTGCATTTGGCTAGTAGGTAACTATTGATATTCAAGAGTGCATTTCAAGCCAAAGTACAATTGAATAGGTGCTAAGAAAGTGGAGACTTCTAGTTCTGTCTACTCTTGGAAGTTTTCTGATGAGAGGAAACCTCCAAAGCTCTGCCATTTACTTCTCCCAGGGACCGTGGGATTTCAACCACCATGGTGATTTTTCAAATCCTTCACACTGGCCTAGATTTCTCCAAATCCAACCTATTCCCTATCACCACATTAATTTTCTCACAGTTCTTTTAGATCACATCCCTTTCTGGGGAATCCTCAGTGGCTCCCATTAATAAATATACAAAGGCTAAATGGTGAAGCCTGGATTTAAGTCATCAACCAGAGCCAACCTAACTGTTAAATGTTAATTTCTCACCAGTCCCCTGGGTGAACACTGTGTTCTTCTACAGGCTCCCAGCATTCCAGCCAAATTATAATTCATGCTGTTTCCTAGTCATGTCCTCTGTTCTCCCAGTTCAGCTAGAAGACAGTATATCAATGGTCTCATTTTAGAAACTTCCACTCATTTATCTTTTCATTCTTTTAGTTACTTACTCAGCAAATACTTAAATTTTTACTGTACACAAGCCAGGGTAAGGAGAAGGAATAAATGGGGTATAAAAATGAAATGAAAAGATAAATATGACAGTTGCCGAGAAGGCGAGACCATGTTTTAATACTTGTATTCTTGCCTGGCCTGTGTGGCTCAATGGTTGACCACCAACCCAAGAACCAAGA
Source organism: Pipistrellus kuhlii (assembly GCF_014108245.1). Lineage (NCBI taxonomy): Eukaryota > Metazoa > Chordata > Mammalia > Chiroptera > Vespertilionidae > Pipistrellus > Pipistrellus kuhlii. The sequence goes on from NW_023425404.1 coordinate 7,105,429, forward strand.
GGTAACGGGTTGGATTCCTGGTCAGGATACCTGCCTGGGTTGTGGGCTGATTCCTGGTAGGGGAAGTGCAGAAGGCAGCCAATACATGTTTCTCTCTCATGATTGATGTTTCAATCTCTGTATCTCTCTCCCTTCCTTTCTTTCTAAAAAAACACACAAAAAAACCCAAAAATATGTTTTTAAAAATAACATAAAGATACTTGTATTCTTCCTGCACTACTCGACCTTGCTTTGTGTTCTGGGGTGACAATAGTTTTGAGAAGGCATCTTAATGTTATCTAACAAGGCAGAATATAGTATTCTCCTCAGATATCAATTTGTTCCTCTTTCCTTTATTCATGAAAAATCTGTTCACTACATTCCCTAATTTTTATTCATGTATTTGTACACACATTTATGATAGATAAATATACATATATGAAATATACAAATAAGTATATATTTGTATAATGATCGCTTCATTGGATTGAGTTTCTAACAGTTCATATCAACATTCCAATATCCCATGCCAGGTAAGCTTTTTGAGCCCAACTCTACTTGTAACACTTATTTTAAAAGAAGCTGACTTTTACAGAAAGCTTTCCTTAATTTTTCTACCAAGTATTTTCTCTTGCCTCTAAACTCTTTCTGCAAATTCTTCTCTAAATAAGAGAAGAGACTTAGTGACATCTGTTGAGCAAGTGAACTTATTGATGAAACATACAACATTGTATTATCTCTACCTATTCAGTTCTTACCTTCACATGACTTATCTCCCATAGTCTTCATAATTATATGTGGATGTCCACAGCTATTTATGACACACATATTTATGACTGGAACAAAAGTTTCACGAAACAATAACTTGCCTTAATGCCAGGATGTAACATTGTTTTAATGTCCTGTGTCTTCTGTATAATTACAAAGTGAAGAAACTAACCAAACCCACTGATTGACTAAGGGGGCAATATCACAGTTTGAAATATATTAGATGAGATTTGGAAGATTGGTTTTAAGTCAGAAGAAGCAGTTTCACCTTCTATTCCAGTGGTTTCTAAAAGTTAATATACATAAATATTTGGAGGGTATTTTTACAATGTAAATTGTTGATCCCTGTCCCCCAAAGATTTTGATTTTGTAATGGGAAGGTGGGGCCCTAGAATGGTCTGTCTAATAATTCTCCAAGTAAACTCTATATAAGCGGCCTGGAGACCACAATTTTGACAGATCTGCACCTTTTTTCTTTTATTAACTTTATTATGGTGACAGTAGTTAACAAAACAATATGGGTTTCAAGTGTACGACTAAACAAAACATCATCTGCACACTGCATCATGTGCCCATGGCCCACAGTGAAGTCTCTTTTCTGTCCCCATTTAACCCCCTTTGCCTCTGTTTGTGTGTGTGTGTGTGTGTGTGTGTATGTATACACTGAGTGGTCAGATTATTATGATCTCTGAATGCATAATAATCTGGCCACTCAAGTGACTGGAACGACCAGTCTCTATGACACACACTGTGGCAGCCAACCAGCCCTATTGGGGCCCCAATCTGCCCCCCAACCTCCTGTGCCGCCGCCCCCCCACCCCCTCTCCGGCCAGCTTGGCCCCTGATCATCGCCCTCCACTCAGATCAGAGCAAGTCTAGCCAATCAACTTCCTGTGGCTCTACGTGCCATCCCTGCTCCCAATTGACCCCCACCCTACCTCTATCAGGGATGGGGAGAACCAGTCTCCTGTGTCCCCTCTTCCCTGCCAGCCTGGTTCAATTGGCTCTCATCGTGGTAGCCAGCCAGACCTCACCCATGCATGAATTTGTGCACTGGGCCTCTAGTGTGTGTATATATATACTAGAGACCTACTGCACAAAGTTGTGCATGGATGGGATCACAAATTTGTGCACTGGCCAGGGGGAGGGGACATGGGCAGTTGGCTGGCCTGCATGCTGGTAGAACTCCTGGTCAAGGGTACAATTTGCATATTAGCCTTTTATTATATAGGATATACACTGAGTGGCCAGATTATTATGTTATTATGTGTTCAGAGATCACACACACACACACACACACACATAATATATATATATATATATATATATATATATATATATATATATATATATATGTATATATGTATTAAAATATGTTTCCCTTAATTCTGTCACCTTTTGTTCACTGAACACCCATGCTACTCCCCTCTAACATTGCAGAAACAGGTCCTGTTTATAAGGCCTTCATCTCTTCCTGTCATTCACCTGTGGTTCATTCTTTTTTTTTTTTTTTAATATATTTTATTATTTTGTACAGAGAGGAAGGGAGAGAGACAGAGAGCTAGAAACATCGATGAGAGAGAGAATCATCGACCAGCTGCCTCCTGCACACCCCCCACTGGGGACATGCCCGCAACCAAGGTACATGCCCTTGACTGGAATCGAACCCGGGACCCTTCAGTCCCCAAGCCGACGCTCTATCCATTGAGCCAAACCGGTCTCGGCCTGTGCTTCATTCTTTGAACTGGGCTATTTTCTCCTCTACATTAGCATCTTTATTTCTTTTGAGTTTCATTAAATTTTGTGTGCTCTTTAGATATGACATCTTGAGCAAGAAATTAGAAACATGCTCTTTTAGCCTTTTTCTTCCTTTCATTTTTTACCTCTACCAGAGAGATTAGTACCAAGTAAAACAAGTAAGGTTATGGGGTGACTTCAGAAGTAACACCTGCCACTTTATTGCGTATTGGTTGCAGGCGAGAGGGCTGGGGAGGAGGTGGGGAAATTGGGCATTGCAATCTGAACCCCAGTCTTTATGGCTTGCCTTTGGAACCCACCCTCTTCACACACCCAGTCCATATCCAACTCCCCACTCCTGTGTATATTCCAGTCCATATCCAGCTCTCCACAGCCTCTTACCTGCTTGCCAGGCCTATTCTTCCACAAGCTCATATTAACCTCATAAGTAAGCTTTCCTACTTCTTATTTGCTGCTGCTAATGTGCTTTATGTCAGTATTTTATACTTTTTTAGATCAGCTAGATTCATCTAGGTTCCATTGATCCAAACACACTTTGAAATTCTTTCATAGAAATTCTACGCCCTGATGAAAACCCACATGAAACTATCTGTACTTTACTGTGACCAGCTTATTTTACTTTATCATTGTTCCCTAGTAACTGAATTAGAGCTTACATTTCTCCTTGCAAAAATCATAAGATTACTCTAACCGGTTTGGCTCAGTGGATAGAGCATCAGCCTGCAGACTGAAAGGTCCTAAGTTTGATTCTGGTCAAGGACATGTACCTTGGTTGCAGGCGCATCCCCAGTAGAAAGTATGCAGGAGACAGCTGATCGATATTTCTCTCTCATCGATGTTTCTAACTCTCTATCCCTTTCTTTTCCTCTCTGTAAAAAATCAATAAAATATGTTTAAAAAATCACAAGGTCCTAGAGACAAGTAGTATGTTGTCTATTTTCCTTAGATTAATTAGTGTTTAATACAACTTTAAAGTTAAACTAACAATAAATATATTGCTGGCTGAAAGAATAAGTAAGCAGATGAACTCCTACAACTCTGATGTCATTCACTTTTATAAAAGTTTACAAATATGTAGATATTGTATAAACTTTATTAATGAGTATTTTCATTAACATATTTCTATGTCCTTCTTGTGATCTCTTTTAGGGAAAAGTTGAAGTAGAAGTTAGTTTAATAAAGTAAAGAATAGCAAAAAAAGATTAGAAATATTCTCTTACTCAGTTAATCAATTAGTGTTGATAACTGAAAAGCATAGTTTAGGCTTTGATTCATAATCATGTATTGGTTGTAGCCTCTATTAAAGACTCTTCCAAAATCCCACCAAAGTATCTATCATGCAGCTCACCAAGGCGAAAAATAGCAGTAATGCTAAGAACCAAAAATAACATGTAACCTAATGCCAAAACCTAGAATTGAACCCCATACACAAGGCAGGTAAACTGAATTGAGGAAAATTGAGCCAGGCAGAGGCAGGAAGACGCTTTTGCTTTTTCCCTGCCTTTTCTTGACTCAGAGACCCAGATTTTATAGCAACGATTAAACCAGCCAACTCACTCCAAAACGTTGCTGCTGATTTTTGAGGTAGACATATTTCTCTAAATATTTAGAAGCAAAACTTCCAGAACACATTGCATCAAGACATAAGGGGTGAACTGGTTGTGACAACAGGCATGTTTTGATTTATATTCTGTATAGTATAGCCTGGAATAATAGTGGCGCTAAAATAAGGAAATAGGGAAATATAATTTATCATATGCTCTGCTTGTTTAGAGAGTCTGAGAACCAAACAGTAGGATTAGGAGCAATATGCACCTCAACACAACTTCATTATGTTAATGAATGGCTGCAACATACTGTGAGTTAGACATGTGGAAATAACTATCAGCTGGGCTTTTAACACTAGGTTTCTCAGTCTCGGCACCGTTGATGCTTTGGACTGTGTAAACATTCTTTGTCTGGGGCTGTTCTGTGCATTTTTGGCTGTGCATTTGGCCATGTCTCTTACCTTCACTAGGAGCCAGTAGTGCAGCTCTTCTCCGCATTGCAACAATCAAAAATATCTTCAGACATTTCAAGTGTCCCCGGTGGGCAAAATTGCAATAGTAGATCTAAGAAGGGGGATGGATGATTGAATCCTGATAGCTACTGCCTCATTTAAGGATCAGTAAAGGAGAAGAAATCAATGTAGAGTCTATTTTAAAAATACTATAGTTCAAGGGAAAGAAAATATTACCTGAAGGCTCACAGAAAAAGCACAGCATTGAAGGGGATGTACTTCAAGTTCAGGGAAAAAAAAAAAAAAAAAAAGCCTTAGACTATTCGATATACTTAACAGAATTGAAGGCCCTCACATGAAGTGGGTTGGAAAGTGGGAAAAGTAAGACATGCTGAGAGAAAAAAACCAGCAAAACAGAGTGAAATGATATCAAATGGGGATAAGCAAATTGCATGGAAAGTTTGGCAGATTTTTTTAAAAGGTAACCTTATATAGTGTTGGTAAGAGAGTGCTATATCATCTTTAAACATTTTATACAGTCTTTCCAGAATGCTGTGTATGTATACAGATGTACATACCTACACAGTGGAGCAAAAGTAGGTTTATAGCTGAGAGTACACAAAACAGAGTTTATTATATTATTTATTAATTATTGTATTATTTTCCATATGAACAACTGTAAACCCACTTTTGTTCCACCATCCTATATATCATATTTTCCAGCATATAAGACAACCGTTGAAACGAAAAAAAGCCTGCTCAGATTGGCCAGTCAGAGAGGCGGTCTATTAAAAAAAGAATTGGTATTGCCTCGGAAGTGGGGGGTAGTCTTATACAGCGAATATAGGCCTAAACCCATGTTTTAACTGTAAAATTAGGGGTCATCTTATACGCCGGAAAATACGGTAATACAAGTCTAATATGCTAAGTGTCTGGTCGTCTGTTCAATCAATCAAAGTGTAATATGCTAGTGATATGCTAAGGCCCCTCAAATGCTTGCTATGATATGCACTGATCATCAGTGAGTAGACAGTTGACCAGTTGATCAGTTGCTATGATGTGCACTGACCACTAGGGAGCAGACACTCTGACTGGGGTCCTCTCAGGGGATGTCAAAGAGCTGGTTTTGGCCCAATCCTGCAGGCCAGGCTGAGGGACCCCACTGGTTCATAAATTCAAGCACCAGGCCGTAGTGTGTGTGTGTGTGTGTGTGTGTGTGTGTGTGTGTGTGTGTGTATGTGTGTGTGTATGTGTATGTAAGATTCGTGCATGAAGATTCGTGCAATAGGCCTTCCTTTCCCTGGCTGCCGGCACCGGTTTTCCTCTAGCACCCGGGACCCAGGCCTTCGCTCTGGCAGCCGCCTTCTGTCTTCACTCTGGCTGGAGCCTTCAGGCTTTGCCCAGTAGAAATGCTGCTCCTATAGCTCCCTCCACCCCCTACCCTCCCCCTCATAGCTTGCAACCCACCCTACCCAGCCTCTCTGCGCTGTTTGCATGTGTGCTGCCCAGAGGCCCAGAGCAGCTTGGTGGGGAGGAGGGGGGGGGGCATCTTTGTCAGGTTAATTTGTATACTCACTCCTGATTGGCTGGTGGGCATTGTGAAGTGATGGTTTCTCTTTTATTAGTGTGTATATACATATATAAATAAAGTATTTTTTGACCCAGCATTCTACTTCTAAGATATTGCTCTTAGGAAAAAACACACACATATATGTGAAAGATTTATATAGATGAGTGTTCATCTCAGTTTTATGATAATAAGTGAATCAATATAATTGGCCAAAATAGAGTGTTGAATAAATTGTGATACATCTAAATAGTGCCTAGACACTGTAGATACTCATAATATTTGTTGAATACATTCATGAATTTATTTAGTTAAATATTATACATCCATTTTCAATGTTGACATTTATATATCTGAATATCATCATATATCACATATATGTCATATGCTATTTATACATATATACATATCATATATATATATATATATATATATATCAACTGCTTCATTTTTGTTGAGAAATGGATAAAATAGTATTTTGTTTATATGTGGTTCCTGGAGTCATAGTTTGTGAGAATGAAAAGTAACATTAACTGACTAATGAGGAATCTGGGATGCAGAGTGTTTGATAATCTGGCTCTTGTCACGTAGGTAGAGTTTTCACCTTTTATATTTTTTCTCAAAACTGTTATTGGTTTCCCATTTTTACTGAATGAAATAGGATTAGTTTTGCACCATGCAAATGGATTTTTTTCCTAGAAAGTGCAAATTGATCATGTAAGAACATGTTGAAAATGTTCTGTTTCATTAAAATAACAATGTGAGCTATGCACGCTACTGTGCCTTTTTTGTATCTTTATTATCTAATTGATTAATTCACATGAGACATTAACTAAAGGCCTGTTGTCATGACTCACATCCTTTCACTTTTCAGTCAGCTTAATTTTGTAGAAACACAGAGTGGTTAAATTATCTTAAAAGGAAGGTTTCATATTAATACTGCACTGTGTTATTTCTTTGAATTGAATATTAACAAAAGAGACTATTATTAGTAATGTTCATTATTAATCACTTTTTTTGATATATGAGCTTTGATTTCTCATTATTTTGTTTGAGCCAATAGAAACTAGTGGTGGTTGAAAAATACAGACAAAACTAAGTGGGCTGAATTTCTCTTGATAGCAAAACACCCCTGTTTTTTTTTTTTTTTTTATATATATTTTATTGATTTTGTACAGAGAGGAAGGGAGAGAGATCAGAGTTAGAAACATCGATGAGAGAGAGTCATCGATCAGCTGCCTCCTGCACACCCCCTACTGGGGATATGCCCGCAACCAAGGTACATGCCCTTGACCGGAATCGAACCCGGGACCCTTCAGTCCCCAAGCCGACGCTCTATCCATTGAGCCAAACCGGTCCTGGCAAAACACCCCTGTTTTAATATCTCTTGTCCTTACTTGCTTTTGTAGGCTCTCCCCACACCCTCCCACATCAGTAAAGTCTTCATCCTGCTGCAAGTAGTTTGAGGAGTCCTAAGTGTTGGTCTCTGATGTACACATACCGCTGTCTCATTAGTAACACATGCTCTGTTCATTTCCCCAAGGGCATATGCTCAACACATGTGCTCCCCACAGGTGGTCAGTGTATTCCCACAGTAGGAGCACCACTCAGCTGACTGATGGGCGCCAGACACAGGGCTCATGGTTGGCGAGTACCACAGTGGTGGCCTGAGCCTCTCATGATCTGGATTTACTGGGCAGGCTCAGCCAGGCTGGGATGAGTGGGAGCAGCAGGCAGGAGTTGGCAGGTGGTGTTGGACTACCAGTTTGGCCTGATTCCTGCAGGCCATGCCAAGGGACCCCACTGGTGCACGAATCCATGCACTGGGCCTCTAGTGTGTATGTGTGTGTGTGTGTGTGTGTGTGTGTGTGTGTGTGTGTTTATATATAAAAGCCTGAGTGACCAAACAACCAAACGAATGACTGAACGACTGGTTGACTGGTTGTTATGATGTACACCACATGTGTCAAACACAAGGCCCGAGGGCCAAATCCGTCCCGCCAGGCCTTGCAATGTGGCCCGCACCGCGCTGTCATTACTGCACTCTGCTGCGTTTCCATCACAATGACAGTTTATGACTGTTCAGTAAACCATTCGGCCCGCGATTTAGGCTGGATTTTAGATTTTGGCCCCTTCTCTGATTGAGTTCGATACCCCTACTGTACACTGATCACCAGGGGGCTGACGCTCAATGCAAGAGCTGCCCCCTGGTGGTCAGTGTGCTCCCACAGTGGGAGCACAGTTCAGTTGACTGATGGGCACCAGGCATCAGGCTCACAGCTGGTAAGCACTGCTGCAGTAGCGTGAGCCTCTCCCACCTCTGCAGCAGTGCTACTGAGCGATGTCAGTAGCAGCAGGCACAGCAGATCCGGGATGAGCTGGAGTGGTATGATGCCCTGTCCGGGCTTGGTCTCCTCTTGGCCACCTGCTGCTTTGCGCAGTACTACCTCCCTCAGGGGATGTTGGACTGCTGGTTTCAGCCCAATCCCCACAAGCCAGTCCTAAAAGGGGTCCTGATTTGTGAGAAGGAGCAGGCCAGACTCAAAGACCCTGCAGATTCCTGCACCAGGCCTTATAATTTTGGAGGCTGGAAAAAAAATCAAGGTGTTGCTGGGCCATGCTCCCTCTGAAGGATCTGAGGCAGAACCATTCCTTGCCTTTTGCAACTTTTGGTGGTGACTGGCAGTCTTTAATATGTCTTGGCTTACAGCTCCATCACTCCCATTTTTTTGTCCATCATCTCATGACTTTCTTCTCTTTTTTTGTGTGTCCAAACCTCCTTTTCATTGTTCTTGTAAAAATCAATTTAGGATCCACTCTAAATCCAGGATAATTTTTTCTTGAGATTCTTAATTAACCTTATTTCAAAATAAGATCACATTCTGGAGTTCTAGGTGGACATGGAAGTTTTTTGGAGAAGGGCATCACTATTTAAGCCTCCATATTGATGTGAGCCATACTTCCTTCCTGCCCCCTTTGCTAGAAGTGTGTTTATTGCTGCCACATGCTTCTGCTTCAACCAAACTTGCTGCCTCTATTAGATACTATTGGTCCTTTGATTGCATATTGCTGTATATTTCATATACTGCTATCATTAAGTCTCATTGTCTATGCTATGGTGAGCAACACATTGGTGAGGTCTCCCTGCTAGTTTCTCTGGTGCCTGTCAGCTTCCATTATGATGGGCATGACTGCTCTTTCCAACTGGGACCTGTACTCCCTCTCGGCACACCACTGATGCGCAGGAAACTGGTGGAACCAAACAGCATTCTTTTGAATTTATATGGTGATAATAGGTTTACAAAGCAATAAACCTTAGTTACACATCCCATGTTGTGTAAGAATTAACTTGTTTTCATTAATGCTATAACTTTATTACAGGGCAAAGCTTGACCCCTCTTTTCTTAGGTTGGGTTTTTCCAGGAGACTCTCATTTTTTTCAAGCAAACTTGTTCCTGGCAGATCCCCCTCTACCAACTGCTCAAATGTCTCTGGGTTATACCAGTAATTTATAGTTAGATTCCAAAGTAGGACTAGCTACCTATTTCTCTATTTCCCTATCCCATACATGTAGCACTAAATTGAATTATATTGCTAAGTTGTTTTGACACATCTATTTTTATTATTTATAGAGATCTTTTATATTTATTTATTTATTTATTTATTTATTTATTTATTTTTACTGCTGAGATAATACTGTTGAGTAGAGAGAAAATATATATATATATATATATATATATATTTTACCTTTTAACAATCATTCACATTAGACCAGCCCGAAAGCACTCTCTAACTTGGGAGTTGTTTCCACATGGGCAATTGTCAAAGCCATGTTCATATTTGTTGTCATATAGAACCCCAGTGTAGAGTGAGAAAGAAGAAAGCTTTGAATGAAACCCTGGAGAGTAACAACATTTGGCAGGATGGTAAAAGAAGCAGAACCAGGGAAGCATACAGAAAAGTGAGGATTCAGAGAAAGAAAAAGAGAGAGAGAATATTGGGGGGAGGGGAATTTAGAAAAAAAAAATAAGGAAATTGTTCATAGCATCCAGTGCAACAGATTGGTCAAGATAGTTAAGTCATTTAAGATGTCCACTGAACTCAATATTCGCAGAGAATTGGTAGTGGTTTTAAGAAGGGTTGAAAGTTCTTAATTATAGTAGCTTGAGGAGATGAGATAGTAAAAATAATATGAATGTCCTATCCTCTATGTGTGAATATAGTGGTTTTCACTTACCGTATTTTTCGGACCATAAGACGCACTTTTTCCCCCCAGAAGTGGGGGGAAAAAGTCCCTGCGTCTTATGGTCCAAATATAGCCTACACATATACTTAAAAAAAAAAGTTTTTTTACTTGCCCGGCTCTGTGTGGTCTCTGTGTGCTTGCCCGGCTCTAAAATGGTTCTAAATGCTGCTGTTTACTTTACAGGGTTGATTACATGTGTTTATGACTGTGATGTTGGGTTTTAATGCACATAAAATATTTTAGGACACTATTTGTTTCAGAATCTTTTTTTCTTCATTTCCCTTCTCTAAAAACTGGTGCGTCTTATGGTCCGGAGCGTCTTATGGTCCGAAAAATACGGAATTACTAATAAGTCATGAAAGTTGATTTTTACCAGTAATTTGGTGGAATAAAATAAAGTGTCTTCCATCTTTAGTTTGCTCCCTCCTATCACTGACGACATACTTTATCATCTAAAACAGAAAGATGAGGTGCCTTCCATACACCTGAATTATACTTGGACTTAGTTGAACTGTGATCTAACTAGTTGAAATGGCTACCCACTGAAAGATCTATCACATTTGAAATAAAAATCTGATACTGTAAATAACCTTCCAAAGTAAAGTAACAAACATGTTTCTATATTCCAAAGGACAGCAGTTAGAAACACTGCTTTGCTATTGAGATTACTATGTATTTCAGTAAGCAAATGGTTTCATTGGTTTCTGTCCATGGAAAGTGACTTTCTAGAAGAAAGAATTTCATTATGTGTTATTTCCTTTTGTAGTTGAATAGATTGAATTAAATTTTGTCATTCTTTGGTTCTGACAGCATATGATAATTACCTGTTTCAGCTTCTTACCTTTTTTAGTCTGTAGACACAACCCTCCTTCAAAACAGTCTGTGGCTTCTTTCTACTCAAAGAGATGGGAAATTTGCATTATCACCTCAAATTCTCTTCTTTTATCCCACAAGATAAAGACTAATTACTATTTAAAAAGTGGTAATCTAAGATATATAAACTAAGAATATTATTTCTAGTAATGTGTTAATTTTAGACGAATTGTATTGGAATCATAGATTTGGATGGTCCACAGATTTTCATTAAAGGGATCTAACATACTATCAACAATAAACATATTTAAGAAAGGCTTAGAATACCTAATTGTATTTCAGTTATAATGAAAACAATGAGTCTATTTCAGACACACCTTGCTAGAGAGGATTTCTAGTTCTCTTAAACTTGTGTTTTGCTTTTCCTCTCATTTTTCATTTCAATTTTATGTAAATACTTTTCTTGTCTCAGTGAAACATATTGGTGTTTTTTGCTTCAGCAATTCTCTTTTGGTAACATATCCCATATGTTTGTTAGCTTTTTCATAAAATTGTTTTGTCTCAACTCAGCTTCTGAACCATATCTGGTATGTATCTTCTAGAATGAAGATTGTTTAAATTATTTTTATATAGTTTTTGGGCTCCATGAACTACACCCATCTCAGATGGTGCACTTAAACGAATACTAAGTGCGTGTGTTCTGATTCTCAACTGACCAGCCATTCTCCTTTGTCTTCCCATTCCTCGGGCTTCCCTATTCCCTGATACAACAGTATTAAAACTAGGCCAATTAATCACCCTCCAGTGGCCTAAAAGTGTTCAAGTAAAAAGAAGAGTCACACATCTCTCACTAGAAATGATTAAGTTTAGTGAGGAAGGCATGTTGAAAGCCAAATAGAGGGGAAACGAGGCCTCTTGCACTAGTGAGCTAAGTTGTGAATGCCAAAGAAAAGCCCTTGAAGGAAATTAAAAGTGCTACTCCAGCAAACACATGAATAATAGGAAAGAGAAACAGCCCTATGACTGATATAGAGAACATTTTAGTGGTCTGGATAGAAGATCAAACTAGCCATCACATTTCTTTATGGTAGTGATTTTCCATTGGTGTGCCATAAGAATTTTTAAAACATGTAGTACCTGACTATTTAGTCAGGAACACTGACCTCTTTTTTCTTATATTGTCAAATAAAAAAATAACAACAGCCAACACAATAGTCTTCAGGTGTGAGTGCCCTGTCTTGAACCATAAGTATATAGGTCATATAATAGAGTTGGTCACGTCATATTGGTCATGTCACATAATAAGGTTGTATCTGAGTAATTCTTGGTACCAGAAATCCTCATATATAACTATCGGCAGTTGATTTATTTTAAAAGGTCACTTTGGAGCATAATGGATAGGTAATTGCTAATATTATTATTGTTTTGTAAGTCAACCAAAATGATACCTAATTTTTTTTTGTCAGATTGGCAAAAAATATAACATATTTTTGGACATGCACAGAATTTTAGTAATTAGTTTATGTGTGGCACGAGATGAATAAGGTTAAAAATCATTGCTTTTTTAAGCCAAAGCTTTATCCATAGCAAGGACCTAACTCTTTTCAGTTCTGTGAAGGCTGAGAGAGGAGAGGAAGCTGCAGAGGAAATGTTTGAAGCAGAGGTTGGTTCATGAAGCCTGAAGATGTAATTGAATTGCTGCAATCGCAATGTAAAACTTTAGTGAAGAGTTGCTTGTTATGGATGAGCAAGGAAAGTGGTTTCTTGAGATGGAATCTATTTCTGGTGAAGATGCTATGAGGATTGTAGAAATGACAACAAAGGATGTAAAATATCACAAATATAGTTCATAAAACAGAGCAGGGTTTGAGAAGACTGACTCCAATTTTAAAAGAAGTTCTGCTATGAAAAATTGCTATCAAATAGCATCAGATGCTATGGAGAAATCAATTATTAATGTAAGAGTCAGTTAATATAGCAAATTTCATTGTTGTCTTATTTGAAGAAATTTTCACAGCCACCCCAACTTTCAGCAACCACCCTAATTAGTCAGCAGCCATCAACTTCAAGGCAAGACCCTCCATCAGTGAAAGCATTATGACTCACAGAAGGTTCAGATGATGGTTAGCATTTTTAGCAATAAAGTGTTTTTTTTTAAATTTATATATATATATATATATATGTATATATATATATATGTGTGTGTGTGTGTGTGTGTGTGTGTGTGTGTTTTCAACATAATACTACTGCACACTTAATAAACTACAGTGTAGTATAAACATAACTTTTATATGAACTGATAAATCAAAAAATTCATGTGACTTTATTATGATATTCACTTTATTGAGGTTGTCTAAAACGGAACCCATAAAATCTCTTGAGGTATGCCTATATGTCTCATCTCCCTCTGCTTTTTTTTTTTTTTTTTTTTTTTTTTTTTTTTTTTTTTATAAAGACACTGATGACATTTAGGGCTAGCCTGGATTATACAGGATAACTTCCTCATCTCAAAATTCTTACTTTTATCTTGTCTGCAGAAATGTTACCATATAAGATAATATTCACAGGTTTCAGAAATCAGATTTTGGTATCTTTTTTTGGGGGAGGGAGCACCATCCAGCCCACTATAGAGAAGATAAGCATATTAAACAGCATAGAGACTGATTTGATAAAAATATGAAAGTTCCTGTCAGGAATATTTTATTTTTTGTTTAGCAAATGTTTATTGACTCGAGGACCGGTGCACGAAATTCGTGCTGAGGAGGGGATGTCTCTTGGTCCAGCCTGCACCCTCTCCACTCTGGGACCTCTAGAGAGATGTCTGACTGCTGGGAAAGGCCTAAATGGGCAGTCGGACATCCTTCTCACAATACAGGACTGCTGGCTCCAAACTTCTCGCCTGCCTGCCTGCCTGATTGCCTCTAATTGCTTCTGTCTGCTAGCCTGATCACTCCAAACCACTCCCATGCCAGCCTGATCGATGCCTAACTGCTCTCCTGCCAGCCCGATGCCCTTAACTGCCCTCCCCTGCTGGCCTGGTCAACCCTAACAGTACTCTCTTGTCAGCCTGGTTGTCTCCAACTGCCCTCCCTTGCAGGCCTGGTTGCCCCCAACTGTCCTCTTCTGCTGGCCCAGTCATCCCCAACTGCCCCCCTGCAGGCCTCGTCACCCTCAATTGCCCTCTGCCAGCCCAGTCACTCCTAACTCCCCTCCCCTGCAGGCCTAATTGCTCCCAAGTACCCTCACCTGCTGGCCATCTTGTGGTGGCCATCTTGTATCCACATAGGATTGGCCATCTTTGACCACATGGGGGTGGCCATCTTGTGTGATGGAGTGATGGTCAATTTGCATATTACCTCTTTATTAGATAGGATTGTTTTCATGCATTTAGAAAATTTCACTAAATTTCTGAAGTGGACACTGTGTAGTACACAATGGTAGTCACAAAGGCAAACACAAGTCTTGACTTTATAGAATTTATGCATGAGGGAAAGTGAGGATAAAGTACAGACAAAAAAACAAAGAGCTTGTAATATAATGATTGGAGATTGTAGAATCATGTATACTTTGACCAAATCCCTAATCTCCTTGATATTATTGTATTATGATTTAAGAGTGAAGGGCCTGAAGCCCAAATTGTCCTCAGCCATTTAGTGGCATAAAGGGGCATCTCAGTGTACTTCACTAATGTACATCTCTGTAATTGACCTTGATCCATGTACAGAGAACAATGTGTACTCCTAAACTAAGAATCATGTGTTTGGTAGATGAGGGGCTTGTCAAAGATTGGTGAACAGGATGTATTAGAGGAGAGATACACTAGACCAAGTAGTCCACTAGAGGGCACAGTCCAGGGTTTGGTGGGAATATAAATGCTTGGCTATATTCATTAAACACAGATTTATATGGCATATTCTCTGCAAGGCTCTGGGTTGGGAACTCGTGACAGAATGATGAACAAAAAGGAGACACAGTGTCTAGCTACATGGAATACCATCTATGGGTCTAGTAATAATTAATGTCGTTTTTAAACATTCGTTTAAAATCTTGCTTGGCTTTGACTTGTATTGACATAACCTTCAAACACGTGGTATCTACAGAACGCGTGAAGTGCAATTAACAAGTTTTTCTTGAAAAAGTTTGTGTTTGGTTTGGTTTTTGTTGCAAAACTAGGGCTAAGAAGATGGTGGATGAAGAGCATATTCGGCACTGCATGCTTTACGAGTTCCAATTAGGAAGAAAAGCAAGTGAGGCTGCAAAAAACATCTGTAGTGCTCTTGGTCAAGATGCAGTTAGCGCCAGAAAATGCCAGTGTTGGTTTGAGAAATTTCGCGAGGGAAATTTTTCGTTAGATGACAAGAGTGGTCGAGGCCGTGTGTCCAATTTTGATCAAGAAGCTCTTCAAGCTCTTTTGGTGCAAAATCCTCAAATTACCCAACAAGAGCTTGCGACAACTTTAAATTGTTCACAGAAAACAATTTCCAATCAATTGCGTGCACTTGGCAAAGTCCAAAAGTTTGGAAAATGGGTTCCTCATGAGTTGACCGACAACAACCGTAATCAAAGAGTCACAATTTGCAGTTCGCTCCTCTCTCGTCAAAACCGTTTGCCGTTTTTAGAGCAAATTGTTACCGGAGATGAAGAATGGGTGCTGTATGTTAATTTGAAAAGGCGGCCTCAATGGTTGGACAAAAATGAGGCTCCGCAGCCCACGCCAAAACCTGACTTGCATGCGAAAAAAGTGATGTTGTGTGTTTGGTGGAATTTTAAAGGAATTCTTCATTATGAACTTTTACCATCTAACCAAACCATTACAAGTGCAGTGTATAGTGCCCAATTGGAAAGGTTAGCCCAAGCTTTAAGAGAAAAAGAACCTGCGCTGATTAATCGGAAGGGCGTAATTCTTCACCACGATAACGCACGACCACATACTGCAAGAATCACTGCTGAAAAACTGCGCCAGTTGGAATGGGAAGTTCTCCCTCAACTTGCATATTCTCCTGATATTGCCCCTTCCGATTACCATTTGTTTTGTTCTTTGCAAAACTTTCTTCTTGGAAAAAAATTTAATAATGAAGAATGCCTCAAAAATGCAGTGACCGAATTTTTTGCATCAAAATCACAAGAATTTTACAACAGAGGGATTAAAATGCTTCCTGAGCATTGCAGTTCGCTCCTCTCTCGTCAAAACCATTTGCCGTTTTTAGAGCAAATTGTTACCGGAGATGAAGAATGGGTGCTGTATGTTAATTTGAAAAGGCGGCCTCAATGGTTGGACAAAAATACCCCTTATCTCTAATCTATCATAAGGTGCCTCTGATTTAAACTCTCTCTCTCAATTCCAGCTGTATCTCATTCCTGAGCGTTGGGCACAAGTAGTAGAAAACAATGGCAACTAGGCAACTATATTGTTGCTTAAATTTTGTTGTATTGTTTAAGTAATTCAATTTTAAAAAGTATTAGAAAACGACATTAATTATTACTAGACCTAATAGAATTGTCCATCCCTTTAGCACAAACAGTAACCTTGTGAACATCTTGTTATTCTGTATCCTAGGAACTCATCTTTATTTTTCACTTAAAGAACTCTTCTAAAACTTTAGGGGCATAATATTATTTATCCAAAAGAAACACAAATAGGTATAGCTAATACTCTCAGGCTTGTGGTAGCAGAAAGCATGGCACCTCTGAGAAAGGACAGGGGGTAGAAGAGTAGTATTAGGTGGGGTATTAGTTTGCTATTGATGCTATCCCAAATTACCATAAACTTAGTTGCTTAAACAGCACTAATGTATCTGTAAATATCAATTCTATAGGCCAGAAGTTTAAAGTGGGCTAAAATCAAGAATGTTGGCAGGGCTTCATTATTTTCTGGTGGCTCTAGGGGAGAATGTGTTTGCTTTTTTTGTTTCTGGTTGCTTCCCACATTCCTCTGTTCCTGGCTGCAAGAGAAGATTGAATCTTCCTCACATTACATTACAGTGACAACCTGGTTTCCATCCTCACATCTCCTCCTCTCACTCTTCTGCCTCCCTCTTCTATTTTAAGGACTTTTCTGATTACAATAGGTCCTTATGAGTAATCTAGGATAATCTCCTTATTTTAAGGTCATCTGATTGACAACCTTAATTCCACCTGTAACCGTAATTCCCCCTTGTCATATGATATAACATAGCATTCTCATAGGTTCCTCAGATTAGGATGTGGGCATCCTGAGGGAGCTACCTGTTCTGCCTAGCACAGGTAGGATAGACCATGTTAAGTGTTTTAGTTTTATTATAACAGCACTGATATTCCATTGCTGGGTTTTAATAAGGATGGGGTATAGGGTGAGATTTGGGTTTTGAAAGAATATTTCTGTCTAAATTTGGAGAAGAACTTGGGACATAAATGGAAATAGGGAGGCCACTTAGGGGGCTATTTCAGTCCCCCCAAAAAATAATATTAGCTTGGAATGATGGTAATTGAAATGATGAGATACAGCTGGAATTGAGAGAGAGAGAGTTTAAATCAGAGGCACCTTATGATAGATTAGAGATAAGGGGTGCGTGTTTGGCATGCAGAACAAAAAAACTGTGTGTAGTGCTGTTTACTGGCAGAGGAAACACTAGAAGAACAGATTTTGGGAAAGAATAACTTGTGTTTCTGTAATGCCTGGAGGCAACAATAGTAAAAGGGAAAAAAATCTTGAAAATAAGAGACATTTTGGAGTAAGAATTGGCACAGGTTGACAACTGCATCTGAGAAGTAGGAGGAAGGGACTGAATCTTTATGCTATGAAACATAACCTGGAGAACCATGATGTTGAGGAGCAAGGGTGGAATGGGTGTTAAGCTGGGAGGTAGCACTCATAATTATTTGAATAATAGTAGGTCAGTAATCTAATGTTCCATACACTCATCTCGCAAGCAGTTATTGGATGCTACCACACATGCACACAGCCCCATTCTGTGGGAGTAAAATGATAAAGGTGAAAGACATAGTCACAACCATAGAATATTTCATGAAATAAGAGGAAAGTAGCCATAAGTAGCAGGAACATGAAGGTGCATTCTTATTTATTCTGGAGATCCTAGAATTAAGTTCCTTTGCTCACTGATAACTCTGCATTACCTAAAACTGCCTGACATATAACAAGAACTCAATAAATGGGTAGGTTGATTAATTTATTGAAAATACTTGTATCAGGCATTATTGTTGTATAGCATTGTATTATCTGAATACAATGATAATATACTGGTCTTGTTTCAAACTCAGGGACTAACAATTAAAAAAAAATGTGTATGATAACAGTCATGTTTGGATGTTATGGGTGATAGTGGAAGGGCCTAAATTTTCTTTTCCTCATAGAGTTGAAATCTGGTAGGGAAGGGTGAGTGCAAAGAGGGGATGTATAAAAGATTTGATGATGCCAAATCTTCCTATAATGTACTAGGCATTGGATTTCACATGTCATATCTATTCTAGATCCAAATCAAGGAGAAATTCAATTAGTACGTGTCTCATCTACAGTAGAGTATGGGTTCCAAGGAGAACATTGTAATGCGTTTTCACTTACAGACTGAGTGATCAGAGTTGTATGAAGTAAAGCTAGGAACATTTCTTTCTTTTTAATTTATCCTTATTTTTGAAAGTATTACAGATCTCTTCCTTTTTTTCCTTTCCACACCCTCCCACCCCTCCCACATCCTCACCACACTATTGTCTATATCCATTGGCTATGCATATATGCATATAAATTCCCCAGTTAATCTCCCCTACTCACTGCCGCCTTCCCTCTGAGATTCTCTAAGATTCTTGAGGGGGAGGTATTATAGGCAGCTGGGATGAGCAGCCCAATAAAGGGACTAATCAGAGGGAAACAGCTTGTAGAAAAAGAGGTGATTTAGGAAATATGAAATTATAAATTTAAAGGGCTAGAAACTTGGAAACAGAGCCATACATTAATGGCATACCAAGAATATTAAAGTGTGCGCAGACTGATAAACCAGGCTATGGGAAACCACTGGTGGGTTTTATCTAAGAGGAAAACACTATGAAGGTGTATAAGGGAGATTATCATGTTGACTGTGTTGGCGATATACTGGGGTAGAGAGAAAATGGAGATAAAGAAGCTGTTTTGTAAGCTTTTGTTAAAAATCCAAGAATTGAGAGGTACACCAAGGTTGAAACTGTGAAATGGAAGAAAAAAAATGTGTGACTTTGTAGGAGAAGATGGACAGGTAAGGATAAAAGAGAGAGGAATAAAGTTAAGATTATGAGGCTGGTTTCTCTGAACTAGACTTTAGGAAGAAATGGCCAGGATAAAGGGAGAATAACAAGTTAAATTCTATTTTCTAATCTGTACAATCTGGGAAAAAGTTCCTACCAAGCTCAACTCACCAACTGAGAAAATCTTGTTTGCTTTCCTTTTCTACAATATTTGTGTCTCCATGGAACTTCTGTATTGATGTTAATGCCAATTTCAAATCTTTTAAAATAGTCATAAATGTCCTTGGAGAACATTTTCATTGCTTTAGAAATTCCTACCCTGAAATGTCTTTCAGGAATCTCTGGCATTAAAGTCCAAAAGGTGCTTCCAGGAGGAAAACATTAAAGAGTCCCTCATCTATAAGAATGTAATCAATCTGAAGTAAAAGTTGGCATCATGGGTTTCCAGCAAGAAACCTTGTTTCTCAACAGTTTTTTCCCCATAAAACATCCTGAGAAGTTTGTCTGAAACACTAAATTATAGGTAGCATTGCTTACATTTTCAGTGGTTGCCATTTCCTGTAGGACAGAATCTGAACTTGGTAATGCATCATACAAGATCCTTAGTGACCCACATTTTTAGCCTTACCTCCTGCCGCCTTCATATACAGCTCTCCAGCCACAGGAAATTGTTAATATTTTAAATATGAAAGAAGACAAGTGTTGCAAACATGTCCTACTCTAGACATGTATGCCCAGGAAAGACTCCTTGACACAAGAGGGCTCCATAGGTGACCTTTGACCTTAATAAATCTCCCTTTTCTAGGGTCTGAGACTTATGGAACCAGATTATTTTTTCACACCAAGAATGGGTATCTTTCATAAGGATTTATTTTAACTAGGAACATGTAATCATTCATTTAAATATTTATTGAGGGCTTAATTTGAATCAGACAGTGAGCTGGGCAAAGAAGATGCAGGTGTGAATGAGGGAGACTGAGGGTGCATATAGGGGAAGTCTTGCTTGTTCCCAGGTGAGGGATCAGATCGGGGTGCAGAAGGCAGAGAGGCTTGGCTGATTGTTAACCTTGGGAGTTTCATTGGAGGAACTGGAAGAAGTTCAGTCTGTCACCAGCATTTGTGTGTGTGTGTGTGTGTGTGTGTGTGTGTGTGTGTGTGAGAGAGAGAGAGAGAGAGAGAGAGAGAGAGAGAGAGAGAGAGAGAGAGAGAGGGAGGGAGAGAAAGTGGTGACAGAAGAGGCTGGAGATGCAGGCAAGGTTCTAGTAACAGAGCCTGGAGAGCTTGTGAGCCAAGCCAGGAGTCTAGACCTGACCATAGCCCCCTGGGGACACCTTTTATACTTAAAGTGATATGAGTAGATTTGTATTTCATACTGACATAAGACTTTACAATAAAAGTTTTACAACGGAAAGTATTACTATTAACAAAGCAAACCTCTCATGCTAATATAGATGATCTCTCTGGAGGGAACTCATAAAGGAAGCCAATTTTTTTATTCGTTTGTTTCGATTAGGAAACATTTTTTACAAAGTTTTTAAATGTGTATTAACAAATGTGGTGGGGACTAGCACAATGGAACTTTTGTTTATTCTTAGGGCATATTTATAAATTGGTATAAGAACATTGGAAAACAATTCAGCATTATTTTATAAAGTTGCATGTATGCTTGTCACATGACTCAGCAGTTCCATTCCTAGGCATACACCCAAGAAAAACTCTAGTGCACCTAACCACGAGATTATATTCATAAATATTCACCTTTTGTAGTCACACAGAAAATTGGAAACTACTGGCATGCTTACCCATAAAAGAATAGAAAAACTGCTAGATTCCTATAACCTGATACTAAAATTCAGTTAAAATGAATGCATTACACATATTAGCTCACCCACATAGTAGTCTCAAAATATAAAGTTGAGTAAGAATAGCAAGTCACATAAGAACACATACAGTATAATTATATGTGTGTAATGTTAAAGATAAGAATGGAACTATATTATTTAGAGTTCTGAACTACATGGAAAACTATAAAGGACAATTCTGAATAATAGTGATCATAGTGTCTATTCTGATTATTTCTCTGACTTTTCTGGGTTCATTATTATGCAGTGTGTGTGCTGTTGTGCTTAAGATGTATAACTATACATTATAGAAGCAGCCAGTTTTTAACCTGAAGATTATTGGTGAGGAGAGGTAAATAACATATAGGCTAAGAATGTGGAATGTGGAATCAGAGAAATCTTAGTTCAAATTTTGCCTCTTTCTTTTAATAATTGTGAGATTGTTGTAGGTACTGGGGTTATATCACTAAGTAAAACAGACAAAATTCTTGTTCTCATTCAGATTACATTCTATCTGATGGAAGTAAATCTTTACAAATTCCTCTTAACCTCAGATCAAAGACTGTCTTCTAGTGCTTCATTCATTGATATTAGCAGTCACTGAATTGGATATAAAAACTGATGTTAATAGTGTTGAGTTTGAATATGAATAATAGATGTGGATAAACATTGTTAATAGTATATAAGCATTTTAATAGTCTTTATTTTTTAAATGATCTGCTGTCTCTGAGTTTTTGGGCCGTTTTAATTTTGGTAATAAGTGTACTGAACTTTGAATCATCTTCTTTCCATAATTCTAAATGTTATTGTATACATTATAAAATTTAATAGTTTTCAAATCTATATGGCAATGCAGTTTTTATTATGTTCAGTGTGTGTGTGTGTGTGTGTGTGTGTGTGTGTGTGTGTTAGAGTAGTAAAGCAAACATATTCTTTTAGAGTGAAGAATCCTTCGTGTTCTTCAGATTCTCAAAGTGATAATGAATTTATTGGTGAAAATTAGTTTCTTTAGACAATGTGGTTTAGGATTTAGGCTTCACTGAGAAGTCAAAGCCCAATTCTTTCTGTTGTTGCTACATTAAAAAAGAAAAGTCAAAGCAGTTTGGAAAGAAACTTGTAAATTAGCTAGGAAACTTGGTTAAAGTGACATCAACCTAGTTAAAAAAAAAAAGTGGAGGACTGGGGTGTTATATGTTAACTTAGGAACTAAAATTTCAAATGTTGTTTAACACAAGAAAATTTGTTTGTGGCATCCAAAAAAATCTTACTTCATTGACCTATCAGCCCTTTTATATTTAAAGTTTCTCTTTATGTTAACTTCATTCTCATCCAGTCCTTAAGTAGGGACAACATGGCCTCAGTGGCGTCAGGCTCATAAGGCTTTCTTTGCAGTAACTTTAGTAAAAGTCATGATTTTCCTTGACCTTCATTTATCCAATCAGGTGCACTTTCCTTAAACCATTGCCAGAGGTGGTACTGTCACTGACCAGGTTTCAGTTATTTATCCAAAGCTAAAACCACATAGGGAGTGAAACTACTAGAACTTTATAGGATAAGTTTGGGGTAGGGTGGTTGCCAAAGCAAAATTTGGGCATTTTCTTTAGGGGAAGAGGAAATAGATGCTGGACAGGCAAAAATAATAGACTTCCATATTTTATGTTGGTAATTGAGCCTGTCACATAATGCCATGCCAGTTCATATTTTGAAATTGGTTTAAATATGTTGAAAGACATTTCCTTCTCTTCAGCTTCTGCATGTAATAATTTCTGCCAAGTGCTTTTCCTAATTTGATATTTGATGCCATATCTAAACACATGCAATCAAGCGAAAGAAAATGTACATTGTGTTGAAAAAGAAACCTTTATTGTGAGCACCCAAAGTTTAGACTAACAGATGCATTAATCTATGTTTCTAAATAAAACCTGAAGCATATGTCCATATCGTCTACTTACTATTCAAATGGAAAGTTCCCTGTGGAGGTTAGTTTGATCTGTCAAGCCACCATCTGGGTCTAAAACAGTATAGCATTCTCTGATTTTTCTGCCATTGCAATGTAAGCTTTTTCACTAGTCTGCTTACTCCTGAGAACCAAATTGCCCCTATTCGCACTTTGCTGAGGAGATCTTGGACATAGCTTACCCACACACACAGCCTGAGCGAGGTAAATGTGTTAGGTTACTTGAAAAACTCTTAAGGGAAATAGAAGGCAATCTCTGATATGGGACTTTCATTTTATAGCCTGGTGCAGTATTGCTCTCGTTCTATTATAACCAACACCAAAAACCTGAGTGAGCAGACACTCTTGTTGACTTTATTAAAGTCTTTTTGGAATTGATTTCAAATTATTTTTCTAAGTATTTTTATTCCTCTAAGTTTCTTCTTTTTCAAAACTGCTCTGGAACTAGTTAATTCCTAAATATTTCTTTAAATATAAATGAAATAAACATATCATTTATTGCAATTATATCAGGTATCTATAACAAATAATATTCACTTTGGATACTTCCTATTCAATCATGAATTTGCCTGTGATTAAAATGTATGATTTTTTTATGCATAGATTTATGGGCATCTATTTTGACTATACATATCATTCTCGCAGTCCCTCAAACACATGCACATATGTATGTTGGGGGAAAAATAAAATGGGATGTCTTTGGAGAGAGCGTAGTGCTTTCTTTTCATGAGCACTCTAGAAGTTGAGACCACTCAATACTTAGACAAGGCACATGGTGTTGTGATAATTTTTAGAATTATTTTATTTTTTAGATGAATATTTTTAGTATAAAATTTGGAGATATAACTTATATGGAAGTTCTCAATAGTGATTCAGCAAATGCATCTGTAGGACTGGCTTTAGGGAGATAATAATTGGCTGGATTTATACACTGACAACCTGCTATTTGTTTTTGTTCATGTATTTCTCAAGTTGTGAAACACATAACCATAAATGCATATTGTACAGATCTTTATTTCCTAGAAGCCAGAGATTAAACTCAATAAAATTTAAAGCAAAAGACACAAGACCCATACCTACTGAAGAAACAGGAATAAGTAAATAGTTCCTGTATTAGTTTCTTATTGCTGCTATAACAAGTTGCCACAACTTAAAACACTGCAAACATATTCTATTATGGTTTTAGATGTCAAAGTCCAAAATCAGTTTTTCTGGGTTAAAGTTAAGGTATCCATGGGGCTGGTTCTTTATGGAAGCTCTGAGGGAGAATCCATTCTTTTTTCAGCTTCTAGTGGTTGTCCTTGTTTCTTGGCTTGTAGTCCTTTCTCCATCTTCAAAGTGCACTGTTCTAATCTCTGCTTTCATTATCACTTAGCCTTTTCCTCTCCTGTAGTCAAGTCTCCCTCTGTCTCCTTCTTAACAAGATGATTGTGATTACATTTCCAGCCTACCTGATTAATCCAGATTAATCTTCATTTAAAAATCCTTAAAATCTTTTTACCATATAAAGTAACATAATCATAGATACTAGGAAATAGGACCTAGATATTTTAGGGGATCATTATTCAGCCTACCATAGTTCTTATTGAGTACAGTATTTTGTGGCTTTTAAAAGTAATGCAACTTCATTTGATCCAATATAATAAAAGGCTAATATGCAAATAGACCAAACAGCGGAACAACTGAACAACCAAACAGCCAATCGCTATGACATGTGCTGATCACCTGGGAGTGAGCGTGGAACATGGTGGACATTGGCAGGAGGTGGCAGAGCATGGAAAATGTGGGCATCAGCTATGGTGGTATGCTGGAGCAGGTGCTGGTCGCTGTCATTGGAGGGATACTCTGGTGGTTACTGAAAATTCTTTGCTCCCATGGGCCATGGTCCCGCCCGGCATTCGCACCTGCTGTTGGCATCATTCCCTCTTGTATCTGCTGCCAGTGCTGGAGCTGCTGCTTGCACCCACTGCCAGCTCCCAGCCCTGGCCCCTATTGTTTAGTGCTGTCAAGGGGGCTGCCAGCTCCAATCACCTCTGAGGGCTTCTCCACCTCCCCCTGCTCCTGAGGGGCAATCAAGGCAGCAGCCTCCACTCACATCCCATCGCTCTGCGCTGTCAGCAGGTGTGAGCGGGGCCAGCACCATCAGTGCATGGGAGTGGTGGTGGTGGGAATGGGGCTGCTGGCAGACAGGGAACTGAGGTCTGTGGCTGGAGGGGCCAAGCGGGAGCATGGAGGACGAGCCAAAACCTGCCCCTGGGCCCACCACAGCCTGGTGGCCCACAGTTCCTTTCAAGGTGCATGAATTTGTGCACTGGGCCCCTAGTTTTATTATAAATGAGAGAGCTAATCTGATACAGTAGTCCCTCCCTTATCTGCAGTTTCACTTCCTACATTTTAGGTACCCATGGTCGAATGTGGTCTGAATTATGTGGAAAATTCCAGAAGTAACAATTCATAAGTTTTAAATTGTACTGTTCAGAATAGTGTGATTAAATCTTGCACCATCATGCTCTATTCTGCCCTGCCTGGGACTTGAATCATCCCTTTGTCCAACATATCCATACTGTACACACTCCCTGCCTGTCAGTTGCTCACTAGCCATATTTCTCTAAAAAACCCTAATATGCAAATAGAATGAATGGCAGCACAACTGAGCAACCAAACAACTGGTCACTATGATGTGCAGTGACCACCAGGGGGTCAAGTGAGGAACATGGTAAGCATTGGCCACAGTGGGATGGTGGAGCAGATGAATGGGGGGCACCATTGGGGGGCAAATAAGTGCACTGTGCCCACAGTCTCTATATAAGATCCACTGTCATAGTATTGCAGTGCTGTGTAAAAGTGACCTGTTTTTAAGTCATTCAGGTGACTTTTATAAACAAACGCATTCCAATACCTATACCTAAGCTCCTCAGAGTCCCTCACAACATCTGGTGCACATGTTTTTCTTTTACCCCATTGTACCTGTCAGTTTTAATTTTACAAAGCTAGGAAGGCAATTCCATTTTTCTGGCTCTGCCCTTATGGTACTGCCTTATAAGAGATGAGCAGCTGGAGGGCAGAAAGGTCAAAGCATGCATATACTTGCCCATGAACGATATGGAAGCCAAAAGCTCTAATTTTAGCCTTCATTCTGCTGGGAATATCATCACAGTCACTAACAGGAATAGTAAACAGCATACTGTCAGGTATGAGTCATTTACAAAAAGAAAGCATGGTTTTCATATGATGTTGAATGAGAAAACAAAAAACAAAAAAAATCCTTACATATACCAGAGAGATTGAGTTATCAGTGAAAAATACTGAGGTTAGAGATCCTATGAAGCCAAAGTAGAAAAAAAATAGAAAGTGTGTGTGTGTGTGTGTGTGTGTGTGTGTGTGTGTGTGTGTGTATTCAGTAGATTTGGAGTTTGACATTTAAGAACTATGAGACTAATGAATGTTAAAGTCTATCTAGAATGCATCACAGTTTTAGTCTTCTCTGATTTTCTTATGTGTATGTTTGAAGTGTGTGTGTGTGTGTGTGTGTGTGTGTGTGTGTGTGTATCCAGTAGATTTGGAGTTTGACATTTAAGAACTATGAGACTAATGAATGTTAAAGTCTATCTAGAATGCATCACAGTTTTAGTCTTCTCTGATTTTCTTATGTGTATGTTTGAAGTTGGTTAGTATATTACTGTCACCCTTCAAATAGTTTCATGAGATTGTTGCTTGGTCTGTAGAACTTGCTTTAAATTCCATATAACATTAAATATTATTCATTCATCTCCACTCCGACCATTAATGCAAACATCATTAGAATAAGTACTCAACTTTTTGATACACACACACTAGAGGCCTGATGCATGAAATTCCTGCAAGGAACTTGACCCTCACTGCCATGGCGGCTTGCCTTGGCCCTTGCAGCCACAGCTGCAAAAGGATGTCCAGAAGGTTGTTCGGCTGTTCAGTCTAATTAGAATATTATGTTTTTATTATCATAGATGTGTGTGTGTGTATGTGTGTGTGTGTGTGTGTGTGTTTCATTATAAGTTTTCCCACAATCAAAGAATCTTAGACAAACCAAATAGATAGGGATTCAAGCAAGATGAAAGAAAATATATTAAATATTTTTAACCTGGTTTTTATGAGATCTGCTGCTTAATTACCTTAACTCATTCTGAATTCTCTTAGCTAATAAATACATTGATTGATAAGTTATTTATTTTTCAGCTAACTAAGCCTTTCTTATTATGTTGGCTTAGCTATAAATTCTTTGCTGTCTTAACTTAAAAAAGTTCATCATGAAATATTTAAAACAGTATTCACAAATCAAAATGATGGAAGTTTTTTTCCCAGGACCTAAGCTTGGCAGATGGTAGCATTTTACCATATTAGTGTGAAAGCATTATTTTTGTATATTAGCATCTGAAGCATATCCCTTGCCCTTCGAATTGGCACATATCATTCTTGTGTATGTGTTTATACTTTTATTATTTATGTATAAATTCATAGCTTGCTTTAATTTTTTAATATTTTTCATCCATACCTGTTTGAAAGTATTATATCCTATTTTATTTTAATATCTACATTTGAAACTATAATATGTCTACTTGACCTAAAGTTTACAGTGGTGACTCAATATCTCTATCCTCAAACTTTGGAAAAAATAATGTCACTTTCTTCACTTCCTTTTCTATATTAGAATTATGTAATTTTAGTTCTACATTGTTTTTAAATTGCCTCAAATTAATTATGGCTGTTAATCACAATGCTTTTTAGATATACCCACATATTTACCATTTAGATTGCTCATCATTTTCCCTATGATCCCAGTCCTTTCTTGTGGTCTCAGTTTCCTTCTTACTGAAACACACAATTTAGTAGTTCTTTCAATAAGTGGTAAATTCTTTGTCTTAGAATTATCTTTTATAATCCTTCATTATTAAATTATTGTTTACCCGAGTAGAGAATTCTAGGCTGACACTTATGTTCTCTCAACACTTGAAAGGTATTTATCTTCCAGTCTTTGCTTTGTTGCTGCTACTATCTGTCAGCCCAGGTGTAATTTCTTTACAGTTAAATTGTCTATTTAAAAAAAAATCCACCTAAGATCTCTTTTGCCCAGGTTATTTTTCAGTTTTATTATTTTATGTATTTTGTGTGGATTTAGGTTTATTTATATATTCTGCTTAGTTCTCTCTATGATTCTTTAATTCTCTTTAGTTCTATTAGATTCTTAACCTATTCTATTTTTAGCTACAATAATTCCCATTAGTTACATGTTGGAATTTTTCAATCTATCCTTAATATAACTTCACTGCTATTTAGTATATTTTATTGCCTGTGCTGTTGACTGCACTTCTAGTTTACAGGTTCTCTTTTTTCACCAGTGTCTATTTAAAATGTATTTTTTGAAATTGCATTAACAATGACTATAGTTTTTTATTCCTAGAAATTCTTTTTTTTTTTTTTTTAATCCTGTCTTTGTTTTTAAATAAATGTAAACTTATTTTATAGGTTCTTTCGATTGTTCTCTTACATTTTAGGGGTGCCAGTATTCTCCTTTATTATTTGTGTAGACTCCTGCTCATGATAAATATGCACTTTTGTGTTTTATAATTATTGGTTGTGAGTCAACTGCCTGGGAATTTTACATAATCTGGCTTGAGAAAATTTTCCTACAGAGAACAATTTTTTCATATTCCTCTGAGGAATTTCCAACTCAGGTCCAATTTTTAAATGTGAATTCCTGTGATATATCACTCATATAACCAGGCAGGGAGTTTATCTTTTTACTCCAAACCAGTACCTAGCTTAGAAGCCCTGGTCAGAGGCAAACTTTATTATCATCTCCCTAGGTTAGGGAAGATGAATTTTAGCATCCTTTTCACTAATGACGCATTCCTTAGGGCAGTGTTATGCAATGTTTGGTCCTTGGCCCACCCACATCAGCATTACTTGGGAACTTGTTAGAGGTTCAGACTCCCAGACCTGCTGGGTCAGACTCTCTAGAGGGGATCTGAGGAATCAGGATAAAAAGTCCTGCAGGTGGTTCATATGGAGGCTAAATTTTGAGAAGTATAGTCTTAGAGAGGATTCCAGTTTCATGCAGTAATCTCAGTTCTAAATACCTGTCTGAGTCAGAGTGATCCTGTCACTTAATGGGTATTAAAATCTGAAACTCTAGCTGTTAGGGCCTAGACCTCCTGACAGACCTCCCTACAACCTATCCTCACCTCAAAACCTGCTGCAGCGATAACTTGTTTGTACTTCTCAGGTTTTCATTTAACTCTGTACATCTAGAAACTTTCCTTCATTTCTTGTGAATTTTACTATATGTTTGTTTTATTCTGAGTTTCAAGATGTGTGTGTAGTAAGATGTCTAGCATAGCTAAAGCCATCTTCATGTCAGAAGGCCTTAGCGAAACTGTAACATCTTGATATGATATTTTAACATTTGGAAGTAAGAAACTGAAAATGTATGTGAGGCCCTCAGTGTTCCTTTTGTTATAACTAGAGGCCCGGTGCATGAGTTATGTAATTTTAGTTCTATATTGTTTTTAAACTTCCTTAAATTATGTATGGGTGGAGTCCATCCGGCCCACTCCCATGGAGGCTGGCAATGGAGAGGGAACAAGATCGAGGGGAGAGGGGAGCAGTCAGGGGAGGCCAGTTGGCTGCCACAGTGTGTGTCATAGTGACCAGGCATCTTGGACATATTGTCATTCTGGTCACTTGGCATTTATATATATATAGTGTTTCATAATATCTACTTTAGTGACCTGATGACCGCAGTTTCTTTAAATCTTTATAAAAATTTTATATGGGACTAAAAAATGCAAAGGTATATTGACATAGTGTCTTTTATAGACTAAAAATAAATGGAAGTATTGAATAGTATAGCTGTTGCATGTTGCAGAATGAAATAAACAGAATTCCTCTCTGGAATGTTACCATGTCTTGGGATGTAAATGAAATGCTTTAAAAGCATTATCTAATGAAATCATCAAAAATGGTCCATTTCTATTTTAGACTAGAGGCCCAATGTATGAAATTTCTACACAGAGGGGAAGGGGATGTCCCTCAGCCAAGCCTGCACTCTCTCCAATCTGGGACCCTTCAGGGGATAGCGACTGCCCGAATAAACAGGCAATCGGACATCTCTCTCACAATCTGGGACTGCTGGTTCCCAATTGCTCATCTGCCTGCTTTCCTGATTGCCCCAACCACTTCTGCCTGCCAGCCTGATCACACCCTTACCACTACCCTGCGAGCCTGATTGATGCCTAACTGCTCCCCTGCCAGCCTGTTTGTCCCTAACTGCCCTTCCCTATAGGCCTGAGTACCTCCCTACTGCCTTCACCTGTAGGCCTGGGTACCCCCTAACTGCCCTTCCCTGCAGTCCCGGTCACCCCCAACTTCCCTCCTCTTCCTGCCTGTTCACCTCTAACTGCCCTCCCCTGCAGGCTTGATTGCCCCCAACTGCCCTTCCTTGCAGTCCTGGTCCCTCCCAACTGCCCTCCCCTGCAGGTCTGGGTCCCTTCCAACTGCCCTTCCCTGTAGGCCCAGTCACCCACAACTTCCCTCCTCTGCCGGCCTGGTCATCCCTAACTGCCCTCCCCTGCAGGCTTGATTGCCCCCCCAAATGCCTTCCCTTGCAGGCCTGGTCCCTCTCAACTTCTCTCCCCTGCTGGTCATCTTGTGGTGGCCATCTTGTGTGTTGGAGTGATGGTCAGTCTACATATTACTCTTTTATTAGGTAGGATAGAAGCCTGGTGCATGGGTGGGTGCCGGCTGGTTTGCCCTGAAGGGTGTTCTGGATCAGGGTGGGGGTTCCCTTGGGGTGTGGGGCGGCCTGAGTTAGGGGCCTGTGGTGGTTTTCATGCTGGCCATACCCCCTGGCAACCCAAGTGGAGATCCTGGTATCTGGGGTTTATTTATCTTCTATAATTGAAACTTTCTAGCCTAGAGCAGAGCCAGGCCTACTGCTCGCTCAGTGGTTGCAGCCATTTCTGTTGGAATTTATTTATCTTCTATAATTGAAACTTTTTACCCATGAGTGGAGGCCTGGGCCTGTCAGGGTGTGTGGAAAGCTTGGCTTCCTCCATCACCAGGAAAACCCAAGCCTCCCTCCTGTTTGCTGCATGGCCGCAGCCATCTAGTTTGGGGTTAATTTGCATACTCTCTCCTTATTGGTTCATGGGCATGGCTATTGGGTGTGGTTCTTGGGTGTAGTGGAGTGATGGTTAATTTGCATATTAATCTTTTATTAGATAGGATGAGAAAGCTAAGGCACAGAGAGGATGAGTATCTTGCTCATCACAGGGCTATTAAGTGAAGAGGGATTTGAATCCATACACCCCAACTACAAAGCTAATGTTTTAACCAATATACCACACTTCCTTTTAGGGAAGGAAACCGCCTTTTGAACAAACATGTTTTGAGTGCTTTTATCCATTTCCTGCTTAATGTTTACAACAATCCTCTGAGTAGCTACTACCAATCTTCTCACTTTTATATTTTGAAAGAGATGATGCTCACATGGATTAAGTATTTTGCCTCAGTGAATCAGAGTTGAATCTAAACCCAAGTCTGTTTGCTGCTAAACCATCTTTCATCTGATAACTAGGCTGGCTTACTTAGTTTGAAATCTGTTCCTCTGTGGTTATAATATAGTTAATTATTTACAAATTGCCACCTCAACTATTGAAGGTTTAGAGGACTAATTTCCTCTGGGACTCTCTGACTAATAGAAAAGAATCATTGGACTGTGGTTTAAGGAGTCTATAGGCTTTGTTCTGTAACTGACCAGAGAGTGAGTAGAGTCATTTCTTAAGTTACTGATTCTGCTTGGGTTTCCATTTTCTCTTTTTTATTTTTAAATTACATCATCACTGAATGTTCTTATAGCTCTGATATTTTAACTCAACATTGGTAGTCATAATAATTTAGTTTCCTGCTCTTTTTTCTTGTTAATCATCACCCAAGGATATTTTTCCAATTATTTTTAGAGAGATTAGAGGGGAGAGTGCAAGTGCCTTGATCAGAGCCAGGGATCTAGCCTGCAACCAAGGCACATGTCCTTGACCACAATTGAACCTGGGACCCGTCAGTACGAGAGCTGATGCTCTATCTATTGAGCAAAACCAGCTAGGACAATAATTTAATTTTAAAAATTACAGACAGGTCTTTATAATTCAACCCTTTTTTTCCCCTCAGTGGGACTCCATAAAGTACTTTGTGATGTATAGTGATGTGAATTCATAACTGATGTTGAATGAACTAAAGTAAATTTGGACATCTTTCTTACATGACCCTCCAGCTATTTGCTTCTTAAGGATCCCATTAGCATCTGTCATCATGATGAGCAATGCAAACACTTGATTTTTAAAACACTTATATCATAGAAAGGAAACATTTGAATTTGGGTAATATAACATAACAGAGAAAAACACAGGTTTTAAATCCATCCTGGATTAGTTGCCCAACTTTGCTAATTCCTAGTCACTAAAGTAAGTTTCTCTCTCAACCTGCTTCTTCCTCTGTAACTTGGGGGAAGTGATAGACTCTACAGGAGTAAATGAGAAAATGCATGAACACTTTTAGCATAGTGGCTGCCGCACAGTGAGCACTCATAAACTTTAACTATTATTGTTGTCATTGTCACCATGATGATTCCTATTAAGCATCTCTGCTTAATATTATAGCTCTCACTTGAATGAACCATCAGGGAAGTAAAAATGTAATACTGAAATTGAATGCAAATTTTTAAGTTTGTTAAATAATTATTTGAGTCTGGTAGGGATGCTGTTTCCATCTTCAGGAATGAAACGGAACAGGCCCCAGGAGACCTTCAGCCCTTTCTAAGTGAAGGGCATCTCTTGTTAGTCCTGTTGGTTAGCAGCTGTCACTGTTGCTTCTCTCTAGTCGTTCTGTGTTTAAACTTCTGCTAGTTAGTCTCCCAAACTGCAAACTGTTTTTACATAACTTGCGACAATCTGTCTCTCAATTCCGTATCCCAGTGGGACTGTCTGCTGCTTTCACTTCTAAGCAGTTGACTCTCGGAGTTGTGCCTTCCCTGTCCCTGTAGCATTTCTCCTGGCCACCTTGCTTGCAGTATCAAATATCCATTCGCCACGGAGCAGGTGGATAGCTGTTCCCTTCTCATCAATCCTTTTGACATCTGAAGCCAAGCTGCTTGGCTTCTGGTAAATTGCCCATCTCTGGATTTTACTCTTAGAGATCTTCTATGGTTATCTTATGGGAGTGGCTAGCCCAGAGGATCATGTGCTGACAAAAGTAATATTTGATGGACCCTGATTTTCCCCCTGGATTTTGATGCCAAACTTTATATTTTTTGTTTCCTGGCAAAGTTGCTTAACATCATAATCCTCTGCTGTCACTAGTTTATATGACTATAGAGGTTCTCCATTATAAATGATTGATCTTTGTATCTAAAATATCATTGTTGGATCATAGCACTGGGATGATTTCTTGCAGTGATTAATATACTCCAAAACTGACTAATGTTATTGTTACTATTTAGCATGGACTAATCACTGAGGATGCAAAATAAAAAGGATATGATTCCTTATGAGAGTAGTTACACAGGTATATGGTTGGTGATAATTCACGGAACTGTATATTTGATGGCCTTTTTTATGTGCATTTGATACTTCTTAGTGCAAAAGTTTTAAAAAGATGTGGTATTGTGTAGTAGGAAAGCAGACAGGTGAATCGTTATTTTAAAGCAGTGATTAACACCTATTACAGGAGCAGATTTTCTGCAGAAGCATAAATAAAAGTCATGTTATACTAGGAATTTATGAGAAAATTCTTAGAG
This sequence comes from Pipistrellus kuhlii, assembly GCF_014108245.1. Taxonomy (NCBI): domain Eukaryota; kingdom Metazoa; phylum Chordata; class Mammalia; order Chiroptera; family Vespertilionidae; genus Pipistrellus; species Pipistrellus kuhlii. The sequence continues at coordinate 7,139,396 of NW_023425404.1, forward strand.
GAGAAGACAGTACCTGAATTATAAAGGTTAAGGCAGTGGTTGGAAAACTCATTAGTCAACGGAGCCAAATATCAACAGTACAACGATTGAAATTTCTTTTGAGGGCCAAACTTTTTAAACTTAAACTTGTTCTAACACCACTTCTTCAAAATAGACTCGCCCAGGCCATGGCATTTTGTGGAAGAGCCACACTCAAGGATCCAAAGAGCCGCATGTGGCTCGCATGCCACAGATTGCCGACCACAGGTTAAGGTGAAGCTATACAGGCAAAGAAAGGCATTCAGAAAAGAAAGAACAACATTGTGAGATCAAGACCTCATGAAGCAGCCTCCCCAGATGTGTCAGGGTCCTGTGTGGTCAGAGGTGGGTCCTGGAGGCTGAAATTAGGCCAGTTATGTTCTGGACTATGGTCTGCAGAGACCCTAATGTTACTTGGAATTGTTTGTGAACAGAACTCATTAGATGTTAATATTTATCCATGGAAAGGGGGATTCTCAAAATATACTGAGGAGTGAGCAAAGGATAGGAGGGGCTTCTGGAGAGCAGTGGGACCTGAGCCAAGGAGAGAGGATTATTTGGTAGAAGAATGTGATCAGCAGTGCCTAAATAAGAGATTAATTTTTTTTCTTATTTTTGTAGAGGCAATCAGGCTGACAGGGGAGCAGTTAGGCATTAATCAGGCAGGTAGGGGAGTGGTTAGGGGGTGATCAGGCTGGGAGGCAGAAACAGTTAGGGGCAATCTGGAAGGCAGGTAGGCAACCAGTTGTGAGCCAGCAGTTCTGGATTGTGAGAGGGATGTCCGTCTGCCTGTTTAAGTAGGATCGGGCCTAAATGGGCAGTCGGACATCCCTTGAGGGGTCCCAGATTGGAGAGGGTGCAGGCTGGGCTGACGGACACCCCTTCCCCCTCGTACCCCCCCCCCCCCCCCCGTGCACAAATTTCATGCACCAGGCCTTTAGTAATAATTTAATTCTGTAAAACAAACCTGTATTATTCTGAGTAAATAATTTTGTCATTTGGAAATCATTGTCTGCTTTATTTATTTATTTTTTAAACTATCTTTATTTTTTCTTCACATCTTATTTATATTTTGTGTACCTTACTCGTTATTTCTTACTAGAGGCCTGGTGCATGAAAATTCATGCACTAGAGGTGGGGGGTGGTGGTTACTCAGCCTGATCTGCCCTCTCTCACAGTCCTGGACCCTGCAGGGGCAGGAGGTGACCCGACAATCAGAGGAAGGTGACACCCCATCACACCTGTACTGCTGCTACTGCTGGCAGTGCAAGCCTTGTCTGGCCATGGTTACCTGAACCTTGGGCAACCCTTGATGGCTGGGAAGCCACCATCCGAGGCTAGCCTGTATCTCAGGCCGCCCCTGGGCAGCTGGGCAGCTGCCATCCAAGGCTTGCCTGCACTTCGGGCTGGCCCTTGGCAGCTGGGGGCTGAGGAGACTGGGTGCCATCATCTTTGGCTGTGGGCACTGCCATCTTTGAGGGTGGGTCAGTCAGCTAGCATCTTCCCTCCTTATTGGCTGTGGATACTGCCGTCTTTAAGGGTGGGAAAGTCAATTAGCATATTCCCTTTTTATTAGATAGGATCTCTCCCTTTATCTCTTACTCTTTCCTCTCTGTTGTTGTTGTTGTTATTATCATTATTATCATTATTATTATGTTAATCCTCACTCAAGGATATTTTTTCCATTTATTTTTAGAGAGTGGAAAAAGAGGGAGAGAAGGGGAGAGAAAGGGAGATGTGAAAGAGACACATTGATTGGTTGCCTCCCACTGCAACCCAATTGTTTGCCATTGACTGGGAATCAAACCCTCAACTTTTTGGTGCATGGGGCCAGTGCTCTAACCATTGATAACACCAGCCAGACCCTGTCGTTAGTTTTAAAAAATATTTTTATTGATTTCAGAGAGGAAGGCAGAGGGAGAGAGAGATTGAGAGAGAACTAAAAACACCAATGATAAGAGACAATCATTGATCAGCTGCCTTTCATGCCCCACCCTGACGATCAAGCCCACAACCTTGATCTGACCAGTATGTGCTCTGACCGGGAATCAAACCTTGGCCTCCTGTGTCACAGATTGAATTTTAATCACTGAGCCACTCTAGTCAGGAGATTATTTTAAAATCTTGTCAAATATGAAAGCCATGATTTTTTAGAAAACAATGTGTAAAATGTTGTTTATAGTCACCTTTTCTTGATTAAATGAGATTGGTTTGTTATGTAAACAATTACGTGGTTTCCTTTGTACTTTCCTTATGATGGTAAAGAGACATATTTGTATTTGCACACCTCTCAACCTCCTCATTATAAGGAGCTCTGTTTCCTGAATTGTCTTAATGCTGTCTTCTGCCCAGTATTCCACTCCAGTTCTCTCCTTGGGTAGCTTGCTATTTCAGTTAATAATGATGTTTAGTCAGATATAATGAAGCAAGCCAGTAGAATTTATATTTAGAAATATAAGCTATATATTAAATGTTTATGTTATGTATTATGTAAATATACATATATACATATACACACATACATGGTGTGGCAAAGTAGGTTTATAGTTATGAGTATACAAAACAGTTTATTCTTGTATTATTATTTATTAATTATTGTATTATTTTACATATGAACAACGGTAAACCTATTTCACCCTGGAGGAAGAGAATGGGGGGGTGGGAGGGAGAGAGAGAGAGAAAGAGAGAGAGATGTGTGAACCCAGAGACCATCCTATATAATAAAAGTCTAATATGCAAAGTGTCTGATTGTCTGTTCAACTAATCAAAGTATGATATGCTAATGATATGCTGAGGCCTCTCAACCACTCGCTATGATGTGCACTAACCACCAGGGGGCAGATGCTCTGACCAGTAGGTTTAGCTTGCTGCTGGGGTCCGGCTGATGAGGACTGAGTGAGCCATGCCCTGTAGCCCTCCCCAGCCCCAACTGTGCACCGGTGAGGTCCCTTGGCCTGGCCTGCACCCTCTGGTAATCTACGACACCTTGGAGGATATTAGAGAGCCGGTTTCTCCCCAATCCCGCAGGCATAAAAGGCTAATATGCAAATCGACTGAGCAGCAGAGTGACTGGTTGCTATGACATGCATTGATCACCAGGGGGCAGATGCTCAATGCAGGAGCTGCCCCCTAGTGGTCAGTGTGCTCCCATAGGGGGCACACTGATCAGCTGGAAGCTGGGCTCATGACTGGCAAGTGCAGCAAGAGTAGCAGGAGCCTCTCTTGCCTCTGCAGCAGCACCAAGGATGCCCAACTGCTGGCTTAGGCCCACTCCCTGTCTTGGACTGTGAGAGGGCATTGGCCAGGCTGAGGGACTCCCTCCTTCCCAATTTTGTGCACTGGGCCTCTACTCTCTTATAAAAATCTTTTGGGTAATGATTTTGGATTTTTTTTTTTTTTTAATGCTTTCTATTGTTTCGGAGTAGTTTTGAGGCGGACTGCAATTGTGTATAATTTGTGCTACACAAAGTGAGATTTCAGCCATTACTACTTAGGAGATACTTTTATCTCCTAAGCTTTTGAGCACAATATTTCTGTTTCTCTGATCTTTAAGGATCTTAGAATTTGCTTTCAAAATGTCACGAGGTTTATTGGAGCATTCCTGGATTCAGTAAAATTTAAGTTTTAACTGTAATTCTGTATATCTATGTTATATTAATTTTCACTAATATTATAAAGATATCTAAATTATACGGGGTCCATTTTTCTCTTCAGATTAGTTTAGATTGCTAGTGTTTTGATATACCAATTTGTTTTTAGTTTCCAAGATGTAGCATCATTAAGTAATTGATACACTCTCAAATAATAAGATTATCCTTTGTTATTTTTGAAGTTGAAATTCTAGTTAATTTTCAGATAAAAATTTATGGCACTTTTTTAAGTGAATAAGATTTATAATTTGTGATCTAGTGAGATTTAATGTGGTAATCACCAAGGGCACAATACATAACAAGTACATGATTAAATTATATGCTTATTCTTTGTTCATACTGTTCCTAATCTTCTTTCATTTTGTATGTATACATAACTCTCTATATTTTTTCTTTTACCCTTTCACGTATTTCACCAAGCCATTTTGAGGTTTCCAAGATGATTTTAATATAATTTTATCAGAGAAAATAAAGGAACTCTGAAATCTAGGAAGAATATTGGACAAAAAAATGTTTACCATTGTTTTAAAATAGTAACCGGGCAGACTATGTTTTTGTGGCTTGTACCACATAAAATATCAAGATCACAGCCATTATTATATTACAGTTGCTTTTTCATCTAAGTTTTTAAGAACAATATGTACTGATTTCTCTTATATTGTACTTAAAATATTTAACATTCTTTTATCATTTAACTTTGAGGAATACTTGAAATTAAGCTCTAGTTTTATCAAGATGTTTATACTTTAAAAGAACCATAATCTAATTCTTTGACATTAGTGCTGAATTGAAAAATGTATGTATCTCATTGAGGTACTTTTCACTAGACTTCACTGCCAATCTTCTTGGCCTAATTTATAATATATAATTGATTCTTTCTCATTCTAAACTAAAATATACTTTATATAAAAGTTAAACACTTATTTTTTTTGGTTACTTGATGTTATAATCTAGCTTGCTTCCTCCTCCTGCCTCCCCCCCCCCCCCCAATAATTCATGACAGTGTGAGATTCTTAATATTTTCTCTTCAGTCTTTTAATGCTTAATAAAGCTGAATTGAATAATTTAATAACAAAAGTGAAAACTTCTTATCTTATGGTTCTTAGAACATAATAGTTCTTACTAAATATCTTTGACACTGATTCCAAGTTTTAAAACTAAAATGATACATTAGAGGATTTATTGAAAAACTGGAGGCCTGATGCATGAAATTAGTGCGGCGTGGGGGAGGGGGTTCCCTCAGCCTGAAATGCACCCTCTCCTATCTGGGACCCCTCAGTGGATGTCCCACTGCCAGTTTAGGCCCGAACCCACTCAGATCTCCCTCTCATAATTTGGGACTGCTGGTTCCTATCCGCTCGCCTGCCTGCCTGATTGTCCCTAATGGCTTCTGCCTGCCAGCCTGATCACCCTCTAACTGCCACCCTGCCAGCCCGCTCACCCCCAACTGCCCTACCCTGCTGACCTTGTTATCCCTAACTGCCCTTCCCAGCAGGCCCAGTTGCTCCCAACTGCCCTTCCCTGCAGGCCTGATTGCCCCTAACTACCCTCCCCTTCTGGCCTGTTTGCCCCAAACTTCCCTCCCCTGCCAGCCATCTTGTGGCAGTCATCTTGTGGCAGCCATCTTATGATGACGTGAGGGCATCACTCAAGGGTGCGAGGACCACCTAGACTTTTATTAGTATAGATATTGATCACAGTCCTATTCCTTTACAACACATTTGCACACTCCTATTTTTTTTTATTGTTTGAAGTTTAAACATTCTTTGTATATTTTTGGATAACAGTTCTTTTTTTCAATTGTGTCTTTTATAAAAATTTTCTCCCAGTCTGTAGCTGGTCATCTAATTTTCTTGATATTGTCTTTCATAAAACAGAAGTTTTTATTTTTAATAAAGTCCATCTTATCAAATTTTTCTTTCATGAATGTATCTTTGGTGTATCTAAAATGATAAAAACCATACCCAAGTTTATCTAGGTTTTCTTCTATGTTATTTTCTAGTCTTATAGTCTTGCATTTTACAAATAGATCTGTGGTCAGGTTTGAGTTAATTTTTGTTAAGGGTATAATGTTTGTCTAGATTTTTCCTTCCTTCCTTCCTTCCTTCCTTCCTTCCTTCCTTCCTTCCTTCCTTCCTTCCTTCCTTCCTTCCTTCCTTCCTTCCTTCTCCTCCTCCTCCTCCTCCTCCTCCTCCTCCTCCTCCTCCTCCTCCTTCTCCTCCTCCTCCTCCTTCTTCTTTCTCTCTCTCTCTCTCTCCCTCCCTCCCTCTCTCCCTCCCCCCTCCCTCTCTCTCTCTCTGGCATGTGGATGTTCAATTGTTCCAGCATCATTTATTATAGAGTCTATATGTGTTTCATTGTATTGCCTTTTTTCCTTTGTCAAAGATCAGTTGACTATATTTCTGTGGGTCTATTTCTGGGCTTAATGTTGTGTTCCATTGATCTATTCTTGTACCAGTACCACACTGTCTTGAATACTGTTGCTTTATAAGTTCTGAAGTCAGGTAGTGTCAGTCCTTCCATTTATTCTTCTCCTTCAATACTGTGTTGGATATACTGGATCTCTTGCCTCTGCACATAAACTTTAGAATCAGTTTGTCAGTCTACCAAAATAATTTGCTGGGATTTTGGTTGGGATTGCATTGACACAATAGATCAAGTAGGGAAAAACTGATGTCTTTATGGCATTGAGTCTTTCTACCCTTGAACATGTACTCTCTCTCCTTTTATTTAGTTTTTCTTTGATTTTATTCATCAGAATTTGTACTTTTCCTCAAATAAATCATATACACATTTTGTTAGATTTTTACCTATTTGTATTTTTCTCAAATAAATCATATATGCATTTTGTTAGATTTATACCTAAAGGTTTCCATTTTGGAAATTCTACTGTAAATGTTACTTATTCATTGCTGATATACAGGAAAGCAATTGATTTGCATATTAACTTGTAACCTGCAATCTCACTATAGTCACTTATTAGTTTCAGGAGGTTTTGTTTTGTTGCAATTAAGTCAGATTTTCTACATAAAAAATCATGTCATCCCTGAATAAAGGCAGTTTTATAATTTTCTTTCCAATCTGTATATCTATTCTCTTTTCTTGCTTTATTGCAAGACTTATTAACAAGGGCTTCCAATAGCTACAGCATTGAAAAGGAGTGGAGAGTACAGACATTCTCAGAAAAAAAAGTCACTTTTCTCATTACTAGTAAATATGACATTAACTGCAGATTTTTTGTACAATTCTATCATGTTGAAAATATTTTTCTCTATCCCTAGCTTATTGAAAATATTTATCATGAGTGGGTATTGGACTTTTTTATGTCCTTTTTTCTATATCTCTTTATGTGATCATGTGATTTTTAAAAATCTGTTTATGTGATGGTGTACATGAATTTATTTTCAAATGTTGAACCTATTTTGCACACCTGGTATGAATTCTACTGGTTGTGGAATATAGTAACTTTTTATACATTGTTAGATTCAGTTTGTGATCACTTAGTATGTTCATGAGATATATTGGTCTGCAGTTTTCTTTTGTTATGTTTTGCTTATCTTGGTATTGGGGTAATTATGATCTCATAGAATTAATTAAGAACTCGCGCTGCTATTATCCTCTGAAAGAGAATTTAGAGAATGGATATAAATTCTTAAATGTTTGTGTAGTGAACTCATCAATGCTGGAGCTTTCTGTTTTGAAACGTTATTATTGACTTCTTTAATAGATATAGGTCTACTCATATTGAGTTGCGTGAGTTTTAGTAGATTGTGATATTCAAGCAATTGGTTTGTTTCATATAGTTTATTAAATTTGGGGGCATAGAATTATTATAGTATTATTTTATTTTTATCTCTTTTATTGTTATCTTTTTCTTACTTAGCCTGGCTAGAGGCTTATAGATTTTGTTGATCTTGCTAGGAACCAGATTTTGGTTTTGTTGATTTCCTTTATTTATTACCTATTTTCAATTTCATTGGTTTCTTCTCTTATTCTTGCAATCTAATTTCTCCTCACTTTGGATTTAATTTGTGTTTCTTTTTTAGATTTCTAAGATAGAAACTTAGATTATTGATTAAAATTTTTTTCTAATATATGCACCTAATGCTAGAAATTTTCATGTAAAAATGCTTTCCATAGCATCCCACAATTTTGATAACTTCTGTTTTTATTTTTCATTTAGTTCAAAATATTTTTTTTCCAGAAAGTGGGGAAGGTGTGTGTGTGTGTGTGTGTGTGTGTGTGTGTGAGAGAGAGAGAGAGAGAGAGAGAGAGAGAGAGAGAGAGAGAGAGAGAGAGAGAGGGATTGATTTTATCCATGAATTTATTGGTTGATTCTTGTATGTACCCTGAATGGGGATCAAACCTGCAACCTTGGCATATGGGTTCAATGCTCTAACGAAGGAGCTACTTGACCAAGGCTCAAAATATTTCTTAATTTCTCTTGATATTTCTTCTCTGACCCATGTGTTATTTTAAGAGTTCTTTTTATTTTTAGTTTAATTCCATTGTTGTCTGAAAACAGACATTGTGTGTGTTTTTATATTTGTTAAGGTATGTATCATGGCACAGAATGTGGTCTATGGTGGTGAATGTTCTGTTCTATGTGGGCTTGAGAAGATTATGTATTCTGCTGTTTGGGATGAAGGAGTCTGTAGATGTTAATTATATCCAGTTGATTGTTGGTGGTGTTGCATTCAGCTGAGTTCTTACAGAATTTCTGCCCGTTGGTCCACCCATTTGTAATAGAGGGTTGTTGAAGTCTGCAACTGTGGTAGTGGGTGCGTTTATTTACCTTTGCAATTCTCTTCATTTTTGCATCATGTAGTTTGGTGCTCTCTTATTTGGTGCATACATTGTAATAGCTTCCTGGAGAATTGACCCTTCATCTTTATGTAATGCCTTCTTTATCCCCAATAACTTTTTTTTTGCTTTGAATCTACCCTATCTGAAATAATACCTATTCCAAGTTTCTCCTGATTAGTGTTAGCATGTTTTATTTTTTTCTATTCATTTATTTATAATCTATATATGTCTTTATATTTAAAGAGGATTTCTTATAGACATAAAGCTGGGTTGTAGTGTTTTTTAATCCACTTTTACTATCTCTACATGTATTTAGATAATTGACATTCAAAATGACTATTGATATAGTTGGATTAATATCTACCATTTTTGTTATTGTTTTCCGTTAGTTCCTCCTGTTCTTTTTTCCTGCTTTGTCTTTCACTCTTTTTCTGCCTTTTGTGATTCTAATTTAGTATTTATATGATTCTATTTTCTCTCTCTCTCTCTCTCTCTCTCTCTCTCTCTCTCTCTCTCTCTTTTAAGAATATCAGTTATACTTTTTATAAACTTTCTTTTTAGTAGTTACCCTAGAGGTTGCAATATACATTTACAACTAATACAAGTTCAAATTTACGTAACAATGTACCACTTCAGTGTTAGTGTGAGTACCTCATAATAACAAAATAACCTAATTTTCCTCCCTCTTGTCCCTCATATCATTATTATAATTCTCTTCACTTACATATAAGTATGTATAAGCATACACTCACACACACACACACACACACACACACAAAAGATATGTACATAAAAACATATACAATAAAAATAATCATTGCTAACGTTACTTTGAACAAATTTTAGGTCATTTAAGAATAAGAAAAATAAAGGTATTTGTTTTTACCTTCACTTATTTCTTTCTGGACACGTTTTCTTTTTTTGTGTGTCGATTCACGAAGCTTTTCACTATAAACTTCTTTTCAATAAATATTTTTTACTTTTTTAACCCACCAACATGTATAATTTTTTAAAAATTAATACTTGTGTTCTCTTTTGGTCCAGAAAAATATGAGCCCAGGTGTTTTCTTCTTATTGCATTCTTTCCAAAGGGACTGATTTCTCCAAAAGATGGAGTGTTGTGCTATTTTTGCCCACTATTGACATTGAGGTTAGCTCTGTTGGTTAGAGTGTGCTGGTAATGACACCAAAGACATGGGTTTTATTTCCATGTGGTTCAGTTAACTTGGTTTTCCACTGCCACAGGCTGCTCCCATAATTATGTCTCAAATGTGTTTTTGGCCCAAGGGAGACCTGATGAAGCAAAGTGCAAATCCATCAGCTTGTGGAAAAATGGACACCCAAATGCCCACCCAGCTGACCAGGGGCAAGGGGACTATCATAATGCATTCTCTAAATTCATATCTTGAACAAATGTTATATTATTTATGCTGCAAAATTTAATATATGTGACTTAATATTTTGGTTTTAAATGGTTCAAAGTTCACTACAGGCAAGGAGGTTCATTTTATAGGCAAATCTTAAAATATTAACCAAGGTTACTTTAAAAAAATGAGTCATGCCTAGCCCTTTTCAATTACATAATATTTATTTATCCAAATTCTTTACCAATTTTAAAATATCACAGTCTTATATTTGAAATTACATATAACAAATAGTTTATTATGTAATTTATTGAAAATGAAGCCTTTCATGTAGAAATGTGTGATTTTAGTCTTTGCAATATCATAGTTATTCAGTATTCTCCACCATGGTTCAGAAACCTCTCAAATCTCAAAAACCAGAATACATCTGTTTTTAATGTAACTTTATAATATATAGTCATTGAGTCGAGTGTTTACTGGAACCCAAGTACTGTGTTGAATAAATGTAAAGAGACTCTTTGTAGTCTCCAAGGCACTCTCATATAATGAAGAAGGCGGCATAGATAAATAAAGATACGTTTCTAAACATTTATTATTTTTTAAAAATAGTGTGAAAGTGCTGTGTTAAAGCAAAATAAGGGATAATGACTGTGAGAGCAATTATTAAAAATATTTAACCCCAAGTGAAAGCTTTGCTGGTTCTTGAAGGACAGGTAAGAATTAACGTGGGTTGATGGGGCACCCTAGGCAAAAGAAATAGACTTTAGAGGTGAGGGAGCATGCTACATTTAAGAATTGCAAATAGATTAGAATACCCAGAATTTAGAATATGGAAAGGGATGATGAAAGATAAGGCTGCGGAGTTAAGCATAATTCAATCTGTAAAGGGAATGTGAATTATATTCTAAAAGTAGTGGGATGTGATTAAGGTATTTTAAGTGAGGTTGGTATTCAAGAAAATGAAGATGTGAAATGAGATTTAATTTATGTTGTATAATGTTCAATGCTACATTAGTAGGAAGGCAAGAATTAGATTTATTTATTCAACAAGTATTTATTGAGCACCTGCTACATGCCTGGCCACTGCTCTAGGTGCCTGAGATACTGAGAGACCTGAACAAACAGAATCAGCGTTTTCATGCTGCTTGCATTCTGGTGAAATGGAGAAGACAATAAATAGTAAAACAAATGTGTGGGTAACGTTTCATATGTCAAAAAGTTCTATGAAAAATACCATAGCAGGATAAGTTCAAGTGGACGGAGGTATATACTATTTTAAATCTTGGGTCAGGGTAGTTCTTTCTGCTATGGTAATGTCTGAGCATAAATCTAATGAAGGGATGAATGGAATGTTTGTTCTAGGCAGTAGACTCAGTCATGGCAGAGCCCCTGAGGCCATGTTAATGGCAAATTCCTGCAGGAGCAGGGGAGCCTGTAGGAGGCCCACTAGGAGACAAGTTGTCACAGATAAGAGCAGAGAGAACCAATGGGGGTGTTGAAAGGATAAGGGCATAGAATTTATAAACAGGAGAAGAGGAAAAGCTATTGGAATAGTAGTCTACCCCTTGTGGGTCCTGCATTCTACCTCAGGTTCCTCTTTCTCTAATTATGTGTTATTTTGGTTACCCTATAGTTGGTCTTATTTATTATTTTGTTACTACAATATATACTTATTTTCTTTAGAATACTTATTTGTTTTGAAAATGAACTACATGTGTTCACCTTCAGATAAAGTCTATGATATTGTTGTTAAATATATATATATATATATATATATATATATATATATATATATATATATATATATATATATATTAAAGGCCTAGTGTACAATTTGTGCACTGGTGAGGTCCCTCAGCCTGGCTTGTGGGGATTAGGCTGAAACTGGCTCTTTGACATCTCCCAAGGGCTTGAGGATTACGAGAGAGTGGTTCTTGGGTGATGCACCCCAGAATTCAGAATTGGGCTCCCTCCTCTCTGGTCCCAGGTGCGTTACCCGAGAACTATGGCTACCAAGTCACCGCAGCTCAGCAGCTCCTGTTTTGAGCATCTGCCCCCTAGTGGTCAGTGTGCATCATAGCTACTGGTTGGAGCATCTGCACCCTGGTGGTCATTGCACATCATAGCTACCGGCTGGTCTGTCAGTTGGCTGGTCAGCCAGTTACTTAGGCTTTTATATATATAGACTAGAGGCCTGGTGTATGAAATTTGTGCAGGGGGAAGAAGAGGGGTCCCTCAGCCCAGCCTGTACCCTCTTGCAACCTGGGACCCCTCAGGGGATGTCTGACTGCCCATTTAGGCCTGATCCCTGCTGGGTGTCAGAGTCCTTAACCCCAGTGTTATTGCAGGGTCAACTATATAGAAAAATGCTGGAATAGAGGTCATTTTTCAGATTATAACCCTTGAGATCCATTATAAATGTATAGACCTGCCTAAACCTTAGAGATTAGACTGCAAATATAGTGCATTCTGTTTCCCAAACAAAGACTGCACTCTCTACTTAGGGAATCTAGATTATGAGCATTTTTCTTTCTTCCCTTATTTTCTAAGCCTAAACTCCCACTAGCCTGTCAGTTATGATTAGAGGGCCAGTGCATGAATTCATGCAAAGGTGGGGTCCAGCTGGCTTGGCTCCAATGGGCAGATCAGAGCAGGGCCTGTCAGGAGTAGGAGATGGCGGGAGGTTGGCTGGCCAGCCTGCCTGAATCTTGGCCCTATCACGGCCAGGCTGGCTGTGGGAGAGGCAGAGGTTATTGGCCTGTGGGTTAGGGGTTGGGGGGAGTGATTGGGGCAGGTTGACTGTGAGGAGGGACCAGTGAGCTGGCCAGCCCACCCCTGAATGGGGAGTAGGGGGCCTAAATGGGTGGAACTAGCTGGGGAGAGGGGCCGCAGGCCCATCAGAGTGGTGGGGACCCATTGGGACTGGTGGGAGCTTATTGGGGGTGGGGCCTGCCAAGGGGAGGTGCTTTAGGAGGTTGGCCGGCTGGCCCTGCCCCCTATTTGGGTGAGAGGTGATCAGGGGTGGGACCAGCCGGGAAAAGGTGTGGGAGATTGGCCGGCAGCCCTATCCCCAGATTGGGCTGGTTTGCTGGCCGCAGTGGGCATCATTGTTCAGGTTGTTATGGCGTTCCGGTTGCTGGCTTTATATATAGATAGATGATAGATAGATAGATAGATAGATAGATAGATAGATAGATACACTGTTTCCAGCTAATGTGAATAAGAGAAGCTGCTGATGGAAAGAGGAATTTTAGAGACTTCCAGAACTACTGTGACAACATGAAATTGATTCAGTCAGTGTGCCAGTGGAGTCAGGCCTGGCTTTTTAAAAAGAATATATCTACAAGTCACCACCACTATCTAATTTATGATCCACATTTTTTGTTGTTTTTGCATTTTCTGGACCACTTTTTCAGTCGAGAAATTCTGTAGATATAGATACAAAAAAAGCAAGAGGGGCTCAGTTTCTGTTTAATGATCAGTCTAGTGGGAAAGGAAAAGTTAATTAAAATCTATGAAAATGAAATGAGTAACCTTTAAAGATAGGCAGTGCAATGTGACCAGTGTTAATATGACAATTTGTTAATGGACTAGGCAGTTGCAATCACTATTAAAAATTATTTGAGGCTTTTTTATGTTTAGCAAAAGTTACTAATTAAAGGAAGCAATGACCTGTGAGATTATCCATGGAAACTATTTGCCATCTGAATATAACACCAAAGAAAACACTCATTTAAATCTTTTATTTTCATGCTATATTCTTACATAGGGTTTGGTTTACGGTTATTTTTCTATTACCAGTTAATTGGGTAATTTTTGAATCCCTTCTGTTTCAGTGAGACACATTTTTAATTCTTATTAATAGTAAGAGACTATAACCACTAAAACCCCAATCTTTTCTATTTATGAGCAGCCCTTTCTGTCTGATGCCTTCTCTCTCTCTGTGTGTGTGTGTGTATGTGTGTTGCCTTTACACTGACAAGAAAAGAAATTGATCTGACAAATGAGAATATTTGTGTGAAAATCTATTCATGCTGCTTTTCTACATCCAGATAAAACAGTTGATTTGTTTATTGGATTTTAAAAAGGACTCTGGATAAAAAGAAGTAGAAGAATTATTGTAATTGTGAGGATTTGAAAGAAAAAGGGAAGATCTATAATTATCTGAAGCATATTTACTCTGGGTATAAAAGAAAACAGATAGACATTAGAGGTGAATGAGAATGAATTTCTCACATGTCTTTATTATCTATAAACAATCCTAATAATAAGAATAATTACTTAAAGTAAGTGAGAATCTGTTTGGGTTTCTAAAGTGTTTTGGGGGGATAATTGTCAACCATATTAATTCTGAGTAATGTTACCAGTACAGGTTGAGCCAGGCAATTAACACACTATAACATTTAGAAGCCATGTAGCAGGCAACCTACCATAGAATAGTGCTTAAAATATCAGTACTGGAAGGATCTTCACAGTAATCTATTCACTCCCATTATTTTACTGATTGGATCACTGTGGTCAAGAATGATTAAGGGTTCTGGACAGGTGACTCAGTTGGTTAGAGCATCATCCACATACCAAAAGGTTGTTTTCTTGGTGAGGGCATATACCTAGGTTTCAGGTTCAATCCCTGAGTGCATACAGATGGCAACCAATCAGTGCTTCTTTCTCACATCATTGTTTCTCTCTCTTTCTCCCTTTCTCTCTAAGAATCAATAAAAATAAAAAAGAATGATTAAGTGACTGTTTTTACAAATGTAATTTGATAACTAATAGCAGAGGAAGAACTAGAACCTAGGTCTCCTGACTCCCATTCTTATATGATATTTTCCCACCATTCTGAATACAGGTGCTTTAATTGAAAAAATGGCCATTGACCTGAGCATTGCTGATTGGCCTATAGTATTATAGGTTTGGCCATTATTGTCCTAATTATCAGTTTTCAAATCTGACCAGATTCTTCTGACATTGGCCAGAGGACAAATGCTTTTAGAATAGGAAGTCCCAATCATTTCAGGAAGATTAGAAAGGATAAAATATAGAAGGCATAATATGAAGTATAATAAAATGAACTGTAGTTATAACTCAGAATAATCATTTTGAAATGCTTGTAGTGTTTAGCTATTTTTCATCATATGTTTTGTCATCTACTGTTGTTATTTGAAGCCTGTGATGTTTCTACATCAGCTCAGACCTTTCCTGAGGCAGGGATAGATGTAGACACCAGAGTAGAGCAGAGGGAGTACGCAATTTCCCTTCTTACTTCTTTATATATTAGTAATGTTTGTAGCTTTTATTGTTTTATTAAAAATATATTTACTGCCAAAACCGGTTTGGCTCAGTGGATAGAACGTCAGCCTGCGGACTGAAAGGTCCCAGGTTCGATTCCGGTCAAGGGCATATACCTTGGTTGTGGGCCCATCCCCAGTAAGGGGTGTGCAAGAGGCAGCTGATCTATGATTCTCTCTCTCATCGATGTTTCTAACTCTCTATTCCTCTCTCTTCCTCTCTGTAAAAAAAAAATCAATAACACATATTTTTTAAAAAATGTATTTACTCAGTAAATGTTTCTTTAACATGTACAATACTCTGAGCTACAGCTCCTGAAATTGGTACGTTTTGAAGAGTTTGAATCTAGTAACAGATCCAAATATGTAATAATTAACTGTAATAGAATGAGAACTGTAATAAAAGTATAAACAAAACTGTGAGAATCAGAAGCAGATGCAATATCTCCAGGAATGAGTGGTACTGGGCATGATTTGTGAATATCAACAGAGGATATTTGTTTTAAGCTGGGATTTGAAGAATGGTTGGATATTTTATAATTAGTGAACTCCAGGAAGGATGTTACAGACATTGTGAGGACATATTGCAGTTATGATAGAAGTAATGGTGTGAGAAGTATATCTATGGACAGATTTGGTATAAATGACATAGTAAGGAGTTTAAATGTTATCTATCTCACCATGGGAAGTTTTAGACACACATCACCATTTCCTCCTGGCTCCATGTTCATGGAGGACATAAAAAATGAATTTAAGACCTTCTTTCCACGTAGGTCAGGCATATCCCTGGAATACTGACCATTCACACTCCAAGAAGCTGTCATCGGACAGTCACTATGGCAGCATGGAAGAAATCAAGTCTATAAGCAGTTTAAAGCAAAGAATGGCATGAGCATATCTGTTTTAGATTCATAACTCTGGGCTGTGCAGGGGGATGGTTGAATGATAAGATGGATGGAAAGGAACACAGGCAGAATGCTACTGTAGTAATACAGGTGAAAAATTCAGGACACCTTTTATAATCAAATGTATAGAACTCAAAGCTGTCATTGTTTTTATGAAAGTTTTAATGAACATTCCCTCATAATATTCATTTTGGATTTAATAAAAATTATACCTAATGAGTCTAGACCCAAAACAAAGTTCATGATAAGCTGCCTTCCAACCTAAGGAATTTAAATAAAAGCCAAATTTTCTATTAAGTGAGTGCAATTTAGAGATAGTGTATGTGGGAAGGAACATGATTTTAT
Organism: Pipistrellus kuhlii; assembly: GCF_014108245.1. Lineage (NCBI taxonomy): Eukaryota > Metazoa > Chordata > Mammalia > Chiroptera > Vespertilionidae > Pipistrellus > Pipistrellus kuhlii. The sequence goes on from NW_023425404.1 coordinate 7,155,772, forward strand.
GCCTGCATTTGAACATTTGAAACTTATTTTGATGTGGTTTTTACAATAGATTATAAACATCTCTTGTTCATTTAGCTAATGGTTACATGTAGTAGTTTGACCAAGACAGCCCTTAGGCCAATTTAGGACAGTGACTGTTTCCTTATGAATCTCTTCTGACTTTTTCTGCTGTTGTTGTCAATAGAAATGACAAAACTCTTGATAGTTAAAAGAGCCAAGAATGAGGTGGAGTGAGGTAGATTGTTGTGTTGTTTTCTGTAGTATAGTAGTTTTGTGGAGATGAGGTTTTAAATCTCTCTAGTTGTCAAGATGGAAAGTTTCACCAGCAATGAATTGACATCAAATAAAATATGAGTACCTGTATTTGGATATTTTACCACATACCCAAGAGACAGACAGTGGATTACAAACCTCTCATTTATTGGGTCATTTGGGCTCCATCTGCAGACCAGTATGTTGTTTCAGCGTCTGAGACAAACCACAGAGGATAGCCATATTTTTTAATGTTGATCTTCATTTTAACCTGTGTGTTTTCTGTGGTCAGGCCTGATGGCAAAACTCTTAACTCACTGTGGTATGTCCATATATGTACCAGTGGGTGGCAGTAGATATAGCAGAGTTCTAAAAATGTAGCTACCGATCACACCTGGAGCTTAAAAGAAGTATAAAGGGCTTTTTTTTTTGTTTGTTTATTTGTTTTAAAATACATCTGATTATTTTTTCACACATGTTTCTGATTTTAGTAATCATACTGAAGGGTAATTTTTAAAAAACAATAATAAGCCAATATATATAATTCTTATTATGTGCCAGACACTGTTTAAGTGTTTTACATATATTAACTTAAATCAAGTATTTTTTATTTCCCTTCAAGTATTTTGGCTCATGTAAAATCATATTGTTATTCATTTATTCTATTTACTTTTACTCATGTAATAGAATGGGAAAAACATTTACTGACAAATATTATATTAAGGAGAGGAACTATTCAACTGTCACTCATTCAACATAAACAAATTTTATGTTACTTTATTTTGTGAGATATTCTGTATATTGTATGTTTACACACCTCATCAAAAATTACTGCCTTTTCAAGTGTCTAAATATTTGCATTTCATCAAAGTCACATTTTTAAAATTTTTATCCTTACCCTGGGATATATTTATTGATTTTAGAGGGTGAGGAAGTAGGTGGGGGAGAGAGAGAGAAACATTGATGTGAGAAACATCAATTAGTTACCTCCATTACACGGTTGAATAGGGATCAAACCCACAATATAGGTATGTACCCTGACCAGGAATTGAACTTGCAATCTTTGGGTGTGTGAGATAGCACCCCAACCAATTGAGCTACCCTGCCAGGGCAAAGCCACATTTTTTTTTTCTTTTTTATGTTATCTCCCAGAGTTGAGGAATTTTATTATAAGGTCTCACAGGTTGTTGATGTCACATAAGTGCTTCAGCAAGGTTTCCTTTAGGTTTGGGGAGGCATCAGAAATGTACAGACATTTATGGTAGATGTTGGAATACTATGGGATTTAAATACAAACCTTGAAAGGCAAGGGTAGGTAGTCACTGCTTTGTTAAAAAAGTACTGGCACCTGTTGGGTTCAGAAGCCCTGGGCTCAGGGTCATGAGCTTCTGTTGACCGGCTGTGTGACATTGACAGTGGCTTTGGATCTGTCAGAACTCAGTTCTCATCTATGAACTGTGAGGAGGTTGGAGTAGGTTATTGATGTTCAATCAGCATAATTGGGAGCCTGCAGCTCCACCATGGCACCACAAGGTTGACCCCAGGATAGGAGGGAAGTTCATCAGGTGGGGCCCCAGGTCCTCCATTTTGTTTCCACCAAAGCAGCTTCTTTTCTGCTTTCTAAATTATGTGTTTATAATATACACTTGAAAGTGTGTATGATTTTATTTATAAGACAAAATTCTACTTAAAAAAACAACAACAAAAACCCTAATCCCAACAGTACTTTCTGTTCCTAAAATGTCAACGTTTCTAATAACTGGGGAGCCAAGGAGGGAAAAGGATAAATTGCCCATTGTATTCCCTCTGTGGACAGTGTCTTGAATATCTAGTCTACAATTGTGGGAGGCTGAGTCTGTCATTCATGATCTCTTAAGGGTTGTGGAGCACTATTTAATTTAGTCAATCTCATTATACTGTGGCTGCCATTCACAGAAGAATGGCTCACATTTACTTTTTTTTAAAGTATTGAATTCTTCTCAGAATTTACATTATCTATTGTTTCCAGTAAATGTCAGGACACACAAAGTAACACTGAACAGGAGTACTGAATTTTTAAGTGAGGTACAGGAGCCAGAGACTAAAATGCTTTTCCCTAAATTGTAATAATTAATTCACCATATTCCACTGCTAGCACTACTCTGTCCAGTGCCACTGAGGTGAGCATTGCCGTGTTTGAAGCCCTGTTTCAATAAATTTTTCTCTGTTACCAGATGGGCATTCTTGTAGTATAGGTGAGAAGCTTTATAATAAAAGGTCAGAGATCTCCGAACTTTCTGTAAAGGGTTAGACTACTATTGTAGATGGGCATGTTGCTCATGCACACCTGGGCATGCTTCTCATTTCAAAAGCAAATAAACTAACAACCTATCTGCTTCTTTGGCTACCAGGAACCAGAATCAACATTAAAAAGTGTCAAACCTTCTTTGAACAGCCATTCCACTTGTAAAGATTGGAAAGAATGCAAACAAATGGTACAGACTGAGCAAAAACAAGGTCTTGATCTGTCACCCAATGTGTTTCAATGAAATACAAAGTGGAAAAAAACAAAACAAATTGATTTTAAAACAAATTGATTCTCAAGTTCCCAATCATGGTGTCCTTTTTTATGTTTCTTTTCTTTTCTTTTCTTTTCTTTTCTTTTTTTTTTAAATCCTCACCCAAATATATTTTTCCATTGATTTTTAGAGAGTGTGCACAGGAGAGGGAGAGACAGAGAGAAACATTGATGTGAGATACACACATGGATTAGCTGCCTCCTGCATAGCTCCACGATCAGGGCCTGCTGGGGATTGAGCCTGCAACCCAAGTACATGCCCTTGACTAGATTCAAACCTGTAACCCTTCAGTCTGAGCCAACATCCTAACCACTGAGCAAAACTGGCCAGGGCTTTGTGTCTTTTTCAAATGGATTTACTCCCATATAGTTAGTATCAGCTCTTTAAAGAGTTGGAACCAGTCCAAGGAAAATACACAAGACTGCAGCCCTTTTCACCGAAAAAATCTTTCGTTAACTGATGTTGATGGAAGCACATTTAGCCACAGCAATCTGCATGGCAGTTGAATTGCTGTTTGTGTTGAACAGGAAACCAGAGAAAAATAAAGCAATACAGGAACATGCCAGTGGTGACCAAGGGAGCAGAGCGGCCCTTTAGCCTTTCCTTGCTGATCATTTGTTCTAAGTTGGTCAAGAACAAGCAACAAGACTGTTCATTATAGTGACGTGTGCTGATCACATTCAGGTGTCGAGGTGTTCTGTCACTTCAGTTGTCCAGAGGTGCCATCTGTGTTCTTTCATCTGGTATTTGCAGTAGGGCAGCCACTTTTTAACAATGCCCAGCAGCCTATTTGATCAGCACAACTTAACAACACTGTTCATCATTTCAAATGCATGTGCTTCATTCAGCACTGCACCTGACAAGTAAGCAATTGCTCTGAGCAGTGAGATAGACAGCGGGGCAATTTGGGGAATGTAAGCTAAGTAGTAAAGGTGGAGATATTGTAGCTAAGGAGGGCATGGGTATAAAGACCTAGAAGCTCTGATTGTTGACATCAGAGAACTCCGAAAGAAAGGGAGGAGAATACACACGTGTGCATTCTTTGTAGAACAACAGTATGGAAGAGGGTGCAATGAAGTACTGAGTGGTGCAAATGAGAGCATGGTATGCTAGATGGTCAGAAAGGTAGAGGAGAAGGTAGAGGAGCAGTGTTCTAGCTGTGGCCTGGCATTAAGTAGGAATCTCAGGCAAACTAATGGCTTTATTTGAGCCTTGTCTTTATCGATTTATTGTAGAATGAAACATTTCCCTGTAAAAGAGAATTTCCTTGCCCACTCTAAGTTCTCCAAGTTTCTGAATAGAGATAAAAAGGTACAATAATACTTCATTCTCAGACACTTTTAAAAATGACAGCAATCCAACTAGCCCTAATTTAAGTAAAAGACAATAAAGTCCAGGAGTTAGTTGTGCTTCAGGCAGGAGGGATCTTGTCCTCAACTAGCTCTCTCTGTCTCTGAGCTCTGCTTTCTTCTTTGCCAGCTTCATTATTGTACCAGTTTCCTATACAATAGTAAAGGAAATAATAAACTTGCAGCTTCCAAAGGAGAAGGATTCTTTCTCAGTATCCATATTAGTGCCTGAAAATAATTCTTGCATGGCATAGTTTATATGCCATGGGGCGGGTCAGGTGGTTCTCACAGGGAAGGGATGTGGCATAGAGGAAAAATAAAAACAAATGTCCAATTCTACTTTTGATATAAGTTAGGATGATGATTGGTGGGGGTGAACAGAGAGGGCTTTATATTTTAAATACCAATTGTAAAAAATTCTTTTGTAATCATTTTTGTTCAGCCATCAAAATCAAGCACTGCTTTTGGTGTCAGCTTTGTTGGAAGGGCAACATGAACTTTTATCATTTGGAGAAAATTGGGAACATAATTTTTAAACGTATTTTTATTGACTTCAGAGAGGAAGGGGGAAGGAGAGAGAGATAGAAACATCAATGATGAGAGAGAATCATTGATCAGCTGCCTCCTGCATGCCTCCTACTAGGGATCAAGCCTACAACTCGGGCATATGCCCTCCCCAAGAATTGAACCGTGACCTCCTGGTTTATAGGTTGACACTTAACTGAGTCATGCTGGCTGGGCAAAGGAACATAATTTTTTAAATTACAGTTATTCTACTATGAAGTTCTGAGGGTAAACTGAACTTATGCCTATTTTATCAACTGTGTGAGTTGAGTTTGGCTATATAAGTGATTCAATATCTTTATTTGCCCAGTAAGTTTTCGGTAAGGTGTATGATGTTTGCTATACTAAGTTGGCTATGGGGAACAAGATCATTTTCCTTTAATGGTTGATGGGCCCCACTATCCATCACTACAGTTCCACTCTACTATTAAACAACACAATTCAATCCAAGGGGCCTACCTCTGTGAACCACCTAATATCCATAAGTAGTGTAACAAAATGGCTATATCACATGGGAACAGAATAGTAATCTCACATCTCACAGGTATTGAAGAGTTGTATTGAAGACATAATTTACTAAAACCAGTTGGAGTAAGCATCTGTTGTTTTGGCCTGTCCACCCGCCTTCTTCTGTTAATAGTACTCTGACTTTGCTTTAGGAAACTGCTCTTTATTTTCTTTATCCAATCCTTTTGGGATTATCAGTGACCTCACTCCATGCTTTCCCCTAGTCAAGAAGAAGGTAAGAGATCTAAGCTAGTCTAGTTAGCTCTTCTCTTTATGGAATTTCATCTTGATGGAGTGACACAAAGATTAGAGGCATTCAGCCTGGCTGGTGTTGCTCTGTGGTTGAGCATGAACCTATGAACCTATGAACCGGGAGGTCACGTTTCCATTCCAGGACAGGGCATATGCCCTGGTTGCAGGCTCAACCCCCTCTGGGGGGCATGTAGGAAGCAGCCAATCAATGATTTTTTCTCATCCTTGATGTTTCTACCTCTTTCTCTTTCTCCTCTCCCTTCCTCTCTGAAATATATATTAGAGATAGAGGCATCCAGGATAAAATGCCAGTTGGTTCATGCTTCTTGAATCCCTACCCACCCAGACCAGTGCTTATTTTTTCCAGAGTCAAGATCATTTCCCCCCATATCTCTATTAGTTATTTCTACAGCCTTCTAATAAATTCTAAATGATTATTGTCCAGTTAGCAATCGATTGCTATCACTGAGCAAGCACTAGACACCAAACCATTTAAAATTTCATTTATTTAGGTCAAAATTCGGTGAGTTGAAGTTGCACTGGGTTCATGTGGGCTTCTATCTATGTCATCTGTGGTCATCTTCAGCTGTGCATCTCTGCTCTGGACATTCCCTGACTGCCAGAGGAGGCAACCTGCAGGTGTTAGGCATGGGAAGAGTCCTCGGCCATGTGTCTCTCATCATTCGCAACCTGGACTGTGCTTGTTTGATGATGACAGAGTTTCAAGTGGAAAAGTGAACATGTGTGAGGCCTCTTGCACCTTCAAAGCAGATAGGCACAAAGTTGGATTTGCTATATTCTGTTCACCAAATCAAGTCAGGAGGCAGCTTCTGTGCAAGAAGAGGTGAGCGATGCTTGTGACTGCTTGATGGAGGTAGCTACAGTGTAACAATGCAAATGAGTAAGGACACAAGAAGAGGAATGACTGAAGCTACTTAATCTACCACACCCCAAGTTGATTTCTGCTAAAGAACGTGATATGCCCAACCAAAAATCTCTTTAAAAATCCACTGTAATACATTCCCATGCTCCTTTAACTTATTGATGTAACTCTGATTATGAGTGTCTGGGAGCTAAAATCAGCTCCACTATGGACACAGAGCAAAAACTACCTCTTATCCTTAATCCGAGTGCATTGTGTCTTGAGAGGGTTGCTTGCTGTTCCTCTATCTCTTAACCATCCAGTCTCAAAGGGCCATCATTATCAATCATATCATCTACCAGGTTTTCTGGAGTTTCAGTGTATTGCCCACCCAGCTATGACATATACCATTGTGGCTTGGCTTTTCACAATACGGTTGTTTCCTGCTGCTATCTGGCATTGCACTTGCTAAAAACATTTGCCTTTCTGCGATATATATTGAATTTGTGGAGGCTATATATTCCTTTTATGCAGCACAGCCTCTTGGTAAGCTACATCAATCACAGCGTAAGGCAAATGCTAATATTAATGTGCGCTGCTGTAGGTGTTTATTGCCAGTTTCCATCCAAGTTCTGACTCAGCCTAGCCCTCTCTAGGTTTGTGAGATCTAATAAGATCACAGCACAGGGTGGTATAGCTGCAGGCAGAAAATTCTACTTGCCAAATGTATGCATATATATTTTTACAGTGGGTTCATAAATTAATGTCAGGCACTGAGGCACCGTGGCTGTGCACAGGCATTTAGACAGAACTCGCTTCAGCAACTCACTCGCCTTCCAGCCACTGGTTTCTCAGAGATGGTGCCAACCTCTTGATCAGATGTAGCTTCAATGCTTCCCACCCTTTTGGTGTGAAATGATAATTAATGTGACTGTACGTTAAGCTGGTGTTCTACTTCCGTTAATAAAACCCATTATTCAGGGTATTTTAATTTGGTTATTAAATTTTCTCTGGAGGTGTTGGCTTGGGAGTTTAAGAGCAAATGGTTTGCTTCTCATTTTTCAAAAGAAAAAAATGTGAGTGTGTGTATGTGTTGTGTTTTTTTTTTTTTTTTTTTAATTCTGTGTTACTTTTGAGTTATATAAACTGGACCAAATTTCTAAAATGCTGGTGTGATTTTGGATTTTAATTGAGTTGGTCTCATTCTCCAGTATCTCCATCAGTTCTAGGACCTCCCAGGGTTTTCAGCCAGTGTAGGTTTGGCAGGATCCAGAGCTCTGCTTATCTCAACCGTGGGCATGAGAACATCAAATTCTATTCCAGACAACAGTTTATACAAGCCCCTGACTGAATTGTGTTGGATAATAAGAGGCTACCAATTTTTGCACTGCATTTTGATGGGTATTTTTACTTTCTCATTGTAGATCTGCTGGAGGAGTCCCACAGAAAAGATGAAGAGATGGAATCTCTACAGGTAAAGTAAATTGTCCAATTGGGCAGGTGTCCTGGCGATAAAAGCATTTTATGTTGTTTTTTGCCTGGTTAGCCTTTAATATTGTCCCATTCACACCATGATGACAAGTGGAGTAAAAAAAAAAAAAAAAAGTCAGGATGTTAAAGCCCAAGTTGGCATTTGCTCCCTTTAGAAGTGTTTGAGAGCATTTACAATCTCCTAAAGCAGAAGCCCACGCAGGCCCTGCCTTGGTGGTGCAGCTGGCTGGAGCATCATTCTCTATACGAAAAGGTAGCGGCTTTGATTGCTGGTTGGGTGGTGTGGGAGGCAACTGATGAATGTTTCTCTCTCACATAGATGCCTCTCTCTCTCTCTTCCCTCTTCCCTTTCTCTCTCTAAAATCAATTAAAGATAAGAAGTCAACACGGCCTTCATGCCGCTCTTGTAAGGAACTTTTATTCCTTGGTTTAGCTTACTAGCGGCATTAGAAAAGAAAGCAACATCTTTGTAAAATCATTTCCCTCCAGATAGGACTGGTGAATAGGGATGCATTTATGGAATCTGCATATTCAAGTGAAAGTAAAAAAAATTCTGACTCCATGAATGTCATCTACCAATGACCAACCAAGAATATAAACACATATATGGCCCTTAAGATTTACCTTGTATGCCTCTCAGTTCACTATGGATGTATGCACATGTCTTGAATTAGAAAATTGTGCTTGAAATGTTGCACTAGAATTTTAATTGACATTTTCGTGGAACAGGCAATTGATGTTAACTCGGCATCTGACAGAAGTTCTCTTTCTTTTGCATTGGGCTAACTTACAAATGAGTAACTTAAGTGTCTGTCTTTATTAGGGAAAATATAATCACTTATATTTGCACAACAGAGCCAATTCATGTAATGTCAACATTGTGGACTAAGAACAGTAAATACTTTGGACATTTAAAGTACTCCTTGGGTCTGGAGATGCAAGTAGGACTAGAGGTGATGCAGTGAGCTGGCTTGAAAGCTGTAAGGGTGAAGATGTTTGCTTTTGGCCAAAGAAGGGTGAATTAAGCAAAGCTCAAAGAGCAAGAAGAATGTTCTATAATATGGGACTCTTCTATCTAATGCTCTATCTGTTGTGTGATTGATCTGAAAATTATGAAGAAGAGTACAGCTCTGTATATGTAATAAAAGTGGCTTGTGTTAACCACAGTTTTGTACAGATTAAATTTCTTAACATCTTGAGCTATATTCAGTTATAAAAAGAAAGAGCCCCGGTATATCTAGTCTGGGCTGGGAAAAAAATCTCAACTGTGTACTCACCCTCTATATTGTTGAGAAATTACTATCAGCACTACTGTTGTTATGAACAGCAAAGCATCCTTATTTATATTTATATAGATATATAGATATTTATATATATATTGGGAAGATAATGAAGGCTTTTTGAGGCAGTTTGGTTATGCACCATATTTGCCATTGGCCCCAGAATACCACATATAAATATATGTATTGAGTACGTAATAAATGTTTGGCCTTTTGAAATGGCAGTACAAACCTTTTTGGGTTTATTTCTCTCACAATATGAATGTTGGAACCTGTAATGCTGTTAAAGTTAATAGCCAATGCTGTTTGTCAAATATTTATTAAGTGCTGGCAGCATTTTCTACCAAAATGTCTATCCAGTACAATAGAATGTCCCAGCCAACTCACTATAAGATTTTTAAATGTAGGGCATCATCCTTATGATATCCGACAACAGAAAAATTCACTGTTGGCACTTTGTAGAGGCAACTAGTGTCTACCTAATACTCTATTAAGATCTAAGAAGGAACTAGCACTTGCAGAGAGCAAAGAGTACAGCGACACATCCCAGAAAGCCTTTCATGTTCCGGGTCAGAGGAAGACCTATCAAAAGTACCTACATCCCCAAGTCTTCAAATATCAATATCACAGGTGATAGTTTGAGAAGACTATCTATTAAAGTATGCAGGTTGAAGTCCTACAATCACGCAATAGAATTTGGGGAGAAGACGACAAAGGAATTTTTAAATAAATGGTAGTACCAAGGACTGGAGGTTGACAATTTTTGAGTTTTAAGTCCTGTCTCTGTGTCTGATTCTCTGGGTTACCTTGAGTAACTCAATTAACTTTGCTGTGCCTATTTTCTGATCTGTAATGTAAAATCATCAAACTGTCTTCCAGAAGTCTTTAGTGTGGATTATATTATCCCAGAAGGGAGAGCTAAATATTTAATTCCAATTTACAATGTTAGCAAATCCCCACATATCCAAATTGGAGTCAATTCTATATACTCATTATCATCATATAATTGTGTACAACAAATATTCTGCATTTCATGTTATCCTCCTTAAGGGTAGTGGGTGTTTATCTCTAAGCCCTTCCCAGTTCCCAATAACTAAATGGGGCTCAATCTACTCATTGAACAAATCTTTATTGTGTAAGGCCCTATACTAGTTCCTAGGGATACAAAGGCAAGATGCTTATACAGGATAGCTTCTTGCCCTTTACACAATAATTAGTGAAAAATAATATTAAATAGGCAATTATAATAAAATATTTTAAAATGCTACTAAGTGAAATATCTCACTGTGGGAGCATATAGCTAGAACATCTGCCTTGTTTGGTGGAGATAATGGTAGGTTGGGTGTAAGTGTAGGGGGTCAAAGTGAAAAGGATGAGCTGGGATGGAGTGGCAATCCAAGTTGGCTTCCCAAAGGAAGTCAGTATTTAGCGTTGGCAAGTTTGCAGTGAAGATAAGAAAAGTTTTAGGTAATGTGAAGCTATGGGAAGGCCTGAGGTAAAGAGCTTTGGTGTCATATTTAAGGAACTTAAAGAAGCTGTGTGTGGCAGAATGTAGTGACTGAGAGAGCAAAGGCAAGATGGGAATCTGTAAGGTAAATAGAGGGTTTAAGGGATCTCCTAAAGGAGTTAGGATTTTATCTCTAGTGTATGGAAAAACAGTAAAGAGAACAATGTCAAATTCGCTTCTTTACTATAAACTGGCATTGGAGGCAGGCAAGATTGAAATCTATGAGACCAATTAAGCATATATTTGTGAGAATGTTTGCAAAGAACAATGGTTGCCTATATTGGGTGCTAGCGGAGAGCATTTGGCTAAGGGGTGTAGGTTTTAAAATAAAAATACGATGAATTGTAATTTCCTATCATGCCTATGAAGCAACTCTCATGTCTTTTATTTTCCCAGATGTGCACTACTTAGTAGCTCAATGCCTCACCTTAGCAGGTACTCAGTAAATTTCTGTTGAGTAGATAAATAAATAAATAAATACATGCCACCATGCCAGGGTCTTATGTATATGGCACCTATTCCTGGTTCTCTTGAAGAAGAGAGAACAACGTATTAGAAAACAACCATCTCTATCCCAGAGTTTATTTGTTGTTTAAAAAACTATCTCCCTCCCCCCCCCATGCCTGTGTGAGCGCGCGCGCGCACACACACACACACACACACACACACACACACACACTTCACTTCCCACCCCTTCTCTCTGTCCTGTTCTCCTCTCCCTCCCTCTCTGAATGTAGCATTGAAAAGAAAGGTTAAGGATGAGTGCTAGAGGTCAGTAGAAAAGGAACATGGTAAATGGTGAGGGAGGATTGGATAGCAGAGAAAGTGTTTTCAATCTTCAGAGAATGACAAACAATGGAATGAAACATATTTGACAGTGATTTTTTTTTTTTTTTTTAAATATATTTTATTGATTTTGTACAGAGAGGAAGGGAGAGATAGAGAGTTAGAAACATCGATGAGAGAGAGTCATCGATCAGCTGCTTCTTGCACACCCCCTACCGGGGATATGCCCGCAACCAAGGTACATGCCCTTGACCGGAATCGAACCCGGGACCCTTCAGTCCCCAAGCCGACGCTCTATCCATTGAGCCAAACCGGTCCCGGCTTGACAGTGATTTTTACAATACAGCTGGTAATTTCCAAAATTCTTTGTTGGTGCTTAGCATTGTCTGGCTATGGTTTGTGTGTGTACTGTGTGACATTTGCAGTTGGTTACATTGTGGACTCTGCTCTTCTTAAAAACAAAGTATTATCTTTGACTATAAATGTGTGCCGCTGTATGAATATCACTTGCATATGAGTTTGAGGTACACTGAACAAGCAAAGCCCTTCTTTAATTCCCTGGAGATCAGCTGACACATTTTAAATAGACATAAAAGGCAACCCATTTTTCCTCAATTTAGTTGAAAAGTATTCAGTGACTGACATTTTACCGGAGATGGCTGGTAGTGGTAGGTGCTGCTCTTGCTTTTTTTTTTTTTTTCACTTTTAAATTACCAAACTACCTCTCATTTATTTTATACTTTTCCATTGTTGTCTTATGATTCTCAGAATCATATGAAAAGCATATCATGATTAGTGAGGAAAAGCTTTAAGGTGCTACTCAAGACAGTTACTGAACAGAGTAGATACCTGGAAAATGCATTCTCTCATGTACACTTACAGCCATCCCACTCTTCATTTTATTTCAAATGAAAGAAAACTAGATGATTATGGGTGTACTTTTTCTTATTCATTTTTCTCTTTTACTACAAGCAATGTCTATACCTATAAGTTAGGACAATAATGATACTGACTCCATAGCAGAGGATTAGCTTGGATAAGAAATAGTAAACCTTGGTGCCTGGCAGGGCCTCCATAGATTCTGATTCCCCACACTGACTATTTATTCAAACTTACTGTGTGCCAGACATGGTGCTACCCACTGGGGAGAGCGAGTAAATGCTCCTGCCCTCTTGGATCCCTGTCTGCCCTCCTTCCTTGCCCCTTCTCTCTTTCACCCTCTTCTTCTGTCTTACTGCCCCCCCCCCCCCCACCTTACATGGGCAGCTATGATTTTAAATTCAGATTTGGATCAGATTATGCTAAAGGAATTGTTTTATCTTTTTCAAATGTAGTGAAAAAGTCACAATGTGACAATAATAAAAGATTATATGGGCTACCTATGAGTATCAATCACTTATTTTAAGAGGAACAAGGAAACATTTTAGCTGTAGGATCTATCATCTAAATGTCACAAATATTTATTCAGTATCAGTATTTTCACTAGAAATGAATTGAATTCTTGTTTAATTAAAAATAGTTTTATGGTTTTTAAAAAAGTAATATATGTTTCCCTAAGACATTCCAAAAGCTATGCCCATGAAGGATATTAAATGTCATTACAGACATGTTGTTTTTCAGACTACTCACAATTCTGTTTAATTTCTCTCCTAGATTGCTTTAGAAATAGTCTGGAACCTTCCATTAGAAGATTTCACTATTTTGGGCAAATGTTTTTGGAGTGGAGGGGCAGGAGTTTGATTTTGTTTCTGTAGACCAAGCAGTGATAAGGCAAAAGCATTGGGGAGAGTAGGAGGGAGAAGATAATCTTTTTCTCAGTCATCGTGTCTTATATACTTATGGAGTTGCCAGCATATGGCAGCATGGTGTTTTTAAGAAAAAAATAGAACTTGAATTTCTCAGTTCTCTTGGAACAAGTCTAATAAATATTAATATAGGGGCATTATAATATGGAAAATAATTCTAGTGGAGAGTTGGCAGACACATCTGTGGAGATTAACTGGGCAAGAAAAACCACCAAAGACAAAAAACTGACATGGGCAAAGAAATTGTCCTGGCAGAGCCTGACAGCATAGGGCATTAACATCTCAATAGTCCCAGCGCATGGCACATCCTTCTGCTAACCAACCATGTGATAAATTGGGCCAGTGACAGACCAACTGGGTAATTTCTGTGGTTTTGCTGTCAATCATATCTGCCTGACTGGAATGACCATAACCTGTACTTTCAAACCACACAGTGGTTTGGAGATTATAGAGATTGTGGGGAGAAATGCAAAGACGGGACAGCTAAGAGTCTCTGAGTGAGAGTAAAGGGAAAGTGAGGGTGGAAGGGGTACTGTGTTCTAACAGTGGGCCTCCAGAAGAATGGAAGAATTGGTTAAAGCAGTTCTTAAATTTCTACCAAAATTCTGATTTGCTTTGGAGATTCTAAAGTACTTGTACTGAAGTCCCAATTTAAATAAATTGATCATTTGAAATTTTCTGTTTAATTCTTTGTTAAACTAAAAGATAAATTCAGTATTCTGTTCATTCCTAAAATGACTCACAGGAGTTATAGTAGAATTTATATAATCCTAGAAACCAAAATGTAATGCAGACTTTCTTATTCTCCCCAAAATGCATTCCTTGGAACATAGGCAAATCACTACGTATCTATTTCTTTTTCTAATAAAAGCTATTCTAAACAATGTCACAATTAAACAAAATGGGTGATGATGGGCTATGGGAGGGTTGGGAGACACTTTGCCACCTTCAGGGAGAGGTAACTTAATGGCTCATTAAAATCTCTGTTTCCTCAAAAGGTGAGGAAGCTTACCCAGACTGAACTTCAGCATGAGGTCTCAAGAGAGATGAACTTTTAGATGTTTGTATCAGGGGCAAGCAGGGTCTCAGCTGATTAGATCTGTACACTTTAATTTACTACGTCAAGAGTCCTTGCGAGAGTGGGGAACCAAGCTCAGTAAAATAGATTCCATTTGAAATGTTTAGTGGTCATTAAATTTTATCACCCTATTTTACCTGAAATTTGCAACTTAATTTAAACTCCAAATTTATGACAGAATTAAAGTGGAAAGTAGAAAGCCCTGTGAGGGAAGAACTATTCTGTCTGAATGTACTGAAATTGATTGACTAGATAATTTTCTTTCCAGGATAAAAAATATAAAAACGTGGCTGGTTCTGTTTATTCAGAGGGATGGAAAACATAAGTCTTCAAGATTCAGCAGTCTCCTTGAGTCAAGGTTATTAAAAAGCCTCTAAAAAAAATGCCATTTGGAAACATTTAAAAATACAAAGTGTAGTCTGAGCACAAAAGCCCAAATTTTACTCCATGACAGAAAGTTTAAAAAACTGGGTAGTTAAAAATGAATCAAATTTGTGTTACAGATTTTGTAAATTGTTCCCATAAAGTGGGAAATTATTTTACCTGTCTCCATATACATTCTCTTTGCGATTGGCTCCATGAAAAGCAACATTTCCATAAAGGATCTCTTGGTGTCTTTGTGGAGTCTGAGTTCTGGGCACCTTGGGCTCTGGGGCTGATAGAAAGAACAGCTTGCATGCTCTTGTGACAAATGACAATACTCTAAGCTCATTATGATGTTTTGTCATGTTGAGCTTGTGTGAGATTTGGGCCAGGTCTCCAGAGTCCACTGGGCAATTTCAGTTGGGTTGCAGATTAACTGAGTACTATAATATTAGCCTGTTCATAATATGTCTCTTCTTTTTCTTCTCATGCCACCTTTCCAAACTGGCCTTAAACTTTGTACAGATAACTGCAAGTCTGAAATCCTTCAGGCCTTGATAACAAAAAATACGTTAGGCTGGTAGCTTAAACTAGAAACAGTTATTTATTACAGTTCCAGAGGTTGAGAAGTCCCAGGTCAAGGCAGATGCAGTGTCTGTGTTCATAGTGTTCACAGAGGTAGATATAGCTTTAGGAGGTGGTGAGGACCACTCTCCTCATTCATAGGTATTCATCACCTTGCCCTGTCCTCACCTGGCAGAGAGCAGAGAAGACTCTGAGTCTCTTTATGAGGGGTCCATCCTCATGACCTAATCACCCCAAAGTTCCTTCCTCCTGATATCATCACATTGGGATTTCAACCTATGAATTTTGGGGGTATACAAACATTGGACCATAACACCATGTTCTTTCTTTCCTCTTCCATCTCCTGATAACATTGGCAGTTGTGAAAAGCAATTTTCAAAGTGATGAAACAGTAGTGTTCAACGTATTTGGAAACAAATGCTTATCAACAATATACTTCTGGTTGAAACATTTTCCATGGACTCCTAAGACAAATCTTGACATTGAAGCATTGATAGGACATTGTTGAAAGAAAGTATAGTTCTCATTCGAGGGCTTTCACCCAGCCCCATCTGTGGCTGATTTTCCAGAACTTAAAGAATTGCTCAGAGGATTTCCCCAAGATGAAGTCCTCAAAACTCACTAAGATTATGTTTCACTTTATTAACAAATACTTACTTAGCACTCCTTAATTTCTGTCAAGGTTACGCTAAATCTGCCTCAAAGGGCAATGTCTGTGCATCAAAGCAGAAGAAAATAAACACCTTTTGGCTTGTTAATGCATAATATTAGTAGCTAATGAGAAATTCTTTTGTGTCTTGCACTGTGCTCAAAGTTCTAAATATAGGTCATGTATTCCCTATGACAATTCTATCATATACTGTGCAAGCCTCATAGCTTGCACAGCCAGAAAGCGGCCCTGGCTAGGATTTGTATTAGAATCTGCCTGGCTTCCACACCACTGTGCTAATGCCTCACGAGCTTATGGAGAACTGAATTTCTGCACTTAAGTTGTTTAGGTTCCTGGCCTTTCTTTTAATTTCTTTCTCTCCCCTCACCCCCCAGGAATAATTTGTTAGCAAACATATTACGCATTTAGTGTGGCAAAATACTAACTGACCCTCTCCTTTTTCAAAAAAGATATATAAGAAACTAAATAATTTTAAGAAAGTGCCTTAAATAAGGCAACATGGGGGACTTAAAATTAGTGAAACTTTTCACTGCCTTTCTGAAACTCTAAAACTACTTATAATCCCTTCAGCTCCAAGCTTACATACACATGGCAACTGGAACAGTGTCATATGAATACATATTTTTGGCCCTTGGCATGTGAGGAAGATTTTAATTCCTGGTGTAAGATTAGGAACCATCCAGTAATCTCGGGCACTTCTAGGAAGGAGAAGGGATCATTTTTCTTTTTCCATTCTTGCACCTTTTCTTTTTGCTTATTCATCATGTTTTAAATAAACAGACTGAAGAAAGTTGTTATTAAAGCCCTCCTCGGGCTTCTTCAATTTCAGTTTCAAACCAGGTTCAAAATATTCTGGCAAAAATTAAAGGCAAGGCTGAAAATGTTTTTATAAATTTTAAATTGTGCAAAAAGCGATAAACCTAAAATGAACTGAAAGAATGACTAATAAGCATCTCCTGTTGTGTCTTTGTCTTTATCAGTGATTATTTTGGTTTTGAAAAATTGAATTTGAAGTGCATTCCTTTCCCTGAGCATCTGCGTTCCGCTCACTACTCGAAATTTAATTTGTTCAAATTTTAATGTTTGCTGGTGGAAATGCGAAGGCATTTCCACCAGCAAACATTAGCACACTAATAAATAACATTTTATGTCTGCTAACAATATTTCTGGATTTGCTCATGAAATAGAAAAGTATTACCTACAAGAGACTCTGTGTCTTTACCACGTTCTGCTTGTAATTGAAATCCCAAGTCCTCATTTCGCTGTTTGAAAAGAACTAACACATTTGTCACGAATGAAACAGGTGTGGGGGGAGAGGCCGTTTCTGAGCCCAGCCATGAGTTTAAGTTCCTGTAGCCCAGACCTGAAAGAGCTGGGAGAGCAGAACAATAGGGCTGCCATCCACCTGGACAACAGCACAGCTCATCAGGGGAAGGCCTTTGCTGCCTTTGTCCTTCTGACAGCTCCCCAGCAGTGATGGCTGTGTGCCTCAGCTGGCCCAACAGCAGCCCCAGAGGCAGAAGGGATTGCAGCTCCCTTAAGGAAGGCATATGGCAAACATATAATCCCTTTTACGGTATAGTAAATGAATATAAAAATGTGCGCCAATAATGATTTTCATTTGAACATTAAATTTTATGGCCTGTTGTTACACTGACCTCCGACATCTGTTTAGAGTAAGGTTCTGGAATGCTGTGCTGGCATGTGCGATTTTGAGAAGGAGGCTCCAGAACAGTTTCCCAAGGTTTCCCCTAATCTCCTCCACACACACACACCAGAGTCCCAGTGGTCATAAAAATGCATTTATTGTCTGTTTGTTCATAAAACTGCACATACTAACATATGTGGTATTTCCATTAGCTTCATTTTGTAGAGCTTTTCAATATATATATATATTTCAATGTGACCTTTCATTTGTTTTTGAGGATTAGTATAGACTCCTTTGAGGCAGGTGGACCTGGATTATGGTCTAAGCTCCAACCTTAAATCACAGTGTGGAATGTGATACATTTAATAGCTTTGAGTCTGTTTCTTTGACTTTAAATGAATAAAATTTAATAACGTTACCTATTGAAAGTTTTTGTGAGGATTAAATGAGAACATATGCAAAAGCACCCGATACAAATTTGGCAAATAATAAGCTTTTAATAAGTAATGTTGCTTTTTATGATGCTGGTAATTTACAGCCACAGTACACATACCAGTGTCCCTTTTGTTCCTGAAATTAAACAGTCTCTTTTGTGTACCAGAAACTTTGCATGTGCCACTTCCATTCTCTCTCTTACCCTCTTCCCTTATGTCTTTCAAATATGGCTCATCCTTTGTTTCAGCTCAAATGCCATCTTTCTGTGGGAGCCTAACCTGACCCACCTGTCTAAGGTGAACTTCTGCCCCCACTCCCATCACAGTTGCTGAGTATCTTCTTTATTTATGTCTTCGTCTCCTCTTTTGCAGTGTAAGCTCTGTGATGGCAGAGACTGTATCTTCCTTGTCACTTGTCGATAACTATGTACCCAGTCTCTGGAGTAGTGTGTGCATGGATGAATGGATGGATTAATTAAATGAATAAATGGATAAATGAGTAGAAGAGAGGGAGGGAGAAAGGGTGCACGAAAGGAAGAAAGGAAGGAAAGACATTTGAATGAAAGAAAAAATATGATGGAGAAAAGGAAGAAACTTATATGGCCCAAGGAATGGTTTATATTCTGGGCTATGTTTCTTCCTTTCTCTTTTCTTACCGCTGATCAGTGTACCTTGCCTTATCCTCTCCTTTTGGAGTTGTGTAGGATTGCCACAGGATGACCTCTGTGAGGCAGGTCATATTTCCTAGGGGATACCAACACCTTAGAACAGAGGGTCATCATACTTACTGTAAAGGACAAAATATTTTCCATTTTACAGGTTATGTGCCATCTCACAACCACTCAACTCTGCAATTATAGAGTGAAAGCAACCAAAGACCATTTAGAGGGAGATGAATAAGGCTACGTTCCAATAAACTTTATTTATGGAAAATGAAATTTGAATTGTATGTAATTTTCACGGCATGAAATACCATTCTTTGATGTCTCCCCCCCCCCCCCCCCAGCCAAATAAAAATGTAAAAACGCTTCTCTTCTGGACCTATGAAAACAGTCAGTGGGCTAGATTAGACTCACTGTGACTTGGCCTTGAAATGAGCTAGTTTAATGATTATCTGTCTCAAGGATGTTTGCTTTTTAAAAGGTTAATGGGAATGGGGGGGGGGGGGGAGCAAAGAATAAATTTTTGAGTTCTTCCTCAAAGAATAAATTTCCAGCCTGGCCAGTGTTGCTCAGGGGTAGAGTATCAGCCTTTGAACTGAAGAATCTTAGACTTCATTTCTGGTCAAGGGCAGGTACCTAGGCTGCAGAAGGCAACCAATTGATGTATCTCTCTCACATTGGTTTAAAGTTGATATTTCTCTCTCTCTTTCTCTCTTCCTCCCTTCCTCCCTTCTACTCTTTCTCAATGGAAAAAATATCCTCCAGTGAGGATTAAAAACAACAAACAAAACAAAAAAGAAGGAATAAAATTCCATTGGCAGAATTTTAAATAATTTTGCAAATGGAAGAAAGGATAATTTTGAGTAATCAGACCTTTTTAAACTCCTAAAATCCCAGGCGTCAGTGCTTTCTTATCCACAAGTAGAGTTGTAAGTGTTGAAAATAGTTCTCATTACCCACTAAGACTGCCTGGGTGTGTCTAACAAGTTCTCATCTCACTTACTCTTTCATGATATACTTTGGAATTAAGGATCAATTCCTTTAAGAAATGATTTTGAAAACAAGACAATTGAACTCGGTCATTACTCTTTATTTATAATCATAAGGAGTAAAATGTTTTAAATTTCAAGTAATGATTTTCCTAAAATGTGTGACTTTAAGGTGGGTAAGGAATTATTTTGGGAAACATTTCAAAAATAAAACGTGATATTTTATCCAAATGCAGATACTAAAAACTTATTTGAAATTGTTATGGCCCTATTAGCATTATTTTTATAGCTGTTACTATGTATAGTACTTTCAATTATTTTAAGACAGTAGAGCTTTCCAACTCCTTTTCTTTGCTCACGTCTCTCTCAAACAGCCAAAGCTACAGTTTAAAATTCCACCTTGGGAAGATGCTAGTCAGACTGCAATGAGAAATTACAAAGAAGCTCAATTGGAAGAAAAAGCAGTTAAGTATTTTATAGGTAGAAATATTTAGTTATTTAAAACTAAGTAGTCCAAGTACATTTACTGTATTTTAGGATATACAGGATAAGTCAGCCTTCAGGAATGCTTTCCGGAAGTGCCACTAAGAACTAAGTTTGTTGTTATTTTTCTTAATTTTATTAGATATTAAGAATAATGCACCATTGATTTTTGGAGTATAGATAATTTAAGGTTAGTTTTAAGTTCTTTAACCACCTTTCCTTTCTACCTGGGCTTGTATATTAGGAAGTGGAAATTGATAATAGGTT
Organism: Pipistrellus kuhlii; assembly: GCF_014108245.1. Classification (NCBI taxonomy): domain Eukaryota; kingdom Metazoa; phylum Chordata; class Mammalia; order Chiroptera; family Vespertilionidae; genus Pipistrellus; species Pipistrellus kuhlii. Next base: position 7,176,164 of record NW_023425404.1, read on the forward strand.
TTAATCATGGTCAAACTGGATTAGGAAGCAAGAAAAACCTAACTCATGTCAGCCAAATATATTATTTAAAACCATTTGCTTGTGTTGTGATTATACTTATCAATAGCCTCTCTGGAATAGAATGGTAAGAAGGACCTGTACACAGCATCCCACAGAAGGAATGTGGGAATGGGAGGGAGAGAGAATCTCTAATATAATCTTCTTTGTGCTTTAATTCCTGAAAAGAATTGAGTAAATGACTCTGCATGTAAATTAAGATGTGAATTATTGGAATTGCTTAAAGGTAAGCCATTTAATTCTCCAGGTGGACTGACTGCCTACACCATTTAATGACTCAGCTGTGTGACATGCATGAAAGTCAACCATCAGGTGCTGTGATCCAAATATTCAGAAGGAAGGAGCTCGGAACAAAGGGTTCTATGGTTATGTGGGTTTCCTTGTGAACATTCTTCACTTAGAACCCCAGGAGGCATTTGCCCTTGAGGGAAACAAAGGAGATGTCAGCCTCAGGGAGTCTCATTAGGCGAGCTATATTTGGTGGCAGTCAAATACACACCCAGAAAAAAATGGCACACCCTATTGTTTCCCCAAGTTGTGCCTGACTCATAAATTATGCCATAATCGCTGCTGCGCTGTGATTTGCATAAGAGTTCAGAGCATGTTCAGCTAATATATGACTCACCTCACAACTGGAGACATGCACTTTATTTCTTAAAATGTAAAGCCTTGAAAAAATAATATGATGTGTTGGCTTCTGGGCTATTGGCATTCTCCCCTTACTACTCTACTCCAGTCCCTACATCTCTCCTGGGGGACAGTTAATCTTTGAAATTACATTGGTTGTCATTTGCATTGCCCCTAACCACCATCATAGCCTTTATATTACCTGCAAATAATGTTTAGCTGTTCCCCTGTCCAAATGTCGCTCACTGAACTCCTGTTACCTGGTACCTGCAGTTTCATAGTGGAATTGAGCAGTTTCAAGAGTAAGGTAATCCTGTCTGTTGCCCTTCATTTGGTTTGTAGTCTTATCCCATAGATTCATGCCTATGCATCCCATAGATTCACGCCTGTGCTTTAAAAAGGAATCTTAAAGTGATTCTTCATTTTCCAGGGAAAAATGCAAACCTCATTGCATTGCTTTGTGGTCTGAAATATAAAGGGTAAATCTGAGATCTTTATTACGATAGTTTCATACAGTTGACTGGAAGTGTTTACAGGGACTTTGAGCAAAACCCATACCTAACTTCTGGTTGCATTTCCCAGCAGGAAATCTGTTGAAACAAACCCACAGAGCCACATTTGCTTGTCTTTCTTTTCATCTTTCTCCTCCAACCAGGAAACCATACACACATCCCACTTCAGTGTAAGTGCAAACTCAGCCTTTCTCGATTGGTGTCAAACAGAGGTAAAATGGTCAGTAATAGCCTCACAACAAACAAGTGGAGCTGGGAATAGGGCAGAGGGAAGCTAGACAATAGCTGGGTGCCTCTGGTCTCTGTCATGGTAATAGCAGTGGATGAGAGAACAGATCAGAGACATGGCACACACACTTTGACTCTGTTCTTAAATCTGGTGATAGTTTCTGTTTCTGATTTTCTGCTTCCTGGGTGAAAATAATATAATAAAGTACATTATTGGGTACTCCTTCCATGGAAGGAAATGATGCATCTTTTTAAACTGGCTTTATTTTTTTTATAAATCAAAATGTTGAAGTGTTCATATTGACAATTATTTCGACAAACTCTTGATGCCTCCCTGTGTATTTATTTTTGTATTTGTTTTGTCATTTTGGACCTTGAAGTGGTTTATTTAAAGGTCTCATAAGCAGCTAATTAAATGAGTTTGCAAGAATTAACCACATATTTAATGACTAGAGGCCCAGTGCATGAAATCCATGTACCACTGGGGTCCTTTGGCTTGACCTGCAATCAGGGCTGATTAGGGCCAGGTCAGTCAGGACCAAGACAGAGAGGAGGTGACGGTCCTCGGGCCAGGTGCAGAAGGAATGGATGTTGGATGCTGACGCTGCCATCGTCAGTGCTCTGCTACCAAGAGGTTCCCTGCCTGCCCCCTCCTTCTTCTCTTGCCACAACACCGCTCCTGGGATGGGGAGGTGGGGTTGGGGCACAGGAGGTTGGCCTCCAGCCCCAAGGAGAGAGCCGACCCTTGGCCCACCTGGGAAATGGAGCTGCATCTGCTGCCACCCACCCTGGTTCCCATCTCAGCCCAGTGCCAGGCTCTGATTGGGTGATCAGGGCCTACTGGCCAGGTGGAGGGACTGTGGGAGGTTAGCCAGCGGGGGTAGGTTGGTCGTGGGAGTGTACTGATCATCAGGGAAAACTCCTGTGTTGAGCATCTGCCTCTTGGTGTTCAGTGTGCATCATAGCAACCACTCATTCTGGTCATTCTGGGCACTTAGACCTCTCTCTCTCTCTCTCTCTCTCTCTCTCTCTCTCTCTCTCTCTCTATCTATATATATATATATATATATATATATAGAGAGAGAGAGAGAGAGAGAGAGAGAGAGAGAGAGACTAGTAGCCCTGCGCACGAATCCGTGCACCAGTAGGTTGCTGCCCACCCTCCTGTAGCTCTCCACCCACTGCCCTGCCCTTCTGTAGCTACCCGACCTCCCCCTTCATATGTTGCTGCCCCCTTTTGTAGCTCTCTATGGGCCTTGCTTGTAGTTTGCTGCCCCACTTTCCTGCAGATCCATGATCTGGTCTTCATGCAGTTGGTCATTACTCCTCAGGGTGTAATGGATAATTAGCATATTCCTCTCTTATTATATAGGATGTCTAAATCAAACCCTGGGTGAGGGGGAAACCACTGCAACCTGTTTAAGCCACCCATTCTAAAGCTTTTCACAAGCCTAGAGTAACTTTGACTTTTACCAAATAAAATATAATTTTATGTGTAGAGTGCCGATTCATTTGGTATATTCAGAGCCATCTTTTGTTATATTCTATAGCTTTTTTGTTTTGCAGTCTTGAGGTAATTTGTGATCTTCATCTCTTTATTTGGTTTTTATTTATTTTAAATCATCAAACACTGATTTTTTAAAAAAAAATTTATTTATTTTTGTGTGGTGGTGGTTAATAAAAACCTTCGCTTTCATTTAATATCATGAAGCTTGGAAAGAAATACATTTGAAATGATTGCCAGTTTGTCAAACGTAATGGACTGCCACGTGGAAATGCATGGAGGAGAAAGGGACATATTTGCATTTCATTTTATAGCAGACATGGAGGAAATAGCAGTGAAGTGTGAGTGTGGATGATGAGACAGTTAGCATTGACAGGAAGAATGCCGAGCAGTGATTGTTCTGGGTAAAGCCAGGTGGTGTTTCTTCCAGAAGAAAGGCTTTGTGCTTTTACACAGTGATGGCAGGAAGTCCCCTTTGTGGGTTTTTCTTTTATAAATCATGTGTCTGTCATTGACCTGCAGTCCCAGAGAAGTTTCCAGAACTATTTTATACTCAAAGTTTCTTAGTCTTAGAAGGGATAGACACTCTTATTATATTTTTATGCCAGTATTGTGCTTTTTAAATATGCTAATGAATATATGTAAAGCATTTTTGTAAATGCTGCATTCTTGTGATAAATTGAAGTCACTAAACCTGTTCAACTCTACTTACCAAAGGCAGAAGGAGCTCTGATTATTTAGGCCTTTGAAGCTTCTAGTTCTTCACTTAACCGGAATTTAGAAATCAATGTGTCTAATTGATTGGCTCAGCAGAATCAAATAAACTGTTTAGTGCTCATTTCCTAACTTAGCGTCCAAATTTTTGCCCATCTCCAAGATACTAATGAATTTGTCTTGGTTCATTAGTAAAGTAGCAAAGGAATATATGCAGCTCAAGGCAAGTTACTAACTTTATCATGAAAAGTTAAAGTACATATTTATTAAAACTTAAATTTTTTATGCTGCAATTTATATACAATATTATAGTAAGTGTACAGCATAGTATCTAGACATTTATATACTTTACAAGGTGAACCGCCATAAATCTAGTCCCCATCTGATACCATGTATACATATTATAATGTAATTGACTATATTCCCTGTGCTGTCCTTTATATTCCTGGCTATTTTTAATAAAATGCATATTTTATAGTACATATGCTATATACCTCTAGAGAATAGAACTCTATTTACTTGATCTGTCAACTAGACAAAACGATATGTCTAGCAGTATTATTTTTCCTTAGAAATTCAAGTATATGTAATATTATGAGAATAGGTAGCACTATCCATTGTAACTGGTCAGTGTACAGGAGACAGCTGATAGATGTTTCTCTCTCACAGATGTTTCTGGCTCTCTATCCCACTCTGTGAAAAATCAATAAAATATATGTAAAAAAATAAAATAAAATCCTATAACAAATATTTAAGTGACATGAAGATTATTACATATATTTTATCAGTTAATCTTTATCACGCACTGAGATTTGAATTAAGATAGGCATATTTAACTTAATTTTACTGCTTTGGCATCATGAAATTACTGATTTCAAACTAGCTGTATGTATGCTTTTAAAACATGATAATCCTAAGTAATGTGTGCCCATAAACATATGGCCTGGGGAAAACTTAAGGCCCAAAAATGGCTGTGAATATTTGGAGCCTTCTGAGATGTTTCACATAGATATGCTGTTGTACAAAGTCTGTTTCTGTCTCTATAAGGCATCTAATGAGGTTCTGTTCTTTTCACAAGAATGATAAAGCATTGCTCAATGGTTTTGTCCAGATACACTGTGAATAGATGCCTGGCAGCAACAGATCAAAGCCCACTTGAGGCATTGTATGCAGTTATTATGAAGCACTCAAATGTGACAGTGCATAAGTCACCAACAAAATAGCAGTTAACGTCATGACTCTTTGGGTTTAAGGGTGAAGTCCTCTCAAGTGTGCCAGCAAAATGTGATTGAACAGGTTATATTGTTTAAAATCATCTGCTTTGGGCTGATTTTGCATAATTGATTCATTTAACTCCTGCCCATGTAGCCAAATGTTTAAAGGGTAGAAATGGTTTTGTCTCCCAGTTTGAGCGTGGAGGTTGGGTTGCAAAAGAAGCCCTTAGAGCACTGGTTCTCAACCTTTCTAATGCTGTGACCCTTTAATACAGTTCCTCATGTTGTGGTGGACCCCCAACCATAAAATTATTTTTGTTGCTACTTCATAACTGTAATTTTGCTACTCTTAATAAATCGTAATGTAAATACCTGTGTTTTCCAATGGTCTTAGGTGACCACAGGTTGAGAACCGCTAGCAGGGTCGCCTAAGACCATCAGAAAACTCAGATATTTACATTACGATTCATTAGCTTTAGCAAAATTACAGTTATGAAGTAGCAACGAATATAATTTTATGTTTGGAGGTCACCACAACTTGAGAAACTGTAAAGGGTCGCGGCATTAAAAAGGCTGAGAACCACTTGCCTGAGAGCAAGGCTGTGTTAGGGGAGGCTGGAAGAAAGGAGGTGAGGGCTGGGTTCTTTTTGCTCCTTCGTGTCGTGGGCCCATGGTGGTCCCGGTAGTCACAGGGGACTTGAGCCGAGTGACTCTCTGCACCATACCTGTCCCTGTTCCTTACCCTCTTAGGACAAAAAGATTAATTTGATCACACAAACAAACAAACAAATCCAGATTTCACATGTCTCATCCAACTGCTTAAAATGAAAGAAAGGAAAAGAAAACCGCCTTGACCTTCCTAGAAAGGATGGCTTTCCACTTTCTTAAATCTTCAGACTCTCCTCCTTGTCAAATTCAGCTTCTGTAGTTAGTAAAAACTCCCTGTCTATAGCCGTCAGCTCTGATAAGGTTGAGAATACAACGATTGGATTGAAAATGCAGTCATTTCCCTGATATTTTAACTTGTTAAGTATTATTGTCAATAACCCTTTTTAAAACTGCTATTTCTGTGAAACCTTCTAAGATACCATAAGTGATAAAGACTCATCTAGGTTCAGGACTGGTTATATGTGACATATATTCCTTATTTATTTTTCCTGCTTTGTTTTAATGAATAATTTGCTTATTAATTTCATTTGATGAAGCATTCTTATGTCTGAACTTTACCTTCCTGCGAGATCAAACTTTGTGCTATACACCTAATTGAGAGCTGATATATTACTAAATTTCTTTTTTATATCACTACTATTGTTTAGTCATGGTTCATATATTCAAATGTATCTAATATTATATATCCTTAAGTAGATAAATAATTGTACCAATGCAAAAGAGGTAAAGTCTATTCCACTTAGCAATTATATGTGAATATATGGTATTTACTGCTAAATTAAACCCTGGAGTCCTAACTCCTGCAGAGATGAGGAAAAGCACAGTGATCCTTTTGTGACTGATTCTATTGCAGAGGTTACCCTGAGTTTTCAGTTTTTACATTTTAAAAACAAATTATTAGTAATAGAGAATAAAAAGAAAATTTGAAAATTAAGTAAACTTGAAATGATCTTAATAGCTTTGCTTTTATAATGATATATTATGCTTTATTTGCAGGACCGTGTAAATGTGTTAGAAATGGTAAGTTGGGGCATTTTCTTCTTCCTTCTATCAGAATTCCCACAGGGTCCTGATGTGGATGTCAGAGCACTCCCCAAAGGAAGCAGCTCTAGAAAACATTTTTTAACACTACATCTAAGACTCAAAGGGGAAAATAAGCTAACCTATACGTGAAAGGTATGTGGATGCAGACTTTTAATTTTTTTTTAATTAGTAAAAACAATTATGCTAAGATTTGCTAAGGAAAATGTAATTATTCTATATAATCAGTGCCCTGTATGCTTCTATATTTTTCAATCACTAAAAAGACTGGTGGATAAAAAATTGACATGAGGATGCCATATATGCTTTGAGTTCAGATAAGATAATCAGCTTTAATATTTTTTACATCATTTTCACTAATATCCAAATAGTGATAAAAGATGGTCAGTCTTTTTCTCAATAATTTTGCCTGCAGGAACTAAGAAATATTTTTAAGTGCCTGAATGTAAAGACCACATGCTTGCAATATTTATTGCAAAATGATTTATTTTAAGTGATTTTAGGATAAAAAGGGGACGAACTTATTTTTTGACAATATAATGGTTAGATTTAATGTGGAATTTCTACTCACTGTGCCATAGTGGTTATGGAAAAAACTTATAATAAAATGTTAAATGGAAACAAGTTCAAGATACAAAATCATATGCACTTTAATGATAACATATAATGATAGGCAGATGAAAAAGTAAAATAAGAGTGAGCAAAACTCAGAAAAATAACTTGTTAGACAAGAATTAGGGCTTTGATTTCATTTCTTCTTTTTTAAAAGTGTTATAAAATATGGTTATATTATTTTTTTAACATTTTAATAATAAAAACCATGTGAATTAGAAGTATAGTAAAATAAGTGAATGGTACCATTTTATGATGAAATATTATTCAGCCATAGAAAGTCATATTTTAAAGAGTAAATATTGCCAAAGCATTATGTGGGGGGAAATAGTGGTATCTGAAGGTATAATGGGGAGCATGATGCAAGTGTCAAATATACATATTTTCGTTTTAAGAAGAAGACTTTATGGAAACACAAAATATTAAGAGTGGAGTGGGACTAGTTGTGATTTTAATTTTATCTTTTTGTGTTTTTTAACGAAGAAAAAATAAAACCTTAAACAATAAGGCTAATGAAGAATAAAATAGTTATTTTGTGAGTATGAGGAATGGAAAGATGCTAATGGAGCACACTTTAATCCTGTGTAAACAAGAGATTTTGATTGACAGTGTCCAGACCCAGTGGGTAAATAAGCTATTCCTTAGATTTAACTGGGCCATTTGGAAAGTACACTGACCTTCTCAGTTTCAGTATGATGACATTGTAGGTGAATAAAATGTTTAGTGTTCCTCCACATATATTTTACTTAACCTTAGGGGATGTCTTGCCAACAGGATTTGGCCTATGAACTAAATGCTCTTTTTAAAAGTATGAACAAAAACAGAAATTTTGAGTTTGAGGACTTGAGGTCAGCATACAAAATGCCACTCATACAACATTCACCAAGTCACTTGTTTCTTGATTCCTTCATGTGTAAATATGGTTGTAAGTAAACTTGTTATATCAGATTGTGAGAATTAAGACAGAAGGTACATGGGAAAATATTTAGGACCAAACATATGTCAGGTTATCGCTGTCATCATGGGATTGCTGTTGTTTCTTATTTAAACATTTTAATTATACCAGTATACCACACAAAACTGAAAATTACATCAATAATAACACTTGGACCATAACTTTTATTAGAATTTGTTAGTCTTAAAACTAACAAATGTAATTAATGTAAACTAGAAAATGTAATTAAAAGTATAGGAATACAAAGTGACAATAATAAAAAAGAATTTGTTAGTCTTTCTTACTTATATAATCTCTTTGCTAAAAATACTATGGAGTAAAATGATAAATGCCTTATTTTAAGGATTCCTTTGGAATCAGGGTAAAAATAAAAAGTCATCATGAGAAAAATAAAATTAATTAAATGGAGTAGGTTTTTTTAATGGCAGTTTTCTCAAGATGGATTTAATTTGAAATAATTAAGTAAAACCATAAAAATGAAAATGCTCAGTGTTAATGTTAATGTTCAAATATTATGAGGCCCTTTGACTTTCACATGGCGTTGGAAGGAGCAGATTTAATGCACTGGGTAGACTGCTCAACTGGGAAAGTATTTTATAGTTCATAAAATCAGTTGCTGAAAACTATCTCTGGGCCATTTATTATTCTCTTGCTATTCAGCACTTAAACCATAGAACAGTGCTGGTGGTCTACATTGGTGTGGTCTGATCTTAAGAGTATATAATCCATTGAATGTAAAAATCTGGATTTCCATCATCCAATTAGGAATATGCATAAAAGATTGATTTTATAAGTTCAGTAATTATAATACCTTATAAAGGATAAGATGGTCTTTTTATCATAATGAGCAACTTGATTTGTCTTGTCACCAATTATCTCTGTGCCTAGGTCACAACCATATGTGCATTTTCCCTTCTCTTCTTCAACTTGTCCCTTTCCTCTTTCACTAGCAGGTCAGTTGCCTGGGTTAGAAATGACATTTTACTTGCAAATGCATCCCCAGGGCCTGACAAAAATTCCTGATGTGTAGTGGACAACCAATAAACATTGTAGAATGAAATAATAAATATTTAACTGTATTTTTGAGAAAAACCAGTATGAGAAAGCCCATTTTACTTCTCACTCCTGCATTAGCACTGAGAAAATGTAATTAAAAGTATAGGAATACAAAGTGACAAAAAATGCAAAGCTCAGAGGGAAAAGGTCTCACAACAGCAAGACAAATATGCAAGTCCTTTATAGAGAAAACTAGAGGCCTGGCACATGAAATTCATGAACAGGCAGGGGATATCCCTCTGCCCGGCCTGCACCTTCTCCAAACTGGGGTATGTCTGACTGGTGGCAGTTGGATATCCTTCTCACAATCCAGGACTGCTGGCTCCTAACTGCTTGCCTGCCTGGTTACTCCTAACTGCTTTTGCCTGCCAACCTGATTGCCCCTAGCCACTCTGCTGCTGGCTCAATTGACCCCAACTGCCCTCCCCTGCAGGTCTGGTTGCCCCCAAATGCCCTCCCCTGCTGGCCTGTTTGATCCCAACTGCCCTCCCCTGCCGGCCATCTTGAGGTATCCATCTTGTGATGATGTCATGTGATACCACATAGGCTTTTATTATATAGAATACTCTAGAATAGCCAAAACACTTCTGGGTGCCAAGCAGGAGGCAATTTAAGATTTTGCCATCTCAAGCCAGCCAACCATGGGCTATGCATACATATTCTTATGAAATACATCTAGGTGAAAGAACAGTTTTAGTTATTTGACAGGTCTTGGTAAATAAAGTCTTTTTTATATTCTTTCCAGAAACAAAAAATGGATGATTTTAATAACTACATTACAATTCTTTGGCAGATCAAGTGGGTTCTAATTCTTTGCTTTCAACAAAATTTAAGGGAGGACTTAATTGAGTTAATAGGGCATTAAAATTAATTTTTGATGACAGATCACTATGTAATCTTTGCATAAAACTAGGAAGGCATTCAAGAAATTGGGTGTCATTGTTACAGCAAAACTATTTTCAATTTCGTATTTATTTATGTGAATAATATTTTTCAGGGATTAAATCTGTGGAAATAAAAAATATATATGATATTGAACCCTGTCTTCTTTATATTTTTAATATTTATTATTGAAAATATTACATATGTTCCCCTTTACCCTCCTTAAACACTCCCGCCCCAGGCCTTCACCAATCTATTTATTATCTGTGCCCAGGAGTTATGCATATATGCATACATGTTCTTTGGTTGATCTCTTCCCACCCCCACCTTCCCTTTGAGATTCGACAATTTGTTCCATGCTTCTTTGCCTCTGGATCTATTTTGTTCACCAGTTCATTTTGTTCATTAGATTCCACATATGAGTGAGATCATGTGATACTTGTCTTTCTCTGACTCATTATTTCATTTATCATAATACTCTCCAGGTCCCTCCATACTGTCTCAAAGAGAACCCTGTCATCTTTAAACAAAAATTAGCATTGACATCTGAATACATGAGCTAATTCAGTGCAAGAGAACAAATGGGAAACTATACCCATCCCATTAAGACATATTTTTGGAAGATTTATGTTTGTTTTTTAAATTTAATATATTTTTTCTCAAAATTTAATACTTAATGTTAATTTTAATAATAAATTAATCGTATAACCCTTAGAGCATTATTGTCAGAGAATGCTTAAAAAATCAGTTTTTCTCTGTGTATATATTTTTTTCTTATACAGGGAAGGATGTGTGTGGTATGATAAGATAGCCATTAAAAAGTCTTGCAAGCATAAACGTATTTCATATTAGAGTTAACAGTCTGTAAGAAAAAAAGACTGGAAGTAAATTCAAAGGGAAAAGGAACAATATAGAATGTCCATCTTTTAAAGAGGATATTAGTTATTTTCTAAGTGGATAAATGGTGGTAACAAATTATTAAGCTATTTTAAATTCACTGAGTAAGATTATAGGAGTAATATGATTTTTATTTGAAGATATTAGTAGTATTACAGAAATTTTATTCTTTGAAACTACCTAAACTTATGATGAAAACATTTAGACAACTTAAAAATGGGGGGGAGGGGAGACAAGGTAGATACAAAGTTTAAAAAATTATTTAGGGAATATCTACTGGAATATTTGAAAACCACTGACTTAAGAGCAAATGTGTAATTATATATTTGCAATATTTTAGTGCTTCATCAGCTTCTCAAAATAAAGTTATTTTAAACAATCTAATCTTCCTTATTTTCAGTGTATACTTACAGAGATAATACTGTTTACAGGATAAATGCTAACCTGTAACTATAGGGAGAAAAGCATACATAAATGTGCCTGTGCTAAGAAAAATTACAAAACATTGGAAAACTTTTAGAAATATGATTTTTATTTTTAAAAGCCTGTTAGAGTCTTTCATATATCTCTATAGGATTCCTTCAGCTAATATTAGTGGTGACAGATTTGAACTGTGCATGTCAGTTATATTTAAGATCTCGGTGCCCCAAGGACAGGAGTATGCCAATATGTCTCTATGGAAATTACTAAGTAATACTATATATACTCTTATTTCACATGTTTGCCAATAGAATAGACAATGGTGGTTGGGGTTTTTATTTATTTATTTTTAAATATATTTTTATTGATTTCAGAGAGGAAGGGAGAGGGAGGGAGAAAGAGAAACCTCCATGATGAGATAGAATCATTGATTGGCCTACTCCTATAAGACCCCCACTGGGCATCTAGCCTGCAACAGAGCATGTGCCCTGACCCAGAATTGAACCTTGAACTCCTGGTTCATAGGTTGGTGCTCAGCCACTGAACCATGTAGGCTGGGCTGGAGTTTTTATTTTGCCTGTCCTGGATCTGCCTACTAATTGTGTTTATCCGGCTACATGTGCAGTTTACTCTACAGGGAGAGTTACTGAAGAAGGATTGTTATTGTTTGTTAGGGCACTAAATACTGCTCTGGGGCACTTAGGAGTGCATGGGCCCAATAGAGTTAATGTACTTACTATGGTGTCCCCATTAAGCTCAGGAAATAACTGACTTGAGTATGTAAATCTGGCCAAGTAACCATAAATTATTTGCAATAATTTATTTGCCTCTTCTACGTATTTGTAAGAATATTGAAGCTAAGTAAAACTTGCCTTTATCTCTTTATAAAGCTAGAATCTACTGTTTCAAAACCAAAGATCAAGTTAGGTTCATTTTGGGTTTTGCCAAGGCTACTTGCCTCTCATTGAGGTTGCCTGAAAAGTTCATTCAGATTGGCTTCCCACCAAAGAAAACGCAGTGTGCTCTGTACAGTTTTGACCCAGAATCAGGTGAATCTCAGCGGTCTTGGCTGAGCTACATTGTAAAATTTTGGATTTGTTCGAACTTGACACTTCCTGGGAACCCATTCAAACTGAAACCGGAAAAGGGTTTTGCACAAACCCTGTCCTGCCCGTTCTGCCAAGTTTCCCACTGCTCCAATGTTAGCCTACCTTCTGTATATTCACATCGAGGGCAAGCAGAATATCCTCATGAATCTCTCATGAAGGATCTTGCTTGCCTCAATCTAGACATTCTCCTTTCACCACCTGGCCCCAAAACACAGAGCTTGTATTCTGGGTTAGTCAGTATTAAAATATGTATGTTTTCCAATAATGGGGTCATCTTCAAAAGGTTAAATTTCTACAGCATGATGGTGCTTATGGTCCTATGAAGAAAATGCTACTTAAAACAAGTAGGCTCTTTATTCAGAGTTGCAACCTTGTGGCAAAGGGTGATGACCAATGAAAAAATGTAAGAATTCAGCCTGCAGAACTGGTTTCTTACAGCCTTGTCCATTTTTCATAAAACCTGTGAGTCAGGGAAGATATCATGGAGAAGTTACATAATGAATGTGGCTTCCCCAGCTGATGAATTTAGTATTATTGAATTGCTCAGTGTTTGGAGGTCAGACTGGCAGTTTCATGTTTGATGCTAATAAGTAGTCACACTGCCCGTCTAACTGCCTTGCTTGATAATGCATTTTAATAGTTCTGTTCTAAGCACTATCAGTGACATAACACATTCTCCGGGTACAAAGCTCATGCTTTATATTTTGAAGATAATATGAGTGTATTTTGTAAAACACAATGGGTATCTTTTGAAAAATAGTCTATATAGGAACTGCTTTCTGTTCTATTCAAGAGAGAATATCTGGGTGAAATCCCAAAGTAATTATATATGAAGTTTTTTTTTAAATCCGACCTTAACAATAAAACAAAGTATCAGTATTACACCCTCAATATACATACAATTGGTGGGAAAAGTGTATGTTGCACATATTTTTGAAGTAGTCTTCAAATGAGAAGCTGATTTGGGGAATTTTCATTTTACGCATCTAATTTTAATGACATATAAGTTTCAGTTGAAATTATATGCCTAGTTTAAATAGATTGAGAGTCAGAAAAGCTAGGTTCGGTCATATCTCTGCCAAATTCAGGCCCAGGACCCTAGGCAAGTTGCTTAAACTCTCTACCCTTTAATTTCCTTTTTCTTTTTTTTTTCTTTTTTCTTTTTTTTAATGCTTGAGCTTGACTAGATAATATTTAAAAGGTCCTCTCCCTAATAAGCTATTTTCTAGTCTAGGAGTACTTAAACATCCAAACTTCACAACATTTCCACTCTGCAAATAGTTGCTATCAACTATTTTAACCATATAATATTAGAATATTACAGATACTTGTTGAGTCCCTACCTGTCTCAATATGTCCTAGGGCATATGGCAGATTAGATCCATGCTGCCATGGATCTCAAGTTTTAGATAATGTTACAATTTGAAGGATTCTTAGAGATTCATGTGAAAACCCCTCACCCGATAGGTGAGAAAAATGGAGTACTTTTTTAATTGTCAAGTGTGATTTGCAAATAGACATAGTGTTCTTTTTATTAGTGGCACAGTGTTCTTTTCATTCCACATATTCCACTTGTGACTGATGAGAGTAATGAAGACATAAGCCAGGAACGCCTTACAAGTGTCTAATGAATTACAGAAAGCGAAGAGGAAGATAAGTAGCAACCAGATTCCATATTTACCTCTAGCAGGACAAGAAGTAGACTCGTAAATAGGACACTGATATTCTTGGACCCTATTCAGAAATTGTCAGAACATGCCCTCAACTCAGTGGTAAATGGAGTTTCATAAAGCCACTTTGATCTGGTTTTCTTCATTTTGAATGTTGGAGAGTTGGCATGTCCCTAGGTTGCCTTACCAGTTCTGTCTTGAGCTTGCTCAGTGATATTAAAAGCTTCAGTCTATGTTTTTTATCATGCATCTGTATACCAGCTCTAATTCCATTCACACAGTGTTTATAAAATTTAAGGGCTTTTAATAATAAACTTTGATCTCAGATGAAAGGCTAGGGAGGATATAAATTTTCATTATTAGCACTGTTAATATAAATAGCCAAAGTTGTCTTATGTTAATTATTTAACATTAGTAAATGATTTCAACCTATCATTGCCCCAATTACATTGTATTTAAACATCAAAGAGTAAAAGGCTAGACCATCAAAATAGCCCTTCCCTTCCCATTATTCTCTTTAGGCTCTGTTCTTAATTATTTTGCATTTATTATTTATGGAACTGGTGTTCCATAAATGATTTTCTAGAGCTTCTTCAATGTGTTTCTCTATTAGCATCTCACTCTCTCCCTGTATCCATAGCAAAGGCAAGTGGGATGTTCTTGACATGCTTGTGTTACTGTCCTCAGATGTTAACCATAGAAGTATATTAAAGATAATTCACTGTCTTAAAACATTTGGATTCTATAAATTACTCCCTTTACGTCTTTTCAGAGAACTTCCTGTTTTCATCTTTATTCTTTATTTCTCAGAACTTGTTTTGCTTGGTAATACCTCAGAGCTCCTCATTAGACACTAGTTTTTCCTTGAAGAAGAATGCATTTGTTCCAAGACATGTTGGGGTTGAGTGAGAGGGTAAGGAAAAAGCCAGGTGAACTCCAGATTTCTTAGAGAATAATCTGGGCGTGGTGGGCCGGGAGTTAGACCTGATTGTGAGTCCTAGCACTTTGACATGGGCAAGTCACTGAATCTCTCTGAGCCCAATTTCTGTGATCCCTAAAGTATGTCCAATGCTTGTCTTGTTTATCTCACAGGTTGCTGAGAAGACCAAGCGAGATAGTGGTTCAAAAAGTCCTTTCCTAATTTTAAAAAATAGTCTCTCTTTATGTATGCATCACCTTCACCAGTCTCAAGAGCAGGATATAGACTGGAAAGTTTTGGCTCATTACTCCGGACATTTGAATTTTCATCCTAGTTTTGCGATGCTGGTTATGTATCTTGGCACTCTGTGTTATACAGATTTCACCTCCAAAATTCAATTCCGTTTTTTCAAAGTTCAGCTCTGAGAAATTTAGATTTACAGTCCTTATTTAATAATCCTAATAATTTTCATTCAACACACTCCTACCCTCAGATTCAGTTGACCTGGGGCAAATCCCGGTATTTTTTAAAGCTTCTCAGATATTGCTAATAAGAAGGCAAGGTTGAGAATCACTGCCTCTGGCCATCTTCTGTCTGCCCTTTAAGAATGTCCACCCTGTAGAGCCTGGTATTCCTCTGTCTTCATGTCTATTGAATTTGGTGCTGTTTATTTTCACTGAATTAATTTCTTGTCTTTTTGATTGATACCACTATGTATTCTATCCTCAGTATTTTTTTTTTCTAATCTACCAAAACAACAGTAGTAAGGTTCTCTCTCAAACATTTTCCTTAAATTCCAAGAATCTAGGGTGCTTAATTTTAGCATCTTATTAAAACTTAAGATTTTGTATACCTCACTTTGAAGGCAAATTTGCCCAGTCATGAATTCGCCACTTCACTAATTCTCTTATTTTAACAAAGTTACCAATTTGTAAAAACTTTCTTTGGAAACTATATGAGCAGTGACAAAAAACAATTAAGTTGTTTTTTAAATAAGTTATTTATTGGATAAATATGCAATTTTGTCAATTTGCTTTTGGCATGTTGACTGAGATTATGTAAACTACCCAACTCCCTCATCTCTCCTTTCTAATTTTTGCTCTTATTACTTTTTGTTAATTCCCTCACACATACACCTTTTATTCATTTCTCTATTCAACATGCAACAACCAACTACTCAATGCAAAGGACAAAGTGTGAGGCATAGTTCCTTTTTCAAGCCTGTTTAAGGCAAGCACTTCGTGAACTCTCATACTTCATATTACACTCACAAAAATAGTTTAGGAAGGCTCAGGGAAAGGAGAAATTCATCACTACAAAGATGATGAGAGTTCTGAAAGGGAGATAAGAGTCAAAGAAAGACCTTTTCAGGGTGGTTTATCCTTCTGTATACCACTGCATCAATTGTACCCAGCCTTGATTTTTATTTCTTTTGGTAAGAATTTATTTTTTTACTTTTATTTCTTTTATTTTTTTTTAATTTCTCAAAGAACAAAGAGAAATTTTCCTTTTTTAAAATAGGAAAAAACTCATCTGCCTTGCAAAATCCACATTGGTCTGTTGAGCCCTATTATAAACCTAAGATGCATAATGGATCTTGATGTTGAAACATTTATCTATTTTATAATTCTAGAAATTATTTTATTTTATCTATAAACTGTTTTGAATTTTTCTAGAAAAGACTAAAATACTATGAAAATAAAGGAACAATAGAACCACAAAGAAGGATGTTACAATAAGTGAACTATGGTATAATATTTCAGCTTACTTATTGTGCTGTCCAGTATATATCAGGAACCAAGAATCTGTTTGCAAGCTACCAAGTTAGCTGAGCACACTTGCATGAGTGCTGGAGAAGACACCAAAGACTTTATTATTTGTAGTACAACAGGCCCCATGAGCTACATGTTTGCATTGGTTCCTTTTGCTCCCCAAGTCCTGTAGGCGCATTGTGGAAGTGGGTCCAGGTGGTGGTGCACACTCAGTGAATTTGTGTTATATGTGATGAGCTCTGGGTCTATGCAACCCCCGATTTTACAAAGGCAGCTATAGAAAACCCTGTTGAACTCTTGCCCTAGATGGAGACACTGTTTCTAATTTCCAAGTCTTTTTGCTGTACAGACATTCTTGAACAGATATTCTGGGACAAAAACTATCACAAGACATCTAGCAATGCAATGGAGAAGTACCTTCCAACAAAATATAATATTCTTTTTCAAGAAGAAGTCTTTAAATCTTTTCCATTATTATTATTACTTTTATTGAACTCATATTGAAATTTAGAATTTCTCATTTTCCCACATAATGACAAAGAAAACTGACAGAGAAAGACCTTTCACAGTTATTAGATGAATCAAAAGATGAATATAAAGAGACAGACAGTGGTACCCTAGATACTAATGATGATGGTGAAAGTGATTATATAAGTAAAAAGTCAACTTATGAGTCTTCAAATGATAATATCCTAGATGAATTTTTGCAAACTCAAGAAACAATGATGAACAATATATTTCTAAAGACAAAAAGGAAATTGGAAACTCTCATCCTGTTAGCTATTCAACAAGAAGGACTTCATCATGCAGTATTTTGCAACAAGAGCCTGAATCAGCCCATTTTGCTAAAAGAATGCACTCGTTCACCTTTTGTTATGTTTGTGCACCAAGATTAACTTCATATGGTTTCTAAGTGGGCAAATATTAAAATCAAATTTATAAAAATGTGATTGGAAAGAAAAAATGTTATAGCAATGAAAATTTTCATTGGGTCACTCATGCTTAGAAATCTGAAAATGAAAAATAAATTATTCAGTAAAGAAGATGGCCTTATCAATTTAAAAATATTAGGAGCTGTCACAGTTTCAGAAATACTGTGTTTTGAAGATGCAAGTGCAAGAAGAACGAACCAGAAGTAAAGTGATAATAAACTGGAACTCATTAGAAACACGTTTGAAATCTGGAATCAGAATTTGGAAAATGGTGTTTTCCAGGATTGAGAATGATGGTTTTTCAGTGGTACATAGCAGTCATACTTTCAAACCAGGAGAATGTGTAATATGCTTCAATTCTCATTAAAATGTCAAGTAAAGTTATTTTTACTCTATTTTCTCCAAATTATTTATCATCAGCTAAATTATTTGTTTAAAAACTTGGAATGGAATAATACTATAGTAAATGGCGACTACTTATTTTCCCGATATACTAAAAATTAAGCAAAAGTACATTGTTGTGGTCCAGGATCTGGGAGCAAACTGCCCTTCTGTAGTTCCACCTTTCTGTTTTAAGTTGTTAATTTGCTTTTGTTACAAATGAATCTCCTGTGGTTCAGTGTGCAAGTTACAATGAACATCAAGTGATACTATGGTACATTTGATAGACCCAGTTTTCACTATCATAGTCATCTTGTTTGCATTTCCAGGAAGTTCTTTAAAGCACTGGATTTCCTCTAAATTTGAGAGGGAGAGAGTGTATATGCTTTAAGTAGGACTCTAAATGATTTTGAGATATATACCTATGTCTGTATCTTCTTAGAAATAATATAGAGCAAAGCTCTTCCCTTTGGTCTCCAATTGAAGTTTGGTGGCAGAGGGGAGGAAGGAGATGGCAGGGAAAACAATATAAAATACTTCAAATTTAATCTTTCTCATTGATTCTTCTCATGGGTGTTTTTTCCTAGAATATCCTATGAAAATGTGGGGAGCAGGAGTCCTCACATAATTTAATCTTAATTATTGTAATGTCATTATTTCATTTACAGTGTATCGCAGAATTTACACACTTAGATTTACTTAGTAGCATATGGGATTATTCTTAAATCAAATGCAAATTATCCAATCTTTCACAGTAGCAAATTTTTAAAATAGCATTTCATGTATAGAACTACTAGATGACTGTGAAGCAAATAAATATTTATTTATTTATTATGTGTTAACAACATAGATACAAATTATGCAAGTCATAATCCCCATATTTAAAATTTTCCAATTAAATAGGGTGAGAAAACAGTTAATGAAAAATTGGAATATAATATACACATCTCTTGCTGTTGCCCTAATAATTTATTTCCATTCAGGAACCAAAAGAATATGTTTGATTTCAATCTGTTCAGCTTGAGCAGAATATAGTGACATAATGATATTATAGTTTGATTTGTACGTAGCAGGTGCTTACTAAGTGCTTGTTGGATAAAGGAAAGAATGAATACCTATCCAGTTTCTGTATAATAAGTGCCATGTAGTCCTGACTAATTTCCAGAGTAGTGCATATTTTCTAGTTCTCATAACATATTTTAAATGTCCAAAGTCATATGCTGTTGGCTACTTATTTTTTAAAGTGTGTCTAGTAAAGACTACAGGACTGTTTGTTTTAGTTGAGTATGTTAAAATGAAGGCTGGGAGCAGGGGAGCCTCAGAGCAAAATTTCAAATTGTTTTGGCAAGACCAACTCCTTTTTATACTAATCACCAGGGCACAAAGCACCATTGTTATCCAACTGAATGAATGCATGGCTTTCATTTAGAAAGAAAGAAGACGGAAACTTTCTAGCAATCAAAGTTTCAGGAAAACAGTCAGTTGTGGCAAAAGTCAGATGAATTTGCTCACCAAATAATACTGAAAGCCGGATTTTGCCCATTGCTTTCCTGCTCCATCTTTCACAGCCAATGGCTAAGCAGTCAGAAACTCACTCTCTCTCTCTCTCTCTCTCTCTCTCTCTCTCTCTCTCTCTCTCTCTCACCACACACACACACACACACACCAGTATATATACATTTGCTCTTATTTAAATATATATAAGTATATATTTAAATTATCTAATATCTATCTATCTATCTATCTATCTATCTATCTATCTATCTATCTATCCATCCATCCATTTGCACATGACCCCTCTTGCCTTTCTGTTCAGCCATCAAGACATCCCTTAGCAGAACATCTCCACCTCTTAAAGTTCACCTTTAGTGATCTGTCTACCAAAATGCATTGCTGTAACTTCAAATTATTGGTTCTTGGGATTCCTTAAGAGATAGTAGAGTTGAATTTTTGATGGCTTTAAACTATGCAGGACAGTCACTACTTTGGCAGCAGTCAGCCAGGAAAATTCTTTGTGCAAGATCCAAAAGAGTGTTTCTAAGTGTTCAAAAAAGGATTAATTATGAAAGCAAACTTTAAAAGTATAGGCGGAGTTGATCTCAGTTATTTTTGAATTAAGTCTCAAAGCCACAATGATAAAAATAAAATCCCTCACCTGACTTCTATTTAGATCTGATCTGTCTGTCACCAGAAACTCATCCATGTGGGGGGATTAACTGTTCACATGTGCTTTCAGCATCCAAGTGCTGTGTGTGTAGCAATGGAGAATGATCACTTTGTTCTGTCACTCTCCTGGAGAACACAGGGCAACTCTGAAAAAGAAAACGACCCTTTATTTTGAGAACAGGGAAGATTAATTATGGTCACCTCACCAAGATGCTTTTAAGTAAATTAGCCTGGTCACCACCTCACCAGAACAATTATTCCTTTTCAGAGTTCCATATCAGGGCCCCTTGTTTCCATGTTAAATAGGGAAGATGCAAATGGAATTGCTTACTTGAATGTATCTTGACACCTTGGGGCTAGGGATTTGCAGTATCTGACAAATGATTAGCATTTCCAGTGTCTGCCCTCTGTCCTATCTCCTTCATGGCCTAGCCAGCTAAGCCCCTGTCATCTCATCCACAGGAAACAGGTTGCTCTTCACATCACACTCTGCTACTTTATTAAATTATGTCCACAAAAAGTGTTTGTTTGCATCTTTGTCTCTTTAACTGTCTAGAGTAGACCATTTGATGCAACTTTACTGCCCCTCATTTTTCTTACAGTTTTTTTCTTATTTCTTTAATTTTGAGTCTATTTAGAAGCATTCTCTGTTCTCAAAAGCAGTCAGTTTTTAAATTCTATCTTTAAAAAATAATCTGCGTTATACAGTAAACCCTTGATTTTGCAGACCTCGATTTAACAAACTTTTGATTTAATAGACAAAATTCCCGGTCTATATGTCATATTGAAAATTAATATCCTGTTAATTTTAAAATGATTTTAATGAAGATTTTCTTATAATTAAGTTAACAGGTTATTTGTTTTATTATTAACTTACTGTTATTTTTAACAAATGTTAGCGAATAGGCCATATGTTGGAAAAAAATGCTGTCATAATTTCTCTGACATAAATATTACATTACTACTATTATAGTCTATGTATTTAAATTCAAGGGTCACCGCTGGTAAATAATGTTTCTCAAATGATTAGCACGTGATCACAACGCGTCGCTCCCAGTAATTGGTCCTGTTGTTGCCTGGCGTGACTTTCTGCAGCAATTTTAACTTGTGTCAGCAATGTTCCCACGTGCACTAAGCCACACCCCACCCTGTGCATTTGTTTTACTCGTGGTGGCTGGTAAATGCACACATTTACTAGACCTTCAGTATAAATGAAAAATTTATACTATACTACATATAAAAAATTTCTATGAAATTAAACTTTTCATACATAATTTTATTACACAAATGTATCTACATAAGTGTGAACAAACCAATTTGTCAATTTTTAAACATGTATTCAGAAAAACCACTTTACTAAATACCAGATACCCCATCACCCAAATTAATTTATTATATCCAGGTTTTACTATATTTTTCTTCTCATATTTCTAACATATGTGTCTTTAGTGACCTTTATGTTAAGAAGGTTCCATTCATAAAATTAAAATCTATGTATAATATGAAGTACTCGGCACTGGAAATATTGGGGAAAAATATAGTCCTACTTCTAAGGAATTCACTGTCTACTGAAAGGGACAAATAAACACACAGTTGGGAATTGTTTACACATGTGATGGGAGATATGCATGTACATAGCAAGCATTGAGGATGGGCTCCTAACCCAGACATGGGTGAGAAGTTTACAAAACAATTACTAGTGTTCTCATTGTAGTTATAGCTAGTGTTCATTGTTTATTGGTGCCCTGCCCTGCTCTAAATATTTACATGTATTAGTATATGTGATCCTTGCAATAATTCTGCACTATGGGTATTATTATAATTTTTACTTACAGATGAGGAAACTGAGTCCCACTGCAGAGGTGTCCAGGAATTTCTTTAGGGACAAATAGCCATTAAGTGACTCAGCTCATACCTACTGGCTCAGGAGCCCATGCATTTAACTGTCCTGTTAGAGGAGGTGGTTACCAAGCCAGGTCTTGCACAGGGAACATCAGTGAGCTGAACTAGGCAGTGTATAGAGAACATTCTAGATATATGGATCTTCATGTGCAAGGTGACAATGGCACAAAAACTTTGAGGAGAGCAGCAAAAGTATGGAATAACATTTATGGTAATAGAACTGAAGCTAATTAGCAAGCATTATTTAGGGAAAAACTATAGAATCTTAATTATTTTTAAGACAGTTATAAAGCCTGGGGAGGGGGAGAAAAAGCACATTCTCTGTCTGCTTTTGGAAGTGTGTGTTCTCAAAATACAAAATGACAAATATTATTTGGAATTGGTAATTTGAGGGGCAAATACCCAAGAAAACAAGAATGTCTTCCTTCCTAGTTTCCTTATGCAATCATTTGTTTTGCTTTCTGCCACTGAAGGGTGAAGGTTTCCCACCCAGCTGATGTTCTTGGGTAAATATTAATCTCTAGAACACCATATATGGTTTCCTCGTTATTTTATTTCCTCTCTATAAAATAGTTTTGTTTTGTTTTTGCCCTCTTTCCAAAATTTTAAGCTTAAAAACCAGATCCAATCTGATTTGGAAAGAAGGTAAAGCTACAGTGGACTAAAGCTAGACTAAAAGGAATCTTAGAAATATTTAGATCCCACTTTTCCATTTTCCTGATTTGAAAAATGGGTTAAATGATATCCCCAGGTTCATTCTGGTTATGGGAAAGCTGAACGATATAACGTGGTAACTCCTGATTTCTAACCACTGATCTTTTCCACTATATCTTGCTGCCTGTCCTCAAAAAGAAGACTATTACAAATAAAAATATTATTTGATTAATTTAAATAATCTAATGTTATGCATGTCCTTGAGATGTAAGAGGATTTGGGGTAAACCAAGAGGTTTTGGTAAAGCATCATTGGACTTCTGGAAATTCAGTACATTCTTCAATAAATTTCTCCTGGAGCTTCACCCAAATGGCACTCTGAAGTGGGTCTCAGTTTCTGTTGCTCAGCAGCTCCCCAGCCTGTCTGAAACTAAATACAAAATCTTCCATGTGGCCTGAAAGGCTCTTTAGGATCTTGCCCATGCATCTTTGTCCTCAGCTCACATCTAGAACAGTGCATGTATAGAGTGGGCATTAGTAAATGTTTGCAGATTGCACAAAGGAATGAAACTCTTTTCTTCATTGAATAAGACACATGCATTTATCAAGAAGCAATACCTCTTTATGAGGAACTGTCTGAAGTGCTGGGGATACTCTGGTGAGCAAGACAGACATGCCCCACTCCCATGATACCACCTAGTGTCAATGCAAACAGTAGTCAAATAGTCACACAAAGAAGTGTTCATTAGCACTCTGTTCAAGGTCACACAGGAAAAGCTCATGATGCAATGGGCAAGCGCATTTGACTTTTGCCTTCACTGACGTGATGAAAGATAGTAAAGTTAACCAGTCACTTAAGATTTGACACATTTCAGTAGAGGTAATATTTACATTTAAAAAGAAATATTCAAGTGGGGTTAATGATATGCATGGTGAAGTTTTTAGGGAAAACTGAACTAATGTGTCAAAAAATAGGTTGTGTTAATATATTGTTGTGGAGATAGATAGATGGATTACTGCATGATAAAGCAAATATAATAAAATGTTAATAGTAATATCTAGGTGGTAGATATACAGGTCATCTCTAAATTTCTTTCAGATTTCCTGTATGCTTGAAAATGCTCATATTGTGGGGGCGGGTAGTTTTCACCAGATAAGGTGACTGGGAGAGGGAAGAGTCTCCACTGAGGGCACAGAATCTACAAAAGTAATTTATGTGCCATTACACTTGTTACTTCTATGTTTTGGATGATATCTGTAAAACAGAGAATATGTTTCTAAATATTGGATATAGTATTAATTAAGTTTGTCCTGTTTCTGCTTTATACTGTTAACTCATCTTTATTAGCTATAATTTTAGATTGTCACTGACCTGCTATCTGTATTTGAGTTGCTAGAGTTGATGGTACCTCACAGACTCAGTGCACTTATAATACCTGTTATTTCGGAAATTATTTGCCAGTTTTCAGAGCACTTTCACATTCACATGCTTAGTTGATATAACAGCGTGTTACTTTTAATTTGTGTAATTAAGAGATTGTGCATATCCAGGAGCAGGTATGCTCATTTTCAGTTCAGCATACTTTCCACTCATCGCTGTTCCTTGGCCAGCTTGAACACATGTCTGGGACCAGTAAATCCAGAAGCTTAGTTTCTTTAACCTGAAACCTTAGTAGGCATTGCTAAACCCACACTCTTCCAGGAAATCCTGCTTATACTGTTTGCCTATTATTAACAGACTAAAGGCTTGGTGTATGAAATTCATGCATGGGCAGGGGGTGTCCCTCAGCCCAACCTGAACCTTCTCCTATCTGGGACATCCCCCTCACAATCCAGGACCACTGGCTTCTAATTGCTCACCTGCCTGCTTGCCTGATCACCCCTAACTGCCTCTGTCTGCTGGCTTGATCATTCCCAACTGCCCTCCCTTGCTGGCCTGATCACCCCCTAACTGCCTTCCTCTGCTGGCCTGATCACCCCCTAACTCCTCTCCCCTGTCTGCCTGATTGTTCCCTAACTGCTTGCTCCCCAATGCCAGTCTGATCTTGCCCCTAACTGCTTGCTACCCTGCTGGCCTGGTCACCTCTAATTGCTTGCTCCCCTGCAAGCCTGATTGCCCCTAACTGCCTCTGCCTCTGTCCCCACCACCATGGCTTTGTCCAGAAGGAAGTCGGACATCCAGAAGATGTCTAGTCAACCCAGGCTAATTAGCATATTACCCTTTTATTAGTATAGATAATCACGTTTTGAGGGCAAACGTTCTTAAATTTCTTTGTCAGTATATTTTATTTTCAGTTTTAAGACATTTATGTGATGGCTTTAATAGAAATTAGATTGTGGATCTCAAGACGCTCCTCTGGGTATACCAGTTATAAAGGTCTAATTCATTGTTCAGCATGAAGAGAACACTAAGCTAGTCCTCATTTTTCTTGGTATATTATTTTTCTCTTATGTTAGGTGGTGGCAAGAAATATGTTTAAATAGGGAATCTCAAGTATTTCATGGAGAAGAGATATGATTCTTTATTCCCTCTGTGCTCCTTTCTCCTTCAACTTATTCCTTTAAAAAAAAAATCCCCAAATTAAGCTAACAATAAGGTCATGGGTTGGCTATAATATAACTTGGTTATATCTAAGAAATAAGAAAGCAATAATCTGGAATGGCAGATTCTGTAGATTTCATGTAGTTAATAACTTAAAAAATTATTTTGGCTCTGTCAGTGGATAGAGCATCAGCCTCCATACCAAACGGTTCCAGGTTCAATTCTGGTCAAGGGCACATACCTTGGTTGCAGGATCCTTCCCAGCTCGGACCCTGGTCAGAGCATGTCTACTCGATGTGTTTCTCTCACATCGATGTTTCTCTCTGTCTTCCCTCTCTCTCTCAGTCTCTCTAAAAGATCAATAGAAAAATACCCTCAAGTGAGGATTATATAAATAGATTATTTTAATGAGAGAAAATACCCCAAAAGCCTTCTTTACCAAAATTTTCAATGAAGATATACTATCCTCAGATTTTACAAATTTTTGCTTTTTAAAGAAGGTCTAGAATTATGTTGCAAGCCAACAAAATATAATTTGTTGACAAAACTTCTTCTGTACTTTAGCTCACATATAGGCACTGATGTCATATTGCCACATTAGGTGGTATTTTAATTTAATAAGCCTTATGCACCTCTTACCCCAAGATGCACATAAACACTTCTAAGTGGGCGTCTGATCTTTAGCCCTCTCTTATAGAGTTCCATTTAGAAATAGAAGGTTTTCCCTTGTAGTCCAAGAAATCCACACACCTTTGAGCATTGGGCTTCTTTGAAGAATATACATCAACAAAATGGCTTTGCCATCCTGTTCTCTGCTACCGTTGAGCTTGGTCCCAGTGAGTGTCTTACGCAGCTTGGATGAGAAGAAGGCCCTATGAAGCCAGTGCAGCTGTGCTGGACACAGTCACCACAGCAAAAAGTCAGACAGTCTCTCCTTTTTATGATCTCACCCTTCCTCTCCTTGAAACTTGTTTACTCAGGTCCTCTTACCATCTTTCAGCCATTTGTCAAGAAAATTTTGCAGTGGATCTCTTTCCAAATGAAATAGAATTGCATTTTTGAACCCAAATAAACCGCTCCATAGCCTTGTTTATTTAATATCTGTGTAGTGCCAAAAAATGCACACGCTTACTTTAAAATAAAAATACAGACAACATCTTCTTTCTTTGTTCATCTAAACCTCAAAACACTTTATTCCAACAGCACTATAAGAAAATGGCAGTTGTTATACATTCATAAGAAAAAGAAGTGTATTTACTAAAATGTTCCTATGATTAAATATGTTTCTTGAGCTTTGTCTACAAGAAACAAGAATCTAAGGATAGCAGTAAAAACCCATTCTTATTCCTAATTGCTCCTATTTGTGTTATTATGCTATATTTTTTAATTTCCCAGTAATCTGAAACAAAGGGAGGACTACAGAAAAATGTGGTATGGACCAGTCTAAACTACTCAACTCCACAGAGTTTGGTGCAAGAGCCACAGGGCCTAATAGACAGGATTTCTGAACTTAACTGTTGTTTCTATCACCTGGTAATGTCCTTGTACTAGAGAAAAGAAATGCAATAGCAAACTTTAGCTGTTGGATTTTTAATAAAGAGGCCAACGGTCAATAGTTTGTAAAGAACATAGCAATTCTGCTTTTGTCTTTATTCAGCCAAAATGTATTGAAGCCACTCTGTGGATATGTAGTGTGTTGTACTAGTGCTAAATGTTATAAAAAAGGAAAATAGCGTGTTAGTATCATCATTTAAAAAAATATATATTTTATTGATATTTTACACAGAGGAGGAAGGGAGAGAGATAGAGAGCCAGAAACATCGATGAGAGAGAAACATCAACCTGCCGCCTCTTGCACACCCCTACCGGGGATGTGCCCGCAACCAATGAACATGCCCTTGACTGAAATCGAACCTGGGACCTTTCAGTCTGCAGACTGTCGCTCTACCACTGAGCCAAACCGGTTTCGGCAGTATCATCATTTTTGTATGGATGCAGTAACTTGGTTGACTGAAATTTTTAAGCAAAAGTATAAGTATAGCATGTTTTATTTTACAGTAAGGAAAAAAAAAAATCCGCAGGTGAGGATTAACAAAATAAAAATAGAGAAATGCATATGATACAGTATCTAGTCTCAGGATTATTCTATGATTTAAGCTCCTATTTTACATTGGCTTCAAAATAACTTTTAGATAATTTCCTGTAGGTGTTTATATTGGTAGGTATAAATTAGTGACTTACTATTCAAAAGACTGTGTAAGTAATTGATTAATTATAGTATCTTTTGTTCCTGTCACAAATATTAATTTTAGATATTTCTCCCATGTCTTGAAACCCATCCCCTTTTTCTTTTAACTAAAATAATCATTGAAAACTCTTTTCTTTTTTATATTGGCAACATGTGAGGATCTCTAATGTGCTTCATAGATAAATAACTGCAAATACATCTATTTCTTGGTATTACCTTATGGTTTATTTCTGATATTCACAGAAGTGGGTTTGCAAATTAATAATAATATGAAATGCTCCATAGAAAGTCCCATAGAATATCAGTTGAAAGCAATTGTCCAGGAAGAGTTTTCATTTCTGAGTCAGTCTTGCAAATGAATTTTATATATAGATACTTTGTAAAAGGAAGTCAGTCACTCTTCTGATTTAAAAGATATTTTTATCTCAGAAATACTATTCTTTCTGTTCTTATTTTATTTTCTAAGCCTACAGCTTGAACTACTTACACCAGTGGTACAACTGAATTTTAGTTGTTGGGTTCTGAGAGTATTAATAAAAATTTTATAATGTTTGGTTTCCATATGTTTTCTTTTCCAGAGTACCCGCGTGGCTTTAGACCATCTGGAGTCTGTGCCTGAGAAACTGAGCCTACTAGAAGGTTTCAAGGACTTCAGAGTAAGAAAGAGTTGGCTTGTCTCTTTCAGTATTTTTATTTGAGTGAAAACAGTTGACATCTTTCTGATGTGCAAAGAAAGTTGTAAGGAGAGGGAAAGACCAAAAAACATTGGGACGTTTCACACTCCATCTTATCAGAGATTATTGACATTTATCATGTCCGGATTGAAAATAATGGGGCATATATTAGCACAATACTCGACTCCTAGAAGCTCATTTGGCCCTCGGAAGCTTTAACTATGATTTAGAAAAAATTGCGAATTAAAAAAGATTACACATTACATTGACAATAGATAACTTTTGTGAGAAACATTTTTAATTTACAAATTATCTTCTTGGAGTTTCAATTTTTCAGAATACTGTTCGTTTGAGAGAGATGATGGTGTACAGGTTATCCCGGTACTATGGCATTTGAATTGAAATCTGCATAGAGCTTTAGATTTTATATCCCATGCCATTTATTGATAGAACTCTAATCACAAAGCTTTTCATTAAAAAACCCCAGTTAATTACATGTATGGATTTGCCTACTATCGTTTTTTAAAGTTCCTCGCAGAGCCCTGGCCAGTTCAGTTGGTTGGGGATTTTGAAAGAAGTGATTCAGCTCTATAATCCCACATTTAAGCATTGTATATTTGTAATGGTGAAAGGGAGCAGCATTGAGTTCCAAGCCCCCATCCACCACAAATTGCCTAGCCTTGGGCAACTCATTCTTAGCTTTATAGGGGCTATAGCTTTTTTTTAAATATAAAAATGAGAAATTTGGAATTTTAATATTCCTTCTAATTTGGTGCTGTTTGGGGAACTAAGATGATATTCCTTACATACAAAAATCAGTTGCCCTTATTGTAATTTTTTAATGTCTCTCTAATTTATAACATTATTGTCTAAATAAATGGCTATAGTGACTATTTGCTGTATTTTATCCTTTTTCCCCAAAATGAAGGAAGAGTAGGAAGTAAGGGGGAGAGAGAGAGAGAGAGAGAGAGAGAGAGAGAGAGAGAGAGAGAGAGAGAGAGAGAGAGAGAGAGAGAGACACCAGCTGAGGAAATTTTTTTTTTTTTAATTTCTTTTTTACCTGAATCTTTTACCCTTTTGCTTTTGAGGTGAGGTGAGATACCTTTTGATGTGAGGTGAGATACCTTTTTGCTTTTGAGGTGAGATGAGAAAAGTAAAACGTTATTTAAGAATTAGTGAAAAATAGGGTGCTAGTTTTAAAGGTAACCTTCTTTTTGATGCCAGATACTACTAGGGAAGTGGCATGATGTCATTAATGATCATCTACAGAAAACTTCCTGTTACTTGAAACTTATTTCTTTCAACTAAACAGTGTCAGTCATTTCAGATTGGCACCAGGACTAGTTGTAAATAAAATGCAAATTCACAATTTTTTCTAATGTGGGACCCTAGTTAATTTTTATCGTGTCATCCAAAATGACCATTTTTTTCTTCATCAACCTATGTTGATGGAGAGTATCAACCTATGATGATACTTAGGTTCCCCTAAGTATCTCTCTAAACTTTAATTGTTTATTTTCTACATACCAGTACTTTTTGAAAAAATTTAAATTATTTGTTGTTTAAAGTATTACACAAATCTCCTTCTCCCCGCCCCCCCCCCATTCACCTCTCCTCGGCCACCTCATCCCCCATGCCTTCACCCCTCCTACTGTCTGTGTCCATTGGTTATGCCCATATGCATGCATACCATACCAATACTTTTATTCTAATTTCAAATGCTGATTTTTCTTTCATCCACCAGTTTAGATTGTTGTTGTTTTTCCAGGATTCCCACAGTTTATCCGAGAGAACAGATGGGAGGTACTCCAAATACAGAGTTCCCAGAGAGTCTCTTCAGCAGCATCGAGATGAGCCCAAGTACAGAATCAGAAGCTTCAAAGTAATGTCCTTTATAAACATGTTCAATCTTAGAGTATTTTCCATGTTCCTGGCTACCGCCCTCACAGCAGCTCCTGCAGGGTTCCTGTAAGAGAAGATATTCTTTGATGCATGAAATAGATTTTTAGTTTTGTGGGAGGAGAGAATAAAAAGATAGTGCCTATAACTTTTACGTGGGAACTAATTTGTACATTTATGCTACTGTGAGAGTAATATATTGTTTGTCCATGGGAATTGATGTTGTTTAAGAATCCTGAGGCAGGAAACCCTGGTGTCTTGGTTGGTTAAAGACTAAGTATGGATAGTTGGTTGAACTCCTTTGTGTGTAAGCCCAGCAACTTTCAGTGCTGAAGTCCCTAATAGGTAAAGTAACATATAGAGAACTTTGTAAACTATAGTGTTGGCACATACAGTTATCTGTCATTCATCATTCTTTCCATGAGGATATGAACTCCATACTACTAATTAATGGGGCTGCTTATAGATGAATTAGGGAATTTATAGATGAATTAGGGAACTAATGGGAATGCTTATAGATGGATTAGGGAACTTAAAATTTGGGGTGAGACCAATATAGGACACTAGGAAAATTTGACCATATTGACAAAAAAAAAAAAAAAAAAAAAAGAAGCCCACCATTTCCTTGATTCTCCTCAAGATCCACCTGGGCTGTGGGTGATTTCAAACACATTGGATTCTTAATAGGTATTAACTAGAGCAAGCTTTCTCAACATTGGCATTATTTGCATTTGGGTCTGATAACTGTTGTAGAGATGGTTCCATGCATTGTAGGATATTGCAAAGCATCCCTACTAAGTAGATGCCAGTAGACTCCTCTATCCCAAGTTGTAGCATCCAGAAATGTCTCCGGACACTGCCAGATGCCCCTTTGAGGACAAAATTGACCCCCATTGAGAACACTGACTGAAAGGGAATCCAACAATATTCAAATGGACACACCAAGTCAATTTAGAAAAAAAATAATAAAAAAGCTAAAGGCTCTTTGGGCTCTTTTATATTCTTACAGACTTTAGTATGTACGAATGAATATTCATTACACTGTATCTATTTACTCATTACAGCCAAATAAAATATTTCTAAGGAGCTGCTGCCTCCTGAATGAAATTGGATAGAACACTCAGTGGATATAATGAGTGTTCATTTCTATAGTCCTCTCTAGCATACTTAAAATGAGCACCCAACTTTCTCAACCCCCAGAAAATTGAACACTATTATGCCATATTATTCATACCCTTGCTGTGAAGAGGGAATCCTGTATCTTTTTAGCATCTTACCTTTGTTTTTTATAGATTGTTGGTAGGGACTCCAGTAGGGTCCTTGTTGTTTCATATAACAAAATTTAAGTTTGCTGAATCATCTCCCAGCATTCCCAGTAGTCTCCCACACACTCCAGCATCTCTCCACCACTTACAGGGGAGCTGCCAACTTAAACAGAAATGCAGGGTTTGGACAATAGCGAATAATAATAACTGCACTTTACTGAGCCAATCACATGCAATTGCTCTTTTTGTAGGTGTTGCACACTTTATATGCATTCTCTCATATAATTTTCACAGCATTCCTATTGGGTTGGTACCATTTCCTCCCCCGCTCCCCTGCCCCATCTTTTACCATTGAAGAAAGCAGGGTTTTAGAACAATTAAATGGTTGAATCAGAATTAAAACCTCAATATGCCTGGCTTACTTTTTCAGCTGGAGTGGAAATCAAGCCTGATTTGTAAGTGAGGCCAAAACTTAGCAAAATGAGAAATAAGTTTTGCATATAGGTAGTGCAAGTACAAAAAAGGGCCAGAAAATGTATTATATGATGACGGTGTTCCACATTAGTACAATCTAAACATTGTAAAACATCAATTCATCTCAGTGATGAATATGTAGCCTGTCACCACATGTAACACGTGCCTGAAATGGTGCAGCAATCTAATAAAAGTAATGTAAATATCACATTTTGTAGTCATTAAAGATAGAAATGTGGGAGAACAGTTTTGCTGGTTGCAGATACCCGTGATCATTTTTTACATGCTTTTTATGAAAACAATTTATTTAAAAAGACTGGGAGGGAGGGCAGTTTCAAAAGAAGCATAAACTCCTATGAGCAGTGAAAAAGTTGTTAATCATTTCTGGGCTTCATGGCTCATCAGAAGAGCTACTACCTCAGGTTAGTCGTAGGCATCCTAAAGAAACAACTTCATTTATAAGAGGCATTGGGATTCTTTCTATCAAGAGAGAATGTGCCCATAAGTTATTATTTCAGCAGCTATTAACTTCCTACATGTTTTGCTAGGACAGTGTTCAGAGAAAAGGCACATTGCAGGGACTGAATTTATTGATTCTACTGAAATCTGGATCTAAGAAGTCAGTTACTGGAAGATATAGTGTAATTCAAAAACCATATACTGTGTAGCTACCATATCACAAAGGACTGTGCTACCTGTTATAGGTGGTGATGCAGGATGTATAAAGATGCAGAAGGCATCGTCTTCTTGGAGATAATAGTTATCAATTTGTCTTCATCCGAACAGGTTTGGGCAGGAGCCAGCAAACTACCGCTTAGGGTCCAAATCTTGCCTGCTGACTCCTTTTGTAAATAAAGTTTTATTGAAATACAGCCACACTTATTTATTCATGTATTGTCTTTTACACTCAACAATAGAGTTGAGTTGTTGCAACAGAAACTGTATGGCTCAAAAAAGTTCAATATATTTCAATATTTACTCTCTGATCCTCTATAGAAAACACTTGCCAACTCTTTGTCTAGAGAGAAAGGGGAAATTGCCAATCTGGTCTTTCTTCCTTTGCACATATATAAGACATTTTCTTTCCTTTATTTACCAATCAAATAAATACTGCTCATGTTCTTTGGAAAATCACAATATTCATCCATTCATTCAACAAATATTTATTGTTAGCTGTGTGCCAGGAACTTACTAGATGCATGGGCCTCACATCATTAAACAAATAAACAAAGATCCCTGCCTTCTTGAAGCTTCCATTCTAAATGAAGAATATTCATGCTTGTTGTTATTGTTGTCTTTTTAAAATACAACATTCAACAAACATTTATTGCATTTCTACTGTACACAGGCACTCTGCAAGGGCTAAAGAGAATGGTATAATAAGAAAAATTATTACCAATCCTTAGGAATCCAAAGCCTCCACATACACAACTTATGTGCAAAGGAGAAAGGGATAAATGCTGTTATGGAGACCTCAATAGACTGAAATGGGAGTTCAGAGAAAAAATAAAGATACCCATAGTCTTTTGAAAAAAATGGTTTGTGATGACAAAGTACAGGAAAGGATTTGATCCCCTTCTCTTTGAAAAAGAGTGGTTATTAGCATTACAGTTGTACAACTGTTGGAATAGGAGAGCCATGTTGGCAACTAGCTTGCCTATATTGTTAATGTAGGAGGGCAGCGAGACGTCCACTATGATCACACTTCTAGTGGAGGGAAGGGTTAGCAGGAAGTAACTCAGGTTCTTTTGCAGTTCAGGCTAGAGCTATCTCCTGCAATTTGCTCTCGTGACAATCACCGGAACAAAAACTATCAGATTTCTAGAAACCCATCGAGATTTTCATCAGGAGTGACGTGCACAGTTGCCAAGAGCATAATGTAATATTGTACTAAGTTGACCAAGTAACTGGACCAAGTCTGTTCTAAAAGTTTATATTTAGAATTTAATTCAAAGCTGAATCTGACATTTTTTCTTTGTCTTTGTAGAGACAGCAGAGAACATTTCATGGCCTCTCTTTCATCAGGCCTAACTGGGTTTCTGTCAGACAGTTTGCTTCCTTGCTGTCCAGCTGTTTCAGATAGAACAGAATGTTCAAAAGTCAGCCAATAGTATAGCACTGCTAATCTGAATTCACAGAGGAGCATGGTTTTATTCAAGAAATCCCCATTTGCTACCTTCATTTTTTGCTCTCTACACATACTAAATATATGGTTTTAATTAGCAGTGGGTTTTTTAGTAAAATCACAGAAGGCATGTATTGTTCCCATCCTTCCGCCTCCTGAAAGGAAATTCATGTTTTTCAATTTTTAGTGGAAAGGTCAGTATGTAAGTTCTTTTTAAGGAAGCAGATGTTTTATAGGATAAGATGAGGTGGGTGAGGAAGTGTTGATGATGTCTTTCAGCACAGTGTATGAAAGCAGAGCTGGCTGAAGCTCTTTGTCATATTTGTTCGGTGTAAGTGTGCATATGGTATTCAGTACGGTTTTGCTCCTGGGAGACAGTTCTCCTTCCTTGGATCTCTTCCTGATTTGTTTATACTTTGCTTATAGCAATTAATTGCTCTTAGGTCAGCTATTTCTGTACATACTTTAAATCTTTTACAATAGTACAATAGCTTCTAAAGCATGCTATGCGTTAACTCCTGATGCAAATCAAGATTGTAGGTGATTTTTATTTAATGACTATTAAAATATATCACAAGTGTATTTTTTAGGTAATTTTATAAAAATTTCTTGGTAATAATAGTGCCAACTATGGGGGAATTTGATGGAGAGTTAACCACATCATGCCCCGATGATCTCATTTATAACCATTTCTGTTCATGCTTCTCCAAGAAATCATATATAAACTGCTGTGCAAATATAGCTCTGTGCTTCCACCAATCTTAACCAGTTTGGCATTCCTTAAGCCCCTCTTATATAGAGATTTAAGGTTCAAGGCTAATTAATCTATAAATGAACATAAAAGAAAATAGTAAATATCACTATAGTTGAATACTGAAATTTTGGAAATGCTGTTCTACTAGACTGTAGGATTTTTGAGGGCAGATACTGTCTGCCTCATCTTTGACTCCAGAATACACAGCAAACACATACATGTTAAATTGTGAATAAACATTTTTTTTTCTGGCTTCAGCCTTTCTATTCTAACAGAAATTTAATTTCACACATATGAAACCTGGCAGGCAATCAAATCATGCTGAAGTCCGAAGAGATTTTTAATCTTTTGAAGTGATCAAGGCTAACTTGCCAGCTATAATATTTAACTAGTTGATTTCATTTTGCTCTTTTAGAAGTTAAACAAAAGGTTGCCAAAAGGATTGGGATTTTTCTTTATTGTAAAATCTGAAAATAGCAATGTATCAAAAGTGTTTATTTAGGACTCAACATGGATACTTAGATGAGCACATTAATTTTTTAACCTGCTTGAGCCCCACTCTACCAAACTAGTTCCCTTAACAAGCTTTCAGCCATCCCAGTGATTTACTCGACAGCAACAGAAAGGAACAAATGTGAAGAAATTCATATATAAAGATTCCATTTTGAATAATCTCAAATTCAGTATTCTAGATACTAAAACCATAAAGAATACCAAATAAATGCCTTGGAAGTTTTTATTAAATGTGTTTGAATAACGTTCATGCAAATAATAATTGTTTTCTTTAAAATAGTCACTTTAAGAGAATGAATACTAATCCAATGATGCACCATCATTAAAACATCTTTGCATCTTTGCCTGCACATTCTTTTGAGTGTCACTGTTTATGGCAAATTTGTATCCACTGTGAGTAGACTAGATTTGGCCTCTGAAAATGGACTAAAGTAACGCAGAGCCAAATCTGAAGTAGGTTAAAAAACAATAGCAACACTGAATAGATCCTTTTCATTAGTGAGTGGTTGGGAATATTAAATTTTATGCAATAAAGTATCAACTAGACAAGGGTAAATTTGTCAGATGCTCTAATCTAGCACAGTGTAGTCATAAATCTGTTCACCTGTGGATGAGCGTGGCTTTGGGTTGATAGTACTATGCTGTGCAAGGGAATTCCTGTGGTAAGGATCGTGTGCATGGTTAGAAGTGCTGGCTTTTTAGTGATTCTGTTCAGATAGGCTGGAATCATAGTGTTAGTACCAAGATGACTTAGCGATGATCTGGCCCAGCACCCTCATTTTTTACATGCAGAATATGTGAGTAGCAGTCTCCTATGTTCCAACTTCCACCATGGGCAAACTTTTATTTCTGTACTTTGGGCAAGAAATGACCCTATGTGTCTATTTTTTTAGTTCCTTAATGCAAATAGCACTGTGTGGTATTTTAAAGTGTGGACTATTAGGATGGGTGAATGAATAGATAGAGACAATAACAGCCTCACCCTCATGGGGTTTAACAGCTAAAATAGGAGCCATGCAGACTGAGATGTGGAGGCTTTACATAATCTGTCTGCCCAGGCTTACCTTTCAAACAGGAATAAAACCTACTGAGAAGGAGGTTAAGCATTTTTAAGCACCCATGGAGGATTGGGAATAAAGAATGGTGTTGAGGTGGAGGGATAGTGCATTGTTAGTGTGGAGACAAGTTCAGGAAAACATTCCTGCCACAGGCTCAGAAACACACAAGTGTTTTTCCTTCTCTCCAGGGGAAGGGTTGCATAAATTAAATTTAAAAAAATTAAATGTATCATTTGTCTTATAAACTTTGAACTTATAATATTCCTGAGAGAAAAATACTTGGTGGGCGTCATTAAATATTAATCATTACAGATCAGTTTAGCAAAGACATTTTAGTCAGGTTGGAACAGCTTTTAAGAAACCAATTACAATGTGGGTTATGAAATAGAAGTGGAAGAAACCCAGGGAAAATATTAGAAAATGCAAGTCCCTGCACCCAGTGGAATTTTTACAGGGAATTCTGGCTAACTAACTTGTTGAGGCTTAAGACAGCAATAAAAATAAGTCCTTGTGCTAAGGATATAAGAATTGGTAAAAAGCAAAAGCTAAGATTGCTAAAACTGCAAAAACATATTTTTTAACAAATACTTTCTTTTTCTTATTTAAGTATTTGATTAAAGAGTAGGTAGGAATTACAAAAAAATCATCTTATGGTCACCTTATAAAATTTACTTATATAGAAATTCCACAAATTAGACATTAGTATATAATTGGAGGACGTGAGTTATTTTTTTCATCTTCTAGTATGTTGATTATTGAAAGAATTATGAAATATTTTTCTTTCAGGGTGTTCTTTTAGGTTTCATTTCTTTAGTTGTATTTCATGGTAATATGGGTGATTCTGGCAGTCTTTAAAGACATAAAATGTTGGACCTTAAAGATGCTAGCATGTCAGTGGTAAGCTTCCTCATTTTTTGCATGTGAAAAAAAAATGTAGGTGGTTGAATAAGTCAACAATTTTAAAAGGAAGGGACAACCGTTCTAAATTTTGAGTGCTTATTAACAGAGTGCCAAAATATATGAAGCAAAAACTGATAGAAATCTAAGAAAAAAATAAACAAATTCATAATTATAGCTGGATATTTCAATATTCTTATTTTATTCATTGATAAAATGGTAGGCAGGAAATCAGTAAAGACTATAGAAGACTTGAACAACACTATCAGCCAACAGACCTAACTGACATTTAAAGACTACTCCACCCAGCAACAGCTGACTACACATACTCAAGTGCACATCAGGCATTCTCCAAAACAGACTATGTTCTGGGCGATAAAACAAGTCTCAATAAATTGAAGATGATTGAAATTATACAAAGTCTGTTGTCTAACCACAATGGAATGAAACTAAAAATCAATAACAGAAAGATATCTGGAAAATCTTAAAATATTTAGAAACTAAATAACATATTTCTAAATAACCCAGGGCAGAACTCACAAGAAAAATTAGAAAAAATTTAGCTATATGAAAATACAAGTATAGTTTATTAAAATTTGTGAGAGTCTGATAAACAGTACTCAGAGGGAAATTTATCACATTAGTAAATGTGTATATTATAAAAGATATAAAAGAAGAAAAGTCTCAAATAGGTAATCTAAGTTTCCACCTTAAGAAGTTAGAAAAGGAAGACAAATCAAACATAAATTAAATAAAAGGAAGAAAATAATAAAAAGCAGAGATCAATGAAATTATAAAAACAGGGAAAGAAATGAAATAAAACCCAGGATTTTTGACAAAAGCAATAAAATTTAAAAACCTCTATCCAGACTGATTAGGAAAAAATGAGAGAAGATAAAGTTTTCAATGTTAGAGATGAAAAGATATTATTAGAATTTCTATAGGCAGTAAAAGAATCATTAGGAAATACATCGGAACAAATCTGCAAATAAATTTGATAATTTACACTAAATTGATATAAATAAACAGCCTAAAAATATGTCACCCAGTAATTCTACTCCCAGAACTCTATGCTAAGTTAATACATTTAAAATGTGGACAAAGCTTTATGTACCAATATGCTTATCAAATGGTTTTTTATAATAGAAGGAAGCTGAAACCAACCTTAAATTTCCAATAGTAGATTAGTAAAATAAACATTGATTAACCCTAATGATAGTGATGACAGAGAAAATTCCCATATATTAATATAACATTAAATGAAAAAGTAGAGAAAAAAATTGTCAACAAAAGGTGATCTCAGTTATAAAATATTTATAAATGAGAACTGGGAAAATTTACCCTTACATTAGGCTACTAGGTTTATTTTTAACTTGCTGGGTTATTTATTTTCTTCATTTTTTTCTGTATTTTCCAAGTGTTCTAAATATGAAATATCAGTGTCCTATTTTAACTGTCATATGCCTCAAAACTGGTTGTATAATTTAAAAAATAGAAAGTATTCTATTTCTGTGAACAGAAAAGAGAGAACCTGTGCTTTGAATCCAGTTGATTTTGCTTTAGAAATTTAAGTCCATGCCTTTTGGGAAGAATGAGCAGGGATTGAAAAAATCTTTGTGTGCCTCATCCTTCCTCTGGTAGGTACACTGTGAGCCTGTCTTTGCACTGTCTGTTTCATTCAGCCCCAATCTGCATCTCCACTTCATCCCTCTCACTGTCTTTTTTAGGCCAGGTGTCTGTGTTTCCTTAAGTTTTCCTTTTTCTTATTGGCTCACAGTCTTTAAAGCATCTTTTACCAGGAAACCATTTCTTATGCTTTTCTCTCTCATGCCTCATATAAACTCTATGACTGACTGGAGATTTCTAGCATTGGTTGAGAACTAACTCTCTTCCGTTTGTGCATCTTCCAGATCCTCCCAGGCCTTGAGTACTTCACATCCGACTGTAAGAGCCAGGTCCATTGCCCAGTCCCAAGCCGCCCTCTGTCAGCTCATTCTACAGTAGCTGTTGAAATATATTTGGGACACAATATATGTCCTTTCCTTTCCAAAAATTCTGTAGTGAATGACTTCCAATTTCTTATAAAATCCCTATAACTAGTCAGAATTATAAATCATTTAGTTGAAAACCTACTGGCCTGCATCTTAAATAGACCTGAACTCCCTTTTGGTACATAAAGGCTAATGTACTTGAACCATCTGAGGATTATGTCCATTGTTTTAGCTCCGAGTAAATGTATATGACCATGTTCTTTATGGCCTTTCATTTTCATTTGTGTAACACATATGTGTCAAAGACATAAAATATACTAATTCATCGGGTTGTTATGTTACATGAGGTACTGCTGTTTGTGGTGGCTATGTTTTGAGGATTCTCTTTGGGGCTTCTAATCCTCAATTGTCTCATCTAGAATTTTTGGCAACATCTTTGATCCCTTCCTCTCCTTTGACCCCACAGTTATCCTCAGTTACAGTCTTTTAGCTGGTTTTCTCAGATAAAAATGTGTGCCATTTCAATTTGTTCTTCATAAAGAGACCAGAGTAATCTGTGAAATGCCATTCCTCTCCTGAAAACCCTGGACTGACTTTCTGATTTATTTAAGAAAAACCT
Organism: Pipistrellus kuhlii; assembly: GCF_014108245.1. Taxonomy (NCBI): domain Eukaryota; kingdom Metazoa; phylum Chordata; class Mammalia; order Chiroptera; family Vespertilionidae; genus Pipistrellus; species Pipistrellus kuhlii. Next base: position 7,216,115 of record NW_023425404.1, read on the forward strand.
CCCAAATCCGAACCCCACCTCTTGATCTCATTGCATCCACTTAGTTCAGCTTCCGTGTTCCTAAGCCATTGGGCCTTCCTTCAGTTCTTCAGACACAACAAACTCTCACCTCAGCATCTTCACACATGTCTGGCACATCATTCCCTGACCTCTATCTTCTGCTTCCCTTACCTCCAACTCTCCCACCACCCACCCGTAAGTTTTCACCTGGCTGATTTATTGATTTGTACTCAGCATTCAAATATTGCTTTAAATATCACTGCTCAGAGGAGCTTTCAAATGTAAATTTAGTTCTTATTATTATTTCCTATTCTTCTTATAATGCTTACAGTTTTTCATTTTATTGTTATTTATTTAGTTTATTTCTTTAATGCCTTTTTCTTCTGCAAGCTGAAAAATTGCATGACCGCATACCTCATTTTGTTCCTTATTTGAGCAGCACATAGTAGGTGTTCATTATTGTTGAATGAATAGAATGAGTGAAATAAAGAAAAAAATGAATTGTATAAATAATAAAAAAAATTCAAGAGAACAAAGTTGCATCTTTACTATCAGAGAAAAGTATGAAAGCATCTATTTTAAATCTATTAGTAAAATTATTTGAGTTATCATTCCCATTTTTAGTGAAGGCCTGGGGGAAGGATACATTTATATATTCCATGAGAGAAGGACCTCTTCTGTGTTCATTTTTGTTTAGGTATTAAATATTTATTGAATGAGTAAGAGGTTTAATATGGTCATTATGGAAAGTAGCCTAGCTCAATGTATTTAAAGTATCAAATTGTTTTTATTGACTCTGATTTCCACCTAAGAATTTGTCATAAGGAATATCACAAATATGGAAAAGGTCATATATTTAAAGATGTTTCTCACTGTGTTATTTATAGGAGGAAAATTTGGAGGCCACCTAAATGCCCAGTAAAGCATGCTGTGCTAGCTAAGTATAGTGTATCCACTAGATAGTATCCGAGTAACCTACATGCTAAAGGTTAGGATAATAGAATGACTTCAGAAATGTTTACAATATGAAGGTAAATAAATGATCACAGTTTTATAATAATGTTTACAAATCCTACCCACAGGAAAAAAAGACTGGAAAGAAATATGTCATGCTGTGAATGGCTCAGGTCATTTCTCTCTCTCTCTCTCTCTCTCTCTCTCTCTCTCTCTCTCTCTCTCTCTCTCTCTTTGTACATGCACAGGTTTTATTTTTTACAATAGTTGTAATTATATGTATAACGTAGCTTGTATATTGAGGTTCAGTTTCACATTTAGAACATTTGAATGAATCCCTAATCTTGTATTTTGTAACCAGTGACCTGAAACTCTGTGCTGTCTTTTCTAGGATGACCGAACCTTCGCCGAAAGTGCCAATGCACATGGACTAGATCACTCATCTTCTTGGCAGGACCACAGTCGCTTCCTGTCTGCTCCACGGTTCTCACACTCGGCTTGTAAGTAATGAAGTCCTGTACTGCTTTTTTAAATTGGATTTAAGGAAATGCAACTCATGGGAAGATTAAAATGTAAGGCCAATCCATGATAGTAATATTCATGTTATGTGTTTGAAAAAATTTTCATTAGGAATCATGCAAAAAATGCTCCTCGAGTACACTTATTACCCAATTTACTACAGATATATATGGGATCCCTCTTTTGTAGATCTTACCCTCATCAGAAAAACTTAATTAAGCAAACTTTGTGTGTGTGGAGATTACTGGTAACTGTGGATGAATGGGTAAAGGAAGTTAGAGGGTATCACAATACAATCCAAATCATCAAAGAGTGGAAAATCTTTGCATAGAACTATTCAGAAATACGTAATCTTTTGCAAAGAATAAGGTTCTTAATGTGATTACAGGCTAGATTTCATTCTGTGAATTCACTGTAAATATTGATAGTACATCATCCACACCAAGAAGGTATAGGGTCTCTTGACCCAGGATACCATCACCCACCACTCACCCATCCCCGTCTTCAAGTTTCAGCTTATATGTAATGTCCTTAAAGAAGCCTTCAGAAGTTATAGTTTTAAATATGATTTTTGTTATGAGTGTCCACAATGCATTCCAAGTTTTTGTTAAAACCCTTCTCAGAATAATTATGAAGCTATTTCTTGTTTGAGTTGACTTATTTATTTATTTATTTATTTATTTATTTATTTCTCTGCTCACTGAAGATTGAACGCATGATCATGGGTACGATGTGTGTTCTGTTCATCACTGTTTCTTCGGCATCCTGCATAGTACTGGGCACATAGTGAATACTCAACTAATATTAAATAAATGAGTGTAGGAATTGTTTTTTTAAATTTACTTTTATCCAAACCACTAGGACTCAAATGTTATTTAATGGTTTCTTATTTAAATAATCATTTAGCTTTTCAGTTTACTATGGGCATAGAGTGTGTGCATAAAATCTTGAAAACCCTCTTATTTAAAAAAAAAAAAAATTTGAGGTTACTATAAAATAAAAATACCAAAATAAACCACAAGGAAATAGGTCAAATCCAAAAGTGATAATTCTCATTTTTGCTGATTTATATTTATGGATTCATTGAATAAATATTTATTAGTTTCTGATAATGTTTTGGTTTTCATTATATCACAATTATTTTATTCCAAGAGCTAAGCATTTTCTCTTCCCTGTTTTAACCATTTACCAAGTGACTTTATATACCTGTATAAACCCTCTGCTATTTTAACCTAGCAGGTACTCTTTAATATGGACTGTTATCTCAAGTTGGTTATAACCTCAGGATCTGATATACAGAGGCCAGATTTCTTATTTTTCATATTAAGAAATGGAAAAATTCCCTTGGGACTGTGTGATGTATATGGACATGGAGGGTGGGCAAATCGCCATCAAATATTCTATCCCATCCATCAAGGCAATCACATGCCTGGCCTGGAGATAAACAGCACCATGACCGGAGCCCAAGTCATTGCTCCACGGTTGTTTAATTCTGCCTTTGTGAACTTCATAAGGTGCCCACAAAGGCACCTAGAAGGAAGTGGTTAGAAGAGGGAAGAAAGAGTCATGACTTTTAGCATTTTGTTTAATATTATGACAGGCAGTGAGAGAAACTATGTTTAGCTTTCTACTCAGTAGCATTTCATGGCCAGCTGTGGTCATTTCTCGATAAGATATATTATACTCCTCATAGGCAGCCATTCATTTCCATATAAATTATCTCACTTACATGGATATACAGTTAAATAAAGTAGGAAGAAAAGATCACTGAGAACATAATTAGTGTTAAAAAATTGTATTATTGCCTATGCTGTAAAATCTGACTGAAAACTTACCTTCAAAAGTAAACCTGTTGTCCTGGTCATTGTGGTTCAGTTTGTTGGGCATCATCCTGTGCACCAAAAGGCTGCCAGTTCAGTTCTCCTTCAGGGCACATGCCTGGGTTTCCAGTATGATCCCCAGTTGGGGGCATGCAGAAGGCAGCCAAGAGATGTTTCCCTCTCCCTCTTCCTCTCTCTCTCCCACTCCCCTCCCACTCCCCCTCCCCCTATCCCTATCCCTTCTCCTCTCCCTATCCCTCCACCTATCCCTATCCCTCTCCCTCTGCCTCTCTTCTTCTCTTTCTAAAAGGCAATAAGAAATCTTTTGAAAAATGTAAGTAAACTTCTTTATTGATTTATTTAATTGATAAATGATGTATTTTATTAAAACACTAGGGGCCGGATGCACAAAAATTTATGCAAGAGTAGGCCTTCCTTCCCAAGCTGCCAGCACCTGCTTCCCTCTGGCACCCTGACCGGAGTTGGCTTCCCTTGGGCTGCCCCCTGCTGGCACCCCAGACCGGCTGGCTTTCCTCTGCCCCACCTTCATCAGGAAAGATGTCTGAATGAAGTCCATAAGACATCTGGTCTAATTAGCATATTACTCTTTTATTATTATAGATAGCCTTAGGTTTTACCGTATTTTCCGACGTATAAGACGACCCCCTAATTTTACAGTTAAAACATAGGTTTAGGCCTATATTCGCTGTATAAGACTATCCCCCACTTCCGAGGCAACACCAGTTCTTTTTTTAATAGACAGCCTCTCTGACTCTGACCAATCTGAGCAGGGTTTTTACTAGAACACAGTGTACATGTTCTATACCCGAAGCTACACTGTGTTCTAGTAAAAAGTTTGGCCAGAGTCAGAGAGGTGGTCTATTAAAAAAAGAACTGGTGTTGCCTCGGAAGTGAGGGGTAGTCTTATACAGCGAATATAGGCCTAAACCTATGTTTTAACTGTAAAAATTAGAGGGTCGTCTTATACACCGGAAAATACGGTACTCATCTTCGACAAATTTATTTTATGATTTTTCTCACATATCTACCGAAATATTTTGAAGGATACTTTAGAAAATTTATTCATAAGCACCTTATTGTTAAACATTTTATGTTATTGAATTAAACTTAATACTAAAAATCACATTTATTCTTATTTGATTTTCTAGTGAACCTCGAAGTTTCTATGTTTTTTCATAATATGGTATCTTAGAAGTAGATTAAGATCACCCTGAATACTTCATTTTTGTAGCACAAACAATTTCATCTTATTCATAAAAATTGTTCTGTAATTTTTCTTTAACCCCCATTTAAATTTCTAAAATTACAAAAGAGAGATATCAACACCAACAAAGAGAAAAACAGCACCTACTGTAAATTCATAATCCAGGGAATAAAGGTGTCTTTAAAAGTATTAATGCCCTCAGATATGAGAGGAAATATTATCTCCATTAAAAACAAGAGCAAGATGCAAAGAAAAAGGAACACAGGATAAAAGATCTCAGAAATTTAAAATATGTTAAATTAGAAAGGTGAAAAATGAAGTTGAGAAAATCTCAAAGAGTAGAAGGAAAAAAATATGGCACAATAAGAAAGAAAAGATATTTAGAAATTCAGTTCAAGAGGAAGGATACTGATTAGTGAGAGTGTTGGGATGAGAGAACAAGGAAAACAGAAGAAAGGCCAGAATTGGGTGGGTTAAAAAGGCCCGCCCGCAAGTACCTGGTATACTGATGTCATCCTGAGACTCTTCTCACCCTCTTTCAATGTTGATGCTCATGGGCCTCAGATCCCAGGCCTTTCTCTGCTCAATGCAGAAAGGGAGGTGAATGTTTTGCTTTTGTATTTCTGAAAATGGATTTCTTCCCCCTCATTCTGGCAAAACTTTGGCTGGCTATAAAATTTTATGTTGAAAACTACTTCTGCAGTCACGGCACAATTATCTTCCAAAATCTAGTGTTGCTGTTGAAAACTTGATGTCTTTACTGTTTTGACTCCTTCTCCTTGGAAGTGATCTTCTCCATCACCACTAATTCTCCATGGAACTTTTAGGACCTTTAACCCCACCAGGTTTCATGATGATAAGCCTCCCTGTGGGTCTTGTCTTACTACCTTTATAAGATACTTGCTGGGTGAGCCCTTTTAATCTGGGCACTCATGCTCTTCAGTTCTCTCATACCAAAGGAAGAAAAGAAAAAGTCCATTAGGAAAATCTTTAGGAAATAAAAGAATTGATACATTATTTACTTCACTTGAGCACCTTAGAAAAAACTACTCATAGAAATATGGCAAATCTAATTGAGTTATTAGAAACAATTATGGGTGGTCATAGAGCAAGAGCAAATAAGAAACAAAAATAAAAACATGGGTCAATTAATAATTCCAGGGGGAAAAGAATGAGCAAGAAAAGAAACATTTACATAGCATACCTATTAGGTTGTGTGAGCCATATTTATATAGTCATAGTCTAATATAAATACTCACTATTGACATAACTCGAAGTTCAGATGTAACTATATAGGGAGGATGGGATGAAGAGAAGTGGATGGGTGTGGATAAGTCTAAAAATGATAAATAAATAAAATAGCAATATAAGCTTCTTTTATTTACAAGAATTGAAGTAAATACAGAAAATAAAGCTAAAAGAGTTGATTGTGGTTGACCCTGGGGAGCAGGATTGTGGGATTGGAGGGATGGGACAAGAGACTGCCATCTTTGAAGGTAGCCCTTTGGTGCTCTTTGACATGTGTATGTGCGCTTGGGCTAAAAAGGAATCTTACACTAGCAAGTGTTTGATTATCTTCTGAATGAACCATGAAGGCTGGAGTTTAGAGATGTAGAGACCAGTGTAGGGACATTAGGAGTAAATAACAGTAGGGGCTGAGATGGAGAGGAGTTTATGAGCCCACAGCACAGGCTCCTTCCTCCTCGGGTTGGGATTTGTACTGGATGAGGCGCTTCTGCCTGTGCTGTAGATGCTAAGGAATTCATTCTGCTGACTTAGGTGCCCTGTCAAACTGTGACCAAACTACAGCAAAGAATCACTGACCGTGGAAAAAACAAAGGAAATGGGAAAATACTGCATAATTTGTGGTCTCTGAAATGATCCAGCATTAATGAAAGTTTGTTTTCAGTAGTAATTTATGTCAGCTTTGTATAGTTCAGGTCAATTCAAGAAAAGGTAGATTCCTTCTGCCAGGAAGAAGGGGAGAAATGTATAAATTGTAAGTTTATATTACCATTAGAAATGGGAACACAGAAATCCATTCTTTAGAGCCATGATTACGACCAAATTTATCCTGGCTGGCTGGAAGTTATGGCTGAAATTCAGGACACTCTTTTAGAAGACTTGGATTCCATTACCTTCAGCTGTAGACAGTGGGGGCTTAGTAAGTAAGAGAGACTCATAATGCCAGCTTTTGAAACTGTCATTTTTACTTTTTATAAGTAGCGACTGACCACTAGTCTCCATGTATAGCTCCTTTTAGGCTAAAGGGACACACTCCAGGACTGGCCGCCGGGACCAGACCAGATGTGAGTGAGGCTGGTGTCATAGTGATGACTTCTCGAGTTTCCAGTCCTTTGAGACTAAATGCTTGATATTTGTGGAGTTGGTATCTCTAAACTAAGTTTTAAAAATATATGAGGATTGCAGGTTTTCTTGTAATTCTAAAACAGTTTTAGGGGGAAAAATGTTATCTGAGGATTATTATAGGTGTTGGAAATGATTCATGCATATTAATTTAACTTGATAGTCTTAGAAAAGCAAATCAGTGAAAGTTGCTAAAAAGGACCATATTTTACTTCCTTACCTCAGCTTATGTGCTATAAAGAGGAAAGAAAAGTTAAGTATTCTCACTTTACCTTAGAACGAGCCTGTAGTGGGAGTAAGTCCCTCGGGTGAAACAATTTCTCCGCAACCAGAATAGCACACACTTTTCACTTCTATGCTGAGTGTCAGGATCCCCTCGCCTAACTCTGAATAGAAACTTCCTATGTGATCCTCCACTTTGCACATAAAATGCCGAGGATTTATGGCTGTAAAAATTTTGCAGTTCTGATGAGGTAGAAAAAACGTTTTTTGTTTTTGAAAGGATTTTTTATTTTATTTTATGAAAGCACTAACCTTTCTGTTTCTCTATTTTTATAGATTTATTTTACATGATAAGGTGTGTGTGTGTGTGTGTGTGTGTGTTTGTGTGTGTGTGTTTGTGTCTATCTTTTCACTGACCATTTAGGTACCAAATATTTTCTGATTATTGTAATTTGACAAGGTACACTCTAGATGCTTTCTAGAAAGCAACTGGAAAATCCCTAACTGGCTATCTCTTAAAAATTTCTTAAGTACATTCAGTTGTTCAAGCAACATTTGCTAAGAGGCTGTGCAGAAGGCTCTCTGGCTCTGGGGGCTACAGTAGGTCACAAGACAGGAGAGGTCACCTCATTTCATAGAGGAACAGGTGGTAAACAAGGAAACCATTTGAAATGGTGATTGTGGTTTGAAGGTGAAATGATGGAAGCTACTGGAACAGGGCTGCTCCCTTAAATGAGTGATCAGGAGATGGTTTTCAGAGGAGGTTACAACTGAGCTGAAGCCTGGATGGTAAAAAGAAGCCACTGAGTTAAAATTGTGTGGAAAGTTTTCCTTCGATAGGGAGCAAAAAAAAGCAGAGAAGAAAGGGACATGGTCTTCTAGAGAGATGGAACACTGAATGAGCAAGTGAGAGTCAGTGAGAAAGAGTAAGCGATAGAGAAAGAGGAGAGAGAGGGAGAGAGAGGGAGAGAGAGAGAGAGAGAGAGAGAGAGAGAGAGAGAGAGAGAGAGAGAGAGAGAGAGAGAGAGAGAGAGAGAGAGAGAGAGAGAGAGAGAGAGAGAGAGAGAGAGAGAGAGAGAGAAATATGAGATCTTTAGGGAGTTAAAGTCAGATGATGTTTGGATTTTATTTCAAGTTCACTGGGAGGCCATTGGTGGTGGTGGTGATGGTGCGAGCATGTAGTAGGGGTGATGCAGAAAAATGACCTACGCTGATTTACCTTTTAAATAATAACTCTGGCCCAGTTGGGTGGAGCATCATCCCATACACTAAAATGTCACGGATTCAATCCCTGGTTGGAGCTTGTATGGGAGGTAACCTATCAACCTATCATTTCTCTCTCTCTCTTTCTCTCTCCCTCCCCCCCCCCTTCCTCTCCCTCTCCCTTTCCCTCTGTCTCCCCCAAACAATAAAAACATACCATCAGGTAAGGATTTTTTAAAGAAAGGTAGCTCTGGTTGTGGTGTAGAGAAAAGCGCACTAAGATGAAAACAGGAAAAAAGGAAATGGTAGCTTGGGCTAGTGTAAAGTAGAAATAGCGTAAAGTAGAACTTGGAGGCATAACCATCAGAACTCAGTCTTAAATGGGATGGTGCAGGAGGCAGGACAAAGGAAGTAAAGAACCAAGGTCTGAGAAACTAGGTGATTGGGTGTTTCATTTTTGAAGGTGGAGAAGAGAAGAGGATGGGCAGGCATCTGAGATTAGAAATCAGTTAGGAAGATTTCACATAGTTGGGTATACCTGGCTGGAGCTCATAGGAGATGTTAGAGGTAGTAAAAAAACAACAGAATACCTTACATTCTAAATCTAGTCTCAATTTCCTTTCATGAAACAAAGAATATTCTGCATAAAGGAGACCCTTAAAATTTCTCGCTCCAAAATTCTGTGTACTTTACACCATTACATACTGGCCACACACACATCTTCTACTCTCAGATACTTCATATCCCTCTCCCCCAAATTAAATCACATGGATTTTTTTTTTTTTTTGAAAATATAGTAAACTGACTAAAGTTATTCCTACATTGAGGGTCTGTTAGACCATGTAAAATTGACAGAAAACTAGATGAAATATGATTATTTACAATTTTTGGTCCAGGAATTATATTCACTTAGGTTGATTTTTCTCTTTTCTTTTACCTTGCCAGCATTTACCAAAAGAACTTTTACTCCCGATTCAACTTCAACCAAGGAGGATGCCACAGGTTTACCAATGGATGGAACAAGTCCACAATCTAAAAAGCAGGAATACGAAAGCAAAAACAGCAAAATGTAATTAGTTGCTTTCCATGAGTGTTCTACAAACAATATCATATCTACCTTTGTTGCAATTTGGCCCACATTCTCTAGCTGACATCGCTGAAGTCTGTATTCTTCAGATTGCCAAACACCGACTACTATGACAATACAGTTGGTCCTTGTGAATGATATACGTTAAACCACTCCAAACACTATCAGCTCGTGGATACTTACAACTAACTTACAACTTATACCAGCAGAAAAAGTGATATTTTTCACTTTGCATTTTCTTTTTCAGGTGCTGCCAGTCTCATTTTCCCAACCAAAATTTGAGTTTATAATTGAGGTCTTTCAACAATGACTAGCTTAAAAGGAGGAAAATGAGTTCTCCTGGAGGCAGAAGTTGCCAGCACTTCAGATTCAGGGAGCATTTATATACAACTGATTTTTTAAAAACTGCTTTCTCCCTAATAAATTATCATGTGTTATAACATGTCATGGAGATATGCAAACATAATAGTAGTTCACTTTATAAATGCTCAGGATTGTTAAATTCATCAACTTAGCAGTCTGTTGCTACATGTAGTACATTAACATTATTTCCAATTATCCCTATTACATAGCAATAAAGAATTTACAGTGCTATCTGAATTGTAGAGCCCTGTAAATAATTCAATGCACAATTTATTTATTTGTCTTTTTGTGGCCAAATATCCCTCTGCGATCACTTCAATTATATCCTGGACCATCATTGGTTTACTCTGACCAAAATCACAGTACCAAACACCTATGTCCATGAGATTTTCTCTGCAGGAGTTCTCATAAACTTGATACTATCTACTTTCAGCCTCTCAGTTTTTCCCACATGGAAGTTTTTAAGAACTTGTCTTCTTTACATGCTGATCTACCAGTGGAGAAAGATTTCTATTAAATGCTAAATAATGGTGAACATTGGGTCATGGTGGGAGAATCCTGCACAGATACAAGAACAATAAAGCAGTACCTTCCTAATGTGCATCACGTCTGTGTTTGTTAGATTTTCCATCTATACTAATAAAAGGGTAATATGCTAATTAGACCGGATAACTGGATATCTTCTGGATGTCATTCCTGATGTCCATCCTGACAAAGCCGGGGGTGTGGCCTGGCCTAAAAACCACCCGTGGCCCCTCACCCAGGCCAGCTTCATCCCTTAGCAGGGACCCCCACCCTGACTGGAGGTGTGGTTAGCTTGCAAACCACCAGTGGCCCCTTGCCCAGGCTGGCCCCATTCCCATTGGGTACCTCCATCCTGATCCAGGGCCCCCTTCAGGGCAGGCCAGCCAGCTCCCACCCATGTACCAGGCCTCTATCCTATATAATAAAAGGGTAATATGCAAATTGACCCTAATGGCAGAACGACCTGGACCACTCACTATGAGGCACACTGACCACCTCTTGGTCCCTTTCCCCAGCTGGCAGGCTCCTATTGCCTGATGGCCACCCATGGCAGGGGCGAGGGCCGGTGACTGGACAGGAAGAGCTGACCTCTCGGTCCTTTCCCCCAGCCATCAGGCACCAATCACCCAATAGGAAAAAGGGAAACTGAGGTGGGTGGTGGCGGGGGGTGGGGCCAGCTGCGGGCAGCTGAGGAAGATGGCCCTGATTGCAGGCCAGGCCTAGCGACCATACCAGGCCTCTAGTATTTCATAAAGATGCTCTGTTTCCACTCAAGATATGTTTTCCTAATGGACCATATCGGAATGTGCAGAAGACATGAACATAAATGCTATGGTTTCTACAGAAGATGAAGATGTTTCATATCCCTAAATTATATAATGCAATCTTTATAGCCTCCAAGAGTCCAGGCAAACATTTTATCACTTAGTCATTTTCTAAACTTTTTGCTGAGTTCCTCCTATAGTCCAGTTGTGCTAGGAAGGAAAACAGAAACATAAAAGCAGGTGTTCCTGTCCCCAAGTTTGTATGGCATTAGGAATTATGAGAAAAGGGGGTGATGTGTTCAGGCTAGCTGGAGGGATTCTGGATTGGACATTAAACAGGTTTGGTTTGGTTTTGTCTAATTTCAGGACAAACTGTTAATGTGCCGATGAGCACTGTGTGGTTTTAGTGGGAACAGCCCTTTATGAAGGAGCGGCTCACAGTCCTGGAGTTTCACATAACCCACAGCAACTCTACAGTAATATTGGGGGTATTAAGAAATGATGTCAATATTTTCCTTGCTGTTTTGACCAATAACATAATACCTTAACTCCTTGGATCTGGAGAGAAAATTAACAGATTTCATTTAAATCCTGAAGATTAAGGTTAGTTAAATAGCTTTATCCTGAATATATTAGTAAGAACTTTGTGCAGTCCAATGTGTTTAATAGGAACTGATTTAAACCATTATTGGCACATCTGTAGTCATTAAAAAGAATTACATCAGGACAGTTAGACCTGGAGGTTTAAGGTAGCTTGGAGTATTTATTTGGCAAATCCTTGAAAACATTAGCTGATGGTTTTAAAATGGAGTGGAGAGAGATCTTATGAAAGACCTTTTTAAATCTGAAATATGTATATAAAGCCACTATGTCATATTATTGAAGGCCCCAGGCTACTGTTGAATGAATGGAGGTATCTGACTTTAAATATTGAACTCACAAGAACTTCAAAGGCAAAGTCAACTTTTTGTGAGCAACAGGTTTGTCAAAATTCCTTGACCCTCTGTTCATATGGAATTAAATCTAAGGACCTGTCTCCTCTGAAGATTTTTCCTATCTCTTGCAGTCATCATAAACTGGAGTTGGAATCAAAAGAAATGTTAAGAAAACACTAATAGGTTCATTTGTACATTTTAAAGCCAGCAACTGTAGCTCCTTTACTCACCCCTTTGGCAAGGAGAGTGTGTGATATCAGCCCCCATAGAGTTGTGGCTGCTCGGCTATGTTGCTTGTAGCACTGGGACATTGAGAGGGACAAACCTTCTTCTTGCAATGAGTCTGGTCCAAGACTTCACTTGGAGATTGACTTTTTTTTTTTTTAATATATTTTATTGATTTTGTACAGAGAGGAAGAGAGAGGGATACAGAGTTAGAAACATCGATGAGAGAGAGTCATCGATCAACTGCCTCTTGCACACCTCCTTCTGGAGATATGCCTACAACCAAGGTACATGACCTTGACCAGAATCGAACCCAGGAACTTTCAGTCCCCAAGCCGACGCTCTATCCATTGAGCCAAACCGGTTTCGGCTTTTTTTTATTTTTATTTTTATTTTTATTTAATAGTTTTGAGTCTTCTGGCCATCCTTCTCCCTGAACACACTAAGCTTCCATTGAACTTACTGAAGCCACAGAAGCAAGAAACAGCTGGGAGAAACCTGGCTTGATGTGTTCCCATTGGCTAAGATCATTATTATTTCCTTGATTAGCCATGTCTGATTTAAAGATTAGAAACCAGTTGGTTATATAACATCTTATGTATCCAGGTTCCCAGAATCAATGATTTTTCTTATTGTTAGAGTTTACATATTTTTACTAGTAATGAGATAAAATCTATAGCTTCACAAGATAGTGTGCATAGTCATATAAATTTAAAGGTTACATGGATAAAAAAATGCCTAGCTACTTAGCTAAGAAAACAATTAAAACTATTTTTCCTCATTTTTCTACTTTGAACTATGATAAATGCATTTTTTATTTTGAAGCTCTGGTCAGTGATATGTAAACTGTATTTAGAGTCACAGTAGTTGTTATATTTCCTCTAAAATGTATTGAGTCTTATATTTAACAAATATTGTATGTGGGACCAAATTCTTATGTATATAATTAGATGGTATATTTAGCAAGCAAACCTGTTTTTTAGAAAGGGGCAAATATCTCAAATTGTTTTCATCAGGATTTGTACTATAATCCCAGTTGCACATGATATGGTAGCCAAGAGCATGAATGGTCATTGAGTAGGTGACCCCTTTTCCAAGATTCTAACACTCCTCCTCAAACAAACTGTCCCAGTATTTTCTCTCCATTCAAAACAAAACAAAATTTGTGATTTTCATGGGCTTAAAATGAGGAAGCTGTCCTCAGGAAAGCATCTGGTTTTCTTGGATCAAAACTAAACCATGAACCTTAAGCCGGAAAGTAAATTTGGGAAAGTTTGTATATAAAGACATTTCACGCACTAAAGTTCAATATAAAAATAGTTACATCTTTCAACTTTTACGTTCTCAAATATTTAGCAAGAAAAACACACCAGCTTATCCTTATTTGAGAAAAGAAATTTAAGCCATGAAAGATTCCATTTAGTTTCACTTCTGTACAAAGCACGGCACATCAAATTTAAAGGCCAGGAAAAATGCCTACGTCTAGAAGCAGAACATTAGATCCCAAGCCCCCAAACAAATTTCAGAGAAGTCTCCCTTGACTCTGATTAGTAACAGTCAATGAATCTGCGCTGCTCAGGTGAAACCAGCCTTTCTTCAAATTCTACCTCATCTGCCCCATCTTAGTCTCTCCAGCTCTGTCCACGCCTATGCCCACCTCCTAGAACAAAACCCAACCCAGTTCAGTCACTGTTCTACCAGGTTAGCCCCACTGTTGACCTCTGAAGTCTAGTTACTCTACAACCCACAAGAAAGAGGCAGGCTAGGGTTTGTAGCATTTGCATATCTTTCAGGACCAGCCACTTAGGACAGGATTTGAATGTCACATGTCTTTGCTCTAATGATTGATACTCTAAGTATGCTTCTGCAGCTGGGTATCTCTTCTTCCATAGCAGAGCTTGACTCCGATATGGCACAAAGCCATGTGACACATGTCACTGTGAGCTTGCTGCCTTGCTCTCTCGATGAACACACTGCATTTCTAAACATAGTGCCTTGTTCGTTCCCTTTCAGGAGGATAGTTTAAACTATATAATCCGATGACCTCTACCTTTCAAAATGTGGAATCTTATGCCCTTGATCATGTAAGTGAGGCCATGGGGAAAAAAGCCTCTATAGTTAAAATAAAGCCACACAACATTGATCACAGTAAGATAGCCATACTAACAATGTGTTATGTTTTAAAAGTTGACATTGCATGGCTGCTGTTCCCTATATTTCTCAAGCTGGCAGATGCAGGGCTTCCATGCCCAGACTGTCTTCTGTCGTCTCTCAGCAGATTCCCACAACTCGACACCCTCTCATTTTCCATTCTTTAGTAAAGCATTTTGACTGATAGTATTTCAATAAAAAACGCAAGTTACAATTTAGTCTTAAATATTGATGCTCTGTGTCATCTCAGCTACATACTTCACTGGAAATAAAAGACCAGAAAACTGGCTGGAAGCAATATTTTTAAAACGAAATTAGTGGATGTTACACTACCAACAGATTAGATGTTATAATTTAAAAGTCAGAAAGTATCTTACTCTAAGGGAAAGGAAGATAATATATTCTCATCAGTTAGTCACTAATTGACAGTATCTTTTTAATTCTCATTTGGTATTTTCTTAAAATCTATTTTTTTTAAAAGGACAAGTCTAGCCCCGGAACCGGTTTAGCTCAGTGGATAGAGCGTCGGCCTGCGGACTGGAAGGTCCAGGGTTCGATTCCAGTCAAGGGCATGTATCTTAGTTGTGGGCACGTCCCTGGTGGGGGCTGTGCAGGAGGCAGCTGGCCGATGTTTCTCTCTCATCGATGTTTCTAGCTCTCTATTCCTCTCTCTTCCTCTCTGTAAAAAAATCAATAAAATATATATTTTAAAAATAAAAATAAAAGGACAAGTCTAATTTTTCCCATTAAGTTACCTTTTCCTTTTCCTTTTTTTCTTCAGTTTAGAGTCAGGTGTATTTTTGAGTCATGGAAGCCACCAACAGTTCAAATGGCTTATATTTATTTATTTATTTATTTTTGGAATCCTCACCTGAGGATATTTTTCCATTGATTTTTAGGGAATGTGAAAGAGAGAGGGAAGACAGAGAGAAACATTGATGTGAAAGAACCACATAGACTGGTTGCCTCCTGCATGAGCCTGATGAGGGCCCAGGCTGGGGAGGAGCCCACAACCAAGGTATGTGCCCTTGACTGGAATCCAAGCTGGGACCCTTTGGTCCGCAGGCCGGCACTCTGTGTACTGAGCCAAACCAGCTAGGGCAAAATGGTTTTTAAAAGCCCAAAACACTCGTCCAACAATGTGAAAGCTTGCACTTTGAAATGGTACAACACTGTCCTTGAAATACTGTTTTCAACTGGAACTATTTTCTCTCTCCAAGTATCTCTCATTTCTTTCTCTAGGATCCACAGTCATTGGTTCAAGGATCTTTGGAAGCAATTTGGTGTCCCCTTGTTTGGGCCAACCTGTGGACAGATAATGCTTGCTTGCCCTGTGTGTGCATTTGAGACATCTGGGTAATGGCAACGAAAGAGGGTTAGTGAGATGACTACATGAAACACCTTTTTCTCATGGTGTAGGCTGGTCTGTTACACAGGTGAGACAGGCTTCTCTTGGTAAAGCAAGATCGTTTCTCTTCTCTTCATCCCCACATGCTGAGTCAGAGCTGTTTCCTAGAGCAGGATTGATGTGTACGTCATATACCAGCAGGACTTATTTAACCACCTCTTTACCTTATTCTGAAAATGTGTGTCATGCACATAGGATTTAAAATCTAAGTTTCTAACATATCCTCTTTACAAGCTTTTTTTTTTTTTTTTTTTTTTTTTTGTCAGGTCTGGAAGGTAGCTATTATCAGATCAAACACCATAACTCTCATTCTGGGTTACCCCTAGGGTAGTGGTAATGCTAGTTTAGATTTTGTCTGTTCATTGTTGCTGAGCACTTAGCTGGAGTTCTGTAAAATGATGCAGACACAGAGGAAGCCGGGCTGCCTTCAACAACACACATTTTAAACTGTTCACTTGAAAGAGAAACCTGCAGTAGCGCTCCCTCCTTTATGGGCACAGGGGCCTGGAAAGCAGCTCTGGGAGGTTTCCTGTTGAACTTTTTGCTGCAAAGTCGTTTCTCTGATGAGAGTCACACTAAACTGCGTGTTCTTTATGGGCTGCTGCTGACAGCAGAGATCTGGGTGCAACGTGGCCCCCTTTCAGGCAGTTATCAGTCTGAGAGCCCTCTCTCTACTTGTTTGTCGTTTTGGGTTTTCATTTCATGTATGTGACCATTAAGCCCGCTGCGAGTGCAGATACGGGCTTGATTGATGGCTCTGCATGTTGCAAACTTCCTATCACGTTGAACCTCAAACTGTCCGTTTCCAGAAGCCAAGCAGCCAAGGCAGCAAAACCAAGAGCATGCTTACTTTTCCTCCCCTACCGTGGTTTGCTTAGGGGAGGTCGGGCAGTTAAAAGAAGTCTGGAGGAACCTAGGGATGTCTGTCTCCCCCCTCCCCTCCCCTTCTCTGAGCTGAATAAAATAGATGCATCCGTTCTAACAAGGCACTTCCTGCCCAGAGTCGCTGGCAGAGCAGCCTCCTCCCACAGCTGCAAGCTGGGAGAGACCTCGCCTGCTGGCCAAGGTTCGCTCTGTGCTTTGACCAAGACCACAGCCAATAAAGGCAACGTGTCCTGGGGAAAGACTTTCCCCATTTTTTCCATTGGAGAAGTCTTTTGTGAGGTTAGTTTGACTGTTCCAAATGCTCAATTTTTAATTTTAAGTGCATGTAACCCTACTGATTAGATTCCACTGAGAACAAATCCTTGTTTTCTGTGAGGAAGATACATAACCTTTTATCCTGGTATTCTTTAAAGCACTTGTTGTCATAAGTGTGCCCCAAACCACCGCCACCAGCAGCAGCACCTGAGAACTGGTTAACTTACATGTACTCTGGCCATCTTCAGACCTGGCGATTCAGAAACCCTGGGGGAGCCAGCAATCTGTGTTGTAATGATGAGGGAGAATCATCCATGGACTTCCTCCTCCACATCCCACATTGTGGGATTGAGCTCGCAAGCCAGGCATGTGCCCTGATGGGAATTGAACCGTGACCACCTGGTTCTCAGGTCAATGCACTGAGCCACACCAGCTGGGCTCTCTGGGTGGTTTTGATCACTGCTTAAGTTCAAGGGTGATGCCTTGATTTGTCTTCTCTGAGTTTTGGTCTATCACAAAACAAAACCAAGAGCATGCTTACTTTTCCAGGTGATGTACAAGTAATACCCTTTTAAAACTTGGTTTCCAATGTCATGACTTCAGTCTCAAGGGTGACTCAGGTAAAGAACTTAAAGCAGCTTCAGAAGATGGTTGATGTACTTCCAGAGGTTACTTCCCACCTGCTCTGCCTGGCTGACTGTTAGCCAGAACTCTCTACCAGGAGTAGCATCGAGGCATCCAAATAAATCAGGACCTGTAGGTACACCTTTTCTCTAGTTTCAAGTGAACTTCCTTAGGACTGAGTTCTTATACTGCTTTTCCTTCCTCCAAGGTAACTGAAGGCAACCTGTTTTAGGGCCTCAGTTCTGTGTTACCATTTCACATGCAATTTTGTTTTTTTTCAGTCTGAACCAACCACTCACAATCACCCACCAGAGTAACATTTCCAGACTCTGACTTTGTCATCTAAAGAAAGGTTTTGATTTGATGACTGCTGAACATTTAAATATCATTCAGCTTTTCCTCACTGTCTTTATCTGAGATTAGGGATTTATTGCATTATCCCATCTCTTTGTCCTTGAAAGACTGAGTGTTCATTGTTTTGGCCTTTTACTTTTTGTACCCATGGTGGCCCCAATCCTCTCTAATAAAAGAGGAAAAGGCAAATTGTACCTTCACTACACCCACAAGCCACACCCACCAGCCAATCAGGACAAGTATGCAAATTAACCCAACCAAGATGGTGGTTAATTTGCATATCCAGGCCAGAGTGAAGACTGAAGACAGTGTAGAAAGAAGCCAAGTGCTGCAGAAAGGAGCAAAGCTGCGGAGAAGCAAGCAAGCAAGCAGGGAATGGGAGAAGAAAGGGAAGCAGGCAGGGTGGGGAGAAGGGAGAGGAGCAGGCAGGGCAGCGGAGATTGCAGCAGGAAATCCTATTGCAGGAATCTTCCTGCAAGGGGCATCTAGTTTTATATAATTAATAATTTGAAATTTT
The DNA here is from genome assembly GCF_014108245.1 of Pipistrellus kuhlii. NCBI lineage: Eukaryota > Metazoa > Chordata > Mammalia > Chiroptera > Vespertilionidae > Pipistrellus > Pipistrellus kuhlii. The sequence goes on from NW_023425404.1 coordinate 7,234,518, forward strand.
TGTTTCAAATCAAATTGCTTTCTTTTACTCTTATTTGTTTAGGAATGGACTAAATCAAAATCTATACAGAATTCTTCAATACTAAAGTATCTTACCTAAATCTTTTCAAGAACTCTCTATTTCTGAACATTTGATTTAAATATTATACAATGTTTTATCCATTAAAGAAAGTGTGTGTTTTTTCTTAAAGGGTAAGGGTGCTTATTTATTGAGCAACTACCATGTGATGGGTCCCATTCAAAGTCTTTGCTAAGGACACCTCTTTCCCCCAGCCAATTCCAGCAATAAAAGTATAGTTCTTACATAAGTTACAATATCAAAGGAATCTATCAAACAGCATAGCCTCTGAAACTGCTTAAAATGTCTTCAGTTATTTTATGGTTTGAAATTTATACCAAGTGGTTATATAGATAATTTTTAAAAAACATAGCCTACAATGATCAGTTTTATTATACATGGTGTTATCTGGTTTGGAAAAACTTCCCACTGCTGAACAGGGACTCTGTCAACAATATATTTACATTCATAAGTTACTTAGCAGTAGTGGCCATCCACCCAAGAAAGCATCTCTATTAATTCAGTCCTAGCCAGTATGGCCAAGTGGATAGAGACTGAAAGGTCTCAAATTCAATTTTAGTCAAGGGCACATGCCCAGATTGCTGGCTCAATCCCCAGTAGGGGGTATGTAGGAGGTAGCCAATCAATGATTCTCTCTCATCATTGATGTTTCTATCTCTCCCTTCCCCTCTGTAAATATATTTTTTAAAAAGTTCACTTCTCTATCCATTTATTCATCAATCAATTAATGTAAGCCCATTATGTCTTGATTAACTAAAAAGTCTCTGTATATAGTACCAACCTCAGTCTTGTAATTTTTAAGAACTAAAATATAATTTCTTCACTTGGTGCATGATGAAGTTGATTAGATAGACATATATATTTTAAAATATGTATATACTTCAAAATTCCTAGTTATAAATAATAATAACTATATAATACACCATTAGAAATTGATACAAGAATAGCATGTGCTAAACTTTTATTAGCCATCAACACTTGCTACTTATTGCTTTTCTGAGAAAAGGGATTGAAGTTGAGTTTTTAAAAAGTAGATAAAAGTTACATACATTTCGATAATATCAAATAATATGGAAGACAGCCATGACCCTTAAATAATCTTAATCTCTTTTAAGTATAAGCACTAAATGTGAAGGATCAGTTTGAACCTAGTCATATGAGCCCCAAATGATTATTCTCTTGTTTTAATATTTTGCTTTGGGGAACTCTTTACTTTCCAGAAATAAGGGTCTTGTGTATATGTGAAAATGTATCACTCGTTGGGCACTAAATGAAGATTGCATTCAAATGCTCAGGATCATTACTGAAGATGGGCTGAGCTTCTCATAGACAGATCTCATGTGAGAACAATCCAGTGCTGGAGCCACAGAGATCCAGATGTCTCACTGAACAGCTGCCATCCTCCGCAGTAACCCTGAGATCACTGCTTCTGAGTTGTGACCATGTGTTATGCATTTCTTATCCTGACACCCATGATTGAGGTCAGATGTTCTTTACCCTAAATTTTGCCCTTTGGGACTCTCTGCATTTCTCAGTGGGATGTGCAGTTGCAGACACTGGTACCAGCAAGCAGCTGAAGAAAACTTTCCCATGCAATGTTCATGCAAGTAGATGTTCAGGCTACATTTCATTTCCCTTTAGCACTTAGTATTTATGGCTTCTCTCAGAGTGATAACAAGTGAACTGGAAACAAAATAGGCCTGGGAAAGAGGTTAAGTTAGCATTTTCTGGGGTCTGTAACCCAGGTGTTCGAGACATGTGGAAAGCATGAATGTGAAAGGAATCCTGTCTGTCCACAAGAGCAGACAACACATTTGAAACCTACCAATCTTTCCTATGTAGCAACCGATTCTCATTAAAGTGGCAAGCACACGTTTACTGATTTCACCTTTATACAAATGTTTGGTTACTTCTACAAAGCCAACACTATACTTTACCAACAGATTAATCACTTACCTTTTGCTGGTAAAATCATGAGACCTAATTTTCAAGTTACCCATACCTTGTGTGAAGAGCCATTTGATAATGTGTGAAATCCAGGAAGGACTTGGAAAGTCAGACCAAAATAAATCATCACCACTTTAATATTTACAGGGCATTTTTCTAATTATTATCCAAAATTCCAAAATATAGAAAAATGTGTTTAATAGGAATCATGATTTAGTTTTTAAAATTATTTTGATGTCATCATAGATTGAAAATCTTAATTTTTTAAAATCATATTGGATCCAGAATCAGAAACTTTGAACACTATATAGAAAATTGGCGATTGCAGCCAATTGTATCTAGAAGCATCTTTATTTGATGCATTATGTACAGATTCACTAAATGTAAATACCATATTCCCAAATTGTAAGATATTTTACTAGATAGTAAGCTCTTTGAAGAAAGGCACTGAGTTTTGCCCAGCACAGTGGCTGGAATATTTTAAGTGTTCAAAATGCATTTGCTAACTGAACTAACCACACCTACATTCAGCCATTTGTCCTACTATAGTGAGCAAAAGGTGTTTATTAAATGATATTGATAGCCAAATTTGCAATGTCTTTTTGTTAAGAAAGAAAACAGTTGCCTAATTTTATTCATGAAAATTCAAATAACAGTGTTGTTCTTGGAATTCCTGCCTTAATGTTTAAACCATGCCTTCAGTGTCATGAACATACAAGACGGCTGCCCCTATGTGGTCAAAGATTCTGCTCCCATGTGGACACAAGATGGCTGCCACAAGATGGCCAGCAGGGGAGTGCAGTTGGGGGTGATCAAGCCTGCAGGGGAGGGCAGTTAGGGGTGACCATGCCAGCAGAGGAGGGAAGTTGGGGGCAACCGGGCTTGCTGGGAAGGGCACCTGGGGGGAAGACACAGATCACATAACCCCTGTGTCACCAATATTAATGGCTAATTTGTTGAGCATGAAATGTGCTGATTTTCCCACAATGAATATCAGTAATGCACTGATTAGTGCATGCACTATCTCCCTGTGATTGTGTAAGTATGCAGTAGAGGCCTGAGTATGTGTGGGCCATCAGATTTGTTGATTTTTATAGATTCCTGTCATACCCACATAGTTCTCCAGGAGTTTTCACTAGATGGTTAATGTAGAACAAAACACCTAAAATTATAAAAATAGTCTCAAATCCCAAGCTGTTTTGCAGTATGGTATTTTAAGGAAAATGGATAGACCCATATGATGAAGTAACAATTGCTTCATCATTGTTGACTTTTCATTATCACTTTCAGAAAGTTGTGCTTTGCCCCCTTTATAATATGGTAGGTAAATCTTTGCTGAGCTTATGGGACTGCCAATAACCTGCTAATTTGCAGTGGATTGTGGTTTCCTTGCCTATTCATTCCAATAGCATCCCTTTATTTCAGGATGTTTGGCTTGAGAAACTTGCTTAGCTTATATGCCAATTTTCTGTCAGTAGCAATTTATTGGGCTAAGTGACTGCTATAAAAATCACTTAGAACTGTGTACTTCCATCCTTCTTTGTCTTCACCTTTAGTATGACCTTTCCATGTTGTCATTTGCAACTCCAAACCTTTCCTTCCAAAGTAAAGTTTTGCGTATTTTGAAATTTAAAGTAGGAAAGTTTGAACTTCCCAAGGTGTGGCACTTTGTGGACTATTTTGCTGTTTGTAATAAAGCAGTGTGCTGAAGCAGTGGGTAATGTGCTATCCATTATAACTGCCTTTTATTACTAACATTAGCCATTCTTCCTGGGTCCTGTGATATAGTTCTGGACTATGATGTAGCTAGATGGTCTAGTACTCTTAGTGTGGGTATCATCATGCTTAGTGTTATTGATGCTAAACTTCTGGTGCACACACAATGAAAGAAACTGTAAGCTTTTACACTTAACTTTACTCATCCCATCTGTTAAATAGGGAATATGCTAATTGACCATCATGCCTTCACAGAGATGGTGGCACCCACAGCCAATAAAGAGGGAATATGCTAATTGATTGCCACACCCTCACAAAGATGGTGGCACCCACAGCCACAAGATAGTGACACCCAGTCCCCTCAGTCCTGCCTCATCCAGCCTCAGTTCCCCAATCCCCTCAGCCTTGCCTCATCCAGCTTCAGTCTCCCAGTCCCCACAGCAACACCTCATCCAGCTGGAGTCCTCCAGTCCCCTCAGCTCCACCTCATCCAGCCTCAGTCCCTCAGTCCACTCAGCCCCACAGGGGAAGGGAGTTAGGAGTGATTGGGCTGGCAGGGAAGGGTAGTTGGGGGCAATCATTCCAGAGGAGAACAGTGAGGCATCTATCAGGCCAGCAGGGGAGAAGTTAGAGGACTATAAGCTGGCATGCTGAGTGGTTAGGGACAATCAGGTTGGCAGGCAGGTGAGTGGTTAGGAGCCAGATTGTGAAGGGGATGTCTAACTGCTGGTTTAGGCCCCAAAGGGATTGGGCCTAAACTGGCAGTCGGACATCTTCTGAAAGGTCCCAGATTGGAGAGGGTGCAGGCTGGGCTGAGAGACACCCCTCCACACCATGCACAAATTTCATGCATCGGTGCTCTAGTGATATTATAACTAAGCAAGTGCATACAAAGCTCCATCATTCAGTACAAAACAAACATTGGAATAGTCAAGAGCCATCTTCAGCCTTCCCAGGAGGACAACAGTAGTAGTGGACATAGCCTCAGAGACTTCTGTCCTGAAGTCATATAATATACTGAACTAGGAAGAGGCACCACCAATTAATCAATGACTATCCAAAACCGAGCACTCATGAGTGCTATGAAAAATGAAAAGTAGGGTTCCTGCTGTTATTGCTGTTTAGTCCTCTGTAAATACTTGTTGAATGAGTGTAATCTAGCAAAGACAGTTAAAGTTCCTTGAATTCCTCTCTGCATGAAGAAAAGCAGCACTTTCCCTTTAAAAAGGCTATTCTCCCACAAAGATAATTCTTACTTTCTGTTCTCACTTGGCAGGGTATGTATCAGAATTTTGGTCAGGTTTTGAAAATAGAGGCTCCTGAATATAAAATCTACCTGTTTTCCTCTAAAGAATATTCTTATTATTTATTATATTTTTCCCAAAGAATTTTAAGAAATTTTAAAAATCACCTTAAAATTCTTCTTAGGTTTAGATGCTAAGATAGGATGCATTAGGGTATTTAAAATGAACTCAAATTCACTTGCATCTAAATTTATTTAAAACTGTGGTATCCCAGTTGCCTCTCCTGCATACTGAAAGGGGAAGTGTTGAGTCCAAAGGAATCCCGGCTGCTTCTGTTGTTAACTGCTTGTACGACCTTGAGCCTGCTTCGTCACCTCTGATGCCTACCTGTTAACTGAGGCAGTTGGACTATATGGTCTTCTGGGTGGCTTTCTGTCTCTGATCATCTGTGAGTCTATTGAAATGTACAATGGCATACTTCCCTGGATTAAAAGTGGATAGTATGTAGTCTGAATTTCTATTTCAAAGCTAATTCTAAAGAATACCAAACCATCTTTGAATTATAAACCTCATTTGTCAATGTTCTGTTCAATAATGACCCTTTTGTAAAACTAAGTTGTATAGCTCACCTTTTTCCTCTATCTATGTTATGTTTTGCTTTAAAAAATGGTGTAGGCTTATAATTCTACCTCCATCACTGGTTTCTAGCTGCCCAGAATTTACTTAACATTACTGAGCTCAATATCACATCTGCACAATGAAAGTTATTATGTCTGCTTTAAAAGAGCTGTCAGGAGATTTGCTTATAATGGCATGTGAAAAGTGCTAAACTCAAAACATGGCACCTGGTGGTTCTCCAAAAGGGTTCTTACTTTTCTCTACCATCTCAGCCTGATCCACCTCATAAAAATTTTCATGAACTATGAGATTCTTGTCTTCAATTACTAAACAGCAACAAAATATGCAACAATCAGTGACAGAGCTAAGTATACTCTAGAATTAACCTATTTATTCTGGTAGATTGTATTAATTCACCAAATATTAACCGAGTCCAAGTTCATTAGATGCATAGATAGATGGATAGATAGATAGATAGATAGATAGATAGATAGATGATAGAAAGAATGATAGATAGATAGATAGATAGACAGACACTTTGTTGCTACAAATATTTTATATCTTCAAATGTTATCTTCAAGTCATCATCATGTGTGTCTAGGAAAGAGATGTAGATACTTCATTCCTAAGACAGACTGTGTACTATGTGCCAACACTATTTTAAAGTACTTTGAATTGAATATTTTAACTCAGTTCATTCTCACAACAAACCTCTGAGGTTGGTATTATTTATCATTTTCACTCAAGAATATATTTCAAATGAGGAAGCTGAGGCACAGAGAGACTAAGTTAAGATGACATTAGTGAGTATGGAGCCCACAGTTGCCTGCGAAGAATGGATTCAGCTTTCATATGCTTTGTCATTTGGCCACATGTGTAAAGAGCCCTTTAAAAATCATTTTCAAGAATCATTGGCATGAAGGACTTTCTTTCCTTTCAGCAAGTCCTTTAAACAGGAAAGGAAGGTGAGGCAACCGCTGTCAACCCCATTATGCTGCTAAACTTCCTGAGGCTGGATGAAGCCCAGGTTTTGATAGACCCATCCTTGAACCCCTTGGCGCAGAGGGGAGCAGCCAGGGGGAGTTAGAACCTAGAGGACTTTATACTGTAGCCAGTGCCAAGTAAGTTTTTCTTTTTGAACTTTTCTACCCTAATAAATACAAAGTATATTCTTCTTGAAGAAGACCCTCTGCTAGTAAAAGTGACTTACGGTTCAGCAGAAAGAAAGAGAGAGAGAGAGAGAGAGAGAGAGAGAGAGAGAGAGAGAGAGAGAGAGAGAGAGAGGAAGGAAGGAAGGAAGGAAGGAAGGAGGAAGGAAGGAAGGAAAGGAAGGAAGGAAGGAAGAAAAAAGGAAAGAAAGAAAGTAAGAACGGACTCAACCAGAAAAGCAAGAACGCAAGAAAAGAAAAGAAATAAGGAAAAGAAAGAAATAAAAGAAATAAGAAAGAAAGAAAGAAAGAAAGAAAGAAACTAGAGTGGGTGTCAGGAGAAGCTGAGGGAAAACGTGAAGAAAGAACAGTTGGGTTGGGAAGCTGTTTTTTTGACCATCCTATTAAAATGTGTGAGTGGAAGTTGGGGACGAATTTCATGAGTAAATATGGAATTTTGCCACCAAATTCTTTCCTCCAGAGCTAATATTCTCAGGGGATATTAATATTAATACAAGGAAAAAGGCCCTGGGTGAAAAAAAAACCTATTTTCCCCTTCAGGGGCAGAGTTCTCTCAGGACACTAGTGAAGTTGCAGGGTTTCAGAAAGTGCTAGAAAAATATTAAACATTTTATCATTACCAAACCTGAAAATGGCTACAAGCTATAGCATTCTCTTTGGAAAGAGGAAAAAAGGAACCTGAGAACGTCAGCCTTGTCAAGGATCTTTTTCTCCACTTCAAATCTTCTAAACTCTTCATGGTGTGGGGCTGTTTGATCCTAGTCATTATTCTGGACTAATTAAGGTAATCAAAATAGAAATCTGTGTATTTGAGTTATGTGGCTGCATCATGCCTTAGCCACATAGATAACACACTATTAGGGGAAGTGCATCTACATTTTATCAATTTCATCATTATGAATTAACCAGAGGCCTGGTGCAGGAAATTCATGCACTGGGGTAGGGGGTTCCTCAGCCCAGCCTATACCCTCTCACAGTCAGGGACCCTTTGCTCCTTATTGCCTGCCTCCTCCTTGATCCTTATTGCTTGGGCTCACTGTTCCTTAGCCTGCTGTGATGGCTTCTGGCTAAGTGGTGCTTCCCCTGTGGAATCACACTGACCACCAGGGGGTAGCTCCTGTATTGAGTGTCTACCCCTGGTGGTCAGTGCACATCATAGCAAGCGGTCATTCTGGTCATTTCACCATAAATGTTGCTTATATTTTTATTATATAGATTTTTTTATGACTTTTTTTTTTTTGTTGAATCATTCTTTTGGAGCAATCTAAAGAAACCAGAAAAAAAAATTAAATCTTTCCTCAGGCAACTGACTTAATGGATAGCTAAATGTCCAGTTTTAAAAGCTGCTACTTATAAAAGGCCAATAAAATGTTAATATGGGCCACAAAGCCGTAACAATTTTTCCAAGGTGGGAAAAGCAATAAATTACAAAATACCGTACTAATGGAACATATGGTTTTAAATAAGAGCAGCTGTTATTTCATGAAGGTGTACAATATTTTAAGTCTTGGTTTTCTGTTTTGGAAATGTTAATTAGCTTACTTGTTTCATTTAATTTATGTGCATTCTCTGTGTGCTTGTGTTTCTTAATTGTATGCTGTGGTTTATATGAGAGAAATGCCACAATGTGCCTTTGGACTTCTTATGCTTAAAAATAAAAACTAAATATTAAAATGTGAAGCCATGAGGGATACAACCACAGTCGTATGGTGCTGATTAGATTTCTTAGCCAGGTGTGTTCATAATGGTTTGCACTTGGGCAGTTATCTGATTACTTACTGGAGGATAATTTGCTAAACTGAACTTGAATTTCAGTTACACTAGATGCCAATTAGCAATATGAAAAAATATAAACATGTCCAAAAATGTAGATCTTCCTTTGGGAAATTTTAAGCCGGGAGCATATAATCAATTAAGAATCTGTTTATAATAGTTGCATACTAAGACTTGCCATATATTGTGAAATAAACACCAGAAAGCAGGTACCTTCAGTGTATTTTAGGAAAACCCTGTAACTATTCTGGTAATAAAGTAAATTCTTATATTCTGTGAATATTTGGGATTCGAGGGATTGTACCTTATTGCATTTTGGGGTTAAATTAACATGAATGAGAAATGCTTTCTGGTCTCAACTCTCCTAGTTGAAAATTTTTAAAATTATATGAGTAGGTTTTCTTAACCAGCAAGACAATGAATTATGTCAATCTATCTTTAAAATGATTTATACCTAGCAAGCCTCAGGAACATAATTCTAAATATCAATCATTATACAATATGATAAGTACATAGAAAATGAAGTTGATGGGACCATCTCTATTATTGCACTTAGAAAAGTAAGTATATAGTCAGTCACCACAGGACTCTTATTATAGACCAGTCCTGTGCAAATTGCTGGAAGGGATATTAAAAACATAATTCTTTGTTGTAGGAGTTTGTCTTACATATTTGAGGATGTTTAGCAGCATTTCTGGCTTTTTTGTGAAGGGGTAGAAATAACAGACATGGTTCCTGCGAGTGTCACAGGAAATTCAGAAAAGGTTAAGGGAGATTTTGTAGAGGAAGAAAGTCAGCAGTGTCTTGGAGGATATTTAGTTTTGGCACATCAGGTCAAAGAGCTTTATGACTAAGTGATTTCTGTGTTGTTATTTTTATTTTATTTTATTTTTTTAACCAGGAGATAATTGGTAACCTTGATAAGAAAAATTCAATCAACTATATTATAATCACTGAATGAATCATGAAGATATAGATAGGAAATATCTGGTCTGCAGGCTGTAAAATGTCTGAGAAGTCATTTGGTCTGGCCTCGCCAAGGCATTAGGGGTAGTTAATTAAATGTTTGACTAAATATAACAAGCTAATTTTTAAGTTGATAATTTTGTATGGCCCTCGAATGATGTTATAAATATTCAAATGGTGCTTGGCAGAAAAATGTTTCCCCATCCCTGCTGTAGAAAGAAGTCAAATTTAAAGGCTATATGTACTTCTCCCCAATATGGTTAGCATGTGACCTACATGGAAAATAATTCAGTGAATTCACTGAATTATTTTCCTCCACTTTTCCCTTATTCTCCTTTCTTCACTTCTTCCTCTTCTTCAGTCTTCTTTTATCCCTTGCTTGCCTTCTGCATCTTCTTCCTTTTCCTTCACTTTCTCTTTCCTTCTTATATTAGACTAGTGGGGCCTATGGGAAGAGTCCACAGTCATGACCAGTGTACTAGATTTCTGTGGCTGCTGAAACAAATGATCACAAACTGGTGGTTTAGACAATATAAATGTATTCTCTTACAGTTATGGATGCCAGAAGTCCAAAATCAATTTACTGGACAGAAATCAGGGCTGTGCTTATTTTGGAGGTTTTAGGGTAAAATCCATTTCTTGACCTTCCAAGTTCTGGTAGCTGCCAGCATTCCTTAGCTTGTGGAATTGGACCTTTTCTCCAATCTCTGCCAGCAAGATCACATGTTCTCTTTGGTGTGTCAGATCTTCTTCTGCCTCTTTCTTTTAAAGACACTCATGAATACATTTAAGGCCATTCATATAATTCAAGTTAACTTTTCCATCTCAAGATCCTTAATTTAATCAAATCTGCAAAGATTCTTTTTCCAAATACAGTAACATTTACAATTTCCAGGGATTAGGACTAGATATATCTGGGCACCATTATTCAACTCACTGCTGTCCGAAAAATAGAGTATTTCTTTGATACATAGCAGGCAACACTGAGTTCATCCTAAACACAAATGAGCCTATATGGTGGATCTCCCTGGTAAGCATAAAAATTTCATGGGTTTTAAGTTCATTGGAACAATATTCTGTGTTTGATCAATACTTCTCTATCAAGTGTTGCAGAAGGAAAGGGGACATCATTTTAACTTCCCTGTGGGGGCCAGATGTGGCAGGGAGTGGGAGAGGGCAGATATGGTGGGGATCTCCCTTTTCTGAGTCCAGCACCGAAAGAGAGATGAATGAACCAGTTCTAAGTGGAGGCAGCCAGGGATTGAAAATAATAGATAGAAAGAAAGAAAGAAAGAAAGAAAGAAAGAAAGAAAGAAAGAAAGAAAGAAAGAAAGAAAGAAAGAAAGAAAAGAAAGAAAGAAAGAAAGAAAGAAAGAAAGAAAGAAAGAAAAGAAATAAAGAAGGAAGGAAGAAAGGAAGGAAGGAAGGAAGGAAGGAAGAAGGAAGTGAGGAAAGAAAAAGAAGAAAGAAAGAAAAATAAAAGAAAAAAGACGAAATCAAGAAAACACAGCAGAGAGAAAGAAAGCGAGAAGAGCAACGATGACCCAGAAAGAGAGAAAGAGAGAAAGAGAGAAGAGATTTAAAAGCTGGGAGCCATGTGGGATGCTAGTCTCTCTGATGGAGAGGTAGGATGATGATCCTGAGCCCACGCATCACATTTATTTTATACCCCCAAATACTAGGAAGTATCACTGAAACTTAGGATCAAATGCAAATTCTTAAGTAGTCCCTAGCATTCCTGGTGCTTGACTGGATTTACATATCTAGACCCTCCCCTTACTGACACCCAGGCTGATGTGAAAGCCAAGTTGACAACGTGTCCAGCCTCATTGGGGAAGCATGTTCCCAGGGCATGGCTGTGCCTATTGCCCTGAGTTCAACTGACAATAATTAAAGAAATGCCAATGTGCCTTCCCAGGGGGCCCTCTACACTTCTCAGTTCCCTGATTACCAACTATCTAGTTCCAAATAATGAAGGTCAGGACCAAGAGTGTGTTCCTGAGGGAGAGCTCACTATTTTCCTCCTCAGACTTTGAAGCTTATTTTTAAGTTAGAAAAAGCTATCCCCTGGGCTTTTAAGTTCTAGTTTAAATTGCAAACATACCCTCTTCTACTCAAGATAGAGGAGATGTAGAGAGGATTGATAAGAAATCCTCCCAGCTAGAGATCTTGCTAAATTCACCCAAGACATTGAGACTTCGAGGAAAGATATGCTGTGAGCCCTTCCCATGTAGCTTTCTGTAAACAATCCTATCACCCACAAAGTATCCAGGCAAAGATCAGAAGAGTGAAAACACAAACAAACGTGAAAATTCATGCCCCTTTTTTCCCTACCCAGTATTGATTATAGGCAGACAACTTTAGCTTGCTAGGTTCTTTGAGGAAAGAAATCCAGATAAATTTGCAAGCATTTTTATGGGACGGGCATTCTTTGAAGCCCTTTTGCATCCTTGCATCATCTACTCTCAGAATTCTTATTCAGTGAGTTTTAGAATAGTGATTCTAATGATAAATAAATATTACTCTTTTAAATGAGAATTTTAAAATAACTCTAAGACTCAGTTATTATGACTCCATACATCCAATAACCACTTTGACTTTATCCACATTATCTACTTGACATTAAATAGGTTATTTGGTTTTCCAGTAATATTGTGTTAGTGACCTCTTATACCCCATGGGAAAATTATTTTAGAATCTCTGTTGACCAGGAGAGACTTTTCTCAGCTCAGTATTTTTTAATATTGGCACTATTGATGTTTTGAGTAGATAGTTCTGTGTTTTAGGTTGTCTTGTGTATATAAGAATGTTTAGTAGCATTTCTGTTCTCTTTCTTCTAGATGCCATTCCTTTGCCAAATTTTAATAATCAAAAATGTCCCCTGAGAGGGCAAGATCATCTCTGTTTGAGAATTACTGTCTAGCTCTATTATTTGCTTAGTTAATAATAGTAGCTGGCATTTATGGAAAACTTACTGTCAGTCATTAAGTGGGCAAAAACTAAGCAATTCAATTGTATTAATAAATTTGAATCTTACAAAATCTCACAAGATAAGTGCCATTATTATCCCTATTTTACAGGTAAGAAAGCTGAGGCACAGAAGTGTTGAATCAATGTGCTAAGATTATACAACTTTTAAATAACAGAGCCAGGATTTGAACCAGCAGTTAAGATTTAGAATTCATGCTTTTAGTCATGCTGTAGTCCAGTGCCCATTTAAGAATATGTTGTTAGACTTGAAAAGTGTCTTTCTTTAAAGCTATTTAAAGGTTGAAAACAGACTATAACCATGGGTGGAAGGATTAGGAATAGCCATTGAATGAAGTCATACCATGAGTGGGTTACTCATCTTGAAACTTATATATAAGTCATTTCCTTTAATCATCACAGTAGCCCTTTTAAGTAGATATTGCTACATTCAATTTTTGTATGGGAGTACTTGGCTCCAAAATTTTATCCAATGTAAAAGCCAGTATAATAACAGGCAGAAACAGAATTTGACCCAATGCTTTATAACTTCTAAGTCTATATTCTCTTTATTTTACTCCTGTACCTTCTTTGGATTTTAAAATGATGGAAGGGCAATTTTAGGTTCTTCATAAACTAGTATATCTTCTGGTCCAACCTCCTTTCCTCTATAAATTCCAAGTTACTTAGAACTGATACTTAGAGGTTTGGAGCTCTCATGTATCCTTCCCTGGAGTGTTCTGACTGAATTTAGTAAAATGTGCACGCACAGGTGGGTGGGCATAGGGGTCTATAGACCTGTTTTGGATCCTGGCTCTGCCACTTTGCTGCTTTCTGATCCTGGGCAAATCACATAACAATTGGGAGCTTCAGTGTCCTCATTTATAAGCATGGGTCTAATAATAATGCCCACTCTGTAGAGTACAGATTAAAAATAATGTATGAAGCCGGGACTGGTTTGGCTCAGTGGATAGAGTGTCAGCCTGCGTACTGAAGGGTCCCAGGATTGATTCTGGTCAAGGGCATGTACCTTCGTTGTGGGCACATCCCCACTGGGGTGTGTGCAAGAGGCAGCTGATCAATGATTCTCTCTCATCAATGTTTCTAACTCTGTATCCCTCTCTCTTCCTCTCTGTAAAAAATCAATAAAAAATGTATATTTTAAAAAATACATGAAAATACTGTTATTTGTTGGTCCAAGTTTGCTCATTAGATAGTACAAAAGCTATGTATTTTGCCATTTTTCTTTTTGCTTGTTTTCTTTGAAATTGCTGACAATATTTCCATTCCATTCATATCCCCATCAAGGATATCTGGAAATCTGCCATTTATAAGCTTATTCAGGTTCATTATTGATTATAATGAAGATATTTTGGGAGAAGACAGAGCATTTGAAGACTTTGTTAGCTAAACACACTTCTAAGACTCATTCAGGCAACTGGAGAGAGGAGGGGAAGGCAAGGAAACAAAGACTTCAGAAGATTTTTTTTGGACGGACCGTGTGAAAAATATTATGTGAAAGACAACATCCCTGATTTGTATTTACAGAGAGCAATATGAATATATATATATATTCATATATATACATATTTCATTTTTCATTTTTCTTTTCTTTTTTTATTGTCTAAAATTTTACATATGTCCCCGTCCCCTTTTCTCCCAATTGATACCGCCCCGACTCCTAGCCATTCCCACCGGGGGCAAGCCTCCATGGCCCCAGTGTCTGTGTTCATTGTTTATGCTAATATGCATACAAGTCCTTTGGTTGCTCTCGCCCCCCCAACCCCCTCCCCCCAACATTTGTCTCTGGATCTATTCTTGTTCATCAAATTCTGTTGATCATTATATTCCACATATGAGTGAAATATTTATCTTTCTCCAACTGGCTTATTTTGCTTAGCATAATGATCTCCAGTTCCATCTATACTGTTTCAAATGGTAAAGGTTCCTTCTTTTTATTGTGGCATAGTATTCCATTATGTTTTCTAGTTCACTTATCTGCTGATGGGCATTTATGTTGTTTCCAAATCTTGCTATTTTGAATTGTGCTGCTATGAACATAGAGGTGAATATACCTTTCAGATTGATGTTTCTCGTTTCTTGGTATATATTCCTAGAAGAGGAATTAATGGGTCAAATGGGAGTTCCATTTTTTACTTTTTGAGGAAACTCCATACTGTCTTCCACAGTGGCTGCAGCAGTCTGCATTCCCACCAGCAGTGCAGGAGGGTTCCTTTTTTTCCACATCCTCCCCTGAATTTGTCATTTGTTAATTTGTTGATGATAGCCATTTTTTCCACATGTGAGTTGGTATCTCATTTTTGTTTTGATTTGCATCTTTCAGATGATTAGTGACGTTGAGCATGTTTTATATGTCTCTGGGCCTTCTGTATATCCTCTTTTGAAAAGTGTCTATTTAAATCCCTTGCCAATTTTTTTTTGGAATCATTTATCTTTCTTTTGTTAAGTTGTATGAGTTCTCTGTACATTTTGGAGATTAAACCCTTATCAGAAATATCATTGGCAAATATGTTTCCCCATGTTATGGGCTTTCTTGTTGTTTTGTTGATGGTTTCTTTTGCTGTGCAGAAGTTTTTTATTTTGATGTAATCCCATTTGTTTATTTCCTCCTTAGTCTCCATTGTCCTAGAAGCTGTGTTGGTAAAGATATTGCTATGACATATGTCTGCTATTTTGCTGTTTATGGAGTCTTGTAATATTTTTATGATTTTCCATCTTACATTCAAATCCTTTAGTCATTTTGAGTTTGTTTCTCAATAAATGGTGCTGACCACATTTCCCAGCACCATTTATTGAAGAGACTGTTTTAACTCCATTGTATGCTCTTGCCTCCTTTGTCAAATATTAATTGAGGATAAGAGCCAAATTTTTTAAATTTAAACTTTTTCTAATGCCACTTCTTCAAAATAGACTCATCCAGGCCATGGTATTTTGTGGAAGAGCCACACTCAAAGGGCCAAAGAGCCACATTTGGCTCGTGAGCCACAGTTTGCTGACCACAGTTCTAGTCTACTGCTGATGCATTCTATTGAGTTCTTTTTTTGCAGTAATGTCATTTTTTATTTCTTCTTGGTTCTTCATTTCCTCTTAGTTCTTACACATATTGTTGAATTTGTTTTCCATCCTTTTCAGTGACCTTATGACCATTGCTCTGAATTTTTTCTCTGACATATTGCTTGCCTCCATTTCATTTACTTCTGTTTCTGGTGATTTCTCTGTTTATTTCATAAGCAAGCTGTTTCTTTGTCTACCCATGATTATTCTTTTCTGGGTGTCTGGTAATGTAGCTCTCTCTTTTCTGCGTTGACTTTCTCTAGGTGATATATGACCTTTCCATCCATGTATTGCCTCACCATCTGTGTTTAATTTGCCATTTTCGGGTGGATGTTATTCAATTTGGCTTTTTTTTTTTTTTTTTTTCCTATCTCCTCTGTGAGAAGATGTCAGGTTCATGCTGTTTTGTTTTCCCCTGGACAGACTTTTTAGGTGCCTGTGGTCAGGGCAGCTGGAGTCCTGGTGTTCCTGGGTTTGCAACTGAGGCAGCTGGTCCCTAGATTATGGTTATAGGGTCTCAGAGAGATCTGAGATCTCCCTGGTTGAAGGTAAGGCTGGGCCTCAGATCACAGCCACTCTTCCCTTCAAGATGGCACAGTCTCTGTGGCATAGTTGGCAGCTCTTGGAGATATTTCATCAGAATTAGACACTGCCTGGCCTGGGAAGCCTGCTCCGCTAGTCCCCAACAGATCCTTGGAATATAGCTTTCCCTCACTCAAAAATACAGACACTCCCTGCACATCCACACACACTTCTTTTGTTTTCTCACTTACACACTGTCTTGCAGCCTGCCATCCTGTTGGCAGCCATCTTGGATTTTCAAAAATAAATATTAAGAGGTTAATAATTTTTTTTTTTGGATTGGGAAACAATTTTTTATTGAGGCATAATTGACAAATAACATCATTATTAGTTTCAAGTGTACAATATAATGATTCAATATTTGTGCATATTGTGAAATGATCACCACAATAAGTCTAGTTTAACATTTGTTCCCATATGCATTTACAAACTTTTTCCTTGTGATGAGGTCTTTTAGATATATTCTCTTAGCAACTTTCAAATACACAATGTAGTATTATTAACTCTAGTCACCACACTGTATGTTACATTCCCATGACTTATTTATTTTATAACTGGAAGTTTGCATATTTTGACCCTCTTACATTTTTTTTCTTTTATCCAAATCTGAATTGTGATTTAAATAGGTGGGACTTATCCTAAAACTTTAAAAAACTATAGTTGTATGAGCATGCACTTGCACAAACACACAGATGTATAATTAAAGTATAGGAAAGAAAGAAAGTACAAGATATATTGAGAAGTGTAATTCTCTAGGATAATATAATAAACTTCACAACTCAAATATGTGGGAAGATATTAATAAAGTTCTTGGTACTTATAAATTGAGGGGGGGAAGGCTACAATTCATAGGAATATGTAGTATGTGTACTCAACTCAATGGATTGGGACCTTGCAAGGTGACCAGTTACTCAAGGGAGATGCCATTAAAAGAAAAAAAAAAGTCAGTGGAGAGGGTGTTCATATCTACTTGCCTTGCTGAGAATGTGGGTCACAGTTTAAACAAATTCCAAAGGTAATGTGATAATATGCCATGTCTACTCAAGGGCAACCAGTGGAAATGTTCTGAATCAAAAATAACTCAATGTTTGAGAATTCTGAGAGGACATTCAGTACATCTTCACCCAGAGAAATTGGGAAAGGGGTTTTTATTAGTTTGTTTCAAGATTTCAAGAGGGTATGTTTAGTATTTTATTAATTATTTGTTGAAAATTTAAATTTCATTATTAATTAGATTTCACAGAAATAATGACTTCAGGGAACACTGATATTCATCTATTTGGTAAAAAAAAAAAGTTAAATGTAATTAAGCATGATTTTTAAAATATGTTTTTGCAATCTCTGTGTAGACCTAGACTATGCAATGTAATTGAACTTAGACAATCATATTGACACATTCTGGTTGTCAGAAATGGTCATGGTGAAAGTCAGCAATGGTGTATTAGCTATCTGTCATCTCAGCAAAAACCATTATAATTGCAAAGTCTATACATAGATAAATGATTCCTTAGCTTCTCTTTTGTTTTCCCTCAACAGTGGGTACAATAAAATGTGATCCCCCAAAAGGAACTTGAAAACAATGTCCTTGTCCTATTATGAAAGTTTGGGCTGATTACTAATTTGTGCCAGTCAAGAAATGAAGATGTAATGACAAATAAAATTCTTCTAGTTGTTCCTCCTTGGAAGTCACATATGTTCATTCTATAATAATGTGTGAGAAACTAGGGATAAAGAATTTTTTTCTTTTTCCAGACAAACAACACATAGCTTCAACTGTGTCAGAAGAAACTTTATAAAGAAAACTTTATAAAAAATAAAATAGGAAAGAAAATAAGATTAAAAATGAAAAAAAATATTGCTAAACTTGGTAGGAAAATGACAAAAAGAAAGGCAATAATGGGCTAATTATTTTTTGGAAGCACTTGATTTAGAAAGTAATGTAGGGGGTCAAATATGGAAGCTGAGTTTGCCTTCTGGCAGTGATATGCCAGTCATGCAGACCATCCTTTGAAAAAAGAACCACATTGTGGCTTATAACTTTCAGGTGAAGAGAACAGATAACCTTCCTTAGCCTTTTGGAAAAGCCAAGACAAGTCAATCAGGTGAGAGACAAGTCTCCAGGAAAAGTTACAAGAAGCTACCTCCCACTGCCTGTCACTTTAGGTCACTGGAATACACATACATGCCCAGGACGTGCGTAAATGCTTTGGGGAAGTTGGAGACATTACTCTGAGTGTTGCTGAGTGGAAAACATTTCAAAGGCAAGGTCACTGAGAGAACCAAAAGCCAATCAGAGTGAAGAGGACATTTGAACAGAGAGAGAGGGGGGTTGGCATATAAAGACTAAGGGTTTGGGGCTTCTCTCTGTCTGTATTGCTTTCTTCTGTCTTTGTTCTAGCCATCTTCTGGGGCAGGTGTTTACCACTCCAAGAGGACAAAAGGGATCAGGTGAGTCCAGGGTGAACTAAACCATGTTTATTTGTATACATTTTACAGTTGCTTTGTGAGACTGGCTAAATTCTAGTCAAAGGCACCAGTGTTCCCAATGTATCCCTGTGTACTCTGCACCTGCTTAAGGAGTTTGCCATTGACATGTGAGCTCACAAATGCACATTCAAGAAATGAGTGGAATATGTGACTGTCATTGCTTCCTCTCATTCTCTCTGCTTGCGAGAGGCTGGGATGACACTCAGGCCTCCATTTGTAAAATGGGGCTGTGCTCTCTGGAGCCTACTTGGCAAGTACACTGTGATACTAAATGAGTCTCTGATTTTAGAAGATCTCCTTTGGAAGAGAGGAATCAAACTTTGAATACATTGTTGCAGGATTTTTCTCTAGGAACTGATTTTTTTTTTTATGTATAACAGAAAATAGAAATATTAGTCTAGAGAAGAAATTCCAACTTCTGGAAGACTATGTCTCAGTTGTGAGCATTTTTTTTTAATACCTGAAGATGCTCTTAGACTAATGCTTTGGTTAAGTGATGAGGCCAACCACAGCAGCAGAACAAAGTACAGCAATGGTATCCGACGGTTAGCTCTAACTCTTTGTTTCCATGTCATCTGTGCAGAGGTATATAACATATTTTACATGTTATAATTATTTTAAAGATGGTGTGGAGGGAAAAACTCAAATGCCATTCTTTACTAGTTTCAATGTTAATCTAGTGATTACTCTGCAAGTTTCAGTTTGAGATAGAAACTTTTTGCGACAAAAATACAACCTAATATAATAGTTGTTTGTGTTGAGGATGGAGACCATTTAATGTAATGCTTTGCTATGGGTTGTTTTAAAATAAAGATCAAAGTGCTATGATGGATGGATTCTCAATACAATAGTATTGTCTGAGTTGATGATCAAAGGTGTTTGTATTACCTTTCAATGAATACCTAATTTATTTACAAGTAGATTGAACCTAGCTCACTTAAAATTATTTTAGTAGAGAAGATGATTTGGGCCTCAGTAACTATTAGATAGTATGGGACTAGGTAAAGGAAAAGTTTTTTTATCCTCATAATTGTCATCTTGTCCCTTCTTCTTATGATTAAATGTGATTACTAAGAAAAAAATTCAAAAGAATTGTACAATAATAGTCCTGATGTTAGGGTGCAAGCCTATGTGTGCCTTGTATTCCATTGTGGGAACTTGACACTGCCCAGATGTTACTTCCTGAGAACTCTGGCAGAGCTGAAGTCTGTTAACTTCACACCCAGGGCTGGGAAGACTGGGGATGGGGTAGGGGTGAAACCCTATAGTTGTATGTACGTCATTGTCAAGATTCTAACTCTGATTTAAAGGGGGTTAGTTCACACATGTTCAATAAATTATTAGTAACACGTTATTTTTTACTACACACAGCTTCTTGTCTGTCTTGCATTCAGCCATCAATGAAGAGCAGGAGGGCTCCACAAAAAATATTTCTTATATGTCAACTACATGGACTTTTATTGGTTTCAGAGCTTCTCATTGCACCATCTCATTGTGTGTTAATCTATAACTGCCTTGACTCATTTTAGAAGCAGCAAGGACATATACTGTAAATAGTAGAAGTTTTTAATTTAGCAGATTGTGTGTGTGTGTGTGTGTGTGTGTGTGTGTGTGTGTGTGTTCATGCGTATATATGAACATATGCATGAATAGGTGGCATTTTATTATGAATTAGAGGCCCGGTGCACTTCGGGAGGGGGGCGGGGCGGGTCCCTCAGCCAGACTTGTTTCCTCTCGTAGTCTGGGAGCCTCTGGGGATGTCAGACTGATGGCTTAAGCTCGCTCCCCATGGCTCGCTCCCTTAGGCTCCCTACACAGGTGGGAGAGGCTCCTACCATGGCTGCTGCGCTCAGCAGCTGTCAGCCTAGCTTCTGGCTGAGCAGTTCTCCCCCTGTGGGAGCACACTGACCTCCAGGTGGCAGCTCCTGTGTTGAGCATCTGTCCCCTGGTGGTCAGTGTGCATGATAGCGACTGGTCATTCTTCTGTTCAGTCGATTTGCATATTTATTATAAAGGATAATATTAGTTTTTCCTGCATAACACACACACACACACACACACACACACACACACACACACACGCTGTTGTATATTTGTATAAAGCTTTCTATTTTCTAAAATATTTCTCATAGATGAGCTTATTCTGAGCTTTATAATCGCCCTGTAGGAAGGTTAAATGACCTGCCCAGATTCACACTTAGTAAGTGGGAAAGCCAGCACTGGCAATGAAGTTTCCTGATTCCTAGCCAAGAGTTCTTTCCACTACAACAGCTGTCACTGGTCACTGGGAAGACAAGGGGAAGAAGCTGATTTAGCTTCTCTAAATCGAGAATTATTGATAGTTATGGAAAGATCAGCAGTGCTGTTATTTTCCAAGTCAGTTGATCAAAGACAGTCATGTGTGATTGAGTTAAGTTGTATAAGTGGCCATAGATAATAACTTTGATATGTTCTGTCTATGTTATGCTATACTCCCACATCCCTTGTTCTCTAATTATTTTGCTACCTGTCTTTTTAATTACTTTTTTTGGACAACTAAACTATCTAATAGATATTCATTATACTAATAATAAAAATACTGATGCCAGATATGTTATTACTGAAAATATGCAAAACTGGAATCTTAAATTATATTTTACCCCAATTGCTTAAAGACTGGCAATATAATAAAGCTCTATTTCCAATACTTCACTTTAGTCAAAAAATTGTAATGGAAGTTAGTATACAAATTTACACTGTTATTTCAATGTTAAAATATGGTGAACAATTTCTTTTAGACATTGCCTTTTGAGATCCCCACTTATCTAATTTATGATTAAGTCTAATAAAGATAAGGCAAATCGAAAAGGTCTTTAGCACTCACTGGCAGGGTTAGTAAAAGAAATGGAAAACTGATACTTCACTACAAACAGCAGTATAATCATAATCAAACCCAACCATGTTGACAAGTATTCTCCATTTGAACTCAAAATACCATTACCAAATCAGGATTAATGGAAAAGCTCTTGGTAATACTCTTGGTGTGACAAGTATTCAGAAGGTTCAGCCTGACACAAACTTTTGTCATTAGAAATCTGTTTGACCCATAAGGTCCTAACGGCAATTTTCACAATTGAAATAATATATATATTTTTCTTGAAAAACAAAGTAAAAATCCTGGAATAGAGATTAAGCTATTATAACAAGAACAACAACAAAACAGAAACAAATGTAACAGCTTATATAGAAATGTATTTCTCACTTTACATTTTCGTTGGTTCAGTAGGCACTGTAGATTAACTCCTTTAGGTCATTAAAGGATGAGGTTTCTTCCTTTCTGCTGCATTACCATTCCCCGGTGCTGTGCTCAGTGTTTCCAAAGCTGGATCTCTATCACATTTGTGCTTCAGCCCATGGAAGAACAGATAGAAAAGAGCTTAAGTATCTTTAAGGAGATGACTCAGAAATGACAGCTATTTTGCTTGGGAAACTCTTTATAAGTCCTTTGATTCTAAATGATAGTTTTGCTGGGTAGAGTAATCTTGGTTGTAGGTCCTTGCTTCCCATCCTTTTCAATATTTCTTGCCAATCCCTTCTGGCCTGTAAAGTTTCTGTTGGAAATCAATCAGTTGGCAATCTTTTGGGAGCTTTCTTATAGGTAACTGACTGCTTTTCTCTGGGATAATATTGCATGTCAACTATAATTGAAAAATAAAAATACGACAAGGAATGTTGGAGGGTGAAGGGGTGGGTTCAATTATTAACAGAAAGTGGAGAAGAAGGGATACTGAATAATATCTAGCAGTATCTGCCACAGCCACAGAATGCAAAGTAAAATGCAATTATTCAAGCAGGAATAATGCATCATCAAAGGCATTCAAACAATTAAAGATGATTTGATGCTGGTAGTACTTGAGTTGTTTAAAAATAGTTGTTCTCAAGTTTTCTCAGTCTATGTACCATGTCTTTGGAGTAAAAGTTGTGCAGGTCATCTATACTCTGCACAAAGATTGAGCTGTGTGCCTGGCTTTGTTTCTAATGAGAAGATATGAAAGTACTTTCTAGTTTTTATAAAACACCAGAGACCCAGTGCATGAAAATTTGTGCAGTCAGGAGAGGGGTTCCTCAACCCAGCCTGCACTCTCTCATAGTCTGGGACCCCTTGGGGGATGTTCACTTTCCAGCTTAGGCCTGGTCCCTTGGGGATCAGGCCTAAGTTGGGAGTCAGATACCCCTCTGGCTGCCTGAGAGCCCTTGGGAGATGTACATCTGCCAGCTTAGGCCTGCTCCTCACCTAAGCCATTAGTTGGACATCTTTAGCACTGCTGTGGAGGCAGGAAAGCTGCCACCACCACTGCTTCACTGGCCAGCCATGAGCCAGCTTCTGGCTGAGTGGCACTCCCCCTTTGAAAGCACACTGACCACCAGGGGACAGCTCCTGCATTGAGCGTCTACCCTCTGGTGGTTAATATACATCATAGTGACTGGTTGTTCCCGGTCATTCTGCCAGTAGGGTCAATTTGCATATTATCCTTTTATTATGTAGGACTAGAGGCCCGATGTGCAAAATTCATGCAAGGCACCAGGTCTTCGCAGCCATGGTGGCTGCCTCAGCCCTTGCAGTCCTGACTTCATCCAGATTATCTGGAAGGTCATTTGGCTGTCCAGTCTAATTAGCATATTATGCTTTTATTATTATAGGCGAGCAGGTTAGATAGGTATACCCTTTGGTCTCCTAACTTAAGCACAGGGAAGACTTGGTTTACCTTCCTTGTCTCTAAATTCCTCCTCTACTGACTCTGCATTGTCAACTCTATTGCAGAAACATCTCTCCAATACACTCTCTAGCCTAGCTGGGTCTTTATCATTTTAGGCCTGGAACTGTTTCCTAACAGGTCTTTTCCTAATCAGGTTATCCTTACTTATCCAAATCTCCACATTGTCAACAGGTGGTCACCCCCAAATAAATAAAATCATCTAATCATAATTCTTCCATCCTTAAAACATTCCACTTATTCTTTGATCTCTATAGAATAATATCTCAGTTCACTACTTTGGCATACAAAGCTCTTCTCAGTTCAGCTGTGGCTTCATCTCTCATCACTCAGCTCCCACCCAACCTAAATTCTATCCATACTTCATGCTTTGCTAATCTCCAGACCCAACTGCTTTTTCATGCCTCTGTACTTTTGTACATGATGTTATTGTGACCTAGAGTAGCCTTTATCCTTTCTTTATGCTAGAAGAACTTCCATAGTTTGAAGATCCACTTATAATTATAAAGTTGGTCACCCTTCTTTGCTCCCATAGTCCTCTCAGGTATATTAACTGCTATCATTGTTATGTGTTTACATGCCTATCTCACTCAGACTATGCTATCCTTGATAGCTAGGACCATGGTGGGCTTGCACAATGCCTGGCACATAATAGCCACTCAGCAAATGTTTGGTTGGAAACAATGAATTAAAACTCATTTGCCAGATGTCACACAAAATCAGTTGAGGTGCAGTGGACATTTAACAACAAAGCAGTCAACTGTTTATTGAACACTTACTCTAAAATATTTCTGTTGCTTGGTACTATAAGGGGATCAAGAAATGGTAAAATAATCCTTGCCCTTAGCTCTTTGCCCTATCTTAAAATTTAAACATCTAAGATTGATATTTTGGATATTAGAGCATTAAGACTTCAGTGTCCGTTTTCATCATCATCTCCACAGCTCCTGTCATTGTTCACATAATAGGTGTTTAAAAATCTTTGTTGAAATTGAATTCATAAAAAGTTTTCAAAAATGCACAGAGTAACTGTATTTAAAGTTAGTGATATAACGTCTACAGATATTTCTGGAGATGAGATAAAGATACATGTATTAAAAGAACATTTGGGACAAACTGAAATATCTTTTTAGGATCTAAGTTTGGGTGATAAATACACAATTCAATATACAGAAAATGTATCATAGAATTGAAACCTATATAATTTTATTAACCAATATCACCCCTTTTAATTTAAAAGTTTAAAAATAAAATAAAAAGTACAATAAGATGGAGAAAATGTAGAAGTCATGTTAAAAATATAGGAAAAAGATATAAGAAAGTGCTTTGCATGAATCAGCTAATTTATTAGGTAAATGCTACCTAATAAATCACCTTAAAACTCAATGTCTTATGACTATAAACATTTATTTCTACATATCCAGGTGTGCTGGTTTAGGCTGACTTAGCCAGAGAGCTCTGTGTCAGGCTACAGGTCACCTGAGTTTGGATTGGGTCCAGGTTGTGGTTGGGTTCCACTGTCTCCATGCTTGTGTTGTCTTAGAGAGGGGATAAGTGTAACTTGGGTGTGAGAGGATATGAATAATTGTGATGGGCTTTTGTTTGTTGATTTAATTATTGTTAACAATTTCCATGTTAGAATTATACATGCATACCATGATTTTACAACACCTTCCACAAGAGTAAATGAATTATATTTCTCAGCCTCATTGATGTTGGGATTGGTCATGTGGTTTGCTTGGGGTAATGGAATGTGGTAAGAGGTCACAGAGAGCCAGTTTTAGGCTAAAACCTCATGAGACATTGTGAGTTTCTGTTTACCCTCTTGTATTTCTGCCCTTTGCCATAGAAGAACTTGCCCCCAAATACATGGTGATGGAAGGAGAATAGGCTTTGGGTGTTGGGCACAAGACACATAATACATATCAGACATATTAGATTGTATACCTGAAATTTATATGTAAAGAAATTTATAATAGAGAATTTTATAATAGAATTTTATAACAAATTTATATGTAAAGAAATTTATAATAGAATATATATATATATATATATATATATATATATATATATAATAACATTATATATATATAATGTTATTAAAACACATTAGTCCAAAAAATTTAAAAAATTAAAAGAACTTTCCTTCAAATAGCCCACTGGTCCAAAAGGATGAGAGATAATAAGGGATGTCATTTATTCCTGACCCAAAACCCTCAAATCAGTGAGCAAGAAAAAATAGACCCTATTGTTGTAAGACCCTGGGTGTATGGTAATAGTTGATAAATGTTTGAAAGTAGTCAAAGACAAGGAGTATTCAGAAGTCATGTTGGAGTAGAGACTGAGGAGCTGTTGAATGGAGGTAGGATAGGATAAATAAGCAATAAGGGGGGAGGGGTCAAAGCTGACTGAGTTGTCAAGTCTAGGTTGGATGCTGGTACCATGGACTAAAATAGAGAAGTCAAGACGGACTAGTTCAATAGCTAGTCATACTGAATGTCAAATCTATATAAGATTTTGAAATTATTTTGGAGATTGCAATCTCTAAGTCATAATTGGTCTGCAGAATAGTTTTGTTTTGCCAGAATAGATTTTTAAAAATTTGAATGTATTTGGTAAGTCATATACTCTCAAGTTCTTTATCTTCCTGACCCCTCCTTTTTCACACTCCATACCTTTGAATGAATTGAGTTCCTGTCTCTTAGTAATGCTATCACTACTTGTTCCCAGGTACATTGATTGTAAGATGAATATGAAAATTGTGAATTATAGTGATGGTAGCTGGTATGAATTGAACATTTATTATAGGTTCAGAGATTATTCTAAGTGTCTGATTTGTCTTATCTTATGAATCACCATTTTGTAGATAAGGCAAAGTTAAGTTGAGGAACTTGCCAAAGGTCAACAGCTGCAAGTGGAAGAGCCATGATTTGACAACTGCAGTTTATTGAACAGTTTCCACTAGGTCAGCTCAAATAGGAGACAGGGATTATTTTTGTGTAAACATTTTCCCCAGCTGTCCTATCTAGACTCCTCCTTCCTTTCTTGGTAGCAAATCCCTTTGCCACATCTTAGCCAGATTTATAACTTCCCAATCACTTTTAGGTGTTAAAAGAAGATTCATTTTAAAACTTCAATCTTAACTCTACCTCAAATCTTTCCCTTTTGATCAACAGCTTGATTTAGGGTTTAAGGGAACAAAAGGAGAAGAGTAGTAGTTTTCTGTCAATCCTCTCCCACCCTTGTAATTGGCAATGTAGGTGTGTTTGGAGTGGGGATTGGGACCATGATCTGTCTTTTACTCTCTTTTCAAGGTCTTTTACCTCTGCTGTTGAGGGATGGTTGGGGGAAATAAGAAAGGAATGGCAGATGTCTCTTGATTCAATTGCCCAGGTGTGGTTCTCTTTCTGAAGATGGTCTTTGCTTCTCTGACCAACATAAACTGTCCTGCTATGCTGTCCATGTAACAAGTGTCCAAATGCTGATTCTATAGAATGTCACATGTATATTAAATTCTTTGTAAATAACCTGGGAGTAGGGCTCTCTGCCCCATTTTATACCCGAGTTAGAAATTCCTGGCTCTACCTTACCTAGCTAGCCCTCACCCTATACATTATAGCTTCTTGATCCTGGGCCCCCTTGGCTGGGGTACCAGCAAGAAAAGCTTCAGCTCAAGTTAATACCTCCAAGAATAGCTCCAGCCCAGCTACACGCACCAGAGGAAACTCAGCATCCTTGCCACACCATAAAGTAGGGTTCCAGGAGCTCCTCTGCCACCTACTTTCTCCAATATAACCACTCTCACCAATTCTTGTATTTAAGAAAGCATAATATAGACCAATAAGTCAGCTGCCTTGGCAGCCATTCAACAGGGAATAAGAACACTACTCTCCTCTTTCTACAGGCCCTCTCCAATCACCAAGAGTAGGTCTTTTCTCACTTGGCTGTGGTATGGTTAAGTAGGGTGGCTACAGTTTCCCCCAGGCCAGCAATTAAGAGCCAGTACTCTAGACTCCCTAAACATTGTGCCAGCAGAGAGAGAGGTAAGGTCTCTGACATGGATCTGCTTGGAGCTGATAGCTGAAGCTGAAAGGATGGGTGCGCTCTCAGAGAAAAAAAATGTAGGGAAAATGATCGAGTGCCAGAGACTAATACATTTGAAGAATGGACGGATGGGTAGAGGCAGAGAAAGAGTCTGAAAAGATGATTTTATACCAAAAACCTCAATTTTTTCCTTAATTATTGATTTCAGAGAGAAAGGAAAAGGGAGAAAGAGATATAAATATCAATAATAAAAGAGAATCATTGAATGGCTGCCTCCTGGATACCCCTTACTGGATATTGAGCCCACAGCCTGAAATATGCCCTGACCAGGTATAGAACTGTGACCCCCTGGTTTATAGGTTGATACTCAACCACTGAGCCATTCTGGCTGGGCAAAACAAAACACACAAACAAACAAAACAAAAAAAAACACACAAAAAACCCCCACTTCATTTTCTATATCAGAAAGAAGGAAAAAGAGGCTGTAGATTTGCTTAAGGTCACACAGCTGATCTCTAGCCTTACCCAGTTTCCCCTAATTGCTGGTGTTACAGGTGAACATTCAGAGAAGTAGGAGGAGCTCTGGATTTCCCCCAGTTGGATAGTCAGATAACTGAGCTTATAGAGTGAATCAAGTCAGTTTTATCTAGAATTGCAGTCTCCTACTTTCCCCTAAGGATGTGCCTACAGAGATCAAAGTAGCCTGGTTTGAGAACAGCTGTTCACTGGGAGCATGTGCCATGTTCAGGTTGGATGGCCGGGTCAGCAGCAGTCTGGTTACCAGGTGAGTGAAAATTGGTTGGAGTCTGGCTCCTTGGAGATTCTCTGGCTTAAAGAATTACAGCAATGGCTGATGGAAAGAAAGGATTATCATGAAACAAAAATTATTCCAGGGGAAAACTTGGAGTATGTGAGACTTTAAAACCATAGTTAGAACTGTCTATTACATTCTTTGTCTATTACAAGTAAAACTGCTATAAAACAGTTTTTTTAGGACTTAAAAAACACACACAACCTATTCTGACTTATTTTGTCTCAAACAGCTGAAGTGCTCAGTGATTCTTTGGTAATACACTGCAGGCCAGGCTGCATATTTTAGAAAATATGTTTTAAAGCTGTGTGAGTATATTTCTTATTAAAATATTTAAAAATGAAGTAGTCACTTTCAGGTACCTTCATTTTTTTTCATTCAATTATTAGATAATTACTAATTTGTTTGTGGATTATTGATTAAAATTATTGGTGTTTGGAGAACAGTGTTAGACATAAACACCAGGTGTTTTTAATCTAGGTCCACCAATTACTAATTGTATTATCTCAGATCAGTTTCTGCTCTTTGGAATTCAGTTTTCTCATTAATAAAATTACTTAAGCCGGATAGTTTCTCTTCTTCTAGTTTCAAACCACTCTTTTCTTTCCTTGAACAAATGATTATGGAATGCAAAATCATCCTGACATTTCCCCGTTACTTCTGACATAAGGATTCCTTGGTTATAAGCAACTGAAAATGATCCTGGTAAGCTTAGGTACAGAATAGCTCACAGTCAAGGAAGAGCTGGAGACAAACAAAGCATCAAGGTGTAGATATTCCTTCCAGAGTACATTTATTGGATTACTCCTTTCAGCTTGCTTATGTGACTGTGTTTCTGATCAAGGTTTAAATTTCCAGGAGAAAAAATATCTATCTGAAGTACAGGGAGCAAGGTCCTGCCATTGCAGCCACTCCAGAATCTCATATAATGAGGAATATATGATTCTCCAATGAAAGGATTTGGGAAAGCAAAAACAGTGCCTGTTCAGGAAAGTGTTCTTAGTAGTGCTGCTTTCCAACCATGTAGTTGATGGAGGCTGATGGGCTCCATCTCTGGTCTCTTCCCATACTCAAGGCCAATATCATAGTTTGTGTGGAAACAGCTAAAATTAGGGTTGACGGTATTATTGCTCTTAGAAGAAATTGTATCTTAAGTCATTATGTCATTGTTGTAACCTGACATTGAAGGAAAACTATTAAAATTGGCAAAAACCTAAAATTCAGGGGCATGCAAAATAATGGCCAGAGTGTTTATCTCATAATAATTTATATATTTCTGGAATTCATCACTGGTCACTTTTGCAAATGGACTACCATGCAACTGGGAGATTTTTATATCAAAGTTGTCCATCTTTACAGCAGTTGACTTTTTTCACTGGAACTTGCCTTGTTGGCTGCTTCATGTTCTTCCTTGCAGTAGTTACTCTTCCAGTTCTCACCAGAGGCCACTATAGAATTGCTTTTTGAATTGGAAGCAATCTCTTTGGTCAGTCAATATAATTTCTGCCTTGTACAGATAAGAAAACTGAATCATAGACAGGTGATGTAAGTTGCACAGAGGCACACAACCAGTTGTTCACAGAAATGTATTATACAACATACAACTTTAATGTGAGATTATCTTTTTCACTACCCCATGTCAGACAGTCCAGTTCTAATTTTAGGTGGATCAGGCCTGGGCATGGAGAGGTAGTCATCACTTGTGTCATTCTGACAACCTTTTGGGGTACTTCATAGTCTTTGTGCTATGCTAAATATTTTCTTTGATCATAGTCTTAGAAACTGTCTTTTCAACACATTTTATCAAGTTCTCAGAGATGTGAACTTCTGGTCTCTCCCTGGCTACCCCTCTATACCCTTTTAGCAGTTTGGAAGCTTATATTGCCCTTTATTATCATTCTGCACACCACTTTCCCAGTTCTTACAATGCAGAGTTACTTTAACAGATCAAAATCCTTATAAGAATGGTGGTCCTTTCTTCCAAAACAAACATTCATAAAATAGGCTATATTTCTTGTTAACTCCCATTCAAATCTTTATAGTAGAGGAAAGCATGCTTCAGTGTGTTTAGTTTTACCTTTATTTTTGGCACTTCCCTCAGAGTACAGTAGCCAGGTCTCAGTAGTTCATGCAAATATAATGATGTTAAATTTTATTCTTTCCTTTCTTCTTTTTTTCCTTCCTCCCTTCTTCCCTTTCTCAATCACTCCCTCCATTTCTTTCCCCTTCTCTCTTTTTTTCTTTTGTATTTTATTCACCTTGAAAGAAAGAATTCCATCTCCTCTGGTAGGATAAATTATTTCTCTTGTTTGTCTAAGCTATGCTTATACTTGTGTGTTTTTATATTCTGGCTGGCATGTTAGACATTGTTGCAGCCACTTGAGATTTCTGGAGCATTTTATGCAATTATTCCTGTTGTCATTTTGTTGTTTTCTGGAAGGTCCTCTTGACATCCTCAGACCTTCCTTTCCCTCTTCTGTCTGTGGCCTTTTGGTAGCAAATTTTGTTTGATCTTTGTCATTACCAATTATTCCAAAATCATCTCTCCCTTCTTCTCCCTCCCTTTCTTTCTTCCCTCTCTATTGTTGATTTCAGAGAGGAAAGGAGAGAGAGAGAAAAAAAAAATATCAATGAGAGATTCATTGATCAGCTGCCTCCAGTACACCCCCTAAAGGGGATTGAGCCAAGACCTGTACCCTTACTCCAGGGTTTGTTGTTTCATCAAACTCTTAATGATGTCAATGAGTGACCTCTGCCCTCCCTGGATTTTGTCTCATTTTCTTGCCAGTTGCAAGAAACTAAACCAAAAACCGAAGCCTAACAAACGGAACAACTATCTTCATTGGACACTTCAGAAAAACCTATATCCCCTGGAGGCATTTCTGTTTCCAAACAAAATTGTTTCTCCTATAACACAAGAGGATATTCAATCAACTTTTTAAGTTTGTTTATGAAGTGAGTATTTGAATGTCTCTCATACAGGTAATACTCTGGAAGGTTTACACTGAGACTTGTGTTAGGCTACAACCATCCTATGAAGTATGTTTTTAAATCCATTTAGCAAAACAAAAAAAACTAGACTTAATTAATTTGATGGTCACACACCAATTTTTGCCATTCTCCAAATCCATATACATTCTTGTATGATTTTAAGACTATAATAAAATAATTTTAATGGCCATAGTTGGGTCTGCATATTTGAGTCTTTAAAAGAAAATTCTGAATAGATAACATGCCTAGATCTTGATACCTGGATCTCACTTTTAGCTTCCAGGGGCTCACAGGCAATATGAAAAGCAATAATCTTCAAAACTGAACAAATTAATATTTGAAGTGACATGTGAGCTAGAACTAGACTCCACAGGCATATCTCTTCTATTTGACAACTCACACGGAATAAACACAGTGACTAATTACTTTTAAAAATATACTTTGGTAGGAGGAGGATGTTGGTTTGTGGATGTTGAGGATTCTAATCTTTTTTGAAAGAAGTCTTATGAAAGACAAACTGGACATAAATACCGTATTTTCCGGTGTATGACTTTTGAAATGAAAAAAAGTCAACCGAAAATCGGGGGCAAAAGACCAAAATTGCACAAAAATTACCTGCAGATCTTGAAGGCAAAGTAAGTCTTTTCTTTGAAGTGGGGGGTAGTCTTATACAGCGAATATAGGCCTAAACCTATGTTTTAACTGTAAAATTAGGGGGTCATCTTATACACCGGAAAATACGGTACAGACTATTTCTACCGGAAGGCAAGTTATTTACTTTACTCAGTTTAAGGTTTTGTCTTTGTGTTTTTAACCTCTGTCTCAGTGTGAATTCTGCACAGATAGTGGCCAAATCATAGCTGCTGAGATGTAAAATTGGGTGATTTAAAGATTCACTTGTGATTCCCAAGATATGCTCCAGGGCATACTGTGATAGGCTTCAGGGCAGAAAATGATCTCAACCTGGAGCTAAGGGGGGAAAATATCTCTGCAGTAACAATAAATATTGCACGGTGGCATGGTGGTCAGAAAATAATGTTCTTAAACATTTTCTGAACAACTATATTTTTCATAAAATCAGATTATAAGGCAGGAAACTAAACTACATCAGTTGTTGAATTTATTATATAATAGAAACTCTGTTATTCAATGTGTTATAAATTGTTCTTATCAGTTCAAAGGTAAAATTCACTTATTTTTTCCCCCAAACTTGTTTTGGATCAGTATTGTGAAATTAAAAATAAATATAAAAAAGCCTTGCCAAAATCGGTTTGGCTCAGTGGATAGACTGAAAGGTCCTGGGTTCGATTCCTGTCAAGGGCATGTACCTTGGTTGTGGGCATGTCCCCAGTGGGGGGTGTGCAAGAGGCAGCTGATAGATGTTTCTCTCTCATCGATGTTTCTAACTCTCTACCGTGTTTCCCCGAAAATAAGACATCCTCCAAAAATAAGACCTAGCACATAGAAAGATAAGATATCCCCTGAAAATAAGACCTAGCGTATCTTTGGGAGCAAAAATTAATATAAGACACTGTCTTATTTTCGGGGAAACAGGGTATCCCTCTCTCTTCCTCTCTGTGAAAAATCAATTATAAATATTTTTTATTTTATGTTTTTTAAACAAAACAAAAACAACCCTGGGAGCCCTGGCTGAGTAGCTCAGTTGGTTGGAGCATCATCCCATACACCAGAAGGTTTTGAGTCTGATTCTCCATCTGGGCATATACAGGATGCGACAGACTGATGCTTCTTTCTCTCTCTATCTCCTTACCATCATCTCTCTAAAACATATCCTCAGGTGAGAATTACAAAAAAAAAAACCCTCTAGGAGAGTCTTGGTATACCCAGATTTTAATTTGTCCATGGTAAACAGGAGGAAAGGAGATGGTAGCTGTGAATGTCCAGTTCTAAAGAATGTAGTATTAGCCCCCATGGTGTGGCTCAGAGGTTGAGCATTGATCTATGAACCAGGAGGTCACGATTCAATTCCTGGTCAGGGCACGTGCCTGGGTTTCAGGCTCAATCCCCAGTGGGGGAAGTGCAGAAGGCAGCCAATCAGTGATTCTCTCTCATCATTGATGTTTCCATTTCTCTCTCCCTCTCCGTTCTTCTCTGAAATCAATAAAAACATATTTAAAAAAGAAAAAAAATGTAGTAGGAGTGTAGAAAAGATAATTTGACTAGAGCTTTGGTTGATCTGCCATTTGCATAATCAGGAGTAAAGGGCAGTCTTGAGTAGAGTCTTCCAAATAACTTATATGTGTTACCAGAAAACAAGGAACATTGACTCAGTGCTTCCTGAACATGTTCCTTTCTACCCTCTGGCAGAGCTTCTAATAAATGAATTGATCAGAACACAGTGGAGGGAAGTGAGCAGAAAGGGAAGCAAGGAATCTGGGTTAATTTCCAAACTGAATAATCAGCTTCCTACTAAAAAAAGAGAGAATTGGCAAGGCTGTATGGAAGGTTCCAGGATTCCTTCATTCCCATTGTGGCAGCAGTATGTGAGCTGGCAGGAGAGCTCTCTAAATACTATGGATCAACCTAATCATCTCTCAAAGGCTCCCATTTACCCCCTCTAATTTAAGATTACACAGCCCTACTTGCCCTGCATACATCCTCTTCTGTGTGGAGTCTACAACTTCATTTGAGCACTTAACAACCAGCGCTCTGAATGGTGTGTTAACGTGCAGTTCTTTGCAATTGGTGACATACTAGGAAATTTTTGCAAGCTTGGCCAGCGGGGAAAAATCTGCCTTCCATCCCCGAATCTTGGAAGAAACTTGGTCACTATCCCAGTGGCCCATATTCCCCAATTCCCTGTTCCAACCTTTTTTTTTTTTTATGATTAAATTTTTTCCCCCCCGGCTCATTTGTGTTGCTCCAGGTTGGTGAAGTGCAAAGACCTGGGCTTCTATCTCAAAGAGTTTAGATGGTGCCCAACAGAGCAGACATTATTTGAATCCTGTTGAGTTGCTGTTAACATACTGGTTTTACAGATAAGGAAAGGGCATTCAGAGAATTTAAGTGACTTACCTACTTTACACAGGAAGGGTTAGGGCCAGGATTGGTACACACAGGTTGGTCTGATGCTGAAGATCATGCTTTTTCCATATATTATGCCATCCCCCAGATTTATATAAAGGGAAAACTGTAAGCACCAAGTGGTAAAGTGGAAAGCTGTCTTCAAGTAAAATGGCATGTGGCATGTTGTAAGCATTTACTACATTATTTTTGAATGGAAAAATAAAAAGAATTATCTAGCAACTCATTTCTGGATATTTTCCCCCTCCTTCATACTTTATATTTGCTATTTTTTTTAAATGAACATTCTTTACCTTTACAATTACTAAAAGAAGAAAAAATAGAAAGGAAAAAGAGCTGCTCTTTTCTACAGGTGCAAAAAATGGTTCCAGAAATAAAATAAAAAATGCCTGTAAAGAAATTTTAGATCTGGAATGTTCTTAAAGGTTCAGATCATCACTATGAGCCCTGGGCAACTTATTACCACTTTAGTGAATTCAGTCAGTAGAATGGTCAATGTCACATAGCGATCTTACAATTCTCTTTCCCTTGGTCTCTCCATCTGTGAGCAGAATTATTCCCTGTCCCTTATCCAGGTGTAGGAGATGTTCTCATGAGTACTTTCAGAGGCTTGGTCAAAAGGCCCTGGGTATAGACAACAGTGTTATAAGAGAGTAGCAAGCCACGCCGAAATCAATTTGGCTCAGTGGATAGAGTGTCAGCCTGTGGACTAAAAGGTCCCAGGTTCGATTCCTGTCAAGGGCATGTACCTTGGTTGTGGGCACATCCCCAGTAAGGGGTGTGCAAGAGGCAGCTGGTCGATATTCTCTCTCATCAATGTTTCTAAATCTCTATCCCTCTCTCTTCCTCTCTGTAAAAAAAAAAAAAAAAAAAAAAAAAAAATCAATAAAATATATTTTTAAAAAAAGGAAGTAGCAAGCCAAGACACTCTCAACAATTACTTGATTGATAGCCCACACAGCTTTAAACACATACTGGGAAGTAGAGAAGGGAAATGAATGATTGCCAATGTGTATCCACAAACCTTACTATATCATAATTACACACTAAGAATTATACTCTATGAAAACCAGCCTTTGGGTTTCTCATGTGATATGAGGAGCCACGTCTAATTTTTGGATCTTAAGCATAAAGTAAGAGAACTACCCATAGAGTTTTGAAATTTAGAAACCAGAATTTTGAAAGGTAAATCTCTCCCAATGATTTCTATATATAGAGATGTGTTGTCATAGGAAATAATATGGGACCAAAAGCTTAGCTTGAGAAATCACACAGATGATATAGAGCAAAAATGCCCAATCCCCTGTCATACCATCAATTGTGCAAAAGAGGTGTCCTAATATCACTTTCTATGCTGATAGGAATGATTTATTTTGAGCCTCCACAACAGAAGTCACTAGCTATTTGCTGTTATTGAACACTTGAAATGTGGCTAGTGTGAGGAACTAAAATACTAATCTTATTTAATTTTAAATAATTTTAATATAAATTTAAATAGCCACCTGTGGCTAGTGGTACAGTCTAGAGACAAGTTCATATAGCAGAAGTTTCTATTTCATGGTCCCTGCTCTGAGCATAGTTAATTCCAATGCTCATGCTGGCTTGTGGAACTGAAAGGGTCAGAAAGCGCCTCAGAAAACAGACTTCAAGGGGAGAAGATTCTTTCCCCATTAGTCCATGACTCCAGAAATCCTTAAGTCAGAGCATCCTCCTACAACAAAGACTCCAAAAGCCCTTTCAAGCAATTATTGGCTTTTTCTTTGTTGATAATGGCAAGGGACAGACTGATATAGGGCATTTTAAGAACAGATTCCATGCGTATGCATTCATATTCATCTACGCATTTGCTCACTGAGAAAATATTGAGTGTCTATCATGGGCCAGATGCTGTTCTCTCTGAGATGATTTTCCACTGTTAACATTATGCTGGGCTGCCTCTCACCTCCACCCCATATGCACATGGGGATAGCATGGCATAGAGGAAGGACCTTTGGAATCAGACCAACCTCAAATAGCACTGTTTCCCAGAACAGGGCTTAGCAAATTTTTTATTGTAAAGGGTCACATCATAAATCTTTTGGGCTCTGTGAGCCGTATAACTTCTGTGACAACTATTCAACTCCACAGTTGTAGTGCCACATAAACCATAGATAATACATAACTATATGAGCTTGACTGTGTTCCAATAAAACTTTATTTATAGGCACTGTAACTTGAATTTTGTATATATATATATTTGTTCACAAAATATTATTTTTCTTTTGATTTTTTTTTCAATCATTAAAAAGGGTAAAATTATTTCTTAGTTCATGGGCCACACAAAAACACAGATGGTAGAATATGTATGACCCATGAGCTATCATAGTTTGCTAACTTCTAACCTAAACATAATACAGTTGTCCTCACTTAAACATCATTTTGCTTTCTGTAATTTCAGTTATCCATGGCCAACTTTTGTCTGAAAATATCAAATGGAAAGTTTCAGAAAGAAACCATTCCTATGTGTTAAATGGTATGCCATTCTGAGTAGTGTGATGAAATTTCACCCATCCTGTTCCATCCTGCCCCAGACATGAATCATGCTTTGGTCCACTGAATCTAAGCTCTATATAGTACCTGTTCATTAGCCACTGAATAGCCATCAAGGTGACCAGATTGACTGTGGTGGCATATTAGTGCTTATGTTCAAGGAGCCCTTATTTTACTAATAGCCCCAAAGCGAAATAGTTGTGCTGCTGGTAATTTAGACATGCCCAAGAGAAGCTGGGAAATGCTTCTTCATATGACAAAGTGAAAGTTCTTGACTTAATGAGGAAAGAAAAAAAAAATGTATGCTGAGATTGCTAAGACCCATAGTAAGCATAGATTTTCTACTCATGAAATTGTGAAGAAGAAATAGTCCTGGTCGGGTAGGTCAGTTGATTAGAGTGTCATTCCAATGTATCAAAGTTTCAGGTTTGATCCCCCATAAAGATACATACAAGAATCAACTAATGAATGTGTAAATAACAAATCATTGCTCCTCTCCCTCCACCCACTGCCCCACCCCCGTTTCCTCTCTCAGTAAAAAAAAAGAAAAAAAATTCATGATAGTTTTGCAGTTATACTTTAAAGTTTAAAAGTTATATCCATAGTACATGATAAGATTTTTAAAAAGCATTAATTTTATGGGTGGAAGACATGAACAGGAAATGTGTTCCAATTGACAGTGTGTTGCACCAGAAAGCATTGAGCCTAAAGGCAGAGTTCAGC
This sequence comes from Pipistrellus kuhlii, assembly GCF_014108245.1. Lineage (NCBI taxonomy): Eukaryota > Metazoa > Chordata > Mammalia > Chiroptera > Vespertilionidae > Pipistrellus > Pipistrellus kuhlii. The sequence goes on from NW_023425404.1 coordinate 7,272,037, forward strand.
AAGAGATCCCCTGAAATGAGTGACACTGAGCCATTTACTGCAAGAAAGGGTGGCTTCCCAGACCCAGAAATAAGCTTGAACTGAAAAAACAAAAAATACTGGAAAGAGAGAGGAAGAGAGAGAGAGAGAAAGAGAGAGAGAGAGAGAGAGAGAGAGAAAGAGAGAGAGAGAGAGAGGCCATATTCATATAAATATTATTGTAGCATATTAAATTTATGTAATATTATTGCAGCATATCTTTTTTAATTATTATAGTTATTGTCAATTTCTTACTGCTTCTAATTTGTAACTTTACCAAAGGTATTTATGTATAGAAACAATATTACCTATATGGCTCAGTACCATCTATGGTTGCAGGCATCTATTGGGAGTCCTGGAATGTATGCCTCACTGATAAGGGGTACTACTGTAAATGAGAAAATGTCTATACTATAATGTAACTAAAAACTCATTATGGACACTTTAGTAATCTATAATATTCTAGTGTGTGTGTGTGTGTGTGTGTGTGTGTGTGTGTGTGTGTGTGTAGTGTGTATGCTGGTTTTATTTATTTTCAGATTAAGATTTTCCCAAGTTTTAATAATTAAAATTAAGATGAACATCTTTGTTCATAAAAACTTTTATTGTGGCCTTGGCTGAGTGGCTCAGTTGATTAGAAGGTCATTCTGTACGCCAGAAAATTGTGGGTTCAATTTGCAGTCAGGGCACATACCTAGGTTATGGAGGCATGTACAGAAGGCAGCCACTTGATGCTTCTATCTCCCTGCCTTACTACCTCTCACTTTAAAATCAATAAACATGTTCTCAGGTGAGGAGAAAAAGAAAAACAAAAAACTTTTATATGGATTATTATGGAAGTTGGACTGTATAAATATTGAAAGATTTTCCTGACGGTGTTACCAACTTGCTTTCCAAAATGTTTTACAAACTGTGTTCCATAACATCTCAGTTTTCTTTTTCAAATTTTCTACAGATAGCTCTGTATCTTTATTATCTAGGTTCTTAATGCCATTTTTTCCAAAAGGACTGAATGCCATATTTTAAAAAGTACTTGAAACCTACTTTAAAGACAAGTAGACTGAAATATCCTAGCTGGAATTTTCCCAAACAGTAGAAAAATAGGTAAATATTAAATTCAAAAACTCCTATTAGGAATAATACTTTTCTGCTATTAAAATAAAAGGCATGAGTTTACTTAAAATATATGAAAGATTAATTTTATGTGGCATATATAGACTTTGGTATGCAAGGAGTCACAGTACAGAACTGAATGATGTAGACAATTGTCTGAAATCAAATCCTAGAACAAGTTTAGATTCAAGTCATATTTATGAAATATGTCCTACAACATGGGTCTCCAAATCTAGTCCACAAAACAGTGATGGTCTGAGATCAAGTTTTCATCCTTCCATGGAGGTATTCAATTTAAATGTAAACAGTTCCTTTTTTTATTGTTAAATCTATTTTCTTTTGAGAAAATAATGGTGTTCTATAATTTTCCCCCACAGTGATGTATGACAAAATAAGCAACATCAAATCCTGTGAGTCTTACCTAACTAAAATATGTATATTTCAATATATTACTTTTATATTTTATATATAATATTTATAAAATTTTTTTGTATATAATGTGCTTATATTTTATATATATATAGAATTCCCATGAAGTCTGCAAGTCTGAGATTACTGTGTTTAATATTAATAATCTGTGCTAGTTGCTTCAAAAATATAATAATTTACTTTTCCCAGCCATTTGAATTAGGTATTGTCATCTCTTTTTATTTACAGATAAAGAAATGTAGGCTAAGAGATGTTAAATAATTTACCTGAAATCACAGACCTAGCAGGTGGCATAGTCAAGACTTAAAATTTAAAGACTTTTTCACTGTCTACTCTGCTTTTTTATAAACTAGCACATAAATTACTTAAAATTGTTAGAAACCAGAGGTCAGGTGCATGAATCTGTGCACCAGTGGGGTCCCTTGGCCTGGTGTGTGGGATTAGGCCAAAACTGGCTCTGCAACATCTCCCGAGGGATCCCAGATTGCAAGAGGGCATAGGCCATGCCAAAGGACCCCACCAGTGCATGATTGGGGTTGGAGAGGGACATGGGAAAGCTCCAGGGCATTTCCAGCCTGTCTCACTCAGTCCTGATTGGCCAGACCCCAGTAGCAAGCTAACCTATTGGTTGGAGTGTCTGCCCCTGGTGGTCAGTGCATTGTCATAGTGAGCAGTTGAGAGGCCTTACCATATCATTGACATTTTATGCTTTTATTGGTTGAATGGCTGACCAGACAACTATGATAGATAATTAGCATATTAGGCTTTTGTTATATAGTATGTGTAATATTAATGATTAGTCATAATCTTTTCCAACCCTATGTTTCCACTCATTAGAAAAAAAAAGATTGTTTATCATTATATTATGAAAATAGTAGAAAACACAAATATAAAATGGCATTGAAATATGAACTATATGATATGGATTTTTTTTCATGAGTCTACTTATTAATTCTACAACCTGACAAAGAATATAAAATTGTTAGAACAAGAAGTCATTTGGGTTATATGGTGTCTTTAGGGTGAATTTCTCCTTTATGTAATTCTGGTGGAAATAAGGCTGCCTGGGACAGTAGGAATGCTCTCTGTACACCGATAATGGTGTGTTAATGTACCTATTGGGATTGGACATGATGGATACTATTAGTTAGTTTTAAAGTTGTGATAAGTACCTCCAAGGAAAAGGACAGGGTGCTAAAGAAAAGTGCATAATGTTAAGGTTTCTGAGTGCAACTTTGGGAAGGTAGGTTTAATCTGAGATTGTGGGCTATGCTGGCAGCATCCAGGTAAAGACTGAGAGGCAAGGGGATGGGTCACCTAGAACTAAAAGCACATGAGGGCTCTGAGGTTTGTAATCAAGGGAAGACTGGCTCTAGGGGAGACTGGCACTGTGGCTGGAAGCCAGAGTATGTGGGACATTCAACATTTTTATCCCACAGTAATGAGAGGCAAAGTGAAGGCTTAATCAGCAGTCACATGGCAAGATTTGCATTTTAATAAGGTCACTTTGGCTGCATCTAGGAGAATAGATTAGAAGAAGAAAAAATATGCAAAACAGTCATTTTAATAATCTTGTTGAGCCATGATGGAGGCTTAAAGTAGGGTGGTGACAGTAAAGATGGAGTAAAATTGATGTTTATGAGCATTATCCAGAAGACAAAATTAATGCTTGAGCTTCTGGGGACAGTAATTTATCCTCTTTTTCTGTTCTCTGAGTCTGGAATGAATGGAAGAAAGTTGACCCATGAGACAATTACATCATTCAAGGGAGGCTTAGGTGTGTGACCAATTTTTTCCTAATGCATTCTGTCCAAGTCTAGAATGTGAAATGACCCACTAAAGGAGTGTTTTAGCTCATAGATCTGCTTCTCCAGGATTGCCACTCATATCTGTGCAGGCCTGGTCATGGAGACAATGGCATGAGCTTTCAAACTGCCTCTGAAGCCAAGCCTGGGCTCTGACCCTGCTGGGCATCCTTCTGGATGCAGAAGAGCAGAATGCATCCACTTTTAAAATTTTTTAATTAACCTATTTATTTTTTAATCTTTACTCAAGGACTTGTTCTTTAATTTTAGAGAGAGGAAGGGAGAGAAAGGGAAATATCCATGTGAGACAGAAACACTGACAGCCACCTCCCACATGTGCCCCAACCAGGACCAAACCTGAAACCCAGGTATGTACCCTGACTAGAATCAAACCTTCAACCCTTTGGTGAATGGGAAGACAATGCTCCAACCAACAGAGCCACACCAGCCAGGACCATCCACTTTTTAAAAATAAAAGCATATTTATTGAGATATAATTTGCATAATGTGGTGTGTAAAAGAATGGCTTCCCAAAGATGTCCATAATTTAACCCTGGAACCTGTGAATGTGTTACCCTTCCTAATAAAAGAAACTTTGCTGTAAGAGATCAACCAAAGGACTTAAATGCATGCATATGAACATAATCAATGGACACAGATGGAAGTGGCGGGGAAAGGGGGTGGTGTTAGTGAGGCATGTGCTGGGGTGTGGGGGCAGTTGTAGAGAGGTCAATGGGGGAAAAAGGAGACTTATGAAATACCTTAAAGAATATAAATTAAAATTTAAAAAGAGAAACTGCTGATGTGATTAAGGTTAGGGTTTAGAGAAGGGAATAGTTTCTTGGGTTATATAGGTGGGCTCAGTATCATGATTTGACTTCTTAAAAGTGGAAAATCTTTTCTGGTTGGGTTATGAAAAAATATTTGACAAGGGTGCTAAGGGTCAGAGAGCTATGACTTTGCTTCGAAAGAATACACATACCATAAAATCTACCTGTTTAAAGTGAGAAGTTCAGTGGTTTTTAGCCTAATTTTACGTGCTATAACTGTGTCTCCTTAGATTTGCCTGTTCTGGGCATTCAATATGAATGAAATAATAACATATGTGGTCTTTTGTGACTGGCTTCTTTCACAGAATCCAATGTTTTTGAGAGTCATCTATGTTGTAGCATGTAGTAATACTTAATTCCCTTATTGCTGAATAGTAATGCATTGAATAAGTGTACCACGTTTTGTTTATCTCTTCATCAGTTGTTGACCATTTGTTTACACTGGTGAACTATTATGAATAACTATTGGCCAGTGCACAAAATTCATGCAAGGGAGGAGGGGTGATGGGTGTTCCTCAGCCTGGCCTGCATACTTTCCAATCTGGGACCCCTCAGGGATGTCCAACTGCCGGTTTTGGCCCTATTCTTAAACTGGCAGTCAGACATCCCTCTGACAATCCGGGACTACTGGCTCCTAACTGCTCACCTGCCTGCCTGCCTGATCTCCCCTAACCACCCCCACCAGCCTTCTCGCCCACAACTGTGCCCCCTTGCTGGCCTGATTGCCCCAACTACCCCCGCTGCTGACCTACTCACCTCCCCCTTCCCCCCACTGGGCCTGCTTGCCCCCAACTGCCCTCCCCTCTTGGCCTGATCACCCCTAATTGCCTTTGCCTTGATGCCACCGCCATGGTTTGTCCAGAAGGTCTCCCAGTCTAATTAGCATATTACCCTTTTATTAGTATGGATACTTCTATAACATTTGTGCATAAGTTTTTGTGTGGACATAAGCTTTCATTTCTCTTACACATAATAAGAGGGAAGTTCCCTCAGCCTAGCCTGCACCCCTCCAATTGGGGACCACTTGGGTGATGTCCCACAGGGATCAGGCCTTAACTGTAATTGGCCATCCCTCTCACAATCTGGGACTGCTGGCTCCTAACTGCTCACCTTCCTGCCTGCCTGACTGCCCCTAACTGCCCTTCCCTGTCGACCTGATTACTCCTAACTGCCTCTGCCTTGACTCCCACAACCATGGCTTGGTCCAGAAGGAAGTCAGACTTCCTGAAGATGGTTGGTCGACCTGGGTAATTAGCATTTTACCCTTTTATTAGTATAGATATATTGTATTATATAGAATAGGATTGCTCAAATGGGAGGGGGGACTTTTTCAGCAGGAGGAGATGCTCTTGGCAAACAAAAATACATAATCCATATATCTGGACTGATAGCCAGCCATATGTACTATACTTCTAAACTGATCATTTAAAATTGAACCGCTTTCTTACAACTTACACCAAATAGCTGTTGCCCTTAAAACTCCTCCTCAGCCCAACTTTAGGTTTTGCCTTTGCAGTTCACCCAGATTAGATTCTGATTGGTCGGTTTCTATGCCAGTTAGTGTCAAAGGCTCTGGCTCCTAGGCAGCCATTGGCTCCTCACAGTTCACCCAGATTTGGTTCTGACTAGTTAGTTTCTATGCCAGTCAGCATCCCTGGAACTATCTCTGGGCTTAATCAGAGAGGTGCGGCTTATCAGCAGTCCCCACTGCTGCTGGTGAGGTCCAGAGGAAAAGAGAGGCAAGGACTGATCAACAGCTGCCATGAAGGCAGTGGATCAGACCCTGCTCTCTCTGCGCCTCTCTCTGGGCCTGATCCACAGCCCCCCTCAGCAGTCAGTGCTGGGTCCTGGCACCTGCAGTGGCAGCAGTCAGTGTTGGTTCACCACAGAGACCCAGAACTGACTGTAGGACTGATTTCTGGTGTCTGGTCATCCGTTCAGTCACTTTAGACATCACAGACCCTTGCTCTTATATATATATATATATATATATATATATATATATATATATATATATGTAATTTGCAAGTATTTTTTCCATTTGCATTGTGAGTTGTCTTTTTCATCTCCTTGATGAAAAAGTTGTTGTCTCTTTTCATCTTCTTGGTGGTGTCCTCTGAAGTATGAAAGTTTTTTATTCTGATGAAGAAATCCAACTTACCCAATCTTCCTTTTTCTGCATGTGCTTTTGGAATAGTAATAACAATAATAATAATAATTGCTAACCCAAGATCATAGAGGTTTACACATTTGTTTTTTTCTAAAAATTTTATAGTTTATTAAATCCATTTTAAAATTATCAATTATAAGTTAGGTCTCTAATTCATTGTGAGTTAATTTTTATGCATGATATGAGACAGGTGTTCAATTTTATTATTTCGTATGAAAGTATACAGTTGCCCCAGAATCATTTATCAGAAAATAATATTCTTTTCTCTATTGACTTGTTTTGACCTCTTTGATAAAAATCAATTGACTGTAAATGTAAGGTTTTATTTCTAGGTTCTTATTTAGAATAGTAATTCCATTGCTTTATTTTTTATTCTTGTGCCACTATAGTTTTCATTTATTTATTAATTTTGATTTGGGAAGCTTGTATCTTCTACCTTTATTCTTCTTTCTCAGGAATGTTTGGACTACTCTGGTTTTTTTTTTTTTTTTTTTTTGCATTTTCATATGATTTTTAGAATAAGCCTGTCAATTTCTTTGAAGAAATCAGCTTGGATTTTTATAAGGTTTGCAGGGATCTGTAGGTCATTTTCAGGAAAATCTTAACAATAATCAATATTTGAATCTATGAACATGGGTTGTTTTTCTGCTTAATTGGATCTTTAATTTCTCTCAACAATGTTTTAAACTTTGTAATGTGCACATCTTGCTTTCTTTTGTTTGTCTATTAAGTTTATTTCTATGCGTTTTATTTATTTATTTTTTTAAATATATATTTTTATTGATTTTTTTACAGAGAGGAAGGGAGAGAGATAGAGAGCTAGAAATGTCGATGACGGAGAAACACCGACCAGCTGCCTCTTGCACACCTCCCACTGGGGATGTGCCCGCAACCAACGTACATGCCCCTGACTGGAATCGAACCTGGGACCTTTCAGTCCGCAGACCGACGCTCTACCACTGAGCCAAACCGGTTTTGGCGAGTTTATTTCTATGCGTTTTAGAATACATTTACTGTTAGAGCATAATCAGCCAAAGAGGGAAATACAGAATGGCCAGCTCCTTCTCCTAAACTCACTAAGAAGACAACTGACTTCTTTTCCTCTGAGTAGGGTTGGGAGAGAAACAGTAAGATAACTAGAAGTGTTATTTCAATAGAATTCTCTCCCAGGACCAGTAGTTCCTTTAGGCAACATGGCCAAAAGAAAAGTTAAGAGAACCTGATAGCTGATTGGATGTGACAGTTAAGAAGAAAGTGTGAAAATTATATTACTATTTGATGGGGAACATTCAGAAAGAACCACTTTTGGGAGAATAGATTGAGATTAGTTTTGGTTAAGTTACATTTAAGATGTTTTTGAAATGTATGAACAAGAATGAATATGTAGTTAAATCTATAGATATAGACATTATAGAACATTAGCAACAAAGTTAATTTGTCTTAATTAGCATATTAATGGTAAACAAAAATGTGCAGAGCAGTTGGGAGAGATTATGAGAAGAGAGCCTAGAACTAAGTTTTAGAAAATTCCCATCAATTACTGGTGAAGCAGAGCAGAAGGGGTTGGGGAAGCTCAGAAGAAGTGGAGATGTCTGCAGTAGAAGGAAATAGGTGATGAGAGTGTCCTGAAATCAAGAGTAGAGAAAGTTTTAAAAAGGAAGGAGTGTATCAAATACCATAGAGAAGTAAACAGAGCTAGACCAAATTTGGTGACATTGAGGTCATTATTGACCTTGGCAAGAACTGTTTTAGGGGATTTGTGGTAAGGTGGAACACAAAATTCTGAGAACCTAATAAAATATATAAAGAGACTAAAATAGAAGTAATGAATGTTAATGAAATCAGAGAGAGAAAGGTAGCTTATGGGGGAAATATAGTTGAAGATTTTTTTTTCTTTCTAAGAGAAGAGAAACATTTTTATTTAAGCTTTTAAAAATTATTTTGAAAGAGAAAGAAACAATGATTTGTTGTTCCACTTATTTTCTGTTCATTGGTGGATTCTTATATGTTCTCTGACAGGGGATTGAACCTGCAACCTTGATATATCAGGATGACACTCTAACCATCTGAGTTCTACTGGGCCAGGGCTAAGAGATGAGAAACTTTAGAATGGTTAAATGTTGATGGTAAAGGAGAACGATGAAGATGAATTAACGAGGTGGGATAATCCATAGGAGTAGCTTCTTAAAAAGGCAGGGCTCTCAGAGGATTCATAGTACAGATGGATGGATTATCCTCTTAAAGAGATCATCCACTTGTTATTGGGGAAAAGATACAATATGTGTGGATGTATGTAGTTTTTAGGTTTGTTGTTTGTGAAGGCTTTGGTTTTCTCTGTGAAGTTGGAGGATGAGTCACTAACTGAAAAGAATTGGGAGGCACTAACCAGTTTGGCTTAGTGGATAGAGCATCTGCTTGTGGACTGAAAGGTCTCAGGTTGGATTCTGGTCAAGGGCATGTAACTTGGTTGTAGGCATATCCCCAGTAGGAGGTGTGCAGGAAGCAGCTGATCAATGTTTCACTCTCACCGAGGTTTCTAACTCTGGATCCCTCTCCCTTCCTCTCTGTTAAAAAAAACCCACAAATAATAAAATATATATTTTTAAAAAGAATTGGGGGAAGCTATTGATTTCAGGGGAATAGAGAGGTGGGCATACAACATATGATGAATGGAAGAGTGAGTCAACAAAAGAGACATCACAGTATTGCTGGACAATATTGAGGGCTCTGTGTTTGTGTGTGCAAGAGCAGGTATTATTGTGGGAGAGACACAGTGATGTGATGGATCCTAAGTGCGGATGACTGGGGCAATAAACTTAAAACAAAGTTGTGGTGGGTCTACTAAGATCCCTTCTAACTCTTTCTTATTTCCAAAAAGAGGCTAAGATGAGTAAAATTATATTTCATGTAGATATTTGAGAAGGACTTGATGGTTATGAGTGACAGTAGCCAAAGGATCATCTTTATTTGCCCACAAGGCTCGACAGTGTTCGCAGTTCTGTTCTGTTCTAAGAAAGAGCAAAGGACAGCTTTGCAGACAAGGATTCCTACCTTAGTTTCCTCCTCCAGCTGCCTGTTGCTAGCAGCCCTGAATATTTCCTTACAGTCATATGACTGATAACTGCAATTCAGAATAAGATTCCAGGTGGGAATTTGTGCCATCCTATTAGAAAAGGTCATTGCACTAAATTCTGAGCTGGAATTGGGGAAGATGCAACTCTTAAGACTAATCTTGTCACGTGAAATGTGAGGGCACATGCCAAGCTGGTGGTCCCCAACTTATCTAAGCTCAGAGCCAGTATCATTGACTTTGATCAGATGTAGGGAAAGAAAGCAGTTACACAAAAGTTACCATGAGGTTAACTGTATTCAACAGCAAGCCTTCAAGTTTCTCTAGCTGCAAAGAGTTCCAGATTGCCACGGCAGCCTTGCTATATGATCCTCCTCCTCTTCCCCTCCTGGTGAGACTTTTATATGTGTGTGCCTTGGCAGACACACAGTTACCCTGGGAGGCACACAGCAGTGGAAACATTTATCACATTATGTGCTGAAAAAAACCCTAAAAGAAATGGGAATTGGCTGAACTGAACCAGTAAAACAGGGATTGTTAATCAAGGGGTTGAATTAACTCTCAGATAATACCCATGTGATGAACACATTTGCCACTGGACTAAAATATTAGGTGCATTTCTCTCTGTGTGTTTTTAAAGAAAATTCGTTGTAAGAAAACACTGTTAATGACAGGGTATAAATCAACACTTTTGCTGGAAAATCAGAATGTATTTTAATTAATATTGATCTCCCATGCTTCTTAAATGCCCAATATTGATGAGTGACACAAGCTCATTTTGATTAGGCAGTTTGGAAACAATTTACTTTCAGGTAATTGACTTAGGGTATTAATGGTTGAAAATATCACTGTTTGATCCTGGTATTAATAATGGTAATGATATAATAATAAACATTATAGCCACCGTTAATTACTTACTTTGTACCAGGCAATATGCTGAACATTTGGCACGTATTATATCATTTATGCCACACAACAACCTTGTGGGTTGTTACTGTTATTTTATGAGTATTTAGTTTACAAAAGTCTATTTACCAGTAAAAATACTAGGCTGGAGCTCACAATAGGGTACATCTGTCATTAGAGAATATGTTCTGTTGTGTTCTGATATTTTCTCTGTGACCATACTATCTACATGCCTCAATTTCCTCTGTATAAAAAGAAAATAATTAATAGCATCAATCTCATTGGAGTTTAAGGATTAAATGACACAATGCACATAAAGTGCTAATAACAGTGACAAGTACATAAAAACATTCAAGTAAATGTTAGTTGCATAATTGCTCTAGAGTAGGGGTGTCGAACTCAATCAGAGAAGAGGCCAAAATCTAAAATCCAGCCTAAATCGCGGGCCGAATGGTTTACTGAACAGTCATAAACTGTCATTGTGATGGAAACGCAGCGGAGTGCAGTGATGACAGCACGGTGTGGGCCACATTGCAAGGCCTGGTGGGACGGATTTGGCCCGCGGGCCTTGTGTTTGACACATGTGCTCTAGAGTAAAGGATGTATTTATTAGAAGTTCTTCTACTTGTGTTGTCTTTGCTGATAAAGAATCAACTTGCTCTTTGAACTGCTTTCTTGTAGTAGCTTGATCAGTGCTGACCTATCCACAAACTCTTTGGATCAAAAGTGAGCATCAGCTTGCTGGAGCAGGGGGCTGCAGTTTACAGATACAGAATAAAGTAATGCCTGTCTGGCCCATAGGAAAACCACATTAAGAGCTACAATTTTGCAACAATATGTTGTATTCAACTAAAGAATGCCTGTGAAAAGAGAGATAGCATTCAGCAACAAGCTCTTGGGGTAGAATGTGGTTCATTGAAACCACAGCTTTCTAAAGTGGGGCAGCAAAGTCAGGACCAACATAAGGAAATCTGTGAAGGTGCATTGGAATGAGGGTTTCTAGGATGAGAGATCATTTACAAGTGAAAGAGGCAGACAAAAAGGGAACATCAATAAATACAAATGGTAATAGCTTATTTTCTCCTTACTCTTATTTTTAATAGGAAAGGAAATGATTTTAATACTTCATAACTAAGTATGAGTTTACTTCGTAGGAAGATTTTAAACCACAGATTCAATTTTTAAAAAATAGTTATAGGACTATTAATTTTTTGTTTCTTCACTGTTACATTTTCCTAGAATTTGTTTTTCAATTCATGGCCATAAAGTTGGTCAAGATATTCTTGAATTATTTTTGAAATATCTACAGCATTTTTATTTTTTATTTTATTTATTTATTTATTTAAATAAATCTTTATTGTTCAGATTATTACAAATGTGTTCCTCTTCCCCCCCTCAATTGCTCCCCTCCACCAGGTTCCCACCCCACCCTCTGTCCTTTCCCCATCCCCCATTGTCCTCATCCATAGGTGCACAGTTTTTGTTCAGTCTCTTCTTTCACCCCCACTCCCCTTTTCCCTGAGAATTGTCAGTCCACTCCCCTTCCATACCTCTGATTCTATTATATTCACCAGTTAATATTGTTCATCAGATTTTTTAATTCTCTTGGTTTTTAGATTCACTTGTTGATAGTTACATATTTGTTGTTCATAATTTTTATCTATATCTTCTTCCTCTTCCTAAATAACCTCCTTCAGCAATTCATATAATTCTGGTTTGGTGGTGATGAACTCTTTTAGCTTTTTTTTATTTGTGAAGCTCTTTATCTGTCCTTTGATTCTGAGTGATAGCTTTGCTGGGTAGATTATTTTTGGCTGTAGGTTCTTGCTTTTCATCACCTTGAATATTTCTTGCCATTCCTGTCTGGCCAGCATGGTTTCTGTTGAGAAATCAGCTGACAATCGTATGAGTGCTCCTTTATAAGTAACTACCTGCTTTTTTCTTGCTGCTTTTAATATTCTCTCTTTGTCTTTTGCTCTTGGAATTTTAATAATGATGTGTCTTGGTGTGGTCCTCCTTGGGTTCATTTTGTTTGGGGCTCTGTGGGCTTCCTGGACTTGTAAATCTATTTCTTTCCCCAGGTGGGGGAAGTTTTCTGTCATTATTTCTTCCAGTATTTTTTCAGTATCTTGCTCTCTTTCTTCTTCTGGAACCCCCATAATTCTGATGTTGGTTTGCTTGAAATTGTCCCAGAGGTTTCTTACACTATCTTCAACTTTCTGGATTCTCTTATCTTCTCGCTTCTGCAAAGGAGTGTCCTCTGGCTCTTTGTGTTCTAAATCTTTGTCTTGATTCTTGCGATCTTCCAGTCTGTTTTTAGGACTTTGTATAATATTTTTTATTTCAGACAATGTTTTCTTCATTTCTAGTTGATCCCTTATTATTTCTAGTTGCTCCCTTTTCATATCCTCATAGGTCTCATTTATTTTATAGGCCTTTTTTAGGATATTGTTGAATAACCTTATAACTGTAGTTTTGAACTCAATGTCCAATCTTTTCTTTTCCTCCATCTCCTTCCTTTGTGTCCTTCCTCTTGTCTGTATTTTAGTTGTTTCCCTGATTTGATGGAATAGCTTTGTGTGCTAGGTGTTCTGGTAGAGCCCAGTAGCATAGCCTTCCCAGTTACTTGCGGTGGACAGTCTTGGTGCAGCCCTTTGTGGGCTGTGTGTGCAGTCTTGTTGTTAAGCCTTGCTTATTGTTGGTATCACTGGGATGCATTGATTTCCAAGACAATTGGCTGTGAGGATCAGCAGTGTCTCAGCTAGGAGGGTTTCTGTACTCTGCTTGAATAGGGCGGGGTCTCGGGGTGGCACAGACAATCTTTGGTTCTCTGTCAGTCTCGCCTTAGAAAAGTCCTGTTTGAGGAGAGTTTTGGAAGATTGGTTGCAGGCGCGCGTACCTCTTTGGTAAAGGCTCAGACAAGCTTTGGGTTCCTGCCAGTCCCTCCTTAGAGAAAACCAGCATCTGGGAGAGCATCTGTGCTCAGCCAGAGATGGGGCGGAGTCTCGGGTTGGTGCAGACAAACTTTGTTTTCCCTTTGGCTCCTCCCCAAGTCCCGCAGTAATGGCCTCTGGCTTCACACACCTCCGAGAGATCTCTGCCCACTGTCTGAGTCTGGCCTCTCCCTGTCTGGGGCCGTCTATCAGAGCAATAGGCTGATTCTGTTTTCCTCTCTAACAAGAAAGCCAGCTGTGCGTTAGCTGTTCGCCTTATCCGTGCAAGCAGGGAGTGAGCCAGTAGGGAACTCAGCCCGGCCTGCCCTCTCTGAGCTCCGGGAGTAATCCAGCAGCAATCTCAGTCCGGCCCTTCCTCTCCCCTGCGCCAGGAGTAAGCCAGTGCCTTTTCGCACACATAGTTCTCCGTACCTTCAGAGTTCCTAAGGTTCAGAGTGCCTTTTCTCTTCTTCCCAGAGGGCAGAGCCTCCTTTCACTAGCCGTCTGGCGCTTCAGGGCAATGCCTCCCCTGTTTTCCAGTTCTAAATTCAAATTTGTTGTGGTAGGCTGCATTCGGGTGTCTACCCTATGCAGCCATCTTGGTTGTCTCCTCTACAGCATTTTTAATTATGTCTTCTATTTTATTCCTACTTTTGCTTATGAAAGCATTCTCTTCTTGATAAATCCTGCCAGCATTTGATCAATTTTATGTTTATAAGCACCAATAACTTGTATTAAAGACTTACAGGCTTAAAAGAACTTATAAAATCAAGTTTATAAGAATTTTATAAAATTACGCTATTTATTTGTAGATTTTTAAATTTTACATATGTCCCTAATATGTACTATTATTATTATTTTTTACCTTCTCTCCTATTATTGTGGATATGCTCTCTGTGCTCAAAGCTAAGTCTAACCCTTTTATTTGTGCATTAAATTTTATTTCTTTTTTTTAAAAAAATATATTTTTATTGATTTTTTACAGAGAGGAAGAGAGAGGGATAGAGAGTTAGAAACATCGATGAGAGAGAATCATCAATCAGCTTCCTCTTGCACACCCCCTCCTGGGGATGTGCCCACAAGTAAGGTACATGCCCCTGACCGGAATCGAACCCAGGACCTTTTAGTCCGCAGACCAACGCTCTATCCATTGAGCCAAATCAGTTTCAGCAAATTTTCTTTCTTTATTCTACTCAAAGACTTTGGCATGACAATTCTCCTTTCTCCCCCTGCATTATCACATTCCTGCTTTGTTATTTCAATATTACCATCAACATCAAATATGCTTTTATGTCTTCATCTTACAAAAATTGCAACTAGCATGTTCTCTTGGCCTCACTACATCTTCCATCTGCTGCCCACTTTCTTTTCTTCCATAGTAAACTCCTCTAAAAAGTTATCTGCAATTCCTGTTTCCAATGTATCCTTTTGGCTTTTTCCTTGTACCCACTCTAACCAGGCTTCTGCACCACCACTACTCTGAAATTCCATTTCACTAGGTCATCAGCATCACTGCAGTCCAGTTGCCATCTATTGGTCCTTTTCCTGATTAGTAGCATTTGACACAATTATTCATTCTCTTTTCTTCCCTCAACTTCAGTATATCACACTCACCTGTTATCCCTACTAGATCCCTTTTGCTAGTTCCTTCTCATGGCATTAATATATAAAATTTGAAGAATCCCATGTCTTAATCCTTAGACTTATTTTCTCTATCTACATCACATTCTGGAAATGTCATCTTGTTTCATTGCACTAAATACTCATCTGTACTCTAAAAGTCTACCATTAAATCTCTGTCTTATGCCTTTTCAACACATCAATATTAACTCCATATGCTACATTGACCCCATAAACTCCCCAGTATGACCGGTGAATCAAGAGGCATTTAGGGTATCCAGAAGTCAGTTCAAAGCCAGTGCCTCATAATTACTCAAGAATATGAGTATTTCTTTTCCCTATTGCACAGTCATACTAATAAATGCCCACAATTCCCTTTCGAAAAAGCTTGAAGGGAGATTTATAGTATATACTTGTGGGCTGAACTTTCAAATGATCCTGGCCTTTCCCTTTAAATGAAGGTATTTTAGGCTTATTTATATAGCAACTGGGGCAAGGCTACATAACAAAGCATTGTGTCAACTCATGCCTGGTTTCCATCAGACTTGGGATTGGTCTTATTTTATAGATCAAGTAACATTTTAGTAACTGATCTATGTACTTCATTCCTAGGTACACTAATCAATTTGCCACAGTTAAAGAGATCTGTAAGTCAAAACCCATTGAATATCAGTTTATTCCTTCTGTCCTTTATGGTAAATACACTTTTAATGTCTTGAGTTAAACACCAACAATTGGCCTCTGCCACTGCAGGTTCACATTAAAATCAGAGAGCTCAGCCCTAGCTGGTTTGGTTCAGTGGATAGAATGCCAGCCTGCGGATTGAAGGGTCCCGGGTTTAATTCCGGTCAAGGGCACATGCAGGGCTTGCGGACTCCATCCCCAGTAGAGGGCATGCAGGGAAGCAGCTGATCAATGATTTCCTATCATCATTGATGTTTCTATATCTCTTTCTCTCCCTTCCTCTTTGAAATCAGTAAAAATATATTTTAAAAATCAGGGAGCACATCATAATGGCAGCATCTCCCACTTTCTTTCCTACAAAGGATATTGAACAGAGAGTTATCCCAGGATGTGGTTCTCCCCTCACCCATGTGAAGGGAGTCTGTCCTTTGAACTCTCTCAGTGAATGTAGTGTGGGTTAATGGTAGTGGGTGGGAGTGCAGGTCACTGATAATCAATCTGTTTCATCATTCTTTATCTTCCTACACCTTTCGTATCTGTTCTTCTACATTTTACCAGGACAGTTCTGTCATCTCAAGCTCAAGCATAATCTCAGAATCAAGTATTACTCAACCAAAATTGATCAGTACCATACCCAATTAACACTTTTGACCCAGAAATACTCATAAGTGTATCAACAGCAATAGTTTTGATCCTTTCCAGAATTCTATTTTGTCCTCCTTGGTCTAACACCCATAGAATCCATTCATAGAACTCCCTATTTTCTCTCTGTACATGTTCTAATGCACTGAGAGAATCCAGCCCACACTACAGTCCTTGTCACTGGGCTGAAGGACAATAGCCATTTGGCATCCCAAGGACCTGATTCAGTGGGTATTTCACCACAATCAATCATGAGAGATGCTTTATTAATCACATCCCAGTGAAAGTCATGGATCACTAATAATCCATTTCCCATCTATAAGTAGCTCCATGCTCATGCCAGCCCACTAAATGACCTAATGAATAATAATGTACTGTGTTAATGGTCTGTTTCATGGGACTATTTCTAGTGCCAATATCTCTATCAGCCAGGGTTTATCTAGACCAAAGCATGTTAGTTTTTTAAACAGAAATTATTTGATTTAATGAATTGTTAACTATGTCTAAAGTCATTACTTCTGTAACAGACAAAGCAAAGAGAAAGAGAGATAGGAAAGAGGGAGAGAGAATGAGAACATGAAGTTGTCACAGATATAGCAGCTGCAGGAAACAGCTACCACTCATAGGGCTTGGGTCAGGGAAAGGTTGAAAATGTTAAACCTTAGAAGGTGGGAAAAGGGGCTTTGGTGCTGAAAATCAGACTTCTTTTTAAAAAATATATATTTTATTGATTTTTTTACAGAGAGGAAGAGAGAGTTAGAAACATCGAAGAGAGAGAATCATCAATCAGCTGCCTCTTGCACACCTCCTACTGGGGATGTGCCTGCAACCAAGGTACATGCCCTTGACCAGAATCAAACCTGGAACCTTTCAGTCTGCAGGCTGATGCTCTATCCACTGAGCCAAACTGGTTTCGAGTGAAAGTCAGACTTCTGATGAAGTGGCTCTGCTTAGCTTGAGTGTGGGTGTGGTTGGTGATGAAGATGATTCTACCAGTATTGGAAAAATGAAAAACTGGATTCAGCTTGCTGTTACTGAAAGGGGCTTTAGCTACCAAGATGAACAGCAGGGTGCTAGGAGGATGCTCAGGGGAGTAAAAACAGGTAGGAAGCAAACAAAAATCATACACAAGCACTTGGCAATATTTTAAGGCTTGCTACTATATTGCAATCAAGCGACACTTAAAAATGATTGCCTTGGCCAGATAGCTCAGTCGAGTAGAGGAGCATTGTTCCAATATGTCAACATTGTGGGTTCAATTCCTGGTCTGGGCATATACAAAAATCAACAAATTAATGTATAAGTGGAACAAATCTCTCTCTCTCTCTCTCTCTCTCTCTCTCTCTCTCTCTCTCTCTCTCTCCTTCTTTCTCTCTTGCCAATAAAAAAGTGTTATATGGTAGAACATCACTGTTGACAAAATGAAGAATAAATTATTAAAAACAAGTGGAAATAGAACACATCCAATACAGATAAAAGAGTAGTAGATGTTACCTTTTCTTTTCTCTCACTTTGTATGCATCTGTATGCAAGCAAGACATTTTGAGTTCATCCATATGGGCACATAATTTGTATTTGTTTTCATATGATATTTCTTGATTATAAATTGTTGCATCAAGAAAATTAGTCAGTCTATGTAATATGACCTGTTACTGTGTATCTATTTGGTATATTTTTGGGTGAAAAGATGTTATTCTGGAAACAAAGGAGTTCAAATGTGGTTAACTTTTCAAGAGCTGTAATGGTGATGAGTTCTTAAAGAGTGTATATTATACGAGGTAAGTCTTCACTTGAAATTTAAGTGTGACTACTGGGAAGGGAGAAGAGAAGCTGGTAATTTTTGGACCATACATATGTTTATCTTGAAATTCAAAAAACTCTATAAAATTGCTAACTAATATGAACTTAGCAAAGTTGCAAGGTGCTTGGTCACTGCACAAAAATCAATTGTATTTCTATATATGAGCAATAGCCAATTAGAAAATGATGTGTAAAAAGTAGCATTTACAATAGCAATACATGTATGAAATTCTCCAGGAATTAATTTGTAAAATATATGTAAAACATATAGTTTTCAAACTGTAAGACAATGTAAACTAATATTTGCTGAAAAAGATTAAATAAAATATTAACACTACATTAATTTTATCAAGTTAATTGGACATATTAAATAAATTAATATAATATAAATATTAACATTATAATATTAAATAATTACATTCTTTTTATAAAATATATTTTATTGATTTTTTACAGAGAGGAAGAGAGAGGGATAGAGAGTTAGAAACATCGATGAGAGGGAATCATCGATCAGCTGCCTCTTGCACACCCCCTACTGGGGATGTGCCCGCAACCAAGGTACATGCCCTAGACTGGAACCGAACCCGGGACCTTTCAGTCCACAGGCCGACGCTCTGTCCACTGAGCCAAATGGATTCCGGCAAATAATTACATTCTATAATATGAAATAGCATGTCTCCTGAAAAAAATATTAGTTATCAGAGGAATGTAAAAGAAACCATAATTAGATATTATACAGTTGCAATTTAGTGGCTAAAACAATACTGACAATACCAAGTATTAGTGAGGATGCAGAATAACCCAAACACTCACAGTTTGCTGTGGGAATACAAAATGGTACAGCCACTTGTTACAGTTTTGCAATGCCTTATACAGTTTAACATACACCCACACTTTGACCCAGCCTCCGATCTAAGTTTCTAAATAAATGAAAACATATTCATATCCATACAATAAATTGCACAGAACTGTTCATAGAAACTTTGCCCAGATGAGCCAAGAACTGGAAACAAATCAAATGCCATCAAAAGTATTATGCTAAATAAAAGAATCCAAATACAAAAAAACTGTTTACATGAAATTCTAGAAAAATCAAAGTGATAGTGATAGAAAGCAGACTGGGTCTGGAGGTGGGGTGGGGATTAACTGCAGAAGAAGAAAGAACATTTTGATGGCATTGCCGTATTTTGTATCATGATTGTGTGGTATTTACACAACTGTGCACCTGATGAGATAATGTCACCAAATTGCTCATTTAAGTCCAGTGAATGTTATTTCAGGTAAATTATACCTTAAAAAGCTGAATTAAAAACTTTTGCAAAAGAAAACTAAATTGTCTTTCATGAAAGTGAGAGTAATTTACCCTGTCACTAGGAATATACCTAATACCTCTGGTCACTTTCTGAAGAAGTAAAGTGAGAGGACAAAAGAAATGAAAATCAACTCTCAAAAGTTCCCTTAACTCAGGGGAATATAACCCTAAAATGTAATTTCATGTGCTCATTCACCAAGGAAGTGAGATTATCGTAAAGCATATTGTTGTGTATGTTTTTGGACCATGCCTCAGACTCTTTATTCAAATCCCCTTATTAACTATTATTTTAGGTTTTGTTTTTACTTGATATTTTAATACTTGAAAGGTCAAGATTAATAGTATGTATTGGTAAAAATTCAGATATTCTGTGTGTTATGCCATTGAGGAAAGCATTTTCTAAAATGAAAAATCTGAGCTTCAGAACACATACCTGCTCATTGGCGGAGCAAACCTAAAAGTTCTGCGACTTAACTCCCAAGCCTTCTGAGAACCAGAAGACACAGGTGTTTGTGTAATACAAATTAAATCAGCTCCCTGAGGATACCTGTGTATAGATGTGTGTATCTGTGTATGTAGGTACACACACACACACACACACACACACACACACACACACACGCATACAGGCACTGTGTTAGTCTGCCTCGGCTGCTATAACAAAATGACAAAATTCCATGGACTGGGAGGTTTAAATCATACACATTTTGTTTTCGCAGTTCTGGAGGTTGGAAGTCAAAGATAAGTGTACCAGCATGGTTGAGTTCTGATGGGATTCCTCAACCTGGCTTTCAGAAAGACCGCCTTCCCTCTTTGTCCTCACAAAGCGGAGGTATTTCTACACCTTTAAAAAAATATTTTTATTGATTTTAGAGAGAGGGAGATGAAGAGATAGAGACATCATCCATGAGAGATAAACATCCATCACCTGCCCCCTGCACACCCTCTACTGGGGATTGAGCCCACAACCCAGGCATGCTCCCTAACCAGGATTCAAACCTGACAACCTCCTGGTGCATGGAACGATGCTCAACCAACTGAGTCACACCAGCCGGGCAGCCCTCTTCTTTTTTAAAAATGTAATTTTTTTCAATTTCAGTTGACATGCAATATCGCATTAGTTTCAAGTACACAACATAGTTAGACATTTATATATTTACAGAGTGATCATCTTGATAAGTCTAGTGCCCATCTGACACCGTAAATAGTTATATTATTGACCATAGACTCTATGCAATTTGAGAAAATGGGTGAAAAAGTGAAAGGGATTAAGAAGTATAAATTACCAGTTATAAAAATGGTCGCTGGATGTTTCTTTGTCTTCTTGAAAAGATACTAATACCTAACAGGAAGATGGGTTCCACCCTCATAGACTCATCCACACTGAATCATCTCCAGCGACCTCACCTCCAAATATCATCACATTGGAGGTTCTGACTTCAACATGCATTTTGGGGGAAACAAACACTCAGTCCATAACACAAACACACACACACACACACACACACACACACACACACACACACCAGGTAATTCTAATGTGCAGCCAAGTTTGAGAACCATTGCTTTTGGACAATTGTTCTCAACTGTTACAACCTTTAGTGCATATCAAAATTACTTGCAGAACGTGCTGATGGGTACCACTGCCAGTGTTTCTAACTCTCTAGGTCTGGCATGGGACTCCAGAATTTGCATTTTAAATAAATGCTTATGCTGGGACTTCACTTTGAGAACATTTTCCAAGTTGCTGCCTTCCAATTTATACAAGCTAGTAGACATTAATTGTAACCAATTTTAATCACTCTTGATTTCATAAATTCAGGCCACATAAATTCCTTCATCTCATCACACATATTTATTGAGTGACAAGTAAGGGTTAGGCCCTCTGTTAGACTAGGGGAGACACTAGAATAAGACTGATAGAAACCTTGCTGCAGTCACTCCTTTATATTTCCATTGCACTACTTACATTGTTTTGTACATGTTTGTCTATCTCCCACTTATGGTGGAATTGTATATCATTCATTCATTCATTCATCAGTTTACCAGACAGTGTGTTTGCAAATGAAATACAAAGTAAAGGCTGCATTCCTTGTCCTCAGAAAATTCCCTGTGTAGCAATGAATAGACAATTAGAAGGCAGAGCAGTAAGTGTGAAAGAGGCTGTAGATGACAGTTATTGCCTCATCTTCACTCCCTGGCTAGTACACACTTACCTCTGCTGCTGCCAATGCCAAGCTAATGCTTTATACCTGTCACTCCTTTTGGAGACTGACCTTTGGCTAATGGAAACCACATGCCCTGGAGATTGCTGTGAGGTTACCACCTACCCATTTACTTCTTGGAGTTAAGAATAGACTTCAGCCAGCAGAAGAAAATGGGGGGTTGGGGGGGTCAGTGAAGTCAGAGGAATCTGCAAAAGGATCCTTTAAGTGACTAATGTGACTGAAGCACATTGGGAGGATGCTATTCTGGGATAGGGGCCTGGATGATGCAGGTGATGAACATTTTTCAATGACACAGGAAGCCATTTAATGATTTTTTTTTTAAAACTCTAGGGATTTTATTTATTATTTTTAAAAATCTATATTGTTGCCGAAATCGGTTTGGCCCAGTGGATAGAGCATTGTCAGCCTGCAGACTGAAAGGTCCCAGGTTTGATTCCGGTCAAGGGCATTTCCGTGGTTGTGGGCACATCCCCAGTAGGGGGTGTGCAAGAGGCAGCTGATTGATGATTCTCTCTCATCGATGTTTCTAACTCTCTATCCCTCTCCCTTCCTCTCTGTAAAAAATCAATAAAATATATTTAAAAAAATCTATATTGTTGAGATTATTACAGATGTCCCTCTCCCCTCACCCCCGCATTGTCCACCTCCACCCGGTCCCTACTCTGCCCCAAGTCTTCATCATAGGTAATGCATATATGCATATAAGATCTTTGTTTAATCTCTTCCAGCTCCCCTGCCCTCTGAGAATAGTCAGTCTGTTCCATTTTCATGCCTCTTATTCTAGTTTATTCACCAGTTTATAATGTTCATTAGATTTCTTACTCATTTATTTTGATTTTTAGATTCAATTGTTGATAGCCATGCATTTGTTATCATTTTATTGTTCATATTTTTTTAATATATTTTTTTCTTCTTACTCTTCAAGAATACCCTTCAACATTTCATATAATAGTGGTTTGGTGGTGATGAACTCCTTTAACTTTTTCTTATCTGTGAAGCTCTTTTTTTTTTCCTTCTCATTGTCTAAAGTTTTACATATGTCTCCTTTTCTCTGATTGACACCTCCCCAGCCATTCTGGTGTCTCAGATATCTGGTATCTCAGATATCAAGGCATAAACAAATCAATGATGTTGATTCTACCAAGCCAATATAGCTTGATATCTGGTATCTCAGGAAAACTCCTACCACCCCAGTGTCTGCGTCCATTGGTTATATGCATGTATACAAGTCCATTGGTTGCTCTCTATCTCCCCAACTCCCATTTGCCATTTGTCTCTGGATCTATTTTGGTTCATCAAATTATGTTGATCATTATATCTCACATATGTTGATCATTATATCTCACATGTGATATTTATCTTTCTCTGACCGGCTTATTTCGCTTAACATAGTGCTCTCCAGTTCCATCCATGCTTTTGCAAATGACAAAGGTTCCTTCTTTTTTATAGCAGCATAGTATTCCATTGTGTAGATCAGCGTTTTTCAACCGCTGTTCCACGGCACACTAGTGTGCCGCGAGATGTTGCCTGGTGTGCCGTAGGTGCAGACAAGACAAGAATTTTATAATTTTTCACTATTTTGTTTACTTAATATTTCATAATAAAGTAATTATAAAATACTTTGTGTTTATTTGATTCCTATTCAAGAGAATTACTTTATATATAGTCAATATAGGCACAGAGTTAAATTTTTAAACATTTTCTAATGGTGGTGTGCCTCGTGATTTTTTTCATGAAACAAGTGTGCCTTTGCCCAAAAAAAGTTGAAAAACACTGGTGTAGATATACCACAGTTTTCTAATCCACTCATCTGCTGATGGGCACTTATGCTATTTCCAAATCTTAGCTATTGTAAATTATGCTGCTATGAACATAGGGGTGCATATATCCTTTCTGATTGGTCTTTCTGGTTCCTTGGTATATATTCCTAGGAATGGTATTGCTGGGTTAAATTGGAGTTCTATTTTTAACTTTCTGAGAAAATTCCACAGTGTTCTCCACAGTGGCTGCACCAGTCTGCATCCTCACCACTTGTCCTTTGTTGATGATAGCCATTCTTTCAGGTGTGAGATGGTACCTCATTGTTGTTTGCATTTGCCTCTTTCAGATGATTAGTGACTTTGAGCATGTTTTCATATGTCCCTTGGCCTTCTGTAAGTCCTCTTTAAAAAGGTGTCTATTTAGGTCCATTGCCCATTTTTTTTATTGGATCATTTATATTCCTTTTGTTAAGTTGTATGAGTTCTCTATAAATTTTGGATCTTAAACCCTTATATAAAGTAGCATTGGCAAATATATTCTCCCATGCAGTAGGCTTTCTATTTGTTTTGTTGATGGTTTCTTTTGCTGTGCAGAAGCTTCTTATTTTGATGTAATCCCAATTGTTTATTTTCTCCTTACTCTCAATTGCACTAGGAGCTGTGTTAGTAAAGATATTTCTATGACAAAAGTCTGTTATTTTGCTGCCTATGGAGTCTCATAGGATTTTTATGATTTACTGTTTTACATTCAAGTCTGTTAGCTATTTTGAGTTTGTTTTTGTGTATGTTATAAGTTGGTGATCTAGTTTCTTTTTTTCTTTTTTTTGTATCTATCTGACCATATTTCTCAGCACCATTTATTGAAGAGACTATCTTGACCCTCATGTATGCTCTTGCTCCCTTTGCCAAATATTAATTGAGCATAATGGCTTGGGTCGATTTATGGGTTCTCTGTTCTATTTTATTGATCTATATATCTGTTCTTATGCCAACAGAAAGTTTTGAGAACAGTGGCTTGGTAATATTGCTTGATATCTGGTATTGTGATTCCTCCAACTTTGTTCTTCTATCTCAGGATTGTTGTGGCTATTTGTGGTCTTTTTAAAATTCTAGACTAGAGGCCTGTTGCATGAAATTCATGCATGGGGTTTCCTTAGCCCAGCCTGCAATGACTCCAATGTCCCATGCGCCCTAGCCAGTCTATGGCCAGATGCCCATCCACCCATCTATCCTCCCTCCCTCCATGGGCCAGGGCATGCGGGATGCTGGAGCCCATTTTCAGGGCAATACAACCAGTGTCCGGTGCCTCCGCTGCTATGGGCACCACCATCTTTGTAATGGAGTGATGTTTAATTTGCATATTACTCTTTTATTAACTAGGATGATTTTTTGGTGAGTTTGTTCTAGATTTTTGAAATATGTCATTGGTATTTTAATGGGGATTGCATTGAGTCTGTAGCTTGCTTTGGGTAGTATGGACATTTTAATGATGTTGATTCTACCAATCCATGAACATGGTATGTTCTTCCATTTGTTTATGCCTTCCTCTATCTCATTTTTCAATGTCCTGTAGTTCTTTGAGAACATGTCTTTTATGTCCTTAGTTAAGTTTATTCCTAAGTATCTTATTTTTTTGGTGCAATGGTAAATGGGATTTTTAATTTTTATTTTTTAGTTTTCCTTTCTGTGAGTTCATTATTGGTGTATAAAAAGGCCATAGATTTCTGGGTTTTAATTTTGTATTCTGCTAAATTCCCAAATTAATTTATTAGATCTAGTAGTTTTTGTCTGTGAAGGTTTTATCTGATCTTTAATTCTAAATGATAGCTTTGTTGGATAGAATAATCTTGGTTGTAGGTGTGTTAGTAAAAAGTTTAATTTATTTTAAGTTTATAGCTGGATTAAATGAATATCTTTAGCTTGTTTAAACAACTATCACAGATAGTAAGAATAAAATGTTACAGCTAGAGCCAAAACCGGTTTGGCTCAGGGGATAGAGCATTGGCCTTCAGACTGAAAGGTCCCAGGTTTGATTCTGATCAAGGGCATATACTTTGGTTGTGGGCACATCCCCAGTAGCAGGTGTGCAGGAGGAAGCTCATCAATGTTGCTAACTCTCTATCCCAATCCCTTCCTCTTTGTAAAAAATCAATAAAATATATTTTAAAAAATGTTACAGCTAGATACACATCAATTGGTTGAGAAATTGGGTGTGTTTAGTGGACAGTGTGTACAGGTAGAAAAAAATGAGGAACAAGCTAAGTTAAACAATGAGAAGGGAAGAGCCATTTGCAAAAATGGGAAAGAGGCCAAAGAAAATTTATGAAAATCCATGCTTGAATAAAACTGAAAAAAATAATTGCTATTAACTGTGAATAGTATTTGCTTTCATGCTATTAAAGTTTACTATAAATTACTGTTTTGGGGCACTAGAGAACAAATTATATATATATATATATATCTATCTATCTATCTATATATATATCTATATCTATATCTATATATATATAGATATATAGATATATAGATATATATATAATTTTTTTTAAGAACTAGTCCTCGTACTGGGGGCTCTGTTTTACTTCAAAGTCATTTTCCAAGGAATAATATAAGAGCCATTTGGAAATATGTCATTTCAAGCCTGGGGTTTCATGTCTATATATATATAATAGTTTATCTCATCCATTAAAAAGAAAAGATGCTTTCATGAAATTTTACTCACCTGTTAGCAAAGTGCATGCATTTTAAAGTTGAGAAATTCTGGAGTTTTTTATCAAAACATCTCTATCTGTGTCCCCAGCTTCTTAGCAAGGAATGCAAACATGGACATAATGAGCTCATTTAACTAATATTTCTTGAGATTTGAAATGACAATGCTGTGCGGACTTATGCAGCAAAAAGTCCTTGTGCCTGGAGATGTGAGATTTTAGGTAGTGAGATAAAAATAAAATAACAGAAGCTCATAATAATGTGGTTTAAAAATCTATTGTGTTGGAAGAGATTAACCAAAAAACTTATATGAATATATGAATAACCATGGACACAGACAATAGTGTGGTAAAGTCCTGGTGGGTGGGGTACAGGGTGGAGGGGACCAATGGAGGAGAAAAAGGCTACCTGTAATACTTTCAACAATAAAGATAAATTAAAAGAAAACAATATTAAATATACTATTAGATGTGAAAAATCTGAAAGGTGTAAAAATAACAGTGATGCGGCAGTCATTCATTTAAAAAATCTATTGTGTAGCTTCATACATATGTACTGGACCAAACCAAAACATTGAGCACCTGTATAATAGGTAGAGGTGTTTTAGCAGAGCTATGGAGGTAGTGGCTAAAAAGTCAGGTGAAATGGGAATTTATCATGTTGTACAAAGAAACAAATGTTCTTTATGAGATGGGGGATTGAGAAAAAAGTATAAATTTCTCAGGATTGCTAGTATCCCATCAAACTAAAAAGTGGGAAGCATATTTGATCTTTCTATTTAGGGGAAAGAAAGGAAGATTTTAAGAGATAATGGGTAAGTATAAACACTGTGTATGGGGGCTAGGGGTTTGGGGAAGGAGTGCAAGGAAAGCTTTGGATAGGCACAAGTAGCATGGTCCTCAAAAGATTTCATTATTACAGGGGTGAGGAAGTGGGGTCATGGTGCTACCTTTGGATGCTGAAACAGACTAGGAAGGGACATGCTAAAGACTGAGGGATCCAGAGTGCTGAGAAAGACACTATCAAAGTAATCAACTACTGGTATCTTCCACTTTAACCTCAATTTCTGGTTTCTGAAAGCCTTCGTCTCTATCCTCATGGCTACCCCTCTAGTAGGATTATTACCTACCTACATTTGGGCCACTACACTAGACCCCTGCTTGATGTCCCTTACAAGAACTTCCCTCCTTTTGCTTAACCATTTTTTATTTTGATGATCAATCTTTTCAACCCCCCAAATTTAGCTGATCTGATTCTGCCTATTTGAAATATGTGCTTCAAGTTCCTGCTTTATTAATTATTTTCAAGCACTTTCATAAGTACTTATGAACCTCATTTCATGCAGTTTTTTTTCTCATATCTTTAGCCCTTGCCTCAACTAGCTCAGAATTTTTATATTTGCTTCTGTGCATTTGCTCAGTTATTTTCTCAGCCCAACTTCCTTCTGTTTAGATTCTATTCAGCCTTCAAAGCCCTGTCTAAATCCTATTTTTAACTTGAAAACTTAGGCTACTTACTTCAGCTCACGAATATTGCTTTATATTCTTTTCTCTTTGCCATTAAGTCTACTAACTAGGATGCTGAGAAAGAAATGACCTCATTTAACATTTTGTTGAATCATATAGTCTCATATTTTCATTCTGCTTTTCTAACCATAGAGTAAATATTTCCTCAATTCTAAGAATCCTATAGTACCTCAGGCAGTAGAGGGCAATGTGCAGTTACCACACAGCACACATGTTGATTGAGGAGTTATGTTGAATAAGATAAATGTCACAAGGATGCAAATATAGAAAAATGATCAAACTCGGAATGGCACTCATCAGAGATCATTTCCAAAAAAGGTAATATAATTTAGCAAAGGTTTCTGTGTCTTTTTTCTTTAAAGACATAGAATGAGAGGGAGGAATAGAAAAGAGAGTTTCAAAATATTATCTGGTCTACTGTGTTGTTTGGTACAAACATTCTAGGGAAAATGGAACCTGGAATATTTAATGGGCCCTCCAATTATGGCATCTCAACCTGGAGGTGCTTTATTTTCTTTTATGCCTCAGATCCCTGTTCTTATTAATAGTGGAGATTATCCAAGGGCAAATAATGTGTGGTCCTTTGGACCAGGGACTAGTTTCCAAAATTAAAATAGCTCCCTAATTATCATCTCTTCTGTCTCCTGTCCATTTCTGCCACCCATAGCAATGAAGAACTCCATTAAAAAACATTACTATTTTATTAAAAATGCTAAATTGATTTAGTATTCTTTTTAATTTCCCAGTAGACTTTGAAGAGATTATGGAACCATCTGTGTATGCCCAGAAGCAGAAGCAGTAATAAGAGCAGGAGAACCTGCCTCAGCTTGGGTGGCCCTTTCTGTTTCAGAAGTGACCTGAATGGGGTCATTGACTTTCCCGATTATAGTTCTTTGTCTTCTTTCAAATGGAAAACAAGAGAGACAATATTTTTCAATCCTCTTTTAGGACGGGGTGAAAAAGGAACTTTTACTAAAGTAAAGAGCTTATATAGGCTTGTATTGTAGTCAGAGTTCATGAAAAAGCCGAGCAGTTTCATTCTTTACTTTAAAAAATGTTATTTATCACTTTTTAAATCACAGTTTACTTTCAGTATTATTTTGTACTAGTGGCCCAGTACACATATTCATGCACATTAAAATGAAATTAATTAGTAGAAAGATTCATACGGTAATTACATTACTGCAAAAATTACATGTCAAAATAGTATATATAACATAGTATTATAAAATTAAAGTATAAAATATTTTAATACCAGTATTTGCCCTTTCTTTATAATAGAAGTGTCAGAGATGAAAGATAATCAGTAAAATGTATATGAAAATAATGTATAAATTGATTAATAAATAAAAATAATATAAAAATAATGACATGATTAAAAATAATAAAAACATTATGTAAAACTGATTAAAAACAATTAATGATAAAGAAACAACATGATATAATAATGAAGAAATATAGAAACAACAAAAACATGATATAAAAACAATATAAACATGATATAAAAACAACATTGATAAAAACAAAGACTGATAAATTGATTAAACTTATTCTAATGTCTTCCTGTATACCACATTAAGAGTAAAAACACTTTCAAGTGCCTGACTAATTTCCCTTGTGATGAAGTATTTACAACTTTAACTTTAACATCACATGCTATTTGACCTCGAGAGAAAGCAACATATGACTGAACATGTCCAAAAACGGGTTCAGGTAGGAATATTTCTCCTCTGTCTTGAGTTTGTCCTTGGGATTATTACTAGTCACCCAAATGTTGGCATCATGGGAAACTGTGTTTGTATTAATTTAAATGGGAGGCCAGTATCAAACAGGGACAAATCAATACTTGGAATCAGCTTCAGAGGTATGTTATGCCAATAGCTGGTCTTCAGACATATTCTGTGGACAATGTCACTTTCTTTTAGCTTCAGAGGTATGTTGTGCCAATAGTTTGGTGTTCAGGTACATTCTGGCATCATGTGTGATTGGCTTCAGCAAGACCTTTATATGTATCATGCATGTGCCTGTCAACATTTATTTTTAAACTAGAGGCCTAGTGTAAAAAATTCATGCACCAGTGGGGTCCCTTGGCCTGGCCTGCAGTTTCAGGCTGAAACTGGCTCTCCAACATTCTCTGAGGGGTCTCGGATTGAGAGAGGATGCAGGCCAGACCTAGGTACATGATTGGGGCTGGAGAGAGACATGAGAGATTGGCCAGCTGGGAGGGATCACGGATCCAGCCCATCTTGCTCAGTCCCAATCAGATGGACCCCAGCAGCAAGCTAATCTATTAGTTGGAGCATCTTCCCCCTGGTGGTCAGTGCATGTCATAGCGAGTGGTTGAGCAGCCTTAACATATCATTAGCATATTATGCTTTGTTTGGTTGAACAGCCGACTGGACAACTGGACACTTAGCATATTAGGCTTTTATTATATAGTGTGTGTCATATGTACTGGCCTGCCAGTAGGTCAGATGGTCAGACAGATGTATGTTTAGTCACTTAGCTATATACACACACACACACACACACACACACACACACACACATGTCCCCTCAGCCCAGCCTGCACCCTTTCCAATCTGGGACCCCTCAGGGGATGTCTGACTGCTGATTTAGGCCAGGTTCTGCA
Organism: Pipistrellus kuhlii; assembly: GCF_014108245.1. Taxonomy (NCBI): domain Eukaryota; kingdom Metazoa; phylum Chordata; class Mammalia; order Chiroptera; family Vespertilionidae; genus Pipistrellus; species Pipistrellus kuhlii. The sequence continues at coordinate 7,302,224 of NW_023425404.1, forward strand.
GATCGGACCTAAACCGGCAGTTGGACATTTCTTTCACAATCCAGGACCACTCACTTCTAACTTAAGGTGACCAGATCGTCCCGCTTTTGGTGGGACAGTCCCGATTTCTAACAATTTTTCCTGTGTCCCTCGGCATTTTAAAATAAGTCTCGATTTTTGGAAAGATTGGAGATTCCAAAAATCGGGACTTTTTTAAAATGCCGAGGGACATGGGAAAAATTATTAGAAATCGGGACTGTCCCACCAAAAGTGGGACGGGACGATCTGGTCACCTTATCCTAACTGCTTATTTGCATGCACACATGATTGAACCTAATTGCCCCCCTTCTGGCCTTGTTGCCCCGAACTCCCCCTCTGCTACTGGCCTGGTTGCCCCTCATTGCCCCCCTCTGCTGGTCTGGTCACCCCTCATTTGTCTCCCACCTTTTGCCAATATGGTCACCCCCAACTGTGGGCCTGGTAGCCTCATATAGCCTGCTGCTCAGTTGTTTGGTTGCCCCTCACTAACTCCCTGCTGGCCTGGTCACCCCACACAGCCTGCTTCTTGGTCATTTGGTTGCCCCTCACTAACCCCCATGTGGGCCTGGTCGCCCCATGTAAGCTGCTGTTTGGTCGTTTGGTCACCCCTCACTAACTGCCCTGCCGGCCTTGTTGCCCCACACCTCCTGTTCAGTTGTCCATTTAGTTGTTTTGGATGTGATGGTTGCTTAGCCTTTTTCATATTTAGATAGATTGGTTTCAAGTGTACAGCATAGTGATTAGGCAATCATATAATTTACAATGTGATCCACCTGATGTTTTCAGTACCCACCTGGCCTCATAATTATCACAGTATCCTATAGAATAAAGAGGTAATATGCAAATTGATCATCACTCCAACATATAAAATGACTGCCCCATGTGTTCAAAGGTGGCTGCCCCCATAAAACACAAGATGGCTGTCACAATGGCTATCAGAGGAGGGCAGTTGTGGGTGATCAGGTCAGTAGGGGAGGGCAGTTAGGGGTGACCAGGCCTGCAGGAGAGGGCAATTGGGGGAACCAGGCCTATAGGGGAGGGCTCTTAGGGGTGCCTGGGCTGACAGGGGAGGGCAGGCAGGGGCAACCAGGCTGGCAGGGAAGGGCAGTTGGGAGTGACCAGGCCTGCAAGAGAGAACAGTTGGGGGTGGCCAGGCTGGCAGGGGAGGGCAGTTAGGGGCAACCAGGTCTGCAGGAAGGACAGTTAAGGGGCAACCAGGCTGTCAAGGGAGGGAGGTTAGGGGTGACTGGCAGGGGAGGATACTTAGGGGCAATCAGGCTGGTAGAGGAGTGGTTAGGAGGTGATCAGGCTGGCAGGCAGACGTGGTTAGGGGCAATCAGGAATGCAGGTAGGCAGGTGAGCCATTAGGAGCCAGCAGTTCTGGATTGTGAGATGGATGTTCAACTGCCCATTTAGACTCTATCCCACCAAATTTTGTGCACTGGGTCTCTAGTTATTAACTATATTTCCTATGCTGTATTTTATATCCCTTTGACTATTCTGTAATTACAAATTTGTATGTCTCAATCCCTTTACTTTTTCACTCAGTCCCTAACCCCTTCCCTTCTGGCAATCATCAGTCTGATCTCTATGCCTATGAGTCGTTTTCAATTTTGTTTGTTCATTTATTTTGTTATTTAGATTCCATATATAAATGAAACCATATGGTGTTTGTCTTTCTCTGACTGACTATTTCAGTTAACACAACACCTTCTAGGTCCATCCATGCTGTCATAAATGGTGAGATTTCTTTCTTTTTTTTTTTTTTTTTTTTTTTTTTTTTTTTTTTTATGCTGTGTACCCAAGGCCCCAGCCCCTCCTTTGTTCCTTTTTTCTTTTTTTCATGGCCTCCTTGAGCAGAGGCCAGGGCCAGCTGGAAGCAAGTATCTAGAATTTGTTTATCTTCTATAATTGGAACTTTGTAGCCTTGAGTGGAGGTCAGGACTGGCCAGGGTGGGTGGGAAGCTGGGCTTCCGTCATTGCTGGGGCAACCCAAGCCTCCTGCTTGCTCCAGCTCCATGGCTGGCCACCATTTTGGTTGGGTTAATTTGCATACCCACTCCTGATTGGCTGATGGGCATGGCTTGGTGTAGCAGAGTGATGGTTAATTTGCATGCTTCTCTTTTATTAGTGTAGAAGCTGCAGTGAACATAGGGGTGCATATATTTTTTTAAAATTAGTGCTTTGTTTCTTCAGATAAATCCCCAGAAATTAAATCACTGGTATGAAAGGTTCCTAAAAAATAAAAAAAATAAAAAATGGAGCTGGCTCATTCTAAACTTGTTTTTATATATGGCATATCCTTTAGTAGTCTGGTGAAACTAATGTATTAACTTCTATGCCAGTTAAAAAGCTATTGTTTCTTAGCTCCAAGCCCACTCTTCTAAAACCCAATTTCTGATGCCAAGGCTAAGACCTTGAAAATCTCATTTTAGCATGGCCAGCTGGCTCCCCACTGAGCTATGCCAATGGAGGACACTAGACAGAGATGACAAGGTTGAAGGAGGGAGAATGAATTCTCTCCTTCCTGTTTGTTTCTTGCCTGTTTCTTCTGACTATGCAAAACCTTTTCACCTTAGCATCAGCAGTATTTTCCTATAACAGCTGAATTTATTTTGCAGCTTTTCTAACACTTGTGGAGTTGGGTTATGGCATTACTTCAGAGACATCAGCACCAACTAGCACGCCCTTCTGAGAAGTTCATGTTTCCGCTCCGCTGGGTCTTTCCTCTAGATCTCTAGTTTTAAATATATCACCTCCTTCCCTTTGTTCTCCCAGGCCAAGGAGTGTAGCTGCCTTCTTCAATTAATACTTCCATAACACCTTCATGCAGTGGTAGGCAAATTCGTATCCCTATTGTCTATGATTACTTTAATTCTATAAGAGAAGAGTTGAGTACTGTGATGGAGAACATGACTGAAAAGCTGAAAATATTTAGTATCTGGTCATTTGCATCTACAGTTTACTGAACTCTGACAGTGTTCTGTTCTTGCCTTTTTAGCTAACAAGCTTGCATGAAACTAAAAAGTTTTATGTTAAATTATCTATGCAAATAGATATGGTTTCTGTCTCCTGCTTAGACACCAACTGATACAAAAATTGGTTCCATAAGTGATCCCAGGAAACAGATGCTCCCAATGTGAATCTGAGGACTGGTTTAGTCATGTTCTTTGACTTGAACTCATGCTGAAATTAGTTACTAGTAATCCATGGCATGTTGTAGCATCTCAAATAAATGTATGACTTCCAAGGTGGAAATCATCTTTTCTCTTATTCATAGCCAAAGATCTTGGCAGGTATTTTATATAAACGCTGCCATGTGTGGAGATAGAAGAGAAAATATGTATGAATGTTTCATTACAAATCTGCTCATCATTGGAAAGGCAACTCAGTGCAAGGCCCTACTTGGGTGGCCATAGTTGGTTGCCTACTTAACAATCACCCTTTCATTTTTTTTTCCCTTGGAAGAAGAATTATGGTTTCATTACAATGTGATATGTACATCAGAGGAGACTTGGTCTCCCCTTAGCTGTGGGGGAGTGGGAAGTGAGTCTTGATTAAGTGAATCCAGACTTAGTAATTACCTTTGATAATGGTGTAGGCATAGGTATCTGATGCAATTATGAGCAATGAAGTGAAATGGCAAGTCTGCTAAGGGCTGTCTAGGAAAGGATAAAAGGAGATGATGCATGGGAAGCAACAATCCTGTTTCTCTCTCTTGGTTGTGATTAGACAAGGAGATGGTGCCTAGAGCTCATGCAACCAAAATGTGATAATAAGGGGAGCAGCTGGCACACTGTGAGTGGCAGTATTGAAAAATGGAAAGAAAATGGATCTTTGCTGATGACATAGAGATCTTGTATTAATCAACTAGTGTATTTGTTATACAATAGATGTCTGTATGAAGTCATGTTTAATTGGCTTTTTTTTTTTTTACTTGCATCTCAAAGTGTCATAACTGTATCGCTTTCTTCAGTAAAGGACAGCTTTAGCAATGCCCATGTACAGATGTGATAGGCATTTTATTCTGCCTGAGATCTTGATGCCTGAGGCCACAGAAGTCTGCCATCATATGCAGGAATGCTTTTAGAGCTCCAAAGTTCTAGCAGGCTAATTTAGAGAGTAGATAGGATGCCAGCCATTTCTGAAGCTCATTAGTTAAGAACATTTAAAGTCAGGTGATAAGCCTGTGTAGGGAAACTAACCCTAAACAGCCCTTTCAAACCCAACTATGCTCTGGTAAGGCATTCCTGTGTAGTGTGTTATGTGTTACCATGTTATGAAACTAGCTTTGACATTTGGATGTCTACCATTTGGTGAGTGGTTAGTTATGAAATACTACTGGTTCAACAGATTATACTTTTGGAATAAAGCCTGGACTTCTGGGATCTTTTTAGTGGCTGGTTTATTTGTATTTCCAAGGTCATTTTTCCAATAAGCCAACACAATCAAATTACATGCAGCTTTGAAGACATTCTACCTTACAGTTTGACATTCTAATTAGGACTTTAAAGAGATAATAATCACTGCCCACAACTTCCCCAATGTTACCCTGAAATGGGTCAGTTAATTAGGGTCCCAGAAAAAAAAAAACCCACACTGCATACATTTCTTTTAAATTGTTTTTCCAAACTTCCCTCACCACATCTCTTGGCTTCAACTCAGACCAAATCAAACAAACATCAGGGAAGGGTTCAATCTTTTCAGCCTTCTAAAAAATCTGAGGGTGCAAATAAGGAAGTCATTCTGTGTCTATCATCTAAAAATGTATGTTTTATTCTGCATAAGATATTTTTCTTTCATTTCATGATTGCTTTTGAAATTAACATCACGCCAGTTCATTTCACTAGATCACTCTCTATGAAAATCATTAGGATCCTGTTCACTTGACCGCTTTGATTCTTTTTCTACACTTTATTTTTCTTTATTTCTTCTAAGGTAACGTTATTAATTGGTGGTCCCACTAAGGAATTTTTTTAATGCTCTCTGTATTAAATTTCTTCTAAGTGGATTTTACAAGGTAAAAGGGAAAATGAATCTATCTATTAATGAGCAACAAAGGGGCCTAGGGTGTGATAGCAATTCAAGAAATGAATTCTGTACTGTTGGGCAGATTATGTGTAACAGGATGCTCACACCTCCCAAGACTTGCCCCTCCCAATCCCTAGGGTCAATAGACAAGAATGAAATGTGGTGAATGTCTGAGTTGTTTGGCTAATGCTCTGATGTGTTTTGACACATTTAGGAGGGAGAGGTGGCTGCTGCTTCCCAGAAGGGGCTTAAGGAGTGTAACAATATGCCAGGCAAGTATCTTCAGACTCACTTTTGAACCTGACGGCATGAATCTCAGCCTCCAGTTGGACAATCAGTTGGAAGATCTAGCTCGGTTCCTGGGATCTAGCAGTCATACAGTTCATTTTTTTAAATTAAATTTATTGGGGTATTATTGGTTAATAAACTTATATAGGTTTCAAGTAAACATCTGTAATACATCATCTGTATATTGTATTGTGTGCTCACCACCCCAAGTCAAATATCCTTTCATCACCATATATTTGACCCCTACATCCTTTACCACCACCCTTTGCACCCCCATTTCCCTCTGATAACTACAAAACTGCTGATGTGTCTATGAGTTTTTGTTTGTGTGTTTTTGTTCACTTGTTGCTTTCATTCTTATGTTCCACATGTGAATAAAATCATATGGCTCTTGACTTTTTCTGCCTGATTTATTTTGCTGCATTTCATCTTTTCTTATGGCTGACTAGTACTCCATTATGTATATGTACCATACCTTCTTCTTTAAAATATATATATATATATATATATATATATATATATATATATATATATATATATAATTTATTTATTTATTTATTTATTTGTTTATTTTTATTTTTTACAGAGAGGAAGTGAGAGGGATAGAGAGTTAGAAACATCAATGAGAAAGAACCATCAATCAGCTGCCTCCTGCATACCCCTTACTTACTGGGGATGTGCCTGCAACCAAGATACATGCCCTTGACTGGAATCGAACCTATAATAGAACCCTTCAGTCTGCAGGCTGATGCTCTATCCATTGAGCCACACCAGTTAGGGCTATACCACACCTTCTTTAGCCACTCATCTATCCAGGGACACTTTGGTTGTTTCCATTTAATAACTTTCTTAGTTTAATGGCTGGGCTGTTGGTGGTTAATTTGAAAGATATTCTCAATGTGTGGCTTCATTGAAGATTTCTTTTTCAACATCCTGGTAAATGTATTCACTTCTCTCTTGTTCATTGTCAGAGGCAGGTGTACCGTAAATCAAATGAAATTCAAGCTCTCAGACCCCTCGCTTGCACAGGTGTCTTTCAAGTCTCTGGCAAGAACTCTTGCAATGTATTCACACTATCATCTGTTTTGTTTTATTTTTAATTTTTTGCAATATTTGAAAATGTAAGATAATCTAACAACATTTAATTATCATCACTCTGTACTTTTACAATCAATTTTGTCATCTTTGAACAGGCCTAATTGCCCAGCCTTTATGTTAAACAAACCTGGATCTGACCCTATTAATTAGATAAGTACTTTTTTATTTTTTATCATTATTATTATTTTTAAATATATTTTATTGATTTTTTTACAGAGGGGAAGGGAGAGAGATAGAGAGCTAGAAACGTCAATGAGAGAAAACATCGACCAGCTGCCTCTTGCACACCTCCCACCGGGGATGTGCCCGCAACCAAGGTACATGCCCTTGACCGGAATCGAACCTGAGACCTTTCAGTCCGCAGACCAACGCTCTACCACTGAGCCAAACCGGGTTCAGCGATAAGTACTTTTTTAAAGATTGTAGGTTCTAGATTAAAAGAGTGTGATGTGCCCAGATCTTATTAGGTAGCTTTTCAAGGTAGCAATTTATGCAAAGAAATATCCTTATGGCAAAGTTTTTTTTTGTTTTGTTTATGTTTTTTGGTCTTATTCCTGGCACCATGTTTCCCTGAGGTTTTTCCAAATCTGAGACATTGCTTGGGTCTTGGGGGTTTAAATTAGTTAAGGTTTAAACCCCCAAGATAGTACATAGACATTGCTATGTCCTACGTACTCAAGATATTGCATAGGCATTGCCCTCAGTGGATGCTATCCATAATTATTATTGTTATATTAATTTCCTCCAAATCTTGCAGCCTTTGTATTATTATTACCACCCTGAGAAATGCACCATTCCTCAGTTGTATCATTTTATTTTTTTCTGCTGTTACAAGTATTTGTTTCACAATTTTCAGCCATCTGGGAGAGTAATATAATAAAATTTTTTTATGACGGACCACCAAAAGTGATGATGGCTTAGTATAATGCCCCAAAGAGACAGTGGAGGAGCAGAGGGAGCTGCTCCACTATTTACCAGCTGTGTGACCACCTTAGCTTCACTTCCTTCATCTGGGGGAAAAAAAGAGATAATTCTTATTTTATAGAGATGTTTGGGAAATAAGTATGTGAAGCACTTATTACAGTGTCTAGAATAGACTAGGGACTCAATGAATGGGTATCATTATTATAATCAGTAATCTCAATGATGCAGTGTCTGAACCCCCAAAAAAGGCATCATTAGTGGAGAAATTCAGATGATTTTATGTCAGTTGGGGAAATATTCCAGAAATGGTAATTTGCCTAGTGTTTCCTAAATCTGCTGCAATTAAAATTTCTATTCCTATGAACAACTCTATGTTTCCTAAGAAAAAGGATAGAGAACAATGAAAAGATAAAATTCTGGCATTATTAGGAATGCTGATAAGTTAACTCATTGGCTCACTTTATAGGGTTTTATAGCACTCAATATAGAATTCTAAATCTAAGTATTACACTTTTGAGGCCTACTAGAATTTAATTAAAATGTTCTCTAATGATGTCTAAATTTATTTGCTTAATCAATCTAACCTTGTACTAGATTACCATACAGATTTATGTAATAATTAGTAATGGTTAAGGATTAGTGAGAAATAGCTTGCTGGTAAAAATATTCCTCAAATCTCATTTGAAACTCATTCCACTTGCTTTTACCATCAGAGATTTGAATTATTAATTTCTACATTATCTAGAAATTTTAAGAATAATATCTATAGTATTTCCTTAATTAAATTGAATAAACTATTTGTTATTGTTTGTTTCTACACTAAGTATATACATTGTCTTTTCACCACTTTGTTTAAAGGGATCAAAATTGATAAGATATTCTCTCAAACTTAAAGATGACTGTAGTTTAAAGGATGCTAGACCAAGCCAGACATATCTGCACAGACTCACATGAAACAAATGAATTATGTACTACATAATAGTATATGTTGCCCTTGAAAAAATAAATATGTTCTAAATATGAAATATGTAAAATTCTAGAGTATGAGTTTAAGGACAGTGTCTAGCAGACTGCCTGTAATATAGTAGATACTCAATATATATTTGTAAAATGAGTAAATGAATGAACTGACTTAAAATGAATTAAGCAGAATAATTTGTACTTGGTAGGGAATGTCCATGAAATATCCTGAATAATCTAAATCTTTGAGTTTCTTAAAGGATAATCAGAGACTTTTAAAGCTTAGAAAGAAATTTAGTCCTTTAGGAAGGACTACATAGGCCAAACCACTTCATTTACACCAGGCAGACTAATTAACTTATATATACTAGTGATGGAACCAGGAGATTTTATGAAGGGCAAAATGAAGTGTACATAAATATATTATATTTCCAAGTAAATCCATAAATAATAATGAGAATTTATAGAATGACTAGAGGCCCGGTTCACAAAATTCGTACATGGGGTGTGTGTGCCCTTAGCCTAGCCTGCACTCTCTCCAATTGTTACTACTTGAGGGATGTCCTACTGCCTGTTTAGGCCAGATCCCACCCAGCTGGACATTCCTCTCACAATCTAGGACTGCTGACCCCCAATGGTTCTCCTGCCTGCCTGATTGCCCCTAACCACTTCTTCCTGCCAATCTGATCATCACCCAACCATTCCCCTGCCAGCCTGATTGATGCCTAACTGCTCCCTTGCTGGCCCGATTGCCCCTAAATGCCCTCCCCTGCCAACCTGGTCACCCCCAACTGCGTTCCCCTGCAGGCCTGGTCACCCATAACTGTCCTCCCCTGCAGGCCTGGTCACCCCTAACTACCCCTCCTGGCCTGGTTTCCCCACCCCCAACTGCCCTCCCCTGCAGGCCTGGTCCCTCCCAACTGCCCTCCCCTGTTGGCCATCTTGTGGTGACCATCTTGTGTCCATGTCAAGGTGGCCATCTTTGACCACATGGGGGCAGCCATCTTGTGTGTTGGAGTGATGGACAATTTGCATATTGCCCTTTTATTAGATAGGATATTAAGAAAATGCATGCAATGACAAGACTTGGTATCTTCTGAAATTATTTGTACTTACTTATAGTTATCAATTTCATTCAGACTAACTCCCAAGAACTGTCCAGGTAATTTTGTTATAAGAAAAACCAATTGCCTTGTATACTATGTGAGAGAAAAAAAATGTTAATCATGGTTGAGAGCTTTGGAAATGTCTGTCTTTCAAAAGTTTCTATTATTATGAGTCTTTAAATATGTTTTAAATTTAAAAACTTAAAACAGAGAGAGGAAGGGAGAGAGAGAGAGAGAGAGAGAGAGAGAGAGAGAGAGAGAGAGAGAGAGAGAGAGATGTGAGAGAATACCAATCATTGCCTCCTGCCTGTTTCCTATTGGGGATCAAGCCTACAAACCCGGGCACGTGCCCTTCCTGAGAATCAACTGGTGACCTGTTGGTGCATGAAATGATGCTCAACCAACTAAACCACACTGGCCAGGGCTATGATACGGCTTGGAATCTATCTTGAACATGGTATAAGTAGAAAATTAGATGGAAGTGAAGAAAGGGAAGTAGGTTTTATATAGTTGACAAAACCTGAAGCACAAAAAATCCACATGACTCCAATTGCTATCAAACCCCATTTAGTTGATGATAGAAATAAGGGGATATAAAACAGAGGGCACTGTGCCTTTGCATTTATGAAACACCCTACCATAGGGATCTGGGTTCCTAGACCATATGTGTGACCTTGATTCATTGGATACCTGACTCCTTCTTTGCTTGGAGTCTAGCTTCCTTAACTTCAAGCAAAGCTATTGTACGTGCCTATGAAACAGGTTGCAGTATACCTGGCTGTATCACCTCAAATAACTGATCAGATTTTCAGTTCCCAAGGAAATTTAGGCTCAGCCAAACTTTTGAATTCTTTGGAACACTTTCTGGGGTTGGAGCTTCTTAGAGGTATTCTGCCCATTGGTAGCAATCATGAGGTCTGGAGTATGCAGACTAGTTCCCTTTATATCTTAGTTTTGAAAAACCACTGATAGGTGAGATTGACTAGACCTTGGGTGGGTGATCCATAGAATTACATGGAATCCCAGACTAAAGTTGCATTGTCTTAAAACAAGAGATACACAATTTATAATAGTCAATTTTTAATGGTGAGTAAAGGAAGACTGGGAAAGTTCCAAAATTCAGGCACAGAAAAACTTGGGGTCTTTCCAGCATGTGACCAATGAGTACTGAAAGGAAGTTATAGCTACAGGTAGAAAAAATGCTATTTTTAAATTTTTCTTCCCAATGCCCTCAAAAGTTTGGCAGATATATTAATAGAAGCTTCTGCCTTTGCTGTACAAAAATAAGGAAAAAGAGGAGAGAGAGAGAGAGAGAGAGAGAGAGAGAGAGAGAGAGAGAGAGAGAGAGAGAGAGAATTTAAAGGAGAAAATTAAATTCATTATCTGGACTGATCGAGTCAGGCCTGGAGGAGCAAATGTTAGGTTTTCAGTGAAATAATTTCTATAAGTTAAATTAAATTGATTTGATGGCTCTGAGGCTTATACCTTTGGGTATCCTTTTGAAATGATTTTTTGAAATGTCTGTTTGTAGAAGAGATATTTGTTTCAAAATAATATTTGAAATATGTTAGGCATATCAAAAGAGAATTTTTTTTAGAATATTCTTAGTTTTTAATTTTTTATTTTTTTAAATATATATTTTTATTGATTTCAGAGAGGAAAGGAGAGGGAGTAGAAACATCAATGATGAGAATCATTGATCAGCTGCTCATGCATGCTCCCTACTGGTGTTTGAGCCGGCAACCCAGTCATGTGCCCTTGACCTGAATCAAACCCTTCAGTCCGCAGGCTGATGCTCTATCCACTGAGTCAAACCAGCTAGGGCTTCCTAGTCTTTTGAAAATTAATCTTGCACCATTTTTCATTAAGGGGAACACTGAATAAACAACATGTACTTAACCATGACTGGTAAACTCAACTTGTGTACTAGTTAGGACTTTTTGCCAAAACATCAATTTAGTTTCTTAGCCTGGGGGAACTGAACCAGCAAATGGATGTCACTTTTAAAATAAGCATACAAGCTGAGACCGGTTTGGCTCAATGGATAGAGCGTCGGCTTGGGGACTGAAAGGTCCCGGGTTCGATTCCGGTCAAGAGCATGTACCTTGGTTGCGGGCATATCCCAAGTGGGGGGTGTGCAAGAGGCGGCTGATCGATAACTCTCTCTCATCGATGTTTCTAGCTCTCTATCTCTCTCCCTTCCTCTCTGTACAAAATCAATAAAATATATTTAAAAAATAAAAAATAATAAAATAAAATAAGCACACAATTCTTCTGTTGGTGTATGCTACATGAAAGAGTTTAAAAGAAAAAAACAACAACACACTTCCTTTCACATAAAACTCCTTTTTGTTAGTATCCCAGAGTTAAGTGCTGGGGAGGAAAGGAGAATGGAGAAATATCTCTGGCATTTTAGATTTAGGTTGCACAAGTCACACTAAATCTCTATGCTTTTATGATAGCACATTTTCCCTTTCCTGGATTTTCAAGTCTTTCAACATTTCCTTTGACCTTGTAGGAATTTTCCTACGTATATATAGCAATTAGGAAGACTACACAATGTAGAAGTATTCCGTATTTCTTATCTGTGTGTCATTCGCTTGTTCTATGGTCATGGAAGATTATAATTTTCCAACCTCAAAGAATGTGTTTTGTTAATTCCTTTTCAAATGCTCCTTACTCATTGTGAATGATTCAGAAGGAACATGCTCAGATTCAGGTGAAGGGAGTCATAGCAAATACTTGCCAGACCACAAAATCTTCAGCTGCTTGGGCTTTCAGAGTGATTTCAGTTGTTTTAGAATTTAGGGGTGAAAACATTGTTTGTAATGACTTTGTAGAAATTCTGCAAACATCACAAGGACAGGGGATTGTTGTCTATGATTTATTCAGTTGAAGAGCCTTTTTACAATCAGTCTACTTTAATTTATTTTTTATCTCTTTATCATCATTGGTTACATTGTTAGATCTTCTAATAATTTACAGATTCAGGGGTAGAATTAGGGAAAGCAAGATTATCTTGCCTGTACTTTGGTCTCCCTGCCCTGACTCAGTCATTCTCAAATGTGAGCAGGGCTCAGAATCATTGAAAGGTGTGTTAAACTATAGATTGCTGAGTTCCCCATCCCTCCAACAAACTTTCTGATTCAGTAGAGCAGGGGTAAGACCTGAGATTTGTTTTTCTAACTAGTTCCCAGGTGTGGCTGATATGGCAGGTCTTAGAACCACATTGCTCTAACCAGCCACTAACTCCTACCCATTCCAGCACATTCCACTTTTCTTTTGCGTGCAGATCATTTATTTTTCTAGTTTCTTTCCCTCTTTCCCTGCTCATTTCTAAATATGATGCTAAATGTGGCAAACGTGCGTAAGCCAACCATGTAACTTAATGACTTTCAAAATAGATAGCATTCCTCTTATTTATGCACCTGGGCATTGTAATAATGCAACTAGTTAACTCAGGATGGATTGACACTTCCAATGGTCACAGCCATTCTTGTGAGATATGTAAGCTTAATCAGGGTCATAGTAGAATTCTGTGCTGGAATGCAAGCTAATTCCTGTTCCAGTATAGAGTGCTTATCCCCAATGGTGTCATTTGCTCATTAACCTGGCCTCCTGCTTTCACTAGGTGTTCCCTAAATATTTGTTTTGAGAAAACAGTAGAGTTCATATTTTCATACAGTGAGACATGTATTGTCTCCAACGTATTTTCAAGTCAGTTATGCCTTGGTTGTTGGGGAGATCTTAAAGTAGATCCTCAAGTTGGTCATCACTAACACGCAGGAGGTGTAAATATAACCCATGTTAAGTGTGGTATAAATGCCAAGGAAGCAGTTTATCTTGTTAAATTCCATCAAGGGTAAGTGACACAGCAGCTGCAGATCTGTCCATAGTGGCCTGGGGGATACTTGCCAGCACTTTGACGATCTTATCTGTATCCTCACAGGTGGGAAGTCCTTGCAAGTGATCAGAGCTACAATTATAATGGACTTGAGAAAGTCATTGAGAGAAGCAGCCACGTTTGCAATGCTCAGGACTAATTCAATGGATTTTCTTCCCATCTTCTGCAGCATTCGGCAGCTTCTTTAGTGACCAGCTGCATTGCCTGGCAGTGGGCTCAAGTGCTCACAAGTGCACACAGCAAGGAGCATTCTGAACAGTGACGTTCCAGTTTAAAAGGACAGAGCTGCAAACAAAGGTAGGCCTTTATTTTGGGTGAGATCCTTTCAACTGCACAAAATCTCATGCCCGACCACATGCCATTCACCACTGTCACACTCCTCGCACTGGGCATGTCTTCTCTCTCTCTCTCTCTCTCTCTCTCTCTCTCTCTCTCTCTCTCTCTCTCTCTTTTGAATCCTGAAAGGGTCTAGGGATACTTGATGTCAGCAGCATGTCCTGAGTTTTCTGTTTCTTAATTCTCTCCATGTCCCATTTGCCTCTCTGCTTCTCTTTACCACGTTCAGCTTTGATCCCCTCCTTTGATGAACACCATTGATCTGTTCTGACACAAGGGTTCCTATGGTTTATTAAGATGATTATTTTTTGACAATGGTTTGGTTCTCTGAATGTAATGTTTTGTGTTTTCTCTTGATATGAGAAAGACACAGTGTTGCAGTCTTTATATGAAATGCACAGTAAGCCCAGCTCTGTCCACCCACAGATCCACAATGAAAGTAGCTGCCTACAAAGTATGGTGATATTTCTTCATTGCACTTGTCATGTAAGAGCTGTGGACATTTGAGTAATTAGTCATTATCTATCTTCCTCAATGAACATAGGCTATTGTGAAGACAGTGGCTACCCCCCCCCCCCCAACTGTTTGGGGTCTCTAAAAGCCTATTAGAGTATCTAGTACCCAGCAGCTACACAATAATATTTGTTGTATGGAATGAAAGAATATATACATCTCATGTGTACCAGTTGAGTGATGAAAAGTCCTGAGCTGGTTTTAACTACACATAAAAAAAAAAATGGTACTCTGCTTTGGAAAGGATTTTGCTGAACGACTTAAGTTTTATTAATGAATTTGTGGGGTTTTTGTTTGTTTGTTTGTCTTAGTTTATTTTGAGACACTCAAGGGTTAGTATTTGTTGGGTGGAAATTGACAATGTGTCACCCAGTAAGGAGAAATATTAGCTATGATGAATTACACAAACCTTCTGTTCTATTCTAGCACTTTATATTATGTTTTTCAAAACTTTGGAAACATGGACTGTCCTAGTTTTTCTAGAGTTGCCATAACAAAGTATCACAAACTGGGTGACTTAAACAATAGCAATTTATTGTCTCTCAGTTTTGGAGCCTAGAAACATAAGATCAAGGTGTCCCCAGTGTTGGTTCCTTCAGAGGAGTAGGAGGAAGAAATCTCTTCCATGCCTTTCTCTGGTGGTTCCTCACAATCTTTGGCATCACTTGGCTGGTAGAAACATTATCCTGCTCTCTGCCTTCATGTTCACATGGTGTCTCCCTTATAACTGCATCCTCTTATAGGTCATCAGTCATATTGGATGGGGGCCCACTCTACTCCAGTATAAGCTCATCTGAGCTAAATACATCTACAGCAACCCTATTTCCAAATAAGACCACTTTCGGAGGTGCTGGGGTTAGGACTTCAACATATTAGTTTTGAATGGACATAACTATTGAACAAAAGATTCATCGGCTCAACCAGGGTCTTTGTGTCCAGAAACACTTCATGTTTCTAGACAGCTTCTTTCAGTGGCAGGGTTTCACTAATGGGGGTTGGGATGATCTTGGCTTAGCAATTAATTTTGATTTAACTAGTTAAACCTGTTTCAGAGAGCCAGCCAGCAAGCAGGTTGCCAGCTGGCACCCTTCTCTGTGCATTCTCTGGTGACAGGGACATTGCATGAGATAGTAGAAGAAGATTTCTGATGTCTGTAGAGGATACAAGAATTCTCTTTCTAACTGGCACATGCAAAACAGTCCTCTCTGCCCTCACAGTATGTGATGGAGACAAGAGAAGCATTGAGGGTAGTATCTGGAATTGGCTACTTAGAACCCTGACATCAGTTGATGAACACTATTGATCTGTTCTGATAGAAGAGTTCCTATGGGGGGAAAAACACATAACACAAAAACAGGCTGGTTAAATACACTGGAGCCATAAAACACTAATATGTTACTTCGCCATAGTAAAGGAGGAAGGTAATGTTTGACTTCTGGCTGAATGTCCATGACAAAGACCAATATTTAATCTAGTCTCTGGCATGTTATCAATAGGACATGTTACATAATTTATTTGAATATTTCATTTGCTTCACAAAGTAACTGGCTGAGATATGCAGGCTTCCCAAAGAGCAAGTCAGTTGTCTGTGCCAATGTAGCCTGTGCTCTAGGGTACATGCACCAGGGGTGCAGTCATTTCTGTTGTTCTGGGTTCAATGGGAGAGACAGAGAGCAGTGAGTGAAGTTACAGTAGGGGGCCCACACCAGGATGGATGGTTTGCCCAAGGTGAGTTAGCAGGAGGGGTGAATCTTGAATGTGGATCTCTTGCCAAATGGTCCGAAGTGCACATGCATAAAAAATAGCATTAGGTACATGAGGAAGGAAAAAAGGTCAGGGGTAAAACTAAATAGGAAATAAAAGATGCAAGTGATGAGAATAAGTCATGAGCCTGAGAAAGAATTACAAAATGTGGCCTTGCTTCTAGTCCCAACTATCCAGATGATTCCAAACAACTTATCTCCAGTGTTTCTCACCTGGAAGTGCAGGTAATAGGATAATTGTTATCTAGGGAAGTTTTAGTATAAAACTTCCATAATATTGTCATTTCAAGCCAATGTAGAGCCTTAATTCCCTATGTCTTTAGTTAGCCTGGATCTGCCTCAATAGTCATAATGTTTTATGTATTTAAACTTCTATCTAATTAGTTCTTGTGCTTTTATATATAATTAAAAATTTTCTTACTTCCATGGGTTTAGGGTGTCAGTATCACAAGATATATCCTAAAATTATTTTATAAAAAACAAGTCACCAACATTTTTTAAAAGCCTATTTTGTTATGTTTCTGAAGCTAAATACCTTAATATTATAAACCTCAATGGCATAAAACAAAATTGGACACCCTCCCCCCCCAACAATAACAACAAAAAATCAGGGTGTTCTAAAGCAAGGATATATATATATATATATATATATATATATATATATACACACACACACACACATATATATATATATATATATGATTCTGCCTCCAGTTCTTCAAACTATAATTCAGAAGGTCACTATATATAAATAAATAAGATTATAAAGAGAGACAAAATTCTTATGAAAGATGACCTTCAAGACATATACTGTGCATTTATATCCACTGTTGAGATGCTGTGTTAATGGATTATATTGGAATGGGGGAGGCTATGCTGGGTCATGGTCAAGGGGGCAGGCTTCTTGGAATCCAGAGATTGTTTAAAAAACTGTTTGCAGTTCTCACACTTGTGTGACCCCAAAGTCTCAATTTCCTTCCTAGCTGTAACCTGTTGATGAATCTCACATTTAAATTTTCTTGCGTGTATGAGGCTTACACAGAATAATAAATGTGAAATGCTCAGTAAACTGGTACTGAGCTAATGCTTAATAAATTCTAGGTAATTATTAATATACTCTTCGTGATATGCTCCCTTTCGGAGAAACTGAATCCATTACAATAATGACTTTCCATCAACATGAATCACTGTTCTTCTTACTCTATGACTAATCATGAAGTTCTAAGTATACCAGAACCCTCTAGATCCAGATCTGAAAAGAAAGAAAACATCCTTGAGGTAAGGTTTGGGCGTGGTGGTGCTGTTGTCTTTGGAGCACCCAGTCCATTACAAGTCTGAACAATGTAATCCTCCCTCTGGGCAGAAGACACAGAGCAAGAAAATATCTGTTTTGTAAGAAGACAATTCAGACTTGTTTTTCATAATCTCAAACTCCTCAGCTGCAGCAGTGCAGCAGCAAGAATTAACAAATATAGCACCCAGTTATTATGAAAAAAGAAAAAGAAAAAGTAGTTTGCAAACTTAAGGTGAGTAAATAGAAACCTGGTGGAAAAGAAGACAAGAAAGATAAGATAAAATGTGAATGAATATGAACATTTATGTCTAGGTATATGGAAATACAGAAATGACTTTAACAGACTGCCCCATCTGAGTAAATGTCTGGTCCCTCTTTGAGTGCCTCAAAGATGGGGCACTTCATGTCTTAATGAAGTATCCCTCCCACTGCCTGTAGGGACCAGATGTAGATAACTTGTAGAGGCAGCAATGAGGAGGAAAAACAAATCTTTCTTCTTTCTAACCATGGTTTAGATCCTGGCTCCATTGTTTAACATTTCTCAACTTTGGATGGAAAATAGGAGTATGTATAAATGGACATCATAATAGTACCTTCTTCAAAGGGTTGTTGTAGGGGTTCAA
This sequence comes from Pipistrellus kuhlii, assembly GCF_014108245.1. NCBI lineage: Eukaryota > Metazoa > Chordata > Mammalia > Chiroptera > Vespertilionidae > Pipistrellus > Pipistrellus kuhlii. Next base: position 7,320,082 of record NW_023425404.1, read on the forward strand.
TAATACAATACATATAACTCATATAACCCAATGCCTGGCACATAACTAACACTAATGGACCCAACTATATGTTCAATTAATTTAATTATGAGTATTGAGCACCTGTCTGGCTCCAACGTTCTACATTTGAATAGTTGATTTTTTTCTCTGTACTTCTATTGTCTAGTCTATAATGGGGATTCGAGGCACATCTAGAATCACAAGAATGTTGACAGAGTTAGGTGAGTTGATGATATAGCTAAAGCTCTTTTAGAGCAGTGCCTGGCACTATTTGACATCATTTGATGTTAGTCATTATTGATGAAGGTGATGTCTGATCAGTTGCTACTTCCTGTTTTACTCTTTTTTTAAAAAAAAACCAACATATTTTTATTGATTTCAGAGAGGAAGGGAGAGGGAGAGAGAGAGCTTGAAACATCAATGATGAGAGAGAATTATTGATTGGCTGCCTCCTGCATGCCCCCTACTGGGGATCATTCCACAACCTGAGCATGTGCCCTTGACTGGAATCATAACTGGGACTCTTTTAGTCCTCAGGCTGGTGCTCTACCCACTGAGCCAAACCAGCTAGGGCTCGTTTTACTCTTTTTGCTCAAGGATTGTTTCTCTCAAGCAGGACTTCTGTGTCTTTCCTAGCCCTCATTCTTCATGAGCATTCTTTAACAGTAAGATATAATTGAAACAGTAGGTTTAAGTTCCACATCACACATGTGCCTCCCATGAGTAAGAGTGGATGGGAGTAAATCCACTTCCAGGGACAGCTAGAGAAACAAGCCCCAGAGGAGGCCCAAGGGTGAGGAGGTCAGCAGTTTCAGTGTAGTTTAGAAAGAAAACAAGAACATGAAGTACTCTGAGAAGTTGAGGATCAGGATGGGGATAAGACAACTTTTGTTTGGGAGCCTGGCAACATGGCTCTGGACATAGGGAGCTTGCTCTGTCAGATGCTGCTTGCCTTTCGTAAGTGTGAATTCCACTTGGGTTAACACTTGCGTACAGACTCTTCTGCATCCAGTCTGTTCTAGACTTGTTTTTGGCAGAACATGGTATTCAATGGTCACACCCAATTTATTCTATCTTTATTTTGAGTGCCCAGGTCTAATGAGTTAATCATACACTAGGGCTTAACTGGTTGAAAGCTGTAAATCTCCTAAAAGGCTAATTACCTATTCATAACCCTTCTTTCCAATATTGTGTAAATCTCATTAGTACATATTTATTATTATTCATATTATGGAAAAAATTGCTTTTTTTTTTTTTTGCCATGGAAAGAACAGTGGGCGGGGGGAGACCAGGTGTTTCATTTGAGCTACTTGGTTTTATCTCCATGATGAAATAAAGGAAGCTGTCTTCAAGTATAGGAGATTCTCTTAGCAGCACTTCTGTTCAACCCTGTTCTTTTAGAGCAAGGCCCCAATGCTGAGGCCTGCAGGAGCTGTTATCAGGTTGTAACATTAAAGAGTGAGGATTAGGCTGATCTTGACTTTCATCTAGACGTGGTTCCTAGAAAGACATAGACCTATACACTCTCATGAGATAGGAACTATGCAGAGAACAAAATCAACTCTGAACAAGCTCTTTATACTACCTTATGACATCTGTCTGAACTGGGTACTGAACAAGCATGAAAGATTACATGTTTGTATACAAAGAATTGTAGGTAATTGGAGATTATAAAAATGTTTTATTTTTGAAGTTGCTTAATTTAGAAATTTTTGTTTAAGCAGAGATGACATGTGCATTAAAGGAATTTTCATGACATCCCCAGTTTATCTAATCAGTTGTTGGATTCATAACATGTGATGTGGCTTTATAGAATATGAAATGGTTCTGTAATTTTCTTTAGTTTCCAAATAATTTTTTGTGGAGCTGCTGCCTAGTCATTTCTATATAATATAAGCCTAATATGTTAAGTGTCTGACCATTCTGTTCTACCAGTCCTGTGACCACCAGGAAGCAGATGCTCCGACCAGTAGGTTAGCTTGCTGCTGGGGTCTGATGGATAGAGACTGGGCAAGATGAGCCAGACATGCCTTGGAGCTTTCCCGCGGTCCCTCTCTGGCCCTGATCGTGCACTGTTGGGGTCCCTTAGCCTGGCCTATGACCTCTTGCAATTTGGAATCCTTTGGAGGATGTTGGAGAGCCAGTTTTGGCCTGACACCCGCAGGCCAGGCCGAGGGACCCCATCTTTGCATGAATCTGTGTACTGGGCCTCTAGTACTAAATAAAATTGCTTGGAACCATGGCTCCTTCCTACTACATGGGATGAGGCAGAACAGTGTACATCTGTGCGTATGTGACCATCTACTCCTTCCCACACACCTTCCATTTAAAGTATCATAGCTGAAAGAGACCCACTAGGAAGGCAAAAACCATGATTCTCCTTCAGTCACTACCACCAATAAGTATGATATAGTGATGGTCCTCTTAAATTCTCTGAGCCTCAGTAGAGAGGGTATAGACCATATAACCTCTGGATTATACCTTAGCTGTCTGTGGCCTTCAGCAAACCATAGCCTCAGTCTTAAGGGGACTCATAGGGCCATGGCTCATTTGGCTAAACAACCAAGGGGGTAGAAAAACAAGACAGTGGGGGGCTTTCTAATGGGATAAGTAAGGAGGGAAGCTGGGGCATGGAGTCAGGGTTTGTCCTTTGTTCTATGAATGTACTTACCTCCCCATTCTGAAGAGTATGGCTAATCCTTGAGAAGCTGACTTTGTTTCTTCTACCTTTACCTCATCTCAGCTCGTGCATGAAAGAGGATGAAAATCCTCTATAATCCCTATATGGTTCACTCTTCAAAGTCACCACTCTGAGGGTTCTTTATGTAAGAGGCCCAAATGCTTTTGGACTGAGTCTGAATCTGCTATTTTTATTCATGTCTTGTTTTAATACATTAGACACATAGATAAAAATGAGCTTCTCAAACTTCCAAACTCTAACTTTCCAAAAACATGAGGTCCTGAAAACTAAATATCTTAATTATACTTAAAATTTCACTTGTGTTTATAGATATGAATGTTTTAGACCCAGACTTTATTCAGTGACACATTAATGGTGCATAACAACTCTTAGGTGACTTAGAAATTTTGTGTCCCGTTCAACTGGTGTAGCTTAGTGATTAAGCATCAACCTGTAAACCAGGAGGTCACTATTCAATTGCCAGTCAGGGTACATGCCCTGGTTGTGGGCTTAATCCCCAGTAGAGGGTGTGCAGGAGGCAGCTGATCAATGATTCTCTTTTATCATGGATGTTTTTATCTCTCTCTTCCTCTTCCTTCCTCTCTGAAATCAATAAAAAATATATTTAAAAAATGTGTTGCTGAAACTGGTTTGGCTCAGTGGATAGAGCATTGGCCTGCGGACTGAAGGGTCCTGGGTTTGATTATCTTTCTGAGTAACCTTCTCAGGTGTAAAACCTTAACTAGCTATAGCAACACTGTTTCCCATGTGCTATGGACCCTGTGCTGTGCTTGGAAAACATTGATGTATCTGTGCTATCAGTATGAGCATAAGTTGCTCTTCACACATTGCGTGAATCACACACAAGGGCAGCTTCAGCCAGCTTTTTGCCTGGAGATTTTTTTCAAGTGTGGGTCTTGCATTCATCTGTTCCCTTCCCTGCAAAACTTTAAAGACATATGGGGCAAACCCCAAATTGTTCTCTTGAAATGTCTTTCATTTATCATGAAGTAAGGAGAGAGTATCCCTCCTAACTTCTCCACTGGCAGAGTAGAGACACAGAGAGAGGGAAATGTGCAGAATCCCAAGAAATCCTTCCCCAAAATTATCTCTCTCTTTGCCACTTTAACCACAATCCTTTTATCCTCTTGAGGAGTGTGTTGCAAAATTAGTTTTTGTCTATATCCTTTGCAAATGATATAGGTAATCTGATACCTTTATTTGTGCATAATTTATATATTATGTTATATTATATATTATATTTATTATATTATATTATATTATATTACATTATATTATATTAAATTATAATCTATACTAATAAAAGAGAAAGATGCAAATTGACCATACCTCATGATGGCTACCAGCCAATAAGGAGTGAGTATGCAAATTAACCCAACAAAGATGATGGATTAATTTGCATATGCAGGTGCCCAGCCTGGGTCCTGGGAACATCCTTGGGACTTAGGCTCTGAGCCTGTAGGCCCCCATGCAGGCCCTGAGCTGCCAAGATTCCCAGAATGCCCCCAGCCACTCCTGGCCTATGGGCCTTGGCGCCAAGAGGCCGGGGGAGAGGTGACAGAGGCTTGAGCAAAACTGGAGTGGAGCTGGGGGGCCATGCACAAGCTGCAGCAGAGGCTTGATAAGGCTTGAGCAGGGCCTGAGGAGAGCTGGAGGCTGCAGAGGAAACACCTTTTCTGACTGCTCATTGGCTAAGCTCCCTGTATGCCACTGGCAATATTCTTGGTAACTTGGGTAATAAGAATCCAAAAAAGTGATCTAGGGTTTTTCCACCACACTCCTGGAGGGAAAAAAATGAAGTTCATTGCTGGAGGGCTAAGAAATGTCATATCATGACCTAGCAGGTTTGTCTCAGTGAATAACTCCTTGCCCTCCGACCGCAGGGTCCAGATTCGATTCTGATCAAGGGCATGTACCTAGGTTGCAGGCTCCTCTCTGGCCAGGGCCCAGGTCAGGGCTCATTCAGGAGGCAACCAATCAAAGTTTCCCTCTCACATTGATGTTTCTCTCTGTCTTTCCCTCTTTCTTCCACACTCTCTAAAAATCAATGGAAACATATCCTCAGGTGAGGATAAAAAAAGATGAAAGAAAGGAAGAAAGGAAGAAAGAAAGAAAGGAAGAAAGAAAGAAAAGTCATATCCTATGAAAGACACATCTTGAAAATGCCTAAAGAAAGTTGTAATTTTTTCATGGTGAAGGGACTGGAGTCCGTGTTGATGAAAAACACCTTGGTGGCTACGGTGGCTGGCAGTGGCTGCAGCAGCGGGATGATGGGGCTGATACCTTCCCCTGATCAGCCTGGTCGCCTCCCGCAGAGGAAGGCCAGACTATGGCTAAGCCATCAGTAGGGCATCCCCTGAGGGCTCCCAGTTTGTGAGAGGGGACAGGCTGGGCTAAGGGATACCCCACCCAGAGCACAAATTTCATGCACCAGGCTTCTAGTTTTATATTTATTATATTATATTATATTATATTATATTATATTATATTATATTATATTAATTATATTATATTATTATTCTAGAGGCTTAGTGCATGAAAATTCATGCACTGGAGGGAGGGTCAGCCTGCCCCCTCTCACAGTCCAGGAGCCCTCAGGTGCAGGAGGTAACCCAGCAATCAGGGGACGGTGATGCACCCATCACACCTCTGCTGCTGCCACTGTTGGCAGTGTAAGCATCAACCGGCCCTCGTAACCCAGTGCATGGATTTGTGCACCTTGAAAGAAAATTAATTATTATAGAAGGTGGCTAGTGGGGCAGACTGGGCAAGATGGGTCAGACATGCTCTGGAGCCAACCTCCCATAGTCCTTCCTTAGCTGGCCACATCCGAGGTGTCACCACAGCTAGCCTGTGGGGATTGGGCCAAAACTGGCAGTCCAACATCCCCCAGTGGGGCTGAGTGGACTGGGCACTGCCATCTTTGAGGCCATGGCTGTCAATTAGCAAATTTCCTCCTTATTGGCTGTGGGTGCTACCATCTTTGCAATGGTGTGAGGATCAATTAGAATATTTCTTCTTTATTAGATAGGATTATATTATATTATACTAGTGTCCCAGTGTACAATGAAAGAAAATTAATTAGAAGAAATATTTTAATATTGCTATTTTCCCTTTCTCTATATTAGAAGTGTCAACCAAATTCATGATTGACAATGACAGATTGAAACATGTGTGCGATTGGTGCCAGCAAGAGCTTTATATGTATCACACATGTACAAGTCAACTTAGCTTTTATATATACAGGCAGTACTCGGGTTATATCGGATTCAAAGTATACCGTTTCATGGTTATGTCACCATTTCTCATTTATTTGTAAAACAAAAAGTTCTATCATTTCAATGTACAATATATACTGTACATATGTGCTTTATGTTTTTTATTATTTATTTACCGCAAGTAAAGATCAGGAATTGTTATCTTTCTTTTAAGTTTTTTTCACTGTTTCACTTTATTACCGCTGTGTATGTGCTCCATGTGAGTGACATAGATGCTTATGTAGGTGGGTTCCAATTTAAGGCGAAACTTGCATTACGTCGCACCGTAGGAACAGATCTCCGATGTAACCTGAGGACCTGTGTATAGAATAAACTTGCTTAATTAGACCTACTTTCTTATTTAGCTTAACTTTTTTTCAGCCCAATGAAGCATCCCAATTTATCTTCCAGGTAATTCTTAGCAACACAGCAGTAAATATCAATACAAAACAGACTATTATTGTAGATCATGCAGGAAGAACAAAGGGTAAAATATTTAACAGTAGCAGTGTTTGACTATATTCTGTGCAGTGAGAAAACCTGAAGTCATTTTCAAGGTCCATCATTTCTTATTTCTTTTCAGTCAGGTCAAGTTTCTAAACTTTCTAAATCTCAGTTTTCTGACTAATGAAAAGAAAATAGGATTCTACAGAGTCTCACTATCTACCTATTCCAGGACTTCTGTGAGGATCAAATGAGATAAAGCATGGGAAAATGCATCACAGACATTTGGTTAAAGTGTAAAATGTTTCCACTTGGCTATAAAGCAAGTCATGTTCCTGAGCTGAAAAAACTCCAAGGAGGCTCAGTTATTAGGGAGAGGAAGCTGGTCATTGGTATGTGATGCCATCACCTGGCACCCATAGCAACTGTTTCTGGGCTGGACTGTGGGTTGAATTTTGTGCCATGGGGTCTTGGCAGTGTTGGTTGTGATTTGGTGGGGTGTTGCTTCAGGGTAGCGGCAGGGCCTGTGTCCCACTTGGGAGAAACTGAATGTTGGTTTGTCGGCACCAGGTCTGTGGTGCCATTTGTTTTTAAATGGCCAGTGCGTGTCATGGCAGCTCCTGCATTAAGTGTCTGCCCCTTGGTGATCAGTGCACATCATAGCTACTGGTCAGATGGATGGACACTTAGCCTTTTATATATATAGATTATATTATATTACTAGAGGCCTGATGCATGAATTCATGCTTGGGGGTGGGAGTGTCCCTCAACCCAGACTGCACCTTATCAAATTGGGACCCCTTGAAGGATGTGCAACTGCCCATTTAGGTCTGACCTCAGCGGGATCATACCTAAACAGGCAGTCAGACATCCTTCTCACAATCCAGGACGGCTGGCTTCTAACTGCTTACCTGCCTGCCTACCGGCCTGCCTGATTGCCCCTCACTGCTTCTGCCTGCCAGCCTGATCACACCCTAATCACTCCTCTGCCAGCCTGATCAATGCCTAACTGCTCCCCTGCCAGCCCTATTGCCCCTAACTCCCCACACTGCCAGCCTGGTCACTCCTAACTGCCCTTCCCTGCCAGCCTTGTATTGCCTAACTGTCCTTCCCTGTAGGCCTGGTTGCCCCCAACTGCCCTCCCCTGCTGGCCATCATGTGGCAGCCATCTTTGGCCACAGGAGGGTGACCATCTGTGTGTTGGAGTGACAGTTAATATGCATATTGCCTCTTTATTATATAGGATACTAGAGGCCTGGTGCATGAAATTTGTGCTTTGGGGGATTGTCCCTTATCCCAGCCTGCACCCTCTCCAATCTGGGACCTCTTTCACAATCCAGGACTGCTTGCGCCTGCCTGCCTGCCTGATTGCCCCTAACCAATTCTGCCTGCCAACCTGATCACCCTCTATCTGTTCCCCTGCTGGCCTGATTGACACCTCACTGGTCCCCTGCCAGCCTGATGGCCCAATAGCTTCCAACTGCCCTCCCCTGCCATCCTGATGTCCCCTAACTGCCCTCCCTTCAGGCCTGGTCCCCACCAACTGCCCTCCCCTATAGGCATAGTTGCCCCTAACTTCCCTTCTCTGCTGGCCTGATCTCTCACAACTGCCTGCCGCTGCTGGCCATCTTGTGGCAGCCATTTTGTGGTAGCAATCTTATGGTGGCCATCTTATGACAATGTGGGGGTGGGCATTTATGAAAACGTGGGGTGTCCATCTTGTAGTGTCCATCTTTGTGGCAGCCATCTTGTGACGACATGGTGGGGGCCATCTTGTGATGACATGAGGGCATCTTGTGAGAGTGTGAGGGCCACCTAGGCTTTTATTAGTATAGATTATATTATATTATATTATATTATATTATATTATATTATATTATATTAATTATATTATATTAATTATATTTAATTACATTACATTACATGCCTGCAAACTTCTGAAAGGTATTTTTATATTTTATATCAGCATATTTATATTTCTTATAATACTTAGTGCAGTGCTGGGTAGTAGATACTCACTAGTAAAGTAGGTACTCAAAACTTGTGTGATAAATGGATATGTGAATGAGGATAAGCTCATCACTGATTTCCTGCCTTTGTACAGAAGAATGACCAGTTTCTGTTAAGCTGTGCACACTCTCAAGTTACTCTCTTGCATCTGCTTCTCATGTAAGTACTGTTATTAAACTTCTAAATACTTAACAGAAAGCTGTTTTTTGGCAGTGAATGAACTCCTTTTGTCTTCTGTCCCGTGAATATCCTAACCACTTTGTCACTTTGATCTAGGGGGCATTTCATCCTCAGAAATGCAAAGGAGTTGGCCACTGCACAAAATGTGTCCCATTTCCTATTGCCATGAAATGCACTACTCTTGAGCCTTTGCCCGCCCCCTTTCATGAGAATGCGTAAGCCACTAAATTGCAGTTACTGACTGAGGCCATGGCCATCAAAAAATCGTGAATGCCATGAAGATTGGAGGCTTGCTCTACTAAAGAGTCCACAATGGCTTTACTGTAACTGGGTTAACTAGAATTTGGCAAACAGCTTTCGAAGGAGGGTGATACAAACCCCCTACCCCCTTCCAGGATGCTGGCCTGATCTTCTTGTATTTGTGCAACTGGCCCATCCAGAGACTCACTGGAAGTGGGAGGAGGGCCATGGTGAGGGCTAATCTCTCTGGGTCAGGTTGTCCTTTCTCAGCTCTCTTTTCACACAGCTCCTCTTCCTGCAAAGCGAAGTAGGTTAGAGGATAGCTTGTTTTCTTTTGCTATTTGAAATACAGCATTTAGGGTCATGCTCTGAATAATTTGCTCTTGTTAGAAATGACTGTCGTCCTCTCGAAGCAATAACAAAGAACTACATTTAAATTAAATTCAGTCAAGCAAAAGCCACTCCACAAAATCAATGGAGCTAGGCATTTTTCAAAGAGTTATTTGGATTTTTTTCTCTCTGTAATATTCTAGGACGTAAATCAGCAAAGCTATCCTGGAATCTAAAAAGTGCGGGACTATAGTTCTTACTGCTTTAAAAGTATTGGTTAATATTAGGGATGGGCATGACAAGGTAAGGTAAAATATTAGATGCAATCTTTAATATCACTTCTTTTTATATTTGGCAAACTTGATTCTTCCTCCATTTCCTAGTTTAAAATTTCAAGTATGTATGGCTTTTTGAAAGATAGCTTTATTTAGTTATTAAATCTGTTGAACTTCAAGATACTAGAGCCATGTCAAATATAGTTGTTAGAAGTTCATTTGCATAAATGTATTCTTATCTGTATATACAGCTGTGGTCTTCTTAACAAATGTGTAGTGATGAGCCACATAGTGTCTGGGTAGAGGACTTATTATGTCAAAATTTAGAAACATACCTGTTTTTCTGTTAAGACTTTGTGTCTTTTAGAGCAGCTTTAGGTTCACAGCAAAATTGAGAGGAAAGTAGAGACTTCCCATATACCCTTGCCTCCCACATCACAGCCTTCTTTATTATTAGCATCTCCCATCTGAGAAACATATTCTCTCTTCACAGTGTTTGTATTAAAATCCCCTTCAGTACTCAAAGAATTCAGTGTTTTCTTGAATGCATCAAAGCAGTCATACTTTCTAAGTTCTCCCAGATGAAAAATTCTCCATTCTTTTCTCATACTAGATACAGAAAGATCTGGGGCTGCCAAATTTTAAAGTCCAGAAAAAAACTTCCACCCGTTATTTTAATAATTTGCTTCTTGGATGCTCTGTTCCAATTAGGGGCTAATCCTGTCTAATACACCTAATGAGCAGGTTAATTATTAACACACTGAAAACTTCAACTGTCATATACATGTTACCTTGTCTGCATGGTAGACAGCAATGTTGTTATATCATTGTAGATGCATGTGCTTCTTTGCTTTGGTTCCTGCTTTCAAAACCAAGAGGAGATTCTTAATTTTGGTCGGTATGGCTACTCTGTACAAAGCCATTCTGCCTGGTTTTTGCCTTACCCAGGGCACAGAATCTTTCTTATGCTGCATGTTCTTATTGAAGAGCTCTTCCTGTGTGACTTTTACATTGATGTCACATAAACCCAAAATATGTCTACTCCTTAGATATTCACTTTATGGCCACAAGGGAAATACATCTTATTTTCTATCAGATTATCCCTTTTTTTCTTAATTATTTTCCTTGTGTCCCCCTCATATCCTCTCCTAGCATATGCCTCCTCTGGTGTCTGTGACCTTGAGGAGCCTTGCTCTAAAACAGGCAATGTCTGTAGTATGTGTACATTACTTCCACAAGCTCTGAAGCATATGTGAGGAAAAGACCCATTATCATGATTGAAGAAGATGATATGTTATGATTTCCTTCTAGTTCAAACATAAAATTCTTCTTGAATCCTTTTTCTCTGCCAAGGTCAGTTACTATCTACCAACTACAGAAGATCCCTTCTGTCTTTGCTAAAGTATCTGTCAGTATCTAATTATTATCACTCTAATAACAGCATTATTAGATTCAGCAAAGTTAACTTCCCGAAGCTCCCCTGCCCCCAAAATATAGCCTTCCTGAACCCATCTCCAGAAATTCTGATTGAATCAGTTGGTCTCATATGGAGTTGGGGAACCATTTCATAAATGTGATTCTGAAGTGGTTACATTGACAAACTCTGGTCCAGTTAGCCTTCTAGTTTCTCTCTATTCTTTCTGGGATAATGTAATATTTGTTACTCAAGCATGAATTAAGGGACACTTCTTGTGGCTGTGCCTGCAAAAATGTGAATGGGTTGGGGAGACTGGATATGAAAGACAAATATTTTTATTTTTTGAAAAACATTTGCATTCTGAAGTTTCCCACCTTACTATTTTTCAGAAGATGAACAAATTGTTCTTTTTTTTTTTTTTTTTTTTTTCTGAAAAGACACAATAACCAACTAGCTTATTCTAGACTGATGTTTAGATATCTGTCCTCATCCACCACCCATTTTTTTTTTTTAATATGTCTTGCTGATTTTATGGAGAGAGGAAAGGAGAGGAAAAGATAGAAACACCGATGAGAGAGAATCATGGATTGGCTTCCTCCTGCTTTGGATCGAGCCCACAACCCTGGGACTGTGCTCTGACTAGGAATCAAACCCAGTGACCAATTGGTGCATGGGAGGGAACCCAGTCAACTGAGCCACACCAGCTGGGTTCCTCCACCCTTTGAATATTTTATCCAAAGTGATTCAAGCATGTCCAGGGAAGTTGTGACCTATGGATCCATGTGCATGCCATTTGCTGCCAAAATACCTTGACCCGGACTTCAAAGAACCTGTCTTCAATTGTTGAGGCCACTGCTATTGAATTATTACTGTCCTATTTGTTTTTAACACCCAGAATTTAGGAATCACCTCTCTTCTGAGTGCTATACAATTTATCAAATAAAATATTTTTGCATGTTCATATGTTCAAATTTAATTCAATAAAACAATTAAAATATAGCCATTACTTCTATAGTGGAATAACCATTTACTTAGATAATGCTAAATTTACAGGGTACAATGTTATAAACTCTGCTAAAGAATCAGTAACTGAGCTTATGTAGGGGATATTTTTGAGTTTGGAATGGTAATCCCATTTGGGTTTCTGCCTGTGCCTGTAAGTGTGGGTTACATGTGAAAAGGAAATTTTGAGCTCAGGAGGCAGCCCAATAGCCAGGAGGGTTAGGCATCAGGAAAACAGACTTAGCTTCAAAATCCCTCCCTCCTAATCTGCCCACCCAGGTGTATGGACGGATGGGCAGGGAGTTATATTTTAGAACTGTTTTAAATAGATGGGGAAGACATCCAGCCAACCAGGGAAACGTGCTTTTTTGTTGAACTTGACATTTCAGCTGCCAGTCGGTGTCACAGTGGTCCAGCAAGGCAGGATCTTGGCAGTCGTCAAAGGGCTGGTGGGAACTTAGTCAGCACTATTCCAGGCTTGAATGGACTGAAAAAAATTAAGGAAGGAAGAATACAATATTTTAAAGCACTGTCCAAGGAATATGAGTGTCCTTATCCTTTGCTTTGGCCTCCTTGTGAGCTCTAGACCAACAGCAAGTTAGAGTCTTCACTGACTCAATAAATTTAAGACCCTTTTCCCAAGCAAGGTTTTTGGTAAGATTCATAAATTGTGCAAAAACGAGGTTCAGCATTTTCTGTACTTGTACTAAAAAATTGCATTTAATTTCTTTTGTTATGCTTTGTTTTGGAAATTATATTCTGTTTGTTTTCCTCACAACTTTTATGTAGTCAACACTGTTACATCATGAAGGTTTCTAATGCAAATAGGTCCATTGTTTTGGATTTTATAAATGAATGATCTTCACTGATGAGTTTTGTCTTTTGTATATTACTAGAATTTTTATTAATTTTCAGTTAAAGACATGAAATTAAAACTTCCCACAATGCATCTGGGCCCATGAATATTTTAATTAATAAAACAAACAAAACCTCAGAAAAGAATATGACAGTTTTCCTTCTTACTCTTTCCCAACCACACAGTCATTTTATTTATTTGGTAGTCATGGGTACTTCATGAAAAATTTACTGTATTGTGAATAAAACTAGAACTTTACATAGTGCCCCCCCTAATTATTGAGAGCTTGGCCTCAATAGGATTCCATCTGAGAACAAGATAATTGGTTTGGAGTAATTGTCTTCATAAGGCAATAGTTGTTTTATATATGACAACACAAGCATGGACAATAGAAAAATGAATAAATGAATCATACCCCTTCAAAATTAAAAGCTTTGGTGCATCAAATGACACTGTCAAGAAAGTGAAGAGGTGACTTACGGAATGGGAGACACTATTTGCAAATCATATATCTATTAAGGGTCTAGTATCCAGAATATATATAAAGTAACTATTATAACCCAAGAATAAATTGACAAATAACTTTATAAAATATGGGGAAAGGATTTGAATAGATATTTCTCCAAAGAAGATATGGAAATGGCTAATAAGCACATGAAAAGATACTCAACATCATTCACCATAAGGGAAATACAAATCAAAACCACAATGAGATACTACTTTATACCCATTAGGATGTTTATTATAAAAAAGAGATAATAAGAAATATTGGTGGGGCACTGGTCAGTGTGGCTCAGTTTGTTGGAGTATTGTCCCATGAACTAGAAGGTGACTGGTTAAATTTCTGTTCAAGGCACATACCAAGACTGCAGGTTGGAACACCAATTGGGGCGCATGCAGGAGGCAACCGACAAATGTTTTTCTCTTACATCAATGTTTCTCTCTCTTTCTCTCTCTTCATCTCTCTAAAATCTTTTTTTTTTTTTTAAAGAAAGTATTGGCGAGGATGTAGAACAATTGGAATTCTCATGCATTGCTGATGATAATGTAAAATGGTACAGACACTTTGAGAAATAGTTTGGCAGTTCCTCATAAGGTTAAACATAGAGTTGTTACATGATCCAGAGATTTCCATTTTAGGTAGAATGGAAAACATATGTTTGCAAAGATTCTTGTACAAGAATATTCATAGCAGGACTATTTGTAGTAATAAAAAGATGGAAACAAGCCAAATGTCCAGCTGATAAATGGATTAAAAAAGTGACATATTTATGAAATATTATTAAGCTGTAAAAAGGAAGGAAGTGCTGATTCATGTTACAATATAATTCAATCTTGAAAACATTATGCAAATCCATAAATATAGAAAGTAGATTGCTGGTTCCCAGGGACTTTGGGGAGAGGGGAATAAGAGTGACTGCTAATGGGTATGGGGTTTCTTTTGTGGTGATACCAATGTTCTGGAATTGGACAGTGGTGATGTTGCACAACTTTAGTAACCATAATAAATATCTATGAATTGTACATTTTAAAATGCAAATTTTATGGTATGTGAGTTATGTCTAAATATACTGAAGTGAGCTTGATTCCATCTTCCAATAACTATTCATTTTAGTTATTTTTTCCTTTGCCTACCTTTTTGTAAAGTAAGATCCTATTGTGGTAAACTGAAGTTGTAGATGAACAAAATGTTAAAAAGCAACAATTATTTTTGATATAACCTTTTTAGATCAGAGCATTTTTAAATTTATAGAAAAGTTTCAGATAATACAGAAAAACTTATATATCCTTTACCCAATTTCTCCTAATATCAGCATTTTACAAAGCCATGGATCCAATATTAAAAACTAATTAACATTGATAATAAATAAACTTTGGACTTTATTCAGACTTTACCCATTTTTATACTAATGTCCTTTTCTTGTAATAGGGTCCAGTTCAGGGTACCAGTCTGCTTTCCCTTGTCCCATACCTTTTGTCTCTGCTGACCTGTGACTATCTCACTCTTTCCCTGTATTTTATGACCTTGACAGTTTTATAGAGAATTGTTTGAATATTTTATACAATGTTCCTCAGTTTAGGTTTGTCTGATGTTTTTTCATGATTAGATTGATGTGATGGGTTTTGGGATGAATATCACAGGGTTAACAAATCTTTCTCATGACATCATGTGGGAGAGTACATGGTACCAACATGACTTATCACTGGAGATATTAACATTGATCATTTGCTTAAATTAGTGTATGCCAGGTTTCCCCACTAGAAGCTGACTGCTTTTCTCTTTCCATACTCTAGTCTTCAGAAATGAGTCATCAATCCAACTGATATTCAGAGCATAGTGTGGGGAGACTAAACTCTACTTTCCTGAAGAATGTTTTAGTCCATTCAAGTTTCTATAACAAAATATAATACTATGGTTGGCTTATAAACAACAGAAATTTAGTTGTCACAGTTCTGGAGAATGGGAAATCCAAGATCAAAACAATGGACGATTGAGTGTCTAGTGAGAGCTCACTTCCCGGTTCATAGACAGCTATTTTCTTTTTATGTCCACAGGATGAGGTAAGTATATAACAAGCCACCTTTGAAAATTGTGAAGCAAAGAGATCTCTCTGGAATCTTTTATAAGGGCATCATTCCATCCAAGATGGTACCATCTAATTTCCTCCCAGAGGCCCTACCTCTGAATACCATCACATCGGTGGCTAAGATTTTAACCTATGACTTTTCAGGGGACACATTCAGTCCCCAAAAGGGGAGAGCACCTATATATATTATTTGTAATTTTTATTCATTTGTCTTCTCTTCCACATACTTATTCCATCATTTATTTATATCCATATGAACTCATGGTTATTTATTTTATACTAGAAGCCCAGTGCACAAAATCCGTGCACTCAGGGAGGTCCCTCATCCTGGCCTGTACCCTCTCGCAGTCTGGAAGCCCTTGGGGGGTGTCCGACTGCTGACTTAACCATTCTCCCTGTCAGTTGGATATCCGTCTTTGGCCCTAAGCTGTTGGACATCCTTAGCACTGCTGCAAAGGTGGGAGAGGCTCCCACCACTGCTGCTGCACTTGCCAGCCATGAGCCTGGCTTCTGGATGAGTGGTACTCACCCTGTGGGAGTGCACTGACCACTAGGGGATAGCTCCTACATTGAGTTCTGCCCCTGGTGTTCAGTGCGCATCATAGCAACTGGTTGTTCTGCAGTTCAGTCAATTTGCATATTAGCCTTGTATTATATAGGATTTGTGTTATAATCCAAATTCAATGTCATTTATTTTGCTCCTCAAATGGTCCCAGCTTTGGCTACTGGAGCACTTGGAAAGTTGGTCTTTTTTGTTCCTTTTACATGCCTCATCCTTTTTAACTACTGAACACTTTTTCACTGAGCACTTTCTTATTTGCTAGCACTATAAGTTGCTTCAGGCTCCTCCTTTACACCCCCTGTGCCAGACCAGGGTCAGCCCCAGTTTTTGTTTGTTTGCTCTCAGACTGGTGTTAGAAACCAAGACCTAGGTGCTGGGTAAAGAGCAGCAATGTTTGTGTAGTGGGAGTATGTTAGCTTGAGGGAAAGGAAGGGGTGATCTACCAAATGGCAAAAGAGGATAAAAGAACCAAGAAAGCAAAATAGACGATAGTCTCAGGTTAAATGATGTGTTGAAGATGGAGTTAACCATGGTGCCTAAGGGGTTACCCATGTGAAGCTCTGTATGTGAATTTGCATGACGACTCCATGCTGGCATTTTAAATGGAGAATGAAGCCCTGAGGTAAGCATATAACAAGCCACCTTTGCAATTGAGTATGATATGCAATTTCACTAGGAAAATCCACAGCTGACCTCCAGACCCAGCTTCATTTGCATTTTCCAAGTACTGCTTGATGCTACTATCTTTGCACTGAGTTTTCTTTTTATGAAGTAAGCTCAGATGGCCACTGACAATAAAGGTAATAAGGATGATGATAACCAAAGAGGGCGATTGTTTGGGGTTCTGAAGCTCCTGCTTGCATTTTATTATTATGACTTTATATTTTGTCCCAGGCAGAGAGGCATGGGATCCCAGGCATGCAAATAGCTGCGGTGGAGAAATTGGAGGGGAAGACAGTGTGAAAGTCACGGTAGAGCAGGCAGGGAGGCATTGCAATTCAGTTCCCACTCACCCTAAAGTGCAGAGGCTGGCTGTTTGAGAGATTGTAAAGGGAAATCTGCCCGAGAAGTGAGAGAGGTGGACAGTCTTTGCTATATTTATATTAACATATGTGCACCTCACAGAATACATTTTTGAAAATGCTGGCAGACACATTTTTTTTAAAAGAATAAAAACTGGAGTGAGCAGTTTTTAGCTGTTGAAGATTTTGAACTTTACTATAGCTTAGCTGGAAGTTACAGAAAGCCCTTCCTGAGTCAGCTGAATAGCATTGGTGGTAACATAATAACTCAGGAATCATTGATTCAATCCATTTAGGGGATAGAATCAATGTTTGGATTCTACCTCCTTATTTGTGGAGGGTACCCCAGGGGACTGCTGTAATTAACTGTTCATTGTTGTACCTGTAGAGGACCTTTTATCTCAGGAACCTATGAACCCAGAGGAAAAAGACCTCACAGTTTGCCTTAAACAACAATAAATGGGATCTTGCATTTGATCTGTCAAAATGTATTTTCCTACTTACCTCTATCTGCATCAGGATGGCTGTGCAGCACTAGGCGAGGGCTGGGGATTTATCCTGCCTCCACGAATTGCTGGCTGCATGGCCATCTGCCTGCTGTGCTATGGACTAACTTGTGCTTCCTTTGCAAATTCAGATATTGAAATTCTCACCCCTAGTGCCTCAGAATGTGACTGTCTTTGGAGATTTGGTATTTAAAGAGGTATTAAATTAAAATGAGGTCACTAGGATGGGCTCTAACCCAATATGATCCATGTCCTGATAAGAAGAGAAAATTTGAA
The DNA here is from genome assembly GCF_014108245.1 of Pipistrellus kuhlii. Lineage (NCBI taxonomy): Eukaryota > Metazoa > Chordata > Mammalia > Chiroptera > Vespertilionidae > Pipistrellus > Pipistrellus kuhlii. The sequence continues at coordinate 7,337,748 of NW_023425404.1, forward strand.
CATAGGCATGTACAGGGATGGGACAGTATGAAGAGATATGGGGACTTCCATCTCTGGACTGCTTCTCTTCTGTCTTCATGGTTGGAGTAGTCCTTTCAATTCCTCTCTGTTGCCAGAATTCACAGGGTCTCAGAGTTGTTTTCTGAAAATATAAAAACATATTCTCGACCAAAAGTTAATTAAGGAATATTTTCTATAAATTTGACTTGTCTTTTTTCATTTTTTGCCCAAATAATTTTCCTCTGGCTTGTTTTGACACCATGTGTGTTTTTCATGGGTATCTTGCTGATAGCATTACAATTAATTTTCTAAAGTATAAATTTTCTAGATATAATTTACTTTCAGAATATTTTTCCTTACATGATATTCTTCTACTTTCCCCCTTTTTTGATTTAAATGTTAAGAGGCTTTTGAAACTTTTATAATGTAGTCTTGATAGCTTTTAAATTTTATTTTTTTTTGCACTATAATATGATTGCTTTAGGTTCATTTCATGTTGTGAGATTTTATCCTGAGATGAACTACCAATTCTTCATCTATAGGCCAAGAGAGAAAATTTTTATTGTTTAAGCCAGTCTGTGGTACTTTGTTAGAATAGCCCTCATATACAAATGCAGTGCAATATGAAAATATTACAGAAATCTTTTAGGGGAAAGAGAAGACTAATATTTGTTGAAGTCACTGTATAATGATATAAATAAACTAAATATCTCACTAAATCATTACAATCATCCCTAATGTCATCATATTGATGAGTTAAATAGGAATTTGGAGAGATCAGATAATTTGTGTAAAACCAAAGAGTTGCTGGTGGGGTATATTGAAACTCTTCTCTTTCACTACTAATCCTCATCCTTTCTACTCCGTGTCACTGGAAACAGAGATAACCCAAGTCCAACACTTGATGTACTTCCATGTTGACTTGGACAAAAGATATACTTGCGGTACAGAATTAAGCCTTAGGAAGCTTTAATCAGAAGATAATCCAAACTTCTCCATGAAAGGAACCCCCCAAATGACAAACAACCCTCTGGATAATCCAGGGGTTCGTTTGGTCTCCACTAGATGGTGCTAGAGCCTGTTTCTATGCCCTGACACAGTATGGTGCCAGAATCTCAATCCAGTATGTATTACTTTTGGTGCTTTAGCCATAACCTATTTTGGTTTAAAATTTCTTTCCTATTGATGCTCATGTGTTTTTTTTTATATAATTGGGAAGGGGAGTTCTTAAAATTGCCAAAGTTAGAGAGTCATCCACCATATTGGCATAGCAGGAAAGACACACCTTGTTCACAGTGTGAGTAATGCCTTACCCAATGAGCAGAGGACACTTTTTTTTTTAAATTTTTTAAATTTTTATTTATTTATGGAGAGGTCTTTTTTATACCAACTCGTGGTTGAATGCATAGAGAACAAGGGACTTAAAATGGTTCTATTTTAGTTCCACTAGTGATTGATTCACTCTGGGGAGAGGCATATAACTGCTCTCTGCCCTAGTTTTTCCATTTATAAAATAGAAATAAAATATGGGACACTTACTTCAAAGGGCATTCAGAAGATGAATGAGGTAGTGTCTCTTAAAATACTCTGTGGTTGTTGGAGAAATAGAGTTATATCCTCTTTGCAAATAGTACAACTTGACTTTGACCCATCAATGCTTATTTGAATCTTGTAAACCCACTTGGTCACTGATTCTCCCCAAGTACTTTCACTGATGTTTTCCTCAGTAAGATAAAAAGGCATCCACATGATGGAAACTACCATTTGGGGAATGGATTAATAGGTACCGTTCAGTGCTCGCTTCGGCAGCACATATACTAAAATAGGTACCGTTCAGTTTCTCAATGCAACAATTTGTTCTGCTCTCCAGAAGTCATTTCATCTCTATTTTTCTCCAGGCTCAAATGCTTTCCTAAGGGTAGCATTGAAGTAAGGTTTCTAGATAGTCTCTTTATTCATAGTCAGAGGGGAAGGTTTCCACTGTACTTTGTTTTCAACCTATTTTCCAGAGGTTTTTAGAAAGAGGTATTGGAAGGTGCATTGGGGATAAAATGCCATGCATATCTTAGACTAAATCATATTTTGTAGGTTGAAAGTATCCTATAGACTGAATTAATCTTCCCAAAATCCATATGTTGAAGCTCTCACTCCCAGTATGACTATATTTGGAGATAGGGCCTATAAGAAGGTAACTGATGTTCAATGAGATACAGGTATATTTTGGCCATAGTTTAAGACCCTCAAAATCAAGCAAATATCGTAGTGAAGTGAGTGGTAATTGTTTTGCTGGAGGAGATTCTTGTTTTCAATTTGTAAGATAGGCAATATCTATGAAGCTCAATAAAGCAAAGAACAATACAATGAGGTATGCCCATTACAATGCGAGGCCCTAATAGAATAGGATTAGTGTCCTGGAAGAAGATTCCCAGAGAGGTGTGCTCACTCTATTCCTCTCCAAACCTAATCCCCATTCCCCCCAAATACCCCATATGTAAGCATCCTGTGAGATGGCAGCCTTTTATATGTCAGGAAGAAAGCCCTCACCAGAAACCAGCCATGCTGGCACTCAGCCTTCCAGCCTCCAGACTGTGAGAAAATAAATGTCTGTTATTCAAGACACTCAAAGGGTGGTGATATTTGTTATGACTAAGACAAAATACTTACCTCATCACTGTAAGATAGGTGTTGCTACACTTCTGCCATATAGACCTATGTAGAAAATATCTTAGGATTTGTAGTTCCTACAGTCTTTTGCACAAAAGCATCCAAAGCAGTCTGGAAAAAAGTGAATGAAGTTGTGTTCCAATAAAACTTTATTTTTTAAAGAAAACAGCCAGACCTCAGGCCATATTTGTCACAGGCCCTTTGCTGGCCCTTTCTCTAAGAAGACAGAAAAATAACTTAAAGTTGGATAAATTTTAATTTTTTCTCAAAGGCAGATTCCCATTATCATCAAACAAACACATTATGGTGACTTTTAAAAAGATTCCCATTAGTAATAAAATAGCTACATGGGCTAATGCTTATTTCTATGGCTAAACCACATAAATTCTGAATCTCCTAATTTTTCATTTCTCCTAACCCAGTAAAAATGATCTGTTTAGTGTTTTATTTTGTTTTCCCTGTGTGAAACATTCAGGCAGAGTTTATGTATGGTAAAAAAAATGGAAGTAGCCTGTCTTTCTCAGTTAATCATAGCAAGTTTATTGTCAGGACCTTTGGTGGCTTCTCCTTTTCCTAGTCATGGCCTATAATTGTTTGAAAATGCCACCTCATTTGGCCTCCAAGGCTCTGCTATGGCTGCCAAAGTTTTCTGCTTAATCCCACAACCACTATTTGCAGCATGCTTATTATAACCTAGGCACTAGGCCAACTATTTTCCAAATATAATCTCACTTAATTGTTATAACTGTCCATTGGGTAAGTGAAGACACTGAGGTAGAATATTCCAGCAAAGGCCCCATCATTGAATAATCAACAGTGGAACTTGGTTTGGAACCCAAGAGTGTCAGAATCCAGAACCTGTATTTTCAGTACCTCCTCCTTGTTGGCTCTCTGTAGTGCATATGCATGGTAAATGCTCATTCTCTTTCCTTATGCCCTCATAGTAGCAAAAAATACAATCTATATTTACCTCCCAATCCTCCAAAAAAGCTGTGAGTACTGGAGATGGGATTTATTGTATACCTCATCTTCACGAAGATAATCTGGGTATTTTGTTTTTGTGAATTTTACAATTTTTTTTTAAAGATGTATTTTTTAAAAGATCCATGCATGCACCATTTTAGTGCATTGTTCTCCATGGGGTTCAATATGACTCCCTCAACTCTGCGTCAATATACTTTTTCTATGTCTTTTATTAAGACTATTGACTTGTAGAAAATAGGGATAATTTAGCTTTTGTTACTTATAAGGATACACACTACCATCTGGGAAAATGGGCTTCATGAGCTTCAGTGTTAGGTAGAATTTGTGTTAGCCTTTTATTTGCTTCACACATTCTATGATCTCTTGACACTTTAATATGTATCTTTATCCAGTAAATAAATTAGTAATATACCATTACCAGGTTGATTGAGGTTAGACTGAAGTACATAGCCTAGTGTCTGGCACATAATAGGCTCTTAATAAATGTTACACTGCTGATGGCACTGGACAGATGACAGTAATCTTTAGAAAGGGTATGAACTTGATCAGCTGATAATAGATTATTATTGTATTTCATGAGATGTGGGCTGAAACCATATGTATGTGTTTTTGACATTAAATATTGTGTGTTTAGGGAAAATGTGGTTTTCTCATTTGGAATAAAAATGACCTCATGGAAGTCCTTGATATGACAGGAAGCCTTTTCGGAACAGTTAGCTGTTAAAGGAAAAAAGTGAGGCACATGGCTTAGATTAATCTTTGAAAGACACAATTTAACTTTTAAACGAAGGGGGAAGATGATTGGGGGGAAAATGTGTTTTGTGTTTTGTATTTTTTTTTTTAAAGCGTAAATGTAATGAACTACTACTCTTTCCCATATGCATTTAATATATACTTAGGTTAACAGATCAGGGTAGAGGGGCACAAATTTCACTGTATCTATTATTTAAGCCAACATTTTAAGCAACTCTGAATTAATATGTATCTTTCTCTATTAAATGAATTAGTCATATACTACTACCAGGGTGATTGAGGTAGTCCTCTGAGATAAGATGAGGCAGATACAACCCAGATTTTCTTGCCTAAACTGCACCTTTTGTATCACCCATTTGGGAGAAATCAAATGTGATCCTCATTCCTTATTTGCTTTGTAGATTATCTAAGGAAAAATAAAAATATGAGGCAGTCCCTTCAACTTCTGTTTACTTTCTCTGTGTCATTAATTAGTGTTTGCTCATGGAATACTAAGCAATTTTGATATTTGTTGGGGCTACACATAGTTAAGCAAGCAAATCAAGAAAAAAACAACAACAACGTTAGACTGAATTTTGAGACAAATATATAATTTAGGGTTTATCAGACATTTGGGTACTGCTATCCCAGCAAAGCATGTGACTACTGTTTAGTTGGGGCCTCTGGTACAGGTTTCTGTGAACAGAATTAGGAGCTGACTGCTGCACAATGGAGAGTACAAGTGATGGGAAGGAGCAAGTCAACTAGGCTATCTGTCTCCTGGAATAGGAGTATCAGATTTAGCAAAACACAGCAAACAAATAATAAAATCAGGATGCCCAGTCAAATAGAATATCAGGTAAACATGAATAACTTTTTAGCATAAGTATTTTCCAAATACTGAATGGGACATATTCTGCTAAATAAAAATACACAGTTTGTCAAAACTTTGAATTTAACTGGGCATCCTGCATTTTATCTAGCAAAACTACCCTGGGAATATGACAAAAGCAGATGTGAAGGCAGAGCCGTGGGTCCAAGGCAGACACATTGAGGAGCAAGCAGAAACTGACACAGTGAACTGGTATAAGAAGACCTTGAAAATTAGGGGACTCCTGTTTCATAATAGAGAAGATATTTGATCTCCTGGTTATACCAAGAACCAGGAATTTTGTTTCTTTAGGGTTTCTTTATACACCTCTCAGCTCAGTGTATCTCAGTGGTTAGAATGTTGTCCCCTGCACAGAATGGTCTCAGATTTGATCCCTGTTCAAGTGTATGTCTCTGGATTGCAGTAAACTCCCTGCCCCTGGTTGGGGCACTTGCAGGAGGCAGCCAGTCTATGTATGACTCTTATATTGATATTTCTCTCCTCTATTTTGTTCTCTTCCTCTCCCTCTCTCCATTCCACTTTCTCTGAAAAGCAAAGGAAAAAATATCCTCAGGTGAGGATTAAAAACAAAACAAAACAAAACAAAACAAAACAAGAAAACAAAAAACCCCCAAAAACCCGATCCTCCATATTTCCACAGGAAGAAACACTGGGCAGATTCTTAGGATTAAACAGATCGCAGTGGGAAATGCCCTGGCCTGTGAAATGATAGATCTGTAATCAAGCTTGCTTCTGCCACTTATTAGGAGCATAACTAGTCAAATGAACCAATCTCTATGAATTCTAGGATCCTTGTATCTAAAGTGGAATGGTGCTGATCTGGATCACTCATTCTTAAACATGTTACTGGCTGAGAATCTAAAATTCATCAGAATATCTCTTCCTCTTGTGTCTTCCGTTTTTCTCTCTCTCTCTGCTTCTTTATCATTAGTACCCAAGCCTCATTTAGCTTATTGAGTTACCTAAATAATTAACTAAATAAGTATCTTTAACCTTATGTCCTCTGTTCTTCCACCACTGATACGTCTCTTTCCTTCTTCTCAGAGCCAAATATCTTAATAAAATAATCACCACTGGTTGTGTCTCTTTGTCCTCTCCACTTATCCACCCATTCTGGTCAGGTTAAGATTACTAACAACCTTTTAACTACTAAATCAAATGGACAGATATCAGAGTTTTTCATCCACGACTTTTTGGTAGAATTTGGCACTGCTAGGATATCCCTCTTCATCTATGCAGTCTATATATTCATTTCCTTTGGCTTCTGAGATAGCCTATGTACATTCACAGCTCTTAATGTTCTTTATATGGTATATAAGCACTTAGGAGGGGTTCCTGCTCACTTCCTACTCAGTCACCATATTGTCCCTTCACTGGCTTATGCATTGCCATGCTTTAATTGGCATTCTCTTTATAGATGAATTAAAATTCATCTATAAAAAACCAGATTTTTCTTTTGAGCTCCATACTGGCATTGTCAACTGTCTTAATACCAAAAGCTGATAACCTATGGCCACTTCAGATTCAACCCTGTTGCTCCTCTACCAACAAAACATACAAAGAATGCCATTTGTTTTTTCTAACCATCAGGATGGTAGCAAAATGTAACTTGTTCAATTTCTATTCCTCAAATAAATGTTCCCTGGATACAGACAAAGAGTAGCCTTTTATACTTATAATGATTAGTTTTTGAAAGGTGAATATGCTAATTATGGCTGAAGTTGTCCAGTACCATTTTGTCTGACCATATGTCTTCATAAGAGATATTCCCAACATTTTGAGTTGCTTCCTGATTATCTGAGAGATGTATGCTGTTGAAAATATTGTATTTTATATGCTTTTTCAGCTGAACAGAATTTTTGACATACTTCTCTATTTTATACATGCAAACTCATGACGATCATCACTGTGTTATCAATGCTTGTCATAATTTGAGCTCATGAAGTAGAATGTCCCAAGAGGCATATGGTGATGGTATATTCTCTTTTAATGCACCTTCTTGCAACTAAACTAGGAATATTTATCAGACCTCAGTTTAAGCTACATACACTAGAATAATTTTGTGCATTGTGGGTGAACTTCAATTTACCAAGAGTTATGCTTCTCAAAAATCATTCTAAACACATTTTGTTAAAAAAAAAATCATCACATGTTCCTAGTGATTTACATGATCATTTCAGAGATGTGTGCTCTCATTAAAAATGTTGGCACCAAAGCAAATTAAAATCATTCTTTAATATAAAAAAACTCCATAATAACATATTTATTATGAAAGAAGGACCTTTGAAAAATTATCCACAAGACACCAGGAATAAGTAAAATACCTTGTTGAGTCTATTTTGTAGTTTCATCAAATTTAAAGATAAATTACACTAGAAACAAACAACAAGATACTATTCATATTAATTTCTAAAGTTTTGTTTGTAGTTTTTAATTTTGGGAAAGGAAGAGTTTATTTAGGATGGAATGAAGCTCAAGGAAAGAGATTGTCTTAGCCTTTGGCTACAAAAGCTCAAACAACAGACATTTATTTATTTCTCATAGTTCTGGAAGCTCAAAGTCTTGAGAGCAGGACGCCTTGATGGTCAGGTTCTAGTGAGGACTCTTCCAAATTTGGTGTCCTCACATGTAAGAGAGAGAGAGAGAAAGAGAGAGAGAGAGAGAGAGAGAGAGAGAGAGAGAGAGAGAGAGAGAGAATATGAATGAGAATGAATGAGCTTTATTATCTCTTCTTGTAATAGCACTAATCACCCTCATACCTCATCTAAGCCTGATTACTTTTCAAAGCTTGATCTCCTAATATAATTACATTAAGACCCCTCCTATGAATATATCCCAAGAAACTATAAACACCAATCATAAAGGATATATGCACCCTTATGTTCATAGCAGCACAATTTACAATAGCTAGGATTTGGAAACAGCCTAGGTGCCAATCAGCAGATGATTGGATCAAAAAAACCTATTCTACACAATGGAATACTATGCTGCCATAAAAAGAGGGAATTTATATCATTTGCAGAAACCTGGATGGAATTGGAGAACATCATGCTGAGTGAAGTAAGCCAGTCAATGAAAAAGAAACACCACATGACCTCACTCATTTATGGATAATAAAGAACATTATAAACTGATGAACCAAAAGATAGATATAGAGACAGTAAAGCAACAAGCAGACTGTCAAATTACAGCGGGGATGGTTTAGAGATCTGGGGGAGATAAGAGATCAACCGAAGGACTTGTATACAGGCATATAAGTACAACCAATGGACACAAAACTCTGGGGAAGAAGGGCATGTATGGGAGGGGGGGACAATGGTAAGATATGTACACAGATAATAATTTAATTAAAATAAATAAATAAAAAAGACTTAGGATATCAATATAGGAGTTTTGCCGAGAGATAGCATTCAATGTGTAAGTGGGATAGTCTACATGCCAGGAAAATTCTGCATATCTATAAGTTGGTAGCAAATTTTTGCTTTGAGTTAGAGTACTTGGCTGAGTAAACTGGGAATCAAGTCTTAATAGATTTGCTGTTCTGTTCATCTCAAGATCTATGGCATTGAATAAGTTGATGTCAGAGAAGTTTTTATTGTGTTCTTAGACTATTGTACACATGGAAGAAAAAAATTAATAACCCTTGATAAAGGCTACCTTTTTTTTTTAGCATTCTGAGTTGACTGGGTGTTAATTCTCTGAATGCACTTAGCTGGGCATAGAATAAGGTTGAGGAGTAGTCATGTAAAGAATTTAGATGAGTGAAATGAATAGGGTCCATTTTCTCATTCTTCTCAAATCTTTCTGGGGTTGCTATTTTATGTGATTATTGACCATTTCAATAACATTAGAATAATGACATTTAGAAAAAAGAACTCATTTTTTTTGGGGGGGTTATTTTAATTTTTAGTGAACGCTTATATCCTCACAAAAACCACGTATATGAGTATTTATAATAACATAGCCTCAAACTGGAAATACTCCAAATGACAATCAATTGGTGAATGAATAAACATACATGGGAATACTACTCAGCAATAAAAGTAGTGTACTATTGATAAATGCTACAAAATAATTGAACTTCAAAACATTTTGTATAGTGAAATAATTCTAATCCATAAGACTACCATTTCATGTATATAAAACACTGAGAAAAGACAAATGTATGGGGATACAAAGCAGATCAGTGGTTGCTACATAGTAATAACTACTAACTGAAAATTAGGGGCACAAAGGGATGGTGCCCCTCATTTAGAGGTGATGGAAGTGTCCTAAAAACTGTATTCTGCTGATGAATGCAGAAGTCTATAAGTTTTCTAGAAAGCATGGAATTTTACACTTGCAAAAGGTGAATTTATATAAATTATACTTCAGTAAAACTTTTGGGGAAAATAAAGTTCTAATAAAGCTTCCTGTTTTTCCTTAATGTAAAATTCGTGAAAGCCCATATTTTAGGGATTGTCTTTGCTCTGGTCTTGCCAAGATTTCCCTCTTTTTAGATACTGCTGATCTTAATTCCATGATCTTTACACAAATCCTCTGGAGTCTATTCAGAAGTATTCCTGGCTAACTGTTCACCTATTTTCCTTGGAATGATGATACAGGGGGAGATGATACAGGTTACCCTGACCACAGAGTTATCTGTGACTTTCAGGCACAAGTTGCTTAGCAGAAGGATGGGGAATGTAAACAATTAATTGGCAGGCACTGGCTGAGGACCTCAGTCTTTTCTGGCACTGTCACCCAGACAAAAGTGAAGTATGGCCTGTGTAAGTCAATCTAATAGTTGCACTTGATTCCCGTTATGAGCCACAGGGGTACAGTACCTGATGTATCAAAATTCCTGAATAATGTCCATCAGCACTTTGCTATTGACGTACTGCACATTGAGCATGTCCTTGCTTGAGGAGCACTCTGATTTAGCATTCTCTAAATCAGAATCTTTGGAAAAAATGCAGAGCACTGTTGAAAAGCAGATAATAAACAGTAATGGAGCAAGAACCAGGCTGTGTTAGTGCTGTTAGTCACGGAAATGCATCGGCTATTTCCCCCTAATCTATAACTATCACCATTACTCCTTTGTGCAGAAAGCAAATGATGTTTATAAACTTGTCTGGCTAGCCAATCTTTCAAAAGGGTTTTTACACATTAACTCCATTAATAGCACCAAATGCCTAAGTGTAGTTTACAAAGAGAGCATCAAATCAAAATGCAATTTTTGGCATTTGTTTTGCAGTCATTAAAAGATGGGAAATAATTTTTAATTGTTTATAACTGATATGGAAGCCCTACTGATTGAATCATTGTAAATGGTATGTATGGAAGCCCTACGTTATTATTTTATCTGAGAAGTAATACAAACAGAAGAAATACAATTGTGCAGGTGATCCTATTAAAACATTGCTTTAAGGGGATGCAACTGTGCTTTTCATAAAAAGTTCACCATCTGTCATGATACTTTGCTCTGCACAACCTTCAGAAGATGTGATTAGATTGTGGCAGCACATCTAAACCTGACCAAGACCAAGTTATTCTATAATGTCAACCTTCAGACCAGCACAATCACATCAGAAGCTGTAAAAGAAAAGGGGAGAAATGAGGTCTCCAAACTTAAGGAAATTGAATTTGTTTTCAGAGATAAAATATACTTACTTTTTAAAGCAAAATGAGATAAAAATATACTCATTTTATCAAATCAAATCATGATGAGTGTCAAGATGCTTTCTGAGAGGTTTGAGTATTGGTGGGAAGAGTCAAAGAAAAAAATTGGGAGGAGGTAGTACAACAGGTTTACCTTAAATGGGTGAAGCGGGCCCATTAGAGAAGAAAATGGGGGCAGTTGGTGGTTGGTAGGAAAGAAGGATCTTGGGAAGTGTTGAATATGAAGGAGGAAAGGCTTAAGTATGTTTTGTGAACAAGTGAGAAGAGTGGTCTGGCTGTAGCAGAAAAGATATATTGGGGAGTCAAGAGATAAAGTTGGGAAATATCTTAAGCTTTATGGGTTAACTTGAATGCTAGAATGACAGTTTTAGATTTATTCCATAGACTAGAAGCCTGGTGCACAAAATTCGTGAACAGGGGAGTGTGTCCCTCACTTAGCTCAGCCTGGACCCTCTCTAATCTGTGACCCCTCGCGGGATATCTGCCTGCCCAGGCAGTCAGACATCCCTCTCACAATTCAGGACTGCTGGCTCCCAACTGCTCGCCTGCTTGATTTCCTGATTGCCCCTAACTGCTTCTGCCTGCCAGCCTGATCACCACCTAACCACTCTCCTGCCAGCCTGATTGATGCCTAACTTATCCCCTGCCAGCCTGATTGCCCCTAACTGTCCTCCCCTGCAGGTCTGGTCACCTCTAATTGCCCTTCCCTGCAGGCATGGTCACCCCCCAACTACCTCCCTGCAGGCTTTGTCCCCCCAGCTGCTCTCCCCTGCAGCTGGTCACCCCCCAACTTCCCTCCTTTGCCAGCCTGGTCACCCCTAACTGCCCTCCCCTACTAGCCTGATCACCCATAACTGCTCTTTCTTGCAGGCTTGGTCCCTCCCTATTGCTGTCCCCTGCTGGCCATCTTGTGGCAGCCATGTTGTGTCCACATGGGGGCAGCCATCTTTGACCACATTAGGGCAGTCATCTTGTGTGTTGGAGTGATGGTCAATTTGCATATTACTCTTTTATTAGATAGGATGGTGAACCAATGAAGGTTTTTAAATAGGGAAGTGACATTAGTGTAGATGATATTCTAAAAACAATATGCCAACTATATAGATTGGAAGGGGAAAACCCTGAATGCTAAGGAGATTTGGTTAGAAAGTGACAGGAAAGAACAGATTGAAATAAAAAAAAATGGATAAATGTGGAGTAAAAACTAAAAGCATCTCTTTTCCTTCTTCAAAATATATATTAACCTACAGTTGAATAGGATATTTTTTGTAGATCCTTGGCCAAAAGTATTAATCAAGAGAGAGAGCTAGTATAAGTGGGAAATAATGAATTTTAACTAACGAATGTTGAAAGTTATGTGTTGAGTAGATATTTAAGGAGGTCATCGACAGGTTAATTTAAAGGCACCACATTAATGGTGTGTTCTGTTGTATTTAGAGACTACCTGTGGCAAGACCTGTAGGCAGTAAGTGCCTATACATATGAGGTGAATAAATGGAAATAAATAAGTATATAATAATGGAGATTTGGTTTAAATGTTGAGAACACAGACTTAGAAGCTATCTCCATAGAGATCATAGTTTAAACTGTAGAAAAGAAAAAGTCCTGGGAAAGTCTAGTGAGAAAGTACAATAATAAAAACAATAGCATCAGTAAGAAAAATAGCAGCTTTGATGCACAAATTTTCTACTGGTTTAAAATGATAGGTAAAAACAACATTTCAGTGGTAGACTTAGAAGAACAAAGGTTTTTTGAATCTTTAAGCATTTTGAAAATGTGATTATCTGAGAATTAAGTACACTTGGTTGCTATAAATGTTTATATGATAGACTGTGAGGAAAATGAAATGCATAATACTGCCTAAATATCAACTCTGTTGCACAGTTATTTTTGTTGTTTGCCAAAAGTGAAGAAAATGTGTGTCACATGTATGTTGATGAACATCAAATAGTGACAAGCAAAACCCATTTACTTCCTCTGGGTGATATTTTACTCCACTCACGATTATTTAAATATTAATTTTGGAAACTGAATGAAGCATAATTGTAAAAATCTCTATTCTGAGCAGCTGCGTACAATCCAAGCCTAGAAAATATTTCTTGTGAGTTTCCAAAAGGGATTTTTGCCACAATGTCAAAAAATACCATCCATATTTTTCTTACAGTAGGAGTGGAGGAAACTTGGTATTTTCCATTTTAAAATCATTTTTAAGATATTGTCCTTGAAATCTTCACCAAGCGGAGACAATTCATTTTTTAGCATTATTATGCTGTATCCATATCTGGGTTGTGGCTATAAATACTTAGAATTTAATATAATGAGAAATGAGGTTGGAAATTTTCTCTTGAAATTTCAGATTTAGTATACTCAATGTTCAAAGTATATCTGCCAAACAGCCAAGACCCACTGACAGTTATAATTTCTTCAAGTTTGACACAGTTGGTCTTTTTTTCTGGTATTTTAAAAATAGGTCACTTGGTCCTTCAGCTCATAAATTTAGCTCAGTGTATTTCCTTTTGGGAAGCAAAGAACCTCAACATGGAACACAAGCATTTTTTGATCCACATACATATCTTCATAAAGCAAAGGAAAAAATCTGGTGTTATATATACTTTTATTCTCATAATTGATTATATCATAAGTGGGGTAAATTCTTCTGTATTTGGAAGCATTAGAAAAATTATTGCTTGGGAACAAATGGCACAGAGCATCTGATGATTTTTCTTTCTCTCCTAATACTTTGCTAGCAATCTAGATGACCAGTCCCATATTTCTAGAATAGCAAAAGCTTATACAACCACCCTTCTTCTTATTTCCACTCTTTTGTTTAGAAAAGCTTTGACAGTACCATAATTTATCTTTTTTGGTAATTTCCAAGGCTTGTAAAAAACATTTTTATTTCATAAAATATTTTCCTAAAAATTCAGAATAAACTAATGGTTGACTAGTAGACTCTTCTATTGGTAGAACTACCACAAGTCAACCAAAGAAAATCAAAGATAATGATTTACTTTTTGCCAAACTTTAAATATGTTATCCTCTGCTGAGTTATGCGTTTAAGGATTAACTACAGAAATAACACAAAGAAATAACATAATGTTATTTAACAAATAACACTACTTCTTCCGTAAAGAAACATAAGATTTCTTTAATTAAAGTTTGGAAACATTTAGAATACAAGGTTTAATGAGAGTCACTAAAGAAATAAGGTTTTACTTTTTGCAATTAAAGGGGCTATTTCACATAAAACTTTTACAGTCTTTGAAGATTCTTGGTTATAGGTTTTACTCATTGCTAACTAAATTGTGGGGCAGAGAACAGACTTCAAAACAATATTTGTAGGATTTTTGTTTAAAATGTTTTGCCTAAAACTAAACAAGAGGGTACCATTTCATTGTATCTTTAGTTGTAGACCATGCTGAGAAATCCAGGAATCACCTTTTTACGTTTGTGACCCTTTACTTGATATCAGCCTTATCATATTTCAGAATATCATTTTTGCCAACATTGACAGCTACCCTATTCTCCCCCCCCACCCCCGACTAAACACCTCATTTCTCATCCCTCAAAAAACTTACAGAAACAGAAGCTGCTGATCAGAAGCAGGCATTACCTTCACAGAGCTCTAGAATCTAAACTGTGTGAGAGATGAGACTTTTTGTTTCTTTTTAAATTTTTATATTAGAAATTTGTACACTGGGGGCAGGGGGTGTCCTTCAGCCCAGCCTGCACCCTCTCCAATCTGGGTTCCCTTGGGAAATATCTGACTTGTTTAGGCCTGTGGGATTGGACCTAAACCTACAGTCGGACATCCCTCTCACAATCTAAGACTGCTGGCTCCTAAATGCTCACTTTTCCTGCCTACCTGATTGCCCCCTAACAGTTCCTGCCTGCCAGCCTGAACACCCCCTAACCACTCGCTTGCCAGCCTGACTAACACAAAACTGCTCCCCTGCTGGCCCAATCACCCCCAGCTGCCTTCCCCTGCTGTCCTAGTCACCCCCAATTGCCCTCTCCTACCAGCCTTATCTCCCCCCAACTGCCCTTTCCTGCCAGCCTGATCTCCCCTAACTGCCTCTGCCTGCCTGATCACCCCCCAACTGCCCTCCTCTGCCAGTCAATTTGGTTCTGACTGGTCAGTTTCTATGCCAGTCAGCGTTAAAAGTTCCGCCTCCTAGACAGCCATTGGCTCTTCATAGTCGACCCAGATTTGGTTCTGATTGGTTGGTTTCTATGCCAATTAACATCTCTGGGCCTATCAATGGGGCCTGATCAGAAAGGCAGGGATGATCAGCAGTCCTGGTGGAGGCATGGAGAGAAATGGAGGTGTGGCTGCTGGTCAGGCCTCGAGAGAAAAAGAGAGGCAAGTGCTAATTAACAGCTGCCACAGAGGCTATGGAAAAGACCCTGCTTCTTTCTTCAGGCCTCTCTCCAGGCCTGATTTGCAGCTCCCTAAGCAGTCAGTGCTGGGTCACTGTGCCGCTGCAACCCAGTACTGAATGCAGGAATGACTTCTGGTTGGTCAAGCCTCCAGTTGTTGTGGATGTGACAGACCCAGGGTTTTTATATATATTAGGATTATTTAGTATGTATTGTATTATTTATTTGTATTACAACTGTAAACCCACTTTTTTATTATCTAAAGTTTTACATAAGTCACCTTTTCCTCCAATTGACCCCTCTTCAAGTCATTCCCACCCTGGGCAAACCCCCACCTCCCCAGTGTCTATGTCCATTGGTTATGCTAATATGCATCTGTACAAGTCCTTTGGTTGCTCTATAACCCTCCCCACCCCCTGCCATTTGTCTCTGGATCTATTCTTGTTCATCTTTCTTATTCATTGTTCACTCCTTTCACCTAGAAAAATAAAAGAGTCAATTCTCAGAAAATATTTGTTAAGTGGATTTATCCAATGAATTGTTTAACATCATCAGTGACATCAATGGTGGGAAATGGATGGTGGGGCTGACTATTTCAGTTATGCTTGAGCTACAATAAGCAATGTTTTAGATAATTTTCTGTAAGTAGCTATCCATTTAGACCCACTAAGAGCTTCCTGGGGACAGAACCAAATGGTCTTGTTTTTGATCTGCGCTGTAGCTTACATAGTCAAATGAACTATGGGAAAGGAAATGGAAAAATGCATGCTTAACAGCTTTCATTAGACCCATGGTCCCATTTTTGACATTATAGTATTTTCAAATATGTTTACTTTTAAAACATAAAACATTTATTATCTTTTAATAGGCAATAAGTGTGTCAGTATAAAGTACATTACACACAAACTACATTGAACATAATTAGAAATAATTATTATGTGTTACATGAAATATAATGCTTGTTATGAATATGTTCTGATGCTATTTCTTGCACAGCCCCCAAACCCAGGAGTATTTGTTTTGATATTAATTTTATATATTTCATATTATGAAAACTATCTGCATTTCTTTCTTAATTTTCCAAGTTTTAAGTTCTATTACTAAATACATTTATTTGAAGAGGACCTTCCCTGAGTTAACTACCAGACACACTTCTGAGCTTCTAAGGGGCCCTCTTGTTCTCTGCCTCTTCTTTCTCAGAATACTGTTCAATGTAAGTAAAGGGAGAGGAAAGTTCAGATTTGGTCATTATCAAATGCCAAATGCAATTGAAGTTGAACAGAATGATGAGTACAAGTGAAGTCTTTGTGATTTGGCAAGAAGGTGATTATTAGATGTCCATGGCATGAACAGTTTTATATATAAATGAGGATGGAAATCAGATTGGAAAGCAATGATAAAACACATTTAAACCCACCAGACAGTATGAAATGTAAAAATCCGACACCATCAATTGCTGCAGGGATATGGGGAAGCTTCATACATCAATGATAAGAGAGCACATTGAAACAACTATTTTGGAGAGGCAATTGGTACTATTTATAGTTACTAGTGGAGTGAGAATGTACCTGACCTGAGAGATTTCACATCTAGTTAAGTACCTTAGGGAAACTTTTCCCATATCCACAAATAGATGTGTATTAATAAAATGTCCATTTTGACATTATACTTGGTAGTGAACAATTAGCAATAATGTAAATGTCCATCAGTAAGGGAAAGATAAATCATTTGTGCATAGTACTCATTGTGCATAGTAGTCATTTGTGCATAGTACTCATTGGTTAAAATAAATGAATACATATGGATCAATATGGATACATCTTAAGAATATAAATAATATATAAAATATATTTAATGCCAAAATTTCAGAATGGAATAATGTGATATAATATACTTAAAAAAAAACAGCCAAGAGAACATTATTTTAAAAACCATATATACATGTAGTTAAACTTACATAAATCCACACATATGTAGCAAAAGTATATCAAACTTAATGGGGCCCTGGCCTGGTAGCTCAGTTGGGAAGAGAATATTCCCAATACACCAAGGTTGTGGGTTAGATCCCCAGCAAGGGCACATACAAGAAGCAACTAATAACAAATGAATGCATAAATAAATTGAACAACAAATCTCTCTCTCTCTCTCTCCCTCTCTCTCTCTCTCTCTCTCTCTCTCTCTCATCAATAAATAAAAGAAAATGGGAAGGAGTTAGGATGATGATTACTTAGGGAGGAGAGGGTTGGAAGAGATGTAGCATAGAAAATTGTTATGTATGTTTAAGTATTTTATTAAAACATGAAAGTAAAAGTAAAGACTTTTTAAATTTGAGGAGGCATAATTTTATTCAAATTTAAGAGGTGCTTAAAAAAGAGGAAGAATTTAAAGACTCTCAAGAGGCTAGGGATAAAGTCTGGGCCTCTTGAAAATAAGGCATATAGGATCTCAGGCTTGGAGAGGGATGTAGACATTGCTACACCTTGCTCTTTGTGCATCTTAAGCCACCATCTATCTTTTGCGGTTGTGTCTTGTTCATCAACATATTTCTGGTTGTTGAACATAGGACCTGATAGCCAATTAATGTTTCTGGGAAGGAGGAATTATTGGGAGATATAAAAGGAAAGAAAAAAATTGAGGACTATACAAGAAGGAAGAAAAGAGTTAGAGGAAGGAAGTAAATGCTAGTGAAGAAGAAATAAAGAAGAAAAGAAATCAGAGATAAATAAAAGACAAAAGATGATGGCACTTCTTCTTCGGAATCAAGAATAAGGTGCATACTTCTGTTTGAAACACTTTACTGGAGCCTAACCAGATTCCAGAAACTTAAATTCAATTACGTTGTAAGAGAAAATGACAATTTGGAAAAAGTAATTGCCAGATCCACTGAACAGAAGTCTAGATAACCTTAGTGGTAATATTAAAGGAAAGCAGACATGAAGGGAATTTTGTGAAGCTTTGGATAAATCACAGAGTTGACTGTGATTAAAAAATACTTTTGGGTTAATTAATTGATAGGATTGAGCTGAGTGAGTGAGAGAGTTCTTTAGCATCAGTATAAAAAATAAGCAGCCATACACGTTTAATACACATGTAAATAGTGCAGTAGCAACATTGGCTAGTGTTGCCTGGAACTATGAATCACACTGTGTGAATAATAATAATAACTACATTGAAACTCCCACTGGCACTATCCCCAGGGCCTGCAATTACAGAGTTAACCTGAGCTTGATTCTTTGCATTTATTCATTTATTATGCTCACTAATATCAGAGGATGAAGACTAGGGTAGATGTTAACTATAGGTCATTAGTAATTGTGTTATTGCATGTGATAAATTGTCAAATTCTCAGCCAAATAATTCTGAGATAATTTCTGTCTCTGGAAGACAAATCTTGGAGTTTCATGATTTTACAGAGTATTTAGTGTCAGAATAACTGTAATTGATAACTAGTTCAATTAATAGGGACTTTCTGATTTTCTGATTGTATTTTATTCATAGATTAGAAACTCCAAAGCATCGACTACATAGAACTATAGTATATTAGAAAGGGTTAGTTTCTATTAATTTTTACAAAACTCAGTAATGTGCATCTGATACTGATTGCACATAACTTTAATCAACTTTTATTATGTTCTTATCAGATATTTAATCTAAGAGTATAATCATGTGACATATTTATACATACAAGTAGTATGAATATGGAGTGGGCAATTATGACCTCCTTTACAATTCCAGTCTACCACCTCTTTTTGTGTGGATGTAAGCTGAGAATGATTTTTACATTCTTAAGTTGTTGAAAGAAATTTAAATAAGAATAATATTTTATGACAAGAAAATTTTAAGAAGGTAAAATTTTTGTCCATAAATAAAGTTTTATTGGAACCTAGCCACACTCATTCATTTACATATCCTCTGTGGCTGTTTTCACACTTCTCCAGAGTTTTATAGTTGTAACAAAGTCCATGTGGTCCACAAATCCTAAAATATTTACTCTTTACAGAAAATGCTTGCTGCTCCCTTGTCTAAATATGGTATTTTGTAATTATGTAGTACTTTTCCTCCCTCCGATTGGCATAAACAACTTTTTGGGTCACTTGACAGTCTCTGGGTTTGGCTGATCATCAATCATCACATCAGAAGTCCTCCCCAAGCCACAAAACAGAGAATAGACAATTATATAACAGTCATCTATGTAGAAAATAATGGCAATAATCACATAGAATTTTCTGAGTTCAACCGGAGGAGTTACTGAAAGCACACTTCCATTAGAGGTCTGTTGGCTCCCTCAGGAAAGAGATCTGACTTCGCCAATGTGTTGAGAATGCTTGACAAATATTATTGGGAGTCATAGACAAAGAAAATAGAGTTGTTTCTTTAGACCCAGAATGTAAGTTGTTGAATGAACATCTTAATTCATTATTCAGATGCCACCTTGTATAGCTGAACTTTGTCCTGTGTATTCAACCCTTGTTCTTTAGTGTTTAATATCTCAACTACAAAAAAAAAAAAAAAGTCTACCTGAAGTTTTCTCATTGTTTGTGCGCTGAATTGCCTGGCTGTTTTGGCTCTCTCGCTAATTCTTTTTCCTATAAACTCTACAAGTTGGTCATCATGTTTTATTTCCACAGGCTGATTTTGGTCTGTGTCACTAGGCACTGAAAATGGGGTGACCTGCCTCCACATACTATAAAGGAGCCATAGAGTCATGAAGGACTCAGGAAAAAAAAAAAATTCTTGGGGATTTGACCATGTCAGAGTAATTCTCCTGCCTTGCTGAAGGAACGTCCAGAAAATGATGTTTTTCTAATAAAACTTATTTTCAATTACTGAATTTTATTGGAAATGTCTAACATTGCTATTGGCTTACCCGTCTCTTTCAAACAGATATGATTTTGTGTTTTCATAGTTGCTGGACTCAGAAATACCTACATGAGGTAAAGGCATTTTTTTTAATGTCACGGCTGTGGAGCTTTTGCTTCCTTTGATGGCATTGGAGGCTGTTTAAGCAGCCAGGCAGCTCATGAAGCTCAAAAAGGCTGAAAAGGCAGGATAGAAACAGCAATTTCTCTCTTGCTTCTGTAGAATTTTAAGAGAAGTTTGATACCACCGTGCCATCTCTGACACACTTGAGTTCAGTTCCCAATAAACAATTTCATATTCCTCTAAAAACCATTTTTCCTTTTAGTTTCCTTCCCTTCTCTCCTTTCCATTCCTTACCCTCCCCTCTCTTTTTCTTTAATCTTCCCTTATTTTCTTTCCTCCTCTCCTTTTGTCCTCTACTCTTTTGGTCATGTGTGAAAGTAAAACACACTGTTTCTCTTCTATTTTTAATTAGGTCATCTTTCCTTATTAGGTAATATGGATCATGATTGCAACTTAATTGCATGAAGTGTTGTGCACTTTATAGACAAATCTATTGTCATCATTCCATGTAAACAGGGGACAGTTGAAGAGACAGATGTAAGCATGTTTTAGCTCTGTCCAAGTAAAAATAATTAAGAAAAACTTTATATATCTTATCTCCTTCTGTATTTCCTCACTTCTTTTCTTGGATAGCTATCTGTCCTATTTAGGTTTCATCTGGTTTATTTCTCCATTCTATCTCATTTATCTTTCTTCTTGGTTTTTCTTCCTTTTTTATTTTTTATCACCATCTATATTAATAATAGAGGAATATACACATTGTCTGGAACACTATAACAGTAACAGTAATGACTAGCAGGCTGTGTGGGGTGACCAGGCCAGCAGGTGGGTTAGTGAGGGATGACTAAATAACTGCATGGGAGAATCAGGCTTGCAGGAGTGGGGGAGGCAGTGAGGGGCGAACAGGCTGGCAAGAGGGGCAGTTAGCGGTAATGAGGCAGGCAGCCAGGTGAGCAGTTAGTTAGGAGTCAGCAGTCCCGAATTGTGAGAGGGATGTCCAACTGCCAGTTTAGGCCTGATCCTAGGCCTAAACCAGCAGTCAGATATCCCCTGAAGGATCCTGGATTGGAGAGGGTTCAGGCTGAACTGAGGCAATCCCTCCCACATGAATTTCATGTACTGGGCCTCTAGTAATGAAATAATATGCTAGTTTCCTATTGTCGTGTGACATCCTATATAATAAAAATGTAATATACAACTGACTGAATGGTGGATCAACCAGTCACTATGATGCACACTGACCACCAAGCAGCAGACACTCAACACAGGAGCTGCCCCCTGGTTATCAGTATGCTCCCACAGGGGGAGCACCTCTCAGCCACAAACCCAGGTTGATGGTTGGTTGATGGTTGGTGAGCGCAAGTGGCTCCTGCCTCTGCATCAGTGCTAAGGATGTTCGACTGTAGCTTAGGCCTATTCCCCCTGGGGTTCCTGGACTGCTAAAGAGCACAGGCCAGGCTAAGGGACACTCCCCACCCCCGCCAGTGAACAAATGTCATGCACTGGGCCTCTAATATTACTATAAAATTAGTGGCTTGAAACAAATCCATTTGAATCTCACAATTCTGTATGACAGTGTCCAGGTGGGCTTGATTAGGTTTTCTGCATAGGGTCTCAAAAAGTTGGTTTATCTGGAGTCTCTGGAGAAGATTCTGCTTTTAAGCTCATTTAGGTTGTTGGCAGAATTTAGTGCCTTGCAGCTGGGGGCCAAGGCCTCTGCTTTCTTGCTGGCTGCAGGACAGATACCTCTGTCAGCTCTTGGAGGCCAGTCTCAGGTTTTTGCCCTCATAGCACCCTCCATCTTTGCAATGGAGTATTTCCCTCATGGAAATCCCTCTCGGGCTTTGAATTTTTCTGACTTTCTCTTCAGCTACCAGTTGGATGAAACTCTTTAAGAGGTCTCATATATTTAGGTTAGGCCCACCTGGATAATCTCCCTGTGATAAAATCAACTGCTTGGTAATCCTAATTACAACTGCAAAATCCCTTTTGCTATTCAAGGTTACAGTCTCAGTGCTAATACCAGGAGGTGCAGGTCATAGGGGTCATTTTAGAATTCTGCCTACCGCAAATATCACACTTTTTCTCTTCCTGGGACAGATTGAGACATTAATAATCATAAACATTGACCCTGACTTTTATATATGAGGAAACTCCGTGATGTCTTTAATAATTTTAGCTGAATCCAATGTTATCAGACCTGTGAGACAGGGACAGAGCTTTGTGGTTCCTGCTGAAGTGTTTTCTTGACTATACAATCGTGCTTTTCTTATGAAGGCTGGAGGATGCAGAATTCTACTTTGTTTTCTAACTTCCAACCCCAACACTTATCAAAGACAATTAATTATTAAAGGCTAAAAGGTGGGAAAATTTTTAAGGAGAGCTTCTGATTGATTCCTTTATTAAAGTTGTTATGAGTTGAATTATGTCCTCCCCCTAGGAAAGTCCTAACCCTAGGACTTCAGAATGTGACTTTCTTTGGCAAAAGGGTCTTTGTAGATACAATTAGTTAAAATGAGGTCATACAGAAGTAGAACGAGCCCCTCATCCAATATGACTTGATTTCCTAAAATAAAGGGAAATTAGGACACAGGCACACACAGGGAGAATGTCATATAAAGATGAAGGCAGTGAGTGGGGTGATACTTCTATAAATCAAGGAATGACAAAAATTGCCAGCAAATCACCAGAAGCTAGAGAAGGAATGGAATAGAATATATTGCAGTTCCAGCTGCAATAATAAAATATCATAAGTTGGGTGGCTTGAAAACAGAAATTTCTTTGCTCACAGTTCTGGATGCTGGATGTCTGAGATCAGGGTGCCAGTGTGTGCCAGCGTGTCAGGTTCTGGCCTCCTTTTCAGTGT
The DNA here is from genome assembly GCF_014108245.1 of Pipistrellus kuhlii. Classification (NCBI taxonomy): domain Eukaryota; kingdom Metazoa; phylum Chordata; class Mammalia; order Chiroptera; family Vespertilionidae; genus Pipistrellus; species Pipistrellus kuhlii. The sequence goes on from NW_023425404.1 coordinate 7,360,850, forward strand.
GTGTTCACATAGCCCTTCCTTGGTGCCTGCATGCAAAGAAAGTGCTGATGTTCTGTCCTCTTTTTATAAGGGCCCCCACCTCACCAGGTTAGGGATCACTTTTCTGATTGCATTTAACTTTTATCACAGGTCCTACCTTCAAATACAGATACATTGGGTTAGGACCTCAATGTAAGAATTTTGAAAGGAGACACACATTCATTCTATAAATCTCTTCTTCAGATTATTCCTCCAAGGAAAAACTGGAGTGACTCTTTCATAATGCAAGGCAGATTCTATGGGTCTCTTCTCAAAAGCTTCCAAGAGCTTCCATTTCAATCAGAAAAAAAGAAGCCCATGACCCTATTATATTATCTCATCCAAGGTCCTATTCAATCTGACCTTCCCATTGCTTCTCCTGCCTCATATCTTACAACTGTCCCCTCCTTCAGTGTACCTCAGCCATTCAGTTCCTTACCCCCTCAAGCATTCCAGGTACTTTCTTGCTCATGTCTTTTCACTTGATTGACATACCTTCTGTTTGGAACACTGTCTCTTTGCATAGTCCAATTGTTGCTGTCTTTTCTTACATGTGATCTTCACAGTTTACCTAGTCCTTTGATAGTATCTAAGTGTTTTTTGATATTCACTTACTTTTTTATTTTTTATTTTTTGAACTTTCTGCTTCTCTGCTTAAAATCTTAGTTTGACAAAGGCACATCTTTTAAAATATGTTTTGTTCACTATTGTAGCTATAGTATTTAAAATAGTTCTTGGCATATACTTAGTACACAAATAAATTTGTTAAATGAATAACAAAATAAGGTGTTGTGATAGGAGAGATTGGGTGAGATTTGCCTAGATTGGTGATTTTTAACTGATGTACCACAAGACTTTTTAAAACATGCAATACCTGGTTATTTAGTCAGGGGTACTGATCTCTTTTCCCTTTGATTGTCAATTAGAAAATGATAATAGTCAAGACAACAATAGCCATTCAGGTGTGAATGAATCAAAATTGTACCTCTTTTCTTTTTTGTCAGATCAGAAAAAAAAATATATCTCTTGGTGTGCCACAAAATTTTAGTAGTTACTTTATGTACCATGAGTTGAAAAAGGTTGAAAATTGCTGGCTTAGGTTAATTAAAAAAGGCCTGTCTCAGGATGGGTAATAAAATTTAAACCATAAAAATGGGACACTATTTATGGGAAGGATCAGAGGAAAGGCAGTCATCTGTGAGGAGGGAGAAGGAAGGGAGAAATGTGATCAAGGAAGAGAGAACAGTATGTGTTCTGATTTGGGAAAGAGTTTGATGTGGTTCAGGAAGTTAAAGGAGGTGAGAGCTGTTGGACCATATGAGAGAAGAGGAAAAGGGCTGAAGAGGAGGCTGTAGAGGTAAGTAGGTCCAGCTTATAGTGTACCTTGTATATCATGCTAAGGAATTTGCTTCCCCTCCCTTTGGACAATGGGAATCCATCAAAGTCTTTAGTAGTACAAGGGTGTGATCTGGTAAAGAATTTTTGAAAATAAACCTGGTCTATAGGAAGAAAAAGAATTAGGGTAACCAAGAATGGTGGTAGAGAATATATTATAATTTTCCAGGTAAGAGATGATGGTAACTTGCACTGATGTCGTTCTCTCCTGACTTTATTTATTGACTGCTAACTATCTAGCAGATTATGTTAAGGGCATATAGCTGTCAGGGAAGGGTGGGGTTGGTGGTGGCAGTCTATGGACATTTTTTTCCACCAGTCACCACTGCTTGGTGGCAGTATGAGGATATCTGAAGCTCAGTGACAACGTTGAGTTCTGAAGTATTTATTTTACTGGAAATACTGTTCCTAGTAGAGTTAGTAACCTTAATGGAACCTGAGGATGAGAATTATTTTTGAATTGGTACTCTCCAGTCATTAACTTGGGTTTTGTCTGCACTGCATAAATTTCTGGAATACTGATAATGCGAGTAGCGAAGAGCCAATCAGATACCCATTTTCTTCATCTGCCAAGTGGGGACGCTCCTTGTTTCAAAAGCCACAGTCTCTTCTAAGTTGGAGACCGAGGGTAGGATGAGAAAGAATAGCTCTAGAGATGAAAGGTGATAGGCAGAATGAAAAGTATGTAAGAAGTTTTCAAGTGAAGCTCTCAGAGGAGTCTTCAGTTTTCTATTACTGGTTGCCACTGTTCTAGGTGAGGAGAAAGGTAGCTTGCAATGGTAACAATTTTAGAAGTAACAAAGTTGTATTCCCCAAGTTTTTGGCCTGTTTTCCAAAATTTAATGAATATATAATCCAATCTGCCTGTTCTAGGACAGAACTAAAATTTTATTTGGATGCAATAAGTGCACAATTGCAATGGTTTTAAAAATTTCAGTTAGACAGGAGTTACTGAATCTTGCTATTGTCCAGAAAAATGGGAAATGGATGCTCCTGCTGAATCTTAACATCTAGATATAATCAATCCAAGGACAACAAATCAAACTGGGGAGCTTGATTAAGTAATTCATGCACAAATATAAAAATACCTGTGAGCAAAAGTCCTGAGGGCAGTGACACAGGTGCCCAGAACACAAACTGAAAGGAAGATTCTGTGCTGCCTAAGTTGGTGACCAGCTTCAAAAATTGTTAGCCTTTCTTGCAGTGACTGTCATGCTCAAGTTTATTATTAAGCAAGATTATCATGAGAAAGGAATTGCTAGTGAATTGTAGGTTTAGGTAGGAGGTTTTAGAGAGCACGGGCTGTGCTTCACAATTGCTCAGCAGCCAATTGCAGGTCTGCCCCGTTGACAAAATTTGGAAAGTGGGTTAAAGAGGACCTCAACAGCTTCCCATTAGAAACAGGAGTTATTGTTGAGAGCTCAGGAGAGACCATGTTTCTTTTGGGAATTGCATGCTGGAGAATGTGGTCCATGTTGCCCACTTCCTCAGCTTGGCATGTTGGACCTTGGCATATTTGTGAGTTAAGCAGAGTTTGCCTATGCCTCTGCCAGCAGATCCCACACTATGTGTGCAGAGCACCCCCAGATATACAGCTATATATCTGAAATGTGAAAATTTATTTAGATAGCATGTAATATACAAACACTGCTATGATGGTGCTTAGAATAGGCAACTGGAGCTAGTATGTCTTGTTGGGTATATGAGAACCCTGAAGTCTGCTTATCTGGGTTCAAATATTCACTGTAGCTCTTGCTACCTCTGTGGCCTTTACCAAATCATTTGAGTCAATGTGCCTCAGTTTTCTCATCTGTAAAATGAAGAGGTGATAGTAATTTTCACATAGGGAGGCACTTGCATTATGGCATTGTGAAGATTAAATAAATTGGTTCACCTAATTAGAAATGTGCTGAATACATAGTAAGTTCTCAATAATTGTTACTTTTTTATGAGGTAGCATGAGCTATAATGTGATCAAAATGAGGTCAGAGGCCCAATTAACCTTATGTCAGAATGAAGACAAAAGTGTATGTTTACTGAACCATGTGGTGCATTTGCTCTATGAAAATTTAAGAGAGCAAGTACACAGTCAGACTTAAACATCTACAGAGATGATCAGTGCTTGCTGCTGACATTTTGAAGTACTGTTATTCTAAATCACTGCTTCTTTAGTGCTGTTTTGAGACATTTATCCCATTCATGTGTCCCACCAAAGGTAATGAGCTTTTGAAAATGTGCTGAGAACAAAGAAAGATTGAGGTTAATTGCTTCATGCCTTCTTCAGGCACTTCCCACCCTCACCTTTAAGTATCTTCATGTGACCAAGCACTTATGTGACCTACAGCTTCCTTGTTAATTCTTCATTAGTTGATAGATTGATTCATTCAACAAACTATTTCAATGTATTATAATAATACTTAAAGTTTTGTCTGGCCCGACACTCAGTTGAGCATCATCCCATGCACCAGGAGGTCACCGGTTCAATCCTCGTCAGACCACATGCTCATGTTGCAGGTTCAATCCCCAGGTAGGGGGTGTGCAGAAGGCAGCTGATCAATGTTTCTCTATCTCCCTCTCTGTTCCTCTCTCTCTCAAATCAATAAAAAATATGAAAAATAATTAGTTTTTATTAAGAGCAAACTCTGGGCCAAGTATTGTGAAAAGCACTTAAAATATATCTTAATCCTCAGAATAATATTTGGAGGAAGGAGTTATGCCCATTTTAGAGATTAGGGTTAATGAGATTCACTATCTTACTCCAAGTCATTTAGCTTGTAATTGGGAAAATTTGAACTGAAGTCAAGGACTGTCAAATTAAAGCTCTATTTTAAACTGATTCAATTTAAACAGACCCCATGTCTAGTGGTGGAGAACTGAAAATAAATGAGGCAAAAGACCCTAATTTCAAGGAAATGAATTTAGGTCAGAGACCAGTTATGAATACAAAGAATGATATCACAGTGGAATAGTGTTAATACAGAGAGCTTTGCTCCAATCATTTCTTCCTCCTTTATCCTCTGTCTTTCCTCCCTCTTATTGAAATTGGCCTGTGCCATGTTCCATGTGGTCAGGGCTCTCATCTCAAAAAGGGACTGGATAAATAATTGAGTGTATGGTTACAATGTGTTAGAGTCCTCTATCCCAGGTAATTCTACAGAGTACTTCTGAAGGTGGCATCTTATCTGAGAAGACTGACTTCTGTAGGCATCTCAGGTACAAGGGAAAGAGCTGTGAGGTTAATGCTGTGATAGTCTCTGAGTTATTACATCAAAACACCTAGGCTGTCATCTAAGTGACAACTATGTATATGGCCCCTTTATTTCCACACAGGAGGAATCTTTCTAACCTCCATCAGTCATCCTTGCCCCAAGCAAGGCTTTCCTACTTTTGCTTCTTTACCACCTGAATTTACCTTTGAAGGAAGAGAGGACAAAAAGTTTCACTATTTCACAAAATTGGACAATTGTCTTTTGGAGTCAAATCTGGTAATGTGACCAGGAAATCTTTTTTTTTTTTTTTTTTCGGGGGGGAGGGGAAGTAGGGGGCAAGTTATTGGCATTTCCTGCTTCTTTGCAGATAATGAATTCAAAAAGTATGACCTCCCACACCAAGGTTTTTTAAAAAAATGTTTACCTACTCTTCTGTTTTCCAATCCAAACTGGTATGATAATATTCAGGAGGTCAACATTTGAAAATGGGTTTTGAAAAAGAAAACCACACACACTCAAAAAAAAAACTATTTTCCTTCCTAGTAAATGTAATTTTAAATTTCAAAGTCAGGATTTAGGTCAGTGGTTTGGGTCATTTTTTATTTTACCCAAACTGGGCCACCCTTCCCTTGTTGTGCAATCCAGAGGCATCAGGAAGATGTCAGGTAATAAAAACCCAGCAAGGAAAAAAAAAAATAGAATACATTCGGCTCAAAGCTACACACCCTTAAATTCTGCTGACTTCAGCAGGATTTGTACATTAGTAATGAAGGGCAGAATCTGGTCCACTGATTTTATTATCATCGAAGAGGAGGTTTTTCTGACTGTAAAGTGGAAAACTATAATTTATGATGCAGACCCAGGCTGACAGGCTGAACGAGAGATGGAAACTTACCTGCTTGTGGCTTTAAACACACACAAAAACTATGCAAGTGAGGAGAGACCAGGAGCACCCACACATGACCGAGAGACACTCAGTTCCAAAATGACCTTTCAGCTCCAGAGCATCTGAAGCATATGGATGTGCTCTCAGGCAGGGTCTGCGAGGAAAGTTTATTATGACTTGGAAACAAGATGAGGTGTGGTGCACTGACTGGACAAGTGACCTTTTTAATATGTCAATCTCTGTTATCCTCATAAATAATTTCAGTGCAAGGCAGGAGCCAAGAAGACTACTTTTCACCTCATACATAAAGCTGTAACTTGCTAGTGCTGACACTTAACCTGAACTAATCACCTTGGATGGATGATGAAAACATGGATGAGGTGCGAAAATGATGTCTCTTTGAAAACCCTTTGCCATTTTCCTTCTTTATTACCCCCAACATGCTGTACTCTGTTTGAACTTGTCCACTTCCCACTGCCTGCATTTTCTTTACCTTTTGATTTCATACAGCTGTGCTACTTCTCTGCACTAAATGTTCCCAGGGATACTATATTTCAGAGATGACCAAAGTGATTACATTTAATTAATCTATTTATATTTGGGATTTGTGATTAATGTATAGACTCTCTAACAAGTTCAACTTTAATAAGTATGCTCCTCTTAATTTTGCCAGACTTCTCTTCATATAACTCTTTCCTTTGAGCTCATATGTTTATTCAACAAATATGACCCAGTACTTACACATACTAGATATTTAATTAATGTTCACTGAATAGATGAATGACTTCATATTTATGGAAGATATTATATCTGAGATGGATTTTGAAGTGTAGATGGAATTTAAAAAGTGAATGAAGAGGGGTAGAGGAGGAAAGCCAGAGGGGTAGGAAGTATAGGCATGTTTGTGGCTGGGCCCAATACCTGGTTCTGATTAGGTAATCAACTAATATATGTTGATGAATGAATAAATAATGGGGTTAGGTACAAAACAAATAGAAAGACAAGTGTAAAGAAAGATAAATATTAAAGTTATAGCCCCTTCATTGAGCTTAAAGTTTGGTAAGGGAATTAGATTTTTAAATAATTAATAGTAAATCATTTATTCATTCAACAATTATTTACTGAGTGTCTATTATATCAGTTGGGATTCTCCACAAAAAGAGAATCAGTAGGATGCATTTCTTTTTCTAGCTAGATAAGAAGATAAATAGAGACATAGACATAAATATTTATACTTATCTATATATATATATATAAAAGCCTAAGCAACTGAACGACCGATTGACTAGTTGCTATAATGTGCACTGACCACCAGAGGGCAGACATTTGATTCAGGAGCTATCCCCTGGTGGTTAGTGCGCTCCCACAGTGGGAATGCCGCACAGCTGACCAATGGGTGCCAGACACCAGGCTCACAGCTGGCAAGCTGCAGAGGTGCGAGCCTTTCTTGACTCCACAGCAGTGCTTGAGTGACAGTGGCTACTGGAGCTGCAGCAGCAGCAGGTGCAGTGGGGCCAGGATGAGCAGGAGCAGAATGCTGGGCCTGGGCTCTGGCTCCTCTCTGGCCACCTGCTACTTCGTACACTGCTACATCCCCTGAGGGATCCCAGATTGTGAGAGGGTACAGGCCAGGCTGAGGGACCCCAGCGGACCTCCAGTATATACATATCTATATCCATATATCAAAGAAAAAAAAAGTCTGTCTATTTAGATAGCTAGACATAGAGAGATTTAATTTACAGAAATTGCTCATAAGATTGTGGGGCCTGGCAAATCTGAAACTGGCAGAGCAGGCCAGCAGGCTGGATGCCCAGAGAAGAGTTGGTGGGCAGTTTGAATGCCTCTGAAAGTAGAATTTCCTCTTCCTCGGGGGATCTCAATCATTTTCTCTTAACATTTTAAACTGATTGAATAAGACTCACCTAAGCTATAGAAGGTCAGCTGCTTTACTCAAAGTCTACTTATTTAAATGTTAATTTCTAAAAAATACCTTCAAAGTGACATCTGGATTTTTGACCAAGTTTCTGGTTACCATGGCCTAGGCAAGTTGGCACATGAAATTATCCACCACATCCATTAAGTGGTGGGGCTTGTTCTGGGCACTAAGCATATCACAGTGAACAAAATAAATGAAACTCTCTGATTTTGGAGTTTGCAACACACGGATATGTAAAATTTACATTATAACATATGATAAACATCATAAAGAAAATAAGATAAAAAGGGAGGAGGAGAGCTACAATATTAAAGAATGGTGAGAGAAGGACTCATTGAGAAGTTCCTGTTTGAGTCAAGACCTTACAAAAGTAAGTGTGGCCACACAGATAGTCCAGAAAAGGGAGTAGCAAATGTAATAGGCAGGAAGGTGCCTCTTTTATCTGTGGATTAGTGTTGTTGTTGTTGTTGTTGTTGTTAATCCTCATCCAAGGATATTTTTTCATTGATTTTGGAGAGTAGAAGCAAGTGGGAGAGAGACAGGGAAAAAGAGAGAAAAGGGTGAGAGAGATCTAATAATTGGTTGCCTTCTGCACATGCTCTGACCAGGGCTGATGTACAAACCTGTAACTCAGGTACATACCCTTGACTGAAGAGTGAATCTAGGACCTTTGATATGTGGGCTGATGCTCTAACCGTGGAGCAATACCAACAAGGGCTGTGGATTTGGATTTAATGTAAGTACTTTAATACATGTAAAATATACTGTCAGCAAAAATGTAACAAGCAAAGCTTGCTATTGGATTATTATGGAAAGAAAGGTTATTTCTAACTGGAACTTTCTTGGACTAGATGCCAGTGTTTAGCACTTAGCAGATATTTAATTAAATAAATTAAATATATGAATGGTACCTCATCATAGATGATGCTTTATTGGGTTGCATATGGAGAATAGAAAGAATTAAACAGTGAGCATGAGGCAAAGAACAAGGAGTAAAGTAGATAAGTCTGAGGTATTTTTGAGTCATGGACACTAGTCCAGAGTGACTTAGTCATAAGGGTTTGGTGGATTTGGTATGAGAAGTGTAAGGAACACAGGTTCAAAAGAAAGATTGAAGTCAGAATATGAAAGGCCAAGAGCTTGGGTGTCAATTCATAACCAATTCTGAAGGAGAGGAAAAGTAAAGTTACAATGTGATTTAGGAGAGTATTTACTAAAGAACATTATTGAAACACTTACTCTTAGAGTATTTGATAAGTATTATGTGAAAAAATGACATCTTAATTTTTAAACCAATTTGGAGTGTGCTGGATTAAGCAAAATTGGATAGGTATATTTTTACTGCAATAACTCAAATAACTTAATATGCTAGTATGAATCGTAAAGTGATATTAACAGGAAGCTAGCAAGCAGAGGTAGTAAGAGGCACATGGTGACTTGCCTTGGTACTTTTGCTGACTTGCCCTTGGGCCTGGTGTTGCACAACTTGATCCTTCCCACATGATCCCAAGACCATCAGAGGCAGCCACAAATTGTGAGTCACTTATAGCTCCAAGCAGGTTACCCAGGACAAGTCACAGGCAGCAATGGACATTGGCTTGCATCTAAGTTCCTCCAAAGAGACCCAGAACTAATACTCCCAGTGGCCAGCTTCAGACAACATCAGAGCAGGATCCAAATAGCTTTATAAATGGTATATCTAAAGAGAGATCTTGGCAGGCACCAGACCCTGCTGAGGTGAATTATTACTTGTTTGGACAGAACCTGCACAGCAGTCATATGGTATGGTTGGCATTGATCCTCACAAATCAGCCAGTTAAAGGGTAGACCCCATAAATGAATGGGCCAATAGCAATTAAGAAGAAGGAGGAAGAGGAGGGGCAGGAAGAGGAAGAGAAAAAGAACAGAGGAACATAGTTAAAAGAATAAAATGGCAATAAATATGTTCCTATCAATAATCACTTTAAATGTAAATGGCTTAAATGCTCAAATCAAAAGACATAGGGTAGCTGCATTGATAAGAATAAGACCATATATATGCTGTCTACAAGAAACCTACCTCAGAATGAAAAATAACACATAGACTACAAGAAGGAAAAAGATATTTCATGCAAATGGAATTGGGGGAAAAAAGATAGAGTAACAATACTTATATTTGACCAAATAGACTTTAAAACAAAGGATACAGTAACAGACAAAAAAAACAGTTCACAATGATAAAGAATGAAATCCAACAAGCTGATATAACCCTTGTAAACATTTACACACCCAAGACAGGAGAACCTTAATACGTGAACTCACTATTAGGAGTATCTTCAACTATATTTGAAAAATTATCACAAAACTTGTGGTTAAAAAAATCTAAATAATCGTTATTTTAAAATATAAGAAATATGAAGAAGAGTTCCAGGCTATTAAACCTAGAAAAATCAGAAAAAAGGACAGGTAAATAATAATAAACCATAAAAAGGAGAAAAATTTCCTCAGATGAATGATTGAGTCTTTATCTTGCAAACTTATATCACATCAAATTCAGGCAAAATAAAAAGAAATGGCATCTAGACTTAACCTAACACATATTGGGAAACTTCTGCAAAGATTCAGGCAGAAGAAACACACATTTTATGAATTGCTTCTCTTTCAACAATATTAAATGCTAAGAGACAATCTTTAGATTTTTAGGGGAGAATATGATTTAAGAATTTTATACTCAGTGAATTTATTTTCCACATGCATGGTAACAAAGATAAATTATCATAAATGTAAGACTAAATGTATATTAAAGTTATTTTAAATCTTCATAGAAAAGATAAATCTATACTCAGAAACAAAGCTTAGAACAAGAGAGACATCTTCCGAATTTGCTTTATTAAGCTAGTCTAACCTGATAAGAAGAAAAAATGATTGTTTTATTAGTAGTTACAAAAAAAAATTTGCTAAAATGCAAAACCTCATCTTAATCTTTAAAATAAGTAACCTATAATAGGGGAAAATTTTCTTAAAATACTAACATTATCAGTTTGAAATAAATAAAAAATGTGATATTTAGTAATGAAAGACTGTGATAATGTCAGTCAGGAATAAATCACTTATATCAGTAATTACAGTTATTTTGTATTAGTGTGAAGGTGTAACAAATACAATAACACAATATCCTCACAAATCAGCCAGTTAAAGGGTAGACACCATAAATGAATGGGCCAACAGGGAGACTATTATATTTTCTGAAGATCATATAGGAAGGTAAAAGGAATCAACTTAAAAGCGATTAGAGCCCTGGCCCATTTGGCTTGGTGGTTAGAGTGTTGGCTCATGAACTGAAGGGTCTTGGATTTGATTCCCAGTCAAGAGTATATACCTGGGTTTTGGGTTTGATCTAGGCCCTGGTCAGGGATTTGTGGGAGGCAGCCAGTTGATATGTCTCTCCTACATGGATGTTTCTCTCTCTGTGTCTCTTCCCCTTCCTTCTGCTCTCTCTAAAAATCAATGGAAAAAAATATCCTTGGGTGAAGATTAACAACATCAATAACAACAAAAACGCTATTAGAACTAAGAAAAAAAATGAAATGAGATATTCTTTAAAAATTTAAATACCTAATAATTTATGGATTTTCTACATGTTCATCTTTCGAAATGTGAATTCTTAATAGAAGTAATTTCTTTCTTAATATTCACAAGATTTGAAAATATCTAAGAATAAGGTTTTCATGAAGTACATATAACCTACATAAAGAAAATTCATTAACTTTACTAAGCAATCTAAAGGAAAACTAATGAAAAGCTACTCCATTTTTGAATGATTTAATTATTTATAACATTTACTTAAAATTGGCAGACTTGAAGCTTTATATATAATATGACTTCAAATATTTATTAATTCACTTCTGAAAAAGATTGGAGAAAACCTATCAAATGTTACAGTGGTTATTTCTATACAATAGAATGCTGAGTGATTTATTGTTTATCCCTGAATTTGAATAAAAGTTTCAAAAATTCAGAATAAATCAAAAATTATTTTTTTAAAAAGATAGTAATAGATCAGCTAAGTGAATGTTTTTCAAAATCCTGTCTTGCAGTCATTTCAGCAGAATTTACCTGGGGTATTTGTTTATAAATTCTGACTCTTGGATATCATGTCACACCTATTGAGTAAGACTATCTTGATGGGAGCCCTGGGACTCATATTTTAAATAAGCACTCCAGATGATTCTTGTGCATACTAAAAGTTTAGAACAACCCAGTTAAAGGGTTTGCTCAGAGTGTGTACAAGAAAGGCATTTTGTAGGGCAGAAAGTAGAATGAAGTTTTAGGACTTCCCACGAGGCCCACCCACGTTGGAGAGGGCAATACCAGTATGCTTTACTGAGTCCACTGATTCATATGTGAATCCTATCCAGAAATACTCTCCCACACACACCCCTTTCCCCCAGAAATAAGGTTTAATCTGGGCACCTCTGGCTGGTCAATTTGACACAAAATAATAACCATAACAGTGCATTTCCTGAGGTACAAACAAATGCTAAACATATATGTTGTAATAATATTTCTTGTGAAGTTTATTGACTTGAAAATATTTTCCCGTTGCTGCTGTAACAAGGCACTACAACCTCAGTGGTTGAAAACATACATGGACATTGAAACTGGGTCCCAAAAGAACTGTTGGCCCAGAAAGAAACTCACTACAGACTGATTCATATGCCTTTCAGTATAACTATTATTGCTTGTCTCTTTTTTGATTCTTGTATATTTCCAGTAGGACATGATCTCACTCATCTAGGAGAAATGGTGAACAACATAGACTGATGAACAAGAACAGACCCAGAGATAAGGAGCCATGGGTCAGATTGTTGGACCTCAAAGGGAGGGTGGGGATAAAAGAGAGACATCAACCAAAGGACTTGTGTGCATACATATGAGCCTAACCAGTGGTCAAGGACAATAGGGGAGTGGGGGCATGACTGTGGAGGGGTGGGAGATTGGAATGGGGGGTTGAGGACAAATATGTGATAGCTTAATCAATAAAGAAATTTTAAAAAAGAAAAAATAAGACACACACATCTATTATCTTACAGTTCTGTAGGTTGAAGTGGGACACAGGTATCATTAGGACAAAATCCAAGTGTTGGCAAGATTGCATTCTGGAGACTCTAGGGAACACCAGTTTTCTTGCCTTTTCCAGCCTCTAGAGAAGGTTGGCATTCCTTAGCTTGTGGCCCCTTGATCATCTTAAAAGCCAGCAACATTGAATCTCTCCAAATGTTCTTCTTTACTCACATTTCTCTGAATTTGAACCCAGGCAAGAAAGTTTCTCCTACTCTAAAAACCCATGTGCTTAGGTTGGACCCACCTCATAGTCTGGGTTAATTTCACCAATTGAAGGTCCTTAATCTTAATCATATTGCAAAGTCCCCTTTGCCATGTAAGGTTGCATTTTCACAGGTTCCAATGATAAAGATGGGGGGCACATTTGGGAGTCATTATTTCACTGACCACAGACCCCATAGAGCACCTAGAAATGCTTTGGAATATGAGTGAGTGCCAAAATGCTCCTTTTTCCATAACAGAGTACCTTTGTCCTGCGACTAAATCAGACAAATGTTCATACTGCAAAATGCCAGAAATTGCAAAGAATTTACTGCTTAGCGAGGAAAAGGACTGAAGGCTTTATTTAAAAACATGATGCTTCATTTGGCCTAAGAAAGTTGAACTGAGATTCCATTCTTGCTGTGAGGATTTGACAGAGAAATAACTGTTTTAATGTAAACCAGCGTGTTCCTTCAGTTACAAAATTTGCCACCATGTTCTCCACTAGGATTATGGCGTTTAATTTGACGTTATATATTTGAAGTTTATGGATATTTGAACAGTGGGGGATTAGAATCTTGAGATTTTGGAGTTAGACATTATCAGTCATTGGCAATAAGTCATTCAGATTGTTTTTTTTTTTAAATTTTAGGCAGCAAGGAAAGATCCCAGACTGCAGTATTATTGACATATATTAATGATGATCCTAAGATAGACCCAAAACACAAGACTCTGAGCAAGGTGGCTAGAATTTAATTAAGACCCAGGAAGAGGTTCAGTTGGTATATTTGCACACCCTGTATGTCAGTTATTTGCAGAGCTATGTTAATAATCTGAGGAGAATGCGACCCATATTTGTCCAAGTATGTAAATAATAAAGTCCTTTTGCCAAAAGTTAAAACTGTGTATAGCCTGGGGAGAATTTCATAGTAACTATTTTTACCCTGTCATTTCTCTGTATCTTATGTAAACATCACTCAGAGAGGATTATCTGCAAGCAGGAATTAGTTAGCATTAAAAATAAGATGTACTCATCAAGCTTTCCAAAGTGACATGCTGTCAGGGGCCCCTTGACTGCAAAGATAGCAGAATGAGAAGAAGGGGTCACCAATCTGAGCTATCCAAGTGTTCTCACTTTCGACACAAATCTCTCCTGACAAGTGGAATGAACTTTCAGGAGCACTCTGAGCGTGTGTGTGTGTGTGTGTGTGTGTGTGTGTGTGTGTGTGTGTGTGTTGTGTGTCGTGTGTCTCTGCCAATGAACAGCCAATTTAGCTATGTCACTGAGTTTTCTTTTGTATTCTTGAATATTTAGGCACTGGGACCAGCTATTGATGTGGTTACTTGCCTGTGATACTAGTTAGTATAGACACAACAATTTAATTCTGGGAACACGAAAAGCAGGAGCTGAAAGTTCCCAGTTGTGTTTGCTGCCTGCTGACATCCTGTGGTTTCCCAAAGCTTTGCTTCCTAAGTTTGGGGGTGCTAGGCAATGTAGTGTGGGGGTGAAAAGTGAGGCCCCAGATCACAGGGTCTAGTTTTGAATCTTGACTCTGCCTCTTCCCAGTTGTGTGATGTTGGGAAAGACATGTAAGTTAAAAGGGCCTCAGTTTCCTCATCCATAGAAATAAAGATAAAAATGACACCTACCACACAGGACTATCGAGAGAATAAAATCATTTGATATATATGGAGTGCTTAGAACAATACCTGACACAAACTGAGGGGTGGTGAGTGTTATTATTATTCTTGTTTGAGATCATTTTATAGGTGAAACATTTTTGTAAAGAGTTGTGTAAATAACTTTTTTAGTAAGCTGAATTCTTTCTAGAAATGCTTTTAGGAGAGCTGGGTATTTGAAAGAAGGTCCAGGAAATGTCTTGGGTAGTGAAAAAACACTTCCCTGACAGGTACTGATATTACTCATTCTTTCAGAGGGTGAGCTACACCTGTATCTCCACAATATTTGATCAGTGGGCTATGTAATCAGAGAAATATGCCTCTTCCAGAGCTCTGTTACTTATAATCCCTGGGACTAGGTGAGGCACTAGACTTAGATGCCAAATAAAATACAATATTTAAAAAAAATCAAGATGAATGGAAAAAATTTACTGATAAACAATACCAAAATTTTAAATGAATATAGGATCAATTGTATAGATTTTCCCTTTTGCCTTATTCTCCAATATAGCATTTTATGGCTTTGAATAATGCACTAATATCATCCATATAAAAATCCAGATTCTTCAGAAATATGTGTAACAACATTGGTTAAAATCACTGGATGACTATAAGGAAGCACGATGCTAAATGTTTTAAATGAACTGATTCAGTTAATAGAAATATTCCAATTTTAGCCATCATTAAACTGAAAAGAAGTGACTTGTGCCAAGCTAGTGATTGGTGGCATTGAGATTCAGACCCAGGCAATCTGACCCTAGACTTATAGTCGCATCATCTAAACTACTGCACCAGTGTCCTTGCAGTGTGATTCAGGAACTACTCACACTGTTACTTGTAGGCACCTGCTAGAGAGACATACTTATAGACACAATCTCAGATCTACTGAATCCATCACTCATGGTGGACTTGGGTGTCTGCATTAAACCAGCTCTCTCTTCCCTTCACTCCAGTTCACCTTCTCTCCCCGCAGGTCTCCCTGGGCTTAATCACTGTTAAGACTTTGTGTATCCTCTCAAGCTTTACCTCTGTAGAGATAGTTTTTAATTTGTACATTCCCACTTCAGGGGAGAAGGTCTATAAATAGAATCCTCATGCTTACTTTGATTTCAAGGAAAATTAGCTTTAATACCATAGCTCGGCGAACTTTTAATGTAAAGTTATGCCATTCATGTATACTTTCTTATAAAACATGAATTTTTGACCTGTCAATTTTTTTTTAAAGTTTACAAGGGTAATACTATGACCATTTATAATTAACATAATTATTTATATTATTGTATTTAAATCTACCATCTTTGAATTGTTTTCTATAGGAGATATAGAAAACAGTTTCTATTTTTGTTCCTTTGTCTACTTTCTTCTGGATTTATTATTTAAATGTTTTACTATTTTTTTTTTTATTTTCACCATTGACTCAGTAGATATTCTCTTTTTTCCCAAAGTGTTTATTCCTAGGTCATATAATATACATATTTAATTTATTATTGTCTTTCTTTAAATAATATATCAATACACACATATTTAAGAACCTTACTCTAATATACTTCCATCTGTCCTTTATGTTATTTTCATGTATTTCACTTCTACATATGTTATAAAATCCATACTATGTTATTATTTATTTTATTTTAAAGAGTGAGTTATCTTTCAAAGATATTTTTAAAAGAAAAATGTCATTTATGTTTACTCACATATTATCACTGCTGATGTTATATCTTTGTATGTAGATTCAAATTTTCATCTGAATCATATTTTTTCTTCCTGAAGAAACTATAGTAATAATTCTTAAAGCTTTTTTTGTCTAAAATTATCTTTGATTAACTTTTATTTTGATATATATTTTTGCTGGGTGTAGAATAATTGGTTGAAAGTGTTTTTATTTTAGTATGTTAAAGAGATCACTTCATTATTGTCTTGTTTTCACTGTTTCTCAAATGAAGTCTGCTATAATCATTACCTCAGGCTTTTATATTTAATGTATTTTTTCATTGAATGTTTTTAATAGATTCTCTTTATTACTAGTTTTGAGCCATTTTAATATGATGTGAAGTAGACTGATTTTTTTTTCATGTCTATTTTTCTTGGGATGTGCTGACCTGGGATGTGTGTGTTTATAGTTTTTACTAAATTTGGAAAATTTTTGCCATTATTTTTCAAGCATTTTTTCTCCCTTTTGTGCATGTTTTATCACTTGGTATTGTCCCACAATCACTTACGTTTTGTCCACATTGTAGTCTTTTTTACTGTTTCATTTAAAATATTTTTCTTTGCTATGTATTTGAGTTCCTTGATTTAGTTTTTTCTTTTGGCATTATCTAACATGTCTTCAATCCCATTCAGTGATTTTTTTATGTTGGAGCCTGCTTTTTTGCATATTCTATTTTTCTCCCTTTATTATGCTCATGTATTGTATTTTCATTTTCCTCTACTTTTTGGACATACTGTTCGTATTGAAGGTAGCTGTTTTAATCTCCTTGTCTCCTAGTTCTGTCATATTTTTATTTCTGGATCTATTTCCACTGATTAATTTTGCCTCATAATTTTTTATTGGATTTAACATTGTAAATTTTATGTACTTAGACGTTAAATTTTATTTCGTCCTTTAAATATTGGCTTTGTTCTTGGTTGTAGTTAAATTAGTTGGAATCAATTTGATCCTTTGAGACTTGCTTTTAAGTTTTGTTAGGGCAGATCCAAACTCTCCCTTTAGCTCAGAGGTGGGGAACATTAGACCCACAGGGAATATAAGGCCCTCTAAATCATTTGGTCTGGCCCTGCCGAGGCATTAGGGATGAGTTAGTTAAATGCTTGACCAAATATAGCAGGCTAAATTTTAAGTTGATAATTTTGTATGCCTTCGAATGATTTTAGAAATATCCAAATGGCCCTTGGCAGAGAAAAGGTTCCCCACCCCTGCTTTAGTTGAAGACTAATTTAGCTCCACTTCTTAGGCAATGCCATACTGAAAACTCTACCTAAATTTCATGTATTTGGGGGTCTTTTTTGTTAGTCTGGTTTAAATGGAACTATTTTCAGCCCCATGAGAACCTCAGGAATTGTTCACTCCTTCTTTCCTGGCCTTGGACAGTTTATTCTCACACCCATATGCATTAGTTCTCAGCCCCAAACTCAAAGACCTTTTCTCTTCAGTCCTCTAGGGGATATTTCTTTGTGGAACTCCTTCCTCTACTGTACTTTGCCCCACTAACTAGCTGCTTTTGCCTTCTCAAATTCCAAACCCTGTCTCCTTAATTCAGCCTAAAATTCCAAGTTCTGTCTCCTTCATTCATAAAGATTTCTGGTTCTATTTGGGTTTTCTTTTTCTGCACTGCAGCCTGGAAACTCTCCAGGAAGTAATCTAGGGCAATTATAGAGCTCACTTTGTTTCTCTTCTCTCAGGAATCACTGGCCTGTGCTGCCAGTTGCCAAATATTTGAATATCATTGTTTCACACTCTGCCCAAGTTCCCCCCCCCCCCCCCAGTTTTATTATTGTTTAAGGTGGAAGAGAAATTTGGTCTGCATTACTTCATTATGACTGGTATTAATAGTCCCCATAAGGACAGTAGTACTATTTGTAAGTTAAGGTCATTTTATGTATTATTTAATCTTCTTCACAATTCTTTCATTCTCACAAATTAGAAAATTAAGGCTCAAATATTAAATAATGCTGAAGAATGGTATGGCATAGAAGTTAAGAGCATGGCTAAAGAGCTAGCACCATGGGTTCAAATATTGGCTTCTTCACAAATTAGCTATCTGACCACTCTATTTGTTTCCACATTAATAATAATAAAAAATAAAAATAATAATTTATTCTAATAATGTTTAATTCATAGAGATAATTTGTAGACTACATGTTTTGATACATGATAGGTGTCTGGTAGATACTAAATTCTCAGTAAATGTTAGTAATTTTATTTCCAAAGTCTCACATAACCTGTGGTAGAGAAGGGTCTGAAATGGAGTCTCTGTAGCCCTTTAATTCATGTTATGCTGCTTCTGAGGAGTGAGGCTATGAATATGCTATTTCAAACTTAACTGATGGAATCTGGTAAACAGGAAAAAAAGTATTAATAGCCTTTCAGTAACACACAAACATAGATGCATTATTTTATGTTCCAAGTATTCAAACAATAGAACTAGCTATTCATTATATAGTTACCCCTTGTTATACAAGTCCATTTAGGGGCAGTGACTTGGGTCTGGGAATATAAGAATTGAACCTGAAGAGTCCCGGATGTCTCTGCTGCCTAAAAGAGGCCAATACTTTGGTAACTTGGCAAGCAAATGGTGCACATATCTTTGATACATGATTTTCCCCCCTGCTTTTTTACTTCAGGCCACTTGTTTGCCATATACCCACACTGTACCAATTCAACTCAAATTCAACTCAAATTCAACTCAGAGCCCAGGCAAATATTTGGGATGGCACTCTGTTTGAATCACAATGCCCATGGGAGCTGGACTGTTTTCTGTAATTTCCTTTCAGGTTCAAAAAAATCTATAAAGGACTATTTCAATGAAAGATTAATCTTTTCAGGAGGCATGTTTCTATTTGGATGTCCTGAGAACATACTGAAAAATACATTGGACCTTTTCTCATTATGCAAAGAGAGGAAAAAGAGACAGCAAGAGAGAAGGAAGGGAAGAGGGAGGGAAAGAAGGGAGAAAAAAGGAGAGAGAGAGAAAGAGAGAGAGAGAGAGAGAGAGAGAGAGAGAGAGAGAGAGAGAGAGAGAGAGAGAGAAATAAGTGAACCAATAGAAAATTTCATTCTATTTATAAGAAACAGAAAATACCCAGGGTACCTCAAAGTGATTTAATCTTAAACTTATTTGATAAGACTAGGACTGTCTGGTTAAATCAGTGTTGGAAACTCCTATATAAGCCCCAGTGTTCTAAAGAAGATAAGTAGTCAGAGGATTTGAGAGCTCCCCTTCCTTTCTCACCAGCTTATTTACATTGTTAAATAAGCTTTTAAAATGACTGTTATTTTCTTACCTACATAGCCTTCTCCTGCCCCTTGATTTTATTTCAGTTTATGTGGCTTTCCTATCAAAAAGACAATTCTTTTAAGGACAATCTGTTTTGCTTATAATTGGAGGTCATGTCAGGCCTTCAAGGGTTTAGTGGGTTTAATTTTTTTTAAATGTCTTCTTTTCTTTGGTGTCTCTGTCATTTCCCTTTATGATGACATCTGAATGGAATTTCTTCTCTTTAATTATAAGTCACTGATGTTCTTCACACTCGCTTCCCAAGCAATGAGGAGCAGCTGGTCCTTCCATGAGGTAGGGAGGCCCTGAGATGGCCTGTGTCCCCCATGCTGAGAAGCCCTGTTAGGAATGTACCATGTTTAAATGTAAGTTCCTTTGTTTGTTTATCTGCAATTGCATGACTGACCTTAGCTAAGTGAAACCTGATGAAAGAGAAGGGAGACTCTCATCACCATCCACTGTTTTTGTTTTCTTGGCCCACTGAGTACATTTTCCCAAGTTTCTGGCATTTCATTTAAAATTTGATTTGGAACAATTTTTTTTTTTTGTTGCATATTTAAAAACAAAGGCATTGTGAGCTCTTCAGGGTTTTGTGAACAAAGCTTTATAAAATGGTTAACGTTATGATAGAAGAACAAAAGCTTTGTGTGTTTTTTATAACTATTTTCCTTTAGAACAATGGGATAATGGTATCTTACACTATCAGAGCTGTAATCATGAATGAAAAGAGCATCTCAGAAGCACTGTTGGGCAATGATGGGTCTTCTCTTGGAACTTGGTACATTGTTAACCATTTAGTCTTGATTCACAAAGTAACCCTCATTTAGTTGTTTTTAATTCCCTGGAGACTCAATCTGAAGTGAAGGAACTCATTCTCCATATACTGATCAATGCTTGCACAGATAGAGGTGGCCGAGCAAATTGAAGCAAAATGTCAAATTACATAACAATTAACCCCCATCACTCTAGAGAGAACAAGACATGGTGCATAAATTTACCAACACAATCTTAGCGGTGTGCTTCTCCACACAGTCATTGGATTATAAATGTCATGATAAAGATTCATTCAAGATTGGTTAAAATCTGGAGCACTTTTTAGAGGAGGGGTTTATTGTGCTTTCACAATCTTTCTTATAAGGTATATTTTGATTTACAGATGGGTATAAATGTAGAGGAAATTTAGTAAATAGTTGCAAAAACACTAACAACAACAACACATGTTGTGACCAAAGGTTTTAATTTGATAAAGGCTACTGTGTTGAATGTGTAATTATTCCCCTATTGATGTTTTACACTGATTCAGGGTAGTGGTGGGACAGAACCTTACAGTGCCAGAATATTCAAACTTATGTAGTTTTTATACAGCAACTCTCAACCTTGTTTTGGCATCAGAAGATCCGTGGAACTTAAAAAACTATACAGGTGTCTGGGTCCTATCCAAGACCTACTGAAAATAAATTTGTGGAGTTGAGGCCTGGGGAGTTGATTAAAAAAATTGCATAAGTGATTATGATAAGCATCAAAAATTGAGAATCACCATGCACTCAAAATAATTTTTAAATTTTTTATTTGGTGTAATTTTATCCATACATTATACAATTATCAGAATAGTGCAATTATTAGTCAGTTTTAAATTTTCTGGCATATCCAGATAGACTTTTAAAAATGGAAATTTCTTTAAAAATCTGGTTTGAGAATGACATTATTCAGTGAGAACATCACTTCTACTCTCTTTAATCTTTTACTCTAAAATAAACAATAATCACTACTACCTCTCTTTATTGAGAGGCTAGTCTCTCAAACACCATGTTGTATCTTTTCACTCAATATCTCATTTACTCCTCACATTTATTCTATAAAGTAAATATGTCCACCGTAGAGATAAGACAACTTGGGCAAAGACACATAGTAAAAGTCAGAATTTAAATCCATGTCCATCTGATTCCAACACTTGTTCTCTTTTATACCAACTATTCTCTATCCTCATTTCTGTTCATTTTTTTTTTATACCTTTCTCTATTCAGCTTCTGTGCTCTTGAATTCTTTTTGTTTTCTTTATCTCTCCATGCCATGAGATGTCTGCTTGGAATATAAGAGAGAAGGGTGAATATGTCTCACCGAAGTTCTCGGTGACAATGATTGCCTCAGTCTTCTTGTAAATATTTCCATTTGGAGAAGTTTTCACAGTCACTGATTTGATGAACCTTGGTTTGGTGTCCTTTGACTAATGGAAATATTTATATTTTTTGACTGCTTCATTTTAAAGAATGTCCTAGACTTGCACAAGAGAATATAAAAACCTGCTGTCTCTCTTTCCATTTCCAAACCCAGACATGACCCTAGTACACTGAAGCATATGCTTTTAATTTCAAATTTTTTTTTTCTATTCCAAAGGCCATCTCTCTGAACTAGGGTTTAAAGTGGCTCCATGAAAAGCAAATGCAAAATGAAGCTAATGAGGGCAGTGTCTTTGGTTAAAAAGTGCTAGAAAACACCAAACAATCTAAGTAACCTGGGTTTTGGTTGAGTCATTTATATTGATGGACTTCCATCTGCACTTACTGTGGGCCTGGCACATCTAGCTATTCAGCCACCTGTGCATTTCAAATTCCACCCAAGAAATACCACACTACTTATCTCTTTCTCTTCTCCTCTACTCACTTTTCTCTCTAGGTGAGGCATGTGTCAAATGGCTAAGGCTAAGAACTACTGCTCAAAATAAAAGGAGAATTTAGCCATTGGTATTAGTTATGGAGAATTACTTGATTTTTCTCTGGAGTTAAGGTGAGCATGTACTTGAGAAGTGAGACTCCATGTGATAGTTTATAAATTTGTTTGTAAATGTAGAGCAGTGTTTTTCAACCTTTTTTGGGCAAAGGCACACTTGTTTCATGAAAAAAATCACGAGGCACACCACCATTAGAAAATGTTAAAAAATTTAACTCTGTGCCTATATTGACTATATATAAAGTAATTCTCTTGAATAGGAATCAAATAAACACAAAGAAAGTATTTTATAATTACTTTATTATGAAATATTAAGTAAACAAAATAGTGAAAAATTATAAAATTCTTGTCTTGTCTGCACCTACGGCACACCAGGCAACATCTTGCAGCACACTAGTGTGCCGCGGAACAGCAGTTGAAAAACGCTGATGTAGAGTATAATAGTTTTAAATTCAGGGAACACATCCTGGCTGATGTGGTTCAGTGGTTGAGCATCAACCCGTGAACCATGAGGTTATGGTTCTTTACCAAGTCAGGGCATATGCCAGGTTTGTGGATGTAATCCCCAGTAGGGGGCATGCAAAAGGCAGCCAATTAATGATTCACTCTTATTATTTATGTTTCTCTTTCTCTCCCCTCCCTATTTCTCTCTGAAATCAATGAAAACTATAAAAAATTCAAGGAACACAGAGATGAATATCTTCCTTTGATCAATTTCAAAACTGAAAAAATTGACCAAATTGTCAAGGAAGGACTGTACTTGCCTAACAAAATAATTGCACAGAGTTGATGCTCAATAAATATTTGCTGAGTGTGCGACCAAAGACTAGAAGGAGATGTTAGAGTTTACAACTGGAAGCCACACAGCAATTAATTGGAGTCAGAAATGTCATTTCTCTTCATAAGACCATGTGTAATCTTGGGCAAGTGACATAGTATCCCTGTGGTTCTGCTGCTGCTTCAATAAACTGAGGTTTATGACATCTACTTCACAGATTGTTATGAGAATTAAGTAAAATGCTATATCTGAAACTACTTTGTAAGTTACAGGTTAAGCAATCAAGGAAATAGGATTTAATGAAATGTTTGGTAGAGAGTAATAAAAAAAAATTGGGGAAACATTAGACTACATGTATTTGTACCTAAAAGCTAGTGTTGTAGAAGATAAATAAAAACTTTGGTTTAATGTAGATAGTTGGGTCAGGGCAAGGATCATGTCTTGTTAATACTTATAGTTCCAGTTCTGGGGTTGTGGTGGGGGGAGTGTGATCTGCCCTAGAGTAGATATCTGTCCAATGTATATTTGAGAGGATATATGGATAAATGAACATATGGGTGTGAGGCTACATAGCTCTGGATGCAGTTTTAAGTTCAGAAATGGAACAACAGTTTTTAAATATTTTTTTAATTGATTGTAGAGAGAAGAAGGAAGAGGAAACATCAATGTGAGAGAGAAACATTGGACAATAGCCTCCAATTTGCACCCTGACCAGGGACCAAACCTGCAATTTGGGCATATGCCTGACTGGAAATTGAACCTGTGAACTTTTGGTGCACAGGATGACTCTCAACCAACGAAGTCCCACAAGCCAGGGCTGGAAAAACAGATTTTGATATTCTTTTTAGCTCAGTCCAATACAGCGTGTTTTTTTTGTTTTGTTAACAAAACAAAAACAACAAAACAGCATAATAACTTTTTATAAACCTTTTGGTATAATGTGCAGTGTTTTACCTCAGTTTCTAGAAAGACAGATGATGGCATGAAATACTGCTGAGACAACAAGGCTTGTTCTGTGTGATTAGAAACCACATTTTCTGAATTATATTATAGTCAGCTGATGAGACTGAGCCAAGTGCTAAATTATTTTTAAAGCAGAAAAGAGGTCTAAAGACTCTACCATCAGCCTGTTTTCTCACATCCGATAAAGTAAACACTTGTTGTGCCTGTTGGCAATGGGAACCAATATTCTTTTTAGGCATGGGGGTGGGGGATTGGGAGAAGGGAACGATCTTTTTCTTGGTGAGCCAACTTCATACAGAATTAGGGGCAATTATGAATGAGACATTTACACTAATTTCCAAGACTTATTTGAACCTGTCAGAATTTCAAAAGCACCAATTTGGCATATCTCATAATTTGTGTGTTCATTTTGGTAGGCTTGAGCTTTTGTACCCTTACATTTTGTTCATTAATATTTTGCACAGATAATTGTGTGTGTTGGGAATAGGCATCCAAACTATTTGTGAATTCAACTGAGTAGTTTTTTGGTTGTATAAACTTGTTTCGAAGCAAGATACAAAAATTTGATTTCTAAAGGCTAACTAGATAGATCTGAAGCTCTATGAAAACAATCCAGTTACTGTTACTGCTTCTGTGGGGAAACTTTCTTAGGAATAACAAATGCATCAAGTCTAAGTCTCTTCAAGAGAAATAGAAGGAGCAGTTGTAGAAAAAGAGGCACAGTTATTAGGTTTATCTATGTTCTTGGGTTCACACACATCAACGAAGATGCTTTCTGATTACTGGACAGCCAATCTCCAGTCATAAAATCATTATTATAGTGACTACCATGTAAAGGAGAGAGAAATGTGGGATTATGGCCATAGTGAATCTTTTCAGGCACATGGGTAATACTTGCAGGCCATATTGGTGTGTTTGAGCTGAACAGGTAAAACCCTATTCCTTTCTCTTTTCCCATCTCGAAGAACTTAAAGAATCCCTAGAGTATTTGAGAGCAAATATGGTATTATTAGGTGAAGCGTAGGTATAGAGAATCTCTCCCCTATTTATTTAATTATAAAACATATTTATTGGTCAGGCACTGTGAACCAAATATTATTATTATAGGTGCTTGTGTTACAGTGATGAACACAACAAAATCACTGTCTGTATGAAACCTACATTCTAGTGGAGAAGACCAGTGGTGATCAACCAACCAGATAAACATATATTATGATGTCAGATAGGATAAGTATGGTTAAAAAAATAGGCTACAAAGATAGACATAAACAATCACAGATTGGGATGGCCATTTTAAAAGTGATGAATGATGCCTTCTATGAGAAGATTACATTTGAGGAGAAAGCTGAATGAAAATAGCAAATCAGATGAAGGTAAGGGGGAGATTGTTAGAAGATAGAGTGGTAAATGCAGAAAGCTTGAGGTGGGATCACGCTTATGTTCTTACAGAAGCATAAAGTGAGTGAACCTTATGTGGAAAGATTACCTGGAAGAGAATGAGACTGGAGAAACAGATAGAAGACAACCAGTGATCCTACTGTATATCATGGTTAGAATTTAGGTATCATTGTAAGTGTGATGAGAAGTTATCAATGAATTTTGAGAAGGTGGGCAATATGATGCTTTGTATTTTCAATTAATGTTTCTGCTACTATGTAGGAACTAAATTTCTTCGGTCAGCCACAGTGTGCAAGCAAGAATAATCTGCTCCCTCTTGTGATCTTTAGCCTCAAGGGTAGAGAAGCCATCTCCACATATCACAGTTTCAAGTGTTCTGCTTATCCTGATACTTCATAAGTATTTGGTAGATACTGAATATATCCTGGAAGGGTGGGAAAGGGAAATTTCTAATTTAAACTGGGGCAAAAATACCTCAGTCTCACATGACTTAGGACACTTTTTTACCAAAGGATCTGTGTCACGAAAAGTAAAATGGGTTTCTTACGTTTTCTAGAGTCTCTTGTGTGATTCCCTTGGATCATGGGAAGATCATTGCAATAATTGCCATGTAGTACATGCAGAGTTATATTGGGGAAGCTATGAAAAATCACATGGAATGGGGACAAGGAAAACTTTGAAAATTTGGCTTGAGGTTGGAGACCAAGACTAGATGGGACAACTGGTTATCTTTCTGTCAAAACTTGAAAGGCATTTTGCATATTTAAACCATGGAATCATTAACATTTTTCTTCCTTCTTATAGGTATAAAATGTATTTGATAAGGTCAGTGAGTGTTGGAGAAGCATTGGTTTTTCTTCTTCTAAGGCCCCCTCTGGAGACTTGTCCTGACCTGTATCCATAAAATCACCCTCTTCTAGCTAAATAAAGGAAACATATCTGTGCAAGCCTACTCAGAATTCTGACTTGTGAGTGTCAGGCAAGTCTGAGCTACCTCCCTTATTATAAACACCATCTCTACAAGAAGTTAACATTCTTAATTTTTACAGTCATGATTCAGTTGTGCTTTGAGATCATCTAAGAAATGCTGTAGCAGCACAAAACATTATTACTATTATTATGGCAGTAATGACTATTATTATAATGCAGTTTGGGGGACCCGAGGAGGAATGGCAGTTAAGGGTAAGTTTTACTCCCCCCCCCCATATCAGTAAGGTTTACAGTATCAAAAACCTTGTGTGTTTTTCCATGCATCTGTGCATGTGTAGTGGGCATAGGGAGGAAGATGTGGGTATTAAGATGTTATTACTGGAAGATATGTGCTCAAATCCATTTTAGTGACACTGTGTTTAGAAAACATCATTCTGTCCCATTTACTTAAAATCTAGAGCACAGCTTTGCTTTGTTTCAGTAATAATGTGTTGGTGTGAAATATGATTTCCTTGCATATGACTTGGGATGTGATGTGATCTCAGAGGCTCTGGATGCAGCAGGTGGTTGTGACATAAAGTATTTATTTCACATATTACTCTACTCTGGGGAGCAAGAGGATGTGACAGGAGGTCTGTGGTTTGGCATCTTTATCATGTCCTATGTTCTTGCCACTTTCTTCCTTGATCTCCATATTTGGGAATCTGTGATTTTGAAAAATGAATACTTACTACTAGTAATTCAACAGCATTTATGGAGTATCTATTAAATGCTATGCCTATTGTTAGCTTACAGGATTAATGGGATGAATGTCATTTGTTCCCTGCCTTAAATGTTTTATAGTTTAGTGAGGGAGTCAGAAAAGAATAGCAATAAGTCTGATGTATTAAATTCAAATTCCCATTTCCCAAGTGCTGTGATCAAATGTGTACCTTGGATGTCTTTTCTGGGGTCAGTGAGTAGTATGGATTTAAGTGGGTTGGTCTAGAAGCAGGAAGAGTCTGAGCAAGGCCATTGCAGAAGTATAGGTAAGAGATAAATACCTAATTGTTAAGTCTTTGAAAGGTTTTAATTTTTCATCTTTTATACCCAAACTCTTGGCATTATTTATCAAGTAGAGGGAATGACTAGTTTTCAGGGTTCAAATAATCTGTGTGATTGGAATATTCAATTCCCTGATGGTGTGTCCTGGATGTGAATGGAAAAGGACAGTGATTGCTTTCCCGGGGTGGGGAATACCTGGACATTTCCTTTAGTTTGAGGGATTCTGTGTAGTTGAGAAATTGACTTAGAAATGATTTGTGAATCATCCTTAAAAAGGTCTAGAGTTGCTTGTGACATTTTGGGCATGATCCTAAATGTTGCCTAACAGTGTGTGCACAATGATGACTGACCAAAATTATTGTTTCTTTTCTACCAGATTAGATGCCAAGGGAAATGTTAGAGACCTTCTTTTGGGATTTGAGTATTGTTATAGCAAGTAGAGGGAGGGTAGGAGAGAAAGGGAGAGAGGAAGAGGGAGAGAGAGGAGAGAGAGAGAGAGAGAGAGAGAGAGAGAGAGAGAGAGAGAGAGAGAGAGAGAGAGAGAGAGAGAGTATATAAGCCTTGAGTAGATACAGTAGGATTGGGAGAAGATGCTGGTTGTTCACTTCAAGCATAGGATTGAGTGAGTAAACAAACTCACAGGGCTATACGAGATGTACTCTATAAATACTTTTTGTGAGAAAGCTTTAAAGCCCCTGACTTTTAAGGTTATAGAGTAAAGAGCTCATTGTTTTCTATTTATAATCTGAAAGATTGAGAATGCCTTTATGTCATGGGGAAGTCTGTAATCACTATGAATTAATAATGTAGAATACATTTACAGGAGTCATGTTTTACCCACTTAGAGATCAAACAGCTTTTGGGAACTTCTGGAACTTTGCGTATATGCAAATATTTTATGTTAATTACAAATGACATGTTACTGAAGTTAACCTAACTTCACATCAGACCTGAGTTGTAAAATATGACCAGCTGTTTTCCATTTCTTCTGTGAGTGTGGGAAAGAAGAATGACTTTAAATGGAAGTCTCTTTCTTGGTACAAATAATATAACAAACAAGCAAACAATAGAAGACATATTAAATCACCAGAAGAAAATAGTGATGGCTATTGGGTGAGAAAGCCTTTCTTGGTTTTACCAAACTCTGTTTTCCTAAGAGTTTTAATAAAAGTCTTCTCCCTTTTACGGATCCTTTCAGGTATGGCTAAGGGACTGAATAATCTCTTTAAGTTCTGTATTAACCTACTATTATATTTAATTGGAAGTAACCTTTGTGGCATTTGCAGAAGCTTGGGCCATATTGAATTTAAAGGTGATTTTATTCTACCTGAGTAAGAAAAGGATTTCCAATTTTATTGTCAGTAAAACTTTAGCAATGCAGAGATAATATGGGTTACATAGGAACACACTCCATGGTATAAAATTATTCCCTCCTGTGACTATATAAATGTGTTGTCTTTAGAAGAAGCAGAAAATGGTCCCCTGTTAAGATGCATAAGTGTAATTCAATTGATCTTATTAATATCTTGTTATAATAGGCACCGTGTTACATGTTTCCATGTGCATGATCTCAGGCCATCATATTTTATTAAATGAGGGAAACAGGTAAAAGAAACTAGTGAATGTCATTTTTTCCAGAGACACAGAATATGGCAGAACTATGACTTGAAGCTTTTGACTTTGCCGTTCAAGATACTTCCCTGTGCATCTGTATAGTCTTCTATTCTTATCAACACACAGCTGGTAATACCATCACTGTCAGACAACAGACAACATTTCTGTTCTTCCCACTCCCACCTTCAACCCTCTCCCCATTTCCCAGGCTAACACCTGACATTCTTTTTTTTATATTTTATTGAATTTTTACAGAGAGGAAGAGAGAGGGACAGAGTTAGAAACATCGATGAGAGAGAATCATTGATCAGCTGCCTCTTGCACACCTCTTACTGGGGATGTGCCTGCAACCAAGGTACATGCCCTTGACCGGAATCGAACCTGGGACCTTTCAGTCCACAGGCCGACTCTCTATCCACTGAGCCAAACCGGTTTTGGCAGGCCTAATATTCTTATTAAAAGTGTCCACCTCTACATTTAATTGCTCAACTGTTATTTTCATCCATACCCAGTGTTGAGACATGAACTTCAAAATTCTCTTGACTTTCAGAAATGTTGGTTTCAGAGGTCTTCATATACCCTCTTCTATAATGTTAAGAAGCATACTATAGAGAGCCTGTTCATTGTAACTCCCAGATAAATTTCAAATCTGAATTTTCTTTATTACCACATTTTTAAAATTCTATCTCAAGCCACCAATTTGAAACAGACAAAAGTCTGGACTATGAGAATATTCCATATTTTGCTGTCCAGATCAGGGACCAATAGTGTTAGCATCATCAGAGAGCTTGTTTGAAATGCAAAATCTCTGCCCCACCCTGGACTTGGAGAATTAGAATATGTATTTTAACAAGATCTCCAGATATTTGTGTGCACTTTAAAGTTAGACAATCTCTGTGATGACAGACCTCCTTTGTCTCCTTCATCACATTCTTCCTTTTACATTCAGTGTGATTTTAAAAAATGTATGCTCATATCATTTCTCTACTGTAAAGGCTTTAATGGCTTCCCATCTCAAAATAAGACCCAAACTCTCTACAATAATATACAAAGTCCTCCAAGATCTGATTCCTACCTATTCCTAGACACCTGACTTCCTTTCAGTGTCTAAAACACACCAACAAGACTTGCCTCATTATTTCTTCTACTCAGAACACTCTCCTTTTGCTCTGGGCATGATCTTCGTTTCCTTAATTTTTGTCTTTTTAAATGTCACTTCTTGGATAAAATTCACCTAGGTTCCTCTAGTTTTTCTCTATCATAACCATGCTAATTTTTTTCAGAACTTACATTTCAATTACTATAGTTGTCATTATATTGATTTGATAGAGGCCCGATGTATGAAAATTCATGCAAGAAAATTCATTCCCCCAGCTGCTGGCACCAGCTTCCCTCCAGCACCTGGAGCCCAGGCTTCCCTCCTCTGGCTGCAGGCAGGCACCTAGGACCAGGCTGCTTCCCTCTGGCCACCAGCAGGCACCTGGGACCTGGGTGGGCTTCACTCCACCTCTGGCTTTGTCCTAAAGAATGTCCAGAATGATGCCCAAAAGGACACCCGGTCTAATTAGCATATTACCCTTTTATTATCATAGATATCCTAACCATTGTCCATTTCCCCTCTTGGAATAGATAAAGGAAAAACCCATGATTATTTTGATAATACATAATACAATGAATGACACAGAGAAGATACTCTATAAATTTCTGTTGAACAACTGAGTAAATATAGTTATACTTTCTGTTTATGGATTTTTTTTCAGGAGTATATAATTAAAGAGAACTTGTTAGCATTTATAATCCTTGTAATTATTACTAGTTGTTTTTTTTTTTGTAGTTTTATGTTCAGTTAGCTATACAGATTCTGAAAGCCTCCTAATACCAATTTTCAGCATTACCAATATAGTGATTTTTGTTCCCAAGCTATTTGCAGAAGTTAGCTAGCTCTCATTTATCTACTATACCAACATATATTGCCTTTATATCAAATATCCAACCATCTTCTTAATGGAAACCAGAAATGGCTTTCTACAAGTAAAATTGCTTTGGTCGAGAGTTGATGATGAACATATTGCACAAATATTAATTTCTTTATTTTTTTTAAGACAAAGTTCAGGAGAGGATGGAGGGGTAATGAGTTCAAGGTCTGATGTCTTGAAATATTAGGCTACAACTGATAGCTAACTCATAGTCAGAAAAAGAAAACTCCCTTGTGATGTATCATTGCACAATTGCATGGAGCAGATGTGTAATCGAGGCTGTGTCTTTCCTTGAAACATCTGGCATTAGTCATCATGAAAAGCAGGTGCCTAGGTTGAAGAGATCACATGAATGTTCCAAGATGACACATTTCTGTTGTTTCTGGGTTGCATTTGAATTTTCTTTGGCTCCTGTCAACCCAAGCACATTAATGATCAAAATGATAATGCAGAGAAAGATTGCCCAAGAAAGGGTAAACAAGGTTTTGGCATGATGTGGCTCTGGGTTTCAGAAAAATTAGTAAGCCATCCTGTGATTGACAGCCAATGACAAGCCAGATGTAATGTTTGTACACTTATTGTGACAGGTTGAGTCACAATTTCCATGGATGGCACTTGTCTCAGAATAGAAGGTTTGCTTCTACCGTGTTTCCTCTGAAAATAAGACCTACTTACAGGTTTCCTTCTGAGTGAAATATAAGCATCCCCCTGAAAATAAGGCCCCCCCAGGCTCTGTCTCAGAATGAAAATTAATTTACCATAAACTGGTTGCTAGGGCCGCCCCAACTGGCGTCTAGCAACAAGTGACTTTACGCGGAGTCCTGACGTCACTGCTGTGTGGAGGTGGAGCGGAGGTTGGAGGTCAGAGTGAGCTGTGAGCGAGGAGAGGGAAAAAGGAGGAGACTTTCACAGATGCATGTAGAAGAACAGGAGGATTAGAGAGGAAGGGACACAGCGAAGGTGGTGAGTGCTGGTCTGTCTCTGGTAACACTACCTGATGCTCCCGGCCGCCCCCATGATGACTGAAGGTTCTCAGTCAGTGGCAGACCCTGCTCCAGCCCAGATCCAGGGCCCAGCAAGCCCAGTGACAGTCTCCAGGCAGGACCCAGGGAGTAAATGTCTGATAAAGGGGTAGAGGGGATGACTGGTGAAGGTGTTCAGTGGCACAGGGGTGGGGAGAGAGGGATCACTTAAAATGACACAGGAGGATCAGAGGGGGCAATCAAAATGACACAGGAGGATCAAAAGGGGTTTCTAAAATGGTAATCCTCCCTCTGATTCTCCTGTGCCATTTTGATTCCCCCCTCTGATCTCCCTGTGTCATTTTAAGTGATCCCCCTCCCCCCCACCTTGATACCCCAATTCCTTTTTTTTAACCCTAGAAATGAGTGCAAAAAGAAAAAGCTACTCCTTGGAGTACAAGAAAGGAATTGTGGAAGACTCTTGGGGCCAAAATCTTACTGCTTTCTGCAAAGAGAAGATGTTGAGTATCCGATTGGTCTGAAAATGGCGAGCAGAGTATGGTAACCTCATTAAACAAGTGGACAAGGGAAATGCTAAAAAGCACAAGTGTGGATCAGGTCGGCAACCATTATTTTCCGAGCCGGAAGACCTGATCTGTGAATGGGTTGTTGACAGGACAGCAAAGGCTTTGGTTGTGAATAGGGCTCAGATTCAAGAATTTTCCCTTGGCACCACAGTTTGACATAGCCCCCGAAGACTTCAAAGCATCACAACACTGGCTGAATAATTTCCGTCAGCAAAGTGAACTGTCTTTAAGAAGCTACAACATTGTTTAGGTTGGAAGATACTCAAGTTATTAAGCGAGCACTTGCATTCAAGTCCTTTATTGATGATGCTGACTTCTCTAAATACAATCTTTCCAACATGATTGCTATGGATGAAACTGCAGTGTTTATGGGCCAATCATCTCAAACAACAATTGAACAGCGGTGTGTCTCCTTAGTTTAGCTAGAGTCCATCTGTGAGAACTCACTAAGAAAATGTGGAGAAGTCAATTGTTTTGCTAGGCCTTTTCCCCTTGCTTTCCTCTAGCATGGCATTAATTCATTGATTGTTAGATTTCCCAGGATGAAAACCATCTGGTTATTCAGGTATGTGAATCATGATCTCTTAGAATCTCATGTGAGATTGGCTGGAACTCGTAAATGTTTGAGATTCTCGTTAGTGGCTCTGTTTCTCAAGGGGTTGTGTGCTAACTATCTGTTTCAGACTTACCTGGCATGCTGGTGGAATGCATAGATTCCTGGGGCTGTCCCTACAAATCTACTGAATTAGAGTTTCTGAAATAAGGTTTAAAATTATATGTTTCTAACAAATGTTACAGATTATCCAGATTAATCCTAACAGTTTGAGAACTATTAACATCGGTCAAAGTTAAATGTACAATTTTAAAATTCTTTCTAATAGATATTAGAATAGGGGATTAATATAATCAATAAGGATTTTGTGAGTCAGGAATAATCTTACAACCCATTTTTGTTTTCTTAGCTATGATACTACTGAAATTATCCTACCATTAGAAATTTAAGTATATGAATCCTCAATAGTGACTCTATAGAACAAACACTTACTTTCAGAGATAGTTTACATCACATGTGTCAAACACAAGGCCCGCGGGCCAAATCCGTCCCGCCAGGCCTTGCAATGTGGCCCGCACTGCGCTGTCATCACTGCACTCTGCTGCATTTCCATCACAATGACAGTTTATGACTGTTCAGTAAACCATTCGGCCCGCGATTTAGGCTGGATTTTAGATTTTGGCCCCTTCTCTGATTGAGTTCGACACCCCTAGTTTACATCCTTTGGAGTTCATGTGTGTGTTTTTGTGTATGTGTAGAAAAAAGGAAAAGTAACTGGGAGCCTGTTGTGAATAAGGACTTCAGGTCGCTCTTTCTAATCCCAGGTCAAATACTTATGTACTACAAGGACTAAGAGGACTTTGCCTTTCTTTTCCCTTTAGTGAAATAATTTTAAGAAATTGTCTTTTCTCTTTTTCTTTTGCAAAAGTATATCTACTCCACCTAAACTCTTCTCATAACCATTGTTATTTAACAAAAAAAAATCTATAGTATAAAGTTGCAAAAATCATCATTTGAAAACTATTCCGGGTGTTCTCAGTCTTCACTGCTAGACATCATTTCTTAGGAATACTTATAACAGACAAACAGTAAATACACAAACTGAATGTCATTATGTAACCAATACTGAGATCACTGGTACCTCAGAAGTCCCTCTTCTTCTTAATTCCAGTCACTAAGTCTTTCCAAGAAAAATAAAATTTCCTGATGTGTAGAATTCATCTTATTTCTAACAAATATCTACTCACTTTACTTATTTTTCCTACAAACGTTAGCCTTTCTGTATATATTAGAATCCTTAGCATCTTAATGATTAATATTTATTCAATTTGACCTTTCCTGACTTAATGCTGATCTTTAAAAGACACTTTCCTTTTTCTAATTTATAACTCTAGAATTTTTTCTTTACTGAGGAAAGTTCTCTAAGTTCAACTTGAATCATTTCTGTTTACTCTATGTTTAGTTTCTAATCTGAAATGCACAAATTAAAAGGTAAGGATGGTATTAAATAGTCAATATCAATTATGAAGCAGTCGAGGAAATTGCTTGAATTACAGTTTAAAAGAACTAGTTGACAACTTTTCCATTTTATACAATGGAAAAAACTTGGTTAACAAGCAAAAAGTTGACTGCATATAATGGATTTGATGCAGTAGGGATAATCCAACAGGAACTGAGATTTGGTATATTAGGGAGCTACAAATAAAAATAAATATGGAACTATTGGGGACTTCACATAATTTTTTTTCTATTTTAGTGATAAATCAAACTGGTATTCTCAGCAAGAGACAAGCCTATTTTTATAGGATTAATAAAAATAGATATCATGTCAATGTGCAAAGAATATTGTACTTGGGGTCTGACAACTTATGTGGCCATAGGAAAGTTGTATAGCCTTGCTTTAAGATTCAGTTTTCAATTCTATAAAATGAGAATAACACTATTTTCTTTGAAAAGTTGTGCTGAGAAATAAATAAGATTAATATTTCTAACCATAAATAAAAGGCCTGAATATAGTAATTAATCAAAGTTGGCTTCCCCTGTCTTTCAGCATGGCAGTATAGCATTTTCAAACAAATTTAACATGGGAGGCTGATTGTAGTAGAAAAGAAAACAACACTGTACTATAGACTTTTCCTATTCCAAAACAAATGCATGATAATAACATAGAATTTGGAAATAAAAATATGAAAAAAAATCTTGCTTAATCTCACAGTCTTGGAGATAGCCATAGTGAATATTGGTTTTTATAAGTAGCTTACTTACCATTGTATTTAGTACTCCTCAAAATGCCCTGCACAGAGAAGGCATACTCAATGTTTAGGAAATTGAACCTTTCCAAGAAGATAAGACAGTGGTTGTAAATCCTTTAGAAACATTAATTACAGGCTTAGAATTGAAATCCAGCAGACTTTCTGGTCTACCTGTTATTTTTTAAATCCTCAAGGATAGATACTTGTCCTATTAACTTCTCAAATAGCTCTAGGGGCAGAGA
The DNA here is from genome assembly GCF_014108245.1 of Pipistrellus kuhlii. Classification (NCBI taxonomy): domain Eukaryota; kingdom Metazoa; phylum Chordata; class Mammalia; order Chiroptera; family Vespertilionidae; genus Pipistrellus; species Pipistrellus kuhlii. The sequence goes on from NW_023425404.1 coordinate 7,396,301, forward strand.
TTACAACATCTCTTTTTACAACCGGGTAGGTCTCAGAGCAGATGTTAATAAACTAAATCATTTTAAAACTCCATTTTATTAGGCTTTCATTGCATTTTAAAATTAAAGGCAGATTTTTCTTTTCTCTTTTTAAAGGAGAACAGCATGGTGGGAAAAACTGAATAAGAAATGCCAAGGATTGAGTTATAGCCCTTGCTCACTCACTCATTCATTCATTCATTCATTCATTTGTTCATTTCCCTGCCTTGGGATCTAGGTAAGTGTGCAACTGTGTCACCTTGTAGTAACAGGGGAAATAATGCCTGTACTGCTTTCCTGCCATGTCGTGATTATGGAAATAAGTTGTGATGATGTATGTGGTAATGTTTTTCATGTACTATAGTGCTATAAGCTTTTAGTACAGATATGGTAATAATAGGAAACTTAGTGTGCATAATATTAACAAATATTTCTGTTGGGCTCTACATGAAAGCAATGAATGGAATTGACTTTATTTTCTGCTTTTATTTCACTAAGCCATTTACTTCTAGGTTCTTAATCATTCTAGATGAGTGTAGCAGGTTGGGAGTTATACCTAGAAAATACCAAATTCTACAACTGTCTAGAAATTTTGTGGATTATCATGTCATTTCTTTACTAAATTCTAGTCTAGAAATTTAGAAAGCAAAATTAGGGGTGGGGGAAGAAGATAATACATTTTCTAGCCCTAGATCTAAAGGTCCATTTATATTACGACTTTTCCTTAGTTTCTATACTTAGATACAACATAATAATTGTTGTTCAAAGCATTAGCATTTGGGAAAAATAACATTAATTTCTAAATATTATAATCATGTATTTCTTAGACATGTTGGTAAGATTTCTGTGTCTCTCAAAAGGAAGAATATACATTTTGAAGTTAGAACAAACTGGGTTGAATTATTGCTCCACTTCAGCTATGTGACTGCAGGCTAAGTCATTATCCTCTCTAAGTCTCAGCCTCCTGAGGATTAAGTGAAATGGCACATCTAGTGCACCTAGGACAGGGTTTAGCCCATTGTAAGAATTCTATACTAGTTTTTGTTCCTTCTCATTGCACCAAGATGTTTCCTTATTTTAGCAGATAAGAATGTTTGACAATTTAGAGTAACATGAAATATCTATTGGATTTATTTTACCTAAGAATAGTGTAAAAATCCATGCTTTTATTTATGTACATTAAGTGACCAGGAATTATGTTATCAAAAATATGTTTTATAGAAATTTGCTTGCCTTGCATAATGTACAAACATAAGCTACAATTGCATTAATGACTTAAATGTGAAATGAGAACCATAGAGGGGATAGGAGAAAGTATGGAGGAGTATTTTAATGGTTTTGGATTGAAAAATGTTTTCTTTCCATGATAACAACTCAGGGGGGGGTCTTAAAAGAAAAATATGACACATTTGATTGTACTAAAATTTAATACCTTTTGGCAATACAACAACAACAACAACAACAACAAAACAAACAAAACTGTAACATAAAACAAAGGGTAAACTGTGAGAATCCATTTACAAATCAGAAGCAAAGGCTAGTAGACTTAATATCCTTATGGAACTTTGTAAAGAGCTTCAACAAATCAATAGGCAAGACAACCAATTTAGTAGAATAAGCAAAAGTCATAAAATGGCAATTATTTAGGTAACGCACTCTTTCCACCTTGGTAGTCTTGAGTCCAAGTGCTGAAAGGATGAAACTACCTTTATATGTGAATAGGAAGACAATGGTCCTATATCGGAGCATCATGATTAGCTCTGTTTTGAATACATGAGTTTTCTTGATTGGCTGAGTGGTTATGCCTATAAGTTTCCTGAAAAATTTTTGTTTAAAAATTCTAGTTTTTAAAATGGTGATCTTTCTAAATACTTTAATTTACTTTGTCTTACTTGTCAGAGCATTCAAGAACACACATCTAATAATTTCTTGATGACCCAGTTCATCATTGAGGACATTGATTACTGTGCTAGAATGCAGTGCAATGAAGTTAGGAAGGGGTTGTTTATCCCTATGCTAGTGAGGGTCAGAGTGCTATGCATTTTGAATTCTTAGGGAGATGTTAATGCTAGCAACAAAAGACAACCAGATAAATTATAGTTACTCTTTAAATCCCCTGGGAAGTTTCTACCATGAAGATGAATATACAATCACTCTCTAGTTTCCTGAGTAGCCTATTTTTTCTTTTTCACTGGAAATAATTGTTCTTTCTTTGATTGAGACTCAGATAAAGTAGTTGGTTTCCAATGTGGTACCGGGTTTTATAAAAAAAAAAATAAATCTGAAGCCCTAGCTGGTTTAGCTCAGTGGATAGAGCACTGGCCTGCAGACTTAAGGGTCTGCTTTTGATCAGTCAAGAGCATATGCTCTTTTTTGATTGAGTCAGGTTGCAGGCTCGATCCCCAGTAGGGAGTGTGCAGGAAGCAGCCAATCAATGATTTGCTCTCATCATTAATGTTTCTTTCACTCTCTCCTTTCTTCTCTGAAATCAGAAATATATGTATTGAATATTCAAATCTTCAATTAAACTCTGGGGCACTCTGTGTTTATACTTTACATCAATGTGATTACATCTTCATACCTACCCTATGAAATATACCATTTTACAAGTGGAAAAATGTAGGCTTTGAAAATTAAATTCCATACCAGTTGGTGCATGGGAGCTAATAAGCAGAAGAGTTTGAGATTTTTTTTAAACATTTATTTTATTGTTTTTTTACAGAGAGGAAGGGAGAGGGATAGAGAGTTAGAAACATCGATGAGAGAGAAACATCGACCAGCTGCCTTCTGCACACCCCCCACTGGGGATGTGCCCACAACCAAGGTACATGCCCTTGACCGGAATCGAACCCGGGACCCTTCAGTCCGCAGGCCGACGCTCTATCCATTGAGCCAAACCAGTTTCGGCACAAACCCAACTCTTTAAATTGTAAGAATAGTATCATCAATAGAATAAAAATTTAAATTTCCTTGAAAATACCCAGTCATTCCAAGCCCAAGTTTATCTTTTTCTTTTAATTTTGATTTAGATTAATTTTACTATATCACATTTCATAGAATTGTATGTAAAATAAAAGTAAAAATGTCCTAAGTGAAGGTCTAATAAACTCTCCACTGAATAAAATATGGAAGTTTGAGGTCTGAGCCTTGAGATTGAATGTGTGGGAGCTCCCTGGAGGCTTGACTGCCTTCTGCCTCTCATCGGCATTCTGCCCAGGTGAGGCATTACTCCATTTATCTGTAGCGATGATAAGTACAGTATGAGGTGCCATGGTTTATAAAGATATAGTTTTTGATCATGTATGCAGCTTGCCACACTGTATTATATGAAATACATTGTGATTGAGCAATGAATGAAAATAATTTCATCTTCTCCTGGGGATTTCGCATTTCACACCTCTACACTGGCATTGTCCTCATGAATCTTTCATCGTGCCTCAGAGTTGGGTAATAGAATTGAGCATCTCAGAGATGGAAGCTTTCCTGGGAGGGATGTGCATAATCAGACGATGAACAATACAATTGACTATGTATGATGTAACTCCTATCATACACACCCCACAGAAAACCCTGAGTAAGGAAAATAAACCCACCATGGCATGTTTGCTATTTATTCATGGTTGCACAGTTTTTGGCTTTGATACTCTGGACTCAAAAAATGGTGACGTAAATGGCAAGAGTTACGGGGAGGCTCTGAGAAACAGGGGCTTTTATATCGATATAAACCTTTCTCGTAATGATTGTGACCAAATGATTTAATGTGCCTCTTTTTTATTTTTCCCTAAGAAGAGATTAGCTAAGGAATCATTCTCCAAACTTTACCTTAAGCAATGAAGTTAAATATGTGCCCAAATGTTTTAGATTTTCATGACATTTAAACCTTCTTTTTTGTGATTTTTTTCATTGCTTTCAGCAAGAATCCCTTGCATTACTCTCAGGATGAGTCACTTTCCTTCTCAGCCATTATCTCTTCCCTTCTTCAATTCAGTCTCCTTTTCTATTCCTCTGCCTCCCCCGCCATCCCCCTCCTTCACATAGCTGCTCCACATGTGAAGACAGCTTAAACACATTTGTTAAATTATACATTTTGTCTACTTTATAAAGTCAATTTTATTATTTTTATTAAGCCTATGTTGCTACAGAACTTCCTCAATTTTTAATGTCTGAGCTAACATAATTTTTTTTCAACATTTTACTTTGAAATTAACCCTAATTTCTTTTTTTTTTTTTTTTTTTTTTTTTTTTTTTTTTTTTTTTTATAAAATACCATGGATAAGCAGCTCCATATTTTATTCTTCCCACTCTCCACTTTCTTTTTGTGCTTGAGAAAATGATGCTGGTGGCCACACATTGGAAACCTTGGCTAAAAGCATACACAAGCTGGGTGACTTTGGGCTCTTGCATAACTTCTCTAAATCTTCACTACTTATCTACAGACTGCAGATGATAATAATAAAAATAATGTTTCATGGAGCCAGTGTGAGGATTATACAAAATGATGCATATGAAGTTCTTGGCATATTGTATGTGTTAAAGACATGTTAACTCGTGTTATGACTGTCATCATTTCACTTCTCAGATCTTTTGTGTTTGAAACACAATCTGTGCTTTGGAGTTCATATTTGCTTGGTAACATATATCATAATATTATATTGTCCTGATTTTAGTGTTCCCATCCATTCTGATTCTTCTTCACTGACATCATTCTCTTCTAGATACCACTTATTTTTCTCCTTTTATTTCTGTATAGCTTGAAGGAATATTCCATGTTATTGGGTCTAGGTTTGGAATTTTAGAAACCCTCAGCTCTGAAAAGGATGTGGGACCCCCATCCCCAATACCCACTCCCATTTAAATCAAAATAAAATAGTATGTTTTGAAATGACATAAAATCCTATAATGACTACCTCTCTTTTAAAGATGAGAAATATGAGCTTTAAGTGATAAGATTAAATTAGATTTTTGTATTTTATGAATATAAATTTCTGAATCAATTCACTATCCCTGAACTTTTTACTTGTTTAGAGGGGGAACTATTAAGCTGATATTAGTGTCTGTATAAATAATTCAAGCATGAAAAGCAGTTGCCATTTCTTTAAGAAGCACACAATCACACACACACACATACATACTGCTATATGTATATATATATACATACATATACACGTGTATTAACATATAGTCATGATGATATACAGTATATAAAGTCTGGAGGGAAATGATAAGGACATAAAGACAGCTGTTTCATCTGCCATTTGCTAGCAGATTTTTTGTGTATTTTTTTTCCAAAATGTATGAGTCTCTTTTCCTCATTTGTGAAAATAGGGTCATAACAATATTTGCTTTTCAGGGTTGTTATGAAAATTAAGGAAGATTATGCAGGTGACAACACTTGAGAAGTTATTAAGCACTACATAACTTCAGTGCATTGAATTTAAGTATGATATGCTTTCTTTGTCTCATTAAATCATTTAGATGTGAGATCAAGGTCAATACTGAATCATTCTTTCCTGCCTATCCCCAGTTGTTCAGCAATGCATTCCTGGATGCTTAGTGAGCATAGACTCTTTCCCACCAAAGTGTTGTCATGGTAAAACTTTCTTTCATTACAAGGGAAAGGTCAGGGAGCAGGTGTAAAGAGTTATACCCACTTCACAGACTTGTTGGGAGGTTTAGATGCAATTATTTGTAAAGTACTCACCACACTGCCAAGTGCATAGAGAATGTTAAGTAAATGGGACCATGCTAGATTGTTATTGATAATGTCTTTGGAAGAAGAGTCCATTCCAATTTTTGGTCATAGTCAGACCTATGGTACAAGATTTACAGAAAGTGAAGGTGAGAATCAGATTGAGGTGAGGACAGCCAAAGTTAACATGGAAACAGGCACTATATATATATATATATATATCCTGTTTCCTCGAAAATAAGACAGTGTCTTATATTAATTTTTTATTCCAAAGTTGCACTAGGTCTTATTTTCAGGGGATGTCTTATCTTTCCATGCTCTAGGTCTTATTTTCGGCAGATGTCTTATTTTCAGGAAAACACAGTAGACAGCAGCATCAGTTTACCTAATTTTTATAGACAGTGATTTTAGATGGCCATGCTTATTTTAAAAAATACTATAATTTCTCAGTGGCTCCTATGGAAGGAGGTGATATAAATTAGAAGGCCTTCATTTCTCTGAGCATCATGGGGATTAGGGTGCAATTTGGGGGCAGTATCTGAAACAGAGCTGACATTTTCAGCATTCTAAAGAGAAGATATATTTGAGGATCCTGAAAAAATTAGGGAAGGAATAGGAAAGAGTCAACAAATTTGGACAACATGTAGTGAAGGAGAAAAGAAAGAGAAATCCTGGTAGTGATTTGGAACAGAAAATAAATATCTAATGGAAGCTTCAAAGGATTTTGGATGGATGTGCAATTTAAATCTCATCCTCCATCTTTGCTACCAACTCTTTAGTAAAATCTGCACTGTTCACGAGTGCTTTGGTATAGATGAATTCTTTAGAAGAACTGCGAGATAGAGAGGTACCACTGACACAGGGCTAACACCCAGCTGGTACATTTGAGAACATGGAGATCACACTTTGCCTTTCCTCCTTGCCTTTTACTCTGACATCCATTGTTCTCAGATGCTTTATTATGCAGAGCAGGCTTCATCATTCATAACTAACTTTGAAGTCACCTTCAAGTTAGGCTCTGGCCTCTGGAACCCGCAATTCTACTTTAAGGTGCATAACACTTTGATGTGAGGTATTAGAACTATACTTTAAAAAATAAGGAGGCAAAATCACAGGGATGCTGGTGGTAATGGTAGTACCAATAATTGCTATTGGCTGTAGAGAAAATCATGGTATAATGGAAAGATCCATGTACTACTAGTATTTGAGTTAGAACCACTTGAACTTGAATCAAGATTCTGTCATGTTTGCCCTGTGACTTTCTTTTTTTTTAAATTTCTTTATTGATTAAGATATTACATATTTATCCTCATCCCCCCATTCCCATCCCAAACCCCTCCCCATGCCTGCCCCCCCCCTCCCCGTTGTCCATGACCACTGGTTAGGCTTATATGCATGCATAGAAGTCCTTTGGTTGATCTCTCCCCCTTACCCCCATCCTCCCCTACCTTCCCTCTGAGGTTTGACAGTGTGATTGATGCTTCCCTGTCTCATGGTCTGTTTTTGTTCATTGGTGACTTTCAAAGAACTTTTATTACTTCTCTAAAACTTAGGTATTCTCTTCCAAAAACACTTTCCTTGTAGAATTGTGAAAGGCCCACAAAGACAGAAAAAAGAGGTGAGAGAGCAACAGGGTGAAGAGTCCAGTAGAAATCAGCACTGCCCAGTAATGCTGATTCTTTCTTGATTTTAATGAAATAATATTTCTCTTGGCTTAATGTTTTATAGAATATGGTTAGTTCTACAATATACCAGAAGAAAGATTATTTGATTAATTTTTATTTATTCTCTTTCATGAGAAGAATTTGTACTAATCAATGAAGTGTTTAGGTATTCTAATTTTTATTTTTATTGTGAATAATATGATAAGTTTACATAAGATTCAGATATTCATACAATAGTTTCTATTGACTGCCTATGTATGAAACTCAATTTTAAAAAATTATTATTAAACTACGAAGAGGATAAGCAATTGGCCAGTTGTGGTTTTTTTTTCAGCATAATCATTTAGATGTTGGTAAATTTAACATTTCTAACACCAAATATATACAACACAAAATAGCAATAGCAATATACTATATTTTCAAATGTATTTTCAAGATTTTTATTATTCAATTAGCCTATTAAACTAAGATATAGTTCATGTGCTACTGAACCACTTATTAGACAAAGAACTTGATATTATTCATTCACCCTATTCTGCTTCATATTTCTAGTGCATCTGGAGCTAGGAAATGCCAACCAATTAAAAAAGGAAGTCATCACCATCTCTCTGCCAATATTTTCTGTCTTAATAGAACTAAAGATTATGGGTAACATTTTTAATTTAGCTGTTGCTGGGCAAAGATTTACTATCTATAAATCTTGCTTTCATAATGAACATAGTCATTATTAAAGAAAATGGTTGTTCTAGTATTTAAACATTTTGGAACAACTAAGGTTATCATAAGGAAAATTATCTTATAAGTTTCTCAATTCATGATATGTATTAAGCTGTGGGAATATCTTTACATATATATATATATATATTTAAATATATATATTTAAAGAGAGATAAAACAGCAATGATGAGAGAGAATCACTGATTGGCTGCCTCATGCACATCACCTACTAGGGATAGAGCCCACAACTGGGGCACATGCCCTTGACTGGAATTGAACTTGGGACCCTTCAGTCAGCAGACCATACTCTCTCCACTGAGGGAAACCAGCTAGGGCCCTATTGAAGGGGGAAATCAAAAGCTGAACGTAATGAGAGACCTCCCTGAATAGTCAATATTTAGTAAGTAAAGGCATTTTTTTTCTAAGTAGAATTTTAAAATTACTTTAACAGGGGTGATATAATTAATGAAATCTATTACTAAGAGTAGATGACCTGATCCAGTACTTTTACAAGCATTTTTATTCATTTTTCAAAACGAAAGGAAAATTCTGTTGAAACTAGGTCAAAGGGAAAAATAGTTTTTTTTCTTAGAATATTATATGATCTAATATTGCTAGACTTCTATATTATAGGGTAACAGACCACAACAAAGATATCATGTGATTTGTTTACATTTCAAAGAAACACATAAAATACTTTATTTCGTTCTGCAGAGTTGAGAAATTATTTTATTTATTGACAGTTGCTTCCAGGGCTTTATTAGGACCTTTAATAATAACAAGTATTCTGATTTTTATTTTAGGACATACCACAAGTAATTTCTGATGTATTAAAATTAGAATTATCACAAGCACTATCACATTTTTAAATTAAATAAGCAAAATCTGTGTAACAAATTTTTAATGAATTTTGGTTTATCATTTTTAAACTTACATCATTATGACTTAATGCTATTATATTCATTGTAGCGAAGGAAAATGTTTGCCTCTATCCTTACAGGTTTGTTGGTTGGTTTAATAATAAAATTCACCTAAGACAGATTAATAGGAGAAAAAAAGTTTAATTTCATATGTATGGGGGCCTCACAAAAACGATGAAAGCCAAGGACAAATTGGGCAGCTGAGGCTTATATACCATTCCGAGTGCAGGAATGGGGTGGGGGCTCAAATAGCAGGAGGGTAACTTACAGCATGGTAAGAAGAGAAGATATATAGTAATTAAATATTTGTCTTGCTATATTGATAGGCCATTTAGATAAAAGCTCTCTCATTTTATCAGCCAGGTCCCCTATCTAAATTTACATAATTAAAGAAGTAAAAGTTTTTCTTTATTCTACTTGGTCTTTAGCTCAAAAAAACCTATATGCCAAAGTGGCACATTTTGGGGAGGCTTGTTCTGAACCCTCTTAATGTAAAATTACATTTTTTGGATATTTAATGGAACATTTATAAATTAAATTTTTTCCATTTTAATACATTCGGGCCTATAGATTTTTTATATCTTTAATATTTTTGTAGTTCTTGAGTCTTACACGCATAGATAAATACATTTTTAAAAATCTGAAGTTATTTCCTTCTATCCTTCCTATGTTTCACAATTAATTGCTTTCTTTCTAATATGTGTCTGTTATTGCTGACAACTGCTTATAATGAGAAACCATATTTCAACCTTTCATCAAATTTATAATAATTAGCCATTTATTACATAATTAATTATGACAGTTGTACCTAATGAAAGGTATTAAAGAGTTAACCTTCAATGCAATCCCCATTAAAATTCTAGCTGTCTTTTTTTGAAAAATTGTCAGCTGGTCTTAAAATTCATATGGATTTGCAAGGAGACCAGACCAGCTAAACATTCTTGGAAAATAATAAAGTTGGAAGATCCACACTTTCTAATTTCAAAACATACTACACAGCTACAGTAATCTAAGCAATCTAAACTTTAAATCTAAAGTTTAAAACTAAACCTCCTAGAAGAAGAAAACAGGAATAAATCTGTTAATTTGGGTTAGGCGATTTCTTAGGGCTGATAAAAGCATAAGTAATGAAAGAGAAGGTTGGTAAGTTATACTAAATAAAAATTAGAGACTTTTGTGTTTCAAAGGACACCTTTAAGAAAGTGGAAAGATATATCACAGCATAGGAGACAACACAAATCATATATCTGATTTTAAAAATTGAATCTAGAATACATAAAATGCTCACAGCTCAATGACACAAGTAACCTAATTAAAAAATGGGCAAAGGATTTGAAGAGGCAATTCTCCAAATAATGATATAAGAGTTCCTAATAAGCACATGAAAAAAATGCTCAACATTATTAGTCATTAGGGAAATCCAAATAAAAGCTACAATGAAATAACACTTTATATGCACTGAATGGCTATAATAAAAAAGAGAGACAATAGTAATTTTTAGTGAAGTTGTGAGAAATTGTAGCTCTCATACATTGCTGGTGGGATTGTAAAAGTTACATATACTCTGATAACTAGTTTAGCAGTTCCTCAAAAAGTTTAGCATAGAGGAATAATGCATGACACAGCAATTCTATTCCTAGGTATCTATCTGAGAGGTGAAAACATATCTTCACACAGAAATGTATATACAAATGTTCATAGGAGCATATTCATAATCACCATAAAAGTGGAAGCAACTCAAATACCCACCAATTGAGGATGAAAAACTGAATGTGGTTCAGTCATAAAATGAAATCTTTTTGTAATATAATTCCTAAAAATAAATGAAGTACTGATACATGCTACAACATCGATGAACCTCAAAAACAGTACACTAAGTTAAAGAAGCTAGTGATAGCCAGACCCATGTGGCTCAGTGGTTGAGTACTGATCCATAAACCAGAAGGTCTCAGTTTGATTCCAGGTCAGGGGACATGACTAGGCTGTGGGCTCCATCCCCAGTAGGAGATGTGCAGGAGATAGTCGACAAATAATTCTCGCTCATCATTGATGTTTCTATTGCTTTCTCCCTCTTTCTTCCTCTCTGAAATCAATAAAAATGTATTTTAAAAAGAAGCTAGTGATAAAAGGTCACACTGTATAGTTCCGTTTATATGAAGTGCTCAGAATAAGCTAATCTACACAGACAGAAAAGGCATTTGTAGGTGGGATGGGAGAAGACGTAAGGAGTAAGGAATGAGAAGTGACTGCTAATTGGTGTTGAGTTTCTTTATGGAGTAATGACAATGTTCTAAAATAAGATAATGGAGATGATTATACAATTCTATTAATGTATTAAAATCCTTTGAATTATATATTTGAAATAAGTGAACTTTATGGTTTGTAAATTATATATCAATAAAATTGCAAAAAATGAGGTAATCTCCAAAATGCAATAAGTTAAGTGGTATATGAGTATTTCTTATAATAGTATTTATAATAATTTTTAGCACTTGCTTCATAGTTTCTTCAGAAATAGTCTTAATATACCTCATTTCATGATTTCCCTTTCTGTTATTATATCTATTTTTACCTCTACCTTTTCTTAACTCAGTCTCTAGTAGTAACTCTCTCTCTCTAATTGAGTCTATAAAATTACAATGCTATAGTAGGATAACATAGTTAGCTCTTCCCCTGTTTTAATAAATATTGGTTTAGGTTATTTCAGTTTAATGTGCACTAAACTAATAAAATCACTGTCATGTTTATGTTTAACATTAGCAGGCACATTTGGCAATTTTGGATCATATTTGATACTAAATGGCATCAGATTAATTATTGCTTTCTCAGTATTGACATTTCTTATTATAGCACAAGAAAATTTAGATTAATTTAGGAGAGAGAATGTAAGACTTTGGAATTATTTCAACTGAGAAAATGCTTATTGAGAATCATCTAGTGTTTGAAGGATAATGGTCAGTTAGTCTCCATCTACTCTGAGAAATACATTTAAAGACCAGCAGGAAGAATTTTGTGAAAGTGTGAGAATCCCTGGGAGCAAGGATTTTCTTTTTAAATATATTTTTTATTGATTTCAGAGAAGGAGAGAGAGATAGATACATCAATGATGGGAGAGAATCATTGATTGGTTTCCTCCTGCATGACCCCTACTGGGGATTGAGTCTGCAACTCTGGCATTTGCCCTTGACTCCTTGCCAAGCATCAAATCCTGGACCCTTTAGTCTGCAGGCCAACACTATCCACTGAGCCAAACCAGCTAGGGAAGAGCAAGGATTTTGAACACTGAAATGACCTACCAAAGATAATCTGGTATTTTTCTCTCTCTTATCTTTAGTGAGAAAATAAACAAACAAACAAAAAACAACTAGTGGTGTCACTGTGAGCATAATAGCTAGAGACAGAGGACTTTCTTAAATGAACCACAGTATGAACTAAATAACTGAATTAATTTTGATGTTTCACATCAGTCATTTTATGATTAAGAATAACTTCCATTGAATTGACAACCCAGGGTAGCTTTGGACAAAATTAGAAAGTTGATAGGTATGTTCTTTGATATCCTCTTTCTTTGTTTTTCTTCTTTCATGAATTATCTTTCTTCCTGATAGGCAGCATGACTTACTAGAAAAGCATAAACCTGAAAATGAATTCAGTTTCTCACATTAAAGTTGTTTGTCTGGCCCCAGTTGCCAAACCTGACTGAGTCTGTTTCCTCACATTCAGGAGGAGGATTATCAGTCCTACTTTATGGAGCTGATATGAGCATTTAATGGCACAATGTCACTATGTACTAGAATAAATAAATAAAAAAATGTTTCCTTTCCTTCCCTCTTATGGTCTCTCATTCCAGGAAAGAAAGCAATACATTTAAATCATCCTAAAATGTTATCATCTTAATTAAGTTATTATTTTCCAGGAATTTTTGAGTTTAGAAATAGCCTGTATAGAATTTTAAATTACATGGCAGAGATGAGGAAGGGAGACATTCATAGGCACAGGAAATACTCTTAAGTTCCCTCAACTAATATTATGAAGGTGATTATGTACAACCTCTGATCAGGAGTTTGGCCCACTTGCTCATGGTATTATATAAGTTATCAGCTGGTTGGCCAAGTAGTTTGACCTGGTAGTTCTGATGTAATGATCATTTATATGACATTTTAAAATGATGACATTCAATGAAATATTATTCAGCCTTTAAAAAATTAGATTTTGATGCATGGTATTATACAGATGAACCTTGAAACATTATGCTAAGTGAAATAAATCAGACACAAAAAGGACAAATATACTAGTATCATGGTCCCACTTATATAAGATGCTTTAGCTAGTCAAACTCATAGAGACAGAGAACAGAATAGTGGTTTCCAGGGAGTTTCAGTTTCGATAATGAAAAATTTCTGAAGATGGATAACAGTGATGGTTGCATAACAATATGAATGTACTTTCAACCACCAACCCGTACATATAAAGAAGGTTAAAATCTTAAATTTTGTGTCATGTATATTTACCACAATGACTAGGGTAAACTGCTAAATGCAAAATAAATGACATAATGTGAGAACTGAAAAATACAGATATTCCAGAGCAAGAGAAGATAAGTCACAGACTGAAAAATATTTGCAAAATATATCTTTGATAAGAAACTATTATTCAAAATATACAAAGAACTCTTAAAACTCAACAATAAGAAAATGAACAAGTTGATTAAAAATGGACAAAAAAAAACCCTTAAAAGATGTCTATCTAAAAAAAATATAGATGTGAGAAATAGAATGTAAAAACATGTTTCATGTTACATGTCATTAAGGACATGCAAATTGAAACAAAAAACAAGATATCTTATACACTGATGAAAAGGATCAAAATTCAGACCTCAAATGCTGGTAAGGATGCAAAGCAACAAGAAGTCTAATTCATTGCTGGTGGGTATTCAAAATGATATGCTTACTATGAAAGACAATTTGATCTTTTCTTACAAAACTAAACATATTCTTACCATGTAATCCAGCAATCATGCACCTTGGTATTTACCCCCAAAACTAAAAATTTATATCCATGTAAAAACCTACATACAGGTGTTTACATTAAATTTTTTCATAACTGCCAAAACTTGGAAGCAACCAAACTGTAACATATCCAGACAATGAAATATTGTTTAGCACTAAAAAGTAATGAGCTAGCATTCCATGAAAATACATTGAAGGAACTTAAATGCATATTACTAAGTGAAAGAAGACAATCTGAAAAGGCTACATACTATACACACACACACACACTTTGAATAATTATAAAAGCAATGTTTATTAAAATACATTTTATTTTCAAATTGAGCTATTAGTGTGTATCTATACGTTTTTTGGGTCACCCTACGTATGATTCTAACCAGAAAGGCAAAACTATGGAGACAGCAAAAATATCTGTGATTGCCAAGGGTTGGGAAAAGGAAGGGATGAATACGGTAGTGATACTATTTTATATGTATCTAAGATACTAGATACTAGATACTGGTGTATAAAATTCATGCACTGGTGGGGGGGCTCCACCATTTGCATTCCCAAAACCACCCCCTCCAGGTAACTCATCTGCATTCCAAAAACCACCCCCTCCATGTAACTCCTTGCAACCACTACCCCCTTGCATAAATAACCACTCTCCTGACTTCTAGGAACATAGATTTTCCTGTGTTTTTGTTTGTTTGTTTATTCTTACTAGATGCAAATAGAATAATATATTCTCTTTTGTCTCAAGTTTCCTTCGCAAACCTGGTTTGTTTGCTTTTGGTTTTATATTGCCTATAGATTGTTCATTCTTATTGTCATGTGGTGTCTTATTGTGTGAATATCCTGTAATGTATTTACCCACATTACTATTGATGGGTATTTGAGGTGTATCCCATTTGGAGCAGTTATGAAGTGGATGCCTATGAATATTATAGTTCATTTTTTTTAAAATGAATGTATGAATACATTTTTGTTGAGTATATATCTGGGGGTAAAATTGCTAAGTCAAGGGATAAACATATATTTGATTTAGTAGATACTATCAAGAAATTTTCTAAAATGGCTGTAGCAATTTACGTACCACTAGCTATTCATCTACAGTCTGACTGCTCTTTATCCTCACTAGGTTCACTAATTTTGTTATTTTTCTGTGTTCACTTTATCTGGTCTGGTAGTAGCTATGGCCACATCAATTCATATTGTTTATGAAATGGTTTTTCAGTCACCTCTGTCTAGATTTATCTAGATGTCTCCCCTTTTATATAGGTTGATGCTCATATGTAAAAAAAATAATCCAACTCCCTTTATTCTCTTACCTTACAACAAAATTATCATTTTACATCTTTATTCATTATAAAAAAAAAAAAAGTGGATTTTTGGTCTTATTTTTCTGGCAAACACTTCAAAAGACTCTGGTAGTATCAATATTTCCAAGCCCTGGTATATAACAATTAATGGTTGTCTGCAAAATTAAAAATCTAGCTTAATGCTTTTGAGATCTTTTAATAACTATCTTACTAATATAAGTGATTTGAACAGCTTGCTTTTATGAAGATGGAAAATCAAAATAGTTTGAGATCTCAAATGATTATAGTTATTTATATTAACTAAGAAAAAGTTAATTTTGTATCTAGTAGATTCCAGGATGTACAGAAAAAACGGGCCAGTTAAATTAGAGTCATGTTAAATCTTACCAATTCAGATTAAGAGATATTATAAAAGATTAAATTAGTTCTATTAAAAGTTCAGTTTTATGTCTTCCATGCATATATTATACAATTGGTCACTAAAGTACTTGTCAGAGGTCTCTTAGGAATTAGCTAAATTTCTAAAAAATGAATGGATAAGAAAAAAAATCATAATACATTAATTGTTTAAAGATTGGTAAAAATAAAATATCAAAATTTATTTTTTCTAGTCAGTTAAACATAAATTTTGAAGTACCATGCCTATTAGTGATTTACTATACCATTTCCCTTTGTTTACATATTTCTTCTATCACAAATTGAAAATGAGTAGCTAATTAATTATCTAATAAAGTGTTTGGTAACATTTTAATCTTTCAGAGATTCCCGTGATTAAAATTGTGTGCTTCTAAACAAAAACAATTATTTGCATATCAGCTTATTTATATAGGTTGCTAACATTTGCAAATCAATTTAAGTTTCTATAAATCAATTAACCATCATAATGCATTGCTATAAACACCAAACAGCATTATACTATTAATAATGTGTTTTTGGATACTTAACCATGTTGCAAAATCCATGAACAGGTCTGTCAGTCTTGTGTTTCTCCTCAGCTGTCACTTGCAGTTTAAAGATTGAAGATGCATGTTCATGTTTACACTAGAATTCAAGCTCAGGGCCACACCAGTGTTTGATGGTGAAATCTCTCTGACCTTGAAAAAAAGTTATGTCTTATTTAGCTATCCTTGAAGGGCATAAAAGGATGACCTTTAGGTATTTAACTAGATAGATTCATTATCATCTATTTATAGGGTTTTGGGGATTGACCAAAGGAATATAATACATAGTTGGTACTGCAAAAGGCTGTGTGCCAGTTGAAAAAGTACACTTTATAGTTTTTAATTGAGCAGGTAATGAGCCAAATCCCTGCCATTCCATTCACCACAAACCTGCTAGAAATGCTCATCAGGTGCTATTTTCATTTGTTATAATTAAGGTCATTCTTGTTATTCCTTATTGTGATCTCAACCTCACTTCCTAATATTATTGTAGGAGTCTCTCTCTTTCTCTCTATCTCTATCTCTATCTTTATCTGTCTCTCTCTATATAAATATATATAGATATTTATATATAGAAAGAGAGAGAGAGAGAGAGAGAGAGAGAGAGAGAGAGAGAGAGAGAGAGAGAGAGAGAGAGATATCAGAGAAGGAAGGAGAGGGAGAGAGAGACAAAAACATTAATGATGAGAGAGATTCATTGATCAGCTGCCTCCTGCATGCCCCATGCTGGGGATCAAGCCCAAAACCCAGGCATGTACCCTGACCAGGAATTGAACCATGACCTCCTGGTTCATAGATTGATGCTCAATCACTGGTCAGGCTAGGAGATACTCTATTTTTAATTTGAATCCATGTTAACTTTCTTATTTTCATAGTTCTATAGGTTTACATTAGACTTGCATAGTGCCATTTCTCTTTTCGGTATACATGGTATGCTAGGATATAATCTTCACAGGTACAGACACTTTTGTTTATTTTGTTCACTGCTATATCCCCAGAGTCTAGATTAATGCCAGACATATTAGGTACCAGTAAAATTTGTTTAATGAATGCATGATAAATGTCAATTTAAGCTTCGGGTAAATTGTTACAATTGAAAAATAAAATTTAACTAGTAATTTACATCTATTTTTAGATATCTTTGATAAAGGGATACATTTGTTTTACATAAGACTTCCAAATAATCCCAGAAGGCAAAACCAAAACACCTCTCTTCTTTTTGTTCTTAGTCCTCAAGCTGAGCACCTACCCTTTCTTATTTCCTTTATTGACACAATCTTTGAAAGAAAAAAATTTTCTCTACTTCTTTGCTGATGGGTCAGTCTTCTAATCCCTCCTTCCTTTGCATTCTGGTTTTTACTGTTCCAATTTAATTTCTCTCACTAATGTCACCTAATGTCTCCCACTTATAAGATCCAATGCTTTCCTCCTGGCCTCTCTCTTTTTCTTCCTCTCCCTCCCACTTTCTAGATCATTGGTCCTCAGTCTGTTCCTTTTTGTGAAACTCCTTCCTTGGCTTCTGTTTATCTCTTTTTCCTGATTTTTCTTATACATTATTGCTTATTTATGAGCTCCCTTTATGACTTCCTGTTCTTACTGTTGCAGGCAGAATTGGCCTTCCTCCACCCCACTTCTCTTCTTACTATATATCTTTCATCCTGTGACCTCATTCATTCTCTTGACTACCTATATCACCAATTCAAACCTCACCCACAGATCCCTCACCCTCACATCCCTCACAAAGCTTTCTAAGTTTTTCTACCTGTATATTCCTAAGATTGAACCTATTCAAATTTACCATATTCAAAACTTAAGTCATTGTCAATTTTTTGAATGCCATCTCCCATTTTCCCTGTTTCAGGTAAAAGCTTTACCATCTTAGATACTCAAGCAAAAAGATTAATGTTAATTCTTGACTTCTCCTTTCTCCTCCACACCCAGCCACTGAATCCTATAAATTCTAAAACAAAGTTGATTTTATTATTCACAGTAGTTATGTTCCCCATAAAGTCACTTGGAGCAATAAATTAGTGAGTAGTGAACCACTGCTCCCAGTGGAAATATAGGGTTAGATTCCTGTGAGCCACTGGTCATGGAATTTTTGTCAAGTGATTAATATATAACCTTGTTTTGGGTGTTTGGCTTAAAAACACCTTAATTAAAACATATTGTTGATCCATTAATGTTAAATTCACAGTTAATAAACAGCATAATAATTCAGCCTGAAAGAAGTTATCTAACACACATATTTTCTTCAAAGACACATCATAGTCTTCTTACACTTAGCAACACTATTTGGGGGCCATTTTAAATAGTGAAATCACAAAAAAAAAATCACAAAGAGGTGAAAAACATGGCACTAAATAGACTGTGGAAGGGACGCTTGGTTTCAGTTTGAAAATTGAAGCAGGAAAACAGAACATCACTTGTTTGATCTCAGCTGGGAATAT
Organism: Pipistrellus kuhlii; assembly: GCF_014108245.1. Lineage (NCBI taxonomy): Eukaryota > Metazoa > Chordata > Mammalia > Chiroptera > Vespertilionidae > Pipistrellus > Pipistrellus kuhlii. Next base: position 7,415,010 of record NW_023425404.1, read on the forward strand.
GCATATTAAACAAGTCAAATTTTGCACTACCCTATGCATGTTGGCAAATGACTATAAGTGACACAAGTATTGATTTAGGATTTTAAAAAATGTTTAGTGAGTTGGCATATTTGCATATGCAGACTTTGGAAGTACTTAGGATGAACTGTACATCTAACTCCCATTCCTTCAACTCCATTTCTTTATAGGCATTATTTTTTTTTCCTGCGTTATTATAGTTTCTACCTAACTATTATCATTGACTCAGATCTCTCTTTAATTTCTCCTCCTACTGTTTTCAATAAGTCATCATTGATCTAGTTGCATTGCAGTGTAATAATTATCAGTGTTGACTCCAATAGTGAAGAAACATTTAAATGAATCAGCACAACACATAGATTAGCCCCATCCTACCTTTTCAGTCCCATAATTCATACCTAATGTGGGACCTAATTTTTTTTCTCCTCCTTTCTAAGTTCTTGTAGCTGGGACAAATATTGCATAATCAGAGACAGGTTAACAACAACAACAAAAAACTGTTCAAGTTTATTATACAAAAAATATGTGGGGTCCATAAGAATATGAAAACCCAAATAGACATTGGACTGTTGAGGTTTATATGCCATCTTGAAGAAAGGAAAAAGGAGGGAAGCAGGGTTCTTGGATTAGAGGGGAAATAGGCAATTTACAGAGTTGAACATGTGGCAAATTAATTCCTGCTAGACAACCCAGGAACAATGAAACAGAGGGAGGAATCTAAAAGGCCCTGGCTAAGATTCTTTCTATCATCTAATTCCAAGTGAATATCCTAAAATTCCCTTCCTGAAGTAAGCCTTTTCATCCTTTTGTTTTTTTGTTCTTGTTAATTCTCACCCAAATATGTTTTTCCACTGATATTTCAGAGAGAGTTGAAGGGAGGGGGAGAGACACAGAGAGATAAATATTGAGAGAGACACATTGATTGGTTGCCCCAACACAGGCCACGACCAAGGCTAAGGATCAAGTTTGTAACCAAGGTATATGCCCTTGACCAAAATTGAACCTGGGACCCTTCAGTACACAGGCCTATGATCTATCCACTGAGCCAAACTACTTAGGTCCAAGCCTCTCCATCTTAAACTCTTAGGCAAAAAAAGGATAGGGTCAGGGGCTCTTTATGAGTCTTTTGTTTCTTAATAATAAGCTTAAAAATCAATATCACTATGCACACTATTTTCTTTATGAACATAGCTATTTAGTGTTCAAAAAAACCCTATATTGTTATTTTATGTTTTTAGACCTTTTCATATTTTTCACACTCTCAGTATCACCTCATCCCTCTTAATTGCTGGGTAAAGATAGGCCTTAGATATCTTCTCCTTTGAGTAACCATTTTAATTTTTGCCAGGCACACATTATCCTCACCTTGACTTTATAGATTATTATAATAAAACAGGACTATTATTTTCTTAGGCCTCCTCATACACTGTGCCTTTCTGAAAGGTAGGAGCATATGTTATTCATATAATTTCTCTCTCTCTCTCTCTTTATATATATATATATATATATATATATATATATATATATATATACACATATATATGTATGTATATAATTGGTTAGTAGGTTTTATGAATTCAACTTCCAAAATTTCTACTAGTACAAGGCTTAATATCTGACCCTTGTTAGCCTAATAATATATGTGTATAGAGTAAATGGATAAATGAGCCAATAAACAATTAAATATTGGCCAGTTTATGAGGAATTTTTTATTGGTCATATACTTTTCATTAATAGTTCATAAAAGATCATAAAATAATGGTCCAAAACTATGTACTAAAATTAAAGCAACTAGACTATATAACCATTTGCTGAAATTTATTCCTAATATAACCTGCCTCCATGAATGTATCACATTTCCTATAAAATAGAAATAAGATGACAAGACATTTTGAAATTTACTGAGCTGTTGACATTTTAACTTAGTTGGTGTGGGTCAATTGCCAATGATTACTTTGCTAACATTACTTAATGCAACAATAAGAAAAGAAATGTGTTAAGAGTCTGAAGAATACTGAGTTACAAATATTTTATAGTTAGTTTCTCTGGGGGGAAATCATAAAAGAGAAAATGGTAATATCAAGAACGGTTCAGTGGAATAGATTCTAAATGATAGTGTAAAAACTTTAGACTTTATTTTTCTTTGGTAATACATTTGAAATAGTGGGTATCTTTTGCTATAATCTAGCTTTACATTTAGAAAAGTCATTTATATGCTGATGAATTTAATATCTTTTGCTCTCATGTTTAGATGAAAATTGTTGGGTTACTTGGATGTTAGCAAGAAAAATTAAACTTCTGAAATGCTTCATTCAGAAATAGAAATTGGGTGTTTTATTGTATTTTCTTTAATGGATGAAAAACTAGAAAAAATACATTTTTACCTATGGAAATCTTATCTTTTATATTTAAAATGTGCAACTATTGTTTAGAAGCTATAATAAAGCTTTTATCTCTCCTTGTGTTCATAAATGCTTGCATGTATGTGTCTGTAACAAGATAAACACCCCACTAGGCTGTGTATTTATCTCTTCATTTCTTTTCCCTTCTGAGATTGGGATTCACAATCAAATACTGAGAAGGAGAAGCAGAACTGTGAAGTATAATGGAAAGAGATTTGCTCTTGACTTTGGCTTTAAGTTTTACCTCTGTTTCCTCACTAAAATTATGTTGCTTAGAGGAAATCACTTAGTATCTCTTGACCTTATTTTTCTTACCTGTATAAATGATTCCATTGGACAACATAATTTCACTTTATTTTTTAAATTCTTTGATGATTGGTGAAAATTCAGTTACTACAGGGGTGTTGACAGAAATATTTATTCCAAACATGGAGTAGACATTTAACACACTGACTGCATATTTATTAAATGAAGGAATCCTGTGTAATGGGTAATTTTATGTGTCCACTTGACTGGGCCAGAGGGTGCCCAGACATTTGGCCAAACATTATTCTGAGTATGTCTGTGGGAATGTTTCTGGATGAGATTAACATTTTATTTGGTAGACTGAGAAAAGCAGATTGCTATCCCTAATGTGGGTGGACCTCATCCAATCAATTGAAGACCTGCATAGAACAATAAAACTGAGTAAGAGGGAGCTTCTTCTGGCTAGCACCTTGATCTGGACACTGGTCTTTTCTGGCCTAAAAATCAGCTCTTCTTGGGTCTCAAGCCTGCCAACATTTGGACTGGAATTATACATTGGCTCTCCTAGATTTTTAGCTTGCCAACTCCAGAGGTTGGGACTGCTCAGCTATTATAACTGCATGAGGTTGTTCTATAAAATACACATCCATCCATCCATCCATCCATCCATCCATCCATCCATCCTATTGGTTCTGTTCCTTTGGAGAACCCTAATACATCTATTATTCTTCTCATGCATTTCTCTACCTATTTCAAATTAGTCATTAATTTTTGTGTATTATGCTTCTAAAATACCCGACATCTTCTCAAACTAAAATTTATTGAAATGATGCTTTTGTTATTTTTTTAAACAATGCAAACAGTCTTATTTATTCAATTTATCTACTCACAAAACTGTGTAAAAAGTGGACCAACAATTTTCTAAAGATATATTTCATTATAAATAAGTAGATTTTTATCCAGATAAGTTTTTGAGATTTTTAAAATTATATGTGCTCTAATAAGTTAAAATATGGAACTACTGTACAGATTATTTCATTTATTTAAAAAACGCAAGTGATAGGCTTGGCTCAGTGGTAGAGCATCAATCTGTGAACCAAGAGGTCACAATTCAATTCCCAATCAGGGCACATGCTTGGGTTGCGGACTCAATCCCCAGTGTGGGGTGTGTAAGATGCAGTTGATCAATGATTCTCTCTCATCATTGACATTTCTATCTCTCTCTCCCCCTCTCCCTTCCTCCTGAAATCAATGAAATCAATAAAAATATATTTTAGAAATAGATAAAATAAAAGGACATTGGGGAGGAAATAGGGAATAGTCCAAGCTATTGGTACCAGCGTATTTAAATGTAAGAGCTATAAACATCTACTAATAATGGGAATGTGTCCTAAAACTATAACTTCCTCTTTCCAATATCATAATTAACCAAGCAGGCAATGCTCTATGTACTGGGGAAAGAAATATGAAACTGTGTAGTCATTATTTTTAAGGAGTCTAGTGGAAGGGAAACAGATAGGATCATATAAATTATAGGGAAGTATCTAAGTCCTGTAATGGGAGTTGGTTTTATCCATTGTTAAATGGGATAATAGTAATAATAAGTACTTCATATCATTATGAGGTTTAGATTAAATGACATTATGTTAGCTTTTGCTCAATATCTTAGTGGGTTTCTAAAACCAAATTGTGTTTCTCTTATTACACAAGGGGTGCAGATTATCTATGGTTTTGCTGGATTTGATTGATCTCTGCTGGGCTCTATGTGTCTTTCATGTTCAGGGAGCATGCTGGAACATCCTATTCTCATGGTGCAGACAAGAGTAAGGGAGACAGAGCCAAAGTATATATAGGCATATAAAGCTTTTGCTTGGTTCCTCTGATTTACTCAGATATTATTGACTAAATCAAGGTATATGGCCAATCCAAAAATCAATAGACAGGAAAGAATACTTTGCTTTCTATAAGCATGGCACAAGTGAAAAGCAAATAAATATTTATAAATAAATAGTACAATCTACCTCAAGATATAATACATAAAAAACAGTATAATTTCAGGCATAGGGTATGTGTACAGTGTTGGTAATTACATAACTACATAACAATAGCAACACTAATGAGTCAGAATACATAAAACCCAAAGTAATGGAGTAATTTTATTGTTGCCGGGGAATGTAGCCTTGTAGCGGAAATATTGGGTCAGTCAGAGAGAGAGGAAGGGCATTCTAGATAGGAAGAACATAATGGACAAAGATCAGTGATATAGAGGGATTAAATTAGAGACTACCTAGGTGTGGAATTTATGTCCCTTCCTGAAAATTATGTCTAGTGACTAACTAATTATAACTTACGATGATTTCAGAAGCAAGTAACAGAATATTCCATTAAGATTATCTTAAATAACAAAACATGCATTATATTACTAAACAAGAAATCTTAAGGTGGTGAATTTCAGATTCACTCAATATTGGAAGGATGTCTTCACTAACCTAAGGTTTTACCTTTCACTCCTTCCACCCCTTGGTGGTATATCTTTCCTCTTGTGTTCATAAGTTGGCTTTTGTTACTCAAGGTATCATGTCCTGACTCAAAAGCATCTATTTATAGGATGAGAGTTTTTTTTTTCTTTTGCATTTCTTCTTAACAGTTCAGAAAATGTTTTTTAAAAGCCCCCTTCAGAGCTGAATTCTTTTGTCTAAATATTCACTGGAGAAAAGAAATGGTATCACCATGATTAATTTAGAATAATAAAGAATCTAAGAAAGTTCTTTTTTTTTTCTTTCTAGACAAGAATAAAATCAGGATTCTCTGAGGGAAAAAAAAAAAGAGGGTAACATGAATGGTGTCTACTATGCACAGATATGATATTTATGTTTTTTATTCAAGATCAAGTATTTGGGCCGAGACCGGTTTGGCTCAATGGATAGAGTGTCGGATTGGGGACTGAGGGGTCCCGGGTTCGATTCCGGTCAAGGGCATGTACCTTGGTTGCGGGCATATCCCCGGTAGGGAGTGTGCAAGAGGCAGCTGATCGATGACTCTCTCATCAATATTTCTAGCTCTCTATCCCTCTCCCTTCCTCGCTGTACAAAATCAATAAAAAATATATTAAAAAACAAAACAACAACAACAAAAAAAGATCAAGTATTTGGGATTGATGACCACCTCAGCAAATGTTATTTTGACTTAAATCATTGATATTATATCTTTGAATAACTTCTGACACTAAATTATAGTAGAGAACTGAAAAAAAGTTAGAGATTCAAGTGTGGGATCAATAGATTTCTTGCATTTTGTCTGGATGTGTTGTTAACATGGAGACACAGCATTGGGTCTAGAGCTAAGGTGTGGCTTCTACCTTTACCTTTCATAAGTACTAGAGGCGTGGCAATTGTATAATCTGGTTTATATGATCAACTGAAATAGGATTCATTGAAAAAATGTTATATTACTTGCTCCTACCTATTTCTTAATCACATTGAATAAATTCCTTACCCTATTTTTAAAAATTTTTGTTTATTGATGTGCTGTGTTGAGCTTAATCAATATTGACAACTGCTGCTACAACAAAAATATCAGAGACTGTGTGACTTAAAAATCATTAATTTCTTAGAGTTCTAGAGCCTGGGAAGTCTAAAATCAAGACACAGGCAAATTCAGTGTCTGGAGAGGGCCTGCTTTCTGGATCACAGTCAGCTCTCTTCTCCCTCTGATCTTCATGAATTCATAAAGGCCCTAAATCTATCATGGAGGTTCCACACTCATGACATCATTTAAACCTCATTATCTCAAAGGCCCTACTTCCCAATACCATCTAACACATTGGGAATTAGGCTTCACCATACAAATTGAAGGTTGGGGGAGGGGAGAACAAACATTCTGTCTATAGTAGCAACTAGTAATTTTCTATTTAAAAATAAAACCCTTAAAATAAATAAAAATAAAATAAAACCCTTCATTTTATGTAAACCTAAAGGATAAGACAATTCAGTATCCTCCCTTGATATACATTCAACTATGCACCATTACAGAGGCCAATCTGAACATTTGGTCATTTAAAAGCTTTCTACAGTGGTATGCTGAATCCCAGGGGTAATTTTGCAGTGAACATTAAATGCTGACAAGATGATGTGAGTCAATACACACACTCACACTCTGTATTAGGATTCTAAAAATGTTAAAGCTTAATTTATTTATTGAATACAATGAAAAAAAAAAGAAATTTGTGAAGCAAAAGGTAGAAATTAATTTATTTTCTTGGTCCATATTCTAATATTCAGACAGTATGGTTCTGTGACTTATTGCTAATACCCCTGTTTATGACATATTTCAATGCCTACACAGTTTTAGTTCTCATGATTTTCTTTTGTTCATATGTTTGAGTCAATTATGTTAGCTATTCATCAGTGAATTAGATAAGTCTCTACCACTTTGTCCTTCAGTGTCTCTAATTATAAGCCTTTTGGCGCCCCCACATTCTATTGCCTGATGGAATTTAAATCACAAAATGGAGCAGAAATAAATAAATCAAAATGCATGGGCTTTATGGGAAAGATTATTCATCAGATAAGATCTGAAAGATATATTAAAACAATGAGAAAGAAAGAGATGAAATGGCTGTTTTAGTGGGTAGATCCCTTGAGGCAAAGGCCTTTATAAGAACAGAGATATAGTGGAGAAAAAGGAACCATAAAAAGGTTTAGCCTTAGCTGGTTTGGCTCAGTAGGTAGAGTGTCAGAATGAGGACCAAAGGGTCCAGGATTTGTTTCCTGTAGAGGGCATATGCCCAGGTTGTGGGCTCGATCCCAGAAGGGGGCATGTAGGAGGCAGCCAATCAATGATTCTTCCTCATCATTAATGTTTCTATCTTTCTCTCTCCCTTCTTTTCTGAAATCAATAAAAATTATATTAATGAAAAAAAAAAAGGTTTAGCCAACACAGTTTGCCTTTGCTGGACAGATCCCACTTTCCCTCTTATTTGACTGGTAATTTAAAAATTTTAAAACATTGAACAAATAAAGCTTTCTTTTAAATATTTATGTCAGGATTTATGGTCTACCTCTTAATATTTTCTCCTGAAGAAAACCAAATTAACAACAAAAAAAAGGGCACAACAGTTTTCAGGTTCATTCAGCATATTTATATATTTATATATTTATAATGCCATCAATAGAACATGTTTAAAGTAGATGAAAGGTTCTCTAGGAGCGAATACCTACTAAAAACAAAACACTGTCCAAGGGAAATTTCATTCATTATCATTTTCATAAATTCTAGAGAGCATTAGTATAAATCTATGAATAAATATATAAATTTTATATACTTACTAATTTAAGAAAAGCTAGGCTTCCTTCTTTTAATCATAATTTTATTGTTCTTGCCCTCTTCTTGTTTAGTTCTAGCTAGAAGCAGAAATTATTATGTAGCTTTGATTTAAGGATTTACATTTTATTTTTTAATCAATATAGACTAATTGTACACTGTTAGTGGAAAGACAAATTGGTACAACCTTAAGCAATATATATTGCATCTTTAAAATGTTTATATCTTTAACTTAATAATTTTTCCTTGTACTCAGTCTAAATAAATGATCTGATATATTCCCAAAATTATGTCAAATACACTTATTGGAACATTATTTTAATTTCAAATAATTAAAATTACCAATAAGTTACTGATTAAACAATTTAGAGTATAGTTATATGAGCAGATTATATGCAGCCATTATATATCATAATTAAGCCAGCTGGTGTGTCTCAGTGTTTGAGTGTTAATTTATGAATCAGGAGGTCTTGATTTGATTCCCGGTCAGGACACATGGCCCAGTTGTGGCTAGATCCCCAGTGTGGGATGTACAGTAGGCAGCTAATCAATGACTCTCTTTCATCATTGATTTTTCTATCTCTCCCTCTTCCTTCCTCCTTGAAATCAATGATATATACATACATATATAAAAGATCATATTTTTTTTAACATATTTTTCATTGACTTCAGAGATGAAGGGAGAGAGACAGATAGAAGCATAAATGATGAAAGAGAATCATCGATCAGCTGCCTTCTGCACACTGTGATCTCCTGGTTCATAGGTCAATGCTCAACCACTGAGCCACACCAGCCAGGTTAAAAAGATCATAATTTAGAACAGTAATAATTTAGGTAAGTTAAAAGTATTAAATGAAAGGTTAGTTTATAATATAGGTATAGAGTATAACTCCAATTTTATTTAAGTTCCTATAAATCTATGAAAATAACACACATGTCAAAAGATTAACAATGATTATCTGGGTTGAATGAAATATTATGAAATATTTTCATTTTTTTCTTCAATTTTGTCTGGAGTTCCAAAGTTTATATAATAAACATGTGTTGCTTTGCTAAATAAGCAATAATATTAAGATTACAAATTAAAAAAAAATGTTTCCAATTTAAAATCAACAAATAAGTCAGACAAGGAATGGAACCATTTTTTATTTTCCAGCTCATCTTTTCCAACCTTTTTTACTTTGGACTAGATGTTGTAATATATGTGTTCTTGTTTTTTAAGCTCAATTGTTTTTTTTTCCATAACTTGTATCAGATTTCTAAATTAACCATGAAGAAAACTCATTCATTCCTTAAATACTCTTGAAAGAAGCTGTCTGATATAAAGGCAACAGGAAAAATGAGCTGTGGACTTCTTTCTCTAAGAAAATCAAGCTCTAATTTAAAAAACAATATAATTCTAGGTATTTCTCTGCTCATTATTATCCTGTTTGAGGCAGCCCACAAACATTGTGCTTCTTGCTTTTACTTCAGACTTTCCCCAACTTGTGTTCTATTTTTAGGATTATGAAACATCTTATAATTGATGGTATATTTCATGTAATGGTACTTGAGTCCCTCTGAAACAGTTTTTTTTTAAATTAGAAACTATTTTAAATATGCAAAAATATGTACTTTCCATCACCTCTATTCATATACCAAGTCTCAAATTGTAAGAGATCCTTGTTTTTTATAGCTGCATAGTATTTCATGGTGTAAATGTATCACGGCTTTTTATTTATTCATCTATTGATAGGCAGTTTGGCTGTCTCCATATCATAGCTATTGTAATTGCACTCCTATAAACATAGGGATGCATATAGTCGTTCAAATTGGTATTTCGGGTTTCTTAGGATATATTCCTAGAAGTGGGATCACTGGGTCAAATTGTAATTTTACTTTTTTGAGGAAACTCCATACTGTTTTCCACAGTGGCTGCACCATTCTGCATTCCCACCAGCAGTGTACTAGGGTTTCCTTTTCCCCATATCATCACCAGCAATTATTGTTTGTTGATTTGTTGCTGATAGGTCTGAGGTGATATATCATTGTCATTTCAATTTGCATCTCTCTGGCCATTAGTGACAGAGCATTTTTCATATACTTTTTGGCCATCTGCATGTCCACATTGGAGAAGTGTCTATTTAGGTTTTAGCCAATTTTTAAAATTGGATTGTCTGTCTTCCTTTTGTTAAGTTGTATGAGTTTCTTATATGTTTTGGAAAGTAATCCCTTATCAAATGTATCATTGCCAAATACGTTCTCCCTTACAGTGGGCTCCCTTTTAATTTTGTTGATGGTTTCTCTTACTGTGCAGAAGCTTTTTATTTTTATGTAATTTGTTGATTTTCTTCTTAGCTCCCATTGCCTTATGAGATGTATTGGTAAACATAAGAGACATATCTGAGATTTTCCTGCCTATGGTTTCTTCTAAGATTTTTATGGTTCCACAACTTAAATTTGTCTTTTACCCACTTTGAGTTTATTCTTGTATAGGTGTAAGTTGGTAGTCTAGTCGCATTTTTTTGGCATGTATCTGTCCAATTTTCCCAACACCACTTATTAAAGAGACTGTCTTAACTTTATTGTATGTTCTTGCCTCTTTTGTTAAATATTAATTTAGTGTAATAAGCTTGGGTCAATTTCTGGGGTCTCTGTTCTGTTCCATTGATCTATATGCCTATTCTTGTGCCAGTACCTGGCCATTTTGAATACAGTGGCTTTGTAGAATAAATTGACATCTGGCATTGTAATCCTTCCACCTTTATTATTCTTTCTCAAGATTGCTGTAGCTAATCGGGGCCCCTTTAGGTTCCATATAAATATTTGGAGGGTTTGTTCTAGATCTGTGAAATATATCATTGGTATTTTACTAGAAATTGCATTGAATCTATAGATTACTTTGGATAGTATGGACATTTTAATGAGTCTACCTATCTATGAACGTAGTATATTCTTCCACTTGTTATAGCTTCCTCTATCCCCTTTTTCAACATCTTATAGTTTTTCAAGCACAGGTATTTTACCTCCTTGATTAAGTTTATTTCTAAATATCTTAAATTTTTTTGCAATGATAAATGGGATTTTTTTTCTCTTTCTGTGAGTCCATTATTGATGTATAAAAATGTCATCAATTTCTGGGTGTTAATATTTTATCCTGCTACATTGCCAAATTCATTTATGAATTTAGTGGGGGTTTTTTTGGTGGAGTCTGTCAGGTTTTCTATGTATAATTTCATGTCATCTGCATATAATGACAGTTTTCCTTCCTCTTTACCAATTTGAATGCCTTTTATATTTTTCTTCATGTCTGATCACTCTGGCTAGGACTTACATACTATGTTTAATAAGATTGGTAAATGTAGACACCTCTGTCTTGTTCCTATTCTTAGGGGACATGGCTTTAGGTTTTGCCCATTCAGTATGATGTTTTCTGTAGGTTTGACATATAAGGCCTTTATCATGTTTCAATATGATCCCTCTATTCCACTGTGCTGAGAGTTTTTATTAAAAGCTGTGTTGGAATTTGTCAAATGATTTTTCTGTGTCAATTGATATGATCATGTGCTCTAGGTTCAAAAACACACACAAACCAAAACAAAACACAAAACAACAAGAAACTGAGGTTTTCTTTCTGACTGCCTCCAGTCTACCAGCTCCAGGCTCTGTAGTGGCAAACAGTCCTGCCACCTTTCATGGCTGGATATTATATGGGCCACTGGTCTTGGGTCCGGTGCTAGAGCTGTGGAGCCCAGACTGGGTTCTGAGCTTCAATATTATAAGGAAACAGACCATCCTACGATCAAGAGCTTTCTCTTCACTCTTAGCCTGCTGCCCATGAAAGCTGAGTCTGCCTCTCTTGCAGCTTCACCCTTCCTACTAGTCTCCCTGCATTTTCTATTCTTCTTTGATATGGACCTCCTTAGCTGGACCTCAGTTGGTAATTCTGGGTGCATGTTTACCACTTTTGTTTTATTTCCAGTCTGGCCCTGGGAAGAGGTTCAAGAAAGGTCTGCCTATTCAGCCACCATTTTCTCCTCCCCTTCAAATTATTTTTTTAGCATAACTAACTTGTTTTAAATGTTAGTCTTTTGTAACTTTGCTGCTTATAATCCTTCAATCTCTTCTAATTGCTTTGTGAGTGAAATCTCAACTGTTGCATGTGGCCTACAAGAACATGCAAAGTCTTACCCTTGCCTCTTTCCAGGAGAGGTTATTCTAGACCATGTTCAAGCAGAATCTGCCTCTTTCTCCTTTGTACTATCCTCTGTTTTAATTCCCCATCCAGTGCCTAGCACAGTGTTATATATGTAACAGGTTTTTAATTAATGTTTGCCAAAATAAAATAGCATGAAGATTAGAAACAGATTTGGAAATGGTTTTCATATGTGGAGTGAGAGGAGAAAGGAGAGCCAGTAAAAGAGGGAGAACTGGTGACAAAAACAAAGAAAGAATAGCAATTAAAATTGGAGAAGAAAACAAAAAACAAAAAAACAGCCCTAACTTATTTGGCTCAGTGGATAGAGCATTGGCCTGGAAACTGAAGGGTCCCAGGTTCGATTCCAGTCAAGGGCATGTACCTTGGTTGCAGGCACATCCCCAGTAGGGAATGTGTAGGAGGCAACTGATCCATGTTTCTCTTTCATCAATGTTTTTCTCTATTCCTCTCCCTTTCTCTCTGTAAAATAATCAATTATATATATATATATATATATATATATATATATAAAATAAAATCAGATAGATTGCTAAGTAATGAAATTGGTTTGATTTTGGTTTTCAAAGAAGAGGAGGAACTCAAATACAGCACAAGGATCAAAGAAGAGGAAGTCATTAGAAACTTTTGGGGAATGAGTTTTAAGAAATTAGTGACTGGGAGATAGAAGCCACATGACAAACACTGAGAAATGTGTGGCCAGGCGGCTGAAGCAAGAAGTACCTTTGAGAATTTTAATCATTAAAGGTAAAGCAACATGAAGTTCATGTGAGAAGTTGGAGTATAGAAGACTGGTGAACAGTGTCCCTTTTACTCCCCCAAATAATGTGTGTTAAAACTACTATCCTTTCCACTTAATTTGGGAAAGTTAAGGAATGTGATGATGATTTACACATTTTTTTCCACATCAACTACTTCTGAATCTTGGAGAGATTGTTAAGATACAAGTTGGATGTGGAAAGACCTGGGTGTTGACAAAAGAACATCCAGCCTAAAAAAATTCTTTTAAGAGTTTATTTGAGCCAAATTGACAATAATTGCTAGGAAGAAAAATCAGTAGGTGGAGAAAATGCTCCCCAGGATGGCAGTTTTCCAACTTAATTAATTAAGATAGAGTATATATATTTATATAATTAAAGGAAGAGAAGTTTGGGGATTATATGAAATCCATTGGCAGTAAATTAGGGAGGCAGGTAAAAGCAAAGTGGGAAAAATCTCTGAGATTGGATAGAAAGTAAGATACAGTGAGGCATCTTTTATGTGGGTGGGTACAGGATAGTCAACATTTATGTCATAGTGAGATGGCATGTGGACAACAAGCAAACAGTGTGGTCTTTTGTACTGATGCCTTGGTTGTGCCCTGAAGTATCAGAAGAGAAAAGTATGCTGACATTTCAAAGTCTGGAAAAGAAAAGTATGCTGACATTTCAAAGGTATGTTATCTTAGCTACATGAAGACAATAGACAATTTCAAAGATAAAGATTGTCCTGTGTCAAGGAAGCTATAGACTTAGGACATGATTACCCTCCATGTCTTCTTTTAGTTAGGCATTTTCATGTTCAGACAACCTCGTGTGGTTACTTTTATTCTCTGGGTTTATAAGGCCTGCCATGTGAGCATCCCCTGAGTTTGTCAGGTTTAGAATGAGACCGTTTTGCATCCACATGGGTGTGGTTGGGGAAAAGCAATAAACATACAGACACACACACACATCAGACACAACAAGAGATCTTAATATGTAAGTTACTTAGTTACATTTTCAATTTTTTCAAGAAAATGTGCATATTTTTAAAGTAATACACATTCATTGTCATTATAACATAGTCAAATGAAAAGAAAATCACATGTAATTCCTTTGCCAAGAGAAAACTCTTAGCATATCCGCATTAGGTGTGTGTGTGTGTGTGTGTGTGTGTGTGTGTGTGTGTGTGTGTATAAATATGCCTAACACATAAATTAATTTTAGCATTATAATTCACAGTTTTAAAGATTAGATAAGAATTTAGTGGGTTCATTTGTTATAGAGTTCATTTGCTGTTAAACTGGTTAGAACTGTTTATAACTATTTGTTTCCCCAGTGGAAGCTCCCAGCTTATATTTACATTTAATGATTATGCTGTTTGAATGTAGTCTAACAACAGTGAGACATTTATGACAAAGATATCTGAATAGCAAGCTAAAGGCAGAAGTTCTGGGCATAATGACCCCAAAAGAGATGGACAATTGATAGTAAGTTGTAAAATTTTGACAATAAATAATTCAGGCTTTCCTCTTACCCAAATAAACTCACTATCTCAGCAGTTCTTGGTGTACCTTTGTTTCCCTGAATGCTATCTTCCTTCCATGATGTCATAACTGCTTTGTATCCAAACCTATGATGCCTTTTGGATGGGAATGTAACCAGGAATGTCCTAAACACCCCCAGAGAGAGGCTGTTCTGGTCTTCAGAACTGACACGGGAAGTGAAACTACTGGGACAAAAGCTCTTGCCCTTTCTTGTTATATTTCTAGTTGATTGCTATGGGACCCAAGCTTTGGTTCTCTATTAAGACTTTTGGGGAAACTGAAACTTTGACCTTAAAGAGTTCCATCAGGTTTACAGAAAAAAGCAAGTAAGGCTGTTACATTTTGCTGGTCCCTTATGAAAACTATAGCTTCAAGGTACCACTTAGTGTTGGTTTGAGACTTCCGTGCTATCTATTAGGGGAAATGAAACTGGCCTGGCTTCTAATGCCAGCTGCACTCTGATACTGCTCTTCGCTGCATTTTACAAAGTTCTTTAGATGTCATGCCACAAAAATAATAATTCTGTGAGCTTTTTTATCCCCAATAAGTGCTCACACACTGAATTTAATTAAATTCCCCTTTATCTCTTATGCTGAAAACAAGAAATGAACAATACCCATTAAAATGACTATTACATTCACATCAAATGGATTTCAACCCACAGCTAAAATGATATGAAGAAAGTCATAGTCATGTGGGGCCCAATATGGTATGTAAATTTTCAACCTTTTGGAACCCTAAATTATTTTAATCTTCAAATGTAATTATCATGAATGTCAGTCAAACTTTCTCAAGGCTTCTTTCTGTTGAACCAAAAGAAACAAATGAGACTATGAAGGCTTCAAGCTTTACAAACTCATGATTAACTCCTCCATGACCAGTGGGCACTCAGGCTCAGAGGAAAGAAGACATTTCTAAGTGGGTCATAGGGTCTGAAATATAGTTTGCAGAAGCTATATTGAGGAGATTCTGATCAGTGGGTTGTAGCATTCCTTGAGTTAGAGTTGGTTGGCTGATAACACCAATGCATTTTTGTCAATAGCTACAGATTCTGATTTTTGCTACAAATTTGTCAAAATGACTATGTAATCAACATTATATGATGTTTGATTTTTCATAATAACTAAAGTAGTCCCTCTCCTTAGCACTTTCAATGAGTAGTATTCCAGAGCCACATTTCAGCTTGAGATAAGAAGTAAATTAAAATAGTCATCATCTCATTTATGACACCAACATATATATTTATCAAAACCAAATGCTATTGCTCAGGTAAAATTTGTCTGAGGAAGGGAAAGAAAGATACTACTTCTTTCTTTCTTTTTAAATATATTTTATTGATTTTGTACAGAAAGAAAGGGAGAGAGATAGAGAGTTAGAAACATCGATGAGAGAGAGTCATTGATCAGTTGCCTCTTGCACACCCCCTACTGGGGATATGCCCTCAACCAAGGTACATGCCTTTGACTGGAATGGAACCCGGGACCCTGTGCAGTCCCCAAGCCGACGCTCTATCCATTGAGCCAAACCGGATTCGGTGAAAAATACTATTTCTTGAGGAGAGAGAATCAAGCTTTAATTGAGGCACTGGGTTAAGAGATGTTGTTAGCAGAAGAGATACAGTTTAGTTCATTTTTTGCTACCATTCCCAGTAATACTTTTTATCCATTTTACACATTCTAAAGAAAATTATTTTTTTTTTAGGTTACTGTACATTATCTATGACTGGGGCCCATAGGGTACTCCTTCTAGAGGACAAATTACCACCTCTTTGCATGTTCCATTTCCCTTCTGACACTCATCCTGACACAGTCCAAATCTCAATTAGAAAGAAAATGAGAAACTCACAAATACCAGTCCAAGTATGCATAGGTTATAAAATTGCCTGAAAAGTGCCTATTAACCTGTTAGATATTTAAAATTAACCTTATATACCAGAGAAGTAGGCTTGTGAAACCCCCCCCCCCCCTCACATCACTCTCAGTTCATCCCATCAACCCAAGGCTCCATTGTTATTTTTCTTTCTAATTATTTTATGCCTTATCTGCTATTTGTGTCTTCTCTATTTCTAGTAAAATATGAAAGCCTATCCTATTGAACCTGCTGTTCCTCCCTTTTTTGCTTTGAACAAACACCATTATGTTGCCCTAATAACCACAGCTACGTAAGGATCTATCAGGCTCTTTTACTGCAGTGTAATTTCTATATATGAAAGTAATTTGCCTTCAGCGTCTGCCAACGATTTCCATTGTTTGTTCTGACACATTGCTCAACTCTCAACCCTTGGCTCTTGTCTGCCCTCTCCTTCCTTCTCTCCCACTGGAACAATTTTAGCTGTTTTATTCTAAACAATTTTAGCTATCTTTACTGTTTTATTCTGAAACAATACTTTATCCTTAATGAAATGAAAGTAGCCTTAGCTCTTTAGTGACCAAAGGTGCAACATAGTAAAAAGAATGAATTGCCAAATCTTGGAAATTGTCTTGGTTTGACACCTTCTTTCTGAGCTATCATTACATCTGTATTTGGAGAATGCTGTGACTACAGTATCATTACCCTTAAGAGTGCCAAGGATTTTAATGGGAACTCAAAACTGAATGCTATCTTTGGATTCTGTTACAGAGGTGGCAAGCAGTCCAGTGATGCTACTGTAGACAGGAATCCATCCAAACTAAAGGTCCTTGGAGCAGAAGCAGAGTGTGACATTACACTCAGCTATATACATTGAACATGTTATGGATGTCCCTGTTGGTGGTTTTACCCTAGATATCATACTTTTCCAGATAAGATCCTGAATGAGGTCCAGAAGCACAGGAGGCAGGCAGGATAAGGAAGAATAGCTGTTGCATATTTTCAAGTTTGTTAAATTTCTGCATTTCACAAATTAGTTCAAAGAGGTTAAGTAATCCAAGGTTACACCATCAGTAAGTGGCAGAGTCAAGATTCAAACTCTTTACATTATAAGAATCTCTGCAGTGGAACTTGGGGCAGCCCAGCCTCTATGGGCAAACACCAAACCAGGGTTTTGTGACAGCAGAGGGGTGAAAGTAATTCCTTATGCTAGGTAGGGGAATGCATTTGTAAAGTGAATGGTGACTGACACACACTAGTTGTAGACTAGTGAACTGGGGAGAGGAAGCCAATTGGCTCATTCAGAGCAGTTGTTCAGTAGTTGTGAGGTAAATCCTGAATTACCCATAGCATCTAAAAGTAGTGACTTCAGCCTCAAATCAGACCAAACCAAGGGCTTTATGTCTTTTGTGTCATTAGCTATGTTTGTTTGGTGCATGTATGTGTGTGTTTATGGGTACACTTATGTTGTGATTAATGATAGAATTAGCCTGATCCTAACTACTTTGTAGAAAACTTGAAATGTCATTTCACAGTACCAAGTGCCATTTTTGAAGGCTCTGCCTTCAAATGTAATCTAAAATCCGACTATTTTCCACCACCTTCATTGTCATCACCATCATCACTTGCCCAGATTGTGCTAAGAACTTTCTAACAATTTTCTGTGTCCTCCTATGTTCTGTTTATACCTAGCAGCCAGAGTGCACCCGCTAAAACATAAATCAGACAGCATTATGTCCCTTGTCAAAGTCTCCCAATGGGCCCCTTTCACCTTAGCATGATGTGCAACCCATGAAAATCCCTGCCAGCCTCTGGAAGGTCCACATTTAGTCTCATCTCTTCTCTGACCTCACTTTCCTGCTCTAGCCATGCTCTCCATGCCCATTAAAAGTAGCTGTCCATGCCCATTAAAAGTTCTTACACAGAAAATTCTTTGCACTTGCTGCTCTCCTTAACTAAAATGCTTTTCCCACTATGGTTTGCTCTTACTCATACTTATTCAGGTCAGAAAGGGCTTCCATGAGCCCCCTACCTTCTCCCCACCCCACCCCACCCCACCCTTTCACTTTCTAGCCCTGACTCTGAATTATTTTTTTCATAGAACATAACATTAATTGATATCATATTGCAGTTCTACTTCTAGTTTGTTTGCTTTATTGTATGTCTTTCCCTCTAGAATATAATCTCTGAGAGAAGACGGACCATTTTTAGCTTGTTCATCACTGATTTCCATATTTAAACTGCCTGACATATAACAGTTTCTCAACAAATATCTTTAATGGATTAATAAAAATGCAGTTTACTAACAGCCTTAAAAGAAAAAATCCACATGTGTTTTGTTTCTCTGCCAAGTGCATGAAAGTGTAGATTATTGAGTTCCATTATACACTTGTTAATAGATATTTATTAAACATAACTAGGTGTTGGGACTACAAGTACTAATAAGGCAGTCTGCATTTGAGAAACTCTCACCATAAGGGGAAATAGATAATTAAGTGTTTTGACCCCCCCAAAAAAATCAAAGTGACCATGAAAGTCAAAGGGAAGGTTTCTAATCTGGTCAAAGGAGAGAAGATTAAAGTGGGAGAAAGACAATTTAAATTTTAAAACCTCCTGGAAGAAGTGCTAGCTCATTTGAGTGCTAAAGAATTCTTAGGATCTGTCTGAGAGAATGTAGAAAAGGCCGACCTGACCAGGAAGAGGAGCTACACATGTGTATACAGCAAGAGCAGAGTGGACTTTTTGGACAGCTTTGACCGTCTAATATGGAGTCACTGTCAGCTGCTATGTCAAGGATGAGATAATGGAATGCAATATGAACACCCTTAGTTGGGTCTCAGAATGCCCCAAACCACAAGTCTAGACACTTGGTTAAGTGTCTGGACACCTATATGAGTGGGACTACCATTTCTGGTAGGCTAAAAGAACTCAGAGCTCTCATCACCCAGTGCTCAGAGCCCTGCTAGACTTCCAGTCTACTGGATGTGTGCTACTACTGTAGCTACCTGGCTTTAGACCACCTGCCTCTTCACTTGCTGGTGCCTCCAGTGATGGGGACTTTGTGCCAGAATAGCACTCTGCTTGCTTCTATGGCATCAGCTCCTCTTCTCTGTATGTAACCTGCCTGTGACTCTATTGTGGTTGGTCTCATTCACACCAAAATGAAAAAGGAATGAGAATAGCAAGAGATGGTGTTTTAGGATGAACATAGACAGGTAGCAGGTTTCTTGATGAAGGAAGCACAAGAAAATCTATTTTTCCAAAAAGGTTTAAAGAACTTTATATTTATTGAAAATGCTTCATGATTCTATATAAAGTTCAGGGGTGAAAACTTGGCCATTAAAGATTCTTCTAGTTGTATTCAAACTCAATATATACTTATATTTTGAGATTTTAAATAAATGTCTTTTATAAATAATATATATATTTCCAAGTTTTTAATGGCTCTAAGATTTGAGCTGAGTCACAGAAATTTTGGCTGAGAACATTAAGACAAGCCTCTCCTGATATAAAAAAAATGACATGAAATCTTGAAAAGTAATGTTCTGTGTGCTCTGTATTAATATAAAAGTCTCATCCTAAAACCCCCAGAGCAGACAGCCTCATATTCCATGAATGTACCTTGTAATGAAGGCTGAAGTGGGCCTTGGGGTATTTGAATTTGTGATTTCAGAGCCTCTAAGTATTTTACCATAATGCTCAGACAACTGAATTTTCCCCCCAGGGCTTCCTGTTCTATCAGTGAAGAGGGTCAGCATAAATAATCTATGGCTCTTTTGGGTGGATTTTTTAGAATCCTATTGGAACTTTTACACTTCCAGAGTTGAACCCAAGCCCATTGAACTGGCCTAAAACATTAGTGTTGACCTTTCCAAAAAGATCATATTATGTAGCAAAATCTCAGACATTTTTATTATATCCAGTTGGAAAAACAAAAAACAAAATCCAGCTTACTGAAAAAATACTTCACTGGATTGAGTACAGTTTTTTAAATTTCTGGGGCGAAAGCTCTTAAAGCCTTTCCAGATACGTATTCCCTCAGAGTTCATTGTGACCAAATTCACAAAACTGTTTCTGGCATGACTGATAATGACACAAGCAGATGTACCACTTAATGCTTTAATCTTAATGGTTGAGAATTAAATAGGGTTGAGGCTTGTTGATATAATATTTTAAGGGAAGGACTACAAGGAATTTTAAAGGTTTACAGCAAGAAACCTTACATTTTAATGCAGTGAGGCTCACGAGTGATAGGGAATACACTGTTTTTCTAAGAAGGCTCTCTGGATTGTTCAGATTGTTTATTCATGAAGCCATTACCCCTAATATCAATTTTTAAAAGGTAGCAGTAATAAATCATAGCAATTATTAACTTAAAATTTGGGGCACAATAATGATTTTTTGGTGTTTAATAAAAGATATGTTTAAGAAACACAGAGCCTAATCCAAAGATTCAGCTATCATGTTATCTCCATCATCATCTTTAAAAAAGCTTCATATCTGGATCTGTTCTTAGTCCTACATTTCCACCTATCTAGACTCCTTGCATGAAGAGAAAACTCATTATTTTCTCTTTCCTCTAGGCCAAATACTGTTTCCCAACTCTGCTGGGAAACAAGAAATAATGATATAGTCAGGGTACCACAGACATAAATCTGTGATAAATTTCGTGATGTGGGATTGGAGCACCAGGCCCTTCCTAAAGAGTTTTGATACCACCTTTTCTCTATAGCTCCAAAATATTGCTGTCATCCATTTCATTCTGGCTCTTTTCTGCTGTCTGTACTGCATCATGCTCATTCTATATGACACTTAGCAAAGGTCAGGAAGTCTGTGTCCTAGTCTACTTCTGTGAACTATTAGGTCTAGTAATAATTAATGTCGTTTTCTAATACTTTTTAAAATCAAATTTATTTAAACAATACAACAAAATTTAATCAACAATATAGTTGCCGTTGTTTTCTACTACTTGTGCCCAACGCTCAGGAAGCATTTTAATCCCTCTGTTGTAAAATTCTTGTGATTTTGATGCAAAAAATTCGGTCAATGCATTTTTGAGGCATTCTTCATTATTAAATTTGTTTCCAAGAAGAAAGTTTTGCAAAGAACGAAACAAATGGTAATCGGAAGGGGCAATATCAGGAGAATATGCAGGTTGAGGGAGAACTTCCCATTCCAACTGGCGCAGTTTTTCAGCAGTGATTCTTGCAGTATGCGGTCGTGCGTTATCGTGGTGAAGAATTACACCCTTCCGATTAATCAACGCGGGTTCTTTTTCTCTTAAAGCTTGGGCTAACCTTTCCAATTGGGCACTATACACTGCACTTGTAATGGTTTGGTAGATGGTAAAAGTTCATAATGAAGAATTCCTTTAAAATTCCACCAAACACACAACATCACTTTTTTCGCATGTAAGTCAGGTTTTGGCGTGGGCTGCGGAGCCTCATTTTTGTCCAACCATTGAGGCTGCCTTTTCAAATTAACATACAGCACCCATTGTTCATCTCCAGTAACAATTTGCTCTAAAAACGGCAAACGGTTTTGACAAGAGAGGAGCGAACTGCAAATTGTGACTCTTTGATTACGGTTGTTGTCGGTCAACTCATGAGGAACCCATTTTCCAAACTTTTGGACTTTGCCAAGTGCACGCAATTGATTGAAAATTGTTTTTTTTTTTGAACAATTTAAAGTCGTCGCAAGCTCTTGTTGGGTAATTTGAGGATTTTTCACCAAAAGAGCTTGAAGAGCTTCTTGATCAAAATTGGACACACGGCCTCGACCACTCTTGTCATCTAATGAAAAATTTCCCTCGCGAAATTTCTCAAACCAACGCTGGCATTTTCTGGCGCTAACTGCATCTTGACCAAGAGCACTACAGATGTTTTTTGCAGCCTCACTTGCTTTTCTTCCTAATTGGAACTTGTAAAGCATGCAGTGCCGAATATGCTCTTCATCCGCCATCTTCTTAGCCCTAGTTTTGCAACAAAAACCAAACCAAACACAAACTTTTTAAAGCAAAACTTGTTAATTGCACTTCACACGTTCTGTAGATACCACGCATTTGAAGGTTATGTCAATACAAGTCAACGCCAAGCAAGATTTTAAACGAATGTTAAAAAACGACATTAACTATTACTAGACCCGATAAGTGAACGTTGGCCTGTCCTTCAACTGCCCCGGGGAATACAAACCAAAAGAGAGCTGCTATATATAACAATGTCATTATCAGGGAAAGTAAAGGCAAAGGAAAAAGAAATTATTTGAGATTTTAAGAAACACTGAAAATGATAAAAAGCTAAATTCATCAAGAATGTAATTCATTCTCAATTTTTTAAGTATATAATTACTTCAAAATTTTGAATGAAAATTTTATAAAAATACAAGAATAAATATATATTAAACACCATTAATGTTGATGATATATTTCATAGTACAAGTTAACTAAAACACTTTTATATCTATGTGTGTAAAAGATTTGAACACCAAAATCTTGTTATGATTTACCTATAGTATATTAAACATTGAATCCAGCAATTGGATACCAAACATTCTTTCCAAGCTCATATAAAACTTTATGTAAAGTGATCATGTGTTGTCCATGTGCTGAAAGTAAACCATGAGTTAGCCATAATAAATTTCAAAAGATTGATAATATAAATATCATATTATCCGATTACAATGCCATTAAGTTATAGATCACTAACAGTTTAAAAAAGAAATAAAATATTGAAACTTGAGATATATGCTACTATAGTAAATATACTCATGGATCAAAGAATAAATGATAAATCTATAAAATACTTAAAATGTGATAATGATGATAATCCTACTGTCAAAACTTTGTTATGTAATTATAGTAGAAATAATTATTTGCCTCTATTTAAAGAAGAAAGGCTAAAAATTGATGAGATAAGCATCTTAAACATTCAATTTAAAAGTTAGAACAACAAAATCATGATGAAAAGTAGAAGAAAGAAAACAATAAGGACTGGAAGTAATAAAATAAAAACTAAGGAATGAATAAAAACAAAACTAGAAGTTGGTTCTGTGAAAAATACTGATTAGTTAGATGAAACTCTAAAACTCTAATAATATTAATCATAAAAAATTGGAGGAAATTATAAATAAACAATGTGTTCTATGTACCAATGAATCATCTTTGACTGCTGGTGACCCTATGAATGATATAATGTCCCATCCTCAACAACCCTGCTCAGCTCTTATGGATTCATGTTTATAGCACCTCTTATAGAGTCAATCCATCTCATATTTGCTCTTACTCTTTTCCTACTCCCTTCTATTTTCCCAGCATTATTGCCTTTTCCTAAGAACCCTGCCTTCTTTTGATGTGCCCAAAGTAGAACTTCAGTTCCACTATTTTTGCCTACAGTGATGCTTCAGGTTTAATTTACCCTAGGACCAATTTATTTATTTTTCTGGCAGTTCATGGAATCTATAGAGCTCTCCTCCAACACAATATCTCACATGAATCATTTTTTTTTTCTATCAGCCTTCATCACTGTCCATTTTTCACATCTGTACAAAGTAATTGGGAATACGAATATGTATCATTAGCCTTGGTCTCTAATGACACAACTTTGTTCTTGGTGATCATTCCTAATTCTTCCATTGCTGCCTTTCTGAGTCTCGCCTTCTCTTGATTTCTTAGCTACAGCCTCTATTTGAATTGATTACAGAATTAAGGTAAACAAAATCTCTAACAATTTTAATGTCCTTAGCGTCTATATTTAAGTTTCCTTTTTCATTTGTAGTCATGATTTTTGTCATCTTGATGTTCAAATGCAGTCATCCCTGTTTTAGTATTAGAAATGAAAAGGGGACAGATGTTATGCAAATTAATAGGATACTATAAATAACCTATGCCAAAATAGTTTAAGTAAATTAATTCTAGAAAAATGCAACTTGTAAACTGATCCCAAAAGAAGTACATTATATGGCTAATTACATAATCATTAAGAAAGTTGAGTTAGAGTATAAAAATCTTCCACAAAGGAAGCACCAAACTCTTACCTTTATAGATAGGCAAGTTATACTAAATTTTCAATGAAAAGATAATTGTAGGGAGCGGTGGGAATGGGGTAGACAGGAGTCAATGGGGGAAGGGAATGAAATTACTTTCAATAATAAAGATAAATTTTAAAAAAATAAATGATAGTAAACTTACACAAACTCTTCAAGAGGACAAAAGTCCATTCTCTAGCAGCTAGTCTAGCTCATCTAATAAAGCTACTATTACCTTGATACTGAGTACCAGGCAAAACTATTAAAAAGCATCAGACCAATTTCATTATTAAACAGGGACACAAAATAATAGCAATTTAAATAAAGTGATGCATAAAGGAGATAATCATGACTAAGGTAGGCTTATCTCAATGACAGTCCAGTATCAATTAAATAATTACCTTAATAGATTAGAGAAAATCAAATGTCAGATTACTAAATATTAGGCTTAAAAATGCATTTGGTGGAACTGAATATCCATTTAAAATTAAACTCTTAATAAACTGCCAATAATGAACTATCCTTAATCTAATGTAAGGATCTATAAAAATTTTGCAGTAAGCATCATATTTAACTGTGAAATTTTGAAAGCATTCCCTTTTATATCATAATGAAGTCAAAATTGTTTGCATAAAATATTTTAAGGATTCTTTAGAAATTTTATTATAATTAATATGAATTTAGCAATATCGCCACATACGAAAGTCAACAAGCTTATTGTTAGATATAATTTTTAAAAAATCCTAAATAATGTTCTTGGATAGGAAGGCTCAATGGTGTAAAGTTGTCAGTTCTCTTCAAGTTGACTTGTAGGTTAAAAGCAATCCTCTACAAAACCTCAAAAATATAATGAGATTTCTTATATTGTTTTATTTTCATGGAATTTAATAAGCTGGTTTTAAAATGGATGTCATAAATATCCAAGAAACTACAACTCCACAATTCTGAAGAGAAAGCCAAAATGTGTGTGTGTGTGTGTGTGTGTATGCGTGTGTGTGTATGAGGTTGTCTTGCTCTGCCACATGTTAAGACTACAAAAGCCATTAACAATTAAGAAAATATGATACATATGCAGGAGTAGAGTCATTGGCAAATGGAACAGAAAAGAGAGTCCTCACATACTCCCATGCATATATGGAGACAGTCTATTAAATGATAATCATTTATATCAGTGATATTTCTTAAAACAATAAAACAAATTGAATCACTACCATATACCATAAATAAATATCAATTCAAGGTTGAATAAAGACTTAAATGACAAAGCCAAAACCTGAGAAAATTTTAGGAGACAAAATTACGGGGTAGAAAAGGAAGTTAAAAAAAAAAGTTACATTAAGGTAAACCACAAAAAAGGACTGATGAGTGATACTAAATTAATATTTGAAGGTGTTAAATTAACATTAACATTTCTACAAAAATTCAAAATGGCAAGAAATAGTTCAGGAGACTAGTATAGACAAAACAACCAAAAAAGTTATTTGTATCTAAGTATAAAGAAAAATATAAGCAGTCCATAGAGAAATAGGCAAAAAATAAAAATAAAGAGGTCTTACACAAAAAATTAAACACAAATTGTTCACAAACATCTGAAAGCCTCTTCACCTCACTTGCATTAGTGGAGTAACTGATTAAAATCACAATCAGATGCATTTCACACATACTTG
Organism: Pipistrellus kuhlii; assembly: GCF_014108245.1. Taxonomy (NCBI): domain Eukaryota; kingdom Metazoa; phylum Chordata; class Mammalia; order Chiroptera; family Vespertilionidae; genus Pipistrellus; species Pipistrellus kuhlii. The sequence goes on from NW_023425404.1 coordinate 7,441,017, forward strand.
AAGGGCAATTTTTACCAAAGTGTGACTATAACTTGAAGCAATGGAAACTCTCATCTATTATAATGCTGACAGGAATTGGCTCAACCACACTGAAACTGTTCCATTTTACCTATCGAACTTGTGTGTGTTCTCCTTGCTCTAGAATCTCAAGAAATCCTCATTGTGTACCGTGAAACATAGACAAAACAAGCATGTTTTTAGCAGGGTTGTGCATAAGAGCAACTGAAAACAACTGAAATGTGCCACAATGATTACATTATGATAATATATATATAAAACCAGGAATTGTCATGACTGAAACAACCTGACAGATGACCTAACAGGCCACATGGGGTGACAAGGCCAGCAGGGGGATTAGTGAGGGATGACCAAATGACCGTACAGCAGGCTGTATGGGGTGATCAGGCCAGCAGGTGGGGGCAGTTAGGGGCAACCAGGGCAGCAAAGGGGAGCAGTTGGGGACAACCAGGCCAGGAGGGGAAGTTAGGGGCAACTAGGCCAGCAGCGAGGAGGAGGAGGGGCAGTTAGGGGCTACCAGGCCAAGGGGGGGGGGGAGTTAGGGGCAAACAAGATGGCAGAGGGGGGCAGTTGGTGATGACCAGGCTGGCAGGGAGGAAATTAGGAGTGACCTGGCCAGAAGGGGGTCAGTGAGGGGTGGCCAGGCTGGTGGGGGTGGGGGGACAGTTAGGGATGACCAGGCTGATGGGGTGGGGCAGTGAGGGGCAATCAAGCAGGCAGGCAGGTGAATGGTTAGGAGCCAGTGGTCCAGGGTTGTGAGAGGGACATCCCCCAAGGGTTCCCAATTGGAGAGGGTGCAGGCTGGGCTGAGGGGATCCTTTCTCTTATGCATGAATATTGTGCACCAAGACTCTAGTCTATATATGTAAAAAGCCAGCGACTAGAACGCCATGACTGACCAGTTGCTATGGCATCCACTGTGGCCAGCAAACTGGCCTAATTGAGAGTGGAGCTGGCTGGCCAACCTCCTGTGGCCCCTCCCTCCCAGCTGGCCCCACCCCTAATCACCTACCCTACCCCAATAGGGGTGGGGCCGGCCAGCCAGCCTCCTGCAACCCCTCCCCCCAGCTACCCTATCCCTGATGGGCCCCCCCCCACCCTTATCAGGCTTCAGACCCTCCCTGCAACCAGCTCCACCCCTGATCACCCCCCTAACACCAATCAAGGGTGGGGCTTTCCAGCCAACCTCTCCAGCCCCTCCCCTGGCCACTGACCTCCTATCTGCCCCTGATTAAGCTGGTTAGCTGGCCACAGTGGATGTGTCATAACGATCAGTCATTCCAGTTGTTATGGCATTCTGGTTGCTGGCTTTTTATATATATTGTAGATCAGTGTTTCCCAAAGTGTGGTATGCGTATTCCCAGGGGTATGGGAGGAGTTTGGTGGGGGTACGTGTTGCACCGGGGTTTGGTGGGGATATGCACTGCACCGTGCTTAGCTGCGTCTAATTGTACATTCTCATGAGTATGAGGGGTACTCAGCGTTACGAAAATTATAGAAGGGGTACACATATGTCAAAAGTTTGGGAAACACTGCGTAGATTATTCTAAATGTTAAAATTTATTTAATGTACCACTTTATCAAATGTTTCAAGATAATAATAATAATAATAATAATGATAATAAAAAGAAGAAGAAGAAGAAGAAGAAGAAGAAGAAGAAGAAGAAGAAGAAGAAGAAGAAGGCGGAGGAGGAGGAGGAGGAAGAGAAGAAGAAGAAGAAGAAGGAAAGTTTCAGTGACAGGGCATTCTTACAAATAACCCATTCTAATTTTGAACATATCTAGGTATAATCTACTTCTTTACATTAAGGTGAAGTATTCAGCACTTTTCTATTTGGTCTATAAAATTTCAGAGAAAAATCAAATCCTTCTTACACATGACAGCTTTTTAAGTACTCAAGGTCAGTTGTCTTGTCTTCCTTTATATTTCTTCATTTCCAAAAATCAACCATCCTTAAATCAAGTTCCCAGACACCTCACCATGTTGGCTACCTTCCCCTGGACATTCATCCAGAACTGAGCACAGCATTCGAGTTTGTTCTGGCCAGTGAAATGTCTGATGAGACTATTATTCACTTTCTGGTTTGAGACACTACATTTATTGACATAGCCTAAAGTTGACCTAGGATTTTGTAGCCGTGAACACCTCATTAATTTATATTGGGCTCCTCATTCTTTTAAACCTCCAAGTCTTTTTCACATGAAGGTCTATGTAATAGGATTTTCTCATTCTAAGCTTGTGAGCTTAATTGTTTTGAAACAACATTTGGAACTTTACTTTTATTCTTTTTTTTATTTTTATTTTGGAGTTCAGTTATATCGTTCCAGCTTGTTAAGATCTTATCAGTTCTGATTCTGATGTCTCTGTATTTCTTTTATTTCCTAAATTTGTATCACCAGAAAAGTTGGTAAGCACTTATTTGATTAATCAAACATTTACTTAAAAAACCACCACGTATGGAATAATGTGTGTCTGCCTCAGTAATTAATAAACATATTAAAATGAAGATATTCAAAAGTAAAGTACTTCTCTCAAAATAGACAAACTACTTAAAATCACTTTTTTTTTTTTTAAATGTGTGATGAAAGTTGACAGTCCATATTTCCCTATTATTTTCCTTTAAAGGTTTTCCCCATTCTCACAGTGACTGTCAGGTCTTTGTTTGGGAAGATCTAAATCTGTATCTTTAATCTTGACTGAATTTTCATCTGTGATTGACTCCTCTGTTTTAACACCTCAATCTCCACAAAGCTAAGCAATCTGCAGGGTTTTCCTTTTGGCAAAAACTGCCCTTTTCTTTTTGTTATTATCCATATTGATTAATGGCTTTAACATTCTCTTAGATGTGCATTCTTCACAGAGTTGATGTTGTTGTTTTTTTTTCATTTGAAAAATCTTATTGATATTTTTCTTTGTATAAGAGAATGTAGAATCCTGTTATTTTATAAAAGTGAAAAATTAATAACATAATGATGCAAATAAAATGAAAGTCAATAATCCATAAGCTCAGCATTCAGAAATGGGTATTTTTTTTTATGTTTATCCTTCTGGTCATTGTTCCATGCATTAGAGAAACACAATCACTATTTACTTACCTGAGTCAGCAAAGCTTTTAACATACTGTGATGTATATAGCTAAAAGAGTGATCACAAAAGTAGCTATATAACCAACCACATCCAGAAATAGATTACTGCAAACACCCAGATGACCCTTGTATGCTTCCTCTATAACTGTCTTCTCCCCTTCTCCACACATTTATTCTGACTTAGAATATAATTGTGTGTTTTGCAGGTTTTTTAAACATTTATTTAAATAAAATAATCTGTACTGTTTTGTGTCTGGCAAATAATTTTGTTCTATGTTATATTTGTGAGATATATCCAGATTATGTATGAGACATCAGAGGATTCATTTTCATTATTGTATAATTAGAGGCCCGGTGCATGAAATTCGTGCATGGGGGCCGGGGACGCGGTGTCCCTCAGCCCAGCCTACACCCTTTCCAATCTGGGATCCCTTGAGGGATGTCCAACTGCCCGTTTAAGCCCTATCCCACCTTCTAACTGAGCAGTTGGACATCCCTCTCACAATGCAGAACTGTTGGCTCCCAACTGCTCGCCTGCCTGCCTTCCTGATTGCCCCTAACCACTTCTACCTGCCAGCCTGATCTCCCCCAAACCACTCCCCTGTCAGCTTGATTGATGCCTAACTGTTCCCTTACCAGCCTGTTTGCCCCCAGCTTCCCTCCTCTGCCAGTCTGATCACCCCTAACTGCCCTCCACTGCAGGGTTGATCGCCTCCAACTGCTCTTCCTTGCAGACCTGGTGCCTCCCTACTGCCCTTCCTGCTGGCCATCTTATGCTGGCCATCTTCTGTACCTATGGGAGCAGGATCTTTGACCACATAGGGGCAGCCATATTGTGTGTTGGAATTATGGTCAATCTGCATATTACTCTTTTATTAGATAGGATAGAGGCCTGGTGGGGGTTCCCTTGGGGTGTGGGGTGGCCTGAGCAAGATGCCTGTGGTGGTTTGCAGGCCTGCCAAACCCCCTGACAATCCAAAAGGAGGCCCTGGTATCTGGAATTTATTTACCTTCTACAATTGAAACATTGTAGCCTGGAGCAGAGCCAAGCCTCCTGCTTGCTGTGTGGCTGCTGTCATTTCTGTCTGGGTTTATGTATCTTCTATAATTGAAACTTTGTAGCCTTGAGTGGATGCTTAGGCTGGGAAGGGCAGGTGGAAAACTTGGCTTCCTCCATTGTCTGGGAAACCCAAACCTCCTTCCTGCTCTCTGTGGCTGCAGCCATCTTTTTGGGTTTATTTGCATACTCTCTCTGATTGGCTGGTGAGCATGGCTGGTGGGCATGGCTTGTGGGTGTAGCAGAGTGATGGTTAATTTTCATATTACTCTTTTATTAGGTAGGATTGAACATCTTTTCATTTGGAGATCTTCTGTGTGCTGTCTGTCTGAACAAATATCTTCTCCCAGGCACTAGCTTACCTTTGCTCGCTTAAATTAGCCTATCTAATAAAAGAGTAATATGCAAATAGACTGGCACTCCAAGACACAAGATGGCTGCCCCCATGTGGTCAAAGATGGCAGCCCCTATGTGGACACAAGATGACTACCACAAGATTGCCTGCAGGGGAGGGCAGTTGTGGGCAGTTGGGGGTGACCAGGCTGGCAGAGAAGGGCAATTGGGAGAGACTAGGCCAGCAAGGGAGGGCAGTTGGGGGGAACCAGAGCAGCAGGGGAGAGAAGTTAGGGGGGACCAGACCTGTAGGGAGGGTAGTTAGGGGAGACCAGGTCTGTAGGGGAGAGCAGTTGGGGGGACCAGGTCTTCTGGGGAGGGCAGTTAGGGGTGGACCATACCTGCATTGGGGGGCAGTTAGGGGTGACCAGACCTGCAGGAAAGGCAGTTAGGGGTGACCAGGCCTGCAGGGGAGGGCAGTTGTGGGGGGACCAGACCTGCAGGGAAGGGCAGTTGTGGGTGATCAGGCCAACAGAGGAGGACAGTTGGGGAAGATCAGACCTGCAGGGGAGAGTAAATGGGGGGGGGGACCAGACCTACAGGAGAGGGCACTTGGGAGAACCAGGCCTGCAGTGAAGGGCAGTTGGAGGGAACCCAGCCTGCAGTGAAGGACAGTTGGGAGGGACCCTGAGTTTCAGGGGAGGATAGTTGGGGGGGGGGGCAAGGCTTACAGGAGAGGGCAGTTGTGGGGGGGACCAGACCTGCAGGAGAGGGCAGTTGAGGGTGATCAAGCCTGCAGAGGAGGACAATTGAGGTCAACCAGACTGGCAGGGAAGGGCAATTAGAGGTGACCAGGATGGCAAGGAAGGGAAGTTAGGGGCAAGCAGGTTGGCTGGGGTGTGGTTAGGGGGTGATCATGCTGGCAGGCAGAAGTGGTTAGGGGCAATCAGGCCTGCAGACAAGTGAGCGGTTGGGAGCCAGCAGTCCTGGATTGTGAAAGATATCCATCTGCCTATTTAAACCTGATCCTGGTGGGACATCCTTCAAGGGGTCCCAGATTGGAGAGGATGCAGGCTGGGCTGAGGGACACCCTCCTTGGGCACGGATATCATGCATCGGGCCTCTAGTTATTTGATATATCACTGTTTTTAATCTTAATGTATTTTCCTATAGCATTAGTGCTTTACTGTATATGTCCTGGTTAAGAAATTTGGCTTACCTCAAATTTGGCTTACTTCTGGAGGCTTCCTTGTTTTATCATTCACACTTAGAGCTACAATAACCCTATGTAATTGATTTTTGTGTATAATATGGGAAATATTTCCTTTTTCAGTATGCCTCTCTATATGACTCAGAATAACTGATTGGAATAACCAGCTTTTCTGGACTTACTTTGCAATGTCACCTATGTCATAAACCAATTGCATGCATGTGTAGGTCTGTTAATGCACTATTATGTTCAGTTGATCGAGGCATCTGTTCTGTTAGCAATACCATGCTCTCTTAATTACTGGAATTTAAAAATAAGTCTTAACATCTGTTAAAGTCCTTTAATTCTGTTCTTCAAGATTGCCTTGGCCAACTTTCACCCTTTGAATATTTACTACATTTAAAAATTAAGTAGCAAAATCAATGACAACAAAAACCCAATAAAACAACAAAAATTCCACTTTTTGAACTTTGACAGTCAGAGAGTTGAATGGAAAGATCAGTTTGAAGTGAATAGATATCTTTATTATATCTTCATTACATATTAACAAATTTTAATCTTCTCATTATTTAAATTTAAGGCTGACAGATTATAGCCCATGGGCTAAATATAATCCTATGCCTATTTTTGAAAATAAAGTTTTATTGAAACACAGGCATACCCTTTTGTTTACCTGTTGTCTATTTCTGCATTATCATGAAGAGTTTGGGAATTGTCAAAGGCCATCTAGGATGCAAAGGTTAACATATTTATTATTTGATCCTTCATATTTAATATTTGTGGGCCCTCATTTGGATATTTGCTTTTTTCTTTCTATAAAGCATTATATTTTCCTATGTGAAAATGTTTTATATATTATCTTAGATTAATTCCCAGAAATGAAGTGTATTTTGATGTTGTTATAGATGATATCATCTAAATTTGCATTTTCAGGTCACTGATGCTTCTAAAATATTATTGATTTTTATATATCAATTTTGAAACTAATCTGTAGATTCTTTTTATTTTCTATGTACAAAATCCAATCTATTTTTATTCCTTGTTTTCTATTTATACATTTTTATGAAATTGGAAATAATTTTAATCTTTATTTTGTTACTGATAGCAGAGGGAGAGCTTTAAAGTCCCTATTACATAAAGTGTTTGCTGTAATTTCTTTTTTAGATAACTGAAGAAGTTCGCAATTTTTATGGTAAATGGCTATTGAATTTTTTTTTAATTTGTTTATTGTTGTATTACAGATGTCCCTTTTTTCCACCATTGACCCCTTCCCTTCCACAACTGCTTTTTCCAGATCTTTACCATACTATTGTCTGTGTCCATGGATTATGTATATATGCATACACATTCTTTGGTATTATGCATATATGCATACAAGTTCTTAAGCTCTTCAGCAGCTGTTCTCAACCTGTGGGTTATGACCCACTAGCAGAGTTGCCTAAGACCATCGGAAAACAGATATTTACATTATGATTCATAACAGTAGCAAAATTACAGTTATGAGGTAGCAATAAAAATAATTTTATGGATGGGGTCACCACAACATGAGGAACTGTATTAAAGGGTCACAGCATTAGAAAGGTTGAGAACCACTGCCTGAGTCTAGAATTGATATGTCTATCTCTCCCTCTTCCTTCTTCTCAGGAAAAAAAAAAAAAAAAAAAAAAAAAAAAAATATATATATATATATATATATATATATATATATATATATATATATATATATTAAAAAGCAATAAAGTAGATAGACAAAGAAAATAAATTAAAAAAGAAAGGGAAGGGGAAAGTAGGGAAAAAAGGGGGGGGAAAGAAAGAAAAAAAATAGTGAAGTGGTGTTTGTCTTAGCCAAGGTGAGTGCTTCCTGTGAAAGCTCCCTTTGGATCCTGCTCTTCTGATGACTGTTGCTGACTGTTCTGTCTGCCAATTCTGGGCTTCCCAGGAAGTACCCAGGTGCTACCCACTGTCAGAAACTGCACCTTTGGCTTTCAGCAACCTGTTTAAAATTCCAAGGTATCCACAGTTGTGTCTATCACCAGGGGACTTGGCTGCCAGAGAGAGGGAACAACTTGCCTGCTAAATCAGGTTTGCAAGCAGTGTGGAGCCAGGGACTGGCTCAGGAACCTTCCCAGGTTCCTCAGGCACTGCCTTGGCTCCCTTTTGCTTGCTAAGCAGCTATCAATCTTAGTCATTCAAAATACTGTTTTTGAAAGGGCTTTAGGTGGAATTGGGAGTCTAGACCTCTGGTTCTCCTGTGAGGGAGAGGTGCTGTTCAGATTTCAGCAAATGTGGTGGGTATGTTTCCCTCCCTGTCCCAGAGCTACTCTGCTTTGAGTGGCCCAAAATGTTACTCTGCTCTTGGCTGGGCAGAGATCCTTGTATGCAGTCCATTGGGGTCAAGTGGAAACCTGGAGTTTATATCAGCTGACCCATGTGAGGGAAGCACCACCCATGTTCATAGGATAGCGGGATGGACAGCCCCTCACCTAATCCAGTCACTGATGCTCCTTGAGCTAGTTCAAACCCATAGGTTTACCTCTGCTTTTGTTTGCTCTAAAAAGGTCAAAATGCAGGGTGTGGCCTGCAGGATTCCTGGGGGTGGGTCAGGCTCTATCACCTCCTAGACCATCTAGGACCTAGAGGGTTGTTTTTTTTTCTTCTTTTCTGCCTTGGGGCTACTAGGAGTGACCAACTCCTCTGGAAAATCACTGTTTCAGTTTGGGGCATGTGACCAAATGCAGGATTTCTCCCTGCTGCTTTTCCACATTTCTAGGAATGCTTCCCACCCCAGCCTCTTCTTAGGCACCTGGAGTCAGCTCTGTCCTCCCTGAACCACAGTCTAGGGTAAGTAGCTCCAGATAAAACTTCTGTGCTCGGGGTTTAGAAAAACAAACAAACAAAAAATTGCAGAAACTGAGGCTTTCTCTCCACACAGCTTCCCTCCACCCGCTACAGGCTCCATTGCGGTCAGCAGTTCTGCTGCTTTCATGGCTAGCTGGTACCTGGGCCTCAGGTCTCAGCTCCAGTGCTCGGGGCTGTGGAGCCCAGCCTGGGTTCTGGGCCTCTATCTTCTGAGGGAACAGACCCTTCCATAGCCATGGGCTCCCTCCTCACTCTTGACCTGCAACCCCTGAGAGCTGGGTCAACCCCTCTCCGGACCTGGCCCTTCCTGCCAGACTCTAGGTGTTTTCTGTCCTTCTTTGATAGAAGTCTCTTTCTCAGCTGGACCTCAGTAATTTCGGGTGTATGTTCCCTAATTTAGTTTTATTTTCGGTCTGGCCCTGGGAGGAGGTGCAAGAAAGGTCTGCCTATTTGTCCTTCATTTTCTTAACTCCAGCTACTGTTGAGTCGTATTAAATATTTTCTCTACGCATATTGAGATTGTCATATAACTTTGCTTCTTTAGTCCATTAATGTGGAAAATTATACTGATAAGGTGTTTGTTTACAAATAGTTTATTTATATTTGTTTTTTTGTTTTTTTGTTTTGTTTTTGCAATTATGATGGTAAGAGAAATTGGGCTATAATTTTCCTTATAAGTTTTGATATCAAGTCTAAAAAAAAGGAGTTGAAAATCATTTCTTCTTTTTCTATTCTCTTAAAGGGTTTGTATAAGATTGACATTATTGCTTTCCTAAATATTAGATTCAATTTATCCATGAAGTCAACTAGGCATGGAATTTTCTGAGTGGTAAATTTTTAATTGAGTTAGATTATATTATAACTAGAGTCCTGGTGCACAAAATTAATGCACTTTGCAGGGGTGGGGGGGATTTCTCAGCCCGGCCTAAACCTTCTGACAGTCTGGGAACCCTCAGGGGCTATCCAACTGATGGCTTAAGCCCAGATATCCTTAGTTCTGCCACTGTTGCTGTGCTTGCCAGCCGTGAGCCCGGCTTCTAGCTGAGCGGCACTCCCCCTGTGGGAGTGCCCTACCACGAGGGGGTAGCTCCTGTGTTAGTGTCTGTTCTCTGATGGTCAGTGGGCATCATAGTGACTGGTTGTTCCACAGTTTGATCGATTTGCATATTAGTCTTTTATTATATAGGATTATAGCACTTCTACTTTCCTTTAAAATATATGTAAGGCAGTGACAAGCCATTGTTCCTTCTATAACAACTAGAAAAGCCTGGATAAATTGCAAAAGCATATATATATATATATATATATATATATATATATATATATATAATTTATATCTATTTCCATATCTATAAAAGTCATCAGAAAATTCTGAACATATGCAGATATAGAGCAATAATTTCCAGGGATTGAAAAGACTTTCTGGATGATCAGAGATTGGCAACCATTTTCCTTTCTGGTGGCTTCTTACCAAGTCTAATCATAGGCTGACTTTAAATATAGATAGGCAGACATTGCTGAGACAAAGAAATATCAGAGGAACTTTTACCAGAGAGATCATAGTCACTTAGAATCTGGAAGAGTCCTAAATGCATAGCTAATTCCCCCCACCATATTTCTGCACAGGACTTTTGTCTAGGATTATGCAGAAAAGAAATTGAACTGAAATACTCAGTGTAACTACTTTTATGTCCCAACACGTAGAAGCAGAAGTTCTTGCCTTGACAGTGTGGCTAAGTGGTTGTGCATCAACTCGTGTACCAAGAGGTCACTGATTCAGTGCCTGGTCAGGGTACATGTCCAGGTTGTAGGCTTGATCCCCGATAGGGGGTGTGCAGGAGGCAGCCGATAAGTGATTCTCTCTCTTCATTGATATTTCTCTCTTTCTCTCTCCCCCGCCCCTTTCTCTCTCTCTCTCTTTTTCTCTGAAATTAATAAAAATATGTCTTTTTTTGTTTTTTTGTTTTGTTTTTAAGAAATATGTAGGAGAAAGTAAGGGAGGAATGAGGATGTGTGGACAGAGGATACAGGCTTTAAAGGGCAGATTTTTCCAAGGCAGATTTGTGGTATGCTCATGATTCTCAGCTTCAGTCCCCTCACTTGCAAAGTGTTCACATGGCCGTACACTTTTTTTTTTTTTGCAAAATTTACACAACTAAACTATTTCTGCCACAACTGGTTAAAACAACTGACTCTTTTAGATTCTGGTTTTTATTTTATTTTTTATACTTGTGTTTGGCAGTGGGAGTGTGGCAGTCATTTTTTTTTTTAAGTAGAAATGCATTTAGTTGAGGTTTAATGGGATGTATTTATGTTATTTGCAGTCATCTGTGCACAGTTGAGCTATCAAGCTATCCTGCTGTGGGATTGCTTCTAGGAACACTGCCCTCTGTGACAAATCAACTGGTATTGTAACAGCATGGTACAGGACCAGAGGACTGAGAAACGTGGCTGTGGAGGAAAAATAAAAGTTGGAAATGTACAAAATCAGAAATTCATTGCTGGAAAATACAGTCTTAAACACTCAAATAAAGAAAAATTTGTCATCCCTCCTAAAATCTTACATTGGCTTAAATGGATAGTAAAGCTGAAAGAAAATCCAAAAATTCAATAATCATAGAAATTCTATTCCTATTGGTAGATTTATAGAAAAAAAATACTATATTTTTATTCCTTCCATAGAAAATTGTATGACAATATTATTTTATTATGAAGAAGTGATCAAAGACTATAAAAAATATATCAGGTAGTTAATTAAAAAATTTTAAGTTATGTTGTCTTTTCTCTTTTAGAGAAAATAGCTGTTCTCTTTTGTATTTAACTTTTATATTTATAACGAAATATTCATAGTAGTAAAGAAGTTCCTCCCAAATTTTAGAAACTTGAGATTATTATAAAACTTGGTGGAGGACTGTCTTAATTTGCAAGCCAAACTCGTTGGATCTGCAAAGTCAACAAACTCAAATCACATGAAACTTCTATTTTCGGGAACAGTTGTCCTCCTCTCTCTTTTGAGATGGGATAGGAGTCTGGGGAGGAAGACCAGAATTTTGGCAGGTGAAACTGCTTACCTGAGCCTGACAATGACAGAGATTGCCAGCCTCTCAGGCTGGGACAGCCTCATCAATCAACCCGTGCTTGAACTATTAGCACTGTCAGCTTCCCAGTAAGAGATGACAATTCAAGGGTAGCTTTCCTCACCCACTGCAACTCCCTCCGTCAAAAGAGCAAAACACTTACTCAGAAGGAGGGGCAAGAATGCATCTCTGGCAGCAAGAACTGGCCCCATTTACCTTCAGTCTACAAGCTTCTTGTGCTCATTTTTGCATGAAGACTGAAAGAGATCTTCAGCAGAAGCCCTTGGCTTGCTGGTACAAGAGTTAGGGTAGGGCTTGCATCCTTTGGCTTAAAAGGGAGTGGTTGTGATGCCAGGAACAAGAAGATTATAACAACTTTGCCTATATATTCTCACAAGTGATGTCTGTTTAAAAAGAATAACAATAAACACATGCCATTATTTGTTTGTACATGCATTACCTGTGTGGGATGGGCAGAAATAAATTGCTGGCTGAAGATATCAGAAAGGAAAGACAAGCCATTAAGTTTTGCTCTCACTTTGTAGTACGAGGGAGAGTAATGAACTATTTTTCTTCAGGTTGTGAGGATTATTTAGAGCTGAAAGCAGACTTGGGATTTTTTGACTCAAAAGCAAATGGGGTATCCTATCTGAGGAATATCACATAACCCCTGGTATTAAAAATATCAAGTATTTACTTGATCTGCAGAGAAATCACAGTGTAAGTAAAAGCTTCTAAAAGTCCTGACAACCCAGATGGCATCACTTTTATTAATATTCACAAAAGCCTATTCAATTGATGATTTTTTAAAATTGTGTCCTTATATATTTATTCTATTGTTTTGAAAATAAATGGCTGAAAATTGTTTAATGAGTTTCTAATTCTCTTAAAAATCATGTTATAACCATTGGGAGCCTCATATCACTTAGTTGTCATTTTTATCTGCTGTAGTCCATTTTTATCCTATCTCTTTTAGGAGTGAAACAGGGGAAAGGCATCTCAGTTGGCCTTTTCATAAGTCTGTTCTTCCTTATTATCTCCACTCCTAAATCTCCCAGGGATTTAAGATTATGCCTGTTGGTCACTTAAATTAATGAAGCTGCTAATATTTAATGCAGGAACATCATCTTTGTATGCTCTAGATACATATATGAATAGAACTTCTGTGAATGCACACCTGTCCTGAATGTCAGTTTAATCCATGTAAAATAAACATTTATTTTAAAATCCTCATTCCCAGAAACCTAAAGGAAAAACATTTGAAAAGACATAGAATATGAAAATGCTGTCCTTTACCCTGATTAAAGATGCATTCTCATCAGTTCTTTTAAAGAAGTTTATCGTTAGTGTTAAAAAGGGTCCCTATTGGACTGTATTACAACTTTATAATTTCCTTTAAAGCAAGACTATTTTTTTACTTTTAATCATTTTATGTTTTCAATTATAGTTGACATACATCATTATATTAGTTTCAGTATACACCCCAGTGGTCAGACATTATATAACTTAGTAAGTGTTCACATCAATCAATCCAACACCCACCCAGCACCACACCTAGTTATTAGAATATTATTGACTGTGTTCCCTATGCTGTACTTTATATCCACATGACTATTCTGTAACAACCAATTTATATTTCTTAATCTCTTTAATTTTATTGCCCATCACTGATTCTTCTCTCATCTGGCAACTAACAAAAAGTTATCTGTATCTATGAGTCTATTTCTGTTCTTCTTGCTCATTTTGTTTATAGATTCAATTGTTGATAAATATTTATTTATTGCCATTTTATTTTTCTTCCCCTCCTCCTCCTCTTCCACTTCCTCCTCCTTCTCCTCCTTCTTCTTCAAGACCCTTTAACATTTTATATAATACTAGAGGATTGGTGCATGGATTTGTACACTGGTGGGGTCCCTCAGTCTGGCCTACAGGGATCAGGCCAAAACTGGTTCTCTAACTTCCCCTGAGGGGTCCCAGATTGCAAGAGGGCAATTTTTGTGTGATGCACACTGGAATCAGGCTCCCTTCTCTCTGGTTCCAGGTGTATCACCCAAGAACCACAGCTGCCAAGTCACTGCAGCTTTGCAGCTCCTGCATTGAGCATCTCCCCCCTTGTAGTCATTGCATGCCATAGCTACCACCCAGTTGGCCAGTCACTGAGACTTTTATATATATAGATTGGTTTGGTGGTAATGAACTCCTTTAAGTTTTTCTTGTCTTGGAAGCTCTTTATATGTCCATCGATTGTAAATGATAGCTTTGCAGAATAGAGTAATTTTGGTTATATAATAGGTCCTTGCTTTGGATAGTTCTTGCCTGTCCCTTCTGGCTTGCAAAGTTTCTTTTGAGAAATCAGTTTAAAGTCTATGGAAGCTTCCTTGTAGGTAACTGACTGCTTTTCTCTTTCTAATTTTAAGATTTGTCTGTCTTTAACCTTTTGCATTTTAATTATGATGTGTATTGGTGTGTGCCTCTTTGGGTTCATTTTATTTGGTACCCTCTGAGCTTCCTAGACTTATATATTTGTTTCCTTCACCAAGTTCAGGTAGGTTTCTGTCATTATTTTTTCAAATAGGTTTTCAATTTCTTGTTCTCTATTATCCTTCCAGTATCCCCATGCTGTGAATGTTGATATGCTTGAAATTGTCCAAGAAGCTACATTATCCTCCACATAAATAATTACCTGGTCCAAATGTCAACAGTGCTGAGTTTGAAAACCATACTCTAAAATAGTGCATCTAAAGTAGAAAGAATGGGGTTGGTTTTGATGGTGATGTGTTGAAAAAGTTTTACAGGCAATTGAAAATGCATCCTTTCTGCCAGGAAACCCGCTCATGTCTCTTGTGTCATTCTTTTTTTTTTTTTTTTTTTAATATATTTTATTGATTTTCCACAGAGAGGAAGGGAGAGGGATAGAGAGCTAGAAACGTCGATGAGAGAGAAACATTGACCAGCTGCTTCCTGCACACCCCCTACTGGGGATGTGCCCACAACCAATGTACATGCCCTTGACCGGAATCGAACCTGGGACCTTTCAGTCCGCAGACCGACGTTCTATCCACTGAGCCAAACCGGTTTCGGCCTCTTGTGTCATTCTTAATTATGGCTACATCTGCTGGCTCAAGTAAAGCAGGTTCTATTGCTGAACCCTGAATTCTATTTTCACTGAGAAGGGGAAATGGGTTGGGGTGGACAGTGTCTCCTCTATTGGCTATCCTATGATGAAGTAGTCTAATTACTGTTTCATAATAATCATTTAGGTTGGTGTATAACTTGCCAGAGTTTAGGGCAAGTGATTGTATCTATAATTTTTGTTATTTTCATAAACAGACTAGAGATCATTATGTTCCCTATAATTGTTGCTCAATAAAAATCTTATCTATCATCACTAATAATTGTCGTTTCAATTTGTTATACTCTATAGATTAAATTCTAAGTATGAAAGTCATAGATATTATTTAACAACTAGAGACCCAGTGCACCAAATTCATGCACAGGTGTGTGTGTGTGTGTGTGTGTGTGTGTGTGTGTGTGTGTTCCTCAGCCCAGGCTGCACCTTCTTCAATCTGGGACCTCTCGAGGGATGTCTGACTGCCTGTTTAGGATCAAGCCTAAACAGGCAGTCAGACATCCCTCTCACAATCCAAGACTTCTGGTTCCCAACTGCTTGCCTGCCTGCCTTTCTGATTTCCCCTAACTGCTTCTGCCTGCCAGCCTGATCACCCTCTAATCACTCCCCTGCCAACTTGATTGATGCTAAATTACTCCCCTGCCAGCCCAATTGCCCCTAATTGCCTCCCCTGCCAGCCTGGTCGCCCCCAACTGCCCTCCCATGCAGGCCTGGTCCCCCCCCCCCCCCAACTGCCTTCTCCTCCTGACCCTGTCACCCCTAACTGCCAGCCTCATTGCCTCTGACTGCTTTTCCCTGCTGGTCTGATCTCCCTCTTCCCCTGCAGCTGCCCTCCCCTGCAGGCCTGATCACCCTTAACTGCCCTGTCCTGCAGGCCTGGTACCCCACAACTGCCCTCCCTTGCAGTCCTTGTCCCTCCCAACTGCCCTCCCCTGCTGGCCATCATGTGGTGGCCATCTTGTGTACACATGGGGGCAGCCATTTTTGACCACATGGGGGCTGCCATCTTGTGTTGGAGTGACAGTCAATTTGCAAATTACTCTTTTATTAGATAGGATTTCTTGATAGTCTCTTTAGATGGCTAAAAGCAAATTTGTTGAGTTAATAGAAATGTCTATGGAAAAATATATTCATTTTTAAATGTTAGAGGGATTATGACTGGATTAATATAAATATTTTTAAGTTAAAAGTTCCATTGTTAATATTGAAAATCACATGATTACACCGACCTCATTCCATATACCTCTCCATTATACCTAGACCTTAAAAAAACTAGTTTATTTGAATTCTTAGTTTTGTAACTGTAGTGGGATATCAGAAGAAAAGTAGGAAATAATTGGACATCAGAAATTGGTCTTGAAATAACAATAAGTGAGCATTATTCATCCTGTGAAATGTAATAGTGATATGAAATAAGAGTACGGAAGGCTCTCATAAAGGACAAACATAAGCTATTATCTGTTTCTATAGGTGGAGAAAAGGAAGTTAGTGATCTATAAATTAGAAGGGATATTTGAATGACATAGTTGAATGTAGTATTTACTGAAGGAAGAATTTAAAGTCTCTTCTTTGGAGGTTTTAAAAACAAACAAAAAAATTGCCCTCTCCATGTGAGCCAGTGAGTAGAGCATCATCCTGTGCACCAAATGGTCATCAGATTTAATTCAGTCAGGGCACATGCCCAAGTTGTGGGTTTGTCCCCCAGTTGGGTGTATACTGCAGGCAACCAATCATTGTTTCTCTCTCAATCTCTCTCCTCCCTTTACCCCCACTCTCTAAACTCAGTAGAAATATATAATACAAAATAAAACAAACAAAAAATCCATTTAACTTACTGTTTTGAAGTGCAGCCTGTATTAGTTTCCTGTGGCTTCTGTAACAGTTTACCACAAACTGGTTGGCTTTACCAATGGAATTTTTTCCCCCTCCCGATTCTGGAGGCCAGAAGTCTGAAATTAGTATGACTAAATCAAAGTCAAGGTTTTGATAGTATCCTCTCCCTCTGGAGGTTTTAGGAAAGAATCTTTTTCTTGCCTCTTCCAAGTGACACTTCAAAATTTTTTTTTTTGCTTTGCCTTCTCATTGTTTTTTTTGTGTGTGTGAGTGTGTGTGTGTATGTTTGTGTGAGAATTCTTTCATTGCCTCTCCTTTAGGGTACATAAGATGGCATTTAGAGCCCATTCAAATAATCCAGGATAATTTTCCCATCTCAGTATCATTAACATCATCACACCTGCAAAGACCCTTTGTCCAAAACAGCTAACATCACAGACTCCAGGGATTGAATTTACTATCTATTTAGGGGGAGAGTTTTTTGTGGCTTTTTTTTTTTTTTTTTTTTTTTTTTTTTTTTTTTTTTTTTTTTTTTTTTTTTTTTTTTTTTTTTTTTTTTTTTTTTATCCTAGCACACAAATTGAGGGAGAAACTCGTTGAGTTCTTCATAGGAACTTCCAGTGTTGGGACTTTGTGATTCACAATCTTGACCTTTGGCAATTTGTTTCACCCTTCCCTGAACCTTGGTTTTCTAGTTTTCAAAATAAGTATAATAATGGCATTTATCCAATAAAATTGTTATGGAGATTAAATGATTAAATTAAAACACTTAGAGGTGTGGCTGGTGCATAAGTCCTCAATATGTGTCAGTTACCATCACTTGGTGCTATTTGCATTGATATTATCATTAGTATAAAAGAAAGATTATGTGAAAAGATAATTGGCCACTTGCTTAATGGTCTATAATCCACACTTCTTCACTGTTACTTTACTTTGTTTTGACAAATTTAGTGAAGGTGGGTCACAGAAGAAATTGAAGTAGTGACTTGATGTCCAAAGAATGTACTTGATCTGCTTTGTGGAATTTACTTAACTTTGTCTATAACAGGGACAGGCTAAGCCAACCCCCAAATTGAGTAGGCAACTCAAAAACTGAGTTTTATAAAAGTTCCTTTAAAGAATAACAGCCTCAGGAGTAGCAGAGATATACTGTTAGCTTTATACTCTACAAATGTCTTAGTCACCTTTTCAACCATTTATAAAAAAGTAAAATCTCAACTTTTAGATTTAACAGAAGTCCTTTTCTGCTAAATTGAGTACCATTCTTATAGAACTTGACTGGTTTAATATATCTTCTATACAGATTAGCCTTTCCACTTAAATATTAAATCTGTTAGTGATAAGTCAATATAATGTCTATAAAATACATATTTTAACAAAAATACTTTTATTAATTTCAGAGAGACAGGAGAGGGAGAGAGAAATAGAAACATCAATGATGAAAGAGAATCATTGGCTGGCTGCCCCCTGCATGCCCCACACTGGGAATCAACCCTGCAACCTGGCTATGTGCCCTGACCAGAAATTGAACTGGGACCTCCTGGTTCATAGGTCGATGCTCAACCACTGAGCTATGCTGGCCGGGCTATAAAACTTTTTTTTTTACTCAAAGATTTTACAAGGTTTTATAAATATTGACATTCTATATTTTTAGGTGTCATTTTAGGTGTCGTCATTTTGAAGAAGCAACTACTCCATTGTACAAATTAATTGGTAGGGTATGTAATTGCTTTCAAGGCCTACATTAGGCCAATGACAGAGTCACTGACAAGCCAGACTAAAAGATAATATTAATTTGTTTTCATTATTAATATGATGTGATTTTCAAACTATGACATTTCAAGTAATGTCATGGATGCACTAAGGGAAACAGTACTTCCATTTTTCTCTGTACATTTCACCAAAATGTAACCATATAAAGCTCAAGTGCAACAGCAATCTGTAGAGATTTTGCTGTTTAAAATACTATTAGGTTAAATAATATGAAATTGTTGTTTTTGTAGGTTAAAAAAAAACAAAAAAAAAAACTGAATGTGGTGGTTTCCTATGGTAGAAGGTAGATAGTACGTCTGTGAATGAGGAGCTCAATTCTCCAGAGCTATTAAATGAAAATAGCTGGAGAAAACATTCAGTTATATAAAGAAAATTTTGCATTTTCAAGTTACTTATATTTACTCCAATAAATATAAACTGAGTCCAGTTTCACATCTTTTAATGTCAGTGATGATGGGAACATGCATTATTAGAAGAAGGGAACTGAGTAAAAGAAATTCATACTGGGAAAGGCAGGGTAAACAGAAAACAATGAAAAATGCAGATTGTTACAAACTTTGTAATCATTTCTGTTTGACAGTGTTTATCTCTTTAAATGTTTATTTTCTTACCCGTTTTTATTTCATTTTTATGTGACTCATAAAGCTGGGTATCACTCAATGTGTAGCTCTTTGGTGCCTGAACAAGGAAAGCAGATTGCCCTGGAATTTTTACATACTGTGGGAAAAGAAAGTCATTTTCATTTATTGAGATGTATTATTTGAATATGTTTTCCAATATAGCAAAGCACACCTACAAAATTTAATGTACATGCATATTCAAGTACACTATTCTGAAGTAGCATCAGGTAAACTTTTATATGTTCTTTTGGGAAAAATGCAGAGAACTAAATAGATGCATATACTCTCCCATTTCACTCTCCAACTTTTCTCTCTTAGTGATCAGTGATATCGGGAAAGGTATTATATTTTCCATAAAGCCTCTAAACACACATTTATCACTTCTTGGGCTGTGGATTGTTCTGGAGTGGTAAGTAGTTGAGCAGATGCCAGATATCTAAGGGAGGGATTATTATTTTGGGGGAAATGTTTGATGACTCAAGGAAGGAGAATGACTAGCAAACGGCATAGAGGCCTATTATTATGGGTTTCACTAAGAAGTTAGTAAGTTTTCTATTCATGTGCTATTTGTTTTTGTGGTAAATTTCATAATTTTCTTATATCAGTGAAGTTTCCCTATAAGAAATTTTACACGAAAAAGCACATTTACTTGTCATTGATCACCTCCATAAATTCTTACCAGCTTTTGTTCTATCAGAATTGTCAGGTTCTTATGATCTAGTTGGTTATTTCATGTCATATCTTGCAGTACATTGCATCTGGGGATGGATGTAAATGAGTAAACTGAGACCACCTCATAATTTAGAAAGCAATATCACTCTGAGTCATCATGTGTAGTATATACCAGTAAAAACAAATGAAAGTAAGGAAATGACTTGGTTCAGTAATTTATGGAAAATGTTACAGTTTTATGATCTATTCATGCATTTCTTTAAAACACCTTTGCCATAGCATAAGGTACTTAGATGAAAGATTGGATTCAAGCTCAGAAGTGATGGGGAGAAATGTCTATTTTTCTATTTCTTTCTTCGTGGCTTGATAGATAAGTCAAAGAGTGAGTAAAAAGGGAGATATAAGAGAATAAATAAATTAGCTAATTTATACAATGGTTTCTGTAGGCAAAAATCAGTGTAGATGTTTTGGGGAATCAAAAAACTTGACCTGAACTTCTTTCAAAATTACATGGGAAGTGGGTAAGTGGGTGGGGTGGTAGAGATAAAATAAGATTGGTCCTGAGTTTACATTTGTTGAAGCTGGCTGATGGGTACTTGGGTTTCTTATACTCATCACTCTACTTTTTCATATGTTTGAATGTTTCCATAGTAAACAGATCTTTAAAATTCTAAGATTTAACTATTTCCCAGCAGGAGTTTATACTGTAAATATGGAAGTAATAATGTTCATTGTTTACTTATACAACAGGCTCTGTATTTCATATAATATCCTATTTCCAACAAATCTTTATTTCCACATTTTTCTTGAGCAAACTCATAAAATTTCCTAATAAATAGACAGCCTCAACATCTCAACTGTGTATTTGCTTCTTACACAGTCAGGTGATTTGTCATGAGAGGAAAAAGGTAACAAAAATCACAAATAAAGAAGCAAGAGTGATGCCCTGAGTTGTAGACTGGTGAGAATAGCAGGAATGGAAATTTGGATTAAAGTCATGCTGAGTTACAAGACCCATGTTTTTTCTTGTAGCAGTGTAAAGATTCCTAAGGCTATAATACAGAGTGTGGCAAACATAGGTTTACAGTTGGAATACATGAAACTGAATTTATTCTTGTATTATTTATTAATTATTGTATTATTTTTTCATACAAACAATGGCAAGCCTACTTTTGGCCCATCCTGCATTAGTTAATAATTTGTATTCTCAATGCACTTTATAAGCTTACCTTGGTGAGGTACCCAACTAACCCCAAAATGAAATGAATGGCTCAAAATCATATAAGTGTGGTCTTGAAGAACTAGAATAAATCTGGTCACTGCCATTTCTGCCAATGATGTATTCTTTAACTAGAAGTGAACAGCATTGCCAGAAAGTATTCCTTGCTTCTCTGGCTTATCTATAACGTGAAGATGTTAAGATTGAACTTGTACCTGTTAACTTTTTGTCAACTGAAAAGGAAAGAAGGAAATATATATATACATATATATTCTCTATCCCTTGTTGTTACTGCCAGTATCTATCTAAACAAGTTTGAAGCAATTTATTTTTCATTTTGGGTAACTATAACAACTTTGTTTATTGAGGGAAGATTATATATTCCTAAATAATGTATGTCCCAAGGTAAAAAATACTATTTAAGTTCCTCTAACAGAGATTTATGACAAAATATTACAAACAAATTAATGGATGTATATAAAACCATTGTTCTAAACTTGTTCTTTTATCAAGTACCCCACTTCTAATTTTGATTTTGCAGTACTGTAATTAATGGTACTTTTGTATTTTCATATATATTGATATATATATATATATATATATATATATATATATATATCAATATATATATATATATATATTCATTGATTTCAGAAAGGAAAGGGAGATATAGATAGATAGATAGATAGATAGATAGATAGATAGATAGATAAATAGACAGATAGATAGAAATATCAATGATGAGAGAGACTCATTGATTGGCTGCCTCCTGCATGCCCCACACTGGGGATTGAGCCTGCAATCTAAGCATGTGCCCTGATGCCAAGCGAACCGTGACCTCCTGGTTCATAGGTTGATGGTCAACCACTGAGCCACACAAGCCGGACTTGTGTATTTCTTTATTAACCCTTTACTGACTATAAATACACATAGAATTGGCTAATCCTTGCTGTATATTACACTGTATACTGAAATTCTGTTATAGCACTTATAACATTTTCTGTAGTTCATATGTCTGTCTCCCCTATAGGATGCTACATATTTTTAGACCAGAGATCCTTTTCAATGTTCTCAGCACAATGACTAGCTCTTTGTAGTTTCAATTAATGTTTGTTGTAAGTGGATGGCTAATTGAATAAATGTCTTATAATGGCTAATCCTTTGAGTGACTTCAAGATAATTTGATAATGTAAGCAGATGTCTTTGGCTTTTACCTATCCTTTTTCTTTCATTTCCCATATCCTTTCATTGGGGATACATATAGAAAATGGAAATGTTTTACCTACTGACTTTCCAATTCATATTCTTTCATTGAACTAATCTCCACATTCTTCCATAGCTTAGCATATATTGTTATTGATGCTGAATCACTCGGCAAATTGACATACATTGATCAATAGTGCACTATCCCCGCCCCACCTCCCCCCAAATCCTTATTACATTCATTCTTCTAAATCAGTTCTAGCTTCCATATTTTTGGCCACTCCCCCCCTTTTTTCCCCATTGCATGTTAACTCATCTGGAAGAGTCATTCTGTCACACAAGAAAACAAATAGCTTTGATAGCTCTTTTGAGACCCATAGTTCTGAGGTCCCAGGGTCATAGAAAAATATTTCTGTGCAGGATGAAAGAGGCTAAGTAATATCACAAATATTGGCAGGCACTAAAGTTTGATGAGGCTTCAATTGGTCAAGCACATTGTCCATCTAAGTGTCAGTGTTCTTTATCCTTTGTTATTGAATATTTTTCTCTCCCATTTTGGTCCAGAAAAATTAGAACAATTGTTTTCTAGAATCAGGGATATTTGGGTAGCTTTTCTTGATATTCTCTCTTGAATCATGAAAGATGCAGAAGTGTTACATAGTGAATAGTTTAGAATTAAGAAACATGCTTTTCTAGAGAGCTCACAAACAGGTTCAGTTAAGGGTTGAGTTTGGACAAAGATTCAGAGTAATTATTATTATTCCTTGGGCAAAATTTGCTCATTCAATCTATCCCCAATTACTGGTAATCTTGCCTGTTTCCCACTAAGTAACCAAAGTTTTATGAAAGTCATGTGGAACAGGTTGGTAATTCAGGAACCTTTAACACAAATAATGTTTTTTAGAGGAAATTTATTGACTTGGGCAGGTCTGAATAAACTTATTAGTGAAGATTGCTTTTTATTTTGACTAATTTTAGATCAGGAGCACGTTTCTTAAAACCATGACTACATTAGCCACAAAAATGATGTAAATATGGGAAGACATTTTTAGCTCCATTTTACTGGTAGAAAAATCAAGTCAGAGGTTTGCTTCTGGCCATATGGACCTGTATGGCCCCAGAAATAGATTCTGTGTCTGATAACTGAAGTCTGTCAGGAAAGATATGTCTTGATAAAAAATGTATGCTTATTTGCTGAGTGAGCTGGTATTATTTAGCATTTGTCAGGAAGCAATAGAAATATTTGCTCTGAGGAGTTTGAGGTCTTAGACTTGTTTATAATTTAGCTCATTACTGATACAAAAATCTGTACTTTGGGAAGGTGGATTTTAAGTCTTTAAAGCAAGATAGAAAATCCCCTCTGAGAAAACAAAATAAGACTATTCAGAAATTTATATACAACTATTTTATTTATTTATTTATTTGTTTGTTTGTTTATTTGTTTGTTTATTCTGTTGTTTTACTTTTTAATTTTATTAAATTTATTGTAATGACATTGGTTAATAAGATTATATGTTTCAAATGTACAGTTCTAAAATGCATCACCTGTATATTGTACTGTGTGTTCACCTCCCAGAGTCAAGACTCCTTTCCATCTAACTTATTTTGCTTAGCATGGATAGTACTCAAAATCCATCCATGTTGTCACAAATGCCAGTATTTCACATTTTCTTATGGTTGAGTACTATTCTACTGTATACAGTGTGGGTGGGAATATAAACTGTTATAGCCACTATGGAAAATATATGGAGCTTCATCAAAAAATTAAAAATAGAGTTACTATATGACCAGCAATTCCTTGTCTGTTTCTACCCCAAATATTTGGAAACATTTATTTATAAAGATACTAGAGGCCTGGTGCACAAAATTCATGCATGGTTATGGTCCCTTGGCCTGTCTGGCAATAAGGACTGATTTGTGGGATGACTAGTGGGGTGATCTGGGAGCCCCCACTGGCACCTGCTTTGGTTGGCCTTGGGCTGCTCCTGCATTGAGTGGTGGTCAGTGTGCATCATAGCGACTGGTTATTTCACCAGTCCATCCTCCATTTGGTCAGTTTATGTTAGGCTTTTATTATATAGGATATGTACTCTTATGTTCATTGTAGCATTATTTATGGTGGCTAAGATATGGAAATGATTGATGCGTCCTTCACTAGATGGTTGGATAAAGATATATATATATATATATATATATATATATATATATATATATATATATATATATAATTTGGCTAAGTGTGGCTTGTTGATAGAAGACTACTAGTGTCCATCAAATGAATGAGGCACAATTTTAAAAATAGACTTGAATTTCATGCTTTATATTTTGTCCTTGGAAGACATGCTAATCCTTTCCTGTCTACTGCTTATTAGGAAAACATAAGGATTTACTTAATAGTACAAAAAGTTAGTCTTCAGAATTGAAATGGCATCAGAGCAATAATTTGTGATTATGGTATTCTGCTATTAGCTCAGTTGGATGTTTTAATGTATGTGTTATATATTAACTTATTTTAAACTATTATTTTAATAGCACTGCAGGCTTTAAAAGGTTTTGAGAGATTATCTTATTAGCCTCCCTCCCTACCTTGAAACAGTCCCACTAATAACACTTTCATAACCTCCCTTGGTAACTTATCTCATTGCACAATCATTCTCATTGCACGTATTTAATCCCTGTATCAAATGTGGATTTTTTTTATCCTACAGTTAATTCTATCAGCCTCACCATCTCCATGATGTTGGAATAGAACATCTAGCTTACTTTTTCTGTACATTGATATCTGGATTCTTAAGAGAGGAGGTATAACATCCTTTGGTCTCAGTGGAAACAAACAATACTATTATCTCTGGATGGCATGAACCAGCATGTATCTTAATATATTTTGTCGTGCTCTATGTTCATGTACTCTGCATATGAAATAGGTGATGTGTAAGTGTGTGTGTTTTTTTCAAGTGCCTGTAAAATGAATGACCTATTTTATTTTTAAAATGTAGTATCATCTGATGTTTTCCTATGAGCTGTGGAATAAAATAGAGGAGAATTTTTTTCCAAAGATGATGACTGTTTTTGACCAATTTTCTTAGTTTCTTTTGGTTTATTGCATTGGGCCAAAGATTTAGGAAGAATGAAGACATTGAGTAAAAATTTTAGGGAAAAAGAGGTTGAGTTCAATTAGTTTCTTCTGTGGGGTCTTTGTCCTGAAGAAATCCACCACATATAACTTTATAGTGTGGGTGTTTTTTTTCTCCCCTGTATTCCCTCACCTCCTTCCATTGCTACTAACCTTGGGTGTCTCTAGAGGCTAATAAATGATTCTCAAAACTGAACAACACTCAGAGAGCCTCATGGCACCTGAAGAGATGTGGGCAGATGGATGTGGGGCCTGGCGATCAATTTAGATCTAGACCAGGTCACTAACATATGAAAGCTGTTGTCTCCTAACAGCTGTTCAGTGGCCTCTGTGAAATGAGGTGGTGGCTTCCATCCAGTTTCTGGACAGCTGTCTTCCTCACAAAAATCATTGCCACAATTGGCATTCATAGGCTCTCTCCTCCTGTTTCTCTTTTTCCTTTTCCTTTCCTCCACCAGGAGGTGGCCTGAAGAAAGAGAGCAGCCACAGTTCCTGAGGGAAGAATGTGTTAACACCTCTGACTGTGCACCCTGCCAGGGCTTGCAAAGGGACCTCAGACCAAGGCTGTTGGGATAGAAGGCTCATACCTCCCACAGCGCCCGCCTTTATTGCCCCAGCCCTACTTTGCTTTGCTCAGGGTGTGTCAGAGTTTACTCTGGGGTTGTCTATTTTATCCATTGAGCCTTTCCTTTCATCACAAAGGTAAGGAACATGGCTGTGTTTGTACAGTGATTGGGCCTAAGGGGAATTTTGAGCAATTCAGTAGTTGTGGTATAAACTCTTCATTATAACTCCCTCTCAGGCACAACCAAGAGTTACTCCAGACAGAGGTTGTCCAGGTTGAGATTCCCTTCTAAGATAAGAGCTGCATACTTGGGGGGATGTGTCTTTCCAAACCCCAAAACATTACACCTATCCTGACCAGCCATTTTTGGGGGTTTAAAATCTATTTGGCAAGTTTTTAATAAAATAAAAATAAAACTCACTTTTTAATTAAATTGTTCAAATCACTTGAATTAGAAAGGCTAAAATTCTACAAAACTAAGACTGCTTGAAAATCCATAGTATGAATTATTTTATTATTTTTTAAAATAAGTTTTATTGACTTTAAAGGGAAAGGAAGGGAGAAAGAGAGAAACATCAATGATAGAGAACTGTCAATTGGCTGCCTCCTGCATGCCCCCTACTGGGGATTGAGTCTACAACCTGGGCATGTGCTCTGACCAGGAATCAAACCTCAACCTCCTGGTTCATGGGTCGATGCTCAACCACTGAACCTCACTAGCTGGGATAACTTTGAATTTTTTTCAATGTTCTTTAGCTACTTCAGAAAAACAATAAGGAAATAGTAATGATAGCTTCCATCCTTGAAATGTCTAAGACTGTTTTCGAGTTATCCAACTTAATTTTCTCAGTCTCGATTTAAGAGACAAAAAGTAGACTAAAGGAAGACTTTTTACTCATATCTGTGTTATTTTTCCAATCAGAAGGAGGCAATGGTAGGACATGATGCTCTCATACTATTGGAGTGAGAAAAAAATTAAACAATTTTGCAGTGGTTCAGCAAAATTATTAAGAATCCCAGAGCATCATAGCCAATTTGGTTCAGTGGCTAGAGCTTTGGCCTATGGACTGAAGGGTCTCGGGTTCAATTCTGGTCAAAGGCACATGTCCAGGTTGCAAGCTCCATCCCTAGTGTGTATGTGTGTGTGTGTATGTGGGGGGGGTGGGGTGTGCAGAATGCAGCCAATCAATGATTCTCTCTCATCATTGATATTTATATCTCTTTCTCCCTTTCTCTTCCCCTTTTTGAAATCAATAAAAAAAGAAAGAAAAAGAAAAAGAAAAAGAAGCCCAGAGCATTTTGTCCAGGCTGCCTCTACCTCTCTTTGGAATTTAAAACCTGTGTACTACATAGTTAGGGAAATTCAACTAACACACCACGCATCAGTTTGCATTTGACTCATTGCATTGTTGATTACTAAGAACACTTAACATGACCAACTAGATATCCAAGCCTTTCCAATGATCATATGAAATCTAAATGAGGAACTTGAATTGGGTCAATATTAAACAGATGTGAAATTCCAGATATCCTTGGCAATTTAGAAGGTAAAATTACTTAGCACAACCACTTTGGGCAAGCTTTGAGTCTCAGAGTAATGACCGGGACCCACAAAACAGTCATGTAGGGAAAATGTGAGGTTAAAAGTTGGCAAAAATATCCAAGCACCAGCTCTGACTCTACAACCTTGATAATTTGCTTTCACTCATCTACATGATGGGACAAATTGTACTGTCACTTTATGGATTATTTTTGTTACTTAATGAGTTTAGAGTTACTTGAAGATCAAAGTGCTAAATATTTTTATTAGTTTAAACCAGCAACTGTGAACCAAAAGTAAAAAAGGAAACAGCATTAATAGGGAAGTATAATTTCTAGAATAGATGGATTATCTTAACAGGTAAAAGAATGACACTCAGTTTTGTGATTCACTCATTTATTCATTTAGTAAAAAATGATAGAAGAAATCTGAGAAATGACACAATCAGGTAGGCTATGTGCCTATTTGTTCTTCTATTTATTTTAAATATATATATTTTATTGAGTTTTAAAGAGAGAGAGGAAGAGGGACAGAGAGATTAAAACATCAATGAGAGAGAAATGTCATGGATTGGCTGCCTCCTGCACAACTCCCACAGCAGATAGAGCCTACAACCCGGGCATGTGCCCGTGAATGGGAATCCAACCAGTGGTCTCTTGGTTCCTGGCTTAATGTTCAACCACTGAGCTATACCAGCTGGGCTGTTCTTCTATTTTTTAAAAAAATCCTCAAACACTTCTGACTTAAAATAAATAAATAAATAATAATAATAATAATAATAATAATAATAATAATAATAAGTGAAGCAGAAACCAATTTGGCTCAATGGATAGAGCATTGGCCTGTGGACTGAAAGGTCCCAGGTTCGATTTCCATCAAGGGATGTACCATGGTTGCGGGCACATCCCCAGTAGGAGGTGTGCAAAAGGCAGCTGATCAATGATTCTCTCTCATTGATGTTTCTAACTCTCTATCCCTGTTCCTTCCTCTCTGTAAAAAAATCAATAAAAAAATATATATATATATTTTTAAAAGAGCAGCGCTACAATAAAAATATTTTTTTTTAAAAAGTGAAAAGAAAAAGTAAAAAATAAGAAAAATATTATTCTGATTCATAACAGTTTGTAGTCTGTGTGTGCCTTGAACTTTGCATTGAAAAAGGAAGCATTTTTCTGATTTTCTACCAATCCCTGTCTTTATCTTACCACTTCCAAAAATACCTCTCTTTGAAAGCAAATAATGAGAGGAAGAATCAGTTTACAGATGCTAAAGTCTTTCCCTCAAAGAAGCACTGGTTTAATTCAAACAGGATAACGTGAATGGCTGAGAAGGGGTGAGATTTTAAGACTTGGGCAGTAAGTGGAAGCATCATTTCCTGAGTCCACACCTTCTCCTGTCATTGTTGGCTAGGACTCTGGCTTGTAGCTTTCCCATTTATACTGGTTAAAATACCGTGTTGTCACTTTCCTCTATTCATCTTCTGTTTTCTTCCATAAGGACATTGAAAGATTAGCATATAAAAGGAGTAAATGTATATTACATATATGAATAATATTCTTTTGCTAACATTGTATGCTAGTATTAGGAAAACTATTTTTCTGTGTGGTTTATATTCATTTTTTCTAAGCTCTGAAAGTCTTCTCTGAACATTTAGTCCATGGGATGCAAATTCAAAATTTATCATAGACTAAACTGGTGATAAAAATGAAAGAATCAGATTTTTTAGACAATGGGGTGGTGAAGGTTGTGAGACTGGGGAGGGCCACACCCAAGTCCACTAAGATATATATAATTCTGGGGCACCCCAGTCATATCATATTGTATGTGAATGGTGCCCCCTACTGTGGAACAATGCATCTCCTACCCATTCAGTATATCCTCTCAGTATATCCTCCTTGAACTTGCTATGTGCCAGGCCTGGTTCTAACTACTGGGAGGCAACAATGGACAAAGCAGACAGGAATACCTGGTCTCACAGAACCTAAAGGCATTCTCATTCAGTTATTTCTTTAAAGGCAAAAAACACCGTGCAAACCAAATAAAATGAATCTGTATGCAGAATTTGGCCCCAGGGCCCACCCAATAATGACCCTGTTTCAGTCCTTTAAATTATTTCTGTGATCTTGCAGGCTTTAGCCACAGGGACAAAACACAGAAATGTACTAACTGAAGGTTAGCACCCACTACTTAGCTCACATTTAATGGGAACTCTTTGTACATAGACAAGTCAGCTAATTAATTTTCAATTAAAATTCTCTATCCCCACTCCAGGGTGTATACTTGCCACTCCTTTTTTCTAAGAAAACGTAATTCCTAGAGGTGATCTGTTAGGTAAGTGAGGAAGGAAAATTCGAATGAGATGGGGTCATGGCATACTGCCTATGCATTGTCTGCCTAAATACCTGTCGGTGCTGGAGATGGATGGGACAGGTAGGCCACGAAGGAGTGGTCAGAGTGACTCTTGAACGAATTCAAAGTCTGCTCCTAATTGTCTACAAATTAATTTAAAAGTTTTGTTGTGTGTGTGTGTGTGTGTGTTTTAAGAGAAAAGATAGAATCCCAAAAGTGTCAAGTTTCTTAGGAGTTGTGTTAATAGAAGCAGGGAAAGTACAAAATGCAATATCTCTTATAAAGAATTTATTTCTCAACCTTATGGCATCTTAATGGCAGTTGATGGAAAGTTTTAATTTAATTTGCATATAGTCAAAATGGAAGTAAAAGGAGGTCTGGTCACCTAGCTTGCTTTCATGTCTGGAATATTTTATTGGATGGGGGCATTAGAAACTGGTAATACTGCAAAGAATACTTATATTAATTTCCAGCAAGCAGCTTTAGAGAAATGCTGTGGTGGTACTCAAAGAGTTGAAAAGTTTTCCACCTCACAACTCACTCTGAATTTTGTTAAATAAAATCCTGATTCCAAAATATTTAAGGAACCTAGGTCACAAATCTCATGAAAGTCATACTGTATAAGTATAAAGACCAAATGTAAGCATTGACATCTTCCAAGAAATAGAGCAAAGGTGACCTATTCTTCCTCTTCTCTATCTGTCTTCCAGGATCCCTTCTTTCTAACCCCTCTCCTAAATGAATAATAATAGCAGTAATAATAATAATCAAAGGAGAAAGTGTTAACTTATCAAATCTACACATTGTAGTAAGTTACTTTTCCCAAGGTTTGAAAGCATTTCCTGAAAACCGTCAGAGGTATTAATTTTGTTCCCCCTCTCTCTCTCTTTAAATCACAAAGCAAAATTCCACTGTCCTTCTCCCCACCCCCTTTACCCCCCCACTTCTAAAAAAAAAAAAAAAAGTTGTTGAGTTTTGCTTTTCTATTCACTGCAGTCCTGGCCAAAGTAAAGCCCTCTTTCTCAATGACGTCAAGATCTTTACCAAGATTAGGCTTTCATTTCTCTATTGCAGCAATTAGCCAGGGAATGTATAAAAGGCTTCAGGGAGACTCACTGGGCTGCAGAGAGCACTTTGCACCACAGATAGCAGAAGCAGAGCCAGAGGGAGTGAGGAGAGGAGAGGAGTCAGTCGCTCCAGGGGAAGGGAGAGAGTGAGACAGGCTGAGGGAAGGAGAACAGAAAGTGTGTGTGAAACGGAGTAAAGGAGGGGGGGCTAAAAAAAAAAAACAAAAAAATCCCTACCCTTAAAGCACATTTTAAAAACTCTGGCAACTCAAGAAAGAAACAGGCTACGTATCTGAACATAGAGACAATGAAAAGCTACAGAAAATTTTGCTGTCTCTGCCACAGTCTCATAGGTGCTAGGAAATGAAAGTGGAACTGCCTGTCTTTAACCGACTCTGAGAGGGTAACTGGATTAGGGACCCGTACGCCAGTATTTTTTTTTTTTTTTTTTTGGTTTTCTTTTTTTTTTTTTTTTTAACATCTTAAATCCTGAAAAGAAAAAAAAAAAAAAAAATGCAAGCAGCTCCGAATTGAATGAATTGATGGGCACACTCCAACTGCTGGGCTGGAGAGACTGGACTTGGTCTGGCCATTTCTGCTTCTTTGAAAGAGGAGTGATCTTGGGCTTCCTTTTAATTTAGTTTTTCTCCTTCTCTCCCCCCAGCCCTCCCTCCACCTTCCCCTTGACCTCCCCCACCCCTCTATTGCCACCCCCTTTTAAGTAAGAGGGTGAAGGGGAGCCACGGCACACACGGGAACTGACTTGGAAGGCAAGGAAGATGGGCATCCTCAGCGTAGACTTGCTGATCACATTGCAGATTCTGCCAGTTTTCTTCTCCAACTGCCTCTTCCTGGCGCTCTATGACTCGGTCATTCTCCTCAAGCACGTGGTGCTGCTCTTGAGCCGCTCCAAGTCCACTCGCGGGGAGTGGAGGCGCATGCTGACCTCAGAGGGGATGCGCTGCATCTGGAAGAGCTTCCTCCTGGATGCCTACAAACAGGTGAGCGGGCCAAGGGGCTGCTTGGGGCAGCAGGGGCAGGGGCTGCTAGGGTGTGGGGCTGGTGACCACCGGGAATTTGGGGGTGAGATTGTGGAGCCTGCGGGGGAGCAGAGGGCTTATGCTCAAGTGAGCTCCTGCCTTGACTTCCTACACCTGTCACAGGAGTCAGATTTGACAGGTAGGAAGCCACGCTGACTGTGTGAGCTAGTAAGGAGTCTTGGCATAAGGGTCATGTAATGGCTTGCTGTGATTTCAGAGTCAGAGTAGAGAGGGTGTTGTCAGGAGAACTTTGGGAAAAGTAAGAAGATGCTGGAGAGGGCAAACTGCTTCTTGTCACATGCTCTTGTTATAAACTGGGGTTCCGATGTTTTCTTTGATGCAATGCTAGGTGAGCTGTGTTGGGGAAGACAGTTCAATGAGTGAAAAATAAGTGGTGCTGGGGGTAGGGGAGAGGCTGGTGAGAACATGCTACCAAAACTCAGGGAGAGGACAGGGCTGCACAAAATGGTCACAGCAGGTGTGCTTTGGCATACTATCTGCTTCATTTCTGGGAGAGGTAAGAGTTAACGTAAGCGAGCCCGTGTTCAGCATCATCCTCTGTATTGATTCCAACCTGAACCCTTTTGAAAGGGTTATCAGACCCTGTGTCCTGAGTTACTAGGTAACAGTTTGCAAAAGGAAGATCTTAGCATGGGCTGTCAGAAGTCCAAACCTTGTAAGAGAAACCAAGTTTGCTTTGTTTCTCAGAAGTGAAATAAGTTGTCTTAGAAAGAGCAGATGGGTCTAGGGTTCATTCAGTTTCAAAGCTGTTCTAATGCATGCCTTGATCGCTGGAGCAGTAACCTCACTTACCTGAGGAAGTCAGGTCCCGGGGGCTGCTCTCTCAAAGCCAGAGTTGGGATCTTTGTTTCTAAGTGAAGAATGCTGGCATTTTAGCCTTTAATTTTTTTTTTTTTTTTTTTTTTTTTAATGTTCAGAGGATCCTCAACTCATCTTAGGAACAAAGTGGAACATTTTCTCATGAGTCAATCTGCCCCTTCCCCCCTGTGCCCATATAACTCCTGAATGTCCCTGAGCAAGAATAATAGACTCACTTGGCAAAAGTTGCTATCAAAGCAGACAGTCTTGGTTTTCCCTCATAGTATTGGGGGATCTTGTCCAAGTGACCAGGGAAGGGGAGTTTGTGAGGAGTATGCAAGCCAGTGAAGTAGTGCACCTTAAGCAGGCAGCATCCCAGAACCAGAATAAAAGAGGGGGAAGGGAATGAGATCTCTAAGCACTAGAAAACTAAATCTATGCCCCTGGAAAGGAAAAGAAGTAACTTCTAGACACAAAGAATCCAGAGTAGGGTTGTTTCACTGAAAATCAAACAAGTGTTCAGGAAGAAAACATCCACTGTGCATTAGGAAAGTTTTACTATAATACACGCCTTTGTTATTGAGAGAAACCTGCAGAAGGTTTGCATTTTTTTCTAAAAATGGGAGAATAGTTAGAACTCTTGTCAATAAGGGAAAAAAATTATCTTATAATAATAGGAAATGATGCTCAAAGTTCTAACAGGAAAGCACAAGTATATTGTGTATATGGGGCCACTGGGAGATATGGTAAGAAGCTGTTGAAGGGATCATTTCATTTCCACAAGTGTATACATTGAATGTGAGATGTTTATGTTTTTTGTATTTGTAGATCTTAGGAGATAACATGGCAATGTCAGTGGTTTAATCTCAGCATATTAGACTTACTTTTTTTTTGAAAGAGAATTGACTTTTGCCTAGAAAAGAAAAGTCACTGCCTGGAAGAATTTTACTAATATGAGTGTTATACTTGTGTAAACATCTCTCACATAAAATGCAGGGACTGTGAGGTTGCCCACAAATATTAAGTGAGGTTGTTTTTCCTATTAAGCAACTTACTGAAATTAAGAGGGAAAAACAAACAAATACCTCTGTAATAGACTTTATTTTTTCATTAATGTATAGTGTTCCATTGTGTTGCAATATTTTGTTGTTCCTATTCCAGGAAATTGAGAAGGATGAGTGATTTGTTTTTCTTTTTTGCGTATGGTTTGTGCATTCCTCCCCTGTATTGTTTCTGCCTACTGATTTGATTAGTGACCAAGTTCATGACTGATGTTATTAAGTTTGCTTTTAATGATTTATATAATCACTAACACCATGAGAAGAAACAACCCAAGAACCCACATGTCCAGAGACAAGACTGGACTGGGTGTGTAATGAATGGAAACATGGCAAACACAACTTGCACTGAACTTAGGTCTCCTTCTGCCACCCGGTAAGGTAAGGGTGGTGGTGCTGGTGGTGGCATTTGAGGTTCACTCAGAATCTCTTCCCTGAATACTGTTGTCTCCTGTGCTACCGTCTCTGGGTGTAGCCATTTTCTAGGGACATACTGGAGGAGGTACTGTTTGAGATAGCATCACAGTATTTCACAATCCCGACTTGCACTATTTCGAAGTTGCCACCCCAGAAGCAGAGTTTTCCAGGATGAGTATGTGCATATGAGATACGATGAAACATGTCATTTCTAATTCTCCTCATTGTTGAATGTTAGATACTTGGGAATATTTTAAGAGAAAGTGAAGTGAAAGTATTATCCTTGGGCTTGGCTGCTACACGAGGCAGCAAAGAAGTTAAAACAGAACAAAATAAAACAAATAAACAACAACCCTCCCCCTTTTTTTTAATGAACAAGTTAAATGGGATTTGAAATTAACTTTGTAGGGAACCTTGCAAAGATAATTTGGGTTTGGTTAGAGGATGTTCCAGGCACTGCTTTTATGAAAAAGCAAGTCTACAAAAACTTATGAGAGATTGAGATGAATAACAGATATTTGTCATTTAAGTTTCCTTTGTCAGAGTCATTGCTTTTAACACTGCATCCGTCTGCTGATGCTCAAAGACTAAAAGTGCAATCAGTGAGCAAACTGCCCTGTCTGGGAGCCTATCCTCTACCTAAATGAAGGATAAAAGTAAACACACAGTATAGAGGCCGAGAAGCAGTTTAGCTTC
Organism: Pipistrellus kuhlii; assembly: GCF_014108245.1. Lineage (NCBI taxonomy): Eukaryota > Metazoa > Chordata > Mammalia > Chiroptera > Vespertilionidae > Pipistrellus > Pipistrellus kuhlii. The sequence goes on from NW_023425404.1 coordinate 7,475,792, forward strand.
TCACGATTAATATGGCAGTGGTACAGAAAACATATTCATTTGAACATATAATTTTGGTTTTGAAAAGGTCTCTTTAACATTCTCCTGCTCCTCTTCATTCACCTCAAGCCTTTTGACACTAGTTTCTACCATGGAAAATGGCTCTTTTAAGACAGAAATATTCTCCAAAGAACACAAAGAAGGCCACAGCTAGAGCTTGTTCATCACTTGGATAAAGCAGTGGCAACTGATAAAGCTCAGATCTATGTTTCAAGGTAGGAATCCAAAAGAGAATGGCCAGAAGGGAACCAAATTCAGAGGAAAGAGTAGGTAGTTTATTCTCCAACTCTGATTTATTTGGCCAATTTGAATGTAAATGCTTAAACCGCTCCTTAATAATTGTTTGGCTATGTTTGTGAGGACATTGATGCAGCCTGGTCATTATGTCAAAGAATTGGAAATTTCCTGATAGTGAATGAAGCCATTCCTGGGCTTTGGATAGCAAGAAGGATGTGAAAAAACTATTCTGCTACCCCCCGAACCCCTTCTATTTGTATCATTTGCTTTGCTTTCTATCATGAGATTAGGTGATACTTTGTCTAATGGAAAAGAAAAAAGAAAAAAAGGTTAGTAGTATATGCTCTGTTTTCAGCTTCTACTTGAAGAATGGTCCTTTCTTTATTCCTTTCACCCAGCATTTCACAGCAGCATCACCCTCCCCCCGTGCACTGTGAGTGAAAGAAACCCCGTCATCCAAGGGGATCGGATTTATAAACATACCATGTAGTTACACTCTTGCTCATATTTATAAACATGGCTCTCGCAACATTTAAGCTTGGCCCAGAGATGTTCCCTGTCGTAAAAATGCAAACCCTTAATGTACCTCCCGTGTCAGTGGTGTTGTGTTGACGTTGATTATAAAGACATAAGAAAGGACCATTGTAATGGTGTAGATGAGAGAGATAAAAGTCAGTGATGACGATATTGCATTTTACGTACCTACGTCCTTTCTGATTGTTGCAAAATAAAGGGACCCTTTGGGAACATCAGAACTTCAAGACCAATTAGTGGAAATGATGCTTCTTGTGTCTGGGCATTAAATACTGGGCAGGGTTCTCTTTAGAGCGGCTAATGCTGGCAGAGAAAGAGGTACCGACCTAATTACTCTTCCGCAAGAGTAAAAAATGCCTTTTGAATGCCTCTTTGGCAAATATGCCTCATTAAGGACAAAAACCAAACACAAACCCTCTAAGAAGGAGAAATTAAGATGATAGGTAACTTGTGGCCAGGACACTTTCTGTGCCACTGTGGGAAATTAAAACAAAGTTTGGGAATATTAGGGGGTAACTTGTTTTTGTTTAGCTTCTTTCCTGCAGCCTAAATGTTATTATTATGGAACCAGCTTTATTTTCTTCATCATTTTGGCTCTTTATCAAGGAATGCTTTGCTCCTGGGCAAAGCAAAGAATCTTTTGCCATTGAAGACAGTGGTGATTCTCCCATTCCATCTCAGCAGGGTGCATAGCCAAGCAAACCAAGAAATTCTCCATTTGAAACTTTGGTCATAATAGGAATTTAATTTTCATGGTGACCAAATGGGAAAATGAGAAATGAACAATAATGTCCTTATAAAATATTTTCTTTGAAATTAAATGCAAACTTTAATATTTTAAATTTCTAATTTTTCTTTATTATTGTTAAATTATCCTCCACCAGTAGGTTTTTAGGTAATATGGACAAATTTTATGATTAATATATGATACATATAAAAGCAGACTACTGGTCTACACTCATTTGGACTTACAAATCATGGGTGTGTGTTTTCTCCTACTAGTATTAATAACCTTGATCTTACGTATACATTCCTCTTCACTGGTCATTCTCATGAGCAGGGTATCTGCTTATGTATGCTAATCTGCAGTAGGGTCCTAATGATGCTCTACAAAATAAAGAGGATTAATTTTCATTTTATAAAGTAACCAGCTGAGATAATTCAGAACAGATCAACAGCATTAGGTGTTTATGATGGTGGTACTCTTCAATAGGTTTACATTTCTAAATTATCTATCTCAGTGAGCTCATTCATCACCCAACTATGGTTATAATGAGTACAGGTGAAGGTTATATTAAATGTAAAATTTTTCACTGACCCCTACATAGGAATAGAACAACTATCATTCATTTAATAATTCAATAATTAAGTCAGTCTTGATAAAATGCCAAATCTTCACACACACAAAACATTATGTATTCGATAACTTTTAAATATATATATATTTATTTCAGAGAGAAAAGAAGAGGGAGAGATATAGAAACATCAATGATGGAGAGAATCATTGATTAGCTGCCTCCTGCACATCCCCTACTGGGGATCATATGCCCTTGACCGGAATTGAACTTGGTACCATTCACTCTATCCACTGCGCCAAACTGGCTAGAGGTGATAACTTTCTTAATTTTTAATTTTAGAGTGAAGGGGTTATACTTGCTTTACATTTTTGAAGGTAAACTAGTATGCCTGTATTTTGGAAAGAATTATAATATGTGGCTGATTTGTCACTAAAAAGAGAGAAAGTGTTTTAACTTTCCAAGATAATTAATTGCAGGTAATAAGAGAGTCACCTGCAGCTGAAACATCAGATTAGATTATTTAGTTGAATAGTCAGGAATAATGTAAGGATCAACAGTGCTGCTAGGGTGAGAGCTACGGGTATCACAGGCCCACCTAACAAGATCACACACTTGCTGGTTAGTCTTAAAAATGACTCCAAAAGGCAGATGGATGTTTTCACCAACCAAAAACCTACAAGTCTACAGTCCAGACATGATTTTTTTTTTCTGTATATAGATTGCTAAATTAACATAAAGTGCAAGAGCTAATGATTCAGACTGATTGAATGCATTCAGATCTTGGTAGTATAAGTATATTGAGGAATACCGTCCAACAAAAAGATTAAAAGCAGCCATGTTAGAATTGTTACTGCTATTTTCAGTGGAACAGATCTAGTAAGGCAATGATCATGCTACCTACCACTAAATTACCAAAAGAACACATAGATTATAGGTTTGTAATGTCTTTGAAATGCATATCTTTACATTTATTAAAATATGTAACTAAAATATATGTTACATATTTTAATATCTCAGAGACAAGTGTGGCTTATATAAGAAAGACAAGTGGGTTTCACTCACATATGGAATCTAATGAACAAGAATCTAACAAACAACATAGAGACAGACTCATAGATAAAAAACATTGACAGCTGTCAGCAGGGAGGGAGGTTTGTGGCCTGGTGAAAAAGGTGAAGGGAATAAGTAAACAAACAAACAAAAAACCACATAGACTCAGACAATAATATGGTGGTTACTAATAGGAAAGGGAAGTTGAGAGGAGGTAGAAGAGGGTAAAAGAAAAATAAATAAATGAAATAATCCATCTAAGGAGATTATTTTTCTATATCTAGTGTCACTTGTAGATTAACCAAGAAGATTAATGTAGATAAAATAACATTTCCCTAATAGTGATTGAAAAACAAATGTACCTGTTAAAATCACAACTTGCTTTCCCAAGAAAGCAGAGTATTATTTTAAGATTTATTTTAGAAAAGTACCAGTAAAAAAAATTCCTGCTAAGATTTTTTCAGAAGGGAGAGACAGGATGTCTTTAATTCTTTCCCTACAATTAAAATGAGTTATGCATTAACATTAGATAGAAGCTTCTGAACAAAAGCCCTTGAGTGTTTTATGTCAGTCTGGATTGTTGAATCTTTAACAATTCACTTCTAAGCGACTTCAAGTAACAGCAGTTTTATATGTGGCTGTATTTATATGAGGAGAATAAGTCAATCCAGTTGGAACTGTTTTGTAATATTAAGGATAGTATATAAAAATCAATTGTACTTTCATAAGTTGTCCCTGATGTTATTGGCTTTGATTAAACCATTCTAAGGGAAGATCCAATTGTGTTCATTCAAACTGAAGTAATTGGCTGTTTTATGTTGCCTGTTTTTTATTATCAATTTACAGACCCAAAGGCCAGCAAACTTTTTTTCATTCTGTGTTCAACTATTTATACCACATGCAAAGAGGAAACCTGGAACAATTTTCTTCTAGATCTCTCCTGCCTGTGTATTTTATAATTCAGAGGAGCTTGTTAATAAAATAGATGATAGGAGAGTAAATGGTTTGTACCTTCCTTGATAAAAAGAGGGAAATAGACAAACACACACATGCACACACACAAATGAGAAATTACAAGAAGAATTCTAGAATGGTTTAATGTTTTTGTTTGTTTAATGAAAGTAATAAGATTTTAGTCATAAGAGCCCAAAGTAGGCAGTAGCTATAGGAAGGATGTCGTGCTGATGAGAGTTCAAATTATTTCTAAGGGAAAAAATAATTTAAATATAGAATTGCCTGGGAAAGGTAGCATTCTGTTACATATTTCGATGGCATCTCATAATGGCAGCCTACATCCACACAGTGAGTTATCATGTACAAAGAGCTATTTTCCTTGTTATCCTCTATAACCATATGAGGAAGAGAGGCATAATTATTACCATTTTACAGATGGGAATGTTGAAGTGCTGAAGAGACTAAGTGGGACTAGCCTCTTTTTATAAATGGTGGACCTCACATTTTATAGCTCTGGCCAAAAATAGAGCCCATTGGTATCATTGTTTATTGAACGAGAATAAATGGCTTACCATCATGCAATGAAGTAAAGGTCTTTTCTTCGTACTTTAGAACTTAGAAGGAGGAATTCAGAAAGAGGTACTATGTTCCATGACTCTGACAATTTGTCTTAGAGTAGACCATTTAGCTTTTTAAATGAAGTCAATTAATCATTTGTTATATAATGTGTGCTAAGTATTGACAGCAAAGTAAGAACAGTGAAGAATACCAGCCTCAACTTAATTATGAAGAGCATTAACTGCAGTGCCTTCCGTGATAAAAATAATTACCTTCAGTGATTACACAGAATGAAAAAGACTTTTATTCTCTGTAGGGCCATTCTTTACATTACCTGCCACGATGCCTCTTTACTCAAATCAATATATGTTCACTACATTTTATTAGAGCCACTTGTTTTCATATAGAGTAAATTGAAGTGACAATGTGTTTAATGTTGTATGCCCTTCCTCTTTCTTTCATTCAACCAGGTGAAATTGGGTGAAGATGCCCCCAATTCCAGTGTGGTGCACGTCTCCAATCCTGAAGGAGGCAATGACAATGAAAATGGTGCCCAGGAGAAGATAACTGATGGAGCGGAGTGCCACCTTCTTGACTTTGCCAGCCCTGAGCGCCCACTGGTGGTCAACTTCGGCTCAGCCACTTGACCTCCTTTCACTAACCAGCTGCCAGCCTTCAGCAAACTGATAGAGGAGTTCTCATCAGTGGCTGACTTCCTGTTGGTCTACATTGATGAGGCTCATCCTTCAGATGGTTGGGCGGTGCCTGGGGATTCTTCTTTATCTTTTGAGGTGAAGAAGCACAGGAACCAGGAAGACCGATGTGCAGCTGCCCACCGGCTTCTGGAGCGTTTCTCCTTGCCGCCCCAGTGCCGAGTTGTGGCTGACCGCATGGACAATAATGCCAATGTAGCCTACGGGGTAGCCTTTGAACGTGTGTGTATTGTGCAGAGACAGAAAATTGCTTATCTGGGAGGAAAGGGTCCCTTCTTCTACAACCTCCAAGAAGTCCGGCATTGGCTGGAGAAGAATTTCAGCAAGAGATGAAATCTAGATTAACTAGTTAAAGGTATGATTGTAATGGAGTTTTGTTTTTGTTTTTAAATATATATATGGAAAGGAAACTAAGAACTGAATCCACTAGCTCAGCTGTATCTCATTGCCTCCACTGAATCTCATTGCCTCACTGAAAGACAGGAATTTATATGTCAAAAGAACATAAACCTCTAATATCTCAATGCTTTTTTTTCGACATTCAAAAGAGCATTTGGCTAAATAGTAGCCCCATCACTTCTCTTTCTAAAAAAAACTTAATTTTTTTTTTTTTCTGACTGTAAAGATCCCAAGATGGAGAGGAAGAAGCCCTGTTTGCAACAGCTGATGCATCCTTTGGGACCTGAAGAAAAGACTCACCTGAAAAACTGCCATGTTAGGGAAGAATCTACTGTTCTTGTTAGTATAAGGGGTATTGCCTAGGCTTTATAGAACTCAATTAGAAAAATCATTAAATATTTATTTATAATGGTGCCTTGAACCAAGGCCAGGTGGTTAGGACCTTGGTGTTTAAATGTTAGTTTCTGATGTTCTAGTTTCTAGCCATGTAATGTTCTATACCAGTCTAAACATCCCAGAGATATCAAGAATGTTTCCTAACTGGAGGTTTAGAATGATGTTCTAAAACCTGAGAGTTACTTTCAAGGCAATTGAGGAAAATCAAGTTGACTAGCTAGGAAAAGGAGGCAGAAGGGTTAGGAAGCATCATAGAATTTCACCTTGAGACTAATTTTTTTATGCACAGAAACATGAAAACATACACAAGATCAGAAAAAGAAGTAGCTCAACTAAAAGTAACATAGAGAATATACACTATACAGGGAATCAATGTATTTAGCATAGTATACTCCTAGATTGAAGGAGAAAGGGGAATTGAAAGGGAAAAACACACTCTAATATTTGTATTTCTGAGGGTTTTTTTAAAAATAATTACATTTTGAAACATATTTGTGGTGCGTATACTTTCAGTGGGTGAATTACACCCCATAACACTGAGAGGTCAAACCAGTGGGTCCGATAGTGCTGATCTGTCCCTCTCCATTTCTACAATTGTGATGTGGCCCTACTCATTCTTCTTTTTTTTTTTTTTTAAATCTTTATTGTTGAAAGTATTGCATATGTCCCCCTTTTTCCCCATTGACCCTTCTAGCCAAGCCCCACCCCATACCCCACACCCAGCCCTATTCATTCTTGATCTTGATCTTTATAGAAATGTTTGATCAATGCTGAACTCTTTGGCTCAAAATATGTATACACATTCACTTTCAGATGCTGTGGGAGGTAAGTGTCCTACCTATTCAACTACAGCACTGTTTTTCTTTCAAAGTAGGTGAACTATCATGAATGACCAGTACAAACAAACATGGTTTCTTCAATTGCAAAATAGAGGAAGAGAAAATTAGTTTGAGATAGTCCCCATCAGTAATTTTGGAGACTTTGATATAAGGCAATCCTCAGTAGTATAGAATTTGGTAAAATGGAATTCCCATTGACATTTGATTTTGGAATTGGGTCTTCCTTAGTTTCTATTAGCTAAAGTCTAGTAACCTAAGGCCTTTATAATACGTTAATATAAAGTTATTTAAATATATACCTCTTTAAAATGAAGACATGATAGTTTTACCTGTAAGTAACATAAGTAATAGACCTACAAATTTTCTATCATAAATGTAAGGACACTATCGAACACAGTATATGTTTTTATTTATATGTTAAATCAAAGGTTCTTATGACCATTCCATTAATAATTGAATCATAAAATAACACTAATATAAAAAGATATCTAAAGTTGAAAATAACTTTCTGAACTAGTTTCCTAAAATGAAAAAAAAAAAATGCGGAAACTGTGTTTGCAAAACCAGAAGTCTATTTTTATTTTTAGATTGGAGTAATATAGTAATTATATCACTGGTCAGTTTATTGTTTTGATATTAAAAGGCCATTTTAACTGACTCTTTATACAACAACATTTAAGCTTCTCAGTATTTCAAATTCTACAAAGCACACACACAAAGAAACAAAGCAGATTTTGACAATGTGGCACTATGTAACAAATTTCTGAAAAATCACATTGAAAGTAGATTATTTCAGAGTTAAATTCTTAAACTCCATAACTCAAGGGTTATCAGTGGGCCCATTGATTTTTATCTTCAAAATGGTGTTGAAATTTCTGTGGTACATAAAAGATCAGTTGGTTACAGCACACCCACCCTGTTGTCCTTAAACTTCCCCCTTTGTTCCACATGTACAATAATGGAGCAGGATGTTAGAGAAGCTGGTGGGGGAATGAGATTCAGTGAAGGCAGTTAGTGCTAGTTGTCTGGGGAAAGGGTGATAAAAAAAAAAATCACCCAGTTGTGATACATTTTTAAAGAAAGAGAAGGTTGTGTACGTGCAATTCCTCTGGCTGAGGATCATCCAATGGAGAAATGAAGCAGTGGAAATAGACATACAAAGGCATAGGCTGAAAATCAGGGAAAAAGATATGTTCCATAGAACATAGAAGAGTCACTGGAAGAAAGACTTTTGGGGGCCAATGGAGAAAATTAATTGACAAAGCTCAGGAATCCTAGAATATATAGAATGGCTTGGTGTTATCAGAATTATGATAAGTCTTTATGTAACCTATTTATCTCAACATAAACTTTTATGATTTCCTGTGATGTATCTTTTATGAACTTAACGAGAACTTATAGTTTGAGGTAGAGGGGAATCGATGCTTAGCTGATATGCTCAGAGAAACTATTAGATTGTCAGTATCCACCCCACCAATCCTGTTGTGTATAAAGTATGTTCCTTTGAAAAACTGTAGTTCTTATTTTCAAAAGGCAAAACTTTTATATATTTAAAATTTTATATGTAAAATTTTGAGTTGTTCTTCTTAGCAACTAAGCATCTTTTCCTCCTGTGTTTACATCAAGCTCAGTTTAGCCTCTTAAACTGAATTAGCTTGTCTGTTATTGAAATAGTTTCTGAGCAATTTCAGATATTGTCATAGCTTCTGGATTCTCTCAGACAGGTAGTGTTTGAAAGACGTATGTCTTATTTTTTATTTTCTATTTGAAAATATTAGTGGAATCAACAATGATTTTCTTAATTGGGCATGAATAAAATGCCTGCACAGTAAAGTAGACATGTTTGATATAGACATTAAAATGTAACTGACCCCTTCGAAACAAATTAGAACCTCCGTTCTTGCTTTGTGTAGCTAAAGTGACTGTCATTTAACTTATCTGACTTTTTATACTTATGTTTTGTATCTCTGGTCCTATGTCTTCACCTTGTTTATAGAATGTATTCCTGATTTTTGGTAATATCAAGTTCTAAATGGCATATTGATTTAGTTAAATCCTGCCACTGACCAGGAAATGCCTATTCTATGACCAAGGAGAGAGAGAAAAAAAAAAAAAGACTGCTGCCTTTCATTTTGCCTGAGTGTATTTCACTAGTTGGGCTCTTGAATAAAAATTAGGAAATATGGTGAGGTCATGCGTGAGGACTGGCTACATAAAATACCATCGAGGCAGGTGAAAGACAATATCTAGGCCTTTGGGGGAAATTCCCAGATGGATGCAAGGAAGCCTCAGCATGTTCTATGGGCTATGTCCATAACAAGAGTAATGCACTGATGTCCAGGACTTCCCATTTTGTAAATCCTAAGAAGATCAAGCTGGCCATTTATTCCATCTGACCTCTGACTGATGGCTTGAAAAATAAGCTCAATTAGAATCACATGGCCATTGCAAAGAGAAAAATGTGAACATCAATGTTCTATTGAAGAGTTAATGAAAACATTTTACCAGCATTTAGAGCTTTTCAGAATGTTCCCAATGTCCAATGTTTGGTCTCTCAGCAGTTGAGAATAGCAATGAGCCTTTTAATTCTAGGAGTTTTAAAAACAAACAAACAAAAATGATATTGCCAAAAATGAGAGCTGAAGTATTTTTTTTGTTATATTTAAACCTCCTCCTTACTTCCTCCTTTATTTTTAAAATAGAAGCTAAACTCAGTCTTGATATGCATTTCTAGAATGCAGCACAAGTACCAACCTCTTTTTAGTGATCAGCACTCTCTTGATAGTATCCTGAGGTCCTCTAGGAAAGAAGAGGGCAGGGTCTGGGAGAGTCAGGAAGTTGTTAGGTGGGAAGACCTTGGTCTACATATTTGGAAAAATTCTAAAAGAAACTTCACACCTTTGGAGGAGGCCTGAGTGACTAGGATGAGTCAAAGGGCCATTTCCTAATGACTTATATTCTGGATAGCACCAGAAGCAAGGCCTCAGTCTTAAGAGACCCAGTTCTATTCCACAGTGAGTCTAAACTAATAGAAAGCAAACATGTACAGATATCCAAACAAGACTGTTCATGCAAGTCAGGGCTTGCTGCCTGTATTGGGCACCAGCACCAGAGCTCCAGGGAGTTTAATTAATATTTATTGAGGAGACTTTGAAGACCCAAGCAATGTTTAATGAAATCATAATATTGGCTCAAAGCTCCTCCTACACCCCCAAACACAAACAAGTAAACACATAAATGAAAGAAGCCCACAGAAAGGGTTGGGAAATAAATAAAATTCTCTCAAGACTTCTCCAGACCATGTCACTGGTGGGTGTGGTTTTCTTGTGTGTTAGAATTGGAGGATGTGAAAACATGAGTATCTAGTACTACACAACCAAAGCCATGAAAAGATATTGGGTAGGGAATGTTGGCCAGTTTTCTTTAGTTTTGCATCACATTATGACCAGACTCCATCACTGGCCCAAGTAATCAGGCCCCCAAAGAGGGAGATTGGGATGTGTGGAGGCTACCAGTGTGTGAATGATAACTACTGACCAAAGAGTCATCGACTCAGTTAGTGGTTGGATGTAGTCACATTCGTTTGCTTCTACCCATCTTTGTCTTCCCAGCAAGGAGAATATTCGGGGGCACGATGCTATGAGTACTGGGTAAATGTGGTGAGAATGCATGTGTGTATCTCTGCTTCTTGGTTGCAGAAACAGAAATGCTTTGGAGACTATCAGTAAAAAGAGTGTTATTATATTGGTGCTGAGTGGTATGTGTGCTTTTACAATTTGTCCTTGTATTTTAATAAACTTTGAATAAAAGAATAAAGTTACTATTTGGTTCTATTTGTTTATTTTTGAATTACTCTCTAGACCTTGCCCTTGGCTGGGACACATTCATGGTTGACAAGGGAAAGAGAATCCATCATTCTAATATTTATTCCTTGGTATTTGTGGGCAAAGTGGCCAGCAAGGCCAGGTTATTTTAATCTCATGTTGTGTGCCAGAGTCTTCAAGGAAATCAAGACAAGTTAAAAGAAAATCTTCAGATACTTTCCATATTCATGAACAAGTTGCACATAGAATTCATGGAACGGGGTCTTTAAAAGAGCCTGTGGAGCAAACTTCTACTTGGTTATATTTACACCCCAGGTTTTCTAAGTGCAATAAATAAACTTTTCAGGAAGGAGGTTAAAGCAATACACACACACACACACACACACACACACACACACACAGAATGTGTATGTATGTGTGTGTATAAGTATATGTATATATGTAATATACATATATACTTTGTTATACAATTGTCAGTACATTAATGTGGGGAAAAAATCAACATCTGAAAACATTTATATTAAGCATTTTCCACTGTGAGAAGGTATAAAGCATTTGAATAATGGTTTACAGAGGTAATGGCCTGTTAATGACAAGAATATATTTACAACCTGGTTAAATATGTGCATTTTGTTCCTGAAAACAGGTGACTTAACCAAAGTATTAGTATCTCTTGCGACTTTTGCTCATAATTTCCTACACATAAAAATTTTATTAATACTTGTAGGGTCTTATATAATATTCCTGAATTTTAGTAGAAACAAATAATTATTACTTTAACAACTACTGATTGAGTTTCTATTCTTTGCAGGGTGCTAGGTGCAATGGCATGACAAACACTAAAACTAAACCCAGAAAGGTATGACTTCCTCAAGGAATCTATAGTCAATTAGTCAAGACTGCAAGCAACAAACTCAAATTAGTCTACAACTTAACAAAACAAAACAAAGAACCTAAATTTATTGAATGATATAAACAACCCCTAGGAATGTTTGGGAGGAAACTTGCCTCGGGGACAACTGGACTCAGGGACTTAGAAACTCTCAGTGCTTGTTAAGTCTTTGGTCTTGTCTCTTTTTGGGGGAGTCAGACTTTTGGTTCAGAATGGTTTTTAACTTATGTTGGGTGACCTGGTTGTGACAACCTCCTCACTTGCATGCTAGCTGTAAGATGGCTCAGATAGGGTTTGAACCTACCTGCAAAGAAGTACTTGAACTAGACTAACTTGTGTTACATGTCCACTCTGTTGCCTTGAGAAGAAGGAGAAAAATGTTGGGAATATACAAAGGTATCAGAAGTTAACTTCGTGGCCATTATTATTTTTGTTTTATTGAGGTAACATCTGTTAATAACATTATATAAATTCTAGGTGTACAACATTATAATTAAATATCTGTGTACTGCATGCTCACCACCAAACATTGTTTCCTTTTGTTAGCATATATTTGAACTGTTTTGTCCATTCATCCCCCCAAACCCTTTCCTCTCTGCTAACCAGCATTCTGTTGTTTGTATCTATGTGGTTGGTTTTATTAGTTCATTTGCTACTTCTTTGTTTTATATTCTACATATAAGTGAAATCATGTTTTTTGTCCTTTTCCATCTGACTTATTTCACTTAGCACTATACCTTTGAGATCCTTCCACATAGTACAGTAGTTAGATATTTATAAAACTTCCAAACTGATCCTGTGATAAGTCTAGTACCCATACTTAGTTATTACAACATTGTTAATTGTATTCCCTAATTATTTGATCTTCTTTATTGCTGTGTAGTCTCTATCTCTCTCTCTCTCTCTCTCTCTCTCTCTCTCTCTCTCTCTCTCTCTCTCTCTCTCTCTCTCTCTCTCTCTCTCTCTCTCTCTCCCACAGTTTCTTTCATGTTGATGAACACTTCAGTTTTTTATATATCTTAGCTATTGTTAATAATGTTTCAATGAATATTTATATATGTAAACTAGAGGCCTGGTGCCTGTACCCTCTCCAATCTGGGACCACTTGAAGGATGTCCTACTACCAATTTACAGGGATCAGGCCTAAACTGGCAGTTGGACATCCCTCTAGCAATCTGCAACTGTTGGCTTCTAACTGCTCACCTACCTACCTGCCTGACTGATTTCCCCTAACCACTCTGTCTGCCGGCCTGCTCGCCCCAACTGCCCCCTGCTGCTGGCCTGCTTACCCCCAAATGCCCCCCTCCTGCCAGCCTGATCACCCCTAACTCCCCCTGTGCCAGTATGCTCACCCCAACTGCCTCCCCTGCCAGCCTGCCCACTCCCAACTGTCCCCCCTGCTAGCTTGCTCGCTCCCACTTCCCCTCCCCACTGGCCTGCTCTCCCCCAACTGCCTCCTGCTGGCCTTCTCACTCTAAACTGCCCCCTTTGCTGTCCTGATCACCCCCAACTGGCCCCCCTGCTGATCTACTTACCCCCAATGACCCCACCAACCACCAGCCTGATCACCCACAGCTGCCCTCCCCTCTTGGCCTCTAACTACCTCTACCTCAGCCCTGCCACCATGGTTTTGTCCAGAAGAACATCCAGAAGGTCTCCTGGAAGATCTCACAGTCCAATTAGCATAGTACCCTTTTATTAGTAAAGATAGATGCCCCCCATGGGTGGGGGCCAGCTGGTTTGCCCTGAAAGGTGTCCCAGATCAGGGTGGAGGTTTCCTTGGTGCATGAGATACCTGGGAGATGTCATGTGATGGTTTGTAGGCTGGCCACACCCCCATGGAGTGAGGGTCCCCACTGGGTGAGGGGCTGATGGCTGTTTGTAGGCTGGCCATGCCCCGAAGCGATCCAGGCTCCCAGCCCCTCCTTTTTTTCTTTTCTTTTTCTTTTTTCAGTGCCACCTTGAGTGGAGGCCTGGGCTGGCTGGAAGCAGGTATCTGGAATTTATATTCTTCTATAATTGAAACTTTGTAGCCTTGAGGAGAGGCCAGGGCTGGCCAGGACAAGCAGGAAGCTTGGCTTCTTCCATTGTCCAGGGTAACCCAAGCCTCCTGCTTGCTCCAACTCTGTGTGGTCACCATATTTGTTGGGTTAATTTGCATACTTACTCCTGATTGGCTGGTAGTGTAGTAGAGTGATGGTCAATTTGCATGTCTCTCTTTTATAAGTGTAGATTAGATTAGTGTTCTCATGTTTTTTAATAAATACCCAGAAGAGGAATTGCTAGATCAGTTAGTAGTTTTATATTTAATTTTTTAATGAAACTCCTTACTGTTTTTCATAGTAGCTGTACCAGTTTATAATTCTACAACAGTGTACAAGAGTTCCTCTTTATCCACATCCTGTCTAACACTTGTTATTTATTGTCTATTTTATCATAACCATCCTAACAGATGTGGGGTGATATGTCATTGTGGTTTTGACTTGCATTTTCCTAATAATTAGTGGTGTTTTACATATTCTCATATGCCTATTGGCCATCTGTATGCCTTCTTTGGAAAAATGCCTATTCATATCCTTTGAGTGATCAGTATTTTTAACTTCCCTAATAATAAAAGTTAAGTAAAGATATAAGAACACATCATTAAGTGATATGAAAGCAAATAAGAACAAGTTCAGAGAAAGAAGGGACTCTATAGAGTTGTCAGAAAAGACTTTGTAGAGTTAAGAAAAAAAGAAAAAAAAAACACACCAAAAAGTCACAAAGTTGAGTTAGGAGGAGAAGAACAATTTAAATAGGGAAGAAGATGGCTTATTTTCCACTTAATAAGTCAATATTAAGAGTCCATGAGTTGTGATTCAAGAAACCAAATTAGTAAAAATGGTGATACATTTAGGATGCATAAATACAGGCTAAATATGTTTAATGACAGAAATCCTTTAAATTAATTACCACTATTCCTTATGGAAGATTTTCTTTTAGCATAAGTATTTTCATATTCTGCATGGTTGTTAAAAGCATCTCTTCTGGGTACATCAAGAAATGCCTAATCATATATTGCAAAGTTCAAAGTTCTGGTCTGCATCTACTTCTTCCGTTGTTCTGGTGTTCATGGCTTCCACACAGATTGGTGATTGATGTCAGGTTTATATTTCAGTTATACCTCTATATTTGCCATTTTATAGTACTGGTCAACATTTACATCCACATCTATGAAAGTATTACTAATAATCATCTATGTAGTTCATTCCATGACATTAAATGGTTACCCTCTAAACCCTAGAGGAAAAAAATCCCCTTCATATAATTAAAGAGAAAGGTAGGTTGAACCCTAATTGAATTGACAGTCTCCATAATAGTGACCAGGTAGAAGACAATAAGCATGTTACTACTGGGTGTGCCATGAAATTACTCAGGGCAAGGGCTATTTCTGTTTCCTAATGATTCAGGTACATCTAGTTACACCTGTAGCCCAGAAACACCAAACTTGTTTTTATGCTGGTTTTGTGTGGATCTGGGAGGCCTCCAAGTAACAAGCAAGTGGCAATAATCCCTTGAGTGCTGAGTTGCTTCACTGGCTTCTTAGTCACTCTTTGGAAACAGTCCTTTAGAGTCACCAGTGACCTTCTAATCTAGACAAGTCCAGAGGTAATTTTTTCCCCCTTTCCTCACAGTATTTGGAACTTCTAGCTCTTACAGCTTCTTCTCCTTTAGTGTTCCCTCATCCTATTTAGTCTATTAGAAGTAGATGTTTCTATAAGATTATTCCTATGTATTCAGTTTTAACTTGTGTGGTCTTTATGAAACAGGAAGAGAGGAAATGTTATAATTGCACTAGTTATAATGAGCATTAGGTTTGTCTATGACTTAAGGAAGACAGAAGCTTATTCTTCTTCTTCATGTAAAAGGCCTGAGGTAGGGAGTTTTCAGCAGATATGGAAGACTGGTTCCATGCAGCCCTTAGAGATCTAGGCTCTTTCCAGATTTCTGCTCTACCATCATGGAATATATCCATGTCCAAGGCAGAGGGTAGAAAAAGAGACCCTCAACTTTTAAGGAGAGTCTTAGAAACTGTTTTATGGGCATTTCTACTTATAGCCCATTGGCCAGGATTTTTGTCACAAGATGACCTACCTGCAAAGAAGTTTAGAAAATCCACCCTTTATACTACAAGTCCTGTGCCTTTCTGAAAATTATATTACAATATTAGGGAAAAATATATTTGTAAAGACACTCCCCTATGTTTTCTTCTAGCAGTTTTAATATTTCTTTTTCATAAGTAGATGTTTTATTTATCTAGACCTAATTTTGTTTATGACATTAGGTAAGAAATCTAAATTGGTTTTACCATCCTATCAGATAATTAATTATTACAACATCTTTTATTCCTCATCTCCCAATTATCTATAATGTCAGTTCTGACAAGTTTCCATACATGCATGAGTCTGTCCCTATGCTCTCTATTCTGGATTTTTCTATTTGTGTTTAAGTCAGTACTATACTATATCTTTATTATTGAACCATAAGAGGTTAGCAATGCTTGGTTTTGGCCTATAAAAGTTGTTTTGAATCTAATGCTATAGTTTCATAATAAGCTTTATTATTACAAACTCCTCCTCTTATTTTCATCATACATACTTTTCTTCCTAGGCAGCATCTTGGTTATTTTTTGACACTTTCATTTTTCATATAAATTTTAGAATCAGTTTGCCAAGTTCCTAGAAAGAATATATTTTAACACTGTAATTGGAATTTTGTTGAACATAGATTATGTTATGGAATACATGTCATCTACATGCTATTACATCTTCCTATTCGTGAACATGGCTTATCTTTCCATTTATTTAAATACTAGAGGCCCGGTGCACAAAATTTGTGCATGGGGGGTGTCCCTCAGCCCAGCCTGCACCCTCTCCAATTTGGGACCCCTCAAGGGATGTCCCACTGCCCATTTAGGGGAGTGGGACATCCCTCTCACAATCCAGGACTGCTGGCTCCCAACTGTTTGCCTACCTGCCTTGCTAATTGTCCCTAACCACTTCTGCCTGCCAGCCTGATCACCCCCCTAACCACTGCCCTGCCAGCCTGATTGATGTCTAACTGCCCCCTTGCCAGCCTGTTTGCCCCCAACTTCCTTCCTCTGCTAGCCTGGTCACCCCTAACTGCCCTCCCCTGCAGGCCTGATTGTCCTTAACTGCCCTCTCTTGCAGGCCTGGTACCCCTCAACTGCCCTCCCCTGCTGGCCTCTTGTGTCTACATGGGGGCAGGATCTTTGACCACATGGGGGCAGCTATCTTGATCTTGTGTGTTGGAGTGATTGTCAATCAGCATATTACTCTTTTATTAGATAGGATGAGGCCTGGTGCACAGGTGGGGCTGGCTGGTTTGCCCTAAATGGTGTCTCAGATTAGGGTGGGACTCCCTTGGGGCATTGGGTGGCCTGGGCGAGGGGCCTGGGTGGTTTCCAGGCTGGCCATGCCCCTAGGTGACCCAAGTGGATGCCCTGGTATCTGGGACATATTTATCTTCTACAATTGAAACTTTGCAGCCTGGAGCAAAGCCACGCCTGCTGCTTGCTCCATGGCAGCAGCCATTTCTCTTGGGGTTTATTCACCTTCTATAATGAAAACTTTGCATCCTTGAGTGGAGGCTTGGGCCAGCCAGGGTGTGTGGAAAGCTTGGCTTCCTCCATTGCTGGAGAAACCCAAGCCTCCCTCTTGCTTTCTGTGGTGGCAGTCATCTTGGTTGAGGTTAATTTGCATACTCTGATTGCTGGTGGGCATGGCTGGTGGGTATAGCAGAGTGATGGTTAATTTGCATATTACTCTTTCATGAGGTAGGATTCTTTAGTGATTTTCAATAAAGTTTTATAATTTCTTCAATAAATATATCATACATTCTGAAATTATTTTTGTGCAACATTTTAGTTCTATCTTTTTCAAATTATTATCATTTTATACACAGACATTGTTCATTTCTATATTCTTATATATTGTTCAATTTATTTGCTTATCAGTCCTTCTTGAATAACAGGCCTACCTCATAAGATGAGTTTCTTTTTCCATAAAGTACATTCTTCAGTTTATCAGACACTTGTTGCTAGGGCATTGTTTACTTGTGTTTTTGATAATTTTATATTACATTCTTCCTTTTGGATAATATTAATTTATAGAGATTTTGAAGAATCTAGGTTAAAAGGATTGTTTCTCTCAACAGGACCAGTGTTTTCTTTTGCCAGATGTCCTGGCCAAATAATAACCTGAAAGCCCTTAAAATCTAATTTTGCTTGCAGTTTACTAGAACACAAACAAGTATTCAAGTCCCTAACCCATGTGAGGGCAGGATTTTCATTATAATTTTCCAGGAAAGGATCATTTTTCTTTTCTATGAAGACCCAAGGCAAACTGGTTACTTTACTGTTCCCTTTCCCAGTGGATGAAATTTTTTTCTGCCTAATATTTTTATTGTGGGAATTCTCTCTAGTAACCCATTTCTCTTCTTATTTGACTTATTACTGTGATCCAAAGTAAATAACTATTTTACATGGTACTGACCATTAAAATCTAACCATATAGATGCCTGCTGTCAGGAGATGACCCTGGCCAGTTGTAATTTTAATAGTTATTTATACTCAGTTTCAAATTCTCTTCTCTCCCTCCTCTTCCTTCTCCTCCTCCTCTTCTTTATTCTTCCTCTCTACCTGTGAGTTTCTCTTACTTTCTTTATTGATAAACTATCATTTTATAATCTATTTTTTCTTATATTATCCAGAATTTCTTAGAGTTCAGCATAGAGGAATTTTTTGGAATATAAAGCTAATTCTATTATTGAAAGCAGGACTTGCTGCTTTTCATTCCTATAGAATGTTATCCATTCTAATGATGATTATAATTAATTTTATGCTACTGACAGTGAATCCCAAATCTATATCTCCAGACCTACACTTTCATCTATTTTCTATTTCCAATGGACATTTGTTAGAATGAATTAGCAACTTGAATATTTCATCAACTATTAAAGCTCAATGTGCCCAAAGTAGAATTTATCTTTTTCCACAATTTTTATCCTATCAAATGTTGATATTTTAATTAGTCTAAATCTGTCACCATATCCTCTTTTTGTCCCAATATCTATATTATGAATTATAATTTTTAATCCTTACCTAGAACATAAGACCTTAAACAACTTACTTAAGATTGCTTTGATATAATTTCGATGCATCTGGCACATATTGATTGAGCATTTGCTTTGTGAAAGGTAGTATGCAAGCGGTTACATAAAAATACATTCTATTTGGCCTTTTCCTTAAAAATTTTGATTTCAAACAATAAAAAAGGGGTTATCTACTAAATTCACATATATTATTACTTAACTAAGTATTGACTAAGTAAAGTAATTGTCAATAAACTGGATTAGGTAATGTATGTATGGGTGGGGACAAGAAAGAAGATTTCAGTGTTTGCTGGAATTAGGGAATGAACATAAAGAAAAGCAGAGCTGGGGAAGATGGCTTACTGATGACATCATTTTAGTGCCTACAACTAGCCATATATTTTAGCTAAATAAGTCATAGAAATTCCCTTCTCCCTTTTAAAAATTTTCTTTAGCTGCTTCTTCACAATAACAAATCACAATAACCTCTTTTTCACCTTTAAAAAACAAAAATTAATATTCTAGCCAGCCTTCATTTCCCTTTGGGGATCTAATTTGGGTTTAATTTTTAAAATAAAAATAATTTGGTTATCCACTCTCATTGAGGTTTCAATCTTGCAGTGCCCTGAGATTTCCTCCTCTTTTTTGACTCTGTAGTTCCTACCTAATTCTCAAGACTCATTGTCCCCTTGAAGTGTGCCTGGTATCCTCTAACTCATTTGTTTCTTTCAATTTCTGAATACCTATAACATGTACTTTCTCTTTTATGAAACAAAATTATAAAATAACAAGTAGCTAACTAAGCATTACCTCTTTTCTATTTCCATCAATCTCCATCTCTAATGTTTAATATGAAACAGTAAATATGGTAGAGTCATCTTTCTATCCTCCCAGTGATAAATATAATGCCTGATTCATAGTTATTGCTCAATACATATTTATTGGACTAAATTTTGTAGAGAGATGATTGTTCCTTGAGAAATAAAGAGAAAAATAGTTAATTCTTGCTACATCTGCAACCAGCTGCAGTGACATCTCTGATTCAACATGCATATTTAGAAGATAATTATTCTGTGACTTGAGTAATTGGAAACATTTTTGTCTAATGCATTCTTGCATCATAGGTATACCTTAAAATTCAGCTTCAAGCAAAGAATCAAATTATTGGTTATAAATATGAATTATTAAAAGTTAATGTTTTTACCCAGTTCCAGATAACTTGTTTTGCCATTAATTACCTTTATTCATTACCATTGCCATTCATTACCTTTATTTGAGTTTATGATTCTAATTTGCCACTAATAATACTGAACTTAAAAAGTCATGGATTCTGTGTGTTATATATACTCTCTTTATGAACTACTATAAATAAGTTCTGCCTTTAAATTTGGAGAAACACATATTTGGATTATTAACTGTTAGAGATTCTGTTACAGATGGTACTACTAATTTATAACTATGAAGTCAGAGATCTTATTTGCCTTATTTATTCTGTTTATCCCCAGTGAATGCCCAATACAGTCCTTGAACATGGTAGATGCTCAATAAATATTTGTTGAATAAATGAACAAAATAATGTATATTTATAGTAAGGTTAATATAGGACCAACAGTTTTGTTTATACAAGCTAGACCTTGAACAGTATCCTATTTTCAGAGCTATGTTGACATATTGTCACTCAAATAAATTGGCATCCCTTTCTCAAAGAATTTATTTTTCATTCAATAAGGCAATGTGCTAATGCAAATAAAGAAAAGGGAAGGGGTCAAGGGAACATGGAAGCAACAGATAGGTGTTTTGAAATACACCTCACTTTTTAATTACCAAATAGTATAATTTCACCAGAGGTTCTTATTGCATTATGAAATTTGTCAATAAACAAGCTGGTGGCTTGAGTAGTCAGAATACCTAGCTGCTTGTTCTATGTAACCAGCTACAATAATAATCACCTTTCTGATCTAGTTTTCTTATTTTAAGTTTAGAAGCTGGTTGAATTTTTCTAAGATCCTTTGCAGCTCTAAATTTCTATATTTTTTATATTTACTCCACATGTATTGTATATTCCAAACTCACTGGTCCACAGTTGGAGGCATTAGTTATCCATGCTGCTAATCAGCCTGAGTAGATAGTTTTCATGCAGGAATGTGAGTCTGGTGTGATGAGACCTTCATATTAAAAACAAAACAAAACAAAACAAAAACAAAACACTATAAATGTAGATTTTTATTTAAAAGTTCAAACTTTTATATATTGGCCACAAATTCCAATAGTTTTAAAACATTGTTTAATTCAAACTAAACACAACAGCTGGTTGGGTTTGGCCCATGGGCTGCCAGTTTATGCATTAAAGGATTTTTTTTCCATGTCCTTACCATTTTTAATAACTACTTTTCTTGTCAGTGAACAACAGCTGCTGCATATTATTTTCCTGCTGCCTCCACAAACAGTAGAGCCAGTTCAGTAGTTTGGATCATTATATGTGTGGGTTTAGTTTCTAGGATGACATGATACTTATGACATAGGAAAAAACTATATCTTGACCAAATTTCTCTTGATTTCCAAGGTGTGATATGGCTAATTATTTCATATTTGTCCTAATGAGATAATTGTCACATTTGGGAGAAGAAAAGAGAGGTCTTCCAGGGGTCTTTAGAAGTACTATACCCATCAATTTAGTAGTATAATAGGAGTCTACTTCCAATTTTTGAGCAAAGAAAGAGGATACAAAGTAGGTTCAAATAGGGTGGCAGGGAGATGCTATTTCATATGTAACCTAAATGTATTCCTTTTATAGGTTTTATGCCATTGAGGTCATCTAAACTTAATTGAATCTGAGTGATGTGGCAGAAAAATCACATAGACATTGGAGAGAGAGTTGGGTGTGAACCTAATTTCAGTCACTAATTATATAACCTTAAAGTTATAATCTTGTCTGTGTCTTAGATATCTATTCTACAGAAAGGGAAAATAATACTTAGCTCATGCTTATGGTGTGGAATAGAAATGATGCATGTACTGATATGCAGTATCTATATATAAAGAGGTAATATACAAATTGTATGGGACGTTTTAATATCACAACCACTTAGTAGGAGGCTGCACATGCAAGTGGTTGGGAGGGGACTGTGTGTGGGGTGAGGTAAGCCATGGATGCTGAGGCAGCTTGAGCAGGCCTGGAGTGGAGACAGGGGGGCCTATAGTCTCTGAGAACCAGCAGTCCCGCCTCTACACGTGAGCTGCAGAGGAAACATCTTTTCTGACTGCTCATTGGCTAAACTCCCTGTATGCCACTGGCAGTGTTCTTGGTAACTTGGGTAATAAGAATCCAAGAAGATTATCTAGGGTTTATCCACCTCACTGCTGGAGGAAAAAATGAAGGTCCACTGTTGGAGGGGCTAAGAAATGTCATATCCTGCCCTAGCCAGTTTTGCTCAGTGGATAGAGCCTTGGTCTGCAGACTGCAGGGTCTGATTTTTAATTCTGATCAAAGGCATGTACTTGGGTTGCAGGATCCTCATTGGCCAGGGCCCAGGTCAGGGCTCATGCAGGAGGCAACCAATCAAAGTGTCCCTCTCACAATGATGTTTCTCTCTGTCTTTCCCTCTCTTCCACACTCTCTAAAAATCAATGGATTATATCCTCATGTGAGGATAAAACAGAAAGAAAAAATGTCATATCATATGAAAGAGTCATCTTGAAAATGCCTAAAGTTATCCTTTTTTCATGGTGAAGGGACTGGAGTCCATGTTGATGAAAACACCTTGGAAGCTGCAGTGGCCAGCAGTGGCAGCAGCAGCAGGGTGATGGGGGTGGCACCTTCCTCTGATTATCCCAGTCACCTCCCAGGAGAGGGAGGCTTAAGCTGTCAGTAGGACATCCCCTGTGGGCTCCCAGACTGTAAGAGGAGGCAGGCTTGGCTGAGGGACCACCCCCCAGTGCACAAATTTCATACACTGGGCCTCTAGTCCTAATATATAAAAACCCTGGGTCCATCACTTCCAGAGGCTCAACCAACCAGAGGTCAGTCCTGTAGTCAGCGTTGGGTTGCTGTGGTGACCCAGCACTGACTGCTGAGGGGGCTATGAATCAAGCACAGAGAGAGGCCTGAATAGAGAAGCAGGATCTGATCCATAGCCTGTGTGGCAGCTGTTGATTAGTGCTTGTGTCTCTCTTTCTGGACCCTGCCAGTAGCCATGCCTCCATTTCTCTCCAAGCCTCCACCAGGACTGTTGATAAGCCCCACCTTTCTAACCAGGCCCCATTGATTGGCCCAGAGATGCTGACTGGCATAGAAATCAACCAATCAGAATGAAATCTGGGTGGTGTTAAGAGCCAATGGCTGCCTAGGAGGCAGAGCTTTTGATGCTGATTGCCATAGAAACTGGCCAATCAGAACCAAACCTGGGTCAACTGTGAGGAGCCAATGGCTGCTTAGGAGGTGGAGCTTTTGACACTGACTGGCATAGAAACTGACTAATCATAACCAAATTGGCCAGTAGAGGAGGGAAGTTGGGGGTGAAATCAGGCTGGCAGGGAAAGGCACTTAGGAGTAATCAGGCTGGCATGGGAAGGAAGTTGGGGGGCAAGATCAGGTCAGCAGGGGAGGGTCATTTGGGGGGAAATCAGGAGGAAGGCCAACAGGAGGAAGCAGTTGGGGGCGAGATCAGGCTGGCAGGGGAGGGAAGTTAGGGATAATCAGGAAGGCAGGCAGGTGAGTTTTTAAGAGCCAGCAATCACAGATTGCAATAGGGATGTCCTTGATTGGAGAGGCTACAGGCTGGGCTGAGGGAACTCCACCTCCATGCACAAATTTCATGCACCAGGCCATTAGTCTATTCTAATAAAAGAGTAATATACTAATTAGTCTGGGTTGAGCAGACATCTTCTGGATGTCCGACTTCTTTCCTGGACAGTCAGGGGGTGACCAGGCTGGCAGTGTACAGTTAGGGGAGACCAGGCCAGCAGAGGAGCAGTTAGGGGGTGACCAGGCTGGCAAGGGGGCAGTTAAGGGGCAACCAGGCTGGCAGGAGAGTGGTTAGGGGCAATCGGGCAGCTAGGCAGGCAAGTGGTTAGAAGCCAGCAGTCCCAGGTTGTGAGAGGGATGTCTGACTGCTAGTTCAGGCCAGCAGGGTGCAGGCTAGGCTGAGGGAACCACCTCATTGCATGAATTTTGTGCACTGGACCTCTAGTGGTTGATAATATGACTAAAATTGTGCTAGTTAATGCCATCTCTTTCAAAAAAAAAACTGGCAGGAGAAATTCAGTAAAAAGGACACAACTGATACAACTTTTAGAATGAATAAGAAAATGATGTATCAGAAGAACAAATTTTCATATGGCTACACTGAGTGCTGTAGCCATCTGGCAGAAGGATGACCAGCATCATTCTGCCAGATGACATCCTGCTGAAGAATATGGGAGAAAAATTGATTTTGGAAAATTTGCATGATTGGGTCAAACTTGAGAATCTGAGTTCCATGAAGTCAATATCCACCTGCCCAGGTTTAAGCTGGAAGAGAGCTACAACTTCATCTCTCACCTGGCCAGCTTGGGTATAGAGGACCTCTTTAATAGTAAGGCTAATCTGTCTTGCATGTCAAGAGCCAAAGATCTTTTTATACCAAAAGTTGTCCACAAGTCTTTTGTGAAAGTGAATGAGGAGGGCGCAGAGGTGGCAGCTGCCACAGCTGGCATCGTCACTTTCTGCATGCTTATATCAGAGGAAAATTTTGTGGCTGATCATCCCTTCATTTTTTTTTTCATTCAACACAATCCCTCAACTAATATCCTGTTCTTAGTCAGATTCTCTTCCCTTAAAGACTGTGGAATTCAAGCCCAAGCCCAGAGCTTTATTACCGGCCCTTTCAATGGTGATAGTTTTCATATATCTTCTGCAATAAATCTACCGATCCTCTCCCCCCAAAAATATATATTCAGCAAAATTGTCATTGATGTGTTTGGATGAGGTAAAGATATGTCAGATTTTCAGGTGCTAGGAGAATATGTCATCACCGTACCCTCTTAAAAAAAATTACTTGAACCCACATCCTAAGAAGACAAGTGACAGTTAAAACAAAATAATGAACTCAAGTCATAATTTAAAAACAAAATTTGGTATTGAGCAATAAAATTATTGGAATGTCAATAATTTCAACTTGGTTGATAAAACATTTTGGTTTTCAAAAAATCTTTAAATCAAAATATTCATTATAAGAAAAAATAATAATAATTTGGTATAAAAATTCAGATTTTATACACAAAAATAGGGGAACCAATGAAGAAATAAAAGAATAAAAAAAATATGCCCACATACACTGTGAAAATAAAGGAATACTTTCATTGTTGATATTAATAAATAGAAAAAGTAGTTTACAATATTTTATAATAGAAGTTAATCTCTTTACCATTGCTAGGAAGAAAACATGTTGTAAACCTTCCAAATCCCTAGAGAAAGATAACCTCAGATAAATGTCATGATAAAATTAAATAAAATAAGCAGTAACTATATATACTAAAAGATCCACAATTATTAGTTCTATGTTATGTAAGTATGTAATAACTTTGTTTATTTCTTTATGCTTGTCTATATTTTACATATATTTTATAATGAATGCAGATTAATTACATAATAAGAACAGATAATTTATATTTTTGAGTCATTGGAGCAAATAGTATCCTATATAATAAAAGCATAATATGCTAAGTGTCTGGTTGGCCAGTTGGCCATTAACCAATCAAAGCATAAAATGCTAATGATATGCTAAGGCTGCTCAATTGTTTGCTATGACATACACTGACCACCAAAGGGAAGGCACTCCAACTGATTGGTTAGCTTACTGGAGTTTGGCTGATGGGGACTGAGCAAGACAGGCTAGACATTCCCTGGATCCTTCCCCCAGTCCCTCCCTGGCTGGCCAAACTCCTGTGTCCCTCCCCAGTACTGATTTATGCACCAGTGGGGTCCCTCAGCCTGTACTGTGTCCTATCCTAAGCCAGAATCCCTTGGGGGATGTCAGAGAGCTGGTTTTGGCTTAATCCCATAGGCCAGGCTGAGGGACCCCACTGGTGCACCAATTCTTGCACTGGGTCTCTAGTTAAAAATAATTAAAATTTTTTTTCAAGTATGGAAAAATGCTACTGATATACCATCAAATGCAAAAACAAATAAGAACTTTATCTACATATGCCACTTTTGTAAATATGAACATATGTAGATAGACCAAAATATCTTTGAGTTGTGAAATTAAGATTGATTTATATAATTTTTCATATTTTTCCCACAGGTTTTCTACAGTTATCTGGAGTTATTTTTATAACAAAACAAACAAACAAATGCCATTGAGAGCTTGGCTGGAGCTATGTTGTGGTAGATTTGAATAGCAGATTAAGGGGTTTAGGTGCATTCTTGGTCAATGGGAAACCATTGAAGCTTCCTTATTTATTTTTTTATTTATTTATTAAATTTATTTTGGTGACATTGGTCAACATGAACATACAGGTTTCAAGTGTGAGTTTCTATGTCACAAGATCTGTATTTGCATCATGTGCCCACAACCCAAACTCAAATCTTCTGTCACTAACTGAAGCTTTTTAAGAAGGGAAGTGATATGAGTAGATTTTATTTTGAGAAGATTAAGACAGAAGTATTGTTATTGTTTAAATTGGATTCAAGCAGAAAATTGACTGGAATTTATTGTAATGGTCTAGACAGGAAGTAATACGGTCAGAACTACATCTCTGCAACACAAAAAGGGAAAAGAGGAGGCACTTGATATAATAGAGAGGAACAGTCCAGGGGACTTGGTGACAGCATTCAGTATTAGAGTTTGGGAAAGAGAGAAACCAAAGAAATATGGAGACAACCTTATTGGGAGAACCATTATGCTCTTAACAGGGATAGGATAATGAAGGGAAGCAGAAAGAGGAAAAAGATATAGGAAAAAAGGTTGGTGAATTTGATAGCACATCTTTGAGGTTTTATTAGATAATAGCTGCCCTCCATGTAGGAAATACTCTTTAGGAGTTTTAATGATTTTATAGAATTATCCTTCTCTTCCTTGACAGCACATGACAGAAAAACCAGACTCCCAGCCCCATATGGCCAATGACACGGACACATGCCAGTTTTTGCCTTGCTGTGAGTTTGAAATCATAGCTCTATTCCCATTATAAAAGGCCCCACCTCAGTCAAAGAGTCCCTAGGTAATTCCTAACATCCAGCCAAATCTGCTCTTAGACCTTGGCAGCTAATGTCCCTACATTGGACTTGGCACTTTGTAGGTCAGCCTCTCCCATAGGGTGTGAGGAGTCTGCAGAGCCCAGAGGGAGGGTGTTCCCCCACACTAAACCTCCCCTCCCCACTCCTCTGGTGCTCTGGGAACCTGAGATGTTGTTCTCAGGGCTTGCTTACTTTTTCCCCCAAGCTTTTCTTCCAAGAGTGAGCTACACATTTGTGTTTCCCATGACCCATTTGGAGGCAGAATATGGATTGTTTTGGAGAAGGAACACTCCTTGTAGCGAAGGCTCTCCATGGTGAAAGATGGAGGTCAGTGTGGGAAAGAAGGTGAGAGTGTCACTGTATGGGGCCTTTCTTTATACTTTTGTCTTGAATCAATCAAAATACCTGGCAGAGGTCAAGCAGAGACAATGTGCAGGGCAGTTAAAGGGCACTTAAAATCTAGGAGTATATTAATATTTTGGTTACTGGTGCTAATCTGCTGAGTATTCTGGCTGGTAAGGGGAAAATTAAACACGGACTTTTTATAAGGCATTTCTTCTAAACCACAATTAGAGGCCCACTTGCAGAGTTTCCTTTCCCTTGGTGACTCACAGAAGACTGAAATCACCATTTCCTTGTGAAAGCACACATGAGAAAAGAGAGATGATCACACTTTGGTCTACCCTAATTTTCTGCTTTATTGGCCTGGTTTGTGAATAAAGAAGACCATTTCTCTCATGCTTCTCCTCAATCTGTACCTCCTTCCATATCATTAGCACCCTTCATAAGCCCCAATATGCTCTCAGAGAATAAATTTTGCTACTTGTACATCTGCCTCCATCCCCTCTTTGAGAATTCTGCCTCTACACAGAGCCCTACTGTCCTCTTCTATCACATGACCCCAAATTTAATGACCACAGCTGATTAGATCCAAGTGTAGGTGCTTGAGTATATTTTCCTAGATGCTAGAAAGTAGTGATAATAGATTGCCTAAGATGCGATGTCAGACCATATGCAACCAGAGTAAGCCAATCAAAATAAAAAAGAGACAGAGATATAGACCAAGATGCCAACGCCCATGCTGCCCAAGAGAAACAGAAAAGTTGCCTCATTCCTGGACTTCCCAGTTCCAGTTCTTATTCTCATGTGGCCTGATTTCCTTTTTCTTCTCTCAGCTGCCTATAAAAGTTCTTGTCTTTTCTTATAACACAAATATTTTATGAAGGTGAGGCTACGTATCTATTCCTTGTAACAAAGAATCACAAAGACACCTATGTCAACTACACTTGGGGAACTTAATTCATGATCCTTAAGATTCAATAGTTGACTCTACTAGATTTGGTCATGTTGACCTTACAGCTCTCAGATAAGAATATTGGAGCACAAGAGGTTAAACAGGTTGTTAGGGTCACTTAGAAAACCGATAGCAAATTTGAGTGAGAAATTTGGCTTGGTTTTCTTTCTTTGGCTGCCCTCATACTAAGCTCTGTTCCACAACTCAGTTCTACTTCATAAACAGTGATAATTGTAATGGGATCATCACCTTATCAAAATATTAACACTCACCTTGGTATGATGAACAAATTCAATCTTTCCTGGTTGACTAATTTTCTTCTCCTTTACTTTAGTCCACCCTTCATCTTAGCTTATTCAAAATGTTATGCTGAATTAAGAGGCCAGTGAGCAAAATTTCTGTATGCATCTTTCACCCTTTCGACTGCCAGAAACTGCTCCCTGGGAAGGCAAAATAATATACTTAACTTCATCTTCAACTTAATCCAATCATTTGACAAAGCTATTGAAACAATGGACATTTGAATAGAACATCAGAGCTCTCCCACTGATTGCAAGTCTCAAAACTCAGTTGAACCTGACTGTGGACATAGTCATAGGTGATGAGAGGCGTGAAACTATCTTTATCCTGTATTTTCTCCACTTCTGATTTCCAGGAACCTCTGAGCTGGGCTGCTGAAATTACCCAGAGGGGTTCTCTGCATATCAGGCATTGATTATATGCAGTTCACTGCAGAATTGCATTTAGCAGAGACTATGGTTGGCAGGCTCTCTCCAACCTGCTTTCCAGATCATTTTGGCCCACATGCGAGAGATGTTGCATTATATTTCAACCCTCATAGCAAAATATGTAGGGAAAAGGGTAAATGCAGTTAGAGTTTCAAATCTTTTAAGGCATTCCAGTTTATAAATTACTTTCACACACATAAGCTTATTTGCTCTCAGAAAACTCTATAAGTAGATACTATTGTCTTCCTCCCGCCTCTTTTCTTTTTTTCAAATGAGCCCACTATAATTGGCAGAGCTAGTTCTTGACCTCCACATTGATTTTTTTTTTTGCCTGTATCATGCTGCCATTCATGTGGATCAGGCCCTGTGATGCAAACTGGACACACAGTAATGAACTTCTCTGTCTGTCATGGAAAATCAGAGTAGGGGTGATGCCAAGCTGAGAAAGGAAGGAAGAAGTGGTAAATGTTATTCAGGCAAAGTGTGAGGGGTTGGAGCATTCCAGGCTATTCTCATTTT
The DNA here is from genome assembly GCF_014108245.1 of Pipistrellus kuhlii. Lineage (NCBI taxonomy): Eukaryota > Metazoa > Chordata > Mammalia > Chiroptera > Vespertilionidae > Pipistrellus > Pipistrellus kuhlii. Next base: position 7,505,436 of record NW_023425404.1, read on the forward strand.
TTATCACTAAAGTATCCCAAGTAGACCTGACAAGTAGAAATTGGGAAAGGAAGCTAAGAACTGAATTTCTACAACTGTGTAATCTCTGATTTCAATATAAAAATATATATCAATTAGATTTCCTTTTTTCTGTAAGAATCAAATTAATAAGAATCAAATTAAGTGCCTTGTCACTACCTCCTCAAGAGCAAAGAAAGTTTAACACTTCTCCCCCTCCCTCCCACTTACTCAATGGTAATTCTTTGCAATCTGGTTTGATTTTACAATCTCAATGATAATTGAAGATAGAGTTTTGACTGTATCCCTTTCACAAGAACTTTGTGGCCCCTTTAGAGGCCACCCTTTACAACGGCTGGAACATACTTTTTCCAAAGCCAAGTGGTCTGGGGTGCTCACAGAGCAACCTTTAGAAAAAGGGTGGCTACAGGATCAGGGCCTCTCCCTGGGCATTCCACGGGGTGTTTCATAGAAGGGCAACATCTCCAACCAGTTAAGCAAAGTTCTGATTCCTTTTACTACACACATGACACCTGTCTCCATGATAAAGAAATACCAAAGTCACAGGTGGAGCCAAATTGACAGCCTAGTTTGGAAGTATTAGAGAGCTGACTTTACCAATTCTCAGATTGGCAGCTGCCGGAAGAAAGGACACTATTCTTCTAAATCATTAAGTTTATGAATCACAATTTCATCATATTCTTAGGGAATCCCATATTCCACTGGCTTTGAGAAGAGTCAGCAGCCAAACAATGTAACAAACATTGTATTTGGAACCAGGAGAATATTCAAAGGGGAGAGGTAAGGAGATAGCTTACAACAGAACCTTCAGAATAGCAAGGGCAGGGGACAAAGCTGGCCTGGGTTAGATAATGTGTAAGATATACAAGGAGATAAACCTAGGGCACTTATATAGGCAGTCAAAGTACATGGTGAAATTCCTTGTTCCATTATCAAAGATAGTTATTTCTAGGTGATTTCATTGGAAGTTTGGTTGGTATTTCATGAGGGGAATGCTCACTACGAGGTGAATTAGGGGATGTATGAAGAAGAAGGGGTGTGGGCAGATATTGCTGTGGGTTGAATAGCTTGGCTTGATTTAAGGATAAATTAAATTTATAAATTAGTTTATAAATTATAATGAATAAATTAAGATATAAGAAAAGCATTTTTAGTATGACTATTAAAGTATTATGATTATTAAAATTAATAAGGCAGTTCTTTTAAGAAGTTCACAACTTAGGGAGACATGTATATTAAAATAAATACATTAGGATACGATTTAAAGTGTTTTGATCGAGATTTGCATGGAGTGCTCAGACAGTAGAAAGGGACTATCTCTGCCTGGGAAATTTACAGAAAGCTTCCTGGTGGACAGAACATTTCTTCTGGATCTTGATGGGTGAAAAAGAGTTTGCCAGAGTAAAGAAAAAGGAAGCACAATCAAGGATAAGATAATTAATTACATGTTCCCCCACATACCTTTCTCCTCTTACCCCTGTTAAAATCAAATGTGTTATTTGAAAAAGTTTGCCTTTGTCATTGTCAATGTTAAATTTAATATCGTATATAGTAAAAGCTTAATAGGCAATTTGTCCCCTTGACCAGGAGTTCTACTGGGAGTTTGACTGTTCACTATGAAGTGCAGTGACCACCAGGCAGAAGCATGGAACATGGCAGGCATCGGCAATGCTGTGCTGGCAGCAGGCAGCAGTAGAGGTGCTGCTGGCCCTGATGGGCCCTTACGAGAATGGGACTGCGGTGGGATGATGGAGCAGGTGTGCAGGTGGCACCAGGCTAAGGAGGGTTCAAGAGGGGCCCAATCACCCTGCCGATAACCCTGCAGATGGTGACCAGTGACAGCGGCGGCGGGAGGGGCCATCCCTCAACTCCCAGGCTCCGAGGGATCTGGGCTGGAGCCCAATGTCTCAGGTAGAGAGGAATATGTGGGGGCTTGGAGGCCCAGGTGCTGCCCAGAGGTCAGCTTGGACCTGCCGTTCTATGCCAGATGCTCATGCATCGATCACCATCCAGGCCTAGGGACCACACCCATGCATGAATTTCATGCATCAGACCTATATTATTGGAAACTAGAGGCCTGATGCAAGAGATTCATGCAAGAATAGGCCTTCCTTTCCCTGGCTGTTGGCACTGCCTTCGCTCCGGCCGAAGCCGCCTTTCTACTCTGGCCTGGAGCCACCTTTCTGCCTTCCCATGCTGCCCAAAATCTCGGAGTGGCTGGGGTGTTGTGGAATGCCTGCATTGTTGCCATGGCAATGATGCAAGCATCCTTTCCTGCCCCTAGCCAATCTGTGCCTGCATATGCAAACTAACCCACCATCTTTGTTGGGTTAATTTGCATATTAACTCCTGACTGGCTGGTGGTCATCATAGAGGTACAGTCAATTAGCTTGTTGCTCTTATTTGGTAGATAAGAGCTCTAAGGTTGGAAAGCAGTTTGTCCTAATCTATAATAATAAAAGTGTAATATGCTAATTAGACCAGAGAGTCGAACAACCTTCCAGATTTTATTACAGATGTTCTTCTGGATGAAGCTGTGGAAATGGGAGCCAAGGCAGAGGTGGGCAGTGAGCAGTTAAGGTTGATCAGGCAGGAAGGGTGTTAGGGGTGATCAGGCAGTCTGGCGAGTGGTTATGGGCAATTAGGCAGGTTGGCAGAGTGGGTAGGGGCTATCAGGCAGGCAGGTGGGCAGTTAGAGGCAATGAGGAAGGCAAGCAGAGTGATTAGGGGTGATCAGGCAGTCAGGCGAGTGGTTATGGACAATCAGGCAGGCAGGTAGAGTGGTTAGGGGTGATCAGGTAGGTAGGCAGAGTGATTAGGGTCAATCAGGTAGGTAGGAAGAGGGGTTAGGGGCATTCAGGCAGGAAGGCAGAGTGGTTAAGTGTGATCAGGCAGGCAGTTAGGCAAGCAGTTAGGAGCCAGCAGTCCCAGATTGTGAGAGGGATATCTGACTGCTGGTTTAGGCCCAATTCCGCTGCAGGGATCCCTATAAGATCAACCTAAACCAGCAGTTGGACATCCCCTAAGGGGACCCAGATTGCGAGAGGGTGTAGGCAGGGCTAAGGGATCCCTCCCTGAGTGCACAACTTTTGTGCACCAGGCCTCTAATAGAAATATAATGTGACCCACAGATGTAAATTATAATTTAAAGTAACCATATTTTTTTTTTAAAAAAAGAGTCAAGAAAAGTGGTGTAGTTTTAATAATATATTTTATTTAACCTAATATATTTTTATTGAAATATTTTCATTTCCACATGTAATCAATATAAAAACATTTAAGTGATATTTAACATTCTTATTTTGTACTAAATCTTTTAAAATCTGTTATGCATTTTATTCTTCATAGCATATTTCAATTCAGGCTAACTACATTTCAAATACTCAATAGACACATGTGGCTACTGTATTGGACAAGTAAGAAAATGGACTTGTTAATTTTCAGGGTGGGCTACCCGCTGGGACAGTAAACCTGGAAAGGTTCCCAGGGGCTGCAATGAAAGGAAAGAGACAGCTTGCTTAGAAGGAGCGCAGAGGATGAGCTTTGCTTATTTCCCGGTTTTCCCCAAGGCTGGCCAGCAAGGTCAGTGCCGGTGTCTGCTGCTCCACCCTCAGAAAGTATGCTCAAGTCAAGTTTTCCTGGGAAAATTCTCATTTTGCTTTTTCTTTTTAATTTTATTTTAAAAGCCCACTGGCTATTCTTCTTAGTACTTAATAATGTTTTTTCCAGCTCTCTTAGGAAACAAGCCTCTGAAATTTTCCTCACATATTAGCCCCAGTGGACCCTGTCTCTGTTTCATAGAAACCTTGCCCAGAAATGAGCTCATGGACCATCTCTTCCTGGCCAGAGGCAAGTAGTGCTGTCTGGGGCACAAGGAGCAGAGGTCAGAGGTGAGCTCAATGTCTCTGAAATAATGAGCTGCTATTTTCCCACATAGAGACCAGTTAAAGACAGTGCCCAAAACTGACTCAGCTCTATCCAAGGCATAAGATCTTGGATGTTCCTTGATCCTATTGTCTAGGATGGCCAAGGTTGCTGTGGATTTTTCCAGCTTTCTGCTCCTGACTGACCCTCTAGCTTGCACTCAGACTTCTGTCCCTCAAACACTTTCAATACCTAAAATAAAAACAGGACCTAGGATGTCACTACACTTGACTAGGTTTTTTTCTCTTAAATTCCCAATTGTTCCCTTTCTCCTGAAGGGGAATCTATTCAGCACATGGCTGTGGCTGCCAGATCTATATTTGAGAAAATAGCATCAAAAGATAATCAGTAGAAGAGATGACATTTGTATGAATCTTGTACTTAAGAGAGTTGCCTGTGTTGTGTATGGATGCCAAAAGGCTACTTGAGAGATATAAGCCATTTCTGTTCATCTTTTTTAGCAGTAGCTAACTCAAGATCTCTGTGAAACTTGCTGGGAGTGTTTAAAAGACATATTCGCTAAAAAGATGCCACATATTTCTTGATGGAAATCCAAGGTGAGTCAGAATTAATACTAAACAGTTTTTGTCTGGATGGTATCATCTATTTTTATTATTATTATAATTGTTTTCTTCAGTTTTGTTCTTTTCTTGAATTGCATAATTTTAATTACTTATGTGTGTTTACTTTTTCTCTACTGAAGGCTATTAGGCAGCCTACTCTACCATAAGACAACTTGTGTGCATGTATCCTCATCTATGCAACTTCAGCCTTTATTTTAGAACAGGTAAATATATAAGACAAGTCATTATTAAAATCATTAAAGCCTGGGTCATTACCCACAATACTGTCTGCTGGTATTTTATCAAGCCTTTTTCTATTAAAAAGCCATTACATTACTTCTTGTAGGAAGCTTATAAATCAGCCCATATGACAGATAAATAAGACACCAAGTAACTTTGTTTTAATTGTCCCTGCTACCATCCAGTGTCACTCAGACTATTTATTTTTGACATCACTTTAATTAAAGACATTCTAAACCTGATCTTGTCTGTGAATTGGGGAGTGAAAGTAGGACTGCAATAGTGGGATAAGAGGCTGAAATCTATATGGTTCTGCTTATACAGGGCAATTAATACCATGGTTTTGAATGTGTGGAAAATGATTTGTTTGTTAATAATTCGAGGAAGTCAACAAAAGTGGAGAAGATTTTGTATTTATACTTGCTTATGGTGTGATACTCAGAATTTCATTCAAAACCCATCTAAACATATTATTATCCCAGGATAAGGGAACTGTATTGTCTGTAATGTATCAATGTATATTATGTATATGAAACTCAATCCTTTCTGCTTTCCAAGCCCTTCCCTGTGCTTTTCCATTTGATATCAGTTCTGTTCTAGTCCTTGCTGCCTGTGGGAGTTACTTGTGCTATGTGTTTATTCCTTGGGGATAGTTGGGGATGGCTCCGCCAAGTGATCAACCTAATGATTGAGTTATGTAATGCTGAAGCTACACAAGCCTTCTTATTCAAGACAACAAAAATGCTGAGACCACAAGAGTTGGTTCAGTCAAAGACAGTAAGAATAAAGCCAAAGACCAAATTTCAGTTGAGAATGAAAATGAACACTAAATCTCAAGGGGCCAAAGATGAAGACCAAAGTTGAAGCTGCAGAGTCAAGAATGGGCAGATTTCCCACCCAACTAATAATTGCTGTATTTGCTGTATTTGGACAACATATCCTTTCTCTTCTTTTTAAAAAAATGTATTTTATTGATTTTTTACAAAGAGGAAGAGAGAGGGATAGAGAGTTAGAAATATTGATGAGAGAGGAACATCAACCAGCTGCCTCTTGCACACCCCCTACTGGGGATGAGCCCTCAACCAAGGTACATGCCCTTGACCAAAATCGAACCTGGGATCTTTCCGTCTGCAGGTTGACCAACGCTCTATCCATTGAGCCAAACCGGTTTTAGCCAATATATTCTTCTTTACCATGATCCCCCTTTCTCCTCTGTTATCAGAATCTCTGTAACCCAGCTCGGGTTCTGCTTTCCTCATGAAGTTTTTTTGGCTGTTCTAACCAAATGCTCTCCTTTTAGAGTTTCCATAGCACTTTCAGCTCAGAGTGTGCAGTTTAACATTTGGTTGTGCTGACTTGTATTTTTTTTTTTTTTCATTGTTTCTGCTCCAGCCACATTGGGTCTGCTTCTTATCACGGTGCTTTCCCAACTATGATTTTGTTCTTCTTCAACCTGTCTGAAATGGCCTGTCCTGTTTTCTCATCAGATTCAACCTACTTACCAATGTCCAGGTCAAATAATTTTGCACCATGAAACTTGCACAGTCTATATTAGCCAGGGCATCTCCAAATTCAAAGTGCCTACCATATGTTTTATGAAAATTATTCTTATAGCTAGCTTTTGCTATCTTCCATGTGGTCCTTATAACCTAGTATTATAATAATTTAAAATGTAACTTGGAGAACAACGGAAAACATGTAGTTGTTACTCAGATCATATTCACATCTACTTCTAAACCATGTTACAGTTGTTCTTCAAATTGCTCGTGCCTCAGAATCACCTGTGGCATTAAATAATTATAAGCCCTAACCTAGATTGATTGATGGTTGAAGATTTCTGAGGTTTTGATCTGGATATCCATGTTATTTTGATGTATGGCCAAATCTAAGAACCATTGGTCTATGAGGAGACATATGCAGAATAACTAGGGAGAGTTTATAAAACCAGTGAATGTCCCAGTTAGACCTTGCTAGAAAGTAATAAATCAGTCTGGCTAGTGTGGCTAAGTTGTTAAAGCCAGGAAGTCTCTGTTCGATTTCTAGTCAGGGCACATGCCTGGGTTCAATCCCTAGTAGCAGGAGTGCAGGAGGCAGCTGATCAATGATTCTCTCTCCTCATTGATGTTTCTTTCTCTCTCCCTCTGCCTTCCTCTCTCTGAAATCAATAAAAACCACATTAAAAAAAGTGATAAATCCCTCTATAAGTTTGTAATGCATGTCAATGGTTAGAGAAAAAGTTTAACTCTTAACAAAATAACAGTTCCTTACTATTTTGCTAGATATTGTAATCTTTTTCAAAATGTGTTTACCATCTTTTTGTTTTATGTTCTTGTTTTTTGTTATCTTTTTACAACAAAAAATAATCAATGAAATTTATACTGCAATTACCTGAATGCTTTTCTGAGGGATTTAGGATTTGTTCTTACCTGAACTTAGATTCCTGTACCCAAGATCTGGATTAGTCTATACTGTGGGTTTCAGGTGACAATGCATCAAATAAAATGAATTTAAGCAAAAATAGGAACCTATTAGGTAGGAATTGACTGGCTGTGTGTGGTAGACAGGTTGGCTGTTAACAAACCCATTGCTTCACTCCTATGGGTCCTCAGCTGCACCCGTTTCCCATTCTCCCTGCAGCTGGGCATGCCCATGTGACTGGGTTCTGCCACTTAAACATGGGCAGAAGTGGTATATATCAGTTCCGGACCTGACTCATGAATTCCTACCCTGTTCTATCTCTACCCCGTACTCCTCCATTTTATTCCTGAGTGCAAAAAGCTTCAAGACAAAGAGAAGTAGTGAACTCGATGAAAGTTGCCTGCATCTCTGAGTCACTGCTCAAAGAAAAGTCAACCAAGGGAGAGATGCAACCAGCATAGAATGAGTAAGTAAAATTAGATATATAGTATAGTTTTAACCCACTAACATTTTGGAATGGTATTGACCACTGAATACACTGGAGTAGCTTACATAATAGAGAGGGCAAAGGAACAACAAAGTTGTGAGAAAGGCTGTTAAGCAGTTGGGCTTCTTCAGAAACAATTAAAACCAATCTTAAAATGTCTTTACAAATGTCTGTTTAATTGTTTCGAGAGAGGTATTAAAACCATTTTCTCTCAGTCCGTGGGGAGAGTGAGACAGATCAGGTGCCATAAGTTTTACTCAGAGGAGAGAGATGTAGTGGTATTTAGATTAGAAGCAAGTAGGAAAGAATACAGAGAAAAAAGATATTCAAGAGGCATTGGATAAAAAATAAGGGGATCAAGCTGAAGCTTATTAGTTGTGCTGGAGCTACGGATGGTTTTTATATCTCCCTTGAAGGAAAAAGAAGACAACTCCATTGATGCATTGATACTTTAGAACCCTAAATCTCTGATTTGAATTTGCTAAAAAAAAAATCAGAATATTATAGTAGCTTTTAGATATCCAGACCAAAAGGATAAGTATTGGATAAGTATTTTATTATTATAAGTTAATATTTTATTTATTTATGCCTTGGCTGCTATATAGAGTAGCCAGTACATTGTGGACTCTACATCATTGTTTTTGACTCCCAATTCTATTTTAATAAATGCCTAATATGCTTCTCACTAATGGTTTATTGACTTGTCACTTTTTCTGCCCCATACCAAGTTTTATTTGGATGTATGAATTCTGGTTAGAAATTTCATTAGATTACAGAAAGAAGGCACATTGTTGTTTTTAGAGTAAGCCTAAATTAGGAATGTCTCTCTTTTCTGGACTAGATCTTACTTTGCTTCTTTGGATTATATTAAGATGGGGATTTTAAAATACTGATAATTGTATGCTGATCAAAGAGGTTTATGTCCCTTGTTCCCTATAAATCCTTTATAATATCAAGGGATTCTGGGATATTACCTGCTTTGCTTTGAACTTTTGGTTGAAGACGGGAAACTTCAATAGTCAAAACATTCCCCTTCCCTAGGAACCAAGGTGGAATACAAACAGTAAAAATGAATCTCACTGTCTTACAAATGAATCACATAACCACAATAAGGAGGGTTATTGGGGAAAGAAAGAACTAAGCAATCTTGGCAAATGTTACTGCAATGAATACTGTAAGGCTAAATATAGAAAAAACTGTATACAGATTTTTGTGCTCTAGTTAGTAAATTTGTTGTTCACAGAGGTATAAATTAGCAATTCGGCAACTTTTTTATTTGTATTCTAGGTTTGAATAAATAAGTAAATATAATGGCATGATCCTGAAAGCCATGCTAAAGAATCTTGTCAGAAAAAGAATTTGCAAATAAGTAAAAGGGGAGGCTACAGAGAATGCTTTTGGTTTGGAATCAGAGGTACGGGCATGAACTCCTGGTTTTAATATACATGGAATTAGGTAAAGGAGCATATGCATGTATGGGTTAGAATACATCCATTTATTTCTAACTCTGCCACCTAGAGAGCCTAGAAGTAATGGCAACTCAGTAGAAAAAAGAACACCTAGACCCCAGTTATTGGTTTCTTTTTATTTTATTTTATTTTATTTTATTTTATTTTATTTTATTTTGTTTTGTTTTGTTTTGTTTTGTTTTATTTTATTTTATTTTATTTTATTTTATTTATTTTATTGATTATGGTCTCACATAATTGTCATTATCCCCCCATTCCCATCCCAAACCCTCCCTACATATGCCCCTACCTCCCTGTTGTCCATGGCCACTGGCTAGGCCCATATGCATGCACACAAGTCCTTTGGTTGATGTCTTCCCCTGTTTCCCACACACCCTTACCTTCCCTCTGAGATTTGAGAGTCTGATAGCTGCTTCTCTTTCTCTGGGTCTGTTTTTATTCATCAGTTTATGTTATTCATTATTTCCTCTAGATGTGTGAAATCATGTGACCCAAGAAATACCCTTGTAAGAACCTAAACTGCAACAAGCCATAATGGTTATGCTGAGAGGCAAATGAATCAGTATGTAGTGAGTTCCTTTATGGGCCAACAATTCTTTTGAGTTTCTTAATACCATTCACCAATTAAAAGATCCAGACTCCTAAAAAAAAATATCTGATTCAAAGACTGGAGTCAGAGAAAGAGCATGATGAGCCTACAACAGTGGTCAGCAAACCGTGGCCCCTTGATTGTGGCTCTTCCACAAAATGCCACGTACCCTAATTAAGTTGATAAAAATGTACCTATCTGTATAGTTTAAGTTTTAAAAATTTGGCTCTCAAAAGAAATTTCAATCGTTGTACTGCTGATATTTGGCTCTGTTGACTAATGAGTTTGCCGACCACTGGCCTAAAACATGTTATGATGCCAGAACATAAGTGCTCAAAAGCTGAGGGGAGCTGACATGTCAGGGAGTCAACTTAAAGGAATTCCTAATGACACATCTGAGACAATCTGTGTAGTCAAATGGGTAATTATAATAATGGCTTAAGATAAATGGCATAAAATAAATATCCATGAGTCCATACAGACATAAATAATTAAAGAAGTGCTGGAGAAGAGATAGCTCTTTAAGTTGAACAACAATGAAGAAATGAGAAAGGCCTGGTGGAAAAAAAAATGTCTGAGCAACTGTCAAACTAAAAAAGAGGAGTCTAAGGAGAATTGTTAACTAAATGTAATGTGGCGTCTTTGGTGGGATTCTGGACAGAAAAAGACAGTAGGTAGAACTAAGAAAATCTGAACAAACTTTAGTTAATAATGGAGCAGTATTAATTATAACAAATATATTAATATAAGATGTTATAGGAGAAATTATGTGGGAAATACATGTATATGTTTCTTTTCTTTAAAAAAATATATTTTATTGATTTTTTTACAGAGAGGAAGGGAGAGGGACAGAGAGCTAGTAACATCAATGAGAGAGAAACATTGACCAGCTGCCTCCTGCGTCCCCCTTTCCCCCAAACTGGGGATGTGCCCTCAACCAAGGTACATGCCCTTGATCAGAATTGAACCTGGGACCTTTCAGCCTGCAGACCAACCCTCTATCTACTGAGCCAAACCAGTTTCGGCCATGTATATGTTTCAACTGTCTAAAAATAGTCTATTAATTTTTTTTAAATCACCTATTTGGTAAATTCTGTAGTAGTAATTGTTGTGGTTGCATGTTGTCAATAGGTTTTCAAACTAGTGGGCAAAAATATGAAGAGAAATAGAACACAATGTAGTTTCAAAGTATCAATGCTTTTTAACTGCAAAATAAGTAATTTTGTAGTAAAGAAACATGGAAGACACCACTTTATCAAAATGATTAAAAGTACCATTACCAGTAATAAAGCACATTAACATCCTATGCCTCCTAATACTGCGCAATCTCCCTATGAGCAGTACTTCTAAAGTTTTAACGTTTATCCATCTCACCTAGGGATCTGGTTAAACATGAAATTTCTGATTGAGAAGGAATAAGGCTTGAGATTCTGAATTTCTAGGGAAATATTGAGATTCTGAGGCTGCTATCAAGAGGTCCACACTTTTCAATCAAGCCTAAAGGGGAAACCTGTAATCTTTTTGGCAAAGGGGGGATGGAGGAGTTGGGTGGCAAGAGAGTATTCTTATCCCTTTTATGACCTTCCTCCAGGTTTCCTTTGACCTTACTTGAGATGCAAAGAGATTCATTTCTTTCCCCAATGCTTTTTCAGTATCACAAATACCCAAAACTTAAATAAGTATTGTTTCTAAGCAAAAAGGTTTAAGTGGTGGATTAGCATGTAACAAGAATGTTTCTTTCTCTGAGCAGATACATAGCCCATCTGCTCAGGAGGAGGCAAGCGATCCAAGCATACTTTACGTAATTGCAATAGTTTATAGTCACTGCATGTTAATATCTGGTACCCAAACTTGGTGACACTGTGCATGGGAATGGCACACTAAGGCACCATGTAGGCAATGATCCTGAAGGTCTGCCACAACTACTCTGAGAGACCAGGCCATGTACTGGCTAAAGAGAAAATTTCTAGCAGCATGGGGCAATACCTAACACAGTCACTGTATACTCATTGGCTGGTGTTGACTCAGATGGAATTCTGTGTCCTCATAGAATTCTGCATTTGGTGGCTGTTCAGGCTTCTCAGTAGTTGATGCTGGCCTGGCCAATATCCCTAACCTTCCCATTTCAGAGATAGCAGCTGCCTAACGATGTAGAACTAAAGGGCCCTCATAAACAGGATGATTGGGGGGAAAAAAACAAAAAACACTGGAGCCATTTTGTTCTTGGCCTTAGTTGTTGGAATGAAAGATCCTCAATTACGAGCAAACATGAATGGCTTTGTTCCCTGGTATGATTGCATTTTATGTTTCAGGGTCACATAGAAATTCATGAGAGTTGAGCAAATCTCCTCTAAGAAAATAAAATTGGGGTGGGAGAGTGTCTAGGTGCCAAGATTTGGGTTGGCCCCAGGAGAGGCTTCCTCCAGCCAGCTTGACACCAAATTGAAAGTGGCTGGAGATAGCATATTAATTTTTATTTTTGTCCCAGAACATTTTTTCTTCTGGCTCCATATCACAGTCTCTACTTTCATTCCTTTTGCTTCCAGTAGGCTTTTCTACCATGTTCTATAGTCATTGAATCAACAATGACTTGGAAAAATCTTCTTGGCTTTTAATTCAGCCTAGTACCCTCATCCCAACTCCAATGTTGCCTCACAAATTACCTTCCCTGACCTTGAGTCTTGCATCCCACAGACAAGCAATATTTTACCTTTGACATAATCCTAGAGACCTTTACCTGAACTTCATCAGGTCCTCTTGAAGCAGAAGATGCCATCCCAAATTCTGAGGGATAGTTATCTCTAACCTAAAATTCTATTCTAAGTCCAACTTCTAATAGCTTTCCATCAAACAAGTCAATAAAATTGATTAAATTTTAAATAAAAAAAGAAATCTGATAAGAGATTTCTTCAAAACAACTGAATATATGATACACTAAAATAAAAAATAAACCAAAATACAAGGACCTGGGATCCAGAAAGCATGGAAACCAACACAGTCAAGAGCTCAAAGGAATAGCCAACATGATAATGAAGAAAAATTCCTGCATAGCAGCTGTGAAACAGACCAGAAGATTGATAGTCCAGACAGAAGAGACAGTAGAGGACCCATGGAGGAATTAAATTTAACTCTTTTGGGAGTTTGGGAGGAAAAATTGTGTGGGGAAAAGAAAGGCAAGGAAGGCTTATAAAAGATTGGTGTTCTTCTTTCCTTTAATGACGTGGGATGCATTAAGAAAGCACTGTACATGTGTTACTATGAGACATAAAGAAACAAAAAGTGGAAAGGAAAAGCTAACAGAGATATAAATGTTAGTTGAGGATAAGACTTGAAAAGGAACACCAAAGGGAGGGCTGTTTTTGTCGAAAGCCTTGGAAAAACTGACATTTAAAAAATATATATACTAGAAGCTGGGTGCTTGAAAATTCATGCATTGGAGGGAATGTCCCTCATCCTGGCCTGCCCCCTATCACAGTCCAAGAGCTTTCAGGGGCAGAAGGTGACCTGACAATCAGGGGAAGGCAATACCCATCAAACCTCTGCTGCTGTCACTGCTGGCAGTGCAAGCCTCAGCTGGCCCTGGTTACTTAAGCCTCAGGTGGCCCTGGGCAGCTGGGCAATTGCCATCTGAGATTTATCTGTGCCTCAGGCCAACCCTGGGGGACTGGGGGGCTGAGGGGACTGGGGGACTCTGAGGCAGGCACCCTGGCAGGGCTGAGGGGACTGGGCACCACCATCTTGTGGCTGTGGGTGCCACCATCTTTGAGGATGTGGCAGTCAATTAGCATATTTCCTCCTTATTGGCTGTGGGTGCCGCCATCTTTGTGAGAGAGGGAGGGTCAATTACACATTCCTTCTTTATTAGATAGGATATGAAAATATCAGATATTGGTTGTTAATATTCAAATAAGTGGATGGAGTGATTTAATTCAAGGGATAAATAACACTGATAGTGGTCTTAAGAATCCAGTGGCTAAGTAATTCAATTAAAAAACCAGTTATTATACATGTGCTGTGTGCCAGATGCTATGGAGACAAATAACATCTCTTCCCTCAGGAACCTCACAATCTAGGCCACATAAGACTTGCACACAAACACTATGATATCAATTGTGATAAGAAATAATGCAATTAATGCTTTGGGGAGTATGGAGGAGCAATGACGTCAGAGTAGCTGGACTTGGGAAGGCTACAAGGAAAGTTGCATGTGAATGGCATTGCCCAATATCTAGTGTGAACCGATTTTTTCTTAAGTTCTTATTTCTCTTTTTTTCACTTGAACAGAATGTAAATGATAAGGAACCTATTAATTAACTTTAAAATATCATTTGAGTTAGGAGAGATTTGTATCTAGAGATAGGAAAGGGGAAAAGAATCATTACAGATGAAGAAGACACTATAAAAGAATTGCAGAGATAGGGTGACAAAGGGTGTCTTGAGGGAAATGGCAAATATTCCATGAGAATATGAAGTGCATGAAAGAGATTCGGTCTGTTGTTAGAAGAGAACAGTGAATGTTCAGAGAAAATCAATTTATTCAACCAAAACAAATGAATGGGATCTTGAAAGTAAACTGGCTCATAGTGGGCTTTGGGCAAAAGTTGTGGTTGGCCTTGTTTTCCCAGTGCTAGCTAGTGTCTATTTAATGGAATAAAATCATTTGTCGTTGAGATAAATGCAAAGGGGCCATTTACTGAAGAATCATCACTAATGATATTTGCAACTAGTTGCATTAATTCTGATGACTCGCATTTACTCGGTATTTAGTATTCAAGTGAGCATTTCATTGAATCATCCTGGTTTCTTGCTCTACGTGGCAGGTATTATTAGTAAGTTCAGATAAGTAAAATGAGACTTAGATGAGTTAAGTGACCTGTAGATTTTGAAACCGATACTTCCTTTTTATACGTAGGTGTTTAGATTCACTCATTTATAAAATTGTGTAATGGTCATTACCAAGGCTTTTAGAATGCAATCTCTCATTTGCTGTGGACATGACCAAAAATATTTCCCCACTAGGTTTTCTTTCTGCTATGTTGGCAGTGTTCAGCTTATTTGGGAACATTTTATTCACCATTACCTAATCTACATTGCCGAGATCAGCACTGTTCACTATAAATATAACACAAGCTATATGTGATTTGGTAATTGCCATTAGTAATCAGTGAGATTTTTATAAGAGCTGTCTTAGATCTCTGGAGCCTTGATGTCCTTTGGGACTAATCTTTCTGGGTTGCTAGTGACCATATAGTTTGTGAATAGATGATCATCTCTATTCCTATAAAAAATGTGTAACTGTATAGCATTATTGAAGGATCATGACATCATGATAGTGATTTATTTTATCCTACAAAGTGCTCAAATTATTGCATTTCACTTAAAGTTGGTCAAAAATTATATAATTATGATTCTAAATATGGTTTAAAATAGTGCATATATCTAGAAGAAAATATACTATGTTTCATTTAATATGAGATGGTATCAGAAGTATGATGAACCATAACTTTATATACTACTAAGAAATAAAATATTCTGCTAATTAAATTATGACATGTAACCAATTATAAGACATTAATATGTTAGAAAATATCTATCTTATAATGAACAAATATGCTGGTTATAGGGTAGTGAAATTATACATGGTTTAAATTTTCTTTTTTATAACATATCCATGTTTCCACATTTAAGAAGTTGACATATATTACTTTTATTATCAAAAATTTAAATTTTAATAGAAAATTTCCACAACCAGAAATATAGATATGTAATATAGATAGTAGACATCAATGATTCATACTATTCTGACATTTTGAATTAAATCCAGTTACAACCTTGTGATTGACATGTGTGAGAATAAATTCCCTAAAACAGACTGCTGTCACACAGTGTAAAAGGGGAAAATATTTCTTGAGAAAATGGTAAAGGCATACTTATTTTATTCCCTAACTCTGTCCCATGCCAGATAATTAATAAACATAAAACTTTCATTTGGAAATGTAAACTCTTACTTGTATTGAAAGTTAGAAGTGATTAAAATCCCCAAACATAGTTCATGAATTGTAACCATCCATCAAATACAGTGAGAATTAAATCAAATCGATGGAAGACACTGAAAACCAGTGGATGCCCCTGTGAGTCTAAATTCTTCTCAATATAAGTGAGGTTCCTAATGGGTTCATTTAATGATTTTCTTTTTAAATTAAAACAGTAGGGAGTGAGGGTGTGGATGACCATGAGAAAAGTGAAGAACAAGATTGTTGGGCATGTACTGATGACTAAAGATTCATTCAATTTCCAAATAAAACACCTTTGTGATAAGATACTTCCTTGCAAGCCCCATAGACCTGCCTGGGTGAACTGCTGCAAAAATATTCCCCTAGGACAGAAGACAGCACAGATTCAATGAGAAAAAGTTCATAGATGACAAACTAGTTGACACAGGTCACACACCTGCCTGTTCAGACTGTTCTTTAGGAAAAAGTAGGCCAGGTTAGAATTGCTAATGTGCAAAGATGAATGATAAGCAGAAGGCTTCCAAAACAAGATCTTGTCACAGCTGCCATAAAAAAAGGGCGTAGGGGTGGGTGGGTGGGTTAATGAACATAATTTACATTAAAGGACAGATGAAAGTACATTTTAGAAAAATATACATTTTCTAGGAAATAGAAAAAATTTCAGCCAAATATTTCTTTATACCCTTGGAGAATTAGACAGATATATATATATATATATATATATATATATATATATATATATATATATTTTATATATATATTTTTATATATATATATTTTTTTTTGAAAAAAAGTAATGAGCTAAATGATTAAAAGACTCACCATGTAATCTATTTTTATCTCATTACAATTTTAAAAATAAAAATATATTGAAAAAGTATTAGAAGATAGAAAGAGCATTGGCAAAGCTCAGGAAAGAGGTTAAGAAAAAAAGATAATACTGTTACATAAATAGAAACTACGTTAAAAACAGCAGCAAAAAATAGAATGGATATTAATCAAAATGTTTCAAACCTCAAAAGTATCATGTCAATGACATTGTATTCAGGCTTGAGGATGTCACAAAGGAAAATATAATTAGAGAGCTGCTAGATCTGAGAGATAAGGGAGGTACCTGAGGTATAAAACTTATAGCATTAGAAATCTATTCAAAGATAAAATAGAATAGAAATCCTCACAAGTAAAAAGCAAGAATTTCTAGGATGTGGGGATGGTTGATTAACCCTTAAAAAAATGCAGTTAACTTTCAAGTGTGACCTTGTCTTAGAGCTTCCTCATTACATGCAATACCGAGAGAGAGAGAGAGAGAGAGAGAGAGAGAGAGAGAGAGAGAGAGAGAGAGAGAGAGGAGATGGAGAGAGGAGAGAGGTGACAGAGAGAATTTTATAGCTAGCCAAGATGTTGGTTTTGTATAAATACCACAAAATAACATTTCAAGCAAGCAAAGACTCATGAAATATAGCAGTCATGAACCTCTCTTGTATAATAATAATAATAAAAAGACAACCAAAAGCATAAATGAAAAAACCTTCCTTAATGAGTAAATTCAAATCTCCCAAAAGGATATATCATATCATGAATATAGAAAGAGAGGCTGTGGATTGAAAGAATTGTCAAGGAACACAGAATCAATTTAAATATGGCCCATAGTTCGAACAACAATGGAATTATAATGACAAAATTAAATGTAAATGTTAAAGTCTTAACCACATAAAATTAAATTATGGTACATAAATATCTGACAGTGTAGAAAAATAGAGGTAGAAGAAAATATAGGTGGGGAAATCTTGTCATCCTATCTAATAAAAGATTAATATGTAGATTGATCATCACTACAACAAACAAGATGGCTATCCCCATGTGGTCAAACATTGTGCCCGATGTGGACACAAGATGGCCAGCAGGTGTGGGCAGTTGAGAGGGACCAGGCCTGTAAGGGAGGACAGTTGTGGGCAATCAGGCCAGCAGGGGAAGACAGTTGGGAGGAACCAGGCCCGCAAGGGAGGGCAATTAGGGGTGCCCAGGCTGGCAGAAGAGGGAATTTGTGGGTGACTGGGCCTGCAGGGAAGAGCAGTTGAGGGAACCCAGGCCTACAGGGGAAAGCAGTTGAGGGGGACCAGGCCTGCAGGGAAAGGCAATTAGGGGTGACCAGACCTTCAGGGGAGGGCAGTTAGGGGCAAACAGGCTGGCAGGGGAGCAGTTAGGCATCAATTAGGCTGGCAGGAAGTGGTTAGGTGGTGACCAGGCTGGCAGGCAAAAGTGATTAGGGGCAATCAGGAAGGCAGGCAGGAGAGCAGTTGGGAGCCAGCAGTCCCGTATTGTGAGAGGGATATCCAATCCATTGGGCCTAAATGGGTAGTCCAACATCCCTTAAGGGGTCCTAGATTGGAGATGGTGCAGGCTGGGCTGAGGGACACACATTCCTGTGCACAAAATTTGTGCACTAGGCCTCTAGTATTTTATAATTGGAAATAATGAATGGCATAAATACTGCCTAAAGGTAAAAAATATCAAGAAATAGCACTTGTATTATAAATATAATCATGAAGAAAAGCCATATAGAAGAGTAAAAATAAAATAGATAAGGTACCATATAATGAGAGAAAACCAAAAAAATGTAAATACATATAACAAATAGTTTTAAAACCCAACTTACCTGTCATAACAAATGGCTGTAATATATAAAAAAATTATGTTTTCGAAAGGAAAAAGGACTTTCAACTTGGTTTTAAAACAAACTGCAACAAAAATTAAACAAATAACTCATATTATCTATAATAATACATTTCAATTAGTTTAAAGATAGTTCAACATATTTTAGTTCATCCATGCTTCAGAATATTCTACAGAAACTTAAAAAGGCAGATATCTATCACATATCTATTTATTTATCATCTATCAATCAATCAATTAATCATCTAGTCTATCCATTCATTAATTCATCCACCTATCCATCTAACATCGATAGAAATATATGTTTTTCCACTAATATGTAGATATGGCTAAAGTATCCTGTTATTTGAAAAGAATACACTGCAGACAATTTTTAATAGTATAAAATTGATTTGAACCCTGCCAGTGTGGCTCCGTGGTTGAGTGTTGACCTATGAACAGGGAGGTCTTGATTGGATTCCTAATCAAAGCACATGCTCAGGTTGCAGGCTAGATTCCCATTAGCAGACATGCAGTCAAACAATGATACTTTCTCATCATTGATGTTCCTATCTCTCTCTACCTCTTCCTTTCTCTCTGAAATCAATACAAATATATTTTAAAAAATTTATTTTAAAAGCCTATCAGAAAACAGAAAATTCTAAAAGGATAACAGGAAGCTGTTTAAATTAGTTATATCCTGTGTAAAACCATTCATATTATGTCTTTTCTGACTAAATTTTAATCATGATCATATATTACTTTAACGATTAACTTAAAAATAAAAATTGCTTTCTTTTTTAAAAGAATAATGTTTTCAGCCAATTTTGCTTAGTTTTATCTTTCATCCCACTATAAAATATAATGTTATCAATGATAAAATAATGGCTAAAAATAGCATAATACATCAAATTTGATTTTCTATTTAAAATAGTTAAATACATGAAATTTTGAAGAAAACATAGCATATGTTCATCATTGTAACATATTTTCTCAAAATGTACAGTTACAATTTAAGACAAATCATGGAAATATTTAGGATATGTTTTACAGGTTTTTTACTTTTGCTTTTTAAATGAACAAATCTCCAACAATAACAAAAAAATGTTTTTCACATCTTGCACAAAAATAAAATTTTCAAGTTATATAGGAAATTAAAGGACCAAAGAGAAAACTATTAGAAATGTTAAAGGGATTGCAGGTGGTTATTTTCTTTAAACTATATTAAAAATTCTGCAGTTAAATCATATCACTTTAAAATGAAAAGAAAAATATATAAGAAGGAGGAAAAAGCCAGATTATGGAATGAAAATTTCATTTAAAAAAAATAAAAAAAAAAGCATACACTTTCCAACTGCTGGGCTTTCTACTTATTTATTTATTTATTTTTTAGCACTTCTTCCCTTCCTCTTTTCCTTTAAGACTTCCAACTGTGGACATTTGTTGAACCCCCCACAAGTACTAATTTCCCTGTAGGCATGTATATTTCATTGGTGAAGACAAACACAACTACAAATAGCAGTAGTATAATTTAGTGTGTGCTAAGTAGAATATTTAGAAGCATAGAAAAGAATTTTGTCAATTGAATAAATGTCTGGGAAGCTTAGAGATAATATAGTGGAAGATATTTGAACTAAGCCTTGAAGAAAGATCATTTTTGCCAGTTATTTAAAATAAGGGAGTTGGAAATTCACAGCCTAAGAATCAACTTAGCATAAGTTAAAGATACACAGTAAATTGTGTGATTTGACTAGAGGACATACTCTGTTGTCTGGTGGGTGTGAAAGTAATAGGAAATAAGCCTGCAATTGAAGACTGGGGTCCGCTTTTGAAAGGACATTAATGCCACTCCAAAAAAAGTCTGAATTGTATATAAGTGATTTGTGGTCTGTAGGGTTAGTGGGTGATGATGGAAAGGACAAGAGATTTATTATGATTGCAGTGATAGGGATGGAGAGTCATGAAATTTCTATGCATGTCTAAAGAAACAATTTTTTTTAAAGCTTTTAAAGCTTGAGAAATGCTGTGATGTGTGATAAGAAGCCACCATGGGTTTCAACTCAGAAAACAAACAAACAAAAAAGCAAAAGAACACATATGTGTTTTTTTTGGTTTTTTTGTTTGTTTGTTTTCTGAGTTGAAATGTAATTTCCCACAATAATTTTACTAATCTTATTATTGTCTTTATATTAAAAACTAGAGGCCCAATGCATGAAATTTGTGAATGGGACGGTCTCTCAGCCTGCTCAATCTGCACACTCTTCAATCCAGGAGCCCTCAGGGGATGTCCTACTGATGGCTTAGCCCTGCTCTTCATGGTTCTCTGCTCTATGTGGGGTCTGCCTGCTCCACACCATGGTGATGGGCAAGCAGGCCATGTTGGTTGCTGCCTATTGGCTGTGCTTGCTTGCTCCTGGTCACTGTGTCTATGGCCAAGCAGGCCCTGCTATCTGCTGTCAAACTGTGTGGCCAGACCCGCCTGGGGGTGGGTCACTGCACTGCCCACCCTGGAGTTGCTGGTTGGACCCTGCCTGGCTCCCCAGGCCCCACAGCTGTTGCAGCTGCTGTGGGTCTGGCCCTGCCTCCCTCTCTGGCCTTTGAAGGAACCTCAGTGACTGCTGACCAGGCTCTCCCCCAGTGCAGGTGCACAGACCCTGCTGCCCCACCTCCAACATTGTGTGCTCAATCTCCTCTTGTCTGGTTGACCCGTTATGGTGTCCCTGTTAATTAACAGAGAGAGAGAGAGAGAGAGAGAGAGAGAGAGAGAGAGAGAGAGAGAGAGAGAGAGAGAGAGAGGGAAAGAGAGAGAGAGAAATGAGAAAATTTAAGTTATAAGAGAATAAGTAACGTGCCTCATGACAAAGGGGAAGAACTAAATTTTGTTTGGTTTTGAAACCTGTCTTTAAATTCTATGCTATTCCCTTCATTTTGTACCATTTATCAGAACTAGTAGCATGTAGAAATATATCTTTGGTTTTAAGTTGCAAAGTTTTCAAAATTCAAAGACATTTGTGGAATTTAAAACAAAATCAAAGCCATAAACAAAATAACTATTTTCATAAGTGACAAGGCAGATGAACTTATTTAAACCAATAAGTGATTAGACTTAACAATAAAAGGTGAAATGGAAATAAAAGTGTTGTTTTACTATTCAAGTTACTATCACTAAGGCTAATAGCTCACTTTCTATCTTAGCCAAAATATGAACTCTATGATGAATTATGCATTACTTAAGCTAAGTTTGATTGTGAAATCTCCAAAGAATTTACTTAATCCTGTTTTTCCAGTTAGAGCTCTTACTTGCTTCAGGGAGAATTTGGTAGTTAGGGGAAGTTTATGGAAAAGGAGTAAGAAAGGTATTTCTCTAACCCTCTTCACTAGGGAATTTTGGGGAATTTATAGAGATACTATCATAAAAAGAAGCAACAAGAAAAACAATAGCTGACATTTCTTGAATGCTTACAATTGTTAGGTTCTGTTTGAATGGTTTACCTATGGCAACTGGCTTAATCCTCACAAATAAAGGCAAGAATAAACCTGATAAGAAACCCTGGCAATATGGCACTTCTTTTTGTGGTAGTATTGAACTCTGCTTAATGAAAAAAGTAAATATATGAATCATATACATGAACCATCAATCATTTGCTATGTGGAAAGAATTATAGTTACTTTAAATAAAAAACTTTTCTAATATATTTTAACTATGATTTGATTTTTTAGAATATGGGTTTAGATAGAAAAATTTTTAAAATTTATCAGTTTTGCATTAAAAATTATATACTTTGTGCTTTTCATTTTGTTTGTGAACACTACTGAACCTAAAGATGCCTGGCTATACTTTAAAGAGTAGTAACAAGATTCTCCTTTGATTTTTTTTTTTTGGGGGGGGGAGGGGATATTGTTAAAGTAATGGGTGACTTAGGGTTTTCCTCTTTTCCTTCTAGGTACTTTGGTGGGTCTAACAATTGAATTGACATAAGACAGAATAACAATAGAAATAATTTAATTTTGTACATATGATACATAAAAATTAGTCCCAAATGCAGAAAACTGAGGCCTATATGACATCCTGAGCTAACAAACAGAATAGAGGTCTGGAGCTTTGAAGTGGAGGAGGACAATTTACAGAAAAATAAATCTTTGATATTTGCCCTGCCCTACAGGTAATTCTTTCAGACAGAAGGTTATTACTAGTGATATCTCTCTTTTTGGGCCAGTCCCCCTACCTAAATTCTTTTAGGTAATTAAGGGAGAGTGAAAGTTTTTCTTGATTCTACTGGGTCTTGATCGCTTTCAGCTCAAAGTAATCCACGTGAAATGCTAATTTTTATGTTCTCTCTCTCTCTCTCCCTAATATAGTAAGTGTCCAATCATCTGACCAGTCACTTTACACATACTGACCATTTACAGAGAAATAGCACCATGGACCTGGCTCCCACAAAGCAACAGTTGGCTTACCCCAAGTGGGATACCAGCCCCACCACCACTTCAGAGTGACAGCCCACCAAATCGCAGTCTCCACTGCAGAGACCCCATGGTGCAAAATGTGACCCACAGCCCAGCCCAGCCTGGAATCGGTGGCTGTGGGCACTGGATAATGATATTATGTAACAATGTCCACCTTCTTTTCCCTAGTTACTAGCCTTTGTGGAGTTTCCTTGCTTTATAGCCAAGTGGAAACATTTTATACTTTAACCAAATGTTTTTGAAATATTTTACCATGCCTCATCTCATTTGATCCTCAATTGAGACTCAATTGAATCCTATTTTCTTTTCATTAGCCAGAAAACAGTGATTTAGAAAGCTTAGAAATTTGACCTGACTGAAAAGAAGTAAGAAATGGTAGACCTTGAAAATGACTTCAGGTTTTCTCATTGTGCAGTATATAGACAAACACTGCTGCAGTTAAATATTTTACCCTTTGTTCTCCCTGTGTGACCTGCAATAATAATCTGCTTCATGTTGATATTTACTGCTGTGTTGCTGAGAATTAACTGAAAGAGAAGTTAGAGTGCTTCACTGGGCTGGAAAAAGTTTCATTGTTTCATTACATCATCAAACTCGTCTAATTAAGCAAGTTTATTCTATATATACTAGAGGCTCAGTGTACAACATCCGTGTCCTGGGTGGGGTTGGGGGTGGGGGGATCTCTCAGTCTGGCCTATGCCCTCTTGCAGTCCAGGACCTCTCGGGGGATGTCTGCCTGCAAGCTTAGGCCTGTTCTTCTGGGATTGGGCTTAAGCCAGCAGGCAGACATCCCTCTTGTAGTCCAGGAGCCCTCCCTTCTTACTGCCCACCTGCTCACTGCTCCTTACCCCTTAGCTCATTGCTCCTTAACACTGCCATAGAGGCAGGAGAAGTTCCTACCACTGAGGTTTCAATCGCTAGCCATGAGTCCAGATTCTGGCTGAGTGGTGCTCCCCCTGTGGGAACACACTACCAGGGGGCAGATACTGCATTGAACATCTGCCCCCTGGTGGTCAGTGCATATCATAGTGACTGGTTGTTCTGGTCATTCCACCATAACAGTCACTTAGGCTTTTATTATCTAGACTAGAAGTATGGTGTACAAAATTCATGCACAGTGGGCGGGAGGGGGGGGGGTTTCAGCACAGCCTGCACCATCTCCAATCTGAGACATCCCTCTCAAAATCCGGGACCACTGGCTTCTAACTGCTCACTTGCCTATCTGCCTGGTTGCCCATAACTGTTCCCCCCCCCCCTTGCTGACCTGATCACCCCTAACTGTACCCCCCCCTCAACGACCTGGTTGCCCCTTACTGCCACCCCCCCCTTGCCAACCTGGTCACTCCTCACTGCCCTCCTCTGCTGTTCTTATCACCCCTCACTGCCCCCCCCACTGGCCTGGTCACTCCCAACTGCCCTCCCCATGGACCTGGTCACCTTACACAGCCTGCTGTTAGGTCATTTGGTTGCCCCTCACTGACCCTGCTGCCAGCCTGGTTGTCCCATGCAGCCTGTTCAGTCTTTTGTTTGGTTGTGATGGTTGTTTAGGCTTTTATATATAGAGAGAGAGATAAAAGGCTAGGTTGACTCGCACATATGCAATACATATAAAGCTCTTGCAGGCACTAATTGCACACGTATTAACATTATTACATATAAAATCATTTTTCTTGAGATGTTAAAAAAAGTATAAAGCTCTTGCAGGCACCAATTGTACACGTGTGTTTAGATCTGTCATTGTCAATCATGAATTTTGTTGACATTTCTATTATACAGGAAGGTGAATAGCAATATGAAATTGATATTAAATTATTTCTTCTAATTGATTTCCTTTCAATGTGCATGAATTCATGCACTGGGCAACTAGTATTATTATATTTAAGATTGTTTTTGTTGAATAATTGGTGTTTATTGAATGTAACATTATTACATATAAAATCATTTTTCTTGAGATGTTAAAAAATACCAAAGTAATCCACATGTCAAATTGCTCATTTTGGGCTAAAATGTTCTGCTTCCCTTCAAATCATAGATTGCTTAAATTGGAAGGAGCACCCAATATATTACATAGTAATCTACCTCCCCTGTGTTTTTATTGTTGATGCAAGAATGGCCACACTTTGAGAGACTTTTTATATAAAGGTATTTGAGCCAAACAGAGGGTACGCCTGGAAGCAAGATCACAATAGACTGAGAAAAATGCTTCCTAGAAGGATGGTTTGTAGTTTTTTTGTGCTTTTTTTTTTTTTAATGCATTTGGTATTAAGGAGGGAATATAAAGAAGATTAAATGAAGGTGGGGAAAAGGAAGGTGAGAATTGGATCACAGGATAGTTAAGATTATGTGCTTCCTTGAGAGTGGTTATACCTCCAAGGTTTCTGAGAAAGAGGATTATTCTGATATTTCAAAGGTGTGTTAATTTAGATGTGCAAAAAACAATGGACAGGGCTTGCTTAAGACAAAGATAAACCTTTTTATAAGCCTGGGCATGACTACTCACCATTAGATCACCCTGTGAGGTTAATTTCTACAGAATCCTTTTTTTCATCCACCCTATATAGATGAGGAAGGGGAGAAAAAAAAAAAAGACAATTGGAGAGTGGTAAAGTGACATAACTTTTGCTGGGCAACCCTTTTTCCTAATTCATATTTTTCTGCTATGAGGGAATTATTCACATGCTTTAATAATGTTTAGTTTAGATCATGCAAGTAAGGAAGTAAGGTAGGTTCTTGGCTATGTGTCAGTGAAATTTATAAATTGATTTCTCTTTAGCCTATCACTTATTAATAATGTAGTTATCATTTCAGAAATAATAACTTGACCATCATAGTTCATAGTCTAAATATCAGAGTCTATTAGCTGGCAACTAGCTTTCTATGTGTTCTTGACCTTTGTGCTTTTGCCCATAATTCAATGAGTATCAAATAATGAATATGTCACAGATTATACCCTATAAAATGTGAGGGCTTAATTACAGCCTGTCTATTTAATAATTCTCAAGGATGGTATTGGGTCATCTTTCTAAGATACTAGAGAAGAATGTTTGCCTACTGACAATTACTTGTCAAGGGACAACCAGGAAAATTTACTTCAATAAATAATTTTTACTGACAATATGCAGAGTGCAATGCTAGATCATATGGGAAACCAAAGAAGTAAATATATGGTTTCTGGCTTTAAGCAGTTTCGGTGGTACTGTGAGTCAGGGTGAGGTGTTGGCATGGGTAAATCAGAAGTGGAATTTAGCCATGAGATGAAGTAGATGGAAAGTAAAAATGTTGAACTGAAGTGGATGAAGGTGAACTAGTTCCAAGTAACTCTTGTTTGTTTAAATTTGACTTTGTGTCAGGCACTTACTAGTAGTCACTTCACTTGTATTAATACAAATATATATATATATATATATATATATATATATATATATATATATATATATTAATCTAATTTACAATAAACTAATTACACAAACATTACTATTATTCCCATTTTGCAGAAGAGGAAACCTAGAAAGAGATATTAGTTGATTTGCTTAAAACCAGTTGCCTGTAAAGTGAAGGAAAAAGAAGCAGATTTCAAATTCAGATAGTAATATGACTCCAGAAGCCAAGTAATAAATCAATAACCACAGCTGTATGAAGACTGGGGCTTGAATAGCTGACTGATCCATGATAAAAATGATCATGTAATTGACCCATAGACACAAAGATAGCCTCAGGAGGCTGTCTTGTTTCCTTAAATGTCACTATGGGTTGTAATCACATTGCCATTTTATTAAGCTTTGTAGATGCTTTTAAATGATCTATTCACTTCAGTGCAGGAAAACTTGGAAAACCAGGCACTTTAAACATGAACTCATTATCCTGTTTATTAAAAATATTTTTAAAAAATATTTTAAAGTATTTTAATATTTTGTTTAAAAATATTTTATATTTAGTAAATATACTTAATAATATATATTAAAATATATTTATAATTAAATTATATATAATTAAAATATAATGATTAAGATATATTTAATTAAATAATTTTAAAATATATTTTTTGAAAAGGCATTATACAAAGAAAATCAAAATGACGTTGCTCACTCATCTTTCAATCAAGAAGACTACCTAGCAGGACCATCATACTCTTACTTATAAACTTTATGTAACAGATGAAATTTTTAGTGATCTTTGAAGATGGATGATTAGGCTTGGAGCAAATTGGTATATTAGATGAAGGGTAGAGTACAAAGTAGGAAGTCCTATGTGGCAATGCCAGTTTTGTATTTGCTACTCAATGAGACAATCTGCTATTTTCTTTCTAAGAGTTTCAGCTTGTGATGGTTAAGAGAGGCATAAACTGATCTTTTAGGTAGATAACTAATCTTCCAGCTACTCATTTTAGATCTTCTCAAAAAATTTGAAAGAAACCACTGTAATAAAATCTATCCATCTCTTCCAAAACCACAGTTACTTTAGTTTGACTGGAGGCCCAATGATATCAAAGGCTGCTAATTATTGAAATAATTACCCAAGATAAACAATTACTGTCCAACTCATTCAGAAGGCATCAACTTCTTCAACAAGGCTGCTTTGTTTATATTCCAAAACCATGAGTCAGTGAAAAGTTTCAAAGATATTAGGGATAATCTCAGTGAAATTCCAAATGTTTTTTCCTCTATGTTTAGCAGAATTCTCAGTCTATAAATGTATATCACTCCACATTTTGAGATAAATGAATGTATATAAATTTTTGGGTATCCCAATGCAAGATACATACCTTCTTGATGATATCAAAATACTCAAGCAATATAATTCAAGTATACTTTAATGACAATGCAATACTCAGGCCAAAATCCAAGGTAGAAATTGCTTAATAGCTTACTCATAAATATTTCCCAATGCCTTTGGTCTTTTACTGTTAAAATAACTCTCTTTATCTCAGATGGGCATGGCAACACAACGTGCCCTCTCTCATCAGAGGACTTTAGATGGAGTAATCACTCCAGATGGAGGTGGACTTGACCTGTAACTTTTCATGACCATGCTGCCAAAACACTGACACCATCACCAGATTTAGTCACTAGAATCTTTCCAAACAGGCTGATTGGCAGTTCATGCTGTTCTTTGGCAAATAACTTTGCACATTGACATCATTTCTAATGCCATGAGGGGATAAGTTTTGGAAGCTGGGTATATCTAAGGTATAGGATTGACCATTTGGGTTGAATTGGACAGTCACTGAAATGGTTGGCCAACCCACTAAAACTAAAAAGTAAATAAATACATTAAATCATTACTTTAATTAATTAATTATGTTTCAAAATGGGTTGAGAAATAGCTTGGCACAGTGAGGCAAGTAGTATCAGAGAAACCACATTGGAGGCAACAAAGAAGCCTGGTTCTGACAAGCCATGTTAAATGGGCAAGTTACTTCAGAGTTCTGAGTCCTAGTTTTCTTATCTATTAAATATTGAAATTATTACTGGATGATTTGTTTGATTAGAAAAGTTCAATGGAAAAACTTACTGGGATGGGTTAAAAGTTACTTCTTTGAAGCTGATTTAAACTCTTTTTATTTTATATTTGCTATTGTGCTTAAGTTGTTTCCTCAGGTTCCTTGTACTCTACCCCTCCCCCTGTCCCTAACAGTCATAAATAGTAGCTATAAAACAAGTTATTCAAAAGAAAGAATAACACTGTGGTTATCTGTCTCATATAGTAAATAATTTCCCATGAATTTTATTTGAATGGAACTTTCATCCAAATTTGAAAATGAAAGGGCAAATATCTTTAAGAGTCAGAATTATCACTTAGTTCAATTGTAAATCAAGTCTTTTGGGATCCTATTAAAAGCTGTCTGCTTAATTCATACATTTTTTTCCACTAAAATAACCGCTTCCTTACTACCCTTTATGGAAAATTCTTTTGCCCCCCCTCCAAAGCTACCTGCTATCTCACCCACTAGCAATGCCATCAGAGTTCAGCTCAAGTTCAAAAGCTCTTCTCTCTCTAGGATAGATGAGAAAACTACCTGTTCTCTATTAGTATATTTTATCACCTTGGTTAATCTCATTTAGTGTTGTTGGAAAGTAACCTAGTTCTTTATGTGTATGGCTCCAAAATGGGACACTGCTAAGGGCTTTTATTTCTCTTTGCAGGCGCTCACGGAACCATTGTGGCAATTTAATAGGGTTATGTATGTAAATCTCCTAGTACCATGCCTGACACAGGGTGGGTGTTAAATACATGTCAGTTTTTTCTCTTTTTGAACCATCAAGAAAT
This sequence comes from Pipistrellus kuhlii, assembly GCF_014108245.1. NCBI lineage: Eukaryota > Metazoa > Chordata > Mammalia > Chiroptera > Vespertilionidae > Pipistrellus > Pipistrellus kuhlii. The sequence continues at coordinate 7,534,544 of NW_023425404.1, forward strand.
ATATATAAAAGCTACATTTCATTTAAAAATATATTGTCAGAAGTTATCATGCCTGAGTTGTTGGCTTATTGGCTTAACATTATGTATTGGAAAAACAACTCCAGTTTCCTAGAGGGGTAAATATTGTATATTATATAACTTTGGATTTATGTGTTAATTGGTCTCTTTGACCCCTTTTGACTATTACTGGGAATGTTGAATACAAAATTATAGCCAGATTCCAACCTGAAGTATTTTTGGACTGAATTCTTCTTCCTTCATCAACCTGACAGTTGAAATTCAAAAGGCTATTTGTCACTTCCTAGTGTCATCACCAGCCCATGATGTTAGCCAGCTGTGAGACAGCTGCCACATTCCATCCCTGAAATGACTGAAAATCAGCTATTAGTGCAGGACACCAATATGAGGGCCTTTCAGCTACATATTGTGTCTCTCAGAAACAGAATCCTAATTTGTAGGGTTTTGAGTTATTACCCAGGCCTGGCCTACATGTACACACCAACTTGGGAATGAAACAGAGATTGAATTCAGTTTATTCTTTTTAAGTGACTGACTGAAACCTTTTTATTAGTTTTCCTTTCCCAATATGACTAGTTTTATTTCCTCTTCAAATTATTGTGTCTAAATAGACAGGGCTTTGGAATGAGATTACCGAGTCAACATTCCATTATGAATCTTTTTTGCCTGGAAGGAATAGAAGAGGGATAGGGGACGGGAGGGGAGGAAGGAGGTAGGAAATTAAGTATGAAAACATCCCAGACAAGAGGAAACACTGGTGCCCAATGTCAGGATACATTTTCATTGCAGCTGTGTGGAACCAAGTACTCTCATTATTCAGTTGGGGATATTTAGTAAGGTCCACTTGACTTTTCCAGAATGGCTTGTCCTTTCCATGGTCAGTCTGCCCCTGGACTTCTTAGAAAAGGCTTTTCCAGAGACTTGTACTAAAAAAGCAATGTCTGCAAGTTTCTTTAGAGAAATATCCATACTGGATTCTTTTTGCACTGGTATTAACTTCTGAGGATGGATGAAAATTTCCCTTTTTCCTATTTTCTTTTTCTTTTAATCAGTCCTCAACTTAAACTTAATATTATTATTTACAAAGAAAGATAATATTTTCTTGAAGAAAAGCCAGTGTTTTCAATTCAAACCTATAGTTAAAAGAAACTGCTTATTACATTTTATTTACTTTTTATTTTATTATTATTTTTTTGTTGTTGTTGTCTAAAGATTTACATATTTCTCCTTTATCCCTGACTGACCTCCCCAACCCTCTCCAGCCATTCCCACCCCTAGCAAGCTCCCACCACCCCAGTGCCTGTGTCCATTAGTTATGCTAATGTATATGCATACAAGTCCTTTGGTTGCTTTCTAACCCCCTCACCCGCCTGGCATTTGTCTCTGGATCTACTTTTGTTCATCAAAATATGTTAGTCATTCTATCCCACATATGAGTGAGATCATGTAATATTTATCTTTCTCCAACTGGCTTATTTTGCTTAACATAATGCTCTCCTGTTCCATCCATGTTGTTGAAAATAGTAAAAGTTCCTTATTTTTATAGTGGCATAGTATTCCATTGTGTAAATGTGCCACTGTTTTTTAATCCACTCATCTGCTGATGGGCACTTAGGTTGATTTCAAATCTTAGCTATTGTAAATTATGTTGATATAAATATAGAAGTGCAAATATCCTTTCTGATTGGTGTTTCTGGTTTCTTGGGATATAGTCCTAGAAGTGAGATTTCTAGGTCAAATAGGAGTTCCATTTTTAACTTTTTGAGGAAACTCCGTACTGTTTTCCATGGTGGCTGCACCAGTCTACATTCCCACCAGCAGTGTAGGAGGGTTCCTTTTTCTCCACATCCTCACCAGCATTTGCCATTTGTTGATTTGCTGATGATAGCCATTATGACAGGTGTAAGATGGTATCACATTGTTGTTTTGAGTTGTATCTCTTGGATGATGAGTGACTTGAGCATGTTTTCATATGTCTCTAGGCCTTCAGTCTGTCCTCTTTCAAAAATTCTACAAGATTCCATAGGCAGCAAAATAGCAGACATATGTCGTAGCAATATCTTTACCAACACAGCTCCTAGGCAGACGTCTTCAAACTACGGCCCGCGGGCCACATGCGGCCCGCAGAGGAGTCTGATCCGGCCCGCCAGGTTTTTTGGGCAGTGAGCGCAGCCGAGGTGTTACAGTAGGAATTAGTAGTTCATATAGTCCAGCCCTCCAGCTCTCTGAGGGACCGTGATCTGGCCCCCACTTTAAAAAGTTTGAGGACCCCTGTAGGGCAATGGAAACTAAGGAGAAAATAAACAAATGGGACTACATCAAAATAAAAAGCTTCTGCCGAAACTGGTTTGGCTCAGTGGTGGAGCATCGGTCTGCGGACTGGGGTGTCCTGGGTTCGATTCCGGTCAAGGACATATACATTGCTTGCTTGCGCGTCCCTGGTGGGGGGTGTGCAAGAGGCAGTTGGTCAATGTTTCTCTCTCATCGACGTTTCTAGCTCTCTATCTTTCTCCCTTCCTCTCTGTAAAAAATCAATAAAATATTTTTTTAAAAAAAGTTTCTGCACAGCAAAAGAAACCATCAACAAAACAAGAAAGCCCACTTCATGGGAGGACATATTTGCCAATGCTATTTTGAATAAGAGTTTAATCTCCAAAATTTACAGAGAATTCATACAACTTTATAAAATGAAGATAAATAATCCAATAAAAAATGGGCAAAGGACCTACCGGTAGATATTACATTTTATTTATTAATTGGTGAAAGAGAGGGAGAGAGAGAGAGAGAGAGAGAGAGATTTGTTGTTGTTCCACTTATATTCAATGGTATAAAAACTTCCACTAGTTGGTCAAAAAACTGGTGTGATATTTCTACCTAATTGCTTCTTTCCCCAAACTAATTAATTGACAAAGAAGTTTCACTCCCACAAATGTTTGGTTTCCAAGTATTGTGAAAAATTCTACATCCAAAATTTCATCAAAGTTTGAGTTAGTTGGCTGTGGGATGACCCAGATATGCCAGAAACAGTTCTCTATTTCCATGAGGGATTTTGTGTTACATCAGAGGAACCTTGCAAAGTACCTAGATTATTAGGGCATTTTCCATAAGGTGACCTAAAGGCAGTGGAACAGACTTGACCAAGAGAAGTGGAGCAGACTTGAGAATGGACAGTGCAGTTAGCTGATTTTTCAACCTAAATGCTACATTGATATATTAGGAGGGAGGCTGTGGGAGTCATACATATTGCTCTTCACATCTTTTTTTTTCTCTCTTTCATGCATAGAGTAGAACAATAGAGAAATCTTTCTATTTCAATGTGTTAATTGGTCTTCTTAATATACTGAAATAATTGTTAACATAAATGAGAGACAACATACATCCTTAAGGATACATGTCATGAATAATTATAGGAAGTTGCAGAAGGAATAGATAGTAGGATGACATTTATTTAATATGCCATCAATACCACATATTCTTTAGGAATGGATTTATATGCAGTAAAATTATAAACACACACATGGAAATCATACAATAAATCACACAATAAATTTAGGTAAGTTGTTGACTCTACCAGTGAGAGAAGAAACTTGAGTCATCACTTTTACCTGTGATATTTTATTTCTTTTTCTTTAATTCATATGAGTGATGAATCAATGGATTCTGTTATATTATTTTTATACTTTTTGTAAATCTGAAATTTCTCACATTAAAAATGTATCTTCCAGGTGAGTAGTTAAGAATTTTCAACTTTGGACTAATACAGATCTAATTTTAAATCTTGGTTCTTCAATATAATAACTATGTTTTATGAGAAAGTTACTTAACCAAAGATCAATTTATCTATTTTTGAAATGGGAATACAATGGTACCTATCTTTTAGAGTTATTTTCTGGATTAAATGAATTAATGCATTTAATGTTTAGCATACTGCTTAAAATGTTGCATCCAAAATGTATTATCTATATCTATATCTATAACTATATCTATATCTATATCTATATCTATATCTATATCTATATCTATATCTATATCTATCTATATCTATGCTTATACATAAGTGCAGATCACCTTATATACTTGTATATAGTATAATTATGTGTTTTAAAACTTACTGGCTGTATGCTTGTGGCTAAGTCATTTCTGAGAGTCTAATTCTTCATTTTGTAAAATGGAAACAGATTATATTACCTATTCTATTTCATAGGATCTCTAATGTTATTAAATGCAATAGTGTGTAAAAACATTTTGAAGTATTGGAAGTCATATAGCAACTTTCATAAGTCATCATGAATTCATTTATTTAACAATTTTTTGAGAGTCCGTTGCAGTATTAGACACATTGTTAAATTCTGTGACATTTATTTCTCACTGTGCTGGAAGCTGAGATGTCCAACATCACTGGTGAGAGGGCAGGGTGGGGCGAGGATGAGCTCCCGACTCCGCCCCGCAGGGCGGAGTTATCCCTAGCCCTCACCCAACCAATCAGGGTTAGCCGAGGCAGTGACATCACCACCAACTGGAGTAAAACCCCTGGACTGGGCGAAATTCGCTCTCTCTTCCGCCATGCTGCCGGCGTGGGTGGGAGGAGCCCATGCTAGCATGGTACAGGCTCTTTTGTTTATTGCATCGGACTCAGCTCCCTGGTGGTCCTTGGGGATCACGAAGTCTGGGCTTAACACTGGTAGATTTGGTGAGGGCCCTCTTCATTGCTTTCAGATGGCTGCCTTTTTCTTTGTCTTTATATGGTGGAGAGAGGGAGAAGGAATGGGAGAGGGAGAAGATGAGGAAGAAGAAGAAGGAAAAAGAGGAGGAGGAGGAGGAGGAAGGAAAGGAGGAGGAGGAAGATGAGGAGAAGGAGGAGAGATTTTGGTCAAAGAAGTCACTGAAGTATCTTATGCATAAGTCTATGTGACCAAATCCATTTTATAAGGTCTTTCTAATGGCTGTGTAATGATCAGATTAAAAAGGGGGAAAAGTAAAAGTAAGGAACCAGTTAGAAAGAGTTTTTATTAGTCCAGGAAGAGATTATCATAGTTTGGAATTGGGTGCTGATAAGGCATTGTTAAAGAAAAATATACATTTTGAGTATTGAAGAATGGGTGATGATTGGGTGGAGGTGAGATAGGAATAAAAGTTATCTAAAATTAAAGAGTCTAGCCTTTAAACAAAACAGGCTGAAGTTAAAGCTGATGAATAGTCTTTTAAAGTTCAACATCTTATTGAATGAGAAATCAATCAATTCACTCAAAATATATTCGCTAAGAACAAAGTATTGGTCATGTAATGGCAAACTATAGAGATAGATGGATTCATTGCTCTTATAGTGCTTATGAATTACTAGAGGCATGTTGTGTGAAGATTTGTGCTCTAGGCCTTCCTTCCTCTGGCTGCCAGCACTGGTTTTCCTCCAGCGCCTGGGACCCAGGCCTTCACTTAAGCCAGAGACTTCAGTCTTTGCTCCAGTGGGAGCTCTGCTACTGTAGCTCCATCCACCCCCACTGCCTTACCCCTCATAGCAGCCCCCCCTCCCTGCCTGGCCACTCTGTGCCTGCATATGTGCTGCCTGGGCTAGGAGTAGCTGGGGGGTGGGACCACTGACATCTTTGTCAGGTTAATTTGCATATTCACTCCTGATTGGCTGGTAGGCATCTCAAAGTGACAATTTGCATGTTTCTCTTTTATTAGTGTAGATTTAAGGGAGAATATAACTACACACACACACACACACACACACACAAGTACAATAATCACAATTTATGATAAGCCTGAATAATTTTCCTTTGGCTGTTATAACAGATTACCACAAACTTGGTGGCTTAAAGAACAAAATTGGTTCTGATACTCTGGAGCTCAATTAGATTCCCTGGGCTGAAACCAAGGTGTCAGAAGTTGCCATTTCCAACTTTTAATAGCTGCACATTCTTTGGTTTGTGGCTGCACCACTCCAATTTGTACCCCCATGTTCACAATGCCTCCTTCCCTTCTGTGACAAAATATTCCTCAGCCTCCCTCTTACAAGGGTACTTGTGATGCCAGTTAGGGCTTACCTGGAGAACTCAGGATTATATCTCCATCTCAAGATCTTTAACTAAATCACTTTTTGTTTGCCATGTAAAACAATATTCAGTGGTTCTGGGTATTAGAATATGAATCTCCTTTGAAGGGCTGTTTTTCAGCATACCACATGACCTATGAAGGAAATAAATGGCGAACTATGATGGAGAATAGTGGTGAGGATGTACTTGATGGCTAGAAGGCAATGATGACAAAGACTGAAATGAGCTAAAACAAAGAGACAGACCAAGATTTGATAATTTAGAAACTTGTAAGTGTCCCAGTTTTATTCTAAATGCATTTGTAACTTAAAAAGTAATGGATTAGAAAGGCAATGTAATTTGATTTATGAGTTTAAAAAGTTTATTTTACTTGCTGTAAAGAAAATTGGTAGGAGATGGAAGACAATGAAAGCAGGGCGATATGCCAAAGGCTACTGTGGTCATAAGGACAGGAGAGGATGACAATTAGAACAGTGTGGTGGCAATGGTGATGTAGCATCATGGACAAAGATGATATTCATGCTAGAGATCAAATAAGCAGAACTTAGATGAATTATATGTGGAGTGTGAGGCAGACAAGGAGGAATAAGGAATGACAGATTTCTAGCATTAGCAATTAAATAGCTGATGATGTTATTTACTGACTTGGGGAAGAGCTGGATATGCAGGAGAAAATAAGAGTTCTGCATTGGGGATATTAATTCTCAGACCATGAGGCTATGGAGCTGTCAAGCAGGCCGCTGGGTGAAGAGTTCTGGAACGCAGAGAAGAAGTATGGGCCAAAAAATAAATGAGCGAGTGTTGAGCATTGAGATAATAATTAAATAAATGAAAATGGATAAATCTCTTCAAAGAAGTTGTATGAAGAAAGTCCAAGCCAAAACCCTGAGGAATATAATTATATAAGTTTAGGTAATGGAGAAAAAAAGCAAACAAAAGTATGTTAGAAGAAATGACCAAAAACAGAGGGAGAGAAATACTCAGAAGAGGATATTGTCACAAAAGTCAGGAAAGACTGTTTCATAAAAGAGAGAGGAGAGAAAATGTTCCTTGTATTTGGTAATGTGGAGGTCACTGCTGAGTCTGACAAGAACAGTTTCAGTCTGATGATGGGATAAAGCCAGGTTGGACTTATGAGCTTTGGGAAAACAGGGTAAATGTAAGTGAGGAAATATAGCACATGGGCAATTTTCTGTGGAGAGGAGCAGAAAATATAATAGAAATATAACCAAGGCTTTTAATTTTAAAGGGAGATACTATTAGAGCCTGTCTATATATTTTCTGAATAAGGATAGGATAAGAGAGACAACATTGGATGATAAAGTAAAAACAAAACAAAACCTGTTAGTCCCATGGTGACCTTAGGTACTTAAGAAGAAAAGGAATGTCATAATTTTCAACAGTCCCATCAGCCTTTTGACTCTGCTTTTCATCTTTGTTCTAACCCTCTCCTGGAAAGGAGACGGAGGTCTTTTAACATTAACCAAGTTGTCCACGTCTGGGAAGCTATCCCATACCTGGTGGCTTCCTTAGCAGAGCCACTTTCACTTAATTACTTTGCTCTTTCCACTTTAAAAGTCGTGGAGTTTCTTTTATGTATTAAAAGGAATTTTCTTAAAATCAGTTTTGGTTGCATTCCCACGCATTACATATATATCTTGCTAGCAATAATTCAGCCAGATCCTTTTCTTGGATTTCAGTGTGAAGTGTGCTGGAGAGGGCGGCACTAGTCATCAGATAATTCTTAAATGCTCTTAGAATGGGAGTAATCCAATGCAGAACATCGTGCCTCATTCCTCCCCTTCACTGCCCCACTGTCCTCCTCTCCTCCACACAAAGCAGCTCCCAACAATATGACACTCCATGCTTTGCCCTATCTAGAATTGGATCATTTCCCCCAGTAAATGTTTAAGCAGGGGTTTGACTGGAGAAGAGGCTTCAGAGCACTGAAAAGTTCATTCTCCAGGCCCCAGCTAGACCTCTTTAATCTCCTGTCTTACAATAGAGATGTCAGGGTTTGAAAATTAACCCAGACCTTTATTGCTCTGAACACCCCAATTGCTAGCTTCTTGTCTGCTTTGTAAAGATGAAATTTAAAATATGCCTGAATATATGGAGTATCTGTTATTATTATAATACAAGAAAGGACCAGATGTTATGGTTATATTCTCTGAAGAAATAGGATTCATGCTTTCAGTCAGGTGTTGTGCTGTTAAGAAGTGAGAATTTGTTGGAGGGAGTTTAGCTGAGGAGGGATTTCTCTTTTCCTCTGCCCACTATTTCCTAGGATTTGGATTTGAACAGTCCTTGTGATTTATTTGTAAGCACTGACTTCTATGCTCCTAGGGTTGACCTTGAAAATTGCTCTATAACAGGGAACCTGGTGGTCACCTTCCATGAAAAAAAAAAAAAAAAAAAAAAAAGCATGTATTCGGGAAAGGTGAAGGTCAAGGCAATATTTTTGCAAAATGTCTGAGGGGAAAAAAGTCCATGTTATGTTTCCAAAAATTTCACCTGAAAAGTTAAAACATGTAGTAGGTCAAAAGTCCATTGTTGCAGCCACGGGGCAAAAATCAGGCTTGATAATGATGTTCATGAAACTGTGACATGACCGTGCCCCAGAGGAGCCTGATGAAGAGTTGCAGTTAAGAACCAGCTGTCCCATGGGGACAAGTTCTGACCTGTGTGCATAGAGGCAGTTTGGAAACACTTCTAATCTTAAGTGAGCTTAACAGACATCCCCAGTGATAGAAAACAATAACCCCAAGGAAAGTACTAATATCAAACTTAACTGCTCTTCTCACAATCTGGCCAGAAACAGGATAATCCTTGTTTATATTTTGGTTATTTATATTTCAAAGTATAATTTTAGTTTAGGTAAACTATGGTCATGGGGAAAATATCTTTGTAACTTGCTCTTGCTGTGGTAGAATCCCTTATTTCAACAGTATGCATTAGGACTAGTTTAGAATATTCTGTGTTCTCCAAAGATTTGCTCTTATTTAGTGGCTGTCTTAATTTCTGGAGTGACAAGAGATATTGAGTGGTGTTTAGGACCATAGTAATAATGGGGGACTGGGTTGTAAGGATAAGAGTGACCTTCCCCTGTTGAGGAGTGTTAAAAATGCATTGCTGGCATTCTGATTTTGAAGTAAAGGCTACACGTTCTTGTTATAAGCAGAGATAATAACTTCCAATTACTAGTTAGTGAAGGTGAAAGCCCCTAGTTACTTTACACTTTAAAGGAGAGTTTGGACCAACCAAGATGATACCAGTTTTTAAATGTAGCTATAAAGTCACATCCCATTTATTCAGATTGCATATTCCTCAAGCTCTCAATGTCTGCCATGATGTTTCTTTTTAAAAATCTTTATTGTTGAAAGCATTATAACATTTTCTCCCATTGAATTCTCCCAGCTCATTCCTGCCCCCTAACCCAGCCCTTCACTACTCTATTGTCTGTGCCCATATGTTATGCATATATGAGTACAAGTTCATTGGTTGTTCTCTTTCCATCCACCCACCCTCATCCTTATGTTTCTTTGCACTGATCAGTTAGCATTTCCTTGGGAAGAAAATAAAGTGAGCAGAGCAAAGACTGACATGGTATAACCAGGCCCATTGTCCCTAATTGCTCTACTTCAAGGGTTTGTTTATTTATTGTTGGCTTCTTTTTAATTCCCAGAGAGTCTCCTCAGATTCTAATTTTGACTGTGGTTTCATGTAGAGAGTGGCCTGTCAAAAGCCAGTGGAGTAAATGCAAGTGAAATGGTACAGACACTGGAAACTTCCAGGAGAGCAGAGGCTGCCCTTCATTACATGACCAGATTCTGACAAGGAAAAACCAGAAGGTTAGGAATCTGAGCTGCCCAGATAACTTGGCAGCTAGACCTAAGGCCAGGAGGCAGGACACCAAAGTTCAGGTCAGACTGCCTTTCACAGGAGCTCAAGGCCAATTGAATCATACTGAAATCTGAGATGCTAAAGCCAAAACCAAGACAGTTGCTCCATTAACTAGAGGCCAGAGGACAACTACAGTATTCCCTCAGGCTTCCTCTCTAGGCATCATTTTGAGAGCCAGAAAGAGTTTCAGTAGTTTTTGGAGGAAAAAGCCCACCAGACTAAAAGCATTACTTGACACTCAGGAGCTAATTTTCTGGGTTAGCTGTACCTTCTGACCTCTGTGTTCTTAAATCATGACCAATGACTTGCCCCTACTCCTTAGTATTTGCACTTTTCAAATATTTACTCTTTCTTTATTTCCAGGTACTTTTATGTCCTAGATCAGCCATTAATGAATATTTCCTAAAATGAAGAAGTCTCTGTGTTAGATATTAAGCAGGGAACACAGAACTTAGGGGCCATAGGCTCTTCTCATAAAGGCTTTCAGTGTGTCCTGGTTGGTAGAGGTCATTATTGTTGTTGCCCCTATCCATTAAAACATAAGATAGTTGAGAAGAAATAGTGAATAAGAGGATAGGGTGGTAATCATATTAGGAGCTCAGATTACTTATTGATTAACATAAATCAATATCCATTCATTAAGGTACAATAGGGCTTTCCATTAACCACTGAATTAGCCATTTTTCTGTTGCTTTATTTAATTAACTGAGAGAGAGAGAGAGAGAGAGAGAGAGAGAGAGAGAGAGAGAGAGAGAGAGAGCACTGATTCTTATATGTGCCCTGACTAGGGAATCAAACCCACAACCTTTGTTTATCAGGACAATGCTCTAATCCATTTAACTGCCCAGCCTAGGTGAATTATCTATTTTCCAAGTAAGTGTACAAATACAGAATAACTTTAATTCTCTCTCTTTCTTATGACATTGTAAAAACTGGGAGGAGAAAATCATCAAATAATTATTTATCTACTAAAAATCTTAACAACTAACTACCAGTTTCTTGGGGGTTGGAGTACTGAGATAGACTGGGCTGGGGGACTGAATCAACTCAACTGATCAAATCTAAGAGTCTTGGCACATAAATTATGCCTTGCCTTGTAAGTATTGGATGATCTCAAAATCATCTTATTCATTAGGTTTTAAGTTCTTTGTTTCCTAGAGTAGTAGTATCTTGCTCATCTTAATGTATTGCATTGCATCTAGTATGTTGTTTGCCTTTCAGGGACCAATTCCCACATCTGGGAAGGAAGTATCTGAGCTTCTGAGCATCCCTTTCCTGAAAACCTCTCTCAGCATCATTGCTCTCTAATGCATGGCCCTTTGCTATGGTAACTCATATTCAGCTTTCAGTTTTGGATTAGACTTCCTCTAGAAGCCTCACTTGATCCTCTCCCAATGTTTTGGCTGAGTGTTCTTCTACTGAGTTTCCATAGCATCTCCTCATTTTCCTCGTCAAGACACTTACATCACTGAACTGTCTGGATTTCCCTACTGCATCATAAACTTGAGGGCAGGAATATGGTCTTGAGTTCACATGTCCAACACAATGCCTGGCCCAGAGTGGAAACTCAATAAATATTTATGGTTTTAATGAATGAATGCACGAAAGAGTGAATGAATAATGTGGGTGTGATGGAGGCACAAGCGTACTGTTCTGGCTGTATTTTAAGCTCCTTTTCCATCCCACAAATTGGCTTTCTTGGCAATGAGGTTCCTCTCATTTACATCCACCTGGGAGGTCTCACTGGAGTGATTTATAAGGAAGAAGTATGATCATCAGGGTGTTTATTGGACCATTCTCTCCCACTATTCTGTCTGTTACTTCACAGAAATGAAAGACTGGGCAGGTTACAACTTATCACAGTCTTCCTACTGTGACTGTTTTTCATTTCAAGCCAGTTGATAAAATGCATATTGACTTTCACAGTGCATGTTCACTGCTGCACTTGGCTTAACAAGATCTTTACAACCACCTCCTGATTGCATTTCTACTGTTTCCCCAACTTATGTGAAAGGAAGCTGAGTTATATAATGTGCAGGAGGTCAGGCCAGGCTAGTGACACAGATCATTTTTGAACTAGAAGCCTCTGGGCTTACAGGCTGTGGCAGGCTGCTGTTCTCCCAGCTGCCTTGGAGGTCTCAGTTCATTATCTCTTGTCAGTAAGGAATGAATTGGGTAAAATGTCTCCTAAATTTGGATTTCTATTGCTTTCTCGGAAAATAAATACTAGCTCTTTATAGCTCCTCATTTATTAGCCAAGCCAGCTTACTGAGTGACTTAGAAAAATTTTGGAACCAGCTGCTGCATTAACAGTGGTCACAAACAGGAGGAAAAAAAATATTTATAATGTACAATGTCAACCTTGATTTCCTTTTATCTTTCCATGTCCCAAAAGGCATGACTATTTCTCAGCACTTTTATGATGTTAGAATGCTCTTTTCTCTGGAATAGCTTGAATCTGACTTTTCTGTTTTCTAGGCATCAGAATAGGCACCTTGCCTCTCAGAACTCCTCACTCCTCATTCTTATTCTCTCCAAGTTTTCTGAAATTTCAGAGACAAAGTCTTCCCTAGAACATTTAATAATAAAGCTTTTAAAAATTCATTTTGTTTACTTGAATTTTAAAAATTGATCTTAGAGAGAAATATTGATGAGAGAGAGAGAGAGAGAGAGAGAGAGAGAGAGAGAGAGAGAGAGAGAGAGAGAGAGAGAGAGATTCACTAGTTGACTACCCTGTGCACCTTGACCAGAGATTGAACCCACAGCCTGGGTATATTCTCTGATCAGAATTGAATCCACAAACTTTGGTGACTTTGGTGTACAGGATGATGTTCCAACTAACTGAGACACACCTGATTGGGAATTGAATCCTGACCTCCTGGTTCATAGGTTGATTCTCAACTACTGAGCCATATTGGTGGCCAGGCAGTAATAAGTTTTGAAACACATATACCCAGGGACAAAAGCCAATTGTTTTGATTGAATATACAACAAATTCATTCCTGAGTTCAGGGTTTTATAGTGGACAGGGAATATAGCAGTAGATACTGTTATTCTCTACAATATGGAAGAAAGGAATAAAACTAGAGACTGGAGATAACCAGAGAAGTTGTCATCTTCAAGGTTTGCCCATAGATAACTTTCTTAAAATAGTGCACATCTCTATATCTCCCTTGTCTTCAAAACATTACTGTAAATATGGGAGTCATAGCAATCATTCTATTCTTTTTAAGTGAACACATGGAGATATTGGGAACAATAGCATAAGTGGACAGTCACAGTGCTCACACAAAGGTAGGCAAAGTCTTCCCACTTTGAGATTATCTGACAACAACAACAAAACAAAAAAACACAAAAGGCTGAAACCACTCTTGGTCTTTATTTACTTTTTTTAAAAAAAATATATTTTATTGATTTTTTACAGAGAGGTAGAGGGATGGATAGAGAGTTAGAAACATCGATGAGAGAGAATCATCGATCAGCTGCCTCTTGCACACCCCCTACTGGGGATGTGCCCGCAACCAAGATAAATGCCCTTGAACCTGAGACGTTTCGGTCCGCAGGCTGATGCTGTTATAGTATCATTTGATTTTATTCAGTACATGAAATTTTATTACTTGCTTGCCTGTTTACCACCTTTCTCCTCACTTCTTGTACCTCTGACTCACATAAATGTAAGTCTTTAAGCAAGGACTTTGTCTAATTCGCATACTAGATATGCAAGAAAAATGTGTTGGATGACTAAAGTCAAAGACTATTTTTTAATGCTGTGGATTAAAAAAATAGAGAGTTTTATGGGAAATAATATTAACAGGATGATCTGATCATAAATTCCTAACTGGGCAGGTCAGGTTGGGTAGTCAGGCAAAAATCTCTTTATGTAAAATAAAAGGCTTAACTTTGCCTTAAGCAAGCCCTGTGTATTGTTTCTGTGTATCTAGGTTAATGTACCATTGAAATAAGCAAAATAAACTTTAAGAGAGCAAATAATTTTGTTGCCATCCTGTAATCCCATATCCACCTTGCTTTTTCCCATCTTCATGTAATCTTCTTTATGTTCCCTTCTTTAATCTCAAATACATAAAAGAAACCACAAAACTGTTATTCTTGAGAGCATTTGAGATCTTGCTCACCAACACATGTTATCAGTTTGGGATCAAATAAACTCATAAACATTCTCTACAGGTTTGGATGTTTCTTATGTCAATACTTTTTTTTGGTGAGAGTATTAGTATCATTTATACTTTTAAATCAAAGCTATTTGGAAGTATTTACACTTACAAAGGTAGGCTTTATAGTATTGATCAATTAGATGGTTAATTTTCTATGTCAACTTTATTGGGCTATAGGGTGCCCAGATAACTGGTAAGATATTTTTTTCTGGATATGTCTGCAAATATTTATGGGTGTGCCTGAGTGTGTTTGTGTCTAGGTGTTTTTCTGGAAAGGCTTAGCATTTGAATTGGTCGTGGGCTTTTTCTATCCATAGGATAACTAACTAGAACAAAAAGACATAGGAAAGGCAAATTTTGTTCTGGTTTTGAGCTGGGATGTCCATCGTTTCCTGATCTTAAAGATCAGTGCTCCTAGTTCCAAAGCCTTCAGACTAAGACTGGGACTTTACACCACTGATTTTCTTGATTCTTGAAGCTTTAAGTTTAGGTTGGAACCATTGGCTTTCTTGGGCCAGCAACTTGCAGATGGCAGAATTTTCAAACTCTATAACCACATGAGCAAACCCCTTATAAAAAGTACCTTTCCATATATCTATATAAATATCCTATCAGTGCTGTTTCTCTGGAGAACCCTGACTAATACAACCAACATTGGTCTAAAGAAAAAAAGATGATATTAACTTTGATAAGCTACAGTATAATTATATACCCTTGGTTATTATGATTTTTAAAATTACAAGTTAAATTTTATTTTTTCTCATGCAGGAACACATACTCTATTGGTTAGTTTGTTCTAAAATATTGCAGGGACCAAATTTTGGATGTGACTCAAATTTTATTGTTCCAAGACGAAAGGGGTTCATTTGTGTGTGCTCATCAAAACCCAATAAGACATGAACAAGATTTTGTAGCAAAAAAAGTTAAGGTTTTATTTTTAGGAAATAACCCATGCCCAGAGACACAGGTATCCTAATGCTCAAAGACCTGGTTCCTTGGTGGCTTCCAGGGGATGGGTTACATGGAGAGAAAATTATTAATCATGGTGACTAAGGGAGTAAGCACTATGATCAGGATCATGGTCTCTACTGACTGATTAGCACTAGAGTAGGGGGTTGTTGATCAGTACATCTGGTCCTGATCTCATCCATGGTGTCATTTCATCTGGTTTGTCCTCTTTTCTTGGCCTGGAACTCAAACACAACTGAGGCCTAGATGTTATCTCTAGTTTGATTTAAACTCTGGCTCTGTGGTCAACAGACCTGAGGCTTTGTTCCTAAGATTATTTGATGCTGGTCAGACTACTTCATTGTGCCGAGGGCTTAATAATTGAGGGAAAAGCCCTTCAGGGAGAGAAGAAAGGTGAATCAGGATGCTGGATGAGTCCAGATTGAGTCAAAAGGAAGTAAAGGAGAAAAGGTCACATTAAAAAAAAGTTTCTCTGTGATTACATCATGTGGGGAAATTAGGTAAAAACTAAGGAAATAGTCTGAGATTATTACATACTACACATATTTATAATTGTTATTCTATGCAATTCCTAAGTTCAGGCCTCCCCAGATTTTAACTAGAAAAGACAGTCTAATTTCTATTACACCCAAATTACAATGACATTGAACTCAAGTAGAAAAGTAGTGCTCCTTTTGATACCCTCTAGTTATTTCCCAGAGTACCCAAATATCTACAAGGAAATCTTTTAGCTGGCATAAAATGTTGTTGGCTGCATGAGTTCCCCCGCCCCAATCTATGAATTACCACTTACCTAGAGTCTCTAAGAAGCAGCTTGAGGAAGGCTCATTGTCTTTGTGAGAAATTCAATATCCAAGCGTGTAGTAGACTTGATATATTAAAGTCCCCTCCTCAACAATTTAATCTCATTTTCCAGTACTCATAATTTTGCTTTATCCCCTAACTCTGGGCTTGATTATGTGACTTGCTTTGGCCTAAAGAATATTTAGAAAACATGATTCAGGTGTAATATTAATAAGTGTTGGCTTGCACCAGTGTTGGCTATTCAATGTCTTGTACTATTGGACTTTGAAACTGTTTGTCATAAAAGAAATTTTACTACCTTGAGCCTATTATTCTGTGAATAAACCTAAGCTAGCCACATACAGAGGTTACTGGATAGTAGACTGAGGAACCTCAGCAATAGCTGGAACCAAGGTTCCAAAGACCTGGCTCCTGTTCAACCATCCCTTACCATTCAAGCCTTCCAACTGATGGCTCCGTACATTGGGAAGCAGAGATGAACCATCTTCACTGTGCCTACCAGAATTCCTGACACACTGAATCATAGAACATTTTTTAAGCCATTAAATTTTTGGAGGTTGTTTTGTTAGACAGCAGTAAACTGAAATAAAACTCTGTCTTCAGAGGTCCACAATAGTGCTGGGCCATTAACCAGAACCAACCTTATGAGTTATTCTATTTTCTTGACATACTAATTGGTTCAGAGTTGGGAGTATGACCCAATTTGTATCAATGAGAAGACTTTTGTTTCAATTGTTTAAAAAAAGAATGTAGTCTTCCTACTTATCATGGTAATAGGAATCACTTGACTTAATGTAGGGGATAACCACTTTGGAGAAAATCTGACCAAGGGTGTTTGTTGCCAACACAAAGAAGAGCAAAATTAAGAAATGGGAGAAGAAAGAGAGAGAGACCAAGTTCTAATGACATTCCTTGAGTCCCTAGATCCAGCTATGCCTAAAGTGAATTTTTACTTACAAAGATGAATGATCTCTTATTTTGACTTCCAATTTAAAGCCAAAGATGTATCTCATTGAAGTTCAAGCAGCAATACTTAATTCCTCCTACCATATTTGGCCATTATGACCCACAAACTAGGGAATTATAGATGGGAACAGCTGAATAAGAGGACCACAGGATATATCGATTTATTTTTGCATCTAACATGCCAGTAAACACCCATATTTTATCACTATTGGCCCCTGCACCTCTGTTAGTTTATGATCAATTCTTTATGCTACAATCAGAGTGAGCATTTCAGCATGCAAATATGATTATGTCACTAGCTCTTCAGGACTCTTCAAGGCTTGTAGGACAAGTCCAAACACCTTAGCATGATTACAAGGCCCTTTTGTTCTAATTTCTGTCTCACCAGCTGCCTGCAGTTCTGTCCTATTTTGATTCCCTTTTCCCAGAAACTTTCTCTTTGACTCTAAGTCTTAATGTCACTACTTCCTTTAACCCTTCACAACTTTTTTATATGCTCCCTGGTCCATGCTTTTATATCACAACAATGGAAGATGCAACTACAGTGTATATATATCTAACTACACTATGCATGCTTTTAGTCGGGGACCATTCATGCCTCATTTACCACTGCATTTACAAAACCTACGTGGTGCTTAGTCTACATTGCTAAATAAATGACTAAATGAATGTGTGAATATATCTGTGTAATAGTTCAGAGCCAATTTTTCAAATAATTTAGACTGACTTGTTCTATTAGTTCTTCATGCTAATGCTTCTATTTTTGAAAACCAGAATAGATGTTAGAGCAAGAGTCCGTATTCTCTTTTGGTTAAGTTCTGCAGAAGACAGAACTGATTTTTACTTCCCCAGGATATGGGGAGTAGTTTGGAATGACTATCTAGACTCACCTTTCTTTCTGACTAGTCTCCAAAGTTTGAGGAATCGTAAATATGAATGGTAAAATCTCCACTTCCCGTGGGCCATGTTCTCTAGAGAGGGCACTGCTCATGAGTAAAAGTGTTTATCTGTCTTGATCTCTTGGATTAAAATGTGCTCAGATTCAGAAAGTGAACCTGTGCTCTAGTTCTCTTCTTCTGATTACCAGGCATTAAACTCTCTTGGGTAGAAGTAGGGATTGGTGCTGGGACCGGTTTGGCTCCATGGGTAGAGCGTTGGCCTGTGGACTGAAAGGTCCCAGGTTCAATTCCGGTCAAGGGCATGTACCTTGGTTGCGGGCCATCCCCAGTAGGGGGTGTGCAAGAGGCAGCTGATTGATGATTCTCTCTCATCTATGTTTCTAACTCTCTGTCCCTCTCTCTTCCTCTCTGTGAAAAATCAATAAAATATATTTTTTTTAAAAAAAGAAGTAGGGATTGGTAATTTCTGTTTTGTGTTATATTTCTATGAGGTTGGATAAATAAGTCAAATGGAGGCAACTATCTTCAAGACAGTGCCTAATGGATTAAAGAGTGTCCCTCCCCCCAAAAATGTCCAAATTATAACCTCAAGAACATGTTAATGTGACCTTAATTTAGAAAAAAGCTCTTTGTAGATGCTATACAGTTTAGGATCTTGAGATAGAATTATTCTAGATTTAGGGTTAGCCTTAGATCAAATGAAAGGTTTTTTTATGAAAAATACAAGGGGAGACTTGAGATAAGACATAGGAGAGAAGGCCATGTAAATAGATGGGCAGAGATTAGAGTTTGCTTCCAAAAGCCATGAAACATGTGGCCCACCCAATGGTGAAAGAGGCAACAGCATATTCTCACCTAGAATCATTCAAGGAATTGTGGCCCTCTCAAGACCACGATTTTGAGCTCAAGGTCTCCAGAATTATGAGTGAATAACTTTATGTTGTTTTAAGCCCTCAAGTTTGTAGTAATTTTTTATAGTAGTCCTAGGAAACTAGTACATAAGTGAAGGTGGAAAAAACAACTTTATCCTGTTTTAATCTAGCAGTTATGAAAAAATCCTGCCCTGCACCATATTGAAGCTGATACTCAAGATGCTATTTCATAATCTGTTTTTATATACATCTTCTACTAGCCAGAACCCTGAAATCAGAGGTGTGAGAGATTGGATTGGGGATCAGTGCCAAATCTGAATTTCTAGAGAAAAATTCTAGACAAGGACCTTAGAATTCTGGCTCCTCATAGACCTCAGCCATAGCTGGCACATTTAAATAGCATGGAAAGTTTAGTTCCAGAAGAGAAGTTACTCTACTTACCTGGGTTCTGTCTTCTCCTTGAGCTCTTCTAGTAACTCGGGTCCCATCTTTTCCATAAACATACCCCAGATTATTTTAGCTACAATCATCTTAACTCCCTTGAAAAATTCTATGGCCTTAATCAGCAGCATATCTCATTTAGTACCTATAAGCTATCATATATGATTCTTTTATTTTCTATACCCTAGCTCCCAAGAAATACTGTAAGTCAATTGAGGAAAAATAATAACTAATTAACTTTGTTTCTTGAGTTTTTAGCTCAATGCAAAAATAACATTGCCAGCATATATGTAATGTGCTACGAATCATGCATTGTGTCTGTCCTGACAATGCATAGTCCAATGGCTAATACTCAGAAAGTGATAAAAGGGAAGAAACTTTGATTTTTTACCTTTGAATTTTACTGTAATGGTATTTTGCCTACCCAATTAAATCTCCCTTCTTGCTAAGTGACTCTGTCAACATTGATCACAATAGTTAGCATTTAAATAAAGTAGAAGCAATTGGGATCTTTCCCTGGCATTGATTGATATAAGGACATTGGGAAAAAGAAAATATTTCTTTTTCTATGGTTTGTTTAAGCTGCAACATGGAGAAGGCTTATTTGAAGTAGGAAATTATTGAACCAACACAGAGAAAGAAACAGTCAGGCAAAGGTTATTAGATGGATGGAAAGTAAGAAAGACCTGACAGCATGTGATTCAAGGTTCTTGTTTCAGAACCTGAGGTTCTTGTTCCTAGAACACTTTTCCGGATTCCTTGAAGTACCTTAATTTACTTCCTGGTTATATGCACTTCCTTCAGCATGAATTTAATCTAGTTTTACATGGTTTTCTGTCACTTTCAACTAAAAGAGCCTTAATAAAACTTGAGAGCCTCAAAAATAAAAAATACTTTCATAGTCTCCTGAAGCTGTTTTAAAGATCCATGAAAATAGCCTATATCTGTATGTGATGCACACACATATGCATACTGATAGAATTCAGTTGCTAAAAGACATTTGGAATTTAATTTAGGTCCTGTCTCAATTCTGATGCATAATGCTTATGATTTAACCTAAACAAACCAAAATTGAATTTAAAAATGAAAAATTCAGACAAACATCAAAAACTTGCAAATGTGAACATTGTTTTTCTGATTTTTTAAAAAAGGAGATTACTCAAACTTATTGAAATTGTAAAAAGAAACCAAACCATTGTTTATTGTATAGCCATTACCTAAATGTTTCATGGCATCACTTTATGGGACATAGAAAAGAGACTTGAAGTCCAGCATAGGGAGTATACTAATAAAATTGTAAAAACTGTGTATGGTATCAGATGGGTATTAGAATTATTGGGGTGATCACTTGGTAAGTTATATAAATGCCTAATCACTATGTTGTACACTTGAAACTAATATAATAGTGTGTGTCAACTGTAATTTAAAAATTTAAAAAATATTTTAGAACACAAAAAGCAAAATAAATATATAAATAAAAAAGCACACCAGAGACAATAAAAGATGATGTGACATAAAATGCTGCACACAGTTTACACTTTAGTGAGGAAAACAGACATTAAATGGAAATGAAACAAGCTAAAAAATGACCAAGGTTGGAGTATACCTCTTTAAATAAAAATAGTCAGAAAATATCTATCTGAGGAGGTCACATTTGGATTGAGAACCAAGTAATAAAAATGAGTCAATCAAGTCCAGGGTGTTGTGAGAAAGGGAAACAAATATCTAAAGTAAGGAGAGGAGCCAGAGCAATGGTCCTCAGGCAGGAATGAACATGACATATAAACAGCTTAGATTCTTCTGGTACAAAGGAAGCCACTGGGGATTTTAAGCAAGTGAATGACATAATTGGATTTATATTTTTTTCAGAGATCATGTCAATAAATTGGCAAAGCTATTCCAAGTCCAAGGTTTTGATTCATTTTTTCAACCTAAGAAGTTTTCCTGGCATAAAAATCTGGAGTATATAAACCCTCCTTTGCAATATTATTTTGAACTATTGACTTTATTGGTATAAAAGTCCTCTGCAAATAAAATAAAATTTAGGTGCCATTGTCACCTTCCTTTATAGACAAACAATCAGTATGGTGACTTGTGCCTGAAAGCAATTAGCTTAAAATATTCCCCCATGCTCTTTCCAAGATTCCATGAGCCCAGACAGGCTGGACACATAGTGATGAAGCTGGAATAGAGTCCTGTGACTAGAGTAGCCAGCTGTGACTTGAGTGGTAGGGAAGTGCCAACTTGCTCTTGGCCTCTTTAGTCTAGAGAGCCTAATCACTCTGGAGCCAAGCAATTGTACTACATGCATGGTTTACTACTAATTGTGCAATGGAAGAGGACTGGAGCACTTGGTACCTGTTTGCCATGCATGCTATAAAATACAAGATAATAAACATTCCTCATAACATTGGTGATGGCACTTGTGGGATGAGCACCAGTTCTTCAACCTCTGTGGACTCCACTAGCCAGATGTTCTCATTTTAAACTCTCTTCTTATGATTTCATCAGGACTGATGCTGCACAAAAGAATCTTCTAGATCAAGGGACTGCACCTTATCTACTAGCCTGAGATAATAGCCCTGGGCACTTTATTTCTCTCCTAGATTTTACTAACTTCATAGAGAGAGGGAAATATGAGATATAAATACAGATTAGTTAAAATTAGATGAAAAGTGTTTGGTATTTTGTTCTGAGAGGCCCTCAAAAGCATCCCACTTCCCAATTAGGTTTTGAATTATTACAAATTCTAATTCCTAGGTGATTATTTTGATGTAGAAAGACTGAAAGTGTCCATATAAAGCTTAATATCCAAATCTGTGGTGACTTTGCCATCTCTGTATTGCTGTATTGCATACTTCTCCTGGACCCATTGGAAGGATTCTGAATATTTTCCTTTTATCATTTTCTACTATTTTCAAAAAAAATTTTTTTAGAATAAACAACTAGAAATATTTTGAATGCTTACTTGCTTGTACTTGATGTTGGTGAGGCTTTTAGATACCCAGCTAGCATTGCTTTCATTTTGCCATTGAATTCTTTATCTTAAATGGAAACAATCTGGGTTGGATTGTAATTCTTTGTACCTGTCTTCTGTGGTCTTTTCACTGAAGATTTTTATTTTAACCACTAGAGGCCTGGTTCATGAAATTCGTGCACTGGAGTGGGTGTGGTGTCTCTCAGCCCAGTCTGTACCCTCTCCAATCAATGGGATCAGGCCTAAACCGTCAGTCAGACATCCCCCTCATAATCTGGAGCTGCTGGCTCCCAACCACTCACCTGCCTGCCTGCCTGTCTGATTTTCCCTAACTGCTCCTGCCAGCCTGATCACCTTCTAACCACTCCCCTGCCAGCCTGATCATACCTAACTGCTCCCCTGCTGGCCTGATTGCCCCCAACTGCCCTCTCCTGCTAGCTCAGTAACCTCCAACTGATCTCCTTGCCAGCTTGATCACCCTTAACTGAACTTCCCTGCCGGCCTGGTAGCCCCCAACTGACCTCCCCTGCTGGCCTGGTTGTCCCCAACTCCCCTTGCCTGCTTCCTGATCGCCCACAACTACCATCCCCTGCTGGCCATCTTGTGGCAGCCATCTTTAATCACATGGGGGCAGCCATCTTGTGTGAAGGTATGAGGGTCAATTTGCATATTACCACTTTATTATATAGGATGTCTGGCTTGAGACCTAAGCTTAGCTAAACATAATGTGACAGAAGTATTTATTCTGTTCTCTCCAAGCTTTTATGAGCCCAGACAGGCAGGACATATACTTACTCCTTAGTGACACAGAAGATGATAGTATTTGGAGAACAAGTTCCTTTCAACACAGGAATAAGGAAAATAATGAGAGTGGAAGGAGAGGCTATACTTCAGGTGGCCACAGAGGTGCATTTAGACCAGCTTTTCCTGTCCATGAGATGGTTTCTGGTTTTGAACATCTAGAGTTTTCTTATTTTCTACTGTTTCTAAGCCTGATTTTCCAGCATCTAGTTGATTTGCAATGAGTGCCTGCTGCCAGTACCCCAAAAGCTCTTGAAATAAATCTACTCTTACTTGAAATAGCAAAAATGAGTGTCAACTTTTGCTTACAGACCCTCCTGGATTACCTTCCATAGAAAATTCAAAAGTGAAATATTCTTGATTTAAAAAAAATGTTTTTTATACATGAGCCTATCAATTAATTTATTTATTGAGTACCTGCTATTTTCTAGGTCCTGAGGCACAAAGATGAAAAATAAAAGATAAGATAGTCTATACTTTCTTGGAGCTTAGAATGGAGTTGCGAGAAAGTCACTAAAAATCTGTGAATAAATGTAAAACTATAACTATAGTAAATGGTATGAAGAAAAAATACATGATGCTATAAGAAATTATATTAAAAGCAATTAATTTAGTTAGAGATATAAGAGAAGACAAAATAAGCATTAACTAGGTAAATAAGTAGAAGAAAAAAGGACAGATTCCGCTTGGAGGAAAGAAAGATCCTATGGTCTTTGAGGTAAGGCATTTAAAAACCCCACATATTAAAAAGTGAAGTTTGAATACAGGTGCAGTAAACATATAAAGCCATTATTTTCATTATTAAGTTAGTACTAATCAGTTAATCAGATTAGTTTTATTTGTTAAGAATGAAGTTCTAGCCAGATACATTTGGAAGTATGTATTAGAGAATGGGAGACTAATGGACAATCAAGGATAGAAAGCCACTGTTTACTGGACTAAGGCTTTCTTCTGACATCAGAATCATATGAAGCATTAGACTCTAGAAGAAAAGGAAGGGCATTAAGAAGAATGAGGTGGCATTGTCAGAAGAAGAATCAGACATGTTGAAAATACATTTGCATAATTTTGCCCAGGATTAGTAATTGGGAATAAAACATCACAAGGACAAAATTTCACTAGAGATCAAGATTGTGAGTTTTCTTGTTGTCCACATATCAGAACAAAAAGCATTCTCAAAGCTATTTATTTTCAACAAAATATTAAACATTGTGAATGTCCAGTAAGGCAAAATAATTTGTGCAGCTTTTGGATTGTGTAAGGGAATGGCCAAATGATGAAGAACAGAATCCAGCCAGAATTGAGGCATGGACCAAACTTCAGCTGGCAATTGTTGGAACAATAGTAATAATTTATCACATTTATATAATACTAGAGGCCCGGTGCACAGAATTCATGCACAGGGGAGGGGGGTCAGGCCTGCCTGACCTGCCTGGAACGACTCAGCCTGGCCTGCAACGACTTATACCGTTATACTCCTTCTGTGCAATCTCCGGGAAGATGATTGTCTTGGGGCCTTCTTAGGGCCCCAACCTGCGATGCCCAGTAGCTCAGTTACTTGGGGGTTGGGCTCCCAGGTCCTGCTTCCCCATCGGCATTGTGCACATCAGCTGCTGCAGGAGCCATACCTCAGGAGCTGCTCCCTTGGATTATACTATGTGTGTGTGTGTGTGTGTTGGGGTGGGGGAGGCAATTGTCGCAGCAGCTCTTTGATGTCTGTAGCACATCCGCAGGATTCCTGCAGCACCATGCTGGTCTCATCCACACTGCAGGTTGGGGGCTTCCAGTCTGTGACTGTGACTGCTGGGCTGCAAATGGGGGCTGTGGGCCGAAGACCCTGGTACCCATAAAGTTCCATCAGTATCAGGAACTGGGAAAATCCATTTTTTCTGGACCCGTCAATGTCAGGAACTAAGAAGATACATTTTTCTGGGTCCTCCCCTCCCTCTGCCTTGCCAAGATAGGGAGGCTGGGCTCACATCACAGTGTGACCAGCATCCCTTGCCTAGGCCTCTGGCCTGAGACCTCTCTCCTTCCTTCACGTAGCTGGGGCATCTTGCCCAAGCCTCTGGCCAGAGGTCCCTCCCCTCCCTCTATGGCCAAGGAGCAAATGCTGGGCTTGCATTGCTGGATTGACACCGCCAGTGTCCACCCCAGCCACTATAGGCGCTGCCATCTTTGTTGTGGAGTGATGGTTAATTTGCATATTACTCTTTTATTTAGGATTTAGTTTATAAAGCATTATATCTACATTGTTTTATTTAATGCTCAAATATCCCTTTGATGCTGAAACTAAAAAAAATATACCCAACAATATTTATTTCCCCTTTACTACATAGAGAAGGAAATTGAGGCTCAATAAGGTTAAATGGCTTGTCTATACACCCAGAATTAGTAATTGGTAGTACAAGACAGAAACTCACATCATCTGATTCATAGCCCAGGGTTTATTCCAAAACTCAGGCCACAGATTCAATCTAACTTACCTTTCCCCAGGGTGCTTCATGATTGAGAATTCAGCAAGAGATTTTTATCAGACTAGCTGGTACACATGTAGCAGTGTGTCTAACCCCCTACTAGTAAGGAATTTGAGATGTTTAGCCTAAGCATAGAAAAACTGATTTCACATAATAATGAAAGAGGAAAAAGGAGATTTACAAATGTTTAAGCCAAAAAGAACATTGGCTTACTGACTCTGTTTGCATCACTCTTCGGAAGGGTGTCCTAAATTTTGTAAGTACGTTTAATTATGGCTGTGATGAAGGGAGGGACTGAGATTGGGTTTTCTTGATATCCATATCTTTAACAATCAGCAGGTTGTGGGGTATTTGGAAGGCACCAAAGTAAAATACAAATTTTTATTTCATATGAAGAAGCAGCTTGACAAATAACATTTTCTATACTGAACCAACAATGTATGTTCAATTAAAGACGTCTTTAGAATTGTTTTTTTCTGATGGATACATTCTGGTTGACACTGACGGCAACTAAGTACAAAAAAAAATACTTTAAAAAGTGTAGGGAAGGAGATCAAGAGTATTATGGATTTTTTTTAATCTCTCAGAAGAATGTATGATTTATTTTATAGAAAGAAAAGTATTGCAGATATCCCCCATTTTCCCCTCCTTTGTCCCCCTCCATCCAGCTTTCACCCAAGAACCTTAGGGATTTACTTGAGGAAGTACTTGCATCCATTTTCAAACTGGGTCAAGGAAATTAATGTTTGTATACTACCACTATTTTCCATTGTTAAAGTCCATTGAGTTCAATGGAATCCCTTTTTAGTGTAGAAATGCAGCAAACTTTCAGAAGATATTCACAAACTTTCATGAGTTAGAGTTGAGTTCAAAATTTTTGCACATGCTGTTGTTAGAGACAATCCTTTAGCTGTACCTTAATCATTGGCAGTATCATTGGGGATGCTTTACGAAGAGGTAATTGAAGGAAATGCAAACTATGCTTAAATAAGCCACAATGTCCTGGAATTTTATGGGACCAAATATGAAGCCCACAACTCTTGAAATTTTGGGCTTAAATTGAGCTGTTTCTCCATTTAAAATAACCCCCAGAATTCTTGAGAATAATTCAATTTATCAAATACTAATATACATGTTGATTAATAAAAGTTTATAATAGTTCCAATTATTCTTTAAATATATAATTTATCTAAATAAAAATGATAAAATCTATTGTGAACTTTTTTGAATTATGACCAAAGATATGTAATTCATAAAAAAATTAAGGGACTCCACAAATATGAATTTTTCTAATCATGCAATTCACAACAGTCCCCTCAAATGAGGACATCCATGTCCTCTTATTGTGACAGTTTCTAAAATAAAAGGAGAGGTGACATTTTAGCCATCTCTGTCTTTTTTAAAGAAATAAACAAGAACCATGATGCAGTACTTTTTTACTACTCATTAATTTAGCAAACATTTTTTAGGCACCTACCTTCTCTATGTCAACTACTGCTCAAGGCACCTAGGTTGCAACAAAATAGATAAAACACCTGACCTCCTGGAACTTACAATAAACATCACACATAAGTAAAATTTCTACTTTGTTAGATAGTGATGTGCTCTTAGAAAAGGAAATAAAACTGTAAAACTCTTTTGCAATTTTTAAAAGATGTTCTCTAAGTATGACTCCACTGAGAGAAAAATAATAATTCATTTGATATCTGTCAGGAAGGGAAATTTAATCAGAGGGAATAGCAAGTGGAAATGTTCTATAGTGGGAGCATGACTGGCACATTACAGGAACAGCAAGGTCAGTGTGACCAGAGAAAAATAAACAATGAGGACTGGGTGGAGGAGGGAGGTGGGTAGAAGATAAAGATGCATAGTACCCAGTGAGATGGGGCAATAGGGAGAGACCTTATAAAGCTGTGGGTCATTGTAGGAATTTGACTTTTCCTCTTAGTAAGATTAGATCTTTAGTAAAATATTCATAACAAAATGCAGATCTGTTTTTGTAATTTCAGAACTTGACCCTGATGCAAAACATTTTATACTCTAGATTTCTGAATATATTTTTGGGAGGACATTTCACTTCATACAAAATTTTTCTGTTGGAATTTGTTTTTGTTTTACAAAATGCAGTTTTTAAATGTTTTAAATGCTCTGGGAAAATAAAATTTCCACATGAAAGATTGCTAAGATAAATTACTTTATAAAGGGATGACCTTGCAACTTATTGGTTTTGTCAATTTAGATCCTTCACATCGATTTTTCTTAAAGCTAGATGCATGTATAATATAGTCATGTAAGATATATATATGCATGTAAGATATAGTCAAATAAATCTTGTATAAATTTATTTATACATGTTGATAGATTTTAAAAATTAATTTGTATTTATCAACACATTCCATACAAGATTAACTAATCCTATATAATAAAAGGCTAATATGCAAATTGCCCCCTTGACCAGGAGTTCGACCTCCAGGGGGCAGGGCCAGATGTCCATCCATCTGCAGCCCCTCCCCCTGACCAGCCCCAATCAGCCCCAGCCCCAATTGGGCAGGCTGGCTGGCCAGACCTCACCCATTCAAGAATTCATGTACCAGGCCTCTAGTGAAAATCATATAATCCCAACATTCTGTTCTCCCTCTCATGTCCTTATGATGTCCTAGAAATAAGAATTATACTCAAATATTTCAAAATATTCTCCAACTCTATAGGTTATATTAGGAATTCATAGGTGTTAAATCTTAAACATAAAAACCCAGAGTCTTAAAAGGGGACCATCTTTGTAGCTAAGGAACAAAAAGCTAGAGAAGTTAAACAATTTATTCAAGTTAATTATTAACTTCATCAGGAGGAGCACCCAGATGCTCCAGCATGGTTTTCACTATACAGGGGTGCCTCACACAACGAACTTAATTCGTTCCAGGAGCAAGTTTGTTATGCGAAAAGTTCGTTATGTGAAACGCGTTTTCCCATAACAATACATGTTAAAAAAAATAATTCGTTCTGTAGCATAAAATATGCTAAGATGACATAAAAAAAGATAAATTTTTTGTTATTATTTTTATTTAGATACATCTAAAAACATAATTAAAAAAAAACACATTTTTTTTAATTTTAAGACACACTAAGTAGAGTCTACCGAATCTTGCACATCTTCATCCATTTTCTGCTTTTTGGCCGATGGTTTCATGAAAAACCTGTCCAAAGTCGTTTGTTTTTCTCTTTTCTCCAACATCTGCCGGAAATAACGGACAAGAGTATCGGAGTAAAGATCGTTGATCCTGTTTGCTTCAGCTGAATCCGGATAGTGGGCATTGGTAAACTCCTGAACTGCTTTCCATTTGACCAGGATGTTCTTGATGTCAGCAGTTGGGATTGGTTGATTGTTTGATTGTTGCTCCTCCTTATCAGATGACGCTTCCCTTTGAGCATTGTCCTGTTGCTGGACCAGAAGTGCTTGGAGCTCTTCAGTTGTCAGCTCTTCTTCGTGTTCCTCAATAAGCTCCTCTACATCCTCTTCCTCTACCTCTAATTCCAACCTTTGGGCCACTGTGATGATGTCCTTCACCACTTCTGTGTCATCAACTACTGCTTCTTCCTGGGTCCATGAAGGCACAAGCATCTTCCAAGCAGAAATGAGGGTCCTTTGTGACACTTCTTCCCAGGCCTTCTGTATAAATCGTATTGCCATAAGGACATCAAATTTCTCCTTCCAAAACTTTCGGACAGTCATATTGTCTCCACCAAACTCGCATTCTTCAAACACCTTATTAAAGAGGGCTCTAGTGTAGAGTTTTTTAAAGTTCGCAATAACTTGCTGATCCATTGGCTGAAGAATGGATGTGGTGTTTGGTGGCAAATACTGCACCTTGATAAAAGGATAATTTTCCTGCAATATTTCCTCTAGGTCTTTTGGGTGAGAAGGGGCATTGTCAAGTATCAGAAGGGCTTTGAGCGGCAGTTCTTTTTCCAGCAAGAATTTCTTCACAGCAGGAGCAAAGGTTTCCAGAATCCATTCGTTGAAGATAACTTGGGTCACCCAGGCTTTTTGATTGGACTTCCAATGGACGGGCAGTTTGGACTTAATAACGTTATTTTTCTTGAAAATTCTTGGATTTTCAGAGTGATAAACCAATAGAGGTTTGATCTTGAGGTCTCCGCTGGCATTAGACGAAAACATAAGGGTAAGTCTGTCCTTCATGGCTTTGTGTCCTGGCAATTTCTTCTCCTCTTTTGTAATGAAGGTTCTGCTCGGCATTCTTTTCCAGAAAAGACCCGTTTCATCAGCATTGAACACTTGTTGTGGGCAGTATCCTTCATCCTTAATACATTTTTGAAAGTTAATAGAGAACTTTTCTGCTTCTTTCTTGTCAGCACTGCCAGCCTCACCATGCATAGTAACGCTGTGGATTCCACACCTTTTCTTAAATCTAAAAAACCACCCCCTGCTGGCTTTGAATTCTTCTTCATTATCTTGATTGCTGCTACTTCCAGGGACGTTTTTCTTTAGATCGTCACAAATTCTCTTGGCTTTGTGACAGATAATATCTTGGGTTGTTACGTCACCTTTCACCTGCCTGTCCTTAATCCAAATCGCTAATAGCCTCTCCATTTCCTCGTAGATTGAAGACCTATGTTTTTCATGAAATAGTTTTGATACTCCTTTGGCTACTTTGGCTGATTTGATTGCATCCTTATTTGTCAAAATGGTGAAAATGGTGGTCTTGCTGAGGCCAAACTCTTTGACGAGGTCACACTGTTTTACCCCACATTCACTCCTTCTAATTATTTCCTGTTTCATTTCAACAGAAATCACCTTCCTGCTTTTTTTTAGAAGCCATGATATAAAAAAAATATTGAGTTTAACTTAAAAGGACGACTGCCGTGATACGTGCGTGATTTAATTCGTAATGAAGAACGATTGCCGCGATATGTGCTTAAGTTAAGCGCAGTGACTAATGACTGCCTGCAGTGCCTGCGCGGAAGGATGCAATACATCGGCAGCGATCGTGGAAGCTCGGGCGAAGCGGTCGTGGAAGCTCGGGCGACTTCGTTGTGTGAAACGAAGTTCGTTGTATGAATCATGAAATGAAGTTCGTTGTGTGCAGCGTTCGCTGTGCGAGGCGTTCTTTATGCGAGCCACCACTGTATTTCCAGTGAGCTTACTGCTTTTCCATACTTCCCTCACAGCAGACTTTAAATGGATGGTTAACTAAGGAGCCTGCTTTGATGTGATCTGGCTCTGACTTGAGAAATGGAATAGTCTTCCTAGTCTTACTTGGGTGCCCACTATCATTCTAGTTTTTTTCTCTTCAGTATCCACCAGAATTTTCAGCAATTCTAGATAATTTTGGTTTCCATCCTAGTGCCTTGGAAGGCCTTTCACACATTTTTCTCAGTTCTGTATCTATTGCTTTTCATGAAGTTTAATCTCTTCTCTCTGCACAAAAGAAAGGGGACAGCTGCTTCATTTACAATTCTCTGAAATTCCATCTTGATGATTTTACAAGGCCCTGGATACCTTTGTGTTCTGCTGTCCAGCTATCCTTTTTTTTTTTTTTTTTTTTTTTTTTTTTTTAATGATAGAAAAGTTGGGCTTCATGTATTGAGTCTAATGGGGGTAATAGAAGATTAAGAGGTCAGAGTTAATACCACCACTAATTTCTTTCCTGTCTTCAGAGTTCTGGCTCCATGCAACAGACAGAAGGTGAATCTGGTCTGATTCCAGCTGTTGAAAGCCAGCAGATTTCCTGGACTTGTGCAATCATTTTAATGCCATTAAAATTGTCAGGAAGAACTTAGCTATTACAAGCATTTTGAATATTAGATCTTGTCTCTTATATATTACCACTTGCTAACAACATGTGAAATTAAATCCTAGATAACCAGAGAGATTCTTGGAGCTAGAAAGTTCTAATAATTTAAAAAGAGATAAGTACCACCTAAAATAATTATCTATAAAGCTTTTCATTTGCACATTGTCTTAAAAAACAGCATCCTTTGAAACCCAACACCTCTTTTTGCCTCTCCTCATTTATTCTGTTTGAAAAAGAAAAAGAAAAAAGAAAGATAAGTATCTTAAAATACTTGAAAGTTTTCATATGAGTTTAGGGCCTGAACTTTAACTGATGATAGACCAGAACTCCTAGTCACCTGACAAGGTAGACCCTTTGTGACAAGACAATCATTTACTACATATTTTAATTTGGGGGTCAATGGACATTTGAGACCAAGCACTATTCTTTGAATAACTTTTTGAGGTGCTGGACCATGAATTCAGGCCAGTTGTGAGATAATCCTGGTGTCCATATCAACACCTTTATAATCGAATAGATTCTATTTATACCTTTCTTAAAATCATGGAACATTGTAGTTTAAAAGGAACTCATCTTATTGGCAGGTCAAGTACAGGTCAGTGTACCCTTCTATGTCATCTGTCATAGAAGTACTTCAGCCAGCAGTGACTTATCTCATTTCAGTTTGAATTCCTCCATAGTTACATGCTTACCACATCTAATAAATTAAACTTTACAGTATCTCTTGTTTCTCCCCCTCCTTTTTATTCTGTTGCCACTGATCTAGACGGATCTTTATTTCCTTTATCCACTTAGGTTAGCTTTCTAACTATCTCTTATTATCTCTCCCCTGTTTCTAATCCATTTTACTAATTCAGGTCCAATTGATTTTTCAAAACTCAAATCTATTCTTTTATTCCCATGTTGAGTAATTTTAAATGATACCTAATTGCTTAGGCTTCAATAAAAACTTTTAGGAAGGCATTTGGGGAGGAAAGGAAGTGAGTGGAAATTCCATGAGCATTGACATAGAGAGTCTTGGATTCAAATGCTAGCTCAGTCTACTTCCTCTAAAACCCAATGTCTTCAATTATGAGGTTAAGGTAATGATAACTATTTCCTGGGACCAGTACAAAGATTAAATAAGAAAACAGTAACTATTTGTATCCTGGACCTTCTACAATATGACTCTAAACTATTCCTCATTACTTTTCTATCAGGATCCTATATTGCAGCAGAGCCTAGTCTGTGATGTAAGTGTTTTATATACTATATTTGGTTGCAGCCTTCTTAAGAATAAGGATGATATCTCCATAGTATTCAGAGTGCTTTGTGCCTATTAGTTACTCAGTAATTATCTATTGAATTTGGAATTCTCAAATTGATTTCACCATACACAGAAAAAAGGGCTAATTTTTTTTGGTAAAATTTTAAACTGCCTTTCTGAGTCTAACTGAACTCACCAGGTCTGGAAGGGTGAGTGTTTTCCCTGCACCAAATCCTCCATGATTAAACAAGTTTCTTAGGTTCTAGATGGATATATACTTCTCTATCTCACCTCGGTACTTTGCCCCAGACTTTTATAGTTTGAAGTGAATTTAGAGAGTGGGCTCTCTGTGAGATTATTTGTAGTTTCCTTCAATACTCAGCAAGATAGAGGGTAGTGGAAGAGCTTCCTTTAAATTAATTTGATACCTGAGCAAAGGGAACAACCATTCCTTCAGTAGGCCGGTTGGCCACTTCCACAAATGGCAGGTAAGCACTGATGGGGAGGGAAGCCAAGCATGTGCTAAGAGGGAAGTAAGTCACTGGTGGAGATGTTTGTTAAGTTTTATTTGATCAGCTGTTTGCTACTTTTCAGTGCAGTGGAGGACAGAGAGAACTTGAATTCTGACCAAATGTCACTCTTGCTTTAGGAATCCAGTGATTGAGCCATGAGAGAGGTGGTTGAAATAGACTTACTCAGGGATCATCTAAGATACCAATCTACCCTCTTTCATTTTGCTTGTGCAAACAGTGAGATTTAGATAAATGAAAGTTGCTATAGCCATTTAACACATATCAGGATTCTGTAACTATCTTTTTCTCTATCTAACTATATGCCCTCCTATATTCCTCCCTATTACCTCATAAGTCAGGAGTTTGAAAACTAAGTCTCAGAGAGGTAAAGTAATTTGACCAAGGTCACACAGCTAGAAAAGAGCTAAACAATAGGGCTACAGTTTAGAAAGTATTCAAACTCACATCTATCTGAAGCCAAAGCCTATGCTTTTGCCACTATACTACACTGTGTTGAGCTTCCCCAGGTGGGTCCCCACCTGGCCCAGAATAGTATTATGACAGCTAGTCACAAAGCTCATCTTTTATGTGGGCATATCCATTTGTTCAGATGTTTGATGAAAGATTCTGAAACTTTTTCAACTGGAAGTTTTCAAGATGAAAATATTATTGCGAGATTAAGTTGCTTCCTTTGGTGAATGACAAAATTAAAGGATATTCCAGTGCTGTGTCCAAGATGATCTCTTTGGAAGTGACAGAGAATAGAATGCAAATTGAATACATTGGAAGGAACTAGACCTAAGGGATAAAATGTCTGAATATAAGAGCCTTAGTTTAGAAGATGGCAGACTTCACCTCTTACTTGTGACATAAATTTCAGTATTGTTTTCTTTTTTCTTTTTTTTAATCAGTAAAATGGGACAAGAGAATCCCTGCCACTTGCCTCACAGGAATGCAGGGATTACTCTGAGCCAATTAATGCGAACACACTTTCTAAATTGTAAGATTTTATACAAAAATCAGGAGTTTTTGATCTCTTGAGACTCTGCGGTTGGTATAGTGGTATCTCAGAGTGTGGAATTGAGACAACATATGTGAGATTCATTTCCATGTTCAGTGAAACCCCAAGTTATTTTGGGTTTTTGAATTCCTCCCCATTCATCTCTAGGAGCAGAGTGCCCTTTGAAACCACTGTCAGGGTGTGTCCCATTCCTCAGCCCTTCTAATGGCCTATGGGAGTCTGAGTTATGTGCTCAGATCCAGGAATTACACACTTTCAGCCAGAGGATACTTCCTTGAAACTATTGTCAAGTCCGGTAGGAAAAAAAAAATATCAGGAAAAGGTAATGGACCATGAGACTCCACCAAATACATCTCAGATCTGTTCTTTTTTCTGTAAAGTCATGTGTTTCTAATTCATTTAGCACACCCATATAGTTCCTACAGTGTGTCTGGCTTTGATCTAAGGAGTTTACAAACATTAACTCATTTATTCCTCAAATCTATTCTGTGGTGGTAATATGATCCCTATTTTACAGATAAAAGAAATTGAGCATAGAGGTTAATGTTCAAACTAATCAGGGCAGGGCATGGGGGTGGAGGTGGGGGTGGGGAGGGTGAGGATTCCAATTCATACAGGAGAGTTTACCTAGAAAAAGGTATTAAGTTGATTTGAAATGGAAAACATTTTGGGGGGCTCCTTGCTCCCTGTGTCAATTCTAAATATACCCGCTTGAGTTTCCAGAACTGCATTTTTAGACTCATTTTCTCTTATTTCCCACTTACTGTTTGGTTTCCTGCCATATTATTCCTTCCTAATGATTCTAGTGTTTTTGTTTTCTGATGACTATTCCATACCTAGTTCCACATCAATGCTTTTTATTAGATTCTTCCCCACCCCCACCCCTGGCTTGGAATGTGCTTCTAACCCCTTTTCTAGTTAAAACTTATTCAGCTTAAATTTCAAGTTTCATTCATGAAAATTTTACTGACAATTCCGGACTTGGCAGGTTTCAGTCTGCTTTAAATTTCTTTAGCACTTCTTTGTACCTATGTAATGGATAACACATTTTTTATTTTTATATTTTAATCTTGCCTCCTCAACTAAGTTGCAATACTATTAACTTAGACTATGTCATATACTTTAAAAGTGTGTTTTGTTGCCTTTACTAGAAAGTGCTAAGGATATTCTAAATGCTCAACAAATAACAAATTTATAATTATTTGAATGTTCCTGGCAGAAGCATTTGCCAACCTCATTCATTAAACTCATCATCTCAATTTGGTTTGCTGTTTGTTTGATGACAAAAGGGTTTCATCTCTGTGGCCACTCCAATGGATTGGTCATGGCCATCTAGAGAGCTATGTTGAAATATTTTCAAAGAATTGTAGCTTGCACATCTCTCATCAATCACATAATTCTTTTCTGCTGTCAGGGGTGTGGTATGGGAATGTGGGGGCAAGCCAATTTTGAATTTGCGAACCCTAGCTTGGTAATAAAGAGAGAAAATAATCTGTTTATAAGAAAAAGAGGTTGGATTTCAGCCTAAGTACACTTTGATATATACATTTTTGATGTGTCTGATAGGTAGTGCAAAGATTAGTACAAATTGAGTTTTTGATGATCAATTATTTATTGAGATGATATCAGGGGGAAAGCATTATATTTTCTATTTATTTATTTAGTTTTATTTTGTATGTGTGTCATGAAATCTATTACTTTTTTAAAATATATTTTATTGAGTTTAGAGAGAGGAAGGGAGATATTGAAACATCAACGATGAAAGGGAATCGTTCATTGGTTGCCTCCTACATGCTTTCTCCTGGGAAACGAGCCCATAATCCTGGCATGTGCCCTTGACCAGAATTGAACCCAGGACTCTTCAGTCTGCAGGCTAACACTCTATTCATTGAGTCAAACCAGATAAGGCATGAAATATATTTCTTATACAGTGTCCATAAGGAATTATTCTTACAGCTCATTAACAACTCTAAAATATATATGAAGATAATGCCCATCTCAATTGTGTATTGAGGCAAATGTGTTGCTCAAATTGTGTTGCTAAAGTGAAAATATTTTATTTGAGAGGATTATGGATGGGCTAATAAGTGAAAACTATTTTGCTATAAAAGTCTGATGTTTTTTATCAGTCAATTTTTTCTTTTTGATATTTTTTGCTTATGTGTTTTTCTTTGCTGATTTGAGTTCAAAACTCAAAACAAAATAAAACAAAAACACAAAAACAAGGACATTTAGGAGATTGGTTTGGACCTGTGTAATCAGCATTCCTCTATTTCTTCTGGTTTCCTTGTTTTCACTCTGAGGTCACAAAAAATTATCCAGCCTGACCAGAAGGAATTAATCCACCTAATTATTTCTTGGGTGTTAGGTAACTTCCTGTTCAGGGAGGGTAGAAAGTCTTTGTTCACACCTTTATTATATCTTTCTTCCCAAATCAAGATTTAAGTAAAAAATCAATGCACCCTGGCTTAAAGTCTGTGTTGGAAATCTGTTTAACACATGGGGATATGTTTCTAACTAAGATAGTTGCAGTCCAGGGAGATTGTAGAAGTTTGCAAGATGAAGCAAGTACAACCTGGCTTGGCATAACCATATAAAGGAATGTTTCTACTTAGTGTTCAGATAAAGGCACTACTTACCTGCCTTGTTCATGCCCCCAAATATCTATGGAATGAATCTATACTAATAAAAATCTAGGTGTCCCTCACGTGACACCCTCATGTCATTACAAGATAGCTGCCCCCATGTCATCACAAGATAGCCACCACAAGATGGCCACTATAAGATGACTGTAGCTAAAGAGTAGTAACTGTGATTAAGGCAGAGAGTGATTTATATAAAGGTGGCCACCGCAAGATGGCTGCCACAAGATGGCTGGCAGGGAAGGGCAGTTGGGGGCGATCAGGCCAGCAGGGGAACAATTAGGTGTTGATAAGGCTAACAAGGGAGTGGTTAGAGAATGATCAGGCTGGCAGGCAGAAGTGGTTAGGGGCAATCAGGCAGGCAGGCAGGTGAGTGGTTGGGAACCAGCAGTCCCAGATTGTGGGAGGGGTTGGGCCTAAACAGGCAGTTGGACATCCCCCAAGGGGTCCCACGATGGAGAGGGTGCAGGCTGGGCTGAGGGACACCCCCCTCCATGCACAAATTTCATGCACTGGGCCTCTAGTATATAAATAAATATATAAATATATAATTAAGTATGTAAATATAAATATCCATTATAAAAAACTCAATCAATGTAGATCTTGTTTGAGTACCAAAAATCATGGACAACTGGTTAGTTAGGCTCACTTAAATTCAAGAGTTTTTATAATCTTTAAATATCAGGACTTTGAAGGTAAGATATTTTTTGGAGATGAGTTAAGGAAATCTTATACTGAATTTTATAAATATAGCATTTGAAATAAACTTTTATGCAGAAAATTATAATTAGAATATTAGAATTGTGATTTTAATTTAATCACAGGTCCTTCTTCATTCAAAAACTATTGAACTTCCTGGAAAGTGGTTTTCAATATCAATCTGATTGATGACTCTGTTCCATGCTGTCTCTATAGTTTTATTCTTCTGTTGGGTTCATATCTCTAGATATTGGTTTTGAAATAACTAGAGAACCCTAATTTATGTTCTGTTTTATATACATCACTCTCTGCCTTAATCACAGTTACTACTCTGTTGCCTTACCTTGGTTTCTATCTCTGTGAGCAAACACATGCAAGGCATTGCATTAACTTGCTAAAGGATGTTACTTCTCTTTTTCCATATATTTCCTGTTGCCTTTTCAGGGCATTGGGCTCATCTATATTTTCCTAGCTCCTAACACAGGCTAACCTAAGCTCTCTTGCTTCTCACTGCTGTTCTTTTTCTTTGGCTTTCTGCCCTTCAGGACAGGACTGAGGAGCCCAGTCTTATAAAACAGTGCTTCTCAGTGTACTGCTGTTATTTATGAGCTATTAGCAACTGTAATTGCTAATGGATAAAGTACCAAGAACTGTAAATATTCCCTTTTAAAAATGGAAATGAGGGTAGTCTAAAGCAGAATGTGGAATTGAAGAATTGCATTTCTTTTTCTTTCTTTCTTTTTTTAAAAATATATTTTATTGATGTTTTACAGGGAGGAAGGGAGAGAAATAGAGAGTTAGAAACATCGATGAGAGAGAGTCATCGATCAGCTGCCTTTTGCACGCTCCCTACTGGGGATGGGCCCACAACCAAGATATATGTCCTTGATCAGAATCAAACCCAGGACCCTCAGTCCGCAAGTTGACTTTCTATCCACCGAGCCAAACCAGTTTTGGCAAGAGTTGCATTTCTTATCAGAGAAGAAGAAACAGCATTTGCAGTTCACCAATATAATCTTTATTGGAATTATTTCAAAGTTGTGAAAAGAAATCAGAATTATACAAGTCAAGCTAGAAAAAAATGGTACAAATGATGTTTTAGACTTTTAGGAAGAAGAAAATGTACATAATTTTTAAGGGTTTTTCTCTCTTCCTTTGACTTCAATAGTTACTGGCCTTTGGGAGTTAAAAACATACTTTATAGAAGTGATAAAGTTAATATTCTTGATATTTTTAGAACATATTTTATTTTTGTAAATTTATTGGGATAGCATTGGTTAATAACATTATATAATGTTGTAGGTATAAAACTTTATAATACAACATCTATCTATATGCTTTATTTGATGCTCATTACCCAAGTCTCAAATTCTTAAAATGTTTTTCCAAGTTTATTTTTATATAACTAAACTTTATTATATAAAAGTAATGTTTTATTTGTATATATAATTGAACATAGAATAATGTAACAACTGTATCATATTTGATGTGCTATGAACATAATCTTAAATACTTTATGTGAGATAATGTAGTTTAATTTATGTCTTTGAAAACTAATTTTAATTAAAACATTAAATTAGAGCAGATTCAAGAATATAAATCTAATTTTCTGTAATGTTCTTTTGAAAAAAATGTAGTTCCAGCTGAAATGTGAACACCTTGAATATATTCATAGAAGTATATTATCTGTGTATGTGTATACCTTGGAAAAAAACAGACAGACCAAGGAAAATCATGTTGAGAACCTCTATTGTAGGGATTGTAACATTTGATTGTAAAGCTCCAGGGCCAGTGACATCACTGGTGGTGCTGCCTTTTTTAACCATTAGGCCACAAAGTCCTTTCTGAGTAATATGTTTCCATGACCCCTTCCTGTGCTCATCACAGCCAGTCTATTATTTTTTAAAATATATTTTTATTGATTTCAGAGAGGAAGGGAGAGGGAGGGAGATAGAAACATCAAGAATGAGAGAGAACTATCCATTAGCTGTTCTACACTGGGGATGAAACCCACAACCCCGGCATGTGCATTGATCAGGAACTGAAATGTGACCCCCTGGTTGACACTCAACCGCTGAGCCACGCCAGCTGGGCACAACCAGTCTGTGCTTATCCTTGGCCTCCAGCAGTCTCTCCAGAGCTATCTGCTCCCTCCTCTTAGCAATCTGACATTGTCTCTATCTTGCTCTCTTGATCTGCAAATAAAGGGAGAGCTTCTCCACAGGTGGCTCTGAAGACCATAGGTACCACAGACTCCTGCCCCTGTGATGCTCCCAGTATTGTTTACTAGAGATTCATTCATCACATAAAGGTGGGTGGATCATAGACCATCTCCTCCAGAGCCCATGGTACCAATTCAAAAAATATTTGTGGATTTAAATTAAAGCCAAAATCACGGTATATTTCATAATTACTTTAAAATGACAGCTATCCCAGAAGGAAAAAAAAAAGAAAAAGAAAAAGAAAAAGACTTCTTAGCACTTTCAAAAACCATCATTCTTTTCCTGTGCCACCAATCATGGCTCGACAGGCCTCCTAAAGAGTCACTCTGTGGAACTGTGTAGGAGGAATGACAATCATTGCCAGCAGTGTTATGTCACTTAAGATTTCTCTCCAGGTGTTTACGCAGAACCTAATCTCCAACAGTGTGTCAGAGAATAGAGCTCTCAGATTAAAATTTTTAACATTGCAATAAAAAAAAATTAAATCTTTGAAATATGGAAATAAAGTGCAGTAAAGTATGTGATTTCCCAATGAAATTAGCAAGTCCCTCCACCGCTCCTTTCTCTCTGAGAGATTGGGACAAACCTCGCCAGGCCTTGATGGTTCTTCAGTGATGTATTCTATAAGTATTTTCTAAAATTGGTTTGAAGTATGCTAATTTCCCTTGTTTCTTTGTAAGTGTATGGATCTTGTGTTTAGAAGAAATTCACTCAAGAGCATGGATGTTCAACATTCTCTTTTATTTCTCACAGCACTTAGTCTGTTGCATTATGAATAGATGGTCAGAAACTGCTTGTTAACCAGCTTCCTTACAGGGCCCTGCTATTCATGGAGTAGAAACTTGGTAAATATTATTGACTGCCTGCCTGACTTTGGAGGCTAATTATCCTTTTACATCTCATGTTAAAGCTCTGCCCCATCCTGTGAAACTATAAACTGAAACAAAAGGGTGTATCTTCAGGAATTTCACCACATAACAAAGAGACAACTGCAGCAGGGAAGTCTTGCAAATATGAATTTATCAGATTGTTTACTTTATATTTGAAAGTGGGAGCCACAGGTTTAATGATAATAATATTGTTGCAGTATTAGGCATTCAGTAGGGTTTCGAAAATTAGCTGGGTTCAAAATTTCGCTATGCCCTTTCTCATATTTATTTTATTTAATTTTTAATGTTTTCAAATCATCACCCAAGATATTTTTTCTATTGATTTTAGAGAGGGTGGAAGAGAGGAAGGACAGTGAGAAATATCGATGTGAGAGAGACACATCGATTGGTTGCCTCCTACATGAGCCCCAACCAGGGTGGAGCTTGCAAATGGGGTACATGTGTCCGTTGGCAGGCCAACACTATCCATTGAGTCAAACTGTCTAGGGTTCTTATATTTATTTTATTATGAATGTAAATATCAAGAAAGTACTCTTTTATCTTCTTGACTTCTTGATAGTCAGGACTGAGAACAGACAATTCAAATATGAAAGCTTAACCTGTATCAAACTTTTTTTTTTAATTCACATTCCCACATCCTCCCCTTCAAAAACCATCAGCTTATTCTCTATATTTTGTTTATAAATGTCACTTAGCATGATACCATTTAAGACTATCCATATTGTCATAAATGGCAAAATTTCATTCTTTTTTATAATAATTGATTGTATACAGATATAACACCTTTTATTATTTATTCATCTATTGATAACATTTAGGTTGCTTCCATATCTTGGCTATTGCTAGTCATGCTGCAATGAACATAACAGAGCACACATCTTTTCAAATTAGTGTTTTTGTTTTCTTTGGATAAATAACCGGAAGTGGAATTGCTGGATGTTATGCATACTCTATTTTTAATTTTTGAAGAATTTTGTAGTGTTTTCTGTAGTGGCTTTACTAATTAACCATTCCACCAACAGTGCATCAGGGTCCCCTTTTCTCCACATCTGCACTGGCACTTGGTTTTTGTTGATCTCTTGATAATAGACTTCCTGACAGGTATGAAGTGATATCTCATTGTGGTTTTAATTTACAATTCCTTAATGATTAGTGATTGAGCAGCTTATCATATGTCTGTTAGCCATCTGTAAGTCCTCTTGGGAGATATGGTTGTTTGGGTCCTTTGCCCATGTTTTAATTGAATTATTTGTTTTTTCAGTGTTAAGTTTTATGAGTTCTTTACATTTTTTATATTATTAGATGCATCATTTGCAAATATCTTCTCCCTAGAATTGTTCTGTATATCAAGGTGATTAAGCTACATTAGTGATATTATAAGAAACTAGAGACCTAGTGCACAATGGGGTCCTACAGGGATTGAGCTGAAACTGGCTGTCCAATGCCACCTGCTGATCCCTCTCATCTCAGACCCACTGCTCCTGCCACCACCACAACTCAGTAGGCTTACTGCTGCTCTGCTGCCATCTCCTGGCTGTGATGGTCAGCTGTAGCCCTGCATCTTGCGCCTACTGGTCAGTTAAGTGGTGCTCTCACTGTGAGAGCACATTGACCACCAGGGGGCAGCACCTTGCACTGAGCGTCTGCCCCCTGGTGGTCAGTGTGCATCATAACAACCAGTTGTTTGGTCATTCAGCTGCTTAGGCATATATATATATATATATATAGACTAGAAGCCCAGTGCATGAAATTCATGCATGGGTGGGGTCCCTGGGCCTAGCTGGCAATCAGGGTCGATCAGGTTCCCTGCCTCCACACCTCCTCCTTCCCTCACTGCCTGTGTGTGACCACTGTGCAGTTCCCTGCCTCCCTGCCTCCCCACTCCCTGCCTCCCCACTCCCTGCCTCCCTCTTTCCTTCTTCCCTCACTGCTTGCATCTGCCACCACTCACCCACAGTTCCCCATCCCAGCCCAGGGCCTGGCTCCCATCAGGTAATGGGGACCTGTTAGCTGAGTGGAGGGACTGGGAGGTTGACCAGCAGGCCCAATCAGGCAATTGGGGCCTGCCAGCCAGAGAAGGGACAGGACGAGGGACCTGAGAAGTTGCTGCCAGCCCTGAGGAAAGAGCGTGCCCTTGGCCCTCCTGGGAAAGGGGCCATGTTCACCACCACCCACTCCTGGTTCCCTGTCCCAGCCCCAGCCCGATCAGGAAATCAGGGCCTGTCATGGGGGAGAGGAACCGGGAGGTTAGGCAGCAGACCCCTTTTGGGATCTGGGCCAGCAGGCTGGGGAATAGCTCCTGCATTGAGCATCTGCCCTTGGTGGTCAATGTGCATCATAGCAACCAGTTGTTCCATCATAATAGTCACTTAGAAATATATTGTATATATATTTTCAATTTATCGATTACTTTTATAATAAAAATAGTTATACAATTTACATGACATCGCCTAAAAATTTTGTTTTTTAAAATTAATTTGATGGATCAATGAGATCATTATTGTATTATATAGCCTATTGTGTCAATTTAGTAGGGAACCAAAAGCTTTCAATATAGTAAACACAATTAAAAACCTATATAAAAATGTTTTTAAAACACTTAAAAATCCTCTGTATATAACTTTTTTAAAGTAATGGTGCAGTTTTTCTTGTGTGTGCTGTTATAGTAGTTGGATTGCTTTTCTCCACCACTCTCTCCTATCCTCAGAGACTGTAGAATCTCTGAGACTTTAGGACACTCTGCTGACTTGGCTGGGAAAAAGTTCTTGCCTATTCAGTTCTTGCCACTGCCTTTGGCACCTATGAGCCTCCTTCCTCTTCCCCTCCCTGGTTTCTGTAAAATAAGTGTGTCTGGGTTTCTGTTGCACGGAACGTCCCAGCACAAGAGACTCAAGGGCAGTCAAACAAAGACAGGATTTCATTCACCTGGCACGCGGGCCCCTTGGATCCTGGCTGGAGTCTGAGCACCAGGCCCCAGGGCTGAGAGCAGGGCCTTACATAAGCCCAGCACTTGCAGCTGCTGCTTACCACTCCTATGACAAGGCAGCTATTCTCTCATAGTAGCACAAGGATTTCTCCTTGATGATCAATGCATTTCTCCATAATTAAAAAAAAAATCCACTGTCTTCTGCAGGTATTATTCTCAGTGTCCCTATACTAATTCCTATCGTGGCTCAAATGAGGAGGAACTTTTACATGTGAATAGATTAATATAACTCACAATTGGCAAAACTCCCTTCATAACTTTCTTACAGATTTTCTTTTCCTCTATGAAACAGCTGTGACAGTTAAAATAGCAACAGGACAGCTTTCTATGAGTGCCCTAGATCCCATATTCTTTTCAGTGTACACATTTCCAAAATTCATAGGTGACTCCTGAAACACCAGACTGAGGGCTATGTGAGGCTGGGTAGGATTTCCTAATGAGCCTCAATCCCTGCACTTGAAAAGAAGAATGGGTTTTCAAACTATTCTTCCAATTACTAGACATTTATAGATTGTGGGACCTAATCCTCCCATGGGGGTCCAGCATCTTCTAGCCCATCAGCCTTGGTAATAAATGTGTCCCAAGAACTTCTAAAAGGATGGTGCACATCTCCTCTCTTGGGAACAACTTTAAGTTCCTAGATACAAGCATAGCGGAGGCCTAGAGACTCCTTCTGCCACCTGCAGAAGGAGCAGGACACATTAGCGAAACTCTCCAGCAGCTTTCACAGGCTGGAGGCTGGAGCTCTTTTCTTCTTGGAAACTGTAAGACCATTTTATTTAATAACCTGTTTAGGATTATAAATTTTTTGGTGTTTTTTTTTTTATGTTTTTTTTTTTTTTTTTTTTTTTTTTTTTTTTTTTTTACCAGTGAGAGTGAGTAATAAATCCTTCTAGAGAGTTGGTTCTT
Source organism: Pipistrellus kuhlii (assembly GCF_014108245.1). NCBI lineage: Eukaryota > Metazoa > Chordata > Mammalia > Chiroptera > Vespertilionidae > Pipistrellus > Pipistrellus kuhlii. The sequence continues at coordinate 7,578,839 of NW_023425404.1, forward strand.
AAAAGCTGTAAAAGCAACCACAACAAAATGTATGAAAAATGTTTTAAAATTCACAACAAAAGTATTTATAGTTATCATCTGCTTGGTGCTTTTCCTTTGGCTGTGTGTTTTTTCAAGTCTTTTTAATTTTAATTTATTGGTGACTTGGTTAATAAAGTTATATAGGTTTTAGGTATATAATTCTGCAATACATCATCTGTGTATTGTGTTGTGCATTCACCATGGCCACCGATTTTAGGCTCCTATAGCTTGTATATATAATTTCAACACCCCACATCCCACTTTCCATGGATAACTTGGTCATTTGGTTTTCCCTCCTGCTGTGGACTAAACTGTTTAGTCTGACTGCCATGGACACCTACTCCATTAGGCAGGTTAATTGGTTTTGAATGATCCTTCCTGCCAATAGGCTGCTAAGTGAACTTGACCTTTAGCTTTAGCTTTAGCTTTAGTTTGCCTTGAATTTCCACATTTTATGTTTCTGATTTAGGAATGGACATTGAAGTCAAAGTTGGATGACATGGTGACTTATTTTCTAAGAAGCTTGCGCTTAGTGGATAATTAAGGTAGGGGGACTAAAGAAAATTAAAACAGCAACTTCACCTTAGAAATCCAGAGAGAGCAAGGGAGTTTGCCAGGCAGGGAGAGGGTGGACAGGCCTCTGTAGCAGATGTCCACACATAGTTCACTTCTGTTCAATGTATATCCAAGAATCAGCAGGAAAAGTTCACAGACACAGAGTTATTTCCCAGGGAAAGTGGTTCGGTGATTATAAAACTGGAACAAAACGTGTACATGCGCCCTATTGCTACTCCAGTCAATAAGTAGAGATGAGGTTGAACGTTTGAGATGCTTTTATTCAGATGTGATCTGAGAGCAGAAGGTATAATACCCTGAAAAACCACCCTACCTTTTTGTCTCAAGCCTGCCACTATATAGGATTAGAGAGTGGGAAATAATCTGAAACTATACGAGTTCCCAGTGTCTGTTTTCTATCATTGATCTTGCAAAGATCGGCCTCTGATGTTTGTCTCCCTTCAGTACTGTCCTGTTCTTAATCTACATTCAAAACGTATATATTTTCTGACACATCTGGACTTTGAGACCACTTATCTTGACTATTCTGTCTTTCTTCTTATAGCACATCCTCCACAATTCCCACAGTCTGTAAAAAAAATCTATTTATAGTTAGTGCACTGAATAGCAATTAATCAACTGTGATTCTATTCTTTATTAATTTTTTTATTTTATTGATTTATTTTTACAGAGAGGAAGGGAGAGGGATAGAGAGTTAGAAACATTGATGAGAGAGAAACATTGACCAGCTGCCTTCTGCACACCCCCTACTGGGGATGTGCCCACAACCAAGGTACATGCCCTTGACTGGAATTAAACCTGGGACCTTTCAGTCCTCAGGTCGATGCTCTATCCACTGAGCCAAACTGGTTAGGGCTGTGATTCTATTCTTATTGCATACTCTTCCCCTATCAATAATCTGTCACCACTATTGGGGTATGTGTATGTGGGAGGAAGAGATTAAAACCCTAAGCAAGCTGAAACCGGTTTGGCTCAGTGGATAGAGCGTCGGCCTGAGGACTGAGGGGTCCCGGGGTTTGATTCTAGTCTAGGGCATGTACATTGGTTGCGGACACATCCCCAGTAGGGGTATGCAAGAGGCAGCTGATTGATGGTTCTCTCTCATCGATGTTCCTAGCTCTCTGTCCCTCTCTCTTCTTCTCTGTAAAAAAATCAATAAAATATATTTAAAAAAACACACACACAAAAAAAAAAAACTTAAAAAAAAAAACCCTAAGCAAGAAACTGAAATCTTCTTGTACTTAGAGCATATATAGACTGAATAGTAAAATCTACTCTTTGCACATAAAGAAATAAGGTCTATCCATTCAGGCCACTGGGATGAGATGCAGTCTAAACACAGAAATTTTTGAAAGGGAATATGTAATTGGGCCAAGATTTATGAGCTCAAAAATTGATATTTGCAGTTACCAGATATTCTCTTGGGACTCTAATGTTTCCTATCTTGAGAGGAGCGATGATCCATTGTTTGCACAGTTCCAACCCTCCACATATTTTTGACTCTTCATCGATGACCCACTGTTTGCACGGTCCCAACCCTAATCATATTTTTGACAGCCTTCATCGTGACCTTAGGAATGCCTGGCTGTTCTTTTAACTTTCTTATTTTCTATCTGCCTTACAGCAGTAACTGTCAGCTAATTAAACACACACACACACACACACACACACACACACAAAGAAGTTACCTCTTTGGGAAGTGGGAGTGTGGGCAAAAAGTCACTTCCTTGGGCAGGCAAACAGAGAAATATGGGAGGGAAAGAACTGTGAAAAAAGAAAGAAAATAAGTTTATTATAATCCCCTGGGAGCTAAATTTGACAAACCCCTGACTTAATAAGGAAATCTAAGCCACCAAATACTCACTATTATGTACATAAAAGAGAACAGTGTCTTCTGAAACAGCCTCCAAGGCCTTTATGAAAACTTTGAACAGTTGTCCAATTAGAACAATTTAGCTGTTTTGGGTTTAATGTTTCCTGTGTATCCCCACACAAGTGGATTCCTCATGAACAGAGGGATTTTGAAAATGGGAAGAGCTCCCCCTTCTTTCCCCTATCTGCTTCAAGGCAATAGATTTATGACCTACGACCCCAGGGATGGCAGGCACAGCTTAAGACAGTGAATATCTTTATAAGAAATCCAAAAATACCCACTGGAATACCTGGGAAAGCTTCTTCAATCTGTTGCATTATCTAATGGTTTCCAGGTAATGAGATCAAACTTGTTTTAAAAGGAATTAGAAGAATTCAACATCCCAGGTCATTTGAGCTAATAGATCTGTGCCCTGAACAGAGCAGAATCATAGGGTGGGGATAAAAGTTATAAGCGGGGGGGGGGGGGGGGATGATAAGGGGAGATCACATGCACCAGGGGCTCTGGACAGTTTCCTAGCTTCTTCTGCTCTTTGCTCTCTAAAATTGGATTAATTTGGCCAGATTCATGGGAGTATAGATATTTTTTTCAGTGACCCACAAAGGAAAGTACTCACAATTAATTAATCCAATTATTAATTTAATCCTTCACAAATACAAATATTGTCATGTTCTGACCATTACTGTTCCTTAACCACTTGGAGAATCTTAATGCACCCCAGTGCCTGCTATAATGGCAATGATAATGCTTGCATTAGTATAATTTTTCTACAAAGTGTCTTCTCATTTATCACCTTATTTAGAGCTTTATAACAACTTTCTGAAATAGATACTGAATATTTATTAGTCACTCTCTCTCTCTCTCTCGGACACTGAAGTATAAATGACTTGCCAAATGTCTTGCAGATGGGGAATTGGCAAAGTCAGACCCAGAATCCAGACTTCTTGATCGCTATTCCAGTGACTAACTATAAGTAAGAGTGTTTAAGTTGGGGAGGAAGTATCTAAATCCCCTGGCCTCCTCACTACCTACCCTGTTTCCCCGAAAATAAGACAATGTCTTATATTAATTTTCGCTCCCAAAGATGTGTTAGGTCTTATTTTCAGGGGATGTCTTATTTTTCCATGAAGAAGAATATGGTACACATTTATTGTTAAATGAAAATAAAGGAAATTTATTACCTGTATATGGTATGGTAGTATGGTAGTTGCCAACACAAACCAGACAAACTGTGAATCCTATAGCATCAAGAATTTACTCATTTATTCAATGACAATCATGTCATCATCTTCTGGAACAAAATCATAACAATCCAATTCCTGAATTTCCTGGTGAATTTCTTGTGACTTCATTTCTTTCAGAATCAGTGGACCAAATCTCTCATGTTTAGCCTAAGGGGGCCTTATTTTCGGGGGATACCTTATATTTCACTCAGAAGGAAACACGTAAGTAGGTCTTATTTTCAAAGGATGTCTTATTTTCGGGGAAACACGGTATTAGAAAAAGACATTTGTGGGCATTGACTTAGATTTTAAAGGGTTTTGACACTGTCAGAAAGGAATAAAAAGCAGTTACGGAATTCTGAATCTGTCCTAGTACTTTACAATAAACATAGACCATTTTTTCTAACCACTGATTCATCTCTTGGAACATTCAAAGTATATGTTGGTACAAAATGTCACATAACACTAAGATCCCAGCAACTTGGTGCTCAATGACAATGCAATTTATTGTTGAAAAATAATAAATTAGCACAAATTTAGAACCCACATTTTCTCACTTTTCTATGCTTAATGAAACAGGATACACTTTTTAAATCTTTACAATTGATGGCAAATTACAATGAACAGTGAGAAGAGCCTTAAAAACTTGCACAAAAAAGCATTGAAAAGGGAGCAATCTCCTAGCCTCTTCATTGTCTCTTTATGGTGGGATAACTATGAAGAGACACAGATTTGCATAATGTCTTTCCTGGAATGAAACATTTGTTCAAATTAATTTCTGGAATCATTTCTTATATTGCAAAGAGCCTATAAATGTGTGTGAGAAAGGCCAAATTGATAAGGACTTTTTTTTTTTTTTTCAAATATACTTCATTGATCTTTTACAGAGAGGAAGGGAGAGAGATAGAGAGCTAGAAACGTCAATGAGAAACATCAACCAGCTGCCTCTTGCACACCCCCTACCGGGGATGTGCCCGCAACCAATGTACACGCCCTTGACAGGAATGGAACCTGGGACCTTTAAGTCCGCAGACCGACGCTTCTACCACTGAGCCAAACTGGTTTTGGCAGGACTTTTCTTTTTCTTGAAAAGGGTCAGTTCACACACACACACACACACACACACACACACACACACACACACATTCATATATATACTCACACTCAATTATTAAGAACTCAATTGATTTTGCAGAATGATTTCAGAGGGAAAAACTCCTTCATGATACTGGATTCCTTCCCAAAATGGTTCAGCATGTTCAAAAGTCTACCTTATAGTTCTGCTACAAGAATCATAAGCTTTTGTAATTGATAGGCATCACGTTGGCTGATACTACTGTTCCTAACAATAGTTTCATATTCATCTCAAAAGTGGATAAAAAATTTATGGACATACTTCTTAACTGTCACATCTATTTTATTAACTGTCATATTCACCATCAAATAAATGATCTCTGAAAGAATGGGACAAAAAACTAGGGATGACTTGTACAGGTTGTGTGAAGAAATGAATCAAATCACTAGCCAGATTTTTTGTTCAACATATCACTCAACAACATTCAAATGACATTTGATCAATTATTATGGGTGTACCATGTTTGTTTATAAACATAGTGAAGGATGCAGAAAGAAGAATGATGATGAGAGATTTGTACTTAAGAAAGTGCAGCTGAGGTTCGGAGACTAGATTGTGTTGGTATAAAATTAATCTCATCTTTTTTGTTGCAAATCTGTACTTATTTAAGGAGTGTCTAGTTCTATCTTTTGGCCTACCTTGAAGACAAGGCACTGCTATAAACTCAACATTTGTGTCTCCCCAAATCCATGTTAAAACCCGATCCAAAATGTGATGGTGTTTGTAGATGGAATTTTTGGGAGGTGATAAGGTCATGGGGGTAGAGGCCTTATGAATAAGATTAGTGGCCTTATAAGAGAGACCCCAGAGAGATCCCTCATCCCTTCTGCCACAGGAGGTTACAGTAAAAAGATAGTCATCTATGAACCAGGAATTGGGCTCTCACCAGACATCAAATCTGCTAGCACCTAGATCTTGAACTTCCCTGACTCCAAAACTGTGAGAAATAATTTTTTGTTATTTATAAGCCACTATTTTTGGAATTTAATTATAATAGCCCAAATAGACTAAGACAGGCTAACTCATGATAAATAAGGTCCTGTGCTAGCATCTCAGACAGGCCAGAGATAACCTGTTTATAGAAAGTGTTCAATCTGATGGTTTGAAAGTGGATTCTATTATATTCCTTTAGTTTTTGCTCTTGAGCCTACTCATGCATCAGCTATGTGACCAGAGGGATATAAAAGACATTTCCTTGGATGAACCTAATACATATTTATCTTTGCCTCTATTTTTTAACTTTCTCTGTTTTAAGATGCCTGTTTCTAGCAGTACTATCCCCCAAACTCCTACCCTATGCCACACCATATGGAGATATGCTTCCAAGAAAGGATTTGACAGGTTCATACATGGCTTTATACGATAAATCCATGACCATTTTTTATGGCCATTTTCTGCTTGCCCCTTCACATTCTCTGTTTGTTTTTCTTTACTGTTCTCTGTGCCTCAGAGAATAACATATGTGGATTACATAAAAGACCTCTCTATTCCTCTGACTTTTGGTTTTAGGTTTGATTCGGTCCTGGCAAAAAATTAGATAAAGGGAGAAGAATGAAACCAAGATAGTAAATCTTCTTATTAATCCCTGCAGGCTGTCTCAAGCTTGAGCCTTCTTTCAAGACAGTTACAACTCTTCTCAAAGTGGCCCTTTTCAACAAGTTTTACCTTCTAGAGTCTGGTAACTTCTCTCTCTCCTAGATCCTTTGGGCCTATGGGTAGTTATTGGCCTGGAATACTGAATTACCATTTATGATTTTTTTAATACTCTATTCATCCCCTTAAAAATAATCTCTTTACTTGCCGAAACTGGTTTGCTCAGTGGATAGAGTGTCAGCCTGAGGACTGAAAGGTCCCAGGTTCGATTCTGGTCAAGGGCATGTACCTTGGTTGCAGGCACATCCCCAGTAAGGGGTGTACAAGAGACAGCTGATCAATGTCTCTCTCTCATTGATGTTTCTAACTCTCTATCCCTCTTTCTTCCTCTCTGTAAAAAATCAATAAAAATATATTTTAAAAATATAATCTCTTTACTAAAGCCTCATAGAATTATCCTAATTTTATTGTGTCATATTTTATTCTAGGACCTTATATGATGCACCCAATGGTATCATCCACATTTTAAAAGAACAATAAATAAAGGCTCAGGAAAACAAACTTTATTCATGAAACTTTAATGTTGGTTAGACAGAAAGAGTTCCGGGTTATATTAATGATCTACTGCCACAAAAGTTATATATTAATAAGTGATCATTTAGTTCATGATTCTACATAATCTGGAAGAAGCTGATAATCCCAACTTGGCTGGCTCATGCATCAGTCAGCTGCAGGTCCTCTAGTTAGCTTTGCTGATCTTGGCTGGCTCAATCATATGTCTGAATGTCTACTGGCAGACCTCATCTGGGACTACTGGGCTACTTGGCTCTGATCCATAGGTCTCTCATCTTGGAGAAGGGTAGCCAGAAATGTTTTTTATGGCAATGACAGAGGTCAAGGGAAGAGAAAGCTAACAATGCAGGTGCTTTTCAAGCCTCTCTTTACATCAGGTTTTCTAACATCTTATTGGCTAAGGCAAGTCCATAACCAGATCCAGAGTCAGAACAAGGTTACATGGTAAACAATGAGTACTCAGGAAGGGAGGAGTTGGGATCCTTGATACAACTTATCAACCTGAGGTTTCATAGTTATCTGGTTCTTCACTCCACAAAGAAAGTGACATTCATAGTAGACCTTGAAAGATAACTGGGTATCATAAGGTGAAGGAGTGAGATGACAGGTGCAAAGCTTAGAAGTATGAAAGAGCTTAACATGCTTAGGAAATTGTTTAGTATGCTTTATTAAAACTTCATATAATTGGATCATAATCACATACTCTTGTGCCTGGCTTCTTTCACTAGACATTCTGAAAGATTCAATATTTTAAATATGTTAAGTTTTCCTAAATTGATCTTTCAATTAATGTAATTCCAACTAAAATAGAAGAATTTCTATTTATAAATATATCAATTGAAATAATTACATGAAAGTCAAGCAGCCAAGAATAGATAAATAATCTTGAAGAATACAGTTAAGTCAATTATATTCTTAGATATTTTACAATTAAATAAGGTATATATTTTTTATTTATTGAAATATTCTTTCATTCTCAGTAATATTTTTAGGGTTTATTGTTGAAGTCTTAAAGAGAAGATGCTAGATGTTTTACTCCCATCTCCATTCCCAATAGATTGGCAAGAAGATGAAAGCAAGGGTTTTTCTTTTCTGCCTTTCTCTTTCTATAATCCAATAAAACAAAACTATTTTTTTATTTAAAGAGGAGAGAGGGAGAAAGTTTGAAAAGATGATGGCAGGGCCTTGTGCTCTATGCCCTTTCCTGAAATAAACTTGCCAATAAGATTAAGATTTGGGTAGATTTTGCTATCTGCTCCCTATCTGGAAGTTTTTTTTTTTAGTACAGCAGCTCCATGGATAAACCCAATGTATAAATGGTAGGAGACATGGTAGTGTGGATATCTAAGGAGGAGATCTCATCCTCAATTTTCCATGAACCCCAAGAGATTTTGAAAATATTTTATGTCATCTGAGGTCATGAGTAAAACCTATGTATTAAGTGAGAGGGAGAGCTAATGTGCCAGCCAATCAGAGGACCAAGGGAGAGCTAATATGTTAGCCAATCAGAGGACCTCAGAGCAGAGTGAGGGCTTGGATCACCCACATGGACTGAATGATGATATAGCTGCATCTTTGTTTGAATTTAGATGCCAGAAAGCTGTATAGGAGTCAAAATGCCAGATGGATCAATTACCATCTGCCAAACAAGAACTAGGCATCTCAGCTGAGAAATAGACAGAATATGGAACTACAGATGCCAGCATGACCACAGAACCTCCCCACCCCAATCTCAAAATGTGCTGCTCACTGTATAATAACATAAGGGAATAATTGAACATCCCAGTGTTTAGAATCAGGACCAATAGGAGAAGAAAACTGAGAACACTTTGAAGGAACTGAGGAAGGACAAATTTCAAATTATATTACCTTTTAAATTGAGTGTGACTAAGAAATTACTGATATGGAATTTTTAAAAATCCCAGAAGTAATTGAGTTTACATTGACATTTAAAGACTTAGTACAGAGTGAAATGGTCACTCAAGAAATAAACTCAATTCAGTTACAGAAAAAAAAAAAAAAGAAAACGGAGAATTTTTCACACTTGATTTTTATCAACTATTGAGACAGTAAAGTGTGTCCATTTGAGGGGAAAAAAAGTAAATGAGGTCAGATTTGAAATGGCTTTAATTCACAGGAATGAGTTTTTACTTTGATGTGAACCATAGAATATTTTCAAACAGAAGTATGATATGATCAGCTCTATTTTTATAAACAATTGTCTAATAGGGATATAGGTTATGGGTTGAGGGAGAGAGACTTGGCAGCACATTATGTATGAAGAATTTTATTTTATTTTATTTTATTTTACTTTATTTTATAGGGAGCTTTTTAGAAATCCAAGCAAGACATGATAAATACTTAACTCAGAGACTTGACAATGAAGCTGGAACAGTATGTATATTTTAAGAGTAGAACTGAAAAGCTTTTAGTTTGAGTCTTCCAAGGGTCTAAGAAGAGTTGAAGAATTGTGCGGCATGCTCAGAAGATGAGAAATAAGAAGAGGATCAGGTTTATAAGCAAAAACATTGCATTCAGTTTTTGTACATGGATGTATCTATGTAATATTGAAGTAAAGACTTGTAGTGGGACATAAAACATGTAAGTCAGGTATCCAGGAGAGTTTGAAGGCTGGAGATGAAGATACAGTGGCTGATTAATTTCTATGTCTAAGAACTTTCTTAAAGACCATTTTTGGAGAAAGAGAGCATATGAAGTCTAGTCATATTTGTTTTTCTGCATTGTCTAAGTAGGAAGTAATTTATAAGGCCCTGGAAAACTCCTTGTCCTCAATATGCCAGGCAGATGCTTAAAATTTTGCTGCTAAAAATGTATTCCTTTGTTTCAAAAGTGCCTTATCATGTGGTCCATTTTTAAAATGAAAATATTTGTGTAAGTGATACACCATTAAAATCTCTTCTGTCTTGTTAAGAATAATTTTGGAAGAAGGAAAATACTAATATAGAAAGAGTAGGCAAGAATGGATAGCTAAAGTTATACCTCTACTTCATATTTTGGTAAAGTTTGGTCTGTGTATAGATCTTGGGAATCATACCTCAGAGTAATAGATATGCTCATGGTAATCTTCAGTGTCTGAAATTTCAGTCACTATTTCAAACTTATGAATTTTCATCCTCTGACATTGGCCTTTTTCAGTCTAACCTCTCTGACCTCTTTGTTTTTGAAACACCCTCTTGGAGACATGACCTTAATATATAGAATGTACTATGTTGGTATATAGCCACATATTTGGAGGCTCATTGTTGGACTTTTTTTGACAACTAAAGAGCATTTGGATATGAAACCAAGTGCAGGAAAGGCTTTACTCAATTGACTCAAGTAGAAGGGTGTTTTGGAGCCACAGAATAGCTATAAACTCTAGGTTGTTTCAGAATTTTGTTATGGAGATACCGAAACATTAAGGAATTTGCCTAGAGACCCAACAACCTTTTCTTAATATTCCAGGTCATCCCATTTATTATAGCTATAAGAACTTGGAAGCCAATTTCTAAAGGAGAATAATAGAGTCGATTTTATAAAGTTGTTTCAAGGATTAAATCACATAAACCATCAGATTAGCAATGTGAAGAAAATTAGCAAATTATCACTTTACATGCAAGAGCTCAGTGAATGATGGGTGTATAATACTCATCATGAGTAGTCTAAAATGACTCTGACCTTCATTCCTGTGCTGAAACACATCTCCTTTCAAATGTCTTTGGATATAAGAAGAAGCTATAGTGAAAAAGGAGAGGCAGTCACATGAATTTGAAATATTGGGTGGGAAGGGAGATTGGAATGTGCATTAAAATTATTATTGTGCCAGGTTGGAGAATTATGCATCTTCATATCATCCCTTCTGCTGCTTAGATAGTTACATATCTGATAGAACCCCACTTGGAGTATAAAAGGACAGATTATTGCACACTGTATCAGAGAGGGGACAAATCCAGGCAGTGGATGCAATTTCATATTGAAAATAATTTGCTGCTTTCACAGTGGGCTTTCTGATTTTTTTTGGGCCACATCCTCAGTAGAGCATGTCACATGTGAAGCATATTATTGCATTCCCATCAGGAAATAACATTCTCTGGTAGTGTTTTGGGAAGAACGTGTAGATGTTAACCAAAACCACAAAGAAAGGATGTTGTCACTTTCACGTGGCATGTAAGAAAAACATGGATGTTTTGATGTGTCCAGTTACATGCAAACTCAGCATAGCTAAGGAAAAGATCAGCTTTTAAAGTACTGCAAGGAATAAATGAGGTATGACTACAAAGAAAGTTATAAATTATTTTTTCAAGAGTAGCTTGTTGAAGCAGGTCACATCTGGAGCATGTGTGTGTGTGTGTGTGTGTGTGTGTGTGTGTGTGTGTGCATGCGCATGAGTGAGTGTGTTTATGTGTATTCTTTTTAAGCATTTTTGCCTACCACTTAATCTAATCTGGAAAAAAATTTCAATGGGTTATTAAAACAATTCCAAGACACTAATATTGTGTCTTTAAGCATTATTTCACATTGTTCATAAATTAACATCTATTATAGTAATCAGAGTATTTTATTACAAAAAATAGCTGCATGTTTTATGAAACAGAGTTTGCTATAGGAGCTAGAAGCTATGCCTTTGCAATCTACTTTCTGGAAACTCCCAATCAACATCTCCTTTGAGGAATGAGTTTCAAAAGCTCACTCTTTCATGGGCATTTTATATTCACAAAGTGATAACTTTCTTCTGCAGGCCTTTTCTTCACTCAGCTAAACAGAAGACATTTTTCTGAAGAGGACTCTACTACTGAAAGAAAGTGAACAAGAATTTAGGTTACACATCAAGAGCTTTTGGAAAAAACCTGGGATTGGTTCTTGGGTGGATGTAATTCCAATGTGAGTGCATAAAACACAGAATGTATTCTTGTATTATTACTTATTATTTTTATATTATTTTCCATATAAATAACTGGATTAAATATAGAATATGGAATATTTCTTTGTGGTAGATTCCCTGGAAGTGGAATTAATAGCTCAAAGGTCATCAGCATTTGTATTTGTTAAGGTTTTTGATACAGAGTGCAGCATGGCTTTTATCCCCATAACATTATATACAAGAGTCTGTTTCTGCAAAATTTAGACACCCCTCGTTCTTTTAATTTTCCTATAGAAGAAGTCCTCACCAGGATGTGATTATGCCCTTTCTCACAGGGGGTATTTGATAAGTCTGGAGACATTTTGTTTTTCACACCTAGGGAAGTGCTACCAGCATCTAATGAGTTGAGGTTAGGGATGCTTCTGAACATCCCACAGTCCACAGGACAGCCCTCAGACAGAAAACAATTATCTGGCCTAACATTTCATGACTTCTTTCTTTGTACCCCAGGTTGAAAATTGTCACTTTTATTTTAATAGAAAGAGGTTGGCTAAGAAGAGATGCTAAGAAAGATCTTCTAAGAGAAGGAAAAAATATATATATATATATATATATATATATATATATATATATATATATATATATATATGTGTGTGTGTGTGTGTGTGTGTGTGTGTGTGTATATATATATATATATATATATATATATATATATATATATATACATATATATAATCTTCTATTTGTAAGAAATATAAGACATATAAAAAAACAACCCAAAATATCTCCATTCATTGTCAAATGTTCCTTAAAGGACAACATACGGTAGTTCCCTTTTATCCCTGGGGATATATTCCAAGATCTCCAGTAGATACCTGAAACCGTGGATAGTACAGAACCCGATATGTACTATGTTTTCTCTGGTACATACATACCTATGATAACATTTAATTTATATTGGACATAGTAAGAGATTAACAACACTAATTAATAATAAAATTGAACATTTACAACAATAAACTGTAATAAATGTGGTCTCTCTTAAAAAATATCTTATGGTACCGCCAAAACCGGTTTAGCTCAGTGGTAGAACGTCGGTCTGCGGACTGAAGGGTCCCGGGTTCGATTCCGGTCAGGGGCATGTACATTGGTTTGGGCACATCCCAGGTGGGGGCTGTGCAGGAGGCATCTGGTCGATGTTTCTTTCTCATCAACGTTTCTGGCTCTCTATCTCTCTCCTTTCCTCTCTGTAAAAAATCAATAAAATATATTAAGAAAAAAAGACTTAAAAATATATCTTATGGTACCATGCTCACCTTTCTTCTTATGATATGTGATAATACATTGCTCATGTGATGAGATGAAGGAAGATAAATGATATAGAAATTGTAACAGTGTCAGGTTACTATCAACCTTCTGATGATATAGCTATTAAGTGATTGATGCGTGGGTAGTATGTACAGTATTGATACAATGGGCAAAGGGATGATTTAATCATGTTACTCAGAACAATGTGCAATTTAAAACTTACTGTTTATTTCTGAAATTGTCCATTTAATACTTTTGGGCCATGGTTGTCCACAGGTAACTGAAACTGTAGAAAATGAAACCATAGAGAGCTTAGAACCCTGGTTTACACAGTTCAAACTGCCTTGCTCTAATTGGTGCTTAATAAATAATTGTTGATAAATATATAAATTAATTATTTAAATGATGATTATTTGTTAATTTAGTGAAGCATCAGTTCCTCTCTCCTTCCTCAAAATAGTAGCTTGCAAATTGAAATGCATTTCATGTACTTATCTGAAAACTGAGAAGTTTTTAAAAACCTAAGTTATTTAAAAGTTGAGAAATTATTGTGCTTCCTAAATAGTGAAACCCACCATTTCTGCTAGACAAAGAGTAATAGGTTTTTTTCCCAGATAGGGAACTTGAAGTTCAAGAATATGGACTGATTAATTCAATTGTTTCATGTCAAAACAATTCATGCTGGAGCTAAATAATACATTCTTCTCACTGGGAAATAGAGCATCTACCAGTCTTTTCTTCAGCTCTATCTACTGCTATGAAAAAGTTCCATTGAAAATGAGGACTGGATCTTACATCTATTTGTATTTTCCAAAGTGCCAAGCACAGTGACTAGTATAAAATATTAGGACAAATGTCATTTAAATGAATAATGTTTCCATTTATTCAAGACCTAATTTCCTTTCTATATCTAATCAGAATCTTTATTTTTGAACTGTCATGGATCATAGCCATCACTAACCATGATGGAAATTAGCCAAAGCTCTAGATTTATGGTTCTGTGAGTCAACAAGGTACAAGTCCCTGTCTGCCCCCCAGGTGGTGTTTTGGATGGATGTTCCCATGAAGTTGTTATTTAGGAGCCTGGCAGTATCCTTTGCAAAGTGGGGAGTTTCAGTTGCGTTCCTCTTTTTAGCACTTTGTTGCTTAATAGACAGTCTCAAAGTAATCCTGGGCAGCAATACTGGAGACCAGTTTTGCCCCAACAGGTTTGGTGATACTACTTGGCTGTCTGGCTGTTTTATTTGATATTCAAGTCAACAAATATTTATTGAGACCTTACTTTATGCAAGACATTTGGCTAGGCACAGAAAGAGATACAGCCATGGTGTAAGATATATCACTAAGCACTAGAAGGAGCTCAAAAGCTTGCAATGGAGAGAAGTACATAAATTAGTATAAATAAAATGCAGACTAATTAGAGCCATGAGAAAGAGATCAGTAAGGACTTATGGAGGCAAAGAAAGATCAAGACCAGTTGTGAAATCAGGAAGACTTAAGGAAACAGACACTTGGTCTGGGCATTGAAAGATGGATGAGCTTTTGACAGGTAAAGAAGAATTGAAGACGCAACATGACCAAATTCACAGAGGTTTGAAAACACAGACCATGTCCAGTATATAATAATAATGATGATGATGATGTTGATGATAATAATAAATAATAATAATAATAATAATAATAATAATGTTAGCTGACATACATTAAGGCATTGCTATTTTGAAATGAATTCCACTAAAATTTGTATTTTTCATGTTAAAAATGGAAAAATGGAACCAGGATCAATTTATCCATTAGGCACAGTGCTTAGAGTCCACAATACTTTGAAGGACCCACCACAATGTTTTAATTTATTTTACAATCAAAAGAAAAAATAATATAATCCAGCCTAATTACATTTTTTTTTTTTACAAATGCATTCATTAGCTGTGGCCCTAACTGAAATAATCATTGATTCTTCTCATTCCTATGTTTCTACCTCCTCCAAACTGTATTCTAAATCTTCTTTTCTCTTCATTTACATTGTATTAGACAAAGACAAGCCACCATAATCTCTCATATGGATTACAATATGAGCTCTTAACCAGTTCCTTGCTTTATTATTTTCCCATAAAATCCATTTTCTACACAACTGTCCAAGGGACTATGATCATTCCTCTGGGTTAAAAGTTCCAGTGGCTTCCTATTATACTTAATATACAATTTCATCTTAGCCTAGCCAAAGGGCTCTTGGTATTCATTTCAGCTCAATTTGTACTGTATTAGTCTCACCATGACCACTGCCATCATGACCTAGCTTTGTTGATCTTCTCTCTGTTCTGAATACACCTACTTGAAGGCATGTTCACTTTAGATTCCTTTCACCTGTAATGTTCCCACCTCCCCTAGTTTTGCATGACTTTTGTTTCCCAAAATTTAGATTTCAATTCATATGTGACTTACTCAAAGAGTTTTTTCTGAACCACAAAATAACACTCCTGTATATTACCCTATTTTAACGTCAGTAGTAAAAGTGGCTTTTATTAATTATATATATTTGTTGAATTATTTATTGTCTGCCTTCCTTAACCAGAAGATGAATTTCATGAGAATCACTATAGTATCCTCAGAATTTAGGTAAGTACCAAGTAAATAGTAGATAATTAAACAATTATTCAAAGGATAAAAGTTCAGTGTCTATTATATACATGGAATATGGATTCAGTATGGAATAAAACTAATTTGGTTTCTGCCCCCATGAAGCTTAGAGTCTAGGAAGAATTTACATACGTTACCCAAATAAAACTTCACAAGGTATAAGGTAGAAACTTACTTTCCCATTTTTCCAAAGGCTGAGGCTGGAACTAAAGAAGTTAATTCTTGTGCTCAGGTGGGATATGAAACCAACTTACCTATCTTCAAAACTTGCTCCCATAATGCAACATTCAGTTCCTCTCAATAATAAGTATCAGTTTAGGTGATGGTTAGATATGTAAAGCTAGAAATTTTGAAGTGCCTTGAATACCAGGGCTAAGGAAATTTTTTTTGTGACAAGATAATAAAAAGTTGTTAACTTGGGGTGGTTAAACCACAATGCAATATACAGGTGATGTATCATAGAATTGTATACTTTAAGCCTTTTTAATTTTATTAACCAAAGTCAGGCCAATAGATGTAATATTGTTTAAAAAACATTATTGAAATATTTTAAGAAGAAGAGTGCTTTAGAAAGTATGCCCTGGATGTGATCCATGAGGTCAAGGGAAGCAGGGGAGGCTGGAGGTAGGGAAGAGTAAGAAGACTATTTGCTCTTGCCTATCAACCACTCACCATATTTTAAGAACTTAATAGCAGTTCAAAATTGTATGTTGTTTCTACATATTTCCTTAATAACAGCTGCTGAATGAAGGAAAGTTCATTTCATGCCTTTACTGAGGACAACTCTGGGGCAGAAAACTTTCTGCTTCCATTCTGGAAACATCTATTTCAGATATTTTCAAGTGAAAATTACCAGTAGCCTCTGTACCCAATGATGATTATAGCTATTCTTTATAACAATTATCAGCTTGTGGCCACAGATGATGTTTACTGTGGTCACTGTGGTCATGCTGTCTTAAAAATGACTTTGCATTCCCTGTTCCAGATTGATCACAACTAGTTGCCCAACATTCTTTCATATATCCATTCATTCGTTATTTTATTTATTCATTAATCACACATTCTTTGAACACAGTGTGTGTTCAGAAAAGGTCAGCTCCCAGTTTAGTGAGGGAGATAGACTTATATCCTAGTAAGAAAGTTTTTCTTGAATCTATATTCACTGTCTCCAGAATAAAAATACTTCTCCCCATTTCTAGTACTGTACTCTGGACCATCTGCCTCACCTTGGTTCTTCTAATAGCCTTATAATTAATCTCTGTGCTTTATAGTTCACCCTATTTTCAACATAGCAACCAAAGTGATCCTTATTAAATGCTAGAGGCCCAATGCATGAAATTCGTGCAAGAGTAGGCCTTCCTTTCCCTGGCTGCTAGCACTGGCTTACCTCTGGCACCTGGGACATGGGCTTCCCTTGCAGCCCTGACTTCATCCGAAAGGTCATCCAGAAGGATGTCTGGTCTAATTAGCATATTATGCTTTTATTATTATAGATAAGTAAGTTGATTCCACTCCTTTGCTCAAAACCTGTGATGGCTCTCCATTTCACTGAGATGAACTCAGGACTTATAGAGACTTACCACTCATGTAATGTGACTCTTAGGAACCTTTTCTCCTGCTGTTTTCCCTTACCCATTATCCATCTTAATCACTATCTTCCAGATAAAGAAAGAGAAAAGAGTTCTCAGAGGAGTGGGAAATTATGATGACACTGAAGATTACTTTTATCTACTACCCAATTTAGTTTTGGTCTAGCCTTATCCTAGGACTGGTGTACAAATGAACAAAGCACTGGGAGTCCCAAACTTTCTCCTTAGCTTATTCCATCCTATTTTTGTCACCTGGATGGCAGCTGCCCAGCCACTCAAGGCCAGCATAGGCTTGCACTGCAAGCAGTGGCAGCAGCAGAGGTTGATGGGGCATAGCCTTCTCTGATCACTGGGTCACCTCCTGCCCTGTCTGAGGCTTGCCTGCTCCTTAGGCCAGCCCTGGGTGGCTGGAGGTATGAGGGGACTGGGAGAGGCCTGAGGCAGGGCTTGCCATGTGCCTGCCACCCAGCAGGGCTGAAGAAACTAAATGCTGCCATCTTTGAGGGTGGGACAGTCAAATTGCATAGTCCGTCCTTATTGGCTGTGGTCACCTCTATCTTTGAGGGCAGGATAGTTAATTAGCATATTCCCTTCTTATTGGCTGTGTCAACATCAATTAGCATATCCCCTCTTTATTATATAGGATTTTCTTTTTAAATTGGAGGTAATTATGATGTCTCTTTCATAGGATTGCTGAGAATCTACATAACAACAAAGAAAGATGCAAATTTACTATACCTTCAAGATGCCCATCAGCCAATCAGGAGTGAGGATGCAAATTAATCCAACAAAAATGGTGGGTTAATTTGCATGCACAGGCGCAAGTAGCCTTGGTGGGATGCTTGCATCATCGCCATGGCAACAATGCAGGCATTCTGCACTGCCCCAGCCACTCTGGGCCTCTGGGCAGCATTGGAAAGGCAGAAAGGCGGCTCCAGGCCAGAGCAAAGGCAGAAAGGGGGCTCTGGCCCTAATGAAGGCAGTGCCAGCAGCCAGAGGAAGGAAGGCCAATTCTTGAATGAATCTTTGTGCAACAGGCCTCTAGTATTAAATAAGATTACTTAGGTATAGTGTTTAATGCTGTGCCTAGCACAACTTCTGGCATATAATAGGAGGCAAATAAATGTTGAATAAGTGAAGAGATGTATGAAATGGGAACAAAGGATCTTAGAAATTTGTCAATGAATACCATATTTTAAATTGTTTAACTATGTTCAATAATATACAGATAGCCTTGGAGTTAGGAAGGTCAACTGGGAAAGTGACTAGAGTGTAGTTGTGGGGAAACAAACATGCTGGATGCTTGCCCACAGGTGGAATTAAGACATTTATTCAGCTAATCAGACTCTACAATAAATTATTCCACTTAATCGGGGAAAGTTCTCAATATTGGCCAGGAACACCTCTTACAGTAAATGGTTCTGGTGCAGCAGCTGTGGTGGTCAGACCCATGTGAGCGCAGCTCACCTCGTGATCAATTAGCTTTAATGCACATCATGTTCCTATTGGTTTTTTCTAAGGGCCTTTTACATCAATGTAGGAACACACACCAGGAATAAGGGGAGTTACTGCCCTTGGGATAATCCTCAGCTAATGAGGAAAGGAGCCCAGGGGTAAATGATTCAGCTTCTCATACTTTAGAAGGTAATTCATAAAATGAACAAGAGGTCACAAAAGAATTGAACTCCAGTTGCTGAAAGTATCCTAATACTGGAATTTTCTCTTACCGTTATTTCACTCTTTCCACATCCTCTTTCTTAATTCCTTGAATTATTCCTAAATAAGCTCACTGCATACTCTCCCAGTTTGTATTTTCTGGAAAAACCAAGCTAAGGCATATATACTAGTATTTTTAACCTTTTATTAAAACTTAGTCTGTCCTTCCCCAAATCTGTTTTGGGTTCCCATGTAGTGAAGGTCAATGTTTATTTAGTCTATCCTACCTGTCAAGATTTTGTTAAAGTTCAACTGACAGTATTATTTTTTTTCACAGTACAAATCAAATTATATAATAACTATAGGCCCAGTACATGAAATTTGTGTACTGGAAAGAGAGGTGTCTCTCAGCCCAGACTGGACCCTCTCCAATCTGAGATCCCTCTCACAATCCAGGATTGCTATCTCTAAACTGCTGGCCTGCCTGCCTGCCTGCTTGATTTCCCCTAACCACTTCTGCCTGTCCTCCCCTGCAGGCCTGGTTGCCCCCAACTGCCCTCCCCTGCAGGCCTGGTTCCCCCTAACTGCTCTCCCCTGCCAACCCACAGGAATTGGGCCTAAATAGGCTGTCAGACATTCCTCTCACAATCCAGGACTGTTGGCTCCCAACTGCTTGCCTGCCTGCCAGCCTGATCACCCCCTAACCACTCCCCTGCCAACCTGATCAATGCCTAACTGCTCCCCTGCCAGCCCAGTTACCCCCAAGTGCCCTCCCTTGCCATTTTGATCACCCCCAAATGTCCTCCCCTGCTGGCCTGGTGACCCCTAACTGTCCTCTCCTGCCAGCCTGGTTGCTCCCAACTGCCTCTCCCAACTGCCTCCCCTGCTGGCCTGGTATCTGCCCCCCTCCCCCCCCCACAACTACCCTTCCCTGCCTGCCATCTTGTGGCATCCATCTTGTGACCACATAGGGTAGCCAACTTGTGTGAGGGTGTGATGGTAAATTTGCATATTCTTTATTATATAGGTTTAGAATATTAAATTATTTTTCAAATTATAAAGGCACCTTGGGAATATCAACAGACATTCTCTTATAGATGGTATTTCCACTCTACTTGGTTAAGATTTAGCAATCTATATAATCACATTTATTCTTTCTAAAAGCATTGTCCCAGAGCACATTTGAAAAAAAAAAGAAAGAAAGAAAGAAAGAAAGAAAGAAAGAAAGAAAGAAAAAAAGAAAGAAAGAAAAAAGAAAGGAAGGAAGGAAGGAAGGAAAGAAGAAAAAATTCTGGCAAATTTTTGAGGAATACATAGCTATGGAAATCACTAAATAAAATGATCTTCTTTTTAATGAAATCCTTCCTGCAAGCATATTTCAATAGTCTTTCTGGTAAAAGTTCAAAATTCTGTCTTTAGTTTGTCTTGTGATCTTTGAACAGTGAACTAGTCCATGGAAATTCTATTCCTGGACGCCAATCTATAATGAATTTGTACTGTATAAATGAAGAAACTGAGTAGGAAATAATTTCTTTGAGAAATTATCTTGAGGAAGAAATTGTTTCTCAAAGATTCTCATCTGAAATGACTATAATCAGAATTCCAGACTCAACTCTTTAGCTAGCAGTGTCTTCTCTATTTTTCCAAATGACTGCACATTAAACATTTTCACTTAAGGGGGGGTTGCAAAAATGATCTACTACCTTCACGTAATCATGCCTCATGAGCTCTCTATTGTGTTATTGGCAGAATTTCTATTTATATTTTGCTCTTAGTCTCTCACTAACTTATTAGGTTTTCAACTGTTTTGCTTTAAGTCTACCCTTCTGTGGGAATCTTGAACTCTAAGCCATCTAGTAAATCCCCACAGCATGCCCAGCTTTGCCTAGGTGGGCCCAGTGCCCTAGTACCTGAGTCTTAAGAGGGAGATTGGATACTTGTTACCTTGCTTAGAGATGAAACAACAAAACACTCTCAGAATAAGAGTTTACTCATAAACTCTTACTTAAGTGATTCCAAAGGAATGGACAAGTTAGATGTTTCTTTTTCTATCTTAATGATTTGATTTGGATTCTAACCTGAAAAGCTTTCATAGATACCACTCTTAATGCTCTCATTCTTTCTTTACTCCTGCTCATAGACAAAATGTCTCTTTTCTACTTGATCAGCTTAGAAAAATGAGGTAAACATGTCACCCTGCTTCTTAAGCTCTCTACCCCCTTTCTCTGCAGTCTGTCTACCTATACAATGCTTTGCTCCTTTGTTCACTGCTGCCAGAGGCTCTGCTTAGGAAACTTTGGGTAAGCCTAGGATGCTATGACAGGAAGTCCATCACTGGCCCACATTTGACCCATTTCTCCAATAGCTTTATCAGTATCAAAGGGGATGTTTTGGCCTCCCTCTCCTTGACTCATGCACTAATTGATAATTCATTTATAAAATCTGAAAAATTTGCAATAAAATCTCCCCAAATTCTAACATAGAAAATGAAGGGCTTTAAACAAAAAAAAGTTTTAATAACACAATAACCTCAACAAAGACAATGGTCTTGAGGATGATGAATAAAAACAATAATTGAGTATTGCTAAATGCTTGATTGACCAGGAGTTTGAGAAATTGCAGTAGTCTGAGAGTTAGAGCTATAATTGGGTAAATGAGTTCTGTAAGTGCAAGGAGATAAAAATAATGCAGGAACCTGACCATCATAAGCTATTATTTCAATACTTAATATGAAAAGATACCATAGTATGTACTGTAAGCACCCATTTCCCAAAATACTATGTTAAAAAGGAACATTTTTATTACCAACAAAGGGTTTTTTATTCTCACTGTGTTTCTCAAAAATAATCTTAGTTCTTTCAAAAATTTTTTATTCTAAAAATTAGCAAATACATAATTTCTCCATATTTTAACACAATCTTTTTATTTCTGTAGCTCGTGTTGTAATATAAAACTTCCTGATTGTATGACTATCAAGTTTATCTATTACATACATGCCTTGATAGGACTGAAGTGGGTGGGGAGTTATTTGAGTATAGTGTGCAGTTTATCTTGAACTAGGTAGTCTTTCTGAGTACATTTTACTTATTAAATTTATTTTCATTGTTGACACTATTATATATGTCTCCCCTTTTCACCCTCCTTTGCTCACTTCCACCCAGCCCTCACTCCCTTTACTTTCCTCTAGCCATCACCACACTGTTGTCTGTGACCCTGGATTATGCATATACGTTCTTTGGTTAATCCCTTCACCTTCTTTCATCCACTTTCCTTGCCTCCCTCCATTCTAACAGCTGTCAGTCTGTTCCATGTACCCATGCTTCTGTTTCTATTTTGTTCATCAGCTTATTTTGTCCACATATAATTGAGATCATATGGTGTTTGTTTTTCTCTGACTAGTTTATTTTACTTAGCATAATAATCTCCAGGTCCATTCATGCTGGGGCAAAAGGAAAGCTTTCCTTCTATTTTATGGCCACTTAGTATTCCATTGTGTAAATTTATCACAGCTTTTTTATCTACACATGTACTGATGGACACTTGTCTCCAGGTCTTGGCTACTAAGATTGGTGTTTTGGGATTCTTAAGAAATATTCCCAGAAATGGGGTGTCTGGGTCAAAAGGCAGTTCCAGTTTTAATTTTTTGAGAAAGTCCCATACTGTTTTACACAGTGGCATTTTAAAGCGTTCAAACTTTTCATGTGTTGCTTGTTTTGTTTCAATGCAGGTGCTATTTTTATCATTGAATTAATTTAATAAAGTTGTGTTTAGAAATATGATCTGTAATATATTTCTTTGGATTTTGTCAAACTTAATTTGCTGCTAATTTTCTGAAAAGTTCACATTAAAATATTAAAAACATATTAAAAGGATGAAACAAAAATAGAAAAGAATGTTACATGGTACAAAAAATAAGAAAGTTTGAAGTTAACAAAAATATCACTGGAAATCTGGTCTGGACACTATTGAAACCTATTAGCAACACAATTATCAGAAAAACATTAAAAATAGATATTATGCATAAAATGTTCAAGAACTTAAAAAATATGAACATAATGAGTAGATAAATGGGAAACATTAAAAATACCAAAAGAATCATCTAGTTGTTAAAATATATTATCTGGAATAAAAACATTTTCTAGATAAAAGCAGAACAGAACAGACACTACGTAAATAAAGATTAGTTAACTTAATTACATAGCTTTAGAAACTATACTAATTGAATAGAAAGCATTGAGAAAGAAGAATGGAAGACATGAAGAGACTTAGAAACCTGAAAGAACATATAAGCGAGTTAGTGTATATTCAATTATACTATAAATTATAAAGACAGAAAAAAAATACTTGAAACAATAGTGGCATAAAAAAAAATTTTAAGTTTGATTAAAAGTATAAAAATCTCAAACTCATGAAACTCAATAATCCTATGTGGGGTAAAATCATGCAGGGAGGAAACCATACCAAGAAACATGGCAATTACGTTCATGAAAGTCAGCAACAAGGAAATAAGTCCTAAGAGCAGTCAGAAAAAAAAAAAAAATCCATTGTTTAGTGAAAAGACAGACAGACAGGAAGGAAGGAAGGAAGGAAGGAAGGAAGGAAGGAAGGAAGGAAGGAAGGAAGGAAGGAAGGAAGGAAGGAAGGAAGGAAGAAAGAAAGAAAAGAAAGAAAAGAAAGAAAGAAAGAAAAGAAAGAAAGAAAGAAGAAAGAAAGAAAGAAAGAAAGAAAGAAAGAAAGAAAGAAAGAAAGAAAGAATTACAGCAGACTTTTCATTGAAGTAACTTGTAAACTCAAAGATGATGGAATATCATTTCTGCAATATTCTTGCCAAGAGGGCATGGCCTAAATCTAATTATGTGGAATCGTCAGATATTAGTAAATTGAGAGGCATCTACAAAGTACCTGATCTGTACTCTTTGAGTTTCTTGATGTCATTAAAGCAAAAAGAGAGTAAGGGAAAGAAAGAGACAAGTTTAAGAAATGAAAGTGACATGACAGCCGAGACCGGTTTGGCTCAGTGGATAGAGCGTTGGCTTGGGGACTGAAGGGTCCCGGGTTCGGTTCCGGTCAAGGGCTGGGGTACATCCCCAGTAGGGGGTGTGTAAGAGGCAGCTGATCGATGACTCTCTCTCATCAATGTTTCTAGCTTGCTATCTCTCTCCCTTTCTCTCTGTACAAAATCAATAAAATATATTTTAAAAAAAAGTGATATGACAACTAAATGCAATGCTGATTCTGAAACTTATTCCTTCTTTATTTGCTGTAAAGGATAGAATTGGCACAATGATCACAATTTAAATAAATTCTATAGGTTATAAATTAGGGTTATATCAGTGTTATTTTCCTGATTTTTATCACTGCACTGTGGTTATGGAAGTGCAACTATTTAGGGAGAAAAATAGATAATTTCTGCGGTTTTCAGATGGCTCAGAAAAAAGTAATGATATATATTACAAATATAGAGATAATGATGAAACAAATGTAGTAAATGTAGGAAATCTAATGGAGTTTATGGAAAAGTTCTATTTCATCCTCATAATTTTCCTATAAAATGGAACTATGTCAAAAAAGTTACCCATCCCTCCCTCCCTCCAAAACAAACAAAAAAAAAATCACAAACTCTAATATACCAAGGCAATCACTGCCTCTGCCAACCTACACACACCTATGCTTTTCCCAGATGAAGCTACTTTCCCCTGGTCCAAACAGTGACCTTGCCCTATCTCCAGACTCTTGCAAGTCCCTCTCAGTCACTAATACTTTATAGGAGCCAGATCCCTGACTGGCTCAGTCTGCTTTTGGCCACAAACCTCAGGAGTCTAACACTTCAGCCTCACTTCTGAGCTTGAATTTTTCTCCACATGGTTATTTATTTTGTTTTTCACCATGAATATGCTCATTGCTTCTCTTTTTCATGTTTTAAATGTCACTGGTAGGAGGGTATTAAAGCCTGAAATTATGGAACCATTTTGACCAAAAGTTTCATTAAGTGGCTTTAACAAAAGCTACAATCACTGTTGGACCATCAAGCAATGAATATTTTGCCTATAACTGAGTATATTGCAGAATTGTGATCTTTCAGAGTCATTTCTGGTTTTAGAAATCCACATTTGGCTTTATTGTGTTTTTTTTCTTATTAGTGTTTTAGTTCTATTTGGCTTTACAAGTTTATTGTTTCAGTAGTATAGTCTATAACATGGCATGTTATATCATGATTACTGCAGTAACCATGCAGAACTAAGCGGGGGGGAGGGGCAGGAACAAGCTGAAAATAATTCATTTGAAGTACATGCAGTATTCACCCAACAAATATTTTGAATGTTTACTACAGTAGAGTGGGTTTGGGCATGTGATCATGAATCATACTTGCCATAGCTTCCAGGGCATGACAGCCTAACAGGAAAGATAAACTGTCAATAAGTAATCATATAGACAAAGAAATGAGAGACAAATTTTAACTCTAAGGGATTAAATAAGGCTTCCAGGAAGAAGTGGCTTTTGAGCTAAATCTTGAAAAAATGGGATCTCTGTCACTATTTCGGGAAGAAGTTTAGACTTGGGGAAACTTTAGTTAATGGTAGAGCAGCACTGGAAATAAAATACCCTTATTTCCAACAGAAGAGTTATCGTAGCATTTGACCATTTTATACGTTCATAATGACTGGTTCTTTTGTTATCCACAGCTTCCTTTCCTACCATCACATTATTTTCTTACTAGCTTGTGATTTTGAAATCTATTTAACTATAGAATTTCCTTTGCTAGCCCCTTAAAGGAATAGTGGCTGTTAAAGGATTAGTGATTTTCTACAAGCAAATCCCAGTATCAGAAGAAAAATCATTAATTTCTTGGTGGCCATTTACAATATTTAGCAAGCCCTTTTTAATAAAACAGAAAAGTCAGTTAAAATGTTTATTGCTTCTTAAGGAGACTGTCCAATCATTTTTACATTTATTTCAGCACTAGAGGCCCAGTGCACACAAAAAAATCTGTGCACTGGGAGAGGGTCCCTCAGCCAAGCCTGCCACCTCTCACAGTCCAAGAGCCCTCAAGGGATGTCTTAAGGGGAATGGGCCAAAGCCACAGTCTGGCCTCCCTCTGTGGGAAGCAACAGTCTGATCAGGGGAAGGCGCCACCCCCATCAACCCCTCTGCTGCTGCCACTGCTGGCCACAGTAGCCACCGAGGTGTTTTCATCAACATGGACTCCAATGTCTTCACCACAAAAAATGACAACTTTCTTTAGGCATTTTCAAGATGTCTCTTTCATAGGATATGTCATTTCTTTCTTTCTTTTTTTAAAATCCTCACCTGAGGATATTTACCCATTGATCTTTAGAGAGCTTGGAAGAGAGAGAGAAACATCAATGTGAGAGGGAAACTTTGGTTGCCTCCTGCATGAGCCCTGACCTGGGCCCTCGCCAGGCAGGTTCCTGTAACCTAGGTACATGCCCTTGATCAGAATTGAACCTGGAACATGTGGTCCACAGGCTGAGACTCTACCCACTGAGCCAAACCAGCTAGGGCAGGATATAACATTTCTTAGCCCCTTCAGCAGCAGACCTTCATTTTTTCCACCAAGAGTGAGGTGGATAAACCCTAGATCACCTTCTTGGATTCTTATCACCCAAGCTACATAGAACACTGTGAGTGGTGTACAGGGAGCTTGTAATGAGTTGTAAGAAAATGTGTTTCCTCTGCAGCTCAGGCACAGAGGCAGGACTGCTGGTGCGTTGTCTCCCAGCAAGGGTGGGCCCTCTTGTGTGTTTTGTCTTCACTCCGGGCCCATCTGTGCACACAGCCTCCTCCTGAGATGGTTGTGACTGTTATGGCATCCCATCTAATATATATATTTCCTCTTTAGTAATTATACTTCTTTATGCTTCTAGAAATGTAGTATAATGGACACATAGGTTGGAATTTTGCCAATCTGAATACAAATCCTGGTTTTGATTTTTTTTTTTTTTTTTTTTTTTTTGGTACATCCTGTGATTTTTCCTCAATTGGCAAAAAAATGCAGTTATTCCTGTAAACCTTTCTGGCTTAAAGGAGTCAAGGTGTCTAACTATTTACCTGGGAGTTAACCAATAACGCTCTTTTTCTTTCTTCCTCATTGCCTTTGTCCTGCTGTTCTTTTATCTGGGAAATTCTCCTCTTTCTCATTATCCTTCTCTGTTTATTAAAATCCAACTCATCATGCAAGGGCAACTCTATCTTCTCTGGATACTGCCCTAAATGTGGTACTGACAATTATTTGAACTTGCCTTGGTGCTCTAACCACCTGTGGAATGAACTTCCATTTAGCACTTAGAGTGGCATCACATTGTTCAGAGCACCAGTTAAAGGACTCTAACTCAAGGCACTTGGCAATGCTTCTATTTCACTTGTATTAACAGACAATAAATGCAATCAAATCCAAAGAAGATTGCTGGTGAATCCCTCAGAAAGAATGTATGAAGAGGTTTAAGAGTTCGCTGTCATGACTGAGATGAGTTCCACTTGTTCAAGTGGTCAAGCAAGTGCTAGAGATACCATTATCAAGAATGATGTAGAGCAGTGTTTCCCAAACTTCTCTCATCTGAGAATCACCTGGTGGAGTTGTTAAAATACAGATTCCTGAATCCCAACTAAGAATTTTTGTGAACATATAGGTAAAATTGTATACTTAACTTAGTGCACTAGTTGGCTCAGTGGTAGAGCATCGGTCTGTGGACTGAAGGGTCCCAGGTTGGATTCCGGTCAAGGGCATGTACCTTGGTTGCGGGCACATTCCCGGTGGGGGGTGTGCGGGAGGCAGCTGGTCGGTGTTTCTCTCTCATCGACATTTCTAGCTCTCTATCCCTCTCCCTTCCTCCCTGTAAAATATCAATTATATATATATATATATATATATATATATATATATATATATATGTATGTATATATATACATATATATTTAAAAACAATTGTATACTTAACTTAGTTCACTAGTTACAATTGTATACTTAACTTAGTGCACTAGTTACAATTGTATACTTAACATACAGGTAAAATTGTAACTAGTGCACTAAGTATACAATTGTAACTAGTGCACTAAGTTAAGTATACAATTTTACCTATATGTTCACAAAAATTCTAGTTTAGCACTTCTTAGTTGGGATTCAGGAATCTGTATTTTAACAACTCCACCAGGTGATTCTCATCATGAGACAAGTTTGGGAAACACTGATGTAGAGGATTGGTTTAGACATAGAGAAACATGAGGTATTAAAGAGTGTAAAAAGAGCTCATGTAAGCAGAACTAGACTTCATGGTCACTTGGGATTCCTGAGGGTCATTTTGACTCTATACAACTCGTGCCTCATGGGTTCCTTTTAGAATCCAATGTTGTGAGATATGTCTTTTTTCTTTTAATATTTCATTCTTTTATCTCTTTTCTAAACTACATTGTAACCTGTTGAGGATAAGAATTATACTTCAAATACTATAACACATGTTTGACAAATATTTAACAAAATCATAATGGAAATGGAATATATAAAGATAAAGTGGTAGCAGAATAAGGCAGAGGGAAGTCAACAGGGAGCCTGAACAATAGTAGCAAATCTCTTACTTGAGTGTATTACATACATTGTTTCCTTTAATCCTCTAACAGCCCTATTTGATAAAACAGTAATGACCCCTGCCTTACAGAGGAAGAAACCTAGGTTTAGAGAGAGCTTGAGTAACTTGCTTGAGGTTGCCCTCAGACATGTGGCAGAGATAGGTTTCAAATGTAAATCTAAGCCTGCGTCCAGTGTCCACAATCCTGAATCTTCAGCCACGTTATCTTCCAAAAGTCCTTTCTCTTCTTGTTTCCTTTCCAATCTGGAAACCTAGAGGATCCTTCCTATGCAATGACAGGCTGGCCAATGGTAATTGTTTTCTTTCACTGTTCTATAGACTACTTAATGTAGTCATGAGCCTACTAAAATTTGAAAAATGAGGCATACTTTCTATTTTAATATTAAAGTTGGAAGATCACATTGTCCACACGAATAAATCAGTTAGTTCCCTACTTAGCTGTGTGGACTGTCAGACCCTCTAAAGAGGATTGGGGAAGAACCAACCTGGATCTGATTTTTTTTTCTTCATGGATTGATAGAGATAATTTATTTTCTTGGTGACAAATTATCTCTACCTTCAAGATTTGATGATTCACATGGGTTAGATTGATTGTGCTAATGGAGTAAAAAAAGCTTGGAGACTTCAGGAACAAATGTTTTGACAATGGCTCCTCTGACCAAATTAGCAGAGTGTTGACTATTCCCACACCCTATGAGTAGATACAAATATTGCTCTTCCCAGTGAATGAAACTGGTGGGATTCTTTGCTTAAAGAAACATTGAAGGTAAAAGAAAGGAAGAGAAGACCAAAAGAACCTGGCTCTTTTGAAAAGAACTTATTAAAGAGATTTTTTTGCCCAGGAAAATGTTGGCTTTGGCTGCTCTCTAGTGGTGGGCAGTGTTCACTGTCAGCAGCTCCTCCACAGAGATTCCAAATTGAAGGATAAAAATGGAAAAATCCAAGCACTTGCTTGGCTACTTAAAGATGGGTTGTTGCAAGAAAGGATATGCATACACACACACACACACACACACACACACACACACACACACACACATACACACAAGCACATGCAATAGGCCTGGGGAAGATAGGAACGCACCTTTCTCTGAATGGTAAAGGAGAACTGGGGTAGAAAGATGGAGACTTCTACAGAAAGGTGTGAGAGAGAAGAACACCATTTTCAGAATCTTTATACTTGCCTGATGGCTGTGCTCACCTTCCTCTTTTCATAATTATTGGAAGTAGCAATAGGAAGGCCTCACCTTCTTCAGTGATGCTTAGTCTAAATTTAGGTTCTGGTGGTTTCCAAAATTGGTGTTGTGCTGGCTCCAGAGTTTCAGCTGGCTTCTTACCCAGCCTTACAGAGCATGAAGAAGAGAATGGGAATATAGTTCTTGCCACCTTGTACCATGCCCATTTCTGGAGGATATATGGAGGCCCTACCTATTCTTTTTTCTATCCTGCATAAGTGGGAGAGCACATGTGGTGTGTGTGTGTGTGTGTGGTGTGTGTGTGTGTGTGTGTGTGTGTGTGTGTGTGTGTGTGTGTGTAGTGTGTAGTTCTGGTGCCACACATCCCAGTTATCCCCAAATCATATTAGATGTATGAACTGATGTTTGTTTCATAAGCATTTAAGAAAAAAAAAAAGAAGTAAAAACAGTTTAAGGTTCGTTTTTTAGTTTTTGGCCCACAGTTAACTTATAATATGTGTTCTGTTCTGCCAGTGTTAATTTTCTAAGGAAATCTGGGTAGTCCCTTCATCCACTTGGGTCTTACTGACTACATCTATGAATTGGTGAGTGGCGATGGAGAGAGGCTGGTTGCTCATCTAGGCCCCTTTTACCTTTGACACACTGTGACCTCATGATTCATCCAAAAACACATATTAAGTTAGCTGAACAATAGCCTGGATTATGTGAGAAACTATTTGAGTTTTCACAGAGGATTACTCCGACCACATAGAAGGAGAGCAGGCAAGTGCACAGTGGTCATCTGAAGGCACTTCCTTTCAGAAGAGTAGATGATTAGATCATAACTCTCAGCAGAATGAAGGTTTATGGGATGCTTCCCATATCTTCCATGTTCTCAATCTGATTTGTGTTTGTGTCCCCTCTCTGTACAACAAACTGGAGGCTTAGAACCATTATTTGGATAATTGAAGCAGAAAGAAGTGACACAGTACCCACATAGGCTGCAATTATCTAGAATAGTTTAGGCAGATGTGGAGCTGAACCCAGATTACCAGGATCGTGCTTCAATTCTTCTGAAAAATGTCAATGCTGATTGCATGATACCTTCAATGCAGTTTCACAGAGGCCTGAGGAGAGAGGAAATTTGTCCCTTGACATGACTAAAGGGAACAGATCGGGTAAAATAGTCCATATTAGGTAAGACTTGGTAGAAGATAAAAGTAGTAAAATGACTGGTGCTCACATGGATTGTGGAGAACCAAAAATTGCTTCTATAAACATGCCCAGGGAACTAGAGAGACCATGGGAAATGAAGGCTGCTAATAAGTGAGGTTGGGTATGAAATAGATGATGATTCTAAACTGGCTCAGAGAGTGAACACATGATTTAAATCTAGTGCTCTAACAGGAAAAATGAAGCAAAGACGTTTGAGCTATTGAGATATAATAAAACCTCGCCAATTATCTTTTGGCAACAATTAGGTGAGGAAATACAGAATTTAGAAAATTTGCACATTTATAAATCAGCCAGACAGGCACTTGAGAGTATTAAGGAATTTGGGTGATATGAGATACTTACTAAACAGCTCACACTTCATTTTGGGGGGAAAAAATACATATATATATATATATATATATATATATATATATATATATATAACTTGGAAGATAGCAAATGTTCATTTTTAAGAAAAGGAAATAAGAAAATCTTTTTTCTGAAAGTTGTGTTATTTCCTGAAAAAGTAATCCTACAAATTTAAGGATCAAGTAGTGAACAAAAAATAAACACAATAGTATTTGTTTATATTTAAACCCTAGACATTTTTATGACCAATCCAAGAAGTATAATAATAGTGATAAGTAGAAAAAGAAGAAACAAATAATAAAAGGTAATAATATAGAATATGAGTAAGTATATATTATAATTAATAAACATTAAAGTCCAGGAGGCTAAAGCCTTGCTGAACAAGGCTAGAGAATTTCACTATATGTAATGGAAGAAAAATGCCTTTATTAGCCATGAGAGCCTGACAAATTGACTTAACCTCCCTGTGTCTGAACTATTGGTAATCTTTTTACAGGACATGAAACTCCTGATTTTTATGAAGATCAAATGAGCACATGATGTGAGTGCAATATCTAAAATTGCCTGACCATTAGTAAAGTCTAATTCCCTTATATTCCCATTAAAAAACAACTGCATTGGCTTTTGGGAGTTAAAAATTTGGATATTTTCTGCATACTTCTTCAACTAATTAAAGAAAGGCATTTCAGAAATAATTTGGGACAAATATTCCATTTTGTGGGTTAAGAAACTGAAGTTAGGAAGTACTTTCTGGCCTGCTGAAAGTCATGCAGGTGGTTTCTATTGTGGACAGGACACAGGCTTCTGACTCTTGTTCTAAAGCTTCTCTTCTCCTACCATGATGTCATTAGTGTCCAATCACAATGACATTGCCAAGAGAGAAGAGATCCTAAGGGAGAAAGAGCTTTCCAGAGAATAATTTCTTTACAATGAGGCACTCTGAAACATAAGACTGTGCATAGATGGAAATGATTATTTGGACTCCTGGGAACCCCAGGAATAATTCTTAGTTCTAAGGCCATTAGTACATGGACAAAATCTACTTAACGTTATAGAGTTTGAGAATGAAAAAGGACTTTCAGTGTAAATGGCAACATAAAGAAAGGGAAGCTAATGCCAATATTATTATTATGAAAATAGTTTTGATGTCATGAACCATCTAACAGAGCCTCAAGTTCCCCTAGGGTTCCACAACCCCTCTTTGAGACCAATGCTCCTGTCTAGTTTAGCTCTATAAGTAAAACATGACAATTATGAGGTTGATACTAAGTATTGTGAATATTCAATGAGGTGTTTCCAGTTTAGCATGTTAAAACCGGGGTCCTTCCACACCCTATGTAAGCTCTGGGAATTCTTTTGCTTATGGTGATTCTTTGTCATGACTCATGGAGTTTAATCCTCAGTTCAGTGCTAAGCCAAAGACTTGGGTAGATTTCTTTGCAGGTTTTTTTTTTTGTTTTGTTTTGTTTTTTGTTTTTGTTTTTTTGCTATTCTTTATTTCAGCATATCTGCCTCCTAAGTACTAACTTCCTCAGCTTCCAGTCCCCACTTCTCAAGTCAAATGGGTGGTATGTTCTTCTTGCTATAGTTGAAAAAATGCCTTAAGGTAGAAATCTGGGAAAATCATAGAGCTATATTTTTTCCCCTTTTCTCAGACACCATCGTCTTTCACTTCCCATTGTCAAATGTCTGAGAATTGTGTGTGTGTTACATTCTATTTCTCTAGTTGTTCATCATAGAAGGAAAATTGATTCCATTTACTCCCCCATGCCCAGCTGGGGATGTCAAATTATTATATTTTTAAAACCATTATCTTCAATGGGTTTTTCAATGATTTTGTTTTCTTGTGTTATAATGATTATATTTTCCATATCTCTAGAAATATTTATAATCTTGATTCATCATTTCTCTAAAACTTTAATTTGACATGGTATAAATCATGATCTTGTATGCCTTTTGAGGTAGTTGTACTCCTCTGACATCTAGTTATTATAGCTATGAGTTTACTATGTTCCCTGGGTACATTAGCTTTTTTGATTGCTAATGTTATTTGGAGAAGAATTTAGATAAAAGTTTTGTTCTGTGTTAGAATCTAATAGGTTTAAGAAAAGGGGAAGGGATGAACCTGTGAACTGAGAAATGCAGGTACTAGAAGTCCTTTGTTTACCACTTCCACTGGCTGCCACCCCACCATTCAATTCTTCTGGTTATGGTTTCATCTTCTGGACATGAGAAAAGCAGTGAAAGGAGGCATTTTCCTTAGAGTGTGACATTAGCCTTGAGGATTTTGATCTGAAGGATTGGGGAATGAATGACTAGAATTGGTTAACTATAACTGTACTCTTCATTCTGGCAGATCTTTGGAAGGACCTTAGCCCCTGGAAACCTACACTGAGGTTCAGGTCCACCACTGTAGATTTCTCCCACTATGTTGGCAGTCAGTGATGGTCTTAGGCATCACTGGCAAATGGCATGCAACATCCATCTCTATTCCAGTCTTTATTTTTTCACTTGTGCTGGATTTGCCAGCCAAAAATAGCCCAGTGTTTTCCACAGGTGTTTGATATTGCTATTATCAGTTTTGGGGATCCATGTCTTCCTTTTATTTCTAATATTTCTCCAGGTTTTAAAAATTATCAATTGGAGTGAGCCATTACTGCCATTTTATAATTAAATATCTCTAATTCTCAGTTTCTAAGTTTAAAATGAGGGTAATATTAATATATATCTTATAGAAGATCAAATGAAAAAATATACATAATGTTGTATTTTCTGGAACAGTATAACAACTCCCTTCAAGTTTGCTTTTGCTGTTCTTGCTAGTGTTATAATTAATTATGAAACATTCAACAGAACAAATCCAAAAATAACATTACATAAGAGACTTACTGTATATCAATTTATTGTCACTCACTGAGTATGTTTATTAAACTAAGTAAACTTATTTACTAAGTCACCTAATTGTATATTATTCAGGGATATCTTTCCATTTGTCCACAAGCATCTCATGGAAAGTACCTGCCAATGCTGTGTTAAAACTTAGAGATGTTACTTATACACAGAGCTCTGTTCTAGTTTACCAGGAAAGATAAATTAATCCCTCATTTTTTCCTTTTTGAGAGATTAACAGTTCAGCAATAATGATCAGCATTTCTAAAACTTATAATATATGTATACACACATAAGACCACAGATAATGCAGAGAGAAAACAGATAAAATGAAGCTATCTCATTTATTTTATTCATCTCTCTTCTCTCTCTCTCTCTCTCTCTCTCTCTCTCTCTCTCTCTCTCTCACACACACACACACACACACACACACACATACACACTAAAATCTAAGGATCCTACTTTAGGAGATACATAATTTTTCTATGATAGAATAAAAAAAGATACTTCTTTTAGCCAATGTACTGCAGATATCAAACTTCTAGCACCAGAAAAGAGAATTCTTTATTAAAGTGAAGTTGCTAAAGAATTTAGTTTAATTAATATTTAATTAATATGTATGGAGTTTCAATGTCAAGTCTTTGGATGTCAACAATGCTATTTCATAGTTTGTTCTCCCCCCCCCCATCTCCTGCTTCTGAAATTTTTTTTTGTTGGAAGAAAAGCATAAGCCTGTGCACCTAATTCTAAAATAAGACCTGCAATGGTTAGTACTTTAATGGAGATATAAGGGTATAGGGTTTCATTGGTCAGTTTATGTCTTAACTTGGCTACACTATGAACCCCAGTTTCTCCTCAAGCACTAAACTAGGTGTACAACAGTATTTGATATATGTAATTAATGTTTACAATTTATTGACTTCAAGTAGAGGAGTTTATTGTAGACTAGAGGCCCAGTGCATAGATTCATGCACTGGTGGGGTTCCTCGGCCTGGCCTACAGGGATCAGGCTAAAACTTGCTCTCGGACATCCCCTGAGGGGTCCTGGATTATGAAAGGGTGCAGGCCTGGCTGAGGGACCCCACCCGTGCACCATAAAGGCTGGGGAAGGACCAAAGGAGGACTGCAGAGTATGCCCAGCCCATCTCACCCAGCCCCTTTTGGTGGGACCCCAGGGGCAAGCTAACCTATCAGTTAGAGCATCTGCCCCTGTTGATCAGTGCCTGTCACAGTGACTGGTTGAACCATTGGGCACAGCATATTAAGCTCTTATTATATAGGATAACCTGGGTGAGTCTGATTTAATAGGTTGAAAGGCTGTGAAAACAAAGGTTTCTTAGAAGAAGAAATTCTGTTATGGAACTCCACTTCAGTTTATGCTGGGGAATTCCAGTCTTCCTTTCCTAATGGCCTATCCCATTCATTTCTAACTTACTCAGAAATCCTTAAAAAAATGGATAAGCTAATTCTTTGCAATATATCTTACTGGTGGGATCCTAAGAGCAATAGAAATTAATTCTGGATTCTTGGTGTTGAAGATTTTGAGCAATGCCTTAGAAGAATGAGATTTAACAGGTAGAGTCAGACCTATTGAAGATAGAAAGTTCTTATACTTCTGAGCTCCATTATTATCTTTTCACTCCTTGAACTATCTTTCACACACTTACTTCCTCACATGTACTCTATTATTTCTATTTGCTGTTTATCATGATGTTAATATTTACCATTTTTTAGTACCTACTGTAACAGAATTTTTAGACTGGAACCTAGATTCTTTGTCTGCCGGAGTCAAAGAATGAATCCACAGACAGAGGGAAGTATAGCAAAAGTGAAGATTTATTGAAGACCAAGTACAGACTCCCACGTGGGGAAAAGGAGAGTCCCACAGAATGGACTCCCACATGGGGAGGGGAAAAGGGTCCTACAGACTTCTTGTTTCATGGTTTATAAAGACCATAGTTCTTCTGTCCTGATATCCTCTCTGATTGGCCACTGTCCCCCTTTTTGATTTGGTCACTATAGCAACTCCTGAACTCAAAAGTCAACAACATGGGACTTGTGATGCCCTCCTACCTTGTTGTGCTTTTCTTTCTGGGCTTTCTTCCTTCTTCTTTATTTTTTAAATACAGACCTTTTTGACTACTTTCAGCTCCCTTGTCTTATGTAAATGCAACTGTTGCTGCTCCCTGTACCTGGCTTCCTTGTGTGTCATGGAGACGTACTTTCTCACAATCTATAGCCCTATATTTTTTTCTATGGATCCCAATTCTAAACCTGCCTATATCCCCCTAAAATTCCTGTTTTACTACTGTGTGTTATGATTGGTTATATTCTTCTAATTTCTTATAACACTTAT
Organism: Pipistrellus kuhlii; assembly: GCF_014108245.1. Taxonomy (NCBI): domain Eukaryota; kingdom Metazoa; phylum Chordata; class Mammalia; order Chiroptera; family Vespertilionidae; genus Pipistrellus; species Pipistrellus kuhlii. Next base: position 7,615,490 of record NW_023425404.1, read on the forward strand.
TATTTTTATTTTATGAATGAGAAAATTGAGTCTCAGATAAAGAACAGTTACAAGCTTTGTCACCTCTTATTTCCACTAGAGAAAGGCCCCTGATATCTATAAGAGACTGTGAGCCTCAGGGAATAAACAAGAAATGTAAAAAATGGCTGCAGAACACTGTTGAAAATGAATGCTTATAATTCTATCTCTGGGTAGTAAAGGAAAAATGTTAAGGTCAGTATTTTCTATGTAAGAAAGAAAATCAGAAAATTTAAATAATATTTTGCATTAATTGGTGTTGTTGAAAGAGAGGAGAGAGAGAGAGAGAGAGAGAGAGAGAGAGAGAGAGAGAGAGAGAGAGAGAGAGAGATTATGAGGAATTGGTTCATGAGATTAATGGAGCAAAGAAGTTCTACAATTTCTTCCTGAAAGCTGGAGACCCAGGAAAGCTGATTGTATAGTTCAGTCCCAAGTCTGAGGCATAAGAACCAGGAAAGCTGGTTTTTTTCTGAGTTCAAGGTCAACACAAGGCCAATATTCAGTTTAAGATGTCAATCAGAGATGCAATTCATTCTTATTCTGCAGTTTATTCTATTTAAGTCCTCAATGAATTTGGTGTTACACACCTTAATTGAGGCTAAGGCAATCTGCTTCACTCAGCTTACTGATTCAAATGCTAAACACATGCAGCACACTAACTGCTTTTTTTCAAAGAAGCAGTGGGGTCTTTCAAAGAAGGTGAAGAAGAAAATCTCATGAGGGTATGGAATTCTAAAGTGTGAAAAGAAGATGGACCAGTAAAATGAAAGTGCTAGCTCATGAGCTGAATACAATGATCACCTTTTTTTTATTTTTCTGATTTTGCATAGGCATCACAGTTATGTGGAAAGAAGAGCAAATCAGAGCAGGGAGCAGGGAGCTTAGGTACTTTAGAGTCAGAAGACTTGCTGATTCTGTTGCTATTCAGCTGCCTGGACTAAAATGAAGTAAATATTAGTTATCTTTGTGCCTGGCTCTGTTGATACCCACCATGCATGCTCCTGTTTTCTTCACTGCCTTCTGTAGCTATGATTGACCTGAAGCCTTTGCTCAATGACAGCAAGTCCAGCTTGCTCAGACCTTGAACTAGGATTACCTGTAAAGGTCTGACAGCTGCGGTAGCTTCCCAGCTGTTTCCAGCATCATCTCAGCACTCCAGACAGTCTCTGTGAATCCTGAGGTATACCTTCTGTCTTCTCTGCCTGCGATTTCTGTCTTGGCTCACAGTGCAGCTGTCTCTTGCAATGAGCTTCCATCGAGCCAGTCATAGGGAGATACTTCCTTTCTGCTAGTCATTTTCTACTGCCACCATCCAGCTCCTCAGGCCACAGACACAAACCAATATCAACCCACAGAGAATCAATCAGGAACTCTGCAGAAGAAAGGGAGCAGGATGGGGTGTGCCTTCCCTCTTCCATCTTTCATGATGCTGCATTCAGAAGAGTTCCATTTGTTTGCAAACTTGTAACACAGGGTGACCAAACTCTGGGAACTGCAGATAAGACCTGTACTTTTTAAAATTTATTTTATAATAACCTAATATGGTGGTAGGCCCATAGAGTTTGATGTAGAGGGATTTCACCTGTAATAGAACACAACTGTTTCTCTTTTTTCCAAAGGCAGCAGAATAAAATACCCTTTATCTTGGGGAGGCATTGACAAGACAGGGGCAGGACTTAAGGGTCAATGAGTACACCTGGAGCCTACTGGAAAATGACCAGGTAAGTAAATTATAACAGGCATTTTACAAAGGCATGGCTGGAATGAAAACATTCTTTGTCATAGAGTGGATAAAGACCTGTTACTTAAAATCTGATCTTTAGACTACTTCATAAAATATTGAGGATAAAAGACCTGATATCACAGAAAAGTGGCATTCTACCCTACCTGATTTTGCTCAGTGGATAGAGCATGGACCTGCAGATTGAAGGGTCCCTGATTGGATTCCCAGTCAGTGCACATGCCTGGGTTGTGGGCTCAATCCCTAGTAGGGAGAATGCAGGAGGAGCTAATCAATGATTCTCTCTTTCATCATTGATGTTTCTCTCTCTTTCTCCCTCTCCCTTCCTCTCAGAAATATATATAGTGAAGATGAAAGATGAAGACTCAGGACTGGACTGTAAAGGAAATTCTTAGTAATACCTTATAAAGATCTTTCAAGGGCTCCTTAAGTAAGAGCAATGGAAATTTTCTATAAGAACCTCAGTAGATGTTATTGACATCTTTTTAAAATATAATTAAGCATAAAATAATAGTTAGAAACTTACATATAGTTTTTGTTTTCTCATAGTGCAGGTTGATATTTTCAATTAATACTTTTCCTATCTTCATAAACACTCAAGTTGGAGAACCCTATTATGTTATTGATATAGGTAAGACATCTGCACAGGACAGCAGGAGAAATCTTATCTGTTATTGCCTTCAGGATTAATTCACTTATTTATTCACTAAATATTTATTGAACAACTGTGTGCTTGACCCTCTTCTAAGTGCTGGATATTATATATATATATATCAGTGAAGAAAACAAATTAAAAAAAACCAAAACTCTTTGCACTCATGGCAAAGCCAGGTCAGTTGTGTTCTATAGAGAAAACTACTATGACAAAACCTATTTCTGCTAAGATGTAAAAAAATGAGAGTTGAGAGATAAATTATAGAAAGAGACAGAGCATCAGCTAGAGTCACACACACCCACACAAATACACACACACACACACACACAGATTATTCCTGAATATGAAAAAAAGGGGAAAGTTCCTTAGTCTTCTCCTAAAATTTAACTTACATGAGGTAGTCCAGGTTTCTAGAGCTAATACATTAATGCTATCGAATATTAGATATTAAATGAGAACAGAAAAAGTGGTGTTTGGTGTTATCTGCTGTCAATTCCAATAATTATGGTGGATTTAATCACGGAAATGTGAGGCTCATTGGGCACAATTATGTGTTATGTCCAGTCTGAAGTTATTCTTCTGGAAAAAGGTTGGAGAGTATGCAGATGAGAGAGAAGACAATGGGTTGGTGGAGAAGAAGCAGGTTTGAGTTAAACAAGGATCAGGAGTCTAAAAAAATATAATCTGCAAAGTATTTATTGGCATCATTCTTTCCACATTTCAGGCCAGAATATGTTAATGACATCTTTTTATTATTGGGTCTAGTAATAATTAATGTCGTTTTTAACATTCGTTTAAAATCTTGCTTGGCGTTGACTTGTATTGACATAACCTTCAAACACGTGGTATCTACAGAACGTGTGAAGTGCAATTAACAAGTTTTGCTTGAAAAAGTTTGTGTTTGGTTTGGTTTTTGTTGCAAAACTAGGGCTAAGAAGATGGCGGATGAAGAGCATATTCGGCACTGCATGCTTTACGAGTTCCAATTAGGAAGAAAAGCAAGTGAGGCTGCAAAAAACATCTGTAGTGCTCTTGGTCAAGATGCAGTTAGCGCCAGAAAATGCCAGCGTTGGTTTGAGAAATTTCGCGAGGGAAATTTTGTGTTAGATGACAAGAGTGGTCGAGGTCGTGTGTCCAATTTTGATCAAGAAGCTCTTCAAGCTCTTTTGGTGCAAAATCCTCAAATTACCCAACAAGAGCTTGCGACAACTTTAAATTGTTCACAAAAAATAATTTCCAATCAATTGCGTGCACTTGGCAAAGTCCAAAAGTTTGGAAAATGGGTTCCTCATGAGTTGACCGACAGCAACCGTAATCAAAGAGTCACAATTTGCAGTTCGCTCCTCTCTCGTCAAAACTGTTTGCTGTTTTTAGAGCAAATTGTTACCGGAGATGAAGAATGGGTGCTGTATGTTAATTTCAAAAGGCAGCCTCAATGGTTGGACAAAAATGAGGCTCCGCAGCCCACGCCAAAACCTGACTTGCATGCGAAAAAAGTGATGTTGTGTGTTTGGTGGAATTTTAAAGGAATTCTTCATTATGAACTTTTACCATCTAACCAAACCATTACAAGTGCAGTGTATAGTGCCCAATTGGAAAGGTTAGCCCAAGCTTTAAGAGAAAAAGAACCCGCGTTGATTAATCGGAAGGGTGTAATTCTTCACCACGATAACGCACGACCGCATACTGCAAGAATCACTGCTGAAAAACTGCGCCAGTTGGAATGGGAAGTTCTCCCTCAACCTGCATATTCTCCTGATATTGCCCCTTCTGATTACCGTTTGTTTCGTTCTTTGCAAAACTTTCTTCTTGGAAAAAAATTTAATAATGAAGAATGCCTCAAAAATGCATTGACCGAATTTTTTGCATCAAAATCACAAGAATTTTACAACAGAGGGATTAGAATGCTTCCTGAGCATTGGGCACAAGTAGTAGAAAACAACGGCAACTATATTGTTGATTAAATTTTGTTGTATTGTTTAAATAAATTCGATTTAAAAAAAAGTATTAGAAAACGACATTAATTATTACTAGACCTAATAGTTTCTTTTTTCTTCCCTTTCAAACCATCAATTAGGCCTTGAGAAAGGAGTCAGTGTACTTTTAACACTTTCTACTTAATCACCTATAGCCATTGCTCATTTAATGATTGTCTGTTTGTACCAAACAAGAAGTAACCATGATTTTAGCAAAAGAAATGGAATGAGAAAGAAATTGCCTAATCAGCCCTGCTCATGCAGTTCTTTGCAAGTAAGATTATTGAATTGTCAGTCTCTGCAGAATTTTAATGAAGCTCCATCTTGCTGGAAAATCCAGCCTTTTGTCAATAGAGTTCAATAACTTGACCACCCATGTAATAAGATGTACCAGTTGAAATCTTTCACACTGCCAAAGCCAGAGGCATGCTAGAAGTACCTTAAAAATATGGAAGCACTTTCTGTGCCTGCCACTATAGATAAAGCTCTGGAGGTCGAGGCTGTAATGCTATTATATAAGTAGTTGTTTCACTGTGGTATAAAGAATGTACCCACTAGTTAAATAATATTTGTAGGGACACAATATGCTAGCCATAATTATTATATGTCAGATATTCTCTTAAAAGTTATACATACAATCACTCTTCTTATTCCCATAACAACTCTGAGTTACTCTCATTATCTCCACTTTGCAAATAAGAAACCTGAAGTTTAGTGCAATGGATAGAGTGACCACAAAGGCTCAAATGTCCTAATTCTTCAAACCTGTGATTATGCTATCTTATATAACAAAAGGGACTTTGTAACTATAATTAAGTTAAGGATCTTGAGATGGAGAGATTATCTGTATTTTCCATGTTATTTTGCTATAATCACAAGGGATCTTACAAAAAGGGAATAGTAAAGCCCAGATATACAGAATAGATGTGATTATGGAATCAAGGGTTAGAATGATACAGGAATAGGCCAGGATCCAGGTGACCTCTAGAAAAAGGAGGAAGGAAGGAAATGGATTCTCCCTTAGACCTTTTGGAAGATACCAGCTCTACCAACACCTTGGCTTTAGCCAAGTGAGGCAGATTTCAGATTTCTGGAATCTAATACTATATAATAAAGATATAATATGCAAATTGACCTTCACTCAACACACAAGATGGCTGCCACAAAATTTCCAGCAGGAGAGGGCAGCTGTGCATGATCAGGTCAGCAGGGGAGGGCAGTTAGGGGTGACTGGGCTGGCAGAGAAGGGCAGTTGGGGGCCACCAGGCTGGCAGGAGAGGGCAGTTAAGGGTAATTAGGCCTGCAGGGGAGGGCAGTTAGGGATGACCAAGTTGGCAAGGAAGGGCAGTTAGGGGTGACCAGGCCAGTAGGGGAGGGCAGTAAGGAGAAATCTGGCCAGCAGGGGAGCAGTTAGGCATCAATCAGGCTGGCATGGGAGTGGTTATAGAGTGAGCAGGCTGGCAGGCAGAAGTGGTTAGGGACAATTAGGCAGGCAGGCAGGCCAGTGGTTGGGAGCCAGCAGTCCTGGATTATAAGAGGGATGTCTGACTGCCCTTTTAGGCCCGATCTACCAACCTCCATCCAGAGTGTTGCTCAGGTCACCTTCTTCATATATGTCTTGGAAACAGATCTAGGATTCTGATAGCTCCTCCTCTTGTGAGTAAACTTAGAAGAAGGACCCAAGTGGGACAAACATCTACAACTGTATTTGGTCTTCTTACCAATTATAATTCCCTTCAACCAAAATATTTGTTATCTCCCCCTTCACTATCCATTCTCTATTCTCCCACCTTTAGCTATCATTTCTGCTGAACCTGGAGGCTTACTTGGTGACTCAACTTCTCTTCCCTGAGGTCCTTGCCCTTCTGAGGCCTAGATTATTGTATCTGGGCAAGTAGTTACCATGATGCACTCAAGTGGATCACTTGGTCCTTATTGTATGACCACAAGGTAACTTCCTCCCAATGATCAAGGTCAATAGTCTTTGCCAGGATGGCCACTTTACATCTTAGCTGCTGGTCCCAGCATTCAAAGAGCCCAAAGGGCCCAAATAGCATTCATACTTATAATTCAATTGGACCCTAAAAAAGTTGTGTTCAATTTGGGAACCAGAGCCTTTAAGTCATTAGGATTAAAAATATAAAGTCCCCCAATTAGTCATTGGAAATAACTCTAGTTGGAACCATATATGGCATAGTACCATATAAATTTTTTAAAATATAATTCATATACATTCCCCTAGAGAATGACTCTCCATCCTCCCTGAATACTCTGTTTTAGTTGGCTCTTTGGGTGTGCTTTTAGCAGGCTACTCCAACAGTCTGGCACCTTCTAGATGATGAACCTTTCCTGGTCTTGCTGTTCCTAGAAAAGCTGTGGTAACAGGACAAGCAGTGGTATAAACTGGATGTCAGGATTTTTATTTAATAAATCTGGCAACCCTACATCTGAGGCATTTCAAAATAAATCTCACTTCTAAGCCTCCTCTTATTATCATTGGCATTGGCCATCCTACACACCTGGCAATACTCTAAATGAGACCTGTTTTCGTAGCTCTTTGGTCATACCTTTCCTCTGTAATGTCCTTCTTCCTGATGGATTGTACCCACCTTTTCAACCTGTTTGGAATGCGCTCTTCCCTTCCTACACCAGGTAGTCATTTATTTCTTACCAATTAAAATTTCCTTTAACCAAAACACTTCCACTGTTCTCTATCTGTCCTCTTTTTAATTATTTATCAAGATTTATAGCAAGGCACAGCTGCCCCGCCCCCCGTGCCACTAAAAAAACACCATTTGTGAGGCTTCTAAAGGCTCTCTTATCTCACCTCCCACAGATGACCTGTGGCAATTACATTTGTATCATATATTTTAGTACTTGGTTTTGAATTATCTTCTATTTTGTGTCTCTTATTTTTGTTCCCCATGTTATTCTAACTTATTTGTGGGAGAAAATTCACTATTCCTTGGAACATCAAACATAGTGCTAAGATCTACAGCTCAAGTTTTCTTGGTTATTGAAATTTACATTTGTTTAAAATTGTCCAGAAAATAAATACATATTTATTTTCATAGTTATATTTTATCACCGTTAATTTCATACAGTGTTGCCTTTTTACTATGTGATTTCTTAAATGAATATAAATAGCATTTTTTGAGGGAAAAAAACCACTTGGAAAAATTAGGATTCTATGCTGGGCTAATTCATTAGAATAGCAGCTATGGTGTTTTGCATAAAAAAAAAAAAAAAAAAAAAAAAAAGTGATCTTAGGATTTTGATTCCATTACCATCAGTTCACTAATTTCTATAAATCAAAATGTAACACATAGTATTAACTTCTAGAAATTTCCAGAAGTTTTGTAGCAAAAATACTATAGGGGAGTTGTAAATTCCAGGGTGGAAGCTAGAAAAACACCCCAAATTCCAATGTAATGAATGATTGGGTTAGAATTGCTACAAATAACATAGTTTTAGTTTTTACTACTATTGAAAATATCTTGTAAGTGATAATTGTTTTACATGAATGTTTTAAAACATGAGTCATTAATGTTTGTTAGCATGTTAGTAGTATAATTAAATGACATTTTAGGAAAATTAGTATTGTAACACTGTCTCAATGGATTAAAGAGTAGAGAAACAAGAGAAGTCCCTGAGATGGGAGGTTGTTATAATTGTCTAGGCTGAAATTAATATGACCTGGACCAGCATGGAGAGATTTTTATAAGATATTAGAGGCCTGGTGCACAAATTTCATGCACGGGGGCGAGGGGATGTCCCTCAGCCCAGCTTGCACCCTCTCCAATCTGGGATCCCTCGAGGGATGTCCAACTGCCCTTTTAGGCCTAATCCCACCGGGATCGAGCCTAAATGGGCAGTCGGACATCCCCCTCACAACCCAGGACTGCTGGCTCCCAACTGCTAGCCTGCCTGCCTTCCTGATTGCCCCTAACGGCTTCTGCCTGCCAGCCTGATCACCGCACGTAACCACTCTCCTACCAGCCTAATTGATGTTTAACTTCTCCCCTACCAGCCTGTTTGTCCCCAACTTCCCTCCTCTGCTGACCTGGTCACCCCTAACTGCCCTCCCCTGCAGGGTTGATCACCTCTAACTACCTTCTCTTGCAGGCTTGGTCCCTCCCAATTGCCCTCCCCTGCTGGCCATCTTGTGGTGACCACCTGTGTCCACATGGGGTAGGAACTTTGTCTATAGGGGGCAGCCATATTGTATGTTAGAGTGATGGTCAATCTGCATATTACTCTTTTATTAGATAGGATAGAGGCCTGGGTGGGGTTCCCTTGGAGCATGGGGTGGCCTGAGCGACTGGTCTGTGGTGGTTTGCAGGCCAGCCACACCCCCAGCGACCCAAGCAGAAGCCCTCATATCTGGAATTTATTTACCTTCTACAATTGAAACTTTGTAGCCTGAAGCAGAGCCAACCCTTCTGCTCACTCCTTGGCTGCCGCCATTTCTATTTGGATTTGTTTACCTTCTATAATTGAAACTTTGTAGCATTGTGTGGAGGCCTGGATCCATGTGTAGAAAGGTTGGCTTCTTCCATTGCCAGGGAAGCTAAAGCTTCTCTCCTGGTAGCCATCTTGGTTGGGTTTATTTGCATACTCACTCTGATTGGCTGGGGGGCATGGCTGCTGGGTGTAGCAGAGTGATGGCTAATTTTCATATTACTCTTTTATTAGGTAGGATTTTTAAGACTAGGTGATTTATACACATGAAGGTGAAAGAATCCCAGTTTTTAAGCCTTGGAAATTGGAAAGGAGAGAAAGGAGGAGTTTCTGGTTGAATTATAAAATCACTGCTTTGCTTTAATCCAGAAATTATGGGTAACTGGAGGTATATATGTCTGAATCATTTGTCGTAGCTTCTCTGTTCAAAATGGTCACACTGGCACTTTTTAATTCATTTAACAGATGTTTGCCAGAAAGGAGTACACTGCACAATTCCTTTCTGAGATTGGCAACATGGTCTCTTTCATTGAGCAATACAACAAAACCTAAACAACTAGATGCTCAAAAAGTAATTGTCCCATTTAATTAATTTTCTGTAGTATTAATGAACAACAACAGCAACAGCAGCAACAATAAACAAAACAAAACAAAACAAAACACATATTAGATTTTCAAACAAAAGTGTTTCCTTGCATTTGCTCACTCACTTGAATGTCTCAGCAGGGCAAAGTGAACTTTTTTTTACAAGAGCAGGTGCTGTTGATCCTTTCATTCTATTATGCTAAGTATTACTGATTGTCTGATTGTAATGAAGAAATATTTACTAAAATATTGTTTTAATAAATTCTGTTCTTTTTGTTTAGTTCTTTGTTGATCAAAGCTTAGCACAAAAACAATACAAACTATTTAAAAGCACTGTTTGAGATAGATTTTGCTCCATCAAGCTGTATGGAAGCAAAGTTGTTCGAGTGTCCTTATACTTGGTAGAGAAATCATTTATGTGAGTAACTAGTCCTTTTGTCCACTTAAAATATTAGACTGACATTTAATTCCAATTTTATTTGCAAAGGACTTGAGAAATTTACTTAGTTTCTGTCACAATATTTCATAAATTTCATTTTTATTCTAAGATAGATGCTGTTATGTTTGAAATTTCCCAAAATGTGTATATTATGGAATTAGGGTCAGTCTGCCTGACTTAAATTCTGTTTTTGCCACTTTTCTGCCTGTGATATAGTATTTTTATGTTAACATTTGTTTTTGTTTTTTAATTATTTATTGAATTTATTGGGGTGACGTTGGTTAATGCAATTACATAGATTTCAGGTATATAATTCTATAATACATCATTGTCTATTGAAGTATCGATATGTTCACTATCCCAATCTGACTGTGATATAATGCAAGTTATTTTTCTACAAATCCTGGTTCTCTTTATCATTAAACTGAGTGCATTAAGCCACCCACTTTATAGTGTCTGGCATGCATGTGGTAAGGTACCCTATAAATGCCAGTAATTATTAACTATTTTTCTTGAGAGATGTTGCTTCATTTCTTCTTGATCTTTCACCAATCAACTGTCAAAAACTTGGCCAATTTCATTTGAAGTTTTTTTTTTAAAAAATAAATGTCTAGAAATGAAGAAAGGTGTCAAGAGCTTCCTCAATAGTAGTTTTACAAATTATCCTATATAGATAATAAAAGCCAAATATGCAAATTGTCCCTTTGGGCAGTCATTCAACAGGGAATTCAACTGGGAGGCTGGGAGTTCAACCGATCACTATGATGTGCACTAACCACCAGGGGATGACACAGAACATGGTGAGTATTAGAAACATGGCACTGGTAGTGAGTGGCAGTAGAGATGGTGTTGGCCCTGATGGGCCCTGATGAGAGTGGGACCGTGGCAGGAGGGTGGAGCAGGTGAGCAGGCAATGCCAGGCCAAGGCAGGTGCAAGGGGGGGCCTGATTGCCCCACCAATTATTCCCAGATGGTGACCAGTGGCAGTGGTGGGGGATGGGGTCACTTCCCAGTTCCCAGGCTCTGAGGGAGCCAGGCATGGGGCCCTGCCCCGATCGATCATCCCACAGGTGGGATGGTGGAGTAGGTGAGGGGGCCGCACCAGGCCAAGATGGGGGCTAGACAGGGCTGCAGGGCTGCAAAGCTGGGGGAATGAGATGGGGCCCAATCTCCACAGGCCACCCCAAGGGACCCCACTCATGCACAAATTTGTGCACTGGGCCTCTAGTCTCATAATAAATGTTAAATGTTTTAAAATCCTAAAAAGTAAAAAGCATATCCTGGCCTAAAACAAGAAGAATAAAAAACTATGACGCTACTAAGAACTATCTATAACATGCATAATAGTGGCTCATTCACTAGAGTTAGGATCATTGGTTATATATTAATATGAGGAAAAGTGCTTTAGCAAAAGATTGTAAATTTTAGTTGTCATTGAAGAAACTAAACTAGAGGGTCTTTTTAAAACATACCACTTATTTTTTCTTTACTGATATAGATGATGAAAAATGAGTTCTTCATGATAATTTTAAACATGTCATGCCCACTGGCTGGTGTGGCTCAGTGGCTGAGCATGAACCTATGAACCAGGAGATCATGTTTTTATTCCCAACAGCACACATGACCAGGTTATGGCTTGATACCAGTATGGGGCATGCAGGAGACAACTGATCAATGATTCTCTCTCATAATTGATGTTTCTATCTCTCTCCCTCTCTCTTTCTTTTGAAATCAATAATCGTATATAATAAGAGCATAATATGTAAATTGACCAAACAATGGAATGACCAGTTGGCAGGGGGTAGGGCCAGTGAGCAGGTGGTGTCAGGCCAACCAAGGTACATGCCAGAGGGCAGAGGAAGGGAACTGTGATGGAGTAGGATGGGACCAGTTGCAGTGGAGGGTTATGAGGGAGCTGGCACTGTCCCCTGATCAGCCCATTTGGTCGCCTCCTGCAGAGGAAGGCCAGACTGTGGCTTAGGCCTGCTCCCTGAGGACTCCCAGACCAGAAGAGGGTGCAGGCCATGCTCAGGGACCCTCCCAGTGCACAAATTTTTATGCACCAGGCCTCTAATATATATATATCTACTAGAAGGCCCGTTGTACAAAAATTCATGTACTGGGCCAGGAGGGGGTCTCTCTCACAGTCCAGGATCCCTTGGGGGATGTCGACTAATGGCTTGGGGGAGTGGGCTTAAGTCATTAGTTAGATATCCAGGAAGTATGAGAGGCTTCTGCCATCACCTCTGCATCGGCCAGCCATGAGCCAGCTTCGGGCTGAGTGCTGCTTCCCATCTTTCCCCTGGTGGTCTGTGCACATCATAGCAACTGGTTGTTCTTGATCATTCCACCATTAGAGTCAATTTGCACATTACCCTTTTATTATATAGGATACATATTGTGATATATATCCTATATAATAAAAGGGTAATGTGTAAATTGACTAAATGGCCCAAACAGCAGAATGACCATCTGGATGACTATTCTGATCATCATCCAGGACCACACTATGACACCCACTGGCACTAGGCCAGCCAAGTTGGGTGCAATGTGATTGGTCGGGGGCCCGGCCATCACCTCATGATTACCCTGCAGAGGGAGGGTCAGGCCACTGGCTGGTAAGGTAATTAATTGGGGGGCTCCACAATCACCCCAAAGAGGGAGGCCCAGGTCACCAACCAGTAGTCCCGGGTGCCAGCAGCTGGAGGCCTCTAGTGTGTGTGTGTGTGTGTGTGTGTGTGCATGCCTAAGTGACTGAATGACTGAACAACCAGTTGACCGGTTCCTATGATGCACACTGACCACCAGGGGTCAGATGCTCAATATACAGGATCTGGCACCTTCCTGTCTGGATTGGGCCTGTTGGGATCAGGCTGAACTGGCTATCTGACATCTTCCCATATTGCAAGAGGGTGCAGGCCAAGCCAAGGGCCCCCATCAGTGCACAAATCTGTGCACTGGGATTCTAATATATACATATATAAATCCATGTCTATGCCATGTTGCAACTAGGCTCTTAATAGTATTGAAACTATATAACCCTGTCAATAAATTTTCTTGGCATCATAATTCCTGAGTCTTGGTGAAATAGGAAGGAATCTCTCTCTGGGTCATAGCTGTCCAAGTTCTTATCCAAAGAATTTTGGGCAAAGTCATTCTAATTGCTCAAAGTGGAAGAAAGTAGATATAAGAGGATAGCTCTTTCATTGCTATGCAATGTTACTGCACACTGGTTCAGCTGAGCAGCATACAAAACCTGATTTCAGTTACTTCTGCACAGGTATTCTGAATGTCATTACTTTCTTTGGATTTTGGCCAACATGTCTGGGTTATGAGCATCTTGTTTAAGGCACTTTGTGCTGTGGGACCATCAAGGAATAAACATGCTCAGTGCCTAATTCTTTATATTTCATAGCAGTAAGAAAGAAATGTGATTATTTTATTTATCACTATTTCCAAATGAAGCAGAGCACAAATCAGAGTGCTTTTTGTAGGTGTTAGGATGACCTGGGGAACTTTTGAAACATTTAGATGACTAGCAGAGGCAGTCATTAATATTCACTATTTGTCCTTCACTTATATTCAAAGCGACTTATAGCAACTTACAGATTTAAACAGTGCAAAATAAGACATTTGAGGATAAAAGAGAATGAAAAGAACAGATGGTTTGCTGCATCACAGTTAAGTAGATTCCACCATGTTGGAAAGGAACTTGGCTTTTGTTTTGTGTCAAAAATAAACATACACCAAAATGTGTGACTTTCTCTTATTTTTCTTTGGTTGAATCTAGCACAGAATAGGCATTTACAATGTTGGGGGGAACAAAGGGTAAACAAATATAATACATCTTCAGTGATGTTTTCCTGACAACAGAAATCAAAGAGAAATCTATTGGGTGGTTCCTTGTAACAATCACAATTTGGGCAGTAACCTTAAGCATGTTTCTACACAAGGAATTAAATTATTGAACTAAGCCAGCATCCTTGAGTCTTTGTTGCATTTTTTCCCAAAGTTCCCAAATTCAGATACATCAAGAAATACCTTTATCTAGAAAAGGAATCAATATAAATGTTTTACTCAACAGATTTCTGAGAGCTACCATTGTTCTAAAGATGAGTAAAACCCAGCTTCTACTTTGAAGTACTAACAGTCCAGAAAGTAAATTTATAACTGTATCACACCTGAAAAACAAGAAACAGAAAATAAATATTCAAGCATAATTTTAAAAACATTTTAAGGCCCTGGTTTGGCTCAGTGGATAGAATGTTGACCTGCAGACTGAAGGTTCCCAGATTTGTTTCTGGTCAAAGACATGTATCTCAGTTGAAGACTTTTCCCAGGCATGGCAAACAATGTATTTCTCTCACATTGATGTTACTCTGTTTTTTCCTCTCTCTTCCATTCTTTCTAAATATCAATGAAAAAAGTATCCTCAGGTGAAGATTAAAAAACAAAACAAAGCAAAACAAATAAATACTACAACATTAAACTGGAGTATAAAGTGCTTTTGGATAGTGGAGGAATTGCTCGTTTATCTTTTTGTTTTATGTTATTGATTTCAGAGAGAAAGGGAGAGAGAAAGAAATATCAATGATGATAGATAATCATCAATTGGCTTCTTCCTGCATGCCGGACACTAGGGATCAAGCAGCAACCAGGCATGTGTCCTGACCAGGAATTGAACAGTGACTTCCTGGTTCATAGGTTGATACTCACTGATCCACACCTGCCAGGTGGAGGTGAAATGGTTTAAAGGAGAAGTAGCTCAGCTAATGATTGTTGTACCTTGAGGGATAGTTTGGATTTCTACTGCCTGAGGCAGGACACAGGTTGTCATTCAGGTAGACATATAAAACAAAATGATCCAGCACATTTGTGTGTTAAAAAAAAAAAAGTACAGTTAATTTAAATCATTGGATGTCCTACATGGAAGATAAAAGAAATATAGTAGTAATGATTGGGACTGAATTTTGCATGATCTTAAACATCAGAATTAGGCTATGGGAAGTCATAGAAAGTTCTGGAGACATTATATATACTTTCTAAAAGTGGCAATGGCAGTAGAGTGGAGAGATTTGGAAATAAATGGATTTGAGTTGATCAGATGATAAGAAATTTGAGCTCAGATTGAGTATTTTACTGGGAGTGTTAGGAAAGCTTTCTGGTCAAGTTTGACATTAATTGGAATAGAAAATCTTATTTTTAGATTCAACTTCCTTTGTTATTAATAAAGTAGTACATTTAATTGACAATTCCCATAAGGGAGATATATCCATTGCTTCTGCTATATCATTTAAATAGTGGAAGATGAGCACATTGGTAACCTTTTTCAAAACCTTATAGTTACTAAGTTTTTGTTTGTTTGTAAGCTGAAGGCATCCTTCTTATGATGCTTCAGTTTCATCTGACTTTTAACTTGAACTGTCTGCCTTTATGTTGTTTTAGTTTCTGAGCTCTGTTTTACTCTTTTGAATTCTAAAATGATATTTTTAAGTCAATAAGGCACCATGATTAATATAAGAGCATCAATTTCATGACTAGAAATCCATGAGGTGACTAGGTAGAGACTTTATTTAATGGTTTAAGAACACAGAATGGGTTTCTTTCTTTCTTTCTTTCTTTCTTTCTTTCTTAACCAACTCAGAGAAAAACTTTGAACAAAAATATAAAATACTAAAAAACTAATATTTATTATACTCCTGCACTTAGTGCTGTGCTGGTGTTTTTAAAAAAGTGGTAGCTCCACAGTAAATAATATGATGGAAAAGACAAAGAAAGAGGACCAGAGGACCCAAACAAGCACCTCTAAAATTAATGCTACCTGAGGGAGGCCAACATCACCACCCGTGCTTCTCTATCTAGGCCTGTCCAGCAGCCACTGCCACTGCAGATCAGCCCTGCCTCTCTCTCTTTGAGAGGTCTGCAGTTCACCCCACTCATCTGCTGCACGCAGCTTGGTGTTAGGTTGAGTCTCCAATCATTGTGGATGTTGTGACCCTGGATTTTTATTTATGAATAAATGTATTTTTCTTGTCTTCATTTCATTGTAATATAATGCAATGGTAAAAGATACTTCTTTTTACATAATTTGGATTTCATTCATTGTGATATCCTAAAAGATTAAAAAAATAAAGCTAAATTGGATTGAAAATATGCAACATTTGAATATATTTTATCAATATTCAAATATTGTATGTTAAATATATCATTTCTAATTAATCTTTTTTAAAATTTTATTTTACTCTAAAATATTTTAAATGATTCAGTTTAGCCAAAAATCAGTTTGGCTCAGTGGATAGAGCGTCAGCCTGCGGACTGAAAGGTCCCAGGTTCGATTCCGGTCAAGGGCACATACCTTTGTGGCAGGCACATCCCCAGTGTTTCTTTCTCATTGATGTTTCTAACTCTCTATCTCTCTCCCTTCCTTTCTGTAAAAATTCAATAAAATATATTTAAATAAAAAAAGAAAAAAAATGATTCAATTTAAAGAGCCAAATACAAAGTATATTTAAAGAATATTAAAGTAATCTAAATAAGGCTGCAATGTTTATTTTAGTTATTAAAATTAAATAAAATCTCATTAAATGCTGTCATAAAAATAAAACCATTCTCTAGGGCTTCATATTTCTCACATGTTACATCTCAACATACGCATGTATTTGTAAATTGAATGTCATGTGAATTGTTTAATGTTTAATATTACAAAATGTTCATCAGAATGGCTGCAGAAATGGCTCTAATCAGTGAATGCCTTTGGAGCCATTTGTTTCCGTACAACTTGGAAATGACACTTAATTATGTAAGAATTTATTGCATTTATGCTATCTGCGTGGAAGTTTTGACAAGTTAATTAATTTGTCTTTTATCTAACTACCTCTGCTGCAGCTCCAATCCTCTCTTCCCTCCAAAGCAGGGTCCTTTGCCATCCCCAAGGGCACAGCCAGCAAGCCCTCCTGGTGTTCAAGTGGAGGTGCCTTTCCTCTGAGGACTTAGGGCAAGAGGTGTGAGAAGCACTTCTCTGGGTCCCGATTGTGTTCATTGTGAGGAGTGTTGAGGCTGATGTCAGAGCTGAATACAGGATCCCAAGTGCTTCTTTAATACTCGTAGTTCGTGCATTTCAGATACACAAGGGCCTAGGGCAGGGTCTCCTTTTCTAGGTCTGAGAGTGCTAATGTCACAAGTGGATTATGGAGCAACTAACACTCTAATTGAGACCTGTCTGATTCAATCGCCTGCACCCTCATCATGCCACTGCTCTCTTATCTACCTCCTTTGTTAGGCACATAGCCATTTGGACTTGACTTGAGCCTTTGTTGAAAGTGATAAGAAAACGGGGCATCAAAGCCCTGGATATCCTTTCTCTAAAAGCCTTCCTCAAAAATAAAGAGCTAGTGTGTATAGACAGATTGTACCTCAAGTAAGTTTTCCAACTTCCTTTTATGTTAAAAAATGAGTTCCTTTTAAGACTATAATTTAGCCAGGATGCTCCTTCCAAAACCTGATTTTCATTTACTTAAGTAAAAGGTATTTTCCTGGAGCGGACTTCAGAAAACTGTGGGACTGGTTTGGGCCACAGAGGGGGCCCTCGTCATCACTCTCCGCAAACAAAAGAAAGCCTCCCAGCTTGCTGCAGCATTCCTCTGTGTGACGCACACTTCTGTAAACCAACACAGAGGACAGAAAGCCCTCTGTCCCTAAAGAGGCTAACAGTGAGTTTCAAGTGCGAATGAAGGGCTTGAATTAAAATGAACTGTTGATGGTTTCTCCAAGCAGAGTTCGCATAGCCTGAATAATTATTTTCTTCTGCAGTTGTCGAATTTCCAGAAAAAAATAAATGAGAGTGAGGATGTTTGTGTTAATTAGAGATAAAATTCCCTTTATTTTCTTATCTTCTCAAGTCATCTGTGTAGCATTGTGAGTGGTTGTGCAGTAGATACATTTTTCTGGTGATACAATATCCTGAAACAATGATAATACATAATTTTTATGGGAAGGATGAAGGTGACTACTAACTCCACAAAGTCACCTCCTCCCTCCCCATCCCACTCCCATATTATTTTCTGATACAGAAGATCTCAAGAGTGCCAGTGTTTTCACCTGATTCTTTAGTGTAAGCACATGATCAGAATTCAGCTAAGGAATCTATCAGAGCTTCTCAAAATAAAGCAACAAAAATATTCACCTGCAGCTCTCTCCATTCCCCTGGTAACTTCTCATTTTAATTGAGATTTTCTCTTAAAAAATGATGTTATTCTAATATGTCTTCCAACCTTAACTTTCAACTCCAGTTTCTTTGCTGTTTGATGAATTAATTCCATATGAGCAGTTTGCCTTGCTAGTCATGTCCCTGTGTATTTATGGGGAATGCCAAACTTTTACCTTTGCCTCCGCCTTCCTCAATGATGATTGAGTTCATGGAATGATTAAGTAGAAAGCAGCTCTTTATGTCATCTGGTCTAAAAATGTCACACAACAGATCAAAAAACAGAGGCAAGAGAAACTATAATAAGTGCGCTGAGCTGGGATCACTTGTGGAACAAAATGTCACATCCTAAAGCCTGGCCTATGTGGTTCAGAGGTTCAGCACTGAGCCATGAACCCAGAGGTCATATTTTCAAGACACATGCCTGGTTTGTGGGCGTGATCCCCAGTAGGCAGCGTGCAGGAGGAAGCCAATCAATGATTCTCTCTCATCATTGATGCTTCTATCTCTCTCCCTCATCCCTCCCTCTCTCCAAAATCAATAAAATGTATTTTAAAAAAAAGAAGAAATGAGCGGAAGGCTGAAAACTTGTACCAATTTCTTTAGAGCATCTCTTACTCCAGGTTACTCTTTCTCTTTATAATAAGCCTCCAAGGAGTTTACGTTCTCCTAATTACAAGGGGTTCATAAGAGACTATCTCCCCATCTTTTCTAAGCATACCCTTGCTTTGAAACTATTTATATTTTCCAACATACATCATAATTACCTATGCTATATATTCTGTACTTGCCCAAATCTCAGCTACCTCTGAGCTACTAATCAGGTAAACATATTTATAGTAAGTACATAAATACTAATAACTGGCTGATAGTCCCCCCAAAAAGTCCCAGAGATTACTTCAGTTTTAAGAAAAAGAAAATCAGTGATGATTAGCACAAAAAAAGCAAATTGCAATTGGTAAGAATCTCAATAGGAATGTTATATAAATATCTATCCACATGCTGCACGAGTGAAACTAATATAACATTGAATGTCAACTGTAATTGAAAAATAATTTTAAAAATAGGAATAAAGTACAGAGCTATAATCCTACTAACATCTATATTTGCATTTACATGTGACTGTTCATTAAATTATATATAGTTAATTTGAGAACAGGGATTCAGTCATTCTTCATACTTGCTTTTTGTTTGTTTAAAAGAATACCACATAGGACACTCAAACACAAGTGGAGCCAACTGTAATTTCAATTTACGATTCTATAACTAAAAAACAGTGAATGTAAGCAGGGCCTGAACATGCTGCCTCAACAAGGTTGGTTGCTCTCTGGGTGAGCTTCATGCTATTGCGGGCACTCCCACCTGGGAAAGCATATGTCAGCTAAGGGAAGGCCATAGCAGGTACCTCTGTGTTTGAATATGCATATACTGTGGTAAAAGTGACATTACCTTTGACCATGCTGTGTCCTTTAAGGAGAAATTGACATTGAACTTTTAATCCTCCCACCCCACAGCCAAATAACCCTTTCAGCATGTTATTGCAGTAACTATTTTATTCCAGTTCCATTTCAAAATGGATACCAATCTGCACTATAAAGATGCAAAACTCATTCAAGATGTTTTCATCCCTTACAATATAATGTTCACCTTCATACCCAAATTATAGAATCTCTCTCTCTGATGCCCACAACAGGGTTTTTAGTCTTGCTTTAAACTTTTAGAATTTGTCTCTCTTTGTAAACTTAGCATCAGTGAGTAGAGAAGGAATGGTAGAGGATGGAGTCAGTTCTGCTTCTTCTATGTCAACTTAAATTGATGGATCTTTTGCCCAAAGAAAAAGGGAAAATATAATTTACGGTTCTGATTCTTGTGTCTGAAATAGAGATTTCATATTCTAAGGAAATTTCTTAAAGAGAGACTCTGATCTCAATGTGAAAATACCTTTTAGGACTGTATTATCTTTGTGCCAGAGCCTCCTTTGTATTTGCACTTGTTTCATGAGCTATGGGAGGGTGGGCAATACACAATGCCAACAAAATTACAGATGTCTGAATACATCTATTGCTTAAGAGAAACCTTGAAGGTCTAAATTTCTTCAGGGAATAGTTATTACTGATGACTATTCTCAGTGTGACCATTTGTTTTCCTTCAATAATAGAAAAAACACAGGGCAGTAGAAATTTTTGAGAGATGAGTTTGCAATCTTGATAATAGAGGAAGAATATGCTGTATATTAAGTTGTCTGCCTGGCAAGAAGCAATCTTTGAGACCCTAAAATGTTGCACACATTTATTGAGCATTTACTCCATGATAGACACCAAAATTAGATGCTTGGTGTACAAAATCACATTCTGGTTGGTATTGTCATTCTGACTTCTCAGAGGAGTGAAATGGGACTCAGAGACCTAACATTATGGGTTTCATAAATGGCAGGTCTGGGATGCAGACCCAGAATTGACTCTAAGTCCCACATGTTTTCCATCAGACCACACTGCCTTCTTTGTATCCCTCCTTTTACCATGTAAACAGGAAACACCCAATAAAAAATTGGTAAATGAGTGTACAAAAGACTATTGAACTAGATTCAATGTAAATAGAAGATATAAGGTCAAGCTGTGTGAAGTAAAGGTATGTGTTACAGCTCTGGAGTGAGGGCAAGAGGATTCTGGATAAACCCATGATGGACTTTTAACTTTGTTACTCTTTCATCCTTCCAGAAGTCCTCACCTAAAAGTCCCTAAAGGATCCTCTTCAAATCCTCACCACCAACAACACACACTCTCTCCTCTCCCTTTTGATCATAGCTCTTTATTTCAGTGAGTAGGAGTCTAAGATCTCACATCTCAAAGACAATTTAGAGAACATTCACAACCTGCCAATATGGATCTATTAGCAAGGTAAGGCAGAGATGAGTTTATTCTCCATCCAGAAGCCAGAAAATAATCCTAAACTACAAATCAGATGTCAACTCCTCTTGCTTAACAACCTTCTGGCTTCCCTCTGCGCTTCAAATAAACCGAAACTCCTTATGGTAGCCAAGAAGGTCCCTCACGGTATGTCCCCTGTCACTCCTACCATTTTATGTCATGTCCCTCTTGATATTTCCAGTGTTTTTCAGTCATAATCTGCCCCCTGTTAGGCCCTCAAACTCACCATACTCTCCATCTCTCTGGGTCTCCTCATGTGACTCTCTATGTCTGGTTCATCTGCATGACTGGCTCCAGATCATCCTTTGTGTTTCAACTTAAAATCTCCTGCCAAATCAGTGTGGCTCAGTGAGTGAACATAGAGCCATGAACCAAGAGGTCACTGGTTCAATTCCTGATCAGGGCACATGCCTACGTGGCAGGCTCAATTCCCAGTAGGGGGCATGCAGGAGGCAACCAGTCAATGATATTTCTCTCTCATCGATGTCTCTCTCTCTCCATTCCTCTCTCTCTAAAAATCAGCAAAACATATTTTTAAAAATTATCTTCTACAAAGAGACCTTCCACGAGTATTTAGTGAAAAACTACCAAATCCTACTCTTTTGCCCCCATAGCAGTACTGCCAATTATATATCTTCTTAAAGGGCTTTCTCATCAGTGTGTATGCTCCATAAAGGCCAAGGACATGTGTGTCATATTCACCAGTGTTCATTCCTGCCAGGCTCACTGCCCAGCACATATTAAGTGGTCATTAAATCCTCACTGTATGAATGAATGAACCTGAGTGTTCTCACTACAACCTAGGACTCTTTCAGAACATTTTATAGCTTGTCTTTCCTCACCCTTAACCCCTGCCTCCTGCTTGTGGTCACTACCCTAATATTTTTTATTTTTTATTTTTTTTTACTAGTTTACTGTTTTAGCAGGCACTGATTTACTAGATAAACAAAGTTTTCCTGATTTACAATTTAAAAATATTTATGCCTTACTTAAACATACACATATGTGTTCTCAAGAAGGCCACCTTTAAAAAGGATGTTTATGGAGTTCTAAGTTCTGTAGGCATTTATCCGAGAGCAATTTTTCATCTATCCATGACACAGATGCTTGGTCTGCCTATGATGAAGGCTGGGTTTGGTGCAGTAGGAATTTGTATACATTTTACCTGTGCAGGATAATGGAATCCAGCCCAAGTGGGCATAAAATAGCCCTGCAGTCAAATCCGAGCTGTAGAATCTATGAGGAGTGTATATGACCCAGAAAGTGGCTTGGCTCCTGCAGGGCTGGACAGAATTGTGGGAGCTAGCTTAGAAACTGTGTGTGTGTGTGTGTGTTTCTACTACTTCTTTCCATGTAAGCTGAGAGACACTAAGTACAGAGAAATGGGAGCTGTTCCCTAGTAACTGGTAGCCACAGCAGGAATGTAGTTGAATTTTTGGAAAAATCAATAGATCTCCTTAGGTTTCATTATTGGGGGGTCAGTAGCTAGGAGAATCAGTTATCCCCTTATACCAAGGACTTTATACTAATATAAAGGAACTAAAGTCTAGCTGCCAAAGTTGCTCCAAATTCATATGAAGAGGGAGTGTGGAGTCCTGGGTCAGGTGAGGATCATGCTAACTGGGAAGCAAGAGGCAGATAAGTAAACCCTAGGAAGATATCACACACACACACACACACACACACACACACACACTTTGCCTGGCTTATGTTTTACAAATACCTGACTTGGGAAAGTCTGAAGGTCTGGGAGATAAAGAAAGAACCCAGTAACTGTGGTTTATAACATTAGATCTATTTTAGGCTTATTTCACCCATGCCATGGATAAAAAAATAAGTTCAGCTGTTCTGGGGTGAATTTTTTTGCTGTCTCTGTTCAATCTAGGATTTAATGAACCACCTCCTAGCATCTGGGGCTATAGGAATATTCATTCAGATGGGCGGGGTGCTGTTTCCCCTCTCTGGCACTTTTAACAAATATTTCCAGGTTGAATAATAACATACTGTAACGGTAAATATAAAAGTACACATACATTTTGGAAAATAAACTTGGGGTGCAGAAAATCTTTCTTAAACCAGAAATCAGAATGAAAAAAACATGACAGGCTACACAGAATTTTCACCTGATATAAAAGACTAATTTTCAAAATTTAAAATATGGAATGAAAACTGGAAAAATATTTAAAATATATGAAAAAGTTTAATATTTCTAGAAATAATACATGTAACATATGTAACCCACATATGCAGTGATTACTCAACTGTTAATTTACCTGACAACCTCATGAGTTACATGCTGAGCCTCATTTTACAGATGGAAACTGAGGCACAGAGAAGCTAAAATGCTTATTCAAGGCACACAGCTTATATCCCATTTCTGCCTTATAAATAGTAGAAATGGGATGTAAGGAAAGTTTATAGGTAAGAAAGAAAAGCAAACATCCCTCTAGAGCAGTGGTCAGCAAACCGCGGCTCGAGAGCCACGTGCAGCTCTTTGGTCCCTTGAGTGTGGCTCTTTCACAAAATACCATGTGCGGGCATGCATGTACAGTGTAACTAAAACTTTGTTGCCCATGCACAGAAGTTGGTTTTTGGCCTGGGTGAGTCTATTTTGAAGAAGTGGCATTAGAACACTCAAGGGGCCAAAGAGCCACATGTGGCTCATGAGCCGCAGTTTGTGGACCACTGCACTAGAGAAATGAGAGACCTTCTTTAAAAAGACAATAGAAATGAAGAAAAGTCTGCAGTACTTTTATCATCATCATCACAGAAGGTGTTCAGGAAACTCCTTGCTAGACTTCAGAGTCTGAGGAAAGAAACCTGTAAGTCTAGCCTCAAGTTTAGGTGTGAGGTTGAGATTGCTTGTATTTTCACTAACAGAAATTTGGAGTTTCTGGAGAGATGTGACACTCTGGCATTCGGAAAAGGTCAGACACAAGGAGAAGGGCCCAAGATCCGAGAAGAGGCCTGAGAGATGGCTGAGCAGATTCAGGGAGGCTGAGAAATTCTCCCCGGTGGGGATGGGCAGAACCTTGGAAACAGTGAAGTATGACACAGAGGTTTGATTTATTGGCTTTTCTAGGTTGGAAGCCTCTATTATCTCCAAATGTCCTTAAACGTTTACAACTCAAAGCAGGTTTATGTCCTGGCTGATGTGGCTTAGTAGTTGAGCATCAACCAGGAGGTCATGGTCACTGTTTGGTCAGGGCATATTCCCGGGTTGTGGGTTCAATTCCCAGTGTGGGGCATGCAGGAAGTAGTATGTCAATAATTCTCTCTAATCATTGATGTTTCTATCTCTCTCTCTCTCCCTCTTCTGAAGGTGTGTGTGTATATAAAGCAAGCTTAAGTTCACACTGTGTTTGGAACAAAAAAAGGAGTGGTGGTCAGTGCTGTAGAACAGGACAGCAGCCACTAGGGATGAGCCAATGAGCATAACAGACCCCACCATGTGATGCATTCCAGTAGCTATAAATCATAGGATGTGGGCAGGGAGATTAATGAGCAGAAAGAAAATTTTAGAACTGAGAAGGTTGGGATATCCAGGTGGCTCACATCAGAGCTACATAGGCAAAGACACTGAGAACAAATTTTTAGAAAATATATACATAACAATCTGTACAGAAAAAAGATGTTCAGCATCACAGATTATTTTTTAAAAATGCAAATTAAAAATGAGAAATTATTAAGGAGAAGATTGGAGATTTTGAATATATTGCTAATCACTTTGGACACTTACTTCCTGAAAGGTGGTTCAAAAATGAGCTGTGAATTACTGATAACTCTAGCCTTAGGCCTAACTAGAGCCTCTGAGCTTCCTCTCTTTACCCTCATGCCATCCAAATAATATTATTTCTTTTCCATGCCATGACTTAAAAAAAAAGATGGGAAGTACCAGATTAATGTCTAAAGTACTACAATTATCCTGGAGTGGCTTAGCAATAGAGATCAACAGTTTAAGTGCACACACAATTTAACTTGGTGATTCTATTTCTAGGAACACAGAAAATTACTGAAAAAATGCACAAAGGTCTAAGTTCAAGATATTTATTATAGAATCGATTGTAAAAGCACTAAAATGTAAAATTTGCATTTTTATTGATAGATATTTAATTAATAGACGTTTAATTGATAGAGATTTGTAATAGTGCACATCTTTTTAAAAAGACGAAGGCAGTATATGTGTACTGGCATGTTGCTACATACACAGAGTAAAAAATAGAACAAAAATGTTCTGTAGTAACAAAAATGCAGTATTGTTTATGGGCATAAATTATTGCAAGTCAAAATGTAGGCATTGGGGGTTAAACAAAGACTTTCATTTTGGAAAGAAAATATATCTAAAAAAAATTAAAAAAAAATCAATATCAAAAGGTATTTTAAGAGTAAAGTATTATCATCAAGATCTGTTGTACATTTCAGGTAGACAAAGGATACAGGCTTTCATATTGGTGCCTACTCTAGGTTTTTTATGTCTGGATATAACACAGGCACAGTTCACAAACAAAAAGTAGAAGACAGCTTAATGTCATCCTCTAAAGAGATTACATAGTGCAGCCAGGGATGCAAGTGTAGTACTATTGCTTTGGAAACAGGAATTCTGAGGAGAAACAAGCCTTGCTATTTCCAACTTAATTAGAGAAATCTTCAGAATTAGCTTTGAGAATTGCAAAGCCAGCGTCTCCCAAGAATTCTATTCATCTCCCAGTATTTTTCCCCTTTCATGGGATTAAAGAACTAATTCAGTAAGATTGTTGAACAGATTTTTATCAGGCTCAGCTTGTGGATGTGCCAACATTTGAGTGTGTATATTACAGATACATAACTAACAGGTTTGCCTTCTTTCTTTTCCTGCCAAAACCCAAAACATTGACAACAAAGACATAAAATGTGATGAAAACAAAGACATACGTTATTTGGAGTCTGAAAAGGCAGCCTGCCTTCTGGTGGAAGAAATAAACATGCCTTATCACTTCCTAGGCTCTTAGTGAGATGCTTCCCATGCACATTTATTGAGCATCTTCTATGTACAAAGCATTCTTGAGAGCTTTAGAAAACATGTGAACAAATACATAAATATAAGATAGAGGGGCTTATAGACTATAGGACTTATAAACATTTGTTTATAGACTATAAACCAAAGGACATACAAGTAAAAAAATTCGACATTATACTTAGTCATGCAAAAATGGAAGGGTTCTGTGTTTTCTCTATTGCCTCCTATGGGAAACTCATTCTTAAGTTTCAAAGGCTGTGTGTGGCTGCTTGAGGAAAGAAATAGGGACACAAACTTGACATTGAACTCCTTTGACTTCTCACCTTTCAGGTTGATCATTCTCCCTTGGGTAAAATAGTCAGGTAATTCAAACTTGCATTTCCTGCCAGGGCTGACTGGCGGGCCTCCCACTGTTTATTTCCCAAGATGGAGTCTTATTTCAATAGAGAGCTGAGGTAACCCAGGAAGGGGGTTTGGCTTGATTTTCACTTTGTCTCCTAAAGAAGCCTCTCACATTGGAGGACATGTGATGCTTTTGGATCCCTTCCATACAAGAGCTGCCATCTCCGATCTGGGGCTCATCTAACCAGATATCTGTGAGCTAGTCCCTGGGACAGTGGCTGCTACCCAATGAACACTGGCAACTGTGATTTGCAGACTACCTTGTCACCATTTAAGGCTTGGTCAAGCATACTCCTATTTATAATAATAAAAGCATAATATGCTAATTAGACTAGATGTCCTTCAATACATTCTTCCATACAAAGCCTCGTGGGCTGGGGGGGCCAAGGCAGAAGTGGATGCTGCCACTATGGGGCCAAGGCCCTTGCAAGAATTTCATGCATTGGGCCTCTAGTTTTACTATATGCCAGTAGAATAGCACTTTTACTTTATTTCTACCTGCAGTGGAGTAAACTAAAGCATGTAATTAATTCCACCTAAACCAAAGAACAAAACAGTAAAGATTAAAAAACAAATCATCAGTAGATTTTGATTTAAGTATATATAGTCTGTACCAGCCTGGTTCTGAGTAGACAAATAAAATAGGACAGCTTATCACATCTCTGTGATTTATGCCCTAATATATAAGTTCATTATACTATTGGGGAATAAGAAAGTGTTGACTGCACTATGATTATTTTTAATAATAAACACATGAGAAGTTACCCACTTCCTTATTGTATTAAGGAATACACCACCTTGTATTAAGAAGTACAAAACACCCTCTTTTTTCTATGGGTTTTTATTTTTCATTTTTAATGTAATTTGTTCTCATAGTTTTCAGAAAGTAATGCCAATGTGACTATCTAAAGCATGTCATCTAAGAGCATCCACATCACTCAAGTGTGACACTGTTGGAGTCCTCTCCAGGGAGTGACTGAGACTGAGTTTTAAGGAAATCTGATGCCCCTTAAAGCTGTATGCAAAATGTAATGTGTTTACTGGGAAAGGTCCATAGCTTTCAGATTTCCCAAAATTTCTGTGACAAAAATAGGTCAAAACAAAACAAACAAACAAACAAAACTGCCATCTAAATCACAATTGGAACTCTCTCTAAGAACACTTCATCATACATCATGTGGGAAATATCGTAAATAATGTCTCGTTGAATATATATGTTCAACGAGACATTATTTACCACATATATATATATATATATATATATATATATATATATATATATATGGTATATATATAATACTAGTGATCCAGTGCATGAAATTCATGCACATTAAAAGGGAATTAATTAGAAAAAATATTTTAATATTGTTCTTTGCCTTTTTTCTATAATAAAAGTGTCAGAGATGAAAAAAAAAATTAATAAAATGCATATGAAGATCTTTCTCCTGTCAGAGTCTGGGGTACAACTTGGGACCTAGAGTCAAGTCCACTCCCACTACTCACACACACTTTGAAATTGCAGGATACCCAGACCCAGCCGGCCCCGCCCCCATGGGGTGAGTGAGACCCAGACTGGCCTGCCCCACCCCATCAGACCCCTTTGGGCAGGGGGGCACAGCCTCAGGTTCCTCAGCCCAGTGCTGGGTGGAGGGGCACAGTCTCAGGTCCCCCTTCAAGCTCCACCAGGCCGGGGTGGCAGCCTCAGGTCTCCGGGGCCTAGTGCTGGGGCGAGGAGCATGGCTTGAGGTCTACCAGCCTGGAGCCGGGAAGGGGATGGGCCTGAAGTCCCCTCTCAGGAGCTGGATGTTGCCTGAGGTCTCCTGGCCTGGTGCTTGGGTGGACGGCATGGCCTGAGGTCCCCCATCAAGACCTGCTGGGTGGAAGGTGAAGCCTGAGGTCCCCTATAAAGCTCTGCTGGGCGGGGGATGCAGCCAGAGGTCCCTGGGCAGGGCATCGGGGCAGGAGGCATGGTCTGAGGTCTCCTGTCAAGTCCATCGCCCTCCTCTTCACTCTCCCCCCTCCCACAGCATCACATCAGCACTGAACTGGGACAAATGCAGGCAGTGTCACGTCCCTAGCAGGGGATGCAGGCAGGCAGCTTCATCTCAGCGCTACGCAGGAAAGCAGAATAATGTTAGGGCTGGGGGTGGAAGTTCCCACCCCTGTCCCAACCCACAGACTGGTTGTGACTGGGACACTGTAAGGGGCAAATTAGCATATTACCTCTTTATATGTATAGATCACCTATCTTTTCCTGAATTCTTTAAACCTAAAGATAGGTTAGCTCTCTTTGCTCTTTAGAGGCTAAGTCACTAGGGTTTATGGGAAGAAAAGCCAGAAGAAATTAATTTCCTCCCACTCCTTTAGATTTGCTGTACAAATTTAATATGTTAGAACCCCCAGGGCCTGCAGTGGAGCGATATATAAGTACAAAAGTATAAGACTGAAGAACACCGCCTCATATGCTATTGCAATCACATACATACTATTTTTTTTTTCTGTTTTCAAGAGGGAAACACATCCGACCATTTAAGGTACACTTAATTTGCATAGAGAAATGAGAATTTTAAGATGTTTCCATGAGGAGCTGAAAATAGAGTTCGGGCTCCTCTCTCCATCACAGCTAGTGTCAAAATAGCAAAGTGAATAAATTCCTTTTTGTAAAAGTGTTCTGTCTTGGGAATGAAAAAAATATTTGCAAGAATATTTTTAAAAAAACAATACAATTTAGAATATTTTTTTTATTGAGGAAGCTACAAACCCTTTGGAATATCAGAACAATGCTCCCCAATTACTTCAAATGGCTTTTTATCAGAAAGATGTTTCTCATTGAAACAGGATTGTTTTCTTGCTCCTTTGTCTACCCCACCTTGCATGACAACAAGTAACTGTATATCTTTCTCCAAATCTAAACCCTACCTTAGTTGAAAAAATGTCTTTGATATATCTTTTGTCCACCTGAGCAAAAAGCAATCACTTCCATCTATTAATTCCACTAGAAAATATTCCATAGAGAATTATTGCAGCTTTATCTAGTACAAAGAGGTCATTGATCAGCCACGAGTTTGGCTTTTTTAAGACCATGGTGAAATAGCAATCTTTAAAGCCAGATGATACAGATAGAAAGCAGGGTTTTTCTAAATTCCAACAACTCTGAATTTATATAAAGAACTAAATATAAAGCACAATGTCGTCAAAATTAAAACTTTTATGCTTCAAAGGATACTATAAAAAATGAAGAAACAACTCTTGAATTGGGAGAAAATATTTGCAAATCATATACCTGATAAGGGACTTTCTAGAATATATATATATATAAAAAACATACAACTCAGCAATGAAAAGATAATACAATTGAAAAATGATCGAAGTCCTTGAATAGAATTTATCCAAAGAAGACATGTGAATGGCCAACAAACAACATGAAAAGGTGGTTAACATCACTAGCCTTCAGGGAAATGCGAATCAAAAGCACAAGGAGATACTACTCATACACAGTAGGATGGCTATAAGCAAAAAGATATGTAAGAACTATTGGCAAGAATGTGGATAATGGAAATCTATAGAAAGCTGGATAGAATGTAAAACAGTGTGGCCTCCTTGCAAAAACAGTCCCACAGTTCCTTAAAAGGTTCAACACAAACTTACCATGTGTTAACATAAAAAAAAAAAAAAAAAAAAAAAAAAATTGAAAACTGTAAAGAATTCTTTTGAGTTTATTTGAGCCAAACTATCAACATCTGCTGGGAAGCAGAACCTCAAGGAATTGAAATGCTGTTCTGGAGAATGGCGGGTTACATCTGTAATTATACATTGCAATCAAAGAAAAGGGTTATAGATAGGTTATATGAAATCCATTGATGATAGACTAGAGAGGAAAGATAAAGCAAAGTACCATAGGGAAACCCTGGAATTAGATAAAAAGTACAATGATAGACACATACTTAGGTGGATATAGGAAGAATTAACATAACAATAAAGGGATTTATGGTTTTCTGTCCTGGAGCTCAGGCACATTAGGTTATGCCCCACTGGGTCCAGAAAAAGGGAAGTTGTAAATTACCCAGACATTTCAAGAGTATCCTATATAATAAAGAGTAATATGCAAATTGACCATTACTCCAACACAAAAGATGACTGCCCCCATGTGATCAAAGATGGCTGTCTCCTGTGGACACAGATGGCTGCCACAAGATGGTTGGTAGGGGATGCCAATTGTGGGCGATCAGGCCAGCAGAGGAGGGCAGTTGGGAGGGACCAGGCCTGTAAGAGAGGGCAGTTGGGGACATTGAGGTAGGCAGAGGAGGGCAGTTGGAGGTGACAGGCCTGCAGGGGAGAGCAGTTGGGGGGAGGGACCAGGCCTGCAGGGAAGGATAGTGGGGGTGACCAGACCAGCAGGGGAGGGCAGTTAGGGGTGACCAGACCAGCGGAGAAGGGCAGTTAGGTATCAATCAGGCTGGCAGGGGAGTGGTTAAAGGGATGATCAGGTTGACAGACAGTAGCAGTAGGGGCAATTAGGCAAACAGACAGGCAAGCAGTTGGGAGCCAGCAGTCCTGGATTGTCAGAGAAATATCCAACTGCCTGTTTAGGCCCAATCTTGGTGGGATTGGGCCTTAAACGGGCAGTTGGACATCCCTCAAAAGGTCCTAGATTGGAGAGGGTGCAGGCTGGACACCCCCCCCCCCCCCCCCCCCCCCCCCCCCCCCCGCCAACTCTGTGCACCAATTTTGTGCACTGGGCCTCTAGTGTTATTTATGAATACAAAAATACATATAGGCTCAGTTAATGTAAAGGTTGACCTAGTCAGTGAAGCTACTGGCCTACGATGTACAATAACTACCCACTATAACTGCATTTAGTTAGAGTTTTATTTCAGACCATCCTTTGTGGTTACTTTAGGTCTCTGAGTTTGCAAGACTGCCAGGCAGGCCTTCCCTGAGCTTGTCAGGTTAACATGTGGCTCTTTTTGTCTACACATGGAACCCTACAATATGAGGGTTCCTAGGTATAAACTCAAAAGTATTGAAAACCAATGTCTACACTAAAATCTATAGATGAATGTTCATGGTAGCAATATTTATAATAGCCAAATAGTGGGTAGAATCTATACCTGCATTGACTGAAAAAACAAATAAACAAAAGTGATATATTGATACAAAGAATATTATTTAGAGTAAAAAGGTATGAAGTATTGACATATAATATAATGTGGATGAACCTATGTGAATTTTAAATCAATAAAACTCTTATTTTAAAAATGCTACTGGAAACAATGTGTGATTTTTAGAAAATCAAGCATGTAAGGCTGTATACCTGAGTTTTATTAAAATAGTAAGATAAGACAAATAAAATAATGTCAGAGTGATTTTTCTATAATTTGGAGAAAAATAAGATGTTTTTATTTTGATTGATTGATTGATTTAGAGAGGAAGAGAGAGAAGCATAGATTTGTTGTTCTACTTTTTAATGCATTCACTGGTTGATTTTTTTTTTAAGTAGGCATTTTTAATTGATATTTTTATATAGTGAGAAAGGAGGAGAAAGAGAGACATCGATTTATTGTTACACTTTCATATGCATTCATTGGTTGATTATTTTTATTTCAATATTTGTTGTTTTTTTATTGACACTTTTAGAGAGAAAGGAAGGGAGAGGGAGAAAGAAAAAAAATCTGTCACTTGCCTTTGCCTGCCTCCCTTATCAGTGATCTAGCCTGCCACCCGGGCATGTGCCCTGACTGGAAATGGAACTGATGACATCGTGGTGCATGGGATAATGACCAACAAACTGAGCCACACCAGCTGGGTGATTAATTCTTTTTGGATGTGCCCTGACTGGGGATCAAACCTGCAACTTTGGCATATCGGGATGATGCTCTAACCAACTGAGCTATCCAGCAAGAACAAGAAAATAAAGTTTTAAAAAATAAATATAAATCAGAGAAAAAAAGAAAAAAAATGAGGGTAAGGGGAGGATGAAGCCTGGGTTCCTCAATAACTCCAATATACTACACTCAGGTAAAAAAAAAATTGACATTCTGCTAAAAAAAACACCTAAATACCAATTTGAGAAAAAGCCTGAGACCTTTGGGTTGATCAGCTTTGCTGCCCTCTCCTGCAAGGAAGTTCTTCTACTTTAAATGCTTTGACCTTTTGCTCCTTGCAATAATTGACCTAGAGACCTATACACTTAAGTTTTTCCAACTTCCTGGAAAAACATCACTTTAACTCCAGAATTTCCTCTGTTTTCTAGGATATATCTAAGTCCCTGAGCTTTTGTACAGCTCTTTAGCTCTGCCACCACCCGGACCTTGACAAAGAAGTAAGGCACATAGAACAGAGTAAGAATATTAAAAGGAAAATTAAAGTACCCCCAAGGGCCTCTCGTCTGGGATGTCAGCAGTTTATAAGTCACCATGTTTACATATTAGGCCACTCTGTTATATTCTTTGATCCTCAGCATGGGACTAAGGGAGTCTTTGAAAGGATACAAGAAAAAGAGCATCAGAAAGAAGATTTATGGTCCTAGGGGGACAGTCAGCATATTCAGATGCTGGCTATCTCTTTCTGCTTGCTCACACTACAGTGACAGAATAAATAGCCTATGAGTCTTGAGATGAGGACACAAATGGGATCTTTGGTTCCAAGGTCAGCAGGAAGCCAATATTTTCCATTAGGCCAGTGCAACCAAAATCATCAGCAAACTTGAGGGAAAAAAAGTAAATGTTTAAGTCATTGACTCAGTAGCCAAAAGTTTCATAGTGTTAGAATGAGCATGTAATCACTTCTGCTATCCCAAATACTTTATATATATATATATATATATATATATATATATATATATATATATATATATATATATACACACACACACACACACACACATACACTAATAGAAGGATAATATGAAAATTGGTCAGGATGCCCTCACAGTAATGAGCGAATAGCAGGCTACTTGAGGTACCAAGGCCAGCAGGAGTGCTAACGAGTAATGAACAAACCACTGAACAGCAGGCTGTGTGTGGGGAACAGGACAGCAGAGTGGGCAATGAGAGGCAACTAGGCTGGCAGGGGGGGTAGTGAGGGGCGACCAGGTCAGCAGAGGGGCACAGTGAGGTGTGACAAGGCCAGCACAACTAGGCTGGCAGGGGGGGCAGTGAGGGGCGACCAGGTCAGCAGAGGGGCACAGTGAGGTGTGACAAGGCCAGCAGAGGGGGCAGTTAGGGGCAACCAGGCCAGCAGAGGGCAGTTGGAGGTGATCAGGCCAGCAGGGGAGGAAGTAAGGGGTGACAAGACTAGTGGGGGTGCAATTAGGGGTGGTTAGGCTGGCAGGGGAGGCAGTTAGGGGCAATCAGGCAGGCAGGTAGGTGAGCAATTAGGAGCCAGTGGTCCCAAATTGTGAGAGGGATGTTCGATTGCTGGTTTAGGCCAGATCCCTAGGATCAGGCCTAAACCAACATTCAGACATTCCCTAGGGGTCCCGGATTGGAGAGGGTGCAGGCTGGTCTGTGGGGACACCCCCTCCCCCTGTGCACAACTTTTGTGCATAGGGCCTCTAATGTGTACACATATATATTTATATATTTATATTTATAGATTATTTTAGATAAAGAGGATATCAGAATAATACTAAAACATATAAATGTATCAGCAATAACCCAAAATTTGTTATAAATTCCTTAAAGGTAGAAAATTAGAGAGAATCCAAATGACAAAAAGTAAAGATCATAAGATTCTGTGACCCAAAGGCATCAAAGGATAGGGCAGCTATAATGGTGGCAATGATTTTGGATGCTCCTAGTTAATTCAGTTAACAAAGAAAACAGTTTTGAGACCCAAGTGATTGACATCCTATCTAATAAAAGAGTAATATGCAAATTGACCATCACAAGATGGCCGCCCACTTGTGGTCAATGATGGCTGCCCCCATGTGGATACAAGATGGCCACCACAAGATGGCTGGCAGGGGAGGGCAGTTGTGGGCTATCAAGCCAGCAGGGGAGGGCAGTTGGGAGGGACCAGACTTGCAAAGGAGGACAGGTGGGGCAATCAGTCCTACAGGGGAGGGCTGTTAGGTGTAACCTGCAGGGGAGAACAATTAGGGGTGAATGGGCTGGCAGAAGAGGGCAGTTAGGGGGGACTCAGGCCTGCAAGTGAGGGTAGTTGGGAGGGACCAGGCCTGCAGGGAAGGGCAGTTGGGGGGGTACCAGACCTGCAAGGGAAGGCAGTTAGGGGCAATTGGGCCAGCAGGGGAGCAGTTAGGCATTGATCAGGCTGGCAGGGGAGTGGTCAGGGTGTAATTAGGTTGGCAGGCAAAAACAGCTAGGGGCAATCAACCAGGCAGGCAGGCAAGCAGTTGGGAGCTAGCAGTCCTGGATTTTGAGATGGATGTCTGACTGCCCATTTAGGCCCATCCCACTGGGCAGTTGGACATCCCTCAAGGGGTCCCAAATTGGAGAAGGTGCAGGCTGGTCTGAGGGACTCCCCCCTCATCCCCTGCATGAATTTCATGTACTGGGCCTCTAGTTGTAAATAAATGGGTAATTGCATTCAGCGCACTTGGGTCTATTGGAGAAACATCTGGAGATGTTTACTGCATAAGTCTAATGCACTGAACATGTGTGCTAGAGCCAGTGACAAGGTTGCCAATACTTGCTGGTAACAGACTCTCTAGAAGGCAGGATTTTCAGTTTCAGATACTGATGCTCTCCATTATATTATATTACTAAATTACTCCCAGTTCCCTGAATATGCCCACTTCTCTTAGGCTATAATCTTTATACAAGCTATATACCTTTTACCTAGAATACTTCCCTACCCTATGTAAAGTGCTTATAACCCTGCCTCATACATAAAAATGCTCAAGGAATCTTTGTTGGTTTTTATTGTCTAAATTAATTATTATTATTACTCAGTGAAGTCTCATTTCAGGAATCACCTCAGGAAAATAAGGGCCTTCCAAAACACTTATTTTCTTTATGTGGGGAGGAAGGGTCCATGTTGCTTTGATCCTCTATTTCAGTTGTGAGGGGAGGGACTTTTAAGTTATGAATCTCTATATGGTGAGTATACAGCTCACATAACTAGCACATAATCATACATTCAAAATTTTTACTGACTGAGTGAACAAATATCACTGTAAAAGTGACCATTTTCTTCAGATAATCTGCAAGGTATGTGCCTGTCAGCAGATTATTGAACATTAATTATTGTATCTCAGTGGCTAAAAATTGACATCTGTGTGAGCTGAATCACTTTTGACATGGGGAAAAATATTTTATGTCTTCAAATTACATGGCTCAGTGAACTGCCCTGAAAAAGACAAAGGCCATCATCTTGCCAAATCTTCATTGCGTGTCACAATTCTATGATCAGAGCTTTTGAGAGGAATAATTGAAAAATTATCCAGAGAGTTCAACTACTCCCCGTCTCTCCTGCTTCCCCTTTTTTTTGTTAGGCAAGACAGGGTCAGAAGATATGGTCCTAAGACCACTAGCTTTTTCTCAATCGTGGCCACGGAGAATGGGATAGTTCATGTTATG
Source organism: Pipistrellus kuhlii (assembly GCF_014108245.1). Lineage (NCBI taxonomy): Eukaryota > Metazoa > Chordata > Mammalia > Chiroptera > Vespertilionidae > Pipistrellus > Pipistrellus kuhlii. The sequence continues at coordinate 7,651,435 of NW_023425404.1, forward strand.
TGTCAATTTGGCCAGGCCTCAGATGATCTTTACATGTATTTTTAGGTAAAATTACCTTTTATAATGTAGGTGGACCTCATCCAGTCAATTGAAGTCATTGATAAAAAAAAGAATAACCTTCCCACAGGAAGAGGAATTCTGCTAGCAGACTACAACAGCAACTCTTTCTACGTCTTTAGCCTACCTACACTGCATATTTTAGATTTGCCAGCTTCTACAACGATGTGAGTGAATTCCTTAAATCCCCCCTCCCCATCTCTCTCTCTCTTTTCTCCTCCCTACACACACACACACACACACACACACACACACACACACACACCCTCTTATTGGCTCTGTTTCTCTGGAGAGCCCTGACTATTATAGTGAAGATGATGAGTTCCAAAACCACAGCTGACTAACCAATGTAAAATCATAGGCTGAAGCTTAGATTCCTGTCTTCTAGCAAAGGAGTAGGGGGTTCCTTTGACCAAATTATTAAAGTAAGCAGTTTGACATTAATCCCATCCTTCTCACTTTTATGTACTTCTCTAAGCTCCCACACCAAAGGCCAGGTATCCTTATGTTCTTAGAACTCCCATGGGGCTGCCTCTCTCCTATGGAGCGGGTAGTAGCTTAGAAAGAAACCACAAACCTCATTTCGTAGGCATTGATGTGTGTTTGAGAACCCATTCTGGGAGTATTTACTCTTTGTTATGACAAAAATCTTATCTGGGGGCATCTCTATTATGGGATTTCAGCCTTTGTGCAATGTTAAGGGAGCATTTTGGGAACATAATTGGCTTTGACACCTCTCAAGTCATGCCAAGGATGTGGGTTAACACCCAATTAGCTGTTTGGAGCCTGAGAACAGGAGCTACATCATGAGGAAGCTGTTTATAAAGAAACAGTGTGACCTAACAGGAATTGTACCAATTCTTGGATCCCTTGGGGCACCCTTACCTTTTTGCTGGGGCTGCTGTTGACACAGACACTCCCTGTGCCCTCATGGGCTCTGTGGGAAACTACAGGACTGCTTTTTCCTATGTGGGGTCTCTTCCCAGTTGTCATTCAGTTAAACAGGTGCTTTGAACCATGGTGAGAGATCGCTGCCTTACAAAATTCCTCTATAGTGGGTAAGAGTAAATCTCTGTAATACCAATCAACTTTGGGGAAATTGTGGTCTAAGTCTGTGACGTTATTACTATCAAACTTGGATAAACAAAAGGGTACATATGCTTTAAAAGGGCACCGTGAATTATGTATTTTTAATTTTAAAATTGAAATCAGGCATGATTTTATGATGGGATTTGATGTTATTCTTCTTCAGTGGCTATAAGAATAATAAACATTAGGCTTTGTTACCTACTCAATTATGCAATTTCACTGCTACTGTGACAATCAGAGAAATGAAAGACTTGTTTCAACACCTACTAAATTCAGACTGCTTTTAGTCAAATATAAATTCTAATATTCTTTTCAGGAGCATCAATGGTCAAATAATCATGAATCATTTATCAATGATTATCTAGAAGCACCTGCTAAATATATCTTTGTGTGATACTGGAATTTGCACTATATTAAGTAAAATGAGAAACATGATTCCTGCCCTCTAGGGAATATAATCTAAGACATGCTAATATATCAATCAGGTGTGTGTATACATAGATAGTATAGTAGATATTGGTTGTTTGATTTATTAGTATCAATTCTATTTCCTTTAAGGAATCTCTCTCTCTTTTTTTTATGCAGAGGTATGTTGTTCTCCACTCTTACTTTATGTGGTCTAGGTCTGGTTCTCCTACTAGTTTTAGAGGTGGAACATGTGACTCAGAGGTAAGCAAACAGCATATCAACGTGAAAGAATGTGGTCACCAAAGCTGGCATCATCTTACAACTCAAGAGAAGAGCCTGTCTAGTCCTAAAACCAACCAAAGAAAGTTGAATATGGAGGTGATGGGAAGGAGTGGAGGAGGGGGGGAGTGGAGGGGGAACGCAGAGAACTCCAATCCTGAAGACATTGCTTTAGTCTTTAGTAACTTTCTCCTAATAGATTGAATATGGCAGAAGTGGTGTTTTTTAACTTTTGAGGCCAGGTCATAGAAAGGATAAATTTCCCTCAGCTTGCTCTCTCTTGGATCATTCCATCTGGGGAAATCAGTACCATTCATGAGGACACTCAAACAGTCCTGTGGAGAGACCCCTGTGGGGTGAAACTGAGGTCTTATCCCCACCACCTTGACAGGTGAATTGCCTTGGGATCTTGGGAGCAGAACATATAGCCCTAGTCAAATGTTCAGATGACTGCAACTCCAGGTGAGTTTGACCTCAATCTCATGAGAGACCCTGAGGCAGAACCACTCAGATAAATCACTCCATGATTCATGACCCACAGAAATTTCAGGATAATAAGTTCTTATTTTTATTTCAAATCATTATGTTGTATAGGATGGCTTTAAGTTTTTTGTGTTTTTTTTTTTTTAACACAGCAACAGATAATTATCATACTTATATCAAAAGAAAGCTTACTAAATACAGTTAATGAAACCAAAGTAAGCAAATTTACCATTTCTCCCAAGTCAAATTATTTATTTTTTGACTCTGACCCCATTGCACTTTGCATGATCAATGACTATAGCACCGAAGATATAAACCATGAAAACTTTTTGAGGTAGCTACTTACAACAAAGTTTCAGATAAAATATTTAAATGTAAAAAAATGAAATGATAAAAAGAAAATAAGTAATGTTGAAAAGGGAGTTATAAATGTGTCCAGTAACCCATGAATCTACATTGGAAAAGTTTGTCAGCGTTGTTCATGTAAAAACTAGAGGCCTGATGTGCGAAATTCATTCAAGGGGCTCGGCCCTTGCAGGTCTGGCTTTGTCTGGAAGGTCATCTGGAAGGATGTCTGATCTAATTAGCATATTATGCTTTTATTATTATAGATGTAAAACAACAAGCAGAATAAAACCACATACTAAAGTCAAAGATAATAGAAAAACTTAGATAACAAAGGAAATAACAATCCTGATTTTAAAATGTTTAAACTTAAAAAAATAAACGGACAATTAGCAAAAGATAATACACATATGAAAAAAAACTTCCAATATTATTAACAATCAAGAGAAGACATTTTTTAATTTTTTTTTTGTTTTGTTAATCTTCACCCAAGGATAATTTTCCATTGATTGCCTCCACACACATCCCTGACCAGGGCCAGAGATCGAGCCTGCAATTGAGGTATAGGTATGTGCCCTTGACTGGAATCAAATCCATGACCCTTCAGATCATGGGCCAACAAACTTTATCCTCTGAACCAAACTGGCTAGGGCTTATGTTTTAAATTATGAAAAGTTGACAGTTCTCACCATCAGCAAGGCTTTGAAGAATTAGATATTCCTATCCTACTAAGGACCCCATGAATTATTAAATTCTTATTCTTTTTCCTAAGATAGTTTGAATTGAGTTTCTCTCACTTGCATAGATTAAGTATAAAACTCCCCAGGTAAAATTGTTTTTTTATTCTTATAACTTTTCTTATAGGTTTACCAAAATGAAAATATATTTTCCCTGCCCATATTCAAAATTTCAATCCAAATATTTTAAATTTGGCTCAAAAGGAAGATAGGGAAAAACTAATTTCACTTATGCACAGTTCTCAGTTACAAAGTCCAACCTGTCTGCTCTTGCTTGTTTTTGAGTAATCTGATAGCTCAATTTCATCTGGTGTGTGATGAATTTCAAAACAGAAAACTCTAGACGTGCCTTGCTTAAAGCAAGTCCAAAATAAGAAAAAAACAAATTTATACATGAACATCAAATCAAGGAGCATTTTATTTTGCTAGATAGGTGACTTGCTTTTTAAAAAGGGTTTCTTATGTAATTTCTTTAGAGAACAATTTTCTCTAGTGAGCCTCTGACGTGTTTCAGTTTATAAGTAACTTTCTGGAAACATCTATATACATATGGCTAGCTACTGACCACGTGATCCAGAAATTCAACCCCATACTTGACTATTGAGATTAACATGTAGGAACAGAAGCAGGACTGAGGATGAAGCCAAATGGGGTGGGACAAACTTTCATATATCCTCTGTGTAAAATGAATCTTTTTAGCAACACCTGGTACTCTTACTACCTTTACTAATTCTTTTATCCTTGAGATGGTATGGTTTCTGTCTTGTGATGAGCAAAATTTTTTTTAATATATATTTGTGTGCCACTGCAATAAAAAAAAAACTTTATAGAAAGCATGTGTTAAAGCAAAAACAGTCTGATTATATTGCTTGGTTGATTGAGTTCTCTTTTCTGTAGAGTCATAAATGCAGGAATCTCAAGGGCTAGAAAAACATCAACTTACCAGTATAGACTGCATGAAACTGAGGAGAATTTTGAATCTCTGTGTGGGTTGTATAAATCCTCTAAGCACTTTTCTAAGACATAGGTTACTTGCTCTCCTGGACTGTTAGTTGATTGTATTTTTAATCTCTCAGTGAAGTATTTTGATTTGGGGATACAATTATGAAGAATAGAAAACTTCTGGAAAAGCACAAATAGCAAGCATATTCTAAACAAAAAAGTTTATTTTCTTATTGAGGCAAAACAACACGATAACATGTTATTTCTATTTGAAAAAGGTGACTATAGTTCAAATTATTAGCCTGTAGCCAAGTAGAGCTTAGAGCTATAGTTTGCCCCCAAAAGCATAAGGATAATGACAGATGGAGAATATAATCTTAGCTATAGTATTTACCAATGATTTTTTTTGAGTCCTGTGAGTTCTATGATATTATGAAGATAATGTAGATTTTAATTAGAGAAGACAACTGAAATGACTTAGGAAATAAGGGAATACATTGTCATTACTTGAAAAGGCCAAGACTACAGCTTTATGCATGTCTGACTTTAGGAACTCAAGCCAGTTAGCAAAGGTAACTGATCTTTCTCTTTTTGATGATTAATTTTATGTCAACTTGATTGGGTCATGGGGTGACTGGATAATTGATCAAACATTATTCTGGATATGTCTATAAGGGTGTTTTTGAATAACATTAAAGTTTGGATTAGTAGACTGAGTAAAGCAGACTCTCCTCCCTCACCCCATGAAAGTGGGCCTCATCTAATCAGTTGAAGACTTGTGCATAGAAGAGAAAGGTTGACCCTCTCACGAGTAAGAGGAAACTATTCCTGCCTGACTACTTGAGCTAGAATATCAGTCTTTTTTGGCTTTGGACTTGAATTGAAAAATAGTCTTTGGGGTATAAAGCCTGCCAACTTTCTCATTGGAACTTACATCGCTGCTTCCAGATTTTAGCTCTTTAGACTCAGGCTGGAACTACATCACCAGCTTTAGTGAGTCTTGAGTTTGCTGGCTGCAGACTTTCAACTTCTTGGCCTCAGGGATTGCATGATCCAATTCCTTATAATAAATCTATATAGAGATAAATATAGATGTATCGAATCTATCTATCTTTCTATCTATTTATCTCTCCAATTAGTTTTGTTTCTGTGAAGGAACCTGGTTAATGTCAGCTCCACACTCCTGCATGCATTGGCACCCATTCATGGCAAGAATGCTGGAAGTAGTGAGTCCAGGTTTTCTACTACCAGGTTTCAGTCCAACAGACAAAAAATTAAACAAAACAAAACGAAACAAACCAGCAAAATGACCATTGTATTTATTCACTCTGATTCATACATATGCATAGACCTGAACTATACAGCTTGAGCCAGAGAATGATGCTCTAATTGACTAGGCCTCAGCCATATGCCTGTCTTTTGAGCCAAAATGGAGTCAGACACATCCAAAGACTGAGATTGATGGTTGGATAAGTTGCCTCAAAAATAAATAAATAAATAAATAAATAAATAAATAAGTAAAAAAGATACATTGAAGTCCTAATCTGTATCTCAGAATGTGATTTTATCTGGAAATAGGTGATTTGTAGATGTAAATAATTAAGATTATGTCATACTGAAATAGGGCAGGTCCTTAGTGAAATATGGCTGGTGTCTTTTACTTTTTAGTCCTCACCTGAGGATATTTTTCCCATTGATCATTGATCTTTAAGGAAAGAGGACAGAAAGAGAGGGAGAAAGGAAGAGAGAAAGAAGAAGAAGGAGAGGAGGAGGAGGAGGAGGAGGAGGAGGAGGAGGAGGAGGAGGAGAAGAAGAAGAAGAAGAAGAAGAAGAAGAAGAAGAAGAAGAAGAAGAAGAAGAAGAAGAAGAAGAAGAAGGAGAAGAAGAAGAAGAAAGGAGAAGAAAGGAGAAGAAAGAAGAAAAAGAGAGAGACATCTATGAAAGAGAGACACATTGATTGGTTGCCTCCCCCACGTACTCTGAACCCAGGGTCAGGTAACCTACAACTGAGGTATATGCCCTGGACTGTGAATTAAACCCATGATCCTGTGGTCTGAGAGCTGATGCTCTAACCACTAAGCAATCTGACCAGGTCTGGTTGATGTCCTATAAAAAGACGGTGAAGAGAAAGCTGGTGAACATCCATGATGATGAAGGCAGAGATTGGAATAATGCAACTGCAAGCCAAGGCAAACCATGAAATGCCAGTTAACTATCAGAAGCTGGGAAGAGACAGCAAGGAATCTCCCCTTCAGCTTTCAGAAGCAGCATGCACCCATTGACACCTTGATTTTGGACTTCTGGCCTGCAGAGCTGAGGACAATACATTTCTGTTATTATCAGCCACCCTATTTGTGGTACTTCATTATGGTTACACTAGAAAACTAATACAGGTGGAGTGGTTGTTTATTAAATGAATAGAAAAGTTTGATTATCAGAGAATAAAAGTTAAGGGAGGAGGGATATAGAAACAAATATCATGGTTTAGGCTTTGTAGATTATTTTCATTATTAAAAACTAAAACAAATATTGTTTGTTTATCTGTGAAACTGTAACAACACTAACCAAACCACAAATAGTTGTGTTTTAATCAATTCTTTCAATCTAGTTGTTGTTCTTACCAGAAACTGCTTGCCAATTATGCCTTTTGCCCTACTTAAATGAGAAAGAAAATTACTTGGAACCAAATATTTCCAAACATGGAATCACGGGGTATATAGGAAATAATAAAGAAAATTTTTGTATAAAATAACTTAAATGTTTGGAATCATGTATAGACATAATGAGACTATCATGGAAATCTAGGAATCTATGACACAAGATCAGGGCCTAGTCCATGTTCCAAAATGAGTATCCTTGCTGAATATTCTTTCTAGACACAGTATAAATGGAGTTAAGTGCATATAACGTTGTTAGTGAAAAGACATATGTTAAGCAAACAATAGAGCAAGTGACATGAAAATAGTACTGAAATAATTGAATGAATGTGAAATCCATTTGTCAAATAGTCAATAAGGTAGGCACTTGAGATATTTAACAATTTATTTGGCTGATGGTATGCATTTTCTAATTTATTGGATGCTTGCTTCTTTCATAAAGTTAAATTATATATCATTAATCTTTCTAGGAAGCTGTTGTCCTGGAGTTAATTTAGTGATGATTTTTCCCCCAGATAATATACCTGTGAGACAAGTAGTATGTAATCAATACAGGAAAGTACGTAATCAGGTGAGGAGTAGAATATGCTCCCCCTCTTCTCTTTTATAATCAGTGGGATACACTGCAGATTTGGATAAAAATAAGTATTAAAACAAAAAAACAAAAATAGATAAAACTTAATTTGAGTATTAGATGGTCCTGACACTAAATTTTTTTCTGCATTGGAACTTCCTTTATTTTCTTAGTTGTTTCATAGGTTAGTACCCTGCCTCCAGCTAAGCTCTGGTCCTCTACTGCCACTATACATTCTTATCCTTTTCTTATTTTAGAGCCACTCTCAGGGAACTATATTTCTGCTATTTTATTATACATAACAATGTTTGTCTTCTACTTGTTCTAATACTTCTTATCCCTTCTCACCCTGGAAGTAACATTTACATAAGCAAAGGAACCATTAAAGTGTCCCCAAGAGTTCTTTCTTTAAGAGAAACACTGCCCTCTTTTATCAATAGGCTCCAATTACAAGAATCTTTTAAATACTTTGTTTTTCACTGCTTCTAATGAGGCCAAGTAAGCTCCTACCTAAAGTGTCCCCCCACAGATAACTTTAAACTCGGGACAACATATAACCAAGTACCTGAAAACAGAGGAGAATAATAGAGACAGGTCCTAGAGGAGATAGGACACTTGGGAGAAGCAAAAGGCACGGGATACATTTCAAATCTCTCCTCCTTCTCTTCCTCCTCCTCCTGCTCCTTCTCTTCCTCCTCCTCCTCCTTCTCCTCCTCCTTCTGCTCCTCCTCCTCCTCCTTCTCCTCCTCCTCCTCCTCCTCTTCTTCCTCCTCCTCCTCCTCTTCTTCTCCTCCTCCTCTTCCTCTTCTTCCATCTCTCCTCCTTCTCCTTGTCCTTCTCCTCCTCCGTCTTCTCCTCCTTTTAGCTTAAGGCAGGTGGCAGACAGAGCCAGGCAGTATAGGTAAAAGTTGAACAAGCTAAAGACCAGAGAACAGAGTTGGGGAATTACAACTTCTGAAAAGTTAACTACAATATATGGTGGTGTTGGGAATGGGGGACAATCCCAAAAAGAAGAGCAACAGAGAGACAGGGCTGCATATTCTGTGTATAAACTTTGCCCAAAGATCTCACTGGCACATGAGTAATGTATGTATAGTACAGACTCCAATAGATTCAAATAAGAATAAAAAGAGTGGAACTGAAATTTGAATTAGCATCCACAGGATAGTCTTTGCAGGTGAAATCTAGCAAAGTTTATTGACTATAAAAACACAACAAGTGAAACTATGAACTCATTTTAGGGGAACATAAAATCCTGAGTCTCTACAGCACAATTTGCATAATGTATGGGATACAATCCAAAACCACTTGACATATAAAGGTACCAGAAAATGTGAAGGAGACTGATCCCAAGATGATTTACTGATATTGGAAGTAGCCGATAAGTATTTAAAGCATTTCTTAAAACTATATTCAATAAAGTAAAGGGGAATATGCTTTTAGTAAATGAAAAGATAAATGAAAATAAAAACTCAAGAAAAAAAAAACCCACAAAAACAAATGGAAACTTTAGAGTTAAAATATATGATAGTTGAAATTTTAAAATCACTGGATGACCTTAATTACAAATGGAAACTCATCATTAATAAGATGCTTTTCCTCAAACATGCCTATAGATGGAATAAAATTCCAATCAGAACCCCAGGAGGATTTCCCCTGCCCCAGAAATTAGCCTCTAATTCTTAAATTTATACAAAAAGGTAGAGGATCTGGAAGAGTAAAAAAGTTATTTTGAAACAGAGAAATAAAACAAGTTATCGTAATAAAGACAGTGGGGTATAGGTGTAAGAAAAGTCCTATAAATCAATGAAACAAAATAGAAAGATCAGAAAGAAAAACACATATGTGGTCCATTAAATTTCAATCAAGTAACAAGATAATTCAAAGGAGAAAAGAGGGAGATAATCTTTTAGAATAAGTGCTGAAAAGCTAGATACTCTTATGGAAAGAATGAATCTTTTATACCTACTTTTGTACCATACGCAAAAATCAACTCCAAAGAAATCATAGACATTAACATAGCAGAACAAATTAATTAAGAGAAAGAAGAACAAAAAGATCCTATCTAATAAAGAGGGAATATGTTAATTGACTGCCCCACCATCAAAGATGGTAGTACCCATAGCCACAAGATGGTGGCATGCAGTCCCTTAAGTCCCCTAGCCACCCAGGACTGGCCTGAGGTGCAGACAAGCCTCAGATATCAGTTGCCCAGCCAACCAGGGCCACCCAAGGCTCAGGTAACCAGGGTCAGCCAAGGCTTGGAGGCTTGCGCTGCTGCCAGCAGTGGCAGCAGCAGAGGTGTGATAGGGTGTAACCTTTCCCTGATTGTTGGATCACCTCCCACATGTGAGGGCTCCAGGACTATAAGAGGGAGCTGGCTGGGCTCAGGGACCTTCCCTCCAGTGCATGAATTTTCATTCACTGGGCCTCTAGTGTATATAAATGTTTCTAGAAATTTTATTCATAATAGCCCCAAACTGAAAAGAGTTAAGGAGATCATCAGTAGGACAATAAATTTTAAAAATTGTAGTATACTCATACATAGTCATAAAATGGAATACTACTCTGCAAAATGGATATTAATATATGCAGCAGCATAGATGAATCTCAAAAACATCATGTTGTGTAAAAAAAGCCTTCCATGGAAAAGAACATCTCATATCACTTAATGTGTGTAAGTTCTAGAACAGGAATATTAGTATATAACCTAAGGTAGAAAAATCAGGATTGTTTGTCTCTGGATTGATGGTAATGTTTATAATCTTGATAGGGTTTCGATTTATTGAGATTTAAGAAATATCTCCAGAACTTAAAATAATTCCTATTTTATCATGAACTTTGTTCAAGGTTGCTTTATTTATGAAAAAAATTTGTGGAAAAAAAATGCCACTGCCCCAACTAATCCCTATTTGAGATACTCCCTGTTTTGTCTTATACATTATTTTTGGTGGTGACTGAAGTGGTGCTAAATAGAATGTCCAAGCAAAAGAAATACATTTTGTAGGTGAGAAAACTTAACTAGAGAAGCAAAGTAAGCTATCTACAGTCATGATTTGGCAACATGTGAGCCAGAACTTGACTCAATTGTCCTGACCTATAGGTATTTGGGGGTTTCATTGCACCAGCATGGGATGTGTGGGTACCATATAGTGACAAAATTAGAGCTAGAAGCTGAAGTAACTTAGGGAGCAATTGGAAATTGTTATCTGCGATATAAGGCACATCATCTGTGATACATATCCCTACCATTACTGGCACTGAAAGTTTTCAGTCCTTTGGACAAACATTATTTAGAAAACAATCATATATTTCCACAATTGTATTATGAACAATAATTTATACCAGTGCTTCTCAAACAATTCATGGTGATAGATCAGGTTTACTGAATTATTTAATTCATCACTATTATTTAGTTAAAGCTCTCTAAATGGGGTTATCTGAATGGACCCTAAATCCAATGACAAGTGCCTTATAATAAAAGGAGAATACATACATAGTAACCCAGGAAAAAATATGATGTGAAGATAGAAGCAGAGATTTGTGTGAAGTCTCTATAAGTCAAGGAATGCCAAGGAGCGCCAACAGCCATCAGAAGCTGAGAGGCACAAAGCAATTTCTCTTTCAGAACTTCCAGAAAGAACCCACCCTCAGGTCCTTGATTTTTGACTCTAGTCTCCAGATCTATGACAGAACACATTTATATTGCTTTAAGTATCCAGTTTGTTATTTCTTTTAAAAAATATATTTCTTTATTGATTTCAGAGAGTAAGGGAGAGAGAGAGATAGAAACATCAATGATGAGAGAGAATCGTCGATTGGCTGCCTCCTGCACAACCCCCACTGGGTATCAAGCCCACAACCCAGGCATGTGCCCTTGGTTGGAATCAAACCTGGGATCCTTCAGACCTTAGGCCAATGCTCTATCCACTGAGGCAAACCAGTTAGGGATGCTGTTATTTCTTATAGTAGCCCAAGGATACTAATATACATTCTGTGAAGAATTTGTTGGTCTGGACCAGATTGGAAACTCCATTTCACTGAGATCTGGATGGAACAGATTGTCTAGAAAGCCCAAGATTGAGAAAGTAGATTTTGCTGTAAGCAGCAATGAAATAAAAGACTAAACCAATAAAAAAAAAAAAAAAAGATCAATCTCTAATTCAAATACCCTATTTAAAATTGCAGGCCCCAAAACTATCAATTCCCCTTAATTTAGCATGTTTTTGATTTATTCTTTGATTACTAAACTATTTTATTTATTTATTTAATATATTTTATTGTTTTTTTTGTTTTTGTTTTTGTTTTTGTTTTTGTTTTGTTTTGTTTTTGTTTTTTTACAGAGAGGAAGGGAAAGGGATAGAGAGTTAGAAACATCAATCAGTTGCCTACTGTACACCCCCATCTGGGATGTGCCTGCAACCAAGGTACATGCCCTTGACTGGGATTGAACCTGGGATTCTTCATTCCGAAGGCTGACACTCTATCCACTGAGCCAAACCAGTTAGGGCCTGTTTTATTTATTAATAATAAGATCCTATAGCACAATGATTTCCAGATACAAATAGATAGAAACAATAGCTATTTGATATGCGCACTATTTATTCCCTCTGTCAGTCTTTTTTTTTTTTTTTTTTGGTGGGGGGGTAAGTATCCCTGGCTATTATTGTATCTTAGTTTTAATGAGCAATTTTCACTTAAAATTTTGGTGGAAATAATAAACACCTAACAGTTATTACCTAATGCTCCTTAAGATGAGTGGCTCAATTTTTAAGAATGTTCAGCCTAAATTATGTTGATCCTTTCCCTTCCCACCCATAAGGAAGAAATCTGATAACCACCCTTATAAAATAAGTTGAAGTATTTTAAAATATCAGAATGCAATGTGCTGCATACAACTAGAATTTCAGTAAAATTATTCTCTCAAAAGTGGCAGAAAATCACTAAGATGAGCCCAGAAATCTTCCAAAATCCTCGGCCATTCCTACCAAGGGTACAGAGGATTTTCACTCTGTGGGGGAAATGGGGAGATGCTAGACAAAGTAATCACATTCTGCTTGCTCAACTTCTGCCTGCAGTTTTCAATTGGATGTAGTACTTTCCATTCCCCATTCTAAAGTGTTGCTGAGGGCTTGGAATGAATGCATACTTTTACTTTAGAGGGAGCTAGACATTTATATCCAAAAGATGAATTTATTGAGTAGTAAGGAAATTATTAATAGTTAGTAGAGATAAATATAAACAAATTAGCCTTTGGGGACAAAGATGTTAACTATGACTGTTGGTAAAAAAAATAAAAATAAAAATAATAATAATAATAATAACAATAACTACTGCCCTGTTTCCCCGAAAATAAGACAGTGTCTTATATTAATTCTTTCTCCCAAAGTTGCGCTAGGTCTTATTTTCGGGGAAACATGGTACTTACAGAGTATTAACTATGGAAGGCACTGTACTAAGAGATTTACCTACATAATTTTATTTAGCCCTCACACCAACCCTATGGTATAGATACAATGTTTATTTATACTCTCTTTTCAGGAGAGGGAGCTCACAATGGCTAGGTCACTTACCCAAGTTCATACAATGTGTGGATGGTAGAGCTGGCATTTGAATCTAGAAGGTCTTATTTTATAAGTGGCACTTTAATCATACAGAACACATACAGTATTAAAAAGTACACCATCTAAGTATAAACATTACAACAAACAAGTGAGACTCCATAGAGTGTGAGAAGAAAATGGAAGAAAAAAAAAACACAAAACAAAATACTACCCCTTTAAGACATCTGTGTAGACTATTTACTCACTCAGGCCTTCAATAAAACCTAGCAGAAATTCTCATGGCTCTTTACTAATAATAAAAAAATTATCTCCTCTTTCTAAATGCAATAGCAATCTCATTTCAGAACTAAAATGGTCAGTCCATGATCATAATCAAGATTCCAAGATTCATTTGAGGTTCAAGTTCCTATTCCACCCTACATTAAGTTGCCTCTGACTAGTTCAATTTGGGAGCAGTGTGGCAGGGAGGGGCAGGGGAAGATTGAGAGAAAGAAAACAGATTAAGGGCAAGAAATGTTTAACATGGCTAGTACCGTCATGTGGTCATGATCTCATTTTGTGAGCTGGCAAAGCTAACTTATCTCTTGGAGAGCCTTTCTGTGTTTCTCAATGATTTCCACACTGAGAACCTCCAGTTACATTTCTGAGATTAAAGCAATGCTTATTTTCCAGGCATCTGCTTATAATTTCTCATGAGATCATGGACATCCAGTGGTCTATTCTGTTGGAATCCCATGATCCCATCAGGCAGCTTTTTCTGGTTCCACACTGGATCCCAGTTGGAGCTCTGCAATTAATCTATGGGGATCATGGGTTTGAATGCTGCTATTTACCAAGGTAGACTTCACCATTTTCCATTCTTGAAATGGGTATGGTATCAGTCTATGTATTTCACAGACTTTTAGGGAGGAAGATTAAATGCTCTGAGCAGTTTGCTTCAGTTCCACTTATGTGGTGGTGAAGTGTGTGTGTTTGAGTCAGAAGTGATGGCAAATTTTAGAGCATTCCAAAAACTCTCTCCAAAGAAATTCTCTCTGAAAATAATACTCTTTGTTGGCCTTCTAACCTTTTAAATATCTTTGAGGCTGTTATTATGCTAAGGATTTTCAAAGTAAGGTTCCAGAATGTTTCTTTTGCAAGTCTTGCATGTATGGCCCAGCTTTTCATTTTAGATTGTGAAGATATTTGGCAACTATTATTTTATTCTCTTTGCATCCTGCTAACATGCTTCTATGTTTTGGTTAAAAAATTTTAATAGAAAACAGAAAGTTTAAAAATGAATGGTTGTCCTGTTATTTTGAAACATCTAGCTAGTTTCTACCTCACCCCCCCCCCCAATCTTCACCAGAGGGTATGTTTTTATTGATTTTTAGAGAGAGAAAAAGGAAGAGAGATTGAAAGATCAATATCATTTTGGGAGAGAAACATCAATTGGTTGCTTCCTGTATGCAACTCAACTGGGGATTGAACCCTCAACCTTTGGTGTATGGGTAGCCTTTTTAGTTTTTAACAAAAATTTATCCTCCCATAATTGAAGATAAGCTTATCCTCTATCATTTCATTTCAAAACTTGGAGCTTCTGAACCCTCAATTAAGCCTCGCTAACTTAATTATCTTAGCTAAGTGTTTCTTTCTCATTCAGCTTATAGTTCATTTATTCCTTCCTGAGATATGAGTCATTATGATAGAGCTATATAAACAATATACTTGTTTGTCTGGAAGTCATTTTAATGTCTTTGAAAGATTGAATTATCATAGTTTATCTGATTTCCATATAAACAGAAAGAATAAACCTTATTCAATCCCAATAAAACAATCTCTTCTTGGTCTTTATCTTCTTTGACTGTCCTACATCAATCACACATTAAAGCTCCCAACGACCACATCATATTCCAATGAGCTGTCTCTGACTATTCCACAATTGGAGTGCCTTTATAGAAATGTTCTCTTTCCTTGACCTCTAGGCTTCTTCTCTTTCTACTTCTTAGATTTTCCTCTTACTAATTTCTTTGAATCCTCGTGAGTGTCCTCAGCCATCTCTCCCCATTTCTTTCACTTAGCACTTGCATCCATTCCCTAGTGTAATGGCTACCCATAACAAGGAAATCTCTGTAGTGTCATATTTACATTCTTCTTTTTTTTCCCTCTCAAATTTAGAGTATTTTTGTTTATTGTGGCTCTTACCACATCAAAGTGTAATAATTTTCCTATAGTTTTGTCTCTGATTATTGAAATTAGAGGTATGGTTTCTTACTCACTAGCCAGTACCAGGCACATAACAAATGCTCAAATATATTTAAATAAATAAGTAAAACTTTTCTGTATCTATCCTGCTTGCTGGGTAACATCTGTATGTTTAGATAGTCCTTTAAACAAAATGTGGATAAAATAAATATATATATTTTTACCACCAGTCCTTCCTTCTGACTACCCCAATTCAGTCCATTTGATTCTTTTGTTGGCATTGTCAACCTCAGCTAAACAGTCATCAATTTCTATCTATTCTACTTGGGCAACATTTTTGCATTTGACCCTTCTTTTACTTTTAGCTTACATTACCAAATTTTTATTACCATTGGCCTGGATAAATTGGGGAATAGCTGTGCTACAAATAAAACATAATTTTGAAGTCAGGCAGATCCAGGCTTAAATCTTGAGTCAGCTGTTAGATGAACAGCAATATATCTCACCTTTTTGAACTTCAGTTTCCTCATATATGATTTCCATTATAATCATTGATTAATGTCTCCACTAGATATAAAATCTGTTAGGTCAAGAATTATGTCTTATTTGACTCATTATTCTCATAAATCAACCATAGTTCCTGGAACACAGCTGCTACTGGTTGATGCTGTTTGCTAAATAAAAAAAATGAATGAGGATGAATCATATCTAAATCACCAAGCTAAAATAAGAGATAAATTAAATGTGATAAAACATCTCAGGAAGCCTAAACAGATATGTGGAAGGGCCCAGGTAATGACCTCCAGCTGAAACCATGAGATGAGCTATCTCTCAGCTGCCAGTAGTAGCTGCCAGCCATGTGAGTGATGCCATTCTGGAGTCCCTGTTTATCCTGGCATTCCAACTAACACCACAGAAAATAAAAGAACCATATAGTCAATTTACAGAATCTTGACCCATAAAAATTATTATTGCTTTAAGCAATTAAGTTTTAGAGCATCATAGAGGGGTTTATATTAATTACAGCCATAATATAAACCTAAACACATTGGCTTTGGGATTGAACTCTGAGTAGAGGAATCAAGAGTGAGGAGATGTGGTAGAGGCTGAAAAGGCAATGAAACTAGTATTAGAGGCTGGAGAAAAGGCGATAGTGTCCTATAGTGATAGAAGATTTAACAACACTGTTACCTACTGTAGCATGGATAACAGAAGATACAAATAATAAACTTGTGTACTTGGCTAAAGCAATTACAGGCAGAATGCTAAAAGTGTAAATTGGCTTTAACTGCTGATAATGGGTTGATGAAAGAGAAAGAATACTTAAAGAAACAATGTGGATTTCAAGCAGCATTTAGAGCACATGTGTCAAACACAAGGCCCTCGGGCCAAATCCGTCCCGCCAGGCCTTGCAATGTGGCCTGCACCACGCTGTCATAACTGCACTCCGCTGCGTTTCCATCACAATGACAGTTTATCACTGTTCAGTATACCATTCGGCCCGCGATTTAGGCTGGATTTTAGATTTTGGCCCCTTCTCTGATTGAGTTCGACACCCCTAATTTAGAGGAAAAAAATTACGTTAAAGTTTCAAGGTTGGATAATAAAACTGTTACTCATTTCAAACCTCTCCAGATTGCAAAAAAAAGTTGGCAAAGTGATACTTAGAAAAGATCAAATCCAGGTTCAAGGGTTGGCAAAAGTAGGTTTACAGTGTCATTGTGACATTCTTTTGAGTTAATAATGCTACTGTAATCATCATAACCTGCATATATTTTTCCATGCACACAACTACAAACCCTGTGTAATGTGGTCTCCGGTCAAGGCCAACTACAAACATGGGTCATTCCTTATGGAAAAGGTGATTTAGTAGGAAGAGCCTGGAGTTCAGTAGCTAGAGCTCTAAACCCAGAAAAATAAATAAATAAAACAAACCTTCAGAAGAAGCAGAATTAGGTACCAATAAATGTAAATTTCCTGATGCTGGAGCAGGGAAATTAGCAACATGTGCCTGGCTGGGTATCAGAATTTCTATAAACAGTGATTGTGAAATGCTGCCTGTTTTCCTGTTTTGAGTGGGAATATCTATTATGATTATATTTTCCCCACTGTTTGCTGGGAATGAGTGGGGGAGACAAATCACAGGTTTCTGCACCCAAGAAAACTCATTCTCTACTAGATCTAATTTAGTTGAAAACATTTTGGACTGTGAGTGTGTTACATATTATAGGTCCACTAATACATGCCACAAATATGAAGGATAGCAGCTACAGCTGCCTTAAAGCCCAAAAGAAGCTATCAATACATATACCTGATGAGATAGTCTTGGAAATATTGCCAAGATGAGAACAGTTAAAATGCCTCCATATTTTCCACTCATCATTCCTGTGGAAATACAGTGGGTGAAGAAATCTGGGAACAGAAAAGAATGGATAGAGACAGTGCTTAGATTTAGCACCTTGTTATACTTTCATAGAATAAAATACATCTCTTTGTTTCTCTCTTTTTCTCTGAAATTGTATGTCACATTTCAGTACTTTTTCACTTGGAATGGGTATTAGAGAAGCAATTCCATTGTCCAAAAGTCATAGAAAGGCAGGTTCAACTAGATTAAATGGAAAGCCAATAAAAAACCTGAAAGTGAACTCAAATCTTTTTTATTTCTGAAAGGGGTGATTTTCTCTTCATGTGTGAGTTGTGTTGATTCAGACATAGAAAACCAGAGTTAAATTTCAACTGAAGTCAGTCTTATTCCCATATGAATATCCCTAAATGCAGGCAAGGTGTTAGGGAACACTAGTTTTAGCTGCTAGTGATAAAAGATGTTCGTATAAGAGTAGCTTCAAATTGATTGCTCTCAGATATAAATGATTCCGGAGATAAGCATTTCAGAACTCATATAGTAGTAGTTCCATGATTATTAAGAGATACAGTCTCCTTATATTTTATTGTTCTACCATCTTCAATATGTAACTTCCACCTTGTCATCCAAAACGACTTAAGCACCATGATGTTCACAATTTAGCAGCAGGATGGAGAAAAAACTTAAAAGTTCTCAACCCCATTTTTAAAGAAAATTTCCAGAAGCTGAAAGTGACACTTCTATTTATATCTAATTGGACAGAAATTAGTTATTCAGTTATATCTGGTTTCAAGGAAAGCTGAGGAATATAGTTCATATTTTGGGTGGTCATATGCCCCAGCTAACAAAATGATTCTAGTATGAAAAAAAAAAAAAAAAAAAGGGTGACTCAATCGCTATTACAGGTTCTGTACAGTAGTGAGCTGTCTTTTATGGCTGCCCCAAAACCTTTCAACAGTCTGACCTTTTTTTTCCCCCTTCTTTTTCTATAGTTTCCATCATTGCAAATTCCTAGTGAGAGTGGTTGAGAGGCAAGAAATGAGGCTGGATAGAGGGTAGAGCTCTGACTGTGGAGGGTCTCCTACTGCCAACTATGCCCAGTTCTCTGTCCCAGCCTGGGGGCCAGCCCCAATTGATCAGGCAATCCAGGCCTGCAGGCTGGGGGTCGGGGGAGAGGGGTTGGGAAGGGCGGAGGACTGCAGGAGGTTGGCCAGTGAAGGACATTGGCTGCGGGGGAGGTTGGCTGTGAGAGTGCACTGACCACCAGGGGCAAGGGGGCAATCCTGCATTGAGCGTCTGCCCCCTGGTGGTCAGTGCGCATCATAGCGACAGATTGTTCCAGTCATTCCAGTCATTATTGGTCACTTTATATATATTTAGATCCAAGTTCCCATATGGAATCATTTTTTTTTTTCAGCCTGAAAAGCACCCTTATCATTTCTTAACATTCAGGGCTGCTGGCAAGAAATTTTCAGTTTTTGTTTGTCTGGATATGTCTTTATTATTCCTTCATGTTGAAATATATTTTGATGGATTTAGAATGCTAATTTGATAGCATTTTTAAAAATCTATCAGCTATAAAGTGTTTTTCCATTTTCTTTTGGCCTATCTCATTTCTTTAGAAATGTTTGCAGTAATTTTTTTTCTTCGTTCCTCTATGCCATATCTTTTTTCCTCTGTCAGATTTAAAACGTTGTTTTCAGGAGTATATTTATGATGTGCTTTGATCTAATGTGTGTGTGTGTGTGTGTGTGTGTGTGTGTGTGTGTGTGTACATCCTGTTTAGGATTCATTGAGCTCCTTGAATCCATAGATTTAGAGTTTTTATCAAATTTTGAAAATTGGGAAGCATTATTTCTTCACACCCCACACACTTTTTATTTCCTTCTGGGACTCTGTATAGACATGTGTTGGACCACTTGATATTGTCTCATTAGTCACTGAGGTTGTATTTATTTAGTCTTTTTCTCTGTGTTTCAGTTTGGATTATTTCAATTTCAATGTCTTTAAGTTTACTGGTTTTATTTTTGCCAGACTCTAATATGCTGTCAATACTATTCACTAAGTTATTTTTTAAGACATTATATTTTTCTTCTTTATAATTTTTACTGGAAACCTGATGACATATTTCTTTTTTCTTCAGATTCTCTTTATAGTCTTTGTTTAACTCTTGGAGTGAGCATATTCATATTAGCAGTTTTAAAACCTCTGATAATTTTATTATTTCCACCATAATTTGTCTATTTCTACTGACTAATTTTTTTGCTTGGTCCTTCGTCACATTTTCTTTCATTTATTATGCCCAGTGATTTTTGGTTTAACTGTTAGATACCATAAATTTTGCTTTTTAGGGTCTGATTTCTTTTGTCCTCCTACAGTGTTGAAAAATTTTTGGCAGTCCTCAAAGTTACTGCCAGATTAGCTCCATCATTTATTAAGCTTTGTTATTAATAGCCTATTGTGGTCTTTACTATAGTGCTAGTTTTACCTGACTACTGAGTGTCCCCTTCCCCCCACTCTGGCTGATTGAAATTCAAATATCCCACAGCCTTGTTTGAGCTCTGAGAATTGTTCTAGTTATAGCTCCCTGAGAATTGTCTGGCTTTATGAATTTCCATTTAGTGATGTGTAGCTTGGTAATCAATAGCAGAATCAAAAATACACTATGCAGATTTCTCAAGCTTTATGTCTTTGTACTTCCTTTCTCTCTGGAACACTGTCCACAATTCCAGCTGTCCAGCTTCCCTGAACTCTGATCTCTGTCTTTTCTGTGCATTTAAAAAAAAATTGTGCTCTGTATAAACTCTATCCCTCTCTGTCAAAATCTTGATGGTAATTCTAAACAGAAAATCTGATTTATTTTTCTTCTCTCAGAAACTACTGTCCCATGGTGCCTGTTGTTCAATGTCTGAAAATAGTTGTTTTTATCTATTTTGCTTAATTTTTCAGTTGTTTATACCAGAGAACAAATCTTACAATTCTTCTATGTGACGGGGAAGCCAAAATCTCCATAAACCTTTTTGGAAAGTTGGCCTTAGCTGCATGCAATAAATTAGATACTTATCTTTCCTATATGGTGTAAATATGTGATTGTTAAAATTCCTTAAGTTTCTGAGAGACATATCAATATTTATCTTATTTGAGTTCTACTTGGGTATTAAATAGCCACAACTCCTTAAAAAGGGTTCTGGCTCTTTTAGCAAAACCAAAAATGGAAACCTGTCTATACTGGGTCCCAATGAAAAGCACATTTATTTGGTTTCACTTTTGGCTGGTGGCTGGTTGGTATTTTTCTTCATTTTTTGTAGATTGCCAGGTCAATCTATGTTCAGTGGTAGAAGGAGCAGTTAATATAATGCTACCCATTGTGACCAACTTACACTGTTTATATATAATTGTATAATTCAGTGAGTATTTGCCACAAAGAATAGGCACTCTTATAAATCACCCAAATAAATAATAAACATCTATTCCAATGACAGTACCAGGCTTAGAGAGTTTTAGTCTGGAAAAAAAAAAAAACAAAAAGAAAGGAAGAGAAAGTGGAAAGAGGGAGGAAAGACAGTAACAAGTCATTTAACAAGTAATTCAGCAAAGTGTATTTTTCTTCCCTGTTTTACAAAATAATTTCTAATGTGCATTCACAAATCTACAGTCTTCTATGTGGTCCATACCCTCAGTAGTCTCTTCTAATCTAGGGTAAAAGGCTTTCCGTGTTTTTCTCTCTTCAATCTTACAAAGTAATTTCAAAATAATATATATTCTTATTAAATATGTGAGCAGATGACTCAAACATCAACTGACTGATCTCTACATAAAAATCATTGATTAATAGCAACCTATGGCAGTGTGTGGAAAGGGAAATGGACCAGGGGACAGGAAGAAGCTTGGAGAGGAAAGTACTCGCTCAGTGGGAGGCCATCAAGATCAATTCAATTAGATACTAAATTATTGAATGGATTTATTGATAACTTGCAAAAAGATTTCCAGGTGTTTGAAGTGAAATCTTTTTGCTTGCAAATTTTTAAAAAAAGCAATAAACATTAAAGGAGAGAAAGAGCCAATGCTACACTTTTAACAGGTAGGAAATCTATGAAAGCTGAAACACATGGAGACACATAGCAGGCAGCATCAAACTGTAAATGAGTCTGTAAAGCATCAGCCAGTTTAAAAAAAAAAAAAAACAAACACCAAATTTCTAATTTGTGATATTCATGAAGATAGATCTGTTTCCAACTACTAAGTAAAACATTTTAATTTGGGCATTTCTAATAGATATGTCAGCAAGAATTGAAATGTGTGTGTGCATTTTAGTTCTTTACATCTTAATTTAGAATTTGTAGACATGATATACTTTTTCAAAGAGCAAAATATTATTTATTTAGATCATGCCTATTTATGCTGCCCTTGACCATCCCATACATGTTCTGATGGGATGCTTTGTCTTTGTCTTGTTTAACTTGAGCAAGGCCATGAGACTTGCTGGCCAATGTAGCTCATCATGGTTATCCTCACCTTGAACTCACACTATTCATAGAGTCTAATATAAAATTTGTTTTGAAACATTTAGTCTTTATGGTCCTTAAAAAAGCATGAATTATCACACTTCATTGGAAACATGGAATTATATGTTCACCAGGGCCAGCTCTGCATTTTTGCTGTCTGCCTTTATGGACACAGAAAAGACAGTAAAGATTTATCTGGTGGTTTCAGTTCCAAATCTCTCATGATAAACCTGGAGAGAAGACTTTCCAATATCAAGAACCACTTCTATTGGTTATCTGTTTAATCTTAATGTCTTCTATGGCACCACACTTATTTCGCATAGTAGGCAATGAAGACTCTGAAAATGTTTAAAAGTAAGTTCAAATATCATTAAGGGTTCGTCATGTAATTAGGTAAGCATTTGGGCCCAGGACAAAACAAATGTGGGACTTGTGGAAAATCCAGAAAGTTTAATTCTCATACTAAATCCAATGAAATAAAAATAGTGTACTAACTGCATTTTACAGGTGGGGGAACTGAGGCAAAGAGAGATTAAATAATTTACCCAAGGTCACAAAGCTATTTATGATTAGAGCTAAATTTAATCCAGGCTGTCTGCTATAAGAATCTGTGCTCTGAGTAGTTAGAGATGTCACTTGGCAACCCAAATAGCAGGAGGTCTACAAGGACAGACTGTTGCAAAAAGATAAAACATTTAAAAATGGTTGTAATGGCTACAGTCAAGGAAATAAAAAAGAGACTATAACAACAAAGTTCATCTGTTTTCTCAATCAGGAAACTTCTCAACCTTCTTAGATGAGGGTTCCATCCTTTAGTGAGGCCAGGTCAGGACATACAGGAGCAAGCATCTGGTAAGAGTTCATAACAAGAGTGCAATGTTATAGAATGAAGGGTTCTGTAGAGTATGGAAGGTATATGTAATGTGTCAGGGATGTTCAAATGGGCAAGAGGAACTCATGAAAAGGAGGATCATTTATTCTATCTAACTCCAGAATCCATCACAGAGCTTAGAAAATATCTCATCAGAAAATACCCATGTGAAAATATTGAGATGGAAATTGAGGGACACACAAGGAAATCATCAATTTAGAAATGATTCTTAGGATAGGAAAGAGATTGACAAATGATATGAATTCCTGAAGTCTAGCAGTTTTCTTATTAATACCTATTAATAATGAATCATATTAGTTAATATATTCATTAGGAATGATGACATATACTACTTGCTAGTTCATTGATCTTCATCATTGCTAAAATCCCATTGATAGGAAAGATCATGAGTGGTTCCAACTATATAGCTCCTCCTCAATTTTCAAGCTCCTTCTTTTTTTGTTTTGTTGCTATTTTATGACCTTGAAATCCCCTCATTCCTCACCAGTACCATAGGCTTTACAGTGTCCCTCAAATTTTAGAAAGCAGAAGTGCATGCTTGAACATAGGCTTGATTTGACTTCTCTCTGGTCATACAGATTGTAAAGAAAAAAAATATGGTGATACAAGGGTCCTATACATGAATGATTGATTTTGTCAGCATGGTCTATAGATGCTTTATTATCTTCTACAAACCTGCTCTAATTATTTACTTTACAATCCCCATTTCAAAGTTTCAAGTGGACATGTTATTACTGAAAGGAATTTTAGAGACTGGACAGGCTGTTTTATGGAAAAGGGGGTCCATGGGAGAAGAATGCATATGTGAGGGAAAGGAGATAACTCCAAGACACCAGAATGCATATTTTTTACAGAGAAATGTTATAGGAGGAAGGCATCCATTTACAGAGGATAGAGGAATATTGCAAGAAAAAGGGGAGAGGAAAAAGGGAGTACCATGTAGACTATGACCTTCCGTACTTTCCTAATTGGCAAAAGAATAACTAATTAGAAAAGCTCAGGAGTCATACATTAAAGAAGGGTCCAATTAGAAAGGGTCATGTACAGACAAAGAGCTGCAGTCTTTATAAACTTGGGGACAAAGAGACTTAGGAGATTCATTACTTTAGATTTTTTCTCTCCCATTTTAGAGAGAGAGCAGGCTTTTCCCATTTGGGGATCCTCCGCAGGGGTTCCTCTATGAGGACACCTCCTCAGGGAGAGTTTGTATATACTTGTAGTAAACTTTCACATTTTGGTTTTAAAATCTTTTAATCAATGAATTTATTCTTTAAACTTTGTGAGACAAGGACCCACATGGGTTAAATCTGCTCCCTAAAATTCACATATTATTAGTACATTAATATCACCATAAACACCTTTTATGAAAGATAGTATATTGCAGTAATTCTGAAAAAATGTTTTCCACCTTTACTGATTTCCCTGGGGATGCTCTGTTGACTTAGATACAAAAGATCTTTCTGTCTTTCACTCTTTTATCTCCATTCTCTGATGGAGCTAATTGCAGACTTAGTCACCTTGATAAACCTGTTTGCCAACTGGAAGAAGAAGAAAGAAAAAAAAAATGTCAAGTTATTTGCTAGGACTCAATGCTAAATCAATGGTTCTGGAGCTTTAACTGAAAGGAATATGTGTATGTGTTACTGCTAACTTGGGTATACATAACTTCAATTTGGGGCTGGCAACCATGGAGTGGGAAATGGTTTTCACACTTGAGTAGCTTTTTAATTTTTCTCGACAAAACATGTACTGGTGTTAGTAGGGCTCTGTTGGTAATCGTGCCTGGCAGCATTATGTGGTACCTTGGCTGGTATTCCCTTACATGGTTTCCAAGTGTTTGTGTATAAAGATTTGTGTATCCTAAGAACACAGAAGCATTGGGATAAAGGGGCTGGTCTCTATTTGGTGTGACACAAATGCTCTGATGTCTGGTCTTTGATGAAATAGAGAGGCATGCCAGAACTGTCAAAGCATCTGGGGTGGGTGCTTTGGGCCTCTGAAATCATTCCCTATTCTAAAAGGCAATGAACCAGGATTGAAAAAGAAGCCAGGATACTTGGAAATGAATACACCTGTTTGGTAGAAAAGGGATATTCCAGACTAGCTTTTCTATAATTCTCAGGTAGGTGTCCATGAATAGAATTGGTCATGTCCCCATGTCTTCCCTTATGCCCTGTGCCAAGGCAACATCTCCCCCCCCCCTGCCTTTTTTTAAGCCTCCCCCAAGGATATGCTTAAAGAGAAGACGGAGAAAAAATATGTATATATAAACATTGATCAGTTGTTTCCCATATGTGCCCCCAACCAGAGAGCAAATGTGCAATACAGGTATGTGCCCTCATCTGGAATCAAACTGGCAATCCTTTGGTGCACAGGACAATGCTCAATCAACTGAGCCACTCCAGTCCAGCAGAAGCAACATATTTTTAACTTGGGAAACTGCCTATTGCAGATTTGTTCTTTAGACTGACTCTCTGCCATGCTTGCATTGAGATAAATCAAAATTATTTTTTAATGCTCAACTGAATAAAACATATCTTTAATTAGTAAATAAAGTTTTAACCCTTCTATCGTGTAGAATCACACACCACATTTCTATGGCAACATCTTTTTATTGGATAGTTTCTTTTATCCTGAGTGTTACTTAGTATTGGAAGGGATTTATTGTTAGTTTCCTAAACTCTCCTTATCCCCAATCCAATCTTGCTCTCTCCTTCTTAACTCCAGTTATCACCTCTATTGATTAATTGCATAGCTAATGAGTCAACCCACAATAGCCATGCCCTCTGTTTAGCCATGGGCATCATCAGTCCTTTTTTCATATTTAATTGCTTATTTATTAAAACAATATTTATTGTTGTGCCAGTCACAGAAAGGGTTACACATTCTCTTTTTGCAAAGAGCCTGTGGTCTAATAAAAAATGACCAATATGAACAAAAATGGCTCCAGAAAGCATATTTGACTTGGAAAGTCAACCTAGAAAAAGTAAGCATCCTATATAATAAAGAGGTAATATGCAAGTTGACCATCACACCCTCACAAGATGGCCACCACAAGATGGCTGGCAGGGGAGGACAGTTGTGGATGACCAAGTCATCAGGGGAGGGTAGTTAGGGGTGACCAGACCTCCAGGGGAGGGCAGTTAGGGGTGATCAGGCTGGTAGGGGAGGGTAGTTGGGAGCAATTGGGTTGGCAGGGGAGCAGTTTGGCATTGATCAGGCTGGCAGAGGAGTGGTTAGGGGGTGATCAGGCTGGCAGGCATGCAAGCACTTGGGAGCCAGCAGTCCTGGATTGTGAGAGGGATGTCTAACTGCTGGTTTAGGCTTGATCCCTGTGGGCCAGCAGGGGAGGGCAGCTAGGGGCAACCAGGCTGGTAGAAGAGGGCGGTTAGGATCGGCCCTAAACCAGCTGTTAGACATTGGAGAGGGTGCAAGCTGGGCTGAGGGATCCCCCCCCCCCCAAGTGCACAAATTTTATGCACTGGGCCTCTAATTTAAAGATAACTAATTACCTATGTGCCTGTGTGCCTGTGCCTGTGTGTGTGTGTGTGTGTGTGTGTGTGTGTGTGTATGCTAAAGTGCTAAAGTAATTACATGGGATTTGCAAATCTAAATTATATTAGTTATTAAGGGTAACTATTGCTGGACTGGACAGCACTAGGTACAGTAATTCAACAAAAATGCTTATTTTGGTATACATCCATGCTAACCATTGGGCATAAAGACCCTGCAGATACCAAGGTGATGCCATCTGTCCTCTGCTTCAGGGAAGTCACAGTATAGTAACTAAGAGGAGGAATTAAATATTATATTAGAAGAAGTGCTAAGAAATTAGTCCCAGGAGGCTCTAGGTACCCATGGTGGGCACTCAACCTATTTGGGAGGTGGCTAGGTTCTCAAAGGCTTTCTTCTTTCAGGATTGAGTTTTATCCAAGTGAAAAATGAGAAAAACATTTCAAATAGTGAAAAGAGTATGCAGAAAAAGTCTAAAACAGAAAAGCAGCAAGGCTCTTTCTATATAGCCATAAACATAGACTAATGCTATTACTCAGTACATTTTTTTTAGAAAAAGATTTTATTTTCAAAGCACCTATTGTGCATCATGAAATTTAACCTGCATTTTGATTTAAAATGAAAAGATAGGTATTGTTTTATCAATCAAGTGGAAGCAAGAAAAATCCATGGTTACAAAGAGCTGTGTCTACTTTGGAGTTCTGTGACCATATTGCCACTGGGATGAAGCTGCTGGGGGTATTGTGTCTCTACTCTGAGATGAATACTTCACCCTGTGCTTTGTCAGAGACAGCATTGGCCTGAGGAGGGTTGCTCTAGACAGCAGCATCCCCCTTCAATATTCACAAATGATCATTTAGATATTATCTGGAGCCTGGCGATTCAGAAACATTTTTCTTAAAACCATCTTAACAAACTATTAACTTAGTGGAATCTCAACTAGAAGCTAAAATGGATGCATATAATCTGAGGATAGTTACTCAAGAGACTTCCTGAGAACTCACCTACATGAACCTATCAGAAGTGAGTGCCTCTCAAGAGAGATTTAAAACTGAAATTGATACCATCAAAGCTGTCTCAGCTACACTGATAAGTATCTTCCCATCCAACAAAGTAGAAATATCTGAGAATGAAGACAACTGTGAAAATATTCTTGACATCAAGGAAGACCTGAAGGGTACAAAGTTGATGTGGGACGTAACTGGCAATTAGTATTTTTGTCAGTCTCCAGGCCCTTTCTTTGATCTGCTCAATGAACAGGTTAGTAGAGTATGTAAGTATTCTAAACATGTGCCATAAGTTGGAACTAAATTGAATTTCACTTATTTGCTTTTACTATGATGAAATCTAGAGGACAGGTAGGCAAGTGGAATTGCCTTAGGCCACTCGATTTTCAAGCTTTGGAATTGGAAATGTATTTTAGTCATCCTCTTTCTATTTCTTACTCCAACTATTAGGATGTACCCCTGCTGTACTTGCATTAATTGAGTCACTACTGGAAATTCTCTTTGACTTTCCTTTGCTAATTGAAAAAGAGTTCTAATTCTCAAATTTCCCTGAGGGCGTCATACAGACATTATCTTGGAAGTCAACACTGAAGAGAGAAATTTGCTTGTGTTTCTTGTGTTTTGATTTTTCTTTTGAAAATTAAGACAAATGTTGACTGACCAAACCATGAGCAGATTTTTAAGTTCAAGGCTTATGTATATAGCATATTATTGATTTGTGTAATATTATGTTCCAATGTCATTCTAAAGAAAAAGCAAACATGGAGAGGTATAATCTTCTTTCCAAAAGGTAGTTATAGTACCTATAGTTACAGTGTATTTTGTCATTATGACCTTCACTATTCTTTAAAATGTAAATATTAAATTATGTTTATGAATTTATAGAAGGCCTGAGTTCACAATGTTTTTGTTAGATCACGTTTACTTGCATTTTGAAAAACTAACACCACTAGAAAATTGGAATTGGAAATGTATTATAGTCATCCTCTTTCTATTTCTTACTCCAACTATTAGGATGTACTCCCTGCTGTACTTGCATTAATTGAGTCACTACTGGAATTTCCTTCTCTTTCAAATTCTTCAAAATGTCAAGGTTATTAATAATTTTGCTTTCTTTAAGAGATAAGAGACTATATTTTTCTTAGAAAGATTAATAAATTAAAAGTGTTTCTTTAAAAATAACAAACATCCTTATACTGCCACTTTTATTCATTGGTACGCAAATCTTTTTGTTAATAAATTAGGTCATTGTCAGTCCTTTTACTTTTAGTTCAAGTCAAAACTCAAGACAAACTTTTTCTCTTTTTTTAAAAAATACATTTTTATTGATTTCAGAGAGGAAGGGAGAGGGAGAGAGAGATAGAAACATCAATGATGAGAAAGAATCATTGATTGGTTGCCTCTTGCAAGCTCCCCACTGGGGATCGAGCCTATAACCCAAGCATGTGCCCTTAACCAGAATCAAACCCAAGATCCTTCAGGCTTCAGGCCAATGCTCTATCCACCGAGCCAAACCAACTAGGGCAAGAACAACTTTTTCTTTGCATGTATTTTAAAAGCTCCAAATGCTTAGAATTAAGAAGATTTAGGGGTCTTTAAAATAATTATTTTATTTCATACCAATTAGATGCAATAATTTGATGGTTAGTTTATGGCCACCTGAACAAGCTACCTGAAAACATCAGGAGCAGAGAGTATTTACCATGACATAACTTTGGTGTTTCAGAAATTCAGATTCTAGATTAGTCAGTCAAATTCCTTTTCCACCATTATCCCTTGCTTTTGTCTCCCTTTTCTGCCTTTTAACATCTTAAAATAAGTTCTGTGAGATGAAAAATTCAATTAATGACTTGCTAGAAATAATTTATTTACACGTAACAGAAAACCAAATTTCTACTGGTTCAAACAAAACTTGAACTGCAAGAGATTTTCCAGGACAATTATCTCTAAATCTGTGTCCCAGATAGCAGTGGTACTGATTAGTACTCTAATTGCTATGATAATAGGAGACTGAAACAGGAAGAGAATTATAAAATATTTTTATGTTGGAGAAAGTATTCTATAACATTTATAAACTTCTGCAAAATATGGAGGTCTGACTTAGCTAGAAATCCACAGGAGCAACCATCATGGGATCTCCAAGAGTTTGCATACCAGGATTCTAAGGAACC
Source organism: Pipistrellus kuhlii (assembly GCF_014108245.1). Taxonomy (NCBI): domain Eukaryota; kingdom Metazoa; phylum Chordata; class Mammalia; order Chiroptera; family Vespertilionidae; genus Pipistrellus; species Pipistrellus kuhlii. Next base: position 7,681,204 of record NW_023425404.1, read on the forward strand.
ATGGGTATAGAAAAGAGAGCCCTGGATTAATAACCAAGGCAAACTTTACTTCTTTCATTATTATGTGAGTTCCCATTTCTCAAACTGTAAAAATGTGACTACAGCGCTACTGACATGTTATGGTACAAGAGTCTGAATGGCTCAAGCTAAGAGTATAATCTGCATGGATAGAGGAATGTTACAGTATGAGGAGCCATGTGCATGGCACAGTTGGGGGTAAGAATCACATGTGATGGTAGAAAGGCATTGTAAGTCATCAGAGCAAGGGCTTGGAGTGCTCAAGGAATGATAAGTACAATAATGTATTAGGAAAAAGAATTTCGGTTCAGAAGAGATAATATCATAATATGGCAGTGTGTGAGGACTTCTGGTCCTGAGAATTGTCCACTCTATTTTTAAAAAATGCAAGGTTCTGGTCATTTAGCTTCCTTTGCTGAGGACTAGACTACGGTCATAGCATTATTTTAGATTCTAAGACTTAGAATGACACAAAGACATCTCATGCACTTAAAGACTTGGATGTGGAAAATAGCAGTTGATAAGAAAGAAATATTATTAAAAATGCCTGAATTCAAGTACTCTCCATTCTCTGAAAACAACATGTTAGTTAACATTTCATAAAACACATGCCAATGTCATGTATGTGACTTTGCACCTCTAGAATCAAGATTGAACAAGATCATTCATGTCATCAAGCACAAAGTCACTACTAAGGTGTTTCATTAGGCTCTGATTTTTCTATATATGACCATTCAGAATATAATTTAAGCCGAAACCGGTTTGGCTCAGTGATAGAGCGTCTATCTGTGGACTGAAAGGTCCCAGGTTCGATTCCAGTCAAGGGCATGTACATTGGTTGCGGGCAGATCCCCGGTGGGGGGTGTGCAAGAGGCAGCTGGTTGATGTTTCTCTCTCATTGACGTTTCTACAGTAGCTCTCTATCTCTCTCCCTTCCTTTCTGTAAAAAATCAATAAAATATATTTTTAAAAAAGAATATAATTTAATGCAAATTATATTAACCATTTTATCATCATGCCCAATCTTTATTTAATTAAAGAGAACTAATTCATTCATGAAATGCCAAACTGCAATTCCCCAAATGGCAAGAAGGTTCTAGTTTCCAAGATATTAGCTAACTTTAACATATGCAATTGGGTGAAGAGATTAAGTTTTTAGAGTACACACAAGCTTACAGAATTCACTGTTCATTAAGAAATCCACATGCCATACTTTAGCTGAATCACCTCAGCCTTAGGAACACGAAGGAAAGCTGAACAAACCAAAAAATTTGATGTGGGTTCATTAAATTTTAACAGGGTTTCTCAACTTCACCAATTGGTGAAGCTGACAATCTCTGTTTTGGTTTATGAAGAGATAAACTCAAAAAGTAGCAACTAAACAACCTCCCTTGTCTGGCGCCACTGATATAAGCAAAAACAACAACAAAACCACTCAAACTCTTCTAGATCCTGTGCTAAAGTTCTTGCTGAGACAATAAGGACTCCCTATTGTTTAGATAGGTGAAGCTTGAAGGGCTCATTAATGGATAAGTTAGTAAAGCTGATACAGTTTAAAAATAATTTTTTATTTTCTCTGAGTAATGACCTCAGTATTTTATTTTTCTGATGGAAATTTTACTGTATTTCCCCACTTGATTAACTAATATAGACTGTGATAGTGCTTGATTAAAACATCATCCTTTTTAATTTAGGATTAGGTTTTATTGAGATATTCTTCATTATTTTCTTTAATAATGAAGCTCCCTCAAATAGCTCTAAAGTACCTGCCCAATATGTAAATTTACTTCACAGTAATTATAGGAATTTAATCATTTGAAAAATATTTGTTCAATACTTATTGTGTATGTTTGAGTCACTGCCAGAGACTTGGGATACCTTCTTGGCCAAGAATCAAAGTTTTGTCAAGCATCAAATTTTGAGGGTCTAGAACCCTATTGGTGATAACAATGGCAAATATGTTCTCCCATGCTTGGTCTTTCTTGTTGTTTTGTTGATGGTTTCTTTTGCTGTGCAGAAGCCTTTTATTTTGATGTAGTCCCATTTGTTTATTTTCTCTTTAGTGTTCATTGCCCTAGGAGCTGTATCAGTAAAGATATTACTTTGGCATATGTTTGAGATTTTGCTGCCTGTGGATTCCTCTAATATTTTTATGATTTTCCATCTTTTGTTTAAGTCCTTTATCCATTTTGAGTTTATTTTTTGTGTATGGTGTTAGTTGGTGGTCTAGTTTCTTTCTTTTTTTTTTTTTTCATCCATCTGTCCAATTTTCCCAACACCATTTATTGAAGAGACTGTCTTGACTCCATTGTATGTTCTTGTCTCCTTTGTCAACTATTAATTGAGCACAGTGGTTTGGGTCAATTTCTGGGTTCTCTATTCTGTTCCATTAGTCTATATGTATGTTCTTGTGCTAATACCAGGCAGTTTTGAGAACAGTGGCTTTGTAATACAGCTTGAAATCTGGTATTGAGATCTCTCCTACTTTGTTCTTCTTTCTGAGGTTTTCTGCAGCTATTTCGGGTCTTTTAAAATTCCAGATGGATTTTTGGAGAGTTTATTCTAGGTCTGTGAAATATGCTGTTGGTATTTTAATGGGGAGTGCATTAAATCTATAGATTGCTTAGGATAATATAGACATTTTAATGATGTTGATTCTGCCAATCCATGAACATGGCATGTTCTTCCATCTGTTTATGTCTTCCTCTATCTCTTTTTTCAGTGTCCTGTAGCTTTCTGAGTACAGGTCTTACCTCCTTAGTTAAGTTTATTCTTAGGTATCTTTTTTTTTTTTGTTCGAGGATAAATGGGATTTTTTTTTTTAAATCTCTTTTTCTGTAAGTTCACTATTGGTGTATAAAAATGCCATAGATTTCTTGGCATTATTTTTGTATCCTGCTACATCTCCAACATTTACAGGGAACTCATACAACTTAACAAAAGGAAGATAACAACCCAATCAAAAAATGGGCAACAGACCTACATTGATACTTTTCAAAAGAGTATATGAGGAGGGCCAAGAGACATATGAAAACATGCTCAAAGTCACTAATCATCCAAGAGATGTAAATCAAAATGACAATGAGGTACTATGTCACACTTGTCAGAATGGCTATCATCAAAAAATCAACAAATGACAAGTGCTGGGGAGGATGTGGAGAAAAAGGAACACTAGTGAACTGCTGGTGGGAATGCAGACTGATGCAGCCAAGGTGGAGAACAGTATGGAGTTTCCTCAAAATATTAAAAATAGAAATCCCATTTGATTCTGTGATCCCACTTCTTGGAATATATCCCAAGAAACTAAAAACACCAATTAGAAAGGGTATATGCACCTCTATGTTCATAGGAGCACAATTTACCATAGCTAAGATTTGGAAACATCTTAAGCGCCCATCAGCAGATGAGTGGATTAAAAAACTGTGGTACATCTACGCAATTGAATAGTACACTGCTGCAAAAAGAAAGGATTCTTATAATTTGCAACAGCATGGATGAAATTGGAGGGAATTATGCTAAGTGAAATAAGCCAGTCAGAGAAAGATAAATATCACATGATCTCACTAATTTTGGTATATAATAAACAACATAAACTGATGACCGAAAACAGATCTAGAGATAGAGAAGCATTGACCAGACCATTAAAACTCAGAGGGAAGGTAGTGGAGGGTTGGGGTAAGTGGGAGAGATTAGCCAAAGGACTTGTATGCATGCATATAAGTCTAACCAATGGACATAGACACCAGGGAGATGTGGGTTGCAATGGAGGGATAAGGACACATATGTAATACCTTAATTAATAAAGAAAAATTTTTGAAGGTCTATAAAAAGTTGATAAATAACAAAAATATTTAGAAAGATTAGAAAAGCAGAGAAATGGCCGAAACCGGTTTGGCTCAGCGGTAGAGCGTCGGTCTGTGGACTAAAAGGTCCCAGGTTTGATTCCGGTCAAGGGCATGTACGTTGGTTGTGGGCACATTCCCAGTAGGGGATGTGCAAGAGGCAGCTGGTCGATGTTTCTCTCTCTTCACGTTTCTATCTCTCTATCTCTCTCCCTTCCTCTCTATAAGAAATCAATAAAATATATTTAAAAAAGCAGAGAAATGTAACAGTTAATGCAATAAATGAAGAGTGTTCTAAGAAGAAAAGAGCATCCAACAATGTTAAATGCTGTGGTGAAGCAAAATAAATATAGGAATGAGTATATGATGCTTAGATTATAAGTTGGCCATTTGGGAACTCAGGAGTAGTGTCTGTAAAATGGTGAATGGTAGTCATTATTGCACTGACTTGAAGAACAGGGAGCTTGTGAGGAACAAATATAGCTAATTTATTTCAGCAGGGGAGTAGGAAATATAAAAGCATGTTTTTTCATTTTTTTAAAAAAAAGGATTAACAAGACAAACATGTGTTGTAAATTCCATCAATTCAGCTGATGTGGTCTTTGTCTTTTTCTTTGGAAACTCACCAAGCCAGCTTTGGGGAGATTATGTTGTTATTGCTCTTTAGATAGCTATGGTCTCTCCAGGACTAGTTGCCTTGAACAGAATGAAGAGTCAAGAAGGCTTGATGTATGGCCACCATTTAAAAGGCTGTCATCTGGTTCTCTTTACTGCTCTGAGAGTGGACGTTGTGTGTGGCTTTTAAGGGAGGGTTCAGTGGACTACTAGGTTTGTTTGTTTCATTTCATTGAGATAATCACAGTATTCAGTGAAGCCAATTTGTTCAAAAGACTTTCCAACATTCTCTTTGCTTTCTCTCTCCAAGGCATTTGATCATCCCACCCATCAGGGGATTTAAACATGAATCTCTGAAGTGCTAGACTTCCTGAGAAGACCAGATGTTGGAAGAGAAAACCACTGGGCTGTTCTACTTCATCACATTCTTGTGTTACTGTGACATATGGTATGAAGCAAATATTAGTGCATGGGAGTCTAAAACATCATGATGCATCTGAATTATTCCTCCCCAGTCGCATTTGATCTGTGAACGCCGGAAATACTCCATTTCATAGCCACATTTGTCATTCAAACTAAATCATGCATTTGGGGGGCATAAAATGAGATGCTTTAGAATGCATGAGATTAGCAACTATTGTATATTTCTCCAAAGAAAGATTTAAATTATATGGTCAGTGAGAAGAGTGGCTGCTTTAGAATGTAGCAATTAGAAGCTGGTGATGGAAACATTATAATAGACTATATGCTTGGCACACAAAATTAGTGTGCAGGTATAATTCCTAGGCCTGGCCTGCGATCAGGGCCATCTTCCCAGGAACTGTGCCCTGCCGCCATCCACCCCCAGTTCCCCATTCACTATCGGGTGATCGGAGCGTGTTGGCTGGGGGAGGGACTGAGATGTTGGCCATTCCTGCCCACCCACTGGCCCCATCCCTGCCACAGATCACCCCAGTGTGTGGGTTGACTGGTGGGGTTGGGGCCTTGGCCTGGTGCCATTCATGTGCCCTGCCATCCACCCCTGGCTCCCCATTCGCCATCAGGTAATCAAAGCCTGCTGGCCAGGGAAAGAAACCAAGAGGTGGTCAGTGTGCCTCAAATGAGTGGTCAAGCAGTCATTCTGGTTGTTCTGCCATTAGGGTCAATTTGCATATTACTCTTTTATTATATAGGATAGAAGCCCAGTGCAAGGGTAGGGGGCTGACCAGTCTGCCCTGATGGGGGCCCTGGATCAGGGTAGGGCTCCCGACAGGGGGGCGGGACCAGCCTAGGCAAGAGTCCATGGGTAGTTTGAAGGCCAGCCATGCCCCTGATCAGCATTAGGGGTCCCTGCTGGGGGCAGGAGGGAATAGCCAAGGTGAGGAGCCATGGTTGTTTTGGTCTTGGGTCATTCCAGCATTTCGGTCATTGGGTTTTTTATTATATAGGATTAATATTAAACATATATTATTTCCCCTTTCCTATTCAATCCCAGAAACCAATCCCTACCTCTGTGAGATATTTCTGTTTTGTTCATTTATTTATAATTTTAAAATATACAGTTATTCTTGAAATTTAAAATCTGTAAATCAGGTTTATATAAATCAAATAATAGATTTTCATTATATTTTAAGAGTCATATTTGTTTAGAAATGTCTTTGGCTCTAAGATATGCTAGAAATTACATTTAAAATAATTACAAATGTTAGAAGGTTTCAAGATAGAAAATTATGAGTAAATATTAGAGAAACTGTGAGTAGACGCTAAATTTAGTGTTAGATGTAAAGGGAAAGTTCAGGACCAATGTTAAGGTCAGTTTAGTTCTCAGAGGTTAAATGAACAAAGTCAAGAGTCCTTGGGTCTAAATTAGAAATCAGCAAAAGCACTAAAGTCAAAGCCGTAGAAACTTCTTAAGGAGGAAATCCCAAACTGTTCATCCTTATCTTGCTATCTTAGTGCTTCTTTCCTTGCTCTTTGACATGTACTACAAAAACACACATAGCTATAGGGTAAAAATTCTGAAATATATACAAAAACATTGCTCTGAAAATTAAAGCCAGGTGAATACCACCCTAAGCTCCTTATTGCCTATTAATATCAGAAACAAAATAGAGATTACTTACAGTTTCATTTTTAGAAACTACTTTAAAAATTGTTGCCTTAACTACCTAACTGGCTAGCTTTCCCTCAGATGACCTTTCTAATTGTATGTGTTTCTATATTCTTTTCTCTCTCCCTCTTCCCACTGGTATCCCCGAAAAAAAACTCACACCCAAGATATGTTAATATGACTTTTTTTTTATTATCTTGATTATATGTATATTCCACCTAGAAATCACTTTTTTTCTTTCCAAAATATCAACTTATCTTTTAATCAAACTGTTTTTGGTGCTGACGACTTTTTAAATGTAGTGACCTTATGTTTACATTGAAGTATTAGGTGAGGAAAAAGTCTTGGCTTTTTTAGGGGCAATAAAGCCTTCGTGTTGTGTGTGTGTGTGTGTGTGTGTGTGTGTGTGCATTTGTACATAATATACAAATAATTTCTGCTCACCTAACAGGGAAGCCTATATGTAGTCTTGCTTTTCCCACTGCCTTCCTCAACTCTAAGTCCTCGAGGTTTGCTATACATATTAAACTATTGGTTCCAGATTTATGTCTTGCTATGAATTGGCCCCTCTACTCTCCTGGAAGACATGTACTGTCCTTCCTTCCTAGGTGTTTCCATAGCATCTTTTTATTAAAATATTAGAGGACATTTCCCATTGTATTATAATTTTATATCCACTCTTTCCAAACCACAGCACTCTTTAAATCAAAGTTCTATTTTATTCTTGCTATTATCCTTAGCACTTATATAGCACATAATATTATATATAATAACAACAAAGCAACAAGAAGACACAGAAATAGGAAAAAAAAAAGTAAAAGCAATGCCAAAAACAAAGTAAAATATAATACTTACAATGGTCCATAATTTTGTCTTGATCAATTTATTTATTAATTTTTAAAATATATTTTATTGATTTTTTACAAAGAGGAAGGGAGAGGGATAGAGAGTTAGAAACATTGATGAGAAACATTAATCAGCTGCCTCCTGCACACACCCTACTGGGGATGTGCCTGAAACCAAGGCACATGCCCTTTGACTGGGATTGAACCTGGGACCCTTGAGTCTACAAGCTGGTGCTCTATCCACTGAGATAAACTGGTTAGGGCTGTCTTGATAAATTTATATGTTAAAATTGTTAATAGTAGGTTTTGGTGTAAGGGGCAGAAACCTCCAAATCATGGTGAATTTAAAATCACATAAGTTTACTATTTTCCTCTCATTGAAGAAATTCAGAGGTAATAGATCTGGGTATGATCTGTCACTCTATGGTAGCAAGAACCCAGGCTGTTTTTACTCTGTGATCCTCCAGGGTTAATCTCTACCCTTTAGGCCATCTTATGCTTCTTGATGTAGGCTGGAACTTGTGAAGGCCCAGCCATCATGTCCAAATTCCAGCCATCAGGGAACCCAGAAAAGGGCAAACTTCTCTCCATCACTCACTTCTTTTAAATCTCTTCTCAGAAGTTGAATCTGACCCTTTTGCTTATGCCTTACTAGCTGGAAATAGTCCTATGATCAGTTTTAACTAAAAACTATGGTGGGAAGTGGAGTCTTTATTCTAGGCGGCCATGTGCTCAAATAAAAATTGAAGATTTTATTAGGAAGTAAGGAAGAAAGAATTGACATTAGGAAACAGCAGTATTTGGCATATGTACATTATCAAATTTAAGCCTCTCAATAAATTTATGAATTCTATTATCATCACCACTTATTCATTTGACAAATATGATTGTGTATTACTGTGGATTAGATCTAATGCCTTGGGATTGGCAGGAAAGAAGACATGCATACCATTGTTCTCTTGGAGGTTTTATCCTAATTGGGACAATAGACATTAAACAAATCACATATAATATGATGCTAGACAGTTATAACAGTTATAAAGAAAAGTTAATCAGGATAAGAAAATAGTATATAATGAAGTTAATTTAAGGGTGATCCTAAAAGGACTTTGAAGGGGTAACTTCTGAGCAATGATCTAGAAGGAGCTATAGGAGCATCTGGGAGAGAAGGTTTTAGGGAAATGAACAAAAACACCACCAGTAGAACATTAGGTAATTAATAAAATGCTGGTAAATGTGGAAATGAAATTAGAGAAAGACAGAGGCAGAGCCAGACTACATAAATTGTAGACATTGACAGAAAGTTTGGGTTTCATTTTGAGATTGATGGGTGCCACTTTGAGCTGGTAAATGAAGTGATTAGATTTAGGTCCTACATAAATTTTGGTGACTGCACAAATCAACTCAGATGGTAGAAGACCAGTGGGATAGAAGTTAGAGTGGAAACAAAGAAAGTAAATAGGGACTACTTAGAGAATTTAGTCAAGAGATGATGGAAGCTTTGACTAGGAAGGAGATGATGAATGTGATAAGTGATCAGAGACAGAATATATTTTGAAATTGGAGTTGATGGATCAAATGAGTGATGAGAATAAAAGACATTAAGGATGTCTTATACATTTTTATGATGGTTAATTTTATGTGATAATTTGGCTGCCATGGTATCTAGTTAAAATTAATTTTCTAATTGGATTAAATTAAATACACTAATGGACTATTTCAACTAGTAAAGTAGTATGATCAGTCCATGGTCTGATTGGCAAAATATCATCATTGGATTCTCCTAATCAATACTTATAAGAGGCAAGTTTCTGAGTAACCATGTATTTGATGTCTTAGAGAGTTTTTGTCAAAATAATGAATTTGACATTTGCTCAAAGTGGGGATAGAGAAGGGTGAACTCAGGGATTCAAATTCCCAACTTATGTGCTGCATAAATGACTAAAAGTTGCTGTGTCTGTCCTGAAAAAAGCTCTTATTACCCTTAGCCAAAGAGCTGAGATTGCCAAAATCAAACCCAGAATTCATCCTGCAACTGATTGAATTACAATGCAAATTAAATTTCCATTCTCACAGGGTGTCTGCTGTTAAGGTGAGGTCATTGACTGGGAAGGAATGGTATCCTTAAAATTGGAATGGGGACATATGGGAAGATCCTGATGAAGCTGGAGATATTGAACCCTAAATTCTGATGAGTCTCCTTTGTCTGTAGAAGCAGCTGTTCCATCCCTGTCTCAAGGAAAAACCTTGCTTTGCCCAAGGAAATTGTAATGACCTCCTCTGAGGCAGTTGCTTTGCAAGACACTGCTAACTCTCCTCAGGACCCACCCCCACCACTCCTTTGCCTCTAGACCTATTAATGGACCCAAGTCCTCATAAGTCCCTAAAGGTGAGATACAAAGTGTGATTCATGATACTCCACGTGATTTTTTTAAGTCACATGGACACAAACCCACACATAAATGTATGGGAGTAAATATTAAAGGTGTGACATAGTGGTGGAAGAACCTTAAATCATGCAGAAATCATTGATAAGGGCACACTAAACAGAAATCTGAATTTAATGTTACAACTTAGGGGGTTAGCAAAATTCTAAGTTTGGTTGGCTGGCTGAAACATGAACCAGCAGGTGGCCTACATTAAATGCCAGAACTTCCTTTATAGGCCATAGAGGAAGAGATTCAAAAGCTTAGGGAGATTGGAATATTAGAATGGATTTATCACTTAAGATCTGCTCACCCACTCTAGGAGGGTTCAGAGAACATACCTTTAATCATGACCATGAGAAATAAATTTTTTAAGGGGAGCTCCAACATTCTTTTTTAAAAAAATGTGTTTTTATTGATTTGAGAGAGAGAGAGAGAAAGGGTGAGGGGGAGAGAGAGAAACATTGATTCGCTTCCTCCTGCACAGCCCCTACTTGGGATCAAGCCTCAACCCAGAGAGCTTCAACATTCTTAAAGAACTTGGTGATCACTGTTTTTTTATAAATCAAAAATTATAGTGAAATTGCTGTCACTAAATTGAAAAATTAAATTCAATGAAAGTAATTAGATCCCAGGGAGTGATCAATCACCAAAGATAATGTGGGCAACAATCAGAATAGTATGACTTGCAAGAGACCCATAGGATTGGCTAGTTGATCATGGTATTTCTAGGAGTAAAATAGATGTTAAGTATATTAAATTCTTTATCTGTATAAGCAGAGAGTGCTAGGTCACAGGGAAAAAAGTCAAGCTTGGATCATAAAAGCAGACTCAAAACCCCATAAGTATGACATTATGATATTTATTTGGAGATTGAATATAGTTTAAGGAGATGAGTATAGGTTGACAAAGCTGGACCATAATGGTTTATTTTATGTCAGCTTGGCTAGATGTTGCACAAAGACCTTTAGACAATGTGGTTAAAATTTAAATAAGTAGACATTGAATAAAGTAGATTACTCTTTGTAGGATGGATAAGCCTCATCCAATCAGTTGAAGGCATTAAAAGAAAAGATTAAGGTTCCCCAAGGAATATGGAATTCTGCCTCCATCTGTGACATCAACTCTTCTCCATCTCCAGGCTGTTTGTCTTCCCTGCAGATTTCAAATTTGCCAGCCCTCATAACTATATGAGCTAATTATTTAAGAAATCTTTCTTTCTATATGTTTACACATCTTATTGATTTGCTTTGATCTTAGAAACTAAATGAATGCTTATTAATATTGACTAAGGTGGAACAGACAGAGAAGTGAATTATGGTGGGGAGGAGGGAGAGAGGAAATAGAGGAGAGCATGAGTTTTAGACATGCTAATTTTAAGAACCTTATTAGACAACCAAGTGGACATATTGAGTAAGCAATCAGTAAATGAGTTTAATGCTCAGGGGATAAGTCAGAACTAGAAATCTAAAATTGAGAGTTATTTGCATATAGAAGATGTTTAAAACATTGGGACTAATGAGCTAAACTATAGAGAGAATGTTGATAGAAAAGAGAGCTGAAGATGGCCCTGAGGAAGTCCAAAATTTAGAGGTTACTTAAAAGGAGAACCATGCAAAGGAAACTGGGGAAGAACAGATACAAGTACAAGGAAACACCAGAGAGTATAGTGACCCAGAATATAAATAAAGATATCTTAAGAACAGGGTATTCACCAACAGTAGCTGTTGCTCCTGAGAATTGGAAATTATTCATTGACTTTGGCATATTGGAGGTCCACAGTGACCTTGAAAAGTGTACTATCAATAAATGATAGAGACAAAATCTGACTGGGAAGTTGAAGAGAAAATCGCTATTAAAGAGGCAAATATAGTAAGTATAAACAACTTTATAGGGAGCTTTGCTATTAAGATGAGCAGAGAAATGGGAGAGTGCTGCTGGAATTCTTGGAATTTTCAGCAGATTGGTGGGGATGCAGAAGAAGGCTTCTTTTTTCTTTATTGATTAAGGTATTACATATGTGTCCTTATCCCCCTATTACTCCCCCCAATCCTCCCTCCACTGTCATGTCCTCACCCCCCTGGTGTCTGTCCATTGGTTAGTCCTATATGCATGCATACAAGTGCTTTGGTTGATCTCTCCCCCTTATCCCCACCCTTCACTACCTTCCCTTTGAGGTTTGAGCATCTGCTCTATACTTTTCTGTCTCTGGATCTGTTTTTGGTCATCAGTTTATGTTGTTCATTATATTCCACAAATGAGTGAGATCATAAGATATTTATCTTTCTCTGACTGGCTTATTTCACTTAGCATAATGCTCTCCAATTCCATCCATGATATTGCAAATGGTAAGAATTTCTTCTTTTTTACATCAGTGTAGTATTCCATTTTGTATATGTAGCACCGTTTTTAAACCCACTCATCTGCAGATGGTTACTTAAACTGTTTCCAAATCTTAGCTGTGGTAAATTGTGCTGCAATGAATGTAGGAGTGTATATATCCTTTATGATTGGTCTTTCTAGTTGGTTTTTTTTTATTTTATATATTCCCAGAAGTGGGATCACAGGGTCAAATGGGAGTTCCATTTTTAGTTTTTTGATAAAACTCTATACTCTTTTCCACAGTGGCTGCAACAGTCTACATTCCCACAGAAGAAGGCTTCTGTATTAGTTACTAGTTGATGTGGAAACCCAAAATAAGTCACTTAGAAAACTTTAATTTCAGCTTGTCAGTGTCAATATTTTCAAATTATTGAACCAAACATTGAATGCATGAATACTTCCTTAGGTTTTTATGCATTACTAAGTAAGTTCTGGCAGAGTACAGGGTAAGAAGGCTGTGACACATTACACTGCACCACAGCAAAGTCCTAGGAGGAATTTCTCTCTCTCTTTCTTTCTTCCTTCCTTCCTTCCTTCCTTCCTTCCTTCCTTCCTTCCTTCCTTCCTTCCTTCCTTCCTTCCTTTCTTTTTTCTTTCTTTCTTTTTTCTTTCTTTCTTTCTTTCTTTCTTTCTTTCTTTCTTTCTTTCTTTCTTTCTTTCTTTCTTTCTTTTTTTCTTTCTTTCTTTCTTTCTTTCTTTCTTTCTTTCTTTCTTTCTTTCCACAGGAGATATTTCTACATTTTCATGTGGAGATGTTAGCAGTGAAATAGGGAGAGAAAAAAGATGCAGGGGAGAAAGTGTCATTGCAATAGAAGAGTCATGGAACAGGCAAGAGAGAGTGGGATTGAGTGCATTCATAAAGGTTGGTATTAAATTAGAGCAGGGAGAGTTAAATAGAAGCAAGGAGGCTAAAATATGTACAAAAATGCTGACAGATGACTAGATGTGATCATTAGAAAATATTTTAGTTTTATTTTGATTACTTTAAATCATCCTTTAGAAGGGATAATAGGCAGTATAGTCCTATGCTGTTTGCTTCTAAAGGCATTGCATTTGGGGATGTTGAGGGAAGAAATGATTTAGACATAATAACAAAAGAAGGACAAGTATGCCACCACAAAGCCCTGTATTACATGGAGTGGTGGTGGTGGAAAGAAACAGCCATCACAGAAGAAAGAATTAGGAAACCATTCATTTTATTATATAGAAAGAAGGTGGGGGTCCACTTAGAAAGTGTTTTTTGTTTGTTTGTTTGTTTGTTTGTTTTCTGATGGTAGACCATGAATTCCAAAGAGAAAAATGAGAGAGTTTGGTGCTTGGAGAAGAATGAGAGCTTGAGTTAGATTCAGGTTATATAGAATCATAGGAAAATAGGAGACCTTACAAAGAAGAATATCATATGGATTTTGGACCTCTTATGGAGATTTAAGAAACTACAATCTTTGTCCAGAAGGTAGGACATTAATTTTAATTTTACCTTCCTTCTTGGGGTTATTTTCAGGCAATGGGACTGAGGTGGTAATATTATAGGGGTAGGAATTAATGGTTTAATTAGGTGCATGAGAAGTTCTCTGGACCTTCCTTAAATCCTGATGTTTTGCATTTAATTAAAATGAGGCATAGAGAGATTGAGTATAACTCCTAAATTTTGTCAGGAAGTAAGTGGGAGAGCTGAGATGCGCATTCAAACAATTGGATTCACAGCAGTTCTAACTATTGTGCTAGAGTCACTCAAAATGCTTTCTGACTAATTAGATGGATGTAGAGTAATCTCTTATTTGGGAAAATGTCCTTGCTGGGGGTCATGGTGATGTCAGCTTGCTGAAGACCCATTTCTAGTAAGATGAAGACTGGATTTGTGAGGTTCCCAAGACTGCATCATCATAATGTCATCTTCTTCTGTCTTGGGTTCTCTCTTAAAACACTTGTCCTAGAAACCCAGGTACCACAGTGTGAGGAAGCCCAGTCTGCATGGAGAGAACAGGAGGCCCCCAGGCTCTCAGACTTAGCTGATCTATCATTAGGTAAATAGCACCAACTTGACAGCCATAATGAGTCATCTTGGATATGAATCTCCCAGCCCTAACTTCTGCTTCCCAACTGATGCCACAATTTTATCTTGTCCAAATTACATATTCATGAGAAAAATAAATGAGTGTTGCTATTTTAAGCCACAACATTTAGGAGTTTGTAATGCACCAATAAGTAACTGAACATTTGTCCACTAAGCTACCTGATGTGCCTGAGCTTTTGTTCTCCCCCAGTTCCCCCAGCTGTAAAATGATCACATTGGTCCAGAGGGTTGTCATATAGATTCATGAAAAATGTTAAAATATAAATATTCTGGCACAAATAATAATCAAAATGGGCTCCCCCTCTCATCCTTTCTGTAGCCTTCCAGATTTGACAAAGCAACTAGGAGTGTGGTTTTTTTTTTGTTTGTTTGTTTTTTTAGGAAATAATTTCCTCCCTCTGTGTATGAATATAGACAAGCAAAGGAAGGAAAAAGAAAGGCTCTTCTATCTGTTGATTCTCATTCCATTAAATAGCTTACACTCACTTCATTCAGATCTCTGCTCAAGTGCCATTTTTCTAAAAAGGGCTCACTGGGCTCTTCCATCTAAGGTAGCAGCACCTGCATGTTTTCCACCTTGTCCTTCCCTTCCCATTAATATCTATCATTGTTCTTCCTAGCATTGATCATAACCTGAATATTATAAATTGTGTATTTATTACATGGTCTCACTCCACTAAAATGGAAGTTCTGCCATAGTAGGAATTTTTTACTACTTTGTGCTCTAGTCTCTTTGCAGCACCCAGAACAGTGCCTGACATACATCAGAAATTCCATACATATTTGTTGAATGGTGAAGTGAATGAACCCTTTGTGATGCTGATCCTCCCCTTGTTTTAATGTACTTCTTTCAGATGGTGTGCAGAAGAGCATGTGAAATCGAACACTGCCTTCTACATTAGAAAGTCAGACAGACTCTAAAGCAGGAAGAAAAAGGCAGTCAAATATGCCAATTACTTCCGAAGGGTGATGGCATGTTTTGAAATTGGGAGGCTGCTTCATTAAAATTCATTCTGTGCTACATAAAACAAGGAATTGGGAGCCTGACAGAAATGAAACTCAAATAGGCATTCATTTCCTTTATCTTTTTACAAGACAGATCAATTAGTAATTTTATGGTTGAAAAAACTCATTTTTAAATGTTATGTGAGACTTCGCGTAATATCAAATCTGGCCAAATGTCACCTTTATTAAGGAATTGAAAGCACTTTTACATCTGTTCATTGCACTAAAAATACTGAGAAACACACTTTTTTTTTTTTTTTTTTTTTTACCATCTAAACTTTATAACAGTGGAGAAAAATGGACACAGAAATGATCTTATTGCATAATTAACTTCCCCAAAAAGTAAGGCGAATGATCAGCACCATTCCGGAATGTTTTGAGCTGCACTTATATTTGTAAATCAAGCCATGGAAACCCTCCTAAACAGGTGTGTTAGAGAGTCCAGATGGCCTGGATGAGGAGACAGGAAGCCAATGCCTTCTGCTGGGTTTCTGGCCACTCTCACGGGCTCACTGCATTTGGCTGCATCAGTGCTTCACTGTGGGGCCACGCAGGTGGTGCCGGATGAGAAACAGGGTTTCCAAATAAGAGACTGCTGTGCTGCTGGAGATTTGCCTCTCTTCCCACTAATGGGTTATAAAACTAAGATCCTAAGATCCAAGTCATTTACTGCTGGTAAAGATCCTGAATACCTTTTAGACAAGAGAGCACAGGAGTTATTTAACCTCCGTATCCTAGCTCAGGTAATTACATTCTGCCACCTGAAATTTCCCCTGTGAGTTCAGTCAGATCTGGTATTTACCTTTGTTCTTCAGTCCTGTGTAGGGCTGCTGTGCAGCTATTAAACATCTGCTGAGCCCCACTCTACACAACACAAAAGGGTGTGTATTTTTTTATGATGTGGATGTTGGGGTGAGGTTGGGATGGTGGCAAGCCTCTAGGTGGATCTCCTTCTAGCAGGATGTTTCTCTGGCATAATTACAACCAAGGAAACCTTTGGCTACTGATTGCAAACAGAGCCTGGGGAAAGTGATGGTGATGGATGCATCTAGTCCCTTTCAGTGAGGCAGCGAGGGAGCTTTGCAAGTTACAACCCTGATGATGGAATCTCTATCTGGTGGAAGGAACTTTACAGGATAATTACCATGCACACAGACCTGCTGACAAAAGCTCAAGGAGCCATATTCAAAGTACTAGAAAGTGGCCACATTTTTCCTCTTTTTCTTTAGGTCTTCCATCAACTTATCCTTCATCTAGTATCCCTGCTCTAGGAGAGGCTTTTCCATGGAGATAGAACCAGTTTTTAAGAATGTTGAAACCCCCTCCCCCCCATTTACCCAAATACCAGCCTTCCTTTTCTTTTACAGCACTTGGGTAGGTTTAAACTTTGCATTTTCAAAAAGGAGTGTGTTGCCCAGCTGGGTGTAGCTCAGCAGTTGAGCAGTGACCCAGGAACCATGAGGTCACCAGTTCAATTCCAGGTCACGGCACATGCCTGGGTTGTAAGCTTGATCCCCAGTAGGTGGTGTGCACGAGGCAACTGATTAATGCTTCTGTCATCATTGATGTTTCTATCTCTCTCCATTTCCCTTCCTCTCTGTGACAAATATACCAAAGGAAATTCTCTTAGAAGACAGACTTTGGGGTTTGTCTAGAACTGTGTCTAACTCCAGGAGTGCTATTTAAACTTCCATTCTTCTATATCAGCTAGAGAGTGTCAATGGAAAAGTGAGGGGGGGAAGGAATTATTGTAGGAATATTATTCAATGCACTTTACTTTATATAAAGAGAAATAATTTACTAATGCCAGCTTCTTGACAATTAAAGAAAATGAACATTCAAAAAGTCTGCTTATAAGTCCCTTTTATTATTCTCTTTTTGTTAATCTTCAGTTACAGAGAGAAATTTAACTTGCTCATCCAGTACACTTTCTGATAGAGAAGTATGAGCTAGTTCTTTAAAGTTTGATAATAAACTTTCCAAGTATTTTTTCCAAAAATATTTAAATCTGCTGAAGCCATTTATCACTTAGAATTATGATGGCATCATGCAACAGAAATCTTGACTACGGATTAATCAAGTAGAGATTTAAAAAAATATATATTTTATTGATTTTCCCCAATATATTTTATTGAATTTTCACAGAGAGGAAGAGAGAGGGATAGAGAGTCAGAAACATCGATGAGAGAGAATTATCGACCAGCTGCCTCTTGCACACCCCCTACTGGGGATGTGCCCACAACCAAGGTACATGCCCTTGACCGGAATCAAACCCATGACCTTTCAGTCCGCAGGCCTATGCTCTATCACTGAGCCAAACCGGTTTCGGCAAGTAGAGATTTTTTTTTCTCTCACATAACCAGAACTCTAGAGGTGGGAAGTCTATAATGGGTGCTATTGCTCTAGGAAGTCATCAAAGAGTTAGGCTCCTTCTATCTCCTGTTCTACCATTCTTAGCTCATGTCTTTAAAGATCTATACCAGTGGTCAGCAAACTGCAGCTCACAAGCCACATGCAGCTCTTTGTCCACTTTATTGTGGCTCTTCCACAAAATACTATGTGTAGGAGCACATGTACAGTGCGATTGAAACTTCATGGTCCATGTGCAGAGGTCAGTTTTCAGCCTATGTGAGTCTATTTTGAAGAAGTAGCATTGAAACACTCAAAGGGCCAAAGAGCTGCATATGGCTCCCAAGCCACGGTTTGCCGAACATTGATTTATACTAATAAAAGGGTAATATGAAAATTGGCCATGCACCCTCACAGTAACAATAGAACAGCAGGCTGCATGGGGCAATCAGGCTGGCAGGGGTTTAGCAAAGGACAACCAGAAGGTGACCAGACTAACTAGAAGGTGACCAGGCAGGCAAGCAGGTGAGCAGTTAGGAGCCAGCATCCAAATTGTGAGAGGGATGTTCAACTGCCACAGCCAGACATCCCCTGAGGGTTCCTGGATTGGAGAGGGCCCAGGCTGGATTGAGGGAGTCCCTCCTCAATCCAGCCTGGACCCTCTCCAAATAAGTGAACAACAAATCTATGTTTCTCTCTCTCTCTCTCTCTCTCTCTCTCTCTCTCTCTCTCTCTCTCTCTCTCTCTCTCCCCTCCCATGACTCTAGTCATGCTTACAAGATTGCTGCTATACTCAAGATACTGAATCTTTATTCCAGCAAGAAGAAAAGAGAAAAATAAATAGCAATATGTTTATACAAGCTTTTAACATTTTTTGACCGGAAAACAATAATATTCTCAAAATCTCCACTTGGAAAACTCACCTCATTATCTACAACTGGGATACATAATCCCCTCATTATAGGGGGCCTGAGTTCTTTGTTTTACTTATTTCGAGAGAGGAAGAGAGAGAGGGACAGAGAGAAAGAGAAAGAGAAAGAGAGAGAGAGAGAGAGAGAGAGAGAGAGAGAGAGAGAGAGAGAGAGAGAAACATAGATTTGTTGTTCACTTATTTGTGCTTTTATTAGTTGCTTTTTGTATGTGCCCTGACCTAAAATCAAACCTGCAACCTTGGCATAGGGGGATGATGTTCTAACCAATTGAGGGCTGTAATAAGTTTTTTTTTTTTTTAATTGGCCTAAACAATTTTTAAAAAATATATATATTTTATTATTGATTTTGTACAGAGAGGAAGGGAGAGAGATAGAGAGCTAGAAACATCGATGAGAGAGAGTCATCGATCAGCTGCCTCTTGCACACCCCCTACTGGGGAAATGCCCGCAACCAAGTTACATGCCCTTGACAGGAATCGAACCCGGGTCCCTTCAGTCCCCAAGCCGACGCTCTATCCATTGAGCTAAACCGGTTTCGGCTGGCCTAAACAGTTAACCACTGCTGCCCTGAATGAAATCAGAACTAATAAGGAATTAAAAGTTATAAATAAGAAGTTCAACTTATAAATAAAGAAGGAGAAAGTAGATATTGTAGGTTAGCAAGTAGCAGATGGATGCGACATACATCATTAATGAACTCCACAAACTCTATTAGGTATCTTTATTTTCCTTCTTATCATTGACCTTGATGATGCCAAGATGCAAATTACTTTGAATAGGAACCAACATCATTGTCTCCAGAAAAATTTCCATCAGAAGAAATACTACCACATGTAGGATTTAGTCTTAAACATACTCCTGTCCTCCCCCTGTATTAACTTTATTTTTTTACTTTTTTTCTTTATTGGTTAAGGTGTTACAAATGTGTCCTTATCCCCCCAATCCCAATCCCATTCATGCCCTCATCCCCCTGGTGTCTGTGTCTGTTGGTTAGGCTTATATGCATGCATTTGGTTAATCTCTCTCCCTTACCCCCATCCTCCACTACCTTCCCTCTAAGGTTTGAGCATCTGATGTATGCTTCTCTATTTCTGGATCTGTTTTTAGTCATCAGTTTATGTTGCTTATTATATTCCACAAATGAGTGAGATCATGTGATATTTATCTTTCTCTGACTGACTTGTTTCATTTAACATAATTCTTTCCAGCTCCATCCATGCTGTTGCAAATGGTAGAAGTTCCTTTTTTTATAGCAGCATAGTATTCTATTGTATAGATGTACCATAGTTTTTTAATCCACTCATCTGCTGTTGGACACTTAGGCTGTTTCCAAGTATTAGCTATGGTAAATTGTGCTGTTACGAATATAGAGATACATATATCTATTCTGATTGGTGTTTCTAGTTTCTTAGGATATATTCCAAGAAGTGGGGTCACTGGATCAAATGGGAGTTCCATTTTTAGGTTTTTGAGGAAACTCCATAATGTTCTCCACAGTGGCTGCACCAGTCTGCATTCCCACCAGCAGTGCACGAAGGTTCCTTTTCCTCCACATCCTCCCCAGGACTTGTCATTTGTTGATTTGTTGATGATAGCAATTCTGACAGGTTCCCTGTATCATCAACTTTAGACATTCAGTTGAATGAAACCACTTCTGGACACTAAGAAAAATTCTTCCTCTACTTTTTTATATTTAGTCTTGGGGGAGGAAAAATCTGTGAATTAAACTAATTAAAGATAGATTAGAAAGAGAAAAGATACAGAATTTTTATGAATAGTTACGTGCATGGGACTTCATAGAAAAGAAGTAACTGACACTCAAAGAAGTGGTTGGACTCAAGGGCTTAAACAGCACTTTAACAAAGGAAATAAGGTTTGGGCTTCAAAGAATGATAATCATGGCAAAGTAACTAGAAAATATATGGGGGAACTAGTACAAACTCATGTTGGTATTGACTCTTCTCTCCCTCTCATGTGATAGTCACTGTTCTCTTTCTGGTACTTTCGAGTCACCTTCACAAAGGAAAAGAGGCTCTGCTTTTAGGCAGATGAGGGGAGGGTAGAGAGTCCCTTTTATAACTGTTGATTCTCAATTACTATCAGCTCAAAATAACTGCTATGTCAAAATGGCATATTTTAGGGTTGCATATCTCCATATATGTTGATTTCAGAGAGAAAGGGAGAGGGAGAGAAAGATAGAAACATCAATGATGAAAGAGAATCATTGATTGGGTGCCTCCTGCCCACACCACACTGGGGATTGAGGTTACAACCCAGGCATGTGCCCTAACTGGGAATCAAACCTTGACCTGGTTCATAGGTTGACACTCAACCACTGAGCCATGCTGGCCAGATGGGTGGCATATTTGATCTCTGTTAACACCTATCTGCAGGATCCTCTATATATGACCATTTGTTGAACACAGAAAATATAGTGTAATTTTGTGTCTATTGAAGTTCTGAAGTTCAAAGTCTCTAAAGAGGGAGTCTCTCAATATAGGTGTTAAATTAATTATAACAAATCTTACCTTTGACTATGGCCTGGCAATGTACTATGATGCTGCTACTGAGAATTATTGCACTAGACAGAGAGATTGGTCAGCTGTTCCTTACCATGGGGTTTACATATAATCCAATTGATAGAATGAGATGTGGGACACATACTAGTAAACATTGATAGTTGGGTTAGAGAAGTGTGGAGAAGGGAAAATTCAAGGGATCATTGGTAATGTCATCATAGGGGAAGATAGCCAGCTGAGAGTCGAAGGTAACTTTGAACTCCAACTTAACTTTTTCCCTGAACCAAGAGGCCAAACTTGCTTCTATGGGCTACAGCCAGATGCTCACACTTATTAACCAGTTTGCTTTAAACTGAAGCCTTTTGGGTAAGCATTTTTATATTTAACTGAGAGGATTTCACAAATTTATGAATTAGGTTTCAGTGGCCTCTTCATTTATAAACATAGTTTTTTTCTTTTCTTTTTGTCTTGATTTCAAGAGTTAGTAGGTACAATTCTTGACCAAGATTGAGTCATCTCTATGAAATGCTAACTATGGTTATTGAATTGAGGTGAGGGTTCAGATGTTTTTGGGAAAATGGAGACTCATTTTCAATTCCCTCCTGTCACTAATGGCCTTGAGGAAGAACTCTTCCAGAATATACTATGATTAGCATTATGTACACAGAGCCTTAACCTAGGCTCTCAATGACCCCTCTGACCATACACAGATCTAGGTGGGGAAAACTTTATTCTTTACTATAAGGTGTCTATTTAAAAGCCAATTCTTCCTCCACTGCTATTGAGAAATAGAAGAACTTCTCAACAGTCTATTAAGAGGCAATTTAAGTGTTTTAAGACAAAAAACAGGATAACTGTTTCCAGTAAAACGGCAGGGAGAATCCAAGAAAGCAAGGTGAATTTTCTAAAATGGAACCTGGCCAAAACAAAGGTTCACTCACTTCTATTAGGTCTTTAATGGCCACAATTTTAGGGCCACTGCTTCTTCCATTAAAATGTCTCTACTATAGAATTGAACCATCTCTCCTCAATGTTGCTGAATCCTAAGTCTTAAATCGGCCGTTTTGCTTTCCATGCTTCATCAGGCTATTTCTTTGTAACCTCAAAGCCTCCCTTTTAATGTTCATTACTCCAGCTGACAGCAGACACCCCTATCTCCCTTGAGTCGTTTCTGCTGGCCATAATTTCTGTCCTTAGCTTAAAGTGCATTTTAATTAAATGAAAGTATCATTTTCTGTTCAAGTTAGATAAAGAACTCAGAGCCTTACCTTAGGGTGGCTCACCTTATTAGATGGTTTGTACAAGACATGATGGCCTTGAATCTGAAACTCAACTTCAAAGATTTTCAAATCTCTTAGGATCCTAAGAATAAGGTCACAGTTCAGAGGACATGGAAAACTTTTTGATTTTAAGAATAATAATAAAATGATCCTATCTTAATTGAGCCATGTTTAACCTGAAAACTGAATGAAATGGAAAGCCAGATTGTTTTCTAATTGACAGCTTTGCCTCCCAGCAGATGGCTGTAATTTCCTGAATGTGCCAACCACAGAATCCAAGATTTTGAGTTTTCAGTGAAAAAAAAAAGGACAAATATTTGTTGAAATTACAACATTTGTGCATTAGATATAGTTTCACTGCCTTTTAATCCTCCTTGGTTAGGAAATACAGAGGCACTTTGGTTTTCTTGCCAGTTGAGGAAGTTTGTTTACTAACACTGAGATACATTTCAAGTTTTAAGAAATATAAAGCTAGGTCATACTGTACCAGCTCTCTTTTTAGTTGACTTCCTAGTGAATCTATGTGTCAGCTCATTCAAGAAGTTTGAATCAATATGGTATAGCCCCCAGTCAATAGTTATACCACTCAAATTCACGTAACATTTCAGTCAACTATGGATTTTTTTTCTGAGGAAATGATTCACTCATTGTTGCTGGTTAGTTCTTGTCAAAAAGGTCAATTGGGGACCTCTTGAGTGATTTACATAAATTACTCTGTGTGTAGTTTATGAAAATTACTTACAGGGCAACGTGACCTAGACCTGATTAATCCCATCTGATTAACTCCACCTCCACCTTTAGCAAACCATTAGTCAGCATTGTTATCCTGAAAAGTACAAGCTATTTCCAGAGAAGAGCAAGTTGTAATTCAAATGTAAATTCTGTGGATTTCTTTCAGCTTTGGGGAGTAATGGGTGAAAATATCCAACAGGATACAGCACTAGCAAATGTGAGTTTGAGACATGCCAGGTCCACTTCATGTTTTTTTGCCTTGGGCAAATCAATGAACATTTCTTAGATTATTTCCAGATTTTTTTAATGCTAATCATTTAAAATTGTTACTTTGATGTAACATATGTCCCATTTGTAATATTTTGCATATCTCTATTGCCAGATTAGCACCATGGATTGTCAGTGCTCTCTGTACTACTCAAAATAGAGTCATCGATTTTTAAAAAAATTAACATGATCATATAGTCAGTTCTCAAAACCCTAGAACCAGTTCAGAAAATTTATCCATAACTTCTGTTCCTCTAGAATCACTTTAAGTACCAAAATCTGTATTAGTCAGAGTTTTTTCAGAGAAACAGAACCAATAGGATGCGTGTTAATGTGTGTTTGTGTATAGGTATATCTATCTCTATCTATCTCTATATCTCTATCTCTATCTCTATCTCTATCTCTATCTCTATCTCTATCTCTATCTCTATGTCTATCTCTATCTCTATCTCATATTCCATAATCTATCTACATCTATATATCTAGAAAGAAATTAATTTATTATAAAGAATTAGATAACACTATTATGAGCTAGATAGTCCAAATTCTGCAGGATGAACTGGCAGGCTGGAAACTCAGGAGTGCTGATATTCCAGTTGAGTCCAAAGACAGTCTGCTTTAGAACCAGGAGAAGCTAATGTTACAAAATGAAATCTAAAGGCATAGTGCTGGAGAATTCTCTCTTGCTCAAGAGAGGCTAGTCCTTTTGTTCTATTCAGGCCCTCAACTGGTTAGATGAGACTTACCCACTGGGGAGGACAATCTGCTTCATTTTACTACCCATTTAAATGTTACTCTCATCCAAAATACTCTCATAAAACACCCAGAATAGAGGAATAGGGTTTGATCAAATATCTGGGCACTCCATGGCCCAAGCAAATTGATGCATAAGATTAGCCATCATAAACAGTAAGAGTTTCCCCAAAATAGATTTCCCTGCTCTTCCAATTCAGCATTCACTGGGATGAAGCTTCTAAAGTGCAAAGTGGATTACATAACTACCTGCTTGAAAACCATTCGATTACTCCACATTTTCCAAAAGACAAAAGGCCAAACCTGTTACTATCAACCTCTTCTTCAGGTACACCTGCTACCCCTCAGAATTATTCCCATTCCACCACTGTGAACACCCACTATTCTAATCTATAGGGCCAATTACATTTCTTACATCACAGCAAACACTCATACTTCCATCTTTATCTATTCTATTCCCTCTTCAAAGAAGGGCATTCACCCCACCACTGAGTTCTCATTCTAAACTATATTTGCTTGAAAAACATGAATTCAAAATCCCAGAACCACTTAAAAATATCTTCATCCATAGTAATGCCCTAATTTTTCTCTTATCAAAGTTATTTCTGCTTTAATATTACCACTGAACTATGTCACTACAGCATCACACTCATCACTAGGAAATGCTCTCATTTTCTCTTTGTGTCTGACTCACTTACTGAACTTTTAAGTCCTGGAACTATTTTTCATTATTTCCTCATTTTCTCCTGTGATATCTGACCCCATTAAGTACTCAAAAATTGTTTGTAAAATAAATAAAAGGAGAGAGATTAGATTAATAAATTGGGGTCTAGTTTGGTAGTCAGTGGGGGGATCACTAAAGGTTTTTAATTAAAAATTTCTTCTTGTAAAAAGAAAGAACAAGTTGTACTTTAGGGAGATTCACCTTTCAGTGATAGGGAAAAGAGCTGAGGAGCCTTGGAGGAAAGATACAGAAAGCAGGGAAGCTAAGTAGACTATGTTAATTGTCCAAGGATGAGGTAGAAATTAGTTGAACTGGTTGTATGGAATAGAAATAGAGTATTCTCCCATTTATAAGTATATCCCCCTTCTTTAGAGTACATGGTAGAATTGTATTTCCTTTGACCCATTTCAAATTAGTTATGAACACATGATTTTCTTTGGCCACTGAGATGTTACTGGAAGTGATATGTGCCACATATGAACAGAATTTCATAGAGCCAATATGTGATCTCCGGCATCCTGATTTTAATGCTTCACTGACCTTGTATCCATGGGTCAAGATGGAACCTTTGTCAGTCTGGTTCTCTAAAAGACAGTTTGGATAGAGTTCCCCTCTCAATCTATATTGGACATCTAATGTGAGAAATTCATTTTTTTGTGTCAAATTAATGAGGTAATATAATTGTTTGTTGTAACAGCAAAACTTAGCTTGTTCAGATTTATCATAAATTGGTGACTGATGGAGAATATTAGTAGTAGAACATATAATTGAGCATAAGTAGAACATATAAATGAGTATAAAAATTTTATCTGGAGTGACTAAAAATTTTAGCATAGGCTGCCACATATGGTTGTTGATAGTAAGCCCTTCACAACTGCAAGGGTCCCATTTGCATCAGCATCTATCTGAACTGTGGCCCTCAGATCTGTGCCGGGTAAAACCTACACAGATGTACCTAGCAACCCTGGGAATAATTCATGAGAGCAAACGTGATTATTTATTGTCCACTGACTCCCAAATGATATTCTGAATGTTCAAAATAAAAAAAAAATAAACTAGAGTTGATCACTTTCTGTGATGTAGTCAGAGGTCAGATGCTCTGATAGAGACAATGTGCACAGGTAGAGGAAGAGATAATCAACTCTAGTTGTAGTTGAGGTAGAGTTTGAAGGCTAATTTGCAACTGTTCATGCAGAGAAGGGAAGTGAGTCATTAAAAAAAAAAAAAGACAGAGGTTTAAGTTAGTGACCCATTGGAGAAACTGCAAGAGGTTCATATAGCTATGGTTCAGCTATAAATTTTGAGATATATGGAAATGGTGAAGAAGAGACTGGAAAGTTAAATTGGGGTCTTTGAGGAAAATTTCATATTCTGCCAATGATTTAGGCTTTATTTCTGGAGCAAGAGTATTAGAAGATTTTAATCAGTTGAGTGCTGTATTTAAATGTTATATTATAAAAACATATTAGTAGAAGATTGCTATCACATCATTAATAGAAATAAGGATATTTTATCTAAAAGCAGAAACTCAGATATATTCAGCTTGACATCTCTTGATTACCTTTTGGATTTGAAATATTATTATTATTTGCAAAAAAATAAACTTGAGATTTAAATTTTGTTAATACTGATTTCAAGGATGGATCCATCAGTGGTGCTACTTTGAAAATTTATAGACTTGAATGTAGCTTCAAATACCAGGGCCATCATTTGAACCTGGAAATCTCCTTGTCATGCGAAGATTGCTTCTGTGCAAGGGGATATGATATGTAATCATGCAGGCCATAAACAATACCACCCAGAGCTAGAGGACATTTGAGACTTGTAAAGAGCTGAAACCACCCCATTATAATCTGAATTTATAATTCCTCTGGAGTGAAAAGTCCAATTGGATGAGCTGTGTGTCTGATCATTTTTGATTTTTGGCTTTTAAAGTCTTCCCTGTTGTGACATTTACTGTGATAGATTGCCACCTGTGTCATGGGCAATGATTTCTGGTTACTGTTTGGCAGTTCAGGCATTACTATCTGATGCTGGTGTCTAGATCTGCTGCATCATCAGAATTTGAAATAAGACCTTAGGCATTCTTCTTACAATGAAATTATTGCTTCTAGTCTTATGTAGCCCCTTTGGTACCCTACTTATAATCTGTTCAGTTTGTCATTCAGTGTTAACAGTTTTAACTATCCAGTATTTCCTCTCCTTTCTTGTTGCAAAAGCAAAAGCTAGACAACAAGGAATGTACTAGTGATGTTGCAAATGACTAATGTTAGTGAACTAAAGAGGTCTAATTGCCTATATGTATCAAAGCCCAATCAAACACCAAGAGTTTGCAGCCAAAAAAGTAACATATTTGAAGAAATGGCACCACTCATAGAGTTATAGGTGAGCTCCTGTCTCCAATGGCTTCAGTGGAGACGAATTACAGGGCATGAAGGGATTCAGTAGGGTCATGATCTCTACTGA
Organism: Pipistrellus kuhlii; assembly: GCF_014108245.1. NCBI lineage: Eukaryota > Metazoa > Chordata > Mammalia > Chiroptera > Vespertilionidae > Pipistrellus > Pipistrellus kuhlii. Next base: position 7,708,522 of record NW_023425404.1, read on the forward strand.
CTGGTCAGTGCTAGGGTCATTGACATCTGGTCTTGATGTCAGACATGATATTGTTTCATATGATTTCTTAGTCTTTTTGAGCCTAGAGCTGCAATACAACCGAGGCCTCAATGTTATCTCTAGTTTGATTGAAACTCTGTCTCTAGACAATAGATCCTAAACTTTATTCCTAAGATTGTTTGTTGATGATCATGATCTCACTGTCCTATGTGTTTGAGAAAGGGAAGGGTCATGTAACAAAGAAGGAGGCAGCTGAGTCAGGGTGCTGGATGATTCTAGTTTGAATAAAAAGGAAATAAAGAAGAAAAGGTTATATTAAAGAATTGAAGTTTCTATTTGGTTACTCCATCATGAAAGCCCAGCTGATCTCTGGAAATCTGCATCTGACCATGAAAATTCACTGAACTTTAAAGCTTTGATACATCGGAGGGGAATTTGTGAGAAAAGCAGCCTTCAGAGCAAAGAGAAAATCAGAAAGTTATAAATGGCCTGGTGAGACATAGATGTCAAAGTAGCTGCCAGATGTTGGCATATCCAAAGTCAAAGAACTTGATTTAATTTTGATTCATTTCAGGAAAAAGCATGATAATTAATGCTTAGCCAAGAATTATTGTCCCAGGGACTTTACAGAACATTCTCCTAAATTGAGAAATATTTGTGCTAGGAAATATAGAGCCTGACACAGAGTAATTACTCCATTAATATTAGCTATTAATATTACTATTCTGCTTAACTAAGAAATATATCAAAAATTTCAAATTGAACTTAAAACCAAGTACTCATTTGGCTTTTATACTAATTAACACATTGCTCATGATTCAAGCTGTACATTTTTAAAATCCCTCTGCCAAATTAATACTGTGATGAGTTGGCAAGATAAGACTGCTGATGACTGATAGATAATATGTGCTACCCAACTATGTATAATATAGATACTTTGGAAGGCATGATTTAACTATAAGATTCTCTGGAACTGAAATGAAAAACCTTCTCATGATAAGATTGGCCTTTCAAGATCACTATAATTATCGTTTTAGGAGAGTGCAACATATTTTGGACACTTCACTAAGTTTCATATTTTATAACCATTACCTCATTTGACTTTCTCTGCAGTCTATTGAGATAGACATTTATAGGAGGAAGGAAACTGAGGTTCAGGAACTGGTCCTTACCATGCAGCCAGTCATTGGTGGACTGTATTTTGAACCCTAACTGGCTGAATTCAAATTCTGTGCCTTTAATCACTGCAAGTCCTGGCCTTCCCACTATGCAAGTTCAAAGGAAACTTTGTTACTATTTTTGAACTATTTTATGCATCAAGAGTCTTCACAAAAATTATTCCTTAGACTGTCTAAATGATTGAGTACACCTCAATGCAAGGATTGTTTAGGGTTCTCGGAAACACCCTTTCTTTGATAAATTTCTCAAAGGGAATAGTCCAGGGATAATAAATCGTGGCATCTCTAGGACTCATGGGAATTTGCCTCTGTGATTGATGGAATGAGCTGGCTGTCACCTGTATACATGGTAAATAAAGCTATGGAAATGCATGAGATTGCCACCTGAAAATTGACATTGGTTTGTTCATTTTCTTACAGAAAGAATGTAATTGAAATGAAGGGAGCTGAGGGGAGCCATAAGTGTGATTGATAGAAAGATACAGAGTTTAGATTAGGAAACTAGAAAGGAGAATGGAAGATTTTATTATTATTGTATTAATATGTCTTCAAAGTAAGCCAACACACTATCCTCAGTGTAATCACAAGATATATAGTATTCTGCTTGGTACCATGAAAGAGAGATACAGACAGAGACAGAGAGATACTCTCTGCCCTGAGGAAGTTAATAATTTATTAACAGATTAAAATTAATTTTACTGGGTTAAAGGACATGCCCCTGAATAGCACAGACACAGGTTTATCACTTGAGGCCATATTCATTGATTATTTCATATGACTTGTCTCTCAGTAAACAAATGTATGTTTTAGGTGAAAAATACTCAAGCTCTCTTGAACAGGAAAGGTTAAGCAAGATATGAAATGCAATGTGTCAAAGGTATGCAGACAAAATATACTTTCAATAGATAAATGAAAGAGAACTAAAGAAAAAGCTTCCCTTTTATTTTATAGCACAGGATATTAGATAATTAATGATCCAAAGTGGCAGAAAACCTTGGTGCATTCACTTAACCTCACATTTTAATAAAGCCATAATTTAGAAAATTGATTACAAAAGAAAAAAAAACAAACCCAGGGTTATTTAAATATAGCTTCCTCAATCTTATATTTTATCTAAAAATGTGCTTACCCTTAATATGTATGTGATAAATCACAGACAGTGGGTCTGAGGTGATTGTCAAGGTACCTTCCAGGGGAAAGTACTTGGCCAACTCTAGAAATTGCTTAAGTATCAACTTCCAAACCACAGTTACATGGAAATCACAATGCAATAGAATAAGCTTTACCTCAGAAGGAAATGACAGCGTTGAAAGGTTCTTTGAAGAGGGAAATAAAAATATTGTCTTTTAAATTCAAGGAAACAGAAGGATAACAAATTCTAACAGACTATGATTTTGACCTCCATGGGAAATGGTGAACAATTCCCTTTGAGACACTTCAAAGGAGGGTGAACCATGTTTTTAATAAAGTCTTTTATAATTAAGTCTTATATCTGTCTTTAGGGTATAAAATTAGCTGTGTCCTCGACTACCATGCCTTTTCTAGCATTTAATTCCAACCGGAAAACTTTAGTGTAAGACTACACTTCTTTCTTTTAAAGTTACAGCTGTCAAGAACTTTATCATCAATGTGGTCTTTTAAATTTTTTTTAAATTTTATTGATTATGGTATCACATGATTGTCCTTATCCCCCCAATGTGGTCTTATTGTCTCCTCTGAAGAAACAGTTGCCAGGGAATGACTTGGCTCAAGGACAACATTGCACAAGGTAGTCAATAAACATATGTGTGTTAAGTGTTTTTGAATAAACAGACCCTGACCCCAGTTAGAGACTCTCTCTCTCTTACTGAATCTCCCTAGTATGGAATATAGCCCTATGTTATTGTCCTCATGACAAGGGATACGTTCAGAATTCAAGTGTAGATTCTATCGGTGGTCAAGCCCTTTGACATTTAGACCGTCTCCACTCATCTGCTCACTTGGGTTTTGGAGGCAAACAATGATTGTCACTCCAGTATAATGACAGCTTCTCTTTGAAGTGTTCAGAAGATAAAGATACCCTGAGCATAATGTTCTCCCTGGATTACTATGATCATTTGAGAAAAGAAGATGAAAAGAGAAGACCCTTTGTTAATGTAAACTGTTCATAACACACCAATACACAGCTCATTCTTTCTGGAAACAAGATATTACAGAGACCTAACCAAATGAGAAGGTTAGGAAGTTCTTGTGGACAAACAAAGTTGATATTTTTATTGCATATACTTCTGCCTAGAGGAAGCTTCAATTATTCCTCTCACCCTGGGCCACATGAAAACTTTAAATCTTACCAAGGATTGTTGAACATCTGGATTGATGTCTTCCAGAGCATATGTTAATCCTGGAAGACCAGGTACACATATTGTTTTTTTATAACAAAGATTTAAAAATTGCCTTGCATAATTCCATAGTGTCTTTTAATTTTTGGATTAATGTCAGTGAAAAAGCTAACAGAATATCACTTGAAAAGGAAGGATGCCAAGAGATTCTACGATTTAAAAATCTACCTCAATTCCATTAATATTTAGGGCTTTTTTCAATAAGAGGATGATTTAGAGTGAAATAAGTAAAACTGTTGATTAGGTAAAGATTCTGTCATCATTTCCAGAAGGCTTAAAACGAGAACACAAATCATACTTTAGGCAGTTTAGAATTTAAATACATACATAAAATTTTTCTCTTGATTAGTTGAAAGCCTTAGTATATGAGTGAAAATGACCAATATATTAAAATTAAAAAAAGGAAGTTAAATTTCACCAGTCTATATAACTGTTGTTCATTTTTAAAATAGTTTAGGCACCTGGAAGGTAAAAAAACGTCTTTAAAGTTAGGTTACCTGTTGTTTTTTTTAATGTTCATGTTTTGATGTTTGTTTCTGTTTTCATTTTATTTTTGCTATGTGGTTGACTCAAATCTAACTTGTTTACCTTTTATTACATTGATATTACAAGAAATCTAATGGTGTACAAAAATCATAAAATAGGTCGAAAGTGGTAGAGAGTGAGTCCAAATCTAATTGACACCAATAATTTTTCTATTTTCACTATGCATGTGACTATGATTTCCTCATTTGTAAAGTGGGGCTCATATCTACTTTAAAAAGATTAAGAAATGAACATATAATTATCATAGCAATGTTTGACATATGGTAGGTATCTACAAAAAGATGATGGTACTAGTACTAATGGTGCTTATTGCTGTTAAAGGAAAAAGTGCCAGAAAGACTTGCTACCTCAATGGTATGAGAATAATACTCTGAGTCTCCCAGCCGCCCCCCCCCCCAAACAAACAAACAAAACCCAACCTGTGACTATGGAGTACAAACGAATTATCTCCAAAATCTGCACTCATTTAATTATTGAATGAACCGATAGCTTCACCAATGGATTCAGTTACATATCATAGATCACAGCTAAATATTGACTGGGTGGAGGATATTTTGTAGTGGTGCACAAAGAGGAAGGAAAAAAGTATAGCCACTTCAAAAATTCTATCATATTGATTAGAGGGCACTGGATTATTTGCCTAATAAATACACCTTGAAAATTCCTTACAGGGGCTTGAATATAAAGCTCAACCAGAATCAGGAAACCTAGTTTAAACCAAAAAACAAATACAAAAACACATTTCATTAGTACATGTATGTGCTTCAAGCCACTTATATTTTAACATATAACATATTTTAACATGTAGTGATATCCACTATGTCTCTTATCTACATGACTATGTAAGAACTGTAGGAGAAAGGTTGGTAACTGCCAAAGAAAAATACTTGTTGAGATGAGAAGTGAAGGGGTTCAAAAGAAGCTTCCTCAAGATGTGCCTCTTTGGCATAAACATGATTTTGACCTACTACAGGGAATTGAGACCCTGCAGCACATGTGTCAAACACAAGGCCCGCGGGCCAAATCCGTCCCGCCAGGCCTTGCAATGTGGCCCGCACCACGCTGTCATCACTGCACTCCGCTGCGTTTCCATCACAATGACAGTTTATGACTGTTCAGTAAACCATTCGGCCCGCGATTTAGGCTGGATTTTAGATTTTGGCCCCTTCTCTGATTGAGTTCGACACCCCTACGCCTGCAGGATCAAGATAAACTTTTGCCTCTCCCTTAAATAATTTAAATTTGTTGTCTTGCCATAATAAAAGTCATCAACAAAACTAAATTTTTATGACTTATCTGTATGTCAGGGCAAACATCTAATTATTGAACATCTTCTCTTCTTATTCTGTAAATTACCCTTTTACCTCCTGAGGTTCCAGGCTCCTATCCCATTCCTTGGCACAATATGGCCTATATACCTAACTTTACCTTTCTGTCTTTGAAACTCTCATGTATGTGGAATTCTTATATCTATAAAATTACATTACTTTTTCTTCCTTTAATCTGTCTCATGTCTACTTGATTATTAGACTAGCTGAAAGAACTTTTGGTAGGTAGGGGGAAATTCTTTCACCCCAACAGAAGCTTATAATGGTCTACTTATGAAGGGACAGAAGAACCAGGTTTAACAACAGAAGCTTACCTGAGCTACCCTCTCAACTCTACAACTATATGAAGAAATCATCCTGAAGTGGACTAGAGGGAAGATTATGTTGGTTCAAAACTTCAGGGGCTTCCCAGGAAAATCTGAAACTGGCCAAATACACAGAAGCCAAGAAGAGAATGTAGAAAGAGGCAGACCATTGTAAGTTGGAAGGTGGCAGGTATAATAAACAAGGGAACTTACACATGAAGCTTCTCTTGGATAGCCACAAGACCAGTAAATTTTCCCACCCAGAATCTTAAAAAAGATTATATAGAGACCTTATCTGGGTTCAGTCCAGATGGTCTCAACAACAAATTGATTTCTTTTGGATATGCCCTTGAGAAGGCTCCTACTGTGGACAGAGTGTACATTTCAAGAGAAAGGGAGACGGTAATGAACCTCTGATTGCCTGGGTACAGTTCTCAGGTCAACCAGTGGTCAAATCCTTTTGAGGACTTCTTCCAACAGATTATAAATAACTCCAAAAGTGTACAAGCTCTTTCTATGTTCATACAACTTCTCTCAGACAACAAAATTCTCTAGTCTTTATTATATTTTTAAAAACATGCATATACATACATACATACACACCCAAACTATAAACAAAGTAGCTGGTAGTAGTAAGCATGTCTGGCTTTCAAGGTATAATACTAATGAGTAGATTACCATTGCTATGTATTTTCCATGTGTAATCACTTTGGGTAATTTTTATTTGTGTGGCAGTGACTTAAAAGTAATACTAGACTATTTCACCAAACAAACTTCAAATTGTTATTTGATCCCTCAACCTCTCTAACATTTCCATTTTCAAAATGAGTAGCAGCATCCATTACCTATGTCTCCTCCAGGGGGAAAAAAAAGAACCCATATCAATAGAAAGTTTTTCATTTGATGAACATGGAAAAGGACTATTTCTTAGATGCTTTAAATTCAATCCCAGCAGTAGAATAGAATTTAGTTTCCCAAGTTTCTCTCTGCCTCCTTCACACAGCCATATTGGTTAATTAAAGGAAAAACAGATTTAGAAAATTCCTCTGAGAACATTAAATTAATATTCTGTGAAATTTCATTATTTTATCCATAAAAACTATGGTGGGGGTTATAAATGTAATCAGAGAGCAATTGTATTAGAACTAGCTACAGTGTAAGTTTTCTTAAAGTACTAAATTTCATTATCACCATAAATGAATGTGGGCTTTAATAGCTGATTGACTATAAGCCTCACACTTAACTGTGACTATTTTGCACATTATCTTAAAGAGACAGAATTTACCATTAGCTGTTACATCAAGCTTTTAGTTCAAGAATAAACCTCACTTAACAAAACTAAAAACAAAGATAGGTATTAACCAATTTCATTTTACTTTGTAGGTTTTGACCTAATAACTGGCTTGGTTAAAGTCCTTATTGTTTCTTTATTTGTTTGATTTTTTTAACAAACTAAAGGAGAATGAATCATTAGTAGATGATCCGAAGGCATTCTGAAATATACTTACTAAATAATAAACATTAATTTATTCCAAATGAATAAATTATTAATTCTCATCCAACTCTACCAATAGTGAGAAAATGCAGGTGCCAATGTAGATAAATTAATCTCAGCAAAGAGTATATAATATGCAATAGGAGTGTCAAAGCTGCCAAGTCATTAGGTAGAAATAGGAAGGACAATGTTTAAATAAACATTAGGAGAATCTATTGCAATTTTAAACATTTCCAGCTACAAACTGGAGAAAATTTTCAAAGATGGGAAAAAGTGCCCACCCAAAACTTTTAAGATCCATTGATATTGATTCTCATCTCTAGTAAGAGAATTAATGCTACAGTAGAACTAGCATCAGTAGTAGATGTATCCAGTATGCATGTATCCAGTTCTGCTGAGACCTAATGTTTTAAACATATATCTTCCAATATTGATTTTAATAGAACACAGCAAGTTTTCCATTTGTCTAAGGATATGTGTTGTTGTTGTTTTTATACTATTACTGGCTAAAACACTTTTCCCAATTTAGTGGTATAAATAAGCCATTTATTGCAGATTCTCTGTGTCAGAAATTTGAACAGAAAGCAGGAGAGATGGCCTGACTCTGAACCACATGTCAGAAGCCTCATCTGGAAGATACTATGGTAGGCTGGAGTCTGGAATCACCTGAAGACTGTTCACTTGCATGTCTGGTGATTGATAATAGCTATCAACTGTTGAGTTAGCTAGGATTGTCAGCCAGATCACCTATGAGTGGCTTCTTTTTGTGGCCTGGGATTCTTCAAAATAAGATGGCTGGGATATAAAAGTGAGCATCCCTAAAGGGAAAGAACCAGAAGGAAGCTGTATCGCCTTTTGTGTCCTAGTCTCAGAAGCCACACAGTGTCTCTTCCTTAGCATTTCATTTGTTGGACAGTCACAAAAGCTGACTTACAGTCTCAGGGTGTAAATTAAACTTTACATTTTAATAGAAGTAATGTAGCCCTGGCCCGTTTGGCTCCGTGGCTAGAACATTGCCCTGTGGACTCAAGGGTCCTGGTTCAATTCTGGTCAAGGGCACATGTCTGGTTAGATGTTCAATCCCAATAGAAGGAGTGCAGAAGGAAGCCAATCAATGATTCTCATCATTGATATTCCTATCTCTCTATTCCTCTCCCTTCCTCTCTGAAATCAATAAAAAATCCTAATATATAAAAACTCTGGGTCCATCATGACCAGAGGCTCAACCAACAGGAAGTCAGTCCTGCAGTTAGCTCTGGGTTGTTGTGACGACACAGCACTGACTGCTATAGCAGCAGGCATGATGACCCAGCACTGAGGGGGCTGCAAATCAGGCCCTGAGAGAGGCCTGAAGAGAGAAGCAGGGTCTTCTAATCCATAGCCTATATGGCAGCTGTTGATCAGCACTTGCCTCTTTTTCTCTCCAGGCTGGGCCGGCAGCTGCACCTCCATTTCTCTCCCTGCCTCCACTGGGGCTGCTGATTGGCCCCTCTTTTCTGATCAGGCCCTATTGATAGGCTGATGACACTGACTGGCATAGAAATTGACCAATCAGAACCAAATTGGCCTGCAGAGGCGGGCAGTTGGGGATGAGATCAGGCCTGCAGAGGAGGGCAGTTGGGGGCAACCAGACTGGCAGGGGAGGACAGTTGGGGGTGATTGAGCTGGCAGGGGAGCAGTTAGGTTTTAATCAGGTCAGCAGGGGAGTGGTTAGGGGGTGATCAGTTTGGCAGGCAGAAGCGCTTAGGGGCAATCAGGCAGACAGGCAGGCAAGTGGTTAAGAGCCAGCAGTCCCAGCTTGTGAGAGGGATGCCTGACTGCTGGTTTAGGCCTGATCCCTAAACTGGTAGTCTGACATTACCCGATGGGTCCCAAATTGGAGAGGTGTGCAGGCTTGGCTGAAGGACACCCCCCACTGAACAAATTTCATGCACCAGGCCTCTAGTATATATATATTATATACATACATATATATATATATATATATATATATATATATATATATATACATACATATATATATATATATGTGTGTGTGTGTGTGTGTGTGTGTGTGTGTGTGTGTGTGTGTAATGTAAAGGTTCTGATATTATGGGATTGGGAATGCACCTGTGAACATTTTTTAAAAACAGAATCTTCTACAGTGATTTTTTCATTTGTTATTTTTTTTATTGCCTGCTTCTTTATAGTTTCCTTTAAAAATATTTATTGTTGAAATTACTACAAATTTCCCTCTTTTTCTCCCACAGACCTCTTATAGTCTGCCCTCACCCCCAACCCAGGCCATTGCCACCCTTATAGTTTCTAAAGAAAATAGCAAGTCATACATGGAGAGTACATTTGTAGTAAATTCTAATGATATTTTGGTCATCTGCTGTGAATCAGCTCATTGCTGATTAATAATTTTTGTCCCAAGGGCTATTCTGGTAGATTTACCAGATGTTTGGCCCAACACAGGCATTTTCGAGTTTATACTTGAGGATGATATATGGGAACAGAATTTGGAAGTGTTAATTGTTGGACAGAAGTCTAAAACAGAGGTAGAAAAGTTAAATGGAGACAGATGTTGGAGACTTAAGTCTGTTGAGAAAAAGGATTAGGATATAAAGGAAAGATTTCTGCTGAAAATAATTACATGTATATAAAGCTTCTGAGGAATTTAAAAATTACTTGAATTCAGGATATAATATTTATTTTTTACATATTTCTGGGTAAATCATTTTATGAAAAAAATATTCATCAACAGATATTGTAGCTTTATTTATTATGTATTAACCTCTATTATAGAAAGGAAGAGAGAGGGATAGAGTTACAAACATCAATGAGAGAGAAACATTGATCAGCTGCTTCCTGCACACCCACTACTGGGGATGTGCCTGCAACCAAGGTACATTCTCTTGACCAGAATCGAACCTGGGACCCTTTAGTCTGCAGGCTAACACTCTATCCACTGAGCCAAACCTTTTAGGGCTATAGCTTTATTTCTAATACTAAGGAAATATCTAAATGATGTTCCTCCTCCTCCTCCTCCTCCTCCTCCTCCTCCTCCTCCTCCTCCTCCTCCTCCTTCTTGGCCTTATGTGTCTTCATGTCTTTGAATATCATTCTCTGCCCTAGAGCTATTTCCTGACTCCAAGTTATGAATTCTGAACCTGAAATTAAATAATTAGAACTATGAATACTTGAGCTAATGTAATTGAGTCTTAACAAAACCTGTGTTTTGAAAACTGCATTCTGTAAACATTCTCTTTGACAATACAAATTGAAAAAATACGTTCTTTAGAAATAATTTTGAAAGTGTATACAGATGCTCATTGGTATTGTTTGTAATAGTAAAAAGTGAAATCAAATTAAAATGGCTATAAACAGGGAAATGTCTATGAGGCATATTTATATCTAGAATACCATTGTAGCCTTAAAATAACATTATCTACTTTCATGTATGCCTATTCTATTGATACAGTAAAAAAGCAATTTGCAAAACATTGTGAGTAGCAAAATTCTATTTTGTTTCTAAAAAGATACAACATTTTTTATTATAGACAGCTGACTTTGCAGTCATAGTGTCCCCATTCCATACAAAATGTCTAGATTGGATAATGTATTTTCCAAAATTCACATCTAGTATGTAAATCAAGGACAACCCAGATGGATCAGACCTATAAAATTTCTTGAAAATTTTGAAAGAATTAGAATTATATTAGAAAAATAAGTTTCCAAATTATAGAATATATTTTTTTTTCTGCTAAAGTTGAGAACTTTATAACCAAGAGCGCTTTATAACCAAGAGTAGTGGATACTGGGGTCAAGAGATCCTAGGAGTGACAAACTGGGTAACCAGAGGGTGAAGTAAGCAGATCAGGATCTGAATATCCCACTTTCTTAGGGCAGAGAACAGCTAATTGGGTGTTGGGCTTCAGGTGATATGGGAGGAGTTATGCTGAGAGAACTGGGGGACAAAGAATTGTGATAATGTTATGGCTATATTATTGCACTAGTCACATATCCTAAGCCTTCCCTCTCTGGAAGAAAGCTGCTCTGTGCACAATCCATAGCAGCTCATCTCACCTCTCAAAAATGGACATCACAACCCAGCACGGTATCTCAGTATAAAGGGGAGAGCACATCAAGTCACCAATCATTAGAGAAAAGCCAATGTTTTCTTATTCCTTGATAAAAGATTAACTTAATCTTGAGGACAGAGATACAGAAGAATAAACATAACAGGAAAGTTTAGAATAAGTATGATTTATAGTCTTAGAAATGTAAGGAGTTATCTGACCCATAATAAAATGAAGCTACTATATAATGAGAATTAAAGCTGTCACTATTGTGGAAAACCTGGAACCCTTGCACACTGTTGATGGGAATATAAAATGGTGTAGCTACAAAGGAAAAACAGAATGGAGAGTCCTCGAAAAGTTAAACTTATAACTATCGTATGATCCAGCAATCCCACTTCTGGGTATTTATCTAAGAGTTGAAATCAGGATCTCAAAGAGATATTAGCTCTCTTATTTTCACTGCAGCTCTATTCACAAATAGCCAAGAGGTGGAAAGAACCCAAATGACCATTGATGTATTATTGAGTAAAGAAAAGATGTTATACACATACATATTTTTTTGAATTATTACTATTTTATTTTTTTAAATCTTTAAAATTTCTTTATTGATTAAGGTATTACATATGTGTCCTTATTCCCCCATTGCCCCCACCCCCCATTCATGCCCCCACTCCCCTGTTGTCCAAGTCCATTGATTAGACTTATATGCATGCATATAAGTCCTTTGGGTTATCTCTTCCCCTTACCCCCACTCTCCAATACCTTCCCTCTAAGGTTTGAGCATCTGATCGATGCTTTTCTGTCTCTGGATCTGTTTTTTTCCCCTTTTACATTTTTTTAATTAAATTATTATCTGTGTACATATTTTAACATTTTCCCACCCTCTCCCATAGATACCCTCCCTCCCCAGAGTTTTGTGTCCATTGGTTGTATTTATATGCATGCATACAAGTCTGGATCTGTTTTTGTTCATCAGTTTATGTTGTTCATTATAATTCACAAATGAGTGAGATCATTTGATATTTATCTTTCTCTGCCTAGCTCATTTCACTTAGCATAATGCTCTCTACTTCCATACATGTTGTTGCAAATGGTAAAAACGTATTTTTTACCGCAGTGTGTAGATGTACCACAGTTTTTAATCCACTCATTGGCTGATGGGCATTTGGGCTGGTTCCAACATAAAATTGAATTTTATTCAGTCTTAAAAAGAAGGAAATTTTGTCATATGCCACAACATGGATGAACCTTGAAGACATTATGCTAAATGAAATAAACCAGTCACATAGATTTTTTTATCCATTCATCTGCTGACAGGCACCTAGGCTGTTTCCAAATTCTAGCTATTGTAGATTGTGCTGCTATGAACATAGGGGTGCGTATATCCTTTCTGATTGGTGTTTCTAGTTTCTTGGGATATATTCCTAGGAGTGGGATTACTGGGTCAAATGGTAGTTACATTTTAAGTTTTTTGAGGAAACTCTACACCAGCGTTTTTCAACCGCTGTTCTGAGATGTTGCCTGGTGTGCCGTAGGTGCAGACAAGACAAGAATTTTATAATTTTTCACTATTTTGTTTACTTAATATTTCATAATAAAGTAATTATAAAATACTTTCTTTGTGTTTATTTGATTCCTATTCAAGAGAATTACTTTATATATAGTCAATATAGGCACAGAGTTAAATTTTTTAACATTTTCTAATGGTGGTGTGCCTCGTGATTTTTTTCATGAAACAAGTGTGCCTTTGCCCAAAAAAGGTTGAAAAACACTGCTCTACACTGTTCTCCACAGTGGTTGCACCAGTCTGCATTCCTACCAGCAGTGCACGAGGGTTCCTTTTTCTCCACAACCTTACCAACACTTGTTTGTTGATTTGTTGATGTTGGCCATTCTGACCGGTGTGAGATGGTACCGCATTGTTGTTTTGATTTGCATCTCTTGGATAATTAGTGACTTTGAGCATGTTTTCATGTGCCTTTTGGCCTTCCTTCTGTCTTCTTTTGAAAATATTCTATTTAGGTACATTGCCCATTTTTTAATTGGATCATTCATCTTCCTTTTATTTAGTTGTGTAAGCTGTCTATAGATGTTGGAGATTAAACCTTTATCAGTGGTAACATTTGCAAATATGTTCTCCCACACAGTAGGTTTTCTTGTTGTTTTGTTGATGGTTTCTTTTGCTGTAAATTTTGATGTAGTCCCATTTGTTTATTTTCTCTTTAGCTGCCATTGCCCTAGGGGCAGTATCCGTGAAGAAGTTTTTTTGGCATATGTCTGAGATTTTGCTGCCTGTGGATGCCTCTAGTATTTTTATGGTTTCCCATCTTATGTTTAAGTACTGGATCCGTTTTGAGTTTATTTTGTGTACAGTGTAAGTTGATGATCTAGTTTCATTCTTTTGCATGTATTTGTCCAATTTTCCCAACACCATTTATTGAAGAGACTGTCTTGACTCCATTGTATATTTGTGCCTCCTTTGTCAAATATTAATTGAGCATAGTGATTTGGGTTGATATCTGGGTTTTCAATTCTATTCCATTGACCCAGTAATCCCACTTCTAGGAATATATCCCAAGAAACTAGAAACACCAATCAGAAAGGATATATGCACCCCGATGTTCATAGCAGCACAATCTACAATAGCTAGAATTTGGAAACAGCCTAGGAGCCCATCAGCAGATGATTTGATCAAAAAACCATGGCACATACACAATGGAATACTATGATGCCATAAAAAAGAAGGAATTCTCATCATTTGCAGCAACCTGGATGGAATTGGAGAACATCATGCTGAGTGAAATAAGCCAGTCAATGAAAGAGAAAACCACATGACCTCACTCATTTATGGATAATAAAGAACATTATAAACTGATGAACCAAAAGATAGATATAGAGACAGTAAAGCAACAAGCAGACTGTCAAGTTACAGTGGGGAGGGTAGGGAGATCTAGGGGATGGATAATAGATCAACTGAAGGACTTGTATACATGCATATAAGTACAACCATTGGACACAAAACTCTGGGGAGGGAGGGTATGCATGGGAGGGAGGTGCAATGTTAAAATATGTACACAGATAATAATTTAATAATAAAAAAATAAAGAAAGAAGAAAAAAAAAAGAAAAGAGTATACCTATACTTCTGCATAGGTCAGAACTTTGACATGTATAAACCAAAATAATAATAAAAATATTAGAGAGGAATAGATAAGCAAAAACAAAACAAACAAACAAAAAACAAACAAACAAACAAACAAAAAGAAAGAAATAAACCAGTCACAGAAGGACAACTATTTCATGATTCCACTTATAAGAGGTATCTAAAATAGTCAAACTCAGAGGAGCTGAATGTAGCATGGTGGTTACCAGAGAATGGGGTGGGATGGTTGGAGGAGAAAATGGGAAGTTGCTATTCAATGGTATAAAGTTTTATTTATGCAAGATGAATAAGTTCTAGCGATCTGCTGCATAGCACTATGCCTATAGACCATGATATAGTCATGCATCATTTAATGACATAGATACATTCTGAGGAATGTCATTAATTGTTTTTATTATTGTGGGAACATAATAGAGTGTAGTATTCTTTTACAAAGCTAGATGGTATAGCCTATTATACACTTAGGCTATATGAGGTATCACCATCAGGTATGTGGTCTGCAATTAACCATAATATCCTTATATGGCACATATATTCTATTGTACACTTAAAAATTTAAGAGAGTAGGTCTCATGTTAAGTGTTTTTACCACAATAGAAAAATGGTCACAATTGAAATAAAACTCAGTATTGGGCTAAACAGAAGAAAGACCATAGTTCAAGAGAAACTAGGGCACTAGGATATTGAACCAAGGAATTTCCTAGAATTCAAATAGTTGGAGTGGCAAAAACATTTTGTAGTAGTCAAGAGTAAAGATTCTGGATGGGGGAGTCAGTTGGGGAAAAAGGAGGTATAGGTAAAACTTTAGACAATAAAAAAATAATAATGATAAATAAAAGAGCAAAGACTCTGGAAACAAACTGCTTAGGTTTAAATTCTAGGTCTATATTCACCTAGCTGTGTGACATTAGAAAAATCATTAACATTTTTGTGCTTCTTATTAGACTTTTTCCCCTTCTAAATTCCAAATGTATCCTACAGTTTGTAAAGCTGAGGTTAGCACTTTGAAAACTTGACTTTTTTTTTGTCAACTTGTTTCCTGTAAAGTTATGCCAATAGAGGGCACGAAATCACAACTAAGAGGCAGGAGGCAGGGGCAGGAACTTCTGGTTTGCTTGAAGTTCCTGCCAATGTATTCTAATATCAGGAGATAATCCTGGCAACAGAAGTTAGTGATTCTAGTCTCTGTCTTCACTGGGCATCCCAGAACAGTCTTCACATTACTTTGCCAGTATTGGTGGGGTGGGCACTCACAGAGACTCTTTGTAACCCTACCTGATCTAGAGTGGCATCCCTTCCTCACAGTTCTGTACTCTAACTCTACAGAGTTTTTAGGTTCAATAATCTACACTAATAAAAATGTATTATGCAAATTGGTGACAACACCCTCACAGTAACAACTGAACAGCAGGATTCATGGGGCGACAAGGCTGGCAGAGAGGTTTGTAAGGGATGACCAAATGACTCACCAGTAGGCAGCATGTAGTGACCAGGCCAGTATGGAGTTTAGTGAGTGATGACCAAATGACTGAACAGCAGACTGCATGCTATGACCATACCAGCAGCTGGGGGTGGGGGGTGGGGCAATGAGGGGCAACCAGGCCAGCGGGGGGAGGGGGCAGTTGATGGCAACCAGGCTGGCAAGGGGTATATTAAGGGGCAACCAGGCTGGCAGGGGTGCAGTGGGGGCAACCAGGCTGGTGAGAGGGCAGTTAGGGGCAATCAAGTTTCCAGGAAGAGGCAGTTAGGGGTGATCAGGCAGGCAGGCAGGTGAGTAGTTAGGAGCCAGCGGTCCTAGATTTTGAGAGGGATGTCCTACTGCTAGTTTTGGCCTGATCCCTGGTCAAAACTGGCAGTCGGACATCTGCTAAGGGGTCCTGAATTGGAGAGGTTGCAGGATGGGCTAAGGGGAACAACCTCTCCCTGTGCACAAATTTTGTGCACCAGGCCTCTAGTACTATATAATAACGATCTAATATTCTAATTAGACTAGATGACAGAATGACTTTCTAGAACCACCTTCTGAAACAATGAGTGGGCAGGGGGTGGGGCCTCCAGGCAGCAGTGGCTGTGATATTATTCATCGGGAGTCTCGTCTTTGATAAGTTCACCCAAACATAGGGGTAGTAGCTATTTCTGCCTTTATTATTTCCACTAGAGCAGTGTTTCCCAAAGTGTGGTACACGTACCCCCAGGGGTACGGGAAGAGTTTGGTGGGAGTATGTGTTGCACCAGAGTTTGGTGGGGATATGCACTGTGCCATGCTTAGCTGTGCCTAATTCTACGTTCTCATGAGTACGAGGGGTTCTCAGCATTATGGAAATTATAGAAGGGGTACACATATGTCAAAAGTTTGGGAAACACTGCACTAGAGGACTGGTGCATGAAATTTGTGCATGGGGGGGATGGTATGTGTCCCTCAGCCCAGCCTGTACCTCTCCAATATGGGACCCCTCAAGGGCAGCTGGACATCCCTCTCACAATCCAGGACTTCTGGCTCCCAACTGCTCTCCTGCCTGCCTGCCTGATTGCCCCTAACCACTTCTTCCTGCCAGCCTGATCACCCCCTAACCACTCCCCTGTCAGCCTGATCGATGCCTAACTGCCCTCCCCTACTGGCCCAGTGCCTCCAACTGCCCTCCCCTCTTGGCCTGATTGTCCTTAATTGCCCTTCCCTGATGGCCTGGCTACCTCTAACTGCCCTCCACTGCAGGCCTAGTCGCTCCCAACTTCCCTCCTTTGCCAATGTAGTCACTCCTAACCGCCCTGCCCTGCAAGCCTAATTGCCCCCAACTGCCCTCGCCTGCCAGCCATCTTGTGTCCTGATGGAGGCAGCCAGCTTTGTGTGTTTGAGTGATGGTCAATTTGCATATTACTCTTTTATTAGATAATATGTGCATCTAGGTTAACACAGTGTTCTCATTTTGTTTTTTTTCAGTGTGTCAATACCTGCATAATCAATCCTCTATGTAAGTGCTCTCTGTTGAAATTTCTGTCATGTTTTTGATTTTCTAAGTTAGTCCTGACTGACATAGTTCAGCATATTCAGCTAGAAGTGGGTGATTATGAAGATACAGCTAGAACACAAAGAGAATAGAGCCTGTATATAAAAAGCTACCAATGAGTATATAAGCATTTACTATCTTTATCAAATGTTAAATCCAAAAGCTGAGAAAATGTAAGAAAAATGAGTGAACATAGAACTAAGAATTTCAACTAAGTACCTATAGTATTTCATCCAAACTTTATTGGGCATGCGTATAAACATGCTGTTTTAGCAAATGAGAATAGAAATTACTCAGATGAGGTAATAATAATACATAATAAGTAGATAAACAATTGATAAATGATATGTATTATATACTTACATGGGATAAATATATGATATCTGATAGATGGTAGGTTGATTAGGCAGATAGATGAAACAGAAGAGATGAATTTGCCTGAATTTAATATAGATATGCCATTGGCAGAACAAAACACACATATATAAAACAGACACACACAAAACACAATCACTTGTATCTAGAAATATATTCAGACTTAACCACCAAAGATAAGGATTCAGTATTCATCTCTTATCAAATCTAGATAAGGAAATAATAAGAAAATAAAACTATTGATTTCATCTGTGAACAGAGGTACAATATCTAAAATAAAATACTATGAATAGAGCATAGCAATGTATTAGAAAATAATACAACATGTTATTTGTGTAACTTTTCCAGGAAGCTGCAGTTTATACGCATGCCCAATAAAGTTTGGATGAAATATGATAGGTACTTAGTTGTCAGTCACACCTGGGAGCAGGTTATTGGCTATTGGGGAGACTTAAGATAGCTAAACTAACAAAGCACTGGGAAGATTTAATATAATGAAACTCCTAACAAAGGGGTTTACTCTCTTCCTGGCTTGGCTCTTGGGACTCTTGTTACAGAAGCCATGCTCCCCTTGCTCCCCTATATTCACCCACATGGCTCACAGCTATGTGTATCCCACACAATGGAGTGATGGATTGTAACTAGCTAATGTTCTACCAAACCCAGCTCCACCATGGAATGGAAATTCTGGACCCTGGCTTGCTTCTAGCTCTACTGAATCCCCAGCTGCGCCTCTTCCAGAACTGGATTAAGGGAAGTGGGACTTTGGGAACCTAAGAATGTAACTCCTTGCAAATAGAGTTTTCTACCACATCTCATTCTCCCATAGTTTTCTACCACATCTCATTCTCCCATGTCTTTCAGAAATGCTCATTCCAATGGTGCCCCAAGAACCCTACTCTCACTAGCAATGGAGAAAGACAATCTATGCACTTATCAAATGACAATCTCCTCAAATTCCTCACAATATTTTACATCTATTTTGACCTCAAGTAAAAAAATAAATGTGAAAATGGTAAAGTCAGTTTTGAGAGAATAAATTGAGTAACTTGATTTAACAGATTTCAAATCATTAAAATTTAGGAGGTAAAGTATGGTGCGAGTGTATAGAAATGGATTTATGTTCACTCTCATGTGAATATTTCCAGACATACAATTGAGTGGAGAAAGTACAAGTGAAGAAAACCAACTTTCTATTTTCTAATTCACAACACAGGAATAGATCCAGAAGAATGTATACCCACTGAGGTCAGACAGTGCCAAAAAGATGGGATGGTGGCTTCCTTCATCTTAAGAGTAGTCTTAGAATTTTTAAAGAATGTAGACTCATTATTTACATGGTTATAAATAAAAATGTTTTTAAATGCTATATTATCTATGTATGTAAGGACAAATCTACCTTGCCACCTCAATCTACCTATCTCTGTGAGCTAACTTTTCTGTGTAACAAACCACTCCAAAAACAAGTGATTTAAAACAACATGTGTTAACTCTCTTGATTCAGTGAGTGTTTTCTATTCAGTTGAAGACAGGTGGTCTAGAACCACCTCACTTACCTGTCCAGGCCCCTGCTGGAATGACATGGATTGCTAGGGTGGCTGAGACCTCTTTCCACATTGTAGCTTGTCTTCCAGGAAGGCAACTTTGGCTTGTTCACATGATGGTGAAAGGTCACTAGCAGCAAAGAGGACAAATCCCAATGCACAACTCCTAGATGTGTTAGACTTGCTATCTTTAAATTTACTAAAGCATTTCATGTGGCCGGTCCCAGAGTCAGCTATAGAAAAAGCTTAAGAGAATAGACACGAAGCAACACAGAATGGATATACTGGGCTACAGAAATAATGGAGGAGGAAGGAGGCTTTCTGCTTCCTTACATTCTAATATGCTCTTTTGTCTTGTTGTTTTACAATGAGCATGTACTACTTTATAAAGTGCACAGAAAAAAAAAAAAAAAACATTCTTCTGTGGGGATGGGATCTCTGAGAGTTTCCCACTTCACTTCATTCCCTGTATCTACTAGTACATACATTTCCCCTCCCTAGCCACTGAACCTTCCTGCCGTTACCTTTGTTAAGTATGTACTTTCCCACTGACAGACACTGCAAAACGCACATCTCCTTCAGTAGCCTCCCCTTTGAAGCCACCCTAGCATCTGCCAGCACATATGCAGGCATCATAGAAACATGCATAACAGGGTAAACTAGGACAAAAAGCCTTTTAGAAACCCCAACAGGCAGCAGCTGCTCCTATGCCCCAAGGAAAGGGCTTAATTTCCCTCTGTAGTCCAAGGCTTTTTGTAAAGCACAATACCTCTGCTGGCTGATTTAGGGTACAAACGTTGAGTCTCCCAGGACACAGCTGAGACAGACACAATGTAAGAAAGACATACCCAAGCTTCTTGTGAGACTGGAGAAAATAAAGATGAAACAGGGTGGAATGAGGAGAAAACAAGGAAGACAAAGCAAAAGCACAACTTTGGGTACTGTGGGTGGCCAAAATTCTTTTAAGAATGGAGGTATATTCGGTTTGGCTCAGTGGATAGAGCGTCGGCTTGGGGACTGAAAGGTCCAGGGTTTGATTCCGGTCAGGGGCATGTACCTTGGTTGCAGGCATATCCCCAGTAGGGGGTGTGCAAGAGGCAGCTGATTGATGACTCTCTCATTGATGTTTCTAGCTCTCTATCTCTCTCCCTTCCTCTCTGTACAAAATCAATAAAAATATATTTATATTAAAAAAATGGAGGTATATTAAGTAAGTGATTCTCTCTCTCTTTTATTGCCCTTCCATATTCTGCTTTGCTATGCCTGGATGTTGTCAGGTACATTTTACTTTGTCAGCTGCCTTGGCTAGGTTTTGTCAAAATGAGTCTGGGGACTTGTTCCTTTCTCTTTGTTTGCTATTCCTGTCACTGGAGCCCATTTCTTTCATATATTTTCATTGATGACAGAGCATCATTGATCAGCTGCCTCTTGCATGCTCCACATTGGGGTTCGAGCCCACAAGCTAGGCATGTGCCTTGACCAGGAATCTAACTGAAACCTCCGGTTCATAGATTGACACTTAACCACTGAATCATGCTGGCAGGGCTGGAGCCCATTTCTTATTCCTATAACTAGTGCCCTGACAGAGACCTTTACTCCAGGGGTAGCAGGTTGTTTCAGTCTCTCTGTTTCACTCACAGAATAAGCCTCATTGCACCCTCTATAGTGAACCAGCACCAGAGGGCAGCAGCCTTCCCTCAGAAGGCTCAACTCCAGTGCTATTAAACTTTGCCCCTACCCAAATCTTGATTCATTTGCTAGCATCAGCCAAAGGGCAAGTCACTCCCTCCTCAAGAGTCTCTTACAACAATGTGAGGTGTGAGTTTTGGAATTTTGATATTGTTTCTATCCCTCCTCCCCCTGTTTTTTTTCTCCAATCCTAGGTGTGGTGGCTGCTCCTGGCATTTATTAACTTTCTATTACCTCAGTATATCTACTCCATCCTTTAAAATTCAACTGTGGAAATAAACAAAAACACCAAAATTGAAGAAAACCAAATAATAAAACAGAGACTATGTATTCAGAGCTTTTTATAGCTGGGGAGTGAGCCATCACAGCTTGCATTTGACAGAGAATCAAAGGCAGACCCTAGAGTGGAAAATTATAGTGATAAAAGGGAAATATTTCAGGTATGCTCTGATTGGAGGTTTTTGGAATGGGGAAGATGGGAGAAGGCTAGCTAGAAGCAGAGTATCTTACGTGATTGCTTTGGATGTGCTCCCCAAAGTGGGGGTTAGGCGGTGAAACTATTAGGAAGCTGGTAGTCATTGGTCAAGTCCTGAACATTCTGTTCTGGTTACTACAGAGGTTGAAAATCAGCGATCTATCCTAACATATAAAAACCCTGGGCCCATCACATCTGCAATGACCAGGAGGCTCAACCATTGCCAGGCTGCACGCACAGCAGGCGAGCAGGCTGAACTGCTTACCTCTTTGAGAAAGAGAGGTGGGGCTGATCAACAGTGGCAGGGATTGCTGGCAAGGCCCGAATGAAGAAGCAGGGTGATCAAACCCTGCTTCTCTCTCCCTCACCAGCAGCCAAGCCTCTCTCTCTCTCTCTCTCTCTCTCTCTCTCTCTCTCTCTCTCTCTCTCTCTCTCTCTCTCTCTCTCTCTCTCTCTCTCCCTCCCCCAGAGGTCAATAGTTCAGCTGCTCACCAACAGCCTGGGATGGCTGCTGATCAGTCCCGCCTGTATGATCAGGCCTGGATATAGGCCTGGAGATGCTGACTGGCATAGAAACCAACTAATTAGAACCAAATCTGGGTGAATTGCAAGGAGCCAATGACTGCCTAGGAGGCAGAGCTTTTGATACTGACTGGCATAGAAACTGACCAATCAGAACCAAATCTGGGTGGATTGCAAGAAGCCAATGACTGCCTAGGAGGTGGAGTTTTCGACACTGATGGCATAGCAATGGACAAATCAAAACCAAATTGGCTGGCAGTAGAGGGCAGTTGCGGGCAAGATCAGGCCTGCAGGGGAGAACAGTGGGGGGCAAGATCAGAATGGCAGAGAAGGTAAGTTGGGGCAACCAAATCAGCAGGGGAGGGAAGTTGGGGGCGATTGGGCCAGTAGGGGAGCAGTTAGGTGATGATCAGGCAGGCAGGCAGAAGTAGTTAGGGACAATCAGGCAGGTAGGTGAGCAGTTAGGAGCCAGCAGTCCTGAATTGTGAGAGGGATGTCCAACTGACATCGAGGTTCCAGATTGGAGAGGGGCAGGCTAGGCTGAGGGACAACCCCCTCCCCCCAGTGCACGAATTTCATGCACTGGGCTTCTAGTTGTTATATATGACAGGCCATAGTTTATTTGTACATTCAGTTGCTCACCTCCAATTCCTGTTCCTTTATTAACTTCTCTCTATGACAATATCTTTTTTTACTTTTTTTCCTGACTAGACTGAATGAAACAAGGAATGTCTAATATTCAATCTGAAAAGTTTCTATTTTTGTGTGTGTATCTGTTTTGCCAAATCCTTAGTAAGTCTGATATGCATGCAAATGACTTGTATAAATGACATTTTGGGGACATTGAGGAAATGAATAGGGAAGGAAGAACAGCTATAAGAGCCAATGCATTTAATGATAACAGATTCCAATAGGGAGAGGAAGGTGAGCCTTGAAGGAACCAGGAGAACCAAGCTCCAAAGTCATTTCCTATCCATATTCTATATTATACACCATGTGAAGGTGCCCAATAAACAATTTGATTTGGTTAACAGTTCTCAAATTGAGCAAATCAACTTGTATATGAGTAATACTTTTGTGATTCATTCACATTTATTGCCTGTTCTTTTCAACTTATCTTTATTAAATTCTTAATCTGGACTAGGTGTAGTTAGGTATTTTTTAAATGGAAGTTACCCAACCTTTGTCCTCAAAGGGTTTAGAGGATTTCTGGGAAGAGATTGACATGCAGAAAGTAAGTAGGTGTGATAAAAACAACATAATGTAAGGTCCAGAATAAGCATTGCAACTAAAAGGCACTGTATTATTTTTAGAAAGCAATGAAAATTCATATAATTTTACAGAGTGGATCAGGCTTTAATTTTTAACTCTTCAATAATGAAAAAGTGAAGATTAAAATACATTTTAAAATTGTGATTGCAAAATTGCTTATATAATAATTCTTCCTCATTGAAAGCTCATGTGTTTTTTTTTATTTACTTTTTATATGGACACAGTGTAAATGGTCATAATCATGGTATAGAACTTACTATATTATTTGTGTTTACATTCTCATAATTTTTTAAACTTTTTCATATTCTGTATGTCTTATCATTTTTAATAATTATGTAATGTTTCATTATTTGTTTGTGCTATAAATTATACAACCTTCCATTTGGGTTGTTCTTTGCTTATTTATTTATTTTAGATTTATAACCATGAAGATATTAATTGTTTTACTCAATTTTTGCTTCTGACGGATTGTTTCTGTGGGACAGACTTTTAGAGAAGGGATGTTTGCTATGGGCACATTTATGGCTACAAGAGTTTACAACACTGATTTACAAAAAGATTGTACAGTATTGTTAGGAAGGAAGTGGTGTATCTTAGCCACATCAGCACATGTTTTCTTTCTTTCTTTTTTTTAAAATCTTCACTTCCAGGGTGCTATAATTTGCATTTTAAACTACTAACGAGGAAAAAAATCTTTCCATCTGTTTTCTCTTGGTATTTGTTGAGGACAATTATAAAATGTGCAGAGGAAAGGAAAATGCCAAGGCTGGGTGAGGAAAGTAAAGATGGCTGAATGATAGGAGAATAGAAATGTTATTTATGATGTTTATGTTTATATATGTTTATATATATACAAGTTTATATATATACATGTACACATGAATGTCTTCATATTTCTCCTTGATCAAATATTTATCATATGCCCCACATCAGATTAAATGATACTTTACATAAATCTTATCCTCACAACTACTTGATGTTTGCTTTTACTATTTTTCTTTTCTTTAAAAATATAATTTTATTGATTTCAGAAAGGAAGGAAGAGAGAGAGAAACATTAACAATGAGAAAGAATCACAGATCGGCTACCTCCTGCATGGTCCCTACTGGAGATTGAGCCCACAGCACACGCATGTGCCCTGCCTGGGAATCAAACTGCAATCTCCTGATTCATAAGTCAACTCTCAACCACTGAGTCACTGAGCTATACTGGTCAGGCAAGTTTTTATAATTTTTCTGGTGAAAAATTAAAAGCTCATGGAAGGTAAGTCACATGCCCAAAGCCACTAACTTTTGAGCACTGTGGGATTTTTCTAATGTATGTCTTACTCTAATAAATTTTAAACACCCATGTATACTCTAAATATTTTACTTAATGTAGAAAATCTAATACTAAAGAAAAACACACACATATGATAGGTTATCATAAATTGGTTGGTAATAATAGAATCTTCCTGGGCCCTAGTAGGGTTTATCAAAACAAGATCCATATTGGCTTTAAGGACTATATTCATTTTCTGCTGCCAAATAGACTTGGTCTTAGTTTAATTCTCTTTATAGAATTGATGGTTGTTCTTGGCTAACCATCTATGATATTATACTGCAGACAATGAAATATTCACTTGAATGTGCCTTACAATTAGCCTCAGCAGAGTATTTGCTTCTTTCATCCAAACATTTTACTTTATCTATAAAGATTAAATTAATTGTCTCTGCCAACAATGAATAACTAAGAGAATTGTTTTTTAATATCTGAAATAGAGCAGGCCAAATTGCAGAAAGAGCAATACATTTTGCTTGACCGGTGTTCCATATTTCCTTTTATAGTTTGTGTTCAATATCATATGTAGCATCTTTGGGGAGAAAAGAGATATGATACATCATTTGATCAATGGCTGTCAGCTATTTGGGGAAAAGACAGTGGACAAAGATGATGAATTAAGATGCACTTTAATTTTAATCATACTATTTCAAAGCCCTATCATTTAATTTTTACAACAACCCTATAAGTTTTATGCGATTAATTCCCTATTTTACAAATGAGAAAGTAGCTACAATGAAGTTGAGTGATTAAGCCAGAGTACATGCATAGGTCATGCAGCATCAATCTGGTCTTGATCAGTGTTCTGGTACCTTCTGGTGGGTCCACTGCTTTGGGTCCACTCTGCTCTCTGTTCCAGTCCACCACCTACTTGTGGTATCATAGTGCAATGAAATTCCCTGGGAGGAAATCATCAGAAGGGAAAGCCAGATGGTTATCTATCCTCAAGTGCTATTTGATAGATTATAAATAGTATTCACACTAAAGAAGAGATAATCAATTTGGAACAAATTGCTTTGTTGAAGTAGTTTTTTACTTTTTCTGGTTATTTCCCCTTCTGTGTGATTGAACTTAAAATATATATGAGTGCTGCCGGGACCGGTTTGGCTCAGTGGATAGAGCATCGGCCTGCGGACTGAAAGGTCCCGGGTTCGATTCTGGGCAAGGGCATGTACCTTGGTTGCAGGCACATCCCCGGTGGAAGGTGTGCAAGAGGCAGCTGATCGATGATTCTCTCTCATCGATGTTTCTAACTCTCTATCTCTCTCTCTTCCTCTCTGTGAAAAATCAATAAAATATATTTAATATATATATATATATATATATATATATATATATATATATATATATATATATATATACATGAGTGCTAAGTTCTCTACCATGACCACTAATTAAGTCTGAAGTTCAGATTTACTCAAATATAATCAGGTTCCCATGGACTCCACCCACATATATTAAGTCAGAATATTTGAGTGTGGGGCCCAAGAATCCTTATTTTAAATTCCTCTCTAGAGTTTGAGAGTGACTCATTATGATTTTTCACATTAGATTTGATGATAGTGATGATGATGATGATGATAAATGGAACAGCTCTTGGCACCTACTTAGTGATATATACAAATGTGTTAAATGTTTTAGATATAGTACCTTGTAAAACTCATAAAAACCAAGTTATATTCTTATCTTCACACTAAATGAAGGACTTGCAGCTTCCTGAAGAGGGAGAATCAAATTCAGATATCTGGTTCCTGACTTTCCTATGCCTCCTTATCCTCAGCACTGAATCAATGCATTTCAATTACAGAGAATTTCAGTCAGTATTGTCCAAGCAAAGATAAGTGTGGCAATTTAAAACAAAACACAAAAAATTAAGATAAAAATAAAGTTGGACCTTCCCATTTTTTATAAGAAAATAGCCATTTTCCTAGCATTTGCTGAATGAGTAGATGAAAAGTGATTATGTTATGATTAATTTTTGCAAGTCCTACAGTTTTGTAAAAGATTTAACTTAGACCTTGACAAAGATATCTAAATTATTTAAACATTAGCATGGGAAAACCAGACAAATAAAACTGAATGTAAATAAAAACTACTTTAGAAGTGAGAAAAATTCACATAGAATTACTTTTTATAACCCACAGAGACTAGCAGTGGTCTTCAAAGGGTGGTAATTGCAAAGTGGTCTCATTCAGAGCAGGAGTGACTTTTTTTTAACTTGACTCCATACTAGTAAACTAGTGGGGTTTATATTTCCTGGGGATTTCTACAAAGCTTCCTAATCAGAGAAAATGTTTGGCAATTTCCAAATGTACAGGTTAGTATTCTTAGAAGCAGCATTACATGACTCAATGCTTTATTCTCAATTCCTTCACATACTTTCTGTAGTAATAATAAACATGATGGTATATGAGGACCATGCTTAGAAAAAAAGGAGCTCATATATTGATGGTTTGTTTCACCATTGTTTATTTTAAAACATTACAATGGGAGCATTCTTATTGCTGGTGGGACTATACATTTGTACGAACTTTTTGGGGTGACAGTTGGTACTGGATAAGTTCTGAAAGTGTTCTTTGATTTAACAAATCTATTTATAGGAATTAGTTGTAAGGTATTGGTGAATGATAAGAACAAAGACTTTCCCACAAATAAATGGGAAGCGTTGCTTTGTCTGAAGATAAATGACTACAAAGTAGCTAATCATGCAAAATGATCTTTCTAACTCAGACTTCTTGCAAAATATGGGATATGTTTTTTGTTTTTTTTTAATATTTAAGCTGGTTCATGAAAAGCCTATAATTCTACTTAAATGAAAAGTCCTTAGCAGTGTAAATCTAAACATCTTAGTATTAATAATAAGAGAATATTTTCATACTAGATAAATTCTTGTTTTGCTTTAGTAATTATTTCTTTTACTCTATGGCATCCATGTAATGCCTCAGGGCAGTAAAGCTACTAAGAGAAGAAAATAACTAAAACAATAATAATAAGTAAATCTCACCTGTTTCAGAAACCAAAGCTTTTGATTTACAAAAGCCTAAAGATTATGTTTTCTTTTTTATGGATTTTATATGCTCAGAATTGAATGATCAAGATCCTTGACTTATGAAACATTGTCATTGGTTCATGCAAGGCCCTCATTTATTATGTTTTATTCATGATAATGTAAAGGACACTCATAATCTAGTATACTCTTGAGGAACAGGAATTTTAGCAATAACTTGCAACCTATCTAATAAAAGAGTAATATGCAAATTAACCATCAATCACACCAATATACCCACAAGCCATGCCCACCAGTCAATCAGAAGTGAGTGTGCAAATTGACCCAACTAAGATGGCTACGGCCACTGAGCAAGCTGGAGGCTTGGGTTTCCTTGGCAATGGAGGAAGCCAAGCTTTCTGGACACCCTGGCAGGCCCAGGCCTCCACTCAAGGCTACAAAGTTTCAATTATAGAATATAAATAAATCCCAACAAAAATGGCAGCAGCCATGGAGTTGGAGAGAGCAGGAGGCTTGAGTTGCCCCTGGTGCTGGAGGAAGCCAAGCTTTCCACACACCCTGGTTGGACTAGGCCTCCACTCAAGGCTGCAAAGTTTCAATTACAGAAGATAAATAAATCCCAACAAAAATAGCTGTGACCATGAGCAAGAGGCTTGGCTCCACTTCAGGCTACAAAGTTTCAATTATAGAAGATAAATAAATCCCAGATACCAGAGCCTCCACTTGGGTCGCAGAGGGACATGGCTTGCCTGCAAACCACCATAGGCCCCTTGCCCGTACCACCCCATGCCCAAAGGGAACCCCCGCCCTTATCTAGGACACCCTTCAGGGCAAACAAGTTGGCTCTCACCCATGTACCAGGCCTCTAACCTATCTAATAAAAGAGTAATACACAAATTGACCATCATTCCAATATACAAGATGACTTCCCCCATGTGGACACAAAATGGCCTCCACAAGATGGCCAGCAGGGGAGGACAGTTGTGAGGGACCAAGCCTGCAAGGGAGGGCAGTTGAGGGCAATCAGGCCAGTAGGGGAGGGCAGTTGGGGGAAGAGTCAGGTCTGCAGGGAAGGACAGTTGGGGTAACCAGGCCATCAGGGGAGAGCAGTGAGGGGCAATTAGGCTGGAAGGACACCAGTTAGGCATCAACCAGCTTGGCAGGGGAGTGGTTAGGGGGTTATCAAGCTAGTAGGCAGAAGCAGTTAGGGGCAATCAGGCCAGTGGTTGGGAGCCAGCATTCCTGGATTGTGAGAGGGATGTCCTACTGCCCATTCAGGTCCCATCCACCAGGATAGTACTGTTGTGGGGAGACCCACGCCTGCAGGGGAGAACAGTTGGGGGTATCAGGTCAGCAGGGAAGGGCAGTTAGGGATGACCAGATTGATTATCTTAAGATAATCAATATCCAGATTAATTTAAGATAATCAATGGCCAGATTGATTATCTTAAAGTAAATTGATTATCTTGTAGTTGGGTCTACAACCCTTTCTGTCTCACTATTTCATAAGTGCTGTCTATACCTGCTTCTCTTATATGCTGCATGTTTGGCAGGAGAGAATGCAGCTGAGAAATGCAATCCCTTCTAGGTCAATTATCTATGAATCACTGTGTTCATTTGGCAATTCTAAGCATGATGTCATTTATTCATTATGGGAAATGTATTTGTAACTTCCTGATGAAAATTACTGGCAAATTCATGCACAAACATAAATTTTGACAGACTGGTAAAGAAGAGAGAATGATGAGGCCTACTTAGAGTCTTCTAGATTCTTGTTGTATATAAAGAGCAAGGGTTCCCACCATACATTGAAAACATATATGGTCATATTAACCACTAGAGGCCCAATGCATGAAATTCATGCATGAATAGGATCCCTAGCAGCTGCCAGTTGCTGGCTGCTGGCTGCTGGCTGCTGGCTGCTGGCTGTTGGCTGCTGGCTGGGACCTTCCTTCCCCTGGCTGCCTGCCACTGCCTCCAGTCTCCCCAATAAATTTACTGATAATAAAAAAGAATGGAGAGCTCAAAGACATGTTCTGGTAGACATTTATCTAGATTTTGTATAATGAAGTTTTTAAGATAAAAGTAATGATTAATCAAGAAACTCAGTAAACCTGAAGTTAGAAGTGAATCTGAAAACAGAAAAACAGTCTACAATAAATTTTAGCTTAGTCCTGTGACTGACAAGGCAATAGAAATACATGTTAAAAAAATAATAAGGAAGAAGGTAAAGCAAATGAGTATTGTAATTTTCCCTAACTTGCATATAAAAGAGTTTTGTATGCTGGTGTTAGAGATTAAGGAAGAGGTCAGAAAATAAGGGGACAAGGGGACAAAGGTTTAATCTCCAACATCTACAAACAGCTTATACAACTAAATAAAAGGAAGATAAATAATCCAATTAAAAAATGGGCAATGGACCTAAATAGAACATTTTCAAAAGAAGACAGAAGGAAGGCCAAAAGGCACATGAAAACATGCTCAAAGTCACTAATTGTCCGAGAGATCCAAATCAAAACAACAATGCGGTACCATCTCACACCTGTCAGAATGGCCAACATCAACAAATCAACAAACGACAAGTGTTGGCGAGGTTGCGGAGAAAAAGGAACCCTCGTGCACTGCTGGTAGGAATGCAGACTGGTGCAACCACTGTGGAGAACAGTGTGGAGTTTCCTCAAAAAACTGAAAATGGAGCTCCCATTTGACCCAGTAATCCCACTTCTAGGAATATATCCCAAGAAACTAGAAACACCAATCAGAAAGGATATATGCACCCCTATGTTCATAGCAGCACAATCTACAATAGCCAGAATTTGGAAACAGCCTAAGTGTCCGTCAGCAGATGATTGGATCCAAAAACAATGGTACATCTACACAATGGAATACTATGCTGCCATAAAAAAGAAGGAATTCTCATCATTTGCAGCAACCTGGATGGAATTGGAGAACATCATGCTGAGTGAAATAAGCCAATCAATGAAAGAGAAAACCACATGACCTCACTCATTTGTGGATAATAAAGAGCATTATAAACTGATGAACCAAAAGATAGATATAGAGACAGTATATCAACAAGTAGACTGCCAAATTACAGCGGGGAGGGGAGGAAGATCTGGGGGAGATAATAGATCAACCGAAGGACTTTTATACATGCATATAAGTACAACCATTGGACACAAAACTCTGGGGAGGGAGGGGATGTGTGGGAGGGAGGGAGGAGGGCAAAAAAAATCAATAAAATATATTAAAATAAATAAATAAATAAATAAATAAAAAGAAAATAAGGGGAAGGGGTTAATCTAATATGTAATCTCTTTATTAGGTTACCAAACTAGAAATTGTTCATGTTCCAATTTGGGACATTGCCACCTCCCTTTTCTCAGACCTTATCGCTTAGGTGTTTTTCATTGCTGTCTTAAAACAGAATGATACAAATTCTACTTTCAATTATTCTCCAAGGGAGGTTCATCACAGATAGTCTTGTTCGCTTTATCCAGAGTCTGTTAGGAGTTCTGTGGCATCTCCATGAGTCTCTGTCCCTTTCCTCTTCCCCCCCACCCCCCTGACACTGGGCTTTTTCACTGCTTTGAATAGTCTTCTCCAGAGATTGCAGTGGGATAATAAAAGGAGATAATAATAAATTGCAAGTCAGTCAGTTTTGTAATGATTTGTAGTTCTTCTAAAACAATTTATCTAAGGGATGAGACTTCAATGAATTATTGCCAATAAGAGTTTGGGGAGTATATTCATGATTTTTAATTATTTCAACTACCCAGATAGTTTTTGCCTTAAGAATTAAGACCTGCCTACATTGTTTGGATAATTGAGATCTGATTTCTGATGTGCTGAGTAATTCTATGTATAATTTACCCCTGAATCTCTAAGTGTATGTACTAACCCCTGTATTAGATATCTTCTTTTTTATATTTAATTAAGTTAACAATTTTATTTATTTATTTATTTATTTATTTATTTATTTTTCTTTATTGACTAAGGTGTTACTTATGTGTCCTTATTGCCCCATTGTTCCCCTACACCCTCACTCATGCCCTCACCCCCTTGTTGTCCATTGGTTTGGCTTATATGCATGCATACAAGTCCTTTGGTTGATTTCTCCCCCACCTTCCCTTTGATCTCTCCCTCTTATCCCCCCCTCCATTACCTTCCTTGTGAGATTTGATGGTCTGATTGATGCTTCTCTGTCTCTGGATTTGTTTTTGGTCATCAGTTTATGTTGTTCATTATATACCACAAATGAGTGAGATCGTGTGATATTTATCTTTCTCCGACTGGCTTATTTTGCTTAGTATAATTCTTTCCAGTTCCATCTAGGCTGTTGCAAATGGTAAGAATTCCTTCTTTTTTTACTGCAGAGTAGTATTCTATTATGTAGATGTAGCACCATTTTTTAATCCACTCATCTGCTGATGGTCACTTAGGCTGTTTCCAATCTTAGCTATGGTAAATTGTGCCCCAATGATATCTTCTTACATACAATGCATCTTGCTGATTTTAAGGAGTAATCTTGTTACTTTTACTTTTCTCTCTACATCAGTGAAACTCTATGAGTAATAATATGTGTGGATCACATCCTATTCACATTTAACCAAACTGACACCAACTTTAAAAAAATGTCAGCAGAAGAATGCCTGGCTATTGTTGGTCAGTGGTTGAGTGTCAACCTATTGGTGTAGCCATAACTGAATATTTCAGTCAGACAGGAAACATTTTAGGTAATGGTAATAGCTATCTAGCCTCTTCTGCAAATGAGGCACACCCTATCTAATAAAGAATGAATATGCAAATTGACCATCATGTCATGACAAATGGCTGTGCCCACGGAGGAGGCAGAGATCCCATTACACAAGATGGCTGCACCCACAGTGGAGGCCAAGTTCCCATAACGAGCCTTAATGAGCAATCAGTAGAGACCTGAGGCTGCATGGTGCTGGACAGGGGCAAGGGACCTGAAACTGTTTCCCCCCGCCTGATGGACAGTGGACCTCAGGTTGTGCCCTCTGCCCTGGTGTCAGGCTGGGGGACTTCAGGTCATGCCCCCTGCCCACAGGGATTAACAGGGGACCTCAGGCTGTGCCCCCTGCCCACAGGGCTTGATGGGGGACCTCAAGGTGTGGCCCCCAACCTCTGTCCAGGCTGGGGGGGCCTCAGGCCATGCACCCCACCCCGGTGCCAGGCCAGGGGACCTGAGACTGCGCCCCTCACCTGTCAGGGCTTGATGGAGGACCTCAAGTGCACCTCCTGGCCTGGCACCAGGCCAGGAAACCTGAGGTTGCACCCCCATCCAGCGAACCTTGACAGGGTGGGGCTGACTGGATCTGGATCTAGCCCAATGCGGGTGGGTCCAGCTGGGTGTGGGTCTCACATAATTTCGAGGAACATGTGGGTGAGCAGGGACTTTACTCTAGTTCCCCTGGCAACCCCCAGACTCTGACAGGAGAAAGATTTTTATATACATTTTACTAATTTTCTTTCATCTCTGACACTTCTTTTATAGAGAAAGGGCAAATAGCAATATTAAAATATTTCCTCTGATTAACTTTTAATGTGCATGAATTTTGTGTACTGTGTCACTAATTATAAATATAAGTAAACTTATTCCTAAGTGTTTACATTGCCCACCAAAGTAGCACAAGTTGGAGAGTTATCAGTACAATATGCTACCAGTGACTGCAGACTCATGCTTCAGCTGAGCAGAGTTGGGCCAGTAACAATTAATTATAGTTGATTCCAATTGAGAATGTATTTCTGGACTTTGAGGACATATCTACTTAGGACTTTAAATATATTTTAGAACATAAGGTGGATATTTGCATGGGTGAAAATGCTCTTATACTCTGCAAATGATTTTGATTCTTGAAGGAGGGTTAGCTGTTGTTGTGTTTGTCCAAGGATGGAATATTGGCTGCTATTGAAAACAGAATATAAGGGATAGTGTAAAGCACTATCACTGACCACTGATTACTATCCATACGGCAAGCCTTCTTACTTTTTTTTTTTTTTCAATAGGATGAATCCTCTTCTCTAGTTACTTATTTCAGTGCATTCCATTAGAAAACAGAGCAAAAATGGTGATGTGGCTGTGGTGCTGCTATTTTTTTTTAAGAGTAGAAGCTTAGAAAAGAGAACCTGAGGTTGAGTGGTAATGGTATGTGCTGTGAGCTGGCAAACATCAGGCCTAGAATTATGTGCTCTTACACACACAAAAGATAAAATGACATGATGTAACCCACAGTGTCAATCACTTTAGCAACCTACAAAGCAAATTACATGATACAAACACTGCATTCCACCCAAGTTAAGGAATCATGGCAATCTGTGCCCACCTGCACATAGCAATTACAAGTTATTGAGTGTGTCAACTGAATGGTAACAAGGGTTGCCACCATGCTCCCCACCCTCTTCAGAATAATCAAAATTCCAAGTGGAGAGGTGGCACTCTTTGGCAATCAACTTTCTCTGAAAAGGAAATGTGAGGCAGGAAAAGGGATCCGCTTCTTCTACTGCTGGGTACACGCATGTATTTTTTTCTTCAAAGATGGCTTAGCGTCAGTTCTGCTAAATTCACCCCCAAAAGTGTGGCAAATGGTGTTGATAAACACAGAAAGACTAAACAAGCACAGCAACAACTGGCAAGGTCCTTTGAATATTGAAATAACCGAGTAATTCAGAAAGTTGTACATACATTGAACATTTTCTTTTCTACCTAATGTTTCATTCATTCACTTACTCATTCTGTTGTTTACCACCATAGGTTTATACATCTTTACAGTGGCTGTCATGTATGAAATGTGGCAAAGTAAAACATTTTCTTCACAATACATCCATCTTTCCCCCCCTTCCAAGATGCATTCATCTTTTACTGTTACTTCTTTACTCCTCTCCCTTGGTGACAGTCTACAATAAGCAGAATTTGCCAACATCTCATTTATGTATTCTTTATACATTAAGTTTTAAACAAATATTTGCTGAGCATGTTGTCCTAGTATGTATGTACTACAATCTGAGCTAAGAACTGCAGGAAATATAGAAAGAAGTAAAACCTTGTAGTTAAGGGGCTTTCAGGCTACTAAACACTAGCAAATTGACTATTTGTTTTTATGTTCTTTTGGGGTAAGAGGAATATGGAGACTCTTGGGGCATATATTACCATACTTCCACATGTATTTATTGAACAAATAATAAGGTTTGGGTACAACAATGAATGCATAACTGTTACTCTCATGAACTGATGGCCTAAAAGCAACACCACACTTTAGGGGTGTCGAACTCAATCAGAGAAGGGGCCAAAATCTAAAATCCAGCCTAAATCACGGGCCGAATAGTTTACTGAACAGTCATAAACTGTCATTGTGATGGAAACGCAGCGGAGTGCAGTGATGACAGCGCGGTGCAGGCCACATTGCAAGGCCTGGCAGGACGGATTTGGCCCGCGGGCCTTGTGTTTGACACAAGTACTCTATATTGAAAGATCAGTAATTCTCTTAGCATGGCTAGTAAAATGGCTAGTATATAGTAAGAACCCAATAAAAATGTGTAGAATAAATGAATGATTGAAGGAATGAATGAATGAATATGGCATATTCTCTCTTACCTCTGAAAATTTGAATGTTTAGTTTCCTTTGCTTGGAATGCTCTTCCCATACTTCTGGTAAATTTCTGTACCTCATTTGATTATTCTTGGTGTCATTATCTGTTTTGGCCTTTTCTGGATACCCCAGGGGATCTAGATGCTCCTTTTTATGTGCTCCTAGTGATTCTTATATTTCTCACTCACACTTCATTTGAAGAACTTAGATACAAACATAAGTACAACACAGATGTCTTCACATGCAATAGTTGGTTGCTCGAAAGAACTATTTCTCTTCCAGGTCTCCCCCCAGCACTTAGAACTGGGGCTGGTTCATAGCATTCAGTCAGGGCATATGAATTAGCAAATGCAAAAAAAAAATAAAAATATATATATATATATATATATATATATATATATATATATATATATGAAATAAATTATCCACTACAAATGAGCTTGCATCCAAGGCTTGCCAGACTCTGGCTTCCTTTCTTCTTATTTCTCTACTAGAGGCCCAGTGCACAAACTTGTTCATGGGTGGGGTCTGGACACCCCGGCTCCAATTGGAGTGGATCAGGGCTGGGCCTCTTGGGAGGAGGAGATGGTGGCAGGTTGGCTGGCCAGCCTGCCTAGATCGGGGCTGATCCAGGCTGGGCTGGCCAGGGGAAGGGGCTGTGGTGATTGGCCAGCAGGCCCCAGCCCTGATTGGGGTGGGGAGCCAATTGGGGGTGGGACTGGCTATGGGGACGGTTTTGGGAGGTTGACTGGCCAGCCCTACCCCAGATTGGTAAGTGGGGGGGTGGTGATCAGGGGTGGAGCTGGCTCGGGGAGGGGCCACAGGCAGTTGGCCAGCCAACCCTGCCTCAGATGGGGTTGGTGTGCCAATCAAAGGTAGGGCCAGCCATGGGGAGGGGTTAACAGTAGGGGACTGATCAGAGACCAGCAGCCTGGGGAGGGGCCACGGCTTGTTGTCTAGTTGGCTCTGCCCCCTATAGGGGTGAGGGGTGATCAGGGGAGGGCTGACCCTGGGAAGAAACTGCGTGCTGATCAGGGTAGTCAAGGCCAATAAGGGGCAGGGCCCGCAGCGGGGGGGGGGGGGGGGGGGGCGGGGGGAGGAGGGGTCATGAGAGGTTGGCCAGCCAGACCCACTCCCCTGATTAGGCCAGTCTGCAGTGGGCTTCATAGTGACCAGTTGACTAGTCATTCTGGTCATTACAGTGTTCTGGTCACTGGCTTAATATAGATAGATAGATGATGATAGATAGATAATTGATAGATAGATAGATAGATAGATAGATAGATAGATAGGCAGCTGATAGATGTGTCAGATAGGATCTAGGCAATCTGTTATTTTAAATGGGCCTATTATTTTGCCATCTTTATACTTTTCTCATACTGTTTCCTATAAATTAATGACTCTTCTACATTTTTCACTGTTACTAACTACTCAGATTTCAGAGTCCCATCAAATGTTAACTTCCTTCCCTACCTTTATACCATGATCTTCATATTCCTGACTCACCAGATTCTCTCTCATTCTCAGCATATTTCTCATCTTCCTATCTAACATGACCTCATCTTCCTTTGAAGAATTGTCACACTTTTAAGGTCATTATGAGTTTTCTCTTCTATTATTATTTAAGTTCTTATCACATCTGCCATAGTCACTTTTGAGGAAGAACCATGCTTTGTACAGGGCCTTGCAGAAAGGAAGCTTGTACAGTAGTCCTTCCTTATCCTCCTGGGCTATGTTCCAAGACCTTCAATTGATGCCTGAAATTCAGGTAGTACCAAACCCCATTTAAATACTAAAACACGTGTTTTGCCTGTACATACATACCTAT
This sequence comes from Pipistrellus kuhlii, assembly GCF_014108245.1. Classification (NCBI taxonomy): domain Eukaryota; kingdom Metazoa; phylum Chordata; class Mammalia; order Chiroptera; family Vespertilionidae; genus Pipistrellus; species Pipistrellus kuhlii. The sequence continues at coordinate 7,745,625 of NW_023425404.1, forward strand.
GATGAAGTTGAGTTTATAAATTAAGCACAATAAGAGATTAATAACAATAACAAATAATGAAATATAATAATTATGATAATATGCTATAATAAAATTTATGTGAATGTGTTTTCTTTCTCTCAAAATGTCTCCTTATACTGAATTTAATCTTCTCACAGTGATATAAGATATCTTGGGAGGTGATGTGAGGTTAATGTGATATAACGTTAAGCTACTATTGATCTTCTGATGATACCTCACAAGCACTTTCCATGTTCTCCTAGCATATCTGAATTGCCAGCATCACCACTCCTATGCTTTGGGACTGTTATTAAGTAAAATAAAAGTGATCAGAAAAGGAGCACTAACTTATTATACAATGAAAGTCCATCTGAAAACTAAGAAGGCTGCTAAATGACTAATGGGAGGGTAGCATGTACACTGTGGATACACTTGACTAAGGGATGATTCACATTCTGACCAGGACAGAGCAAGACAGTGTGAGATTTCATCATAATATTCAAAATGGTGTGCAATTTAAACTTTATTTTATAGAAATATAGGTTAAAAAATGGAGCGAAAGGAATTCTTTTGACATATTGTGAAGAATACAATTTTTCTGATCAAATTGTCAATTTGTAGAGTAGCTAATTCAGCAGCAACCACCATCATAGCATTTCAAATACCAGGGATAAAGGGGAGATTTTTGAGAAAGAAGGTCACACACAAGGACTGAGAACCTGCATGGCACTGGACCACTCAACAGCAACATTAGAGCTAGAAGGCTTAGAGGAATACAATTCTTATGGCAAAGTATTTTATACCTAGATTTCTGTACTCTAACAAAACTATCAAATTCTTAGAATTGAGACATGTTAGGGTGTACAAAAATCTCGGAAGTTTCATATCATGTGTCCTTTTGCAGAAAGGTACCAGAGAATTGTTTTACTTAATAAAAAAATGAAACAAGTAGGAAAAAGATGTGGAGCCCAGAAAACAGGAAATCCATGACAGGAGAGAGAGAGAAAAATAGACAGTCAATGACAAAACATCATAACTGAAGGTAGTTGAGACAGCAAGCAGTTCCCATTGGAAAATAGAGAACTCTGGAGGGATGTCTCCAAGATTTATAAAAGGGAACCACTAAATCATTCAACAGATTTGTGAGTGTAAAAATCTTATTGTGAACATCATTTTTTAAAGCCATTGATGGAACTTAGAATATTTTGGAATGAATCCAATTGAATGGAAAAAAAGCAAAGCTTATTATATTATGCTGAGTGAAATAAGCCAGTCAGAGAAAAATAAGTATCACAGGATCTCACTCATATGTGTAATCTAATGAACCAAATAAACTAATGATCAAAAAAGACCCAGAGTCATAGAAGCATGAACAGACTATTGAACCTTAGAGGGAAGGCCGGGAGGTGGGGGGGTGGGGGGAGATAGGGAAGAGGTCAACCAAAGAACTTCTATGCTTATATGCATAACCTGTGGACACAGATAATGGGGGTGGGAGAAGGAGGACAGGAGTGGGCTGGAAGAGGTTAATGGGGGAAAAGTGAGGACCCATGTAACACTTTCAACAATAAAGGCTAAAAGAAAAGAAAAATCCGGAAAGAGCTAAGCATTGTACAAAACATTTATAAAGAAAAATAAAATCAATCATAATACACTACTTTACTCAACAGGGTACAATATTTATGTAGTCATAATCATGAAAGCACCAAATTATTTTTATCAAAATGTATAATATAAATATGTTAAAAGAGTAAAGAAGAGAAAGAAGGTATATAAGAAGAATACAACCTGTGCTCCACATCAGGAAGACAGTAAATAATATTTAAATCAGTGAATCAAAAGATAACTACAAAATGAATTTGGAAATATGGAGAGAGATAGATGAAATAGCTGAGTGGAAGTGGCTGTTTTTTGTGATAAAACTATTATTTGTCTTATTAAGCTATGTGTCTATATTGCTTTGATAAAAATAAAAATCAATTATAAAAATAAACATGCCCTTGGACTCAATAAAGATATGGATATAGGTTTGACAATATATATAAGGTGGTTCATCACAACATTCTTCTGGGATCTATGGACAACCAGATAATTTTCATTTTGTGAAAACTTACAGTGACATTAATGAAATGATTTGTATTAAATATGTAGATTGACAGTGAAAGAAGGGTACTGCTTAATATTAGGAAGCTTAATATTAGGAAGTTGTTGTTGGTGGTATATAAATAATGTGGGCTTTAGAATCCATAATCCTTAACTCAAACTTTCTAGCTATATAGCCTCAAACAGACTGCTTAATTTCTTTGAGTTTTCTCAAACATTAAATGAGGAGAGTAGTACTTACATTATAGTGCTCTTTAGGAGTAATACTCTGACTTCTATAATGGCAGTCAACACTATTAATATTGCTCTTAATACTAATTCTTCAACTATGGCCTATTGGAACTTAACTACATATTTTAAATCCTTGGGTATTGGGAAAGGATCTGGGTGTGATTCCACAACTTACTAAAAATGTGACCATGGGCAAATTACTTCAACTTTCCAAACCTAACTTTTTTTCAGCTCTGACATGGGGAGAGCCACAGTGCTCATCTCCAAGGATTGTTGTAAGGAGTGACTGTGGTAATGAACTAATAAACATGTACAGTTAGAGAGCTTGACAAACAGTAAGTGCTCAATTTGTAGCACTCTTTTTATTTTATACTAGAGGCCCAGTGCACAAAATTCATGCATGGGCCTAACCAGGCAGTCAGATGTTTCTCTCACAGGACTGCTGGCTCCCAAGCACTCACCTGCCTGATTGCCCCTAACCACTTCTGCCTGCCAGACTGATCACCCCCTAACCACTTCCCTGCCAGCCTGTTTGCCCATAATTTCCCTCCCTTGAAGGCCTGGTCACCCCTAACTGCCCTTCCCTGTAGGTCTGGTCACCTCTAACTGCCCTCCCCTGCATGCTTAGTCCCCCCCAACTGCCCTTTTGTGCAGGCCCAGTCACCCCCAACTTCCCTCCTCTGCCAGTCTGGTCACCTCTAACTGCCCTCCCTTGCAGGCCTGGTCCCTCCCAACGGCCATCCCCTGCTGGCCATCTTGTGGTGGCCATCTTGTGTCCACATGGGGGCAGCCATATTTGACCACATGGTGGCAGATAGAGGCCTGGTGCATGGGGGGGAGGGCGCCGCGGTGCTGGCTGGTTTACCCTGAAAGGTGTCCCAGATCAGGGTGGGGGTTCCCTTGGGGCATGGGGTTCCCTGGGTTAGGGGCCTGTGGTGATTTGCAGGTTACCCAAGTGGAGGCCCTTGTATCTGGGATTTATTTATATTCTATAATTGAAACTTTGTAGACTGAAGTGGAGGCCAAGGCAGGCTAGGGCTGTGGAAGCTTGGCTTCCTCCATCATCAAGGGCAACACAAGCCTCCTGCTCTTCCAGCTCTGTGGCTGCCACCATTTTTGTTGGGATTTATTTATCTTCTATAATTGAAACTTTGTAGCATTGAGTGGAGGCCTGGGCCTGCCTGGTGTGTGCAGAAAGCTTGGCTTTCTCCGTTGCCAGGGAAACCCAAGCTTCCTGCTTGCTCTTTGGCTGTAGCCATCTTGGTTGGGTTAATTTGCATATTTGATCCTGATTGGCTGGTGGGTGTTGCTTGTGGGTATAGCAGAATGATGGTTAATTTGAATATTACTCTTTTATTAGATGGAACTAGTGGCCTGGTGCATGACATTTATGCATGGGAGGGGGGTGGGTTTCCTTAGCCCAGCTTGCACTCTCTCCAATCTGGCACCCCTTGGGGTATGTCCAACCATAGGGCATAATCCAGCAATTTGACATCCCTCCTGCAATCTGGAACCACTGGCTTCTAACCACTCACCTGCCTGCTTGCCTGCCTGCCTGATAGCTCCTGATCCCTCTGCCTGCCTGCTTGATAGCCCCTAACCTCTCTGCTTGCCTGCTTTATTGCCCCTAACTGCCCTCCACTAATGGCATGTTCTCACCCACAACTTCTCTCCCCTGCCAGCCTGATCTTGCCCCCAAATTCCCTCCCCTGCTGAACTGGTTGCCCCCAACTGCCCTCCTCTACCAGCCTGATCTTGCCTCCAATGGCATTCCCCTGCCAGCCTGGTTGACCCAACTCCCCTGCCAGCCTAGTTGCCCCCAACTGCCCTCCCCTGCTGACCTAATCTTGCCCTAACTGCCTCTGCCTGCCTGATTGCCCCCAATTGCCTTCTCTTGATGGCCTGATCTCATCTTCAACTGCCCTCCCTGATGGCCTGGTTTCTCCCAACTGCCCTCCCCAGCTGGCCTAATCTCGCCCCCAATGGCCCTTCCCTGCTTACCTGATCTTGACTCTAACTGCCCCTGCCTGCCTGATTGCCCCTAACTGCCATCCCTGGCCAGCCTAATCTGGCCCCCAACTGCCTTCCCCTTCTGGTCTGATCTCGCCCCCAACTGCCCTCCCCTGCTGGCCTGATTGCCCCTAAAGGCCTCTGCCTTGGCCCCCACCACCATGGTTTTGCCCAGAAGGAAGTTGGGTGTCTAGAAGATAACTGGTCGATCTGGTCTAATTAGCATATTACCCTTTTAGTGGTATAGATAGGTTATATAGAATAGGATTGCTTAAATGGGGGTGGGGAAAGCCTTTTTCATTAGGAGGAGATGCTCTCAGCAAAAATACATAATCCCTATATCTGTACTGATAGCCAGCCATCTGCACTATACTGCCAAACCAGTCATTAAAAAATTGAACCACTTTCTTATACCTTATAGCTGTTGTCCTTAAAACTCCTTCTCAGCCCCTCAATTTAGGTTCTGTCTTCACAGTTCAGCCAATTTAGATTCTGATTGGTTGGTTTCTACGCTAGTCAGTGTCAAAAGCTCCGTCTCCTAGGCAGTCATTGACTCCTTGCACTTCACCCAGATTTGGTTCTGATTGGTTGGTTTCTATGCCAGTCAGCATCTCTGTGTCTATCAATGAGCCTGATCATCAGCCCTAGAGGAGGACCAAGAGAAAGAGAGGCATGGCTGCTGGCTGGGTCCTAAGAGAAAGAGAGAGGCAAGGCTGGTCCACAGCTGCCAAGGAGGTTACAGATCAGATGCTGCTTCTCTTCACATGCCTCTCTTAGGACCTGATCCTCAGCCCCCTCAGCAGTCAGTGCTGGGTTGCAGCACCTGCAGTGACAACCCAGCACTGACATCCAGTCAATTGAGCCTTTGGTCGTTTTGGATGTTACAAACACTGGGCTTTTATATATTAGGATTATACCCTTTGCCTATAGTAGATCATCTTATTTCTTAATCATATCAACAGGAAGCCAAATAATTCAACAGAAACCAAAATAACTTTCAAGTTAGGAGGCACCTGAGCTATCAGATAATTAGACTTTAAATCATGCTTTTAATTTTTTTTTAAATTTGCTTTAAATTTAATTCATTTTAACCTTTTAGCTTTATAAAGTGGAATCCACCAGAAAGTGAAAATATAGGGAAACATTTATTCAGCACTTCTCATCGAAACTCAAATTTTAGGTTCTTGGGAGCAACACAGGCATTCCCTGCTTACAAAGTTATTTCTGAGTTGCAAAAATTCTATGTTTTTCCTTATTATACTATGTTTTCCCCTGCATTTCCCTATTCAATCTTGGCTGCCACACTCAAACAGATGCAGAAAAAGTGTGAAGACATTTTTTTTTTTCTTGCATCTTTAGTAGAAGCCTGAGCTGCAGACAGCAACTGCTCCAAGTCTATCGAATAGGTGGAAATTAAAGCTTCTTAAAATTAGCGGAAATGAGTGCCTCTTTGCTCTCAAGTGTACACTTATTCTTTCATCACATTAAAGACTACACTAGAGGCCCAGTGCATGAAATTCATGCATGGGGAAGGGGTGTCCCTCAGCCCAGCCTGCACCCTCTCCAATCTGGGACATCCCTCTCATAATCCATGACTGCTCGCTCCAACTGCTCACCTGCCTGCTTTCCTGATTGCCTCTAATCACGTCTGCCTGTCAGTCTGATCACCTTGAACCACTCCCATGCCAGCCTGATTGATGCCTAACTGCTCCCCTGTCAGCCTGTTTGCCCCCAACTTCCCTCCTTTGCTGGCCTGGTCACCCCTAACTGCCCTCCCCAGCAGGCTTGATCTCCCCCAACTGCCCTCCCTTGCAGGCCTGATCCCTCCCAACTGCCCTTTTCTGTTGGCCATCTTGTGGTGGCCATCTTGTGTTCACATGGGGGCAGCCGTCTTGTGTGTTGGAGTGATGTTCAATCTGCACATTATTCTTTTATTAGATAGGATAGAGGCCTTGTGTATGAGTAGGGGCCAGCTGGTTTGCCCTGAAGGGTGTTCGCTTGCAGCATGGGGCAGCCTGGGTTAGGGGGCTGTGGTCATTTGCAGACCAGCCACGCCCCCTGGTGACCCAAGTAGAGGCCCTGGTATCTGGGTTTTATTTATCTTTTACAACTGAAACTTTGTAATCTTAAGCAGAGTCAAGCCTCCTGCTCTCTCCATGGTGGCAGCCATTTCTGTTGGAATTTAATTTATCTTCTATAATTGAAACTTTGTAGCCTTAAGCATAGGCCTGGGCCAGCAAAGGTGTGTGGAAAACTTGGTTTCCTCCGCCACCAGGGAAACCCAAGCTTCCCTCCACTCTCTCTATAGCACATGTGTCAAACACAAGGCCCGCGGGCCAAATCCGTCCCGCCAGGCCTTGCAATGTGGCCCGCACCACGCTGTCATCACTGCACTCCGCTGCGTTTCCATCACAATGACAGTTTATGACTGTTCAGTAAACCATTCGGCCCGCGATTTAGGCTGGATTTTAGATTTTGGCCCCTTCTCTGATTGAGTTCGACACCCCTACTCTATAGCCTTAGCCATCTTAGTTGGGATTAATTTGCATACTCACTCAAGATTGGCTGGTGGTTCTACAGGAGTGATGGTTAATTTGCATATTATTCTTTTATTGGATAGGGCGGTTCTCAAAATGTGGACCATTCTCCAGCAGCAGAGCATCATCTTTATTTGTTAGAAGTCTTACTTCTCAGACCACACACAGACCTCTTGAATCAGAAACTCCAGGGTTGGGGCCCAGAGACAAGTGATTCTTATATGTGCCAAAGTTTGACAACAGCTAGACTATATCTTTCTAAGCACAGTAACAGAAAAAAAAAAAAAAAAAAAAAAAAAAAAAAAGTGGAAAATGACCACATGAGTTGCACACCAGCTATATTTAATTGTTTTTTTTCACAAAAATTCACTGTGTCTCTCTTTCATACCAGGCACTGTAATAGTCACTGAGTATTTGAGGTGAAATTTTCTGGGTATATCAAACATTTGTCTGGCCTGCAAGAGTGTTCATAAAATCATTCTAGACAGCCTTATATACTCAATGATTTTTTTTTATACACTAGGAGACATTATCAAGCCCTCTAGAGTTATTTCCTGGGTTTTAGCTTTCTTATTTAGGTAATAATATTTTCTAATGTCTTATGTCTATTTTCATGATAACTGATATACTACTGGTAAACTCACCTGCCTTGATGAATGTTTTATATAGAATTTGGCTATTAAATAATCTCTCTTTTGATGCAAGTAAAACATATACTGGCAGCAAATTATCTTTGTTCCTACATGGCTCTAAATTAGAGATGAGTATAGTTAGAATGTTTGTGACTCTTCATGATAAATTAATCCAAATGTGCACCCTTCTTTCTAATCATCAGAGATAGTTCCTAATTTTTTTTTTGTAGCTCTGGGACTCAGTATTCACAAAACCTATTGAACTACATGTGAGTATCATTGCTACTATCTGGTTCACATAAAGTTGGAGAGTTTCCAAGGACTCAATTTTGATAAAAGATAAAAATCAAAGTAGATTCATCTTAAAGCAGGAAAATAAAATAAAGAATATAGGTTGTGGAAGAGGAGAGGGAGGAAATGGAAGAGAGAGAAAAGCAAAGAAATAAGCATAATTGGCATTTTAATGGGAATGAGTAAACAGTCTGCACTATAATAAATCTCTTAGACATTTGATCCCAATAAACTATCTTAATCCTTAGGGCTATTCTGGCAGCAAGAGATAACTGCTCTGAAACCAAAATGTATTTAGCATAAAACTCACATTCTGATGTTTACTGTGTATCTGCTTTTAGAATATAAATTGAAAATTCTAACTTCTTTGAGGTGGTATAAGGGGAAATAGACTCTTAGGGCTCTGTGTGTCTGCCAGCTCCTGTTTGCTAAAGCCAACACTTGAATGCTCACTGGCTGGGAAACTGGAAGTCTTGTTAACTGGAGCCCTTAAAATATATCTTTTATCTGAACAGTTTTTGACTGGTTTGGGCTCTGGAAATGTTCAGTTGTTTGTGTCAATGTAGAGGGCTTTTTGGTAAGGGTATGGCTTTATGGATTCTCTTTTCCAGAGCTTAACAAAGTTGTCTTAAATAACTCATCAATCCCTTCTCACCAGATGTATGTGATGGAAATATCAAAGTCACATGCTAATGTATGGCTGATCTGCAAAATCATTGATTGAAAAATAAAACTATTTGCAGTGTCAACTATGATTGAGGAGTTGGTCCTACTAACATTTTCTTTTGTTTTTCCTTTTTTTTCACAGCCCATTAAGTTACTTATACTTGGTGTTCTAATATCACACATTTTCTAGCTATTGCTATGTAACACCAACCTAGTGATGAAAGCCATCACCTAGATTTCAGCAAGTTGGTGAATTAAGTGGTTCTCAACTATAATCCTCTTCCAACAAAGAGCAACTAGCAACTAGCCATAGACAAACCAACTTTGTGAAGATTATAGAAACTGGAAATGAGGTTGAGGAACCCCCTTGAAATACAAAAACTGAGAAAAAGCACATTACAAAGGTGAGAGAAATGATTTTATTTATTTTTAAAATATATTTTATTTATTTTTTACAGAGAGGAAGGGAGAGGGATAGAGAGTTAGAAACATCAGTGAGAGAGAAACATTGAGCAGCTGCCTCTTGCGTACTCCCCACTGGGGATGTGCCTGCAACCAAGGTACATACCTTTGACCAGAATTGAACCTGGGACCCTTCAGTCCACAGGCCGATGCTTTATCCACTGAGCCAAACTGGTTAAGGCGAGAGAAGTGATTTTATGTTGACTGCATTGCCCCTCCCCTAGGTCAAAGGATAACTACACTGAAGAGTCCCTTTATGTCTATACTTTCTCCAGTGGGAAAAGAAAGGCCCAAGGCAGACATTAGGTTGACCACTATGTTGGGACACTTTCAGAGAGGCCCACTTAGGTATTGTCTTCTACAGATCACTGGGGAAATCAACTAGAGAAAGAAGGGAAGGTGGGGCTAATAGCAGTGAGCTCATGGATCTCAGACTATATTCTTGATGGCTGTGGTGCCTGAATTGGCATCCCAATCAATGGTTCTGCTCATCTGCAGAGTCCAACCAGTGGCTCCACCTGGTCAGATATTATTTAATTCTTCCCAGCTTGAGTTCCCAGCCAGCAATATGTCTTAGCCACAGAACACAGATGGGAAAGAAAGTTAGTGACCCTACACAACTGCTGAGCATAGCCTCCAACCCCACCAAACCAGGAAGTCTGGCCAGAGTTGCCAGGTAACTCTGCAGCACAACGATAGCCAGAGCCTCAGCAGGAAAACAAGTCAGCAGACGTACCCATTTTTGAGAAAGGCTGGAAGAGAAGACTATTTTCTCAAATGTGCAGATACCAATGAAAGGATACAAGGTCATGAAGAGTTGGGTAAATATGACACACCACCCAAAGAACTAATAAAGCTCAATTAGCTGAGGAAGCAATCTGAATTTTAAAAGCAGCAAGAGAAAAATAATTCCTCACATACGAGGGAATTCTTATAAGGCTATCAGTAGATTTCTCAACAGACACCTTGCAGGCCAGGAGAGATTGGGATGATATTTTCAAAATGCTGACATAAAAACTGCCAACAAAGAATACTTTTCCTGACAAAGTTGTTGTTCAGAAATAAAGGAGAGAAAAATATTTTCCGACAAACAAAAGCCAATGGGGTTCATCACCAGTAGAACGAAATTACAAAAAATGCTAAAAGTTTTTCAAGATTAAATATAAGATGCTACTTAGTAACATGAATAAATCTTAGGAGTGATATACCTATCTTTTGATATCATCTCCCACATATTAGAATGGCTGTTATCAAAAATGTAAAAAATAACAAGTAATGGCAAGGATGTAGAGAAAAGGGAAATTTAAATTGGTACAACCATTAATGAAAACAGTATGGTGGCTCCACAAAAAATTAAAAATAGAGTTAGCATATGATACAGCAATCTCACTTCTGGATATTTATACAAAGGAAATAAAATCACTATCTCAAAAAGATATATCCATCCCCACACTCATTGCAGCATTGTTAATAACTAGATGTCTGGTGCATAAAATTTGGTGTTTCTCAGCTCAAAATTTTGCACTCTCTCCAATCTGGAATACCTGGGGGGATGTCCAACTGCTGGTTTAGGCCTAATCCCACAGGCATTTGGACATCCCTCTCACAATCCAGGACTGATGGCTCCCAATTGCTCACCTGCCTGCCTGCCTGATTTCCCCTAACTGCTTCTGCCTGCCAGCCTAATCACTCCCTAACCACTCCCCTGCCAGCCTGATTGATGCCTAACTGATCCCCTGACAGCTTAGTTGCCTCCAACTATCCTCCCGTGCTGGCCCAGTCACCCCTAACTGCCTTCCCCTGCCAGCTTGGTTCTCCCAATTGCCCTCTCCTGCTGGCCTGGTCACCTCTAACTGCTCTCCCCTGCTGACCATCTTGTGGTAGCCATCTTGTGACCACATGGGAGCAGCCATCTTGTGCGAGGGCATAATGGATGGTCAATTTGCATTATTATTATGTAGGATAGACAAGCCATTGAAATAATGTGTCCTTTGACAGATAAATGGATAAAAATATTATATATACATACAATGGAATATTCTCCTATATATAATAAAAGTGTAATATGCAAATAGACCCTAACAGCAGAATGACCAAGAACAATGAGTCGCTGTGATGTGCACTGACAACCAGGGGGCAGATGCTCAATCAGGAGCTGGCCATTGGTGGTCAGTGCACTCCCACATGGGGAAGGTTCTGCTCAGCCACAAGCCAGGCTGACAGCTACGAGCACATTGGCAGTGGAGGGAGCCTCTCCCTCTTCCTTGGCAGTGCTAAGGATGTCTGACTGAAGGCTACTGAGCTGCCAGAGGGATGTCTCACTGCCTGCTTTGGCCTAATGCCCCAGGAAGCGAGCCTAAGCTGATAGGTGGACATCCCCTGAGGGGTCCCAGACTGTAAGAAGGAGCAGTCCAGTCTGAGGGACTCCCCCGAGTGCATGGATTTTTGTGCACTGGGCCTCTAGTTCAGTCATAGTAAAGAAGGAAATCCTGCCATTTGTGACATCATAGATGAAACTTGAGGGCTGAAATATGGCAGCAATCATACTCGGGTAAAAACTGCTGTTTGAATTTTAACCCTACTATTCTGACTTCGACCTTCACTTACTTGCTTTGTTCATCATGCGATGGGCTTAGGGAGGATGAATTCAAATTCTAAGCAAGGTTACAGGCAGAACTTCCTTTTTTTTATTAAAGAGCCAGTCCTATGTGCACTTAGTGGTTATCTCGATGCTGGCCTTGAACACAATACAGTTATATCCAAAAAAAAGTGCACCTGGCATGGTATTGAGATTGCGGGCATATCTGGTCTCTGGCCTACAAGGTCAGACAGCTAAGTTTATCTTCATCATTCTTCAAACGGGCTAAAGCAAGCTAGAAAGCAACATTTTATCTAGGAAGAACAGCATAGAATTCCAAACAATAGTTTGCTACAAAATAGGGATTTTTCTTCTCAGAACCTTTAAAAAGAACTACCTGCCCCTGAAGCAGTGCAGTCGTATGGAGTCCGCCTGCGTGTGGAGCTCTTGTGGCTGTCCTGGCCAGATATTTCAATAAATCTTTGCCTGCTTTTTAAAATAAATCATCAGTCTCTAGTGGTCTTATTTTGAATCCAGGGTTTGACCCCACAACAGGGCCTTATGCTAAGTGAAACATATCAGAAAGAGAAAGACAAATATTATATCACTCATAGGTGGAACCTAAAATCTACAAACTCATTAAAACAGAGAGTAGATTGGTGTACAGCCTGGCTACTATAATTAACATTATTGTATTGTATATTTGCAAGTTGCTAACACAATAAATCTTAAATGTTTTGACCACAAAATAAAATTTAAGTAATTATATGGGTTGTTGGTTCTGTAATCATTTTGATAACCATTCTGGTAACATCAGTTTATTTGCATTACACACGTGCATCAAATCAGCACCTTGTACACCTTTAACTTACACAATGTTACATGGCAATTATATCTCAGTGGATCTGTAAAAAATAGGATTCATCAAAAAAACAAAAAACCTATTGCTCTAGTACATATACAGTGGTATATGTTATCACATTGCAGCTTGTCACCTGCCAAGTGAGGGAGTCAAGAAAGGCCTGTTCACCTACACAGCCATATGTATATGACTCATGTTCTTTCAATATCTTTTAGAAAATAAAATGCTTATCAAATCAGTGTTTGTGGAAGTTTTAAACTCAAAAGAGAGAGAAAAAAGGAGCAGTACAATAGGTGAAGCATTTTGGAATTTATTACTATGGTAAAACAAGCACCTGCTTTTTTTCCTCTTTTTTTTTCTTTTTCTTTTTGCAAAAGGAGTGCAGAGAGTATGTGTATGTGAAGTCAGAGTTTATTTTTTAACATCAGACACTATTTCTGGTATTGAGGGGGAGGGAGATAGGGAGGAAGAAAGGAAGAAAGGGAGAAGTGCAGGTGAAAGAGGAGCAGGGCTACAATAGTGAAGGGGAAGAGGAGGTAGAGGAGGGGGAGGAGGGATCAAGGTAGAAGAGAGAGAGAGAGAGAGAGAGAGAGAGAGAGAGAGAGAGAGAGAGAGAGAGAGAGAGATTATTATTATTTTAGATGCTCAAATGCTGGGCTCATCTTTTGAGCAATTACAACATCTTAGTTGCTTGGGAGCAGCTCTTCTGCTCTGCTTTCTTCCTCTTGCCCACATTTCTCTGCTTGTTTTATTTTATGAGCAATAGCTATTCTAGTTTTCATGTTTTAAATTTAATATCAGAATAGATCCGGTTGAACATACCCATGCATGCACATGAGCACATTTTACTCTTTGATGCATGAACATTGAAAACTATACCTGTAATACGAAAGATGTTTTAGCTTTTCAGTTTATATGCCACCCTTAATTTAAGCTATCTTCTCATCTATAACTAACCCTGACTTACTGTACTTTCTTGCAAACCTGGACAAACTTTGGTTTTCATTTCAAAAATAATATTTATGTGTGCTCTGCTAGGTTCCTCTCACCACTCCAAAAATATCCTATATGATAAAGAGCTAATATGCTAATTATACTCGACAGCAAAACTACCTTCCGAAATGACCTTCTGGAATGACATTTTGGAATGACAAATGGGTGGGGCCTCGAGTCAACCAAGGCTGCAATGGCCAATTCCCTTGCATGAATTTCATTTATCAGGCCTCTAAGTAAATACATAAAATGAGGCAAGCTGCTCATCACAGAGGAGGAATGGGAACACCATTTATTTGTTAAAACTATTTTGCATTTTATTTCAGTTCATAAAACCAAGAAGTAAAAGTCTGTGGTGGTTCTATTCATTTTTTTCCCCAAATATTTAGTTTGACTTTGAGATAGAGAAGAATATGTTATCAGTCTAAAAGTAACTTTCTTTCTCTGACTCTCTCCCATGATACTTTCATGATGAAAATTATAGGTCAAAAATTGCAGGTGAGTGAGAGCAAAGAAGAGAAAATCACCACTGCTAACAGAGCAGTATTAAATCATGGCTTGTAAATGTGCTTAATGAACTATGTCATCTACTATACTCATACAAATTCAGTGTAGTTATATCCATTGCAAATACCTGAATATAACCTTAAGAAATTATGCTAGTAGATTTGTGATCACATTTCTAGGTAAAAGTATTTCTTAGCATCTACAGGTGCAAATGAGTAGTATTTCCCCTTATCCAAATGCTTGAAAAGTAAAATAAAGATTATATTCTAAGATTTCATATGATACAAAAGTTATAGCTACTGTATATACTCTATAGACCTTCTAAAATTTTATTTCAAACAGTGATTGAGCACAGTAGAAATGGCATATGTACAAGCTGAACAATCCATTTAGTGTTCAGGAAATCTCATTATGTGATGAAGAGTCTACTTAGCAGTTAATCTCCCCTTTCAAGTTGTCATTGAATAAAGAACTGGAATCATGCCATTAAATGTCCATCAGAAAAAGTGTTAAGTTCAGTTACTCTAAAACACAATGAACAAGTCCCCAGTCAAGAGACCTAAGAATAACTATTCTCAATGCTCTGTTTTTCTTTTTAACATTATGTGGTATTAAAAGAGAGTCTCTCATGGTGAGGTGAACATAGATAAAAAAAAGAACATCAAAAGACCAAATTTTTGAAACTAGATGATGAATGACTGGGGGATTGTTAAACTAGTCTCTTTATTTTTGATAATATTTGAAAACTGGAGGCCCAGTGCACAAATTTGTGCACCAGTAGGGTCCCTCAGACTGGCCTGTGGGATCAGGCTGAAACCGGCTCTCCAACATCTCCCTAGGGGTTCCCAGATTGTGAGAGGGCTCAGACTAGACTGAGGGAATCGCACTGATGCATGATCAGGGCCCAGGAGAGATGTGGGAGGTTGGCCAGCTGGGGAGGGATTGTGGGAGGACTGCAGGATGTGTCTGGCCCATCTTGTTCAGTCCCAATTGGCCAAACTTCAGTAGCATACTAACCTACCAGTCAGAGCAACTGCCCCTGGTGATAAGTGCACATCATAGCGAGTGGTTGAGCAGCCTTAGCATATAATTAGCATATTATACTTTGATTGGTTGAATGGCCGACTTGTTGATCAGACACTTAGCATATTAGGCTTTTATTATATAGGATGTTCACAATAAAAAAATCATCCTACCTAATAAAAGAGTAATATGCAAATTAACCATCACTCCGCTACACTCACAAGCCATGTCCACCAGTCAATAAGAGCGAGCATGCAAATTAACCCTAACCAAGATGGTTGTAGCCACAGAGAGCAGTTGACAGGCTTAGGTTTCCCTGGCAACAGAGGAAGTCAAATTTTCCACCTGCCCTTCCTGGCCTAGGCCTCCACTAAAGGATACAAAGTTTTAATTGCAGAAGGTAAATAAATTCCAGATACCAGGGCCTCTGCTTAGGTCACCATGGGGCATGGATGACCTGCAAAGCACCACTGGCCCCTCACCCAGGCTGCCCTATGCCTCAAGGGAACCCCCTCCCTGATCTGGAACACTCTTCAGGGCAAACCAGCTGGCCCCACACACATGCACCAGGCTTCTATCCTATCTAATAAAAGAGTAATATGCAGATTAACCATCACTCCAACACACAAGATGGCTGCCCCCATGTGAACACAAGATGGCCACCACAAGATGGTCAGAAGGGGAGGGCAATTGGGAGGCACCAGTCCTGCAAGGAGGGCAGTTGAGAGGGACCAGGTCGTTAGGGAGGGCAGTTGGAGGCAATCAACCCTGCAGGGGAGGGCAGTTAGGGGTGACGAGGCCAGCAGAGGAGGGAAGTTTGGGGCAAACAGGCTGGCAGGGGAGCAGTTAGACATCAATCAGGCTGGCACGGGAGTGGTTAGGGGGTGATCAAGCTGGCAGGCAGAAGTGGTTAGGGGCAATCAGAAAGGCAGGCAGGAGAGCAGTTGGGAGCAGTTGAGAGCAGTCCTGGATTGTCAGAGGGATGTCCGACTGCCCGTATAGATCCGATCCCAGTGGGCAGTAGAATATCTCTCAAGGGGTTCCAGATTGGCGAGGGTGCAGGCTAAGCTGAGGGACATCTCCCACCCCGTGTACAAATTTCATGCACTGGGCATCTAGTAATAAAAATGAATTCATATGATTTCATTTACATGTGGAATCTAATGAACAAAATAAACAAACAAAATAGAAACAAAATCATATATACAGAGAACAAACTGGCAGCATCAGAGGAGAGGGGGACTGGAGGGCTTGGTAAGATGGGTGAAGGGATTAAAACACACACACACACACACACAAAAAACAACAACAACAACAACAAAACAAAACAAAACACCACAAACAAACAAACAAACAAAAACCCCTCATGGACACAGATGACAGTATGGTGATTACCGAATGGATGGGAGGACAGATGGGAGAGGGTAAACATGGGCTAAATGGTGATTGAAGGCGACCTGACTTTGGATGGTTAATGCACAATGCAATGTGTAGATTATATATTTATAGAATTAATTATACACTTAAAACATACATAGTTAATTGACCAATGAAACCCCCATAAGTTCAATAAAAAAACCACACCAAAATAATGCATATCAATAAAGTGGTGCAAGATTTCCTGAAGGCCTCCTGGCTTCCTAGGGTTTGAGTGACCAGCTGCCATGGGTAAGCTGAGAACTAGAAACTGAGGACAAAAATGAAAAAAATCTCAGGATAAGAGGCTTCCCTGGGCATAGTCCAAGCTGGAGTCTGGAAGCAGAGAACTAGTGCCAAGGAGGTGAAAACTTGGCCAATGAGCAGGCAACCAAATTTTATACTTTCTTGGCAAATGAAAGAATTAGGAAAGTACTCAGAGTGATTGCTTAAATTCTATATTTTTGTCCGCTTCTTGGTGTTCACTAGCCATACATATAGCAGCTCATTTTGATACTGCCTGAGTCAAGTAACAATACTAAATTTAAGTAATGAACAACATTTATCAAAGTTTATTATGTGACAGGCAATGTCCATTTTACATTAATTATTTTTTTTCCCTAAAAAACAAACAAGATAGATATAATTTCCTTTTGTAGACATAAAAGCTGAGTCTTAGGTAGGCTGAGTCATTTATCTAAAGTTATAGTTGTACAACACAAGCCATGGCATTCTGACTTTAGAGCCCAGGTACCTAACCATTAAAAAAGTCCAAGGTTTCTTGAAGTTCACACTATTAATTTAATACATCCCCAAATGTGAGTCTGGGCTCCCCTTAGCTGTTCCTGTGCTCTTGGGCCTGTGGCTTAACAACCCTAACCCTGCCTCCAAATCCTGGTCCCTTGTTCCTGTGATCCTATGCTAAGGTGACCAGACATCCCGCTTTTGGCGGGACAGTCCCGATTTTTAACAACTTGTCCCGCGTCCCGCAGTGTTTTAAAAAAGTCCTGATTTTCAAAAAAGCGGGATGTCTGGTCTTATCCTATGCTACTCTGTGATTTAGTCTCTCGTGAATTTATTTCCTCCTCTACCTAGCAGACCATATGGACACTTGACAAGGCTAGAGTTGCTTCTGGATTCCTTGACTCCTTTGTGTTTTTACAGTTTTTACTTTATTAATTACTAACACCAGGTACATTTGTGATGGATTGAATTGTGTTCCTTCCCTCCTTCAATTCATATGTTGAAGCCCTAACCTCCGAGTACTCTGACTATATTTGAAAAAGGATCTTTAGGGGGTAATTAAAGTGAAATGATGTCATAAGAGAGGAACCCTGATCTGATAGGTCTGTGTCCTTATAAAATCTCTTTCTCAGCATACCCACGGAAAAAAGATCTTGGGAGGAGAGTGTGTGAAAGTGGCCAGTTAAAAGCCAGGAATAGAACACTTACCAGAAAGCAAACCCTATCAGATCTTGACCTGAGAATCCCAAACACCAGAACTTTGAGAAAGAAACTTCTATTACTTAAGCCACTTGGTGACCATACGTCCCGCTTCTGGCGGGACAGTCCCAATTTTTAACAATTTGTCCTGTGTCCCGTCGCTTTTTATAAAAGTCCCGATTTTTTAAAAACGCGGCAGGAAGCGGGACAAATTGTTAAAAATCGGGACTGTCCCGCCAGAAGCGGGATGTCTGGTCACCTTACACTTACAGCATTTTATGATGGCCTGAGCAGATTAATACAGCATCCTATTACTCCCTTCCTCTCAAAATTCTTCTGGAAAAAAGTATTAAATGGCTTGTTTCTCTAGAATCAGCATTGTGTAATCGAGTGCTCTAAATTTGGAAACACTAGATTGGCTTTCAAGTCATGAAATTAAAAAAAAAGTTTCAAAAATAAAAAAGGATTACTATTAATGTCAGATAAAGACAGCATAACCCTCTTACTGACACCTCTTTTAGCTGCCTTTCTCACAGGATTCTCAACAGGCTTCTGCCATGTGCTCAGAGCCTTACTCTTAGGTACATGACTTTGCCTTTGATTTACTAAGAACTTTGAGGATCTCTGACTATATCTGTTTCAATTTATGTAACCTCCTCCACAATATGTCAGTTTCTGATTCCATTTTCTCCTTCTTCATTGCTATATCAAAACTTATCTTCCACTCTGTTCAGAGTAATCACATCTATCTGGGAACTTGATCTCTTTGATCTTTCACCTTCTTTGAAAATGTATCCCTCATTACCTTTGGCTTCTTGTGTCCTCTGCACTCAATAGAAAAGTAGTCCTTGACCTTGAAAATATCTAAAACATTCTCTTACTCTCTCTTCCATTTCACTGACAAAATTTCAGAAACCTTCCTAGCCATATCTTCCACTAATGTGCCTTGCCAAATTATGGTTTTGATTCTACTTATTTCCACTTCAATGCTTTGCTTGGAATGACATGCAGCCTCTCACATTTTCAAGGTTTACCTAATATGAAATTTCCTCTTGAAACTTTCCTTTAAGTAATTTTTTTTTGAACTCCAAAGAACTTAGTTCTTTTTTGACATCCTATATAATAAAGAGGTAATATGCAAATTTACCGTCACTACTTCACTCCAACACACAAAATGACTGCCCCCATGTGGACACTAGATGGCTGCCAAAAGACAGCCAGCAAGGGAGGGCAGTTGGGGATGACCAGGCCTGCAAGGGAGGGCAGTTGTTGGTGACCAGGTCTGCAGGAGAGGGCAGTTGGCAGGGGGGAATGAAGGGAACCCAGGCTTGCAAGGGAGGGCAGTTGTGGTGACCAGGCCTACAGGGAAAGAAAGTTTGGGGGAACCAAGCCCTGCAGGGGAGGGGAGTTAAAGGTGACCAGGCCAGCAGGGGAGGACATTTGGGGGGCACACAGGCCTACAGAAGAGGTTAGTTGGGGGAGATCAGGCCTGCAGAGGTGGGCAGTTAAGGGTGACCAGGCCAGCAGTGGAGGGCAGTTAGGGGCAACCAGGCCTTCGGGGGAGGGCATTTAGGGGGACCAGGCATGCAGGAGAGGATAGTTGGAGGGGACCCAGGACTGCAGGGGAGGGCAGTTGGCAGGACCAGGGCTGTAGGGGAGGGCAGATGGAGGCAACTAGGCCTGCAGGGGAGGGCAGTTGGGGGATACTAGACCTGTAGAGGAGGAGTAAAGAGGGTAGTTGGGGCAACTGGGCTGGCAGGGGAAGGAAGTTGGTGGTGACTGGGCCAGCAGGGGAGGAGGTAGGCATCAATCAGGCTGGCAGGGGAGTAGTTGGGGGGTGACCAGGCTGGCAGGCAGGTGAGCGGTTGGTAACCAGTAGTCCTGGATTGTGAGAGGGATGTCCAACTGTCAGTTTAGGCTCAATCCAATAGGATTTGGGCCTAATCCAGCAATAGGACATCCCCCAAGAGTCCCATATTGGAGAGGGAGCAGGCTGGGCTGAGGGACACATACTCCCATCCCATGTACGAATTTCGTGACCAGCCTCTATTCTTATTTATATTTTAGTATCATTATTTGTGCACTGTTAGTAGATTATAGATTCCTTAAGGCTCTCAATCTAAGATATAGTAGTCCTATATAACAAAGAGGTAATATGTAAATTAACTTTCATGCCCTCACAAAATGGCTCCCTATGATCAGGCTGGCAGGGGTTTAGGGAGGGATGACCAAGCAACTGAACAAGCAGTCTGCATGGGACAACCAGGTCAGCAGGGGGGGTTAGTGAGGGTCAACCAAATGAATGAATAAGCAGGCTGCATGGGCTGACTAGGCTGGTAGGGGATTTACTAAGGGATGACCAAACAACTGAACAGCAGTTTGCGTGGGGTGATCAGGCCAGCAGTGGGGGTAGTTGGGGGCAACCAGGTCACCGGGGGGGTGGGGGCAGTAAGAGGTTAGTAGGCCAGTAGGGGGGTGCAGTTCGGGGTGACCTGGCCGGGACTGAAAGGCAGTTAGGGGCAACCAGGTCAGCGGGGGGCGGAGGGGAGAGACAGGGGTGATCAAGCTGGCATGTAGAGGCAGTGAGGGGTCATTAGGCAGGCAGGCAGGTGAGTGATTAGGAGCCAATGGTCCAGGATTGTGAGAGGAAAATCTGACTGCGAATTTAGGCCTGATCCCCAGGAATGGGACTAAACTGGCAGTCAGACATCCCCTGAGGGGTCCTGAATTGAAGATGGTGCAGGCTGGGCTAAATTTCATGCACCAGGCCTCTAGTCATTTAATAATGTCTAATAAGTACATTAATAATCAAAATGACATCTAACAGTAGCATCAATATTTTATTTCAATTGGGAAAATGTAGGGTTTAGAATTTTTGGAGAAAGATCCAATTTCAATTTGAATATGGGTGCAGAGAATTTGGACCTCTTTGAATCTATAAAAGAGAGAAAAACGTTTAAAATCCCCATATCCACTTTCTTTCTTTATTGAAATAAAAGTAACAATAGCCAATAGTAGATTGTCAGGCACATAAGTGTTCAGTAAGTTTTGTATTATCAAATGAATTAATGCTTAGAGTGGTTCTTGGATTATATCTTAAATAGAGATATTTAGAATGTTTATGGAGGGAAAGCAAATACAGAATTTTGATGGCATACTTAAGGCAATGATAACTCTGTGATTTGGGAAGCATAGAAGACTGTCATTTAAGGCACAGGATCATTTACCTTTTGAACCTTTCTTATGGTCCCTATTCTGAAGAAGTTAATTGAAGTAAATGATTTTATAGGGATATGTACATTTCTAGTAGAAGATTCAAGGAAGATTCAAAGAATCAATAAATCAATGTGATTTCAACTGAACAGGAATAAAAACAATTACAATTTTAGGGTATAGAAGTAGTGTCCCAGGACTCTCCAATAGACTCTTATTAGAAATTGTGGATTAATTTTTCTAGGATAATAACAGATGATTAAAAGGACAAGTTAGCCATCATTGTTTGAAGACTATAGGGCCACCACTGTGCTTATATCCAAGCACTTATATTCACTTATTTAATGATTGAACAGAACAAAGAGAACACCATCATTTCAATTTTGTGGACAAACCTAGAGTCACTTCACACCTTACTCAAAGTTTAATTGCTAGTAAAGGACAGATCCAGGATTCAGAGCCATGATTTAAACTGAGCTTTGCTGAATCCAAAGACTATGTCCAAAGTTAAACACATTTTGGGCATTAATAAATGATTACTTTACTTAACATCAATTATCTGAGATAAAAACCAAAAGAGGAATTTTCCATAATTTGACATCATTCAGCCTCATTTTCTTTCCATTCCCAGCATAGTCAACAGCATAACCATTCTATTAATAAAGTATAAAGGAAAATAAACATAATATTTTTTTAACTCTAACTCTTTGAAAACTGTTAACCAGTGTATGAATGGAATACAACTGTTCAGTTAACCCACTTTTCTGGACCATGGTAAAAATGCAGGTGTCACAATAGATTATCCAATTGGTAGAATATGCATGTGCTTAGGAAACCAGCAAATGAAGTATACCTGATATATGAGATAGGTTCCATCTACAATGAATGTTTGCAGAATTTTATTATCTGAAAATCTAGAAAATAAAAGCTGTTAAAATTTAAGCACTTACTTAAATTTTGGTTTTGAATTTAGTCTTTTTTAAAAAATTTTCAATATGGCAGGATGCTTAGAAAGAAGTATCTAAAGCTTTCTAGTAAGACACTACCTGAATATGATCTGGAAAAACTTTTAAAGTTTGTTGATAATTTTACCAAACACTTCAAAAACATAGTATCCAATAATATTTTCCAGAATGGACTGCTTTTGTCATCTTATCTGTTCAGAAAATTGTTTTCTTTACTGCTGACTCTACCAAAGAAAACTAAATAATGCTTTGGTTGACAGACAATAATTGTTAAGCCCACAAATATGCCACTTTTGACATGTTTATATAAATATATGTATAGAATCTTTTATCTCACATGAAAGTGGTCTTAGCTTAATTTCAATAAGATATGACATGTTTACCTTCAGTGTAAGATCTTAAACAAAATGTTTAGAAAATAAGAATGCATCATCATACAAGGTTTTGGGAAGAACATTTTATTGCTAAGCATATCCTTTAACGAAAATGCAAATATGAAATAAAAGACAAAAGGAAAAAGAAAAAGCAGTAATATCACAACATCATAAATAAATTCCATAAAAGTCTGCTCATAAAACAACAGGAATATGATAGAAGCTCACATACAGAATGCACATGTTCCCATAAAATTGTTCAAATAGAACTTACACTAAAAGGAATATAACAAATGTATTTTTACTCAAATTTAAAAAAAAAATGTAAAGAAAGAAATCAGAAAATCAATTCACAAGACCTCAAGACTCCAAGAACAGCAATCTTTTAAAGACATCGAGATATAATCAACTTCATGTAGGTTGGGCCATTTAGGCTATCTAAAATCGTGCTTTGATATCTCTTTATAATCCTGTCTTAATGACAAAAAAAAATTTCCAAAACTCTTAACACATTGAAATATCAGATAATGAGGAACACTTCTTTCCATACACATTAGTAAAGGCTACCATTGTTTAGATTGCACTTTTGCCCCATATCTTTAAGGTATTTTTTCAAATCAAATATTCATGCAACTTACAAAGACCAGCAAGAGTAGATATCTAAATCTAAACAGCTGATTGATTTTCATCTGTACAAAAGAAATTGTATATACCTGACCCTCCAGAGGACACACTTAATTTTTGTGTGAATATTTGTCTTGCTTTGTCTCTTGCTTTTTGGATAGCTATGGCCACACAACCAATTTATTATTTTTTCTGTACATTTTTTCCCTCTTTTCAAAAAGAAAGAAAGACAACCGGAATATAAACCAAACAACTGAAATAAATAAATAAATAGAAAGGAAGGAACATTTCTTAAAGCAGTATGTACATAGGTGGCTAAGGAATTATACCAGCAAAAATGTAGTAAAATATGTAAACAAAATCTGAGAAGATTTTATTTTTTAATTCTCTTTGACACAGTTAACTGTGACAAAACTAAAACTCACACTTGCTTCACATTTTTAAGGTTTACTTTTTTGTTGTTTTGTCATTTTCTTTGAAAACAACATTCTCATTCCACTTCAAGACTTTAACAGGTTTCCTGTCTCAGTCATCCCATCAAACATACCATGATAAATATATCTGTATATATATTTATTTATATATATATTATACTATTAAATTCCTTTTGTGTGTGTGTGTCACAGCAGCTTTATTCATTTATTATTTATTCGTTTAGTTTTAGAAAAGATGGGTGAAGGGAGACATGAGCAAATGGGAGGATAGAGTTATCTGTAAGTGCCAGGCTACGAAATTAAACCACGATGAGAAAACATATATTCACATTGGGGGTCGGGGAAGAACTATGCATTTTGCACTCTCTTCATGCCATGTTTGGCTTGTGTGACCTTTTGTGGGTTCTATCATGAATTGAACTCCCTTATGGTCTATTTTGATTATTGAACAGCCTTTTAGTATTGTCTTTTCTTCTACATTTGCATGCATTTCAATTAGTCGTGGATCCAGCCCACCCCCTCCTTTCCCTTTCTCTGGGAAAGGCTCGGTTTTCACTAGGGAGCTCTCTCCTTTACCACAATTTGGCTGGGCTAATGGACAGGAACGCTGTTGTTAAGTAAACCCAATAGCTCTGATAAAACCAACCATAACCCGGTTGGTTCAGGATTTGGGTGGCGAATTCTGGACTTAGATCCTGAGGGACCAGCTTTTCAAATCAACATCATCATCCATCACATGATTTTGCTATGTGTTCGTATAGGAAACAAACAACAGATTCTAAAAACACCACAACCTGATATGTAGCGTGAACACCATGGTAGCGCTTGAGTTCATATGGCAATAGTCTCTCCCACTTTAGTTTTCTGCTTTTTATTTTTTTCTTCTTCTTAACGTATGTCCAGTCATCCTCAAAAAATAAACAAAAACCCAAAAGCCATTTTTTTTCCCCTCAGATCTTGAAGAAAAGTTACACACACTGGCCAGAACCAGATAAGGGTAGGTTGTGTTTTTTTTGTTTTTGCTTTTGTTTGTTTAACTTTTTTTCCTGTTTTTTGTTTTTTACATAATTAAACAACAAAAAAATTGTTACAGTCAAGCTTCACAAACATTGTTACAGACTCACTTGGAGTTATGGAACAAGTAAGCCATGAGTCTCTACCTTGGGTGCAAGGTCCTCACAAGAAGGAAGCTCCCAAGTCCAGGTGAGAGAAGGGGAGCCCCCTGCTGGCTGCAGAGCGCAAAGTG
Source organism: Pipistrellus kuhlii (assembly GCF_014108245.1). Lineage (NCBI taxonomy): Eukaryota > Metazoa > Chordata > Mammalia > Chiroptera > Vespertilionidae > Pipistrellus > Pipistrellus kuhlii. The sequence continues at coordinate 7,770,235 of NW_023425404.1, forward strand.
TGTGCTTTATGATACAGCAGAGCAGCGAGGACCTTCCGTCTCCGGGGCGATGACTGATCAAAGCCATGGCTGAACTGTGTAGATAGGTCGATACATCTTGGGGTGTGTGTGTATGTGTGTCCTTTTAGAAACGATTTATTTTTCCCCACCATAGACATGGTATAGACCCCATCTCGTGGGTAGAGTAGTTCTGACATCTGCACAAAAAAGAAAAATTCATTTTTCCAAGGATGTATGCACTTGACAGAGCCATCATCCTTCTGGGTTCTTGAGATGCAGGTCTTGTGAGTGGCGGCGGCGGCGAGGGTTACACGTAGTACTCCTTGTCCTTGTTTTTCTGTTTCTTGTGGCCGCTCTTGGAGCTCGGCTGCTTGTCCTTGAGCAGCGTGCCGTTGCTCTGGGCCGAGTTGCTGATGTAGTTCCGAGTCTCGTCCACCTGGTAGGACCCCTCGTCCCTGTTCCTGTACTTGTACATGGCGTACAGGAGGATCAAGATGCAGAGGGCGGCAGCAGCCACAATGCCGACGACCATCCCTGTTGTGCTGCTCGACTCCCGGATCACCTCTGAGGCCCCCGGGACCCGTCTGACTCCCGGCTCCGTGGGGTTTGCTGTGGGCACATTACGGAACATGGGGGAAGTAATTAGTGGGCTCTTCAGTTTGGTGCTGTCTAGCTCATAGGCAGTGGGCAACGGAAGCAAGACTAGGTCAGGCTGGGGTTTGAGATCACGGTTATTCATTTTGCCAGCTGGCAATTTGGGCACCATCCCAGACGAGGAGGAGGAGGAGGAGGAGGAAGCGGTGAAGCGGATCAGCTCAGGGGACAATGATGTGGTAGTAGTCCTACTAGTTTCGGAGGCTTTGTTAGGTTTAAAGTCCTTGGCTTCCCACTTGGGCGCATGTGCTTTGAAGCCACCTTCGAAGATTGAAGTGGAAAGACTCTTATCTGTTACCAAGGAGAAGGTGGTGTAAAAATCTTCATCATCAGTAGGGGGCAGGTTAGAGTCAAAGGTTTCCCCTGAGCCATACCCAGATATCACCAAGCCATCATCATCATCACAACCTTCGCTGCCTTGGTCCGACAAGCAAGGTAACCCCGCCTCAGAGGTCATGGACAGGGAATCTTTGGTGGTCTCAATAATGGTGAGGAGGGGGCGGAAGGTAGGGGGGAGTGTAATGGAAGGTGCACGAGTAGCAATAGGAAGGGTAGCTAAAGGGTCTTCTACAAGAAGAGGGATAACTAATTCACCTCCTGGGATTGAAAAGAAAGAGAAACAGTATTAGCATATTTGTAGGTAAACATGATTCAGTCACTCTCAATGAAGGGAGTTCATAGGATACATCTCAGAAATGACAATGGAACCACCGGATGGTAGCTTAACCATTCTAAGCTGATTCCCAGCCCATTATTTGCCTCTTGCCACCAAAACCTGAAATCTATAGATTGGGATAGGCGTCTAGATTTTAAAGATACTCTCAAGTAGTTATTTAGTAGGCTTGTTTCCAGGATTTGCTTATGGGATGATGACATTCAATTACACTGTTGCCAATACTGACAGGCTATTAAAATTGTGTGTATGTGTGTGTAGAGATAATTGTAAACTGTATTTAACATTTCTTTATTGCCTTCTGGGGTTTCTACTTATTTGTTCCACGAGGATGAGAATATTTTCCATGTCACAGAGACCAAGATCCAAGACCATAAAATACCTTGTCCTTAATAATATAAAGGACTACCTTTTATTTCACATTTATCAGTAAGTGCAGTCTTCATTTACTATCTGCTAAATAAGGGCATGTTACAAGAGGTTAAAAACTTCTCATCTAACAACCCATTTTGATTATGCTTTTCCAATAATTTCCCTTACTATTAAATGACCACCCATCTTGCCTTGGTCTAAAATTACATTAATGCATTGCTTTTGTGCTAGATGCAAAATATCCTGAGCTGGATGCTACATTTTAAAAATAACCAGCCTAGACAGCTGTGAATTACTGGAAACTTACTTTTAGATTCTGAAATATAGAGATAGCAAAGTGAGTTTTGAAAAATCCAAATGGCAAAAATTTATTAGTTTAACCAGATATCATAATTACTGTATTTAGAAACATGTGGACTGGGTCAGGAAAGAAAGTTTAGATAGTACACTGAATCCTAGTGCCTTGCAAATCATGGGTACCACAAATATTCCATGGTAGATGTTACTAACCTAACTGTAGAAGTAAGCTTATTATTCATGTATATGAGATAGAGAAAGTTGTTTTTCAAAGAGAGAAAGAATCTCCAGAAGTTGCAGTTCATTAAATTTTGTCCAAAATATTTATTCCAACTATTGTTTTTAAAAATCCTCTAGCAAGGATGGCAAGAGGTTTCCCATCCCAGTTAGTCTGTCTGTTGAGATGCTGATCCAATATCACTGAACCTCTTTCTGAGCTGGGTCTCTAAGCTCTCAACCAGGTACAGTGTTTTGTGTTCTGCCCTCAGTAGTGATTTTGCCCTGGTGGAATGGTTGGTGTTTAAGTATCTGCTATCAGATATGATTTTGCTAAGGTCTCTCTACTGGTGACAATCCCAGACACGTGGCTCAATACTGCCACATGGAACATTCCAGGTGGACAAGCCTTTGAGTTTACACAGTCTTCCCAGGTAATGCCTATGAAGATTGACTCACTAATTAGAACTCTCTGCTCTGCTTTCCACACCTTATATCTTCAAACATTTCTTGTGCCTCCGTGGAAACCGTTGCACGTAAAGTGTCCAGGTTTCAGATGTGCTAAGAGCAGGGTCTCCTGAGAAGAAACCCAATGCATACATTCCTAGCATCAGAGAAGACTTGCTCACACCTACATTCAGAAGCTTTTCCTCTTTCCCTATTTTGCCAATTACACTATGTTACACAGAGAGAAATCGAGTTGGGGAGGGTAGCAATAATGTACATAATATGTATCATTTGGAAGGTAAGGGACAATAGGGAAAATATGTGGAAAAATAAAAAAGAACCTTTTTGAGAATCTAAAAGTGATATTTTCATAAATGGGATTTGGAGCATGTTTCCTAAAGGTAAGCCAGACATAAAACTAACACTGGGCTCACTTTTCTCCTATTTATCTAGTACGGGGTCCCAAGAGTTATATTTAAGGTGATGCACAGGAAAAGGCAGTGTCTGAATAAAAGAAGATCAGTGTGGAGGGAGAAGAGGAGGCCCATACAGTCTGTTTAAAGGTTCCCTACAGGTTACTCAGGGGTGATGTTACTTTCCTTCAGGAACAAGGTAGTTCTTAGGCATCTCATCAATAACAAAGGATTAGCATGGGTGTTCTCTTCAGCCACAAACACTGAGACTCATTTGTTCCTTAGGGCAGTGATAAAAATCTACCTCATGTATATTGAGCACAGAGGAAACTGGGGTAAAGGACGAGGAATAACTGATTTGTTGGGAGGCAAAGACCTAGTGCACATAATTTTAATATAAAGTCAAATAGTTAAGGAGAATGCCAGTTTCCCTGTGAGATTAAGATCACTGTCTTCATGATTACAGAGTGGCATTCATTTGCAATTTCAGTGTACCATCTGTGATTCCCAACTGGAGTCTTAAATTTGCCTATTTTTTTTAACCCCCCTTCAATCTTAGCTAAAACTTCCACAGTGCCTCTGTTGTTAAAAAAAAAAATCTACAAAATCTACAACTGCTCAGTCTGCAGTTGAATCACTGCCACTCTCCTTTGCCATTCCCTGCTCATTCAACACCCTAATGCAAATATCTCTCTTGGATTACAAAGTAATCATAATAATATAAAAAAATACCATCCTTTTTAGAATGGAATGGAAAGAGGGTTGGTTCTGAAGCAATTTATAAAGTGCTTCTAAAAGGTTACTGAGTCCCCTAAGTAAATGATAAGAACTTATTTCAAAACTAAAATGATGGATATAATATTGTAGAGTTTAAATAACAAAAGTTGGAAGAATCACCAATCTCCAGTTATCTTTGCCATTGTTTTTTAATCCCAGAGAAAAAATGATAAATGATGCCCAGTGTCAAGGAAATATGAGCTCCAATTCCTGGAGTATTTAATCAGTGAAATGGTAGAAGCTTTCATAACCCCTTTTCGTGACATCTCAAGGAACTGGAAAAGTGTCTTTAGTTCTTCAAAAGAAAGTCAATGGGGCTGTGGGGGATCATTATTACAAATGGGAATTACAGTTAAAATAGGTGGAAAGTTTTAGATAACTGTAAACATGGAAGGTGCTTAAGACAGGTATATGGGTTGGGGTGCATAATCAATTTGAGTATTAAATTCCACCTTTAAGAGTTAAGATGATTAGAGTGTCCTGGGGAGTCTGTGGACACACACCATTTGCGATGAGGAGTTGAGGGATGCATTTCTCCCATTATTAGATCCTCAATAGAAATGACTTAGATTCTGGAAGCCTATTTAAGTCTTTATGTTTGTCTTAATCCAAAGTGACTATACTCAGAAATGTTGGAGCAGCTGCTAATATTTTTGTTTCACTGCCCAAAGATTATGGAGTCAGTGATCTACCATATGTCTATGTTTATAAAAGTATTCACAGATATAGCAAGCCTAAAATCATGAGGGGTTATAGGCAGAGTGATACAAAAACCTATAATCCAATTTCCCATTCCATCTCCAGAATTTTTCTTCAGTTTGGAATAATATTTATATCTCTTAGAGTTTAAATCAGAAATATATACCCTTTCTTGACAGGGCTGTGTTTTTCTTTAAACTCGACAGATCACTAGGGTTATAAGAGGTCTATTTTAGCCCCGAAGGCTGCCCTGCTTTTTTGCTTTATGAGTATATTTATAGGTATATAATTCATGTGTCTAGGGCTGATATCCAGCAAATGGGGCTCTCTGCCATTGAAAAAGACAGTGGATTAAAAATTTAATAGAACCCTTGTGAACTGTGAGAATGTTGTAGGTGATGGTGAATGTAGTGGGTCATCTATAAAGACAAGAAGAGCAGCAGGAAGTTTCCATGGGGCTCCAACATATTTGAGGTATTTGAGTCTAAGAAGTCACAAAAACATAGAAACAAGGACACTGAAGAGCTAAACTCTGGGTGAGGACAACATGCTCCAATTCCATGAGTTTCTTTTATGTATATTTGGGTTCTTTAGCTCATCCCTTACTTGTATTTTTCTGAATCTCTCCTGGGAAATTCTCATATAATGGGGAGAAATCATCCCTTTTCCACTAAATGAGTTGTTGGATGGATGATACTCATTTTTGTTATTTGGTGCCACAGAAGTGTGTACTTGCAGCTCATAAATATCCAAAAGCTTATAACCATAAAATTGTTCTCCTTCAACCTTCAGAAAAAATAGCCATGGAAAAACATGGCAAGTACCCAGGGAGTGCCAGAAAAAGTTCAAGTGTTTCAAAGAAGCTTAACATTTTAATGAGATGAGAATCTTTAAGTAGGACCTTCCCAGGCTCCTTCCTTCCCCCCGCCCCCCACCCCACTACTTTGTCTGATTCTATACGGCTACAGATTCTATTTTTCAACATATGCCCAGGGAAGATGAGCCAAAGCCCCTTGAGATTATTATCTATTGTAAAATAAGGAATGTCAAATGGAGTTTTTAATTTGCTTATTGATTAAGAGCTTTGCCTCTAAAGGCACCCAGACTGAAGTGAACAGCACAGCTATGCAGTTTACTAGCCACACGAGATTGGAAAAATTGCGTAAACTCCCTGTGAAATGGGAATAACAAAACCTCAAACCACAATTTGAATAATAATAATGCATGCTAATTATAATACATGTTAAAAATTTAGCACAGAGTCCATTGCTGCTCCAAAATGCTAGTTACTAGTATTTCTACTAATATAAACACTGAAAGCTTTGGTTATTTTTTTCTATTTTTAAAAAATATAGTAGTCTCATGTTAAGATAGAAGTATGACAGGAGCCCATATTATTAAGGCTATTTTAAATACAGAGTTTGAGGAATGATTTATGATAGTTCAAAGAGCTATACTAAAAAAAAGATTAGCCTTTTATTAAATTCTTACAGATGGCTTTCTCAGTAAAAATAAAAGCTTTCAATTCATTTAGATAAAATAACATTCATTGAAGAAGTTCTTAGTTTTAAACCTAAAATATCACACAACATATAAAAAATATAAAATCATATGAATCTAGGTAGAGAAAGCCCATTATTAAAGCTGCTGGGTTGGAAACATATCTGTTACCCACCAATCAGTTTGATATTCCTTTCTATAACAGTTTCAGAAAACCCAAGCTTTGAAAATTAAAGTGAAACAAGTAACCTCTTTACTTAAAAACTGTAAAGTATGTAAGTTTTACTGATCTTATGTTTCCTTAAGTGCATAAAGGCAATGTTTAAATTCTTTTAAGATCCAAGGATATCCCCATAGTTAGTACCTACCTGAAAAGTTGCCTAAATTAAACTTCAGGTGTGAAAATCATCATGTTTCTTCTTGGTAAAATCAGAGGATCCTTTTAAAGCTTACCTGATTAAGTCCTTGAGATAAATGGAAACTATTAATAGAAAGGCAAAAGGAGAGAGAGAGAGAGAGAGAGAGAGAGAGAGAGAGAGAGAGAGAGAGAGAGAGAGAGCGAGCGCCAGCTGTGTGCCTTCTCTGTTTGTGTTTTCACCATTACGGCTCTATACTCTGGGAGGCATCATTATTATAGGACAATACTCTAAACACCTGGGACTCTCGATGTCTTTATTCTCTGTAAAATTGATTTTGAAGCCTGTAGTTATGGTGATAGTCTAATCCTGGATAACAAAACTCACCATAATCACTTGAGAGTACCTTCTATCCCCTTTGCAGAAGAGAAAAACAACTGACTTCCCCAAATTCTTGGAGTTAGGATGTAATTACCATCGATAACACTTGGAGTTAATGCATTTTCTTCTGGGGTGCAGGCCTCCTGTAGGCTGTAACCAACTTAATATCCCATTACTTTCAAGGCTTTAAAGCTGGTTCAGGCAAAGAGGCAAAGACTTCCTTTGCATGTTAGGGACAATTTACCCACCCACTTCTACCAAGAGTAGAGTTCACATTGGTTATTCAAAGCAATTCAGCACAAAACATAACACGGAAAATTAAGCAAATAGACACAAATGAAATAAAATGTTTAAAATTATGCTCAAAATTACACAGTAGAAAATAAAATCAACTTTAGGGCCAAAGTAAGCTAGAGGTAAGGAGAGCAAATAACATCAACAAAGCATTCTCAAGATAAGGTCAGAAAGAAAAGTAAAAGCAAATAAAAAAATAGAGGCTGTTTTAGAAAAGCAAAGAAAGAAGTCATTTCCACATAGACAAAATAATTTAAATAAGAAAAAGCATACCGTATTAATTTATCGTCAACTTACATCAACAAATTGCCCGCATGTTTTTTGGCATGAAAGAAAAATTTACAAAAGAAAGTTGTGTAAGAATGCTCTTGGACAAATAGAATTGCCACATTCTTGTAACTTGATTTTTTGTTGTTGTTGTCATTTATTTAAAAAAAAAACAACTTTTGACCAAAATGTCTAATTTTTCAAATATAATAATTTACAACAAAGGATGATACAGGGAGGCAACAACACATACATCCACACCACATAACATAAATAGAAAAAAATCTGCACTTTAACAAATTTTTACTTCAAGGGGCTAGGGAAGGCATCAATTTTGAATTTGAAATAATTCTGATTGAAATAATTTTAAAAATTAAAAAAATCCTGTTTACCTTTATAATTTACCTTGAAAATTCTACAGATCTAGAGGGTTTGGAATAAATTTCTGCATTGTTATAGGTTCTCAGATATATATTTAACTTTTACAATTTTTTGTCTTTTCGACAAGTATTAGACTTTCTTTAATTTAAGGGAATGTATGACAGCACATAAATTTGAACAATGCTAAAGAAAGGAGGGGGTGGGGAGGAATGATGCAGAGAGGGTAGGGTCATATCTATGAGTGAACTACACAAGAGATGAAGATGATGGGAGTAAATGTGTAAGTGAGTCGCCATGTCCATGTAAGGGCAGCACGGAGTGATCTAGCTGCATTAGAGCTTCTGGCTGTAAGGAAGGGATGGGCAATATACAAAAACAAATGAGCCTACACATGCCCATCTACAGAAATAAAGAACAGAACTCTAACACTGACAATTTCACACACCCTAAGCTGCAACTTCTTCAACATGCAATTACTTTAAAAAAGCATTACAGTTTCATTAAAGATTTTCAAATAATAAAAAAAACAGTTAAACTTTTTTTTTCTCCTACTGAAAATAGCCAAAATACATAAAATAATAATACTAATAACAATGACCAAAGGGTTAAAAGCAAAAAACAAGGAGATTAGATTTATGCATTCAAGTTGAACAACTTCATCGACAGCCACACAGCCCCATCTAGAGTTAGGGGAAGGGGTCAGAGATTCGCAGAGGTGATGGAAAGGCAGAGCCTTATAGGGAGTCCCCTTGCTGGGTTAGCAATAATTTCCCTGAATAGAAATGGTACAGTCTGAATGACCTCATTTGACTTTCACCAATGTCCCCACTCCCCACCATGGTGCATGTGATTCCCAATGAGACTGGGATCATTTGAAAGATGTGGATGTGGGGATTCTGCAGCTGAAGTTGTTCCACATTTAAAGAGGGAGTGGGGGAAATTGCAGAAAACAATTCATAACTTTTTTTCTTATAATTTTGGATAAAAGCAAATCTAAAGATCTAGCAATTAAAAAGAAACACACTGATATATTTATATATATAGATAGATATATATAATACAATAAGCACTTAATTTCCAAACAAGAAGGTAGAAAAAAAACAAAAAAGTTTTAAAGAAAAAAAATATTTCACACACTTTCAGGGATGAACAACCAGATGCACACGCTGAGGAGGCACAGACAGAGCAGTCAGGGGACACTTTGTTTGCTTTGCATTTGCTGGCTTGTGGATTCCCCTCAGATGATAGCCGAAATTAAAAACCAATGTTGTACTATTTTTAATTTTTTTTTAAAAAAATTTGGTTTTGCTTCTTTTAAAAAAATAAAAAGGGCGTGCAGTCTGGATGTACGTCATAAGTAGACATTTAAAAGAGAAGAAAGTGGCTAAGACTGACAAATGGGTAATCAATCATCTATTATCTTTTAATTATAGGAATATTAAGTTAATACATGCTTAAAGTAAGTTGCATTTAGGGAAACTAGAAAAACAGAACAGCAGGCTGGGGTTGGAGAGAGGTCAAGCAAGACAAGACCGATTCGGGATGGTAGAAAGGTACTGCCCTTCCAGAAGGGGCCAAGGACACCCCAATGCTCCTTGCCAGTTCCAAGAAGAAATGTGTATAGTTTTGGGGGTTGAAGTAGAGCCTGTAGAAATGCAGGTATAAATATACATGGGTTCATGAGTTCTGCTCTAGGAAATGTACCCCATATTCATTCATAGCTGAAGGAGGCATATTTTATAAGGTATAGAGAGTTTATAATTAACATTGTTCCATATGAGTAATATGAGTATTTTTGGGCATGGCCAAATTGACAGGGCACTATTGGTGACAATAGAGTATCAATAAAATGAGCCTGATAAATGGAATAGCTAAAACACACACATGCGCACATACACACACATACACACACACACACTCACACACACAGTAATAGGGGTAAAATCCCTCTTCACTTCTAATAGTGATACAGTGTCAGTGTCTGTAAACTACAGGATAGTCAGGAAATGAGGGTGGTTTATTTGGAGTACAATGAGGAAAACTGTATCAGTCTTCTAAAGACCCTGTGGGAAGCAACATATTTTACTCAATGTATAATATATTGAGAAAATTAGAGGAGAGAGAAGACAGAGAGAGAGAGAGGAGGGGGAAAGAGGGAGGGAAAGAGGGATGGAGGGAGGAAGGGAGGAAAAGAAAGAAAAAAAGAGAGGAGGAGAGTAGAAAAGAGAGAGAAGAAGGAAGAGAGTAGAAAAGAGAGAGAAGAAGGAAGACAGAGAGGGGAGAGAGAGAGAGAGAGAGAGAGAGAGAGAGAGAGAGAGAGAGAGAGAGAGAGAGAGAGAGAGAGGGAGAGAGAGAGAGAATGTGTGTGTTTTGAGGTAAAGTTACTGTAGAAGGGACATGGGGAAGGAGATTTAGAAATGTCCTCAGCCTCTACTGGAAGAGATCATAAGAGTTTTATTCAATATTATATCTCTGTGAGAACATTAATGTTCAACCAAGGACTGGGAAACCTGGGTAGGCGAACCACAAAGGCAAGCCACTTAGGGCACCTGGTTCTGACAGCCAATTCCAATCACTCCCAAGAACCCATTTTGGATGACTTTGACAAGGAAAATAAATTGTGAGGATGAGCCAGACTTGTGCCTCCTCTGGACGCCCCTTTTATTATTTTATATTAAAATAATGATAGTAACTTGTCCCCATGGGTCAGTCCATACCAAGATTTTTAGTCTCTGGTTTAATAATGTTAATCATTATTTTAGGAACTTCACAAAGGGTAGCTGGGTAGTTTTAGGAGGTAGGAAAAAATCCCCAATTGAATAAGAAAAGAGAAACCCTTGTTGCCATTTAGGTGATTTTTTTTTGGACTGATTATACTTTTAAAATTGAATTTTATTGTTTGAGAAGACCCTCTAAATGCTCATATGGCCTTACAAGGCATCAAATGACTTCTGTATTACAAAGTTAGTTCATATGGATTATTTTTATAAGATAGGCCTTTTCTTAAAGCAGGGATCATAACTATCATAATCTAAGTAAGAAATGTAAAGAAAAAGATACTACCAGTCCATACATACTCCTAGATAATCAGAGGTATTTTGAGGAAGCGATATCAGCAATTTGGGTCTCCTAAGGTTTCTACTGAGTAATTTACCTCTTTCAAAATAACCTGTTTTCAAACTCATACAAGTAGGACACCACTTATTATACATTCTTGTTTAAACAAACACACCAAAATTTATGGTTGTCATTTTGTAAGTAAAGTATGTATTTTTGAACCCATGGAAGCCATAATTTCAAATGAAGCCAACACAGCCAAAATACAGTGCATATACATTTTTATAATATAATTCAACCATCAGTTAACATCTACAAAACTTGTTTGGTTTCTAATATAAGATACAAAATAATATTGCTAATAGTGCATAATCATGTCACAGTTTCTCTTTCTTTAGCTATCTATGCTATGTTTTTATTATTGGTAACTGCCTGGTTTTGTATCTATCTCTCTACTGGGTGTAGATAATGCTTTAGGATTATTTTTGCCATTGAGAACAAATAATACAATAATCGGACTTGAAACAGCATATTTTTCTTGATGTGACCATTTTTATCCCACCATGACCAAATAACCCTGTCTAAATGTAAAATAAAACGTTTAGAAAACATCAAATGAAATACGCTGGAATTACCCTGGCAGCATTCATCTTGGAGAAGGCACTGATTCCAAAGAAAAAGTTTCTAAACTGTATGGAGTTATGTTTAAGAAGCCCAAAGGCACTCAAATACCTCAAGTTGGAAACCCCCTTCTCTGGGAGAGTGGGTCCTGCTGGATACAGGGCATTGAATGTAAATAGGCAAGGTCAAAGGGGAAGGCCCAAATGAATTAATTCATTTATTATTAAATATTATAAATTTCTGAGGGAAAATATTAGAGAGAGGAAAAATAGGAAACCTTCTTGGGAGTCCGAGTATACCAGGGAAGACATAGAATATTAAAAGTAGAGAGATCTAAGAAAGGAGTTTGGAGTACTAATGCCTAAATTTTTGCATCAAATCTATGTGGTGATCCTCCTCCCCTGTCCCTCCTATGAAATATACAAAACAGTTCATCAAATATTATTTTATGGGTCCATGGGATGAAGGGAGATATTCTTCTGGGAGAATCAATGGCTCAGTTCTGAATATCAAAATAAAAATAGAGACTCTAAGCACAGATATGGAATCCTGGGAACAGAAGGATTCCTGTCAAGTCCTGTCTCTATTGGTTACAAAATGGTCCTCCCCCATACACTCTGCCTTCTCATAGTCTTTTTCTCAGATATGAAGGATAGTCAGATAAGGAGTGAATATGACTGCTTCATAAATATTATTTGATTCTAAGTAAAAAGTTTAATATTTTTTAACAAAAATATTAAATGCTGAACAAAAATATCCTCAGGTAAAAAAATTCATGTGCATTTCCCCCCAAACTCACTTTCCACATATAACACAGTGATTAAGGTGACACAGAAAGACTAAACCTTTAGGATGAAAAAGAAAGCCCAGGACAATATTAATATCAAGACCAATACTTAGACCTGCATTTCTGTATTAATGATTTGCTTGCCCAATTTAGAGTAATTTTTTAAACTTAAGAATAATGGGTAAAACATTATTAATAGTAGTATCACATAGTCAAAACTGGTAAGAGTGAATATTTAGATATGGAATGATATTAAATGAATAACTTTTTTCCCTATGTCTGTATGACCTTAAACTAGTGCCTGTAATTCTGTCCCCCAACCTCCACTCTTCTTTGTAAGCCTACTATGCCCTATATAAATTTTGATGGTTGCAATACTCCAATGCACTTTGTTTTATTCTCAGTTTCAACTAGACTCTAAAAACTTTAGGAAAAGGATAGTCTTTTTTAAATTTATTTTTCTTACCAACTAAAATGTTAAGAATAAACTAATGAATGAGTAAACGAATTAATATATTTAATTACTCACTTTTTTTATACCCACACACTATACTATACCTTTCATAAAAGCATTAAAATAATGTACCACTACAGTGGCCACAATATGCATGAAATCTAGAATATGGGATAGAAATTTTAGGGGCAGGAAACCAAAGTCCCAGTCTTGGTTGAACTGCCTACAATACCAGCTTATTAGGACATTGGTCAGTTAATCTTGGTTTTGTTTCTTCATGTGTAATATGGAAACTATAATGGCTATTCAATTAACCTGCCTCACAGGGTAATCTTATATACAACTAGGATTTTGAATGTGAAAGTGCTTATAAATTTTAAAGAGCTTTTCAAATACTTGTTACTATTGTCTTCAAAGTTGATACCATAACATCAGCTATGAAAGAGGCCTAATCGGTCAGTGCTACTCTAAGTGTGATCCTTAGAGCCTCTGCTTCAGCATCAAACAATAACCTCAATCCCAAACCCTAACCCAAATAGCTGTTATTCTACTTCTCTTGAATCTCTGTCTCTACCCCTCCAATAATGCTAAATTCCTAAAGCTCAATTACTTCATCTTTTAATGATGGATTTTTGTTATTTCTGTATCCAATTTTATAATTGTTTTATTTCATTTTCCTATAGGTTATAGTTAATATCTAAAGAGGTATCATTTAAATATGCTTTTATAATAACATATTCATTTAGTGGAAGGAACATGGACCTGGAGGTAAGTTATTGCCCTCTATCAAGTCATGTGACTTGACAAAAACTAACTTGTTACTCATCCCTTCCCCTGGAACCTGTTTCTTCATTTATAAAATCACAAAGACTTGTCCTCTCTAAGTCAGAAATTATGGTCTCACAAGTAAAATTACTTTGGAAACTTTAAAATATTCAATTCAAATGAAAGATGTTATTCACTATATTGTATGAGGTCAGCACTTCTTGGTGCTACTAAAAAAATCGAAGAGGATGATGACAAAAGAAGAAATCTCATTAAATCTCTTGGAAATATACATCCCAACAAACATTTGAACCACAAGGAAAGGACAGGAGTGAGTGGAAGGTCAAGGTTCTATTTTAGCTATTCCCTACCCAATGTGTTTTTACTGGTTAAATTATACAAAAGAAAAAAAAAACTCCATTAAGAAATTTCTAGGAATTATTATGCTTCTTTTCATTGTTTTAATTCTAATCAGGTATTAGTATAAGTAAGCATTTCTAATTCAGGAAATTATAAGTTCCTTGATGCACAAGTTGAATCTTTATGCTTATCTTACGGTTTTTAATCTGTTTAATATAGAGTGGGTCACACCATAGGTCTTCAATAAATATATGTTGAATTTCAAAAATAGAAAGGATTGAAGCATTTGGATTTCTGCTTTGCAAAACTACCCTTCCTGGCACTAATTTTTTAATCAAGAGGGAATTATCTTCATGAAGTGAAGGAAAAAATAAAGAGCAGCATAAACAGGACTCAATGCCATGTATTAAGCAACCACTCCTCTGTTCTTAGTCTTGCCTCTGTGTGGATTTTTAGGGCTCAGATATAAAAAGATACCTGTATTTTAGTCAGAAATGAAGGCTCTGTGTGAAATATTTTGCTCCTTTAGCTTGAATAACCCAAGATATTTCCACCTTCTCTTCTTCCGTCCTGGCCCCTTATCTTTCCATCACTTTGCTGCCCGGATGAGGCGCTAGGTTGCCTTAATTTTCAGGACTATCCTATCCAGCCCCTTGGCTGTAATACCTATCACCTATCTGACTAGGATTTCCATTTCAAACATCCTCTCAGAATTCCAGGTTTCTTTTCCCAAATTCCTACACAACGTTTTCACTTCAGTGTCTAAGAGGCATCTCACATTGAAAAGGGCCAAACAGAACTTTGGATTTTGCTCTCCTTCTAAATTTACACCTCGCCTCATATTTCTTATTTCTTGGGTTTGACCTACTAGTAGGCATACAATACCCTAATTAGTCATCTCATTTGAGTCCCAACTTTAGCTCATTTCCATGAGTGTACTAGGAACTCTTGTTGACTCTACTTTGGCAACAAATTTCACACATGTCTACTCTGTTCCATTGCCATTAACCAAGACCCAGAGCAAGCCACCATAATTCCTTGTTTGGCCTCTGCAGTTGCTTTCCAATTGATTCCCATACTCTACTTTTGGATCCCTAAACTCCATTCAAACACTGAACTAAGGTAATCTTTAAGAAGAATATAATGGCCCTGGTTGTGTGGCTGAGAGGGTTGGGGCATCGTCCTATTTACCAAAAAGATTGCAGATTTGATTCCTAGTCAGGACACATACTTAGGTGGGGGATTCAATCCCCTGTTAGAGTGTGTACAGGAGGCATCCAATCGATGTTTCTCTCACATTGATGTTTCTCTCTCTCTATCTCCCTTCTTCTCTCTAGAATCAATAAACACATCCTCAAGCAAGGATAAAAGTAATAAAATGTATACACTATAAATTAGATCAAGTCACTTTCTTGTTTAAAATATTCAAAGGCAGAATTCTCCAAACCAAAATTCTGTACTCTGAACCACTGAGAAAGTTCCCTGTCATGTGTCCACTGTCCACCACTCCAGTCTCATCTCCTATAGCTCCCTCTGACCCAGACCTCTCTGATTCTGGCCATACTCTTTAGTTTCTCTACCAGGAACTCTTCTTTTCTTGTTATTTGCCTGGCTAGTTCCTTCTGGTAGTTCAGGTTTCTCCTCCAATTTTACTCCTTTGATGACTTCCCTATAAGTAGCCAGCTATTCACTAATCGACCATCCCTCATAACTCTCTGCAAAGCACTTACTAGTTGATTCTTGTCCATTTGTTTATGGAATATAAGCTCTATGAGTACACAGATTTGCCTTATCCTCCCTTGTCCTTAGAATGGGGCTGGACCAATAGTAAGAGCTCAGGTTGGTCACTCCACCATTCTCTTGCTGTCTTCCAGAGCATGGTGCTTTATCCACAGAAGGCATGAAATGAATGTTTTGTAAACTACTGAAGCATTGCATTCTCTATTTTTTTTTTATTTTCTTGTACATGTCTCTAAACCAGATGGGATTTTCCTGAGTTCTAGTTAGCAGTTCCAATGCAAATTGGACCTTCTCATCCACAGTTGGCTTAAAAAAAACTTCCAAAAAATAAATCACTATCAAGATCATCCTTCCTTTGATAAATTGGTGGGGTGTTTATTAAAATCCCAGGCTTTTCTTGGAGTTGTGAAAACTAAAAATAAAATAAACTCAATATCCAAACCTAGAGTTGCCAGACTTTGATGCTTATCTTCAGGCAATCAGAAGGAATGGGCCAAAATAAGTATGAGTGGGAGGAATGGTGATCAGAGAAGTGAAATGTATGTGGTTATCTTTGCTTGCTGTGGCCCTGCAGCCATTAACAGCAGAACCTGGCAGCAGACCTCTCTCCTCAGCTGGTACCATGACATTTTATGATTGTGTTTATGTAGTAATGAATTATTGAATAAGGTTTATTTTGTCTTCCCCCCCCCCCCACCAAAGCTTCTCTATTCTGACCAGAATTCTGACCAATTTCTTTAGCTGTTGTTTGTTTAGGTGGTAGCAGCTGGGTATTCCAACCCGTTGGCACCTCTCTGTAGGGATTTTAAATTCTTTAATTAGTCTATGGAAAATAGCCAAACTTGACAACATATTGCTATAAAACTCACCATTCATGAACACACCTCCTTACCCTTAAAATCTATCTTCATTGCAAAGAATGTATAGTGTTCATAAAATCTATACCACCAAGGAGTTTTTGTAACTAGTGTAAATTATGACTGTACAAACAAGATGAAAAGCTTGCCCAAAACTCATGCACTTGACAGTGAGATGATGTATCATGACTAGACCACTTGATTGTGTCTGACCTGTGACTCTAGAAGCTGGTTTACCAGAGAGGGGAAGACTACAGAGATGGCTAGGTGAGCAAGACACATCTCGTGAGATTATTTTTAATTATTATAAACTAAAGGACTCTAGGGAAATATTTCCTTGTCATTCTCTAAATTCAATATATATTAGCTTCTAAATTAGTGAAGATATGTATATGCTTAAAGACAAATACATAAGCTCAAATGGTTAACATATTTATTTCCTCAGAAACATGGAAAAATGAAAGAACATATAAATTATAATTATATAATTTAAATTAAAACATGAATATATAATTTAAAACATGAATCAACAAGTAACCTACTTCTGGAAGGAGCTGTTCTTAAGAGTTATTAAGAACTTATTTCTGCCAGACATTGTGTTAAGTGCTTTAGATATTTTATTTTACTTAATCATTACACTGACATCTTAGATATCAGCAAACTTTGGCTGAAAGAAGTTAATTTGTTCAAAGTGACACATTAGAAAAATGAATAGTTCTGACTGTACCCAATCCTATTTATTTTACATTGAACCACAATGCCAACCTTAAATAGGATTTTTAAAATATTCAGTTCTCAGTGAGTATGAAAAAATAAAAGTAACTAATCTATGAACACAAAAATAACATCTACAGGATATCCTAGGATCTCCAAAGATTTGTTTCAAAATCGTATGCCTTCAAAAATTATAATTGTACAATTAGATATTCAGAGAGTAAATGAGGGGGTTTTTGCACATCTTAGGTCATGTTAGTCAGACGTATTATTATAAATCAGTCTCTGCTGGGGATAGTGAAGACAGGTTGGCAGGCATTGTCTGAATATATAAATATAGGATTGGGAATGGATGAAAACCTTTCTGGTTTTGATTTTTACTTTGCCATTTTCACTTATTTAGTATTAATCTAGGAAACTATTCTTAGCAAAATATTGAACTAGCTCTTTTTTTGTCATGTTGAGTGTTATATTCTTTAATGGCATGTAAACAAGTATAGACACATAGCTATATTTTGAGCAATACATAAACAGTGTTTTGAACAGTGACATTTCATGTAAAATGTTGTTGTGTCTTTAGCTATTAAGCTGAACAGCAAATCATTTATAGTCAAGTGGTTGATTCAAGAAATGGAAGGTTAAGAGAACTGGACCCTCCAGGAGGCTCTGATTAGGCATCTTATCGCACATACTCTGAGCTCATTTAGCAGTTATCAGAGTAGCACTTGGAAAACGCTTATCAGATGAGAAAAAGGTAGCAGAGATAGAAGTAGGAAAATAAAGAGAATGGGCTCTGGATGGAATGCCAACTTTTGTAACAGAGTTTGTTTTTCTAGTGGTACTGAAAATCTTAGCAGTTATTAGGAAATGTTTGATATCAGTGTTTTCTTTCTTTCATTTTTAGCAAGAAAAAATAGCCAAATTTAATATATGCATACCTATGGGAACCCTGCATACATGAGAGGTTCAGAGTCCACATGGAGGAGAGGTTCAGAGACAGAAAGGGGAATTGAGGTATATAAACAGTCTGAGCTAGGGATGAGGTAATGCACCTTGATGGCTTCAAAGAGTCATTACAGGATGATAAGATCATCAGATATTTAGTAAATAAAACTTAGCCTTGCCATATAGGTGGGTTGAAAGGCTATCCTTGATAATCTCAATGGGTAAATCCTCTAATTCAAAGGCAGTTTAAGGATGGGTAATCGGGCGGGGCAAAGGAGGCAGAAATTTCTATTGAGCAAGGGAAATTAATTGTCTTCAGCTCAAATAACCTGAACACCTCATAGGTACATAGGGGTTGGGGTGACTTGTTCTGGATCCCTACTTTTCTTTCCTCTGAAACTTCTTTCTATTTCTTAAAAGGTTAATAGTATTGATGGGTGTGGGGCATTCTACTTATTTACCAACTGTCTGGATTTCCAGTCTGTGTTTATAGTTTTTGTGCAGCGGGACTTCCATAACAAACAAGTTGAGATTTTGTGTGTAGTATAATGCATATGCTCTTTCATGCATATTTTCTTGGAAGTGGAGTCAGAGCTGTTTTTCTCTGCCTGTTTACATATAAGATGTGGATACTTGGCAGATATATGTTAGAATGTTTGTTCCAGATTGCAAAGGGTTCTGCACACCTGAGTTATTTTCATTCCAAAAGGTTCAATTAAATAACATTGTGTTGCATTTGCATAACATTTTCAATTTAGCTAAATTGCAGAGCTTCTAATATGAATCTTTAATTTAACAAAAATTGTTTGTCAAGTAAGAATTTTAAAATTATTGATCAATTGGTACCTCTAACGATGATCTGCCAATATATTGATACTTCTATCAGTATTGTTTAAGGGGGATTTAGGGAATATGAGTTTTTATTTTAAGGGTAATCTCTCAACTATTTTTGTAAAACAAATCCTATTAAAAAACTGACAAAGACTGCATGCTCTTTCCCAATAAAGATGCTCTTGTAAATAAAATTTTGTAAAGAAATTCAGGAGATCTTGTCCAAAGATTCCAAGGTAAAATTTTAAGAAGACTGCATACAAATAGGGCAAAAAGTAATATCTGTAAATTTGATTTATAAATTGTAGAGTTTTATATACATATGAGGCAACTGCACAGCAAAAACAACAAAAGGATTAATTCCTGTTATGACAATAACTGATGTTGGAGTTTGGTTTACTGGGATTTAATTTTTTTTAAATTTATTATCTCTAGTTATCTGATTTAATATAAAAGGCCATTATTAAGAGTCTAGCCTAAAATTTGCCTTCAGCCAAGACCGGTTTGCCTCAATGGATAGAGCGTCGGCTTGGGGACTGAAAAGTCCCGGGTTCCATTCGGTCAAGGGCATGTATCTTGGTTGCGCGCATATCCCCAGTAGGGGGTGTGCAAGAGGCAGCTGGTCGATGACTCTCTCTCTCATTGATGTTTCTAGCTCTCTATCTCTCTCCCTTCCTCTCTGTACAAAATCAATAAAATATATTAAAAAATTTTGCCTTCAATGTAAAACATATTTTATTCTAATATAATGTGGCTAGATATTGTTAAGTTTGATATTCATCAGCACTGGTTAAATGAACCCAACCTCAGGTACAAATTTAATAGAGCTGAATGTAATTAATGTGATCCAAACAACTTATCATTTCAGGTTTGTTTGTATTAGGAAAGATGTGTTATGGCTGTACTCTAATAGAAAAACCCATTAGTTGCATGGATTCCAATTTCCTTTATCCATATTACTAAATGGTAGGTTTCTTGTAATATTAATATTTTATCATTGTTTCTCTTTATGTTTGAAGAATTAGTTTAAAACCATTAAATTATGTAGCGAGATTCAGTGGATGTATTTCATATTTTTTAATCTGATAGGTTTCATTTATAACCTTTAATCTAGGAGAATAAAACCATTTTCCTCTTAAGATTCAATTTTGGTGTCCATATGTGCAATGCCAGATAGCATTAAAGTCAGACACGGAAGACTACTTTATGCTTTTATATATTTTTGAGCCCCACTATAATGCTGTGATGAATGGGGTAGATGTTATTTATACCTTAAAGCACAGTTTCTCAAGCCTCATCATTACTGACATATTGGGTTGGGTACTTCTCCACTGTGGAGTTGTTCTGTGCAGCTTCCCTGGTCTCAACCTATGAAATCAATAGTATCTCCCAAGTTGTGAAAATAAAAAATGTATCTGGGATTTCCAAATGTTCCTTAGAATGAAATCACCCTCAGTACTGAACTATTGGCTTCAAGGTCAAAAACAACAACACGGCATTACAGAGAATGTCAGGCATCATTCAAGGTCCTAAAGATACTGAGTAACTGAGCCAGGGCTGCAGCCCATATTTCTGACATATTGTTCTCTCCTTTCCTGATGTGGTCCAACTTGAGAGAGACTACATATTATGATCTCTTTAGTGTTCCTGTTGTACCATCAATATCATAACAGACAATATTGTAATATAATTATTGTAATATGCATACAAGGCAATAGGTAAATATGTCAAAGTGCTTGTTTAATTCTGGTTATGAAGATTTCATGTAAGTACCTGCATGTCAGAGAGAAAGACACACACACACAAAGAATCCACTTTGAGCTGGACACCTGTGGGAAATCACAGAAGACCTGAAAATCCCAGAGTAAGGTAAGCTGGAAACTAGATGGATTTGCTGCTGATTTCAAGTCCCCAATTGCAGAACTGATCTTCAATAGTCGTTTAAGTACTTAATGCAATCTGGCAACTGCTGGCATCTTTCCCAAACACTCTTGTAGCTGTTATGGTGGAATTTTGCCAGCACCCGAGATATTGGTTTATAGTTTCTAACGATTAGCGGGTAAAAGCAATAAAAATTCATACTTCAATGTTTTTAAGGATGGTGGAGCTGTGCCTAACTGAAATAGCTTCATCCTCCCAGACATGGTAAAAGAAGCTAGAAACCTCAAACCCCATGTTCAATAAGATAAGAATAAAACAAGATATGACACCTAGACCAACTGAAACCTGGTGTCTAAAGAGTTTGTGAATATATCCTCAGTTCTCGTGATAATATGAGCTTCCCAGAGGCAGGGACAAAATGTACAGGACAACCACACACAGAAGTGCCTTCCTACCTTGCATGTGGAAAACACCAGAGCCTGACCCAGGTCTGCATGATCATTAGGTTCATGACCAGATCTCATGGGAAAACACACACTCAATATCTATTGAGGAACGAATGCCAAGATTATGTAAAAGAGAGAAAAATATTATGGTGTGCAGTTCTATTATACTTCAGAAGAAGTATTAAGCTTCTTGTCCCTTTAAACAAATGACCCAGCTGATAAAAAGGCAAGCATTTTTTTTAAATGCTCTCAACCTCCAATTTCCTATGGAATCTAGACATTCCCCTCATTTTTATTTTTTCTCACAATTCCTTAGTGATCTCTCTCTCTCTCTCTCTCTCTCTCTCTCTCTCTCTCTCTCTCTCTCTCTCTCTCTCTTTCTCTCTCTCTCCTCTCTCATAGGGCTATTGACCCTTAAAAACCCCATATCAACACTTCCCTGAAATGAACTGAAACCTCCTTGGAGTTTATCTGTCATTTTAATATTTGTGTCATCTAAAAAATGTGAGTTTATTCAATCTCTTTCCCATTTCATCAATCATTGTGAAGGAAATGAGGAAAAGGACTAAACAATAGGTGGCTTACAACTCTTAATAATGTCTTGCACCAAATAACACAGAAAATTCACAGAGTTGCCTAAATAGTGAACTGAGCCCAGCTGGTGTGGCTCAGTGGTTGAACATCAACCTATGAACCAGGATGTAATGGTTTAATTTCTGGTCAGGGCACATGCCCAGGTTGAGGACTTGACCCCGAGTTGGAGGTGTGCAGGAAGCAGTTGATCAATGATTCTCTCATCATTGATGTTTCTATCTCTCCCTCTGTCTTCCTCTCTAAAATTGATAAAAAAAATATATTTTAAAAAATGAGTGAACTGAGTAAGTCTCCTTCTATGTAGCACATGAGTCAAAAATCAGTGATGGAACAAGGGATGGAACAAGTCCATCCCAACCAAATTGAGAGGATATTTTGGCCCATTTACTCGAACTCTGGCAAATACAGAGTTTTTTGTTTTGTTTTGTTTTTTTTAAATAAAGTGGACAAGTAGACTAGTTGACCTCCATTGCGACATGAGTGATCTGGGACAGTGAATAGTAAACCAAGACTTGATTTTCCTAGTTCTGGCCAGTGGCATCAGAAGTGGTCTGGGAAGACACTGGTTTATAACCCCCAGGCTTTTGTAAAAGGCAATATCCTCCTCCTTTTCTCTTAAAAATATTTTTACTCAGATCAGAGAAGAAGAGGGAGACAGAAACATCAATGATGAGAGAGAATCATGGATCAGTTGCCTCCTGCACACCCAGCACTGGGGATTGAGCCTGCACCCAGGCATAGGCCTGGACAGGGGATCGAAGCAGGACCTTCTGGTTCACAGGTTGATGTTTGATTACAGAGCCAGGCTGGCTGGGCCCTCCTCTTTTTCTAGTTGAATACTTGCAGAATAAAAAATAATCACATGCTAAGCTATTCTCTCTTACTCTTTTCTTGTATCACACTCGAGCCATAAATTTTGAGTTATACTAAGTATAATTCCAGGGGAAAAAAGGTGCCTAAACTTGAAACAGAAAAGCCTTTTGTTCCTTGTGTTCATTATCGAAAGCCAAGAGTGCATGACTTCCAAGCCGCTTCTTGAGCCTGAATCCAAACTCCATAGGATTCCAGATAAAGGGTTTTACATAAATACAACATACTCCACCTCCCCTCACCCCTATCCCAGGAGAAACAGAACACATTATTTCTAGAATCTAAACTTATTTTTGCAAACTGCTTAAAAAGTCTCCAAAAGTTACAACTATAGTAATATAGTTATAAATGTTCCCTGGAACTTCATTCATTTTAAAATGATGCAACTTCCCTGGATAAGCCATACCAGAGCAACATCGACTGTCATTTGTGTGATAACAATGGCCTTCTCCATCCATCCATGCCAAGCCATTGTGAAGAAAATGGCCATGATGATCAACACATTTTTTTTTCAGCATGAATGAACCTCATCAGCAGTCTTTCAAATGCTCCAAGGGTGTTGCAGACAGATAAACAAGCCCGGCGTGGAGGCAGTGCCTGAATTTGAAGCTGCCCAGCATATCTTCTTCATTCAGAGTGTGTTGTGTGAAGCAATGCATTGTAATGAAGTACAGTAAGCAGTACTGTGGATATGCAGGCACCTTCTTTTTTTTTTTTTTTTTTTTTTTTTTTTTTTTTTTTTTTTTTTTAAAGCATTGGATTCTGTGGCCACAGTAGGCTGGGTGTATTGATGACATTGTTACCACAACTCAATTCTATTTATTCCATGAAGAAAGATGCTTACTAGCAATCTCTTTTAATGGAGAAAACTAAACTGCAGAGAAGTCTGATATTCCATGGAATTAAAAAAGGAAACACACACACACATACACACTTTACAACCACCAATGTTTCCATTCAGGAACTAGAACTAAGCTTTTGTGACAGTATGTATATTGATCATTATGTGGGCAATAAAACAATTTGTTTATAACTGATTCAGGCTGCAACTAGTAACCTTGATAGTTACTGGTTCCTGGATCCATAAAATGTGACATGCTATGTCACTTAACAAATCTAAATGGTAATCAGCAGTAATCTCATAAAGTGCAATGGGTAGCAGAAGTGATGTGCTATTATAAGCAGAAGGTAAGCCATTTGTGGTCAATGACAGACATAAAAAAAAACCCTGCTGTTTCCTAATTGATAGAAAGGGCATTTAAGTTCTAACCCAGTACTGGCATGCTATGTAACTTATGGTGGGAACAGGCATTCAGAATAGATTTTCTATTATTTCCTTTTCAGAAAAACAATATTTTTTAATTATAATAATAATCACTATTATTAATAATAATTATAAATACAATATATAATCTTGGTAACAAATATAAAATATTATTATGTAATGCTAGTATAAAATATTTGTCTTTTATTCCAACTATGGAAGCACAAGCAAATTTTTTTCCAAATATGTTTTTATTGATTTCAAAGAGGGAGGGAGAGAGAGATAGAAACATCAATGATGAGAGAGAATCATTGATTGGCTGCCTCCTGCATGCCCCCTACTGGGGATCAAACTGGTAAACCCAAGTATGTGCCCTTGACCAGAATTGAACTGGAACCCTTGAGTCCATTGAGCCAAACTGACTAGAGCCACAATCAAATTTTTTTATTGTGAGGCAAGTATGAATAAATCAGAATATGTACAAACCATTTCCTTCAAAAACATTAATCACACTGGGAAATGATCAGCAATTTTAAAATCACATATTCAATGACTTATCTGATATTGACTGTAATGGTGAGGGTGGAGGTGGGGAAAAGAATGTGTTTTCTCTAAAATGAGGAACTGGCCGGGACCGGTTTAGCTCAATGGATAGAGCGTCGGCTTGGGGACTGAAGGGACGCGGGTTCGATTCCGGTCAAGGGCATGTACCTTGGTTGCGGGCATATCCCCAGTAGGGGGTGAGCAAGAGGCAACTGATCGATGACTCTCTCTCATCGATGTTTCTAACTCTCTATCTCTCTCCCTTCCTCTCTGTACAAAATCAATAAAAATATATTTAAAAAAAATAAAAAAATAAAATGTGGAACTGTATAAATTATAAGTAGATCAATATTTGATCTCTACTTCCTCAAGATCATCATCAATATGCAATTGCCAGCACAATCTTTTGAAGCAACATCTATTTCTTTAAAAAAATATATTGAATGATTAACTCTTTATTGAGCTCTGCACAATGTAAGAATGCTTAGAATTTGTACTCTGTCTTACATCTTTTACATTCAAGTTGTATGTGCTTACAGAAATAATGCACACTCATATAAACTATTAAGAGTCATCTAAGACTGAAAATCCTGGAACCAACTTCAGTGACTCTTCTAGTCTAAGACTCATATTCTTGTCACATTCTCCATTATTGGTAGAAATTGGTGTACAAAAATACAGATTCACTACCTTTCTAAACCAACTTTCTTCCAGTGAATATATCATTTTACTCTACTTATATTTTTTACAAAGCCACTCACTTCCACCAAGGGGCAATGCAGGGTCACTAAATCACTCTCAAATATGCAGAAGGACACCAAAGCCCATTAAAGCAAAGTTTTTTTTTTCTTCTATACCTTGGACAAAATCCTGTGAAGTAGTTGATACTTCAAAATGACACTCTCTCAGAAATAGTTGATTTCCCCCCCTAATGTCTAAAATTTCTTACACGTTCAAGTGCTTTTTCTTCTTTGCTCAGTTAACTCCCAATTATCCCACATAATTCAACTCAGTATCATTTCCTTAGAGAAAGTTTCTCTGCCTCCACCTGTATGCTCACATCCCCATCCCTACATTGTCACATGTCTTGCACTCATCCAAATTTTTCACCATACATTTATTTGGCGATCCCTTAATAATTAACGACAGTCTTTCCTAATAGAATTCTCCTCCCCATATTCTCCTCCCTACTAAACCAATGAGAGGTCATCTCTGTTTTTGCTCATTCTTATATCCCCAATGCCTCATCAATACACCCAGTAGGACTGGAAGAAGTTTCCTTACTTTTCCTGATCCATGGCCAGCACAGTGCGGAAGTAAAACATAATATTATATCAGAAAAATGCCTCAAGCATTGCTGAGCTTGACAACTAAAGATAGTGTGTGATCCTGGTTTAGGTCATGGACTGGAAAAAGTAATTCTAACATATATTATAAAGATATTGATAAAAATTTGGTATGTACTCAAAGTGATATTTTTATCAGGCTATATTTAATGATTTCTGATAACTGTACTCTTTGTTTATCTTTGTTCATAGGAAATATATACTGAATTATTTAATGGAAAGGGAATGATGATTACAATTTACTCTTAACTGGTTCAGAGGGACATCCACCAATCTATCTATCCATCTATGTATCTATCTGTATAGATGACGTTTTGTAAACACTCTTAAATGACACAGATATATGAGTGATATACATGCTTATACATACATAAATATATATTACTAGTACACACTCCCAAACAGAGATAGAAAATGATAAGCAAATATGGCAACTGTTAACAGTTGGTGAACCTGAGGAAAGGCCATGAGGGAGTTCTAAGTACTATCCTTGAAACTTTTCTCTAACTTTGAAATTATTTGAAAATCCAAAGTTAAAAAAAAAATATCTCAGAGGAACTATTTGTCCATTTGTGTAATTTTGTATACACCTTATACATAATTACAATCATATTAATACACACACATACACAAATTTTTGGTCAGATTTCCAGTGTGTGCTACAGGATCTGTAACTCCAATGTGGAGTTATTTTTACATTAAAAGAGGCATCCATAAAAATTACCGATTGACACTTTAGTGAAAGTATATAAAGATAAGAATAAATATACTTTTAAAAATCTGGGTTGTCAGTGTTTGTGATCATGTTTTCTAAGATCAGAATGAAAGGGGGAAAAAAATCAGTCCCAGACTATCTTATATAACATCAAAACTATTTATCAAATAGGTCAGTTTGGGGAAAAATAGAAAAGAGACACATTTATAGATTTGTCAAGTTTTAGAAAAACCATTTTCTTTAATTTATTTAATAACAAATGAAAGTAAAGGCCTTTTAAAATTTTTCAGTTCTATCTATCAAGTAAGCACTGTGTCCCACAGGGTGGAGAGTAAGCAGAAGAAGGTACTGAAGGTTATTCTTTGCTCATCATTTAAAAATGGGACCTTTTGCCAGTGGATAAGATCCCACCAGGCCCAACACGATGACTAACTAAATTTCCTTGAGGCACTATTCCTGGTGTTTTCTTAAAATAAAAATAGAACCATAGTAAAAAAATAAATAAATAAATAAAGTGGTGGAAAAGCCAACATGAATAGCAACTGATAAGGTGGACACCCATTTATCAAGTTTAATAATAACAAATCAGTGTTTGTGCAATGCCCGGCTCAGAGAGAACACATAAGTAATCTGAAAATTGGAACTACTGTACAAAATGTAATAAAAAACCATTTCACCTATCAGTGTGATGGAGGAAGCTGTGTAATGGCACTTGGCAGTGGCTCCAGAACAAAACAATTCGGTAAACAAATGAAGCCGAGACAAAGAAAGGTCATAAAGCAGACTCTGAAGGCGGTGAATAAACAGTGAAATCAGATATTTTTACTGCCTAGAAATACAGACATTTGTCTTCAGTAGCAATGCCTGACTTTTTTCAGAGCATGGGATATAAGATGAGAGATGCTTAAATGTATTATCAATTTCTTGTTTCAATCATTTGGACTTCACATAGATGCTATCCAATAGGAACATTCTTAGAAGCCTACAGCAAATTTTTTTTGAAAAATCCATTAGATGTCAATTAAAATTATTTTTCTGCTTGATATTCACAATCCTAACTATTTGATGTGCAGCTTTTGATAAATGCATCCACTAATAAAACCAATAAGAGTGAAAAAAGTTGTCCCAGGAAACAGAACAGAAATCAAAAATCTGAGCAAGCTCTCCCATTTTCTGAATGCAAGCATGGGACTCACTATGAGTGCTGATATGGAAAAGTGGCTGTTTTTATCCTTAAACACCCTGTCATTTGAATAGATCTGCTCCTGGCATCACATTCGCACCATTTATTTTACAGCTGTATCTAAAAATATGTTCATCGTGGAGACCTTTTCGGTCTCCCTTCAAAATTGCTTTTGTTGAGGGCATTTCCCCCCTTGGACAAGGAAAAGGGTATAGATCTGGAAAACACCATCTGCTGAAAGATCTCACAGCTTCAGGCAAGGACTACAGAAAAAAAGCCACACAAAAGATCTACCCAAAATCCTGATGAGCTAAATGACTGAAGAGACTGCCTCATTCTTTTGGATTAAAGGTAATCAAATGTTTTAATTCGTTAATACAAGCTTCATAGAGGCAGTGACAGATGCTCCCTACATGGAAGAGAGTCTCAATTAATGTACAGCTGGTTTAATTTCCTGGACATCCTATCAGGGGAGAGAAAGGGAAGAAGGGGAGATGGGTGGAGAGAGGACTGCAAAGTTTCTAATTACTCATTGGCAATGGCATCCTTCCATTTATTTATTATATCTAAGGAGCAGGTGTATAGATGAGGGTGGTCAGACAGGGAGGGTGCACACAGCACCTAAGGCTGGGTGAAAGAATCAATCTATCTAGCTATACATACTCCTACATATCATCATCATCATCATCATCATCATCATCATCATCATCTTTGAATTCCTCCAACAGCTTTCCTCAAAGGGCCTTACATTATGGACTAAATCAAAGTCATGGGAAAAACCGGACTATATATGTGTGTGTGTGTATGTGTGTGTGTGTGTGTGTGTGTGTGTAACTCACTGGGTCAGGCTGACTTCCTGTATCCAAATATTCACAAGATGTCCCTTGTGGCCTCCTATAGTTTTTTACATATTTAAAAAATATATATATCTATACTTCCTTTCCTATTACAAATGCAATATAAACTCAACATGGAAATTATGGAGTATGAATAACAATAAAAACCACACACTGGGCACCACTTAGAGATAATCACTGTTAAGTCTGTTTTTGATAATATAATCCTTATACATGATTCAGGAGACTAAACCTCTGGTTTCTAATAAATACTCAGTAAACTTGGCCTGGCTTCTTATTAGGCTAAATTAAGTATAATATTTTCAACATTTAGATAATAAATTTCTTGAAGCAAGAGGTTATTGGTAGAGATTACCTAAGAGACAGAAAAGGTGGGAGAAAATGAGAACTATGGATACAAATTTTGTCATTGCCTTGAGTATAGATCATACTCTATCTTTTGGCTGGAAACAAGGGTTTTAACCTTCTATTTTCACAAGGACAAACCATGTTAGTTCAAATGTAGGCAAATTCAACTCTCCAAAACAGGCTTTTCTACTTTTCTATAAAGCTTTAGATGAGCAGAAATTCTAGACTTGCATTCAAGTCCTTAGATATATTTATTTTTGCTTAGTTTGTTTATATTTATAAACTGACTCTGGCCTTCTAATATTTATTCTATATTTTTTAAAAATCTCCCATCTCTATTTTCTGTCTTTAATCTATCCTTATGTAATAAAGTAAAAAAACCCAATCTTAATACTTAACATCTAAGTCACCTTTCTTAAAATAATAATTTCTTGAGATAATGGCTCAATGAAACAAATGATTTGGTGTTAAGATCATCTAATTCCTAATAAAATTTTAAACTTAGAAAGACCTCAAGTCTTAAAATTCTACTAAGCCTAGTGTCACATCATAGATAATGCTTCAAATCTCTTATTTTCTGTATGTTTATTTATTTGTTTTCACACATCAGTAAAATGTCAAAGAAAAATCTGTGGGGAAGGGTAGCATACAGTTGCCAACTTTTATTTTGCTAAAGAAAGATGCTACAAACAGTAACAAAACACTATTTTTGTAATAGACTTTGATTTTAACATTTACAATAAAACTGAAGATATAATCTCAGAACATAGAACAGTCTGTAAGTTTTTGTTTCCACAAATTTGACTATAATGTCCTTATTTAGCTCATTTTGCCACGGATCATGAATTTAGACATAGCCTGACACTGACTGGTTTTGCATTTAAGCTTGGGAACCACTGCTCTAGTCTGCCTAATATTCTGTCCTCAAGGTAGAAAGGCAATATCACTGAAATTCATCACTAGGCCATACGTGGGTTGTGCCTGTACCATAAGCTACTTCCAGTCTCCACTAACTGCTTTACCGTTTGTCCATCATTTTGGTTGGTTCCCCTAGTGACCTGTGAAGTTATAAAAGTAGCCCCTGAGTGGGTCAATGACATACTCTCTTGTGTGATAAAAATGGCCAGTAGAAAGAAGAGAACCAATTTTCACACATCTCCTGATGCTTCTGTTGGATACTATCTTAGTTTAGAATAAAAATCTTTGGGCTTAAAAAAATACTTGATATACAGTATCAGTAAAGTGGTACACATTATGGATTGAGGAAATTTGGGATTTAATTTCAACTCTAATATAAATTAGTTCTGTGACCTTGAACAAATCAATATATCTACAGAGGCTTTACTTTTGTCAACTAAAGCTAAATAATCACCATGAACTCTAAAGTTCTGCAAGCTTATAGTCTTAGAGCTTTGTAGACTTTAAATTTAAAGTAAAAAGAAATTGAAAAAGATCTTTAAATTTATGGGAGTTTGGGAGAACTGCTATATTTAGTTTAATAATATCACCAGATGATACCTTAACCAAAAATCTTACTTACAAAAATTTAAAGTGTTAGATTAAAAGAAATTTAAAAAATAGAATAAGCAACATTGCATGTCTCATTATTGTACTCGGTTTGACTTTCATGTGATCTATTTTTATATAAAGTAAAATATATATTTAATTTGAATGTCGTTAAATGAGGGCATGTTTACCTTAGTCCATCAGAGTTTTTGCTATTGCTGATGGTTGAACCTGGTCTATTACATCTATTCAGGACCCCCAGCCAGTCTCTGGGACAAAGTTTGCCCCTTTGTTTATAGGAAAAGCTAATAATGACTAAGTGTAAATAAATAAAGGAATGAACAAACAAATAAATACCTAAGTAAAAAGCCAAATAACCAGATAGTAAAACACCCAGCTATCACAAGCGTAGTGAGAGAAAAAGAAATTGAAACTGTACCTTGTTAGTCTATATCAGATCATCGACAGTGCTTAATGTGCCCTTGTTTTATTCTTATTTTCTATAATCCCTCTTATGTCAGAGGCTTATTAAAACACTCATTCCAAATTAGTTTTTTTTTAAAAGCCAACTCCCTGAGTGTCCTGCCCCCAAAGCCCCTCCTCATGCCTTAGTCTTTCTTGTTTCTTTGTATTCTCTCCTCTCTCTCTCCCTCCTCTCTCCCTCTCTCCCTCTCTCCCTCTCTCCCTCTCTCCCTCTCTCCCTCTCTCCCTCTCTCCCTCTCTCCCTCTCTCCCTCTCTCCCTCTCTCCCTCTCTCCCTCTCTCCCTCTCTCCCTCTCTCCCTCTCTCCCTCTCTCCCTCTCTCCTCTCTCTCTCTCTCTCTCTCTCTCTCTCTCTCTCTCTCTCTCTCTCTCCTCTCTCACCATAGTTCACAGTCTTACACTACAGCTCCAGGCACAATACCACACTAGGGGGCCCTGCTAATGGAGAAAGCTTATAAGGTTATTACTTAGTATCTTGGCTCCCTCCACTTTAGTCTAATGCTCCCTCTGGGGTTGGGATACATTCGAATCTGGCTTCACAATTTACCTGCTATTCATGTATGAGCCTTTCGTACCTTTCCCCACCTCTTTCTAATGTTAAATATGCCAACAGGTTTAAGCACTAATTTATAAAATGGCATGTTCGCAGTCACCCTGAATATGGCTTTGAACCTGTATTATCATGAACTTGTATATTTCATAGCCTGCTCCTGTCTAATCTGCTGCCAGGTGGTAAAGCACATTATTCCCCTCCGGGGAGAGGAGGCTCCTTCCTGCGCCCTACAGTATAATCCATTACCTCTGCCACTCAGCCGGGGAAGATATAAATAAATGCGCTCGCCTGCCATGCAGGACGGGGTCCTGGATAGCGTGCCCCTCCCATTTTGTCCTCCTCATTCATTGCCTGTGTCGCCAAGAACGTTTTCTGTCAAAGCTTATAAAGCAGCAAATCACAAAGTACAGGGAAAGAAGAGGTTCTCAGCAGGTTGCAAATATCTTATCTCTGTCATTTAGACATTTGTCAGCTCAGTAACCCACAGGCAAGGCTCGGGGAAGAATCACTGGGATGTGACACAGTATGTGGGCTGGAGTTCAGGGGAAGCTACTGCCAAGGAGTTCTGGGAGCAGGGGAAGGCAGCCTGCGCCCCAGCTGAGGCAGGGAGGGAAAAGGATGGATTTGCTAAAAGGGCAAATCATGAAGCTCTTACAAAAATTGCAGGGCACAAGTTGGATGGAGAAGAGCCTGGTTTTGTATGTTTGTCACATGTTCTGTATGTGAGAGAATGGCATACTTAACATAATGGTGAGAACGAAGCTTTGTATGCCCTATCCTATCCCATGTGTTCTATGTACTAATGGAGAATTTAACAAATGTTTATTAAGATTGACTCTAGCCCTAGCCAGTTTGGCTCAGTGGATAGAGAATTGGCCCTTGGACAGAAGGGTCCTGGGTTCCATTCTTGTCAAGGGCATATACCTCAGTTTCATGCTCGACCCCTTGCCCTGGTTAAGATAGTGGTGGGAGGCAACCAATAGATGTGTCTCTCTCATATGGATGCTTCTCTCTCTTTGTCTCTAATCCTCTATTTCACTCTCTCTAAAAATCAATGAAAAAAGATCGTCTGGTGAGGATTAGTGGCAAAAAAGTTTGACTCTAAACTGGGCAAAAAAGATTTACCTATTTAAGATAAATATAAAAGACTACACATTTTTCACTTATTCAGTTTCTCTAGATCAGGACTCAGCAAAAGAGGGGTATGAGCCAAATCTAGCTTGATGCCTGCTTTTCAAAATTAAGTTTTATTGAAACAGCTACACTCATTCATTTATGTATTGTCTATGGCTGGCTGCCTTGGATTATAACAGGGATATTAATTCTCTCAATATCTAAAATATTCAATATATATATTTGGCCCTTTACAGAAAAAAAGTTGGTCTACCTTTGCTCTATGTGATTGATCGAAAAACAAAAACAAAAACTGAATACTTGGCAATATACTGCTGCCAGCTTTCATGATCTTGGAGTCAAAAGGGGTCTCTGTGCTGAAAAGCTATGGTGGAAGCTGGACTCTACAGCAGAGGATCCCCAACATTGTCATGTTTTCCAGCCTAGGATCTGGCTTCAGGACTCTCAGGGCTAATCTCATTTGTAATGAGACCCCTCATTGGGCAAGTTATACTTTCTTAAGAAGGATTCTTAGGAAAGCAAATCTAGCTTTAAAACGATGTTTTATTTTTAACTGTGAATTTCAGTCTTTAGTAATGTCTTTTAAGATTCTTCCTTGACATAGAAAATTCCAGAGCTTCCAAAAGTGTTTTTGGTTTGTTTTTATTTTTATTTTTTGCTTATAGTTTGAGATACATAATGCAAAGAAGTAAGACAAATAAAAGAGCCCTGGCCAGTGTGGCTCAGTTGGTTAGGCATTCTCCCACGCACTAAAAGATTGCCTGTTTGATTTCAGGTCACAGTACATGCCCAGGTTGTGGGTTCAAGCCCCAGGAAGGGGCCTCAGGGGGTAGCCAATCAATGTTCTGCTCTCATGTTAATGTTTTTCCTCTCTCTCCCTTCTTATTCCTTCTCTTTTTTCTAAAATATCAATAAAAACGTTTAAAAAAAAAAGAAAAGTAAAAGAGAAGATAGACACCTGAGTATGAAATGTCAAGAGCACACAGATGTCAGAAAGGGAATAAGGAATCCATACTGTCGGGGACATGCTCATTTATTTTCTTGCTTCCTATTAGTTGTAACATCTAAAACACTGTGCTCCAAGGAACATATTTATTTCTGAAATAGAGAAAATAGAACATCTTACCAGAGCTCTCACTAAGACAACATAGAGAAAATACATCTTACCAGAGCTCTCCCTATTCTTAGAATCCTAACATCAGTTAGAGGTAGCTGTTGTCTGATCAAATGTTCTAAACAGGACTGCTAATGAGGAATGAGCTGGAAGCCCCAAGCGCACAAAGTATTACCTAGGTGATAACAAGAATATCTAGCTGCACGTGAGAGATATATTTACCCTAAATATTGAAACTATTCCACCTCATAGAAAACAAGGGTAAGTCATTGCAACCATAGCTGTTTGCATAAATCAGAACTGAATGATTTCATAACCTCTATCAAGCAAGTATTTGAAGTCTTTGAGAGGCACGGTAACAAATTAATTTAATGAGTGTTTCCTGACCACTTAATATACTCAATACATAAATTCTCATTATTATCAAAGAGGCAGGTAGCTACTTTATATGTATTGGTTAAGGGGAAGTAAGTTGTACATCATAAGAGACAGTATAATACAGGGACCAGTGTGTGAGCTCAGGGGTCAGATGGTTTGGGTTCAAATCCAGTTTCTTCTACTTCCTGCTGTGTGACTTTGGACAATGTGTTTAGCTACCGTATTTTTCGGACCATAAGACGCACTTTTTTCCCCCCAGAAGTGGGGGGAAAAAGTCCCTGCGTCTTATGGTCCAAATATAGCCTACACATACACTTTAAAAAAAAAGTATTTTTACTTGCCCTGCTCTGTGTGGTCTCTGTGTGCTTGCCCGGCTCTAAAATGGTTCTAAATGCTGCTGTTTACTTTACAGGGTTGATTACATGTGTTTATGACTGTGATGTTGGGTTTTAATGCACATAAAATATTTTAGGACACTATTTGTTTCAGAATCTTTTTTTCTTCATTTCCCTTCTCTAAAAACTGGTGCGTCTTATGGTCTGGAGCGTCTTATGGTCTGAAAAATACGGCACTTTGTGCCTTGGTTGACTCATTTTTAAAATGAAGATGATACTGATAGTCTTTCATAGGATTGCTATTTGGATTAAAGAAGTTAAAAATATAAAGAATTAAGGACTAGACTTGACTATACTAAGTGCTCAATGAATATTTATTCAATAAAGGAAACAAGATATTGCAGGGGGCAAGCCTATAAGTGAAGGCCTAGGAATCACTTCAATGGACTTTATTAAATACTAATGGCCCAGTCACTAAATTTGTGCATGGGAGGAGGGTGTCCCTCAACCCAGCCTGCACCCTCTCCAATCTGGGACCTCCCTCTTATAATTCAGAACTGCTGGCTCCTAACCACTCACCTGCGTGCCTGTTTGATTGCCCCTAACATGCCAGCTTGCTCACCCCCAACTACTTCTCCACCAGCCTTCTTACCCCCAACTGCCCCCCCCTCCGCCTTGCCAGCCTGATCATCCCAACTGTATTCTTCCTAATCGCCCCTAACCACCTCTGCTTCAGCCCCACCACCATGGCTTTGTCCTGAGGGTTTCCTAGTCTAATTAGCACAACACCTTTTTATTAGTACGTGTTATTATTATAGATTATGTTTGGTGAAGGCTGACCACAGGGACAACTAAACCTGACACCAAATCAAGGTAAAGTGTTGCAAAGCCCAATTTAAAAATCTATTGTGTCAAATTGGAAGGGCTAATAAGGTCCAACATATTCTTTTCAATTCCCAGGACTCTCAAATTCATTCACAAAACAATAATTATCTAACAAGAAAATAATTTTTCAAAAGCTGCAGTCATTTTCAGCAATACAATGGTTCCCATGCTGTTTTAAATGGTCATATATACTAGTTTATGAGAAAATGTAGAAGTAAAGCGTATTGATATAGTTCACTTTCCAGTTGGTTCATTAACATACATCAAATATCGTAACTAAAGTTCATTGTATTTTAAAAGTTATAAAAACTTATGGATGGAGTAATGGAATCATGCTAAGGCTATCATTATATGATAAGAAAGGCATCTCTTATAGCTTTCCCAAAGGTCAGAAAACAAAATTTTCAAACCTAAGAAATATTTTGTCCAGCTTCAGTTAACTAAAGGAATAGTTGCAGCTCTATTTTGAAGGGGAAAAAAAATTGGTCAAGGCTCCAGAAATGAGCATATAATTGTTGAACAGATTTGTGCTTTAATATGTGTTAAGCTTGATCTTATGTGTATACAGCAGTAGAAATAAACTGCATCCCTTTTCAAATAGGTTTGAATGTGATGCCAAAATATGTGACCTTGGAAGAGCAAGTTATTTGAGTTTCAATGTTCTCAACTGTAACATGGCCATCATAGTTTCCTCTTCATAACAACTTAAAATGAAATTTAAATAAATACCATTTTGAATGCACCCATCCTATTATCTGGACCAGTTCTATGGTAGAGCCAGCTCATAAAATTGCTATATTTTAAAGCTATTTTTGCAATTTAGCCATTATGAAAACCTAAAATAGCTAAAATTATAATAAAATGTATTAATAGTATATTAAAAACAAAGTTAAAAAACTTAAAATTTATTACTTCCTGCTTATTTTACTACTCCTTATGCTCTTGAGGTTATTTATGTATATAGTATTTGTATGGTGAAAATATATAGAATTATGTATCAATTCTGAGTTTAGTGTTATCATACATGTGACTTGCAATCAACTATGGTGGGAATGTTTTACATTACAGAAACATCACAAGTTTGCACTGTGTATATCTATGTATGTGCTAGTTCTTAACATTTATTAGTAAACTGCTTTTCCTGGCTCTTCTAAAATAACCCTCCCTCCAGTCTTCCACCTTCCTTCCCTTCCTTTCTTTATTAGAAAGTTCTTCTTAGTCCACAGAGCCCATTAATTTCCTCTTTGTTCTTCCCCTTTCTCTATGAGCAGCAAAGAGCTACCTCGAAATGACTGAAATATTTCATCATAAAATTATCTACCTTAAAATGCTTTCTCTATTTTCAGATTCAAATGTGGGCATTTTGATTTTAGGACCTATTTAAGAATCTTTAATCTATTAATCCATTTTATTCTCTCTTGCTCAGCTTTTATGAACAAGGTAGTGAGATTCATTTTCATACCATTAGTATAAAAAGAAATCAAATCAATCCAAGTTATGCAGCAAATTTCCTGGATAATCACAGGTATAATCCAGCATCTGAATAACTAACATCTTTCTATTCCAAGATAATCAAACCTTATTCTCAGAACTAATGCTATTCTATATGTCATGTTCTTTGGAAAGAGAAGAGAAGGAATTTAGGCCCAATTCAAGTGCTGGCTCTTTAATTATTCCATGAATTAAAAAATAAAGTATATATAATTTGACTTGGATCAAAATATAATCTTACCTAGAAATATGCATAGAACCAGTGAGTTAAAAAGGTTTTATCCCCCTTTGGATGCCTTGCCAAACACATTTATATTTTAGGTTAAATACATCAACATTAATGCATTTTATAATAAAAAAAAATATTCAGATGTCCACAAATGCCTTACCAATTCAGGAACAGGCACTGCTCTATACAGCAGAAATGGTGTTGCTTCCTCACTAGCATTTTTCTGAAAAAAAATTCTATTGATCTGTCCCCAAAGAAAGATTTAACTAGAAGATTGATAAGCTATAAAAAAAAAAAAAACTCTTTGAAAATTAGCTCTTACATGAAATCCCTTTAATAGTAAGACCATTTAATCATGCCAAAAAAAAATCAACAAGGGTTTCTTATTGTTGTGGATTGGGTGGTTGTTGGGCTATTATTGTTAGCAGTTTCCCACTGTAGGCTTTGCCTCCTTAGCTGGGTAAAAAGTGCAACTTATGACTTCCAGGTGCAAACCACGGTTATCATTCTCAAAATCAACTGGACATTTGTTTTGCTTCTTTGTGAAGTTCCCCAGGGGTAAGGTTAAAAGTAGAAACAATAAGGGAGTAAGAAATCAGGGGAGAGGATTTTAAAATCACATGTTACAAACAGAGAACAGAATCACAGAACGATACAAAGACAGTGGACTCCAAGACAGGATGGCAAGACACACATGCTTTATAGCTGTGCAAGGAATAGCAAACACAGGAACAAAACCAGACAGAGATGCTGCAAGAGCAGCTCTTGGGGCTACTATGACCCAATGCAAATAATAATAAAAAAAAGAGAACCCATGGAATTATAACTACAAAAGAAAGTTACCCCCATAACTCATACACTGGACTTGCTGGGTTAGCCTGGATGTGTCACTGGATGAAACACAAGATGGCATCTTTAAAGCCCATGCGTTGGTGATGGAGGCCATGGTTAGTTGATCAGCTACAAAATTGTCACTGCATGCCACACAATGATCCTGGGCTTGTCCAGAAATAAAAGATACAACAAATACTCTATATCTGCAATAAAATTCTTTTTATGCCATCTGAAATTTGTGGAGAGGGGTGTGTCTCTTTGTTTGTTGTTCCTGCATGTTTTTATTTATTCATTTATTTATTTTGTATTTCCTGGCTTATTTGTCCTCTTAATTGTCATAAAAGGGAGAGTAAAGGCAAGTGGCCTGTGCAGATATGGGGGAAAATAAAAAGAGAAAAGGGAAGAAATTAAAGGGAAAAAATATACATTGGAGGAAGAACAGGAAAACAGTATTTCATTCTTTTGTACACAACTTTCTTGGATTTTGTTGGGTTTGTTTTGTTTTAAACATAAATACTGGAGGGATAGCTGAAGGGTAAAAATTCTAAATTAGGATGGCAAGAAAAGATTTTGTTGCCTTGTTTGATTTGTATATCTATATATCTCTCAGTATTTAAAAAACAATGATTATAATTACTCTTAAAGGATAGCAATGAGTTAAAAATAGCCATAATGTCCAAAATATTAAATATGAATCAGAACAAAATAAAATAAGTTGAACCACCAAAAATTCATGCGGCACAAGATGAGGTGAAATAACAGAAAATGTTTTTCAAATATATACAAGGCATATATCTATTTATACATATATGCAAGGATATGCATATGTGGATAGATATATCTGTATAATTTTTCTCTCCACCCCTCTCAGGGATAACTGAAGTATGGAATCATCATTGTAATTATGATAAAGAAGAAAGCAAAACCTAAAGAAAAATTAACATGCGTTGTTTATCAAGTTAAAACAGTATCATGCATGTTCATGTTGGCTGATGTAACAATGATGGTGTGAATTTCTGTGTAAAACACATGGCTGATGGCAGGGGCTATTGTTAATCTCTGATTTTACATTAGTCTAATCTCATCTATACTGTGTCTACATATATATGAAGTAAGAGGCACTATAAATTTAGTATACACACATACAAATATATGTGTATATATATATAGGTACACACAGTACATACAAAAGCTTCAGGGGAAAATATAGAACATGAAGCATACAAGAAAATCCATAAAAGCCTCTCTTTTAAAACCCAATCCCTTTTTATTTATTCATTTTTAGGGAGGATTTGCTTAATACTTTCATTAAGCTCATTCCTTATCAACTACTTGCACTGGCATTTGAAATCAGGAAGTTCTCACAAGTTTGGTTTGAAATTCAACAAGCCCATTCTTGAGCTATTTCCTAAGAAGCCCTGACCCTAGACCACACTGTTATATGGGATTCAAAGAAAACTTTATGATTGAACTGTTCTAATTCTGCCACTGTAATCAATCAGAAATTCTGTGCCCCAAATCTAAGATACGAAGAATGGTGTTTGGGATTACTTGATTCTGTCCCTGGCTGGATCATCTGTAATTGCTCTTGGCTCTTGCCTGTCTATGAATGGGATATGCTATTTGCTGAATTAAAGACCCATTTTTAGAGTTCTGATAATGTCCTAGAAATTTCCAGTCATTGTCCACTCTGTTTCTTCCCTTCCTATCCATTCTTTTCTTTTATTCCCCTGACTTTTCTGTCTTCCTTAATAGACAATAAATTTATAGTAATAATGAAAATGTTTTATAAATAAGTGATTTATTAAACTTTCAAATGAAAGTATATATATATTTTTTTAATTTATTATTTTATTAGATTTTTTATTTTTGTTATGAAATTTATGATAATGGTTAATCCATGAGCCTGAGTAATGAATTACATAATTGTCTAACAAATATTTAGGATACTTTCTTATATTTATATTTCTATTATAACTCCAATTTTCAAAAAGATTTATCATTAGGGATTTAAAGGGCACATGTTTGTTCCAATATCTTAAAAATTAGTTTGGGTTGGGGTAGAGTTGGGTTATTAAAAAGTGATACAATTTATCACTGAGTAGGTTAATTAGTGAAAATAGAAACTCTACCATTAAAATTTGAAACATCATGTGCCAATGAACATACTCTATTAATTTATAGATCAGCAAAGGGAATTAAAAAATTAGTAGGATATAGCCTAGACTTTATATGTGAGCAACTATTTGCTTTTGTATGCTTTATAAATATATTATAACTCAAATGTAAGAATGACTCATGTCTACAGCCAATACTGATTAATTACATTAACAAATGTTACGTCTACTTAAATTTTGCTTTCCAAAGCTAAATCATTTCTCAAACTACTTTATTGGAAGTATTTTTAAGTGTCCCCAAGCTCTTCAAGGTGAAGTTCTGGACACTGTGATACTCAAACATCCCTATAGCATTTTATTTAGCATTTACTATATACCAAATAGCCACTCGACTAATAGCCACTTGACTGATAACATTTAAATATGATTTTCATTACCAATCATGAGTCCCACCTGGAATTTTTTTTCTAAAATTAAAAAAATAATATAAATATTTTTTTGTAATAAAAACATACAAGTTGTTAACTCTTCAAGCTTGCTGGAGACACTTATGTGTTTATAGGAAAACACTCAAGATTACAAACATCATATTTAAAAAGCAATTTAGTTTTTTTCACCCATGGATTCTGGAGAACAGACTCTATTTTGTTGTTGTTGTTCTGTGCTAGAAAAGTATTATTGTCTTAACATAGCATTGTCTTAACACTTCCCACAGTGTTCCAGCAAATAAAACCAGGAATGATTTGGTGAGCTTTAAGCAATTCAGTGCCAGATTTTCATATTATAAATATTTCACTGGAGTATCTCAATCTGATAAAGATTAAGAATCCAGTTCCACCTGAAGAATACAAACTGGGGGATGCTACTGTTGTTTCACTAAGTTTAAGTTTCATCCACATTGGGTTGAGTATTATAGTGAAACAAACAATAACACCAAATGCAAATGTAAGGACTATAGAGTTGAAGAGTAAAAATACATCTGAGAACCATTTTGGAAATAGTAATTATTTGGTGATCTCAGATTACTGCCATTAAACATTCCCATCAATCCAATTATTATAAAAGTTGTTTAGCACAGTACTCTTGACCATGGATGTGTTCCATTTTTACTTCCTTTTACTGTCTGCCCTCTGGTGGAAGTGCTGTCCCTTGAAAAACCTTGTTAGCTGACAGCCAGAAAAACAAATCCCTGGATAATTGCTGGATGAATCAATATAGTTGTTAATTATTGCCATGCCAATTTCTCAGGTGTTAAAGGGATTTCTTTTTAATTTTTCCTCTGTTATGTGACTCCTGCCCCCAAGGACTTTTAGAGCTTGAGGCCATAAATATGTAAAATTTAGGAAGTTAGCCCTAAACAGTTTGGCTTAGTGGATAGAGAGTTGGCCTGTGGACTCAAGGGTCCCAGGTTCAATTCTGGTCAATGGCATGCACTTTGGTTGCGGGCACAACCCCAGTAGGGGGTGTGCAGGAGGCAGCTGATGATGTTTCTCTTTCATCAGTCTTTCTAACTCTCTCTCCCTCTCCCTTCGTCTCTATAAAAAAATCAATAAAATATACTTAAAAATAAAATGGTAATCTAGGAATAAATTTCTATTTCCAAAGATGGAAACACTGGGGGTAGGAACAGAGGGGAGGGAGAGAAAAGAAAAAGAAAATCAATGTCATCAAATACTCTTTATTTCAGAATTGATTTAGATCACAAAATGAACTTACAGAAGATCTTAATTGTTATTTGGCTTCCAAAGTCTCATGAAAAAACTCCTATTTTCTAGTGGTTATTTGAATTCTCTCAAGCTCTCTATATTTTGTTATTGTTGATCCAGATATGTAAGAAGGACAATAAAATATAAGCTTACTGCACAATTTAATATCAATAGAGTATAGTTGGAAAGGAAAAATGTATATACAAAGTTACAAATATAAAATATTTTTAAATGTGTAATTTAATAAGTATAAAACATATAAACAATTAGGTAAGCTTGTGAAAAAGCTGACCAAGATACATAAATTAAGAAATACAAATGTCTATTTAATTTTTCTATATATCTTTTTTATAGAATATTTATTAAAGTTGTTTAATGTATAATTTCTCAGTCATTTTGGAAGTTCTTTATTATAAGGACAATTCTTTTGTTTGATTAAAAAACAGCAGCCACAGTCAGGTGATTATTCAGGACCTTCACATTGAATATATTCAACTTCTTAAAACACAAGTTTCCTTCTATATTTCTGAGGTAATGTTTTTATTATTTCTGCAGTGTCTGGTGGACCCTATTGGATCAGCCAATCTAATGATTTACTTTCCTTAGAATGCTGAGAAATTGAAGAAGAGTGAGATGGTAGTCCTGCTGATATCAAAACTTGTGATACGTTAGGTTTAGGATTGTCTCTTCTGTTAGGGAACCTTATTAATGGAGTATGTGGCTTGACCACCTGCACAACCCTGCTAGCAGATGCTATCTTGCTGCCCATCATGACCCTGAGAAGGGGCAGCTTTCACAAATCTAAATATTAAGTAAACATTGACTTATTTTGTATGAAACATTATCAACTTTTATAAATTAGGAAAGTTAAAATCCTGACCCTCAACTTTAGGTAGTTAAATAGTGATTCTAATATTCTTCTGAATATTTTAATTTGATGCATATAGTTTTATACTTTAAAGGCTCAATTCTGGGTTTTTAAAGCAAATATTAAGAATTTGTCATCTTCCATTTTAATCATTATAAATGATTTAGTTCCTTGGAGTAGAAGGGTTAGGGAAAGTAGAGAATTCTTTTTGTTGAACATATGTGGATTTGTTAGGGTGATTTTCACTTAAATAAAATTATATATTTTAAATAATTCAGAAGGTTTTAATTATCTGATT
This sequence comes from Pipistrellus kuhlii, assembly GCF_014108245.1. Lineage (NCBI taxonomy): Eukaryota > Metazoa > Chordata > Mammalia > Chiroptera > Vespertilionidae > Pipistrellus > Pipistrellus kuhlii. The sequence continues at coordinate 7,813,069 of NW_023425404.1, forward strand.
AAGGGGAGATGAAGTCAGACATTTGAAAAATCTCCAATTTTAATTTAAGATTATGAAGTACTTTGTAAGTCATACAGATTCAATCAATAAATACTAATTGAGCTTTTACTCTTTGTCTTATTGTCATGGTTTAGGACCTAAACTTAAACTTTAGGTGATTGTTGTTTTTTTAAAACTCATTTACATATTTTTCAGAGAAAATATACAAAGAAAATTTGAGATCCATTGGATTTGCAAGGTTTCTAAACTATCATCAACCAAACTCCAAACACTTTTACGTTGTCTCTAAACATCATATGACTGAGCTACATCAAATTTGAGTGCCAAAGAGGGCTTTGGGCATGAAAGGCAATTGCTTGCCTCTTACTCAAAAACATCAGCTTTAAGACCAATTTTGATTTAAAGAAAGTTATATAAGAAGACTAATTTCATTTAAAATGTGATGCCCACATGAAAATAAAAGTTGTTGGATTAGTATATACTAAACTGCCAGGATTTATGAAGAGCAAGAGCTTCTAATGGATTTCAATCAGAGAAGAACTTAGAGAAGCTAAATGCTTTATAACTGAGATAGCTAGAAAAATCATAAACTTGCTAATACAGTGAGAGAAGACAAGGCAATGTTAAGTAAAATTGAACAAGGCCTGGGTAATTAGCCAAATTTAGCGTATTTCATCAAATATTGAGCATGGCAAAGAGTAACATTTTAGAAACTGAGGCAATGAAGTAGGTTGTTTAAAGCCAGAATTGTAATCTTATTATTTATATGGAATTTCAAGATTAACTTTGTCAAAATTATGTAACTGTCACCATTACCTGGTACTGTATGGGCAGTAAATGAAATCCTTCTCTCTAGGTAGTGCAAGAACTAGCCCCAGAAACAACTGTTTAATTGTTTCTGGATTTAAATATATATATATATATATATATATATATATATATATATATATATATATATAAAATTAATTTTTTTTATAGAGAGGAAAGAAGAGGGATAGAGAGTTAGAAACATCGATGAGAGAGAATCATCAATCAGCTGTCTCTTGCACACCCCCTATTGGGGATGTGCCCGCAACTAAGGTACATGCCCTTGACCAGAATCGGACCCGGGACTTTTTAGTCTATCCACTGAGCCAAACCAGTTTCAACTGTTTCTAGATTTTAAATTCCATTTTTTTTAAATGTGAAGGCTATGGAAATATTTCCCATATAATATCAAGAAGGGCTTGATAAATCTATGCTCTGTAACCTTCACCAGTGTTAATTTGGCCCCAGAGCAAAACTTGTGCATCAATAGGAATATTTACCCCCTTCCTCTAAGGAATATGCCTCTGACAAATTTCCCTCAGTATCTGAATCACTTACCAGGAGTACTTTATAGAGTAAATAAAATTAGAAAGAAGAAATGCTCATCCTTCAAATGTGATGAGTTGAATGATCCCAGGCAAGGGAAATCAATAGCTGTGTCTTAGAGCACATGTTAGCTGCTTCAGGGTTGGCATCCTGTCACCTGATTTATTTATATACCCTTCCCCTACTCCCTTGCAAAACAGAACAGATTGTTTAAAACCTGCTTTAATCCCCCATGCACCCCATGTAATTATATTACTAAAGAAAATACTGGCATTGAATTCTGTCCTCTGCCTTTGAATCAGCAGAAACACCTGTGCAACCACTAAAAAGCCATTGGACTTAGTTTTCTGCCACTCAGGTTTGAAGCTGGTCATGTTCAGTATCAAATGGCAACATATAATTACACCCAGGAACTGTAAAAATTGTGAATATGAGATCTGGAAAAGCCCCTTGTGTTATTAGGGAGATGACTATGTGGGGTGGAGGGAGGTAGAAGGGGGAAATGGCAGTAATATTTCAAAATGACCAAGCCTCAATTTTTATAAGAAGACTTAAAATCTAATGATTTGAAAAAGATGTTTGTGTATGTATGTATATAAATATCACTGCTATAAAAGCAAGAAAACTAGAGAAAGAGTAAACAGGAGTAAAGTTTAGGTAACTATTGATCATGGAATCAGTTAATATGGGGATCTTGCCATATTCATATGTGAATCCCTAATACCTAGTACAGTGCTTGGCAAACTCATTAGTCAACAGAGCCAAATATAAACAGTACAAAGACTGAAATTTCTTTTGAGAGCCGAAAACCTAATTCTGCGCATGGGCCACAAAGATTCAATCTCACAGTACATGTGTGCCTGCATGTGGTATGTTGTGGAAGAGCCACATTCAAGGGGCCAAAGAGCCACATATGGCTTGAGAGCCACAGTTTGCCAACCACTGACCTAGAACATAAGAGGTATTTGTTGGAGAGGTCATGCAGGTGGTAAAGCTCCTTGTTCTCTTTTCTCTGACAGTTCATTTATGAGAATTATTAGAACAGGAAGGACTCAAATGTAGATATGCATTGTATCCTTCCTAAGTGCTAAGAAATATTTATTAAATGAATGACTGAATGAATTAATTAATAAGTACTTGGTGTTCAAGTGCCAGTATAATTAAGTGCAACTGCCCCTTTTTTAAATTATATTTTAGTATAGTTGATATACAATATTATATTAGTTATATTAGTTTCAGGTGTACACTATAGTGATTTGATAGTCTTATATCTTGCAATGTGATCACCTTAGTAATTCTAGGAAACATATCATTTTTCAGACTTATCACAATATTATTTACTATATTTCCCATAACCTTTTTTCACCCATTCCCTACCTCTCTCCCCTCTGTCAACCATCTCCTTAGTCCATGTTTCTATGAGTCTGTGTTTGTTTTTGTTTGTTTTTTTTGGTGGGTTTGGTCTTAGATTCCACAGATAAGTGAAACCATATGGTATATTTCTTTTTCTGTCTGACTTACTTCTCTGACATTAATAACATCTAGAGTTAAAACCTCACTTAATACATTGAGATCATTACAGAATAATTTGAAAAAAAAATCTGACTAACCAGGTCACAGTTACTTTTATTCCACACAAAAGGGAACGGATCACACTCCAAGGTGAAAAGGCCCCACATAGTTATGTTATGTCTCTAAGTCATGCTAAGGACAGGCACCCACAGAACTTCCTGGATCCAAAGCCACTTGCAAGTCACCAGCAATCAGGCTTCCACAAAATGTGAAAACTTGTAAATCATTCTGGGGTAACAGGCATATTTTTACTTCTGCTATATTATTTCTTCATGAAGCTTAAATTGCTCTAGAATTAGCAAAATAAAATGTTTACTGGCTTGCTTTTTTTTTTTTTTTTAAGGAAAGGGGGAAAATTAAAGCAACCCAAAGAATCAATTAGAAAATTCTATTTACTTCTCTTAGCTTTTGCAGAAATAAGATCTTAACCCAACTCCAGCTTTTAATTCTTTTAAACATACACAGAAATTCTATGATATCTGTTCTCTATTATATTTATAAATGTTTAACGTAGAGCAAGTCTCAAAACAGATGACTTGGGAAAGTTGATAGGAAATAATCAGGGACTACAGTTAACTGCTGGACATTATATCATATAAAACTCACTCTAAAGAAAAGCCATAAAACATCAAAATGTATCTGGGTGCAAATGGGGAACACACGGAAGCTCCTAATTGCCCAAGTCCTCGGACTTCAGCACAGCGAATACATTTTGAAGCATCTCAGCTGTTGACATGGCATCACTTGCTACTAATTTTGTGTTTCCTCTATTGCTGCACAAATTCTCTAAACACCCAATGAACAAAATTAGTATAGATATAATACCATGTGAACTGCTGTTGAAATCCCATGAAAAATGTCTTTGTTTTTGGGTTTTGTTTTGTTTGCCATTTAGGCTCAGAATAATTCATGAGGTTTAAGTGATCATTACAGCTCCACTTGGGATAGATAATTTTTTGATGTCATTCCACTATAGGCCTCTTCATGCTCCTACCACACCCTGTCAATTTCCACCAGCCACTGGCTGCTATGCATTTGCTGTTCCCAGGGTCAATCTGGGTGTTTGCTCAAAGAGGGTTGAATACCATGGATTTTTCTTTATCAAGGAACTGACTTTAAATTTCCCTGGGATCTTGTTACTCTTTCCATGGGATTTGATGCTTTAGATTACACATTAATATTTATATATTTATATATGTATACTTATACATATATAGATATGGGAAATATACACATTAACACACTATAATATCTATACAACACATGTCTATTCACATATACGTATGTATTGTTTTTTGCAAATGAAAAAATAAAGCAAGCAAAACAAGACTGACCTAACCTACCTGTACTCGGTTCACATTCAACAAAGTCTTCATCATCGCTTGAACATTCAGCAGATGATACAAGGTCATCTGATGTTGGCTGTGCATGTAAAGAAAATAAAGGGTAGGGGAAGAGAGAGGAGAGAGAGATAAGGAAACCAATGAACAAAAGCATAGACAACTTATCATGGTGTCCTGCCTCCATCATTATTACTGTTTTTCTTCTCTAAGAGGGAATACTGTAGAATGCAAAAATTTTAACTTCCCTGTAGCTGTGAATGGCTCTGGACCTGGACAATCTGTGTGGGTCTTACGTGAAGCTGAGTGACCCAACCTGGTTCTAGGAGACTCATTTGTAGCCCAGGAAATCACATGGTCATCCTGACTCTCTTCTGACTTTAGTTTCAATTTTGAGAATCAGAGGGGCAGGAAACAGGCTATTGCAAAGGGTGGGCAATACAAGAGTACAAGCCAGCCCAGGAATGCCCTGCAGCTTTGAAAGAGTTTCAAATGCATATGGTGTGCGGTGTTGAGTGTATGATTTGGTGGTTGTGAATTGGTAGGCAGATATAATTAATGAATGTTGTGGAATGCAGTCTGTTCAGGAATGGGGTAAAGGCTTCCCTGGCTAGCAGCAATGTCTTTGTGTAATTGGTGCAATTAGCTGAATTTGTAATGTGCACCAGCAGAGAGATAGCAACAAGAGTCTCTTGATACAGGTAAGAAGAAAATCTCTTGTCGCAATAATAGTAATTCAACTTGAGACCATTTGTTTTTCTATTGGATCCCAGAGAAACTCCCTATTTGCCGGGGATCTGCTGGGAGGAATATAGGGGCTGTGGGTATGGCTAGTAAGAAGAACCCTTGCTACATAATAATAGATGAGAAGACTTCTTTGTGTGCCTGGTACATGCACAAGAAATACTGTTGAGTTAGTTAATCTATACATCTTATAAAAAGAAACACATTTTGTCCTATTATATACATAAGGGCAATATACAATAGAGTATATACTGGTTTGCTGGTCTTATTCCTAATGCACTGAAGTCTGAATCCATATTCAAGAGCAAAAGCAATTATAAGCTAGATGCTGTGCAAGCCTGTATACGTATTTATTAATTATAGTTATTATTAAGCAACATAATTTTTACAACAACTCTTTGGGACAGGTGCAATTATCATACTTTTAAAGAGAACTGAAGTTCAAAGAGATTAAGTAAGTTGCTGAGGGACACACATCTAATAAAATATAGTGAGTGAGAATTTGAATAGATAAATGTTATTCAAAGTCTTCATTTGTGGCCCACATGGGTTTCTCAATACTCTTTCTTACATGATGTTATTCATTGAATTGTGTCCCCTCAAATTCCTATGTGGACATTCCAGTCCCCACACCACAGAATGTAACTGGAATTTGAGGTTAGGTCTTTAAAGAGGTAATAAATTTAAAATAGGGTCACTAGGGTAAACCTAATCCAATATGACAAGTGTCCTTATCAAAAGATGAGACTAGGACACAGATGCACCAAAAAGGATAACACACCATGTAAAGGCACAAGGAGAAGACAACCATCTACAAGCCAAGGACAGAGCCCCCGCTCCCCACCCGCCCAAAAAAAAGTAACTCAGCTGATACTATGAACTTGGACTTCTGGCTTCTAGGACTATAAGAAAACAAATTTCTGTTGTTTAAGCCACACAGTCTAAGGTACTTTTGTTATGGCAGTTCTAGCAACCAAATACACGTGACAACCCATATGCTTCGTTTTCCCAGACAACATCTGTTTGGAAATACTCATTCTAGGCACAAAATTATTGGGCACATCAATGAACAGTAGAAAAACCACATTAGGTCATTGATTTCACTTAACTGATGGTGGCAGAGCAGTGCCTTAACCCACCTCTTTATTCTACAACCAAGGCAGATACTTTTACCCCGTTCTTCCTTAAAGTTAATAGAAGGATAATTTTCAAACATACTTTTTTTTCCCTTCAATTAGACGCTACTGAAGTGTGCATTTCATTTCCAGCAACTGATGATGTCAGTTGTGTCCTGGAGCCCAATTTTTCCTTTATTTTTATTATATATATCAATATATATATATATCAATATATATATATCAATATATATATATATATATCAACATATATATATAATTATATTTATATAATTTTTTAAAATATATTTTATTGATTTTACACAGAGAGGAATTGAGAAGGACAGAGAGTTAGAAACGTCGATGAGAGAGAAACATCGACCAGCTGCCTCCTGCACACCCCCTACTGGGGATTGCCTCCAACCAAGGTACATGCCCTTGACCAGAATCAAGCCTGGGACCTTTCAGTCCTCAGGCCGATGCTCTATCCACTGAGCCAAACCAGTTTTGACCAATTTTTCCTTTAGAGAAATGGCCAGTTTACTCCCCTGGAGGTTCCTGCTGGCATGGGGCCTCATGCAGGTCCACTCCGGGGTATTTAGGAAGAGAGATGGCAAGGAAATAAATGCCTACTATACACATGCATAAGGCAATTATAAGAGGCAGACACTATTTTTGCAAGGGCCACAATCACTTTTAGATCTTTCTAAAGGATGCATTATGTCCAGGGGTGATTCCTCCCCCAAGGCAGCAATGATTGTTTTGGGTGGAGGGAGCAGATCTTAGCTATAACAAGGGTTTATGACCTACCAACAGCCCATAGTACTTAAATAAATATACAGTATATCTGTGACATTAAAATTTTATAAGATAAGGGCAATTAGGAAAAAAAAAGTCTCAAAAACAAAACAAAACAACAAAAAACAAAAAAACTCCGTAGAGGGTGGTAATGAAAAAGTGTTGGAGAATACACTGCTACAATATAATCAATTGGAAATTAATTGTTGGTGACTTAATTATAAGGAACTTACGAAATGGCCCATATACTGCTTAACTAGTTTTGGTCTCTAGAAATGAGTAAAACCTGGTGAGTTAATGAAAATCTAGTGAGCTAATCTCAAGAACAGAAGGCCACGCTATAAAAAAGGTCATTGAGCAAGTGTATGGAAACAATGCATGATTCCAACAGAAACCAAACAAACAAACAAATAAAACAACCCCACAATAAACATTAACACAACATTAGTTATATTATGTTAACTTAATTCTAAGAAATTTATCTTAATTTTTATTGGCCAAAGAAATTATTTTTTTGTTTGTTTGTTTTTTCAAGAAAAGTACTAGAATTTTGAGATTGAAAAAATACTATTTTCTTCTCCCTTCTCCACCTCCTCATACTAGACAAGTTTTCTCCCCTATGGTTTAGATGACATTGTATATAGCTACATTCTCCTTCCCCCTTACCATCTCAACTTCTGTCTCCAAAATTGGCCCCTAACCCCCATGTAGACCCTATGCATATGTTCTTCCATGTTCTTGCTCCCTTTCTCCCCAGTTCACTGTCTCTGGGCCCCATTTCCCAGAGATTTGTTTTCTGCTGGTCTTCTCTATGAATATGGATAAATGCAACATTTCTCCCAGGCAAGAGAGGCACATTTATCAGCAGTTCTGATAAATGGTGGCTAGACTTGAAGGTTAAATGAGAGGCAGACCATTAGATGGTGGTTAAGAGCAAGCCTGACTTTCTACTACACTTTCAGCTGGTAACCTGGAGAATCAAATTATTTCCTTCTCCAACCCTCTTTTTTTTTTTTCATCTATAAATTGGGATAAACAGAGAGTTTCATTATTAGTTGGATATTGATTTAAATGTAATATTTAAAAGTGAAAATCTAGCCTGGTTGGTGTGTCAGTGGGTGAGCGTTGATCTATGAACTAGGACGTAGAGGTTAGGTTCCTGGTTAGGGCACATGCTGGTGTTTCAGGCTCGATTCCCTGGTGATCAGTGGGTATCATAACTAACAGTTGGAGTGTCTGCCCCCTGGTGGTTATTGCACTTTATAGGTACCAGTTAGCTGGTCTGCCAGTCACTTAGACTTTTATATATATAGACTAGTGGCTCAGGGCATAAAATTCATGCATGGGGGTGGGGTTCCCTCAGCCCAGCCTGCACCCTCTCCAATTGGGGACCCTTGGGGGATGCTGGCCTGATCTCGCCCCCAACTGCTTTCCCCTGCTGCTCTGATTGCCCCTAACCCTGCTGGCCTAATCTTGCCTCCAACCCCTTTCCCCTGCTGGCCTGATTGCCCCTAACTGCCTCTGCCTACCTGATTGCCCCTAACTTCCCTCCCCTGCCAGCCTGATCTTGCCCCTGTTGGCCTGATCACCCCTAACTGCCTCTGCCTCAACCTCCACCACCATGGCTTTGTCTGGAAGGAGGTTGGATGTCTGGAAGATTACTGGTTGACCTGGTCTAATTTGCATATTATCCTTTTATTAATATAGATAGATTATATAGGATAGGATTGCTTAAATTGGGGGGAAAGCCCTTTTCATTAGAAGGAGATACTCTTGGCAGACAAAAATACATAATCCTTATGTATGGAATGATATCCAGCTATATGCACTATACTGCTAAACCAGTCATTTAAAAATTGAACCACTGTTTTTCACCTTACACCAAACAGCTATTGCCCTTAAAACTCCTCCTCAGCTCCAACCTTAGGTTCTGCCTTCATAGTTCACCCAAATTAGGTTCTAATTGGTCAGTTTCTATGCCAGTCAGCATCAAAAGCTCCACCTCCTAGGTAGCCATTGCATCCTTGTACTTCACCCAGATTTGGTTCTGATTGGTGAGTTTCTATGTCAGTCAGTGTCTCCTGGCCAATCTCTGGGCCTGATCAGAGAGGTGGGTGATGATTGCTGGCATCGCCCAGAGAAAGAGAGGCAAGGTCTGATCAACAGCTGCCACAGAGGCTGTGGATCAGACCCTGCTTCTTTCTCTGGGCCTAATCCACAGCTCCCTCAGCAGTCAGTGCTGGGTTGCTGCAGTGACCCAGCACTGACTACAGGACTGACTTGAGGTGTTTGGTGGCTCAGGGTATAAAATTAGGGTTTGGTCACCCTAACCCTAACCCTTTTGGACATTATGGACCCTGGATCTTTATATATATATAGTCTAGAGACTCAGTGCCCATGAAATCTTCACGGTTATGGTCCTAGGCCTAGCCTGGCCTCTGATGCTGGCCTCTGCCACCTGAGACACTATGTGACGCTCCTCACTCCAGGATAGTCTGCAATGCTTGTGGCCCCTTTACTGCTCTGAGAGACGTCCCCATTCCACTACTGCTCTGTGAGGCTCCTCTCCACCCCAACACTGCTCCACAAGGCTCCTTCCACCCCGCCATGCTCCGGGAAATTTCCCCTGCCCCAGGACTGCTCTGACTGCTCCACGAGGATCCGCCCACCCCTTGACTGCTCTGTGAACACCCCCTCCCCAACTGCTCCACAAGCCCCTCCCCTACCCCTTGACTGCTTCACGAAGCTTGCTGCCACCCTACAAAGCTTGCCACTGGAAACTCCGTGAAACTTCCCCTGCCCTGCCACTGCTCTGCGAAGCTCACCCCTCCGCAGGACTGCTCTGCAAAACTCCCCTGCCCCGTGACTGCTCCATGAAATTCACTGTTGCCTGTTGACTGTTCCTTTAAGCTCGCTGCTGCCCCATGAAGCAGCCTACTGCTGATGCTGCCACTGCCCTTCAACAATCCCCAGTCCTGTTCACCACCATCCCCCACCCTCATGGAGAGCGACTTGGGGGCCAGGGAGAAGGAGGGTACTGAGAGGTGCTCCATGCACTTCATTGTGACTATAGTCAGTTCAGTCATGATGGCACCTGGCTCTTTATATATTAGGATATGCATAGCCCATGGACATGGCAATAGGGTAGTGAAGACTTTGGAGGGTAGAGGCTGAGAGAAGGGGGGAGTGAGGGGTAATGGGAGATATATGTAATACTAATCAACAATAAAACTATATTTAAAATTGTAATAAAGCAGCTAATATGCTAATCATTTTATTTATTTATTTATTTAAAAATATATATATATTTTATTGATTTTGTACAGAGAGGAAGGGAGAGAGATAGAATTAGAAACATCGATGAGAGAGAGTCATCGATCAGTTGCCTCTTGCACACCCCCTACTGGGGATATGCCCACAACCAAGGTATATGCCCCTGACCGAAATCGAACCCGGGTCCCTTCAGTCCCCAAGCCAACGCTCTATCCATTGAGCCAAACTGGTCCCAGCTATGCTAATCATTTTAAAAAGTAGCAATCTTAGGCTGTGTGGGTACATTTTCCCAAAATCACAACCATTTTTCATGATTACTCATAATTCCTTAGAGAAAAAGAGTAATTAGAACTCGAGAAGAAAAATATATCTGAACTACATATCTAGAACCCTGCCTACTAAGCACATTTACCACTTATTAGACTTTTGCTATATTCAGGCTTTGCGCTAAGAAGTTAAAACATGTTAACTTTTTTAGTTCTCATAATAACTAAGGGTGCAGACATTTGTAGTGACATCTGCTATTTTGAATGGTCCACCATCTATTCTCCTTCAAGTAACAGCATTGCTTTAGGAAACTCTTCCATTGTATACTTGTCAAGAATGCTCATCAAGGTGCCTTCCATGTCATCTTCTCCACATTTTGCCCCCTCATCACGATTGTCTAAAGCTCTCATATTCCCAATGGCTAGGCTTATAGGGTTTATCTATTATGGTTCCCATATATCAAAAAGCAATATGATAAGTCATTCTAGGAAAAATAAAAGATCTAGCCACCCTCAGTGATATATGCCTATATTATCAAGGTGTTCTGTTCATTCCTTCATTCATTCCTTTATTACTTGAATAAATATTTATTGAGCACCTATGTGTCAAGCACTGTAACATTAAGAGGAATAAAGTGATAGATAAAACGCAGTTCCTCTGCTCTGGGATTTCATAGTCTCTGAAGAGGCATCCAAGTAAACAGGCAAACCCTACATAGTAAACTGAATGTAAGACAAGTATAAACACAAGATGCTAAGAGAGAAAATGGCAGGGGAGAAGAGAGAGTTCCTGGGCAGAGAGGAAGTGGAAAATGAGCCCTTGGAGCAGGCAGTAGTGCAGCAGGGAAGCTGAGAGCTGTGGGCAGGAGAGGGGCATTCTAAGTGAAACCAACAGCCTTGTGAAGGCTCAGAGGTATGAAAAAGCAAAGTTTATTTGCACACATATGAGTAGTAGATGAGTGGAGTGAAGGGATATATTACAATGACAGTATGGCAGCTAGCTGAATTATCATGTGGTTCTCAAAAATTTGGATAATGAACATGAATTTAATATCTTACCCTATAAGACTTTTCTCTTTTTTCCCCTTCCTCACACCTCACCATATCATCCTTTGCTTTTCTTTTGGAAGCCAATACACATGGTTTCAAAATGCAGTGTGTAGTGTAGGTCTGATTACACCCATTTCTTTACAGTGAAGATTAAAGACCTTACTTTGTCTTCACAAGAGGAGGAAAATAGTCTCCTGTCCCTATTTATTAGCCAAGTCCTATATTAAAAATAATAATTCACACCATCCTGTTTTAAAATATGTAATTCATATTTTTAATTCACAAGTTGAAATTACTTGGATCTGTATTAGGAATAATAAAACTAAAGGTAGGAATTATAATAACTTTCAATAAAAGAATTTCTCTTGCAGGAGCTCTCTTTATTCCTTTCCTGAAAGAATTTTTATTACATTTATATTCTTTTCTCTTCCTACCAATGTTTATTGAAATTACCTTCAGAATAAACTGGGCCAGAAGAAAGCTCAAAGCTCTGTCCACCCAAGTAAATTTATAGGTATATTTATCTCCCAGTTCCCTCAGTTCCACAAACCTCGCTTCTCATTTTCCTTCAATGAGTTATTGTTTTTCTAATCACCTGCTTCCAATTATTTACTCCGAAGGGCTCTGTCCCACTTTAGCACAGGAATGTCATTCTTCAATGCCATCCATCACTTGGCTCTGAGAAAAATGCCTGCACTGTCCTCAGAACAGCTCGGGATAGTTTCAGCAGGTCCCCTCCTTACTGCCCTGTGTCTCTCTGTGACTTCCAGTTCCATCCATTAGCCCTTTATCTTATACTGAGAATAGGCTAATCATGTTGGGGATAATCATTTTTCTCCATCCAGCTCCTTGGGAGCACGCTTATTTGACGGAGTTTAAGCAAGATAAAATAAGTTCTGCCACAGAACAGCTTTATGAAATTATAAATAACACACTCAAGAGTGATGATCACCTTTCTTCCAGTGAAAAGGGAAAAGAGAAAGGCCCATAAATATTCTGCAGGCCCACAGAAAACAGCCATATATCTCTGCAGCTGCTTCATACTAAAAAGAATTAAATTCCTTCAAATGTTTGTTGTTTTCTTTACCCTTCTACTCGTCCATTCTGAGACCCAGTTGGCAGTTTGAATATCTCATAGGAGGGAGGGTCTGACCCAGCTTTGTGCTGAGTGTGCATTCTCTATTTAAATAAAGGATTTCTGAGATTCTTTTAATTAAATTAATAACCCATTGACTCTAGGTAAAACTATAAATTTTAATAAGTTTTTAGAAGTTTGGCCATCTCAATTTATATTTATCTATTAAGATTTTCTTTATTAAATTCTTGGCATTGAATACATCCATCTCTGATCAATGCTAATAGATGACTCCCCCTTCCATCACACACACACACACACACACACACACACACACACCCTACTGATCACTAGATGATTTTTAGTTGAACCAAAGGTATAGATTATTAGCAATATTCTTAAACTCCCCATTCCCCACAATCAGCACATCATTTCACTCAACTCAACCTTAGAACATCATTAAGATCATATAAGTGTGATTATCTATACCTCATTATATTCCAACATCTTTTTATCTTCATCTTCAAAAGTGCAACTGACACTATTATGCAAAAATGAAAGAAACAATTTTAACTCATTACTCAAGTGTAAAAGACAGGAGCATACCATAGACAAAAAGACAATGGTGAAATCTGTTTAAGATGCTTTCTGAGTTCTCCTTGTGTCCTACTGATGCCCTTGTAGTAACCCAGTTATTATTCAAAGGGGAGATCAGATAATAAAACTGCATTTAACACTTTCCAAGTGTCCCCCACTGACTGATGGGGGAAGAGACCAGACAAAGGCAGTTTAGCTACATGCCCAGTAAGGTCTGAGTGCTGTGAGAAGATGCTTCCAATCGATCCTGGGAGAAAGTCAGTGGGCAAAAAAGGCATGGCCACTGCAAGTGCTAACCTGAATATTTAAACTTCCAAAGGATGTTCTCTCTCTCTCTCTCTCTCTCTCTCTCTCTCTCTCTCTCTCTCTCTCTCTCTCTCTCTCTCTCTCCTCTCTCTCTCTCCCCTCTCTCTCTATTCTCCTGTAGCAGGGGAGGCAGTCTCTTGCATCCACATGGCTCACAGCTATGTGGGACTCCACACAATAGACCAGTGGTCGGCAAACTGCGGCTCGAGAGCCACATCTGGGTGCAGGATATATAATTTTATTTTTGCATGTATTTTACTCATTGATTCAGTCTTTCCTCAACAAATGCCTATTAACTGCTTATGATGTGCCTGTCACTGTGCTGAGGGTTAGGCAGACTCAGTCCTTGTCCTCCTGGAGTTTACAGAAGACTGGGATTTGCTCCAGGCCAAACAAGAAAACACTGATTATCTGTTAAATAATCAGCTGCAAAAACTTAAACTGAGGTTCACAAATAGTATCCACTCTACCAAAATAGCAATTTACATAGGAATCCAGGCATGTAGTTTCCCATTAAACTCTGCCCACCCTCACTAGCCTCCATATTCTTCCTTTTCTTTTCCACACTACATACACTAGAGCAGGATAAAAAAAATGATATGATTTAATAAGTTTTGCTGAAGAATTAACCTTTAAGGAAACCCCTTTGCAGACTCAAGATTTAATTAACAGTAGAAGAACCAAGCTAAGCTTAACCAAATTCTGTGCCAAGGATCAGAGTCCTTTATTTTTATCCTTGATGTCTTCCAAGATTATATAAATAAATGTGGTTTAACACCCTTTGTTTCCTCTCTCCTTTCTTTCCAGTTTTAAGATTTTTCTTCCATCTGTTCAAAAAAGGAAGGGTGAATCAAGAGAGAGGGGAGGGAGGAAGGAGAAGAGAGCAGGTAGAAGGGAGATTAATCTATCTGTTTTTCAAGGCAGCCTGACAGAGGGAAGAGGGGTATTGAACCACAGAAGATTAACCAAACTTCAATGTACCTTCCCAATAGCAAGAGGAATGTAAAGCTACGTGGTGTTCCACTGATAAGCAAATCCCTTTAAATCCTTTCAATTTATTTCTTGGCCTGGAGAAATTACATATTATTTAGGAGGCAGGAAAAAAATAAAAATGCCTACCGAACCACACACCGTCTCCAGGAATCTAGAGCCAAAGTCTATTGATTATAGTACACATAAAAGTCTGGCTTTCAGACTGTTTTTTTGTTTGTTTGTTTGTTTTTTTATTTTCTCATTGGTGCAGTCTACTTTAGGACCACTAGTCAGAAAGGTCTGTCTGTGTTTCCTCTGTAAACTCTTTTGGTGCTTACCACCAACATTGTTCAGTATGCAGGGTCTCACCATTACAAAGAAATGCCAACAACATAGATGTAGCTCCAAAGACCTTCTTCCTGCCCTCCCTCCCTCCCTCCCTTCCTTCCTTCCTTCCTTCCTTCCTTCCTTCCTTCCTTCCTTCCTTCCTTCCTTCCTTCCTTCCTTCTCTTTCTTCCTTCCTCCCTCCTTTCTCCCTCCTTTCTTCCTCTCTCCCTCCCCCCCCCTTTTTTTTTTTTCCAAATTTGATTTGTTATTTCCTTTCTAAGTGAGCTCTTTATTCCAGCATTATTACTGAAACCAAGCCTCAGTTTTTAAAGGGTGAGCAATGCCAAATATAATGTGACCCACAAATTGTGATGTAGATTTAAAGGATGTGAACATTCTGAACTAAAGTCTTCATTATGGAGAGCACAATGTGTGTTTGTTTTGTGTTGATATGATTCATTTCTCCATGGTCTTTCTGGTTATATAGTTCAGGGAGATGAAATGGTTTTGAAAAAAGAATAGAAAAAGTAGAATCTTGTTCTCTTGGTCGTCTATTTCGTAGTCTAACCTCACCATCTGGCACAGGACAAACAACCATCCCTAGCAGGTAAGAGCACAGCTTAGAAGACTTAATAAGACCCAAATATCAGAGGAGAGAGGGAGTGGAAGGATAAAACCGGTCCTTGATACTGCTCAGCAACTCTGAAAACAGATGTCAGGTCCACCATTCAGTCCAGAGCATATAGCAGTGGTTCTCAAACTTTGGTCTCCTGATGAAGTAAGATATGCTAGATGAGCAGAAGAGAAAGGAGTGGCAAACAGCAAAATATTGGGTATCAAACATAAGCCCTGATATTTTTATTTTTTTTAAATATATTTTTATTGATTTCAGAGAGGAAAGGAGAAGGAGAGAGAGATAGAAATATCAATAATGAGAGAGAATCATTCATAGGCTGCCACCTGCATGCCACCCAGTGGGGATCAAGTCCACAAACCAGGCATGTGCCCTTGACTGCCTTGATTGGAATCGAACATGGGACCCTTCAATTCTAAGGCCAAAGCTATATCCACTGAGCCAAACCAGCTAGGGACTGGTTTTTATTTATTTATTTTATTTATTTTTATTTTTGTCAGCAGACCACTTTTACTGAAAAGAATGTGTGGTGCACATGAACATCTGCCAGCTCTGTCGGTATAGACAAGAGTTGAGAACTGCTACCTTGAAACTAAACATGGTTGAGGTTTATGCCTAGTAAGCAAGAGACTAAGAAAGAAATGCAAGCTCCAAGACATTGCAGAGTAAACACCAGAAGGAAGAGCATATTAGCATAACCTAGAACTTATTATGTGGCACAGGAAATTTACCTTCAAATGCAATGAAGTGAACATCAAACACAATTGATAAAAAGACAAGATTACCTTTTCCTTGTTTCACTGAAAAGAATATCTCACTCTCAGCTATGTACAGTAATATTAGAATAGTCAGGTAAAGGTGTCAGAGCAACAGGAGCAGTTAAAGCAAGGTTTATGTATTTCACATGATTTAATCATAAAATACTGAGGGAGATACGTGTATAAGTTTGAGTCAGAATTATGAGAGAAAAATGAGAGCCAATCCTAAATAATAAAAGGTTAATATGCAAATCAACTGAACAGCAGACGACTGGTCACTATGACACACACTGACTACCAGATGCTCAATGCAGGGGCTGCCCTCTGGTGGTCAGTGTGCTCCCACAGGGGGAAGCATCACTTAGCTAGAAGCCCTGAGCCTGACTTATTGCTGGTGAGTACAGTGGAGGTGTTGGGAGCCTCTCCTACCTCCAAGGCAGTCAGACATCACCCGAGGGCTCCAGGACTGTGAAAGGGTGTGCAAATTTCATGCAACAGGCCTCTAGTTAAACAATATGATTTCAAACCCTGAGAGAGGATAAATGCAAAAGATTCTGGCTTTGGAATGAGAATTTACCCATAGTTACTCTTTCCCGGAAGATAATATCAATATCCCACAGAGAAAGATTGGGGACTGAATTAAGATGAAGTTCTTTGATTTGTATCACAAGTCCCAAGTCAGCAGAAGTCTTCAGGTCCTATTGCATGAGACACTCAGGAACCCAGATGGACTCAGCCTCCAGAAATCACTCCCTCATTCCCAGGCTGCAACTAGCTGTAAAGAAATAACCTTATCTTGGAGGCTGGTTTAAAACAATTTGCAAAAGGAAACACAATTTTACTTCTACCGTGTTTCTCAGAAAATAAGACATCCTCCGAAAATAAGACCTCCCCTGAAAATAAGACCTAGCGCAACTTTGGGAGAAAAAAATAATATAAGATGCTGTCTTATTTTCTGGGAAACAGGATATGTGAAAAGGGACAAGACTACTTCTCATTTGTGATGGACAGCAAGGCAAACAAGTTTTCCTTGTTCTGGTTTATAAGCAACAATATTGATTCCCTGGTAAAGTGGCTTTTGAAAATACACAGGTGTAACCCCAGGCATGAGACCTATGTGGTCACAGAGGGATCTATGCTCACAAGAGCGTTGCACTTGGTTGAACGCTCTTACAATCTTAAAATTCTTTACCATTTCAATTTTGAACTTGTGTTTTGCAAGTGAAGCTCAATGAGACACTGGAGTATGTGCATAAGCAAATTAGATACATGCAACATATGTGTCCACCCCATTCCTGGCACCACAGCCACATATAGAGTTTCTGATGCCCCATAAGCACATGATTCTATGGACCTACCATGTACGGTATTAGATGCATCAGACAGATATCTTTGGATATATTTCTGAATCTTTCTTCCATGAAGGTGGGCACTATCTTCCAGACAAGAGTGACTAGGCCAAAGCTGACCTCCTATGCATTTTCCTCTTTTAGGGTTTCATATCATGTTACACTGACTGAATAAGGAAGGGTACTGACATCTTCAACAGGCTGTGCTTTCCCTTTGAACAGAAGTTGCTTAGAAAGCAGAAAGAAGGCAATAGCATTCCAAGAAACATGAACAAACAAGGAAGCCTATCCCATCCTTTCTTATTCTCTGTATTGGCCAACTGCTTACACTGACAATAATGCCATAAAAGAGAAAGATCAGGCAAGGAGAGCTCTTTTTCCTATCATTCTACCTTATTCATTAGCAAGCTGAAGTGAGAGGGTGTATATCTAGAGGTGAAATGAAAACAGGTGGATAGGCTTTGTACAGTGTTTCCAGGCTCCTGGCATGAACAAAATACATTTACTTACATATATGAGCTGTGAAATGCCAATCATGTTATTTCAGTGATTCCACCTTTGAGTTAAATTCTCTATTTGCATTTTAAACTGGCCTTGCACAATCTAAGGTTAAATAGTAATATTCATACTAATGGTTATAAAATTTAGCTTATCTTTACTTAAAATGGAATTGAATGGCAAAAATCAAACAAACTCCCCCCCTCCCTCCCAACAAGCACTATGGCCAATTGAGATCCTGTGAAAGAAGAAAGAAAAAAGCTTGATATTTGATTACCTTTTCCATCCCTTTTTTCCTACTTTATTTCGCACTAGTTCCTGCACATTATGTAAGCTGCCCCTGAGAACAATTCTGCAAAATGTTTTGAACAGGCCAAAGGGATCTGACATGGTTTTCAGTAACTCAAATAATGACAAATAGTCTATGTTCCTGAAACTGGGATCCCTGTGCTTCTCTCCATGCCTCACGCAGAAGGGTCTTAATCAGCCTTCTTTTGTCATGGGTTCTTTGCGAGAAAGAGCATCACTGTCTCTAAACTCTTTTGGCTCTTCCAATGCCCACGCTCATAGCCTCACTCCCCTCTCCATCTGCCTAGACTACTGTTCAGTACATTCTAGACAATATATCATCATATGGTCCCAGGCCTTGTTTATTCCCAACTCTTTCCAATTCTGAGTAGAGTTTTATTATTTATTTTTTTATTTTTATTTTTTTATATTTTATTGATTTTTTTTACAGAGAGGAAGGGAGAGGAGAGAAATAGAGAGCTAGAAACATCAGTGAGAGAGAGCCATCGACCAGCTGCCTCCTGCACACCCCACACTAGGGATGTGCCTGCAACCAATGTTCATGCCCTTGACTGGAATTGAACCTGGGACCTTTCATTCCACAGACCGTCGCTCTACCTACTGAGCCAAACCGGTTTTGACTTGAGTAGAGTTTTAATGTAACCACTTTAAAAAACAATTATGTCCCAGCTGGTATGGCTCAGTGGTTGAGTGTTGACCTATGAATCAGTATGCCACAGTTCGATTCTGGTCAGAGCATGTACATGTCTGGGTTGCAGCCTGATCCCCAATGTGGGGTGTGAAGGGGGCAGCCAATCAATGATTCTCTGGCATCACTGATGTTTTTTATTTCTGTCTCCCTCTCTAAAATCAATAAAATTATATTTAAAAAAATAAAAAAGAATTACGATGGCAAAATGTTCTGAATAATGTATAATGTCCTTAAATATACCCGAAGGTAATGTGGTGGAAGACAAAGCCATAATTGAGAACTGATCAGATAGAACCAAGGACCTTTACTAGTGTAGATTAGGAGGCAAGCTTCCCTCTGAGGAGTTGAGGAGCCAACTGATCTGGGGCAAAGTATGCTGTCCTTCCACAGGGACCATCTTGGAAGTGAAAGTTCAGTAACTGCCAACTCTGCTGAGTCAGTGGCATCTTTAAAAACTGTGTCAGAAGAATATTTTTAATTTACACTCTGACTCTTCTTTGAAAGAAATCAATATGTCATTTGCTGAAACTATTTTTTTAAAATCTTAGCATCTTTATTTAGCTTTTCTGTATATTTACACCCAGTCTTCTAAGGAGCAAAGGAAAAAAAAAAAGAGGTTTTTTTGTATGTGTATTGATTCAATCAGTCTGAACAAAAAAATAAGTAAACAACTAAATACAGCATAACAGTAGCTTTGATGTTGATGATCTTTAGGGATCAAGATCTCTAAGCAACATAGTCTCTCATTCTAGGTGATTGGAAATAAACAGAAATCAATAAGACAGAATTACCTGGCAATAAATAAGAGAAGCCACATTCATAATTCAAGAGGCTGCTTTTTATGCACTAATTACTGAAGATGCATTCTAGCCCCATTCTATTTTTGCAGCTCATAGATTTCCTCTCAGCATGTAGTCTGTCTCTGGCACTTTTTTTTTGAGAGGTGCTGAAAAGGTTTTTGTAACATATATGCAGAAGCTCCTGCATTCCTAAAGCTGCTCAGAGGAACCAAAGACAAAAGAAGTTGCTGAGCACACTAGACAAGGATTAGTTCCCCAAATACCTCCTATTCCAGACCCCTCCATGTCCCACAAAGTGCTAAGTGAGGAAGAGGGCATGGCATAGCATGGGTGTGTCTATGGTGAAGCAGGAAAGGTGAGTGTTAGACACATTGTCAATGCCCATTCTGCTCTCCCTTCTTGGTAGGGCTGGTAATGTGACCAGCCTGACCAAGCATTCTTTACAAGTAGAGGTGGCCATGTGGCACCAACACAGACAAAATAATGACTAAGGAAATCTGCTAAAGATTTGGGAAGTTCTTATTCTATTCCTGATCAAAGAGGAAGACTTGGTTGACCTGACTGCTTTCCCTTTTTCTTGAGTTTGGATGGGACAGTTGGATCTGCAGCAGCTGTCATGTGGCCATTAAGGTGGCAAGTGTGAGGTGAGGGAAAGGCCAAGAAAGACCTGAGAAGCTGACTCATGTTGTTAAATATATGAGATGAGCCCAACAAGAAGTTTTCTAGTTTACAGACTCCAGAATCCTTAAGTGAGAAAATATACCCCTTCTTCAGTCACTGTGGGTCATGTTTTCTGTTACAAAGCAATGAAGACAATCCTAAGGTAGAGAGAGCAATTCATAGAGAACAACATAGGCTGAGATTACACCAGGCACCAGTGAGTGGTCTCTGCTTTGTTGCATATCAGTTCGCCATGTGGCATTTCAATGTTATCCACATGGGACTGGGAAAGCTCCACAGTCATTTCAATGCTTCATAAACCAATTCTGTGGCCCAGATAAGAGTCCGATGGGACTTCAAAAAGGAGAGATGGCCCTAGGTGGTTTGGCTCAGTGGATAGAGCTTTGGCCTGCAGAATAAAGGGTCCCAGGTTGAATTTCGGTTAAGAGAAATGCCCAGGTTGTGGGCTTGATCCCCAGGGGGAGCCATGCAGAAGGTAGCCAATCAATCAATGTTTCTCTTATTATGATAGCTCTCTCTCTCTCTCTCTCTCTCTCTCTCTCTTCTCTCTCTCTTCCTCCCTTCCTCTCTTAAATCAATAAAAATATATTAAAAAGATTTAAAAAAATAGATAGTTTTGGAGGTGAGTAAGCAGGGAGAAACATTTTAACCTCAGTAAGGAAATGTAGTTTCCATGAAATATTTTGTAAGTATTTACAATCAACACATCCTAGACATAATTGATCACCACCTCCTGCTACTGTTGCCTTTCTTGCCTCTGCCTATTGCCTCATTAATCTCCAGGGTGGCCAAACCATCAGGGTGACCTTGAGTCCTGTCAACATCATACCTGCAGGCACCACGCCCACTAGCCCACTTTTAAACTGTTGCTCTGATTTTCATTTCAAATGCCCTAGTTATTTACCTTGATGAATCTGGAGATTCTGCATCCACACTCCCTGCCTCCCCTTACCTCTCTCTCCAATGAACCCTAGAAAGTATCAGTAGGAAACAAACAAACAAACAAACAAACAAATAAAGCTTTCAAAATGCCACTTTCCTGGTCCACATTTATCCAATCACTTATCAAATAAGTTCAGTTGTAATTTTTTTTTAAATTCAAGATTGTCCATCTCTGGTTTCTAATATCACTTTGTAGTGCTATCTTTCACTAGTATTTGCCCCTGTAAACCACTCCATATTCCAACTACTCAATAAATATTTGCCATGCTCTGAATAAGCTTGATAAATTCCTGACAATGTCCTGGCTTTTACTGCTCCTTACCCAGCTTTATGTGTACTTCATTTCATTCATACCTGAGAAAATTCTACAGATTCTTCTTTAGGGTCCAACTGAAATACACTTTTTCTTGATTCCTATGGCTAAAATATAAAAAAACTCTGGCATGCTACTCAGTATTTTCTCCAAATCTTACTAATGTGTTCTTTATCCTTTGACTATATCTGACTTATATTTCCCTTACTTGATTGAGGGAGGGGAGGGATTTTTTCTAGGAAAATGTTTTGTGTTTGTGGTCAGAGGCATGAGCTCTGCTTCTGGAGTGGGGCCCAAACACTTTCTTTTCCCTACGTCTCTTCTGCAAGTTTGGGACAATGAATAGAAAAAACCTCATGCTATTATTCTGTGGTGTGTTGTTAATCTACACACCACAGAATAATAATGCTAGACCAGATCTCAAGTGCACAGTATATATTTAAATGGATAACAGATGCTCTCGGAGCATCTGATGATTTTAAATAGAAATGGGCAAGCCAGGAGTCATACTTAGAGTGGTATGATGGGAATTAAAAGGTAATTACTTCTTTTGCTTGGTGGATAATTATTAATCCCAACTTCTATAGGTGTCAGGGGCAGGAGTACATTTATCAGCTGTTTGTCAAGAACAGGGTTGTTTTGGAAGAGCTCATTTGTTCTCAACTTACAAAAGATCTCATTGGTCCAGACAAGCCCATAACCAACCTATCTTGCAATTTTATAATAAAGACATAAATGCAAATTGACCATCATACCCTTGCACAAAATGGCCACCTCATGTGGTCACAAGATGGCCAACACAAGATGATTGGCAGGGAAGGGCAGTTGGGGGTAACTGTGCCTGCAGGGGAGGGCAGTTGGGGGTGACTGGGCCTTCAGGGGAGGAAGGGCAGTTGCGAGAGGACCAAGCCTTCAGGGGAGGGAAACAGGTCAACCAGGCAGTCAGAGGAGGTCAGTTAGGGTGCCTGGGCTGGTAGGGGAAGGCAGTTGGAGGTGACTGGGCTGGCAGGGATGGGCAATTGAGGGCAATTGGGCTGGCAGGGGAGCAGTTAGGCATTGATCAGGCTGGCAGGGGAGTGATTAGGGGTGATCAGGCTGGCAGGCAGGCAAGCACTTGGGAGACAGCAGTCCTAGATTGTGAGACGGATGTGTGACTGCCCTCAGGGATTGGGTCTCAATAGGCAGTTGGACATTTTGAGGGGTCCCAGATTGGAGATGGTTCAGGCGGGGCTGGGGACACCCCTTCCCCCAGTGCATGAATTTCATGCACTGGGCCTCTAGTCTTATATAATAAAAGCCTAATATGCAAATCAACCAAATGGGAACAACTGACAGAGTGATTGGTTGCTATGATGTGCACTGACCACCAGGGGCAGATGCTCAAAACAGGAGCTACTCCCAGCCCACAGGACTCAGGTCAGCCAAGGTGGGTGCCAGCAGGGGGTGAGAGGGATGATAGTCCCACCAGTCACCACACAGATCTGCCCTAATTGCTGGCCAGGTCTCAGGACCCTACCTGTGCATACATTTTGTGCACCAGGCCTCTAGTTAAATAATAATATAGCAGGGAGTCAATTCCTTATATTCAGGTCCATAGCTTTAAAGTAAGTCAAAGACCATGTAGTACTCTAGAAATTGGGATAATTTAGCATTTTAATAGGCCAGTCTTTTGTAAAAAACAAACAAACAAACAAAAATACACAGCCCAATAAGCCCCCCCAAAGAGACTTGGATTTTGCCTCTCATCATTCCCAATAGCCATGGCTGGCAGAGCCCACAGAAAACCACCCTGTGGGGCTTTGGCCACACTAGTCTTTTATCACTTAAACCTTTAAGTGGAATTCTCTATATAAAAGAAAAAGTAAGTGTAATGGCTCTGAATAAATGCCCTGCAAAATAACTGTAGCAATTATGCTGTTTGTAAGCACCTCTGAGTCCATTAAGATAAACATCTATCTTTGAATATTCACATTAATGCACTAGACTGTTCTTTCTAAGATAAATCTTACTTGAACATTATGCAGTTAACACAGTTTATCATCCCTTGCTCTTCTTCCCTCCGATGCACATTTTAATGCTTTCAGAGGAGAGACCATCTAAATAATCATAGTCTCTAAACATCTTTAAATGCAGAAAAAATATACTTTAGGTTTTGAAAACCTTCATGGACTGCACAACCAGGAACGCATTGAACTGGGCTCTTAATTTTCCACATAAGTAATATTTTACAGGCAAAGGCAATTCATGCTTGTATTTAAAATAGTTTTAATATGCTTCCAATGGCTCAGCACAGAGAGGTTCAAATAGAATCGAACTCCCTAGTTACTCCTCTATGAAAGAAGTATATCTCTTTATTTATATCACAGGATATATCTATAGCTATATTTGTGTTTCAAGCTTGGGCCCCAATTTCATTATCATTTGTTTTCCAATTTCATTATCTTTTACAGCCAAATTGGGAAAATGCTTAAGAATTCCCAGTACTTTTTCCGAACACGAGTTCTCTGCTAAGTGAAGGGCAGGCACAGCTCCTAAACAGTGTGTGGCTTTAACTGTCCTCTGTGGAAGTCACTGGCTATAATGAGGATACTAGCAGGGGGAATGGAAACTTTAGCAGGCGGTATTTAACAATCAGTGCGGCAGAAAGCTCATTCATCAGGACAGTGGCCACAGTGCTGGAGCTGGGTCCCCACAGCTTGTGTAATCCCAGACCTCAATCTGCTTTATGGTGTAGACAGAGAAGAATCCTGCTGGGAAAGATTTGAGGAGCCTGGATGTTGAGGCCACGTGGGGGTTGAGGCCATGGCTATTTGGCCAACTAGTATCAATGTGTTTCAAGAACTTTAATAGATTTGGACAGATTGTATAGCAAGCGATGCTCAGGATGCCAACGTGACACCTTCAAACTTGTTTAGGAACAGATTCCTGTATGTTGGGGAAAATTCTGTTCAGTGGTTTCCAGGAGTGCTCCCAGCTATGCCAAGAAGGAGTCAGCGCCGGTCTTTTTTGAGCTAATGCTTTTGGAGAAAACAAAACAGGATCTGCAGTGACTCCAGTTCTCAAGAAGCTTATAATTAGTAGGTAACTGTCTTGGATAAATGTCCTTAAATAATGGTATGAGGGGGAAAAAGTCTCTGAGGGAAGAAAAATAAATCCAGGCTGAAATGGAAGAGAGGAATTCATGGACATAATGGTTTTAGGGTTGGCTTTGACAGAATAATACGGTGTTAATAGGCAGAGGTATAAATCATTCAGGTGAATTGTGCAAATAAATGCATTGAAACAGGAAAGTTAAAAGGACAGAATATAAATAAGAGACTAATTGGAGAAGTTGGGTAGTGGAACAAATATAAGAACATATATATATATATATGTATGTATATGTATATGTATATGTATATGTATATGTATATGTATACACACACACACACACACATATATATATATATATATATATATTTATATATATATATATATTCACATATACAGAGGTAGGGAGAGAGAGCATGGGGGGAGAGGGGGAGGGAGAGAGAGAGAGAAAGAGAGAGAGAGAAACATAAAGACAGACAGACAGAAAGAAACAGAGAAAGTGAGATTAAGAAAGAGATATATGAAGAAAAGAGACAGACAAAGGAGGCAGTGATGATGCTAGGGAACCCCACCTCTGTTACTTGACAAACCACCGAATCAAATACATACTAAGTGGCACCAGCAAGGTGATATTTTTACCCAAATGCCAGCACATGCTATTTGGTTAATCCCAGAAGGAGTGACTGTTGCAGGCATTTAAAGAAACAGTTCCATCAAGCTAATTTTCACTGCTGGGGATGCCTTTGAATGAGGCCATTACTGCCCACACTTCAGAGATGAATGGGCTGCCTGTGTGCACCTCTGCTTAAGGAAGGCCTAGGCATGAAGGCAGGAGCCTTACAAAGGATTCCCACCTGTGGGCAAGAATTCCACTCTGTTTTCAGGTCTACCCTGTGGTGTTTTTCGGTCTTCCCACTGAATACAATCTTTAGCAGGAGAGTTCACAAAGCCCCGCAGTGACTTTCTGCTGTGCTGGATGCTGTACGTTTAAAATGGCCATGTCCATGCCTGCGCGCGCACGTGTGTGTGTGTGTGTGTGTGTGTGTGTGTGTGTGTGTGTATAAACCCATGTGCATGAATGGGAGAGTACCAAGAACATAACAGGGGCAAAGTTAGTTCTAACAGTCCAGTAACTCCCCAGCTGGAACACACTTTACGAAGAGAAAGTTACATAAAAGAAACTTGGATAGCTTTAAACACCATCTGGACCACACTGTGCTCATTTGAGCTTTACCTGCTTTAAAAAAAAAAAAAAAAAAAAAAAAAAAAAAAAAGGCAACACAACACAAAGTACCTACAAATATAGCCAGAGAGGAGATTTTCTGATTCTTGGGAGATCAGATGCTCTCACCTTCAAACATTGCTGCACGTCTATCTCCTTTAGTCCTGTTTGATACAGGGATACATTTCTCTTTTTTAAAAGTAACTAAAAGAGCCTGTTAAAGTCCTAATTTTGGGGGAAGAAAAATGTGCAAAGATAAACCCAGTGTCTTTTAAATATTATTTAAAAAGATTTCCAAACAACTCAATTGCTTTCTCTAGTATTCAGAAGTATGAATCCAAGGCCCCTGGGTAAAACAGTGGTGTTTCCAAACTTAGATCATCATTCAGCCAAAGAAAGCAAAGCAAAGGCTATAATGCTAAGGGCATAGAACTGAACCCAGGACTAAAACAACATTCTTATTTTTATAGTCAGAATCAAGGTTGGGATATTTTATTATTCATTCATTCAATAATAATAAAAAAATGTTCACAAGGTCTTGTTTTTAATGAATTTTACATTAATTTTTGGGTTTTAATCTCTATTATTGAAAGTATTATATATGTCCTCTCTTTTCCCTCATTGACCTCTTCTAGCCCATGAAGGGAGAGGGAGAGAGAAAAACATCTGTGTGAGAGAGAAACATCTATCGGTCACTTCTCCTAAGTACCCTGACTGGGGATCAAACCTGCAGCAAGGTTGGAATATTTCAATTCATAAACCATTTATGGGTAGAAATGCTCTTGGCTCTTGCTTCAGGCAAACCAGATTCCATTTCCCTCTTTCATGTAAGACATTAACAGATTTAAAGGAGACATACTTGAGGAAGGGTTTAATTGTATCCTTTTATTAAAAGGGAGAGTAATATTTTCTCTCCGGAGACAACTTTCATGTTCAGTTTTAATTGCCAAGACTCGCAGCACTCCATCAGATGTTAGATCATCTTATTTATTTATTTATTTATTTATTTATTTATTGCATTAAGAGGGCAATGGGGAAGTTACTAAATATGCAAAATGCAAAAGTCTCAGAATGAATCAAGAGGAAGAGTCAGGATTTATACTTTCCTTCCAAAGTGAGAGCTAAAGCTTAATCAGCTAAATTAAATGAAACACAAACAGCTTATGGCAAAGGAAATTCTAAAGATATTTATACTATTAGAATTTTATCTAAAGTATAAAGTCAATAACTTACTTCTGATTACATTTATAACTTACTTCTGATTACATTTTCATTGGTTTTTTAAATATATTTTATTGATTTTTTTACAGAGAGGAAGGGAGAGAGAGAGCTAGAAACGTCAATGAGAGAGAAACATCGACCAGCTGACTCTTGCACACTCCCCACTAGGGATGTGCCAGCAACCAACATACATGCCCCTGACCGGAATCCAACCTGGGACCTTTCAGTCCGCAGGCCGATGCTCTACCACTGAGCCAAATCAGTTTTGGCTACATTTTCATTGTTTAATAAGGTTACTGAAGGCCTATTTAAGAAAGGGTGTGGTATCTAGACAATGATTTCCTTTGAAAATCTTAGCAATTCTATTGTTTGGATAGAGTTGAAAAGATTTTGAAAGTCTTTTTTTTTTCTTCTTTTTTTTTAATCCTCACCTGTTAAAATGTTTATTGATTTTTAGAGAGAGAGGGAGAGGAAGAGAGAGAGAGAGAGCGAGAAAGAGAGAGAGAGAGAAAACGCACAATGTATCACCTCCTATTTGAGCCCCTACTGGGGATTGAACCCTCAAACCTAGGTTTGTGCCCTGCCTGGGAATCTTACCCTCAACCTTTTTGGTGTATGATATGATGCTCTAACCAACTGAACCACCTTGCCAGGGCAAAAGGTTTTACTAAGTGAATGCCAAAATAGTGAGGAGAGATTAAATAATGACATTTTGGAAAATTCAGCCCTTATGCCATAAACATTACCATTTGGTCTTCAAAGGACAGGAAAAGAGGGATTCATAAACTGAGACTGATTCCATGTAACTGAGCTATCTTTTTGTTTGTTTGATTTTGTTTTAAATTCTCATCTAATTAATAAAATAAAACAATTTGGAACATTTTAATTTATTTTCCCACTTAATCACAGGAATGGTCTTCTGGGTCAAACATCTCCTAGTTAGCTGAAAGGCTGGGCAACAAAGATCTGTAGCCTAGTCACTAACTGCCAATTAACAGGTACTTTATCAGTCAGCGCAGTTTAAATATAACAAGACATATGCCAAGCTTTCCACAGAGGGCCGGATACCAACATCATATCATTAAACACACACCTCCATCAAAGCGAAGCTCTAGGGACATTTATGCTATCACAGCAGTCATTTTTCTGAAAGATAGGCCAATGGCAATCTGTCCCCTTGTTTCAATTCTCAGCGGAGGGACCTTGCCTAGAGAAGACAATTCCCCTCATTCCCTCCAGGTCAGTAAACACTGGACACCATGCAGAGACTTAAAGAGGACACTACAAGGAGGACCTGCTGAATCTAAGTGCTGGCCTGTACATGGGGCCATACTCTTTATCTCTTTGGTTGATGGTAGATCTCCTATAATTGTCATACTCTATAGAATAAGTCTCAGAAAAATCCAAATTCAGATAATTACTTCTGTGGGCTTCTCCCTTCAGGTTTAATTGGATTCAGTTCCTTCTCCTTATGTTGTAAGCTAATATAAATTATATTTTATAGTCAGCTCTTCAGCACTCCTAGGCAACATCATGGAAACTGGAATCCTGTTGGCTAAAGGTTTCCAGACAATTATTATTAATTAAGACTAGAGTTGTTATGTAAGAGATGATAAAAATTACCATCCTATCTCAAGTCTGAGTCATTTATTCATTTTAATGCCCACAAATATTTCAATGTATGTTGAAATAAATAAAATTAATATCACCCATCATGCTATTCCATACACTAGCTCCATCAAATGGGAGACATTGTTCTAAAAATCTTCACGGGATTGCAAGAATAATGTTTTTCATTTGTTTAGGATTTTACTCTCAGGATTCTTTTTACATATGATGCAGAGTCCTATCACAGCTACTCAGAAGTCATGCTCTGATTAGCCTTGATACAGGTGGGACCAAAGCCAGGTCTCATGGCCTTCACCTACTTTTTCTGAACTGTAACATTAGACTTACATTTCATGGACATGAATTTGGCTCATGGCTACCACAGATAAGAGAGAGGGACACTTCTAAATTTTAGTCAGCTTGTTATTAAAGCTTCCGTGAGCTTTCCCTTTAAGTGACAGCTTGTTTAAAATATGTCCTTTTAGCAAATAAAAACACAATATTTATAGCACAGTGCATGATGCTTTCAAGGGACAGAAGAGCTTTCAAGCTGTGGAAGGAATCTAAAGTTTGTCAGCCACTAGTGGTTATGAATGAGGTAGGCTTGTTCTTATGCAGTGAACACATTCTACAAGATTCTTCACCAGCAACGAGGCAGGTCAAATTGAAATCACATTACTTCAAGGCATGTGAGACAGCACAGAATGAAACTCTGTAGAACACTTAGGAAGCCTTTGATCCATCATCTTTGCATTTATGGAGTAAATACATGTTGATGAGTAGTTCCAGCACAAGAATAATGATCTTGGGTTATTGCTATTAGCAACATAAGCACATAACATTTAGAGGGTGGGGACTAGCTTTGTATAGACAACTACTTTTATAGCAGTGAGTTCAATTTGTATTCTTAGTTACACACAATGCCAATGGGTGTTAGTCCTATCAGTATTTACGGAACTTCACTGTGTCACTGCTCCAGACTGAGAAACAGAATTGGATCAAGTGAAATGTGGATCTTTCCAGTATCATTACAATGCTATGTGAAATAAGACAATAGATCACAGTGTTGGAAATGAGAGAAGAACCAAGGGCATAACATAAAGTCTTCTTGTCCATATACTTCTATGGAGTGTAAACAGAGGACTGGATACTCAAGTCCAAAGTTGTTACATGGTGACCAAAGTCAACTCCCTCACTTCCTTTCTTGGCCCCTTGAACCCTTTAGCATATCACATAAATTACCATGCTTTTGGTCCTACACTTTTTCACATATCACACTACCACTAATTTTTATAACTCATACCTTTTCTTCACAAAACATAGTTTTATTTCCTTGGTTTTAGGCCAGTCATTTGAAATGGATCAACCAATTTATGCTATATAGTTTATCTAGAGATTAGGAATTAAATAAAGAAATGGGAAGGAAGAAAACTAAATATCAAAAACTAGGATTAATAACTTTTTAGCATCTAATAAGATAAAAATTATACCAACATTTAAAGCAGTTATATTCAATCTTTTTCATCTCATGGTACACATAAACTAATTACTAACATTCTGCAGCACACCAAAATAAACATTTTATGCAGATCTGACAAAAAAAATAGGTATAATTTTGATTCATTCACACTGGATGGCTACTGTGTTGGCTGCTGTCATTTTTTATTTGACAATCTAAGGGAAAAGAGGTTAGTGTTCCTGACTAAATAGGAAGGTATTTCATGTTTTAAAAATTCTTGAAGCACACTGGCTAAAAATCACTGTTCTAGACTGACAGCTGGGGATGAAATGGATTGCTGTAGAACTGATGCATGAATATAACAGGGAAAATCTCTGGGGAGAGTTGATGGAATAGGAGGCAGAGACAGAGCCTAGAAAGTTGGTGATATAGGACAAAGAAAGTCTCAGCATCTGTAGAGAGAAGCTTTTTAGCTATTTGCTACCATGGTGTAGGATGTGGTTGCAGAGATTATGTGGTGTTTTTTGTTTGTTTGTTTGTTTGTTTGTTTGTTTGTTTTTAAAGCCCCAAAGTCCAAACAGAAGGGAATCTGATAGTTCCAAAGATCCAGAGACAACCCAAACTCTACATAGACAAAATCATTTCAGGGTGAATTTATTTAAAGCAACAACAGTACCAGATCAATAATAATGGAATGCTATTGATTAAGTACATACTATGTGCCAACCATTGTGCTAAGTAGTTTATGCATTCTCCCTAAAATAGACCCGGGAATCTATACATTTGAGTATCTTCTCATCCCTTCTCCCTTTTTGAAAGGGCTTTCAATCTTCCATAGTGGTCTACAAATAACAAAGCAAAATACTTATCCATTATTTAGTATAAATAATATAAACTGCAGTTAAAATGTTTTACAGGTACACCTACTTTATTCTCTAACATTTTCCTGCTAGTAGAGCTTCAAGCCAATAGCATGTTCTACACCACCAGTCTTACATCAATCCAGTCAACCTTATCTGACACATATTCCATGTGCAGATTACTCACTCATTAAAAGGAGATATATGCCAAATTGTAGTTGGGCCAGGCAGTGGAAAAGAGGCTTATAGAGAAGTTAGTGTAGAGAAAAGCCTGGATCTGGGGTAGGTTAGTTTTTGAGGAAAGAGAACTTTGATTTTGAACCTTTAAATAGTCATAGTGAATTGGTAAGCCACAAGTTTTCTGGGAGGACAACTATGACTCTGAATACCATTAATCTTAGGATGAATCTAAAATTTTTTCCATATTATAAAAATAAAAACATTTCCCAATAATTTAGATATATCAATATTTCCTGGACTAATTGAGAGAATTCTCAAGCCTAAAATTTGTCCCAGGGACAAAAAAGAATCATTCTGCCAAGTAAAAAACTGTGGGATTTTTTTTTTTTTTTTAGTGTTTTCAAATAAACACCATTCAAAATAGAGAGATCAAGAAATTCATGTCCATTCATCAATCTATTTATCTGTCTACAATGTGATTTTTTTCCTGAGGTTCTCTCTTCAACTCCCTCCTCTACATAATGTTATGTTTACATGCCAGGTATTGCTTCCAACAAAAATCGTCTTCATTCTGATACTATGCTCCATTTTGTTGTTGTTAATCCTCACCCGAGGATATTTTTCTATTTATTTTAGGGAGAGTAGAAGAGAGAGAGGGAAAGACAGGAAAAAATAAATGTGAGAGAAACACACTGATTGGTTGCCTCCTTCATTAGCCCCAGCAGGCCCCGGGCAGAGGAGAAGCCTACCACCAAGGTACCTTCCCTTGACCAGAATCAAACTTGTGACCCTTTGGTCCACAGGCTGACCTTCTATCCATGGAGGCATTCTCTATTTTTACACTACTTTTTCAAGGGAATTTTCAATCTCCCATGGAATCTATTTCCCATCACAGACCTGTATTTTAACCCTGCCTACATCTCTCTGCACATAGTTTATTCTCTAACATTTTCCTGCAGGTTAGTAGAGCCTCAGTTTGTGGCTCCTGTTTGCATTGTGATTTGGAAAAAAATTTAAAAACAACAACAACAACAGCATGTATCTATATAAACATCTGAGACAACTCAAAGGCTGGTCAGGAGCAGTAGCTGCCTTGTGCTTTTTCTATTCCATATTTGCAAGGAGACAGAATAGTCTACATCTTTCATTTTGTTAGTTTTCATAAGAGGCTAACAAAAATAGATTAAGATAAAGGTCTAGCCAAGACAACATGCTATTTATTACAGTCTAAGCTGTAGGAGTCCATATACCACTTCTCCAAATATTACTCTCTTGTCTTCTGCCGACTTTGCCTTCCTGACAAAAACAACCTTGGGGGTGGATGGGGTGGGAAGAGAAAGAGAGGGGGAAGGTGCTGGAGAGCGAGAGAACAAAAATGTAATTGCCTGCCTATCAGCTCCACTATCATAATTACTTTCAAACTCTGACATGAGTTGAATCAGATGAACAACCAAATCAATTTTTGCAGTTGGCGATCAGTACATTCTCAGCTTATAAATTAAAATGTCACTATTGGAGTACAAAATTGTGCCACTTCTTGGCTCCCTGGTACCTTGGGAAGAAGAGAAAAGCTCCATTCTCCATGCCTTTCATGCTCTTCTGCTCTGTCCCTCTTAGATTTTGACCACATTTTCTCAGTAAGGTGCTAGCACCTTTGTCAATCAACGCAGAGGGCCCCTTAATACTGTATACTTCTATAGAGAGAGCTCATTTCTATGCATCAGAGAAGTGCATGAACTATGGGGTAATCTAGAACGGCATAAGTAGATAACCTTCCATGATATATGATATCTGAAAGGTAAAGGAAGAGATAACCTGCCCACAGAGAATCTGATGGATTGGAAGAGGAAATGCGGATATTGAAGAGGCTACTCCTTCAATTTGACTGCCACATGGTCACAAATATTTGTGATTTTTTTTAAATGAAAGAAACATGGGACACAAACCACACTGTTACATTATAAGTTTTGCTGACTTAGTTTGGTAAATATTTTCTATTTCCCAATATGTGCAACACTGTGGGTACAAACCAACAGTTCTTATGACTAAATATTTTATAGCTTCAGATATAGAAAAATTCATTGAATGTAATTATAAGTGACTAAGAAATGCTATAAAAGCAGCATAAATAAATCACCATAGGAATAGAGGAGAGGCATAACTATTATAACTCTGAAGTTGTAGTGAGAATGTGATCTTTGAGCTGGTCCTTTAAGTTCATTAGCTCTTGTACACCACAGCCCCAACATTTTACTAATTTATTTATCCTATAACATTCATTCCATCACTCATTTATAAAGTACCCTCTTAGTGCTCTAATCAGTACTAGGACTTGGCACAACCAGTTCTAGACCAAGTGATGGGAGTATGTTATTTGTTTTCTACTTACTAACAATTAGAATTTGTAAGTAATATACAGTAAGCTGCCATATACAGTATACTGAATCGAACTGCTTATAATCAGAAAAAAAAAACCAAAACTTAGCTTTTCTATTGAAGCTTATACTATTAGACCCCTTTACTGACTTGGCCAGAATGTCTACTTGATGTTTTGGTGCCCAACTGCTTTTTCATGTACACCTTCATTTATTCCCCTTCCCTCCCAGTACTCGCCATTGTCTCTCCCATTCCAACCTGGAGTGGTAGGGTGGCATCTGAAACTCTAGTTCTGAAATCCAGCTGACATGTGAATTTGGCCTACTTATTCAATTCCTAGTAGATTCTGCTTCTGGTTTTCTCAAGTAGAGCCCACTCCTACAGTCCAGGAATGTGTCTAGCTTTTTGTTGCATCCATAGTAAACTTATTTTCTGGGAAGAACTCTGAATTTAGTCTCACCTATCTTTCATTGGTTAGCTTCTCCTTTTGATAATCCTAGCTTTATTTGTCACTAAGAATCATCTCTAAGTCCACATCATACTACCCTAACTTGAAAATGAATGACTACAGATAATTATTACTGAATTGATCCTGGGTTTGATATATTGGTGGAGATTGTCCAGATTTCCTAGTGTCAGAATCTCCCCTTTTTCCATTATTTAGAACACTCAACAAAAGTATCAAAATATATAAACATTAATTTCATTGTGTTATATATTAAATATCCTTTCAATCATATTTCATACAAAACAATGCTATGCATATTTCTATACAAAAGCCAGCTAAACATAAACCTGCACTGGTTGTGACATAGTCACAAAATCACATGCTGTGTTACCACCCCAGATCAATACAGTCTTGCTCTTCATACTATATTCCTTCTTTAGCAGTAAATATAGGAGTAATCAAGTATCTAAGTTACCACTCCATTCATCAATTTAATTGTTGGGAAAAGAAAACTAAATTACTATGTTTATATTTAATTCACTTCCTTTTACCCGCCCCCCCAATATCATGAGTCACAAACTATCCTTCCCACAACCTCACCAAATGCTACCCTCATATACTTGGCCTTATTTATCCTGTAATAAATTCAGAGAGCATAAACCATCTAGTGAAATTGAAGCATCAGTCATGTAGTTAGAACTGCTTGAATGCAATTGATAATGGTATAGCATATAATATATTGAAACACATCTGCACTATTATTTACATAGAAATAATAACCATTTGCACAGATTTTTTCACATGATCTCCCAAAGGGGTTTGTGAAGGCAAATCAATTAGGTGCCTTAATATGCTTTACCAGAGTCTGATAATGCAAAAGATGGTCTGTGGGTTTATGATAATAAGCAAATATCTAAGTTCCTAAAACTAGATTCAATGATTGTTCTATTTCTCTCTTTTTTTAATCTTAAGATCTTTTCAGATTCATGGAGAAATCTCAATGCATGAAAACAGCTGTGAAGTGTTTATTTTATAAAGATGAGAAATAGGAAAATTATTTGCTTTTGGGTAAGATAACCACAGGCTGGCAGAGCCCTGAATATGACATCATCATTGATCTGCTCTCTCTATTTCAAAGTTTTCAAGGAAAGCCTTAGCAAATAGAACATAATCACTCAAGATTATAAACATCAGCCTAAGGGATTACAGACACTGAACAAACCCAAAAGTCAATATTGGGAAAGGTCACAATGATGGACACATAAACTACAGAACTAATCTCTGGTTAATATCTTCTAAATTTTTCATTGCAGACCACATAAAGTATTCCTGGGTTTCTCTTCCCTGATTCTTCTCTAGAATGTATTCCTGTCAATGAGGTGTCTATCATGTTATTTTTATGCCATGCTCAATTTTCCCCTTAGTTGAGTTGGCATCTATTGAGTCAATTAATTAGTCAATTTATTATTTTCATCAATTAACTTACTCATTTATAATTTCAAGAAATGTTTATTGATCTATGTGTTAGAATTGGAACTTATAGGTCAGTGAAAACAGTGATTAAGACTTAAGATTCCAGATCCAGTCTGCCTGAGTTCAAATTTAAACTTCATCAACTATTAGCTGTGTAACTGTGGGTGAGTTATTTAACATTTTAATTCCCTCAGATTTATCATCTGTATAATGAAGACTATTATGGGAATTAAATGAGTTAATATACATAAAATGCTTCAAACAGTGTGAGGCACATGGTCTCACTTCAATAGCTGCTGACATATTTATTGATGACCATGTTACTTATCAAGAGGACACCAAATATAATCAAATAATTATATCTACAAAGCACTGATCTTTTTTTTCTCCTATAGTTCTGTGAAAGAAAAGCACATGGTGGTATGACAGCATATAAGTGGGACATTAGATCCAACCAGGTAACTGGAGAGAAGTGTTTCTTGAGTTTAAAAAAAATGAGCTGAGGTCTGAGGGATAAAAGGAATAAATAGGCAGGAGTAAAAGGGAGGAAGAGGATTTCATATAAACAAATATGCAGAAGGCTCTTTTCCAAGAGGCAACAATGAGGCTCTTTAGCAAAACACAAGGCAAGTCAACATGACTGCAGCAGGTGCAGGTTGGGAAAAAGAAGGTTTAAGCCACGTGAAGAATGAGATGAATGAGGCAGGACACAGATTGTGCCAGACCTTGTAAGCCATATCAAGAGCTGAGTCTTATCTAAGAGCAATGGGAAGCTACTGAAGTGATTTTTACAGATGAGAACAAGAATTTATACTGAGGTTCAGGCTCAGTGCTCATTAAAAGACCAAGTGAGCTCTGGTCAGTGTGGTTCAATTGCAAGAGCATTGGCCTGGGGAAAAAGGGTCGAAAGTGTGATTCCCTGTCAAGAGCACATACTGAAGTTAAAGGTTTGATCCCCAGCCCTGGTCAGGGCATGTGAGGAAGGCAAATCAATTGATGTGTTTCTCTCACAATGATGTGTCTCTCTTTTCTTCCATCCCTTCTATTTTCTCTAAAACAACAAATGAAAAAAGTATCCTCAGTACTCAAGACTTGTTTGCACCAAGGAGTTCATCCTTGCTCTAATATGAGGGTCCTAGATGGGGATCAGCTTGTCCAGGGGCTATGAAACTCTTTGGGAGACCATATAGTTTATATGGTCATCAAGAGAGCCAGCAAGAAGCTTCTGCTTTTTCCAGTTCCTTGCTTCAAAAATTCTTACAAATTTAGTTGATTTTTAAAACATTAGTCCCATTCTAGTGCTATGGTTGACTTTCCTGGTTGTGAGACTCAATACTCTGTCTTTACTGTATTTGAGGCACTCATTCTTTTTCCTCCTAATTTGACCCAATCCCAGAGATCTCAGAGTCAACAAGACCCTTGCCCCATGATCATGTGTATCAGATTAGAAATAATTACTCTCTGTATAAGAAGACATGGCCCTTGCTCCTGACCGATCACAGACTATTTGAAAAGATAAGTGTCTCTCGGGGGTTTCAGAGAACTCCTGGATGAATAAGATGCAGATGACCTTTGGCATGCTTCGTTGATCATGTCAGGTGAACTCACATTACTCTAGTCACTAGATAATGTGGAAGCACTGCTCTTAGAGGAAAAGTTCATTCCTGGAGGCACAGAGGGAACACACAATAAATAGCTGCATTGAAGTGGACTCCATATGGGCCTTGTTAGCCTGACAAAATAATTAGACAAGCACACAGAGAGATTGTTCTAGGATATTTGGTGCTGGCCTTTTTTTCCTCTCTAATAATGATTAATAAAAACATTACAAATTGCTCACATAGTCAACAATAGGGGGATTGATTAAATAAGACTGAATAAAGAATAAAAATGAGCCTGAATATAGGTATATAAATGTGCATCTATGTTTAAATTTTGATTTATATGCTATTATGAAACCTGCTTCCCCCCCCACATCACATTGTATTGGGAACAGCTTTACCCACCAATGCATATGTATGAAGTTATTGAAACCAAACATAAGACCATATAGACCCTGCCATTTTTAAATACTTTGAGTTTATAAAATTTTTAAACTGAAAATAGAGGATGTAAAATCTATTAGGAGTTTTTGTCTTCCTGACTGCTCATTTTTAAATATGAGATCTCACAGTGCAAAGGACTTGGGTCTCTTGCAGGAATGATTCTACATGGGGCTTTCATGACTTACCAGCAGGGAGTCATTTATATGGGCAACAATGAATTACCTGGCACTAGGCTAT
Organism: Pipistrellus kuhlii; assembly: GCF_014108245.1. NCBI lineage: Eukaryota > Metazoa > Chordata > Mammalia > Chiroptera > Vespertilionidae > Pipistrellus > Pipistrellus kuhlii. Next base: position 7,851,051 of record NW_023425404.1, read on the forward strand.
TTGCTAATAATGAATGAGATATACTCTGGTGGTGAAGCAGTACATAAATGAGCAATCTTTTACACTAGGGCATGGTGAAGGCAGTATGAAGCACACTTCTGTTGTATCTCTCCCCTCACAACATCACAGAAACCATTGTAAATGGGATAGCACCACACCACAAAGGGTTATTGCAACAGTAAATGAGCCAAATGAATGTAAAGTACCCATTTTAGCTACTGTGATACAGTAAATGTTGAACAAAGAGTAGAAAGAGAAAAGAAACTAGCTGTTCTGTTAAAAAATAATAAGGAGAACCTGTAAAGGCACTGATAGTGACATTTTGGAAAGGGAGAGTTTGCAGGATTTGGTTAGGTTACCAGTGAAATGCTTAGGAACATTGTTTTCCCCCCTACTTTAATGCTCAACCATACTTCTTTTCTCATGCCTCCTTCTATATAAGTCAGTAACTCTATCTGATAGATTGAAGCCGAGCTTCCTATGCAGCTAGAAATATGGTATTTTATGCAAGTTTGCCTAAATGTCAGTAGGTTCAAGCATGGATAGTCTGTTTAACTTCATAAATGGAAATGCTAAAATGATTTTGACAAGATTGTTGGTCTTAACCGACTTAGGGTTGTGTGGTGTAAGGTGTGTGTGTGTGTGTGTGTGTGTGTGTGTGTGAATGTTAGAATAATATGTATAAGTGGAAATGGTAAGACCAACTTACATCATGTGTAATTTTAAAAATTACAGTATTGCGGAAACCGGTTTGGCTCAGTGGATAGAGTGTCAGTCTGCTGACTGAAAGGCCCCAAGCTCTTTTCCGGTCAAGGGTATGTACATTGGTTGTAGGGGGTATCCAGGAGGCAGCTGGTCAATGTTTCTCTCTCATTGATGTTTCTAGCTCTCTATCCTTCTCCCTTCTTCTCTGTAAAAAATCAATAAAAAATACTTTTTAAAAAATCACAGTATTAGTACTAGCTGATTTGGCTCAGTGGATAGAGCATTAGCCCTCAGACTGAAGGATCACTATTCAACTCTGGTCAAAGGTGCATACCTCAATTGCAGTCTCAATCCCTGGCCCTGATCAGGGAGGTCAGGGCACATGGTGGGAGACAGACAATGAATGCCTTTCTCACATCAATGTTTCTCTCTCTCTAAAAAAAAGTCAATGTGAAAATAGTCAAGGTGAGGATTAAAAACAACAACAACAACAAAAATCACAATATTAGTAACACAATGGAGAATAAAACAATAAAGACACTTCAAAATTATAAATAAAAATTGTTTTTCCACACTTTGAAGGATGTAGCAGATAAAATAGGATAAATACTGTCTTGAGAATAGGTTTACATAGATAAATGGCACTGCATGTTTTAATCCCACACTTTTTGGCCTAGATAAAGTCAGTGGGCTAGCTGTTCTCTTCTGGAGAAGATATGCCATTCAGAGTACTCTGCGTAAGGGTAACATAGAAGTGTGTAAGGAAATGCTCCATTACTGTCAGCTCTCTTGCCTAAAGCTTAGAGGACAAAAGGAATGGGATCTGAAAAAAAAGAAGTATGATTTATTAGGTGACTCTAAATGTCACATAGTGAATTCTGTCTACAGAGAAAGCCCTGATTCCAGAGCCTGAACACAGGCATCAAGCAAGTTAAACAATGGAGGAGCTCCGTCACTCTCTTTTCATTCTCCATCTCTTATCACTATGCAAATATTTAGGATGTAATTATTGTACTCAATGATTAAACATTGTTCCCCTTTCATATTATTGATTTTATTTTTGAAAGCTGAGTTATTCTCCAGGGAAAACATTTTGTCAGTGTATTTTACTTCCTTTCCTAAGCTTTGAGATGAAAACAAAGATTACAGACATGGTTACAACTAGTGCTGAAGGATTAGGGTTAAAAATGAGGGCAGATGCTCCATGTTTTAGTGTTTTGAGGACTAAAGATAAGACCATAACACTTCTGCAAAAGGAAAAAAAAAGTAACTTAATAACTTCTTTTCAGAGGTAAACAGCTATGTACCGGACAAGGCAAACTATTCTTTAATAATACTGCCTTCACAAAAGAGTTAAATTTTCACTTTAGAAGTAACTGATTGTATTACTGCTACATGCAGCTAAATATTACTTATTCATTTGCAAAACAGATGAAACAGTATAAAGGTTTAATGAATTGATCAAGGTAAGTGAAGCACTTATGCAAAAATAAGAACTCAAATTCACTTCCTCCTAACTGCCATCTTCTCTCCAACTCACTGTCAATCGTGAGTGGCATTAGGCAGTGTTCACGAACCTGTGGCTTAGCCCTAGTTTGTGTGTGTGTGTGTGTGTGTGTGTGTGTGTGTGTGTAGCACAATTAAAAAGAAAAACAAAACAGCGCATCCCATTTAACTTCTCCATGAAAATGTTTGAATGATCCCTTCACTTCACATCATTGACACATGGTGATGTTGAGAATGTGAAAGATAGCCACATTCCTCATTGTGTCAAGCACTGTGCGAAATAAATAATATGGCTTCCTACATGTAAACCTCAAAACATCTACAAAGCCAGTTCTTTTTCAGGTCCTCTTTTTACGAAGGAAGAGATGCAGACTAAGAGTACACAAATAATAAGAGCTATTAGTGATGAATATATGAACTCTTTCTACCTAACATATGTGTTTTTTTTTATTTTATTTAGTCAGTAACTAGCACTATATATGGAGATAAATGTTCTTTACACTGTTTCAGAATAATTATTAGTAGGTCTTATTCTCTCTGAAGGGACTTATACATCTGCTGGCCCAGAGTTGATTATGATTGCACTTGATTATAAAAAACTGCCACTTTGCAGGTATACCTCAGTGGTTGAGCATCAAACTATGAACCAGGAGATCATGGTTTGATTCTTTAACACAAATTATGGGCTCCATTCCCAGTGTAGGACTTTCAAGAAGCAGCCAATCAATGATTCTCTCTCATCATTGATGTTTCTATTTTTCTCTCCCTCTGTCTTCCTCTCTGAAATCAATAAAAAATATATTTTTAAAACTGCCCTTTTTATACTAAACAAGTATTTTTCATGTGTTAACATACCTAATTCTAATATGCCTCTGAGTTATGTAACATACAAAATTCCTTTTCCTAATCCCATTCTCAGGCCAGAGGGTGAAAATGTTTATAAAAACATATTTTTTCTTCCTACAAGGTCCTATTCAAATGGCATACACATACATACATAAGGAATCCCTCAAAAATGTATACATATACATTTTTGGCAGCTTAATCAATGTTTATTTTCAGATTTAACCCATTGGAATTAATAATTATTCAAAGTGTATACACATTTTTTGGGGGACACCATATATTTTGGTTTGACTTGCTATTATTGCACAGACTTCCTTTCTCCCAGGGAATGAATCTTTCATTTGTACTTCTTTCTAATCAAGACACTATATCCCTTCCTAAGAGTAATTCTTATCATTTATGGAATAACGTTATTACCTAGTTTGTTAAAACTTTACTTTAGGAATACCTTTTTTTTTTTACTTTTAAGTAATACTCTAAATTAAATACTTAACTAGAAATATGACTTCAAGTCTTTGACTGTCACATGATGAAGCTAGTGTAGTGGACTGACAAGGGGAAAGTGACTTCTCAGAGGAACTTTCCTTGACAAGACCAAGAAGAAAGCTTTTTTAAATTGTTCTGAATAGGAGACTTTACAAAAAAATAGAGGTAGAGGGTTTTTATATTGAATCCAAATACCCCCAGAAGCAATGATGTAGAAAAAATAGGATTTACATTTTATAGGACTTTTTTTTGTTATTGTAAAAATAGCAGGTAAGTAACACTGTCAATAGCAAACGACAGGTTCTATGGAAGTGTGCAATGTCAACAGTAAAGACCGGTTATCTGGCTGCTTGTGAGAATTTAGCAGTTGGTCTTCTTTAAGCTTCAGCCACTTCTAGTTAAATAAGAACTACTACCCAGTTTATTATAAAGAAGTCTATTACCTGGTTGTAACAAGAAGCTTGACTTAAATGAGTAAATAGGCTTCCTTAAAGTCTTGCTCTCAGGGAGTAAGTAAACTGCTAGATCATTATGCCCAACCTCAAAGCATTTAATTTTACTACTATTTTAACTATCTAATTACTACCTGTTTTTCCCTCAATGTCTTCTCCTCTAAGAGAAGATATATGAAATGCTGAAAATTTCCAGTAGAAGGAGAGGATATTAAGGGAAAGAGATATAAAGATAATTGGGTCCAATTTCTCTCTCCTATAGATGAGAACTCTGAGTCTCAGATTTTGAATGGCTTCTCTGAGCAGTTAAAATCAGGAAACTGTGATCAAAAGCCAAATCTTAGGAGGTGCAAAGTACTTTGAACCTTTGTGGTTGGATTAATGTACCTTTAGGGCATCTTCCAACAGTGAATATTTAAAGTTCCTTTCACTTTCAACTTGGGTATTCTATCTCTGGTTCTCTCTGGATTTTGAACTCAGTGTGGATATTTCTTAAGTGCAAGTGGGCATTTGTTTAGATATATTAGCAATCATGTGCAGTTCATACTTATTTTGTTCTTTAGGATGTCAAGGAGGAAAAAGGGGGAATAAGAGTCATCTGGAAATTACCTTAATAATCTAAAATTAAGGGAATTTGCTAAACTTGCTCCATGAAGGCAATCCTATCCTGTTCCATAAAGGATTACCTTCCTCGAAAATAAAATAACATACTTAGCAAATTCTCTTAATGTCATTTTCTATCATATTCTGCTTTAAAGGAGAATGTATGTTTAATGGAAGGAAAAAGTATGTTTCTTATTGCCAAAGACTTGAAGCAGTTTTTCAAGCTGGCACCTGAAAAAAATTAATATGGCTGAGTCTAGCCAGCATAACTCAGTGGTTGAGCATTGACCTATGAAACAGAAGGTCACAGTTGGATTCCCAGTCAGGGTACATGCTTAGATTGAAGGCTCAATTCCTAGTAGGGAGCATAGAGAAGGCAGCCAGTCAATGATTCTCTCTCATCATTGATGTTTCTATCTATCTCTCTCCATCTCCCTTCCTCTCTGAAATCAATAAAAACATATTTAAAAATAATAATACTGATGAAAGGTTGTGCTCAAGATCACATTACAGGTTATTACCAGTCTTGGACAGGAACTCAAGAGTCCTGGCTTCTAGTGCAGTGTTCTTACTGCTGCATGATGCACCATCTACTTTGAAACTAGATGAATGACACCAAATACTTTGTAGAGCTTTTACATTAATGACACATACAAAAATATGCATATGCTTGAGATTAAAATGGGAGGAGGAAAGAGCAGAGCTAATTAAAACTGCAAAGAGAATTGATGAAAAATCAGCCAGACAATATTACTATTAATTTGGCCTATCCGTCTCAGTAATGTCAAGAAATCTATCAATGATCAGACATGGTTAATGCCTCTGCTTGGGTCTTTCAGCAAGATGGTACCACCAACAAACCAGGGGTAAAAGTACCAAGGTGGTCTTATTTCACCCACCTTGCTCTGACATCAATGTGCAACAAAGACCAACACATTGAATTTCTCGTGTGTCCTTATTTCACAACTGCCTTTGTTTTTGCTTCCACCTGGATACACTGAGAATGTGAGAATGATAAACAGCTCTGGAAGAAAACAAATTTGTTCACAGATGCAGTTTACCAGACTCCTAGTAGAGGTGTTCCCGAACCAAATACCCTCTTGAAGTGGAGGGCTTGAGCACCATTTGGATTTGGGAATCATAATTGGTACAACATTTTAACTAGGGTCAGCGTTTAGTGGGCAGATTTCATGGGAACACTAAATATTTGCTGATCAATCACAAAAGCAGAATCATTAGAAAATACCCTATTTTTTCCCCCCTGATAGCTAAATTTTGTGGTTCTCAGTAGGAAAGCCAGTTTCTACACTTGACTTCATTTCAGACAGCCTCTGTGAGCAGGCTGAAAATGTGGGTCGAAGAATGACTCCAGTCCTGATTCCCTGGGCAAATTATTCTTACTGGGAGCATCTTGACCACAGATGCTTTTTGAAATGACCAAGTCTATTAGATTTAACAAAGCTGGGATGGAAGTTTCCCATTTCTCACTGACATTTTCTGCTTTAGCACAGGACAGAAAACAGCATACTGTCTTGGGCGAATATTAAGATTTTGTTCTCTGGTTTGACACAGTAATGATGTGACAAAGAAAGAAAATGTATATAAGAAAAGCACATTTTTCAAAGGTGTATTTAATGGTAAAAAGGCAAGTTGTGTTCCATTTTCACATTTCATTCTGATTGATATTTACTGCATTCAGATGTTTCATCTGGCCCCAGAAGGAGAGATCCTCTCTAAAAGCAAAATCGTCACTCTTTTCAGAACAAGAAAGGGATAACTTTCTTCATGAATGATTCAAAAGCAAGACGACTTATTTTTCATTTTATGATGATACCAATCCAAAGTGGGAAAGGGAGAAGGAAAACATAACTAAGTATGTTTAAGAATTAAATTTCAAAATCAGACACACTTCTATACTTTGTGAGAAAAATAATGTTTTGTTGCAATTTTTCAAAATATCACCAACAGTTCATTTAATTTAATTCTGAATGCTTCATTCCATAGTGTATGCTCTGCCTATTTTGTTTTCAGACTGGAACAGAGATATCATCATTTTTTCAGGGATTATTACTGTTTCTCCAAGATAATCTATATATAAAAGGCTAATATGCTAAGTATCTGACCATCCAACCAGTCTCTATGATATGCACTGACCACCAATGCAGGCACTCAACACAGGAGCTGCTGTGATGTGCACTGGCCATTTACAGAGAAACTATGGACCTGGCACCCAAGAAGCAACACTTGGATCCCCCAAAAGCAACACAGGCCCACCACCACCCCAGAGAGACAGCCCACCAAATCACAGCCAACACTGACAAAACCCCTTGGCACAAAATGTGGTCCACAGCCAAGCCCAGTCCAGAAATGGTTGCTGTGGGTGGTGGGTAATGATCTGATGTAACAATGCCCAGCTTCCTCTTCCTAGCAACAACTAGCCTCCTTACAGTTTCTTCAGCCCGAGAACATGGCTTGCTTTATAGCCAGGTACAAGCATTTCACACTTTAACCAAATGCCTGTGAAGTGTTTTCCCATGTTTCATCTCATTTGATCCTCACAGAAATCCTGGAGTAAGTAGATAGGAGACTCAATGGATTCCTATTTTCTTATCATTAGCCAGAAAATGGAGACTTAGAAAGGTTAGAAATTTGACCCAACTGAAAAGAAGTAAGAAATGGTGGACCTTAAAAATGATTTCAGGTTTTTATATATGCAGAATATAGTCAAAATGCAGAATATAGTCAAACACTGCTGCAGTTAAATATTTTACCCTTTGTTTTCCCTTTGTGATCTACAATAAAAATATGATTCTTGTTGATATTTACTGTTGTGTTGCTGACAATTACCTGAAAGAGAAGTTGGGGTGCTTCTTTGGGTTGGAAAAAGTTTAGCTACATCAGAAAGCAGGTCTAATTAAGCAACTTTAATCTATATATTATATAATAGCCTAAGCAACCATTGCAACCAAACAGATGACCGAACAGGCTGCATGGGGCAACCAGGCCAGCAAGAGGGTTGGTGAGGTGAAACCAAATGACTAAGTAGTAGGCTGCATAGGGTGACCAGGCCAGCAGGGCAGTTAGTGAGGGGCAACCAAATAACCAAGCAGTAGGCTATGTGGGGCGACCAGGCCTGCAGGGCAGGGGGATAATTGGGGATGACCAGGCTGTCAGGGGGGCAGTTAGGGGCAACCAGGCTAGAGAGGGAGAAGTTGGGGGTAACTAGGTCATCGGGGGGGGGGGGGCGCACTTGGGGGTGACCAGGCCAGCAGGGTGGGGCAGTTAGGGGTGATCAGGCAGGAAGGCAGATTAGCAGTTAGGAGCCAGTGGTCCCAAATTTTGAGAGGAATGTCTGACTGCCAGTTTAGGCCCAGTCCCCAGATTTGGTCTAAACAAGTAGTCAGACATCCCCTGAGGTGTTCTAGATTGGAGAGGGTGCAAGCTGGGCTGAGGGGATCATCTCTCCCCCTCCCCCCGCCTTGCACAAATTGCATGCACCTTAGCCATTTATATATGGCTAAGTTGACTTGTGCATATGAGATACATATAAAACTCTCGCTGGTGCCAATCACATGCATGTTTTTGATCTGTCATTGTTGATCATGAATTTGCTTGACACTTCTATTATAGAAAAGGGCAAATAGTGATATTAAAATATTTCTTCTAATTAATTTCCTTTCAATGTGCATGAATCCATGCACCAGGCCATTATTACCAAAATAAAAAGAGATGAGATACTTTTGAGAATAGAAGCCAGGGAGTAAATGAAAATTACCTAAGTTTCAATTATAAGATTGGGGAATAACCATTATATAAAGACTAGAAGCCTGGTGCATGAAATTCATGCACAGAGGTGTATGTCCCTGAACTCATCCTGCCCCCTCTTCAATCTGGGAACCCCTTGAGGGCAGTCAGAGTTCCCTCTCACAATTCATGATTGCTGACTCCTAACTGCTCACCTGCCTGCCTTCCTGATTGCCCCTAACCACTTCTGCCTGCCAGCCTGATCACCCTCTAACCTAGGGGTGTCGAACTCAATCAGAGAAGGGGCCAAAATCTAAAATCCAGCCTAAATCGTGGGCCGAATGGTTTACTGAACAGTCATAAACTGTCATTGTGATGGAAACGCAGTGGAGTGCAGTGATGACAGCGCGGTGCGGGCCACATTGCAAGGCCTGGTGGGACGGATTAGGCCCGCGGGCCTTGTGTTTGACACATGTGCTCTAACCACTCCCCTGCCAGCCTGTTTGCCCCTAACTGCCCTCCTCTACAGGCTTGGTGGTACCTCCAAACTGGTTTTGCCTGCAGGCCTGGGTCACCCACAACTGCCCTTCCTTGCAGGCCTGGTCACCCTCAACTTCCATCCTCTGCCAGCCTGGTCACCCCTAATTGCCCTCTTCTGCAGGCTTGATCACCCCCAACTGCCCTCCCTTGCAGTCCTGTCCTCCCAACTGCCTTTCCCTGCTGGCCATATTGTGGTGGCCATTTTGTGTCTACATGGGGGCAGCCATTTTGTGTGTTGGAGTGATGGTCAATTTGCATATTGTGCTGTCCCAGCACAGCCAAGGATTCAGCAAGCCTGAGCAGGGGCGACGAAGGATGGAGAAATGATAGACAAAGAGAAAAAGCTGGGTCTAGGTGGACCTTCTGTGCCTCACTGAGGCCACAGAACATATTCAGACTGCAAAGCTGAGGCTTTATTTATAATCAGGGACAAACAAATTAACCTACAATGTTGTTGTAAGTTTCACTTATTTTGACAGCACTTGCTGCCCCTTCCACAGCCTACTGGCTACCGAGGAAAGATCTAGGGAGCAGTTACAAGATCAAGCTTAATTATGCTTAGAGGACTGTGCCCTCCAAGCTGGGTTTTATTTGCAACTTTGCCAGCAGGTCAGTCCGAAGCTTAACCCTATAACTGCTTCCTACACATATTACTCTTTTATTTGTTAGAACAATTACACAAATAGGCACTGCCTTACCTTAAATGTGAAAATTTGGATTTGCATAGAAGATAAGATAAAGAGTCCTTATTTCATTTGGAAAAAAGGTTCCTAATAGGGTTCATTTAAATAGCCAGTTCAATCACATCCTTAAGCAATGGGTTGATTTTCTAGGATTCAATTCCTGCCTATCTCTTCAGAAACCTGCGTGGCATATAAAACAAGCTGTCCCAGAGCCACACGAGTAAATATGAAAGATGTGGTGACATATAGTTTTACTTCTCTCTCTAAGATAATAAAAAAAATAGCTAAAAAACAATACAAATGATGAAAAAGACTTTTGAAAATAAAATAAAAAAATTAAAATGAATGGTAGAGAAAGGTAGGAAACTATTTTGCTAAAAAATAGAATAAAATAACACCAAAATCTTCAGGATCTTTTGTTCATAAAAATGCTAACAAGGTATTTCTATATCAAGACAGAAATAAAATACATTTATCAATCACCGAAGACCAAAGATAAAGTCAGGGGCTTGAACTGTGGAAGAATCTAGCTTATGTTCTAAGAGAAATATTATAATCATAAATTATATATATAGTTTCTGGTGCATGAAATCATGCATTGCGGAGGTGGGGGGGGGGTCTCTCAGCCCAGTCTGCACCCTCTCCCAGTCCGGGACCCCTCAGGGGATGTCCAGGACTTCTTGGTCCTTATTGCCTGCCTGCTCACTCCTTATCTCTGGGCTTGCTGTTCCTTAGCGCTGCCACAGAGGCAGAAGAGACTTCCTCCTCCACCGCTGTGCTCACCAGCAGTGAGCCTGGCTTCTGGCTGACTGGCATTCTCCCCATGAGAGTGCACTGACCACCAGGGGGAAGCTCCTGCATTGAGCATCTGCCCCTGGTGGTTAGTGCACATCACAGTGACTGGTTGTTCTGGTTGTTCCACCATAATGGTCCCTTAGGCTTTTATTATATAAATAGTTTAGGCATACAAGAATAGCAGTCTTAGGTACCAGAATAAGAATTTTAAAGTAAAAAGTTAGGGTTCTATTCAGAGATATAACATCAGTATCACAATGAGAACATTATATTCTCATGCCTTTTTCCAGGAGGGAAATATTTGGTATTCTAAAATCCTATTATCAGAAGTTGTAACTAATATCAATAACAAAGTTAAAGATGGCTAATGAGGAACAGTCTTATAATAATAATAGTATCTGTGGCTCCACAGAAGTACTTATAGACCCTGACTTTTGCAGAATGAGAAATGGATAACTCAATCAATAAAACAAAATGGTATGAAATTCTATAACCTGCCTTGATTGGGGCGGGGGAGTAGAGTGGGGTAGCTGTGTCTTAGAGAATAGACCAATTGGGACCATTGGGCTCTATTCCTGGGTCTCATGTTGACTTTGTTTCTGTGACCTTCATTAAACAGATTTGTTTACAAGTAAATTTGCAAGGTATGCCAGAGGTAGGCTAAAGAATCAGAAAGACAACTTTCTGAAAGTCTAAATTCACACAGAACAAGGACAAAAATAATTTAAAATCCAAAAGCAGCCACAGACACGTTTATATCCATAGCATATACTATTGGTGAGAGTACAAATACATGGATTTAGTCAAGTTTACCAATTATTTTAAAAATGCTAACCAATAAGGGTTTAATGTGTAAGATAAAAGAAATTTGAAATGATTTCCTTGTCACTCATCCTGTCTCACCCTGAAAGTGCCCAATATATATTTTCTCCATTTAGGCTGAGTCAACACCCCCTCTTCTCTGAGGACTAACCAGCAAAATAAATATAGTTCTTGTACTAATCTAGTCCCTCTCTGCTGCTGAGCTGCCCTCAACTGATAAATTATAAAAACGGAGAATTCCTTAGCCTTTTAAGAAAAATCATGCAGATATGCATACCTAGCAGAGGTGGAGAAAATATTTTTTCCTCCCCGACAGTTCTCATGCATAGTCAAACAGCCCCATGTCCAAAGACAAATATGGACACACTCTTTCCATACTGATCCACTGTAGTGCCAAATGGACAACCATCAAGTCACTGACAATCTCTCCTAACAATGCCAGAGACAATTATTTTCCCATGCTTATCTCAGGCAGGATTCTGGTGGTCTGGATGAAAACGTTCAAGCATGCTCCAAACGGCTCAATTAGATCAACAGAAAAGCCTCCTGAAGTAGTTCAATAGATTTATTGTACAACATTGTCCCTCTCTTCACAAAATTAAAAAAAAAAAAAATCATTGGCTACTTCCTGACCTGGAGTTAAAGGTTGCCCCAGCCATTTGCAGATACTCTCTTCAATTTTGCCTACTTTCCTTTCTAATCTGCTGCCATCACAATGTCTGTAAACTCTTCAGTCCAAAGCATTTTTATGGGAGAGAACAGGCTTTTTCTCTCTCAGTAAGCATTCCAAGTTACTGTATATATATACATTTGACAAGAGCTCGAAGACAAAAATGGGGAGAAAGGGCAAGAGCACCAATTCCAGGCATGGAAATCACAGTGGACAGAACCAGAGGGAAATAAAAAGATGGGGAACCTTCCAGCACCCTCTTCATTATGCAGTTTTGGTGTGGTTATTAGGTACATGTGGGGAAGACAAAAGGAATATATATGTCTTCTAATACATCATCTATAATTCAGCACTGGGCGAGAGGCAAGCAACTCTTCATGTGGTTGTCAGAGTGGGTAATAAATACTCTGTTTTATTGGGGGGAAATGACCAGAAGGAGAGAGAGAGTGAACATTTGAATGGCTTTGCAAAGAAACTGTGGGGAGCATCTCTAACCCTTTCTTCTTCCCTTTTCAACATTTATAATCCATATTTGTATTTGTGCTTTTTCCAATCAAAATACTTTGCTTAATACTTTGAATAAAATGATCATTGTTCATTAATAAAACCGCTACTACAAAGCATATTTAGTAAAGCCTATTGTGTGCACTATCCTAGCCCCTTTTCTTAATACTCTCACTAAAGTTCACAACAATTTTGCAAGGTAGGATACTATTATTCTATTATTAGCATTTTACCTAGGAGGAAACTGAGACAGTTTCAATAACCCACCCACCGCCACAAAGCAAGGGCCTGGCAGAGCTCCCTGAGAGCTCCCAGGGCCCAACTTTTTATCCACTGCAAACTAATTAATTAGGAACATCAGTGACTCAACATTAGATATATGATTACTTTTGTGAGTTTTGTTGTTTTTAGAAAGCCAGTTCTTACAATCTGATGCTGAGTTATACAAATTTGAAAATTTACCTCATGACTTTAATGTATCAATCCTTGTGTATTGCTGAACTGAAGAGGCAGCTAACTTGAGCCTGAGAAATTCCACAACAGAATATTTTTAATTGAGAAACAGTGTAAGAAAGAGCCACATTTCCAGAGTTTGTGGTCCTCATGTATTATATCCCTGTAGAAGTTTTGAAATACCTTCTAGCTTTTTCTCACTCCTCCCAACCAATCCATTTTTTTCTAACAGCTATCGTAATTTTTAGAAATAAAAGTTTATTGTGTTACCGTCTGGCTTGAATGCCTTCAAGGGTTTCTCATTGCACTGAAAATAAAATCCTAGTGCCAAAGTTCTCAGGAAAACAATGTCCCAGTTCCTCCACATTATAGTTTCTGTAAACAACCTGCCCTTTGATCAGTTATAGATGCAGCTTTTTTGACTCAAGCTCTGCTTGTAGAAAGCTTTGAAGTCTCATTTCATCCCTGGCTGACTTTGGTATAAACTGCTGAGAGTCAAATGACCCATTTTATACCTGAGGGAAGACAGAGGGAAATTCAGTGGCAGGTAGCTTTGTTTCAGTCCCATTGAAGGCACGGGAGCAGAGGTGGTCTGCTTCCACAAACTTACATCTGCTCCAAAGGAGGTTCTTAATGAATGAACAAAATGAACAAATGGCTCAAAAGTAAAGGACTAAGGAGGTAGGGAAGATGATGCTTTTTTAAAAATATATTTTATAGGTTTTTCACAGAGAGGAAGGGAGAGGGACAGAGAGCCAGAAACATTGATGAGAGAGAAACACCTATCAGCTTCCTCCTGCACACCCCACACTGGGGATGTGCCCAAAACCAAGGTACATGCCCTTCACCTGAATCAAACCTGGGACCCTTCAGTCCGCAGGCCAAAGCTCTATCCACTGAGCAAAACTGGCTTTGGTGATGCTGCTTTTTAATACATGCAAAACCAAATGGAGGCCAGCTACTAGCTGTCTTTTGTTCCTTAGATTAGATTTAGCTCCAACTTAGAGTGGGTAGTAAATTTATCTTCTGAGCAACCTTGGTTTCAAGACCCTACCTCAGCAAGTTTGTCTAGTGGCTCCTCATAGGCCTAACTGGCCTCCATTTGAGGATGTCTAGCCTATTCCAAATATTCCAGGACAATAGGAACAGAGTATCTTGGTCACTTCATCCATCCACTTCACCCACCTTTACTTTCTCAGTTATCCTTAACATAAGCCACCCTATGACCAGTTAAATCCAAGAACTTAGAACTATTTAGAACCAGGGAATTGTTCAACTTATCTATAAGTAGGTGCAGAAATAAAATCCCCAAAGCCATCTAAGAGCTGTATTCCTGGGGAAAGAGTCTTAAAACAAACATTGTACTTAGCAACTCCATTTCTAGAAATTTACCATCTTTTCTTCCCAGAAGCAAGCTTTGACACTGATAATCAGAAACAAACTATTGAATTTTATTCTAAAAAATACTTTGGTTTTGAGGCATGTGCCTGTGGCTATATTTGTGTCATTCATATAACTTTACATGTCACCCTTAGCTGTGCAACTAAGTCACAGAATAGGCTAGTCCTGCCAGTGAGATTTATACCACTAGTGATCCTAGGGGCAGAGTTAGGTTTTATTCTTTGCCTGATACTCAGTTATAATTTTATTTAATTCCTTTACTCAGTAGTAATTTTTAAAAGTGAGTATAGTATTGAACACTTATATAGGATATTACAGTGATTTCTGAGCTCAGAAAAGCTTTGAGAATGAGACAAGGTGCAAAGGACAAAGCCAGCTATTGCAAACTACCTCATTAACACTGCCAATGGTATATTGCACAGAAGTGTTCATTTTCCTATATATTCAGCACTCATTATGAAATGTTAATATCTCACGATTCTTCCCCTTATCAATATCATATGAAATTAGTTGGAGCCACAAGTATGTTGCATAAAGTTATTTCTTCCGAGGTAGGGAATTTAGAATTATTATAGATGGAGGGGCAAAAAAGATAGAACAAGTCAAGGCTTTGACTGATTTTTATAGTTAGTTATATTGTACTACCTCCAAAAAAGTAGTTTAGGGCCACAAAACTACAATAATTTCTAGGTTATTATAACAAAAGTTGTGGTTTAAAATATGAGGAATAGAAGGACCTTTTAGATCCATATTCATGTTTCCTCTTTGGAGGTAGATATTTATCACAATATATTTTTCTGACATTCACAGCTAACCCTTGTTCACTATGCAAAGAAGCCTGGTGATCAACAATGTGGTCTCCTAATTCTTTGCTTATGTGGCATATAGGCTTTTGTTTAAAAACAGTTGGAAGAAAAGGAAGAATCTCATTAATCTCAATTTATTAATCTATCCTGTAGGAGCAGCATAAAGAATAAAACTCCATGCAAAGGAAGCATTAGGAATCAACATGAGAGACAGAAAATATATTAAAATAATTTATCCATTTTAAACAGTCAGTGTATAATTGATAGGCTAAATTTAATCAGGGAATTATTTTCCCCAATAAGAACTCTAGTTATAAATGTTTATATAACACTGACTATTTTTCTTAGTAATAGCCCACAGGTCTCAAATGTGAATTCTAATTAAAGCAGAATCTACTTCTACTTTGCTTCATGACTCAAAGCAAGAAGCTTAGCCTCATTTCCTAGACAAAAATATACTTTAAATTATATGACCAGTTATTAGGGGAATGGCATAAAATAGAAAGCAGAAAAAAAGATAATGCTCATGTAACATCATGGAATGTTAAATTTGGAAGATCCTATGAGGTTCAGAAAAGTGTTTCTTAACATGTGTCATAGTGGACCCACCAGGGAGCTTTTAAAAAATGCATATTTTCAGAACCCATCTGGTCACCTCCAAGGCAGGTGCCAGTGGGGCCCCCAATGCCCTGTTGGTCACTCTACAGATTGGTCCTGATCTCCGGCCAGGCCTAGGGACCCTACCTGTGCATGAATTTTGTGCACGGGGCCTCTACTATTAAACAATGCCTTTTGCATTGCTTTCAGAAGGCATGCAGTTGATTTCTAATTTTTTTTTTTTGCTTTTGTTCATCGTTTTTGAGGCTCTTGTTTTTAGATTTAGCATGAAAACAAATGCTATGATTTAAAGAAGTGCATTGTGAGTCTCTGCATTTAAGGAATGATGACATCATGTCCTTCACAATGTAGTAAACTAAATCTCATGAAGGATAAATTATTTGTCTAGGGTAACAAAGCTAATTATTTGAAGAGTTTGGTATTTTAATTTTGCTAAGAAGATATGTCATCTGCATCATCCAACAAGTATTTATTGTCTCATATATTGAGGAGTATTTAAGACTTCAGTATAGTACATGCTCTCTAACCTTGAGAGGGTTACAATCTAATTTGCAAGATAAGATACTGGAGCAGAAACAAATTTTTAAAATGGTATTAAATTATGTAATATCCATTTATAACATTTTGGAGCTGAGATAAAGAAAGTAAGCATTAGTCAAGACGGGTAAGGTGACATTTAAGCTTGGTTTTAGGGAATGAAGACCTGCATTTCAGCTTGTAGGAATTTGCAATCTATTGATGGAGAAAGTGGAAAATAGACATGGAAATAATGACTTAAGTTAAAAAGCAAATGTTCTATTATATAACTAAAAGCAAAACCTAGTATAAATAAAGTAGTTGATAATTGTCAGCAGGAAAAGCAAGGTTTCCTGGAGCGGTTGGGCTTTGAGGGACAAATAGATTTGTCCTAGAAGATGGAGTGCAGAGGAAAATACCCCAATGACAATATGAGCAAATTCAAGGAGAAGCAAAAAGTGGCAGGGATGTTGCCGTAGTGAAGAAATGACTGAAAGACAGACAGAGGCTGGGTTGTGAAGAGCTATGAATTGGTGCTTAGAAATTGAAACTTTCTCTGTAGGCCCCACAAGTCACCATAAGTCTCCTAGTAGACTGACACCATGTGATGGTGTATGTGAAAGATAACTCAGGAGACAAAGGAGATTGAGCAATGGGCAACTAGTAGCATAAAACTCAGTTGGAAAGTTATGAATGTATTTCAGTAGAGATGAGGGTCCAAAGTAGGACAGTGGCAAAAGGAATAAATGAGAGAAGGAAAGAAATAGTGGTATTGCCAGTTGGCTAGAGGTGAAGAATAAGAGCAGAAATAAAGATAATTTTCTGGTTTCAGTAAAGGGGCTGAAACTCAGTGAAGAGAAGAGTGATCCAGTTACTCAGATAAGAAAAAGGAAGAGGGGAGATTTTTGTAGCTAAAACATAATGAGACAGTTTTATCCAGTGAGTATGAGGGGCAGCCAGTATCTTCTGAATCTATTAAGGAGACCATTCTGAACTGAAGCTCAAAAGAGAGAGAGGTTTTTATTTTTGTTTGTTTGTTTTAAGTGACCAGACATTTACTCCAATTATATGGAAGAATGAAAAAAGATGCAAGTCTGGGCCAGTGTGTTAAGTGGTTAGAGCATCAGCCTGAACAGGAAGGGTCTTGGGTTTGATTCCCAGTCAAGGGCATATATTAGTGTTTCTGGTTTCATCCCTGTCCCAGTTGGAAGGAAACCATCTATGTTTCTTCTCTCTCTCTCTCTCTCTCTCTCTCTCTCTCTCTCTCTCTCTCAACCTTTTTCTCTCTCTCTTCCCTCTCTCCCTCCTTCCTTCCCTGCCTTCTATTCTCTATGGAAAGCAATGGAAGAAATATGCTCAGGTGAGGATTAAAAAAAGATGCATAATTGAGGTTGTGTTTGTTTCAGGAACACTAAAGATAGAATTCTTCAAAACAGGTTTATTTGGGAATTGGTGTTAAACAATGTATGATAGATATATAAAGTTGGGTTTGCCCCTACCAGAATTCCTTACAGTATCTGGTGCTGCCCTCACAGCATGTGCTGACCATAGTAGACAAGAGGACTTGCAACCCCATCTCTCCATTTGAGGTCAGAGTTCTAAATCGCTTGTACGTTGGACCTCATCCAATGGCTTTCTTAACTTTCTCAAGTCTCCAACTTCACTCCTTTATCCTTGTCCTTCGTATTTTATTTATGCATATTATTAGCTCCAGGCTATGAGTGAAATCTTCCATTTCTGTTTCTCCATCACTGGATATACCCTCATTGCAACCCAACCCATAGGCAGTAATGCCATTAGGATTTCTAAAAAAGAGCTAAAGATCTCAGTGTCCTTGGAATGAAGTTCAGACAACTTATTTTGAAAATGCAATTTTCACACTGAGATCTATTTTTATTTATATTGTATGTTAGAGTAGTTCAACATTCTAGAAATGCACCTACTCCACTTTGTATACTTTGTCTTTTTTTTTTGTCATTATTGCTGTTGCTATCACTTAAGGTGCATTAGTATCTTATGGTTGCTGTAACAAATTTATACAAACTGGGTGGCTTCACGCAGAAATTTATTCTGTCATAGTTCTGGAGGTCAGAAATCTAAATAAGTATCACTGAGTTGAAATTAAGGTATCAACAGGGTCATGCTTTGTTTGAAGAATCTGCCCCTTGACTGTTCCAACTTCTGGTGGCTGCCAGCCTTCCTTGGCTCGTGGCTGCTTCTCTCCAATCTCTGCCTCTATGCTCATATCACTTGCTCCTCTACTTCTCTCTTATAGATATACTTGGGGTGATATTTAGGACCCACGCAGATTTTTCAAGATTATATCTTTAGCTCCCTACCTATAACTTAGAGTTAAAAAGAATCCTTTTCCATATAAGGCAAAATATACAGGTTCCGGGGATTTGGACCTGACATCTTTGGGGGCCGTTGTTCAGTCTGCAGCATGCAGGTGGGCTAATATATACTTTCAAGCCATAATGTTGTGACATTCCCAAATAGTTCTTCCTGATGGGATCTTAAGTGTCAATATGCTAACATAGATATGAATTATGATATAATAGAAACCTGGCCTTTGATATCAAAGTTGGTCTATACTCATTCATTCGAATCTTCAAAATAGTACTACCATGTGATAGATTCCATATGAAAGTACTCTAAACTTTGGTTTTATGTATTAGAATACCTTTATAAGGACCTGTGCAATGATGTGAGATATAGATATAATGAATATAATGCCAAGCCAAAGACCATCAATTCTCATTGATCACATTAAGATAAAATCAATGTCATACACTATGAAATATGCAACCTGACAAAAAAAGTGATAGCAAGTAGAAAATTGTTAAAGTGAAATATAATATAAACTCCATACCGAGACATAATATATGTGGCAGTAGTAAAGATTTATATAGCGACATAATAGTTGCTGGCAGCAATAAAATAGTACTGCAGTCAATGTTTTTGATCACTTTACTAAAATGGGGGTCAGGACCATAGAAGATCTAACAGTGGATAATTCAATACTTAATTTTATTAGGTGTGTCCAATGTTCCATTATTTAGATGAAACAACATTAGAATGATATTAATATTACATTGTATTTTTAAAGATATTCTAAGTTATTATTGGGTGACTGGTAAGTGACTCAAAGCCATTAGAGAGCCAATATTTCTTTAACACCCAAACCAAAAATTGGAGAGCTCATGGGCCAAAATCTGAGCTTTCCATGAATCTGTAATGATGTTACTACACTTTTAATGAGTGAGTTAAAAAGTAGAGTTTGGATCCCATACATGATCTTTGAGTAAAGGAATAATATGTGCAAATAAAAAGCTTCTAAAAAAAAGTAATAATTGCAGCTTGGATGATTTGGACATCTGGGTGTTTGATATATGATACCTCAAAGAGCTGAAAAGATTAACTGATTTTTAAAAATCTGCTAGTTTGTTAGTCATGTGGAATAGCTAATGATTCATTTTAGAGGGACACATTAGCCATTTAAAGTTCATTAAGAAGTTACATCTTGGTAGAAGAGGGTAAAGGGCGGGGTAAATGTTGATGGAAGGAGACTTGACTTGGGATGGTGAACACACAACCTAATATACAGATGATGTATTATAGAATTGTTTACCTATATGCTTTTATTAATCAATGTTATCTCAATAAATTCAATTTATAAAAGACATTACATCTTTCCTCTCACCTACACACTCAGGCCTTGTTATTTTATAAGCCCTATTCACGTGCATCTATACATACATCTCTACACATACCATTTTGATAGACCTATGCATATAGCAGAGCAAGCTCTCATTTATTTTGCTGAACATTTAAGCCATATTTGAACACTGCAAAGCTTCTTCTGCATTTCTTCAAGTATAATACAAATTTTTAAAAGACACTTGACCAGGCTAGAAAAGTAAAGAAATATTTTAAACTAATATTTCAGGGCACGTATCCTGATAACTCGTCTAGGTTAGGATGCTCACTCTCTTAAACACTCATGGAAATTGTATTATCATTTATTCAGAATTTCCTAAAAAAATCCCACAATATTTTATTATAATTTATTACATTAAAATTAATTTCACTTGTTTATTTAAAAAAATCGTGGTTACTAGAAAATACAAGATAGTATTAAGCTAGATTGTTGCTAGGTGATAAGGAGTATTAATAAAGGTCTCGGGTCAATGGAATGAGATAGAACCTGAGTACCTGGAATCCTGGTCTGCTAAGAGAAGCAAAGATGTTCCCTTAAAGAAAAATAAGTTGAAGAATTGAGTTCCAGAAGTCCAATAGGAACCAGCAGCAAGACTGAACTAAAGCTTCTCTCTGCCCCAGAACAAGTGGGACCCAAGTCAGAGGCAGGGCTGAATCCACTGATGAGAGCCATCACCCCCTTCACCCCCTTAAAGAGATTACAGGTCAAAGGATAAGGAACTAAGAAATAGTGGAAACCAGCAATAACTGAAGAGTAATAGAAAGTCTACCTCCTCAAAAGTGCTATTAGACCAGAGAACAAACTGCACCTTCAGCTCTGCAGAATTCCTCAGGGTGTTCAGACATTTTATTTTTATTTTTGTTAATCCTCATACAAGGGTATTTTTCCATTGATTTTTAAAAAGAGAAGGAGGGGGGGGGGGAGAAACGTCAATGTGAGAGAGAGACATCAATTGGTTGTCTCCCGCAAGTGCTTAGAGCAGGGATGGAGCCTGCAACCGAGGTACATATCCTTGATTGGAATTGAATCCACGACCTTTCAGTTCACATGCTGATGCTCTAGCAACTGAGCCAAATCATGGAGGGCAGTTCAGATATTTTATAATCTTGTTCTTTCCCAGTCATTTCCTGCTGACTTACACCCAACTCTTCCTCTGAGGACAGCAGCCATATGGGAAAGTTGAAGTTTGAGGCTTTTTTTTTTTTTTTTTTAATATATTTTATTGATTTTTTACAGAGAGAAAGGGAGGGGGATAGAGAGTTAAAAACATAGATGAACTGAAACCGGTTTGGTTCAATGGATAAAGCGTCAGCTTGGGGACTGAAGGGTCCCAGGTTCGATTCTGGACAAGGGCATGTACCTTGGTTGCCGGCACATCCCCAGTGGGGGATGTGTAGAAGGCAGCTGATTGATGAGACTCTCTCTCATCGATGTTTCTAACTCTCTATCTCTCTCCCTTCCTCTCTGTACAAAATCAATAAAATATATTTTAAAAAAAACAAAAACAAAAAACATAGATGAGAGAGAAATATCAATCAGCTGCCTCTTGCACAACTCCTACTGGGAATGTGCCTGCAACCCAGGTACATGCCCTTAACTGGAATTGAACCTGGGACCCTTTAGTCTGCAGGCTGACGCTCTGTTCACTAAGCCAAATGGGTTAGGGCTGAAGTTTGAAAGTTTACTTGCTTTTGAGTTATGTGTCCACAAAGTACCTCTGAACAATATGAGAAACCTATTTCTTTTCCTGGTCCCATAATTCACAAGACACCAAACATAATTTTCCAAAATTTTATTTCCCACCAACAGTGAAATTAAGCTAGCGTAAAGCCCAGAAAGAATAAGGCTTTAAAGCCAGAATTTTTAAGGCACATTTCTCTTCAACTGGGATCTCCTTCTAAAATGTTATCAATGTAGCTAGCTTTCCATGTTGCTATGGGAAAAATATTTTTGTGTGATAATTGATAATTGATGTATTCCTATTTTAAAATAATGTACATAAAGACCAACTTTACTCCCCACCCCCCAAAAAAATTGTGTATAAAACCACCAAAGTGGTAATAGAATTGACTTTTACCTTTAAACAACAAAGTATTAGACTAAAGTTATGGAAAGTACTGCGTAACAGAGTGGAGAAGAGGTTCAATCAATCTTCATATTCTATACTTACAAAATGCTCTATCAGGAATAGAGGATTCAATGGGTTGAACTGAGGAACTAGCAGTGAATCCAGTACATCCCCTTTCCACAATAAATAAAATGAATCAATTCCACAAACTGTAATTTTTCCAAACTTTAGGATATTGCTTTGGTACCATGTAGGTTTAATCACAATTCTTCAACAAATGCCTTAGAGCTTGGTGTCCCACTTTCTCAAGAAGTCTCTGGAGACTTTGTCCAATTATTTACTGAGAAGGGAATCAAAGGGTGGACTTCCTTGTGATTTAGAATCAAATTCAAGTATAAGGGATAAGGGTGGGGAAATGGGGAGATGTCGGTCAAAGAATACAAACTTTTATTTATAAGATGAATAAGTTCTGGGAGTCTAATGCATAGCATAGTAATTATAGTTGATAATACTGTATTATATACTTGAAAATTACCCAGAGAGTAAATATTAAATGTTCTCAACACACACACACACACACACACACACACACACACACACAGTGTTTATTAAGTGACATGATTTAGGTGCGAGTTAACTTTGTCATTCTGCAATATATGTGTATCAAATCAACAGTTTGTATACCTTAAACTTTCACAATGCCATATGTTAATTATATCTCAATATGGCTGGATATTTTTAAAATAAAGAATAAAGGGGTAGGGAAGGCCGGGAGAAGGTCAATGGGGGGAAAAAAGGAGAGATATGTACTACTATTTGTAATACTTTAAACAATAATAATAATAAAAGAATAAGGTATTCAGAAAGTTGTGGGGTTCTGGTCTTCTTTATGCCCTGGGTGATCCCAGAAATCATTTAAATGCCATGGGCCTCTGTTCTTGGATGTTTTAATGTAGGAGTTTAAATTTTTTAAAAATATAAAAATAAACTGTATATCTATCTTCACAGAGATATACCAAAAACAGAGATTGGGAATGATTTTTGTTTTTTTATGCATGCTATTCCAATGAATACATTTTTAAAAAAGGTAATACATTTATGAGACTTAAAATAATTGTATAGGTGAGGTGATTTCTCATTTATCTTTTAGGACTGGAGTCCTGAGTCTCAAATATACAAAAGATAATATCCATCACGTGAAACTACTTGGACATCTGCCATCTAATTATAAGCCAAGCTGCTCTGCTCCCAGCTTGCCATGGCATCTGGATTGCAAATGCCATGACATTTCAGTCATTTGCTATTCCCAAATTGATACACCCCACATCTTGCATTGGCTCCTAAATTAAAAGCCATCACTTTTGAACAGAATTCCAGAGTATACACAGAATTGGATCCCTTTTTTACCAGTAGCCGAAAAGAACTACTTTATAAATTATGACGGGAAATTGGAGTGGTGGCTGGCTGGACAAGAATAAAAAGGAGAAATAAATCTGTTCAGAAATGCACAAGGTTAGAGAAGGTACAGACCATGAGCTGGTCAAAATAAATGTTTACCAAGCCTAGCCAAAGATATTTGGTAAAAGATTCACTATCCTTAGGGACTGCAAGTCAGTGCTAAATAAACGATCCAAGAAATGGTGTGGTGGCCGGAGTGTATTGCGGCTCACTAGAATCCTGTTTATAGTTTTAATTAATTGTGTGAGCATTGGAACCAGCTCCTGGCACATGCTCAGAGCAAGCAAGGCAGTGGAATACCCTTGGTGTCTGTAGTGGCAGGCACATGTCTGTGATGAAATCACAAGGAAATAAGAACACCCGTATGGAGGTAAACTTAGATATTTTCCTTTTTGTCGACCCCTATTTGATAGTATAATAAAAAAAAAATTAACACATCGTGCAATTATATCTTCTCTTACAGTTTTCCTCCTCCAACTATTATTCCATCAAAACATAATCATAGTCATAAGAAACAAACCAAAAAATCAAAATTCAGCTTCATATAATATATAGCAGTTCATCGGTTGAGATAGAAATCTGTGAATGCAGTGATTTCCTACAGCTTGTGAAACTGCCTGCTTCCCTCTCCACCCCCCCCCCCAACCAGGCTCATGTTGAGTGATAACAATTGTTGCAATCCTGCCCAGAAATGGACCAACTTCATTATTATACACAGAAAAGGTTTTAGTGGCATATTTTCTTTTTGCCTGAAGGAAAAATATCCAATACCTTTGGTAACTAAAAAACATTATTAAAACCAGTTTCTCAAATAGTTTAATGATAACTAGATTCTTTCATTTTAAGAAAGCCAAATTGCGCATCTAGTTATGCATATTACAGTGGCCACAGTAAAGTTGTTGTATGGCTGGCTGTTGAATGGCAGGCAGATTTTATTTTTTATTGTGCAATTCTTAGGTTAGTAGGGGGCAGGCATTTAAAACACATTTTTAGTTTAAAATTGATGATGATAGCTGTTATGGATACTGAGTCTGTCACTTCTACCTCCCCCTTTATTCCCCTCCACTCCCTTCCAGTTTTTTGCTGCTGCTGCTGTTGCTGGAAGTAACATCTGGATTTAATTATTCATCCACTGAACATTTTGCAATTTGGTCACAGTAGTAGATTCATGAGGAATATTTAATTTCATACAAGGGCAAAAAATACTCTTACATATAACACTTACTTAACAGTTGATCTTGCTGATATTAAAAATACCAATATGTGGGTTTGAACAGTTTCTTTTGAGCCTGAAAGGGTCATTGCTCTTTCCATCATTTCACCCAACCACATTTATACAGTATAAACAATGATTAAGAGTATATAGGTTCAAATCTTATCTCCAAAGTGTGCCAACTATATGAACTGAGAGAACTTTCTTAAACTTTTTTATTCCTCAGTTTTTTCATACATAAAATGGAGACAGGAGAACCTTATCCATAGAAATGTTGTGGGAATTCAGTGAATTAATAAATGTAAAAGTATGTTAACCAGTCCCTGGCTCATAAGTTCTTAACACAGGCAGCTATTATTATGGTGTCATTATGAATGAAACCCACAAAAGACCCAGTTTTAAATCTAGGCAAGTTCCGTGTTCTATTATCTTTGATGATTGCAATTCCCACATGGTATCTTAATTTATCCTTTAATAAAATAGGTTGAAGATTAAATTTCCTCTTGCCTAACAGACAAGGTTGGCTTTACATATGAACAGGTGACACAGAAACCTGAGTAGGACAATTTAAACTCCCCTGGCAAGACCATGAAATATCTCTCTTTTTCCCCCTCCAAGCCAATCCCCATATATACCCTCATCTATATTCACAGGATTTATAATATTAAATTAAATTAACTAAGTTAATAGAATTTTTGATAAACACTAAGACTCTATTGATCATAACGATCATAGTTTGAGTTACTTAATCAGCCATAGAGTGGGACCCCAAAGACATAGTATACAATATAGAT
This sequence comes from Pipistrellus kuhlii, assembly GCF_014108245.1. Lineage (NCBI taxonomy): Eukaryota > Metazoa > Chordata > Mammalia > Chiroptera > Vespertilionidae > Pipistrellus > Pipistrellus kuhlii. Next base: position 7,876,455 of record NW_023425404.1, read on the forward strand.
CAATTAAGGTAAAAACAGGGAGTCTAAGACAAGGTGAGTACTACCCAGTGTACTCCATGGTCTCAGAAACAAAAACAAAAACAGGTTACTGGAAAACTATGTGCAAGAGGAAGAAATAGCAATACAGGTCAGGAGTAGGCACGACAATATGACCAATTCATTCAATTTATATTTTTATTCCTATAGGTAGAACTTATTGGGGCAGGTGTGGGTGGGAGGAATGAAGGGTTATTGGAATGATGTCAAAATATCTCAAATACTGCAGAGAAGGCAAACAAGCAGATACTTTAAAATTGGGCTATAAATATGAAATAATAGAGAGGATAATGTAGGTAATCCTGGTTTAAAGGTGTGAGCGATCAGAGGTAAAATAAAGAAGATTGTAATTTGAAAAAGGACATTAAAAAATGGGTCATTTAGAGAGCCAAGAAGCTCTCTGGGTAGAACTATCTAATGAGCTTAGGTCGGTTTTCTTAGTTTAAGAGTTTTGTGTGTAAATAGCAGCTTTCAATTCATATTTATGATACTTTTCAAGAATGAGTAAGAACACATCATCTGAAAGAAATGGATGTTAGCCGAGACCGGTTTGGCTCAGTGAATAGAGCATCTGCCTGGGAACTGAAGGGTCCTGGGTTTGATTCCGGTCAAGGGAATGTGCCTTGGTTGTGGGCACATCCCCAGTAAGGGGTGTGCAAGAGGCAGCTGATCGATGATTCTCTCTTATTGATGTTTCTAGCTCTCTATCCCTCTCTCTTCCTCTCTGTGAAAAATATATTTTAAGGTAAAAAAGAAAGAAAGAAATGGATGCTAAACTGGAAAATATAACTATTGGTCCTAAACAGGATGTGTGGTGTAAACATGCTTTATTTTATTTTATTTTTACCACTTCATATGATGCTTCTGTGAAATCTTTTATATACAAATCCAAGGAAATGATTGAAACACAAAATCACGGCTTAGAATAAAGGCGGATCTTCAAAAGTGAGCTTTGTCTGTTTAACAACTGATGAGGCGTCTCCATGGAAGCTAATGGGTGCTTTGGCACTGTGGTAATTTGTGAAATTACTGGAGAAGCAAACCAGGTGGAAGCAGAGTGTGTGGCTGTGGCTTCTCTGTTCATTTGATCTACTCTACACAGTAGAGTCAAGAGCTCTGCAAACACCACTGTTTTTTCTGGACTCCAACCACAGAAACTCGCACTGCAGTGACCCACACACTGTCTTCCTGTGGCAGGACATTTTTCATGCAGTTCTTTTCTGAGTTGTGGGCTATTCCAAGGGGAACTTTAACTCAGATGATAGAGGAGACACTGAGGTCATTGACAAAGCCCATCCCCACTGAGCTTTACAGTGAAGGAACTGGACTTGGCAGAGAGTGAGATATCTATCTGCTTAAGGCCAAAGAGTTAACTTATTGACTTTGTCAAAGCCACTATTCAGGTTCTGGGGGGTGATTGGGCACTACGAAATCATTTGCAATATGTTTCCTTTAAGTGTTTTTTTTTACTCTAACCTGTTTTAAAGGTATCTGTAGCTCTGGTTGATATTGCTCAGTGGTTAGAGAGTTGGCTGGAGCACTTAAGGATGGCAGATTCAATTCCCGATCAAGGTCACATATCTGGGTTGTAGATTTCACCCCCAGTTCAATTAGGGCATGTGTGAGAGGCAATAGATATCTCTCTCACATGGATGTTTCTCTACCTCCCAATCCCCCGCCCCTGCTCTCTCTGTCTCTCTCCCTCCCTCTCTCTCCCCTCCTATCTCTAAAAATCAATGAAAAATAATCCTAGGGCGAGGATTAACAACAAAATAAAACAAAGCAAAAGTATTTGTACAACTTGAGTATCAACTGTAATTGAAACAAATATTTTAAAATTATATATATATTTTTTTATAAAAATGTGTCTACTTATTAAATTCTAACTTGCAAATAATTCATTCAGGGGCACATTTTTGAAATTAAATAGTTACTCTCTAGAATTCATCTCTTTGTTCATAAAATACCAGCAAGGTAACAGGATACAGGGGGGGAAATGTAGTTACTGCATAAATCTTCCTTAATTATTCACCTTACAAAGAAAATGGAAATGCCAGAGCTGATTTGCCAATGTGTCTCAATAAAGACATTCTATTTAAATCACCACGGTGACCAGCTGAGCTCCTTCTCTAGGGTCTATCCATTCTGATTGGTGGGCTTTAACAAGTGATTTGCAATCTTGTCCAATCACAGTGCACACAGAAATGAAGGACTGGAGGGAACTTGCTCAGGACTATGATGATATTAGGCACCATTTAGCCACCTGGTGTAGTTCACCATTGTACCCATGGCACAATCCAGGGAGTTTCATTCTACATTTCTAGGATCTTGAGAGAAACATTATCCCTTCAGTAGGAAAAGCCATTCAGCCTAGGACTCCATGGTAATACAATTTGGCTGATTGCCTTGGTCCATTAACAAGTGCATGCTTCTCTTGGCCTCGTGCTTTTTTCCCCAGGCCAGGGTCCCCTTTCTTCTGAGGAAGCATACCTTCATTGACCTCTTTGCAACAGAAGTCCTTCCTGTTACCCACCACTGTCTGAGTGTAATATCTGGCTTCTGGCTCCCATGTATCACACCATTGTTTCCTTTGGCCCAGTCAGTCATGCGTTTACAGCCTCAAAGGGAGAGGATTACAGGCTTGAATCTTTCCACACACTGCTTCTCAGAACCATGCCCTGCTCTCCTCTGAACCCAGTGTAGGGTCAGCATCTGATGTCTCCAAATAAAAGAAACGAACTTTAAACTAAGTTCCCAGCACAAAGCCCATCGCCGTGCCCCCTGTATGGGGGAACCTAGGGAAAAAGGAAGCGCCTCCAGCTGTTACTTTGACTTTGGAGCTGAAGTGGACTGCACAGCTCACCTCTGTCAATTTCTGTATTGAAGAGGTGAGTTGCTGGACATTTGGAGTAGTAAAAATCTCTAACACTCCTGTGGCAGAGATTTCTTTTTGTTTCCAAATATCTTGGTTCCCTTGTTTGTTTATTTGTTTATTTATTTATTTATTTATGTATGTATTTATTTATTTGATTTTAGAGAGAAAAGGGGAGGGAGAAAGAGATAGCAACATCAATGATGAGAAAGAATCATCAATTGGCTAAATCTTGCATGCCTCCCACTAGGGATTGATCCTGCAACTGGGGCAGGTGCCCCGATCAGAAATAGAACCATGACCTCCTGGTTTATAGGTCCATGCTCACTCACTGAACCAGCCAGCCCTTGGTTCATTTAGAAAGAGAATACCCCAACTACTTTTAAGCAAGGTACATGGCCTTCCAGGTAGTGGCTGCATTGCCTTGCCTTTCTTGCTTTGCAGCTAGCTATGGCCTTATCCTATATATTAAAAGGGTAATATGCAAATTGGCTCTAACTTAAAAGGACCAGGAACGACCAGTCGCTATGATGTGGACTGATCACCAGAGGGCAGATGGTCAATGCAGGAGCTGCTCCTTGGTGGTCAGTGCACTCCCTCAGGGGTAGCTCCACTCAGCTACAAGCCGGGCTGATGGCTGTGAGCCCAGTGGCAGTGGTAGGAACCTCTCCAACCCCTGCGGCAGCACTAAGACTGTATGACTGAGGCTTAGGCCCATCAGTTATACATTCCCTGAGAGCTCCCTGGCTGCCAGATGGGTGTTTTACTGCCAGATTAAGCCCAATCCCTTGAGGAGCAGGCCTAAGCTGCAGGTGGACATCTCCCAAGGGCTCCCAGACTGCGAAAGGGCATAGGCTGGGCTGAGGGAACCCTCCCTTTTCCCAAGTGCACAGATTTTTGTGCACCAGCTAGTGGAATATAAACAGAGTGATTAATGCTACTTCAGGGGCTTACCCATAACCATGATAAGGCAGGTTCTGTCCCCTTTTCTCTCCTCACTTGCTGGAGAATAGGAACAACTTTAATTCAGAGATGGGAAGCACATGTTGGGAGTAACAGAACAGCCATTTAGTCCTAGACTACTAACCTCTGAGTTGTTATCCTATGAAGCCTCTGTGCATTGGTGGTGGGGGAGGGACTGCTCTTTGTTCTAAAAGTTGAGCCTTTGCAATGTCTAGTGTAGACACACAGTGACATCCAACTCTTCTTAGATGATGACACAGCATCACCATAATAGCCTTGGGCCTTTTGTAAAGGTGAGAAGCAATTATAAATTATATGTGACCTCCAAAAGACTATGAGCTACCAGAGCAGGAATTATAAGTACTCCCCCCGCCCCCCCTCCCCCCCCCCCCCCGTTCTTGGCACATAGTAGGTGTCCAATCAAAATTGTACCATTTGGCACATGGCCCCAAAAGAACCACATCCCTTCTCCTTTCTCATGGAATCATCCACTTTTCCTGTCAATGCAGTGCTAATTTCTCAGGAGACACATGAGGAATTCACTCCCCCAGTGCAAGATTAATTATTCTATGCCACTGCTAACTCCCAGCCATATCAGTCTCTGACAGTGTGCAGAGATAAATGGCGAGGCAGTCATTTGAAAGGAAATCATTATGGCACCTCTCAACTCCATGTTATCACATTCCTATCAGCACGGGAGATAACTTTGAAACTGCTTGTACTGCACTGAGAACCAATGTTCCGGCTGAGGCCTGCAAAGATGAAAACCTCTCTCCCTGCTTTCAAAGTCTTCTGTTGAAGTTTGCCTTTCAAAGGCACCTAACCGCTTGCGCAAAGGGCTGCCCTCCGAGCGGTGGGCACCAACGACCTTCTCCTCAGAAGAGAAAGCAAGTGGGGAGGAAAAAGAGCTGAGCTGTTTCCTGGCAGGGAAGAGTTTGGCTTATGAGAGTGGAACTAGCCCTTGTGGACCCTTAGTTTCAGTCTGGTGCCAAGTGGAAGCTCCTTCTTGGTGCTCAAGGCAGGCTCCCCTCAGGTAGGAAGAAGGAGTCAGGGGCTCTATAGGACATCGACTAACTGGTCTCAATTTCAAACATACAAAGACTCTGCTATTCCATGTAGTCATTTTTGCTTTTTAATTCTTTAGTCAATTAAAGATGTAGGGGGAACACCTACTCAGTTAACATACTGTGGGACTATTCCAACTCTAAAATGTTCTACCCTAAAGCAGCAGTTGAGTTGTTGTAAAGCTTCAAAGGAATGCTACTATCTTGCTTCAGGGAGAATGTGGCTTTCAGCCTGAGGCCAGTAATTGGAGAAGCAATGGTCCGTTTTCTGCAAAGGAGGCCCCCAAAGAATTTCAGATTTCAGCGTGTGCTTTGCACTCATATGAAATGACTTGCTTCCCCCACCCAGGACTCTGGGGAAGTCATAGGAAGATCCTAGCTTTAGGTCTGGGGCTTATATAAGGGTTACTCTTAACTTAGCCTTTGATTTAAGATTTGGATGGAAAAACAATTAATCCAGGATCTCTCCTGTGGCAGCAGCATCCCTCCAGATCAGAGAGACAAGTGTAAACATTGGCACAGTGTGTGTTCTTTTTGTTTTTATTGTCATGAAACAGCAACAAAAAAATGGGAGTCATTCACAGTAGATGAAGTAAAACAAAACAAAAGAGAAATGAAACATCAGCCAATGTAATTTCTAAGCCTCAAAGGTTACGCCAGCCAATGGCTTCCTCACACTAATCACCTGTGTGCATACATGGTGCTGTGACTGGAAACAAATGAGTCATTTGGGCTGCACTACTCGACATGAAGTCGTTCTGGGCCTGGCATCCAAGCTTCCCTGACACTCTGTGATTGCAGTTACTGTGTCCCTTGCTCTTTGCCGAAAAGTTGAAGTGAACACAAGTGGCATCTCAGGCATCCACTGGGGATCTTGGAATATATCCCTCATGAATATGGGTGGGGAGGCTACGTATATTTACTTTTTTAAATTTAATTCCAGAAGCTTAGGAAGTTTTCAACAAGAGGTTACATAAAAGGCTATTAAGCCCTAGGATTTTAACACATTTTTGTGAGTCACACTTGGATTTCCTTATGCATAAACTGAGGAAATAACAGCACTGTGCACACAAGCTCTCAGCCTCATGCATGGCACCCGGTGAGCACTGTATTCAGGGAACAGTGATAGTTACACCCAATAGATTAAGTAGCTACAAAATTCTTCACCAGCACTAAGTACCTAACATGAACTAGTTAATTAAAAAGGCACTCGTGTACACTCCAGATTCAACACACCAGTCCTTTTGTTGAATGGATATGTGGTGGTCAGTGTATAAAAAGTTGCAAATGGAGCGTTTTTAAAAAATCTGCTACTTGAATTATCATAATGGAGTGAAATTATGTGGAAGCAGTTCTATAATCACAATTGTTATCCAGGCGGAACATGTCAATTTCATGATGGAAAAAGCAGCACTAATGCTTTCAAGGTAGCCATCGCTCAGGTGCAGAAACTGAGTCTGAGACAGACATTTTAAAGCAATTCTTGCTGAAACCCTTCACCTAAATCATATGACTGACTTTTCATTAAATTTTAATTTTTTAAAGATTTAAACTAGACACCAAGAGAAACAGAAAACTGTGGCCTTTGTCTCTGGTTTCGGTACCACACAGGCAGAGAGGAGGTTGGTAAAAATGTTGCAGGAGGTTGCCACTAAAAAGAGTAAAAATTCCCCCTAAAACTTGTCTGAACTCTACCTCCATAAGCTTCCTCTGACTCAAATTTGTCACTGTGGGAACCATCTGACAGTTTCTGTAAGTGCCTCTAGGTAGAGATATGAATCAGATTAGCTTCTCGCCTTGGAACAATTTTTCTACCAGCCAAACCCATGTGCAAAAGTTCACACAGATGTTCGCCAACAACTGCACTGTTATTTTCCTCCCTTCTAGTATCCCTGTCAAGAAACACTGTAGAGTTATGACTTCATAAATATGCTATGAATACTATCCAGTAACAAAATACGGGTGTTGTTTATTCATAAGGTGTACCAGGCCATTAGTGAGAACATAAGTCTGCTGGCACTGCTTATTTCAATGTTTCACAGAAAGATCACAAAACGTGCCTTGGCTATGCCACGTTTGCTCTTGGCATGTAACAGGGCAGCTAATGGGGGAATCAGTAGGTAAGGTTAGAGCAGACATGACATAGCCCAGCCTGACCTCTACAGTGTTACTGAGTGATATTCAGCTAGTTACTGGAAAGTAAGAAATATCTAGAATTCCAGTCTCTACTTCCATATCATGGTCATCTTGTAAAGCCACACTCACATCTGATAGCCAATGGGAGTTGGAGTCAAAGAGCCATAATCAGAGATACTAGTGTGCTTGCTTTAGAGAAAGAAGCAAGTCACACACTCCTGCAATGGTCTGTGTCTGAAATCCCACTTCCGCTCACCTGGAACAAAGGGAGCATCAAAGGCTCACCGCCTCCCAAGCCTGTTTGTCATTTTTGCTTGGTGTTATTTTGCAATATGGAAATTCTGGCATGTGTCAATCTAAAAATACCACAGGGGTTCTAAATTTCTTGGCTCAGATCCTATGTTACCAAATTTTCAAAACCAAAGATAGTTATTCTAAGAAGCACTCCTGAAAAGATTTGAGAACCTGATAGACGTTTCCTCTAAAGGCCCAAACAGTCCAAAATTTCTGCAATGGGCCCTGCTAGGCAATGCTTAAAAGTTTGACAGTGAGTGCAGGCAAAGAGCTCCACTTCCTCACCCTAGGCTCTTTACCCTCCACTCTTCCACACACCCATTATCATTGATAAGTCCTATCTGCTGCCTCATTCATTCTTCTCAAGACCCTGGTCAAGATCCTCTCTCTCCATTAAATCTCCCTTGACCTTTCCAAACCTTCACTCTATCATCAGATTCAGTATTGAGTTTAAGCATGTCTGATGTCATTCAATGTTGGTACATCTGTGTTAGTATCTCACTAGATTTCAAAGTTCTCCAGTAGACTACAAGGCCCTCAAGGACAGAGCCATGCCTTTGGTTTGCAGTTACCATACAGTTTTCCATAGTAGAGTCAGAGTTAAAAAAAAAAAAAAAAAGTGATTGTTTTCCTTCAAGGCTCAGAGGATGGAAGTCTTGGTTTATACTAAGGATCACCCATAGTGCAGCAGACTGGATTTCCTTGATTTACATATTCCAAAATACATTACAGGATGGGTAGTTCTGATCTGTAGTTTGTACTCACTAGATACCAGTAGTACCTCTGCAAGCTTCCCCAAACCCAATGTGACAACCAAAAAAATATTTCCAGACATTGCAAAGTCCCGTGGGAGAAGATGACTGAGTGAAGAATCATCCTTGATTGAGAACCATTGAATACATTACATTTATAGCCCAATGGAGGCCCTAGTTACTAAGAGTAAATTGCAATCTTTCTGGGTTTTCATGGTTTAGAGAGATAGAATATCAGTGAAAGGATAGCACAAATGGAGGCAAAATTCATTTTCACCCAGGGCCCTTCAGAGATATCTTTAAGACACACTGTTTTAGGCAACTTCTGTCAGAAGATCAGATAAGGACTGAGTCACCTCTGGGTATCAATGCTCCCTGTGGAAAGCTCAGCAGGTTCAGTAATGTTTGTAAAGAGGTGCATGAGAAATAGTTCACTTTCTTTCCACTCTTGAGCACAGTAACAATCTGACAAAAAAGAGAGAAGTGCTTTTCTGAAACAATAGTCCTTCCCAGAGCCTGGGAGATCTACCTTGGAGTAAAGCTCAGCATCAAAAGAGAAAAAAGTCTATCAAAAGGCAACTGCAATAACATGACCTGGGTCTGTACTAATTTTGTGTGCTGGGAACCAACACAGAGGTTTCCTTCTTCCTTATTGGCTCCACTGTTTGGTGAGTCAGTCTCATATCAAACTCCTGAGAGGGGAAAGGAAAGTTCAGCTCTATCTTTTTATTTTATTTTTATTGATTTCAGAGAGGAAGGGAGAGGGAGAGAGATATAGAAACATCAGTGATGAGAGAGAATCTTTATCAGCTGCCTCCTGTATGCCTCCTCAAACACTGGGGTTTGAGCCTATAACACTCAAACCCAGGACCCTTCAGTTCACAGGTCAATGCTTTATCCTCTGAGCCAAACTGGCTAGGGTGTGGCTCTATATTACAGGTTTTCTGGTGAACCACTGAAGAGTCAAAAATGAGTAAACGCTTCCTGAAAAGGTAACAATTAATTCTAGAGATGGCAATTTATCACATAGCTGCAAAGGGACACAGAAGACACTGCAGTGTACTTTTAGGTGGCGATTCATTGCTGCATCTGAAATTTCATTTGTCTCTCTTACACACAGATTCATAAAAGAGTAAGAATGGAGACGTGGCAAAGCAGAAAACAAAGGGGAAGGAGGAAGGAGAACCCTGTTCAGGTTATTAATGGAGTGGACTCGAATTTCATGAATCTTAACATTCTGCTCTTGGCATGGGCAATCGATCATCTAGGATGCTACAATGCACCAAACAATTAGGGCAAACTCTAGACAAGGAGGGGGTGGCCATGTGTATGAGGATTGTGCAGCTGGACTTATGGGCAAGTATCAGAGAGAAAGAGAAAGAATAAGAAAAGAAAATTTATTTTTAATTTAACAGAACATAGTTTTATTGATTTCAGAGAGGGAGGGGAAAGGAGAGATAGAAACATCAAAGATGAGAGAGAATCATTGGTCAACTGCCTCCTGCACACCACCCTACTTTGGATTGTGCCCACAACATGGGCACATGTCCTGACCAGGAATGGAACCATGACCTCCTTGTTTATAGGTTGATGCCTAACTACTGAGCCACTGTGGCCAGAAAGGTTTTTCATATTTCTCTTCCCCTTTTCTACTTATATTCTCATTTTAGTTCCATTTGTTCTCATTTCCAATTCCTTTTAATCAGAATTCCCACAAAAAGCATTTAGTTGTAAAAATGAAGATGCATATTTACTTAAAATATTAGGGTATTTTCAAGTATTATTGCAAGGTTATTTTATAGACATATTTCTCTCTGCTGTGTGCTCACATATATCCCAGGTCTCCTAAGGCTGCTGCTCTTCCTCCTACACTGTAATATCTTCCCAATGTGGTAGGTGGAGCTGAATGCTATATAATAAAAGCATAATATGCAAACAGACTGAATGGCAGAACAGCCAGTCGGCATGGGGCAGGGCCAGTGAGCAGGTGGCACTAGGCCAGCCAAGGTGCATGCCAGCTGGCAGAGGGAAGGAACTGCGATGGGAGGGGGATTGAAACCAGCAACAGTGGAGAAGTGATGGGGGGCCAGCACTATCCTCTGATCACACACCTGGTCACCTCCCACAGAGGGAGTTCAGACTGTGGCTTAGCCCACTCCCCATTGAGGACTCTTGGACTGTGAGAGGGTGTTGGCCGGGCTGAGGGACCCACCCCAATGCACAAATTTTCATACATTGGGCTTTTAGTGTACATATAAATACACATACATAATCGAAAAAACTCAATTAAGACTACAGTTATTAGAGCAACCAAGTTCATTCTTTAATTTCAACATTGCAAAGGAAGGAAACTGGTGTTAAGCAATTATCTCGTATATTCTAGGCATTTTGTTATGCTTCATCCATCCTTTCACCTACTCATCCATCCATTCATTCATCCATTATTTTTATTAAAAAACTTGCCGAAACCGGTTTGGCTCAGTGGTAGAGCGTCGGTCTGCGGACTGAGGGGTCCCAGGTTCGATTCCGGGCAGGGGCATGTACATTGGTTGCGGGCACATCCCTGGTGGGGGGGGTGCAGGAGGCAGCTGGTCGATGTTTCTCTCTCATCGACGTTTCTAGCTCTCTATCCCTCTCTCCTCCTCTCTGTAAAAAATCAATAAAATATATTAAAAAAAAAACACAAACAAACAAACAAAAAAAACCTAGAGGCCCAGTGCATGACATCTGTGCAATGGATTATATAAAAATACAAAACTTGCCGAAACCGGTTTAATTTAGTGGATAGAGCATTGGTCTGCGGACTGAAGGGTCCCAGGTTTGATTCTGGTCAGGGGCATATACATGGGTTGTGGGCACATACCCGGTGGGGGTTTGCAGGGAGCAGCTGATAGATGCATCTAGCTCTCTATCCCTCTCACTTCCTCTGTGAAAAATCAATAAAATATCTTTAAAAAAATACAAAAAGTAACACAAAGAAGAAATATACTCTGACAATAAATTGCTCAGAATTGGCTAAACAATGAGAGATTTCATGCTATCATGCCCTGTCCCCTACTTTAATCCAGCGACTTTCAAACTTTCTGATCTTATGGCACACTAATTACTAAAATTCTGTAGCACACCAAAAATATATTACATTTTTTGCTGATATGACAAAAAATAGGCATCCTTTTACTCATTCACACCAGACAGCCATTGTTGTGTTGGCTGTTATCATTTTTTTTAATTTGACAACCTAAGAGAAAAAGGTCAGTGCCCCTGACAAAATAGTCATATATTGCATGCTTTAAAACTCTTTCAGCACACCAGTTGAAAACTGCTTCTTAATCTAAGCAGTACATTCTGGAATAGCTCTTTTATAAATTAATATGTCTCATAGCAAAGAAAAGAATCCAGGCATTCAGTTTATAATGTTCCCTTCCTCAATTTCATTCCATTACCTAAGTAATCCCCTACTCTGCTTCTGACCAGACATTTTCAAATTTCTTCAGTCTGCAATGTCATTTCCTCTGAGTTGTCACTTAGCCAAACTATACATATTTAGCTCCTTTAATTTTTCTCCCTAAATCATTCCTTCAATTCCTTAATCCTATTGCTTTTGTCTGGCCTACCTCCAATTTGTCTACATTTTGAGAGATCCGATGGAAGCAAAAGATAGGGCTCTCTTATTAATAATTATGCTTAAACACTATGCATTTTAACGGTTTTCAAGCCCCTTTTTATTACTTGGGAAATTTTGCATTAAAATAACATTATATATCTTGAGAAGGCTGTCTACTCCAACTGTTCATTTTTCCAAGGAGAATCACATACCACCCACTTTTTCTATCCCAAAGCATAATGATGTTGAGGAAAAGAAATGATAAGCATGATTAACATACTACTAAGCAGTCATAATCTATTTCTGGAATTAGTTAGTAGTAATATTTTTTTTATTCTTTTAAGGCTACAGGAGGATGTAGGAAGAATAAAAATTAAATTTATCTGCAAAATGTTTCTAATTGGAATACTTTTATGACATTCTTATAGGGCTTATTTGCAGCTCTTTAAAAATAATTGACTATTTAATTAGAGAGTTAGATCACATGAGTATAGAACACACATATATATGTAAATACTTCTTCCAAAGCTTCCACTCTCATGACTATAGAAACATACAGATTTAAACCCACTCAATATTTTAACGCTTAGGTTTTCTCTACATACATTTATCACTGTGGGGTTTCAAACATGTTTGAAAAGTTCCCCCTTTTTTTTTTTTTTACCATTTATTTAAAAAATTATTTTCTGATCTCTAAAGACAGAAATTTCCCAAGGTACACACATATGGAAAACACACACACACACACACACACACACACACACAGTGAATATCATTCTGAAGAATTTCTCTCTAGTTGGTTGAAATACTCTGATAATATCAAGAAGAGTAAAATGAGTTTAATTTTCTTTATATTTAGGCAACTTTAAAAAAATATTTTATTGATTTTTTACAGAGAGGAAGGGAGAGAGATAGAGAGTTAGAAATATCATACAGCTGCTTCCTGCTCACTTCCTACTGGGGCTGTGCCTCCAACCCAGGTATATGCCTTTAACAGGAATTGAACCCAGGACCTTTCAGTCTGCAGGCTGATGCTCTATCCACTGAGTCAAACCGGTTAGGGCTAGGCAACATATTTATGGCCCATTCACATTTGTTTGAAGTATCTCAGTAGGAAGGGAGACTTGGTAATGAACTAATAACCTAATTGAGGGGTCATTATGGACTCACATAGTAGTACAGAAGGCTTCTCTAGAGGCTCAAACATTAAACAGCAACTCAACCATTACTTGGTTTGAAGCATGGTTAGGGTCCTTAATACCCTACCTCAATCTATCTGTCTAAGATATATGAATAAGTGCTGATGCAAAATATTTACAGATGTTCATCACAACAACTAAACCAGTTGTGGAAGCCCTGAGAGCAGGGCACCAACTTTAGCCTGACAGAGAAAGATAGGTTCACAGAGAAGGTGGGCATTCACCAAGGATGCAGAATTTGAACTGTCTTTAAAAATATGTTTTTTATTGATTTTAGAGAGAGAGGAAGGGAGAGGGAGAGATGGAGAAACAGCAATCAGCTGCCTCCTACACAATCCTGTCTGGGAATCAAACCAGTGACTTCTTGGTGCATGGGATGATGCCCAACCAACTGAACAAGGCTGAACTAGGTCTTAAACTTATTTTGCAGACAAAAAGAGTGAGTAAAAAACAGCCCAGGCCTGTATGCTCAGTGGTTGGAGCACCAGCCAGCAAACCAAAAGGTTGAGGGTTTGAATCTAGTCAAGGCCATATACCATGGTTTCAGATTCCCTACCTAGGTTGGAGCACATGTGGGAAGCAACCAATTGATAAGGCTCTCTCACATTGATGTTTCTCTCTGTCCTGTTTCCCTTTCCCCCCTCCCTTCCACTCTGTCTAAAATCAATGGAAAAATATCCTCCAGTGAGAATTAACCAAAATAAACCAAAGATAATGATGATAATAATAGCTAATGTTTATTGAGTTCTTACTATGTATGGACACTAGTCTAAGCATTTGGAATATATGAACACATTTTATTTTTAATTACCCTATAAAAATGTTGATATTGTTATTATTATAATTTTATTAATGAAGAAGCATACTCTTGTGCATGTTATATGTTCCCAGGTAGAAAGAAAAACATGTCTACAATTTTATCAGAGTGTGACTAGAATGTTAATTGCACATGCGAAATATTGGTAGATGAGAAAGAAAAAGCAGGCATGATTGGGAACCCTTGGGCCTTATAAGTATGATTCTCCCTGAAAAGTGAGATCATGACTGGAATTCATTTAACTGACATTTCTGCAGTAAAAGTGTATTCCTTGTTTAGAAAAGGAAATTGATGACAGTATAAAACTCAGGAAATTTGAGTGTGAAGAAAAAAGAATGTCCTGTGGGGACAGTAGGGAGCTGAGGGAAGGGGTAGGAAACAAGTGAACAGAAGGTTGCTTTATATTGTTTTGATTTTGCCTTTAAGATGGGAAAGCCCTGGGTATATTTGCAGGCTAATGGGGATGATAATAATGGCACCAGAAGATGGAAGGTGTCAAAAATCTTGGGACAGGCCAGGGGAAGAGATAAGGAGCACAGAATTTTAAACTATAAGATGAAGAGATTCTTCTAGAGTGAGCATTGGTGTGGGTAACCTTAGAGTTGAAGGAATTAGAAGAAAATTACAATTGATGAACATTTTGTTTTCAAAGAAAGTAGGATTTGAAATGCAATGGTATAGAGCACACATGTCAAAAACAAGGCCTGCGGGCCAAATCCAGCCTGCCAGGCCTTGCAATGTGGCCCGCACCGCGCTGTCATCACTGCACTCCGCTGCGTTCCATTACAATGACGCGCAGTGACATAGGAGGCTTGTGATCTCGCCGGCCGCCTCACCAGCCACCGTACTTGCTATCTATTACGCATGCGCATAGATACAAGTCACGCGAGTCTCAGGAGGCGTGACCTATAGTCCGGCATCCGATGTGGTTGTGCAGGTGGCAGAGCAGAGGAGAGAGTGAGTGTGCGGGCATAAAAAATACACAGCAGAAGCTGCCAGTTCCTGGCATAAAGTGCAGGCATAAAAATCGCAACAGAATCTGCTATCTGTACCCAGCCAGGCATTTATTGACTGACTTTTTTTTTTCTCCACTCCATCTGCCAAATCAAGCTATCCCTGTGCAGTTTTCAACTTTTTCTTTCTAACGCAGATTTCCAATAAACTACATCTTTTACTGCCAATATTGATCCCAAAATGTCCAGGAAAAGAAAAATTGACGGTGAAGGCAGACAATTTAATGACAAATGGGAAAATGAATACATGTTTGTGCTTAGAGAGGGCAAACCAGTATGTATATTGTGTTATGAGACAGTGTCGGTGATGAAAGAGTACAATATACGTCGTCATTTTGACACCAAACATAATGTTAAGTATGGCAAATATACTTTGGAAGAAAAGCATAAAATTGTTAAAGAACTAAAAGGCAAACTACAATCACAGCAGCAAATGTTTACAAAGGCTACAGAGAAAAATGATGCTGCAGTGAAAGCAAGCTTTATAGTGGCTGAAGAAATTGCCCGTACTTCAAGGTGTTTTTCAGAGGGTGCCTTTTTGAAGCAATGCATGCTAAAAGTGTGTGAGCAAGTATGCCCAGACCAGATACAGAGTTTTCAAAATGTCAGTTTGTCAAGAAACACCATTGCAGATAGAGTTCAAGAACTCTCAGGAAATCTATCATCACAGCTGGCCGAACAGGCATGCAGTTATCTCGCTTTTTCACTTGCTATCGATGAAAGCACAGACAACACTGATACAGCGCAGCTGTTCATCTTTATACGTGCTACGAAGACCGACCTCTCTGTCAGTGAGGAACTTTTGGATGTAGCTGCCATGCATGGGACGACGACTGGTAGAGATATATTTGAGGCTGTGGAGAAATCTATAAATAATTTTAAATTAACCTGGGAAAAGTTGGTGGGGCTAACTACCGATGGCGCACCTTCAATGTGCGGAGAAAAGAAAGGCTTGGTTGGACTAATGAAGGAAAGAATGCAAAAAAGTCACTGCCACACACCCTTGATTACTTATCATTGCATTATCCACCAAGAGGCTATGTGTGGAAAAGTTCTGGACATGAATGACATAATGACCACAGTCATTAAAACTATTAACTTTATACGGGCACGTGGCCTGAATCATCACCAGTTCCAGCAGTTTTTACAGGAGGTGGGTGCAGAGCATGGAGACGTGCCATACCACACAGAAGTAAGATGGCTGAGCAAGAGCCCAGTCCTCAAAAGATTTTTTGAGCTCAGAGAACAAATTGCTCTCTTCATGGAAAGTAAAGGAAAGCCCTTGCCTGAACTGTCGGATCCCGCCTGGCTATGTGATTTTGCTATGATGTGTGACATATACGAGCATCTTGCCCAACTGAATCTGAAGCTGCAGGGACACAAACAAGTCATCACGAAGATGTCTGACATGATCACAGCATTCCAGTGTAAACTTCAACTATGGAAGTCCCAACTGGAACAGGACAATCTTGCCCACTTTCCCGTTTGTTTGAGTATCTCAACCACTATTTCTGGTACTTTTCCTTGCAGTCGGCTGGCTACCAAAGTTAGCCGTTTACTAAGTGAATTTGAGCGGCTCTTCTCTGACTTTAGAACACAGCACTCAGGCTTTGACATCTTTGCCAATCCTTTTACAGTTGATGTCAACAATGTGCCCCATCACCTTCAGATGGAGATAATTGAGCTTCAGTCTGACAGTGGCCTGAAATCAAGGTTTCAGGATGTTGAAATTGAGGACTTCTACCCTCTACTGCCCCCTGACTCAATGCCAGAGCTCCGACTTCATGCTGCCCGTATTCTATCCATGTTCGGGAGCACCTATCTTTGTGAACAGATGTTTTCAATAATGAATCTGAACAAAAACAAGCACAGATCACGCATTACCGATGACAACCTCCATGCTGTTTTGCGGGTTGCTACAGCCCAAGAAATAAAACCGAACATTGACTCATTGATCCGGGGAAAACGGTGTCAGACATCTAGCCAGAAAACAAAACAATGAGCATTTTAGGTACATTCCAATATTACTGTTTTGCTTGATACCAATATTACTGTTTTGCTTGATAGCATGTGAGTTGGTTAACAGCACTGTTAAGGAAAAGATTGTTCCACTCATTTTAAATTCACATTTCTGGTTAACATTGTCAGTTTATGACTGTTCAGTAAACCATTTGGCCCGCGATTTAGGCTGGATTTTAGATTTTGGCCCCTTCTCTGATTGAGTTCGACACCCCTAGTATAGAGGTAGAACAGGGGACTGAATTGAGAGGTTGAAAGGATGCTGATCAAAAATGTAAGAGTGCAGGAAGGCTGCTGATCAAGGGAAGGAAAATAAGAAAGGTTTTTTAAGACCAGGCTGAAGGCACTATACCAGTTGAGTAAAGGGAAGAAACCATTTGGAATTATGAATGGATACAACAGAGGAAGAACAGAGTTGAGTACAATTATGAGAGGCACTTCCCAGACAAATGGAAACTTGCTGAAGCAGGAAAGCAACTTGATTTAAGCCTGAGAACTGAGATGTTAGGGGTTAAGGTGTCAGAGATTTATTAGTTCAGGGTAATGTAAAGACACAGGGTGAGGCTACCAAGCTAGGTTGTTGTGTAGAGGAACTCTGGTGACTATAAGGGTTTAAGCCAATATCATCTCTTACTTGAACTGATGCCATAGTCACAAAATAGGTATCTATGTCTCATATTTTGCTCCTTTACAATATTTTCTAACATGGCAGCCAAATTGATCTCTCAAAAGCATACACCACATTGTATCTCTCCACTACGTAGGACATTCTACAAGGTGGCATTAAACTTTAATAAACTCCCAATCCTTTCTATAACCTAACAGGCCCCATATGATCCATCCCAGGGCCAACTCTCAGATCTCAGCTCATACCAAATTTCTTCTCTCTCCAGACATATTCATCTTCTTTGAAACTCCCCCAACATGTTCTAACCTAAGTGTCTTCACACTAACTGTCCCTTTTGGCATAAATGTTCAGAGTTTTCTTGTCATTCAGGTGCCAACTTAAATGTTACATCCTTAAAAGGACTGCCCACCACTAACCCTGTGTAACACCACCCTGCTTTATATTTTTATTTTTTAGACTTGTAAATTTTATTTAGAACTCCTAGACACTCTGCTTTATTTTATTGATAGCATTTGTCAGAGTATACTATAATTCGTTGCTAATATTTTTAATAGAAGTCTCCACTCTCACTCCCAGATATGTTCTGAAGGCATTAGAAAAGCAATTACAATTTTCTGTGTTGTTTTTGTTGCAGCCTCAGAGTCTAGAAGAGTGCTTGGTCCATGACAGAAATCACCCTACCCTCTCTACCTATGTTTTTTTTTTTCTCATATATTTTTTATTGATTTCAGAGAAGAAGGAAGAGGGAGAGAGATATATAAACATCAATGATGAGAGAGAATCATTGATTGGCTGCCTCTTGCATGTACCTTCCTGGGGATCAAGCCCACAACCTAGGCAGGTGCCCTTACTGGAATCGAACCCAAGACCTTTCAGTCCACAGGCTGATGCTCTACCCACAGAGCCAAACTGGCTAGGGCCCTTCAAAATGAATATTTGAGATGACAGGCTGGGGCTCTTAAGAGATGGTTCAGTCTGGGATTCAGAGCCAAATACTCCATTTCATATGCAAAGATTGAATGGTCTAAGAAGCTATGATTCAAGATGAGAAAGGTTAGGAAATTATGTAGGTGAGCCACGTTGAGAAAAGAAAGCAAAGATAAGAAATGATGTAGCTTGGGCACCTTAGACCTGGTGATAAGCCATCATAATTACTCTTCCAGAAAGTCCACAGAACTCTATTTGCAGAGACTGTATCATTGAGAAACATGTATAATTTAAAGTGCAAACATTTTACATACTGGGAATTGAATTACATTGCTTTCTTCTGGTTTGCTACAAAAATAAAGTGCAAGGTAATACAATAAAAGCCCGATGTTCCACCAAGCCTCTCTCTGATCTGTTTTCCTGAGGCTCTCTGGTGATCTTACTACAAATGTAGCTTTAAGCTTGGAAGACACATTAAGATTTGAGTCAGGGAAAAAGCTTGAAAGAATTAACATGTTGCTGAGGGGCAGATACCATTTTTTAAGTTAGTTGCACCATGTTGCTTTTCTTTTAGTGTTACTGATGGGGACATCTTCGGTAAGAAGGCAGAAGAATAAATATTCTTTTTGGAGGCGGCCTGGCAATCAAAGCCTTGTGTGCTTTGACATGAATACCTGGAGCCTTTCCAAGGAAAAGAGTGGATGACTAATAGACAGTTTAAATATTTCTTCACCAGTTTAAATATTTCTTCAAATACCTGTTAGCAAAAAAAAAAACTCCATGGATAGCCACTAGTGGGTGAATCCTATCCAGGGGAAATTCACCACTTCTCCACACTAGGAAGAATATTTTAAGAAAACCTTGGGTTCTTAATGATTTAAAATAGATCATTTAAATGCAACACAAAAAACTGAACCCTCCATGTGATTGAAGAAGAAAGGAATCATTTGGGTAAAAAACTAAAACAAGATAAGATTGGAGGCAAAGACTGTGAGAAACTATTATTCATCCAGGTTTGGGTGGAGATGCCAAATATAATTACTAATAATTGGAACAACGATAATAAATGAATTTAATGCTAAGGCAGGAGGCATAATTGATAGCGTAAGCATGCAAGTCTTATAAAAACCCAAATCTCAGCTGTGCCTGGTCAGTGAGAGTGAGAAGATAGGGAAAAGAATTACAATTAAAGAGCAATTGACATTGTATGAATTGAATCGGGCACATTATCTCCAGCTTCTGGTTCAGAGTTTTTATTAAAATTAAATAGAGAAGCTAATTAGACTGCAGGGAAACTACTGACTCCACAGTTTCCATCACACAAGAGAAAAAGCCAAGGCGAGGCAAGAGGAAATAATCAGAAGAATCAGAAGTTTTCCAGTGACTGATTTTTGGTTACTAGTATTCTACTGAAGAAACAAGGGAATGAACACACAGAATGGCTGTAAAGTCTGGAAACCAAGACATGTACACACAACAAATGGTTTCTTGATATTACAATATATGACATGGTGACATGCCATCCATGACAAATTTGTGATCTGCTCAATGAGTATGATCACTCATTTGCCAACAGAGTTAAAATTGTGATAAACACAATGCATTCACGTATTTCTATCAATCCTTCCACATGTGCCTGTGAGGATTTGTCTGGAATGATCTGTCTTTGGTTTTCTCTGTGGAAGCTGGTGCCTTCTGCAGAGCATGGAGGCTGTAGTCAATGGGGCTCACAATAGGAGAACCCAGAGACCACTGAAGCTCATGCATTCAATCTAGCTTTGGAAACTGTCATTCAGACAGTCCCAACTGTTCTTCCTCCTGTTGGAGACCCTTTAAGTGCACTTCTGCTGGCCCTTCAAACGTGGGCATTAACTAGTCACTAAACATGATCAAATCTGCTGTTTCCAGACGTTAGGTCCAAAATGTAGACCGAAGACTGAGAATCAGGATACAGTATGATTCTTGTAGCAAGGCCTTCACATAGGCTGTTCCCTTTGGAACATTTTTCCTTTCCCTCCTTTGCCTATTTAGCCTCTCACCCTGAGCAGCACATCTCCTACACTGCATCCTCTAAAAAGCCTTCCCATATTGGAACATCAGCTTATGGCCCTTTCTGCTTTATTAGCAGCTTGTCATTCTCCATTGGACTTTCCATGATTGTGATTAAATAACTATTGAGAAATTGTTTTGTTTTATGCCTTTTGCCTGTGATGTAAGCTCCAGGAGGATAGGCAGCAGACTTCTCTTATTCATCCCTCCATATCTTTCCAGACTCTTCTATGCAGTAGGCAGACACCATTAACAATTTACTTCACCATCCTGAACTAAATTCAATACTGATAAAAAGATGAAAAAGATCTGCTTTGAAAATACTCCTTCTTCCTCATAAACAAACAGACAAATAATTTTGCCAGAATCTCCATAGTTCTTTTAAAGAAAAGAAAATGCCACCTGAACCTACACCTCTCTCTCCTCAGGAGATTTGGGGAAAGGCTGAAGGCGGGGAGAGCTGGCTGAGGCCTTGTTCATTTGTCAAATCATTACCTAGGCCTAATTTACTGAGCTTTTTAGGATACATCGTGACTCAACCGCGCCAGACATGACAAAGCCATCTCTGATATTTTCTAACATAATCGCTTTTCATTGTACATTGCAAAAGAAAATGTCTCTTGAATTTGAAAAGGATGCTGAGATGGGGAAAATGTTTACACCATAAAAAAGGAGAAAACTCTCTTAGAAAAATACCCAATATGGTAGAGAGAAAAACAGAAAACAATAGCTCATAGGAAATGAGAGATAGTGAGAGAAACACAAACACTTTAATTTTTCTCTCATCAGTGAAATGAGAGGCATTGCTTTATGTGATCTATATATCCCTTTAACTACTACCACATAGTACCAAGTTTAAACAAAAATAAAAACAGGTAAGATATAAGTTGGTTAGATATTCACACCAACTCTCCCCTCTCCCCCAATTAAAAACAGGAATCTCCTTATAGCTATTGGAGTCAGGAGTCAAAAGAATATTTCATGGGTGCTTTCTGTATGACTTGAAAGTAAATTCTGCTATTTATCATCTTTCTTCTTCAAATATTTTTATCTACTTCAGAGCCTCCAGCAATCTTTGTTTTCTGGTTAGAAATGTTGATAGAAATGATTCCCTACAGAAATAGCTTTGGGACATCCTCACCATCTGCACTTAAATTTCCTCTACAACCTCCTATTTGTGATTTTTCTCACACTGGCCTCCAATCATCTCTTCTCCAATGGACGCAACATTTGGTTCCTACTTAGTGTAATTCCTAAATGAAGTTGTAATTCTAGTATATGAATATATATATATATCCAACATTAATTCACTATTTACTTTTTTGTCCTGGTGGAGGCCCAGCTATGTTTCAAGAATGTATAATTGGGAAATAAGTATGTGGAGGTAATTATTTTCTATAGCACCTACCAACTAGCACACGTAAAGTTAAATTAATAAACATATTACAGTCATAAAACTAAAGTCAGCTGAGCGCCCCAGACTTGATCATCAAACACTCTCTGATGAGACTCAATAGCATGAAAACACTCTGATATTTCATAGCATAAAAATTCCAAGGTGACAATACCAATTTGAGCCTTGCCCTTCTCAAAAATGTAAGCATCTGGCAGGAAACAGGAGACAGAGTTATGCTCATTTCTGGATGCAAAATATTCAATGTACTTATGCATACCATTCAATTCATATTCCCTTTAAGGTGACTGGATGATGTGTATTAGAGTAAAAGTAACAAAACAAAACAATCCCCCACAAACACAGATTCCCCTAAGGGAAACAATAAAGAATTAAAAGTTTTACTTCAGCATACAGAAGACGTTAGCAGTATAATTGCTTTATTGAAATTTTGCACTGAGAGTAAGTTTTAGTACACACATACATATAATACTCAAAAATCATGTGTTACTCTCAAAAACCCATTTTTTTTTCTAAATTCATAGTGTTTTTTTTGTCTCGGTATTTATTTATTTGTGTATTTTTGTTGTTGTTTTGTTTTTTGTTTGTGTGTGTGTGTGTGTGTGTGTGTGTGTGTGTATGTGTTATACTTTTAGTGATAGCTTGACTGAACAAATTATACCAAAATTAGGATGCCAATATTGACAGAGCAGCTGAAGTAACAACAAAGGTTCAAGAACATGAGCATGAGGCTTAGAGAGCAGCAGCTTATGGTTCTGGAGTTATGAATTGTAAGTGCTGGTGTAAGGTCCATAGATAATGAGTTCTGATTCCAGAGAGAAAAATATACAAATCAGATGAATTGTAAAAAGTGGGCATCAAACTGTTATCTAAACAAGTACAATACCTGAAGACCTTCATCAAATGCCTTCAAATGTATTAGTGAAGATTATTTCCAACCTACAACTCCCTCCCTAGTTGACTGCCAACCAAGGATGAGATTGGATGAGACCTTCTTCAGATAAAGCCTCAGTGGTGGTACTTTGCACTGCCCTTTCTCAGGAAGCTACAGGAAGATACACAGCTTCAGAAGGAAGTAAACCTAGAAAGACAAAACTTGGGGTTTAACTTAAAAGTGAATCTTGGGATTTTTGAGAATTGAGGCGCAAGGACCATCCAGGATGGCAGCTAGAGGACAGGTTCACAGCACTCCTGTAAAATGGGAACAAAATGGAAGATTTTGCCATGGGGCTCTTCAAGAAAAAAAAGTGGAATGAGAGACAACCCAAGTGCTTATGTTGAGAGAAGTTTTATAGCTGTGTCAGCTATGATACTTATAGGTGGTTAGAAATATAAACTAATGAATCCAGCCAGTGTGGTTCAGTGGTTGAGTATGAACCTATGAACTAGCAGTTCACAATTTGATTCCTGGTCAAGTTGCAGACTCAATCCCAAGTAGGGGTTGGGCAGGAGATAGCAGATCCATGTTTCTCTCGTTGATGTTTCTATTTCTCTATCCCCTCTCTTGCTCTCTCTCTAAGAAAATCAATAAAATATTTTTTAAAAATAAAAATGGGGCTAACACCTTTTTTATCCCCCTCCTTCTCTCCCTTCTACCTTTACACTCCTCTCTCCTAAATTCCAAAGGCCCTTTCCTTAAAAAAAAAAAAAAGGAAGGAAGGAAGAAAATATAATGAGATAATGAGGGTGTTTATTAATGAGGTCTTGCCAGAGAAAGGAAATATAACCCTAATAGTAGAATGTCAAGTCAGAGCCAGGCTTTGAATTTACTTTTCTCACTTTGCCTCAGTCCCTAGAAGCATGCTTAGCACAAGATAAGCACCCAGAGAAGATTTCTGGCCTAAATGAATGCATGTAAGGTCTTACATTCTTTCCAATTAAAAGATAAAAGTCATAACAATGTAAACTTGGAACACTAATTCAATCAAAACATGATAGAATTTTACTGAGAAATTGGAGATGAAAAAGGGGGTGTGTGTATTGGGAAACAGAGGGGTGGGAAAAATCAATCATTTCCTTCCAGAGTCAGAAGTCAATAGTTAAAGTGTAAAACTGCAAAGTTCAGAAAGAAAGCATGTTATTAGAAATAGGGAGGGAATGACTGAAAAGGCATTTAAAAGGGTACATGTGTAGAGCAATTCCACAAGGTGTGGTGAGGTGAGGGAAGAACATCTGTCCAGATGTCCAGACATCTGTTTGTTCTCTTGGGACTCTAGATACTGTCTTAACTTGGATTTCTCAGGAAACAAACTCTAAGATCTAGTTTTCCACGTGAGAAATTTTGGAGGAGTGTCATCAGAATCTGGGAAGAGGAGGAGTTGCAGCAAAGACCACAGCTGACCCCAACAATCACAGGGAGCTCTTGGTCTGAGAGGCCCTTCTCAGTCATTTAGACAAGGGGCTGGGTCTTTAAATACCCCCACCCCCCACCCCCCAGCCTATCCACTACTCAATGGACATGGGCCACCCCCAGGGAGTAGTTTGACCTTCTTGACCTTGAGTAAGCTTACTTCTTTAACCAAGGGAAGTTCATTTAACACTCCCAGTAGCTGAAATAACTGTTTCTCTACCCTAAAGGGGAATGTGGGTACTATATGAGGTTTTTAAGCTATGCAAATATATTATTTAGAGAAAGAACAAATTAAAACATGAAATTAATGCATGCTTATTGATTAAACTTAGAAAGGATAGTAAGCAATTTGCTTCTGGATATATAGTTTTGAATGATGAAACCAGAACTAATGCTGGGCTGTCCCATCTCTAAATCTCTTGTAAGCAGCTCAACAATTATACCATCTCTGAGATTCTCCCAATATGCCATAAGACTGTAATTAAAAAAAAAACACATAAAAAACCAATATATTTGCAATAAATAATGTAAACTTTGTCCCTGAGATCAAACTATGTTTTCAATGCAACCATTTTATTGTTCCACTAGAAGCCCAGTGCATGAATTCATGCACAGGTGGGGTCCCTCAGGGTGGCCTGTGGGGATCAAGCCCAGCTTGTGCCCCAGTCTTGCAGCCACACTGCCCTTCGTGGCACATGACCATGGTCTGACACCGCCCCCTCATCTGCTCCACCAACCCATCTGTGGGGTGATCAATCAGGGCTGGGGTCCCCCTCTTGACTCCCTCAGCACCTGGGAGCCAAGTGATGGCCCCACTGCCTGTGGGGTGATTGGCAGGGTGATCAGGGGACTCGCTCACACCTGCCTTGGCCTGGCACCACCCACTCACCTGCTCCACCATCCCACCATGGACACGTTCTGGTCAGGGCCCATCATGGTTGGCAGTGCCTCCACTGCCACCCACTGCCAGCACCATGTTGCCAATGCCTGCCATGTTCCACACTGTTCCCTGGTGGTCAGTGCATGTCATAGTGTGAGGTTAAACTCCCAGTTGAACGACTGCCACAGGGGGCAATTTGCATATTAGGCTTTTATTATATAGGATGGTTTAATGTTGTTATTTTTTAGTCAAAATGATATTGAATACTTTTGAAACTAGTCTTTTTCCAATATCAACTAAAGACTTTATTCTTAGCTATTACCTGTATAAACATAGATGGCTGCTGCCCTTGCAACTGTAATAGAAGATTGGTGTGCAAAGTTCCCATAAAAACTGACTTAAAATGAGTCTGCTCCGATTTAGAAAATATTTAAGAGCCCTACCCAACTGTGTGTTACCTTAGGAAGAAATGTATTCATTTCATATTTTGTTTTCCATAAACCTGACACTCAAGAGGTAACTAACTACAAAAATCCAACTAAAATTTAAGTTAAAAGTGGGCACCACAAGTATAAATCCCAGGTTCTCATAACCTCAACTTTGTAACATGGCATTTTCTAAATAAGATTGAACTCTGTCTATGTTATGAATTTGATATTTTATCAGTAGAAACACGTGCTGTGATATGCTTTGATTATAGTCACATCTTTCCAATAAGGACCACTGCTTGGTACTCTACCTAAATGGCAGAGCCAGAAATTACTTAGCAATCATACTTTCTTTGAACAAGAAAATAGGAGAGAATCAGATACTGTGGATTATAAATAGAGAATTATTTTTTTAAAAGAAGCTCTTTCAAAAATTCAAAATCAACCAGGATACAAAGACAATTACATTATGATAGTAACAAAGCAACAAAATTATCTGTCCAGTCTATTACATAAGTGGTCAGGAATAACATTTGCATAAGTTATACTATATTGATTCTTACAGACAGACACTCAATAAAGACAAAAGAGCACATGCAAAAATAAATGCCTCTGCAGGGGACCTAGGACACCTAGATGAAGGCATCTATTCTTCAAAATTAAAAGAACAAAAATAATAAAACAAGCCAACAAACCACAAATAAATGATAACACAACAAAACCCCATTCGGTTAAGTTCTCTTTAGTAAAGAGTGTCTATTTCTATCTTCGTCCTTGCTCTGAAACTCACTTTCAAATGTCGTCCCCTCCCTCTTGTCAATAGATCAAGCATTCTCTAGCAGGATAGATAGGACAGCAAGAACTAATAATGATAATAAAAATAATGAGAAATGGCCTCCAAGATATAGTTAATGTGTCTTCCTCTTTCCTTGTCTTTCTCCAGCAGAGCAGCTTCCTAGCCAGTAAGGCATTAATCATCAGAACAGCAGCTCTGAGATAAAGGCTGGATGAATTTCACTGTGCATTATAGTGTGAGTTGTGGGGGCATGAATATGAGGCTCTCTCAGTATCTGGGAGGAGGAAGTGGAGAGGAGAGGAGAAAAATCTGTCATTTTATATATTTATACTACTCAAGAATGTCCGGACTGGTTCCCCATTGTTAAAGCAGATTAAAATCATGCACATCCTTCTACTTTCATTGGAGGTCAGCTCTAAAAAAGAAGAAGAAATATTATGACGAGCTGAAGTCTACCTACTTTCCTTCCCCCATTTGCCTTTGGGGTATGAAGGGGCAGGGTGAGGGAACAAATGGAACTAAGAGCAAGACTGTCAGATGGGATACATTTTTGTTTGCAAATCTTCAGTTGGATATCTGCTTTTTCATTTGCATAATGCTTTGGGTGAATGAGATTTTTGGTCTTGAAGAGCCCTGAACTAAATCTGAGGAGACCGTTTGGAAGAGATAGGTAAACAGATGCTACAGCTACTCAGCAGGAACTGCTCCACAAAATGGGGTCACATATTGCTGCATGACATCACCTGGGAGCTTTGCGGGAAGTGTATAATTTCAGGCCCTCCTCCAGAACAGAATCACAATTCCCAGTCTGTGCTTTAATGAAATCATCCTAGTGATCTGCATACACAACAGTTTAAGAGCTACCATTCTATATAATATATAATATACACAAGTACACATGATCTCTCTCACTCTCAATCTTCCTCCTCCCTACCTAACTCCCTCCCTTTATCTCTCCCTACTTTTCCTCTCTCTTTCTCACATGCATACTATCTGATGGAATGGAAGATAGAAGAGGATGCATTGCATATATATCAATCAAATTTCCATCAAATAATTCCCTCAATGACTGCCAGCTACCAGAGATAGGGTGTGTGTTTACTTCCCTAGCCATTTAATGCCTAGATGATGAAAAAAAACTAAGAACCTTGCATTCTCCATTTAGCTCACAAAACTAGCTCTCTAGAAAATCCAAGGCATTAATTAGAAGTTTTCAAAAGGCGGGGTTGTCATAACAGTCTTGGCATGTTTCTAATTTTTACAGTCATTTAAACATGCACCAGGAAGCTAGGAAAAAGCACATCCAACCTCTTCTACTGTCTTGTCAAAGAAAGAATGGATATATCCATCTTGCAACCTGGCTAGCACTGATTACTGCTGGAAGTCATTTCCCTGTCACATGTACCAGTAAATAGAAATAAAAGGATGTATTTTAAGAAAAAAATAAAACAATTCTTGGACCTTGGTTTAAGTTGGAATCATGGATTCTTTTTGATGACTCAAGAGACATGTATTAAGTAGGTATGGTCATTGTCGAACCCTTTATGATAGCTTTCAGCATAGAAATCATTATTTATATTATTTATATTATTATTTTAATTAGATCAAAGGTATTCTATTCATTTCTATCAATTGTAGCAATCCAATCTACGAGCATATAGCTATTATAGCAACATAATTACAGAGTATTTCTGCTAGCTCTCATCTCTTCTCACCTCATTATTTCTTCTTCCTCCTTCTAATTCATTTACATATCCATTCAACTTTCACCGTATGTGATAGGCACCTTGCAAGATACTGTTTAATAAAATAAAGATATTGGGGATAATATGAATCTATTCTAATAACAGATGAGGAAAACTTAGAGACCCATGGAGGCTAATTGTCATGTCAGATGTCAAATGAATGATTAATAAATAAATAAATAAACAAATTTTAAAATATCCTAATCTATCTCTGCTAGTGAGACCTGGATTAAAATCTAATTTAAAACAATTCAACAACAACAAGAATAATAACCTTTATTAAGTCACATCAATTTGGGACTTGGCTTATATTATATTAACCTATCCATGAAATTGATGTTTTAATCTCTATATTTCAAAGGATGAAACTGAACTCCAAAAAGCAAAATTCTATAGCAGCCTAGAGTCAAGGATGTAACTACTTCTTGATCCATGAGTGAAGTCTCCCAATGGTTCCTTCAATGCATTCTTTGCCTTCACACCAGGCTGTTTTCTCACAACTGTCTTTGTTGACCATGGACACAAATAATATAGCCCCCTCTGCAGATAAGCATTTATTTATTTAATGGATTTTTTTCTTCAACAAACATTTACTGACCCCCAGTTTGTGGTTGGCACTGTTGCAGGCCCTGAATGTCAAGTGATGATTACTGCAGAGAGATGATTACTGCTCTCAATCTAGTCGTTTCTCATAGTATCTTCCATCATTGTTCTTGCAAAAGATCTTAAAGAAAACAGGTAGCTTTGGAGCCAGCTGAATCATAGTATTATGACTATAAGTAAATGGGTTCACACAACATACTCAGCCATGAAAGAAAAACAAAAGAGGTGACTAAAAGCAGATAAAAGACTCCCATAAACCTACCTACACACATATAGACAGGTAAATGAGCCTCAAGATAACTTCCTATCCATACAAATAAATAGAAGAAGTGGGCCTTTAAAAGAATCTTATTTTTTTATTAGAGGTCTAATGCATGAAATTCATGCATGTGTACGGTCTCTAGGCCTAGTCTGTGACCAGGGCCATCTTCCCTGGCTGCCCACAGCTGGCCCTAACCCCTGTGGCCACCCACTCCTGGTTCCCCATTCTCCTTCAGGTGATCTGAGCCTGCCAGCAGGGAAGGGAATCGAGAGGTGGTCAGTGTGCCTCATAGTGATTGGTCAAGTGGTCGTTTTGGTCATTCCACCATTGGGGTCAATTTGTATATTACCCTTTTATTATATAGGATAGAGGCCCAGTGCATGCGTGGGGGCCAACTGACATGCCCTGTTGGGGGTCCTGGATCAGGGTGGGGTTCCCACTTAAGGTGAGGCTGGCTGGGGCAAGGGGTTATGGGCAGTTTGCAGGACAGCCACAACCCCTATCATGGTGGGCGGGGGGGTACCCACTGTGGTGGTAGGGCTGGCCAGGCCAAGGGGCCACAGTTGTTCTGGTCTCTGGTCATTCTGGTCATTCTGCTATTTTGGTCTCTGAGATTTTATTACATAGGATACTTAAAGGTAAGTTTTGGGAGAATTAAGAAATTTGGAAAATAAATAAGAACAAATTAAAGAGGGAAATTGGTGATAGTGCATTTCCAAAAGTGCTAGAAGCAGCCCTTGCTAGTAGGATGACAAATAAGTCCTAAGGAAGGAGAATTAAAGGCCAGAAGCTATTAAAAACTATGACCCAGCAGAGACAAAGAGTCATCTCTAGAACTCCTTATTCTTAAGGCAAAGATTCAAGAGCAGCAAAACCATGCTGATGTCAATCCCCAC
Source organism: Pipistrellus kuhlii (assembly GCF_014108245.1). NCBI lineage: Eukaryota > Metazoa > Chordata > Mammalia > Chiroptera > Vespertilionidae > Pipistrellus > Pipistrellus kuhlii. Next base: position 7,906,202 of record NW_023425404.1, read on the forward strand.
TCATGAGTGGCACCATAGAGTGGGCCTCAAGGGGAGGGGGAGCAGAATACTTGAAAGTGAGATCCAACCTATAAGTATTAAGTGTATTCTCCCTGGGAAGATACTGGTAGGTTGTCACCATTCATATGTTTTGACGAGTATTGTTGGAGAGTTTCTTCTGTTCTACTGTGTCCTTAGAGCCTGAAATAAAGAGCTTGCCATTCTAGAACTAACAGTGTAGTAAATAGAATAAACCAAAAAAAAAAAAAAAAAAAAACATGTGATACAATGTCAGGTACAGGTAACTGTTATGAGAAACAACAAAGCAGGAGGTGATAGAGAGTGCTATTTTATAAAGCATGGTTGAAGAGGGTCTCTTTGAAAGTTGCTATATAGATATAAGCTTGGATAAAGTAAGGAAGTGAATCCTGAAAATACAATAGCTGGGAAAAGCTGCTTCAGGCAATGGAAACAGCAAGTGAAAAAACAAAGAGTTGCTTGATATGTTCAAGTAGGACTTTGCTTTATCTAAGGTGCAACATTGGAGACCTTATCTAAGGTGCCACAACATTCAGTTATCAACATAGATAATATTTTATTGCAATATTTAAAAATCAGTATCAATGCAAAAATACATGATAAAAAATATCAACACTTATAAGCAGACAGAATCAGACTTTGTAATTAAAGAACCCTATATTACTCACCTGTCTTTAAAGCTAATCCTATGATCAAATAAGTTCAGAATGACTAGTGTGCTTAGAGCACAGTGCTAGAAAACAGCACAGAGAAATAGCAAGGAGGATATCCATATACGGTAGGTTAAGAATTTGGGCATCAGACTTGGCCAAGCAGTACATATTAGATTATTAAAAAAGCACCGGAAGCCAAGAGCTAACCCCACTTACCCCCCAGCTGTTCAGGTGGCTGAAAATAAGATCCAGCACTTGATCAGCAGTTCTGGTGGAAATTCTACCTTGGGAGTATTACAATCAAATTAGAAGGTATCTCTACAACATCTCCTAGCAACTCACAGATTTCCAACCTATCCACTATGAGGATCTTCTCAAAGGATAGAGAGAGAAAGAAAAGATAGAAACATAAGTGATGAGAGAAAAATCATTGATTGGCTGCCTCTTGCATGCCCTCTACTGAGAATCAAGCCTGGGACTCAAGCATGTGCCCTTAACCAGAATCAAACCTGGGACCCTTCAGCCAGTAGGCTGATGCTCTCTATCCACTGAGCCAAACCAGCTAGGGCAGAGGAGCCTTTTGAAGTGGCTAAACTCAGCATTGGTAAGTCCAGATTTCATCCATTGAGATTAAAGTATTAATGAGGGATGAACAGAAAACCACAGTGCTTATTTGCACTGTCAACGTGGAAATCTTTAAGAGGGAGGTAGACACATCAAGTTTGTTTGTTTTTAAGAACAATGCAATTTCAGACAGAAAATGTCTCTGAAGAGTCCTTCCAGGTATTGAGTAAATTGGAGTCCAATTTCCTTTTTCCCAAATTATTCTGAGAGGGGAAAAGAAAGTACCTGCGTAAGGATAAGGAGAAGACAAGATATTTCTTGGCTGGCAGTGAAAGTCTAATTATTCTGACAAATCTTCGGTGCCTTCCCCAGTTATGAGGCTTGGCAGGAAAGAAGCAAGCCCTGGAGCCACACATTATGTAAGGCTGTTAATCAATATTAGTTGAGTGCTGATCCTAAAAATAAACTCCCCTTGGAGGCTCTGTTGCCTACTAGTAGAAGCAAGGGATTGAAAACTGTGAGGACTCCTTGTCTCATTTCTATGATGCTGGTGGCACCAGGGAAATGATGGAGGAAAACAGAGGGGATAATTCTCTGGATAAGTAGAACTGCTCCTGATACAATATGATCTATATCCTGTTAGAGCATGGCATTTGGGATAAGGTAGATATATCTTGTATCCCAATCCAGGGCAGTTTGACAAAGAAACATGATAAAATTCAGTATTCTAGTCAAAATCAAAATGCCATTGATGGCAACATGCTGTAAAATGGGAGTGTCATATATTTTGTGGAATCATGGATTTTAACTATCTGTTCTGCAAACATGGCAGTTTCATATGCTTCACCCTGTGTGTAATAACTGTTCAGCAAAGTCTATTTTCACTCCAGAAAAATGAAAGAATCTCCCATGGAAATCTCTTTTAATTGAGTTCAGGGCTTGGGTTCAATCTATGAAGCTTGGAGGAAATCCTGGGTAATTGTGTGGACATAGGGGGAAAAAAACGTCTTTTTGTGCTTATCAAAATGTACAGGAAAGCTAAGCTCTGTGAGGTTCTATGAATTCCAGAAGATTCTCTTAGATTGACAAGGTTTCCTAATGTCTCTAACATTAGTCAAAACTTAGAGGAAAAATCACCCATGGTCATATTTATTCTTCACAACAAGCCTATGTTATGCCCATTTTACAGATAATGAAATGAAGGCTTACAGAGGCTAAGCAAACTACCCAGAGATACTCAGCTGAGTAACTGGGAGAACACAGCTAAGTCCAAAGGAGGAATTCTGACTCTAAAATACTCTCTCTTCCCTTGAACATACTGGCACTCTATCTAGATCATGCAGTGTGAAGGATCAACTTTTTAATCCTAAGTCTGTGTTTTGTTTTTGTTTTTTTTTGGTTTTTTTTTAAATATATTTTATTGATTTTTTACAGAGAGGAAGGGAGAGGGATAGAAAGTTAGTAACATTGATCAGCTGCCTCCTGCATGCCCCCTACTGGGGATGTGCCCACAACTCAGGATGTGCCCTTGACTGGAATTGAACCTGGGACCTTTGGCTCTATCCAGTGAGCCAAACTGATTAGGGCACAAGTCTGTGTCTTGTTTTGTTTTACAATAATCACTGTCAAGGCTGAAGTGTGCTTCTTGCTATTTCCAACTCAAAATTGAAAACAGACCAGAAGAAGACTTTCCACATAGACAGTGCTACAACACCTGAAAAATTCTGGCTACCTTCTGGATTTTTTTGACCACCAAATTTGTGAGTTTGAGATAAGAATCAAATCTCACAAAGTTCTCAAGTCTTTCATTTCGACTGATAAACAGTATATTTCAATCCAGGCTGAGCATTGTGATTTTCTGGTAATTTTCTGGTACCAAGCAGCAGTGGCCAAGGTCAAAGTGACTTTATTAATGCCTGACACTCACATACACACATAAATGGAACATGATCAGTATCTGCTAATAGCTTGTAAATTATTCCAAATAGTGGTACGCACTGAATACCTTGAGTTCTTTCTTTACTGATAACTACTCAGTCTGGAGGCTTCAAGTAGAGAATACACATTATTCTTGGAACTGTTTTCTTTTGGCCCTTTTCCCTCTCATAGGAACATTCTGATCCTGATGGCTGAAAGTTATTATTAAAAGATTATTGTTTCTTACTTTTGCCTTCTGTACTAAATGAGGAAAAAGAAATTTGAGTATGGACTGAGTTGAACTTTTCTACTTTGGAAGCTGACCTATCAGGGCAATGATAGTAACCTACTGACATTGGGGTCAGCTGTAATATAATGGAAATGTCTTCACAATTGTTGGGCATTCCTAGTAGTAAGACCCACAGGGAACCTAATTCAGTTCTCTTCTTTTGGTCCTCTTCCAGTTGGTGGGGAAGGTTCAGTCCAAGACTGAGAATTTGCACATCTTGTCTTTCACAAATCCCCTCTATGTTCTCTCTGTTTCAGTTGGATGTAGCTATCTCCCTTAAGAGTTGTTATCTTCGACTTCCACAATTTAGCTTCTGACATTCAACAAACCTGAAATTTGTTGCTTTCACCATGTATCCAATTGTACTTATCTATTATACAAGTTCCAGCTCCATACTTTGCAGCCATGAGATCCAGTCATGCCACCTCATACACTACCCTCCCAACATATTACTATTTGTAAGTCACTGATTCATATTTATAGACCATGTCAAGCTCCTTGCACTCTAAGCTCCATGATGGCAAGAATTCTGAAATTATTTTCTTTGTAACCCTGAAAATATGTGTAGGCATATTTAATAGCAGAACATAATCTCCATGATCCATATAAATCCAGGTTGATTTAAAAATGGAAAAGAAAGTTAAAGATGGGTAATGGGGTATAAGAAACTTGAGATCTTATAATTTGTTTTATTTGCCAGTACTAATTTTAGCCTCCAAATTATATTTTGACCATTCTTCAAATTTCTATCCCCCAAAATCTCCACTCCATCATGTCTACAGACACGACAACCAAGAGAGACTACTGCATTTTCTAAGGTAAATTCTTGCTTGAGAGGATATTGACTTGCATACCAAATGTTGGGGAAATAATGTTAAAATAAGCTTAAAACACACTCAGTCTTTCAGTTCATTATATACTTGTTTTAAGCATGTTACTTATATTAACTCAGTAAACCTCACAACCATCACATGCTACATGCACTAGTAGTACCTTTTCAAGAATTCTATTCCCCCAATTTTATAATGTGATAGATTAAAGTTGGCTGCAAATTCCTGCCACTTTTCCTGTTGGAAGTGAGGCTTAATGCCTCCCTTTCTGAAAGTGAGAAATGGCTGCTTTGACCAAGAGAAATGGTAGATGTGACAATGTGTTAGTTTCCAGGCTCAAGCTTTAAAAGTTCAGCAGTCTCTACTTCTTGTTCCTTAGAAAACTCTCTTTGGGATCCATGAGCCTCCATGAAAGAAGTCCTGCTATTCTGCTGGAGAGACCACATGGAGAGTCTTAGAAACTACAGGGAGAGAGATATGGACCCAGCTGAGTCCAGTGCTTTCAGTTCACCGCCAAGGCAAAGAAATATGAGTGATGTCTGACCCTTCAGACCAGAGAAGACACTGGGTAACTCCAATTGACTCCATGTGGGGCAGAATAATTGCCTTGCTGAATTCTGCCCAAATTCCTGGCCGACAAAAGTGGGAGATCCAATGATTTAGTTATCATGTTAAGCCACTAAGTTTAAGGGGAAAGTTGATTTCACAGCAATAGTTAACTAGAACATATGTGACTTGTCCAGGGTCACCTAGCTAATATGAAGAAAAACTAGGTTCTAAACTCAGGCAATTCTGACTCCAAACACATTAATGTGTCCAATAATCATTCTGCTATAGCCTTTCCACTGGAAAAAATAAAATTGTCCCAAAGCACACTGATCATTTTTGGAGGGAAAGTGCTCCACAAATCATGCCACTTCTAGTTGTTAGATGATTATAAGGTATGCAGTAAAGCCTAACTTGTTTTCTGATTTATTCAATAAATACCTACTGAGCACTTTTTAAGTGCCAAACCTTTACTTGAGAATTATCATGTAGCTACCTGTTTTCTCATTATAACCATGGTCCTAAACTATGGATATAATCTAAATTATTATTATTATTATTATTAATTATCATTATTATTATTATTATTTAGGGAGCATCTAGAAACATACTGTTTAATATAGAATGAAGACCTGATGCTTGGGTATCATAGCTGTTAGTAATTCCACAGAGTAAATGAAATTCACAAGTAAGTCTATAGCAAACAAGATTATCAGAAATATCAAAGCAGCAGTTACTCCCAAGGGGGCCATATCAACTAAAAAACTTTTGTTCACACTCACAGTAAAGAGCGGCACTGAAAGCACTTTCAGCCTTCCTTTGAATGGAAATCAACACTCCCCAAGGCCTACTAGAAAGAAATTGCTCATATAATATCTTCTTAGCTTATGCTTTAAGAGGGAAATAGTGGATTTTTGAACAACCAGGTTTTTATACTTTAAAATTCACATCCTTATTCTATTTCCATTGGAAGAGCTTCATTTTAGGATAACCCTGCCCTATCAATGTTATCAAAGTAAAGGAGGACAGAACAGAGTTTTATTCAGAAAAATAAGTGATGGATTTGACAAATATGAAATTCAATCTTCCCCATTTCCTTTCTCCTTCTAAAGTATTAAGTATTAGAGTCTGGGAATTGTCCCAAACCATGGATATAACCCAAATGTTATTGGGTCCCTATTCCTGACATAGTTTGATATGGTCTATAGAATGTACTTGAGATCAAAATAGGCTTGCAGACAAGGCAAGCTATTGAGTTTTTACAGTGCCCAAGACAGAGTTCTTATGGCTCATTGGCAATAATAAAAATATCCAAAACCATTGGCATAAAGTTATTTTCTCTAGAAAGTCTTTCCAAAGAGATGGGTCATTTTTATACATCATCTCAAACCAAATTCTGCTCATCTGTTGGCACACCCTTAAAAAAAACATCAACAGATTTATAACACATTTTATAGCCTTATGAAGCAAAAGGAAAAACATGTAGATATAATCCAATTATGACTAGCCTAAAAGGAAAAGAAACACACACTAGACAGGAGACTATCACACAGCCTCCAGCAGTCCACATCTACTAAAATTAGAACAGGTTATATGATGTTTAAGGTCATAATTATTGGTAAGACTTCAGTCTTTTGTATTCTACACTTCCCCAGAAAATCTGGCACTCTCCATGTGAAAAGACTAACAAATGTATTTCCACTTATGTATCTGCCACAAGAGGGAAAGCCAAAAACCAATGATTACCATGGCTTAGTCCCTGAATCTGGTTTAACATTAAATCCTCTTGGGTATCAGTGAAAATTGGGCCTTGAAAAAGACTATACGACAAGCCATTGAGGCAGAAAAAAGCCATTTGCTCTTCTGCTTCCCATAGAGTCAGTGGAATGTATTCTGACAGAAACAAAACAAGTCTGCCAAGACCTGTGCAGATAGAACCATGCTTACACCAACAATAAACAGATCTGCTTTTGAGCTATAGAGTCATAAGAGAAATATATATTGCCTTTTATCTTCTTTTCAGTGAATAGAGTGAAGTGTCAGGAGTTATTGCTTTAATATCAGAGAAAAAGCTATTTTTTGGAGCATGTGTATAAGTATGCATGAAACAGGCCATGGGACTAGGACACTGCTAGGCTTATCAGGTTCTAGCAGCCTTTCACAAACACATAAGATTGTCCTGATGCTATCATCAGTATATACAGCTGCAAATCATGTGTGTGAACACATGGAAGAGCTGTTTGGATACTTCTGCACAATTAAAAGGAAAAATGAAGACAGCACATTTACCTCTACCTAACTCACCTTAACAATTCAGAAGAATGAGAACACATAAGGGGATTATGGATTACTGACTTTAAATTTACAATGCCTATTAAAGTTAGTAGAAGGGTGATGTTAAAGACTCAGTTGAACTCCTGTATAATGTCTTAAAACTAAGAAACTGAAAGGGAAGTACTGGTTTCTACTGAATTATCTATAAATACTAACAAGGCTAGGGATAATTTCCCCACAAGCAGTTAGAATGTCTTATTTATGCCAGAGCATTTAAGGCTAATAACTTGATTAACCTTCTATCCACTACTAACTAGATTTATGAAATGCCAAGGGAGTTAGCAAAGCATTAAGTTTTAGCTTGAGTGTAATTACTTTTAAGTGAAAAACAAAACAAAGCATGATTAGCACAATATAAGGACTTCCTACATAGCTAAACTCAGACCTAATGAAATTAGGGCGTTAGAAAACAAAATTGACAAAAATAATGTATAATTAATCAACACTCACTATCAAATACAAGATTGTGTGTCATAAGGATTATTTGAACCCCTAGCTTCAGTTGCCCTTGATTTAATGCTAGCCATTGGCTTAAAAAATGAACAGTTCTTATTCCAACAGAGCCATCAGGAGGTTGTAAGGAAATAGCACTAAGATATAGTCTTTCTTATGATAACATATTTTACTTTCCCCCTTCCTTTTCCTTTTTTTTGCTATTGAAAAGAAAGGTAATAAAAAAAGAGCAGGTAATATTTTATACTGGAAGTGTTGCCTATGGTTCATTTTGAATAGTAGTTTTACCATTTCAATAATAAATATGATAGGCATGATTATCCATGAGTGCACACAAGACTTTGTAATTTTTTTTTAGCAAGGGTTTTGTCTTTCTCTATTTTGGATCTTATTACTAGGAGTACCTGTAGGCATCCTTCCTATAAATATAGGAATTTACATTCTTTCAATAAATAGTAGCACCCATCATAATAGCAATGTCTCAAAGATAAAAAATGCAAACCAACTAATAATTGGAGAAAGACTTACCTGAATGCTGGCTGTTGAGCGATTCTTACGGGTTGTAGTAGTAGCCATTGTGGTGGTGGTTTCCATGACAGTAGTAGACATTTCTGGCGGCATAGCAGTCGTCTGTGTTCCCAGGATTGATGGGACTTCTCCCACCAGCCGGACACTTCCATTGATTTTAATATTTGGGTTGTTCTCAGCTGCCATATTCAATACTTTCAAACCATCATAATAGAGCCCAGAGAGCTGGCCTTGGAAGAGACGTCCTTTGTCCTTTCCACCAATGGCTATTTGCGCCTGGGTGTTGAAGATGGTTAACTGCCGGCCTAGTGGGTTGGGTGGAGGAAACATCATTATTCCCATACATTTTCTCTCTTTGCCTTGCCTGGTCTAAATGAACCAGGTATAAAAACAGGCTTCCTTGAGTAACTGAAGGGGATAAAATTAGATAATAAAAATTCAATACAGATATTGGCAAGTAACATTTCATTATGTTTATCCCTTCCACTGTCTAGCTGCATATTCTAGGTATCTGAATAATTTAGCCTCTATTTCTGTATTGTGAGGAAGGTAAATCTTGGTTCAATAATGAATAGTGTTATAGTCTGCTCAGTTAAGTAATTATGGACAATGAAAAGAAAGCCCTAAATTAGATGATGATAATAATAAACCATTAATGCATATTCTGCTGATTTGTTACCTACAAAGTACATATAACAACTAAAAAAGAGTTATATATGGCAAACAAAAACCTTGTGAGACACTCATACTATTGAATTAAAAAAAATGGGTCTGATAATTACATTAAATCAACTGAAATTAAATTCCAATTAAGAGAGTTGGATTCATTGCACCCTTAGAAAACACATTATTTCCTAGGAATCTTCATAGTGCATAATATTCTATCTATACTTGACACCAAGACAAATCAATTCTTACCTCTATTAATGTTGAGGTAAGGAGATTATGGTCACACAACTAAATCTTTCCCTAAAATATGGAGGATAATTAGGCATTGATATGTTCCTAAGATGAGGGAAGAAGAAAGTGTCATTCCAAGTCAATATATTTTAAATGGAGGGTTTGGGCATTAAAAAAAAGTAACTTAAAATTATATCAAGATATATTAATGGATTAAAGAATATCAGTAGCTCAACTTACTTGTGGTTCCCATATGGGGAACCATTTATGCTTCTGTGAATAGGAAACTCTCAGAATGAAATCATGACAGAATAGAGTTCAGAATAATGTAACTCAACTTATCTTCCTCCAAAGTACTTCGAAATCTATCCAAGAAAAACAAAAATAACATATAGCTTGTTAAGCCATATCATTATTTCTCTAGATTATTTTCTTCTGCTTTTCTATACAGAGAAAGGGGGGCACTTATAATGGGATGAAATATATTCTTTTTAAAATTTTCTCCAGTTTAGTCAGTGATCAAGCAATGCTTCACTCATTCCTAAATCTAACCCTTTGAAATATTTTAGCTGTAAATGACTGGAGACAATGGTGTTATTCTTGTCTGATCAATATTTTTAAAGATTGAGGTTTTTGCTCCACAATCTCTAATATGAACAAAGACAAACTGTGATGTTTCGGTTTTTAACTCTACTACTGTCACATATAGTTAAGCCTACACAATGGTTAGCTATTCTTTATTTTCTGGTGCATAATATGGAATACCTTCCCAACATATAATAATGGACAAAAATGGAAGAGGCACAGAAAGGAAAATACATCTGCTCTAAGGGAACTCATTATAAAAGAGTCAACTCCACTCATTGGGCAACTCTTCAGGGCATGCCAGTGAACTATATATGATCTACTAGTAATACACCTTGGGGAGCTTTGAACATTGCAAGATGGGGAACTGGCCAGATAATTTTGTTATAGTGAAAAGGATCTGAACTCTATAAAGATATCTGGAGTATGAAAATGGAATCTGCTGGCCTTAATGATAGCAAAATTGCCTAGAACCTGAGGGCGTAATCAAAATAGATATAATAGATTTCCGTCACTTTCCCACCAATTCCTTCGGTGTCGTGTGCATATGCATCATTGCCTGTCCTTTGGCCTGTCATTTCTCACAAAGCACACAGCAAAAAGTTCAAAGCACACTAACAGTGGAGCTCATATCTTTACTGTGTTTTTGTTTTTTGACAACATCTTTTTCTGATAGCTTTAAGCTTACTAGAAAATAAATGCCATGATGGGAGGGGAGAATAAATACACCCCCAACCTCACATAAGCATTTGGAGCAGCTAAAATTAATACATCAGAACAAGCTGAATAATAGGAGCTATATAAGACTAAAATTCACTATCTTAAATCAGATAGCCCCAATACCAAGTGATAACATCCATTCATACAACTGTTGTCCAACTATAATGTTTATTCACCTTGTTTTTTTATATATAGATCAGTAAAGGGCTCTAACTGATTATAGTTAAAACACTGTATTATTTCTAATATTCCTGAAAGTACTTCATATTTATAGTAGCCTTTATCTATTTTCCTGGTGCTATTATCCTGCCAATGCTTAAAAAATATTTTAAAGGGTTAGAGAGAATTGAAATGCAAACCTGAATTACACTGGCTAGAAATGATGGATTTCTTTTATTCCAGTTACCATTATTCAGGTCCATAAAGTGACCTTTGTTTGTTTAAGACTGACCCAATCATGGAGACAGAAGAGATATTTCCTGGGCTCTGAGATTAAATCACTGCCCCTCTTCTGGCTATTGTTTTCTCAGAAAGAGCCGGCTAATCAGTTCTTAAGAATAAGACACTGGTTGGGTAAGAAAGGGAAGAGGATGTCTGCATTTCAATTTTACATCAGGCCACACAGGAAATATTTGAATTTTTGTTTGCTTCTCTGTTCCATGGCCTATTTCTGGGCAGATCTGCCTTTATTCTATTTTAAAATAGCCCTCCTTATCATGAATTAGGTGGTTAACAATAAACTGGCTGCTAGCTACTCAAGTAATAGTGGGATAATCTAAGTCTCCTGCCACCTCTTCCTCTGATCAATTTCTCTCACTCAGCAAAGCAGGAGTAAGTGAATAAGCAAGAGACAGCCATCACCATCCTCTCCCTCTGAAGGATATGAGGACTGATGAGAAAGTTTTATCACATGCCCAATATTTCTTGAAATCAATGTCAGTCTCATTATTTGTTACTGATTATGATCAATCATGTTTTTTGTGTTTTTTTTTTTTTTTTTGTGTGTGTATGTGATCATGTTATCTATATGTATATTTCTAAATGAGAATTGCCCTATCCCCAATTATTTAAAAAAGTGGTTCTAACAACAGTACATAATTTACTTTTTGTTTTTTTGTTGTGGGTGGCCACTGTCTTGAAAGTCATTCATTATTGCCTATTTGGACACCACATTCACATATGGCTTAAATGAAATATTTGCATCATTCCAGCCAGTGTTGCACAAAGACTAATTAATTAAACCTCAGAACACCCTGGGGAAATAGGCAGTATTATTTATCCTCTCCTCTGATGGGAAATCTGAGCTATTCAAAGGTTATGTGGATTGTCTTAAGGTCAGGAAGTCAGTCGATAGTAAACAGAGACAAAAAAACAGACTGTGGAGTGCTGTGTCCCAGACCTCTTCCCCAGTGACAGAGGTCAATGTAAAGAAGCATTCCCAGGACTTCCTGAGCCATCTGCCTAGTCACCCTTCTGTCTTTTCTCTTTTATACTAATTGCCTCTACACTTTTTTTTGCTATATATTTTCAATTTATTTTGAAGGAAAAGTTAGCTAGACAGAGGAAGGGTAAAGCAATAGAATGAGTAGATGTTACTCACCCAAATTACCAAAAAAGTAATTTGTTAACATACTGTAGAGGAAATAATTTGTTTCAATAATACATGCACATATAAAAACATGTACATATTTGATGAAGCAATTAGAATGCCTCCCTCCATCCCATCTGAACCACCCCTGTCCCTGTCCCACTCCTTCCATTTGTTGCATGTTTGAAAGCATACTTTTATATGAAAGCCAACTGATAACAATGCTATCGTGAGGAAAACTAAAAGCTTTCTAATAACTTTATAATGATTTATACAAATGAAAATGCCTGGCATGCTCTTAAACTTAGAATTCAAAAGGCAATGAAGTAAAATAAAATAGTATTAACATAAAATTGAAAGAAACAAAAAGTTCTCCAGGCACATGAGACTCAGACATGCATCTAATTTTCATTTCCTTTTTAAAAAGTGAGGCAGTCATCGTATTTAAATGTTAAAGGGACTTTAGGAACTGGTGATTACTAGATAAAATTATTTGCTTTTTAGAGTTATTCTTAATTTATTTTTAATTAGACCACATACATTAAACAGGGCAAACAATTAAAACTCAGTGAGAATTTTCTGTGTTTAAAGGTGCAAATTTCACCCTTTAAAACTGTAGTAGCTCTTTGATGTTTAAGTTATATACTAATATTCCCAATTGCTTGTTATATGTAACTCTATCGAATCTCTATGAATTTAAACATTGGCTGAAGGTCTATAGACCAGAAAAGCTTATGCTGGCTCAGGAAAGAACAGAATAAGTAGCTTCTTAAAGATAGGAACTTTTCTTTATGGAGAGACAATGATTTACATCCCAACCAATAGAAGCCACACAGAAAATTCTTCCACATGGTATAACCACTGCCCTCTCTTAGTAGTTATGTGGTTTTCTTTGGCAAATCAGAAACTGCTGTTTTGCCTCTTATGACCCTTTCCTTTCTCAACTCATTGTTCTAACCACTTACACTTTTGTTGCATAATATCCAATACAGGAAGTATCACACAACCAAAGTGTAAAATAGGTTTGTTTTGTGTTTAGTTTCCGTCAGCGACTAGGACACGATTAATCTCTTATGAAAGCCTTTTGCCTTTGTAAGGTTGCATCAAAAGGCAAAATTCATCTTTCTTTTTTTTTTCTTTGTTTATAAACAGATGTTCAAAAAGAACACTCTTCTTATAACACTTGTGTTTAAGCAGTTTAAGTTAGCAGAATCTATGATTTTTGTTTGTTTGTTAGACAGTAAAGCCGAAACAGCCTCAAGATGGAAGTTTAAAAAGCACATTTGAAATTTCTTTAGAAAGCTTTGGTATAAGAGGCTATTTAAAATAAATTAACAAATAATGTCATGCATTGGTTAAGTTGCCATAATACATTTCTTTTTTAGAGGATTTTGTTGTTGTTGTTGTTGTTGTTGTTGTTGTTTGTGACCGTCATACTGATAGCAAACGAGATATTAGTCCCTTTAACTGTATTTTAATGGCAATGTATTATAGCATGATTTATCAACATATGGCAGGTGGAAGCTGACACAAATTATAATGAAAATTAAAACAGTCATTTATGTAGCAGGCGATTATCATTTAAGGAACATTTATTTGCAGGCTTTAAAAATGCAGGTTTAGAATCAAATGAATTTAAAATGAAAGTTTTAATGATGGTTACCTTTTTCCTGCAGCCACTCCTCTACGGGCCGGTTATATTTGAAGGGGATTTTCTGTTTTACCATTTGGAAGCGTTCATTATCAGTGTTGCCTTTAAAGTTTAAAAAACAGCTTAAAGAACAATCTGAAAAGTCAATAAGTCACGAAAAAACATCCTATTTTTGTTTGTTTGTTTTATGAAGTTTTTAGAGCTAGATATCAATTTATCTTTAGTAGAGGTGGAGTTGAAATCACTCTGTCCTTAGTGACAGGTTTGACATTAGGTTAGTCTTAGCTATGCAGTGCTCCATCGGGGGTTGGGCACATGGCATGGGATGGGAATCAGTAAGAGATATGGCCATTTGTAAAGTTGGGTTGACCTTCACTCTTTTCCATCTCACCCCAGCTGCATATTAATTGGGCCAATGGAGGCAGGAGATCTCCCTGAACTATGAGAACTTAACCTACCAGATTGGCTTTATAAGGTGGGAGGGGACATCAGTCATGCATGCTCTATCCTCACTCTACTGTATCCTACTAGAAGCACAGTCCCTGTATTCCTTATTTTACTCTCAAGTGTCAGTAGCTGCTCCTCCTTCTGGCACAGGGAAGCCAAAAAAGACCATTTAAGTCTTGATGACCAAGGGTGACTCCTTATTGCATAAAGGAGGCCTGGAATCCCATCAACTATGTTAGATAGTGTCTTAAAGATGGCTCTTACTGTCTCTACTCCCTTATCTATATCTTTAAATAAAACAGCTATACATATAATGAGATAGCCTCTAAAGACTTTTAAGTGGCTATGCTTTATTACAACTAATAGATGCAGGCTTTATATGTTTACCTTCTACTTTCTTATCTCCCTGTGAGAGGTGCTTCCTGAACAAGCAAGCAACCATTCTTAAAGCCTGTTAGGGACACTTCTCCCATGCATGAAATATCTAATCATTTTCAAATGTCAGACATAATGCATTTAACTGCTGGCATGCACCCTTCTTCATTTCATAACTGTTACCAACCCTGGATGGTTTCTATCCTTAGAATAGAATTGGAGAGTGGTGTGAAAATATACCCCTAATGAATAAGCTTCAAATCACCAAATGATGAAACTATGCTTTGGGAACTATCTCATCAACCAACTTCACAGTTATCAAGCAGAAACTAGTGAGTTATACTTCATTACTTTGGACCCACAGCCCTATATTAGAACTTAGGGAATCCCATTCTAAATTACCAACATTTAAAAAAAAATCAACATCTTAAAACAGGTGGCTTGGAAACCATTTCCAAAAAATGTCTAAAAGCCAGAAAGGTTATTAGAATTAAATATATCACCAGGCCATGTGCACAAAAGCTTGCCATGGCACTTCAGCCATCTCCATATAGGAGTTATTACTGGCAGGTCTCACAAGTGAGGAAACGCATGCCTGCCTTTCATGATGAGTAGGATGGAAAGAGTGGTAGGGCAGGAAAGAATGGCAGTGTTTAGACGAGATCCCCATTCATTTCTCCTTTGAATAAATTACTCTATGAAGCTGACTCTTTATTCTATAAAACAACAATACAAATTTGCATATTGTTAAAAGCTGTGAAAGATGGAAGGTTATTTGGAAAATTAAATTGGTTTAAATTGCCACATTAACATTGTTCTTAGACTCTTTTCATGTTCTTGGTGTTTTTTTTGTTTGTTTGTTTGTTTGTTTTTTATAAAAGAGAAAACTATGGATCTGTTTACAGAGTACATTATGGGACCCTTGCTGGCTGGCATAAAGCATAATATATTGATATATGAAAGGATAAAGGGCACTGAAGGGAAAGAACAATCAACAATTTTGGATTGGAGTGTTAATTTAAAAATTTCCTCAAGGTATATTTTGCACCAAAAAAGGGTAGATGCTAGGAGGAAAAAATAAAAATAAAATGAAAGGCAATTTAATATTTTTGTTTAAGACCATGGTAAAAGAAATTAGTTGTATCTGTTAATACAGCTACTGATTAGAGATAGGTCATTATGATGATTCCTCTTTGTAGATTTGGGTACTCACAGTCTATTAATATAAAATAAACTTGGGTACATTCTCACACGTCTTCATAGAAATGGAACACTTTTCCCCCCCTCAAAGTATAATATATATCTATAACTCTTAATCGTACCCTAAAATAGATAAATATCATCCAAGGGATGTCATCCATCTTGTAAGCTTTGAAACCTCTCAAGTTTTAGTCATGGCAACAGTATTCTGAGAAATGGAAAATGGGTCATGCCACCTGGAATATATTCCATTATTTTGAGTTTTCTATGATTATCATTGCTGGCCCCAACATTAAATATATTAATGGACTATACTCACTGTGCAATGGATTAGTGAAGTTAATAGCAAATCAACACTAAATATTCTTAGTAACATGCAGGGAAAATCTTAAGTGACCAAAGTTCACAAATTATCAGAGTTCTACAAGCACCAAATTAGTGAATTAAGTAGCTGCATTGATTACTTCCTCCAAATACCTAGGGCTCTTGGTCATCCTAAGCATCCCTTTTTCTCCCCTCCCCTCTCTCTTTTAAACATACCACTCCTTAGGAAATAATTTTGGAACATGGTATAGGCTAGAAAAAGGAGAAAGTATGTTAGACAATCAATATGTGATATGTTGGGAGGACGGCATAGCCACAGTTCAACATTACACCCTTCAAAAAGTGAAAGAGAGAGAGTCATTCTTCTCCACCTCAGCTTTAAAGACATTTAGAAAAGAGTTTTAAGTTCTTCACACCAGATTGATGGTATCTGTCATTAAGGATAGTGATCTTGAATACTGTTAAAAGCTGTGAAAGATGGAAGGTCATTTGGAAAACCAAATTGGTTTAAATTGCCACATTAACATTGTTCTTAGTTTCTTTTCATGTTCTTGTTGGTTTTTATTTTAATTTATCTTAAACATTAGAGAGAACTGTTTTAGAAACATGTGCATAAGAATGAGTTCATTTGCCCCGAGCCCCATTTGCTAGACTTATTGAAGGGCAAGAAACCTTCTAAGAATTCATACATAGGGACTACTCTGAAAACTGAACAAGCCTAATCAAATTCATATACATTCATATTAAATCATTAATAACATTCAGTTGTACATTTCAAATAGAAACCAGTATGAAAATTTAAACAAAGAGTGAAATAAAGTCTCCAACAGAAAGTGATGCTATCTTCAAGAAAGGGTGGCCTTGTGAATAGTAATGCCATAATGTCATTAAGAAGAAGCAAGAGTGCATTACTAATTAGACCCTAAAAATGTAATGAGTTCAGCCTCAACCACATAGAAACCTTTAAGTTGCTCAAAAAGATATTCAAATAGATAGTTCTTAAATTACTTATGTGGATCTGACATTCACCTACATGGAACTGAGTTTTAGAAAAAAACATTAGTCACATTTCATTTTTCTTAAAATAAATGTGTATATCACCATTCAATTTTGATCAGATATTGATATCCTTATGCCTCCTATGGTGACTTGCAATTGTACTATTGATTCTATTATTTAAATATCAACTCCCAGAGACACATACAACATGCACTGTTGAATTATAAAATTGTAAAGAGCATACTACTCTGAGGTAAGATTATTAAGACCCAACTGGTTCATACACATACCTCCCACAATTATATACTTAAATATTTCATGTTTCCTACACTTGGGTGAACCCATTTAGGTTAAAAGAAAAAATATAACAGAGGAAAATAAGACAAAGAAATCAAGTGATTTTTGGATAGTTCTTAATTCATCAGTCTCTATTTATGGTATCAAAAGAAAATTTGAAATATGTTGACAGTCCCAAAATAAAATATCTTCAATTGAAGAACCAAGAGAGAAAAAAAACTATTTTTCTTTCCTTTGTTTTAAAAACAAAAAAAGATTGATTTTTTTATATGTAGAGAGAAACATCTATTTGTTTTTCCCATTTATTGATGCATTCATTGTTTGATTTTTGTATGTGCCTTGACCAGGGATTGGATCCCCAACCTTGGTATATCAGGAAAACACTCTAGCCAACTGAGATACCTAGTTAGGATGCAGGAAAAAAACAAAACAAACAAACAAACAAACAAAATCTCCAGTATAGCACAGAAAATAACTTTTACAGCACCATTTTTGCACTCTACTTTTCTAAACATAGATTCTATTTATTAGTCATTATACTAATTTCTTAAAACCATAATTAATATAGCCTAGAGACCATGGGCTTTGGAGACAAACTTAGCTTTGAGTTCTAACTTTATTACTTACTAACTGTGTGATCTTATACAACCACTTAGCCTCAGTTTACCTGTTTCTAATTCATTATAGAATTTAGTATAGGATAAGAAGTAGAGAATATGCAAAACATGAGATATGAAAAACATTCAATTTATTTAAACTATTATCATTGATATGATTTAACTCATTCCTAATGAGATAAAGTACATTGGTTCCATGGTGCACTTCCACTCTCAGAATTTTACCAGGCCTCCATTAGAAGGAAAGATCACCATATTCCATTTGGTCCCATAAAGTTGTCACCCAAAGATCAACTGATCACAGAAAATGAAACAGCCTAAATATTTCCTGAATCTCTTAGGTGTTTCCTTTTGTATTTCTGTAGCTTCTAAAATATACTCAGCTAACCCTGTTTCCAAAACAAAGTCAGTTTCTAAGCCCAATTGAAAGTAAAAGAGCAATTCAAGCATTGACAAATGTGATTTCTAGGTGCAGCCACAGGTAATGATGATATACCACTGCTAAGTTGAGGAAGAGTGGCTTAAAGGTTTGGGCAATTTGCACTAGGCTGGCAGAAAATGCTTTCTTGCAGGTAGACTATTAATACCATCTGAAATACTGTCAAGCATGTGGCCAGGCTAAAAGAAATATAGTAACAACATTCATCTGTGCAAAATTAATGCCAGAGGTATTTATGTATTTTGCTGTGAGTCCTGGAATAAAAGAAGGAAAAGTTTTCTGTATTGTTTGGTTGACATAAAAAAAAAAATGAGAGTATGGGTCTAATGAACAGTCAAAGAATAAATATTACATGTTGGAGCCAGAAGCAAAAGAAAATCGATGTGGGAAGGTTAAGTAGTAGGGATTTTCAGAGGTTCTTACTATGTCTCTCTCCCCAAAGAACACTTTGTGAGTTTCAAAGCAAATCTAGATGCTAAAGGAAAGGTACTGGAAAAACTCTCTGAGCTCAGCTCTGGTCCTGTGCCCAATATTGACTGAGACAAACACTTTTAAAGTCAGAAAGGAGGGTATTATTCTACGCAAAGGGCATCTGGAATGTTTGGGCCCTTGTAAGTGATGGATGGATCTCAACAAAAACCTAATATCTTATATTTATGAAGTTTCTTTAGACCAAGGAGTTCAAAATGCAATTATAAACATCATTTCATTAATTCTCACAACACACCTTTGGGTCTGAAGAAGAAAAAGAAAACAAAACCTATCTATATATTGTGAGCCTTGATCCTTTAGTGTGCCAAAGTAAATAAATTAATCTCTTGAAGCAGAAAACTGATCAGCCGGGGGAAGTAAATTAATAGAACCAGAGTACAAGGGCATTATTAAGTAGGAATCTTCTCCAGATTCAATTAAGTAGTCCCATGAGCCAGGGAGAACCACATCTCTGAAATGATGAGACATTTGCCCCTGGGAAGCAGTGTGGATCATCCAGGCATACTCAGACTTAGCGATGGAGCTCACTGCCTCATATCTTCTGCATATGTTCAGAAATATATCAATAAAATATACATGGACAGACATACAGGTGTGGGTGAAAGTAAGTTTACAGTAGTGAGTATGCCAAACAGACCATTTATTATGTACTAGAGGCCTGGTGTATGAAATTCATGTATGGGGTGTGTGTGTCTCTCAGCCCAGCCTGCCATCCTCTCCAATTTGGGACTCTTTGAGGGATGTCCGACTGGCCATTTAGGCTACCAGGATTAGGCCTAAATGGGCAGTCTGACATTCCTCTCACAATCCAGGACTGCTGGCTCCAAACCACTCACCTGCCTGCCTGCCTGATTGCCCCTAAGTGCTTCTATCTGCTAGCCTGATCATTCTCAATCCACTCCCCTGCCAGCCTGGTTACCCCTGACTTATGTCCCCTGCTGGCCCAGTCACTCCTAACTTCCCTCCCCTGACAGCCTGGTTACCTCTAACTGTTCTTCCTTACAGGCCTAGTTATCCCTAAATGCCCTCCCCTGCAGACCTGATTGCCCCTAACTGCCTCTGCCTTGCCCTGCACCCAGGACCCAGGATTCCCTCCTCCAGCCACAGGGGACCTTGGGCAGGCATCTTTGCCCAGGTCACAGCCACAAGTGCCCGAGACCATGATGCAGGCAGCTTGTACCTCTCCTGGGCTGCAGTCTAGCTGGTACCCATTCCTCTCTTGAAAGCTCATTTGTGTCCAGCTGGTCCCCAGTCCTTTCTCCACAGTTTTAAGTGTCTGAGCAATTGAGTGTAAGGGTGCAAGGGTGCGAGGGTGAAATGACCATTTGCATATTAGCTATTTATTATATATGATTATCGTATTACTTATTTGTTTTACAACTGTAAACCTATTTTGCTCATCCCTGTATTATCATGTCCTTCCTATATTAAAATCGTAGTATCAATTTACCAAGCAATGCTGGCTCTAACACAAGTGAAAAGAGCATTGGGTGTGAAGTAAGAGAGACATTAGGTGCTTTCTTATGTTAAACATTTACCAGCTCTGTGCACTTAGATAATTTACTTAATCTTGATGCCTCAGTTTCTTCATTTGTTAAAAAAAAATAAATGAAGATAATAATGCCTATATTGCCATATTTTATCTAAATTAAATGTTATAATCCAGTCAAGGATTTAGGTTGAGAAGTAGCAAGAGACTGGGAATGGGGAGTCTTTAGTTTATTTTAATTCTCAGGATCTTTCCCTAGCAATGTCTAAGGTTCCAACATGGAAGTTTTTTGTCCCAATCAACATCAAAGATGAATATGTGTGTGTATGGTTGGAAGGGTAGGGAGGATCCCAGCCTGAAGAACCCTCCAGAACCCTTCCAGTCTTGATGTTTCCATTGAATTCTAGTCTCTGCCTATGTTCTCTTACTGATATGCCTTTTTGCATTCAGTCCTCACATTTGAATACCAAGTAGGCTAGTGGATGAGAATTGGAACCATGCTAAAGATGTAACCCAGGTGCTCTATGTATAGCCAACCACATGTTCATGTCCCTATTCCTGGACCTTTGTCAAGACTGGCTAAAGTGAGTTCATATGCAAACAAATTAACATTAAACTTCTCTTTCATATTCCAAATCTAAATCAAATTGCCATATCTGTTGAAGTGTTACTAAACACCATGAGTCCTAATGCAAAAATTAGAGCATAAATCTCCAATCCCTGTATTTTCCCTATATTTTGAAGCTATTATCCACTCTCTTACTAAAGCTCATTGTTCTTGAAGTTTCTCCTCACTTATCCTCATCCATCAAGGATATTTTCACTCCTAGAAAGATTTAAAAACCAAAGGTCCAGGTGACTACAATATTTTTATTTGCTTCCATAGTTTAAGAGGATGTTTCTATATAATAGCTAATAGAACTTTCTTCATTATGATAGTTCTGTCCAGCATCTGTTAAGAGCCACCTTAAATAATGACAGGCTATAAAGTAACACTGCATAAACTGACTACAGATATTGCTTTCCTTCTTCAAATGTTGCCACAGTTTTCCTCCCGTAATTATTTCAAAATATGCCTAGTCAATTTATCTGTCTGGATTTGTCTAGTTCCTTTCTGGTAAAATGTATATCTATCTTGGTATGTCTGAAGCTTTAGCTTCTTCATGTATATAAAATGAGGATTATACTGACTGAAAAATAGGGTAGTGAGATTTAACTGAGAAGTAAAAGTATGTAAAGCAGTTTGCACAGTGTTTGGGACAAAATAAGTGTTCAATTTATTATTTATTACTCTTGTTATTGTTATGACAATACCAAATTCAGAAGGATTAAACTTTAAAAGAAGCAAACTTAATAAGAATTACTTCACTACACATTTTTTTTTAGTGTCAAATCTTTTTAGATGTCCCTTTCAACATAGAGCCTTAATGTTCAGTCTCTAGAATTTTGACATATGATCCCTCCAAGATTCCCCCAGTGCCCTTATCACTGATTTCCTCCTTGTTGCAAAAGCTGCAGTATTATTTGGGGGATCACTTTTCCCTGTGACCCATGCATTCCTGTATGTTCACCCTCTATGTGATCTCTTTTTTCTCTTCAGTTTTTTAAATATCTTTATTGATTTCAGAGAGGAAGGAAGAAGAAGAGATAGAAACATCAATGATGAGAGAGAATCATTGGTCGACTATCTCCTGCAAGCTCCACACTGGGGATTGAGCCTGCAACCTGAGGATGTGTCCTGATCAGGAATTGAACCATGACCTCCTAGTTTATAAGTCATGACCACGTTTGGCTGGGCTCTCATTAGACTTATTGGTCTCTTTCGTTTATTCCTAACTAGCTTGCTCCACTCCCCATTCCCCTTTCCTCTCATTCCCCTCATGCAGAGGATATCCAACTCAACATAATGCCAATAGCTTTTTTTTTTTTTTTTAATTTGTTCATTCAAACAAATATATGTAGTGCCTCTATACAGTGCAGAGGAGAGGTAAGAGTTTTGGGAGGGCAATTTCAATTAAGAAAAATGGAAACATTTTCATCCTCATGAATAGGAAAGTTACCCTAATATCAACATCTCTGATGCCATAATAAACTATATTAATTATGCTATAGTAATCCTTCTGTTTAGATGTGATAGCACTTCTGGTATTTATAAATTATAGACCATTTAGATTAAACCTCATGCCTACAAATGATTATATTATTCCCACAGGATCTAAAATAAAATAAAAAATCACTGTACCATGCCCCATCCACACTGGACCTGGTTAATACAGTTTTTTTGCAACCAGTTGTAAAATAAACTATGTCACAACATAATTACGTAGTCACATATTGAGCTTGTTTTCAACTAAAATTTAAGATAGTTTCAATTAAATTGTTTCCCTGAAAGTTTGGGCCATGTTGCATTCATGCAATACACTTTATGAATTTCAAAGCAGGCCTTTAATTACATCCTATTAAATTTACTCTTTTTTGTTTCATAACAGCATTGTAACTTGATAAGAAAATGCTTAACTCGAGGTATTTTTCTTCTTGTAGAAGATATCATTCTTGGATTTGTGTCATCTAAAAATGTGATAAGCATATCTTTTGTGAATTCATTCCAGACTCTGTAAATTTTTCAGAATAGGAGGATTATATGGAAGCTTAAAAAACCGTTAACACATTCTTTGAAACTCCTCTCTGTAAGTGTGATTATCCAACCTTGAATGTGCACTGCACTTAGTGACTCAATTCTAAAGACAGGAAAAGGTGGAAGTGACAGTATGTGATTTTAGAGACTAGATCAAAAAGGCCCTGTGACTTCCTCTCCTCATCTCCCCTTTTCTCTCTCTCTCTCTCTCTCTCTCTCTCTCTCTCTCTCTCTCTCTCTCTCTCTCTCTCTCATCAACTCACTCTGGGGAGCTAGTGTTATAACAAAAGGACACTTAAGGAGCCCTATGGAAAGCCTCACATGCCAAGGAACTGAGATTAGCATATCCTCCAGGTCTAGATGAGCCTTGACATGATGAAAGCCCAAGTTGATAATGTGATTTCAACCCATCAGACACCTTCATACAGAACTACTCAACTAAGCTTTTCTGAAATCCTGAAATAATATGTTTGTTGCTTTAAGCCACTGAGGTTGGGGTAACATACACACTGATGGATATAGTCACTTCAGAGCTTCACCTGGTGTTTCCTTCAAACCAAATGCAGTCACCACCCTAAGATGCTTGTTATAGCTCTCCTTTTATTATGGTTTTCAGAAAAAATAAAGAGATACTACATTTAAAATATTTGCATTAGTGCTACTGCTATCTAAAGGGAATTTAGACTCTTTAAGTAAGACATTTTGATAAATCCATGTTAGTCCTTAGCTATTTTCAGAATCTTTGTTAAAATTGATTCTTTAACATTTTTTTTTCAATTACAACTTATGTTCAATATCATTTTGTATTAGTTTTCAGGTGGTTAAGTGTATACCAATGTAAATGAAATATAAACATATTTTATAATATATTAATTCCAATTTTAAGAGATCCATCCTTTTCACAATATAAAACTTAGGGCATTTTTCCAAGCTACTTTTCTGTTCTGACTGACTCCCATCATTATTATTTCTGAGTGAACATTAACAGGCATTTAGAGTTCAAATTCCTTAAACATCCTGCGAAGTTATTTATCTAATACCAGAGATCTGAACTCCTTTAAAGAACTTGATGACCATTTATTTGTCCTTTGGAAGGACTGAGAGTTCCTATTTATTTTGTTGGAACCAGATTTTATAGTCTAAAGGAAATCCACCTTGCTAGAGAACCTATTGGTGACAGATGAAGATGTGGGTTTAAGGGGAGGGGTGGGTTGAATGGGAATTTCAGATAACACTAAGGTCTTTCTTTGGCAGTTTTTTTTTGTATATGTTTTATAATTGAAAAGCAATTTATAGGAGCAGAGTTCATTGGAACTTATAGTTTATATTTTCAAAGGAGTCTACAATATTAAGGTTGAGGAAACTTCAAAGATCATGCAAGAAGCAAATTTTTACAATTTTATCAAACTTCTTGTTAGCACATCATTAGAAGTAAGACTTAGCATAGGTAAGCATCAGTGTAGATCTTAAAGACCATTGATTCCCCCCCCAAAAAAAAAAAAATAAAGAACTGTAAACACTTTTACTTGTTTGGTTATATGGCATATAAAAAGTTTTTCCAAAAAAAAAAAAAAAAAAAAAAAATGGACCAGTTGGCAGCCATGGGTCACTTGGTGCAAGATGCCAAAGTCAGGTTCTCACTACTGCAATGTGGTACAGGAATCAATATTTTCCCAGTGAAGAAATAATCTCAGGAATGCAGTCTTTTTTAGCATATCCTGAATTCATACAATGCCTCTTTAACTCCACTTGGCAAATTAATTCAAATTGATTTGTTTGTGAGAACTGCAGTATGGCCTCAAAGTTGGCTATAAACAAAGAAAAATGATAACAAGGTATTGAGCTCAGAGAAAATGTAGGCCAGTATGGGACTGTTTTTAAAACCTGGCTTTGTTGTTGTTGTTATTTGTTTGTCTTAAAGAGAAGAAATAAAAGGGAGAACATCCTATCTGATATAGAGGAAATATGCTAATTGACCCTCAAGCCAACACAAAAGATGGTAGTACCCACAACCAATAAGGAAGGAATATGCTAATTGACTGCCCCACCCTCAAAGATGGCAGTACCCAGTGTCCTCAACCTCAACCCTACAGGGGGTAGCAGGCATGCAGCATGGCCAGGCACGCCCCCAGGCAAATCCAGCTGCTCTGTTCACCTGGCTCTGGAGTCACCCAGTCCCCTCAACTCCACAGCCACCCAGGGCTGGCCCAAGGCACAGATTAGCCTTGGATAGTGGCTTCCCAGCTGCCCAGGGCCACCCAAGACTCCGGTAACCAGGGCCAGCCAAGACTTGCACTGCTGGCTGTGGCAGTAGCAGAGTTGTTATGGGACATTGCCTTCTCCTGATTGCCACGTTGCCTCTGCCCCTGAGGGCTCCCGGACTGTGAGAAGGGGCAGGCCGAGCTGAGGGAACCCCTCTCCAGTGCATGAGTTTCCATGCACTGGGCCTCTAGTCCTATATAATAAAAGGCTAATATGCAAATTGACTAAACAGAGGAACAATTGGTCACTATGATGCACACTGACCACCTGGGGTAGACTTTCAATGCTGGAGCTGCCCCCTGGTGGTCAGTGTGCTCCTAAGGGGGACCACTGCTCAGCCAGAAACTGACTCAGAGCTGGTGAGTGTAGCAGCGGTGGTGGAAGCCTCCCCTTCTTTGTAGCAGCACTAAGAATATCTGACTGCCAGCTTACGCCCCCTCCCCATGGGGAATAGGATATCCCCTGAGGGCTCCCAGACTGTGAGAGGATACAGACTGGGCTGAGGGACCCCCAGTGCATGAACTTTTATGCACTGGGCATCTAGTAGTTTATAAAATAAAATAAAATAATAATTTATAAACAGCATCAATGCATCACAAATACCCCAAAACAAATACAGATAAAGTATTTGAAAGCATCTGGAATATATATTATTTTTAATTTTAATTTAATTAAAAAATAATTCAACTTAAGGAAAATAATAAGATATGCTTAGAAAAAAAAAGTGAAAATAAAAAGGTGCCTGTGTAATATGGCAGGAAGAGCTAAGATTTATTCTAATATGTCATATCATAAAGAAAAGAAGTATCTCAATGAGAATAATTAGCTTTCAACTTCAGACTGAGGCCTAAATTTAGGTCTGAGAGGAAGAAAATTTAAGAGGGATACAGAATCATAGCAGCCAAAGCATTTCCCAAGTTCTCTGTCAATGTGTAAAATTGCAAAATAGCTCTTCCCTCATTCTGAACCCCATGCCCCTTTGCAGTATGATGTTGTCACTCCTATCATAGGTTAAGTCTGTTTTTCCACCCTTTGATTCTGGTTTGGCTCTGCCTTACTGTGTTTGGCACAGTGAGTATTAGCAAGTGAGATGTGAGCAGAGGTCTGAACAGCCCTTGTGTGGTGTTGAATCCAGAGACTACCCCATGAAGAAGATCAGGCTAGGCTCCAGGAAGATTAGAGACCACAGGAAGAGTAACCCCAGCCATTCAAGCCAGCTCAGCCAGCTCAACTGAAGTCCCAGGCATGTGAACATCAGATTATCCAGCTCCATCTGAGCCAGGCTGGAACAAAAAAATATATAACCATGTGATGCATGGACATATGAGTTAATAAATAACAAAGTTTTGGAGTGCTTTGTTATATCAATACATCCCATATTAAATGACACAGCCAGGAAGTGGGGAAATCCAAGTAGGATGGGGAAGATGAGATTGGGTAAATGAAGTGCCCTGTTTGAGGGTTTCCATCAAGGCCAATAGGAAAAGGGGGTGTCCTCCATCTCTCTCTATGGAATCAAAGGAGCTTGTGTGATAAAGACCTCAAGTCTCACTATGGCAACAAGAATATGAGAGCTCCTCTGGCCTTCTTCCTCATTCTAAAGAGAGAATTATCAAATGCAAGGCAAGTGGGGTGGGGGGACAATGCAATAACACAGCCAGCTCCTGAGATAAGAAGGATATGTAAAGGCTGAGGGAGTTGGGGCAGGGAAGGAAAACTATAGAAGGATCCATATTTCTTGGATTCCCAGTTTTATACTTAAACTAAGGAATAGAGAAAGAGTGTTGGGAGTTGACTCCATAAGTGATAAGGAGTGGAGCTAATAGGAGCCCCAGGAGCTTGTTACACCCTTTCCATAAGTATTCAAATGAGGGATGGGGCCAAAATTGGTTTGGCTCAGTGGATAGAGCATCGGCCTGTGGACTGAATGTTTGATTCCAGTCAAGGGCATATACATTGGTTGCAGGCACATCCCCATTGGGGGGGGGGGGAGGTGCAGGAGGCAGTGATTGATGTTTCTCTCTTCGATGTTTTTAACCATCTATCTCTCTCTCTCTTCCTCTCTGTAAAAAATTAATAAAATATATTTAAAAAATGAGGGATGGGCTTGTTGGTGAGATGTTCTGGGACTGTAACTCTCATGCCACCAATGGATAAATTTTAAAATATTCAATATTAATTTATATTAGTTTCAGGTGCACAGCATAGTGGTTAGGTAATCATATATTTTATAGAGTGTCTTCCCAATATTTCCAGTACCCATTGATACCTACATATTTATTACAATATTATTGATTATATCCCTGTGACTATTTTGTAACTCCCTTTTGTACTTCTTAATCCCTTCACTATTTTACACAACTTCCCAATCTCTTTCCCCTCTGATAACCACCAGTCTGTTCTCTGTATCTATGAGTCTGTTTCTGTTTTGTTTGTTCATTTATATTGTTCTTTAGATTCCACATGTAAGTGAAGTAATGTGGTATTTGTCTTTCTCTGACTGATTTATTTCACTTTGCACAATATCCTCTATTGATTCTGATGAAAATGGTAAAATTTCTTTCTTTTCTTTTTTTATAGCTGAGTAATAATCCATCAATGGATTTCTTAAATCATTCCATGGGGAACCTAGGATAATTTTCTTTACTCCCATCTTCACCACAATCTTCTAAAACCAAAGCAAACATTTTATATTGTTGTAGTTATGAATAATCACTGGTCATGAATAGCCTTATCTAGGATCAGTATAGAAGGGTATTCTCCAACAAACTCCTTACAAATACAAAACAATGAAAACAAAGCAAAACACTGGGGTGAAGACCAAAACCAGACAAAAACTTTCCCCATCTTACAGCCTTGGCTTTTAAGAAGCAAGCAATGACTTTTAAACACTTTACAAAGTTTACATATTAGAAAAAACAAAACAAAAACAAAATAAACAAAACAAAAAAAACAACACCTGTATAAAGTTACTTGGCTTAGAATTCATTTTCCTGGGACTTCATAGTTGGTGTCAGAATTGGATTATTTTACTATGTGTATGGCATTTGGACTCTAGAGAATAGCATCAAACATTATCAGAATATAGGTACTAAAGGGTTGAATAAAGAGTAAAGACAATTAACTAACATTACTAAATGTTTTGAATGACAACTCAAGTGACACATACTTGTTAATAATAATTAGAAGTATGTCATGGTTTATGTCATGACACAGATATTAGTTCATAATATAAATGTGATGATCAGAATTATATGTTTTATTTTAACACTTTTTAGAAAGTGGTTAATGATTATCCACATATTTTAAACATTTACTTGTTACCTAGACTCAACTAGTCTGCACTGAATATTCATTATAGTGGACATGTGTATTTTTTATCTTATATGAAATTATCATCTCCTTAGAAGCAAAATTTGTTTCTTAAATAGCTTTACACTATCCTCCTTCCACAATCTTTTCCTCAGCATACAATGAAACCAAAAACTCTGACACCATCTTAAGTGCTCAAGAATATTCATAAAGTTGATGACATTATCACCTCAAACAGAGGTAGGTGCCTTGACTCCAACAAATTATTAAGTTATTAGCTAGGGATGTTTAAGTGATTACTAAGATTCTTATAATCTCTGGACAGCTAAAGATTTGAATCATAAATAAAATATTAGTGACTTTTTTTTAATCCTCACAAGAGGATATTTTTTCTATTGATTTTTTAGAGAGTGAAACAGAGGGAGGCTGAGAGAGAGAAAGAGAGAGAGAAAGAGAGAGAGAGAGAGAGAGAGAGAGAGAGAGAGAGAGAGAGAGAGAGAGAGAGAGGTGAAAAAGACACATCGATTGGCTGCCTCTTACATGCACCTCGACCGGGGCTAGGGGTTGAACCTGCAAACAAGGTCCATACCATTGACTGGAACCAAACTCACGACCCTTTTGTCCTCAGGCTGATGCTCTAACCACAAACAAAACCAGCTAGGCTGATGACTCTTCTTTGAGCTATTTAATATAAGGCCTTAATCATCTAAAAGTAAATATTTGCTACCTGAGAAATAATTTATCTGTACTTAGGCAAATACAATATTTTAATATTTACTCATGGATGTGCATATGCATGTTCTGAATGTACAGAGAAATATCTCTAAAGAAACAATGCTTTTGCATATTATCCATAGAAGCTTACAACTTATAAGAAACAGCTCTTATATAACTATAAAAAATAAATACCTAGGATTTAAAAATGATTCAGAATAATTTCAAATAGCATTGCTAATGATAATGGAGTTGAACAAAATTTTTTAGATAAAAGCCAAAGAGGAGAAATAAGACATCTATTCTCTTGGTAGAATAAAGGCAAACTCTATCACCTGAAACATTTCAAATTATACTAATCAATTTAGATTTGTCCACATTGTGTAGAAATTTCCAAACCAACCCCAAGAAAATGGTCCAGATGACCTAGTATTTTCACCATTCTAATTGCTATGTTCCTTTGAATTTCACCTTTTCAGAAACCCACTTTTATCTTTGCAATAATCATCCACGAGATTTTAATAAGGCCTTTGAGTGACTAATTTTGCCTACTCAAGATCATGCCATATCTACTGATACAACATTGCTGTCTTGTCAAAAAGCACTTACTATAGAACCTTAGTAAATACACACTGTAATTAGGATAAGAAATGAGTCAGTGAGAGGAGAACATGTACTTTTGTTGGTTTTACATTTTCATTTCTGATATCAGGGATAGTGGCTTATGTAATCACATTGGAATCTTTATAGGTGTTTAGGCTTCTAAATAGAAATTAACACTTCCCGTCTAACCAAAATGCAAGGATGCTGTCCAAAGATTATTTTTCAAAAATCTACTTTTGAGTGCAACTCAAAAAAGAAACCTATATAACATTATTAACAAATGTAACTACAATACATTTAATTTAATAAAGAAGTAAAACCTAGACATAGTGAGTAGTAAAACACCTCCTGTTTATGTATTCTCTTATTTTTAATAATTAAATAATGATCCAATTCCTATTATTCAGTTTCTAGAACAGGGACTTACAGAGATGGATGCTTAAAATAATTTTATTTTTAAGTACTTTTTTTATTTTTAGAGAGAGAGGAAAGGACATTCAGAGATGGAAACATAAGCCACACCAGCCAGGCAATGCTTAACATACTTTTAGAGAAGCACTTGAATTGTTTCTGTTAACAAAGGTATGTAGTCACCAGGGTTGCTTCTGTCCCTAGAGGTTGGCTGTGTCAATTGTGATTTCAGCAGAAATTGTACTTCCAAAAGGCACTAAGTTTTGAAGGTACACCAATTATTGCTCAGACTCTCTAGCCCTATAGTTAAAAGAGTGTTCATGCAGCTGTGGTGGGAAGAGTGGCATAAATCAAGGAATCAAAGGCGGAAGAAACAGAAAGAAAGTACACTTGTATTGATTGTCCTATTTAACCGGAAAAAAACGAAAGCCATTGTAACTTGACAGAATGATGCAGCTATATAATTATACAGCCACCGAATGTGGATTCCCTGGCTAAAAAGTTCAGCAATGTTTTGGCCTATGTGTTCTTCAAAGATATCTGTAACTACTACTGCATTTCAACCAGACCATTAGGAATGTAGGCTTGGAACAAGTGTTGCAGATAAATTGAATACAACTACTGAGAATGAAAAAGAAAAACTACTGAGAATGGAAATAAGATTAGAGAATTGTTATAAAGGTCTGGGATCTGGGTTGGTCAGGACTGTGAGTCAACATGTTGGCATAGTACTTCACTCAGTTCAATTGACTTATTTCAAGAACAGATCTGTTAAGAGTATTTCAAAATTCCCTTTATGGACCCACTTGAAGATCAAAATTCTCTGCAGTCATAGTGGGAGAAAGTTACAAAATGAAGCAAGACTATTATATTTCACTTGCTTTATCTCCTCCAGGAGATCTCAACTGCTCCCAGAGAACAATATATTCGTTTCCACCTATTACCTTCCTCCTTACTTCTCCTGGAGGTCCAGCTCCATCCTTACCACACAGAAAATTCAGCAAGAGATCCAGCTATTCATTTTGAAACTCTAAAAGTATTTGGTTCTATTTCAATTTGTACTTCACTTATATAAATTCCGATTTTATTGGCAACTGCATCTCACCATGGTTTTATATAGGTTTAAAATGAAGTATTTCTAAACCGTGCCTGTCTGAGAGTTTAGATTTATTTTTTACTTTCCTTATATTTATGTTAGATTTATGTTTAGTTTTTTTTCTAATTTCATTGATGCCTAAATGTCCTCCTTCATCCCTTTTATCGTTTTGTCTAAGTACACCGAGAAATCTATCATTTGACACCTCCAGAGAATCACCTCTGCAACATAAAAGTATTTTAATAAAATCAGTTTTGTTTCAAGAAAGAAAAATGTCTCAGTAAAATCTTAGAAGTTATTCATAATAAAACACTTGATATTTTCCTGTTGCTTTTAAAACAAGCATGTGTATTTAATACGTGGACACAATGCTCTTTTTCTTGGTGTATATTATCATTGTGTATATGTAGACAGTGAAATCAGAAGAAGTATCCAGTAATATTAGTATAGCTGTACTATTTAACATTTATTGAGCAAATACTATATAGGCACTTTGACTCATAAAGAAAAGTCGAGGTGTGTGTAACAAAACTGTGGCCACTTTGTTTGAGCCAAGTCTGGTACTATATGCTTTTTATCCAGGTGGTAGAAATGTTGCCTTTTGATTGACAACATTATTATAGCCAATATTGAGGTGCATAAAATGTGAAAGTACCCTTAATTTTTATAAATAAAATATAGTGTGCCTTAGTTTAATTTTTAAATATGCATTTTAAACTTGTGAATGTTTGTGTATATATACACATCTGTAAAATCTCAAAACCTGATTCTGATTTCTTTAATGAATAGGGCAACAGATTCTAAAATCTCTGAAATTCAATCTCTGAGAATGAGTCACATCCAAGGAGAGTATACCCTAATAATGGCAGATCAATGATAGGAATGGACCAGAAGCTCAACCAGATCATCAAGAGGTCAGGGGCAGCCAATGCTGAGAAAATGAAGAGGATGTTCGCTGGGACTTACTAGTAGTAGATAGACATTAGGGAGAAGGTAGAAGGAAATATAAATTCTAAGAAGTTAGTTGGCACCTCTAAGCAGAAGGGCAGAGAATAGGCTAGGGCAGTTGAGGCAGGGGCTAATAACAACCCATGAAATAAAAAGTATGTTAACTTCCCTAATGAGAGAGGAGAGAAATGAATTTGGGTCGCTGCAAGTTATAGTTACTAAGTAGAAGTAACAGAACTAGAGAAATAATAATGTGTTCTGTTTGTTATTTGCAAATCTTGCTCTAAGCAATGTGTGTCATAACATAAATACAGATGGAATTGAATCTATGTCTTTGGCATTCAATGAGGAAAGTGTATTTCTTATCTTTTCTCTTTTTAAAATATATTTTATTGATTTTTTTTTACAGAGAAAAAGATAGATGGATAGAGAGCCAGAAACATCAATGAGAGAGAAATATCAATCAGCTGCCTCCTGCACAACCCTCACTGGGGACATGCCCACAACCAAGGTACATGCCCTTGACCAGAGTCAAAACTGGGACCCTTCAGTCCACAGGCCACAGGCCAATGCGCTATACACTGAGCCAAACCAGTTAGGGCCATTTATGTATTTCTTTATCCTGAACTAACCTCAACACTGGGTGTAGGTTAGTCTACTATTGCCTGTGTCTCTGGGATTTATCCCATCCACCTAGAGATTACCTTACTCTCTTTATACTAAGCAAAGATAAGACAATTCATAAAGTAAAGCTGGTGGAGCAGTAAAAACACAGCTATAGGATTCAAAATATGTGAACTAGATCAAGAGTTCACCAGCTAAACCAAGGGACAAAGCTAACTCCTCACCATTTATTTCTGTAAATCATGTTATTAGAACATAGTTATGCACATTCATTTATGTATTGCCTGTGGTCATTTTTGCACTACAACAGAGAGTTAAATAATTGTAGGAAAGGCCTATTGTTTGAAAATCCTATACTATGTATTATTTGGCTTTTTAGGAAAAAAGTTTTCTCTAAATAAAGGTATTGGGATCTCCGTGTGTATATTTAAATTCAAGTTGGCTCTATCACCTACTGGTTGAATAATATCAGAGATTGTGTTACTTAACACCTCTGAGACTCAGTTTTTTCATCTTTAAAATGGAAATAATAGTGAATCCCTTTTTCTAGGATGCTATGAGAAAGATTCAATGTGATAATTCATGAGCCCAGCACAAAATGAGTACTGTACCAGTGTTATATATTATCTAATAATATTATTTCCCTAAAATCCTCTTTGCTAGGATATGCTATAACTTCCTCATCTCCCTCTCCAGGATATACAGATCTCAGACTCTTGTTGGCATTTGAAATGAAGATTTCACCATTGAACTCTGAGAAAAACACATCTCTATAATGTGATTAAAATGAAAATAAATCTAGTTTAATTAAACATTGAGACTGGCAATTATGATCGGGCAGAAGCACATTTCTAGTGAATGTTAATAATATGATTACAACGTGAGCTGCATGCATTGGGATGTGGGGAACAATAGTAAATTTGAATGTGAATTTACATCTGTCAACCCTACAAATGTGAGCTCTATATACACAATGCAAACTGTACTGCTCCTGGGAAACCATGGAAAGTATAGGAACTTTTAAATCTGTATAGAATCCCAGAATTCACATTCTCTGGCCCAGTGATTGCGACATGCTTGCTCAGATTTCCTGAGCCTTGGTTTATTCACCTATAAAACAGGGACATTAACATACTTTTATCCTAAAACCATAGGGAAAATTACATTAGGTAAAATAACAAGTGTATGAACAATGCCTATCCAATAGTTCCCTAGTTGTCAAGTTATAGTTTATGGTTGTATATATCTAGGTTGGGAGCTGAGTTTGTTACCATTGGCCTAGTGGGCCCTAAGGTCACAGCCCAATTTCAGGCTCTAACTTGTGTGTGACTTTGAACTCAGATCTCACCTGAATAAAAGCACCTTCTTGCACTATTTGGAACAATAGATATAATATAGTATAGGTCACTGGATGGAGCATTAATATTGCCTTCTAAGAGATACAGGGTTGAGGTCATGTAATATGTATTACCCTGGGAAAATTAATCTTATAAATTTCCATATTCCCATTTGTAAAATGATGATAAAATTAGTCTCTAACTCTTAGGGCAATTGGGAAGATTTAATATGAGAACTCAGAGCAGTGTCTGGTGGTTAATACAATAACATTTAAGAATGAAAACTATCTTGTTGATGTACATGCATTCCCATTGCACTAGAATATATAGCCCTTGAAAGCAGAGGCTGTGTTTTATTTTCCATCACCTACCCATCACCAGCATGCATTCACATGTAAAGGAGGTTTGAATAAATATTTGCTGAATGAATGATTGCATAAGGAGATCACCCCCCAAAAAACAAAACAACAACAACAAAAAAACAAAATACCTCACTAATGGGGATGGGAAATTAGTAACATTTTTTTCAAGCATAAAAGGCAACAGCAGTTAGTCAAAATATTTCTAAAATGTTTCTGCTTTATGGAAATGCAATATAATTATTTTTCTGGCCCATTATCAATTAATTTCTATGATTTGTTTGGATATAACCTTTAGCTTTTGCCTTGAATTGTTTTCCATGTACACAACTAGTCCCTATATATTCTTATGCAGCACTGTATATCAACCATAGGCATTTGGAAAACCTCTCCACCCAGGCCCACACAGAGCAAAAGGGATTTGGTGTAGGCTGTAGAAGTAATACGTGGAAAGAAGTGCATTGCATGGAGCAAACTGAAACAACACTCAGAATCAAATCCAGTGCACAGGAACCCCAGGAACTGAAGATGAACAGTGCCTCTTTGTCCTTGACTCACCCTCTCCTTGCTCCTCTGACCCTCCTCCCCACTCTTTCAGCCTGCTGGGGTATTGACTGGGATTTTAGAGCAGTGGAAAGCTTTATCTCTTTGAGATGAGCTGCAATATGATTACAATCGATTGAGTGATTTACAGTTTAGAGCGCCTTTCATTATCCTCCGTGCTTTACAGAATTATAAATGGCATACTGTATGTGGATATATATTATTTTTATTGGATATTTAGGTACCACCTTTCTCCAAGAAGCAAAATGAGCTTTTTATATTTTAACTAACTAGAGGGACCCTGCAACCTTGTGCAAAACTTAAATTGAAGACTTGAAAACTTTTCCTATCAATAAAGCTATGCTCTTGCATGGGCACTAGGATGTTTGATGTTCATTGAATTCCAGGAGTGGCAGTGGGAAGAGGGAGACAGCATAGGGGAACTGTATTTTATAGTTGGGATAATAATTCTAGATTTTCATAACTAAAGACAAATTCTGCATTACAGAATTATTTTATTTGCTACCTAAGCTGGAGCTTCTTGTGACAAAAGGGCAAAAAATAAACCTTGCCATTCACTTAGCCTAGCTTAGACATTATGCAATATTGATGACTGCTTTATTTAGAAAGAATTTGTATAATTACAGAGGCCTTACCTAGAGTGAGATATTATTAGTATTTTTATGTTACACTATCTCAAATGAGTATAATTTTTAAAAATCACATAAAAGGTGCCTACCTTGTATTTCTAATCTTGAAAACATTTATTCCATGGATTTGACTTAATATAAACATACTCATTATTCATAGAAATTAAACATCTGTTTTCTTAAATAGTACCTAGAAATAACCCTCAAATGTCTCATTACTTATTTCACTGAGGCTACTAGATATAATATGTAAAATATTTAACTTATGGTTATATAAATATTTATCACAAGCCTTTAAATTTATTAAAATCCCCCTTCTCCTTTAAAAACAAGATGGTCTACTAAAGATGAGAAAAACATAAACCAGAACCAAGACAAAATTGTGGATCGTATAAAGTCTCATAGAAGCTTCCAGAAAAATTTTT
This sequence comes from Pipistrellus kuhlii, assembly GCF_014108245.1. Taxonomy (NCBI): domain Eukaryota; kingdom Metazoa; phylum Chordata; class Mammalia; order Chiroptera; family Vespertilionidae; genus Pipistrellus; species Pipistrellus kuhlii. The sequence goes on from NW_023425404.1 coordinate 7,942,376, forward strand.
ATTTTGCTCAACAACCCTCTAGATTAAAAGCACTGCCCTGTTCACAAGTCAATTCTGGATAAATATTATGCTATCATAATAATCTGGCCAATATACAATATATATTAGAGGCCCAGTGCATGAATTTGTGCATGGGTGGGGTCCAGTCAGCCTGGACAGGTGGAGGGGACATGGGCAGTTGGTCAGCCTACCTGTTGGTGGAACTCCTGGTCAAGGGGACAATTTGCATATTAGCCTTTTATTATATAGGATATATACTGAGTTGCCAGATTATTATGCATTCAAAGATCTTAATAATCTTACCACTCATTGTAGTTGCTACCATGCTATCGAACATACATTTTCATCATTATAACAAACTCCTTTGTGTATTATTTAATAACTTTATAAATAACCTTGAGTCATGTTTCAGGAACATGTGTCTTGTGTCCAGGTGTCATGTGTGGATGGACTTCCTTTCCCTCTCTCCCAAATATTCTTACCCTCTATAGGATGTCTGTCTGTCACACACACACACACACACACACACACACACACACACACGTCAACCATTGAACAATGTGGGGAGATTAAGGGTGCTGAGCCCCACATAGTCCAAAGTGCATGTAGTATAACTTTTGACTCAGCTACAAATAGCTTACATTTGACCAAAATCCATACTGACAACATACAGCCAATTAACACATTTTGTCACATATATCATGTACCATTTTCTTATAATAAAGTAAGTTAGAAAGAAGAATATTATTTTCAAAATCATAAGGAAGAAAAAAATACATTTAAAGTATTGATTGAAAAAGAAAAAAGACACCCATGTATAAGTAGACCTGTACAGTTTAAGACCATATTGTTCAAGGTAAAAGATATAGTTTTTTCTCTTCTGGGCAATTATGTTTAATTTTAGCATGAGTAAGAGGCCTATAGTTTAGTTTTTTTAAAATATATTTTATCCATTTTAGAGTATAAAGAAGAGGGAAAGAGAGAGAATCATTGGTTGGTTGCCTCTTGCATGCCCCACTCTGGGGATTGAGCCCACAACCCAGACATGTTCCATGGCTGAGAATCAAACCATGATTCCTAGTTCATAGGTCAATTCTCAAATGTGAGCCACACTGACCAGATGAGAACTACAGTTTTTGCCTTTAGCAGCTCATCAGCTTCTGAGAGACACTATCAGAGAGAATGACTCTAGATTTGATAGCAGTGATTATATAGATGGTGTCTTGTTTAAGATGGTTTGACTTAAGATTTTTCAAATTCATGAAAATCTGAAAGTGATACACTCAACAGAAACCTCAGTTTGAGCTTTGAATTTCGATCTTTTCCCAGGCTAATAATATGCAAAAGATACTTTCTTGTGATGCTGAGCATTAACAGTGAGCATCAGATCCCAGGCAGCCTCTTGGTCAGGAGGGAAAATGACTGGTATTCTATAGTGTATTCACTGTGTTAGATGATTTTGCCCAACTCTGGGCTAATGCAAATGTTCTGAGCACATTTAACTTAGCCCAGATTAAGTTATGATGTTTGATAGATTAACTGCACTAAATACATTTTTTACTTATGGTATTTACAACGTAATGGTGGGTTTATCAGGACGTAAAACCACCATGTCAAAGAGCATATGTATTTAACTCATAAGATTCAAGGTTATTTACACATGGCTGGGAATTCACAGAAGGGAAAGGTTTGCCTTGTAAAATAAAAAATAAAAAAACAAATAAAAATAAAATAAAACTAAACATCTCCTCATTACTCTTCCTCCTCCAAGCAAGACCATAAAACAGACTTCCATCTAATAAGCTCTTCTCTTCTGCTCAGATATGGTGCTACCAAATAAAATGGGATTATGTTGGGAAAGAGGATACTTAAGGCCCTAAAGGCCTAACTGTGGATGGGGAGAAAGGCAGACATCATAAATGCTCAGGGAAGTACTAACTTCTAATGAGGCAGAAATCAGAGATTTGACTTGAGAAAAAATTCTAAATTTTCTACATTTGGGTTAAAACCAGAATTTCTGGGGTATGCCAGTGTTCCAGGGCACCAAAGGGTATCCATGGAAGGAGCAGCATGCAATTAAAACCCAGGCTGTCAAGCCAGGTGGTCTTGGCTTGGAATCTCAGCATTTCTGCTCATTCTGTAAGATCTCTGGGACTGTTCCTAATCTGTAATATGAGAATAAAACTAACATTGATCTCAAAGGTTAGGTCGAGGCTCAGTAAAATGTACATGAAGCAGGGAGTATGTAGTAAATGTCCAAAAGAGGGCAGCCATCACCATCTGGATGAGCTGGCTGAGTGATAGCAGAAGCATTTGCTATTTTCCACATCTCTGGGGCAACCAGGCCATGAATGGAATGAAGGTATTATCCCAGTGATTGTGCAATGACAAAATACATGAGATGAGTTCAGTAGATATATGAGGGCAAATGCCTGTTATTTTATTAATGATGCAAATAAAAATTTACATCATACAAAACAGGCAAAAGATAATAAGATAAGGCATATTTTTATTCTACTCTCTACAATACCAGCCACCAGTTTCATAGAACTGACCTGAGAATTGAATGAGAAAATGTATTTAGATCCCTCAGTGCCTAGGGCATACCAACTGCACAATAAAAATAAACCTTTAGGGACTCAGTCTTATAAGCCACTCTAAAAGGGTGGCTACATGTGGTTAGTGGCTACTATATTGAATAGCATAGTCTAAAAGAAGAAAAACACATTGCTAACTCTCTAAATATCAGTGATTCTCAAACCCAGCTTTATATGAGATCACCATGGGATATTAAGAAATATTAATGCATGTACCTGTGTTTATTAAAATTTACTGTGCACACAAATCATCTGGGTATCTTGTTAAAATGCAGACTGATTCAGTAAGTCTAGGGTGGGCAGATATTATTCATTTTATTAAAATATTTTATTGACTTTTAGAGTGAGAGCGAGAGAGAGAAACATTGATGTGAGAGTATAACATTGATTAGCTGCCCCTGCATGCGCCCTTACCGGGCATCAAGCCCAAAACCTGGGCATGTGACCTGACCATAATTTAACTAGCACTCTTGCAGTGCACAAGACAATGCCCAACAAACTGAGTTACACAGGACAGGGTAGAGATTCGGCATTTTTAATAAACTCCTGGATGCTGCTGCTGCTATTTCTGATCTATGGATCACATCCCAGACCATTTAAATTAGGTGACATGGGACTGGTGTCTGAGTACCCGCAGTTTATTAAAAGTTATTGGGAGATGCTTGACCTCAGTGGCTAAGTTGATTGAGCATTAGCCTGTGCACCAAAAGGTTGCTGGTTTGATTCTTGGAAAAGACAAAAAGGTTACCAGGAGAATATAATTTGCAGTCACTGCTATACTGCTAAACACACACACACACACACACACACACACACACACACACACACACACAAACACACACACACACACACACACACACACACACTATTGAAAATATTTTTAAAACATTTTTACAACAATGTTCAACCCCAGCAAGGTGAAAGTCCCTTGGAAATAGAAACTCACCTACTTGTTAATTTTTATTCATTCCTGACAAATTGGAAAGAATGACTGTCTGGCAGTACTAATATTTAGGATGCCCTGGTATGACTGATTAATGGCATGTTTTGTGACAGAATGTTGGAAGAACTTATTTATAAGATGGTTTTAAAATGTGTACCTAGCAATGCTCACACACACTCATTAAGTAACCTCTCGCCAGCTGCTGTTATATCTCTGCAGTCTTGGAAACCATGTGCAATGGTGACTTTTCTCTTGGCTTGTAATTGTACTTATTCCACTACCTATGTTTTCCCCCTGTTGAACTGAAAGTAACACTGAACTGAAAGGATGAATGGGCAGGTAGACAGGTCTTGTTTTAATACGGGCTTCAAATCTGGCAAGACTTCAAGTGTTTGCAGCCAACAGCAGAAAGAAGAGAAGGAAAACCTTGTTAGCATTGAGTCAAGTATGTAGACTTGTTTTAACCCTTTAAAGCACATGTGTCAAACACAAGGCCCGCGGGCCAAATCCGTCCCGCCAGGCCTTGCAATGTGGCCCGCACCGCGCTGTCATCACTGCACTCCGCTGCATTTCCATCACAATGACAGTTTATGACTGTTCAGTAAACCATTTGGCCCGCGATTTAGGCTGGATTTTAGATTTTGGCCCCTTCTCTGAATGAGTTCGACACCCCTACTTTAAAGTCTCAATAATGTAGGATTACATGTGGACAAATAAATCTCTATTATCCTTTTGTATACTGTCAAAACCATAAAAGGACAATACGTGGTTAAACATGAAAGACAGTCTCTCAGTAATTCTCAAATGAGGATGATTTTGCCCCCCAATAGGCATTTGGTACTGGAAAGATTCTGCTGGCATGTAGTTGATGGAATTGATGATGTTGCTAGACTTCCTACAGTGCACAGGACATCCTGCCACAGCAAGAAAATACCCAGAACAGAATGTCAAGTCTGCCAAGGTTGAGAAACCCCAACTAAACTGGTCTGGAAGGGACTTCTGATTGAGAATACTTTTGATGGAAAAACAAAAACAAAACAAAAATCTAAAGCCTAGTGTCAGTATCAATCAAAGCATGACTCTGAGAGATAGAAAAAATGAGCAAGAAATTTGAGGTAGTCTGATCTGAGCATCAGAATGGGAATCTTGGCTCTACCCCTTAAGTTGAGTGATATTTAGCCTCAATGATGTAACCTTAAAATGGGTATGGTGGTAATAATAATAGCAAACCCAGTTCTCTCATAGCATAGAGTAAGGCTCAAGTGTAATAAAGCATTTGAAAGCACTTTGAGCTACAGTGTTTTCAATTACAATACTTATAAAGACAAAGCTTTGCCCAGCCAGTATTGCTCAGTGGTTAAGTTTCAACCCATAAATCAGTAGGTCACAGTTTGATTTCTGGTCAGGGCACATGCCCAGGTTCCCGGCTCGATCCCCAGTAGGGGACATGTGGGAGGCAGCTGATCAATGTTTCTCTCTCATCTATGTTTCTATCTCTCTATTTCTCTCCCTTCCTCTCTCTCTCAAATCAATAAAAACATATTATAACAAAATACAAGGAGTTGTGGAATTTGATACACTCAAATACAAAGACGGATATATCTAACCTAGGGCTTAGAAGGAGGGCCAATTCTCTATTCTTTTCAGGTTCAGAGTGGTCAAGAGGGATTTTAGCTTAGAACGTCAGTGGGTATTTTATTGACTCAGGAAGGAAATTCCAGTCAAGAGCACTACATCTGAAGTGGACTGCAGTATCAAGAAGGATAAACAAAACAAAACCAACAATGGAGACCCTATTCTCCTGAATACCATCTGGATAGAAAGATGGAAAGTCAGAGATGCTTATCAGTCTTCATTATCTAGGAGTCTTGGCTCTGATTTTAAAAGCCCCTTACTGCATGGTGCTCAGGTTTCTAAAAACTCTGATAACACAACCAGCCACCCATCTGTGGAGGGAGAGGATCTTTCACCATCCCAGGTAGCCCAGCCTCCCAGGGAGCCTAGAGCTGGGGCTAAAATTAATTTTTCAGGCTCAGCTCGCCTGTCACCTTCCTTCCCTTTCCCACCATTGCATTGTGTCAAGAAAGTAATCAGAGGTTTTATAAAGAACATTTGTCAGTGTCTGGATGCTGGCTTGGGGCTGATTCTCCTTTTATTTCCACCTCCTGTTTCTTAGCCTTTCTATTTCCAGGTTCAAAGAAAGAAGGTGCTTTTGTGTTCTATCTCTCAGAATTGATGGATATAAGATTCCAATGCTACAGAATCTTTTTCCATCTGGATCCTCCCCCCAGGTAGTTTATAAATATTTCACAGTGGGATGTTTTAATAGAGCTACATAAAATCTCATCAGTGCCCATGAGAAGATTCTGGAGTTGACCCATTCACAGGGACCTGTGGAGAACATATCTTCAGAATAAAAACACTTGGGTGAATATTCCATAGGAACCACCCAATATGTCTTTACTGTTTAAACATTTCAAGAAACAAATAGCACTGTTGAACTCCTCTTGGTGGTTTCTCTACTTATTACCCTCAATAAAATAGAATAGCTTAGATAAAGGAGAATGCAATACTTTTCTAGAAGCTGTGTCCAGGTGGCTTTGTTCTTCAATTCCTGGATAGAGGGTGTATTTTGCTCTTCTGGTTTAATACAGATTAATTAAACATGATTAGATTGCTCTACCAATGCTTTCAATTTTGTTAATTTTAGTCTCACAGAAAAGCAGGCAGGAGAGAAAGTAAGGTACCCAAATTCAAAGGTGAACTACTCCTAGGAAGGCTTGGAAGAGTGGAGTGTGAAACTAGAATGTTTCAATGCAGGCAACTGAGTAAAGTGAGAGCTCCTTCAAATACTCAGTATTCTTTCAGTTGCCCCATGGAAGTGCATTGCCATTGCTGTCAGATTTGCTTAGACTTGTTACAAATAAGTCTTTTAGCACAGCTAAAAGAACTTCTCTTTTTAAAGGAGGATTTTCAACTCTGCATCTCAGAATAACTATGCATGTGTGGTTATTGGTACACACTTTTGTAATATGATGCTTTAAGTAAAGGAATAAACCTAAGATGTCACAAAAAGAATGTTACTCACTTCTAACAACAGTTTTCAAAATACCCCCAGTTTGCTGTGGAGCAATAGTGGGAATCTATCTAGTTGAGATCAAGAGAATCTGGTCTTCTTTCTGTCCTTTGTTCACTCCGTGATCTTAGGAGAGACAGTTTCTCTCTCAGTCTCCTTTTAGATTTGAAAAGTCCTACCCAACTTAATAGTCAAAATAAAATAACATGTATAAGTGAATATATAGTAGTAGAAAAATGCTACCCAATGTTTGGAAATCCTCATAGCTAACATTTATTGAATAGGGTCTTATTTGACCCAGAATTATGTTAAGTATTTTACAATTCATTCAACTCATTTAATCTTCACATTAATCATGGAAAGTAAGTATTAATAATACTAACATTTTATAGACTAGGAAAGAACTATTCTGGAGGTTAAATAATGTCCCAAAAATTTGGAAATGGATCGCAAAATAGGAAAAATAAGCACTTACTTAGGGAACCAAAATAACAGAGTAAAAATTAGAAGGTGTAGAGAAAGAATCCGATATATTTTGAAAGCATTATGGTGATCATCAGAGAAAAATCCGACCTGTTAGATATTCTCACACTTAGGGTTTAGTGTTCTTGTATTCTGAATTATATGTGGAGAGAGGGACCAAATATTTCAGTGTTTAGGGCATCTCCAGGTCTTAATCCAGCCTGTTTTAGACTCCCAAGGAATAGCACCAGCATCCCAACTCCAGCCAGTTGCCTCCAAAGCCCATACTTATAACAACTATACTGCATCATGTCCTACAATAATACTTATTATTAGTCAATAACTATTACCAACAGCTACTAGTAATAATAGTTTTCAGTGTGAAGCAACATCATTAAATAAAGCTTTTTCTCTGTTTTGAAAACATAGGAAGCAACCTGTAATTTGGAACTAAAGATACAAAGAGGTAGGCACACAGCAAGGGTCACTGGTCTCCTTATATGTCTGTGGCTTTAAAATTACCATCAAAGAGCCTTTTCATTGCTGGCAGCAAACTCATAGATTGTATACTGGCTCAGGGCAAGTGGTTAATATCAATTTAGAAATCTTTGAAATTCCTAATAAAAACATAGCAATCCCTACAGCAGCATCGGCAGGGCCAATGATAACATGCATGGAGAGAGACCGATTTTTCCTATGAGCAAATAAACAGCTTTTAAGACCTCAAGCTATTTTGATTTCCCTGCAACCCCCACCCCATGGAGTTTAAGCAAGAAGCATTTAAAAATCAGTTCTATTGGTGTCTAGTGAATTTGGATGATGATAAAAATTCAGAGTGGCTGTTAACACCTCTGGCTCTCTTCCAAGGCTCAAAGATAATCTCATAAGGTCATTTTTTGTGACTTAATTTCAGAAGTGCTAAATGTATGATAAGAGACTCCCAGCAAAGGCTGAGCTGGATACTGTATGGAGATTGAGAAGGTAGATAAAAGGGCAGGTGGGGCTTTCTGCTCCAATAACTTGGGATTTTTGTATGCTGTTTATAGATGTTCCCATAATTTTAAAATCAAACATAGGAAGACTGGTTATTGGGCAGGGGGGCGGGTGGAGAACCCAGCAGCACAGTAGCACAGTTTCTCCTGATTGGCATTAAAAAAATAATGCTGAGTTAGGTGTGAAAACATAATCACAGTCTTTGGGTCATTCAAAATTCTCGAGCCACAATTAATAGCTAAATAGCTCTTATATTTCCAAAAAAAAAAAATGTGCCTCTGGCTTTCTCATCTCTGTGCACATCTCACTATGAAGGAAGTGAGGGGATAAAAGCAAGGAACTTATGGGAGTTCAGAGTGCAAAAGTTTGACAGTCAGATATAGCATTGTGGCTACATTAATGGAAAGTTCAGAATTCTGTACTCTTCTCTTGCATCCACCAGGTAATAATACTATTGTGGAGCAAAGGCCCTTAGCCAAAGTATTTTCCTTTCCATTCCTGAAACATTTATTATCAGAGCTCTTTTCCTGGGAGAAGTGAGAGATGGGAGGGAAAATGAATGGATTATTTAAATGATCTCTTTTAAAGAAGGCAACCTTCCCTCCCTCTGCCCTTGATTCAGCCATCTGGCTCTGGAGTTTGTTGGCAAATGCTCCTTGAGTATAAAATTTAAACAGATGATTAACCCCTCTCCCTCCCATACCAAAATGTTTGCTATTAAAACCCCTACTGGGACCAATCTCTGAATATCAAGGTAAGCTTAGTGTTAGTGAATAAAAAATTGGCAGTCAACCAAATGAATGAAATCCCATCCTTAGTTTTTCTCTGTTACCCTGACTTATTGTTCATCTATTCAAGTTTAGTAAACTTCCTTTCACAGTCTTTCTGCAATCTCTGGCCATGTGTACCTAACTGAATAATACCACAAAGTCCCTGATCTCAAATTGACTATTTCATGATGATCAACAGAAGCTCATGATAAAGATGGTATACCTTCCCTAAGGCATTGCTCATCATTTGAAGTGCTCTGGAAATCCTAAAATAATTGTTTTGGTATGAGCCAGTTGGGTTGACAAACAGTTTTCAGTGCATAATTAGTAAGTCTCCAGAAGCTCTCTACACTGGATTAAGTCCTAAAGAAATAGCTTATTTTTTCATACAAAAACCAGAAATGTACACTTAATATTTAGTGTTTTATGACTTAGTGATGGTCATGAGAAAATTACCATTTAAAAGAAGGGGAGAGCAAAAAGGAATACTATCATTGAGAGTAAAACATGTACCTGTGGGGTAATGTTCATTCACCGGCCAATTGTCGACCTGAAGTGTGGCATTGCCTCCATTCCTGGTGAAGCGCACCACATGGTATTTACCATCATTTACTGGAGTTCTCTCTTCTTTGATGGAGATGTCAACTGTGCCGATATTGAAGACAACCCCAATTTTCCCCTGTTCCTATAAGAGAGAAACACAAAAGGCATAGCTGTTACCAACCACAAGGTTTTCTCTTTTTAAAGTTGATCCACCAACTAACAGTAAATGTGTGGGTACTCAAAGGGAGGTGTCAGCATGAAGTCAACAATCTCTCCATAGGCTTTCATCCTAAACATAAAACCAACAGCATCAAGCTACCCAAATTGCTCTCACAGACTGCACAGCATAGGTTACATCATTTGATAGTCTTCAACAGATATCAGAGTTGGAACCATAGAACTACCTAATAACTGTGCAGTAACACAACAAAGCTCATTTCTATATAGTGAGTTAGGCCTGTTTTCTAGGAGATACTAATAAGACATTTGACTCTACAGCACCTCACGATTCAGATTGAGGATTAAAGAGTGAAAGTAAGCCTTGTACATTTTGGGTAATCAAGGCTATAGGAGGGGTGCTGAATCACTAGAAATCAATGAAAGAGGAGCTACCATTATGGACCAACTCCTAAAGATACCTTTCTGTAGGTCTAAACAGAAAATGTGTCCTCAGTAGAGTCCAGGGACACTGAGCTGGAGATTTTAGAGTCAAATGGTTGTCACCCTTCCCACACTTGTAGCCCTAGTCCTGAGGTTAATCCAAAAAGGAATGTGATATTCAGTACTAAAGCTTTATGTTACATAGCAGAAGATACTTCTGATACCAAAAAGAGTTCTGCAGGTGAAAACACAATAAATTCCAAAAGGAAAACATTGTGGCAATAGAGGGGATGATTATGGTGCTGATGATGGTGGTGGTAAAGGCACAGGTGTGTATCATCCATCTCCTGGGAAGTGAAATATTGATAAGTAATAGTGTAATTAAAATTCTTACTGTTCTCCTCTGATAATTAGTTACAATCAAGTGTTAGGATGAGTATTCCACTGAGACAAAAAATGAAAGTAACCTTAGTGACCAGAATCAGTCTCTCTCCACATCTTGGAAAGGCATCAAGTCATGTAGGGCACCAGGGGGAATAGGCAAAGGGATAGTTCGAATTATTGGCTTATTGGCTATAGGTTGGACATTGACTGATAGTATAATTTTGTTGTAATTCCTATGTTCTACAAGACTGAGTCACAGTGTTTGTTCACATAGTCCCATATCCTCTGTTTCTTAATTTAAAAAGTAGAAGTCAAATAGGAGGAGAAAAAAAGGGGAAGTGAGAGGGAGAAGGAAGAGGAGGAAGGGGCAAGTAAGAGAAGAAAGAGGAGGTTATAGGAAAAGACGTCTAGAATTCCTATGAACTAACATGTAAGAAAGATTTTGCTGAATCTCAGATTTAGTAATTTGGTTCATTCATTTGTTTATTCAATCATTCAATGCATAAATGCAATGTTTATTAAGCACTTACTGTGCTTAAAGTTGATAAAGTATGACTTCTGGTGAGATTTTAGGCACTGGACTCTATAAAGTTAGTACACTTCACATATTTTTTTTAAAGACAAGCTTTCCTCAACTTCCCAAGGTAAATGAACAAACCTTTAGTAAATGAACACACCTTGGCCCCAACCAAGGGATCTGGATCTTAGAAAGTAGGAATCTAAGCTGATCAACCCAGGCTGCTTTCAGTAGGCAGAGATGCTGAGATACAGGGTGGACATCATTGCTTCTTTTGTACCCAGCATACAGCACGCAATGTAAAATTATGCCTGCAATTCCCAAGTTCTGTTCTCTTGGATAAGTGATTTGGGTGCCTGCCAAAGTAGTGACTCCATTCACGAGTGATTTCTTAAATCCCTGTTTGTTGTGACATTATGTTTTCAGTGTTGTTCTGTTTTATTTCCACCTCTTCATCTTCAGCACTAAATTATCTAGCATTAAAATATGATGTATAGATAAACGTATCTGATGATATTTTTGCATAGTTTATGCCCATAATTAATAATATTATGATCCACTTTATTCTTACTCCTTAATTCTCTAGGAATTCAGAAATGACAATATAACTTCTTTTGCTTTTTCTTTATTAAACAATTAATGTTCTTTGCTAAGGTTGTGTGTGTGTGTGTACCTAGTCAACCTCATTCCAAAGCTATAGGAATCTGAGTCAGAATCTGTTTAGCAGAATAAATGGACTGGAGGAGTTAAGAAACTATGACTGCAGACACCATTACTCCTCTGCCCATCCCATACAAGTGGGCTGTTCATTGCATCACTGTTCTTCAATGAGAAACCACTGTATAAATCCTGGATGGGTGGCAAGGATTGCTAGTGATTCAACTCGCCTCTGAGTCACTAATTAATCTGTATGAGAACAGTTTGAGATTAAGAGAGGTGAGCTTTACTAGTAAACCAGCCCTCTGCAGCTTTTCAGCCACAGCAGTGGCCAAGTACAGTTCTGGCTCAGTGAATTGACTGATCAGGTAGATATATTCTTGTGAAGATTCTCTGCAAGATCCATAATAGTTTCAGGGAAAGGAAAGATTTAATCTCTGCCAGAGTAAATATTTGGTCCTTATCTGAGGCTCCACACATTTGCTGCCGCAATTGCTGTTTCAGAGCTAATCCTGTTCACATGCTCACATGTGGCCAATGTCCACAGAGACCCCCAATCCAACATTGCATCATGTTTCCTGTAGTGGTAAACATGGCTGTGCTAGACCTCGGATGTGGTTTCTTCACTGGTATAAAATTTTATTACTTCAACCTCCTCGTCGTTTGTCATGGAACCACAGTGGCATTATACTCTGTGGCTAACTGCTTTGTCTCAGTTCATTATAAGCCTTGTGGCAAATACCCAGATAGTCACCAGGTTTGAATCCATCATGCTCAGCTGTCATGAAAATAAACTCTCATGGTCCATGTGTCCACAAAAGAGAAGATGTAAGAGCGAAAAATATTGGCTTTAGAGTCAACCCTGACTGACCTTGGGCAGGTTACTTAACTTTTCTGACCCATTTCTTGATACTATACTATACAGGCAGGATACCAGCTTTACACACTTCATAAGGCCATTATAAGATTGAGATGATATGATTAATATCTGAGCACTTTATAAATAATTATATAAGATACAAACAGAAGATAAATGAGATCAAAAGAAGAAACCATGCAATCGTTTGACTATATATGACACTGATTACTGCAGAAGTTAATTGGTTCAGAAGAATAAACACAGGTTTTAGTACACCATGATTCCAACAATGCCAGGGGTTCTGAAAACTCTATGACCTTAGGCAGGTTTTTTAACTTATTTCTTATTTTCCTACTATAAACGAGGTGTGTGTTGATGTGTGTTGCACAGCAGAAATGGGTCAGTGGTTTAGCTTACACCTATAAACTAAGAGGTCAGTTTGATTCCAAGCCAGGGCACATGCCCAGATTGTAGACTCAATCCTCAGTAGGGGGCCATACAGGAGGCAGATGATCAATGATTCTCGTCATTGATGTTTCTATCTCCTTCTCCCTCTCCCTCTTTGAAAAAAAAAAAAAGGGGGGGTGGGGATGTAGTTGAAGGAAAAGACTACCTCTAAAGCTTTGTGAGGATTTTAGAAGAACACACAGGTATGAAACCATTACAGGTGGCTGTGCATACTTTGGGATCTCAATGAATGTCAGTCATAATTCCTCTTTCCTTCCCTCATTATTGAAGTTAACACAGCGACAAGAGCTTCAGAACTATTGGGTTGGCCCCACTGTCATCAAGAAATACAATTAAAATAAATGAAGATTTTAGCAAATGGAACATTACAAAACAACATTAGAAAGGTTAGTTTCCTGTCACAATTTGGTAGTTGCTTTCTCTTCATATTCCTTGTGACATTTATAAACCTCCCCAAGATAAGCAAAGTGTGGCTTCAAAAACAGCATGACTACAAATGATAATAACTGCACACCCATCACTATCAAAGTTGCTACCCAGCCAATCACCTCAGTCTATGCTTTTCTTCAATATTACAAAAACAAGTGATAAATCAGAAGATATTGCTATAGAATGTTCAAGTGCATTCAGGAAAATAATAAATAAATAAATAAAATAATTAATTAATTAATTAATTAATTAAACTGCAGGGCACAATAAATATCCGTCTTTAAATAGCCAGTAAGTCATTCTTTTATCAATAATGACCATTTATGAGTCCACCTGGTTTATCAAATGAGTCAGGTTCCAGTTTTCTGATCTTCCATCAGCTACATTACATTTCATGCTGTGGAGGTGACCCCAGAAATACTGCCAACACTAGGGTCACATTTCAGGATCAAAAATACACAAGGGCCAAGAAAAATCTTCAGGAATAAATATCTCCCTCAAGGCAATTTTTTTCATTCACTGCTGAGTGCCCCTGGGGAAGGCAGAAAGTACCTTCCACTATTTCAGAAAATTGCAACTGACAGAAACAGAACTGGGCCTCTCACATGTATGCCAGGGAGGTGTGCAAAGGAAGCAGTTCTCAATATCTTCCTTTCCTGGCTTCCCACAGAATCCAGGAGCTCAGTGTAAGGCAGTAATACAAGGAGAATGGCATATATGTGATCTCTCCAGAGTCCACATACTGCCAGGACTGCCATGCCCATTTCAGGGTCTGGGTCCTAGAATATAAAGTTAAATGGCACTGTTTGCCATATTTTTCTAGTCCCCTCCCCTCCACCATTGCAGACTAATAGTAAAAGAGAACTGCTGTGTCCCTTTGTAATGTGTAGGGCCAAGAGACCAGTGTTGATCAATCTATTGGGGTCACTCCTAAGCCACACACTGAACTGCTGGTGTGAGACCCACCAAGAGCTCTCACCTTTTCTCTCAACCACTCCACTCAGCAAATTTTTGCTAGTGGCTTCTTTGTCAGCCTGGCTCACTGAGTGAGAATGGCAATGAGCCAACTAACAAGGGACATAGAATATGACTGAGAACCGAAGTTTGGTTGCTTGATGCCACCATATTTTTTTTTAGAATAAAAGCTTATTAGTTTTTAGAGTGAGAGGAAGAAAGAGTATGAGAGAGGGAGAGAGAGAGCGAGAGAGAGAGAGAGAGAGAGAGAGAGAGAGAGAGAGAGAGAGAGAGATCCATGTGAGAGTGTAACATCCACGGCTGCCTCCTGCATATTCCATACCCAGGAACCAGCTGCAAGCCCAGCAAATGCTTTGATGGGGACTTGAACTGGGAACCTTTTGGTGTAGGGACAATGCCTAACCAACTGAGCAACACTAGCCAGTATGGCTCCAAACATTTTAAGCTGTTTGTTGCTGAACATAACCCAACCTACCTTGATGGACAGAATAGGTGCTTGGCAAATGTTTTTTAACAGAATAATTTTGTTTTTGTTTTTGTTTTTGTTTATCAGTTTATGTTGTTCATTATTTATCCTAGATGAGTGAGATCATGTGATACTAGAAATACACTTATAAGAACCAAAAATGAGACAAGCAATAATAGTTACGCTGAGAGGTAAAAGAATCAGTCTGTAAAAAAAAAAAAAGAAAAAAAAAAAAAAAGAAAAAAAAAAAAGAATCAGTCTGTAGTTTCTTTCTGGACCAACAGTTCTTTTGAGTACCAATTTCAATGTCAAACGGTTCCTTATGTGTACATGTCAGCAATGATATTTCAGTTCTGGATGGTGGACAAATAGTGATAATGCAGTCCGACCCTCTCTGGTTTGGTCCTGGGCAACCTGCAGAGATGCACAGCTGCTGACTGCTAGTATGGCAAGGCATCCTCAGCATCTTCCATCTCTGGACTGTTTCTCTTCAGATTGTATATGTTAAAGACAGAGAGTGAGAGAATTGGGAATTCACCAACTAACGGAAGACACTTTATCTGTCTAACTTAATTGGGGCTTCTCAAATATAGGAATTCTAGCAGTGTTTAGAAAATGTTTTTTGAATTAATGGATAAGTGAATCAATGAATAGTGAATTTAAATGTGTGGGTATAATAGAAAAGAATGGCTAAATTTTGGCTAAGTAGGATATGAACATGATAGGATAAAGTAGATAATCAGTTGCTTATATTCAGATTTTTTTCAATAAATTTTGGGCAAAACATATAGTCTCGTGCTTTATATATGAAGTCAGTAAAATACAAAGAAATGATGTACAATTTATTCGATTAATTAGATATTTTTGTCTGAGGAATAATTACAGTGATATTCTCTAGGATAAAACACTGCATTAGAACACCTCTGAGTCTCTTTTTGTGACTATTAATTGACTTCCCATGATAAGCATCGGTTCACTTTTTTTTATTGATTATGGTCTCACATAATTGTCTTTATTCCCCCATTTTCATCTGAAACCCCTCCCTAGATATGCCCCACCCCCACCCCCATTGTCCATGGCCACTGGCTAGGCCCATATGTATGCACACAAGTCCTTTGGTTGATCTCTTCCCCTTACCCCCATCCTTCCTTACTTTCCCTCTGAGGTTTGAGAGTCTGATCGCTGGTTCTCTTTCTCTGGGTCTGTTTGTGTTGTTCATTATTTCCTCTAGATGTGTGAGATCATGTGATCCAAGAAATACCCTTGTAAGAACCTAAACTGCAACATGCCATAATGGTTATGCTGAGAGGCAAATGAATCAGTCTGTAGTGAGTTCCTTTCTGGGCTAACAGTTCTTTTATGTCCCAATCACTCTTTCAATATTACTGTCTCATCTCCTTGTTCTAGAAACAGGACAACAGTTAGCTAAGAAGCACCAAGTGTACATTTTAGGTGTGCAGAACCAAGCATTGTTAAAGGATTCAAAATATGAAAGAAATTAGGTCTCTCCCTAGAGAAGTCAGAGATGGAGAATCAGTCCATCAGGAATCATCCAGAGTGACAAGACTCCCTCCAGCTGTGAGCCTTGAAGAGAGTTTGGACTTTCACTGTCATCCATGACAAAGACCATGTCCCCTTCCCTTGAAGAATTTAACTGTGGCTGTGACAGGAAGGACAGGGGAGGGTAAATTGTTTGTCCTGGGTTCCAGAAACCATTAAGACTTATAATCTGAAGACCTGAGCCCAGTCAAAGCTCTGCCTCTCATTGTCCAGGTGATCTTGAGCAGGTCCCTCCTCTAGCTGAATCTCAAGCTATCCTTATGAACAATGAGAATAACAACACAAAGACAACAACAATAATACCTATGTTAACTGGCAATTAAGAGAAATGAAGTGCTTTCAAAAGTAAAATATAGCAATGATGTTGATGATGGGGTGACATTAATGATCATAATGTATATGTTGGTGGGACAACTAGATGAGAAATAGTAAGACAGATGATGGAGGAGTCAGGGGCTTTAGCGCATGACCTACAGAATACTTCTCTATTTGGAATGACTACCTCCCATTCAAATTCATCAACTCCAGATTGTCCCTAGTAAATTCACATGAAATTAATTCTGTTTTCCTAAATCTGCACAGGTCTCCATGACCTTTGCACCCATCCAGCAAAATTGCATACACCTCTCACCCTGGCTGCAGCTGTGCTTCACCTGGTGTTTTGCTGATATCTGTTTATGTGAGATCAATCAATTAAAGAGGATTAGATCTACAGTCTGAAATACTAACAGAGGGCCAAGAGAGATAAGACTGATAAATAGCTCAAGACAGCTTCATCTCTAACTACAAGCAAGAAAAAAAAAAAGAAAAAAAAAAGGAGAGAGAGAAAGCAGAGATGACAGCTTAGGACAACAGGAACTCTGACCTGAAGAGGGGAATCAAGGAAGGACAAGACAGCAGATGCAAGTAAATAAGATGCAAGTCTGAGCCAAGGTTCTAACAGCCACAGTCACCGACTGGCATCCTGAGTCATCACGTCCTTCAAGGTCACTCTGAATATTCACTTAACTTCCCAGACCCCAATGTCACAATGCCTTGTTTGGTAGTTAAGTCTGACTACAGAGCAAAAATTAAAGTTCATTTTTGTAGGAGCCCCAGTGTTATGACAAGACCTGGAGCAGTCTCCTGGCAGGACTCAGGTGACAGCTGGCAAGGCAGGGCTGACTGAAACTCAGTGCAGAACAACTATCTTCCATAAATTCTTGCTTTTCCCTCAAATCTCCATAACAGCTGTGAGACAACCACCCGATGGCCTTCATAAAGAGACCATAAGCCCTGTGTGCACAGTAATAGCATTTGAATCCTCAAAATTGGGAAGTGCATTTTAAATCATCTAGCATTTTCCTAAAACCTCCTACATCTTATCTACATGCTTACCAAGTGTGATCCTGAGACCATCAGTGACAACAGCACCTGGGAAGGTGTTAGAAATGCAAATTCTTGAATTTTATGCCAGACTCTCTGCTCAGAAACTCTGAAGTGGGGCCCAGCAATCTGTATTCTCACATGCCCTCCAGGTGCTTGCTAAAGTCAGGGAACCATTTCCTTTTATCAATGTCTTGGTTCCACTAGTGCAGTGGTCGGCAAACTCACTGGTCAACAGAGTCAAATATCAACAGTACAATGACTGAAATTTCTTTTGAGAGCCAAAAACCAACTTCTGTGCATGGGCCATGGAGTTTTAATTGCACTGTACGTGCACGCCTGCACGTGGTATTTTGTGGAAGAGTTACACTCAAAGGGCCAAAGAGCCACATGTGGCTTGTAAGCTGCAGTTTGCCAACCACTGCACTAGAGCCTATCATTTAACTTATTTCCCACAATACTCCTTCTATAATGCATGTATGAATGCACACTACACAGACACAATACATGTGTACACCAATGTATTTCTGTTTATACATACATATACATTTTTATATATTTCACCTCGCTTGTGATCCAGCCCTCAGAGAACAGGGTGAGCAAAGAGCATGTGTGGATCATCTCTAGACACTCCTACTCTATGTTGAACTCAAGAGTCCATTTTATAGATGTAAACTTGGAAATGCAAGATCATACTATCAAAATGTGGTGTGTCTAAATTGCATGTCCTATGTATCTTTCCTGATCTGGTCTTGGTCAACCTCAGTCTCTTTTCTTATTTTTATATATTTTTATTGATTTCAGAAGGGAAGGGAGAGAGAAATACCAATGATGAGAGAGAATCATTGGTTGGCCGCTTCCTGTACACCCCACACTGGGAATCAAGCCACAACCTGACCGAGAATTGAACCCTGACCTCCTGCATCATAGGTCCATGCTAAACCACACTCAGGCACCCTCTTCTCTTACGTAAATGCTAATAGCCCCTAAGAGAGTCAGTCACCCAATACATCTCCCCTGGCACAATGCGATGAGCTGATAGCCTCAACTCCAATTTGGTCCCTTGATCCTTCTCTACAGACTAGTCAGTTTCCACAAAGATGTCTCGTCAGTTCTGAATAGGCTGCAAAGGAGAGACTTTCTCTCTTAGTATTAGATAGTCCAACCTGATGATGATCAATAGGTCCTCCTTGGATAGCTACTAACCTTCTAAGACCTATTCTAAAGTAGCAAGGAAACCTTTTGTGATTCTCCACAGTGCTTTACTATTTAATTATTTTTCAAGTGACAGACTGAGTTAACATTATGGCTTCAAGATGAATGGACCTATATGAATAAAAAACGTAAATCAAGAATTAATAATTCAGTAAAGCATTCTTAGTCAGTTCCATAGATAAATTCCCAGGCTAACCTCAATACCTCTATATCATTTTATAGCAAAAAGAGAGATTTATTATATACATTTAATAACTGATAAATTCAGTGTACTTGGGATGGACAGAAAATCTGATGTAGATTATTGCACTATTTTAATGATGCCTTTGCTGAATGAGTATGCAAATGTTGTAGGAGGCAGATTGGCCTAAGCAGAGGACCAGTAAACTGTGAGCCAACTCTGGCTGCTGCCTGTTTATGTCAATAAAGTTTCATTGGAACACAGCTATGCTCAGACATTTACATATTGTCTGTGGCTGCTTTTCTGTTATATTAGCAAAGTTGAAAAGTTGCAACAAAAATCATGTGGCCTAAATGCCTAAAATATTTACTCTCTGGCCCCTTAGAAAAAAAATTTGCTGACCCCTATTATATTATAGAACCTTGCATAACTTAAAGATAACTATAATGTATTTTCAACTTTAGATCAATAGTTTATATTTAGGCATGCAAAATAGCTCAATTATGAGTGGGGCGATAAAATGAGAAGGAGGCCTGTACCTGTTCAGTCAATGATTACCTGGTAAAGAGAGCACACTTCTATTAAGTTAAGACAAAATATAGAAAAATGTACCCAATTTAGGCATGAACTCATCTATCTCAGATTCCATTAAGGGTGCTTTAGACACTAAAATCAATTCAACATAACACTGAAGGTGAACAGCTGCAGATACAGAAAAATAAATTAGAGGCTTCTGGCAAAAGATGACGGTAGAGAGGAATAGTCTGGTAATGGAGGAGATGGAGCAAAGTTGTAAAGTTATTAAAATTATAATGACCTGACACTTCTTTCTGAAAATTTGTTTAGTTCTGTGGAGTAAATCATGTACATGTTTAAAGCTTGGGACACTAAGAGCCCAGCACACATCATTCTGATGCTAGGATGGCAGTTCACTGCATTAGATGGAATAAGAGAAAAGCATAGCATTGCAACCCAATGAATATCTCAGTCTCCAGGACCCCAATGCATCTACCACACACTTAAGTCCCTTGAGTGATAAATGGTGATTCACTGAGCTCTCTTGGTTTACCTGCAAAGAGATTCTACTGTGTCATCTTAGGATGAACACGCTGAAATAGGGGCTAATTTTTCATTTCCTAGTTATCGTAAACAAAATGGCCAGCAGATGCTAATATATCAGCAATGGCTGTCTGCATACAGGGACACCAGTGTGTATGTGTGTGTCCTGAGATAGTGTCTCAGGGAGGTATTTTCTCCAGGTGATGCTTTATGGCTCTCCACTTTATCTACTAGCACCACTGTAACATTCTGTCTTGGATCTTATCAGCATTTCTAATTCAAAAGGTTGATTCTGACCTACCTACAATCACCATAATAAAAGCAAAGGGGAGGGGAGGGAGGTTAAATTTAAACCACTGCAGGACATTTAGAAAAGGTAGGACTGCTGGCCTCCAGGAGGCATCAAAGCCACTACCCAGAGAGTCGTCTGGACACCTGAGAGAGGTATAAAAAGAAGAATGTTTTTCTTGGGCCTCAAGTGAGTTTAGTTAAAGTAATCCAAATGGGACACTTGCAAACACATCAAAGGGAGCTAACTGACTCATGCCTTAGAAAAGGCAAACAACTTACCAGCAGGGAGAATTGTTTCAAAGCTGTATGCTTTTTTGATAGAATAATTTGAGAACAGGTCTCCTTATTTTAGCTGAATTTTGTATCTGTACCAAATTGTAAAGTGAGTCAGTTTCAGCTAAATGTTGAAATATCCCTGAGAAACTGGGAATCAACACTCCTCTTTAATACTGCATGAACTCTGAGTAGTCCAAGAGTCAGCCACAGCATTAGATACACAGATTATCCATGAAGTTTATCATAATCCATATACAACTTGAAGAATTGTTCACATTACGGCATTTAAAGGACACAAAATTCCTTCTCTTCTTTATGTGTGCACTTCAATTTTATCATTGATATAAATATGCTAAAGTACTTTATCCAAAAGCCTAAAGAATACAATGTTAGAGGTGTGTGTGTGTGTGTGTGTGTGTGTGTGTGTGTGTGTGTGACCCTCTCCTTTCTTTTATTTTCTTTTTTTTAATATATTTTTATTGATTTCAGAGAGGAAGGGAGAGGGAGAGAAAGATAGAAACATCAATGATGAGAATCATTGCTAGGCTGCCTCCTGCAGGCCCCAACTGGGGATTGAGCTCACTACCTGGGCATGTGACCTTGACTGAAATTAATTTGGGGACCCTTCAGTCCACAGGTGGACAATCTATCAACTGAGCCAAACCATCTAGGCATCTCGTTTCTTTTTTAAGTAAAGTGATGATGACTTCGGAGAATCTAGACCCTTGTATGTCTATCAAAAGGCATCTGTGGTCAAGTTCTAATTCAGCTCTTGGACAGTCCCTGGACAGTTAGTAGAAACTCTGAGACTTCATTTTCACAGAAAGCCTTTTATTAATGTGAACCAATCACAGAACAAGCTGTATATTCCAAGGTGAATCAAACATCAGGATGTTCTAGAGTCAACATGAGCTCCAGGGAATGCAACTGATTAGACATTAGGCACCACTGATCCTGGGATGACCTGAAGACTGGAGAGATCACCCAGGCCTGGCTCAGCCCAAAGCTGAATGAGATATCCTTCCTTAGGTCAGGAAGAGATATCCTTTAGCTACAGAGTCCACCTTTTCTAATCAATGTGCATGGATGTAAGAACTAAATACAACTCAACAAACATGTTCTCTTGGAGCTATCTGAATTAACTAGATATATACTCCATTTATCCTATAATCTCTCCAGTATCTATTTAACAATAAAATCAATTATTTGGGATGATTCATTTAAATTTTTCAACACAATGATTATCTTCCCCAATCATATCTTGAGCATTATAAGAGCAAATAATGTATTTTTATATTTTACTAGAGGCCCAATGCATAAAATTCATGCACTTAGTGGGATCCTTCAGCCCAGCCTGTGACCTCTCACAATCCAGGAGGCCTCAGGGGATGTCTGACTGACAGCTTAGGCTTATGGAGAGTGGGCCTAAGAAATAAGTTGGACATCCTTAGTGCTGCTGCAGAGGTGGTCGAGGCTCCCACCACCACCACTGGGCTCACCACCCATGAGCCAGGCTTCTGGCTAAGCGGTGTTCCCCCTGTGGAAGCACACTGAACACCAGGGGACAGGTCCTGAATTGAGCATATGCCCCCTGGTGGTCAGTGTGTGTCATTCTGCCATTTGGTTGATTTGGATATTAGCCTTTTATTATATAGGATCTTTTTCTCCATGAAGGTGTTGAGTTCCTGGCACAATGCATTTTTTAGCAAGCCATACTTAGTGCAGAGTGCAACATCTCCATCCATGGTTCATTTTCTCCTCAATTTTGCTTTGTGAGAGTGTTTTGGAATGTGGATGATGACCATAACTTGGGGGATCATAACCTTTATTTATTTCACATAGTCTGCTGAGCAGTCTTCAGGAGACTCAACAAGCCTGGGTGGCCAGAGGAGAACTTGTTCTATAGACCTAGAGGTGAGAGGTTCTGTGTTCCATTACCAAGACCCTCAACCCACCCTGCTTCTTTATTGGGTCTACATTCAAACTAAAAGCTGGAGGTGGACTCCTCTATCCCATTCCCAGTTCCTTGATCCAGGTGATTTCCATTAAACACCAATTTAGCCATGGAAGGATCCAAGATGCCAGACTTTTAGGAAAACTAATTTTCATGTTCCTGCCTTTCTCTAAACTCCTCTGAGTAGCCAGCACTGGACAGTGTAATGTTCAAGTTCTGTCTTCTGGGAGGCCATCCCCTCTTCAATGTCTTTTTTGTATACCTTTGAGTAGCCTGTTCTACAACCATCATCCATTTTCAATTTTTACTAGACTTGCCAAATTTAGAATGTTTACACAAAGTCATATTTTTAAAATAATACCTTTGTTTCTCCAAATCAATGTGGCATAAGTCAGAGTCATGTGGTAAAAATTTTGTGATCAGATATCTGCTGATCATATACTCTGTATGAGGCCCCTTGTTGGGCCCTTAAGAAGCTAGGGAAATATATCCAGCATTGTTCCACTCAAGAGTGATGCTATTTTTATTTATTTTTATTTATTTTTATTTTTTTTTACAGAGAGGAAGGGAGAGAGATAGAGAGCTAGAAATGTCGATGAGAGAGAAACATCAACCAGCTGCCTCTTGCACACCCCCTACCAGGATGTGCCCACAACCAATGTACATGCTCTTGACCGGAATCGAACCTGGGACCCTTCAGTCCACAGACCGATGCTCTACCACTGAGCCAAACCGGTTTTGGCAAGAGTGACGCTATTAAAAAGGGCATTGGCACAGGAGTCAGAGGAAGTAGACATAAGATCTATTGTTCACTGCAGCAGGTCCTGAGACAAATCACCAATACTCCAGGCATAGTTTCCTCATGTGTAAGACAAGGATGGCATCACTGAGCTTGTTGGGTAATGATGAAAATAAATAAATGTTTGTGACAGTAATTTTAAATACATGAGGCACTAAAAAAATCATTATAAAATACAAAGATAAGAAGACAAATAAAGATGAGCACACTGTTGACTAAGTTAAGATAGAGAATATTCCCACTCAATATTTTCAAATAGACATCCACCAACAATCTTTTACAAATTGTCCCAGTGACTGGAGCAAGAGGACTCACTCTGTGCCCTTCAGGACAGAAAATGTCTTATTTTGGAGGGGTCAGGCCCATGGTGAAAAAATTAAACTGTAGTTAGATAAGATATAACTAGGTATATGCAGATAAAGTGGTAAGGAGGATTGGGGAAGTTTAGAAAGCTGAAAGAAAATTAAACATAGTCTCTAAAAGGGAAAAATAGAAAATAATTGGCATACTTTTTTTTTAAGAATATAAACCAGCTGTCACTAATTTTTGCCAAGATAAAAACCTTTGAATGTTAACGTAGATTTTCAGGTTTCAATAAATTTTTAAAAAATTAAGGTTCATAAACATATTAAAACATAGAGAAAATGTTCTCTCTTGCCCACAGGACCTTCCCAAACCTCTTGGCAAATGTTTCCTTGCTGATGGCACAATTACACTTGTGAAATTTAGAAAACTATACACACACACACACACACACACACACACACACACAAAAAAAAAAAAAAAAAATTATTTCCCAAATGTGCCCTAAGGCTAACTCCCCTATTTCCTGCTATAGACTTCTCTTCCAGCAGGAGAAAAGTTTTAGTTGTTCCGAAAAGCAATGATTCATACTGCACTTACACCTGATGCTGGCCCAGAGGTTCAGAGGCCATCAGGGAAGGCATCATAGAAGCGATGCTAGAGAACCCATGATTCAGCAGTGAGACAGTTATCTTACTGTTACTAACTAGCCATGTACATGCCCAGTGATATATGAGAGTCATTTAAGGTAGTTATTAAGGTTAGAAGAAAGGAAAAACATAAAGGAGAGGAAACAAAGCAATAGGGATGCAGACAAGGGATTAGACAAGTGCAACTAAACCTGTCCACCATGCCACACAAAGAAAAAACAAAACAAAACAACAACAAAACAACAACAACAACAACAGTTCCCCAGACTTTCAAACATATTATATATGTTCAAGGTGGGTAAAAGTAGGCTTATAGCCTGGCTGGTGTTGCCCAGTGATTGAGTGTCAAACTATGAACCAGAAAGTCAGGCTTCAATTCCCAGTCAGAGTACATGCTAAGGTTGCAGGCTTAATCCTCAGTTCGGGAATGTGCAGGAGGCAGCTGGTCAATGATTCTCTCTCATCACTGGTTTTTCTATCTCCCTCTCCCTTCCTCTCTGAAATCAATAAAAACATATGAAAAAAAAGAAGGTTTACAGTTGTGAGCACTCAAAACACAGAGTTTATTCCTGTATTATTATTCTTTGTTAAGTACTTGTATTATTTTTTCATACCAACAACTATAAACCTACTTTTGTGCCCCCCTGTATTTCTTCCCACTCTACTCTGTACTGACTTCAGTACACTTTCTGCAGGCAAATACCTAGAGTCAAGCACCTTAATGACCTATCCACAAGCAGAGCTCATTCCTTATCAGACAGCCAAATTGTAATGACCTAACTGGTGCTTCAGAGAGGTGGCTTAATTCAGGGTTTTAATGCACTTGCCATGGACTAAAGCTCAACAACAGAAGTTATCACTGTTAGGCAGCCTTCTACAAAGGTACAAAGGTGTGATTTAAACAAAACAAACTTCCTCTGAACTTCGGTGTGGTAGCTACCTTCACCTTGACTTAGAATCACACCAATAGGAATTGTACAGTTAGCCAATAAACAAGAAAATTAATAAATGTCAGCAAACATAGTGACAATAAAATACATTATTAAAAGTTGCACAAGAGCAACTTTAGTATAGAAAGGCACATATAAATTCTATGCAAATACATTTTAGTTCTGAGTCCATATATCTGTTTGGCTATAACTATCAGGAAAAAAATTAATGTAGTCCACTGCTCTATAACTACCATTTAATTTTGAGCAGACCATGATATTGAAAAAATTATTTTAGTTATATAGCATACTTGCCAAATATTTCATAAATGGTCATTGCAATACAACAGCTAGAAAAACAGAATCACTACTCTACCATAATGTTGAGTTTTAAGTGGGCAATAAATCATAGCACTCTCCATTCTGAATTCCAAGCCAGTTGAGAAATAGACGCAGGCTAAACGACCAGCAAACTTTATTGTGTGTGAAGCTGAATTGGCGAATGGGTCTGGGACCAGATGTAGACCTGGCCACACATCAGGCTTCCTATTTCTATTTATCATCCTATTTCTATTTATAGTTCCATTGCCCCCTGCAAAGATTAAATTAGCACGGGTATTCCCAAAGCAGGGAAAAGAATGCCTGAATAGGAAGCAGAGAGGGAGTGGTCTCACCAGTCCTGTGAAGACACTTCATCTAATCCCTCCAACTAGATAAGGGATGGAGCGTAGGCACAAGATATGTCACCTGGTATTTTTCTTTCCAGGAATAGCAATTGCTTCATAGTATGATATAGATGGGGAACCACCTTTTTCTAACATACGAGAAGCCCAAATAAACTCTCTCCAGGCAAACCTATCAATACAGATGGACTCTTAAGAGGAGCTAAAGAGCCAATCCTAAAGCATTGAAAGAGAGCTTGTTCATCAGAGTTTGGTATACGTTTGGGAATTTCAAAATTCGCTTTATGGTCATGTTGAAGCTGCCTCTTATTAACCAGTTAATAACTATCACTGTTTCTGTTAGTGGTTGAAATCTTAGTAATAGGCATTTGTTGGATCCAGATGTTTTGGAGTTTTGGACACTGGGGTGCCGGGAAAAATGTGAGATGGAAGAATTTTAAATATCACTCACAAGCTAAGAAATTACAATCCTAATTGTTAAGATGTTCATCGGGCCCATGAACCTTTCTTTACATCACAAATATCTGCCTCCTTCTTAAGGGGCCCAGAAATGTAATTTACATCAGGGTGCCAGCCTGGATTCTCTAGCACAGCCCAACTATGCTGTCAGCCCCAAATTGCAAGAGATGCATATAATCATGATATTCACTGTGTCAGTCTAGGCAATAATGATACCCGCCGCCTGCAATGAAACTAAAGTATAGGAGCTGCCTGTCAGTTGCCTCTGGCTAAGTGATACAATCTACAATTTAGTTAACAAACTGAGACATCAGAAAAACCAGTGCTTTCAATGGGTTTCCTTACTTTGCTTGTCTTTTTCAGCCTGTCTTACTGGTAGGAGGTGGCCCCAGTGGAGTTAAATAGACAAAAACAAACATAAAGTGGAATCTGCTCTAGAAGTGGAAAACCCAGTAAAACCATGTCTTGGTGATGGTAACACTACTGTTGCCAGCTGGGCAAATGTCAAACTCTTCAGCTTGGAATCTTAGATCCTCCATTATCAGGAACCAACAATTTGTTCCTGGTATTCTTACCAAACT
Source organism: Pipistrellus kuhlii (assembly GCF_014108245.1). NCBI lineage: Eukaryota > Metazoa > Chordata > Mammalia > Chiroptera > Vespertilionidae > Pipistrellus > Pipistrellus kuhlii. Next base: position 7,969,420 of record NW_023425404.1, read on the forward strand.
TTCTGCACTTCTGCACCATCCTTAATCATTGATTTGTCTAGCCATTCATTCAGCAAGTGTGTGTTTAACACCTTCTGTGTACAAGATATTATGTCAGGCATCAATTCCAAAATTAACAGCAGCATCTCCCTTTCAAATACTTCTTGTGCCAATTCAGAGTCCCAAGGATGGGATGGATGGTGACAACTATCAAGGATGGAACTTGGGATGAATTTCAATGGGCTGTTATAAGGTAACCCACATTAGGCTTCTGGGGAATTTTTACAACTCCAACAGATCTTTAATGATCTACTCAAGGACAGTAAAGATGTGAAAGAGACTGGCTATAATTAGAGTGAAGTGAGAAAACTTTATAATGGAAGGGTTTAAATTTAATGCTGAACCTGGACAAAATGTAGACGGTTCAATTTGAATGATCTCATTTTAACAGAACCAAAGAGATTTAAGATCACTGAACTTGGGTTTGGAATCCAGGGAACCTGAGTATAATCCTAGACTGTTCCATAGGAGTCAAGTAAGATCTGAATGTTGGTACTCTCTGAGTACTGGCTTTCTTATCTTAAAAATAGCAATAAAAATACTTAGTCTATGTACCACAGAGAATAGTTATGATAATGAATTGAGATAATATATGTAAAAGTGCCTGGTAAATTGTAATGCACAATACATGTACCAAATCATTAGGTGCTCTACATTAATTGTTGATTTTATTTTATACTAGAGGCTCAGTGCATGAAATTTGTGCATGGGGGAGGGTCCACTAAGCCCAGTCTGCACCCTCTCTAATCTGGGACCCCTCAGGGATCAGGCCTAAACCAGCAGTCAGACATCCCTCTCACAATCCTGGACTGCTAGCTCCTAACAGCTCACCTGTCTGCTGGCCAGATTTCCTGATTGCCCCTAACTGCCTCTGTCTGCTGGCCCGATTGCCTGTAACTGCCCTCCCCCCCTTCCAGCCTGGTCACCTCCAATCACCTCCCTGCCAGCCTGATTGCCCCCAACTGCCCCCTCCTGCCAGTTTGGTCACTCCAGGCAGTCTGCTGTTTGGCCATTAGGTGGCCCCTCACTGCCCCTTCTCCCCCCCTCCCTGCCTGTCACTGCCCCACCTGCCAATGTGGTCATTCCACACAGCCTGCTGTTTGGTTGTTGCTTGAGGGCATCACAACCAATTTGCATAATACCCTTTTATTAGCATAGAAATGTATGTGACTTTTTCTTCCTCTATCTTTTACTTTGATAATTTTTCAAAGGCTGTTTTCACCCTCTTTAAAACCTTCAGTAGAAGCAGGAAATGCTTCACTTCATACTTATCTATGGTATTTCTTTTATCAGAGAAAATCAAAGTGCTCCTTAGAAATTATCTTACTAATCTCTTGGCTAGAAGTAAGTAAGGAGAGACATATTTTGCACAGTTGTGTAAAAAACTGTTTTACAAATAGAAAAGCCAAAGATAAACTTTCCTAAGTCACATAATGAGTAAAAAGCAGAACCAGAAGAGACCCAGGCATCTTTTTTTATACAATCTTCTGCTTTCCCCATCACATGTATCCAAAAGTCCTCTCCTCCCAGGAGACTTCCAAGTGTAGATCTGCCTCTCCAGCTCTGAAATAAGTAACTATTTATTTTAAAGGGTTAACCTCTGTTTCCTCATCAAAAATTCTGTCAAAAGAATTTTTACAGAGATAAAGAAAGAAATAATACATATGTAATAATCAATATTTATGAAAGAAACCTAGTCTAGAATCTGTAACATATTAGATAAAAAATTTTGTTTTATGTACTAGTAGAGAAGATGGGTATATATAAATCTCAAGAGTGGCTGGCCCAAAATATAGGGAGTCAAGTGTAATTATGAAAAACACTTAGGTGGATCATTATTAGTGAATTTCACAAATAATAATGCAATCAACCAATATGCATTTATTGAGCATATACTACATACAAAGAGTTGTGCTGGATCCTAAAGATATCAAGATGGATAGAAACAGTGTAGGCTCTCAACAACTTTACAATTGAATGGGTGAGATAACACAGGAACCAAAAAGCTGCTCAAATATAGAAAGTTAGAAAGGAAGTAACAGATAAAGCTCAATAGGATTCAATGGAAATCATTCAGCTAGGGAGAACAAAGAAGGCTTCATCAAAGAGGTGGCTCATAGACTAGATTGTGAAGGATATCTAGAATTTAAACAAATAAAAGGAGTGAAAAGAAGATTGATGAAATCACATTCTAAGCAATGGGGCTAGTGTGGCCAATAGCAAAGATTAAGCGAATCATGAAGTGTGATTAGGGTATGACTTTTATCAGAATATAGTGTATACACTAGAGAGAAATGGGTTTTGCTGGATATAAAGGTAGGTTGAGAACATATAACATGAATTTGAATACTGAATTAAGAAATATAAGCTCTTTTCTAGTCATCATTTGAAACCCATTAAGTGAAATGACCCACTAAAAAAATAAAGAAAGAAAAATACTTTAGATACATTTGACCAAGTTGTGAGCAGATGGGGAAGAGGTAGAGGAGGTAAAATATAACAGATAAAATAGGGATGAGGTAACAGATGGCATGAAATCCCAGAAGAGCCAAAAGGCAGGAGGCCAAGGACATAGGTAGATTTGGTTGTGGAAAGGGTGCAAGCCAATTTTTCCTCTGAAACAGAAAGGAAAGAGGAATAGTAGCAGCTGCACTGTGATGCAGTGAGATCACCCTACTTTGAAAGATGGCAAATAATATCTATACAATCATTTGTTAGAGACACTAGAGAGAGGATTTTTTAAATTGAGTTGGCAATAAACTGAGATCTTTATGGTCCCGTTTAAATCTATGATAGAAAATGTACCAATATGGTCCTCATTTTCAAAATGGAGAAATATATGCATTCATACAAGTAACAGACTATCAACTTATTTAGAAGATAAATAATCAAATGGCAGGTGAAATTGACTCACAAAAAGATTTTGTTCAGCTGGCAAAGTCTTCTAGGTGAAAGGTGAATATTTCTGTACACAGGTATGTGCACACGTGTGCACACACACGTGCACACCCTTCAGATCTAAATGTTTACTACCTGCTGGGCCTTTATGAGCACTTGACTTTGTGACCTCTGGGCTGGAAAAAATCAGGGGAGATGCAGTGAGCTGGCAGGGCTTCATTAAGAATAGTCAAACCAAACTAATCTCATTTTATTGAGAATACATTGGCCAAGTGGGAGGATTAGGATAATGATTTGGACAGAGTGTAAAATCACAACAAAGCATCAGAAATGGTCTTTAATGATATCTTTGAGATCACAATAAAGGAAAATGGGGAACATTTACCTGTTACAAGAATTTATAGACAGCCCAGTGAACAGATGGCCAGATCTTGCAGGAAAAACCACAGGACTAAGCCCTTAACAACTACCTGGTCAAAACTTGTATCTGCGATGTGGATGAAGAAAGAGAAGCCCTGGTTACAAGTTTAGACCTGTCTTATATGTGGGAAAAATATAATGAATGTCAAAATGCAAATGCTCAGAGAGATTGAGATAACAGAGAGTAAAACACATGAAAAGATAATGAAGATAAATATTCATTCATATAAAATAAACAATTGCATAGGTTTAAGATTGGGATGATGCAGTTCAGGAAGTAGAGATGAAGGTATTATGTGGCCAAGAATTCAATAGGACCTAGAAGTGGGATAGAATTTCTACTTAAGAAAGAAGAAACTTCTAGAGAAACTCTGGATGCATGGTTAGAAATGCTGCTATTGGAGATAGGAGCAGTGATGATCTCCCTGTGCTCAATAGGATCCAGGCAAAGGGCAGAACATCCTGCTCTCTAGTAAACATTCTGCTTTAGTAGAGTCATCAATAGGCTTTAATGCCAATCCATGGTAGCATGACAAGAATGGTGAAATTTGCGGAAATTCTTTCACTTCATTTGAGGAATGATTATGGAAATTAGAAAAGCCAAGATTTGATGAGGGAAATGAGCAAGGTGTCATAACAAAGAACTACCTCATGAAAAAAGGAGTGCATAGTCATTTTTGTTTCTGAATTTAGACTCCTGAGGAATGGGGAGAATGTGTAGTGGAGATGCATTTTGAATAAAAATAAGTTTTTCTCCCCACCATTGGAATGTCCTTACAATACAGCAGGCTGCCTTGCACATCCATGGGAAAACTCCTGGAAAAACTCAAGCAGCCACTGGAAATGCATCTGTCAGTACTGTTGTGGAAGAATTGCTACATTTGGAGGGGGAGTTAAGCTAGATGACTAATGATATCCTATCCATATAAAAAAGTTTAAATTGATATCAAGTATAACCAAATAGGTCAAATAGGTATTTAGTTGGTCTTGTGGTAAATTAAATTATGGTTCTATCTCTTCCTTGTCTGGTGTATTGTCAAACTTTACAATGTCTTTCCACTGAGGGAAACTTTGCACCCTGTGACTATGGCATCTCAACATGAACTTTCTGGCCAATAGAATAGAAGTGTATGTTATGCAAACAGGCTTTAAACATGATTTTACAGTATGTGTTGCCCTTTTGTGCTCTAGAATGTATCATGAAAAGAATATGCCTCAAGTAGCCCATGCCCCTTCAGCTGGAATTCCAGCTGAAGGGGCATGGGCTAAAATCACATAGAGCAGACCTGAACCTAATTCCAGCTTGGAGCTAATCCTAGCTCACTTGCACCCCAAAGAAGAGCTACGATGCTGAGCTCAGCTGAGATAAAAGAAACCTCAGTCAACCTTTAGGCATATAGAACATGGGGATAAACACTTGACATTATAAGCTACTAGATTTTGGTGTGGTTTAGCTGTGCAGCATTATTAAGCAAGGACTAGTATACTCAGCTTCAGGAAACAAAAGATTCAAAAGTTTTTTTGATTGATACTGACATAGAAATTGTGATCCAAATGTAAGGATATGGCCATATGGCTCTTTTGTTTTTCCCTCCACATTTATTAAATAAGAAATTGCCAAGTTACGTATATCCCCTTTTTGCATGTAATTTAAACCTTTGAACTATCACAATGGTGGTATTGTAATCCATTCTATATAGCTGTTTATTCAGCTTCCCTGAGTCACTAGTAGAACCACTTCTCTTACCTTAAAGCTAATGGGAGTGCATTGTGGATTAGTCATGAGCTTAGAAGACTTCCTTCTATCAATATTTGAGATTATCAGTCTATTCTTTTGTTGGTGAATCAGTGGTCAGCATTATTCCTTTTTCCTCTACATCACAATGTAATTTTACTCTATCTTAAAAAATGGATAGCCATGACAAGTAGAATGTCAATCATAGAGAGACTTCCTGTGTCTGAACTGAAACCAAGCTTGAGCTTTTAGAGTGTGTGTGTGTGTGTGTGTGTGTGTGTGTGTGTGTGTGTGTGCCTCCCCCCACCCCAAGAAATTCAATTTCTCTGCAAGGCCAAAACTTTTGTTTACAGGAGTTAAAATATATGGAGATACTTTTGCTACTGCATTAAGGACTTTATAAAGAACCTATTGGTAATCAATATAAAAAGAAAAAGGCCAAATTGTAAAACAAGTAAAAGAAATAGTGGTACCAAGATTATGAACAATAAATGGTTGGCCCACTATAGAGGTTCAACACATATTTCTTGGTTATGGTCAAGTTAGTGAGAACATTAGGAATGTGAAGTCTAATAATTACTAGTTTGAGAAAAAATATTAATTACCAATGCTGGTATGCATATTCTTTGCTTGAAACCCAAAAAATGCACCAATATTAGGTATCAGAATTGCTGAAAACAGCCATATATAAGCATTCTCATTCACTTAATACCATCAATAAGCAATGCTTCGCAACAATTTACAGAATGCTCTTATATGATTAAAAGCAAAGAATTCCATCCCACAACTGGAAAAAGTATCACTTATAAATTTAAAAAAAAATCAATTCACTATTTCAAAAAATTAATTTGGACTCTGTGGCTTATGTAAATTCTCCCACTGTTTTTCCTACTTGAATCTATTGGATAAGTTATTTCTATTTGTTTCCTTCCTCAAAGAATGACACTGTAGGGGGAACATAAGGAATAATCCTCAGTTATATCCCTACAAGGATAACTGTGCTGCTCTGAGTTCAGAGTTGTTGCATTTACTAAAGCCTCCCTTTGGAAGTCTCTGAGGCACCTGATTCATTCATCTTTCCCTGAGAAGGAGAGAGAGGGAAAAGGATTTGTTACCTGAAATGGAAGCCAAAAGGAAGTAGCCTCTATTCAAGGTCATGTCCCAAAGCACAACACTTGATTCTCTGGCGACAACTGCTCTTTCCTTAGCTACCAATAACAAAAAAAAATCCATGCCTTCAGTTAGTTCTGGTTACCCCAAGTGTTCCCAGCAGAAAGCAAATATGAGGCAAGAGGTGTGCCTTTAATTTATTTATGCTCCTACTCAAGAAATAGCTTCATACCCTGCTCAAGACTGCCATTATAATCTGTGAGTCCTCTCCTGGTCTGCATTTCTCCCCTTTGTCTCTTCACTGAATTCACAATCATGACAACCTTTTAATGATAATTAAAAATTTAATTCAGATAAAGATTTAAAATACTCCATGAAATAACCAAAGCCACCTCAGGGCTCCACTATCCCATCTAATAAAGAGGGAATGCTAATTGACCCTCACACCAACACAAACAATGGTGCCCACAACCAATAAGGAGGGAATATGCAAAATTAACTGTCACACCCTCAAAGATGGTAGCACCCACAGCCACAAGATGGCAGCTCCCAGACTCTTCAGCCCTGCTGGGGTGGCAGGTGCATAGCAAGGCTGGGTCTACTGGACCTATCAGTACTTCTGCCTCTGGAGTCCCCCAGGCCCCTCAGCCTCCCAGCCACCCAGGGCTGGCTCAAGGTGCAGGCAAGCCTCTAATGGTGGCTACCCAGTCACCCAGAGCCACCTAAGGCTCAAGTAACCAGGACCGGCTGAGGCTTGAGCTGCTGGCAGCGGCAGCAGCAGAGGTGTGATGGGGCATTCCCTTACCCTGATTGCCAGGTCACCTCCTTCCCCTGAGGGCTCCCAGACTGTAAGAGGGAGCAGGCTGGGCTGAGGGACCTCCTCCAGTGAATGAATTTTCATGCACTGGGCATCTAGTGACTATATAAAAAGATATCTCTTAACAAAAAAAAAAAGCCATAATTAGTAACTGGTCCAAAGACTCTTTAAATTTTTTCTTGATGAAATATCTATATGTGTTTTATTAAAATTCATTTTTTCTTCATCTTTGGGAGTGTGCACACCTATTTCCAGGTGTTGGTCAGGGGGAGAACAGAGTATGTAAATGTGGGTGTATGTGTGTGAAAAAGGCCCATGACACAGAACCACATGACAGAGAGATGAAAGGCCAGGGAAGGGTGAGTTGCCACCTTGCTTGTTCCTCCCCTGGCAATTCAGTTCTGTCCAAATAACTCTCCATTAATGCACCAAGCAGGGACATTTCACATTTCCTTCTTAGGATCATAATGACAGCTCACCAGCTGTTCTGTGCTATTTTTGCCATGATGGCATTGGTAAGCCACAGTGCATCCTCCATCCCTCTGCCAACAGCAATGCTGCCTGCTGTTCAGTGCTTAAGGTCTGTTCCCCAACCTAGACTCTGCCATGCTGTTCATTTGCCACTCACCTTTCACTTATGGGATTTTAAGAGTCATCAATACATGGTCCCTTGAGGAAAAAGATGGTGGTGGTGACTGAGATGACTGTATGAAAAACAGTTTTACAAGTATGTTTCTATTACAAGAGTAATTATTAAAATATATAAAGATTTAATATTGCAATAGCTATATTTTCATTGTTTTCCAATACTTGAAAAGAGTAACACAAAGCAGAAAAAAATTTGGTATTGCATTGCTCAAAACTAGATTTTGCATTCTTATTCTTTCCTTTTGAACTAGATACATTTTTGAATGTCAGTTTTCCCATCTATAAAATGGGATTTTGCTTCAACCAAAGAAATCAATAAGACTACAAAACTAGGAGGAAAAAACAACAAATATAACTTGAATCTAGGTTTCATAAAACTTAGTTAAAGTTTTTCCTCTATTTAAAGACCACCTCATCAAAGTAAACAGAAAGGAGAGAGAAGTAGAGTGGGGCTTCCCAGAAAAGTTATGTTTCCAGGCTTACGGCATGTTAGGAGCCACTGGCTAGGAAAGAGAAGGGTGAGAAACCTTTGTCCAGAGGCAAATGCACTTAAAATATAAGAGATGGCAACTGACACAAGAATAAAATTAAAAACAAACAAACAAACAAACAAAAAACCACAAAGAAACATGTGCCCAGGCCTTGGTGTGTATGATACAGAAATAAATCTATTATATCCCCCATCAGTCCCTTGGAACATCATAATTACAACAAAACAATCTTTATAAACTGGATTTGGGGTTAGGGGTTCCAAACATACTCTTAAGAGCTGACTAATCAGGTCTTATTTCCTTCATCTCCCACTTGCTTGCTGCCAGCCCCTGGATCTTTTTTTTTATTTTATTTTTTCCTCTGGAAATATCTAAGACATCCAGAGTGAATAGAAGTATCTTCAATAAGATTCTCTTTCTGCTACACTATATGGTTACAGTACACTCAGTTTGTTTTTACCTCACTATCCTACATCCACTATAGCTCCCACGACTGTGAGAGATATGACTCAGTGTCTTCACAATGCAGCGAGGATTCCAGACCAGAGCATAGCCTAGTCAGGACACTGTTTATGAAGTGAAGGCTAACAATAATAATTATCCCATCAAACCTTTCTTTTTAAAAAAAAAAATATTTTTGCATTGATTTCAGAGAGGAAGGGAAAGGGAGAAAGACATAAAAACATCAATGCTGAGAGAAAATAATCTATCAGCTACCTCCTGTCATGCCCCATACTGTGGATCAAGCCCTCAATCTGGGCATGTGTCCTGACTGGGAATCAAACCATGACCTTCTGGTTCATAGGTCAATGCTCAATCACTGATCCATGCCAACCAGGTCATCAAGCCTTTCTTAATACTTTATCTCTGTGAGGCAATGTTCTAAGTGCAATACATATGCATTTGTCCTTCAGATTAACTCAGTGAGGTAGATAGTGTCATCATTATTGCATTTCACTGATGGCAAAAACTGCCCCAAATCACACAGCTTTTAAGTGGAGGAGACAGGATCCTCTTCCAGGCTGTCTGGCTGCAGTTCAATGCCTGTACTATCAGGACTTGTATACCATCCATTGCATGTATTAAATCAAGAAACTCAATGCTTTATCACTTAAAGGGCCCTCAATGAGTTACACAGTTTACTTGCATGTGCTGTGTCCTGGTTATCCACCTGATATGGAGCAGTTTAGTGGAGTCATTTATCCTTTCTGAGCAGGGAAATGAACAGGACAGACTAAATGTCCTCAAATGCCTTTGCTAACTTGGCCATCTCTGCCCCTAGTGGAGGAGGCTAGGTCCCTGGGGTGCTGTTGCATCTGGCCCATGAGCTCCTCTGGTCTTCCTCTGCATTGATTGTCAGAAGACAGTGGGTTGAATGCTTCCAGGCATTTTACACTCTGTGTAATCACAGAGTGAACATATCCCTTAGGGAATACTCGCTTTGATTTCCAGATCAAGTGCCACATCTGTGGTGCTTCTGCTCTCTGGGTGTAAAATCAACAGATAATCTCAGGGGGTACTTGGGTCTCTGCCTTTCTGCTCCAGGTTAGGTGCCCCCAAGACCAAAAACTTAGGCTTCACTTTGTCAGAGGCCAGTCTACACACTCTGCATGACACAAAAGTTATCTCAATGGAAGGTGAACTGACCACGACAGCAGAGGGTGATGTGATGGGAAAAGAGAAGCCCAGGACCACTGTCAAAGAGATTAAATCCCTGGATTTCCTCCACACCTCATCATAGCAATGACACATCAGCACAAAGAAATTCCGAAGAAGCAGAGTCACATCTGGTATTATGAGTTGAATTATGTCCCTGAGAAGAAATGCTGAAGTTTTTATTCCCAGTACCTATAAATCTGACCTTATTTTGAAATAGGATATTTCCAGATGTAATCAAATGATGATGAGGTCATTAGGGCATTCTCTAACACAGTGGTTCTCAGCCTTTCTGATGCTCCGATCCTTTAATACAGTTCCTCATGTTGTGGTGACCTCCCAACGATAAAATTATTTTTGTTGCTATTTCATACCTGTAATTTTGCTACTGTTATGAATTGTAATGTAAATATCTGTGTTTTTCAATGGTCTTAGGCTCACAGGTTAAGAACCACTGCTTTAGAGCTTAAGATCATCAGAAAACACAGATATTTACAATCCGATTCATTAACAGTAGCAAAATTACAGGTATGAAGTAGCAACCAAAATAATTTTATGGTTGGGGGTCACCACAACATGAGGAACTGTATTAAAGGGTCAGAAAGGTTGAGAGCCACTGTGACTAGTGTCTTTCTAAGGGGGAAATGCCATATGACAAGAGATACAAGTAGATTGCTATGTGATGAATGAGGCAGTGACTAGAGTAGGGGTGTCGAACTCAATCTTAGAAGGGTCCAAAATCTAAAATCCCGCCTAAATTGCAGGCCGAGTGGTTTACTGAACAGTCATAAACTGTCATTGTGATGGAAACGCAGCGGAGTGCAGTGATGACAGCCCGGTGGGGCCACATTGCAAGGCCTGGCGAGATGGATTTGGCCCGCGGGCCTTGTGTTTGACACATGTGGAGTAGAGTGTTACAGCTGCAAGCCAAGGAATACCAAAGCTAGATGGCCATTGCTTAAGGCTAGGAGAAAGCAAGAAAGGGTTCTACTGGGAGACTTTAGAAGGAGATTGGTATTGTATTGATTAAACTATTCCTTCATAGCTTTCCTAACAAATTTTGTCAAATTCTTGAGTCCAAAAGAAAAAAAAGAAGAAGAACATTAGGGATAGGGTATTTATTTTCCATACTTCCTGAAGTATCAGTTACTTTACTGAGCACCTAATCTATGTGACATATTAAGCAGATAGATGTTTCAGTGATGCATAAAGAGGAAGATACAGCACTATTTCTCAAGGAGCGAGCATGCCTACATGGAGTCGGTAGCTTTCAAAAGATTTGTATCTGATTTCCAACCACCAAAAAGTTCCCCTGCTCTTATTCTGATCCTTTCTTCTCCAGCACTTATTGCTATTGGCAAGTGATTTATAGTTTACCTAATTTGAGCATCATCTGCCTCTTCTCACTAGAAGATGCCATACATGGGGACAAATACCTTCTTCAGTAGTTCCCTTGAGAGCCCTTCCAGAAACACAGTAGGCACTCAGTAAATAAAGGACCCAGAGAATGCATGACTTTAGCACACTAGAAGATACTTTTTTAGCTGGTAAATTACTCAGAGATTGGTGTTCTTTCCTTGGCCTAAGCCAGGTTGGTGTAAAAGCCGTCCCCTATTTCTGCAGTTTCTAGCAGGAAGACAGTTTATGTAGTAGGATCCTGCTGAGCACTTACCAAAAGAGAGTTAATCTCTCAATTCAAGCATCCTCAGATCTGAATACATCTCTACAAGGAGAGATTAGGAACCACTATAGCAAGAGATAGATGTATTGAGAACTTTGAGCATAATGTTTGAACAGTAAGCAATAATTGCAAGTAGAGAGATAGAGCTTCTTTTGCCTCCAGTCTAAATTTCTTATTTATGGTAGAAATATTGTCCTGCAAATGGCCAGAGGCTTAGACAGAAATCAGTGTATGATACATAAAATAAAGAAATAGGGGGACAGGAATCCCAAAACAGCCAGAAATGTGAAAATTCCTTCAGCCTTACCTGGCTATGATGTTTACCAACAACTCAGTGAAGAGAAATGAGTTAATGTTAGCAACTCACACAAAAGATCATGTGCAAATTTGGTATGCAAATGCCCACCAAACCTCAATTTCACCATCTCTACTAACTCAGTTCCAAGTAGAAGAAAGTCTTTTTATTTTTAACTTGAAACCTGTGGACCAAAATAAAAATAACAGTCAAAACTCTCCAACCCAGCATGAACCAAGCCGGTCAGCAGTCTCCCTTGGAGGAATGCTTTGAGAACTAGGCTCAGTCAGCTGAGTGTGAGTCTCACTTCACCAATCCTCTGAGCTTTATTTCCATTGCTAGAACTCTCAAAAGTGAGCAGGCTCAGGGTTGTGCTTATGCTGAGAGGAGAAAAAAAAACATGTAAGAGTGATTTTCTTAATTTTTTTTTTTTTTTTTTTTTTTTTTTTTTTAGTACATACCCTTCTGGTAGAAACTATCAAACATTCACTTCTGACCACAATGGTGCCATTTGTCAAATTACTATTCCAGTGAGTTAAATCATGCCCCTGTGGACAGAAAAGTTAAGCTTTTTCCAAGAAGCCCCATTTCCACCCAGGAAGCAGCTTATCTGCATTGCAAGAGCTGACTCTGTGTTATTATGTTGCCACAGCAGCTGGGTTCATAGGTTAAGCACATGGTGTGTTAACAACAATTTCTTTTCATCCTTTTAAAGTTATTTTCATTTCATTAGCTAGCTCCCTGCTCTTTAATGATCCCCTGCTTAGGCTTTGTTGCTGCCATCATCAAGTTTCTAGCAAGGGAAAGAGTTGCTACCTTCAAGCCAGTGTGTACAAACTGAGCACACACACCCTCACATACACACACACACACACACACACACACACACACACACACACACACCTCCTCTAAACCATGTCTTTGACAAAGCTCAGCTGGATCTCACAGTCTCATTGTTCTTCTTCCTTTTGGGCTTTTGGATATCACCTTCTGTCAGTCCTTGTACCCTTTGCAACCCTGCTTACCTCCTACCAGCAGCTTCCATACAGTGACTGTCAACCTCCTGGAATCCGAGACTCACGATCCCCACATAGCTTGTGCTTTTAATTAAATTTGAGCCTCCTGCCACCCTGCCAAGATTCATAGATACCCTGAAAGGTTCAACATTAATTAACTAGAGCTCTATAAACTCTCCAAGCTGGAATAGTAGAAGAGGAAGGGCAGTAACATTGTGACATATCAGGATGTTTAACAGTTGTGTGGTGATACTGTTGAGGGAGGTGATATGCAGAACCAGCAGAAAGTCAGTGAGACATAGGGAAGATGAGCTCTTTATGTGACCATAATAACCTGGCAGAATGGAGCATTTATTTGAAAAATTAAATTTATCATTTATTTTCCCTTTCATTTGGGAAATTAAATCTGATCTTCCTTTCTTGCCCACTTTCTCCCTCACTGTCTTTAACAAAGTAGAAGTCAAAACAATGCTAAAAACAATACAGCCCCCAATTCAGTTTTTAGCATTTTTTTATCTGAAGACTAGAGGCCTGGTGCATGAAAATTCATGTACTGGAGGGTGGGTCTCTCACCCCGCCTTGCCCCCTCTCACAGTCCAGGAGCCCTCAGGGCAGGGAGGCAATCCAGCAATCAGGGGAAGGTGATGCCCCATCACACCTCTGCTGCTGCCACTGCTGGCAGTGCAAGCCTCAGAAGGCCTTGGGTACCTGAGCCTCAGGTGGCCCTGCACGACTAGGAGGCCACTATTGGAGGCTTGCCTGTGCCTTGGGATAGCCCTGAGTGGCTGGGATATTGAGGGCAGTTCCGGACACACCATGCGCCTGCCGTCCCCCCCGAGTTGGGTGTAAAGGACTGTGGGACTCCAGAAGCAGGCACAAGGAGTGGCCAGACCTGCCCTCAGGCCACACTGCACGCCTGCCACAACCCCTTCCCCCAGCAGGCCTGAAAGGACTGAGGGACTCTGGCAGGGCTGAGGGGACTGGGTACCGCCATCTTTTGCCTATGGATACTACCATATGTGTGATGGTGTGATGGCCGATTTGCATATTCCCTCTTTATTAGATAGGCTATTTCCCTGAGAATAATATATTAATTACTGGTAGCCACCACCTTTAAATTATCTGGATTTCTGTAATTCCCCATAATTTCCAAAGAGGAAACAGTACTGATATAGTTGAGCAATCATTGAATCTATAAGACAACAAAAATCTTAATAAAGTAAATGTATCTGATGGGTGAATTCCTGCAATATTCATGTTTCTTCAGTGTCTTTAATGGTAAGGAAGTCACTCTTCTATAAAGAGATCTTTCAATATCTAATAATTCTTGAAAATGCTGTGATTTCCATCAATTACAGTTGTTTTGAGTTCTTATAGAATGTGTCTAATGACTTTTTCTGGTAAATCTTTCTTTTTCATGGTAATATTCCAGACTTTAGACCTAATTCATGCCTGTGTGCCTGATCATAGGAACCTGCTTTATCTAACTGTTAATTGCTAGTGTTCTTTTAGCAGAAGACTTGGTTCTGCCATATTACTACTAGGCTTGTCAAAGGGCTGTGGGACATAATTCTTCTCCACCCTTATAGTAACTGTCTTCACATGGGCAGGTGAAGCCTGGCTTGCAAAGTACCTGAGTTAACTCAAAACCCTTCCTCCAAAAATTTCCTGCAAAGTCCAATCAGAAGAGTCTTCAAATTGGTTGTAAACAGGTATCATCTAGAGATAAAAGATATTTCAAAGACTCACGGAATTGATAAATTAGAAAGAAAGTGATACTTCTAAAATATCACAGGAACCATATGAGGAAAAACAACAGCTTTTTGTTTGTACCTAGTAAAAATCCTCAGGGCCACTATTTGGGAGGCAAAAATCTGGAAGGCAAAAATGTGGAATTTCTGCAATCACTTCCTACACTGAAAAAATGCCACTCACACTATCTTCCCCCCCCCCCCCAAAAAAAAGGTAAGAAACATTCTTTTCAGCTATCATCCCTTGAGCACTTCCTACATGTCAGTACACTAAAAGCTTTATATATGGTACCTCAATGATCCTCTAATTACCAGATGACTTAGTGTTACTGCTCAAACTTTAAAAAGAGGTTAATAATCATACCTACTGTCATAGAGACAGTGAGTGCTACTATCACAATGTGACCCATTCTATCTAATATTCATTGAATACATGGTTGAATTAATACAAAAATAAACAAATGAAGGCAGTGCTGCCTAAAATGCCCCTTCCCTACCCCTGGCTTTTAGTGAGCCTCTGTAAATTGATAATAATGCTGAGGTGGCACAGTCCAGTAGTCTAAAGGATCTCTTCCCAGAATGGCCAAAGAGATTTTGTAACTCTTAACAAACCCTGTATTTCTATCACCAACCAACTGGCCAGGAACTCACCTCAAGAAGAGGCTGTGAGCCCTAGCCGATTTGGCTCAGTGGATAGAGTGTCAGCCTGCAGACAAAAGGGTCCCAGGTTTGATTCTGGTCAAGGGCATGTACCTTGGTTGCAGACACATTCCCAGTAGGAGGTATACAGGGGGCAACTGATCGATGTTTCTCTCTCATCTGATGTTTCTAACTCTCTATCCCTCTCTCTTCCTCTCTGTAAAAAAATGGATACAATATATTTAAAAAAAGAAAGAAGAGGGTGTGAAAAGCCAATAATTGCCATTTTGAAAACTAGAATACCTACTTCTTATTGCTACACTAGAGGCCTGATGCACAAAATCCATGCAAGAGGCTCAGCCTCCACTGCTGTGGCAGGGGCCTCTGCCACCTCTGCTGCCTCTGCCTCCTCTGCCTTGGCTCCCACCACTGTGCTGTGGCTTTGTCTGGAAGGACGTCCAGAAGAATGTCTGGTCTAATTAACATAGTATGCTTTTATTATTATAGATGATATAAATTTCAAAAGAGGGATACTTTATAACGAAATCCATGTGTCATTATCTTATATCCCATATGTGTATAGGAGCCAGCCAAGGCTGCTGCCATTCTTCTTATCCCTTCTTCAGTCTATCTAATCAGACAGCTACCTGTAAACTCTAAGTGGTCTGATAATTGGCCAGTCCAACCTATTCATCTTACCTATCTTTCTACCACTTTGCATCACTCCTTTCCTTTCCTTATTTACTAAAGATGTAAAGTAATAACCTTTAACCATTATTGGTATAGAATGATTACCCTATCTGAAACATCTAGAAACCTTGGAATGAAGGGATATTATCAAGGCTAAAGGTGCTGAGAAAGTTGGAGGTGTAAACACTCTAGGGGAGAGGCTAGTTCACAAAGAGGCAGTAAGGCATAAAGAAATAAATCTGAGTGAGGGATTATTTCTGCCCTAAATAGGTAAGCAATGGATCAATAAGAGCAAATGTCAAATTGCAAAGATGCTCAACACTGCAATGCTTGCAAGTCCACACATGTACAGAATGATGGAGTTTTTGAGCTAAAGATGTGAGAAAAATGGGGGTTCATGAGAGATTTGCCATATTCTGATTGCTCTTCTTAAGGAAATAGATAAAACTTAAAACTATGTTGAGCATCAGGAAATTGAACATGTGGGCTATTTTAGAGGTGAAAAAATGGGGAAATAACTGTTGAGACAGTGAACCAGTGAATGAAGGACTATAACTGAGATACATGACAATCCTAGGCACTGACAGGGGGTCTGGGCCATAGGCTGTCTTTTAGATCTAGAGTAGGCAACTCTAGTTGCACAAGGACCATCCTAAAGAATAGTCCCTTAGGGAAAAAGTCAATCAGAAAATTGCTGCTTTTACCAATTATAAACTTGAAGTGATTATTTAATAGCTCATATATTTATTCATGTACTATTCATTAAACTACTAAATGCATAGCACTGTATTTTTATAGAGACATACAATTGGAATACAATCTGAGCCAGACATGTAAATTAAGTAATGAAAATAATTATTTACTTCAAACCTACGTAGAGTTAGTATTATACTTGGTACATCACACAAACTTTGCAATTTCATTTTATTTAATCTTCACATGCATTATCATCTACTCTATTTTATAGGTGAAGAAATTATGGGTCAAAGAGGCTCAGTTACCTGCCCATAACTTATGGAGCTGAAAAGTGACAACGTCAGATTTTGAATTCAGGACAGGGTCACCACCAAACTTGAGCTGCTCATCCTGCACTGTGGTGTAACATAGCTGTGTTGGATATAGATGTGTATCTATAACACTGGATTCATAGCACCACTGGGAATAGAAGGGCAGGTTCAGGTCCACCCAAAGGGAGAAGGGAATCTTAGAGGTTTCAGAGAGAAGCTATTTAGAATATGGAGACTTATCTGACTTGAACAGTAGTGTATCCCATTTTGGAAATGGAATATAAAGTGAAATTCAAAAACTGGTATATACAATGAGTCTATAGTAAAACTATAAATAGAAACACTTTCTCCCATCACCATTTGGTCTTCGGAGTACTTATTCAGTGTGGGAAGACACACTGAAACTTTTTTTTGGAATATATTTTATTGATTTTTTACAGAGAGGAAGGGAGAGAGATAGAGAGCTAGAAACGTTGATGAGAGAGAAACATTGACCAGCCGCCTCTTGCACACCCTTCACTAGGGATGTGCCCGCAACCAACGTACATGCCCCTGACCAGAATATTTAACCCGAGACCTTTCAGTCCGCAGACTGATGCTCTACCACTGAGCCAAACCAGTTTTGGCCACATTGAAACTTTTGAAAAAGGAACTGATATTAGCCTTAGAAGAAACCATTCTGTATACATAATTATTGACTGATTTATTGGTTTTAGAGAGAGGAAGAGAGAGAGAGAGAGAGAGAGAGAGAGAGAGAGAGAGAGAGAGAGAGAGAGGGAGAGATACCTTTAGGAAAGAAAGATTGATAGAATGCCTTCCATATGCGCCCTGACTGGGAATTAAAATCATAACCTGGCTATGTGCCCTGACCAGGAATTGAACCCATAACCTTTTGGTTGACAGGATGATGCTCCAACCAACTGAGCCACACTGACCAAGGCTAGATCAAGTGATTTTAAAGCTCCATCTGAGGGAACAATATTGTGAGGGAATCATATGGCTCTTATGTTGTTGTTTTTGTGTGTGTGTGTGTTTTTTATTTTTTAATCTTTATCAGTGGCTTAGTCATGTGGGAAAAACAACATCTGCCAGATCACCTGCTCTACATCCAATCATTTTTATGGGTCATGGAGCTAACAAAAGGCAATCCTCATCTTTAGTAGATGAATAACAGTCATGATGGGAGGTTAGGTATCTAAACAAAAGCATCTGTAGGCGAGTTATGGATGGAAGAAGAATAAAAACTAAATACAATTAATAAAACCAAAATGCTCTAGTGTTCTACACTTTAAGGAGAACATATGAACTAGAGGCCTCAAGGATTTCTTTTATGGTTTCTAGAATATAAAAAATGTAGTATTTTAGAAGAAGCAAGTTAAAAGTTTATTCCAATCTCATTTAGGGAGTCAAAAGATGTTGGGAATGGTTGTTCATGGGTGATAAACTAATAGTTCAGAATTAATATTCTAAATGAGACCTCTGGGAAAGAATGGATTTTCATTTTCCTCCTGGCAAAAATACTTGGGTACTGTCTTTTAGCCCATTTTGACTTTGGTGGCATCACAGCAGAATTTCATATTGGGGCCAGAAGATTGCCTGCGCTCATTCTCAATCATACATGGTCATAAAACAAAAAGATACTGTGCCAGCATCTCTTTTTCATTCAAAGGAAATAAAACACATTTCCACAGCTGCCATGCCTTGAACTAAGTTGATTCTCTGAGTTTAATTAGATTGTAAAAACACAAAGAATAAACCAGATAATTGACAAACTATAAATGGAATAAAGACATTTCTATCCTAAAATGTGTTCCTAGGAAATGTAAAGTAAGAAGAATTGTGGCCAAGAAGAGTAAACATGTGATTATGTGCTGCTGCATTCATCTGCTACGATCTGCTTTTGCAGCTGTGAAAGGCATTGGCATAGGGTATGGTTGGTGAGTGGTGGCACATCCTTAAGAAAGAGGGGGACATTGTGCCTCTAATGTGGCTGGGATTAAAGGAATAAATAGAACTATAAGCCACAGAATTGAGACCAAGAAAATAGATCCTTAAGTGCCATCTGGATTTCTAATATCACAGTATTTGTCAATATCAATTAAATTTAAATTATTGTATTTTTCTCAGAGTATTCAGAAATCTTTACTGTTCCTGTATAAGAGATTAGATAATAAATATTCAATTATAATGAAATCATAATAAACTATATGATAATAGACAAATAATATTTATTGAGCCCTCTCTGGTATCCAGACACTGTGCTATTCATATACCCTAGCTCATTTAACTTTTAGCAATAGTATAATACAGGTACAATAATTATTCACATTCTATGAATAAGAAAATGTAATCTGTCCAGTGGTGTGGCTCACTGGTTGAGCATCAAAACATGAACCAGAAAGTCACCATTCAATTCCCAGTCAGGGCACATGCCAAGATTGTGGGTTTGATCCCTAAGATGTGGCGGGCAGGTTTGTTTCTCTCCCTGTCTCTCTTACCCTTTCTGAAATCAGTATTAAAAAATGGAAAAAGTAAACTTAAAAGGTTAAGAAAATGACTAAAGTCATGTAGTTAGCAAGTGATAGAACAATCTATGAAGCTCTTTGAAAATGTTTCTGAGTTCTGGAAGGACTCTCTATGTTTTACTTGGTTCTGAGTCTAGAAGCACTTTCCAATGGTGAAATAATCATTTCCTACCCTGTAATTAATGGGTCAGTATCTGTTTGTTAGGGCTGCTATAAAAAATACCATAGCTTATAAAAACAGAAATCTATTTCTCATCATTCTAAAAGGCTAAGAAATTCAAAATCAAAGTGCAGATTTGATGTCTGGTGAGAGCCTGTTTTTGCTGTAACCTCATGCAGAGAAGGGGCAAAGGCACTAATCCCCTTCATGAGAGCTTCACCTTTATGACCTTATCACTGCCCAAAGGCCCTAACTCCTACTATCATCACCTTGAAGGGTAATATTTTAACATGAATTTTGAAGGGACATAAATATTTAATCTATTACAATAAAAATGTTCATTTCTTTGTGAACCCATATCATATAACTCAGATAAGAAAAACATTGGTACTTTGTTCTGCCTCCATCACATGACTGTAAGCAACATCATAATCCAAGATTGCTTCATGATGCTCTAACATCACCAGGGGTAACACTGTGTCATCATGGGGAATGTGGTCAAGTTCCTCAGCCTTAATATAGTATTCTATCCCAGTTCTTCTCAACTCCACACACTGTCTGTTCCTAAAGTTCTTGCCAAAGTGCAGCTTCTGACTCCCTAGGCCTGGAACAAGGTTGAGCTTCTACATTTGAAACAAGTATCCCAGTAATGCCCAAGCTATTGGACAGAGTACACTTTGAGTAGAATGGTTGAGAAAACCTGGATTGAGTCAAAGGTTAAATGATCCATTCCTTTAATAGCAAAGAGTAGTCCTAATAAAGTATTGGATTTAGCCATGCTATAAATAATTTATTTGTTTTCCTAATTTGTAAATCAGGTTTAAAGATCAATTGTTCTTTAGGATACCAAAAAAAGTGCCCATTATTCAAAGTTATTATAATTTATTTATGGTAGAAAAAGTAAATTCTGTGCACACACACAAAAAAATGTCAGACCCTGGATCTTGGCTGGTCCCTCCCAAGAGTTTGTCCTTCCAGGTATAAGCAAAGGAACATTATAATTATACAGATTCAATATTCCATGAACTGGCTCAGCAAATTTTATATCTAAGGAAACAATTCAATATGTAAGGCTAATTCTATCATTTGTACCTGACAAAAAACACACAAAAAAACTCACTAAGTATTTACTTCCTCCATCCCCCCTCTCAGTGCCTCTTTCTATAGTGTATGCATCTTTCTCATAGACCCAATACCCTAAAATGGTATTTACCATTGACATCAATGTTTTGAAAGTGAGAGTTGCATCTTATTCAAATGTGTAACTGAGAAAACGCTTAGCATAGTTGAGTGATGATTAGTAATTATAATATTTACAACAGCAGATACTATTGACTAAATCCTTGTCTTATCCCTAGTCTTATGCTAAATGATTAATATACATCATTTCATCTCATCCTCAAAACTATATCCCATAATAATCATCATTATTTGTTACACAGGGAAGAAAAAACATTCATAATTGTATTTTGTTTTACTGATTTCTCTTTGGTATCTGAGTAGAGCTGATCACTCCTAGGCTCCTGAAATGGTCTCTTTCTTGTAGATTCTACTTTTCTGTTTCGCTTCTTCAGTTACTTCCCCCCCCCCCCCTTTTATCTTAAAGTGCCTTTGCTTTCTCCTACCACCTCATAAATATAGACTTCTCTCAATGTTTGAGCCATCCTCTGATCTTATCTCCATCTATTTTTTATTGCTTTCAAACCCCATATATTCTCAAGGCTTCAGTGATTCCCTCCATGCAAAATCTAAAATCTCTTTCTTCTCTTTCTTGGTCTTGGACTCCAATCTTCCATTTCCAACTGCCTCCCAGATATCTCTGCTTGACTCTTTCTCTGCCATCTCAAAAACAACAACAACAACAACAAAAAACCCTTTATTTTTATCTTTCCCTTAAAGCCAATACCCTCTAAGTTAATGGCCTAGTTGTGGTTATGGCACCATCAATTTTCCAATCATTTGTGCATGAATCTCTTTTTTTCCAAAATCTAATCAGCCACCCCATCAAGTACATTATTCCTTTAAAATGTGCCCACATTTGGACAAGTCTTTATAACATCACAGTAGTAGTATCATAATTAGTTTTCCCTCCATTCCTTCTCTTTTTTCACTTACCCTTGCATATGTCCTTAAATATTTCCCCAGGGCACCACTTGTCTGCTCAAAATATCTTTATAGTTTCACATTACCCAAATACTAATCCTTGATACTCAAAATTCTCCAAGAGTCCAAATAGCTACAGGTAACTTCCTTCAGCAGAGAGTAATTTCTGGAGAGGTACCCAGCTGAGAGCAGTCAACAGCCTGCACACATTCCTAGCAAGTGAGCATGTGCATCCTAGGGTTGGGAAGAGAATGAATTGGGCAGTGCACTCTAGTGTCCCATATGATAATTGACTGTCTCAGGCAAATTAGGTCAGGACTCAGTTTAAGGATTCTCTCCAAGTGAGAAGGGAATTGGCTATTACTTAAAGGTGTCATGATACAAAGCAAATGGAAAAGGGAGGAATGGATTTCAATCTGTAAGAAAGTGATATGAGATGAATCACTCCAATCTCTACAGACCCCCATTTCCTCATCTATAAAGCAAGGAAATTTGACTATTAAAACAGAAAACCCTCTGAACTCCTGCCCTGTGGTGATGTTTAGGTTTATGTGTTCCAATGGTTCCACACTGATTGATCCATACTGATTCCATGGAATGCATGGACATTTTGTAGACATTCCGCAGGCTTGCCAAGTCCATTGGAACACTCCAATTGCTTAATTCTTCCTCTCAAGCCTTTTTGGATCATTATCTCTCTTTTTCCTTTTCAACCCATCCCTTTGTTTCTTATTTCAAAATGCCTGGTGGGTTTTGGAATAGGGAAATGAGCTAGGAACAGTAGATTGACTGATTCTAACTCTATATCTATTATTTCAATCATTACCAAGTGGTGTCAAATACACCCCTAAAATATTTCTCTCATATATTGTCTCTTCCTCACTGTATGGGATGCTGCTCCCATGGCTCAGCCTCTCTTCCATCATCTCTTGCCTAGATATGGCAAGACTACTAGAAAGCCTATATCATCCAGCTGGAGGTCTGGCTGCCTTTCATCAATCCTCCTACCTATTTACACAATACTACCTATATAATGCAAAGCTGACTTTGCCACTTCTTTAAAAAAATATTTTAGCTCCCCACTGCCCAGATTAACTATAATCCTTGGTATGACCAATTTGACCCTAATGATCTAGATCTGTCTTCCTTGCTTAATTGTGACTTCATACTGCTGAATCTGAATTCTTGCACTATTATTTATTAGCTATGTATCAACCAACCCATGTCATTATGTTTTTACTTTGTCAAACATATAAGAAAGTAATATATAAAGAATCACCATCTCCTTTCCTCTTGTAAGTAGTTGACTAGAAGTATCCAATAGAGGTATTTTGGGCCTCTATAAATTGCACATACTGCAGACTATCAGTTTTCTCTTTACTACTGGAAACAGAGTCAATATCATTTTTAAGTCTAATCAGATTAGAGAGCAAATCCAAGAAACCCAAGAACCAATTTAGAAAACCCATACTTAAAATATTTGTTTCTTTAAACCACTCTCAATACTCAAATCTGTATTAAGCAGGGTCCTCCACAGAAACCATATAACTATCCTATCTAATAAAAGAGTAATATGCAAATTGACCATTACTCCAACACACAAAATGGTTGCCCTCATGTGAACACAAGATAGCCACCACAAAATTGCCATCAAGGGAGGGCAGTTGGGAGGGACCAGGCCTGCAGGGGAGGGCAGTTAGGGGTGACCAGACCTGCATGGGAGAGCAGTTTGGGGCAAACAGGCTGGCAGGAAAGCAGTTAGGCATCAATCAGGTTGGCAGGAGAGTGGTAAGGGGGTGATCAGGCTGGCAGGCAAAAGCAGTTTGGGCAATCAGGAAAGCAGGCAGGAAAGCAGTTGGGAGCCTGCAGTCCTGGATTATGAGAGGGATGTTGTACTGCCCATTTAGATCCTACTGAGATTGGGCCTAAATAGGCAGCCAGACATCCCTCAAGGGGTCCCAGATTGAAGAGAGTATAGGCTGGGCTGAGGGACACCGCTCTCCCACATGTGCATGAATTTCATGCACTGGGCCTCTACTCTTATATAACAAAATCTTAGTATGCTAAGTGTCCAGTCATCCAGTTGGTCATTCAACCAGTCAAAATGTAATATGCTAATGATATGCTAAGGTCACTCAACTGCTCACTATGACATGCACTGGAGGACCAATCACTATGACATGCACTGACCATCAGGGGACAGGTGCTCTGACCAGTAGGTTAGCTTGCTGCTGGGGTCCAGCCTATCAGGACTGAGCAAGATGGGCCAAACACACCCTGGACCCCTCCTGTGGTCCCTCCCAGGCTAGCCAACCTCTCATGTCTCTCCTGGGCCTCAATTGTGCACTGGTAGGTTCCCTCGGCCTGGCCTGCACATTCTCACAACCTGGGACCCCTCAAGGGATGTCGGAGAGCCAGTTGCAGCCTGATGGCAGAACAATCAGTTGCTAGGACACACATTGACCACCAGGGAGCAAATGTTCAACACTGGAGCTACCCCCTGGTGGTCAGTGTGCTAACACAGGGAGAGCACTGTTCAGCCAGAAGCCAGGCTCACAGCTGGTGAGCAACCCGGGAGCTTCTCCTACCTCTGCAGCAGTGCTCCTTTCCCCGACTCCCGGACTGCAAGAGGGTGCAGGCTAGGCTGAGGTCCCCCGCCCCCCCCCCCCCCGCCAGAGTGCATGAATTTCACGCATCGGGCCTCTAGTATTTTATAAGGAATTGGCTCACATGATCATATAGGCTGGAAAGTCAGCTGGAGATCCCAGAAACCCAGTACTGTAATTCAGTCAAAGCCCAAAGGCATAAGAACCAAGAAGAGGAGATATTTCTTTCATAAATTCCAACTTCTTTTGCTTTTTTGTTCTTTTTTAGAGCCTCAATGGATTGGATGATACCCACTTACATGGGGAGAATAGCCTACTTTATTGAGTCCAATGATTCAAATATTAATTTTATCCAGAAACACCCTTATAGACATCCAAAAACAATTTTAATCTGGGCACCTCATGGCCAATCAAAATGACAGAAAATCAACTATCACAGATGGGAATTTCTTAATCTTTCAGTGTCTCAGCTTCCTTATTCATAAGATGAGGATAATGTCTCATAGTGTTGCTATGAGAATTCAATATTTTAAAATATATATGTAATGTGCTTCAAATCAAAACTAGCACAATAAGTTCTTAGTAAGTGGTAGTTATTAGTATTATTTTTTTCTTCTAAAATGCCCTTCTCCATTATGTTTGCCTAATGAACTCCTACTTAACCTTCCTTAGCCACCTTAAGTGTTCATTTCCTTTTTAGATTTTGGTGAGTATCTTGTTATTTTCTGCAACTGTGGCTTCTTTTAAGTTACTAGGGTATGTTGAAGGTGCATCTATCAATATACATTAAACAATTACTATAGCTATTTGTTTATATTTTGTGTCCCCTAAAATCTAACTTGAGCTTTTTGTGGACCAGACAGTAGAAGCTCTCAATCAATGTCTATGGAACACATTAGTCATCTGTCATTGTCATGGACCACTTGATACAAGGCATATCAATACCTCACTGGGCAGCTGCTTCTTTGGAAAGGAATTTGCTTTCTCCAAGACCAGCCTGCTAGAATAGTTATGAAAGAGTCATGTGAGTAGATGCTAGGAATTCTAGTAATGAAATCCCACCAGTTTGTTATGGAAATTGAATACAATCTGCTTGCCATGGGTATTTAATGTAACATTTCACTGGGCGCAGGAGAAGCAATTAGGCTGCTGAAAATTGTGTTTGCGTTCCCCATAATTCAATACTGACCACTGTTAGCAGTGCAAGATGTGACAGGACTGATAATTAATTTTGCATGCAATCAGTTTAATAACTGGGGAGGTATAAGCAAGGAGGAAGAAGCAGAGAGAAGGAGAGGGATCTATATTCAGAGGTAGATCAGTTGTTATTTCCTGTGGCCTGATAATGACTTCTGCAGAGCCAGCCTCTGGGTAAGAAAACAATCCAATCAAAAATCCAATATTGAAAATGAGTTTCTATGCTTCACATAGGGAAAAATAACTCATAAAGGCCATCTGTGACCATTTCTTCTCTCATGTCTCTCTTCCTTGATTTAAAGACTAATTGGGCTTTGTTCTCATTGATAAATAAGTAAGCAGTAAGCTCTTCTAAGGCCAGTAACAAACCTTGGGACCTCTTTCTCTTAGTGCTCCTCCTTGAAGGAATTACTTGTTTCATACACTTTGTGTGTATGTCAGTAATGTGTGTATATATGTGTTCTGTCTCAATAGAACCATCACAGAGGTTAACTGCCTTGAAGAATCTCTTATCTATTAACTCTGTTTTCTATCAGATTTCAAGTCAGGGATTTTTGGAGGATTTACTATTGTAGTACTGCCTTCTGAAATTGTTAACAACAGTAGTAGACACTTTGGAAAGTAGTAAAAACAATTGGGCACAAATTACTATGAAAAAAATAGAGCATGGGCAGCATGGTGGGGAAGTGATTCTACCTAAGTCTGGTGGTAGATGAACTATACACTGTGATATGGTAGGCATCATCAGCTACTGGACCCCCTCAATATATTTATTTTAGCTATTGTTTAGTGTACTTACTGATAGCTTAAAAAGAAAGGTGGTATTAGAACTGTTTCTAATTCATCTTTGCATGTTATGAGCCTACCTAGATATTGGTGGGCAAAAGGCCATCAACAAATATTATATGAAATAAGTACAATGTTTGAACTTTAGTGAATTTGTCATCATTCAGTAGGTTGGTCTCTTTTAGAATTTGCTAGGATTTAGGAACCTATGAGGTTTTAAAAGATCTTTACGCAATGCCTATCCAATTAGTATGACCCTTGTCAATTACTTGTAAAAAGAGAACTCAGTGCCAAGGCCGGTGTGAGCTATCTCTTTGCTACTTGAAGTTGAGAAATTGTTTGGCTAAACAAGGACAGTATCTAAGCAGCTGGCAATGCACTTTCTTTTTTGTTGTTGTTGTTAATCCCCACCTGAGGATATGTTTTTATTGATTTGAGAGAGAGAAAAAGGGAAAGAGTAAGAATGAAAAAACATTGATTGGTTGTATCCAGTACATGCCTGGACCAGGACCGAACTTGCAATATTTTGGTGTATGGGACGATGCTTCAATCAATTGAGCCTCCCGGACAGGGTGCAATGTACTAACTGAGCCTTCATCCTAAATTTGATTTTCCAAAAGCTGAGCCACTTATTCCACTATGATGTGTCCTGTTGTTTTCCCTGGTAGCACCCCCAACAACCCAACAGCTGACTGTGCTCCTATTTGAAAATCCCATTTTCTGGAAGAGGTTGATCATACCTCATAGGTAAATGGCTCTCTCCAAAGGAAGAAGTTACACCATTTTCAGGCATCAACAGCTTTTAGTCCAGAACTCACAGCATAAAGAATGGACACTGTACTCATCTTTAGCTCCAGAAAGTCTTTGAGAAATGAATGAGCAACTACACCAATGATTTCAGTGTAAAATAACCACTTCTTTGTTATGCGTTTATTCAGGAAAGCAACATGGCAATAACTATCATGCCTAATAAGAAAGTATATGAGTCTAGTGAAAAATAAAATCTACTCAATTTTAAAATTACGAAGTCAATCAACACAAATATTTGTAAAGCAAATTTATAATAGACAGTATGAAAGAAATAACAAGAGCATCAGAAATGCTTCCTGACATTCATATTTAAATGAAGTAATATAGGTCTAAAGCAGAGTGCTGTAGTGTATGGTATATCAACAAATGTTACTTCCTCTCCCATTCTTCTTTTCTCATCCTTTCCCATTTTGCATTTAATTGCAAAAAAAAGGCCATAAATATGTGAACTGTTAAATACTAACATAAAATTTAAATAGGCATGCAAATGATTTTACATGTTAATTACCTAATACAACCACCTGAAATTTACTAAGTACTTCACAGTACTTGCTAATAAACCCAGATAAAAATATGCTTCTGTAAGAAGTTGTTAAGGTGTACTGCATACCATTTTTAAAAATATTGTGTGTGTGTGTGTGTGTTTTTTTTTTCTTCTCATTTTTGGGTATCAAGATCTTGATGCTCAAAGTTAGGTCATGTCTACAACATCAGCATAATGTATGTAACACAATTTGTGATTTTTGAGTTTAATTTCAAAATTTCTCTACACAGTAAATCCATGAAGTTAAATAGCATGTCTAGATTATTCACTTGCCATCCATACTGCTAGCAAGGTAGCTGGTATACAGTATATGTCCAATCAATATTTGATGACTACATGAATCAATGAAAATCAATTGAATCCACACTGTGTAGGAAAAAACTATTACCATTTACTCTAGATTGTAATATATGGGGATAAATAAGGGATGCCTGGTAAATTATCAGTCTCTAGTTCCTGTTTATTAAAGATCTAGTGATAATCACTAACTAGTACAGAGTTAATTTTTCATTTTATTTTGTTCTTTTTTTTCATTGCATGTGGCAGATTTCCTGTTCTGCTTCAAAATCGTATTATAAACATTATAATCTCCCTCTATATGTCACCAAAGTGGTATCTCTGTTTAGATATTAATCAACCTATTAATTGATTTCTTTGCACAATTGCTATCCAATAGGCTCATATAAAGGACCTATTTTCTGAAGGGTTCTACATTCTAGTCTTGTGGTTGTAGCAAGAAGACTTCCACTTCTTTCAGTGGGATAAGTCACTTCCAGTTGGAATGCAGCCAATAATGGTTTCCCTGTTTGCACATCCCTGGGACACCCATCATTACTCCTTTGAGTAACATTTGGTCCAGTATTATGTACAGACTTTTTCTCATACAAACTCACAATACTGAATAACAGTGAAGGAGACTTAGAGGTCAAACTGTGTGAACAAATATGTGAATGAGAAAGATCAAGAACTAGAACCTGGGTCTTCTGATATGCAGTTCAATTTTATTTTCACTATGATTCATTGTCTCTCTTTGAGGAACTGATTCAATAAAACTTATGGTACTATTGAAGGAATGGATTATTGTGAACTCAGTCATATCCAAGAATATTTTGAAGCATATGGGTCCTAGAATTGGGTCTTAAAATATGAGGCCTAAATTCGAAATGGCTGATCAATAAATACATTTTATCAATGCAGTCCCTGACATTTTTATATAAAGTATTTTTAAATGTATTGGGTCGGCAGCTAAGTAATTGCGGGTTTCACACATATATGGCTTCAGTTGAATTTTTAGGTTTGCAGATGTAGTACAAATGTAAAACACATTTTGTTATTTGATAGTTGGCTATTCAGCTGTTAATCAGTAAAAAAAGTTTTTTGATCTGTTTTGTAGTTTTCGTTTGGCGTTCGTTGAAAAATGGAAAATCAAAAGGAACATTTTCGTCATATTTTGCTTTTTTATTTCCGCAAAGGGAAAAACGCATTGCAAGCTCATAAAAAGTTAGGTGCTGTTTATGGTGACGAAGCCTTAAAAGAACGGCAGTGTCAAAATTGGTTTGCCAAATTTCGTTCTGGTGATTTTTCACTCAAAGATGAAAAACGCTCTGGTCATCCAGTTGAAGTTGATGACACCCTAATCAAAGCAATAATCAATTCGGACTGTCACAGTACAACACGTGAGATTGCAGAGAAGCTTCATGTATCACATACATGCATTGAAAATCACTTAAAACAACTTGGCTATGTTCAAAAACTCGATACATGGGTTCCGCACGAACTGAAAGAATCACAGTTAACGCAGCACATTAGCAGCTGCGATTTGCTAAAGAAACGTAATGAAAATGATCCATTTTTAAAACGACTGATAACTGGCAATGAAAAATGGGTTGTTTACAACAATATCAAGCGGAAAAGATCGTGGAGCAGGCCAGGTGAACCAACTCAAACAACATCAAAAGCTGATATTCATCAAAAGAAGGTTTTGTTATCAGTTTGGTGGGATTACAAAGGAATTGTCTACTTTGAACTCTTACCACCCAACCGAACGATCAATTCTGATGTCTACATTGAACAACTAACGAAATTAAACAATGCAGTTGAAGAAAAGCGGCCCGAATTGACAAATCGAAAAGGTGTTGTATTCCATCATGACAATGCAAGGCCACACACATCTTTGGTCACTCGGCAAAAATTAATGGAGCTTGGTTGGGATGTTTTGCCACATCCACCATATAGTCCTGACCTTGCACCATCTGATTACTTTTTGTTTCGATCTTTACAAAACTCCTTGAATGGTAAAAATTTCAATAATGATGATGATGTCAAATCGTACCTGATTCAGTTTTTTGCTAATAAAAACCAGAAGTTTTTTGAACGTGGGATTATGATGCTGCCTGAAAGATGGCAAAAGGTCATTGATCAAAATGGGCAATACATTACAGAATAAAGTTATTTAGTTCCATGAAAAAATTGTCTTTGATTTTCTTTAAAAAATCCGCACTTACGTAGTTGCCGACCCAATATATTAAGTAAAGGAAATTAACAAATAAAAAGAGGTGTTTTTCAGTTTACATGTACTTGGAATTGTGTCCCATTACTATTTGGCACTTTTATTCTTTAACATATTGCCCCATGACATAGGAAACCAGGGGTGCCTGGGCTGGCTGGACATCATCCAATTTCAGGAAGGGTAGCAGCTGAGCAAATACCAACCAAGACTTATGGGCATCAGATTCCAATCCCTATCCACAGAAAGCCTCTGTTTATCTCCACTACCAGATGGGAATACAATGAAGCTACATAGAGAGCTGTAGAAGGAGAAATCTACCTGCACTGTAATTTTTATTTATTTTTAAGTTAAGAAGAAAAAGATGATAGGGACCAATGTCTATCAAGGTCAGAGAAATCACTTCATTATCTCCAATACTCTTGCCAGTGTTGCTAACCCTTTCTCCACTGCTCATTTGTCACCAATTCAAATCTAATTCTAAAATTTCACAGCTTTATATAAATAGGAAGAAGGACAACATCTATTGTAATTTTAGCCCAAATACACCAAATCCTCTAACTGTCCTCTCCACCATTACTTCCATATATATATATATATATATATATATATATATATATATATATATAGTAAAAATTTTGAACCTTGCTGTTCCCAGAATCTTCCAGAATCCTTCATTATATCTAGCAGTAATTTTACAGCAAATGTCAAGACAAAAATAAGAGTGCTGAGTTTAAAGGAGGAAAGTAAAAAGATTCAGAGATACTTTTGAATGAAATCAGTTGTCAATAGCTTTAAAATGTAATCAGAGTGATTTCCTGGGAAGTAAGGGTGGATTATAGGGTCTAAGAGCCTACTTCATTATAAAAAGGGGTTTTGTGGATTAAATCTACATACATGGCTCAAACTGTTATTTTCCCTTTAGTCTTAAAAAGTTTATTCTCTCTGCCTGAGTTACTTCATTCTATTTCCCACCAGAAAATATGTGTTCCTAGATTTAAAAAAATGTTACTTTCGACTATGGGAGATGATGGCTTCTAAAGTTATGCTTTGCCAAAATAGCTAGAATAGTAAACACACAATCTTCTCTATCTCTCTGGGATTGAAATGCCACACACCGGTGAATATTTAATTATTTCCAAGTGTTAGTAGTATGAATTATAGGCTAGCAGAAAAGCTGTCATTGTCACTACCCTGGTGTTTTTGGTCTGAAAGGACTATTTATTCCCAATTAATAAATATAATAAACCTTTTACAGCAATGATTTTAGAAAATAAAATATTTATATGAGATGTATGTAAATGTTGCTTCTGAATTCTGTTGTTTCCATCAATCACATGAATAGCTTTCAAATGTTTTTGACTACTAAGTCCAAAAACAGATAAATTTTATTGTGACACACACACATACGAATACAAGTTAATATATGCACACATAAACATAAACACATCCTTGCACAACTTCAACAAAGGTTTCATAGACAATATTCACCCTTTTGTCAAAGCAAATTCACTGAACTGGGTTACTTCTAGCAGCAAAAATTGTCATATGCATCTATAACATAACTGCTTCTGCTAAAGTCCCCTTCCTCATTGTTTTCTCTAACACTCCATAACAGTGGGACCATTATGCCACAATGCTCCTAGTATACTGGCACATACATGCTTTAAACATTTATTTTCCCTACTGCACTGCATTCCTTGGGAACTATGACTTTAAATTAAAAGCCTTGTCATTCCTAATAATCAGAATATTAGATGGCACATAGTAGATGCTTAATAAATACTTGCTAGCAATCCATTCATTGAAAAGTCCAACATGAACACAAAAAAAATAATATCAACAGAAATGTAAAAACCTATGGAAGAATTATCCTACTTTGAAAAATTAGGTTTGTGCAGAGACTTCTTAGAGAACAATACAATTGTGACCCAACAAGATAGTCCATCCTAATTGAAATTAGTCAAGTTACTGTCACTGTTTCTACTTTTGCCTGCCAGACAATGCCAGCAGCTTTTGGTGACCATCTGTTACATAAATAACTGGTGTTGAAATGATTGCATGAATGTGGTATATTTCAAATATCACCTGTTGACTGTGAACCTCATAGCAACTTCTATTTAGTTCTTACTCTCAAATATCCATTGCTATTTTTTAAACAAGGGATAAGTGATTTATTTTTATTTTGTTGGCCTTCACGGTAATTGAGTGTGTGCTGGGAAAAAAAGAAGGGGTAAGATTGAAGAGGGGGAACAGTTGCACATTTTATCATGAAGATTTATCTGGAGGAACAAAAAAAGACATTTGCTAATTTCCCTCCTGAGTGGGTTTTGGAGGTTTTCCAATGTGCACACAAAGAGAGCCTCATTAGCTAATTCCAGAGCAGGCAATAGAGCTACAGAGCTGCAACCTTGAGTTCAGGCCTCTTCTACTATGGAAATCATGGCACCTCTCCATCATTCTGGCACCATTAACCAAGAATTTGACAGTGTGCATCCTCTAATATACCCTTTGATCCATCACTTTGGTTAACAAATGGTCATTTGTCTCCCATTCCTATTCCAGCCAAACAGGGAGGGTATCCTGGGCACAGAAAGGGTGTGGTGCCAACGAAGATGCCCATCAGAGCTATGCAATGTCTTGACACCATATGCAGAGATGGAAGGATGAAATCAAGCCAAATAAGCTCAAAAGGGGTCCTATGCAGGTTCTGGGATTTCTTTTCTAAGACCATTTAGTGATTTGTAGGATGTTGGTTAAGAAAATGATCATGTTATCCATGTTTCTGTTGAAAGTACTGCCTGAAAGAATGTTCTTAAGTGTTCAGCCTGACATAGATCTAGGTATCTCCTTGAAGCTAGAGTACCTATTAGGCATCCTCAAACTTTTTAAAGTGGGGGCCAGATCACGGTCCCTCAGAGAGCTGGAGGGCCGGACTATATGAACTACTAATTCCTACTGTAACACCTCGGCTGCGCTCACTGCCCAAAAAACCTGGCGGGCCGGATCAGACTCCTCTGCGGGCCGCATGTGGCCCGCGTGCCCTAGTTTAAAGACCCCTGAGATGATTATCAAGGCTGGAGTCAAGGTGACTACTAAGGGAACAGTGGATTGAATCCCTCCCACACACAAGTGGGTCCCTGGTTACCCACGTGGTTGGTTAATGATACTTCAAAAGAAAGGCGTAGTGCTCATCAACCACAAAGACAGACTATATCACATTATGTTTTTAAGGATAAAGTGAAGAGCCTTTAAAAGCAATAGTTGTTTGCTTATTTTTATTTGTCTATCTCTACTCCAAATGGTATGTGGTTACTTGGTTAGATTAGGGTGGGATTTTAAACTTCAATTTGATCTTATTAGAATAGAAAGGTTCTTTGAATGAATTTTGGGGGGTACGAAGAAAATTGAAAAATAATAATAGAAAATTAAATTTTCTAAGTATTTTTCATTTGTATTTGTATTTCCTCTCTCCCACTCCTTTATAGCAGACCATTCTATGATAACATCTGTAAAAATGAAGATATCTCATAGGGTAGAGTAAATGCTGATCATTCAATTTTCCTTGATTTCACCAAATTTTCATTAACAGGAAACATGTTCAACTAATTACCAAATTGATTTTTCTCCCCAAAGGTATTGACTATCTTCTCCGTGCAAAGTACTAGTTAAACACAAAGATAAAAAAGACTTGGGCCCTAACTTCCCCTCAGAAAGGAGAAAATGTGGAAAAAATATTACAAAACAAAGTCTAACTGTAATAAGAGCCATAAGGAATGTATACATTAGGTATTTAAAAAATTCAGGGAGAGAAACAAACATTATGTTTCCCTGAGAAGGGAAATATGAATAAGAAATTCGCTAATCCAAAGTAAAGGAGAACCTGTAGAGGCAGAAAGAGTAACTGGGGAAAAACACAGAGATTGAAAAGAGCAGAAGACATGAGGGAAAAAATAAGGTATGTGTCATTCCAGCTTGGGGCTTAGGAGGGGATGAAGTAGGAGATAAGGCTCAAGGGGTGTATTTGGTGCTGATTCACACAACAAAGATATGGCATGTGCTTGTGCATTCTCTCTCCCACTACCTCTGGCCAATGGAGAGTCTTGGTAGTCTTGTAATGAAACAAAGATATCTTTCCATTTAAAGAATATAACTTTGGGGGATTTGTGAGTAACAGATTGTAGAAGAGGAAGTTTAGAGACAAGAGTATCAGTTCAGAAACTACTGGAAAAGTCCTTGTAAGAAATAGAAAGGCTGAAAACCTGTAGCCCAGATACACTTCATATGTTGACTAAGTAGAGCTTGGCTACTCATTGGTTTGAAGGTGAGAGATGCTTCAGGATTGATCCCTGCCATTCTCAGCCTCTATACAAGTGAAGTAAGTGTCATATGGAATAAAGAGTAGCTAGCAGACTTAAGCACAATAAAGTGTCAAAAGGTAATTCCAACAGAGATACCTTGTCAGATAGTTGAAAAAAGGTTACAAGTTAGATTTAGAAATCACTCAAGAATTACACATAATAACTGATGCCAAATAATAAGTGATGGGAAGAAATAGCAACCACTGTCAACTAAAACAGGAGCCATTCTCTCTTGGAACTATAAAATGGTTTTACAGCTTGAACAATCATGTTATATCTCATTATGACATAATTTCATATACATAATAACTACAGGCTTGCTATGAAATTTTTTCCCTATAAGTATAATATTAATCCTGTTCACCCAATACAAGGATTATGAAGACAGACTCCTGTGCTTCTCTTCCTTCTTTAAATTCTGAGTCAGTTCTTTTGTAGGTGAGTGATATCTTGTGTCCAGAATTGTTTTCTTTAGCTTAATCAGTGTTATAAATAAAGGGAATTTTAAATCAGGTAATGAACTCAACAAGTAAACATAAAGGTCTTGACTTTTGGCTTGTCCTTAAAAATAAGGAAATTTCATAGGACTGGACCAGCATCCCTGTGCAGTAATGATTGGTGGCACCTGAGCAGTGGCAACCTCCTGGAGACTAGATCCTCCAGTATACCATAGTCCCCACTACTCTCTGGTGTGGCCTTGTCATAGAAGCCAAGAGTACGTGCCATTCTTGCCTAAACTATTATTTCCTGAACTCACCCCAGCTGTCTTATTTACTTTATATGCCCCTCTATAGTTAGGCATATGAGTTTGTAACTTCTGTTTTAATATAATGAATTGAAGGTGAC
This sequence comes from Pipistrellus kuhlii, assembly GCF_014108245.1. Taxonomy (NCBI): domain Eukaryota; kingdom Metazoa; phylum Chordata; class Mammalia; order Chiroptera; family Vespertilionidae; genus Pipistrellus; species Pipistrellus kuhlii. The sequence goes on from NW_023425404.1 coordinate 8,004,757, forward strand.
CTCTAAGGTTACTTTAGAATGAAGACAATGGTGTCTAGATCTGCTCCCACCTGGAAACTCAGTGCAACATGCTCAGACAAACAGGAAATACTCTGGAGAAAGAGGATTAGAATGAAGGTTATAGAAATGAGGGCTTGATTGAGGAGTGTTGGACCTTGGAAATGAAGAAGGATGAAGTCTAAATAAAACAGTGGTAAACTCAGGCTACTGCCCCAAATTATGCATAATATGAAAGATCTATTTGTCAGGTGGGATCACAGTACAAAGTAGGAAACATAGCTTGGCCAGTGTTGCTCATTGGTTAGAGTGGCAGCCCACACATTAAAAGGTTGTGGTTTGATTCCTGAGTTTTGAGTTCACCACACATGTCTGGTCAGAATGCAAAGGTGAGGGCAACTAGTGCATGTGTCTCTCTTACATCTATGTTTCTCTCTTTTCCTTTCCCTCCCTTCCACTCTTTCTGAAGGCAATGGACAAAATATACTTATGTGAGGATAAAAAAAAAATAGGAAGCACAGATAGGTTCTGATCATATACATAGCTTGAGGATTCCTGTATTTCTATCAGAAATAAAAATAATAAACAACAAATACAGATTCTGGTCTCTGGTAGAAATAGCTGGGAAAAGAAGACCTAATTCCATTCATCAGAGTTGAGAAGAACTCTTTGCTAACCATTCAGTGAGTAGGGTATTTGAGAAATCCTGTGTGCCCAAGATTAAGGTAGAAGGGCCAGGTAGAAAACCTAGACATGCCTCGGGGATATTCAAGGGAGCTCTCTCTTATCATATTTCCAAAGCTTTTAGTGAGTTGCACTTTGACAAGAAGTAACAGTGAATACCAAGGTATCCACTTATGCAGCTTAGCCTACACATCAACCTTAGGTTATTTTATACCCCTTAGATGTTATCATGCTGGAATTAATAATAATTAATCTGTATAATACATTTATGTACACAGATACTCACATAAACCTGGTGCAATATGAGGGATGATACCAAAAAGTCATTATTTTGAAATTTGAGACTATTATTTCCGGAAATCAGAAACTTGCAGATAATGAATGAATCATAGGGAAGGAATGGACAGTTATTGTCAAAGGTTAGCCTCATATTGATTTGGTTATATCATTGTGTCAGAGAATCTCCATTATCTTAGCTTCAGATGACCCCTTTTAATGACGATGCTATGAAGTACCAGGACCCTAGCCTTCCAGGACTTTCTGGGCAGCAGTTCCTCTATACCCTTGACTTTTTAAACATAAGCTTTTTTAAAATCTTTACCCTAAGACATTTTTCCAATTATTTTTAGGGAAAGTGAAAGAGAGAGGGGAAGGAAGGCAGAGAAAAGCATTGATATGACAGAAGCACATTGATTTATTGCCTCTTGCATGAACCCCAACCAGGGCCATGGCCAGGGAAGAGCCTGAAACTGAGGTACATGCTCTGGACCAGATTCAAACCTGGGACCTTTGTTCCTCAGGCCCATGCTTTATCCACTGAGCCAAACCACCTGGGGCAAAAAACAAACTTTTTATTTTAGAATAGTTTTATATTTAAAGGAAAGTTCCAAAGACAGTACAAACAATTTCTATTTATGCCCCATACATTTTCCTCCGCTAACATATGGTGGGTCGTAATCTAAGTAATTGCGGATTTTTAAAAGAAAATCAAAGACAATTTTTTCATGGAACTAAATAACTTTATTCTGTAATGTATTGCCCATTTTGATCAATGACCTTTTGCCATCTTTCAGGCAGCATCATAATCCCACATTCAAAAAACTTCTGGTTTTTATTAGCAAAAAACTGAATCAGGTACGATTTGACATCATCATCATTATTGAAATTTTTACCATTCAAGGAGTTTTGTAAAGATCGAAACAAAAAGTAATCAGATGGTGCAAGGTCAGGACTATATGGTGGATGTGGCAAAACATCCCAACCAAACTCCATTAATTTTTGCCGAGTGACCAAAGATGTGTGTGGCCTTGCATTGTCATGATGGAATACAACACCTTTTCGATTTGTCAATTCAGGCCACTTTTCTTCAACTGCATTGTTTAATTTCATTAGTTGTTCAATGTAGACATCAGAATTGATAGTTCGGTTGGGTGGTAAGAGTTCAAAGTAGACAATTCCTTTGTAATCCCACCAAACTGATAACAAAACCTTCTTTTGATGAATATCAGCTTTTGATGTTGTTTGAGTTGGTTCACCTGGCCTGCTCCATGATCTTTTCCGCTTGATATTGTTGTAAACAACCCATTTTTCATCGCCAGTTATCAGTCGTTTTAAAAATGGATCATTTTCATTATGTTTCTTTAGCAAATCGCAGCTGCTAATGCGTTGCGTTAACTGTGATTCTTTCAGTTCGTGAGGAACCCATGTATCGAGTGTGTGAACATAGCCAAGTTGTTTTAAGTGATTTTCAATGCATGTATGTGATACATGAAGCTTCTCTGCAATCTCACGTGTTGTACTGTGACAGTCCGAATTGATTATTGCTTTGATTAGGGTGTCATCAACTTCAACTGGACGACCAGAGCGTTTTTCATTTTTGAGTGAAAAATCACCAGAACGAAATTTGGCAAACCAATTTTGACACTGCCGTTCTTTTAAGTGAAAAATCACCAGAACGAAATTTGGCAAACCAATTTTGACACTGCCGTTCTTTTAAGGCTTCGTCACCATAAACAGCACATAACTTTTTATGAGCTTGCGATGCGTTTTTCCCTTTGCGGAAATAAAAAAGCAAAATATGACGAAAATGTTCCTTTTGATTTTCCATTTTTCAATGAACGCCAAATGAAAACTACAAAACAGATCAAAAAACTTTTTTTACTGATTAACAGCTGAATAGCCAACTATCAAATAACAAAATGTGTTTTACATTTGTACTACGTCTGCAAACCTAAAAATTCAACTGAAGCCATATATGTGTGAAACCCGCAATTACTTAGTTGCCTACACAATATATTAATACTAGAGGCCGGATGCATGAAATTCATGCATGGTTAGGGTCCCTAGGCCTCGCCACTGATCAGGGCCCATCTGTGTGGTGACCAGAGGGGCGATCAGGGTGCCTCCATTGGCACCTGCTATGGCTGGCCTGGGGCCTGTACTGGGGGCAACTCCTGCATTGTGCATTTGCCCTCTGGTGGTCAGTGCACATCATAGTGACCAGTAGTTCCACTATTTGTTCAATATTGATATTAGGCTTTTATAACATAGGATTATATAGGATAGTACCTTTGTCACTATTAATGAATCAGTATGGTTACATTAATTAAAATCCATCTATTTTTTTAGTTTTTATTGAGTGTCCTTTTTCTGTTTCAGAATCCCATCTAGTATATCACATTAAATTTCAAATGCATCCTATCAAAGGTACATACTACTCATATGATTATCTCAGTTGATGTTAACCTCGGTTACCTGGCTGAGGTAATGTTTTCCAGTTTTCTTCAATGCAAATTATTTCCCCCCTTTCTATCCTGTATTTGAAATATATCAGTATGTACAGGAAACTGTTAAGCAATGGGAATTTATACTCTACTTCCTTGTTGGGGGAGTATTTACATAATTTATTTGTAATTCTTCAGCATGGGAGATATGTCTATTCTTACCCATTTATTTATTTACTCAGTAACATAGACTCACATATATTTATTTTATATTTGGAGTTAAAATCCAATACTTTTTTTATTTTGTTGCTTCAATTGTCTTTGGCTACTGGGAGCTATTCCAATTGACACTTATGTCTCAGTGATGTACCCTATCATTCTATTTGGATTCCTCTCTCTCTCTCTCTCTCTCTCTCTCTCTCTCTCTCTCTCTCTCTCTCTCTTTCTCTCTCTCTCTTTCTCTCTCTCCTTTTGCATTCTTACTTTCTGTTACTACGGTATACTCGAGGCTTGTCTTATACATTCCCTGCCTAGTCCCAGAATTAGCCATTTTCCCCAAACTCTCTGGTTCCTTTAACTGGGGAATGGCATTAGAAACAAAGACTTACATGTTAGATTTGCTGGGTTTTAGTTGTCAAGAAAATTGGGAACCTCTAGGCAACTCTAGTCCCCTTTACATCCTCCTCCTATAATTGAATAGGCAGAGTCTACCTTCCAGCTCCACTGACTTCACTCTGTTGGACTCACATGGCTTCCCTGCTGAGTAACCTTATGCTACTTCCTCGCTTTTACCACATGCCCAGAACAGTGTCTTTGTAGATGCTAGTGTTTGACCTTAAAACACTAGAATCTTCTTTTGCATTTTCTCATCTTTGCTTATTCTGTGACACTTTCTCCTTTAAGCTGTGTCCTCTATCTAGAGTACTCAGGTGGGTTATGTGTGTGATGGAGAAAACTCTGCAACTATTTAGAGAACCTAAAGAAATTTGACTGGCCACATTGGAAAATCTATAGGAGTTCAAAATTTTTTTTTAAAAAAAAATCAAAGATAAAATAAGATTCAGAAAAAAAAAAAAAAAGAAAGAACATAAAAAGGATGCAGACTCCTATATGGAGACATAGTAGCACATGGAACTGCAAAAGATCATGGATCCCAAAGCCACACTGCTTGCATTCAAACCTCATACTTCAGGTCTACCACCTTCTGCTTTTGTATCTTTGAATAAGCAGCTTAATCTCTCTGAGTTTCAGTTTCCATTTCAATAGAAGGGATATATTAATAACATCCACCTATAGCAAATGTTGTTAACTGAGTAAATACTAGTACATGCAGAGTGCTCAGAACGGTACTTGGAAAAGTGTAAACTCGTTCTACATGTTTACTGTTGTTATGAACAGTATCAGGTATATTAAAGATTGGGATCCAGTAAGCCTTGTACAAAGGCCAATAATAACCCATAAAGTTTTTTTTTTGCTTTGTTGTAGGTTAAGAGTTTGGCATTTATAATTTATCTGGAGCCAAAAACAGAGAGAGTTTAGGCCTATTGCTTAAAACAGAGATGTGGAGACACAGAGGAATAGGATTAGATACATTTTATTTTTTCTCACAAGATAAATAATCTTCAGACCAGAATAATCACACCATGTATGATTACCAAGGAAGATAGGCTCAAGGTAGAAGATGAGAGACTAGTGGATCAACTAGATTCTCCTAATGAGTTAAAAGATAAGGCAAAATAAGTGCTATTCTGGAATATTTGTGTATGTGATTGTGGCATCATTATTAGGGGTCTTTAAATAATTATGGAAATAGATTCAAAAAATGGAGAAAGGGAAACAATGGCCCAATTTTCAAAAATGGAGCTGGATCAGAAGTAGCTGTCCCAAAATATTTTAAAAGTCAATATGTGTGAGAATGACTAGAATGTATCTGTTCATTTCAATACTACAGAATTGGACTTCATGAATGTGATGTAGGAGCATATTAATTAAGAAAGACTTTCCTGAGGATTGGAGCTGTCCAAACCAGGAATAGAATACAATGAAATATACTACGATTCAAAGTAGGCAATTCTTAAAACTGTGCTTCCCATCTCAGGTCCACCTCTGTCATCTACTACTTAGCTCTTCATCATGGAAAAAGGATTTGATTTTCTCAGGGGTGGGGGACTTTTTTCTGCCAAAGGCCCTTTGGATATTTATATTGTCATTCTTGGGCCAAACAAAATTATCAACTTAAAATGTAACCCCACTATATTTGGTCAAACATCTAATGAACTCATCCCTAATGCTTTGGAAAGGCCAAATTAAATGATTGTGCAGGCCTTATATGGCATGCAGGCTGGGCATTCCCCACCCCTGGATTACCTGATAAAAATTAAGGCCACTGAGATTTGAGGGTCTGATCTCTGGTTATGGGGGAATAATGACAATTATGTGAGACCATAATCAAAAAAAAAAAAAATTGAGGCCATGCATTTGACCACATTTCACTATTAGATGAAATTGCTGCACTTTCAAAAGCACAAATACATGCACTCTTTCTGTTCCAGATTCTACATGGTGTTGATCTGTCCTCCATTTCCCCGACCCACAACTCATTGGACACGTCCAGTCTTGCTTGTGCTGAGAAATAGTTTTGGAGGAAGTAGAGAATATGCTGCCTGGGCTTCAAGCCCAAGTATATACTGTTTTAAGAACTCTGTTTAGATAACAGAGCTTCCACAGCTCTAAGTAACATGACCTTTGAGTACTCTCTCTCTCTTCATATTACTAGCTCCCTTACGCAACCTGATAATCAGGGACTATCTGGCACTCTCAGCTTCCTCTATAAAATACCATCAAATAGAGCCCAGGCTCCACACTACCCTTTAACAGGGGATCCAGTCACTGGTGCACAAAGTAGTTAGTTATTCTATCAGGAATATCCAGGAGAAAATTCCTTCCTTGGATAGGAAATGGAAATAAAGTTGTCCCAGTCCTCACAATCTGGGACAATCTTAAGATTCTATGGCAAGCTGTCTGCTAATCATGACTTGGCTTTCTTAAAACAATGTTGCACACAAAATCCCTGATTGCATCTATGCCACCACAACTGAATTTCTCTCCCAAATCTTCTGCACCAATGGTACTAACAGTGCAAAGAAGATTCTGAGTTTATCTACCCTAGGGGTGTCGAACTCAATCAGAGAAGGGGCCAAAATCTAAAATCCAGCCTAAATCGCGGGCCGAATGGTTTACTGAACAGTCATAAACTGTCATTGTGATGGAAACGCAGCGGAGTGCAGTGATGACAGCGCGGTGCGGGCCACATTGCAAGGCCTGGCGGGACGGATTTGGCCCTCGGGCCTTGTGTTTGACACATGTGATCTACCCTAATAAAATCTCTGGCTTTTCTTATTCAAAGCACACCTGGCTTAAATCTCACATCACCTTTCACTTCTCTAACCTCTTTACTCTCACAATCTACTACATATTGATTTTTAAAGATGATCTTCTATACTTTATTATCTTATTTGAGCAATACAATTTTAAAATAATTATTTATTGCTTAATTTGGCAGTTGGGAGGCTTTGGATAAAGAATTTTCCAAAAGTCTTTTGAATTTTTCAACCTTTAATGTTCAACTGCATCTTAATCTTTATGTCTTGAGATTACCAGCTCCATCAATCTCTCCCTCTGCCTATATAGTTTACATCCAAAGAAGATTGGCTTCAAATGCCATATGTGGGTCATTTTTTTTTTTTTTTTCAGTTATCCAAGAGCCTGAGTCAGTCTATGAATTATTTGCCTAAGTTCTCAGAGAGAAGTATGTTTTCTAAGACAAAGGCTTACACTGGCCACTACTTCCAGTAGGGTGTCTTAACAGGAAGTGACATATCAGATAGAAAGTTACACAAGTTATGGGTTTTATTGGGACTAGTCACTCAAACTGGAAAATAAATAACAACAAAGGTAAAAACATTAGAGAACATTTTGGGGGACAGACAACTAAGATTTGACTAAGATTGTACTTGATGTTTCCTGTGAATACCAAATTATTTATCTTTATCAACTTGTTAAGAAACTATCACCTGACCCTCTTTGTTCTGTAGTATCAGAAGAGATAAAGAAAGAACCTTGTCCCTGGAGTAACACTTTCTCATGCAAAATAATGTAAATTGCACATCTTTGTGTTGAAAGCCTGTCTGACAAGCAGTTACAAAGCACAAAGCAAATCTCATAACAGGTTAACTTGCACTGGAATGACATTGGTAAAGCACTTTTCCAGAGAAGGCTGGAAAATAATTTCCATGCTAGAAAATATATATACCTGAATAGCATGGTGAATTAAGGGGTTACTCTGAGCTTAAAATATTATTTTTTTCTCTTCACAACCTGGGACAATCTTTTGATCTAATCCAAGTGGCAGTTTAGTTTTAATGCAAATGGAGGAACTGAAAGTTTTATAGAATGACTGAGATAGTCCAATGGGGTCTTCCCTTCACATGTTGAGAATCAATTCCTTAGGCTAGTGAGAGTGTCAGACTTACGTATTTTAGCAGTTATGATTCCATATGGCCACTAAGTAAAGATAGAAATTTAAAACCTAGATTTTCTTGGCTGAGAACACATTGAAGGGCCTGCTATCTACTGCATTGCTTCTTATTTCTTGTTTCTTTGAAATATCATTAATTTTGATACACTGAATTTTTAGACAAGGTATCACTTTCAAATGAATTAAATTGAAATTTAGAAAGAGCAATTTCCCTAAGGACAGGCAGCAGGTAACTGTAAGAACAAGGGTTCAAACTCACATTTTTCCAACTTTAGCCTGCTGAATCTTTCTGAACAATCAGCTCACTTCACTTCATAATGCACATTTCATGGATCCAAAAGGAAAGGTGGGGAAAAACAACAACAACAACCTCTTAAACTCAATGCCAGAAAAAAAATGTGCTACATGTAGAGCAGAATGGCAAACCAAGGATGGATCAATGAAGAGTACAAATCCCAATGGGGGGTCCCCATAGGTCAGGAAAGAGGCTCTTTCCCTCATGACATAGACCATGGAGAAAACCTGCTATCTTCAGATTTATAAAACCAATCCTCAGCTTTGGAGGAATATTTTATCTATGAAAACATAGGAGAATAATTGCCACACATTTCAGAAAGTTGGAGATCAGCTCTGTCGAATAGAAATATAATGTGGACCACTTGTATAATTATAAATCTTCTAGGAGCCATATTAAAAAAATAGTACAAAGAAATATGTTAAATTCATTTTAGTAATATATTTTCTATAACCCAATTTATTAAAAATACTTCAACATCTAATTAATATAACATTATTAATGAGATAATTTACATCTTTTTTCCAATACTGAGTCTTCAAAATCTAGTATATATTTTACACTTTACACTGCACATTGCAATTCAGATGCTAAATTTTCAAAGCTTTAGGGGAAACATAGTCTTAGCAGAACAATAAAGTTGTGTTTAATGGGAAATACTTTACACTGCTGCTTCAGTTTATAAATTTAAATTTAAATGGATTGTATGTAAATAAAATTGAAAATTCATTTTTTCATTCATACTAGCTATATTTTAATTACCCAATTGCTCCATATATTTGCTGTATTTATATTAAATGGCACAGCTCTAGACAATGGATAGTATAAGCTTTTTCCCATACTACATCTAAAACTTTCACAGTGAGCAACTATGACAATGAATGCTAAATCACATGTACCCAATGTAGACAGACTGGAAGTCTTTTTTTTTTTTTTTAAATACTATTTTAAGGGAGAGGGATAGAGAGTTAGAAACATTGATGAGAAACATGGGTCAGGTGCCTCCTGCACTGATCCTACTGGGGATGTGCCTGCAACCGAGGTACATGCCCTTGACCGGAATCGAACCTGGGACCTTTCTGTCTGCAGGCCAATGCTCTATCCACTGAGCCAAACTGGTTTCAGCAGAAGTCATTTCTTGTAAATAAATATTCCATGTGCCTTTTCATCTCAATGATTGTTTACAACATGAACAAGGCAGGTGGGTACTATTGGTAGATGGTCCATTCTTCCAATACCATTCATTCTCTTAGAGAACAGAAGTGAAGCTGGTTGAATAAAGAGAGATAAATGCAAGCTGGCTAATGTAAGACTTGCATACTATGGATAACTTTTGCAACTAATTGATTTTGGAAAGCACTTTTAATACTGTCATAGAGTCAAGAACTAATGAACTACCACTAACTTTCAATTAAAATATACATGTGATGTCAATGTGTGGAATCAACAATTGTTAAAAGTCTTAAATAAACTACACACGAATGATGTTTTGGAAGGATATGTCTACAGGAAAATGTTCATGTTTAATAAACACAAATTTACATCTAACAGAGGCTCCAAGGCACTCAGATGAGCTGAAAGTCTACTCTTATCATCTAAACTCCAAGGGCTCAGTAATTTTTTCCTTTACAACTCACATACCACAGACTTTTAGGTCATCTTCACTAAACACCTGGATCCCTCTCCCTGAAGCCCCAAAGTTATGCAAAATCGATGTTCAGAACATCAATTGCTAGAATTCCCAAGGAGCTGGAATTTCTTCTTATGTTTAAGATGGCACTTGTATTACTTTTGACCATAAATTATTCTAGGGGTCATCTTCATGCAAAACACAGGTAGGGAATGTCTGGCCTGCAAGCCTTGTAAGGCCCTTCTAAATCATTGGGTCTGGCACTGCCAAGGCAACCGCAGGCTAGACTCAAGATTCAAAACATCTAGAAGCTTTTTAATATAATCTATTATATTATTATATTTATTTTATTATATTGTATTATATTAATTGAATTATATTAATTGAATGATCTTATGCATACAGGCCTGCAGGGGAGAGCAGTTGGGGGTGATCAAGCTGGCCAGGGAGTGGTTAGGGGGCAATCAGGCTGGCAGGTAGAAGTAGTTAGGGGTAATCAGGGAGGCAGGCAGGAAAGTGGTTAGGAGCCAGCAGTCCTGGATTGTGAGAGGGATGTCCCACTGGCAGTTTAGGTCCAATCCCAAAGCCAGCAGTTGGACATCCCCTAAGGTATCCCAGATTGGAGAGGGTGGAGGCCAGGCTGAGTGACTCAAAGTTCAATACATTTTATTGAATACACCCTCATGCACAAATTTTGTGCACCAGGCCTCTAGTGTGTGTGTGTGTGTGTGTGTGTGTGTGTGTGTGTGTGTGTGTCCGCGAGCGCATGCGCGTGCGTGTGTATATATAGTTTTCAAAAAAACTTTTACACTTAGATAAATGTGTCACATTTCAACAAATCTAGTGTGAAAATACTCTATTTAACAAAACAGATGAGCCAGTATTGTTTCTTGCATTATAAAAGAACACATCAAAGTGTTTCTCTAAGCAACAAATTGCCCTAAAACATTTAAATGATTATTCAACTTTAAAAAATTATTTATGCACAGCACCTTAGGAGGGCAACTATTGTAAAGTTAAATGCATCTGTACCATTATAATAATTATGTGTTCTAACTGAGGCTATTACCATTTTATTATTCAGGCCAAGAGTGCTGTCCTGATTGCCTGTGGTGCTGAAGAAACTAAGGAAAGTATATTATTTTGGTTGTTAACATTTTATTTTCTAAAAACTGTAGTGCCTCTTTGTTAAACAAGGATCCATCAAATTGAAAGTTATTATCTCTGCTACCATAATTAAAGTTGTGCTTTATTCCAAAGTGGCAATGGATCTATGGAAAGCAATATATCTATTCCTGCTTTTATTTGTTTGCTTATTTATTTACCTGAAATTGTTTCCTAAATGCTGTTGCTTAACACACACATATAAAATACACACACACATATTTACTGAAATACTCTTATCTTCCTATATTATGAATTCTGGAGTTTTATTTTCTTAAGGGCCTGGGTGATTATAATAGTGATTTTTTATCATTTTCTTAATTGATACTTAAGGCAATATATAACGAGGGGTGATATTTATCTCAAAAAGAAAATCAAGAGTTTTTCAAAGGATATATATGAAAGGGGGTAAGGTATGAACGGTTAGTCTAATAAATCTCAATGTGCAAATAAAACTTGATATCATGTCAGATGTTTAGTATCAAACAAGGAAATTAAAACAAGTAATTACTACATGTTTTCACCTTTAAAATACCAGAAAGTTAAAATATATAACTTATTTTTCAAATAAGATTTTAAATTATGGCAGGTGTATCGTTAATTCTCATTAAACCACAGCGGAAAGCTTTTAGACTCCATCTGCTATTCTTTTATACATTTTTTCACTTAATTGCTTCATTTTCCTTTTTAGATTAAAAAAAATATTCTTATTGTTTATTGACTGATGACAACATTTCTGGTTGATTTATATTTCAAGTTAAACAGTTCTTCATGATTTTAGCTAAATGGTGTAATTTAAATCATATTGTTTTTTTTTAAAGAAGTGAAAGTCTTTGAAATCATGTTAGCAAATTATTTATAAAAGGTATACAAGAAAGATGAAAGTAGGTAGCTAATCTGTTAGTTCATCTTAACAGAGGTAGACATTGATGAGATTCATCAATATTCAGGTGGCTGAGCATGAACATACATTCCAAAGAAAAAGTGTTTGTGACTTTGTCTTTGGGTCACTTAGGGTAAATAAGTTATTAAATTTATAAAAGAATACTGACATTTCAAAGCAACACTTGAAGAAGATAAAAAAAAAAAAACACATTATTTTATTTCAGTGGTAAAAACCTATTTCAGTGTCTTAAAAGTCACTTAAATACCTAGTTCCATCTTCACCATTCAATAGGTAGTATACCACAATGTCTAATTTCCTAAGACATTCTGACTTGTTCAAGCCTATGAGACTCATTTTTATGTGTATTATTAAAAATCAATCCAGTGAATTTCAAAAGCAGTGTGCCTGAGTAAAGGAAGCCGATCAAAAAGAGCCTAATATATGATTTGACTTTTATTATATTCTAGAATTAGAAAAGTTAAACTGTGGTGATAGAAGTTAGACCAGTGGTTCCTTAAGAGGAAGACAGCACTGGGAATGGGCATGAGGGAATCTTTGGGAGGTATTAAAATTTCTGTATTTTATTAGGGATGTGGGGTACACAATTGTATGCAACTGTCAAAACTCATGGAATAGTATACTTAAGATCTTAGCATTTCACTGTATGTAAATTACACCTCAATAAGTAAAAGATAAGACAAATCAAAGAAAACCACTGCTCTATCTAATCATCAGCATAAACTGAAGTGTTAGAAATTTGGTCTATTATGAAAATTGCTATGAATCAAAAAGAGCTCACAAGTATGGGAAAAAGAGTTAATTAGAGGATACCTATTACCCAGAAATGCAAACCCTATTATTACTGAATCCCTAAAATACTAACTTAGAAAACTACAAAGCCATTCCAATAGGAAATTTTTAAAAATCCCAGCTAATTCATACTAAATACATTACATTGAATCAAAATAAATATAAAAAGTATATAGGTTAGTTTAAATGCTCAAATTTGGATCCATAAATTGTTCATCTATTTTAATAGCTATTAAAAGGCTTATTTTTATAATTCTAAGTAGATTTTTTAAAATTAAGCTTCCTTTTGTGTTTTTTGATAATTACAATTCTGTATAAATATTTATTAAGGTATAGACCAACATAAAAGTATTCATGTACATTTGAAATGATTTTTAAAATTCTAACATCAGGTTGCTTACTGTCAAGGATAAGATAGGATTGTGGCTCAAAATAGAGTAAACTAGAGATAATGATAATTTGTAATTATTGATTTCACTGAAGGCATGGTGATTGAAAGATGAACCTTCATAGAAAAAAAAGAAAAAGAAAAAGTGAATTTCTTTAAATGACATATTTTGTTACACAAACAGTATGTTTCATACCTGGAAATAAAAATATTTTTCATAAATATTTTTCATCTAAATTTGCCAAAAGCCATAGACATTTGTAGCAAGTCTCTTGGTTGGCAGTGCCAGGGCCAAATGCTGTCAGTGAAAATATTAATTCAGTGAGCTAAGTCTCCCACCAGCTACCATTGTGTCTGTTTGTTCCATTGATAGTCACAGAGAATTTGTTTCATAATGGGAGAAAAGGAATGAGTTTTTGTTGGAGTTAAGGTCCTGAGAGACCCATAGGAAGATGAAGGAGATTGTGTGGCTTGAGAGATGTGTTGAAGAAAAGAGCTAAGACAAATAAATAAATAAAATTCAAGAGAAAAAAAATAAAAATTTTAGACGCAAGTTGAACTTTTTCTCAACCCATGTGATTCTCCATGGTATAGAGCTGGAGAAAAGAAAACTGATCTGATATGCTCCCTACAGGAAACTCAGCATTGCTCTGACACCCAGGGGATTGCAAGATTGGGGAGAGATAAGCTCCTGAACTGGGGCATATGTGGTTCTCATGATGGATGGTTTTCATGGTGGGAAATATGCAATCATATCTGAGGAAAATGCTTCTTGAACAACCAGATAGTGAAAAAAGAAAAACAAACACTAATCTGGATACCATATTATGTGTAAAGATGACTGACTGGTTTGTGGGTACATGGGAGACACTCCTGAAGGATAGCCAAAAAGTAACTGGCTAACGTTTTAAGAAAGCTAATTTCTGACAATCAACCCAGTATTGACTAATGTCTTCATAACCTGAACAGTAGTTATACATTGGTAAGGTCTAGGACATTTGAGTTATATGTTAATATTCTTTGTAACAGATTCTAGAACTTTTACTGTATAAGCAAGGTAAATGTATAAATAAAATGAGGGTTTTTTTTGTTTTGTTTTGTTTTTTAATAGAATCTATAGCAAAACAAAAGTAGGCTTGTCTGATTTTTGTGGACAAAATCTATTACTCCTGTTTCTACAAGCAACATATATACGATATATGTTCTATTTCATGGTACAAATCTAGTTTCTAGTCTACAGGCATTTAGCAGCATTAACTTAATTTTTATTATATCTGTATGCAATAGTATTGTTATTATTTTACAATAATGTATAATTCAGCTCAATTTTAGCATCAGAGACTCATTAAGGGAGAGCAATTTGGTGCTTAATGAGTTGTTAACCCTGAGTAAATATATTAAAATAATAGAGTGATACATTTAAATTGAATTGTATCAGGCTTGTTTTTGTTCAATAATGTCTTCTGCAGAAAGAGAAATTGACACTTAAAAAGCAATTTTTGATTAAATATATTCAGAATAATTTATTCTTATTTCTCACTATCCATCTCTTTCTTATTTGATTCTTTTTCTCAATTATTCTGTTACTCAGTCTCTCTTAAATATTCATTATTTTAACATCTCTAATTTTATTTCTAAAAGGAACAATGCATTGGGGTCTACACAACTGGAATACAACACTAAATAAGTCTTCAATAAAAATAATCTTTTTCTGAGATAATTCTACATACTTGAAATATATAACTGAGGAAATAAAGAGATTACATTCAAAGCACATTTGCTAACAATGGGTTCTCAGACAGAGAAACATGGAGCCTTTTAGTTAATTTTATGCACTTTTAAACCATAGTCAAAATGATGCTTCTTTTTTTAAATTTTCACCTGAGGATATGATTTTATTGATTTTTAGAGAAAAAGGGAGGGATAGAAAAAGAAAGAAACATTGATTGGTTGCTTCTGTATGCACCCAAAATGGGGATCAAACCCCCAATCTTTTGGAATATGGGACAACAGTCTACTCACCCGAGCCACCTGGCCAGGGAAATATGATGCTTCTAAATCAATAGTATAGCTCTCTGTATTCTGAACCAAGGCTGTCAATCTTCTTGACACCAATAAAATTCTATTATTCTAAGTCCCTTAGAGCCTCAGAAACAATTGAAGAAAAAGACAGAATTTAATCTGTTTCATGGCTCATCAGCAAAAACTGTCAATTATTTCAAATACCAGACAACACCCCCTCCCTTGCCATTAAGTAACCAATAGGGTACAACTGAGCTTAAAATTCATAGATGGAGTTTGAGGTGGGAGGTGCATGAAAAACTATCCTTTGACTCAAAATGAAGTAGGAACCAATTGAGCAAGACCAAATATGCATTTCTAAAACATTCTATTATAGCCACTTATATGACCATAACAATACTTTGATTTATGATGTGACAGTAGTCATATGGAGCACAAATTCAGGAACGAGTTATCTGCGAGTGAGAGACATTTCTATAATAAAATGGATAAGATGTAGAAATTGCTCAGAATTGTCATCCTGACAGGTGACATTTTTCTGAGATGAATCTAAAATGACCTATAATCATAGTTGACTACAGGTATGAGGTAAGTCACCAAGCTTGATAAATCATCTAAGAATTTTATGACTCAAAGAGAAATTGGAATTCAAGGGCAAACTAACAATAAAGCATGAGAGGTCAAACACAAATTCAATTTGAGGAATTCAAGCTCAGATCACTTTTGAAAGTGTCATATATTTACAAATAAAAACTGATGAACATTTAAAATTAAAGACCATTTTTTATTCAAATTGTAGGTTATATCAACTATCTACTAACTCCTGATCACCATGATTTGCTGATGTTGGGAAAAACAATACACACACACACACACACACACACACACACACACACACTGAGTAGCCAGATTATTCTGATATCTGAATGCATAATAACCTGGCCAATCAGTGTATATATATATTATTCAGGCATGAGTGGGGTCTGGCTAGCCTGGCCAGGGGAGGGAACATGGAAGGTTGGCTGGCCTGCCTGCTGATAGAGCTCTTGGTCAAGAGGACAATTTGCATATTAGCCTTTAAAAAAATAAAAAAATTAAAAAATTAAAAAAATACACGCACACACACACACAGAGTATATATTGCACATATACTTGCAGCACATCATAGTCTAGACATTGGACACACTCAGTATTTCCACCTTGGATCTTTAATTTATATATACAGACTTCTCTCGCCTCCTCTCTCCTGTTCTCTCTGGCTCTCTTTTTGAAATGTATACATGCAAACACAGCCAGAGGCTAAGAAGGAATGAAAAAGAGCAATATAAAAAAGAAGAGGAAGGCTAGATTGTGAATGGGCTTTTATAATTAAAAAAGAGAATTTCATGTTGGTGTGTTATTTTAATTTAATTTAAGACCCTTTGATATGTAAATATGTATTTGAAAGTATACAGATTTACATATTTCCTAAATAAATTTGCCACCATTTGAACACATTATTAGCTTAATTTTTAAGCCATGCAATTAAGAGAGTTGGTGACAGTACTTGAAGGAAGCATCAGCAAAGACTCATCAGGGCCTCAGTGTAGAATCAACAAAGCTCTCACAGTGAAAGCTGAAATAAAAACTTTCCAGAAAGAGATATTTAGTATAGTGGTGGATTTATCTTGCAGAACAATATATCCTGCTTTATTTTCTAAAAAGAGCAATAACTTATGTTTGCACACCACCTTCTATTCAAGGAAGGAAGGGAGGAAGGGAGGAAGGGAGGAAGGGAGGAAGGGAGGAAGGGAGGAAGGGAGGAAGGGAGGAAGGAAGGAAGGAAGGAGGAGGGAGGGAGGGAGGGAGGGAGGGAGGGAGGGAGGGAGGGAGGGAGGGAGGGAGAATTTACATGCAATTAAGGTGATTTTGAGATATAAAGCTCTGTGAAAATTGCCAATAAAATGCTGCCATATTCTGTTAAATAAAGACTTTAAATCTGGCTCCCAGTGAAAAGGTGGTACAATGATTCTGAGAGGAAAATGCAGAAAACTACTATGGTGAAAAGTGTAGTACTGAAATGGTTGGTAAACAGTGTGACTGAAATTATTTAAAAGAGTAGAATTTATTAGTATTAATTTACCAAAAAGTTCACTTGGCTCTAGTGATAACAATGAAGTAATAGCTTGATGCAACCTGCAACTACTATTTTAGGCCAATAATATGTTTATGTGAATTAATCAGTGACAAAGAAACCAAAATATAGGGATGTATGTGAACAGCTAGTGTTAGTGTCAAAGAAAGACTGAATAAAATTGTCACAAAAAATCTTGGATAAATGGATTTCACCAATACCTCTTCACAAAGAACATACAAAAAGAGCTATGTTAGACTTTAATGTCCACCAAAATTTCATTGCCATAACAGTATAATTTGTTAGCATCCTGTCCTCAACCTACAATCAAGATGTGTTCTATCCCTAGTCAGTTTGGCTCAATGGATAGAGCATTTGTCTGTGGACTGAAGGGTACCAGGTTCAATTCCAGTCAAGAGCACATGCCCAGGTTTCGGACTAGTTCCCCAGTAGAGAGAATGCAGGAGACAGTTGATCAATAATTCTCTCTCTTCATTGACGTTTCTATCTCCCTCTCCCTCCCTCTCTCTGAAAACAGTAAAAAATATTTTTAAAAAAATATGTGTTCTCCACCATAACCACAGGCTAAGGAGGCATGAGAAGGAGCAATATTAAAGTGAATAAGAAGAATGTTAAGATTGTAGATGGAATTTTATGAATAAAAAAGAGAATTCCATGTTGATGCATGATTCTAATTTAATTAAAGGCCCTATAATATCGTACTTCTTTCCTCAATACTGTGCATTGCAAAGTAGATCAACTTAGTTTTTGTTCGTTTGCTTTTAAATAAGTGAATTGGTTTCTAATCAAGCTCTACAACCAACTACTAGGATCTTTAACAAATTATTTAACTGCATGAAGACCATCCAATCTTTTACTTCATAAAGAAGGAAATAGAGTCCCAGAGAATTCTTTTAGTGTGAGATCTAGCTTGTCAGTGGGTAATGATTTTTATTTGTTAAGGGTTATTAGGGCAGTAGGGACTATATCCAAAATGAAAGTGTGGGCTCTTTATCGAGAACATTCTTTTTCATTTGTAAAGTATATAAATAAATTTTGAATGAATTCAAGTAGAAAATAGTTATAACGATACATTCACCTGTGAAACATTAACTACCCTGAATACCCTGCCAAATCAGACTCCAAGGGCAAAGCTAATGCAATGACTAAAACTCTACCATATTTTTTCCACAGTTAGTTTTCAATAAATCTTCCACCCATGATCTGAGGAAATCCAATATTATAAATTGGGCATTTCAAAAATAAAACTATTACTCTGAAGAACACAGTTTAAAGTAAATATTTGTATTTTATATGTTTGATTACTCAGTTTACCCAATATTCTGTTAAATAAAACTCTACAATATTATTACATATGAAGAAAAAGTGGAGCTTTACTTATTTCTGTTCTTTTGCTGTTTTCCAGTAATACTTGCTCAAACAGATAATATAAAACACAACACATCCTAACTGACAATGTCGTTTAATTTGGAATCCTAATGATGATTGACTTTGTTGCTAAGAATGCCAAGTATAATATTTGGCACAGACATTTCGCAGGGTCAGGGGAAAAGGGAAATGAAAAGTCAGTTTCTCTGCTGCTATGATTAGATAAGCAGAGACACAGGCAGTGTGCTCACTTCTAGGAGCCCCATCTGCTAAGCCACAAGCTTGGCCTTCACAGGCCATAAGACCAATGAGCATCCATGGCTAAGACATAGGGAAATCAGCAGTGCGTATACACTAATTAATAAGTCCATAGCAGTAGCAGTTTTCTGTCTACTCATAACTCTTATTTAGGAGAATATTCCTAAAAAGGAATGTTAAGGTTCTTCACTAAATCCAAATTGTGTTATCAAGAGTCTTTCCAACACTAAAAGTAATCTACTTCCATTCAGTGTTTGATCAGCAAGAGTTATTCAGTCTGTCAAAGTTTTCACACAGATTTCACCCTGATCTTTGAAGGCTGTGCCATGTCCTCTCAGGAAGTGGCATGCCTTTCCAGTGACTGTTTTGGCCATGACTCACCCAAGAGGTCTGGCAGACTGGGTGAGAATGAGAATCTTTCTGGTCATATGTTTATCAGTGTCCTTCCTTTGATCAAACTCTTATTGTGTTTTGGCATAAAACCACTTGACTAAAATTAACTCAGTGTTTTGGGGTAGTTTTGAAAACAATATAGGTCATTTGTCATGCTATACTAATAGGAGAAGTGCTGCACATTTACTAAGACATGAACCACCCAGTTCTTTAGAGAGCTACATTTGTCCTCTCCTCTAGTCTCTAGCACTTATAAGCTACTCTGAATTTGGAACAGAAAGGAATACTGCTTATTTTGCTTGTTTTATTTTCAAATGTAATGAAGCATCCCCAGCTACCTGGTTTCAGCTAATACCCAGAATCTTCTTCACTCTTGTCTGGGAGGTTGAAGAAGGTTATTTTACATGCTCATTTGCAGCACAGAGGTTCCCGTTTAATCCCCACTGTTCATTCCTCCCTTTGCTGGTTCCTTTGCTCATGCGGGAATTCCTACTCCTTCTCTATGCCCAGAGCTGCTGTAGCCTCTTCTGCTGTCACTCAAGAAAGGCAGGTATATCCAGGTAGTCAGCTGAATCACTACTACTGAGGCTGTACTACTGTCAGTAGTGGGATTAGAGAAAATATTGTTTCATTTGTATAAAACACTGTCCACAGGGCCTCAGAGTTGCAGTGTTAATGTCCCAAATCCTAGATGGATGTGAGTCAAATCACTGCCATCAGCTGAGGCCTGCATTCTCTATCCCATAATCTCCATAATCATTCTTACCTCTAGTCATTTCTGTAGTTACTTCTGGTCCCCCAGTTAAAAATCAAAAGTCCCCATGTGTATTCACTCATACAAGCAAAGCCCCAACAGTGGAACATAGGGAGTTTTAAAATATATATATATATATATATATATATATATATATATATATATATATATATATATATCTTTATTGATTTGAGAGAAGGAGAGAGAGAGAGAGAGAGAGAGAGAGAGAGAGAGAGAGAGAGAAAGAGAGATCTATGATGAGAGAGAATCATTGATCAGGTGCTTCCTGCATGCCTCCTACTAGAGACTGAGCATGCAACCGAGCATGTGCCCTTGCCTGAAATCAAACCTGGGACTCTTCAATCCACAGGCCAACTCTCTATTCACTGAATCAAGCCAGCTGGGGCAAAAGTAGTGAATTTTTTTTTTCCTGGTTTGTTTTACTAGACTCACGAACGTGATCTTTGGGATACACTTAGAATAGTATTTTGTCTGACTTTTGAATTCATACAACATCCCCTAACAACCAAGGTTGTTATTCATCACACATTTATACTTGGCTGAACTCAAAGTATGATGGGGAGGAGAAGCAGTTTACTCCTGGAAAATGGCCTCAGTTAAGAACTCTATAGAACTTGCTCACTATTTGTCACCCTGGCTAAAAAAATAATTAAAATGTCCAGGGGGAAAAATAACCTAGTAATGGCCAAAAACTCTACTAGTTCAAAATCTATTTTTTCAAGTAATGGATTACAAATCTATGATGACTGTGGAGTTGGAGCAGACACTGCTTTTAGTACACAATGCTCCAAAAATGTGGTCAGCTCAGTTCTGCCATCTAATAGTCATTATAGCTGATAGAGCGCTACCTCTTCCCCAACATGAAAAGCCTCTAATAACCATAAAAATAAATGTCTATAGTGACTGCACAGTCACTCTCTGTAGTGGCATGAGTGTGAGTAACCTTAAGTTCTTAGGAAAGGAGAGAAAGAGAGGAGGGAAAGAGCAGACACAAATAGCAAATATTTAGTCCAGCAAACTGTGCTAATCATCCAGAGGCCTCTGTCTTCCTCCACTAGCCAAAACATACATTTCTCAAACTTAATAATAAAAATTATGGGCAACATATACATTTATGAAAATGAAGAGGACCACACTCAAAACAAATGCCAAAATGAGAACAGGAATGAATGTAGGTAAAAATCACTAAAGACACTTACTTCTGACTGCCCCATGCTGAGATTGGGTAAATGCCTTTCTTCTCCTAGCACTGTTGGAATAATAGCAACTACTTAGCACATCTGTGTCCAGGTACTGTTCTAAGTATTCTACTTAGATTTTCTAGACTGATCCTCACTACTTTGTGAGGTGGGCACTGCTACTTTCTATATTTTTAGATGAGAAAATTGAGGCTCAGAGAAGTGCCTGTTTCACTCTTTTAACATGTATCTATTAATCCTCCACTTAGCCACTGTGAATTTAGAGAACAATTACCCTCTCTAGGTTTATTGTGTTGCAATTGGTCTTTGAATTGGAGTACAGCTTTCAGTGGTCCACTTAATTTTTATGTAGTAATTTAAAGTGTAATGAGGGAACAAAACATTCTCTAAATACTGTGAAATTTATGTTAAAAATCCATTTACTATGAAAGGAAATAGGCTGAAGATGGATATCTTGCCCTTACTGTTATTATCTGTTTTTGTGGAAAAATAACTACCACTAACAAAGTGATTTCATTTCTTCCTGGAAGGTGCCTTGAAAATGGCATAATGAAGATCCTTGAAATTAGTAAGCGTAACAATGTTAAACACAGTGCTGTTGTCATTCATTCATTCATTCATTTAGTCATTTTTTTACTCCTTCAAATTAATAAGTATTTAATAATGTGTAACCAGTTCCAGGCATGGAAATTATTAAAATAGCGTTGAGCTATGAAAAAAGCATAGAATATAGTCAGAAGTCCAGCATTTTCAAATTTAGATAAAATAACTACCACCTTCATTATAATATTATTAATATGGATAATATTATATTTCCTCAAAGGAGTGCTTTAGAAATCAAATGACTAGTTGACAACAACCTCTTATAGGCTACAAAGTATAATATAGGTGCCTGTTAGTTGTATTCCTAGGACATGACAATTCTAAAGGCCTTAAATTTAGTCAATGAGGCAAAACTCAGATACAAAAAAAAAAAAAAAAAGATAATATATCAGCCAGTTAGTAAATGCTAAATGAAAAAGTTGGGCATTAAGATTTAATGAACTTAGAATAAGGAAAAAACAAACAAACAAAAAAAACAATTTTCATGCTTTGACTTTGGCTTTGAGATATAATTAAGATGTAGGAGAACAATATGCCACAGAAACAAACAAAGACATGAACAAAAGCAAATAGGCAATAACTAAAACACCTTATGAATTTGGAAAATGCCTGCAACTCCCTTTGACTAAAACTCATTTGAGCCAAAGAGGACTGGATGGAATTAGGGTTGACACATTGGTTAGAAGAGGACCATGGTTTATCTTAAGCAGGGGTTAAGAAAACTCAGAAATTTTAAGCAGGTGACTGAGAAATTCTGACAGATTTTGAAGAGATGGTATCAAATCTGAACTTCAGTGGATGAGTCTGGCATCTTGTAGAAGGGAGGAGAGATGGGCGCCAGAGAATCAGTGAAGAAACTTAGAACAAAAGCCAAGATTTGGGGTGCTATGTCTAAAGGAATTTTCTAACTTGGGAAATCTGGGATTTGCAAAGGCCAGGTGATTGGGTCAAGGTCAAATGCTGTTCCAGTCATAGTACAGCACCTGGAGCTAAGCTGATGCCTGTACTCTACTGTGCTTAAAGAGAAGCTAAAAGATTCCCACTCCCTGGAAATGGTGTCCTAACCAGAGAGCAGAGAGAAGTTTCCTGACCCGTCACCCTACTCACCTACCAGACTTCTTGATCACATTATGTCTGGGTGAAGTGAACCAATTTTTCTCACACCTGAAAGTAAGATTTATTTTTGTTTGTTTTCACACACACACACACACACACACACACACACACACACACACAAAGTTGTCAGAAATGATTAGGCCCACACGTTTTTTTTCTTATAGCACTCCCACCCTCCCCATGTCTATTTTCTTCCTCGTTCCTTCTGTCCATATTCTACAATGACTGGGAGTGATTCCTCTCCTTCCCCCCCCCCCACTCTGATCAGCATCAGGAGATTAAAAAGAAAAAAGCCAAAGCAGAATAACAAAAGCAGACATATCCTGCGTTAACTGAACTTCAAGGGGAAAGCTCAGTGATGCTCTTCTCACATACTGGAAAAACACATAAAAGGGACCAGCTGTTTACAGTCATCTCCTCATTTCTAATAATCTTCCATTTAATTAGGACAGGAAATAACAAATGCTCTGTAGCAATGCATGAGCAATTCTGGCCTCTTCTCAGGATATATCCCACTGGAGGCAAGAAAGGGGTATCGGAGTGAGTTCCATAGCTCACAGACATTAAGTTATGGGGAAAAGCCAGAATCTTTGATACTACAGAGAATAGAGGGCTGAGATTAAAGAGAGAAAAAATTTAATTCTGTTTTCCCTCCATAGTTCTAAACAATGTCAGTGATAAAATATTCCACTCACACAATTAACCTGTTGGTCAAAATTCTAAACTACCACTGCAGGCATTGTTGAGTTTGATATTATATATGTAAACTTCAAATTAATGCATTTTTGTTGTGTATCATTTAATAATTATGGTATTCTATATGGGAGATAATTTGGAGAACTCCCAATTATAAAATAAGTCCCCAACACCGATGAACTCAGATCTAAGTATTCACTTGGAGAGTCAGTTTATAATGTTCTAGAATCATTAGCACTTAATTTAGGTGCAATGTGTATCCCCAACTACTATTGTCTTAGATAGCCCTTTGTTTACACAATACATTTGAATTAAAAGCAATAACACAGTGATTGTAAAGAGAAAAGAAAGAGAACTTGAGTTATTCAATTCTATCATAGCATGTGTCCATTCAGTGAAACACATGTAAATTTTTGTTTGTGAATTCAAATTTTAGGCCATATAGGAAACCTTTCTATGGAATTTGATTAATATCTTTAAAGGCAAAATGTAATCTTCTACTTTAGTTGTGAATTCTTTTAAGATTAAAGAATACATAAATATAATAAAAGTTACTATTAAGTGATGATTACTAAAAATAATTTTGCCATAGAGAGGAGGGAGGTAGAGGGCAGGTGTTAATAAATGATGTCCACACTCTAGTATACCACTGTACACACTGACACTGGGCTGAAGCTGACTGGAGGGGATTTTGCAAACACATCCATCCTAACTAAAAAGTCCAAGAAACCTGTACTTTTGCCTTATTTCGAGCTGTGGACACAGAATCAGATGTCTTGTTTCTCTTCTTTAGAAATGATGGGATCAGTGAGATCTTTGGGAACAGCCAACAATGTGAAGCAGATTATACAGTAAAGGATTTATCTTTGCCCAAGGAAAGGGCTGGCCTTTGCCCTTGGAATGTCATGCCTGGTAGGAGCTTGTCTTTGTTTAGGGCAGGGCTGGTAGGCCAGAAATCAAACAGTGATTTATGCTGGAACTTCCAGCCACACCAATAATGTGATTTAGGCTGGGGCTTTGGGGGTGACATGGTATCAGTTCTACTTCCTAAGGGCTAAAGACTAAGATCAGACACAGAGATAGTAAACCATGATTATGGGAAGGGGTACCTCCACCAGAATATATCTACAAAATAGAACAACTCTGGATACCAAGGCTTGGGCAATATTCTGTGAGTGTTATCACACATCATTACTCTCTATGACTCCATGGGGAGAGGACAACTGACACCTCCAACTTGGATCCCTGGAGTCTGTCCCCATGCCTCTTTCCTTGCCTGACTTTAATCTGTGTATTGCCCCTATAATAAAGCATAATAATGAGCACAACAGCGCTTAGTGATGCTTAGTGATTCTGTGAGATTTTCTACCAAATAATTCAATGTGAAAGTGGTTTGGGAAAATTCCTGATCTTACAGTTGGTGTCAAAGTGAGGGCAATCTTGTAGACTGTGCTTCCTCAGACCTTTTGCACATGGATCATTTGTCACCACTCAGAGTTGGCATGATAACAAAGTGCGGGTTGTGAATGTTCTTGATTGTCTGAAGCTAGAAACCTACTTCCACTTCCAGGTAAGAATGCAGTCCCTACTATATTGGACACTAAATCAGTGCGGAACATTACATGGTTCTGGTTGGCAAAGGGACACATCATCCTGATTTTGCATTTATCAAGATCTTTAATATATACTGTATATTTATTTGACACCAGCACCATGCCCACTCACTCATTCACTCACTCATTAATTCAGTACACATATACAAAGTGTCAAGTCTTATAGCTGAACACACACTAAAACATAGCATAAGATCTTTGCACTTGCCAAAACTGGTTTGGCTCAATGGATAGAGCTTTGGCTTGGGGACTGAAGGGACCCGGGTTCGATTCCAGTCAAGGGCATGTACCTTGGTTGTGGGCATATCCCCAGTAGGGGGTGTGCAAGAGGCAGCTGATTGATGACTCTCTCTCATCAATGTTTCTAACTCTCTATCTCTCTCCCTTCATCTCTGAACAAAATCAATAAAATATATTTTTAAAAAATAGATCTTTGCACTTAAGGATTTGAGTGTCTAAGAGTTCATAAAATTATGTACACACATGCACATATGCATTGTAAAAATATGTACAAAGTATTGTGGTTTGTGTTTATGAGTCCAAAGTATCTAATTTTCTGCAGGGGTGAGTCATTGACTTTGCAGAAGAAAGGGTGCCTGAGCTGGGTTTTGAAAAGTAAATAAGCAAAGGGGGACAAAGGTGAACTCACTGACAGTTGTCCAAAGTTAGCAATGAACCTACATTAGAAAGAATAAAAAATAGAAGTTGTGGGGGAAAAACACACACCTTAAAGTAGACTTTTATTAATTTTACTGGAGAATGCTAACAGCTAATATTAAGCAATTATTTCATTGTTATGAGAATATAGTAATAAGCAACATATTTTATTATACTAGAGGAAATTTAGATGAGATATTTGGAAGAACATTATTACTGCTAGATTAAAAAAAAAAAAATGTCCAAACCGGTGTGGCTCAGTGGATAAAGTGTTGGCCTGTAGACTGAAAGGTCCCAGATTCGATTCCAGTCAAGGGCATGTACCTTGGTTGTGGGCACATCCCCAGTAGGGGACATGCAGGAGGCAGCTGATCAATGATTCTCTCTTATTGATATTTCTAACTCTCTATCCTTCTCCCTTCCTCTCTGTGAAAAAATCAATAAAATATATATTTTTTAAAAAAGATTGATGACTACTGAAAATTTTAAAATGTGTGTAGGTGTCACATCTGAAAAGTTTAGGATAATATGAAGGATGACATTGAGCTTCCTCTGTGTTCCAGGACTCTATGAAGAGTTGGGGGCAGGAGGAGGGGGGGATAAATGCCAGAGATTAAGTAGGATCAAGAAAGGGGCTTTTTGATATGAGTCAGAATCCAAGCCATAGGAGGCCCACAAAACGAAGGCTATTCAGATAGGAGGTGACAGCAGGGCCAGAAGGCTGCCTTCTGCCAGTGCCAAAATGAGAACAGAACTGTCTTGCTATTTGTCTCTCTCCTAGGTTGAGAAACCTACCCCCTCCCTTTACTCCCCACACCAATCCTTCTGTAATAAAACTCTTCAAATGAAAATATCCCTTACCATTGACAATTTTTATTTTCCAGCTTCTTTTTAAAAACTTGGATTTTCATCTGGCCTAAATAGATGAACCTCCTCTAACCATCATATTCAAAAGAAATTGTTGTGCTGTCATGACTACTTTATTCCTTTGCTATTCTGATATCTGTCCTACTTAGGGCACATCAGTAGAAGGCAGGTTTTTTGGAAAAGATGATAATGTGGGGAAAAACAGAATGCATTGGAAAAAGAGCAAAACCAAACTGGAGATGGATTGACTCTATAAAAGTAGCCATTGGAATGAATCTATAGGAGCTGAGCAGGGCTGTAGAGAGCAGGACATCATTGACATCGCTCCTTTATAGAGTCACCAGAAGTCTGAACTGACTCAACTGCAAGTAACATACATGTGTACTTGAGGAGATAAATAAATGAAAAGAAAGACTATCGAGGAGAGCCTGGCTGGTGTTGCTCAGTGGTTGGGTGTCAACTCATGAACCAGAAGGTCACAGTTTGATTCCTGATTAGGGCACATACCAGGCTTGGGGGCTCAGTCAACAGTAGGGAGCATGCAGGAGGCAGGGAAGTAATGATTCTTTCTCATCATTAATGTTTTTATATTTCTATCCCTCTTCCTTCCTCTCTCTGAAATCAACAAAACCATATTTTTAAAAAGAATATCTAGGAGAGCTTATGACTTTGTTGCATATATAAATATATATTTGCATCTAGTTGGCAAAATTTGGTGGAAGAGAGTATTTGTTAATAATTTCCTTGGAGTCTTTGGGAAAATACATTTTTAACTCATTTTTGCTTCTTTCCTTATCTAGATCAAATAAGTGGATAATGCCATAGAGACTGGTACCATCCTAGCAGCCCAAGAGAGAAGCAATTACACATTCTTTTGCTCCCCCTTGAAATCAGCACAGATAAGAAAAATACCATTTTGGCAGCACCTGCTGCTGCTGGTTTCATGACTTTTTTTGTCTTTCTTCTTCCCAGAAAGAAATAAAAATCTAACTTAAAATATATAAAAGCATAATTTGGCCAGCTGATCAATTTTTACAGCAGACTCTTGCAGCAGACAGGCTATTGTGTCTGAATCTTATCATCCCAGTTGGATTATAAATACATGATTGATTGAAAATACTTACAAATGAATGTGAAAAACAGGCGTGATCTCCCTTTTTGCATGAAAATAATAGACATCAAACTCAGGTATATCTATTCAGACACTTAGGCAATAATTTCACTGAGGGTTAGGGATGGAAATTAGGAATTAAAAGCCATCTTTAATATAGAAGGGGGACTAAAGTGACAGAAAATTCAGTTTTAGAGAACATACTTAAAGTACAAATTCATTGAGAGTTGGGTCCCCAGAAAAACATGGTTCCTTTTTAAAAAATAATTTCTCTATATATTTTTAAAACCATAATCCAGGTCAGTTTAATTCAATATTTTCCTTTTGCCCTTTCTTAAGCACTTCTCCCTTTAGTCTGATGCGTTCTCAGTGTTTTATATTTTTCCTCTGAATTCCCTCCTCCCCTCCATCATTGCCACCATATTTCATTTGCTTATGCCATGGGTTCTTGTTCTCTCTACCATTCTTCAATCTTCTACAGAGTTCTTGGATTCCAAGCCCCAAGAGGGTAGGCAGCAGGCCTATGAAGTTTTCTGTTTCAGCAGCAAACTCAGTGCCATGCACAATTAGGTACTTAATTGCTTTGTGATGACTATGATTGATGATGTTTTCCACATACACTAATTCCAGTGAGAAACACACTTCCCCTGTCAGATGGACTGCATACAAATGACTACCACAAAACATGAGTGTAATGAACAATTCTAAAAAATAGGTCTGCACATTTTTACTAGAGGGCATATTTCACATCATGCCCACACACACACACACACACACACACACACACAAACAAACAATCAATGGTGCCAGTATTTATACAATCTATTTTTTAAGCAAAAATGACCTTTAGATAGAGGTTTGAGGTGCAATGCCAAAGACAAAGTTATACAACTTGCTAACTTTGTTTTCTTGGGCACATTGTATCAATTCATCTATAAATTGAAGAATAGAAAACCTTTGCCTTGTGCAGATTTTCAAATATGTCTGCAAGTCCTTTGACATCCCTCCTTTTAAAATACTAGCATAGGCCCTATTTTCACTCTTCTTTCTTATGGAATAGATGTAGTGACTCACTTCTATTGTAATAAGGAAATATGGTAGAAGAGAATGTTTTTTTTTTTTTTTTTTTGGTCTGTTCCTCACACTCTCTCTCCCCCTCCTCCCCCCTCCTTTCTCTCTCTCTCTCTCTCTCTCTCTCTCTCTCTCTCTCTCTCTCTCTCTCTCTCTCTCTCTCTCTCTCTCTCTCCTCTTCCCTCACTTTCTCTTTGTATGTCTCTCTGTTTTCAGTTCACTTACCCTGAGGGAAGCCAGTCCCCATATCTGTGACACTCAATCAACCCTGTGATAGGGCCAGTGAGTAGAGGAACAGAGGCCTCCTACAGTCAGCCAGAACCAACTTGCCAGCAATGTGAGTAACCTTGGAAGTGGCACCTCAAGTTCTAGTCAAGCTTTCAGAGGACTGCAGCCGTTGTGGACACTGACCACCTCCTTGTGAGACAGTTTGCTCGAGAACCACCTAGCTTAGTCACTCCTGAGTTCCTGACCCACAGGCACTGTGAGAGTTAATGTTCATTGCTATTTTATGCCACTTAATTTTTAGAGAATTAAAAAAAGAACATATAATTAATATAACCCTTCTCTCGTAGTCTCATTCTGAAGATCAAAAGAGATAACATGGAAAGTTGCTAGCATACAATAATAACTTCACACATCTTCATCCTCTATTCTTATTCAGCAGTGACCAAACATGACTATGAATACCTCCATAGACACTCACCAATCCAGAAAATTCTTGAAGTAGAACCCTGTCAAAAATAGAGGAATAAGCCTACATCAGTTTAACCCAAAGCCTTACTCTTGTTTATTCCGTCCAGATATTGACATTTGAAGCTGTGAACATTCATTTTAATGGCTTCTAAAATTGTATTAAGAAAGATGGCACAGGGTTCAAAAAATAAAAGCAACATGCAGAAGAAAATAGCATTGAGAAGCTGACAAATAGCATTGTCTCAGCCCCATCAATAAAAACTAAAACAAAGAAGGAGAACAAGTCATAGAGTTAAGATTCCAATGATAATGATACCAAGAGTGACAACATTAGCAATGACAATAAAATGTATCTGGCAACATAGCATGCCAGATGGTTTACCTTGTACATCTCATTTAATCATGTCTAGCAGTAAATAAGATAAATACTATTATTGTCCCCTATTTATAGGTGATAAAACTGCAGCTCACAGAGGCTGAATATTCTGTAAGGCCTCCAAGATAAGAAGAGGTAGAATCAAGGTAAAATGAACCTAAGTCTGTTCTCTTCACCTTTATGCTGTATAATATTCTGAAAGAAAATACAGCAAAACAAATATCACTTTGGAGGAAACACGTAAGAGATTTGCAAGCAAATATCACACTGTCAGTAGAAAATGCTAGTATTTTATTGCTTTTTCTACATTTAGGTTATTCCTTTATGCTTCTTTCAAATTCCTTCCAATTCTAGCTGACACTGAGATTGCTTGTAATTTGTTTCTTTTATATTATGCAAATTGTGTGGTTGTGATTGTTTCCTAAAAAAGTCCTCATTTGGCTATGAACTCTGGGGTGAATTTATAAGATAATGATGCATTATTATCATCTCTTATTGTTATTAATAATCTCTTATTATCACAATGAAAATTCTGCCAGAGATTAGACTTGATTTGAAACCACTTAATATTCTGTTCCATACCCACAGCCTGGCCTTCAAGCTGTAGAGGGAATTGATAAAGCACTACAAAATCGGATAAGCAACTACATCATGGACATGGCAGCCCTCCAAGACAACTTCATTATCATCTATCAGCCTTATGAATGGAATGGCTGAGAAACCACAAGAGCAGCTGAGAACACTAGAGTTTCCTTATGGTCCTCTTATGAAAGCAATGCACAAAGACACAAAACAAAGAGTTGACATCCTTCCTAGATCCCCCAAGGCGATCAATGGAAATGCATGGCCTATATCCTGGAGCAGCTAAGACTGGATGTGGCCTTCCCAATGCTGGCCCAAGAGCATGTTTGTACAGTTTGGAAGAAGTTTCTAAACTGAGAGCTCCACATTAAATTTTAGACTCTATTTAAAAAACAGAACAAAAAAAACAACAACAAAAAAAAAACACTGATAAAATGGTCCTGCATGACAACTGCAGAAGCTAAAAAGCAGCTGGTCATTTCAGAAGAGTTGCCTCTCCACCTTCTCTCCTCTGTCTCTATCACCCCCTGATGTTATAGACACCTGCCCTGGTACCCTCTTTTACATTATCCCACTGTATTCTTTAGGCATCTGGGTTTGTGATTTCCAAACCACACGGAAAACTCTGTGATGACAAAGATGATCTCTGTCCCAGCCTGGGGACTAGCAGATTCAGGTACTTATATAATTGTGAAGTGACATAATCTATGTTTTTCCTTTCATATATATATATATATATATATATATATATATATATATATATATGTATAAAGCATCAGACTGGATCAATCAAATCTTTGGGAATTTTTCACTCAAGAGAAGATAGTTGAAAATATCCAATTGGAAAACCACAACAGAGCAAAAATCATTTAGCTCTATAGAACCTTTCTTATATAATAAGCTCACAAAAGTGGGGGCTCATTAGAATTTATTATGCTAGCCATCTTGACTCATATACCCAGGCAACACCATCTTGGATCATAACCCTGGATTGCTCTTTTCTGATCTGATTAACTCCTATTCATTCTTTGGGTCAAAAAGTCAATTCCTCGTCCAAGTTCTGTTTTACCAGAAGCTGTAGCCCAGTCAATAGACAAATTAATCTGCCTTCTATGCTACTTCTTCTCTACATATTTATATGGTGGCACCTGTCACATATGCCATTACTATGCATGTCTTCCTTCCAGAATTTTAGTTTATTAAAGATAGGTTTTGATTCTCATTTTTCATCATCCTCATCTGTTAGCATGGAGCCTGATGCAAAACAAATTATAGGTAATGAAGTTAATATCTACTCTTCCCTGAAGAGTCAAGGAAAGTTTACTGTTTTCAGAGACCAATTGTCTTAGGATGGCTTGCTTCTGGGCTGCCTCACAAGAAAGCAAGGTGTTATAAACCTCCAATGTGGACACAAATATTCCAGTAAGTTATCCAGATCATTGATGACCATTAAGATATATTCAAGATGATCAATTATGCTATAATTAATAGTTTTGAAAAGCATTAGAAAATAAAGCCTGATGGTCCATATAGTTCTAATTTGTTCTATGGATTCTTTGGGGACACAACTGTGTATTTTAGGTTTCATGAGAAACCAACTGTCTTATCCACTCTGTCAGCAATAAACAGGATAATGCCAAGAGATTTACATGAAGTACAGAATGTGTTCATGTGTGTAGTTAATATGATTAATGAAGCAGAATAGAATCCATAGAATACACTATTAAAGGAATATGCAATAACCTACAGCTATTACTTGAGAGAATTATGTGATTAAAAATAATAAAACCAGCCTCAGAATTCAACAATCAACCACTTATTACTTATTTTGTTAGTTCGTTTTTTGTGTGTATTTTTATTTTTTTTAAATATATTCAGAGAGGAAAGGAGGAGAGAGAAAAAGAAATATCAATGATGACAGAGAAACATTGATTCGCTGCCTCCTGCATGTCCTCTACTGGGGATCCATACTGCAACCCAGGCTTGTGCCCTGACTAGGAATTGACCTTTGACCTCTTGGCTCAGTGGTTGAGGCTCAACCACTCAGCAACACTTGCCTGGCTACTGATTGTTTTAATAGTCACCCTTTTAGGTCTTACACACACACACACACACACACACACACACACACACACACACACAAATCCACACTTACTATGGAGAGAAAAATCTGTTTGGAAATAGTGAGTTCCTTATAGTGATGACCTCAAAAAATAGGTAGCCTGTACATTTGATAAGTTAAACTGAAAAGTCCCAGATTTTGTCCTAAACCTTGGGTAAGGATAAACGCTTCCTGTTTGTACTTATTGAGCTCTGTCCTCAATAATTAGGAATTACTGTAGAATTGAACATGTTCATTTATCTACACCTCCTATGGATACATGAGTGCCTGTGGACATACTCACTGCAATTATTTTCTGTAATTAAACTAACTTTAAAGATTAACAGTACAAACTAATAATGTCAATTGCTTCTCCAGAGGTCTGACCTACTGGGGATATGATCTAATGGACCAGTAGATCAAAAGACTGGAAATGGATCCAAGGGCCCAAGAGAACCTTGCAGAGGCTCACTTATGCCAGTCTTTGTTGCTATCCTCACCCATGGATGTCATTTCCTCTTTCAGGATATGTGAACAAGGTTGTTATTTGCTTTAACTTATCTTACTATACATTCTGGTGTCTTTTGTATTTCAATGGGATATTTTAAATGGTTCAATCTTAAAATGAGGGTATATCTTGTAATAGCAAGTCATTTTTACCTTGCACATTGAAAATGGGATTTTGTTCATTTTATTGGGTTGTAAAATAGTCCGTTTCATTATTAAAATCTATCCCAAGCTAACATTTTGGTCTTCTCATAATTACTAAGACATGGATGGTATAACTTATCTAGAGATTCCGAGATATATTGATCCATTGAATG
Organism: Pipistrellus kuhlii; assembly: GCF_014108245.1. NCBI lineage: Eukaryota > Metazoa > Chordata > Mammalia > Chiroptera > Vespertilionidae > Pipistrellus > Pipistrellus kuhlii. The sequence continues at coordinate 8,038,333 of NW_023425404.1, forward strand.
GCAGCTTTCTATGCCAATATTTGAAAACTTATTTATGGAAGAAGAATATAATTGTATTAATGCCTCTGATGAGTTTAAATATGGATTGTTTTGTGCTAACTGTTTGCATGTCCCTCAAATGCATTTGTTAAAGCCCTAACTTCTAGTGTGACAGTATTTGGAGATGGAGTTTCTAAGGAAGATATTAAAGTGAAATGAAGTCATGAGGTGGGACCCTGATATGGCATGATTAAGGATTAATGTCCTTGTAAAAAGAGACACCAGAGTAGGGCACATCCCTGCCTCCATTTTTTCTCTGCACCCAAACATAAACCGAGGAAAGGCCATGAAAGGCCATGAAGAGAATGTGGCCCCCTATGAGCCTGGAAGAGAACTCTTAGGAGACCTTTAAAACTGATTTGACAGGACTTTCGCCTTAGACTTTTCAGTCTCCAGACTGTGAGAACTGAGATTCTACTGTGTAAGCCCCTCAGTCTGTGGTATTATGTATGGGAGCCCAAGCAGACTGAGTCAAGGCTGTATGGCCTGGTTATGTCTGAAGACCTACACAGTCAATATCGGTGGTCTGTTTTGTATGAGCTGGTTGCCAAGAGGGAACAGGAGGCCTGTGAGGAGAAGAGTCCTGGTATGGGTGTTAGAAGTGAAGAGGGGGAAGAGAAAAGGGTGTCTCTTCCTCAGCCCAAACCATGATCCAAGCAAGAGTTCTACGCACCAAAGTCTGTCCCATTTCTGGGCTGTTGGGGCACATAGGATACAGCATTCCCAAAGCAGGGATTGCATCAGTGACAATTATAAATTCAAGGTGATTAATAGGTGGCAGTTATCAACAAAGAGGTTAAGAAGAAAAATCATATGAAAGGAACAGTAGGGAACCAATGTGAAACACTGGAGGCCTCCTGGAAATAACTATTGTAGGAGTAAAGAGAAGGTTGGAAGAAAGCTTAAATTAATTAATGGCCAAGAACTTAGGAGTTTTGGTGTTAGAGGTACTAAACCAACATATGTTAAGGATTAATGCCTTATGTCCATAAACAAGCAGAATTTGGGAACACTTATAGGACCAGTCTGGTAATGTTTCAGAGGATTGTTGTTTTTTTAGTACATTAAGATGTTTTTTCAGGATATTCTCTCTCTCTCTCTCTCTCTCTCTCTCTCTCTCTCTCTCTCTCTCTCTCTCTCTCACACACACACACACACACACATACACACACACACACACACACACACACACACACACACACACATTTACCCCATTCAAAAATTTCACAGGTTTGGAAATGCACATGCTAGAGAGTATTGTGGGGAACTTTTATATTTCTAAATTTGAGTCAAAATCACTCCTAGAGCTTGCCCAGTGATTTTTAAGGCAAATCAGTATCCTCTATCCTGGTTAGAATGAACACTGAAAGTCTGGGATGCAGTGCCTATTTGTTCTTTAACTCACTAAAAAAAGGGAGCCTTCTTATAATAATTTTCTCCATTAGTGCAAATAAACAATGAAACGAGTAGATGGGTATTTTTTTTTTTTATCTCCTAATACACAAAGCTACACAGCCTTCTGCTTATAGAAAGGAAGAATATATTTCCAGTATAGTGGCAAGAGGACTTCTTAGGCAGTAGGTGTATATTGGTGTGCCACTAGAATTTACAATAATAATAATGATGATGATAATAATAATAATAATAATAATAATATGCAGTTAGACAACCACACAGAAAATAGCAAGCTTTTTTTTTTCTGTCTTCCAGTAATAAATCTTAGTGGGTTTCATGGGTCATTCTGACATCAAAATCTTGCCTGATATCTCCAAGTCAGGACATTCTGAAAATACCCATTTTATTTAAGTCTAAGAGTGACAATTGCATGTTTAAAATTTCATTTAATCAGCATAGCAATTTTAAGTTGAAGGAGTGCTCAGAAGATGTGCTGCTTTGGACACAACTATCTTTATCCCGCCTCTCTTCTCAAATGGCCATTCTGAACATAATTATTAGCCAATGTACTTCTGCTACTATTACACTTCTCTTTCACTGCTTGTGAGTAAATGGTGTTATTAGACACAACAAAATCAATTTTTTTCTGTATGATGGAATGGAAATATGAAGTGGGAGATGGCCTAACTGATGAAATGGGTTACTTCCTTTACTGTGAGTCATGAAGAGGGCATCTGAGTCATAGCAATGCAATCTCTCAGAAAATAATATTTGCTTCACTAATAAAATATACCAGAAAAGGCTCCCCATTTCTGTCTAAAACACAGTAAAATATAAAATACAGTCTTTTAGATATTCTGGCCAGGCCTGGTAAGTTGATTCACACAGAACATCTTTTTGAGGGAGTAGTTTGTGTACCCTCTTTACAGTAGATAAAATTGAAGTCAAAATCTATATGCTTGGCATGTTTGGAATATACAATCCATGATCTCAGGGATATCTATTTCTTGGAAGTTCTAAGCATTTTGTTCACTGAGAAGTTTCAACCCATATTGGCTATCGAAGAAGACATTTCATTCAACTGATATTGCTAGGGAATGAATAGTTTCAACCAACTTATTTCTCTAAGTGATTTTTACACATTAAGCTTAGTTTTTCAGATAAAACTTGATGTTCCTTCACCTGAATTGCAAATAATTCCTCCAACTCAAGGGCTCAGATCTGATAAGATCAGGGATCATTTTGTCTCCTTGTGAGAGATGAAAACAGGGCAGTACTCCTGGAGAGAATATCACGCTGTATTTTAAGGTGAATAAAATATTTTGTGACCCATCATTTATTTTTATTTTTTGTATTCTTTAGCTCCATTTAATTGTGATCAAAAGAATCAAAATATACTCTATACTTCAAAATAGAGATATTCCTCTTTGGGGAAAGCTCCAGAACATGAAGCATCCTTAGATGGGCCTGGCTGTAGCCTACTTTCATCTGTCTCTGTTCCATGTCCTGATTTTAGCCCGGAATTGGGGACATTGAAAATCCTGGGTTGTCTGAAATTCATCTCTGAATTGTCACAAAGTTAAAATGAGTATGTCATAGACCGTTGGTGTGCCTCGTGGTTCCAAATTCTCAAACATGGACCCAGAAAGTCCATATGTGAGACTCACAAAATATATTCCAGACAAAGTAATTATAAATAGTTAGAATGTTTACAGGGCTTGTCGAGCTGGTGTGGCTCAGTGGTTGAGAGCCTAACTATGATGGTTGAGCGCTGACCTATGAATCAGGAAGTTACAGTTCAATTCCCAATCAAGGCACATGCTCAGGCTGTGGTCTGGATCCCCAGTATGGGGTGTGCAGGAGGCAGTTGATCAATGTTTTTCTGTCATCATTTATGTTTCTATCTCTCTTTACCTCTACCTTCTCTGAAATCAATAAAAATATATTTTAAAAATTGTATAAGGCTTTGTTTTCTGTCTACACTAATAGTAAAATTAATATAAAATTAAAAAAAATCAAACAAGAAGCAAACCACAATGAACATGGATGTAGAAATCAGTAATATTCTAGCAACCAAACACTGAGAGCATATAATAAATATTGCTAAGTGAAGGAAAATAAAATTCAGAAGCAAGAGCCAAGGGATTTAGATAGACAGATTGTAATCAGCAATTACCTAAACTGGATCATGTTCAGGACATAAGGTCTAACATCACCTCTCCCATTCTAAGAGGAGCCCTGGGATTCTTAATAAACTAAAGTAATTAGGAACCCCTCCCCATTTTATTTTCTATTAACATATGAAAGTCCAGCCTTATCTTGTATCCAGAGGTCAGTTCTGGTCAGCATGGGAGAATTTTTTTACACACGTTTAAAATATTTTAATTTACATTTATGTCATGCACTGATTCCGAAGTCACTAATTTAAAAATTCAATTTGAATACAAAATAGCCTGCACTGTATTTAAGGACACAGTGTCATTCAAGGGTCAACAAATAACTGTTAAATTAATAACTTAAATAAAATTACCAGAGAACAACTCTTACTATAATACTTTGATGCAACCTTACAACCAGAGAGAAGGGGCTGCCAAGAGAGCAGAAACCTGCAAGGTTCAGGAAGATACTCTGGCATGATGCTATTTATATGCAAATCATTATGAGGCCCTTAAACAGGACCTGTAAAAGCAAAATGTGTTAGGAGTTTTATATTATTTGAAAATAATAACCTTTATTTCCTTAAAGAGAATATATAGTTATTACCAACATAAATATCCATTTCCCCCCAATTAAATGAAATTACTGTGCCTTTACTGCCCATGTATAATATCAGGAATATCACGATGAGATCATGATATCTAACTTTTCTGACTTTGCTAGAGACTGAATAAAGTGTTGTAGTTAAGTGTTTTTTACAGATAACTGAGAGTCATCTATGGAACATTGTTCTTTATGTTGGAGGGAGTAAAAAAAATGAATAAATTAAAATGTCATCCATGTATTGAACACTTACCACATGAAGGGCACTGGGCTTGAGGCTGTCCTTAAAGTGGATTACATCATTTCATACTGAAAATGATTTAATCTTGGTGATACATGGCTGAGTATTTACGGCTGTATGACTCTGTAATGCAATCAAGCCCCCAGGGTCTGTCAAGTTATAAAGGGTTAGCTGTTCCTGTAATACATGTTTCTCCATAGGGGCAAAAATCACAGCAAGATCTGGTTTTAGCAGTTTAGGTCAGTAGAAATTCGGCAGGAAAATGCAGGGTTTGGAAAAGAGAAGGATTTAGTGTTAATTGAAAAGTGGTCATGGGTCAGGGAGAGAAGTAAGAATGGAGGGAAGGAGGAGGTGGGGGGGCTCCTCATAGGAAAACTAACAACAATGAAAGGTTTCATAATCTTGGAGTGCCCTCCCTGTTCAGCATTAGCCCTCTACCCTACCCCAATGGTAAAAGTGCAACAAGAACATGCTTTCTGCTCACACTCTAAGTGAAATAAAGGGAACTGGCTCCATGAAGTTAATTATTGGAGTTGACTTGATTGGTGCTTTTGTTCTGATAAGGGTGAGAACCTGCTAAAGATTTGTTCTCTAATAATTGGACCAGAAGACTGTCAGGCTCAGAATCCACACAGATAGAACATAGGGATATCCCCCAAATGGCCCCTGGTATATTCAGAGTAAAATTAAAAGTGAAGTATGGGCAAGCATTCATGCTAAGCTTTGGTTAAAGTGATAAAGTTGTGGGCGTGGACTTTGGTGCCTGTATTCCTTTTATTTGTACACAACATTGAATTTGTTTTCTTCACAAATATTAAAGAGGAATTTGTGTTTACTGAATAATTCATGCTGAAATTTTAATAAGACTCTACTTATAAAGAAAGTAGAGTCGACCAGCTCCTGAACTGTCCCTTTCTGTCCCACGACTCCCTCTAAGAACAGTCCAGGTGCTTAGCTTAGCTTTATTCCCTGCACACAGACATATCTCTTTTTCTCGAAGGAATCTATCAAATTGCCCTTGATTTGATAGTCAGCCTTTGATTTTTTAAAATCAAACCTAATAGGTGCTAACAGAGCTGCCCTTTTCTGGCCATTGGTAATCCTCATAGGCCTATTGAAATTGGCAAACAACTGTAATTTGAGAGAAACTGAACATGGCAAGAAAATGCTGACTACTGATGTTCACACTCAATTTCTGAGTCAATAGGCTCTCAACATCTCCTCTGCAAAACTTTCCAAACTTGAATAAAGTACAGGCCCTTTTTAAAAGAAAAAAAATAAAACACTCTTGAGGATGCCCCTCTGATCATTATAATTCCTTTTATTTTAGCATTACATAAATATGTGCAAACATAAAAGTAGTTATAATCCGCTTATGTTTAAAACCGTTATGCAACCAAAATAGATTTACAAATTAAATGCAGATAAATCCATACAAGTTGTAAAATTATAATTAATGATATTAATTTAACACGACAGCTGATGTTGCTTAATTTAAATAAAATTATAAGTCCCATCATAAACATAATTCTCTTGACCTTGGCATGCTTGTGCTAAGTGAAGCTTGCTGTGATTCTATTCTCCCAGCAATTTCCTCCATTTGAAATGCTGTGAGACCTTAGTTTATTAAAGTGTGCTCTGACATCATTTTACCTTTTGCATGGTGAAAACACATCTTTTATATTCTCAACATGCCTTTGTTCTTTTCTCATTAGCCCTCAACAACTTAAGTAGGACCAGTTTAGTCCCCACATGGTCACGAACACAACTCAATCCAGCCAGTAAAATCCTATGGTTACACCTGCTTACAAAGTGGTTGGGGCTTTATCATTTAGAAAATGGCTATATTATACTTTTTTTTTTAAATTGTCACCTTCCACTTGCAGAAACTCTTCAAACCATGAAAAGGTCTCCTTAGAAAACATTTTCCCTCTATGAGCAATTTGTGTCTGTGAGCTGTCTGTCTCAACAAGCTTAACTGTCCTGAAGTGCAGATAAAGTGTGGAGAATGATGGGTGCTGGCAAGAATGGTGGACATTGTTACTTCTCACTATACATAGCACTTTGTTAAGACTCTTAGCTAAAATTATCATTTTGTTCTTTTTTAAGAAATATGTTCTTTGACTTCAAAGCTAGGAAGAGAGAGAGACAGGCAGGGGGTGGATAGAAACTTCAATGATGAGAGAGAATCATTCATTGGCTGCCTCCTGCACATCCCCTACTGGGGATCAAGCCCACAACCCCATCATGTGCCCTGTCTGGGAATCGAACCTTGATATCCTGGTTCATGGATCAATGTTCAACCACTGAACAACACTGTCTGGACTCATTTTGTTCTTTTTGCAAATAGATGTTCAATACTGTTCACAGTCTGCCTTGGTCATTAGTTAAATCAAGTTTTACTGAAAAAGTCTGGCAAATTTACCATCACAGGCACTGCTATCAGCCCTTTGAGGAATGGTGTCTGAAACTTAGACCCAAATTACATTCTCAGTTCTTTAAAGCCTCCTTTATTCTCAACTCTCTTCTAAGTCAGCATAAAGTTGACACACACCAAACTGTCAAGCCAAGAAAATTAGTTAGGACATAGGAACACCCTTCAAAAAAAAACCCACAAAACTATTTTTGACATGTGTTCACTTATAAAACTTACAAATATACTTATACATGTAGATTTACATATTACTCAAAACTATAACCCTAGGTCACAGTTCTTCTCCTACATTGCTGCCTGACCCACCTGACCATAGTTTTCCTCTTCCCCCCAGGATGGAGCCTGTAGGTCACTTATTCCATAAGGATAGAGACCCACTAAGTAACCTGGTCTTTCTTAGCTGTTGCTTGGACTCATCTAGGCAGCAATTTGGGACTCCTACCCAAAGAAGTCAATACTGCCCAGCTATTTACAAGAGGAATGGCTGCTGTGTCCCAGTGGGAATCATTTGAAGCCATTTTCTCTTACTGATTCAGGGGAGAGATCCACTTACAGTAGAAAAGCAGTCAGCTTGCACCACTGAATTCAATTACCCAGCCTTGCTACTAGCCATCATGCACCCTGTGGTTAGAAAGGAAACAGGATAAAAGGTTTATCTGGCTTCCTCCTTTACATATTTAAAGAAAAAAGTGTCATTAATTGAACTTATTAGACTTCACATTACTTGTGGGAAGCTTCTCTCTGATAAGATGGGGATTGACTTAATGAAACCCAATTTTGAAATAGTGCAGTCATGGAAAAAGTCCTGCAGTTAACTATTCAAATAGTAAGCTAATCCCTGTCAGTTTTATAGTCACATTCTCTAAGTTCATACTGGGATTTTCAGGAAGTTAAACATGTTCTTACATAGAATATTACTGCCATAGGCCCTCTTAAAACTGATATCCAGCCGGGGCTGGTTTGGCTTGGTGGATGGAGCGTCAGCCTGCGGACTGTGGGGACCTGGGTTCGATTCAGGTCAGGGGCATGTGCATTGGTTGCAGACACATTCCAGGTGGGGGGTATGCAGGGGGCAGTTGATGGATGATTCTCTCTCATTAATGTTTCTGGCTCTCTGTCCCTCTCTCTTCTTCTCTGTGAAAAATCAATAAAATATATTTTTTTAAAAACCTGATATCCACAAAAGATCTTATTCCCCACACCAAAAAGGAGTATCCTTTATGCAATGAGCAGCTAAGCATACATCAGGTACATTTGAGAGGTGAGAACCCACTAAGATGATCCTAAATCACACATTAATTTTGATATATGGCACTTGGGTATCTTTTATTTTCTATAATCTTAGTTTCTTACTCATAAAATGGAAACGATATATCAGATCTTTATTATAATATTACCCACCATAAATAAGAACTAGCATTAAAGAAAGTTTGCAGTCTACTTTCAAAGAAGTTATATTCATGTAAGAACTAAAAGGCTTTGCAATAAGCTGGCCTTTCAGGGTAACTAATTGCTCCTCAAGTAGAGCTTACTAGAGCAGTTTAACTATTTTTCTTATATTATATTCAAGGCCTTCTATATAATGAGTTACTATGAATCAAAGAGTCTTCCATGCTCAATGAAGAACTAAAATATGTCATTGATGAACTGAGAAGAGATTCTGATTGTTAGTCAAAAGAAGATGGCCCATCATTAAATGTGTTTTTTTCATTATATTTTTTGAAGAGTTGTAAAGTCCTAGAAATATAGCATAGGGGAGTCTACACTTAAGAACAAACAAGGTAAGTTGTTAACTGACTTTAACATAAACTACTAGTTCTGGCTTTCCTGAACTCTAACTTCTAAGCTGACAGGATTGAAAGGTTAAACCACATACAAATCTGTATGACATTTATATTAAATCAGTGGGACTTCTAAGTTCATTTATCACTGGATATTGAGCTGGAACTAGGGGTAAAGATGAGGAGCTGGCAAAGGGACAGCCATTTGGCAGTGCTCGCTGATTCCATCATTTGTGTTGATACCCTGGCTGATCTACATACCAGGTAGTATCTTTCTATATGACACAACAAGCTGGTATTTTTTACAGTGCCAACTGCCACTGAGATCAATGATCCCAGCACCTTTTTCATTTCAATAATACAGGCAGTACTGCTTGACATGACAGGCTGAAAGCACTAGAGCGACAGTAAGGGAAGACATTATTCATCCATTTAAGTGACAAATGACATTCACATGCATCCCATTCTAAAGACAGGGCCTATAAGTGGCACTATTATAGCACTGAATTGGGTTATTAGGGAATAGAATGAGGATAAGAATACCTGGGTTTATGTCCAGCTCTGCTATGGAATATAATTCCAGGCAAGTTATTTTAAGTCCCCTGCACTTTATAAGTCCCCTGCACTTAATACCAGTTTTCTAAAATGGGTATACTGTTACCTACTTAGCAGAGGAGAATCCTATGAAAGAGCTGATATTTCTATGATGCTTAAATATGTTCCAGACCAATTTAAATTGAAAATCCATTGTATAATGATGAGCAAACTAATTTTGGAAAACAGGCAAGCACCACAAACTGTCATGAAGTCTTTTCAGAAGGGTTAATGAGAAGAACAAATGCTGATAAATGTCAGGTGATATCATATGGGACAAAAATCATTAATAAGACATCTGAGATTGTGAACAATAAATATGAACAAAAGTTACATGAGTAGTTGGTTATGTTTTCCAAGGCTCCTTAAACACAAGCTTGATTAGCTGGCTTCTTCTAGAAGACAGATTCCAATTAGACTGAGAATGCCCCCTCACTCTATCTAATTGTGTGAATTTTTCATTCTCAAGTGAATGGCCCTACCTTAGGATAAAATCATGGAGAAACGCTTCTAGATAAATCAATAATAGATGCCAAAGGTTGATAAGACTGACCCAAATATGGGGATAGAGACAACCTTCAGAAAACTAACAGTAATATGTGTGACTAAAAAGAAATTCCATCATATGTGAATCAAATTATAGGGTCTATCTATCTGAGCGAGAAAAAAAGTAAATTAAAACATATATCTCTTTCTTCAGTTCCAAGAATGAGCAAAAACATCGATAAATTAGCAAAGATGGCAGATTTGTGCACCTGCCAACAGATATTTTTAAATGTCTTATTTCTTGCTACATTCCTACAACATTATTGCACTATGTAGTCAACATCACAATATGGTTTGGCTCTCTAATCCAATAAAAAGTCAGATCTATATGTTCACTTGTTCTCTCTCTCTCTCTCTCTCTCTCTCTCTCTCTCTCTCACTCACTCTCTCACCTCTTCTTTTTCTCAAAATCATTTTCTATGTATTTTTGGTTTTATGGTATTACTCATTTTACTTAACAACTGTAGAAAGACAATTGACTTTATCAATATGAACTTAATCAAACTATTAATAATGAAAAACATACAATGTTGGATGAACCAGGCTGGAGGAAATACTCATCTATTGCTTCGTCCAGAGCGACCTGTTTCTTTCCTCCTCATTCCCCAATCAGTAGCAGTAATAAAAGCTCAAAGGCTCTAAAAGCAATCGATTCATAAATGGTGTGATGCAATTACCAACCCGGATGGCAGTAAAGACTTCCAGTAAAATAAAGGAAAGACAAACACAGTCTCTACAGTGGAACTAGCCTCTGCTGCACAAGCAGCCCGCTGGTCATAAAGAGGCACTCAGAAGTGTGTGGCAAGATGGAGGAGGTGAATGGCTGGACAGCAAGAGACCTGGGAGGAGATGGTACCTCTAGGAGCCCAGTGTATTGTGGGTAGGCAGGTTGTTCCAAGATAACAGTCCTCAGAGTATTCTCCATAGAACCTGTGACTTCTTAATATATTTTTCTGTAGCTTTTCATAAATGTTTATCGCTGAACAACACTATTCTGTTATTTTCCACCCACCCTTTCCCTCCCACCCACCCTTATGAATTGAAGTAAGCTGAATCATTAGAAAAACCATACATTCAGGGCTTTAGAAGCCCCGAGAGTGACCTTAGTAATGTGTTCACTCGGCCATACTTTTTGTAAACTTTGTAAAGTAAAATATCTTAACTGCAGTAGGTGAGGACTCCAATACTTTTTTCCATCTTATCTTCCCTCCATCACTAGCACCTTCCTATAGGGTGGTAATAAAGTGGTAGTCGACATAGCTGGGATCTAATTCATGAGAATTCCAGTTGGGATACACTTAGTACTTTGGTGGGATATTTTATGTAGTTTACAATCATATTCTTGTAGAATTAAGCTATTATTCACTATCCAGGTGTAAGAATGATTTCCAGGCCTGTTTGTGCCCCCTCCACTGTTATATTACTCAATAATCTGCTCTGGCTATCCAGGATCAGAGTTCGTATCTTTACAGAGGTTTTCTGAAAGTTGAAATGATCCTTAAAAAGTCATTTGACTTTTATCAATATAAACTTGATTAAACTATTAATAATGAAAAACATACAATGTTGGATCAACCAGGCTGGAGAAAATACTGAATTAACTTTCTATTCCATCTGTATAAAATTACATTATAAAATTGGCATATGAAAAGGCATTCAAAGAGAACATAAATAATATTGCAGGGAAAAGGTGTCATAGAAGTGTGTCAAGCAGTTATTTAAAAATAGCTTGTTATTGTAAGCATTTGTACAATTTTATATTTATCAAATTTTAAAATTTTGTAATTGTTCATCAGTTATCATTCAAAATTGAATTACATATTTAATTTTTAATTATTTTTTGAAAGAAGTCACACACATTGTATAGGCTTCAGGTCTCACATAGTGGGAACTTTCCCCATGGATTCTTTTCTCTTTAGTCCCATCCTCAGGGAAATTCTTGCTAACCCTTAGGCATTACTCCTCTCTGTTCTCTTTCTCCCCTTCCAAAAGGCCAACTAGCCTAGAAACCTCCAGCATAAATACGTTGATCTAGTTTACACAATGGTCAACCAAACAAAAAGGTTTAGAGTAAAAATCTATTCAATTAATATTTTAATACAAAGCTTTTCACACTATTCATAACATGAATACTGATTTGAAAAGCAGCTTTTGCAAATGTGTGTTCAAGTTTGCAAATAAAGTGAAACGCTGATGGGTTTTTCTATGTAATATGTTTGGGTGCCACTAGGTTTTTAGTTTGGAGGAAATGGGGAGAGGTTCTTTACTGCAGAAATTTTCAGTATTTAATATGTTCATTGGCATCATGGATACCCAAGAGAAAGGATATACTGTTCAATATTTCTACTACTTACTTGATTATGATTTTAATTTTTTTTATGGACAGGGGAATTTTTTGTGGCTTGTCCTATTGGAAAGAGAATAGGCAGAAACCTGGAAATTAGATTTGCCAAATTTACATAAAGTGATATTAGTTTACTACCAATTTCAAGACATAGATACATGAGTATAGCACTTAACCCATTAAAATAAAGTTATATGAATCTATCTCCTTTAGATCATGAGTCCATCCCAAGCAAAGGCCATGACTTCACTTCACTATCTACTTGTTAGTGTTGTTATACCAGCTGTTAAGAGACAGAAAGATGACCTCAATCTATTGTATTATAATCAGGTGACGAAGGTATTAAGTATAATAGAATATGAAATATAATTATTTAAAAACCAATATCATAGAGTAATCATTGTATCTGCAGAGAGAGGTCAAAGGAAAGCCAAGTCAAGCTACAGAGAGGAGGTGACAATTGGGTTGGGACTTAAAGATAGGTAATTCAACTGGGTAGGTTGAGTTAGTCAGCAGTGAGTGGGGGTAAAGAAGAATAATGTGTACAGAAGCATGGAATCACAGGTGTTTTATTTACACCCATATATTTGCCCCTGACGAAATAATTAAGACATACTATGTGCTCAAAAATGTTTGCTAAAATGAAGCAATTTTTATCTTTCCATCCATCCACTCAGTAAGCATTTCCTTTACCCACTTTGCCCTTTTACAAAATGGTGATTATGCTTATCCATGGTTGAGTTAAAGGGAATAATACATAAATAATGCCACTTGGGAAATGAATTTATTGAAAAAATAGAAGATTCTGGTCATGCTTGTAGATATTGACTTGCACAGTAGGTGTTACACCATGCCCCATGCTGCCAATGATTTTCTATAACAGCGTAGCATTTTTCTCTCCTACCAGGCACTATGGATTCAAACAGTGCCTGTGGGAGATAATGTGATAGGGTTCCCAGTCCACCTACACTTTGCTGCTGCAGAGAGGGGCCTGTGTTCAGTTCTAGAGCAATTTGTATTTCTTTCTCCAGACTCCACTGAGGTTGACTGGAAGGTAAGTACACAGCCAGCAACAGCCAGAATCATAACACAGAGATGATACATTTCTAGCATTATTTCAGTGGGGTAATTTGGCTGGAAAAACCACCACAGAGTGAAGCTAAGATATTATAGCCTATGAACAAAGCAAGTTGGCAAGGTGAAAATGTGTAAAGTGGAATGCTAATGAAACACAGGATTTTGTGTTTTGTTTTGTTTTGTTTTATCTGAAATAAAGAAAAAACAATTTAGAACTAGACTATGCCTTTGAGCATGCTGTTCTCCTCTATCTTCTCACTCTGGCAAACTCCTAGATATCCTTCATCATCTGGTTCTGATCTCACTATTTCTGCAAAGCTTTTCTTGCACTTAGCAGGCAGATCAAGTGGTTCTGTTCTGTATTCTCCCGTGATAAGGTGTGTTTGTCCTTATTTTTCTAGAATGAACTCATGTTATAATTTTATCAAAGTCTTAGATTCTTAAGGTCAATGTCAATCTTTTTCTTTCTCTAGATTAGGGATGTCGAACTCAATCAGAGAAGGGGCCAAAATCTAAAATCCAGCCTAAATCGCGGGCCGAATGGTTTACTGAACAGTCATAAACTGTCATTGTGATGGAAACGCAGCGGAGTGCAGTGATGACAGCGCGGTGCGGGCCACATTGCAAGGCCTGGTGGGACGGATTTGGCCCTCGGGCCTTGTGTTTGACACATGTGCTCTAGATCCCCAAATACATCATACTACTAATTACTACTGATGTAAACTCAGTTAATGGCACCCTTTATTATTATTACTTTGTATGATAGTATATAAAGTATATAAAGGAACCAGCTGAGTTTCTGACATTTTGCCGATTCAACAAATCCAACCTCACCACGGTCCTAACCTTCTCAAAACACTATTTCACATAGGTAATTTGGTTTCCCTTACTGTTTATTTGTTTTTTGTTTGTTTGCTATTTGTTTTGGACATGTCATATTTTTAAAGAGAACACCCTCTTCTTTCTTTCTACCCATTCAAATCTCAGCAATTGTCAAGGCCCAGGTTGGAAATCACCTCTTCTGAAAGAACATATGGAATGGTATAAAATATTTGCAAAACTTATATTGGATAAGGGTTTAATGTCCACAATATATAAAGAACTCATTAAACTCAATAGCATAAAAATGTGACAAAAAAAATAGGCAGAGGGACATAATTTAAATTTTTGCAAACAAACGAACAAACAAAACATACAAATGCCCAACAGGTACATGGGAAGACACTCAACATTACTAATCATTAGAGAAATGCAAATCAAAACCAGAATGAAATATCAACTCAAACCTGTTAAAATGGCTATCATAAAAAAGACAAGTGATAACAACTATTGGTAAAAACATTGGAGAAAAGAGAAACTTTATGCATTATTGGTGGGAATGTAAATTGAAGCTGCAACCATGGAAAACAGTATGAAGGTTTCTCCAAAAACTAAATACAGAGCTACCATATGGTCCATAAATCTAAGTTTTGGTTATATATCTAAAAAATAATAATAAAAACAGGATACTACAGAGATATCTATACTCCCATGTTTATTGTATCACTATTACCAATAGTAAAGATATAGAAACAACCTAAATGCCCATCAAAGGATGAATGGGTAAAGAAAATGTGATATATACAATTAAATATTATTTGGCTTTGAGAAACAAAGAAAACTTTCCATTTATAACACATTTGATGGATAGACCTTAAGGGCATTATATTACATGAAATAAGTCAAAAAAGGCAAATACTGCATGATTTCAATTATATATGGAATCTTTAAAAAGAAAAACATGTAAAACCAGAGAAGAATGTAGTTACCAGTGCCTAGCAAGTGGAAGAAATGAGGAAATATTGGTTAAAGGTATACTTCTAATTGAAAGACAAGTTCTAGGAATCTAATGCACAGCACTGTGATTATATTCTTGAAAGTTGTTAAGAAAGATCTTGCTGAAACCGGTTTGGCTCAGTGGATTGAGCATCGGCCTATAGACTGAAAGATCCCAGGTTAGATTCTGGTCAAGGGCATGTACATTGGT
Source organism: Pipistrellus kuhlii (assembly GCF_014108245.1). Taxonomy (NCBI): domain Eukaryota; kingdom Metazoa; phylum Chordata; class Mammalia; order Chiroptera; family Vespertilionidae; genus Pipistrellus; species Pipistrellus kuhlii. Next base: position 8,053,570 of record NW_023425404.1, read on the forward strand.
TGCGGGCACATCCCTTGTAGGGTAGGTGCAAGAGGCAGCTGATCGATGATTCTCTCTCATCTATGTTTCTAAACTCTCTATATCCCTCTCTCTTCCTCTCTGTAAAAAATCAATAAAATATATTTTTTTTAAATCTTAAATTTTCTTATAAAAATGGTAATGTATGACACACTGGAGTTAGTTAATGCTACAATGGTAATCATTTTGCAATGTAAAGTATATTAAATCATCACATTGTATACCATAAACGTACACAATATGTTATAAGTCAATTATATCCCAATAAAACAGGGGACAGGGGAATCACCACATGTTTGAACACTTCCCTGACTACTCCAGAACTTTCTAGAGGTTTGATCTACTGAAGTCATAAAATATTATGATAAGATTCATCAGTTACTACTGTCAATATCACCTGAATTTTTCACACCTGGGACCCCAATATTTTATAGCACATAGTTTATACTCAGATGATGCCAATATTATTCCACTTCCATGTGAATCACACAGACTATAAAACATCAAATGAACTCCTTGGAGAAGGAAAGAGTACTTGGCACATCATTGGATTGCTCAAAAAAATTCTTAGAAGTGTGGATAACTACCAAGACCTGAAGACTAGGAATCGATTCTACGTATCCTGTTACCAATAAAATCTGAATAAAAATTCTGTGAACTCTACCTATGCAATGCCTCAAGCTTTTCCTAACCTCAAGATTTCTCCTAAAAGGCAATTTTGTCCTGGGCTGGGCACCAAGTTACCCTGTATGCTGTCCACAAAAGAGACTAGGCTCTGGCTTCTGCCTACTTTCTCCTCAGGATGGCTGCTGTCTGACAGTTCGGATGTCCTCCCACTTGCATGGCACACTCATGAGCATCAAGTGCTTGATAATTTCCCAGCTGACTTTAATACATCTATATAGGAAGGACCAAAGTCAACCAATAAAAGTGGAAATCATTTTTCCCCAGTCTCATCTTGAACTGCTGGAGGAAATGCCTCACCTTTCCAACAAGTAGGAAGGAACTCTGATTATAGCACCTTCTACAGGAACAAAAAAGCACCAAGAATGGTTAGCAGAAAAGTCATCAAGTCATTAACCTGTTTTGGCATCCTTAGTTTTCATTTTGTTGTCATTCCCATTCCAATGTCAGTACCTTCCTTTCATCCACACTATTTTCTGTTCCCCAAGATTTCATGCATCACCTGCAATCCATCAAGTACCCTTATATGTCCACTTGGCTCGCAGAATAGCCCTCTCTGTTGTTTATTTAGAGTTCTTTTTCTCAATGATGTTCCCAACTTTCAACTTTGGGACTAAATTTTAAAACAATCACAATAACAACAAAAACCTATAGTAATTTACATAGAAATATCAGAAATTTGCAACAAACCTGACCTCTGCTGGGTCTCCTATCTTCAAAGCCTTGCTCTCTGCTATGATACAGATAATTCCATCAGAACAGATTCAACCAATCACAACTCCCAAAATAGTACATTGACATCTTGGTGGAGAAGTTCCTGCTCATTCATTAATAGGTATGTATCTTCCATGTATTGTGCTGAGTGTTAATAAAAACAATAATATATAGGGCACAGTAAGACTGAAAGCATTTTTCACAGTTCTGTCCAGGTAGTTAGTCAAGTTTCAAGGTGGGGATTCAATGAGAGGTCACTCCATTGAATCTATAAAGGTGCATCCAAATGTTCTGCCACAGCCCTGTGCCTTTACTGACCTTATCTCTTCTAATCTCCAGGGAAAGATCAGAGTGGTTAGTGCCTCTGCATTTGTAAGGATAACACCTTGGCCAACTCTCCAACCCTGATGGCCCATACATAGATTTTCTAGGATCTGGCTCATTAGATGCTGTGTACATGTAGTTATGACAGAGTAAAGGGAGTGTGGTAAGGTGGATGAGGTGGGATGGGGTACACCAAGTACCTACTTTGGTAGACAGTGGTTTAGAGTCTGAAATCAAACAGATATGTGTGTGTTTTGATTGAACTCCTCTACCGGAAGAGTCTTCAGGAAAATTAATAATTCAACCTCCTGGGTCTCTCTCTTCTTCTCCCTTCTTCTCTTTTTCAGAAGAGGAGATCTCAATACTGACCAATTTATAAAGGTCAAGTAAATATTTAAACCATTTATATTACAACTAGAGGCCTCATACATGAATTTTGTGTAAATGCCCCACCCTCACTGCTGTAGCAGCTTGCATTGGCCCTCCAAGCCATGGTGGCCTGCCATGGTCCTGCTTTGCCCAGAAGGTCATCTGGAAGGACATTGGTCTAATTAGCATATTATGCTTTTATTATTAGAGATCATATGCAATAGTCATGACAACTCTACTAGCTGCTATTGTTAACTTTATTATGCAGATAATAATAAAGCTCAGGTGTTTAGTAATTATCTGTAGGGAGCAACTATAGGGTTAAACCTCAGACTGACCTGTTGGCAAAGCCACAAACAAGTCCCAGCTTAGAGGGCACAGCCCTCTTAGCATAGTTAAGCTTGACCTTATAACATTCCCTAGATCCATCCTGGGTAGCTAATGGGCTGTGGGAGGTGCAGCAAGTGCTGCCAAAACAAGTGAAACTCACAAGAACATTGTAGCTATGGTGACCACTACCTTGTTTACCTCTGACTATAAAATACACCATCAGCTTGCCTCTGGATCTCCCTTTCTGCAGCCCTAGCCAGGCACAAGAGATCCACTGAGCCCCAGCTTATTTTCTTTCTTTGTCTTTTCTACATCCTTTGCTGCCCTCCCTCAGGCTCACTGAACCCTTGGCTGAGCTGGCCAGGAATAATTACCGGTATTCATACAGCTGGTAGTGGCAACCTTGTACTCTCCAGAATATTAGGCTGCTTCCCCCAGTAACATCCATTAATCAAACCTGCACACGTTATGAGCTAACAGAGAGAAAGACATTAAATATTATATGCAAAGTAGCCATATCAGTGTCTAGCTCATGGCAGGCACCCAATAAATGTTAGTTGCTTTTCCTTCCTTTTGCTGTATAGTCAGAACGTTTTGCTGCTTTGATTCACTGGAGAAACAAATTTTGAAACAACAACAATATCATATATTTTGAAATAAAGGTACTGTAACATTCTTAGGTACAAAGGAGAAAGAATACTGCTAATTGGGTTTTGTCATTCCTAATACATCTCTCGAAGGAAAAATGTAACACTGTATACCAAAACCATGATCAATCTGTCCAAGTATCTGGAAACATCTGGACGGGAGAGCAGTGGGAACCATGTGTTACCTGGGTGGTGCAGGAAAGCAGACAGTTGTCCCTGGGTTCTATAGCTTCTCCTATGATCAAATGACACCACTCTGGTACATTTATAGTAGGATGTGCACTTCACCATGCCAGGGAACACTAGGAGTTTCCCCAGGGATATATTAGCAAACTATCCCTTCCCTGTACCTTCCAGGATTTAGTAGTCTACTTCTCACTCGAGTGCTTCTGTTTCACTGAGATTTCTGTCTGAAATCCATTTCTTCCCTGAGTTCCCAGGGCCTGCACTACATGCTGGCCTAGGTGTCTATCTGAAGGAGGACAGACAGCTCACCAGCTCAAGCTCACCCTATCCTTTGAAGACTCTTAAGGAAAGAAAAAATCCTGGTGTGTGAGAAATCACCATCCAGATTATTTTAAAGAGAGAAGAAAGGAGAAAAGGCATCTGGAGAAATGTGATACAGTGTAGGGAGCAGCTATAAGGTTAAGCCTCAGATTAACCTGTTGGCAAAGCCACAAACAAGTCCCAGTTTAGAGAGAACAGCCTTCTTAGCATAATTAAGTTTGACTTTAGGACACTCCCTAGATCCATCTTGGGTAGCTAATGGGCTGTGGGAGGTACAGAAGTGCTGCCAAAACAAGTGAAACTCACAAGAACATTGTAACTATGTTGACCACCACCTTCTTTACCTCTGACTATAAAATAAATCATCACCTTGCAGTCTGGATCTGTTCTGTGGCCTCAGCCAGGCACAGGAGATACCCAGTTTATTCTCTTTGTCTTTTCTATATCCTTCACCTCCTTCCTCAGGCTTGCCTAACCCTTGGCTATACTGGTGCGGCACAATACAGCGATCATAGCCAATGTTTCATTAAAGCTGCATTCCACCCAATACCATTCACATAAAATTCCTCTATATCTCTTGCTCCTAATGGGAGACCATATCCCCTCAGATCAAACTGTTTGAATTTTCTTTTCTTCCTATTTCCACTCTATTTTTTTAACCTTTTTATAAAAAACTTCCTCTTTCTCCTTCAAAAATGTTCCATATTCAGAGAAGAAGGTTAGAGGCCAGAAAGTGAATATGTGAGAATGTGCTTGTGTGTGTGTGTGTGTGTGTGTGTGTGTGTGTGTGTGTGTGTGTTTAGGAGAGGCAGTAGATAAGCTAATATTTAATATTGTAAGGTTCATGGATTATTATGAGAGATTTAAAATGGACCTTCTCTTAACAATCCTGGGAAGTAGCTGTTATATATTAGCCCATTTTAGAGTTTCAGCAAGTAAGACTCAGTATGCAAATAACTTCTTCAAGGTCACACAGCTATTAAAAGTTTGAGCCTGGGCTCTCACCCATGACTGACAAACTTACTTGTAAATTGAAAGTTTCCTCCTCTAGTTCCTAAAATAAGCTACTATTGGCTGGTGGACAAGGGGAGTGGAAACAGTGTACTAGCTCACTGCAGTGTGACTGATGATCAGGGAAGATTAAAAAGGGATAACATTGAATCTAGGAAGATCTCCCCATCACTCCTTTGACAAAATGTCCCTTTCTACATGCCAGTTATTATGTGTGTTGATCACAGTGGTATCTAATTTTTGGACAGGGTGAGGGAATAAAGTCATCATAGGTCACTGAATCAAGAATGTCTTTGAAAATCTGCTCACTGAATACAGTGCAATATAATTGCTCAATAAGCCTAATATTGGCATTTTTGCCTTTAACAGACATTTTGGTCTCTTTGATTGGGAACCAAGTAAAATTATTTGCTTGTGTTTAGAGATCAAATTGCATAAAAAATGCACTGCATCTTCAAGGATAAGAATTATAATTTACTCAGGGAGGAGAAATGCTCAGACCTGAGAAGCCTGTAGGAGTATAGCAATTGAGGATTTGACAGATTTGTGCCTCTCATTCATTCTGACTGCCAGGCATAAGCTCACTGAAGGAAAATGTGTTTAACATTATTTTGGGGTTTTCTCACTGGAACTCCACCTCCCAGCATTGTTCAGTTTGCCTCAGTCAAAAAACATACATGCTGCAATTCCACTGTGTTCACATAGAGAGAGGAGTCACAGGCAATGAAAATCCCAAATAACAGGTAATCCAATGAGCTCTGGAAGGCATGTGCTGTGTTTACAATCTCTATTTGAACAAAGGTACTTTCTGGTATCTGGGGAATATTACAGCCTCCCAATGAATCATGAACTCACTCTGTAATTGTCAAAATGCCATCTACCCTGCCCCCTTGGTTCCTTCCTCACAGTCTTCTACTCTTTGAACCTTATCACCTCTGAGCACCAATAGTCCCCAGAGAGAAGGGACCTCATGAGGGAACAATAGCTTGAAGTCATCTTATTCAATTTAAGAGGTATCTCATCTAACAAGGGAATGAATAATTACTTTCTTCAAAGTAATTTGAAGAAAGATTTTGCTTGCTAATAAACTGGGTTGATATTCTTCAATATTTACTCAATCTACAGTATGTTTAGTGCATGTGGCATCACTGGCATTGCTGTTATTAGAAAGTAAGTTTGTGGAAGGCATATACAAGGTATTTGCTTTCTCTTGCATAATGCTAAAAGGATAGAGTGATGCCTTCAGAGAAAAGATTATTGCAATATTTTACACTACAGGGTGTATTATAAGCACTGATGTTATATAAAAGCACCCAGTCTTCAGAAACCAAATGTTTCATTTCTTACTGCTCCAGCCTAAATGTGTGTGCCTGTGTGAGGGGAAGGTGGGCTTTATATAGGACTTTTTCTACAGGAAGGGCTCAGCTAGTGTTTGTTGAATGAACAAATGGGAATCAGATCATTAAGGAGGAAGTTGGTAAATTGGGGGATTGGTTGATCAATATTTGATTTCCAGCCATAACTGGAGCTTTCCTGAGTGTTTATAGCTCTGTATTATTCAAGCTTGACTGCAATAAATGGCCATTTAATCCAGTGCCCTCATTCCTCTGCCTGCCTGAGTCTGCTCCTCTCCCTACAGCAGAAGCAAATGAGCTCCAGCCTTTAAAAAGTGCATAATAAACACTCAGCCTGTTGGCTTTCAGCTCTGCTTATTGATGGAAAATGGCTTGATGAAGAGTCCTTGCTTCAGTGATAAACTTGTGTATCAGAAAGTAAATCTAATGGATAAGAAAATCTATTCACCACTTGCACTAGCAGTTGTGAGACTTATATTGACAGTAAGGATTCTTTTTTTTATTTTTATTCTGAGTAACTCTGAATCTTCTTTCTTTGTACCCAATCTTTTTATTCTCCCTTCAAAAGGTGGTATTACAGGTTTACTGATGGCAGTCACACATTTGGCACTTACAAATTATTTTTTTAATCTTTGAAACTCAAACATCTTGTATATGCTTAACACCTAGATTAGAGCAATAACCCCGGGGAATGTTTGTCATTAAATGTAATTCATTAAACTTAACACAAAATTGCTGGTTGTTTTTTTTTTTTTTTAACTGATATTACCCTGCAGTATCAAAATTAATCTTAGGATTTCAGGACATAATAGTACCATTGATTATATTTCTGTTGTCATTCTGGCACATTAGTTCTATTTAATTTAAGCAAAACAATCATATGATGAAAGTATTTTCTCTACTTAAGAAGAGAGGAATCTATGGCTCAAAATTTTGTAACTTGACAGAAGTTACATAGCTATCTAATACGAGTAGGAACATGAAATCAGGTTTGTGTTATTACACAACCTATGGCTTTCACTGAATATCACACTACCTGTGCAGGCCACAGGAAGGTAGTTTATTAGTGTGGATGAAGAGGTCATGTATTGCATGTGAATATATTTTTATCAAGTTATTAGACTCTATTTCTTTTTTTCAATAAGTTTTTAAATTAATTTCAGAGAGAGGAAGGAAGGGAAAGAGAGACATAGAAACATCAATGTGAGAGAGAATCATCAATTGGCTGCTTCTTACACACATCCTACTGGGTATCAAGTTGGCACCCTGCGCATGTGCCCTGATGGGGAATTGAACTGTGGTTCATGAGTCCATGCTCAATCACTGAGCCAAACTGACAAAGCATAAACTCTATTTCTTTCCTTTCCTTTCCTTTCCTTTCCTTTCCTTTCCTTTCCTTTCCTTTCCTTTCCTTTCCTTTCCTTTCCTTTCCTTTCCTTTCCTTTCCTTTCCTTTCCTTTCCTTTCCTTTCCTTTCCTCTTATCTTATCTTTTTTCTTCTTTTCTTTTCTTTTTGTTTCTTTTATTTTCTATTAACCATCACCCATGGATATGCTTTTATTGGTGAGAGAGAGAGAGAGAGAGAGAGAGAGAGAGAGAGAGAGAGAGAGAAAGAGAGAAAGAGAGAGAATATGGATTGAGAGAGAGAATATGGATTGGTTGCCTCCAGTACATAATCCTACCACCCAATCTGGGTTTGTATCCACAACTGGGGTATATGCCTAACCTAAAATCTAACCTCTGACGGTTTACAGGATAACACCCAAAAAGTTGAGTCACAATGGCCAGGGCTAGACTCTATTTCTTGATGTAAAGAAAAAAAAAATTACGCAGCCTCTCCAAACAAAGTATCTGGGAACATGGTAGACAAAATAATGGCTTCCCCAAAGACATATCTAAGACCTGTACTTATGTGACCTTCCAAGGCACAGGGGAATTATGGTTGCTAATCAGCTGACCTAAAGATAGGAAGAGTATCCAAGACTATCAATGTGGGACCAATATAATCACAGGGTCCTATTCTCTCTAATCCAGGCCATTATTAATAAGGTACACTATTAAGGAAAGACATTTTCATCATTTTTCTGAGTGCCCTCCCCACATTTGCTTATGCCATCTTGTCATTTTTTCTAACTCCATGAATGTTAATATAATACTCTCAATGAATGGACAAATATGTCAAAGGCAAGGAGCTTGTGCTCTGTCTGCTTCACATAACTAATAGTGTGCTATTGGTCTAGCATGTGTTTATTGTCTCAACCCTGCCTGGAAACACCATTGCTGTTTAGCTATAGGAGCAGAATTGAAAGCTCAGCTGTGCCCCTCAATTCAACCACCCTAGCCCCCCTGGGGACACTATACACTGAACAAGTATTTTCATGTTGTCTATCTTTTTCATTTGTTTTCTTGAGAAGAGATTAATAATGTTCTAAAACATGAGGCCACATAGCTTCTTTATAGGCATTAGGGAACAAAGAAATGAGCCTTCATTGCCCTTAGCTCAAATTTATAAAATAACAGTCTATGAGGCAAATTTTTTGGTCTGGCCTACTAGACAACACTATTTAAAAGTAATGGTACCCTGTTCCAGTGTGACTCAGTTGCTTGGGCATTATCCTATACACCGAAATATTGCTGGCTCAATTCTTGGTCAGGGCACATGCCTGGGTTGCGGGTTCAATCCTCAGCAGGGGAATGCAAGAGGCAGCTGATGGATGTTTCATTCTTATATCAATGTTTCTTTTTCTCCCTCTCTCTTTAAAAATCAACTTTTAAAAAGGCTGGGACAAATCTAGACCCATATCCCTGAATGACTAAAATAAGTAGGAGCTGAGTGGCTGCTGTCCCCATTAGTTTGGGCCTCTACTCTCCAGCCTGCCACATAGCTAGCCTCATCAGGGACATTACCTCTCTGGTCCCTTTGAAAATTTGAGTTTGCAACCTCTGTTGCCAATCAGTTTATGCTCCTCTACATCAGCTCCAAGTTTTCAAGGTCTAAGCTGTCCTGTGCCAATCACAGCATACCAAATGCAGCCAGCCCTCTAGGCAATGCCTTTGGTCATGGCCAGCTTGATCTCCATCACCCTGATACCCGTGGAGTGCACATGGCCCACTGGCATTTCCACAAGAGCAACCACAGGCCTCGGAGCCTGCTAAAACATCCATTTCTCAGTCAGGGAGCTCCGAGGATAAGTAGGCTAGGGGGAAATTAGAAAGCTTCACTGACCATATACCCTTGGCTTTGACCCCCAAACAGAATATCAGAAAGAAATAAGGCTTTTGGATCTTAGTATTAGAACACCCTGTAAGTAATTAAACTTCGGATCAATTTAACAGGATGCTGATCTATGTCACTGCAGGTGCCAAATCCCCATGTTGCAACTGACATTCCAGAGGAGAACCGGGGAATAATTTCTTCCTGAATTGGCAATCAGTTAATACCTTAGAAGATGACAACCGCCTGTGTATATGATGGATCTCCCAGTGTTTTGGATGTGTGAATGATACCTGCCAACTCACTATGCTGAGCAATTTGCCTTGCTCAGAGTCTATAGAAGCCAGTATCACAGGCTAATTATAAGTTAGAGGAGAAAAATATTTCCTTTCAACTGAATATCTCCGTCTTTAATTTTAGAGTCCTTTCTCCTTGAAAGCGTGGGAGGGGAGCCAACTTTTTGTCATCTGTCACTTCCAGGAGCTATATCATATTATCCTTTTTCCTCCCAGACTAAAAAAAGCCCTCATCTTTTTCAAGTTACCTCCCAGAGAAGCTTGCTACATAGTTTTGTTGGCTATTCCTGACTTCTGTGTCCCTATCACGAGAAATCTTTATTAGTGAAGGCTGCCTATTCTGAGGGGACCTTTGCCATAAGAGTGATTGGGGCTCTTCACCTTGTTTATTTTTTCCTTAAAGTGAACTATATTTGACTCACTTCTCATATTTAAATAGTTGGAGCTCTTGGGGAAAGGAAGGGAGAGGGCATGGACAGGGGACCACAGCGTGTTTCTTCACAGGAATTGGATTGGGTCAGGGCTCTCAGGAAGATGAAAGGAAATGCTATTATATCTGTTACATGAAACAGCACACAGTCAAGGAGGCAGAGGAGCCTTTGGCTCTCTCCTCTTGTCTCTTCTCTGTCCAACTGGCAGCTGAGAAGTAAGTGAAGTCTGAAGGATGCTCCCAGAAGCAAAGACACTTTCCAAAATATTACATGACTTTTATCATGGCTTTTAGGAAACAGTCTGAGGGTTTTGGCGAACATACTTCATTATAAATGCTGGAATTTCAGGCATGGCTGTTTTATAGTTTGGTATTGAGAAAGGAAAACCAACAGAAAGAGTGGCCCCTGATACCTGGAACCCTAGAACATGACCTGGTGCTCACAATGAGACCTCATTAGTCTCCTCTTGAATGTGGCCAATGACAATCACAGGCAAGTCTGTCTGAGACCATGACAAAGTGAGACAAAACCTAGCAACTTCTTAATGTTGTCTGTGCTCAAACAATCAAATTTCCATGACTTCCATTTCATTCCTGTAAGAGCCTATGCTTTCTTCTGTCGTGGCTATTTTAATATGAAAGTGCTATAATCCTGACTCACCTGTTTGTCTATAGCCTATCTATTAGGGTAAGGATCATGCCATGTAGCCCTTCGAGATTTATATACACAGTGCTCAGTTCATAATCAACTTGAATTGAATGAATGCATGGGTGAATGATTTCTTTTGTTTAGAACTTTAGAGCATTGTTTTTATTTCCTTACCCTTGAATATAATCCTTTTTAAGGACCTTTTACCCAGTTATGTGTCTCTGGACAATACTAGGGGAACATTAAATATTTGTCAGGAGCCTGGAAATATTGCCTATCTTCACTAGAATGGTACTTGTCACAGAAACTAAAACCCATAATTCTCCTGTAAAGCACATTTTGAGCTTTGGCTCATTTGGAGAACTCATGTGCAGTGGGTGATAATATTGCATGGATCTGATTCCACATGCAATCCCACTGGGCTCCTGATAGCACACCAACATGCAACTAAATGTATCATGTCCATTCTGCCTGTATCTGGTGTACCTGTTGAGGCCTTGTGATGTTGGCACCCCTAACTCAGCACCGTAGACCTGTCTTAGAAGGCTTGGAGAAACCAGAACTTATACATCACACAGGCCTGCTCTTTCGTCCTCAGTGTCACCACTGAGAAGCTGTTCAATGCACTTCCATTTTCCCAAGGGATGCTGATACTTTTCAACACAAGATGAAAAAATAATAAAATATAAAAAGTGCCTGGTGACCAGAAGTAACACCATTCACTTCAAAAAGGTATATCGCCTACTGCTGGAAAACCAAAGTACATGTTTTCCAAGATCAATTCAGAAAAGGAGAGGGGGGGAAATCTAAAAATAGGGGAAGAATAGCTTCTTCCCATCATGGAAGCAAAGCACCCCGACCTTTTACTCTGGAGCTTTCAAAAATGAATTTCTATGTTAATTGACTCCTCCACCAGTTCCTGCTTCATATTGCACTTACTCACTCTGCAGGATGCTGTGCAGGAAGGAGCTTTTACATCAGTCAGTGAGCATAATGAACTCCAATTTCCCTGTGACAAGGGCAAAATTACAAACATGCTTTTCACTTCCAGACAATTAATTAATTTGTTTACATGGTTTCCTGGCTTTGTTTTATTTCATAATTCCTTCCCCTCCACTTGCCTCATCTCAAGGGTTTATGATTAACTTTCTCAGGTGTTCCTCCAGGGGAGAGCCAATGGTAATTTAAGGGGCATTCTTCTGATTGAGGAATGCAGGAATAAAATAGACCCCAAAACTTATCTAGCATACAGTGTGGACAGTGTTCACTGTGATACCTCACAGTCTTCCTTTAAAGGTAAGATTACCGTTAGAGGACATCTCTAGGATCACTGTCTAGAAAGGGATCCATACTTTTTCTAGGTAGGGGTGGGGAACCTTTTTCTGCCAAGGGCTATTTGGATATGCATGACATCATTCATGGGCCATACAAAATTATCAACTTAGCAACTAGCCTGTTATATATTTGGTTAAACATTTAATTAACTCACCTTTAATACCTTGGTAGGGGCAGACCAAATGATTTTGTGGACCTTATACAGCCAGTGGGCCAGACATTTCCCTACCTTGGTTCCAGGGTATCTGCCACAGGAAGATTCATGTGTGGGGTATGTTTAACAATATGAGCATGCCTCAGAGAATCCAGATTATTCATCTTTCTTGTATTCTGAGACATTTCCTAATCCATTCTCTTGTCAATTGTGTGTTGTTTTTTTTTTTTTTTTCCCCACAAGGTCAAGGACACATTTCCATCTTACACTCATATCTCAGCGTTTTTAACTAATAAGCTACCCTGGGCAGGCAGGCTGGGAGGGAGAGGTGTCTTTTCATACTTTTCTCTTTTCTGCTTCTTCTTATTCTTCTTCTTGTTTTAGAATTGCCATGCTTTGGATTGATTTGGGGCTCTCCCATACATCTGTGTTTTTAAACTCTGAATAGAACTCACATCAGTTCCCCTAGGAGAGCTTCATTTTAGAGAGTGAACATAAAAAGGCATGCAAAGTTCCAAGCACTGTATCTTTGAAAGAGTTCAAACAGAGTTGAGTGGGGCTAGGTATGAACATTCTTTTTTTTTTCCCTATGGACACAGCATCTGGTGTAGAGGAGGCACTGTATCTCTAGAAAAAATAAATAACTGAAGTGTTAGGCACTTCAGACAGAAGACCTCTTTTAAGTCATTAATTTGATGTTATTAATATTAGAGTCCTTGTACCCCAGACCTCCTTATAATGAAGCAGCCAGAGGTAGTAATTTATACAAAATTGCAGTATTTTGTCCCACATCATGTTCTAGCCCTAGACACAAATTGAGCAGCTGAACCATGTATGCCTAGCAACATTCATATCAGTGGCCTAAAACGTGATGTGAATAAGCCACTGGAGTTCTCTAAGCTTTACAGTTATCATTTGTATTCTGATCCAAGTATGGTAGGATGATCTCTAAGCTCTCTACCAGCCCCAAAATGTACTGTAAAGTTCCTTAAATTTTCTCAACAGGCAATAAAAAAGAATGAGAAGAAGAAGAACCCAAGAGCCCCTAATCTCAGACTTTTCCCCTAGGGGAAAAACAGGTATAAAAATAAGAAGTACATTCACACATTAATTACATATATTAGATCTTCATTGTTACAGGTTGTTATTAATTACTATTAATTCCTATGAAGCATTTAAGTAAACTGAGTGTATTTATTATTTCCTCAGGTCTAGCTAATTATAATAGACTCTGATTATCTATCTTGCCTTTTGCCACTTTTAACATGTGTGGTCATTATCTGTTCTTCATAGAATTGACACATTATTCAACTATTAATGACTGTAATTTTTATTGGTGTCTGACAAATTGATTTGGAGGGTAAGGATATTTACATGTTTTGAATCTTCCCAAAGAGAACCCATATACAAACATTTTTAGATAGAACACTAGATTTACTGGGAGAATTTTCATTGCTTCTCAGATGCTGAAATAATATTACATGGATGTGGAATCACCTGCCAAATTAAAGAGACAGTGACACAGTAGATAAAATCTTTTAGTGGATAACAGCATAATTTACACTGTCAAATATGAGATCTGAACTGAACTAAATTTAGGGTTGGGGTTGCAAATAGTCAGGATAGGTGATGCTAAGCTGCAATCACTCACCCTTATTTATTGTTCATGTAAATGCTACTGGGGGATGGTGCCTTGCCTACATCTTATCCAGCACTCTTAATAACCCAAATTCTCTAAATCTCAGAAATGATATGGCAGGGAAAGAGAGAAATTGAGGAAAAATGGAGATAACTTTAAACTATAGAAGTGACATGTTTCACTCCCCAGAATTTGCTCCAAATCTAATGGCAATGGGAGCCAGGAAATGTAAGAAAGTTGATGAGCTGTTTCTTCCTCATTTAAAATACTCTCAGGTTTTAGATCATATATTACATTGTGATACCTTAGTAACTCATGATGCCTTTCTCTTAGGAAATACTATTTCGACAGGAAAGAGGCCCACTATGAACAAAAGAGTATAGAATAAATATATCCAGTTACTTATGCTAACAACAGTATTAAACTAGATACCATGATCTCAGCAACAGTGAAACATATTCACTGGTTTTATTGTTCATATTAAAGACCATGCCCTAGATATAAACAACCCCCTCATTTTCTTAATCCTACATTAATATTGCATTTTCTCTGACCTTACTGGTGTTTCTCAGTGTAGCATTTTCTACAAAATGGCATCAGTATTTTTCTTCATCCATAAGCTTGTTGCTTATGTGAAAAGTTGATGAGTTGAGCCATTTTAAAATGGAGGCAGAGGCTCACAGGTTGCCTCCCACCCAGGGGCCAGGTCCACAAGCATGGGGAGATCAGCCCCCCCTTTGGACAGCTGTGGGCCTCCAAAAAAAAATGGAGTCAGAGAATCCACTCCAGAGAAACTGACTTGTGTATTTTGCTTCTTGAAACTCTATCAGAATTGGGCCAGACCTTTATACTGGGCTGAATAAGCATTGTCTTCCATACAACTTTTTGTTAAGCTAATAGGAAAGCAAATGCCCTGACCATAAGAATGGATGTTTAAGAACTCTCTATTTGGAAATAGAATCATTGATCAGTCATGTATAGCTAAAGAGTAACTCAGCTTTACAGAACCAATATAAATTTCTTCTGTTCATGTAATGATGCTCTACGCATAAAGACCCCTTGCCCCATGCTGTAATCAGGACACTATTTGAGTGTCTGCCTGAATCTGTGTTCTCCAAATTACAATTCTTTAATCCAAACTAAATGCTTGTCGCCTCTCATTTTGGCTTTTTAATTTTAGATCAACAAAAATTAGCATATTCTAAAAAAAATTCTCACAGTTAATACCCCTATTTACCCTTTACCTACCTGGTTGTTATGACACATAACATTTTATTATTAACTAGTGGCCCAGTGCATGGCATTTGTACACAGGGAAGGTCCCTAGGCCTGGCCAGCAATCAGAGCTGATTCGGGCCTTCCAACTGTTTGCTGGGGCCTTCCATCCTTGGCCACTGGTTGCTGTTCAGGGCCTTACTTCATTCCATGCCACTTTCTGCCAGTCAGCACACATCATAGTGAGCAATCAAACTCCTAGTCTCCTGGTTGAGCTCCCGATGGAACAATTTGCATATTGGCTTCTTATATATAGAGAATGGGTATATCTCAATGCCCTAGCTTTCCTTCCTTAAACTAACTTAAATTAATTTTGCAAACTAAATTTTGTGAAAGATGACTAACTGTCTTAATTGAACTTTAAGTCCAAGGCAATTGACTCAAGGTTCTCCATTGAACAAACTATTCCTTTGAACCAAATGTCTGGACTTACAGATCACATAGGGCAGTCATACCCTTGCTTGCTACAAAGCTCAAAAATGAGGCTATGAGCATAAAATTAGCTGAGCCGATGCAATGAGACTTTACCACTTCAAAGAAGATTAGAAAGGAGGCTGAGTACAGCTAATTAAGCTGTGTATTTAAAGTACAATTTCAATAAATGGGACTGGAGGGTTGAATTCTTATCTATCTATGCTCTCAGTACAAACATTAGGACAGTGTGACATTACTACTGGGAGATAAAGGAAATGGGTCCCAGAGATAGAAAACTTTAATAAAGATAGTTCTTCCTGTTTCTGTGAGAAAAATAAACCATATCTACGGGCTACTCAGTGTAGAGGGCCAGATTTGATTTATGTTGTTTCTAAGTAATTTCCCATCAATTTGAAGGAAAAGGGAACATAATAGATCATTGGATAATAGTTCTATACCTATAAGACCCATTTTCCCTTCTGAAAAGAGTCCTGTTACAGAATTATTTTGTTCACTGGTAGAAAATTGCTGACTCTGTATCAAGAGTGGCAATCCAACTAACCCTTTCCTTGATTTCAGATTCGTTCTGCTTGCCTTACCTCTTTTCTTTAATCACAGCCAAAATTTTGACAGTTCGTTCAAAAAGAGAAGGGAGAAAGGGAGTGGGAAAGGGGGAAAGAAGAAGAAAGAAAGAGAGAGAGAGAGAGAGAGAGAGAGAGAGAGAGAGAGAGAGAGAGAGAGGAGAGAGAGAGAGAGAGAGAGAAGGAAGGAAGGAAGGAAGGAAGGAAGGAAGGAAGGAAGGAAGGAAGGAAGGAGGGAGGAAGGAGGGAGGGAGGGAGGGAGGGAGGGAGGGAGGGAAGAAAGAAAAAAACAAAAAAGAGAAAGAAAGAAGGAAGGGAAGAAAGAGGAAGGAAAAAAGGAAGGAAGGAAGGAAGGAGGGAAGGAAAGAAGGGAAACTTTTTTTTTCTTCAACTATGAAGATTAGGGAAAACAAGCAAAGAGCAAGCTGCATTGTCCACATGCATACAGTAGGGAAAGAGTGTTTCCTTCCCAGTCTTTGCATAGGAGCCTTAAGAAGGAAAAAATGCAGCATCCTTTCATAGGCCCCTGAGTGTTCACTCATGCATGTGCACCTACCTACATCCTTATACACCTCAGGATATATAATTTAAAATGTTTAAATGACAACTTAAATAGAATAATCCCATCTAATTTTTCATATAAGGTTTGTTCTGATCTAAAGCCTCTATTTAAATTTGACTATGTAAATGCTGTTGCTTCTCCCACACACCAGCCTCCCAGTGACTAGTCTAAAGCTCTTTGGACAAGGATTATGGGGCAGTGATAAGAGGAGGAATTTTGGGCAAATGTTTGGGAGTTTGGGAATGTGCAACTATTTTTGTTTACAGTTAGAGGTGCTAATGAAATTAACCGAGGGACCTACATGCCTTCCTATTACCATTGTAACTAGCTAGTTTATTAATATTGATAATAGGAAGAAAGCAAAGTGGAGGCCAGACATTATAAGCATATTCAAATGGGCAGCTTCACCAGGGAGCTACAAATTAACACCCCACAAGGACCCACCAGTCCATGCCCTGCAAATTCCTGGGGAGGGGATGGGCACATACATAGTGAAGTGGGGGTAAAGTAGGGAAGTTACTTGCCTGTCAATCTAACCTGGAAAAAAGATAATTGGCTAGGGGGTTGAGCCACTGCAAGCATGTGAAATTATGATGGATTCATTGATTAAAGTCCCAAAGTCCCAGTTAAAATCCCCAAATAATTCTCCCTCTCTTGTTTCTCTTGTTTCCCTCCTGCTTCCTTGCACTTGCTTGTTCTAAGACTCTTACTAGTCTGTCATGTGACCTAAGCAGCTGCATGTCCCATGGCCCAGTGGACCCTACATGCAATGGACTGCAGCTTGGAACACAAACTAAGCTGGCCAGATGTTGGACTAGACTGGGTTTTATGGAGCAGAGGCCCTGGGCAGTGTTTTTAAGTCTAGCCCTACCTATTGAAAACACAGCTGGACTTTTTTCCATGGTGAGATGGAAAGAAATGGAAAATTGAAAACCCAGGGGTTTAAATCCATGCAAATAAGTCACTCATTCTTCTCAATCTAAAAAAAAAAAAACACACAAAAAAACAAACACAAAACCAAAACCTTTTCTTGTGACATCACAAAAAGAGCAATTCCACCAGTAACAGGTGGAAACATAGAGGACACCCCACTGATAACAGCACTTTTAAAAGTATATTCAAGGTATTTAAGGCATTTCCTCTTCCCACCCCACCCGGAACTGAATGAAAAACACCATGAAAACACAGTTTAACACAGTTTAAAAGCAAAATTAAATGCTATGAGTTAACTATAAGTAATATAAACACAAATAAATCATTGCTTGGATTTGTGTTTGCTTATGTCATGATAATGAGCAGAGGTTGGCAATTTTCAATTCATATTGGGTGATTCTGCACTGACATATAAGCTTCATTTTTATTTGATTTGACTGAAGAATCAGAGGGATGAAATCTCTCTCTCTCTCTCTCTCTCTCTCTCTCAAGCACACACACACACACACACACACACACACACACACACATTTCCTGTCAAAATTATCTCTTTGAACCTCATTCTGCACTGCATGCTTTCCTAAAAATATTTGGCAATAAAATTTTAGGAAAAGAACTTTATTTTTTAGTAAAGTCTAAGTGAATTTCTATTTTTTTTTATACTGATTCTTCTTGAAAATTTGCCATTTCTGTAGAACAAGTATTTTAACAGTCATTAGCTATATAACAACCATATTTCCTTCTTTCTCATTTACCTTGAGACAAACCTTTTTTGCAGATGCTATACTGACCACTCAACACATGTGTCTGCATTCCCTTCACTTTCTGAAGAGAAGACTGAGGTGGGCACACATTAAATAACCCCAGGGTGTGGCATCTCTAGTTTTTGTTTTGTTTTGTTTTAAACTCTTGCTTAATTTTGAATTGTTTTACTTTCCCTCATGTGGGCTTTCCCTTTGTGTTTTGTGACCACATACTTAGTAGAGGTAGTGGAATGCTCACATTTAGAATTCTGTAAGTATCTACCATCTTTATTTATTTCCCTGCATTCTTAGCTATTCATTGGTATATACATATAATGCCTGGCTTATTATCTCTCTTTCTAATTAGAATCTAACATCTAGGATGGCATGACTTATGCCTGTGCAAATCAGGTGCCTAGCTTTGTATCTGGACCATGGTAGGCCCCCTAATAATTTTTTTTTTATATTGATTGAGTTAGCTGAATAAGTTTATTTCTCATGGAAAGAATATCCTTTTCCTCATTCCTAATTAATTCAACTTCTTAGGGCTGGATGAGATCAGTAATAATAGCACAAAATATATATGATTGGATGGATTCAATAAAACTAATATGTGTGTGCCTATTTATTTTTGTTTTGTTTTGTGTGTGTGTGTGTGTTTTTTCCTTCTCAGTAATGATCCTTTGTCCTTCTTGTATGAAGTAAAAGTGATGTGCAACTTTAGAAAATGTGGCCCAAGTGTAGGCCAGAGACACTTCTGTAAGCTATATTTTTCATTATTCTTTCTCAGAGTATCCGTACCCTCTGCCCTTTCCCAATCTACTCATTATATGTTCAATAACTCCTTTTCTGGTATTGCATCATCCAGAACTTCCTTTGGAGCCACCTGCTCAATTAGGAAGGTAGAAAGCTTCTCATAAGCCTGCCCTGGTCCATGCTCATTATGATCATAAATCACCTTCAGTCTGCCAACCCAGCTCCTTTCCCAGCATTACGTTGAAGTAAAACCTTTATAATGTGCATAAAGGGGAGATTTTAAGGCAATAAAAAGTAATGTTAATGATGGGAATCTAGCAACCAACACCACTCCTTCTCCAGACTTCACAAATGAAGTACAAGGCAAACAGGAAAATGAACGCCAATGCAGTGTAACCAGAACCCTTAAAAGCTGGCCAGAAAGGATTGGACAACAGTTCAGGAAGTGTACGTTTCAGTCTGAACTGACTGATTTAAGCTGTGAGGATGGCTGCGGCTGCATTTATTTTATGGCCTCCAACATTAATAGGTGTGCAGAAAAGGGGAAAATAAGTCTCTTGAGTGTTCCATTTCAGGAAGAAGGAAGTGGGACTCATTGAACAATAGGCTAAACCTATGAATCTCTGATCATGGGATGGAGATTTGGGGGCCTAGACCTCCTCCCCACCACCCACTCACTCAGCGAATGCAGGTATGGCATAAGAAATGGCACTTTTTAACTTCTACCCTAAAAATAGCACCAACAATTAAAGTCACATGTAAAGAAAGGGAGCCTTTGTTATTTGAGCTTTAAAAACATTGTCTGGACCCTCTGGATGGCCAAGAAGCCTTTTGCAGTGGGACCTCATTGCACAATGTTCTCATCAAAAATAGTTTTTGTTGGTTATAATTATAAATATGATCTTAGATTCCTTTATCATTAATCAACAGAGTCTTTGTACAAAACTGTTTTAGGAACTGGAGAAATATATGCTATAAGTAGAAAATGGACCATCCACACCTTAAGGGATTTGCTCCCTACTTAGAGAAATAAGACCCACATCCAAAGTTTTCAGGAGTTCACTGAAGCAATACTCTGTGGTCTGAAGGCATGGCCTTATGCTTTACTGCTGCTCTTAGAAATGTGCAGGAAAAGATAACCAAGATGAGGTGATTCCCTGACCCCCGCCCCTCACATACACACACACTTCCTTCTTCACTGCAAACATAAAAGATGTCTGCTGACAAGTTCCACTGGGAACATTATGCCCTGTTATTCTTCTCAGATCTTTCCTGTTGTTTGCTTGAGGGCCTTAGGCAACACAGACAAGGCCTCAACTCTCATCTGTAAGATAATTCTGTCAAGTACATTCTCATTACCAATTACTCAGATATTACTTTAGACAGGACAGCTAAGCAATGCAGGCTGCTATCCACTCTGAGTACCAGCAATGCCAGAAGAAACAGAAAAGCTCCCATAGCAACCGTTCCCCCTTGAAACCTGAGGGGACTTAGATGTGACTGCAGCACTTGAGATCAAAGAACATCACCATGTGGCAAAAGGTTCTCCACTGTATAAAGAGATGAAAGAAAGGCCTAGTGAGATGCTGGGGTCTGGAAAATGACACTGTGATCTGGTTATTAACCTGGTCTGGGTCTAAATTAGATTCCTGTGATTCACAAACTTACCCAGTCCCTCTTAGCCCCCAAATCTCAACTATGGGTCTCCCCTTCATCACCTAAGTAGGATTAAAATGATTTATAAAATGCTAAGGCTTTGAATTCTAATAGTTCTATAATCCCCCCTCTTTATTATTTTGACAATGATTAAGCAACTTCTGAAATGCAGGCTGATAGCAGGGCTATGTATGTGTAGCATCAGCTACAATCTCAGAAGTCCTGAAAAGGGAGTCCCTTTTTTTCTTTAATAGAGGTGGAAGGAAGGCATTTTTACTTACACAGTAATTGGAACTGATTTTTCATCCCCATCACTACATTTTCAGAGAATTGGCTCATTAGATGGTATGGTGGACAAAATCAATTAACATCTTCCAAAACAAAGCCTCTCTTACCTACTTTGAATGCAAACATGGCAAGAGTCAAGCTGAGACCTTATTAAATCCTTGCTCCTTTAGATAACAGCTCTCAATATGAGAATGAAAAATGCTTGACTATTTGTCTACAATATATTTTTATTTCGTACTTGCCAAGAATAGCTGTATTAAAGGGATTAAGAACCATGGCTACTTGAAAACCGCATTAAGGAAATGGGAGAGATCAGCAACAGACCATGCCTTAACTGCTGAGTTTAACCAATGTGGGTTCAAGTTCCCACACAGTGAATATGATTTTGTTTTCTATCTCAAGGGAAATTCTGCAACTTAGTTTCCAATAGTGTTTTTCAACTGCAAAGGAAAGGAACAAACAAGAAGACAACAATAACAACAATTGAGAATCCAGTTGATTGTCTGATAATCACTGTTTCTATGATACCATGTAAATTTGCCTATAAAGGTAGGTTTTGTATATAGCTGACTAAAGATAAAAATGCAACAATTGGAATTTGACAAGGTACAAATCAATTAAAAAACAACAATAGTAGCAGCAGCCCAGCTGATATGAATCAATGGTTGAGCATCAACATATGAACCCGGAAGTTGCCCTTAGATTCAAGGACAGGGTACATGTATGGGTGCTGGTGCAAACCCCAGTAGGGGGAGTGCAGGAGGTAGCCAATCAGTGACTCTTTCTCCTCATTGATGTTTCTTTCTCTTTTTCCCTTTCCCACCATCTCTCTGGAATCAGTAAAAATAGATGATTTTAAGGAACAGCAAACTAATACAAAAGTGGGCCAAATATATCAATAGACAATTCACAGAAAAGATTTTTTAAATGTCTCTTAAACACTTATAATAAAAAAAATAAAATTAAAACACTGAAATGCCATTTTTCATAATGGATTGATATATTTCCAAAAGACTGAAAATACTCTCTGTTGTTAAGGTATGGGGAAGCACTATCATTCATCAAGGAGGGACTGTGAATTTGCATTAAGTTTATGAAGTGCAAGTTGGCAATATCTACTGAAGTTACAAATGCACATATGCCCTAACTTTATAATTTTGCTTTTGAGAATGTCTCCTACAGCTATACTCAAATATGCATAAAAGTGAGACATGTATAAAGTTAACTATGGTATCAATCATAATACCAGAAGACAGAGGGATGGTTAAATAAATATGGTATGTTCATACAATGAAATATGATGTAGCTACGGGAAGAAAAGAAAGAGGAAGTTCTCAACGTGCTCATATGGAAAGAGAGCTGAAATATATTACTGAATATAACAGGATGAAGAGTTACATATACATTATTCAACTTGTTGCTTAAAAGTAGTTGCAGTGAGAACGTATGCTGCTATTTGCTTGTATCCCTATTAGAAAACTAGAAGCACATTAAAGCAGTAAGCGGTTGGTTCCTTGAGGAGATGAGGGACAGAATGGGAAGGAACATTACTTGTTTCCTTTTTTTCTTTTTCTTTTTTTGTTTTCACAAAATATCATTATTTATTTAAAACTTTGATAAATTGAATTAAAAACTAAAAATCTCTCATCACAATATATAAAATATTATAAAAATTCAACATTCCCCAAGATGAAAACCCATCTGTCTGTCCAGTCTGTAATACCTGAGGCTCTAAAAGCACTCCTTGAATTGAGCGGGCAGTAGCAATTGGATCTTTAAATCATATTTATAAACTCTCCTGTGACCAGAGAGAACCCCAGCCCAGTGTCTACTTTCAGTTACCCAGGGCAGTGATTGAGGAAATTGCCATTATTGACTTGGCTACAAGATGGAGGCCCTCTGACCCCAGAGGCTCTCCACCATTTGCTCTGACTCTAGTATGCTGGTTGTCTCTGTGCCACATGGGGCAGGCCAGCTGGCTCAGGCTCCTCATGGAAATCAGTCTTTATTAGAAAGTGTGCTAATGACTGAACTGATGTGCAAAGACCCCAGCTTTCTATTGCCCTAGAGTAAAAGAGCCAGAGGCATGGCTCATCTGAATTCTGAGATGTTTATAAATTCAAATAAGTGTCAATTTCTCTTGGGGTGGTTTAGCCTAAAAGGTCACAGTCCTGCAAGCCACTTTCCCTGTGGGTCCACCTTTATTATCAGCCAAGCATTTTTTTGCCCAAATGGGTGTTTTGAGCTTGTGCCCTTGATTTAAACACACAAATCCCCCAGAAGGGAAGAAAGAGGCCTCTTTAGATAGCCCATGTGTTTTACAACAAGCTACACAATGCTACCCACATCCTGCCATAGAATCAATGCAGAGGAGCTCACTCATCTGTCAAAGCATCATTATTCATTAATGGAAAAATAGCCCTACATTGTTTTGTGTTTTTGTTTTGTGTGTGTGTGTGTGTGTGTGTGTGTGTGTGTTTTCATACTTGCAAGTCTTCAAAGAACTCTGTAGAGGGGTAAGTTAGTTTCTTTTTATACAGAGATTTATATTTTAAATAAACCCAAAGGAAGAGGAAGAGGAGAAGAGACTGGTGAGGTAGAGGATGAGAAGGAGGAAGAGAAGGAGGAGGAGGAGAATGGGCAGGCTAGATAGCAAGCACATACAGGAAACTAGCTTTTATGTACTATCAGACACTATGTAGGCACACTGTGTACCATCTTAATTTGGTGAAAGTCTGTTGCCCACCTCCTGGGAATACTTTCCTGTCCACAGGTAGCCTACATTTGTCACCCTCTTTAAGGTTAGCCTCAGTTGCTGTGACCCTTCTTGTCCATAGTTACCCCACATCCAGGACAGCCCATAGCCAGGAACTCATCATCAAAAGAATATAAAAGTCTAGCCTCCTCAGCCCAACTTGGGACAATTAAATGGTGATTCTGGCTCCAGAGCATCTTGTGAGGTTGCTGTGGCCTCTAAGTCAGTTCACCTCTCCCTCTGCCCATCCTGTTTCCTTTCTCTTTCTCCTATAGGAGTCCACCTCAAGGACACTCCTGAATAAACATCCTACATGCTCAACCCAAAGAGTCTGCTTCCTAGGGAGCCCAGCCAGTACAGCCAGGGCTTTTACATCTGTCTCCCTGCATCCTCAGAGTGCTCTTCCTCAGATGTCACTTGGCTTCCTCTGTGAATGAGGAAACAAAGACAGAGGAGAGAAATCATTCTCCCTAAAGTCCACAACGAGTCAGCTGCCAGTGGAGCTAAGATTTATATCTGCAAATATGTGACTGAAGAACACCAGGCCTTTGTGCTCCATCCAGTACATTGCTCCCTAGACAGCTCAGTGAGAGATATGGCATTGTTCTGAACTTTCTGAAGAAATTCAGCCATTTTGAAGGGGAAAATAAGACATTTGGGGGGCTAGCTATCTGAATCTGTGCCAGTCATCTGCCTTCTGACATACACCTTTGCCTGCCAATAAACTCCATTATTATCTGTGATGGCTGTCCTGCCTTGCTGAGCCTGTATTCCAGAATATTCCCATTTTACAGAGACCATAAACTAGGGGTGTCGAACTCAATCAGAGAAGGGGCCAAAATCTAAAATCCAGCCTAAATCACGGGCCGAATGGTTTACTGAACAGTCATAAACTGTCATTGTGATGGAAACGCAGCGGAGTGCAGTGATGACAGCGCGGTGCGGGCCACATTGCAAGGCCTGGCGGGACGGATTTGGCCCGCGGGCCTTGTGTTTGACACATGTGCCATAAACCATGAATCATATACACAGTCCACAGAGGGGCTTGTGTCAGTGATTGTAAACCTCTGGGTGTAATCTCACTTCTGGCATCCAAACTCTTGGGGGAAGCCTAATCCATATTTAGGGGACAAGGAACTAAAAGATATAAAGGGAAAGCTTCATCTATATTCATCTCTCAAGATTTGGAGACTGACTCCCTGAGTCATGGCACTAGTGAAATCTGCAATAAAAACAACTTTTCTGAATATTCTCTGAGAGCCCTGCTGATTAATTCTCCTCCGCCACCTGGAAGCTTATCTGCAACAATTTGATTTCTGTACCCAAAATGAAACCTCTCTTCTGTTCTTCAACCATAAGCAGGAAAATCCAGATTACTTGAAGATTCTATTAGGCTGGGTCTCTTACAGGTCTAGTAATAATTAATGTCGTTTTTAAACATTCGTTTAAAATCTTGCTTGGCGTTGACTTGTATTGACATAACCTTCAAACACGTGGTATCTACAGAACATGTGAAGTGCAATTAACAAGTTTTGCTTGAAAAAGTTTGTGTTTGGTTTGGTTTTTGTTGCAAAACTAGGGCTAAGAAGATGGCGGATGAAGAGCATATTCGGCACTGCATGCTTTACGAGTTCCAATTAGGAAGAAAAGCAAGTGAGGCTGCAAAAAACATCTGTAGTGCTCTTGGTCAAGATGCAGTTAGCGCCAGAAAATGCCAGCGTTGGTTTGAGAAATTTCACGAGGGAAATTTTTCGTTAGATGACAAGAGTGGTCGAGGCCGTGTGTCCAATTTTGATCAAGAAGCTCTTCAAGCTCTTTTGGTGCAAAATCCTCAAATTACCCAACAAGAGCTTGCGACAACTTTAAATTGTTCACAAAAAACAATTTCCAATCAATTGCGTGCACTTGGCAAAGTCCAAAAGTTTGGAAAATGGGTTCCTCATGAGCTGACCGACAACAACCGTAATCAAAGACTCACAATTTGCAGTTCGCTCCTCTCTCGTCAAAACCGTTTGCCATTTTTAGAGCAAATTGTTACTGGAGATGAACAATGGGTGCTGTATGTTAATTTGAAAAGGCGGCCTCAATGGCTGGACAAAAATGAGGCTCCGCAGCCCACGCCAAAACCTGACTTGCATGTGAAAAAAGTGATGTTGTGTGTTTGGTGGAATTTTAAAGGAATTCTTCATTATGAACTTTTACCATCTAACCAAACCATTACAAGTGCAGTGTATAGTGCCCAATTGGAAAGGTTAGCCCAAGCTTTAAGAGAAAAAGAACCCGCACTGATTAATTGGAAGGGCGTAATTCTTCACCAGGATAACGCACGACTGCATACTGCAAGAATCACTGCTGAAAAACTGCACCAGTTGGAATGGGAAGTTCTCCCTCAACCTGCATATTCTCCTGATATTGCCCCTTCAGATTACCATTTGTTTCGTTCTTTGCAAAACTTTCTTCTTGGAAAAAAATTTAATAATGAAGAATGCCTCAAAAATGCATTGACCAAATTTTTTGCATCAAAACCACAAGAATTTTACAACAGAGGGATTAAAATGCTTCCTGAGCATTGGGCACAAGTAGTAGAAAACAACGGCAACTATATTGTTGATTAAATTTTGTTGCATTGTTTAAATAAATTCGATTTAAAAAAGTATTAGAAAACGACATTAATTATTACTAGACCTAATACAATTACCTCACCAGGTAAGCCATAGTTCTAGCTTTAGCACCCAAGGCAAAACCATTCAATTTGAAAGTAGTGATGCATGTAACAATTTCTAATTCTTTACAATTAAAATTGACCAAAATGGACATCCCAACAGAATGGTCAATGAGTCTCCAACTTGGTATAGCTATCTCTACATGAGAAATAAGTTTAGGCTTTAAGTTTTGGGTATTTAGAAACATCTTCTGTAGCTCATGATCAGATAATAACAGGAGGGTGGAAGCAAAGAGCAATAATGTTATTTTTGCAGTTCTAAGTTGAGAAAAATGACAAGAGTCATAAACTTCTTTCAGTCAGGAAGTGATGGGTTGGTAAAGTTCTAGAATCTTTTAGAGAGAGGCTGAAATTTTAAGCTATTACTACACTCTAAAATGCTGATGGATTTATCTGCTTGCCTAAGAATGGAATTGGATAAAAAATGTGTTGGAGGGGAAAAATAAGTATTTGAAATGTTTAAGAAGAAATGTGTGCAGGGTGGGCAAAATGACGTAGAATAAAAAAATAAAATATCTCTCTCTCTCTCTCTCTCTCTCTCTCTCTCTCTCTCTCTCTCTCTCTCTCTTTCTCTCTCTCACACACACACACACACACTTTACACATATGTTTTATCTATTATTATCAATCACTCATTTACTCTTTCCTGACTCAGTACCATGGAGTAAATAGTTGTTTGGAAACAGGTTTTGGAATGTGATATATTATATATTTTATTTTTTAAATCCTCACCAGAGGACATACTTAGAATGCTGAGTGAGAGAGAGATGGGGGGGGGGGAGAGAGAGAGAGAGAGAAGGGGGGAATAGGTGAAAGATAAACATCAATTAGTTGTCTTCCAACCTGGGATCAAATCCATAGTTAAGTGCCCTGGCCAAGAATCAAACTAACAACTTTTTGGTGCACAGTATGACTCTCAACCAACTGAGCCACTCCAGCTGGACTGTGCTGTATTTTTATATATTAGTTTGCTTTATTTAATCACTTTATAATCATGTACAGCCCCTTAGAATGTAAATATTAATTCATTGGCATAATGACAGTTTATATTATTGAAACGTATTAAATTTAGCAATGTTCCTAGGTGCTGCCAACAGGACAGATTTCTTGTAATCAAATGACTAGCTGGGGGGTGAAATTATTTTGTTGAATTTGTACCTATGGTCCCATGATTGGTGGCCAGAATATTATAAGTGGAGCCATTAGTGCCTCAATAACCTCTGTCTTTGCAAATTACAGATTCCCATCCTTCTCTGATTAGTTCCTGAAGTGCTGAATGAGAACTTGTAATTATGCACTGCAGTCCAATCTCCTGACAGACTGACATTACAATTTGTGTCTGAGCCCATATATCTACAGGAAGTGAAAGTACTATTGAATAAAATTAGTTCATTTGGATCCACTTGTATTAATGGAATGTGTCATTCATATTGCAGAACCAGTTTGTCTTTTATTCACCCTGGTGCTCAGCCTTGCATGCTAAGGACAGATTATTCCCTCCCTCAGTGTACCAGACTGAACAATTGCTATCCCTGGGAGTTCAAGGCAAAGGGTGGTTTATTGGGTGGTAAAATGTTTTAGAATCAGAAAATCTTTTTCCTATCTTGAAACTACCTTTTGATAATTCAAGACAGGACTTCTCACACCTAGATTTATTGATATATGGCTTTTATCTGGAATAAGAGTCCATTTTAACAATATGAATGTATTAATCTAAAGGATCTATTTCATCATTTATCATTGCAAGAATCAAGAAAAGTATCATATCCCAGGGAAAGTAACAGAATGCAAAAAATAACTTTTCAATGTATTTAATACCTAATAAAAATGCAGTATATGAATTACTAATGATGCAGTTCATTATACTTCTCATTTCTCCTGTGCAAATTTGACTTCATCCCATGTTAATAATTTATCTGAAAATTAATATATCTTAGTATCCCTCCCCTTTATTTGCTAAGACTTTAAATGTACCAATATGTTTAATCAGATCAGCACAAACTTACATAAGACATTTTTAGGAAAGTATATAGATGCCATGCCTATGAAATAAACTGCATAGGTGTAATTTATAATCTGTAGGAGCTTCCATTCTGATGGAGATGCAGATCAAATGGGGGAATAATGAAGAATTGGGAAGAACACACATGAGCTCCAGAATAAACACTATATATACCGCTCAATGTGATGTATCCCACTAATGTCTATTAGTCGTGGTTGGTCAGTTTGCTGATCTTGAACTAAATTAACTTTACCATGAATAGCATTGCTTTCATCTGGAATAAGTGTCCATTTTAACAATTATGAAGATAAATTTTATTGTTTTTGAACTGAGTTTAAATTGGCCTATCACTTCAACTATTACATTCTAGCTCCATGCATTTATAATGATAACTAGATGACCGATGCACAAAATCCATGCACAGGCGCAGGGGCAGGGGTGTCCCTCAGCCTGGCCTGCACCCTCTTGCAATCTGGGGCCCCTCAGGTAGGGTCCCTAGGCCTGGTCAGGGATCAGGGCCTATTGGGTTTTCCTTCTTCTAGCTGCCAGCATCTGGCCCCACCCCCACCACTGCCACGGCTTGCCATTTGTGCAATGCTGCCCACCCCACTGCCACCAGTCACCTCCTTCTGTGGGCAATAGGTGTGGGGTGCAATCCCTTGGTTGGCCTGAGCATCCCTCTGCAGGGTGACTAATCGCAGAGTGCCCCCATCAACCACACCACAGAGGGTGGCCTGGACCTTTCTCTGCGGGTCAATCATGGAGTGATGGCAAGGTCCCCTGACGAATTGGATTGCACCCAACTTGGCAAGCCTGGCACCAGTGTATGTCATAGTGTAGTCATCAGGAAGACATTGTAATGGTCATTCTGCTGTTTGGTCAATTTGCATATTATGTTTTTTTTATTATAGATGATAGTTAGCATTTTATAGAGGGCTTATTCTATGCCCAGAACAGTACTATAAGTTTTATGTGTATCATCTCCTCATAATAGTCATCTGGGATAGGCCCTTCAATTATTCCCATTTTATAAGAAAAAAGGAATTTGGACATATTGGGGAAATTGCCTTCAGGTGGGAAGCATTATTTTACCATTCAGACTCCAGAGCACACAGTCTTACCAACTATTATAAACATGTCAAGCTCAAAAGCTAACAGGGGCCAAATAAAGGAGGCATGTGGCCCATGGGCCACAATTTTGACATACTTGAACTATTGGTTTTAGTGATAGTAATTTACAATAGATGAAACTATTTATTACAGAGCTCTTCTTTGGATATCATTTTCAAAACATCTATAATGTGAAAATATTGGACTAATAATTTTATTACATGTTACTTACTCTGAGCTTGGATAGATCACCCAGGTAAGGTATAAGGTCTGGGATACGAGGAAAAGTAGGATTTGGAGCAGGGCACAAACCACAGGCCTTGAGCATAAGTCAAATCATTATTGGCCTGATAGAGTTAAACTACTAGTGGGACTATGTCTGCAAAAATTAGGAGAGCACAAGATTTAGATTGAGAGAAAAAGGAAGGGGAGTAATGTTTGGAATTAATTAGTAAAACTGTTACCTAATGAGAAAGAAATGTAGGTTGACCAGTTTAAAACCAGCACTACACTTAACGACAAATACAGTCAGCCTTTCACACCCACAGGTTCTGACCCTATGAATTCAACAAACTGTGCATTAAAAATATTTTAATGTGATTTTGTTGCTGGTGTGCACTATGTAGGCCTATAAAGGTTGCCTCAGTATGAACATGTGCAGATGGATAACAGCAACTATTGACATAGCATTTAGATTTTATTAAGTATTATGAGTAATCTAGAGATGATTTAAATTATATGGGAGGATATATATAGGTTTATGCAAATACTATGCCATTTTATATGAGACTTGAGTATCCATGGATTTTTGTATGCGAGTTGAGAGTTTTGGGACCAATACTCCTATGGATACCGAGGAACAACTATAGTCTACTTTAGGTAACCTGAGGTGAGGAATGCATTCAGAGAGCCAAAGCTTTTGCACTTTTAAAGACCATAAAGAAACAACTCAGAGACTCAATTGGGTCTGGGAACTAATCTCACTCTTTATGTTTTATAGTACCATTTTATTTATTTTATTTTATTTTATTATTTTATTTATTTTTATTTTCCTATATATATTTTAAAATACATTTTATTGATTTTTCACAGAGAGGAAAGAGAGCTGCAGATAGTTAGAAAGACTGATGAGAGAAAAAACATCAATCAACTGCCTCCTGCATACCACCAACTGGGGATGTGCCCACAACCCATGTACATGCCCTTGACTGGAATCGAACCTGGGACTTTTCAGTCCGCAAGCCAATGCTCTATCCACTGAGCCAAACTGGTTTCGGCTTTTATATTTTTAAATTAAAATTCTTGGGTTGACATTGGTTAAGATTATTTGGTTTCAGGTGTAAAATTCTGTAATAACTTATCAATATATTGCATTATGCTCCTATAACCTGAAGCAAATCTTCTGTCAGCATATATATGGTTCTTAACCTTTTCTGTCTAACTTATTTCACTTAGCATTGTAGTCTCAAGATCCATCCATGTTGTCACAAATAGCAGTATTTCACCTTTTCTTATAGCTGTGTAGTATTCCATTGTGTTTAGTCTTTTCCTTGCTCTTCTGTGTGCACTGTAATGTCAGATCTTGTCCTTTGTGGAAGGAATGTTCTTGGGCCCCAGCAGCTCTTCCAGGAATATTTCCATTGGGGATGTGCTGGGAACTAAGGCTCCCATACACATCTCACATCACTGGTATGGAGGCTTTGTTTTACTTTCTGTGTTTCACATGTAACCAATCAGACTGCTAAGAACTGTAAAACAATCAGACAACCCTTTCTGCAGTAGAAACAGGTTAAGCTTTTCTGCCTGTTTTTGTCTTTTGGTCTTCTCTTATTTCTTCCTTTTATACAGAATAATTAAAAATACTTCCAGATCCTAGAACCAACTACTCTCAGGATGTTAACATTCTTTTGTAA
Source organism: Pipistrellus kuhlii (assembly GCF_014108245.1). Taxonomy (NCBI): domain Eukaryota; kingdom Metazoa; phylum Chordata; class Mammalia; order Chiroptera; family Vespertilionidae; genus Pipistrellus; species Pipistrellus kuhlii. The sequence continues at coordinate 8,084,955 of NW_023425404.1, forward strand.
TCAACCCAAGATTGAACAGATCAGATATTACAATGGGTCTCTGCCTCCACAGCTGGGTCGCATGTGTGAGGAGCACAGAGGAGGCAGGGAATGTGCTATTCCCGCTCATAGCTAATTGTTGTTTTTATTTGCTCTCAGCTTCCCCCATGCCAGGCACCCTTGAGACAGAGCTAAGCTGAAACAGCTCTTATTTCCTCAAAGGCCTCAGGGATACATATTGGCAGGAAACTATTCAGAGACATCCCTCAGAGACTAATGGCCGAATGCTTTATGTAGACTCAATGCAGTCAGAGTCAGACTTTGGGGTATTTCAAAGATGGAACTCAATCCACCCCTTCTAGTTAGTTCTTGTTTTTAACTGATTAGACATTTTATTTTATTTATTTCTTAGCCCTAAAGCTGACTTCTTCCAACCAGGTCTGCTTTTCTCTCTAGCCTTCAGTTTCTCGATTAGTGTTAAAAATTACAGATGTTCCTATCACACATGAGGGCTGCAATGTATGGGGAATGGGCAAGGTGTTTCCTTCTTGCTATCTTTGCTGATAAATATTCTCTAGTTGTGTTTGATTCCTTATGATTTCCTCTACACATGTTTTTCAAAAGCATGTCAACTTCCTTGCTTTCAGCTATACTGAATCCCTAAAAGTGTCTGTGCCTTCCTGGCTCTCACCTAGGTGCCCATTTCCAATAGCACATAGTATAACTCCACTTGATTTTTCAGCCATTGTCTCAAATTCAACGAATCCCAACTGTCCCTAACTAAACCCCTATCTCAAGAGACTACTTTGACCATAGTATCACTTAACTTTGATTCCTTTAGGGTGAACTCTCTTAAAACATTTTTGGCAAAAGGAAAAATAAGCTTTTGGTGTATCTGCACACTTTTTCCGTCTGCATGTGTGTTCTGTTTGATCAATGCAGCTGGGATCTTCAGTTCCCTGAAGATTGTGTTGGAGATAGGTGGCCCCTACATCTTTGAGCACTACACTCAACCATAGGGGAAGGCTGATTGACAACCATAGCAGAAGCCTAGCCAGTGGTATAAATGGAAGTGTCTTATCAGAGATTACTTCTTGTCTTCTTGGAGGGTGCTGCTTCTTTTTTATTTTCTGAAACTTTCAGTTCATTGATTGAGTATCAGGGAAATTCAATCTTTGTCCCAATTTTGATTTTGGGACCACCACTGTACAGAATTTCAATTCTCTGAAAATTTAATGGAGCAAACAATATATCTAATGGTCAGAGTGCAGAGCCAAGAATTTATCCCATTTGAGTAGAATGAAAAAGAGTGTTTCATTAAAAATGGGTTATTAGTTTATAAATAAACTGATAGGATTCGGCTCTAAAATGACTTAACAAAATGAGCATAGGTCTATAGTCACTGGAAATCACAAGATGCTGGAAAGTATAGATAGCACTGATGATTACAATAGGTATCATTTATTAAAGGCACATTAGGTGCCAATATTGATGTTGGATATTTCACACACACACACACACACACACACACACACACACACTTCTTTAGTTCTTGTTGGTAGCAATATCAATTAGATATCATTGATCCTATTTAACAGATTAAGAAAGTGGACTGTAGAGAGCTTGAGGGATTTGTTCAAAGTCATGCAGTTTGTAAGTGGCAGTGCCCGAAATAAAGCCCAAGTCTACTTAAATTCAAAACCAGGATTCTAAACTACTCCCTAAGATATGCTGATGGCAAAGTATTTGCTCACTTCAATTCCATGATAAAAAAAATATTAAGAAGAGTTGGAGTCAGAATCAAGGTGAATATGCAATGGGCCCAGACTTCCCATGGTGAATGAGCATGGGTCCAACAGAATGCCACAAATCTTATAAAAAACAGGGGGGAGGTTAATTTTCTATTTTATAAAGTCTCATAATGCTGGCTTGCCTTCTTACTTTCTTTTTATAAAAGGGACATTTTAATTAATTGATTTTTAAATATGATTTTATTTATTTCAGAGAGAGAAAAAGAGGAGAGAGAGAAAAACATCAATGATGAGTGTCCATTGAAAAAAAATAAATTGATTGCCCCCTGCACACCTCTTACTGGGGATCAAACCCATAGCCTGGGAATGTGCTCTGATTGGGAATCAAACCATGACATCCTGGTTCATGGGTTTATGCTTGACTTCTGAGCAACAATGGCCAGGCTGTCTTGTTTTTTAGACAATGGAGACAGAGGCATCTAATGGGAACAGATCTTTATCCTTAATCAAAGACCTAATTTACAAATTTGTTGCATCTATGAATTCAACAAATTGTGCATGAAAAGTTCTCCAGGGGCTTCTTTGGAGCTTTGATTGAGGCAGGGTCCATTAAGATAATTGAAAAATGACAGGCATTGTGGAGTTCAATACCACATGGCAAGGCCGCTAGAGCAGTTGGAAATCTCCAACTCTCTATTTCTTCCCCTCCCTATTCCTCTCCTTTTCATCCTCTTCCTGGTATTTTATTAAATGCAGAATAAAGATTTGTATTCAGAGGAGTGGTTTGCCTTCATTTTACTAGAATTTTGCAAAGAAAATTACTTTCTAACTCACTAATCATTTCACTTATTTGTTTTTCCATGTAGAATAATTTTAGACAAAAATAGTATAGATATTTTCTGTGTACTTTTCACCACCAACTCATTAGTTCTAAGTAATGCCAAATAGATAAGAATCATATAAAACTAAAAGATAGATGGGCTAATCTAGGAATGAATGCCTGGCAAAGAAAAGAGACGGATTCTGGTGATGTCTATTCTCTTCTCTCTCTCTAACTCAGTGTCATTTTCCCTGCTAGGTTAGCTTTGGTAATAGAAGTTCAGGAATGTAGAAACAAGCATCCTTGTATTTTTAGCTATTCACAGACCCAGAAAATTCTTCAGATTGGTTTTCCTTTTTAGAAATGTGACTCTCTCTAATAGAGCCATTGTATCTTTCAACTTGATGCCCTGAACTGTTGCATTGGTGGGACTGTTTGGTAGACATCCTGGAAAAATTAACCATGGAAAGTCACCAATGAAATTTCAAAGACTGGGATCAAAAGAATATTTCCCATAGTTGACATATAAACAAGGAGCTTGGTTCTCTCAGATTTTCTCCTGTAAAAAGTCCTTGCTGGTAGAAGAAATTTGGAAATAGAAAATGATTGATACCCTCTCTGAAGCAAATGAAACATGTAGACTCAAGTTTCATATTGGAGCTTCCCTCAGATTTTTCTCCAGAAGAAATGCTGTGAGATGTTTCAAAGGAAAACTGGAACCAGAAAGGAAAATGTCAAACAAGGAGACTAAGAAGAAAAAAAAAATCAATACTACCTAAGTTTGCTGAAGGCGTAGAGAAAAAGAGGGCTAGTAAAGATCAAAAATATAAAAATTACAGCATGGTTTCAAAATGCCACATAACGAGTGCCTGGGGGTATTATGGGTTTGGAACTTGTTTATAATAGGTTCAAGATGGTCTTATTTTATTCTGGACCCAGTTCTAAAGATGAATTAGAATTCAGGTTGATATTTGTTAAACTTAATAAATGTAGTTCCTGACACTTGTTTTGAAAACATCATTACCAGCTCTTGGCCAATGAGGGCTATTTTCCTTGAGATCTTTAGTCATTGTCTTCATGTTTGGGTGAAGAGTTAAGTTCCAATAAAGTGGTTGTTCACTGGCTAGCAAAGAAAGACTCCTATTTTTTTATTCACTTACTGTGGTGGGCAGGATTTATTAACTTCCTTGTATAACCTTATCCCCTTGCGGACAGAGCATGTAATTTGCTTATTAAAATACTTCAAAGGTATTGGGATGTCACTTCTGTGGTTATCTTACACTATATAAGATTCCATCTTACCAGGGCTCTTTTGCTGGCTTTGAAGAAGGAAGCTGCCAAAGTGCTTGGTTCTTTGAAGAACCAACCTATCATGAGGATATGAAATCTGCCAACAACCTAAATGAGTCTGGAAGCAGATCCTCTGGAGTTGATCCTCTAGATGAGAAGCCAGCCCTGCCTCTTGATTGCAGCATTGCAGAGGACCAAGTTACAAAATGCCCAGACCCAGATCTCAGAAAAACTGTGCGATAAAAACATGTATTTTTTTAAGCCATGAAATCTGTGGCCATTTTTGTTGCACAGCAATAAAAAATTAATACACACACCAAGTGCTTAATCTTCCCAGACCTCTATATTGTATGCCATGGGGCATATAAAAATAATATGGAACATCTTCTCAGAGAGCATTCACAATTTATTAGGGAAGACAAAGTACAAATCAGACATGGCTTTGAAAACTACATCAGGTAATATGTAAAAGTGATTAGTTCTTCAATAGAACCATGTCCTCTTCTTTCTGGGCACACATTTCCCAGCCTTCATTAAAGTTAGGGTTGGCTATGTGCTGCAGTTTATCTAGTGGAATGCGAATGTAACTATTGTGGATGACTATCAGGTCTAACCCATAAATCCCCCACCCCTCATATAAAGGTATTCAGTTATCTGCCCTTCCCACAGCTAGATATTTACACCAAGAAGCCTTGGGAAGTTCTGCTGAAGATGATAGCATCTCTCTTGACCCAGTTTCAGAAGGACAGTGCAGAGCAGGGCCTCCACTACCACTCTTGTCTGCAGGAGCCACATTGAACTTTATATATGAACTAGAGGTCCAGTGCACAAATTCTTGCACAGGTAGGGTCCCTTGGCCTGGCCAACAATTAGGGCTGATCAGGCCGGCTAGGGGAGGGACTGCAGGAGGTTGGCCAGCTATAGGAGGTTGGCTGTAGGAGTTAACCACCAGGGGGCAGCTTCTATGTTGAGTCTGCCCCTGGTGGTCAGTGCATATTATAGTGACTGGCTGGTTGTATGGTCATATGGTCATAATGGTCACTTAGGCAGATAGATAGATAGATAGATAGATAGATAGATAGATAGATAGAATGATAGATAATGGATGGATAGATAGATAGATAGATAGATAGATAGAAAAGATAAATCTATGTTTGAGCAATTAACAACTTCAGGGCCTATATCTTACAGGGGGAAAAAAAGTCTTCCCTATTTTTTACACTTTCCTTTCAATGTGATTTGACATTTCAAAGTGAATTAAATATTATGAACACAAACAAATTAAAGTCATGATAATTTTACTTTATGCTTTTTAAACTCAAAAGATACTGACAGGAAAAGAGGGAGGAAAAATGGGTTATACACCCTCTTGAGAATCTTCAATTTTCAAACCAAATAAACCATCATTTTCAATTTGAGACACTTTATATTTCATCATCAAACATCTTAAATCTGTAATGATTTTTTACACTGCATTTTTACGAACAAGAAAGTCAAGTGATCTGTGAGCACTAAAAACAAAAGTAAAATTAAGATTGAAAAATTCTAGTGTCCCAAATCCTACCTATAGAATGCAGAGTAATAAAGTAATGATACAGGGGCTGGATTCATCCTGGCAAACTTTTTGGGAAAGGTAAATTCATAACTTGATTTTGGGATAAATAAAAGTTTTTGGCTCATAAGTAAATCAAAGACTCCTTTTGGACTATGAAGAAATGTAATTCAGAACATAATAAGCAATCTGGCTTGCATGAACATAATGGACAAAATTGTCACATTGAGAAGTAAAAAGTATTGAAATGAAAGGGACCATTTGCCTTAGTGTTTAGAGTAGAGGCTTGGTCTTCATGTAATATGGAATCCAATTCATAATATCTCCAGGGGGAGGGGGAATGTAGTATATAAGTGGCTTGAGATAAATGATTGGATACTTGGTAGAAGGGTGCATTATAGTGGGAACATACAGAAGACAGGTCTACCAGGAGGCTATTGCAAAATTCCAAAATTGAGATGAAAAGGTTCCAGGTTAGACTAGTATCTATGGAAATAGTTTCATATTTACAAAAGAAATGGAATTGGAGAAAAACAAGCTAATAAAGAAGATTTAACAGGAGGGAAAATATTATTATTATTAACAAAGTGAATGCAGATCAGAGAAAGGGGAACAAAGGAGAACACACGCCCCTTGGGAAGTCCCAAGTGCTGGGGAATGGGTGTATTGATTGATTCATCACTTCTTTCAGCCACACGACTGTCTATGTTCTGGGGTATCTGTGAGGCACTAAGAATTCAAGGAGGAATAAAGCTTTGTTATCCCTTGGAGATCTCCCAATTGAATGGGCATCACAGTGCTATTAGTAAAGTACAAGAAAACAGAAGGCAGACCATCTAACTTTGCTCATGGGCATCTGAAAGGTATATCAGATCAGATAGCATTTCTATTAGTCCTTAAAGAACTAGTCTAAATTTTCTAATGCAAGGTAAAGGGAAGGGCATTCCTGGCCAAGGAACAGCTATACAGAGGCAGAGGGGTGTGAAAGAGGTTAGTTTGTACCCTGTACATGGAAGTTAGAATAGGTCAGACGGTATGGGGAGAGAGAAGGCCAGAGAGTCAAAGAAGCCCTGTAAAATTTAAGTCAGAAATTTATGTTTGCCAATGAAATTCTAGGATTTGTTTCCAAATGGTGCTACCAATTAATTCACAGACAAACTAGGATATATTACATTTGGAAACTCATATCTCTACTGTGTATACCCAGAAACAAAATACTTGAAATAAAATCAACCAAGGGGGAAATATTAAACTGGATGTAATAAAACACACTGAGAAAAATCAGGGAGAGATAAGTAACCATCTGACACTACAGAAGAAATGTATACATTGTCAAGTGATAATTCAATCACTTAAGTTCTGAAGAGCTCCAGCTACAAATAAGCTTCAGCCACAAAACCCCCAAATGCCCTATCACTTAGCTGGGCAGGCTCTTTTGTCATTGCTGATGGGCAAAGAGGAAGGAAGTGGCTCCATTCAGCTTACTTAGTGGCTCTTTCCTAATTCATTCTTTTGTGTCACAAGCCAGTCATTCTAAGGCTTGTGACAAATGAGGAATGATCATATGAGAGCTTACAATGAAGGGAACTGAGCAAGAAAAACTGAGAAATATGGTGACAATGTGTATAGAAGGTTTGAAAATCAATGAGTATATCTTAATGAGGTAGGAAAACAAAGATCTAGTCCTTTTTGGGGTAAAAGGATATAAATAAAAATGAAGAGAAAGTAAGCAGACACACACGCAGGCCTCTTCCATTTGTGTCTGGACCAACATAGAAAAGAACTCAGGCCAACTTCATAGCACATAGAAAAAACCTAGATTAATGTGGAATAGTAATGGTTTCAAAGGAGAGAGATAGACAAAGAGTCACCTCCTTAGAATATATTCATAGAATTCAAAAGAGAAGTGTCATTGTTTCCCTAAATGCAGAATAGACTCAAATAAATGAAAGAATACTTCACCCTGAGAGTCTTCCCTCTGTCTGCACCTGTTTAGGAAAGCAAAGACAGCATGCATGATACTCCTGCCTATGTACTGATGTCATCTTTCCATTTCAGAACTTGTAAAGATTTCAGTTTGGCTTTTAAAAGAGGGTTTTAAAAAGGTAGCCTGCTTCTAAATAACTTCTCTTTCCATGGTTCTTTCAGTGTCAAAGTATCAATTCTTTGAGTTAACCAAGCCACATCTATAGCTGGTCAATGAGTATCCTTCACAAGAATCAGGTCCTATGGGGAATCACAAAGAAACACAGCATCCTCACTTTCATAGAACTCTTTCCTCAGAATCCCCAAATATTAGAATCAGATCTGTATTTGAAATTGCTATATAGTCCTGTGCATTTACACCTTTTATTTTTAGCTATCAGAATGATTTTATATAAACATACCCCTGATGCAATTTCAATATACCAACCAAAAGAAAGAAGAATGAGAAGAATGAGCCCTAACTTCTGATCTGTCCTACCTCTTCACCACCACTCTCATCACTAAATCCAAGGTCTCAAAGAACACATTTTAGGGCCACTGATCCAGTCTAATATGCATTTTTTTCTAAAAAAGAAACCGAGGCTCAGAGAGAAAAGTTATTGATTTTGAGAATGAGAGAATGGTGTTATAGAGAGGATATTAGTCGTGGAACTAGATTTAGTTCAAACTCTCTCTGTGGTTAACCATTTGACTTTGATAAGTCCCCCACTGGCCTCTGTTCCTTTATTTTTATCACTATCTGGTTTTAATGGTTGTCCTCCAATGACCTCTCCATCTGTAATATTTTAGAAGTCTGCTACTTTTTCTAACCCCTAACTTCCATCAAAGTAGACTTTACAACATGAAACATCCCAGTGCTTTTGAAGTAGAGTTGGCTGACTTCAGTTGGTGAGGCAGCTTTGTTGACAAATGTCTGAGGTCAATGTACATTGTCATAACATTGACAAAGAGGAGGATGTACTGATGGTCTCATTTATTCAGCATAATTATTAAAACAGAAATATATCTTCATCACAGAGTACTCCACATGAATATGTCTCTTCTCATAGTATAGGCAGTGGGCACTGGGAAGATTCAATGTGACAGATAACTCTGAGAATTATAATCTAAATATAATCAAAGAAATACATCCAGGTATTGCTCCAAACACGAAAGCATCAGCATACATATAAACTATTTATTCACTACTATTAGCACCAGATTTCCCAGACTTCGCCAGATGCTCTGATCACCTAATGTTAAATATATAGTTCCTGGGCCTGTTGAAACTTTTAATTCAGAAGGCTTGAGGCATATTAATATATATATATATATATATATATATATATATATATATATATATATATATATTTGATTTTTTTTTACAGAGAGAAAGAGGGATAGAAAGTTAGAAACATCGATGAGAGAGAATCATAGATCAGTTGCCTCTTGCACACCCCCTACTGGGGATGTGCCTGTAACCAAGGTACATGCCCTTGACCAGAATTGAACCTAGGACCTTTCAGTCCACAGGCCTATGTTCTATCCACTGAGCCAAACCAGTTTCGGCTGAGGCATATTTTTAACAAGTGCCACAGTTGATGCCAATGTTCAGGCAAGTATGGGCAACACTATTATTTGAAACCCTATCTCTTACTATAATACTTATGACAAGAAACCAATATAAATCAAGAATCTATCGTGCTACTAATCAAAGTGGTAGTGATTGCCAGCAGGTGCAAGAAAACTGCCAATGTCTTGATCTCAGATATACTAAGAGAAGTTCCCTTTGTAATTGGGGCTCATATATGGCTCATATTTAGTTCTAGGATATATATATTTTTAATCTCTTCTCTGCCATTTGACTGCATATGATTGACCTCACTGCACCCTACAGAGGAGGAAGATTTAGAAGCAAGCCAGTATGACAGGGAAATGGCCCAATTATACTGAGCCTTAATGTTCTCTCAGCAAAGTAGATATAGGCAGCATGCTAAGCCACAAAGGGAAGTGGGAGGCACTGGGAGAATGTTGTTAGATGAGAAAGATGAAAGGACAGCAATTATTCTAATCATCTATGGAGAGGGGGCAGAAATGCTCCCTATAATTGCTGAGTGAAGCATGAAGTCAGTAATTTAACTGGCCTTTAAAAATTTTCTTTTGGAATGAAAACTAATTTTGCTTTTTATCCTTTGGCCTAGTGAAAAGTATTAGACAATAGCTACCCCAATCTGTTTCAGCATTCCTCGCTCAAGATGAAGGAGAACAGAGATTATCAGAGGCACATAAATGCAGGTTCAACCGGTATCTGTTTTATTTGGATTAGTGGTCATCAGTGTTTGTATTAATTCTGTGTCTTTTTTCTCCTTTTTCTCTAGACATGTTGTCTGTTAAAAGTAAATGACCATAAGGGAAAGCCATCTCTGAAAACTTAAAGATAAATGCTTATTAGCCAAGTTTCCTTTCCAATAAGTAGAAACAGGGGAAGCTTTCTTTGAGTTCTCAAAACAATGTGCCCATAACTCTAGCTACATAACTTCTACTTAGAACACACTTTGTGCATTGCACTAATTATTTATTTACATGATTCTCCATTCAACACATAAACACATACTCTTAGTTAAAATAACTAACAGAATACTGAATAGTGGAAGCCTTAGAGAAATGCCTAATAAGTGAAAAATGATGAATGAATTAATTAATTAACCAATCAATAAAATGGCATTACCTTGTTCCTAGAAGCAACCAGTTCTTTTGATATATATGCCCTAGATTACAGAAACTGGTATAATAGGAGATAGGTTATCAGAATTACACAGGTCATCATCTCTAATCTCCATACACATGTCAAAGACATGTTCACTCTTTTAATTCTGTATTCCTTCATTCAGTGACTATTAAATATCTTCTGTGAGCCAGATTCTATTCTGGGCATAATCAGAGCAGTGATTTATACAGCCCCATTCCCTTCCCTTACAGTGCCTTCATTTCAGAGAAAGGGAGACAGTGAACATGAAAACAGGTGAACTAGATAATTACAGACTAGTGCTGGAAATAAAGAGGCATGGGATGGAGTAATTGATGGGAAGGATGAGGGGAATTTTCTAAGTTAGGATGATCAGAAAGGTCAGTCTTAGGAGTGATATTTTAGTGGAGATCAAAATGATGAGAAAGAGCCAGCCATGGGGCTGAGGGGAGAAGTCTCGGGACAAGGGGGGAGCCCAAAGCTGAAATAAGCTGGGCATATTTGATGAATAGTCCAGAGTTTGGTGGCAGAGGAGGAGGTGGAGGTCTTAGGGCCCTGGTTGGTAAACTGCAGCTCGTGAGCCACATTCGGCTCTTTGGCCCTTGAGTGTGGCTCTTCCACAAAATACCATAGTCTGGGCAAGTCTATTTTGAAGAAGTGATGATAGAAGAAGTTTAAATTTTAAAAATTTGGCTCTCAAAAGAAATTTTAATTGTTGCACTGTTGATATTTGGCTCTGTTGACCAATGAGTTTGCCAATCACACTGTCTTAGGGGAAATGAGCAGTCAGATCCTGTAAGCTTCTCTCTCTCTCTCTCTCTCTCTCTCTCTCTCTCTCTCTCTCTCTCTCTCTCTCTCTCTCTCTCCTTTCCAGAAATCCATGAAAGTATATCCACTGATTAAGATTAAAACAAACAAAAAAATAGGAACAAAGAAATATCAATTGAACTAATCTGAATTATACTTTGAGTCAGTCACCCAACCGATCCAGTACATAAATTTACTAAAATAGTTTTAGCCCTAATTCTAACTCATTCATTCCAAACTCAGCATTTTAATTAAGGAACATTAGACACATCAATCTGCATACAGTGTAATTAGAGCAAAGACTGTTTTATACAGTGTTCTGTAATTGGAGCTTTCATTCACTATCACTTTCCCCAATTCCACAATGATCACTGATGGTCATAGTGATAAGCCTGAGGTGCTGCAAAGTCCTTACCAATAACCAATAACAGTTACACTGTGTTCTGTCTAGCTGAGGGCATCTCACTGTCTTTGAAAATATGCAGTCTCTGGTTGTTATCCCTGGGGAATCAGGTTCCTTAGAGCATGCCAACCTTCGATCAGAACAGGTAACTTTTATGTACTAGAGAACCTGGCTGACAGAGCTCATCTGTGTTCATACGTGTATTAGGTCAAAACCTGATCTTTAAGAGAAAGAATATTCCAATGTTTTCCTTCCTTTTTTTTCAGTAGAAAATGCTGTAAATTAGCCTACAATAAAAGCACTCCTCCTCCTAGATCACTAGATCATGGAGAATATTACAAGGGTAACAAAAGGCCAACATTGCTCACTGCTTCCCCCTAAGCATTTTAAATTTCAGTGTATAATTCATTTCTTTCATTCTAGTGTTTGACTAATTGATGAAGATGACACATTTTAAAGACAAAATGACTACTATCAACCTTGATGACTGTGTTTATGTCTCTTCTCTTTGGTACAGACCAATTTAATTTGGGGTAGAGATGAAATAACACTGTCATTGTAAAGGTCTTTATAAATTATCTTAATTATCAAAAACACTGTTATTCTGAATAGGAAAGATTTCAGAAGAGAACTCTGAATCACTGGTTATGCAACTTTGGGCAATTTTTCTTATCAACTGGGTGTTTCTATTTTCTCATGTGTAGAATGGTATTAATAATAAATCCTACTTCACAGGGTTGTAAGGATTAAATGTAAAATGCCTGATATGAAATAAGTATTCAGTAAATCTTAGTTATTATTCACATAATTTATCACTTAGGAGTGCTGGGAATGTGGAGGGTCTCTTATGTTAATTATATACTCATAGTTCTAGATTGCCAGAGGTAGAGTTTTCTTAAAAACAAACAAAGAGCCGAAACAGGTTTGGCTCAATGGATAGAGCGTCAGCTCGGGGACTGAAAGGTCCTGGGTTCGATTCCGGTCAAGAGCATGTACCTTGGTTGCAGGCATATCCCCAGTAGGAGGTGTGCAAGAGGCAGCTGATCGATGACTCTCTCTCATCGATGTTTCTAACTATCTCTCTCCCTTTCTCTCTGTACAAAATCAATAAAATATATTTAAAAAACAAACAAACAAACAAACAAAGAAACAAACAAAAACCAAAACAATAAAATAAGAAAGTGGTAGCTCTAGCTGGTTTGGGTCGGTGGATAAAGCATAAGCCTTTCGACGACTAAAGACTCCTGGGTTCGATTCCAGTCAAGGACACATGCCTGGGTTGTGGACTCAATCTCCAGTGTGGAACATGTAGAAGGCAGCCAATGATTCTCTCTCGTCATTGATGTTTCTATTCTCTTTCCATCTCCCTCTCTGAAATAAATAAGAAAATATTTTTAAAAAAAAACAAAAAAACAAAACACAAGCAAATAAGAAACCATGGCCGGCTGCAGTGTCATCCACACATGCACTGAGAGCCTGAATTCAGAACCCTGACTCAGTATGCCATTTTTGTTCCCAAAGGATAAGTGAAGTGTCTCTTTCAACTTGTTTCAAATTGAACAGGAGGCGGTGCATCTATTTCTTTAGAAATAACAGTTAATTGGTAACAAAGCAGAAAGTCAATGTCTAGGACAGTTTTGGCAGCCCCAATACCCTCTGCAATACCTGGTCCTTATCATGTTCCTTGTCCACTGTGTTGGCTTGCAGAACCTCAGAGCATTGGGCCCAAGATGGCAGGATGTCACAGAGAAAAAATGAGGCACAGCATATTTTGAAAGTTCTTTGTGAAACAAACAATGCTTATGTGGAAATGAAGATTTAAGGATAACAGTTTGCTCACTAGTCCCCAAACCCACTTTGCCCCCATGAGTGTTAACAGAAAGGCCTGAAACACCTTCCAGTGATCCTTTACAGGGGTAACACCTGTATGATTATTCTCTTTTTCATGAATTTCTGTCCTCCATACCTATATTATTTGGTTGAGCAGAGGGACGCATATCCATGAGCTATCCAATGATTATGACCAACAGAAAGTCTTCCCATAAACCTATAGACCATTTGCTACTGTCAGGATGTACCCAGGCTACATGGTGAAGCTCCCCAGCCCTCCCTGTTCAAACCCCGCTCCCCAAACAAATTCACTGTCATTGGTCAGATTTGCATTTCACATTCTACAAATTCCTTTCTGATGTCTCATCTCATCTTGATGTGGCTTCTTAAAAACAGAGCAGGTATCAGTATCTCTGTATTACAGAATACAAAGAACCCCATCTAGTCAAGATAGTAATGCAGGCATTCTGATGTAGAATTGTTCTAGTAGCCTACACTGACTTCCTTCACTTGCCTGATGTCATAAAACCACCATGAAGATTAAAATCCAAGCAGTCTCTAGCATCCAAGTTCTCAACCATCACTCTATACTATATACCAATGATGTATGAGAAGGAAGTTTGTCAAAGCTAGAGGAGTGCTTCAACATATTCTATGCATTAATATATGTACCAAAAGATGAACACACCAGTACACTTAAAACTGTGTATAATGGAAAAAAATAATCAATGTATAAATTAGGATGAATAACCAAGAATGTAACTGATACCAAAGTTCAGTGGAGGAAGGAAAGATAGGAAGATTGATATGACAAATATATTGATATGACAAATATATTTTTAGATCATTCTTTTAGTTAAACGTATTTGTTGATTGTCACCATTTGGAGGAGACTAAAGAGTCATGAAGACAAAATAAAATGTGACATCCTGGATTGGATTCTGGTATCTTAAAAAGATGAATAGGAAAATCTGAGTTGAGTCTACAGTTAACAGTATTGTACAGATGTGAATTTCTTAGCTTCAATGAATTTACCATGATTTTGTAATCTGTTAACATTAAGATAGGCCAGATTAAGGGTATATAAGAACTTTCTATGCAATCTTTGCAACTTCTGTAAATCTAAAATGATTTTAATATAAAAAGTTAATATATATTTATAGGGAGAGTATATTTCAGACTACATTTGCAAATGATCTCTTCACAAAGCTCCAACTTCAATCCCTGCTTTTTCTAAATAGTTGACTCTTTTCTAAGGTTACCTTTCTTGGTCCTTGCATAGAAGATCCATCTTAATGATGTCTCCTACCTTACTTCATGCACATTCTCTAAGAAAGATGGCTTTGGAGGATGATCATGTTTGATGAATCTGAAACACACTTCTCCCTTCTGTTGATCTTGATATACAACCAGTTTTAAAGTTTCTGGGAGATTATTTGAAATTTTCTCTGTGGAGAAATAGTCTCCCCAGAGTTACTGCTCTATAAAATGTAGCTATTTATCAGATGCTAAGCATCAGTATACATTTAATACATATTTGCTCAGTTTGCAATTAATATACACTTTTAGAGCATTTGTTCAAAAACATTTAGTAAACACTTACTGTGTGTATAAGGAGGACAGAATTAGGATTCAGTCTTTAAGAAGCTTGGTATGGCAGAAAAAAACTTGATAAAAAAATAAATTAAAAAAAATAAACAATACCAGACATTGTCCCTGGTATGAATTTTACCATTCAATGTAAAGCAGAAATTTTATTTTTTAATTACTATAGAATCTGTAAAAATGTTTATTCAAACACAATGCTAAAACTCACCTTATAATGTCGAGATTAGTAATGATATACTCCTGTCTAACCAAATTCCATTGCAGATTTCAAGGAATGAAGAGGCTCTGAGTGTGCACCCTAAATTATCTTCCAATATATTATTCATTGATGGAGTAGCCATATTTTACAGTCCAAAAGAGCATGATAGACCATAGTCCAAGTATAATCCACACTCATTCATTCCATAATGGAGTATATTTCAGGCTTCATTTTGTAAACTAATTTTAGGACAACTTCAAACCCTGTTTTTTTTTGTGTGTGGGTGTTTGTTTGTTTTTGTGTGTGTTTTCCCAAATACTTTATTCTTTTCTATCTACACAGCTATACTAGAAGGCATACCTCATTTGCACAAAATGTTTTGGATGCTTCCTCAATAGAAGGTTTCAGTATGCATCTCTTGAGGAAATATTGTCACCACCACAGCTCTGTCTACTTCTGTAGTTGTTGTTTTGGGATAAAGTGCTTCTGTAAATCTCCAAATCCATTATAAATGTATAGCTTTCAAGCTTTCAGTTTCTATTCTCTTGCCCTGCATTGTCTGTTGTACTCATTAATTACCTTTTTGTGGAAGAAAAAAAGAAATCTCTCTCAATTTCCCTAAAGCCCTAGTCCTTTCTCACGATTCACCAAGAAAAGCAATTATCTTTTTGTGCAGTATTGATCTGGCTGGACATTGCCTCCCAGTGGATCATCCATTTAGTTTTGGAATTTAAAAACCCTCACAATGCCAACCTCTGTGTCACCACCTGAATTAATGTCCACTCCTCATTTGCTGGCACTGGTTTACCATCACACTGGTCAAGTTTACCATCACACTGAGCTGTCCCACACTGGCATTTCACTCATGGAGGAAAGACCTTTGGTGTTCATGCTGTGAATGTTTTTGTTTGTTTTTTTGTTTGTTTGTTTGTTTTTTTGGCATTTCTTTACTTGGCACCATTTAAGACCTTAAGCACTTACTAGCCAATAAGTCTCCAAAAATGAAAGTGTGCTCTTTGCGAGGAAACACATGATATTATTCAGTGAAGCCTGATATAATTTACTATGTCACAGTACTTTCCACGTATGAGTAATAAAAGTGTGTACAAAGTATCTACCCATAGGAAGCCAGATATATTCTGAGACTTTACATAATTCACTATGTAACAGTATTGATTCTTTGAAAGTTTCATTGGTAAGTATATCACAGAAAAAAATATGATTCTTTGAAAGTTACATTGGTAAGTGTATCCTAGAAAAAAATATACACTGGTATTAAAAATGAATATCTTGCAAAATCACTTAAAAAAGAGGATAACATTAGAGAACAGAGACCTATTGAAAAATTCAAGATTTAAAAAAAAATGTTTTTTCTTGACTTACTAATGTATAAAATTATGTTAGAGTGATTTTTCTAACTGACCAACTCTTTTTCTCAATATTAATATTAACTCAACATTAACATGCAAGTACAATTTTAATTGGTTCTTTTGGAGATTGGGAACACAAGAACTCAAGAGCTAAGAACTCTGGATATTCTTCCTGAGTTGACCAAACCAGTTTAACAACATAAAAAAAAAGTGATATCATCACAATGTGGGCTGTCTAGTTCAGGTGTATACAAATTTCCAGGAATTCATCTATGAGAAGACAGGGTATTATTCCTTAATATTGGTCTTGGTCACAATGATCTATAATTGTCAGTTTGTTATGTCTATCAGATAATTTCTAATCTTGAAATAGAGACATTCATAATCTTAAAATGACATAAAAATGGCAAAATTTTGTCAGAAGTAATACTTAAACAGGGTAAGATTCTTCTTATTATCCAAAGATACTCCCCCCCTGAATTTGCTATTTAGTTTGGAGAATGATTTCCTGCCTAAATTACCTAGAAATTCACAGGAAGGAGAAAGAACCTAGGCACACTGTATTTAAATCTTATCTCAGCTGTTTGCAAGTGGTAGCAACTTTGGCAATTTAACATCTTTGAATTTTGGGTCCTCAACTGGGAATTGAAGATAATAGTTTCTACCTTTTTTGACCATTGAGGAAATTAAAGGGAGAAACAAAACAAAACAAAACAAAACAAAAGGAGACATATGAACTCTCATCTACATACCCCTGCATTCAATGATGCTTTATAAATAGTAGGACTTTTTATAAGATATTAGCCACTCCCTTTGAAGGGTGGTTTGATTCTTATGAAGAGTATAAATTGGGTTTGTATCTCACTTGAGGATTTCTTATGAAAGGGAAATTATGAGACATTTAAAGGTTTGTCTAATTACTTCTGGTAAAAGGTATTCTTCCCTCCTGGGTCAACTCTCACCTACACTCCATTTGGAGCATAGGTACACATTTGTGATTAGTTACATTAATTATGTGAAGAGTAATAAAAAGGAAATCCTAAAAGGGCTTTAGAGAAAAGGAACTATATATGAGGTCCTCTATATTTATTCTTGGGCAATCCTTTGAGTAAAATGAGCCATGAGTCTGTGATAAGTGGTTCAATACCAATAGAGATGCTAACTCACCTGGCCCACCTGTGCAAACTCCACAAATAAATTCTCCTTCCCAGCCAGGAGCAAGGTGTGGCTTGAGACTTAGCTGATTAGATGGATGTACCATTGGCCCCAATTCAGGTGCAAAGGGATCACATTACATGGGGCTCAGAGACTCGCTTCCTCTATCCATTCCAGAACACAAGGCCATGAGCAGGTAGAAAAGGGAGAGTGGAGGAAGGAGAGGCATAAACAGAACTATACCTGAGGACAAGCCTCTGAAATGAAAGTATGTATACACCTATGATCATATAATTTAATCCAAATACAGGCAGATAGATCAACACAGACCAACTTCTCAATTGGGCACTTTTTTTTCAGAGAGCTCCTTTCTTTATTCAATACAATTGGCCAATCAATGCCCTTGGTGACATTTGGTCATGACCTCTTTTGGAAAAGGCCACTACAACAAGTTTCACTTTTCCTCTGGAGCATGGAGCCTGCCTCTTTCATGGAACAGAGTTACCAGCCCAAGGTGCTGGGCCTGGCTTATGATAACTGACATATCTCTAATTATCACATCACCCAGACATCATCACCTGTCCTCCCAGGTATGGAGGCCCATTAATAACACCTGGAGAAGGGTGGTAGCATCTTAGGCCTGTCACATGATCTGCTCTCTGATGCAGAGTTCCCATAATCAGCACTAACATGCCCTCTCATGTATCACAGCTCTCCTTGTTTGTCACCCGATCACAATACATAACCAGAGAGCAATCCCCTTATCACTCATAACACTCTCTGATGCAGAAAACTGGATAAAACAGAAACAGTGCAGGGGTGCAAAGCTAGTTATGTGAGGCGGCTATCAATGTGGTAACTCAGGCTCACACACCAGAGGGAAGAACAGAAGCCCTGATAACCCTCCTGCTGCTGCCTCCCAGGCTGGATGGACTTGGGAAGGATAGAGCCTCTGTGCATAGAAAGGAGATGGTTGAGGGCAGTGTTTGGCAAACTGTGGCTTGCGAGACACATGTGGCTCTTTGGCCCCTTGAGTGTGGCTCTTCCACAAAATACCATGTACTCTAATTAAGTTAATAATGTATTTACCTATTTAGTTTAAGTTTAAAGAATATGACTCTCAAAAGAAATTTCAATCATATTGTCGATATTTGGCTGTTGACTAATAAGTTTGCAGACCACTGGTTTAGAGGAATGAGAAGAAAAGGAAAATGATAGGGTCTGTGTTCCTGTTCTGTAAATTGGGTTTTGACTCCTTGTGTTCATCTTGAAAATAAATGTAGTTTGATATGGTACTCTAGGCTAGGTGTCTGTCCTGGAATTCAGACTGATTCTGGCCATAAGTACAAACATGATCGTCAGCATATGTATCTGTAAACTGGGAAGGAAAATGATTTTTCTTTTTAGAATGAGGGAAATTTTATGGGACAAAGGGCTTGCAAGAGGAATTATTAATAAAATTCTAACAGTAATAACAGCAACATTTAAAAGACCCATAGGATAGGCCAGGCAGTGAGCTGAGGACTTTACAGATATGGTCTCATTTAATGCTCACATCAAACCATATGAAACTTTATCATCCTCAGTTTCAACAGATAAGGCATAGAAAAGTTATGTAACTTGCTTAAAGTCACAGAGCTATGAAGTGACAATGTGAAATAGGAGGTCAGGATTTGAGCACAAAAAGTCCAATTCCAGCCCCTGTGCCCTTGTTAAAGAGGTTGCTATTGAATCAGAAGCTTTGAACTTGAAATTGAAGAAAGACAGAGAACCTACAAAAAGGGCTCAACAGAAGGGAGTTTGAAAGAGCAGAGGTCACTAAGGCAAACAGTACTTCACCATTAAGAAAACATGGCAACTCCTCTCTCCTTCTACATCATCCAGGAGCTTGGCCCCCCTTTCCTCAACTTCAATTGAAACAAAACAACTGTTTTTTTTTCATTATGTATCACAGTCTGAAAACTATGAGGCTTGCCTTCTACCCCAGGCTTTCTCATTAATCTAATCTGTGACCCTAACTAGGCAAGTCTCTGGGCTTCCCTATCTTCAACTCTAAAATGAGTATTTGAAGGACAAATTCTCCTGGACACCCTCAAGCATTTAACTGTTCTTCCTGGGTTTCTTACTGGGATCAGAAGTTCACTCTGGCTCTGCGGTGATGAACCAGAGCTGTGGTCTCCAACGGCGGGGTAGGCATCCCCAGGGGTGCCAAGGTAGGTTCACTGGGGTTATAGGAGAAATCCTGAAACATCTACCCTTTTAAAAATGCTAATGTTTCTGAGTATTTTATAATGTAAACAACATATTAGCATGTGTTTACTCTACATAATAAATAGACATATGTTTATTTATAAGTGCTGAATAGTTTAGTTTTTTCTAGTATGTGTGGACATTCAAAAATATTTGGAGACCAGGGCAGCAGAAAGATTACTGTGGTCTCTGCTCTTTGCAGTGTACTTCAGAAGCTATATCCAATTTGCCACATGGATGAAATGCTGCCAATGCCATTGGGAATCGACTGGAGCTAAAAGCCAGTACCAAGGTGGTTCATGTTGCAATTTGATTTTTTTTTCTTCATCAGATTAAATGCCTTATAATTTATTTTAATTTTAAACCACAGAGACAGGGATAATATTATTTACAACTATAGCATTAATATTAATATTGGCTTAATTACTTCTGTGCTATGGGGTGGGGGAGTCTTCTAATTACACAACCTCATTTGAAGCCTGTATTTTTAAAGGCAGTTGCGAGTATCTAACGAAAGCAAAATGTTTTCAGAAAAATCTTTGTTTCCCCTTAAGCTTCCAGAATTATTCTATTAGTATGTTAAAATAGATGGCCCTGGCTCAGTACCTCAATTAGTTAGAGCAGTGGTCAGCAAACTCATTAGTCAATAGAGCCAAATATCGAGAGCCATAGTTTGCTGACCAATGAGTTAAAGCATTGATTCAATACATCAAGGTTGTGGGTTCCATGACCAGTAAGTGTATATAAAAGAATCAACCAGTTGGTTGAGTGTTGTTCCATGCACCAAAAGGTTGCCAGTTGATTCCAGGTCCAGGTTGCTGGCTCAATGCCCAGTAAGGGGCATGCCAGAGGCAACCAATGGATGTTTCACTCTCATATCCTTATCTCTCTCCCTCTCTCCTTTCTTCTTCTCTCTAAAAATTCAATTAAAAAATCTTATTAAAAAAGAATCAACCAATGAATGCATAAATAAGTGGAACAACAAATCCATGTTTCTCTCTTTATCCCTTCCTCTCTCTCAAATCAATAAACAAAAACAAAAACAAAAAATATATGGAAACATTGACAGTGCCCTATTAGATTGTCTTTACTATTTTTGTCTATTTTCCTAACTCACAAAATATATTTAGTCCAATTGTGAGGTAGTTCTCTCCCCTCATTTCCTTCCCTAATATAAGATACTCACAGATACTTGGGATGTGCACTACTCTGACCTCTCTAGTTTGGGAAGAGTATTGCAATATTAGAGAAGCTAGAAATATAGGCTAAAAAAAGTGCTACAAAGGCTACAAGATAAAACATGAGAAGAAGTAGTGAGAGCTAAATTTATAAGTCTGGCAAAGCGGTGACTCCAGGAGACTAGATCACAGCCTATAAGTACTCTAAGGTAACAATATAATTGAAGGGAAAGAATTATATTCATAGTCTCAGAAGATGATATGACTGGAAGCAATGGCCCAAAGCAATAGGAAAAAAGCTTTGGTGAAACTGTCAGTAGGTGGAGAAAGAAACTCCTGACTATTTAAGGAATGTAACAGGCAAAGCAATCCTCAGTGGAGGCATCTGAAACATTTTGGTACAGACAGCCCAAAGCCCTTGAGTAAGAAATAGAGATTAACAACTATGTTCCTCAATTATGTGTCACCTTTCACTCTTGTCAGAAATTGCATCTCTCAGCAACACCCTGAAAGGTAGCCCTTAAGACAAGGCTACAGAATCAGAGATGTGTGAAGGCTCTTACTGAGAGGAGAAAAGAATAGTCAAGAAAACTCTGACATACCAATACTATACAATTATGAACTAAAATGCAGGCAAAATGTGTTATTTTATGCATATCCTATGCAATGTCATATCTTACCTAACTTGTCTCAGAGAAATTATAAACCTTCAATTATGACTTACCATTCTGTATTCAATGCAAAGTTTGAGCACCAGTAAGTTCAGCCATTGAGTTAATGTCATTAAATGTGTTATGCCATCTAAAAAATTAGATGCATGAAATATACAAATATGTGAGCCCCAAATACTTCTGAGTAGGCAACCATATACCCTTTGTGAAAGTCAACTTCTAAGCTCTTCTAAACAAAGTGTTAAAAATAGTTGTGTCTGAAAATGTTTGAGGGCACTGTTTATAGAAAATAGTTGAAGCTACATCCCCAAACTGTTAACTCATCTTCTGTGTGAGAGAAGACACATAATCAGATATCTTCAGGCATGGGGCAGGCCAAGAGATGAATGGAGAAACTGGGTAATAGTGACGGAGAGTGTGGGTAGAGAGGATGGCTGGAGAAGGTATGTCATAAAAAGCATCTGCTGCCCAACTGATCTCCAGCTGACCCATGGCACATAGGAACACTGGCCCAGGATAGCTGAACCTAACAATTTTTTTAGAGAAACTGGAAATCTCAGCTTGTGTATACAAATGTGTATTTTAAAATATATTTGTTCATTAGGTGAGGCCCAGGGGACACTAGCTGAGTACATTCTCCAATCTGCTTCACTGACAGTGTGGAGAAGAAGGGATGCCCCATTCTCTGAGATTAGAGACCAGGAACAGCATAATTGAAACAAGTGGAAAAGTGGGCCTGTTTGTGCAGTATTTACAAACTCTGGGGAAATTTAAAGAAATACTTTACTTTTGCTCTTTTGTCCAATGAATCCAGAAAAGAAGGAGGTGCTGGAGCAAGCAGTGGTCCCATTTTAATGTCCCTATGGGGTTTTCCTATGTATGCTTGGAAATGTTAGTGTGGAGACTTGTTTTGTGAACAGTGAGGAAGTCACAGTGGCTCGCTTTAGCCTCACTGCTAGTCATCAGCAACAGCAGAAAGTCCCCTTCCAAGAGAAGTATATCTTTAACTACCTTGAAGACAGAAGTGGGCAGAACAGTGAGTTCCTGGGGACATCACACGACTTAGTGAGAGTGTGTTGTGTGAAAAGCAGTGGCTAAGTTTCCAAAATCTAGCAGTTTTAGGTCAAAGTTGACAAGATGGTTTTGGTGGTTGGCAGTAGAGTTTGAGTTCATAGAACAGTGATGCTCTGCTTAGACTTTTTAAACACACACATACACACACACACACACACACACACACACACACACACACACTTTTACTATTGTGTGGCATTCACTATTCTAGGTGAATCCTGTGATCTTGTCCTTGACAGCAGAGAAACATCCCTGTGCTCTGTCCAGCTCATGTCAGGTGCAACCAAGTATATAGTGTCTGACACAAAGTATAGCTATTTTGCAATATTGGTTGCTCCCTTGGAGAGACACATGAGAGATCAGTCTGCATGCCTCAAAGAGAAATTTGGTACTCCTGCTAGAATGTGGGTTCATATCATAGGGGACACCTTTGTTAATGGAATATTTAAACCGAACACTCACTTTTAACAAAGAAGCAATTTGTGGAAATACAGGGAAAACTTTCCTATTGTTCCATCTATGTTTTTTCATTTTAAATATATAAAGTGAGAGTTCTGTTCTCTTTATAAAAAAAATGATAGTAACTTAAAAGGGGAGAGCTCAGGGTATGTTCCCAGTTCCTAAGGAGGGTCTGTTATGATATGTTGCATATGCAATTTTGGACACCCATTTAATTGCTTTTTGGAGAATCATTATAAAATAATGTTCTTTGAATCTCTGTAAAGACCTTGCTCAAATAAAAGATGGAGATTTAGAGAAGAGAAAAAGACTCCTATGGTTTTCCCCAGAGCTGACATACCATGTCTGCATTTCAGCCCAGTGTTTACATGCATTTAACGCATACACACAGATTGAAGGAGAAAGTGTACACTCTCTTTTGCAGTGTTTGGGTGGGAATCAAAATTAAGCATGTGTTTTCAGTAGCATTCAATTAAGTGAAGGGAACACTTAATTTGTACTGATACTGTCTTCCGCTGGGGTGATCTTATAATCATTGGGATTTGGGGGGAAGAAGGTCTAGGTCACTATGTAGACATGACACTCTAGGAAGGCTTGAAAAGTATATTCAAAATAACCCAAAATAATATGGTCTGTCTCCCAGGTATGAGGTTTTTCATTGGGTCCATTTTTATTTATTTGTCTCCATTAGTGGTATGAGGATGTGTCTATCAATCTACTGTCTATGAAATATAGACAGATGTTATGAAGAGATCTTGCACAATTACAAAGTGAAACAATAGGAATGGCCACAGTCATTTTTAGAAAAGGAACAGAAATACAAGCTGCCTCACCCAAAATGACACCCCAAGGAATGATGTGCAGTTTCTGAGGACATACACCAGATAAAGCCAGCACTTAAGGACCAAAGCAATTAATGGGATCTGGTAACTGAGCCATCGACATTTTGGCTCTGGTCTGCCATTTACTTGGCTAACCCTCCTGTTGAAAATTACAACCACTTTAGCATCTCTTAGGCCCTCATTTCTAGATCTCCAACCACAATCACCTAGGCATCAAGAGCTTTGCTGGGTGGTGGTAGGCATACATATAGTATTACAAAGGGAGGCTTCTTAACTTTGTAGGTCTCCCAATAGTAACAGGGAACATCCACATACAGTTTCTCATCTGATCCTCGCTATAATACTCTGAGGTTGACAGCATAATATCTACAGGGTGCCCCCCCAAAAAAACAATACATATATACACTTTTGCTGTGTTCATTTTCAAAACTGAGATATTAGCTGTTAAATGTGTAAACATTTTGGAGGTGATACCTTGTATATGTCTGCCATTTACATAAAATAACTGCTAGTTGGTGATAGAGCTAGGACTAGACCCTGAGTCTTCTGGCACTGAATTAGTAATGCCCATGCCAACTACAAAGGGAAGAAATGCAGAATGATGAGAATATTATAAGCTAAACTACATACCAGTGAAGACAAAAAACACATCCCAACAAACTCATTTCAGATGAAATAGATATGTCTAAAAGATATGAGGGTAAATAACTCTGAAACTACTTGTATTTGAAAACCTCTCTTAATCCCTTTGATTCTCTAAAACTTCACTACATAGGATTCCCTGACCCTCCAACCTTTTCTTTTGAACTTTCTTCCTTTTCTTTTATCATTACATAAAGATTATATATATATATATATATATATATATATATACTATATATATATATATATATATATATATATATATATATATATATATATATATATATATCCCAAATTCCTACTCCTTTATCTCTCTGGAGATCTTAGCAATCCTCAGAGCTTCCACTATATTACCAGACTGAAAACTTTCAAATTCATACCTCTATCCTGTATCTCTCATTTGAGTTCACCACACATTTCCAATTGGAAATCTCTACAGATTGACTTCTGGATGCTTTATATTTTATATTTTGTATCACCAAAGTCAAACTCTCGCCTTATCATAAAATATTTTTTAAAAAAAATATGATCCTATTTTATTGTTGATAATGAAATCATAAACTTCCCATTCTAGGCATTCCTTACTTCTCTCCTTATCCATTCAATCAGCTGGCAACCAACACCTGTTAATTCTGTCTCTGAAATGTCCTTTGTTTTATCTTTACTAGCTTCCTATTATCATCATCTTTGAATAAGTCCTTAGAAATATGTTATTGGTTTCAACTGGACCACTTACACCCTATCCTGTTATCTATTTTCCTTGAACCTAGGGAAAAATATTCTTTTAACATACCAAGAATAATCTTTCTAAAAGTCAAGCTTTATGCATTTCACCTTCTGCTCAGAATCTTTCACTATCTGGTGGCTTTCAGAAGCAATTTATCAGTTTGGTGTTCAAGTCCTATTCTCTACAGGCTAAAAATGCCTGAGAAGAAAGAAAATGAACAGGCCTAACATCATAACTATTATTAGTTTTGCATCTACTGTGAACCAGATACTCATTAAGCATTTTCACATGCATCATTCTTCACACAGACTTGGAAGGTGGCATTATTTTCACTATGTCCAATTTATAGAGTAGTCAAATAATGCAACCAAGATTATAGAGTTTGTTGGGGGCACTTACTTCTAAAAGATATGCTCTTTCTACTATTCCATATCATCTGCCTTCTCCATCAAGCCATTTATTTTGGTCAAAGAGAACATCTCACCAAATTGAGAATACAGCCTGTGGTTTCTTTCTTAGAGGTTGTCCTCAAGCTGGTATCTTCATGTTCCTTCTTCCAGTGCTAGAGTCAAAATCTAACCAACCCTGCCTATAAACATTTCTTTAATCTCTACAAATAATAATATTCTTACCTTCCTTAGTATATAACTGATGTTGCCTTAAAACTAAGTCTCAGGTACAGTTTGGATTCCCTTTTTTTATATTAAACTTCTTTACATCTCCAACACATCTAAATAGATTAATGGTTCATAAATATGTATTGAATTAAAATGATAATCACTACACTTTCTACTCTGATACCTTCATTAGAAGTATGAAAGTAATTAAGATTTAGAAAAAGTTGAAGGCCTGCTCAGCAGTTTATTAGAAGTGTTATCTTGGGGAAATTCTTCAGCTTCATTAAACATTAGTTGCCTCATTTACAAAGTGAGGATATTAAGAGTGACTCCCAGTACTGAGTTGTTGTGAGCTCATAATAAGGTAAACAAAGTTCTCTTGCAGTATCTCATACCTAGTACTCTGTCTATTAATATTAGTGGGAAGTGATAGTAATGGTAGCAATCTAAGCCATTTTATAGAAAACAGGGTAAAAAATAAACTGAATTAAAGAGGTTAACTGAGAAACCAAGAATGGTAGATGAAACTTAATTGTCAATCATCTCCTCTGATCCTGAGTATACACTGAGTGGCCAGATTATTTTGGCCAATATATATATATATATATATATATATATATATATATATATATCCCGGTGCATGAATTTGTGCATGGGTGGGGTCCAGACAGCCTGGCCAGGGGGATGGGACATGGGCAGTTGGAAGGCCTGCCTGATGGTTGAACTCCTGGTCCAGGGGACAATTTGTATATTAGCCTTTTATTATTTAGGATATATACTGAGTGACCAGATTATTATGCATTCAAAGATCATAATAATCTGCCCACTCAGTGTAAATTGACGTTTGGATGAAGGTTAGCTGGATCCATCAACAGGGATTCTCTAAATGTCTTTAAATGATTGCAGGCTCCAAAGTTGTCATCTCAGGCTGCAAAATGACGAGTGTGGCTGTCAGTACTATCTTTGAAGCTAATACAGGTGTACAGTTTCCTCTGCCATCTATCCAGGAAACTCTAACAAGATGAAACAGCAGCAGTGACAGCATCAGGACCTAAGCATATGATCCTACAGGGTGGGCTGCTAACGAATTCCCCCATCAATACAGTGAGCATCCGTGCCTTCTGAATGCAGCCAGGGATTTAAAATCTATCAACCGCAGCTTCAGGGAGTCAATGAGCTATTTCTTGCCCTGTTACACTGAACAATACCCCAGGAGAAATGAATAGTAACAGTGTGAGCTGCTGGTCAATGAGCTAATTCATCCCACCAATGGTGTTAAGGTAGGCTTGTCATTAAGTCACATAAGCCACAGTGCTTGGAGTTTGCCTTGTTCACTGCACATTAAATTCCTATGCCAAAAAAACCTCTGCAACTCTGTACTATCAGTTATTGGCTTCCAGTTCTCATCTAAAATACCAGGAGACTGGCTTTACATTGTAGCATCCTGATTCTTCCTAGAACTTTATATCGCTTATTAGAGGCCCAGTGCATAAAATTTTTGCACATTGGGTGGTGTGGGAGGAGGGACCCTCAGCCCGGCCTGCACCCTCTCACAATCCAGAAACCCTCAGAGGATATCCAATTGTGGGATCAGGTCTAAAACGGCAGTTGGACATTCCTCTCACAATCCAGGACATTTGGCTCCTAACCACTCGCTTCCCTGCCTGCCTGCCTGCCTGCCTGCCTCATTTCCCCTACCTGCTCACCTGCCTGCCTGATCATCCCTAACCACCTTTGCCTGCCTGCCTCATTGCCCCTAACTGCTTACATATTTACCTGATTGCTCCTAACTGCCTCTGCCTTGGCCCCCACCACCACAGCTTCATCAGGAAGGACATATAGAATGACATGCAGGTCATTTGGCTGTCCTGTCTAATTAGCATATTATATTTTTATTATTATAGACTATAGGTTCAGTATACACTATTCATGCATGGGGGTTCCCCTCAGCCCAGCTTGCACCCTCTTAATCTAGGACCCCTCAGGGGATGTCTGACTGCCTGCCCAGACTGGCAGTCTGACATCCCTCTCACAGTCTTGCACTGCTGGTTCCTAAATGCTCATCTGCCTGCCTGCCTGGTCACCCCTAACTGCCCCTTCCTGCCAGCCTAATCACCCCTCACTGCCTCTGTGTGCCAGCCTGATCGTCCCCAACTATCCCCTCCCTACAGGCCTGATCACCCCTAACTGTCTCCCTGCTGACCTGGTTGCCCCCAGCAGTCCCCTCTGCCAGCCTATCACCCCTCACTATCCCCCCTACCAGCCTAATTGCCCCAACTGCCCCCCTGATGGCCTGCTTGCCCCTAATTATCCTCCTCTCCTGGCCTGCTGGCCTGCTGGCCCCCAACTGGCCCCCTTCCAGCCTGGTTGCCCCTCACAGCCCCCCACTGGCCTGGTTGCCCCACTCAGCCAGCTTGTTCAGTCATTTGTTTGTCCCTAGGGCCAGCTCTGGGTAGCTGGGGGGTTGAGGGGACTGGGGGACTCTGGAGGCAGGCATTAGGAGTGGCCAGACCCACTTAGGGGTGGTCCCAGCCATATGCCTGCCACCCCAGTGGGGCTGAGGGGACTGGGTGCCACTATCTGTATCTGTGGGCATTGCCATCTTTGTGGGCATGGCAGTCAATTAGTATATTCCCTCCTATTGGCTGTGGGCACTTCCATCTTTGTGAGGAAAATAAAATGTATTGCTTTCTTTGACTTTTAAAAAATTTTAACTGAAGAAAAGTACCAATAACATAAAGTGATCCATGATTGAAAGCTCACTATAAGCCAGGGGTTTATCTCATAAACTATTTTTAAAAATCATCTCATAAAGTATTAAAAAAAAAGAAAAGAAAAATGTTAACTTGCAGAAACCAGTTTGGCTCAGTGGATAGAGCCAAACTGCCCTCCTCTGCAGGCTTGGTCCTCCCCAGTTGTTCTCCACTGTAGGCCTGGGTTCCTTCAACTGCCCTCTCTTGCAGGCCTGGTCCTTCCCAACTGCCCTCACCAGCTTGTCATCTTGTGGTGGCCATCTTGTTTCCACATGGGGGCAGGAACTTTGATCACATGGGGGCAGCCATCTTGTGTGTTGATGTGATGGTCAATTTGCATATTACTTTTTTATTAGATAAGATAGAGGCCTGGTGCATGGGTGGGGCCCAGTTGGTTTACCCTGAAGGATGTCCAAGATAAGGGTGGGGGTTTCCTTGGGGCATGGGGCAGCCTGGGCGAGGGGCCTGTGGTAGTTTGCAGGCCAGCCATGCCCCCTTCACCCAAATGAAGGCCCTGGTACCTTGGGTTTATTTATCTTCTACAATTGAAACTTTGTAGTCTTGAGTGGAGCCAAGCCTTCTGCTTGCTCTGTGGCAGCAGCCATTTCTGTTGGGATTTATGTATCTTCTTCTTTTTTTTCTTTTTTTTTTTAAACACATTTTATTGATTTCTTACAGAGAGGAAGGAAGAGAGATAGAGAGCCAGAAACATCAATGAGAGAGAAACATTGACCAGCTACCTCCTGCACACCCCCTACCGGGGATGTGCCCGCAACCAATGTTCATGCCCTTGACCGGAATCGAACCCGGGGCCCTTCAGTCCATAAACCAACGCTCCATCGCTGAGCCAAACTGGTTTTGGCAAGGGATTTATGTATCTTCTATAATTAAAACTTTGTAGCCTTAAGTGGAGGCCTGGACCAGCCAGAGTGTGCGGAAATCTTGGCTTCCTCTATGGCCAGGGAAACCAAAGCCTCCCTCCTGCTCTCTGTGTCTATAGCCATCTTAGTTGGCTTTATTTGCATATTCACTCCTGATTAGCTGGTGGGTGTGGCTTGTGGGGTAGCGGAATGATGGCTAATTTGCATATCACTCTTTTATTAGATAGGATTATTGTATATTTCATCTGCTCATTGAAATTAGTTTTCTGATTTTAAGAAATCAAAATCTATGAAATTATTTTATTTGTATATGTGCTTTTAGGTTCCCAGTTAACTTGATGGTAGCAACTACTCATCTCCACTCAACCTGGCTGCACCCACATTAGGACCTTGGTTCTAGCAATGACTCTTTGGGGCTCTAATAATCCTTAAATATAGGACCAAGCAATGGGTTCTTCATCTGGAGCCCACAGTGGGGCTCTTATCTATCTCAGATCAAGCCTGTCCAAAGAGGTGTGCTTTGCTGCTGTTGTTCCTTGTTCTTGTTTGCTCTTTCCCTTCTCCTCCTCTTCTCTTCTCTCTTCCTCATCCTTCTCCTCTACTCCTTGCTCTCTTTCCTCCTCCCTTTTCCTTTCTTTTTTGAAGAAGGAACTCCATGGTATGGTGGATTACACTTTTCCCACTGAATAGACAGTCCTTTTCAACATTATACCCAAGGGCAACAGAGGCACAATGCATCACCTTGTGATACTGTATAGGGACATAATGTCCTTCAATGAAAGACCAGGAAACTTCAGAAGCCCACTTATCCTGTTACCCTAACCAGGCCTCTCTGAGAAGGAAATGGTCCTCCACCTTGTGCTAATAGGGCACTCCAGTCTCAATTGTGGATCTGATTAATTCAGAAAAATTTGCTTTTAATCAGATAAAATATAAATTTGTTTGCAAAAACAGTGTCCAGAGACTTTTAAAAATACTTAAAATGAGATTCTATTTTCAATTTTAAAACATATTCTTCCTTTAATTATTTTTTTCTCTCTGATGAAGTCATCACCTTATGGATTTAATTGAGCAAACTACCTCTCAACATGTGTGCAGTCCTTTGCTGATAACAAACAACTTTTATATCCTTTATTTCATTTGAACCTCCAGAAAACTATATAGCATAAACTTTTGGGGAGCTCGTTTAAAAGAAGGGGAGAGGTATCTTACTCCAAGTCAAATAGCTAACTGGTTACTGACAGAAATGAGACTCAATCCAAATCTTTCCATTTAAAATAAATACATCTTCCCACTATAGCACATTGCTTTTCAAAAACTAGAGTGGAATCAAAGTAAACAGAATTCGATAGAAATATCTTGGGAATAATAGAAACCTGAGAAAACATATACCAAGCCCCATGCAGGCAACAGCCTTGGGTCCAGTTTTCACAAGCAGTATTTTCATGGAATCCCAATTTCCACTTCCTTCTCCCACCTTCTTCTCCAACTCTGCCGGAACTAAAGGTTAAGCTGGAAAATGCAGATGGGATCCCCAGCAGGCCCTCTCTGCAGAAGTACCTAGTGATCCAGAAAAGCTCCTACGCCCAGAAAACTCAGAGGCCTTTTCACTGAGAACAAAGTGCAGGAAAGAGACACCAAGACAACATGCAATGTGCAGCACACTGTGGAGAGGAGAAGTTGTGTCTGTTGGTCACCTTTGTGGTTCTCCTGTCCTTTCTCTATTTACTAGCCTCAGAAATACCAACATTCCTCTGTATTCTTCTACAGAAACCCCCAAATCCAGCTCCTGAATCAAACCCAGTATGCCCTTGGTCACATGGAGAGCTGAATCTAAGACACCAGCCACCTTAGTGCATGGAAGAGGAAAGCCACAGGTGGTTATAGTTCCCTATAAATACTCCCCACAGAAACTGCCCAATGACACTGCCAGGCCAACTATTTATAGATGCAACAGATGGGACAAACAGACCATTTATCATTTTCAGCTCTGCTCCCCTTATTCTATAGGAGTCTCTTCAAATGCTATAAATTATGGGAAAACAATATTATGCCAAACAAACTTAATAAATTTCTGATTTCCTTGAATATGACCTTGAGAGGATACTACTATCCATTTTTGGGGGGATTTCAGTTTTGGAAGGAGAACATTTTGCCATTATGAAAGGGTGATCAGCATCCTTGGTGTCCTCCTACCTTGCTTTATGTAAGTATCTACATTGAAATTCCAAAAGGAAACCATTGGGGAAAGTTAGATGTTCTGATCAAACAAATCAGGTGTACTGACCCATAAATTGTCACTGCTCTGAAAGGCTCATAATTTTAAATGTGAATCCAAGAGTATTTACTGTAAATTACACACAGGGGAAAATAAATTAATAGGATTTCATTTTTACACTCTGCATTAACTATATAAAAGAGAGCTAATGGTGTTCAGTTCTCCTCAACCTTCTCTTTTGTAAGTGGTGAAGGGAGGATGTTGAGAGATTCATGGCAGTGATTGCAGACTCTTCCTGGTAATCCTTTCTCTGGTCATATTCAGCTTTTTCCCTATTGAATGAATGAAAGTGAGTGTAACATGACACATCCCATAGAGCCTGGATGGGAGTCGGTGGGCGGATGTTACTTGCAAGTAATAGCAGCTGCTCTCCAAATATTGACCTGATTAGCTTCTCAATAATAGATTTCAATGCAGAAAACTTATATGTGAAGTACAAATATTTTAAAATCCCTCTGCTTTAAGGCACCCTCCTCCCTCCCACATAATTTCATTTCATGCACACATATTTCAACAAATATCATTGTGCCTTTGCTAAATATATTTTATCAGTAATTTCATTAATATTATTGCTGACACAGAAAATAGTACATCAAGGAAATCTGAACCAAAATCGAAGAAATGTAAACTAATTTGAAATGAACCATCTCTTGGCCTTCTCAAATTATTTGATCTCTTGGCCTTCTCGAGTCTTTTAACCAGTTAACTGTCACTGGTCCAAAATGAAAACCATCCCCACATGCCATGATATTTTTAATTTAATTGCATTTATAGACACTTATGGCATAAAAAGGGTTAAACAAACAAACCTCAAATCCTGTGAGAGCTGGAGACCTTAGTCTGGTGTGAGAAGGATCATAGAATAATACTGAATACTTTAATTAACCAGTAAATGGGTGTGGATTTCAGGATAACAAAGGAAAAGAAAGAAGTTCAAGTGTGAAAGGGAAGATGGTGTGTACAGAGCAAGTATGATAGATAGCCAACTTACATCTATTCGAAAAGCCCCATTTCTGCACAGGTGGCAGACATGGCTAGTGGAAGCCATAATCCTACCTGCTGGATGGGCCAGCTGTCCTCACCGACCTTTGTAAACTTGAAATGAGAGAGAGAGGCACTAAGAGCTGCTATGTAAGGGAAAGCCCATTTGCCATTTCTATTTGGAGGGCTCTAGGGCAGCTCTAGAGCTTTCAGGAATGGGAGCTCAGCTCAAGGTCAGACTCCCTATCAGCCCTGGAACAGCATTTTCTCTTTCTCCAAATGA
Organism: Pipistrellus kuhlii; assembly: GCF_014108245.1. Classification (NCBI taxonomy): domain Eukaryota; kingdom Metazoa; phylum Chordata; class Mammalia; order Chiroptera; family Vespertilionidae; genus Pipistrellus; species Pipistrellus kuhlii. Next base: position 8,118,066 of record NW_023425404.1, read on the forward strand.
GTTAACTTGGGGTAACCAGGGCTTATTCCAATGCCACTGTTACTGCTGCTCAAAGCACTTCAGGAATTCCTTGCAATATTTTGTTTTTGAGCAAATTAGTGGCTTTACTATTAATCACAGATCACACCAAAGTACTCCTAGTTATTTCCACACCTAAGACCCACACTAGAAAAATGAACTTTGCCCACATGTGCCCCTCCTGCTGAGAACATCTTCAGGCAGTCTGTCCTCTCCCCCAGGCCCACCTTCTCTTCTCTCCTGTCCTTGGGATGTGCCCTGCTTTCATCTCCTCTTCATGCCCACTATCACTTTTACTCTCCCCACCACTGGGTTTCTATTGTCCTAGGCAAACTGTAAGGGAGGATTATACCATTCATCTCCTTCCCAACCCTTTCTGCTTTCATTAATGGCCATTATTTTTTCCCCCTTTTGGAGTAATTTTCTTCAGTGCAAGCAAACAAACTATATTCAATAATAAATCAACATTTTACAGATTGTAAAAGTCATATGAAAGTATCTTGTTATGTATTTATGGCTTCACTTTCTTTATGCATCTATATAAATGTCCAACACAAGACCCTAGTTTTATAATCAAATCTTTTGATCTACTTGGATTCCTTGCCCCACCCACTCTGGACCCAGTATCTATCACAGGTTCTTCACATCTTCATGAGGAAGTTTGCAGTCTGAGGCAGAGTTTACCGAAGTAGTGTATGCCTACAGCCTATTTTTTATAGGTGACTTTTCATTGGAATATAGTCATGCACAATTTTTAATCTCTGTAGACACCAGAGATAACCCATTAGGAAATTTAATAAAAATGTTTAAACTCAAGTATTAGACCAATGAAGCTGCCCCTTGCTCAAGATGGTCACCAATATTGCTGGTTCATTCTAGAACAAAGTGATTTCTCCACATCATGGGGTTTCTTTTCCTTTTCTCTAAATGTATCAGATGATATCCTTTTCTATCCCAAGCTCTGAAGCACAATCTGTTTGAATGTTCTAGAATGGCAACATCATTGGAACAAGTCCATAGTACCCAAGAGGGTACTATACATTTTGAAGTACAATTTCTTGTAGTTTTGCTTGTAAAATGTTAAAATGGAATGTATGCTTCCTCCTGGAAGTTCCCCAAATCCTCACATCCATTTTTATAAAAGCAGTGCCCATTTCAAGTCAACTTTCAAATAAGAAAACATTTCTCTTAAAAGTGAGGATACTCTACAAAAACACATGGGAGAAATGGATAAACTGGTAGCCCATTATCTCTTTCAAAAAAGATGCTCATGGTTGTGCCAAATCATATTTTTCTTACTAAGTCACACTGAATGAGAAAGGAAGATAAATCACCAGGAAAATGCAAGTGAGCTGATAATAATCGCCTAGTTATAGCTGCCATGAAAGTCATTAAGTTATACATAGCATAAATCTCACCGAGTTTTGTAAATTACGGTGGTTCTTATAGGCCAAATAAAGATAAACCCTCCTAACCATAGCTGCCTCTCTCTGTGCTCTTTAGCATGGCTGTTTAACATGCTTTAGGTCAGGCTCATAGTATCATATGGTTCCTGAAGCATCTAGGAAGGATTCAAGTTCCACAGCTCAATTCAAGACCCTTCTTGCACATTTTGAATATATATATATATATATATATATATCACCTGCTTCACATACATCTTCCACTGGGGATTAAGCCTGCAACCTGGGCATGTGCCCTGACTAGGAATTGAATCATGACTTTTTGGTTCATTAGTTGATGCTCAACCACTGAGCCATGCTAAATAGGCAAGATCACCATTTCTAACGGGCCCCTCCCTGGACTCCTATTTAGGGTCTTGCCCTGTTCTGGCTCAAAGAAACCAAACAGACTTCCAGCTCAAGCTTTAGCCGTCAAGATGCTCCTATTTCTAAGGATGTTGGAAGAGCTGGGGCGGAAATGAGCCCTGCCCCCAGGGATGAGCTTGATGCTGTGGTATCAGCCAGGCAGCTACCTCTATTGGGAAACCAACAGTGAAACCCCACCCTTCTATTTCCCCAGAGAACCAGTACATTAGCAAAGTTTTCATGCAAAGAGCCCCAGAAAATGTTTCTTTTCCTTCTTTTCGGAGGTTGGTGCTAATCCCCAGTTGATCTTTCCTCTTAACTGCTACCCCTCCCCCCGCTATTTAAACTGGATTCTTATTGCTCCAAATTAAATCCATTCTTTCTAGCCTTGTCACTGCTAACTAATGAGAACAATTCCTCTCTGTGCTCTTGGTGGCTGCACTCAGGGTACTTATGGATGAGAATCATATCCTCCGTTAGCCTACTTTCTTAACTGCAGTCTGCACAGGTGATAAAATGGGTTAATTGTTGCTATAAAAATATTTTCTACCCTCATAACGAAGTAATTTTTCCTCCAAATCATTTTAATTTCTTAAAATTGTACTGTGTTCTTAATGATCTGCAATGACTGAGGATGCAGTCTTATTGTGCTTATGTACACAAGCAAAATGTTGACTCTACTATACATGTGAATACACCGATTCTTGGTTGGTGCGCTGTTTTCTTTCGGCTCCACTCATTCTGGCCTCAGTTTTTATCACACACCAAAAGAAAGTTTTTTACAGCCTAGAGCAGGGTCACCAAAGTACAGTCAGCTGCCTGTCTTAATAAATACAATTTGTGTTGGAGAAGTCACATACACTTTTAAAAAATATTGTGCCTACAGCTGCTTTGACATTACATGGCTATATGACCTCCAAAGGCCAAAATATTTACTAGCTGGTTCTTTATTAATAAATAAACAAACAAACAAACAAACAAACTTTGCAACTTTGATGGCCCTCCACCCTATGAGATTATAACATTCAAATTGACTTTGACTTTGCTACTTATACCAGGTTAAGATGAACTACACCAGGTAAAAAATCTCTTCTTTTTACACCTGAGCCATCTGCTGAAAGTTTCCTGAGATGCCAAACCACACAGGGAGGGAGTCAAAATGGGAATAGTTTTAAAATATTTATCCCTGGGGCCATCATGGTTCACATCTGAAGAGGAGAATGAGACTAAACACAGAGACCATCCTTTAAGATACCCACACCTACCGAGACAATTTTTATAAGCACATGTCCCTTCGCTGTGTCTAGAATTTCTACTGCATCTATCTGGCTCCCCATCTCAGCCCACCAGGAGGAAAACAAAATTCAGATGAAGGCCCAGCACTCACGATATGAAGCTGGAGGAAGTCTCCGAGGCCGGGAGCGCTGTCAATGCGAACCAGGATGCCGTCCTTCACGGTGGTACTGAAGCCCACTGCCAGGCGGTCCGAGCGCGTGCTGGGCCTGTCGTTGGCCGGCCAGGTGTAGAGGATGAGGCCTCCGCTCTTCCCAAATATGTAGGTTGCACCAGCTGCAAGAGCAAGTAGAGGAGAAGCCATCAGGGCAACCAATCCAATCGCGTGTTGCCACGTGTGGGCACACTGTTGAGCCTCCGTAGACAGCTGTGGAGGGGACATGCCACCACATGCCAGGATTTGGTGCCTGGGAGGGGTGACATCCAAAGTCTCCAAGGGTGGGCTGTCACCTTGAATTAAAGATGCAGGCCAAACAAATTAATATCAGATCAGATGTCAGGGAGCAACTTTCTGAACATCTTCAGTTCCTGCTGAGGAAGGCAATTGACACGCTGTGTCTGAGATCTTGGGGACATGTGACAACCAACTTTTCCATCCTCCTCAAGAGCAGGATTAATTTCCCATCTCTGCCAGGACAGACACCAGACAGAAAATGAGTGCCCCCATCTCTTAGCAATCTGGGTATCTAGTCAGTGGGGCTGAAAGCCATTCCAGAGATACCTCAGGAAACTGAGAAAAACCCATAGGGTCCAAAGCCATCATTCCTTTCATGCCTCTACCATCCACAGAGAGGAAAGCCACCATCTCAGGAAACCAACTACATGACTAAAAGAGTTTGCCGATCTCACTGTACTGTTGCTATTTAAAAGATGATAAAAATTAATTCCAGAGGCCTCTGAAAAATTAACTTTAGTATTTTCCCCTATAAGTGGTGTTTATCTGCTATGCTAAAACAGTTTTCACCTCCTTTTTCAAAAGGAGATATAGGAGACAAAAAACAAATCTCAGTATAATGACAAGTGGTATTGTCAATAGTGACTAGCGGGTTTATCAATGTATTTACTATTGTTTACTATTATTACCTGTGTTTTACTATTGCTAGTTACAAACCCAAGGGTTTGTAAGAAGATATTAATTTAAACATACTTAGAAAGCAAGCAGAAAAGAAAATAAAGCATTTAAATTTGGTAGTCAGAATAGACTACATGATTGCAATTTCTATGCTTGTGTATATGTTACCCACAACAGACACTTCCATATGTCACTTATCTCCAAGTTCAAAGACCATTTGGCACCAGATTTGTCCCACTGAGCACGGTCCAATCCTTGAAACTATTTTAAAGCAACATTAGTCAAGCACAGATATCTTTAGCAGTCACTAAAAATCTTAAGCACTGGTCCACATTGAGTTTACAGAGAATATTGGGTTAAATGATGTTGTTTGAAGAAGAAATTAGTTATGCAGCTCATTTTGAAATAATAAAGTAAACTGCTATGAGGCTAGAAATAGGAGAATATGCCATGTATCATCATTTGTTAAGCTCTAAGCCACATTATATTCTGAGGCATATAAAATCTAATTTATTCTTTCTCAAAGATCACTATACTGGTTGCTCCAATACGCTCAGTTTATATATTACACGTAACACAACATCATTTTCTTTTTACAAATTTCTCAATCTTTAGCATACAGGTCTGTAAAGCCCTTCAGGGCCTCTGGAGAATTTGGGACTGTGATATGGAAAGTTTATGGTTAATTCCATATGCAAAACAATGTTTGCTCCTATCCATCCACAAACTCATTCAAAGCTTCTTAAAATTAGAAATATGTGTATAGTTTTTACCCTTGGTATCTTTCCATCTGTGCAGGATTTAAATAGTTCCCTTCTGTGGATGATTACAAATATCATCACTGCTACCTTTACTCTTTATTTTAAAAACTGAAGGTTATTCAGTTATCAATATATAGAATTACCAAAAATACAAATCAGCCTGTGGCAATTTATAAAACCATATCCTATTCTATCCTAAATATATATTGGATTCTGCTACACAGATAAATCCATACTGTATCAGGAAATAATTTTGTCACTATGAAAAGAGCTAGTCAAAAAACTAACAGTAATAGGTACACATGTTGCTTTACAGTTTGCAAATCCTTTTCAAATTCAGGAACTGGATCTTCCCAACTGTTTTATAGGCAATCTCATATGTTAACACTGTTTGGAAACACAGACTCAAATATCTGACTTAATTAAGTGGAACCTCCTTTAAGTCTCCATCTTAACCTTCCTGCCTCTGAAAGTTTATCTTTATCATATGCCAATCACAAAAAAGAAAAAAACAAACAAACAAAAAAAAAACAAACTATCCCAATGATGTAACCTTGACTGGACTTCATCCTTTTCATATATTCTCCTAAGGCTAAAATGGAACAAAAACAAATCCATAGCCCCCATATCTGGCATGTTTCCAAAAAGTAGTCTGGTCTTCTTACTAAACAAATAACTTTACAAATCTTCTATTCTGCTTACATTACTCTCCCACTGCACTGTTCCAGAATTCTTGATATAAAAAGAAAGAGAACTTTAAAAGAGAACTATATAACCCCTTATATTTAGTGGTTAGGAGGTCGCCAGGGCTTCAATTTTTAAATAAGCAAAGAATAAAACCTCACAATGACAATATTAGGCTAATCAGATATAAGATGTTTTGAAATTATTTTATTTGCTTCTGTTATTCTGAATTTAAGATTTTACTATGTTAGATAATTCTAACTTTGCAAGTAAAAGGGGTGTGAAAGTTAAAAAATCCTTAGCATATGACTTATTTTGCTCTGTAGAAATAAACATTAAAATTTGTATTCTTGGTACTGAATTTGCTAGTAAGGGTGATAAAGTCCAATGCTGGCTTGAGAGGAAGTTAATAGTTGCATAGCTTGTTATATTTTTTCTCCTCAGTTAGCTTTGCTATCTTGAATGGTCTTTAAATATAAATGCTACTTTTCATTTAATTTTAATATGCAATGCCTATAGTCCCAGGGGGACCATGGAATTATTTTGGTTTCTATTTCCAAATTAAAAAGTTAATTTTGTTATTTTTAAATGTAGGTTGCATATCAACTTTTGGAAAACATTGCAGGAACTGTGAGAACTGTCCTTAATCCATTAAATATTTTTGTTTCTAAGCCATGCAGTACCACATCACAGGTTTTCTCCCCTGAGCCAAGTAGTTCTGGTTGCTGGTTTCTTCTGTGCTTATATGCCAGTGTTAAAATCATACTACATATATTAATAATCTCAACCATGTAAATTTCCTGCTTGCTAGCAAAAAGTGATCAATTCAGTTGAAGAAAAATTACTATGGTTGCATTTGGCCATTTAACATTGCAGGATTTTCAAGTTTGAAGGCACCTGAGGTTGCTTTTCTGAATTCCAACCAACACTTTTTCATAAATGAAATCTCCACACTGTCACCATTAACCAAGATAAAATATATACACTCCATCTTCAAACAGTAAACAAGTATGACATGTTATTTAACACACAGCTTCTTTTGTCTCAAAAGGACCAAAAGAATACTTTGACTTATAGCTTTTATAATTGGCTAGCTATTTACTGGGATAGAGCTGATGGTGGTTTTGATAGAGTGGATGGGAAGATGTATTTAAATTTTGGTGTGTGTTCTGTGTTTGGGGCGAAATGGAAGAAAAGGGAAGAACAGACTCCAGTGCAAACATGGAAGAGTCTGGGGAGTGGTTTCATGTATTTACACAATAAGCTGATTAAGTACATGATCTATTATTTCTCAAGAAAAATGAAAAAAAAATGTTTTCCAGTTCACGCATTTTGCCAATAAATAGCTCTTAAATTTGTGGTGTATATTACTGCTTGTTTTACTAGAGTTGCATTTAATTGATGATAGCAACTCAACTTTTTCTTATTCCTTATTGGATAATTCTGTTTTTGTTGTTTTGACTTATAACCCTCTTTACCCTCTCATTATGACATTGCTTCTATATCTATTACCATATATAAATATCATATTGCCTATTGGGTATATTAATAATAGGAATAGAATCAGGGTCCTCTTTAAGATTTATATTAGATATAAAATAATCTATAATAATCTATATATGTATGTGTATAAAAAATGAAGAAAGTTAGGAAATATAGTAGACTATCTGAAATTTATTTATTATTTCCCATACCAAACATTTACAGATAAAATGGCTTCAGAGAAGCATGTAAATATAATGGCGTTCTACTTATGTGTTTTGTTTTTGTTTGTTTGTTTGTTTTTAAACTTAAAGCATATCAGCTCTCTCTGAAATAGTTTTCAGGTGGAGTGAAAATGAAACAAGTTGAAAGCATCTCCAAGGGGAAGCCTTAGGGTGTGAAATTCAAAAAGAACTAGAACATTTACTAGTGGGCAGTGTCACAGGTAGAATAATAAATTAAGTAATAACCTAAGTATCTCTTACTGTGCACACCACCTGGCAGAGAAGCTAGGATAAGAACAAGGTGTCCAACTGCTACTCCAGTGCTATCTGAACATCGCCTAAGAACTTAGAATAAAATCTCATGACACTAAGTAAATGTCTGTCTTCCTTTATCATTTCAGGTTCTTATTCCTTATTTCCATTTTATTAAGCTTTCATTGACCTTATGCCTTTTGTGTTCTTTATTTTAAATTGATAAATTCTTTTGAAAAATAAGTGATCTATCAATGACAAAATTTATTATGTTGGTAAGTAGTTATTGCTATTAAAACTATATTTTCATTATATCAATTACTATGTAGCTAATAAAACCAAAATGGAAAGACTATCAAACTCACAAATACCTTTTCTAACAAATGGAGGCATAAAGCTCAAGGATCTCATAATAGCTAATATCCTAAAGAATATAGTTCCTTGATTTATAATATTTATTGTGTTATGTGCCTTCCACGCACACACATGCAGAACCCCTTGATAGTACTGGGCTGATTATAATAGGAGGGCCTTATTCTGTCATAGCATTGAATGGTTTTTAAATTTCTTCCTTTGGGAGTATCCTCATTGGATATCTTTTTCCCCAATGCCATTGACATATTAAAGGCAACATTGTTATTGTTTTAGTAAAATATAAATAAAGAAATAAATAAATTAATAAATAAATAAATAAGGCTTGAAGAGATTAAACAACAATGTGACTGCCCTCTTCTCCCCTCAGCAGGCTGTCTTGCTGGCCCTGGAGATGAAGTTTTTCTAAAGGAATCCCTGGAGACCAAGAGCTCACAAGGAGTGGGGAGGGGTGAATAACAGATGGAAAAAATGTGAACAACAAAACCTTTGTATTACAGAGGGAGCCACTAGAGAGTACTAGGTAGGTGATAAGTGATACACATTTTACAAACAGCCCTGCTGTGCATGTATTGAATGGATGTTTTATTGTGATCTATTTTGCCTACTCTGAATTTAAAAGAAAAATAAACACCAAAACTGATGATAAGGTAGCCATATATAAAGCAGAACAGAAGGGACTGAACATTAAGAAAGAGATCGCATCAGTTTTAAAGAACAGCCTTTATCACTGGCAAAGAAATTATCAGATTTACTGCTCAGGTAATGGAGAAACTGACAACATTGCCTAAGAGTTAAGTGGATCACCAGGGTGAGCCTAGCCCCATTTCTTAAACCGGGGTTGGTCAGGGTATGGACTCCCTCAACCTGGAGCGATTTCTTCTTCTCTCTGGAGGAAAGCATAACTGAAAACAAAAGGCACTAAGACAGAATAACAACAAAACAGAGACAGCATTTCAGAGCATATCCCAATAGTCTAGAAGAAATATTTGAACTCAAAGACTTCCCAACAGAATCAGTATTGCTTCAGCTCAGTATAAAATCTGCTTGGTAATACTGAAATCAATGAAACCATTGAGAACACAGAATAAAACCATTATGTATTTTTCCAATGTCAAAGTTTCCATAGGAGCTGGAGGGGGTGGTATACAACCAATCATATTCTGTCTATTAACCCAGTTTCTTATATGAGTAAAAATAAAAGGCCATCATTATTTAATTCTGGTTATAAATATCATTAAAAACATTCTTCTTGGATAATTATATGTCATGTGCAAACCCTGTTCTTGCTAATTTGCTTGGTAGGATTGTTTGATGGGAATGTGATGGATTTTCTAGAGAGTCTGAGAGGAACTAAATAATTGTGCTATTTCCAAATCTGATATCAACTATTCAGACCACTCATTGCTGGGATTGCTTATATACACAGGTACTACAGCAAAGCATCAGTAAAATAAAATCACACACAGATTTTGGGAACATTCAAGAGTACTGAGCAACACAGACATCATGACCCTTTCTGAGTCTAAGAGGTAATGATATTTTCAGAAATATATCTCAGTAGAAAACACTTTAAAGAGTTATTTTCACTCATCAAATTCAGGATTCTTCCACTAATAAAAAAGATAATTAGTGATAAAGAATAAGATGCTATCTACATTGAAGTTGATCTAAATATAAAGCTTGAAGGGACACACTTAAATTCCCCTTTGCTTACGATAATTATCATAAGCTCATTGTTTTTCTTTGGGAGCAATTATGTATTTCACAAGCCTTTGGTAACAGTAAACAATACTTATTATAATACTAATGTTAATTCTAATATTAACACTCATACTTGCTATATTGATGGATAATTTATTATACTAGGATATTCAAAAGTGGGTTTATAGTTGTCCATACGGAAAAAGACAAGTAACACAAATAACTAATATAATAACTAATACATATTTGTTTTATTTGTCTTTTTTGTAAACCAACTTTTGCCCATCCCTGAATATTAATTATATGGTAAAGTATGTGATATAACGTTTGAAATTCCTATATAACTTTCACTTTAGCTATTGTTGCTGTATTAGTTTGTTAGGACAAGGTGCAATAGGCTAGGTGGCTTAAAAAGCAGAATTTATTTCCTCTCAATTTTGGAGGCTAGAATTCTGAGATCAAGGTATCAGCAAGCATTGTTTCCTCTAAAGCCTCTCTGCTTGGCTTGCAAATATCTGTCTTCTCCCTGTGCCCTGATATGGTCTACCCACTTTACCCATATGTACCCTCATTTTCTCTTTTCATAAGTTTACCAGTCATATTGGATTAGAGCAAATCATAATGATCTCATTTTAACATAATTGCCTAATTGGAGATGCTATTTCCAAATACAGTTGCATCTTGAGGTACTGGGGTTTATGATGACAATATATGAATTTGGGGAGACACAATCCCAATTTTAAAGATGAGAAAAGCTATAGAATGACTTGCTCAAGATCTCATGGCATCAGAAAATTAATCCAGCTCTGTCTAACTCAATGATGTATATTATTTTTATTATGCCAAGTTGTATCCCTAAAAGGCTTACCTTTTACCTCGACCTATATATCTGTGTGGGAGTGGAGGTAATGATGGAGAGAGGAAAGACAGAAACAAGATGAAAAGTCTGTTATTACACATGGAAATTGTAGAGTACAGACTTATCTTTATTTTATTTAAATGACAGTGGTTTAATGTGAGGTTGGTTTCTATAAAATATATGAATCAAAGTCAGACAATGGTGGCTTCTGATTAATTTACACCCCTTCATAAAACTCTAAATTCTAAAGGATGGGGTCTGATGACATTTATTTCAGAAATCATCTGAAATAAATTTAATTTTTAAATAAATAAAACTTAATTTCATTTATATATCCAACCTAGTTCATTACAGAGAAAAACAAAGTAAGTTCTAGGAAGTTGCACAATATTCAGGTTTAAGAACATAAATATTGTTTGATTGTCAAACAAAATGAAAATCCGAAGCCCTTCTTACTATGAGCTCCTGTAGGATAGGGCTATTTAATTTTCTCTCTATCAACACTATGAATGCTCAGGAAATAAGTGGTGTTAAGTTAATCAATAAGACTTGGCTCACTTACATTTTCATATATTCACACTGTCATTCAAGCACCTGCCCATTAATCCATTTCAGCTTTCTGTCATTCCATCTCAATGTGGAAATAGTTTATAAGTACCCATTTATTAGTGTTCACAGCATCTCCTATGACGGAGTAGAACACAGCTTCCAGTTTATAAAAGAAATATAACCACAAGAACTACTAAATAAATTTACTTTGGTGAATTTTTGATAGGTTCAGATAATGAATTCACACCCACTTTTAATCAAATTGTTTTATGTTACCCTTCCCTTTTTAAATCACATTATACATTCTCCCTTCTTCTTCTTCTTCTTCTTCTTCTTCTTCTTCTTCTTCTTCTCTCTCTCTCTCTCTCTCTCTCTCTCTCTCTCTCTCTCTCTCTCTCTCTCTCTCTCTCAATGCATATAATGTTCTATTTTATGGACATTAACTAAGTGCAAAGACCATATATTCATTGGTCCATATAAATGAATAAAAATAAAAATGATCATTGTATAATTACTAATCAGTCTTTACTTTCAAAGACCATATATTCATTGGTCCATATAAATGAATAAAAATAAAAATGATCATTGTATAATTACTAATCAGTCTTTTCTTTAGCATTTATTTTAAACTCAGTTCTCCCATCTCATGGGACACAGTTAGAATAAAAGGAAGGTTCAAAACATATTCATCTGCCTATTTTTATTCGAAAGGTTTGAAATACTTTCTCTAATAAGAGCAATCAAGGAATTTCTAAGTACTGAATATTCTCTGAAAAAGAGAAACAGTTGAAGAATAGTTGCTTATTTTTGTTACTTTGATTTAAATGCCTGATATCTATACATACAGACTTCACACTTTTAAGGGGCCAAGATCTATAAGCAGATGACTTTGGTATATTTGTGAGTCTAATTCATTCAACACTACTTTCATAAAATAGTGGACTAATATTTTGAAGGGAAATGACTCTTGCTTCTATGACACACATATTAGGCAAAAGAGAGAAACTTCAACTATTGTGGCACATTCTCTTATTATATAGCAATCACTTATCTTTATTGTGCCTCAGTTTCCACATGATTAAGAAGGTTTAATAACTCTCTTAACCATTTCAAAGAGTTGAAGTAAGGATCAAAGAACTATTATGTACACGACAGAAAATTCTAGAAATTGTTTAGTATTTCCATTTTATGGTGATCACCCCAAAGAGAAGAAACTCTCCAAAGCTTTGGTACTTGCAGGATACCTTTATTATTCTACTAGTGGCCCGGTGCATGAGATTTGTGCACATTAAAAGGGAATTAATTAAAGGAAATATTTTAATGTTGCTATTTGCCCTTTCTCTTATAATAGAAGTGTTGGAGATGAAAGAAAATTAGTAAAATATGTATGAAAGTCTCCCTCCTGTCAGAGTCTGAGGCATACCACAGGACCTAGAGTCAAGTCTCGACCCACCACCCACATGTGCTTTGAAAACACAGAGGACCCAGATTAGCCAGCTCCACCCACATTGGGTGATACCCAGACATGGCTGGCCCCATCCCCATCAAGCCCCACGTGGCAAGGGGTGTAGCCTGAGGTCTTTGTCCTATCCAGGTGCCATGCAGCCTCAGGTCCCTGCTGTTCAGTCATGATGTTACAGCATCCTAGCTAATTTGAATATTCCCCCATTATATAGATGGATATGCCTTGCATATCCTTAATGTTTGCTTAAAAATCAAGCTTCTTACAATGGAAATAACTATTTTCTCCCATCCCAATAATGTGACTTGAATGAAAATTGCCAACCCCTTAACATATTTTTTCTATACATACAGATGTATGTTTCTCTGCTTAATATATATAACATTTTCATTCTTCAATTAAAATAAATCTCTAGGAGCATTAGGCCAAATTGTTTTTGTTCTTCTTAAAGCAAAGATAGTCTATAGCCAAGAGTCACATAAGAGACCCAAATGGATCAAAGTCAACTCTTGGTGGTCAAAGATATTTTTCATTGTTCATTTAACAAAACTTTACCCCTCAGCTCTTATCAATGAACAAAGTTATCTTTGCATTATTATATAATATTTTGGTAATTAGTTTACAGTTTACTTTTAAAAACTTATTTCCTCTGAATGCATAAGCACCTCCTAATTTTCTAAATATTTTATCATCTTCAAAGGCCCAGTTTATAGCTTCCATTTTTCTTCCTGTATTATTTTTAACAAGATAATTGTCCTTTGCTAATGTTTAACGATTCTCATCCCAGGTTCCTAATTAAATGTATTTCAAACACATCCTCCATATCAGGCTCTCTGTCTTCCCTCCCTCAGCACCTCCCCAACCCTTGAACATATGTCTATTCCTCAGGTCCTGATGATAACAGCAATTTCATATATATATATATATATATATATATATATATATATATATATATAATGATTTTAGAAAGGAATGAAAAGAAAGAGAGAAAAAAAAAATCATTAATGATGAGAGAGAATCATTGATTAGTTGCCTTCTGCATGCCCCCTATAGGAGATCAAACTTGCAACTTAGGCATGTGCCCTGACCTGGAATCAAATCATGACCTCCTGATTCCTAGGTGGACACTCAACCACTGGGCCAATGTGGCCAGGCAGCAATTTCTTATTTATTCTCCAGGACTTTATGGGAGGTGACTGTATTATCTCTGATTAAGAAACGGCCCTCTAATCAATGGGTCCTGGAGGGAGGCCATTCTACACTGGGCCTTACTCTTTTGTTCAAAAACCATGCTGCAAGGCTATGAAAACTAATTTCCCAGGCCCTCTTTTACCTCTAATATGATAACTTTAGCAATGATTCACCAGTATAGATATGACATTCTGCAAATAAATAGCAGTCACTTCCATTAAAGCTTGAGGATTTGTTATGATGGATATATTCAGAGACACCAGTCTCCTTTTAGAAAACGCAATTTTAGGGGGAGAAAATACAAGATAATTGGTCTTTAGCTCTTGCAGTAAACTTAGATAGCACCTGCCACATTTAAATTAATACAGTGCTTCTCTCTGTTAGATTAGGCCTTCTGATTAAGTCAATCATGTGGAAAGATTCAGACATTGCCCATGTGCACTCAGATTAGACGATGTATTTTATGATGTGGGTATTTCTTTTAATAATGTGATACTTGTCCATCTACTAAGTAAAGGAAATTGAAATTTCTTTATTCAGCCAAATATCCTGTGCTTATCTCTCAGCCTCAGCTTTTACCTCACATTGTGTTACATAGGTGGTAGGTTTATTGGGTGCTGGAAGATTCTCCAAAGCAATGACTTAACATTTGAAGCCTCCATGTGAACACTGGGTCTGCTTCCAGAGATCACATACACATCACTCTTGAGGATTTAATCCTTGTTCTTTTGTCCCTGTTTCCTCTGGCTCTGGCTGCCACGGTGCTGATCAGGAAACTCAGAGAACAGTTTTGCTCCTTTTAATCTCTCTTAAACCAGCAGCAAGCATGACAATCAGACTCACATGGCTGGAACAGCAGAATGTGAAATGCCCAGGGTCACATTTCAATGGGCCCTCCCATTTCCTGGAGAATACCTGGATAAGAAGGAGTAAAGAGGTTCCTACCAGGGGATAGTTTAGACTCAAAAGCTCTACTGCATTGATGTGTTTGGGGACCTAAAGGCAGCACTGGAATGACTTCTTCATTAGAAAGGGGATGTTTCTCCTTAGAGGCGGTGCTCTTATTGTCACAACAAATAAAGATCCAATTTCCCTATTTTACCCTGTTAACTGAGTCCCTTAATAGGTTTCCAAAGTTTACTTTAAAGTGAGGATTCTTGCTAATCATAAACTTGGGGGAGAAGCCCACAAACAACAGGGGCATAAAGTTATCTTGTGTTTATTATGTGGAAATCACAGTCATAGATCATGCCATTATTTTCAAAAAATATTCCTATTTCACATTCAAGGATGACAAAACAGACCCAGGACCCATGTTGTGCTGGATCTGTTGCCCAGTAGGAATTAGAGTTTCTATGGACATGATTAGATTTTCTAAGTTCCTGGAAGCCATGGTAATGTCATGTGCTTTTGTGTGTCCCCATGATGGCCGAGTCCTATGCTGAACACATCAAATCCTTTGGCATAGAACTAGAACGAGAATTTGAGAGCCATTATCTGATCTCATTGTATGTAGATGCAAATATTGAGGCCAAAGAAGTTATAAAATTTGGCCAAGGTCACACAATGAGTGGTAGAGCCAAATTAGAACTCTCTTGACTCCAACCTAGAGTCCATTCTATACTATTTATTGCCATCTCTAAAGTATGACCTTAAAAATGTATTTCTTGATTAATAAAAAGCTTTAATTCATATGTTTACACTCTGTCACTTAAGGTAGCTGTTTCTGTAGTAAGAGTCTCTTGAAACAAGTTTAAAGTATGTAGAGAGAGTGGCAGGAGGGAGAATGGCGAAGTTCACATATCCTACATTCTATCATCAGTATTTTATCTGCATATATATGCTTTATCTCTTATACAATAATCTGAAGCCTTATATTTGAATATAAAAATAAAAAATCAGCCCTCAGTGGATAGAGTGTCGTACTGTAGAATGAAAGGTCTCAGGTTCGATTCCAGTCGAGGACATGTACCTTGGTTGCAGACACAAACCCAGTAGGAGGTGTGCAGGAGGTAGCTGACCAATGTTTCTCTCTCATTGATGTTTCTAATTATCTCTCTCCCTTCATCTCTGTAAAAAAAATCCATAAAATATGTTATTTAAAAATCAGATATAAAGGAATCCTCTTTTGATGTATTATTCTTAGTCCATGAGGAAGTGAGACAAAAAGAGGTGAAAATATCTGCAAAAGTTACAGACCAATCTCTAGAATGTAAGCTACAGCTAGAATTTCTCTACTCCCTTGTAAATGATCTATTTTGAGCTTTAAGAAATTCTCCCCTGTTCCCTTCCCACATCTTAAGATCTGCAATAGGGGAATAAGCAAACTGAAGTTTTAGCCCACAGATCTGTGCAGTCTCGACAAGTGTAAGGCCAATGACACAGTGCTTCTTGGATCTGATGCCTGACACCTCAGGAGCCAAGAAACGAGAGGAGGTTGGAAGGGCATGCTACAATCTCAGTGGGATCACTTTAAAAGCACCATGCAGCAGAAAAGACAAGTGTAATGACTATTTCATCATCTTCACCAAGAAGTGCCAATTCTTTAGACTCTATGACATTCATGAAAGATGCAAGAGGCAGACATGACAAATGCAGAGCAATTCCCTGCGACAGACACTTTCAGGGAATTTATGCCCCTTCCCCCCAGGATTAAAGGGCCCAGTTATCATCTGTTCTGGGAGAGAATTTATAGCCTCACCAGCAACTCCTTTTACCCTACTCAATAAAGTGCTTATTTTGATATACGGACTGCAATTGTTCAAGAACAACTGTATCCTTGGAAATTCATGTGCAGTGAGCAGTCTTACTGACTCACTTTCCTTCACTTCATACACTTTTGTCATTTTCCTGGTTCTACAATCCAGAGAACTTGGTCACAAGTCTCTAAATCACATATTCATTGTATACACACACACACACACACACACACACACACACACACACACACGGTACTTTTTATCATCTGGGCATAAAAGCCCAAATGCTGTTTGGATTCACAATGAGTCAGATAATTCTTTACTGTATGGTTTTATGCACTGGTAAATATGCAATAAAAAATCTTATTCTGTATTCTATGCCCACAGACAATTTGCACATAGATAGTAAATGCATTAATACATTCACAACTATTTGTATGTTGTTTTTGTTTTGTTGTTGTTTGTTAATCCTCACTGAAGGATATTTTTCCATTGATTTTTAGAGAAAGTGGAAGGGAGAAAGAGAGACTGAGAGAGAGAGACATCAATATGAGAGAGACACATTGATTGGTTGCCTCCCATATGCACCCCAATCTGGGCTGGGGATAGGGACTGCATCCCTGCAACTGGGGTGCATGCTCTACATTGGAATCAAACCCAAGACCCTTCAGTCCATGGGTTGACACTGCATACACTGAGCCATACTGGCTAAGGCACAAATATTTGTTAACTGCCTACTATATACTAGGTACTTTTCTGGGTGCTGGAGAGACAGTGGTGAACAAAAGTAAACCCTTGCCTTAATAGAGGTGATACTCTTACAAAGATAGCAGAGAAAAGACAAACATATAGATTTATAATATAATATGTGGGAGTTTCAAGTGCTAACAAAGCATGATAAGGAATGGTTGTTCATTGGGAGGCCTATTTTGAATGAGAGGGGGCAGGACAGGTCCCTCTGAGGTGATGGCAAATGTGGCTGAGAACAACAGAAAAGACACTACATGCCTTCTAGGGAAAGAGAGTTCAAGGCAGGAGACAGGGACAAAGGATTGAAGTTAAAAAAAATGTATTTTGCTAGTTTGTGATATGGTAGGGAAACCAGTATGGCTGCAGTGGGAGAAAATGACTAAAGAGGCAAATAGAGATCAGATTACATAGGGTCTCATGGAAGTATCTCATGTGAGGAAGATCCTTGACAATTTCTATTCTGAGATGACAGCTTTCTGCCTAGCTCTATGCACAAATTTTAGGAGGAAGGTATGTGGGATGCAGAGAGGCCTAAAACTTCTGTTGTATGAGAAACAATTGAATGGCCTTAGGATATTTCACCAGAAACACTTATAATCTGGGCAGGACAGCCATGGTTAACTGCACAGGCTGTCAACAGAAGGACTATACTTTTACAGAAGCTAGACCCAATCATGATGGGTGATAAAAATTTCATTGTCATATGTGTTCCTGCAGAAGCCAAATAATCACTTTGCAAGATGTCTGCAAGGTTCTATCTAGAAGGTTCCAAAGGAATCTTTCTAACAAAGACTATCAATATATGAAACAGAAATGTTGAATTACTACCACACATTCATCTAAATCAATCCTTTAATTTTTGGGGATTAAAAATAAGTCATTTTCCTTTCTTAGCAAATTGCTGCTACTTCTCGGTTGAGAAAAACCAGTAACCATTTTGAGAAACATAAATATTCTATAAAGCCTACAAATACTTTAACACAGCAGAAACATCCTTAAGGGCTATATCTTCAAGGAAGGATATTTTTGGTCTATAGTCCATCTTTTAGGAAAATTCTAATAAAATTATTCATTTTAAAATATTCATTTTATCACTAAAATAGAAGCCAATCACAGCTCCTTTCTTCTTATCATGAAAATCCCAGAAGTGGTGGGAAGTCATCAGACTAAAAATAGTCCTTCCAAATCCTGGTGGACAGGCAAAACCATTTCCTCCTTTTAATTTTCCACAGTGTGAAAGATTTTCTTTCGTAATGGAACTTAATCCAAAATCAGCAATAATAGTGAGCATTACAGTTCACAGGTAGGGGAAGCCATGACTAACACATTTTTCTTTAAAAGGATCTTCAGAAAGGTCTTCTTTTTCATTGTCTCACTGATTTTTAACAAGAAAAGAAATACTCATACATAAGAGTTCACTCTGAAGAAGCTACTTCTAAAGCATT
Organism: Pipistrellus kuhlii; assembly: GCF_014108245.1. Taxonomy (NCBI): domain Eukaryota; kingdom Metazoa; phylum Chordata; class Mammalia; order Chiroptera; family Vespertilionidae; genus Pipistrellus; species Pipistrellus kuhlii. The sequence goes on from NW_023425404.1 coordinate 8,136,691, forward strand.
TTAAAGAAGATAACATATTTACCTAGTATTTTGGTATAAAGAAGGAATAGAGGGAGAGCGGATGAAAAAGAAGAGGGAGAGAGAGAAGGAAGACGACAGGATTGTGGACTTCTTATAAAAATCACAAAGTAATCCCTCTGCTATACTAGTATTCTGCCTAAAATAAACCTGAGTTAATGCCTTTTTATAGGGTGTTTCTGTACTTTTGTGTGGCTAAAGAAGAGCAATAAAAGTAATAAAATGGGTGAATAAATAGAACATCTGTGGAAGAATTTTTAAAAATAGAGCCTCTAGAAAATAAATAAAAAGAATAAATTAATTACTATTTGAGGAGATGAAGCGTTTTCTTGAGATAAGGCTTTCGGGAAAAGACTGTGTACTATGCTTGGTGATAACAGCATAAAAGCGACAGACTGAAATAATTGTAGGTAAACAAGGAAGCTTTATTGACTATAGGGGTTAAAAACCCACCACAACAACAAAAAGTAAAACTGAAATGAGTTCCTAAAGGAGCCCTAGATGTCTTCTACTCAACAAGATGTAAATCTTTGGTATCTTATCCATGACCCTTAGTAATTTTCCCTGTTTTTACCCAAGTAGAATGGAAGTTCAATAAAAGAAGCAAATTGTTTTGCTAATTGCTAAGACCCTAACATTGCAAGGTACATAGTAAACATTATTTAATAATATTGAATCAATAAACAGATCTTTAAGAAGGCCTGTCCCTGAAAATAGAAGCATATGTCAGATTATCTACCACCCCACATTGGCCATCAGTCTCACTTCCATTGGCCTGCTTATGATTAACAAATGGCTTCCAATTTCCTTGGAATTAAGTCAAACTCTTTAAAATGATACAAAAGGCCCTCCATGATCTGAATTTTGTCATCTCCCATTTCACTTACATCACAAATTATTTTCCTCACTAACCTCCAGACACTGGTATTTCTTCTTTTCTTCCAACAGGTAAATGCCATAATGGCTTTTAATATCTTTGGGTTGGCTCTTTCTACCCCAGATATTTACTTGTGTGACTCCTTCTCATCAAGTCACAAGTCAAGGATTACCTATTCAGAGGTCTTTCTTGATCACACACCAAAGATAACAACTCCCACCACCACACACACACACCTTGGCAGTCATTCTCTACCACCATGAGTAATATTTTCTTCACAGCACGTACCACATCTTTTCCTTCTCCTTTGATGAGAAGACAAGTCCAGAGACTAGCAGTGTGTCTTGCTCATTATCATAAACTTAATGATCCAAACAATAGCTGGCCAAAAATAGACACAGAGTAATAGGAGACAAATGAATATACTTTAAAGAGATATGTTCTTAAAAATAAGACTCAATAATTAACCAAAGTCCCTTTAGGTAATCACATATAGCTATCACTGTCAGATATTCATGATACTTTAATTCCTATTAAACCTAGAACATATAAAACAATGCATGTTTTCAGAATTCCTGTGATATGTAGGTATTTATTTTATCCATTTTATCAGGTGTACCAGTTAATAATGCAGATTTTTTCAATAGATAAGAGTTACACATATGTTGATGTATAAGCTACTTTGTTGTATTGACAAGTTTCAAAACTTCATATGTCAAATTTTCTGAAGGTGTTAATATCATAGATATTTTTACTCTTAAAAATTGTGAATTTTGTTCCAAAATAAAACATTTGCGGGAAGTTTTAATTCATTATTTTGAAGAAAAGTGCTGCTGAAACTTAGCAAGTTTTCATATACTTTGGGAAGCTTATGGTGAACATGCTCCATCTCAAGATACTTGTGAATTTTGGTTTAAATGCTTTAAAAATGATGACTTCTATGTAGTAAAAGACAAATAACATCCAGGTCAACTGAAAAAGTTTGAAGACCAACAATTGCAAGCATAATTGGATGGAGATGAATGTCAAATGCAAAAACAACTTGCAGAAAGATTAAACATTACTCAGCAAACAATTTCCAATCATTTACAAGCAATGGGAGGAAGGAAAATGGGTGCAACATCAACTGAACAAAGGACAAATAGAAAATCGAAAAGTCATCAGTAAAATGTTGCTTCAACAGCATGAAAGAAAGTCTTTTTTGCATTGAATTGTGACTGGCAATGAAAAGTGGATTTATTTTGAGAATCCCAAATGCGCAGAATTATGGGTTGATCCAGGTCAACCATCAAAATTGACTGCAAGGCCAAATCACTTAGGAAAGAAGACAATGTTCTGCATTTGGTGGGATCAGGAAGGTGTGGTGTATTATGAGCTTCTAAAACCATGTGAAACTGTTAATACAGATCATTACCAATAACAAACAATCAATTTGAACCATGCTTTGATTGGAAATGACCAGAATGGGGCCAGAAGACACTACAAAGTAATTTTGCTTCATGAAAATGCAGTCACACACTTCAAACCCAGTTAAAGGCACGTTAAAAGATCTTGCCTGGGAAGTATTAACCCACCTGCCATATTCATCAGACATTGCTCCATCAAATGGCCACTTGTTCCTATCTATGGCACATGCACTTTCTGAGAAGCACTTCAATATGTATGAAGAAATGAAAAATTGAGACTCTGAGTGGTTTGCCTCAAAATAAGAAAAGTTCTGTTGGGATGATATCTACAAATTACCTGAAATATGGGGAAAATGTGTAGCTAGCAATGAACATTACTTTGCATAAAGCACTTTTCATGTTTCTCTTGAAATTATTGTGTTTTCTTTGATTACAAAATCTGCATTATTAACTGGTACATCTGATAAAATGAAAATAGTGACTTTTCACTACTTTGCATGTTTTTAGAGATATCCATCAATGTACACAAAATCATATTGAACTTATGGAAGGTAAGAAATAAAACAAACTGAAAGCAGTGGTATGACCATTATTACTTTGGATCCTATAACAGGAGAGTTTTTTTTTTGTTTGTTTGTTTGTTTTGTTTTTTGTTTTGTTTTTGGTGGGTTTTTGTTTGTTTGTTTGTTTGTTTTTGTCAGTATTTTCTTCAACCCACTGAGTGCCAAAAGTGAGTTACTCAAAGGACAAGGGAAAGACAAAACTTTTTGAATATATATTTTTGGGTACAACACTCTCCCCAAAAGGGTAGCAGTAAAATAGTCAAGTTTAATACAATCAACTCTCAGCCCAGTGCTTCACACAGGTATTGTTCAGAGGAGCTGAATATATAAACTCCAAAAGTCTTTTTTCTTTCCTTTACTCTGATATAAATGCAATCTATTGATTCAGGCCCCACCATTTCATGGCATTCACATGCTTTAGTAATGCAGAGGATTTATCTTCATCCCTTCCTCTCAGGGAGCTAGGCTGCTCTTAACACTCATCACGAACAACTTTTTCCTCCTCCTTTTGTTCCTTCTATCTCGAGTAAGAGGAACAAAAAGTACCCTGACAGTCATATAATTGGTAAATAAGATGACTGCTACATAAAACACTCCATTTCTATTTGTGATAATCTTTTTAATTTCTCTAAGACCAAATTTCTAAAGAATAAATTTGCTGGCAATAGATAGGATAAACTAGGGTGAGTAGTGGGTAGTTAATCGAATTGTTTACTAGTACTACATAATGAGGAGTTGATGTTCAGAATTAAAAATAATTAGGAATATTTTAAGAATAATAGATAGTTCATAAATATTCTTGTTCTGTTAGATTATGCATTCAGTACACCATAAAGAAATTCTTCTTTATTAAGCAATTTTAAATGCTTTAGAACATTTCCTTTTGGAAAGTGAGCTTATTGGCTGAAGCAGAAAGGTTTCTAAAGCAGACAAGTGTTTTGGTTCTACCTTTGTTTTGGTTACTGGTTGGACTATAACACTGGTTAATTTCCTTAATCTCTTTAAGGCTACTAACTCACTTGCCAACTTCCACACATTCCACAAAATGCAGTCTAGAATAATCTTTTCTGCTACCTTTTTCTATCCATTCAATTAGCCATTTGGCAATGTTTACTAAGTACCTATTATTTTTCATTTAATTCAGACCTACTAAGGATTATATTTTAAATAGGTCCTTGAAAGTCACTTAAAAAAATAGTTAGCTTTTCAAACACACCAACACTGAATGATTTTTTGCCTTTTTATCCTTCTGGCATATAAGAGGTTCTCAATACTAGTAAATATTGTAAAGAAGTTGAACACATGAGTTTCTTAATTTTCTCATTTTCACAATGAAAGTACATGAACCCTGTGGTTCACCACTGCTCTGACGTCACAGATGGTAAGTGATTTTTTCATCCACTGTAATTGTACCAAAGATAACTTTGACTAGTTGACAAGCCCAGGCTGCAATGAACTCTGAGCAAGCTGGCTCTGAACTCTTTGAAGTGGAAATTATGCACACAATGCCAGCTAACTCACAGATGCTGCTCTTGGCCTCACCTGCTCATTTGTCTTCCCACTGGGAGGGTGGCCATAAGCACTCAGCTTCACTGCAAAATGCAGTTCAGGGATTTGGACTTTTCAGGGCAAATATGCAGATAAGGGGTGCATGAAGCAGCTGGAGGTCCAAGGCACCCCTGCTCATTTAGAATCATCTACCGAAGATAAAATGATGTGGCAAAAGGTAACTGTGTTTACCAGCCACTCAAATCACTGTGCAAAAGAATAAAGAAAAAAATCATTAAGTAGGATTTTGTGTCTTTAAGTTGAAGTTGGGTTACAAAATGTCAAATATCTGCTTTATTTGTGAATAAAATAGAAAAAAATACCAGGGTTTATCCACATTTCTTCTGGGACCTATAATATTTGTTGAGTATCCTTCCCAGTTGCCAACCATGTCCTGGCCCTGATGTGCAGCAGAAAGCTTTATGTGAATAATCAAGGTTATAGCAAAACACAGTGTTTTGCTTTTTCCCCCATAAGCCTAATAGTGAGAGTTTCCACAAATAGCCCAGAGATAGAATGGGTGCCCTGTTCAGGGGAATGATTATCATTATGAGCCCTGGTGGAAGTGCTTTCTTTCTGATCAATCATGTTTACCAACTCCTTAGAAACATTATTTAGAGAATCTTAGCTTAGTTTGTGTCTCCAAATTAAAGCAAATTTTCTGGAGCCTCTGCTTGTGGTACCCAGGGTATAAGTCTATTAAGAAGACAAGAGGTGCCCAGGTGGAGTGGCTCAGTGGCTGAACGTCAACCTATGAACCAGGAGGTCGCCGTCCGATTCCTGGTCAGGGCACATGCCTGGGTTGTGGGCTCAATCCTCAGTGGGAGGCATTTAGGAGGCAGCTAATCAATGATTCCCTCTCACCATCAATGCTTATATATTTCTCCTCCTCTCCCTTTCTTTCTGAAATAAATAAAATTATATTAAAAACAAAAACAAAACTAAGACTGGAGGATTCAACTAAGCAAACAGCACAATGATTAGATCCTCATGAGCATTCTGCATTAATTCTTCTTCTGAGTGTTAGCATTTCTGCTGCTGGCTTTTCCTTGTTCTTAATTGTTTCACAGAGAATTCTTACATGAATGGGAGGGGGGAAAGACACAATAACTGGATTACTTAGTTCCCTTTCTTCCTCATAGTAATGCCCTTGACCACATGCCTTCTATGTCACCAGCCCTAACACTGATTGCATTCACCTAGAATGAGGATAAGAAGACATGAGAAAAGCATAGGAAAGACAATAAACTAAAATAATAACACATAGACTCATAGTGCAGAGGCTGATAAGACATGTGTCCTGGATCTACAGGAGGAGGAGGTCAATTTTTCTTAAACAGAGTCCCTCTCAAGAACTGTTTAACAAGTCATGTTAAGCTTTGCATTGACTCAAAGTTTCTATGTTCCCTTCTTCATTATTTACAGTCTCCATCCTTATGATTTGCTCTAATGTCCTTCTAAGGTTTCCTATTAATCTGGTGATATCCTTTCAGCATTTTATTTGGACAGCTGATTATTTCCCTCATGATTTTTGGAACTAGAGTGGAAAACCAGGCCAAGAACCTATTGTGGAGAGATACATTGCTCTTTGCTAGCTTTTCAAGTGTGGGGTTTCTATAAAAGAGCTTTGCTGTTTGTTCAAAACCCCACAGGATTACCTAGAAGATGATTTTGCTAACAAGGAAATTTTTGAAACCTATAACCCATAACAACATTAATTCAGTGCTGATTACAGTGTTGATTATTTTTGGAACAGAATTGGCCTTGCCACATTGGTCAATTATCACATTTGTTGCATTAACCTAAGCATTTCTTCCACTTCAGTTCATTTTTTTATGCTACTTGATCCTGTAGCAAGGTCACCATAAACTAAATTTGTCTCCTGAATAGCATATGGATTGAGCAACCCATTACCCCAGAGACCAGTACACCTATTAATAAAGAGCTAGAGCCATCTGAACCATCACACCATATGTTACCCAAGTTACTCAATAAATATATTACTGCAAAGACTCATAATTAGCACTCCTACTAATCATGCTACTTTCTTTGAGAAAAACAAAACAAAACAAAACAAAACACCTCTTTGCAAGCATATATTTTAAAAATCAAGTATATATTTTTCTTTTTGTTACAATTAATATTATAATGGATACTAAGAATTTTTAGGCATTTGCTATTCTGTTAAGTTCTAGGGTTATAGAGATTTATAAAATCTGAATGCCACTGCCCTAAAAAAACATCTGCAGGATGCTCAACTCACCAGGAAGACTATTGTAATCTTACAAGTTAAATAAAACAAATGATACCTGGCTGATGGGGTCTTCAGAGACTATAAGCTAGGAAGCTAAACATAGTTTGGGTTTTAATATTCTGAAAATAATACTTAGCTCAATGCAAAGAGAAAAGTGTTTCCTCTCCGGTCCTGGAGCAGTGTCATTGAGATGAAAGTCATCAACTCTGTACCTGCATGACATTGTATTTGGCCATTAGAAGTGAATGACTCCATTTTTCCATTTTTAATGCCCAGGGCAACTAAGTTCATCTATATTAAATTTGTTAAACTATGTATTAAATTATAGATTTTTACTTTCTACTTAAACCCCATAATTAATAATTTGTGAATGGAGTGGTCACATAATTAGTGATAAGTGTAGTTTGTGTAGCAAGTATGATATCACATATACATATCACTCCATCACATGTGCATAGACACCCACCCACATGCTTTTTGAACACAACAGACTGCATAAAAATCCTCTTCTGTGGGTGGCACAAAGGTGCCACATTTCTCAGCAGTTTATAGCATTAAATGTGAGGATTCACAAAAGGAACCAGAATGCCTCTTGCAGAGAAAATTACATGAAAGTGAGTGGGAAATGCCTTTTTATTTATTTCAAATTCATGCACAAGTAGGCCTGGCCAGTAATCAGGGTTGATTGGGGCCTTCTGGCTGCTGACTGTGGCCTTCCTTTATTCTGTGCCACCCCTTGGTGGTCAGTGCACATTATAGTGAGCGATTGAACACCTGGTCTTGGGTTTGAACTCCTGAGAAGATACTTTGCATATTAGCCTTTTATAATAGATAGATAGATAGATGATAGATAGATACCTTGTTTCTATATAACTCATGGCAAACATCAGGTAGAAACTATGTGCCTAAGTCAGTCTACAAAAGAAATCAAATTGCAACAAGCAGCACTTCTGGGTGATCTGCTGAGCACTAGTGAACTAAAGCCTCAGGCTTCCAAGTTGAGACTCAATTACTCCAATCTTCATTATCTGATACATTCTGGTTCTCTCTACTCATACACAGATGGTATAAGCAAAGCCTTTTCCAGAATGAGCTTTCAGGTACTCTTGGATCAAATTCCAGCTTTCATTTCACATTTCATTAACATTTGATTAAAAATAAAAACATATTTTAAATAGCTTTTGAGATAAAAACTAGACAATACTGACAACAACAATTAAAAAGCACTTGTAACTTTCCTTTGTTATGTCTTTACCCAGTTCCTAGTCTATTAAACTCCTTAAAACAGTTACAGTTGTTATTAAATGCTTACTTGAAAAATATAGCCCAAACTATATATGGGGATGACAAATATCAATGACAGAAAATCCACATATTAATAAAGAGTGTTTTTAGTAGTTATTTCTTCAACTGGAACCACTTTGGAAGACACCTTTATCAAGCACAATTCAGTAGGCAAAAACATTCTTTTCCTCTTTACCTTAATCAGAATAGCTCTAAAAACCCAAACCAAATGTTTATTAATAAATTCAAAAGGGATAGATAGGTAGATGGATGGATGGATGGATGGATAGATAGATAGATAGATAGATAGATAGATAGATCATACCTTAGATTGAGTCCAAAGAATAAGGAGACCCAGGGAGAAGGATTCAATAATGACACAGTCTGCCATAAAACCCACAAGGAGAGAGGGGAGTCAGGGCAGGGAAAGAGGAGAACAAGCAGAGGTGAAGTCACAGCTGGACTTCCACAGAGGTAGCCACAGCCTGATCCCACAAAAGAAATTGGGAGTGCATATTGCACCTGAGAGTTTCCCAACCAGAGGAAAGAGAGAAGAAGAGTTTTTAAAAACCATCTGCATACTGGCCATTGCTAGAAAGAGCATATTACTGCTGGGGGACCCATAAAAAGTAATAAAAGAAATCCAAAGGGATTGGAGCAAAGTATCAACATTATCTGTTACATGGGAAATAAATTTTAGAACATTTAAAATCCAAAACCTCATTTTGCATATCAGGACAGCATAATTCAAAGAGGTCCGTCGAATGACTCCCAAGGATACCATACATCCTAGATGAGGACTCACTTCTCCAAACTTGCAGGTCAGGAGATTTCTCATTTCTCTGGGCTGCTGGCAAAAGGTACCCATGCTCAAATCAATCCTGAATCTCTAGAGATTCCCTACTTCAAGATTATCTATGTAGGAAATTAGCACACACTTCAAGTTCAGGAGCATAGTACAATTACTGAGTCTCTCTTCAGTAATTGTACCTTTTCTGTTATTCTAGATGTTGATGAAGTCATAACAACATGATGTTGCATCATTCTGATATGAACTGCATTTATTACCTGAGAAGACACTGCAGAGAAGACAATAAGAATTCAATTTTTGAGAATTTTTGGATATTTTAAAAAAGGTATAGTAGGTTCTCACACAAAGCTTTATTTTAGAAAGTGCTGATGAGAATGTGGAGAAAATGGAACTCTAATACACTGCTGGTGGAAATGCAGATTGATGCAACCATTATAGAAAACAACATAAATTTTCCTTAAAAAATTAAATATGGAACTTCCATTTGACCCAGTGATCCCACTTCTAGGAATATATTCTAAGAAACCTGGAGCACCAATCAGAAAGAATGTATGCACCCTATGTTCATAGTAGCACAATTTACAATAGCTAAGATCTGGAAACAGTCCAAGTGCCCATCAATAGATGAGTGGATTAAAAAAAAAAAAAAAAGCCGTGGTATAATTATACCATGGGATACTATGCAGGAGTAACAAAGAAGAATCTCTTACCCTTTGAGTTAGTATGAAGAGACCTGGAGAGTATCATGCTAAGTGAAATAAATCAGTCAGAGAAAGACAAGTATTACATAATTGCATTCATATGTGAAATCTAAGTAACAAAAACAAAACAAACAATAACAACAACAACAACAAAAACCTGATAAATGGAGTGGATCCAGAGACATGAACAGAGTGCAGAAAGTAAAAGGGAAGACAAGGGAGGGTGGGTGGGTGGGAAATAATCAACCAAAAATCTTGTATGCATGTATGCATAACCCATAGACACAGACAATAGGGTGCTGAAGGCCTGAGGCAGGGGGAAATGGAGGGGGGTTGGATGAGGTTAATGGGTGTAAAAAGGAGACATACACTGAGTGGCAAGATTATTATGATCTCTGAATGCATAATAATTGGGCCACTCAGTGTGTGTGTGTATATGTATGTATGTGTATATATCTATATATCTATATCTATATCTATATCTATATCTATATCTATATCTATATCTATATCTATATCTATATATATCATCTATGTATCTATACATATACATATACATATATAAGTATAGAGGCCTGGTGCATGAATTCTTGCATGGGTGGGGTCCAGCCAGCCTGGCCAGAAGGAGAGTACATGGGCGGTTGGCCAGCCTGCAGCTGGTCGAACTCCTGGTTGAGGGGACAATTTGCATATTAGCCTTTTATTATATAGGATATACACTGAGTGGCCAGATTATTATGTGTTCAGAGATTATAATAATCTGGCCGCTCAGTGTATGTAATACTTTCAACAATAAAGAATTATTGAAAGAAAAAGAAAGAAAGAAAGAAAGAAAGAAAGAAAGAAAGAAAGAAAGAAAGAAAGAAAGAAAGAAGGAAAGATTCCAGGATTAACTCGGGAATCCTCAATACTTGTAACATAGCCTGGGGAAATACTGTAAGAGCAATTCATGCTATTCATCAAAATGAAAATCTAGTTTCTGAAGCTGGGACAAAGATATTTCTTGAAATGTCACAATTCATCTAGAAGATCGTTCCAGACAGTGGGAACTACATGCACAAAAGCACTGAAGTGTAAAACACTATGGCAAGCGGGAAGAACATACAAGCTACTCAGAATTTTTGAAGCAAGAAAGGCACAGAGTGTGATGTGGAGAGGTGGGTGGGGACAGGATGGAGGAACAAGAGGTAAAACCAACCTCAGTAAACTAGAGAACCAGTCTAAAGGGCTTTGTATATTTTACTAAACAACATGGATTGTTTTTTTTAATGGAAACAGTGAAATATTTCACACAGGGAGGGACTCAAGAAGGCTGTGATTTACGAAGTTTATTTTTGCAACTGAGTGTAGTATGGACAAAAGGGGTCTAAGAGAAAAGCTAGGGGATTAATTAAAAGCTATGTGATAAGGTCTGGGAGGCAGATAGCATAGATCAGGTTGATGTAAAGAACTAATCCAATTAGTACTGAGTGACAAAGGTTATAGTGGTAACTGCAATCCTCAGTGAGAAAGAGTTCATTCCAACCAACTGCACTGTTTTTCAATTTTCCTATCCCTGAGATGCTGCTAGTCCAATAAAACAAACAGCATATGTGAACTTTTTTTAGGAGACCAAGGTCACTTTTACACACACACTACTTGTAAAGATCTTGGGCCCCACTGGCATAGTTCAATGGATGAGTGTCGATGTATGAACCAGGAGGTCACTGCTCAATTCCAGGTCAGAGCACATGCTTGGGTTGTGGGCTTGATCCCCAGTGTGGGGTATGCAGGATGCAGCTGATCAATGATTCTTTCTCATCATTGATGTTTCTCTCTCTCTCTCCCTCTCCCTTCCTCTTTAAAATCAATTAAAAATATATTATATTAAAAAAAAGAAGAGAGAAAATGTTGGCCAGTCAAGATGTGAGGCATTGTAGGATGAAGAGGGGAAAGGATGGGGAAGAAAGAAGAGAAAGAAGAAATCATTCTTAAAATGGATACAAGCCAGGGTGGGCAGCCAGGTGAAGAGTCTGACACATTTAAAAACATCTCAGTAGCAACCATAGTTTAAAACGTATATCCTTGGACCTCCACACAGTAATGCTATAATTTTATTATTACACTTTCCAGTACACACTTCGGGCTGCAGGATTGAGACTGAGATGCATTCGAAGACTGGGAAGAAAAACTGTCTTTTATTTACAAAGAAAGAAAGAAAATGAATATATATATATCAAAGACAGAAAGAAATATTTTTATCAGTTTTGAACACAGTCACAGAAATAGTCTTATAAAAGCCCTTTTACTCCATACGTGGTAACAGTCTCAATAGCTTGACCTAGTTTCAGGCACCTTTTGGAGCAGTGGCTCCCAGTGGAAATGGGGCACCTCAGTGAGTGATGTCATAGGTTACTTCAGACACACACAGAGGCAGCAGTCAGAGGTCATGCTGCACTGGGCAGAAAGATCCATGGCCTATTACTCTCCTGAGGACAGTCTATCTTCCTTTTTCATAAGACAATATATATATATATATATATATATATATATATATATATATATATATATATATATATCTTAGCATTCCACACACTTGGCAATCAATAATTAAGGGAAAAAGAAGAAACATATAGTCCTCAGGCTAACTTAAAGATAGGGGATTCTTTATAAAACAACAACAAAAACACTCACATAACATTTTTTTAAAAAGCTGCATGCCCCCTACTGGGGATTGAGCTCACAACCTGGGCTTATGCCCTGACTGGGGATTGAATTGAGACTTCCTGGTTCATAGGTCGAAGCTCAACCACTGAGCCTCTGGGGCCAGGTAAGATAGGGGATCCTTTATCTGAAGGTTATGGGTTTATTTGAAAGCAGCTTTCATTCCTGCCGACACACACACACACACACACACACACACACACACACACAAAATATCTTCTTTCTTAGCAAACTCTGTCTGCTACACACTTTCTCCACATTTCTCATCACAGGGCCCAATTACAGCAATTGTTTTTTTTGTAGCAAATTTCCTCCTCCCTTCCTTCTGCCCCGACTTTGATTCACCTGTCGATTGACATTGTTGCTTCATTACTTGCTGACAGGTCAAATGCAAACCAGGTCCCTCAGTGAATTGATTTTAATCATTTTCCTCCTTAACACAATCCCTCCAGTGGATTGTCAGGCGTGTACAGCAGACTGGAAGATCAAAAGCCTATGGCGGCTTTGAGCTCCACAATTTCGGGCCTTGAATCAGACAGAGTTGTATGGGATGTGCTCCTGGAGTCCTCCATTGAATTAGAGTACTCATTCCACTGCTGTTGGGAGTGCCCACTGCTGACAGCTTACAGTTCAGGTCCCCTTTGGAACTGCCCTCAGTCAAAAGGGGTGCCTCATGCCACAACTGATGAAGATGGGGGCGAGGTACAGACACTTAGCTCTGTTGGCTTTATTTGGGACAACTCTGAAGGACCTAACCCTAGAGTAAGCTGCGGGATTTGCCAAGGTTTCACTTGGACTCATTAATCAGCTGCCTCCTGCATGCCCCCTACTGGGGATTGAGCCCATAATCAGAGCATGTGCCCTGACCTAGAATCAAACTGTGACCCCCTAGCTCCCTCCTGGCAAGCCTGCCTCCCTCACTTCCACTCGGAAATGAATGACAGCACACTCCTAAACTATCCTCCTTACAATCTCAAATTTCAGAATCTGTTTTCAGGATACCAGACAGAAGTTCTGCCTCTTCTTCCTTTGTGATTCATTTGCATAGGGTTCCTCTTGGAGTGATTACACGATTACACCTGCATCACTGACACGAGTTTTTATTTGTTAGATGGATTGTTCATTTTAAAATGCCTCACAGGGTCTCCGGCCACGGCCTTGGTACAAGCCCAACTACCTCTCAGAAGCTTGCCCATATTTCAGCAGATGACAGGTGCTCATTAGGAGATGGAACACAGGGGGCTAGTTGTAAGGGATTTACATTTTTATTAAACTTCTTTGACTGTAGCTTCATTTTTGTTATAGAATTGAATTCATTTTTCCAAATTGTGCACCTGTGCACATGGCTGCCATGAGGCTGAATCCCATGCTTTATTTTCTCATCTAGAGCTAAGTGGGGCACGTGTGGATACTGCAGAGCTAGTGCCAGAGATTTCACGGTATCATATGCCACCTGTTTTGTTGGAGAAAATGTTATTGCTCCTAGGTCTTGCTCTCCACAACCTGGCCAGGAATCAAGCCATGAGTGATGAGCCCAAGTTAACCTGTAGTGATACTTAGCTCCCAGCGAGCATGCGTATCAATTGGAGAAGTTGTAAAATGCAGATTTCTATTTCAGTAGGTCTGGGGAGAGAATGAGACATCTGGAATATCCTCGAGCTCTCCAGGTGCTCCAGGTGACCACAGCCTCTACTTTCTAAAACACTGAGCTCCATATTCTTTGTTTTCCCTATGAAAGAGCTATCCCCAATGTGATGATTATACTTAAAGTTAGTATGAAGGTTTCCAAATAAGCTGGGCCAATGCTGCATTGAATGCAGTTTCAGCTAGACCCCGTGTAGATCAGACACAATGAATAAAAAATGGCAACCCATCCAAATGGAACAGGGTCATCTGTACTAACAGTGACCACAAAGTAAAAAGCTCATCACACCAATTACTTCATATCCTTCCCTCAATGTGTGGTAGCATCATTTAGCATATGCTAGACATTGTAAACTTATATAATTATCACTTCAAAGTGGGTTTTTTTTTAGATCTGGAGGATAAAATAGAATAGTTTCCCATTGCTATAATCTCTTTATTATTTAAAAATATATTCTTTACTAATTTTAGAGCTATAGGAAAGGAGAGAAAGAAACATCAGTTGGTTGCCTCCTGCAGACTCCCTATTAGGGATTGAACCTGCAAACCTGAGCATGTGCTCTGATCAGGAATAGAAGCAGGAGACCTCTCAGTGCATGGGATAATTTTCAACCAACTGAGCCACCGACTAGGGCTCTGCATGTTAAACAAATCATTGTGAGCTTAGAGTCATTATAAAGTCCTAGTCACACATCCAAGGACAGAGAATGAAAGCAGTCAGAGTTTTAAAAGGGGCAAAACCTTTCACAGCAAATTCCTTGAAGAGCTACATATACTTTTAACCTCAAATGCTATGAGATCTGCAGGAAAGATAGTTGTCCTTGTGGTTGGAGCCCAATCTTGTAAACAGCCAGGCTATCCCAACAGTTCCCTTTTTCCTTCTAGGCTTCCCTAACTCGCAATGTTTAACTCCTTTATAGAAAGAATAGAACTTTGCATTTGTCTCTAGGAAAATTGGAAATTCCTCCAGATGGTTCAATTACTAAACACTTGGCATGCTAAAGAATACCGTTTCTTCCAGTTGACTTTCTTCCTTCTGAATGATGGACAATGAACCTCTTTTATTCACTGCACTATAAATCTGGAACCTAGCACTGCTTTGTGAAGATTGCTTTATTAGGTGCCAAGAGAAAACCAAAAGGTAATGAGAAATATATGACTCTCAATTAAGATGAAAGCGAATGGCTAATAGTGAATTATTCAAGCATCTAGGCAGCACATCTTCTGACAGTCCTTTCAATTCCAGACCACACATTTTTTCCAATACACTGCCATTTGAAAACCCCATCGCCAGAACTGCATGTCTTTGCATCACAGTAAGATGTGCCAATCACAAAAATTGAGCAGCCCACTAGACAAAGCAGACTGACATTCAAAACCACGACAGAGGGACCTCGTGATCTTTACATTTGTATCCCTGAGGCCAAGGTTCACAGCATATAACTTTCTATCTTATCACAAAAACCTTGCTTCTGAGAACAGAAAAGCAAATCTTTCAACACACTTTAGAATATTAAAGATATTAATTTAAATTATTAAATAATAATTTTGCTGGGAAAGCGAGATGGGAGAGGCAACATATTCTTCTAAATTATTCCCTTCCAGGTTGGGGAGCTTCCTAAATTGTATTCTAACACAATTTATGAAATATATTTAATAGTAGAAGACAAAAACAAACACAGAAGCTTCTAATCAGCTGAGAACAAAATAATAACACCTTACTTTCTGTGATAAAGGAAAAGGAGCAGCACAAAGGAACTAGTCGATTTCTCCCATTTGGGGGTTGAGGGCTATCAGATAGTCTACACAGAGGAGAAGACACTGGAACCTCATGGGTCAGTGGCAGTGCTGGTCATAGGTGAAATGGAAAAATCACACACTTTTTTAAAGCAGAGTTCCTGAGCAAAAGTCTGGAAATATATAAAAGTACAATGCAATCTCATGATACTGTGATCCAAAATGGTTAAGATGAATTAAAGACACATCTTTAGAAATGCAGGTGCCCTCTGCAAAAATAATGAAAAGCTGATAGAGATTAGAAGTTATACTGAGGGGTGCCTTTCCTCAGAGAGTAATCAGTCTTAGTAATTATTGAGAACCATTGGTGGATTATTTACTTGGGAATGATATGATCAGATCTAATTTGTCAATGATAACATTGGCTGCATGCAAAGTACATGCAGGAAAAAGGGAGAGGGAGAAAAAGCAAAGATATCATTAAGAAGCCACTGTCAGGTAAAGGATAATGAAGTCTATTACTAGATCATTAAAGAAATTTAAGTGGAGGAATAAGACACAATTCAGGAGAAAAGTCAATATAATTTAGTAACAGATTAGAAATCTAATAATAGAACCTTAGACTACATAGTTTTATTTTCTTTAATTTAACTGTTTCATTTAAAGCTTATTAAACAATTAAAACTTTTGGATCTTGTTTTACAAAGTGTTTTCAAGCCAGATCACCTTTAACCAGTACTGACAAAATGTATGTATTTTACTTAAATATGTAATTTTACATATATTTCTCTTAAAGTTTATTTTGATGGTATTTTATTTTATCCAAGTTAACAATATCAGTTGTAATCTTAATCTATAGTTATTTATAAATTCTACAGGTGAAAACTTTAATTTGCATTAATTTTGTTGTTGTTAATCCTCACCCAAGGATTTTTTTTCCATTGATTTTTTAGAAAGAATGGAAGGGAAGGAGAGAGACACAGAGAAAAAACATTTATGTTAGAGAGATACATGGACTAGTTGCCTCCTGCACACAGACATGCACACACAGGCCCTGGGGTTGAGCCTACAACTGAATTGATTAGAATTGAACCTGTGACCATTCAGTCCATAGACCAGCAATCTAACCAATGAATGAAACTGGCTAGGGTTTAATTTGTATTCATTTTTATTTTGCTTCTTTAAATGTAGAACAGTTATATTTACATATCTATAATCTTTTAGAAGGCTTTTGAATCAACATAGAGCTGGCAATCAACATTCTCTATACTGTCCCTTTTTTATTTTATTTTAACATACACCAACTGTAGAATAATAAGAAAGATTTATGAAGCATCATATAGGTCAATTCTCTCCTGAAGAGTAGTTCTATATAGAACCAATTTTGAGACCAATTAGTTTACAAATTAATGACAGAGGTGTAGAGCCAGGAATTGTCTTCTCAGATGGCTACTCTTAGGTAGGTACTTATCATCTGGTGTCTTGGTTCCTTCATTTCCAAAATAGGAAGGTTACCTTATATAATAAAATACTAATATGCAAATTGACCAGCAGAATTAATGGTTGGCGGGGGGGGGTGAGGGGGGAGTCAGGGCTGGTGAGCGGGCTGGTGCCAGTGGGCAGAGGGAGGGGATGGTGATCAGGGGCAGTGGTGACCAGTGGTGGTGGATGGGTGATGGAGGGGGAGGGCAGCAACTCCCCACAAGGAATGGGCCTAAGCTGCCAGTTGGCCATCCCCCGAGGACTTCAAGACTGTGAGAGGGCACAGGAGAGGCTGAAGGGACTACCCAAGTGCATGAATTTTCATGCACCTGGCCTCTAGTAAAGATAAAAATAAAACCCTCCCTTAGTTTTAGTTTACAAGTTAAGAATAAAGACCAACATCACCTGTTCAGTTGTGTACACAGCCCCAGTTCTGAGGAAGAGGATAAGACCAGAGAACCTAATCTGTAATAACTCTGAATGCTACAGTGAGGCCACTGACTTCTGAGCTGCCCACAACTTATGGGGAGGGGTTGTAGGATCAATTTGGTCATCTTTTGGAGTAGGTAATATGTACTCAGATTAACATTATTCTCAAGAATAACAGCAGCAGAATCCGAGGAATTCTCAAAGAAATCAAGTGTGATTTACATGTAAAAAAGCATGAATAAAAACATCAGGAAAAAGATAAGTTAATAACAATGATTATCTCTTTACATAGGCATTTCTAAAGTGATAAGTTAAAAGACTCACATTATGTTTCACACCTCACAGACTCTCCTCAATGCAGATAGTCATGTGGTACCTGGGGTCCCTTTCCATTGCAATGAGCAAAGAACTCCCCACCCAATGAACAGAACCAATTGTTGCTATTGAGCTTTCTATACTAAAGACATACAGGCAATAGGAACTTTTTTTAAGCAACCAGACAAGTGAAGAAGGAGAAGAAAATTTGGGAAGATGTCTGACCTTTATGATTCATTAGTTTATCCTTCAAAGCCCAGAGCCATAATCCTTCATGCAACTAGAGTGTGTACAAACATACCTGTTAATTCTTCAGGCAAGTGAATCTCCCCTCATGGGGTGAGAAATCAACTGTGAAATAGCCAGAACCTACTCTACCACCCACCACATCATATGGAGCTGCTTCAACATAGACCCTGGAACAATAAAATCCTCACCAGCAGGATACACCCTGTCTTCAACATATATGGGGGCCTCACAGAGCAGTCTTAAATGTCAACCCAGATACAGGAATGGGATTTTTTTCCCTTCTCTTGTACTATTTATAGCAGTAATTTTCAGGTGGTGCACCACAAGAACTTTTAAAACATGCAATACTTGACTATTTAGTCATGGGTCACTTGCCTCTTTTCCCTTACATTATATATCAAATTTAAAAAATGACAACAGCCAACACAACAATAGTAGTCCAGTGTGAATGAATCAAGATTATACTCTTTTCTTTGTCACATTGGCCAAAATTATATATTTTGGTGTGCTGCAAAATTTTAGTAATTAGTTTAAGTGTGCCATGAGATGAAAAAGGTTAAAAATTGCCAATTTATAGTATCAAGGTTAATTTCACAGAAAATCAGATTAAGAATTACTTTTTAGATTTTAGGTAAATAATTTTTAAAATAAATTATTGGGGCATATTGACAGATCCATTATATTCAGTTAAGGTGGAAGTTATACAACAACAACAAAAACGGTCAGAAAAAATTAACGCTTAAGTAGGTACTCCTGTTTATGGCCAAAAAATACAGTAGAACCTACAGACAACCTAAACACATTATAGCCTTGATTTATAATATCACGATTCTCAAAACTATCTATTTAAGGATATTGTGCAAACGATAATTTCCTGTTTATATAATATTTTTAACAATTCCTATTTAGCATAGAAGCCCCTTGGATCAAGAAATCACTCTCCTTCTAAGAAAAGACACTCCAAACAGAACCAAGATGGAGGCATAAGTAAATGCCTGAACTCACTACCTCCCACAACCACATCAAAATCACAACTAAAATACAGACAAGCCATCATCAAGAACCACTGGAAAGATGGCTAAATGGAAGTCCTACAAGGAGAAGTAAAGAAGAAAGCACACTGAGACTGGTAGGAAGTGTGGAGGCACAGAACAGACTGGTGTGACACCCACAAGTGCCGCTTTTTCAATCAAGAGGGAGATAGTCTCTGTGGGAACCATCCAGAGAAGCAAGAGGTCCCAGCCCCACACCAGACCACTAGCCCAGTGTTCCAGAGCTGGGAAAAGAAGTAAGAACTATGGGCTGCAAAAACTAATGCAGATTGTGGCTCAGTGACACACAGGCTGCTGGAGAACCAGCTGCTGTTCCTAAAAAGCTGGCACCACAAATTAAACTTATAAGGTCCCACTTTCTCTGAGTTCCAGTATCAGGGCAAGGGTGGAGGGGAACAATGGGGGGAAAAAGAGGGACATCTATAATAAGCTCAACAATAAAGATTTAAAAAAAAAAAAAAAGGAAACACACTCAGTTCTTGCACTATGAATGGGATAAGTGCTTTCTGGTTTTTTTTTTTTTGGTTTTTTTTTTCAGGAAGGGGTGATGGATTTGCACTGATCAATGAGGTGTCAGTGGCTGGAAGCTCTTGTGAGAGGTCCACACATCTGCAAATGGTGTAGGATGTTAGTCTGTAGCCCATGTAACTTGGCCATCATATTGGCAGCTTTCTTTCTGGAATGAATAACTATTGTTTCTCACATTTTATAGATGAGGAAATTAATGCTGGGAAAATAAGTAATTTGATCAAGGTCAATGAGAAAAGGATTTAAACCAAAAAATAAAAAAAGAGAACATCTCAGTCCCAATGCAGCACTTTAAGTCAAGGCTCCATATTGTCTCTGTGTCTGACACTATGAGGCAAACTAAGAAGCCCTATTGTTCATAGGAAAAGGAGGTTACCATATCTACACAGGGATAAAACCCACTTTCCTGGACCTGTACCATCTCAAATCAAAATCTCAAAAAAAAAAAAAAAAAAAGGCATCTGGCATTTTAGATATATCAAAAGACCTCATCTCTATATGCCTAATTTTGAATGAAAAAAATATCAAATTCTGTGATTTTATGTCACCTGTAATTAGGTTGCATTTGTCATCAAAGACATTTGCAAGAGGGAATACAATGGGTGGGAGCTCAGCAATACACAGGTCTAATTTAATTTATTACTAAGAACATCTTTCTAGAGATCACAAAAAAACCACTTTTATCATAAGGTTTTTGTTACTCATCTAACCACCTATAAAAAGTAAAATTAATTGAGAAAAGATAATAGTCTGCATTCACAGTGTCTCTTCAAGAACACATCTGCCCACCCCTATTCCTCCGTCCTTGTTAATTCTCGGTGTACCACTTTTAATACTGGATTTTATAGGTCTGTTTCAAATTCATAACTAAGAAGATTTTCAGGTATTGAATTTATGTTAAGGAACTCCATCTGGTGATTCTAATCCTCTGTCTTGCTTACTTCTCATTTTTCACATTTTGCAGCACTTAGAGAATGTTTCTAACTCTTGAACCAAAGTTGATTTTATGTGCATATTTAAAAGAGAGAAAAATCTGAAATCCCCATGCTTAATAATTTTATATTTTCTGTTGGGCTCCTGAAAAAAAAAAGCAGAATTAAATATTTTTTTTAAAAAATGGGTTGATTATTTAAATCAGACTTTAATCAAGGTTAAATGTGGAGGTGAATAGAGGGCATGTGTTAAAGCAACACTTCTTAGTCAGTGTCAACCACTCCCAATATATTTTTAGAGGACACCTATCATAATACTTACCAAACTATTGAATATTTGCATACACACACACACACACACACACACACACACACACACACACACACACAGTGAGGCACACACACATATACACAGAATCATAGGATCTGGAGTATAAACTCACCTTACTTTTTTACTTTCCTTTAATACTAGAGGCCCAGTGCATTAATTCATGCACAGGTGAGGTCCCTTGCCTGGCCGTGATCGGGGCCAATCAAGGCCATCTTGCCTAGTCCTGATAAGAACCAATTGGGGCTGGCCGGCCAGGGTGAGGGATCTCACCCATGCATAAATTCATGTCCTGGGCTGCTGGAGGTTGGCTGTGGGAGTCCACTGACCACCAGGGGGCAGCTCCTGCATTAATCATCTACCCCATGGTGGTCAGTGCATGTCATAGTGACCTATCAACTGGTCATTCAGACAGCTAGTCATAATGGTCGCTTAGGCAGATTATATATATATATATATATATATATATATATATATATATATATATATATATATACACACACACCCCCAAAGGGGATCAAGCCCACAACCCCCAGGCATGTGCCCTTGACTGGAATTGAACCTGGGACCCTTCAGTCCATAGTCCAACTCTCTATCCACTGAGCCAAACCAGCTAGGGCTGTTAGTTTTAAAACCAACTGTTGATATACAGGAATGTTTCAAGCATAACAATGGTTCCCCTTGCTTAAAAGACTAAGACAGAATGGGTAGAGTAAAATTTAAAATGGAAATTGCCTGTGTTCAAGCCATAAAAGCACAAACCTTCTGAGGAAAAGGGGAGGGGGACAGAGAATTATTCTGATGTTTTCATTTGAAATATTCAACCAGCTGGCTGAAGTTTCTGCCTTTCATCTAGCATCCTGGAGACCAGATACAGTTTCCTGAAAATGTTTACAGCTCTTGCAGTTGCTTTGGTCAAAATAGTTTGCATCTTCCCTCCAGCCAGATAAAACACATCTCTTAAAAAGCAGGTCCAAGGGATTGCCAGTGTCTGCCTCTTTCTAACATTACTCCTAATTCTCGCCATTCTGTCAAATATTTTATGGAGGAGGAAAAAAAAAAATGATCAAACGAGTAGAAAACTCCAAACTTCAAAACTCAAACTAAAATGCTCAGTGTCATTTTAAAACATTTTTGGGGAAATCCAAAAGAACAAACAAAATCAGAGGCAAGCAAAAGAACAAAACATCCAAGGGAAAATTCTTACTATCAGCTGTCAAGTTTAAAAAACAACACTAAGAGTAAGGATTCTTTTATAGCACAACTCAGGGTAGGAACTTATTTCAGTGTCTTATCCATACTTTTATCTTTTAACGCTTGCCTCTAGCAACTCCAAACCATGGCAAAACTTGCACCCTCACTCCCAACTACTATCCTATCTTTAATCCCAACACAGTAGGCACTCAGATTCCTTTGAAAATTATTAACAATGATATTTGGAAAACACATAGCCCTTCTGTTCAATTAAAGAAGCACACCATGTTAATCTTCAGTTTAAAAAAAAATAAGTGAAGATTCATTTTTTAAAGGTGGCAGTAAAAAAACTCTGAACTTCCCAAAGCCAAGATCAATAGAGCTTTGGCAAACAATAATGATCGCAGGCACACTCTGTCAATAGCTGCTCAGAAAATATAGCTTGACTCCGATGGGCCTGATGCTTGGGCCCTTGGCCAATCTTTTGCTTTTCTCTGAGCAAATGTCAAAATGTCAAGAAAATGCCTCTGTGTGAGTGAAGTCCACTATACTCTCCTAAGCCAAACATTGACATCCAACATTGCTGACTGGTGGAGGGGAAGCCAGATCCTGAGTGAGAGGATGGCTAGAGATAGGGATGCTGGTGACATTGGTTGGGCGGATGTCATCACTACTGTCAACTACATCTGATGTAATCGCTGTGGTCATATTAGTGATGGAATGGGAGCAGGGATAAATATATTACAGACATAGCCGCTCTCTGGTTATTCCTGTCTCCCCTGCCAGATAAGGATTTGTTTCCAAAGTGAAAATCCCTGGTATTTAATACCCACCACTGCTCAATGCCTGCTTTTGATCTATCCTTCCTACATGAGTCTATTCTTCTCTTGCCCTTTCTTGCCTTTCCCTGCCCCATCGTCCTCTCATTTCTGCATCATCATTTCATTCCTCCTCCGAAAAGTGTACACACGGCTACAAAGACACAGGCAGCCTGGGATGATGGAAGAGCTCTGCACTTGGATGAGAGGCCTGGGAGCTAGTGTCATCCTCATTTCTAACTTGCTTTGTGACCCCACCCAAAGCATGTTTCTGTCTTAGAGGCTTGGTATTCTGATCTGTAAAATGAACAGAGGCATGAGACAGATGGTCTCAGAATCTTCTTTCTGTATTAAAATAGAACCAGAGGAGTGTTCATTCAGAAGACCTGGATTAGTGTAGAAGCTCATCTGTTTACTAGCCGGGTAGCTTTCTACAATAGTTATTTTTTCTAATCTCTAGTTTCCTAGAGATTTGTAAAATAAGATGGATATACTGATATCTATTTCATAGGATTATTAAGACAATTAAAGGAGACAGTGTAAAGACACTAAGGTTTATAGAAAGAACAGTTAATTACAAATCTGGTACTAATAAAAAATAAACATTGGGAGAGATTGTCTACATAGACACATCCCAAGCAGACTTTGTAAGGCTCTGACACTGGGTCTGCAGGATTTCCAAGAAGCCAACCTGCCTCTCTTAATAGCTTAAAAGATACACAAATAAGTTCATTGTCACTTCTATAAAATAAAATATTACAAACTAGACTTACTGAACCTTTGTCAGATACCAGGCACTGTGCTGGGACTTATGTAACTTAGCTCTTTAAAGGCTCTCAATGACACAAAGAAGCAGATCCTATTATTGGTTTCACTTTACAGAAATCAATCATGGGGGCGAGGGGATTGGTTAAAAATGTCCCACAGGGCAGCAACTTGGACTTGAACCAAAGTCAGTGTGATTTAAATGCCTGTGAGCTTAACCCTCCAGCTTTGCTGGCTCTATTATTTACAAAGGCTTGTGCAAAGCATAAGATGTTTTAAAAACCATTCTGCATTTCACCATGAATGCTATGTCCTTATAAATAAACGAGTTACTTACTTGCTGGCAATCAATCCTTCAGTTCTTGAAGCTTAATTATTCACATGATTATGCTCATCAAGAAAATAAAATCAAAAAAGAAAAATAATCTTAAGCTGGGGAGACTCCACTTCTGTCAATTACCTACATTTCTCTTTTCAAAAGCAAACTATCACCTGAGAAATCCCAAAAATATCAGAGAGGATATACCTATTTATAGGGAAAGATGCTGCTGAAATCATGTAAATCCTGAACTCAAGGGTGTTACCTCCAATAAGACTCTGAGAGTGTGGTAACAACTTAACAATTAAGATTTTATCTCAGAGAGAAACCTGGGTTTGATTCCCAATTTCCCTTGTAATAGTTTTGGACCTAATGCAAGTTATATAGATATATATGAGGGATAATATAATAGGATGCAATTCAGACAGTTAATAAGAGTTTTAAATGACTTATATATCTGAAATGTTAAGCTTGCTTACCATGGTTACTGACATGTAGATGTTTACTAAATGTTATCTATTGTTATTATTCTTTATGTACATTCTTCTACTTCCCATTCTTATTTCTCTAATTCTCACACCTGTTATATTCAGGTTAGGAAGAGTCTTAAAGCTGTATCCACCTTACACATAGCCTTTTAGCTCCAACTTTGAGGAATTAATATTTGTTTTAATGAGTATTTTTAAATTTTATTTTGAAATTACATTTCTTGGAGTGGAATCCTATCTAATAAAGAGAGAATATGCTAATTCACCTTCACACCATTACAAAGATGGTGGCACCCATAGCCAATAAGGAGGGGATATGCTAATTAACTGCTATGTCCTAAAAGATGGCGGTGCATACAGCCACAGATGGCGGCACCCAATCCCCTCAGCTTCGCCTGCCTCCAGAATTCCTCAGTGCCTTCAGTATCCTAGCCACGTAGGCCTGTCCGAGGTGCAGGCAAGCCTCAGATGGCAGATGCCCATCTGCCCAGGGCTGCCCGAGGCTCAGGTAACCAGGGCTGGCCTAGGCTTGAGCTGCTGGCAGTGGCAGCAGCAGAGGTGTGATAGGGCATCACCTTCCCCTAATCTCTAAGTTGCCTCCCGCCCCTGAGGGCTCCCAGACTGTGAGAGGGGACAGGATTGGGTTTAAGGACCCCCCTCCAGTGCATGAATTCTCATGACTAATATGCAAATCTACCAAATGGTGAAACAACCATGCACTGACCACCAGGGGGCAGATGGTCAACACAGGAGCTGCCTCCTGGTGGTCAGTGAGCTCCCACAGGGAGCTTCTTTTATCTCTACAGCAGTGCTAAGGACCTCTTGTGGGATGTCCAACTGCTGGTTTAGGCCTGCTCAAGCCCAGTCAGACATCCCTCAAAGGGTCCTGGACGGAACTCTCCTTCCCCCCCCACCCCCCCCAGTGAATGAATGTTGTGTACTGGGCCTCTAGTCCTATATAATAAAACCCTAATATGCAAATTGACCAAATGGCAGAATGACCAGAGGAATGATCAGTCACTATGACACCCACTGACAACCAGGGGACAGACATTCAACCAGGGGCAGATCCTGCAAGAGGGAGGTGACTGGGCAGCGACAGGGGGGGGCGGGCCAACAGGCAAGTGGTGCCACACTGCCAGCCAAGGTGGGTGCCAACAAGGGCCCCATGATTGCCCCACCTGCTGGTCACCCCACAGATGGCCCTGATTGCTGGCCAGGCCTAGGGACCCTACACTATATTTTGGGAACATTTTTTTAGATTTAAAAATTAAAACCTGGCAAGGCTACTCTAACACTGAAAAAACAGAATGATGCGAAGATGACATGTATGGACTCTGGCTTGCATTTTGTGGTCAACCCTGATTCTGACACTTATAGCTGTGTGTCAAAGCCAATTACTTAACTTATCTCTGCTTCAGTTTTCCACCCATAAGATGAGGAAAACGGCACTACTGCCTCAGAAGGATAATCTTATGTCCTACTTTTTGTAATCAGGGCAAAAATATGTAGCTGCCTATACAACAGCAAGATGCCTTTCACCTGTATGAAAAGTATGATCACTGGTACATGCAGCTTCCTGGGTTGTGAGAGGGATGTCTGACTGCCAGTTTAGGCCCAACATCCCCCAATGGGTCCGGATTGCGAGAGGGCACAGGTCAGGCTTATTCCCCCCATCACAAATTTCTTGCACTGGGCCTCTAGTTGAGTAGAATATTATCTGAGGGTTTGTCATATATTGTGTTTATTATGTTGAGGTACTTTCTGCTATTTCTTTTTTATTAAGTGTTTTATTTATAAATGGATGTTATATCTTATCAAATGTTTCTTCTGCATCTACTGGTCAGATCATATTTTTTAGGCTTTTGTTAATGTGGTGCATTACATTGATCAATTTGCATACACTGAAACATCCTTGTGCCCTGGCATGAACTCCATTTCATTGTGATGTTTTTAATGTATTGTTGTATTTAATTTGCTAGTATTGTGGTCATAGAATATGCTTGGTATGATTTCCATCTTAAATTTCTAAAGACTTGTTTTGTGAGACTGTTCCATATGCACTGGAGAAGAATGTATAATTTGATATTCTGGGATGAAAGGTTCTGTAAATGTCAATTATGTCCATTTGGTCTAATGTGTCATTTAAGGCTTATATTTCCTTATTGATTTTTTTTTGTGAGTGATCTATCTACAGCTGAAAATGGAGTATTTAGGCCCCCTACAATCCTAAAATCTATATTTATTAAATGTAAGTATGTCTATACCTGCTTTTCTGTGGAAGCTATTTTTTTAGAGAAACATTTTCCACCCTTTCACTTTGAATCTATCTTTGTCTTTGCAATAGAGATGTGTCTCCTGAAGGCAGCATATAATGAGTGTTTTTTGTTTGTTTGTTTTTTGTTTTGTTTTTGTTTCTTGTTTCTTTGTTTTTTATCCAATCTGCTAGTCTGTGCCATTTTCTCAATGAATTCAATTCATTTACATTTAGGATCATTATTGATGTATAACGATTTTCTATAGTCATTTTACCCTTGGCAATAATCAATAATTTGAAACATGAGTATTTAGGAAAGCCAAAACATCTTAAGTGTTCATTCATTGTTATAATTAGCTGACAGAAGGAACTCATGTGAAAGGCTTTCTCCATGCCAATCTGCTTAAAAAGAAAGGCTAGAATAATTATTAATATTAAGAATGTATAGCTTAAGTATTATAACTTTGTCTTAACTCATTTGAGCTGCTATATTAAAAAGACCATAGACTAGATGGCTTAAGCAACAAATACTTATTTTTTACAGTTCTGGAGGGCTTGGAAGTCCAAGATTAAGACACAAGCAGATTTGGTTTCTGGTGAGAACTGGCTTCCTGTTTCACAAACAGCTATCTTCTAGCTGTTTCCTAGGATGTTAGAAGGCAGGAAAGAGTTCTCTGAGACCTCCTATATAAAGGTACTAATCCCATGCATGAGGGCTTCAACTTCATGATCTAATCACCTCTTAAAAGCCCTACCTCCTAACACATACAATCACCTTGGGGTTAAGTTGCAATATGTGAGTTTTGAGGGTAAATGAACATTTAATCCAGAAAAAAAAACTTCATACTCAATTGATAAGCTCGTCCCTTTGGCTTTCTTTTTCAGGTCTGGGTAGCTTTTTCATTTCTTCAAGTTTGATTTTTAGAACCAAAATCTACCCTAAGACATCCTTAATCTATTCCCATCATAGACCACTGTTTAATGTAGTTCTATAGCATTGACATGAGTGGGGAATCTCTCTCTAACCACTTTAAGTTATCTCTAGTCTTCTCAATGCTAGAGAAAGATTCATGAAGAAGGCAAATGAAACTAAAAGCAAGTCAAGGAAATGAGCATAACAATTTGGAGTTTTGGTGGGCAATTAAGCTCAAGAGCAGCACGGAGCGGCATTATTAAAAACTATGAAACCTGTGACCTGACTGTATATTTCACTTTGAAGTGATAGCATCCAAGACTAATAGAGAAAGAGATGTGAGGTCTACATCGTAAAGTTTGATGACAAAGCAGGCCCATGAAATTTTTTATTAATGCAGGTCTGTTCCAGAAATTTTACTGAATACAATGACTGTCTACTCATACATGCAAGCCATCTAAGCACACACAGATAATAAACTACCTTCACAGCAACACACCAAGAGATAACATTATATCTTAATGCTTTGAAAGATTGAGGGAAATTAAAGCTGGGGGTGGGCAATTAAGCCTTATATGCCATGCTGCACCTGCCTTAACCTCAGAACATTAAAATAGTCTAAGCAAAAAACAGCCTCAAAGGATTTTGTTAGGCAACATTAAAATCTAATATTAAAAGCTAGAAGATGTCTCCTATATTGAGCCATGCCTACATTTTATAGCCAACAGAAATAGAACTGGAACCTAGAGGCTTCTGTTTATTTCAGCTCCTCATACCTTAGAAATCACTGGTGCCCCATTTTCCCAGAATCAATTTGGGTCCTACACACACTGCCAGGGCATTTTGCCATCTGGCATCTACATGCTGAAAATAAGCATAGTGATAAAAATAAAAGAGATATTAAACATTCTAGCCTAAAGGAAGCAAAGATAGTTTAGTCAACCTCCCACACTTTATAAATGTGAAAACTGAGATCCATGGAAGTCTGTTGTGAGTTACATCAGTAGCAAAACTCCAAATTTGTACACCAGAGCTCTTCCCTCTTCAGTATATTAAAATAGTTTAATGCAATAAGACCTACATATTTCTTTACTGTGCAGGGAGTGGGCCAAGATAAATTCAAGGGTACACTTTTAGCTCCCAAACTGAAGGTGAAATTACCTAGTTCACGTGAAAATGTTTTTAAAATACTTCCTTTCTACAATAGAACAATATAATGTATGATTTCCTTAAAGAACTGAATAACATGTCATTGCATCATAAAGTTCAGGAAAAGCTTAAAGGCTATCAGAGTCTAGATGTGTGGAATCTGCAGTGATTGTTAAGGTCTTACTTTTTTGGCATAGATTTTCTGATTTTAGCACTTAGTAGGTGCTTAGTTAGTATTTGTTCAGTGAGTTAGTATTTTCTTTCCTACAGACATTCACTAGCCTCTTTTTGCCGGTGTTAGTTCTACTACAAATCCCTAATTTAAATGTATAGCTTTCTATTTTTTCTGAAACAAGACAGTGAGATGTCCATGCTTATGTTACTAAGTATAAAGTGGAAGTACACACGTTCTAAATGAATACTTTGGGTTTCTTGTGTTGAGAAAACCTCATGACAATTTATAATAACTTTGCCACTGTGTCTTTTTCCTTTTTTTTTTTTTTTTTCTTTCCTTTTGGTCTTAGAGATTTACAGACATTTAAGAGGAAGGACTGTAGAAATCATCCAATAAAATCCCTAATCCAGTGCAGGAACCCTATTTCTAACCTTCATGATGGGCAGTTATTCAATGTTTCCCCATGCATTTGACAGGCACTGCCTAGACCAGTGAGGAGAATGGACTCAAGATCCAGAAAGACTTGACTCTCTAATCGCAGCTCTGCCATTTCTAAATGATATGTTCTTGGTTGTTTACTGAGTCTCTGTGCATCAATTTTCTCATCTGTATAATGGGAATGATAATAACTGTACCTGCTTCACATAGGTGTTATGAAGATCAAATAAGAATGCATATTCTTAGAACAGTAACTGAACACCCGAACAGCTATTTTTATTTGTTACTACTATTACTACTAATTCTAACTATAGTAGTACTACTATTGCTACTTCCTCCAATGATAGAGAGCTCAGTACATCCTAGAGAAGTTTATTCTGATTATTAGAACACTTTAAATGGATTATTATTCCTGTTATGGAGCCAAGTAAATCTTTCTATAACTTCTATCCATGGGTCATTGTTCTGTCTTCTAGACTTAGGCTGATTAATCAGAACCTCTTTTCTATATAACAGTCATGCAAATAGTTGATAACAGTTGTCAGATCCCTCCTTAAGCTCTTCTATACAGGCAGAACATTTCAAGTTTCTTCAACTCTTCATCTTGTAGCTCCTACTAGTCTCATCATTCTTTTCTGTGAATAATAATAACTCCAGTTATAAACGAAACACTGCTAAACTCTTTAGTTGCATTATGTAATGTACTTCTTAGCTCAAACCAAGAGAGGGGATTTCATATTCATATATATTGTACATGAGGTAACTGACTTGTCAATGACTAATAGTGGTAGAGTTGGGATTCAATAGCCAGCACACTGTGCCTCACAGGATATGCCTAGTTAGTCAATGTTTTCTTAAAATGTGGCAGCAGAAGGTACATAGGACTTGTGTATATGATACTTTTTTTTTTAATTTATAGGATTTACCATATCAACACCTATTTAAATGAGTTCTATCCAGAATTAGGGTAGTAAACTTTTTTAAAAATCTGAGTTCAGGGATTTATATAGCCCTATTACAATTTATCTATCTTATTTTAGGATCATTCTTCCTCCATGTTGAGATTCCTTTTAACCTTAAATCTGTCACTTACTATTTGAATATTGCACTAGCTCTTTACCTTGTCCATAGACCTTCAAGAGAATAGTAAATAGAGAGATACGAGGAATAAAAACAGGCAACTGGAAACTTTCTTCCAAGGTATTAATAAGGATTTCTAAATATCTGGCACTTTGCACACTGCCACTCTATCTCACATTCTATAAAGGTAGAGATATCATATCTCTGTCTGTTCAACCCTGGTGGTGACAACATTCTGAATTATTTCATGCTTTTGTCCATAGTTAATATCTATGAACCTAGAGTCCCACATCCCAGAAAGCTGTGTGAATAGGTCAGAGATGAGTCTTCTGATCTCTATATGGCAGATCCCAGGTCTTGCCTGTCTGTGTGCCTCAGTTTTTTTTTGTTTTGTTTTGTTTTTCACACATTGTTTACCGCTTACTTTAGATATTGCCTTTACAATGACTTACAGTTCAGTCTTGAGCACTCTTGGCTACTGGGCATCTACTTCTACTACGGCATGTTTGGATGGCTATTGTCTTAAGAGCACAGGCTTCTAATTGTTATTCTTAGGACAGCTGGTTTGTGTTCATTTATTCTCATTGGCCTCTATGCTAAAGGGCATGTGTTGTTATAAATGCTTCTTCATCACCTACATCATTTGGTCGATGCAATTTTTTACCAGACTAATGTTCCAGTCAGTTCTAGCTCTGTTTTTTTTTTGTTGTTGTTGTTGTTGTTTGTTTGTTTGTTTTTGTTGTTTTGTTTTTTATCTACAAAGATACTCCCTTCAATGAGTTTCTGCTGTTGCATATCTAACCTGAAAATATCAAGAGCACTATAATAAGGTGAAAAAACTAAGGTCAGCACCTCTCCACTGCAAGACAGAACTAGACTACTTAATGACTATGAACAGTCACAATGTTGGCCTTGAATCCAGAAATATCATTGCATTTCCTTCATGCTTTATGGTTATGTCGATGGTGTATAAATGCAAAGCACATAAAGGTTTTTATGCGTTTTTAGTACTTGTTTAACTCATCAGCTGTTTTTCTGTCTTTTTTTTAAAAAAAATAGTTATAAGTCTGTTCTCTTTAGTTTTCCCTGGCCTTCCTTCCTTCCTCCTTTCCTCTGTCTCTTTCTCTCTCCTCTTTTCTTCTGCATTTATTCTCTATGTCTCTAATAATACCATGAATCTATTTCTATGAATGAAGTCTCTATTCATGCAGAAGCTAGAAATAAGAAAATAAAAGGACTTTTAAATCAAAAGCCCTGCCTGACACATCATCTAAGAGAAATGCATCTCAGTGCATTTTCAAGTGTGAGGATTCCATTTTTAAATCCTGACTGCATAAACATAGGAAGATGCTGATCAATAAACAAAATATTATATTTCTCTGTGTTTTGAGCTATCTTTTTCACCTTTAATATGTTTATTACAGGCCTCATTAGCAAAAATTAAAAGTACAGGGGGCAATTAATGGAAGTAATAATATCTTAGTCCTATCCAGCCCCAGGCCATCACTGTCACAAAGGACTCTCTCACTAGACTTGCTGCACTGGGAAGTAAATGAAGTTGTGAAGTAGCATCTAGAAGCTTTGGAAACAGCAGTAGTTCAGGAGGCAGCTACAGCAAGAACAGTAGAACGATGAGCACCAATGGTGCTTTGAGTTAAATGCCAAATACTCTAGCATTTCAATAGAACTTTTTACCTCTGCTACAATTAGGTTATTAGAACAAGAGGTCAGTGGAGAAGAGATGAATAAAATATATTCAGAATATAATTAAGCAAATAAAATAAAGAGATATGTGGCAGACTTAATTAATAAAAACATAATATCCAGATCTGTAATAAAAAATAACATTACTATAATACTTGAGTGTTTGTGATGTGCTAAGACTGAGCTAAGGGCTTTCCTTGCATGTCCTCCCTTTATATACATAAGAAAACCAAGACAAGAAACTAAAAAATGCACCCTAGGGAATGTATCTAATAAATTGAATTGCTAAAAAGAGATCCTAGGTCTTTCTCACTCCAAGGTCCTATTTGTAAATTCCTCTGTCTACTGACTTCCATTGCATACCAAGTGTGCAATATTGAGAAAATATGCTGAGGTGTCCAAAATTGTCTTGGATATTTTTTCTAATTTGTGGTTTCTTCTGAAAAATGATTAAGGACATTCTGGTGAATCATAAGGACTGTCACACAATTACCTACCAAGGGCTGTCACATAGTGTCATTCTCTGAGGTTATGCCTGAAATCACACTGACAATTAAGTAGAAACTTAATTGATGGAATCAATTATGAGAAGGAGGCTGAATATAAATATAATGTTGAATGCATTAGTGGGAAGAGAAAATCAAATGGCATTCTAAGTAGTAGATATGCCAAATTCCAAAGAATCTATACTATGTCTATCGTGTTGTATTCATATTGCAAGCAAAGATTTATTCTCAGGAAAATTTCATCTGCCACATTAATTGATATTCTTAGTTTTATTAGATTATTTGCATATCATTTGTAAATTTGCAATAATTTTCTGGCCATATAAGAGCCTACAGCACCTGTATTTATTTTTTATGAATGCACACATTTAATAAACATTATAGTAAATATTTTGAGTCAATTGTGAAGATGCACAAGACTATTTGCCCTTAAAAAGGGTCCTTGCTTTACTCACATTTGAGACAAACAGCCACAAGAATGGACAGGACATTAGATAATCTATGTTGGCTTAAAACTCTTGCAAATAACACCTTATTGTATTTTGTATACAACAAATTGACTTCTGGAATTATTTTTTATACAGATACATAAAAATTACTTCAGATTTAATCTTGAAGTCTAAAGCCCAAGAATACTTTTTTTCCCTCTAAGCTTCACAGTGATTCTGATAAGCTTGTCACTATACCCAATTAATCATATTAAGCTAATGGACGAAGAAATAAAGATATTTCCTAGAATGGTGTTCTCAAATTTTTGACATGCACATGAATCACAAGATCTGTACAATGCAGATTCTGACTCAGAATGCCTGGGATGAGACCTCTGGTTCTGCATTTCTAAAAAGTTCCCACATGACCCAAATCATGTTTTAATGAGAGATTTTTTTAGAAACAAAGTGATGGCCACTTCAAAGCAGATAAAGATTGGACAAGCCAGTTAAAACGTAAGTTCAAAGTTATGTATCTTGAGTATGATCATGGTTACATGAAAGTATACATGTGACACACAAGTCTATGTACACACATTCATGATTGATTGAGAAACTAATCTCAAAGTCTTCATTGCTGCAGATTTTCTTAATATCTTTCCTGGAGAGAAAGAAAACTTGGACTTTTATATTAAGATTCAGAATTGAATTTCTTAAATGTATTTTACATTTGGGATTATAATAAAACAAGCAAACAATAAAGAAATAAAAACAAACAAACAAATAAGTTATCTTCTTTGACATAAGTCCACCTTTGAGAAATTGTAGGTAAAAGATGAGGCTTCATGAAGGAAAAATTTAAGATGAACCACATCAGATCCCAGATGGCATAATGATGCTATGATGATTAAGTAATCAAGGTATAGGCAACTGACCTGCTCAGCCCTCTTTGAAACTACATAACATATGGTCCTACTCTACATTTCTCAAACATCAATCCTCTAACCTCCAAGGAAAGCATGGCCAGGAAAAGAAACAAGCAGGGCCAATGCTCCCCACTCCACAGAATGGTGAATATAAAATCTGGATTTTGTACCACAGACTATTTCAAATATGTTCTCTCCCCTCCCCCCTATTTATTTCAATAAATCATGCACTCCACCTTCAAAAGAAGGGGTAACACACTTTTTTTGTAAAAGACATATTAGTAATATGTTAGGCTTTGCAGGCCATAAGGTGCCTTGGCAACTACTCAACTATAGCTCATTGACAATATGTAAATGATTATATAGGCCTTATTCCAAAACAAATTTATTTACAAAACAGTGAGTTTATCAACCATTACTCAAGGGTGTCTCAAATGCCCCCCTTGAAGACTTATGAAAATTCTTTGTTAGATTGTATATTTCAATAGTTGTTTTGAAAAGTCTGTGTGGCATCCCCTAAAAATATAGATAATGATTGAGACAGAAATGTGCGATATCTTCTATCAGAAGAAATAAAAAGATAGTTCTTGATAATGATATTTCATCATCAATCTGAGTTCCTTCTTTAAATATTTTATGGATTTTGGAAAAAGCAGGCTCAGACACTATCAGGTAATAGGGTATATTTGCTTGAGAACCACATCTTATGACAGGGTCTACTCTCATAATATGAGTCCAAGATCAGAAACCACAAGTTTTTGCATAATAATCCTCATAAATCTCAAAGGGGCTTTGTAATTCATTTTTACAACCTATTGACATTTATTTACTTATAGAATATACGAGAGGCTTGGTGCATAAAATTCATGCACTCAAGGGAGGTCCCTTAGCCCAGACTGTGCCCTCTTGCAATCTGATAGCCCTCTTACATGTCCCTCTGTCACCTTAGGCCCGCTCACTATGGGGAGCTGGCCTAAACGGTCAGTCAGACATTCTTACTACTGCTGTGGAGGCAGGAGAGGCTGCTGTGGAGGTGGGAGATGCTCCCACCATTTGTGCTGTGCTCACCAGGCTTCTGGCTGAGTGGTGCTCCTCCTGCATTGAGCATCTGCCCCCTGCTGGTCAGTGCACATCATAGCAACTGATAGTTCTGCTATTGGCCTGAAACCAATTCTCCAACATCCCTTAAGAGGTCCCACATTGCAAGAGGGTACAGGTCAGGCCAAGGGACTCCACTGGTGCAAGATCAGGGACTGGGAGGTTGACCAGCAGGGGAGGGATTACAGGAGAGTTCCAGGGTTTGTCTGGCCAGTCTCCCTCAGTACCAATTGGCTGGGCCCAAGCAACAAGTACCAATCAAAGCATCTGCCCCTTGGTGGTCAGTGTACATCATAATAAGCTGTTGAGTTGCCTCAGCATATCATTAGCATATTATGCTTTGATTGGTTGAGTGGCCAACTGAATGACTGGACACTAAGCATATTAGGCTTTTATTATATAGGATGTGGAGGGGAAGTTAAGAGTAGGTATTTTTTTTAGTCCAATTGAACCAAAACTTGCTATAACAGACACATATCTATCCTTTCGGAAGGAGGAATAGGTTATAACACAGCAGTCAAGCCTCAGTGGTGATATATAACCCGGGCTTGGGGAGAGGGGACAGTTTGGGTTTCACTTTGGAACTCCTACATGTAATACACATAATTAATAATATGCTCTTTGATGTTAACATAGAAACCTATATATACCTTTTACACACACATCACAGTGGACTCAGAACAATCTATCTATTGCCTCCAAAGGGAACGTGATATTCTTAAGGCCTGGGGCCACAACTTATTCAAATAATTTTGAACAAGGAAGCTCCTGTTAGGAAGCTCCTGTTAATATATTAATTGAAAAATGTGTTACCTTTGTTTAGCAAGTATTTACATATTAATTAACTTTGAGAAGATTGTGAACAGTTTACTCAGTTGAAGGTGTTAGCATTCTATACTCCTACTCAGATTCAGATGAGAAGATATACTATAATAATATCATCTAATTACTTGTTTGGAAAGCTATGCAGAATTTGCTATCTAGAGACAAACAATTTCTGATAATGAATCTAATGGAGGGGTACGGGTGCTATTTAAGGAACATGTGGATTTACTTTAATGTAATGATGATGTTCTGAGGCATAGACACATATAGAATCCAATGAGGTTTTCATCATAAGTGTAGTTAATGGAAAAGACCAGAAGTCCCAGGAAAAGGCCAAATATATATATAAATAAACCTAAGTGACCTTTACGACTGAATAATCAGAATGACCACATGACCGGATGGTAGCTATGATGCACACTGACCCAGACCTTGCTCTGGGGCCCTGACAGCCTCAAATCCAGTTCACCTGCATCCCAGACCCAGACAGGAGGGACCCCACTCTTGTTCAAATTCATGCACTTGGTCTCCAGTGACAAATAAAAGAAGTGGGGAAGGAGCAGGTATTAGGAAGGACTGACCAAACAGAGAAGGAAGTTATGCTCATGAGAGAAAGAAAAGTGGAAAGAAAATTGGAGCCTGGGAATATGGAGGAAGATGTCAGAGGAAGCAGGAGGGATGGGGTGAGAAAGACTAAAATAGTTTCTCTGTATTTAGAGCAACTTTAAAGCAAACATTTTCACCTGCCTCAGATGAACACACTAGAAAAAGTTCTTTTAAAAAACTATCTAATTGTGTAATTGCAGATTTTTTAGATTAGATCTGAACAATTACAGGATAATAATCAGAGACTTTAAATCATAAATTCACAGATCACTGAGGACAATAAATAAATTATAAGCAGTTAGAAATCGTTGAATATGCTATTATTCAAAACTAACTATAGCGATGTTATCCTTTAAGTTATGTAAGAACTTGGTTAGTTTAGCCATGTCCTAGAAAATTTAGGTTGTACTCTAAAAAGCATCCAATGGGATGGAATCAAGGTTATTACTCTAAAATCGGCCAAGTTTGCTAGCAAGGAGCAAGGAAGACATTAGCACTGCTCCTTTGAAACTGGGTCACATGGTCACATTCAAAGGGAAACAATGTTCAGTGTAATTTAGCAAATGGTGGACACACCTTCTGTGCTGGACATCTTCCTCATGGGGCACATAATGTTTTAGTTCTGCATGCAGGAGCTTCCCCATTGGGTTTCCGGAATGACAGTGATAAAAGACATGGTTTTGGTGCTGTGACATATTCTTGATTCACCAAAGGGCCTGAGGTCTGGCTTAATTTCAGGTTACCAGCTGCAAATCCTAAATTCTATTTCTGGTTCTTGTAAAGCACGATACACTCTCTGAATATGATTTTCCTCCAACCCATGATAGGAGTGTGTGGATGAAATTCTGTACATCTATCATTGTAATAATTAATATGCAATGTTCCTTTATTAAGGGTGGGACACTATTCTGAGTGAGGGCTACGCATTCCGCCACCCTGGGGCAAAGAGTAGGTAAATTACCTGACCAAGGCTCAGCTAGAAAGTGGCAACATCAGGATTTGAACTCCCAGTTATTTCTGTGCTTCTGTTTAAATATATATACTTTTATTGATTTTAGAGAGAGGAAGGGAGGTAGAGAGAGAGAGAGAGAGAGAAATATTAATGATGAGAGAGAATCATGGATGGTCTGCTTCCTGCACACCCCTATAGGAGATTGAGCCTGCAACCCAGGCAACCCAGGTCTATGCCCTGAAAGAGAATAAAAACCATGATCTCTGGTTCATATGTCAACACTCCACCACTGAGTAACAATGCTTGGCTATTTTTACTTTTTAATAATAATTTTTAATATTGCCATTGTTACTATGCATAGGCATAGGTAGAGCAATGAAGAGAGATTTTTAAAAGGGGAGAGGCTTAAGGGAGTAAATAACATGCAATAATATATCTATTAATATCTAATACTGAGCAGTCATTTTATTAGAAGAAAAGACATTGACATGAAAGTAAAAGAGGTGTGAACAATGGGAGAGAAAAAGTCAAATATCCAAATGTATGGACATGCACTCCCCAAAAATGTAAATACCCTCTACTGTGCCGGGATTGAAGACTCCCTATAAATTTGCTCAGTGCCTCCTGAGAGGAAACAATGGATTGCAGGCAGAAATTATGAAATCCCACAGAGAGTCATTATCAACATGGAGACAGCTGTGATGTAGCATCCCTAATCGTCTGCATTCAATGCTCAAACTCTGGGGGAACATCAAATTCCCTTTGTTAAAATAAAGCAATCATTCCCACCTTCATTAAAGAAAATATCGAGGCATTATTAATTTACAGCAAAAGTTCCATGTGTTGTAGCAATAATGCTGAATCTTGCTTTGAGGAGCTGTTATCAATAGCAAATATTTATATCAATACATAAAGCCTAAGTAATGCTTTAATCATTTATACATTAACCATATTCACTACCTGCCTTCACTTTGTTACAGAAAAACCTGTTACCTATCACAACTTCTAAGAATCCTCAATAATAATTATTTTCTAAACTGCAACTTTAGGATGAAGAAATGAATAGCATGAAAATACACAGGTATGAACATTTATTTATAAATCTTCTAAGAGCCCTCAGGCTTTTATTTTTTTTTTTAAAGAAACAGTGACTGTTATTATCTTGTGTATAACACTGACATAAATTATGGGAATATGGGATTCTATAATCTCATAAACCTAAAAGAGTGTCAGGTAAGGTTACTTTAGCAACTATGGCTATAGGAAATTGAAAAATTATAATTTTCAAAATATTCTATACTTTCTTTTGCACATTTAATATATTTAAGAAGTAATTAGTTGTGCCTTTTTCATGCCTGCCTTCCCCCAATGGGCAAGGACTTCATGAAACATATTCATGGATTTATTCCTAGCATGACCTAAAATTTAGAAGGCATTCAATAAATACTTATTCAATGGCTGATTAAATAAATGATAAACAATTAGTTTCTATAGAATTATGTGTGTGTGTGTGTGTGTGTGTGTGTGTGCTTTCACTTTTCCTGAAGAGCCTCCAGATTCAGAACTAAAGTTCTGCTCAACAATTTGAGAGATTAAGAAGTTTCAATAAGAATTACAAGTAGGCAAAGGATTCCACATAAAGTGAGAATTGTGAAGAAGACTTTTAGGCATTGCAAACAGCAATGCTTAGGGGAAAGCTAGTAAATAAGGTCTGAAAGAAAGGATAAGACAGGACACATTAGGGAATTCTTCTCCCCTTTATGGATCTTAAGATGCTATCTAAAAAAAAATAATTAATTAATTAATTAATAGATAAATAAATAAATAGAAATTCTGATTGGACAGAACACTTCTGTGGATTCAAATTTGGCCAAAGTCCACCTGTTTGCAGTTTCTTAGAATTCCCTGGCTTGGTGCTCTTTAGGTCTGGGCAACATCTCATTAATTTCATTAATTCTTTTTTTTTTTTTTTTCCTGAAATTATATCTATATCCTCTTTGATCCTTAGTGAGGGCAATAATTTTGGAGCCTCATCTGTTGAATAACACCCACACATGGGCCCTTCACACTTCTCTGAGACCTGTTTTGCATCATATTTTACACAAAGGCCTTTGCATCTAAGTTTGCATCAAGGATTTTCCTTGACTATTTCAAAATGGTGGTGCAGTATTAGCCACTTGCCTACTGAATTATGACTTTGGGTCTTGGCTTTGTTTCTATGCATCTTTAACAGTGCCATTTACCAAAGAAGAATCTGCCTAGATTCCTTTCTATGTACAATAAATAGAAACATTTGGCCAATTCAGCATACCTTGTACACATATGGAATACTGTTTTATTTTCTTTCTGTCAGAAATTTAGGATATAGAATGTTCTTAGGAAGCCTATCTAAACTTCTTAAATTACTTTAATTAACTCTATCATAGAGATATTTGAGTTGTTGTTTTCAGGTTAGGAAATCCCATATTTATTTATTTATTTATTTATTTATTTATTATTATTATTATTATTATTATTATTATTTTTACTCAAGAGTTAACCTCATTGATTAAATTATCTTCTCCATTCTTGGTGGATTCCAATGGGACTCATCAGTTTCAGTATAGCATCAGTTTCCTGGCCTTTATGCCTGAAAGTGATGACTTAGTTACATGCAGAGGAATCTGATTATCTTCTTAAAATCTCCTGTGTGTCAGAGACTAATATCTGATAGAAATCTCATGAGATTAAACTGAGCAGCATTCTTGCTTCTAACTTTCCCCTGGCTATCTTCCCCTCCCTCTTCCTCTCCAAATATATATATACAGTTACTCTTAAGAACAATAAACTTTATAACGAAGCATTGATGGCACATCCCCATTTATGCTAACAGCCTCACTATGCACTCTCCCCCTGAGTATGCTGTTTTAATTAGGAAGATGGATTTCGGAGTTTATATGTTCTGTTGTGCTATAATTCCTGCCTTTACAGTAATTTTCTCCTGCTTTTCACACTATAATGTGCCATAAATCCTAGTTAGGCTGTTTCACTGGCCTGTTGCTAGTCAGAGTCAATATTTCAGGCCTTTTGTTGCCATGGAAACCTTCTGCTGTACGCCCGTTCACTGGAATATGATACAGTCTCCTGGGGAAATTGCTATGAACTTGATCATCACATGGATTTAGGCCCCCTGATGTACTGATTCTGCCCCATCTCTCTCCACCACTCACTGACTTCTCTCAGCTGCCTGTGTGTGTGTGTGTGTGTATGCATTTGCATGCACACACATTTGCCTGGGCAGATACATGATAGGAGAAAGCAAACTAACTGAACCAGCATCCATTCTTTCATCCCTCTTGAAAGGGTAAGCTTAGAAAGTTGGTAAACTTAGATAGTTTTAAAGCCTGAACAAACCAGGCACACGTCTCACGGCTTTGTTCTATCTCCATTCTTTGTTCTTGCTTCATATTTTCCTTTTAGTCTTTCATACCCATAAGAACTTCATGCATTTTTAAATCTCGGTGTGTTCCTTTCAAAATTTAATTGCAGTGCGTGCTCTTAATTTTAATCCATTCGATGTACCTTTAATTAGATAAACTTAAAACTTTAGCTATCATTCATTTTCAGAAGTCTTTTGGATTTCTCTTTACTTTTAACCACCTCATATTCTTACAGCTTTTCTTTAATGTGAAGTAGTGGAGAAATAACATACAACTAATAACCAGTAGCTTTGGGTAACTCATGTAGCATCTCTGAGACTCATTTTTCTAGTCTATAAAGTATAAATAATATTATTCATTCCAAAGGATCTTTGTAAAGCTTAAATCAAATCAAAACAGTAGTGATAAAGAAATATTGGAAAGCAGGGCCTCTGAAACATTTAACTTATTATTTTAAATAAACCTAGGAAGTCTTATTCTTCAGCTGCACCTTTTCAACAGAAGTTTTAAGAGCTCAGTAATATTGTACAATCTAGTTCTCTGAGTTAAGATCAGAATACAGTTTGAGGAGCTGACAGATTTTTCATTCCATCTTCTATTTGTCTATCCCCTCTTCCAGCCACATCATGTCAAATTTGCATATAGCCTTACCTTTGGGCAAAGCAAAGGTCCTTCTAGCATGTTGTACTTACATTGAATTTCACACATGTTGTACCTGGGACACTCCTCAGAGCTACCCCTCACCATCACTCACATGCAGGGGTCAAAATTATCGGAGAACATAGACAAGCTCACACAACACCAAGTTCTATCTTCTGGCTTCAGATGGTCATGCACGGACACCAAGATAACTTCCCAATTCAGAGATTTGTACTCATTCTTTTCATGTAAAACAGAACATGAATCGTGGTATGCTTTTAATGCATTGCATCCCAGTTATAGCAACTGAGTGACTGAGAGGGAGTGATGGGTGACCCAATTCACAGACTCTAGTGCCACCGGGGCTCCTGCACTCTTTCATTCTTCTCTTCTCCTTCCACCATGGAGCTAACTCATTTCTCAGTACCCAAGCCTTGCACCCAACCCCACCATTAATCTCTGGAGATGTCCTTCACCAGATGACAATTTCATTTCCCTGGAGGAAAAGCATGTTTCCATCTCTCACCTTAAGGTAAGGAGGCCTGGCCTTCTGTCCACTCACACATTTCTATTCATTGACTGAGGCTTTGGGTAACTCATTTTACATTTTCTGGGTCCTACACTCCTCATGTCCTAAGAAGGCAAAAGTGGAACAGATATTATAGCCTCTATGTCTCTTCAGAACCCACAATCTACAATTTCCTACCTACTTCCTATGCCATAGCACATGACTGTTATTTCACAAGCAATTCAGATAAGGAATCAAACATGATTTATCTGTGTTCTGATATTGCAATTCTTCCACAATGCCCAAATAGGTACCCAAATTATTGGCTCTAGGCACATACTGCATTTTTCATTTATAGTATAGTTAAATGTTATTTCATATTTATATTATTAACTATTATTCAATTTAATTTTTAATTAAGTCACTGGCTGTATTTCTGTACAGCAAGCTTTATAAGGTTCTGAGTCCATCTTGTTCTTAATTATCTCAACAGCATCTTGCATAGCACATGACACATAGTGGGTATTCAATACATAATTTTTATGTGAGTGAATGAATGAACAAAAAGGCTATTTACTCTCATCCTGACAATCCCTTTGGTTTGACCTCTCAGTTTTAAACAATGGCAAGTAGCCAAAACATCTTTGAATAACTGAGTGAGATATTTCTGCCAATGCTTTCATTTGACCAATTAAAGAAGGTGAGGAAAACTCCTTTGAGGACTGGTATAACATTGCATTTACACTTAAGACCTCAATATAATTAACTTTACTTATGCTAATTCATACCATTAAATATGCCCTCTCTAGAAGTCTGCACAGTCCTGTAGACAATATGCAATTTCTGGCCCCAAATTATGTGATTTTTACAGCTGTAAAATAAGTTGTTGCTTATCTCTTAGGAATTAAAAAGATGGATTTTTATCATGAATATGCATGTGCCTTGAGTATTTTTAAGTTTAAAAATCACCTAGCAAAGTGCTTGTTTTAGAGTTGGTATTTTTAAATAAGTAAGAACATATATAATGGGGAGGGGTTAAACTGTGTGATTATCACAAAAAAATTGTAATATTTATAGTTTCATTCACTCTCTGACCAGAATAACTAAAATCATTTACTTGTAGTTACTCATCAGCATATAAAACAGTCTGTTATTAAGCAGAAGAGTGTGGAGGAAAATGGACCTGGGTTTGAGGTTCAGGGCTCTGGCAGGTACCTCCATGAGCAAGCCATTGCACATTTCTGAGGAGAGCTGAAAAGTTAACAGTTCCCCCAGATCCTTGCTGTGATGGTCATGTGAGAAAACAGTATGCTAAGGCACCTTTGCAGGCTGTGAGGCATCACAGGAAAGCACATAATTAAAAAGGGAACAGATGCTATTCTTTACTAAGAAAGGAAGAGTTTCTGTGAGAAGCGTTAAGTTTTCTCTAAGTCAGTGATTCTCAAAGTACAGTGCACAGCAGAATGATCTAGAAGGCGTGTTGAAACAGATTGCAGGCCCCCACCAGAATTTCTGAGTCATTAAGTCTAGAGGACTCAAGAATTTGCATTTCTAACAAGTTCCCAGGTGATGCTGATGCTGCCTGTCTTGGGCCCACACTCTGATAACCATTGTTCTAAGTGAAGGGTAGCAAACAGAACTTGTGCCAGGGGCCTGAGGGCTAACAGAAATATGCCATTGAGGCCAGGGCAAAGCAGAAGGGAGGCTTGCAAGGACCTGGAGAGTGCCTGCCCTCTTTTAAGTCATTCGAAATTAAAATTTATTTCAAAACACTTTATCAAATAAAACAGGTCCAAGGGTAGGATTTGACCTGGAAGTGTTGGTGAGGATATGGAGGAAAGAAATGTTGGTGGGAATGCATATTGGTGCAGCCACTGTGGAAAGCAGTATGCAGTTACTGTAAAAATTAAAAATGAAACTGCCTTATAATCCAGAAGATCCACTTCTAGGAATATATTCTAAGAAACACAAAATACTAATTTAAAGAATATATGCGAATATATGCATCCCTATGTTCATTAAAACATTATTTATAACAGCCAAGGTTTGGAAACAGCCTAAGTACTCATTAGTTGTTGAGTGGGGGAAAACAAAAAACAAAAAACAAAAACAAAACAAAAAAACACCTGAACTGCATTTACACAATGAAAAACTGCTTGACCATAAAAAAGAAGGAAATAGCATTCTTTGAGACAACATGGATGGGCCTGGAATATATTATACTAAGAGAAAGACAAGTACTGTCTGATTTCACTTATATTTGAAATCTAATGAACAAAATAAATCAATAAACAAAATAGAAACAGGCTCATAGGTACAGAGAACAGACTGGTAAATCAGAGGAGAAGAGCTTGGGGGCTGGTGACAAAAGTGAAAGAATTAAGAAAAGAAAAACAAAACTCATAGACACAAACAACAGTATGGTGATTACCAGTGGCAAAGCAAGGGGAGACAGAAGAGGTTAAAGGGGAGATAAATGGTGATGGAAGGAGCCTTGTCTTGAGGTGATAAGCACATAATACAATAAAAAGATGATGTATTATAGAATTATGCACCTGAAACCTATATAATTTTATTAACCAATGTCACCCCAATAAATTAAATAAATAAAAAGATAAGTGACCTTTATTAAATGATGTATTAAGTTTGTGAAGAGATTAGGCTGAACACTAGTTCCCTGGATGCCTACTTGCTCTGCCTATAAATTCCTGCCCTTGACTAGTGCTTGAGAATTCCTAGCAGGACATCAGAAATGCTTCAGTCTGTAAAATCCAATAGGTGACTTGAGAGTTTACCCTGAAGTGTGTTCAGTAACCACCTCTATTC
Organism: Pipistrellus kuhlii; assembly: GCF_014108245.1. NCBI lineage: Eukaryota > Metazoa > Chordata > Mammalia > Chiroptera > Vespertilionidae > Pipistrellus > Pipistrellus kuhlii. The sequence continues at coordinate 8,181,585 of NW_023425404.1, forward strand.
TGTTCATAAACCAAAACACAAAGAAAGACTAGGAGAATATAGGAGCAAAACTACATAAATGTGAACGAGTTTAAAAGAGCCATGCCAATATTCAAAGAGTTTGGAAGTTTAATAAAGATAATAAACTCTGATTTCTCTCTGAGTGTTTTTCTTTCTGACAGATGCCAAAAGAAAATTAATTGATGAAGCAAACTGACACAGTGTACTCATCTGGAATGACTGGCCCATCCTAGCTTCCAATAGGACAATGGCAAATGTCTTGACTAAGGTCTACATCAGAAGGTAACAGAGATGTAAGATGTATTTTCTCCACCAGAAACATGTAAGTTCAGCATGAAGAACAAACTTTGGAGTTGGGTTGGTTTGAGTCACTGCTTCTAAAAATCTAACGTAAGTTACTTAAACATTCTAAGTGAGTTCTTCATCTATAAAGTGAAAAGAATAATATTCACTGCTAAGGTTATTGTGAGAAGAAGATTAAAGTAAGTAAATGAGAGTGTGGATTAGCACTTGGCACACAATAGGTGGCAGTCAAAAATGCTACTTTGGATACACCATAGATCTGAGAAAATATGGCCATGGTCAAACCTGCCTCCAACTGCCCTCCTTCTTGGAACAGCAATGGCACACCACATATGAACCTCCAAAAGTAAGCCCTCCAAAGACAAGACCTTAAATAGTATCCCTTAGAATTTATGTCTACCAAGACAAGGAACCTCAGAATGTAGCCTCATTTGCAAATAAAAGTCATTAACAATATAATCAGTTAAAATAAGGTTGTATTGAATTAGAGTGGGTCCTAAATACAGTGGCTAGTATCCTTATAAAAAGGTTATGTGAACACACACACACATACACAGAAGCATGCATGTACATGGAAGTATATGTGATGTCAGAGGTAGAGATTGGGGTGATACAGCTACAAACCAAGGAATGCCAAGAAATTCTGGTAAACACCAGAAGCTAGGATGAGGCAAGAAAGGATTCTCCTGTATAAGTTTCAGAGAATTGTAGCCCTGCCAACACTTTAATTTTGGATACCTAGCTTCCCAAAGTGTGAGAACATAAACATCTGTTGTTTTAAGCCGCCATTTGTCTTAATTTATTATGCTGGCCCTACCAAATGGATATTAGCAGTGTTATTATAAACTTATGTGCATTTCCCATAGCACTGAGCACAACACTTCTCAAAGAATAGGTACTTGAAATATATTTGTTTTGCAAATCATTGCATTGCTTTCGTTCTTGAGTTTATTCTGATTTACATAATTTTCTCATAATTTAATAGGTTGGCCCTTTACTTCCCAATATATCTTTTGTAGACCCTGGAAGACAGAGACCACACTTCATTATTTACCTGTATTTTCATGATGAACTTTTTTTTTTTTTTTACTTCCAGCTAGAAAAAGGGTACCTACCTTAAGGCAGAGTTTATGAATAATGTGACTACCTCTGAGGGAGTGCGGAGGAACCAATGTCAGGAATGAAAGTGTATTAAACTAATTTTCAGCTGCAAAATAAGTTGGCTTTAGAAGCTGTGTGGAGGATGAGGGAACTCATTCTGGAATTCTGAGAAGGATGGGCTCTTTGGGGGACATGGCCTATGGAACCTTGTTAATCTTCTTTGAGGGTTACAGAAACCAGTTTTGATATATGAAAACTGTACCAGCTTGAAGTTTTCTATCACACATATCTCTTTTATTTAATAGCAGAATCACATTATCTAAATAGGCAGAGATGGGAACAGGCATAAAGCCAAGAGTTTTGCTAGCAACATGATTGCCAAGCCTCTAGAGATCTTAAAGAATTTTTATAAATTCTTCTTGTTTCTTTCTGCTTTTCTGTAGGTAGAAGTGAGCAGATATCTTTTATCTGCTTACCTCCTTGTAATGTGAAGACAATAGATGAGTTAGTTTGTCCGGAGCTCAGCAATCATAAGATGAAAATTGCGATTGGATTTCAAAGTGTTTCATTTTTTGAAACCATTCATACAGATTCTTCTCTACAAGATTCATTGCTCAGTTAAAACATCTTAAAAAAAAAAAAAAAAAAAAAAAAAAAAACTTCCCAAAAAAGGTATTCTAAGAGAATCCTAGGTCTATATGGGTGACTTGAGAAAAGGAGAAGGGGCTGGCGAGTTTGCAGGTTGTCCTTGGATATTCATAACACAACTATACAGAAGATGTCATAGAACACCACCTGAAGCCTGGCTTCTTCTTTAGAAACTACACTTGTATCCTTTCATGTAAAATCAGTATGGGAGGGGATGGCATGAGTCTAGTTTACAGAGCATTCTAGATGCTGCTGTTTGTTTAACTTCACTGCTTGGATCCCTAGTGGAATCTGAAAGAAGCAGTTAGTGCAAAGGAAGAAAATGAAGTGTCAAAGATGAGCTCAGGATTCTTATTCAAGACTGTACCTGTAAACTGAAAATCCCACTGGTAAATCAGACTGGCGACCTGCTAGCCAGGTACAGAATCTCATTAAGCAAAATATGTTTGAGATGTTGTCTTAACACTTCATTTGGATTCACTGTAAATTCACAATTATACTGGCAAGCTGTCAGCCAGTTGAGTTTCAGCTAAGGATTTTCTGCCTATTGTCAATATGCCTTCCTAGCAGATGTGAAAGTCCAGGCCCTAATCACTCATAGATTGCAAAAGTTGACACATATTCTCTTCCTCCCCCACCCCCACCTCTATTGCATTTGGGAAGAAATGATAAAATATCAGTCAAATTAATAGATTCTGGGTTTGATGACTTGTTCCTTCCTTCTCTCCCCAAATTAAAAAAAAATTAAATTCCATTGTTTTATGATTATACTCAGGTACTAAAGACACCTCAAGATTTTTCCTTTTTAACCTAGAGGTTCTTATTTAACCTCACACTAAATTACCTGTGATGTAGATAATGAATCGTGAAGCTCAGGAGAAACGGAGAGTAAAAGCCTCATTAACAAAGAGATGTGCAGATCTCAAGGGGTTACTTCTAAGCATTATGGTTTGCTTGGTCATTCAAGTGTTCATTCAGGCATTCATTCAACAAACATATATTGAATACTAAGAAAAAAATGATTACTGTATGGGTCTGATTAGCGATGATATTACAATTTCAAAGTAGAAGTACTGGCAAATGATTATAGGTATGCAAGGTAGGTGTAGATAGAAGTCAGGACAAGGATACAGAGGAGGAAATGGTACCTTCAGGTGCTTAGATGAGTTTGGGGAAGAGCTTCCAGAGCTTTATATTTAATCACAAGATGCTACTTAGCTGAAGAACTATATGCTCAGAAGCAAAATTAGGAGGGAAGAAAAAGACCATTCTCTTCAATTTCACCTATTTTAAATTATGTTCTATCTTCATAGCACCTTTTTATTATATTCCCGAGACAGCTGCCTCTGGCCTTCCTAACATCTCACTCCCCAAAGTTATCAGCTATCATTCCATAAGGTAGCATTTTCTTTCTTCAGCGGGAAATTAATAAACAGTGAATTGACCAATGGACAGTGTGTGCAAGTGGCCATTTTCTCTCTAAGATTTCCTCTATTAGACCAGATATGTAGGAGTTAGAAAACAGGCTGGGTTTTAAAACAATACCCTTCCTCTGGTATTAATTATTACTATTGACATCTGGTTTGGGGCAAAATCAAGTAGAAGGATAAACACAGTATGGGCTCAACAGCTGTAACATAAATGAGCACATGCTTCCCAGAAGGAGTTTTCCTGGCCTCCTATTCCTTTACTTACTAAAATGTCTGTTGTCTGGCATCAGTCCTTCCTCATCCCTGCCTGTGCTGAGGCTGAAGGATGGTTCTCAAGCAAAGCAGCACAGTCATTCAAGGAGCTTTCTGAAAACATAAAAGCTAGGGCCACTCTTGTCCTATGAATTGGGATTGGGGCTGGCAGGACTTGGGTTTTTAAACAGCTCTGTAAGTAATTTTGATAATCAACCAAATATGAGAACATTTTTTCTTACCCTGCCCCCAAATTCAAGTCCATAAGGCACATACCATATTTTCAAATATAAATATATCTCATATAGGTAATGTGTATATACTATTCATAAATATTTACATTTCAATATATTAGAAACATATCAGAAAGCACCTGTTGGTGGATCTACAATTAGGCAGATATCATCCACAGTATGTACAATATATAAACCAATGCAACATTATAGACCTTTTTCTTACCTAAGTTTATAACAATATGATAATCATTAATATATTTTAATGCAATGGGTTATATAGAAGAAACTGCTATGAAAAATGAAATTTGTTTTCTGTAAATATGCCGCTATATATTTGTACATGCATATAATATGTATATGTGTGTGTTTACAGTATATACAGAGAGGGGCAAAAGGTTTACCATTGTTCATATGGAAAAGAAAGCAATAATAAATAATAATACAGGAATGTACTGTGTTTCATGTGCTCATAACTGTAAACCTACCTTTGCTTCTCCCTGTATGTGTGCAACATGTATGCATATGTGAGAATTTACTTGCATATATACTGTATATGTGCAAATAAAAAAAATTTCAAGACTGTACTTTCAGTCATTTTCTTCTCACTAATGTTTTATTGCTAGGAACAAGAAAATCCTTGTTCAGATCTGGTTTCTGAGCCACTAATGAAATTTGTTCTATTGTTTCGTATCTCATCTTACATTTTATTAAAATCTCACACACATCACATACCTATACAATAGGTTTCCCTAGACTTAGCTATAATTGGTTTTATCAAACTCAAAAACACCATGAAAGGGTATTGTTTTGCTTTTGTGAAAGTAACTTGAGAGGAAGTGTCACTGATTCTGGAATCACTCCCACTGTGTATCAAAAGAGGCATCGGATCTTAAGGTTTGGGCTCAAGGCCCCTGATATAGTCCAACGAAAATGAAAGATCCTTCCCAGATGACTGATGGGATTTTATGGGCCATGGAGCCCAAGTATTGAACCCTTGCGGGAAGGTGGATTTCTCTGATGAGGGAACATTTACTGTCTATCCCTGTGCTTCCCCACAGCAATTACTACAATGCTCCTCTCAGAGTGGCTATTCAAAAGATGTTGTTAACTGGCTCCATTTGTGTGTATTCAATAGTGAATATAACAAGACTGAAACTAAAGCTCAATTCTACAATCAACACCACAGAGTAGAGGTGGGAGAATTTATCGTCCCAGTTAAAATGGCTAGACATTAAGGCATCTGGAAGAATGTGGGCTCTTGAGCCAGACAGCACTCACTGCACTTACAGTCCAGCTCTGCCACTTACCAGGTAAGTGACCTTAATGGAGCAAGTCCCTTATCACCATTGATCCTCATAAATAAAAGAGGGATACTGTAATACAAATGTATAGATTTTACACTGAATATTAAAAGCACAGTGATTCAAAATCCTGACTGCATGTTAAAATCTCCTGGGAATCTTTTAAAAATACTGATATTGATATTACATTTATATATACTGATGTTGACATTTAAGAAATGCTGGTGCCAAGCCCTGTCTCCTATCCCCAGAGGTTCTAATTTAATTAGGCTGGTGTGGGTCCTGGATATTAGGGTTTTAAGAATGCTTCCCTGAGTGAGTTTGATACGCACCCTGGGTTAAGAACCACTGAGATAACTAAAGTATGTAAATACCATTTCAATGCCCGGCTATTAATAGAACGTCAACAAATATTATCTTGAGACTGTGTGGATAAACACCCTCTTCTACTATTTACTAGCTTGTGATTTAGAGCAAGTTCTTTCAAATATGAGGACTTCAGTAGCCATATTTGAAAACTGAAGTCCTAAGTGTACCTATCTAATATGTTGTGAGAATAAGATATTCCATGTAAATCACTAACCATGGTGATCAATGAAATATATTCAGTGAATAATAACTATTTTCTCATTATTATTATCTCTACTTCCCTATGACCCCAGGGCTAAGCTCAGTGGCAAGGGGCTCTGTATATCTTACATAATATATTAACATAAACAATTACATCTTTCAACACAATTTGAAAACAATATTACAATATCTTTTCTTTTTAGATTTCTCTACATATCTCAAAATATAAATTTTACCTAATATTGCTATTTGTATTTACAAAGTATTCACATCTAAACTATTTCATGATCATTTAAAATAACGAAGAAATGAATCTCCTCAACAATGGATTCTTTTTAGTCAAAATGTCTTCTTTCTATTCATTTATTACCAGAGGTCCCATGACTGAAAATCATGCACTCATGGTGGGAGGGTCCCTCAGCCCAGTCTGTGCCCTCTCACAGTTTGGGAGCCCTGCGATCGATCACCTCAAAGAGGTAGGCCCTGCTCACCTGGCTGGGGCTCCACAATGATTGCCCCCATAGAAGGAGGCCCCACTCACCCACTACAGCCCACCAGTCAATGACCTTTCTCTCCCTCTTTGGGGTGATCATGGAGCCCCCCAATGGATTGCCCCACCAGAGGGTAGCCTGGGCCTCCCCCTGCAGGGTGATCATGAGAGATGGCTGGGACCCTGACAAATTGCATCATACCCGCCTTCACTGTCCTGGTGCCAGTGGGTGTCATAGTGTAGTCGTCCAGATGGTCTACTGTTTGGTCATTCATTCGATTTGCATATTACACTTTTATTATTTTATATACAAAAATAGCAAAATTCAATGTGTACTCTAACAAATTCCAGTAATACACTTGTATCTAGGTCAGCTTTGTTTGCTGACTTGCATACAATAAATATTCCAAATTTTAACTTCTATTTTAATCAATATGTGCTTTTTAATATCCTTTCCTTCTTATTAGTCTATTACATTTGTCCTTTTTTATAACAGACTATTTTAAAAAGCAGTCAATCTCATTGACTTCATTATACACATAAACCTTTATTTAGAGGGAGTATACTTCATCTCTCCCATCTCTTTATCTTACACTTCTATGAAAGACTTTCCATTTTTGCCATCCCTGTTTCTTCCTGTAAACAGCCCCTGGAATATTTGGCTTTGATTTCTTGCGCTCTTCCTCATTTCTGGGGCAGAGCTTTTCTTATCTGTGTTTCTTATTCTCTGTGTTGTTCTCTTTCAGAGTATGGTAATTTGCTCTCTGTAATTATTTCTATCTGGATATGCCAGCATGGTGTAAGCAAGTCTCTCTTCTCACACTACCTAGAATAACAATTACCAGTCAGGTGCCTTATCACTAGACAATAAAAATATTATTTGCTGAGCACTGAGAAAAATCCCCCATTCTCTAGGAGGAAATATAGGACATAGGTTTTAAAATCCTCTCCTTTGGCAAAAAGAAGAAGAAGGAGAGGAGGAGGAGAAGGAGGAGGAGGAGGAGGAGGAGGAGGAGGAGGAGGAGGAGGAGGAGGAGAAGAAGAAGAAGAAGAAGAAGAAGAAGAAGAAGAAGAAGAAGAAGAAGAAGAACTGTATTTACCCTTTCCTAAAACTGCAATGCTGAGGTAGATAAATGTTTTATGGCTGATGACATGTTCAGTTGAAAAGGGGAAGCAGCATATGTAGTCACTTTATAGAAACCAATGAATTTCATGGCATGTTATTAGACACTAGAGGCCCAGTGCATGAAAATTTATACACTAGGGCATGGGAGATTCTCTCAGCCCCGCCTGCCCCCTCAGAGTCCAGGAGCCCTCAGGGGCAAAAGGAGACCTGGTAATCAGAAGAAGGCAATGCCCCATCACACCTCTGCTGCTGCAGTCAGCAGCACAAGCCTTGGCCAGCCCTAGTTACCTGAGCCTCGGGCAGTCCTGGGTAGCTGGGGAGCTGCTATTTGAGGCTGTCCTATGCCTCGGGCTGGCCCTGAGTGGCTGGGGCCTGAGGGGACTGGGGAACTCCATTGAAGGCAGGCATGCAGAGTGGCCAGGCCCACCTGCCACCCAGGCAGAGTTGAGGGGACTGGGTGCCACCATATTTGAGGGTGTGGCTGTCAATTAACATGTTCCCTCTTTATGAGTTGTGGGTGCCGCCGCCATCTTTACAATTGCATGAGGGTAAATTAGCATATTCTCTATTTATTAGATAGGATGACCAACAGAGTCACAGAGAAGATTTAAATCTGTAATTCTCATTAATTCTTTCTGGAGCTAGGTCTCAATGTTCTCCTATTAAAAAAGGAACATCAGAGACTCCCTACATTTTAGTATTTGGACATTTGATTGTAATAGGTTTTCATCCTAATAGCTCCCAAGTTGAAAAATGTCATACATTTTGGTTTTATGATATTTATGACATCTTTTGAAGACACTATACATTTATTTATTTTGTTAGATAATAATATTTGCAAAAGGCTTTATGATCTTCTGGGTGTATTCAAAAACATTATTTTATTTGAGCCTCATATCTATGCCAATTTGGAGCAGGGTGGAAATCGTACACTTTATTTTGAGGATAAGGAAAATAGAGCCCCAAAAGGTCTAAACAACTTGTCCATAGACCCCAATAATTAATGGTGGAGCTGGGAGTAGAACTCAATTAATGTGCCCTGAGAAAAAGATTCTCTCCACTTTAAATGCTGCCTCTCAAAATAAATCTTATTGAATTCATAGAATGCATCTCATGGAAAATCTCCAATATCTGTACAGTTCTAAAATTCACTATGGAACAGGATACTAAAATCCTCTAATTCATTTTTTAATGTAGGCCACCCTGGTCCATTATACTTACTCAGGTAAATAAAGGTGATTAAAAAATACATTTCTACATATATATGGGCCTAATAAATATCATATAATGTTCCAAGGAGTTTTAATTGTCTCAGAAATACTCACCACCTGATTTGAAGGTTTATTTAGTGGCATACCAGCATTTGGATGAAGGGTCAGCCACTTACTAGGCTAGGGAGGAGGCACAATTTAGAAGAATGTTGGGGAATCTTCCAGTGTTCAGAAAGATTTAAACCAATGCTACTAAAACATTATGAGTTACCTTAATTCTGACTTTCATTTGCATATTTTGTAAAATCCAATTTGCTTTACAATGTGGCAACAGAAAGGGAGAAAAGGAGGAGGACCTGAGGTTGGAAGATGGGAATGGTAAAGGATGATGAAGAGGTCACACATGGAATGTTTCATGTACATGTTTTACAAAAAAAAAAAAAAAAAAAAAAAAAATTACCTGTGTCTGAAATGATGTTTCCTAACTGCTTTCAGCATCATGAACTGATTGATTACCACCTGGCCCTTTTCCAGTTAACAAATGTAAATAAAGTTCAACTTAGAATCATCTTTTCTTTCCTTATTTCTATCCTGCATTTAAGTCTAATTCTACCCTTCACAGAATTGTCTAAACCTGACTTTCACTGATTCCTTTTAGGGTTGTTGGTTATTTAGAGAGAGAGAGATCTTTCATTAATCTAGTATCTGTCAGGGTCCTCCAAGGATAAAGCTCTAGTCCTTGAGCCCACTCATCTTCTACTCTTAGACAAAAACAACAGGATTGTATAATCAAAAGGACCCTTTGTAAAACCAAAAGGACAATATAATAACTCACAATTATTGATTCCTTACCATGTTTGAAGAATTGGATTCTTACAACACTTCCACAAGGTCATTGCTATTGTTACCCTCATTAACAGATGAGAAAAGCAAAGCTTGGATGACTTGCCAAGGAAGACACAGCTGAGAGGCAGCAAGCCAAGCATCACACCCAGGTCTTACTCTATAACCTTGCCCTGGTTCACACAGTCCCTATGACTATCTCTGGGGAAGGATTTAATGGACTTATTTGCATCAGTGCCTCACAATGGGGAAAGTAATGGCAAGTAACTCAATTTTTCACTTGGTGACTGTGATAATCACATACCTCACTGTTCAACATGAATATTCCAAAAGAAGAGTAAATTGCCTTTCCCTCTACAGTGTCTGGGAACCATGCAAACATGGCTAGTGAGGAGGTCTCTATGGTGATGGACATAATGAAGTGATGGCCTTTGATGGAGAATAAGCCAAGGTCCAGCACTGAGTTTAGGGCTGTGGGCCTCTCTGTCATGACCTGTCACTATGTTACACAAAACACCATGGGGAGTTGGAACAATGAAATCATCTGACAAAGGGTACTGTCGTGGTTTCCTAAGGAAAAGAGAAGGAATCCCACACCAAGGAGGAATTTCTCACAGACTGAGCTCCCTATGGCTGAATAGGCAAGACATACCTATAAAATCTGCAAAAAGTAGAAGCAAAATATAGCATATATTTTAAAAGCAGAGCTTTCAAACAAATAAACAAAAAGCATAGCCTGCTGCTTCAGACAGATACTACTTATATTATCATCTAAGTATTACAACTAGTCTTAAAAGCTACCTGAGAAATGGAGGTAGAGAACTTCCTAGAAAAAAGTGAGAAAGACTAACCAAGCAATGACAACAGAAATGATAGAAGAGGCTAAAATCATGAGGGTTTATCATATGCTAAATATTGTGCCAAGAACTTTACATGCAATGCATTATTTGAGTTCCTAATAATCATTTGAACAATTTTATGAAGTTGCATTATGATTAGCCTAATTCTATGGATGAAGAAGTGGCCTTAGTAAGATGAAATAATTCAATCACAATTACATAGTTTAGGTGAGAAGTGAAATATAAGAAATTAGGCTCTGAAGCCTATAAAAAGCTCTCAATTCCTAAATATCTCCACAATTACAAAGTCAGGAAACATGCCTATGGTCTAAAAGATGTAACCCCCTAGCCCTCCTCCCTCCACCCCCAATTAGGACAAAACTCCAGGTTAACATACTAATAACTTGAGAATGTTTTTTCATCTCTGCTGGGGTAAGATGATTGAGTAGTATGGAGAGTTCCTGATCCTTGAATCAAATCTAATTTATTTTTTTCTCTATTTTCTCATTTAAAAGGACACTGCTAAATTAGTGATCTTAAGGTAAATTTAGAACATGTGGACTTCAGTTTACAGATTACTAAGGGGAGAAAAAAACAAACTTTCATCCTCAACTCTCAGCAAATGTTAAGAGACTCCTTCTCCTGTGATCCCATTATACCTTAGATATACCAGGTATAACAATACATGATGTAATGTGATTTTGTTCAAACATATGTTTCTCCTTTCCTCTTTGTCTCTGTGCACTCCAATACCCACCCAGTGTGTACTGAAAACCCTTTGAGGACAAATAATTTATATGTTCCTATGTATATTCTTTTTCAACCACCACTTATTAAAAATGTTGAATGGGCCCAAACCGGTTTGGCTTAGTGGATAGTGCGTCGGTCTGCGGACTGAAAGGTCCCAGGTTTGATTCCGGTCAAGGGTATGTACATTGGTTGTGCGCACATCCCTGGTGTGGGGTGTGCAAGAGGCAGCTGGTCAATGTTTCTCTCTCATTGACATTTCTAGCTCTCTATATCTCTCCCTTCCTCTCTATAAAAAAATCAATAAAATATATTTAAAAATAAATAAATAAATAAAAATGTTAAATGGTTACATAAACCAAACCAAATGGAAAAGAGGTGAGGAAGGAGAGCTGTCTGGAAATTCCTGGTTTGAAAGACTTCTGAGAAATGTTTGCCAGAAGCATTGCTTCAGGTAAAATATATCAAGCTAGATTTTGCACCTAAGAGTACTTCCAGCATAATGAATGAAAAATACCAAACTAATTTGAACAGTAATTATATAAATTCACCAAATACCAATTTAGAGCTGTTATATTATAAAGGAAAGGGAGAGGCAAACTCCTATTCAAGTATCATAATAGTAATTAAAAGTCTGGGTAAGATAGGAATACTAAGAGGAAGCAAATCTATAAGAAGTTAAATTTATCGGTTTGTCTCAGTGGATAGAGCATCAGCCTTCAGACTGAAGGGTCTCAGGTTCAATTCCAGTCAAGGGCATATACCTTTGTTGTGGGCACATTCCCAGTACGGGTGTGCAAGAGGCAGCTGATGATCTTTTTCTCTCATTGATGTTTCTAACTCTCTATCCCTCTCCCTTTCTCTCTGAAAAAAATCAATAAAATATATTTAAGAAAAGATGTTAAATGTATCTAGATGAGTTACATTGGGTAATAAGTACCTAAAACCACCTCTCCTACCACTCACCCAGTCAAAGACAACTTTTGAGAGTGTAACTAACTGCTCATTTTACCACACTTCAAATTGTACACCTAATATTCACAACCAAATCTGTTCTTTACAGTCCTCACTTTCTTATGACTCATATTTAGCTCATAAAATCCATTCTCTCATTCTTTCATTAATTAATTTATCAGATACTTACTTACTGAATGTTAATAAGAGACCACAGAGTGACTCTTGTACTACTGAGACATATTTCTCTTGATACATAACCCTGAATAATGGATATCTCACAAAAAGCACAAAAATCTACTCCACATGACTCTCCACACTGGAAAGACAAAATTATAATGACATGTAAATTATCATTTTGGAAGTTTTAGAGGCTTCAATCATTACCAGAATTGCCTTTTTTTTTTAATTCCTTCCTCGTCTAATTGTATGCACAATGAAAAGCTAGGCTGAACAGAGTCTATGAAAAGCTTTTGGAGGGGAAACCCCAGCACAAGAGTATTAAGCTAGGAATCTTAAGGTATTATATGAAGCTTCATATTTTCACATGTGTTCTTATCTCTCCTCAAATAAACACTTTGTTTCTGGAGCCAGACAGGCTGTGTTAAGTTTCCACACTATTCCAGACAATGTTTATCATTGTGTTTGCCTTACAGTCACTAGTTATTTATTAATAAAGGAAGAGAGTAAATGACATCAGACATTAAGCCTAATAAACTAGGAAGAAGCAGCTTCACAGATGCCGAGAGAAAAGCTGTATCCTCCACCAAAGGAACTTAGTCCCCAGTCAGGGGAGAAAGACTAACCTTCCAATTACCCTGGGAATATCTGGCCTCTTAGGGAAGCCGGATAAAACAGTAGGGACATTCCTTTGATGGACACATGCACAGTAGAAGCCTATAACAAAACAGAACTTTGAGACATGCTCAGTATAAACTAAATGTCTACTGTAAAGAGGAGAAGTCTAACCTGGGTAAATCTGAGGAAAGGATCCAATAGAATAAAAGCATGGAAACCCAGAAGATTGAGGAAAGGGATTGGTTAGGGTAGGGGTGTCGAACTCAATCAGAGAAGGGGCCAAAATCTAAAGTCCAGCCTAAATTGCGGGCCGAATGGTTTACTGAACAGTCATAAACTGTCATTGTGATGGAAACGCAGTGGAGTGCAGTGATGACAGTGCAGTGCGGGCCACATTGCAAGGCCTGGTGGGACGGATTTGGCCCACGGGCCTTGTGTTTGACACATGTGGGTTAGGGAATGGGCCCAGCACAGGCTCAAGAAGAATGAGGAAAGAGATTGGATAGTTTAAAAAACTATAGCCTACTTGATGAGTGGATTAAAAAAAAAAAAAAACTGTGGTACATGTACACAATGAATACTATCCTATCTAATAAAAGAGTAATATGAAAATTGACCATCATTCCAACACACAATATGGCTGCTCCCATGTGGTCAAAGATAGCTGTCCCCATGTGGACACAGGATGGTTGCCACAAGATGGCCAGCAGGACCAGGCCTGCAAGGGAGGGCAGTAAGGGACAGTAAGGCTGTTAGGGGAGTAGTTTGGCATCAATCAGGCTGGCAGGGGAGTGGTTAGGAGGTGATCAAGCAGCCAGGCAGAAGCAGTAGGGGCAATTAGGAAGGAGGCAGGTGAGCAGTTGGGAGCCAGCAGTCCTGATTGAGAGAGGGATGTATGACTTCCCAGTGATATCAGGCCTAAACGGGAAGTCAGACATCCCTCAAGGGGTCCCAAATTGAAGAGGGTGCAGGCTGGGCTGAGGGACACACCCCTGTGCATGAATTTCATGCACTGGGTCTCTAGTCCTATATAATAAAAATATACAAATTAACCCTCACACCCTCAATAGATGGCTGCCTGCCACCCAGTTGGCAAGGGGGTTAGTGAGGGACAACCAAACAACTGAATAGCAGGCTGCATAGGGTGACCAGGCTGGCAGAAGAAGGGTAGTTGGGAATGACCAGGCCTGGGGGAGGCAGTAAGCGGTGACTTAGGATGGTGGGGGGGGGGCAATTAGGGGTGACCAGGCCAGTGGGTAGCTTCAGTTAGGGAATACCAGGCTGGCAGGGGGACAGTTAGGGGTGATTAGGCTGGCGGGGGGGGGGGGGGGGGGGGGGGCAACCAGACTAGCAGGGAGGGGGAAGTTGGGGAATGACAATACTGGCACACAGAGGCAGTGAGGGGCAATCAGGTGGACAGGGATGGGTGCAGTAAGGGGTGACCAGGCAGGCAGGCAGGTGAACTATTAGGAGCCAGTGGTCCAGGATTGTGAGGGGGATGTCTGATTGCTGATTTAAGCCCAATTCCAGGGACTGAGCCTAAACTGGCAGTCAGACATCCCCCAAGGGATCTCGGAATGGAGAGGGTACAGGCTGGGCTGAGGGGACCCCCTCCCCTGTGTACAAATTTCATGCACTGGGTCTCTAGTGCTGCTATAAAAAAGAAGTAACTTTTGCCATTTGCAACAGCATGGATGGACCTGGAGAGCATTATGCTAAGTGAAATAAGCCAGTCAGAGAAAGATAAATATCACATGATATCACTCATATTTGAGATTTAATAATCAACATAATTTGATGAACAAGAATAGATCTAGAGACAAATGGTAGGGGAGGAGGAGAGGTTAGAGAGCAACCAAAGGACTTGTATGCATGCATATTAGCATAAACCAATGGACACAGACACTGCGGTGGTGGGGCTTGCCGGGGTGGGAATGACTGGGGGGGGGGGATGTCAACTGGGGGGAAAGGAGACATATGTAAAACTTTAGACAAAAGAGAGAGAGAGAGAGAGATATCCTGATCATTATCCAAACCAAGAAAATACATGAAGGATTAGCAAGGATCTTAAGACTGTTGTTATAGAGCCTGTCAGCTGTCTATTAATACTGCCTGGGGGTATATTATTTGTCACAAAAAAAAATCTTGCCACTACACTTAAACTTCTCCCACGTGTGCCCCTGAAATTCCTTTCTCATGACACTGTGAACATTTGGAGCAGAGTAAGTGTCTAGTAAAGTGTCAGTCAGTTGATGGAACATTCAAATATCTTTCACTTAGCATTTTTATATCATGAAAGGAAACTTGATAGCTCAGTATAAAGATTAAAGTAACTAGAACTGCCGAAACCAGTTTGGCTCAATGGATAGAGTGTCGGCTTGGGGACTGAAAGGTCCCAGATTCGATTTCGGTCAAGGGCATGTACCTTGGTTGCGGGCATATCCCAGTAGGAGGTGTGCAAGAGGCAGCTGATCAATGACTCTCTCTTTCATCGATGTTTCTAACTCTCTATTCCTCTCTCTTCCTCTCTACAGAATCAATAAAATATATTTTTAAAAAAATAATTTAAGAAAATAAAGTAACTAGAACTATAAGGTAGAGTCTGAGTAGCTCTAATCTACAAAAGCAGTATCCTAGATTAATAGGATTGCATGCTATCAACATCTTGGCTTCTTGGCTATAAATTTTCACTGGCAACAGTGCACTTAGAATGAAACACTTTCAGATCCATCCATCCATATTCATAGTATTCACATACACAGCAAATATGAAACATACCACCATCCTAAAAAAAAAGATGAATTTTATCCAACACATGGAGCATAAGAACTGAAGTCTTCAAAATAGTAACTAAAAATGTAAGCTTGATAATTGAAAAAAAAAATGAAAAAGGAACCCACTCTTGTACTATTGTTCTTAAATTTGCAATCTCATCAGTGACACCATCTACTTCAGGAACTAGTTTCATTTCAAAAAAAGCTATTTTATTACATGTAATGAACTGAGAGCTTGCTTCCCATTTCTTCCTCTCCTGTGCTTTTTATTTATTAATTTATCTTTATTGTTGAAAGTATTACAAATGTCCCCTTTTTGATGCCTATTGATTCCCTCACCACAACCCCAAGCCTACCACATTATTGTCTGTGTAGATGGGTTCTATATCTACATATGTATATAAGTTTTTTTTTTGGTTAATCTCTTCCTTCCCTCTCTCCCTACTTCCTTCTGAGATGAAGCACAAATGCAGTTAGTTAAGGTCAATTGATTGGATGTGGAGGATTTGAAGGGAGCATATGAACAAATCCAATTGTACCAAAAAAATTCATTGTTGGATATTTACATGTTATTGTTTAAGGGGGTAATGAGTAAAGGAAGTGACAAAAAATTAGTACAAAAATTATTTTAGTATTTAGATTTATATATTAGTATATAAATATATAATATACTAGTAAGATATACTATACTAGTATAGTATATATTAGAGGCCCAATGCACAAAATTCATGCAAGAGTATGCCTTCCTTCCCTTGGCTATTGGCACCAGCTTCCATCTGGCACTCAGGACTCAGGCTTCCTTCACAGCCACTGCTTTGTCTGGAAGTTCACCTGGAGAATGTCTGGTCTAATTAGCATGTTATATTTTTATTATCATATATTATTATAGATATGTAGTTAATAGTCCTTTCTTTCAACTGCCCTTCTACATTTTGAAAATCCTATCTAATAAAGAGAGAATATGCAAAAATCACCAAGACGGTGGTACCCATAGCCACAAGATGGTGACACCCAGTTCCCTCAGCTCTGCTGGAGTCCCTCAGTCCTTTCAACCCTGCCAGGGGGGTGGCAGCCACATGGTGCAGCTAGACCTGCCCTCAGAGCTCAGAGCCACCCAGGGCCAGCTCAAGGTGCAGGCAAGCCTCAGATGGCAGTTGTCCAGCCACCCAGGGCCACCTGAGGCTCAAGTAACCATAGCCAGCTGAGGCTAGCACTGCTGGCAGTGGCAGTGGCAGACATGCGATGGGAGCAACACCTTCCTCTGATCGCTGGGTCACCTCTCGCCCTTGAGGGCTCCTGGACTGTGAGAGGGGGAAGATAGATAGATAGATAGATAGATAGATAGATAGATAGATAGATAGATGATAGATAGATAGATAGATGATAGATAGATACTGAGTGGCCAGATTATTATGATCTCTGGCCTGGTGTATGAATTTGTGCATGGGTGTGGTCCAGCCAGCCTGGTCAGATGGAGGGGACATGGGCAGTTGGCTGGCCTGCCTGCTGGTCAAACTCCTTGTTGAGGGGACAATTTGCATATTAGTCTTTTATTATATAGGATATACACTAAGTGGCCAGATTATTATGCATTCAGGTATCATAATAATCTAGCTATTCAGTGTATATGTGTATAACATATATTCCTTCATATTAATAGGAGCAATAATGACTTAATTGAAAATTAAAAACACTTCTAAGAATATACTTTTCTCATCAGGCCACATTTTAAATATCAACCAACATATATAGATTTTTAAAATTCCTTTTCATTTTTACATATTGATAAGAAGTAATGGCATACAAAACATTTATGAAACTGAATTTTATGCCTGGAGAAGGCTGGATAGCAGATTGCTGAGGGACTTGAATTTAGTGGTTAAATGGGGTAGTGTGAAAACTAATCTACTCTTAATATTTAGGCAGTATTTCTCTCCAGGGCAAGCTATTCATATGAAGAACACAGCCACACTGAAGAGAAAGATGAGCTAGCAGGCAGATTCCAGGCTCTCTGATGTGTAACAGTGCATGTCTCACTGCGGAAATAGACACATATTCCTCCAGAAAGCACTCTTCTTTTAACTCTTATGTCTCAAACCACAAACCAAGGACATTTATGACACATGAGGAGGACAGGACCACACAGAATGTCTGGATGCTTTCCTCAACCTTCTTTTCTATGCCATTTCACAGAAGACTCAACATAATAGGTTTTTTTAAAGGCCATTTCCTCCCATTTTTTTTCTAGAAAAATTAAAAAACACTTTAATTTTTTTTCTATGAAAAAAAATAGGAAGGAGAATGGATTCTGTGTTTGAGAGAAGGATATAAACTTGAAAGTACTGGTTCATAGTAAGAACACTGAATTACAATATAATTGGAAGAAGTAGGTTTTAATCACCTTTTTCTTGACTAGTTGAGTGGATGCAGCTAAATTCATTCTCTATCTGTACTCTAAAGGAAAAATGAGCTCATACCCAATTTGCAAAGACTACATGGCATCTGATAACACTGCTTTTGGTATGTAGCCCAATATATGGCACATAGTAGGCACTCAATAAACAATTTAAAATGAATAATTTAGATCACTAGGATGCTGCTAATATTTCTATAAAATACTTTGAGTACTCTAAATGTGGTGTTATGAACTCTTTCTAGCATAATTCAAATAAGAACAGTTACTTTTCTTTGCAGCACATGGTGTTGCTATAGATCGAAGTCACACTTACTGAGATGCCTCTTGTAGTATGTGGGCCCTGCTGAGCTAGTCTGCTCTGGATAGGTAGAATGATAGATGAAGTGATTAAATATACCGTTTCAGAAATGTTTCTGTTATAAAAATTCTGATGAAACCTGATGTGTTTATTTCAATAGATTCCAGCACCTCCTGCCCCCAGCATTCTTAGAGAGATGAATTAACTTGAAAAAAAAAAAAAAAAAAAAAAAACACCAAAAACCTATAGATAGTAAGCTCAGGGGACCAGTCCATTTAAGTGTTTATTACTTTTATTTTTCTAGGACCCACTATCACCAAATATAAATCTTAGAGAATAAATGCTGCTTTTCAAGTGTATTCTAGCAAGAGCAATATAAAAATAATTTAGGACCAACTGTATAATTATGTGCGTTTATTCCAACCTTCCATTATCAGAGATAACAAGCAGAATAGTAAAATGTGAACTTTAACAATCCTGTAATTATAGCCACTGAACCATACATTATTGAAAGAATTGTGCAAAATCAAGATGCAAAAGAATCAACTGGGTATGTAAACAGAAATGAAACAGTAAAATGACCAAGTGATGGAGAAGTAATATAGAAAGCTAAATTGCTTTCTGGCATCTTTTATTGCCATGTTTTCATTTCTTTAACAAATACTCGGTTTATTTTTATTCTTTTTGCCACACTTTTTACAATTACATATTTGTTCAGTAGCTATAACCAACTCAATCAAATATTCTGGATTTGCTTTTCATTCACTTTTCTTTTTCTTTTCTTTTTTTCTTTTCCTAGAACATATTTGGAATTGATAGAGTGTTTTCCATTAGCATTTTGTACAATGAAGGCAATAATATATACTTCACTGGTGTTACTTCAACTATAAGAATTTGTGTCTTTGTTAGAAGGTTCAAGTCCCAGCAATAACAACTACATTTAGGAGAGTCTAGGTATTTTAGGTATGACAATAAGCATGCCCAGTCAGCTTCAATAAGGGTATCTCATTCATCAGTAGATGGTTTGGAATTTGCTGTGAGAAATTTGGGTGTTGATGAAAGTGTCAGATTCACAAAATTAGGGAAGAATGTCAGTTTGTTCATTCAACCCTTGAGTTTTCTCAAGGTCTCTTTTTATAATTCGCAGGTGTTATATCTTAAGGGATACCAGAAAAAAGATATGCTTTTCCAGAATTAGGTCATTCTTAGTGCTCAATTTTATCTGCTAATAAGGATCAGCAGATAGCAAAATAAATAGTAACTATTAGTTTATATTTTGTTGAAAATAAGTATGTGGAAATTTTGAGGGGAAAAGGAAGAAAAAGAAAATAGAGATTTTGGAATATTCATTCTAGGAAAATATGTTAAATTAATATTAAATTCATTCACATATCCAAGCACAGCTTGTCTAACACAAAACATCAAAATAACTTAGAAGTAAAAATTGTATGATCAATAAGATGTACAATCAGGAGAAGAATATACCCATTCTTTTTACAAAGAGCCAATAGTAGAAAATGGCCCAAAGCATATTAAGCACCTTCTCTGTTTTCTTTTAATCTGCCTTGAGGTTTCCTATAAAAGATTATTATGAGATATAATAAATTAAGAATATCCATGCATCTCCTTAGGGAAAAGCTACTGTAAGAAATTATTTTTAAGAAAGAAAGAATAACAAAGAAATGTATTATACAGAAGAATAAGCTACTGAGATGAAAAATGTAAGAATAGAGACCCTGCATACCAGCATTTATAATTTTAATCTATCTCTGAGAATCCTTTAAAGGACTTTCAGAATCTGTCTCCAAAATATAGAAACTCCCATAGTTCAAGCTTTAGTCTTTACAATTATGAATGAGTTCTCTCCTTCCTCTCTCTCTTCTGGATTTTAGGCATGCATATGAAGGTTTGGCATAAATGTAATTATGTAAATATTGCTAAAATGGCCATCTATATTAGCATATTAATTATTATGCAAAAGAGTAAAACAAAAAGTTTAAAATGTATTTAGCAGCCCTAGCCAATTTGGCTTAGTGGATAGAGCATCAGCCTGCAGACCAAAGAGTCCTGGGATTGATTCTAGTCAAGGGCAAGTTCCTGGGTTGCAGGCTCCTTCCTGTCCCAGGCTCTAGTTTGGGCTCCTGAGGGAGGCAACCAATCAAAGTGTTTTTCTCACATCAATATTTCTCTCTGTTTTTCCCTCTCTCTTCCACTCTCTCTAAAAATCAATTGAAAAATATCCTTGGATGAGGATTAAAAAAGCAAAACAAAACATGATTAGCACACTGACCCTAAATATTCAATCATTTTAGTTAGCTTTAACTTATTTAATTTATTCACTTATAAACATTCCATTTAAAGTTCAATTAATATGTCTTGTGCAATTTAAGAGGAATCAAAGATATACCTATGAAAAAGATAAGACTGGTGTGTGGGCCTGTGCACATGTTTCTGTTTTCCACAAAATGAATAGGCAATATCATTACTATGGTGGCACATAACACTCCTCTCCATAAAATGAATACTCTCACTGCCATCCAATGGTCCACTAAAATTATTAATAGCTCATTTGCCATTCAGAGAGAACTCCTGCTACCCGTGAGAGGGGAAGTCAATTTTACTACTTTGATCTATCAGATATCAAACCTGATAGAACTAGGTGTGTTTGCCTCTAGATTAGATACAACTATAATCTAGGACAAACTTAGACTTCATTCTTCCACCATCTCTCAAAAAACAATGACATTTATTTGGATTAAACACATCAGATATAAAATTTCATGGTCACTTCATTAGTGATAAGCATGTTAGTAGGACTATTGCTGGATTAAAAAGTATTTTTATACAAGTATCCATTCCTAGAGATCTATTGTCTTCCATGAGGCAGGAAGGTGAATCATCATATGATCTGTCATACTCATTTCAGGTGAGCTTTTATGCCATATTTTTATTTTTATTTTTATTTTTTTATTTTTTTTATATATTTTATTAATTTTTGTACAGCTAGGAAGGGAAAGAGATAGAGAGTTAGAAACATCAATGAGAGAGAGTCATCGATCAGCTGCCTCCTGCACACCCCCTACTGGGGATATGCCTGCAACCAAGGTACATGCCCTTGACCGGAATCGAACCCGGGGCCCTTCATTCCCCAAGCCAACGCTCTATCCATTGAGCCAACCCGGTCCCGGCTATGCCATATTTTTAAATAGCATGTTGCATTTAAGCAATTTATTTCTTACAAACATCTGACTAAAAAAAAAAATAGAGGAAGAAAACCCTGACCAGGTAGCTCTCTTAAAAAATCAATTAAAGAATAATAAAACATGTAAACAATAACAACTACATGAGTAGACGTAATTATGTATTTTTTTCAGAACTGGACTACCACAATCTCTTTACTGTTTATGATAATCTGAAGCAATTAGAAAACATCTATGTAATGTTGATATTTTTGTCACATTATGTTATAGAAATAACACCAGGTGTCATTAGCTAAAACAAGTTTTACCTCCCTGTATGACTTTGGGGAAGTTATTTAAGTTCTCAGAGTTTTGGGATTCGGTCTATGAAACAGTACAATGCCTTCTATGCAGGTTTGATAAAAGTATGAAATGCAATGCATGGAAAGTATCTGACCTAGGACTCAGAACATATTAGGCTTTTAATAAAAGTTAGCAATTCATATAATCATTAACTTATAGCTAACTGTGTGAACTTAAGTCATTTTCTGGCAACATATTTGTGATTGGAGAGAGGAAAATTCTCTGTGAGGAAAGGATTCACGTGAGATTCTACTGGAGGTTAAGTAGCCACAAGCTGGCAGCCAGCCATGATGGCGAAAACTATGCATTTGGAATCAAACATCCAAGCAAATTTTCCTGGACAAGTTATCTCACCAAAGCCTCAGTTTCTTCTTCCACAAAACAAATATTATAATAGTTACCTCATTCCAATAGGATTCCATGCAATAATATACATAAAACACTTACTAGTAAATAGTTAATAAATTGGAGTTATTCTTCCTCATCATATAATAGGAGAAGAAGTGAGGACAAATTTAAAGGAGGCCAGCAAAGATAGACTATTTTTACTTCACACCTCTACTCATTTGTCTTGTCTGTTTGAATAATATCATTAAGTAAATTAACTGAGCACTTTATAAAGGCCAATGGGACCGAAAAACTTTCTAGACATAAACCAACAAATAAGCTCAATATATGGAAAGTGTACTGAACTCTAAATGGGTGTGGGGGTGGGGGTGGGCATAATGACCCATTAGCTGATTGTGAGTCAGCAATGCAGTATCAGTATTTCATAACAGACACTCACTTGCATACAACTATCAGCCACCCTCTCTGTCTTCAAGATTAGTCATGTTCTTGCTGAAATGCTTTTGTCTGGCTCAAGTTCCCACATTGTTCAAAATCCTGGAGAAATTAAACTGAACATAGAGACTATCAAGCTTATTAAAGCGAGAAGACTCATAAATAATTGGACAATAGAAAATTGTAGGATCTATGATTTTATGATGAGCTTTTATTAAAGCAATGCTGGCTCAACTGTTGATGTCACCATGACATAAAAAAAAAGAAATGAGCACAAATCACTACATAACTTAAGTGTGATATTAGGAAAACACTTGTATAATCAAAGCTTTGAGCCTTGTGTCAATTTAGAATAGAGGTAGTAGGTTGGAGGAGATGACATCTTCAAGTTCTATAAAAAGTTCTTTTAACCCAAATTTGTGAATTTTTATGCGGTAATATGTCACATCAGTCTTGATAATTGAAGTGAAAAAAGTCTCAAGGCCCGTATAAGTTAAGTGAGCTGACAAAGGCAAATAGGGAGTCATTCATAGTGGCCAAGCCAGAAATAGAACCTTCATATTTGAGAAATCTCTTACTCCATAGGCTTCCCCTGATGATCTGCAAGAAGCCTGTTCTCACTCCAATGAAAGTTCTTATAAGATTTTGACTCACTTTCTGACTTGTATAGTTTCTTAGTGTCTAAGTCTCACTAAAACCAATAGCTTATGAAACCATTGCCTTTCATGAATGTGTATCAAAAGATTCTTCTTTTTCAAGTATATAATTACAGATAGCATTCATAATAAAAGATTTGTTATATACCATGGTCATTGCTAAGTTCTTCATAATATTGACATCACTACCAACCACCTTTCCTATAAAACTAGGCAATGAATAATTGGCATCCTCCTTGACACATAAGCCAAAATATAATGGGCTAAAGGATCTATCAAGTATTCTAAAGTCCCTTCTATTTCTGCCTACAAATCAACCTCTTTATAATTGGTCTGTTCTTTCATCAGGTTGTTTTAAGTGTTCAATCTTGTGTATACCTTCTACCTATTTCCAGAACTTCCTACAGTATCCACTAGCTCATCATTAGTACGGTATATCTCTTTTGAAACATCATTTTCAAAACAACCAATCTTCCCTTTGCTTGTACATATTTTTGATTCTTTACCTCACTATTTTTTGTTATTTCAACAGCATTATCCAATGCAGCAATATATTTTTCATATAATTAGGTCTGAGGGTGACTGTACAAAATTAATTTACTGGCATAAAATTTGGCTGTTTTGTGTGGCTTTTGGTATAATTATTTTTTTTCATTCTAGGAAATGTACTCTACAAAAATTTAATATGAGAAAATTTACTAATGTAAGATGAAAATTAAATGAAATGAATGGTTGGAATCTTCACATGATATCATTTTTTTAAAATAAGGCTATTTATTTCCAACCCAAATTCTCATGGGGGCTGATGAGTAGGATGGAAATTATATGGTTATTTGCTGCTTTTATTTTCCTGTATATCTTCTGATAGAGATGCAAACATCCAGGGAATAGTCCAAAGCAAATGTAGATAGTCCACAAATTAAATCATTACCCGTTGTTCAATCAAACATTGCAGATTATTGATTCAGTATAAACCAAGAAACACTGAACCTAGAAAAGCATGCTTGGTCAAAATAATATTATTTATAGAAAGAGCTAAAAGTCTCATACAGCAAAAATAAGGGTGAGAAATATTTCTTTGAATATACTGTGCTTATTAAAATATATAGCTCATATGCATTTACAGCCTCAACATTTACCACCAACTCTGTCAAAGAGGTGTTTAATATATGGTTGTGAACTTAATATAAATTTATTTCAAGGACTACCCATAAAGTAGTCTACCTCAATCCTTTTAATTTCTTATAATCATACCTAGTATATAATCATTAAATTTATAAACTGGGATATTTTAAAAATGGAACATATCCCTTTTTTCTGTCCTCACAGGAACTCTGCTACTGACATGTTCCTTGATTGCCAAGGTCTCCATTTAACAAAGTCCCTTAAGAATTGAGATAATAATGTTCTATGTAATGATGGAAATTTTAATAAGCCCTATTATTTTTTCACTATAGTATATACAACAGTTGTGTCAGGATACCCAAAGTCAGCTTAATACCTCACTCTAGTACATAAATGTACAAACATTAGAAGAAACAGAAACATAGGATTCTCCCTTCTACTTTTTCAATGTTTATTTTGGAGACAGAGGAAGAGAAAAGAGAGAAACATCGATGTGAGAGCATATTGTACCAGTAAACTTTCCACCCAGAAACCTTTCAGTGCATAGGATAATATCCAACTAACTGAACCACAACCAAACAGAGTGGAGTTCTCAGGGTTCTTATCTTGGATTCTCTTCTCATAGTGGTGTTTAAACCATTAAACCTAGCATCACTCCAATCTTTCTCAAATCCTAGGACTACCACTCCCTCGTTCAATGAAGTTGGTGATGTTATTACATTTATCTGATTCTCATTTTCATAATCTGAAAAATGAAGAACATAGAATATATGCTGGGTAATGTATAAGGTATAAGTTAAAGTAAAACAAATAAAATTCTTGGCACTGTACCTGACATGAATTAAGTACACAATCAATCTTAGTACTCATTATTTTTCTCCTTGCCCACACTATCCTTTCTCCAATATGGCATTACAGAGCAGGGTACTGAACAAGGATCTGGGGAATCTGAATTCTTGATGTGGTCCTGAGAATTTTTTTTTTTTTTTATCATTTCTCTCTTCCCTTTCATAGGTAAACAAACAAGTAAACAAGCATTCTAATGAATTAGGACTTAATAAAACGTGATGGGTAAGAATATCCAGTCCTCCAACTATCCGATATAGTGATCATTCAGTGGCTACTGAGCAGATAAAATGTAGCAACTAGGACTGAGGAACTGGGTTTCTAGTTTTATTTAATTTTAATTAATTGAGATTTAGATTTTTAAAGGGATAATGTGTTCTGTTACCAAAAAGCTGTTTAGGTTAATGTTTTGAATGTTGCTACTTGAAAATTTTAAATTACAAACATGGATCTCTTCAAATCTCCATGGGAGAGTGGATACAAACAGACATGCTTTAATACCCAAAGTTTTCCTCATGTCGTGCACAATCTTTTCTCTGAGCAGGGAATAGCAATGTTAAAATTACAGTTCTTTTAGGTTTCTTGGTGGAATATATATTATAATAAACAATGAATAAAGAGCAAAAAGATTATGTAAATGAGAAGAGATACCGAAAATTACTGACCTGGGAAAGAGAGAGGACAGAGGAGAGGGGTCCAAATGAGAAGTAAGTATACCACAAGTAATTTATCAATGTTCTGATTCTCATCCCAAAATCCCAGGACTAAGCTCTGTTGGTGTTTGTCATGGTACTCTGTGTCTTTTTACACTAAGTCTGAAGGGCCTGAAGAGAAGGGACCTTGTCTGATTTTTTAAAATCATTTTTATAAGACTCTACTGCAGTTCCTGTCATATAATACATGTTTAATAAACATTTGTTGAACTAAACTAAATTTTATCTGTTACCAGAAAGTAGGCAGGTCTTAAGTTCTCATGAAAATATCTTATGAAATTATATATACATATACACACACACACACATATATATTTGAAGGCACCTTAAAAAAACAGAATATAAATTCAAGTTTGTGCTATGTGTGACAAAGCAGAGTATCTATTCAATATGTTATAATAGCTAAAACTCTTCTATGGCAAGAAAACAATACAAGGAAGATAAACAAAACTTGTTCTCTTTAATGACTCAGCAGATAAATATATGTGGGGTAAGAAAAAAAATGAAGCATTAGCATCTTTTAAAGGCAACCCCTTGTCTTAGTGCACTTTCCCATTAGTTGGACCAAGTAGAAATGCTGTATTTTTCCTCCTTCCCTGTTCTCCACTCTTACTCTGCAGTGGTATCACTGCCAGAAATGAAGATGTCAAAGAAAGCACCAAGAAATCAATGTTCCTGTTCTTCAGGCCTCATGATGCCCTGCTACCCAATTCAACCACAGTTGTGAGAGGGAACCCACACCAAGGCAAGTGCGATATTCCAATATTTCCCTTTTTTCGCTTATTATTTAAGAGGAGAAACCAAGAGTATTTGATAGAGTACAGCCTGTTTGGGATGTTATTTAAATAAAATGTCTACTATTGAAGGTCAATGAAAAATGTGATCTCTTCCAATATACTATGGTTATAAGAATATTGGGGTTTGGAATTTCTAAATAGCAGGTAGAGGTGACTTATATTCAGTTGTAAAGTAAAAGGGTCTTCACTAATTTGCCTAAGCAAGTTGCATTTTCAATAGCTAAAGAACCCTCCATTTAGCACTGGCAGATCTATGCAGTCTTGGAGAGAGAAATTAATATAAAATAACATCATATTAATGAAAGGTTCAACTTGTAACATAAATGTGTGTTAAGGGATACATTTTTTTCCTGAAAACTCTCTTTGCACTTATTATTTCAATTTCACCTAATTGAGTCATTAAAAATAGAACAGTATTATGTATTTGTAAAAATACTGCCTGGTTATTATTTTCCCTCTTTGATTTAATATAAAGGTATTGCACTTAATTTCCTAGATTTTATTGATTTCATACTCTTGTACTTTTGCATTATAGAATTTTCCATTATAAAGAACAAAGCATAAAATGATGTGTCTTTTAAATTATGAATGATTTAACTAATTTCAACTCCATACCCAGAATTGGATTAAGAAAAAATTACACTTTTATGCACAACTGGCGTGGTTCAGTGGTTGAGTGTCAATCTATGAACCAGAAGGTCATTGTTCCAGTCAGGGCACATGCCCAGGATGAAGGCTTGATCCCCAGTGTGTGGTGTGCAAGAGGCAGCCAATGGATGATTCTCTCTCATCATTGATGTTTTATTTCTCTCTCTCCTTCCTTCCTCTCTGAAATCAATAAAAAATATTTAAAATAAAGAAAAACTAGATGTTTAAAAATGCTCATAAGTAATCATATTTTTCTATCACCCTCATGAAGGGTTAACATAAGGTTTCTACTTCTGTCCCCTCTCAGAGCCTAATCATCCACTCTCCAGCAGGGTCATTAGAGCTATTGAAAGCAATCAAAGACAGAAAGAAGGAGGTTTCAGGGCACTTCATAATTTTATGCAAAATTATGGCAGGCAGCGAAAAGAGCATGAAATGGGAGAAATGAAATGAAGTGAAGTAACAAATGACATATTGTTGAAGGAAAATGAAAAGAGAAAGAAAGAATGATAGCCACAGATATAAGATTTCAGCACAAATACAGAGACACCCATCACTGGGTCCGTGCACAATGACAGCTGACACTGTTCTGCAGGGTTGCACCCCAAGCACCCATTATTCTCTTCATCTGCTAAAGAGTAGGTGTCAAAATGATAGATGTAAGCTCACTGTATCAACATTTCCCTATAGCTTTGCAGCCCATTATCAACAGAGATAAACCTGCGCCAGGATACATTGCTTATCAGAATATAGGCCAGGAAGAGTTCAAAATGGTGTTAGAGTTAATAGAATTTTTTAGTCAGAAGTTCCCTAAAGCAACTGAACAGCACTAAGATATTCTATGCAGGAGTTAGAATCAAAATATCATTTTTTCCAATCTGTTTGGGTTGATGTGATAACAAGTATTCCATTGAAATGAAGTAAAATGATGCTTTTAAAGAAATAACTGGTCTTCACAGTTTTCTCTCTTGTTTGGATTTTTTAAATAAAGGAGGAGGTGGAAATGTAGACAACACTTAAGGCAAATGAGAAGCTGCTTTGACAGAGCTGTTGCCGAATGCATGGCTGTTATTGCCATTGGTCTTCCGCCCTCACAAGAAAGCATAATAATACTAATTAGAGCTATCAGGCTGGGAGGGGGAAGATTGGGGAGAATATGGAGATACATTTTAATGGGACATGCTTATGACAGATATTTCAATCTAAATGAGTCAGATTGCTCTAGGAAATACTATAAAAGACTATCCTAAATGGTCCCTCACCACTTCCATCCATCATATACATCTAAAAATGCCCCCTCTGAGTTTTTATTCTATTGCCCTAATCCAAACCTGGTTATGCAAAAACTCTTTAAATGGAAATGTCATTCTGCATCTTTCTAAAATAAAGGCAGCACCCCTTTAACTCAGTCATTTACTGATGATAAAGTTAACCTGGCTACTAATTCTGTGTTAAGTTGTTTTGCATAAAGCCCAGTTTTAGAGCAGTGATGGGACTAATGGGATTCACACTGCTTTTGTCTTTGTGTGTGGGGCCTGAGCCTGATTTCTTAGCAGCTTACTCACATCACTTTCCATTTCTTTTGCAATTACATAAAAAGATAATCTCGGGCTTTTCTCAACATCTCCAAGGTATGTCTTACTATGAAATATAGGCTCTATATTCTGTTTGAGATCAAGTTATTTAGTAAAACTTTGTTCATACTCTCTACATCTATTTGACCTTTTTCCTATAAATTTTTGTTTAGAGTAGATATACTGATTCCCGCCCTTCCCCCACCCCAACATTTGAACACTTTCTTTATGTCATTAGCATGGTGGGTGGTCAAATAAAATTGGCAAATTTATTTCGTTATTGAGATCAACATGTCCTGTTCCCAATAGGCTAAGTTGAAGGAGAGATGAATGACCCCAATAGAGGAATATATGTCCACAATAGATTTTTGTTGTAGTTGTATTGAATTTCTTTTAAAGTAGAGCTAATAGTATAAAAGCTACACTCTTTGCCTTGAGCATCTTTAAAAAATTAAATCAATATAAGAATGAAAGCCTTAGATTTCAGTCACAATGTGTAGTGTCTTCAGTCCTATTATTCCATTCTCCTGGACCCTTGGAATCTTGATATCTACAATCGAAGTGATAACATACCATTCTCTTGTATTTGATCATTGCTCTTGAAGTCATTAATCAGCACCTGACTTCATGCTGTGTTTCTGTGTCATCCAATTTAGCTTGTTTGGAACAGTACCAGATAGGCTTCCTTTTTATCAGTTTTATTGAGGGGGGAAGAGTAGGAAGGAAGAAAGCATTCTATGTGCAACAAGAAAGCAGTCAGCTAGATTCAACTGATTCTTACAAACCTTGGGGGACTGGAAATGAAAATCTGGGAAAAATTAAAAGTGAATTGAGGATAGCTCATGGGTGCCATAGTCAGCCAGCATCAACTCTCAGTTGATTAAATACACATGTGCATTATGCTTTGTCTTGTGTAAAGAAAGTAAATGGCTCCTTTCCCAGAGCCTTGTTAACTCATGCAGGGCACTGATGATTTCAGTTAGCATGTTACCTGTGCAAAGCATCATCTCTGCAATCAAATTACTCTCCAGAGGAAAACCATGCTCTTCACAGTTTGATCACAGCCCTATCAACTCTAATCATACATATTCAGGTGATTTCTCTTCCTCATTCATGCTTTTTCATTCATATTTAAGACTAGAATTTGCATGATCATCGTTGAAACATCCTACCATATTTTAAATACCTGTAATAATCACTACCATTTACTGAGCAACTATTATGGCTCAGATTTTCCATAAATTATCCTAATCTTCACCACAGTCTCATAATATAGGGTTTGAACCCATTTTATAGCTAACGATACTAAGATTCAAAGAGATTAGATAAATTTGCCAAGGCCACTTCACTTGGTAAGAGTAGAGCCTAATGTTCCTCTGACTTTTGTTCAGCTGTTTCTTAAACTTCATAAGTTACTATGGGAAATCCACTTTTTATCATAAATTTCCAAAGTCTATTTTAGAGCCCAAGTTATACTTCCACCTCTATAACATTGGCAAATAATTGCTTCCACTCTATAACATTGGCAAACAGTAGATGCTTAATAAGTATGTGATAAATAAATGGATACTGGAACAATCTTCAGTGACAGGAAAAAAGACAATGCTCTATGGATGTTAGAGATGTTTACTCTGGTAAAAGAATAACTCTTTTCTGGCCTCCATGGCTCAGTTAGTTGGGCATCATCCCATGCACCAAAAGGTTGCCAGTTCTATTACTGGTCATGGCACATGCCTGGGTTTCAGGCTGGATTCCCAGTAGGGGACATGCAGGAAGCAGTCTATTAAAGTTTCTTATCATTATTTCTATTTTTCGCTCTCTCCCCTTGTTTTTGCTCTCCCAAACCAATAAAAACATATTTAAAACAAACAAACAAACAAACAAAAAAACAACAAGAATCACTCTCTGTAACTCAAGTCCAGAAATCATATATGTAATCAGTCTAGACATCTACATTAGATGTACTCTATATATTTCTAAATTATACCTACATTGTATGTTGATATCTACTAGTAGGCATAAACAGGCAGAGGAAATTTCTACCATAAATATATTGCATTTTTCCCATAGTCTCTATCCAGAGGAACACTGCACATAAAAGAACCCTATAGGGAATCACACTTGCAAACTAGTTACTTAAAAATTTGCAAGAGAGTCACCCCTACCCTAACTCTGAAGGTGACTTCCACAAAGCAGAAACATAGGCAAATACTTAATTTCTTTATAGAGCAACTAGAATTAAGGAGAATGGTTATGTATTAGAAGAGTTGTGGCTTTTCTATCTAAAACCAAAACACTTGGTAAATGAAAATAGTCATTTGGCATTTTCAATTATGGAAAATAATACAAATGTTCTCTTATTGAGGCTAACATTCTAAACATGTGCAGTTATTTAACTTGAGGCCACAAATTAAGGTGGTATATTAATATTGTATATCGATACATAAGTGTATTAAGGGAATTGTAATTGTAGCCTCCTCCCATCTCCCATTAACTTCTGCATCAAAATGACTTCCTTTCATTTTTCCCTATTTGAGGAAATTAACAATATATATATATATTTATCTTTTAAATCACATCCTCAAGGGTGTGAGGAAATGGAAAGGAGGAGTGTAATGAGCGGCATTCCCACAGACAAAGCAGGAGATGATGGTCACACAGTTCAGAAAGAAAAAATGATGGGAGGTTTCAGGGAAGGGGGTTCATTAAAATGAATCTTAGCAAAAAAAGCAAAACAAAACAAAACAAAAAGGAAAAACACAGAATAGACATCATTTATTTGACACCAAAACTTCCCAAAGCTACTGTCTCTTCTTTTAGTATAGTATCTTCCACCGGCCTTGGACTCTTTGTTTATAGCCCAGTTTGAGCATCCAGGGACAACATTTCCTATTATTTTTGTTAAATTTAAAGAAAATGCCAAAGCTTGCCTTGCAAACAATGAAAGTTCTAGGGTGCTATCTCCCAAGGGCCTTTTCTCACTTTAAGAATAACTGATGGTGAGTAGTTAGTGACAGAATAACTATCACATAGTAACTTGTCTGAAACCTAAGTAAATACTTTAAAACCAAGACCCAAAATAACTTCAAAATCCATGGCTCCATTTCACTAACCTCCAGCCCCTCTTAGTGTGACAGAAATGGGCCCATGTAAACTGAGCAAGGGACAGAGAGCAAGGAACAGAGTGAAGAGATAAAATTCCTCTTTTCTAACTAACAAACAAAACAAGAAAATCCTAATGCAGAGGATGCAATGTTAAAAAATATGACATGCCGATTATATGGGTGACATTCATATCTATAGTGACCCATTAGGTTAAAATGGTCATTTTAACTCTTTAGTATCAATTTAAAGATGCATTATTTAGGGAAATAAACTGCCAGTCTTTTCATTCAATCATAAAAGTGAAGAAAGTGGGATTCTAAGAAAGAGCAAGCCTAGAAAATTGGGCCTGATCTAATGGCCTTATGGAACAGTGCTCTTCAGCCAGAAGCCTCAGGAAGCCTACCGGTACCCAAACATTTCATTAAATGGCCTCCCTGAGGAAGTCATAGGAGTCAACAGTAAATACTCAAATGAAAGGGCCAGAAAATTCCATAAGTATTAGAACCACACACAAAAAAGGCAAAAAAGAAAGGAAGAGACAGAGGAAGAAAAATACGCTTCAACAAATGCCCTACTCACCTCTCCTAGCAGCCATTTGCTTGCCCATCCACAAATAAGTTTCAAAAAGACAAGTTGAACTGTATACATGTCTTTGAAAGTTAGCATTAGATTAAAAGGAGATATGCATATCTCTTTGATCATTGCTCCTGTATTACATGGTAATTATTACAATAAAATTATTGTGAATTACTGTCCCATTTTTCTCCCAAATGAGTATTTTCCTAAAACATGGAACTTTTGATGTTAAAATTGGGACGTCCTAGGAAAACTGGGATGGCTGGTCTCCTAAGATTGGCCAAACCAAACAACTCAAATGGCATCAGTTGATGTCTGTGTTTTTGTTTGTTTGCTTGTTTGTTTGTTTTGCTTTTCTTTGTAAGGGAATGGCAGTTAATATTTCCTTACAAAATTTTAAAATAACTTTACAACAAATCGGCATGAATACCCTGGAATAGAAAGACACCCATATTTTTAATGACTGTTTTCAATCAGCCATTTACTATACAGAAGAGATGATAATAGGAAGTATAGGTTGCAAAATTCTTTGAGAAAAGTCCTTCATATTATTTAATAGAAATATACGTAATGTTCCATCCTCAGTGTTCCACAAAAGTCAATGGTATTAAGACACACTGTTTACCATTTCAGGTTTTCAACAAAAGCCCAGGTCCACAAATCTTTCAGAATCTACCACATGACACATCATACCCACATACAATTAAGGATTAACACTTTCTATGATATCTTTCAACATATTCATTTGTCAAATTGAACATATCACCAGGAGCTTCAGTTGAATTGGAGTAGGTAATAAAGATCACCACAATAAAAAAATGTTATAACCCAACAACAGAAAACTGCTCTATGCAAAAGATAAACAACAGAGATGTGAACAGATCTTTTCCCTTTCAATGTTCTACCACCTGCAATTGTTCTTAGGTACAGTGAGATTGTCAATGGATTGTAAACACCAATTTTCTTTTGAACCCAATCTTAAAGGTATGAGAATGCTGAATCAAGAGGTGACACTGAACCTTGGACCAGGGAACTTGGAGGACATTCCAATTCCTGGGAAAGCTAGAGCATTTGGACAACACAGCTGGCAGTGTTAAAAAACAACAATAACAATTGGGCTCTCATTGTTCCCATAATGAGAGACTGTGCCTGCTTGAATAACACCTCCCCACACACATACACCAAACAAAAGATGGCAAGAGAAATTAAGTGTTAAGGTGACCTTTTTCTTGAAATTATAGGAAGCAGCAAAAAAAAAGCTGGTTTTAAACAGGCTACCTAGTTTTAGATTAGGATAATTTAATAAAAGAGACAGATTTCACCAACTTAGTCTTTTAAAACACATTCATCTTCATTGTTAGAGTATTCTATTAGGGTAAGGAAGGAGGGAATGGGGGAGGGGATATTTTGACTAATAAGAAAGAAAACATTACCAAAACACATAACAAATAATATGCTGATCATACTCAAAAGCTTCCTGATTCTCATTCCAATTTCATATTGCATAACACATATACCATAAATTATAACATATAAAAAAGAAAAGACTTTCATTGACATTACTATCTTTGATCTCACTTCTTTTACTTGGGTTTGCATGAGAGATTTCAGTTGCTATATAAATTTCTAATTCCAGTCAAAAGAAAAAAATAAGAAAGACATGTATGTGGTATAATGTAGGGTCATATGAGCCTTAAATAAAGAGAATGAAAGGAGGATAAAAGAGAAGAAGATATCAGAGAATTTACAGGTATCATAACAATTATATAGATGTAAAGAAAATGCAACCAATATTTATTAAGCAATTATTTTTTTTCCCTTTGGCACTATGGTAAGACATATTATAACAGCCCAGGCAATAACCAAAATAATAATTGTAATTATTGAGTGCTAGAATGACCAACTGTCCCACTTTGACCAGGACTGAGGATTTCTCAGAATACAGAAATTTCAGTATTAAAACAGGACAGTCTCATTGGGTCATTGCAAGAATCAAATGGGGCAATGAACACAAAATGCTTAGCACTGTGTGCAGCACAGAGGGAGCACTCACCTGTCTCAGTTTGCTTGAGACTGTTTGGGTTTTAGCATGAAAGCCCCACAGCCTGGGAAGCTGGGTTTCTATGTGCATCACCTCATCTAATATTCCCAACATCTCTGGCAGATAGAAACATGTGCTGACATCACCTCATCCATATTTTAGGTGGCACAAAAGAGGCCTGGCTATCTTAAGTGACCGCTCATGGTTACACAGAGTAGCATGTGGCTGAATAGGGTCTGGAGTTGACCAATCTAATTCCCATCATACCTGAAGACTTCCCAAAAATGTTATATTGCCTCCTATTTAAGTGTGGGAGCACTTGTTAGTATCAGGAAGCAGAAAAGCAGACGGAGAAGTGAACCACAGAGCCCTGACTAGCACACAGATGTCTGTGTTAATATCAGATGGTGGAATGATATGAATAGGTCCTATCATTCAATTCTAAGGAGCTCAATTGTGAACCTTGAAGGTGCCTTAATTTGGTGAAGACATCTAGGTGATTAGAAGTCCAGAAATAATTTTGAGCTTTCATATTCCCCTCATTATGGGTTTCTCATTTATTTTGACTACTGCTATAACTAGGGTTATAACTAGACAGAGGGTAAATGTATCCTACAGTGGAAAAGAAGTTGATTGGTAGGGTTGGAAAATGCAAAGAAAAAATAGACAAGTAGGAAAAAAGAAAGGAAGGAAAGAAAGAAGGAAGGAAAGAGAGGAAGAAAGGAAGAAGAAAAGAAGAAAGAACCCAGGAATGGAAAGGATTAGCCATTCTGTCCACAAATATGGCAGAACAGGTTGACTAGTTATAATTAACTACTGATGGCATTCAAAGTCAGTACCAAAACTAAGTCAATTTGATATTTTTCTTTTTCCCAATAACCAACCCATGACACTCTCCTTTGGCAAAAGCAAACAAACAAACAACAACAAAAACTGATTTAAATTTCTAAAGCAAGATTCATAAAAGCCATCCATACAAATATATGTCTAAGCCAACTGACCTGACTCTGCAATTTTAATCATAAACCAAAAGCCATCATCTAGGTCTTTGGCAAGATCTGTACTTGGGAAGCAGAAGCCAAATAGCACCATTTGTCTTTCACACACACCATTGTGTCAGCACTTAACTACAATCTCAAATACAACTAGCAAACTTAGAAAAATGCTCTTTGGAGACACAACTCAATTTTGCGTTGTTACATTATTTCTAAACCAATAATGAGAACACCTTGGGGTAATCAGAAAAATAAAATGAGATGATATAAACATTTTAGAGCTTTCCCAGTGGTATTTTAACAATACAGGTTTGCTCTTTCTCTCTATCATTTGCATTTAAATAATAATTATATGAGTATAATTAGTGAGGATAGCTGCAATTTATTGAATGCCTTCCATTTAATAAGCACTGTGGGGGAACGGTGACTTGCATGCTGTGTGCATGTACACA
The DNA here is from genome assembly GCF_014108245.1 of Pipistrellus kuhlii. Lineage (NCBI taxonomy): Eukaryota > Metazoa > Chordata > Mammalia > Chiroptera > Vespertilionidae > Pipistrellus > Pipistrellus kuhlii. The sequence goes on from NW_023425404.1 coordinate 8,217,775, forward strand.
TATGTGCATGTATGTGAAACAGAAAATGCAATTACACAAAAGGCTAGATTAAGGATAAGAAATAATTCTTTTTTTGCTGTCGCCCAGTAACTTCTCAGATAGTACAGAGTGTGAATTTTTAAAAATATTCATTTTTAATGAGTTTTAAGGCAATGTATTTTCTTTTGGGAAAATCATATTTATGTGAATGCTAATTGTCTAAACCTGTCTCTTTACTGTTTAATCTAATTGACCCTATATTTTTAAAGTGCAATGTTTACCAGTGATTTTAAATTTCTGAAATGTTTGTTTTTATAGTTTATTTCCTGAAAGAAATCTCATCTTAAGTCACTTCATAGAAGAGGACTTATATTATTTAGGTTGCATCTCATTAAGGTTTTACTTCCATCTTCTAAATTTTCTCCTGAGATTAAAGATTTTATGAGGGCACTAAAAGAATAAGAATGTGTCACTCTCATTTTGGGTCTGAAAACATCATAATCGTGCAATTTCATCAGGCTGAGTGTTTACAAAAAAGATGGTTTAGCTCTTATAGAAACAGCCCAACACAAAGCTGGTACACCCTGAAAAGTCTCTTTAAAACATGTCAGCTTTGTCCATGGGCCAATCAAATTTACTCCTTAATTATAAACTCATGCTCGTTACAACATGAGGAATGGAGAATTGTGAGGAGAAAATCAATCAAGTAAAGGTCACTTTGAACAAAAGTAATGAAAATTACTAAAGACTTCAGATAATGAGATAAAATGGTGACAATCACCAGAACTTGTAGTAATTAAATTTGAAAATGCATGAAAAAGTATATAGCAACATATGTGGCCTATTATAAGTACCGAAGTCATGGTAGCTTTCATTATTATACTTACTAATAACAGCCATATTTCATCTTTTGTTGAATAAAACATTGAGCCTCAGTCCTAAAATGGGTTAATATATTGTTTATCATGCATAAACTACACACACACATACTTATAAAACTGTAAATATGAAATTGCTAAGATAGGCAAAGAAGGGAGGGGAAAGAAAAGGCAGGAGAGAGCCCAGAACATTCCTTCTCATTAATAAGTTCTGAATAAACATCTGTTGTACTTTGAAGGGGAAAAAATGAATAGAAAAGTCCATATTTGAAACATGTCTTTCTATTGAAATGAAGCAGAAACATATACTAACTTGAAAGCTTTAAATCATTGCAAGTACTAGTCCAGATCGAGAATTAACCTAGGAATTGTCTTCCAAAACAGCATCACCTGAATGAGCTCTCAGGAAGCAATGTTTTTAGAACTTAATATTCAAAATTAAACCAGAGTTGAGATATTTATTTAATCACATATCTTGTATAATCTAATCAGTAAAATTAGCTAAATTGTAATTAGCGCAAACTATTGTTAAACATTCTACACGCATTCTCTCAATTAATCTTCATAATAATATTTTTTATGTGAGTAATGCTATCCCCATTTTGCAGATGACAAAACTATGGCTAGTAAGTTATGGTGCTGGAAGAGGACTAAATACTTTGGTCTGAGAATTGATATAAAAGGTATTTTATAGTTAGGGAAACAGACTCTAGAATCAGATTGAATTCAACTCTTAACCTTCTGATCTTGGGGAAGTTATTTACTCTCTATCCTCCTTTAGTTATTTTGTCTGGAAAATGGGATAAATAAATAGTGCCCATTTCATAGGATTGTTTTAAGTTTAAATCCATTTAAATCACTTAGAAGAATTTATGACTCATAGCACTTGATACATCTCTTGACTATTTTCATTACCAGTCTTATTTTGAAATTTGGGGTTCAGGAGACTATCTTTATTCCTTTTTAACTTCTTTTTTTTTTTCCAGGAGGTACGAATTGCTTGAGAATTGAATAGCTAAGTAAGGAACTAAAATTATTTTAACAACAAAAGCTTATAGAATCTGAACAATACACTTTGTCTCAATTGATCCTAATTCTGACCAAGGCTGTGCAACTAGTAAGAGGAAGAGTTAGGCCTTAGCCCTGGGACTCAATAGAAGAAAGATTTCTGGGGTTTATTGTTTAGCTCTGTCTAATAATGCAACACAGAATAACTGGAAGAAAAAATGCAACATTTAGTTACAGGTCCAGATGTTTCACTCAGTGTGAGGCCAAACATCTGGCTGATGAATTAACTGAATTCTGCATTTTGTTTTTAATCTTGACATTGGGCAATATGTCAAAAACAATTTAAGTGAAACAGGAAAGGAAAGCGTGCAAAAGGAGCTGTTAAGAGAAAAACTTTACTAAATAAAAGATGGCATGGACTTTGCTATCATCACCTGTACCAGCAATTTGTTTGTAACCAACATCAATAGCCCTAGTGGGGACTATAATCTCGCTCAACTTGTTCTACCATTTTGATACCTCTAACACAGAAACTTAATTTAAAATAAAGATTCATGGAGCTAATATCCTTCTTACTTCTGACTGTTAAAGTGTCTACTCTTCTTAGTTTGGCAGGGGGTGAGTCTGCATGCATAAGTGAACATATGGGTTATATACAGCTTGATATAAACATTGCCCAGCTTTTAGTAAGATACTGATGACTATAGAATACAAAGTTAAAAGATGCACTCTACATAAAATGCCTTCATTTAAAAAAAAATAAAGTAGTCATGATGGGTGCTTTTTCTATAACCCTAGAGAATACTCGAGGAGTTATTTCTCTGGAGAGATAATAATAGAATTAGCCACACCAGTGTTGAGCATGTTATGATAGCTATACCTAATGAGCACTTGCCCTGGAGGGGTGGAGGGTCGGGGGGCTGGAGAATGCAGCCTGAGGTTCTCAGGCCTGGTGCCAGGACAGGGAGCATGGCCTGAAGTCTCCTATTAAGCCCCACCTGGTGGTGGTGGTGGGGGTGGGGGAATGGCCTGAGGTCCTCTAGCCCAGCACCATTATGGGAAGATACCTTGAAGTTCCCCATCAAGCCCTGCCAGGCAGAGGGCATGGCCTCAGGTCCCCTGGCCTGGTGCCAGGGCAGGCTGCCAAGGCAGGAGGCACAGCCTGAGGTCCCCTGTCAAGCCCCACCCGGGCAGGGGGTGTGGTCTGAGGTCCCCCGGCCTGGTGCTGGGGTGGGGGGAGCAGCCTGAGGTCCCCTAACACAGCACCAGGACACGAAGAGCACTTTGAGGTCTCCTGTCAAGCCCTGCCACGTGGGGGGCACAGCCTGAGGTCTCTTGTCAAGCCCAGCTGGGTGAAGGGCACAGCCTGAGATCCCCTGTCAAGCCCCATGGGAGCAGGGAAGGGCTTAGCCTCAGGTCCCTACCAATTGCTTGTTAAGTCTCTTTATGGGAACTTGGTCTCAGCTGTGGGTACAGCCATATTTGTGACAGAGTGATGGTCAATTAGCATATTCCTTCTTTATTAGATAGGATGCCATAATCCCAAAGTACAATAGATACTATTTGACTAAACTTCCCATAAAGTTTGCCTCCTCATCTCTGAGTTACCTAACATTCAGAATCAGGCTTAACATGTTTTGTGCCTTATTCTCATCACTCCAATGAAAGAAGATTTTTTTTTAAGGGCATATATGATGACTGTAGAATACAAGTCAATCAGTGCACATTTGAATCTTTGACTATATAATCATTTTATATAACCCTGCTTGTATTCCAAAGTTCTTTTAGTCTACATTTCCATGTTCAGGGAAAGGAAGTCCTATTGGTTTGAGTATCCTCATGTTTGGGGAAGCTTCTGTATAGTCCATTTACTATGCAATGTTAGTTATAATTAATGGGCTATATTCATTTGATAAGGCTGCCAGAAGAAAGTTACACAAATTTAGTGGCTTAAACAACAGAAATATATCATCTAAAAGTTCTAGAGGACAGAGTCCAAATCCAAGGTGTCGGCAGGGTTGGTTCCTTCTCAGTACTATGGTCGACAAAAGTGTTCCAGGAATGTCTCTTTGTCCTGTAGGTGGCTGTCTTCTTCCTGTTCTGCACATCCATATTCAATTTCTTCTTCTCATAAGAACACCTGTCCTCTTTGGTTCAGTTTACCCTAATTACATCATTTTAACTTGATTATGCTTGTAAAAACCCTATCTACAAATGAGATAGTGGAGGTTAAGATGTCTATGTGTGAATTTTTTTGGCAGGGATTGGAGGAAGAGGATTCAGAGGATACTATTTACCCCGTACCTTAGGTCTTCAGAATAAGAGATGAGAGGTATTTGCATTCCTTTCTTTATACTTTTTTTTCTTTTTCTCCCTTAAGTCCTGTCTGTTTTCTGAAAACAGGTTCATTTCTTCCTAAAGCACCTCACTGATATACCCCTACATGAAGGTCACTGAAATTCTGTTTATAATAACATGGATTTTTTTCTTTTTCTTTTTTTAATGATTCAAGAGGCCTCACTTTTTTGTACTCCCTAAACTCAATCCTTTCAACATGTCCTATCTGCACAGATACCTCTAAATTGCTGGAGACATTGAAGAATGGAAATTGAAACCTACATAAAGTAACTGCTGAAGAGTATGCATGCTAAGAAAAAGTATGTGTGTACAATGCTCTCAAATATCCATAAATCAATTTAACCCCTTCTCTTTTCATGAAAATGCATACTAACTTAGATAATGATAATGGTTTGCTACATCAAATGATCGAAATTAACTCAAAAAAGTTGAACTTACTGATCAACTATTTTTATTTAAATTAAAAGCAACATTAGTCAACTCTACCAGTAATAAAAGAACAATTATCTTAAGGTTGTCTGATAATAGGTCAGAGAAATCAACTTTTGAAATGTGATGCAATACACAAGGGACCACAGCATAAAACTACAGTAATTGATAATGCAGTAGTTTAAGCAATTCAACGTATTTCCTTGGCTCATACCTAAACTTACAATCACTTCCCGGTGCTAGAGTAGTCCTGGATCATTTCCATATTGTGGTAATTGACGTACTCCAAGTGATAAATTAAAAAAGATTAACTATAGAACTAACTACCAAAAATGTAGCTGATTTGGGAAATTCCAGCTCTCTATTATCTACTCTTTATCTAAATTAAAATAAAATACCTGTCTGTGCTTTAACTGGTAATAAAGCATTAGAGGATAAAATTCTATTTTCATCACAGAGTTGAATAAGAGTCAACTAATAATTACAAATCCAGGACAGTGTTTTCTCATGGATGGGAAACACACTAGAAGGATCTTGTATGACAATGATGGCAATGAATGCCCGCTTGGTAAAATGTTAGTATTTTTTAAAATATATTTTATTGATTTTATTACAGAGAAGAAGGTAGAAGGATAGAGTTAGAAGCATCAATGAGAGAGAAACATTGATCAGCTGCCTCCAGCACACCCCCCACATGCCCTTGACAGGAATCGAACCTGGGACCTTTCAGTCTGCAGGTTGATGCTCTAACCACTGAGCCAAACCAGTTTTGGCGGCATTTGAAGTATTAATGAAATAAGAAAGTACAAAGATTATGTAAATATTAAAAGGCCATGAAAGGAGAATTATCTAATTAGAAAATTATATGTAAAGGTTTAAACCAAACGATATGCTCAGAGATTGGCTAGGACTTGAGTGAGATAAATTTCATCATTAATTCACTCTCAAAAGCTTATTTGTGGGTAGCTTTAATAGGGGGAATGCTCAAAAATGTCTTTGACATCTTTTTAAACCTTCTTGAGGTGGATGTGATATTTTTAGTAAGTATGAACCAAGACTTGCAGCCCTTTGTTCATCACCTTTTCCTGTCAGTACTTGGTGTGAATATCAAGGAGGTTTCAAGTGCTACTGCGAAGAGAAATGTTGCCTCACTCTAAAACTTGTTCCAGATAATTGCTGAACACCCAATGCAAGTGACACTGAGTAATCACTTTATCACGCAGTTTAATGAGGTCTTTTCTGAAACTCCATCAAATTAATACATTAAAACATTAAGTACTAGTTCTTTCTACTTTTATATTTTTTTAAACTTCTCTAAATTAAAAATTAAAAATCCTCTTATCGATAGAAAATTTAAAAATAATTGCAAGCGCTTTGGATTGTTGTTTTATTGTGTTGTGTGTTTTTGTTGTTGTTGTTTGTTTTGTTTTTGTATTTTTTTTTTAATTTCAAAGAAATATGTCCTTATTTTCTTATCAAAGTAGAGGTAAAGGCATTGGGAACAATCATGGATGCTTTCTCCTTCCCTCTCAGAATCAATTAAAATATTATGAACCTCAGGTTCTTACTGATACAACTCCTCAAAATGTTTACTAAATAATCCAGGCCTGAATGCTTTTACATTTGTCAAAATTTCTTGCAGCATTTCCAGAACACTAACTTAGTGTCATCTTATGTCACTGAGTGGTGTTATTTTAAGTTGTTGGGGATAGAGTAATGAACAACACAGACAGAAACACAGACCTCATGGACTTTTCCATTTAAATTGGGGAAGACAGGTGATATCCACATAAATAAATCAACAAATAGAGTATTTTCAGATAGGGGAATCAAGCAAATGTATTCACATAGTTGACATGTAAGTGAAATTTAAACGATGAGAAAGCCATTCACCTAAGCATATAAGAAAAGCATGTTTCATACAGAACTTTGGGAAGTTCTATGACTATTTCTGAGAATATGAAGGCTAATATGGCCAGAAGGTAGTAACAACAAAGGACAGGTTGATAGCACATGCAATTTGAGACTCCAGCAGAGCTAAGATCATGTAAAGATCCCCAGGCAGTAGAAAGGAGTTTGGATTTTTATGTTATGTGCATTGGGATGTCATTGGAAATTTCTTTTTCTTTTTTTTATAAGGAAGAGTTCTATGATGTGCCTTATGTTTCAAGTAATAATTTTGGCTGTGTTGCTCTATGAAGAATAAATTTGCAAGTAGGGATTGCAAGTAGGGAGATCAGGTGGGGGTATAATCATAGTATAAATGAGAAATGGTTTTGGCCTAGACTAGTGGGACAGAGGCAAAATTAGTGAGGAGTGGTCAAATGTGAGATTTATTTTGTAGGTTGAATAGTTAAGTCTTGCTAATGGATCACATAAAAATCTCAAAACCCTGTGGGAATCTCCCTGAGGACAAGAGCTGTTACATGATTCCTGTGACTCCATGTCATGTAGGCTGGTGCTGAGGACAGTTTGGCATAGGATTCATCCACTATGACTTTACAATATATATATATATATATATATATATATATATATATATATATATATATATATAGTATCAACCCTTGGTATAAAGTCAATGTAAGAAAAGGCAGAGGAGAAAAAGAGAAAGAAATAGTGCTTTAGATGACATCTTTGAACCCTGGATTGAGTCTCACCTGAAGGGACCATGACACTTTTTTCTGTTACATGATCCACTGACTTGGTTTTACTGATTGAGGCCATTTAGTCTGATTTTCTGATTTTTGCTCTCCAAGGCATCCATACTAAACCAGCTATAGAAATCTGGGCGATAATACAGCTCAGAAAGACAGAATTCAAAAATGTTCCACTGGAAAAAGGAGTAAAAATCCTCCAGTCCTTTGGTTCTTCAACTTTTAGATTCTAGCTGTCCTGACGACCTGATATAATGATAGGTCTTCTTTTTGGGAAGCAAAACTGTGTAGTGCTTAGGCATATATACAAACTTTGCTTATGATTTCCTGGAACTCAAAGTGCCTTTCAAACCCTTCAAGGTCAAAGCATTCATTTTGTCAGAGCAATGTAGTATATTCAGTTCAAAAGAGTGGCCATATTTTGATATGCAAAGATTAGGCCTAAGGACAGCTTGTGATGCTGGTAGGTGGGGAAACGTGTACATCTGTGTGCATCAGAGAGACTAAACATGTCAACCCAGTATTGCACAGGCCAGCCCTTGCTCTTGCATTGCTCCCTCCAAAGTCTTTATATCAGACAAGGAACAAGAGTCAAGTCAACCAATTTCTTTTAAAAACTGTTGGGTAACATGCTTTGGGGATGAAACGTCTCACCCCATAGAACCACCAGGATAGGCCACTAAATTACAGGGACAAAGTTTTCCTTTTAACTTAAATAGGAAGATGCACTAGTTTTGGACAGTATCCTTTTCATTTTAGCTTCTAAACATAGACTGCAAAAAGTGGGGAGCCTCATTAATGTTGACATCAGATTTCCATTATCATTATGTTAAAAAAAAAAAAACTTCATATCTTACTTTGTTTTACTTTAGCTCTACTTTCCAATTTGTTATGGCATTGTCCTTTCTGGTTTGTTTTATTTTAACCTTTGGGGTCTAGTCAGATTAGCCAGACAGATTTACAAAGCTTAACCAGACTTTCTTAGATGAATTTAACTGTAAAGCATACTCTTGACAATGATCAAGTTGATAAATGAACTCATACTCACAAGTTCCTTTAGACCTGCAACTATTATAGTGACTATAATCAATTACAAAAGTGGTTTTTTTTTAATGTTTTTGTTGATTGAGGAGAGAGGAAGGGAGAGGGATAGTAATACCAATGATGAGAGAGAATGATTGATTGGCTGCCTCCTGCACTCTCCACATTGGACTAATGACCTCATGGTTCATGGGTCAATGCTCAACCACTGAGCCATACCAGCCAGGCCCAATCACAAAATGTTCTATCCATAGAAAAATTGTTGCTCAAAGCAGTGATCTTCAAACTTCACCATGCATATGAATTACCTGATAATCTTGTTAAACTACAGATTCTGATTCAGTGAGTCTCAAGAGAAGCCCAAGACTCTGCATTTCTAGCAAGCTCCCCAGTAATGAGTTACTGCTGGTCTTGCAGACCACACTTTGAGTAGCAAGAACTTAAAGGATTTACTACCTCTGCAGTGTAAGGACTTACAATTTGCCTTCCCCCACACATACCCTCATTTCAGGGCGACCAGAAGGAGATATTCATTAAGAACTTGGTGACTGCCAAAATCGGTTTGGCTCAGTGGATAGAGCATCCTCTGCAAACTGAAAGGTCCCAGGATTGATTCCAATCAAGGGCATGTACCTTGGTTGAAGGCACATCCCCTGTAGGGGGCAAGATGGGGGCAGCTTGTCAATGTTTCTCTCCCATCGATGTTTCTAGCTCTCTATCTTTTTCCCTTCCTCTCTGTAAAAAATCAATAAAATATATATTTTTAAAAAGAACTTGGTGACTTGCTATTGATGGAGATTACCCTGGATGCTAGCTAACCAGTGGAGTATTCCACTGTCCTACCTGTAAATGCAAAAAAATGCAGGTAGAGTGTAAGATGTGCATCTATAATGACTGCTTCTAAGGGACCTATTCGTATAGGAGCCAACAATTTCGGAGAAAAAGCCCCTCCAGCTGAACAACACCCAGGTTCCTCATGCACCTGCACAGTGATCTACAGTGTAACCCAGAAGCTAAGGCTTCCACTAACTGTCTTAAATTGCATTAGCACAGTTCTCATTTTAACCTATTTTCCTTGCAGCCATTATATTTTTACCAAGCACGACTTTGAAATTTCTGAGCTTTGAGAATATAAAAATACTGAAAGAAAGAGGCTTATTTCTCAGTTGATGAGGTCACTGAGAGGGCGAAGACATCTCACAACTGCCAAAATACTAGAATTGTGGTTGATTAGAGAAAAAAGAAAATATTGCTGAGGGATATACTTTTGAAAATTAAATAATGTCAAACACCCAATTTTATATAGCATCCTGCATTGTTCTCAAAACACTTTATTAACTGACCTTAATTTTCATAAAACCTCAGTGAGGTTAGAACCTACTAACAGATGTCAAATAATACAAATCTAATTTTATCTTTTAAAATGCATAACACACTCTATTATTACAGAAGAAAGGAAATACCCTATGTGTTCCCTCCCATACCACCTGCAAAAAAAACCAACCAAACAAACAAAACAAAACAAAAAAACTATCTCTATTTCTATCTCTATCTATCTCTATCTCTTTATTTCAGATATACACACACCTCAAATTCAGAGGTCAAAGAAAGAGGCTGTGATATGGCAAACTTCATTCCATATCTCTACAGCTGATTCACAGACAAAATAACACAGTGAGGATAACTGAATGCTATGCTGTGAAAACAACTGCTCTCAAAATAGGACAGAGGAAAACACTTTAGAGAGAATTTCAAATACCTCTAACAGCTGTTTTCAGTGGTTTCACAGGACAGATTACACAAACATAATTTCACACCATTAATACATATGCCTGCACTTTCCATATATTATCATGTTTAGTCTTCACAACAACTTTGTATGATCACTCCAATTTTCCAGATGAAACTGGTTATGATAGACAGAGAGATAGATACATAGATACATAGATAGATAGATGATAGATAGATGATAGATAGATAGATGATAGATAGATGATAGATAGATAGATAGATAGATAGATAGATAGATAGATAGATAGGTGATAGATAACAACTTCCTCCCAAGTCACAGGGCTAGAGAATGGGATTACTGAGATCTGAACCCAAGTCTGAATGATTCAAATTCTGAGTTCTCCAAAGCCCCTGCCTATATCAGTGTGCCTCTCAAATTTTAATGTGCAAAAAAGTCACCCAGGGAGCCTGGTAAGATGCAGGTTCTGATCCAGCAGACTGATGTGGGCCAGAAATTCAGCATCTCTAACAAGCTTCCAGGAGATGTTGGTGCTGGAAGTCCAGAGACCATATGTTGAACAAGATACTCTGGCATTGAAATTGGGACTCAAAAGAACTGTTGGCCCAGAAAGGAACTCACTACAGACTGATTCATTTGCCTCTCAGCATAACCATTATGGCTTGTTGCAGTTTTGGTTCTTACAAGGGTATTTCTTGGATCACATGATCTCACACATCTAGAGGAAATAATGAACAACATAAACAGACCCAGCGATCAGACTTTCAAACCTCAGAGGGAAAGTAAGGGAGGATGGGGGTAAGGGGAAGAGATCAACCAAAGGACTTGTATGCATGAATATGGGCCTAGCCAGTGGCCATGGACAATAGAGGTTGGGGTGGGGGCATATCTAGGGAGGGGTTTGGGATGGGAATGGGGGAATAAGGACAATTATGTGAGACCATAATCAATAAAATAAAATTAAAATTAAAATTTAAAAAAAAAGATACTTTGGCAGTGTTTTTTAAAGTGTGGCCTCCAGGCCAGCAGCAATAGCATCACCTGGGGCTTTGTTAGAAATGCGAATTCTCAGGCTCCACTTGAAACTTTCTTTGACTTGGGCATAGATAGGTCTCAGCAGTCTATGACTTCAGCCCTCCTGGGGATTCTGATGCACAACTATGTTTGAGAGCCAATGGGTAATGTCCAACATTTCCAAAGATATAGACAATCTGGGATAATTTTTAGCAGAGTGAATGTGATTTCCGAGGTCACCACATCTTTACTTAAAAAGTGGCCTGGCCATAAAAAAAGCTCAGACTGTGAAGGTAACATTGTTGTTGCTTTGCATTTGCATTGCAGTGGTTGTTTATCACAAGCTGTGGTGTGTGGTCTCACAAAGAGTTGTTGGGGTGTGAGAGGAAGGGGTGTCTGACATTGACCTCATTAATCCCCCTTCTCTAAAATTGGTAGAAAGATATCTTTCTCAAAAGAACCCCTCTACAATATGCCCAAGCCATTTTTCTTCCTTATTCTACTGTGCTTTGCAAAACAAAATCCTTAGTCTCACATTTCCATTCTAAAGAGTGACTAAGAAATAAGCATTTTCCCTTAATTTGAGGAGAAACATGTCAAATAATTAACAAATACAAAGAAGACAGTTATCTTAGAACTCCAGTTGGGATGAACATTAAGACTCAGAGGAAAATTATAGTGCTTGGGAGACTCAGATAAATGAAAAATTAAAGATTTTAATTGGATTTATTTAAATAAAAACAATCTGCAATGATCACATTTTTAATAGTAAGTGATAAGATAACTGAGCACTGAACTAAGTGCTTTACCCAAATTATCTCATGGAAACCTGACAGCAGTACAGCAAAGCAGGCACTAGTTTATCCCTATTTTAATAAATATATGATGGGCTCAGAAAGGACACATAGTCGCCCAAAGTCATACAGTTAGTAAGAGTCAGAGCTAAGAATTTAATCCCAGTCTGTCTCTTTCCTTCCCTCTGAGGGCTATTGTTCTGTCCTAGTATTTACCCCCACAAAACACAGATACACACACACACACACACACACACACACACACACACACACACATCAGCTGACTGGGCCTATGTGAGAATGTGATAATTCCACTCTGCTTATTCCTCAAAGACTCCCAATCCTACATGTGAAAATCAGTGATAGGCTCATTAATTTCACAGTCAATCATTGTTAATACTGCCCACAAGTAGGTGAAAGGACTCCCTTGAAGAATCAAAAAAAGGAGTGGAAAAATAAATTTTCTTTGATCTTCTGGGCATGGAAAGGTCGATGACACAACATCTGGCATAGAGAGGACAGAAGAGAACACTAGAAGTCCTATAAATAAACACAAAGCCACATGCTGTTCCAAGAGACAATCAGAAGGGAGGAGAAATTGAAAAGGAAATATCTTAAATATCTGAGAGTTTACAAAATTTGTTGAGGAGAAATTACAGGAGAAACCAGTAATAGAATATGAAAAACTTGATCTTAAGAGACTACATCTCTCCAAATGGATGCATCCTTTGTCCACACTTGGTCCTCTACTAATTCCTATGTATTCCAAGATGCAGCATTAACACATGTCTGGTGAGGTTAGAGCTGAACAGAGATTTTGCACATTGTACCAGACTGAAGAGATTGGCCATGGAAAGATTTGAGGTAAATAAATCACTTACTCTTTTATAATTTTCAGGCACACACATCAATCCATTTTAACAGATGCACTCTCTCATAACAATGTGCTCACATTTCTTTTCTCCCCATAATCACAATAGAAGGCCAATTGAAACAGATTGTACCACACAGAACAAAGCAATATATCTGTATCCCTTCCCTGAAGTCATCGTTAGAGATATGAGCCCCTGCATCTGTGAGGGACTTCCATTTGTACTTGGTTCCTTAATAGGCTATATTCACTTCATGCCATCTGATTGGTCAGAACAACTTTAATGATTCTAACAAAGATGAAGACATTAAACATAGAGCTCATTATTAGTCAGAAGTCTGCCATGTTCCCTGCTATATAATTAACTCCTTTCATTCAACACATTTAAAATAGCATCAATGAGGAATACTTAATTACCTCCCTCCAGAAGTAGGTCCCAGACTCAGATTCAGTAGCCAGTTTCACAATGAGGTCCAATTCAAATTGTTCTTAAAATAATGTTTCCGCTAACTATAGAGGCAGCTTAAGTCCAGGCCATTTATACCAGGCAATAGAAATGATATGACAGGACAGGAAAAAAAATACATTTAGCCTGTCATTTCTTTTCACAAAATAGGTGAAGGTTTTTTAATGGCAACATATTTTCCCAAGGAATGTAAAGTATGTGGCCAAGGTTATAAGGAAAAAAATAAAACTGTAATGATGGGGGGAAATGCTGTATGAATATTTGTGATCAGGATGTGTCCTATGGATAGTAAAGTATGTAAGATGCTGGGTTTCCACACCAGGCTGACCTTGGGATTGTTCATAATCCAACTATCGTAAAGCAAAAATATGAGAATGAAAGTCACAAAGTGACACCTAAGATAATGCTTCAATTATGCCTCCAGGGCTGAAGGAACATAGCACAGGCTATTCAATTAGGTTTCCTTGTTTCCAGCTCATGCAATCTTATTCAGTGAATACAGCACCTGTTTTATATTGCATCATACTGTTGATTGCTGTGGCCTTTGAAAGACCATTGCTGAAACCTAAATATCCAAAAGGAAGGCTGGCCAGCCTAATATTAACATAAGATGTTGGCAGGGCATACCACTTGTTTGCCATTCTGACTGCAAGAACATTTTGTGATTATTTCCTCAGAAAAGCAGGATCATTTAAAACTCTTCTTCCTTCTCATCAACATTGCCATCATTATAGATACCATCACTACCACTAGACCTATAGAGAGTTCCAACTACAGACAAGACACCAAAGTGTGCTTATCTTGCATTGGACACCTGTTTAGGCCCACTAGTGTTCTGGGGCTTTTTGTTTTGCTTTTGTTTGTTTTGTGGAGGGTGAGTAATGGCATCTCCTTTTCATTATTCAGAAGTTCATAAAATTGTTGAATAGTTATTTTTTTTATTCTTACCTAAGGATCAATATATGATCTGACATCTTTGAGGCTCCATTCCCCCAGTCATTTCTTTGATTCTGTGATATTTGGACTTCTCTCTAAGAGCCACCCTGGATCTTTCTCTAACAATTCCAGCATCAAGAATAGACAGGAGGGCCGAAACCGGTTTGGCTCAGTGGTAGAGCGTCTGTCTGCGGACTGAAAGGTCCCAGGTTCGATTCCAGTCAAGGGCATGTACCTGGGTTGTGGGCACATCCCCAGTAGGGGGTGTGCAAGAGGCAGCTGGTCGATGTTTCTCTTTCATTGATGTTTCTAGCTCTCTATCTCTCTCCCTTCTCTCTGTAAAAAATCAATAAAATATATTAAAAAAGAATAGACAGGAGGAAGCTGGAAGAGACCCGAGGGCCTTATTTGTAAGAAGAAGAATCTCTCCTCTATCTCCTCTTTCTCTCCCCTCCTTAATTCCTGCTAGGCCATAAACTATTGCCTGAGGACTCATTATCCAGCCTTCTGAGGCTTCTCACCAATGGTAGAGAGATGGACTCCACCCACTACATCATCTTAATCAGCAACTTAGAAAACAGCATCACATAAAACAGCAGCAGACCTGAAAAAGTGCAGTAATTGCAATAGTGCTGCTAACTAAACATCCAGCTCCGCTTCTGTATAGTTAAGGAGGTGGTTTATGACAGGCATTGGTGGCATTTAAAACATTAAAAGGAAAACTATGACTAGCAGAACGTGCCTCAACAGGATCCTTACTGTTGCTGAATGAAGAGGTGTGGAGAGAAATAAGGCTAACAACTCCCTCCGCCCTCCCCCCCCCCACCACCAAAAAAAGTGTATTTTCTTGCTAGAGTTTCTTTCCTCCTCCCAGTGTTTTGTTTTGTTTTTTTCCTTTCCCTATGGCAAAAAAAAAGTAAAAGAAAAGAAAACGAGTCACTGAGGGAATAATTTAGCAACCAGGCTTTCGCAAAGATAGTGCTGTGTGTTTAAATTACCAGAGAAATGCTTTCAATTGCACCCCTTTAGGATGGAAACACTGCATGGTGTTTTCCCAGGATTGGAGCTTTGCACACAGCAGGAGGGTACAGGCTAGTGCTGGGAAAGCAAGAAGCAGGAGAAAGAAGGATGGCTGGTAAGGCTAAAAGTAGTCTATATTCTTCGGGATGCTATGTTAAAGAACAGAGGAAAGGTGGGTTTTTATACATGCAAGAAAAGTGTCCTACTTAGACCTTCCATGAAGGCCTCTTGGCAGGGAAAAAAAATTCCCCTAATCAGCAAGCAATGGGTGAGCCCCTACTTTGTGCCAACCTGGAAATCAGTAAGAAATCAGCTCTGCACTCGCAAGGACCTCAGACTCTATCAAGGGAGACAGCCCAAATAGCTAGAAGCCTGTGTGGATTAGAAACCACTGTGAGTACCAAGTGGTGAGAAAACCCAGAGGGCAGAATATTCGTGTCTGTTAAGAGAAAGTTTCTTAGAACATGGCAGGCATTCACATAATGTCTCTGAAATGGGAGAATTAATAAAATAATAGATCGACCAACTTGTTTATAATAAAAGAGGTGCCACTGGGGTGTGGTCTTAAAGGAAGAATAGATGTTCGTTCACCAGACATGCTCAGCAGAGGGAATGGCATATATGAAGATGTGTAACCCAGGTAGTGTAGGGCTTGCTGAGGGGCCGGGGAGAGCTGGGTGTGGGCTGGAATCACAGGTACAACTTGGTGAGTGGCAGGAAATAAGGCCAGTAAATTAAAGGCCATAGCAACTTCTAAGCAAAATTCGATATAACCAAGACTCCAAAGAAACCTAAAATCAAAGACAAGCAAACCAGTTAGAAGCCTTTCATTAAAAAAAAGAGATACAAACAATGAGCACTAGAATTGAGGTCACCTTCAGCAAGGCAATTCAGGAGCTAATAATTCTGATATTATTAACGCATGCTTACCATGTGGAGTAAACACAGTGGAAGGCAGCCATTCAAATAGGTGACAAAACTAAGACCACTTGTCACTATAAAATACACACAGGTTCTCACACCCAACCATAACATCTCCTTGTCTGGTAATGTAAAGTTGTATAAGAATTCCCATCTTGAAATTCTTCAAAATAACTTCATCTTTGAACTTGTATTTTAAAGTCTCATGAGACAATTAAGCACACACCAGAGCAAAGCAGGCACACACAATATGCATAATCATCCTTCCTTGCCATCCAATTCCTAAGTGGCATTTGCAATGCCCCATAAGCACAGAATTCTATATAAAATCTGTCAAAATGTCTCAAAGTTGACAATAGCAAAATAACTAAATTGTGGTCTCTCTCTCTGTCTCTCTCTCTCTCTCTCTCTCTCTCTCTCTCTCTCTCTCTCTCACACACACACACACACACACACACACACACGTCTTTAAAAAAAATAGAAGGAACATGCATAGTAATGTTTTTTACACCTTGGGCAAGGGGACACATGTTCTTTGATATGCCTTAATAGAAAACCAGGCAGGGCATGAGATATAGACCAGTATTCTGGTAGTGTGGAAATCATTCTTGCAAAAAGCACTTAAATCACAGTGTTAACACTTCCTAAATCTTAAGGATAGTGGGAAATGAAAGGAAACTGTTCTAAAATCTACCATGAGTTTTTCTGCCTGGAAATAAATTTTCTATACTATTTGAAATTTGAGCGTATTGATTGTGTAACCACAGAAAGTCAGAGGTAGATGTTTCAAATTTGGCTGTTGCAGTTTACTATAGGTTTTCTCAGTCAAATAGCAGCCAACCTGGGGCCTCTGAACCCCAGCAGTTCATTCCTGTTCTATAGGCGAATTCCAGACCATCAAGGGGAGACTCAATGCGGAGGATGAGCCAGATGTTCATGTCTGAGCAAATCTAAGGACAGATGAGGAATACCCTGTGCAAAAGCATAGTGCTATGGTTCAGTGCCTTCTAAAAGCACATATATAGACAAGAATTCTAAAAATGAAATCTCATTTACAGTTCCCTAGGTAGACAAAATATTTGCTAATATACAGCTTAGTACAGAACAATCTAAGCTGTTACAGGAAACATAGGATAAATGTTTCAATATCTATGACATTCATAACATCTGTGTCATTTCAATATCTGCAGCATTGTCCTTGTCAACCCTAAAATGCATTCTTAAAAAGAAGAGTCAATCAGCCAGCCACACCAGGTGAGGTAGAACTGAGTGTCTGTTTTGGGAAAATACCAGGATACCATACTTACTTAGCCAAACGCAAAGTTTAGTTCATCAAATGAGTCTCCATATGGCATTATGGGTCTGCAGGCTATATTGTTATATAAATGCCCTACATAACCTGTGTTTGATTTACTGTTCTCCTGTCCCCATCTTGAAACTCTTCAAAATAATTTCATCTTTAACTTGTATTTTAGAGTAAAGTCTAATGAGACAATTAGGCATGTGTAAGAGCAAAAAAGGCACATGATATGTATAATCACCCTTCCTTGTCATCCCATTCCCAGGTGACATTTACAATGTTCTTAAGCACAGGATTTTGATAGACAGACAGACAAGGCATCTTCGATGAGACTCAGAGTACAAAGTCCAGTGTGTAG
The DNA here is from genome assembly GCF_014108245.1 of Pipistrellus kuhlii. NCBI lineage: Eukaryota > Metazoa > Chordata > Mammalia > Chiroptera > Vespertilionidae > Pipistrellus > Pipistrellus kuhlii. The sequence continues at coordinate 8,235,555 of NW_023425404.1, forward strand.
CACCTAAGTAAGCCAGAAAACTGACAGCCTCAGAGACTCTGTTTTTAGGAATCAAAACTTGCTTCAATCACAGAAAGAAAACAATGACATTCTAAGAAGCACAAATGACCAACAAACCTTATCATATTCCTTCCTACTCACATAGCTCCTGAGAACTGATCAACCTCCTAAGATAAAAATTATGATAAAGAGGGAGGAAGAAAGATAAGCAACTTTTTATTTTTTTAGTCTTTTCTTACCTATTGGTAAGCCGAAGGTAGAGAATGTTCATGGAATGTGTGTGTGTGTGTGTGTGTGTATGTGTGTGTGTATCAAAAAATGAAATAAAAACATTGAGTTGATCTTTGTAATATTTGCACTAGTCTGGTTAGTACAAAATAAATATGTGCCACATGAGTTATAAAAAATAAACTGCTTCCTATTTCAATAATTCTGCATCATGAGTTAAAAGTTATTTTGCTTCCATGTAAAACTGGCATCACACAAATTAAGAATGGATGGCAAAATTCATGCTAATAATTTAATACGTAAATTTTCTCTACTTAAAATGGATTTAAATGGCAAATATAAAACAACATGATGAGTAGAAAGAGTGAGGAAGAAAGGAAAAGGTTTATATATTTGTACCTTAGTGGCATCTTGTCACTTTAGCATAAGGAGTCCACATTTTCATTTCACACTGTCTGCAAATTAAATGGCCAGCCCTGAGAAAGCCTATAATATTTGTTCTCTGGTCCTTTACTGAAAATGCTTTGCCAATGGTCCTAATATGATTACCTGCATGGTAGGATTTACCATCTCCTTTCTGCTCATGAAGGTGCACATTTTCAAGTCTCAAACCAAATTTCAGATCCTTCTCAAAATCATTTTACATCTGCCAGTGGTGTTGCAATAACGTCTCTTACAAGTTTTATCTGTGCATTTCACTCAAGAATAAAGCATACCCATCTCAATATATATCGTCCCTTCTAAATGTAATAAAAACACTTCACGTTCATTAATTTTTTGGTTAATCCTCACCTGATGATTTTTTTTCCTTTGCTGTTTCAGAGAGATTGAAAAGGAGGAAGAAAAGGAGATAGGGAGGGAGGTAGAGATAGAGAAATACTTATATGAGTGATACACTTAAATTGGTTGCCTTCCTCACTCCTCCCTTGTGCCCTGACCAGGGATGGGGAGGAAACTTGAAACCCAGGAATGTGTCTTGACCAGGAAACAAACCTATGACCCTTTGGTGTACAGGCTGACACTCCAACCACTGAGTGACTCCAGCCAGAGAAACACTTTTAATTATTTATCTTTTCTGATTATTCCTGTCAATAATTTATAAGCCATTTGAGAATAGCAACCATAAATAGGAGACATATATAGAGAGAAAATAAACTGTATCTCTCTTCTCTTGTAACAAAATTAAAGGCACTGTAAACAAATTCTTTTCTTATCTGTACATCCATGAACTCATCATTTGGGCAGCCACAGTGCTATCTAGTCTGTGGTGATCATATAAATTAATCACAGAAGGTCGCTTCCCTCAAACATGTCAGGGCCACAAACATGTTCACACAATATAGTAGTACAGGACAATGGAATTAACCTAAGAGGCACAGGATAAAGTGCTATGGGGATCAAAGGGTCTCAACTGGGATAGAATAAGAAAGACTTCATGGAACAGAGATGGCACCCAAACTAAAGCTCAGGTGGAGGGTGGGCTTGGATCTTAGATGTGGGAAGAAGAACAGTGTAAATGGAAGAAACTGGACACACAAAAGTGTGGGAGTCTGGGTGTGTTTGTGTGAGTATATATTGCCACCAGCCATTCCTGTGGGTATATTAATATGAAAACTCCAGATGATCATGCATATGCTACCCTGTGATGTCAGTGAGGGGAACAGGGTCTAAGAATTATCCCTTCACTCCTGATGCTTAAATGAAGAATCTATATGGTATTATAGAGCAAAGATGAGAGTCTATTTATGAGTCCATGCCAAGGAGTTCCAAGCAGAGTAATAGGTTCTTCCAAACTACAGCTCTGCGGGGGGAGCTGCAAATGCAGTGATATATCCTCTGGACATAAGGAGTCCTGTGAGAAGCATCAAGGAAACAGCTATTCAGCTCATAGTGCTGCTGCTTTTCCTGAGCTGTCACTCTGGGATGCGGGACTAGGAAGAAAAAGGGAGGAAGGAAGAAAAGATAGAAGAAGGGAAGGAGAAAAGAAAGGAGGGAGGAAAGTAGGGAGGGGAAGAAGGAAGGGAAAGCAAGGGCAAGTTGCCTCTAACTCCATTTCCAGACTAGACTGAATACTTTTTTGCTGTTTTGTGAAAAGGGGAAGTCTCATATTTTCAGGATGATGGAAGATGGTAGGGATCTGGGGAGTGGTGAGTGGGGCTTAGGAGACAGGCAGGAAGAGAAAGAGCCTGGGTGGAAATCATGCAACACTTATCAAACCTATGCAGGGCATGAAAAAGAACTTCTCTTTCAATTTTCTCTTTAAAATACCTGCCCCCATGCAAAAAAAAAAAAAAAAAAAAAAAAAAAAAAACTAAAGTGACACACACTCAGGTAAACAAGTGCCATCTGGCAGAGTTCTGTAATCTGGCTTCCAACATCACTATAGAGCTTTATCTCAAAGCAAACATAGCTGTTTTATACTCATTTTAAAGAGGAGTTTCTGGGCACCTGAAGTAAGGTGGGAATGAAAGAGGCAGAAATGGACCAAGGTCCAGTATCTTTCTTTTTGTTCCAGCTGCTATGTCATGAAAATAAGAAAGGATTTCTGTTTCTTAAATCAGAAAGAACACGTAAGCTGTAAGAGGAGGGGTACTGTGGCATCATGTAAGGATAAAGCCCTAGGAGCCAGATATCTCTGAATTAAGACTTGTACAAGTTACTAATTTCTCTAGCCCTTGGTTTCCTTACCGAATAATGGGGATATAATACCTACACTCATAATCTTGCAGTCTGGGTTTAACAGTAATATAGAGAATCCAAATCTAGATTCGTGCCAGACACATTGTTGGCACCCTCTAAGCAAATACTGTTAACGTGACTTAGGGATATGAACCAGGGACTCATTTATGCATCAGGGTCTTTGAGGAGGAAAAAATGAGATCCAGCACCCTGTGGCCTCTGCTATCCATCTGAAGTACATTACCATCACTTCCAAGTCTTAAATTATGTAAAGCGCATCCCTGTGGTGCAAACCCAAAGCAAATGGTAATGATGTCACTTTGGCAGAGCATGTAAATATCAATGCAAATGGACAGCACTTGGAAGGGCAGCTGCTTTTATCTCATCACGGCAGCAATTCTCTCCTGAAGATTTAGACGTCAAACCACAGTGGTCAAATGCATACACAGCCCCTTCTTGCTGCCACACCAGCCAGGGTAGCTCTTTTCCTCTATCAGAGGGAGAGGCACGACAGTGCATCTCAGAGAGAAGCTGTATTTCACAGCAGCCCTGTCCTCTCCCAGACAAGTCAGCATTGTGCACACAGGCCAGTCAGAGTGTGAACGACGCGCATATGCAAGATGCCACTCTCAGTGGCAGGCAGCTTTACAGCCCTGCATGCTGATTCTTGGCAACACCTGGGGGGGAATGGTTGACAGCTGCAGCCTTGACAAGAAGAGAGGGAGAATTTTTGAGCATGAACACAGGCTCAGTCACACACACACACACACACACACACACACACACACACGTACACACACACACACACACACACGTACACACACACACACACACACACTTACTTTTAGCCTGTCTGCTTGCAGAGCACTGCACAAAGCAAGGCAAATTGAAAATGGTCATTCAGGTACTACAAGACCACGGTGATCAGCAAGTAATTTAAAGATCTGAGCCTTTATGCTTCTGTTTAAACACAATTATAGACACTTGTCCACCACCATTTGCTATGATTTTTTTTTTATAATCTACCATTATTATGCTCAGGCCCCCCAAACGGGAAACAGTAGTCCTCCTAGAACAAAAGTACACTGGGATGGAGAATAGGGAGGTGATATATGAGGCAAGGGCTGCCTTCTGTCACTTTGTCACAGCCTGCATGGCACAATATTTGTTTATAGCTTCCCGGCCTCTGTGTCCTAGGTCACTGCTTTTCATTTTCTTTAGAATCAGAACTCCAGGGCCAGGAAATCACACCTCTCCGAGAGGTTAAGCAAATGCCATGTGTTCAAAGAGAGAAGAAAGCAATGAAGTAGCTTATTCTAATGTTTCTTCTCCAAAGCCAGAGAAAACAAAAAGGAGGAAAAGATGGAAGCAAAGCAGGGCCAGGTACTGGGCTGAGATGGTAGAAATAAAAACTCAGAAAGAAATGTATACAGACAAACACAGGCCTTATGTTTCCATGAAGAATTCAGGACTCCCACTGCACTGACTTATTCAGACAAGGAGGGCACCTGCAGCTTTTGAAGGACAAGGACCTGAGACAACTCCTAGGAGAGTCTTCGGGGGAAGTTTCTTTTTATCAGGCACACACATGTACACACATCTCCATATAACACACACATACAACTGACATACAAATACGTACTGACACAGAAAGCTTATGGGTTCCAAGGATTAAACAATGTTATTAGATTAGAAAATCTCAGAAATCCACAGATGATGATTTGTTTGTGTTCTGACTTGATTTCCTCTATCCTGCCCCAAACCTGATGGCTCACCACTTCAAATATGCCCCACCAAATCATCTCCAGTAGTTTCCCCCACCCCAATCTCCTAACACCTCATTACTCATCTCCAAACCGGTTGTTCCTCCTAGAGAAGCCCAGTAACACCAATGAAAATCCAAAACCTCTTTATTTGCTCCTCAAATGCATGCTATATTACCAGATACACCTTGAGCCTCTAGGCCAATGCTATTTATCTAACCAAACATATTGTTTTCCTGCAAATCTGTTACTCCTCCTGACTCAGTGGTATTTGAAATTCTTTAGATAACACTTCTTGATTCCCTGAAATTAAGAAAAAAAATATGTGTGTGCATATATGTATGTATTTAGTTTGGTGTATTTTATCTGATTTTTCAAAAGAGAGTAAAAAGCTTCCATCTCAGTTACCAAATCTTAAACTTGGCAACATCATTCCCTTTTCTAGCCTGCTCTTCCTGATTCTGTCTGTGTTGATTTGGTAAAGTTAACAAAATCCCTGGAGGAATCTGAGGGCAAACAAGGCAAGAACCTCACACCTGGACTTACATTGCTTGCGCTCTCTCTCTCTCTCTCTCTCTCTCTCTCTCTCTCTCTCTCTCTCTCTCTCTCTCTTTCTCTCTCTCTCTCTCTCTTAGAATTCCATAGTTCAGCAACCATCAATAATGTAGATGTTTCACTATTACTCTATCTTCATCTTGGGAAACAAACACTTGCATATGCAAGTACTTTTTAAGGGAGTGGGGTATTCCATTATTAGAATTATTGCATATACAGCCGAAACCGGTTTGGCTCAATGGATGGAGCATCGGCTTGGGGACTGAGAGGTCCCGGGTTCGATTCCAGTCCAGGGCATGTACCTTGGTTGCGGGCATATCCCCAGTAGGGGGTGTGCAAGAGGCAGCTGATCGATGACTCTCTCTCATCGATGTTTCTAGCTCTCTGTCTCTCTCCCTTCCTCTCTGTAGAAAATCAATAAAAATATATTAAAAAAAAGAATTATTGCATATACAATATTAATGATAATGTAACCTCCTAAGAGAAGTGCTACATTGGTCTATACTAATATTCCATGCCTCGTTAGCTCTGTCTTAGTTAAAATTGTTAAAAAGAGCTTCCTCGCATTGAATAATTTCTACTTCTAAATATGGATTTCATTGTTTTCCATTAAAGCTATACTGATCATAAATAATTCCTCTTTCAATACTACCATTTAGCATGTTTATTGCAACAGATTTTTTTTTCTCTCTCAACCATCCCCTGCCATCACTTCAGTCACTCTACACCTGAGCCTTCTATAGTCCTCTGTCAACTATATGATATAACTCCAGGACCCATACATTCAGGACCCTTTCCTTCTAGATTTCTTTCTAGTTTGTGAATGCAGTGAGGTGTGTGAACATCACCTTTTATGTGGTCTGACATGAACTATGTACAATAGAATTACTTACTATGTAGATTTATTTTTAACAGCCAAAGATCTCCATTGAGTTTTAAGTCAGCTAAAATCCCTGGGCCTGCTTAGCATAAATTTCTGTCAAAACAGGTCTCCCCTAACCCAGGTGTGCTTATTCATTCATTTATTTTAATGTAAGAAAAAGGACACCTGAATTGGAAAGAACTAAATGGTATTCCAGAAACAATATTTTCAAGCTATCTTAAGAAATTAATTGAATACATTTTATATTTATTTTTCATATCTGTAAAAATTTCATATGTAATTTCTTTCAAAGAATTAAAAGATATAAAATGCCTGAGGTGACTAAGAAATGTTGGTTTCCTATTCATTTCACTTCATGATTCCATATTATCAAATAGCTTTTTTGACCTGGTATCTGTGCCATCTGTAAACTTATTAAACATAAGAGGCCCAGTGCATGAATTAGTGTACTGGAGAGGTCTGTTGGCCAGGCCTGTGGGATGAGGCTGAAATAGGCTCTCCAACATCCCCCAAGGGGTCCTGGATTGCAAGAGAGCACAGGACAGGCCAAGGGACCTCACTGGTACACGACTGGGGCTGGGGAGAGACAAGGGAGGTTGGCCATCCAAGGAGAAATAATGGAAGGGCTCCAGAGCATGCCCTGCCTATCTTGTTCAGTCCTGATCAGCCAGACCCCAGCAGTAAGCTAACCTACTGGTCAGAGTGTCTGCCTGCTGGTGGTCAGTGCATGTCATAGCAAATGGTTGAGCAGCCGTAGCATATCATTAGCCTACTACTCTTTGATTGATTGAACGGCCGACCAGATGACCAGACACTTAGCATATTAGGCTTTTATTATAAAAGATGTGTTTGCTCAATGCCGTCCTATAAGCTGGGTAGATCAACAGAGGATGGGCCAGGACCATTCAAAAGTTAACCATGGTGTCATCCTTGACATTAAGCACCCAGCATAGTAAATGTAGTAGAAAAGAAAAAAAATAAGATAAAATAAAGAACAGGAAAGAAAAGTCCCTGCTAACTCAAGATTTATCCACATATGATATATTATTTTGAAAGTCCCCTAAAGTCTGAAACTTCTACAAAATAGCACTTCTCATCTTTTAATTAAGTTTTTGGCTGTACAGGAAGGATTTAGAAGGTCTGTGATAGCTATAATAGCTGCTGCATCTTATGGACATCATTTTACTTCTCCTAAACTTGGTTTATTTCTTAACAATACAAAGACTTCATCAGCAACTCATGAGACTCTGGCCAGCTCTAACCTTTTAAGATCAAACTGTAGAGTAAATTGAACATTCAGTGTAGAATATTCCCTGCTTACTTAGTCTACTGATAGTATTTCTTATGAGAAAGAATACATTGTATATTTTATCATGGGTTTTTGCATATCTAATGACCCAGTGATTTATGCTTTCATACATAGCATTTCATTGACTAATTAAACATGGGAAATTGGTAAATTGCGGTATTTAATTAGACCTCTTGGGCACAACAACTTTGTATATATTTGTCAAAGACCCAAAATTTTACATTTTAATCACAATTGTCTTTGATTTTAAGCAAAGTAAAGAAAAATATATACTATGCAAGCTAACGGAAGAGTGATTTACACTTGAACATTTAATGTCATATTCTTATGAAACAGAATCCTGCCAGGTCAATAAGAAAATCAGTTTCATGAAAAAGGACTTTCATTAACAGAGCTGGTCAAGAGAGAATAAAATTCATGAAAGGGCAATAGCACTGCTAACACTCAATTGCAATGAGGTTTACAAAAACTCATAACTTGTGTGAGCTGCAACGATAACCCTACCTAAAAGCACCAGACATGAAATGATTACATTGATTATTGTTCAAAGGGTCTAAGCAAGAAGGGGGTCAAGGAACTTCTGCAATACTGTTAAAAGTAATAAACAAATAGATAAATGATAGATAGATAGATAGATAGATAGATAGATAGATATGTAAGGACTAAGATATGTCCCAGGGAAGGCTGAATATCACAAGCAGAATGGACTAGAAGACCACATCTCATACATTTATATTCTGTCCTACTTACTGGAACACATTTTTTCCTACCCATACCTTTATTCCAAATATCCCAGATCCCATACAACATCAGGTCTTCCACTCAGCAGTTTCTATTGCTATTAAAATGTTAATTTACTTCTCTTTCCAAAAGCTCTCTCAGAGATTGAGCTTTTCTTCATTGAATCAGCTTGTCCTAGGGATATGGCTAAACCTGCCTTTGATCAGTGTTTAATCCGTATAGATGCTCATGGGTGTGTAGTTTAGTATCTATGAGAATGTAATTAGAAAGAATGAAGAAACAGAGCATTAGAACTCCTGCCAGCACAAGAAATGACCAATCAGAATTATCTGCCCCCCTTCTGCCTTCACAGAGAAAGGATCATGCTAAGGAATGTAAAATTCTAAAGTCTAGTGATAGTTTTAATTGAACAAAGGGGTATAGATTGAAGATGCAATTGAGTTTATTCTGTCATAATAGAGGATCTTTCAGAAACAGAACAGTAATATGGATGAGGGAAAAAGAAAAATATATACTCTTTGGTCTCTTAGCAGTTGCAGGTAACCTTGTTCTAGCATATATTCCTAAGTGATTTTAAGAAGGTCAAAAATAAAGTAAGCAGAGAAATAAAACCTCAATATTGAATGATTAAGAAACAACATAAAGGGAATTAAATGCTCAGAGACTGATGCTAACATATGTGCAAGTAATGAGGCAAAAAATTAAGAAAAAATTAATATGAATATTAGAAACTCTCCGCTGGTGAGCAATAAACAGAACTATGAATAAATAGCAATAGGAATCTAATAATGCACTATTGGATTCCTATTGATATTATTCAATCATTATTCAAAATTGATCCCAAAGAATGTTCCACAAACATAAATAAAGCAGAGGCACCCAACTTCATCTCTCACTCTAATTTGTTGAATTTACCTAATCAGATGTTCTTAATAAATACAGCATTATTCAGCAACACTGAAACATGACAAAAGGTCAAGAATGGCTCAAGGAAACCATTAGTTCTAGAAATTTGGTGGCAGTGCTATATGAGACAATGAGTTCCAGAAACAGGGTAACAGTGCTAAATGAGAAACATTTCAGTGGCATTCCAATAATAGCACATTCTAACTCCTCTTCCCTGATAGACAAAGTCAGCATCTTGGCATTGGACATAAGAAAAAGCAAGTCATAGACTCATTCTGAGTTGTTTCTGAGACAGGACAGGCATCCACATTTTCCCTTCCTCTCATAGCTGCTTCTCCAGTTGTTCAACTCCAGAGCCTTCTTTCACCTTTCCCTGCATTGAGGGCTTCTGTACTTAAGATCTGGTGCTTTCACTTCTGATTTGAAATAAGATGTTTTTAAACTGTGGCAGAATTTGGTTCTCTCAATTTTCTTTTTGTTGATCTCATTGCTAGTCTGATCTAACTTACATTGGGTCTGTTAAAATTCACAGAGATTATCTCTGAAACTATGTCTATAATACCTCATACTTTTACATTGACTTGAAAACCTCTTCATCATGATGTCCCAACATCAGCAACAGCAATAATAATAATGATAATAATAATAATAATAATAATAATAATAATGATTCTGAGCACTCACCCCCACAATGCACATATCTTTACTTATAACATGTAGACATGCATTACTATACTGATGCATAAAATATATTATTAAGCATACCATAATAGAAATATAAAATAACAGAATAAACTAAGATTTAAAGCTTTCATTGTACTCCTCTCAGTCAATATATGTATCCCACTTCGGAGTGACTGATCTACAGAATGAATTCTCAGCAGCCTAAGAGTGACACAATTCTATTGCCAAGGAAGTTCTGTCCTGTAATGGGTTGAACTGTTTCACTTTAAAAAGATAAGCTAAAGTCCTAACTCCTAGTATCTCAGAATATTAGCTTATTTGGAAATAAGAGTCATGGCAGATGCAACTAGTTAAGATGAAGTCATATTAGTTAATATGAGGTCATACTGGAGTAGGATGGGCCCTTAACCCAATATGACTGATGATGTGTCAAGAAGAGATTACCCAAAAGACATCCAGGCACACAAAAGGAAAATACATGTATTAATGAGGTCAGAGATTGAAGTGCCTGCAGCTATAAACCAAGGAAAGCCAAGGATGGAGAAGTTTAAAAGAGGCAAGGAAGGAGTCTGCCCTGAAGTTTCAGAGGGAGCACAGACCTGCTGACACTTTGATTTTGGACTTTTAATCTCCAGAACTGTGAGGCAATAAGTTTTGTTCTTTTAAGCCACCTAGTTTGTGGTGCTTTGTATGGCATCCCTGGAAAATACACTTCCTAATAAATACAGAAACATTCTAATTCCATTCAAACAATGAATGATGAAGATAAAATATCAACCAAGATTGAAACTTCCTACCCACATTAATTCAATAAATAGAGATAGCAATAGAATCAGACAGGAAGAGGGAGAGAGATTGCATAATGATAAGAGTCCAGTACAATAGAACAGTTAGCTGGGGAGCTCCTGGTGAAGTTTGCATCTTAATATTATACTAGACATGCAAGGCCAATATCAACTGAGGTGCACTTATATAGTGATATAAATTATTAACCTGTTAAAATACTTTCAGAAGTAGATGCCAAAACGCCATTGCTTCAAATACACAGTGATCATCCTGGCCCTTCTCCCTCTTTCCATAATTCAACAACAAAAAGGTCAATGTCTGTCTCAGCAGGGAACCCAAGCCAGAGTCAATTATGACTGACTGCATGTCCTATTGTTTGTCCAATACTTTAATATCATCTAGATATGCATAACAGAGATTGTGTTTCTTGTTGGCTAAAATGTCTCCATGGCTAACACCCATCTGGGGAGTAATAATGGAATCTCCATTCTATGCAATTTCCCCCCCCTGACCCCCCCAGAATCACCAAATGCTCTTTTGGGGCCAAGGATGAGAGTAATTTGCAGGGTGTTGGAGGCCATGGAATGTTCACATGGTATTACTGCAATGTAGATTAATATAATATTTTTTCCAGGGTTCTCAGTTTTTCTCCTGTCTTAGAGCTAAGAGGATGGAAGGTAAAAAGAAACAAGAACCACACATTCCACCTTGCTATGATCTGAAAGTCTATACCCTTCCAAAATACATGTGATGAAACCCTAATTTCCAATGTGATGGTGTTAGGATGTGAAACTTCAAGAAGTGCTTCGGTTATGAAAATGAAGCCTTCAAGAACAGAATTAGTGTTCTTATAAAGGAGCTTCCCAGTCTCTCCCATCATGTGAAGACATAGCAAGCACACTGCCTATGAAGCTGAAAGCAAGCTCTTACCAAATGCTGAGTCTGCAGGCATGATGATCCTGGAGTTCCCAACCTCCAGAACTGTTAGAAATAAATGTCTGGAGTTTATAAGGTACCAATCTATGGTATTTTTTTACAGCAGCCTGAAGAGAATAAGACACACCTGATGCAAGAGGCATTCTTTTTAGCACTAAAGTAAGGTTAGGGATTCATATCTAACAAAGCAATGGATTTAGCCTAATTAATTTTGATGTCTTGTGATTTCGGAGAGCTATTTACATGTGATATCACCTGGAAATGTATTTCTTATTTAACCATCTCCCCAAAGGGCAATATCTAGCTCTACTTTCTTTCTAGTAACAAATAACAGTTCACATTAAGGAATAAAACTTCATGTACCATTGAAATGTACTAAGTAAATTGTTTTCCAAGGCATAACTTCCTTCTATTATAGCTCGTTCTGGATGGGCTAAGGCAATGAATAGAGCTAACAAGAATACATTCAGGTTTGAATTCATATATTCTATTTTACATTAAAATATACTAAAACCAGGAATATGTACAACCTCATTAGTTATGAAAATTACATAATTGGACTGGAGAAAAACCTGAGTTACTTCTTGTAATATTGCTCTCCAATGTGTACTTTTGTTATCATCGTAATCAGCTAGTTAGTATTAATAAAGGATAAAGAACTAGGGGGAGCCATAACCAGTGTGGCTCAGTGGATAGAGCATTGGCAGGCAGACTAAAGGGGTCCTGGGTTCAATTTCAGTCAAGGGCATGTATGTTGGTTGCAGGCACATCCCCAGAAGGGGATGTACAAGAGGCAGCTGATCGATTTTTCTCTCTCATTGATGTTTCTAGCTCTCTATCCCTCTCCCTTCCTCTCTGTAAAAAATCAATAATATATATATATATATATATATATATATATATATATATATATATTTTTTTTTTTTTTTTTTTTTTTTTTTTTAAAAAGAACTAGGGGGAAGTCAGACATTGTAAACATGGTTATCTAGGCAGGTTCACCAGGAAGCTACAGCTTCATGCTCCCCAAGGAACCAGCAGTCCATTCCCTGAAAATCACTGGAGGAAATGATCCAACAAAGAAGAAAATAGTTGTATGCATAGTGAAGTCAGGGTGATATAGGAAAGTGTTTGCCTGGGGAACAATGGATTCATCAGGGAGTAGACTCCATGAGAAGTATGCAAAATCTTAGAAAGTTAATTGGCTATTTGAAGCTCTTGGTTAAAATCCCCAGAGAAAGAGTTTGCTCTTACGCTCTTATCCTCCTGTTTTCTCTCTCTTGCTCCATGACCCACATTTGCCCATGTGTTTGCATGTTCTCTTTCCATAGCCAGGTGGCCTTAAGCAGCCACATGGCTCATAACCATGCAGACCCCAGATGCTGGACTGGATTGGACTTCAATATAGAACAGAAATTCTGGGCAGTGGCCTTAATTCTGGCCCTGCTGAGACACAGTTGGAGTTTTTCAATGGTGGGAAGGAGGGAAATGGACCCTTGGAAGAGGACCCCCTTAATTTTATGGCATTGATAAAGTTTTCTGCGAAATCCCATCCTCCCATGGGGGCCTCAGGAAATTATTTTCCTCAAGGCACCCCAAGAACTCCACTTCCACCAATAACACCTTGGCATTTAAGTTTTGTCTAATAATCAGAGTATCTTTGTTTTTTATTTTATTTTATTTATTTTATTTTTATTTATTCCTCACTTTACTTCTGAAAATGGATGGTGGCTGTCACATTTTAGGAAAAGCTCTTTGAATCTTTAAAGTACTTTCTCCATGGAGACTCCTTTTCTTTCTTGTACTAGAAAGAAGCCTTGCTCCTGCATTTAAAATAATCTATAGTATATTTCACAGACTTCAGGTTTTAAAAGAATGATTCCCAAACACCTAGCAAAGTTTACTTAAAAAGACTAATAACCATGTTACTGTGAGGAGTTGTAAACTTTCCCTATTTTTAATAGGCATATTTTAAGTCTTAATGGACTGAATGGTTCTATTATAATGATTCTGGCTATTTCCCATCATGTTTGGACAACTGGAATAAATAGCACATTACAGGATAAGAGAAGTACAGTGAGGGAAATTAAGATGAGCTGGGTGTTCCAACATAACTCATGGGCTGCCAGATTTCAAAAGAAAACTGGGCTGTGCTATAGCAAGCAGAGGATTTGGACAGAGCACGGACATGTAATGATCAGGTATCCTGGCAAAAGATGAGAAGGCTTCCCTGAGCTGATGAGAAACAAACACTGGTAATTACACAATTGAGTGTATAATCTTGATAATTTGTGCTCTACCTCCTTCTTATTGATAATAAATCATTTCATGAAAGACAGAGTCTCTATCTAGCTCTCACCTCGTCCTCAGACAATCCCATAAGCCACCAATTCTTCATGGAACATTTGCAGAGCATCCAAGATAAAGGATAAGAAAGGTGAGTAGATCCTGTTCTTGAAATTATTAAAAAGCTTCTCCTTAGCACTCAGTACATGCTCAAATGGTACTTTATATGATATGTATGACCATAGCCCCAGTTCCTTTAGGAGCACACCACACATGAATCTAAAATTTCTAGCAAATTCATATGAAGCCCTAAGAACCAGTCTAAATTGCAAAGACTTTTGGATATAGCATCCCAAGTCCTTCAAGTATAATGACAGGCAAGCCACCAACTGTTATGACTGGCTACACAATAGCCTAGAGCCATGGTCAGCAAACTCATCAGTCAACAGAGCCAAATATCAATAGTACAACGATTAAAATTTCTTTTGAGAGAGATTTTTTAAACTTAAACTTCTTCTAATGCCACTTCTTCAAAATAGGCAAACTGCGGCTCACCAGCCAGATGCGGCTCTTTGGCCATACTCAAGAGGCCAAAGAGCCACATGTGGCTGGTGAGCCAGAGTTTGCCTACCACAGGCCTAGATGATATAAAGTAAAAAGAGGTTAAGGACAGAGAAATGAAACCTGAGTTATAGGTAAGAAAAAAGGGAATCCCCAAGAAAGGCAAAGGCCAAAGATACAACTATTATATGCTTAACAGTGTTCCCACCCCTCAAAAATATTTGCATTAATGGGCAAAAGTAGGTTAATAATAATGATGAATAATACAACAATAAATAAATAAGCCTAAACTCTGTATCATGTACTCACAACTATAGACCTACGTTTGCCCACCCCTGTGTATATTGAAGTCCTAACCTCCAGTTCCACAGGATGTGACTGTATTTGGAGACAGGTTTCTCCATTCAGTCTGTGGTACTTTGGTACAGCAGCCCAAGCAAACTAACACAGATGGCCTAAAAAGATTGCTAGATAAAAAGAGCTGAACTTCAGTTGAAGACTGAACTGATCTATGGGTAAAATAAAATTAGAACCAGACATTGCTAGAAGGTGCTAAAGAACTAAAGCTTCCTACCTACCATCAGCACTAACTAGGAGGAAGCCTTGGAAATGTATCTTCCAGCCCCAGTCAAGCCTTCAGATTGACTGCAGTTCTAGCCAGTTTCTTGATGACAACATCTTGGGGGAGTCTGAGCCAGAACCATCCAGCTAGTCTGCTCCTGGATTCCTGACACACAGGAACAGAATGAGTTAATAAATACTAATTGTTTTAAGCTGCTACATTTTGGGGTAAGTTGTTCTGAGGTGATAGATAACTAATACACCTGATAAAATCAGAGTGGACTGAAGGATTTTAAAGAGTAGTAATCAAGAGGCAAGCATACAATATAATAAAGCAGCTAAGTAATAGATATGATGCTAAAAATTTCAAGCTCTGTTGTCAGATTTATTGGATTCAATTCCCAGCTCTGTCCCTTTATTGATTTGAGACTTAAGAGCAAATCATTTACTTTTTGGAGACTCAGTTTCTTTGTGAGAAAATAGAGATATTAATATCAATGCATAAGGATAAATAAATAATTCCTAGAGCCTGGTGAATTATAAACACTTAGTAAACAGTGACTATTAGAATTAGAGAGGGGAAAAAAAACCTCTAAAACTAAACTAGGATTGTTTACCAAAATCAGCTACTTTCTGGAAGTAGAACTAGTTCCACACCTCCCCCCCACCTCTTCCTAAGTGACCCTTTTTAAGAAGACAGCTTTTAATAAGGGTCAGTGAAAATAGGTTCACCCTAGCTGGAGACTAAAAATGCTGTCAAGTTTAATGAAGTCAATAATAGGGAAAACCGGAATCTGTTCATCAACCACAATTGCCACTGTGGTGAGGTCTGGCTCATCCCAAGCCCTAGTCCTGAAGTGTTAATGGAAGGTGCAGAGAAGAGTCAAACAAGATGCTATCTTGCAGACCTGAGGAGATTGCAATTTGCAGACAACTGGCGCTTATCTCTGATGATGAACCAAGTGTCAGGGCTGAGAGGAAAGCAAGAAACCAGCCACCTGGAGACCTTGGAAAGCAGGCAGTAGAGGATGTGAACAAGTTCCAACTTTTGTGCAGATTAAATGAATTTTCCAGATAAAATCATAGTGTTAGTGAATAGGTATTAAAAAAATCCGATCAAACAAATAAACTTGTACTAAAATTATCTATCTATTCACCTATTTATCTATCTGCCTGAATATCTACCAAAGCATCTAGCCTTATCTTTAAAGTCAAAGGCTCTTTATAGTTGAGTATATTAATGGGGGGAGGAATTATATTAAAATGGTACTTGCCTTTAACTATATATATATATATATATATATATATATATATATATATATATATATATAGTGTTGTTGATGGCTGTGAAGCAAGTGCCCAATAATGAAAGCAAAGGACATGGAAGAGGCATGATAACAAAGAATAAAAAGGAGGAGTTGTTAAAATAAGGATGCTGAAGCAAGGATGACTGCATTGTCCTCCATGGAAATATACAGTATAGTAAGGCTATGATGTCGTCTTTTTGATCCCTCACCTATGGGTTAAATACAATAAGACCAATGGATACCAATCTCTCTGGAAAGGATTTCAGCTGACAAAGCACCCCAGCTCTTCCAGGGTCTCTGTACAATCTCTAGGTCAGTATATGCAGATCATTTTAATGATGTAATCAGATAACACAGTTTTGTCCAGTTTCATACTGGAACACAGATATCTTTTCAAGTTATGGGGGGAAAAAAGACTGTTTTTTTAACTCTCCATTGATTGAGAGTAACATCCCAATCCCACTGACACCAAAATTTCATTAACATTCTACTCTAATCTAATTTTATTCCTTAAAATGGTTATCTGAACTGAGAGCCAGACAGCTTAGGTATTCTTTAAAAGTTTCCCTCACTAGAGACAGATGAGGAAACTGAGGGCATGCGAGGTGAAGACACTGAGCTTGATGGGCTTACATGGTTAGTTAATTTACCTTTTGAAGAAGGTGGGATCCTTAAAATAATCATGTGAATATGAGGATGTTCTTAGGTGAAATGGAATAACTAGGAAATGGGTAGGGGAGGATTAATTCCAGAGGAAAAAACCTAATCACCAAATTCTAGATCTCATCATGCTCCACGTATATTGCGTGGACAAAATCATTTACTTCAGCTTCTTATCTCTAGATGATGTCTCTGGCCTAGATAAACTCTAAGATTCCTTCCATCTGTAAAATGTCAGGAGACAATTGCTGGTCTCCTCATTTATCTTGTCTGTCAACAAGTTTCAAAAGCTATTGAACCCCTACTGCTGGGGGAAAAAATGTCCAAAGAACCAAGTAGCTCAGATTCTTTAAATGTATAAAGTCCACAGTGAAAAAAGTAAAGTTTGTATGGCATACCACATGGTAGTTTTAGCACTATATTTTATTGGCAATTGCAACAGCAACAATAACAATACTAATGGTTGGCATTTATTTGAGCACTTACTAAGGCCAGGCATATAATACTTTAAATGGATTAGCCCTAAATCTTTGCTGTACATAGTTGAAAAAATATTATTCTCTTTTTACAGAGAAGAAACATGAGAAAGATATGAGAATAAAGAGTTTGCCCAAGGTTATACAACTAACAAGTGGCAGAACCTTAAGTTAGTTCCAGACATCTGCCTCCAGAACCCAACAAACACTGCTGTGCTTCTGGCTGGCTGCAGAGTGCAGACCAGGGTCTTCAAATCATTCATGTGTGTGTGTGTGTGTGTGTGTGTGTGTGTGTGTGTGTGTGTGTGTTTGTGCAGCACTTATACTTGTTTGCATTTAGCACCAGCCAAATGCCTCTAAGTATTAAGTAAATGTTTGTTGAAGGAATGGTGTTACCGGGTCACATTTCAGAGCTACTCACGAATATACTGAGATCTGAAAAGTGGTAGACAGAGATGAACAGCTGTCCTCAGACCACAACCTCTTAGATCAAGCCTCTCTTTTTTGGTCACGTTTAAGTGCAAATATCGTATGAAGTGATAGGACTGACCAGAAGGCATGTAATATTTCTCTTTAGGCAGCTCTAGGCATTTCTCCCACACCGCCAATTTTAATCATGAAATGCTGTTAATCTCATTCTTCTTTCATTGTACCTTACTCCTCAGCTGGTGAGTCTCTGTTGCTTATGTAGTTTCTGAGCAGGGGTTTCATAGAATTACGTGAGACGATACTTGTGAAAGTACTTTGTAAATTTTAATACATGAAGCAATGTAAATAGATGGCATTATTGCTGATGATGGTCCTACTGCTGTTAGTACCACCATCACCACCACCCTATTACTGTGATACATATTATTACTATGGGAGAATAAATCCCAAATGTAGAGATTGTCGTTTCCCCAGGACAGTACATATTTAATGGCTTAAGGCAAGGGTCGCCAAGCCAAATCCATCCTTCTTTGTGTTTCATAAATAAAGATATATTCAATGCAGCCATGCCCATTCATTGTTATATGGTCTATGGTCACTTTCTAGCTATAAGAACAACATTGAGTAGTTGCAACAGAGATCCTTTTGGTCTGGAAAGCTGTACATAATCACTAGCTGATCTTTTACAGAAAAGGTTTGTCAACTCCTGGCCCAAGTTGTTCAAAAGTGAGTGGTTTTGCCTGGCTTGTGTTGCTCAGTGGTTGAACATTGGCCTATGACCAGGAAGTCACAGTTAGATTCCTGGTCAGGGCACATGCCCAGGTTGTGAGCTCCATCCCCAGTAGGGATCATGCAGAAGGCAGCTGAACAATGATTCTCTCTTATCATTGGTATTTCTATTTTTCTCTCCCTCTTCTTTCCTCTCTCTGAAATCAATACATATGTATTTGTTTAAAGTTATTGCTTTTTATCTTATTCCTTGATAGGACACCTAAAGAAAGTACATTATGTCACAAAAGATGTGTGACTTTGTAGAGGAAAAAGAGTATAAGAAGCAGGGAGATTATTTTGATGGATCACAGTCTTAGTCATATATGTAAGGTACATGGCACATGACAAAGATCCAATAAATAGTAACTGCTCCCATTATTTTACAACCCACAGGGTGTGATATAATGGATACAAACACAAATGAACCACAATAGTGGAGAGAAAATACCCATGGCTGGCTGCCATTTGAGATGCTTGATTGTCAGAAGAAAATGATTTTTCTCCCCTCCAATCAGCAAACATTTCTGGAGGGAAAGAATTCAGAGCTAGAAATCCAAGGGACTGAATATTATTAGCCCACAGATCTCAAGATTCCACTAATCAGGACTGGATTCCCCTCTCCTCCTTTACTCTTCACATTATGTCTCAGCTCCCATACACCAAACTCCAGCCCTTAGATCCATCACTTAGCCAAATCCAAGGTTTCAAATGAGGGGTCACAGTTTCTCATCACATACCCTTGGATATTAATCCAATATTGTCTTCTGGAAGCCCAAACAATGTGCTTGAGCCCTGCCTTAGAGAATCAGGTGCTGTCACCTGCAGGGATGATGTGTAAGAGTTTGATTTGCAGCTAATAAAAAATCTATTTCTTTCAGTTTCACTTGTGTCACACAGTGACCACTGTGTTCCCTATAGGAAATTCTTTCTCCTTCTGCAATAGCTGCGGAGATGACAGATCGCAGGCAGCAATATGAGCTGCCTAGGTTGAGTGGTGCCTATTAGTTTTATGACCACTGGTTCAGAAAGGCCTTGCAGTGTCCACAGCACACCTTAATGAAGATGGGTAAGACAGCTGGTGAGGCAATCAAATCTCTCCTGGAAGAGATTCCTTCCTTTCCATCTTAACATACATCAAACTTTCATCTTCACAACAAAACAGCTGCTGGGGCAAACACGCAGGCACAGTCAATCACAGAAGACAGGTCACAATTGTCTTTGGAAAGTGAGCTGGGAGTCTGCTTTGCTGAAAAGATGACACCAAATGGCAGAGATAAAAGGGAGGAGTAGCTTTGTCCCTTTTCTCTAAGTAATGAAATGCAACAAAATTATATAGCATAATTAATGTGATATAATGAAAGTGAAAATCCTCTAAAAAGTTAGAAGTATTGTATATATATGGAAACCACTTCTATATTATATCTCTACATAGAGTAATGGCAGTGTCTTTGTCAAAGCAAAGGCAAGAGTACATTTCTTAGATAATATAGGGTGGGGTTCACAGTTATTGGTATGGAAATAATATAATAATTAATATATAATAATATAAGAATAAACTCTGGGTTTCACATACTCACAAGTGTAAACCTACTTTTACCCCAAACTGTCTAGTACAATGGTATGGCCTCATTCTCAGCTAATAATTAATGCTTTTTTTTTTTATAACCCCTGCTCCAGCAAAGTCAACACTTGCCAAATCTTTCTAATTTTGTTAAAACCCAACTCATAACTCAATTAAGCATTTTGTGGTAGATTATTTGCAAAAAAACAAACAAACAAACAAAAAAAAACACAAGAATTCCTGTCATCTCTGCATGTCCATCTTTTTGCTGCTCCTCCCATCCAGGGTGAACGCTATTTCTCCACCCATTGAACCTGACCCTGAAAACTACTTTAACCATAAGATGCAGTGAAAGTGCTATTGTTGTGTGACTTTCAAGCTCTCCAAAGTTCTTGATGCTCTGCCATCACTCCCTTAGAATGCAGCCTTGAGACCACCATGTGAAAAAGCCTAGGCTAGCCAAGTAAGGGATGGGAAGTCATGTGGAGCAGAGATAGCCTTATCCCCTAAGACCCTCACAATTAATAGCCAGAACCAATGGCCAGACTTGTGAGTAAGAGCATTTTAGAGGATGAACACCAGTTCCATTTGCCAGATGACCACAGCCACATAGCACCTTCAGAATTACCCATTTGGATCCAGGCTAATTTGATGACCCACAGAATCACACGCAAATAGCATGGTTGTTTTTAACACAAAGTTGTAGAGTACAGAGCCTACCCCATTATAGTGTGCCTCACTTATTATGTTTTACACAAATTGAAGTTTTATGAAAATGCTATACTGAGCAAGTCAGTTGGTGCCATTTTTTTCCCAATAGACTCAGATGATCTTAACATCTTTCAGCAGAAAAGTATTTTTTAATTTAGACAAGTACATTTTTAGGCATAATGCTATTATACATGTATTAGTGTAGTGTAAACATAACTTTTATATTCCCTGGGAAATCCCAAAATTTGTGTAATTAACTATAGTGCAATATTCACTTTATTGTGATAGTCTGGGACGAAACCTGCAATATTGGCTAGGTATGCCTGTAGTTTGTTATGTAACAATAGCTGGCTGACCTGCATGTCCTCTGTGAGGTTTTCTCTAATAGCTGGGAAAAATCATACTGTGCAAATAAAGAAAAAAGTTCAAAATCTTGCTTCAGCACTTGCTAGCTCTTGACTTCAAGCTGATTACTTAACTTTTGAGCAAGTGCCTTCCAGGATAAAATGCTGAAAATTAAACTGTTGAGGGGTTCATCTGAGATAAGATATAAGCACCTAAGCATAGGGCTTGGAATACAAAAGAATATCACTCTTTTGCTACTTGCCACTTCCCACCTCATTATAGTGATTTGGATAAATAAATTCTGTTAGATCTTTAAGGGCAAGAACTTAGTTGATCATTGAATCACTTAGAAAATGCTGTAGTGTGCCCTACCTGGTTTGGCTCAGTGGATAGAGCGCCAGCCTGTGGACTGAAGGGTCTTGGGTTCGATTCCAGACAAGGGCACATGCCTGGATTGTAGGCTCAATCCCCAGTTGGGGGGGGGGGAGGTATGCAGGAGGCAGCCAATGATTCTCTTTCATCATTGATGTTTCTCTCTCTCTCCCTTTCCCTTCCTCTCTGAAATCAATAAAGAAATATATTTTTAAATGCTTTAGTATCTCATAGATGGTTGATAGCCAATCTTTGCATGATCAATCAATGCTCAAGCAGCTTGGCTCCATGGTGCCAAATTTCCTGGGAATTCTGAAGATGGTGATATGAACAGAATTGTGCCCAGAATTATGGGAAAGCAGACTGCAGCATCTTGGTTGAGCCCCTACACCCCTAGGGTCCCCCACTTGGGAATCTTTTAAAAAGAAAACATTGCCTGTGAACAATCCGATTCCTTGCAGCCTTAACATTCATGTATTAGGATCATAATACTGGTTAGCATTTCCTTGACACTTATGTATGTGTCATATTCTGTTCTAGGTTCTTTGCATATGGAGAAATATTTAAGCACATATTCTTATAATATATATTTTGTATTGCCATTTTCAGTTCAGGAAATTTAAGCCTAGCATAGAAGTCAGCAAACCTAGCCTGGTTTTTATAAAGTTTTACTCTAATGCAACCATATACATTCGCTTGCATATTGTCTGTGGCTGCTTTCACACTACTATGATAGAATTAAGTAGCTGGGGTGAAAGTAGAAACTATATGACCTGCAAAGCCAAAAACAAAAATGTTTACTGTCTGGGTCCTTACAGGAAAGTTTCACTTTTGTCTGGTCTTAGAGTAATCTGCTCACTGAGAGAGTGATCAGTCACACTCAGGTACATGTACATAATATTAGTTATTTCCATTAAGCTATTCTGCCTTTTTTATTTTTATTCCATTCACTTAATCTTTCAGATAGCTGCTCACAATCAAGTGTGTGCTAAGGAAAATTGTTCAAGACCTTTTTAAGAGCAGCCAAGGAAATATCAACAGTATCTGTTCACCCACCTAGTTAAGGATACTCCATCATCTGGCCTCCAGTAGCTATAGGCCATGGAGCTATACTTGGCACTAACTGAAAAATAAAGAATGAAAAGATTGGCTTTC
This sequence comes from Pipistrellus kuhlii, assembly GCF_014108245.1. Lineage (NCBI taxonomy): Eukaryota > Metazoa > Chordata > Mammalia > Chiroptera > Vespertilionidae > Pipistrellus > Pipistrellus kuhlii. Next base: position 8,258,217 of record NW_023425404.1, read on the forward strand.
AACACAAACTTGAATGAATAGAATTACATCTTTATTATCTGAAGTAGGACTTGTGAGTTGTCAACCTCCACCTCTTCTGCCATCAGGAAGAAATATCACAGAAATTAGCCTCTGGCTGATCATCTCAGTATAAGCCAGTTACAGCCCATTTTTAGACAATCTGATGGATACCAGTAAAACAAAAAACCAACTAGGTAATAAAAATGTATCTGAAGTTTGTTATGCATGATACAAAATTACCTAATGCTTCAGAAATAAAACATTCAGCTCTGAGCAAGATAGAGCTTAAGTAAGAGGAATTTGTTATAAATACACAGAAATGACAAACTACATTGATTGGGGAATTTAATTGCATTTACAAAAGAAAATTGATAATTAAATGGCCTTTACCCCCACCCCCACTCCCAGAACCAAAGCTCTCCCACAAAGGAGCAGGCTATAGAGCATAGAACAGAAAGATGTGAAGCGAAAAGGGTTGTATTTATTTATTTATTTATTATTTTTTTTATCTTTATCATTGCTTTTTATCCTGATCACTAGGATTTCAGAATGATGCTTTCCTCTTCAGTTAGAGGTGTTGTTTTGCTACATAGTCATACCTATGCAAATTCTAATCCCCAATGAAAATATTCCACCTCTACATCTCTATCTTTCCATCCTTAAATCCACCATCCTATTTGGATCTATTACCTTTAATGATTGCAATTTTTTGCTAATTTCTCTTTCTAAATTCAATCTTTTGTCACATCAGTTCACCCTACAGGGTACTGCCACAAGTTTATTTCTTTAAATTCATATCATTTATTCATTAATTGCATGATTACCCATTTTAATTCCTCCTCTCCCATTATTGTGCTAGATTTAAAACCAGATGTTCTTACTAAGATTTCCAGATAAAATATAGGACACCCAGTTAATTTTGAAATTCCAGAAAAAAAATTAGTATAAATTATATATTGCATGGAAAATGTTTTTACTTAATAAAATGAAAAAAAAATATGTAAGGAAAAGAGAGAAAGAAAAAGACATTTATCTAAATATCAAATGTAATTGGATGTCTTGAATTTTAATTTGCTAACTCAATTATATCAGACCCCTGTGAAATCTACAATCTACTTAGAGAAATAGATATTAATCATATGATCTCACAACTAAATGTAGAACAGTAACTGTGAAATGTGCAAGAGGGGAGAGCTCCAGAAGGTTGTTATGAGAACCTATATTCAGAGAATTGAATTTTACAGGGGAAGTGGAGGGGCTTCTTAAAGGAGGTAATACTAGTATACTAAAGCAGGTCCTAGGGTCTAAGTGGATGTTAACAAGGGGAAAAGGTAAGGAAATTACTTAAATGGGATGAGCAAATGCAAATCTGCAGAACCAGAATAGGAGTGACTGAGAGAAGCCCAAGGAGTTGGTTCAGCTTGATGGGTGATGAAGCTAAAAATGGGACTAGTCATAGACACCCTAGACCATTCTGGACAGTTTTGTCTTTATTTTAAGGACTATAGAAGCCCATGAAGAAAGAGGTTACTATTTGACCCTTTGCTTTTGATTTGTTTTAAGTAAGGGAGTTACAAAACCAAAGTCACATTTTTAAATGATGCCATACCCTCCTATAGGCATCAGTTTCTCAGTCTTAACCTTTTTTTGTCTCTTGTAATGATAAAAAAAAAAAAAAATCACCAAATAATTGAAAGAAAAAAAATCAGATAATGCTTACAATACTGGATTGCAAACTATAAATGCTAAAAGGGTCAATTGCTAATATAAATATTTTTCAATCTCTTTCAACAAAAAGTCTCAATCTCCTTTGCCAACCCTTCTCTCAACATTCCTCTTCATGTGCATCACTCGGCAAACTGTGCTACTGATCCCTGAACATCTAATTATTTTTTTATATTTTATTGATTTTTTACAGAGACCAAGGGAGAGGGATAGAGAGCTAAAAACATCAATGAGAGAGAAACATCGACCAGCTGCCTCCTGCACACCCCCTACTGGAGATGTGCCTGCAACCAACGTACATGCCCTTGACCGGAATCGAACCTGGGACCTTTCAGTCTACAGAATGATGCTCTATCCACTGAGCCAAACTGGTTTCGGCTGAACATCTAATTTTTTTTTTCCTAAATGAATTGCATCCTCTTTCCTGCATGCCTATAGAAATAATTCTTTAAAAAATGGTGGAGAATTTAGCTCTCCACCAAGAGCTTCTTTAAAAAAAAAAAAAAAAGATATATATTTTATGGATATAGAGGAAGGGAGAGAGAGAGAGAGAGAGAGAGAGAGAGAGAGAGAGAGAGAGAGAGGGAGAGGCAACAATGATGAGAAAGAATTATTGATTGGATGCATTCTGCATGCCCCGCACTGGGGATTGAGCCTGCAACCCAGGAATGTGCCCTGACCAGGAATCGAACTATGATCTCCTGGTTCAAAGGTTGACACTCAACCACATAGCTACCTTGGCCAGGCCACCACCAAGAGTTTCTTAATGCCTAACTACCTATCTAAGGAAGTTTATCATAATAGCAAATGCATTAAAATATTTTATGTTCTTACTTCTCAACCTGCTTACTTTATTCTTTAGCACCTTTTATAAAATAAATATGTTGGTCATTCAAAATAACTCACCCATTACCCTTATAGAAGTTAGAGTCTAGTGAGAAAGACAATCACCATTAATAAATAATAACAACTCAATTATATATATATATATATATATATATATATATATATATATATATATATGCTGTGTCCATCCATCTGACTGGTAGCTATGATGCATACTGACCACCAGGGGGCAGACGCTCAACACAGGAGCTGTGGTGATGCACACTAGCCATTTACAGAGAAACCTGGGACCTGCCATCCATATACAAACACTCAGCTTCCCCAAAGTGGGACAGAGGTTCTGCCATCACTCCTGAGAGCAACACCCCACCAAATCACAGCCAACACTGTCAAGACCCCATGGTGCAAAAGGTGGCCCACAGCCCAACCCAGCCTGGAAATGGTTGCTGTGGGTGCTGGGTAATGACATCACATAGCAACTCCCAGCTTCCTCTCCCTAGCAACTAGCCTCCTTGGAGTTTCTTCAGCCCAGAAACACGACTTGCTTTAAAGTCAGGTGTAAACATTTCACAGTTTAACCAAATGCTTGTGAAGTGTTTTCATGTGCCTCAGCTCTTTTGATCCTCACAGAAGTCCTGAAGTCCTGGAGTAGGTAGATAAGAGACTCGATGGAATCCTATTTTCTTTTTATTAGCTGGAAAATGGAGATTTAAAATGTTTAGAAATTTGACCCAACTGAAAATAAGTAAGAAATGGTGGACCTTGAAAATGACTTCAGGTTTTCTCACTGTGCAAAATATAGTCAAACACTGCTACAGTTAAATATTTTATCATTTGTTCTCCCTGTGTGACCTACAATAAGAATCTGACCCATGTTGGTATTTACTGCTGTATTGCTGACAATTACTTGACAGAGAATTTGGGGTGTTTCTCTGGACTGGAAAAAGGTTAGCTAAATCAGAAAGCAGGTCTAATTAAACAAGTTTATTCTATATGTATAAAAGGCCTGCACAATATATATAAAGCTCTTGCTGGCACCAATTGCATGTGTGTTTCAATTTGTCTTTGTCTTTCATGAGTTTGATGAACACTTCTATTATTGAAAAAGGGTGAATAGCGATATTAATATATTTCTTTTAATTAATTCCCTTTCATGGTGCACAAATCCATGTACCAGGACACTAGTATGTTTAATAAAATGAGAATGAGCTCTTCTAAAAAGGCATAAACCTCCCACAGGGCCTAAATTATAGCCATAGTGAAGTATCTGACACACAGGTCAGTGTCTAGAAAGGCTGTGTATAGGGGAAGTATGAAGACTTTGCAGATCAGATAATATGGAGTGAACTGACTGGTGAAAAATGAGTAAAAATCTATCAAACAAAAGAGATTCCCAATCAAGGGAATATTAAAAGTCATGATGATTTGAAAGGGGCTAATGAGGACTGAGGCTAAAACACTGAGTGGGAGCCACATGTAAAGGAAATCTATGTCAATTATTTATCTACCCATTCATTCATCAAATGTTTACAGAAACTCACTCCTTGCTAGTCACTTTTTTTTAAGCACCAGATATATGACCATGAACAAGTTTGACAACGTCTCTGTTCTTAAAGCTTACAGTCTATACACACAAAATGGAATTTCATTGAGGTATCTGTGCTATAATAAACAGAAAATAAAATGTTATGCTGGGGAGGGATTTGAAGGAGTGCATTTTAGCTTGGGTCATTAGGAGGGGCTCTTGAGGAGATGAAATGAGGTTGAAGCCTAGTGTTATAAGAAGAAGGAATGACCATGTAGCAATCTGAATGAAAATTTTAAAATATATATATTTTTCAAATAAAAGGCCCTATGGTAAAAACAAAACTGGCTCAAGGAACCAAAAAAAAAAATAACAAACCACCAACAACAAAGCCATGGTGGTGGTCAAAGATCATGGTAGCAAATGGAAGTCCAAAGTCAGCAATAAGCAGGGGAGAGAAGGCAAGGCTTTTGTTCTAGTTCAGAGAGAGTAAGTGATCTGATTGGACTCCATCCTGTAGGCCAAGAGAAGTCCATGAAAAAATGACATGATTCAAATGGTACTTCAGATGGATGGTCCCAGTAATGAGCAGAGCATGGACAGAAAGAGCATTAGGAGCTTAGGAAGGTCTATTAGTGAGGCTGTTGCAACTGTCCAGATGACATGGTTAAGCTTGCTATGAAGATGAAAAGGATAGATCTAAGCATCACTTTAAAAGATTTTTAACCCCATTGTAAGCCTTTAAGTAAAGGGGTGCATGTTTAAATCAATTATCCACTGCAGATCCTAGCCCAGGGCTTGCATTGTTCATTGTAAGATCTCAATAATTAAGTGTGAAGTATAATGATGTACCACAACTTCTCTGTCCTAATCATTCTTCTGCATACACTCTTTTCTTGGTTCTCCTCCCTTTCTTCTTCTACTGAAAAGTCCATAATTTCTAAGTCAAGCAAAGTGAAGTGCACAGAAGCTGGGTGGCAGTTCTGCTCTGTCATGTAATACTTGAATGACTTCAGTCAAGTCATTTATGCCTCTTTCGTTCTGATTACATCAGCTTTAAAAATGCTGAGGCTAACAATCATATAACTTGACCTGCTGCTACAGAGAAGTGGGGTGAGGATCAAAAGAGATCCTGAATTTTCTCAGCAACACTGTGAAACAATATTTTACAAATACCACGCAATTTTAGAGAAATATATCAAAACTGTGTCAACTATAAGGGGGAACTGGCCAAAACTTTGAATACTAATTTCAAGTGTAATGTTTAATTGTGAATGAATTAAAAACATCTTGAGAACCTTATGTGCTAGCCATCTAGGATAATTAAAGAGGAAATAGTCACAGAAAAACAAACTTTCCGATCCCTCAGTGTCATCCTCCTAAACCAAAACACAACCTTCGGATACTTATTTTTTGGACAAATCAAAGCTTTTCTTTTCATGACAAACCATCTTCAGTCACAAGCTCCTTGGGTAGTTAATGGTATCTTGTGATGATCCTTAACACTCTCCTCTCATTTTACTCTTGATTAAAAAGAAAGAAAGTGTGTGATCTAAGCCCTTGACTGATTTGCACTTCAATTTAATTTCTCCCGTTCTCTTTCCTTCTTCCTTTCACTGGGTGAAAACTTCCATGTAATTAGGCTCAAAAACACTCATCAAATGGTTTGATTGGACTGTGGCACACTGAAGCTCTCATCGAGGCTGCTGGGGTAGAGAGAGGGCAGGGCACCCTGGGAAGGAGTGGCATGGGCTCTGTTCTGTAATGCCAGTTAAGGGAAATGGTGGGAGAGCCTGAAGTAACTGGGTTATCACTCTCTGTTCCTTCTGTGTGATATATTACTCCAGAAACAATACTCTCTCAGCCTCTTTGTCCTCAGCCAAAACAGGTGGCACCTGGAAAGCTTAAGCATTAATGCAGTAGAGCAAAAAGATGACTAAACAGAAAATCCAGAAACATAGGTTTTAGCCTTAACTTGTCTCTAACTTGAAAAGTATGATTTGGGAACCATCCACCAACTAACTCCCCAGGCTATTAGTTTCTTTGCATAAAAAATAATTTGATTGGTAAAGCTCCCTCAATACCTCTTTCAAGTCCAGAGTTTGATAATAACACAAATGCAGTGCAGTTTTTGAGTCCAATAAAGGTCTTTCATCAGAAATTTTTACTGGCATCCTCTCAGAGCCTGAAGAACTTGGTGTTCAGTTGGGATGTCTACCTCTAAGTTACTGTTATTGAGATACCTTGCACAGAGAAATGAAGGGTCATTATCTCAAAATTGTCAGACTGTTCTTTCTTACATGATAAGCAATCTAATAAGTTTTTAATAACTGAAATATGATGAGTATAGCAGTACATACACATAACTTGACCCACTGGCAAAGAAAACAAAGAAATAAAAAACATCTAAAAAAGAGGAATTGGCTACAGAGGACCAGGGCTCCAGGTTTATATTCCTAATTCACATTAAAGCTGCCCCTCTCTCAGATTATAACTGACATGCTAACTTAAGCTCCCATGAAACAATGCACTGATAAGTGGCATCAGGGCAGTAAGAATCAGGGACTGAAGCAACCCAATATCTGTAATGCACAGCAGACTGAGTTTTCATGTCTAATCTTTACATTCCAGGTCAGGAGCTAATCAGTTTACTCTCAGGACCTTTATGCTACATTATTTTTTTTATGACTCATACATTCACCCACATGTGCTCGAACACACACACTCACCCAAACTGAAAACCATTGCCATTCTTGAAAGATTTATTTCATTAGTTTTATCCTCAAAATTAGTGACCTTCCCACCATATATATGAAGAGCCAAGAATAAAAGTAGATTCAGAGGTGATTTAGTAGGAGTGGAGAGGTATAAATTTTGCCTATTGGTGGTGACAGAAAGATAATATCAAAATTGCAATGACAAAGTGGTCAGTCCACTCTAAGATCATTAATTATAATCCTTTCATTTTGCAGTTGAGAGCTAAAACCAGGAAGGTTTGGAGGTTTGCCTAGAATTATAATGTGAGGCAAAAGCCTATAATAACTGTTGGAAACCAAGTTTTCTGATAAATTAGTTTCTTACAGTGAATCAGAATGAGGTGGGTGAGTCACTAACAGGCTCCCTCATAAACGGAGGGAGTCCCCCATGCCTGGATCCTTGACTGAATATGTAAACACTCTCCACAAGCTGACCCTGGAACTTCTATGTGTCTCTAAAGGCATTTCAAAAAGTACAAATAATTGCCTATAATGATTTAAAAAAAAAAAAAAGCTTGTGAATATAGCAAAGTGCCCTCAGCAGCTGCTTTCAACACCAGAGAACAGATTTTACCTTTGCACAGACTACTTATCCTAAAACTCAGATAAGTTCAAGGAATTAACTGCTTAGGAGGCAGAAGAACTCAAGTGAACTGCCTAACTCTCTGAGGCTCAATTTATATTCCTGTAAATTCATGATAATATTAGTACCCTGTTTGAAGGATGGTTGTTAAAGATTAAAAGAGGTAGCTAAAGCATTTAGTTCAGTACCTGACCCAAAGATATGTTTAGAAAATATTCATTGTCCCCATAATTAATATCGGCTCTAGGTAGAACATAAAAGCCCTTTAAAAAAGGCCAGGTATTGCATTTGTAAATACTACTTTGAGAATTTTCCCACCATCCCAGATAATATTGCATAAATATTTAAATGTTAAAAACATAGATCTGAATTTAAACTGCTTAGATATCCAACTTGCTTCTGCCATGACTTTATGACTTTAGACAATTCACTCAAACATTCTGTGCTTCAGTGTTTGCATTCGTAAAATGGGAAAACAATTGTACCTAACCCATAGGAGAAGTAATTAAACTAAGACTTTTAGTATAATGTCAGACATATTGAAAGAACTAGAAATAATATATTATTATAATTATTATCATTTAGAGTAAATGAGATACCGTCATTCTTGCAAAAGTACAGAGGTCTCCTTTCTTGGTTTATTTTTAAAAGATTGAATTACCATAAATGAACACTCAAACATACCCACCCAAATATGCAGAAATGGTGGTTCATGGGAAGAAGTTTAAAATAATCAGTTCAAGGACAAAGATATACAATATCTGAACCACAGGACTCTCCCTTTTCCCAATTTATCAGGAGGCTAAATTTTCCCAACAGCTGATATTTAACTCTTTAATCATCCTCTCAAACTTTTAATCAGTCAGAATGCTGCTAAAACGGGCCCCAAGAATCCAAGAAGGCCTTGCTTTGTTTTATCTGTGGTATAATTTTTCATGAGGGCCTTTAGGGTTTTATGAAAACCAGGGGTTCAAAACAACTGATGTGACTGAGATAGCTATCACTTACAAAGAAGCCTCAATGCCTTTGTGTCCATCACCACTTGCTCATGAGACGTCTTAGATTTAATGAATTAATGGTGGAAGCACATTTGATATTTTCAACCAGATCTGGGGCTTTTATTAGAGCCACTGAGGCAAGGACATGCCTTAGGGACCTAGTTTATTTCTTGTCACTGCCCCCATTCTGAAGATAGCTGTCTGCCCAAATGCCTGTCTATGAACCTGTGAGCCACCAATATGCACTATGGCATGTCTCACAAGCTTTCCATTCTCCGTGCAGCAATTTCAAATACTTTAAAGTGCTCATTTCTCTCTTTCTACCTCCTTGTTTGTGTGTCTGCAGACAGCCAGACCCTATCTCTTTCCCTCCTATGACAATACAAGTGACAAAAGGTGCAAGGCAAATAAATGTTAAGTAAAACATCGCCATGTTCAGTTAAATGCTGTGCTCCATCAAGCCTCTCTACTGCCTAGCAACCGTGGTGGCTCACCCTCAGTTCATTTTCATTTCCATGTGCCACACGGAAAAGCAGCCTAAATATATACCCCCAGTCCTGAAGCATATAATCTGTAAACTACAGGAACAGGCAGATCATTTCCATTAGTTTGCTACGTAGCAAAAACCACAATTTGCACCTAAAGTGTGTAATTATATTCAAATTCTGGAAGACTGCCTTAGAAATAGTTGAAATTCATAGTTTAGGGGAAAGTCACTCAAGAGTATTACACTGTTATGTTTTAAGGTGGGAGGGTGGCAGGGATATTTCAAAACAGCAAGACAAAGGAGGGTGAGAACAGTATCTCAGAAAATGCTGTTTGTTGGTTTCTAAGGGTTTCATGTTCAAATAGCCACTCAAAAGCTAATAAGCAAGGGGTGGGGACTCGCAGAGAACAGGTCTTAAGCAATAACTCAGTTGTGGCACCCAGATGGGAAATAGAGACAGGTGACACACAGGCCATTTTCCCTTCTTTCTCTCAAGTGAGCCCCAACCAGGACAGGCAGCATCTCCCTGCACAAAAATCTGAATCTGAGCATTATTTTTTCACACAGACGAATCCTCAGAACACCTCAAGAAGCCCTACCTTTTGGCTCAAAGCCAGGTACCTATTAGGAGAATACACATGAAAAGTTAATCTTTGCAAAAGTCCAGACGAGTCCAACACCGGCAGGATCCATTCCTGTAGGACCTGATCTGGTTAAGGAGCATTCTGCAGAAAGAGAGGTGGGGGACCAGGTTGTAATTGGAGATAGGGTTTTGAAGAGGTGAGCATACTCTTTGTGCCATAGAGTAAAAGAAGGATGTCAGACCACCAGTTCCCAACCAAATCCAACATTGACTAGATGTCCTTGGCCAAGTCCCCATATCACCCATCTGAAATATCAGGTGGTCAGATAATCCCTAAGGTCTCTATTATCCCTGAAGTACCAAGTTGGTGTGCTTTGAGGGATCCAGGATGTTCCCTACTCTTTGCCTCATCTATAAACTACCTTTCCTTATTATCCTGGTAAATGGGAATCAATCCTGTGGCACTTCACTCAATCATTAACTCATTTACTCAAAAAACATCTATTGGGTATGATTGTTTGATATGTCTGCTCTTTTTAATTAGTATCTCCTTGGGTCAGAATGGGTTCAGGCAAACTGACAGACATACAAATATTTATTATGAATGGTATACTCTCTTAGACATTTTGGAAAGGTGTGTCAAGCACAGTAATCAGAATGTTTCATTAATTCGTCTATTCTATTCCTGATAAAAGAGCATGCTGGATTTGTTTTTTGACTGTTTCTTGGGATAATGGGTTGGTGGTATAGCAGACAGAACAAGAACCTTGTGGTCAGAACGGGTCTGAATCTTGGCTCTACCACTACATTAGTCAAGTCACTTTAGCTGTCTGAGTCTCACTGCTTTCATTTATGAAATGGCAGTAACCTTATTAATGGCAAAGGTGTGTGGGGTTTAAATGAAATAATACATGTAAAGTCCTGGAAGGGAGCCGGGTGCACAGTTAGCTGTGATAATATGTTGGTGTGTGATCCAGGCAAGCCTCTCAAAACTCCAAATGTAAATAGAAATAACCACTTGGTCTTTATAAATGCATTTGCTATTCTGCCCTGGGCTCCAATAGGGCTAAACACAGCAGAGCTGCTTAAACACAACATAGAGCTCCTTTCTAGTATTAATAAGGTGTGTTTAAATGAAAGCCACGTTCTCCCCCTCTTGGCATGACTCTGTGGTGAAGTTAGATTGTGGGCTTTAGAACATCACAGTGTGTCATTCTTGTACATTATGCTGCTTCTGTTGGAGCGGAAAAGAGAAAAGCGTGGCTTGTGGCTTTGGCATAACTTATTATGACAGCCAAGAAAACAGACCTATAAAGTACTGAAAGACCTGTGGGCTCAGGTTTAAGATACACAGTGGTGTCTTTAAAGACGTACAGCCTGGAAAATCATGCAGATTGAGTGCTGAGAGCCATTTGGAGAGATCATCTAACTCAACCCTCTTATTGCAGAAATGAGGCAAAAATTAAAAAGATAGTTTTCCCCAGCTTAATGTGTTAATTAAGGCATGTACATGCACACTATGCAACACACAGAAAACTACATGTAAAAGAAAAAGAATAGGTTGAGAGATCAATATATCCCACATAATGTCTACATGTAAAAGATTAATACAATTAAAATAATAATTTTATATATAAAGTCACAGGGATCGTCAGGGAAAAAACTAGGAGTAAGATCTATGTCCCAACATAAGTCTTCTCCATAAGAATGCTTTTTTACATTTGGGCTCCACAATGTCAACTCTAAGGATCCCAGCAGCATAATGTGATTCCACTTCCCCTGTAACTCTTGAGTTCTAGTAAGTAAAAGTATCAGAAATGTTATACAAGGAGTTCTCCATTTGCAGATCTGAAAATGATAGTCCTAAAAGACCTGTCTTTTCCTAATATAAACTAGATTATGACTTTTAGTTTTTTAATGGCCACTAGGCATCATATAGGAATGTTTAAATTCTGTACAAGTTTAATAGGAACAAGATCCAATTCTAAATTTCCAAAATGGTCTCAGAATATTTCTTGGAGTCTTAAGATCCTTATAACTTCACCAGATTGCCTAGCTTCTAATCAGTTTGTTATAATTTGTTATTGTAGGCTACCATTTCCTTGGCATGGATTTCTCTATGTTATCAAAAAGCAAAAGTTGATCACATATACAATTTTCTCATAGTGCCATAAACAAGGAAATGCAAGTTAAGGCATTCTCCTTTACATTTCCCTAAAGAAGTAGTGAGTAAATGAAGTAACCCATGGAGGGCAAAAGTGTTACTCAGGTAGGGAAATGAAGGTTAGTATATTTGCATTCTTTTAACTCAAACTACCAACTAGCAAACAGTTAACTCTGAAGCTAAAATTTGTATAAGCAACTGAAAGAATGTCCTCATTGAAATATTTCTTTTAAAGTATTTAATCTCTACACATTGTTTTACAACATACTTGCTCAACTTCCCACACAATTCTGTGACATATGTATGGTATTATTATTGCCAATCTCCATGTAAAAATGAATACCTTGAGTTTTAGTCAAGTCTTGTAACTTATCCAGGTTCACAACTTTCCTAAGTGATAGAAAAAAGATTAAAAAGATCGGGACCTATTTCTCTCAACCAATCCTGTGAATGATGGCTCCCACTCCACCTAACACTACACTACCCATTAGAACTCGTTATCATAATAAATATCTTAAGAAGCACATATTCTTAAAATCATTTTTCAGAAGTATCTGAATACAGAAACAAACAAAACAATCTGTTTCCTTTCCCCAAAGAGTTAAGTGCCGTGCTTGAAATTTATAACTGCAAGGACATTACAATTGCAAGACATTTCTTCAGTCATCTCATCCAAGCCTCATAACCATGTCACAAAGGAGACATGTTTTTGCATATTTATAGTTTAAAATAAGCTTTCACAATATAAAAATCAAACAGAAAAAAATGAAACTGATACATATTTTTTCAGCTGCCAAAACCATAGTTAGCCGGGACTGGTTTGGCTCAGTGGATAGAGCATTGGCCTGTGGACTGAAAGGTCCCAGGTTTGATTCCTGGCAAGGGCATGTACCTTCGTTGTGGGCACATTCCCAGTAGGGGGTGTGCAAGAGGCAGCTGATCAAAGATTCTCTCTCATCGATGTTTCTAACTCTCTATCTCTCTCGTTCTCTCTGTGAAAAATCAATAAAATATATTTTTTAAAAATTAAAAAAACCCATAGTTATTTCTACTTATTTAAACTCTCTTATTCAATGAAAGCTGAGATGTGAAAGGAGTTGGTGGTGTTTGTCTAGGAAAAGAAAATAGTGAGCAACTATAGTTCATAAAGGAAGACCCTGCAAGGGCAGGGATGTCCCTGGCCTGGGATGGCGGCATGTCAAGAAGCGAGAGCTTTAGAATGTGGACATTGGAATCTGTCTGCAGAGCACATGGCTATAGTCAGAATTAGTATACAAGCACATCAAAGTGCAGACTCAGTCACACAAGATCGACTAGAAGGAAAGCAAACACACGTATTAACTGAAGCTGCTGGTGCTGTGTTCTCCATATATACTGTACATCAATAGAATGTTTCCTCTTGAGGCACCACCTTATAAATTTTGTAAATTCCTACCACTGTTCCTGGAGGTTTTATTTTTCCACTGTGGAAGTTTGAGTTCAATAGAGATTCACAGAATGGTTTGATTTTACTTCTTTCCAAATGACAGAGTTTGGGGGGAATAGGTAGGAGAAAAAGTAGTATGGGTGAATTTATGCCCCTTCCAAAAAAATTTATACACTGGAGCCCTAATCCCCAATGCTTCAGATTGTGACTACATTTGGAGATAGTGCCTTTAAAGAGGTGATTAAATAAAATGAGACATTTGGGTGAGCCTTCACCAATCAGACAAGTGTTCTTATGAGAAAAGAAAATATGAACAAACAGGAAAATATCAGAGGTGCATGAAAACTAATGAAAGGCCATGTGAGAACAAAATGAGAAGGTATCACTCTACAAGCGAAGGAGAGAGAGTTCAGAAGAAACCAAATCTATGGACACCATCATCTTGGACTCCTAGCCTTCAGAGCTGTGAGAAAATAAGTTTCTGTGGTTTAAACCACCCAGGCTGTGATTTTATTTAAGGCTGCCCTAACAAATTAATACAGGGATGGAAATATGAATAAGTTAATGGTTTGTGTTCAAACATTTTCTTCCCTCTCAGATGACCCAAGGTCCAGTGAGACAAGCTTTCTGAGATCTGATAAATTCATTCACTAAAATGTAAAATGAAATGTGTTACTTCTTCCAGATTAAAAAAAAAATCAGACAATAAAGGAATAAAATTCTTGCTATGGAATTCCAGCCAGCAATCAGTTTGGTAAAGGTTCTCCAGACCCCAAAAAGTATTGTTTCAATGATCTCGTTTCCTCTCCCTATGATATGGCAGCCCTTGACTTCACCCCAACCAATAATCTGTGTTGAAAGTGCTAAAGAAATTTACCCTACAACATTATAAACTTCCTATGCTGGTTTATTAAGAACATGTTAATTTCCATAGATCACCACTTGCCAGCAAATTTTAGAGAAGAAAAAACAATGCATCTGTAGGAGAAAGAAAAGGAGAAACCAATTTAATTAATTTATCACCAAGGCCAAAGGCATATACATCTTATCATTTTATCTGTCAACCAACACTATGAATTATTCAGCAAACTGAATCCCAAGAAGGAAGGGGGAGAGAAAGTGGTTAGAAAGCAGCTGGTGGAGCAGAAGAAATTGCTCAATAGATCAGAGCAAAACAAGCCCCATGGCTGGGAAAACTTAAGAAGCAGTTGTCTGTGACAATGAATGAGCAGTCTAATTCCTTATAAGGTCCTGGCTGATATGCCACAAGTGGGACTACCATGGCTTCTTCTAAGATGATTTAGATAGGACATATTTCTCCCTCCACAACACACACACATACACACCCTAGTTTCTGAGCAAGAAACTTTCCTGTAAATATATTGTGGTACTTTCCCTTTTAAAGTTAAGTTATGTTCTATATTAGTTCTCCCAAATGTCTGGAGAAGAAAGTCTTATATTATGTAGGATAAAATGCAAGACACATACTAGACCCAGGATCCTTAGAGAACTCTGTTTTCTAAACTCTAAGTATGAAAGCATTATTTTTAGACAGATGGACATTGGATTTCTTAAAGGCAAGAGAGAGGAAAAAAAATATACAAACCTCCCAAGGTCAGTAAACAAATGTATTTTAGTATTTATGTGTCCCATACCACTAAACTACTTAGGAGTTTTGATAAGCATGATAGGCATGAGATTTAAGTATGGCAATAAAGTTAAGGATAAAAAATACCTGTAGGGAATATCTGGAATAACAGAAAAATATAAATCTTTGTTTTATAAAAGAATAATTTATATTAATTAATATAATTTATATTAATTAATATATCTGGGTTTCCCCCACCCCTCTATATTTTAAATGACAGAAGCACTTATTTTAAATGATCAAAATACTTCTGGAATTCTCCCTAGCTGAACACCACAACATCTCATTTAGTTTTATATTCTTAGCAAATATCACAGATTGGAACATAGTAAATACACAAGGCTGATTGAATGACTATTGAATAGATCACAAAATAAAGTAGGGAACCTCAGAGAAGGGGAGAAGTTTACCAGATTCCAGTTAAGAGGAGACTTAATTCTCTCCTGAGACACAGTCCTAACCTGATACTATTTTGTGGTGCCCCATGCAGGTGTGAGTTTGTCTCCCCAACCCATATAGGAGCTCACCCTTCTCTAGGGTGCCCTGGATAAAGAGTGTAGGCAAATATATACATAATTATCTAAAAATTGCAACCAAGTCTGGGCAAATGCTGTTTGGAGAATTTCTGTTTATTTTATCTGACTTAGTGTAAATCCCACTACAAGGCAGAATGGTTTGGAAGAGGGTATATGAGTGTGTGTGTGTGTGTGTGTGTGTGTGTGTGTGTGTGGCAACAACTGACTAAAAGGGTAACTCTGAGGATTTGTCTTCTCAGGAAATGGGCAAGAGGAACAGAAAACAAACAAAATCTCCCTTCAGTCAAAAGAAAGTTCTTGGACTCATGCCTCTAGTGTTTAATTTTATGCCAGAACAAAGGGCATTTACTTCTTCACAGACAATGGAGACTGCTGCTTTTAACTCTGGAACAAGGTTGGCAAAAAACTATTAGCAACAACCATTAGCCTCCTACCACCACCTCCTTCCAAAACATTTTTAAAAACAATTGCTATCAGCTAAGTCTTTGTCTTTGACTAGGGGTCTAGCAAGTGTATTTCCAGAAAGAATGAGAAGCAAGTTAGCAAAGCACTGAGGGGGGTCTACTAGCCCTTTCATGACTCAAAAGGTCTCAGTTTGGAAGGGGAACTGGAATCAAAGGTTTTTGATAACTGCTTCTCTTGATTTCCACCTCAAAAGCATTAATTAAATATGAAAGAAGCCTACCTAATATAGATGTAGTCAGTCTCCAAGCCTAAATCAATGGGATGGGTGGGACTTTAGGATTGAAAAGTTGAATTCATGAGCTTTTCTATTTTAGCCATGCAGACCCCTGAGGAGTTTACTGCATCTTATAGCTCTGATGGATCTGGGGGTCTTTGCTGGGATCTCTAGTCATTTACTTGCTTTGTTCTTCCTTTCCATCATACTGGATCTTATCAGATGCAGGGTAATGAGAAACCAGATTGGGAACCAGTCAAAAAGATTTAGAAGGTACTGAGCAAATGGATACTTGGAAAAGTGAATTAAATAGAGAACAGTGTTTAACCTTTGCAAGACTCAACACCTTTAGGACAGGAGGAGGGAGAAGGGGGAAAGAGAGAAAGGAAAAGGAGGGGGGGGGAAGGAGAGAGAGAGAGAGAGAGAGAGAGAGAGAGAGAGAGAGAGAGAGAGAGAGAGAGAGAGAGAAAAGAAAGAAAGAAAGAAAGAAAGAAAGAAAGAAAGAAAGAAAGAAAGAAAGAAAGAAAGACAGACAGACAGACAGAAAGAAAGAAAGAAAGAAAGAAAGAAAGACAGACTTGAGAAATTTAGGAACCCCTGGGAAGTAGAGCTCTGCAAATTCCATCACTTAACTCCTAGCTGTTTTTAACCCTTTATGTCCTGAACAGGGAACATCCAGACCCTGCCAGCCTCTAGTTTCTAAGCATAATCTTCACCCTGCTGATCATTTACAAAATTTGGCTAATTATTGCTGAGTGTTTCCATGTTTAAGTAAGGCTCTTAGTAAAAATCTGTCTGGCTTCCTTCACCCCACACTTCTCTCCTTTTCTTTCCCACTCTACAATCTCATCTCTACTCCCAGTCCCTCTTCCCCTTTGGAGCTAACAGTTTCCATTATCAATGAAATTGCTTTTGTTTTTTGGTGGTTGTGTTTCTTTTCTTTCCCAGGTTTTGTTTGTTTGTTTGTTTGTTTGGGGAGGAGAGGCTGCTGTGATTTTTAAAGAAAGCCTACATCAGCTCCAGCAGGAGTCACAGAGAAAACAGCAACCAGATCAAGATCAAGCATTCCCTCCTCCCCACCACCCCCCTCCAAGCTCTGAGCTGTTTGACAACTCCATCAAATGAAATTTAAAGGGAGAGCCAGAAAGAACCAGAATACGTGCTGGCATTTTCTCAATGTGTTTCCACTAAAAACTACAGACAGCACAGAGCAGAAGCCCAGGGCTAGGAGGCAGCGGGAAGAACTGATGTTCCCAATGGGGTCTGCATGCTATAGGTCTTCAAAATATAAGCTAGGGCAGGGGACCTCTGGTGCATTCACTCCCGCAGCTCCTTGGAGGGCTGCTCCTGTAGCCAGGCTCTGTGATTCCTACTCTCCTCGCATTCGGAGTGGAGTGTATAGTAAACAAATAATGAAGCTCTCTCCTTTAGAACATTTTACTACAGCAAGCTCCTACCTTAGAGGCAGACATCACCTTTTCCAAGGCAGCCTGCACAGAGCTGAATATATGTTTTAAAAGCCACAGATCTCTTCTTTCAATAGCTATGAAAGGATGATTTCGAGCAGAACACATCAGACATGCACTGTTAAAACAATATCACCCATGCTACCCTCAAGTGAAATAGCATTTGCATAAACGGTGGATTCAAAGTTCCTATAATTTACACTTGGGTCAATTATAAATTAGATACACAGTTTTTATGATAGCTACTCTTTCAACCAAACATGTGGACAAACCTAAAGCTGCCCAAATAAACAATAATGGCCACTTGTTATTAATTATATTTTCTGCCTTCAGCTACTCTTCCCCTCCTCATGACCTTAACCACACAGACCACTTTCTAGCAGTTCAAACAACTTCTAGCTGAATCCCTAAGAATTCTTCCTATCTGCTATTTCCCCATGACTAGCTCCCAAAGGAGAAGGGTGAAAGCAAGGTGAATGAATGAATTCTCAAAGTGCAGCACTGGGGATTTATCTGATAAGTTGCCTACCATCCTGTGGGAGGGAGTCGGAGAGGGTGGGAGGTTGCAAAGGGGAGAGAACGTGGTGTTGGTGCAGGATGGGTTAGGGAGCTAAGGAGAGGAGAATCCATTAGAGGAAATTGGGGGGTGGGGGCAGAAAGCATTAGCATTAGTCTTTAAGGGGAAACTGGTCATTTTCTTCCCTCATGCACATGTAATGCTTTTCACCACTTAGAATGCCATTTTTCACTCTCTTCCCACCCTTGACATTATCTAAAAGGTGAAAGGGTTAAGGAATGGCTATGCCCCATTAAAAGGATAAAGAGCAGAAAGACCCACCGTGCCCTCCTCGCAGGGAAACTGGGGAGCGATAGATAGAAATAGGCACTGAGTGATGCTTGCTGCCATGGAAATGGTGCTCGTGCTGAGAGTGAGACCCCGGCGAGGAAGAGGAGGAGGAGGAGGAGGAAGCTACATTAGAGGAACTCCACACGGAGCTGATGATACATCCCCAGAAGAGGGACCAGATCCCAAGCGTCCAGGCCGGCCGGCGAGGAGGGCTCCGTCTTGGGTGGATTCTCAGGTGCATGGTCAACGCACTGGACCACTACAGATGGGCAGTTTGAATCCCAGCCAGTGAGGAATAATGAAGTTCATGATGCCCAGGGGCCCATCATAGCAGGAGGAAGACTTGCCCAAATTGCGGAAAGAGGGAAGGAATAAGCACTTTCAAGGCAGGTGATGAATCAGTTAAAAAAAAAAAAAAAAAAGTAAGATAGAAGGCAAAAGCCCCTGCTTCCCAGGGGCTTAAATTTAGGACGCCAAAGTCCACGCGGGTAGAGCAGCCCTCCTAGGGAGCCCGGTAATGCCCAACATGTCAGGGCAGGCGCTGGGCTTCCTCCTGATCTCTAGGCAACTCAAATCTGATGACTTAAATGCCCGTTCCTAGAAGCCACATAGAGGAAAGGTGGAAATGAAGGAAGAAGAGGAGGTGGCAGGACACCCAAGTAGGTTCAGGTTAGTTTATCCCAACATCCAAGCAGTTTGAAGATTTTTCCCCTCTCTCTTTTCCACTTCCATGCGGTGCAATGCAGAAGTGCCCGGCAAAAGGGGGCTGCAGGTGGAGAGTTCTTCACCCGTTTGTAGTTGCCTTGGCTGAAGGGCAGGGAGGCTGTTAACCCTGCACTTTCTGGAAGAGCTCGGCGGAGCCTCCGCTGGCTTCCCGGGTTTAGCAGCAGCAGCAGCAGCCTCAGCAGCGGCAGCAGCAGCCACCGGAGGAAGAGAATGAGGAGGACTGGAGGGAAAGAGGAAAGCCAGAGGAACCCAGCGCAGAGCAGCCACCCAAACCAACGTGGCACGGGGCTGAGAGAGGTGGGTGGCGAGCAGGGAGAGCAGGAGAGGAGGTGCCCGAGGGCGGCAGAGGTGGCCGGAGGCGGGCGGGCGCCTGCGAAGTGAGCAGAACTGGGAGGCACAGGTGAAGTGAAGCGGAGAGTTGGGGAGCCAAATTCACAAATGGGCAAGTCATATGCAAATCGCGCACTCCTGAGAGCAAATCAGCACAGCCCGAGCGCTCTGCCGAGGGACTGGCTGGCTCCGGAGGAAGGAGGGGTGAGCGCCCGGAATCCCAGCCCTCCCCATTCAAGTACCAGAGCTAGTCTACACCTCAAGCCTCTGGGCACACACCGCCCCTACTCACACCCGCTGCTGCGCTTTGCTTCCCTCCCAGCACAGTGAGCGCAAGCCTGTGAGTGTGCAAGAGACTGAGAGACAGAGGGACACTGAGCCATTTTATCACCCCTTCCTCCTCCTCTCCCAAGCACCTGAAGTCAAACTCTCAGATCAAGGCACCTTTTACAATTGTGAAAGAAAAACGCAGGCAAAGCTGAGGCTAAAGTAGCCCCAAATAGAAATAAATACAAATCCCCTGAGTCAGCAGGAGCCAAGCTCTGTAATAGGCTACAGGCAATGGTGCCCCCTTCGCGCTCCCTCCCTGCCTGGTGGTCAGCACCTTGGTCAGCACCCTGTAGCCACTCTCCATGCAGATGCCTCTCCAGGGGTTAAAATAAGACTCCAAACCTAGGAGCAAATGGTGGGAACTTTTCACCTTCTCTCTGGACTATGGAGGGTGAGTGGTTTGGAAAAGGTAGCTTCCAACCAGGTGGACAGGAAGTGCCTGGCATTCAGGAACCAGAGGTTAGGGTCCTAGATGACTGTCCTGGTCAAAGAATTTCAGAAGGGGTGATGGCTGAGTCTTCTGGAATCTGTCTAGGACTTTCCTCAGAGACAATGCCCCAGATGGGTAAATCTCCCGGGCCTCCAAGGCACTGGGCAGCAAAGAAAGCACAGCTTTTCCATCCAGGCTGAACCTGCAGGGGAGAGCAGGAGTTGCAGAGAAATGCTTGGTGCTCCTGTCCCTGCCATCTGTGACTCCAAGAGGAAGCTGACCAGGGTTCTGACAGGGAACAGTGACATTCTGGACAGGTGGCTTCCACCTCACCCCACCTGCTTCCTGCTACTCCATCTGATGTGCTGTAGGCAAAAACACAACAGGCAGCTCTGCTAGACCAGGGAGCTTGTTAGCTTTGACTCCTTCCTTCACAGTCACCTAGGCCAATTATATTTTTAGAAGGGGTGAGGTAAGTAAATTATATATATGATATATATATATATATATATATATATATATATATATATATATATAGATAGAGAGAGAGAGAGAGAATTTCGGTGACATTTCTTTTTTTAAAGGAGCTTATAACACCTATTATAGTCCTGCTCTCAAGGGCATTTCAAACCCTGTAATTAAGAATAAAGAACGGGGGTTAAGAAAGTCCTATTTATCCTTGGGACACCCCAAAGGTGGACTAAGGAAGTTAGCATCATGTGTCTTTCTAACAGATAAAGATACCAAACCTATAGATGTTTTGTCTTCAGGTTTTGTCTTGGTATTTTGTCTTCAAATACTAAGTCCATTTCAAATTTATGATGATGACTTGGGATTCTGGTCTGAACTCAATGTTCTCCCAAGGCCCATGTTTTCATTGGTAAATGCTGCAGAGTCATCCAAACTTCTCTGGTTCTCAGCTGTAAGTGAATCTTCAGGGGATCCATCCAGGATCCCTCATTCAATGTCTTTCATGCCCTTGGGTGGCAGCCAATAAATGTTATGTCTTAAACTAACGTCATGAACCTAGAAACACCACAGCAAGCAACACGAGTGGCTTATGGAGACTCGATTGAAACCTCAGTATGTATCTTGTTCTGTAAAATGTGGATAATGCTTTCCTCATGGGGTTATCGGGAGTTTTAAATGAGATAACATATATACTGCATCTGGCACAGCACCTGACAAAAAGTGGCAGTTCTCGTTGTTCAATAAGAAATAAGCTAAAATTCCAAGAAGGTTAATAGATGTTTAGGGTCTTACTAGAAACCCAGTGCACAAAATCCGTGCACGGGTAGCATTCCTAGGCCTGGCCGGCAATCAGGGCTGATATGTCTGGTGACCGGCGGGGTGATCTGGGGCCCCTGCTGGCACCCACCTTGGCCAGCCTGAAGCCACCCATTCACTGGCCTCACCCCCTGCTGCTGCCTCCAGTCACCTCCTTTTGCAGGGCAACCAGTGGGGTGATCAGGGGCCCCTGCTGGCATCCTCCTTGTCTGGCCTTGGGCCTGCAGACTGGGGGCAGCTCCTGTATTGAATGTCTGCCCCCTGGTGGTCAGTGCCCATCATAGTGTCTGATCATTTTGCTGTTTGGTCAATTTGCATATTAGGCTTTTATTATATAGTATTGGTAGAAAAGTCAGGAGAGAAATTCTTATCTTAAGCATCCTCCCTTAAGGTAGATTCAATCCAACACCCCTTTTGTCGTCTACCTGGAGTCCCACTCCATATCAGACTCATTCAAACTATGTAACATTGTCTTAAGAGAACTTAAATGACTTGGCTTATGTTTAATTTGTCTTATTCCCTACCATATCTTCTGTATGTTGCAGAATGGGTAGCACATAGTAGAATCTCAGTAAATATTTGCTCAATTAATGAAGCCAATGAATTAACCGTCAGTCTCATATTCATATGTTCTTATATCATCAAGTTTCACTGATGCATTTATCTGCCTTTAGTGACATCCATCCTCAGAGACACACATTCCCATAATTGATAAGTTGACCACGTATCCAAATAACCTTGTCATTCTTTCCTAAATTGGTGCTGAGTGTTGAAGCCTTTCTCTGACTTTGTCCTAGAGAAATATGGGAAGGTTTGCCGGACCTTGCAATTAATTCTCTGCCAAGCAACAAAGTGAAAATAAATCCTTAATGCAGTACAAAATCTGGAAATGCTGCTGGCTTGTCATGGCTGGAGCTATTCATTTCACTTGTCATACTTATAATTTATTTATTTACTTTTTTGCAAAATGTCAAAAGAAGTAGCTAAGAATTCCAGGAAGGCTAATTCCATTTGGGGACCTAGATGAATACTGAAAAAACTTATCAGAGGGCAAATATGAGACTGGTTAATTTTTCTTCTTTCACTCCAAAGAGATAATCCACAGTTCTTCTGATACAATATATGTCCTTCTCCATTTAATACATTGATGATTTCTTTTTTTTATTTCTTATCCCTCTAGTCTCTTCCTCTAGTCAGCACATTCCTACCTTGATTTCTTTTCCTAATTCACATTCTTCTCAGGTCTATTAGAGTTTATAACAGCATGCATTATTATATATAATAAGGATTCATCATCAGTGGGGTTCCACAGCCTAGCTTGAGCCCACTCACAGTCCAGGACCTCAGGGATGCCAGACTGTCAGTTCTGAGATCCTTTGAGGGATTTAGCAGTGTGCAAAGTGGAGCTGGAGCCTGGGCAGGGTGCTGTGTAGCTCCCACTCATCCTGGCACCACTGTGCCTGCTGCTGCTCAGTAGCCTCCATAGCTGTGCTCATCAGCCTTGAGCCTGGCTTATGGCTGAGCAGTGCTCCCACTGTGGGAGCGCACTGACCACCAGGGGGAAGCTCCTGTATTGAATGTCTGCCCCCTGGTGGTCATTGCATATCATAGTGATAGGTAATGATTGATTAGGCTTTTATATATATATATATATATATATATATATATATATATATATATATATATATATATATATATATATACAAGTGGCCTGGTACATGAAAGGCTGTGCACTCGGGGAGTCCCTCAGCACAGCCTGCACCCTCTCACAGTCCAGGACCCCTTGGGGGATGTCCACCTGCTGGCTTAGGCCTACTTCTGGGGAAATTGGGACAAAGCTGGAAGTCAGGCATCCTCTGGCAGCCCGGGAGCCCTCAGGGGATTGTCTCAATCAGACATTCTTAGTGCTTCTGAGCAGGTGGGAGAGGCTTTCACCATCGCTGCTGCACTTGCAGCTGTCAGCCTGGCTTGTGGTTGTAGGAGCACACTGACTATCAGGGGGCAGCTCCTGCATTGAGTATCTGCCCCCTGGTGGCAAGTGCACATCATAGCAACTGGTCATTCTCAGTTGTTCTGCTGTTAGGGTCAATTTGCATATTACCCTTTTACTATATAGGGTTAGATTTTAAACTCCAGTGATACCTTCTAAACACTGTCTGCACCTAGGGGTAGCTGAACAGAATTCCTCATCAGCCACACTAGCACCAACAGCTGCCTCTTCTCTCCTGAGTTGTCCCTACTAGGTCCTGGAGTGAGAACACTTGGAAATGAAGCACACAGCTGCAGGATGAAGATGAAAACCCACTTTTAAGACAGAAAAGAAGAACAATAGATATAGAAGCATTATGCTCAACACAGACTTAAAACAGAAGGACAAAAAATTTCACAGGAACAACCATGCGCAGGTCCACTTGGATAAACCTCCATGATATCCTAACCAGACTCTGTGGAACTTGCAGTTTCTGAATGGAATGCAGTTTAAACAAACAAACAAAAACCTGTAACTGGGATTTAGCTGGTTAATAGCTGGGTTTCTCTATTATTCCAGACTTCAGAATTTGGGATTATAGATCTCTTCCCCTGCTTTTAAAAACTTCCCCCTCCTCCCCACCTTCCAGGAAACTGTTCCAAAGTGAGGTAGAAGAATATGTACTTATCTGAGCCTCTTTGTCTTTCTTTGGTCTGTATTTCTGCTATTAAGTAGCCTGAAGAATCTTTTGGTTTCTACAGTAAGCCTCGTGATAGTACTTAATGGTATCAGGTGCCAGGAACCTAATGTGAAGTTGCCCTGTCAGTCTCTACAATACATTTTGTCCCTGCATATGCCTTTTCTCACCTGTGCAGACACTGACTTTCCACCTCACTGCCAACAGTAGACACCTGTCACATTGTTTGTCACAGACACATCTAAAATGACTGTGCAGACACAGAAAGCGTCGAGC
The DNA here is from genome assembly GCF_014108245.1 of Pipistrellus kuhlii. Taxonomy (NCBI): domain Eukaryota; kingdom Metazoa; phylum Chordata; class Mammalia; order Chiroptera; family Vespertilionidae; genus Pipistrellus; species Pipistrellus kuhlii. Next base: position 8,282,531 of record NW_023425404.1, read on the forward strand.
AGTCTGTGTCTATATAAACTCTAAATTCTTAGGTGAGGGCCATCTTTTTCTAAATACAAGGTGTAGATATCCTTATTTTCTCTCTCTCTCTGCAGAGTTCCAATGGTAAGTGTGGAAAGGAAGAAGAAGAAGAAGAAGAAGAAGAAGAAGAAGAAGAAGAAGAAGAAGAAGAAGAAGAAGAAATAAAACAACAACAACTAAACTCTCATAATGTGAAGTGAAATAAAAATCCTGAAAAAATACAGGTGACTGTTAACACAACTATAAATACTAGTATACCCACCGGTTCCTGGAACACTATAAAATAGTCAAACTTTGCTTTAGTATAGTCAGTAGATTTATTTATAGCTACATAACTCATCCCTCTGCTTATTTATTTAAGAAAGCCATCCTGTAAAAAGTAGATTTTGATTATATTTTCCATTTGGGGGCATAAAAAGGTAGCTTTATTCTTTTAAGCATCACCCCTACATGTACTAGTATTTGATTTTTTAAAAGACAATGATGTCCCCATATAACTTTATAGTTTAGGAAATGTACATATTGCTTCTGCTCCTTTAACTTATGCCTCTTATAGTTTGTCCTCCTTGTGCCTAAAATGGAGATATCAGGTGTTTGGATGTTGAAAAAAAATCTCTTTTAGGAAATTTTTGAAATCACTAGAATTTTAATCAGTGGGGATGGAATGTCCATTTCCTTGGAATAATACATTTCTACAAAGATTGGGAAAAATATGCAATGTTCCTGTGTAAGCCTTAACCTGCTTCCTCTGAAGTCCAAGTATAATTAATGTATCTTGGAAGAAAATATTCTTTTTACTCCCAACTGCTCACCTGCCTACGTGCCTGATTGCTTGTAACCACTTCTGCATGTCAGCCTGATCACCCCCTAACCACTCTACTGCCAGCCTGATTGATGCGTAACTGCTCCCCTCCCAGCCTGTTTGCCCCTAACTACCCTCCCCTCCAGGTCTCGATACCCCTAACTGCTCTCTCCTGCAGGCCTGATTACCCCTAACTGCTCTCGCCTGCAGGCCTGGACCCCACCCCACCCCCGCAACTGCTCTTCCCTGCAGGCCTGGATCCTACCCAACTGCCCTTCTCTTCAGGCACTCCCAACTTCCCTCCTCTGCCAGCCTGGTCATGCCTAACTGCCCTCCCTTTTATGCTTGATTGCTCCCAACTGCCCTGCCTTGCAGGCCTGGTCCCTCCCAACTGCCCTCTCCTGCTGGACATCTTGTGGTAGCCATCTTGTGTCCACATGGGGGCAAGATCTTTGACCACATGAGGGCAGCCACCTTGTCTGTTGGAGTGATGCTCAATCTGCATATTACTCTTTTTTTAGATAGGATAGAGGCCTTGTGCATGGGAGGGGGCTAGCTTGTTTGCCCTGAAGTTGTCCCAGATCAGAGTGGGGGTTCCCTTGGGGTGTGGGGTGGCCTGGGAGAGGGGCCTGTGGTGGTTTGCAGGCCGGCCACACCCCTGGCAACCCAAGCAGAGGCCCTGATATCTGAGATTTATGTATCTTCTACAATTAAAACTTTGAAGCCTGGAGTGGAGCCAAGCCCACTGCTTGCTCCATGGCTGCCATCATTTGTTTGGATTTGTTTACCTTCTATAATTGAAATTGTAGCCTTGAGTGGAGGCCTCGGTTGGCAAGGGCAGGCAGAAAGCTTGGCTTCCTCCCTTGCTGGGGAAACACAAGCCTCCCTCCTCCTCTCTATGGCTATAACCATCTTGATTGGGTTTATTTGCATACTCGCTCTGATTGGCTGGTGGGCATGGCTGGTGGTGTAGCAGAGGTATGGTCAATTTGCATATTACTCTTCTATTAGATAGGATAATATCTCACACCTGTCAGAATGACTATCATCAACAAAATCAACAAATGACAAGTGCTGGGGAGGATGCAGAGAAAGAGGAACCCTCATGCACTGCTGGTGGGAATGCAGACTGGTGCAGCCACTGTTGAGAACAGTATGGAGTTTCCTCAAAAAACTAAAAAACAGAACTCTCATTTGACCGAGTAATCCCACTTCTAGGAATATATCCCAAGAAACTAGAAACACCAATCATAATGTATATGTGCACCCCTATGTTCATAGCAGCACAATTTATAATAGCTAAGATTTGGAAACAGCCTAAGTGCCCATGAGCAAATGACTGGATTAAAAAACTGTCAAAGATTCTGAACACTGGCACCTTAGCAGGCAGCTGTAGCCTAAGATCAAGGGCAGCCCACTCCCTCCTGGTCTTTCTTTCCTTCCCAGTGATCAGCATGAAAACCTTCAGTCCAGTGAGGTCCATTAGGAAAAACAGCCTTTCAGACCACAGCCTGGGAATCTCCTGCAGCAAAACTTTGGTGGATGACCTGATGAGCCTTGCTGTACATGAATGACTGCGACTGTAAGCTCAAGGAGCTGGTGCCTAGCATCCCCCAGAACAAGAAAGTGAGCAAAATGGAAATCCTGCAGCACATCATTGACTACATCTTGTAATACAGATTGCCCTGGACTCGCAACCCACCATTGTCAGTGGCCCAGGCAGAGCCAGTCATCCTAGATGCCGCTAACCACTTTGAACACGGACATGAACATCCTGTCTCTGCAGGCTTCTGAATTCCCTTTTGAGTTCATGTCAGAGGACAGCAAAGTGCTCTGTAGCTGAGTATGGTGGCCAGGACTTTTTTTCTTCGCTTTGCACAACAACAAATCCACAGGAACTTATTTTTCAAACTCTCACAAGGAGGACAGTGCATTGAATGGGCCTTTTTAAAACATGGAAGCAAGACTCAGAAGGATCAAACCTCTGCCCCAGAGTGTGTTTCTGGCCTGGACTGTGAAAGTAGTTATTTATAAAATAAAATTAAAAAATACTTTTCAATGCCCTTTCTGAAGTCAGAAGGTTTCTTTATATACTCTCCCCAACATAGGGAGCAAACACTTTAAAATCACAAGGAGGTGCCTAATTTCAGCAGACTTTGCCTTTTATTCAAAGGTACAATTTAGAAATTAAACATAGTTTGTGTTCACTATCTGATAATGGGAAAGGAAACCTAGGGTTACATTAAATTGGTGGATAATCCACAATAAATCCCATATCCAGATAACATACTGATGTTCATAAAACTGTTGATATTAGGAAATAAAAAAAAATAGGTTAATTGCCTGTGTTCCCGTCAAAAACCACAGCAAAGCTCTCTTTATCTCAGAAGTTACTCCCTTTCTATTGTAGGTCAGACCGAGTCCCCAGAACATTGACATCATTCTTGTTATTGTTTTCTGAATAGAGATGTTCATTTCCTGAGAGTGCCAGTCTTCTGCTTTAAATTGATACTAAGTGCTACCAATATGCTCTCTGACTTTTGATGCTCTCCATGAAAGTCCTGGAAACAAGATTCAAAAAAATAACTTTGTATGAGCAATACCATCAGTTACAACACTATTATAAGCTATAAAAGAGAGAAAGAGAGAGAGAGAGAGAGAGAGAGAGAGAGAGAGAGAGAGAGAGAGAGAGAGAAGCCACAAGGCATGTATACATAACTTGAAGCCAAAGAGAATCAGAAGGCTTCTAAAAAGTTATACTAGAAGAAAAAACATATTTTTGTCCTGTCAAACCAAGTTTTAAACTAATGAAGAGAGAACTCTATTGTGTATGATCTCCAATTATTTAACATGGTGTTGTTGATAAGTGTAATGTCATCCTATATTAAAAATGGAAATATCTGGATTTTAATTCTTGGCTCTGACATTAATTGTCAGACATTAGGCAACTCACTTAAAACATAGACGATCTCATATAGATTCTCAGTGTCTATTTTAATTTAAATTTTTACAATAGAAGCTGAGACTAACAAGCTGCACAACTTTGGAATAATAATACCTGCTGGCAAGCTTGCACCTACCGCTTATTTTCCCTGCTGTACTTCTCTCCTGCCAGGCTTGGCCAACCACCCACCTGTTAATTTCAAGCAAATGAATGTAGATAACAAGGTATTTCCTGTGGATTCCTGGAATTCAAGAAGAGAATTTAGAAGGGTTTGTATAAGAGGGATGGAGGGCAGCAGTCATCAGCAGCATATATCTTTGCCCAATTCAAGCAGAGAGTGAGCCATTAATTCCAAGGGAGGGCACAAGGGGGGAGTAAAACATCCCAGAGAGATTCACCATGCTTGATAGATGTAATTTCCTGAAATGTATACCTTGTTGGTGTTCAAAAGATGAACAGAGAAAGGTCAGTGCATCAAATGAGAGAGAGAGAAGGACAAAAGGACAGTGAGTTGCAGGCCAGCACTGCCTATTCTAGGAGGGTCTGAAATACCACTAGAACAGCCTTGACTCATTACTGAGTAAATTAAACAGCCACAGAAGCCAACCTTTAGGAATAACATCATCCAGCAAATTTTTGAATCATCGTCTCCTTGACCATCTCTCATTCTTAGCTCCTGCTGGAACAAGGGGAGTTCAGGGTGGTGTAGGAAGCTGGTTGCTTTAGGAGTGACTCAGCGAATGGTGGTTACTAAAAGTGGCCCTGGGGGAGCAATGATACATTTAAACAACTACAAGAAACTCTTGGCCTTTTCTCCCCAGCCTCCGCTCTCCCACTGCAGTTAAAGGAACATTGGGAATAGCAGAAATAGCAACCCCAAACTGCCCCCACCCCCACCCACCAGATGCAGAAGAGACTTTGGGTAACTTGACTTACATCATAGGAAGATGATTATATGCATGGCTCAAAGGAAAACCAAAACTAAAACTACTTATAGATTATTATAATTCTGTCTATCCTAATTCATTCCCTACCCCCATATGTACATCACCTGACCAGGATTCTTGATGACCAGTTCCAAACAATGATATTTTATCTTTACAACATCAAGTTTGTTTTAAGGTTTTTTGTTTTGTTTTGTTTTTTTTCATTTACTACAAAAGACAAAAACAAACAACAACAACAAAAACCTCCCAAAATGCCAAAACTGGTTTGGCTCAGTGGATAGAGCGTCTGCCTGTGGACTGAAAAGTCCCAGGTTTGGTTCTGGCCAAGGGCATGTACATTGGTTGCAGGCACAACCCCGGTAGGGAGTGTGCAGGAGGCAGCTGGTTGATGTTTCTCTCTCATCGACGTTTCTGGCTCTCTTACCCTCTCCCTTCATCTCTGTAAAAAAATCAATAAAATATATATATATATAAAACTCAAATAAAAAAAAACTTCTGTAAAAGTGTCCTCTTTAATAAAAACAGTAACAAATAGATTTTGATTAGCAATTATAAATCCCCCCTTTTTTTAAACAGCATATTTTATTCTGATTTTTGATAGGCTTATTTGTGTATGTTTTTGATGTGCAGGGTTAATAAAATATGTTTTTATTCATCCAGTTGTTAACTATTAGTCTCTGCAATGTTTCAGCAGTTTGGGTTTGTTATTGACTGAATTGTGCTCTCAAAAATTCGTATGCGGAAGTCCTACTAAACCCCACTGTTTGAAGAAAGGGCCTTTAAAGAGATAGCCCTAGCTGGTTTGGCTCACTGGATAGAGCATTGGCCTGTGGACTGAAGGGTTCCAGGTTTGATTCCGCACAAGGGCACAGGCCTGGGAGGCAGGCTTCATTCCCAGTAGGGGGCATGCAGGAGGTAGCTGATTAATGATCCTCTCTCACCATTGATGTTTCTATCTCCCTCTACCTTTCTCTCAAAAATAAATTAAAAAAATATATGAAAAAGAGATAGTTAACATTAAATGAGGTCATAAAAGTGGGGGCCCTAATCCAATAGGACTTGTGTCTTTATAAGAAGAGGAAGAAACACAGACAAAACAAACAAACAAAAACAAACAAACAAAACAACAACAACAAAAAAACAAACATCCAAATGCACAGAGAGAAGGCTTTATGAGAAATCCAGTCCCTGACACCTTGATCTTGGTCTTTTAGCTCCAAAACTGTGAGAAAATTAAGTTCTCTTGTTTAAGCCAACAAAATCTGTTGTATTTTGTTATGTTGCATTTTGAGTTGACTAATGTAGGGTTGTTGATAAAAATAATAGTATTTATAGAAGTAGAGACATTCAGATCAATAAAAAACCTTAGAGTTTATTTGGATACAGAGTTCTTAACCTGGAGTTCAAGAAACTGCCATAATGATGGCCACTTGCATATCTCCTTATGTAATTTACAATTTCTATGGTTTTATATTATAGTCTTAAAAATGCAAAATTACTTCCTAAAACTAAATTAAATTTAGACTTAGTATGCTTTTTTTTTTCTGGAAAGAAATATTTCTTTGGATTTTTAAAGAAATTCATGATCCCCAAATGCTGAAGAACCACTGATTAGTTCAAAACCCTCATTTTACAGATAAGGAAACTAAATTCTGAGAGAAAGTGCTCAAAAATGCATAAAAACACTAGTAAAAATGAGATACAAATCCCCTGCCTCCTAATTTGATTGTTACCATGTTCCTGATTACATCTGGTTACTAGTGAAGAGTGCACACACATACGCGTGCACGCACACCTACACACTTTACTACAATACCAAAACTTGCTTTCATAGGAATTTAGCATTTCACCTATTCCTCTTGAACTGAACAGGTAAAAAGATATACTTCAACCTTTGAAAGTGTATCAAGGTATAGATAATACCTAAATTTTAATGTTTAATTACTAGGTGGTAGTGTTGGTAAAATATTTTGACACATGTTCATACTTGCACAGTATGTTATATAGAGGTGATGCTTTTATGAGTGACAACATAGGTTTCTATACATGTGGCTGGTAAGGTAATTCCATTAAAAGACATTAAGGCTTAACATTATAACTTCCAAGTTGCTATGAATAAAAAGTATTGTGTCCTTCCACTTACCCATAGTCAAGAGACAGTGAGTAACTGAAAATTCATTTCCCTAGTAGTCTATCTTTAATAGTGGGGTCAAGCATATAAGCCACAGACAGTGCTGCACACACTCCCACTCACATACTAGTACACACACACACACACCTCCCAGATGGAACCCCAGCAATAGTCATACAGGCTGGTCTTAAAAGCCAATAAGGAAAGAGGAGGCTGAGAGCCCCTTTCACCTGGTTAGTCTCTATGCTGATATTGACTTAGGAACATCCCACTTCCTCTAGGCCTCCATGAATGTCAATAGCCATTAGCCTTCTCTGAAATGCAAAGCTTTCTCTGTTTTGAAAGGCTTCTTATATGTGCAGCACTTGCAGTCAGCATGATTGCCTCCCTGTCTACATTTCTCCCCTCCCGTAATTCCTGAAACAGAAGTGGTCATTTCAACTTTTTAACAAAAAAATTATCTCTTTCAAAGGTGTTTGCAAAAACTTTTTCTTCTTTTCTTTCTCATTTTTACCCATGTCTCAGAATTCAGAGTACCTGTACCTTAGCATACATATTGCAAGGATTAATGTTACATAAGGGAAAATTTCAGAATTGGGCCCTTTATTTGTCCTTTTTAGGGAAGCTGTGGGAAGAAAGGATCCGAGAAAGCAAAGCTGAGGGTCATTTCATGTAATGCAGATTCAGTGCTTCTTACAATATGTGAACAAGCATGCCAGGTCTGTGCAATGTCTTGTTTTTGTTTTTTTTCAATATATTTTATTGATTTTTTACAGAGAGGAAGGGAGAGAGATAGAGAGCTAGAAATATCAATGAGAGGGGAACATCGACCAGCTGCCTCTTGCACACCCCCTACAGGGGATGTGCCTACAACCAACGTACATGCCCCTGACCTGAATCGAACCTGGGACTGTTCAATCCACAGACTGACGCTCTACCACTGAGCCAAACCAGTTTCTGCTGTGCCATATATTGTAACCACTCCCCCACCTCACCCCTATTCTATGTTTTCCTGCTGCTGATGTTTGGGCTACCCTAAGGCATAATTTAAACTCCAAAAACATGCTTCTCTCTTTTCTCCCACCTGATCAGCATATGAAGTCACACAGACTGGGTGGAATTTGGGCAAGGATAATAAGTAGGAAAATCTTCTTGAATATTAGTCCCTCAATTGTCATTTTCTCAGATTCTCAGACCCTCACTTCAGTACCCTTTCCATCCTCACTCTATTTCTCCTGAACTCAGCTTCTTGAGAGTATCCCTTCTCATCCTCACTCTTTCTATCCAACTACAGCTGCTGCTTGCCTATGGATTTGGGTGTCTTTGGAAGCCAAGGAAAATATATGGTGCTGAAGAAAATCCATTCCAGAAGGTAAAGTCTTGACTTCACATCTTTCTAACCTTCTCCTCTGTATGCAAATCTTCATTCTCTGCCACCTCCCCTGAATCTCTCCACCTCCAGGCATTGATCTCACCACTGGACTGTGCTTATCTGATCCCCTACCTATCTCAGGCCATTAAAATCCTCAGGCTTACTCAGAATGCTTTCTCTTCTATGAAATGTTTTCTAATCTTCAAGTCAGAATAAATCCCTCCTTCCTGTGCTCTTGCTGAATTTTTAGCGTGTGGCTGAAAAGATCCTCTCTGTGAATGCTAAGCTGCATACACTCCTATCTCATCCTTCTACAGAAGGTATTGACTGTGGAGAGTGCATCTCAATAAACTTTGCTTACTTTTCTGACACACAGAGGCTTGGGTGCTCCACAGAGATTACAAGACATCTCTCCTTTATTAACCACCAAAGCCCCACTCCTTCAACTTCCATCCCTTCTCCCCTCAACTCCACATCTCCTCTTATTCCCCTCAAATATATCTAACTCTCCTCTTCACTCCATTCCAGGACATCTAGTCTAGCACCTCACCATACTTTTCCCAGCTGGAACCCCTTTCTTGTTTTTGAATTTTTTCTTAACCCCCCACCTTGACCCGGATACAAGAACTGCCCTGAATGGAATCTTTGGAGCAGAAAGTGGTGTTCAGGTATTCCAAATCTTGTTACCAAATGTTCAGTGGTAAGAAATGTGTTTGTGACATCCCTCATTATAATTCCAAACTAGAATCACATCCCTTTAGAAGTATTTCCTATGTGACCAGGTACTTGATTTTAGCAATTCTAGACTAGATTATTGGGAATGTCCTGGGTTAATTGGTACTTGAGTTCTGGAAATAGAATACATTCTGTCTCTTGGAAAACATGATGTGAGCTCTGTGTATTCATAAAGTAACTTTTGAAATACAACCCTTTTGAAAACTGAGGCCTGCCTGCTCTTCTGTTAACTCTGTGGGAGGCAAGTGGGTGGTTGTATGACTATGATATCTGACTTTCTATTTTTGTAACATGGCAAGGATGCTGCAGAATTCAGCCCCCAAACTGAGAAAGGCAGAATAGCACTCGATACTTAATCATGCAGAGACAATATACACCTAAGTTGTGGGTTGGCTGTGGGAGTGAGGGTGAGGGACTTGTCAAAAGTACTCCCCAATACAGGCCTCTCTGTCTTCTGGCTTAGCCTAGTTCTGTTTGTCTTAAATGAAGACACATTTTATTTTTATTATTAGTTACTTTATTTTTACTGCTCTGTTCAGACATATCATCTTTCTTACCTGTTAGGATCCTAAGACTTACCTGTCTTTTATTTTTCATTCTTACAATATTACTGAATTCTGCCTAGATCCTTGTAAAATAGAGTATGCTTATATATGAATCACTTTTAAACATATAGTATATGATAGGTTGATATGTGGAATATTAAACTAAAACTCATAGACACAGACAATAGTATGGTGGTTACCAGAGTGAAGGTGGTTGGGAATAGTAAAGGGGCCCAAATATATGTTGATGGAAGATGGTTTGACTTTGGGTGATAGGCACACGGTGCAATATACAGATCGTGTATCATAGAAATATACATTTGAAATCTATGTAATCTTATTAACCAATGTCACCCCAATAGATTTAATACAAAATAACAAACATATAGTATAGGTACAATATATTTGTCTATGCTAAACATGACTGGTATCTCTTTAAGATAATAATAGGGCAGATATATGTTTTTACATATCAAAAATATTAGAAAAATATAAAACAAAAATACATTTGTAAGTCTTGAGAAAATTTCAGGGCAACCCGTAACACATGACATTCCAAAGTTCAAATTTATCAGCAGTTGCCGTTGGTATAATTGACTGAATGGTATTGTGCACCCCATGGCAACTAAAGAGAAAGATGGGGAGAAGGAATAGAAGAAATAAAATAGACTTTCTTACCAAGTTCTTGCTTATGCTATAACATACTAAAGATATCTAAGCACTCTATCCAGAAGACCCCAAAATACCAATCTTGGGCTCAGTTTTCATTCAATATTATGATTCCAAGTGGAAGAAAGGAAACTGGGTATAAATATATATGGGGTAAAAACTGAAGCATACTCATGCCAAAACCATAGTGATATTCTCTACAGAGAAGGGTCTTAGAAAAACACCAGAGAAGCTACACTTGCTGACAATAGAACTAGTTCTTCATTGGATAGACAGTTTTCTATATGAGACCAGGTGAATCAGAAGGTAGGAACAATATTTGGAAGTAGAACTTCCAACCAACTCCCCCTGGCCTGTGGCTGTAAAAAGCAGATAAGGAAGTGCACTCCTTGTAACTAGCTTATTTCACTTCCACACTGACACATGGTGTTCCTTATTTAACACATAAACAAAAGCTCCTAGTTTCTCCTGCCCCACTAAAAGGACTAACTAAAGATAGGATATGGGATCATTTTATAAGTAGCCACAGAGTGACTACACAGATCATAATTTTTTTTCTGTTCAATGGCCTCTTACCTCTTTCTGAAAATGTGTCCACTTGATATGGCTACAGAAGAATCCAAAAATAAAAAAGATAAGAAAACACACACACACACACACACACACACACACACACACACACACACACACTCACACTCACACTCACACACACACACATCACCACTAAGATGTGTCTCAAAGTCAGTTCGCTTGAAAACATCTGACCCTACTGTATTTGGCATAACCAAAATATATTTTCAGTTTGTTATATTCCTCAAAGGGGAGATATGGGTGGGGTTAGTTAAAGGAAAAAAACAATTTTTTTTCTAGAAATAATACCTTCACTAAAGCACCCCTCTTTTCTCAGCCTACCTGTCTTCTCCTTCATGTGAGTGTTTTTATTTGGGTGTCTTACTCACACAAGATAGTAGGAAGAGTTCAGCCCAGATTCATCTCCAACCAAAAAGAAATGACTAGTTAAATAAGTCTGTCACCAACAATGAGCCAAGAGCTGAAAACTAGCTTATTTTACTTCCACACAAAACCTGGAGAAGTAACTGTCAGAGACATGATAAAACGACATTTTTTTATTTAAAAAATATGTCATTTTATCATGTTATTTAGTAATAGTGAAGCTGAGGCTGGAATTAAGAAAAGGAATCAATATTGAATTTGTAGCAAATGAAGGAGAACAAATTGTTTAAAAAATTTATTGCCTTCTGCATTGTCTTAAACATGAATGTGATAAGAAAACACTAAATAAGCTGGTGAAATGAGGAGGGGCATTCAGTATAATAAAGATTAAGTCACCAATGCTATAAATTCTGACAACTAGAAGCAAGGACATACCCTGCCTTTGTATCCCAGTCCACTTACTTTCTCTTATAAGAAGTCCTTAACCTGTGATCCAAAACATTACAAGGAGAACAATCATAACTCATTTGTTTCAGTCTGTTTGGTTTACATAAAACAATAGAAATACATTTAAAATGAAATTTCAAGAATTATTCATCTCCTTGTACAATTTCTTGGCCTGTAAACCAATTTATCAAGGACAATATGATCATTTTATAGGGAGTGAGGCCCTTGATATTCTTCTTGCTTAATACATTTAAAAAACAGAAGTTACCCACACTAAGTTTAAATCATTCTTGAGTTAAGTTATTTCTTCTTCTGCATAATTGTTTTTACTTCTCAAATGCACACACACATTCCCACACGAATTTGCTGTTGATTAAGTTTCTTTAAGGAATACATCTACCTCCAACACTACTACCACATCACCACCATGACCACCACCATCATCATCACTATTACCAGGTATAAGACAGTGGCTGTCCACAGAACTTCTAGCACATGCCTCTTTAAATAGCTGACATCTGGAAGAACTATTTGATACTGTTACTTACACTCCACTCAGCATAAACGGAGGTTGGCAGGGAATTTAGCAGCGTGTCTTATTTTTAACATATCCCCCACCTCCTCCTCACCCTCCCTGCCTTCAGAGAGAGGTTTAAGCAATACACTCCTAAGTTCTGTTGCATGAGCCTATTATATACTTCCCAGACATGGAAAGCTTTAAAAAGGGGACCCATTTTTTTTTTCTAATGCCAAGGTAGGCATCCAAATTAAACACAAATAAGCCAGCAGCCAAAAGCTCTTAATTTCATGGATAAACTAAGAAGTGAACTTCATAAACCTGAAGCCAGCCAGCCTCTAGTACGCTTCTCTCTGTCTGTCTGTCTCTCTCTGTCTCTTTTTCTATCTCCCCAACATACACAATCTTTTAAAAATTCTGCCCACTTCTTTACTTCAATTACTTTAAAGAAAGATAATTATAGGTTAAGAGAATTAAGTTGATTTGAAAAATTAATGGGACATTTAAATTCAAATATGACTTGTGACAAAGCCTCCTGCTTTGCTTTGCAGAAGTTAGGATCTTCAAAATATCTCCTTCCTATTCCAGTTGCTATGAAATCAAATTAACAAATATCAGGAGGCTAATGCTGGCCACTTAAGTTCTTGGAGAACCTAGATCCCTTGATGGTGAAATATTCCACTGATCTATAGAATATCTGTTTTCAGTATCTCAAATAGCAAATTAAACTGAGAGGTATGTGGACGTGCTAGGGGGCGCTCCACTACAGGAAATGACATAGGCAATTTAGCATGGAGCTTGCAGAATTTGAGGAGCTCCCTGTAATTGTTAACAGTTTGATAAGTGTTATCACAAAAAACAGTGATACCTGAAGTTGACTAATGACAGCAGTAATTATTATTAGGAATAGTGCTACAAACAAACTTCTCCAAGGGCTGGGAAATTTACCTTTCCTTGGAACAGCTCACAGTAATTAGCAAGCAAATTCCATATTTCCTCATAACATTTCTTTAGGTAGATGAAATATTCTGGGAGGCTGTGTGTGTGAAAAAGAGAGAGAAAGAAAATGGTACAGGGAAGGATAGAGATAGAGGAGAGGGAGGAAAGAAGAGAGAGAGAGAGAGAGAGAGAGAGAGAGAGAGAGAGAGAGAGAGAGAGAGAGGGAGAGAGAGAGAGAGAGAGACAAGAAATAGAATGCATTTATATGGGTAGACAAAGGTATTCACCCTTAAGCAATCCTGATATAAAATTTTGTCTTTCTTTTTTCCTAGATTCCAAAAGTTGAAAATTGGGAAAATCTGATAGAATCATGCATTAATTAAAAAATAGAAGGGTAAGAGTATCAATTTAAATTAGTTTCTTGAGGAAAGACTAAATTAAAACCCATTATCTGGAGAAGAAATAGGTTTAACAACACTTCAACCTAAGTCCAGGTTACCATACTTATACCATTGGTCTTCAGCCACCAGGTTTATTGTGCAACCACTTCAGAGTCTATGATCCTTGCTATATAACAAGGTGTTGAAAATGACATTTAAACATATGGATATAATAAATGAAAATAAAATAGTTAAGAATAATTAATAATTTATAGTTTGTTGTATGTCAGGTATTATAATAAGTGCTATGCCTTAGAACGTCTCATTTAACCCTGACAACAACTCACAGTAGCTACAATTATTCTCATTTTATAAAGAGATAATTGTGGATTAGAAAGATTAATAAACTGACTAAAGTCACAAAGAGAATAAATGGCCGAAACCGGTTTGGCTCAGTGGTAGAGCGGACTGAAAGGTCCCAGGTTCGATTCTGGTCAAGGGCATGTACCTTGGTTGCGGGCACATCCCCGGTAGGGGGTGTGCAAGAGGCAACTGGTCGATGTTTCTTTCTCATTGATCTTTCTAGCTCTCTATCCATCTCTCCTCCTCTCTGTAAAAAAATCAATAAAATATATTAAAAGAGAGAAAAAGAGAGAGAGAGAGAGAGAGAGAGAAAGAGAGAGAGAGAGAGAGAATAAATGGCAAGATTTGAACCCAATATTTCTGGATCTGGAAGTCATACTCTTTATCTGTACTCTACACTTGCTGTAAAACACCTGACATGATAAGCAATCTGTATGTATTAGCTATTGTTATTCCCTAGTGCTAGAACGACCTGGTTTCTTCTAGAGAAAGTCCAGAGAGTACCTCTTGAATGCTGCGAAAATTCCTTTCCAGACTTAGAGGCAGAAAACAGTTGAATCAGATGGTCTGAGCCATTTCCTAGCAGTGTGACTTTGTGGCCATTTCTGTGCATTGGGTTTAGGAGGATTGGAGAAGCATTCCATTGCAAAATAGAGACACAAAAATCCAGAAAAGCTTCTGAAAGAAAGAAATCATTGATTTGCATTTTAAATGGTCTGTTATAAATGGAGAAGCCATTCCCTTTCAATGAGACAGGCCTTAACACTATCCTTGGAATGGGGAGGAGGGGTAATGGGTTGAGGCAAAACTACCCAACTAAAGCAGTTAAATAAAGTGAAAGAAGAGGTGGACTCAAAGAAACATTGATTAAACAAATAAATAAGAAATGCTCTAACAGTATTTTCACGGGGTTACTGCTCTGAAGCCGGCATTGCAAGGCAATTTTTTCTTCACGTAGTTATTTCTTTTCCTTTCAAATGATTACACTGAAAGCATGATTGTGAATTTAGCCTGGAAGACTGAAGTCCTGGATCCAATGGTAAGGCTACTTCCTCCCTGGACTGTCTTGTGGGCTCAACACTTCAATCTAAGTGATCAAACTCCTTATGCAGGAAACAAAAAAACACAGTTAATGTTTTCCCTTTCTTCTTCTTGAGGTCCTAAAGCAGAGTGCAAAGGTAAAATATTCCTTTTCAAAGTCTAAAATTATCTGAAAAGTTACCAAGAAGCCTCATTAAATAGCAGTCTTTGCAAATGAGCTATTTTCCCTGTTGCTTGAGACCAGTTGCTCTTTTTTTTTTTTTTAATCCCTGTAACAGACAACAGATTGTTGAAAGTGAGTTTCTGCTACACAGTCCTTAGAATCAAATATGATTAACAAAATATTCTGGAGCATCACTAGATATCATGCACCCTTGCTGCTGTTACAGCAGCCAGACCCATTCTGCTGATCTCAATTCGGGGAAGGGCCAAGGGCATTTTTGGAAGAGGGTCATTCATGTTACACTGAGGGGTCATAGGAGACATATATGGCTCTCAGACTTTCCCCCACTTCTTGTCTATAGGAATGTGGATAGACAAGAAAAGAGAATTTAGACCATGTAATATAAATTATGAGGAATGGATTCATTTGTATCATAGTGTTTGGTATTTAAAAATTATCTCATGCTAATGAAATCAGTGTAAGCCCATGAGCTAGAACCAGGAGGTTACCAATGTACTCCACTTATAGGAACTCCACAATCTGTCTCAAAGCATTAGTATTCACCTGCTTGAACAGCAAGAAATCTATCCTTGCTCAAGTATCTCCCTCTCCAATAACTCTTTATAGAAATTCCTGAGACACACACACACACACACACACACACACACAGAGAGAGAGAGAGAGAGAGAGAGAGAGAGAGAGAGAGAGAGAGAGAGAGAGAGAGAGAAGAGCTTCTTACATCTATTGGATTTCCAAACCCATGCTCTGGAGGCCACATGTGTCCTAGAAAGCCCTTACTATGTCCTCACGAAGCTGGCAATTCCATCTAGACTAATGCCTTCTAGGTCCCTTGTCCTTTATTGCCATTGGTAACACACCTTCCTCTTGTCACAGTGCAGTGCTTTCAGAAGTCTCTCCCACAGGAGAACAGGGAGGCCCCCAGTGACAAGGTACTTCCTTTTCCAAATAATGGTTTCCTCAAAACCCACAGACCATGCAGAGAAAGAAGGTCTATGAAAGTTTAGAACCAGCTTCAAACTGGACCTAAAGCCACCTTCTTTCTTCAGCATCCAAGTCTTGCTACTTAGTCTAGCTCATTGGTCAAGTTGTATCCTTGTGGTGAGTATCTCTTACGGATTCCATTTTCTCTCCTTTTGATAAAAGTTTTCAGGTCTTCAAACAGGTCTCTATGAGTCCGAACCCCATATGTTCTATGGAAATCAACAGATGTGGTTGGGCAACTCTTGTCATGCATTCTGAACATTTTTTATCATAGTTTAAAAGTTCTACAAATGCTGTATGACACGAAGGAGGCTTATCTTTCTTAGAGCATAGTAGGAAGGTGTGTTCCAGCTCCAGAAGCTGGTAGAAGAGTTTTGCTTCACCAACCCCTACTTGTCTATTGTCATTTGTATGTCATTCCTTTGGAGGTCTCATTCACTTCATTCAGTGGACTTCTTATATCATCTTACTTTTTTAATCCCCTCTGAAATCCTGTCAACTCTTAAGTCTGAGATAGTTCCATCCTATTTTTATTCACCTACCCCTCTCTTAACATCAAATCTCCTTCATACAAATATTTTAGGAAATCATACAAACTAAAAGGAAAGTCAGCCCAGCAACTGTGACTCAGTTGGTTGAGCATTATCTCATGCACCAGGAGGACACCATTTAAATTCCTGGTCAGAGGACATATCCAGGTTGCTGGCCTGATTCTCAGTAGGGGGTGTGCTGGAGGCAGCATATCTCATTGATATTTCTATCTCTATCTTCCTCTCCCTTCCTTTCTCTGAAATCAACAAAAAACATATTTTTAAAAAATAAATAAAAATAGAGTCTACCAATTATTTAAGTCAATTACAGTGTAAATAATTGGCATAATGGGAGGAAACAAGACATCAACAGCAAGATCTCACAAAAGTGAGAATATGTTTTCCATATAAATATCTCTGGTAATTAAAAAGGAACATAACAGAAAATAGGTAGAGTGAAAAATAAACAAAAAGTAAATAGACTTCATTTCTAAGCAGGATAAGTAAGAAAGGTTTCCTCCTGAGGAGGATCCTCTATTAAGATCTTGGAAGATAACTTAAATTTCTGATTATTATGCATTAGTGTTATGCCAATCACCTTAAAATCCAGGTCTACCTCATTTGAAGAGGTGGGACTAGAGGCATCTGATTTACCTGTTCCATTGGGCAAGGCTTTGATTAATACAAATATATATTGCATTTGGCTAAATAAATAGTTCTTGTTTTGGTGGAAAGGATTTGATACTCAGTGTTATAAGTTCTAGGTGTTTATTGTCAGGATGGGAAAGTGAGAGTTAGGTGCATAGAAGCTGATAATTTCTCATTTTTACTTTTGTTTTTTATTACTTACCACTTAAATATGTATTCCACCCAAAACTCTTTCCTCAATGATATTGGTCCATATTCTCTCCTTTTATGACCTCATGTAAATCATTTTATGGATTCAGATATTGCCTCAAAGTAAAGAATGTCTCTAATCTCATCCAGTGATTTGAGCTTTAACCACCTGCTAGACTTATTTCTATAAATGCACCACTCACCATTTTTATTACTATTTTCCATACCCTCATATTTCACCAAACTTAGTGTATTCCACTCTTTAGTCAACGGCATCTCAATTTTTCCATTTACTCAGACTTATGAATTTAAAGTAATTCATCAGTAGGTACCCTTCCTTCTTATCTAAACTACAGGATTTTTTATTTCAAGAAATCTTTCCTTTCTGGTCCCTTTGTCCCATTACCAGAAACATGTTTGGTCCTTCAATATCCTTTTGTCAGAACAAATACAAAAGCACACAGATGTAATTATTAGTTACCAACTCTTTTTTAGAATATGGCCTGCTATGTGGTTTTCCCAGAGAAATCTTCCTAATGCACATTTCACATAATTTCATTTCTTTCCACAAAATATTTCAGTGCCTGCTCACTGCATACTTACACAGAGTCCCAATTGTGAGTTATGCTATTCAAAATCCTCTGGGTTGTATGGTGTGGCTGCAAAGTGGGTGAAGGAATGTAACAGATGCTGCTGGAAAGGGAAGAGACAGACACCAGGCCATGATGAGCCTTGTGAGCATTTGTATTCCACCCTGAGGTCACTGAAGAATCATCTGGCGTGGGGGAAGAGGGGGGTTTTATATTGGGGCCAGAAATTGATCATATGTGGATGATAGAAAGTTCATTCTGGGGCTGGTCTATTTCATAAACACTGAAAATCATGAGGGACTATGGTGATTTATAAGTGGTGAATGTGAATTTAAAATGTTTTTCATAAAAGCCAACACTCTCTCTCTCTCTCTCTCACACACACACACACACACACACACACACATGTGCACGTGTGAGAACGCACACTCACACAGACATTCAGACACACACACACACACACACATACACACAAGTTAAAGCATTGTAATGCAGAATAATAGAGGTAAACAAATTATCAAGTCTTTCTCAAGGACATAAACCTGAAGAGCAATATAAATGCAAGTTAAAATATAAAAGAAGCTTATTTATATTATCAAAACTTCAGAGAAAAACATATACATAATGCGAAAAATAAGTGAGAAATGGATTCAATGAAAATGAAAAAGAGTAAGGCAACTACCTAGCTTTGGGCTATTTCCATTTTAAAATGAGACTCTGAAAGTTAGAAGGAAAAAATATTTATCATTGAAATGGAAAAAATAGGTGATAATTTTCTGCCATGGAGAATATGTGTGAAGAACCTTGTTGGTCTTTCTTTACAGAAAAAGACCTCTGTGGAAGGTTCTGAAGATGGGAGGGTTTGATTAGCTTTAAGAAAGTGGACTTGTGAAGTGAGGACATGAACAGATTATTCCATTATTGCTGCTTAGTATGGTAATAGATATTTCACTAATTTTTTATAACCTCTTCTTACGTTAGTGACATTTAATGCCAGAAGTGAGAAATAAGATTGGAGTATTTGGGAGCAAAATTGTTCTTCTGGTCCATAAGCTGTGAGGCTTTAAAAATCCATCTCCCATTGGGAGTGATGATATTGGGTAGTGGGGGATGGGGTCTGTAAATGGGAAGTTAAAAGGTAAGAAAAAGAGATATAATGATATAGTATTGTGTAGCACATCTAGCTTGTTTTTATTGTTAGTGTAGTTAATTCTCACCTGGGGATATTTTCCCACTGAATTTTAGAGAAAGTATAAGAGAGGGGAAGAAACACAGAGAGAAACATCATGTGAGAGAAACATATCCATCAGTTCATTTGCCTACTACATGCTTCCCTACCAGGGCCAGGGATCAAGCCTGCAACACTGAGGTATGTGCCCTTGACCAGAATTGAACCTGCCACCCTTCAGTTCAAGGGCCAAAGCTCTATCCACTGATAACCAGCTAGGGCTAGCTTGGTGTTTAACTCTCCTTTATATAATGGGCTAGAGGACCAAATGCTTCCAGAGTTCAAGTAGGTAATGAAAATTCATGATTTAAGAATTTGAGTGCACAGGCATTTTCATATATAGCTTTTATTATTAAGTAAAACTGGCTATGGGCTTTGGTGTTGCTGAAGTGATAGGAAATGGTGGGAACTGCAGTCACCCAAAGAATGTTTAAAACAAGCATGACTCATCTCTAGCAAATTTTTGCCACATGGAAGTGCAGGTCCAATATTGCAGTGTCATCTGAATTGCCAAGAGTAGCTGATGGTTTTCATTTTCATTGGAAATATTTCAGTTTTTAAAGTGTCTCAAAAATATTTTTCAATCTTGTGTCAGAAAGAACAAAACTCATGAGAAAGCCCCATTGAGCCCTGCCATGAAACTTTAGAACAGAGTTAACCTGTACCTTTCATTTTCTGATACTTCCATTTCCTTTCAAAACTCCTGACCTTTCAAAAAGGCCAGGATGTGAGAAGAGACAGAAATGCAACTGTTAAGAAAGGCTGTCCCTGTGTTTGAGGACCACAGAAGAAGGGAGAGACCTGCGCTGGATAAAGACAGGGTGTCTTTGCCTAGGTGGAGAGGATGGGTGGGTGTCCTGGGCACAGAGCAGGTAAGAGCCTTTGATAGAGCTGATACCACACCATTTGTATAAAAAATTCACTAAGGCTATTTCATTTGGCTCCCGGAAACTATGCTATACAGGAGGCTAGAAGGCATTGGAAAATTTTGGCGCTGGAAATAGGCTGATCAGGCAGGATTTGAAATCTGAGCTTCCTAGGACAAAATCATCTTTGGTGAGGCCAAACTGTCTTAGCCAAAATGGAATGGAAGTAATTAACCTCCCTCTGCAATGTGGCTCTCGGATCCAGCTATGAGAACATGCCACTTTGTGAAAAGTCTCCCTGAGAGTATCAATGCCTCCTATAGAAAGAAAGGAATGGGGGAAACCCATTAAAATCCACACATTATAGACCCAGTTGATGTGGTTCTCTGAGAATCAAACCAAAAGGTCGTGGCTTGATTTCCAGTCAGGGCACATGCCAGGGTTGTGGCCTCCACCCACAGTAGGGGTCGTGCAGGAGGTAGCCAATAGATTTCTCTCTCATTATTGATATCTCTATCTTCCTCTGAAATCACTAAAAAAAAATTTTTTTTTTAAGGGGGAAATATGCACTCTAATGTGCAAATATTTCTTTTTTTTCTCTTCTGGTTTGTAGTGAGTAGGCACAAAAATATTTTGTGGGAAGAAGTGAAATTATGTGAGCTGTGCATAATTTCACTTTCCAAAAGAAATGCAACTTTATAACAAAGTCTGAGTAGAACCTAAGTTGATCTGCTACCTCCGCAGTGCTGCTGAGATACTGAATCACATTGTACAGCTCCTGACACTTGATCAAGCTCATTACTATACTCCTTCCTCCTTCTCTCCCTCACTCCTTTCCCCCGTTTAAGGACAATTCATGAGTATTTCTGTGTGATGGATGCTATCTAGAGAAGCAAAAGCATGAACTCCAGTTTTCTCACACCAGTGGAAGAGATAGAAATCTAAATGAACAATGAGAAATCAAAGGCTAGAACCAGAAACACAACATGTGCTAAAAATTCTTGTAAACTTCATCACAAATAATAAATTAGATTCTATGATATCTATTAAGAGTTTGCTATGTGTCAGGCACAGTGGTAAGCATGTAATATAAATCACTGAATTTAGTTATCAAAATAGAGTGAATATGTGGGCTTTATTATTTGTTTTACAAATAAGGAAACTGAAGTTTGGAAAGGATAGCTATCCTGACCAAGATTAACATAGGAACTCATTCATTCTCTCTTCTCTATCTCTTTTATCTCTCTTTTCTCTTTCTTTACTCTTTCCTCTCTCTCTCATACACCCTCTTCCCTCTCCCTCCCTTTTGAGTCTCTCTGTTTCCTCCCCACTCTTCTTTCCACTTTCTCCCTATCTCTGGATTCTGAGGATTCCATGACATGAAGTATACATAGCACATTGCATAGTGTAGAGTAACATCATGACTTCTCAATAAATGCTGGCTTTTATATTTGGGGCACATCAAGGAAAGCTTTTCAAGGAAGGTAGTGCTTGAACTAAAATTGAAAGATGCTCAGGTCAAGTAACTGTGACATTTTTCATTTCATTTAATATTTATTAGACACCCTGTGAGATGGGTATCATTAACCTCTCCTTTTAAACAAGGAAACTGAAGCTCAGCAAGCTTAAATAACTGGCCCAGGGCTAAGAAACTAGCAAGCAGGAGGCTTGAGACTGAGACCCAAATGTCCTAATTCAAAGGCCAACCTCTTCCAGCTGTTATATCTCTGGCCCAATGTGTTTCAGACCCAGTGGTTGAAACACCTAATTCTTTAGTAAAAGCAGAGTAGGGAAAAACAGAACAGATATCAGATTCTTGTTAATCCTTATTCCCTTAAAGAGTTAGGAGATAGATATAAATGAGTAAAAGTCATTACCTATTCAATAACACTTCAAATATGTTTTTGCATCTTCTCAAGTAACTGAAATAATTATTTGAAAGGGAGGAAGGAGAAAGAAACCCAGTGAAAAGAGTGTGTTTGCAGGAAGGTCTTCTTAATGAGCTCTCTGCTCAGTACATTTTGTCGTCAGGAAAGGAAAGGTGTGAACAGAGCCAGTGCGGACCTGCTAAGAATTAGTCCAACTTGTTCCTGTTGATTACGCTGAATTTTCTGAGAAACCTCTATTGCTCATGGGAAGTTTCCTGACAGGATGCTAATAAATCTGCCTAACCTTGTCACCCCCTCAATATGCCAAAATTGTTGCATTTGAGAGAAATAACATTTATATATTATTAGGAGACCAGCCTTGACTTCTCAGAATTTCTATAAGGTCTGGCAGGTTAATGAGAGACTTTTTTTTTTCTTTTTGTCTCCAGAATATAAAAGAAAAAATGCCTATTTTCAAAATGCACCAAATTTACTAGCAAAGTGTTTGCTGCTGGGACCATTTGAGATGCTAGTGAACAGGATTGAGAGGGGTCAGGCTGTGGTCATGTGTTATCTGTACAACACAGGACCACATTAAAGACCATGGTGAATAACCTGATACCAGCAGATACTCTTAAAGAAACCTAAATACCTAGATCTTGGAAATTGACCTGCCAATATCAAAGCTAATATCTGCAGATTATCTTCCTACCCAAATCATAAATTTTCTGTTTCAGAAAGTAAATTTGTCACAAGCTAGAACCAAGCTCATTGACAAAGTGTAAGAATGATTAGTGGGTCCAAGAACAAGTGGCTTTGTTTGGTGATGTTCCCAGGTGAGACAGCATCATTAATAATAGTGTAACATCTTTGTCAAAAGCAGAAGTTAGTCTGAAGCTAAAAACATGGCTTCAAATCTCTGCTCTGCACTTGTAAAGTTTATAAAATGGTCATAATAATAGCACACATCCATTGGGTTGTTTTAAGTGTATCTTAAATTAGTTGTGACAATGCATGTAAATCACTTAGTGCTCAGTCCAGCTCATGGTAAACCCTGAAAAAAAATACCCAAACAAACAAAAAGACTAATTATTTTATGTGGATCATATTCTAGTTAATACTCTGCTCACGTGTTACATCCCATAGGACCCCTTCACCTCGCTGCTCCAGCTGTGGTTCATCTGCTCTGCTCCCATGATATCCTGTGTATGCCTTCACCCCACACTTAACGAATTATGTTATAGGCAATGTCATAATCTTTCTCCAGCAGATTATGAAACCCTTAAAGGTAAAGAATTTAAATTTCTTATTGTATACTTATCTCTAGTGTACTTATCTCCCAGATCCATTTAGTAACTAATATAGAGGAGGGCATAAAAATATGTGGTAGAACAAATGTATGACTCCACTGTCTCATTTTTCTCATCTGAAACAGAAAATACTAATGTCTTAACTTTTAGATTTAAACGGAAGCTGAATAAATTGTTAATTGTGTTATATTAATATCAACTAAGATTTTTCTGGGATTTGTTCTCTTAAAAAAATTATGGGAGGGAAGAGATCTTAAATTCCAATACATTAATAGTATAGTTCCCAATGGTGGATTAAGAATGTTATGCTCCATTGTAAAGGAATGTACATTGTTATTGTCTAAGTAGAGAATAAACCACACATTCCTTCTTAGAAAATTCTTCTTCCCAGGTAGATGCTGAAAAAGGACTTTGGATTCTGCTGGTGTCTGTTGGATCATCTGTTGAAACAAGAGATATTGCCCTCAGATTTCTTGCCTCTTACTTCCCTGTAACCTTAAGAGAAGACTAGGATTAGAAAGATACTAAGCTAATAGAAAATTCCATTAGAAACATTGAGTAGAATTGCAACTTTTGCTCACTAGGAGGAAACAACCTTCACTTCAGCTTTAGGCCAAAGCTAGAGGAAGTAAACAATTATAACACCCACAAGGTTGCAACTACTTATCTAAAAGATCTTGAACATTCAACAGAAGCAGGAGGGCAGTAGACAGGCAAACTTCTAGGCTCTGAAATAAGCCCATTGAACCAGCATTCCTGCTGACTGGCACATTTCTCTAGCTGATTTTCTAGGATCTGGGTTTTCCCTCTCCATAGGGTTATAGAAATCAAATCAGTTTAAAGCCTACGGCTTTGTGATCAGACAGACCTGGTCTTGAATCACTGTAACATGTCTTTTATTAGATGAGAAAAACATGTCTTGTTTTTCTTATCTAATAAATAAGTGGTAATATATTATCTACTTCATAGGGTTGTTAAAAGATTAAACTTTAAACATGAAGGTTAAACATATGAAAGTTTCTAGCATCAGAAATCCTTTTTAAAAATTCCCTTTTATGTTGCTGTTGTTGCTGTTTTTATTTCTATAGCCTTTGGTATTATTGACCTTGAACATCATTCTCTTTCTGATAAGGCCATGATATGTATTAGTGTTAACTCATTCTGCAAAAGAAATTGTCCCTCTGATGTTTGTCTTTCTTGAGTTTTACTAAGTTATGTTTTGTCTTGCCCCATCTCAGAATGGTCTTTCAGATTTGCCCATGTGTCACCACCAATCATAAGAATAGTGTTCTGATAAAAGGCAATTATCTTTACTATAGGTTCTCTGGGATTTGTGTCATTTCTCTACATAAATTCAAATGTGATCTAAACAAGAGGCTATGGATTTTGATAAGATAAATATATAGAGAGGAAGGACATAGATACACACACACAAACAAATGCGCTCGCACACACACACACACACACACACACACACACACACACACACTACATACATATACACAAATTTTATTGCATGGACCTAGTTGGGGAAAACAAGATTTAACTTTTAGATTCTTTCCCTGCATAATATAGGTGTTATGAAAAAATGAAAATGCCTGTCAGGGAAAGTAATGTCTTTAATATTGCACCACTCTTAAACATCAGCAGAGATTTCTGTGCATTGCAAATAATTCCATCACCTGCTCATACTGCATTGCTCTGTGTTTTATCTATGGTATGACAATATCAATAAGTCAAGGATAAGGAAAAGGAAGTTTCATGCCATTGAAGTAGGAAAGCACAATAACAAGTGCATAAAAAGGGCAGCCAAAGATGCCACACAGTTGTCATAGGAAAAGGCCATGATCTCTCACTGATGTGCACTGAGTTGATTCACTTCTCAGCAAGGGTCCTGAGGCTGTTAATGCTGTCTGTGGCCTTGATCATGGATTTTAAAGAAGATAAAGCAACAGTGGTTTAAAAAAATTAAAAATGTTCAGTAACTACTGGGTGCCTGGGATGTAAATAATAGATGAAGGCTGTTTGGAGCCTTTGGGAAACAAATCAGAGTATTTCCAGGGTGAGCTGGTGAGCAACTCCCAAGAGAGTCTGATTTTGTAAGGTATCATGAAGAGAAATTTCTTTGAGACATGGAACATGATTGGACAGAGGAGGGTAGATTTTTCTATAGAGAAGGACTATATAGAGGAGAAAACAGGTGATCTTCATTCTAGGTATATACCATTTTCATGGAAGCAAAATTAGAAAAAAGGATGTAAAGATCATTTTCTTCTTACTCTTACTCTCTTACTGCCCCACTTTTGGCTTTGTTAAATCTTCTCTGAATTTTCCTAACAGCCTCTTCCTTCTTTACTTTATTCTGGGGGAGGGGGAAGGAGAGGAATTTCCAAAAGGCAAATTAAACAAGGCTAACTCCCAAGAGTTTTATCTTTCAGAAAATGTAGCTAGGAATAAAAAAATCTAAATGAGAAGTGGATATTCTTCTGAACAGATATGCTTTTAGATTTCTAACTCTCTTTTCAGGACCTGTAGCAGACCACAAAACCATAACAGGTAGAATAAAGATGTCAATCCACGTGTAAAATATTCCTCTCCTTAAGCCAAACCTCACACTTTTTTCTTCTTACTGCATTTGACTCTGTCCTAAAACTCTCCAGGGCATGGAAGAGGGGCTTATCTCTTTGCTTCCCCCATCTTTTAAAGTGTGGCCCATAATAGTTACTCAATAAAGCTACTTCTCTGTGGACTAAATGTATGAGGGATGGCACAGTGTCTCTAGATCTCCAAGAAAAGAAAAAACAGAGAAACCAACAGCATTCATCTCATTAGCTGCCACCCAGTCCTGCAGCCACACAGCAGGCTTTCCTATGCATATATGCCTCTCAGCTTCCCCCACTCCCCTTAGGCCATTTTCATTTGCATTTTTCCAGTTTGGATGGAATTTAGATAGTTCTTTATTTGTTTCTAATGTTATCTTTACTGTTATATTTAACAATCAATTTGAAACTTGTAATCTCACTATAGTTAGCTATTAAACCCTCATAATACTCCACTAAATAGAATCTGGACAGTCCCTGATCCTTTTGTAAAACTAGTGGCTGCCTCTTATCTAGCCAGTTCATTGTTATTCTCCTTTTCCTCTTCTGTGATCCTCTATTGCAATAAAATGTTGAGACACAAGTTCATTTTAATTAACTTTTCAAGCTTTCTCCCAAATTTAACAAAATATTACAAGTAAAGAAATTAAAGAACAATAACCTTATGACACCATACAGTATAATTAGTGTTCATTGCTTTTTTTAAAAAAAAATATGTATGTATTGGCAAGTAATATTTTTTTCCAGAAATAAATAAAGGGGAAGAAATCTCAGTTCATCTTATTTTATGATATACAGATCTAATACACTTTAATAAGAAGCAACCTCCAGGCAATGAGGTAAGTGTAATTTCTCCACCTTAGGGAATGGTTAATATATGGTTTAATGCTATCATGAATGTTGATGAAAAAAAAGAGAGCTTTAATATATTTTAAATTTTCCTTCTGTACCAAAATATTGAGAGTTTGTGTATTAAGAAAAAAATAAAAGTCTTAGGGGCTAACACCAGTAAATTATGAATCATACATACATGTGCATATATAAATAAACAAATGGATATTTATATATCTAATGCCTAGAAATAAATCATTGGTTTCTTTGTGTGCATTTGTGGGAATGTGAAGATAAGTTCAAGGATATGTATCTGGATTTGAAACTAATTTGGAAAGTCGACATCTCAGGTTTATAAATATAACTAATTTTTCACAGCTTCAGCCAGATTTTCTTTTCTCCTTTTTCTCATGGCTTTGTGAGTGGATATCAATAAAGTGTAATTATTCTCTCGCTGGGCCATATGTGCAGTAAATTTTCAGATAACCAATTCTATTACTGATGGAATTTTCAGAGGGAACATTATTTTAGAAAAGCTGGTGTTTGGGGGTTTTGAATAGTAATTATATATGATAATTCTTTACATAATAAGAAAGAATAAAGAATCTGACATTTTTCTTAATAGAATGGGGTGAATAAACTCCAAAGGATCTTAGGTAATTCTTTATCTTATCAAAGGGTATTTTGCTTATCAGGGGAAATCTAGTGATTATGATTATAACTTTCATTCACAGGCATTCATTACAGATTTAGGCTTCCATATCTAATCACTTGACCTCAATTAATTTTCACAAAGCAGGAGTAAATCAACTATGGACTTAAGACCAACTATGTGTCTTTACTGGTCTTTTGATCCACACTCCCTGACCCCAGTAACACACACACAATTTTCCCCCCCAATAGGCTTTTCATTGAAGCACAAGTGATACTGACAATGTCCTAACTATAAAGAGTGAAAGGAAGTGAACAGATGACAGGGAGAAGATATAAGAGCAACATTAAAATTAGAACTGGTTAGTGAATGGCATCATAGACATGGAAGCAAGTATTGGTTAGACATAAGGGCAGATTTTTTTAAATATATATATATATATATATATTTTGCTGATTTCAGAGAGAGGAAGGGAGAGGGAGAGAGGGATAGAAACATTAGTGATCAGAGAGAATCATTGATCAGCTGCCTCCTGAACATGCACCCTCCTGGGAATAAAATCCAAAACCCAGGCATGTTCCCTAACTTGGAATAGAACCATGATCTCCTGGTTCATAGGTGGATGCTCAACCACTGAGTCACACTGGCCAGACAGGACACTTTGTTTTATATATAAAAAACAAATGTCAGAATTCTGCTTTTGCTCAATCCCCATATCATTCATTCTCAGGTGGTGGGAAGTAGCAGTCATTATTATTATACAGTAAGAATTAGAGAGGTTACTTTTTGGTCCAAAGTTCACAGCAAGCAAAATGAAAATAAAGGTTACCTGACACATTTATCCAGTTATTTTCCTCTTATTATTATCTTTCACTGTCACGTAGTTTTTATGGGCTACTCAGAAGTAGGCTCCCCCCCCCCTTCCTACACAAATATAGCAATGCTATCTTTTACATTGCATAAAAAATATCCTGAAAAGTTGAATATAAATTGAGCTCTCATAAATCAAATACTGAAGAAGAAGAAAAAAAAACTGCTGAAATGGGAGACAGGATAGAAGTGAGAATTCCAACAGTGTGCATTTTTAAAATATGTTTATTATATTTTCAAAAAGTATTAGTGTTTTAAAAATTACGTAAAATACTATTTCAATGCATTTGAGAAACATTGAAAGGAACTCTGCATAAAATAAAAATAACTGATGACTATAAATAAGTATACTATTCCTTTGCAATGTGAAAGCCTTAAATAAAATGTAAAGTATGTGTATACTATAAGACTTCATAGAACCTTTAATTTGCTAATATACCCTGTGAATAACTCAGGGCAAGAACAGTACTAAAAAGCTTTCTAATATGTACTTACCATTTAACATCTTCTCTGCTCTTTATTCCCAACAAAAATACTATAAGACTGGTTTTTAAGGGAATATATTATGGGAAACAGCAGTCTAATAATATTGCCTTCAAGTGAGGCTATCAGTACCAGCTGCTATTATTGTATCTGATCCTGGGCTAAAGGTACAGTGGGGCTCAATGCACATGACTTTATATATTTGTTTCTTATCATAGCAAACATCTTTTAGAGACCAAACTGGGAATCCTCTATTCACTTCCAGAGGTGAAAGTACTATCCACTTTGGTACCAAAATCATTGTTCAGAAAAAATGTTTACACATTTCACAAATCTTTCCTCTCAAAATTATTTAATCTTCCATGTTAAATATCAACAATATTGGACAATTTCATGATTTGTTCCAAAAGAACATTAACAAAAAAACAAATGTGTTGATGGAAGATGATTTGATGTGTGGGATCACAATGCAATATACAGATCATGTATCAGAGAAATCTATACTTGAAACCAACATTATCTGACTAACCAATGTCATCCCAATATATTTAATTAAACCAAATAAATAGAACTTAAACATGGATATCTAGTTGAAAAGTGTCTTTTAATTGTCATTCTCTATTATTTTTCTAGGATGAACATGGGACTTGTCTCTGGAATGTGTGTGAAAAATCCTGTCAAATTTAAATCTAATCCTCTTTTATAAAGAGTTTCTGGTCAACATACACATACTGCAGGTATGCTAGAATAGAGACCCCTGGACCAATCCAATTTTTGAAAGAAATAAAGTTATTCCAAAGATTTGTGGACGAAAGGGGACACACACTGACCTGACAAGCTCAGTGGAGGCCTGCATGGCAGTCTTGCAAACTCAGAGACCTAAAGTAACCACAAAGGATGGTCTGAAATTAAACTTTAACTAAAATCAGTTATGCTGTGTGGTTACGCCTTAGGCTGGCATCTTTACTAACAAGGTCAACCTTTACCTTATCTGAGCCTGTCTGTCTTTTTCCATCTATGATAACATACCCTTTGAAATGTCTGAGTAACTTGTAACTTCCCTTTTTCTGGACCCCTTGGGACACAACCTGATGTTCTGGGCATCAGGGCCAGGACAGACACCACAAATCCCTTTACTATCATATTAATTAGAGGCCTGGTATATGAAATTTGTGCAGGGAGTGGGGGTGGAGGGGGAACTCATCTCAGCCTGCACCTTCTCCAATCCAAGACATTCCTCTCACAATCTTGAATTGCTGGATATTAATTGCTCACCTGCCTGCCTGCCTGGTTTCCCCTAACTACCCCTACTCACTGCCTCCGCATGCTGGCCTGATCACCCCTAACTGTCCCCTGACAGCCTGGTTGCCTCTAACTGCTTCCCACTGCCGAGCAGGTCACCCCAACTTTTCCCTCCCTGCCAGCCTGGTCATCCCATTACCTCCCCCCACACACAGGCCTGGTTGCCTCCAACTGTCCCCACTGTTGGCCTGGTTACCCCTAACTGACCCCCTCGCCATTCTGGTCATACCTAACTTCCCCTCCCGCCAGCATGGTCACCCCAACTGCCCCTCCTGCTGACCTGATCGCCCACCATGACCCCCCCCCCCAATATCCTGGTCACCCCACACAGCCTGCTGTTCAGTCATTTAGTCGTCCCTCAATAACCCCCTGCCAGCCTGGTCATAGGCAGCCATCTTGCATATTACCTCTTTATAATATAGGATTGTTCCTACACCCACCTAAGTATGTGTCTATCATTTTACTTTTTATCCAATCCCAGGGGTTCCCCCGCTTTGCTTTATCCCACCTCCTTAATCCATAACCAATGGATTTCATGTAAACCACATACATCTCTTTCATTTGATTGCAATGTATAAACACAGATGTAATCTGCCATTCTCCAGAGCATTATTTTAATTCATTGAGGTTCTGCTTCCCAGCATATGTCAACAGTTTGGCTCAAATAAACTCACAAAAATTCTTTACAGCCAAAACTGGTTTGGCTCAGTGGTAGAGTGTTGGTCTGTGGACTGAAGGGTCCTGGGTTCGATTCCGGTCAAGGGCATGTACCTTGGTTGTGGGCACATCCCCGGTAGGGGGTGTGCAGGAGGCAGCTGGTCGATGTTTCTCTCTCATTGAAGTTTCAAGCTCTCTATCTCTCTCCCTTCCACTCTGTAAAAAAATAAAATAAAATAAAAAATAAAAAAATAAAAAAATAAAAAATCAATAAAATATATTTACAAAAAAAAAATTCTTTACAGGTTTCACAGTTTTTTTTTGTGTGTGTGTGTGTGTTTTTGTGTTTTTTTTTTGTGTGTGTGTGTGTTTATCTTAACAGATTTCTAAGGTAGAACATGACTAACTCTTTCTAAATGTCAACTGAACTAAATGGAATCCATGCTAGTCCCTCAAATAATGATTCAGACTAGGCTTCCATGGTCAAAGCCTAAATGATTAGATGGCCTACTGAGTAAGAAGAGGATAGCAGATGAAGAGGGAACTTGCCAGCATATTTAGAAGGACCTCCTAGCTCCCTGAGCAATACACACCTCCTAGCTCCCTGAGCAATACACACACACACACACACACACACACACACACACACACATATATTTGATTTTCCACAGATTGGGAGAGAAATAGAGAGCCAGAAACATCGATGAGAAAGAAACATTGACCAGCTGCCTCCTGCACACCCCTGCTGGGGATGTACCCGCACCCAATGTACATGCCCTTGCCTGGAATCGAATCTTGGACCTTTCAGTCCGCAGACCAACGCTCTATCCACTGAGCCAAGCAGGTTTCGACCCAATTTATATTTTTATATCCAGCACTTTTCACATTATTGACTCTCACTACATGTTTGTTGGAGGAATAACTGTAGAGAGTGAGTCAGGGATGAAAAAAAAAAAACATAATGGATTTAGAAGTGAAATCCCTAATGAGATTTCCAGGCAATAAAAATTGTTAGGATTGCTATAAGGACTTACTGGTTAGTAAGATTGACTGATCTGTGATTTTTTTTTTCCAGAGAAATTTAACAGAATTTATGTGACAGAATATTCATGAGGATTAATGAGCTCATTTTGGGAAGGTACTTTGATATCCCTGGAGGAAACATGAAAATATTTAAGTAGTTTATGTTTAATAAATCACTTCCCCAGTTATCTAAATAGGACTCTGTCTCACTGTTACAATATTTATTTTGATGCATATTAAATATGGATTCATGTATGACAATTATTATATGCTGCACATTATGCTATAGGTTCAGATTTTATATTCTATACATAATGAAGTTCTATAAGAAAGCTTTAGGATAGCAGAAAGTTGGATTCTGCTCTTGGTTTATGTATCAACAGGATGCTATTGGGGAAAATCCTTCCTGACCATCATAGGTAATCAGTTTATTCCCTGAAGCATGAAATCTGATTACCTTTATCTGTACTTCACACACATGCAGTTTATTCAATCTGTCATCTTAACTGAAAGAAATTCCAATGTGGTACCTGTGATTTGAAGAATTTTTTTCAACTAGAAAGCAGGCATTACTGAAAGTGAGCAACCTCTCAGGGTATTGTAAGAAGAGATACACTCTAAGTTAATATAGAGAAGATCAACAGCCAAGAAGTATGGCATATTTTTCTATGACATTCAAAAGAGGAAAAGAAAATCTATTCAGGCAGTCTAATTGATATAGATTTCAAATTTTTAAGAATGGAGTCCTCTTTTTAAATATTTATTGATTTCAGAGAGGAAGGGAGAAGTAGAGAGAGAGAAATATCAATAATGAGAATCATTGATTGGCTGCTTCTTTCACACCCCCTTCTGGGGGATTCAGCCTCCTCTCGCTTCCCCCCTGCAACCTAGGTATGTGCCCTTGACTAGAATCAAACCAGGGAACCTTTAGTCCCCAGACTTACCCATTTCCCCGAAATTAAGACAGTGTCTTATATTAATTTCTTCTCCCAAAGTTCCGCTAAGTCTTATTTTCAGGGGATGTCTTATCTTTCCATGTGCTAGGTCTTATTTTTGGAGGATGTCTTATTTTCAGGGTACGCTCTATCCACTGAGCCAAACCAGCTAGGGCATGAGGTCCTCTTTTTAATACAACTTCAAGACAGTAGATACCTAGATAACAACCCATTCATCCAACATTTTGTGCCTTAATCATGGTATTAACCTATTTAAAACAAACAAACAAACAAACAAACAAACAAACAAACATTAAAGAGATGGGGATGGACAGAAAGGATGGAAAACTATGGAAAGAAGTAGCAATTCCAGATACTATAGGACACAAAAGCTGACCAACCCACCCTTCAGAGCTATAGTCAGTTGAGCACATTCTTATATCTGGATTCTCACAATAGGTTCTCTCCTGCCCTGTGACATAAGCCAAATTACCAGTGTTTTGAGCCTCAGTTTTCACCTCACAGTACATAAAAATACTTTTAATGTTTTTTTCTATTTCAAATCATTTATCTATGTGTTCATATTATTCCCTGAACCAATAAAGAACATATAAATTTAGATGCTGGAATCTAAATTTCCATGTTATCACTCCCCCAAACACCACCCTACCACAATCAATTTACATTTGCTTTCCAACAAAATAGAAGTTTTAGTGGCCCAATTTTAGGGCACTAAACATAAAACAAAAGTCTGTTAGATTATGTTTTAAATGTGGTTTATCTGCTTAAACCAAGATATGCTTCTAAAAGCGAGCCAAATAAGTGACTATGGTAATTTGAGAATATATTATTCTCTTTAGTAAATTAGCAGAGAAGTCAGAAAATATTGACTAATTATTGACTAAGAACAGATCTGTGCTAGTTCTTAGTCTGAGGAAAGCATGCCTAGAGAAACAAATTAGCATTGCCATCCTCCATTGAGTTGACATGACCAACCCACTATTCTATTGAAACAGTGGAACACTTTTATATCAAAGTTGACTATTAAATGGGGGGAAGGGGTGGAATGGGTAATAGAGAGAATATTTTATATTCCTCAATTATCAGCTGAACCATCTTTGCTACCCATCATTATGACACTAACAAACATCTGCATTGGTTTTGACTGAAATCTATAAAAAAACAAATACTACAAATACTATTTCAGTCTTTTGCATTTGAAAATAATAAGATTAATGAAATAAATACCAGTTGGTTTATTCATGCCATCAAGTTTATTTTAAAGAGCTCTCTTTAGCCTCAAGCTAAAACTTTACCTGGTTGGGTCTCCCAATGAAAATGCAGAAAGCAAAGTAACAATCAAAAGAACCCAATGGCATGATCCAGGGAATCTAATTTCTTGGTCTTGTTTTTGAACATCCTACTTTGAAACAAACACTATCTATGTACCTGAGAAATGAAAAAGGACTTTGATATAATTAGCCAGGAATCATGATTCAAGAATATTCTCAAATACAAATCAGATGCCTTAAACAAACACAACTTTCCATACAATGGCTTATAATAGCTTACCAAGCACGCTAAAATCTTTTGTGTGCTAAGGAAAGGTTAAATGGCAGGGTCACTATTGCTCATCCCATTTTACAGGTGAGTAAAATGAGGCTCAGAATTGGCATGGCCCTTTTGAAAATCCAGCCTTCTGGACCAGAGAAGAGTCCTCTCTCCCTTCAGCACCTTGCCCATACCTGTCCAGGAGGAAATGGGAAGCAGAGGAGAGAATCACAAAGATGCTTGCTCAAAAAAATAAGGACAATAATTCACCAAAGAAGAAACCCTTCCTCATGGATGACCAAGTCCAGTGAAGTTCAATGAAATAGGCTGTAGCTCCTGTCATAGAGGACTTAAAATATAAACAGGTCCAGCCGAAACTGGTTTGGCTCAGTGGATAAAGCATTGGCCTGTGGATTCAGGGGTCCCGGGTTCGATTCTGGTCAAGGGCATGTGCCTGGGTTGTGGGCATATCCCCAGCGGGGGTGTGCAGGAGGCAGCTGATCAATGTCACTCTCTCATCGATGTTTCTAACTTTCTATCCCTCTCCCTTCCTCTCTGTAAAAAAAAAAAAAATCAATAAAATATATTAAATACACACACACACACACACACACACACACACACACACACACATATATATATATATCCAGAGTTAGCAATAACCAAGGTCGGTGGTTTCAACCTATGGCCCTTGCTTTTTGTGGCTAAGTCACAAGGGTGGAAGTTGAATTCCTGTTTCCCTTGCTCCTGTAGAGAACATAAAGTCCAATGCTTCCAGCTTCTCCCCAAGCTTCAGTCGGTGGTGCTGAGATGCCACGCTGGAATCCTTGGCCAGCAACCTTGTGGCTTTAAAGAGAGTCAGGGTCCTCTGTGTCACTCAGCCTTCAAAAAGGGCAGGGATGAGTCTATGGTTTGGTCAGATGAAGTGATTACACCCATACCAAGCTCCCTTCTTATACCAAGATTCTTTCTTCAAAACTGCTACCCAGTAAATCTACCCTGAACTCCCTTTGGGGAAAACATGATGATATATATTCCAGTCTATAGTGTGGTAGTCCCTAGAGCCCTTTCCTTTTCCAGATGCCAGTTTGAAATGCTCAGGCTCAAGTCCAGCTACAAAGTGCAGTGGATTGATTCATTTAGTTACTGGAAGCCTCATTATGGCTCACCTCTTGGTATGTAATCAGCCTTTTATTCACCTAACAGGATCATTCTTTAATAAGGTGCTCATTTAAAGAGTTTTCCCCACAAGGTGTGCCCATCTGAGAGCTCCAGGAGTGTTGATAGGAAGAGTGTGCATGCTGAATATTCACTCTCTGCCAAACAGGCTCTTGGATCTACATAGTGCCGGCTGGCCACAAGGTAGCACAAGGGAGGGAAAAGACAGAGATACACTGGGACAAGACTGACAGCTGCCAAATTACATCCCAGGGGGCCGATGCCCACTGGGAGAGCAACCCGATTTCCTGGGTAATCCATCTTCCTGATGTGTCCCTTTCCTAGGGAGTTGGTTTTTTCCAACAGACTTTCTTCTCCTGGGAAACAGGGCAGATCTGTCTTTACTCCTCCCCCCACCTACAAAGTAAAGTCACCTCTAGAGTGCCTTATACACTCCCCTTCCCTCAGGACCCAGTTATTTATCTACCACCCAGTTTACTGAATTATGAGAAACCCCAAGAAATGTGGTAATGAGATAAGAGTCTGGCTAGAATCGGACACCTCTTTATAGTGAAGTTTTCCTGGGCCATCTGCCCCCTACAACCGCATTTTGGATCAAACCCAAGGGGAACTGTTGAAGCTAAGCATCAAAACAGAATTAAAGTTTCAACCCAGAGAAGCATCACCAATTAGATATTAGATTTTATTCTAATATAACGGATTTTAAAGGCACAGAAGTCTTATAAAATATGAAATGGAGATTAGGCAATATACTATTCAGATAATCTCTAAATGTAAAGGAAGAAATAGTCTCTATTTAAGATGTTGATTCAAGTAACTATAATGTCAGTGCCAGAAATGAGATTATCATGGGTCCTAGTCCTGGCCAGGCTGCTGAATATTTGGGATTTTAAGTCTCTTCTTTAACCTCTCAGGAGCTCAGTTTGCTAATCTATAAGAAGGAGTTTGCTAAAGATGATCCTTTTGCTCCATTCCAGTACTAAAACTCCACTGGGGAAGGGATGTACAGAAAGGGTGTAATATGTGAGCCAGGGCCACTTGCTTCAAAAAATAAAATAAAATAAAATAAAATAAAATAAAATAAAATAAAATAAAATAAAATAAAATAAAAGGTGAACTTCAACAAATGTGTAATCCAGACAGAAATATGGTATATTTACATTTCTAAATGTCTATATGATTTTTGATTTGGAGAGCTTTCAATGCTTCTCAGGCCCAAAACCTAATTATAAATCCCTCGTTTTGGAGACCTCAAGCAGACACTAGGTGCAAATTGATCAGCTATAGCTAATGTATTTTGATAATGAGTCAAAGGCACAAATATACTCTGTCCCTCTTCACTATTATAAATATACAAAATTTGTGCACATTAAAAGGGAACTATTTAGAGGGAATATTTTAATATTGCTATTTGTCCTTTCTCTATAATAGAACTGTCAGAGATGAATGAAAATTAGTAAAATGTATATGAAAATACCCAGACTCAAGTCCCCTGCACATGCTTCAAAATTGTGCCAGACCAAGACCAAGCCGGCCCCACCCCCATTGGGTGAGACCCAAACATGACCTGACCTGTCCCACCCCTGTCAAGTCCCATTAGGCGGGGTGTGTGTGTGTGTGTGTGTGTGTGTGTGTGTGTGCAGCCTCAGGTTCCCTGTCAAGCCCCACTTGGGTGGGGTGTGGCATTAGGCCCCTGTCAAGTCCAGGCAGGGGGTGAGGCCTCAGGTCCCCCATCCTGGCCTGGTGCCACACAGCCTCAGGTCCCTGCTTATTGGTTGTTAGGGTGTCATGGCGTGACAAACATTTGCATATTAATATTTTATTATCCTATATAATAAAAGGCTAATATGCAAATTGACTGAACAGCAGAACGACTGGTCACTATGATACCCACTGACCATCAGGGGGCAGATGCTCAACATAAGAGCTGCCCCCTGGTGGTCAGTGCACTCCCACAGGGGGAACATTGCTCAGCCAGAAGCTGGGCTCACAGCTGGCGAGCACAGTGGTGGTGGCCAGGGCCTCTCCCACCTCTATGGCCATGCTAAGGTTGTCTGACTGTTGGACATCCCCTGAAGGATCCCGGACTGCTAGAGGGTATAGGCCAAGCTGAGGGGACCATCCCCCCAGTGCAAAAAATTCATGTACTTGGGGTGGTGTCCCTCAGCCTAGTCTGCACCCTCTCCAACCTGGGACCCCTTGGGAGATGTTCAACTGCCAGTTTAGGACCAATCCTTGTGGCAGTTGGACAGCCAACTCACAATCTGGGACCACTGGCTCCTAACAGCTCGCCTGCCTGCCTGCCTTACTGTCTCTAACCACGCCCCTGCCAGCCTGATAGACATCTAACTGCTCCCATACTAGCCTGATTGCTCTCCAGTGCTCTTCCCTGCTGGCCCAATCACCCCCAACTGCCCTCCCCTACAGGCTTGGTTCCTCCCTCCCCCAACTGCCCTCCCTTGCAGGCCTAATTGCCCCTAACTGTGTTCCCCTGCTGGCCTGTTAACCCCCAACTGCCCTCCCCTGCCAACCTGATCACCCAAAACTGACTTCCCTTATTGGCCATCTTGTGGTGGCCATCTTATAATGGCCATCTTGTGCCGGCCACAATGTGGAGGTTATCTTGTGGTGGCCATTTTGTGATGATGTTGTGCAAGGACATGACACCACCTTGGCTTTTATTATATAGGATGAAGAGAGGATCCAAGCTCTGTTGGATGCATTTTTATTTTAATTTTCTACCACTAACTGCCTCTTTTAAGACTGTGGCATAATTCAGTGTTTGTCCTCAGATGGGGGTGAGAAGCTATTTGTGGAGAAGCAGTTAGACATTAAACATTTGTCTTAGTCAAGTAGTTAACTGGCATAGAAGCATCAAATATTTTGTTACTTAGTCATCTAAATTTAATGCAAATTTTTATACTTAACTGTAATTCCTCAAAATAATATTTTTAATAAATACTTTTTTAGATTTAAAAAAACCAACTATTTAATACTCAAAAATTGTCTTTTAAGTATTTATTCCTCCCCTTTCCACTGCCAAGATTTCAGTACCGAAAGTTTTATCAGTGAAATATATAATTGAGCCACTAAAGGGATACACTACACTGTTAACACTTAGGAAAGGCTTTTGGTATCTCTTGAGAACTATGTAAGGTCTAAGAGTTCACCAATATCAGTTCCACAGAACAGATCCTCACCTAACAGGCACATTAATTTGAAAAAGGGAATGCCAGACAGACAAAGGTACCTAAATACATGGGTCTTTTTGAAATATGCATTTTCCCCCTTGAATACATGTATCCTGTTTGCTTTGACCTACTTAAATCATTATTTGAAAAATGGCCTTTCTACTGCATTGGGGGAAGATGTCATTGGCAAGAGCTTACTGTCACATTTGAGGTCAGAGCTACTCTAACCATTTGGGAGATTAAGTGAAAGGTTTAAAACAAAGAAGTAGAAGGGGCACCAGTAAGGGACCTGAACAAAATATACAATGTCTTTCAAAGCCTGAGTAGGATGGTTACAATGCCATCAATATAAAGTCTATTCATTTGTGTTAAAATGAAACACCTTAATAAATAGCAAATGCATACAGAGCTATCACATTTAACTCTTTGGTAGCATTTTCTTAATCAGATTCTTCCAGAGTAGAGTTATTCAAATGCTGAGCCATAGGCAAATGAGACTCTGGATATAGAATTTGAATAATAAAAAGGGTAGAAAAAATGTCTAAATGTCAAGATAAAGATCCAAAAATCTAAGTAGGCAAGGGCTAACTTGAAGGTACCATGGGAAGAGAAGACTTATTTTATTTTATTTTTTTTTTGTACAAAGGCAATGACCCCACCAGGGACATTGAACATCTGCATCACTGGTGTGTTTCCAGTGCCCAGAACCATGGTCGGCAAACTGCGGCTCATGAGCCACATGCTGCTCTTTGGCCTCTTGAGTGTGGCTCTTACACAAAATACCACAGCCTGGGCGAATCTATTTTGAAGACGTGGCATTAGAAGAAGTTTAAGTTTAAAATATTTGGCTCTCAAAAAAAAATTTCAATCACTGTACTGTTGATATTTCACTCTGTTGACTAATGAGTTTGACGACCATTGGCCTAGTATATAACACATGTTCAGTAATAATGGTTACATGAATGAATAGACTCTCTTCAAATAAGTTTTTAAATATAGTTTTGTATGTTTTAATTTTACATGGACATAAGGGGAGAAGGAATGCCAAAATATGCCTGAAACCTGCATTGGAAAACTAGAAATTACCCTGTGTTCACATTTGATGATAAATTTACTAAACAGAGCTGAAACCCAAGTAGGAGTCTATATTTATCAGGAATGTGCTTCTTAGGGTAAAAAAAAGGAATGTGAAAGTAGAAGTTGACATACAAATAATATAACAAACTAATGGGATACAATCATTCTAACAGTAATTAGGTGGGATTAATTACAAGTTAAAAAATGTTTCTCTATTGGGATATATTGAGTTTGGTGGAGAAAGCAGAAGTGAAGCAAGAGGAACTTACATTTAATGTGCTCAAAGTTAAGGCAAAAAAATAGCCTTGAATACAGCATATTGACGATTTTTCATATTCCTCATGGACTATGAATAAAGCCATGTCTTATCTGATAGGAAATCAGCGTTATTGAAGATATGTCTGATGTTCTTAACAGTCAAATATTTTCCATTAAGTATATTTCAACTTTAAGTCAGCAACTTAATAAAAGACTATATTTTTAAAGACTTATGCAACCTCGCTTTCTTTTTTTGCTTGTTATTAAACTCTTGCTGTATTTTGATGAAGCTCTGTTTACCTCTCACAGTTTAGCTTCTCCTTCTACTCAGTCCTGCTGGAAAATCATGCTAGTCTGCTGCCCATAACCTGTGATAGTCAGAATAATGGTGTCCCAAAGATGTCCATATCCTAATCCCCAAGACCTGTGAATATGTTAGGTTACAAAGTAAAAAGGAATTAAGGAAGTGGGTAGAATTGAGGTTGCAGATAAGTTGACCTGAAGAAAGGGAGATTATCCTGTATTATCTGGCAGACTCAATCTAATCGTCACAGCAGTCTTTAAAAATGGACAGGAAGAGCAGGTCAGAAAGATATGAAGGGAGGAGGATTTGAACAACTGATGCTGGCTTTGAAGAGCCAAAGAATGCAGCAGTTTCTAGAAGCTGGCTACGGCTCTTGGTTTCTAGCCAGCAAGAATCAGGGATCTCCAGCCTACAATCTTGAGAAACTGAATTCCGTCAACAGCCTACATAAGCAGGAAACAAATTTGTCCCTAGAACCTCCAAAAAAGAAACACTGTAGGTTGACACCCTGATTTCAACCCAGGGAAACCCATGCTAGACTTCTCACCTTGAAGATACAAACTTCATGTTGTTTTGAGCCATGAGGATTGTAGTGATTTGTCACAACAACCATAGTAAATTGAAACAAAACCCAACCATCTCTAGGGTAATTTCTGGGACTGCTCCCCTTCAGAGTTATATCAAGAAAAATGAAATAGGAAGAAAGCGCTGGAATAATGCTGTATTAGGTGTACATGACATTATCCACGATTAAGGAAGGAAATTAGGATCCAGGAGAATTGCTTCCTTTCATAAATAAAAAGCATGATAACCAGATTTTAGTTAGACTTTACTTCATGCTTATTTGAACTAGAAGCTGTCTAACCCGTCTCATTCCATTAAAGTGATTTGGCTACTGAGCAGATAAAAATGGGCAGAAACACTGACATCTGGAAGAGGCGATTGCCAAGAGCTCTTTTAATGACTATTCCTCGTTAGTCCTCCTGGCTCTTGGATCCTGGCCTTCATATCTGGTTTCCAAGACCTAATCATGGCCACTCTTTTTTGGTGGACTCTGTGGAAGTCCCTCAGTGACCAACTGGGCTCAACGGCCTCTCTGACTCCTATATTAGTTTGATGTAACAAAGTACCACAAACTAGGTGTTTTAACACAGCAGAGATGAATTCTCTCACATTTCTGGAGGACAGCAGTTTTCCATCAAGGTGTCAGCAGGGCCATATTCCATCTAACAACTTCTGTGGTTACCAGCAATCACCAGCGCTCCTTGACTTGTCCCTCAATGTTTCCAATCCCTGTCTCCCTTCATCGTCCCATGGCCGTCTGTCTTCCCTCTGTATCCCACCTTCACATAATGCTCTTTTCTGTGTGTATCTATCTCTGCATCTCTTTTCTCTTATTATACAAACACTAGTTATATTGAGTTAAGAGCTTCTTACCCTATTCCAATATGACCTTATCTTGACTAGTTATATCTGAAAGTCCCTATTTTAAAATAAGGTCACATTCTGAGCATCCAGGAAGAAGATGAATTTTGAAGTACACTATTTAACCCAGTAATAATTCCTAATTTTGAATAAGTCCTAGATTTTGGTATCTCCTTAAGTTCAGGTGAGTGATTTCCTCCATTCACTATCATCTTGGCCACTCAATGCTGCCATACTTGTCAAACAGTAAGCATAGGTGTGAGAAACTAAATTAAACCAATTATTATTATTTTGCATTATTTGTTATTAAACTTATAACTTTCTATATCTCCAAGTGATTCACACTTATATTAATGCAAATCTCATCTACATTTTGCAGTGAGATAAATTAAAACATACCAAAAGAGAACATATTGTTCCAAATTGTACAGTTAATTAAAAATCAAGTCAAGACTAGATTTCCTGACTTGTAGTCCTCATCTCTGAGACTTCTTTTTACAATCTTAGCAGGAAAAATATAAAAATCACCCTTATGTCTATTACTGTTTTTTTAAAAGTGTTCAAAGGAGTTTAAAGGGGCAGGGGGATGATCTGTAGTCTCTCTGAGTATCTACATGTTCTCTTCTAAGCTACCATATTGCTGATGATTCCTCCTTCCACACCCTCAACCCCCAGAATAAAATAAAATAGAAATTCAGGACAATATGTGGTAAAATGATTCTTCCTTCTCTTCTACACATAAAATATATCTGAGCTAAATAAAGTCACATGACATAATTTGTTACTAAAATCATTATTTCTAAAAGGACATTACCTTTGAGAAGTCATGGAAAGTGCAAATTTGTGTATATTTGCTACAGCTCTGAGAGGAAATTCCTTTTGTGTCCTAAAGTAGTGCCGTGATTTGTTGCCCTCATTCATAATGTTGATAATCTGTGACTTGCCAGAGCAAATACTAAACAATGTACAAAACGTGGATTTAATTCTTGAAAGAGTCAGGAAACTCTTCTTTATTCATCCTCATGCTCTCAACTACTGCCAGTGTGAGAGCATTTCTTTGAGGCCACCAGCATTTGGGCAATTACCCTTTGCTTGTTTTACATATAAAAGTGTGATTTGGTAATATGACATTCCTATCTAAAACATGTAATTGTTACTAGAGATGAATAACTATATCTTTTTTTAAAATCAAAAGAATTTCTGAAGGGAAAAAAGTGATAAATTTCCAAAAGGAAAGACAAGAGTAAAAAGGAATAGAATAGGAGAGCATTAAAACAAAAAACATAATTTCCAGCGTA
The DNA here is from genome assembly GCF_014108245.1 of Pipistrellus kuhlii. Taxonomy (NCBI): domain Eukaryota; kingdom Metazoa; phylum Chordata; class Mammalia; order Chiroptera; family Vespertilionidae; genus Pipistrellus; species Pipistrellus kuhlii. Next base: position 8,325,368 of record NW_023425404.1, read on the forward strand.
GGCCTTTCTTTAAAAGTCTAACCTGGATCATTGAAACCTTCATGTGGAGGGAGGAAAAAAAAAATCCATCATGTAGATCCAACAAAGTGATGGACAATGTCTCTACCTCTAATTCAAATAAACTATATATTTGGTTTCTGCCTTGTCCTCTCTTTAGGTAGAGAATTGGAATGCAAGTCTCCAAGCTTTACCTTTTGATACATTCCCTAAAACTTCCTGGTACCTTTCATTTTACTGGAATTATTGTGAAAAAGAAAATCAGTGCAGGTCATTTTTTTTTTCCTCTCACATGAAATTAGAAAAATATGACAAAGCACTCTCTAAATGCTAGTACTAAGCTTTGGTTATTCTTATGTTTAATTCTAAAATGTGAGTCCTGGTCAAGTGGCTCAGTTGGTTGGAGCATAATTTCCAAAACCAAAAACCTGCACATAACCATATGACCACACTGTTTAATAATAAAACTGTTGGGATGCTATATTATAATCATATGACCATCAGATTTGGAAATAGAAATAACCATCCATTTAAGTTTTGACTTTTTTACCCTTAATAGACCCACACCATTAAATTAAGTTGCCTTCCTCTATAGAGTCCTTACTATCATAGTGTACCTGAAGGAAAGTCTTTAAAGAAAATAAATACAATATGAAAAAAAAACTCTCAATTTTTCTTATTAAATCTTTCCACAAGAGCAATGATAATGACAGAACAAGATCTTGCCTCAAGCTTTAACTAATACTAATGATAAAATAATATAAAGATAACAACTAGCATTTACTGAGTGTTGTATATTGCAAAGCTAAATGTTTTATTTATATTTATGAACATTTTAAAAATAGAGTTTCCATTTTATGATAGAGTAGTTTTAGGCTCATAGCAAAACTGACTGTTCTTTGTTTCATTTCTCCTAGCACTACCCTAAATCAAGATGCTATCATATCACACTGGGACAATTAAAGTAGCCTCCTAACTGGCTTCCCACCTCCCTCTTGCCTCTGCATAAATAAAATTAGATCATTTACTCCCTTGTTTAAAATCCTATAAATGTGCTTCATCAGACTTTCCAGGAGTCCAAACTCATCCCCTGGCTTACATAAGCAGGGCCTGCCTACCTGTCCAGTCTTATTCCCTTCACTCACCCTACCGCTGACTCCATCCAGGCTCTCTGAGTGTTTCTGGTTCTCTAAAAAGCAAAGCTCATTTCTGCTATAAGACTTTTACATCAACAATTCCTCTGACTTATATGTGCCTTTCCAGCCCTTGCAGAGCTCCCTTTTATCATTTGGGCTTTGAGGTTTCTCTATTCACACAGCCCAAGTTATTTCCCAATCATACCCCTTGCCTCATTCTGTTTTATCCCACCTTCTATCAGAAACTAACATCCTCTTCTCTTTTTTAAATTTACTTATTGCCTTTCTCCCTCAAGAGAATACACAGCGAGACTGTCTTGCTCAACACCATATACTCTGTGTGTAGAACATGACCTGGGAACAGTCATGTGCTCAACAAAGTTGGCTGGATGAAAGAGAGAATAAGTTTAATTCCTACAGCCATGCTGTGAAGCAGGTGTTCTATTTTCTACCCATTTATGAACTCCCAGTGAAATAGATATTTGTGAAGGTCACTCAGTGATTTAACAGGGGCAGAGCCAAGATTCAAGCCCAGATCTGTCTGACTTCATGTTGGATCTGCAGAGTGTCCAATCAATCAAGAAAATGCACTTATATCTAGAAATGGTTTAAATGCTTTGGTTGCAAGTTATAGATCTGGTTGAAAAAAAGGGGAGGGAATTTATCAGCTCAAATAAAAAGAGGGCAATTATAGGAGTGATATTTCAGTGGTTCAATGATAAACATTAAGGAAACAAGTTCTTTCCAACTTTTTGCTTTAGATATTGGCAGGTAGGTTTTGTCCACATGCCAGATATGAAACCAACAGTCTATACTGTAGAATAATTTTTTAAATAGTAAAGAGACAAATGAGTGTCTGTTTAGATTAATGTCTTATTGATAAGAATTCACTAAGGGAACTAAGCATTACAATTAAAGATTTTCTCATTTATGCATTTTACAAAGAGTTTAGAATTACCTCTGGAGCTTTTAAATGTTGATTGCTAATTTTCACATTAGACTAATTAAGTCAGTGTTTCTGGAGGAGGAGTCTGGACACCAGAGGGGTTGTTGTGAGTGTGCGTGCGTGCGTGCGTGTGTGTGTGTGTGCATGCACGAGTGTTGTGTTTTGTTTGTTTTTAATTCTCTAGATGATTCTTTTGTGAGATAAGGTTTGAGAATAACTAGAACTTCATTTGTGTATGCTATCCTGCCCTGAGAATTTTCATTTCATAATTATTCATTAATTTCTCTTCTTGCTTGAATGTTCTCATTTATTTTTTACTTTCCATTTTATGAATTTCCTATAATATTTATTAAATCACAGTTATTGTTAAATGAGCTATAAAAATAATGTTGATAAGTTTCACTTTTTTTTAATCTTGGAGCATTCTTAGAAAGATGAAGAAAGAGTATTTCAAATATAGAGTATTTAAAAGTGATCCATCTTTCTGTCAGCATGCCTGATGCAATGCTCCACCAAATAGCATAAAGATAAAATCACCTGATTCTTTTTCAAAATGACTGTGCAATGTCTGTGGAGAATTGTGTTTTTGAAACACAAACCTTAACATCTCCCATGCAAACTCCTCTGTTGAAAGTTGACTTTGTCTTGCCCTCATCAAGAAGTAGAGTTTATTACCTTTCCTCTGGAATCTGTGTTGGCTTGAGTGATTCAGTCAATAACCAATGAAATGTGGCAGGACTGTGTGCTTCTGAGATGTGGTCAGAATTGGCAAATCAGTTTCCACCTCCTTTCTTGGAATGTTCTCTCTCCAGCAGCTTCCTCTTAGGACATCCCCTCTCAGAAAACCAGACACTCTAATTGAGAAGCACAAGCTACATGGAAAGGCCACATAGACATTCCCAGGTCAGTTCAACCTTCAAGTAATCCAAGACAAGGTTCCAAACACATGAGGCAAGAAACCTCTAGATAATTCCAGATCAAAGTCATGCAAATCACTACCAGCTCTTCAAGTCTTCTCAGCTATCAGGGAGCAGAGAAAAGCCATCCACATGGGGTCCTTTCCATTAAAAGAACCCATGATATCATAAAATGATTGTTACTCTTAACCCACTGAATTTGAGTCTGTTTGTTAGACAGCAATAGATAATCAGAATCATCTCAGGAGAGTCACACCAAGAAAAGTACCAGAAAACACCTTTATTGCTTTAAGTTTTATGAGCTTATATATGTTTGAGTCAGGATCTATATATATTTATATATAAACCTAATATGCAAATAGACCAAGCAGCGGAACAACTGAACAAGCAGTCACTGTGATGTGCGCTGAACACCAGTGGGTGCATGAGGAATATGGTGGGTGTCAGCAGCAGGTGGCAGAAAGCAGAACATGGCAATTTTGTCAGTTCTGCGAGATGGTGGAGCAGGTGAGCAGGGGTGATAGACCAAGGCTGTCTTCAGGGTGAGCCTCTGTTGGTTACTAAAAATTATTTGCTGCCTGCACTGCCCCTGCTCACACCAGCTGCAGATGCCTGGTGCTGGCCCTTATTGTTCCTCGCTGTCAGTGTGTAGGAGTGACAGAGGAGGGAGGCAGGAGCAGGGCTGCAGGGAGAGGGAACCAGGGGCCTTGGCAGGAGGGACTGGGTGGGGCTGTAATTGGATATACAGTAGTGTACTTAACATACCAATCCACCTACAGAGGCATGTACCTCTAACACGTATTTGGCTTTCTTCTTTTTAGGTGTACTCATGGTGTTGTAAGAACATTGGCAAATGAGGATAGGAGAGAAGGCGGGTAGCCACTGAGATAATGCTCTTCTAGAATTTTTTACAAGCACCACTTATGGTAGTTCCATAAAAATACACTTGCAATCTGAAAGATTAGTATAACAATTTTCAGTTGAACTAACAAGCCAATTCACCCAAACAACAAGGTAAGTTTGTAAACTAAATTATAAAACTGTAATGAAAATTATATAGTCCAGTGCTTTCCAAACTGTGTCCAATAGAACATTAGTCCCTAAACTGTTCCTATAAAAAGGCATTCCAAAGTCAAATAAGGGTTGGAAAATGTTGCATACTATATGTCCCTCCTAGAGATTCATAATATGGGTGAGGTTTTTTTAAGGCTCTGAGAAGATATGCAGTAAAAATGAATTTTGTTTCACCAGCATTTCCCATATGTATTTGAACACAAAGCTGTGTGTATGTTTGTGCATGTGTATTCTTTTTGAGGGGAATATGAGAAACAAGAGAAGGCAGGTAAAGTATCCATTCATATATTGAGAAAGAACTGGTCTTACTTGTAATAATAGGTGCAAAGCACAGCTATTAACAAACCCAGTTTCCTATAAAGGACTTCTCAGAAGCAGATAGGAGCAAGGATGGAGAGGCAGTTGTTGGGATTTTTTGAAATCCTTCTCATCTAGGTTTTGAAACACCTTCATCCATCTTCCCTTTCCATTTTCTTCAGGCCTCTTAATGGATTAACCTAAAAACATAGAGTGTCAGAGGCCAAAACTTGCAACTGAAAACACATGTAGCTTCTCGTGTACCGAGGAATAAATCATTTCACAGCCTTTCTCCCACAAAACCCAGGAGAGAATCACAGACAGGGATTTCTTCGTTAGACAATTATTAGCCATAGCAGGTGGCAGAAATGCCAATGTTTAAAACTGCACTTTGGCAACCAAAGCTGCAGCCCATACACAATGATGCTCTCAGGAGCCCTGCCTGTCTTCTGAGTTGCAACATTAACATCCAAATAGTGGCAGACAAATGATCCTGTTTGTTTCCCCTGCCACAGATCCCTGAACATGCACAGAAAGTTGTTCTTCAAGCCAAGAGTGGAGAAATACAAAATAGAATAAAACAAAAAGAAAAAAAAAGATACCAGAAACAATAGTTACTGAAACAAACAAACACATAAAAGATCATCTCTCAGCACATCAGCCTTGAGTACTTTAATTCCTTAATGCTCAGAGCAACACAAGGGAATAATAATTGTTAGTGTAATAATGGGGGAAACGGAATTTTGGCTGCAAATTTGTAAAAAAAAATTCTTTATCTAGTGTTGGACTCTATTGATAGATAGAGTTTATGAAAATCTCAAGTTTTTAGGATATGGATTGACTTCGAAAATGATCAAGGCAAGGATTTTGAAGGATTCCTCTAGAATAGCCATTGGAATTTAGCTATAATTAAATACCAAGCCTCAATAAAAGAAGTCTGTAGATGTGATATGGCCTAATGGTCAAGAGGACAGGTTCTGAAATCCGATGGGACTAGATCCAAATCTAAACTCCACCACTTAACAGCTATTTAATTTTGGGCAAATTATTTCATTTGGGGGATCTCCAGTTTCCTCATTGCTAACATGGAATAATAGTAAAACCTGCTTCAATGTATTATTGGGTTTAAATCACATAAGGCAGACAAAGCATCCAGTGCTTTGCCATAAATGTTAACTGTAATTATTATCATCATTATTTTTGAGCTGGAATGTGTTAGTGGTCCTTGTCCTTAATTCCAGGCAGGTATGCATGTGTATGGCTTCCCAATAAGAACAATTTGAAATAAAATATATGTGATATGCCAAGTCATTCTTCTAAGCTATTTTAATGAGTTGACTAATAACACACAATAACATATGGAAAAGTACTGTTAATAGCCCTATCTTAAAAATAAGGAAACTGGGATACAATGGGGTTAAGTAGCTTGTCCAAGTTCAATAATAGTAAGTAGTGGGACTGGGGAACAAATCTAGGTTTTTTGGTTCTGAAATCTGGATCCTTTAATAGTGGATATAGGGAAATTAACTGACTTTTCAAAAAAGAAAACATAGTTATTGTTATAAGAGAGACTAAAGACCACATTCCCTACTTATTTTACTACAGGAATATTAGGGATGTGCAAGAAACAATTAGTCCAGGTGGCAAAGACAACTAACTGAAAATTTTTAAAACAAATAGAAGAAAAGGACATTTTAAAGAGCCCTGTGTTTCACCAAGATGGATAAGACCTACAAACTTACCAAGGAACACCATAATCTCACCAAACACTACTACAAGTAAGAATTCCTATAGCATCAGGAACTATAAACAAAAGGACTGAGAAGGGACAAAAATGCCAAATATGCAGAATTCAGAGATGTCTATTAAAACCTAAAGGCTCTATATGAAATCTAAATAGAATTCTTGAGAGACCCGAGCTTCCTCAAGAGTCAGAGAATTCAGTAGGTATTTTCTCCAATGAAATAAATCACATCTCATAAATCCAAGCTCATTAAATACCCACTGAAGCAATTTGCAGTATCCACACTCAGCAGTTCAGCTCAGATATAAGCAAGAGAGAGAGTCACCAATTCTCAAAGTTCAAAGGAGTAACTCAGAACACACAATAGATCTCATTTGAGTTTCTTGGTAGTTAGGACAGACATTGGTTATCTTGTTCACTTAGTCAACCATTTTTGGGAATGCTTCCTTGGCACCAATCACTGTGGAAGTTCTGGGGATACTATGGGGAACCTCACAGATTTTGTACTTTTGTAGGGAAACAAGCATATTTTCCTACTTAAGGTGCAAGGCAAGTCATTAAGATACTTGTTCTCAAAATAGTGTCTCTCAGAACACCCATTATTGGTCAAAATAATCTTAAGAGAAATTGGCACAGGATCTTTAATAGCTTTGCTAAAGCTTTATCCACGGAAGACAGGGACTGAGAAAATCGATTAAAGTGGTTTACCCTTAGGGCATAGCCCTTAAACAAGCAAAGAGAAAAAGTGCAGCCATACTCATCTATAACATCCCAATACTGTTAAATGGCAATTCACAGGATAAAAACCAAGGGGAAATTAGCTGGCACTTGTAACCAAAGGGCCAATGCTATTGATGTGTCCATAATTAGTTCTTTCCTGTTTATCTTATCTGCAAGGTTGAATATCTTAGGGTCACAAAGGATACTTTGCCCATGCGCACATTTTGTCCCTTTACAGTGTTGTACTGCAGAGTAACGGCTGTGCATGAATGGTGAACTTTGAGATTTAATAGGGCATTCATTCATTCATTGTTTATGGATGACTTTTATGTTTTCAACATTATTTTAGGCTCTGGGGTTAAAATGCCTAGCATAGAAAAGATCTCTTGAGTCCTAGAGGCTTATATTGTTATAAGGAAGTAATAATAGTGGTAAATGCTATAAAATAATCAGAGTAATGAGAGAGAGTAATATTATTACCTGGAATATTACCAGAATGGAAAAAACTATTTTAGATAGGGTAGTAGGAAAAGACTCTCTCTAAATATTTGAACCAAGACCTGAATGACCTAAATGATTATAGGGACTGAGAGTCTTTGAGATACCAGGTTTATTAATGACCCACAGAATTTATAACACTGTACACACTTTGACTTTTAGAGATGTATCCTCAGTACTTTATAGACAGACTGAAACATAACATTGATTTCTTCTTCAGAGGAAACAGTAATTGGACATCATGATTCTTGATAAAGAATGCTAAACATCTAAAAAAGAACTCAAAATTTATTAATATGCAATTCATTACTCTTAAACTTCATAAAACCTTTCTATGTTATTGGTGGAAATACAAATTAGTGCACCATTCCTGATAGGAAATCTGTCAAAATATGCTCAAAACATAAAAATATGAAATCTCTTAACATTGGTAATTCAACTTCTAAAAATTTATTCTAAGGATACAATTACAGCCATTTTACAGACTAAGCTATGGATATGATTGCTGCAACACTGTTTAGAATAGAAAAAAATGGAAAATGACCATAATGTTCAATAAAATTGGGTTAATCAAAGTACATTATGCTATTTTATATAATGGAATACGGGTAAAACACTTGAAACAGTGTCCACACTGAGTAAGAGCTCATTAAATGTTGGTTATAATGAATATGACTATTATTCAGGCATATAATACAAAATTTAGATGGATATTAATTGATTAAAATGTTTTATGAACATGGAGATGAAAATATATTCTTGGCTACAAAAAGATCCTTGGTAAAGATTTCATTGTTCTCAGTGTGAGATCATGGATAGAGCTCTTTGAGCTAAGAAAAAATAAAAATTAGGGCATTTCTTGGCTAAGATTTAGAAAAAAATGAATCTTGGTGGAAGAGAGTCTAATGCATGAATTCTGATTTTTGAATATATATTTTTGCTCATTTCTATAAATCTAGGAACTGTTCTAGGTAGAATTAGATAACCCATCCATTTATCATCATTAGAAGTATACCTTCACCCGTAACTTACTTTTTGCTGCCGGTACTGTTTACATTCTGAGTTATGGGTTTTAATTCTTACAGAATTATTTAGTCTAATTGCTTCTAATATCAATAGAATCCTTTGGGATGGAATTAGAATGTTATCCCCTTTTCTATAAAAATGATGATCTGTTTTCTTCCAGTATGGAGTAATTATGTTGCTACCTCCTTGTTATCTTTTGAGAAAGTTACTGAACTTTCCAGTTTCCCTGTCTGTAATATTGGAATATTATTACCTATCTCTCAGAGTGGCTAAGAGGATGAAAGGTGCTAATATTTTGAAAGCTTCTAAATCAACGCTTTCTAAGTGTTTGTTAAGTAAATTTTTAAATGTCTATTCTGTAATACCTATGGAGTTGCTTCTGAATTTTTGATTATCAATTACTTTTATTTACTGAAGTAACTGTCAGTTGAATTGTCATATAAGAGAAATTCCTTGTTTTCCTTATTGTTAAATATTTTCTTAATATCTTCATTTTTTCCTTAAAACAATATCTACCTATCATCTATCTATCTATCTATCTATCTATCTATCTATCTATCTATCATATATCTAATATTCAAGCAGAATCTATAAAACTTCCCTCTGTGTATATGCCACAATACATAGAATGGGTTCCTGGTTCATTCTAAGCAGGATCTTTAGTGTGTGTTCGAGCAGGGAGAATGTCTGGAGAAAAAGGTAATAAGTTGAGAGGGTAAATGTGTACGGTGATTTCACTTCAGGCAAATGCTCATTTTCAGAATGGTCACCTCATTTGTCTTCCCAGCTTCCACTCCATCTCCTCACTGCCCCTATTCTGACTTCTGCTGCAAAAACCCTATATTTATACCAATTGTTAAAATGAACTCCTCAAGAGAGGCTCACTTTCTTTTGAAATGTTTGCTATTCTTACTTCAGTCTCTTTTTGTCCTATTATGTTCTAAATTTTCATTCATGTGGATTTTGTTTTTCACTGATATCTGAGTGTCTCTCACAGAGAAGTCTGTGTACTGGCTATATCGGAGTCACTGAGGGCAGTGAGGGAAGCCAGATTTCTGAGCTCTGTTCTACATCTACTGAATCCCAATGCAGTGCTCAGAAACTTGCATTTATAAAAGAATCCAAGTTAAGCTTGGCTGGCATGGCTCTAGTGGTTGAGCCTCGATCTATGAACCAGAAGGTTGTGGTTTGATTCCTGGTCAGGGCACATGCCTGAGTTGCAGGCTCGATCCCCATTGGGATTGTACAGGAGGCAGCCAACCAATGATTCTCTGATCATTTTTATTCTATCTCTCTCTTCCTCTCTTTTCCTCTCTGAAATCAATAAAAATATATTTAAAAAAAGGATCTCAGTTAAAACAAATTCACACCAAATACTGAGAGCCATAGTTTAGGGAACTAACATGCAATGGACACAGGCCAGGGACTAATAAGTGATGGCCCATTGATACTGGCATTTGCAAGTACCTTCAAAGCTCAATGGGGTTTATGGGCCTGCCTCAGAGGCAGGAGGGTCAAGAAGCAGCTGTTAAGTAAGTTTGTTTGGAGATATTCCTACTGGAAGTGGGAAAGGCTACAGATAGCTAAAGTTTTTAATTTACTCTCATAGGAAAAAGGCCTTAATGATTTTTTTAAAAAATTACACTAAATGAATGAATTTAATAGTAATAATGAACACTGAGACTTCTACATTTATCTCATGGCCACATACATTGTGTTCTGCCTTTCTAATTAGGTAATAATGTTACTAATTATTTCAAATGTTTGTATGTCTGCCTATTAAAATTAATTGAAAACCAAATGGTTTCCAATGATAAAAAGGAACAAAAAAATATAGTCCCTAAACCAACTAAAGATAACAGCATTGGAATGTTAATGACAATAACTAGAAAAGGGTCTTGAAAGGCAGAATTGTTAAAACAGAGAGTGGCAACATTTATCACTGTTATTTTATATATTTATTACTTATTTTTAAAATATATTTTTATTGATTTTAGAGATAAAAAGTGAATGGGAAAAAGAGAGAAATATCAATTGGTTGTCTCCTGTATGCACCTTGATGAGGAATCAAACCCATAACTTGGGTATGTGCCCTGACTGGGAATCGAACCACTGACCTTTTGATGCTCAGTGCATGGGATGATGTTCAACCAACTGAAGCACATTGGCCAGGACAACAGTTAACATTTTTAAAGCGTGGATGACTTTCAAGGCTTGCTTTTAAATGCTTGCATATTTCATCTCATATAATCCTTACCACTACCCTGTGGTAAAGGCTATAGAAAGCTAAAGTTTTTCATTTACTCTCATAGGAAAAAGGCCTTAATGATTTTAAAAAATGAGGTTAAGTATGTGTGACTTTCAAGGCTTGCCTTTAAATGCTTGCATAGTTCATCTCATGTAATCCTTACCACTACCATGTGAGGTTAGTTTCAGTCATATCCATAATTGTCATTTACAGTTAGATAGAAGTCAGTAAGTGGCAGGGGCAGACCTAGAACCCACAGAATCTGGTTCCACTCTCTTACAGCTCTGACTCTTTGATCAGTGATCAGCCTCCTCCAAACAAAACTTCCTGAACATGTGGATAGGATATTGTCAGACCCAAAAGGTCCTTGTGAAGATTAACACAGCAAATCCTTTCAAAGAATGGCTGGCATAGGAAGAGCTATGCCTGAAACTTCTATCATTCATTGTTATTAATGTTATTAATTATCCATAACTAATATAATTGGACCAATGTAACTATAATAATTTATATAATACTAATAGAAATGTTGATGATTGTTTACTGATAGTTAAATTCTATTGAAGAGTAACAAAACAAAAACATGGACAGAGTAATGAATGTCTTTTATGAGGACAGAGTAAGATGTTCCTCAAAATGTGTTCTTCCCAACCACCTATAACAGCACATCTGGGATGCTTGTAAAAAATGATAATAATAAATATAGAATCTAAACTCCACCAGAGACTTGCATAATGACATCCCCAAAACTGTATATTTAGCAAGATTATTGAGTACTTCTGAACATTAAAGTTTGAGATTCCTTGATTTGGAGGTAAAATTAAAACATAAAGAACTAGAAGAAAAGTCAGCTGTCATACAGCCTACATATTTCTTTGCATGCTTGAGTTAAATATCTTAAAGATATATAGAGCTAGTCTTTTCAGGAGATGGTATTTCTGGATATTTGTCGCAGCACTAAATGATTTCTAACTTGATAAAGTTTGCACTTATAATGTAATTAAATAATTTCCATACCATTATGCTCTATTAGGATGGGATTATTCAAGCAATAAAAATACAATGATAATGATGATGGATGATGGTAGATAAAGAAGGATAATGATGATAATTATGAAGTGCTTGATGTTTTACATAAAAATTATATAGTCCTACTTACATTAACTTGGTGTTCAACTATGATGACAAGACTGACTAACAAACTTTTTGAACAGCAATTCAGAAGCCAGTCCACTTGATTTATTCCACTGAAGATGTACTCTTATATCTTTACTCACATTTGCTGGTATCTCTCTTATAAGACTCTAGTTCAAAAAATATAGTTTTACAGTATATTCTTAAAGACATCAACATTATTCTGGATGGTTAGAACACCATCCCACAGAGCAGTGGGTCTTGGGTTCAATTCCCAGTCAAGGACATTTACCTTCATTGCAGGTTCCATCCCCAGCCCCAATTGGAACACATAGGGGAGGCAACCAGTTGATGTGTTTCTCTCACATCAGTGTTTCTCTCTCTCCCCCTCTTCCCTCACTTCCATTCTCCCTTTAAAAATCAATGGGGAGAATATCCCAGGGTGAGGATTAAAATAAATACATTAATTAATTAATTAATTAATTTAAAAAACTATCAACATTAATAAGCATTGAAGAGTAAAAACTGTCTGGTAGATGAACTGAATGAAATACCCTGAAAATAGTGCCACCACAAAATTAGGTTTCCAACCTACAGGGTAGTCCATTTTCAAGTATGATAGAATGGCTAAGGAAAAATTATTCTGTATGGGAATTAGACATAGCAATTTCTCATCCAGTTTCCATCTGGCTATTATTACTTCCCCTAATCAATAGTCTAATATTAAAGAATATAAGTTTGTTTGTTTGTTTGTTTGTTTTTAGTTTTGAAGCCTAAAAGGAATCACTGCTGGCATATTCTACAGCATGTAGCCTGTGTGTAGATCAATCACATGATCTACAGTGCCCAAACACAAAGGGAGATCTCTGTTGGTATTGATGCTCAGAGAGAATGTGATTCCATCTGCCAATGGCTTGTCAGAAGGAAGTGACTGGCAAATAAGACACTGTGTGTGTATCTGAACCAAATCTCAGCTGTGTCATGCTTTGAGGACTGTCCAAAAGCAATGCTTTCCAAGGAGACAACTAGAAAGGAACCTGGATGCATGCCTTTGTTTCCTTCCCTGTGCATAAATATCTCCACCTGCACCAGGAGAGGAAAACAGGGGGGCAGCACGCAGGGTGCTTTTCTTCAATATCTACTCAACAGCTGCTTGGTTTTCCCTGGCAGGCACTGGAGGCAGCCGGTGAGAAATGTGCTTGCAACTCGGAAATTGATGATGACTTGAAGTATGAAAATGAACATATTCAGACATTTCTCCTCACAAGCAAAGAATAAACAGCCAATACTAAACAAAGTTCATTTCTCTTTTGCCAAGATTTTGACGGTGGCAGGCAAATGTTTCTTTTTATACTCAACTCTTAGCTGAATGCTACATATCGATAAAGCCTGGGCTTTCTATATTCATTTTTCTAACTGAACCTTGGAATTTCTCATAAAATTCTTCACTTTCCTTGGTAAATGTTGCCCTACAAAGCATTTGCTGGAAGTGGAATGGAGAGGAGATACAGGTAGAGTAAAGAGGGCAAGAAGCAAACTGAGAAAGAATAATGGAGGCTCCAAACCAGAGTAAGCAAAAAAAGTTTCATAAGTGTAATTAAAATCATCATCTTTCTTTTTCTGACAACATCGGTGGTACCTGATGGGAGTTCCTTGTAATGGAAATCTGTGTGCATGTGTGTGCATGTGTGTGTGTGTCTTTTGGCTTTGTATTGCTGCACATCTGACTGTGCCTGGGAGTGGGATCGAAGCACAGGCATACAGTGGCACGCTAAAACTGACCTGCACTGGCTCCCAAGGGCCATTTGTGCATATCTCTTCCCAACTTTGCTGTGTTCAGTGATGCCCCAAGGATAGCTTGAAAGCAAAATCTGTAGGTTACTTTCACTACATAAATCAACAAATGCTCTTCAATCAGAGCTTTTTCCTCCAGAAAGCCAATCATTGAATAAACATTTACCAGATTCCACTGGCCACACAGAGCCTTCTTGACATGTATCTGCAACTATAACTGAACACCTACTATGTACAAAGAGCTTTGCCTATATAACATATTTATTTCTTACAACTACCCATAAGAAAGGGCAAAAGACCTATTATCCCTGAGAGACAAGGATTCTAAGACCTCAGAGGTTCAGTTAATCACCCAATATTACAAAGCTTTAGCAAAAACAAATTTTGAGTCCCAAATCTACTTCCAGGTGAATGAATTATTAGTAATACATCCTGAAGAAACGTTCTGTCTAAGAAAATCATGATATAAGCATGCCAATGGAATTCAGCATTGTAATGAGCATAGAAAGATGCACCCTGGATGTTTGAGAAATCTTAAGGAGGATGTCAAGGGCCACATCTTGCAGAAATAAATGTTCTCCACTACCTTAGTTTATTTATAGCTCCAATAAAGATACAAAGGCATGCTTATCAAATCTATTGATATCATAAAACATAAAACAACATATTGTCTCACTTGTCTATTGTACATATTTGTGTTGACCATCTTATATCTTGACTGAAAAAAGTGAGTTCTACAAAGCTAAATAAACAAAACGAACGGCATATGCAAAAATTGAAAGAGAGAATGATATGAATCCCAAAGAGCAAAGATTTCTGGAGGAGTCTGAAGGCTGTCTTCAGCTCTGGAGGCTGTTCTGTAGAAAAGCCTCTTCAGTCTCTCTCCAGGGAGTGAAATTCATCCAACACAGGAGAAATATTGGAAAGACGATTCCGTTTCAACCGGGGGAGGAGTTTTCTAGTATAAGATAGTACACTTCTCATCTCCATTAATTGAAGAGAATCTTGAAGGCATCTCTTATATTGTAATGATTAAGTATACAGAATTTGGAGGTAGATGACAGATTCAAATTCTAGTTCCTTTGCTACTAGCTATTTAATAGTAGATGAGTCTCATCAGTGTCCTCCTCTGTAAATAATAATAATAATAATAATAATAATAATAATAATAATACCTACATCAATGGTCAATTGGTTTTGTATTAAAAGAAATTATGTTTATAGTTAGATAGAAAGTGCTAGAATAGTGCTTAGCACAAGGTCAGTTATTTAAACCTTCACTCTTGTTATGGCAGGAGATAATTCCTGCTTTGGAATAAATCAGAATCTTTATCAAGCTTAATTATCTGTGGTTTTGTGTTTACTTAACTTTCTCTTGGAACACAGTGCCAAACTCTTAGACAGCCTACAACAAATAATTGATGACCTGAGACCCATAGTCTTTTAAAAAATTTTATTAAGTATTCTATAAAAAATGATGGCATAAATTCTACAAAGGAAATAGAGGCAACATTCATTAAAAGGCCAATCCCTAGCAGTCTCAGCTTTTCTCTGAATGTTCTTGAATATATTAAAATAAGTAAAATATCATATCCCAAGAAACAGTCCAACAGACTAGCCTTTTTTAACGATATATTCAAAATCATATTCCTGCCCTATCTATTTTGACTCAGGGGATAGAGTGTTGGCCTGTGGACTGAAAGATCCCAGATTTGATTCTAGGCAAGGGCATATGCCTGGGTTGCAGGCTCAATCCTCAGTGGCGGGCATGCAGGAGGCAGCCTATCAGTGATTTTCTTTCATCATTGATGTTTCTATTTCCCTCTCCCTTTCTCTCTGAAATTAATAAAAATATATTTAAAATCACATTCCTAATTTCATAGCTTTGAACATATTTTTGCTGCTTACTTTTATTTAAACACGAAGTAAGTTGATATATGGCAGTCATTGGGAATAAAAGCTACCTTTCTTTCCTTTGGCCATAAATTATATATATATTTTTTTAAAATAATTAATATCTACCTAATAATTTTAATAAATGCTCTCAGGAAGCAAAAGATACACAGAGAGTTGTTCCCAAAAGAAATCATCACCATTTCATCCTCAAATTTCTATCTAAGGGGCAAACTTGACTCTAATAATGCTCATCAATACAAACAGTGACTTCAACATAAATGTTACCCAATCCTGGGAACAGAATTTGATGCAGTCAGAGCCATTGTACTAGGAAATATATGCCCATAAAGAAAGAACAAACTACTTAGTATTATTTTAGCCTGAAGAATAAAAGGCTAGAGAGAAAAATATATATTATATAATACTTATTTAAAAAATATGAAGATTATTACATGAGAGATAGTTACCATATGTTCTTCATGTCCCCTGAAGATAAACAAAAAAAGAAAGCAAAAAATGATACAGCTTAAATGAGAGCAATGGGGATTTTGTATAATGATTTCAAAAAGAACGCCTGTGTAACAAGTGCCATCGAGTATCAGAACAGGTTACCAAGAGGCTGAGTGAAGTCTTTTTTTCGGGGACTGTAAATTGTGTGTACAGAGCTTTCCAATTTGTTTCACCACCTGCTTTTCTATTTGCATTAATGAAGAAAGAACAAGAAAAAGCTAACCCATTCCTTCCTGGGATATAAAGAAAAGCAAATGATCACTATAAAGGACTTTAAGTCTCCTTCTGCATTTCACTCCAGAAGTCCCATTTTCATTCCACTTTGTCCCAGTTTGTCTTAGAATTCCATATTCTCCACTAGTTCTGAAATGCTTTCTATTCCATACACAGGTTACTTCTGTTCTTCCAACTGCTCCTTCTTTCTTTTATAGTTCTTTCTCTCTGACTCTACATTCATTATAAATATGCCTAATCCTCTGAGCACACTCCTTTGTGGAAAATATCATCTTTTTTCATGAATTCAACCATCATCTTTGGGTGGCTAAATAAAAAATAGATAGTTTTAGTTTTAGATTCCCTCCCAAACTCTAGTTCAGGATCACCTGACTGATTAATGGGTATTCTCACTTGCCTGTTTCACAGTCATTAAAACCTCAAAACAGTCACTTCCACAAAAGTCACTTCCTTTGCTTACTTTAAAAAAATACATATTTCTATTATTGACAGTATTAAAGATGTCCCCTTTTTCCACCCTTTTACCTCTCCCTTCTCTTGACTTTTTAATAACATTCATTGATACCTTAATTTATTTTATGTGTCAGCTTTAAAAATGTATCCCTTTTACCTTGTCTGGTCTAGGCATCCCCCAAATTCCCACTCTCCCACCCCCAATCAGTGACCAAACACTGGTTCTCACATTTCCAGTTCTATTATACTGTTCACATGTTTATTTCCCATGGTTACTGTCAGTAGTTCTCAAGCACATACTGAACATCCCTGGCTCTCTATCCTGGCATTCAGGGCCTTTTATCAACTGGCTCTAAGTCACTTTCCCACAGTTATCTGCCATTTAAAGCCCTTCTACTTGAACATAACTTCTCTGGAGCTGCTTCTCACCCTTTATTCAGATGGTCTGAATCTTATAGTGGTGCCCCAAATCCTGCTCAAGGCCCACATTCCTTGGACCATTCCAGTGAATGGTGGTTGTCTCTTTGTTCACACTTCTATCTGTAGCAGTTATTTTTGTTTTTAACACATATTACCTTTAACTGTCAATTTCTTTTTTTCTTTTATATCTTTTTTAACATGTAACTTTTTCTTCAACTTTCAATTGCAAAAAAAAAAAATGAAGACATGTATTGTTATACATCTGTATACTTTGTCTCTTAAGAAATACATGTTAATGAATATTGACTTAATTGATTTTGCCATCTTTGAATCAGTGTGTTTCTTCTTTTTCTGTGGGATCAGAACAATCACAAAGGAAGCTCAGCACATTTAATTTTGTCCTTCTCATCAGACTAGTAACTTTTAATCAGTAATTTAGGTTAAATCCTGTTTAATCCCTCATCTAAAAATTGAAAGGAGCAAGAGAAAAAGAATAATCTAAAGTTAGAGAAAGAAAAAGTAGGAATCAAAGAAGGAGGAGGAAGAAAAACAAAAAGTAAGAGAAAGAAAATCCCATGGTTTGCTTCCTCTAAGTTTTACAATTTAGAAATTACCTGTGATCCTGCTAACAGGTCATTTTCCATTTTGGAGAATCAGTCAGAAAGATCATAGTTCCCATCAATTATTCTCTGGAGACTATTCCTCAGTTTTAAGGTTTCTAAGTAAAATGGCCAACCACTTCATTTTTTTTCTTCAATGAAGCAAGATCCTGGCCCTTTCAATTAACCTATTTGAATGGAATTACTGTTGCTCAATTTCTAAGCATCATAGTTGAATTTCCTTCTTTTAATTCTAGCAATACCGTTTCCCCGAAAATAAGACAGTGTCTTATGTTAATTTTTTCTCCCAAAGTTGTGCTAGGTTTTATTTTCAGGGGATGTCTTATCTCTCCATGCACAAGGTCTTATTTTCAGGAGGATGTCTTATTTTTAGGGAAACACGGTATTACTTATTTGGCTGCCTTAACATTTTCTATAATACTTTCCCCTTTAGTACTGAGTAAACAGTAATGTATATTCTTCTGCTAGGGCACTGTTGTTTAGTAAAGCAAATTATATCATTCTTACTAAACTCATCAAATCCAAATACTAAAAATGCATTTCTCCTGGTGACATAAACAAATTAGTCTTTAAGATGTAGAACATCATAACAGATTGTTATTGGATATTCACTATACTGTATATTCTGACACTTGGTGTATTTACAGTGTTTATACTAAAAAAATGGAAAACAACCAAGTTCAGAATGTTTTAAATCTATATTACATATTGTCAAAATAACTTTTAAATAAATGTAAAAGTGAGTATTTGCAATTCAAAGCAAGAACACATAAAGGGAAATAGAAATGTTTCCATTTCATATAAATCACACTGGAAAGAAGTTATTTGGACCATCCATTTTCTACAATACTCATAGAAAAATGGATGAAAGAATGAAAGAAGGGTATCTCCCTCTCAGAAATTACCCTTATAATGAAAAATAACCATCTCTAGAAATAAAGAGATAAAGAATGAGTACAAGAAGTTGAGCAGGAGTAGAATGATTCAGAAAATGATGACTATAGCCTTTTGATAGTATAACCATCATTCTGACACTCTAAGATGAACTGTAGAAAATATAACAAGTGCTTATTAAGCAACTACTATGTGACTGGAACTGTCTTTGGTTCTCTGGAAATAGGAAAGAGACACAAGATTTGGTAGCTCTACTGAAGGAGTAAGTAACCTAGTGCGGGCTATAAAAGTAATGCAAAAGAGAAATTGAGAGGGGAATCCAAGGCCCTATGGAATAATGTGAACCATTAGCACTGACTAAAAGATAAATAACAGAAATTCAGAGATGTGACAGACTGGTGTTTAATGGAATAGTCCTTGTGACTTCATAAAGGAGCCATGAAAAATATGGGACTAGAGATGGGGATGTCAGGAATTGCTTCATCTTTATTTGGTGGCCAGAAGATATGAGCAGACATTTTCAATAGGAATCTTTAAGAAAAGGCATGGATAACCAAATAATGTATTTGCATATATGCATTGCCCATGAATACAGACAATAGGGTGGTGAAGACCTGGGACAGGGTGGGGACTGGATAGAGGGTGGAAATGTAAGAAAAAGGGACACCTCTAGTACTCTCAACAATAAAGATTAAAAATAAGAACAGGCATGGAGACAGGATTGATAAATAGTGAACAGCTAAGGGAACCACCTCAGTTGGGGAAGAGGCTGTGTTTTGTTAAGTGTTGCTAAGCTAATTTTGGATGGTATTAAAGATAGAAACTTTAAAGATAGCATTGCATATGGTTAAGGCCACCAATGGGATGCCTGGCTTGTATCTTTGACTAGAAATAAAGAGATAAAGAATGAGTACAAGAAGTTGAGCAGGAGTAGAATGATTCAGAAAATGATGACTATAGCCTTTTGATAGTATAACTATCATTTTGACATTTGAACTGTAGAATAATATAACAAGTGCTTATTATATGGAACCAGCAACAACAAAGGAACTAAATAATCAGAGCTCATTCAAGCACTCCAAGATTTTTAATAAATCACAAAATGGAGGAAAACAGAAAATGCAGATTACCAAGGAAATAGAAAAAGAGAAACAAAAGCTTTGATCAAAGCATCAAACAGTCTTAATATCAAGAATCCAGTTCAGGCAAGCTGGTATGGCTCAATGGTTGAGCATCGACCTATGAACCAGGAGGTCATGGCTCAATTCCCAGTCAGGGCGCATGCCAGATTATAGGCCCAGTGTGTGTGTATGTGAGTGTGTGTGTGTGTGGGGGGGGGATAATAGGAGACAATCAATCAATGATACCCTCTCATCATTTGTTTCTATCTCTCCCTCTTCCTTCCTCTCTGAAATAAATAAAAATATATTAAAAAAAAATCAGTTTCAAATGACTCACCTAATTGATTTACTAAGACTTTTGTTCTTAGAATAATCCCTTCATTATCCCTACTCAAAGCAAAATTAATAATTAAAATAATCAATGTCATTGATTATTGTGGCATATATTATCTGTGTATTTTTTCCCATCCTTATATTTTTCTTATAATTGCAAAAGGCCAAGGCAGTTACCATATGTCTAATATAACCACACCTCCAACTAAAAAAGTTCCTTCAGCAGGAATTTAGATTGGGAATTGGGGATGTCAATCTAGCTATTCTCTTAAATCAGTATGAAGCAAACTTGAGAATGAAAATTGCTATATAAACATTGGGCCCTGGAAGCAGAAAAGATTAATCTGAAAATAGAGACTAAAAAAGTAGAGAAGAATATACCCAAGCTGGACACTGGAAGAGGAGGAGAAATGTGTAGTTAAGGCACAGCCTACATCACTGAACCCCACCTGACCCTCAGGCCCATGAATGAGCCCAGCTGAGATTAGCAGAGTCATTTAGCCAATCGTAGTCTTTGAATAGGTGACCTCACCCAACTTATAGCTGAATGAGAAATAAATGCTTATTCTTCTATACTGCCAAAATTTTGTGGTTGTTAGTATTATAATACATACAGCATCCTATATAATAAATGAATATGCTAATTGACCCTCATACCATCACAAAGATTGAGTGCCCACAACCAATAAGAAAGGAATATGCTAATTGACTGTCCCACCCTCAAAGATGGTGGCACCCACAACCAATAAGGAGGGAATATGCTAATTGATTGTCATACCCTCAAAGATGGCAGCACCTACAGACACATGATGGTAGCACCTAATCCCCCCAAATGCCCAGGGCTAGCCCAAGTTGCAGGCAAGCCTCAGATGGCAGCTGCCAGCCACCCAAGGCCAACCAGAGGCACAGGCAAGCATCAGTGGTGGCTCAGGTAACTAAGGCTGGTCAAAGCTTGCACTGCTAGCAGTGCCAGTAGCAGAGGTGTGATAGGGCATCACCTTTCCCTGATCACTGGGTTGCCTCCTGCCCCTGAGGGATCCTGGACTGTGAGAGAAGGCAGGCCGGGCTTAGGGGATCCCCCTTCCCCACAGTGCATGAATTTTCATTCACGGGGCCTCTAGTATTATATAAATAGCTAGTTGAATTGAATTGAACTAGTAACATTTTTTTACCTAATTTGAATTTCACAAGTTACCTTTGCATCCTTATAATGTATTTCCTTTTTGTACAAATCAGTTCAAGCAAGAAAACAAAACTTAATAGACTATAAAACATGTTGCCAAATGCCACAACATATTGAGGCCAACATTCTTTTTTCCTATATGTGGGAGTTCCTGTGCAAATCACTAACAGGTATGATCTAGGCCTTCAAGTCATTCATTTCATTCAACCTGCCTAAACCAGCCAACACTCTTCTTCATCATTGTTCTTCAACCTTTCTACCCTGTCCCCCACCCTTCTCACAGACAGTGTGGTATTTTCCCCCCAGAACTTTTTTTCTCTTCCAAACCATCTCAAGTTATTTATTCTACTTCCAATACTTCCTATTGGGGCCATGCTATCAAATAGTGATCTTCACAGTAAATGGATCTGCTACAGGAATTTGTAAGAGGGTATGGTTGATTAGATCACATTGCTTCATCCTTTCTACCTATAATCACTTCTGTTTCATGAGGCCCCTTGGAGATGCAACATTTTAATCCAAAGATATGAATCTCTAACAGCAAAATTTCTTACTCTGTGATGGATTGGGAAGTTTTCTCCCTAAACTCTTCAATTGATTATAGCCTGGATCCTATGATATGCAGAGGCATGAGCCAATCTATAATAATAAAAGTAAAATATGCTAATTAGAATGGACATCCTTCTGAATATCCTTCCAGATGAAACTGGGGATGTGAGGGAAGCCTGGTCCTGGGTGCCAGAAGGAAGCCAGTGTTGGCTGCCTGGGAAAGGAAGGCCTACTCTTGCACAAATTTCATACATTGGGCCTCTAGTCATACAATGAAAGGGAGGGTTGTCAAAAATTTTTTGCCGAGCATTTTGATTTTGTTCCCTACAGACACTTGGAAGCAAAACAAAACTAAAGAGTAGAGTGTCTGGGTATGCCTACATGTGTGCCTGTGGGTTGGTGGACAAAATGAGTCCAAGGTATCAAAACCTTAGGAAAGTCTTGAGACTCATCACTTTCTAGCATTTCTCCAAAGGCATGCCCATGTTTCCCACAGTGCTAAAACCTAGGTCATTCTAAGAAGGACAATGCAGGGATGAGAAATTTTTGTTTCTTCATTTCTGTTTCTCCCAAAGGCCTTCTGACACAGGGAGATTGATGGTGGCCAATGACAAGGATCAGGAAGTACACCCCTTGCTGCCTAGGCTCCAGGAGCCACATTTGTCATTCCCAGGGCTTTTTCCTCAGTGGGAACTTCCTGCCACTGGGCCTGACTTGACTGCTCCAAGTACAGAGCCAGGGGCACAGGAGGGACATCATTCTTTATCACTCAGATGGGAAAGGAAAGGATAAGAAGAGGAGGGAAAAGGAGCCATCCATGACTGAGTTTTGTTTAATTACCAATCTTGACAGTGACAGGAATGTGAAAAACAGAGAAGATTAAAAAAAAGCAACTTTATAGCCTCCCACACAGAAAATAACTGTACTTAAATTAGAAGAATCAGTTAGTCATGTCAGATGTCTTACAGGCAGAATCTGTGAATTTGGAAACTATAAATAAACAAATAGAGCACAAAATGTATATTTGCCCAGCATATCTAGAAGACTTGAAGGTACAGGGAGATGATCTCTGAAAACAAAAGCCAAATGTATGTACATGCATTTCATTTCTATCCTGTGTACCTGTTTCTGTACTGATGACAAAAGGCAACTGCAGCCAACACACAGAGACACAGAGACCGCTGGGGCCTTATTGCCTCTCTGCTCTTGGGAATGATACTCCATAACTCCTAGTTTCTTTTGTGGGAATCAACCAAGAGACAGAAATCTTTGTCTTCCCGTACTTTCTCCCACAGCATCAGCTGGCCTCCAAACCACCCAGAGAAAATGCCCTGCAGCTACCTTTTGCTGTGCCAGAAACCCCAGGAGCAGAACTGTTCCTTCCCTTGAGAATCCCTTTCCCCTGGAGTCCTCAGTGAACAGGAAACCTTCTCACTTGGAAGTTCCCAAAACAAATTGTCAGATTCACAATGTAGCCCAAGGCAAGGAAGTTCCTGGTTTCTTCTGGAAACAGAGGGAAGGAAAGATGGTTTGGCATTTTTGCATGTCAAAGTGTGCCAGCAATGAAAAGATCTGAGCAACAACTGGGAACAGCACTCGGTGAAGGTAAGAAGAATGCTGGGAGAATGCAATATCAGCAACTGAGTCAAATGTAAAGCCTAGTTCTCTGAGAATCCTAGAAACCTATTTTAGAAAGTTCTTTTTTCTCCAAAGAAAGTACATTGCTATAAAGAACACCCTCTAAAAATTGCATTAATCACTTTAGACTATAAATTTAATTGCCTACATGTTTAAAACACTTCTAGTTTTAAGTTTGTACGTAATTATTTCTGCCAGTCCATTTATGGGATTATATTGTTTGGATGGCATTAATCATATCTGAGTACTGAAGTCATCAGATAATGGTACGTGGGGTAGGATACTTCAGGGGTCAACAATTATGTTCCATTTTTTTTTTTTTTGAAATTCTAAGATACTCTCATGCAAAACACACACTTTAGAAAACATTTCTAATCACTCAGGACTCTCCTGTAGTGTATCCTCCCCATCCATCTTTTCTAAACTAATTTCATCAAGATATTCCACATATCTGTGATTGAACTGGGAGTTTAAATGGATTTTTCCCCACCCACTAGTTACTTTGGTCACTTGGAACTGCTATTTCCTTTGAGAGAGGTTTTCTCAGTAGTTAGCAAAAATATTCAGAGCTTATAACAACTAATAAACATTGCTAAACACTTGTAAAATTAAAAATAGACTGCAACATAAGCTTAAAGTACTTAGAACAATGATGTATGCAGAGATTAATGCAAAGGCAAAGTAACCTAAATTTAAATCAATTAGATTCTGAGACACTCTCTTGCTTGTTCATATTTCTCCTGTTCTCTCCTTTAGCCATACCCCTTGCTCTGTGACACAGTTAATACACTACTAAAGGTTGAAATAAATCTCTCTAACCAATCTCTTGCCTGTGCAATTTAAAACCAAAGTCAGATCCAGAGGGTGAAATCTATCTCTCTTTCCCATTTAGTGTTCCCTTTAATTTATGTTCCTTTTAAACATCAGTATTCTTATTTAGAGGTTACAGCATATTTATATCACCACCATTCTTCTCAGAAGTTCCAGAGCCCTTCTATATTACAAAGCCAACGGGTAGGTTTATCATGGTGGCTAATTCTATACCAGAATGACAGATGAGTCTTTTTACATACTGCTTCGCTTAGTGTGTCAACTCCAATCTTGTCAGTGACAAAACTTTCACAAAGTAGGTGCTGATCAGTATTAGCGACAGATTTTCAGAGCCAAAAGAGACCTTTGGGAACATCTAAGTAGTGTTTCTGAGCACTAAGGAGGTGAAGTCACTTGTCTCTCCCAAGCAAATGAGCAGATGAAACATCATGTCCCTTTTAGAGGGTTTTTCAAGGCATGTCCAACATAGCCCGGCTTTGAAATGCAATGTGCTTCCCAGTCAAAACATATACTCGAGTCAAATGGAAATCCCTGCCCCTGCTATAAATACAGTCTTCAGGGAAATCTTTCTCAAGGTCTAGAAAAATCACAGTATAATATGTCTGGAGAGACACAACAAACCTGTCACCCTTTTGATGAATCAATAAATATGTTTTTATTGTTACTGTGAAACAGGTTATATATGTATCTAGTTGTACGACTCCTTTTTTTATGCGTGAAATGATGTGGGATCGCACTTGCCATGAATTGACTTACAGTTCTCTCTGCTCTGTGTCACCATGCAAAGTTAATATTCACAGAACTAACTGCATATATCTTTCTAACTTGCTGGTTTCAAAAGAGCCATTGCAACAAAAGCAAAAGCCCTATTCCTACCTAGATGACTTGAATGTTGCTGTGGAAATTCTCCATATTCCCAGTTCCTAGGACTGCTGCTTATCCCCTCTTCCTTTACCTTTTCTCCCAATCTCTACCCTCCTTTCATGTTGCCACCCAATGAAAACACAGGAATTCTCAATAAGGACCAAGGGAAAAGGGCCTCAGTATTTACCACAGCCTGTTGGAACATAGGAACCAACTCTGGCTATTAAAAGTGCAGTGGATTTAAGGGTAGCTGGTGGTCTTCCTGATGAGTTTGAATTACTTGACAAAATTGCCTTGATGGCTTTGCTTTGGGGAAGAAATTGCCCTTTGTTGGAGATCTATTAACAATATGTCCCTGTATGTCCTATAGAAAGGGAATATTTATATAAGGGCTATTCCCCCAAAACATATGTACTAGAGATTTTTACCTTTGTATAATCTAAGAAAAGAATCTTGTGTTGTACTGATCAAAGGGCTAGCAGCAATGTAATTTGCTTAAAAAACTCTTTCATTGACATATTTTGATATTTAAATAATGTGGGTAGTGTCTTAAATAGAGGATTTGAAATACTTCTTAATGCTTGTCCATAACGTTTGGAAGGTGACTTACTACCACTATTTGACTGTGATTGAAAGGGGAGTTTAAACAGATTTTTCTATACCCACCAGTTGCTTTGGTCACTTCCAAACTTCCATAATGTTTTCAAGGTGACTTACCACCACCAAACTGACTAATTGGCCTCAAGACCACTATTGAGGATATTATTTGATAACATAAAAGAGGATATGAATTTTGTGAATTCATTACCCAAAGTATTAGATTTAATAAAGTCATGCTACTTTCTCACTTTACCCAATGCCCCTTACAGAGTATTACAAGAATTTTCTTGGCAAAGTTGAATGAAGGAGCAAGTGAAATATATAAAACTACCACTGTATAAAAAGATAGAAACTCCAGCTGACCTCTTATGGCAAAAACAAATAAACAGTCACAACAAAACCACCTTATGCCTACCACATGCAAACAAAATCTACCAATGTTTCACCAAGATTCAATTTGCTGCATTAAAGAACTGAGTCTTCTTCAACATGCTCAACAAACACTCCCTGAGTCCCTACTTTACAGAAAGCTCCATGCTGGGAGACACACGAGGGGTGGCACATACACGGGGCATGGCCCATGCTATCAACAGTTAGATGATATTCAACACCAGCTGAGATGACCTTCAGTCCCACCCAGGAAGGGCTCTTTGTTGAAACAAAAGCAAGGATCCTCTCAGAAGGATCTTGTTAAAATAATTTATCACCCATAGAAATCTATGATTGTGGAGAAAAACATACACTATTTCCTCAAGCTTTTACCCAATTTAAAAGGATTAATCCATGAAAGGTACATTACTTGTTGATATGGTAAATCTCTATGGTGAGCCTTGACTTATTCTAGGGGGAAATATGGCATTAACTTAGAACCCAGGGGAAAGGGTTATTTAATCTGTTTTAGTTCCAGATGCCTTGTCTGTAAAGTTGAGATAGTAATGCTTTCTATCTCAGAGATACATTGTGAGTTGGAACCACTTAGCTTAGAAATAAGTATAAGTAAATGTTATCTCTACTTAACAATAATAAAAAGAACAATATAGTGTCCTGCCTCCTATAAAAACTATAAATCATTCTGGAAATTTACCACCCGCTTTAAAGAGGCAGTCCAATCTTGTTCATGGTACACTGGTTTAAAATTGTTCAAAAAGAAATTATTGGCATGCTTGAAAACTGCAGGCAGCACACTTTGGTGCTCATGCCAGCACCCCCAATTTTAGAATATTCCCAGGTGAAGGACTCATGGGTTTAGTTCACTATCAAAGCAGAAATGGTGAGAAGGAAACTCAATAGGAGGAGATCTGTCTAGATGTTTATTTCCCTTTATTGAGGTTCATAAAGCATATAAATCAAATGCTCAACGCTATTAGGAGCAGAGAAAAATGCCAGAATCAATGCAGCAACACATTTTGTGCTTGTCCTGAATTAATGCTTCTATATCAGTGTTGTTCCTGATTTAACTTCCTGTTAATGGCCTTAAGCATTTGATCTATATTTTTTGCCAGTTCCAATACAGAAAACTCCACATCATGGATTCCCTAGAGAGTCAGGAGGAAAGAAATCTGCAAAGCCACCAGAAATGTCTAGGAACATTAGGTCTGAGTGACCCTTCTTAGGAGGTAATTGTTACAGAGAAATGTAGTGCTCTCACATCGAAAGATACAGGTACGATGAAAGTGAGGGTTTACACTGCTCACCAATAATTAAAGTGAACATTCTTTTTAAACAGTAGAGTTTTAAGTCATTACAATGTTATTGACTATATCCTCTGTGCTGTTTTTGTAACTGACAATTTGTATATCTTAGTCTGTTCCCCTTTTCACCTATCCCTGCAACTCCCCTATCCACCTGACAACCATAAAAATGCTATGTCAGTTACTATTAGACTAATTGGGATGATCACTTTGTTAAGTTACACAAATGTCCAATCACTATTTTGTACACCTGAAAAATATAATATTAATATAAATATAATATTATTTGTCAACAGTAATTTAAATTTAAAAAAATTAAAAGAGAAAGTTTCAGAGAGTTGATTCCCTCTCATGTTCTCTATCCTTAGGACAATTTCAATAAATATCTGTGGAAAACATGAAAAGGTCTAGAAACTATTTTGTGGTCTTGAGAAATGAGTTCTTTCATGACTGGACCACTGCTTTCTCAACTGGATTCACTGGAGGTGTCACTAGGTAGTACATGAAAAAGAAAGCTGCCCTGGTACAATAACATGAATACACAGGTTGGATTAGCTGTAATGCCTATGCACAGTACATATTTATATGTTAAAGGTTCTGAAAAATCCCACAGTAAAACAAATTTTAAAATTTGTATACCACTCTATGTGTACCAAATGTACTTATGTAACTGTGTGTGTGTGTGTGTGTGTGTGTGTTTTCAGATAAAACTTGAAAAAATTGTTTGTTGGCATATCTATCAATTTCATGTTAATCCACTAAAGTGAAACAAAATAAAATAGGATATCTAATATTTATTGCATGCTTAATATATGCTAACAAGAAAGTTATCCTAAATAGTTTGAATGTGTCAGCACATTTTACCCTTCTGGAAACCCTAGGAGGCATGTACTATTTGTATCCCACCAACTGGTCAAATAACTTCTGGAGGTCAGTCAGATAGTAAATGGTGGGGCCGGACTTCAGCCCAGGCAGCCTGTCTCAGGTCATCTCACCAGCATGCAGATAGAAAACCTGAAGTGATTTCAAAGAAGTTCCAGAAACTATTTTCAAAATCTTGGGAGAAAATTAAAAAGTGCTTTTTCATCTGGGAAAGGAAATGCTAAAAAGAAGGAATAACATCCTCATATATAAAATCTGATTCAAGTAAAAATCTAACTGTAGGAAAAATCCCCAGAAATAAAATTGCTAAAAATAATAGAAGAGGTAAAGGTTGCAGAATTGTTTTCTCATGAAACTATTCAAATGAGAGTGTTTTGCCACATATACCTCTTAGGCCAATCTTTACTAAAATCAAGAGGATCAATAATCCCTAAATTCTTAAGAATTTCACATGAAGAAGTTGATAGGACACACCCAGGGCAGGTGGGTGACTTTCCTTCATCATCAGTGAGCCAGCCCACAGAAAATGTCCTAGATATTAATACTCCCACATAAGAAATGATTCTATTAGAACCAAAATAAAAATGATACTTAAAAGGCACAAATAAAAAAAAATAACAATTTAATAATCTCTTAAAGCAATGAAACCTTTTATAAACACATCTACTGTGAGAGCTATACTATGTGATGTATCCTGTGATGACAGCTTATTGATAAAATTGCAGTACCACTCAGCTGACAGAAATATCATAAAATCTTGAGACTGTACCATTAAGGCAAAATGTTTTTCAGCATCCTTAAGTATCCATATCATCTTTTGTTACACAAACAATAAAAATAAGAAGACTAAGGGAAAGTGGGAAACAATTTCCATTAAGGAAATCAAATGGACAAACAAACAAACCAAGCAGAACTATGTCATGGGATGAACAATGGAGGCCCAAGGATGGTATTTCCTTGGACAGTTCCCCTCAGTCACTCATTCCTGCAACCTGCACTCCTGGCCCCAGCCATTAGTGAGACGTAGGTCTTACATGACTCTGTTCTCCTTTACTGTTCTCCAGAGAACACGTCTCAGCATGCATGGGAGAATGTCCCTTAAATTAATGTCTGTAACTGGACTGGAATTTGTGTCAAATTTCAGAAAGAAAGAGATGATACATTCTTCTTAAATGCTATTCTGAGAAGAACAATGGAAACCTATCCATATCTGGCAAATGTTATGTTGGAATCTTTTCTTCTCCTTTTTTTCTTTTTCTTCCCACAGACAAGCACAGATCATCTCTTGCTCTTTCCTTTCCTTCTTTGTCTTTTTTTTAAATCACAAAATTTAAAATTATAGGACAGTATCTCCAAACACTACAGATTTCACATCTTGTTTGGGTTAATTCTATTATCTGGCCTGCCAAAAATGATTTCATCAATGAGCTTGCAATGCAAGAGTGCTCATAACCAATTCTTTGAAATTTAATTAAGGACTCTGCCTGTCTTTGAGGATTTGAATCCTGAAACAAGGAAGGGCTCTGTGTAAAGGGAAGTTGTCAAAGCTCCTGACAAAGGGAAGCCTACATCTCTCACCACCTCTGCTAATCCAGTTGCTTTGTTATTATTTTAAAGTTAGCAGGGATATTCTCTTCAGTCCCCAAGGGATAATTTTTTTCTTGGCTATTATCTTCTATGACTCATGGTGGTTATGGTTTCAAAACTATTCAAAGGTTCCAGATTCATTCACAGACATATGTGTCAGGCTAGACCATGGAAGTCAAATTTGTGGGTTAGAACATTAAGCTGGAATCCCTTCATTTCTCATGAGGTTGTATAGAGAGGGCCTGCCAGACCCAGAGAAGAAAAATAAGTGAATAAACAGGAATTCATTATAGGAAATGGGTTGAAGTTCCATAGTGATAGACTGAATCATTATGTGAGCACAGAACAAAGAGGTGAACATTTACCAGGGCTGTGATTATAGACTACACTTGGTCCAACTAAGAAGTATGATACAATTTTAAACAGTTTTACCTTTTTTGATAGTAGACTTACTAATTTAAATATATAGATATTATTTAAAGAGGATATAATCAAGATTCCCCACTGAAAATATATACTTTGGGATGTGTGGCATTTTACTTGATTCTATGGGGTTCACATAGGATTTAGACCTTCATTTTAAACACCTGACATTTTAATAAAGACATTTGGGAAAGTAAGTCCATACATGATATGGAGAGCCATTGAAGTAAATGAAAATTAAGGCAAGGATGGAACAGAGGAAGATATGGTTGGGTTGAACTGGCCAATTCTAGCAAAAAACTTGCTATAACACATGGGGAACTGAGTTATAAAGGGAATGCAACTGTCTTAAGAATATTAATGAGTTTTTGTTAATAATTTCAATTATTTAAGCCCAAATAAATCAAATATATTGTTTTCAAAGTTTTATAAAGAATTGGAATTACAGAAATCAAAGTGAAATGTATGTTCAGAGAAAATAATAAATAATCATATCATAGAACTATGTCTTAACAAACAACACATGGCATAATTCAAATGTAGAGTTTTTATAGATCTAGTTTAATTAATTGTAATATTTCTCTAAGCGTTTCTCAGATTTTTCTTTATTCTCCAATTTATAGTGAATGTGTTTTTCAAAGTCAGTTCCCCATTAACAATTGATGTAATCAATGACAATAGATTTTAATTATGAGTAAATAATTTGATAACACTAAAGAATTGTGTAGTAAATTTTAGGAGATTTTCTTGTAGAATCTAGTAGCTCTCCTCATCACAAATGAACTTAATTAATTGTGTCATTTCTTGACTAATTGGCCTCACATCCACTAGAATATACCGTGTTTCCCCGAAAATAAGACATCCTCTGAAAATAAGACCTACTTACAGGTTTTCTTATGTTCCTTATCCTTAGGACAATTTCAATAAATATCTGTGGAAAACATGAAAAGATCTAGAAACTATTTTGTGGTCTTGAGAAATGAGTTCCTTCTGAGTGAAATATAAGGCATCCCCCCGAAAATAAGGCCCCCCTAGACTAAACATGAAAGATTTGGTCCACTGATTCTGAAAGAAATGGAGTCACAAAAAATTCACCAGGAAATTCAGGAATTGGATTGTTATGATGATGTTCCAGAAGATGATGGCATGATTGTCATTGAATAAATGAGTAAATTCTTGATACTGTAGGATTCACAGTTTGTCTGGTTTGTGTTGACTACTACCATACTACCGTACCGTATACAGGTAATAAATTTCCTTTATTTTCATTTAACAATAAATGTGTACTGAATTCTTCTTCATGGAAAAATAAGACATCCCCTGAAAATAAGACCTAGCACATCTTTGGGAGCAAAAATTAATATAAGACACTGTCTTATTTTCAGGGAAACAGGGTAGGTTCTGTGGAGGTAGGGACAATGTCCCTTTTATTTCAAGCTTTGTCTTAGCACTTAGCATATTTTTGCCTTTACATGTTGTTATTTACATGTCAAATTATTATTGACAAGTGAATAAACAAAAAAGTCCTCCTACATCAATCATTTCATCAGTATTATAATTATTTGGAAGGCCATGTTGATAATAAGGGGTGACAGCAAAGAATGAAAATATCAGGCAAAAGACCTTCTCTTTTATATCATAACCAAGACCAACCAAGAAATGTCTCCATATTTGTTGTAGAAGGGACTATCTAATATCCAGGTCACATTACTCTCACTTAAAGCTGAACCTCAGAGTCCATGATTAAGATGGTTTTCACATCAGGTACCCCAGAACTTTATATACCCAATGATGTAAATGCACATGTTCGGGTACCTTGTAAAAATGCCTTCATTTCACAGTAAGTTCATTAAGTGGAGATTCTATATTTCTTATTTCATTGATTAAATATTAGCCATAACTATAGATGTCTCTCTAATAGCTATTCTATTCTCCACATGATTCAGGAAAACATTTTTTTTACTGGAAAAGACAGATCACCTGACTTCTTTCAGAAAATGATTGAGAGTAAACAAAAAAGATGAATAAGAGTCCACTAAAAGTAAAATAAGAAGATTTATTTTAATTTTTAGATATCAGATTAGGAAAAGAAAATGCTAAAGATCAAAGATCAAAGTGGAACCTAAGATTGACACAGTCAGTCTTCTACTAACATATTTTTAGTCTTAGACCAAATTTATATTATTTTCTTATAGTTTGTGACTTTGTGACTATGTTTTCTTATTCTACTACAGTTTGATAGCTATGTGCTTTATTTTCTATATTAGATTCCTATCCTGTTTTGGAATTCCTGCTGACATAAAAGCTTTTAATTCCTGACTATTCTTCACAGTCTCTCCTTTTCCCTGCTACATGTAGTATTATAGACTGCATTAGTTTAGTATATAACTGTGGTACCCTATAAATATTATTAGATCTATGACAGAGTAGAGGCAATGGTATAAAATTGGG
Source organism: Pipistrellus kuhlii (assembly GCF_014108245.1). NCBI lineage: Eukaryota > Metazoa > Chordata > Mammalia > Chiroptera > Vespertilionidae > Pipistrellus > Pipistrellus kuhlii. The sequence goes on from NW_023425404.1 coordinate 8,358,079, forward strand.
GCAGTATGTGGCTAAATGGTTATTATTGTCAACTGTTTGAATTATGTAAAAGCTTCCATGGTGTTCTATGACACTAATTTTAAAATATGATATCTGCTATGAGTTTTTAGGCATAAACTAAACTCAGCAAGTAAATCCATTAAAGATTATAATATGTAAGATACACCATGTGGTGTAGTTTAAGATATGGGACTTGGGGGTGGGGGGAAGGCAGTTAATTAAGAATGAGAAAATAATAGATAACTCAATATTTTTATTCAGCAAAATGTCACTATTCATCTGTTTCTGGTATCCATGAAAATGATTTTTAACATATTTTCAAAAACTTTGATATTTACCTTTAGGAAATACTCAAATATTTCCCGTTTGTACTTCTCTTTCTTCTATGGAGGTGGTGGTGGAGGGGATGGGGAGAAAGTCCATTTACTTCTTTCCAGAGACTATAATTTCAAATTTCAATTAAAATGAAATGAGCAGCAGCATGATTATCACTACAAAGCAGGCTGTGGGTAGTAGCAATAGGCCTTCTTTCATTGCTATGGTAACTGGGCTGCATTGTCATAGCTACTTCAGCACTATGTGCAATTATCAGTGTGTGAGCTAAACTGACAAGATGCAATCAATAGTCAATAAGTTGCAAACCACATTTTGAGCTTAAAAGACAACCAAGTGAAAGAGATGTTAATTTATTATTATTATTTATGATTGTGTTCTGAGACAGACACTGTCTACTGTAGCCACTGAAAGGTTCTGCTAGAAGGAAAGGGAAACAGACCTATTTTCCACTATCTGGACTAAATATTTCCACAATTAGGAAAGATGCACTTGAAATACTCAGAGACACTGATAGAATATGAAACAGAATAGAACACCTGAAATTAGTACAGAATAATATTGAATGTAAACTACAATTGAAAAATTTAAAAAAAAATAGAACACAATGATGGTTATGGCTGGGGACATAGGAGAACTACAAGCCTTTCTTATGAGGGAAATTAACTATGTGGAATCTTAGAACAAAGTCTCCTGGACTGTGGGATTGAGCGAATGGAGCATGTGTACATGATGTTCTCTGGGTATCATCTTCACCAAGACCAAGCTGCAACCAAATAAAGGTGTCCCATCCAGGCACCAATTTAAGTTGGGGATAAATGAATGCAAGCATAAAGAGGATCAGATGCCACCAAATTCTTCATGCAGTCCCGTCCTTGTTCTCAACTTTAAAGGGTGGTTCTCAAACTTTCACGTAGATGAGAACTGAGCTTGTTAAAATACAAGTTACTAGGCCCTTCTATGAGAGTTGCTGGCTCAGGAGGTCTGAGGTAGGACCCAAGATTTTGCTAATACTGTTGGTTCTAGGACCACACTTTGAGAACCACCACCTGACACTGAGCTTAGCAGTGGTATCATTGCTTATAAAATCTTCATCATCATCTTCATCATCTTTATCCAAGTATGGTAATGATGCAACTCAAATCTGTATGTTTTGCAAGAAAACAGGAAAAAGGCAGTGAAATAGTTGTTTTAACTCTGAACTTGTCTATCATCTTGGTCCAGGGTTACCTCCCTAGTCCCAGGATGGTCCAGACAATATATTTTTTTTGCCCTTTTGTACATGCCATGTTTAGGAACTTTAGCTATGGTAAACATCTCTGAAGATACGCAAAGAAAAACAGCATCAGGTTTGCCTGAGTAAAACATATTGAAATTATAGAGAAAGAGCATCCTTTGGGTATGAGGTCAGGCCAGAGTACTACAAAGTACCACTGGCAGGGGACCCAAGAAAAGAAACCTGCAGAATGGCCTCTTCACTTGCTGATCCTTGCCATGGGTCTTATTTGGGAAGTAGCTGCTGAGAGAAAATCTTCCTTTTTGGAGAAAGTTAGCAGAAAAAAAAAAAAGCCAGAACACTGGTGTTGGAAGGGCCCTCCAGTGAGGAAAATGCTGAGTGGTTGGAAACCTGTGAATCAGTTGGGCCTGGGAAGAGATTAATGATTCGGCAGAAAGATGCTGACTTAATGACATTCACAGCGCAGAATAAAGTCATTTTATCTCTTGGTTGCCAGTGTGTGGTGTGGAACTGAAGTCAAACCACGCATGTTTTGGAAAGATAGGCAGACACTTGCAAGTCGGCATGCCCTAAGAGATCATGCTGTTTTATGGTTTTCCTTGTATCTTTAATGTATCTCAAAAGACGGATTTAACAGCCTTTTTTTTTTAATCCTCACCCAAGGATATGTTTTTTATGATTTTTAAAGAGAGAAAGGGAGAGAAAAAGAGAGAGAGATCAGTTGCCTCCCATATGTGCCTGGCCAGAGATCAAACCCACAACTTAGGTATGTGCCCTGATCAGGAATTGAACCTGCAATATGTTGGTGTATGAAACCCTGCTCCAACCAACTGAGCCCTACTAAAACAGGGCTGGCAACCCCTTTTTAAATCAGGTTTAACCGATTCAGATTTGTTCCCACTCTGATACATGGAGAAAATCATGGGTGTACTTCAAATAATAGCAATAAATTAGTGCCAAAAGCTACAATTCAGTTAAGTGGCTAGACAACAATTTTATGAAAGTGTTGTTTTTCTCTTCCTTTCAAACAATGCCTGTTCTTTAAACTGAAAGCGATAAAAAAATATAATGATCCCAAATTGTCATCCTTTATTTTATCTTTTATTATGATCTTCCTCTATGTTCAAATTCAGTTCAATCTCGACATTCTTAAGAAGTCAAAAATAACAATAATATAAAGCCATTTTACCACAAACTGGAAAGCAAACAGCTAACTATACTATTTTCCTCTCATTTTTATTGTTACAATTTGGCCACTTAAGATCCAAGTGTCTCTTCCCAGAATTCACCCACTCCTCAAGTGCTACAAAGTCACTTTTCAAATATAAATGAATCCTAAGGCAAAGACATCTGCACCTAGGAGAGTGCTCCTCCCCCTTCCCCCCCCCCAAACAATTTGCTTCTAGGTTAAATTTAAATTATCCCTCAGAAGCCCTAGATTGTAGCATGGAGTACCCTGGCTGTTTTAGAAAGTATTTTCTTTAAAAAAAATACATTTTAATTAAAACGAATTTTTGCATTTTATGACACAAAAACTTATCAAAGCATCTTAACTGTGAAACTAAAAACTAAATAAATATCTCCAGCCTTCTCCACATTGAAAGCCAATATTTATTTTCTCTGAGGGCTGATAAAAGTTCTCATGGCACATTTTCTAATTTTAAAACCATTTTCATTTCACACTTCTGCAAAACTTGAAGTCAGGAGTGAGCGGGTGGGTCTGTTTGAAGTGCAATTCACACTTTGCATTCTCTTCCCCCAACAGCTCATGCATATTTATAATGCCACCCCAGACTTCAGGTTTTAAACATGCCAAAGAAAGGACTATTTTAGAGGATAACAAATAAGTGCACAGTAGTTATGTAGCATTTTGTGTCCAAAATATCCACCCTGTTTGTACATTTTAACTCACAATTTCCAAAGATAAAATAAAGATAAGTCATCCTCATCACCATCTTATCCTAAAAAAAAAAGTCATAATAAAAGCATTTTCTCTAGAGCTATTTCAACAGGAACTTTCCTTTAGTCCAGGTCCATAACATTCCCTATTTCATTTAATGATCAATTCATTTATTTATCAGCCAGTCCATCCATCCATCTACTCAATCAACAATGCGTCCATCAGTCAGTCATCAAACACCACTGCAGGAATTCTGTGAGGAAGCCAATGATAGGTCAGAAAGGTACAAAGAGAGAATGCCACACTTCACAAGGGTGGGGATACAGGTAAGTAAACCAGTTATTATATCAATATGAAAACTCAAATTGATAAGTAGATGAAATAATGAAGAAGCAAATACTTAGCTTTTTCTAGATAGGTTTTCTTACCATTTGCAACAGCATGGATGGAACTGGAGAGCATTATGTGAAGTGAAAGAAGCCAGTCGGAGAAAGGTAAATATCACATGATCTCACTTATTTGTGGAATATAATGAACAACATAAACTGATGAACAAAAACACATCTAGAGACAGAGAAGCATTGATCAGAACCTCAGAGGGAAGGTAGTGGAGGTTAGGGGAAAGGGAGAGATACCAACCAAAGGACTTGTATAAATGCATATAAGCCTAACTAATGGACACAGACACCAGTGGGAAAGGGCATAAGCGGGGAGGGATAGAGGTGGAGGACAAAGGGGGAATAAGGACACATATGTAATAATCAATAAAGAAAAAATATTAACACAATTCCTTGAAAAAAAGGCATTATGAAAACAGTGACATTTTAATTGATTGTCAAAAGATATAGGATGAAGTTCACTAGGTTAATGGGGAAGAATAAGCAATTCAGTTGCAAGAAGCATTGTGGGCAAAGCATCAGAGGACTAAAGGAACACAGCATATTCAGGAAACAGCTATAACCCAGAACAGCTAGAGTGCTGGTTGCAGGTGGCAAAGTGCTGGCACTCAAGAGTGAAATAATAAGCAAAGGATGCAGTGGAAAGAGCCTGATTCACCACACTGAGGAGTCTGGATTTTAGCGTGTAGCTGAGGCTTCACAAACTCAGCACCATGGGCTAGGAGTTTCCTGTGGGAAAACTAGAGTGTGTGCCTCACGTTAAGGCATTCTAATTCCCTTTATTTAAAACATAACACAGTCTCAGGAAACACACTTTCAGGTTCAGATTCAGTACCTCTTTCTGATTCCTAAAGCTAATTGGAAACCATGGGGAAAAAATTACGGGAGTTATATCAGATATACATTTAGCTAGGAGGAAAACAGATTTAGTGGAGTGAGGCAGAAGGCAAAGTACCAGTTAAGAACTGATTTAACAGTTTAGTTCCTGCTAATATTGCTCATTAGTTCATCCATTCCTTCAACTGATAGTACTGAGTGCTTTGAATGTGCAAAGCCCAAGCTAACCCCACAATCAGATAATGTCATTTTCTTCATGGAAAGTCTCCTGGGTTGTCTTTTCTTTGGTTGCTTTTGTCTTTCTTTAGTTGGTAGACATTTTTAAGGGTTAGAATTATTAGATTTTATTTTTCCTTAGTACTCCTAACACTCAGCTTCACCAAGTAACAGGCCAGACTTCTGAAATAACAAATCTTTCCTGGGCTATAGCCCTTTGTAGGGGACAGGATTTATCAAATACCATCATTCTGGGATGTTTCCACCTCAGAAGTCTAAATCAGTTATGGAATCATATCTTCTTTGGTTTTAACTGGAATCAGACAATCTAGACACACATGCAACATAAAATAGCATGTACCATTTCTTCCTTCCCTCGCTGAATGCACTTCCTTTTCATCCCATAGGGCTTGTTATTGCACAATATTTGAATGTCATACTTTCCAAGAAACCCATCTACCAGTTCTGATTCTTGGTTCAGAATAAAGAATCCCTTAGTCAAGAAAGAATTTAATAAATATGCTGGGCTAATTTTTCTCATGCATAGGACACATTAAATTCGGTGAACAGTAAATGTTTTAAAGACAACAGAACCATGGGCTAGGGTTTCTGAAATGAATATAAAAAGTATATTCATTTCATAGTGGAAGGGAGAGGGAAGGAGAGATAGAAACACCAACGATGAGAATGATTGGTCAGCTGCCTCCGGAATGCCCCCCACTTAGGATCAAGCCCACAACCCAGGCGTGTGACTTGACTGGGAATTGAACCTTGACTTCCTAGTTCTGTGAATGGCAAACTGCAGCTCGTGAGCCACATGCGGCTCTTTGGTTCCTTAAATGTGGGTCTTCCACAAAATACCATGGCCTGGGCCAGTCTATTTTGAAGAAGTGGCGTTAGAAGTTTAAGTTTAAAACATTTGGCTTTCAGTAGAAATTTCAGTCATTGTACTGTTGACCATTGAGTTTGCCGACCTCTGTCCTAGTTCATAGGTCGACTCTCAACCACTGAGCCATAACAGCTGGGCGAACCTCTTTTAAGTACAATCATAGGTTTGCATAGAGCCGCTACTCCAATATAATGCATGCTCTGTGCATGCCACAAATGTATGATGACTGTATCACAACTTACAGCATTGTTTTGTAACTTAGCCAGGAAACAGAGAAGTGGTGTGATTTAAACAACATGCCATCCCACTTCCTCACTGCCAGCAATATAACCCAGAAGCCAAAACGCTGGGCTTGGAAATCAGATGGCTGAGAAAATCCTGGACTCTATTATAAGTATCACTAACTCTTTCCCAATCTGAAGTAGCCTACACTCTTCAAATTTGCAAGGCAAGCACTGCGTGATGCAGTATCATGTGGCCCTTCCTTTAAGTGAGAAAGTGCACAAATTCACCACTTGCTTAAAAATAGAATTTAAAAATAATATGTTTTATTAATTTATTATAAAGGAGGATTCTACAGAACTTACTATTTATACTTAAATTCAACAGGATGCACAGCATATACAATGGATTCTTTACAAAGTTTATGAAGTTCATTAAAGGAAGTGATGATAAGATCTAATCAAGAACAACTCCAGGGGAATTCTCAGTCTTCAGTTTTGTATCCTACACTGATCATGTTGCACCCAGTTCAGGCTATGATTTCCTTACTTAGCTTTTTTTTTTTTAATAAGTTATTTTACCTTTATTGATACACTATCTAAAAATTGATTAATTTTCCCTTCCTTATTCCACATCTCCTTACTGCTTCCCTTCCTCTTTCCAAATTTTCGCAAGCCAGATTAAAACTCGTATCATTCCTTTTTAAAAATACATATATTTTTATTGATTTCAGAGAAGAATGAGGAAGGAGAGACATCAGTGATGAGAAGGAATCATTGATTGGCTGCCTCCTGCACGCCCCTTACTGGGGATTGAGGTGTAATCTATGCATATGTTCTGACAGGGAATCCAACTGTGACCTCCTGGTTCATAGCTCTATACTCTACCACTGAACCACAGTGGCTGGGAAACTTGTATCACTTTCATTTTTCTCCAGTTTCCTCACTTAACAATACATTATAAAAATTCATATAAGTCCTGTGCTTTAGATCAAGATAGATCAAGCTCAGACCATAACAGTTACTGAGAGGAATTTATTATAATTTACTAAAAAATTCAATTTCCCTATTTATGAACATATCCTTAATATTTCCTCTTACAAAAAATGCTGAAATAAAATCATGGTCTATATATAATTAGATACTGGTACTTTTATTTCTCTGAGATAGACTCATAATTAGGATTCTTGAGCCAAAGGGTATATTTATTTTAATTTCAGTAGAAATTGCCATGCAAAAATTGATCTTTGTTTGAAAAAAAAAAACTGCAACCAGTCAAAATTATTATGCATCTCAAACAGCAGTAGGAGTTAACATATGTTTAAATTAGTGTCAATTGGATGAATATAAAGTGATATCTCATTGTTACTTAAATTTGTAATTCTTTTATCACTGAGGAGATAAGGCATCTTTTCATGAGTGTAAAGGCCATCGAAATGTTTTCTTCTGTGAATTGTTTATTCCTATTCATCACCCATCTTCCTATTAGTTTGTTTTCTTTTGTTATGAATTTACAAAAATTCTATGTATAATCTATTCTCATGAGTTTATAGGAGGCATTGCTAGTCACTTATCTGGAACTAATAATGCCTTTCTTCCCATAAGAAAACTCTAATGTTAAGGTTGGCAATATGCACAGATAACCAGTCTCAAAACCAATTGCAATAACCAGTCTCCCCTTTAACAGGGATAGACCCAGTTATGGTGAAAGAAATATAACTGGATGTTGCAGGTGAGACTTCTGGGCAATTTCCTTTAAAAGAGGCAAACTTAGCTGCTATGTACTTTTTGCTTTCATGCTTCCTACTCTTTCCTTCCTGGAAGTTGGAACTAATACTGAGGGAAGAACAGCCTGTTGGTGAACACGAAGTGACAAATGGGAGCATAAAAGTACATGGTCAGGATGGCCACTCTGTGATGACTGCAAGGACTTGGTATATGAGCTCCCAATTGCTTAGCTTCTGACTTTTTATTACATGAAAAAATTAAGACACCTAACTTGCTCAAGGCAGTCATCTGGGTTCTCAGTCACAACTGCTTGCAATCCTAATGGCATACTACTATATTGCAACATCTCCCAAGTACTACCTCATTTACATAACAAAAGTATTTCTGAAAAACTTGTATATGTTGACTATTTCCTTTTCATATTATAACATTAAGATTCCTATTTTTGTTGTAAATGGTCCAACCAATGACTAGGTGGTTCATACAGTACACATTTTCTTCTAATATTTTCAGCATTTTTTTTTTACCTTTAAGTCTTCAGTTTATTTGGAATTCATTTTTGTTTATGTAGAGAGGTAGATAACCAACATTAATTTTCCTCCATTTGGATGGTGGTTGTTCCTTTCACCATTTGCCCAAGAAATGTTTCCCATATCTCCACTAAATTATTATAACAACTTTGTAAACAATTAAATTGCATTCTGGGGACTACTTCTGGGCTACTTTTATCTTTTTTTATTATAATATACATGCCTATTTTTAGGCCAAACATACATTTTTTAAAATATGCTTTCATTGATTTTTAGAGAGAGAGAGGAAGGGAGTAGAATAGAGAGAGAAACATCATTGATCTGCTGCCTCCTGCATAGCCCAAACTGGGGATTGAGATTGTAACACTGGGCATGCGCCCTTACCAGTAATTGAACCAGCAATTTCTTGGTTCATGGGTCAATGCTTAACCACTGATCCACCCAGGATGGGCTAGACATAAATTTTTTTTTTATTACAATGGTTTTAGATTGTAGTCATAGAGTGTAATAATCCTTTCTTAAAAATCTCCTGACTTATTTTTTATTTGGCTATTCTTAGACATTCATTTTTTTTCACACCAACTTTAAGATCACTTTGGGCCATTAAAAGAAAGTCACCAGCAAAAGATTTTACTTGGAATCACAATGGGACATCACTTTGGTATTATACCATTCCACCCAAGCCATATTCTGGCTTTCATTTAACTAGATATAGTTTATCAATGGTTATAGTTTAAAATATAAACATGGGGTTTTACATCTTTTAAATATATTCCTAGATATTTATTTAATTAAATAATTAAATTTACTGATTTTTAGGGGGGGGAGTAAAAGGGAGATATTTAATTTGTTGTTCCACATATTTAAACATTCATTGGTTGCTTCTTTTTTTAAAATATATTTTTATTGATTTCAGAAAGGGAGAGGAAAAAAGAGAGATAGAAACATCAATGATGAGAGAGAATTATTGATCAGCTGCCTCCTGCATGCCCTCCTCTGGGGATTGAACCCACAACCCAACATGTGCCTCTGACTAGAATTGTGAATTGAAATTGGGACCCGTTAGTCCACAGGCTGATGCTCTATCCACTGAGCAAAACTGGCTAGGGCCTGTGGTAGCTTTTGGTATGTGTCCTAAAGGGATAAAACATGCACCTTAGTGCATTGGGATGATGCTCTAACTAACTAACCAGAAAGTGCTATTCCTATGTTGTTTTAGAGTTTTGTTACTTGTCAATTGTCAATCTAGTCATGCCAGACTTGGAAAGAAAATACCTTTGTTTTCTTTCTTTTCTCTTTGGCTTTTTCCTCTGAAAATGGGTACATATAATTCAGATGCAAGACTATCTCTCATGGCTATAATTTTATTTTTATACATTTTCAACAACAGCCAATAAAGATGAGATAGGAAAGCAAAAGGATGACATGTGAACACCACAATCACTCGTGATCAGCCATAAATTTAAAAGCATTGTCTACAGTTAAATATAAGATGAATCCCCTTCCTCACATTCTATGGGATGATATCATTATGCATGGTATTGAAATAATTATAGTGGAATTGACTGTGGCCCATGTATGGCTATATCCTGCAGTGAATTTGGTTTTGTCAAGTGCAAGAGAATGTAACAAGACTCCCATGAGAAGTGAAGAAGAAGCTAGAATGATTTCAGGGCCTTCATACCAACTATTTTATACACAAGTACTGCTGCAATGACTCCTTGTGATTTCACTTCAAAATCTAATCTTCACCCACCTCTTCTGCATTCCAAAAACAAGAGAGAATGTTGGGTGTACCACTTCAAGGAAGAGAGAAGAGCAAAGGTACTTTGCATTTCCCTCTACCCTCCCTTTCTTCAATGGAGAGCAATATAAAGAGCTTGTGTAAAGGTTTAATTAAGGTCAGAATTAAAACACAGATCCTGTTTCTGTGCCTGGGGAAAGCCAGGGCATCTTTTTTGAAGTAATTTCAAGGGCAGAATGGAATCCTGTACAGTGGGTTTTCCTATTAATTGGGCCCTAAGTGAGGCGTCTATGTGTTTTAAGTTCCCCTGGCAGGGTTATTTGCATTCCCCTTCTCCTCAGAAACATACTTTGAAAAAGAAATTATCTTGCCCTTGCAAAAGTATTATTTTGAGATGTGACAATCCATTTAGATATGACAAGTGATACAGAGAGCCACCAATCAGTACCCCAAACTCAAGAGGTTGGGTTCATTTGTGCATCAAAAAAGCATAACCTACTCTTGGAATTCTGAATAACTCAAATTTCTATAGGGATTGTGTCATATTGAACATGGTTCTTTAGGATATTTGGCATGATTAAAATAGATTCTTAAAAATGTAGAAATAAATGTGGAGAGATAGGGGAAATTTAGAATGGGGAAAAAAAAGCAAGGAAATTCTAAATGGACTTTTTGCTGAACACCTTTCTTCCTTCCAATTCAGTATATTATCTCTGTATCTTTGTCTGAGATATTCAGTGATGGATATTAATTTTCTGTCTAAGTCTATCCTTTATGGGTAGGCTTCAATTTTAACACCTCTATGAATACCTGTCCTAGTTTCAATATATCTGATTCTTTTCTGTATTCCCCTAATACCTCTTATGGATAGTACCCATTTGAGATAAATATCAAGGCATTAATGGCAACAATACTTGGGGTTCTAGAATCATAAGGAAACTAGAAGACCAACTCCAATACCTCATTTTGCATGTGAAAGAACCCTACTTTTTAGAGATGTTAAAATTTTGTCTAAGTCATACTAAAAACTTTTCACTGGAAGTTGCTTCTCCCCGTTATACCACAGATGTCCAGCATGCAGAATAAAGGTTTTACTTTTACCTGGTATGCCTGTTTGTCCTAGCTCAATAACTTCCCCACATTAAATGCTCAATAAATAAGTGCTGACCAAAGGATTAACATTAAGCCTGAAGTAAATTTAATTTGATCCAATGCAACCAAAATATTTAGTATAAAACGTGCTCTGCTAAGTGAGAAAGACCATTGTCTGAAGGATTTTAAAACCTCACATTATAGAAATGATGGGCCAGCTTATGCCCATTCCAATTAGAGTCATTATATCTTAGGCTTGGTGTCTATTGGTTGTTAAGCCAGTTCTAACAAAGAAGGATATATTCTTAAAACTCAACCTCACCTGTTCATGAACCTGTAATTACATTTTGGAATGCTCTGGGACCCTCCCTCTGGTATGTTGTTCCTAGGATTGGAGACTTCCATGGATTCCACAATGATGCAATGAAGTCCTAAAAAATTATTCTTTTTTTTTTGCCAACCATGAAATATCAAGAGTTAAGAAACCAAAGTACTCATGCAACTATGAGAGAGAGACATTTACCCCTCCAAATGTAGTTTAATCAGAGAGCACAAATGTCAATGGGGGAGAGAGATGTCGCTTAGTGATGATTTGTATTCCTATATAGAGTTCACTTGGTTCATTAAAAGCAAGTGTTCAAAGGAAAGTAGAACAAATAGCAGAAGCCAATTTCAATTAAAATAGAAATTATGGCCCAGCCAGCTTGAATCAGTGGTTGAGTATTGACCTATGAACCAGGAGGTCTTGTTTTGATTCCCAGTTAAGACACATTCCTGGGGTGCAGGCTCAATCCTTAATGTGGGGCATCCAGGAGGTGGCCAATCAATTATTCTCTCTCATAATTGACAAATATATATATATATATATATATATATATATATATATATATATATATATATCCATTTCTTTCCCTCTCTGAAAACAATATATAAATTATGTAGGAAAGAATGTAGGAGATCAGAATACAATAAATGATGGATTCCAAAGGGCACAGGGCAAGAATTAGTGACTAGGAATCCTGAGTAAGGGAATGTAGAAAACTGAATTGGACAGGGGTTAAAATACAGAACAAGAAACAAAGTAGAGAATGACTTAATGACATAAAACAAATCTTTTATAATAATTGTAGGGGAGAACAAAACCCTCACGATTCCCTGTTTCAATTGGTTTGAACCAAAAAGAGGTCACTTTTTTGTGTGAGATAGGCACTACTTCATTTGGAGTGAATGTGCAGCACAGTTAGAGTTAATAAAAGCACAAATCCTGGCCCTGGGCACCAAGAGAGAGATCAGGTCTAAGTGAACATCTGTAGCTAACTTCAGTTTTCTTCTGTAAATAAATAATACCAAGATGAAGGAGATATCAGATACAACGAGAAAGTCAGCTAAGGTACTTTAATTCCAGCTTATTTAGAATAACCAACTTTTGCTGGATGTAGGTGCTTCTTGTCACTTTTTGTTACCTTCTAACATAGAAATCCAGTCAAGATAAACTAACAAGCCCCAAACAGTTCCAAGAACTTTCTCTGAGATTCCCCTTTTGTTTCTTTTTTAAATTTTATTTTATTGATTATGGTCTCACATAATTGTCCTTATCCTACCATTCCCATCCCAAACCCCTCCCTACATATGCCCCCACCGCCCTGTTGTCCATGGCCACTGGCTAGGCCCATATTCATGCACACAAGTCCTTTGGTTGATCTCTTCCCCTTATCCCCACCCTCCCTTACTTTCTCTTTGAGGTTTGAGAGTCTGATCGCTGCTTCTCTTTCTCTGGGTCTGTTTTTGTTCAACAGTTTATGTTGTTCATTATTTCCTCTAGGTGTGTGAGATCATGTGATCCAAGAAATCACCTTGTAAGAACCTAAACTGCAACAAGTCATAATGGTTATGCTGCGAGGCAAATGAATCAGTCTGTAGTTCCTTTCTGGGCCAACAGTTCTTTTGAGTCCCAATTTCAATGTCAAATCGTTCCTTATATATGCACATGTCAGCCATGATATTTCAGATCTGGTTGGTGGACAAATGGTGATAATGCAGGTCTGCTTGTCTCTGGTTTGGTCCTGGGGAGATGCCCCTTTTGATTACATTTCTACTCTTCACCATATTAATTGCACTTTTATTAACCTTCCTATAACATAAGTTTTAGGTATATAATTTCTTCTTTTTATGTCCTTAAGGTGAATGGATATAGAACCCCCTTCTAATATTTTAGTATGCAGTTCTGGCATATAGTAGGAACTCAGTAAATATCTGATTAATTAAAAATTAATCATATAATATAATCTCAATTTTCACACCAAAAGACTATCATTATCATTATAATCAAATCTAGAGAAAAATATTTTACAGTAACATCTTTTACTGTAAACTAAGTCAAAGTATAGGATATAAATAAACATATTTTGAAGGATAATTCAGTATGGGGTGGGAGGGAGCATCTGTAAACTGTAGTCTAAAAGTTCATAATTGAGGGATAAATGAATCAACTACCATTCAAGCAAGCAAACAATCCACCAATCATCTAACCAATAAGCATTTATTCAAACTACATACTGTGTTCAATAGTATGTTGCAAGGACACCACATAATCTGGAGAAGTGCCCATCTTAACTTTAGGACATTTTACTCTAATAAAGGAAGCAGAATAATATAATTAAAGGCATGGAAAAATATGAAACAGTATAGGTGTAGTCATTATACTGCACGACAAATTGCAAGGAAAGAAACATGAGTGATGGCTTCTTTGGCCAGGAAAAACCTGAAGGTGACTTTTGAAAGATATGCTATATTTGCTAAGGTAAAAAATAAAGCAAAAGGCATAATAGGTTTCAGGAAGAATACAAAGGTGAACAAGCATGACAAAACAGTGGAACAGCAAAGATACCAAACTAGGTAGAATAGAGGGAACAAATGGAAAGAAATAATAGCTTGTGAAATGAGCGAGATTATCAAAGATAACCAGAATATCAGGAAGGAGAACTTATATTTATTATGATAGGAAAAATGAGCACCTTAAATATTTAATGCCACTATAAATTTATTCTAAAGTCAACATGTTATTGAAATATGTAAGTTGAGTTTATGATACCTGATATAGAAGATTTTAAATTATTGACTTTAGTATGGTACTGTATAAGAAATTCTCTCTCCTTTATATTATTCATTTTATCCACTGAGATCTGATATATGGATGTCAAACTATCTTCCTCTAAAAACTAAACTTATGGCAAATATGCTTATGCAACAGTGGCTTGGTTAAGAAGATGATAAAAAGCCACTTTAGGACCCAAGGAAAACATTTGTCATCTTTTGGTTGATGGAAGTTAACATTTTGTGAGAACCCACTGTGTCAGGTACTTTATACAAATCACCTTATGCAACCTTCATAACAAACCTGAACCTTCAGGATGAGTATAATCACTTTATAGATGAGTAAATGGAATCTCAGATGGATAAAGCATCTTGCTCAATGTCCTAAACTTTACTAATTAACAGAGATAAGAGTAGAATACAGCAATATATGGTTTCAAAATTTGTTCTTTTAAAAATCTATTTCATATATCTATTTCAAAAAGAGTTACAACAATCCTGTCAATGCCAAGTTTATTAATCCATGGTCTCAGCACTACAAACAGTTTCTTCTTAATATTTAGGTCAAAATCAATTTTCACTCATTTAAAAAAAAAGTCAACTAAATAAAACCTAACAATGAACATTTTCAACACATACAAGATGAAATGAGATTCTACTTTCTCAGTTTCATATTTACAATACCAACAGCATTAATTCTGATATATTTCCATTTCACAATAGAGTCTTTGGGAAATTTGCCCATTTTGGTAAATCAATGGTAAGAGTAAAGAGAAAAAGAGCAAATGGATCAGGATGGATGAGTCAGTGATTAAATTAGGTTTGACTCTCAAACTGAGAATGAGCCAGCTTAATGAAACCTATTTGTATTATCTCTAACTTCTCTGATTTCTAGGGAGTTTTTTCTCCCCTATTACAAGGAAGAAGCCTTCAGAAAAACCTAGTTTCAGGAACACATCCTTTGAATGATTCCCAGATATACATGATTTAGAAGGCACTATTGTAAAATAATACTTTAAAAAAAAGTAAACCAGTATTGGAATTAAAGGCAGCTATAAGAGAAACTGTAGAAGGGCATGCATTTTAAAAATTGCAGCCCAGTGAACATTCTCTTCCTGATCCCTAGTTGCATTGAGATGGCCATTTGTAAATCATTTTTTAATTGTCTTATTAAGCAGCTTAGAGTGCAGCAACCAAAAGCTTGTGGCATTGTGAGACCTGACAGAGCCATCAGGCACAGATCAGCAGTCAGAATAATAGAAGACACAGGATTATATAACCATTTATGGTCAGCAGGGAAGGTGATTCCGAAAGAAACTGGTACATGGTTGGCTTTGAAGAGATGCAGATCTCAGACAATATGAAACCTGAAATTATGGTTCCAAGAAAATGGAGAACCCTCCCCACACAAGCACACACCATAGTCATGCCCCAGTCTCATGACTGTATTGGGGAAATCCAATTATCAAAATCTGTGACCTCTTTTCAAGGAGAAATCTCTCATGCAGTGCTCTCATAAAGGTTATTTGCAAAGCAGGCCCGTAAGGTTGAAATGCTGTGCGAGTGTGTGTGTGTGTTTAATCACAGAAACTAAATCAGGAAGTTGGATTTTTGAGTTAATAAAAACACACAAAAGAGTATAACAGTGGAATATTTAAGACAAAATGCAAAGGTAATTCCATAAAGACAATTTTCTGAGGTGAGTGTATTGTGTCACAGCTTTGTGATCCATAGTTATGAGATCTTTAGAACCAAATAGATCAAAGGTTCCTTCTCATTCCTCAACAGATTTGTCTTACATTGCCCTAAGGCACCCCAGAGAAAAGGAGCAGACTCCTGAATTAATTATTATGCCACTTCAGCCAGGAGCCTGAGCCAGCAGTCCATGGTCATCAGGAGAAGGACTGGGAAAACACTTGCTGAGTTCAATTCTTTTTCTTTTTTTATTGTTTGAAGTATTACAAATAGTAGTACATATGTCTCCTTTACTTCCCACATTGACCTCTCCCCAGGCCTCTGCTACCCCCAGTACATGCCCTTACCTGCCCCCCACCCAGTGTCTTGCATCCATTGGTTATGCCCATATGCAAGAGTACAAGTCCTTCAGTTGATCTCCTACACAGCCTCCAACCCCCAACCTCCCCTGCCTTCCTGCTGTAGTTTCTGTTCTCTGTTTGTAACATGTGATTTGAAGTCCTCTCCCTTGATTTCTCACTCCATTATTGTTTCTACTTTTAATCTTACCCCTGGGGAACTTCACAAAGAAGCAAAACAAATGTCCAGTTGATTTTGAGGCTGATAACCATAGTTTGCATCTGGAAGTCATAAGTTGTATTTTTTACCCAGCTAAGGAGGCAAAGCTTACAGTGGAAAACTACTAACAATAATAGCCTAAACAATCACCCAATCCATATAAATAAGAAACCCTTGTTGATTTTTTTGCATGACTAAATGGTTTTACTATTAAAAGGATTTCTTGTAAGAGCTAATTTTCAAAGAGTTGTTTTTTTGTTTTTGTTTTTTTCTTTTTTCCCCCA
This sequence comes from Pipistrellus kuhlii, assembly GCF_014108245.1. Taxonomy (NCBI): domain Eukaryota; kingdom Metazoa; phylum Chordata; class Mammalia; order Chiroptera; family Vespertilionidae; genus Pipistrellus; species Pipistrellus kuhlii. The sequence continues at coordinate 8,374,834 of NW_023425404.1, forward strand.
TAGCTTATCAATCTTCTAGTTAAACCTTTCTTTGGGGACATATCAACAGACATTTTTTTTTTCTTCAGAAAATGCTAGTGAGGAAGCAACACCATTTCTTCTGTATAGAGCAGTGCCTGTTTCTGAGTTGGTAAGGCATTTGTGGACATCTGAATATTTATTATTATAAAATGCATTAATGTTAATGTATTTAACCTAAAATATACGACTTATTTTTACACAATAGCCATCTTCAACTCAACCAAGAGTCTCGCCCAAAATGAGGAATGTTGAAAGAAATAATTTATGTAATTAATGGCAATGCATTTGTAAGTACATTAAAGATAGTTATGTTTTCACACATTAGTGGGGGAAATGTTTTATCTTCTGCATTTATATTTCCAAAATTACATACTACAACATACATAACATGTAATTTTCAATCTTTCCTCAATCTTCTAACTATAGGCACAAAATTTTCAGTCTGCTTTCATGGGCATATAACCTTCTCCAAAGAAACCATAAAATTTTCAGAAAGGACTCTAGTAGTCAAATATTCTGGCCATCTCAGAAAACTCTTAATGACTATGCATTTTTCTGATGAATAATCCATTCATTTTTTTTAGCTTGAGATTCTGATATAAATGTAATCAGGCAATAGTATAAGTAATTTCATTTGTGGGAAATAGGCATGAATAAAGGGGAAAGAATGAGAATCATTTTCATCATGAGTATTTTTCCCAGCCTCTTCTCCCCAAATACTCTCTATATTTGACCATGTGACTATTTTTATTATTAGAATTTATCTAGGTCCTACTTGAAAGTCCAGGACAATCTCAGCTTGTTAGCCATATGCTTGCATCCTTCAGTTTGGTCTTGTGTTATCAGAAATGTAGATCCATACTAAGTGGCCCAAGGTTGTATGTAGCTAGCCCAGACATATAAATTATGATTGAGAGTTGTATCTTAAAAAATAGAAGTGATGAGTAATAGATCTAAAGAGTGATGCAAAGGAATTATACAAACAACAACAACTAAGCACAGTCATACAATTAGTTACCAGAAATAAACATGTAGGTAAAGAGCTAGACAAGTCAGGGTAGACTGCTCAAAGCAAGGCTGAGAAGAATGTGTAGGTTCAATGTGTAGGTTAACTATTATTATATAAGTGCTGGCTCATAGGTTCAGTATAGTTTAACAACTGAAACTATTGAGCCACAGAGGACCTAAAGGAGCCACAGAGGACCACACAAGGTTACCAGCAGTGCTCTTGCATTATTGTTACTATTATTTTGTAACAATTATAGTTTTGGGAAAAGAGTACTTTTAAAGAGGATGAGAAAGGAGCATGATTTTATCCTTGTTGTGCCATTTTTTCAGTTCATTAAATGAAAGAAATTGATTTGGCAGAGCTAATTTTGTAATTAAAAAGCTTATCATGGTTTTCTGTAATGAGTTAAGTAAACAGGCAGTAATTCAGTTATAATATTTACATAGTTCATGCTATGAGACTTCTGATTACTAAATTAAATAAAAAGGGAGAATGAAAAATAAGTCATTTAAAATGATGGCAAACAGAGTGTAGTGAGGGCAAAAAGAATTCAGACATGGTGGATCATAACTGCATTTATTATATTAGTGACAGGCCTAGAAGGTAGCTCCTTCCATCTCCCTAGGGATAGAAGACAATGTGGCCAGTGACTACATTAGACTGTGGTTTCCATAAACTCTGGTTCATCCCTCTAGTAAAAGAAGCAAGTCATTTATTTGACACCACAAGTCACCATGTTTTCCATTCTCCTAAAAGAACTTACTTTCCTTATGATTCTTAAGAGTTCCTTGGCAACTTCTATTCATCTATACTGGATCAGGACATAGCACTTGTTTTATGGAGCAGGGAAAAAATGAGGATGAAGAAGCATCCAATCAAGCCTCTGTAAAAGCAGGCTATCACTGCTCAATTGGCAGTCTCTCAAAGTCCTAATAAGTTTATTTTTTTTGCAAATGGTGTCATAGTCACTGTAAGTTCCACACTGATACTGATCAATGTTTTCTGAAAGGTGAAATTAATGAAGATATTCCTGAATTACCAAATGTGAAAATAGATTCAGATTTAATTCAAAGAGGGATAAGAGACAGGGAAAGAAACAGAAAAAATATAACATAGAAGACAAATGAAGATAAAGGGAGAGAATGGGGCAGATGAAGGGAAGAGATGAAGGAGAGGAAATAGAAGAAAAAAGTGAAGGGCAGCAAGGCAAGGTGAAATGAGGAGGGAGGAGGAAAGAAGGGAAGAACAGAAGAACTCTACTTCCTAAGTATCACAGCACCTGACTTTGTCATCAGATTTGGTAATTAATGTACTGATCAGGCCTAACCTTGCTAGTCTTCAAAAATGGGCAAACTTATTGTCTCAGGTAGTATAACTGCAGTAGGAAAGTCTACTTCAAAACTCCCTTTGAAAGTTACTACCTTGGAATAAACCGTGTAGCTCTAATTTTATAACTAACCTGCAGCTTACATGTTGTTGGGCTTACTTTGATAAAATCCATGGGATCCCATTATTCCAATGCTTTTACTATGAAAGTCAGTGGAGGTCAAAGGACTCCAGTCACTTTGCTTAGCATCCTCAGTCTATCATCATTAAAGGTTAAGCCTTTCAGAACCAAGGATAGCTCCCAGCTCACAAAGCAAAGATGGTCTATGTCCTGAAGCTTAGCACAGCCATTTTAAATCATATTTTGAACATATCTTTGTTCAACTGAGTTTTCAGCAATGAGTAAATAGTGTTACCATATCCTTGTACTGTAAAAGATATTTCAAAACACCTACTGCATACACTTTATCACACATCCAGCCACATCTGTTCTTTAAATCTTTCTAAATGTAACATTTTAAAATCAATTCAAATAATCATTATTTGTCAAAGATATTCCCATAAGAATATTTCTACCTGGTGTTTTTACACTGGAAAATGCTGATGGAAGCAGCAGATGTCAAATTCTTCTTACCTTCAGCATAAGGTTGATGGCCAAATTCTCTGAAATTCTTAAATGCAGAAGTTTCTATATTTCTACCCAGTATCAATTTTATAAATATTTACTGAAAATATATTATGTTATAAGTAACATATAAATAAAAATGTATCTCATGGAAATGCTCCACTTGACCCTCTTTGCCACCACCCATCGCTAAGGTAGATTATTTAAAAGAGACAAGTTAATCTGTAGTTATAAAAATACAAGTATATGCATTATGTGAAAAAGAAGAACAAGAATCTTATATGAGCATTCCATATTGTTTGGCTAAAATTAAATGTTAGAATAGTTTCCTCACCAACAGACAGAAGAGAAGCTTTCTGATTATTTGCAGTTCCCTCTCAATTATAGACCAACTGAAGGGCATTGTTGAGGACATCCATAAACTGACTATTTGGAGAATATAGGAAATAATTATTTGTCTCTGGTTAAAAATGGTCATGACCTTTCCCAAGCTCTTCCACACCATTGTACACATGGTTCTGCCCTCACTTCTTGTGCCACACGAGACACCAGGTACCATCTGTTGACTTCTGCCTATAACACATGAAGTCTCTTAAGTATCTGAGTATTATTTTAGGTCTCATTTTTCAGGTTAAAAGCAGTAAATTGCAGATGGCAAGTTTTTTCCCCCTCGAGATTACTGAAAATTGGGATAATTTTGTCATGAGTCACATTAAAAAAAGAACAAGTGATATTGTACAGCACCTACTCAACATGAATATATGCAAAGAACAGCTATCCACTCAGTCATCCATTCAGCAATGGAGAGAAGGATTTTGCTCTGCTTTTAAGGTGACAGATTTTAATGTGAGAGAAAGTTTGTGTAGTTCAATGTGTCTTGTAAGCACAATTAGAAACCATGTATAAAGATGCAAGTGAAAAAAGAGCAACAAAATGTGCAGAATTTTACGAGGTACTACACAGAATGAGGGGATCCATGAGGGGATCCATGTCAGGGAAAGGAACAGAATCATTATGGCAATGGACATTTCATTCATAGCATAATTAAGATTAAGAATTTGCCCTGGCTGGAATGGCTCAGTTGCTTAGGGATTCTCCTGTGTACCAGGAGTTGCTGGTTTGCAGACAGTCCCTGGTGAGGGGCGTGCTGGAGAGAGACTGTTAATGTGCTCTCACACTTATGTTTATCTCTCTTTCCTTTGTCTCTCTCTAAAAAAATCAATAAGCTGTATAAAAAATAATTTGTGTAAAGTTTTCATTTTTCTTTTTAGATGTTGATTTCAAAGTTCTGGGATTAAAACTTACAGCTTCAACTTAATCATTAAAATTTTAGAAGCTGTGGTACCACTTGTTACTTAAAATGAGGCCATTTTGTTAAGCATCTTCCAAAAGCATACCATTCCAGCAGAGGTCCAAGGCTTGCAAGAAAAACCTCTGACTATTGCTGGAGCCAAAAAAAAGAAGATGTCACCTCAACTTTTAACCAGCTATAAGAATTTCTTCCAAGTCATTTTACTCCATTGAATCTTAAAAAGATCTAAACAAGTCTGAGTTGCTAATACTGATGATTGTTGGTAGCATTATATCATATATCTCATCTCTTTTTATAGGATTTTATTTTGAAGACTCATAAAAGTATATGAATTTTAAAAATATCTGCACCCCTGAACTCTTCAACTCACTAAAAATTACCCACACTGTGTCTCAATTCCATTATGTATTTTAAAATATAGCATAGGACATGTATGTAGATAAATATAACTATTTAATATATTGAGCTGCTATCCTCAAAGCTAGAACCAATGGATAATAAGTCAGAATAAGACAGAAACATGTGATGGTAGTAAATAAAGGTGCTGATGAACTAGGTAGGCAAAATAAATTACTTCAAATAAATGATATTAAACTATGTGTTCTAATGAATATTTCTCTGTTGAAGGAGAAGCATTAAAAACAGATCAGTTTCATTTATTATAAGAATAGCTATTTATAAGGCTCTCAAAAGAATTTCTACCCTAAGTTAATCCCACATTAAATGGTTCATTAATATCACTATTAAATTTGCAGGTGAATTGCCTTAAAGCAAATATATCAAAGTGTCAATTAATAATAACTTTTGTGCTTTACAAAGGTTCAAGGTACCTTATTAGAGCCTTTCATTAATGATTTGAACTGAACATTGATTGTGATTGTAGGAAAGTAGAAATAAATTCTTTCTCAAGAGAGTAAATCTAAGGGCAAGTCTCCAGGCATAAAGGAGAGGAATAAGCCAATCATGCATATGAGTAAAAACTGAGTAAGAAATTGAAAATAGGAGAACATGATGAAAACAGAGACAAAAAAAAAAAGTATCTTTCAATGTAACCCAGGGCTTGATTTCCAAAACATGAATCTTTACTTAATTGCAACCCCCATCTCCTCCTGGCCTTAACATAGCAGCATCTTAGGAAATATTAAGCAAATGGGAGATTTCCAAGTATAACAGGTGAACCATGGTGCATGGTAGGTTCTATCACAAACACTTTTATTAATTCCTTCTTAAGACTAAAATATTTTTTTACTTTTATTGTAAGTCTTCCTTTGTATTTTATTTCCTTCTTCTACATCATTTTTTCCCAAAGAAGAACCCCAAGTTCTTTTTACCAGGTAAAGCATTCAAAATGTTATTGTTGATGTAAATTTTGAGTCACTTATCCTTCAAACGATGGAACATATCTTGGGTTCTCCAAAAGGTTTCAGGAGTGTTCCCCTAACTCTTAATAGGATAATTATTAAAATCTAAATAAGAAATTTGTGAGTATGGTATCTTCTGGTTCATGTTACCATATTACATGCCAAGGTGAGTATTCATTCTGGAAAGCTCAGATTAGCCAAAAAGCAAGATCAGTGTTGTGCATTTATTTGGTGGTTTCCACAGTGCTTCTATCCAACACAGCCTGGTAAGACTTCCATCCACTTCTGAGAGTCACTGTGCTTGATTAGACCTCAGAAAGTATCCCTTGAGAACACAATATGATAGAAATTTAGATTCATTGCTGAAAACAAAATGAAAATGTTTAGATGCATATGGTAATCACAAAATCATTTTTCTACCTCACTGTATACTTTGAAATCAAGAGAAATTTATGAAGTCCTAAAGAGTTCTAAGTATGTCTACTCTCTGAGCAGAGAAAGAGCGTTTACTAAAGAAAAAAAGCAATAATATCAACACTAAAAGAAACAATAGCAGATGCCAATTAACAGCAAAGTAAGCAGAAAAGTACCAGGAGTGTAGGTAACCACTAGCAGTGAATCTTAACCAGGAATGACTTTGCAAAGTCTGATAATATATTTTTTTAAATATATACTTTTTTATTTTTTTTTAATTTTTTAATAAGTTTTTATTGTTCATATTATTACAAATGTTCCTTCCCCCCCCCCACCATTGCTCTCCTCCACCAGGTTCCCACCCCACCCTCTGCCCTATCCCCTCTCCCCATTGTCCTCATCCATAGGTGCACAGTTTATGTTCAGTCTCTTCCAACGCCCCCCTCTCCCCTTTTCCCCAAGAATTGTCAGTTCACTCCCCTTCCATACCTCTGATTCTATTATGTTCAACAGTTAATATTGTTCATCAGATTTTTTTAATTTCCTTGGTTTTTAGATTCACTTGTTGATAGTTACATATTTGTTGTTCATAATTTTTATCTTTGTTTACTTTCTCTTCTGAAAGAACCCCCTTCAGCAATTCATATAATTCTGGTTTGGTAGTGATGAACTCCTTTAGCTTTTTTTTATTAGTGAAGCTCTTTATCTGGCCTTCGATTCTGAGTGATAGCTTTGCTGGGTAGATTATTTTTGGCTGTAGGTTCTTGCTATTCATCACCTTGAATATTTCTTGCCATTCCCTTCTGGCCTGCATGGTTTCTGTTGAGAAGTCAGCTGACAATCGTATAGGTGCTCCTTTATAGGTTACTACCTTCTTTGCTCTTGCTTCTTTTAATATTCTCTCTTTGTCTTTTGCTCTTGGAATTTTAATAATGATGTTTCTCGGTGTGGTCCTCTTTGGATTCCTTTTGTTTGGAGTTCTGTGCGCTTCTTGGACTTGTAAGTCTAATTCTTTCACCAGGTGGTGGAAGTTTTCTGTCACTATTTCTTTCAGTATGTTTTCGATATTTTGCTCTCTCTCATCTTCTGGGACCCCCGTAATTCTGATGTTGGTTCGCTTGAAGTTGTCCCAGAGGTTTCTTACATTATCTTCAATTTTCTGGATTCTCTTGCCTTCTAGCTTCTGTGGAGGAGTGTCTTCTGGCTCTTTATGTTCCAAATCTTTGACTTGATTCTTGCGATCTTCCCTTCTGTTTTTAGGACTCAGTAAAATATTTTTTTTATTTCAGACAATGTATTCTTTATTTCTTGTTGATCCCTTATCATTTCTTGTTGACTCCTTATTAATTCTAGTTGATCTCTTTTCATATCCTCATAGGCCTTATCCATCTTTTCTAGGAAATTCTTGAAAAACCTTATAAGCGTAGATTTGAACTCTATATCCAGACGCTTTTTGTCCTCCATTTCTTTCGTTTGTGTGATCTATTTTGATGTCGCATTTTGCAGTTACAGATGGGACGGGGTTTCAGGGTGGAGCCTGCAGTTTTGGCTTCTGTCAGTCCCGCCCTATACGGGTCCTTCAGTGCTCGATGCTGTGGCACCTCTGAGAGAAAGGTGCCCTCGATTTTCGCCTGCTGCCAAACAGTCTATGCTCTCCCCCAATGAGCCCGGTATTGGGGTTCAGTTCAGTTGGAAGTGGAGTTGGAGGTGGCGTTCAGAGCAGTCTGGAGCCCGTCTCCTTCCCGTCAGGGCAATCCCGTGGCACAGCCGACCGTCCCTTCTCTGTGCGCAGTGTGCGCACCGCCGGGACCTCCTTTCGCCTCTCCCCAGGGCTTCGCCTTATAGCCCGGCTCCCTATGGCTGAGCCTGAGTCCCCGGGGTCTGGCCCAGAACCGGGGTTCAGAGCAGTCGGGGGCCCAGCACAGTCGGAGTTTTATCTCCTTTCTGCTAGGGAACGCCCGCCAGGCACTCGGCCTCCCTCCTCTCCGGCTCCGTCCTCTCCGCGCCCTCTCACAATCCAGGACTACCAGCTCCCAACTGCTCGCCTGACTGCTTGCCTGTTGCACCTAACCGCTTCTGCCTGCCAACCTGATCACCCCCTAACCACTCTCTGCCAACCTGATCAACAACTAATTGCTCCCTTGCTAGCCCAATTGCCCCTAACTGCCCTCCCCTGTCAGCCTGGTCACACTTAACTGTCCTCCCCTGCAGGCCTGGTTCCCCCCCCCCCCCCCCGGATCCTCCCCTGCACACCCGGTCTTCTCCTACTGCCCTCCTCTGCAGCCTGGTTGTCCCCAACTGCCCTACCCTCCCAACATAGTCACTGCTAACTGCCCTCCCTTCCAGGCCTGTTCACCCCTAATTGCCCTCTCCTGCTGGCCTTGTTGCCCCAACTCACTTACAGGCCTGGTCCCCCCAACTGCCTTCCTTGCCAGCATGGTTGCTCCTAACTGCTCTCTCCTGCAGGCCTGGTCCTCCCCAATGCCATCTGTTGCAGGCCTAGTCAACCCTAACTGCCCTCCCCTACAGGCCTGGCCTCCCCCAACTGCCCTCCCCTGCTAGCCTTGGTCCCCGCAACTGTCCTTCCCTGCAGGCCCAGTCTCCCACAACTGCCCTCCCCTATAGACCTGATCACCCGCAACTGCTATCCCTTGCAGGCCCAGACACTCCAAACTGCTCTCTCCTGCAGGCTTTGTCCCTCCCAACTGCCCTCCCCTGCTGGCCTGATATCCCACAATTGCCTTCCCCTGCTGGCCATCTTGTGGTGGCCATCTTTGACCACATGGGGGTGGCCTTCTTGTGTGTTGGAGTGATGTTCAGTTTGCATATTACACCTTTTTAATAGGATAAGGAGAAAGTAGGCCTTGACTTTTAGCAGGCTATAATATGCAGCTAATATATAACATATATTTTTCTTATTGCTCTATTATATTTTATTCATGAGAAGTGATGCTGACTTTTAATTTACCTTAGGGTTATATATACATTTTGCCTTTCAAATAAATGTATCTTTTGAGTAAATGTAAACTTAAAGAACACTATCCTATATAATAAAAGCCTAGTATGCAAATTGTCCCTTCAACCTGGAGTTCAACTGGGAGTTCGACCAGGGGTCAGGTCTAGCCAGCCAACCATCCCCTGGCCCTGCCCCTGGGATGGGCTGGCCAGATCCCATCCATGAATGAATTTATACACTGGACCTAGTTTAAGTAAATAATAGTAAAGGGATAAGTGGATGACCACTTTTCATGGCTCATCTTTGCATGGGTACTCAAATCAGATCAATTTCATGAGTTATTAAATAGCCTATATTTGTCTATCATTTTGCTTAATATTTTACAAAATAATACAGTAAAACTTTATAATAATCACAAGCTAAATGTATTTTAAGGTTTGAAAGTGCTTTTTGACGGCTTCTGATATTCCGTACAGATTTTTAGATTTGTATTCTCCAGTTTGAGGTAGATGCTCACTAGAGAGGAAGCAAGGGTCAAGAGTGAAGAAGGGCTGCTCTATGTGACACCAGTTTTTTTGTGACGAGGAGGAAAAAAGCCCAGAACTTGACAATGAATAAGGTGCCACAACCTCTTGAATGAATGGTAACCTATGCGGAGGCCTCTCCATTTTTGTTTACTCACAATAAATCCACAGGGGAATATAAAGAAAAAATGAAATGTGCTCAGAAATTTAACATTCTGAAAGTTTTAGGATGGTCTGCTGATTGGTGAAAGGATGAAAATTCTATTTTATAAGATGAAAGTCAATAAGTTTTGTTGCACATACTAAGCTTGTTTTGAGCACATTTCATTTTCATCAGAATAATAACCATAATATTATGAATTAATTTAATGATAAGTCTATTCATGTTGCACTTTGTAATGTTTACAGTACTTGTGCTTTCATTACCTCTTCGGATCATCAGAAGATCTCATGATGTAGGCAGGGAAGGTATGATGGCAATTTTACAGATGAGAAAACCGCATTGTGGAGAGGTTTAATGAGTTCCAGAGAGGCCAAACCAAATATAAAAACACCTCTAGTGGCCTGATACATCTAATAAATGTGTTGATAAGCTCACCATAATAAAGCACAGAGTGATGGAGCTTGAGGCAAAACTTGAATCATATGCCTTCCATGAAAACCATATAATTCCCAATTTTTAAAAATACATGTTGCAAACAGGGCATGTTGGGGGTTGGATTTCACTCCTCTGGTAGTCAGTGCCATTGGGGCTAATCTCCTGACCCTGTCACTTCAACCAAATACTTACAGAAACTTTTTTCTGTCCCAAAATCTCTGTCCTCTAAGTATTTACATTCTAGTTGGTCATTGACAACATGGCTATAATGTGTGGTTTTGCAAACTATGCCTTGCACACCACTAGAAAAAAACATTCACATTCCAAATGAATTATGTAGCACACAAATGTACAACTGTCTCTAAACCATCCTGGTTATAAGCATAAAAGAAAATAGGGAATAATCAAGTGAAGTTAGAGGCATAGGAGAGTACCAAGTGCTAGAGAGTCAAATGTGAAAGACTTGCCAGTTAATTGGTGATCCACATAGTTTTTACATAATGGTGCCCTTGCCTGACCACAGTCCCCTTCAGAGAACCCCAGGCAATGCAATCAGTGCCATTCTGATTTTATCTGTGAGGCTGTTCCAAATCTGGATTTTCAGCTTTACTGAGATTTTGGCATTGCATTTTCTCTCAGGGTTCCTAGGAGATGTAGGCTTCTGCATTTCAAAGGCAAGATAAACTAAGAGATGCATTGGAAGAATGTAGGAGGGTAGGGCAAAACTCTGATAAATGAGCAATGAGTGGTTTGTTATGATCTCCTTAAGAAGGGCAAGTGAAGAAGAGGGCTGCCAAGGAAAACTTTACAGACCTTCAGCTGCAAGCTCCTCCTCCTCAGAGGTTCTCTCACAATCAAAGAATTAGTGATTAGTAAACTGGATTTAGATTTTCCTCATGATAATGTTTCAGTAAAGAGATTGAGTTACTTCATTTGAAAGTTCCCAAGATAGGAATCTCATTGACATATTATTAAGCATTTACATAGTACAATAGTTCAATGAGTAGGCAGAATACAAGGTTAGTAATTTTCTGCACTTGCTGCCTGGAAAACTCTCTCTCTCTCTTTCTCTCTCTCTCTTTCACACACACACACACACACACACACACACACACACACACTAACAACAACAATACTTAGCTTTTAAGCCTTTTGCTTGGAAGTGGCCTTTCTTAAACATATATATCATTTTATTTCTAAATTTGTCATTCCTTTTATTTTCTAATAAAGAAAAATCATCAAAGGTATATTTTAGAAATTATTTAAAGAAGATGGAGAAATGGTTGTGCTTAAATAGCTATATATATATATATATATATATATATATATATATATATATATATATATATATATATATTAGGGTGTGACAAGCTGGCTGTTAGCCATATGTCAGTGAAATAATTTGTAAGAAGATACATTTTTTTCTGACGAATTAAAATTTTGCCCTAGGAACTCATTTTCTACCTCCCTGCCAATCCTTCCCATATTGGGAATGGCTTCCTATCAGAGGAATAATCAGTTGACATCTCAATCTCATTGCTTTGTGAACCCTGATTTTTAGGTCTCATGTGGCATCAGTCATTGGAAAATCACCTAGGAGTGGTCAAGAGCAAAATGTAAACCCAAAGGTATAATTTCAGAGTAATCTACACCCCCTTACTTATTACATTGACATTGCACTTTTATATGAAACTCCCCACCATTGCCTCTTCTCCACATACATGTAAAGTTGTATGGGCATCTGTATTAGGGAAAGTACCTAGTATATGTTATCACAGATTGCTAGAAAGTACAAGCTAATTAAAAACAATCACACAATGATGAAGTCTGTTGCTTCCATTTGGTTCCTAAATGAAAAGTGTGAAATTTTGACAGTAAAAATAACAAACTAATGAGATTCAAGAGAGTTGCTACTGGTCTTCAACTAGTTGACTACAAATACAATTCTCCTTTCTGTCCTCCAAGTACTTGGTACATCAAGTGATTGTCCAGTAATAAATGAAACAAGAAAGAACACCGTATCTATAGAAAATGCCTTCAAAATAGCAAGTGGTTCACAGTTGAAAATAGACCCAAATGCAAAATATGAAAAAATAATGTGGTTAAAGAAAAAAAAAATGGGAATGAAATATGCCTAATTATTACCACAGACATTTTGAGAAGATTGGACTAATTATTTTTTTTTCTATAATTTCCTATTTTTAAAAATATAATGAGAATATGTTACTTTTATAGTAGTAAAGCATAAAGCAATATTTCCAAACATCAAATAAGGGGTATTACCTCTCTCAAGAGCTGCAAATGAGAAAAGTAATGGTGTATTCATTCATTGACAACACAGTGGAGGGACTTAGGTTGAGTCTGTGCACTCTAGACCAGTTTCCTCATCAACCAAGAGACCAATGACATGTTTGTGGTGGTTGGATCTACCTTAAGGAACCTCACAAATATTGTAAGTGATATTTCTACCTATCAGAAGCTGGCTTCCAGGAGGTCGTGCCTTTTATAGTTCTTCTTTTGAGCTGGCCACTGGTTAGGCTGCTCTTTTGTTTTAGAGCCAGAAACAATGCACCTGGCTCTCAGAATAGCACCAAGTCCCGTGTGGATCTTGGAACTAAAGCGAAAGACTCATGTCTGTCCTGGCACTTACCCCCAAGAATCTTCCTTATAGGAAATTGTGAACAGAGACAAGACACGAACTTAAGTAGGTATATAGTAGGTGTCTGTTATCCTAACCGGGACATTTATAGCACACTCCAAAGAAAATAAAATGGTATCACTCAGAAAGTGATACAGGCTTAAGAGTCTGATACCTTTAGTTGAAGATAACTCAAATACTGACACCAATAAATCAGGTCTCCATTTACCTCAATTGGATGCAACATTTTCATAAGTACATATATTCTGTTAATAGTAGAGACTTAAAATTCTTCCAGATCCTGACCATATTTGTAAACCCATGGACTTTTACAAGAATGAGTTTCAATTTTCATGGAGACAAGTGATCCCTCAAAACTTGTTCCATTTCATTTTGTGTTTACAGGAAGCATCACAGGTGACCAATGTTGCTTTCCTGGCACCTTAAAGTTCTGTTGATTTACTATCTTGCACAGTAATAGCCATGTGGCTTCTGCCTTCATTTAAGAAATGGGTAGTTTCAAATTATATTGGTGTTTAGTAAAGTTTTAAATTATATAAGTGATTCATTTGCCTTATTGTATTTAATGAGGTTGTAATTTCCTTTATTATTATTTTTTTCTCTAATTATGGTAAGGACATCCTCATCTGCCTACTTTTCCCATTTTCAACCCGAAGCGGTAGGAAGGGTTTAGGCGGGGGAGGACTCTGCTTAGGAAGCTGTCTATCTGGGAAATGATTTATGTGACATCAAAATGACTTCAATTCTTATAGTAAATAAAGAGAAGGTGAAAGAATAGCAAGGTGCCTTTTCTCCTTGAACCTATCCCTGGTCACATCAGAAAGGACACCACAGTTCCTATCTCCTGAAGATGGACATTGAGAAACATGTGAGACAAAAACATACATGCCTCTGCTTCTGAACATCTCTGGGCAACTTTGGAGGAATCTTGTTTGAAAGATATTCATTAACCAAGTAATAAAAGAGGGAAGATTCAGAACAATGAGTCTTCACAGAAAGCAGGTTCATAAAGCATAGAGGCATATTTCATCCTGTCTGACATTGGGAACAATGAAGTAGGACACAATGGAAAGGAGGCTTTCCCAAGCTCTCTCCAGTGACAATCTCTGTAACCTTCAGGACACAGCTGCCACCTCCTGCAAGTGACATGGAATGCAGTCATTTGACTATTACAATGTCCCTCATTTGTCAACAGAAAAGCTGCTAAATTGCTACTTTGAACAAATTTACATAGAAATTACCACCAATGATACTCAGCAAACAAGAAGGGAATTACAACAGAGAGGAGAATAAGCATCTCACTGGGCTCCCCATGGAGCTGCTGGCTGCTGAGCAGAACAGTCCTGTGGGTTACAGGGAAGTGAGGAGAGACTGGGACAGGCAAACAGGAAGGTCATTCAGAGCTCTGGCTACAGGCTTCCACCTCTTAAGGCTCTGGAGACAAGTTTCACATCTGGCTTGCTAACACTTGGCCTTTCCCTAGCTTTAGCTCACTTATCCCTCATACATTTTTCCTGCACTTTCCCCACCCACATAATGAAGAGGCTCTGCACTTCATTAAGGTTCACACCCACGGCCAAAGGTCAATTACTCAGTTGTTTCTGCTCCCCTCGGTCTGGGCAGTGGCTGATGTTCACTGTGTTCAACTTGCAGCCATGGTCAGTAAACTGTGTTGAGAGGAAACCTCCCCAGAGCTCCTGAGGGATGAGGTGCCTCTCTTCCTTCCTGTGCAAATGTTCTTTTGCTCTCTTTTGTGGCATCCAACAGCATTCCCTGGTTTCACACAAGCCTTTCTTTCCTGAGGCTTTTGCCCAAGGAGATGGCCCTTGATTTGCTTTCTGAATTTCTCTCTCCTTCCAGGATTAGACTTCAGCCTCCATGTACACAGCAGCCCACTCAATTTACAAGCCCCTTCTCCAGGTTCTTCAAGGCCTGTCCTCCTACACCTTCCACCCCATGGTTGTCATCAAACTCTCAACTCCACACTCTAGATATGTAAAGTCCTTTCTTTCTCATATTATCACATCAGACATTATAACTCTACATAGAACCAATCTAAAGTAAAACTGAATGCCCATACCATTCCCATATCTCTGAATTTGTCATTCTGTTCCCCATGATGAGAATAACCTCTCCTTCCCCCCCAAATACATCAAAGTCCTGATCAGTCTTCAAGAGTAATGCCAATCTAACCTCCTGTGTGGCCATGTAGATTCCAACATTATAATGCTTTGTAAATTTGTAATTTTCTGCAGTAGTTCTGGAGCTCAATTGCCTGGATTCAAGTCTTAAATCTACCACCTATTATCTGTGAGACAATAGGTGAGTAATTTGATTTCTCTGAGTCACAGTTTCTTCATCAGCCCAAAATGGGGATAGTCAGTACTTATCTTACAAGGCTATGAAGATTACATGAAACGATGCCTAAATAATTTACACCATAAAAACCCAATAAGTGTTGAATGTAATTGTTACCTTTTTATTGCAAATAGGAGCTAGTTTAATGCTAGACCCATGAGAAAGAAAATATTTACTTGATTGAACTCACACACACACACACACACACACACACACACACACACACACAGGCAGAGAATAATTCCCAGAAATGGCATGACAAATTCCTAACTCCCTTAAGTCAAAAAGAACTCCTCTTTAAAATGAAAATATATCACAAGGAGTCACTGCCCATATATGAATAGGTAACATAAAAGAAAATCTCTTGTAAACCGTAAAGCATTCTAGAAAAGTGAGACTTCTATCTGTGCTCAAAACCTGTTAGTTGAACCTGGTGAGCCCTGTTCCACGTGAGAGCTACAAGGTTGATGTGAAACAAATGAGGCCTCTTGTTGTGGAAAGAACACAGGCTTTAAAAGCACAAAGAGCTGGCTTTCAATTCTACAGCAATCATTTATTTATTTTTAAATATATTTTATTGATTTTTTACAGAAAGGAAGGGAGAGAGATAGTTAGAAACATCGATGAGAGAGAAACATCTATCAGCTGCCTCCTGCACAATCCCTACTGGGGATGTGCTCCCAACCAAGGTACATGCCCTTGACTGGAATCGAACTTGGGACCCTTCAGTCCGCAGGCCGATGCTCTATTCACTGAGCCAAACCAGTTTCAGCAACGGCAATCATTTATTAGCTATGTGACCTCCGTCCAATAATTGCCTGGTCCTCAATGTCCTTATTAGTAATATTTGGGAAAGCCCTGACTAGTTTATTGAGATGCCTAGAGCCACTTACATATAAATAAACCTTAGCTAGATGCCCCTCACCCTCCTACCACATGCTTTCAAGAGAAAGTTTGGGAGTGGAAAACAGAATGAGACCCATTAATGCTTAATTACAGTGCAACAAACATGCACGTGCAAAGGTAATACTAATAGCAAAAGAGTTCTATTTTAATTTCTTCTTATTGTAAGGAACAGTGAAAAATTAATTGAGAGTTGCTCTTTACAAGATAAGAGAAGCATGGGCAAATTGAACAGGTACCATAGAAGAAATGCAAAGGTAAAGATATTACATTTTCCTTGTGCGGAAGCCTGTCTGGCTTTTTCTAGAATCATTTGCGGATAATTTTATAAAAACAATTTAGCATGCAAATGTGTCCCTATAGGCCCTAAAATGGTCTATTAAAAACTTCACAGGATTGTGGTTGGAATCACAGCATTTGTAACATTCTGTCACTTCAGGGGTGAAAAATAGGACTGCTACTATTTCATCAGTTCTGAGTATCAACAATGGATTAGGGATTGTAGGAAAAAATAGGATATGAATTTTGATCTCTGATGCTGAAGTTAGTTAGGCCTTAGGTCTTCCAATAAATAGTTTCAAGTTTAAAAGGAACAAAGAAAGGTTATTTTTAAATGGCCCAAGGGAAATTTTACAAAGAGATCCAAAGATACGAAACTACATTTATACCCTTTACCCAAATAACCCCATATGAATAAAACCTTCATAGAGATTAAGGTACATATCTGCCTTATGTATCTCATTGACAGTACTAAGTGTGCACAAAATACTCAGGAGAACTCTAAAACCCTGCCTCTTGATGAGCAGAGAGGGCTTTCAATTTAAATGATTCATCTAAAAAGAGTCTCCCACACAGAAAATTGCATGAGACTTAATTCATTTACCTAAAAAGGATAAAGGATTGACTCAAGCCAAGGTGAATTCAAACATCAATTCTCTAGGCTGTATGTCAGAAATTTCTAATAACCTAGTTTTTGGATCATAAGTCCATTAACTCTTACTAAGATTTTCAAAAGAAAAGAAAAAAGAGGAGATCAAGAAAGGGAAGGGAAGGTGTGAGACAAGATGGCAGAGGAAAGAAGGAAAGAAAGAAGGAAGAAAAGGAGGGAGGGAGAGAGGGGAATGGAGAGAAAGATGAAGGGAAGAAGAAAGAAAACAAACAATGGAGATAACTATATTCTTAGCTGAGGAGAAAAGTGGACATTAGAAGTAAAAAAAATAGCATTTCAGAAAAAATGCCTTACTCACTTTGTTCCTTAACAAATTCTTTAGTGGCTGGTACTCTAATACTTTTGCACCAAAAGTGGTCTCATAGCAAGAGCTACTTCGGCAAGGGTGATGGTTTGAAGCTGCATGGGAGATGGAGACATTGGCAGACATCTGATTTTCAATAAGACTTCTGAAACTTCTAGGGGACTTAGAGAGATGTTCCAGGAGTGCTTTAATTTAAAGAAGTGGATTTGTCACGTGTTTACTCTCATCTAAGGAGCTACATGTCTGACTTCATTATTAAATAGGAACTCGCCTGCCATTAAAGTCCAGAGTTGCACTGAAAATGATTAGCATGACAATCAAATTCAACACCTCTAGGAGCTGGAAAGTTGACAAATGTGTGAATTATGCTGGTTTTATAGAATTGGGGTGAGAGGGGTTTTAAAATGGAAAGGGCATTTCCAATGTAATGTCATTTAAATATTGCCCAAACATACCATTTCAGGGCTAAATTTTCTTCCAGGAGACACCACATTGCAATTTCTGCAAGAATTTTCTCATAATAGAGGTATCTTGAGGGCTTCTTCTAAATGATGAGGCAATGCTTTAGACCACCAGAAGCATCGGGCAGCCATTACTCCACCTTTGTGCCTTGCTTCCACATTTATGACTTAATTTTCTTTCAATATAGAAAACACCAAACCATTGTGATAGTTAAGGACATACCTGGAAAATGAAAAGTGGCTGCTTACCCTTCATCTGGAAGAATATACATTTTAATAGACACACAACTGCACACAGAAAAATGTGTCTGAGTGTTCCCACACCAATATCTAGTTAATATAAATAATCATGTAGGGAGGGGAAAAATGCTCCTCTTTGAAAGGTAATAAAAACATTTGCATCAAATGTCTCTAAAATTGCAGAAAATCTCCCTGCAAAAAAGGAAGCAAAGCCAATCTTGACTTCTCTAGGCTTCTAGATCTTAAAGCAATCAGCCAGCTAATATTTATTCTACAATACAGACAAAAGTCTACCTTCTGTCAAAAGGAAGAGAATGAATTGTTTTCCCATAATGGTGTTTTCTTTTCAATCAATTTCCCTTCAAGCTTGATTTAAGAAGGTACCATGTCAGAACCTTAGGCTGGTGGATGAAATCTGGGACAGTTCCCCATCAAAGGTGAAAATTATGAGAGGTAAACCTGCAGAGTTCAATCTAGATGCTGCAATGCTCCCTCCTCCTTCCCATTCACTCCCTTTTTCTTTCTTGTCAACTATAGGTGTTTGCAGCACTGGAAAAAAGCACATAGGAGCCAAAATAAAAAGGCCAAGATAAGCCAAAGAACTGAAACAGAGACAAAAAAATCCTCTAAGCATATTTTCTCCCCTCATAAGTATATTTAAATTCAATCTAATTCATCAAATATTAGTTCTACCTAGTGTCAGGAACTGAGGTGCTGGATATTTAAAAGATGAATGCGTATACTCAATTGCCTTTGCCCTAAAAAATCTTATAGTCCAGTATGATAAACTGCTAAAATACTCTGTAAAATACTATTATAACTACTTTGTTTGTTTGTTTTGTTAATCCCTATCCAAGGATATTTTTCCATTGAGCTTATAAAGGGAGTGAAAGAGGGAGAAAAGGACAGAGAAAAACACTGATGTGAGAGAAATATTATACATTGATTGGTTGCCTCCTGTACACATCCTGACCAGGACCTGGGCCAGGGAGGAGCCAGCAACCAATGTATGTGCCCTTGACTGGAATCAAACTCAGGACCCGTTGGTCAGTAGGCTGACACTCTGTCCACTGAACCATAACTACTTGTATATGAACAAAGATGGCCTTTGAATAGATAGTATTTTTAGAATTAAATGTAATCTATTGAAAAATGAAACCTAATACACTTCTCCAGTTTTGACTGTGGTTATTCATCCATCTATCTAAGCTACTTTTTTGTCTCCTCCATTTCACTTAACTCTGTACATTTTGTCAGCAACTAAACTCTGTTGAGTATACTCACAACATTTTTCTGGCATTTGTTCCCTCTTACTTCCATGGTTATTCAATTAGTCTCATCCTCCTCATTTCTTTCCTGAAATTGTGCAATAGTTTAACTGTGATCTCATCCATGGGCATTCTCCAGTTACACTGCTGCCACTGTTATCTTTCTAAATCACATTAGTGGTCCTGGCACAGTTCTTTCTAAAAACATCTACTGCAGCTCTGATGCTGCCAAATCACCTTCAAACTCCTTGACCTAGAATGCAAGTCACTTCACAGCTGGACAACAATCACTTTGGCCACCAATCCAGTGGATCACTCACTGTTTCTTGTATCTTAACACCATTGTTCAAATGGCACTCTCATTCTAAAAGGAGTCATCCTACTTATCCCTTCTCCACTGGACAAATGTCTATGCATCATGTAATACTTAATTCAAATGATACCCCACCCCCTAAGGGAATTCCCTGAACTCCCAGGAAAAGTGTATTTGCCTCCTCAATTGTATTCACATAGTACTTTATATGTACTTTATCATATGGTTCTATGGATATTTTAATTTCTGATGTTCTCAATAGAGGATATTGGCTGAAAATTAAGTCAAGAGTAATTGTTTTGTTTATGAAACTTTTAAATGATGGCACTTAATAGAATGAACTGATTATAATCAGCAGTTTAAGACCACCAATAGAGGCTATTTAGAACTACATTTTGGTTGTCACTTCAGGTAAAATGCACTTAATTTTTTTAAATAAACATATGCCATTTAAAGCAAGGAATGAATTTACAACCATGGGGAGGATATAAGAGAGAACTGATGTCTTCTTTATTTTTCAAGCCTTTTAGAAATGGCAGTAAATAACAGCATGGTTTTCTAAAACTAGTTGTCAAGGTAGATATAAAGGAAAGAAATGGTTAACTACCAACTTTTTCTTATATTCCTATATATCTTCTGTAGATTTGGCTTCTTTCAGAAAACAAACAAACAAACCAAAAAAAAAAAAATCCAACAACAACAACAACACTCCGAACATCTCCCTATTTTAAAATTTTGGTGTTGCTGAACAAGTCTAGCCTTAAAGGTTGTAGTTCCTAGTTCTCAGTTCAAATACTGTTCACTAATTCTGATACCTAAGACAGGTCAGGTAACCTCCTAACCTCCATTAGTCTCAGTTTTCTTTTAATAAATTAAATTATTTGCCCTGAAAACATCAAAGGGAAGTGGAAAGGATCAAAGTGTAATAACTATGATAGCTCACATTTATTAAGAACTCATAAGGAACCAAACCCAGTGCTAAGTGCACTTTATACATAATTTCACTTAGTCACATTACTCAAGGAAGGTAGGCAATAGCAAGAAGGAAACTAGGGTACAATTATTGATATAAGAGTAAGATGGAAAAGCAAAGACTCTTGGGAAAAGTAGGTAAAATCTATTTCCAAATCAAAAGAGAGAGCTTGACTGTTCTTGGATCTGGAGATGAGCTCTGCTGTCATATCACTCACCATTTGATTTGGCCTACCCCATGGGAAAAACAAAACAAAACAAAAAACTGTCTTATATGCAATAAAGGTGAAAAATATGCCTGTTACAT
Source organism: Pipistrellus kuhlii (assembly GCF_014108245.1). Taxonomy (NCBI): domain Eukaryota; kingdom Metazoa; phylum Chordata; class Mammalia; order Chiroptera; family Vespertilionidae; genus Pipistrellus; species Pipistrellus kuhlii. Next base: position 8,395,714 of record NW_023425404.1, read on the forward strand.
TTGCTAAATGGTAAGTTTGCTACATCATATAAAATTTGCTAATATTCTTCTACAACTCCATAGTTCTCTTGGCATAATGCATTTATGTTTTTAATTTTGTGCATAAAGAGATACATATATACACATCCCATATAATAAAGAGGTAATATGCAAATTTTCTATCACACCCTCAAACAAGATAGCCCCATGTAGTCACAAAATGGCCGCCACAAGATGGCCAACAGGAAAGGGTAGTTGTGGGAGATCAGGCCAGCAGGGAAGGGCAGTTGGGAGGACCAGGCCTGTAGGGCAGGGCAGTTTGGGGGACCAGGCCTGTAGGAGAGGGCATTTGGGGGTGACCAGGCCTGCAGGGGAGGGAAGTTTGGGGAAACCAAGCCAGCAGGGGAGGGCAGTTGGGGGACTAGGCTTGCAAGGGAGGGAAGTTGAGGGTGACCAGGCCTGCAGGGGAGGGCAGTTGGGGGTGACCAGGCTGGCAGGGGAGGGCAGTTGGAGGCAATCGTGCTGGAAGGGTATCAGTTAGACATTGATCAGGCTGGCAGGGGAGTGGTTAGAGGGTGATCAAGCTTGCACGCAGGCAGGTGAGAAGTTGGAAATCAGCAGTCCCAGATTGTGAAAGAGATGTTCCAGATTAGAGAGGGAGCAGACTGGGCGAGAATGTCTCTGGTGGTTACAGCAATTCTCACCTCATTTGAGGACATTATGGCTGGATAAGAAGGCAAACAGAATACATCCCTGCTGCTCACAAAAAGCATGGAAAAGGTCACATTTTTCAAATCTCTCAAACCCCTGTACCAATATGTCAAACATATGTAGGTAAGGAGAGTGCATTAAAACTTGAATGTGTTAAAGTCAAAGTTTTCTGATTCACATAAGCACCACATGTCCAACCTAAGCATCTATCCTTAATTTCTCAAATCTGCTAGATGAAGACAGCATGAACATTATTTCCCAATGACACTGTCATGGCCGGTTTCCACTTTCCAATCTATACAGTGTGAAAAGACAGAAACTAATGGATAATGGAACAATTTAATTTGGTTTGAATGACAAACAATCTTGCTTTTTCAAGACAACAAATAAAGCTCCCAAATATGATGAAGGTATTTTTTCTTCCCACAATTTCCTGTGTTTCTATTGCTAATTAATGTGCATGTATATATGTATATGGCATTTTTATAAGGCACATTTCCAAGAAAACCTCTGAGGGTATAATTTCATCTTAAAGATACACTTGAATTCAGACTATGACTTGAAATCATGGGACTATTGATTTTTTAATTTGAAGGTTTATCAGATCTTATTAGAAAATCTCAGGACATTTGACATCTATTACTGGAAATTCTTGGAAATGTAATAATCCATTAAGAACTTTCAAAAAGGGGGAGGATGGGAGTGACCTGGAAGAGGTTAATGGGGGGAAAAGAGGACCTATGTAATACTTTCAACAATAAAGATTAAAAGGAAAAATAAAAGAAAAAGGCAAATAAAAATAAATAAAAATTTTAAAAACGTTTAAACCATAATGGAAGTTTGCTACATTCTGAAATAGAGGTAAAAAAAAATGCATGTAGTTAACAAAGGGCTTAAGTGACCAGTGATAGCAAATCAGAAATTTTCTAGATATTCATTTGATATTTGTAAAGTTAAAGAACAGGCAAAAACAATGTAACCTTATTTTTTTTTATATTTAACATGATATGAGAATAAAAGTTTATTTATAAATGTAAATGATATAAGTGAAATCTATAAAGCCCATCTGCATGGTATTACTTATTAGGACCATCTTCCTTTTCTTACACAGAATATGTTAATGACACTAAAATGACAGTGTAGGTGTATATAGATAGGCTTAAATACACAGTTCACCATAGACTTATGTGGGGAAAGGGACCTCCCCGCCCCCTTCCTTCTTCTGGTTCTTCTAGATTAGGGGTGTCGAACTCAATCAGAGAAGGGGCCAAAATCTAAAATCCAGCCTAAATCGCGGGCCGAATGGTTTACTGAACAGTCATAAACTGTCATTGTGATGGAAACGCAGCGGAGTGCAGTGATGACAGCGTGGTGCGGGCCACATTGCAAGGCCTGGCGGGACGGATTTGGCCCGCGGGCCTTGTGTTTGACACATGTGTTCTAGATGAAGAGTCAAATCAACATGAGCCAGATTGAGAAGAGAAAATAAAATTTAATTCTATGTGCACAGGAACCCTATACACTTGAGAGGTTCAGAGACAGAAAAGGAAACTGAGGTATATATGACATTCTGAGCAAGGGCTTAAGTAAGGCACCTTGGGATTTCAGAAAGTTATTGCAGAGATAGCACATGTTTAGTAATTAGTAGTTTACCCTCCCATATACTTAGGTTTTTTTAAAAAAAGTTATCTCTGATAATCTCTTATGGGAAGGCACATCATTCAAATTCCTAGTTAGATAATGGAACAGAAGGCAGAAGTTCTACTTGAGCTTATAGGGTCTTGGTTGATTTTAGCTCAAAATAATCTGTGCACCACAGAGGTATATCTTAGAGTAACTCATTATGGACCTCCATAGTCTCTGATCAAGAGAATTGCTAAAGTGTTCTTTGACAAGACAATACATCCTCTAAAAAGGCCAAATGAAGTTATGTCTTTTATTTTTGAAGCTCATTAGATGACCCTGTGCATGGGTCACACATTCACCACTTAAACTAGATCCATAAGCAAAGGTTGTTGGATAATTATCTTAAAACACCTTCATGTTCTTCTCATTTTAATTATGTCATAACTTATTCCAAGGCACAATTTAGGCTAGTGGTGTCGAACTCAATCAGAGAAGGGGCCAAAATCTAAAATCCAGCCTAAATCGCGGGCCGAATGGTTTACTGAACAGTCATAAACTGTCATTGTGATGGAAACGCAGCGGAGTGCAGTGATGACAGCGTGGTGCGGGCCACATTGCAAGGCCTGGCGGACGGATTTGGCCCGCGGGCCTTGTGTTTGACACATGTGATTTAGGCAGCTTTGGAAAAACCATTGGCCCTGAAAGTGAGAAAGAATTCTGAAATTTTAGGGTTGGAGAAAACTTTGAGAAGAAAGGTGCTTTGCTTACAAACTTCCCATTAAGTCATCCCCCCAAACTCCTTGTTCCTTCCTATGGAAATCCATCTTCTGATGGCTTTATCTAATGTCTTCTGCTTTGGGGCTAGCTCAATGGCCTTGTTCATCTCACCAAATTTGTATACTGTTTCCCCCAAGGAAAGAAATGGACAGTGTTTTGAGATTTGGGGTTGCTGATTTGGAATATCAATTTTCATTTTTTCATACTAGGTTCATATATCTAAAACTATATCTGATGTTTCAAACAAGTTCTAATACCAATCATTAGCTTCTCCTCCTTTAGTTCCCTAGTGATTTTAACAAGACATACAGTCTTTCTCTTTCTTTCCAATACTCCAATAATTTACAACTTTGTTTGGGTCTTGGCCCTATAACCCCAATTAGGCAATGGCCTTATGATTTAACCTACAGAGTTTCACACTTCTGCCAAATCCAATCCTTTAAAAACCATTCTATTTCACAGCCTCTTTTTTTTAAAAAAATGATCCTAGTGCCTTCCAGAATGTAGAAGTCAGGAGACTTAGAAAATATTGCAGTATGTCAGAGCTTTATTTCTATTCCCATGTTTTATTCTATCAAAAAGGTTATCATTAGAAAATTATTTATAAATATTTTTAGGTTTTTCAAAGTGTCTGTTTAGCAAAGCATTTTACTTCTGAGAAATGCCACCTCACTGCTTTGTACAGAATGATCTAGGTGATGCCCTTCTGGCACAAGATATGCCATGGAGATGAACTGGCCTTCTCCAGTGACAATCAAATGTCAAACCTTTCATGGTCCTTGTTTGGCCTAATCTTTTGAGGAACTTTAGGGATACCTGACCTTATTATATATGCTGGTATGAGAAGAAAGAATATATCCCAAATTAGAAGATAAAAAATGTATAATTTAAAATATAAATTTAATAGTTCTATTATTTTTTAGGATCTGATACTCTGGACAAAACCATTGAGCCTGACTTACATTTTCTGAGAAATGGGTTAATGAGCAAAAATCTTATAAGGTCTTAGTACAAGGACAGAAGAAAATAGATATGAAAGCACTATTGTAAAACTGTCAAATACCCTAGAAATCAAAATCATTGTATTTGAAACAGTTTACATAACCCTAAATTTCTGCTATTACTCTTCACAAGTGTCTGAATTTTAACATTGTTTGAAGTGCTCTATAAGAATGTTCATAATTCTAGACATTTGTGTATGTCTCGGGTTTTCAGGTGGAGTGTGTGTGTGTGTGTGTGTGTGTGTGTGTGTGTGTGTGTTGGTGGAGGCACATCACTTTTCATAACTGATTCTCACCAAAATGCTAGCTTCCAAGAGGCAGAGCAATGTGGGCAGTAGTTGTTTCAACAGTACACAATTACTGTGATGACAAGCAAATTTTTTCCTAGAACAGAATGTTTTCTTGTTACTTTCCCCCAGATGGAGGCCAAAAGACTCCATAAATAACTGATGGATAGAAGCAGGCCCCTAATGGAAGATCCACCTATTGAAATAGTTGCAAATGCCTGAGAACTTCAGGGTTAGACCTTATTCTCTCACCAGAGAGTATGCAAAATTCATGACATACAAAAAAGACTTACATCTTATTTGGGGGAATATTTCCCTTCTGCTCCTGGGATTCCATGGACCCAAATGGCCTTAAGGGGTAAATATAGATTAAGGAACAGCATTAAGAACACAGCCCCGCTTAAGTGGTCCAGCACCAGCATGCTTCTGCGGTCCTTCATCACTGAGGAGGTCACTGAAATCTTTTCTAGTTCCCAATTCCTTGGGTCTCACAACAGCAATTGGGACCAAGCTTGAGGAGCAAGACTCCATAGCTTTCCAATTTGTGTTTTACAGTGATCATTTTTGCCTTTACATTCTTACATTCTTAAGAATTCTGTTATCAAATCATCACATTGTATACTTTAATATCTTGCAAATTTAATTGTCAATTATACTTCAAGGAAGTGAGGGGGACATTCCTTTTCTAACCTTGCAGTCCCTGGGAAAGACACTATTGACGGTAAAGTGTGTATTTTTGAAGTTCATTTTCTTCTCTCCTCTCCTCAGGAGTTACTAGGGGCTCCATGGTGCAGCCTGGGCCTTGGCTCATTGGTGCAAGGAACAAGGCTGAACTCAGTAATCTGAACTGTTAACCTAGTGAATTTCCTTAGAATGCAATGAATCCTCTTCTCCAAATTCCATTATCTTTTATTCAGCTTCTAATGGATTTCGCCTTCTTACTTGAAAATCACCACCAGAGACTGAGGAGTCTGGAAGAACAAACCCTATCACTTATTCATTTTCAGTGCTTATAAACTTGTTCATTAAAAAGGAAACATGAAACACAGCATATTATTTCTAGCTTAGTAGCAACATATCTGTAGAGGACACTTGAGGTGTGGGTTGATAGACTTGATCTGCATCCTGGTCCTGTTTGGTGGAATGTACAGAGCATGAACACATGTGTGTAGGGAATACAGAATGAATTATGCCATCAGGGTGTCTGGTAGAGGCCAGTGACATAACCACAGGTGTCATCTTTCAGTGGTTTTGAATTCCTAGAATTCATGCCTTTGAAAATCCAGTTCACTGGCTTGGAAACAAATAATTTTATCTAATGGTGTGTTTATAAATTCAAATCTAGACAGGAATTGGTGAAAGTACCCTTGGAGGAAAAGAAAAACAAATAATACATGATAAAGATAATAAGAGGAAGAGAAGGAAGAGAAAAAGGAGGACAAAGAAGAGGAATAAGAGGAGTAGTGCTGAACAGTAGTATGGCATAGTGGAAAGATCTTTAACTATGAATATAGCTCTGGTTTCACATCAAGGCTTAGTCAACAATGAGCTCTGTCATCTTGGGGGACTGATCTGACATCTCTGAACTTTTGTTTCCTCATTCATAAGATACCAACCTCATAGGAATTAAATGAAATATCTCAGGTTAGGCACCCATACAACTGACATATCTCTGCAAATAACAGCTACTAGTTAGTAGATCTTTGCTTCTTGAATTTAACAATCACTTATTTGATTTAATAATTGAAATTATGAAACCACTCATCTTTCTGATATTACTAAGCTCTTTTTCATAGGGGAGGGTGCAGAATAGTGTGGGTCATCAAGAAACCCTTCTTAGACTTTTCTTACTTCTCTGTTTCAGAGAGCCGGACATTCACACCAAATTCAGCCTGGAGGTTGCCTTAAGAAATTGTTTTAGCAAGTTCCTAGAGAACAGAGATAATAACACTGCTTTTAATTTATATTATGACACCTTTTTAATACATATGAATTAATTTTATCTTCCAGATCTCCCTAGGGGAGATCAATAGGATTTCTCTGAATTATTATTATTGTCATCACATATGCAGAGAGAGAGGTTTTATGACTTTGCCAAAGTAACAGTGTTGGAGATGAGACTGAAAGTCAGCTCTCCTTTTTGCTAGGTTGTGTATGTTTCCACAGGGCTACACATACATTCTGCCACAATAAATAAGTGTTTGGATAACCATGATCAGTGCACCTCTGTCCTATAGTCTCTCAGGGCTTAAACATTTTTCCCAAGATGTGTTTGCTTATATCTCATGTACCTCCCAAATTCCTTTCTATAGTATCTCAATTACTTGCACATAGTAATTGAGATGGACTGAATAAAAGATGGACTAAAAATTATGCATGGCCTTTTAGCCTAAGGGGCAAAAATATCTGCTAGTTATTGTGATGGAAACATTTTTACACAATTTCTGACCTTGGTCATCAATGCAAGGCAGGGATTCAGTAGATGCTGATGAAACAAATAAAATTTCAAATTTCTCATCTACATACAGAAGATTTGATATTGTAGTAGCCAAAGAGAAACTAGAATATAGAATGGGTCTGGAAAAGAGAGAAAGCCAGATTTTATTCTCATGAATGTCAATGGACAACTTTAAGCAAAATAACAAAGATTAAAAGTCAGTTTAACTGTCTCTAAAATGGAGACAATGAGGACATTCCTCTACATTTCCCTCCAAGGGATAATTTTTAAATGAAGGAAAATGATAAAGTACCTGGAATACTCTGGATACAAGCAATCCAGAATTCAAGTCCCTGGACTCTCTGCAGGAATGAGGGAGACAGTCACTCATTATATAAGACTGACACTGTCCTGCCGGCCCATTTCTAAAAAGAGCCCCCACTGAAGTCCCCAGCCAGCCTGGTTTCAAAACATTGGCAAGACTTTGTTCTGCCTTTTAACTGAAATTATATTGCTACCTGAAGAACTAAAGATATATTTAGAAGACAGACGCTTCCCAGTTTTTTGTCTTCTTTAAAGTTTCCTAATTGAGAATCATCTTCCATAAAATTACATAGCACTGGGATTGGGAAAACAGTCAGGAACATCTATTATATAACAAAAAGTCTTCATTTTTCTGACTTTTTTCATATTTTTTCTTCTACAACAAATACATAGCTGAACTTTTTTGCTTGCTGGCAGTATGTGCCCTCTGTTCTATCAGGTATTCTCTTTCAAATTAACTTCAGTAACACACTCAATTTATGAAATCCTCTCTAGTGTTAAAAACATGTAACACAACTTTGAATTTTATACCCACATTTCTAAGAAAGGGTTAATGGTGGCTTCATTTTTTGTTTTTTGTTTTTACTAAAAGGTGAGTGGAAAATATATGGATATGACACAAGCATTCATTGAGGATATGGATATAGGATATGGATACTATTGGTTGTCATACATATTTATTTTTTCAGTAAATAATGTATTTTAAGCCTCTAATATAAACCAATCTTTGAATAAGGCTGTAAGAATAGTATATCTATCATCTATCTATCTATCTATCTATCTATCTATCTATCTATCTATCATCTATCTATCTATCTATCTATCTATCTATCTATCTATCTGTATCTATTGATCTATCTATCTCTTCAAGGATATAAGAGTTAGACAAATACAAAGTTGTCTGCAATTAATAGAGGGGACTAAATGTAAACTCCTGTGACAGTTTGGCTCAAGTTAATCTGACCGGGATTTACAAACCAGCAGAAATGTCTAGAAGGGCCAGGCAAGTAATGGGATTGAAGCTAAGCCAGAAATGGGTCAAAAGGGAGAAAAGATTGATGAGAAACACAAAGTTCAAACCATGGAGTAAGAAGACCAAGTTAGTTTCAGCTATGAATTGGTGCTAGCTAATGCATCTGATTTTTAAAATTGTAATGATTAAGGTTGTTATGTAATTTTTTATATAAAAATGTAATTATATTGGACACTGCGGTGCACTGCCCAAATCTCCCTGACTTGTTGCCAAAGCTTTTGGGAGTGCTGGCTATAAACAGCCTTCAGAGAATCACCACATCCAAGATTATGCTCTTCCCAGGATGGTCTGTATTCAACAACTTACTGATGCAAGAGTATAATAAAGCCAAGGCCTGGCTATTTTGTCCCAACTCGTTCTGAAAGGTCATTTTAGCTACAGAGCACCTTGTGAGGTTGGGTGAGGCTATCACTGGGCCTGCATCACAGCTAAGCTGCTCCCTCTGCATAATCTTCTCTCCCTGCCCCACACACACTTTTTCACAGGTGGAAAGCCAAGGAATCTCCTAAAATTCATGTGACACATTAAATTCTACTTCAGAGACTACCTCTGGGAAACTCAGTCTGTGACTACTAGCAACTAATGGTTTCTGTTTTTTGCTAATTTACTTTTTAATTATGGTTGATATATAATATTAATTTCAGGTGTATAGCATAGTGATTAGACATTTAGGTACCTTACAAAGTGAGCGTCCCAATAAGTCTAGTACCCATCTGACACTCTCCAAAGGTATTACAATATTATTGACTGTATTACCTGTGATGTACTTTGCATCTCCTTCACATTTTATTTCAGTAGATCCTTGGGTTGTGTCTGAGATCTGATCCCATGGCATGACTTAATGCAATTTTCACCATAAGTCGGAACCCACCTATATATGCACTATGTCACTCACATGGAGCACATACACAGCAGTAATGAAGTGAAACAGTAAAACTATTTTAAAAGATAAAAATCCCTGACCTTTACTTGTGGTAAATAAAATAATAAAAAACATAAAGCACATATGTACATATGTTGAAATGACAGAACTTTTTTTAAATAAATGGGAGATGGCGATGTAACCACAAAATGATATATGTCAAGTTTGACATAACCCAAAATCTGTCTGTACTGGCAATTTGTACTTCTTAATCCTTTTCACCATTATGCCAATCCCCTCAACCCACTTCTCATCAGGCAACCATCTATTTGTTCTCTGTATCTATGAATTTGTTTTGTTGGTTCATTGATTTTTTTTTTTTTATTCCACATATAAGTGAAATCATATGGTAGTTTTCCTTCTCTGTTGGCTGACTTCTTGTGTTATTTGTTTTTATTATTAACACTAGAGGTCCGGTGTGTGAATTCATTCACCAGTGGGGTCCTTTGACCTAGCCTATGGGATCAGGCCAAAAACAGCTCTCTGACATTCCCTAGTGGATCTCAGATTGGGAGAGGGCACAGGCCAGGCGAAGTGACCCCACCAGTGCACGATTGGTGCTAGGGAAGGACATGGGAGGTTGGCCAGCTGGGGAGGGACTTCAGGAGAGCTCCAGGGCATATCTGGCCTGTCTTACTCAGTCCCAATGGGCCAGAATCCAGCAGTAAGTTAACCTACCAGTAAAAGCATCTGCCCCCTGGTAGTCAGTGCATGTCATAACAAGCAGTTAGCAACCTTAGTATATCATTAGCATATTAAAATGTGATTGGTTGAATGGCCAACTGGAAGATTAGACACTTAGCATATTAGGCTTTTATTATATAGGATGATGGATGCCAAACAAAACCAATGCAAATTTAAATTATCTGGCCTAAGCCAACAAATGGTGTAGACCAGTACTGTCCAAAGGGAAAATAATGCAAAACAAATATATAATTTTAAAAATTTTGGAACTATATTAAAAAATTAAAAAATATTAAAAATAATAATATATTTTATGTAACTCAATATAGTCAAAATATTACCATTTCAAAATGTAATAAAAATTTTAGATTATTAATATGTTTTAAATTCTATTTTCCTTATTAAACCTTCTAAATATTGTGTGTATTTTATACTTGAAACACATTTCAATTAAGACTCGATTTTTTAAATTATAAATACAGTAGTTAAAAAAAATAGGCTTAGAGTTGTAAGCACATGAGTTTATTATTATATTAATATTTATTTATTCATTATAGTATTTTCCATACAAACAACTGTAAACGTATGCCCACCCCTGTATACGATCTTTATAGAAATTTCATGAAATTTACCATTGAAAATGTAGATTTATATACCTAAGTTGTATATTTAACTTAAGTATTTTCCAATGACTAAATTAAACATTAATACTTAATGTTAAATTGAAATTAGATAAAGTTAAATTGAATTAAAAATCCATAGACAGAGAGCAGGCTGATAGCTGTCAGGGTGGTTAGGGGCTGGCTGGAGGTGTTCATGGAGGGACTGAGCAAAATAACCCCACAAAACTCATAGATACAAACAACAATGTGGTGATTGCTGGGGATGAGGGAGGGGGATGTAGAGGAGGGTAAAGGAAGTTAAATGATGATGGATGTAGATGACTTGGGGTGGTAAAAACAAATATAGTGTATAGATCACGTGTTTTGAAATTATGCATCTGAAACCTATATAACTTTGTTAGCCAGTGTCACCCCAATAAATTTAATAAAAAAGGAAAAAAATTGCAGTTCCTCAGTCATACTACCTAAGCACGTTTCAAGTGCTCATTGGCCATTTGTGGAGTGTGACTAGTGTTGTCAGTTTAGTGCAGGCATGAGTTGTGCTAAAAAAATTTTAAAGTCCTCTAATGAACAGTTTGCATGCTATGATGCCCAAGCTAAGCCATACAAAAGTAGTGGGTAAGATAATTGAAAAAAAAGGAAGCAAAATTACAAAAACATGTTTTCAAAGAAAGCTGCTGCACAATCATTGGGTATCACTCATTTGTCAATAAGAACAATCTTACTGGCAAAGTATAACTCATGCAGTGCATAAAAGTGCTGGGTCTTTGTAGCTAACAATAATCAGCAAGAGATGTAAAAGATGAACGAGAAAAGAAAAATGGAAAAAATATTTACTCACATGGCTAGAAAATTAACATCAGCATACATGCATGCTGCCAAGCTAAGGTTAATTCAGGAAAAGGCTGAATAAAGGATATAAAGGCTAAGCAGGGTGAAAGAGATGCTGATGAAAATCTTATCAGAAGATGCTTTTGAGTCTATATTCCAGGGCTATTTGAGGTTTAATAGCATCATTCAGTAGTGAAAGGGTGAGGTTAGGAACTGGAGCTAGGAAGGTACCTATCTAAAATCATGAGGAGAAGGCAATGACTGATTGCAAAAAATGTTCAGTAAAGACAAAAAGATTTATTTTCCATCAATCCATCCAACAACCAAGTATTACTTATCTACCAAGTACCTACATGTCTCTAAATGCTGGGGATATACTATAACATAAAATAAATGGAGTTACTGTCCTCAATATTCTCACATCCTAGTGGGGAAAAATACAATTAATTCATTGTTAAACAACAGGAGAGTGTTATATACCACTAGGTGTATAAGGACAATATGACAGAGTACGGCAGGAGTCAGCAAGTCACTTTAGCTATGGTGACCAGAAAAGGCCTCAAGAAGAAGGGTACATTGAGTTGAGATTTGCAAAATGAAAAGAGTCATCCAGATGAGGATATAGGGAATAATGTGCCATGTGGTGCTTTATTTGTAATAGTTTAAGTTCTTAAGCAATTTAAGTACTAAATAATCAAATTTAAAGTTGTCCCTGTATATGTGGTTTAGCCTTAATTGCAATGTTTTCTTAACTAAGGCTATTAGAGGTGGCTTTTTAGCAACTGCATATCACTCTGATACTCCCATATACTGATAGGAAAGGAAAGCTATTTTATGTCCCTCAACAAAAATTTAGGGTATTGTTGCTCAAATTTAAAGTTTTCCAAAACCTATAAACTTATGGGCTGATATAGCAACTAATTTTCTGACTCTTAACCTACTTCCAAGATTGTGGTCTGTGTGTTACTCATATTTATCTTTGAAGATTTCCTTTAAAATAATACAATTACCACATATTCTCTAAGAGTCCCTATTTGCTTGAGATGCCCCACTGTGTGCCTATTATGCAGACATGATTATTTACAGTGTCTTCTTTCCCTTCCAAGGTGTCTTGCTTTGGAGATAAACTATATGGTCACTCTAAATAGTACCCCATTGATTATACTTGGAAGGTTGAGGTAAATTCTTCTTGTAGAACTTTCAGGCAAGCAAGCTAACACATGGGGCATTCTGTGCCCTTGCATGTTCTCAGCCGGTTCCCATCTGCCAGAGATTAAAGATAAACAATGAAGACTGTAAGGAAACAATGTGATTTACTAAGCAGCAAACTTGCTCTCATGCAGGGCAGCATATTGTCTCCTAGCATGCCCATCCTCCCTCACCTCCCTCACTGACCTTACCAGCGAAAAGAGCTACTTGATTTAATGATGCCTGATAGCAGGCACTGAAGACTCCTGTTTACATTTTTTGGATCTACATTTATCTCTTCATTTTGTTTAGCTTGGTTTTACTTTTTGTTCCTCATCTAAAGCAACCAGTATGGCCCTCTGGGCATTGTGTTTAGACCTGAAGCAATCAATACCAGTTTCAAATAACATGGAAGAGCCTCCAGATCTACATCAGAGCTGCAAACAGAAGTTTTGATTGGAGCTGGATGCTATCATTTTCAGTTGTCAAGATGTGTTGTTCAGAGAGTGATGTGACATGGGGATGGGGTGAGGGGATATACAGCCATTCCACTACACTGATTCAAACTTTAAGACACAATTTAGAGATTGTTGAAAACCAAGAGAGGGTTAAGCAGATATGATGCTAAAAATGAAAAACAACCACAAACATTTCAGATAAAAAATATATATATATATTTGCTGGCTGCAATGCACCTTTCTCTGTCCACAGTTCTGTTTACCTGCCCTGGTCTGCTTATTAATCTTTATACACCACCTTTAAGCATAATCTCCCCTGAAACACCTTCCCTGACTTACACCCCACACTCCCCCCTTTTCTCTCTCTCTCAATTGCAAGCTCCTTAAAAGTGAAAGGTTCCTTATCCATCTCAATAGTCTCAGTCTAGCAGCTTGCATGCAGTAGTCACTTAATAACTTTCCTCTGAATTTAATTGAAACCCATACATACTGATGCATTTTAGGTCCTATTGTGGGAAGGAATGAATAACTGGGTGAATTCTAGCACTATTATATGGCTGTTTTATTACGTAGCTATTTCCTAGCAAACAGACCAGCTCTAAACTCTACATGAGAGATTCAATTTAGGGGAAACAATGGAAAATTAGAAAACCCATCTTGACAGGAAACATTGAGATGAATAATGGGGCAAAGAGCATGGCCTCTTCTTTGCTAGGCGCATGCATGCACGTGCACGTACACACACACACACACACACACACACACACACACACGAAGCAATATAAAATAATTTACTTACAGCCCCATGTGGAGGGAGAGGAGTAGACCAAAGGCATTTTCCATAAGAAATTTACCCTTTAATTGTCAAAAGGTAAATTACTGTACTCATTGTTCCTGTACTTGGTAGGGTGATAGAATAAACTGAAAGTAAATTTAAAAAATACCTAACTTTGTATTTTGTTGTGAATTTTATCACTGAAAATTATATTTCTATTGCTTACATGAAATTATGTTACAGACCCTTTCAGCATTCAAACAAAAACATGAGAAAACTAGATGTTTTTGAACTAGAGAACTGCCCTTCCAACTGATTTTAAAAGTCTAAGAATCTCACAGGTGAGAAACTTTTGAGAGATGAAGTGATTGACCATGACTGAAAAAAGCCAGTATGGTATCTGGCATATAATAGGACTTGATAAATACTTGTAAGAAATTAAGTAATTGAATCAATGAATGATCAAACACAGCTAATAACTAAGAATTAAACCTAGGTACTGCATAACCCAAGTAAAAGGCTATTCCCACTCTATATCTTATACTAATACTGAGTGTAACTATCAAAACAAGGATATTTATCTTTGTTAAATTTCCAAAAATGATTAAAATCTCTCTCCAAAAACCTATTCTCAATCCTTTTATGTACATAGCCCATTTAGCACTAACTGGAAGTGAGAATATGCATGGAATCACCATTAAATGGGACTATATAGTACAGTTCCAACAGAAGGAAAGTCCCCCAAAATTTGTACATTGTTCATAGTGCTGCCATTCTCTACAAGTCATCCAGAGTCAGAATATGCCTCTGGCCAGTTTCCTTCAATCAAGCTTCCCTCAGGCTGCAGGGATGTATGTGGTACTTGCTGGAAATATCTGAGAACTCCCCTCAGTCCCTGTCTGCTCCTTGTTATTCTGTTTCCTCTGCTGACACTCCCTCAACCCTTTACAACCTGAATGAAATTTTCTTTTATTTTTGTGCTTGACCACCTGTGCATATTGCCAGCATTTAGGGGCCAAAGCTTGTCCTCAGAACACAGAATACATTGTAAGACAAAAACCAAAGTGTAATAAACTGGCCAAGGAAGATAAAAGTGAATCTTAATTGTCTTAGAACAACACCATGTTTGTGGCAACATGTACTGAAGCTATGAAGTATAAGTACTAGAAATATACATGTATATGTGTATTGATATGCTTGATTTTCTGATATGCATGATTTTCAGTTACCTGGTTTAGTTAATAGTGTCATTCTCCCAATAACAGGGTTGAAATCTCAATTATTATGTATAGTATGCTTTTAGTACACTTTGCATAAAATGGAACCTTTACTGTTAGTTCATGTTGATCACCTTGTAAAGTACAGACACACAGGGACAATCACTTGGGTCTCTCAGAGCTCAGTCAAACATCTGTTATTCAGTTCCTCTGTTAGTCTGTCTCCCAGTGATCCACCTATGCATGTGATACTGGTAAATCAAAATAGAGAATTGGCCAAAAAAGAAACAAAAAATGAAAATGCTGAAAGTGAAATTAATGTTGGACATAATGGAGTTAAAGAAGAAATAGCTGACTGTGGAATGTTGAGGCTGTCACTGTTCAAGAGAGATTTCAAGGTCCACCAGGGGATAAGAGGCTCTTTCTAAAATTTAAATGATTCCTCCCTTGTAAGTAAGCAGTCCCATCACTATCCTTTTTGCAGGCAAAAAGCCATGTTGTTTTCTTGATTTATATTACATCATGGGCTTATGATCCTACATATCAGTGTGGCTGATGGAGGCCTAGGAACAGACACTCATAGTTGTCTTGAAAAACCACTTGGAATATAGTCCTGTGCCTAACTTCTGCACCCAATTTTCCTACAATGATGACTATAAAGCAGTTAAAAGCATCGCTTGCTATAGCAATCATGAGAAAGCTTTTATTCTAACATTGTTCTGAAAGATCTATGAGCCCATATTCCTCTGGAACTGTATATCCTCTTTGCTGTGTTCCACTTATAATGCTCACGAGAGAGGTCGTGAATAGAACTGAAGTGACAAGTCTTTGGCTGTTAATTTTCCCCTCAGAGAGCAATGCGATGAAGCAGAAACATGAAACAATAAGATTATCTAGAATCATCCTCCTTCTAAAGGGGAGGTGTGGAGACAAAAAGCCAAATATCACCCAGTAATAAAGAATAAACAATTTTTGAGGTTTTTATGAATATTCTTTTAATACAAAATACAGTGTATTTTTGAACAATATGTATAGCTATTTCCTGCTGGATATATTTCTCTTTTAAGAATTTCATTCTTATTACCAAAATAAAGGGCATTCAAAGAAGAAAAGTGGGATAATACTAAAACATTCAAAATTATAATGAGGAGGATAAACCAATTTAGATAAATTCTTTCCAGTTTTACTTCAGGGACATACATGTATTATTAGTGAATATCACCTCACACTCTACCTGCTTTTCTATAGTCTAATTGTTCCATCACCAGCCCCTGGTATACTAGTCTATATCTCCTGATATGTATAGTTTACTGATTATCTGGTTGGAAATCATAAGCATGAGTCAGCAATCAGTAGAAGACAAATTATGTAAAGTTATGCCCTTATCATTTAAAAGAATCAGTATTAACTTGTGACCTTAGAAATAAATCTATTTTTCAGGTTTGTTATTACTTTAAGTGCAAAGAACAGGGGCACTTGCATGCACGATCAACACCATGTGTGCCAGATTATCTGCAGTTCTGTCTGCCTTCAGTTTGGGGACAGAAAATAATTTCCATAAATCTAGAACTTCTATTGTCAGAACACAAGCATGAGTCCCAAAATGTCAAAGAAAATCTTGAAAGAACAAAGAGTTCACATAAAGGAGATCCTGCTGGTCAATGGTGACAATGTGATAACAAAATGGCTCAATATATTTGTTGTTGATTAAAAAACAAGCTGAGGCTATGAAAGTTTCTCAAAAAAGTTAATATAAATTATATTGCAGGTAGTTGTAATATAAAAGAAGTATGAACATAGTAAAGTATATTTAATTGTTATTGATTTCAATAAGTAGGGGAGTGCTAAAATATATGTGCACATGTATTTTGTTTTAGTTTTTATATAGGTGCCTGTTTATAAGGTATTCTTATGGTCATGTTACTATTGGGTGAGTAGAGAGTGGTGAATAAAAGTAACAGGCAATACATCAAGCAATCTTGAAGAAATTAAAAGAAGGAGGCTACTAAGAGTAAATAAGTCTGGTCAGCTCTGGGATTCAGTAGAAAAGGACTTGCCAGTGTAGTCTAGGATGGCACATTAATCTAGTAAGCTAAAAAGAAATAACTACCTGGATTCAGGAGTTTGAAATTTTAAGAGGAATTAATCATCTTATAGAGAATATTTATAGATTTTAAAATTTGGCTTTTTAGATATATAATTTAAATAAATGAAGCATTCAAATAAATTATAGATAACTAGAGGCCCAATGCACAAAATTCATGCAAGAGTAGGCCTCCCTTCCCCTGGCTGCCAGCACTGGCTTCCCTATGACACCCAGGACCCGGGCTTCCCTTAGGCTGCTGATGGCACCCTGGACCCAGGTTTCCCTCACAGCCCTGGCTTTGTCCAGAGGCCATCCAGAAGGATATCTGGTCTAATTATCATATTGTGTTTTTATTATCCTATATAATAAAGAGGTAATATGCAAATTGACCATCATGCCCTCACAAGATGATCGCCCCATTTGGTCACGAGATGGCTGGCAGGGCAGGGCAGTTAGGGGCAAGCAGGCCAGCAGAGGAGGGCAGTTAGGGATGACCAGGCTGGCAGGGGAGGGCAGTTGGGGTCAATCAGGCTGACAGGGAAGTAGTTAGGCATAGATCAGGATGGCAGGCAGATGCAGTTAGGGTAAGGTGACCAGACATCCCGTTTTTGGTGGGACAGTCCCAATTTTTAACAATTTGTCCCTGTCCCACGGTGTTTAAAAAAAAAAAAAATTCCAAAAATCAAGTCACCTTAAATTAGGGGCAATCAGGCAGGCAGGTGAGCAGTTGGGAGCCAACATTTCCGGGTTGTGAGAGCAATGTCCAACTGCCTGTTTAGACCTGATCCTATTAGGATCCTACTAGGATCGGGTCTAAATGGGAAGTCGGATACCCCTTGAGGGGTACCAGATTGGAGAGGGTGCAGGCTCGTCTGAGGGACACCCTCTAACCCCCCACCCTCATGCATGAATTTCATGCATTGGGCCTCTAGTTTACTAATATATCCATTTTATTTTATACTTATTAGCATTGCATTTTTAAATATGGTCTTCAGTTTAATAAACCAAATATCCTTGAAGAAAATTGCAACTCATGGATAAGGCTGTGAGTACAATAGGGTGGTAATTTGGGTTGTGAAAAGAGCTTTATAATTTTGTGTAAGCTCTGCCTCTATTAATGAAGGAAATGGATATTCCTTACAGTTATATCTAACACAAAGCATCCATTATAACAGACTAAGCTAACCTGTTGTAACAAACAAACCCACAATCTCAACAGTTTAGCATAATCCAGGTATGTTTTTGTGGGGAGACTAGAGGTTTTATTGTATGTGGCCTAGGTCCTCACCCCAAGGACCAGGCTAATGGGAAGGCCACTAACTTAAAACTGCTGGTAGCCTTTTGGAAGGGGCTCTAGAAGGTCTTATATCAACTTTTAAAGGATGATTTTATTAATAAAAGCCATTTCTTAATATTTTCCTACTGATGTCTGAGGATAATTTCTGCTCTCCATGGGGATGAGAGTCATCATGTCACTGCATATATGCCTTTGTCTCAGCCCCAATCAGTCCCACCTACTTTAAAACATTTTCCCTGAGTCTTTGGTAGTTTTGCTTCTTTGCTCAAGGAAATTCAGAGGAAGCTTTCTTTATTCACTGTATCATACCTGCACATCTCTACACCTGCTCCCTAAAATCTCTGGTCCTCTACACACTCAGATGATAGTAACCATTCATCTCTGGAGGCATAGCCTAGACCCTAGAGAGAACATTTCTGTGTCAACCCTGACAATGACTTTTTCTTATTTTCCTTTTCTTAAGGGCTCACCTTAAGAAGTGTCTCCTTCAATCTGTCTGGTGCTGACAGGTAAATAGTTGGATGCTGACAAATGCTGGAAGAGACAGAACTGAAGTGCTGCCCAAGACCTAAAACACTTTTATTTTTATTTTTCTCCACTAGTCCTTCCCTGCCCCTACCCACCAACTACCTGAGTCTCTCTTGTCTATCTGTGTAGCTTTAAAAATGATAGCTTAATATTTAGTGCTGCAAACACTTTTGGGGAGAACACCTCAAAAAAGAAAGCCCATGATTTCAGGGAACATAATAATATTCCTTAGGAACAGCTAATAGTCATTTCTTTGGAATTACCTAAGACCCAGAACATAATGATGTGTCCAAGGTTCTTTTTAACAGCTTAGTAGTAAAATATCAATATGTTCTTATGACCAATATCACTCCTTATTTTTGAAATTACATTAAAAGGAAAGACACTCTGTACTGCTCTGTGGTTACTTTATTTTCAGCTAAGTCTTCTCTCTCCCCCATCCCATGTAGACTACCACAGGCAAAAAGTAAAATAAAAATTATGTATTGAGGTCTTTTATGGCATGTATGAAATAGTGGTCAGACTTATAGGATAAAGTACATAATATATGAGAAATCTATAAATTATATATGAGATATGATACATTTGAGCATATGTATATACACACATACATACACATATGCATACATAGGAGAAAGGGCATATTTAGAAACACATGTGGCTAATTTCTAACAAAAATTACTAGAATATATACTTTCTTCTTATTATATCTCCAGTGCTTAGAAAGGTACATAGAACAAAGTAAACAAACACATTTTGACCAAATGAATGAGTATTAGAATCTTCTAGCCTGGTTAGTGTGACTCAGTGGTTGAGCATTGACATATGAACTAAGAGGTCATGGTTCGATTCCAGGTAGGGTACATGCCTGGCTTGTGGGCTCAGTCCCCAGTGTGGAGCATGCAGGGGGCAGTGATCAATGATTTTCTCTCATTATTGATGTTTCTAATCCTTTCTCCATCTCCTCTCTTTGAAATCAATAAAAGTATATATTTTTAAAATGTCAGAATTTTCCAGTAGATAATGGTGTGTAAATTATTACCCAAAATAATTTGCTCATGTTCTCCAATAAGGATTATCATCAAGAACCATAATATTTCCATATTGGTATATATTTGGCTGGGTCTTCACAAAACATTACAAAGACAAAAGGATGTTGAACTGAAAATGAAGTCTCTCCCAAATGCCCAACTACTGCCTGTGAAATGATGACTTCCTGACACTTCATTTAAAGACCCTTCACACACCAGAAAAAACATTTTTAATGGGTACATGAGTAGAGATTCTTCCATCAGCATCAGTGATAGAAACAATGTCCACTCCAGAAAGGAGGCAGGTACCCTTGTTTTTAAGATAAATCAGCCTTTCCCTCTGGACCTGTGGCCAAACCTCACTCTTTCTGCCTCACAGGAATCTTGAACATGCAAACAGTAACCAAGCCAGCACTTCACAACTGTGGTACATGTAATGGGGTCAGCCCGGCAGAACAAAATGCTGTAGTAATTTTGCATCCATTATGGCCTAGAAATGGAGGCTGTGAAAGAGAAAGGGGATGCAGGAGAGAGAGGTCTGCAGATGTCTTTGTAATGAGCTCTCACAGAGAAAAGCTCTCCTCTGTTTCTCCTTCCATTAGCCAGCTGCCTGCCTCTCTCATGTGTGGAGGACTACCTGACCCAACCTCTGGGAGCATCATGGCAGAGTTGGATGGACTTTCCTCTCCACCCAGGTCCTAGATTCCGAGGAATATGGGTCTGGTTCCTCACAAAGCCCAGGTTCTGAGAAACACACCCCCATAGCAACTATATTTTTTCTATTGGAAAAGTACCTGTTTGATTGCTGGACAGCATGTCTTCAAATTTTAATTCTACCTGTTACGATCTAGATGACCTTCAGCATATTCCTTATCCTCTTTATCCTTTAATTTCCATAGGTGCACAAAACATATACTATGCATTGGTTCTCTATACATAGTATACAGTATGCAAAGTATTTACTCTAGTGGTTAGTGCTCAAAAATAGTGGCTATTCTTTTAAAAAATATATATTTTATTAATTTGTTTTTACAGAGAGGAAGAAAGAGAGAGATAGAGAATTAGAAACAGAGATAGAGAATCATCAATCAGCTGCCTCTTGCACACTCCCTTCTGGGGATGTGCCCGCAACCAAGGTACATGCCCTTGACCAGAATTGAACCTGGGACCTTTCAGTCCCCAGGCCGACACTCTATCCACTGAGCCAAACCAGTTTCAGCAATAGTGACTATTCTTATTAATACCATTAGTACTAGTAACAGGAAAATACATATGACACTATCAAGGAATAAAACATGGTGACATCCAGTAAAGCAAATCTAATGAAAATACTTATCATATTTATGAGAAGATAATATTTTCAGATGATTTAATTGTCTGAAATACAACATATCAGACTAGAATAGAATGTTTTCCAAGTAATATTGGACTAAGTTCTAGATAGGCAGATAATTTTGATCTTCCTAAGGGAAACATATTTCTCCCTGGCCAATCAAAATTACGGTCAGTCTCATACAGGATGGGGAGTGTCTGTTCCCATTTCCCTGGAGATCTGTGAATGCTTTGCAATACTGTCAGAGGAATATTTCTGAAGCACACCTTTGATTTTATACTTCCCTCCTTAAAAGAAAAATCTTTTAGCTTTTGTACAAGTTATGAACGTCTAAAGGGGTATAGGCATACTAATAATGTATACTTGATTTGTTATATAAATAAGGAAGAAAGATTAAGAAAATATAAGACCAAATATTTTTCCCCAGTGAATTGCCAAATGATAATTACTACTAGCCAAAATAAAGAAGTCTCTCACGTCTACAGCCATACCACCCTGAATGCATCCGATCTCATCTGATCTCGGAAACTAAGCAGGGTCAGGCCTGGTTAGTACTTGGATGGGAGAAGTCTCTCACTATAAGGGGTTGGTTTAGTTTGAGCAAAGTAAACTTAAGATACTGGTGGCTCTAGGTTAGGATTCAAGAGTAATGCCAGAATAAATGATATACTATTGGGAGTCATTTCCAATGAGGTTTGATTTAATGTTCTAAGTGTGTTTGAAATTGAAGAGAGAGAGTGAGAAAGAGAGACCCTGAAGAAAAGAGGATCATTCTCTTTGTAGAAGGCCTGAATTGAGAACAGAATTTCTTATTCTAGGCTATTACTATTTTGTGATGGATAAGTTCTTGGTTGTGGGGAACTGTGCATTGTAGGATGCTTAACAGGTTCCTAGTCCTCTATCCACTAGGTACTAATAGCAGTAGGTACACTCTTGCCCCTCCACGGCATTATATGTGATAATCAAAAACATCTCCAGGCATTGCCAAATGTCCTCTGGGGAAAGGAAAAAATCACCCTGGTTGAGAACCACTGATGGGTAAAAAAACTAGAAAATGTGACCAAAAATGTCAAACAAAGCCAATACCAGAAAATGTTGACTTCATGAAAGCTAAACAGACTCATTCAAGAATTTAATAATCAAGACATAGCTTCTGAATTGTGATCCCCAGACCAGCAGCATGGACATCACCTGGGAACTTCTGAGATGTACCTATTCTCAGACCCAGAGTCTACTTCATCGAAGATTCTGGGTGTAAAGCCCAGAAATCAATGTTTTAACCAGAGTTCCATTGAGTCTGACATACAATAATGCCAAGAACCATTGATCAAGATTATTCAAAGTTGCATGGGTATTAAAAAAAGCTGATTTTAGAAAAAATTTCGGCCAGTGTGAACGTTTGGATATTAAATTGTAGCATGTAGGGGGCCACTTTTAGTAGTGACACAGGAAAAAGTGGTAAATAGGGATGTGTTCCAAAAAGTGGGCAGTGAGCACATAGAGCCCAGTACTGCAGACTACTTTTCTCAGAAGTTAGTCATAATGAGAGAAAATACAGTAATTTTAAAACTCTTCATTGTCAGAATACATTTTGATTTGCTCTAGGGCCATGATCAGCAAACTGTGGCTCGTGAGCCACATGTGGCTCTTAGGCCTCTTGAGTGTGGGTCTTCTACAAAAATACCATGGCCTGGGCAAGTCTATTTTGAGAAGTGGCATTAGAAGAAGTTTAAGTTTAAAAACTTTGGCTCTCAAAAGAAATTTCAGTCATTGTACTATTGATATTTGGCTCTGTTGACTAATGAGTTTGCGGACCACTGCAAAGGAGACAACCAATTCCATGGTCAGGGCAAAGAAGTCAATGAAGGGTTAGAAAAAGAAGACTGGAGGGCTAGAAAATTTAATTATGGAACAATATTTTTTTTTTTTTGCTGGGTATCTGGCCACTCTTTTCACTTACTCTTGCTCATATGGCTGAGACATTCAAAAGGTACAATGAGGCCCCCAGTTAGACTGCCTAGCACACTACTTATGGATTTGGTACAGATAATAAATCATTTTTCTAGAAGTTTAGAACTTCCTTCTGACCAATATGGGCCATGCAACGATTCTCAATCCAGGGGTGATCTTTGCTTTACTCTTCCTTCCCAGGGAACATCTGGCAATGTCTTGAGACATTTTTTTTTTTTTTTTTTTTTTTACAAGTGGAGGGGGCACTACTGATATCTCCTGGGTACAGGTCAAGAATGCTGCTAAACATTCTACAATGCACAAAACAGCTCTCACAGCAATACATTTTTTGACATAATATGTCACTGCTACTGAAGCTGGGAAACCCTAGTCTACTAGGAATAATTCATTTTTCACTTGGTTGCACTTTATGCTACAAGGCCTAGTCTTTCCAGGCAGGCAGTTTGCTTATAAATTCTAACTTTTTTTGTTTTGTTAACCCTCACCCAAGGATATTTTATCCATTGATTTATAGAGAGAGAGGAAAGAAGGAAGAGAGAGAGAGAGAGAGAAAGAGAGAGAGAGAGAGATCATGTGAGAGAGAGACATCAATTTCCTGCATGCACCTTGACTGGGAGCAGGGATTGAGCCTGCAACCAATGTACTAGTATATGTCCTTTACCAAAATCGAACCTGGAACACAAGGTGGCTAGGATTCAACTATAACTTTTGCCTAATGTTTTCTATCATTACCTTTGTACTAAAAAGAGAGTTTCACCTAGTTTGGTTATAAATCCTATGACATTTCAGTTCAAGAAATTTACTTTTAACTCTATCATTGTGTGTTTTGGTCTGTATTTGATCCATATACAGATGTGCATGCTACATGCAATTGCTCATATTTCATTCATTTAATGACCAATAGGATATTTTTACTCAGAAATCAAACTACAGAATCCAGAGACTAGCCTGGTTTGCTTCAGGGTATTGCCTTGCCCATTACTTAAACTCCAAAAACTGAGACACATGCAGACAACTCTTCTGAAAGTGCTTATTTTGCTTTTCTGTGTACACATTGTTGGGTAAGTCAACAAAGATGCCAATTCTTTATATTAATATCATGTCCTAGTTTATTCATTCAAAGTTTCAAAAATCCATACGCTCTGCCAAAAATTACAGAAGGAAGGAACAGACAACAGTCTATTTGTTTGAAAGATCCATTGTCCACAATATTGCTGCCAGTCAGGCTTCAAGTGAATGCAAAATGCATCCTTCTCGCCTTCTCCTACCAGTCCACTCCTACATGCTTGATTACTCATAACTGCAAGGTGACAAGATAAAATAAAAGGAGGGGGGGAGGATAAAAGAGGCTGACAGCTCCAAAAAAAAGCAGTAGTTCTGCAAAGGGTAAGTTTCCAAGCATTTTTTCTTGGAACGTTTAAGATTAATGGTTATGCGTAGGAAGAAAGAATCTGTTGATATTTTAGTCATTTCTTTTTACTCAGCATATTTTTAAATAATAAAATGATAAAATACCATAATGAAATGATTACTCAGAAGTAGACTATATTAGGTTTCATGTCTATTGCTTAAAATGGACTCTAACTTCTCTTGGATTCTGACTTCAGAAGTTTTGAGTAGATAACTTAGTCATGCATAACTGGATTCCTCCTCCATTATGGAGAGTAGATTGTTGAGAACACTGAGCATAGATTAACTTGTAAGGATGTATTCCCTTCACAAAATTATTCTAATGGCTGCCCATTTTTTTCTTTCCAAAGCTTTCCTGTTTTTGTAATTTTATTTTCAGCCTTTTTGTTATACAAAAAATTACACAGTTAAGTTCGGGCACATCCCCAGTGGGGTGTGTGCAAGAGGCAGCTGGTCGATGTATCTCTCTCATCAACGTTTCTAACTCTCTATCCCTCTCAATTCCTCTCTGGGTAAAAATCAATAAAATATATTTTAAAAAGGTTCTAATATCTTAACATTATTAATATAACTTTAAGCAGGAAGGTTTAGGTCTAGAATTCAGTGAGGTGTGTAATGGGTATCAGAGACCACTAGAAGGAAGGCAAAAGAGGCATAAGCAAATATAGGTCTGATGTCATCTCATGGAGGAAGTGAGTACTCAAGATTGCAACTGAATGTTTTTTATGGTTCCAAGAAAAGTTATATAGCAGCCAAATTCTATTCAGCTCTTCAGAGACAAATTCTTGCATTCACATCAGTTGTTCCCTGCCCATTTGCCCATACTTGTCTTTCTGCCCTGCTCCAGAGTTAATGGTTCTCACCCTTTCATATCCTTACTTCTTTCTTTCTTCTCCATTATCAATTTTCTACATCATTTTAAAAATAATTTCTAATTCTCAGAGTTATAACAATAATAAAGAGATTTTGCAGAGACCCCTCCTTCATCTCCTCCTATGGTAACATCTTACATTACCATAGAACAGTGATCAAAACCAGGAAGTTGACCTTAATGCAATACTATAAACTATCTCTTGTAATAATGAAAAAAACAAACAAACACAAATATCTAAGACACTCATCCATTTAACAAATATTTATTAGGTTCCTACTATATGCTATGCACCATTCAAAGTATTTGAAATAGATCAATTATTAAAGAATACAAAATCTACATTGGAACAAACCAGTGAATAAAGAAAACAAAAATGACATTGGTGCCTTCATTAAACTTACAGTCTAGCTGGTGGAAGACAGTTCAGTTCATTCTGAAGATAGTGTTATCACTGAAAATCATTTAGATGATACAAGGGTGGATCTAGAGGGCACAGAGGACAATCCTACTTGAAAGTGAGTCCACACCTTTGGTTCACATGAGCTATCTCCTATAGTGTTTTATGCGGCTTTGTATTTGCATTATTTTAATCGTCTTACAACTTTCAAAATATCTTTCTCTTTTTCCATGTTGTGTCATGAAAATGACTATTTTCATATTTATTGTTATTTTCCATGAATTAGTTTTCTAATTTTGACAAAGCTGGGTAAATTGGCATAATGGAACTCTCTACAAGTAATTTCCTATTATAAGTACAATATTCTTTGAGTCTACTACCCCTAAACATAATACAAAAATGAAAGAAGAGCAGAACATTTTTTTTATTTTATACATCTTGTTAGCCATGTTTCCTGTTTTTCAATAGTCTTTCACATCTTATTTTTTTACAGGAAACTATAGACTCATAGAAATTAGGCCTAGCATGCTCTTTTTTTTTTTTTTTTTTTTTTTTTTTTTTTTTTTTTTTTTTTTTACAGGCACTGGGAATATGGGCCAATGCTACTTTCAAGGTCAAGTTAAGTCTTATGTAACCAGTTGATACTTTCAAATACATCTAATAATCTCCTCCAAATACTCCTTAGAGGAAAATGAGGCTAGGTGGTTTAATAAAAACAAACAAAAAATCCCAAAACATTTGGCATAATTGCAAAAATGGTCACATGAAAAATATGTATGTGGAAAGGAGAGATGGAATGATGGACAGATAAAGAAATTCTTAACAAATCTAGGCAGGACTCTAACAGTGAGACCTTATCACAGATAGAACAAGGAGTTACCAAATTCCCACAAGTTTGGAGAAAACTATTCACATGGTCATTTCTTTCATACATGACATTGAACAGAGGACTCTGTCAACAATCTGATCCTGACTTACTCTTTGCTAAGTTCCTAAACCTTTCTGATTCTGCTAAAGACATTTCCCTTTATTCCCCCAGGCATCTGGAGAAAATTACTCCCAAACCTTTGCTTATAGAACAAATGTAAAGAAAGAAATAGCTCAGAAAGAGACACAATTATCTAGTTATTATAAGTTTGGTTGATGAATCACCATCTCATAGCTGATTTTTTGAAGCTACAAACTCAATGGCAATCCCATATCAGTTTGAATGTGCCAATGAAGACACACTACAAGGCTCAGGTGAAGTCACCAGTCAGTCCACACCCTTGTTAATAAACAACAGAAATAAGAAACCAAAAGGGAGCAGTCCATTAAAATCAATGTGCTATTTATTGAGTATTATGTAAAAAATAAATGTCTTTGGACACTGACATACTAAGCTCTACCTGAAGAGCAATCGTCATGCCAACAATTCCATCCCTTAGCTTATTTTCAAGAGTGACTACAAGGGAAACAAGCACCAATCTCAAAACCATGAGATTTAGAGTTTTAATTTACCCAAATAATGGTGCCTCTACATTAGTTCTCTTCAAATGTTCTCCCAGTTCTTGCACAGCAGGGTACACACCGTAATTCTCCCATTTCTCCACCTGTCCTACACCACAAAGTACCTCTCCTTACCTAAAGGATAAAATAAAAGGTTTTTTTTCCCCTTTGAGTGATTTTAGAGTATATGTGCATTATTATACTGTATTAAGCTAGAAAAAGACATTCATTATTGGGAAAAACTTATCCATTTCAAAAACATTCGCTGCACTGAAATGTGTTTATCATGGATGTGGACAGCTGAAGATTGTTATGTATTAGTTTTTATTTTAAGTTTTCTGCTTCAGATGGAAATCCTTAACATTTAGAACTATCAGAGCCGTGGTGCCCTTCATAGCTATTATATAACCTTTCAGTTTGATGTCCTGCATATCTGGCTAATACATGGTTTTCTACTGAGTGTTTTACTATATCTGTCAGGTAGCAAAGAAGACCAGTAGAGATGAATATATTTTGGAAGTTCCCAAAATGTTTACTGATGATGAATGCATTAACAGACTACTGTCATTCTAGGCAAAAGAGAATCAGTATATCTGTAATTCTATAACATTTCACACAAGGTAGTGCTCTTGAAAATGGTATGGGAAAAGATGACTAGGATTTTAGAAAGATTAACCTTGAAATATAGATCTATCTTAAACTGCCATCTAACCCAAGGACATTAACTTTTTATAAGCTCATAGGGACATCCTTTTCTCATACATGTTACTACATACATGGACACACACACACAGATACACACATACACTCATAATATAGTGACATGTAACTACTATCATTTCCATATATATGAATTCTAACCCCTAACATAGTTACCAAGATGGCCTTCAACCATTATGAAAATTATTGTGTTGTTTTTGATATTGGAGAAGATACCATCCACATTTCATGTTTTTCTCTGGTACACTCATATTGGTCCTCAGCAAAATAAAATATACTTTACTGGAGGTGAAACTTAATATATTTTTTGATTCAAACTAGATAATTCAAGTCAAATAGCTAATACATTCTAATCTAATAAAACATATTTCAGTTCCTACCCCTATCTCATAAACACCACCATAGTCCTCTCAGTCTCTACCTAGCTCCCTATCCATGAGCCATGATAGGCAGTATCCCAAAACATCCACTTTTCTCCAATCTTTCTCCTAAAAGCCTCCAAAGTAATTTTTCCTCTTCTTATCTGTTCTCATCTCCTATAATCCATTTTCCATAAAGCAGCTAGAATAACTTTTCAAAATATAAACAGTTTATGTCATTCTCAATATTTGGTCTTGGATTTATAAATTACACCTTCAAGTTTGGCCATCTGCTTCACCAATTTCATTTCTCCCCTTCTTCCTCACTATGCTCCAGCCACTGGTACCTTACTCTCTACAGGGCACTCATCCCTCTCAAAGGCCATATACTCATTACATAGCTGGCCACTTCTTAGCTTTCTTGTTTCAACATCACTGTTCCCTAAAAGACAACATTATATATTCTTCCTCAAAACCAGTTATCTGTCACATCCTTCTGTTAATTTCCATTGTAGTGCCAGTCCATAATTATTTTATCTGCATATTACTGTACTTATATATTGTCAAACTCTATATTTAGAATGTATGTTCCATGATGACAGGAACATGTTTGGCTGGTCACCTCTGAATCTCCAATGACTAACAAAGTGCATATCCCAATAAGACCCTCAAAAAACTTGTGGTAAATGAAAAAATGTATGAGTTGCAAGGATAAATGAATGCCCTCTCAACTGGTTGGCATTGGGAATCACCTTCCCGTGGGCTTTAGGAAGTAGGTGTACTTTGTTTTCTGATTGCTGTGGCCTTTATGACCCTCATCAGTGAAATTAGAACATTGTATTACATAATCTTTCCAGTCCTTGAGCTGAGACCTGTTAACTCAAATCAGCAGAATAATATCAACTATTAGTATCAGAGTCAATCATGGAATACAAGGCTCACCACTCTCCTTTATATTCATGTCTGAATAGTGTTTTTTCACTACTTATATTTACATAAGGAAACAATCAATGTCTGTCTATCTATCTATCTATCTATCTATCTAGCTATTTATCTAAACTATTTATATAACTACCTATCCATTTATCCTTTTTTTTTATCACAAGCTACATAATTAAGTCTTTTAGAAGCATGAACAAATGCAAAATATACTACATTAACAAATTTAATCCACTGATAAGAACTTATTCCTATATACCTTCTCCTGATCCCCCTGGTTATCCTGTATAAAAAGATTCAATTAAGTGAATTTTATAAGCTTTCCAACTCTCTTTAGTAAAATAATGGTCTTTAAAATAAATTGCCATATATGATAAATTATGCTAAATTTCATAAAATTACAAAATTTAATGGAAATTTTACAAAGGTATTAAATATTTTAAAGTTTGTTTAATTATAGAATGTATTCAGAGACATGGAAGGTAAATAAATCAATCATGTGGCAAGATCAAATAAAAATGTACTTTTTAAAATTAGTTTCTTCTTTTTTGGTCATTTTAAGCACTTTTTCCTTTATCCTTATGTACTTATTTTTTTATTTATTAGAAATGCAAAACATCTATCTGGTATCTTCCTATAGGGATTAATAAAAATAGAGAAAGAAAGCACATTTGTATAATCTGGGCCTGGGTATAAGCAGTTCTTCTGGCTTATTCTCTCCTAGTCCATTAAAAGGAAGAGATGTTCCCAAGATAATATTGACACTCACCAAATAGGTTCCAACTCATCCATCCGTGTGGCCATGGACAACTGCAGTTTGTGTCTCTCCTAACCCCACTAGCTGCAGTTGTCCACGGCCACTGAATTGGAAGATTATGAACTATCATATCACCCTCTGGTGTCTATCTAGAGGTAACAGATCTGAAATTTACTAGCCTTGAGGCCACAGAAAAAGAAGGTATATGATGCCATATTGAAAGGGAAGAAAGGAGTCTGCAGATCAGAACATGGTGACCAGCCAACCATGTTCCTGTCATCAGGGAACATACATTCTAAATATAGAGTTTGACAATATATAAGTACGCAAATATGCTGATAAAATAATTATGGACTGGCACTACAATGGAAATTAACAGAAGGATGTGATAGATAACTGGCTTTGAGGAAGAATACATAGTGTTGTCTTTTAGGGAACAGTGATGTTGAAACAAGAAGGCTGATGCTAATTCAAAATTATTAAAACTATAGAGAGAGCAGTCTGTTTCCAAATATTTATGTAGTACCTACCATGTATTAATTACTGGATATATAGTGATGATAAAGACAGACAAACTCTTTTCATTAGTGAGCTTAAATCCCAATTGCTAGAGCCCTAGACAGTTTACTCAGTGGTTAGAGTATTGGCCAGTGGACAGAAGGATTGTGGGTTCAGTTGCAGTTAAGAGCACATACCTCAGTTGCAAGCTCCATCCCTGGCTCCAGTTGTGGCATGTGCAGAAGGCAACCAATCAATATATCTCTCTTTGTTTCCCCCCCATTCCATTCTCTCTCTCCCTAAAAGTCAATTAAAATACTAGTCAATATCCTCAGATGAGGATTAACAAAAACCAAAAACCAAGCAACCAAACAAAAGCCCCCAATAGGCTAGAAAGAGAAAAGGCAATCTACACTAATAAAAGAGAAACATGCAAATTAATAATTCCTCCTCTATACCCACAAGCAAGTCTATCAACCAATCAGGAGTGAGTATACAAATTAACCCAAGAAAGATGGCTGTGGCCAGAAAGCTAGCAGG
This sequence comes from Pipistrellus kuhlii, assembly GCF_014108245.1. Lineage (NCBI taxonomy): Eukaryota > Metazoa > Chordata > Mammalia > Chiroptera > Vespertilionidae > Pipistrellus > Pipistrellus kuhlii. Next base: position 8,426,815 of record NW_023425404.1, read on the forward strand.
AGGCTTGCGTTTCCCTGGCAACAGATGAAGCCAAGCTTCCTGCCTGCTCTGCCGGGCCTTGGGCTCCACGCAAGGCTACAAAGTTTCAATTATAGAAGATAAATAAATCCCATATACCAGGGCCTTTGCTTGGGTCACTGGGGGCATGGCTGGCCTGCAAACCACAGGCCCCTTGCCCAGGCCACCCCGTGCCCTAAGGGAAACTCCACCTTGATCCAGAACACCCTTCAGGGCAAACCAGCTGGCCCCACCCATGCACCAGGCATCTATCCTATCAAATAAGAGTAATATGCAAATTGACTATCACTTCAACACACAAGATGGCTGCCCCCATGTGGTCAAATATGGCTGCCCCATGTGCTTCATGTGGACACAAGATGGCCAGCAGGGGAGTGCAGTTGGGAGGGACTAGGCCTGCAAGGTAGGGCAGTTAGGGGCAATCAGGCTGGCAGGGGATTGGTTAGGGGGTGATCAGGATGGCAGGCAGAAGTGGTTAGGGGCAATCAGGAAGGTAGGCAGGTGAGCAGTCCTGGATTGTGAGAGAGTGCAGGGTCCCAGATTGGAGAGGGTGCAGGCTGGGCTGAGAGACACCACCCCCCCTCCCCTTTGCACAAGTTTCATGCACTGGGCTTCTAAATAATAATAATAATAATGGAAGAAGAAGAAAAAAAAATGGGGAAAAAATGAACATACAACCTTCTCCATCCCATTGTGGACCTGTCCCTGGCTTTTGATCTTTCCTCTGGAGCCAGTTATAATTGGAAACCAATATCCTTCCATCATTTCTCTGATGGAGTCTTTTTTGTTCCCTCTTTAATTTAGCTCTTCAGCAATCTTCTCTTTTTTTCCATATTGAAAGAAGTCTATATTTGTCCAGGTCTGCCTAAGACTGGATAAGAATTTAGGGTGGGAAGACCTGTGGAGTTACTTAGGAAAGAGGATGGAACCCAGAGAAGCCTATTCAGAAACAACTTTATCAGCTGTGTGGAATTCTGGAACCAGGAGAATGAAATGAAAAATCACTCTAGAACTCCAAGAAAATATATAGTATGTATTGGGAGACTTTTTTGAAGTATGAGTATATGGCTATTCTCATTCCAGATATCTCATGTGATCTCTTTCTTTAAAACAGATATCTCATAAAAACAAAATCTTCATCTGAAACAAGAATTCATCTGAAACATCCTAGAATCTTGTTTAGAAAGCTTTCTATAAGATATTTGTATGGGGAAGTAGGCAACCCATCTCTGACCAAATAAGTTCTTTCTTTGGTTGGAGATGGTTTGCACAGATAATGCTTGTAAACAAGCTTAAAAAATGATGTTCATAAATGAATGTTACTGATCTGACTCTAAATTATTAATTTTTTTTTTGGTGGTAGCATATATGTGCCATGATCAACTCACTCATTTCAACCAGTTTTCTTTATAATTAAAAGTACATACCTGAGAACTAAGGCTGCCTAGGATTACATAACAGGGTCCCATGGTCACAGGCAAAAATATATGCCTTAAACAATAATTAAACCACTATTTTAATATCAATATAATCAGGCTAAATTAGTGACTGGGCCTCACCATGAAATACCATGAAAATGGTTGAAATGTTCCATGCACTGAATAAATTCTGGCAAATAAAATCTTAATGAAAGGATTCCTCATTTCCCTAACACATAGCTTTGAAATGCTGGATGGATCAATTGCTGAAAGCTTACCAAAGAAAAAAATAAAAACCTATCATAAGATTAATGATTTTTACAAATGCCCCCCAAAGTAGGATATAATAACTAGGGGGAAGGTGAATTTCCTGTAAGGGTCACTAGGAAAGGGTTGATAAGTTAAATGGTCTGAATTCCATGCCAGAAAGTAGGAGGGAAAAAATAACCTTCTAATGAGATGTCTTAATGAGAAGTCAATTATTCCAGCATTGGTATCAACTAATGAGGTAGTTCAGACACTAATAGAAAGGGCTGCATAGTTATTTTTATTTTCTTGTATTTTCCATAAATAGAAAACTGTATCTTCTTAGAGGTCAAGAATTTTGAAAGAGAAGACTTCAAAGTTTACCAAAGCAGTAATCCTTATTAGAGAAGAGCGTAAGTGGTTTGGAAATTCATTATGGAGTAGGGAGAATACTCCCGAGTCTTGCCTGCTTTTCACCATATGTTCACTTGGTGCATCTCATCTATACTCATACTCCTATCTATTCATTCATCCAACTACTGTCTCTCCATCCATCCATCCATGTATACCCACAGTCTACAAATCCTAGTACCCACTCATGCCAGGTAGTATGCTTAGAGGCTAGAGAAATGAGTAGATAGCTTCTGCTGCCATAGAACTTCCTAGAATAGAGAAAACATTAGAGTACAAATTATCTATCACAACTTAGTATGTGCTATGGCATAAAAGAAAAAGAGAACCTGTTCTTATGTAAGATCATGGAAGACTTTCCTAATTGAAAGATGTTTCAGCTGAGCATTTGTGGGATAAGTTGGAATTGATGAGGTGTAAGGTATACATGTGTATATATGTACATGCATTCATGTGTATTCATATATATACATGGACATCAGTGTATGTTCATACTATGTACTAGCATATAAATTCATGAACATTCATGTGTGCACATGTGTACACGATGGCATGTGTGCATGCGATCATATTTGTGCTTGTGTGTTTGCATGTGCATACTGGTACATGCACATATTCATGGACAGATGTATGCTGAGTGGTACATCCTGAGCTGAGGTAACTGAGATGGAAGGGAGCCTCACAGATTTCTCTGAGAATTAAAATACAGAGCTTGAGCCTGAGAAAGAATGAACCTCAGGAGGAAGATAGATTCCCAGACGGAGTCAGGTCATGGCACCCTGCCAGTCATGTTAAGAATGTATGTCTTTTTACCCTAGGAGTCCATGCAATTGTTGAAATGACTTAGAAAGTGAAAGGACAGAAATGAGATTTATGTTTAAAGAAAGGTCACTCTGTCTATACCATCATACTGATCAATTGTAAATGGATCTCTGGCCCTGACTTCCCTCCTGAATTGCAGACCAAAATTTATAATTGTCTGCTTGACATCATCCACCAGGCACTTTCAACTCAAAGATCAGGTAGATAATTCTCTGTAAGTTGCTGGGAATTTTTTAGCAGTAAAGCTGCTATTTCAACATTCATGTGAATCCACCAGATCCAACTATCGATATTTCTCTGCAGTTCTGGACCAAACATGTTGGTTCTTGGGAGCAACAAGCAACCTGTAGGAAATGAATCCAGATACTGGACATATGACAAGATTTAATACAGTGACCTTTGACTATACCACAGGTGAGGGGTTTCTTGTCCTCATTTTGGAGTGTTGAATTCTGTGACAGGATATCTCATGCCTTGTTTGTCATCTAAATGATAATATATCATCAGGCTCAGGGGAGACCTATTCTTTCTGGTAGCCTAGACAGAATGTAAACCACACATTAGCCGTATTGCAATTCAAGAAATAGTCCCTTCATGCCGAAACCAGTTTGGCTCAGTGGATAGAGCGTCGGCCTGCGGACTGAAAGGTCCTGGGTTCGATTCTGGTTAAGGGCATGTACCTTGGTTGCGGGCGCATCCCCAGTAGGGGGTGTGCAAGAGGCAGCTGGTCGATGATTCTCTCTCATCGATGTTTCTAACTCTCTATCCCTCACTCTTCCTCTCTGTAAAAAATCAATAAAATATATACTTTTTTTTTTAAAAAAAAAGAAAGAAATAGTCCCTTCAGAAGACAATAGAAGTTTGCTTCTTGATAGAAAGTTGATCTTTATTAACATATTCATTTTTAAGATCTAAAATCTAAATACAGAAACCAGAAATCAAAGCAACATCATAGTATCAATTACAATTTCTTAGATCATTAAACAAAAGGCAAAACAAACAAACAAACAAACAAACAAACAAAAAGCCACTGGATCCTATTCTTAAGCAGCATGAAAAAAAAAATGAATAAAGTCTGCAAATGTGGAGAATGACAAATATATTACTTGTAATAAGTTTACATTAGGATTAGCAGAAACTGAGTGGAAGAGAGAGATGAGGTGGGCATTTCAAAACAACTCCTCTTACTGTCTCAATACCAACCTCCAGTTTTGAAAATACCTGCCCCAGATGTGAGTGTGCTTAGGTTTCTTCTTATGCCTCCCATTTTTTTCAATTACATACAGACTGTCAGCTGCAGTCACTAAAACAGATTCAGTGGTCTATTTCCATAAAAAGGCTCTCCTTTATTGTTGCTGACAGATAGAGAACATTCTGTGAGCATAGGAACAAAATGCAAAATTAAACTGCATGTGGGAAAGAAAGTAGCCTGGAATGTTCTCTTCAAAGGCAGAGCCATTGGTTTCTCCCTTCCTCTCCCTTAATCATTCTCATGTGTCATTCATGCTTGAACACACTCTATCTGTAGAAGATTATTCCTCTTCTATTTTGGCTATTCCCTCACACAAAGCTGTTTCTCAGGCTTCTACCAGAAGCCAAGACCAAAATGATCATTAGTACAAAAATAGCATTGATAGCTAAGCCTTGGCTGGTTAGAAGAAAATGAAGACTTAGCACAGACAGGGGATGATACAAAAGATAAACATTCACAGTTTTCTAGCAAAACACCCATAGGCAATATTTTGATTTCATATATGCTATTTTCCCCCCTAAATTCATCCTAGAAGGCCTACATGTTCTGAGAGGATTTTGCTTTCTTGTGTGTGTTTGTTTTTTTAAGTCTTACTTTCCCATGTCTCATAATACTTGGATTTTAAACCAAATTAAACATAAAAGGTTTTCATATAAATTTGGAATTTTCTATAATTTGAAATAAATCTATTCTTTCCAGCTAAAAAAAAAAAACTTTAAAAATTAAATTTAGCTTTTAATATGTTTTAAAAATAGACTCTCATATTAACTGGACTTTAACATCCATTTTAGCTTGCCTAGCAGGACAATTTGTACCTGTGTACATGATAGAATTATTCCTACCAATGTCTTTGACTCTCCAAATTATCATGATTTTAATTATAAATTATACAGTTGCCTTACATATAATGCACTCTTTTGGGCACTCAACTTCATATTTTTTGTTTTGTTTTGTGTTCCCCTAGAATTCTCCCACATTCTCTTATGCCTTTCCCTCTGTATTTAGTGAAAGAACCTGGATCAGGATGGAATAATAAAGAAATTCCATAGATATTTGAAAATAATTTAGATTAAATAGAAACTCTGTTTAGACATTTACAAATGACCTGCAGGATACCTAAAGACTGATTCCTGTTTTTTCCTGTGGCAGATGCTATGTTGTGATGGCCTACACCATATCTGCTCTTCCTACCCAGGAACTAAAGTTTGATTTTACTCAGGAATTTGGTAACCCTGTGCTCAGGAAGATGGGCACAGACCCAAGAGACACATCATGCTTGGGCTACATCAATCATGGAAATCCCATTCTCCTTTGCTGGTGATTGATTTAGAGGTGACCACATGCCCAATTTTGACTAAAGGTATATGAGGGGAACTCCTCTTTGAGTTGTGGGGTAAGTGGGGGCTTCTAGAAAAATATTTTCCTCCCTTGTTAAAAATGAGATAGACTAAATTTATTTTCCCTCCTAGCCTTTGAAAGTCAAATTGTTAAGATATGCAGGGCTGCTAAGTCATCTTGTCTTCAAGTGTTAAGAAACCTCTGTTGCTTACTGCCTAAAGCAATGGGATATTCTTCCCATCTCAGACCCCATTGGGGCATCCAGAAGTCTCAGTGGAGAAAATTTCTTTGAACTCTTTTTTTAAAAGTTTTTATTGATTTTATAAAAAGAAAGGAGAGGGAGAAAGAGAGAGAGGGGAAAAAAAATCTATGAAAGAATCATTACTCAGCTGCCTCTTGCACGCCCCGCACTGGGGATCTAGCCTGCAATCTGATAATGTGCCCTGATGGGGAATCAAAGTGTGGCCTCTTGGTGAAATGCTCAAACAACTGAGCTACACTGGCTAGGTTCTCTGAGTTCTTTTTTTTTTTTTTAATATATTTTATTGATTTTGTACAGAGAAGAAGGGAGAGAGATAGAGAGTTAGAAACATCGATGAGAGAGAGTCATCAATCAGCTGCCTCTTGCACACCCCCTACTGGGGATATGCCCGCAACCAAGGTACATGCCCTTGACGGGAATCGAACCCGGGACCCTTCAGTCTCCAAGCCGACGCTCTATCCATTGAGCCAAACCAGTCTCGGCTCTCTGAGTTCTTAAACCCAATGCTCTGTGAGCAGAAGTAGCAGAAATCTTCAACTGGAGTTAAATGAAAGTAACTTAAATTAGAGAAAGAAACTAAATTAGCTAGACTCAGCAGCATTATAAGAAAAGTGTGGTGGGTGAGGATATGTGGGAAGGCAGGCAGCATACTCAGAGCCAGGGTGACTTCATGAGCTCCTTCCCTAAGAAAATCACCCAATGAGGAAGAAGAAAAATACTCCACTGCCAAGAGATGAAGCACATATGTACTAATTAGAGAAAAAAATGCAGTGATGCTGGAAACTAAAAGGAATTGTAAAGTAAACCATTTATAAGAATGTATGCAACAATGCATGTACTATTTAGGGGGTTGGGGTAAAAGTTTAAAATAAGGTGATACACGTTCATTAAAAAAGTCAGTACCATTGAGGTTATTCTGGTACATCTAAGATTAGCTAAGTCAGAGTGCATCCAGGGCAGGGTGGCTGGGATGATTTAATTCAATAATGAAACATTTTAAATCCAGATAAAAAAGTGAACCCTCTTCCCAGGTGACTTTGCCTAGGGATAATTATTCCAGTCTGCTCTGCAATGTGAGGAGAGATACCAGCACAGAAGTGTTCTCCAAAGGTATGCAGCAACCACAGGCACTTTGTAGACACATCCCTTTTTAAGAGGCAGCTAGGGAAGAGTAGTATAACCCCAACAACCTGCTGAGTGCTTGCTAAGAATGTGCTTGTGTCTTCTTTACTTGATCTTCGGGGCAGGCTGTGCAGCCAACTGGAAGTTTGTGCAGCATTTCTGACTTGTGCAAACTGAGAATCCCATATATTTGCACAATAGTACCTGTTACATTGAGTAGCAGAAGACTCTACATGTACATGGACAGATATACACAAGCTTCACCTTCTAAAGTAATAAGGGGCATATTGAAATAATTGATAAAGGAGTTATAACATCTCTGGCACATCCCACTGAATGTATTCTATATAATAAAAGGCTAATATACAAATTGACCAAACGGCAGAACGACTGGTCACTATGATGTGCACTGACCAGTAGGGGACAGACTCTCAATGCAGGAGCTTCCCCTTGGTGGTCAGTGTACTCCCACAGGGGGAGCACTGCTCAGCAATAAGCCAGGCTCATGCCTAGAGAGCACAGAGGTGGTGGCGGGAACCTCTCCTGCCTCTAAGGATGTCTGAATGCTGGACATCCTCCAAGGGCTCTGAGACTATGAGACAGCACAGGCTGGGCTGAGGGACTTCCCCTTAATCCCCCGCCAAGTACACAAATTTTGTGCACTGGGCCTCTAGTGTAGGTAATAAGAGGAAGAACAAATGGACTAGGGCCACAAGTTTACACAGCTCAGCCACACATTGGAAGTGATGTTTTGCCCTTTTCCCCATGGATTTATCAATCCAGCCTAGAGAGTCAGAAATTCTTACCTAAAGCTCCAAGGAAATTCACTCCCTAATTTTCACCTGATGATGCTTCCAAGGCACTGGGTTGGCAAGCTCATCCTTGAACAGCAGGCAGAAAATGACTATTATGCTTCCTCTTACCAAGCTACCCACAGCCAGGGCTTTATTAGATATTGGCAGCAGCAAAACGCTCATGGTCACAGAAGATTAGACCTTGGCAGAACTGTGATGCATGAACAAAATTGCTTCTGAAGCTATTTCTTCTCCTGTTTCCTCTGCTTCCCTATCTTAAGCTATGCTCCATTTCTGCAATACCTTGATCTTACTTTAGCCCATATCAGATACCAACTGATTATGATTTCAGGTGCTAACCAGGAGGATTGGAAGATTTAAAGAAAAGTCTAGGAACCTAGACCACCAGGTGTGGTTCAGTTATTGAGTGTCAACTTATGCACCAAGAGGCCATGGTTTGATTCCTTGTCAAGACATATGACTGGGTTGTGGGTTTGATCCCAAGGAAAGCATGCAGGCATGCAGTAGGCAGCCAATCAATTATTCTCTGTCATTTTCTTTTTCTTTCTTTTTTGGTGAATGATCCAATTAAGAAATGGGCAATGGACCTAAATAGAATATTTTCAAAAGAAGACAGAAGGAAGGCCAAAAGGCACATGAAAACATGTTCAAAGTCATGAATTATCCGAGAGATGCAAATCAAAACAACAATGCGGTACCATCTCACACCTGTCAGAATGGCCAACATCAACAAATCAACAAACGACAAGTGTTGGCGAGGTTGCGGAGAAAAAGGAACCCTCGTGCACTGCTGGTGGGAATGCAGACTGGTGCAACCACTGTGGAGAACAGTGTGGAATTTCCTCAAAAAACTGAAAATGGAACTCCCATTTGATCCAGTAATCCCACTTCTTTTTTTTTAAAATATATTTTATTGATTTTTTACAGAGAGGAAGGGAGAGAGATAGAGAGTTAGAAACGACGATGAGAGGAACATCGACCAGCTGTCTCCTGCACACCCCTTACCGGGGATGTGCCTGCAACCAAGGTACATGTCCTTGACCGGAATCAAACCTGGGACCTTTCAGTCCACAGACCGATGCTCTATCCACTGAGCCAAACCGATTTCGGCATATTCTCTGTCATTTTCAATGTCAATCTCTCTCTCTCTCTCTCTCTCTCTCTCTCTCTCTCTCTCTCTCTCTCTCTCTCTCTCTTTCCTCTCTAAGATCAATAAAAATATATTTTAAAAAAGAAAAGTCTAGAAACCTTTAAAGAGCTAATGAATGAGTCTATATTGAAGACATCCTGGACACCATGCAAAAGGTAGAAAAGGTCATTTTGATTGAGAGTCATCTAGCTGAACACTTACTTTTAAAGTTGCCATAAGCTGTGCTTCTCATCTCTATGTATAAAAAGTTAATATGCAAAGTGTCCCCTTGAATTAGACTGGGAGACAGGGAATTTGATCACTCACTATGACGTATGCTAATCACCATTGGGTGGCACAGAACATGACTGGCAACCAGCGGCAGCGGGGCACTGAGGGTGTGTGAGAAGGAAGAGTCGGGGAGGCAGGAAACCTGGTTGATACTGATGGCCAGCCAGGCCTAGGGACCCTACCCATACATGAATTTCATGCCCTGGGCCTCTAGTCACTATATAATCAAAATGATCTCAAGAGCTAAATTTCTCAGAAATATAGTGATGTATTATAAGAACTGGATTTGCCTGTGGCAAACAGGGTCAACATGAGAGATCAAGACTTGCCTAGGGAAAATATAGACAAGCCAGGAACAAGGAGCCAAATAGAAAGCTGGCGTGAGAGGTGCAAACAGGAAAGAAGCATCCAGAGCTACTGGAGGGGAGAATGTGGGCAGCAGTGATGGAAACTGGCATCAGGAGTCTCAGCAGGCAGAAGGGATCCGGGCATTGATTCTGAGAGAAGAGTGGTGAGAACCAAGTATGGGCAAGATGGATGATATGTGCTTCCCCTCTTTCCCCCCCTCCCCTTCCCCACACATTACATTCACCTTCATAGGAGCTATTACATAATTCTATAGATCAGGAAACATGGCTCAGAGAAGTGAAGTATCTGCAGTTACATAGTTACTAGAGATAGAAACAAGTGAGAGGAAACAGGAATAACCATCCCCTGCATGCTAACCAGAATTAACTTATAATTGCTTTTTTCCTGCCAGCACACTGAAGGAAAGAGAGAAAGGAGTGAGGGGGGTGGGAGGGAGGGAGAGAGGGAGGGAGAGAGAGAGAGAGAGAGAGGATATCAATCAACCAATTGAAAATATTGCAACTGGATTAGTTGGTAAGAAGTTTTAGAAAAATTTCTGGCATCTAGAGTCCAGAAAAGGATATACCCTTTAATCATCCAGATGCCTATGAATTCTTATAACAAAATTATCATATATAGGTTTCCAGTGATTATTCCCACATTCTAAAATATCCAATAAGAAAATACTTTGCCTAAGACAATAGGGAGAAATACTAAAATATCATCCAATACCACCCAGCTAAAAACAAAGACTACCTTGTGAAATCCAGACAGCAGACTAAAAATAATGAAGGTGTGTGTGTGTGTGGGGGGGGGAGACCTTTGTAGTTAATTGGGGAGAAAAACTAAGTTGAAACTCTCAGTATCAAGAAAGTATTTTTCCTAAAACTTTACTAGTAATATAGTATTTTTCTAGACATTCTGGGTAATACCTCTCCCTCTTAACTCATACCATTCACTGTTTTATCTCCAAAGCCTAAACATTGCCTAGTGGAAAGTGACTGCTCCGTAAATAACTACAGCAGGCATGGATGAATGAATGAATGCATAGTAAATACCTGCTTGCATGCATAAATGAATGAAGCTCCTTGATAACTCACCAATCTGTCTTGTAGGGGTTACAAATGTTGAGCATCAAAAAAGTTTAGCTCATTGCTAAAGACACATTTGGATTTAGAAGAACAAAGAAGCACGGCTAACTTAGACCTCCATCTATAATTATATTTTATAGAACGTGAAGGAAAGAAATAAATTGTAGATTCAAGGGCTAAGTAAGAATAATAATTTATAATGGCCTGCAGTGGCAGCCAGTTAAATTGGTAAAAGCTGACTGCAGATACTCAGGCCCCTAGCATCACCATTAGAGGGAAATTAAACAGGAGTGAAGTGGCTGCCTCAGCAGAAGCATACAACAGAGGATGGCCCATTAGCATAAAGCGTGGCAGCCAAAAATTACGCCTGCTCCTAATCTCTGAATGCACGAGACGTTGGTTACAGTCAACAAAATGACCTGTCCACTATGATGCATTGGTATGTCCCCCCATTACACACACACACACACACTCACACACACACACACACACACACACACACACACACACCACAATCACATTTTTGAAGCCAAAATGTATGGATACATTTTTTTTAAATAAAAAGCCTCATTTTTTAACTGTTCAATATCTATAATTATCTCTATTGCCTCCACCTCTAGCCCAGTTCTTGCCCCTCGATACCTGATTATGCTGGCGTCCAAGAGAAAGCTGATCATCGAGGTGTGCATTTCTATAGATTTCTAAAGTTTACTAATGACCATTAAAAATATTAGAATTACTTATGCCTTTGAAGGTGAACACATGTATACAGGATGGGGTAAAAATAAGTTTACAGTTGTTTATATGGAAAATACCATAATAATTAATAAATAATAATAAAAGAATAAACTCTGTGTGTTGTGTACTCACAGCTGTAAACCTACTCTTGCCCCACCCTGCATTGAGTAATTCTTTTGTCCAAAGTTTCTAATCCCTTAGAACTGTGTCTGTAAATTGGCCAAAGTCAGAGTTGCATTAGATATGATAAGAGATTAAAATTTTGCATAATTGAGGGACTTTCTGAAGAAGCAGTATGTATTTCATTGCATTACAATCCCATCCACTTATAGAAATTGTTATCCTTACAAAGAATTTTTAATGTACACACACACAGATACATAGATGCACAGACAAACATCCTCATTCTGCATCTTTCTAGTTAATAAAAATGGATGTTTAATCATTGGAATCTTTGCCTTTGGAGTGACTAGCACTAAGAATAAAGAAAGCTAAAGGGAAGACACAGCTGAAAGCAAGTCTAAGAATTCAGGAGCAAGGAAGGCTTTGGGGCAATTTAGGGATTAGCTGGACCCCACTGCTCAGGACACAGGCTTGTCATTGCATATCTCTGCTATTCCCACTTCTTACCATTCCCCTCCGGTAGAGACAAGAATTGTCTAAGCTTGGTTTGCTTATCTGTTTTCCCCACCACTTACCCACTGCCTGACCTCATTGAGCCCTCTCCTCTCTCTCAGCCCCAGCTAAGAGACAAAAGGAGAACAACAGAGCTTAGCTCAGGGGGCTCCTCATAATTGTACATTTGGGTTGAGTTGCCCTGATGTTGTCCCATCACAATCTCTATTTCACCCCTCCCGCTTTATTGAGAGAGGGGCGGGGGAGAAAAAAAGAAGAAAAAATCAATCAGAATGATATATGACTTGTCAGTTCTGAAGTAAAGCCCAGTCATGTAGAAAATAGACCAGGCACTGTATTCTGAGTCCAAAAGATAGGGTGAGCAAGCTCCAGTCTCAGTGCAATTATCTTTTGAAAACAAAACAAAATAAAAAATATACCCATATATATATATGACCCGTGAGAAAGACACTTATCTAACCACAGCATCACATCAGTCCAGTTTGCAACATCAGAGTTAACTGTTCTGCCTGTGGTTTTCGCAGTTTCTCCAAGTTGCCAAACTCAGTTGGTGCTAATGCAATTGCACAGACTTGCTCACAGGATACGAGAAATGCCTCCTCAAACTCTGCACCTTTCTCCAGTCCTCAGTCACTCCTCTAGTTCAAGCCAACTCATCTCTTACTGGGGCATCTGCAATAATATCATAATGGTCTCCATCCCTCTTTCCATCTGTTCTGGACCTTAAAACCTTTATAAAGTTAACCCTATGCCTCTTAAAAGTATTCAAATATTCTTTTTAAAAATATATTTTATTGATTTTTTTACAAGGAGGAAGAGAGATGGATAGAGAGCTAGAAACATCGATGAGAGAGAAACACTGATCAGCTGCATCCTGCACACCCCTTACTGGAGATATGCCCGCAACCAAGATATATGCCCTTGACTGGAATCGAACCTTGGACCTTTCAGTCTGCAGGCTGATGCTCTGTCCACTGAGCCAAACTGGTTTTGGCAGTCTTCAGTATTCTTCATGACTCTCAGAGTTAAGTTCAAATTCCTATGGGAGGCCTTGAAGGCTTAAGATCCACCTTCCTTACCTCTCCCAGGTATCACTTGCCCCATCCTGCCAGCCCCTAACAGGCAATCTTGGACCTGGGACAGGTGACCTTTTTCTCCAGCACTACTGTTCTCCACACCTCTATTCACCCATCTAGGTCTTAACCATCCTTCAATGCTCAGAGTAGCTGTCTTGTCTAGAAAAATTCTTGTGCCTTCAAGTTTGCCTAGAAGCTTCTACACTACACTGGTCATTGGGTGATGAGCACTTACTTTCTTGTAGTAGCCTTTTTTCTTGTTTGTATCCCTCACCAATCTGTAATGTCCCCTGGCAGTGAGTGGACCATGTTTTTCACATTCCTCTCCTAGCACTAGGCTCAGTGTGAGCCATATGGTAAAACTGAGTATAAACATATACAATAAATGTGTGAAGTAGTGAAGTTAGGTGACACACTCCAGTTCTCTGGGCACATCACAATCTTTAACCCCACCTCCCCTCAGGCACTGCAGGGCCAAGCTCAAGTGGCATTAGACAGCTCAGATGACAGCAGGGTAGGAACCCAGTTAGACAGCAGGGTAGGGCCTCTGGGGAAAATATTTTTATCCCTTAAAACTGGAAAGAAGGGAGTCCCAGGGTCTGTCCCTGAGTTCTTTAAGAACAATGAAGCATGGTGGGAAGCTTGCTGAGCTCATTCCTTCACAGGCTCATTTAACCACAGAACCAAGTGCTGGGGCTGAAATGGCTGGCTAATTCCAGTCACATCTTGTCCAATCTGATATGGAAGCATGCCTGTAGGAGGCAGCTCCAGCAAGCCTTCCAATTTTACTTAACTTTGAATTAAATGGAATCTATATATTTCAGGAAGAGGGGCCCAGAATATGTATGTCTTGATTTATGAAAACAAAAACTTCTTTTTGGTTAGGTATATGTAATGTGTGTGTGTGTGTGTGTGTGTGTGTGTGTGTGTGTGTGTGTGTGCAGATGCATATTTCTATTTGTAAAGTTAGATCAGGGGGTGCTTTTTTATCTTTATTGTTCAAAGTATTACATATGCCCCCCTTTTCCTCACATTGACTTTTCCTAGGCTCTCCCACCCCCTAGCCCAGGCCTTCACTATCCTATTGTCTGTGTCCATTGGTCATAGAGCAAAAGGTTTGACTATCTTTGAAATCTAACAGTGACTCCTATTTGGGAGAAGAGTAACATTGGAGATGGTGGGTTGGGGGAACTGTTTGTTTCTTGATATTCTTTAGTATAATTGGAAATATTTTTCAATAGCAATTTTAATTTAAGAATAAAAGCAAAGAGAAAATAAATTAGAGTCTCTAATCTCTTGATAAGGACAGTTTTGGGGGGCCTAGTATTCACTTGAGATCCAGTTTCAAATGGATTCCCCATATCCCATAAGACTGGGGAATTGTGGCCACAATTTGGACATAAACCATTTACCTTGCATAGCTTTCATTTCACTTCAAGTTTGATCTAGAATTATATATTATTAAGTGAGAAAAAACTTAAATGGAAAGAAATTCAGCGAATTAATCGTTCTTTTAATTTTCCTTTAAAAATAACTTTAGCTTCATTGGTGTGGTTCAGTGGTTGAGCATTGACCAGTACACCAAGAGGTCACCAGTTTGATTTCCATTCAGGGCATATGTCCAGGTTGCAGGCTCAATCCCTAGTAGGGGAAATTCAGGAGGCAGCCTATTGATTTTTCTCTCTCATTGATGTTTCTATGTCTCTCTCCTTCTACCTTCCTTTCTCTTTAAAATCAATAAGAACATTTAAAAATAATAATAACTTAAATTGTGTGTGTGTGTGTGTGTGTGTGTGTGTGTATGTTTGTGTTTTTGTAGACTAGAGGAAACTATGTTCAATTCTCAGTTTGGGTTTAGTTTCTTTTTAAGTGGACAATGATACTTTGCCCCACCCCAATTATAAAAAAATAGCAAAATTGGAAAATTATAAAAGATGAACTTGGAGTGATTTTTCCCCAAAGCACTGGAGGAACACACTGTCCCCTGTCTCCTTTAATCATTCACTTTTGTTCCTGTTTGGTAATTGGTACCACCACACTTCAAAAATTGCAATTGCAAAGGTATAAGAAGAAGCCCTGTCTCCGGGTCTCCTGGGGCACTAACTAGGTTTTTAAGATCACACATCACCTGGATATAATTGCCTTGACACCATCACCCACTGACTCCAACAATCACCTTTATAGTAATACCCTCAGCACGCAGTATGCTCCTGATTATACAAGGTACAAGCAGGAACATCTGGGACAAAGTGTGCTGTGGGGAACCTCTCAGATAAGCTACTTGATTTATTAATCCCCCCTGTCCTTCTGTCAACTCAGCTGGAAAGCAGGGGAGGGGAGAGATGGGCAAACCTCCTAAGGATTCAGAGGCTGAACACAAGCCTGATGCAACTTATATTTCTGTCATGAAATGCTACTACGACTACTTCCTGCTTTGCACATATAGGTGAAAAAAAATTGTGAAGGAATACGGATAGAGCTTCCCATTATCTATTAATGAAAATTTCTTATCCTGACATTCAAGGCCTGATGAGATGGGCACTTAACCTTCTTCAACCTTTTTCACGGTCAGAATTTTTCAAGTAACAACTGTGTACCAGGCAGCAAGCTAGGTACACTTTTATACTATGCAGCACACCCAAACACAAACATGACACCAATCCAAGGTTTTGTAAATGAGCAAGCATGCCCATTTTGTTTTGCCTGCTTTTAGTTGGAAGGCTGAGATGGGATTGTTTCCTGCAGAAAAGGAATCTGGGAACAAACATTAGTAACACAGGGAGTTCCTTGTGGGACCATGTCGTTTTTGTCCCCGTGGCTTGTGTATCCTAGGATTTGTTTTTTGTTTTGTTTTGTTTTTGTTTTTCTTCTAGGTCCTTTGTCTTTAATTCTTGGGTTTTATGTCCCTCCTAAAAATTCCAGGCTTTGAATACTGAATTTGAAATCACTAGTCAAATCCTACAAATCCCACTAATATCATGTATGATTGGGCAGTGCTACAGGTTTAATTCTATAACCTGCATACTCTGTGAATCTCTATAAAGTGTTATGCAGTGTGGTGGATACTTCATAAAGAATAATACTAACATGTGGTGGAGGGTGGAAGATTTTTTAATAGCTGGAATGACAAGAAGAGACAATGGGGAGCAGAGGGATCCTGGGCCCGGGGAACTGCCGGTTATGAGCCCACAGCAATATCAGAAGTTGGCAGGTAGAATGGAACAGTCAGAAAAGGCATATAGGGTCACATGAAAGATGCTGCATGATGTTCTGATAATTTGATGGGTCAACTAAGGGGAGTGCAAAGCAAAGGAGAAAGATGAGAGAGAGAACAAAGACAAAAATCAGAATTTGAATGTCGTCAGAAGACTGTTATTCTGGGAGGAAAAGAAACATGTCTACTATAAGGGTTGTTCTACATGGAAGCCAGGTCTGTCCCTTCTTCTAAAAGGGAAAGCAAGAATTTCCAAATGCCTGGGCACCTTCACTTAGTGCTACACACCCAGAGATGAATCTTCTGAGACCCTAATAATCGCTATACTAAATTAACTGGGAAGTAATTAGTTATAAATCTAAAAGCAGTTTTGCTGCCTAAGGTGATGAGTATCATTTTATCCAACCCAGAACCAGGAGAGATTTAAGCCCTTAGCCACAATTTTCTGTTATGTAAAAGAGAAAGTGTTTCTGAAGTTATAGTGTAGTCAGTCCTACATAAAATGGATAGCATGTCTAGATGTCCTTTCAGATATCAAAAGCAAGGTAGCTTCATCATTATAGCAACTGAAAATGTGTTAGTTCCAAGGCTTGGTTCAAAGAATTACTTGGATGTGATTTTTGTGATTATTTCAAAAACACACAGACAATGCAAAATCCCTACTTGTTTTATATCTCACTTAGAGAAATGAAAAGTCACTATCTTCATTCAGGTTGCATAAGTGTTCTTGGAACAGATTAAGAGGTGTGACTAGATTAACAGATTTTTCCAGGGAGGCCTCTGTGTTCCTCCCAAATCTTCTGACCAGAGCTGAAAAGTGCAGAATATCCTGGCTTCTCCCAGCATGAGTTTGAGGGTATGCATGAAAAGTGCTCCAGTTGTCATCTCCACCGTGGGGGAGTGGGGTAGTCTGATTTTAGTAACATCTTGCCATGCACAAGAGTTAATTTTTGAAAATGTTCCAAACCTTGTCAAAATATTCATTGGTGTGAGTTTAGTGATTCTCGAAAAATTTAAGTGAGAGAAAGCAAAAGGCAACTATGCTTGGCCTCATCATTACATTTGGAAGAGAGAGAAGATTTCTTATCCGAGGGAGTTGTGCTCATACAATAGGTTTTTGTTAGTGATGCTGTTCTCATCCACAGAGGGCTTTTATTCCTCTCTGATTATTTGATTTCTTCCCATTCATGGAAACTCAAAGCAAATAACCTACTTACCAAGGCAACTTCCTCATTTGCTGTCAACTAGCCTTCTTGGACACTAAAAGCAGTTTTGTTTTGTTTTTACTTATTCAGTATGTAAGTTGTCATTATACTGTTGGGCACTCAGATCGTATTTTTCCTATATATTTGTTAACCCAGATCAAAGGTGCCTTCTTTGTTTTGCTCCCCATGTAGTTTTGCATCTGGCAGCTGCTTAGTAAGTTTCCATTGGCTGGTCACCTCTGAGACAGAACAGGTAGAAGTAGGATTCTAAAAGGCAGGCCCTTCTTGTCACCACACCATATCTTCAAAAAAGCTGACAGTGATACTCAAACCATGAAACCATGGTTCTTCTTTATTTGTTGTTATACGATTGTGCAGAATGTGTGTGTGTGTGTTTTTTAACTGTCTTTTTCATTGATTAACATCTGAATTTCTTTATATATGTCTCTACCTTGTTATCAGTGCTATAATGAAGTTGCCAATTGTACATATTAAAAATATGATAAGGTACATAATAAAGCCTATATCTGAATATAAAAATTTATTATAGAAGTTCAAGTCTAAAATTAAAATTATATCAACAATTAAATAAGACTCACTTCTTCCAATAAACAAATGATCCAACATTGCTGAACATAATGTTTTTACTTACTAAGTTTCACTAAAATAAACAGCAAGTTTGGGACAATTAATAATTACACAGATTAGAAGAGATATCTCTTAAAATTAAACAACTGCATCATGATTCAAGTTGCCTAATTTCTAAATATCCAGCCTTCAGTGAGAAGCACATTTTCAAGATAACCTATAAAAAAGAGCTAATATGACAAAGGAAAATCAAGAAATATGAAAGCCCAAGTGGCGCAAAAAAAGTTCTTGCATTTACATGACTAGCTTATCTTCTTTTCTATATAAACTTATACTCCAATTTACCTGCCTGCTTCCATAGGTGCTACATCTTGAGAACTATTAATAGACTTCTTGACTTAAGTTCAGCCATAGGAAAATCCAAGAAATGTGTTTTCTTCAAAGAGTATCACTATTTGATGTATATGAAAATATTTAAGAATGTATTATACACATATGCATGGATATATTTATACTTCAGGAAAGAGGGGCAAACTTAAAATTATTCAAACCTTAGTTCACTCCCACTCTTCATCTTGACAGAGTTTGGAAGGATGTTGTTAACTGGGGAAGTTGAGGCAGACAGAGCATGTCAATTATAACCTAAAACAGGAGATAGTGCAGGGTTCCCATTACATATGGGCTTTCAATTCACTTCAAGTTATGCTGATTTTCAGGGAGAAGGGTAGGATGGTGAGCAGAATGAGAGGCCTCAAGCAATGTTTCTCATTAAGTGGAAGCTGAGACACTTCAAAGTTCAGTTGTTAAAGTAATTTATCTGAAATATTACAGCAGACTTTGACAAAGGTTTAGAGGATCTATCCTATCCTCTCCTCTCTGACCTATCAGATGCCATTTCCTTCTATACAACAAAGGAAAACTTAGCTTTGTTCTCAAGGAAATTTGCCATCTCATTGCAAGTGCAGTTAGCCTTGGGCAACTGCCAATTATTCTGAAATTTGCTCCATCTCACTGGAATACCTATGTTGCTTTAACCAGAGAATAGGTAGCTGTTATTTCTCAAACACATGGACCAAGTAGCACATTACCTTCTTCCCAAGTGCAACTGAAGGCATCTTCTTCCTTCCAGAAAATTCTTCCAGAGAAGTTTTCAAAAAATAAAATTTTCAGTTAAGATGGAAATGATTGCATGATATTTATTTTTCAAAGATTAACAATGTGGTAAAGATGTGAAATCTATGCAATTGGGTTACATGATAGTGCTGAGGTAGGCCTCCTCTAAAACACATGGAGTTATATGTTTTTCTCTTCTACCCAGAATGCTCTTCTCCCTATTCTCCAAGAGAAAACCTTCATTCTTCAAGTCTCTACTTAAATGTCAACATTACTGTGAGGCTTTCCCTGCCTGTAATGGCACTTTTGCACTTCTATATCCCCAACGTACTTTGCTCATACAGACATATTTGTAAAGTTGTTACAAATGTGTCCGACCCCTCTAACATATTGTTGTTGTTTTTTGTTTGTTTGTTTGTTTTTTCAGGAAGGCATGTGAACGTTTCCTCGTCTTATTCTTATAGCCAATTTATATAATTAGGATCTTTTTCCTTCACCAATTACCATTCAAATTTGTCCAAGGCTTTTTGCATTCATAGAGCTATAGGGAAGGCCTCTGCCTACAGCTCACGGATGACCTGCTCTCCATGGAGACTATCTAATGGTGTGTAGAATTTCTGATAGGTATCAGACTTTTCACACAGAAGTCCAAACTCATTTTATAGTTAAAATTTAACTAATTTTATTAGAAAAACAAATTTTAAAAGTAGTGAATATAAATTACCTCTGTGGATCCTTGAAAGTTGATGAAAAACCTTCAACTTATAAGATTTTTTTTTTTGCCCAAAACCGGTTTGGCTCAGTGGTAGAGCGTCTGTCTGCGGACTGAAAGGTCCCAGGTTCGATTCCGGTCAGGGGCATGTATATTGGTTGTGGGCACATCCCCGGTGGGGGGGGTGCAGGAGGCAGCTGGTCAATGTTTCTCTCTCATTGACATTTCTAGCTCTCTATATCTCTCCCTTCCTCTCTGTAAAAAATCAATAAAATATATTTTAAAAAAAGATTTAAAAAAAATAAAACATGGATATCAAAACTCAGGAGTGTGTGATTATTCTGAAATGTCCACCAGATCAAGTGCCAAATGGTCCACTGAGTAAGGGGGCATTTTCATGTTTCCTATGCACTCTATATCTCTGAAGAATGTAACCTCCCTTTAAAATGGGAGCAATGACTCAAGGGTGGCTGTTACTCTGTGGTACTCTTAACTTTCCCAGTCATATACAGAGTGTCCCAAAAATATGTATGCACATTTTAGCAACCGACAGCTCAAATGATGTTTCTTTCTTTGAGCTAGACTAAGCTTTGAGCAAAGGAAATTTATCCTAAAATGCTACTGGAATTTTGAAAATACAGTTGAAGTACAAACATTGCCTTTATAATTAAAAGTGTGTGTATCTTTTTTGGAGACACAGGGTATGCACCCCAAATGTATATACACTTTAGTAGCTGATAACTCACTTAATTTTCAGGTTTAATTGATTTAAAATAAAGGGTGAAGCCAGACTAAGCTTTGAACAAAGACAATTTATCCACTAGGCATTTTTTATGGGGATACATAAAAGATAAAGTTCATAGTACAAAACCAGCAACAGTTGATGAATTGAGAACACACAAATACTGAAAGAAGTGATTCTTGATATTTGTGATTTTATTGCTTTTCATTATCAGCAGTGCCTGGGCCAGAACAGTCATCAGTTTGAAAGCAGGCACTGACAAAAAAATAGTATTCATTTCTACAGATTATTTTTTTAAATATATTTTATTGATTTTTTTACAGAGAGGAAGGGAGACAGATAGAGAGCTAGAAACGTCAATGAGGAAAGAAACATTGACCAGCTGCCTCTTGCACACCCCCTACCGGGGATGTGCCTGCAACCAATGAACACGCCCTTGACAGGAATCGAACCTGGGACCTTTCAGTCCACAGACCAACACTCTACCACTGAGTCAAACTGGCTTCGGCAATTTCTACAGATTATTTTATATTTTGAAAACGAACTGTATGTTAATAAACACTGACTTTCTAATAATTCAAAATGTATATTTTTCTGGGACACCTTATAGTTCAAAGCATAGGCAGAAGGGAAGGTTAAAACCCACTTCTCAAGTGATTACAAAGAGATATAAGATCCCAAGTATTAGAGAGGACTGATCACCTGTGGAGAGGACAATGATATCAGGTTGGAAATACATATTTCCTTCCTGCCTCTACCTGTGACCTAGAGAAAATAATTTTGCCTCAGGATTGCTCAGCTTCCTATTCTGTGTAATAAAGGAGACAGGCTAAGTGACCTGTAGGATTTAATCCAGTCTAAAGGCTGTTATTTCGTTTGGAGTCTCTCTGGATCTTTTCCTTGCAGCTTAAAACTGCACATTCAATATCCTAACACAAACTCCCTTCCCCAAAACCAAGTTACCAAGTGTTTACAGTATAAGAACCACAGACCATAGAAAGGTGTTTTTTTTTTGTTTGTTTTTGTTTTTGTTTTAGGGGAGAGAGAGAGAGAGAGAGAGAGAGAGAGAGAGAGAGAGAGAGAGAGAGAGAGATCATTACCATAAAATAACGTAGGAAGCAGCTCTTATAATGGCTCCTTAGTGATCTTAATTAGACATCAATCAACTCCAGCTCAAATGAGAGGTGAGAAAATGGGACTTTTTTTGCTGATCTCAAAGGACAAGCTTAAGCAGGCAAGATCATTCAGAATCATTACAGCTGAACAGGTAGCTTTAACCACCCAGAGGGAAACCATTCAAAATTGCTCATAATTTGAATTCACAATACTCAGAGTTTCTGGGAGAGGGAGGGATGGACTTCCAATAGAAATCCTATCCAGAAAAATGCCTTATTCATTTATTTAAATAATCTTGTATTCAGATTATTTTTTCTCCCTCTCCCTCACTTCTTTACTCCCTTTGATTCTCCTTATTCATGCCTCTTTTTATCTGCTTCCTTTCATTTGGGTAGGACCAGTATAGTACATAAAACCTATTCTATAATCCTGAGCCAATATGTTAATAGACAGAAGCTAGAAATGGCTATTTTTTATTCACACCCAGAAGGTGAATTTTATTTGCCCTTTAGAAGAAAACCATTTTCCTATGAATAGTAATGATATGATACATTACTTAAATTTCTTCTTTGATAATATACTTTAAAGGGTTAAAAATAAAATGGGTACAATCCAAAGATCTCAATTTTATTATGAGATCACCCCAAATGTTTATACACTTTAGTGTATATTACAATATCATTTAAATAGCATTAATAGTGACTTTTATACCAGTTCATTCATTTTGTAAGTTATCTTGATCTTGATTGACATTGAGAGGCCTAAAAGATAGTACTGAATATTTCAATACTGAAGACAAGTTTCGTCCAAGCAACCATATAACAATAGTTAATCATAAATAAGTAGCCGTATAAATGTGTTTAATTTGAAACATGCAAGAAAAACCAACATCACTCCTATTTTTATTGTTTAATCCAGATTTCAACAAATACATTTCAAAAGTGTTTAGGATTCCATCCCAGCAAATGAATAGCAGCAGATAAAAGGGTAAGACCAGGCAGAATCCTAGACATAATCTCAAAGGCAGAGACAAGTAAAATGTCTCATCAGTTCTTAAGACTTAATGCATTTTACCTTAAACATTTACATTAACAGATGGTCCCCAGCAGTGCTCTAAACTTACTTTTGAGTTCATTTCTGTGTCACTCCTAGCCCCATCTATCACTATCCATACCACAAGGGGTTTAAATCAGAACAGTAAGGAGAAAGGACAAACTCTCTGAAGTGATTGGTGTCACCTACAAACATGTGCTTGACTTTTGTTTTTAAAAAATCAATAGGAGAATTAATGACTGATGAATGGAAAAAGACAAGGCTAAGGACCAACCAAAGTCACCACATCATTGGAAGATGCAGCAGGAACGCTGACCTATTATCACCCTTAATCTTTCAAGGCCTCTTGTTCTATAATTTTCCAAACAGTATGGAGATGTACACCATTGAATAGATGTCAGGGAGAAAAACCAAGAAATAAATGTAAAGTTCATAATTTTGTCTTAATGAGAAATTAAGATACTTATTTTTTTAAATCATGAATTAGGCTTTAATAGTCAGTTAAAAATATTTTTAAAAAAGAAATTTTTGTTAGACATCTACCAATATATATTTGGCTTAGAGCTGACAATCTTTTTTTTGGGAGTGTTTTTTTTTTTTTTTTTCAAAAGTGTATTAGAAAATAATTCTTTGTGACTCTTTATTGGTTACATTTAAACATTCATATTATCAAATAATATGAAAACCAATAAATAAAAGAAACACTGAGAGCATAAGCATACCTTCGCTTCAAAGTGGGAGTGTTTTTTAAATTTTAATTTTAAAATCATCATACAGTCAAGTGGAGGTGATTTTATTTTGGTGTACAGTTCTATGAATTTTATACATGTGTAAGTTTGGGTATCCACCAGCATAATTAGGATAAAGAATATTTCCATCAACACCCCCCCCCCAAACTCTCCCATGCTATCATTTAAGAATCCATATACTTTATGTCAAATAAAACTTATCTCTGATAGTCATAAAACTATTCTAAGGATATTTTAAACTATTTTATATAAAACCCTTAATGACTTTTCCCATACTTTTCTGCACTTTTACTTATTTTTGCCTTCAAGTCTCTAAAATTTTTTCTAGTCACAAAATAGTCTATTGGGATCTTGAAAAAAATATTCCTCAATAGCAGATGTTGTATTATCCTACTTTTACATAAAGAAAACAACAGCCCTGACTTGTTTGGCTCAGTGGATAGAGCGCTGGCCTGCAGACTGAAAGGTCCCAGGTTTGATTCTGGTCAGGGGCATGTGGCTTGCTTGTGGGCACATCCCCAGTAGGGGGTGTGCAGGAGGCAGCTGATCAATGTTTCTTTCTCGTTGATGTTTCTACCACTCTATTCCTCTCCCTTCCTCTCTGTAAAAAAAAAATCAATAAAATATATATATTTTTTAAAAGAAACACAACTGCAATATTTTACGTTGTAGACATGTGTGTATGTGTGTGTGGGCAGACACACACACACACACACACACAAGCTGATAGAAAAAGGAAAAAAAAATAAAGCTAGTTCACTGTTTCAAGTACATAATGCAAATAGCAAGGCAGAATGCCTGCAACATTGCACGACCTCGATAAAAGTTCCCTTCATCCTTTGCTTTATTTCTAAGGCTTTATTTTCAATCCCATGATTTTATATGACCTTTATTTTTGAGGATGTACAAAAGCCATTGTTTCTGGCAGGCATAGTTCCCCCCATGTGGTTCCCATCCAGATTTACAGATCAGACTTTCAGAGTGAAAGCTTTAGTGAAATCAGATAAAGTCTCCTTCAATCTGCCAATACTTCTGACAGAGCAACTGCAATGGGATTGTTGTTTTTATGGGAATCCCACATTGCTGCAGGAATAAAACTTCTGTGTCTCAGGAGCACCAAACTTGGACTTAGTATAGCATCTGCACAGTGCCACTGACATAAAATAAATGGGAGTTTGTCATCATCTGTCTAGAGATGATGCTATGAAGCCTGTAACCATCCATTCACAAATGAAGAAGGCAGGAAAAATATGTCCCATCAAAGTCTTTCTGACCTCCTGTGTTGTGGACGCAAATGGCAACACAGCAGCATAATATTTCTTGGTCTCCCCAGAAGAAAAGCGTATTTATTGGGACTATGAGTATACCATGCTAAAATGTATCTAGCCTTTATTTGGCCCTTCTGTAAAATTAAGAAATTAGTTTATTTAGCTGAATTTGAATTCCAAAATGAATTTGCCAGAAGGAAGCATGAATTCCTTTAAATTTTATAGGGTCTGCACATTCTACTAGTTCAGCTTGGTTTTCTCCCCAATTGGTCTGCATCAGACAGATTTCTAGTATTTATTCCTGATGTATGAAATGGGAGTGATGATGAAATCAATGTTACTGATTGTTTCGAAGAGTTAATGAGATGAAGGTTGTAAAGTACTTACTAGTAGCACAGTGCAGGTCTTATACTTAGGTATGCTAAAAGAATAGTTAACTCGTCTCTAGCTTAGGAGATGAAGAAAAGGAGAAAAATTAAAAAAAAAAAAAGTTGGCTGGGGAGGGATACAAGACAAACCACCAGATTATAGGATGGATATTTTCTTTTGGCCAAAGACAATTTCTTTCTCAGCACACTAGTTTTTAGCCAGTTAGGAAGTCTCATCTGTAGTTGGGGCAAATACTGGAGGAAAGATAAGACAAAGACTTTGACAAGTCCATAGAGTACAGGTGTTTATTAGCAAAGCTCTGTTTAGTGAGTCTGAAATCTAAATACTATTGTAGGCTTTTTTTTTCATTCAAAAAGCTCCTGTTGGATATAGGACTTGAGAAAATCAGCAAGATACAATGAAAGAAGCAGAAGCGGGTATCTGAAAGACAATAAAACAAAGTAAAATATATTCACAGAAAATATCGGGGATTTTTAAAAAATGGAAGATGGGGAAAATAAGTGAAAAAAGGAATATGTCCTCTATATATACTCTGGAGGTAAACCGGTATAAAAATCAGAAACTGCTAGAATGTGAATATAAACACATACCCCCCCCCCCTTTTTTCTTTTACTCCTCACCCAAGTAGTAAGGATTTCTAGAGAAAAGTGGAAAGGAGGTAGTAGGAAGGGGAGGGAAAGAGAGAAAAAACCATTGGTGTGAGAGAGACACATTAATTGGTTGCCTCCTGCAGGAGGCACATGTCCTATCCCAGGATGAAGATCAGACCTGCAAGTGTGTACATTCCCTTGACTAGGAATCAAACTGGGGAATCTCCTGTGCACAGGCCAATGCTCTAACCACTGAGCAGCTTGGGCCAGGGCTAAACATATTACCTTTAGCCTTTGATCCTAACTAATTTGACTTGAGGCTCACTGTGCAAACTGCTATTATTTGGGGGATCTTTCCCCAATTAAAACTCATCAGAGAGGCTCCATCTATTATTTTTTATATACAAATAACTGTACATAATTAATGCATACACTTGATGAGTTTGAAGATAAATATATACCTGCAAAAAATACCTATCTTAAAACAACTTATTTCACTTAACTGTAGTCCCAACTGTAGTCCCAACAAAATAGTTTATCTCCATCTCTCACATTTCATAAAGCCATCTTTCAAATCCTTTCTATGCCTGCTTTTTGCTCACGTTTATTCTTAGGTAAAGGAAAAGAGAACAAGTGACTTTGCTTCTAAGGTAAGTGAGTCAATGACATTTAGAGGTTTACTTAACCTTAGTGGTACCCAGAGACTTTAAAGTGGCCAGGTTCAGATTTCCTTACAAACAAAACCACAAGCTCCCTTTAGTTCTGGATTCCCCTGCAGTTGATCCTGGGAAGTCTCATGTGAGACTGACTAGAAACAGTTCCATTTTTCCTGCAGGTGGTTAAATCAGATTGAGTGGTACAGTGATCTTAATATACACAGACAGCTCTCAGTGAATGATGGATGAGTCTGATCTTCTCTTTTTGCCTATACATACCCTTTGATCTGAACCTGAGACTCTGAGGAGCTGCAGAAGAAACAATGACAGAAAACTTCCGCCACCTGTTGAAAAAAATAGACTTACAAGTCCAGGAAGCACAGAGAACCCTAAACAAAAGGAATCCAAGGAGGACCACACCAAGACATATGGTAATTGAAATGCCAAGAGCAAAAGACAAAGAGAGAATCTTAAAAGCAGCAAGAGAAAACAGTTAGTTGCCTACAAGGGAGCACCCATATGATTGTCAGCTAATTTCTCAAGAGAAACTATGCAGGTCAGACAGGAGTGGCAAGAAATATTCAAAGTGATGAATAGCAAGAACATTCAACCAAGATTACTGTACCCAGCAAAGCTATTATTCAAAATTGAAGGTTAGATAAAGAGCTTCACTGATAAGAAAAAGCTAAAGGAGTTCACCACTGCCAAACTAGTATTATATGAAATGCTGAAAGGTATTCTTTAAGAAGATAAAGAAGAAGAAAAAGGTAAAGATAAAAATTATGAAAACAAATATGTTATCTATCAACAAATGAATCTATAAATCAAGTGAATAAAAAACTGATGAACAGAATAGTCTGGTGCATATAATAGAATCAGGGCTATAAAAAGGAAGTAGACTGACAATCCTTGAGGGGTAAGGGGTGTAGGAAGTACAGGAGGAAACTGGACAAAATCATACACCTATGGATTAGGAC
This sequence comes from Pipistrellus kuhlii, assembly GCF_014108245.1. Lineage (NCBI taxonomy): Eukaryota > Metazoa > Chordata > Mammalia > Chiroptera > Vespertilionidae > Pipistrellus > Pipistrellus kuhlii. Next base: position 8,454,201 of record NW_023425404.1, read on the forward strand.
AGTGCAGGTGTAAGGAGATGGGGTGGGATGGGAACCAGGTGGAGGGGAGTTATGAGGGGGGGGGGGGGAAGAAGAGGAACAACTGTAATAATCTGAACAATAAAGATTATTAAAAAAAACAGAGGCAAGTTGTTAATACACACAATGATTTGAATAATATCTTATTTTACCACCTCTTGTTTTGAGGCATATTTTTATGATGCATTGTCAGTGGGCAGTATTTATAGGGGGTGGGCCTCTGCCATTTATTTTCTATGGAGCAGTGAACAGCTTGGTCTCTACCCCATGGGTAAGCTGCCCGAAGTCTAATATCCTATTGGTTAGCACACTTATGTGCTTTATTCTCTCCTGGAAGCTACTTTGACCAGTAAAGTAGCTTACGTGGTCATACGGTTAACAAAATAACCTTTAAGGCTGACTGAAATGAATGAACTCTAAAGTTTGATTCAACCCTGACATCCTTTGATTCTAACAGCAGCCACAGACATCCTGGGCATCTTTCAGGTGTCATTCTGAACAAAGCACATCAGAAGGAAAAAAATATTTTACGCTTATTATCTTGTCATTTCAACCAATAGAAAACCCAGCTTCATTTTCTAAAAGTTGTATTGTAATGTATGTATGTCTACATATATTTCTAAATATCTCCCTCAAATTAGCTTCTTTGTCTATAAAACAATTAAAATAAAACCTTCCTAGGTATTTCTGATCAATAGGCTATATGATTCCTGGGTGATGTTTCATCTCCTTGCCTGAATATTATGTAAATGGAACACAACTCTACCACATAGTATATAGTATTATATCACAGACTTCACCATAGTGTCATATTTTATGTCCTGTCTATTGATAGTTATATGCAATTTGTCTCACATCATACCATCGTGTATATGGTTTAATCTTCATTATTACTGAGTTCTCCATTTAATTTCAGATATAGTTGCATTTTCAATGTTACACCTGGGTCATTGCTATTTATTCATAAAATCGCCTAAAATATCAGGGACTACAAGAAATGTGAAGTACTTTTTGTACTTATCCATTTGGTAAGTAGAAACATAATAAATATCTTTGACAACAAGATTGACAAGAATGATAACTAATTATATTTTATAAGGGAGATCAAAGATTTAATTACTGAAGAATTCAGAAGATATAGTCAAAATGCACTGTTTCCCAGGTTCACAAAGGCAAAAGATGGCTATCTGATCAGTGCCTCAGATTATGTGGTTAAGATTTCAGGTACTGTGTACTTTGTTTTCTAGTGACTGAACTTCAGATGAGTCTAGATTAAATTGCCTAATCCATTCCTTGACTCCTGATGACTTCTCCTTCACTGGGTTGTGCCTTAGGTCATGATGGCTAGGGAGGTGGAAATGATGTTGTATTATTAGCTATTTGTTGCTACAACACAAATTACTCTAAAATTTAGCAGCTATGAACAATGAGCATGCTTTATCTCATAGATTCTGTGAGTCAGGAATCCAGGTGTGACATAACTGGGTGCCTCTGGCTTAGGGTCCCTGGCAAGGCTGCAACCAACGTGACAGCTATGCTTCTGTAGTCTCAAAGCTCATCATATAGCGATTTATAAGGATTGCTCTTTATTACAACTGATAGCTCTAGTTCTATAGGACATTTATGACTTTTTAGGTCATGAGGGAATTTAATTCTTCTTGTTTGGTGTGTAAGACTGGCAACAGTACCGCATACTTTTATTAAAATATATTTTATTGATATTTTACAGAGAGGAAGAGAGAGGAATAGAGAGTTAGAAACATTGATGAGAGAGAAACATTGATCTGCTGTCTCCTGCACATCCCCTACTGGGGATGTGTCCGCAACCAAGGTACATGCCCTTGACCAGAATTGAACCAGGAACCTTTCAATCTGTAGGCCTATGCTCTATCCACTGAGACAAACCGGTTTCAGCAGAACTGCATACTTAAAGAAGAAACTCATAATTGCTGGAACTGGTTATAATGTCATAATTGCAAGTGTTTCATTAAAAGGGTGATGGAACTTGGGGACTCAACAAGGGCTGAGTCACATATATTATCACCTAGGAATGGCTGAAAGGCATTCCTTCAAACCTGAAAAGAATGATTGTTTGTTGCCAGACAGCTCAGGGCATCTTAATCTACATGTTATTGCCTACTACTGGCAAAACACCTGACCAGAGTTTCTGTACAAACCCTAACCTTTAAAGTGTATATCTCCACCTTGTTTTAGAACAATTTGTGTTAATAAAAAGCAAAGAGTCCTGAGACAAGGAGAACTTAAGTTTCTTTAGCTAGGCTCCTATGATGCCCAAAGCATTTCAAAATTATCTTAAATCTCTGGACTCTCATTTAATCTATGCACAGCCCTTCTCCAGATTCCTGAATACTTCCAGTTGCCAGATCAAGACTCAATGGCATTAAATGTAACCCAATGTCTGGCACTAATTATGTTTAAAAAGGTAATTCAAGAAGGGTCACTCTAGACCTGTTTCAGCTATACTTTATTCTTGGATTATTAATTTCATATTTAAATTTCTTTCCTGGGTGGTAACTGGACAAGTAAAAACAAGAAGAAAATTGCTCAGAAAGGATAGAATCAGACATTAATCACTTTGTAACAGGGAAATTCTCATTTTATTAATAAAGTTGAATTTCATAGTCATGTAAGTATTTGGGTGACAGATGATGTGCTGTGGCAGGCACTGATAGTATTCCATATATGTCACCTCTGCAAACCCTGCAATGGAAGCATTTTAATGTCCATGTCATGCTATTTACATCTATAGAAGGCTATGCATTGCTAAGGTGGTTCCCAATGATCACCACCTCCTAGTACACAAGCTATTGTATCATTCCCTTTCCTTACATGTGAACTGGACTTATTGAATCACATATAAGGTAAGAATAAAATACAGCAGAAGTATGAAATGGGAATTTCATGATCAGATTGAAAAACAAAACAAAACAGTGGCTTCTAACTTGGATCTCTCTTTTCTCCCCCTCCTCTCTCATATGCCAGTGTGTACTCTTGCTCTATTCCTATTTTCATGTAATTTATTCTCAGAAAAGAGCTACAGTATTAAAGATATCCTATAGAGAAACCCATGTGATAAGGAACTGATGTCTTTGGCCAACAGTTTATAAGGACCTAAGACCTGTCAGCAGCCATGTGAATGAGTTTGAAAGCAAATCTCTCCCCAGGTGATCCTTGAGATGACTGAAGCCTTGGCTGTCAACTTGGTTGTAGCCTAACCAAGGACCCTGAACAAGAGACACCAGGTATGCCATACCTGGTTCCTGACCCACAGAAGCTATGAGATAATGCACGCTCATTGTTCAAAGCCACTAAATTTCAGAGTAATCTGTATCGCTGCAATAGATAACCAATAATACAACACAATTTCCTTCTCCCTAGTCACCATGATATAAAAGCACAACCACATTAAGGAGAAGTCATGAGAGTCAAGCAATTGATTAGGCAATCACATGATCACCAGCACTTCACTTTCCCAGAAACTGCCCTTCCTCCCATAAGACGAGAAGGTGAATATGCACCAGGTATCATGTACCCTCTTGTCTTATGGGAGAAAGGCAGCCTCCCAATGAAGGTGGCCCTCACTACAAAGCTTCAAGGGTGCTTGGCTAGCACAGGAATACAGGTGAGAGGGCTCTGCAGAGCAAGTCATACATATTGATCTTCTCTCAGTTAACACTACTGCAGCTCAGTTCGGCAAAGGGCCAGGGACATCTGATCTACCATTTTCCTATTCCATCATAAATTAATTAACATCTGGGAAGGACATCTATCTTCTCTCCTACCTCCTCTTCTGCCACATACATTGTGGATAAGAATGGCTCTTTATAAAACTACCTCAAACACAAGTATTTTTAACTAAAAGGCTGAGGAGCAATAAAAAGCCACCTGAGATAAATGCTACTGCCTAGTCCTCTTCACAAGTAAATCTGGACAGGATGTAATCAAACAGCATGCATTTGGCATCAACTTCTGTTTCAGGATTGCAGGAAGACAAATGAAAATTATGCTTTGGCTGAGAGTTAGATAGAAAGGAGGACTTAATTAAAGACCTGAAACATACACCACTAGAATCAATTAATAATAATCATGGAATCAGAAAAGGCAGGATGACACAAAAATTGTCTGCAAAGTCAAAATTTTAGTTGAGCAAAAAGGAATCGGGTCCAGTTCTTCTGAATCAGTAAATTGGTAAGGACCATTGATGTTATATCCTTCTGACTTTTATATCCTGCTTCCCTCAAGAAGTTTCTGATCTCGACAGGGAATCAGGACATGTAAACCATGATTATAAATATGCAAAAAAATGCAATCATAATGTGTGCATTGAAACACAAGCTCTTGCAAAGGTTTGACAGTTTATTGTTTTTCAATCCCATCTACCAACCCATGTGCACATTTGCATAGATTCTCTTCAACAACAACAACAAAAAATAATTTTATTCTGTAAGAAGCTGATTGTCAACTGAAATGGATGTATTTTTATAGGCAAGGTACCTAAATGAAAGGCTAAAAAATAAAATGCATAAGATCACACAGCAAATTAAGTAAACGATGTTAAGCTCTGACAGCTCTTGACTTTCAATTTGCCCTATCACAATATCTATCAGAAAATAGTTGGCAGCAGCTTATGAAAGAAAATAAACAAATAAAAGGTTTGTTGAAACAGGAAGAAACTTGCCCCTCCCTTCAATGATTTTGCAAATGAGTCAAATGATCAAATGGCAGAGGCTGGAGTACGCCCAAGGAGGACCCTATTTTATGCAGCCCAAGGAGAAATCAATGCAGGGTTTTCTGCCACCTGCTAATTTTGTTTCCAGTCAAGCACAACAAGGAGCTTATCTCCCTCACAGATCAGAATATGAGATATGCCTCCAATATGTTTGCCTGTCAGATTCATAAACACAACAAGATATGCCAGCAGCAAAGGAAGAAGAGCCCTGTTTCGGTTCAGGGATTACAGACTGCAACATCCATCAGCATAAAAACAAACAGCTCCAAACACTGTCCTTGGAACCTGGCCTAACAGTGTGCAGGGATATGATAAAGAAAAATGAAAACTCCCAAGGTTTGCTTAGGTTCCTTTTCATAACAAGAAGTAGCCAAATGCAGTCAAGGGTGTCTGGTAAGCATATGAGAAGCCTCCTCCTTGACTGAGGTGAGGAACCTTGGCACACTTTCCTGTATCCCCAAAAACTGACACAGATTGCCAGTCTCCAGGTCTCAGTGCTCATGATGACTGCCAACCTCTGGACCAGGTATGTCTGTCAAACCTTAGCTATTTAACTCAGCACATCTCCCCCTGAAATCAATTTAGGAATCTGATAAATATAAATGGCATAACACCTCCTGTGAATATGTTAAACTCGTTGAAAGTTCATAATCACTTGGGTGATGATAATTATCCTTTGAAACATGTTGGACAAATATCATTTCTATTTTACTGTTGAAAATGCAGTTCCGAAGAAGGTGAAATTGAATTTGCAAGCTTGCATAGCTATTCAGTAGAAAACTGAAATGCACCCTTGTGTCTGCTGTCCCACTCCAATTTATTGCTTTGGTTAGTCATCAAGTATTTATCCCATATCTACTGTGTGGAAGGTAATGTCTAATGTAGGCAATGCAGGTAACCTCTTCAGCCTTATTTTAGATAACAAAAACTTGCATTGTTCATATTTTGTGTTAGGTACTTTTATAAGCACTTTACACAGATTACCTCATCTAATCCTCCTAGCAATGCTCCTGTGAAGTGGTCCCAGGCACAGAGGAGTTAAATAACTGCTCAAGGTCACAAAGCAAATACATGGTAGAGTTGGGATCTGAACACAGACAGTCCAGCTTGAGCAGGAACACTTTTATACGTATCTAACGAAAGTCTGGTATGTAATGGGACCAAGAGAGTGAATGTCTATTAAAAGCAATTGTGCAGATAGGAAGAAATGAAATGGATATAGAGCCTTGGCTTAGCTTAAAATGTTGGTAATTGTCACAAAAGAAAAGAACTAAAAAGAAAAGACTTCAGTTAAGGCTCTCTGTATTGCAACGAATTTTCCAGTTTCTTTAAAGACCTAATCCTCCAAACATTGGTACTGGAAACCTCTACCACATATATAAACGAGGGCTCCCGTCTTAGCATTAATTTAATTCACACCAAGCAGGAGAAAAATGCTCGTTTAATCTGCAATTTTCTTACATAGTCCAATTCAATGTCTGCAAGAACAAATGCCAATTTGTCGCTAAGGCAAATTGGAGCAGGCTCTGATGGGAAATAGTTAAAGGCATGGCAATATTCCCTTTGTATTCTAAAATCTATTTGCAGAATTAATACTTGGGATCTCTGAAGATGTTTCTATAGTCTGGAGTATGTTCAGAAGAGTGGAGGAAATCTGATGATTCTGATAGCATGGTTTCCAACTAGAAAATAATATATATGCTCATAGTAAGATGTCAATATATACTTACTCACAGCACTGGCAAAACAGAGGGGAGGAGAGGATACCAACAGGGATGATCATCTGTCATTCTGCCATTGAAAAGTATCACCACAAAAGCCGAAACCGGCTTGGCTCATGGATAGAGCTTCGGTCTGCATACTAAAGGGTCCCAGGTTTGATTCCAGTCAGGGGCATGTACATTGGTTGTGGGCACATCCCGAGTGGGAGGTGTGCAGGAGGCAGCTGGTCGATGTTTCTCTCTCATCAACATTTCTAGCTCTCTATCCCTCTCACTTCCTCTCTGTCGAAAATCAATGAAAAAGAAAAAAAAGAAAAGTATCACCAGAATGAACTCCAATCCAGCAACAATTGTACTCGTATATTATATCCTTTAGAGTCACTATGTATTTGTTCCTGTGTTATCTCACTTTGTTCTTATAAATGCCCTGTGAAATAAGCCTAATTATCAGTCAGGTCAGACAAGTTGACACATTCAAGGTTAAAAATGATTCCATGCTAGACGAGACAGTCATTTCTATATATTCAAACCTCAACAAGTGTATTATTTTCACTAAATTATACTATATTATTATTATTATTATTATTTTATGCCCTCTGAAACCACTAAATTTCTAGCCAAATCAGAGATTTGTGATCTGCACAATATTGTAAAACAACAACAATAAACAGCATTTGCAGTCAACATCATCTACTGAGCAGCCCAATCAGGAAATTTCTGGAAACAATCAGGATGCCATTGATAACCTCAATCGAATCTCTGGGACTGGAAATATATGCAGGATGCCTTGTAGAAGTATATATTAGTATCTATGTCATAAATGTTTATCGGCTCCACAGACATTCATAAAAGCCAGAGAAACATTTTCCTCCCTACTTTCCTGCATTGAGTCTAAGTGGTTGTTTAAAAAAAAGAAAAATCAGGAACAAACAGTCACTCAAGAATGGCACTGAGCTATTTCCCACACACCAGTTAGAATGAAAATTAAGGGCCCTGTCAAGATGTTCTGAAATCGGAAAGGAAATTACAAGGTAGTTACTTTACTATCTGCCTACCTATCTATCCATTCATAAGCTCACTCATCCCATCCATCCATCCATCCATCCATCCATCCATCCATCCATTCAAAGTTGCTTACACTGATAATTCAAAAGTTTTACACCAAATGCTAAAAAAGATACATTTTTTTTAATACTTTATTTTTTCTTGATTTAAAAAAATGTATTCCTCCCACTGAATTGAAACAGTATTGGAGCAATGTCAGAATTCAGTATTGAATAATATATCAGAGAAACTACTGAGAAATATTTAATAATATCTTCAAGGAATCCACTTTCCAAAGATGCTCAGGCCATTTCAAAGAAAAATAAAGAAACCATAGAGCTAATAAATCCTCTTAGAATTCTACTTGTGGGCTTGGCTGGTGTGACTCAGTGCTTGAGTGTCAACCCAGAAACAAAGAAGTCACCATATCAATTCCAGGTCTGGGTTGTGGGCTCAATTCTCAATAGGGATGTGTGCAGGAAACAGCCAACCAATAATGTGTCTCTCTCATTGATGTTTCTGTTTGTTTATTCTTCTCCCTTTCTCTCTCTCTCAAAACCAATTAAAACATTAAACACACACACACACACACACACACACACACACACACACACAGAGAGAGAGAGAGAGAGAGAGAAAGAGAGAGAGAGAGAGAGAGAGAGAGAGAGAAAATGCTAATTGGGGGAAAGAATTTGAAACTGGTTATTCTAGGACAAGAGCAGTGCCTATCCTTGGCTCTAATATACTCTTGCTATATTATTAAAATAAGTCCTGCCCTAGCTGGTTTTCCTCAGTAGAGAGAGCTTGGGCTTGTGGACTGAAGGGTCTCTTGTTCTATTCTGGCATATGTTTGGGTTGCAGGCTCAGTCCCAAGTAGGGGTCATGAAGAAGGCAGCCAATCAATGATTCTCATTGTTGATGTTTCTGTCTCTCTCCTCTTTCCTCTCTGAAATCAATAAAAAAAAGAGTCCCGCCCTATGGTTTTGCTCTCTCAGAGACTCCCCAACACATCTATACTCCCTTCAAAAAGGATGCTAAAAATAAACATTTGTAAGTGATTATGATTATTTATTCCTAAATCCTTCAACAATAATTGTATTTGTTGTAATAGCTATAAAAATTGCTCCTCTCAGAGGGGTGATATTCAGGTGTGGAATAAAAGCAATGAAAAAGTAAATTTTGAAAGTCCAACTATCTTAGTTACATGCAAAGGGGAAAACAGTATAGAAACACACAATGGGAGAGAAATGTGGAAATTGGCTATTAAGGAAGCACTGAATTCTGCTGGAGTATTGCCCAAAGTTTTCCAAAAGATACTAAAGGGTCTTTAATTACTTACAGCTCCCAAACAGCATGGATCCCTGACTTGATTCTTTTTACACAGCAGCTGACAAAGTGGCTGCAGGGAGAATGGTGATGGACACGTTGCTGAGAGTGGCCTACCTTTTTATTTCCTTTTCATTCACCTTTACTTTATGGAGAGTGGAAAAAAACTCTATCCCTTCCTTTCACCATACAGTCTAAAGATCAATGTTACAGAATAGAATCACATGGATATGTGTTTGCTTTACTGTCAAGAGAATTATGGAAACTGACAGTCAATTATCAAATTATTAGATGCCTGCTGTTAGCCAGAACCAACACAGGAGGCTTGTGTACACTACAATGGCCAATTAAAGGCTCATCACATTCTCCCTGAATAGGTATGACAGTGGTTTGCCAAATGAATGATAATCTAACACATACAAAACACTAAGTCTAAAGCTAATGCATATACTAACACTAACAAAAAGAGATGCAAGAAAAATACAGAAGAAGAAAGCTGACTGGCATGGCCTGTTTGGCTTGAACAGCTCTCTTATAAATGGCAATACTGCTTTTCTGTTATCAAATTGCTTACATCTATGAGGATTCAAAACACAGGTCTGGAAGAGGTCCTGAGGATACATCTCCTAGAAGGATGGTCTTAAATCAACAGCCTGCTACAAGTCCATCATGTTCTCCCCTCCCAGCTGGAACTAAATGACATCCTAGGTGTACATTCTAATCATTTACAAATGATCATACTGTGTTATAATTTAATCAACAGGTCCCAATATCTGTCAGCAAGTAAAGTTCCTGGAAGAGATAATGACCACACAATAAACATCTAAAAAGCAACAAGGTCGCAGCTTTACAATTCATCAGAAAAGCAATATATTTTCTAACCAGCCTTTAGAAAATTTCATCCAAGCAAATCTCTACCTTTCCCCCCCCCGATTTATTTCTCTTTGTAAAAATTTGTGTCATCTAACCTTAGTGGGGTGGCCCAGTTGGTTAGAGTATCATCCCATGAGCCAGAAATGTGGGTTTAATTCCCAGTTGGAGTATATACTAGAAGCAATGGATTGATGTCTCCCCCTTCCTCTCTCTCTCTCTAAAAAAAAAAAAAATCAAAAAGCATAGATTTAAAGAAAAACAAAACTCAGCACCATCTAATAAGTTATATAATTTAATTATTTATTTTGTTAACTACTCCCAATCTCCCCACTCAGAAAGGAAATTACATAAATATAGGGAATTTTGTCCATTTTGTTCAGCTCAGCAAATGGTTATTGAATTAATTGACAGTCTTTCCACACAACTGGGTGTGGGCTTAGTATTGATAAAAACAGTGCTAAACTAATTTGGGCAAAGGGAGAGAGAAGAAAAAAGAAATAATTAAATCAGTGATAGAAAAGAATTAGTCAGGCATCCAAGCTGCTCATGAGTTTTCAACCTTTTTTGTCTACTGGTTTTTGTTTGATTGTTTTATATATTTTTAATTGGCTTCAGAGAGGTAGGGAGAGGGAGAAATAGAAATATCAATGATGCAAGAGAATCATTGATCAGCTGCCTCCTGCACACACCCTGCTGGGGATTGAGCCTGCAAACCATGCATGTGCCCTTGATCAGAATCGAACCCAAGACCCTTCAGTATACAGGCTGATGCTCTATTCCCTGAGACAAACTGGATAGGGAATGTACTTTTTTCTTGATACCATATCTCCTCATAGTATTCACACTTTCATTTTTAGCCAACAGTCCTAGCAAAAGGAGCTCTGTGCCCTGAAGGAAAATTCAGTGTACACTTCTATTCATCCTGCCTTTATCAGTAGGAATCACATCATATAAAATTATGCCATGTTAGAGTCCCTAGAATACAACACAGTAACTCTTTTGCTGGTATTAACATGTTAATCAATCAATTTAAAGGCTTTGAGAACCTATACCCCATAAGGCTATTCTTTCCCTATCTTCTCCCTAGCCCTTTTCTTAAACCTCTCACCAACTTGAATAGCATAACTGAGAATCCAGATGAAAATAGGCAACTGCTCATAATTCTTTATTGAAGTATATTTATTTGGACATACACTCAGTGCGCATATGTATTCTGAATATTATTAAACTACATATTTATTGGGCTGTGCCATTCTTTCATCTTTCTTTGAGTTTCATTTTAAACAACCCAACAACTATAACACAAATAAAACAAACACACAAAATAAAACATCTGGTACCCCCAGGAAATTAAATGCTAAAATGCTATGTAAAATTCAACTAATAAGTAGAGATTTTAAATGTGAAAACATTAAGAAAAATAAAATTTATGCTTCCCACTGTCCCCATAACTGCTAGGCTGCATATGTAAATATTTTAAGACATAAATATAAGGTCACAAGCAGGGTCTAAAGCAGTGTTTCCCAAAGCGTGGTACTCGTACCCCCAGGAGTACAGGAAGAGTTTGGTGGTGGTACCAGTTGCACCAGAGTTTGGTGGGGATATGCACTGCACTGTGCTTAGCTGTGCCAATTCTATGTTTTCATGAGTACGAGGGGTACTCAGCATTACGAAAATTATAGAAGGGGTACACATATGTCAAAAGTTTGGGAAATACTGCTCTAGAGAATTAAGTAAGCTACTTGGAAATCAGTGCTGCCTTTGATTCAGCATGTTACCATGATCAAATAATATCAACATTGAGGGTCTCTGTCCTTCCTTCTAAGTATTTGTAGAAGTTAACCCTTTGTCCAACAGATTTACAATTAAAATATTTGTTATTTTATGTTCAAATCTTTTCCCATGTCATTCAATGAAAATCCTGCATTGGTCATTAAAATAAAAGAACTTTGGACAGATGACAGAAAAACTCTCAGACTTTACTTCCAGGAAGCAATAAGTATTTTTCCAAGTCTCTGTTCTCCTTTGGGTTCTTTAAGGGAAAGTGAGACAAAGCCTAGAGAGGGGCAAGGGTTCAGAGGGTTTGGATTGCACTTGAGTCGTTTCCAGTCCTCCCATATGCTCACAGCCTCATGTCTGCTCTCTCATCATTGTTTCTCTATACTTCACCCTACATTGAACAAGAGCTCATCTTCAAGAAATATTTTTATCACTTCATGATATGAGTTGAATTGTGTCCTCCCTCCAAGATTCATATATTGAAATCCTAATCCTAAATTGTAACCTTATTTAGAGTTATAAACATTATTAAGATAATCAAGATAAAATAAAGTCATTAGGCTGGACCCTATTTCAATATGACTGGTGTTCTTATACTGGGACACAGCATGTACACAGGGAAAAAACATATTAGGGTGATGTGTGTACAATCTACCACAAGAGGAGAAAGCATGGACTAGATTCCTCTTCACAGTCCTCAGGAGGAGCAAATCCTGATGATACCTTGATCTCTGACTTATAGCCTTCAGAACAACAAATGACTTTTGTTTAAGCCACTCACTTTGTGATTTTTTTGTCACAGCAGCTCTTACAAGCTAATACATTGCATCATTACTTATACTAGTTGGCTCTTAGTAAAAATTCAGATTCTTTGGCTTAGGCTACATGGTTTCCATAACTGGATTTACTTAATATTATGAGAGCATTCTGACCAATCCCCCTACTAAATTCTAACATCCTCAACTTTTTACAGTCTATTCAATGCCCCTATGAAAGTGTGCCAATGTATACACTATTACTCTACTTGTCCCTTTTCTTTCTTGATCTGGGACAGTCTTACACAACTTTCATAATCCAGATCAAATGCCACCCCTCTGAGAAATATCGTTTATCAGTCACTAAGACATAAAAAAAAAAACACTGGCTAGTTGTTCAGTGGTCAGAGCATCTTCAGACCAAAGAGTCTTGGGGTTTGATGCCTGGTCAAAGGCACCTATCTCAGCTCCAGGTTTTCCCTAGCCCCAGGAAGGGCACATGTGGAAAACAATCAAAGGATGTGTCTCTCTCATGTCAATGTTTCTTACTCATTCTCTCTTGTCCTCTTCCAGTCCATCTACTCAATCTAGAAATCAATGGAAAAAATATATTTGGGTGAGGATTAAAAAAAAAACAAACAAAAAAACACAATAAACACAGTGTGGAGCAGGTCAACCAGCACTGTACTCTGTAACTGAATAGATTGTATAAAATGGCATAGGCTGAGTTTATCTATCTATCTATCTATCTATCTATCTATCTATCTATCTATAAAATTACAAATAGTTACACAATGAGAGTTAATTTTCAGTGTAAACTTGACTATGTTAGGGGTATCCAGGTATTTAGTTAGACATTATTCTTTGTGTGTGTGTGTGTGTGTGTGTGTGTGTGTGTGTGTGTGTGAGGGTTTCTGCATGAGATGAACATTAGAATTGGTAGACATACTAAAGCAAACTGCCCTCCCCAATCAGTTCAGGGCCTGAATTGAGCAAGAAGCTGAGCAAGAGCGAATGCCCTGCCTCTGCCTAAGCTGAGACACTGGTCTCTTCTTGCCTTTGGACCCAGACTGGAACTTTCACTATTGGCTCCCTGGGTCTCAGGCCTTCGGACAGCAGATCATGGTACTTCTCAGCCTCCATAATCACACAAACCAATTCCTTATAGTAAATTCCCAGATACAGATGTAGATATATAAATATTTATCTATTATTTGTTCTGCTTCTCACTAGAACCCTTATATGCACACCAAATTCAAAATAGCGATTTCCTTCGGGCTTTGGGAGAAAAGGACCTGGTTGAGGGAGAAGCACATAAGGAGACATGGATTTAATATATTTTCTGGAGAAAAAAATATATTTATGTGTTTTGTAACTTAGACTGAAAAAAAAGGATGACAAATGAATAGCGGTGGTTCATTCTGACTAATGAGACTATATTTGAAACTACTATCTGCTTTATATTTTTGTGAATTTTTTTAAAAGAAAAAAAGAAGTGAAAAAGTAAGTCCAGTCCCTGAAGCTAGAGGAAATAAAGAAAGGATGTTTAATGTTAAAGGAAGACAATGACAATAGACCCAAAATGGAGTTGCTTATTCTAAGCCCCATATCACCACCAAACAAAGGCCTAATTACAGTTTCATCCCTGCCAGAAATGGAATCTTAAGTCAGTCAATCAAGAATAACCTGATCAGCACTAGTTAGTGGTCTGGATAAGAGGGCCTACCAACCCCTAAAGAAAGGAAACCAATCTACTTTTGCCTAGTATAACCTCCTTGTTCCTTTTCCCTTATGCTTATGAAAGACTTTCATTTTGTATAGCTCCTTGGAGATCTTTCCTGACTGCTAGGTGGCATGTAGCCTAATTCAAATCAATGTTTGCTAAAATAAAACTCTTAAAATATACATCATTCTACTATCTTTCAACATTAAGAAGTCAGCGGAGCGGGAGCCTGGCTGGCATGGCTCAATGATTGAGTGTTGACTTATGTATGAACCAGGAGGTCAGGGTTTGATTCCTAGGTGGCAGGCTCAATCCCCATTCTCTCTGATTATTGTTTCTCTAACCCTTTTCCTTCCTCTCTGAAATCAATAAAAATTTATTTTTTAAAATTGTGTTTTTTTTAAATAATGTATTTTTATATTTAAAAATACATGATTGGCTGCTGGGCATGTGCCCTTGATCTGAATGGAACCCAGTCCAAAGGCTGATGCTGTATCCACTGAATGAAACTAGGGCTAAAAAAAATTGTTTTATTTGGGTCTTTAATGGTAAGATTTTAGGAGTCCCTCTTTCATAAGGAAACATAAATATGTTATAAAACTTGAAAACAGTGCCTTGCTTTTCCTCTTTCCATCTACTTGTATTCAGACATGACACAACTTCGTTGTGACAGGTCACTTTGTCACCATGGAAATACCTATACTGTCGTGGCAAAATATCTTTTAAACAGCATTTCCTACCAGCTCTGGAACTGCAAGAAGAAGGTTTTGTTAATATTAAAAATGGTAGAATAACCATCAGTTCATTGTTTGCCTAACCTCACCTTTAAAGGATAATAGCATTTGGGCTTCTTTTCTTTCTAGAATGTGTAAATCTTCAACAAAAAGAATTCAGTGTGTGGAAGCTGGGAGTTTAATTTGTCATTCAAACCAGAATCTATTCAGCAGAAACAAAACCAAATGCAAATGTACATCCTTGTCTGAATGCACCAACAGTCTGCTTCCTCATTTGTCATGAAAGAGAAAGATAAACTCTGTTAAAATTCACCTAAATGATCACCTAGTTCTCCCTTCCCCGTTTAAGAAATGCGTATTATACAAATTATTGCCTGCAAGGGAGTAATTCCAGGTTGTTCACCTCAGAATTATTGCTGCCAATTGCTATTATGGTAAAACCAATTTTCCCTGCAAGAATTCACAAAACCCAGAGTCTCAGTGTTTATGTTTTGTGTTTTACATTTTTCTCTCTCACGGAAAAAAGAACCTGAATAGAGACAGTGAAATAAAACACAAGAGTATTACAAACCCTTTGATTACTCTAATTACATCTAAAAGGAAAACAAGACCCCTCTCTTGGTACCTGAGGTATGAATAATTAACAGAAAAGGAAGAAAGATAGAAAAGCTATAAACCATTGTCAACTGTTCTGCAAGCATGGGGTGCCCTGAAAATATTAGTCATTATTTCTCTCCAACCCCTGAAGAGCAAACCTCCTGTCCTCTCTTTTGCTCCTGGTCTTATAACTCCATGTGGAGTTGTTTTCAAAGGAATTAAGATTATTGGTGGGGGTTGAGCCAGTCAGGAAGAAATTCCTGGAAACTTTGTCATTATGTTGTATTTGGAAAAAGAGTGAATTATGAATGTTCACAGTCTTAAGGGCAGTCACAGAGAAAACTGGAGCTTTGCAAATGTTTTAATTACAGTTTCCCTCACTGAACTGAACCCGTGGAGCATAATGAAAGAAAGGGTGTGGGTGTGGAGGGAGGAAGCAGGGAAGGGGAACTGGCAGGAGATTTCAGCCTGGCCCCTGCAGGAACCAGCTGCTTGCTGCTCCAAGCAATGAAAATCTATGCATGTAATTAATTCCAACCATCAAAAGCCTGCCTTGCTTTTTCAGGTAAAGGGGAAGCACAGCTCCTGACAGGACCCCTTGGAGATACCCAATAGCCAGTGGCTAAACCAAGCAATTAAAATATTATGGGTGTTTTGCTAAATAAATGAGCACACTTCAGTAGTGACAAAGAGGATTTCCAAACAGCTCCCTACTTATTTATTTGCTTGTATGTTTCACCTCAGGACAGTGAATGCTCAGTGGTGGAGCTGGGGTCTCTAGGTGAGGTGTGATAGATTAGCTCAGGTAAACTGAAACAGCAGCTATTATTCTTCCTGACCACTTGGGTACCAGCTCTCTGTGCTGGTACATGGACATGAGGGGAGTGGAAGAAGCATTCCTCATTCTTTTCTTAAGGTGATAGGTGTGTTGGGATAAGACACCCAGCACTTATGTATAACCCAGTTTGGTTGGCAAAGAGACATAGGGGGTAATTCTTGACACAGATCTTGTCATGAGGGTTAGATATCCCTCAGAAAGCAGGCTGGGCCAGCTTCCACAATGCAGATCATTCTTCAGTCAATATCATCATTCATTGCACAGCGTTCCAGGTCAGCTTAAATAAAAACCAAACTGCCAAGCATGGCCTCCCTTGGAAGGCTCATCTTGAACTTGGCTCCCTGGCACCAGCCTTTCTGGCTTAATTCACCCCTTACCTCATCACACCCTATCATGTCACACCCTCTGCTCTCTGTGGCTGTGAGGTTCTCTTTTCCCTTTCTTAGTGAACAATACACCTCTTTCTTATATTTGACCATAGCAATTTCCTCAGACAAGCTCTTCCTGACCTTCCCAATTCCATCAAATCTTTGAGTGGAAGAGTGCTAAGATCTACCATGTTGTGGCCTTTATCACTGTTGCAACTATGCTTATGTTTGTGAGAGTATTTGATCAATGTGCATTTCTCCCTTTAGAATAGGAACCACCCAAGATCAACAATGGTGTCTCCTTTTACTCACCACTATGTCCCCAGGGTTGAGCACACATAAGACACTTCATAAATTCTTATTGAAGGTATAAATCAATGAGGGAGCTTCTCCAGGTTGCAGATCATTTGTAATTTTCTCATCTCTGAAAGTAGAGTCAGCTGGACATAGAGACCACAGAGTAGATTTCTCATCATCCATTATTGGACACTGTACATAACCTAATCTTTTGGACTATGCATGTCAAGGAAGAGAAGCTATCTCATCACTCATCAAATTGAGATGTGGGTAGAAAATCGACACCCTGGCATGTGTCTGATTTCCACATGCATGTAATCAGCATGGGCCATGGGGAAGGGGCTGTGCTAGCTGGAGATACAGAAGCAGAAGACAGAGCACTTATCCTCAAGGAGCATTCAGGTAGAGATAGTCCAGCAGAAAAATAAGTTTACATGCAATGAAATGACTGTTCCTCTAGCCAGAGTCTATTGTTGAACCCCTTGTTCTTGTTTTAAGGCTATGTTGCTTTCACTCTTGAGAATCCACTGAAAACTCTTCCTCCAATAAAATTTTGTATAGGGCTTTGATCCACCTCAGAAGTACACCAGTAGGGCCCTGGCAAGAATTCAAAATCCCTGGTTCCATTGAGTTGAGGGCATAATTCAGATTTGTGGGGTATGCATTTAACTGTCTCAGCAGCAAGGAAGTTGGTCCTCAGAGTGAAATCTATTAATTCACTGAAGAATAATTCCTGTTTAACCTTTGTGTTTCCCAAAACCTAGTGCAAGCCTAAGGCAGAGGTAAGTGAAGTAGGTTTACTTGTACTTGTATGGAAACTGGGGGAAGTACACAAAAGTATTGTTTTATTTGAGAGACAGAATTCAAAATAACAAAGGTTCTGTCATTGGCTCTTCCTCTGTATCTCAACAGAACTAATTAATTGCTCCAATTCTTGTTATTCGTATTCCTCCTCATATTAGCTACTGCATAGTAGAAGTTATAAGATTTGAAAGGAATGAAAAACCAAAGGACTTATGCATATAAGCCTAAGCAATGGACACAAACACCAGAAGGGGAGGGTACAGGTGAGGGGCAATGGGGGAAAGGGGAGATAAGAACACATATGTAATACCTTAATCAATAAAGAAAAAAGAAAGAATGAATCAAAAGGAAGGTTAGCTTGTTACATGAGTCAGAAAGGCCAAGAGCTGCCTTGAGAGGAAAGCCTCTTGTGGCTAAAATGAAATGAAAACAGATAACTGGAGACCAGAAGCAGATCAGGTATCTACCTAGAGGTTTAGATTCAAATAAAGCCTACAGACAGCCTTCCTGTCATAGCAATGCCTTTGTTTTTTGATACACTAGAGATATGATGAAGGCATGCAAGAAGATGCTACAAAAGGAGGTTGAGAAGCAGAAATGAGAAATATTATCCATTTTATAATTTTCTTTAGGGCCCATCTGAGAGACTTACGTTGGTGTAACCAGGACTTTTATTTTTTTCATGTATCATGACACCTGTGAAAAGACCACAGTAACTAGCTGTGGATTCTCATATTTAGAATGAAATAATTTTGGAATCAGATAGAAGTTCCACCTAATACAAACCTCCTTTTTCTAACATCTAAGAAAAAGTTATCTTTCTCTCAATAAATATGTACTTTCCTGAACCCTTTTATTTATCTCCCAGATCTGTCTTCCAATTGCCCATTAATGCACCTGCCAGTTAGCTGTTGCTTAACATTTCTTCCTTTAAGCTTCTGCTGCATCTGGCTGGTCATTCTACAATCCTGGGACAACCCAGACCCTCCATTCTCACCTTCCTATTCCTGGACTCCCTAATTCTGCTAGACAAATGCTCACAGCTGTTCTGATCATTACTCCTTAATGGTTTCCACCCCCAGTGTGAACCTCAATAATCCTTTTTTTTTCACCCCTATTCAATTCCCTAAGGCAGCTGTTCCAAGCTTACTATTTTTTTTCTAGCCCACACCTCTCTACTAACCCCTTCCTTCATCTCCTATTTTAGAGAAAATGTGGACTCATCAGGCATAAGCTCCCTCAATTTTCCTCTCTATTTACCTTAAAAGATTTAGACATTTACCTATCTGAAAGGAAGAAGATTTTCTATTGCTCTCATTCTGATCTCTCCATTTTATGCCTCATTCCATACCTTGCTTCATCAATTAAAAATCACTCTCCTCATCTCAATATTAATTCTACTCCATTAGGAAAAAATGTACAATCTTTCTTTAACCTTGCCTCATCCTTAGAACACGACTGCCTCTCTCCTTCCCTTTCTTGCCAAATTCTCTCTATCCCATTCCCTTCTTCTCTTTCTAAAAAATAACTAATTAAAATAAATTAATTAAATAAATAAATATAAAAACATAACATAAATATATAATGTTTTATTTTCATTTAGAAACTATATAAATCTGGAAACATAGGGCTAACATCTCTTTCTATATGGTAACAATTAATTAGAGCTGAGCAGCAGGAGAGATGTATGGAAAAATAATTTACTTTCCAATTTCCACGGTCTCCACTATTCCTTATGTCTATGCCTTGTTCTTTTCACCTGTTTATGTTACCTGCTTATATGCTATAGACATTTGCTTTGATGATCCTTATTTATACTGAAAACTCCCCAATATATTCCTCCAGCCCTATTTTCTAAGCTCTACACTTACATTCCCAAGTGTTCCCTGGGCAACTCCAAGGCAGAATTAATTTCCATAGCTCTTTGTTCATATAAATAATATGTACCTCACTGATTTTAATTAGCTGTTAATTATCTTCAGGACCTCATTCTCCTTTAGGTTAGGTTCAGTGACTTCTGCATTGTTATCCAGTCTATAGTGCATACTAAGCATTTAAACATATGTATTGAATTAAAATAAAATGCTTGGACATATTCAATAATGCATGATAAACACAGGCTTTCAATTTTTGGACCACCCCATAGTACTGAAGTTAAAATATGTTTCCCAGTTACTTTCTCCCATAAGTCCTTACTATGCCCTTTGTAAATGCACAAATAAATGCTTTCCCCTTTTTTCACAGGACAGCCCTCCAAATACTTTTTAATCTGTTAGCTACCCTTATGTTTACAGTTATCTGCCAATTTAAAATCTTTCATATATGTGCTCTTCTGTCTATTTGTTCTGTCATGACATTAAGATCACAATCTTCCTCATAAAAACCATCATTCTTCCCTCAACTCCACACTTATTCTCCACACTGAAGTATAATTAAATTATACTATACTCCTATCTTAAGTGCTTCACTTCTCTAGAGTCAAGGTATGGAACAAACTCCTTAACATTGCAAAGCCCTTCATGCTCTGCTCCCTGCTCACCTCTCTAGCATTGTGTCTTAGTTCTTCCTAAACTGAGCACTATGCTCATCTTCTTAAATGGCCTGCAAGTCCCTAGATTTGCCTGCTCTCCTCTAAAGTCTTACACATGTTTCTCATTTAGCCTAGAATGCACCCAATGCCAGCCTACTGCTTCTTACCTAAAACTGATTTATTTAGGACCCAGTTATCATTTCCTGGACTAGGTATGATGTATTCCCATAGCATCCTTGCTTTTTTTTCTATGAGGTAAGAATGTTAACACATATTACTGCTCTCTCTCTCCCAGTGTACTGTGCAATTTTTTAGACCTGTCATATTGTGCATGAGAAATGTACATAGAATTAATTAAATCATCTTAAATATTTTCCTCTCTTCATTTGCTAATGTTTCTCTTAAAATGTGATAAAGACATAACTAGTTTCAGTGTGCTTCACTCTATTACAGATGTTGTATTTTTTTTTTTTTTTTTTTTTTTTTTTTTTTTTAACAAATTGAAGGTTAACCCTCCAACAGCAAACAGATTAGCAGATTAGGATTCACTTTATTGTGATTCTCTGTCCATTGTGCTGGTCTGGAATCAAACCGGCAATATATCTGAGTTATGCCTGCATTCAGATCTTAACAGAATTCCCCCAATGTGTTTATATTCCTGCAGGGTACAATGAAGTAATTACATCATTTGCTCCAACCACTACCCAAGCCAAAATTGTTTTAGTTCCAATTTCTTCACTTGTAGAGTAGGAATAATATTAACTTCTTTAAAGCTTCCTTAAGGACTCTATAAGAAGGTGTATACAGCAGCTAGCCCAATCTTGGCAAACAATAGGAGCTCAATGAATAACAACTATTATTATAATGGAGTATAGCATTATCATGATCTACCTATCTTGGAATCCTATAAAAAAGCATCTTCTTATGAATAAGAGAGAAAATGAAAAGATCATAAAGTTCTGTTTTGGTGTAATGGAATCACAGGGGCAGCTGATGTGTAAGCTGTCTCTATATAAAGGAATAGAATCAGAGGGGCCCAGAGCAGTCACAGTGATGGTCAGAGGATGGTGGAATCCCATAAACTAATGCAACATGATGCATTTGGGATGGTTATTAGTAACATCTACAGCTCACAAGCCACACAAGCTATACTTACATACAACATCCACTTAAACTAAATCCTGTAGCTCACAATAACATCTGTTTACATTCCTGGAAAATACCATATTGTCCTCAATAGCCTTTGGCAAAAAGGATACTCCTTTATAAAGGGACTATTATTATTATTTTTGTACCAAACCAAACTGTTGTCAGCTGTCCATGGATAGAGCAACTAAAGAGATATAAACTTTTAATACAAAAGCAGGGGGTACCCAAAAGAAAACTAGTAAATGGTATTGGCCCTAATTCCAAGTGTTAAGAGTAAATCCCCAGTTTGTCTCTTCTATTGAGGTTTCCTCAGTTGGGACATTTCCAGTGGTGTATTCAAACCAGGAAGACTGATGGAGTAAAACTCCTTGCACAAAGCCTAAACCTCCCCATGGGACAAAATTGAGTGACAACTTCTCACTCAGTTAAAAAATCATTTTAAAAAAATCCTGTTAGCCGAAGCCGGTTTGGCTCAGTGGTAGAGCGTTGGTCTGTGGACTGAAGGATCCCAGGTTCGATTCCGGTCAAGGGCATGTACACTGGTTGCGGGCACATCCCCGGTAGGGGGTGTGCAAGAGGCAGCTGGTCGATATTTCTCTCTCATAGATGTTTCTAGCTCTCTATCTCTCTCCCTTCCTCTCTGTAAAAAATCAATAAAACATATAAAATAAAATAAAAAAATAAAAAATAAAAAAAAATTCTGTTGTATGGAATGGAGGTGGTATGGAATGGAATGGAAGTGGGAGTTGGCCATCAAGGAAGATCTAGAATTTCATAGCACACAGAGCCTACAAGTCATCCAAGGTCAAGCCTCTTTCACCTCTTGCATGGAAAATGGCGAGGGCTATCAACTCTTGTGTCATGACAGAAAGACTAATACTTTTAAAATCTCAACTAAATTATGTAACTTCTTTTGTTTAAAATCTCTCAATAGACTTTACATTCCAGTCTTGACATGTAAAACCCTACAGTTCCATTCCTGCTTGCTACCATTCAAACCTCACATATGTTTCCACTTCTACCATAAGCTTTCAGCCCACTGGCTTTCCCATTGTTTTAACTGTCCAAGCCTCTATCTCTCTCCCACCCTTTTTCCTAGGACCATCACGCATTCTCCTTCCTCTCCTAGGAACACTGTCAGGGTCCTGCTCTACCATGAACAAAATGCATACGTACACACCACACACAAAATACTCACACACATAGATGCAAAACACATTCAACACACACATGCAATACACACAGCACTCACATACAAAACCATACATACAGCTCAACCAGTGTGCTCAGTGGTTGAGCATCAACCTATGAATCAGGAGGTCATGGTTTCATTCCTGGTCAGGGCATTTGCGCAGGTTGTATGCTTGATTCCCCAGTGCAGGGCATGAAGAAGCAGCCGATCAATGATTCTCTCCTCATTGATGTTTCTATCTCTCTTTCCCTTTCCCTTCCTCTCTGGAAAAAAAATGTATTTAAAAAATAAAAACCATAAATACATACCCACACTCATTTCACCTGCAAGGTTTTGGTTTTTTTTTCTTTTCATATTTCAAGTTTTCAGCTTTAATGACCTTTCTTTTGAGAATACTTTCTGATCATCCAATTTAAAGTAAATAACCCCTCATATTCAATGCGTTACAGCACCTGGATAAAATCAGACTCTGGTGGCAGACATCCAAGTTCAAAACCAAGCTCTGTTATTTTCTACCTTTATCACTTGGATCTATGACCTATTCTTCAGTCTCCTCATCTCTAAAATTAGTTCATATTGTAGTAGCATGTGTCTTATGACTTAACATACATGAAGCCTTAAAACTACAGATGATGTGTATTAAGTACTGGATAGATATTAGTTCATTTTCCCAGTGAACCTCATTGCTTCAATTTCATATCCACAGGTACAGTAGATGTAATCCACATGAAAATAGCCTTCTTCTTTGTTGTCTTCATCCATAGATGTCTAGTGCTAGCACAGGAACAGGCATGAGGTGGCAGCATGACTAGTCTTGAATGAATGGATAATTTCATTAAATAGTTTATGAATGAAATGTGAAAGAAAAGAAACAGAAATTTAGTGTTTTCTGATAGAGTAGGATGCGTTACACCCTCCTTTCTTTCTTTCTTTCTTTTTTTTTTTTTTGCTACCTGATAAATTCCATCCGCCTCTGTGCATCCCTATTAAGTAAGCACGTTTATATCCACTCAAGAAATGGCATCGGGATGTGGGCACCAGTACACACAAGGAGGTCCAGAAAACATTGCACATGTGGGCTCTAAACAGGCAGCTTTAATCCCTAATGAGCAGGCAAGGGTGTTCTCTCTGGTCTAATGGATTTTGCATCTTCATTGGAAAAGTGGCATTTACTTAGGATAATTACTCACAAGATGATAGACCATGAGACAAGACTTTGGGAGAAGAACACTTTTTGCAACTTAAAGCCCTGCACTCTCTGGCAGTGAGGACACTCCATTCAAGGAGGGAGAGCTCATAGTTAGACTGGGGACACAGGATTTTATCAGGGCATGATCTTGTGTAGAAGGTGGCCCACCACTCTTTACAATCCAAGTCATTCCAGGGTAACTACAAGAGAGTATGGAGATTATAAGTGAGAATTCACAAGTCTCAGGTCTTCTGGGAAGCCGGCAGTTTGAAAAATCAGCTTCTTTGTAACAACATAAATTATGAGTTTCCTAGCCTAAGGCTTATCTGAAATTTTAGCCTAGAAATTATTTCTCCCCTTACCCAGGATCAGGATTCCCTAGAAACACATCTCATGATTTTAAAATTCCAATGAAAGTACAGAGTTCACTTTGGATGAGTTAAATCCAAGTTCTTCAAAAAGCCTTACAGCCACCACTAGTAGTTATTTTCAACAGCTCTACCCCAGGGATAGGTATATGGCAGCCATTCCTACGTCTCTATTTGAACCAGTTGTTTTATAACTTAAAAAGTGTGTTCCTCAAAGACAAAATCCCCACACTCCCTTATAGAGCATTAAAAATTAACTTAAAAATTGTAACTAAACACAAATCAAAAACAAAATGATAAAACTTTTTTTTTACCCTAATTACAAACTGCCAATGGGAATGCTTACTCTGCTTGCCTGATGCAAACTTTTCCACTCCAGCTAGGAGAAGATGCAAGTCTTGGGTCAAGTTCAAAATTGATTCTGCAGCCCTGCTTTGTTATTGAAAGGAGCATTCTTCTCCATCTTGTCCAGATGCTAACCCCTCCCCAGAGATGCCATCCCTCCCATGCCTACCCTTCCTTTTTAAACCAAAAAAATGTGTCAGGCTAAACCAGGAGATCTTGGAGAAAAGCCTGCCCTTGCTGAAACCAGTTTGATGGCAGCTCCATAAAAATAAAGGTGGTCTAGAGAGGCTTTCCGGCTCAGAAATAGCCAAGCATAAATGTTTCTCCAATGACATTTTATTTAACACAGATTCTGTTTAGTATCTCATCAATTAAAGTTGGACTGAACTAATGCCATTTTATTACAACCATCCTGCAGCTCTCTAAGGGAGCAGCCTCCAGGGCCAGGCCATTCAGGTTCACATTTCCCCTAACACTGTAGCCATGGCTCGTTCCTTTAGCACTGCACAACTCAGTTTCTTCATTTGTAATACAGCAGATAATAACTTTCTCATTGAGTTGTGAAAATTCAAATGGAATAAACCATTATGCATAGTGACAATTGTCCATTCAATATCAACTGTTATCCACTTTCATTAGTTGCTCATAAGCTTGCTTCATTGAGACTGTTCTTTCAAAGGAGGCAACACTTTAGCCTTTCCCACACAGAGAGGAAGCTGGTCAGAGCTGTGTGGCTGCTGAAACCAACATTCTACTTCTCCACTCTGGCTGCATCACTTGCACACTGCAAGATTTTGGGCAGGTTTTTAACCTTCCCAAGCTTCAGCTTCTGCAACTATAAAACGGATGGGTAATAACAGTGTCCCCAATAGTGTTGTAACACAGTAGGATATTGTGAGAATTTAATAAATTCATTTAAAACATTCAAAAGAGTCCTGGGCATAGAGTGCTTAACTCTACAACTGTCCATTATTCTTAGACTCCTTTGCAATGTGAGAGAATTTTTATATTATTTAATATCTGATGCCCAAATGAAGCAATGCATTTAAATGCTTCTGTTATGTAAAAACTGGAGACATTAAGACATAAGGAAATCTCTCATGTGATCTGGAACACACAGACTCTAGAGGCAAGGGCTCAGGGCTGGCTATAGCAGCTCTGGGGGAGAATAGCTATGTGACCTTGAACATGTGGCTTTACTGATCTGAGTTTCAATTAAGTCAATAATAAAATAACTGAGCTACAACCTAGGCTTGAAATATATGAATGAATGCATGATATTCTTTTGTAGATGTCCTTTGGATATTTTCAAGACAAGTGGTTACTATTGCCTATCAGATCCTTGTCTAAATCCAGGTCCATTTCTTTTCTTTCCTTGTCACTGTTCTTAGTAGGCCCACATGTTGAGGGCAGTGGGGCACATCCTCCAAGTGTGGACTGGGGTTTTGTGTTTCACCCACTGTGCTGCTATCAATCTGGCAGAGGAGTGGAGATTCATCAAGTCTTGATTCCAGTACTTGCACTGACATTGGTTTGATGTGTGACTACAAGAATATCATTTTAATTGGTGCCATCACCTCTCTTTTTCACAGGACATTACCGTTTATGAAGACTTTAATGAATTAGAGTTTATAATGTGCTCAGAAAAATATGTATGAAGAGTCCAACTCAGGTGGAAAGGGCCATCAATTCTCTTTTACAAGTGAAAACACAGAACATGACAGGAACAAGAAAGCCAAAGGCCAGAAGCCCCGAAGTAAAGGGCAGTTGTGAGATATCCCCCCTGGAAAGGTTTAACAAGGGAATAATTTATCTGGAGGAGGAGGTGCGCACTTTAGAGAAATTCAGATAATTAATTAAGGAGCATTTGTTTACAGTTACAATACTGGCGTTCCTATTTCTCTATTCTCTGGATGATGGCAGTGGCAGAGAAGGAAGTCTGATAGAAGAAATGAATATAATAAACAATTGGGTTTAGAGAGATTCTGCTAGTATCAATAATAATTCTAATATATATAGTTGCCCAATTACATAACATGAAACCAAAACTTCCATTAGAATAGAGAATATTGCTATACAACCCCAAAAAGCTCTCTCATGGCCTTTCTTGTCAATATCCCTCCATAGGCAATCAATTATCTGATTTCACTTTTTAAAATTAATCCTTACATGAGGTCATGTTTTACTGATTTGAGAGAGAGAGGATGGGGGAGAGAGGGAGGGAGAAAGAAAGATAGAGAGAGAGGGAGAGAGAGAGAGAGAGAGAGAGAGAGAGAGAGAGAGAGAGAGAGAGAGAAAGAGAGAGAGAAACCTCCCATATGCACTCACATTGGGGATCAACGCTGCAACCTAGGTATGTGCCCTAACCAGGGATCAAAATGGCAATGATTTGGTGCATGAGATGACACTCCACACAACAGAGCCATATTGGCCAGGGCAATGTTCTGATTTCAGATATAAATTATTTCCCCCTGTTCTTTAAATAGAGAGAAAGGGGGGGGGGGGGAGAGAGAGAGAAAGAGAGAGACAGAGAGAGAGAGAGAGTTAGTTTTGTATCTTCCCCGCCGTACATTATACTGTATTTGTGATGCATACATGTTGTAGTATTTATTCATAGTTCATTTTTATTAGTATTCCATCATATGAATATATTATATTTTCTTTATCTGCTCTCTTGTTGATTGACATTTTTCCTGTTCCTAGTTTGAGGCTACTATAAAGCTACTTACTCTTTGCTAATATCAGCATATAGGCCTTACTCAGAGAAAAAAAAATTACCCTTGACAAAACTCATGCACACTTATAAATAGTTAGGCCCTTTCTGCCTCTTGCTTCTTCTATGCATTTTCCTTTGACAGGGACTATGATAGTACCAGTTGTGTATCTGGAACTCAAAGCATAGACTATCACTATTACTATCACATCTACAAAGAAAAGGGAAGATTCCAGAAACATAGAAAGCTGATATATAGGTTTTGTGTTGCTCTGTGGCCTACACTTAGATCAATGGGTGGAAGCATTTCAATAAACCACAGGTATTCCCTTACACTTAGGGCTAAACAACAAAAAAAAAAAAACTAGCTTTTCTTTGCAGGTTGGAGACCCCTCAATTTCAGCGGTGACCTGACAAAAACCTGGAAGGCTATTTGTCAGGAGAATATATATTTTAAATCATATTAGAGGAAAGAGAATACTCAATAATAACTGTATGTTTCTAGTTCTCAATATTCTGATATTTCCTGGACTTCAAAGAAGTTTATTTTGCTCAAAACCAATTGGGGAGATGACTACTGTTTCCTATAAAAGCTAGCAAGTGCCACTCCAAAAAGGAACAATTCTGGGATGTGGAAAGGAGGTAGAAGGAAAAGAAAGCTCTAACATGCTCTAGCATCTCACTACTCAAAACATGGTTGAAAGACCAGGTGACCTCAGCATTACCTGGGGACGCATAAAATGTGCATGTTCTCAGGCCCCACCCAGACCAAAGAGTCAGAAACAGATCAAGAAGGACCAGGTGATTTCCACACTTGATCGTGTCTGAAAAGGTCCAGCCAATGAATGATATGCACACTAAGAGGCCACTAGAGGTGGAAATGGCTTCTGTGAAAGGTATGTTCTGATTCTCTAGGTGTGTCCTGTAGGAGTATCACTCCAGGGGGCTCCTTTGTAATTCTTGGAGCATCAGTAAAAGGAAGCAGCCTCTACAGTTTCACATGGGCCACTAAAAAAGCCCTATGGACCTGTGAGTTGGCATGTCTTTTTAGTTGTGTGATGACTTTGCATTGCCGGGCCACTCACATTGAGGGCATCCGGGAAGGACATCAACAGAGACCCTTTTCTCTGCTGGTGTAGGGGGAGAGTGGCCTCTAGGTCCCGAGTCCCCCGTAGTCATTGCAGCACCCCTGGCTGGTCATTTTCATAGGGCATGATTCATGGGGTGCGTGGGAATGAGGGCTTATTCTTTATGGTACCATCAAACTGTCAGACCTGGGCACACGGGAAGGTGCAGTGCCTGGGATTAGGATTGGTCCTCTCTGTTTACAGCCTGCTCTTGGTCATAAATTTGAAGTGGGAGGGCAGAGTGATTGCCAGTTACTGAGGAGCTGAATGGGGAGCAGGAGGAGGTGAAGGAGGGAGAGATGTGGGCAACACCATGAAAAGGGAATATAGAGTCACTGCTCCCTCAAGGTCACTTGGCTTCTGTAGCAAAAAACACACAGAGAGAAATGGATTTTCTCATTTCCTACTTTTCTGTGCCATTACAGACACAGCTTTGATAAAGTTCTGGCCCAAAGAAAGCTGCTGTTTTTGTTTTTTTAAGATGTCAAGGTCTTTACGAGGAGGCCTAAGCAATGAAGCATAAAATCAGAAGCTGCTTTCAGAATTTTCTTATTGGTGCTCAGGTTTCAAATCAAGAAAATAGTCTGTGCTTTGCTGATGGTGGCTCCAGAAGGAAGGAATTGGAGGAAAAAAAAAAAAAAAAAGCAGGGAACAGTGAGAGCAAGAAGCAGAAAAAAATAGAGGAGATCACAGATTGTCCTGAATTTGTCCAAAGATAATATGTGGAACCAGAGAGCTCATGGGACCCTCTATGGGGAGAAGGAGGTGAGGGATGTACATACTTATGAGTCAATTTTCTGAGGTTAAAAAATATGGAAAGTGTTTGGTAAAGGAAAAATAAATGACTTAATAATAACAAGCATACTCATTTTTCAAAAATGTTATCAGCAATATTAATAATTATAGCAAACATTTATTGAGTCCTCAAATAGGTACCAGGAATTGTGTCATGTGCTGTCATTGCTTTATCTCATTTAATCACCACCAGGACAGGATGATAAACATACAATTGTCATTCCTATCATCTTGCAGATAAAGAAAGGGAGACACAGAACTACAAAGTCACTTGGGCAAGGTCACAGAGTTAGTTGGTAGCAAATCTTTACTTAAACTCAGAGGACTTTGGCTAAAAAATATGTGCTTACAACTATTACCTTCATCATCTTCCTATTTCACATTTGGGGACAGTCAGACTCAAAGGTTAAAATATGTTTTATCAAAACAGAATTATGTCAGAAGTCTGTCTCAAAACAAGGCCTCCCCTGACTGAGTATAATTAGGAGAAAGAAAAATAAATCAGTGGTCCTATTTCTATGGGTACAAAATCTAAGCTAGTAGTTTTCAACCAGAAGCAGTTTTAGCCCCTTGGGAACATTTAGTATTCTCTAGAGACATTTCTTGTTGTCACAACTGGGCAAGGCTTCTTTTACATCTAGTGAGTAGAGTCAAAAGATGCTGCTAAACATCTTACAATATGTAGGACAGCCCCACAGCAAAATGATCCAGTTCAAAATGTCACCAGTGCTAAGGTTGAGAAATGCCCATAATTATGCTGTATTCAGATATGGGCCTTTACTTTTAGCTTTAAGTTTACCTCAGCATAAATGAATGTCTCTTTCCCACATGCTCTCTATCTGTCTTGCTGTGAAAGACAGAAGATCTTTTCACTGATACTCCCTAGAACTGGAACTGGCAAGCAAGGCATCCAGAGCACACTCACAAAGCACCACAGCATGCCCTGCCCCATCAGTAGGCAGCAGTCATCCACAGCCTCACATGAGATCAGCCTGCCCAAGACCAGCATAGTGGGGTTATCCCAGACCCCAGGTCCCTAGATGCTAGCAATCAACCTAATTTCATTAAGCCTACAGCCATATCTCCAGAATTCAGGAATAAAAGATGTCCTCAGAAATAAAGGATGTGGGAAAACTGGGTGAGTTATGTCATTTTATATCCTTCAGTTACATGTTTTAGCAGGAATTCTTGCTCTGTTAGGCCTAATAGGATGAAGGGTCATAAAGCAAATTGGCTTCACTCAAGCAAATAGTCACAAACTGAAATCCTTGTTCCTAATCCATATTAATTTATACCTTCCCCCACTTCCTGGCTCATGCCAGTCTTGCTTTGTTCTCAAATCTACTGGCCACATAAAAGTGATATTTGTGAAGGTTACAGGAAAGTGGTGCTGATGAGAGCAAAGTAAAGAAACAGAGATTCTAAAAAAAAAAAAAAAAAAAAAAAAAAAAAAAAAAAAAAGAGGACCCAGAAGAAAATAAACTGTAGGTGCTTATTATCCAATTCACTTGGTGGGGTTTTTGACATAATTACCATAACTCCCACTCTTTCATTTTCTTTCATTCCAATTTCATTGTCTGGCCGCTTGATTCAATACAGAATTATTCTAAAAAATAAATTCTTGATTAACTGTTTTAAGAGGTGAAAAAAATGAAATGGCATTTGTCTGCGCTGTATGTTCTGAAGCTTTATAGGGCTGCTCACTGAGCAGAAATAAAAGATTTCTGACTTTGGCCAAACATTCTACCGCAGTGATAATTAAGCAAAAGCTTACCCCCCAAAAAATCCCTTTGCTGCATTTTTTAACCTTTTCCTCAGCACTAGTCACTTCCTTTCCAAGACAGCAGGACAAACCATACCAATTTAAGAGAACTCACAATAACCAGATGGCAGAACTTCATTTCTAAAGTAAGCGATTTTAGATACCTCCAGCACCAAAGCAAGCTCACCATATCTTTCCTATTCTAATTTTTACACCAACATTAAGAAGAAAAAGAAAAATAATACTTTCTCTGAAGATAATTTTATATTCCAAAATTAGTCCTCAAGATGATATAATCCCATCCTATTTGTTTTGTATACATACTCATTTTTATTAAGAAAAGAAACATTAGAGTATGAGTTTTGGAGTCAGAGAGAATGAAATTCAAGTCTGTTCTAGCACCCATGAGCCATTTGAACCCTGGATAAATTATTTAGCTAGTCTTAGCCTCATATATCTCATTTCTAAAAAGGAGATAACAGGAAAACCATGTATTAAGCCTTCACTCAATTACTGTTATTGTGGATGGGATATAAACTCAGAATTTCAGTGTTTGTTTTTTCTCTTTGCAAAATGACCTCCTCCAGAGCCCTGCTCAAGTTTGCTTACCTTGTTGCCTGCCCAAAGGGAAAAGGGTCATCAATCAGTGCAGCCTTATAATTTCACAGATTTTCTTAGAGAAAATGGTAGGGATCACATGGAATAGTAGTCACAGAACTGTTTGCAAGTAAGGAAGAGGGACAGGCTCCCAACATAATTGCTTTCCTTTCAAAGAGGCAGCTACATCATGAAAAGGGAAGGGTTGTTTTATTAGACAAATGAAAAGGCTCTAGTCCCTTCCCCAAGGATTTCCTCTAGCTGTACTCATCTGTTTCCACAGGTTGTTTTTACCCTTTCCTTTGTAGTCCCCTTCAGGTTATCTTTAACACTTTTCTAGTTGCTGCTATTCTTCTAGCACTCCCTCTCTTCCCATTCTTTTCTGTAAGTATAAATTTGCTAAGTGACAGCACAATTCACCATGACAAAGAACATCCCTAGAGCTGGCTAACTCCAGATTCATTATATATATATGTGCAACCATTACAACCGCAGGACCAGAATGACCTAGTCGACCAGTCGCTATGATGTGCACTGACTACCAGAGGGCAGACACTCAATGCAGGAGCTGCCCCCTCATGGTCAGTGCACTCCCATAGCCAACCTCCTGTGGCCCCTCCCTCTGGCCAGCCCCCTTCCCCTATAGGCATCTATCTGGGGGCCAGCCAGGCCACCTCCTGTGGTACCTCTCCTCTGGAAACCAGCCCCCCATAGGCCCTGATTGAGGGGCTGGCTAGCCAACTCCTAGGGTACCTCCCCCCCCCAGCCAGCCAGCCCCCTGATAGGCCTCCATTGCTGGCCAGGCCGAGAGACCCCACCTGGGCACAAATTCATGTACTCAGCCTCTAGTTTAATTTATATAAATCTTTGTACTGAAATGATGACCTGTGGTAGAAGCAATTGTATATTGTGGAAGCAATTGAGGAGTTATTTCTCTTTCCATACTACTTATATTACAATGATTCCCATGGCATCTTTCTGCATAAGCTTACTATTCTAGGGAGAAGTGATTCTAACTTTCCTTACTAGGGCCCTCAAAAATAGCTTAAATTCACATTCAGGTATTTTTATAATAATGATAATTTTAAGGACAAAGATACTGTACTGAGACACTGATGAATGATTTTCTAGTCCCCAGGACCCAAGGTTATATATTGAGATTAGAACTTACCTCGTCTAACCTTAAGTCCACTACTCTATGAATAAAATTTCATTGACTCATAGTTTAGTCCCTTTCCTGCAAATGGGATTGTCCATTCTAATCATGGCATTGTAATGGGTCTGTTCCTTTACTTTAAATAACACTTTCCTGAATTTAGCAGGCCAGCTAAATTCAGTTACCAATTTCCATGGGAGAAAGTACCTGCCAAAAATCAGGTTCTTTGAATATATTATTCCATAAAAATACCTGTACTATTGATTATTATCCTCATTAGGAACCAAGGAAACAGATTCAGGGGGGAAAAGGTGATAGTAATGTGCCTCAAAAATATTTGTTAAACACATAGTCCAAAGTCAACATCTATTAGGATTCTACTTTTGTGTGCTTGTTCATTCTCTTCCTTCTTCCAGGAATACATTTGCCACTATCTTTGTTTACTGAATTCCTACTCACCCACTAGACTCAGTTAATGTATGCCCTCCTCCTAGAAAATTCTATTATCCTTCTACTGTTCATCTATGCTGATTATCCTATCTTTATTTTGTAGCATTTTTGCTCAAATCTTCATTAGAATATTTAACAAACATTCTCTAGGATTAGTTTCTTCCTTATATTTCTGATTCATCAGGAACATTTATTTATCCAGGTATTTACTCATTTATAAAAGTTACTAGGCCTACTGTGTGTACAACACTAAGGGGTATAAGGGTGAACAAATTAAGCAGGATTCTTGCTCTCATGGAGTTTATGTTGGTGGGGGTGGGAGGAAGGTGAGGCAGGCAAAATAATTACAAAATCTGATCATTGCTCTAAAGCAGTGGCTCTCAACCTTTCTAATGCTGTGACCCTTTAATACAGCTCCTCATGTTGTGGTGACTCCCAACATAAAATTATTATTATTATATTTTTTTAATTACTGACTTTTAAAAAATATATTTTATTGATTTTTTACAGAGAGGGTGAGAGAGGGATAGAGAGTAAGAAACATCGATGAGAGAGAATCATCATCTATCAGCTGCCTCTTGCACACTCCCTATTAGGGATGTGCCTGCAACCAAGGTGCATGCCCTTGATCAGAATCAAACCTGGGACCTTTCAGTCCACAGACCAATGCTCTATCCACTGAGCCAAACCAGTTTCGGCCATAAAATTATTTTCGTTGCTACTTCATAACTGTAATTTAGCTACTGTTATGAATCGTAATGTAAATATCTGTGTTTTCCAATGGTCTTAGGCTCTACAGCAGTGGTTCTTAACCTGTGGGTTACAGCCCATAGGTTGAGAACCTTTAGCAGGGTTGCCTAAGACCATCGGAAAACACAGATATCTACATTATGATTCATAACAATAGCAAAATTACAGTTATGAATAGCAATGAAAATAATTTTATGGTTGGGGGTCACCACAACATGAGGAATTGTATTAAAGGGTGGTGGCATTAGAAAGGTTGAGAGCCACTGTTTTAAAGGATATCCAGGTAATGAGACAAAAGTAAACTGAGGAAGGCCAATTGAAATTAACAGAACACTTCTAAGGAGTGACATATGCTCTGAGACCTGAAGGAGAATAAAATGGCAATAGATCATAGAAAAGGTGTCACTTCCAGGGGCTGGGATGAGTCCTAATCTGGTGAAGAAGGTCAGAGTGACTACAGAACTAAGGAGAGTGCCAAGACTTAAGTTTGTGGAGTTGTGTAGGAAAGGTAAATGCTCAAATCCGACATGTAGCAATGGGCAATATGGTGTGATGCAGGATATTTGCTTTAGAGACAGGCACCCCTGGGTCCAAACAATGCCTTTTCTCTTGTTAGTTGTATAATCTGGAATAAATGTATCAATCTTTCTGATTCTGATGTCCTCATAGTAAGTAAAACTGAATTGAATAACACTGAATTGAATTGAATACTAGTCCTGAGTTGGAAACTTGTGGAACTATGAGGTCCATAAAACAACTATGGGCTCCATTAAGATACATAAAGGGGCCAAATAAGACAAACAAACAAAAATTCATAAACACAGATAATAGTACTGTGGTTACCATAGGGGAAAGGGGAATGTTAATAATGGGTAAAAGGAGTCAGATAGCTGGTGACTGAAGGTGATTTGACTGGGGGGCAAGCACACAATGCATTATACAGATAATGAATTATGAAATTGTACACTTGAAACCTATATGATTTTATTAACCAATGTCACCCCAATAATTTTAATTAAAAACAGATAAAGAGACATTACCAAAAATGAGACTTGAGCAAATGAATATTTCTTAGCGGAAGCTATTGAAAAGGCAGAAGGAAAGGAGTTATGCCATGTCTTGAGTTCAGCTTTAACACAGAGGCATCTCTATAGCCATGAAGGTGGTTTCAGTTTTACAGTTACACTGGGACCTCTGCACAGAATGGATAGTGGGTTCTGGCACTGTCACTCTTTTCTGCATTGACAAATGAGCACAACACTCTCTAATGCTGACTCTGTGTTTTGAGTTCTAAAAGTAGACATATTTGACAATGGGTTTCATTCTTTCCTAAACCCAATTTACCATCCTCCTTATGCCCAATACAGATGGCACTCCTGGGCTCTCAGCCACCCCCGAATGAAGAAATTGTGCTTTGTGCCAAATAATGATGGAGAATTTGTCCAAGGACCAAGACAGAACAAAGGTACAGAGGCTGGTTATCCAGGGATGCTACTGGCCTGTGGCTCTGTTGACCGATGAACATCCAGGAAGTCTCTTGGAATTCACTGTAATGAAAATGGGGTTTCTTGCTGCAAAGAAAGTGTGAAGTGCTAGAATTATGTAATACTTTTTGGAAGATGAAACTAGTCATTCATGCCCCAAAATATAATGAAACTATAAAAAGTAAACAATAATTACCTGAAGATAGTAAAGAAAGCATGCCCATTGTGGAAGTAAACTCAGAAATTTAGAGACTTTAAATAATAAAACAGAAATCATCTAGAAATATAGGTCCTACAAAGAGAATCGAAAGCTATAATTTTTAACTGATAAGCCACATTAAAAAAATAAGGTAACAATATTTTTCTTCATAATTAAAAAAGTAATCCATTTATTTAATCTTAGGCTTAGTGGTTTAACACAAATCAACTTTCAAACATAGCAAAAAAAATCTTCTCTCCACTATGTTATTAAGTTCAAGTCTACTAAATTGAACCAGCAGACAATAAAATGTTTGTTCTTTGCCTTTTCATTAAATATTTTTTATGCCTTTAGATCTCTGTTTGTCCACTCTGGGGTATGGATGAGGAAATAATATTCTCAACACATTCTCCCAGATAAATACCCTATAAATTACAAGTATTGCTTCCTGTATTCAAGAGAGATTCAATATATTAGATAGTAGAACAGGTCTGTATTTTTACAGGGTGGTATTTACTGACATTATAATTATATGGATTTATAAATACCCATACACACCCCTTTCATAGAGTGCCTTAATTAACTTGTCCAGGATTTGGAATCCCGGCAGTCTATGAAGTCAGCAGGATCATTAAATCCAATCATCCTTTCAGCCTAACCTGATATTTTACTAGAGCCATTCAAATCAATTTACCCAACAGAGACATTTGTCCCTGGCCTGTCACCACAGCCCGTGCCAAGCGTCCTACACTTCTTTATCTTTTGGCAGGGCCATCATAAGCGAGCGACACAGAGGGTGATGTATGAGAACTCAAATAAGTCATAAATCCCACAGCCCTTCATCTCCCGTCAGGTGGACTGAATTTACGCCCACTGGCCTTGGCAATGGCTCTTAGCTCAGCTCTGAGAAAGTCTACTTAAAATGACACTCTTTTTAGGAGTGAATCTCCTCCTTTGAGGCACCAAAGAGGGAGAAAATGCAGAAGAGAAGGGAGGAAAGGAAAAGTCAGGACATTTTACTCTCTAATGGATAGAGGTCACTAATCTCTTTCACTTTTTTTTTTTCACTATTGTCATCCAAGGATGTATTTTTGTTTTATTGGTTTTAGAGGGGGAGGCAGAAAAGGTGAGAGAGAGAGAGAGAGAGAGAGAGAGAGAGAGAGAGAGAGAGAGAGAGAGAGAGGAGAGGAGAGATCAGTGTGTGTGAGAAAGCATTGATCAGTTGCATCCTGTACATACCTAAGTAAGGGTTGAGCCCACAACCCACAACCTAGGTATGTGTCCTAACTATGAATCAAACCCACAGTTCTTTGGCATAAAGGAAATGCTCCAACCAACGGAGCCATATGACCAAGGCTCCCCTTTTCCGTTTAGAATTAAGATACCTTTATAGAACAACCCTTATCCTTGCTTTACCCTAATTCTAAAATGACCAGAAATTATCATTTTATTTTGCCTTCTAATTGCTGTGAGATGATTATAATTAATCAAGTAGGAAGTGATACCCAGATGATATGTACCTGCCTCACACCACAATTAACAAAGACTTACCTAATGAATCAGGAAAAATGGGCAATGCAGTTGCATTATAAATTATAGAAATGGGCCCTTTAGATATGAGAACTTTCTGCCATCTGTGCATTTGAGCATGCATGCAGACACAAACACACACACACACACACACACACACACACACACACACGTGCTCTTTATCATGGTTTTGATTAAAAGCAAAGCATTCAGAGTGGGAAATGTTTCAAGCCCAAAAGATGCCACTCTTCAGGTTGAACCCCTCACCTCCATAAAAACAACTTTATGAAATCTCCAGCAAGCAGGATTTTACACAAGAGTATGTATGTTTCTAGATAAGGACTCTATAGCATGTAAAAAATCCTAATTGTAACCCAAGTAACAAATGAGATCTCATCTACCAAGAGGTTGTAAATGTAGAATAAATCAAAGGTACTAGAAGTTAAGACAAGGGATTGAAATACTGTAGTAGCCAGCAATTGTTTCAGGTACTTACATATGTTTTTATCTCTTAGGAGAAGTGAAAATTTTGTCCCTCATAATGTTTATTAAAATTAGCCTAATTAGCTCCACATGGTCCCCTCTTCCCTTACCTTCATGTTGATAGTCAACAATACCATAAAAAAATGCATTTGGCACCTTCTCCATACATCTCATTATCTATTGCTTTTAGTACACATCTTGAAGAGTGCAATTTACTTCAATGTCACCAAGAAAGCCAAGTCCCTTTGGGACTGTCATTATCATAAACCACAATCTGCTACCAATTTATATGTCCTTAGCTGATCCTGTTGTAACTTCCTTTAAAGAAACAAAACAAACCCAAAACAATAGCAACAATGTAATGACAAAGTTTAAGTCCTGGTTCCCATTTGATCTTCTGACTCTTTTTGAGACTGCATTTATCTATTACTTATCAAAGATATGCAACTATGGATAAATGGAGAAGACACCTTACCATGCCCCCTTCCCACCCACATACACATCACAGTCACCATTGTAAAATATCAGGCATAACCTCACTCTACTTTGACATTTTTGTTTGTTTTCAAAAAAGACATCAGAACAAGACCATATTATAATTTAGAGCCCCTAACAACCTCTGCCTGGGCTTCGTCTGGAATGACATCTGGAAGTTTGTTAGGCTGTCTGGTCTAATTAGCATATTATGCTTTTATTATTATAGATTTAAAACAATCAAACAGTCATGGTGTTATTTCAAACAAAGAAGACCATTCATTAGGTGCTTTGGAGTTTTGTCAAAGGAAGTTGGAGAAGGGAAAAGTGTCTTGTTGAACATTCTGAATTTAGTCATTACATAATTATATTTCTCTTACATGTCCTAAAGCAGCAAGCAGTGCTGAGTAAAACGCAGCTGGCTTTCAACATGGAAATACCACCATGTAAAAACTTTGTAATTCCTTTCATATTCCAAGAAGAAATAAATGATTAGCAACATCACAGATGATCACCTTTCCTCCCAGAAAGATTAAAATTCAGGCCAATAAGGTTATTGGTCAAATATAAAAATCCCACCAATACAGTAAACACACACACACACACACACACACACACACACACACACACATATTTGTATTTGTTTATAAAATTTGTTTAGCTTCTTCTATTACCCCCACCCAAAATCTAGAAAGACAAATTTTACTTTGAATTAAAAGTAGCATTACTTAGATATATAACCAGAGAGATAAAGCAGTACAGAAAATCTTTAAGATTAGCTTGGGGTTAATGCCACCGAAGCTAGTGATTTTATTTCTCTTCTTCCTGTCCTTCAGTGTAGCAAGTGAAAATCATGTAATTTAGATTCAGATTTGGAATTTAGAATTTTGACCATGAGTGTCACTTGACATAGAGAGAGAAGTGATATTGTTATTAACCAAAATACTTTGAATTTCTGGGCTTACAATACACTGTAAGCATAAAGTATATTTTCTAAAAAATCTCTGATTTCTATGAATATGCACATGTAGGCAATGGACAGATATAGGACCTGTTCTTTTCACATGAATGGCTGTCAAAGGAGGATATCAGATCCATTTTCATGAAAAGGCCAAATATGGCATGTTTTATATAATAAAGAGAATACATTAAAATCCTTGTGG
The DNA here is from genome assembly GCF_014108245.1 of Pipistrellus kuhlii. Classification (NCBI taxonomy): domain Eukaryota; kingdom Metazoa; phylum Chordata; class Mammalia; order Chiroptera; family Vespertilionidae; genus Pipistrellus; species Pipistrellus kuhlii. The sequence goes on from NW_023425404.1 coordinate 8,493,284, forward strand.
AAATGAAAAATGAGACAACGCTGGGGAGTAGAACCTATTAAAAGGACAGTTCTCAATTAAAATAATTTATCTCAATATCTTCATTCTGAACCACTGTACATGAATAAACCTTTGATTTTACCTATTTTCTGTCAAATTTATTATCTGCTGACCTTTTCCAATGTACCTTCATAGAGTGAACTTAACAAATTATCCTCCACTTAAAAAAAAAAAAAAAGCTTACATTTATAGGCGTCATGGAGATTTTTGCTTAAAAGTGTAAAACAGCTAAAATTAAAGTTGATTTTAGGGTTTGTAAATTTCCCCCATTTATTTTAACATTCCATGAAAATCTTGGGTGAAATTCTTTGGCTGTGATTGATAACCTTACTCCCATGGCATAGGCAAAAAGATATAAGCATTTGCTTATATGGAATCACTTAGAAGAGTTTAGAATAATAATTTCTATTTACCTACTGTTAGATTCAAAGTAAATGCTTCATAATCATGTTCAATTTTTAATAAACCTGAAGTTACTGTTAGTTCTAAACTCTCAGCTATCAACCCCTATAACTCAAACTAGATTACTTAAAAAAAAATTATTATGTGAACCATCTCGCCAAATTTGCATAGAGGCATCCTAACATTTTATTTTTCATAGCACTTTATACTTCACACATGCTTTTCTGTCTTTTTCACTTGACTCTCTCAACCCCACATGTAGAGGAAGGTCAGATTGCACCATTCCTGTTTCACAGATGGTATGGTAAGGCTCAGAGATAATTGATTTGCCCAACAATTTTCTTCTCATAAGATAAACAGCTAAGTCCTCATAACTTTTAACATGCATAATTTTAAACATATAAAAATAAGAACCATAATGATAATGATAATTCCTCATGTGATCATTTATGTCTTAACAGAATGACCTTATTAACTATGAACATGTTAAAAAGTTTTCATTTGCAAGGTGGCCTCTACTCAGGGTCAACCAGAACTCAGGGTCTAGGTTTTAAACATGAGGGAGCATAAGAATAAGAGTGGACCTGGGTACAAATATAGGTTATTAATCTCCTCCACATAGGTGGCTTGATATAGTAGATATATTTAGTAAGTGATCCAATTGATTTTTAATGCAAGAGATGAAAAGTCCTAAAATTTCATGTCTACTAAGCCATTGAAATGCTGGGTCCTGTGTTTTTTAAGCTGTTATGCCTTATCTGCTGGGCTCAGAGAATACCTCTGGAGGGAGAAGTAAAAATATTTATATGAAGGCAGTTTGCAGTGACTAAAGCAATTCCCGGAATGGCTCCAACTTGCTATAGATAGTGCCTATTCAAGATTCCAGTTGAGCCTGGCCTGGGATGCTCAGTGTTTGAGTGTCAACATATGAAACTGGAGATCACAGATCAATTCCCAGTCAGGGCACATGCCTGGGCTGCAGCTTGATTCCCAGTGTGGGACATGCAGGAGGTAGCTAATTAATGATTCTCTCTCATCATTGATATCTTTCTCTCTCTCTCTCTCTCTCTCTCTCTCTCTCTCTCTCTCTCTCTCTCTCTCTCTCTCTCTCTCTCTTCTATCCCTTATTTGAAATCAATAAAAATTAAAAGAAAAATAAAAGATTATAGCTGAAACTATTCTCTACCAAAGGCTGAAGTCCTCACTGGGTTTGTCACAACCTCCTGAAACAATCCTAGGGTCAAGATGAAAGAGAGATGTCTTGGTTAGGGTTTCTCTTATTAGCACTGACTTATAATTTACAAATTGTGTCCTTAGGCTACCATAATTGGGTTCCCCAACATATGAAGGTAGATGCCATAATCTGAACGATTTGGGAAACTATAGTTTGTAGTACATATTTCTTCATTGCAATTAGGATTGTGCTAATCAAAAGTGCAACTCTTTAGATGTAGCCCCAGTTCCCTATCTTACTTGGCCACATTCCAGACATTTGGCAATGTAACTTACATTGATTGATATTTGACAATAATTTTCTGAGAGTTCAGTAAGAATAGAGATATTGTCTTAGTTTTAGTCTTGTCCCCAGTCCTAGCACAATGAGCATGCAGTCAATTCTAAATAGCTGCTTGAGGCATAGAAGTCGGTTGAACTGAATTGCATTCAATTTAATTATTAGACATTTTAGGAAGTTTCAAGATCTTGAAGGTATGTATAATTTTGTTTTCATAGAAAAGGAATTCTCCATCTAAAATATCTAGTACCCTCCAAATACCAATTGACTTTTTAAAAAATATATTTTATTGATTTTTTTTTACAGAAAAGAAGAGAGAGGGATAGAGAGTTAGAAACATTGATGAGAGAATCATCAATCAGTTACCTCTTGCACACTCCCCTCTGGGGATGTGCCCACAACCAAGGTACATACCCTTCACCGAAATGGAACCTGGGACCTTTCAGTCTGCAGACCGACGCTCTATCCACTGAGCCAAACCGGTTTCAGCATAGAGTTGACTTTTTAAGGATACATTATTATATTGAAGTCAATGAGGTTCACATAGGATACAGAAGTTTACCCTGAACTATTAGGAAAAGAAACATATTCTCCCCTTAAATAGTTGCTTAGTTTTTCTAACAAATTCAAATTTCTATACTGGTTTTCTCAGAGTTGTTTTGTTTTGTTTTGTTTGTTGTTGTGTTTTTGGGGGGAGAGAGGGGAGTTTCAGAAACCTTAAAAAGCTTTCTTCACAGATCCTGCAGTCTCAGGATCTTGGTACAGTTTTTCCATGTACCATAATCACACAAATAACAACAATAAACATTTGGGATATAACTCAAAACATTTATATATGGTCCAAATAAGATGCATGTTTTTAACATGCTTACACTATAAAATTTTACTCAGTTTACAATTCCCTCCTGTTTCAGTGAACCACAATGATTATACATTTTCATTGATTAACTCTTGATACTGCTTTTGATTTTAGATTCAAAGTATAAACAACCATTAAAGAAGGATCAATTTGGCTACACCAGATGGATTCCAATATGTTTAGCAACTTTATTACAATTCTCATTTTCTTGCAAAGATGAGAAAATGGGATTGGTTTTCATTGTCCTTGTGAACCTTCTCGGTGCTCATTCTTGGTTTGGGCATTTTTTAGAACCCAAGGGAAAAGGTAGGTACTTTGCAAGTCACCAAATCCTATTCTTAAAGTTGTTAATTCCAGAACATCACCTAAATCATCTTATCCACATCTACAAATCACTCGTTTTATTTCACCTAGCATCAGGAAAAAAAGTTAATTTCAAGAATGAATTGACTATTAGCTTTCTAAGATAATTACATATGATGTGAAATCATTTAAAATATATTTTATGACATCAATTTTATAAAATGTTAAATACTTAACCTTTGCTATTGTTAGTATTCTAAATGTATATTTTATAAAAATCAATTCTATAAACTAAAACAAAGAATTGCCTCTGACTGTGGTAGGTACAGACAAGATCAGAGCAAGATTGACTTGCTGTGTAATTTGATTCCTGAACCTATTTCTTCTACTGCTCACTTCTCCTTCTGTGGCTTTCTAAATAAACAAATATAATATAGTTTGAGTCTTATCTTTGAATTTTTTCCTATCTAGAACTCAAATACTGAGGTTGTTGAAATAAGGTCTGGTCTAACAACTGGTACTGTTCTCCCCAACACCAACATGACCAGTTAAGTGAAAAGTCAATTTCCTATGCTCCACTTAGACTTATCAGTCAACAGAAGTAAAATATTTGTAGTCCATGCCTAAGAAACTTCCTAAGCAGAGAAAAGAACCTGATAGGAGGGACAGGGTACAAATTAAAAAAAAAAAAAAAAAAAAAAAAAAGGCAGAAATGGAAAAAGAGGTCAATAAATAAAGAAAAAGACAATAAAAAATAAAAATATCTTGTAAACACACCAATATCCTCCAAAAGTAGGAGGAGGTTATGAAAAATAGCTGGAAAGGCCTTGGACAGTATGGCTTGTGGTTGAGCCTTGTCCTGTGCACCAAAAGTTTATAGGTTTGATTCCCAGTCAAGCACATGTCTGGGTTGCGGGCTTGATCCCCAATAGGGGACATGCAGGAGACAGCTAATCAATGTTTCTCTCTCTCTACCTTCCTCTTTCTCTAGAAAATCAATTAAAACATATATATTTTAAAAGACATAAAAACATAGAGAGGCAGACTAAAAAGCAAGAAAGCAAGCTCGTTCTCTTTCTCTCTCTCTCTCTCTCTCTCTCTCTCTCTCTCTCTCTCTCTCACACACACACACACACACACACACACACACACACACACACACACAATTCAAGAAAGGACCTAAAAGCACACTCATTAAAAATATAATAGAGTAATAGAGACTGGGGAAAGAAATGCCAAAAGGCCAGGCACTGAAATAAAATAGAGATCAAGGTAGAGTGACAGATGTTGATACAGCCAGGGAAAGGCTCCAGATCAAAAAGGGATCAACAGGACACACATAGAGACACAAAGAGCAATGAAAATGAAAATAAAAATGAGAAACTCCACAGTGAAACATTGCAAAAAGAAGAAACAGATAAGTAAATAGAGAAATAGACAAAAAACAACAACCCGTGTTCCTGTGCAGTTTGAGATATTAGAAATCAGTAAATGTCTTTTGAAAGTAAAAAAATGTGCAAAGATACTTATAAAGGAAAGAACTGAATTGTGAAAGTCCCAGTCTCTGGGAAGAGGCTGTAGATAAAGATCTCACCCTTGCAGATTGGTGAGAGGTTGGAAAGCAAGTGCCAGGTCTGGCTCTCAGGTCAGTAGGATGCCTGGTGGCTTAGTGTTCAAGGTATTTCCCTGGGCCTCTGAATTAATGAGTAACACAGCAGTAGCTGTCCTAAAGCAGGGTTCTCAAAAGGGGTGATGCGGCCCCTCTCCAGGAGATACCTGACTATGTCTGGAATATTGTTTATTGTGACAACTGGTATATGTGTATTGGGGGGAGGGAGTGTATGTACCAAAGGGAACTAAGGGATACAGGACAGGGATACGGCTAAATAGTCTACAAATAGTCTATTCTACACTATACAAACTACTCCCCCACCCGCCCCAAAAAATGAAAAATAAAAAACTTATTCAGTCCAAAAGTCCATAGTTTGGCTGTTGAACCCAGCCCTACAGGGTGTATTCTCTCAAGGAGAAAATCCTTTCCATACATCTGTAAGCTGGAATCTTTCATCTCAGAAACACAATCAAGAATGTTTATGTCAATGTCTCATTAATCATCTCTTTCCAGTCTCTTGAGTTCTGGGTGAGGAATAAAGAATTGAAAGAGAACTGCAGTGGCCCATTCAGAGACCTGGGTCCTGTTACCATTACTCAGCTGAGCCATTTTGTTCACATAACTGTCCATGCCTGATTTTCTTCTGTCAATCAGGAAAGTGGAGAGCCAACCCTTTTGAGTTTAAGGTTCCCTTTTAAAGGTTTGAAAATAAAAAATAGGCACAACCACTTGAAAGCAACCATACTTTTAGTAGTTTCCTGTCTGTTAATTGAGACCAAAAAAATTTAGTGAGATTTAAATATACATTTTATTATAATTTGGAATTATTTTAGCTTTTCATATATAATAATAATATATGATATGAAAAACCAATTATTTGTCATTAATTGAATTTACAGAAAGCACTTGGATTGCATATGGATTTATAGATTGCTTACAAAAATTCTGAGATCTCTTCCCCCTTGACTCAAATATTCAGTCATGTTTATGATTGTCCCCAATGTTTCTTTCTACTAATAAGATGAGTTGCATGGTGTGGGGGATTGGGGGGAAGGGAGGAAGAAGGGAAGGGAGGTATCTTCAGGGCAATTCAGGTAACAGAGGTGAGGAAGTAAGCCCAGAGGTAACAGTGAAGAGTTGGAGAACTGTCCCCTCAAGTGACACCAATTGCTACTCAGTTATAGCAGACAACAGCCTTTATGGAACCACCTCTTCATTCCAAATCTTAAAAATTCTCAAAATAATTCACATTTCTAAAATTTTAAATTCTAGTTCAAATATTTAAAATACTGTGAGCACAAAACAGCTTGTTTATAGACTGAATTCACTCCACAAAGTGGCCAGTTTGTGGCCTCTGCATAATTAAAATTTTGTGAATTAATATGAATTCTCTTTCTTTCACCCTTCACATCCAGTCTATAAACAAATTGCATCAGATTTAACTTTAAAAAAATGTATAAATACATCAAAAGTTGATAACTCACTTAATTTTTGCTCCTTGTCAGGTTTAACTGGTTTGAAATAATGGGTGAAGCCAGACTAAACTTTGAACAAAGAAATTTTATCCTAAAGTGCCACTAGACTTTTTTATGGGGATACATAAAAGATAAAGTTTAACATACAAAGCTTGCACCAGTCAACAAATTGAATGTGCACAAATACCAAATGGAATAATTCTTGATGTTTGTGATTCCATTGCTTCCTGTCATCAGCAGTTCTTGGACCAGAACTGTCCTCAGATTGAAAACAGGCATGGACAAAAATCAAATTATTCAATTCTGTAGATTCTTTTAAATTTTGAAAATGATCTGTATGTTAATAAACATTGACTTTGTAATCATTTAAAGTGTTGTGTACATTTTGGGGGGACACCCTATATGTCCCAAGTACAAAACTACCATTTTAGTCCAACTCACTAGTATCTCTGGTCTGTCCATTCTATTACTCACTAAACTGGTCTCTCTACTTTCACCTCCATCCCTATATTTATTCTTCACTTTAAACCAAATATGTTATTTTACTGCTCTTTTTGAAAATCTCTAATAACTTATTACCTGAAAAGGTCCTATATTATCTGGCTCCCATACACCTCTCTGTGTCCATTCCCTATTTTCTCATTCACTTCTTTCTCTCCAGAATCATTGGTCTCCTTGACACCCCACTTTCACATTATTCTCACCTCAGGGCCTTTGTATTTGCTATTCTCTTCAGATGGCATATTCTTCCCCAGACATGCCCATAGATTTGTCATTCCTTTTATTTAGGCCTTTGCTCAAAAGTCACTTTCTCACAGATGCCTGCATAAACATCTAGTCCAAAAGAGCAGATATGCTTCACCCTATCCTGCCATTTTTTATCCCTGCACACTTATTTAGTTGTCTTTATATCAGCTACCATCACTTTACATTTTCTGATATGATGCCATGTATACTGTTCATTCTAATTAATCTGCAAGTTCTATGAGGGTTAGTATTTTTGTTTGTTCACCAATGTAGGCCATAGAACTGGAATAAATAGACCCTTTATTAGTATTTGCTAAAAAAAAAAAATAAAGAAATGAATGGAGGGTAGAATTTATGGCAAAGCAGAAAGCAAATACCAGTTACATTGGCAAAATATTTGCAAACATTTAGTCTGACAGCCTGCCTTATATTATAATAATTGTTATTATTGTTGTTGAAACTAAGCAAATGGATGTAAGATGGTTACAATAGCCACAAATTAACTGAACAATTCACATGATCCCCCTAGGGCAAGTTAGACCAGCGTTTTTCAACCGCTGTTCTGCGGGAGATGTTGCCTGGTGTGCCGTAGGTGCAGACAAGACAAGAATTTTATAATTTTTCACTATTTTGTTTACTTAATATTTCATAATAAAGTAATTATAAAATACTTTCTTTGTGTTTATTTGATTCCTATTCAAGAGAATTACTTTATATATAGTCAATATAGGCACAGAGTTAAATTTTTTAACATTTTCTAATGGTGGTGTGCCTCGTGATTTTTTTCATGAAACAAGTGTGCCTTTGCCCAAAAAAGGTTGAAAAACACTGTTAGACCATCACAAATTTATTCACCTCAAATATATCAGGTATACATTAATTGACATGATGGATTCCCTTCATCCTACCTTTCTCCTTTTCTCCCTCTTTCCTTTCTTCTTCCCTCCCTCCCTCTTCTACCTCCTTCCTTCCCCTCACTTCTTTCTTCACATCCTTCCTCCCTTTCTCCCTCCTTGGCCTCTCTTCCTCCCTCCCCTTTTTTCCTTCCTTCCACCTTCATGCTTTCCCACTTGCTTACTTTTTTGTTGTCTTGTCTTCTTTCAGACACATTTATTATTCTTTTTTTTCCTGTCATCTTCCCCAAGGATTTTCCCAGCATGGCTGAGCCTATCACTTATATTGTACTTTATCTCAGGGGAGAAGGGGGCAGGTAACTGGAACCAATTAACTTTGGAGTGGATGAGGGAGTGAGAAAAGAGCAAGAAAACCAGAACCAGACCTCCTCACAGTATCTTCTATATATGGAACAAAAACTTTGGCAGCTTCCGGATCAATGGATCCAACTGAAAAGTCTTCCCCATGCACTTCTCATCCCCAGAAACTCCTACCAGTGACACCCCCTGCCAGTCTACCTCTCAGCCAACCATGACTCTCCTCCACTGGAGAAACCTGGAAATCATTTAAGTCTGTACATGTGCTCTCTCCCATCTGTCATTTCCCAAACACCAGTCATTTATACTGCAGTAAACAGTACATTAGCCACCAGACAGCTCCTAATCTGTCATCCCTTTTGTTAGATCCACTCTATCTATTCAACGGAGCGGCTGCTCGCACAGACTTCCCCCCACTCACTAATGAGGATTCAGGCTGCTTACCTTGCACACAGTTTGTTCTTGGGCAAGGTGGGTGGAGGATGCTGCAAAGTCAAAGTGTGACCTGCTTGCTCATTGTGATTTCCCTTTTTAGTCTCCAGTGTAGATATGATGTATAAAGAATATTGAAAAAGAGTTCCAAAATGAAGGAGAAATTTGACCATGCAATAGTAGAACTAATCATTTGATTTCAGCACCTCATCTCACCTGCCTAGCCCTGTCAAACATGGAGGGAAGAATAAGAAGAGAAATAGGGTCATCGTGTTTTCCAATAGCCAAAATAGTGAATGTGGTACTAGGATTCAGTTCTGTTTCTGCCATTAACCATGGGTATATCTCAACATTCCTGGGGCTCGTATTTTCAATAATAATAATAATAATAATAATAATAATAATATACTTAGTACTGATACTAACATTTAGTAGACCTTTAATATATGTTATGGTAAAAATTTTATATACATCATTTCAAATTGTCTTAATAATACAATCAAGTTGATGATATTATCATCCCTATTGTATAAATTAAAAAAAAAGTCATATAGAAGTTAAGTGACTTGCCCTAGTTCACACAACTAGTAAGTGATAAGACAAAAAACATTTTCAAATCCAGAGACAAAGTCCAAATCAAGTTCTTAAATTAACATTTAGAGGGAGAGTGGTGGAGGGCTGGTGGACTTTGACCCACCTTCCTTTGAATTTGGATTTGATAAGAATTATGCATTATTTTCTGTAGAAAAAAAAAAGCACATGCAAAAAAAAAATGACACATATAACTTCAGAGAGTCAGAGAGTTCAGGACAGCAGCATCCATCCAGAGCTAAAGTTCTAAGACCTTCTGATTCTCATGCTTGACCCCCCTGGCTACATAGTTAATCTGGTGGCTCAAACCTTTGCTATAAAGGATATTACATTCTAGAACCTAGATTCAGAATGTGCTGTGCATGCTTTGTTCATATTTCAGGCAAGTGACAGCTAACTGCTATCACACAGCAGCAACCTTCAATTCATATTAACCTGCACTGGCATTATAACCAGCCACTGGAGGAAACAGATTCTTTATTCTAAATCCAATTCTGCGTCCCCAAGCCATCCAGTCCCCCAGCTGTTCCCTTTTCTGCTTCGCTTTGTTTCATAAAGATACTCATTTAACTTCCCGTCATCTCCAGCTCCTAATTGCCTCAACCAGATGGAATAACTCACTGCTGGGTGAAGCTGAGACTATTTCATTCTGTGACATTGACCGAGAAAGTCCACGTCCCCGAAGGAGAGTTCTCATTGAATCACTTGCTTACTATTCCTCCCAACATCTGGCAGGGTTTTGCTTTTCATTTTATCAAAAGGAAAAGAAAAATCTATGGCTTTTCAACTCATTCAAGATATAGACAGATATAAAGGTTTTAACAGGAAAAAAAAAAAAATATATATATATACAGGTTGCAATGCCAAGAAGTGTTCTAAGACCTTCAATAAAGGACATGGGAGGCAGATGGGTTAAGAATGTGCTCTGCAATACTATATATGCTATTTTTTTTCCGGCGATCACACACAATTCTTGCACATTTGCCTTTTTTGAAAATCGTGCTAATTGGCTATCGCTCTGCCTTTCCCTCCCTCCAAGTGTCACTTTTCAAAGAAGCAGGGTTCCTGTGTGTGATTTGAGGTGACAGAACTGTAAGGCTGACAGGCCCACAAATTGTTATTGATCTTCATTAAACACCTGAGACATGTGAGTTATTTTCACATACCTCAGTGTCCACAGATCAACACCTTCACAGTCAATGATTTCCCTTCCTCTCCTAATTGCAAAATAAATAAATCCCAAACAACCCTGTAGTCCCATGACTGGGGCAATACTTTTCCCATTGAAAATAACTTATGGGGACTAGCTGGTAGGAGATATTATGTCCCTTGGTTCAGTTCTTGCTGGATTTTATTGTCTTGGGGATTTTTCTCTATTCCTGCCAGGGCCTCAGATGGGAAAAGAGGAAAGGGATGAACATCTACTGAGTACCTTCTATGTGCCACCTAATCAGCTGTGGGCTTTCCCTCTTTTAGTCATCATAATAACTCAAAGAGACAAGCATTGCTATTAATCCAACTGTTTATATGAGAAAACACATTTTAGAAAGTTAAATAACTTACTCAAGGCCATATGGCCACAAGGCCATACCAGTATATTTGATAACAAGTCAATCTGACTCAAGTGTTCACATTTCTTTTTTTTTTTGTTTTACTCCAGTGACTCTCTCATAAAAAAAAAAAAAAAAAAAAAAAAAAAAAAAAAAAAAAAAAGAAAAAAAGAAAGAAAGAAAGAAAGAAAGAAAGAAAAGTATGACTCAGTCGGTTGAGTGTCATACTGTGCACCAAAAGGTTGCCTGGTCAGGGCCCATACAGTAACCATGTTGTTGGCTCAACCCCTGGTAGGGGACATGTAGGAGGCAGAAATTGGTATATTGCTATCATATCAATGTTTCTCTTTCTCTCTCCCTCTCTTTTTGCCTTCCTCTCTATCTAAAACTCAATTAAAATATTTTTTAAAAAGAGTGAAGCCCTATTTGAATGTAAAGATTTATTCATTAATGTTGCTGTGGCTGATACTATAGTCTGGCTCACTTAAGAACAATTCTCAACCACATTTTTGCAATTGTGCCTCCTCTATAGAAGCTTAAATGCTCCAACATCGACTTCCTAGCTTTCCTCTCAGCTACAGGTGACATGTTTCATAATTCTGACCTTAATGACCACTGAGATATACCTGGATTTCTGCTGTTCCATTCCTCCTGTCGGGAGGCACAGCAACTATACTGTGACTAGGGAGCAATAGAAAGGAGGCCGAAAGTCAATGCAGAGAGGATGTAGAAACAGAAAGATAGACTGTGGGTCCCAGATGGCATAATTGAGCAGCGGCAGTATCCTGAACTATCTACTTCGGGACTTGTCTTGTTTATACTTAAGACGATCAACCTCTAACTGGCTAAGTCAATGTGAGCTGTGTTTTCTGTTTGTGGCAGTTACACACTGTCACCAATCACTAAAAACCATAACCCAGCCTCAGTGAGGATCATCTTCTTTAAGAGTCAGTTTCTATTGAAGGGTTATATATTTAACAAAAGGACCACCTTAAAGATCTTTCTGAATTGAGAGATAGTGTTCAAGAAAGGAAAGAACAAAATGAACAGGATAAGGGAGAATAAATAGCCCTGAGGAAGCAGAAATTGATCTGTATCTTTTAGAAAGTATAGGGAAGGAGGTAGTCCTTACATGGGCATGCACTGCAATAAAAGCTATCAAGAGAAGGACAGATCTGGGATGTACCAGGGATAGTAAAAGAGCTACCTGGATGAAACCAGCCTGGGTAAATCAGGTGGGGTGGATTGTGCAAGGCTGTGCAGCCTGAGTTCAGAGCCTTGTTATTATGTCACTCAGAACAGTGGAGAGTCCCGAACAATTGCAAGATGGGTAGTAGTGTGGAGAAGTGATACTTAAGGTAGTTAACCTGACAACAGCACCTAAGATGAGTTGGCAGGGCAAACAATTAAGGCTGAAAGACAGGCAGAAAAGTGCAACAGGTTATATGTAAAAGGATGAAAACTAAAAAGAAAGGAATAGGGCTGGAGATGAACGGACAGATTACAAAGACCTTTTTAAGGATTCCATAGAACTTAAGGATAGAGTGGTGGGAATAATAGAGAACAATAGTGATGTCTCAGGGGCAGGAGAGGTGGAGTGCTTAGAGAGACAAAGATTGGAAAGGAGATCTGGCTTTGCAGGCTGTCTGATCCAGGGCTATTAAGCTTTGCATTTATACCATTGGACTCTGTAACTCTTTGAGTCTCAACATCTTTATCTGTAGAGAGAACTAGGCCTACCTCTGCAGACAGTTGTGCTACACACGATGTATTTAACACTTTTAATAAATACTTTCTATTGCTGTTATTATTATTAGCAAGTGGAGAAAGTATAGGAGTGGCCTTGCCTGGGGGAGGATTTCACTGAAGATTACGCTTTTCAGGATATTTGAGAAACTGACAGAATTCTGAGATTGGGACTTCAAAAATCTCAGGGACAGCTTAGGGGATAGTTACAGCATGATACTGATTACAGTATCATACTTACCCCTAAAAAGAAAGGCATCATTCCCTTGTCTGAATCTACAAATCATGAGTGAGAGTGATCAATGACCTCATAGTAAAATGACACTTTAAATTGCCAGGTGCTATATAAGTCTAAGTTGCCTACAAAACATATCCTTTCTATTTTTACCTACTCCAATACCTAATTGCTGCACGCCTATGCTGTGTGTGTGTGTGTGTGTGTGTGTGTGTGTGTGTGTGTGTGTGTGTTATGGCATGCAACAAGTGGTGGTGGCATTATATCATTACAGAGAGTAATCCATCATCCACTCTGTGATCTCTGGGGTTACATTTTATTCATTTTAAAACCTAAATTTGAGACTCAGGTGTTTTAGGGCACAGCAGACAGAGAAGGGGAGGGGAGGGGAGGCAAGGAACTGGAGGGACATTGTTCTGTAGAGGCTGGCCTGCAGTTATAGGGTGTGGTGTTCAGACAGTGAGTGGCAGCAGCCTTATGTGCAGGAAGGCATCTGGAGTCCTTTCCTTGAGTTGCAAATGCAGAGAAAGAAGCTCACATTTTTTTTTTTTTAATACCAGTAATGGGCCAGACACTGTGGTAAAGATTTATCTATGCCAGCTCATTTCATATCACTTGTACACGTGGAATTATTCCTGGTAGATGCTAAAATTAAAATAATAAAATAAAATAAATGCAAACCAGTTGAAGTATGAATTTGGCACTGGCTGTCCTCTCTGCCCCAAAAAGCTTTTCTTGCAACCCAAGGCATCCCTCACTGCACCTAATCACTACCCAAATGTCTCTTCCTCAGAGAAGTCTTTCTTGACCGCCCCATGCCCCATTTTTTTCTCTCCTTACTTGATTTGCTTTTCTTTGCAGTGCTTATTTTTCACTAGATGGCATATGTTCATTGTCTTTCCTGTTGGATGAGAGCTGCAAAGCTCAGGGCTTGCTCTGATGTGCTTACCTCCATCTACCCTGAATATGACCAGACACAGTGGGAGTTCTAAACTAGGAATATAGAAATATACCTAACTCCCAAAGATACATGGAATCTGTCCTCTACTTTAAGAAAACATTTCACAAACAATTTCAATCCCTGCAGTCAGACCGTCACCCAGAAAGCCAAGAACTGTCAAGAGCCTGTTGCTGAGTGTCTACCTGATTGTGTCTGAGCCACCTGCTGGAGTGCTGAGCAGGAGAGGTGCCCTGGACCACGCTCCAGCTTTCATTATCTCCCTATGGGCTCTTGGCAACAGAGAGTTCTCGATTTTTCTTTTCCAAATGGACTCCATGCAGTCAATACTCGCTCAAAAGGCTACTAGCCTCTGCTCTATAACAAATAACCAGTTACCTAATCCAAGATAATGTGGACTCTGATCAAGGCTAATGAAGACATGGTGGTCAAAACCCTGTATGCAGGGCACAGTACCATTAGGGAAGATTAATCACCTTTTAACCAGCAATTCTGTATTCTGGCTCCAAGCAGCCGGAGAGGAGAGAGAAGCATCCATTATCTCATTCAAGCAACACACTGGACTGGGCCTCAGCCAATCCATCAGGGGGTGCTGACCAATAGCAGTGTGTGAAGGTGGCAAAAAAATCATCCAGGAGAATATGGAGACAGTCATCCACATACTAAGAGGAAATAGTATGGGTGTTAGGAAAGTTATTAAATGCTAGCTCCTGAAATTAGATGTTTGTTTGCTACAATCTACAATATAACCATAGATATAACATTTATGACCTACTCAGGGATGTTCCCCCAATCTTTCTTTTTAATCCTCACCCAAGGATATTTTCCATTGATTTTAGAGAGTGGAAGAGAAAAGTTCAGACCGAGAGAAAGATCGATGTGAGAGAAACACATCAATTTGTTGCCTCCTGCATGTGTCCTAATCAGGGCCTGGGCTGGGAGGAGCCTGCAACCAACATGTATGCTTTTGGCCCAGAATCGAACTCTGGACCCTTTGCTCCATAGAACAAAGCTCTATCTACTGAGCCAAATTGGCTAGGGTCCAATTTTTCTATCTATAATAATAAAAGCATAATATGCTAATTAGACTGGATGACCTTCAGGATGAAGCCAGGGCTGCAAGGGAAGCCTGGATCCTGGATGCTAGAGGGAAGTTGATGTCAGCAGCTGGGGGAATGAAGGCCTACTCTTATACACATTTTGTGCATCGGGCCTTTAGTTTAGATATAAACTCTTAGAAAACAGAAGCAAGGTTTATTTCAGCTTTGCATTTTGGAAATGACAACACCTAACACATCTGTGACCAATAAGTGAAGACTTGGGAAGCAAGAATTAAATGCCTATTTGTGTAGCTGCATTGTACTAGCTCACGTTCTGCAGCTTTGATTCCTTTCTTCTGAAAGCTTGCAGCAAACCTGAAAAGAAATTGGATGGCAGTATCTAGTGCCCTACTTTCTACTATTAAGAACATGTATAAAAGGATTGTTTACCCAGAATATCTAAGACTTGACCTACTCTGGTCTCAAAGTATTTCTGATGCCTCAACTCCAGAAAAGCATCCTACATAAAAAAATAAAAAACTCAAAACTTCACATATTATATATATTTGTGCCAGTGCAGTTCAACATCTTGAACAGCTGTTGGCTGCCAAAACACAAAGAACCAAGAACAGGGGCAAGCCATGCACACCCCTGGGGATTGCTGTGTCTTATACCCTTGCCCCGGAGTATTCACTTCCCTCTTCCTACAGCATAGACTGGACTGACATTGTGAACCTCCCCAGCCTGGCAGATGACATCATTACTACCTAAACATTCCCCAGGATTCCATGGTTAGGATTCAAACCAACAAGAGTTTTTTTGGGGGGGTGCTTCCAGTGGTTAGGCACTATGGGGGCCGATTTTCTAATTATTCATATAACCCTGCATTTCTGAATTAAGAACCCATTGTTTGTGCCACCTCTTCTAGTACTTATCACATTAAATCTAATATTAAAGAAAATTAGGCTCTCCTACCCTCTCCAATAGATTACAGGCTCTTGAAGCCTTGGCTGAATCCCACTTGTCCATAGATCCCCTGAAGTGCCTGGTACTTTGCAAGTGAATAGAGGCACTCAATAAACATCAGTAGGATTGGATTTTTTGAACAGGCCATACATCACAATAAGTAAGATGAAATTAATTTAATCAGAGCTTATTAAAATGTACTTTCCACTCCTTCTCTACTGCACAGGAAATTCAAGCCAGCATGAGTTGAAGAGCATCTTCAGTTTCAAAAACTGAGGACTATTGTTCAATCATTGTCAGTAACTAGGTGGCAGGATGGTGGTTAGGGTCAGAAAGACCTGCATTTGCAACCAAAAAAAAAAAAAAATTTCCTCAACAAGCTGGGTGACTCAGAAAATTTCTTAATGTCACTGAGCTTATAGTGTGGTTGTAAGGATTTATTATTTATTATTTTTTATTTTTAAATTTTAAATATTTTTATTCATTTTTAGAGAGAGAAAGAGAAACAATAATGTAAGAGCAGGTAATCAATTGACTACCACCAGGGATAGAGCCTGCAATTTGCACATGTGCCCTGATCAGGAATCGAACCAGCAACCTTTTGTTCGTTGCACAGAACAATGCCCAATCAACTAGCCACTTAGGGTAAGATAGTTGTAAAGATTTTAAATTGAATAACATATATATCAAGTATTCACCATAGTACCTTGATCACAGTGAGCATCATATATAATAAAAGGCTGATAATGCAAATTGTCCCCACGGGTGGGAGTTCAACTGCCTGACCGGGAGTTAGACATGCATTGACCACCAGGGGATGGCGTGGAACATGGTGGGCATCAGTGATGCAGTGCTGGCAGTGTGTGGCAGTGGAGGTACTGCTGGCCCCGCTGGGCCCCAATGAGAGTGAGACTGTGATGGGATGGGGGAGTAGGTGAGTGGGTGGCACCAGGCCAAGGTGGGTACAGCTGGGGGCCTTGATTGCCCCACTTGTCACCCCACAGATTGACCCTGATTACTGGCCAAGCCTAGGAACCCTACCCACAAACGAATTTCATGCACTGGGCCTCTAGTGTATCTATAAAAATTATCAACCACATTCTGTGGCTACAATTAAGCTTCACTGTGGTATGATATGAATCTAAATATTTTGCATTTTAATAGCACAATGTAAGGATCATGTATCTAAATCAAAAGCTCAATATTAATTTTATAAAGCTCTAAGACTCCAGGATTGAATTAAAGTGTATTCACCACTATATTACATTGTTTACAAATTGACAAGAATGTAGAGATGTGTGTGTTTATTTTTTAAGGAGAGTTTGGTTCATTGATGTGTTTATGCAGAAAACTCTTCAATATAGAAAATGTGGTTAGAGGTTGTTTCTATGGTGATGCCCTTGTATACTAAAGAAATTAAATTGTTTTCTTCACCCAAGATCAACAACAACAAACTTTGTTTTTAATAATTTCTTGATTGATCTCCTCTCCTATTTGACCTAATTCAAATATCCATGCCTCTCTTCAAGCTTAGCACCTGGCACCCTAAATATATTTTATTAGAAAATGTGAAGCCATCTCTAGCTTTAAGCATATCTAATCTTTGTCTCTTTGCTCTGCATGTCACACTGGTCAACTCATTCACCTGCCTCTTCTATCAGCGCTTGCTTCTTCTGAGACCCTGCTTCACCAGTCATCACCTCTCTCCTAAATTTTAGTTCTCTCTTTTCCCTCTGCCTGGGTTTATAACTGAATCTTTTGTATAAAACTATAGTCTCCCCTTTGACTGAATTCACCCTCTGGTTTCTGCCTCATCTGGTCTTCCCTTGGTTGCTTAATTCAGAGCAGCACCCTGCTCACTCCTGAACCTGTGGTTCTTTCTCACCATTCATTGACACTGGTCTTGCTCTAACTACAGTGACTGCCCACTCTCCAAACCCAAAGACATTCTCCTTAGAGAACAGATTCTCCTTAGATATCTCAAGAAGAGAGGAGTCACACCCAGAATTTGAAACTGAGGATGACTTCCTTCTTTGTAAAACTCTCCTCTGTTAGCCTCTATGTTGCTGGGATACTCCAGTACTGTATCTTTCTGACCTCCTTCTCTGTACCCACCAAGGGTATTGCTTCCTCCCAGGCCTGGAGTTCTCCCTCATTTCATACAATTTCTACTCAAAGGTCTCTCTACACTATATTATTCTTCTCCTGTTCACTCTCTCCTCCCCTGGTTTATTGGACTCCATAGCACTCATCACTATCTTCATTATATGATATATGCTTATTTATCTATTATGTGTCTCTCTCACTGAAAGCAAGTAAGTTAGACATTAGGTTACTGGAGAATATACATAATCCTCAACACTAACCCTAAAAGTCAGGCACAGAAAATGACAGTAATCAAACATCCATTTTTTCCATGAATAGTTGAGGGTTATTGCACAAAGTACTAAGTTTATTGTAAGTGAACACAACAGATACAATGCCTATCATGATATTTACTGTCTGCTCACAAGTCTTTTCTCCTTTCTCTACTTCAACTAGGCTTGCTGGTTTTACTCAGTGGGTAAGTCAAAGGCCCATGCACTGAAGGGTTGCAGGTTCAATTCTTCATCCAGGGTACATACCTAGGTTGCAAGTTCGATCCCAAGCCCCAGTTAGAGTGTGTGTGGGAGGTAACCAATCAATGTATCTCTTTCATATTGATGTTTCTCTCTATATATCCCCTTTCTTGCTCCCTTCCATTCCTTCTAAAAAGCAATGAGAAATGTATCTTTAGGTAAGGAATAACAAAAACAAACAAAACAAGGCTAGATGCTCTGGAGCCAATTCTATTCCTCCTATGTCATTTGCTCTATGTATTTACTCTCCACAGTCAGTCTTACTACCGTTGGCAGCATCCCCTCTTGTCGGTACAGTTTATAGACTCTCAGGTCTCGCTGGAGCAGGGAGGGCTCAGGAGATAAAGAGAACTGTTCTTAATTACAGAAAGGTTAAATCTTGGCTCAGGGTCATTCAATCAAACAATGGCAGAGTCAAACAAAAAAAACTCCCCAAATCCCTCAGATTAGGTAAAACCCTTCAGCTGTATGCACCTCTAGCACCTTGAATCTCTCCCTTTGTAACATTCATTACTCTTGTAGCTATTTATTTAATGCCTGTGATCTCCACCCGATTTCAGGCTCTACTAGAGCGAACACCCTGTCTATCATTTTCTCTGTGCCCAGCCCCTGTGTCTAGAGCACCCTTGCTGTGAAGTAGGTGGCCAAAATATTTGTTAAATGTCTTTTAAAGTTGCAGGCACACTCACTAGCTGTCTATTATAAGACGTTCCCCAAATCTAAAACTATTTCCCCTGCACAAGGTTTTTGATCTTGGAGACCAAGGTTCACTGCAAAAAGGGCCTGAGGCTCACGGCAGATTTTAGGAAGACAGGAACCTTTAAACCAAAATAGAAACAGATATGAGCCTGAAGTAAAGATAAAGATGGCCCAGGTGTGTAAATAGGTGTGAGCCAATGTGGGCTCAGAGATCCTGGGGTGTAATAAGGCACTGATTCCCTCCTCACTGCACAGAGCTGCTTGCATCCGACCCCTGCCACTTCCCAGCAGGCTCTCTCAGCTTGTGGCTGGTGCATTCGTCAGCCTTTTGTATCCAGAAAGAGCAAGAGGGCAAGGATGAGATGAGAAGGAGAAATACATTTACTTTGAAAAACCATGGAGAGCCAAAGAGGACGCCCTTTTAGACCTGACCCTAGACATTGGGGAGCCACTTAAAATATTCTTTAAAAATAAAGCTTAGAGGCAACCAAGATTTGGAGGACAGCCCCGGCTGGTTTTGCTCAGTGGATAGAGCACTGGGCTGTGGACTAAATGGTCTTGGGTTTGATTCCGGTCAAGGGCATGTAAGTGGTGCCTCACACAACGAACTTAATTCGTTCCAGGAGCAAGCTCGTTATGCAAAAAGTTCGTTATGTGAAACGTGTTTTCCCATAACAATACATGTTAAAAAAAATAATTCGTTCTGTAGCATAAAATATGCTAAGATGACATAAAAAAAGATAAATTTTTTGTTATTATTTTTATTTAGATACATCTAAAACACAATTTTTTTAAAAAAAATTATATAAAAAAATATTGAGTTTAACTTAAAAGGACGACTGCCGTGATACGTGCGTGATTTAATTCGTAATGAAGAACGATTGCCGCAATACGTGCTTAAGTTAAGCACAGTGACTAACGACTGCCTGCAGTGCCTGCGCGGAAGGATGCAATACATCGGCAGCGATCGTGGAAGCTCGGGCAAAGCGGTCTTGGAAGCTCGGGCGACTTCGTTGTGTGAAACGAAGTTCGTTGTATGAATCATGAAATGAAGTTCGTTGTGTGCAGCGTTTGCTGTGCGAGGCGTTCTTTATGCGAGGCACCACTGTACCTTGGTTGCAGGCTCAATTCCCCAGTAGGGGGCATGCAGGAGGCAGCTGATGAATGTTTCTAACTCTCTTTCCCTCTCCCTTCCTCTCTATAAAAAGTCTATAGATAGATAGATAGATAGATAGATAGATAGGGAAGACAGAGCAGCCATCCACACCAGAAATCCTGAGTTTAGAGAGAGAATTTACATCTTGTCCAGAGCACCCAAGAGAACCACAGGAGGTGGCTCTGCTGCAGAACATCATGCACTGGTGTTGGATGTGTTTAAAGGGCTTCTGCAGCCTGCATCACATGTGAGGCCACACATCTTTGGAGAGAACACAGAGCCTCTCCTATAGTTCATGATCACCAATTTTTTTTGAATGAGTTAGATCTGGAGCTAGAAATTAAAGACTGGGGACATAAGCCTTAAAGTGGGAATAAGGGAGTCCTTCTCTGAGCTCTTTTGACTTTGGGCTCAGAATTTTAGTCATGCTTCAAGATCTTAAGGGAAATGCAGCCTCTGATTAGTAGGAAGCCTTGTAAAGACTTCGTGAGGGACAGGCAAGGCCTTTGGATGCTCTCTGAGTAGTCATAACTTATGTGCAATTTGTTTTCCCTTCCATGATTCTGAGTCCATCAGAGAAATCACTTATATTGAATCCTGTCTCTGGTGTGTTTACAGAATTGAGGACAGAATCTATTTCCACACCTGGGTCAGAGCAGCAGGGTGAGATCAGTGTTTCACACCACTGGCAATGAAGAAAGGGATTCTCAGGGACAAAGAGAGGTCCAGCAGCCCCTTGCCATGTAAAGATTTAACTTCTCAGCTCACTTGAGTGAACGATGGTGCCAATATCATTGATTCAGACCAAATGGATTTTTATAACAGGCCTTGGAGAAGACCTTGGGATTCAATGACAAATGAGTGGGGCAGTTGTTGTAAACTCCATAAAGGCAGAAAATAATGTTTGTCTTGCTTCCCATTTTATGTCTAGTGCCAAATACTGTATCTGCTTCATAGCAGGAATTTTACTACTAGCTGATGAACAATCAAATAAGTGAATCTCATATTAGCTTTGCATCCAAATAAAAACAAAATTTATTAATATTAATGAATGAATGTGTTAAAATGAACATTCAGCCTGGCCCATATGGCTCAGTAGTTGAGCATCGACCTTTGATCCAGGAGGTCAAAATTTAATTCCTAGGCAGGGTAGGCTGGATCCCCAGTAGGGGGTGTACAAGAGGCAGTCAATCAAGATTTTCTCTCATCATTGTTTTATCCCTCACTCCTCTCTGAAATCAATAAAATATATGTTAAAATAATAATAATAAAAATGAACATTCACTTTAGAAATATATACATAATTTTATGTGGTTATCAACTATCATTTACTTAGAAAACTAGGTAAATTTTGTAACTTCTATAGTATTAAGGCAAAAGCAGAGTTACTTTAATGAAGACCCTCACTTGACATTTCATAGTCAACAAGGCAGTTGGCAAAACCGAATGTGACTAGAACTGCATTCAGCATTTCAAGAACAAAAGCTTCTTTGGAGAATGTTAATAATCCCTTCGAGAGCATTGCCTACCCACAGAAAGTGAAGTGGGTTATTGCTTTGATTTTGTTTTTGTTTTAGCAGGTATTGAATACCAACATTGTGTAAGTAGCTTTGGTACACAGAGAATTAAGCAAAAACATGTCTGCTTTAAATCCTGCCACTCCAACAAAGCAAAGAAAACCAGAGGATAGATATGCCAAGAATAGCATAAATTCATAATGGCTACAATTCAAGGAGCATTTGGTAAACCACAATCATACTCACACAATAAAGACTTTTATTTCACCTCCTTTAAAATAACATTTTAAAGCTGCAAAGTCCCCAAGTTAAATCTTTACCACTGCACAGCCCACCTCAATCATACACACACCTACGCACGTTTCTCCACCACCTTCAAATACAGCAAGACAGGTTGAGAATACAGGAAGCAAAATCTGTGTCAAAAACATCACTATGAATTTCTGTTTAAATATGCTGAAGGAAATACACTTACCAAAGGTTAAACAAGTATGATCATAGAAAAACTCTTCCAAGGCCTCTTGATCTATAGTTTGAGGAAAATAAAATGTTGAAAATAGTAAGTCATTTTTACTTTTTACGTTTTTAAAAAATGTATTGATTATTTTAAGAGAGAGAGGAAAAAAGAGAGAGGGATGGAGGGGGAGAGAGAGAGAAGAGAGAGAAAGAGAGAAAGAGAGAGGAAAAGAGAGAAACATTGATTTGTTGCATTGATTTGTTGTTCCACTTATTTATGCACTCATTGGTCAGGACAAGCAACCAGTCTTTAAATAATTAAGCCAAAGAACTCATCTGCTCTTGCACAATCAATTCTTCAGTTGCCTGGAAAGCTAGAAAAAGAATCCTCAATATCTATAATTTCCATGAGGGTAAACAATGATGGATGGTCAGTTGGCACAGACTCTGGATCTGGAAGGTCATCTGGGGCAACATACCTGTTCTTGGGGATTTTCCTGTGCCTTCTGTAAAATGGGGGTGAATGTCCTGCCATTTTTATAGGGTTATGTGGAGAGCAGGTAATCTTCAAGGTTCTCCTATAACTTTTTAAAAATAGTTCACACTCAACATAGTACACAAGTCTCCTTAATCTTGGCCCCACCTACACTCCATGAACATCATTATGCTTCAGGCTACCAAATTCCTGAAATTCCCCAAGCTCATTGAGAATCTCTCTGCTTACTTCTCTCCTTTCTTCCCTTGCTAGTAGTTTAGTCATCTTTCCAGACTCAGCTTGTCCATGTCTCATTAGCCATTCTATCTTAACTAGATACCCCTCTAAGTGTTTTTAGAGGCCACTTGGCTTCCTGCTGGTAACTGCATCCAACACACTATCTTTCAGCCTTATATACAGCTTTCCCACCAAACTTTAGGCTTTTTGATGTATCCCTAGTGCCTAGCACCTTACTTGGGACACCATAGACAGAAGTGACAGATAAATATTATTTTATATTAGAGGCCCGATGCATGAAATTTGTGCAAGCATAGGCCTTTGCAGCCCCTGCAGCCTCACATCCCTGCCCCCCATCCCCCGCCCTGCACCCACCTTGGCCTGGTACTGCCCCACGTCCACTGCCACACACACCTGGTTCCCCAGTTCTGTGAAGCCCCTCAATTGATCACCCTGCAGAGGGTGGCCTGGGCCTCCCTCTTTGGGGCAATTGGGGAGCTCCCCCCATCCATCCACCCCCACACACACACACACACCAGTGGCCTGAGCCTTCCTCTGTGGGGTGATCCTGGAGCCCCCTGATTGATTGCCCCACTGGCCAATGGCCTGGGCCTCATTCTGCAGGACAATCATGGGGCAATGGTGGGCCACCCTGGACAATCTCATTGCACCTGCCTTAACTGGCCTGAAGATGGTGCATGCCATAGCATTCGTCTGGAAGGTAGTCCAGGCAGTTGTTCTGCTGTTCAGTTGTTCAGTCAATTTGCATATTATGCTTTTATTATTATAGATTCAAGCCATCTGTGGAACTTTTCTGTTTATATCACCCACTGCTATCTCATAGTTTAGTTTCATCTTAGAAAATTGCTCCTGGATGGCAGGAATGCTTTATTTGCCAACAAGCCAACAAAGAAAGTCCTTGCATCTTAATGGAAATAAGTAAAATTGGTACACATAATGATAGATTAGCTTAATTGAATTTGGGTTGTGATTTATTTCCCCATTCAATTGCTTCCTTCCTACCCCAGTCCTCTTTGATGTCAGCTTGTCTAAATCATTGTCCTCGCTCCTCTTTGTCTCCACTGACTTGCAAACATAAAGAAGAAAATCACATGTTGGGCTGTGTATGTGTCCCACAGCAGTCTTCATGGCCAGTGTGCTTTAAATGTGGACACCCAGACAACTGACCCGGTTGGGCACATTTTCAGCACTTGTCATGACCTGCTCCACTGTTGGAGAAAAGCTCATTACAATGCAGCCTGTGGAGATAATATGCTGATGAGAGAAGTAAGCTATTTCTAGCTATTGATATTCTTTTCAAAAAATGAGTGAATATAATTTATTAAAAAAAAAAAAGTTGAAAAGGAAACATCCAAAATTTTCAAATGGGTTTAATTATCTTGGTAAGACACAGAGATAATAATGGAGAAAATCTAAATTGAACAAACTTAACTGTCATAGTCCTCTTAATCATACTTGAAATGGGTTTATTCCTGGACCAACATCTAATCCAGGAAGGGAAAAAAAAAAGAAGAAAAAAAAAGAAAAAAAATCCAGGCTCATTCAATTTGACCTATGAGACCAAAGCACCACCTAGTGGGGGGAAATGAAAAATCACCTGCTTTTGCACAGATTCTTTTTAAACCTAACAGACAAATGTTTTCTTGCATCTCCAGTCTCTGGGTGTCTAGTGAATTTACAAATCCCCCTTTTAAATGTATGCTAAAATTAACTGAAGTCTTAAAAAGAAAGAACAAGCAACAGCTTCTTTTATTATCTCCCAAACCTGTTAACACAAACACGCGGGGCCTCTACATAAATAGAGATGTGTGGGCTGTGTACCATCTGTGTACAAAGTTGTTTGCCAAGTACCTCTTATAGCAGCCAGTGTGGCCATGACCAGATTCCTGGCCATATATACCTTCTTCAGATTTTATCTGCTCCCTCTCTGGGAAGGTGAGAAAGTCCCCATTCTATCCTGTGCCACAGCATATGGAAAATCAATATGGCAAAAAGGGTAAGATATGAGATCCTAACAGATAAACCTGGACTTGAGTCCCAGTTTCCACCTTTCTAGATTTGTGGCTTATGAGCATGACATCTCAATTCTAATATCTTTGTTTATATCTTTAAATAGAGGTCCAATGCACGAGGATTCGTGCAAGAATGGGCCTTCCTGCCCTAGTCAGTTTGGCTCAGTAGATAGAGCATCGGCCTGCAGACTGAAGGGTTCCAGATTCAATTCCAGCCAAAGGGCAAATGCCCAGGCTGCGAGATCAATCCCCAGTAGGGGGTGTGCAGAAGGCAGCCAATAAATGATTCTTTCTCATCATTGATGTTTTTCTCTCTCTCCCTCTCCTTCTCTCTCTGAAATCAATAAAGACATATTAAATAAAATTTAAAAAAAGAAAAGAATGAGCCTTCCTTCCCCTGGGTTCCAGCAGTGCCTTTGCTCAGGACCAGAGTGGCTTTTCCACCTTCCCATGCTGCCCGGAGGCCCAGAGTAGCTGGGTTGAGGCAGAAAGCCTTCCTAGTCACCATGGCAATGATGCAAGTGTCCTTCTCCACTCCCAGCTGCTCGGTCCCTGTGAATACAAATTAACCCAACATCTTTCTTGGGTTAATTTGCATACTCACTCCTGATTGGCTGGTGGTCATCAAGAAGGTGTACTCAATTAGCATGTTACCCTTTTATTAGGTAGATATCTATAACAGGGGATAACAATCTTTACTTGCTGGGGTAATGGTAATATTTACTTGAAAGATTGTTTGAAAAATCAAACAAGATACTATAAATAACCCATAGCTAACATTAGAAAACATCCACAAATATTTTTAAATTGAATTTATTGGGGTGACATCCCATATAATAAAGAGGTAATATGCAAATTGATTGTCTCACCATCACACAAGATGGCCACCACAAGATGGCCAGCAGAGGAGGGCAGTTGGGGGTGACCAGGCCTGCCAGAGAGGGCAGTTAGGGAGAGCGGACAAGGATGGCAGGGGAGGGCAGTTAAGGGCAACCAGGCTGGCTGGGGAGGCAGTTGGGGTTGATCATTCTGGCAGAGGAGGATAGCTGGGGGCAATCAGGCCATATGGGGAGCAGTTAGACTTCAGTCAGGCCGCAAGGGAGTGATTAGGGGGCGATCAGACTTACAGGAAGAAGTGGTTAGGGGCAATCAGGCAGGCAGGCAGGTGAGTGGTTGAGAGCCAGCAGTCCCAGATTGTGAGAGTGATTTCCGACTGCCAGTTTAGGCCTGATCCCACAGAGATTGGGCCTAAACCAGCAGTCAGACATCCCATAAGGGAGTCCCAGATTGGAGAGGGTGCAGGCTGGGCTGAGGGACAACCTGCTCAGTGCACGAATGTTTGTGCACCAGGCCTCTAGTTGGATAATAAAAGTATACAGGTTTCAGGTGTACAATTATACAGTACTTCATCTGTATATGGTATTGTGTGTTTACCATGCCAAGTCAAGTCTCCTTTCATCATCATTTATACCCCCTTTATCCTCTTTTGCATATTCCTTTATCCCCTTCCTCTGGCATTCACTATACTGTTGTCTATGCCAACCAGTCTTTCTTTTTTATTTTCTTTGCTTAATCCCTTTACCCTTCTAACCCACCCTCTAAACCACATGTGTCAAACACAAGGCCCGCGGGCCAAATCCATCCCGCCAGGCCTTGCAATGTGGCCCGCACCGTGCTGTCATCACTGCACTCTGCTGCGTTTCCATCACAATGACAGTTTATGACTGTTCAGTAAACCATTCGGCCCGCAATTTAGGCTGGATTTTAGATTTTGGCCCCTTCTCTGATTGAGTTCGACACCCCTACAACCTTTACCCCTTGACAACTGTCAATTGTTCTATGTATCCAGGAGTCTGTCTCCAATTTGTTTGTTAATTTTTATTGTTCATTAGAACACACATCTAATGAACAATATAAATTAACAAACAAATGGTACTTGTCTTTCTCTGACTTGCTTATTTCACTTAGCATAATAATCTCCAGGTCAATCCTTGCTGTCACTTAGGGTAAGAGTGCCTTCTTTTACAATTGAGTAGTCTGTGGTACATTTACAATGGAATATATAAAAACATTTCTTAGACGTTTTATTATTCTAGTTATTGACGTATTCTAATTTATACCTTCTTGTTTCAACAATGCAAACATAATACATGGAATGGAAATTCACTAAGGTGGATACTTTCTCCCTTTTCAGACTATGTACTTCTTTAAAGTAATCACCTAATATATTAAAACCAACTCATTCAGAATTTTATTATCTAGAGATGTATTATACTCCAATGGTGGTGAATAAACTCCTAATACGTGTGATGTGGATGGAGATGTGACTTCAAACAGTAGCTGACTGGGTGGTTGGGTGGTTGGGGGAAGTGGTAAGGTAGTTGACTGGTTTTATATCAAAAACCCATCTCTGAACTGAGATGAAAAGAGAGAACAATATTGCCAAATCACCATGCCCAAATCCACAGCCAGTGTGCCTCCTACATTTCATTTTCCCTGATTGCATTTAGGGAGTACCTGGAACAAATCAAGCAATCTGCTACAACATAGGATAATAATTAATCATTTCAATTGGTCTAGCTAAATGAAGGAACTGATATTATAAATTCTGAAAGCCTCCCCCCCCCCCATTTTCCAAATACTGAGAATAGGTGTGTTTTTTTCCCCAATGATAAATAAGTATGCATCAGTGACCTTAAATTAAGTTGGAGGAAGAGTCATTCTCCATTATCTGCAAAAAATAGGTGACAACACATGACATGAAAATGTAAAGAAGAAAATCTTACAGTCTTGTGTCATTTGCTGGTTTACATCTACTCTTGCAAAAGAAGCCTTCATTTAATTTCAGGCAGAAGGAAGTGGACTGATCACAGGCATTTATAACAAAGACAAAGATGATTGAACTGGTCACCTGCCTGCAGAAATTATTTAAGGGGGGAAAAAAGGAAACAGAGACCAAAAAATCTATGTGTGTATTTTCTAATCAGCTCAAGCTACTCTTTTTTTTCTGTTTATAAAATGAGTAGAAATCACAGCATTAAAAAAAAGAAAGGACACCGAAACCAGTTTGGCTCAATGGTAAAGCATCGATCTGTGAACTGAAAGGTCCCAGGTTCGATTCCGGTCAAGAGCATGTACATTGGTTGCGGGCACATCCCCAGTAAAGAGTGTGCAAGAGGCAGCTGGTCGATGTTTCTGGCTCTCTATCCCTCTCCCTTCCTCTCTGCAAAAAATCAATAAAGTATATTAAAAAAAAAAAGAAGAAAAAAAAAAGGAAGAAACAACAGAATTTTTACTACTATCCTAACTATAGATGGATGATATGAAATACTCCCATTTGATTTTGATGGATGATACTGGTACTTGTTCTGTGTTCTGGAAAAATAAGTAACCTCCCCCCCACAAAGCACCTCCCTATAGACTTCTTGAAGAAAAAGATGGCTCTGTGCTGTCCAAATCTGACAATGGATGTAATTGTGTCTGGAACAAGGAGTCTCTGGGGCTTAAAGTCACTTTGGCTCTGAACCACAACCCTCTCCCTCATTCAATGATCAGCTTGGTTCCTGAACCTTCAGTAAAGACAACCAAGAAAGAGAATCTCTTGTTTTTTAACATCCCTTTGCCTATTTTTTAATCCAGCAACACATATACAAATATGTTTGTTTGTTTGTTTGTTTGTTCCTGGCATCTATTTCTCTGTCCAAGTTGCTATCAAAACTAGTATCACTGCCCTAACTGGTTTTGCTCAGTGGGTAGAGTATCGGCCTGTGGACCGAGGGGTCCCAAGTTTTATTCTGGTCAAGGGCACATGCCTGGGTTGTGAGCTCAGTCCAATGTGCAGGAGGAAGCCAATCAATGATTTCCTCTCATCACTGATGTTTCTATCTCTCTCTTCCTCCCCCTTCCTCTCTAAAATCAATAAAAATATATTAAAAAAAAAACACACACACAGTATCATTAACAGTAGTGCCTCCCCAGATATTGATGATTTTACCTGAGACTTATGAAGATTATAAGCCAATACTTGGTAGGTACTTAAAGCATTCATGTTTAACATGGATTTAAACACATGCTTTCCTAGGAATGAGCTGGAAGGGCAAAGGAAGGAACACAGAAAACTTGACAATGATGGTCAGGGCCTCAGATCTCTTTCTAGCAAATATTATTACTCATATCACCTAAGTTGAAGAGCAATAGAAAAAATTTCAGATTCAATATAGTCATAAGGATGTAAATCTCAGGTGCTTCCTTTTGTACATCAGGTTTGGGAAAGGCAGGGATATTTGAACTGGCAAACTCACAGCAATATTTATTTTATTTTCTAAAAATATATTTTATTGGTTTTTTACAGAGAGGAAGGGAGAGGGATAGAGAGTTAGAAACATCAATGAGAGAGAAACATTGATCAGCTGCCTTCTCCACACCCCCTACCAGGGATGTGCCCGCAACCAAGGTACATGCCCTTGACCCAAATTGAACCCAGGACCATTCAATCCCCAATATTCCAAGGCTTCTTTTTGTGAGATAATCCTATTCATGTCACATGATTGTATTTTACCCAGCATCACACTTTCAGGATTTTCTTCAATACTAACAACGGACAGAAAAGACACTCATTTGGAAGCTCTATCAACTGAGCCAAACCACTTTTAGCACAATATTTTTAAAAATAAACCTATAGTTCTTAAGTGGGATGGTAGGTACATGAGCATTTGTTTTATTATTTTTATGCTTAACCCACATTAATATATTATATATATATATATTATTTGCATGCATTCAATAGTTAATTAAAACATGAAAAGTCTTTTTAAAAATGACAAAATAAATTACACTCTTCAGTAACTAATAAGGGTAGTGTGTACAAGGTGTTGAGCACTTCCTGAATTTTCTGTGTATTTAAATTTTTTCATTATTTTATAATTAAATTGGGATTTTTAAAATATACTTTTTGTTGATTTCAGGGAAGAAGGGAGAGGGAGAGAGAGAGAAATATCAATGATGGGTCTGCCTCCTGCACACCCTCCCCTTGCATGTGCCCTGATCTGGGAATTGTCCTGGTTCATAGGTCAATGCTCAACCACTAAAGCCACCAAGGCTAGGCTTAAGTTGGGATATATATATATATATATTTATATATATATATATATATATATATATATATATATATAGTATATATATTCTGTTGTTTTTTTATTCTAAATAAGTTTTAGATGAGCTTTAACGGTGTTGATTCTTAGATGTAATTTTCTAATTTCTCAAAGGAAGACAGTTTCTATCTTGAGCTTCCCAAATACTGAATAACCCTTTATTCTGTGGATATCTAAGCAATTTACAGAACAGTGGTAAGGTTTATTTCCCAAATGGTAAAATAAATTCAGAGAGAATATGAGTAACCTTGGGTTGTCCTGCTTTAGCCACTTGACAGAGACTAAACTTTCTAAGCCAAAGATCCAGAAAATCATAGGATTAAGAAAGAGGCAAATAATAGTCAACTTTGCACTCATCTTCTCAGGGGTACTGTAGGTCCACAATTTATCATTTTCTCCCATTGAATCCTACCATCAATACATTAGTTTTATTTTGTTGTTGTTATCCTTTAAATATTCCAAGGCTTCTTTTTGTGAGATAATCCTATTCATGTCACATGATTGTATTTTACCCAGCATCACACTTTCAGGATTTTCTTCAATACTAACAACGGACAAAAAAGACACTCATTTGGAAGCAAAAAATGGACCAATTATGTAGTGAAGAAAGGAAGATCTGTGTTTCAATGTGCAAGACTTGAAGAAAACTGTGGGAGTACAGTACATCTGTATGCCTTACAGATGCCTGGGTAATCCTCACACCAACCTGTGCAAAAACCTCAAAACCCTAAAATGTTTGCTACATGAATTAAAAAAAAATCAGAATTCTGAAAGATTTTTTTAAAGTATATCAAAAGATTCTTCTGTTGCAAGGAGAGGTTATTGGCATACTCGAAAAATTCAGAATACTTTTTTTTTTCTTTTTAAGAAAAAATTTACAGGCATTTCAAACCTAGGCAGGAAATCACAGTTCTTGGGTTTCAATCATTTCAGCTCAGCAGCAGGGAGCTTGGAAAAGATTTGGAGGGAGGAAGAGTGGAGCCTTCTGGTAGTTTTCCCAGCCAGATGCCCAGACCCTAGGAGCAACAGCAGAGTTCAGCTGACAGCATTTTCTCCCGCATCAGCGAAAATGATGAACTTGGAATGAACTTGTTCCTAGCCATACACAACGAAGAAGAGTAACATTATAATTTAATGAGAGGACACTAATAGTTCATTCCATTGGAAATCATGCCGTGAACATTTTTTTAAAAACCACTGTATGTCTGAAATACTATGTACTGTTTGAGTAATAGAGAAAAAGATTTTAATAGGAGAAGGGGATTTTAAAAAATCTTTAATTGTAAAAACTAAAGACAAAGTTAAGGCTAAAAGAGATTATAATCAAAGTTTATACATTTACAAGTGGAATAGATATCTTAAGTATTCGCCACTTCATCGATTATTTGTATTTTATAACTGGTTTTACTTTTCTCCATTTAGTGTATAGTCATGTCGAGGATAACCCTAAAATTCTCATCACCAACACTAGTTTGTGCTTTTTTGGCCATTGGCCCTGGCTATTTCATAAGCCTTCTAATGACATGTTTGCTTTCATTAATTTTTCTAAAAATATTTATCAAATCCCCACAGTGTATTAAACACTTCATAAGGATCTGGTTATTTAGTGCAAAAATAAAAATTAAAAAATGGATGCTTGTCTACCTTCAAGGGGCTGTTTTTCTTTCAATTTATCCCTCACACTCAGACCTAGCTTTACCTTAACACACACTTGCTCAAAATTTTCCATATCCCTCCAAAATCTCCCACCTCTAGACCCCATGGAAAAGGCCTCATCTAGGTCACTACATATTGTCCTTCACCCACACACTGCCATTGAACTTTCTATTTTCCAAACGATCTGGGACTTTTATACCACCCCACTCTTGTTCTTGTTCTTTCTACAATACATAACTCTGTGCCTGAGCAGAACCAGGCCCTAGATTTTTAAAAAGTATGGATTTACTAAATTGATTGAGATGATATTGATAACATAAACATATAGTTTTCAGGTGTGGGCCTATTCTGATGAAAGAGAAATGAATACATTGAACCTGTAAAAAAAATTATGCACACTACTTAAATGGGTTTAGTTCTAGTGATGTTAATTTAAAAAAAAAAGGATAAAATAAATACTTAAGTATGAAGTCATCCATAGAAATAAAATTATTCCCTTGGAATCAAGGAGGAACTCAGCCCACACATAAAGTTGTTTTCACCCTTTGGTATATAGCACATCAGTATCACAGGAGGACTGTGTGTTGGCCTTTCCATATACTTCCCTCTAACATGTCCTTCTTTACAACATTAGAAATCTACTACCTCTGTCCTCTGCTTCCTGGTCAATATATATAAAGGAGAATCAGAATGAGTGAACATGATATTATACAAACTACTATTTAGAGATATTGACTTAGGATCATTGGCTAGAGAACCAATTGTCGGGACTCCTGACTGATGCACTTTGCTGCTCATTAGCTCTCTAACCTTGGAAAATTCAATACTTCCTTTTGAGCCTTATTTTTTATTGTAAAATGAGAGATAACTGAGGTGTTTATTTATAAATGCAAAAATAATGAATTATTGGTTAACTAATAATAATGATTACGTTTTATAAAGTAATGGTTTTGTGTCTTGCGGGGACTATTACAATAGTGAATCCATACTATTCCAAAACTTGCAGTTATCATCATCACCTTAAGTGGTGCCTAATGTTTTATAAGTTTATCAAAGTTTATTGAACATCTATAATTTGTCAGGTTCTATAGAAAACCCTGGGAATATAAAGAGAAATAAGGCACTGTACCCATTCTACAAAATTCACAGAAATAGTGAGGAAGAATAAACAAATACTTCCGTGATAGGCACTCTAATGGAGAAATATTCACTGAAAAGAAAAAGACTGAGGAAATCACTATTTTCCAATGACTGACACTATGCTAAGCAATGTGCAAGGGAAAAATAATCACATAGTTCTGATTCAAATTTCCTAAAAATCATTCCTAGGCAAGCATGGTGTGTAAACCATGTAGAATATAGACAAATATTTACTGAGTACAAGACCCCACATATAGAGATGAACAAGGTAAGCAGGTTGGACAAAATAGAGAAAAGTTTAGGGCACCCTTGAGGAAGACAGTTTTCTCATTGGTGCTTAGGTTTAACTAAGTCCACCAGGACTTGAAATGGAAAATTACACTTGGAGAACATTCCTGGAAAGTCTTAATTGCCATGCTATAGAGATTTGAGATGTTTAAACATAAATACAAAGTTTATGAGGAAAGGCTTACATCAGCTATCTCCAAGTGGGTGAATTTAACTGGCATAGTAAAGAACAGGCTATCATTGAATATAAGAGAGAATGATTAGAACTCAGAACCAAAGACTGATGGCACAGAAAGGCATGCCT
The DNA here is from genome assembly GCF_014108245.1 of Pipistrellus kuhlii. NCBI lineage: Eukaryota > Metazoa > Chordata > Mammalia > Chiroptera > Vespertilionidae > Pipistrellus > Pipistrellus kuhlii. Next base: position 8,526,692 of record NW_023425404.1, read on the forward strand.
TGAGGGCACTGCTAAGGTAAGTGGACCTGGATCTGCAGTGGGACCAAATGCCAAGTGTCAGACATTTTCCAGCTATAAGGCAGCAGCTGATCAACTAGGCAGAGGGATTTGCTTAGGATGCAGGTAGTGGGCAGCCAGGTCATGAGGCATTTGTGGGAATGACATTGGTGAGAATGTGATTCAGAAACTGACATAAAAACCAGGTTATGTATGGGGGCAAATGAGACCATTGAAATCCTGGAGAGTAGAAAGTGGAGTCAGGATGTAAGAGGTGGAGCCTATATGTGGGAGAGAAAATGGCAGCTGAATAGGCATCAGTGCCATGTACGTCCTCTTAGGGCCAGGTCAGAAAAACAACTAAGTTGGAGAACATCCACCCTGAATTAATAAATTAGACAGAGCTGAAGAGACAACTTTCAGTAAGGAAGGGCAGAAGATGCCAAGAGATTGCTGATTGCCAGCCATAAACTGCCTAGAACCACCACCATGCCCTGGCAGTGAGTGCTGCAGTACCTCCCTGCAGGCTTCCAGACATCTGCAGGGAGCTTGCACTGCCAGAGTGAGCTCCCACACCAGGCCTCCTCACCAGCCTGCAGGGCCCAGCATCCTAGGATCCGGCTCCAAGACCCCACAATAAGTGAAAATCAGAACCTTGCTGCTAGCCTGACCTGGAGCCACCCAGCCCCCATTCCACCCAAGCCCTGGGACCTGCTGCCAGAGCTACCAGAGCAACCCAGAGTTTGTCCCACTCTGAGCCACAGGAGAGCATGGACTGTGCAATCCAGAACAACCTGTGCCCACTCCACCCTGGCCCCCTGGATAGCCCTGACTGTGTGACCCAAAGGAGGTAGGAGAGAGCTGAAATCTAAGGAAGCAATTAACAACAAAGGAAATATCCTTTGCTGGATGGCCAGGCTTTTGAGAAAGTTAAGTTATTGGGGGGGGGGGGGGGGGAAATAACATACTAAAGCCACCACAGATAATGCAGAGGATAGAGTGAGACAAAGGCTATGAGTAAGGAACTCAGTTTAGAATGTTCTTCACATCCTGAAGGTCAGTAGATGCCAACGATAAGTTTAGGGGAAATACCACAAAAGATACATGGACATTAAAAGAAGAGACATCAGAAAACAATGATTGTGAAGTGTGCACTGATTCCAGGAATAAACGAATTCGGAATAAATTACCCTTCACTAAAGGAGATTTCCTGGGATGTTAGATCATCACCGTGTTTCCAGGTTTGGGGCACAGATGTTGAAATTATAAGGGAATTTGTTCATATTAGAAAAAATACATATGAAACCACAATATGCCCATGGGAAGGCAATTACTTAATCATCTGTGGTCCACTTAATTGGCATCCAACATTTGTCATAAGAAATAAATACTATTTATGCAAACATATTTCTATGATACAAAGGCCCAGAAGTAAATAAATCATACTCCCCCTAATTAATTGAGTATAAAGAGAAAAACCATTCTCCTGTGAAAACACAATTTAAATTTCCATCATCAAAATATTCTAACCAAATTCTCAGAAAAAAAACAAGATTCTGGAAGTGCAAATTCCTATACCATTATTCTTAGAAGCACCATTTTCTAAGAAGACTGAAATTTTTCTTTCAGATTCTCTCTTCAGCACACCCCCCCATTCAGCAGTCACACTTATCCTATTTCCTCAAGTAATATCAGCTTCATAGGTTCCAAAGAGCTAATAACATTCTGTTCATTGGAGCTGATTATCAAAATCATCATGATTAAGATGTGGTCTGATCCCCCAGTGGTCCTCAGCTGAGCCATTATGGAAGATTCCTGGTAATGGTTCTGTAATAATGTTACTGAGACATAGCTTCTTGTTCAGCTGAACTCTATTGGAGACCAATAAGTAGCCATCTTCCCATGGCAGGCAGTAATTTGCATATGAGGCTGCTCAGATAATAAACCAGCAACTCCATAGTTTTGATTTTTTTCTGTCAAGAGTGAGAAGGGAACAAGAGGTTGGCCATGGGTTTCCAACACTTGGCCTCATGTTCAAACTTGGCTTGGTCTCAGAGTCTCAGGCTCATAGAGTTTTGAAGTGTTGACTGAAGAGAGGTGCCAATAAAATCATCTGTTGTAAATAATTCATTGTGAAAGCTAAATTAGGTTGTATTTTGCTACTACAAATGAATGACTTAAAAATGAGTTACTATGTACAAAGTTAAGATTATGCATTGAGATGTCTGGTAATAATGGAGGCTGCAAATATTATGGTTTGGTTCCCTCAGTTTCATATGTGACAAGAAACAAAGATTCACTGGCCAGTGATTTTTCTCTATTCCAGGAAAGAACCGAAAATAGGACATGAGATTCTGAGGGAACCAGAATTCCTTGGTATGCTCTGTGGAAGTACTGTCTTTGAAAATCAGGATATTGCTAGGATAGACAGGTCTTCTAAACTTACTTGGGTTTGAGTTGATACAGATCCATAATCAAGAATATGTTTAGATTTAAAATGAGAACATGCAGAACATTAGTACTAATTGAATAATCTAATCCCAGTAGCCCTACCATCCACATCCACCCAACACACAGTTAACATCTACTCTAGAGGAAAGTATAGTCACCACTGTAGGCATACTGGTTATCTGGGAAATAGAGTGCATACACACAAACAGTGAGAATGAATCTACTAAAATTTTTACTTATTTTACTTACCAGTGACATTTTTCTTTAACAGAAGTTTTATATTTTAAATTTAAGCTGCTACTTGAAACCTTAAAAATACTCTTTCCTAAGTCCAACACTACAGTTCACATCTATTAGTTCTGATTTCATTAACAAAGCCAGGACTTTTGTAAGGTAGTAGTACATTTTGTAAGATTCTATTGCATTAATTGCCCAAGACCACCTAGCTAGGAAGAAAAGGACCAGGATCTGAGCCCACCTTTTACTCTCAAGTTCATAAAAACCCCATTTAGAGGCTGAACAATGCATTCTTTTAGTTCTGAATCTAAATGCAATGGGATTTTGGAGAGGATCATTATGAACTAAAGTGGGCAGAGAAAACTCAAAGGAGTAGGTCAGACTTGGGCTGGACCCTAAAGACTGTATAGAATTTGAATAGCTAGGTAAAGAGGGAAAACATTCCAGGGGAGAAGCTAGAGCAACGAGGGCATGGAGGCATCATGATGACAGAATATACCAACAACAGTACGGAAAAACAGCGGACAGAGGACCCCATGAATATGAAAGGAAATGGGGCTCACAAGAGCAGGTTAATAGCCTTCAAAACCAAGAGTAGGGCTGGCCCTCCAATAAGAGGGATCCATAGAAGGTTCATCAGCAGAGGGGTCATAACAACAATCAGGAAGATTACCCTGGAACAAGTACAGGACAGATTTCAGAAATGACAGCAGGGGGCCAACAGCAGGGAGCTCAAAGACTGCCAAAGGAAGCAGCAGGAGAATCGTTTTGTAACACACCCTACGTTGCCCAGCTAATTCTCACTAGTATGGCTTCAAGAGAGTTTCTATGCAACACTCTTCCCTGCCTTGCTTTATGTCTGAAGAATCTGCCACCAAAACATTCCCTGTGACAAGAGATGCAGCTTTAGAAAGTATAGCCACAATTAAATATTACCTAGGAAACCAAATATTGCTAAATGCAAAATGTTACCCCACACTGGGAAATAACTGTGAGATTTGGTTAAAGCTGTGTTTATTGTTCATTAACCTTTATATGGAAGGAAAATATGCTAAATTAATCCAAATGCAAATTAAATATGTTTGAGGTTGGAAATACATGTGGTGTGTTGTGGGGATTGGAATAAAGCCTCTACCAATACCAAGATTTTGTTTGGCTAAACTCCTTTGTTTTAATACTTCCTTTTCCACTGGCTCTGTTCTCAGAATTTTTTATGAGTTGGGGACAACAGACATGTGTGATGTTAAGTGTTTGAGCTGTAGGCCCTTCTCCAAAGGCCCCAGTGCCAGGGCACTAATGTGGCTTTAACTAGATGACATACTTGAGAGTCAGCATGTGGGAGCCATTTGGCGACTTTAGGCAGAGAGAGGCGACAGGAAGATTATTCTTAAGGATCAATAAATACCAGATGTCATCCCCCTTTCTAAATCTTTTTAAGGAGAAAAAATTACACTCCAACTACTGGATATTCAGATGGGATAAAGGGACATTCTGGCAAATATACTCTGCCAAATACCTGGTCTGGGGCCCAGGCTGACATACTACCTTTACAATTACAGAAATACACAACTTGCCATTTGACTGAGATGCAACCAAAAGTTCACACATGATCCTGTAAGACAAGAAATAAAGGTATTTGGATAGAAAATTTATTTCAGAATAACTGAGGGGAGGGGAAGGATGAGCATCTGAAAGGAAACATCTATTTATAGTGGATATATGAACATGAGCTTATTTTTATTTCTATAAATATTTATTTGGTTTTATTTATAGAAGGATATTCAGGTAAAATTGCAACCTTATTTTTAGTTGAGGGCTGATTAGAAAAAGCATTGAGTGAATTTATTAGGAAATAATGCCCAGACTGGCATGCTATTATTTCCTATCGAGTCTCCTGAGAGTAGTTGTAAAGATTTTACCACATTTGGAAAAATTCTCCTGAAGAGATATAAAACTTTTGCAACCCAGGATGTACAAAAATCAAGAAACCTTTGTGTTTTGTATTTCTTTAGTTACAGTCCATTGATGTTCTTCAATATACTGGTACTAGTTTTTATCAACATTAAACTCAGCAGAAATTGACAAATAATGTTAAAGTAGATGAGTACTGTCTCACTAGATCTTAAAGGTATTAGAGAGTTAAAATAATCTTTCCATGTGAAATAAACCACAATGTCGCTTCTGGATACCACAGAAACAAACTAAGACCCAAGTGGCTCCTTCCACAGTATGAGGGCCTTTCCCCTTCAACTACAATCCACTCCAAAACCAATGTACTTGTAACTGCTCAGAAACTGCAAGGCTTTCTGTGGGAAGGAACAAGGGCAAGAGAGAAAAGAAACAAAAACATCTTGACATTTTCATTTTCATTTGAAGAAGAAAATTGTACATTGGGATGCTCATTATAACTCCTGCATGCCTAAAAGCATTCTTTCTGGCAAGAAAACACCTAGTCCTGATAGAAATGCTATTTATTTCATGAAAAGAACACTAGGACTTTTGTACAACTAAGGCTTGGAAAATACAGAAAGCTCAGTCATTCACCCCACAAATATATTTTAAACATCTATTATATGCTTGACACCATGCATATTCCAAATCAAGGTTATACAAACAATTGGTAAAATTATGCGTGTTTTTTTTCTACTGCTTTGTGCTTTTATGCAGCTTCCAAACTTTCAACAGTGAGCGTGTATAATGTTAATTATTTTTTAAAGTGAGTTAAAATTAAAAGCATCAATTATGTAAAGTCCCCTCATATGTTTGTAGACAGGAATCAAAATAATAAGTTCCCACAGGAGTCTAAAGATCAAGAAGAGGATAGTCAAAGACCAAAACACTCCCTGGCATAGAAAGACTTCCACTTTCCTGAAAAGTCTCCAAATGTTTTGTTCCAAAATACTTCTTTTTTTTTTTTTAATATATCATATTTTTATTGATTTTTTTTTTTTTTTTTTTTTTTTTTTTTTTTTTTTTTTTTTTTTACAGAGAGGAAGAGAGAGGGATAGAGAGTTAGAAACATCAATGAGTGAGAATCATCGATCAGCTGCCTCTTGCACACCCCCTACTGGGGATGTGCCCGCAACCAAGGTACATGCCCTTGACTGGAATTGAACCTGGGACCCTTCAGTCTGCAGGTTGACACTCTATCCACTGAGCCAAACCGGTTTTGGCCAAAATACTTCTTTATTTAATTTGGCAAAGAGACATGGATCAAGTGGCAAAGATCCACAGAATAAAGGTAAGTGAGAAAAGAAACCATCATTCTAGGTAAAGAAAATAACAACAAGCTGCAATAGCCAAATCAATCCCTGCACCCACTGGGCTTAATCAAGTGTTATCAGAAGAACCAGAGGGAAAAAGCAATGAGGATCTCATACAAGAAACTCAGATAAAGTAACACTTGATGGGGAGACAGTTGCAGGAATTTAACTAGCTGTGTGCAGCCTCTGTGGCTGTACAAGCCTCTTTGACTGTATAAGGCCCATAATGAGTTGCAGGATCTCCCCCCACCACCTCCTTGATTCAAAAAAGACAGGTTCCAACCCTAGCCGATTTGCTCAGTGGATAAAGCATTGGCCTGCAGCATGAAAAAATCCCAGCTTCAATTCTTGTCAAGAACACATGCCCAGGTTATGGGCTCGATCCCCAGTGGGGGGCATGCAAAAGGCAATTGATCAATGATTCTCTCATCATTAATGTTTCTATCTCTTTCTCTCTCTATCCCTTCTTATCTGATTAATAATAATTATATATATATATATATATATATATATATATATATATATATATATATATATATATATTTAAAGACAGGTTCCAGAATATTCTATACTGGCAAGGCTGTTCTGGAACTGATGCAAAGCTTAAAATCATCCCTAGGAGGTAATGGCTTAAAACACAGAACACTGTGGGTTATATAGTCATTCCTCCCCCAATCTCAAAGTATAAAGGCAAAGACAGTCAAAAGCAATGGGCTGGTGTCCACTTCCAACCTACATAGAGTGAGAGAGATCAGATCTACAATTGACTTCAACCCAGCAGGAAAAGGACCAAAAATGTGAAACAACAGCTTGCAAAGTACTGGTCTTCAGGCAAAGGAGGACAGCAATTTCTAGAGGATGAATACAACTAAGATGAGTCCTCACCCAGCCGCAGTGTGCTGCCTTGGGAGAAATATTTGCCCATGGAGCAGGGAGAGAAATTTCAGGCTAACTCCTGCAGATGAGTAGATGAAGTTGAGTGAGGCCCAGGAGAGTAAGGCAGCTAAAAAACAGCAGCATGGATAAATCTTAAAAACATTCCATGGTTCCAGAGAAACAGAAATCAAAGATCACATACTATATGATTCCATTTATGTGTATTCAAGAACAGAGTTGGTCAGTGCTTTTTAGTTGTTAGAGTGTTCTCTCATGCACTGAAAGGTCATAGGTTCAATCCCCGGTCAAGGGCACGTACTTGAGTTGTGAATTGGAGTACATAAGGGAGGCAACCAGTTGATGTATCCCTCTCATATTGATGTTTCTCTTTCTCTCTCCCTTCCTCTCCCTCTTCCTCCATTCCACTCTTTCTAAAAAGCAATGAAAAAAAATATCTCTTTAATGAGGATTAATAAATATAAAATAAAATAAAATAAACAGACAAAACTCATGACTGTTGATTTGAATTTAAACAGTTGTGACCTTAAATAAAAGGATTAATAAAAAGACATGAGGATAACCTCTGGGAAGATGGAACTGTGCTTTATCTTAACTGGGATGTTCACACACACCCCCCTCAACCCCGCGGCTTCCTCCCCACCCCCCACACACACATACCTCTACTCCAAAAAGGTTCAGGGGGAAAAATAAGGACAGAAAACCAAATTATATTTATTACCCTATTTTACAAGAAAAGATAAAGTTGTTTACATCTTTTTTGCCTATGCATGTAAATGCAAATAAATGTAGAGGAAAATAAATGCAGGAAATTATAAGTCTACATTGAAAAATACATTGAGATTGTACCTGTATGTGACTAACAAGGTAATATAAAATTATCTTCTCTGAACCAATAGGCTCTCAGTGGATTACTGCCAACACCATCAATAAGTAACTATCCAAGCACACCAGAAATAAATAGGCTATAATTAAATATAAGCAATAAAAATGGTCTACAAATAAAGCATGCTAAAGATGGCTGAAATGAAATTAGTGAGGCCACAGATTCCAATAACTCGGCATCATCCCCAATAAGCAACAGGACTCTGAATTGTGGAGACTATTTCTCCTTGAACCATGGGTCCAAGTGTCAACTGGGATTTGCAGAAACTAATATTTTACCTATGAGTTTTGGTTCATATTTATGGAGAGTTTTGCAAAACAAAAGCTAAAAGCAGTCCAGGCTCTTGCTGAAACTGTTGGATATTGCATGTGTATTAATGTCAGTAGTACAGCAGATTTGAGTTACAAAATCATTCTTCTTGCAATCAGAGGCGTATATAAACAATAGTAACTCCCATGAGCAAATAGCTAAAACATTTCTATGACACTGTTCTCAAGGATATCAGCACTTTTATCTTTGTACAGAGAAGACTCTGGGTTCAACTACCGTCCCCTTACCTACTGTCAGCTACACTAAATATCTGTGGGCCCAGAAATAAAAACTGGATGCAATTAACTAATTTCTGGCATTACCTTGTTACTGCCTGTTACTGCTCTTAAATGCTCCTTTTTTATTTGTCTTGCTCTCTGGATCCTGCCTTTGCGGTACCTGGCTGCTTCTCCCAGCCTCAGCAGCTATTGGGGACCCCTACTCCCTTGACCTAAAAAACTTGCAAAATACTCTTGTTGGATACAACTTCTAATCTCTTTACCAGAGCAGATAAGTCCTTAAAAAATGATGCCCTTACTTAAAATAAAGGAAGTGAAAATTATATATTTCCCCAATAATAATGTAGACACTAGATATGACAGTATAATTGATGCAATAAATGTTAATAAAGCTCTGTGGCTGGTGTGAACTGAAATCCCTATATGTTTGTGAGTTTTCATTAAGAAGTTTCCTTGAGGAGCTCAGAAGACATTGGCAGTCAAGAACCCAGACTTATTGGTCAAACAAACATAACTCTGAAACTTTGTCCACCAACCTAATCATTTTGTGACCTTTAGGAAATGATTCACCATCTCCTTGTCTTAGTTCCCTCATAAGCAAGAATTATAATAGCATCTACTTTTAAGGGTTGTTTAAAGAATAAAATAATATAAAGAATTCAGCACAGTCATTGGCATACGGTTAAGTGGTTAAAAAGTGAAAGGTAATTATGTAGCCTGGCTGGTGTGGCTCTGAGTGTTGACCAGGAGGTCACAGTTGGATTCCCAGTCAGGGCAAGTGCCCGGATTGTGGGCTTGATCCCTAATAAGGGGGATGTGGGAGGTAGTCAATTGATCAATGATTCTCTCATCATTGATGTTTCTATCTCTCTATCCCTCTCACTTCTTCTTCTTCTCTCTCTCTCTCTAGATACTATAGATATAGATATAGATATACATATAGATATACATATACATATACATACATATACACATATACATATACATATACACATAGAAACCCTATACATATGCATGTACATATACATATATATATAGAAATCCTATATAATAAAAGCATAATATGCTAAATATCTGACCAAGTGGTTGCTGACAGACACTGACCACCAGGGGGCAGGCACTCCAGTAGGTTAGCTTGCTGCTGGGGACTGAGACACACCCTGGAGCCCTCCAGTGGTCCCTCTCCCACCAGCTGGCCCCCATCCGTCCCTGATCAGCCTGATCGCAGCCTTCCAGGTGAAGGGATCCCACCAATGCATGAATTCAGGCACAGGCCCTCTAGTATATAGATATATTTAAAGGTAATTGTGTATGAGAGAGTATTCAGGTAAAAATAGATGTGAAATCAAATAGATCATAATGGTGTTAATAAAAATTATCCAAATTTAGAAGAAAGACTAGGAGAGAGCCCTGTGTTCTTTTAATGTCATATAGGGAGACTGTTTAACATGTGCACCCAGAAATTTTTAATTCTATGGGAAATGTCCCTGTGTTTGAAATTGATATTTACTATAAATTGGGGCCCAGAGTCAGTACAGGCTCTGAACCTTTAGATTTTTAAAATTTAATTTAGGGCTTTTTGTCCTGTGAGATGTTCACAAGTTTTATATTTAAACTAAATTTGTATTTAAATATTCTTTTTAATGTCTATAAATATGCTGCTTATATTTTTAATACCCTTCTGTTTCCCCAACTAAGGAGTTCAATAAATTTGGCATATATGCATTCTCTATTTATATGAGAGCTGTATTTTTATTTTATGCAAATTATATTTATAGAAGTCATGGTTTTAACTTTTTAAAAATTCTTTCAAAGAGCAAAGACTAACATGTACCATGTCCTAAATGTCACAATTATGAATTAAATTTAGAACATTCAGAATTAGATAGGACCTATAAATATCCACATTTTAGAGACATAGAGAAATTAGTTTATTTGTCCAAAGTATTAAGTGACAGTCAATATTTCAACATAGGCCATCCAGTCCCTACCAATGGTCTCATCCACTGCTTTAAAATGTATATTAGAAGTGCAATAAAATTTTAAAAAATGTAAGTCATAAAATCTAGGTCAATAGAGAATGAAAATGTAAATATTTGGGCTATCTGAGAATATGGGTGTTTATTACTTTTATCATTTCTAGAGTATCCAAAGATATTTTAAATGGCCTCATTTCAGTATTAAAACAGAAACATCTAAAGTGTTGAGAATTTCACAATATGATAATATTAATAACCAAGAACACTATGTTTTTCTTAGAAACCCTATATTCCAATGTAATTTGTTTATCTGTGAGGACTTGCCTAGTCTAGTATAGTATTTAATGTATATTTTAAGCCTTTATTATTTCTAATAATGTAAGTAGTAGCCAATCTAATAAAAATGTGAGCTTTCATATCAGACACACCTGGTTCAAGTCCTCCCTTAGTTTCTTTCTTTGTGACCTTGGTTTTTCCCCATTGTTAAAATCAAGACAACAGTAGTATAGTATGTCTTAGATTCTTGGAATGATTAAAGGGGTGACATATTTATAAAGGTCCTAGTAGAGAGTCAGCAACATAATAAAAACTTGACACATGTCTAATATTATTAGTTATCATAAAAACTATCACTACTCCAATGTACTGAGTACCAGCACACTCCTGTATTATACCAAAGCTTAAAAAGGCCAAGCAGCTAATTCAGCATTAAAGTTAGGATTCCCATTGGAAACAATTTGATTCTGAAGTCAATCAACATGACTATGCTATGACATCTTTTATAATTTGATAACATATATACATTACAAATCAACCTTTTAAAAATGTGACTCAATGTGAATAAAATATCCAAGATAAATGTCCATCAATGTTTCAATGAAATAAATTAAGATTAGGACCCTATCGGGCCACATTTGAGACCAAGTAATAAATTTAATGTAGGGATTCTTCCCCATAGCAGTGAGTACCATACTGTACATTCTACTAAAGAGGAACTGGAAATCTGATTATGTTTTTTACCTTTTGAAAAATACATATCATACAATGTTAAAATAAAGCAGAGCACAACATTTAAACAAACTGTGATCTTAACCATACAAATGCTTAGAATAAAGACATGCAGGAAACAGCCAGAACATTAGCATGGATGTAGCACATTTCTCTCTTCTGCCTCAAATTCTGTCTTTCCTTCCCAACTCTCCTTGGTACCATATTTGCTTAGGAAGTACCTATTAATTTTTCAGAACTCATTTGTCAATAAAAACTTCCTATGAGCAGAAGCTCTTCCTGATGAGTCTCAACCACAGAGACAGTTGATCTCATTCTACTTTATGATCACTCACTATATAATGTTCATATTTCTACTGAAGCATATATGTCTCCTCCCATTATATTATAATGACTTCTAAAACAAGTCTGCATCTTATTCATGATCATATCTCCAAATAAGAAATGTCTGGTGAGTGAATGAATGAATAAATGATAAAGTGTGCCTTAAGTAGCAAACAACTGTCCTGATAGTGAACTTCTCAAATATGGTCTATTTACTGGATAGGCAGAGATTGAAAACAGAGGTAGAAAATAAACACATAACCAAAAGCATGGACATATAATAGTCTGATACCCTTGGAAATCATTGCAGTACAAACAACCACATGGATTCATAACATAATGCCAGTGGACCTACACGAATCCAAGAGACAGAATGAACAACGTCTGTCCCCTTGTTTGCACACAAAGTCATGCATATATTGTTTATCTTTTCTGAAGCCTGAATGGGAAATGTGTTTTTAAGAGATTTAATCAATACACCAACCTACATTAAAAAAATATATAAACTCACACAATAAATAAAAGCAAAAGGCCAATCAATAGCCAAAGTGCAGCTTAACAGCCACTCCAGCAGAGAACTGTCTGAAAAAACACTTCACACTCCACTGTCTGCACGATCCAGAGCTGCTTGCTAGTGATTTGTTGCCAGCAAAGAACATCTATTATCAAAAGCCAGTGTGAACCTAGCAATTTCTCGAGAAAGGAGCCCACAATGTACAACTAGCAATGTAGCACAGGTAACTGGCTGGTGAGGGTTGGATGAGGACCCACACTTATCCCCTACTCTTCACCCCACCAACCCATTATAAACACAACCCATTTCTAAATCCAGGAACGTTATATGTGTTAAGAATTCATGTGCCACACACAGACAGTCCCATATTTGCTTCACCAAGTCACAGAAGCAACAAGATCCAAAAATTATATACAACTTAAAACAGTTGTGAACATGCACAAAAGGAACCATGGTGGTGAGGATAGATGTAAGGTGTTTCAAATTGCTATTTTCAAAGACTTCCCCACAAATTACAACTATTTTGTCTATGTGTGGGTGTGCACAAGCGAGCTGGATTTTGTGCAACATTTTGCTATGTTTTGGAAAGAGAAGCAGATTCAATAATAGGCTGCCAGTGGAGGTGGCATGGCCTCATTATATGGAAAAAGGATTCTGGATTTGCATGATGTATAATGACTACAATATACTGAATCTGTCCAGATCTCAGTCCTGATTTAAAATAGCAATAGGAAGCCAATATCTAAAAACAAAAATACCCCTATAAAATTTTTGTAAGGTCCCATTCTCATGTTGTTTTTAAAATATAACCCCAATATTGTATTGTTGTTCAGGTGGTGTGCAATCTCTGAGAAGTTGGCCCACTCACTCTGTTTTGAATATTTCAGAAGAAATAAAAATTTTATTTTGATGAATGTTATTAATTGACCCCATGGGATCCTACATGAATTCAAGATTGCTTTTGGGATGGTGTTTTTTTGTTTTTTTTTTGTTTTTTGTGTTTGTTTGTTTTTCATTATAAATGGCCATAAAAGTCACCTAAATGAAGTTCTTTATGAGTTTATTATAACAAGAAGTGGAATGTCATGTTATAAAACCATATAAGACAATTAAGAAATCAATTATACTTTAGTTTCCAATGGTAATATTTTTGTTTCTATGTAATACAAGGGAATCCCTCTTATACAAGGTATGAATACATGTAATATCATTATAACCACTATATCAGTTTTGCATCTATCTTCATAAGAATGAACCTGGAATTAACTTCACTGCCTCCATCAATTCAACATGCTTTCACAGAGAATGAGAAAATAAGTTAAAACTACCCAGGGTTGATCTACTCATACTAAATTAAATATAGTTCTAAGTGTAAACTTGACTCATGGGTTTATGTAACTGTAACTCAAAATTGTTAAGCAAATTGCCAAATTTGGCAAACAGGATAAAGAAAAAAAAAAGAGAAAAAGTTTGTAAGTGATTAAACTAATGCTAGAAAAAAGAAAAAGATTCTAAAATGAAAACATTTCTTTAGAAACTTGCAAGTTATCCCCAGTTAAAATTAGCTTTCTTACACATGATGAACTGAGCACTTTATTTTGGAAAATAACATAGCCTAGCCATTTCCCTATTGAACAATTTTCTATTCTTGGAAGTGCAATAATAAATTGAGATGTCTTCATTTCCAATAATTGGATCAATCTGATCTCCTAAGAAAAAGCTTATGGAAAATGAGAGCTCCAAACTATATCCCACCAAGAAAATGCTATTTGCCATTAGATTGAATCTTTAATGAATTAATGTAGTTTTATAACAGCATCTTAAAGAATACAATTTATTTTTGATATATACAACATACTAGAAAATATACTAATCCTAAGAATTGGATGAAAGCCAGTTTCCTTGATGACACCCCACTTACAATGCCATGCCACTATTCTGTTATTTAGATCAAAGCCAGGCCACCTGTGGTCTGCATGTTACCAAAGCAATGGCCTCCCTGCTCTGTCAGCTAAGACCCAAACGCTGATTTGCTTTATATTCTTTCTCCTTCATCCTGCTTCTTCTTAAATTCACTCACTTCATCACTTCTCCTTTCCTGCATTTTTCCCACTACTTTTGCCAATGATCATGAGCCTTTTTTTTTAAACTGTGCTGCTGACATGCTCAATTCCTGATGCAAAGGAAGTCACCAAGAATTTGCTAACATAGGGAAGCACAGAGAATAACAGGTAACTTCATTTTGAAAATGTTTGTGACATGAAGCAGCAAATTACAGCTCTAAGGGTCAAGGTTGACCTTGAAAGCAATTATCTATGATGTAAAATAGTGAGGCTGATTTTCCAGGTGAAAAAAAACTGATTCTGATGCTGGTTATAAAAAAGAAGTTCCCCTCACATACTTTAAATGCCAAGCATTAGATAAAGAGACATCTGACTGTAACAATTAGCCTATCAATTTGATTCATTTAGTTGGGTTTCATTAAACATTTTTACCCACAGCCTCATGAGCAACAAAAACAATACAAAGCAAAATAAAACAAACAAACAAAAAGTTTATATACAAACTTTATAGTGAGACCCTATAATCCTGGATCTTAATTTTATACATTCTTGTCAGTCTACAATTAAGATGTACTTGTTCCCAGGTCCATACAGTTATCCAATTTCAGAAGCCCTGGTCCAATCTCCAAGAGGGGACTGGACAAGAGGATTCTTTAAGTGATTTGGGCTCAGAAGAGGTTTTCTACAATAAAAAATTCAACTGCATTATCCTTTATAAGAAAAGCCTAATATGCTAAGTGTCTGGTCTACCATCAGCTGTTCAACCAATCAAAGCATAATGTGCTAATGATATGGTAAAGTCGCTCAACCACTGGATATGATATGATGTGCACTGACACAAGAGGGGGGGGGGGATGCTCCAACCTGTAGGTTAGCTTGCTGCTGGGGTGCTGATGAGGACTGAGAAGGTCAGGACTTTTCCTGGCCCTGCTGTAGTTTCTCCCTCTCTATCCAATTCTCGCAACTCTCCCCGCCCAATCATGCACCAGCACGGTCCCTAGTGTCCTCTTGCAATTCAGCCTGATCCTGCAGGCCAGCCCAAGGGACCCCACTGATGCATGAATTCAAGTACTGGGCCTGTAGTTAATAGAATAAAAATCTAAAATATATTATATTAACTCCGGATATCCTAGAAACATTTTTGAAGGATGAGAAGCTACTGTCACAAACAAAAGCTGGTTTTGCCCAATCCTCATCCTAGAACTTCATTACATATCGACAAGTTGTTCAAATTGGATAATGTGACAGTCCTCATTCTGGACTGAGACATAAAATCAGAAACATCAGAGAAAGCTGGAAAAATTTCCACTCAGTTTTAGCAGAAAACAATTACTTGCCTCATGGACAAATAGGAACTTATCAATGAGAGTAAAATACTTACATACCTTCTGAAGATTGTGCATGTTCACTGCAGTTAGAGCAACTTACCTTTCTGCCTGTGCTGTGTGCAGTCTGTTTTCCACTGGGAGTGGTGTGTATGTGTGATGTGAAATAAAGTTGTGAGGATAAAGAAAACATTAGGCCACCTTTTAGGGGGAAGTGGATTTCTATTGAGTTCTATGCAGACAAATTGAAGAGGAAAGAAAGAGCATAAAATACAATTTCCAAGGTTCTCTTATAGGTCCATAGCTGCCTGTCTCAGAGCAGAAGCATATTTCCAAATCATAAATATGGAAACTGGACTTTCAATATGACCAAATAATTGGAAAGAGCAATCTGATGCTGAAACCTGTAGAGAGGGTGCTATAGATATAGAGGCTCATGCTTACATTTGAATCAATGAGTATCAAGAGATTTTTTTTTCTCTGCATTGTTAGAATCCTTACTTGTTTCTCTTTCATGTATCTTAAGAGACTGATACACCATATGAAGACCAAAAACTATGAGAAAAGTAAAAATATAAAATAAAAGAACAAGAGACAGCTACATACATGAAAAAAAGTTGAGCAAGAAGAAATTAAGGAAAACCAAACAGTCATGATAGGGATGGTGCTATAATTAACACCTAAAAAACACATGGGCAAACTATACCATGGCTTTGCTGTTTTAACCTTGAGATTAAAGATGCATCTTGTTTATGAAACCACGGGTCCAATAGACTGAGTTCAGATCATAAAACAAACTCCTGCCCTGAGTTTAGGCTGTATTTAGAAAACCAGAAATTTAGCAGGACATACAAACTCAGGGCTTTTTAATACATCTCTTTCCAATAAGTAGTCAGAAATTACAAGTGTTTGTTCACCTTTGAGGGGCCATGTTAGGGCAATAACATGAGAAGGAAGTGGAGACCCAGGTTACAGATTCCCATGCCACTGAAATATGGCCACCAGCAGTGCTAGTATCACCTCCAGGAAATCACAAAAGAATATTGTTAATCAGCTTAACAATAACCCACAACCTTCGGACCAACTAGAATATTGGTTCTTTATTTTCCCAGGTTCTGGAGGAGAAAATTGCTAATGAACCTTTAAGAAGAGCCACCCTTTTACATAATGTTACTTCAAACCTCTGAACTGTTTGGGGGGAAAAAATCCAATAATAAAAAGATTGTACTCACGATCATTGCACTGGTTTCCAGAATATGAGGTCATGGAACAGTCACAGGTGAAGCCTTCCCATTGCTGCATGCAGACTCCCTGGTTGGCACATGAATCTTCCTGGCAGGTTGTACTTGGTCCTAGTAATGCATTAAAAAAAAAAAAAGGAATAGAAGAAAAAGTAGATAGGAAAGTGTTAAAATTTGTCAAATTCAAAGCAATAACTTGAATGTACTATCCTCATGCCCCTAAACATTCAAAGACACAACCACCAAAAAAGTCGACTCTGTATCATGCAAAAAGAATTTAGTATGTACAAAAGACGACAGAAATACACACTTAGCCACACACTACCAACAGTTACACACAGAGGGGAGAGGGCTGAACACACTGTTCTCTTTTAGGCAGACCTTGTGAAAGAACCTCATCTCTACCATTCAACTAGAAAGAGATCTCACTTGGGCCTTGTCTCTCTCATGGATAATGCTAAAGAAGAAAATCACATGCCCATGATTCTTATGAATTAAGGCACAGATGTCCCTAAAGTCTACTTTGTAATATTAAAAAGATGTTTGATGATAATTCAGAGGAGGAGAAAATAGCAGCCAGCATGTATTGATTGGTTCCTTGTAGGTAACAAGCTCTGAGTCCTAAGCACTTTATCTCAGTGATCTCATTAAGCTCTCCAATAGCTCTAAAAGGTAAGTACATATGATGGCCACCATTTCAAGTATAAAACCCAAGTTCAGAGAGGTGAAATAATTTACCCAAGGTCACACATTTGCTAATTAAATAATCCTCATGCCCATCTTTAGTAGACTAATCTGAGACCCAAGCTCTCAACTACCTCAGTGGTTTTAAAGTACAGTCCTTAGATCAGCATCACCTGGGAAGTTAGAAATGTAAATTCTTGGGTTTGACCCCAGACCTACTGAATTTGAGGCTTTGGGGGAAGGCAGAAAGCTGTGTTTTCACAAGTTTCTAGGAAATTGTGATGCAGACTAACATTTAAGAACCAGTGCACAGCACCATTCTGCCTGTTGCTATAGATTTACACGGGTGTACTCAATTGGGGTGCCAATACACCAGAGGATACAAAAAAATTGTTTGAAGTTTGGGAATAAAATCTCAGAAATGATGCTCATTTAAAAATTTATATTCGTGATTATTTCTATTTCTGAGTGTCTTTCATATGCAAGTAACATAACTATAATGATAACATAACTATACATAAGCATATCTTTCGAGAAGCATTCTCAAAATATTTTCTGGATATGAATGGGCAAGTGAAAATGCTTGACAATTTCTGTCTTTCAGATTGCCATTAAACTCTCTTTTTAGGTCAGCCAGGACCTCTCTTTAATAATTCTCTATCATTTCTCTATTTTGCCTTAACCTTGAGATTAAAGTTGAACCTACACCTTTCAAATTACCTTAACTAATAGGATATATCTTAATATTCAGGAAAATCACGAATTTCCCAGAAAGACTCAGCAAAAGGGGTTATCCCTTTGAGGGATCCAATGTATGAGCTAGGATCTGATTTAAAAACAACAAACAAACAAACAAACAAAAACGCCTCCCCCCAAAAAAAGAAAACACCCACGTATAGAGTAAAATATATATACATTGCAATAAGTGCACATTTCACAAATTCCAACCTAAGCCTCATACAGGCACAGTATTTTAAAATGTAAGTATGCAGGGTCTTAAGAATGCATGTGCAAAAGAAATGCATGACTATAAAGGGTCTGTCTTCCTGGTGGCAAGATGTTTTATATTTATTCATGAAGGGTGGAAGCAGTACAGTCCATCACTCCCATTACAAAGCTGTTAAGATGTGACATAAGAAAGTTCAAGACAATTACTAACGCTGGGGGAGCAGCCCAGCTACTGGGTTTCTGCAGGGCTGTATGCCATGTGCTTCCCCCATGTGGAGATGAAAGGAGGTACATGGTCATGTTCTCAGTGGGTCTTAAACTTGCGCTTTGTGTAGTACAAGTCTCATTAACAATGGCAAATCAGGACAGCTCCCTTCAAAGGATAAAGGCTTCTGATAAGTCCACGGGGCTCCCTGACCAAACAGCTCTCCCTAGACAATGGGCTAGTAATTCAGTTGAACTCAGAATCAGAAACACTCAGAAGGCGTTCCCTTGAAAGGCAGCAGAATAGCTAAAACTGGGAAAACACAAGAATTCTTTGCATGTTGATTGAATCTGAAGACAAAGGCTTTCCCATGTATTTTCCTCCCTTCCAGCCACATTTTAACTGGTTTCCAAGGACCAGTTCAAATTCTTCCTCCCTATGAAATATTCTCCAGGAACTTTAAACAAGTCTCCCTCTTCGTAACACTTATTATCTACCTCATTAACGTCCACATATGATAATGTTCCATTTAACACTTTATTACACATTGCACTGTCCTCTGCTTATATAATCCTCTAATTGTTTCATGTGGGTTGTTGCTATTTATCTCCAAAAGACGGAATGCTGCTTGCTGTTAGAAATCACAGAATATGCTTTCACTGTGTCCTTGCTGCACTAAATAGCTCTGCCAGCTGCAGAGCAAGTGTTTCTGTAAATGTTGAGCTGATCTGAATTGCAGTCGCCTGATTTGCCTGTGTCTCATACTTCCAAACACAAGCGTGGGAGAACGTCTGTGCTCTGCAAAGTGAGCAATCTGTTCCATTTGTCAAAGGTTGCTCAGGGGACTCAAACACAGAGGGAGCTGTAGGTAATTTTAAAGTTCCATGGGATTTATTTCACATGCATTAAAAGGGGAGTGCCATGTAGAATCTGATAATCCCTGAACACTGAGTACATTGTACACATCTAAGATAAAGCACATCAGTGAGGACCAGGATGACCTGCAATGACCTCGTCAAACTTAGTCTACACTGGTACCTCCTTTCAGGCTGAGAAATTAGGCATTAGCTTCCTTCTCCGACCTAAAATTTCCTTTTACTCACCCCCAGCTCACAGTGTTCCAGCATCCCTTCCTCCTTCTAATCCCTCTCACACAGCAGTGTTCACAGTTTTGGCCCCAAATCAGCATCACCTGCATCACCTGGCAGCTTTGAAGAAATGCAGACCTACCAAGTGAAAGCTGGGCTCAGAAATCACCTGTGACTTGACAACTAGTTATTATTATTTTAAAATATATTTTTATTGATTTCACATAGGAAGGGAGAGGGAGAGAGAGATAGAAACATCAATGATGAATGAGGATCTTTGATTGGCTGCCTCCTGCATACCCCACACTGGGGATCAAGCTTGCAACCCAAGCATGTGCCTTGACTGGGAATCTAACCATGACCTTTTGGTTCATAGGTCGGTGCTCAACCACTGAGCCATGCCAGGCAGGCCCAATCGGTGTTCTGAGCTCTGCTCCATAGCTGGACATCTGCTCTCATACTTTAGGCCCATCCCTACCTTCAAGGTTTGTTTCTCTTGCTCCACCCACTTCCTGAAAGTTCCTCCCTGAGATCTTCAAATGACTCATTCATTCTCATTCTTAAAGTTGGAGCTCCAAATGGGCTTTCTTAAGATTATTCTATTTAAGAAAGTCCCTACCAACATTTCATTTACTCTCAACTCTAACTCCCTGTTATTTTTTTTAACTCACAATTACATGGCCTGTAAATAAGATACTTAATAAATCATTTATTATCTGCCTCATTCTAGATTATAAATCCTTTGAGAGCAGAAGTCTGATATCTTTTGCTCACCTTCATGTCTGTAATTACTGATAAAATATTTGGTATAAACTAAGGGCTCAGAAAATTCTAAACACATAAAAAAGTACCAAACATTAAAGAAATAAAGTCATTCTTTTATGACATAAAACTAAGTGGTTTTCCTAATTAACAACTCACCCACAGCATTTACCAATATCAGCTTGTATGATTTTCTATTTGGGACAAAGCTTTTCTTTTGGGAGTGATTTAATTAACTACATTTCCTCCCCTGATTTAACTATTGGACTCATTCAATCTCACCAGATGATAGACAGGGACTCTTTTGTGTCTTTAATGCCCATGGACATTATGCAGTAACTGTGTTGAATGGAAGAGAGAATGGGCTAAACTCTAAACACTTTCAAGATAATAATATAAGTTTCTACTCTCCCTTCAAACCATTTATTATAAATACATCCTTTCCAGAAAAGACTATATTTCATCTCAATGAATCTATTTTTCATAGATAGAGTACCTAAAAAAAATAAAATAAAATAAAAAGGAGAGCAAGAAACAAATCAGAGAAACAAACCAAAATGCCCTTGGGGGAATTTATTTTGTTTAACTGCACATCCATAGATACACGATAATTTTGTACAAATAAGAGTGAGAACATAATCATAACAAAAGAAAAAGGCACTTACATAGCTGTGTCAAATACTATATTAAGTGCATTTCAAATATTAATTCAATTAATCTTCATAAACACATGATGAAGCAACCATAGTTAAAATTATTAATCAGAAAAACAAGAATGATATTCTCATGAAAGATATCTAGAATTTCAAGAATAAAATAATTTTTATAGATGATTGAGTATGAAGGACTTCATAAAAGTAAACTGAGTCATGGAAAAGTTAGGTGATTATTTGCAAGACCCCATATGCAAGTAGCAGAGTGAGATTTCAAATCCAAGCTTGCTACCTCCATGGCTAACCCACCTAAAATTGATGGAGGTGTGTAAGCCAGAAGTGTGTGTGCAGAGCCTGATGAACTTAAATAAAGTATTTCTAACCTACAGCCAGATAAATATTTTAATGTAACAATGTATGTGCTATTAAAAAAATGTTTATTGTTGAAGGCACTACATATGTGCCCTTTTTCTCCTACTGACCCCTTATAGCCTGCCCCTACTGCCATCTCAGGCCTCAACCACCCTATTGTTTGTGTCCATGGGTTATGCATATATGCACATAAGTTCTGTCTGTGGTTGATCTCTTCCCATCCTCCCATCAATCCTCACCTTCTCTTTGAGATTCCTCAGTCTGTTCCATACTTCTATATCTTTGGATCTATTTTATTCAACAGTTTATTTTATTCATTAGATTCCACAAATGAGTGAGATCATGTGATACTTGTCTTTTTTTCACTGGCTTATTTCACTGTTTTTTTGTTTTTGTTTTTTTAATAATAAAAAATTAGAAATGCCATTTCAATTCAAAATTCAAGTAAAAATAAAAGAGAGAGTCTAATATTGACCCATTTTATGAACAAAAATATGTATTGTGTGTGCTTATACACATAACAGACATTCTTAAGGGCTTAATAAATTCATCTAAAATATTCTTCCATATCAACCTAAAATTGCAGATATTCTAAGATAACATAAACTTTGGGAATTACATATTCAGAAAGTTTCATTATTATTATTAATAATAACTTAAAACTGCACCAAGGTTTAGGAAAACTCTATATGGGGATAGTGTACACAACTTTTATATTTGATATATGAATACTAAAGTATTCACATATCCTTTTGAGAGAAAAAAATGGTGACTTTTCTTTGGATAGTAGAAAAAGTGACAAGGTGACAGAAGTATGCATGAAAAGATGATATAAGTTGTCACTGATGTTAGTACTTTGGTTTCTAACTCTCAATTCTGTTTTTAGTTCACTGGGAAGGATCACATTGCGTCTTTTCTCTATTTATTTTTTTCAGATGATAACTCTGAGGGCTGCCATGACTTTCCCATCATTCTGCTTGAATGTACGATTGTTTGGTCTTTAAGAACTGTCCCAGACAGTCATTTCATGCTTGTTACTGCTGAAATCCTCCTCTGCAGTTCATGCAAACTGATTTAGTCAACTCCTCTTCATGGTCTAGGAAAATCACAAGTTGACAAGAGTATCTTTTATTGCTTTCAAATCCTTGAGATAGAAGTATTGCCGGAAGCACAGGACATTGGTATTGGAGTGTATTTTCCTTCTGTTAGTGCAATGTAAGACTTAAGCAAACCTAGGCCCCAAACATCCCTCTTTAACATTGATAAATATTGCTAAGCCAGCACCAGCTGGTCTTGGCCATATTGAGGAGGTAGGCTTGGTGAGTAGGAAGCCTAGGAGTGACACACCTGTTCTGATTCCCAATGTCCATTTATCCTAAAGGTCCAAGGCTGGTAGACCAGTAGTAGGCACCAGGTGGGGTTCACTTAACAAGATCCATCATCTTTAATCTCAAACCACCAGTTGTTTGTCAAAGAGATTAGAATATATGAGTGAAACCTGAATGTGAAGCATTATCATAGTAGAACTTTATGCCAACCAAAGGGTTTGCCTGCCCCATACAAAACACAGCTGCCATGAGAAGGAGCCTTGTGGAGATGCCATAGATTGTCTATAGAGTTCTCATCTTCTACCTTCAATTTTATTTCTCACTCCTAATAAGTGCATATACATTTCCACTTTTACTTTTTAAAATATATACTTTTTCCTAGAGAGAGAATGAATGAGCAGCAATTGGATGGAAAGAAGGGAAAAGAAAGAAGAAGGAAGATGAATACATATATTGGATAGATATATGTATTTGTGTATCTGTGTGTATGTGTACCTGTGAAAGGCCCCTACCAGCTTCCTGAGTAATCAGTACTCTCTACTGTTAAAATATAAGAATTAAAAGTGTTGAAGCCTCAGTGATGGTATATATGACATTAGAAATCACCTACTTATTTACCTACGTGTCTTGGTTCCTTCTGCAAAACTACTACAGTAGTTCTTAAAAGTATTTCTACATTTACAGTGGTGAATTCTCTTGGCTTTTCTAAAGAGAGTAATTTACATATAATATAATATCCATTCCTTTTTAATTGACAAAACCCAATTTACTTCCATTGAATTTTAAAATAAGAAAGCAATTATCCTTAAATGTGTCAAGTGTCTTTCTTCATATAGAGAGAGACAACTGAGAAGTGAATGTTCTATTTCCCATTTTAAAGAAGATTAAACAAAGCTGAAGAACATGGTCCTAAATGTTATGTAATTTCATTGGCAGAAAAGCAAAGTGCAGCTGTGTTCCCAAGATCTTCCCTTTCTATCCCAAAGGCAAGGACCTATGCCTGGCAAATGCTCCATTGGCATTGACACTGCTCTGGTCAAACATGCTCAGATGCTTACAGTTCCTCTTTTCAAAAGAGGGGTCAGAAAAGTCACTTGGTTAGGATGATGAGTGAAAAAGACTGACACAATTTAATACATGAGGCATTTTAATAAAATCCCTATTCTCACATCAGCTCTCTCGTCAGGCATTAGGAATAAGTAAGTCAAGGTGTGCATAGAAACTGGTTGAAATCATGAGGCCCTTATGAGGTCTTTATCTCCAATGGTTTTTTGATGGGTCCTGTGCTGGTGAATACCAAATAACCAAAACTCGCTCCCAGAAAAAAGAAATAACAACAAAGCCTGATCTGTAATATTTCTGTACCTTGATTTCTGTAGTGTAAAATACTCCCACCATAGCCAATTCCAAGTGAATTCATGTTATTTGACCTCAACAAGCTTGCAAAATATCTGAAAATTCCTCTGATGGTGCCAGCACTGCCTGTGATGGCCAATGAATTGCACAGTATAGCTACACTTTGTGAGTGAAGCTATTTACCCACACATGATGCCACCATGGCCATGGAGGGGTTGGAGTTGATGTCTGCCCCTGACAGGGTATTTGTAAAAGTGAGAGAATGGCTGGCATCATAAGGCAATCTTGTTCAAACCACCCTATATTCAGAAGTTGTCTGGGTCCTTCACGAAAGTCAAATGATTAGATCATTCCTTCCTTTTAAAACCATGAACAGGCCCTTAGAATTCAATGTTGCTTTAGAATATGTAAACTGAGGCCTACTTTTCTGCATTTCCTTCTTTTTTCAGCACTGATGTAGCAGGGTGTTGAGGTAAAAAGGCATATATTTATGAAAGAGAGAAAATGGGTTTCAAATGCCAACCTCAACAAAAAGACATTTAATTTAAAATATTTTGCTTTAATAAAATTGTGCAAATATCATCTAGAACTTGTAGTGAAATAGCATTGATGTGAAACTTCTACAATAAGGTCAGCTTGGAAGACACTCTCAGGCACTTTCTGGTCATCTGTGCACTGTTTCTGATTTTGAAATAGGCAAATCCAGAGTCATCACATGGCACAGCTGGGAAAGGTAATAGGCCTTACAATGCAGCTTTGGCACATAATAGCAATGTGACCTTGGGCTAGCTCCCTAAATCCTCAGAACCTGTTTCCTCATCTATGTAATAAATATATAAATTATTACTATCTCACATGATGTGAGTATTAAATAAGGTAACATATGAAAAGCTTACAAAGTCATCTACAAAATGATGGTAGTATCTACCATACAAGGTTGTGGTTGTAAGGGACATACAATTAGCCAAGCCTTTATTTAGCATGTGCCTACCCTAAATAGACCCTCAATTAAGGGTACTGTTGGGAGGGAAAATAGAGCTCTCTCCACCCATTTTAGTTTGATGTATAGGCAGTCCATAGTCTAGAAACAAGACAGATTAAGGTAGTAGGTCATAACTACAAAGTTCTCCTGTGAGAAATCTGTTATACAATGTTGAGGGATAAGAGACAGGAACCACTGAGGTCATTCCATTTAATTATCATTTCCATAAAGCAAACCATTCTGAAGAAGTAATTTCTATTAGGCCACATGCTACATTTTATTATTACATAAAATGCAATGGAGAATATGATACAGTACTTTGCTTTGGAGAAAATGAAGTGGGGAACTGTAGACTTAACAGTAAAGAAAGTTGGAAAATTAAAATTATCTTTACCTACAGATATGTTTGGCCAACTCTTATCTAAAATGACTTGAATGAATCTTCATGTTTTCAAAAGCATCCAAACCCAATACATTTATTGACTTATTTAAGATACACAACATTTAGATCAGAACCAATAAATCCCTAACCCCCATCTCCACTACCTAGCTATCATAATATCTGGGAAGAGGGACAACATACATTTCTAGAAAATAAGTCATGCAATTCCAGAAATAAAACTTGATAGGGAAATTATAATGGAAAGCAGGGAGAGGATATTCTGATTAATCACCTAACCCAATAAGAGCCATTCTTTTATTTCTTATAGTTTATGAATCATCTATCTCAATAGGTCAAACAATACTTATTTTTAGTTGTGTACTTCCTTTTTCATATGGACAGACTTTTATTGAATATTTTCCTCTCCAGGAATAACACCTTGCAAATAAATAGGAATTAGAAAATTACTTCTGAAAGGTCCATAGACATTGCCATTCTATTCAAGGGACTCTGAGATTCAAGGGACTATACTTCTCAGCAATAAAACACTTCCCACTTCCCTCAAGGGAGTGCCTACTCCCTCTCCTAGCCTGAAGGCAGATATTTCATTCCCTTGAAATCTTTTTTCCTTGAAGCCTTTTTGTCATACCGTATAAATGTATCTGCTATGAAACAGAGTAACACTGTGGGGTGGGCGGAAAAAGAAACAGGAGAAAAAGCTCATTTTATTCCTCATTCTTCAGAGGTTTGACTTGAAAGGGAAACATGTTTACCTTCCCAGCCAGTTAAAGACACAGGCATTAGGCTCATGCCTCTTTCCTCTGTCTTGAAATATACTACTTCCCTCCTAACTCTGCTCTGTTTCTGGTCCCTGTCCTGCTCATCTATTCTGCCCCTTGCTGGGAGTGATCTTGATAAAGTAAAAATCAAATCAAGTCTTTGTCCTCCTTACCTTGCCTTGTCAAATGCCTTACACAAAAGCCTGTCATCATCTGTCTTGCTTTTACCCCTCCAGTTTCATCTTTGATCACATTCTTATATGCACATTATTTTAGCCAAATTAAGTTTCTTGTAGATTTCCAACCAGCCAACCCCTTGAATGTGCTTCTACTTCCAATCCACCTAACACAAGCTGTCCTTCAGTCTCAGCTCAAACAATGCCTGAGAAAAATCTTCAGATCACCCAGTTTGACCACCAACAGTGCACAAGGTCCAACAGAGACTCCACAGTGTATTCCACACCCATTCCGGCAGAGCAGTTCACACTCTGCAGTGTCATTACTGGCTGATCGACTGCTGATTTATCTGAAGTCAGAGACGGTGTTCCATCTGTAAATCTAGTACCTAGCTAAGTACCCCTGGGAATAGCCCAGGCCCTATTAAATTCAACAACAGAATCACTGCAGAAGTTAAAATAAACTGATGACTTTCAAAAAAGAAACCCAAAAACACAATAACAAGAAGATACAATCTGTTGACTTATCCAGAATAATTATTCCATTTTCTAGACTCCATCTTTCCATTTCCTTCTGAATACAATTTGCCTGTACATTTTAGTCTAATTTCTTTCTTCGTCTGATGTTTTTTACCCACCACTAACACTTAAGGGTAATTAATAATATCTGTGCCCATAGGTCACTGAATAAACCAGCATAAGTATCAGTCCATACCCCAATATCAGGAAAATAACATTTGTATCCTATAGCTCTTTTGCCATAATATGAGGAAAGAGTACGAATAGGATGACTCAAAATAATTATAAAGAATAACAGCTCCTACCACAGACAGTCAAGTCATTCCAAAAATGGAAGCTAGTTTGGGTCAATAGAGTAATAACATAAAAACCATCCAAATGACTAGGCTGCTTCTACAAATGAGAAAATGAAGATACTCCAAACTATTATGCCCCCAAATCTAGAACTGCACATTGTACAGTAGGCATAGAAATGAAACAGTTCTACATATTGATTCCCACAAATGTTTTTCCCCCTTTAAATGGAAAATTTCAGATCATTTTTCTACATATGAAGTCCCTATGAGGACTTAAAATGCACATAGTTTTTACAATGGAGAATTTTAAAGACTACAAGGGGATATACAATAGTTGTCTAGTTTTATCTAATAAATATGTTCATGAGAAGCTATGGCAACCTTAGATTGTCTCCTACTGTAGATCAAATCCTGCCTCCATTACCTTCCCCTTCATTTCCATAGTGATATGAAGACCTACTTTAACCATTGGAAAGAATTCTAAACATAACAGCCTTCAGTATAACTGAAAGGGTCCTGCATACTTTAAAAATAAAAACTATTCTACAGCTACATTTGACTTCAAAGTACTAATCCAGCACATTATTCTCATCAATTTTATTACATATTGGCATAAATGTAATTCTGCTAACAAGATGAAGGAAATAAAGTTACCATGATGACTAGCAAAAGGCCTTATTAGTTGATGTCCACTCAAGAAATAGACACTTGTACTGGCCACCTGAATGAAGTATAACAAGTCACAGCAAAGTAAATGATCTTTTGGGGGAAAAGTAATTTTTTTAAAGCTACCTTTGTCTTTGTCTTCATAATTTCTAGCAATATTTTCTGACTGCAAACTCTATAGAAACCATCTAAAGCCCAATCTCCTGTAAGATTAACAACCAGAAAATACCTCTAATGTCTGCTCCTGGCTTGCTATTCTGCATCAAAGCAGCCTGATGTGATAGGACTGGTGGACCATTACTGACTTTGAAATCTGCCCCTTTGAAGGAGCATTTCTGCAGTCAATTCACTGAGATCTTATATGAAAGCACTTAGAGGGTGTTCAGGATAAAACCCACAGATCCTCTTCCTCCCCAAGGATACTTTTTCCTTTAGATTACAAAACAGGAAATTAAAGTGCTCAACCAAAATCCCTGATAGGAAATATAAATCTCTAGAATGCTTTAATGATATTAATATCTCCCAAATGCCTAAAATTATTTCCTTAAAATTTAGTTCAGAGAAAATGACATTCTCTTCCATAAGGCCCAAGTATTCAAACATTCTGCTCTGATAAATGACCTCCCTAACCCCCAAAAATAATATATTAAGAACAAGTGGCCTTCCCCCCTTTTCCTTTTTATAAGTGCCACCTTCTATCTATAGTGAACAAATGAGACAACTCCATAGCAACTACTTGGAGAGGCGTTTCATCATTTCTAGAATATGGGATGCTGTCAAACCTCTTTGGTCCCCTGAAACAGAATCATATTCCCATCCCCTGGAGGTCTTGCCTTTGTTGCTATTTTTCATGCATTGATCTGGGTTTTCTGCCACTCTTTTGGAAGAACACAGAGTTCAGCCCCCTCCCACAACTGCTGCTGTCCAAGAGGTGTGACAGCTTAAAGGCCTCCCAGGAGAAGATACCAAAGGTTACACAGGGCATCTTTCAGTCCAAAGGGATAATGGGAACAAGAACCTTCTCTACCTTGCAGGTCAGCTTTGGTCAACGCAACTTTGTTAGCGAAAGAACAGGAAAGGTGAAAACAATAACCAGAGGTTAGTAAGAAATAGAGTAAACCAGGGTAACATTACAGAAATGAGAATACAATTGGCATAACCAACATCACTCAAACAGACAATTGAAATGCTCTACAGGTTCTCCAGAGACAGCACAGACAGGGGATGCACAGAACAAGGCGGAGCAGGCCTTGTCAGAGCCATGTTAGCAGAGCAGGAGCAGGGGGACACTGGACTAGACAAAGCACAAGCAGAGGTCACAAGAGCCTTTCCCCATCCAGACAGCCAACCCCCAGGCATATGGTCCAGAAAAATGATTCTTCATCGGTCAGGATAAACATCAAAGAGTAAAGGTAGTACATGGTCAGATTGAAACACACATGTGCACAGAACCCCCAGAAATAATTCTGCAAGATGTAGGACTAACGCATGGAAGAGTTTCTGGGTGCATTCCACACAACCTACTTAAAATGCCACCAAGAAATGTAGCCCTAAAAGTTGGCATTTGTATCAAGATGATTTGTTTTATGTATAGCAATATAGCCAAATGCAAACCACTGTAGACAAAAAGGTACCAAACCATGCCCTTTCACGTTATTCATGCTAGTCTCAAAATTAAGCATGGTGTTTCTCCCAGGGTTTTCCCATCTGTGATTGTAGAATTGCATTCTTAACTAGTATATGCCTCTGTAGCAAAGCTGGCCCCAGATGGGAAGAGAGATTTACCAGCTGAGTATTGAATGATACATTATTATCTAGTTCCTCGTTTTGAAAAAGATATTATAAAACCCTTAGCCCAAAATGCAAGTCAACTCTTAGATGTTGGCTAAGAGTTGTCTAGAACTTGCACTTAATCTAAATTATACACCTACATATAATAGAGACTTAAATTTGAAACCTAATTTCAGATGTTGTTTTCTTAGTATAAACAATTGAGTGCCAGTGAGCAATGAATTAATGTGTTTTAAAAATAATTTTGAACTATTTTTGGGTTAGAGAAAATAATACATTTACCAATTAAGCATCTTAAAGTGCCACTACCAATGACTTTGAAATGAACATATAATATATCCTGGGCTGTGTATCCCAGATATGTAAAAATAAAGCACATTTCTTCAAATGTGTTGAAGAAATTTGGGTCTTTAATTTTAGGGATGACTCCTTATCCCCTACCTGTTTTTTATTCTATACATAAAAATAAGTCAGATGTCTCCCATACTGTCCAATACACAAAAGCTTTCTTGAGGGCCTCATACTCTATAGAGAGATTCAGAATGACAATGACACTCTTTTTTACTCTCTCCAAGGTTCTGTGCCCTTAATTCCCCTCCCTATCATCTTCTACAGCACCCTAAAGAGCTCCTGAAATCTCTTAGATAGGTTTATTCACAATGGTGCAAATTTCCAATAACAGCAATTTATGCCTTAACCCACTTTTTGGCCATTTTCCCCAGCCCCTTAGGCTAATTATCCAAGTCATCTGTGTACAATAAACAAGGACCTTCTTCCCTCAGCTCTCATCCTCCACTTCATCCCACCCAGCAAGACAGTCATAATGTGCCATGGGTAACCATCGCAATTATCTCCATGGCAATAGAGTGCAGTGCTATTAGGCCCAAAGGACTTGCCACAGATTCAGATGGTAAAGCCATCAAGTCACAATATTCAGCTCTGAACAATCACCCATACTCAGAGTAAGGTCAGAACCTACCATAATTCATGGAATGAGTCACATCGAAGTGCACATAGAGCTGTAGGTAAGGATAGGAACATTTTATCCAATCTAATGGGAAAGTTCCTTTCACTAATGCTCATGTTGCTTTCCTTAAAACTTTCTTAACTGGGGGACCTTTCTTCCCTTTATGCTATATGTTTCAATCCCCTTTTATAAAAGTTCATTTAGATTTCCTTTTAATCTAGTACTATATCTTTACATCCTCACACTTTGATTTTTATATTTAATAGAAATGTGCTTCCAACATAGTGGCCACAGACACATGACTACTGAGCATTTCAAAGGCATGTGGTCTGAATTGAGGGGGGTTACTATTATAGTATAAAATCCACACTTAATTTTCAAAGCTTAGTATGAAAAAATAGCAAAATGTCTTCATAATTTTGTATTGATATAAGCTGAAATGATAATATTTTGAGTTATGTAAAATAAAATAAAAAATTAAAATGAATTTTACCTGTTACTCTCTACCTTTTAAAAATGTAGCTATAAGAAAATTTTTAGAATTGCATATGTTACTAATTATATTTCTATGGGCCATATTGCTGTAGAATTAAAATAGGTGATTCCTGTTAACTTTCAAAAAGTAGGAACTGATAGCATGGTAAAAATATTTAACATTTGAAGCATGCTTTATGCTTTTCAATATGTGCTTTTATTGTATGATTTAACTTGATATGATGAATTAATCCAGGATCATTGGAATGACTACCATTCCATAATCTTCCAATTTAATACATCCAATTTAATTTCCAAATACTGCATCTATCAAAGGATTGCCTTTTAACATCCAAAAGCACTAAAAGCAGGCAATAAGACAAAAATTCTTGAGTTAATTGAAATTGTGCATTCCCAGGGAAAGAAAGCAAAGTGTCTACTTTAGGTACATGGTGATTCCCAACTTTCTGACCCTCATCTATGCACATACCATATTTGGCCCACAGAACTTGAGATATTCCTAGCTAAGGGTACTACAGTGGGTTACAGGAACAGTCAGTTTTATTATCAATGCCTCATGGGCAACTGACTCTCAGGGAAGGAGAAACAACTTCCAGACTACAAATCAGCCTGGGGAGCTTATGGGAAGCTTTTATAAAAATGTGCTTTAAGGTGGCGAGCAAACCCAGCTGAAAACTGGTTAAGACTAGAGCAATAAATGAAGTTGAACACAGGAGATGAATGAGCAGGTTTGTTGTAGTAAATCAGCGATTTTCAACCAGTGCGCCACAAGACTTTTTAAAACGTGAAACTTAGTCAAGGACACTGGCCTCTTTTCCATTAGATTGACAAATCAGAAAAATGACAACAGCCAACACAACAATAGCCATCTAGTATGAATGAATCAAAATTAAACCCATTCTTTTTGTCACATAGGCAAAAAAATGTATAAAACATGTTTTGGTATGCCACAGAATTTTAGTAATTAGTTTACGTATTCTGTGTGATGAAAAAGGTTAAAAATCGCTATGGCAAATTAATGAGGAATACAAGAAAACACAATATATTGCACAAAGGACCATGAAGCTCAACCAGACAAAAGAACACATAGGTTCTTGTGACAGGTCAGACATCCTCTTTGCCTGTCCAGTTAGGTAAGAGTCACCTTTTCAGACTATCCAGAGCTTCTAGAAGCTAAAAATATTCACTGCTGTCCTCTGCTGGCTAGAACTAGATTGTTTTTACACATAGCAAAGAACTGTTGGACACATAAAGACCTGTACAGTTGAGTATATGAAGAGACAGTGGATCACCTACAGAAACAGGCTGAGCATGGTTTGTTGTGCTGCACTGGTGAGCATGCAATATTATTATATGTATCACATGAAATATTACTTGTAAATAATAACCCTATCATTTACTGAGTACTCATGAGGTATATACCAGACACTTTATGTATATATATCTCTGATTTATGGATGTTAACTTCCAAGGTGAGTTTATTGCCTCATTTTATAGGTGAGGAAGATGTAGATAAGAAAGGTTATGAAACTTGTTAAAGGTCACACAGCTAAGAAGAACCACTATCTGGACCTCAATCTAAATCCTTTCAATATCAAAGCTGTTCCACCACACCAAGGCTCTGCTTAACAAAGCCTGACATCTAGTAAGTACTCAATAAATGTTAGTTTTCTTCCATCATTATGGCATTCTGACATCATTTTCCTATCTCCTGCTAATTTAGTCACCATTAGCAACATAGGAAGCATTTTATTAATGGTGACATCCATAGGATGTAAAACATCTGTAGGTTTTACCTTCCCATGTAGTAAAGTATAAATAAAAGTCCCCAATGCCCTTTCAGCCATGCTTGAAGCAAAGGAACGAGTCAGGAGAAGCCTGATGTCAATGCCAGAAAAAGTCCTCAATCTGCAGGTATGTGACACTGGTAAGACATCGGCCAACATACATTCCTGAAGCAGGTGGCACATGTCTTCACATACTAAGCAATGACAGAGGACGTTGATGGTGATGCAATGTTGGACAGTGGATGGGGATTAAGAGAGGACTGGCCAACTGAAAAAGGAGGCACTGGCCAAGGCAGCAAAGAGGCTCGGTGCTTGCAACAAGGCTACTGCTTAACAAGAAAGAAGGCTGTACCTTCACAGCCACGCTCGATCTGTCCGCTGCGATGGAGGGCATCGTTGATGAGGTCTGGCAGACGCCCATTCAGGTCCACTGATGCCAGACAGCCCTGAAAGCCATCCCGGGAGGCCACAAGCTTCGGGAGGTTGCTATACATGCCTTGGGCCAGACCTGCCATGTACAGGTCACCTGAAAAGGAAAGTAGGTAGTAAAAGCAAATGAGTCAATGATTGGAAACCTGGTCAACTAAAGCCAGTGTACCATAGGCCATTTATTTAGATAATGATAATAGAACTGGGGGGAAAACACAGCATAATCAAAATAATTATCAGAGTTTCTACATTGTACAAAGAGAAAACACATTTCTTATGTGTCATTATTTTTTTTTTAGATATCATCTCACATTAATCACCACATACAGTCTAGGAGGTAGGTACTGTTACTATTGTATATTATATAATAAAAGCCTAGCAACCAAAATGGTGGAATGACCAGAACAACCAGAGACCAGAATGACCACAGCCCCTCACCTTGGCTGGCTGCCGCCTAGCGAGTGCTTAGGGGTGAACAGGCAGGCATGTGAGCAATTAGGGGCCAGAGGTCCCAGATTGTGAGAAGAATGTCTGACTGCCAGTTTAGGCTTGATCCGCCCAAGGGGTCCCAGATTTTGAGAGGGTACAGGCCAAACTGAGGTACTCCCTCAACCACATGCACGAATTTTGTGCACTGGGCCTCTAGTTTTATAATAAAGCTTAACATTTCAACCATACCATATAGTGAATGCTTTTCACATCCTTATTACCAATGTGATGCTGATGGTTTTACAGACATTATTCCATCAAACTTCTTAATGGCCCATAAATTTAGCAACAATTACTATCCTCATCTTAAAAAAAAAGTATACAGAAGCTGTCTAAAAAAAATTTACCAAAGTCCTCCCAGACAAAATCATTCAAGTGAAGTTCCAAAACCTGGATTTTCTCATCTGTGTTAAGTGTCTCTTCTCATTTTGCCATTTATCTCCTCATCACTTAGCCTGCAAGTTGCCCTGAGAAAATGAGCCATTCCTTGAGGAGTGGTCTAAGTAAACACTGAATATATTACCTTATAGTATAACTCAATGTCACTGAAAAAGAATATGCATAATGAATAAAAAGTACAGAGTCCTCATAAGCTGTAGTGTGTCTCTGGAAACAGCCTTTCAATGGTAATAAATGCTCTAACAAGGATGAATTTCTCTATAAGGTTTACCTTTCAAATCCAGGTTTTTGGCACCATTGATAACCTGAGTGACCACTTTCGTGTCCACTTTCAGGCTGTGAGTGTTACTGTTGTCCCGGGTGATGACAACATTGTGCCATTGGTTGTCATTCAGGGGGCGGTCACTGTTGCCCTTGATCACATTGGGGCCATTCCCCAGGTCAAACACGTAGTGGATGTACCTAGGAAGGAAACAATCCCCCGATGACTTGAGATTTCCTGAAATCATTTAATGGCAATATGTGCATAGTGACATATGAGCCTTCGAATCACCCACGTTATACTGGCATCACAGAGGAATAATGAAAGCTTCTTATATCCTAATAATTTAGGAGTCAGATCCTATTATACAAGACTTTGCTATTGTTTGATACTCACAGAATCTACTTCTTTAACACTACCTAGGAAAAATCAGAGCCAGGAAGTATTGCAGGTGGTATACTCCAAAATACTAGGGAACAACATTTAAATTCACAGTCAATCATGGGTCTGTTTTGGGGTTTTTGTTCTTACTTTGCTTTTGTTTTGCCTATTTTCCATCAAATGGTAGTAAAATGTCTTGTAGATAGAAGAGATTTTTTAAAATTTACATTTATGTTCTCATGATATAATGAGAATATACTAGTATATATATATATATATATATATATATATATATATATCACTGAAAATATACTAATATATATTTCATTTATTCCTATAAATGTACCCCCTATTCTTCTTTTGCAAATATGAGGTTTTTTCCATAGGTTTAAAGGCTACATTTTCATATTAAAAAAAATCTGATAGTATTGAGTTAGTAGAAGACTTCAAATAAATGTTTTCTCTCCCTTCTAGCCCTAATCATCACATAAGTATTTTAATCAATGAGGATGAGAATATGTATCAGGACACTTTTTCTCATGTCTCTACTTTATGTTTGAGATATTATTATAAGCTATATGATCCCTTCTACTTACCCCTTGACTAGCTCAACAGCAATGAAGTCATTGCCATCCCCACTATTGAAGAGAATGAAGCCATCGGCTGAGGTGGTCTTGAACTGGAAGAAGAGGTGCATGGAAGTGTAGGCCTGCAGGGTGGCCAGGCTCAGGTAGCTGCTCTTGGTCTTGAAGGTGACAGGGTCAGCGATAATATTCCTCAGTCCAAAACGAGCCTTCAGTTCACAGTAGTCAATGTCACCATTTTTGCATAAGTCAATGTAGAGCAGGCCATTAAACATGAGGCTCTGCAAGTGGCCGATGAAACTGGAGGGGACAACGGAGATGTAACGTTTCTCAGTCATGATACCAGTTTCAATATTGTGGAATTCCAAGCGGGTGTGATCTCCCAGCATTGTACCTGTGAAAATCATAAGTGAGATACCAACAAGAAAAAATATCATGTTTTGTCATAGCACCTTTAATATATATTTTAGGTCTAGCTCCCCTTTCCCCCAACATACACACACACACACACACACACACACACACACACACACACACAATATTGTTTTCTTAAGTCATTTTCAGAAAACAAAATACTCAGTACACCATATAGTTGATGTGGCCTCATTGGGGAGCTGGTTACTCCAGCCCAAGTTATATACTGTGAATCCCATGTTGTCATCCAGCTTCTCAGATGGCCCACCATATATGAAAAAAATACAAGATCATGCGTAACTCAAGTTAAAGGATAAAACTCTTGGTTTTCTTCATTCGGGGGAAAAAATGGGTCCTGGTATATACTATAAGAAGTCAAGTCTTTTTTCACCCCAATCCTTATAAAGACACAA
Source organism: Pipistrellus kuhlii (assembly GCF_014108245.1). Lineage (NCBI taxonomy): Eukaryota > Metazoa > Chordata > Mammalia > Chiroptera > Vespertilionidae > Pipistrellus > Pipistrellus kuhlii. The sequence goes on from NW_023425404.1 coordinate 8,563,029, forward strand.
CAAACAAACCTTAGTTATGCACTGCAAATAATTCACCACCTAATGATTCAGTAGCTAGTATAGACATGCACACATAATGGCATTTTGGTTAACAACAGACTGCATATACAACAATGATCCCATAAAATTATAATGGAGCTGAAAACTATTGCCTAGTGATATTGTAGCCATGGTAACATCATAGCATAATGCATTACTCACATGACTGTGGTGATGCTGGTATAAACAAGTGATGCTAGTATAAACAAACTTACTACTCTGCCAGTCACATAAAGGCATAGCACATACAATGATGTACATGACATACTTAATAATGATAATAAACAACTATCTTATCAGGTAATGTATTTACCATACAATACTCTTTATCACCATTCTAGCATGTACTTTTTCTACTTATAAAAAAGTTTGCTATAAAAATGTATGTGGTGTTACACTGGCAGCTGCCTCATTCATCTTGTGTTTATACATATTTTGATTGCATAATTTTCTCTTGTGCTTGATTAATCTCATGTTGGTTTCTACAGTAACATACTATACAGGCCTGTAGCCTAGAAACAATAGACTGTACCAGATAACCTATGTGCCTATATCAGGACACTTCTTCTCATGTCCCTACTTTGTGTACTAGTAAGACTTGCATATAGTAAACCATACTATCTAGGCTTACATAAGTACATTCCATGACATTCACACAACAACAAGATCATATAAGGCCACTTTCTTAGACCAGATACTTGTTATTAAATAGTGCATAGCTGTAATTCTGGGCAAGTTTCTATTGTGAAACATCTGTTAATTTCATTTTCCCAGCAATTGTTGCTTTTTTTCTGAATATAACACCCGGTTTTCTTTTGAAATCTACCTTCCCCACTTTACTTTTAAACCATCTAGGCTAGATGAAGCTGATCCCATTCTGAAGTAATCAAGCTACTTAGACTGAACCACTCCACCACTCTTCTCCCCAGCCTTAGAGTAAAAGCTAAGGACTAAGAATCCTAGCATTCATCTCAAGCACTTGGAGGGGTTGCTAAAATACAGTTGATTGGGCCCTACCCTCAGGGTTTATTATTCAAGAATCTGAGGTGAGGTCTGAAAATCTGCATTTCTAACAAGTTCTGAATTGAAGCATTAAAGGCTGATCTAGAAACCAATGTCAGAACCACTGTGCTAGCAACACCCAAACTGGTCCAGTAGTGATCAGCTCCAGGGATTTTGTGAGAACATTTACAAAACAGTTGCCTTTGCAAGAAAGGCTTGTTGAATGGGGTAAGAAGAAGCCTGGATTACCAGCATCCATGCAATTATGGGAGAGACTGGGCCTGCCTAAGTTGTGGGGGCATAGAAAACAACCATGAAATGGACAAACACAATTTTTCTAGGATTACGTCATTTGAAGATCTGAATCCAGCCAGCCAACTCAGACTTTAATTCCATTTTGTGCTTAAAGCCTTTGAGTTGAGCTTGTAATATTTGTGATGGAAAGATCTCCAGATAATACAAATCATTAGACCTTTTTCCTCACCTAGTTTACCCATATCAGAAAATCATATAAGATCGAGATTGAAGAAGGGCTTGGATCTGTAATAGAAAGGAAACTAACAGTGGAATTTGAACACTTAGTCCAGGGACAGAGACTAATTTAGGGTTCAATGAGTGACTGAAGCAGGAATAATGAGAAGGCACACAGAAAAAGATACACATAGACTGGAAATTTTAACAACAAAGTTAAGAAAAAATCATTAGTATGGCTAGAGTACAAGGTGACTCCCTGGATATTCACACAGAGATAAGTCATTAAAATTTAGCAAGTTATTTCCTAATGCCTCAATGTTTAACGGGAGAGGAGAGGAATTACCTCTGCCTACCCTCTCCTGTTATCTTTTACATTAAAGAGACTTGACCAGCAAGACACTCCTGGTGTCTCTTTATCCCCTCTCTCTTTCATAACTTTCCAGGGGAAAAAAAAAAGGAGTGACATAATCTAAAAGATTAAAGATAAACTGCAAAGCAAAACTATGTGCAGCGCTTAGACCCTGGAATTTCCTGTTTTCCTTTAGGGAAAAAATCTGCCTTCAGAAAGCACCCACTCTACCCCATTCACCCACAGCATGGGTGCTGGCGGAGCAAGCCTTGCTTCAGTGAAGGCTGCCTGCCCCAGTCCTGAATTAGTGTTCAACTGAGCAATTCCATACAATTCTCAGTTCAGTAGATATAAACCACATCTTTCAATATCAGTGTTATCATTAATAAAAAATTATATTTCATTTTGACTTGCTATGCATTTTTCTCTATTGGCATAGAACTCAGGTGGCAAAAAAAGAGAGGGTCATTCATAATTTTTTAGTCCCTTAAACTTCAATATCTAGAAAATCCAAGTAGATTGCACCCTCAGATACTCAATATTAATTTTATCTCTATGGGAGCATACTTGAGACCTAATTCAAAAAAATTGTTCATACACACAAAAATCAGATTCGCATTTATGAGCATCTATGTGGTATTTTGACAACTAGTTACAAATCATTCTCAATATAAGCAAAAACAAAATAATGATGTTGGTTAACTAAATATCAAAATGTAATAGAACAAAAATCAAAATGCAACATAAATCTGCTAACAATTGAATAACTAGGAAAAAGAATTACTGCATAAAATAACTTAGTATTGAAAACAGGACTGGTCATGAAAATGCAAAGTAGCCTAACCTAAATTCATGTGCTCTGAAACACTGAAGTAATGGAAATAAATACCCAAGGTCAATTGGGCTATAGCTGCTTATATCAGCTGAATAATGCGAAGGTGAAAATCATAGCCAGTTTCCATGGGGACACAGGAACATGGAACCATGATGACACTGGTGGTCATGCTAATTTTTACTTTATGAAAAAAAGAATAAACAAAACAGCAATGAGAACCAAAAAGTAACAATGGGGTGCCCACTAGTAAAGACTGCAGTTCCAAAAGGAATCTAAAGAGTCCGTTTCAAAGTCATTTGGGAGCTTTTAAAGAAATTATGGATTAACTGACCTCCAAAATTAAGGGGTTAGGAAATTCTTCTCACTAGAATATGAATTTCATAAAACCAGAAAATTATGTAAGGTAAGAAAATCAGGTAAAAATTACACGAAAATCATATAAGGTTGAAATTGAAGAAGGGCTTAGATAATAGAAGGAAAACTAGCAATAGAATTGGAACACTTAATCCAGGGACAGAGACTAATTTAGGGTTCAGGATGTCTAATGGCAGCTTCCACAAAAAATTGGTGAGAGGTGCAAAGGAAGTGATGTGGGGCCAAATTGGAAAAGAAATTCACTTCTCCGTACACTAAAAGAAACTCACTTTTATGTGGGTGTAGGTTCCCAAAAAGTATACTATTTTACCCAGAGAAAGCATCAAAGGCATTGCTTAAAGTTTCAAATATGTATAAATTTAAACATAAAAATTTTAAAAAGCTGTGTATTACCTAACCAGTATTAATAACCAGGAACCTTTCCATTCATCTTCTCTGAAGGCCATCTGTAGACTAAAACTCCTTTACAATTAAATGTGGAATGAATGTACACGCCACAGCAGCTGCTTCCAAATTTTAGAGGAAAGAGGAGTAAGTGGGGAGAAAGATATCAAGGGAAAACCAAGACTAGTGGATATCCCTTAGACAGGCACTATGCTAGGCACTTCATAACCATCATCCATGTCATGATCTCAATAAAACAATAGGAAGGTATCATTATCTAGGTTTAGATGTGTGCACCCTTAGCTTAGAGAGGTCAAACAATGCAACCAAAGTTCATACAGGCGGTAAATAGTAGAGCCTCACATTGAACTTAGATGTATTTAATTCCAAAGTCCACATCTTAACTTGCATACTATACTCTCTTTAGAGAAAAGTTTTGACTAGTTCCTTACATTATTACCCAATAAAAGGAACTTAACTGGTGATAACTGCTTTGATGAGTTCACATTTCTTCCCAGAGACCAAGTATCCTAATGCCATAGGCCTGTGATTGGCAAACTGTGGCTTGTGAGCCATATTCGGCTCTTTGGTCCCTTGAGTGTGGCTCTTCCACAACATACCACGGCCTGGGTGAGTCTATTTAATAGAAGCAGTGGCTTTAGAAGGAGTTTAAGTTTAAAAAATTTGGCTCTCAAAAGAAATTTCAATCATCGTACTGTTGATATTTGGCTCTTTTGACTAATGAGTTTGCCCACTGCCATAGGCAACATATGCAGCACCTTCCCTAGCCCAGCTATGTTGCCTCAATCCATATGCACACCTTCACCTTCATGTTTCACTGAAGGCCCACAAGAGTTTACAGACCAGCTCACACCATGGAAAAATTAGCCAAGTTCAAGCTGTAACTGCCCATGAGACATTCACACATATGTGGATGAGTATGTAGGCTCTGAGGCTAGACTACCTGGGTTACCTAACTTTTCCGTGCCTCAGTTTTCCCATCTGTGAAATAAGTATGAAACTATCAGGATTAAATGTATCATTGATACATTTAGTCCTGATAGTTTCATACTTATTTCACAGTACTTAGAACAGTGCCGAGTGCTCAAACTGTAAGCTGCTACTAAATCTTCATAATTTATTTTCCCCTATTGTCTGAAATATGTTAGTTTTCTGATTATGTTATTTGTTGTTTTCTCTCTCTTCTGAGAATACAAGATCTTTAAGTAGGAACTACTTCTTGCAACTTCTAGATATCCTACAGCAGAGGGCCTGAGGACAGCAAATATCCCTGGCACCTGAGAAGGAGGCTGTATTAGAGACATCTACTCTGGAGTCAGGGCCTGGATCATCACCATTTCTGCATATGAGGGACCTGGCCAATGCCAAGAGCTTGGCAAAAAAAAAAAAAATCATAGAAATCCCTTAGCAGAGGCAACTTGACCTCCCAGTGGCTCCCAGACACAGAGAGATAAGTGAAGAAGAAAAAGGCTTCCAAAGGCTCAGAAAAGGATACACAATGTATCTACAATCCTCAGCTCCACTGCTCCCATACCCACTTTTCCCTCTTCTACACAGTACATACCCTCTTCTCCACAGTACATATGCTGTAAAATGTTTTAATAAAAAAAAAAAAGTTCTGGAACCAAATAAATTTGGCAAACATTGCACACTTAATTATTGATGATTGGCAATTCGAATTAGAATATTAAAGGCTCCAAATAAGTCTTACAATAAAGAAATCCACTTTGGGTTGTTAAATTTAACATTTTCTAAATCTTTCTCTGATATTTTGTTAAGGTGAAGAAGAATTTTCTCATGGGAATCTTGGGCCAATGACCTTTTACAGCGAGGTTCTGTACGTGCAATATGGAGAGAGAGAGGTAGAGGGAGAAAGCAGCATGGACCAGAGTGTACAAAGAAAAGAAGGTGACTTTGCACCAGCAGGGAGTTCTTAGTGATATGGTCAATTCATGCAGCATTAGCCCAAATTCTGAGGAGCATAGCCCAAGGGAGGTAGTCTTAATTTATTCTTGATAATAGAAACCCAGGTTAATCAATCAATCAATCCTTATAACAGTCAACTGAACTTAATACATTTCCAGGAAGATATTATATTATAATAAATGAAAACCGCCAGGCTGAGGAATATTTATTTCTTTGCTTTTGATTTCTTATGAGTCTGACCTATTCTTTGCATCATTTCTACAAACTAGCTTAAAATTTGACACCCTGGGGAACCTTAAACAGCATGAAAGGGATTACTAAAAAAGCCAATAATACACTACTTAATAACATGAGAACTGAGTGGTATTTTAATTTCACTGCCTGATTTTATGACTTCTGTGAGCTAAAATTAAAATTCCCTAACCCCTTGTCACTGTGAAAAGCAATCCAAGGCTGTAGCTCATACACAATATGGCTCTTTTCTTCTCCCAGATTTTTTTATCCTTATGGTTGCTTTTTCCCCCCCATCAATGGCAAAGTAGGGGGTAAGGCGGAAAATGAAAGAGCTTCATTAATTTCAAATATCAAATTACTGGATGGCTTGGAAGTGCCATGGTTTAGTCCTGTTTTTAAATTATTAGTGGAAAGTGGAATAATTACCTATATTCTAAAGTTTCTGTAAGAAATAATAACTGAGGGAGGCAATACCCACATGTACTCTCAGTTCTGGGGCTCCTTATGACTATTGCTTTCAGGGCATGCGATTTCTTATGGAAATAAAGAGACTCACTGTTTGGAGAGATTGGTGTGTGGTCGCCATCTAGTGGCTGGTATACAAAACACACTGTGAAGAGCATTGCTTTTGGCTTTGCTGGGCTAAACCCAGAGGAGTTAGCCAGGCATGTGTCACTGACCTGTCTTTGCAGACTCCTGTAGGCACTAATACTTAATGGAGAGTTCTTGAATAATTAATTAAGGTTGGATATGGGTTCTAAACCTTTAATTATTTTTACATCTCTTTGCAGACATTCATTACACAAGGCTAAGTTACCCTGCCAGCTCGGAATAGTGCTATGGCTCTGTCTTCATTTTGGGAGAAGCAGAGTGGATCTCAAAGTCTACCTGCTGAATTGTATTCCCCACCTCACCCTAATCTCTACTTTATGTGACAAATCACTTTCTTATGGTGGATTATGATGCCCAGCAAGCAGCTTGATTTGGTGGAATCACACAGACATTAATTTTGAGCTTATGTACATAGCTCCCCCGAAGTTTCATGTTCCCCTTATGTAAAATGACAGTAAGTACACTAACCTTTCAAGGTAATTTACAGAACTTTAAGGAGCTGATATGAGTAAGAGAGCTAACTTAGTCCTTAAAGATAAGTGGGCACTGATATATGCCTCACACTCTACCTCCACTCATAGATTCTCTTTCTCTCCACACACAACACACACACACACACACACACACACACACACTCACACACACATTGCCTTGCACACATGCACACTATTATAATTACTGACTTCAGAAGTAAAAAGAGCTCAGGCTTGTGAATATAAAATTAAATTATAGGATCAATATTGCAGAAACTTTATATTAAGAAAGAACGTCAGAAATAATGGAGTTTCCATTTTTAAAATGATGAAATAAGTAAAAAGAAGTTAATGTACTTATCCCAAAGGCAAAAAGCACTTTAGTGACAATGATTATATTAAATCCCAGGGCTCCTGATCCCAATCTGATGTTCCTAGTCACAGAAATGACTTAGGCCACGGACTTCATTTAACAAAGTCCAAAAATGGTGACTTAATCCAGCAGAGAATTAACATCAAAGTCCAGTTCCTATGCCAACAGTGTTCCATGTAATACCCCTGCTGCCCCAAGTTTTCTTTTCCCATATGGACAAGAATCCTAGATAACAGGTATGCAATGCTGTGGAACAGGAGAGGGTGTAGATTTATGGGATGCAACATTTAAGATGCACTTGAAAGTGACCTCTCTTGCACCCTAGACCTCATTAATTACACTCACCCATCAAATTCTACCTGAAGAACTGTCTTCATAAACCACTCCTGCAATCTCTAGCTCCAGCTGATAATCTTCTCTTCTGATGGACAGTTATAATCTAACCCACATGAATTAGGAGTTCATTATATTGCTTGTCTTATTTTTAAATACCTGAGTCAAATCTAATTTATTAAACTGATTCATTGAGGATGTGAGTAATCTCATCTTCCCTTTTATACTCTACAATCCTCAGCAAGCTATTGACATATAACAGGTTCTCAAGAAATATATACTGCTTGTGTGAGGCTCTGAAGGTCTCTCGCCTACGTGTGGATTCATTCACTATTTCATAATGAATGAATTTTATAGTCACTGCCCTCCTAGGATGTAAATTCCCCAAGGCCAAGGACTTGCCTATGTGTTCATCACCATATCCTCAGTGTCTTCCTAAGTAGCTCTTTGTACAGAGTAGGTACTCAATTAATAAGGACTAAATAATGACTGGTTATTCAGCACCTTCTAAGTACCATGCACTGACTGAGGTACTTACATTTCCCTATTGTTTATTAGAATTTCTGACTTATCTATCTCCCTCTACCATTGAGTGACTGATGTATTCATTGAGAGAAAAAACTGGTATTGGGGAAGTTGACTGATTACTGCTTTTTGAATAATTGAATAATAGAAGGATCTGAAGAACCCTACATCTATTTTCCAGACACATACTCAACTCCTAAGGAAAGAGACTCATCAATATATAAATACAGTACTTGGTCAGTTCTTTAATACAGATCAATGAAAAGAGATTTTGAAAATACAGAGGAGGATCTTCTTAGTCTTGCCCTAGCTTGTCAACAGAGAACATGACATGTGACTTCTACTAAGCCAAATAACATGTTTGGAAAAAAAGCCCTTGAAGCATTGAATGACCAAGAGGACTAGGAGAGCAAGGAGCAACACATCTCACTACAGCTGTACTCACCCTCAGCCACATCATCGTCGACAGTTAACTTAAGGCTCTTTCCTCTCCGCACCACCCGAACGGTGTGCCACTCATTGTCATTGAGCTTCTGCCCGGCATACAGGGTCTCAGGTCCTTTGCCTAAGGATAGTGGTAAGTGCCAAAATTAGAAACATCCTAAAAGTAGCGCCCATGACATCAGAATTGCCAAAGCCACACTGGTGTCCATGACCAAGTAGCATTTAAGGAATCATATCCCACCCTCAACCAAAGCCTATCCAGTGTCACCGATCCAATAGGACTCTCACTAGTAGTCTCCATGCAAAAGTCTCACTCAAACATAAAGGAAAATGACAAAGGAATAAAAGAAATGGGTGCCTTCCTTTATCTATTGATGCACAGTTTTAAGTGCCAATGACAGTAAGTGACCACCTACAGGAAACAGGAGTCAACTATTAATTTTTCCCCCCCAAATCTTAGATTTCAGATGAATTTCTTGAAGATACAGAAAATTCATCCCATATTAAAAAAAAAAAAAAACCCTTTGTTTATTTAGGCATAGTCCACCAGTCTGGCTTTTGGAGAGTATCCACCCATAGGATGAGTGAAGAGCTCTGTAACATATGCTCCTAATATGACATTTCCCATCAGTACCCATATAAACCACAATAGTAATCACCACAGTAATATTAAATATCAAGGTATAAAACCCATTCTAAATAATGCTCCTGAAGGGAATTGGAAGACCCCCTAAATTGTCTAATTGTTCATCATTCTCCAAAAAGATCCAAATTCTAAAAAATGAAATAATGTAAAATTCAAAAATTGAATCTGTTTAAGACAAAAAGAATGTTTGGTGCCACCAAATAAAGGAATTAACTATGTTGTCTCAAAAGATTGAGATAATGGTCAAGTACACCCTATAAAGAGTTGGGTGGAAAAAGAAATTATAGTATTTAAGGACAAAAACTGGCAAGATAGATTCTGAGGCTTTAAGACAATTCAGCTAGCAATGGGGGAAAGAATGTCAGGTTTCACTCACAAATGAATTGAGATGTAAATTTAAAAGATAAGAAAGACTTCATAGAACGAAAGAACTTAGGGCAAGCTTATTTTCTCTCTGTGACTAGCTGAGCCCACACAGAAAGATAATGCTTAAATCTTCAAGATATAGGAAGCTATATCTCTGGACATAACTTGAGAAAAAAGATGAAATATGTGATTGGCCAGTACACTGCTATGCCTATTATGCATTGGAAATATTTCAGAAGACCATACATTTGGCTCTCAGGAACAGGAACACCGGGCCAGGTACAAAGTAGGTGTTGAATCTATTATATCTACATGGATCTTTATTTCTTTGGAAAACATTAAATAAAGTCAATACATTTTATGTGTCATTTTGAAAGTTTCATTATACGCATTGGGAAAATGTAGATTTGCAGTTGTATGCAAGCAAATCACAGAGTTCATCCTTGTATTGCTATTTATTCTTATATTATCTAGTCACACAACTGTAAACCTACTTTTGCCCACCCAGTATAGCTTTTACTAGCTACTTTGCCTGCTTCTCTAGTCCCCAGACTAAAGATACTATATACTATATAAGGAAGAAAATAAAAGGGAGTGTATTTGGGCAGAGAGATCTTTTAAACTAGGTAATTTAAAATTGTACCTTTTAATTTTGAGTAATTGGTATTCCTATTCAATGTGTATTACATGAGATTTAATAGCAGTTGAAGTTTGGGGAAATTTTCTCCTTGAAAAATAAACAGATTTTCAAAGTGGAAAGATGTATTTGTATTGCAATGTATTCAGCAGGTGATTTGTACTTACAACCTTCCAGAATGCAGCTACACCAGAAGTGCAAGTCAAATTCACAAGAATCCTGAGAATTCAGCGAAGAAACTTGGAGTGAACCAGTGTACCCTGAATTGCGTAAAGGTTCCTTGAGATTAATGAATGGCAGAAAAAAAATAATTCCATAATAAACCACTTGACATCCAATCTTAGCTTTTTTTTATGAGGATGGCTGTCTTTAATATTATCTAAAATCTATACATTAGGACAGGATTTTCCTTACATTTCAACTCACTAGATAGCACTATTCATCATCTCATTAAATTCAGGTCTAAGGTGGATGTAGCTGTCACCTTTACAACAGCAAGCTGTGTGGACATTGGGAGGAAATGGACCACATCATGTGTGGGAACTTTGAAGCAAGAACAGGTGTTCTCTGAAGAAATAAATTTGCCTTTGATTTTTTTAATGTTTTTATCCTATTTATTCCACATGCAAATGTTTTGATAGGAAAGAAGTAAAGGAAGATGTGGAAGATAGTGGCTATGGGTGCAGAACTATTACAAATGCAGGTCCTCCATAGATGGCCATCTGTTCCTTAGGCAATTTTTGCAAATCACTTAATGTTTATGACTGGGGACAAGATGAGAGGAAGCAATACTAACACACACAGTCAGCTTAGGACATTGCCACATTAGTGTCATATTAGCCACTGAGATGTAAAACCAACCTCACTCAGCCCAGTGCATTTTAAATGCTGCTGACATTTTGCTGGGACTTCCACCCTTCTTGGTGTCCTTGAAACAGCTGTTATTAAGGTCAGATTCAAGCAAACATATTTAACTGTCCATTTTGACTCTACGACTTTAGGATGTGAAAAAGCCACTGAGATCTCACATGACCTAATGCCTGGTTACACTAGAGACCTCATCCCCCAATATTCTTACTCTTGGAGTAAGAAAAAAGGTTTACATCCATCTGCTTAAAATGCCAGGGAAATGAGTATTATTCAATATTCTCTTTCAAGCAATAAATACAGAATTCTCAGAGAGCTTTTGGAAAATGTGTAGCCTCAGAAAGTGGAGGGTCAATGGCATTTATCTTTAATTGAGCCAAAAGATCGCTTTCTCCCACAAGAAGGAAAGTGATGTTGAAACTCAGCTGGAAATGTAGTCAAACAGAGGGGAAGAGCGGATCTAATGTGGAGTCTAAGAATAACGTCATATTAATAAAGTGATGCATGAGCCAACCTCAGCTGCAAGCTGAAACACACAAACTCTTAGGATTTAAAAGCAGGAGGATCTAGTTTGGGAAAGGAATTCTCTGGAAAATTCTAGCACAAAGCCAGTCAAGCAGCATCAGTAAAATAACAAATGTAAAAAGTCTCTCTGGGGAATAAAAAAGTTCTCCCCTCTAAACCAAAGATGGCTCAGCTAAGAAGGATAAACTATTTAAGTGGTAATTTAAGTGGGAACTTAAAGCAGCAACAACAAAAATCAAAGCCATCAGTTGCTTTGTGTTGCCTTTTTTCTTTTTAGTGGCTCAGAAAAATATGATCTGCAATTAGGTACATATTGGATACATGAAATAGATGCCTGTTTCCTCCTCTCATAGCTTACATAGTAAATATTGATCACACAAAAAATGTTTGATTCCCTTTTAGGCTGCCTAGATCCTCAATGTTTGATCTAAATCCATAAACTAGTAAGTTACCTGACACCCTGTAGGTAAATTTTCCTGTGACTGCAGCAAAAAAACAAAATCACAGATGAAGATTTGCAGGGTGCAGAAATCTGTCTGGATGTTAAATTATTCATTATTGAGGAACAAAGAGCCTTTAATGAATCCTTTGTGCAATATTTCCCAAATGCCCACCTTTGATATAGTCTTCCTGCAAGCCCATTTAGCATCATCTCTTTCAGTTAAGGCTTGTTTCAAAGAAGTTGTCTAATTTACTGATGAATGGGATGTATAGAATGAGACATCCTGGATGAGGGACAAGATTAGATTGCTTAAATTATCCCACAGGAACCCTACAAAAGGTTTATTTAAGAAATCAGAACTAATAAAATCTAAATGAAAAATTAGGAGAAAAGCACTCTTTGAGAGAGACATCACTACTGATTGCTTGGAGGAAGATGACACACAGATATTGGCAAATCATTCCCTGTTTCATCAGATAGGGAATAAGATAAGGTGGGGGAAATCTATATTGGAGCATTCTTAAAGGTACATACCTTCACAAGGTGGACTTTGAATTTTAATTACTTTTAAATCTACATTTTTAGCAGGTTGTTCATCGTACATAATTTTTTATTCCCCCAGGAGCAATATAAAACCAGCAAAACAACAAGATACCCCCAATATGCATAAGTTTGTCAATATATTTCTATGACCTAACCCAGATGGTTTTGCTCATATCCAGGAAGTAGACGTTCCTTCCGTATGCCACAAAGTGCTGTTTCCAAATGTGAGTAGCTCACATTTGGAAACTTTCTGTGCTTGGTGTGAGGGAGGCAGGAAAGAAGAGGGTGGTACCTGTACCACATCACTTTGCTTTACCTAAAAATCTTTCTATTGGTGTAAGTAGAAAAACAAAAACAATAACTAGATTTCCCTTGGAACTATTTTTCACATGAATCAAGATGCATAAAAAATATGAAAATATCTCCCTTGGAAAGGTATAGTGATCATACATCTAAATGATATGGTATATAAATACAACAGATGTCTGTGATACGTTTAAAGATCACCAAGATTATTTAAAAAGAGGAAACTTACCTTCATCTCCACCAGTATCTTAGGTTAGGCTAGCTGAGCTGTGGCTCTAGCACCATTTATTGTGTTAGTCTTCCCACCCAGAGTGAAAGGGTTAGGCATGTGAAAGTGGGGATGAAGGGGTGAAAGTATGGGACCAAAGAATAGGGAGAGTAACAGGAAAATAGGAAAAAAAGCATTTTATTTTCTCTCCAAACAAAAATTCAGGTTGTTTTCTTTGGGTTGACAACTCAACAGAAAGGAAGAGGTATTTTGTTGTGTTTTTATAAATGTTTTACCCCCTAAAAGCATATATCTTCTTTGAAAAAATTTAAAATAATATTTAGTTAAAGAGCCAGTTTGGCAAAATATTTTCATTTTCAGTGGAGTTCTCAAGTCTCAGGAAATGCTGTCATACCTTCTGCCATGGCCATGAAAGGTGTAAGGAACTTCCTGGAATCCTTAGATTAATTAGCATCCCAGTGAGGTGTGTGAGAAAGACAGTTACATAACCTGAGTCCATGCAGCCTCCTCCTAGAGGACCTGTTTCTGGTTAAACCCCCACTAACAACACCACCATTATTTATCAGGCTAGAATAATTCAATGCACCATGGAGCCTGCCACCTAGAACATGTTCAACCATGGATTGTCCTTTTCCCTGTGGTTCATCCTCTACCGTGCCCTTCCAGGTGCTACTAGGTCCTATTAACCTTTAGTAGTATATCATACAGACAATATATTTAACAAACATTAACTGAGCATTGGCATGGGAACAGGCGCTGTTCTAGTGTGGAAATGAAGACTAGATCCCTGCCCTTACATAGTGTAGTCTAGTTTGAGATGGGAGAGGAAGAAGGGCAAGACACAAGTAAAAGAACATGGGCTAATTTCAGGTGGGTTTGATTACTATAAAAAAATAAAATAGGGTAACATGATGAAAAGTCATTGACGTGGGAACAGAGGGTAGCTACTTTATAGGAATATTTCAGAAAGGCCTCTCTGAGGGGACTTCTCTAGTCTTTCTCTGACTTCCTGGTCAAATAGAAGTGAGATGGTCAGAGGAGGCACATTTGAGAAGGAGCCAGGCATGGGAATAGGAAGAGCAAGCACAGAAGCCCAGGATGAGGTTGGCAAGGCAGAGGGACATCAAAAAGCCCACCCTTGTGAGAGACAGTGTGGTAGAAGAGGAGGAGGAGGAAGAAGCAGAGGCCAGCTCCAATGAAGCCCAAGGCCACATGGTAGGGAACCCAAATGCTGTTCTAAATGCAACTGAAAGCCACAGGAGGTTATATGTAAGGAGATCACATGATTTAATTTAAGTTTTAAAAGGTATTGTGGTTGTTACAAATGCACTGAACCCAAAGAATGCTCTAGCTGGTTTGGCTCAGTGGAGAGAGTGTTGGCCTGTGGACTGAAGAATCTCGGATTCAATTCCAGTCAAGGGTACATGCCTAGGTTATGGGCTCTATCTCCAGTAGGGGGCATGCAGGAGGCAGCGAAACAATGATTCTCTCTCATCATCAATGTTTCTATCACTCTCTCCCTCTCCAATGTGCAAATAAATTTCCTCTCTGAAATCAATAAAATATATATTTGAAAAAGAAAGGCCAAGAATGAAAACAAGGAGATGTTCTGGAATGCTGATAAAGACAGGAAATGAAAGTATTGGAGAGGCAGCAGCAGAAATGGAGGTGAGAGGTTAGAGATGTATTTTAGAGGTGGGGTCAGCAGAGCTTGAGGTTGGCTTGGGAGGTAAAGTGGTAATGGGAACAGGAAAGAAAGGAGTCAGTGGTGATTTTCAGGTTTGGTCTGAGAACTCCAGTGGTTGGAGGCACCCTCAACTGTGAAGGGAAAAACACCAGAAAAAGTAAGATGTGATCTATCCTATTAGCTGGCGGGGATAACTTATTTGCATCTTTCCAATCTAGTAGTAATCACACTCAGTATCATCTTCTAGCAGCTTCCTACTGCTCAGAAGTGTGAATCAAAGTTCACTGCTTGTATGATTTTCTTAGTACAGTGTTAATTTGCACCCTGGGCCACCACTGCCTATGAATAACTCGAGTTTTGGATTCCTGTTGTTTTTCTTTCTCTCTTGCCTTCCTTCCTTCTCTCTCTGTTCCTTCTTTCCTTCTTCCCTTCCTTCCTCACTGCCTTTTTCTTTTTTCCTACCCGATTTCAGTTATGTCCTCAGTTCTGCTTGATGCTAGAAAAAGTTGTGCCCCTAACATTACAAAGCAAACCCTGGCAGCCCAATCAATAGGATCTCTAAATTGTGTTCACTGTGTAAAATTGAGATTGGAGCACCTCAATTTTGAAATGGGATGAATCCGGGATAGATATATCTTTAAAGGAACAAATGACTCCACAAAAGATGGGAAAGAATCTTGCCC
Source organism: Pipistrellus kuhlii (assembly GCF_014108245.1). Lineage (NCBI taxonomy): Eukaryota > Metazoa > Chordata > Mammalia > Chiroptera > Vespertilionidae > Pipistrellus > Pipistrellus kuhlii. Next base: position 8,578,359 of record NW_023425404.1, read on the forward strand.
CCAATTTGCTGCCAAATCTCTACCTTAAGTCATAAATTCTGAGCATTGCTTAAGAGTGGTGAGCTCAGGACAACCTCAAGATTTCTTGTGATAATCTCTCTCCATGAAGCCACTTTCCCAGAGATGAGAGCAATTTTCTCAGTAAGAGACAAAAAGAAGCTTTTGTGGATACTGATTCTACTCTTTTTTTTTAAACTTCCTAAAACACACAAGAACTTTTCCCCACCATTTTCATAACATAATTAACACAAATCAGTCTTCTTTTAATGATTTTAAATGTTATTGTGCACAGGGTCTTTCTGACCATATCATCTTATTGTTTAGCACTAAATACAGGGAATGTGCTCCTCCTGACAGATTTCCAATTTAAGTCTGTTTCCTTATGAACTGACCACTTTCTAATAAAAAGAAGAATAAAAAATATCCAATTATGAATTGAAAGGTCTAGTTAATTCATCCTAATAATGTTTTTTTCTTTAAATGGGAACTAGGAGAGGCATAATATACTTTCCATTAGTTTCTTTTCATATGATTTCATAATTGCTATATCTCCATCCATTCCTTCTCAGCCTGGAAACATATACCTCTCCAGTCATTCAGCTATAATTTTATTTTGTAAACCATCACTCTGTCTCCTGTCTCACAGATATATTTTTTTTAAATATCCTTTGTCCCAACTTCCATGCCCTTTGAAGAAGAACATGGTATTTTGTGATCTCTAATAACTAAGTAGAAGGCCTTACTCTAAGAAGGTGTTTAACATAATTAGAAGAAGAAAAGAAAGAAAAAACACTAGCTGGTGTGGCTCAGTGGTTGAGCACTGACCTATGAAAAAGTCAAGGTTTGATTTCTGGCCAGGGCACATGGCCAGGTTGTGGGCTCAATCTCTAGTGTGGTGCATGCCAGAGGCAGACAGGCAATGATTCTCTCTCATCATTGATGTTTCTATATCTTTCTCCCTCTCCCTTCCTCTCTGAAATCAATAAAATATATATTTTAAAAAGAAAAAGAACTATTGAGTGAATAAATAGAACTGAATGAATTAAATAATTAGTAAAATTGTTAGGGAAAGAGAAGAAATGGAAGGGGAGTAGAAGAGAGTTGAAAATTGTATTTTAGCAATAATATGTATTAGACTAATTTGGGAAGGTTTTCAGTAGAGTCATGAATACATATAATTGAACTAATAAGTGAATGGTTAGAATTGTAAAAAAAAAAATAAATGACAGAGTGAATTCACTGAGGGTGGAGGAAGTAAGGGGAGTAGGAGAGACCTGCCCATTGCACATTGGTAGCTGAGTGAATTAGGCGCTCATTCATTGCAGAGCTAAAAGACAGCAGCTCTATATAAAATAAAGACACTGCTTTTCACTTTACATATGTTTTTTCCAGCCAAAAAACAAATACAGCTTTCTGAAAAACTGGTAAGAGGATGAAAGTACTCTTATTAAGAGATGCCAGTTGCTCTGCACATATGATCTTACTTAGTTTTGTAATGTGAAATTGACATAGTTTCCCTAGCTTTACAAATGCAGATTGGAATGGGGGGTTGAGGACAAATATGTGATACCTTAATCAATAAAGAAATTTAAAAAAAGAAAGAAATGCAGAGGCAGAGGCAAGCTCTGCACAGTTCAAGGTCACACACCCATGGAACTCAGTACTCAGTCTGTCTGTTTGTTCTCACAGCTTTGTCATGGTCACACCACTGGGTTGTCACAGTCTAGACATTTGAGGAGGAATAAGGTGAGGGTCATGGAGGAAAAGAGAGTACTGCTAGGTATAAAACAGAAAATCTCATTGGTGGGAAGATGGTAATAAAAAGTATAATCTGATTTTACATTTTAAATTTATTTTCAAGACTAGGCCAAGTCCTAACATATAGAACATTCTAATAAATCCATACAAAGTTAAAAGTTTTTATCGGAAATGAAAGTTGAAGGTAAATCTAGCACACTGGTGTGCACTTGCAGCAGACACTTTTGGTGCCCTGAATTGCATCCCCTAAGCCAACCTAACATTTTAGCCAGATCTCCTTCCCCAAATAGAAAGTACTAAATCTAAGGTAAGAATGACAAAGGAGTGATATTTGCAGCCAGTCTCCTTGGAATGACAATCACAAGGTCTATCGGCTTATGAGATTGATGGCATTAGCTGATTCCCTACTGTGGACAGAGGCAGATGCCACACAGAATGGTCTCCATCACCTGAATGGACCCTCTTATCTTCTTAATATGTAGTTTGTGCAATTGGGGGATCCAGAAGGATAGATTAGCAGAATAAGCACCCTATTCTGATCCTAGTTCTATATGATGATGATCCTTCTCCCTCCAAAAATAATACATATGTAGTTTCAAAACATGAGAAATTACAGCTCTCATCTCACTGGAAATATCATCTCTTTATGATACCCACTAAAATAAAACTTGCAAAACAAGCACATCAAGGAAAAAATTTAAACCAGAACATCAACAGAAAATAGATAAAACGTATTTTAAATAAAATATATTTGTCTCCTCTTAAGTAAGACAGACTTAAATGCAACTGACACTTAATGGGCTAAATGTGGCCTTGGGTAAGGCATATGAAGTGACTATCTTGGTAAACACAACTAATTTTTATATGCTGTATTTACTAGTACACCTTTGAGGAATGGTTTGAGTAGAGGATGGTTGTGAAATTAGGACTATTGACTGCTTTATCCATGAACCCTGAATTTCTGATTATCTGGGGGCATCAAGCAGAAGGAAACTGCTCCTACCATCCACTTCCAGCTGTATAAATGTAGATGAGTTTAATAGGAAAGTTCAATAACTGCTCTAAAGGCACTGTGGATGTTTCAGGGGATAAAAAGATGAAAAAGACACATACAGTGTAATCAAAGACCTTATAATCTACTGGGAAAGCTGAACAAATAAAAACCAACTTGCAGAAAGAATGGATACAGAGAGTTCACTGGGTATCCTGCTGGTGGGGTACTTAATCTACCTGAAAATCTGAATCATTAACTACCTTTTGCACATTTGTTCACCAGGACCATTTTAAGGCAGAGACCAAGACCTTCATTTCTGTACCTTCTCAACTCCAAATAGCAATACCCTTGGCATGCACAGCGGATTCTCAAGGTTGAAGAATAAATATATAAACTTCTTCTCATACTGACATTAGACTCTGTTAGTAACAGGTAATATGAATACTTTATTTATCAGATACCAGTCACCAAACACCATTCTGAGTCTTACCTATAGTAATTAATACATCAATACCACAAGATTGCTGTGGTTGATTGTATTATTTTTACACTATTTGCTATCCATTTCTATCAACTTTTTTTTTTGTTGTTCTGGGGATTCTAATCCATGTCCATTATATAAGGCATTTTGTGTGGCTTGCTTCATAACCAAATAATTATGAGAAGAAGAGGCTTGGGCCACTTAGAAAATTTATAAGTAGCTATCACATGGCTCCTCCAGCTCTCTTGTCCTTTTCCCACAAATGCAAGATGTGGCAGATTGGGGCTGCTTCATCAGTCAATGTCCAGAAATGAGGAGGGCTGCAGCAGAAACATGGTGGACAATTATATGAGTTGGAAATAAAGTTTTGGTTTTCAAAGTCACTGAGATTGCATGCAGAAATTTGGCACTGCTGCATAACTGAGCTCAAGTGATTGATACATAGATCTTATTAATATCTACACTTTATATTGGAGAAAACTGAGGCAGAAAAAAGTTAAGTCAATTTCCCAAGGTCATATAAATAGCAATTGATAGGATTTGAATCTGGAAAATCTGGTTCTATTTTTACCTTAACTACAACACTACACATTCTTCATCAGCCAAAGAATGAACCAAGGATGGCTAACATGCAAAGATTAATTCTCACAGTGAGATATTATACACATGCCCTATGGGGAAAAGTAAATCAAGGTACACAATGGGCATGTCTTTCATTTCTTGTGCATTAAACACACACACACACACACACACACACACACACACACACACACAGAAAGGCAAAGAAGGAAAAAAAAGCATTATTTCATAGGAGAAGGGAGAAACATAGAGAACACTCACAGGAGAATAACAGATTAAAAGAAATATCAATATTTGTCAAATTGCTCAAAGGTAAATCTTTCCTCTGGAAAAATAAAAACTCATGATTTTTATCTTTAAAATGCTGTCAGGACATAAAATATATAAAATGTGTTTAGAAGCATGTATTTTAGAAGCATGAAATTGTGTTGTTTTTCCCCACTTTCATAAAATACACTCGGTTTGTGATCTATACAGGATGATAAAGTGGTCCATCTCACCCAGAGGGGTGCCATTTATGTGCCTGGAACAGTCCTGCCATTATAACTTTTAGGTTTTTCAGAGCTGTTAAAGAGTAATCTTAGCAAATGCTTTTCACATTTTAAACTTGATAAGAAGCATCTATAAAAATATTTAAAAATGAGATTCCCAGGATCCTAGATTTTTTTTTCCTTTTGCCAAACTTTCTTTAGCTCTTTGACTCCATATTCCCATTTGACTTTTTCCCTAGGCTATCTCCTAGCATCTTTTAATTTTCCCAACCCTTTCTCTCCTCAAGCATCTCTCCAAGGGGCATCATCATCTAATTCTTCAAGCCATTAAGCTGGCAGTCATCCTGGGTCCTCCCTTCTCTCTCACCTTCTGCATTCAAACCACACTCCAGGCGGGCAATTCTGTCTGCTAGGTACTGGTATTGCTGAATGTATTATCTTCAATGGATCCCACCCTGCTGCACTGATCCTGGCCTTCCTCCACTCTCATGTTAGGTATTGCTACAGTGGTTTTCTCAATCTCCCTATCTATCAATCTTTCACATTCTATTCAGAATTATGATATGTCAACAGAAACTGCTTCATGTCAGTTCCTATTAAAAACCCCCAGGGCCACTAGGTGTCTAGATACAATGAAAATATGCAAAGATCTTGGGGATATGGCCCCAGCATAAATTGTTATAACCTCCCCTTTCATAACACAGATAATTAATACTCCAACTACATCAAATTGTACCTGAGTATTTCATCAGTTTAACCATCTGTGCTCCTAGAGCCTAAATCAACTATGGCCACATTAAAGCTCTCTCTACCACTCCCTATAATTCACTCTAATTCTATATTTCTTTCATCTGTAATAGAAATCAATGGTAACCCCTTCACAAGGTTTTATGAGGATTCATCAAAGTAATATGTATAAAACATTTAATAGTGACTAATGCCTGGTTACATACTAAGGGAACATTCCCAATTGTCACAATGTTTTAGTGTTTTATTCTTACTATACATATGATTATGAAACCCATATTCAAGGCTCATAGCAAACAAATGTCAATAGTATTGTATCACAGCATATAGCCTTAAAATGATTCAAACACATCACAAAAACAAATTGGAACATGACTTCTATAAGCAAAGAGAAAGCTGCTTCTTTTCCTTCTCCTTCTCCTCCTTCTCCTCTCCTTTTCCTCCTCCTTCTCCTCTCTCTCTCTCTCTCTCTCTCTCTCTCTCTCTCTCTCTCTCTCCCACTCCCTCTCTCTCTCTCCCACTCCCTCTTCATACAATTGTTTGAAGAAGAAACAGAAAGGAAGAAAGACCAAAAGATGGCTGTTTACAGACCATCTACTATAGACCAAGCACACTATTTTCTATATCACACTCAACTCTCAAAAACATAGTAATTTCATGCTGTATGCTGTATGGATTTCTCATGCATTTTACATTAAAAAATTCTGAGGCTCAGAGTTTAAGCAATATATTTGGGCCCATTTAAGTTGAAAGTGGCAGAAACTAGGCTGACATCCATGATTCCAAAAGCAGTGTTTTATCCGTACACCTCAGCTTTTCCATTAGACAAACATTTGTATTAGTCAGTACATTAGAACTCTAGATCAATATCAGTGGCTGATAAAGAAATATTGCTCATAGATCATTTAGATCTGTTTTTTTATTTTTTAAATAATATATCCTTATCACCAATTGTGTGACAAAGAGATGATTTTAAAGACATCAAGATACACATTTCTGTTTTTAATACATTATTGGAAATTCTCCTCCATTCTGATACAGTCCATGTCTGGCATGTGGACACCAGAAATTCTCCAGGTCTGAATCATTGGTTGTGGTTCCCATGGCTGGAGTAGAGACTCAGTGGGAAAACAGGAAGAGTTAAGAGTCATGGGCAGGCCTGCTACAGGTCACAGGGAAGACAGGGATGAGTTAGTGACTAGAATTTTAGAGGCTGATGATGAGCTAGTTGATGAGGGAGGCAAAGAGGGTGTTTTGGAAAGAACAATTAGAAGGTAAGTGGGAGATCTTTGAAGGGTATGTATAGTGGTTCCAAGCTTGATGGAAGGAACTTTGTGGCCCATGTTTTACTAGAGTGACTCTTTTTGGACAAACCCATGCATTGGCTCCAGAACTGCAGACACTATATTGGGTCCTCACTGCTCTAACTACTCAGATGATCCTTGACTTTCAACCAAACATTGGTCCACTGGGCTGCAATACAGAAGCAAGCTCTCCCACCTAGAAGAAAACTCTCAGGTTTCTAAGACTCTCAATGATGCTTCCTTTCTGCACCCCTTTTGCAGAACACTAAAATAGGACCCTGGTCCATTCAGATGGTAAGTGGACAGTGCCAGAGATGGCACAGGTGTTTTCAAGTGAAGGACCACCAAAAACCAGTAGGGATAAAAGAGTATAAAACAACTGCTATTCTTTGTATTGTGACATAACATTTAATTCTCACAACACTGCAAAGTAATAAGCAGTGTAATCCCATTTTACAGATGATGAAAGTAACAACCAGGGGTGTTAAATTATCTTGGCCAAAGGCAAATAACTAGTAAGTAAAACCAAAGCCAGCTTAATCTGAGTGTAAAGCCTTTGTTCTTACACTAAACTGCCTCCTGGAGGAATGATGGAGTAGGTGGCCAGCAGGAACAGACTGTTTTTGTTGGAGCAGGAGTGAAGGTTAGAGAGAATGATTTGATAGAGGAACCAGACATGCTTCTTTAAACTGATACTTGGGCGGGATAAGAATGGGAGTGAGTGCCTGAGGTAGCTGAGAAATCCCAAGGTTGCCATAGATGAAGAAAATAAATACCTGTGGGCTTGAATCATGTTGTTGGGAGAAGGGCCATTCTATCTGGGGTATCTGATTACTCAGTGAGGTTACATTGATTTGGACCTGCCTGTAACATTTGTGGGAATTCATGTTCCCCAATTAGATTCAGGTGTGTCACCTTTATATCACTCATTGATTTTGAGCTGTTTCTGGCTATGAACTCAATGAATCCAGAAACTGTGTCTACCTTTTCCAGATTTAGGTCAGAGCCTAGACATGGTAGTTACTTAACATACATTGATATGACTGTATATATATGAATGTATGTACATGCAGCTTCCAATGGTGAATTCAAATGTTGAATCAACCAACATGCTCAACCATGAAAATAGAAAAGAAATGTAGTTCTGTGCTTATCACATTTAACTATCCTGTCCAATGCTCCATAGATTCCTACTAACACAATACTGGCTACCACTCATGCAGTGTTTATATCTGGCCCAGTTCCCTGAGGGTTAGTGGGAGGACAGCTGCTAACACACACTTGGCACATAGCAGGTTATCATTACTTATTGCTATTATTTATTTATAAAAACATATTGAAGTGATGTTTAAAAAACAAGTAATAGACCCTGGCCTGTTTGTCTCAGTGGTTAGAGTGTTGGCTTGCTGACTAAATGGATCATGGGTTCAATTCCTGGTCAAGAGCACAGGACATATATCTAAGTTGCAGGTTTGATGCCAGCCCCAGTCTGGGCTTGTGTGGGAGACAACCAATCTATGTTTGTCTCTCACATCGATGTTTTCTCCCTCACTATCCCCCCTTTCCCTTCCCTTCCACTCTGACTGGAAAAAAAAATGCTTGGATGAGGTTTAAAAATAAATAAACAAACAAATAAACAAAGTAATACGAATTAACAGTACCTTGGGGGGAAAGTTCAAAAGAAGAAATCAGAAGACAGTTCCACAAGGACCAAATTTTAAAATGACAAGTATAAAAACCTTCCTTACTCTACGAACAAATATCCACCCAATGGTTGCACAAAAAGATGTATTTACTTGTTAGTAAACTAGTAGTCTGGTGCACAAAATTCATGCACTTCATGTACAGGGGGAGGTAAGGGGGTATTCCTCAGCCTGGCCTGCACCCTCTCTGATCTGGGATCCCTTGAAGGATGTCCTACTGCCAGTTTTTCAGGGACCAGGCCTAAACCAGCAATCAAATATCCCTCTCACGATCTGGGACTGCTGGCTCCAGACACTCACCTGCCTGCCTGCCTGCCTGCCTGATTGCCCCTAACTTATCTGCCTGCTGGCCTGTTTGCCCCCCCCACTTCCTCCCACCACTGACCCCTAAATGCCCTCCTGCCAGCCTGATCACCCCCAACTTCCCCCCACCTTCACCCCTGCTGGCCTGCTTGCTCCACCACCCCTCTCCACTGGCCTACTTATCTCCAACTGCCCTCTGCTGGCCTGCTCACTCCAAACTGCCCCCCCCCCCACTGTCCAGATCACCTCCAACTGATCTGCACTGATGGCCTACTCACTTATTTCCAATGGCTCCTGCCTTCCCATCCTGGCCTGATCACCCCCTGACAACCCAAGGTCCCAGCCCTTCCTTTTTTTTTTCTTCTTTTTTTTCCTTTTTTTCTGCACCTCCTTGAGCAGAGGCCAGGGATGACTGGAAACAAGTATCTAGGATTTATTTATCTTCTATAATTGAAACTTTATAGCCTTAAGCAGAGGCCAGGTCGGCCAGGGAGGGCAGGAAGCTTGGCTTCCTCCATTGCTGGGGGCAACCCAAGCCTCCTGATTGCTCCATCTCTGTGGCCAGCTGCCATTCTGGTTGGATTAATTTGCATATTTGCTCCTGATTGGCTGCTGGGCATGGCCTGGCATAGTGGAGTGATGGCTAACTTGCATGTTTCTCTTTTATTAGTGTAAATATTTTTAACTCGATGATCTCATCAAATAATGCTTATTTATAACAATCTAGGTTCTGGCTAGTGGCTTAGGATAAAAGGGAAACTATTAAGATCCCTGGATCAAAGGTACTTAGAGTCTAATGGAGGAGACAATCATACAAAAATGTAATATAATGTTTCCAATGCTCTAATAGTACTGTCTATACTATAACTTAGGAACACAGTGAGAGGGAGAAGGCATTTGTGTATACTTGTGTGTCTGTGTGTTCCTTTTGTTCTGAGTTTGGAATTAGGAAGATTATGGTATTCAGGAGAGACTTCTTAGAGAAAGCAAAGCTTGTGTTCCTTAAGGGATGAGCAGGAACTAATGCACTAGGTAGGCCAGAGATGAAAGAATCTTCTATAAAATGTACAGAGTTGACACAGGTTGGAGATTTCAAGGAATGCTGAGCAGTTCCATGTGGTAGGGAAGTGGAGGAAGTTTTTAGAATAGGTAAGAGATGAGTCTAATGAGAAAGCAAGGAGTAGATTATAAGAACCTTCATGCAATAAAATACAAAATATTGGGTCGGCAAGTAAGTAATTGCGAATTTTTTCTAGAAAATTAAAGACAATTTTTTCATGGAACTAAATAACTTTATTCTGTAATGTATTGCCCATTTTGATCAATGACCTTTTGCCATCTTTCAGGCAGCATCATAATCCCACGTTCAAAAAACTTCTGGTTTTTATTAGCAAAAAACTGAATCAGGTACGATTTGACATCATCATCATTATTGAAATTTTTACCATTCAAGGAGTTTTGTAAAGATCGAAACAAAAAGTAATCAGATGGTGCAAGGTCAGGACTATATGGTGGATGTGGCAAAACATCCCAACCAAGCTCCATTAATTTTTGCCGAGTGACCAAAGATGTGTGTGGCCTTGCATTGTCATGATGGAATACAACACCTTTTCGATTTGTCAATTCGGGCCGCTTTTCTTCAACTGCATTGTTTAATTTCGTTAGTTGTTCAATGTAGACATCAGAATTGATCTTTCGGTTGGGTGGTAAGAGTTCAAAGTAGACAATTCCTTTGTAATCCCACCAAACTGATAACAAAACCTTCTTTTGATGAATATCAGCTTTTGATGTTGTTTGAGTTGGTTCACCTGGCCTGCTCCACGATCTTTTCCACTTGATATTGTTGTAAACAACCTATTTTTCATCGCCAGTTATCAGTCGTTTTAAAAATGGATCATTTTCATTACGTTTCTTTAGCAAATCGCAGCTGCTAATGCGTTGTGTTAACTGTGATTCTTTCAGTTCGTGAGGAACCCATGTATCGAGTTTTTGAACATAGCCAAGTTGTTTTAAGTGATTTTCAATGCATGTATGTGATACATGAAGCTTCTCTGCAATCTCACGTGTTGTACTGTGACAGTCCGAATTGATTATTGCTTTGATTAGGGCGTCATCAACTTCAACTGGACGACCAGAGCGTTTTTCATCTTTGAGTGAAAAATCACCAGAACGAAATTTGGCAAACCAATTTTGACACTGCCATTCTTTTAAGGCTTCGTCACCATAAACAGCACATAACTTTTTATGAGCTTGCGATGCGTTTTTCCCTTTGCGGAAATAAAAAAGCAAAATATGACGAAAATGTTCCTTTTGATTTTCCATTATTCAACGAACGCCAAACGAAAACTACAAAACAGATCAAAAAACTTTTTTTACTGATTAACAGCTGAATAGCCAACTATCAAATAACAAAATGTGTTTTACATTTGTACTACGTCTGCAAACCTAAAAATTCAACTGAAGCCATATATGTGTGAAACCTGCAATTACTTAGTTGCCGACCCAAAATAAAACTTTGAATTTCATTTTCTAGGCCAGGGGTTAGGAATATCCAGCCCGTGGGTTATATAAGCCCCATGAAATAATTTGGTCTGTCCCTGACAAGGAATTAGGTGTGAGTTAATTAAATATTTGACCAAATATAAAAGGCTAATTTTTAAGTTGATAATTTTGTATGGCAAAGAATTATTTTATAAATATCCAAATGGCTCTTGGTGGAAAAAAGGTCTCCTACCCCTGCTCTAGACCAAAAAGTGGTCTTAGAATATCTTAAATAAGATGCAATGTATTTGCTGTATGAAGATCATTCAATTTTGTTACAAACAACAATAAAAACAAGCAGGATACATAAAACTCATAGTATGTGTTAAGTATAGAGAGCAAGTGGGTAACCTCTGAAACCTTTAAATATAGAGAAAATAAATGGAACATATGTATTTTGAATGAAGATAAAAGGAATGGAACACACAAAAAATGTTACTTGCCCAATAGGAAGGGATTGGAATACCTCATAAATCTTAAATATTTATGAAACTTAGACCATGTCTAATTGATAGCTGTCATCTCTAAGTTGGTCAAACCATTGGTAACACCCATTCTGGTCCCATATTTTCTCCACTTGAGACATTCGGATAGAACCTATACCTGGCCATCAGGCTACTTGATGAACTAAAGCTGTGGTAGATCTATTCTTCCTTGTGTCTTTCCAGTAGGGCTAGTGTATGATGGCTCCAGATGCCTCCCAGCTGCTGTATCCCCTTTCTTAGCCTCAATTCTGCTCCCTGTAACCACCCAGTCAGCAGGGAAGGTAAATATAGCAGAGAGAAAATAAGATATATTGACAACGTGTAAAGGAGGATTAAGATAGAGCAGTCTTTCCATCTGTAGTGTAGTCATCAGCCACGCTTCCCCCTTGCTTTTGGATGCATGCTTTAAATTGATTTAATGATTAAACACATAATTTGGCCTGTGAGCCTTTCTATTCCATGACCTCTAGGGAAGCCTGCCTGAGTGTACTTGGAACATCAAGGTGATTTCCCACATGTCACGGGGAGTGACATGATCAGATTACTATTTTAGAAAAATCGATTTAGCCTTCAAGTATAAAGCCTAGAAGGAGGTGGAGGTGGAGGCAGAGAGACCAACTTCTTTACCTTTCTCAGCCAAAGAAATATGACTCATAAAGACAGGAACTAGGAGATCCAAGCACAAAGAGTAGGAAATGTCCTAAAGAATTGAATTCTTGCCGAAACCGGTTTGGCTCCATGGTAGAGCGTCAGTCTGTGGACTGAAAGGTTCCAGATTCGATTCCGGTCAAGGACATGTACATTGGTTGCAGGCACATCCCCAGTAGGGGGTATGCAAGAGGCAGCTGGTCGATGTTTCTCTCTCATTGATGTTTCTAGCTCTCTATCCCTCTCCCTTCCTCTCTGTAAGAAAAATCAATAAAATATATATTTTAAAAAAAGAATTGAATTCTTTACTGTGAAATCTAAATAAACTCCAAAAAGTCCATGCAAAAACTATATTGAGGTGGAAAGTATCCTAATGTCAAATAAAGAAAGGATGAGATTTCTCCACCTCCAGCTGGGATTATCCATCCTTCCTGATGCACTGATGGTATAAGGAGAGCTTGTGGCAATAATGGCCACCACAATTACAACAGCATTTCATAATCTCTCATGCCAGCCAGCAGGATGCCCCAAAGAAACTGAAACCAGCACAATCAAAACACCAGGTGAACGAAGTAGCCAAATGATAATTCAAATGCCACACACTAAATCCTGAGCCAGTGGAATATAAGAAAAAACACTGAATTTAGAGGAGCAATAGCAAGGGTTGGTTTCAGATTCCTGCTCCAGTACTTACTAGCTGTGGGACCTTGGAAAAATACCTAAACCTTTCCCCACCTCAGTCTCTCCAAGATTTGAACTAGTAAGAATAACAATCACTTTCATCAGGGCTATGAGAGATACATGAGATAACATAGAAACCATATCCTGCACAGACTCCAATGTCTCCCCTTTCCATGTCCATGCAGATTGATAAATGAATAACTAGCAACTCATAAAATGGCTATTCCAACAGCCCACTTAAAGGCAGTCATAATGTGCCAAAACTGGTTTGGCTCAGTGGATAGATCGTCGGCCTATGGACTGAGAGTTCCCAAGTTTGATTCCAGTCAAGGGCATGTACATTGGTTGTGGGCATATCCCCAGTAGGGGGTGTGCAGGAAGCAGCTGGTCAATGTTCCTCTCATCGATGTTTCCAGCTTTGTATCCCTCTCTCTTCCTCTCTGTAAAATATCAATCAATAAATAAAAAGGCAGTCATAATGTGATTATAGTGTTCTTATTTCTTCAGCCCTTGGTTTACACCAATGTTAAACACACACACACACACACATATTTCTTTAAGCATCCTAAGATTGCTAGTACATTGCTAAGGAAACTTACCAGAGATAAGCAACACTAGCATTGGGTTATTTGGATTTGAACCAGTCAAGCTTTGGAGAAACTCCAGCCAATTCGACCCTCAAGGGATCATTGTTCAATCATGAGCTTTGGATGTCTTAAGAAGCTGACAAATTCTTGTAATAGTAAACTCAACTTTAAGGTTAGTGTGTGAATCTAGTGTCATTGACAAGGCCCTGAGAGATGGAAAATTTCCCAGTGATACCTTCTATTCGAAGGTTGAGCATATCTCATAAAGTATCCTTCCATTTTGAATTTTCTCTTACATTTCTTTTTTAAAAGTGCAGTTGCTCAACCTAACAAAAAAAAATCCCATTATTGTTAAATTTTGAAATGGAAAAGATGAATTTGGGAGGCTAAATTACATGATGTTCACTTCAGAAAGGTAATTTACCCAAATAGGAAAACTCAATGGCTCTATTTTTCTGCTATTATAAAGAAATATTTTACAAGATGAGTCTTCAGAGTTTAAACAGATCCAATACCTAGGAACAAAGCATGTTTAACAGCTGAAGCATCATCTACACTCAGTATTACAGCAAGATAAGATAGGCATACACCATTAACACACTGACTAAGTGTAGGTATCCCCACAATGTTTGAGAGATTACTCTGTAAAATGGAGATCAGAGAACTCTACAAGTTTAGAAGGTGACTTGAAGATGATCAAGTCCAGTCCTCCTATGTCTTCTATGAATAACCAAAGGCACAAAACGTTTAAGAGATGTGGCCAAATTCTTACAACTGGTAACCAAGTGGGAACCTGGGACTCAGGAAATCACTCCAGTGACCTCTCTATGAAGACACAGGAATTCTTCAGGCGGAGGTGGAGACTATGGGGATGCCTGCTGCTAAATATTATCCGTATTTCTCTTAATTTTTCTTTTCAATTCTGAGGTTTAATTAACATGTGATATACTTCATGTGTTTAAGGTGGACAATTTGATACTTTTTTACATATTAACAGACCCATGAAATCATCACAATGAAGGTAAAGAACATATGCATCAGCCTGGAAGCGCCCTCATACCACTTTAAAAGCCGATCCTCATGCCCCTCTTCAAGCAACCAAAGACCTGTCCCTACAGGTTAGTTTGCATTTTCTAGATTTAAATAAATGTTTCATCTGTCATCTTTCATTGTGAGCATAGTTCATTCTTGTGTTCTGATAAAAGTTTATTATTAACAAGATGGTGAAGAATATTTGGCCTGAGGTTGTAGTTTGCTGGTTGCTGGTCAAGTTCTAGAATTCACGTTCTTAATCAGTATGCTATGCCCCATCCAGTAGATGTTAGTGCTGGTCAAATAGGATTAATTGCCTGAAAATGGGAAATTTGAGGAAAGCATTGGTGTTTATGAGCACTGGGGAGGGAAAGAAATATGGGTTGAAAGTGAGATCTAAGGTAGTTATTATCATAAACTAGAGGCCCGGTGCACGAATTTGGGCACCAGTGGGGTTCTTTGGCCTGGCCTGCAGGATTCGGCTAAAATGTTCACATCCCCAACAACCCCCAAGGGGTCCAAGATTGTGAGAGGATGCAGGCCAGGCCAATGGACCCCACTGGCGCACAATTGGGGCCAGGGAGGGATGCAGGAGTTTGGCCAGCTAGAGAAGGACTGCAGGAGGCTCCAGGGCATGTCAGGCCCATTTTGCTCAGCCTAACAAGGACCCCAGCAGGAAGCTAACCTACCAGTCGGAGAATCTGCCCCCTGGTGGTCAGTGCATGTCATAGTGGGCTGTGTCCTGGTAGAGTGGCCTTAGCATAGCATTAGCATATTATGCTTTGATCAGCATTAGCATATTATGCTTTGATCAGTTGAACAGACGACTGGGTGACCGGACACTTAGCATATTACGCTTTTATTATAAGATAGATTGTACATAATACTAAGGAATTGGACATTACTCTGTATACAATGGAAAACCATGGGAGAGCTCAGATTTTTAAAAGAGTATAGGATGGATTTGATGATGAACAGAACAGACAGAACACAGAAATTGCCAAATTTAGGAAAGAGGCAAATAATGTTTGAATTCAAAATACTCTATAGTAGAGAGGACCAATGAAAGGTATCAATAAAAGAAATAGCTAAGTGATGAGCTGCATACATGAGGTGGGTTTGGGGAAGGGGGTTGCACAAAATAGATTACTTACACATTTCTAGCCTGTTTACCTTGGTCTTGCCACTTATTTTATGTGAAACAAAGAAAGGAGAGCTGTAAAATGGAGTTTGGAAGAAATATGGATAAACTATCTGAAACATCCTGAGTTCCAGATATTTGTGGTGTACTAAGATTGAAATGACTAGTAGATAATCAGAAATATGGCCTTAGCACTTCAGGATCAGGTGGAGCAGATTAGCACAGTATATATTTACACAGAGATCCGCAGCCCTTTGAGTAAAAAGAACCAGGTTTTCATTGATTGCTGTCATCTACAAACTGCCACAACTCCCAGGGAAGTTGTGAGCTGTGCCTAATGATATCATGAAAGATATGGTTGTTGTATTTCAAATTCTAACCATAGTTCAGAGCCAGACATTGACAAAAGGTTGTGTCAAAACTACAGTAACTGACTCAGCTTTCCCCTGTGCTGGGAGCCATCTGCTTAGACACACGGGACCTTAAAATTCTTTAGGCCACTCTCTGGGTTCTCTTCATGTATATTTCCTTTGTGGTCTAGGGAGCAACTGCAGAATGATAAATTTAGCAAGGTCTCTAGACAGTGTTTTGATTATTTTGGTTTCTTGTTCTCTGGTGCCCTCCTGTGTTCTGTTCTCAGATAACACCTCATTTACAAGACACAGCTAAAATCAGCTCAAATAACAGGTGACTCTTCCTGTGACAGGGTAAATGACCAGACCACCACATCCCACAGGCTTCACCATGTTCCACAAATATTTCCACACCAATAGGTGTTCTAAAACCACTGAAAATAGTCTCCAACATTGAGCAAATTTCCTGCCATTCAGTAAATGCTCCACGATTGTTTTTCAAATGACTGAAAGTCCATGAATTACAGAGTTAAATAAGGAAATCTATTGAGTGTTTTTGGCATATTCTGTTTAGCAAATGTATAGGGAATTAAAAATTCACTAAATTTAATTAAATGTATACCTACTTTATATATGACAACAACAACTATGAAGGAAGAGTTTGCCATTTTTTTCTTTGGGGAGTTTCTTCATTCACATACTTATTGACCTTGAATTATGAGCCACATTCCATTTTAAGTGCCTGGAAGTTGAAAAGAAAGACACAATTCTTGCCTTCATGAAACACACAGTCTAGCAATGGAGACATAAATGTGACCTTACCATTTTAGCATAAAGTGGAACCTACTATATTTATGAAGTGGGTATCTTTGGATTACAAGGGAATAACAAATAATTCAGATCATAAATGCTTTATGTCTCAGACTACAAGCATTAGAACTGTTTGTGGGCCATCTTTCTTGTGCCATCCCTAGATTTCGTGTTCCTACAGGGTAACCTGTTATCTGTTATCTCCATTTGTACAATCTAGCAACACCAAAAACTCTCACTAGCACATAGAAGATATTCCTGATTTTCAATTGATTGACTGAACTCCTCCTTATATTGGTTTCTATCTCATGTAACAATAAGAAAATATAAGGCTGGATGTAACATGTAAAAAAAGAATACTCCTCAATTATCCTAATTACTGGGAATATATCAACAAGGTTATGAATTAATAGCCCACATTGTGTATTTGCCAATCTTGGTCTTACATCACACCAAATTGGTAAGTCCAAATACTACATCCCAGCCACATTTCACAAGTGTCTCTATTGTTTTTCCTATTCTCAAAATCCTATCTGCCTTACTTCTGTATTTTCATAGCATTATTTTTTGCTGTGGTCAAATATCTTGGAATATTTTATACACTATCATTGACTCTGATTCTGTATCCATTACTTCGATAAAGCCATTATTCTCCCTTATCCTTTGAGACTCTTCTAGATCAAACACAAAAAGCAAACCACTTTTAACAGAGCTTGGGGATGAAATCTAAGGCACTAAACTGTTCTCTTCCTGAGGCTGGAGACTTGCCTTACTCATCTTTGTTCTCTAGCATCAGATTAAAAAAAAAAACAGTTAAAAAATATTGTTGAATTCTACTTGACCTGAATGTTTACTGCAAACTCCTTCCACCAACAAAAGCCACTGAGCCTGACTCCTCCTGTTTATACCTGAATCCCCAAGCTCACACTCTCCCTTCTAACCAAAGGGCTGCCTTGACTTCCAGAGTCACAATTTCCTTCTGCCTCCCAGAATTTGCTCCTAAACCACTTTGTTATTGAAACAATCTTCCATCACCTAATTGTAACATTACATTTATCTCCTCAGAATGGTAACCCAACACCAGCTTTTTTTGGATATTATCCTCTAGATGACATGGTATATAGTGGAAAGTTTTCTCAGAGTAGAGCAGTGAATCTGATTTCTAGTTCATTTCTGCCCCTTTAGGTAAGGCATTTAGCACTAAACATTTGATTCTCAGTATCCCCATCTGTGAAATGGGCCTATTAATATCCCATCACAGAAGCCTTCAGCAGGTGTTCAACAAATGCTGGCTTCTTGGTTTTTTGTTGTTGTTGTTGGTGGTGGTGGTGGTGGTGGTGTGTTTTTTGGGGGGTTTCCCCCCCCCCACTTCCTTTCTGATTAACCCCACCTATTTTTCTACCTACTATCAGCAAATCCTGTGATTTGCATACAAATTGATTATAGCCTTGTGTGTGTTTTTCAATTTTCTTATTTTTGTATTTTATATTATTAGGACAGAGACCATTACTAATTTCTGAAAGGCTGCTACTTAATATTATAGATCCCAAATGCTATTGATTCTTTACCTCTGTACCTCCACCAACTAGCCTGCTCCCAAAATCCTGCTTTACAACCCTGAGGTCTTGGCTTTTTTTTTTTTTTTTAAACAAAAATCTCATTAGTTCTGTATCCAAATAATCTAATAAATCACAAAGGTTGATTAATTCTGCCTTTACACTGTAGGTCACCTACAGAGGGAGAGAAAAAGACAACTTCAGGTTGTGAATCAATGAGAGGGCAAAAGACAAAACTTTGTGTACATCATCCCTGACCACAATTCTTACACCCAATGCCCTTAACTTTGCTTGGAAAAACAAGAAGTTTCTTTCATTACTATCTTTAATAGCAGGTCATCCAGATGCCTCATCCTTTTTTTTTTTTTTTTTCCTTTCATTCAAATGAAGGGTGTATGCATTATCCCAATTTTGTATTGTTTTCTGTGCAACAGACAAAAATAAATTCTAAGAACCACACACTTTAATGCCCTATGAGTATAGACTGAGAGAAATGCTAGGATTTCTTATAATCAGGGAATAAAATACAGCTAGAGTACCATTCACTGGGGCTTCCCACCATCACCATGATAGCTTGGTATGGTGGAAAGATCTTTGGTTTAGATGCTGTCTCCCCACCTGGCAGCTATATGCCTTAGTTAACTTATATGCCTTTTTTGAGCTTCTGCAAAGCTACATCCAGTGCAGATTAAAGTGTATGAATATTCCCTCACTTGCTTCTTCTCTTTTTCACTTAAGTGGATTCCTTCTCCTTCTGAGTCTAGCCATGGCACTTTGTGCTGGAATTTATGTTTACATGTCCATCTCCCCCACCAGGCATGAGAGCAGGAATCCAATGATATATGTCCTAATAACTGGGTATCAAAGGAAATGTCTGGAACATTATAGGCACTCAACAAATGCCTATTATAATATTCCCTTTTAGCATACAATATCTCACCTAGGCAGAGGCAGCAATAACTACATTTTAACCAAACTCTAGAAAAACCATTTCATCTATCATCTTAGTGTGCCAGGAATGTAAATTTTACTGTTAATTCATTTCCCTTCCTTCTTATCATGCTCTCAACCAGTGTTCACTTCAGACTGCTCACTCAAGCCTGGGAAGCCCCCTGGTTTTTCACCCGCCAATTTAGTCCTTTATTAAAGTTTTCAGGTCTCCTCCACTGATATGGATCAATGAATTATGGAACAGCAGGGACTGGAAGAACTTGAAATTCCAAGAATTCACACAGATCTGAGAAAGCTGCCAGATATTTTAAAATTCTGTAGTTGCCTATCAGGGTTCATGCCATCTCTTTGGAAATGATGTTATGTATACCAACATCCTATGTAATAAAGAAGTAATATGCAATTGATCCTCACACTCACAAGATGGTTGCCTATGACCAGGCTAGCAGGGGGGGAAGTAAGACTGGTGTGGGGGGGGGCAATTAGGGCAATCAGGCCAACATGCAGAGGCAGTGAGGGGCAATCAGGCCAGCAGAGATGGTATTTAGGGGCAACTAGACAGGTAGGCAGGTGAGCAATTAGGAGCCAGCAGTCCAGGATTGTGAGAGGAATGTCTGACTGCCGGTTTAGGCCTGATCCCCAGGATTGGGCCTACACCAGCAGTTGGACATCCCCCAAGGGATTGTCCTGGATTAGAGATGGTGCAGGCTGGGCTGAGGGGACCTGCCCGAGCACAAATTTTGTGCACCAGGCCTCTAGTTAATAACATTAATGATAAAAGTTAATGTTGGAAAGTTTACAATATGACAGGCATTGTGCTAGATGCTTGATATGTATTATTTTATTTAAGCTTCACAAAGATGTTAGACAGGTATTATCATTTACCTTTTCTAGAAATATGGAAATTGAAGTAAAAAATCTGACCATTTCTCCAAGTTAAGAATGACAGTAATGGAGCCAGAATTTGTCCTATTCTAAAATTCCTATCTGTCTTCACCTGGAGTCCCATCTGAAAGCACACTCTGAGACAGGAATTTGGGTGCAAATACTTTATCTAAAAGAATATCCCAGGAAGCAAGGTGAGGAAATGGGACAGTGAGACAGGGAAAAGAGGAAACCCAGTTAATGCCTAGTTTATTGTTGTGGACACCAGCACAGGGATTTGATTTCACCAGGGAGCCTCTGAGATAGTGTGTCTGACACACCTTAGAATCATCTCTGAGAAACAAAGAAGCCAGAATATTTATCCACAAACTCCAGTTTTCATTCATCTACCAATGCAGTCCATAGTATATTTGGACTGCCTTGAGCATAGCCAAACAGGCTTCCATAGCCAGAAAGATCCAGGCAGCCATTGGTTTGCATATTATCTGTAGGTGACCCAGAGAGAGACAAGACAGACACAGGTAGGTGGAACAGCATCAGCTAAGGTACCCTTGACCACTACTTTATACTGTGGAGAGAAAAGGCACAAAGATGGGCCATGGCAAGCCTAACTCTATGCAATCTTAAGTTTGTGTGCACCTGAGGACTAACTCAGTTTCTTTTTCTCTAGCATGGTCAAGAGGAAGGAAAGATCTAGAAGAAAGCACAGAGAAGTCTGGCATCTCTCAGATTTGCTACCTTGGATCTCCTTGATGATAGACAGGGTCAGGCATCTGTTTGCATGATGACATAGTCACCTGATAGCCACACAAATCCACACCATATTCAAACTCTCCTACACTTCAAAGAGCACTTACTGTCAATATATTATGTCCTTCAGTCACTAATACTGACTGTAGATTCAGGAATGCATCCAAAAGCCAAGTGGAAATGCTTATGGGTTGCCCAGGCTTTTGCTTAAACAATGCTGATAATGAAATGTTGCATGAGGTGCAATAAAAACACCCTCCATGCTTCAGGCCTCTGTGGAGATCTCTGATAAATCCCACTGCTAGAATAAATGAGTCCACAGCAGAATCAGTGGATGGGGCCTGCTAAATAAATCATCTCACAGGAGAAAATGAGTCTGGAGTAAATCCCTCCAGTGCCTTAGTGTTGTGAGGTGTAGAGCTAATTCTGAGGAATCACAGGGACTTCTGTATTTTTCTGCTTGTTTATTTTTCATTTTGCACAGAATACTAGTAGACATAAAGGGTGAAAGCTTATACTAAATGTGTGAGGCACTTGGTGTCCACACAATATTTTCCCTTAATGCATATTCCTTTTAGCAGATGGCAAAGAAATATCCCAGGTTTGAGAAAGTTATGCTTCCAGAGACCAAAAAAAAAAAACTGGTTTGGAACTCACAACTCTTGGCATGAATTTTATTTCCTAGCATCAGGAGCAACAATTTCTATTTGGAGGGGAAAATATGATATTCTTTAAGACCCTCTATATATGGGAATGTAGTCAGTTGTGTTATTAGAAAATGTTTCCAGATATTTCATTTGACCCTCAAAAATGTTAGAGGTACATGACACTATATATTACCTCTGTGGGTCCACAGATGACACAGGAACAGCCTAATTACTGAAATAAATAAACTTCTCACTTCCCAGTATGGCTATTGCTTTGAGAGTGCTCATTGCTTTGAGAATGCGCTCTCTCTCTCTCTCTCTCTCTCTCTCTCTCTCTCTCTCTCTCTCTCTCTCTCTCTCTCTCTCTCTCTCTCTCTCTCTCTCTCTCTCTCTCTCCTTCCCTCCCTCTCTCCCTGTCCCCCTCCCTCCCTCTTAAATGTTATCACTTGCTTGTTTGTTTATTTGAACT
Source organism: Pipistrellus kuhlii (assembly GCF_014108245.1). NCBI lineage: Eukaryota > Metazoa > Chordata > Mammalia > Chiroptera > Vespertilionidae > Pipistrellus > Pipistrellus kuhlii. Next base: position 8,600,255 of record NW_023425404.1, read on the forward strand.
TATTTTGAAGATATTTATTTCTCGCTAAGTATACTATATAGTTTCTCTAGTCAAACAAACGTTTTCCTTGGGCACATTCTTAGAGACATGATTTCTGTATAGAAAGGCTTTAGACCTTTCCAATTTCTGAATCATAAAAACATGTTATCTTAAAGGTTCTTTTTCCCCCAGCAATAGCAAACTGATAAGACCATGTTGCTCTATTATTTTGTTTTCATTTTATTATTAGGGATTTAATTTAACCTTGATAACACCATTCCAATAGATCTCTAATCTCAGTTATTCTCTCTTCCTGCTGTGTGCTTTTTTTGCAAACCAATCTGCCCTAGAGATGGAAGCTCGCGCTCTCTCTCTCTCTCTCTCTCTCTCTCTCTCTCTCTCTCTCTCTCTCTCTCTCTCTCTCTCTTCTCTCCCGCCCCTGGGTTTGGGCTGCTGGGGCTCAGAGAGGTGAACTGATATATTTATTAATTGGGACCCAGGCACATATGAGAAAGGCTGGGATATGAGCTAAACTGTAATTTCCAGCCAATGAATGACAATCTAAAAATCATGAACTTCCACCATCCATCTCACACATAAGACATCACTGTGTTTAATTCTGTTCCTGATCCACAAAAAGAGATGTTTGGCCCCTCACTGCTCTCCCCAAGACATTTACTTGATTCACATGCTTATTAATACACAAGTTACTGAAAAACTAACTTTTGTAAGAGATTTCCTTTATCCCAGTAGCATCTGTTTTAAAATGAAATATATTTTAAAATATTAAATAGCTTTCTTTGAAAATGTTACCAATAGGGTTTGAGTGGGCAAACTAGTTAATGGTGTTTCACATAACATACTGTCAGGCAGGAATCTCTTCTCTGGGGATCATTAACTCCTCAGCTCCTAAGAGCCCCCCTATGTCTGAGACTCATTTTAGTTTAAGCTCCCAGGAGCTAGGAGATCACCTTTAGGTCGCATATGAGCAGCATCTAAGTTGGACAAGTATTATTTCATTTATAGACCTGTCACTAAGTTCTGTTTTATGGTCTGAATATGTTTTAAGTTTAAATCTTTAGATTCCATAAAAGGGCATTATACCACTTCATCTGCTTTGGAAGTTCAATGAGATTAATGGGCTAAGGGCTTAGAGAATGTTTTGCTATCAAGAAGGTAAAACAATAAGTATCTGAGCCCAGCTTGGGTTCAATGGAAATTTTCTTTCTATTCTGACAATAGGTCATAAAAGAAGCTGGCAAAGCAGGGATTAAATGCTTGACCTGTGGTGCCAGATAGATCTGGCTCTGATTTTTTTTAAAATATATTTTATTGATTTTTTTACAGAGAGGAAGGGAGAGGGATAGAGAGCTAGAAATGTTCATGAGAAAGAAACATTGACCAGCTGCCTCCTACACCCCCCCCCCCCCACCAATGGGGATGTGCTGGCAACCAATGTACATGCCCTTGACTGGAATCGAACCTGGGACCTTTCTGTCCGCAGACCAACGCTCTACCACTAAGCCAAACCAGTTTCGGCTGGCTCTGATCTTGATGTCTATTTCTATGGGTCTGAGCCTGGAAATGTCCTTTATCCAAACTTCATTGTTTTAAAATGCACCAATAATATTTCACTTACATGATTATTTGGATGTTATAAACGATTTGCATATAAATTAGAATGAAAGCCCAACTAATGTTGCTCTGCGGTTGAGCATTGACCCAGGAACCAAGAGGTCCCTGGTTAGATTCCTGGTCAGAAATCAGTGGAATGGGCACTATCCCCAGTAGGGGGCATGTGAGAGGCAACCAGTCCATGTTGCTCTCTCATTGATGTTTCCATCTCTCTATCCATCTCCCTCTCTCACTCTCTCTTAAAAAAATAAATAAATAAATAAATAAAAAAGGATAAAAATTAAAAAAAAATAGTATAAAAACTGGCAGATATTAAGCCCATAATAATTGTTAGCTATCATACCAGCAGGCATTAAATATTTTAATAAGGCCTTTGAAAATATTCCTTAGAATATCCTTGCAGAAATATGGGATAATTAGATAGAATATATTGGGTTATAGGAGAAAGCCAAAAGGAGTCTGTTAACTAATTGATTTTAATATGGTCAGAATATTATAGCAGTGTTCCTACTCTAACAGCACCTCCCACATGAGGCTGTTATGAGCATTAAGCAGGTCAAAGCTTCTAAAACACTTAGCATAGTACTCAGTGTACATGCTTGATAAATATAAGCTACTATCAGGTGTATTCACAAATCTAATAAACTGAAGTTAGGGAACTTAGCAAAGCAGGAACTCCACCATAGATCCTAATGTTCTCCTACTTCTTGGCCTTTCTTTAATTCATTAATTCCCTTCACTCTTTCGGGGGTAGAAGCATTAGATAAAGAATTTCATCTTTGAGAAAGTTCACAATATACAAAATAGCACACCAAAGCCTTTATCTTCAGGTGAAACTCAGCCTCCATGGCACATCTCTAAAAGGTAAAATAACTGAAACAATTCACAGACCTTAAAAAAGATAGGAAGGCAATTTGCCAATATCATATTTCATTTCTATGCTGATGCTTTCAGTACATCTAATGCATTCAAATCTTCAAAAGAGCTGTTCAGAAAATAGACAACCACATTTCACATCAAGAAGAGAAAATACAAAATTGTACCACATCTCCTTTTGCTTCCATTTTATAGCTACTCTAGGAGCAGTGAGAGATGTATAGCAAAAAAGTCTCTAGCAGGATTAAGAACTTGTATATCTGAGAATTAGTCACAAGGCCTACCCTGAGCCACCAAGGCACTGCAGTACACTGGAGCCAGACTCCTCCACACCAGAAGCTTACTGGGAGGAGGTGGAAAGAAACTGGATTTTGTTTGTTTGCTTTTTATGAGGAAAGAAGAGACTTTCATGGAGAGATTGTTCTTTTTTCCTCCCACAATTAAGTGTTGGCCTTGGTAAGGAGCAGTGGTAATCCCTACTTCTAAGCACTGCCAGAGGGAACAACATCTTTATCCCATTCCCTGACTATTAGTAAGTGCTTGCTAGGCTAATAAACCTGGAGGCTCACCCAATTCTACTCCTGGGTAGTCAAATAGAGACTTCCTATAGAGTCTGGCATGATCCCCAGGGATATGAAAACATAATGACTGGTGTCAGCCATTCTGGGAGGTTTGGACCAGTACAGCTGGGAGAGGCCTTGCCTGAGGACTGAAGGAGGTAACCCCACCCTAGTCCTTCAGTACTTCCTGTCATTCTACTTCAAAGATGTGGAGGTGAGATGAAGAGAAAAATGCTCTTGGCAGTCACTGGATCAAACAACCAAGTGTGTCCACTCATGAGAGGATGCTGGTGGGCTTGTGGCAGGGCTTAGGATCAAGCAGGATGAATCCTCTAAGGAAGTCCTCTGAGGGAGAGGGGCCAAGCCAAATATGACCCCTGCACCCAAAAAATGTACATAACTCCTAGGCTGAAATCACTAAATCAACAGCAAACAAAACAGACTCAAGAGTGAGGTACCTTCCCCTAGCAATATGAGACCTACAAAGATTCTGCACTTCCTGTCCCCACTGAGACCTCTTCCTGTTTCTAACCCCACAAAGAACAGGGGAGCTGGGCCTTAAGTCCAGCAACCCTACCTTACAAGTCTTATCTGTGAGGGGGCAGTAAATCAGGGAAGAGACAAAAAATGTAAGTTTTAATTACTGAAATAAAATGAGAAATTGTGGAACTTGCTCAAGAAGCAGTTAAGGTCATATAAATGAGATTGGATAAAAGAAAAGAGGAAGACTTGGGAAGATAGTAGTGAAGATAAAAGCCTATACTCATCGCCTCCCAGAGCCACATCAAAATTACAACTAAAATAAAGAACAACCATCATGCAGAACTGCTGGAAAGTTGGCTAAATGGAAGTCCTACAACTATATAAGTAAAGAAGAAAGCTCAATGAGACTGGTAGAAGATTCAGAGGGGCAAAATGGGCTAGTCTGGCACCCACTTACTAGTATTTCACTTTTTTTTAATTAGGAGAGACACCATCTCTGTGAAGGCCACCTGGAGAAGCAAGGGGTCCCAGCCCAACACTAGATCCCAGTCCAGGGACCCAGAGTTGGAAAAAGAAGTCCCTGCAGGCATTAAAAACTATGGGCTGTAAAAACCAGTGCAGATTGGGACTCAATGACACAGATGCTGCTGGAGACCCAGCTGTCTCTTTTAAAAGGCCAGCACATGAACTGAACTTATAAGGTCCTGCTTCCTCTGAGCTCAAGCACCAGACAGAGGCTCTGAGGAATATAGACACATATGAGGAGGAATGGGATTGTCCAGTACAGGAATTTGAGGGCAAATTTCTCCCAGAATAGAGGTGCCCACAGGGATCATTGTTCCTATGCTGGGATCTTTTAGGTACCAGGGCTGACTGGTAGCCATTTCTGTTTGCTCTGCCCTGGTGTTTCCCTAAGACCCTTCCTCATCCAATTTACAACCCCACCCAAGCTGTGTGCAGTGGCTTTTGCATATAAATGGCCTGTCCTTGCCCAGGCTAAAATCTCTCAAACAAGCTGCAACTAGGTCAGGGAGCCCCAAATCTACCAATAAAGGGCCCAAGAACTGGCACCAGCACCAGCCTGCTTTGCTTCATAGCTGGGCCTCATTTGGGGCACTTCCAAGCCTGATTCAAATGGAATTTTTTTTTTAATCTCTGTAGCTCCTACTGGGTGGCCCCAGGCAGTGGCCGACTTTGCACCTTCCTAGAGAATCAAGAGTCAGTATACCTAGTGGTCAGTGTCAGAACAACCAGATTACAACTCTACACATCCATAAGCAACACACTCAAGGAGAAGACTCAGTGAGCACCAAAGCCTCACTGAAGCAAGTCCTGCTCCATAGGGATATCTCTTGCTCAGCAGCTCTCCCACTGTATTCATAGCTAGTCCTTACAAGCAATTGGCCTAAAGGTCAATTCCTTCCAGTGACACCAATAGCAATCAAGTCTCAACTAAACTAATACTGTGTTCCCAGCCCACAAAGGGGTACAACTAGAGTTCCCAATTCAAGTGATTAGGGAGGCTGAGCTACTGGGCCCTATAGAACACCTACTACACTAGGCCACTCTATTAAGAAGGCATAGCAGCTCAAGGAGACATAGTAGCTTAACCCAATACATAAAAACAAACACAGGAAGAAGCCAAAATGTGGAGACAAAGAAACATGTCACAAATGAAAGAGATACTAGAAAGCAAACTACTAGACATAGAGTTGAAAACCACAGTTATAAGGTTATTCAATTATTTTCTAGAAACCTCCAAATAAATGGAAAAGGACCGGTCAAGAAATTAATCATATACTGACTAAAATAAGGAATAAGATACAATAAAAAATTGTGATACATCTACATAACAGAATACTATGCTGCTGTAAAAAAGAAGGAACTATTATCATTTACAACACCTGAAGACCATTATACTAAACAAAATAAAGCAGTCAGAGAAAGATAAAATCACATTATCTCACTCATTTGTGGAACATAAACTGATGAACAAAAATAAAAGCCAGAAGCATCAAACAGACCTAAGAGGGGATGCAAGGGAGGGATAGGGGTGTAAGAGATCAACCAAAGGACTTGTGTGCATGCATATGAGCATAACCAATGGGCACAGACAGTAGGGGAGTGCATGTGTTGGGGAGTTGGAAGAATTGGGAAGAGGTCAATGTGGGGGGGAGAAAGTAGAGTTATGTACTACCTTAAACAATAAAGAATTAAAAAATAATATACAGAATTCAACAGTAGGGTAGAGAATTCTGAGAATCAAATCAATCACTTGAAGTATGAGGAAACAATAAAATACCCAACCAGAAGAGCAAAAAGAAAAAAAAAAATCCAAAAATACGAAGATAGTGTAAGGAGCCTCTGGGATAACTTCAAGTGTACTTGTATATTCAGTTTATGAAATTTTCAAAAATTACACAATCACACCCACAAAGGAAATCTCAGCCTGTCTTGGATCAAATTCAACAATGTCCTCACACTTCTGTAACCTTGAGCAAACCAAAGAACTTCTTCCCCTTCCGCTGCCCATGGATGGGAAAGCCACTTAGTGTAAAATATCTATATAGGGCAAGGGAATATTCTAGATGCACTCTCTTCATTTTGGGGTGAAAAGAAAATCACCATATTCTTGACATGTGTGGTCATGTGGAAGAATTTTTTGTGAGTAGGTCAATTTCAGTAAATCCATGAGGGTTACAACTTCATCAGAACTTATTAACTTCCTTTTAAGAGATGTGAGGAAGTCAAGGAGGATGACAAGAACTGGAACAACACGGGGTGAGGTGAGCCTTTCTGACACGTAGGTATGTTCAAGGACTATTTTTCTGAGTGATTCTCAAACGAATTCCATAAGAATTCATGCTACAAATCACCAAAATTTAAAATACAAAGAAAGAAAATTGAGCAATATAATATAGTTCTCTATATAACTAGTGTACACTTAGCAATCCATTAATTTGTATATTTGTTTTGAAAGTTATCAGTTCATGTATTCATTAATCCATGTATATATTGATATATGCAAGTATTACTCTCCATGAACTGTACAACCTAGATTGCACCAAAAATATAATTTAAAAGCATCTTCTTGTGATGCTCAACCACTGAGCCACACAGGCCAGGGCTATTTATCCTTTATATATAGATATGGGATAGGCCGTTTAATTACAAAATAAAATTTGGTCAGGACTTTAATTTCCAGAAAAGGCTGTCACCCTCTCCATCTTCTCATCCATTTCTTAAAATACACAGGCCCAACAACAGTAAACCACTCAAAACACTTCAGACACTCTCCAGAGAATCCTACTTGGAGCAGCCTGCTGACTAAATGTATTTACAGTCTCAGGCCAGGTACATATAGATGGAGAAGTGTGAGAAGAATAGAAAGCCTCATAGTATTATAGAGAAAAGGCGGTCTTGTGATGCAAAGTTAGCTGTGCTCCTTTTTCACATGATCTGCATTTTCCATCCCTTCCAACCAACCGAGCAATCCAGCCAGGAATGAATAAAATATCTATGGATAAATAAATGATAATAGGGTAGGTCAATAGATTAGATATATTTGTAAAAATATTTTAATATAATTATAAAAGAAAAATTATCATCCATATAAGAACAATGAATGACAGTAGATTCTGACAAAAACTGGTGTGGGGAAGGAGTCCTTGTATTCAGAAATAGAAATACCTAACTATGGAAGAAGCACACTGGTCTGGCAGCAAATTCCACAGAACCTATATTGGGATATATTCAAACTAGGGAAGCATAACTGGCTATTAAAAGTTTTTAAAAAGAGCTTCTGCAAAGTTGAAACATTAGTCCAGGTAAACTGAAAGGGTCTCTTTCAAATCTACACTCTTTGATTCCATAGTACAAATGCTATAAGAGCAGTGGATTTAGCCAGAAGTGTTATTAATGAGTCTTTAAGCCCCTAAGTGTGTTAACAAAGAAATGCCTACAGCTCTTTGTATTTCTTGTGAAAATATGTATTTTCTGCTATGTAAACCTGACTAAAGTTCTGAAGACATGTAATGTGTACTTTTCCTCTTGAATCTACTAATTAAAATGTCATCTGTAAGTCTATATGGCATGAGAAATGCACAGACAAGTTGTAAAGCATAAGAACAAATCTCCTGGGGAAAATATAGCCTAAGAAAATGTTTTTTATGATCACCTAGTTTAAAATTCACACACTACTTAGCTTTCCCTAATCTTTATCTGACCAGCTCAAAAATCACAGTATTACAGAGGAAAAAGTGGTCTTGTGATGCAAAATCAGCTGTGCTCCTTGGTGACACCCCCAGCATGTTAAGGAAATGCTGTCCCCAAGAAACCAATATGTTTATAAAGAGGCTACAAAAACTATGTTGATTTTATACTGATACATAAAATAATTAAAATCCAAAATTTAGTCCAGTTTCAACAAAATGCATAGGAAAAAAATGACAAAGAAAATTCAAAACTTTTATCAATGCCCATCATTGTATATTCAGACTATGAAAGGTTTCTTCTGTCTACTTTTAGGGGATACTGGCTTTGTCTGCCCAACATCCTTCCCTATTTCTAACAGATATGACGTTATATCAGTGAGAAGGGCCAATCATCACACTGTACTATGGCCATTGTTATTGCTCCAGCGAGGAGCGCTTGCTCCAAGCTCAGGGCACCCAAGTTCCTCCCTGTCTTTCTAAGTGAAACTAGCCTGTAAAACTTTTCTTCTTTTCTCTGGCCATATAGCTGTCTGTAAGCCTGTATCTGCCAAGGCCATGCCACCAGTGGGGACAGAAAGTCTGAAAGAACGACACCAAAAATGCAAAGAGAAGAGGAGAGAGGACAGAGAATACAAATAAGTGGGTCCTGAAATTAGACTTGAAGTTTCTGAATCTAGTCTAATTCAACTCTTGCCTTTTATGCATGAGGTCAGGGGAATAAACTGCAGACAATTCTTTCCTAAAGAAATCTCGTTTGTTAGAAAAGTTATGTCATGCCCATTCACACTGATGGGACATGATATAAAGATAAGAGAACAAAAGAAAAATAACAAATGGATAAGAAAGGGTCTAATTATTTCTAGGGATCAAGTTAGTTCATGGTATAGGTGATATCTGAGTGGTGTGAAGAAGGGGTTTTATCATGGGGACACTATTGGGAAGAGTATTCTGAGTGGAAGAAACAATGGAAGCAGTGAAGATGGGAAAATATAGGGGGAATATATTTGGTGTCCACATTGATTGGCATGTGCAACATAGTGTAAAGAAAACAGTTAAGAAATAAAACTGGAAAACTGGAGAGAACCAGAAGGTAAGTAGCTTTTTATGAATTTGAGTTTCATTCACTGAAGCTATAAGTATGCAATGTAACATAGAGATCCCTATGTCTTTACTATCATAGATGTTTCATCCTCTAATAGAAAGTAGAATTGTGCCATAATCAAGGTTAATACTAAGTCAAATTAATGACAAATAAACTGATACAAATCAGTGACTTCACTTTAAAATCGCTTAATTTACTATCAGTGATATAAGAAATGCAATTTTTAATTTTATCTAAACATTCCCTTTGTAGAACATTAATTATTTTTATCAGCCTTAAAATTTACAATTTTCCAATCTACCAAATTGTTTTATGTTTATGTGACTTATGTAGCAATTATGGAACTCCCTTAACATATTGATTTTTAATATAATACTCACATAAATTTTATCCTTTTCAGTTTCATTATTTTTATGTGCTTTCTATAAACTTGACTTAAGATTATGGATTATCTTTCAAATTGGGAGAATATTAATCTGTTTAAAGAAGATTAATATAGTATGTTATTTTTATCATTTTATATATGATAAATTCTCAAAATTATTACATTTAACACATATCTCACAGTTAGACTTCTATTCAATAAACTACAATATCAGGCAGTGCAGGGAGAAAAATAAAAAATTTATAAAATCTCCTTTGAAAAAATATTGTCCAATTGGAGAAATAAAATACAAACATGTGAAATATTTAAATTAAAGCACAAAGAGAGAGCATATGATTTCTCACCAACATAAGTAGTATCGAAAGAAAGAGAACAAAAGAGAATGTAAATGATCATGGCCAGGGCTTAAGAATGTGAAATCTTGGTGTAGATGGAGAGAAACTGGACAACCATTAGAGACCATGGACAAGTGAAGGTAAGGAGATGGGACCAGCATGGGATATTGAGGAAGTGAGGAGTTACTTCAGATGAAGAGGCCAAGACTACAAAGAAAAATGTAGATCAGATATCCAGGGATCTTAAATGCCAGACTCAGTGGGGCTATCCCAATGGCAGAAGGGCACTACCAATGGCAGAAGGGTAAAATAAATTGTCTAAGGTTATAATTGGGTGGTTGTGCAAGATGATATTAAAATAGAAAAATGATTAATTCAAAAAGATAAGCTTGAAGACTCTTACAGTAATGCCATGAGAAAAATGGAGAAGACCTAGGCCAAGTGGAGTCTGGGTATGAGAATAAATGTGAACACCAGTTTAAGGAAATGTCATTAGTATTCAGTTACCAATTAAAGAGCATGCAGTGCTGGGGAAGTGGAAAGAACAGGGCAAACGAGAAAATGACTATGAGCTTCAAGCCTGGCTAAGGAGAAGAAAACAGTGCCTATAATTTAAAGGGTGGAGGTACAGAGGAAAAAATACAGGAAGATAGGGACTTTGGATTGATAGATTCTAGGTTAGAAATAAAATGGCCTCCTGAGAGGTGAGGATTCTATTTTAAATGACCCTTACTGTAAAAAAGGCAAAAGAACAAAATCAGCAAAGATCAAGGTTGGCTAGCCTATAAACTCAGTTGCCATGAATTTTATCTGATTTGGTCCCATAAAACAGGCTTTGTGGATCTGAATAATATTGATACTTTAGGCTGGATAAAACTTGGCTGTGACTACCCTGTGCATTCTGAGATGTTTAGCAACGTCCCTGGCCTCTACCTCTTGATGCCAGTAATACCCCTTCCCACAGCACACTCCAGACATTGCCCAATATCCCCTATGATGTCAACTTTAAAATCTGAGACTTTGAGGATGAATTGAGCTAAGAGGAGGATGAGTGGCAGGCACATGTTCCAGCTGGAGGGAGCAGAGAATATGTTCCAGCTGGAGGGAGCACAGCTGGAGGAGTACAGCTGTGAGAGATGCCATTCTATTCAGGGGACTGGGATAGGTTAGTGTTTCTTGAGCATAAAATTTAAGGTGGGAAGTTGCAGGGTTGACTCTAGATACAGGCAGGCAAGAGATTAAATCATGAAGGCACATTGCACATCAGGCAAAATATTCAATTTCATCCCACAGTCAAAGGAAAATCATTAAAGAATTTGGAGGTTGTTCTTCATGTAGTTTGATTGAGAAATGTTTTAGAATGAGGTGTTAATTTTGATTTGTATTAACATTAGAACACATCCTCCTTCTCCTCCTCTTTCTCCTTCACTCCTACTACTTTAAATGCCTCTGAGAAAGCATCTAATGACATTTTAAAACATAGAATTTTAAATAACTATAAAATGTATGCAATAACATCACTATATCACATATAATTTGAAATTAAATTAACATAAAAACAAATAAATATATAAGGGTTGATCAAACACATTCTAGCTTAAAATATAAATTGGAAACAAGGTCTTGATGTCAAATAAGACACTATTCTTTTCATGGAATAACTTGGCGACAGAGTGAGGCGCATGTAGATGTTGCCACCAGAGGGAGCTCAAGTATAGGATTCTGCACAAGCTGCCTAGTTGCTAGCTCACCGCTAAAGAAACAGAACTCTTTTGCAAATCCCTTTGCCTGCATGTCTATTTTCGTCAAAATACTTCAATCTTGTAGAAATAATTTAGTTGGTGCCAGAGTCTATTTAACACACTACAAGGTGAATCATTACTGACGCCTGGCCTTCATACTGGAATCAAATTCTCAATCCCTATTTCTGGCCCCTTATATACCAGACAACCTTCAAATAGGATTCTACTAAGATGGATTGCTGGCTCAGCCTCACGTTTTACCTGCACCTTGAATATTTGAGGGGACATTTGAGGGAAAGAAATTAAAAAGTAACAATGTAGGAAAAGGGAAATTTTTAGCCCAGGCTTTTAGAAGTCAAAAAAGGAACTGGAGACTAACTGGAGGTAAGGAGACACCCTGGACAGCTAGGAATGGCTACAAGCAACTAGAGCCAAGGGAGGGGACAGCATCAGGTGTTCTCAGCATCATGTCCACCTGCACCTGCGACCTGGGGCTGAACAAAGGAGAGAGGGTGAAAGGAGGCATGCAGGGACCCCACACCCATCTCTAATTTGGAGTGTGAGGATGAAAAGGATGTGGGATTATGAATTGTTTAGTATTAAATATTAAAATGATAGGATGAACTACACTTAACAATAATTTTTATGGAAATCATTTATTAACTCTCAAAATGACTATATTTTACCCACATCCCACAGTTAGACATTCATAAATTATAACATCAGGGGGTAGGAATGAAAAAAATATTTTTCCCTTAAAAACACCAACTTTCTGATTGGAATGATAAAATAAAGACATGTAAAATATTGAAATAGAAACACATGAGTTAGGGCCAAGGTACATGGACTAGATAAGAGGAAGAATAAGATAATTTAAATGGTTACAGAATCTATAGGTTGGGTCCTTAGAGATGCAAATCTGTAGAAAAATGTAGCTCAGATGGGGCCCATATGATTCCGTGTTTGGACCAGGAGATCACGGTTAAATTCCCAGTCTAGGCACATGCCAGGGTTGCAGGCTCGATCCCTAGGTGCAGGAGGCCATGATCAATGTTTCTTGTCATTGATGCTTCATCCCTCTCTCCCTCTCATTTCCTTTCCCTAAAATCAATAAAAACATATTTAGAAAAAGAAAATAAATGAATAGTTCAGGAAATATGGAGAAAATCAGATACAAATCCACCCTGTAAGAGGGACCAGTGCTTGAGATGGGCCATGAATTGAGGGATAATTCTTTTAACAAGTATTATTTGCTGATGGAAAAGAGTATTTTTCAATCATTCTTTTCAGGGTAGGTCTGGGAGGTGGAGGAGAGGGGGAAAAATGGAATATTAATTACAGGAGGTGACATGACTATATATGGGGAAAACAACCAAGGCTTTGGTCTTGACCCGACTGGAAATCCCACCCAGCCCATAGTGCCTCAGTGACCTTGGGCAAGTCACTTGATCTCCCTGGATTTATGCATCTGTAAAATGGGCTTATCAAACCTACTGAGCAGAGTTGTTCTGAGAAATATGGCATCATGCATAAAGAGCACCTAGCAAGGTCAGGCACAGTGCAGTTTAACTGATTTATCAGAGAATAATGACAATAGTAGGTATTCTCATCCTCCTATTTCTCTGTCTTCCTTCCTTCTCCCTATGCCAATCCAAAGTCAAGGACATGGTATTTATATTCTTAGGTCTCAGAAAACATTTCTTTCAAGTAAATGGTATCCATAAAATATGGAAACATGGATAATATTACTTTACTTTCTACTTAGTAATAAGGTTCTTAACCAGATTAAACATATTCATCTGTGTCCCAAGATTTATGAATACTCTGCAGAATAAGAAAGGAAAGGACTTCCAGACAAAGCAGTACTTTAAGTTTTTTTAGAGGCCCCAATTCTGCATCAAACATATAGTAATGATAGTTTATTTAAAAAAGGAGAGATAAAATGAAAGAACGTGCGTGCTTTCTTCAAAGGAAGATAAACCTCCTCATAAATGAGAAAGAGGACAGAAACCCAAAGTGGAAGGTGCAGCTGCAACCTGTTTGGCTCAGAAGCTGGAAAACACCCAGGAGCCACCTCCCCAGTCATTTAAACCGCGGTGTTTAGGCTCCTGAAATCTTACCCACAAGCAAAGTACCTATTTTAAAGCATGTTTTTATTTATTTTAGGAAGAGAGGAAAGGAGAGGGACATAAAGATAAAAACATTGATAAGAGAGAAACATCAATTGGATGCCTCTTGCACACCCCCCTGCCTCCTGATGGATTGAGCCCTCAACCCAGACATGGGCCCCGACTAGGAATTAAATTGGTAACCTCTTGCTTGATGGGTCAGCACCCAATCTCTGAGCCACACCAGCCAGGTGAGAAGTGCCCATTTTAAGCTTCAGTTTCCTCATCTGCAAAATGAGAATAATAAGAGAACTCACTCCTAGAATTGTTGTGATAATAAAAAAAGAAATATTTGAACTCTTAGAGAACTAAGAATAGAAGCTGTCATGGACTAAATGTTTTGAATTATTCATATAATTTCATATCATATAAAAATAATAGCTTCCATTGGTTTTTAGATGGAAGAAAAAAAATCATTCACCAATGAAGTTGAAGGAAATAAAAATAAAAATAGGAAATTATTGAAGAGACAATGTTTCTAGGTTGGTTTTCCATAGCTCCTTAAAAACTAAGAAGGAGGGAAAGACAGGTCTGAACACCAGAAAATTACAGCACAGACATATTCCATTACATTGCTACTACATGGTACATTACTACTACATGCACATGCCCATATGGCTGGCGTCACAGTTCCCATCTGATAAGTGTGACACAGGTGAGGAGAACCTTCTAGCTGAAACAGCCTAGAGCATAAGGAAACACCAATTTTTATACTTGGGGTTAGATCACAGGGGACCGGGCTCCCCATCACATGTGACATATTCTGTTCTGTTTCCTGATTTCTCAGGGAGGGCAAACCCTCCTGAAGTACTTTCCATTTTCCCTCATGCGCTGCTCTCTTCCCTGGTTTCCCAAAGCAAGCAAAGAGAAAAAGAAGCTGCTGCTAGGGAGAAGCTGTTCCCTATCCCTGCACTTCCTCACTGGCCTCCCCCTTTCTTACTTTGGACTTGAAAATTTATAGAAAATAAGGTCTCACTGCTTTCTCTAGATCACAAGAGGGATGGTGCTCATGCAGACAGAATGTGCTCCCACACCAAGTCAGAGTTCTAGCTGACCAGCTGGATTTTCTCTGTCTCCCACTGGATGTCTAGAGCTAAAGAGTTTTATAAGCCTACTTTAAATAAAAACAAAAACAAAAAAACAAAAAACAAAAAACAACAACAAAAACAAAACAAAACAAAATACAAAATTGCTATAACTCCCAGAACTTCTTTCAGTAGTCTGGTTGAAAATACCTATAATAAAGCAAGATGTTCCCCTGAAATTGTGCAATAAGTGAATAGGCCAAAGCACTGGAATTTTTTAATGGCATTATCAATCATTCTAATTATTTCCAATTGGCACAGTATGCTTATAAAAGTAGGTAGGTAATTAAGTAGTTTGTTAGGATGATATTAGAAATGGAATATGGAGAACTAAAGAGAAAAACACTCTGAATCCACAGAATACAACCTACTGGATTATATATCAGCCACTTTCACACACCCACACACACACACACACGCACGCACGCACGCACGCACATGTGCGCACACACACATGAGAAACCCAGCTATGCTTTGGATAAGACTACTTGAAGATATGTATGCATCTCTGCTTTATGTGAACAAGCTCTTGTCCTCTTTCCTTTCTCATTCTTGCTCCCTGAAGATATAATGTACTATCATCATTGCCTTTACTGTAGTTGCAGGTCCCCTTGGGAAGTTTCACTATACTTGAATCATTCTTCAGGGACCTTGTTTAAAACAAAGGCTGGATTTTTTTAAAAAAAAATTTTTGTCCATATAACAAATGTCATCTTTTTTATTGTTTTTATTTTTTTATTTTTATTAAGGTATCACA
The DNA here is from genome assembly GCF_014108245.1 of Pipistrellus kuhlii. Taxonomy (NCBI): domain Eukaryota; kingdom Metazoa; phylum Chordata; class Mammalia; order Chiroptera; family Vespertilionidae; genus Pipistrellus; species Pipistrellus kuhlii. Next base: position 8,615,576 of record NW_023425404.1, read on the forward strand.
TATTTGTCTTCATCCCCCACCCCTCTCCACACATGCCCCTACCCCCCTGTTGTCCTTGACCACTGGTAAGGCTCATATGTATGCACACAAGTCCTTTGGTTGATCTCTCCACTTTTTCCCCACCCTCCCCTACACTCCCTAATGTTCTTATATAGATACCTAAATGTCCATGGATTTTTCCAGTTCTAATCAATGGGGACAAATTAGCTTGAGAGCTATAATTTTAATTTCTAAGTACTTAATAAATATGTCTCCACCTTTTTACTGTGCTATGCTGTCCCATTAAGAAACCCCATGGTTATTGCAGCTATAAGTACTGTATTTGTTAAAAACAAAAGAGGTGAGGGAGAAAGAGAAGACACATTGTCAGCCCATGCATACCTTAAGGAGGCAAAGATTGAACCTGAGACCTCTGGACTGTACTTCTTCATAGAAAAAAGGCAGAATATAATCTCTGCCACTGAAAATTGGCAAAGCTATATGATGTAAGCTAACTGCCATAAACTTTGAGTTAACCATGCAGAAATTATTTTAAAAGGTCACTAAGTATCAACTAATAAACTACATGCCAACAATTGAGAGCCAAGGGAGCTATTGACAATGAAACAAAACGAGAATCTCTATATGTGAAATAACGTAGTTTAATTAAATCCTCCTCCCTCTCCCCCATCTGCAACTGGTACATAATTGGTAGGTGTGAGGAAAGAAGCTCTGAGTGTATTACTTGTCAGAAATGCAAGAGAGCTGGATTCTGGCTGGGACAGAGAGAAGGAGGAGAGTTCATGCTCACAGAGGTAGGACTGCCTGGGATGTCTGAGAAATGTCAAGACTAAGTCAATCAAAATTCTTTCCTTCCCAGTGTCACCCCATTCTCCAAAGTGGTCTTTATCCTAACTAGCTTCATCTTCTCTGAGTCACTTCTGGTGAAAAATTTGTCCAAATATTTTCAGATGTCTCTCCCTAGAAATACAAAATGCTGTCCAAAAGGGACACTGTTCTGAGCGCTCTCAGATTAGCCTTTTGTGAAAAAAAAAAGTAATACACCCATTGTTGCTACATTATCTTAACAGAAATGCATATTTACTCATATATTCATTCTTTATTCAAACATTTAACCCTCTAAATAAAAAATGCTGCTCTAGAAACATCTATATCTTCAACAGTCTGCTGCAGTTGTGGATTGTCCATCCCAGCACAAAAAATGTTGTACTTTATGGAAGTGTATTAAGGGTTGGCAAAATTTCACATAGGGCTGGATGGCAAATATTTCCAGCTTTGTGGCTAGATAGACTGTGCCACAATATTCAACTCTGCTATTGGAGTATGAAAGTAGCAAATGAGTATGGCCATGTTCAAATAAAACTTTATTTACAAAAACAGAAAGTGAGCTGAATTTGGTCCATGGGCCCTAGTTTGCCAACCTCTGTTCAAAACCATTCCTCACTGTTTTATTAATTCCATCCTATGCCACCTCTCCTCCCCAGTCTACCTTTCCAACTACACTCTTCCACTTCTCAGTCTCCAATCCTTCTGAACTATATAGTACTCACAAGTGCTCCATATATTCTTCCATATCAATTCATTTTACTCTACCAAGCACATTCTTTCTTCTTTTGTCTAATTATCAATATCCTCAAGTCTTTGTATTTCTTCTAGAAGGCTTCTGTAAATCTTACATATATGTATATCCTGTCCCTCTCTCTCACTCAGTTCTCAACCTCTGGAAGCTAGAAATCATATCCCACTCATTTTGTTAACTCCACAGAATCCAACACAGAGCCTTGGGCTTAGATATTGGGCTGACTATATTTGAGAACATATAAAGTAACAACATTGTTGAAATTGTGGAATGAGAAAATATAATAATTAACAGTTATATTTAGCTAATTCCATTATTATTATTATTATTATTATTATTAACAATAATATAAGTAGTAGAAGTATTTGAATGGATGGAAAAGCACAGTTTGATAAAACAAAATATGTTTGACACCTCTAGTGTACACCAAATGTCCTGTTGAGACCTATATAATTCCATATTAATTAACAATAAGATTACTATGTGGTGCCATGCAAACACCTCTATTTTAAAAGGCTCCTCAAAATATAGGAAAAACATCTAGTATCTGGATCACATAAAACTAGACTGGATAAATGCCTTTTAAAGTACTGGACTAAGTAAATTAACACACACAATAAAGCCCAAAGCTGAGGATAGTGCATGTTTGCAGCAAAGGTCCTGGAGTGTTAGGTGAGGTGTGTCCAGGAAGACTTAATAATTTTGCCACTGAATCTATAATTCCACTAGAAATGTGGGGAGGATAGATGAACTCATTCCATTATGGTATAAAAGAGCCCTTAAGCAGATAAGGTATAAGATAATAAGGACTTCTGGCTTCATGGCTCATCCTCCCTCCACTTGAATATTAGGAATCACAGCTATTTTATCAGTGGGTTTTCACTTTCTTCACTTAACAATAGAACCAGTATGGAATCCCTCACCACCAGTGTGATAAATACACAAACAGATTAGTCAATAGAGGGAGAAGGAGCTGGCTGAACCAAAGATTGACTAAAGACAAGTGCAATAAAAGAGAGAAGCAGAAAAATTTGTTTTAAAGCAATAAACTTATTCATCCACCTGCTCTTGCAAAGCAGCGGATCAATTATGCAAACATAAGAAGGCACAATGAGAATTGCAAGGAGAAAGCCAGTGAATGAATGAGCTCATCCAGGGAGTGGATGAATTGAAACATGCAGGCTGACCCAGGGAAGGAGAAAGATGATGCAAGTGGAAATCAAAGAAAAGGAAGGCGGGTGGCCAAGCAGGTGCCCACAATACTGGACAAAGAAAATAATCAGGGATAGGGACATAATTATTTCCCTTCCGAAGAAGCTTCTTATGATGCTGAACTGGTTAAGATGCTGGAATTAGCACTGGAAGAGGCCACCTGCACCACTTGAAAGCAGTCATCCTTCTGATTGTCAAATAACAAAGGAGGCACAAGCAGGCAGCACATTTCCCTTTATTTTTACATAGCTTCCTAAAGCTCAGTTGAATTTAAAAGTAGCTGAGATTCCCTATAACCACGTAATGCACACACACACATACACCCACACAAAGGGGAGACTTGGGCATTGTAGAGTTACTGAAATTAAGTTGCATGTGTCAGAGTAGTCAAGAAAAATCAGAACTTATCATGGCTCTGGCCAAGACATATAATTGTTAATGTTTAAATGCTCTTAATGGGGGTGGGGATTGATTTAAGACTATGCTTTTCTAGTAGCTGAGAACATCTGCTGAATTAGTTACTGGGTACAAAAAAGAGAAAGTAGCTTTGATCACACTTTTGCCCAGACTCAGAAACCTTCAATGAACTCTATGGCTTTCAGAATAGTGTCTAAATTTATATGCATGTCATTTAGGACCTTTCATTATCTTACCTCAATCTAGGTTTCCAGCTATAGGCAGCCTGAACTCTGACCCAAACAAGTAAATTTTTACTCATCCCATTCTTCTCTTTGTTTTTATTCTCCTTCTTGTCCTCCAAGACTCTGTTCAAATATCACCTCCTTCTTCAACTCTTCTCAAAAGTCCCCAATTGAGAGTAATTGCTACTTCCTGCAGTACATTGAAGCTGTCTTGTAGCTCCAGTGTTTCTGACACTTTAATGTTCATCAGACTCCTCTGGGGGAATTTTAGAAACATTAATTGCTGTGGATCCCCATCCACAGAGTTCTGATTCAAGAGTTCTCTGGTGGGTTGAAAAAAAAATTGCATTTCTAACAAGTCCCCAAGTGGTGCTAATCCTACTAGGCCAGAGACCACACTGAGAAACACCACCAGAATAATGATGAGCATGTCTTGCCTCCCCTTCAATATTATTCCTTTGGAACAGAAAAGAATTAGATGTATTTTCAATATTCTTCATCCCAAGTTTATATTCAGAAAGTATGTAACAAGTATTTGTCAAATTAAACATATGTGCTCATGTTGCATCATGTATGTTTGTGTATATACTTTCATATTCATTCAACAAATATTTATTGCTGACACACACATTTGAAATATGCATGCATATGGCAAGAATATTTAAAGGATGAGCAGGTTTCTTAATCATCTCATATTTGGCAAGTGAAAGGGAAATATGAATATGCTATTATCCATTTTGAAAATGTGTTCTGCAGAAAAGCACCATTAAAATTCAGCATGAATCTCTGTTTGAAGAGTGTCCATCTGTGAGCAATTGTGATAAGTGCAATGAATCTCATTCTGCATGAATATTTGCTTACCCATGCTATAGAATGACTCTGCTTCCAGACAAGAAAGTGTGTGATTTTCATTTCTCATTCCATGGATTTACAGTCAGCTCCCTGTCATCAGGTTAGACATTACTCATATTCCAGATACTAAATAATTCATCAGAAGACCATCCCTACCCAATAGGTGTGCTTGAAAATACAAAGGGTTAAGCTCTTCTGCCAGAGTTCAAATCCTCACTCTTCCCATTTCTAGAGTATGACCTTGAACTTCTCTGTGCTTCAGTGACCTCATCAGTGAAATAAATATGGACAGTGATCACATACTTGATTTCTGACTGCTATGAAGACTGAAGCAGTAAATGCACAGAAAATGTTTTTCTGGCACAACCTAGAAGGAGCCATCAGTGTTGTGTTATATTAATGCAGACATGGCAACCTCCCAGGAAGCTACCACTGCCTTGTAACTTCTGAGGCCAAAACTCTTATTTCACTCAGTTACCATCTGGAGTCACCATCAGCTAAGCCAGACAAAATAAATGAAAATGTTAATATTTTATACTTTTATGACACATAAAAATTACCTATACTATGCATTAATGATAGTACCTTATTTTCAGCTATTTTGAGAACTAAAGTGAATGATAATATTTTGATTGAAGAGTACCGTGTTGCCTCAGTGATTTTGATTTTTTAAAATATATTTTATTGATTTTTTACAGAGAGGAAGAGAGAAGGATAGAGAGTTAGAAACATCGATGAGAGAGAAACACCGATCAGCTGCCTCTTGCACACACCCTACTGGGGATGTTCCTGCAACCAAGATACCTGCCCTCGACCAGAATTGAACCTGGGACCTTTCAGTCCTCAGGCCAATGCTCTATCCACTGAGCCAAACCAGTCTTGGCAGTGATTTTGATTTTTGATTGACTGATATTATCACCCAAATCCCAAATCCCATAGCCAGCACCAGCAAACAACACTCAGTTTGCTCTAAAATTTCTTAACTATGAGGCTAAAATTATGGGTGCATAAAGATAATTTTGGCTGGCTTTTCAGTCTGAGCTTGGATACCATTTCACCCAAACTTCTTGTTTTGCTTTAATATCATTGGTAGGATGCACAGGGTAACACCTTTGAAACACCTCTGTAAGGCTTCAAGTGTTAGTTCTGTATCCACTGAACTATGTCAAGTTGACATGCATTTATTGCTTCATAAACTAAGAATGTTTTTATTAAAACATTTCTTACATACTGTTATATAGGCCAGGCTGCAAAAATATTTATTGTGGGCTGCATGGGGCCCACAGGCTGCAAGTGTTACATGCTTGAGAGTGTATCACCAATTTCCCCACCAGGGCCCGGGTTGATCCCAAAGGAAAATCACTTCAGGTGTTTTCTATCCATGAATTCCTTGACCTCATTGTTGAAAAAGGGACACACAGACACTCTAAGTCCCTATTTGCTTTGATTATAAGCTCCCACAGTCATAGGAAAGCAGAATTCTAGAGGTGGTCTAGGTTAGTGTGGAATAGGGGTGTGTGTTGAGGGATGAGGAGGCAGCATGTACAGCTAAATCCACAGTTCACAGCTATCACTTATTTATTTCTCCTGTTATTCCGTAAATAAACACATGCTGAGCAAAATCCAATTTCATCATCTTAAAAGTATAGCAGTCCAGGGGCTCCTGCTGCTTTGGAGGCCATGTGAATTAACTAGTCTTGATTGCACAACTAAAGAAGTTTTTCTTTCATTCAAATTACCTATCAGACAATACAATAACTGAGAAATTCATGTTGAATCCTATCGCCTGGATAGTTCCATGGCAGGCAAATAGCTTATGATTCTTCAGTTAAAATGTATGTCCAGGAATTTCATTAAATAATTCTGTCTTGTTATGTGGAAATATTCTCTGAAAGTTATTTGTCCTCTTCAGAATTTTAAATAAGTGAAGAAAATTAAGTTTAAGTAACATAACTATGGTTTCCAAACCTCATTAGCAAGAAAAGTAGATCAATGTAGTTTTATGTGTTTATTTTTAACTGAAGAGTACATGCCCAATTACTCGTGATTAGGAGAAATAATTCAAAGCAAATTTCACCCAGTAGCTATAGGAGATTTTTGTGTTGTTGTTTATTTAACCATAAAAATTATTTGCCTGACCTGGTCTCCGTAGTCAAATTTAATTTTGCTAATGAACAGTGACCAAATTGTCGAAATTAAGAATGGACAAAAGAAGGCAGTTAAGAATTCTTCATTGACCTCTTTTTAAAAAGAAAGTTCTATATGTTTAGTCAGCCAAACCAGTCTTGATATTACTTCCTTATTAACTTCTTATTACTAATATGCTGCAAGCTCTTTGGAGTGGAACTATTTATTTTTGTTAACTTGAATTCATAATGCCCACCACAGGCCCTGCCACCTGAAATGTGCTCAGCATGTGTTTATTTACAGAATAACAGGAGAAATAAATAAAGGGGGACTTTATTTCTAATTAATTTTAAATTCTCAAGGTCTTGATCATCTTATTTGAAAAGATAAAATTGTAATTTAAGTATTTATGTGCTTTTACTACAATATTTTTCCATAACTCACAGACCTTAGTATTGCATATGGATTCGTGAAAGCTGGTTTCTTATTGATCAAATATTTGTTGAACACTTACTATAGGCAAGATACTGTGTTTTGCATCAGGGGAACAATGAGGTCAATTAGATATAGATGCTCTGTTCTGAAGTTATGGTAGCTAGTAAAGAATAATGTAAACTACTGCTCTACAGGCAGTGCATTCTCTGAGCACCAAGGTGGTAAGCTGAAATGGAGTGGGTATGCAGAGGAAAAAGAGTGCCATCTGTCTGGAGTTTGGAGAGCCCAAGAGAGGCTTCAGAGAAAAGATGGCTTTTATCTTGGTCCTTGATGGAGCAACTGAATATGGGCCTTCTGAGAATATCAATAACAAATACTCAAGTCCATAGAGTTGCAAATGAGCACTTTCACTCTATACCTTCACCTGATCCTCAGGGCATTCCAGAGGAATGGGTATGATGGTCTCAACTTTAGAGATCATTAAAATTACTTAAGAATTTTAAAGAAATAATGGTTTGTTCAGCCAGAAAGTGATCAAATAAATGAATCTCATCTTCCAGGGTATTCTAGCATAGATAGCACACATGATAGCTATGAACTGTGGATTTGAACCAAATGTTCTGAATTCCAAGGGAAGATAAATTTTTCAGTGACATTGCATTGCCCTCCTGAGGGAAGAGCTTGACATGGTCATATCCTCAAATTGTATAGTAGACCAGTGAGAAAAAAATTAATTTACTGAGGTCTCATTGCAGCAGCAAGAGGAGTATGGATCCTTACAATATAGTGTCCCTGGAGTAGCTAACAACAATAATAAGATCTAACATTGTCCTAGTGCTGTTTATATGGAATGCACTATGCAAAATCTTACTTGCATGCTCTCATTTAATCCTCAAAACAACCCCATGTGGTAGGTGTCAATTAAAACCTATCTTCACAAATGAGGAAAGCTATGCTCAGAATTATTGATATTATAGGTAGCATCACATGTGACTACACTATTATGATTACCAACAACCCTTGGGTAATGCACCCAAACCTTTCATTAAAAATACAAAAACTCTATAGTCACTTCTTAATACATTCTACCAGTGAAGAAATGTTACCTGGTGTCTGAGCCATGGATGGTATTGCTGGGTCTAAATATTCCTCTACTTATTTCCATTGTCATCTGTTCTTTCATACCTAACTGCTAAGCATCTTGTCAATCCAATTAGAAAATTTGTTACCGATGCAAGGGATAAACAAATCAGCCTATGATTTCTACTGATTGGCTAAAAATGGAAATCTGCTTTTTCCATTTGCACAGTTAGAGCTCCTTAGGGCTAACTACCTCCTGTACATTGAGGTTGACATTCACACTTTCAAAATAAGTTCATGGCACATAATTTTCCATCCCCTTCTTCCCCCCTCTACACACACACCTTTGCTTGTGAAAACTTTATTCCTTCATAAAACCAACTATACCAATTTATTTGGATTTCTTTTTTGTTTTAAGAGACACTTTACTTTTCTCATTTGGCATTTGAGCCTTTCACAACTCCAGGCTTTGCTGATGTAATGGGATTTAGGTCGGAATCAGCCCTACAGAAGCAATTCATTCTTCTCTTAAGTTGAATGAAAATTAACTTAAAATGAAAAGAGTGCTGACTTGAGAAATGGATTCCAGACATGTTTCTACCACTAACCAGTTGTAAGACCCTGAGCAACCTCTCTACTTCAACTCTTTGCCTCAGTTTCCTCATCTTCAAAACAAGAGGAGACAAGTTGTTGTTTTTTTAATTATTTCTTAACATATGAAATTCTATCATTCTAATACACACAATGCTTTAAGCATCTGTTCACTTATACATTCTTTTTTTTTTTCTTTTTTCTATAAACACTTATTAACTGCCTACAATGTTGCAAAAAATAGAGGAAAACTCTTTAAACACATTCTCTTTGCACAAACCTAAATGGGTTGAAAGAGAGCAATTTTGGGGGAACTATCACAGTATTTAGAATAAAGAATATGATAAAATTATTTATTTAGCTCTTTCTCCCATTGGGATATGTTTTAAAATAGGCTGAGAATTGGTATTCAAATAGAGAACTGAGCTCTTTAAAATGAAATCATTAGCACAAATGCCCAACCTAGAGTTATCCTATCTAATAAAGAGGGAATATGCTAATTGACCATCATGCCATCCCAAAGATTTGGATCCCACAGCCAATAAAAAGGGAATATGCTAATTGACTGCCTGTGCCCACAGCCACAAGATGGCAGCAACAAGACCCCTTAGCCCCGCTCCCTGCCCAGCCACCCAGGGCCACCTGAGGCTTAGGTAACCAGGGTTGGCCAAGGCTTGCACTGCCGGCAGTGGCAACAGCAGAGGTGTGATGGGTCATCGCCTTCCCCTGATCACTGGGTTGACTACTGTCTCTGAGGGCTCCCAGACTGTGAGAAGGGACAGGCTGGGCTGAGGGATCCCCACTCCAGTGCATGAATTTTCATGCACCTGGCCTCTAGTATTCTATAATGTCTCATCTTATAATCTAAGAAAAGAACCATTGATTTCTAAAGTATATCTTTATTAATAGCAGTGTGTTCTTTTAGTTTAAGAACTATAGAATATTTTCAGTTGATGTAGTCTATGTCCCAGACACCCCTTTTTATTACTAAATGCAAGAAACTACCATGTGGTTATTTTTGTCTTCAGAGCATGTTGCTAACTTTTTCGTAATTAGCAGTCCATAAAAATGTGGGCAATTGGCTTCCTCCAGACTAATTAGCAAGTGTGCTGTGTTCTTGCCCCAGCTGGCTATTCTATGTCTTTTAACTCAGACCTAATTGTTTTGCCAGTTCTAGAACCTTGTGGAGTTTGTCAGTAATAACAGATATCTCAATAGGCCTCTGACTTAAATTCCCCAGCAAAACAATGTTATCCAAGCTGGTTTAGCATTCTCAACTTTTATGTCCTGTTCCCAATAGATGCCAGGGAACTCACTACACTCATCCTCTTCAAAGATCCTCATATTCAATGGGAAATTCCTCCATGACCAAGTCTCCTTACCCCAATGCTCAAGCCACTGATCTGTGAAGTATGTCCCATAGTGTCATTTGTAATTCCTTCTCTATCAAGTCCAGGCTCCTGATTCAGAACCCTGGACTTAATCCAGGCCAAAACCAGTGTCAGAACATGCCCCTGACAGCAAATGGGTAGCTGAAGATATAGAAAGGGGAGTAAGCATTGGCATGAAACAAATTTGAAAAGATGAAAATGAGAACATTGTTCAGAGTCAAGGTAAGCATTTTGCCAACCAAACAGATCAGATCCAAGAGTGGATATGATTTGGTGGAGAGTAAAAGATGGCAAAATAGGGCCAAATATGGCAGATCTGCCTTGAGGGTTGGTGCGGGATTATTTGAGTGGCATGGAGGAAGGGTAGTAATAGCAAATGAAACAACTTACTTCCCTTTGGAACATCATGATGAAGAGGAATAAAAGTTGAAAGTCAATTTGCAGCAGAGGAAGAAGCAAAGAGTATTCAAGGTTAGTTTTTCTGTAGAACCCTAGAAAAATATAGGAATTGGAAACATCACGTATTTCTGAAAGAGGATTGGTTAGAAGCCTAAACAAGAATCAGATAGATTTCTGGATAATATCTGCATCGTAGCAAGGAAATATACTAAGATAATCTGATCAAGTAGAGCTTTGGATTTGGAACCTGAGTTCAGGCTATGCCAGAGATGTGAGATTATAAGGAAAATAGGAGAAGTACAGTTTAGAAAGATTTTTATTCATTTTTTACAGAGAGAAAGGGAAAAGGATAGAGAATTAGAAACATGGATGAGAGATAAACTTTAATCAGCTGCCTCCTGCACACCCCCTACTAGGGATGTACCCACAACCAAGGTACATGCCCTTGACTGGAATTGAATCTGGGACCTTTCAGTCCATAGGCCAATACTCTATCCACTGCACCAAACTGGTCAGGGCAGGAAAAGTACACTTTGACCTCTGAGACTAATTTATCTACCTGAGACCACTTTTTTCTCAGTTCTCCAGACCCTGCCCCACAGCTACAAATGGAAAAATACTTACTTACAAACATAAAACACTCATACACAGAGAAACTTAGACCTGAGAAACTGAATTACTAGAGAGAAAATATTTGTAGAGATGACATTCTGGAAGGGAATTTCTTGGTAAAGTAGCTAGATCCCTACCTATTTATGCTTTCACCAATTGATCTAATATATATATATATATATATATATACTTTCACTATACGGGGAGAGGAAATACCCTCAATTCACCAGACATTGTAAGATAGCCTCTAATAGACTCATGGAATTCAAAGATTGAGATAAAGAGGGGAAAAAAAGAAGAAAAAGAAAGGAATAAAATAACAGATATCTCAATAGGCCTCTGACTTACTATTGGATTAGTTCAATCCCCAACTACTATGCAGAGAATAGAAAAATAGTTTTTAAAGTCCCATTTAAATAATTTTACAGAGATAATTTGCACCTATTAAAAACCACAAACTGAAAATGCTATTAAAATATGAAACACAAAGCTCTTAAAAAATAAAGTATATATGTTGGCAGAGATTTATTCAACAGAATGACTGAAAAATGAAATTGTGGCTATTTAGAAAATAAATAATAATGACTAAAATGAGCATTAATGTATAAAATGCAAATAAATCAAAATGAAAAACAGTACTATGACAGAATAATTGCTAAATATTAAAATAAAACTAAAAGAGTTGAAAGTATTATTCTCTGAGTTGAGATTGGGAGGGGTTACCAATATTTTTCTGACTTATTATTTTCATTATAAGCTTTGCAGGAATATCTTTATAAATTTATTTGTAATAATTTGATGAAAAGAAGCAAAATTTTATCTTAAAAGGGAAAGAAATTTAGTAGAATCCAGTCATATGTAACATGGGTGAGACAGTCAACTGACTGTAAGCAAATGGAAGTGGCTTTTGTAGAGGCAGATTTCAGCTTAACATAGAAAACAGGCCTGTGATATTGGGCCATAATAAGAAATAATATATTTGTTACTTGTGCCATGTTCCTGGCACAGAGATTCTAAAATTCTTATCTTTCATTGAATCTTGGGGGAGAGGAGCATGTTTAGTTATTCAGAACAAACCCCTGTCAAACACATCTGACTTTATGCTAATGAGATGACTATTGGAAGAGGCTAGCCTGGCTGCCAGGGGAACCAATCATGTGATTGGAGAGTTAGAACTTGCAGCCCTACCCTCAGACCTCTGGAGAGAGAAGGAGGTTGGGGATTGAACTAATCCAATAGTAAGTGACTTAATCAGTCATGCCTGTGTAAAAGGACCTCCATAAACATCCCTAGACAAGGAGGGTTAGAGAGCTTCTAGGTGGTTGGCCACACACAGGTTCTGGAAGAGTGGTATACCTGGAGAGGTTATAGAATATCTATCCTCCTTCCATATACCTTGGTCTATGCCCTTCTTCATCTAGCTGTTCATATTTCATATAATTATTCAGTGAATATGTTTCTCTGAGTTCTGTGAGTCATTACAGCGAATTATCAAACCTGAGGAGGGGGTTGTAAGAACCTGTGACTTAGATCCTCTTGGTCAGAGTGCAGATGACAACCTGGGACTTGCAACTAGCATCTTAAGTGGGGGGTGGCAGGCAGGAGGAGTAGTCTTGTGGAACTGAGCCCATAGCCTCTGGGGTCTGTATTAACTTCAGGCAATTTATGCCAGAATTTAGTTAAGTTGTAGAACAGCCAGACAGGGTCCACCAAGAACGGGAGAATTGCTTGGTGTGGAAAAACCCATACATCTGGTATCAGCAGTGTAAAGTAGAGGAAACAGTTTTTCTTTTAAGACCTAACTAGCAATTAAAAGGTCTGACAAGACAAGTAGGGAGCATATCACTGGATGAAATAAAAACTGAATGTCCTTGAAACCAAGCCATGACTTCTAATGGAGAGAAAGACTTGACTTCCAATTTCCAAAATTCCTCAATTGTATCTGAGTGAGTTTAAAGACTGAGATACTTCTCTGGTATTAAATATTCAAAGGGCATAAAATAAATCCATAGAAATTTTAGGGAATTAAACAATACCACACATTTTAAAACCAATAAAGTTGCACCTCAGGCAAAACTTCATTATCTCTAAGCTAAAAGCTTATATTAACCAAAGATTATAAGGGGAAAAACATATTTGGGGGACAAAATACATGATAGGAAGGCTGTGAATTTTATATCATGTAATTATTTAAGAAAAGAAAAGATGATCATCTGGTCTGATGTGTTAATTTTTTCCATCTAAGGAGAAATACATAAAATAAATGAGGTATTTCTAGAAACATAAACTTATAGATTGCAACGGATGTCCAGAATTTACTTACAGGATGTGTGAAAAAGATAAAACAAAAATACTTTTGTCTGCCTGTATTCCAACATTGCAGATTCATATCCTTAGCTAATTGTGTTAGACACAAATGGCCCAGATTTAAAACAGCCTGAGTTGTCAGACAATGGCTCCAAGTCAGAATTCAGAACTAAAAGTTGGGTCACCATCCTTTTAAACTGCTGCCAACCTCGTGAATTTAAAAAGCACATTTCTGTCTAGGTCATCAGCCATTTTAAAATAAAACATTTTTCCCTAAAGGCATTAAGCCAAGTCATTGCCAACTGGTACATATATATAGCAAAATTGTACTGGTAAGCCATTCTAAGCCCTTTTTTGAACAAGGCAAGTGAGAGATCAGGTGAGCAGAGGACGAGAACAAAAGCAAGAAATTTAGACTCACCATGTATGCCCAAAATAGCTCCTATCTCAGTATGTTTCAGGAATATTCAAAACCAACTCTAAATTTGGTTACCCTGTTGTGCTTATTAGAAGTTTTAACTAATTCTGTCAATTCTTAATCCTTCCCCACTTTCCATCTGTCCCCTCAATACTTCCTATTTATTCTCCACGTTTATATTTTTTTGCTACTCCAGTTTCCCAAGTCTTTCTTATTTCTACCAAAAGAGTTATGCGGCCCACATGATAATGCACACATTTCTTAGAAGGCAGCATCAGACATTTCCTGACAGAACTTACCTTTCCTTCTAGCCTCAAGTTTTTCCACTTACCCAAATAAATTTATTTTTCAAACTACATCTGTGATGGTAAGAATTATAACGCAGCCCCTAAGATTTTGCCTCAGGTGTATATATAATCTTGAATAATCCCTTCCCCTTGAGTACAGGTAGAACTTGGACTTGTTTCTAGACAACAAAATATGGCAGAGGTGATAGATATCATTTTCAGGGATTTCACAGATAATTAAAGTTCATAATTAAATACTTTGAGTTCATTGGGGAAAACAAAACAAGACAAAACAAAAACACGTCTTGGATGGCCTAACCTAGCGATGCTAGCCCTTTACAAAGAATGTAAGGCAGAGACTTAAGAAAATAAAATAAAAAATAGAGGCACTCTCTCCCCATTGTTGTCCTTGTAGAAGCAAGTTGCCATGAATTCTATAACCACAGAATAAATTCTGTCAGCAATCCCAGGAAGCTTTGAAGCATGTGTTAACTCATCAACCTCTAGAGGAGAAATCAGTCCGATGAACACTTTGATTTCAGTCTGATGAAATCAAGGTGAGATCCTGAGCAGAAAACCCCACCAAATCCACCTGGACTTGTGACCTAGAGAAACTGTAAGATTAAACAACAACAACAAAACTATGTTGTTTTAATCTTTTAACCTACTAAGTCTGTGGTAATTTGTTCCTCAGTAACAGAAAACTAATACACTATGCCATTTGATTTTATATTTCCAGATCTTAGGGTCTTAGCAACTACCGTGTTTCCCCAAAAATAAGACATCCTCCGAAAATAAGACCTAGCGCATGGAAAGATAAGACGTCCCCAGAAAATAAGACCTAGTGCAACTTTGGGAGAAAAAATTAATATAAGATACTGTCTTATTTTTAGGGAAGCAGAGTACCTATGTAACAATCCATGTTATTATTATGATCAGACCAACCAACATTTGTTGAACAACTATTATGCATTGTGTTTAATGAAAAACATAGGAATGAATGACATATAGTATGCAAAGGTGCCCTAATGACAGAGAAATGCATCTGGTACAACAGAGATTTGAGATGGGAGAAAAGACGTCACAATGAATGAAGGACATTGAGTGATGCATAAGACTTATCCTATGGGAGGAAGAAATGAAAAGACATTATAGAAAGAGGAAAAAGGCATAAAGGCATGAAACAAAATATAATGTTATTGAAATTACAATTCCATAACATAAACATCATCATTAGAGGAGTGAGTCTAAAGAGGCAGGGAGAGGCTAGACCTCAGTGAATCATCCCTTAGACATTATTCTGTCAGCAGCCTGAGGCTCTTGAAGGGTTTCAATCAAGGGGGAGATGTGCTGAGTGAAAGTCAAGGTTTTACATAGTCTGGATGATGGCTTTGAGGGTGAAATGCATGGAAATGGAGATACCAAAAAAGCCAGCCTATCTTAAATAGAGATGTTGAGAATTCCACATAGGACCGTGATGGGTAAAGAAAAGGACATGGCACAGAGAAATAATTAGACGTAAAATTGGCAATCATTTGGTAATTAATATTTGGAGGATAAGGGAGAGGGAGCACCTGAGATAATTACATGGCTTTGTTTAGTTTAGTGTTCAAATTCCCCTTTCATGGAGAACTTTCCCACCTCCCACCTTCTCCTAGGATAGTGTTTTTCTCTATTAGGCACCACTACTGCTCCTTATCCATACTATTACAATGACTCATTTCTCTATTTATCTTCCTCAAAGAACCTGAGCTGTTGCTAAGCAGGACTAGTAGGACTCCTGTAACTTTAAATCTTTGACTGATTGCCCTACATTCAAACTATTCAATAGAATGCCATTATGATGCTAATACATGTAGAAAGGGGATGCCAGTCATTTGCAAAGCTATGTTTCACTTAGAAATACTGTGGCTTTGATGGAAACTAAATACTAACTCCCTCTAGCCAGGCATCTTTAAACAGGGTTTGGCTGTATTGTCACTGATATGTATGCTTTCACACAGCAGTCATCTGTGTACAGAGTTTTAGTAAGATCAGGTAAGGTCAGCAACATTGTTTTCAGGTTAACTAAGATCACAGAGTCATACCACTGGAATAGAAACTAGAAGAAAAGAAACTCAAATGTACCAAGTTTCTACTGAATGTCAGATGCTATGATCAGAACTTGTCCTAAATTGCCTGGGAATTTTTGGAACAGTTTTGTCTAGCAATAAAGATTAAATCAAGACTGTGACCCATTTGGTCAGTAAGAATATCTAATATTGTCTATAAATACAGAATAAATTATTTTTAAAAGCATTTGAGATAATCAGAACAAATAAATAAATTTGTCTATAAAATAATTTTCTATAGAGGCCCAAAAATATGTTACATTGGGAGCAAAAATATTGAGGTTTCAATGCTGAATTTTCTGATCCTCTATCAGACATTAGGCAAATACCTAAATTGTATTGAGCTTTAGTTTTCTTACTTATAAAACAAGTAGTAAAATATATAACTCACTATAATAGTTCCTATGATAACAAACTCATTGTTATAGTTATATTAGTGTGATGTGTGATTTATATTTGTGTGATTTAAACTTGAGTGAAAGTGTTTATTTTGTGTGAATTAAGCATAGCATAACTGACTTAGAGTGCATTTTTTGAAGTTGTTTTGAAGTTGTAACCCTGAGTGTGTGTGAACGCCCTAACAGGTGCTAATCTTTAAAGTTGTAAACATGCTTACCCCAAATGTGAACGCCCTAACATGTGTTAATCTCTAAAGTTGTAAACAAGTAGCTATGTGCCGGGTAATGCTGCCTGTGAGACCCCCGATAAGAAGAGTCATTGGTTACACCCAGAAGGAACAAGGGACAGCCCAGAATTGGCCATAATAGAAGAAACTTAGTCAGAGACCGCAAAAGGCTCCTCCACCTGATTTGCTCTCAGCTCCCTTCCTGCTCCTGTTCGAAGCTCTGCCCGAGTACACTGTTACTCTGCCCGTGAGCCGAATCTCTGAGGCCTCAATTGTGACCGAAGTGCTGCTGCGGCGTGTTCTTGTCCAGTGTGTGTGTCTGTCAGCGCGGATCTCCAGGTGACCTGCCTAGGCTTCTGGAAACCACCAGGACTCTGGTAGATAAACCTTGTGATTCATGCATCTTTAATGTTTGTCTCTTGTTTTTAGTTTATGCTCGGTCAAACTTAGTAAGAACTGTGGGCAACCTGTATAAGTCCAGTTTCCGGCTGAGGGTCCCCAGTTACCTGCGCATACGTTCCCACCTGAGGGTGAGTTGGAACACTCATACAATACATGTGAAAGTATTTGAAAAGAGGAGGGCAATTTATACATGCAAAGTGGATGAATTCTGCTTTTTATACTCCTGATCTCTTGAATGTTGCTTAATAATATATTTGATCATGAAAAGATCACCAGCCCTGTGGGTTCTGGGAGCTATAATCGGTTAATCAATCAGCAGGAACACTGTTTCATTAAGTAGCATTCCTTATGAGCTTCTCTGTACTACTATGCAGTCTAATCAAGAAAATGAATGCAGGCTTCTTATTTTCCCCACCAAGTGCTAAAAAATGCTAAACTGTGTTCATTCATCATAAAATTACAATATGGCCCTGTCATTAGTGGGTTAAAGATAGTTTGTGCCACTGCTTCCAGATTTAATCAGACTTACTAATAATCATTCCAAAGCTGAAGGGTAATGATACATATTCCAAACAAAATAATGCTGAATTTTCATTAATGCCTTGGGGATCAAATGATTATCCCTATCAGTATTCTAATTTAGTATAATCAACACGAAAATAAGTTAGGGTTTGTTGGCACTTTTTCAGTGCAATGATGAAATTTTCTTTTTCTCTTTTCCTTTCCCAGGACACCTTCCCCTTAGAGTAGGGGTGTCGAACTCAATCAGAGAAGGGGCCAAAATCTAAAATCCAGCCTAAATCTCGGGCCGAATGGTTTACTGAACAGTCATAAACTGTCATTGTGATGGAAACGCAGCGGGCCACATTGCAAAGCCTGGCTGGACGGATTTGCCCCGCGGGCCTTGTGTTTGACACATGTGCCTTAGAGCCATGCTACCCTGGGAACCCATCAATCTGATCTTAAATTTAAAGCCAGCACAGGTGATATAATTCTTAGGATATCTACTATCCAAACATCGGTATAACCAAAAAGGATCTGAATGTTCTTCATTTTGAAAAACAGGCCTGATTACTTCCAAATTTTTGATAATTTGGCTATAAATCTGGTGATAATTAGTTGTCAGTTGGCTTTCCTTTGATTCTGCCATTATACACTCTCATTAAAGGGCAAAAGCTGTTATGGAAACAACTGCAGCATCTCTGATCAGATTACCACCAATGTTGTAGCTTATAGGCTCTGAAATCCTCCCACTGCCTAAGTGCCTCTGTTCTGCTTGACACATCTCAAAGAATGAATCAATGTTAGTTCTGGCCATGAAACAAAACCTCTGTATATTGACAGTCTCATCTGTCTTGTTATAATATAAAATGACACCTATAGCAGTCCCTGGAAAAATATAGTCCCTTCATTCCAAAATAACCTAATTTTATAAGTCTCAGTGTTAGTATATTTTAAACTAGAACTACTTTACTGGAGGTGATGCTAGGAAAGACAATGATATTGAACAAGTCATAAAGTATACATGTAGTATTCTTCTAATAGACACTTTGATGGGTATTTAAATTAAAGGGTACCCTTATTGACCATATTTACATTTTGATAGGTTGGCCTCTTTAAGAATGACTAGTTTAGTTTATTCCTTGGTTCATTTCTATATGCATAGCCAGTGTCCAGTTGTCACATTTTATTCATCAGTATTCCTTATCTTTTGCACTTTTCAAAGTTATGTGACTTTCAAACACACTAAACCTCTTAGTTTTACAACTTCACTATCAATCATCATTTTACTCATTATGTCAATATTGCATTATCTGCCTACTGAATTTTAACCACCCTTTTAAGAGAAATTGTAATATACAATATATACCAAATGTCACTATGATAACATGAGAAACAGATCAATTATAATCAACTGGTTGGTTGTGAGTTAAGTATGGTTGTTTATGAATCGGCAATTACTCTTTCTCTGTCTTTCCTTGTAGTTCACAACATTTTAAGTTGAGACATTAAATTAGTGCCATGTATGGGACTGGTACTAACTTACTCCTAGCAAATGTCAAACACTCAAATGAAACATACATAGTACTTTTAAGCTTTCCAAATATTTTAAGGTCAAATAAAGCACAGAAAGATTATGCTAACGATTTATGATGATGATAACTACCTTTATTGAGTGTCTATTAGATGCCAGTTTCTGTACTTAAATTTGACTATATATTATCTCATATAACATACACTGAAGATATCAATCTTCAGTGTATGTTATATGATCTAAAATTTATAGGTAAAAAAACAGATTTGTAAATTTAAGATTTAACCAAGTTACATGACTAAGGATTTTCAAATGTAAAATAATAATCTAGATGGTTTGTTCCAAAAGCTCAAATTATTAATCAATCTAGTCATGTTATTCTTCTTAAATTAAAAGGAAAAAATACAAAATATTATATATAAAAAATCACAAAATAATAATATACAGAGTAAAAACCCTTGTTGACTATTGACTTAATATCAAAACCAATTCTACAGCTAATGCATTTTAAGACTTTCAGTTATCAAGGAAGAGATCCTTTTTGAAAGAAGCTTATAAGTATCTACTAAAAACTGGTCTCCATTTTATTTAGGAAAATAATTAAATTGCCAAGTTCAAAGATTATATATATACACACTTATGTTTAGACTTTTTCTATTTGCAACTACTAGACTTGAACTATAGTAACATTGTTTTAAAACCTACATTTTAGCAAGATCCTAAATTTAATAGAAACATTTCACAAGTTAAAACATCCTTACATATTGTATTTATAATAATGAGGAGAAACAGAAAATGGAGAGGAGGAGAAGATAAGGATGGGAAGAGAGGAGGAGAAAAACAATATTTTTGTCAAGAGATTTCTATGGATTATTAAATGAACTAGAGGCCAGGTGCATGAAATTCATGCATGGGGGAAGGGGAGTCCTTCAGACCAGCCTGCACCCTCTCCAATCCGGGACCCCACTCACAATCCAGGACTGCTGCCTCCCAACTGCTGGCCTGCCTGCCTGCCGGATTGCCACTAACCACTTCTGCCTGCCTGCCTGATCACCCCCTAACTACTCACCAGCCAGATTGGTGCCTAATCATTCCCCTGCTGGCCCAATTGCCCCTAACTGCCCTCTCCTATTGGCCTGGTCACCCCTAACTGCCCTCCCTTGCCAGCCTGGTCACCCCTAATTGCCCTCCCCTGCTTGCTTGATTGCCCCTAACTGCCTTCCCCTGCTGGCCCTGTCAACCCAATTACCCTCCCCTGCAGGCCTGGTCACCCCCAACTGCCCTCCCCTGCAGGCCACCTGTGGCCACCATCTTGTGTCCACATGGGGGCAGCCATCTTGTGTGTTGGAGTGATGGTCAATTTGCATATTACCTCTTCATTATATAGGATTAATTACTTAAAGGCTGTTTTCTGATTAATTATTTACAGGGTATTTTTAGACTTTATATATTTTATTGACTAAAATTTAAAATTTTAGTTAATTTATAATGAAGATAAAATCAATTATCACATTGTTTCACCAAACAGATTTGTGATCCAAGACACATGTGAAGGAGCCTGTAGTTATAAAGTTTGATATCTGGTTAAACATGATTTAAAGAATATAGTATGTTAGAACATAGAACAAGCAGGAGTCAGATCAATAATCTGTTAAATACCATTGCTGAGTTTATATAAAGAGCAAACTGGGAAGGTACTATAGTATGGGTGGAAAAATGTAGGATAAAGGTCAAGCACAGAGACTAAGGGTGTCAGCCTTCAGGAGGTGTTTAGCACCTTGGATAGCTCTTTGGAGGCTGCAATGATAACATTTTATTTATTTATTTATTTTTAAAAAATATATTTTATTGATTTTTCACAGAGAGGAAGAGAGAGTGATAGAGAGTTAGAAACCTCAATGAGAGAGAATCATTGATCAGCTGCCTCTTGCTCACCCCCTACTGGGGATGTGCCCGCAACCAAGTTACATGCCCTTGACAGGAATCCAACCCGAGACCTTTCAGTCCGCAGGCTGATGCTCTATTCACTGAGCCAAACCGGTTCATTTTAAGTGTGGACTTCCAACCTCAAAATCACAAACTAACCCAGACTTTGTCTTTTTTTTTTTTTGGAATTTTTGTTGTTGTTGTTGTTCCTGTTTTTTATATATTATGAGTACATAACCTATTTTAAATAAAAATTAGTTCATATAAATTCAGGATATTAGTTAATTTCCTTGTTATGCTTAAAGAAGTTGTCTTCTTGCCTAACTTGGAGACTTACGGGGTTGCTGATGGTTTGAACAGATCTGCAGAGCCAAGTAAAGACCTTTATCATTTTGCATCTTGGATAGAAAATTATCTTAGGTTTGAGGCCTTATATGCAAATCACATGTGTCCGAAGAGATGTGAATTAGCAGAGATGTTTATCAATTTAAACATATAAACTTCACCATAAGATGGTATAGGCCTTAATCCCATTTATAAGTAGATACCAAAAGGCTTTTTAGACCCACAAATTATACTTTAACTTCCTACACATCAGCCATGGCCACCTACATTGATAAATTCCACTTTCTTCTAAAGTTCCTTATTTTTTTTTCAATTATAAAATATATTTCCTGATAAATACACTCAGAACACTATGTCACCTCCATTTTTAATTTTTTTCTTTATTGATTAAGATATTACATATGTGTCCTTATCTCCCCATTGCCCCATTTATCACTCTATTTATCTATATATTTTCATAACAGCAGGGTCTCTATCACTTTTGTATATCCAAAACCTAAGGTTACACTTGTCATACTATAAATATGAAGATAGGTAAATGGTTGTTGAATAGATGAAGTACTATTCTACATCATCAGTAAGTTATACAGGTGACTTTATACATAATCAGTGTTATGAAGGCACATTATATAAATACAGATTAGAGATATAGTCAAATAATAATAAGTAAATCATATAAAAAAGTTAATGGGCATGATTGTTGACCCAATATATCTAAGTTCTATAATCTTACAGAATCCTCTAGGGACATACTGATAATACAGAACATTTTACTTACCTTAAATTTAATTGTTTGTTCCACTAAAACTATGTGAATATTTATCATAACTAATAAATGTTTATCTGGAAATATCCATTCCCCAAACTTCCCTATTTAATCTGTTTTTCAAATATGGCAAACTTATTCATACATTACTATGTGTGCTCTTTGTGTATGTGTTCCCTTGGCTTTGAACAATCTTTCTATAGATGTATCATGCCTGGTTACGTCTTTTCATTCAGGTCTAAGTTCCTTCCAAGTTACCAACTAAAAACTCTCCCTAAGTGTTAACCTCATGCTGGTTGTAGAAGTTGAACATCATGGGATTTATATCAGGTAGACAGAGGCAAACCTTGGCTCCCTATGCTTCATCAGAATGGAAAATCTAGAGAGCCACATCATGGGTGGGAGAGAGGTGGTTTACTATTATTATCCCTCGAAGGAGCCCAGATTGGAGAGGGTGCAGGCTGGGCTGAGGGACACTCCTCTGACCCCCTTGCACAAATTTCATATATATATTAGAGGCCCAGTGCACAAAATTTGGCCAACTGCCCATTTAGGACCAATCCCGGTAGGATTGGGGCTAAACAGGCAGTCAGACATCCCTCTCACAATCCAGGACTGCTGGCTCCCAACTGCTCTCCTGCCTGCCTTCCTGATTGCCCCTAATTGCTTCTGCCTGCCAGCCTAATCACCCCCTAACCACTCCCATGACAGCCTGATTGATGTCTAACTGCTCCCCTGCCACCTGTTTGCCCCCAACTTCCCTCCTCTGCTGGCCTGGTCATCCCTAACTGGCCTCCCCCTGCAGGGTTTATTGCCTCCAACTGCCCTCCCTTGCAGGCCTGGTCCCTCTCAACTGCCTTCCCTTGCAGGCCTGGTACCTCCCAACTGCCCTCCCCTGCTGGCCATCTTGTGTCCACATGGAGACAGGCTTTTGACCACATGGGGGCAGCCATCTTGTGTGTTGGAGTGATGGTCAATCTGTATATTACTCTTTTATTAGATAGAATAGAGGCCTGGTACATCGGTGGGGGCCAGCTGGTTTGCCCTGAAGGGTGTCCTGGATCAGGGTGGGGGTTCCCTTGGGGCATGGGGCAGCCTGGGTGAGGGACCTGTGGTGGTTTGCAGGCCAGCCACACCCCCTGGTGACCCAAGTGAAGGTCCTGGTATTCAGAATTTATTTACCTTCTACAACTGAAACTTTGTAGCTTGGAAAGGAGCCAAGCCTCTTGCTCATTCTGTGGCTGCCACCATTTCTGTTTAGATTTGTTTACCTTTGATAATTGAAACTTTGTATCCTTGAGTGGAGGCTTAGGCCAGCAAGGGCAGGAGTAAAGCTTGACTTCTTCCATTGCCTGGGAAACCCAAGCCTCCCTCCTGCTCTCTGTGGCTGTAGTCATCTTGGTTGGGCTTATTTGCATACTTTCTCTGATTGGCTCATGGGCATGGCTGGTGGGTGTAGTGGGGTGGTGGTTAATTTGCATATCACTCTTTTATTAGGTAGGATATACACATTATTCTTTTTATAAAATATATTTTATTGATTTTTACTGAGAGGAAGGGAGAGAGATAGAGAGCTAGAAACGTTGATGAGAGAGAAACACCGACCAGCTGTCTCTTGCACACCCCCTACTAGGGATGTGCCCGCAACCAACATACATGCTCCTGACCAGAATTGAACCAGGGACCATTCAGTCTGCAGACAGACGCTCTACCACTGAGCCAAACCATTTTCGGCTACACATTGTTCTTTAATGTGGCCTTACATAAGCCATAAGCCAGATTTGACTCTATGGATCATCAGTGCCTATGAAAAATATAGGAAAATATGTAGACTTCTATAGGAAGGCATAAAATACCAAATATTTGAAATAAAAATCCCTAAAAACCTTATTTGATATTGAGTAAATATGCTCACATATTTGACTGTAAGTTTCCCCTGGGAACAAATACTTCAGATGGGCATGTGGAGGAGAAGTTAACAACAGCAGAAGAAGTCCTTTAGAGCCCGGAGTCAATTAAGTACTTAAAAATGTATAAAACCAGATCTGAAGAACAAAGGTCAAATGTCAGGGTGTGGTGGAGTAGAATTCCAAAATAGCTGCAGAATTTATAAGCGCTAAATGAAGTTGATTGTGTCCTTTATTAATGATTTTTACTTAAATCCTGTTGGTCCCAAGATTGCAAATGTCCTAATAAAAGAAATGTTGAGATTCCTGCTCCCTCCCATGGTTGGCAAACTGCAGCTCACATGCTACATGCGGCTCTTTGCCCCCTTGAGTGTGGCTCTTCCACAAAATATCACAGAGTGGGTGAGTCTATTTTGCAGAAGTGGTGTAGAATAAGTTTAAATTAAAAAAAAAAAATTGGCTCTCAAAAAAAATTGGAATCATTGTACTGTTAAAATTTGGCTGTGTTGACTAATGAGTTTGTCAACCACTGCCTTAGACAATCTTCATATCCGCTTCTTACTTTAGAAGAGGAGGGACTCAATTGCTTTGGTGAGGGTAGAGTGTGATTCCAATATCTAGCCCACCAAACTGAAAATTCCCCCCCCACTCTCTCTCCCTCTCTCTCTCTCTCTCTCTCTCTCTCTCTCTCTCTCTCTCTCTCTCTCTCTCTCTCTCTCTCTCTCTCTCTCTCTCTCTCCAACTTCCCCAGTGCCCAGCCCAAACTCTCCAAATCTACTTCCAACCAAGAGAAATAGTCCAGTGTCATAGCTCCAGATCTACAAGGCAGGATGAAGACTGTAACTGAAGTTTAAATCCCCTAGAATGGTGTTAGGCCACAGGCGGAGATTGCCCTGCCAGTAACATCTGCTTTCCTATTGTCTTAGCACATTTTATCAGCACCAGTGGCCTGTGGTATTCCTTCTGTTGATGGAATTCCCCAGCTACCTTATGCTGCCAGAGGAAGTTCACTAGCAAGCTAGTTTTCTGGTTTATTTTCAGAAACCTTCCTTCACAAAGCTTACCTTCTTTTTATAGCATTCCACTTCCCATCCCCAGAAGCCCAAACCATCCCCCCAAAAAAAGCTGAGTAGGAGAAACTAATTCAGAGCCTTGGGTACATGCACTACCCAAGAGTTTGATTCTCTTTGGGCATTCAATAACCATCATTATATTTCCTTCTTCTACCCTCCACCAATGTTACTGCCATTTCTGCCTACAATACATTGGCATGTCTCTATTTTTTCCCCCCGGACATCCCCAAGGTACCTTATGTCCCAGTATAAATATACTCTGACTTTTTCTATTTGTGGATCTTAATGCATCTCTGCTAGGAACAGTGCTTTCCCATTCATATCCACCTGTCTGCTCTCTCCCAATAATCTAAATTATTTTCCTACCTCCTCACTGGCTGAATTATTTTGGTACACATCCATGACTGCCATAATGTACTGCACATAGTATATGCTTATTTGTGGATATGAACTACACACACACAAAGACACAGGCTCAGGAAGTTTTTAATTATACAATCTAATTATAGAGAACTTGGAATTCCTTAAAGCAACTTAAATATGAATAAGTTAAATTTCTAAAGATTCCAATATCTGTAGAGCCCCATTTAAAACCTTAAAACTTCCATGCTTCTAGTGGACAGTGAGTTTTAGTCCTAAAACTGCAAGATAATTTCATTAAGCACTGTTTTATGTAGATTTTTTTAAAAAATTTTTTGGCTCATTCTAAATATGTTCATATTATAATATAAATGCTAGAAAAGCAGGGAAATATACATATTCAGAGTCTAAATAGTGAGAAAAGCCTTGGCAAAAATAGCAAATATTGCTAACCTATTCCTTGGGGGGAAAAATCAATTTGTGTTATCACAATTCTATATAGACACACAAGACTGCCTTAAGCATATTTATATTTAATGTGTAATATGGAAGCATATTTTCCCACAACATATGTGGCCATGGGTCTGAAAAAGAAACTTATACAACACAATGAGTTGAATGTCACCTTTATAGATAATATTTATCCATGAGATACTCTACAGGGTAGAAAAAATATTGGAAGCCCTTAAAAATCTACAGATACATTTGCAGTCATGTTACTCCACTGAACTTCATCCCCTGGAAATTCCTGCAAGAAGATAGCTTTCAAGATGGTTAAAGAGATAAAAGAGCTATCGAATAAAAAGGCATCAATAATCTTACCTTGCTGTTGACAGATAAAGGGTTTATAAGGTAATTGATATTTCAAATCCCCAAGTACTCAAAAGGTATGTTATAATTTTACTAGAGACTTGTGAAGGACTTAGATTAATTGATGAGTAATTATTTATAGTTACTTCATAAATAGTTATTTTAGAGGAGTTATATTATGGATAGATCTACATTCTTAAAATTGATGTTGTAAAAGACATCTATGTTTTTTTCATGTGTCAGCATAAGTTAAAACATGCTGAATTAAAATTAAGTCCAACTTCGCACATGGGATATATCTTTTGCAACTGTGAAAATCCTATAAAACTACCTGAGGCATGTGTGCAGATACACTGTGATTGGAATGTTTTATGCAGCAATCAGTCATAAGCTATGAGTTAAGGTTGTGCAAAGCAACATGGGTGGGACTAAGAAGAGTCATTAGGGTTCAAACACCCTGACTCTTTCATGGTATCAGTAAGGAAATAAGACTCAAATAGATGGTTAAAAAGCTCAACCAAGGCCAAGAGATGCTTAGTAGTTGAATCATGACTAAAAATACAGTCTCCAATACTTCCCTTTTTATAGGACAGTCATTATAACTTATTCCATAGTAAGATTACAGGTAAAATACTGTGACAATAAAGTTCGTGGCATTTCAATAGCCAGCTCTCTTTGAAAGGGCTATAAGATAAATCTATGTATTCTAGGAAGATCTATAGTAATGAATGAATTTCTAGTGAAATAATATCCCAAACTGAAACCTATGTTTTGCTTAATTTGAAAAATAGGACCTGATATATTTCATTCAAATTACTTTTGACAGCAACATTCATTGCCTCTTGAATCTTAGAATTTGATAGAAAAGTTGTGTATGTTTTCCTGTGCTAAAACTGTTCTCATAATCTCAATTGCTAGGAGTAAATGCCAACTTATAAATGCCAACAGGTGGTTCATAGACATACCATTCAGAAGTGCACAAGGATAACACACAACAGACATTGGGGATTATAGTTTTTATTCTAACAGTAAAGCTGGAAAATGTTTACACTTTCCTAAAACTCATTGCACCTTTGTCAGAAGAGACTAAGAAACTTTTGAAATATAACTTCCAGCAGGTAGGTTTCTGTCTTGCGTGTTTTACTTATTGTTATCAAAGTAATAATTAAAAAAAACATATATATCTACTGAACTTTTAGTCATCTGGTAGGAAAACCTAAAGATCATTCTACCCTGAGAAACTATAAATCATGTGACTACAAGGAACTGCGGTCATCTATTTCTTTTGTGTTTTTTCATTCTATTTAACCTGGTGCTAAACTAGTTTGGGGTATGGAAACGTTTGGACTTGGAAATCAGAAAACTTTTAGTTTTATTCTTGGCTTACTAGTTATAGACTTTGGACATAATATCTAACCTTTATGAGTCTCACTCTCATCTGAAAAGATCAATAAGAATGCATATCTCACAGAACTGTTGAGGGTATTAAATAAGTTAATGCAGATAATCAAGTATGCAAGCAAATGACTGTAAAACTATAACACTGTAGGTGCCCAATTAATGATAATTTAATGTATTCACTGGTGGCATTCCAAATATAACTGTTAGATCTAATTGGACTTAATTCATGTCCCACTGAAATATGGCCCATTCTGAGGAGGAAGTTAGCAGATGTTTTTTGCTGATTATCTGATATTATGCATAGAATTTTGTGAAATGAAGGGAAAGTAAAGCTAGGAGAAGGAGCTGAAATCAGTTGTAGAAACTACCCATTGTAGAGTGTAGAGATTAGCATGCCAAGGTGAGGTCCATAAAATGATGACTAACTCAGTTAAAGCAAAGCATGTCTGACAAACCTGAAGCATGTGTTACAGAAATTTTGGACAGGATCAGTGCTATTAAAAATTAGAAAGACCAAATGTGGGCTGATGACAGCTGCCAAGAATATATGATGACTAGAAAATAGCAACAGAACATGTAATCAGAGGATGCCTGACCTTGGCTAAGTGAATTATTCCAACAGGTATAATTAAAGGCTGCCATATGGGCTGTATAATATACAGTTGCAAATACAACTGTGATTTCATAGGCATCAAAAGAAAGCTATTACCAAGCAAATACTTCTCTCACTTGTGGCCTGAATTTTGAAAATTAAACTTTCAGACTATACCTCTGCTGTATTGCCTCAAGAACACCAATAATGCATTGTTTTATTATGAAAGAGTTTATCACATAGTTTTCCTAGATTAGAATTTTACATGGGGAAGAACATGGAATAAATTAGGACCTTAAGGGCTAGGAAGACAAGAATTAAAGTTAGCACCCAAAGAAATCAATGTGATCATGAGAAGTTATAGGTTGAAAAGATAAATTGCTTTGTTTCCTTAACAGGAATTTCCTTGGGAAGAAAAGTATTGCCAAATTCTAGAAAGTCAGTCATCAAACATGCACAATGGTAGCTGTGTATTAACTATAATGTTACACACGTTTTACAATATTATAAATTTTAAAAATAATGAATATTATAATTGTCCATCTATTTTGGTCAATTACCATACACACAGCCCTATACAAAATGTGTCACATACACAATCTCATTAAATCTTCACTAGAGCCCTCTGAGGACATGTTATCATTCCCATTTTATACCTGAGGAAGCTCATGGTTTGAATGAGTTAGCTAACTTGTCTATTAAACTTCAGACCCAGGACTAAAATCACCTCTACCTGATTTCAGGGTCTCAGATCCTAATCCCCACCCATGGCCAGACATTCTGACCAAGGCAAGCAAATGCAGACACATACATGATGTCATAGGCAACAGATCAGAAGATGGGTTCTTAATGAACTGAAGATTTCCCTTCTAGCCTGAGAGTAACAACAAAGTGCTTTCTGACATTTGGCTGATAACCACAATTTTGACACTCAAAAATAAACTATCAATATGACCACTTAGGCTCAAGCTGGTATAATAGTAAGCTAATTTATAATCCTGTTAATTACAAAACTGTCACATATTAAATAGCAATACAACAGCGACAAGAATAATAAACTACCCTCCATCAGGAAGAAACTGACTCACGCAGTCAATTCCAGGCTGACTTTTCCAGAGTATTGGCATATTAACAATGATGGATGTGTAAGCAAAAAGGTATAAATCTGGGTGCAGGGACTCCTAAACATCAACTGGAAAGAAGAGAGATGATCAACTACTCTGCTTTTGTCAGATACCTTTTCAAATATTCACTAACACAGTCCATCATCTTCTCTGAGGCAATAAAGTTGTTTAAGGAAAGTTCCTATCAGCTGAAAAAAAAATTTTAATTTCAAGGTACTAAACAAGAATCTATTGTTCTGCATCTTCTGACAAAATAAAGGCATCGTGGTAACTATTCCTATAGTACTGTAATTATTTTAATTGCTATCCTAACACTCCTATTATTCTTTTCAATAACCAAAATTATTGCTACTTTCCAGCCTCAAAGATATTTTTGCATTGAATATCTATACACCAAAATGATAGAGATTTCAAACAAACCACTGCCTCCAACCTGGCGGACACTAATCCCAAAAAGGTTTTCTAAGCATCATTCTGAATTCTGATTCTGCTGAGAGGTAGCATTGTTCCCCATTCTTATTGTCTTTTTCCACCTGGAGTGACCTAAGTAACACTCCTGGCCTCTCTCTCCAACTTGATTCAGACTGTTGACTCACCAGATTGGTTGAGGCTAGGAGAACACTGACTCCTGTTGATGCCAATGCAATGCAGCAAGCACACTTTGTGCTGTGCTCCTACTTGAAGGTTTCTAAGTGCAAAGAAGGAACTGTAGTTTAAGTTTGTGAAGTGAAGTATTAAGCAGTCTGCTTATCTATGAGATCTAAGCCACATTCTATAACACAGCCTTGACGAATGATGGACCTAAGTATTGGTGACCAAAGTTGGCTCCTGGCTCGCCAGAGTCAAATATACAGTATGATGATCTCTGCTCAACTCTGAATTCAGTAGCCACATTAGTTGTTTGAATTTGACCAAGGTGATGGCATTTAAACCATAGAAATCTATAAACATTCAAAATCAGCCCACCCCGAATGTTGAATATTTACCAGTATATTTCTATAATAAATAGGATATATAGTTTGATCTATATCTATCTGAATCCCCATTTATATCAATTAATAATGAACCTAAAAGGGTGTACTATGAACTGCACTGTCTCAATCTTCAAAGATTCCCAAAGGATTTCCTAGGTCCTATTTCTCTCAATTATCAGGGAAACAAAAGGTTTTTTAAAAGGGCATCTGTCTATATGTCTCAGCTCAGAAAGAGACTCGGCATTAAGATCTTGGAGAATGGTCAAAATGTGAAGCAAAATAAAATCTACAACCACTTAACTCTTCCGGAAATTGTTCATATTTTTTTTTCCTGGAAATAAGTAAGACAGGAGAAGAATGTTAGATTTCTTTACTTCCTCTCATTATTTTCTGTTATTTTTTTTTAATAAAAAAAGTATTCACTTGAAAACTTTTAATTATAGCACATTCTATGAAGTGGTGGTGGTATTTCAGACACCAGATCTATATTTCAGAGTATCTGCTCCATCTGCAGTTCTAATGGCTTGGCTCCCCTGCTCAGTTTCCTACAGGACTACCACCAGAAATTTTTATCATTACATTTATTTAAAAACATATGCTTTTAATTAAAACAGCTGAATAGAAACATCAACTGGTATTAATAATAGTATCTAAAGCAACATTAATAGAAAACCTTGATTAAAGCAAATATATATAGTTGATATCTTTCTAACTTTTATCTTTCATTTTTTAACCTTTAAAAAAAAAAAGAATACATGCAGTCTTAATTTGTATACATAAGTACTATGGTTAGTTTAATCCTCTGGGGCTAACTTGAAATCACAGTGGACTCCATCACACACACTGTCTTGGAAATAATATTAGGCTGGACCACATAACCTTGGATGAGATCTGTAATTGAACTAGACTTATTCTCTCATCTGTAAATGAATCAAGGACCCTTCCTGCTCTGGCCTGCCAGGAGCTCCTTTATCTCTGAGGTCTCAGTGGGGTCCTACTACCTCTGCCTCAGCTATAGGTATGTTAACATAACCTTCCATGCATTGTTCATGTTCATTAAAGGGAAGTGATTGCACTTTACCTTTTAAGCATCCCTGAAATCCAAGTTCTACCTTCCCCCTCCATATGTGGTTCATACAAGAGTGGGGTGCTAAGGAAGGAGGCATTATTGTGTCTTTCTCCCCTAAACCTCTGCTCTCATCATTTCTCCCCCACCCTTCACTTCTCAAAGACTTAGAATGGGGTGAATTCACTTGAAGTCTCATGTATCCTGAATTCTCCATCCTTTTTCACAGTCAGGATGGGATCTTTGTTCAGCAACTTAGAGGATCTGACATATGGGGCGCTAGACCCTCCATGTCTCTCCACCCCTTCAACTCCACCCCTTTCCTTGACAAGGTGCAAACAGATTGAGACAGTAATTTCAACTATAGGATTTATTAATTAAAGTGATGTTTTTATGTTTTACATAGAACAGAATATAAATAGTTTATATTTATATAAATAGTTTCTAACATAAATTATAAGCTGGTGTCAATTATAAGAACTTCTAGGTTAGGTTTCTGGGGTTATCCTGGGCTCTTTAGAATCACCAAATATAGGTTGGATGGTTCTGGTGCCACTGATCCAATTACTCATCTAATTCATAAATCTCCATGACATCTTACCACCACAATGAGAGATAGTTTTGAGACAACTCAGACTTCCCTTGTATTCAATTTGTACATCTTGGATATAAACAATATATCTGTGTCTCTGAGTCTAAAAATAAATTCTAATCTCATCCCAGTCTAACACAAAAGGTGCAATGTGCACAGAGAGCCTAAGTAACTTGCTTAAGGTCTCACATAAGCGTCAGACATGGGATTTGAACCCTAGACCCAACCTTCAAGTCCTCTCGTTTCATAATAAGTATCAAAAATTCCTCCTTGATCTGACTGACTTATATTAGACTGTATCAAATATTTTCCTAATCCATTTCTTATTCATTTGCCAAGTTTATATATATATATATCATTATTACCCATTAACTCTCCAGCCTTCCTTGATAGTAACTTCAAACACAAACCCATCCCTGCTCCCTTGGCTCCTATAATGAGAATGTTCACCTCTATGTCCCTCATTTACTCTGATCTTATCCACTCTTCAAGATGTGGCTTAACTACACTACCTCCAGGGACTCCGCCCAGCTACTCAATTTATCAGAGAGGAGGTCTCCCTGCTCTAAATGCCTTTGCCAACAGAAAGATACTTTACTCACTCTTTATAAATAATTATTCTTAATATCTGGATTCTTAGTTTTAATGCAATCTCACCTACAAAGTAACTAGGAGCTTGAGTGTTAGTGTCCCACTATGTTCCTAGCAGGAGTTTAATGAACAGGTTGGACAGTTTCAGATGACTTCTAATACCTGACAGAACCTTCCTTATTATTTCCTTTGAAAATGTTTGTGAGTAATCGATACATTAATAAACTCACTGATAATGCAGAATAAATAAATTATTCTGAACTAATGTTGGCATTTCCTTCCCTACTTCTTGGTGCAGCCTATAATGAATCTTGGTGATTTAGTAGTTGCGTTTCTGCATGGTGACCACCAGAGGGCTTACTTTCCTTTCTTTTCAAGGCTATCCACACCTGAACTGGATCCTTTATAAATCTGGACATCTACTTTGCAAAAAAAAAAAAAAAAAAAAAAAAAAAAAAAAAAAAATGGCTGTTTTGGTGACACTCTTTTATCCACTCACCCATGCCATAACACAGTACACCCAACATTATCCTTGCCTATACAGAGGAGAAGATCCTGAACACTTTCCCATCCGATGTCTGTTCACTAAATAAATAGGAATCAGGGGGCAAGCAGGAATGGGAGTAAACCTGTAATATAATATGCAGCAATATCTACATTTTTTCCCTCCACATTATGATGACACCTTCATACTGCAGTAAGACTTGGTATTTGAGTAACCCTTTAGATGCTTTTCCTCCTTGAATTCTGGACAGACCATAGAGACTGGGGGAGAAATTCTATTAATATTCCTTATTCATTGCAACATCCCAAATGTCCCCCAAACCAGATATCCCCTCCATTGTAAAATGACAGCCTACCCCAGTTCTTTCTTCAATCCTCTGACAGTTTTACAAGTAGGGTGATGAGTGACAGTTCTTTCTTCGCAAAGTGTATATAAATGTGCCTGTTCATAGGAATCTGACAGCCCTGACACCTGGTTTTACAAAAGCATAGCTTCCCTCTAACCATATCCCACTAACATGTGAAGAATATGATTATTTCTGATAGTGGGCAACAAACAGGGAGTTATAAAGCACATGCTTTTATCCAAAAGCTCCCCAATCCAAACAAACTGATTTTTGGGATAAAGGTGCAGTACCCAAATGCAGCAGAGGATGATCCTTTTCCTTTTCCTTTTCCTGGGAAGAGGTGGCTTTGCCTTTCCATAGTAAACCTCATACCTGCCCCTTTCTACTCTTTATTTCACATTCCTCTTCTCCCAGACCTGCTTATGCTTGTGTCCAGACAGCACACAACCTAATGGCTGTCTGAGAAGTGACGAAGTGCTTTTTGAACAGTACACAGGCCTGCTCTCTTAAGTGCTGGGGAAAGGCCATCACACTCTGGGCAAGATGCAATTCCAGTCAGACTTGACATGTTGAAAGTTAATGACTTTATTATGCTTCGTGGTTTATAATTCAGTCATAAGCCATGGCAGGTTGGGTACATTTTTCCAGACAGTTAAGAATTAGGAGGACTAAAGGCTGTCAGCTGTACCAGATGGTCATTAACTGGAAATGTGTTGTTTGAGCATGTTACCCTCCAGGGGGGAGAGGCTCTCATACAGAGAAAGTCCCATTTTCCATGAGCCTTTTCTTACCTACCTTTTGGGTGGAGGCCAGAGCTTCAGAGAAGGAAGATGGGCTGAAAGAAAAGGATTACCTTACCTATTTTCCAGCTGCCCTCAACAATGATGAGGTGGTGATGTGTGCCCTGCATGGATTCAACTTACAACATCGGAAAGGAAGCAACTGTGAATCAAAAGCTCATAAGTTCATGTCCACATGCAATAATCTTCACAATGTGCTATGAACTTGACCAAACAGGTGAGAAGGAACTAGGCCCCATGTTTCACTGAGGCAAAGTTGAAAAAGGGATAGGAAATAGTTGAGTGATACAGAGAAGGGGAATGTAGACCACAGAAGTCTGAGAAACACTCATTTCACCTACTTCCACTAACCATGAGCAGTTTTCTTTTCAATTCTAACATGTTCAAGGGACCCTGTCCAGTTCCTGAGATTTTCTCAGAGTTACTGGGAATCTTAACAATGTATCTAAGAACACATCAGGGAACCCAGGTAAGGAGATGAGGGAGATAAATGCATTCATGGAAGGAGTGTAACTAATAACCACCTGTTTATGAGCAAAACCCAGTCATAAAAGCATCTGTAAGCAAAAAACAGAGACATTATTTTGCCCTTTTGACATACATTATGGCATTTAAATCTCATAAAGGCAGCAAAGATTGTAAAGAGCTGATTGTAATTGTCATAATTAATCATATGCACTTTTCCACTACAATGTATAGCTTTGCAACTTGCAGGCCTGATTGAGTATAAAAGAAAACAGAGCTTTTGAAATCCCAGGAAGTGGAGGAAATGACCCTTATCAGATTCCTCTGCTTCTAAATTACTATGGGTGAGGCAAGATAATTCCCTAGCCATTTCAAATGTGGAAAACATTCATAGAGAGGACACAATTTGGCAACTAAAGTCATATGCATTTTTATTTTTTATTTTTTGCAATTTTGGATGTGATTTGGAAGGGAGTTGTAAAGAAATAGAAATGATGAGCAGACAAAATATTTATGTGTACCTAAGCAGATACTCTTGTCATCATTACTTGAAAGATGCAAAATTACTATACTAAAGGAAATAGCAAGTCTTAAAGAAATAAACTTACCTGGAGACTCTGAAGACCTCTAAAGGATTCTCTGAGTAAAAGCAGTAATCTTAACACACACACAAATACACACACACATATTCAACAAGCTCATACTCTCCTATTTAATATATTTATTAATTTTTTACCAAAGTTTAATATCTTTATTAATTTTCTACAACCCAATATAACCCAGTAAACTAAGATATGATTTTTTTTTAAATTGGGGAATCAAGAATATAGGATAGTGATAAAACTCAACTGTAGTGTGTGTGTGATCTTAAACTTAGGAGCCGATATTCAGAAGTGTATAAGTCTATGGCATGCTAGACCTGGAAGATACATGGACAGCAACAGGGCCTATTACTGTGCTTGCTGCCTATTCTAATTGT
The DNA here is from genome assembly GCF_014108245.1 of Pipistrellus kuhlii. NCBI lineage: Eukaryota > Metazoa > Chordata > Mammalia > Chiroptera > Vespertilionidae > Pipistrellus > Pipistrellus kuhlii. The sequence goes on from NW_023425404.1 coordinate 8,651,302, forward strand.
CAGATACACATCAACTTTGCTATACAGTTCACTAAATGGAATATAGTGCATATCCAAGGTCAATGTTCTTTCCATAATAAGAAGCAGCAGAAGTCAGTGGAGACAGAAGTATATAAGTGTGAAAATGAAACAAGAAGAAACAGAAAAGATGCGACTGCTGAAATTAAAATCACTAAAAATAAGAATTTACAGAGGATCACATTAAAAGGTTAAATTTTGAAAAATTTGACTTTATGCCATTCCTATCTGTGAATTGGGAAACATTTCTTCACTTGTCTCCTAATTTAGAGATACAGACTATTCTAAATCACAACAACTCCGTAAAATCGATACATGTATTACCATAAAACATAGACAGTACATTTGCAATAATATTTTTTTGATGAGTGTTATAGCTTCTGGATGCAGAAATTGCAGTTCAATTAAGAAAGAGCCTGGAATATGAATCTTTAAGTACATAACTCAAACAGAATCCTATGAAATGTGGATGACAAATTCTAGACTGCCCATTTATTTTTATTCATCCAAAGAAGATATATTCACTGATTTTTTTCACAAGCATGTGACACAAGGATATCCCTGATTTGCTATTCCAACTATCACTCATTATTTAAAGAATTTGACATCACATAGTAATACATTACAAAATATTCTAGTGGGTAGAAAGCAGACAGAAAGAAATTATTATTAAATGAGGCATGGACAACATATAATGGTTATCTGGCTATAAAACCATTTTGTGGCTGCTTTATGTATAATGGTAAACTAAGTATAAAACCATTCTGTGGTTGCTCAATCATATTTTTTCAACCAAATCATAAAAGTTTAACAACTTCTTGATCCAATATAGGTTAGCTTTACCTTTCTTTAAAATATAAATTAGCTTACTATTCTACCCTCTGAATGCCTAGAACTACAGCAACTAATTATGTTAAGAACTGAGTTAAGTGACTTCATATATATTTGAGTTCTTTTGTTTGCCATGATAACTCTGTAAAGTGGGCATTATTATTCTAATTTTACAGATGAAAAAACCTGAATTCCAGTGATAACTTGCCCAGTCCTTGATAATCAGTCAAAGAACAATGACTTAGGTATAATGGATTGAATGGCAATCATTTCCCATACCCCCCAAATAAATCCACATCCTAATCCCACAACCTGTGTGACTATTGCTTTACATAACAAAAGACTTCACTAAATTAAGCATCTTGAAAGGAGAAACTTGTGCTGGATTAGCCAGGAAATCATATGTATCTTATAAATTAGACACAATGAAGAGTGAACACAGAGAGTGTAGGCTGTGTGGAGATGGAGGCAGAGATTGGAATGAAGTAGCCAAAAGCAAGAGATGTAGATAGCTACCAGAAGCTGAGAAGAATAAATGTATTGTTGTAAACCACCCAGTTTGTGGTAACTGGTATGGCTGCACAGGGTACTGATACACTAGGTCTTCTGCATCCTTTCTGCAACACCATTGCCAAGATGCAGAACCCAGAACATGGCACATTAGATACTCCTCAGGTCAATGAACATTTGAAATTAGCTTTCACAGACTATACACAAATTAGTGTTCATATTTGATACAAAATGTTTGAATTAGCACTTAAGATATCCTACAAGGACATCAACTCCTAATTTCTTAGGAGTGTCTCCTTCTGTACTGAAGTGAATGGGGCTACCCAAGATGAGGAAGAAAATAAATGAAATGTCCCATCAGTTGCAGCTTTCATTGAGTCAATTTCAACATCAAGGAAGCTGATTCTACCATGGAACTTTCACATGCTTAGCTTAGACTGTGTAGCAATGAGGGTAGATTTGGCCTAAAAGATGTTGAGATTCCTTTTAGCTGTAAGAGTCTGTATAATTATGTTTTTGTTTCTCGATAAATATTTGTTGAATGAATAAAGGAATAAATGAAAGAATGACTGTGTTGCTATGCATAGGGCCAAAATAATCAAGCCCCATTGTGTCTCAATGACAAATGTTTAAGCTGGAAAGAATGAATGTCTTACCAAAATATCACTCTCCAGGACAATAACCTGAACAGAGTATAAATGATCAGATTAAAGAAATAACTAGGTCTATGGCAATAATGCAACTAAGCTCCCTGGCATAAACTCTTATAGGAAACATATAAAATTTTAGGTATAATTCAGTTTAAGAAAAAACCTGAAAAGTGAAATTTAAAGAATATGTTTATTCCCAAGACAAAGGACAAGAGATCATAGTTGTTTCTTTGTCTTAGGCAATATTCTAAGTACTTTACAGCATGAAATTATTTAATACTCACTATAAACCTAAGAAGTAGAGTTGTCATTCTCCCCATTTTATAGGTGAGAAAATGGGTTACAAAACTTATTGAAATACTACAACTAGTAATCAATGAGGTGAGTAAGAGGGAGAGTGGCCAGTACAAAATTATCTGTCAAGACACTGGTAGAAGAGAGAGCCAGCGAAAAATAGTTGAAGAAGAAACTGAATTCTGAACATAAAACCCAATACTTAATTGCTTTATTATTTCATTAAAGATATATTTGTACAAGTAATATGTGCCAGGCATTTTGCTAGACACTGAAGATATACTGAAAAGCAAAATTATAAATTAATAAAATGTTCTAAAACAGAAGAGACTTACTTCACAAATGGGAGAAAGCAAACATTTAAAAAATGATTTTAGAAAACAATTATAAGTGAATTTGAAAAAAGTGTCTAAGTTTTCTTAAAGAATTTTTCAACTAGAAGCCTTTCCTAGCATTTTATTGGACAGAATCACAAAATATTCTAAACTCTAGTAATCAATACAGTGCCACAAAGACATGAAATTGATTCTCAAGGAGTTCTAGGAACTCATTCCCAGAGGGGCGGGGGGGGGGGGGATATCTTACCAACCATTCAAAAAAGGGCTAAACAGAAAACATCTGGAGAAAAGTTTACATTAAAAAAAATAATAATCCATTTTGTTCTAAAACCCAACAAAGCCAAAGATGGCTTTCAAGCAGAGACACTTCTTAGCAATTCTAAGTGACCAGGTCAGAAATCACTCTAGTCTGCCTCTTCTAGCTCCATGCAAATAAGTCAATAGGCTTCCATTACATGATAGTGATCTTGGAGAAGTGCTCAAATTCTTAAATGAGAAGAAAATCGGTTTAAATCATAGCTTTGCTGAATACTAGTGGTGTGACCTTAGGCTGGATATGTAAAGACTCCTAGTTTTAATTTCATCATTGGAAAATAAGAGATAATATAATAATAGAATTTACCTCATAGGTTGGGGAAGAATTATATATAATAATGTATGTGAATTACTGAGCAAAGCATTTGTTACATAGTAATGTTCTGTTACTGATAAGTAGCAGATTGATCAATTACTGTGTCTAGAATAATTATTATTATGTTTGATCAGAAGTTTCTCACTATTTTACCACTGATCTGGTTTCTTCCTTCAGGACCCATAACAGGATCACACTTCCTGGTTCCCTTGGAGTTGAATCTCCCCCATATGACTAGCCTGTGCTAATGGAATGTAGAAGAAAGCAAAGTGTTACTTCTGAGCAGAAACATTCAAGGGCAGTTATTATTCCCTGAGTTCCTTCTAGGGTGACTAGCAAAATTCCATATGGTGAGATTCTATCAGCCTAGGTTCCTGAATAATGATGGCTCCCTGCCATTTGATGATGGATATAAAGTATGGGTTCAGAAATAAATCCACTGGGTTAAACTGCTAAGATATGAGTTTGTTTCCACAGAACAATCTACACTATCCTGACTAATATAACAGCATTCTAGATTTGTTCTGACCTTTAACTTATATGTAACAGAAATACCTTCAGTCCCCTTACATTTTGATCCAATCTCTTGTTTTGGTCCTGGCTACCTTTATGCCCTTTTCAAATATGTGTAAAATCAAGGCTATCTCATAGATTGAAATTTCCCCAGGACCAAACCTTTAACTTTGTAATTTTCATCATATAACACAACTCATAATAATACTACATAGGATTTGGCATTAATAAATGTCTCTTTGACAATAGCAATGACAGTAATGATCATAAAACCACCTGCATTATAACCTCTTAATGCCCATTCCCACTAACTTATCAATAACTCCCTTAGAGGAAAGGCAGATATTTTGGAAACACCTGTCACAAAAGAATGCATGTAAGTAGGCATTCACTTCCTGTTTTAAACATATTCTGAGAACAGAAAAACAAATTTGTAAAGCTGATATTCCTGGGACTTGCGTTAATGCTCCAGAATAAGTAATAGGATCTCAAATGTGTTCATGTTCTATGAAGGAAGCATAAAAATAATTAGTCTTTATACAAGTTTTCCTTATTAGAGCACTGATGCGTAAAAACACTTAAGAGATAATTTGCACATCTCAGAGAGATGCAGGAGCCAGCTGAAGAGTGTCTATGCATTCAGATGTGGTGGTCTCTCTTCCTTCTTATAGAGTCCTCCCACATCCCAAGACATATGATCTCACTTGCGTCAGCTTGACAAAGTAGTGGCCAGCGTGACAAGGCTGGTCAGTGTGCTTTGGACAAGGGGCAGTGAGGAAGAGAAAGGTGGGCAGGGAGGTTGATGAACATGAGAATGGGTGAAGCAAGGTTCCTGGCCTGTGGAGCACACACTTTTCACTTGCATCCCTTTGCTTACTTAGAGAGGTCTGCAGAGCCAGTGTGAGGTTTTCCACTCTTCTGCAATCACTGCTTGTCAGCCACCTTCACTCCAGAGGGTGCTATAGATGGGTGAGAAGCTCAGGTGAAGGGCATAGACAGATAAGAAGCAGGAAAAATGAAAAGGCTAAGGACTTGAACAAGGAAAAAGAACACCAGCTTAGTTGCTTTTGAGATGAAGAGCAAAATCTTTATCATGGCTGACTATGGCCTATATTATCTGACCCTTCCCCTCCTCACCAGCCTCATCTGCTGCTGCTCCCTCATCCCTCTCCTTGTTTCGGCCACTTTTACTTTATGTTCTTTAAAATTTCTTTAAATGCTCCTCTCTTTCAGCCTAACTAATTCCCACCCATCATTCCAAGTTCAGCTCCGATGTCACCTGCTTGGGAAAACTTCCTTGATACTCCACAGCCACCCAAGTAGAGCAGGTCTTCTGGTCATACACGTTTGTACACTGACATTTCCCTTCATTGCACTTAAGAAATTGAGTGTTTAACTCGGCACTAGTATACTAACTTTTTTAGTGTCTATCTTCAGTACTAATTAGAAAGCTTCAGAAAGGAAGGGGCCAGGTCTACTGAAATCTCTAGCACTCACTATGCTACCTGACATAGACATGGTGCTCATTGAATAGCTGTTGAATGAATGAAGCTAGTGAAGGGTATGGAGCATAGTATGCCTATGAGCTTCATATATATTTAGATTAAACCACCAGCATCTGCTTCTCAGAAGTCTATTCCAATAAGGATTTACCGTCCACCCATAGACAACTCCTGGCCAGAATCTTGGTTGAACAGCTTATTAGATGGAAGCACCCACTTAAAAGGAGCTGTCCCCAGAATTAAAATATGGGTAGAGGTGCCAAAACCAGAGAGTATTTAAACTTTAACCTGCCAGCCAAGAGATATAAATTTTTCCTTTATTCCCCTCTTGTAAAATTTATTGAAATTTGATCAACACAGGTGGATTATTAAATCTTCCTGGAGGCACTTCCGAAAAAGAACATTTCTAAATTCTAAGAATCATTTTTTCTCCCCCAAAAGTGCTCCAGGTGTTTTTCACAATGATTCAATTCTGTGAGAAGAGATGAAGAGATGAATGGGTGAAGAGATGTTTTTAGGAAATGCAGCTTCTCTTCTAAGTGTCGGAATAAAGGTCTGGGAACTGTGATGACTCTTTTATTAGAAAGAGAAGCAGTGTGCAAGGCAATGCAATTTCTAGAGGTAACAGCTCTGTGGTTTCCAGACCTTCAGCTGTGAGAAGAGTGGCCACAAAGATGTGCTGAGGAAGTGGGGAATGCACACTTCCTTGTGATTTTGGATACCTTAACCCTGGATAGCTAGGTCCTCCTGAATTAAGTTCTGATTGCACAGGAGGGGCTACACAGAAATGCCCAAAGGAACAACAATCTCCTCCCTGCAGGGATAGGCAAATGCTATGCTGATCAGACTGTGGCTCTGGAAACATGAAGGGGATTACAGAGCAGGGAGGCAGCCTCTTGGCCTCCACAATGACTGACCCACCATACCCACTCTGGCAGGTACAGTTCCTCTATCCTTTCTGAACAAAGAATAAAAGGCTATCAATCAAGACTGAAATCTCAGAACAGAACTATTTAGCCAAATAAACTTTTAAGGAAGAAAGAATTTACAGCAACAACAAAATTCTAAAAATGAGCATAAGTTTATGAATTAGAGAGGGATTTAGTCTCGAATGAATATGACTCCCATGTTGAAGAATATGAGCTTTGGAAGGAGGCTGACTATAGGTTCAAACTCATTTTCTGCCATTTACTAAATATGTACCTTAGGGTCAATTCAATCTTTATGTCTCAGTTTTCTCATCTGTAAAGTAGCAAAAATAGTACTGACTTCTCAGAGTTATTTCGAAAATTAAATAAAATAGTGCAGGCAACAGTATTTGCCAAAGACCTGGCAGAAAATGAGTGCTCAATAAATGGAAGCTATTATTAATATTATAATTTAACATTTAAAATTTTAATTCCATATTATAAATATAATTATCAGAGAAGTTGATAAGAACTCATGTTACAAGGATATATATATATATATATATATATATATATATATATATATATTTAGTAGAAGGAGGAGGAGATAGAAAGAGAGAAACATTAATGTGGGAGAGACATGTCAATTGGTTGCCTCCCCCATGCTTCCCGATCAGGGCTAGAGATTGAGCCTGCAACCAAGTATATGCCCATGACCAGAACTGAACCCAGGTCCCTTCAGTCTGAAGGTCCATGCTATATCCACTGTACAAAACTGGCTAGGACTAGAAATAATGTTTTTAAGTGAGGCTATTAGCCCATAATTTTTAAAATAAAATGAACTTTATAAAATAATATAAAAGCCCATCATGGTTTAAGATAGGCTTTATGAAGAACTGCTAAAATAGAGAGGTACTTTATTACCTTTTTAATTTTGTTAATGGAAGAAAATTTGTTTAAAAAAATTTAAGAGAGTTAACAACTCTCTTAGTTGTAAAACTTCATTCTTAGTTGTAAAACTTCCATTATATGTCCTAGAAAACTAGATAGTAGAAGAAAAAGGGTAAAAAAGAAAAGGGGTTGTACTAGTCCTATTTTATTCTCCTGGGTAATCATTCTATTCTAATATCAAACACCTAATCTACGTCAATAACATCTCACCTATACCTGAAATCATTCTAGATATAATATTGCTCAGTGAAAACTCTATTTAGCCTTCTCTAGGCTTGTAATATAGATATTACAGTTTCAAATTCCAAGAAATCAACTTGAAAATACACTGCCTCATCTAAGTTTAAAAATTACAAATGCAAGATTTTACATCTATGCAAATACCTGTTTCCTAGAATACTATCCTGAGGCATAACAGCATGTGAAAGTAGGTCTTCACTAAAGGTAGAAGCTCTGATAACTGGTGCATTTCAGCACAAGATTAAATAAAGAACAAATGTGTGGAAGGGAACAGTCAAGAATGAAGTCAGAGAAGCTCACAGGATGACTTCTGTGTCCAGGTCTAGAGATGCAGCAGCAGGGGCAAGGGGCCTATAACAACCAATAGGTATTTTTCAGAGGATCCTTGCTCTTTTTAAGGGAATCAGAGAATGGTGCCATATGGGAATATTTCCAGTTCAACCTTAGTAGGTAACATCTTGAGGAGGAAAAATACACCAAAATGAAGAAACAAAGGAGTGGGGTGAAGCATTTTTAGATCTTCTTTCATAAATTAGGTTGGCCACTGTTGGGAGCACTCAAAAGGCCCAAAGTGACCATTATTCAAAGCTGGAACCAACGTGAACTCCCCAAATCCATTTAAAAAAAAGTCAAGCCAACAAACAGGGCCTTAGACATGAGGTAGAAAGAGGTTTGTTTCACTTTCATCAGAACTTGGCTACTACAATATTTCTAACCCAAAGGTAATTTGTTTCTTTAAAAAAAAATCTTTATTGATTAAGGTATCATCAACCCCTCCATTCCAATTCCCCACATCATCCTCACTCATGCCTCCATCCCTCTATTGTCCTCGACCACTGGTTAGGCTCATATGTATGCACAGACTGATTCATATTCCTTTCAGCATAAGGTAATTTGCTTCTGTATTGAAATAAAGGAAGAACTTCGAAAGAAGGATAGAAATGCTGTAATATGAATAAATCTTGCAAATCCTGCATCCTACATAGCAGTCTATAGGGATGCATTCACAGTCCCTCTTTGCATTCCTGGGGTAGCTCTCAGACCAAATATCCTCCCAACCCCAAGTGAGCTTCTTAGTTGAAGATGAAGGTGGACAGTAGGTGGCGATGTAGGTTAAGTGAACTTGAATACTGACAGACCTTGGGGAGGGCGCAGCTGACTGCCTCATGGCAGGCTAAGGTTCAATAAAGCTCTCTGCTACATACTAGTAAAGGAAGAAAATTGGGGTCATATTTGGGTTAAGGAAATGACTGCCCCTGACACACAGTAGGACTTCTGCACAAACATTCCCCCATCATAGCTTATTGTCTCCCTGATTTTCTGAAATATGTAAATGCCCTATCCACACCTCAGCACAGAGTTGACATAAAGAGCCGTAACAGTGTGACAAATTAGAGAAAAGCAGCAATACATGCCTTGAAATAAACTAATGCTGGAGCCAAGTAAACCATCGTGGAGATTATGGATGATGCCATCTATTTTCCTCAATTTTTCTCTGCTCAAGGTCTCCAAATTATAGCACCCATTTTTGAAAAATATCTGCTAAAATTTAGACTAGGATTTCTCATATTGTGATCCCCAGACAACCTACACCAGAATTACTGGGCATGAATACTTATTAAAATGCAGACTCTCTGTTCAGACTTGACCTAGTGAATCAGATGTTCTGAGCACGGAGGAGAGAAAGTTGCATTCCAGCCAGCCCCTCACTTAGGTGATAAAATTGCCCTTCTTATCTTCTATCTCATTGTACCAAGAAGAAGGAGAAAGTCTTTTTGAATAACTATATTTATATTCAGGGCAGCAGCAAAAGCTGTAACCTATAAGGAGAAAGTTGTTTTTCTGCCCCCTGCTCCCACCCTGCATCTTGACAGATAATAGAATAAATAACATTCTTCTCTTTTCCTTTCATTTTCTATCTTGCCCATTTCCCAAGATTCTTGGGTATGAAAATTTTTAATATCTTACTTTTTTTAAATGCCTAAAATTTAAACTCTTAGGGATTTTTAAGTAAGTAAACAAATTTTGGAAGAGATCTTTAAAAACTGATTCAGTGTACACTGTACATCAGAACAAGACCTCAAATGTGGCAAATTATAGGGGCTCACTCACAGGGAGAATCAGGGTACAAAACACCCTATAATTAGAGGCATAGTGACTGGAAGGAATTTGGTTACAAAAATTCTGAGAGTCTGTGCAAATCCATTTCGCTCTCAAGGTAAGAAAATGCATTTTTTACACGACACAGGCTTAGCATATTGAGGGGAAGAGCCCTGTATAGAAGCTGCATTATTTATATTATAGCAACTTTGCAGAGGTGCCTTTATAAATGAAAGTCCCAGATAAGACCAAAGTATTATAAATTTGAGAGTTTTGTGTAGCTGAGTCCCCCAAGAGAAGGTGCAAGAGAGAAAAAAAAATCTGTTTATACAATAGACTATAGCAACAACAACAAAGTAACAGACATTCATACAGTGGGTAGGAAATATAACCATTTCTCATTACTCATGAGGGGGCAGGGTGAGCTAAATGTGAAGTGGCCAGATAGTAGTTTAAAAAGGACACAGATTGGTTGAGCCTGGACCAATGAACCAGGAGGTCATGTTTTGATTCCTGGTTGGGGCAAATGCCAGGGTTGTGGGCTCAATTCCTGGTAGGGGCATGTAGGAGTCAGCCACAATCAATAATTCTCATCATTAAGGTTTCTCTTCTCCATCTCTCTGAAATCAATTAAAAAATATTTTAAAAAAGAAGAAAAACATAGGTGCCCAAACCTGGGAAGTTCTACTAGACTCTGACAAATCTCATCTCTCTGTGTGGGAGTCTGCCCTACCCCTAAACCCATTGCTTTCAATTCCTTCTCTAAAGATGTGGTCTTCCCACTGCAGCCGCAACCAGCTACCACCAATGACAGGAACAGCTGGTGGAATACGTTTCAGCAGAGAATCTTAGTGAAGTGCTTAAATCCCATCTTGGCGGTAGTGAGCAGAGCTATTATCAACCTAGCTGAGCTATTTTTGGAACCATTTTAACTGATGGTCCACAACTATTCTCTACTCCTGCATTCCTTTTTCTGCCCTCTCTCTCCTCCCAACCTGAGACACCCAGGATTGACTGATCAATAATATGATAAAGGCAGACAGGCGAAGGGAACTGGTAAACAACTGACAGAAGTAGATAGATTTACTTCACAATACAGAGAGGTGAGTAAGACTGGAGCATCTGCAGTCAGAGAGCAGAGAGCCTGCATATGAATTCAGGCTTCACAGATGGGCTGAGGGTGGGGTGGGGTAGGGTGGGAGGAGAGAAGGAAGAGGAGGCGGTTGGAGGCTGCAACACACAAAACCATCTTAAGGAGCATTCTTGCTTTCTCTTTTCCTCTCCATTACATGTTGTATGTGGTTGCTGATTTAGCAGAGCATGGTGAAGTATTTAATGTACAACTTGCTCCTCAACCTTCCAAAGCTTGGTGCATTTTACACTTAGTATGTGCTCTCGAGTTCAATAGTGGCTAGACAGGTTATGAACAAGAAGAGCCTGAGAGAAACAGGCAGAGACACAGCCAAGTTGAGCGAGAGCAGCTCTCCTTCAGGATAGGGCCTGGGAGGGCTCTAGAAGTAGGGTATCAAAATGGTAAAATCCACTGCCAACCCCTGGCTTATAAACCAACTAGTGCAATTATTGCATTTGTTCTCCAGGCAGCTGTTTCATGTGTGGAATTATATTGTAAGTTCCATGTGGGCAAGACCTGGAGGTAATTCTACCTGTGCTCGGTACAGCTTCAAATGAACCAACAATTTCTAACTGATTTGTGGGCTTCTTTTTAAAGTTCTTCATAAAAGGGTTTGACCTCTATAGCACCAAAATCACCAAGTCTCAGGGATCCTGATAAGAATACTCAGTTTCCTAGTACTTCATATATTACTTAAACCACAACAGATCCATTAGTTTTAAAAAATTGAGGAAAGATGTCAAAGGAGATGCCTTTTGTTTACAGTATTGCCTGCATTCGATCTGGGTGTTTTCATGCATTTATCTTCCCATTCTCCTTTTTCCCAACTAAGAAGCAAGCCAGAATGACCCACTATTGTACGTCAAGGCACAAGGAAGACTTATCCAAAGCAAACATCAAAAGGAAACAAAGACTAAGCAACAACCTTATTTCTAGCTAGCCTAGTTACAAAGTCTAATTCCATGAGCCATCATATAATACGTTGGTAGTTTAATTATGGAATACCCGAATGCTGTGTAATTACAGCTGTTTTTTTCATGAATGGCTGCTTCCTTGCAAAGTAAAACATCCAGCTGCATAGTAACACCTGGAATCTGGAAGGATCACTAATTCATATCAAGAATAACTAAACAGAGCAGCTAATTATGTCAATGCCTTGTGTAGACTTCTTAAAGTTGCCATCATTAAGAATTTGACAGATATCATTATATGCAACCAGAAAACTTAATAACCAGTTTTGACCCAGATTACAATGCTGCCTCCTTTGAATTAGAAACAATTTTCTAAAATATATATTTTTAAAGAATTTCTCATTTCAAGGCCAAAAGAAGTATAAAGCCATCTTGCAAAAAAAAAAAAAAGTTTGATTGAGAACAAAGGCAAAGATTGAGATAGAACAATTTTACTTACTTCAATGAGGTTTTCACTATTTAAAAGAAAATCTAATGCAAAATGTAATGATAATTGCATTATTTTCTACACACTATTACTAACACATCAGAAAAAGGAAATTGTGATGACACTGACTTTCCTTTTCCTATCAGGAAAAGAAGAAACATTGACATTCACTAAAAAAATGCTACTAAAATTACAAGTGAGTGAAAGCATTTTACTCTCTCCATTTGTAGTAAGGACTGTGGCTTACTTCATCAACTTTCTGGTACCTGCATGCTATAGTTTGGAAAGTCAAGCTTTATCACCAGCTATAGCCACAAGAGTGAGGATTAACAACAACAACATGGTCTTGGCCTGGCAAATGGTTTAGTGGAAAAATAATATATCTATTATCCTGTTCTATAAGAAATATCAAGCCAGTTAGTCAATTATCAGTTTAGTCTATTCCCTTGTCAGCCCAAGATATATTCCTCACTTTCTCAGTGCATTGAAGTTCCCAAACCAGGAAATACTCTTCAAAGTATGATTATAGTTGCAAGAGTATGTGAAATGTTTTAAATATTTGCTAAGCATTTGATGATATTCAATAAAACTTCCATAGATGTCTAAAGCAACATCATTTCACTGTTTTCAGATAATGAAGTTGAATGTGCCAGATAAAATGGAAATTCTGATGGATATGTCACTAGGTGTGATTAAAATTCATATTTTAAAAATGTCCCCTTTATAGCAGTTGCCTACTCCTTGGGAAGAGATTCAGGATGCTTAAATGAATATATTATATCCTCTCAGAAAACGGAAAAATATAAATGGAGCGAACCAAATACTATTTTATTGTTAAATAATTTCCTTTAATGCTTCCTGGAATGTGGTTTTATGCTAGATATACAGATGAAACACCAAGAAAAAGTGAATATATTAATCCTGATTTAAATTGATATTTTTAAAATCCCTATAATACCTTGTGCTAAGATAAGATAGAAAAAAAAGCACCCTGTGTTACAAAATATAATTTTTTACCTTCATTCTCAGTAAAGCTTGACTTTCCAAACTACAGCATGCAGGTACCAGAAAGTTGATGAAGTAAGCCACAGTCCTCACTACAAATGGAGCTAGTTGTTTACAAACAACTAGCTTTTGGAAATCCTATATTATGCTAGCATAGATACCACATATAGGCTTCTACCTTCAATAAAATCTATTAATTTAGAACCAAATACAGTATATATACCTTTATGGTATCCATAAAGAATGGTTATTTGAATTATATCAAAATATCAAACCAATTTTGTTGAATCTACTTTCTTTGATTATAAAAATAAAATTGTTTTAAGCATGTGACAAGTAACTTGAAAGAAATATTTTATTTTAATCAACTAAAATGTAGGAGTAAGTTAGGTTTATGGATTTTATAAAATATACACAGGCATATCTTGGTCTAGTTACAGCATATATTTGAAAGCAATTTTATTTTTAAAATAAATCCATGATATGTTCTTTCATTAATTCAGGCTGACTTTTCTCTCTGGCTACTTGGAGTTGTAGCAGGTTACTACTTAGAGTGTTTTAGTCTTCTCTAATATTTTGTTGTTGTTTTTGTTGTTGTTAATCCTCACTCTAGATTATTTTTTTATTGACTTTTAGGAAGAGTGGAAGAGGTGGGGAAAGATAGAGAGAAACATTGATGTGAAAGAAGCACATCTATTGTTTGCCTCAGGCATGAGCCCTAAACAGGGCCCAGGTTGGGGAGGAGCCTATAACCAAGGTACATGCCCTTGATCAGAATCGAACCCAGGACCCTTTGGTCCATAGACAGACGCTCTATTCACTGAGCCAAACTGGCTAAGGCACAATAATTCCTAACAGAACCAGAATTCCTTAGCATTCATCTGAAGCATTGTTCTCAAACACATTGCCTAGAAAACAAACCTGTCCTTCAAGGCAAGACACTCTAATTAACTTCCCTGAACTGGCCTTAATTCTGTTAGAGCAATTTCCTCCAATTCTACTTAATTGAGGCAAAGGACTTCATTTTGAGTCAAATTAAGTCAAGGCGTTTTATTTAGATTCAAGCAATTCTCCATGGATAAGTGTTTTTATAATCCCAAACAACAATGAATTCAAAATACAATAGTTTTATGTTCAAAGCTTCATAAAATTACCTTATAATACAGGGCCAGATGTAATATTTTCTGTAAAAGAAATTGAGTTGATTTTTTTAGAATAGGGTAAAATTTTCCCCCCCAGTCTACATACAGTATCTGATGAACTGGTGAGTTTAAAGCATCTAGGCATTCATATTGAAACTATTAACAGTTGAACTGTTTTAGCCAATTTAGCCATCCATGATACTTGACTATTGTGATATCCTCTAAATTTCTCAAATGATCAGACTTATGGACCTGGTACATAACTTTTGAACCCTAATAGTCTTACCTCTACTATACTAGTCTCATTATTTCTTTAAACATTGTTCAAATACTTGTTTAACTAGCCCTCATCAGAAACACTGGCTTGCTTTCACTTAAGTAACAGAATCTTTGGAAATTATATTTTTCTGTTAAACAGTTGTCTAGATACCTGTGAATTTGTCTCCCCCAAGAGAATAAAAAAGAATAAAATAAAGGATGATTGTGAATTACAAGGCACATTCCTTAAGTCACACATAACTTGATTGAAGGTCAGTCTCATGGAGACAGTTCAAGATAAAAACAGAAGCCCCTTCCCTCTGCTCTACCTGCCATGGTTCAACTACATTAGTCTTTTCTGTTCTTCAAACACACCATGTATACTCCTCACAAAAGTCATTGGCCTCTGCACAGAATGTTCTTTCCTTAAACCTTCCTAAAATGAGGTTATTCTCATCATTCATGTTTCATATGTCCAAAGTTCAAATGTCATTTTCTTATAAAATCTTCAAAGACAGTTCTATCTAAACTTGTACTTCCTCCAACCTCTAAGCATTTACTTTACCCTGCTAACTTTTACTTGTTGCATTAGGTATTATCTGATACACATATGCATTTTTATGCATATAGACATCTCAAATGGGATACCAATCTCATAAGGTTAGTGACAGCCTTGATTTAATTTAGCATTGCCTTAGTAGCACCTAGAATAAAACTTGCTTGAATTAATAGTTTTTCAAGCTTCCATTGGTCTTATAATTTGGAACCCTAAGTAGTGTAGTCTACTTCCAAAACATAATTTCTACAAGTATACCTCTCTTCTGGTCCTAGCCCAAGGATCAGGAGACTATGGTTCTTTTGGGCCAACTCTGGCCTGCTTCTTGTTTTAGTAAATTAAGTTGAAACGCAGCCTTGCCCATCAGTTTATATATTGACTGTAGCTGCTTTGTATTAGTACAATAGCAGAGTTGAACTGTGATAGAGAATTTAGTTGTTATGACAAAAATTATATAGCTCACAAATCTAAAATATTTACTACCTGAAACTTTATAGAAACTACCAAATCTCCAAGTTTTAATGGAAATACTCAATGACCAAGTTTACTGAATGTTGATGACTTTAATTTATGAGATAAATATTTAAGTAAGGGCTTCATTGTTTTCAGCCGAAGCAACATTCTCTCCAAAAGAGAGTCTGTTTGAAAGATAACCTGTCTCCAAACATATAACTTGTCATCAATAGAATTACTCACTGATATCAGTTGGATCAATTATAATTAAACTATAAATTAAATGTGATTTAGAAGGGAAAACTAAGCCAACATGTAATCACATGAAAAGGTGATAAAATCCTCATCAATATACTTGCCTGCGGGTAAATGTGACATAAGCCATCAATCTGAATGAGGGTCCAAGTGAACTAGTTTTTTGTACAAAACAAGCTGAATGTAAGCACTCCAGAGGAGAATAATATGTGACTTTGATTATGGTGACAATGAAATCAGACACAAGTAAGTAAGTTGTTACCAAGAACAAAGTATACTTACAAAGAAATGCTCTTCTTCACAAATACTACGTGAAATTTAGCTAAGATCCCTGAAGAGATGTTGTCAATTTCCCCTGACATTATTTTGAGTAAGAACTGGCCATGAGGCTGAGACAGTCAAATAGCTCAGCATGTCAGCTCCCACTGCAGTGCCTCAAATCACAACAAAGGCAGGGACAAGACAAACCAGTAACGGCTGCTCAATGGAAACCTACATAAATTATTATTTCCAGCAAGACATTGAAAAATGGATTGGCCTGGCAGCCCTTAGGAATGACAGTCATTATAGCTACTGCAAGTGTTTCATTTTCACTTATTAGCTTGAAACCAATTTGCTCTTGTTCTATTCCATAGATCCTATGGAGTTTGTTGGAAGAGACAGAGCTTTTTCTTTAAAATATTTTTATGGGACCCAACTGTTTTCCCATCATCCACTGCCTTTGAACAGTATTTGTTAGATTAATCTTTAGATGAGTAAGGGTGAATAGAGAATAACAAATCAGAAACTAAGATGCTGGACATTGTTGTTCTAAAGATAGTATTGATAAATGGTCAATTATTCCTAAAAATGTTCTTTTATTTCCTCTGTTAGTTTAATTGATTTCTTCAGCAATGGTACATCAGTGCAATAAT
The DNA here is from genome assembly GCF_014108245.1 of Pipistrellus kuhlii. Lineage (NCBI taxonomy): Eukaryota > Metazoa > Chordata > Mammalia > Chiroptera > Vespertilionidae > Pipistrellus > Pipistrellus kuhlii. The sequence goes on from NW_023425404.1 coordinate 8,667,901, forward strand.
ATCCAAATTCTGTTTTCAAGTTGCTGATGAGCCACTAGATAAATTGATCGTAATTTATAGACTCTTGAAGGCTGAGTTTTAGTAATTCAGACTAGGACTTTGACCTTCCATTTATAGCGGGGCACCCAGAAAAGATAATCCCTGGGAAAAGGAAGTGAAGATATTCATCTCATAGGTACATGTGACTATTGATCACATCCACTAAGGGCTAACTGATTTCACTAGCAAAATTATACCACACATTGATTTCAGTCCCGTAAATATCGACTTTCAAAAGTAAAGTATGTTTCCACTGGCCAAGAACAATGTGATGGATTATTGTATACCATTGTGAAAACCTTTACAGAAAGGATGGTTCATAGGATTCATAATTTATTTTTGGCACCAACGAATTATTTCCATAAGCAGTAAAACATTTATAAAATCTAGCATTAAAAGTCTACCAAATTAAGAACTGGCAGCCAAGTTGCATGTAATATCTGTAGTATGTTTTAGTAACAAAACAACCTTCTTTCTAGTAGTTAAAGTGTAATCATCTGTAAAATTCAGATATTTTCTACTTTCAGGACCAACTTCATAGACATACAATCACCACAGTTAGAGCCCTGCATGTTCAATGCTTTGCAGGTTTTGTCTTAAAATTCACAAGAATATTATCTTTGAATCTGTGTTTTATAAGTGAATTTCAATGGGAGCCTTGGCTTATGAGTGATCTTGCCTCCACTCCTTTTCCCTCAATCAGTTCAACAGCTGCTGTTATGCAGTCATGGGTGTCAGAGCAGGTCGGCACTCACCCCATGAGTATCTTCTCACTTGAGGGAGCACATCAGATATCAAAAAGAACAACAACAAAAAGAACAGCATGATGGTTTGATACGAAAGAGAAAGACAGTAAAATAGAGGAAAAAAGCTTTTTGCCTGCTTTCTGAACAAAGGACTTGTATTTTCACTGTTTACTCGGGCCAACAAATCATGTAAATAGTGCTGCCTATTGCATATCACTGTTGTGGGGATTATTATATATATATATATATATATATATATATAGATATAGATACACACACACACACACACACACACACATATATATATATATATATGTATATATATATATGTATAATATATATATATATATTACTGTGCACAAAAATAAATTCTCATTAACTATTGGCCCACTTGAGTTTGGCTTTTTGTTGTTATTTCTTCTGCCTACATTTCATCATGGGTAAACCCATAATTGCTTGTCACTTGTACCACTCAACTTGTACGAGGAATAGTTTCACCCCCTTAGAATTAAACTGAACCCTGGATCCCAGTGATTTGGTAGATGACGATCCTCACTCTTAATATTGTGGCCTTACTTGGAATGAGTCAAATAGTTCTACATTAATTTCACATACAATTCTAAACCAGCTGCCACAAAACTCCTCTGTTAAAACCCTAGAAGTTATCTTGGGTAGACTCAGCTTCTTCAAACATTGACTCCTGTCCTGTCTTCTGTGAAGAATTTTACAAAAGAAACAATTCCCTTTGACAAATTGGAAAATTAGGTGAGTACTCAGGGAGCCAGGGGAAACTGATGTTTCTACTGTTACAAGTTCAAATGATAAACGAGCAATTCAAGCTGTGAGACACATGGGCCCTAAGTGTCTATGGGTTTTGGTGCCTGTTTAAAAAATTCAGTAATGGAAATCACATAGTTGTGAGCTAGGCTTCCATTCAGATATTTTTATTCTTCATCCAATGCTTTCATAGCTATTACTAATAATAATGAAGGCTCAGAGAAATCGCCATAGGACTAAAAGCTGATGAGTAGCAGAGCAGGTCTAACTAAACCTAAGACTTCTGTCCCTTCCATCTGCAGTGCTGCTACTTGTATTGCTGATTTTGTTTTGTGTTTCTGCTCTAAATCATCTTCTTCATAATCTTTAGGACCATGTGAAGTCTCAGGGGCCTATAAAAATAATACAGGAATGGGCATAGATGTCTATCTAGGCACAGAGAGTGAGACATAAAACCTGCATAAAATATACATGTACAGAACATCACTGCACAAAAGTAATTTGCACCTTAAATGTCTCTCCAAATCACTACATTAACATTAAAGAAGGATCAGACTACTTTCAAATCCCATTTCCTCATCTTAAATGTTAGCCTACTAATGTAGTACTATTTAGTAAGGGCTTCTAAAAACATATTTATCTTTAGGAGTCAGACAAATGTCCTTATTGTAGAAATCTATTTATTTTCATCTGATCTTCTGATATCTCCCCTTTGTAAATATGGAATAATTTCTTCTCACTAAGAAATTTGTATTCAACCCTAGCTGGCTTGGCTCAGTGGATAAAGTATCATCCTACAGATTGAAGGGTCCCAGGTTCCATTCTGGCCAAGGGCACATGCTTGGGTTGTAGGCTCGATCCTCAGTAGGGGTCGTGCAGGAGGCAGCTGATTAATGATTCTCTCTCATAATTGATGTTTCCCTCTCTCTCTCCTTCTCCCTTCCTCTCTGAAATCAATAAAGAAATATTTAAAAAAGAAAAAAAAAAGAAATTTGTATTTATTCATGCAGATTTCTCCTGTGGTCCAAAGTTTCCAGTTATTAAATTTAATAATTATTGCCCAGCTGGTGTGGCTCAAGGGTTGAGCATTAACTCATGAACCAAGAGGTCACAGGTTTGATTCCTGGTCAGGGTACATGCCGATGTTGCAGGCTCAATCCCCAGTAGGGGGCATACAGGAGGCCCCTCATTGATGTTTTTATCTCTCTATCCTTCTCCCTTCCTCTCTCTCTAAAACTCAATAAAAATCATAAAAATATTTTATTATAAAAATAAAAATATTTTTAAATAAAACATTTAATTATTAATTAAATCAATTAATTAATTGTGCATTAATATGGGAAGATACAACGATGACTGTACATATAAGGGGTCAGTCCAGAGACTGGTTCAGGTGATACATATGTGAGCAAATAGAACCACACAAATGGGATGAGCGTTCTGAAAGATGCATATTCAACTATGAGTACTTAGAGGTGGACAAACCTAGACCTGCCTGGGGTACAAGGGAAGGTTTAACATGAGTGCTGATCCCTGAGCTGTCATGAAAGATGAATAGCAGTTGGGTAGGCAGATACAGGAAGGAAGGGTACACAGTGCTTAACATGAAGCATGGACTCAGGAGCAGAGGTATGAGAGGGCCTGGGGAGTTGGGGTAACCACAACTGTTTGCTACAACTACAGCCCTACAGTATAATTGAAAGAGACAAAATATAGATAATACCAACATCCCCTCGGAAAGGCCAGCAAGACGCTGGGCACATGGAGGATATCTCAATGGTGATCAGCTATGGCATTCTAATACCACCCTCTTTTTAGCATTGGTTTCTATGCCAGTATGGCAATTCCTAACTCATCCTCTCTCCAGGCATCTCTCAATGTCAGGTACCTTTCAGTCACAGAACTAAACAGTGCCTTAGGGACTATTGATGAACAAGAATAGGACACTAATATTCCTACAGAGCTGAGCTGAGGAAGCCTTGCTCTGGAAAGGTTAAGGTTACCCAACCTAAAGAAATAGGATTGATTAGTGACCAGGAGTAGCCTTCTTGGTGGGGTCTGTTAGCACTGGTCTGGGAGCGGTGAACTGAGTTCACCTGAGCATCAACACTTCAGCATTTGAGGAGGAGAGAAAATATGTGCTGTGGTGTGGAGCAGGGGCTTTGGGACCAAATACATTGAACCTGAGGCTGGACAAAGTACTGTACTTGGCATCATTAAGTCTCATTTCTAAAATAAGTTTAATAACACCTATCTATAGTACAAATTGTAGTGCTGGTTAAACAAATCATGCAAACTGCTCACCCCAAAGGCCTGGCAAACAGAAAACAGTCAATCTTTGCTATCATTTTTTGCTATCATTAGAAACCATGTGAGAAGTGGATGTACTTAAGTAATAGCAAAGGTTTTCAAATTATAAATGTTCTGTGTATGAACTTACTTAGCAGCATCCATTTTTGCTTTGATGAAGCAGAAAAAGGGTCCAGGGAAAATCTGGGGGAAGGCAAAGAATGGGGTATCATCTTTACTTAACGTTCAATGCTTTTGAAATGTTAAATGATATTCTCATCCTCTGTTTTCTTTGGGTATGTAGGGGTGTGGGTAAGTTCAGTAATGAATAGGTACTTGGACACTTTCCTAGTCATCAGGTTTATACAGTGTTTAACATTTCTATTACTGACAATCAGTAAGGTATTTTCAATTAGTTCATTTATCAAAAGGGAGTTTGTTTGTAAATAACAGTAAGTGAACAGACTGTGTAATATTCCAACTACTGACAGGTATACAATGTGAGTTTAATGTCTTTAGTTTTATGTGTTGTTGCTTTTTAGAGAGAGAGAAGAAAGAAGAGAAAGAGAGAGGGAGAAAGAAAGGGAGAGGGGGAGGGAGAGGGAGAGGGCGAGAGAGCGAGAGCGAGAGCGAGAGCGAGAGCGAGAGCGAGAGAGAGAGAGAGAGAGAGAGAGAGAGAGAGAGAGAGAGAGAGAGAGAGAGAGAGAGGGAGAGATTGAGAGACATCAATGTGAGAGATAGACGTTGACCAGTTGCCACCTGCTCCCACCCTGACTTGGACCAAACCTCAACATGGGAGTGTGCCCTAACAGATTGAACTGGCAACTTCTCAGTGCATGGGATGGTGCCGAGACTGAGCCACACTGGCCAGAGCATACAAGTTTCAACTATTAATTTGTTATCACAAAACAAAGATAATCCTTCTCTAACCATCCTCTAGTTCAATGGCTTCATCATATGGTTTTTATCTGTCTTCCTTTGTGTTCTCTTTTTTTCTGTAAGATCTGAAGATACATAATTTTTCTATAGTACACATTATGCTTGGGCAACTCCAGTACTAGTATTTTATCTGTGCCCTTTCTCTCGCCTTTGCCTATCTCACACACATTTGTCATCACCATCTGCTGCTTCTGCTCCTTCCATGCCTGCTGTCTCTGCTGCTCACACCTTCCCTCTCCTGTGGGTGCCCTCAACTGGGTCAGGGGGGTGTCTCCTTCCCTGCCAGTTCTGGGGAGGGAAGGGAGGAAAGGGCTTCCTGACACACTGTACATGAAAACCACTCAGAGGAAGGTGACTGGCTGTCCTCTCTCCACCTTTAGTGTTTCTCATTTTCTCACTTTTTATTACCTCTCCAACAGAGGAGCAGCCTTAGTTTATTTCTTGTGATTTTACACTGCCTACACTTTGAGAGAACACCAATGTCATTTCTCTGTCATCTCTCAGATTTCAGAAGTAAGTTTATTTCTGTTTATGTTGCTGCTGACCCCACACCCATGGATTTAGGTCATAATATCCTTCCTTATTTGGTAGCTTTTGAATTAATTCTGATGGGGGGAAAAAGTCCCGTATCAGCATTTGAAGATTTGACAAGGACTGCTTATTTGATTGAGAATCATAAAATGAAATTCACCAAGATTCGTGCCTGCCACTCATCATTATGCAATGCAGTTGGATTCCACAAGCCTTGGTTTCCCCCTTTTTAGTGTGTTGATGTTTTAAAATGTGCTTTCCTGGGCCTAATTGGGAGATCCTGAGCTCATAACCTTTTAAAGACTTTGCTTCAGGGGATGTGATCTTTTATATTTTTTTGTCTTTTGGAACACATATGCCTTGTAACAGTTTTTACTGCAATATAATTTCAGCCATTCAGTAAGGTGGACATTCCTTATTATAACTGAACACCTCTTGCTTCCATCTCCTGAAAGCCTCTCTTGCTTCTCATTCCCTACATAGCACCCTTCCCAGAGCCACCAGGAATGCTGAGGCTGACAAAGGGTTGACCTAAGGCCTGAGTGTGACAGAATAAAATTTTTTGAATACAGATTTTATATAATCAGATTTACTCTGAAACAACATCATTTTTAGAAGGGAAATGTATCATCCCTTTAAGGTTTGTTTCCCTAACTTCTAATAAATTGATTTAGAAAGCTTTAGGATTTTAGTCACTTAATAGAACAATCAGAAAATTTCCCCATTTCTTTTAGAAACAACATTCTCTGGTCTCTACATTTTCTTCTCAAAACTGATTCTAAAATTGAGAAAAACTACATTTTTTGAGATGCTCTGAAACATGCACTTTGTGAGTAATTGTTCCAGAAATCTGAAATTTCAAAATTTCACATTAAAATATTCTCCTCTATGAGATGAAACCTGCTGAGAATATATATATATATATATATATATATATATATATATATATATATGGCATAATGAAAATAAAGTACACTCACTGAAGCATTTATCTTGTCAGCAAACAGAAATGGAGCATTTGAGTTGATAATGTTACTTGCTGAATGGTCACTGCATGTTCTACACCTCACTCATAAAGTGGTCCTTCCAAATTCTCAAAATATAAACTCAGCCTAATAACTAATACTAATTGAATGCATCACCTTGCAAATCTTACTGTGATAATTAGACAAATAAAATGGATTGAAGTAAAACAGAAACACCATTTATACACAAATTTATAGCTGTTGCAGAGAGAACCAAAAAACAGCCAGTGGCTCTAGGCAGGGGGTCAGGTGATGAGGGCAAGTCAAACAAGAAAAAGAGAAATCAGGGAAAAGACCTGGGTAAGCAGATCAGTGTTCAGAGCCTCAATATGAGGACTATACATACATTGTGAATAAAAGAAACCTTATGTTGAGTTGAATGTTGGAATGAACCACCCCTGAAGAAAATCTATTCAGGACTCATCTGGATTTTAGAAATGATGCATGGATATGAGATCCAACTTCTATAAAAGAAACTGATAATGGGGAAAATGGGGCAGAGAGTACCCAATGAGGATTCATTCTGCATTTCCCTTGGAAATCCATTGTATAAATCCCTAAAACTGCCCATCCAATGTAGCTCTATGGTTGAGGATAAATCTATGAACCAGGAGATCCTGTTTTGATCCTGGATCAGTCTCCAGTAGGTAAGATGCAGGAGGCAGACAATCAATGATTCTCTCTCATCATTGATGTTTCTATTTCTCTCTCCATCTCCCTTCCTCTCTAAAATCAATAAAAATATTTTTTAAAAATCCTTTAAACTTATGTCAACACCTAGAACAAAGTTAACCCTCAGTAAATGTTTTTGGAATGAGTGAATGAAGGATGAGAAAGACTGACAAAATGTATATTTACTGGTGCACATTCATCTTCCTTCATAAAATTTTCAGATTCTAACCAAAGCTGGGCCAAAACAGACTTCATGAGAAATATTTGTTTGTACAAGATCCCTCATTTTACAGAAAAAGGAATATGAATATTAGAGGCCTGGTGTATGAAATTTGTGCATGGTGGAGGTTCCCTCAGCCCTGCTGGACCCTCTCTAATCCGGGGCCCCTCAGGGGATGTCTGACTGCTGGTTTCAGCATGATTGAGCTGAAATCAGCAGTGGGATATCCCTCTCACAATCTGAGACATCTGACTCCTAAAAGCTCACCTGTCTGACTGTTTGTCCCTAACTGTATCCCCCTGCAAACCTGATCACCCCTAACTGCATCAGCCTGTCAGCCTGATTACCCCCAACTACCCCCCCACTGGCCTGGTTGCCCCTCATTTCCCCCCTCTGCTGACTTGATCATTCCTAACTGCCCCCTGCTGCTGGCCAGGTCAACCCTCACTGGCCTGGTTGCCCTTAACTGCCCCCCTCTGCCAGCCAGGTTGCCTCTCACTTCCCACCAGCTGCAAGCCTGGTTGGCCTATGCAGCCTGCTGGTGAGATGTTTGGTTGTCCTTCACTAACCCCTTCTTGGCCTGGTCACCCCAAGAAGCCTGCTGGTCAGTCGTTTGGTTATCCCTCGCTAACCCCCCGCTGGCCTGGTTGTCCCACACAGCCTGCTATTTGGTTGTTGCTATGAGGGCACCATGACCAATTTGCATATTACCCTTTTATTACTATAGATATACTAGAAGCCCAGTGCACGAAATTTGTGCATGGGTAGGGTCCCTAGAAGCTGCTGTCTGCCAGCTGGGTCCTTCCTTCATTCTGCACCATCCCTTGGTGGTTAGCACACATCATAGAAAGTGATCAAATTTTAGTAGGTGGAACTCCCGAGGGGACACTTTGCATACACACACATACACACACACACACACACACACACACACATATTCTTTTTTAAAGAGGGGATATGCTAATTGACTCTTGTGCCATTATAAGGAGGGAATATGCTGACTGCCACACTCTCAAAGATGGTTGTGCCCACAGCCACAAGATGGTGGTGCCCAGTCCCCTAGGCCTCACTGGGGCAGCAGGTGTGTGGCAAGGCTGGGCCTGCCCCAGACAGGCCCAGCTGCTCTGCAAGACTGCCTCCAGAGTCCCCCAGTCCCCTCAGCCCCCCAGCCACCCAGGGCCAGCCTGATGTACAGGCAAGCCTCAGATGGTGGCTGCCCATCTGTCCAGGGCTGGCCCAAGGTGCAGGCAAGCCTCAGATGGTGGTTGTCCAACGCTCAGGGCTGCCCGAGGCTCAGTTAACCAGGGCCAGCCAAGGCTTGCACTGCTGGCAGTGGCAGTTGCAGAGGTGTGATGGGACATCTCCTTTCCCTGGTTGCCGGGTCACTTCCTGCCCCTGAGGGCTCCTGGACTGTGAAAGGGGACACAATGGGCTGAGGGATCCCCCTTTGGTGCATAAATTTTCATGCACTGGGCCTCTAGAGTGTGTGTGTATATATATATATATATATATATTCTTTCATATTATTAGGGATATAGGGATAAGAGAATAAATCTACTCTTTAGTTAACATTCCTCCTTTTAGAATGACAACAAGACAAAATAGTTGCAATTTACATTTTGGGGCTTGTACCTCTTGGGTTGATTACTAAGAGTACTTACATAAATAATAAATTAAGGTAGAGGAATGGGTACATTTCATTATTACATTGATTTAATTGCTTATTTATTGAGCATATATTATATTAAAGGCAACTTCAGTTCATGAAAATCATGCAGTGGCAGACATAAAAATTTTAAACTGTGTTGACAAAAGATACCACTATGTGTGTGTATATATTACAGGCTACATAAGTAGGAATAGTAGGTACAATGGCTTGACTGTGATTGGCAAACAGTTCTAGGAATCTATATATTGCCTCTTTACCAGGTACTTCACAGTAAATTATGCATTTGTTAGCAAGGAGTTCGTCTATTTTTACTATGTTCAGATAAACACATTTTACTCCTTTATATAATAGTCTTTCTTGGCATTCAATAATTCTGTTTACTGTGCTTATATCTACAGTATATGCTTTGTGACCTCAGTTCTTTTTCTCCTTCCTCTCTGATATTTTCTCTTCTATTTCTCCCATAAGAAAAAACACACTATCTTTTGGAAGCAGCTTATTTATAATTTAATACTTCAATATTATTTCTCATCTACAATTTGTGTGCTTAATCAAAACCCCTCAATTCTTTCTAAAATCCAGATGAATTATAAATCTTAAAGTACTTTCCTGGGTAAACTTTTCCATGCCAGCATCTCACTGTACACAAGAGAAGCAAACTAAAAGGTGATACATTTGCATCCTAAAGCCCAAGACCATTTTGAAATCACAGAAAGAGTGGCCTTACCTAAAGTGACTGAAGGAAGTTTTTCTCCTGTTAGCCTCTCTTTTAACCTGTTCTCAAAGGACATTCTCTGAAATTGAGATAACTGGTACTGTAGTTCTAACTTCTGAATGATCATTAATTTTCTACTTTCTGGGCATCACATTTGGATCTGATAAAGATTAAGCCACAAGCCTTTGTATGGCACATCTATAATTTCAATTACCCAAAGTTCCACGTGTAAATTTCTTAACACATTTACTCATCATGCTATGCTTCAACAACTCATTGAAAACAAAATACAAGATCTCGTAAGAAGAATATTATTCTTTTATCCTCCTCTTTCACCATGGTATGCATGAATTTAATGATTTTTAAAACCATTCAGGAATTTGTCAAGGAAGCTGAATAGACAGACTCTTGCCACAAAAACTCTTATTTTTTCCCCACTATTTTATTTTAGTTCCTATTTAGAGTATGCAAAGTTAATATCAGAAGATATTAAAGTCACCAATATTATATTATATAATCAGATCTATGCACTTAAAAATAATATTTTCATTTTAGAACACTAGCAAACTTTTATTAAAATGAGAACAGGATTCCTAACCCAAACACAGAGGAACTCATGAAGTCAAAATATTTTTTAGAGTTTTGTAGATCTTTTTTGTTTGTTTTGCTTTGTTTTAATCCTGACCCAAGGATATTTTTTTCCACTGATTTTAAGAGAGAGTAGAAGGGTGGGAGAGAGACACAAAGAGAGAAACAGATACTTGCAACTGGGGCACTTGACCAGAATTGAACCCAGGATCCTTCCGTCAAAGACCCAACACTCTATCCAGTCAGCTAAACTGGCCAGGCCATGACTTATGTATTTTAACATCAGTATTTATTTATATAATGTTCTGGGAGGGGAGAAAACCCAAAACATTACCCAAATATGATCTTATCAACAGTCTTATTGATACTGTTATTGATGCAGAAACCAATGCAACCCTGATGACCTTGAAAAGAGTTTATCATTGCTCTGAGTAGGTGGCCAGAGAAACTGAGGATGTTCATTTCATTGGAACCTATTAAACTATCAGGTATGATTCAGGATTATTTAGCCATACATTCTTGAACAGTACTCAAAAAGTCCTCTTTTTTAACGGCAATACAATGATAGTGTTGAACGTCACCATCATCATCACTACCATACATTTAGCATTTGTTATGATCTAGGTTCTATTCTTACTCAAAGAGGTAAATACAATAATCATGTGCATTTAAAGCTGAGGAAACTGAAAGCTGAAGTAAATTGTCCAAGGAAGTATAGTTTATTAGTGGTATTAGACAAAGGTGAACCCAGGCTACTTGGCTTGAGAAACAGGGATATAGAGGGAAGATCACACAAAGATACTATAATATACTGTCAATTTTCCATTACAATCATGTTTAATAAAAAGGATTTACATATAAAATACTGCTATAGCAGATTTCTATTAAAAGACTAGAGGCCCAGTGCACAAAATTTGTGCACAGGGTTGCGGTTGGGGCATCCCCTCAGCCCAGCCTGCACCCTCTCCAATCCGGGACCCCTTGGGGGATATCTGACTGCCAGTTTAGGCCTGATCCCAGGGATTGCTCTCACAATGCTGGACTGCTGGCTCCTAATCACTCACCTGTCTGCTTGCCTGCCTGGTTGCCCCTAACTGCCCGCCACCTTCTGGCCTGATCACCCCTGACTGCCTCTGCATGCCAGCCTGGTATCCCCTAACTGCCACCCCTGATAAGCCTGGTTGCCCCTCATGCCCCTCTCACCAGCCTGGTCAGCCCACACGGCCTGCTTGTTCAGTCATTTTGTAGTCCCTCACTACCCTCCTGCTGGCCTGGTCATAGGCAGCTATATTGTGAGGGTGAAAGGGTTAATTTGCATATTATGTCTTTATTACATAGGATTTCTGGTATAAGAGGTCACTGAAGTTTTGAATGACAATAGTTCCTACTTATATTTAAAGAACTGAAGGGATTGAATAAAAACAACTATGAGTGACATTGGGCTCTCGTTTGAATTTGTGAAGCAACATTTTGAAGAGCTATTTTGAGAAAATTAAAAAAAAAGTTTAATAATACAACATGTTTGGCTAGGATGAGGAGAAGCAAACATTCATATGTTTGTGGTAGAAATTAAAATCTGCACAGCCTCTTTAGAGTGCAATTTGGTAATAATTATCAATATTTGTGATACACTTATCTGTTGACCTAGCAATTTCACATTTAAGAATTTATTTAATAGGTAATGCTGTACATGTGTACAAAGACTAATGAAGAAAAATATATTTTTCTTCATTTTAGTAGTAGTTAAAAGCTGAGAGAAATATAATTGTATATTAGTAGTGTACAAATTTAATCAAATATGATATCTTCATAAATTCAAGAAGCCACTAAAAAGAATGAAGTAGACCTTTATATTCTTCATGAAATAGCCCTTAAGACATTTTAAGTGAAAAAAAAAGTAATATGCAGAAAAATGTGTTAACATTGTGTCAAGAAGTATAGAAAGAAAAAGGGAGGTGTATGGCAATAAACTCTGAAGAATAGATTAACTCTGAAGAATGTTTTAAAAATCATAATTTTGGTTGCCTCTAAGAAAAAAAAAATTAGGGTCTAGGATTACGAATAAAAGGGAGAATTTTTACAAGTTTGCCTTTGGTTTCATGTATAATTTTTAGCTATTTAAAATAAAATAAAACCATTTTGAATTAATATTTATTTAGAAGAAACTAATATAACTAATATAATATTATATACCAACTATATATGCATAGATAAATACATAAGAATTTACTAGGAATCATCTTATTATTCTCAAATCTGGTTATTATTGATACTATCAATAAACTTACATTTGAGGTATTTTATACATTACAAGAAATATAAAGCTTTCCAAAGAAAAGTAAAATTATGTATTACCTTTTTGAAATCAGGTTTTAAGAGCTAAAGTGGAACATAATCATTTAGTGTTGAAATAGAATGTCTCAGATGTGATGTTGGTAGTTTGTAGGTAACATTATATATAAGATCCTATTTAACAATTTTCCATCTACAATAAATCTCTATTAAGAGAGGTTATATTGCTGATAGTTATGCAAATCTTAGAATGGATACCAAAGAAGTTTCTATAATTTCCTTCCCAGAAGAGTTTTAATATAGAAGAAGTCAACGCCCCTGGTTGATGTGAGGTGTTTCTGCATTTAAGGACAATTCAGCTCTGGGATTTTTAGGTAAACCAAAACTAAAGAGGAAGTCACAGATTCTGGTACCATATAAATGGAAGATGGAGAAGATGACAAAGAAGAAAAACCAAAATTCTAGTGTAGTAAGTAAACTGCAGTTCATCAAGCTATTCCTAAATTCAGAAAAAAATCCCTTTATGATGCCAACTTTGCTGAAACACTGGAAGTTAAGTATAATAAGAAACTATGCAAGCAGATACAAGAGAAGGATTATTTAGTACATACTGATAGTTTTTTAAGAGGTATGATGTGAGAAATCATATCCTTTGATGTTAGTTTCATATAGCTCATATTATGTATCTCTATAGTGATTCAAAGATAATAAAATCTATAGGAAGAGGTCAAGGTTACCAAAGTTGTTTTCAGACACAAATGACTACATGGTGGCACTTGAGAATGTTAAGTATCTAGGTCAGTATTTTATTTTATTTTTGCATGACACTCTATTTCTTTTCTCCTCTATGTCTAAGAAGAAAAATAAATGAACCATGTCACAGATAAATTAGGAAGGCTTCAAGTTCAAAGTAATTAAGGAGGTTCTTCATATCCCTAAATAACCATACATAAACAGAACCTCACAATTTCCATGTGATACATACACCCTGTTTCGTTTTTTTTGTTGTTGTTTATTTTGTTGTTCTTTTTTTTAAGATTGAGAAAATGGACATAAACAGAGTAATTAATCATTGAGAGTATGGGAAGATTGTGAAAAGGGGGAAACTGATATTCATTAACATGTGTTCATTATATTCATTCACGCTATACTCATTTAATTAATAGGAGTTTACTGTGCTCATTCAAACCATACTTCACACAGTTTAGAATAAAGTAGGGGCTAGAAAACCACAAGGCAGGGTCACAATCAGACTAGGGAAAGGAAAACAAACCATTTTACAGACTTTCACATAAGCAAACACCCATGAGACCTACATGAAGTTCATACCTGTTTTCAGAACTGCATGCCTCGTAGGGTACTGTCCGCCTCAGAACCAAACGAACAGGTGACATCCTCCAGAAACTCTCAAGAAAACAGCCCTGTTTTCTTTAGAAGTGTCCCAGGTCTCCCTGGAGTTCAATCACCATAGTGACTGCCAACTCTTTTACTCTCTGGCCATTTAAATGTTCTAAGCTGGAACTTTCCTATTACACATTTCTAAATATTCTTACCAAAGGAATCAAATTCAATAATGCCCCTTTATTTACCCAAAGACCCCAATATGCACATTTCTGATATACTAGAGGCTCAGTGCAAAAAAACCATGCACAAGTATGGTCTCTAGGCCTAACCTGTGATCAGGGCCATCTTCCTGGCTGCCAGCAGCAGGCCCTGCCTCCTGCCACCACTCACCTTGGTTCTCTGTTCCCCATTCAGATATGGAAGCCTGATGGCTGGGGGAGAGACTGAGAGGTCGGCCATTCCCACCCACTTGCTGGTCCCACCCCCACTGCTTGTTGCCCTCTGAGTGTGGGGTGACCAGCAGGTTGGAGGCCTTGGCCAGGTGCCACCTGCATCCCCCACCAGCTACCCCAGGTCCCTGTTCACCATTGGTGATCAGAGCCTGCCAGCTGGGGAAAAAGGCTGAAAGGTGGTCAGTGCAGCTCATAGTGACTGATCAAGCAGTCATTCTGGCCATTCTGCCATATGGTCACTGGGCTTTTATAATATAGGATGTTTGGTGTTAGTAGCCAGAGAAGAATGTATAGTATGGTATTTCTGGAGGATTTGGTAAGCAGCAGTAGTGAGATTTGGAAAGAATAATAATAATAAGTATATCATAGATATTTTAGAGAAAGATAAAGTATGGGGAAAAATAAGGTACAAAAGGGAGAAATGCAGAGAAGCTGATTAGAAAAGTGTTTCTGCTGCTTGGAAAGCCTTAGTGAGCACATAGCTGGGCCATAGTTACAGACAGGGCCAGCCCATCAAGTCAACAGAAGAGGCTTTTGTCTCAAGGCAGCTGCCCTCTGTTATGGCCAGTTGTTTATTTTTAATGCTATAACATCATCCTTCTTTCCCATGCTCTTCTTAAAAAAGATTGGCACACAAACTCTTGAAAATAACCATTTCTATGAACAAATAGCATTTTTCGGCAGGTAAATGGGAAAAAACAGATGATGCCATTCAGTGGTTTACCTGGCTTTCTGGAGGATGGGCATTCAAAAAAATTACTGGAAAAGTTCATGAACCTATATTTAAACTTGGTTAAAGCTTAATTCAGTATGTTCCTTCTAGGGAAAAAGCAGTTCCACTGTGAAACGTGAGCAATAACACCCTGTGACTTCTATTAAAAGGACAGCTGGAGACAAAGCCGAGAGTAAAAGAAAATCCTCTCCCACTCAAATTTAGGCTCTGAAGCCATCTTATTTCTTGAGTGCTCACAATGAAACATGGCATAAGAGGAAGGGTCTGCATATCTCTTATAAACAACTTGAGATTCTGAAAGAGGTTGAACTATGAATTCTAATGAGTCCATGAGAAGAGAATTAAGAGTTCTAATCACTTGTACCTGTTTTCTTTTATAATTTAGTTACATGGTTCTCTCAAACTTTTCCACTCAAGTGCCAATAATGGCAGGGATACACAATAAAAAGAATATCTGAATTTTTACATTTCCTCTTAAAATACAAATTAAATGGGATTCATGTTTATTTGTATTCTTCTGTGTCACTTCAGTTTCAATTCATGTTTTCAGTCCAATTCAACAATTAAAATTGACTTCAAGAATATGTATTATTTACTCTGTGACTCTACAGTATGACCCTGGTTATATGTACATACCTCAACATTAAAGATCTTAGATTAGTTTAAAGGACTCATGCCTCATTTTGTTTCATTTCTATTCCACCAGTCAAACAGTGGACACTATAGATTCATTCCCTGATGCTCTCAGCAACAGTAACTGCCTGAGAATGTTAAAGGTTTATAATGAGAATTCAAAATTGATTTCCAAAGTCCAATCTCAGCTCTTTAAATAAATATTGCATTAACACCAGTTATACTCTTTCTACACTGCTATCAAAGTTAGGAACACATCTTTGCTGATATAGTTTCTTGCAGGGCTGCTTTTGGTGGCTCTGAATAGAAAATTCAGGTCCAGAAAATCTGCTGGTATCTGTGTTCTAGAGAAGAGTCACTATCTCCCTAGGAGAAAGAACTCTGGAACTCGTCTAATGATGAACTAATCTAATGATTCCATGGCTGATCAGATGGAATCTATGGAATGAATTGCAAGATAGAGTGTGGCTAGAGCATAAAACCAAGACCTGCTATCCTGATCAAATAACTCCCTCAATTGTCTGTTCTGCATATAGTCTCTGAAGCCACATGTCAGATTCAACATTGGATGAGTTTATTTTACCTTCATGTTCCCTTCCCAGCTTACTTCCTTTTAGAAACTAATGCAAAAGGAAAAGAGAAAGCTTGCTGTAGATATACTATCATTTTAAAGAAGCCAGACACAAATGACTACATATTATAATATTCCATTTATATCAAGTGTTTAGAAAAGGCAAATTTATAAATACAAAAGCATTTCTATAATTGTCAAAAGTTAAAGGTAGAAGTAAGAATTAGCTGCAAATTGATGGAAGGGAAATTTGGGGGAAACTACAAAAATGTTCTAAAATTGCTATTGTGGTGATGTTGGATAACTTTATAAAGGCAATAAAAGTCATTGAATTGTAGGCTTGTAATTGATGAATTTTGTGGTATGAAAACCATACCTCAATAAAGCTGCTTTAAGAAAGAGAAAATTTTCCAATTAGGCTTTTAATGATCTAAATACCATGAGGAATGTCTGGCTAATTAGAAACATTTTAAAAACAGCAAAAAAAGGACATTGTTAATTTAACTGAAAGTGACAGTTAAACAAGCATAAAGCATTTTGCTTTAGGAAGCATTTGCTTACTTAGATTCTTTTTTTTTTAACATTTCTTTATTTTTGTAAATTTGTATGGAACATTTGCAAAAGTAAAGAAGTGAATATGGATTTATTACTTTGTCATTCTAAAAATACATCTCCTAAGAAAGGTTAAACTAGCTAGTACTCGTAAAATATTTCATTTGATGGAATAAACAAGTAAATGAAATATAGAAATTGAGTTATTTCCTTTCCTGAGTTTTTCCTATAGAAAGACTCATGTATAACAAGAAGCAAACAATGTAGAGATGATACTGAGACTTACATGGTCCACAAGAAGACTACATTTCCCAGCTTCCTTTGCATTTAGGAAAAAGTCATGTCTGACAAATAAAATATGTACAGAATTCTTCCCTATTGATGCAACTGGAAGTAAAAATCTCCAAAGTGGTGAGCCCAGCTCATAAAAGAATTACTTCTTTGAAGAAAGCTGACCAGAAGACCTTCCCAATTTGCATTGGACTTTGTCTGGAAAACAGATAAACTTTCTTTTGTTGAACCATTGAATTTTGGGATGTTTGTTACAGCCACAATTCATTATCCTAATTACCCTAGTTAGTAAGTTATTTGACTACTGTAACTAATGTAAATTGTTATATGACTCAAAGCATATTCATTTCTTCCTTTAATCATCTAGGCCTATCATTTCCCTTGTACTCATCTTTCTTTTTCTCTTCCTATCCCCCTACCTCATTAACTCCAGTTACTGTTCATTTCTAGGCAGAGGGAGAAATGCATGAACAGTATTCAGCCTTCACCATATTGTGACCCTTGTTGAAGAACTGAACTGTTTGAATGGGATAAAGTAAAAATAATAGGCTTCAATTTTTCATTCTGAAGAGCCAGAATGTGTCTCAAGTCTTCAGTTACAATGTTGCATTATCACCCATCCTCCTATAATGCAGTCACAAAACCTAAACTAAAACAAACAAATAAACAAAAACCCTACAGTGATATATGCCAGAAAAGAAATGTCAGAGTTGGCAGTCACCTTCTGGGTCATGAACTTTGCTTTTATTTTCTGAAGCTTTTTGTAGTGGATAAGTGCATTCTTGTTGCTCTAAGGCTTTTTGTACCCTCCCCCACCCACCAGAGTTTTTTCTCCCATAACAACAAATTACCATTTCAATTCATTTTCAAGTTGTTTCATTATCAGCTGCCCTTTCCTCCTTTTCTGCATATAGAACAAATGCAAGGAAAGAAGATAGGACCTGACCCAATTCAGAAACCATACCCCCGGCCCTTGCCATCAGTTCAGTTCCCCCCATTTCATAGTAAAAAAAATAATAATTCAAATAAAAAACAGCTCATAAAACAGTAAACAAAATAAAGTCAGTTTTTCTTTGCGTTTTTAAAGAACAAAATGAAACTTGAGGGAAAACTTACTGGAGTTACAGTTTATCCTGATACAGTCTAGATGGGGAAAAATAAATGAAAGATGAAATTGCATCCTTCAAGGTAACAGCTGCAGACATCCAAAAACAATCAGTCCACCCTTCCGGGGACAGACACACGCAAGAAGTGTGGCCATTTTATATAAATACAGTATGCACAAGTTTAAGGGTGGGTGTATATGTACAGTATATCATTTAGTAAAGTTGGATACATATATATATACACACACACACATATATATATACACATATGTATAGAGATATATACTGGTATACATATATATCCACAATAGACATTGAGTATGCATTTCCCCCCAATCATATTCATTTAAGATAAAGTATTTTAAACCTGGAGTTTGAAATATTAATTTTGTTAAACTTGGAAAATTACTCAAAAATTTCCCCACCAAATGCAGGTTATATGCTATGTCCATCTACCATTGATTTTTTAAAAATTTATCTAAAAAGTAGCATCAACACAATTTTTGTATTAGTATTCCAAAGATATATTGCCAATCTGACACTTTGTATCATTTTAAAAAATCAGTCCATGAAGTTTCTCAGTGCAGTGTTTAACCCTTTCTCTTTTTCTAAAACCAAACTCCCTCCACCCTCTCCTTAGTCAGGCCCCAAATGCTACAAAAATCTGCAAAGGCAGACTTGCCATTATCCTTAGAGTTAAGGAAAGGGTTAACACCACCTGGTCATTTCCTGTCATAAAATGGCCACTTGCAAACAGCTAACCGCACAAACACCCATCCCAGATTTTAGAGAGGTGTGTTGGGTGTAGGGGAAAAGGAACTAAATGATGTTGTGGCAATTGACTGCTCTAGTTTCAAAGGCTCCCAGACCAACCCACTCATGAAGCCTATCTCTGTCTTCCTGCCTGAATGCTCAGACTGAATCAAGTGCCTACAGCATTCAAGGAGAAGGCAAGACAAGTACATGGGGAGGAGGCCTTGGATACCTTTGACATCCTACCTATTTCACTCTGGGATGCTGTATCTTAAGGAGAAAAAAGTCTTTGCTTTTATTTTTATTTTTTAGTGGGAAATTGAGTAGGAAAAGGAGTGGTAACCAGACAAGGTCTTCCATGCCAGAGTTCAGAGTATCTATCCTTTTATTAATATGTATGTTTAGAATTCATAGACTCACAGCATCAGACGTCCTGGGTGGAGTAAATGGATATTAGCATGGAACCAGGCAGGAAGGTTTCACAAATATCTCAAGTTAATTGTTACCAAGATTCCCAGCTTAAACTATGTTTGGTTTATGATAGTGGAATTCCAATAATAATTTGTTTAAAATCAGATATTTAAAGGTAGACATGACAAAGACAAGCAAGAAAGTTAAAGGGAGAACTACAGTTAGAAACTGTGTTCTTCTCCTGCCGAAGGTTGATCCAATAATTATAGAGGACTTGTTGAGGATGATGCCACCATGTGAATTTCTCAAACCATTTTAAGGGAGTAAGTTAAAAGGAAGCCAGTGGCAAAGGACAGGGAAGAATGAAACTGTGTGAAATCCAAACAGGAGAAATTTCTAACATCCAATCATTCTGAAGAGGGAAGCTGGAAGCTTATTTGTTGGTCAGAACATCTGTTGAGAAAAATCTGGGTTTGGTTTCGTGCGGTTAGGTTTGTCATGTGTCGTCAACCGCAACAGAAAAGTGGGAGCAAACAGCCCTGGAGCAACTGGTACGATTACCAGGCAGAGGAGGCCATGCCCCTGGTTAAGACTGGGAAGGGAGAGGGCAGGTAGGGGAGGAAAGGGTGGGGCTTCAGCTACTGGTTGCTCTGACCATCACCCAAAGCCAGAAATGCCCCTTCTTGATGTATTAAGGAGAGAGCGGAAACAGGTGTATGGGCAGCTAAAGAGAGGAAAGAGAGAGTGGGCCTGAAGCAACAAACCCAAAAATTGTAAACAAGGGGTAGTTTTCCCCTTTGGTTTCTGTGTATCTGAGCATTTTATTCTTAGACAACCTGGTCTAGACATGGAAGTTGGGTTGGGCTCATCCTTCTAGGTTCACCCAAATAGTTTCCTGAACTGAACAGTGTCTTTAAACCAATGTGAGGACTTGGGAGCTTTCAAGATGGCAGACAATTGGTTATTTTAAGTCAAGAAGTGAAGAATTATTTTGTTACTTTACTTAAAGAAAAAGTGATTGAGTATAAAATGCTATCACAGTCCCTTGTGAGAGGGTGGTCTTAATAGCAAGGGTGTATTTTTAATGAAAAATGAATCAGGAAAATTCTCTAGGGAAGGCAATTTTCTTTAGATCTTTCTTCAGTAGCAAAGTTCTCTCTCTAACTTAGCTTTGGCATGGTGTTTGAGTGGTGTGTGTGTGTGTGTGTGTGTGTGTGTGTGTGTGTTGCTGATATTGTTTAATTTAGTTTTTCATTTTATTTTAGTTAATGAGGAGAAATAATCATTTTCTATATTGAAAAGTTTTGGTTGAGCATGGAAAAGATGAATGTTCCTAGGAGTTGTATGTCTTTGATGATGCATATAGAAAACTGTAGTCAGCAAGTCCAGTTTCCAGATAGAGAACATCTGGAAAATTTGAATGCAATTAACCAAAATGCATCACATTCCCTAAGAGTCTCCACTACTGAAAAAGCATTCCCAGCACTTTGCTGAGGATTCCAAAGGGCCACAAAAGAGACTGCACCAATATTGACTGGGGTGTTTGTTTGTTTGTTTGTTGGCTTTCTGTTTGGCTCAATTTAAGCCAGCTACTAGGAAATAAAGAGAGCTCTGTATGCATTTTTAAAGGGTGGCCATCATAAAAAGCCATTATATGCCATTAAGACTGTCCTATCATTGATCCACAATATTGATCTGTTGAGATAACAAAAAACACATGCTGGTCTAGCAGTGAGAAACACAGATTCTAGTACCAGGTCTGCTACCAATGTTTGATGTGACCTTTGAAAAGTTTTATCTTTATTTGTTTCACATTTATAAAACTAAGCACAAAATGATTTTTTGATTTATCTCATAAAGTTATTGTGAAATTAAAATAACAAACTTTTCCCAGCAAGTATGGATTAATTGTTGAGCTTCAACCAATGAACCAGAAGGTCAAGGTTCAATTCCTGGTCAGGGCACATGACTGCTTTTCAGGCTTTGATCACCAGTAGGGGGCATGCAAGAGGCAGCTGATCAATGATTTTCTCTCATCATTGATGTTTCAATCTCTCCCTCTCCCTTCCTCTTTCTGAAATCAATAAAAACAATTTAAAAGTTCAAACATTACAAGGTTTTTTAGAATATTGAAATAAACTATAATAATCAAATAGTTTTAATATATATTTTAGTTTTTAGTTTTAAGGTATCAAAATATGATTGATCAATAGCTAACAACTTTTAAAAACGTGCTGAGTATTGTAGGACACTTCTCATGGCTACTACTACCACACCTGCCTAGCTTCAGAAAGTAAGGCCCTTAGAAAAGACTTGTCATCTTAACATTGGGAAATATATTCCATTAAAAATATTCTAGACTTTTAGGTCATGAGCTTAGATGTGTGGACAATTTTAAATAAATTGCAATATCACTTGCATCTGTGCTCAAACAGAGCCACAGTTTAAATTGAGTGAGGGAAGGAAGCAATAATTTGCAGTTCTTGGGGAATGATTGAGGGTGCAAACTCTGCTTGAAGTTGTAGTCTATTACCAAGCAAAGGGCAATATGAGTTCATGATAAAGAGAATATCTATGAAGGGGGATATTTTTGGGAGGGTGTAGAAGGAGTACCTTCAAACCAAGCATGAATATGTAGAGTTGTATGTAGACAAATTCAAGAAAAGTAAGGTCAGGTGTTTTTTGTGTTTTTTTTTTTTGTTTTTTTTTTGATAGGTTTGAATGAAAGTTAAATAAGTGCAAACCAGCCCTTCAGAGAAGAAAACAGTAGCCATTGCTTTAGGACTTAGGAGAAGCACAGTGCTCTCTAGGGAGGGGCTGACTCTCTTTTGAATACTAGGTCTCAACCTAGAAGGAGCTGGACTTGAACCCTGTGCCTAAAGGAGCCTAGAGGCAAGAGCAAAGTCTGTTTAAAAAAGCACATCTCCCAGATTTTGTTGAGAGTTTAAAATAGAAAATAACGCTTCTAGGAATATACATGGCTCCATGACTAAGTGTGTGTGTGTGTGTGTGTGTGTGTGTGTGTGTGTGTGTGTGTGTAAGAGAAAAAAAGAATCTGTCCATTTCCTTCCTCATCCCCTTTTATCTACTCCCACCTCCCACTTTTCATTGTAATGCATGAGACCCATCATAGTTGGGTCAAAACAACATTTAAAAAGAAAAAAAAAAATTGTCAGTTTAAAGGTCATATGCATTTCCCCAGAACCTCACGGGGCTGAATCATTCTTATATCTATGGCTCTCTTTTATTTGAAATAAGTGCAGAGTTAAAATGTTTTCATTGTGTTTTTCCATGAGCTATTTGAAGGTTATATTTGGTTTATTTTTATTTTTTTAGTTTGTGTGGTTTTGTTAGTTGTTGCTTTTCATTTATTTTGCTGTTTTTCAGAATAAATAATCTGTAATGGTTGTTGGTTTTAGGTAATATACTCTGCTGGTTTGCAAAAGGTGGGGAGGATGGGAAAGGAGGATGAGAGGGACAGGGGTATGCCAGCCCCTGCAGGCTGCTCAGTACGCTCTGTTCTCAAGGCTGTTTGCTATGCGGGCCGCAGGCTTTGGGCCTTTGAAGGGTTGAATACCATCTTTTGATTTACCATGGCTGATGGTGGGGAGGATTGGAAACTCAAGAACACAACCAAGATCCAGCAAAAGAGGAAAAAAATAACCAAACACACATGGACACAGACAAAAGAAAAACCAAGAGACATACTGAAATCAAATGAGGTTGTACAAAGTAAAAGGCATAGTGTTGTAAAAGCTGCACATTGAAAGAAATAAAAAGACATAACTAAACAAGCCACTGCTCAAAACAGTCGTCTGTGTCCTACAGGTTTTTTTTATTGTAAACATAGGTATCTTCTGAGTGTGGCCAGTTGACCTGACTGGTATGAATTCAAAAACCCCTTTTCACTAGGCATCTAAGGTTTTATACAGACACTCATCAGATACATTAATCTACCATGTCTTCTCCATGCCTCTGACAAGCCATTCTGCTGAAGTCTTTTTAAAGGACCTCTAGACACAAACATATACTACATACCCAAACAAATCCAGACTCAGAAGGTCTGGGCTCACCTCTAGCACTAATCCTATTAACACGGCATGAACTTTCTACTGAGTAGAATCAGCAGTAATAAAGGGCTGATTTTTTTTTTCTTCAAAAATCCAGAGGTCCCGTTCTCCACAGAAGATCAGTCAAAAGATAGGAGCAGGAGAGAAAGTGAGGCCATAGCAGGGGAATCTCAAAAGTATCTGTTATTAGTAATTATAGTAGAAGAACAGATCATCTCCAAATAAAACTATAAATTTGATATTATAATTTTTCAATATTAAGAAAAATGGGTATGTATTATCTAAGGAGATCAGAGTAGTTGGTAACAGTGTAAAGTAGCACTCTTTATAAAAATGACTGCTGAACATTGGATTAGAATGTCGGGAAGGAAGACAGGGATACATATCAGAAGCCACATTCTCTTTCCACATGTCAGAGACTCCAAACATGGAATTATTTCTCCAACCGGACAATGGAAAGAGCTTGACTTGAGCTCTCCACTAGGAGAAAGTATAAGGCTATACTAGTGTCATCATGGCCACAAGAATTCTCCATCTGAATAGTCATTCTGGGGGTAGAAATAATGAATTTATTATCCTATGCACATAGCTTAGTTCTCTCCAATCCACCCTCCCATTTTATCTCCATTTCCTGCTCTATCCCTGTCCTCAGCTTTGACTGTTTTGAGTGGTGACCAAGGGGTTGGACTTAATGTGAATGTGATTGATCAAAAGATGGACCAAAGTAGCGTGTTGTACACAAAGCTAAACAGTTCCATAAAATCAAGAAAGGAAACTTAGAAAACAAATAATCTAGTAAAACAAAAAAGAAAGAAAGAAAAAAGAAAAAAAAAATCCACCACTATTTTCAGAAACCAGAAATTGACATCAAAACCTCATGCAGAAACAAGGAAAAGGTGTTTGTTGCTGTTGGATTTTATCCTTGGTCTATTAAACAAGAAGTGAGCAGCTAACTTTCAATAAACAAACAAAGAATTCAGTCAAATCAATGAAAATCAGAAAAGAAAGGGAAGACAAGCCCAAACAGAGTGGCAGAGGGTACTTCATACGATACCTAAGTTAACCATGAGCTTGACGCGTCCCCCATCCAGCTCCAAACGCAGGGTGTCGGCGGAGTCCCTGGAGGTTGTGGCCACCAGCAGCCCATAAGCGCGCTGGGACATGAAGCGGAAGGACACGTCCTCAGCCTCAGTGTGCATGACCATGGGCATGATGATCTTCATGTACATGCTGCCATCGTAGCTCAAGATGGAAGCCTCTGCAAAAAAGAAGGAAGAGATCATTAGGATGAAAATGTGAGTTTCCCCTTGCTTCCAGCATAAGCAGAGCAGGATGGAGTGGACAGCAAATCTGTAGATAGGTTGCTAGACCTCCATTGCCACTTTATACTATGTGACCTTCAGTAGACCACTTAAACTCTGAGGTTCAGGGACCTCATTTGGAAAAGGCTTGATGGCACTGGTCCTTGCCCTACTAAACTTACAGATTTGTCATGGATACTAAATGAAATAATGGATCTGAAGGCATTTTGCAAAAGTGAAAGTGCCCCCCACAAATAGTATGTACAGTTCTGTATGCTGTAGATAAAATAAAGTACATTAAACAAAACTTAGATCATTAGTATTTAATGTGGAATAAGAGGAGAACAGTTGTTTATAACCATCACAGCAAACAGATAATTTACTGGAGAACTTCAGAAGAAGGAAAGAGCAGGAACACAGCCTGGCCCCCTAACATCCCTAGTGGTCAGGAGTGTAAGAATATGCTTCCACCATAATAATGAAAAGAAAAAAATTTGCTTGGTCCATTCAAAGAAAATTGACAAAGTTGAACTAATCACACCCTTGAAAACCAGTCACTTTACTATTATTTAAATAGCACTTCTTAATGAAGAAACAAACTCACTTGTTATTAGATACCTTCTACAATCCAAACACTTTGGCCTCAAGCTCCCTTCACTTCCCCCAAATATGTTATATTAATTAATGTTACAATGTGGATCTATTATTCATACTTTTAATCAGGATACCAAGGCTTTTAGAGGGAAAGGTTATCATCTCCAAGTCACACAGCCTGGTTTTAACCCAGTAGATCCAATACCAAGGCCAGGATCTGTTCTGCTACAGCATGGCGCTCATTCATTTGTTTAATCATTCACTTATCAAACATTCTTAGAGAACAAAGGAAGAGACTATTACTCATTTTCCTATGAAGCCAGTCCGTCACCAAGCTCAGTGTCAGGCATTGAGTAAGTCTTTATTAAACATTTGCTGCTGCCAAATAGTTGCTACTTACATACAAGCACAAAAATGTAACAAAGTCCCTGTTCTGAAGAGAGATGTGGCAGACACAAATAACTGTGCTAGAATATAAAAATTGTTAAATGACATGGGAAAGATATATCAATGACAGTGTAGACAGAGACTGTGGCATGCAAGTGAGAAAAGCAAATGGGGAGTCTGAGCTGGTCTTGATAGATGGGTGGGTTTATATGAAAGAAGCAATGGCATTAGATTTAATAGGTAAATAAAATGGCACCTCTATACACATAAAAGACAGGAGGATGCTCAGATAATAATTTATTCAGTTTAACAGATGCATCCAGCATATTTTGATAAGTCATTTTAAGGGTAGTTTGATATTGGAATAATATCAACAGACTTTGGTAGATACTGGAAATTAAATGAATGGTTTTAGATTATGAGCTACTACTATGCCAGGAACTCTTCTAGGTGTTGAAGACATAAAAGAGAACAAAAGAGAGCAACATCTTCTGTCCTCATGCATAAATGGAATCAAAACAAGAAGTGCACAGGCTCTTTACATAGAAGGTTCTCAAAATAGTATGTTATCACCATACCCCCACCTTATTTATACAACACACAAAAGTCCATGAAAGGCAAAATAAATGCACCTGATTATTCCTGGGAAGCAGTCATCACTCCATTAATACCCACAATGTGCTATCATCTGTACATTACAATTTGAAAACTCTAAGGAGATCACAGATAAAGGTGTGACAGTTGTAGACACCATCACAATAAAAGAATTTATAATGAAGCTCTGTTCTTAGATGAAAAGCATAATCTAAATTTAGCACATGCTCTAGATTTGGGGGAAAAAAAAACAAAAAAACTGTTTTATTTCCTGAAAGAGCAGAATCACAAGAAGATCAATAATGATAGCTAAAATTTACTGAGCACTAACTTTACTTCATGCTAAGACTTACATGCATTAAGAAGACAATTACTCAGGAGCACTGTGAAGAAGACAATATTACTACTGTATTTTATAGATGCCAGGTCATATAGCTAACCAATGGCAGAGATGGGAATTGAACACAGGCAGTCTGATTCTCATGGCTGTATACTTAACCTTTTTACCAACTTGTCAGAAAGCTATGCTAGGAGCACATCATATTTGCTAAGGACTCAAAGCCCATCTTTAGTACTTTATGGTAGAGTGTGGAGTCCTTGTGTGTATATATGTCTGTGTTTGTGTGTGTGCATTATTTTAAGTTTTATATTATTTATGAATACATAATTATATGCACACAGATAATACATACATTTCTAAATAACATGGTTATACAGTGTGTACCAAAAATGCATATACTCATTAACAGCTGATAGTTCAATTTTGAAAGTGAAATGTGTTTTTAATAAACACTGCCTTTATAATTAACCAAAGTGTGTGAAAACCCCTATATATAAATATTCACAGTGCCCTATTTGTATAATGATTACTACTAATCATTACTAGGTGTCATCTACTGTGCAGACCCATATATTATGGACACTCCTTTTAAAAGTTATTAGGGTATTTATTGAGACATTAAATGCTTATTTCATTGCCTTCAACTTATATACATTCCAAAATTAATGGCCACTTTTATCCCTATGGATTTGTGTAGAAATGTATATAAATGAATACATCCTTCTATGAGTGTTAATATTCCCTATTTGGTGAGTCATTATCTTTTATTTTTCTATCATTCTTTAAGCAAAGTTTCCTTAATTATGTCCTTAATTATATTTATAATATACTAGAGGCTCGGTGCACAAAATTTGTGCATGGGGTTGGGGGGTGTCCCTCAGCCCAGCCTGTACCCTCTCCGATCTGGGGCCCCTTGAGGGATATCTGACTGCCTGTTTAGAATTGAGCCTAAACAGGCAGTCAGATATCCCTGTCACAATCCAGGACTGCTGGCTCCCAACTGCTCACCTGCCTGACTTCCTGATTGCCTCTAACCAGTTCTGCCTGCCAGCCTGATCTCTCTTTAAGCACTCCCCTATCAACCTGATTGATGCTTAACTGCTCCCCTGCCTGCCTGTTTGCCCCTAACTGCTCTCCCCTGCAGGCCTGGGTCCTCCCCAACTGCCCTTTCCTGCAGGCCTGGTCATTCCCAGCTTCCCTTCTCTGCTGGTCTGGTCACACCTAACTGCCCTCTCCTGCAGGCTTGATCACTCCCAACTGCCCTCCCCTGCTGGCTATCTTGTGACAGCCATCTTTGATCACTTAGGGCAGCCATATTGTGTGTTGGAGTGATGGACAATTTGCATATTACTATGTTATTTCATAAGATAGATGCCTGGTGCATGGGTGGAGGCCAGTTGGTTTGCCCTGAAGGGTGTCCTGGATCAGGGTGGGGCATGGAACAGCCTGGGCAAGGGGCCTGTGGTGGTTTGCAGACCAGCCACAACCCTGGCAATCCAAGTGGAGGCCCTGGTATCTGAGATTTATTTATCTTCTATAATTGAAACTTGGTAGCCTTGAACAGAGCCAAACCGCCTGCTTGCTCTGTGGTAACAGCCATTTTTGTTGGGATTTATTTACCTTCCATAATTGAAAGTTTGTAGCCTTAAGTGGAGGTCAATGCAGGCTAGGGCTGTGGGAGCTTGGCTTCCTCCATTGCCAGGGCAATCCAAGCCTACTGCTCTCTCCAGCTTCATGGCTGCTGCCATTTTTGTTGATATTTATTTATCTTCTATAATTGAAACTTTGTAGCCTGGGCTCACCAGGGTGTGCAGAAAACATGGCTTCCTCCATTGTCGGGAAAACCCAAGCCTCTTGCTCTCTCTGTGGCCACAGCCATCTTGGCTGGGTTAATTTGCATACTTACTCCTGATTGGCTGGTGGGCATGGCTCGCAGGTATAGCGGAGTGGTTGTTAATTTGCATATTACTCTTTTATTAGATAGGATTTTGTGTAGTCTTTATCTGCTATGTCTAACATCTAGGCTCACTAAAAGGCAGTTTCTATTGCTATTTTTTTTCCTATAAATAAGTCACATTTTCCTGTTTCTTCACAAATCTCACAATTTTTGTTGAAAACTGGATATTTTAGATAACATATTATAGCAAATCTTAGTACTATTCCCTACCATCACCCCACTGCCACCATTTACTGAAATCAGTCACAAACATACTCTATGTATCTTGCCCCAATAAAATCCTTGGCATCTGGATTTAGGGAACTTCCTGGTTGACAACACTTTGCATGTACTATCACATGACATTGCTAGATAAATTAAGTACATTCTGTTGAACTCAACTCGGAGAGAAGAGGACTTTTGTAATATTGTGCCTGGATCCTTCTAAACTTCGCTCAATGAACCTTTCCTATTGCTGCCTTTACTCTGTAGCTTTTGCTGTAATAAACCATAACCACGAATATAAAAGTTTCTGTTTCTGTGAATCCTTCCAGAAAATTATCCAAATGGAGGATAGTTCTGGAAATCTCTGACACAGGTATACACTGTTCTATATTTATAATGTGTACAACCATCATGTATTTGTTGTACATTTAAATGTAGTCATTGCTCTAACCAAGCCTTTCATCATGGTTTATCCACTACTGAGTAATTATTTATTTTTAAATGCTTGTGTTTTATAATAATACCTTTGTAAAAATAAAAAAAATAAAACTCACTAGTGTTATATTACCAAATTTGTTTATCGTTGTGAATGTGTGTGGTCTTTATATTTAGATTATGTTATAGTTTCATATAATTCTTGGGTCACACTTTATTTTGTGCAGAATTTTACAGACATTGCTTTCTTGTACTTGAAATTGTATATTGCCAATATTATCTCATAGGTGAAATAGTTTATTCAACACTGAGATATATATTGATTATGTCACTGAACTTAAAGAAATGAAATAATATTGTTTAGGCATATAGAGATTGTAAATGTCCTATATCAGATGTCACCCCACCTGGTTAGGGAGTGCATCCAAAGGCAATGGAGGGATATATATTCTGACTTCTGATCCATTTAACCCTACTAAATTCTTTTTTGTCAATCATATTGTCAGTTTCCGTTATATGCATTTTCCTCATGTAGCCATTTCCACTAATCTTTTTAAAAATATATATTTTATTGATTTTTTACAGAGAGGAAGAGAAGAATAGAGAGTTAGAAACATCTATGAGAGAGAATCATCAATCAGCTGCCTCTTGCACACCCCCTACTGGAGATGTGCTCGCAACCAAGGTCCATGCCCTTGACCGGAATCAAACCCGGGACATTTCAGTCCGCAGACCCGACGCTCTACCACTTAGCCAAACCAATTTTGGCGATTTCCACTACTCTTTATTCAAAGGTGAAACCGGATAAGAACATATACTCAGTCTATTTAGTTCCCTCCATAAAATATTAGGAATAATTCTCAGTATTTTTGTCAACTAGACAATATTATACCTGAAAAGCATAGGTAGAGTTGGCAGCCTGACTATGTTTGGCCATTCATCTTGGTTTTGTCTCAGAATCATGAGTCTTGTTCCTATGTTTGAGATTTATGATATTGAATTGTGCCTCTTTTCTTTCTTAGGGCTAGTGATTAGTTGGCTGGTATACTCTTTTTTTGTTGTTGTTGTTAAAATTGAAAAAGACAGTTTCTGGAAGGTAACATTTACCTACATCTTCTCACTGCTTATCATAATCAAATGAATACATCTAACACCAAAGAAACAGAAAATAATAAAAACTTAATAGTTCTTTATTCTTAGGGTAAACATATTGTATTAGATGTGATGAAATCCTAATCAAGAAGAGAAGTAAAAGTATAAGGAAAATGGACTGTAGGAAGAGAATGGTATAAAGATTTTTCTTGCCTACACATAACAGAAAATGACATTATTTACATGTACTATAGCCTTAAATGAGAAAGCCAGATTGGTAGAGAATAATAAGAAAAAAGTAAACAAAAGTACTAGAGAACACAATTGATGAGCTTTTGCTAACAAATGAAAAGGATCCATTGACATCCATACAGTACTATGAGCAATTAGCAATGTGCTTTCATGCAGTAGACTTTGCCAGCTCTTATTCTGCACTGAGTATATCAAACAGACTTCCAAGCACTATGCCCCCATTAGCGCATGAGCCATCTTTTATGGAGAGAAGATACTCTTCATGTTCAAACTTGTAGCAAAGTATTATTAAATAATCACTTCTCTTTTTGTACCTTCAAGACATCCTCCTGCTCACTCATGCAGCTATTGGCCTCACCCATTTCTTAAGTGTGTTTTATTCTGACAAAGCTTCCAAAAAACGCAGGTTACTTCCTCTCATAATCTTAAACACTGTGCAAATCTATGTAGGAATGTCTTCCAGGTTCTAAATCTGTATTTTATAGCAGCAAGAGCAACATAAATCTCTAGTTACAAACAGACCCAACAGTAGCTAACAGTTCCAGAGAATCAACAAAATTGATGTGAAGTAATGTATTCTATCTAAAGGCCAAGAATAACTAACTTTTTATAGTCTCAACATAATGCTGTCATTACCTAAAGTCATACTGGCTTCTCATTCCCCAACAACTAGGCCACTCTAAAATCTTTATTAAAATTTTTATTGACATATCTTACTTTAAGAAAAGCACATATGTACTTTCAGATACCAGGATTACAGGAACACTGGTTTATAAAATGTATAATTTTGTGAAAATTTAAAACACAACATTTATAAATAACAGTGGTGGGTTCCTGAGAATTTCTCTGACCCTTTAAGTCAATTCAAGAAAGATGTATAGTGCAGAGCTATAATAACTCATATGTGTCAGCCTCCCATTCAAAATCATTGTACAGTGTGCCTTCTGCCACTGCAATAATATAATCATGGAGTTAGAAGATTTGATGGAACCTTAGACCTGAAAGTTATTTAACTATGAACTATTCTTGGACCTTAGTTTCCCCTTCAATAGCATGTGTAGTAATAACACTGAATCAATCACAATACTAATGAGAAATAGATGACCCACTCATATTTTGCCATTTGATGAAGTTTTAATTAAGGTAAGATTTACAAAGAAATAGGTAAGGCATAATGAAACCTCAATGGTTAATGCAGTGTTCAGAACTGTTAAAACCACTATCACTAGCCCTGATGGAGCAAAGGGATGGCCAATCAATTGCCAGAACCATGAGGAAGAGAGAGAGAGAAAGAGAGTGAGCAATGTATATCTCACAAGAGCTTGGCCTTAGGTCAAGTGGCACAGCCAGTACTAACCATTACAAGGAAAGAGGAAATTACATATCCAGACCTCATTCTTAGCCTTCCATCTCTTCTCCCTTGGGTGCTTCCCAATGAGCAAACTCAACTGAAATACAAAGGACAGTGGAACAAGTTAATGCAATCTATATAGGATAATCTTCCAGGGAGAAAAGCTAAGTAGAGAAGGGTATAGAAGGGTGGATAATGAATACAAAGCTGTGATAGATAGATAGATAGATAGATAGATAGATAGATAGATGATAGATAGATGATAGATAGATAGATAGATAGATAGATAGATAGATAGATAGAGATAGATGATAGATAGTCATACGGGAAAACCCTGAAGCATGAATAGAAATATATCCAAATGTCTGATATCACTGCATGCTATATAAATGCTTTGTGTGTTTTAATTTTTATGATGTCTAAAAATGGCCCATAATTTCCATGTAAGTCTACTTCCATAATTGAGGTTATATTGGTCAACAGAAAGAGCTGAGGTGTCAGGCGGCCCATATTCACACAGAGTACCACCTCTTATGAAATGCAACCTTGGGGAAGCCACATATTCTTTAACCTCTGTACTTCTGAATGATATTTTTAAAAATCATATAAGAAAAAAAAAAGTTTGAAAGAAGTCTGCAAAGTGTAAAGTGAAATGTAATTGTGATGAGTTAATTACAGTGCTTTGTTAGTCTTCCTCTTCACTATGAAGACTTGTTTGATTAGGTAGATACATTAGATGGAAATTCTGCTTTATTCTGTTCTCACATTCCCTACAGTGCATCTACTCTCCCAATCATTGTAAAGATTGCACTCAAGAACCCTAGAGTGAGAGTTTTTATATTTATCTTTGATGGCAAGCATGGTTCATAACAGTCACGGGCATACTATATTCAGTGATTGAATCTAATATCCTAGTCCAGCTACACTAATCATCCTAAAACACATACAGCCCTATTCTATAAACTTTCTTTTCTGCCCACAGGTTACTGGCATAGTCTTCTTGTCAGTATTCCAGAGAATATATTGATCTCTCATGGTCACTGGCAATATCTGGACACTACAATTTGAATAAATATTTAACTTCTGAACCATCAACAGGATTGACTGACTGCATGTAAGGATCTATAGTAAATGGATTTGTATACCTATCACCTTTGTTTTTTTGTTTTGTTTTTTTAGAATATTTTACACAATAACATTGAACTGATATAGTGAAGTGATTAATGGGTAACTAAATGCCTGTCCTTATTGTGTTTCCCAGGCTAATTTTTGGTATTTGGATTCCCAAATGACTAGGTTAAAGGCTCAGAGAACTGTTTGGCAAACAGCTGTGCTCACTGGAATGGTATTACTTCAATAGTGTCTAAGATCAGAACACAGAAACAAGTCTTCTAGGACAACAGTTGACACTTCCCATCTGTCAACTGCTCCACAATGTACGAACTCACCAAATCTTCTTTATAAGAAGAGACCTGGCCATTATTTCAACATAAACAAAAATCAACTTTTCTAGGAATATAAAATAAACTTTCTAGAATAACCAACCAATGAAGAAATTTCCAAAAGTCTGACTAACTTGTTAGTGTAGAATCAGTCTTTTGTCACTGTATTAGAAAAGAAATAGCATAGAAGTTATGAGATTACTACCTCTGAGTTACATGGAAATTTAGAGTTAGAAACATAAAATGTACTTGCTTTCAACCCTTTTATTTGATAACTGAGAAAACTGAGTTAATATTTAAAGGCCTTAACATTTTCTTATGGAGATATTAAATATCTCTCCTTTTTGGGGGGGGGGGAGGGGGTTCTTGCTTCCAAAATAAAGTTGTACAAAATCAGCAATGTTCTAAAATAGATGACTCAATAAATCTACACACTCAAGCATATTATATATAACTAGAGGCCAAAATTTGTGCACAGGGTAGGAAGGGGCCAGGTCCCTCAGCCCAGTCTGCACCCTCTCAAAATCTGAGACACCTCAGAGGATGTCCGACTGCCAGTTTAGGCCTGATTCCTGTGGGCCTAAAGTGGCAGTTGGACATTCCTCTTGCAACTCAGGACCATTGGCTCTTAACCACTCACCAGCCTGCCTGTTTGCCTGCTTGATCACCCCTAACCACTCACCTGCCTCACCCTGACCACCACGGCTTTGTCTGGAAGGACATCCAGAATGACGTGAGGAAGGTTGTTTGTCTGTCCAGTCTAATTAGCATATAAGGCTTTTATTAATACAGATACCCAAAGATCTATTGACCTGATTTAAAATATTGTTGATACATATGTAAATTATATACATAGGTGGACAACAGTTGTGAATATGCAAATCAGAATTTATTCTTATATTATTAATTCTTGTATTATTTGTATTATTATTATTATGCTTATGATTTATCTTTTAGGTAATAATGGCTGGCAACTTAACCTGATTTTGCCCACCCCATATATAAGATATATATAACATATAATATATGTGTGAATATATGTATAGTCTTTTCCAACACCACTTAAGCAGAGTTAGCTATAAGAAAGGAATACAGGAAAATTGTGATAGTGCCAGACATTGCATCCAAATGGCACAAAATATTAATTAAAAGACATCTCTTCTATTAGATGTAACAATGAGCAAAAAGGTAATTAATAGAGGAAAATCTTATACTAGTAAGTCTACATTTGTGCACAATAAAATCTAGAGTTACTGGGTTAATAAACTAGCCCTGAAATTGAATTCCATATATGTTTTGCAAAATATGTGATTAGAATGAATGTTTGATCCTATGCAATGTCTCAGGCTGACACATTAGTTCATGGATGCCCTGGCCAATGCTCAGTGGAACAAACTCTTCTTGGAAGACTACATTATTTGTGGTATCCACTTCTAAATCAGTGGAGCAGATTTACTATGACAAAAGTTGGACTTATTATTTAACACATGGTGTTTTAGTACCCGTTATGTTTCCATGCACTGTACAAGGAATCTTGAAATGAAAAAAACAAAATTTTGTTCTTGTGGAGCTTTAATTTAGCTATAGTCACCTGGGGTGAAGGCTGGCTAGAAGTAACCTTGTTAGCCTAATGATATAAATGGCAAGTAGCTATTTTAAGACATAGGGAGAAAGAAATAGTCAACAGAAAGATGATCATTTGACTGCATATGCATAGGTGACATATCTCAGATTTTCCCCTTATCAAGCATTTTATCACTATAATTTTATTAGAACTCCATCTAGAAGAGCAAGACCTCAGATAATGGCATTCAGATATAAGCCAACATTGTAGAGTATTCAACATTGATGTCTCAATGCCTTTGTCCCTGAAGACGGAGGTGCACACCACAGCTATCACAGGTAATAGGATCCTGAACTGGATATGAAGCAAAGCCCAATGTTGTGCTCAGCTTGCCAAACACAAAGAAAAAAAAAGTTATAACTGTCTGGAAGATGACAAGGATGCATCAAACTCAGGCTGCTACTGTAGCAATAATGGAGAACACAACTAAAATTAAGCTGTAAACACTTCTTCTTGTCAGCGCCCCATTCCCCTGCAAACAGAAAGTTGTTTTATAGGGCTGGCAAAGTGTATTGTGTGTTATATTAGCAGCCCACGACTGGTGAGTTTATAAGTCTACAAGGAACAAGTTATTTGGCTCTGTCACCATGCTTAGCTTGCCAAACTGCCTGTGAGGCACACCAGTCTGAGAGTGACTAGTATTGCTAAAACTTAGGAATGAGGGGGCCAAGAATAGCACTGGAGCAGAAGAAAGGTATGTGGTACAGGATATTAATTGATCTCTTAATTTTTTCTCTTGAGCTTCTTTATGACTCAGTGACACTGTTCCGAAGTCACTGAGTCAACACTTAATTACAATATATTGTAAACCACTAGAGAATTGAGGGTGTGTTTGATGACTGGGAGGACAGTTTCTAGTAAAAATGGAAGTCCCCTCACCTTGTTATATCATCCTCTAGATATTTCTGGTTTATTGTTTACTTTTCTTGCTATCAGAGAGTAGTTCTATCCATTGTGAGGTTTGTTTTCCCCCCTCTTAATTTTATCTTTCTACTAGAGGTCAGGTGCACAAATTCACGCACCAGTGGGGTCCCTCAACCTGGCCTATGGGAATTAGTAGACCTCTATTCTGCTACAGCCCAGCCTTACCCGCTGTCAGACTCCAGCCTGCTGTCTGCATCAATCCCGCACAGCACAAAGTAATGCATGAAGCAGCTGGTGGCTAGGGAGGAGTCTGAGCCTGGGCTGGGGACCACTGCCACTCATTCTGCCCTGCTGCACCTGCTGTAGCCACAGGGGCATGCAGGGGGATTGTTCATGGGAGAGGCTCTCGTACCACTGCAACTGCCCTCACCAGTCATAGGCCTGGCATCTGGCACCCATCTGTCAGCCGAGAGGCACTCCAGCTGTGGGAGCACACTGACCAGGGGGCAGCTCCTGCATTGAGCACCTGCCCCCTGGTGATCAGTGTGTATCATAGCATAGCTACTAGCCAGTTGTCTGGTCATCTAGTGGCTTAAGCATATACACACACACACACACACACACACACACACATACATGCATATATGCATACATACATACATACATACATATACATTTTCCTATTGTAGTTGGGCTAGAAACAAATCAAATCATGTCGTTTTCAAGTCAAGTACTTTATTTTTTAATGTTTTTATATATTTTAGAGAGATGAAGGGAGAGGGATAGAGAGATAGAAACACCAAAGACAGAGAGACATCATCAATTGGCTGCCTTCTGCATGCCCCCGAGTGGATCAAACCTGTAACCCAGCTGGCTTATGGGTTGATGCTCAGCCACTGAGCCACACAAGAAATGCTCAAGTCTAATACACCAAGACAATAGCAGTCAAATGGAAGTGTCAGGGCCAAAGCCGTGACTTTCAATGTCACCACAACACTTAGGGTTTAACATTGTATTCTAAATCTTTTAGATAATCTCCAGCCCAATCACTTGTCCCCACTGTGCTTCTTTACTGTTGTCATAGAATGTACTACTGACAGTGAGAATATATGCTGTCCCTATGCCTTAGCTTTTGCTGCTTTCTTTGTATGGAATGTTCTACATCAAGCACGTCAAACTCGCAGCCTATTGGCTGCATGTGGCCCACAATGAATATTTTTGTGGCCCAGCCAATATAATGGTATGTAAGAACATTTTAATAAGAAATTCATAACTTAATTTTTATAATAACCTGTTATACATAACCTCTCTCTCATATATATATATATATATATATATATATATATATATATATAGCCAAGCAACCAGAACACTGGAACAACCAGTCACTGTGATGTGCACTATGGCAGCAAACCAGCCCAATTAGGGCCCCGATTGGCCTCCCAACTGCCTGCAGACCCTCCCCTCGGCTGGCCCCACCCCATATTGGCTCTCCCACCCCAATTGGGAGCAGGGCCGGACAACAAACTGCCCACATCCCCTCCCCCCTGCCAGCTCAGACCCAATCAGCCCCTATTGGGGCGGGCCAGCCAGACTCCACCCTTGCAGGAATTCATGCACCAGGCCTCTAGTTATTAATAACAAACTACAACATCTGCTAATGACTAGTTACTATAATCGTGTTGCATTCATTTCCCTTACATGCCTTATATGCATGTGTACCATTTTTCTCCACTAATACTAGCAGCAAATATTTTAGCAGCCAATTGCAATGTCAAAAGTCTTAGATGACTTGTTTGGTGTATGCAACAGGAAATATTTTGCTTTCAGAGAACAACAAAAAAAATAGGTTTATTTGGGTTACCCTTATTAATTTGTAATGTTATTCAGTGTCTGGTAAGTTAATGTTCAAGAAAAAAATATTATTTTTTATTAAAATGTTTGATTATTTCATGTTAACAATTACTCATTTATTTCATTCATTTGTATTCACCATGTCTCTATCAAAATAAACCTACATTTTTATGAAAATTTAAGCTTTTATTTTTGTGTGACCCACATAAACTTAAACTTTGTTTATTTGGCCCATGTTAGCTTTTGAGTTTGATGTGCTTGTTCTATACTTATCCAACTGGTAGATCCTGGCTAGCTATTGAGAGTAAGCAAGGCTTGTGACTCTGAATTCAAAACTGAGTGAATCTCACACTTCTCTCCTTTTCCATATCTACTTCCTTAGCAAAAGCCCCTTCCTCTTCTATATAGACTTCTAGTTATTGCCCCCAATTTTATTCTTTTCTCTAGTCTAGGGGTGTCGAACTCAATCAGAGAAGGGGCCAAAATCTAAAATCCAGCCTAAATCGCGGGCCTAATGGTTTACTGAACAGTCATAAACTGTCATTGTGATGGAAACGCAGCGGAGTGCAGTGATGACAGCGCGGTGCGGGCCACATTGCAAGGCCTGGCGGGACGGATTTGGCCCGCGGGCCTTGTGTTTGACACATGTGCTCTAGTCCATTCTCCACATGGCACCCAGAGCCATCACTTCTTTCTCCTGCTATACCCTCCCATGCCTTCCTAATGAATAAGAATGCTTTTATACTTCCTGCCTGCCTTGTGTAAGAGAGTCCTACATGATTTGTTCCCTTTCTGTAGGTGTTCATGTGTCCAGCTTTGGCCCTGACACTTCCATTTGACTGCTATTGTCTTGGTGTAATTATCAATAGCATCATTTTTTTAACTCAAAAAAGTGCTTATTAGCTTGGACATAAAGGTCACCCTATTTCTCTAGCTCCTCTCTTCCCCTCTCCCCTTGTCCATTACAGCCCAGAAATCTGGTCTCCCTTTGTTTCTTTAAATATGAACACACCAACTGGTCTTTGGGTTCAGGCATTCAGCCCACCTGTTCCTCAGCATGGAATTACCTGCTCCCTGATCTTTTTGCCTTGTTGGCTATTCTCATTCAGGCCCTGGACCAAATGGCTTCACTATCATCTTCTCAGAAAGGTATTCTCTAATCAACCTGTCTAACTGCCTCTCTCTCCAGCTGTATTCTATCAGATCAGCTCACATATTACATCACAGCACTTAAAATATCTAATATGGTTTTTGTTCTTATGTTCATCAGATACTTCTTCTAGAATTTAAGCTTAATTAAAGCAGGTACTTTTTCTTTTTTGCTTACTACTATGTAGCTATTTGCTAGTAGTAGTTGCTTAATAGACCAGATGGCAGATAAAGAGAAAACGTTGAGCATCACCTCTGCAAAGCCTACCCTGGCTACTTGCACCCCCATTGTAGGTAGCACTGACCACTCCTTCCTCATGTCCCATTCCATCTGGTTCACACATATGTTACATGTAAAATCTATAAGATCATTTTCATGTGCATTTCATTTTGGTTTACATGTTTGCTTCTCTCTTGATGCTGCAAACAAATCTGAAGGCAAATATGTTTCCTGTTCATTTTTTACTTCATTTGTGTTGTTGTTTTAAAGTTTTTATTTCAAACTTATATACTTATATACTTCCTAGTATATAAGTTACTTCTATCTCTCTATCCCTCTCCCTTCCCTGAAATCAATTAATAAAATATATTTTAAAAATAATGATAATCATACAATTTCCCGGCCAACTCTGTATTCTTAAATATTTCAATGAGCACAGATCCCATTCCTCACCAACCCGAGGCATTTTTCCCCCCAGTTTCCACTGATGAGAATGATCAAGAGCGTGCAATTTTAATAATTAATTTTTCCTAAACATATCAGAATCCTAAGAGGGAAGTCCTATTAAAACACAAGTAAAATCTTTAATGAAAGGTAAATGTTAAAAATTTGTAGAGGAGGGTGCTCCTCTCTCTAAGTTACTCTCTTTAGACCCCATCTATGGAGAAGCTGGATCCCTGTCATGTGGGCTAGAGGAAATATTTGAAGATGGAGAAAACTGTAGCTGGTAAATGTTAGTACTTGCTCTGGGAGGAGAGGTCTGCTAGGCTAATAGCCTGGTGCTGCCGTTGGGCAGACCCCAGGGAGCCCAGAGGAGCGGTGCACAGATAACACAAGCCCAGTCCAAATGTCACTCTAACATTTGCATAGATGTGTGGAGCTGCTTAAGGAGAGGTTTCCAATGAGAAGGTCAAGGATGGAAAAGCTGTTTGGGGAGCTGTATTTGGGAAGGTACAGCCATTTTGTGGCGTATTCTTTTCCCTTCCCATGAGCAGATTTTGTTTCATTTAGTTTTATATTACCCTCTGTACAATTTGGGGCTGGCAGTTCCTCATGTTGATCGATAATCCCTCAGGAAAGCTAAGGCCAATCTCTAGGGTATGATTTTTAAAGGGGAGAAAAAGATTATATATTGTTCTGAACTCTATATCCAACCATTTTTATTGTGTTTTCATTTTTATTCTTTAAGTCCTTAGTTGGTTTTGTATGTCTAGGGTTAACCCTTGATATTTCAGAATTTAACATTCACAATTTTTGACATTTTTCCAAAAAATCTGAGCAGTTATTCTATGTGGTCATATATCATTTTAATCAGTCCCACTGAGAATAGGAAGGGCAGGCACTGAGTGAACAAATCTGGCTGAGCACTTTGCATCCACATCTCAGTGAGGCTGCATGGTTCTTCATTTAATTTTGAAATATTTAATTCAAGCAGGTAGAATGAATAATGTGGCTTTTTAAAATTCCTAACATTTTTGGTGTCTGTGTTTCAGATTCTTTTTGATGAAATAAAATAAGGCTAGACCTGTCTGGTGTTGATAAGTGGTTAGAGTGTTAGCCCATGTACAAGTCTTTCCTCTTGTTCCTTTTCCACCCCCAAGAATGGTCTTGACTATGTTGGCCCCTTGAACATATGAATTATAGCATCATCTTCTCAGTTTCCATGAAAAATTCTGCATTGCATTTATAAAACAATTTATGGAGAATTTGGATATTTATGTCAATGAATCTAATCATGCATGAATATGCATAAATGTACCAGGCACAATGGAAGTGTGAGTAACTATGTGTAGAATGAATAAGGGAAGTAATGCTTGAAAAAGAAAATAAGAAAGAGGGGAAAAAAACAGAAAGGTAAGAAGGATAAAAGGAGAATTTTTCACTATAAAATTTCAGAAAGTAGTGATACTTTCAAGCAGTTTGTTAAGAAGATCAAATAAACAAACAAAACACTGGCAATATGTGCTCCTGCAAAACTCACCTTACATCAGACCCACTTTAAGAGGAAAATAAGATTGCTCCACATTTTTCTGACCCTTACAAAATATTATATAGACATATGACCAATGATTGACTTTTGGCCAAAAATTAACTTCACTGAGGAAACATTGTTTGTCAAATGAGTTGGGTTTTTTTGTTTGTTTGTTTGTTTGTTTGTTTCCCTCTAACTTCAGATTAACAGAAGTTCTGTTGTTACCACACCATGGGAGGGTGCTGCCTGTAAAATTCCTTTATCCTTAAAGGTAATTACAGTGTATGACTTCTATTATTGAAGATGGAAGAGGAATAAAATGCCTTCAAAAACAGTTAAAATGTTGCATGTAATGAAAACCAAATGCCTTTCTTCTATTGACTCCTACATATTCAATCATCAAGCCAAAGGACATGATATCTTGAGATTTTAATGTGACCATGCCTAGCCTCAATTTAATCTCTTCATATGTCCTTGTAAGAACCCTTTCAAGCTAAATCTCTCTCCTCTCTCTGAAGGTACCACCTGATTTTCTCATAAATGGTGAGTAAAATAGCATCCAGGAAAATGGTTGCCATTATTTTATCAGTCGGGGCTGTTTAGACAAACATAGTGGTTATTTCAGGATATAAGTGTGAGGCAGTATCATTTACTGTCTAAGAATGGAGATTCCAGACCCTGAAGCTACAGTTTAAATCTCAAAAATGCCTCTTATTAGCTGTGTGACATTCAAAGTTACTTAATTCTCTAAGTCTCAGTCCCCTTATTGGAAAAAAAAAAAAAGATGTAAATAGCACCTACCTTTAACTTTATAGAATTTTTATGGTGATTAAATCTGATAAATTTTGTTAACTGCTTGGCACAGTATCTGACATGTACCTTATTAATAAGCACTAGCTATTATTATAATGAGGATCAAGTTTTCTTCCAGATAAAATATATAGAGAGATCAAGAAGGACCCATCCCGTAGAAGTATAGATGACCAATCACTAAGGGTGAGGCTGTTAGCTATACTTGGATACCCAAGAAAATATGGCAAGAATTACATTGAAAGATGGGGTCAATGCCTCTATAAGTCAAACCTTAACTCTGCTCTGTGCCATGTCCATGTTAGTTGTTTTTTTATGCTCAAGTAAGAGCATGCCCTTGAATGACTAGGTTGAAGTCCAGTAAGTCCCTATATGGTCCATGGTGAGGAGGAATGGGCAGGAACCTGGAACTCTGTGTCTTTTGTATAATAAGGATTTGGGATTTTCTTCTAAGTGTTATATGAAATCACAAAAGGGCTTTTAGCAAGGAAGGGCTTTGATTTATGCATGTACATGGAAGACCTGTATTCTCATTTGTAAAAAGAAAAGTTAAAACTAGTGCAGTGGTTTAAAAGCACAGTTCCCAGATCAGCATAACTGGGAAATGTGTTAAAATGCACATTCTCAGGCATCACCCAAGATCTAGTGCATTAAAAGCTGCAAAGGTGGGACCCTGCCAGGTGAACATAGATGCACACAGAAGGGTGAGACCCACTGGACTCAACAATCCCAGATATTCACTTCAGCTCCAAAGTTAAATGTTTCATATTCCTTTATATTCTTCATGACTTAATTATGGATCTTAGCAAATGAGATTGACCAGGGAGCATTTTCATCCCCTCTGCTGAACAGCATTTTG
The DNA here is from genome assembly GCF_014108245.1 of Pipistrellus kuhlii. Classification (NCBI taxonomy): domain Eukaryota; kingdom Metazoa; phylum Chordata; class Mammalia; order Chiroptera; family Vespertilionidae; genus Pipistrellus; species Pipistrellus kuhlii. The sequence goes on from NW_023425404.1 coordinate 8,710,620, forward strand.
TTTTATAGAGGAATCATTCAAAGAAAAATAAATAACTACCTAAGGCACAGGTCTTGTGTCAGTACACATTTTATATCCTGAGCCAAATGTGTAATAAGATAAAAATGGTTTAAGTATAATGCCACATTGACCTATAAATTTCTTCTCATAGTTATCAGAATAAATTTCCCTAAATTCTATGTACCCTGTATAATTATCTGGCTTGGTTTAGAAAATTTTGAGATCATTAGGAGAATTGTATCTGTCTCTATGTGATATAAAGATCTACACAAAGAAAGCACTTAGTCAGAGACAGGATCAAATAAAAAAAAGGGCAGGCCTTTGAAGTTGCACAACACTGACTTTGACTTCTGGTTTCACCACTAGTTTGAGAATCAAATTAAAATGTGGCAAAGATCCAGCAGGTAACTTGCAGTCTCTAAATATGGCTAGCATCATTTTTATACAGGCTTGAAGAATTAGCATCTATGTTCACCTGGCAGGGTCCCACCTTTGCAGCTTTTAATGCACTAGATCTTGGGTGATGCCTGAGAATGTGCATTTTAACAAATTTTAACAAAAAATAGCCGCATATGTTTCATAAAATAATTCTGAGATTGTATTTCACCCAAGTCTGTCATGTGGTTATGTGACTGCAACAAACTCTTAGATCAGATATATGATTGGTTCTTGGTGAGTCCCCAAGGGTTAGTACAATGTAATAACTGGCCAAATAGAACCATATTATTTTTTAAAATATATTTTTATTGATTTCACATAGGGAAGGAGAAGAAAAGAGAGACAAAAACATCAAGGAGGAGAGAGAATCATTGATCTACTACCTCCTGCACACCCCCTACTGGGAATCAACCCTGCAACTTTGAGGATGTGCCCAGACCAGGAACTGAACTATGACCTCCTGGTTCATAGGTTGGTGCTCAACCACTGAGCCACACTGGCTGGGGCAGAATCATCTACACCAGTGTTTCCCAAACTTTTGACATATGTGTAACCCTTCTATAATTTTCGTAATGCTGAGTACCCCTCGTACTCATGAGAACATAGAATTAGGCTCAGCTAAGCACGGTGCAGTGCATATCCCCACCAAACTCAGGAACACATACCTTCACCAAACTCTTCCCGTACCCCTGGGGGTACACCTACCACACTTTGGGAAACACTGAATTCTACACTAATAAAAGAGTAAGTTGCAAATTGTCTGTACATTTCTGACACCCACCAGCCAATCAGGAGTGAGCATGCAAACTAACCAAACAAAGATGGTGGTGAGTTAATTTGCATACACAGGTGCTGAGTGGCCAGGGGCAGGGTGGGACACTTGCATCATCACCATGGCAACAACACAGGCATTCTGCACCACCCCAGTTGCTCTGGGCCTCTGGGCTGCATGGGAAGGTGGAAAGGCAGCTCTGGCAGGAGTGAGGGTGGTGCCATCACTCAGGGTAAGGAAGGCCTATTCTTGCATGAATCTTCATGCATTTGGGCCTCTAGTTTTAAAATAAAGTTTTCAAACATGGCCTTGTTTAAGAAGTTCAGGAATATCAAAATGAAGCAGTATGCCTTCAAATTAAGAAGAGAATGTTTTATGATAACCAGCAGTTATCTACTGCGTGCATCAGAGATACTGATTTATCCAGTATATTATTCCAGGCAGATTTTATCTCACAATGACATTTCATCCCTCTGAACCCTAATATCCATTTGGAAATTATTTATGTATTACTATGGGATAGCTCTTATCCTACTAACTTCTATGGATGATTAAGTCTTTTATTAATCTCAACTGTGTACATATTTATGCAATGCACCCCTAATGAGATTGTAGAAGCTCTTGAGCAAGTACCATGGCTTTTGCTTCTGTGTAATTTCAACAGAATTGAGCATAATGCATTATACTCATTAGATGTGGAAAGAAAATATTGATTATGAATCATGTTATCCATGAAGTACATAGGCTGAAAATTAATATATTCAGAAAGGTACAGACAAACCTATTGATAATATTAAATAGGTACCATGTAGTGATTAAGAGCAAGAATTATGGAATTATACAGTTGCAATCTAATCTTAGCTATTCATTAACAGAGTTTTTTAACCTCTATTTTTGACTCACAGATTCCTCAACTATAAAGTGAGGATAATAGTATCTACCTCAAGGGGTATAATATTGACTAGATAATGTCCATAACAGTTAAAACATATAGATCAATAGGTGATACCTACTAATAGTCATAACATAACAACACTATTGATAGCATTGGATCTATTTAAGATACATTTTCATATTTAATCTGTACAATTTGTAAGAAATTATGATAGCCCTCAAACCTCAAACTATTCTCTTTGTTCAGGTATAAATTTGGGCTGAATGAATTCTTGGCTTAATTTATAATAGCTTGATTATTAGATTCTTATGATTTATTATTAGGTAATACACAATATAATATTATGTAGCCATTTAAATCATTTTAAATAACATTTATTAACATGGGAAAACTCATGATAAAATTGAAATGGGAAAAAAGACCATGATGCTATAAACGTAATATGATTCTGTCTTGTTAGAATTTATGTTTTATTTAGTTCATTAATACCTATATCTATTTATATAATAAGATTAAAATGTCATAGTTATTAGCTGTGAGTAGTGGGATTATAGGTTATAATCTACAGTAGAGGGTTCAGAGATTATTTTTTATTACTTATATTTTTATGTTTTACCAAAATTTCTACAACAAAAATCTATTACTTTGACAAGAAAAAAATACATATAATTTAAAATTATAATAAGGCCAAATATTTTTTAAATTGAGATATATTTGACATATAACATTGTGTATAAAGGCCAAAGGCTTTTAATAACAGGGATTTGCTTATAATAAAACTAGAGGCTCAGTGCACAAAATTCATGCACGGATGGTCCCACAGCCCAGCCTTCACCCTCTCCAATCTGGGACCCTTTGGGGGATGTCCAACTGCGGGTTTGGGCCTGATCCCTGGAATTGGGCCTAAACTGGCAGTCTGACATCTCTCTCACAATCCGGAACCTCTAGCTCCTAATTGCTCACCTGCGTGCTTGCCTGATCACCCCTAACTGTCCTCCCTGCCAGCCTGATCACCCTTAATCACTTCTGCTTGCTGACCTGATCACCCCTAACTGCCTCCCTGCCACCCTGGTCGCTCCCAACTGCCCCCTCCTGCCAGCCTGGCCATCCTCAACTGCCCCCCCCATTGGACTCATTGCACCTAAGTGCCACCCTGCCAACCTCATTTCCCCAACCTTCCGCCAGCTGGCCTGGTTGTCCCCAACTGCCCCCCCCCCTGCCAGCATGTTCACCCTTTGCAGCCTGTTTTTTAGTCATTTGGGCATCCCTCATTAACCTCCCTGCTGGCCTGGTTGCCCCATGCAGCCTGCTATTGAGTTGTTTGGTCATTCCTCACTAACCCCCCTGCCAGCCTGCTCACCCCACTCAGCCTGCTGTTTGGTAGTCTGTCTGGTTGTTTCGGTTGTAGTGGCCTTTTTTTATATATTAGAATATTAGGTAAAAAAAACAACAGAAATATTTTTTAAAAATTAAGTGTGCTTCTCCTATGTATAGAAGAATGCTCCCTATACTAGGATGTTATAGTTATTAGCTGTGAGTGATGGGATTATAGGTTATAATCTACATTAGAGGGATCAGAGATTATTTTTTATTATATTTTTAACTTTTACAAAAATTTATAATGTAAATTATATTTATTTATGATTAATAAATGTATAACACAGTAGTTAAGGTTATCTGTCTGTGTTGATTTTATTATTAAACACATATACATACAAACACACATGTAAATATTTGTATGTGTATAGGTAGGCAGATAGATAGATATTTAGAAATATTGCCATCTCCCCCAAGGGACCTCCTGATCCTTTGTCACAAACTGCCTCTAAACTACCAGGGCTTAGGTTTCAGTCCTGGTACTTAATGCAGTGTTACTGCCCAGTCTTCTGAGTATAGTATTTGGCATAGCTAATTGCATGTTTTTGGAAACATCATAGAAACTAAGTAATAATAGACATAAAACATGCAAATAAAAAAATTAAAAGTACATGGATTATTAACATTAATTGAATGAAACCAATCTAAAACAAATTATTGTGATTTGTTTTTTCAGGCTAGGATGTCAATGTTGAAGGAAGGTCCTGAGCAGTAATTGCAGTCTAGCAACAGCCTATGAACTGAAAAAGACTACAGTACACAACTTAATTAGTGGTTCTTGACTGAAGCTTCTAAACTTAAAAAAATAAATAAAGTTAAGTGAGGTCTATAACCACAGTAGGGGAGAAAACTGAATTCTGTGTTGGTGCTTTTATCCTGCCACCGGAGATCTGCCTGTCCCCACAAGGTACTTTTGTTAAAAAAAGATAATTACCAGGTTCTGCCTGGTAGGCAACTCTGCCTGGCTGATGCTTCACATCCTCCTACCTAGGCTCCTTGGAAGGAAGGACACAGAAAGGAAAGGGGAAGGAATCTCAGCCTTGCAAAGCTCAATAGTTTGGAACTCCACACAATCTCCCACCACTACTCCCAGGAGCTAGGATAATAATTTAGGTTGAAAGATTTTGTTACCTCAGAGGGCAATAAACATTGAGGGGGTAAAAGCATCCACTTAGAGTTAGGGGATGGATCTGCATTTGTGAAACAGCTTAGGCCTGTACAGTCTGACTTTGGTGTCCTTACTCCTCAAGGGCAAACAAACCCACTTTAATGTGACTCAGTGTGATTAGACAACACTTCACAGTGCTCCTCTGCTCTGGGTTTGGTATGGGCCTCAGTATTTAAGAGAAACAAGAAGAAAACATGACCAAAAATGAGTTACAGAAATAAAACAAGAGACTTCATGGTAAAAATTGAAGGGCACTGTTGAAGTTGACAGAGAAAAGAACTTCCTTGAATGTTTAGAAGAAAAAAGATTTTTTTTTAATTTTTTAAATGGCATTTTGAACATTTTAAAGTGCTAAAGATGTTAAAATTCACTTTGATTCTTCCCTGTTCCAGTATCACCTAAACTCTTCAAAGCAACACATGTGGCATCAGCATCACCTGTGAGCCTATTATAAAATGCAGAGTCTCAGGCCCCACCCCAATCCATGGAGTCCAAATCTGCTTTGTAACAAGATCCTGTGTGATTCATGCACAGATTAAGTTTGAGAAGCACTGCCCTAAACTTGATCTTTTATCTCTGACTTTCAAGTGTCACCTGGATTGGTCCCTTTCTCTTGCTTTTTGTTGCCATTCCCCTAAAAGGGGAATGTAAATATGTCCAAATGATGAAATAGATAAACCTTAATCACAAGGAACAATACCCTGTAATTATGTAGACTCTTGATTCCAATAATTACAGGCTGTTGTTGTTCCTTGTGATTAAGCCCCTATCCCAATGGTTGGCTCATGAGCCGCAGTTTGTGGACCACTGCCATAGCTTATACCCTATTATAAGATAGAAATTTTTTTTTCAAACAGGTAACAAATGATTTACTTCTTGACTCATCCTTTCACTAATTTATTCATCAAACATTATCAGATCCTACTAAGTGTAAGGCCATGTTTGTGTACTCTGGAGAAAATATTTCCACTTTGAAGAAAGACAGACAGCATGGCTAGGTAAGGGGAAGCATGAATGGTTGGTTCATGGAGAACAATGCAGAAATTCCATTTTGCTGGGAGATCCCTGGCAAGTAATAGAAGGAGGATTAGAAACATTAAAACCAGGATAGCCCTGCTAGTTTGGCTCAGTGGATCGAGTGTCGACCTGCAGACTGAAGGGTCCCGGTTTTTGAGTTCTATCAAGGGCATATGCCAGGGGCTGTGAGCTCATTTCCCAGTAGGGGGCATGCAGGAGGCAGCTAGTCAATGATTCTCTCTCATCATTGACTTATCTATCTCTCTCCCTTCCTCTCTGCAATCAATTACAGGCAGTCCTCGGGTTGCATTGGACTCGACATACATTGTTTCATGGTTACGTAGCCATTTGCCATTTATTTATATATAAAAAAAAGAGTCCTGTCATTTTGACATATGTACATATGTGCTTTACATTTTTTATTATTTGTTTACCACAAATAAAGGTCAGGAATTGTTATTTCTTTTAATTTTATTTTACTGTTTCACTTCATTACCTCTGTGTATGTGCTCCATGTGAGTGATGGAGGTACTTATGTAGGTGGTTCCAACTTATGGCGAAAATACATCTTGCCATAGGAACAGATCTCCAACATAACCCGAGGACCTACATTAGGGAATATATATTAGGGAATATATTAGAGAATTAGGGAATATATATTAGATAATGTATATATATAACATATATATAATTTAACGTGTATAATTATATATGTGTGTGTATTTTTTTAAAGACCGAGATTAACAACCCACAATGCCCACCATTTGTCAACAGCAGTTTTCCCAAACTTCTGTACATAATGTATCAGTGTCATATATTTACCACATGTATGTACTGCCTACATTTTTTACTTCATCTTTTTTTTTTAAATTACCTCAATTCTTTTTACTGACATGTATTTTCATTTTAAAGTAAATAGTAGTACTATAAATGGGGGGAAAGGTATAACTTGCCACTGCAGTTGACTGTAAAAATAAAATAGAAATACCAGTAAATAACTTTAAAAAAAGGCTTGGGAGATATTCTTGCCCTCTAAAGTTTCTGACCCTGAATCCTTATGTCATTTTCAAATAAAATAATTTTGTTTTCAGGAATGTTAAAGACAAACTTGACTTTTTCCTTAATATAAGCAATCAAAATAAAAACATGTTTTCTATTCCACACAAACAACTCTGAGTATATTCTAATTCCCTACTCCTAGAATTCACCCTAATACCAACTATCTGTCTCCAAAGCATCCCTAATATTTTCAAATCTGGCTACTCTCGCCTTTTCAGTTCTGAGCATGGCAGCCTCATTGGGTCTCTTGTTTTTTTATACCTTCAATAGGCCATCAGAAGTATGCAACTCAGCAGTTAATGCTCATTCATCCCTTCATGTGTGCTTGTCCTACCTCTAAAAGTAGGAACTGAGACTCTCAAAAGACAGGGTTGGGCCTCTAGTAGGGGACAGATAAATTTATGTGGATGATGGCTAGATTGTACATCCTGGGGAACCACCTGGAATGCATTGGAGGTACTAAATAGCTTACATATTGATCCCTCAAATGCAGCAGTAAATCTTCTTACCAAACCTCCTAATAGCTGTCATGCAGCAGCTTTCACGAGGTCGTTTTCACTCCAGAGCCCACAGGCAAGCCCATTAGAGCTGGGGTTGCCCAGCCTTGCTCCATGGTGCTGCCTCTGAAGGTGGTCAACACAATTAGCAACCATAGCCTTACTTAAGTGGTACAAAATGTTAACAAAGCCCAGGAGACTAAGGAAAGATAAGCATTAATAAAGCTTTCAACCACAGGAGGATTCTGTTAAAGGGCCCTCATGAAACTGCACTGTTTTGATTAATACTTCCTTTCCATATGTACCTGATTGCTACTTCCTTTTGAAACACATTACCTCTAATGCAGTGTTTTTCAACCTTTTTTGGGCAAAGGCACACTTGTTTCATGAAAAAAATCACGAGGCACACCACCAATAGAAAATGTTAAAAAATTTAACTCTGTGCCTATATTGACTATATATAAAGTAATTCTCTTGAATAGGAATCAAATAAACACAAAGAAAGTATTTTATAATTACTTTATTATGAAATATTAAGTAAACAAAATAGTGAAAAATTATAAAATTCTTGTCTTGTCTGCACCTACGGCACACCAGGCAACATCTCGTGGCACACTAGTGTGCCACGGAACAGCGGTTGAAAAACGCTGCTCTAATGACTAAAGAGAAAGTTATATGGCTTTTTAAACTGCAGAGAATTTTCCAGGGTTTAGATAGCACGCTTTAGAACCTCTACAAATTTGTGCACTTTTCTCTGTTTTATATATTTTTATTGATTTCAGAGAGGAAGAGAGAGAAACATCAGTGATGACAGAATCATCTATTGGCTGCTTCCTGCATGCCTCCTACTGAAGATCAAGCCCGCAATCCAGGCTTGTGCACTGACAGAATCAAACTGTGACAGTCTAGTTTAGGGGTGTTGAACTCAATCAGAGAAGGGGCCAAAATCTAAAATCCAGCCTAAATCGCGGGCCGAATGGTTTACTGAACAGTCATAAACTGTCATTGTGATGGAAACGCAGCGGAGTGCAGTGATGACAGCGCGGTGCGGGCCACATTGCAAGGCCTGGCGGGACGGATTTGGCCCACGGGCCTTGTGTTTGACACATGTGGTCTAGTTCATAGGTTGATACTCAAGTACTGAGCCACGCAAGCCAGTCTGTGTCTCTCTCCATCTCTCTCTCTGAATATACTATGTACTTGCCTTACTTTATCACCTCTCTCCAAATCTTCTTTGCAGATTCCTTTTTTTTAAAGAAAAATATGTATATTATATGTACTGTAAAATACACTGGACTTGGAGTAAGACTCAATTCTAGTCTTTACCTGGATATTAGTTTCCCATTAGATTTGGACATTTATTGAACAATCACATCACTCTCTAAATTTCTTATTTTTTTATCTAGAAAATAAATAATATAAATTTTTTCAAAATATTCTGTAGTATCAAGTGCTCTTATGTTATTTGGCCACTATTTCCTCAGTCAAAAAGTCCTCCAGCCAAAACCAGTTTGGCTCAGTGGATAGAGCATCAGCCAGGCTTGATTCCAGTCAAGGGCATCTACCTTAGTTTTGGGCACACCTGGGATGTTTCTCTCTCATCAATGTTTCTAACTCTCTATACCTCTCCCTTCCTCTCTGTAAAAAATAATATATATATATATATATATATATATATATATATATATATATATATATATATATTTTTTTTTTTTTTTTTAAGAAGATTCTCCAATTTTAACAGGAATGGAGAAACAGGAGCCATCTTTACTCCAATATACATTTCCATCCAGTGACAAAGTAGATGGATATTGTGAAGTTCTCTTCAATAGCCCCTGTACACCCAAGCTTTAGTCCAAAGAAGTGAAAAATTCACTCAGAAATGAATCTCAGCACCAGACTGCTGATTTCCCTAAGGCCAAGAGAAGTGATGAAGAGAAGTGATTGTGTCTCTTAAAAAAAATATGATCAAGCACTAATGCCTAGTACCTATATATGTGACTTTATTTGAAAATGGGGTCTTTGCAGATATAATCACGTTGAGATGAGTCCATACTAGATAAGGTTGGCCCTAATCTAATGGATGGTTTCTTTATAATAAAAGAGAAATTTGGACATAGATACAGCCACACAGAGGAAGGTTGTCCTGTGAAGATGGGGCAGATCAAACTTAAGAGTCTACAATGATGAAATGCCAGTGATTGCTGGCAGCCACCAGATGCTAGAAGAGGCAAGGCAGGATCTCCATCTGGAGCCTACAGAGAAAATATGACCCTGCAAATGCTTTTATTTTTTTTTCTTCTTTCCTCCAGAATGATGAGATAATAAATGTTTATTGTTATTAACCACCCAGTTTGTGGTACTTCATTATAGAAGCCCAGTTAACATGTTCCCCGTGGCTCAGAAGAGGATAACCTGCTTCAAGTGTATTTTTCTAACATTTTCTCAGCATTACATTATATGTAAACAAACCCAATAATTTCCTTTTTCTTTTATTTCATAATTAGAATCTAAGAAAGATCTAAGGACACAGCCTTGGAAATAAATAAAATAGTTCTGTAAATATTTACTTAAAAATCATTCAGACAGACTGTTCCATGGAACAGACAGGGGCATCACCATTTAAAGTCTTTGGGATTAAAATAAAGTTTTAGATTTAACAGGATTGGTTTGGGAGTTTTCTGGCAATTCCCATTCCTTCAGATTAAATGACTTCAGCTAAATATTGGCATTTTAGTGCCCAAACTCTGTCCATGAAAAATGTAAACATTAATTACATGCTTACTATGTATCTAGCATTGTGCCAGACCTTTAAGTACAGAAAACATATTCAGACATAGATTCTTTCCATAGGATACTAGTTTATATGTACCTATATCTAGTTAGATAAAATAGATGAATTATACTTTCTCCATTTCTGCCAGTAAACTATTATTTTCTTGTTTCTTATTCTGTAGCAATCCTTCATGCAACCAGAAGAACAAGATCTTGCTAAAACTGCACTTACTCATATAATGTTTTTCACTGATAGTCCAGGACTAAGGACCTGTATTAAAATAAATAAGCCTTAGATTAATAATATGTCTATGCTGCCTTATATAAACTCTTTCTTGCACATGAATTTTGTTTTTTCCTAACTTAAATTGTGTCCAAGGAGAGGCACAGAGTGTTCTTTTATGTCTTGTAAAGCTCTGCAAATATAATGAGGATAATACCATTCCTAGTAATTCACTCATATAATCATGAAAGCATGATAATGAATCCCACAGCACATGGAGAGGAATTTATTTACAGAGATATTGCTCCTTCCCAAGGGACCTTAGTCTCTTAGTTATGTGAACAGTGTCTCTAGTAATACAACCTATGTTTATTTTTCCTTTGTAAACCTAATTGTGTTCTATTACATTAACATCATTTAGTTTTCATGTTTTCCTCTGATTTTTCCTGTTAGGGAACAGAGTAAAGGACACCTTTGATATGTGGGAATTCCTATTAAGGCCCCATGAATCATCATTGTCCTTCATGCAGATGCTGGTATGTTAAGGACCTCAGGCCCAGGGCTGAAATTAGTTCTCTTCCTACTTTGCTGGGCAAACCTGTGTTCCTAGCCCACCAGAATATACAGTGTAGTTCAAGGATGGCAAGTAGGTTTTGTAACATCTTCCAACACTGATCAAATGGGAGTTTCTGCCTTCTACATTGTCTTTCAATGCAGTCTAGATCTACAGAAAACTAAAGTCCTACATCAGTATCAGTTAGCTTTGTCTAGAACAGTGAGGGTTGTAGAAAAAAAAAAAAGTCTTTCCATTTCCCAAGTGTTTGCCATCTCTGATCTCCTTGGAAAATGAGGTTCATTTCACTGAACAAATTAGCAACCAGCACAGGAGTGTACACTGTGACTTGTGCCAGGTTTAGCACTTTGAGAGTATGGTGGACAGACCCTATGTGACTCCAATAATCTTCCTCACCTCTAGGTATTCACAACTTTGAATACCTAGAGTATGGGAGGGACCTGTGACTTTCTTCTAACCAATAGAATGTAGCAAAGATGATGGGGTGTTACTCCTGTTGTTACATTAATACATATACATATAAATATGTATACAGTAGGTCCTGGGATTACATTGGAGATCCATTCCTACAGCGCAATGTAATGCAATTTTTGCTCTAAGTCAGAAGCCACCTACATAAGCACCTACATAAGCACCTACATCACTTACATGGATCACATACAAGGCAGTAATGAAGTGAAACAGTAAGTAAATATATAGATAGATAGATAGATAGATAGATAGATAGATAGATAGATAGTAGATAGATAGATAAATGGAAGATAACAATTCCTGACCTTTACTTGGGTAAATAAATAAATAAATACATAAAGCACATACGTACATACGTTGAAATGACAGAACTTTTTTTAAAAATAAATACTGTAAATGGGAGATGGTGATGTAGTCACGAAACGATGTAAGTTGATTCTGCTATAATCCAAGGACTGCCTGTATATATTTTTACTTTCTTTACTTCTTGCTTTGAAGAAGCAAATTGCTATTTTATTAACTACCTATGGAAAGGGCCACATGTCAGGCAACTGGGGGAAGGCTCTACATGCTCAGAGCTTCAGTCCTTCAACCATAAGGAACTTAATTCTAGCAACAAGCACCTGTTGTTTGGAAGAAGCTCCTGAGTCTCTGATGAGATAACAGTGTTGTGAGGCCTTAAGCAAAGAACCCAACTAATCTGTGCCTGGAAATATGGCCTACAGAAACTTTTAGGTAATAAATGTGTGTTGTTTTGAACAGCTAAATCTGTAGTAATTTGTTATACAACAAAAGAAATTGAATACAGGGAACAATTGAAAAACTTTGTGGGAGAACAAGTGCAACCTGAATGTTGAGAACCTTGCTATCTATTGAGATTTTTCTTAGTTAACTATCATGATGGCTCTATATGACAAGCTGGGTTTCAAACTCAAGAAGGTCTGACTGCAAAGTCCACATTCCTTCCAAAAAATGCTAGGCTGCCAGCCTGCACTCACAAACTGGTGTTGGATAAATCTCTCTTTACTGCTGTGCTGGCTCTGTTTCCTATGATCACTCTACCTTTCAGGTCCCACAAAAACAAGGTATTGTATATTGAATCCAAATAGAAAGGTAATGAGGGGAATGTGGAAGTTAAAGAATTTAGTTCATCATATGTAATTCAAATTGATTCATATATCAACAATCAACTCTAGATGCTCCTATCCTTTAGACATAAGACATAAGCTGGAAATTATTAATATGCATGAGAGCAATAGATAGGTGAGATATTTTATTTTTTTATATAAGCACCCTAAAAGGAATTAATATATTTCCCATTGTAATTGGTTAGGTGGACTACTATGTTTTCCTTCTGCAAATGACCTAGTACAAAGAGGTTTATGGTTATACATAGAACTACTGGAGCATAAGCCAGGGAAATTTCTTAGTACATGCATTCTTATGCACGTCTTCTCTTCCCACTACTTTTTTGCCCCCTGTTTTGCTTTATAAGAGGCTGCTCGGTGTGAAGAAAACTAGAGGTCCTACTGAAATTGGAGTTTGCCAAGGAGTATCTGATTAGCAAATCTTTTATCCTCAGATGTCATCTGTAGACGGGGAAGAATATCTCAAAACCTAGGTTGAGTTAACTTTCATTGGAGTTACCTCTGGCACTAACCCAAACCAAGGACTGCTTAATGGGCTAGGATCAGGGGTCCTCAAACTTTTTAAACTGGGGGCCAGATCACGGTCCCTCAGAGAGCTGGAGGGCCAGACTATATGAACTACTAATTCCTACTGTAACACCTCGGCTGCGCTCACTACCCAAAAAACCTGGCGGGCCGGATCAGACTCCTCTGCGGGCCGCATGTGGCCCGCGGGCCGTAGTTTGAAGAAGCCTGCTACGGTCCTGAATCTTCTCATACCTCCTTCAACTGAAGGTATTGTAGTCTTACTAATGGCTCCTGGCCATAGTCACATATGGTTAAAGTTCTTTTTGTCATGTCCATGGAGGAGCTCAGATGACATCTTAACTAGTGATTAAAGCAGATATATGAGAGGTCTCTGCAGTCTCTAGATATGCACACTGAAACAAAGAGAATTCAGATGACCTTGCCTAAAGAATCAATGGGTAATGGCTATGATGCATATAGCTTTCAACATTTATTCGTCCAATAAACATTTATTGAAAGCACCTTAGTCAATAAATTCACTTACTGGAGTAGCAGTATAAAGAAGAGTAGGTCATTGTTCACAATCTCACATCGACTCCGGCAGGGGATATAAACTTGTCAAGGAATCATTGTGACATATGGAGTCCCTTCAAGGACAAATGTGCAAGTGATGAAGTCTGCCCAAGGAAGTAGTTTCCAAGGAGAGCAGTTATTTGGGGCTTCAAGGATAAGTAAAAGTATGCCAAGCAAACAGAGGGGAGAGAGGAATTCTGGAAAAAGTACATTTTGCTACACTCTCTTCCCCATCTGAGGTCACCACAGCATACATTTAGCTCCCTCTCTCTAGTTGCCCAGTGAGTGCACTCACTTCCTTCAATAGTGAAACAAACCTGTCTAATTCTCAGTTTGAGTATCATGAATGGATTACACATGTACCTCCTAACCCACTGGTGGAACTGGGCAGGCTGGTACAGTTGCCCCAGTCCACACGCCCTTGTCAGGACACCTTGGAAGATGACTAGCTGAGTGAGGTCTAATGGTGTATTCCTCATGAAAGCCCTCGGAAGCCTGGTCTAATTCACTGCTTCATTTTTGCATTATCCCAATCCTGAGTGTTTTCATGTCTACTTTTCTATGCTCAGGAAAGGACAACTCTCCTCCTCTCTGCTAAGGTGTTTCTCACCACTCATTCCAAACTTTCCCTCAAGCCAATAATCACTCTGGCAAAGATAGGAGAAAATTATTCACATTCTTACAACATTCCTTAGACTTAACAGTTGTTATTCTCATGGAGCTGGCACAAATCAATCACACACAGCTAAACCTAAATAAATAAATAAATAAATAAATAAATAAATAAATAATAAAATGAAAAGTGTTTCCTGCATGTTGTTTTGGAGTGTGAAAGATGGCAGCTTAATGCTGGGAGAAAAGTGAGAGATGGTGGCTATATTCCAGCTGGAACACAAGGAAGCCAGATGGTAGATCAGGTATATCAGGAGATGCAGAAAGCCCACCTGCAAAAAGTCTGCATACCTGCATGTAACTTTTCCTCTGCAGTCATTCCAACCCCAGCCCTTGCTCATCTCACTTATTAAAAAAAAATTTTATTGATTCAGAGAGGAATGAAGAGGGAGAGAGATATAGAAACATCAATGATGAGAGGGAATCATTGTTGGCTGCCTCCTGCATGCCCTTAAATGGGGACCGAGCCCACAACCCAGGCATGTGCCCTGACAGGGAATTAATCCATGACCTCCTGTTTCACATGTCAATGCTCAACCACTGAGACACACTGGCCGGGCTGGTCATCTCTCTTCTTTAACTCCTTCCATTCTTACTTCTACCTTCATATCATGCATTACATACTTTGCTTATAGAATACAGGCATGCCTCAAAGATATTAAGGGTTCACTTCCAGACTATTGTAACAATGCAAGTATTGCAATAATGCAAACCATAATCTTTTTGCTGGTGGATGGTTTTGCCTTAAGTTTGTAAAAACTGCCATATCTGAGGAGCTCAATAAATAGAAGCACAAAAAACAAGGTGTGCCTGTGTTTAACTTCTGCTGCTTTGAGAATTGATGTTTTGTTTCTTCCTTCTACTCTTAACTAATTTGAAAATCATATGCATAATCCAAATCTTAACTGCATATGGCATGCTCATTAGGAGCACTCAGGAATCACACGGATCACCCACGAGTTCTAAGTTGCCCATCTCCTGGTTGTGTGATCTTGGCAAGTTACTGAGTGTTCTGCAGTAGGGAACCTTAGACAGAACTAACTTCAATTCCATGGGGAATGTTCTTGAGGAACTGTATCCAGTATCACAGTAAACTGTCAGAAATGTGCTGGGATTCCTTTGCACTCATTACTTGCAGCTGGTGGACACCAGCCAGTAAATGTTCAGTATTTCCAAAACAGTAAGATGTGGAGGGGATAGATGTTGAGCTGAAACTGGCAGTTCAACATCCCCCAAGGGGTGTAGTAGTGCACCAAGCAGCAGGAGACCAGGGAAGAGCCCAAGCCCAGGCCACTCCCAGTCATCTCAGCCCCGCTGTGCCTGCTGCTGCCTAGTGGACTGCTGCAGAGGCAGGAGAAGCTAGGGCAGCCTTCGCTGCACTTGACAGCTGTGAGCCCAGCATCTGGCGCCTGTCAGTCAACTGAGGTGCTCTCACTGTAGGAGTCCACTGACCACCAGGGGGCAGCTCCTGCATTGAGCATCTGCCCCCTGATGGTCAGTGTGTGTCACAGTCCCCAGTCAAATGGTAGTTTGGTCACTTAGGCTTTTATTTATACTGGTATAGATAATTAAATAGTATTTTATTTTTCTGAGAACCTATCAAACATCATACACTTTATGTATATTATCACAAATGTTTATAATATGTCAAGCTATGTTATTGTTACTTCCCTTAAAAGACTTGGGGAAATGAAAGCTCAGAAAGGCAATGTAATTATCCTGAGATCACCAAGTTAGTTGCCGGCAGAGCAGAATTTGAGTGGAGGTCTGTTTGTCCCAACATACCTTCCTTTATAATTAAACCCCAAATAATTGTGTTCCAAATCATGTGCTAAGGATCCTAATAAAGGATGATAGTAATGCAGAGGATCAGCAGCAAAAAAGACAGACAGTGTTGCCTTTTATCTAATACTGTGTTAGGATATTTTTTTCATAAATTTTGAGTTTTGTTGGCAATGACATTATTTCCCTTCCACCATTAAATCAGTACCTAACAGCAGCCCTGCCATCACCAACCTTCATTCCCTTGCACTAAAGTTGATTTATGAAATTACCCAGCAGGAACAGAATTGTGGGCAGCATGAAGGCTCTTCCATAGGCATTGAGATCCAAATTTTTTTGCATAGACTTCTCCAACTTAACCCAATGATTGACATTATTTCTTCTGAGAAACCATAACACTAGAGCAATCCTATGTTTGAGAACTTAATAATTACTATTATTAGTAAGTGCTTATTGAGCATTTACTATGTGCCAAGCACTATTTTAAGTGCTCTCTACACGTTATCCCATTTCACCTTCACAGTAACCCTATGAGATAAATAGTATCATTACCCTGATATTTCAGCTGGGTTGACACTGATTACTTGTCTGCTCCCTTTACCCCACTATGCGTTTATTGAGACTATGCCTTACCCATCTCTTTTCATCAATCACCCATTTATTTTTTTTATTTTAAATATGTTTTTATTGATTTCAGAGAAAAGAAGAGAGAGGGAGAGAGGGATAGAAATATCAATGATGAGAGAGAACCATTGATTGGCTGCCTCCTGCATGCCCCCTACTGAGAATTAAGCCTGCAACCTGAGCTTGTGCCCAGATTGGGGAATCGTACTATGACTTCCAGGTTCATGAGTCAATGCTCAACCACTGAACCACACTAGCCCCAGCAGCACCCATTTATTGATACCACCAAAGGGCTAGATGCTGAAAGATATTACTTTACTTATCTTTGCAAAAACACTTGGCCATCACTAGTCTAAGTTTCATTTTACAACTAAGGAAACTGAGCTTCAGAAAGTCTAGACAGCTTTCTCAGAGGCAGAGTCACAGGTGGTAAGGAGAGTTGCTATTCAAATCTGTGGTCTTCCATGCCCTTACCCAACTCTGTTCCTCATGTTGGTATATAAACTAATCCTTTTGAATTTTACAGAATGCAGGAATAGAATGAATGGATAGAAACATTTGCATTAAGTGGCAAGCTCAGGGAGGTGTGTTTTATGCTGGAAAAGAATTAGGAGTTATTAACTCATCGAGACTTCCTGAGAAGACAGGCTTGGCTCAGCATGGACAATGATGCACTTATACCAAACAAACAGACCTTTGGGAAGTACTATGCATTAGTTGTTTGGTGATTAAGAAAACAGTCTTTGTAGTAAGAGAGATTTGGGTTTGAATCCCTGCTCCCACTTTCTCTCTACAGGACCTGAGTTAGCTATCTAATTGGTCTGAGGATCAATTTCTTTATCAGTAAAATGAGGATAATAGCACCCTGCCTGATGCAAGCTGTTATGAGGATTCCAATGAGATAATGTACACAAAAATAGCTGAATCAACTCTACACGCCATCATGTCCTAGTAATTTCATCTCTCTCCCAGAGCTTATTCCAAATGCTGTCCACACAGTGCCCATCAGCTCTGCTTTCCCACATGTTTATATATAGAGGCTCCTGAGAGAAGCTCCCACGAAAAGCGGTTGTTCCTTAATCCTGGTTAATTCTTCAAATGAGGCCCCGATGTGTATTTTAGCATCAGCCACAGACTCTTTCATTAAAAAAATGATTTTCCCCCCAAACCGCTAGGTTTAATTCCCAATTTTATCACTCTGATAAGTGTTTATAGATGGGAGAACAGAATAGCATAAAAGTCTAACCTGTGCTGAGATGAGATACTCTCTCCTGGGCTGAGATGAGAAATAAAAAGAATTATGAGTGAAAAATGCCATTGAAATAAACAAGCTAAATTTCTTAGGAGAGACTGATTTACTGCACAATCCCCCCTGGAGCCACTCATGCATTTACAAAGTCGCCTTATTTTACAAACAATTTCCACTGGTTCTTAATAGGTTTTGCCTTTTATACTCTCAGCCCATTGGTAATCCAGGGATCATTTCTCCTGACTTTATTATTAGCAGTAGTCCAAATATTTCTTTGATTAATTCAATTTTCTGAGACACAGGATTTTTCTCAGGATATGCAGGTTTTAAAAAGAAATGTACTTTTAAATGGTCAGAGGATAACAATTGGGGATGATTTTGATCCACTTCTGTCTTTTTAAATAGCTGAATTCTTAATGAGGACTGTCTTGATGTAGACATGACATTCTACAATGATAATACAATGAAATGCCTGTGATTGCCTTCAATTTAACCAAAGCATGAGTTCCTCAGAAAATTCCAAATACATTATTATATTACAAAGATCTAAACTGCTCTGTTTGATCATTTGTACTTTGAAAGGAAAAACAAATAGGTGTCAATAACTAAGACCTTACTAGAATCAGATATTTCACCAATTCCTTTCCAAGCCACAATGTCTCTCACCTCTTCATGCTGATTTCTACAGCTAAATCTAACCATTTCCACTTCCATGGACATTATCTGTTTAATCTTGACCCACTAACTAAAGGGTTTATGAGAAAAACTTAAGGGCATGTTATTTTATTAGATTGCCATCCACCATTAAGTAATCACATAATCTTCACTACATGGGACCTTAAAACATGGCAGAGATGACTGGTACAAACCTGGATAGAGACAGAATAAAGACCTCAATAATAAGAGCAAACCAAATAAAGTTCATATTCAATAAGCTGGCCCAATGTATGTCCAATCTTTGTCCCGTAAAGAAATGACCCTTTATCTGGAACACCTTTCTTCTTTTATTTGACAAAAAAAAAAGGTAAATAAACTTATCTGCCCTGTTAAAACAGAATGGTGGGCTGATTAAGAGTACAGGTTCCAAATCCACACTCCCTGAGTGAGAATCCTGGCTTTGTCCTGAATAGACTGTGGTCTGTGCTTCAGTTTCTCCCATGTAAATGAAGATACTGATGGTATGTGACTCCTAGAAATGCCATAAAATTTCAATGGATGAACAGCAGCCATGGGCAAGAGTTGGCCCACAGTAGACCCCAATAATGAAGCAACTATCATGATGAACCCAGCTTATCCAGGCCCTATATCTTTCTCTCAAAGCTCAGTTTAATTATATTCATCTGTGAAGCTTTTTCTTAACTACCCCAGCCCAGATATTTTTATCTTCATTTCTTTCGTAAAATATTCCTTTACTGGGTGGAAAATAGAATTATATTCCATGCCCACCTTGCTCAATACATAATGACTTCCTAGAGTCAGAGTGGTGAGGAAGTAATGTGAGGCTAATTCCTGAATCTCCAGTAGGCAGGGGAGAGGGGTGGGGGGAAGGATTGTATATACTAGTAAATATTGATGAGTGATGTGTGACATGAATTAGGAAACACAGTATGTCAGTCAGTGCTCAGTTCTTTATTTGCATAACAAAAATAATTTTCTTCCCACTTCCCATAACCTTACAGTTATATTTGGGTAAGCTCTTTAACTTCTCTGATCCCTAATTTTCTCATCTATAAAACAAAATTTCAGGAGTAATATCTTCCTGACCTGACTAAGTGACTGAGTTGGCTGGAGCATCATCCTGTACACCAAAAGGTTGCAGGTTTAATTCCTCATCAAGGCACATACCTAGGTTTTGGGTTCAATCCCTGGTCAGGACTAGTGCAGGAGGCAACCAATCAATGTCTCTCTCTCACATCAATCTTTTTCTCCCTCTTTTTCTCCCTCCTCTCTCTAAAATCAATAAAAAAAATATCCTTGGGTGAGGATTTAAACTAAAAAGGATAATATCTTCCAGTATTGTTTGGAAATGAGATGATGCGTATAAAGCTCCTGGTAAGAACTCATTTAATGTTTTTTATTATTGTTATTGTTATTGTTATCATGAACTTTTATCACCAAGCAGTAGTACCACCAGCTGGGCACTGATTACATATATAATGCTTAACAGTGTGAGAATTTTTAATGCATCATCTCTAACTCCCCAGGAAGTAACTCCTTTGTGGGCAGCAACCTCTCTACCCCCAAGTACATGATATGGATCTGGAGGCCTAGGTCCTCCTTGTGCATCTGTGGTGCAGGTGAAGCTGGAGTGAGAATGTCTTATCTCCTACATCTAGCTGAGGAAAGTCAATGTTAGGGCAGGGCGTGTGTATGAATGAATTACTAAGAGGTCCCTCTTTCCTGAGCTTTGTTTCTCTGCTGGTACACAGCAAAATGAAAGAAGATAAAACCAAATATTAGATATATTTTTCCTTAAGGGAAAATCCACACATATCTGTCTTTGATAGGAACGCTACAGAGGCCAGAATTCAACTGAACTAAGGTTTAGCATCCCACTGCTATAGGCTTTCTGCTAAGTATGCTGAAATAAACCAGAAAGAGACAGGGTAACAAAGTAAACCCTCAGGTGTCACGGGGAAGCATTAGCGCTTTCTCAGAAAATGGCATACTTGTTGTGAGACCTTTGGAGGTACAGTAAGAGAGGAGGGGGGGGGGGGAAGCAAAAAAGGTGGAGCTGCCCCGAGGAGAAACTTAGAGAGCAGGGATACTGGTATACATCCAGAGCTACAGAGCTGTCTGGAGCTGTCCTCTGCAGGTGCACCCCAGGTAAAGTACAGGCTGCAATGCGTGGACCACCCACCAGAAGAGGAAAAAGCATTTATTGGCCATTTTCCCGTGAAGGCCTTGTTTCTCTCTTCTGGATAAGAAATCAGCTTTCAGGCTGTTGAAGGTTCAAGTCTGGGAAGTACCGTTCTCAGGTGTCATGTGCGCCTTGGTCAGATGGCTTTCAAGTACCTTTCCCACATGCCCAGAGCACAATGAGGACAATACTTTTGCAGCATGAATTCATTTAAAATTTGACCCCTGGACAGCATGGCTCAGTGGTTGGAGAGTCAGTCTGCACACCAAAGGATGGTGGTTTGATTATCAGTCAAGGGCAGGTATCTGGGTCACAGGTTCAATCTGGCCCCATCAGAAGGCAACCAATCACCAATCTCTCTTTCTCTCTCTCTCTCTCTCTCTCTCTCTCTCTCTCTCTCTCTCTCTCTCTCTCTCTCTCTCTCTCCCTCTCTCTCTCTCCCTCTCCCTCTCCCTCTCCCTCCCCCTCTCCCTCTCCCTCTCCCTCTCCCTCTTCCTCTCTTTATCCATCTCTCCTTCTCTTCCTCTTCCCCTCCCCCTTCCTTCCTGCCTCCCTTCCACTATCTCTGAAAATCAATGGAAAAAATATCCTCAGGTGAGTTTCTAAAAAAATTAAATTTGCTTAGAGTCTTCTCATTACCTGCACAAGCAAAAGCAATAGATGTGTTATACAGTTGAAAAGCCTAAGGCTCAGATGGACTAAATGACTGGAGATTACACAATTATAAAGTGATGAACCAGGTGTCAGGTTTCCTGAATTCAAGCCTAGTTCTGTTTCATAAGCCCATGATATTGTGCATAGCCCCAATCCACTAAAGATAAGTTCATTCCCCAATGGTCAGTCAATTCCTCACACATCTTCTAAGACTTGGGGAGAGAGAGGACAAGAATGGGGTGCTTCCCTGAAAACAATTATTTACCAAAAATAGATTAGGAGCTTTCAATTAAGATTTTACTAAAATCCTTTTCCTTTCATTTTAAAATAAACTTTTCATTTTGGAATAATTTTAGATTTTCAGGAAAGTTGCAAATCTAGTGCACACGGTTCCCTTTTGCCCTTCACCCAGTTAATATTTTATATAATTATGGTGCTTGTCAAGACTGAGAAATTAACATTGGCTCATTACTGTTAACGAAGCTCCAGACTTTATTCAGATTTCACCAGACTTCCACTAATGCCCGCCTTCTGTTCCAGGATCCAGCCCAGGGTACCATATTGCATTCTGAATTCCAGTACATTTATCACATTATTTGGTGCCTCCTTTGTGGAACTTTGAGTTTCAGAATTTTGAAGACAGATGCCGTGCCTTTCCTGGTGCCTACCTTTGCCCAGCTCATGAGAGGTCCATGCTATTATATGTTGATAAATTTAGCCACATAAAATCCCATTTTAATCAATGCTATGAAAATCAGAGCCATCAGTCTTAAAATACAGGTATGTGTGTATTTTTAGAAATTAATGGAGAACAAGTTCAAAGAGCGAGTAACAACTTCTGCCATGATGGCAAGGCTCATTTTCAAACTCAAAGTAAATTCGAAATAAAATAGACATCATCAGGGAAGACAAAACAGTCAGTAAACAAACAGTGTCAGCTTTCACTTCCACCAAATGTGATAATACACCAAATGAAAACTTAAGACAAAAAATGGGAGCTGTAAGAACTTGGAAGAAATGTAAATAAGATTTTAATCAGTCTATGGCAAGAAGCAGAGTTGGCAGCACACCGTTAAACATTCGCATCCTGGAGCTGGTGTCTATATATAGCTGTTAATTGTGCAAATCCCCCAGTTCCTGTATGCCACAATTCCAAACCAGCTGCCAAGTACAGCTGTTTTTTTTGTGTGTGTGTTTTTTTAACAAAGGCAATTTTTAAAAGTAGGAGTGAGGGTGAAATGGAATAAATGACTTAAGCATGCAAAACAACCAAACTTCCATTCTATAATGAATCGCTTTGAAGTATTAAAAAATGTGCAAATGGTTTCCCTGGGATATTATACTTCGCACATGAAATGCATAAACATTATGCAGGGTGGCCCTAAATAGCTTTGGGTAAATAATTCAATGGGAAATAGGATGCCCCTAATATTATTTTAGTTGCTACAAGAAGCCTTGTAAGAAATAGTGCTCATAATTTTAATGTCTAAAAATATCATGCAAACACATAAAGCAATCTATATTTTTCAACTGGCAGAATTTTTTCCTCTTCTCATTATCATTCCCTTGAGCACATCACTGTAGGCCTAGCATTTTGTTATCAAAATGTGCATGCATACAGAATGTACGAACACACAAAGTAGAGTGGTGGACTTATAGGTAACATAAGCTCTTCAAAGTATAGTACTCCTTTTGTTAACCCCAAGAGTATTGCTATACTCAATAAATACTTGAATAAGTGAGGATGCAAAGTAGATTTATTTCAGGTTGATAGGGCACTGTCACCTTTCCACTAATCTATCCCTTAAATATCAATGGAATCAATTCAACAAAGGAGTTTTGCACCTAGAATAGTCACATCGCTACTCTTTCGACCAATGGGAAAAAACTATAAGTTCACTGGGCTTCTCTAGCAGTCACTGGGACTCCTAAACCTCAGGTTTTATCTGCAAAGCTGGTTGCAGTGTTGTTCCATACACCAAAAAAGTTTTGGGTTCAATTACCAGTGGAATATTTATTCAATATTTACCTTCCCTGTAAATTCTTTATGAAGGATACCAGGTTTGCATTGTACTCTATTTCCAATGCTTGGCATATAGGAATTATAAATAAATATTTGTCTCATGACATTGTCATTAATTTACTTTTATTCCCCAAAATGCTCTTTTTGGATGTCACAACATACATGCACACACATACACACACAATTCTTCAGGAATGTTACAGGTATCCTTATTATTTACCGCTGGTGACTTCAGTTTCTGCAGAAATGAATTCTTCATGATTATCCTAATTCTGGGATTCTCTCAGTCTTATTCCTGGGACTTACCCATTATTTCAGTCTATTCAAGCTGCTCTACAAAAAATATCATAGACTGTGTGGCCCAAAAAAACATTTATTTCTCATAGCCTGCAAGCTGGGGAATCCAAAATCAAGGTGCCCCAATACTCCTTGTCTGATGAGGGGACCTACTTCCTGGTTCATAAAGAGCTCTCTTTTTTGCTTTGTCCTCACAGAGCAGAAAGGACAAAGGAACTCTCTAAGGTCTCTTTTAAAAGGCTATTTAGCCCATTCTTGAGGACACCACCCTCATGACCTAATCATTTCCCAAGGGCCCCACTTCCTAATATTGTACTATATCTTGGGGGTTAGGATTTCAACATGAGTTTGGAGTGTGGGGAGAGGCAGAAACACTCAAGACTACAAAACCCACCTACTTATTTCCTGGCCCAGTGCTTATCAAACTGTAATGTGTAAATTAATCAACTGGCAGTTTTGTTAAGAAACAAAATGCAGTAGACTAGATCTTGGGGCATGATAGGGGAGGCAGAGTCTGCATTCCTAACAAGTTCCCAGGTGCTGCTGTGGCCCCAGAGCACAGAAGGGACACAGTGAGAAAAAGGACAGAAGCAGCTATCAAACTCCTCCCTGATCTAGTCTATCCCCAAATGCACATCCCCACACTGGGAGCAACTTTAGAGCTAATTAGCTATTAAGGGAATTTACCCACAAGTGGAAAATATGCTCTGCTTCCTTTCATCAAACAACAGAGATGCCATGGAGGCCAGTGGACTTTGCTTCACCACCTTAAACTTCATATTAACTTAAGCATCCTTATTATCCATGTTTGTGGTTTATTTTGGGTTATAGAGACCATCAAGTAGACATTAATTGTGAAATTGTAAAGAATGTATTCCAAACAAAACAAAGCACAAGGCTTGAGCATAGGCATTATTAGGCCAAAGCTGAGGATTTGTATTTCCTAAGAGGCTTCAGAGAGCCTAACAGCGCTCGTGCTCGCTCGCGCTCAGTCTCTCTCTCTCTCTCTCTCTCTCTCTCTCTCTCTCTCTCTCTCTCTCTCTCTCTCTCTCTCTCTCTCTCTCTCTCTCTCTCTCCCCTCTTTGTGCTAAAGTGGGTGACAGCGCAGCCTCCCTATCATTATAAGACTTATGCTTGTCACTCTTAATGTCAGTTTAATGTATTTTCAATATTGTCATACTGTCAGGGTTGGATTCTGGAAACTTTGAGTCCTGAGCTGTTAAAGGAGAACTGGAGGAGGGTCAGCACTGGTGATTTGAGTTCCAAGAACAGGATGCACCCCAAGCTTCTACAGTCCTCAGCTATCACCAGCTCATGGAGCCATGAAAATACAAGGGAAATACAACGAGGGAACTGAAAAAGAGCTTTGGGATTTTACCTACATAAATGCCCTAATGAGTGATGTTAGCACACCTGGCTAGGTTCTAGCAGCAGAGATAGCAAGTGTAGAGATGAAGCCATGCTTATTCTTAGGAAAAGGTAGAAAGATGAGATTGAGCAAGTGAAATTTTGTTCCTGTCTCTACCTTCCCTGGGTATCAAAAACCTTATTTTAATGCAGCTTCCTCAATTGCCTTATAGTTACAGTGTTAATATCAGGTCAGCCTATTACTCTTTAAAAATATACAAAAGACACACCCATTCACCCCATCCTCCCAGTTTAGCTGTCTTCCACATCAGACCAGATATTAATCACAACAAGGTGACCTATATCTCTACATCTGAGACCTCCACCACATTTCAGGTTTCTGCAATTGGGTCCTTCTTGTCATCAAGGCACATTTGCTCATTCATGGACCAGATACATCAGCTGTATCTGTTCTGCAAATGTTTGGGGCTAAAGGTATTATTTTGCAGGAAAGAAACCTTTGGGCCATCTGTGATTCTGTGTAGTCTCAAGAATCATGTACTTTAGCTTAGATGCATTGATTATTCTCTGCCAGCCAACAGAGTCTCTCTACGTGGTGAAGGGACACTCTGTTGGCTGGCAGAGAATAATCAATGCATCCAAGCTATAGTACATAATTCTTGAGACTACACAGAGGGGAAAATATAGACAGAGAAGTTTAGGGGAAAAAATAGGAGCTAAAACCCCCCTTCACCAAAAAGTGATCCAACCTGAAATATTGACCTATAAATGTTCTTCAGACCAATGGATGGGTGGTGGCCAGGCAGAGGGGGGTGGAATTAAAGAGAACTGGATTCATGAACCCTTCCACAGCATTCCACTCTAGGAATAAACCTTTCATCCACTTACAAATGTGACTTTCTCAAACAAAGACCAAAGGACCAGGCAGGGCTTTGGGAGGCTGAAGTAGCTGGAGATCAGTAATCCAACCTCATCTAAGGCCAGAGAAGGTTATGTAAGGAGTTCCTACCAACAGAGGATTTTCTTTTTGGTATGAGATAAGAAAATCCTAAAAATAGCACCTTCACAATAGTTATTAGAACATGAACCTGCGGACTGAATGCCATTCAAACATGTTGAACCAGCTCCCAGTGTGAAGGAATAGGAAATTAGGAGAAAAAAATTAAAAAAAGAAAACACAGAAAGGTAGAACCCCAGAGGCAAGGAGTTCAGACACTTCTACCTCCTTCCTAAGAAGATATCCTCTCCTGAGCCATTTCTGAATTCCCACTGGGATTAAGAGACAAGTACAACAAAGATTATAAATGAATATAATAAACTCATAGTTGTGATTTTCCCAGACAATCAGCTTCGCTTGAAATTTGTTGTTAAAAATAATAGCTCTTCTGTTTCTTGAACTACACAAACTATACCCCAGATATGTGAGTGGAATTAACAAGGTATCTAAACAATCAGCCAAAAGGGTTGGTTTATTTTAACAAATTAATACTTCACTGGAAAAAAAAAAGAATAAATCTGAGACATTGGATGAAGGTCACTGAAGTCCGGGAACTAAGCATAAATTTTTTTTTTCTTCTTAATAATACTGTTGGACAATAGATAGGCACTGTTTTGGACAAAGTGAAATGTTTTGATAGGCCTGGTTTCTCATTTGTTAACCTGGAATCAATAGTTGCTGTTCATTTCCAGAGACATCTCTTTACCACAGGGCCCCCAACCATCTGACCATCTGTCAGGAGGCCCACAGGAGAGCCAAGAAGAAGTTGCTACTCAGCTCATTTGACAATTTAATTGGTTCACTTCATCAGGAAGTTATTTTTCTTCCTGTTACTAATTTTCTAAGAGAAATCAACAGAATGTGGCCTATATTATTTGGTTTCTGTGAGAAAAAAAATATCCAAATGCTACCAGAGAGAAGGTATTGCTGAGTTGGGTGGTTGCACCACGCATACTAACTTTTGGATATGTTTCTAGGGTTTGGTTCTCCTGTGGTGTCTTATAGTCCCTCATAGTCACTGCTTTGGAAGGAGGTGCCAGGGGCTACTTTTAATTACTAGTTACAGTTACTCCAACCACAGCATTTGTATTTTTACATTTTAGCTCAAATTGGGTCGTTCAATAAACTATCTCAGAGAACAGTCAGGTCCTTCATTCCCCCCTCTCCATTACTTCCCATTGCTGAATCCTCAGCATATTCTACCATTTCTTTTTTATTTTATTTTTATTTCTTTATTGATTAAGGTATTACATATGTGTCCTTGCTCCCCCATTATCCCCTCAATCCATCTACTCATGCTCTCACACCCCTTTTGGCTGTGTCCATTGGTTAGGCTTATATGCACGCATATAAGTATTTTGGTTGATCTCTCTCCCTTACCCCCACCCTCCCCTACCTTCCCTCTAAGGTTTGATAATTTGATTGATGTTTCTCTGTCTCTGAATCTGTTTTTGTTCATCAGTTTATGTTGTTCATTATATTCCACAAATGAGTGAGATCATGTGATATTTATCTTTCCCTGAATGGCTTATTTCACTTAGTATAATGCTCTCCAGTTCCACCCATACTGTTGCAAATAGTAAGAACTCTTTTTTACCCAGTGTAGTATACCACTGTAGATGTACCACAGCTTTTTAATCCACTCATCTGCTGATGGGCACTTAGGCTATTTCCAAATCTTATCTATGGTGAACTGTGCTATTATGAACATAGGGGTGTACATGTCCTTTCTAATTGGTGTTTCTAGTTTCTTGGGATATATTCCTTGAAATGGGATTACTGAGTCAAATGGGAGTTCCATTTTTAGATTTTTGAGGAAACTCCATATTGTTCTCCACAGTGGCTGCACCAGTCTGCATTCCCACCAGCAGTGCAAGAGGGTTCCTTTTTCTCCACATCCTTGCCAGCACTTGTCCTTTGTTGATTTATTGATGATAGCGATTCTGACAGGTGAGAGATGATACCTCATTGTCATTTTGATTTGCATCTCTCGAATTATTAGTGATTTTGATCATGTTTTCATATGCCTCTTGGCCTTCCTTCTGTTTTCTTTTGAAAAGTATCTATTTAGGTCTGTTGCTCATTTTTTGATTGGGCTGTTTATCTTCCTTTTGTTAAGTTGTATAAGTTCCTTGTAAATTTTGGAGATTAAATCCTTATTGGTGATTACATTGGCAAATATGTTCTCCTATGCAGTGGGCTTTCTTATTGTTTTGTTAATGATTTCTTTTACTGTGAAAAAGCTTTTTTCTTTTGATGTAGTCCCATTTGTTTGTTTTCTCTTTAGTTTCCATTGCCCTAGGAGCAGTATCAGTGATGAAATTGCTTCAGCATATGTATGAGATTTTGCTGCCTGTGGATTCCTCTAGTATTTTTTATGGTTTTCCTTCTTATGTTTAATTGATGCACAAAAAGCACTTAAAAAATCCAAAATACTTTCTTGATAAAAACTCTCAGCAAAGTGGAAATAGAAGGATTATACCTCAACATAATAAAAGCCATATATGACAAATCCACAGCCAACATCATACTCAATGGGAAAAAACTCAAATCATTTCCCCTAAGAAAAGGAACAAGACAGGGATGCCCACTCTCACAACTTCTGTTAGAAATAATACTGGAAGTACTAGCCATTGCAATCATACAAGAAGAAGAAATAAAAGGCATCCAAATTGGAAAAGAAGAAGTAAAACTGTCCTTATTTACAGATGACATGATACTGTATATAGAAAAACTTAAAGACTCCATCAAAAAATCATTAGACTTTAATAAATGAATTCAGCAATATAGCAGGATACAAAATTAATGCCAAGAAATCTATTGCATTTCTATAATGAATGGCCAGATTATTATGATCTCTGAATGTATAATAATCTGGCGACTCAGTATATATATTAGAGGCCAGGTGCATGAAATTGTGCATGGGTGGGGTCCAGACTGGCCAGGGGGAGGAGACATGGGCAGTTGGCTGGCCTGCCTGCTGGTTGAACTTCTGGTCGAGGGGTCAATTTGCATATTAGCCTTTTATTATATAGGATATACACTGAGTGGCCAGATTTTTATGTGTTCAGAGATCATAATAATCTGGTCACTCAGTGTGTACACCAATAATGAACTTACAGAAAGAGAGATTAAAAAAAAAAAAAAGCAATCCTATTTACCATCACACACACACACAAAAAAAAATTAAGATACCTAGGAATAAACTTAACTAAGGAGGTAAAAGACCTATATGTGGAAAACTACAGAACACTGAAAAAAGAGATAGACGAAGACATAAACAGATGGAAGATCATACCATGTTTATGGCTTGGTAGAATAAACTTCACCAAAATGTCCATACTACCCAAAGCAATCTATAGATTCAATGCACTCCTCATTAAAATACCAACAGCATATTTCACAGACCTGGAATGAACTTTCCAAATATTCATCTGGAATAAAAAAAGACCCCAAATAGCTGCAGCAATCCTGAGAAAGAAGAACAAAGCAGGTGGAATCTCAATACCAGATTTCAAGCTGTATTACAAAGCCACTGTTCTCCAAACAGCCTGATACTGGCACAAGCACAGACATATAGATCAATGGAATAGAATAGAGAACCCAGAAATCAACCCAAGCCACTATGCTAAATTAATATTCCACAAAGGAGGCATGAACATACAATGGAGTCAACAGTCTCTCCAAAAAATGGTGTTGGGAAAATTAAACAGATACATGCAAAAAAAAATAAAACTGAACCACTAATTACACTACACTACACACACACACACACACACACACACACACACAAAAAAAAAAAAAAAAAAAAAACAAAAACAAAAAACACCCTCAAAATGGATAAAGGCCTTAAACATAAGATGGGAAATCATAAAAATACTAGAGGAATCAGGCACCAAAATCTCCCATCTGCCATTTCTAGATCCAATATTTCTAATCTGGTCACTTTTTTCTATCTCTGCTACTGCTCTTTAAGACCAAGTTATCTTGTAATTGTGTCTTTTCTACCCCTTGGTTTGCTGTCCCTCTCTTGTCCTACCTGAACACTGCAATTAGGATAGTCATTTAAAATGAAATCTCACATCACAACCCCTCATGGAAACCTTTTACTGGTTCCTCATCATCTTTAGGATGAAATCCCTAACTTGTTCTTGCCCACCTTTCCTTTATCCCATGTCTCTCTCCCTCCTTTGAGATCTACTCTCAGGCCATACATTTTCTGCTTATTAAATGCACTATTCCCTTACTTGGCTTTGGGTCTTTGACCATAGTTACCTCTTTGTCCTAAATGCTCCCCTCTTACACTAGTCCCTTCCTATGCTACCTCTTAGCTCACTTTATACCCAGGTAGACCTGCCCTGACCCTTGCATTCCTTTTGTTGTATCATGTACTTAAAATTATCACAATTTTAATCTCTACAAGGAAAAGGGCTCTGTTTTAATCAGTTATATGTCTTTTGAATGTGGCACAGCATCCAGCACAGAGTAGGTGCTGAATAAATATCTGTGATATGGAATTAAATAGAAAAAAAAAGTGAGGAAAAAGACAAGATGCATTATAACCCTCACCTGCATCTCCACCAGAGAATGTACTTTATCTAATAATTTCACCAGTACCCAGAGGCTCTCTATGGAAAAGGGGGAAATAAAAGTGCTTAAAATAAGTATATTTACTATAGGAAAGTGACTGACACAAAATAGACTAAAAGAAAGCCCCACTATGTGCAAAAGCTTTAGATAAGAAATTAGGGAGTTGAAACAAGAATAAATAAGTAGGGAAACTAAAGAGGGCAGAAAATATCTTTGAGCAGGAAGAGAAATAGTCTGTGACTTAAGAAGCTGATAGTGTGAAAATGACAGTTTCCTTAGATTTCTGAAAAGTTGCAGCTAAGATGATGATTATCACATAGAAAATAAAGTAGCTCCCAAAATTGTGATTAATCCTGGATCCAATGCAATAGTTTACAGAACTCATCAGAAAAGTTCAGAGACTGGAAGAGTTTTGAGTTTGGAAAATGAAGAATTAGGACAAAGAAAACCAAGTCTTTGAAGCACAAAGTAAAAGAAAATTTTTGTAAATACCACCAAAGTGCATTAAATTAGTGGCAAAAATATCTGGTTGAATTCTTGCTCTTCTCACTATTTACCAGTCATGTGGTGCCATCAGATCACTAAAGCTCAATGCACCTTGATTTCCTTGTGAGAACATGGAAAGGGCAAAGGTACTAGCAATTGTTATGTTTTTTAATTCCATCTATGTAAGAAGTAGATTTATGATACCCATATCACACATGAGAAAGCTGAGACTCAGGGAGGCTGAGAAACTGATTGATATTCATGAAACAATTTGAACTCAAGTCTGTCAATCTCTGGAGCTCAGACACAACACTGGCAATGAGGCAATGTAGTAGAAAGTAGAGAACTGGACTCTACCCCTGATCCTGGCCCTGCCATTTATGATTTTTGTGGTCTTGGAAGCTCACTTCACATCTCTAGCACTTGGCTTTCCTCTTCTCTAAAATGGGCTGCCCATGCCTTTCCTGGCCACCTAACTACTCCTTAGAAGCAGGAGCATAACTAGATTCTAATATCTGGGAATCATGACTTGAGCCAGGGTCAGGATTTGCCTACCTTCCAAGTGCATGTTAAAATCTGGCTTCTTCAATGATCTTTTCATCACAGTCATAACAGGAATACATTATTTGGAAAATGAGTTAAAAAGGTACTACTCCTGGAAAAGGTTCTTCATCAGTCTATTTCCCAGCTAAACTACTGAATATAAAGAAGGTATGAGAAGCAAATGCTATGGGGATGTACAAGTAATATGCACAGGTAAAAGTGAGCACGCCTATGATTGGTGAGGCATCTCTGCTGTAGAGGGTCCTATTTAGTTCACATTGCCCACTTTGCTGAAATGGAAAGGACTCCCTCGTTGTCTTTTAGATAAGGTCATCAGGTATAATCAGTTGGAGTGTCATGAATTTTCTGTGTTCAAGGACTCCCACTTTAACAATTCAGACACCCAGAGTAGCTTGTAAGGTCAACAGTGTTTTATCTTCCAAAGGTCCCCAATGTAGCCCCATTGTAAGAATGTACCCTACTAAAGGTCATCACACAGAATTACATGCTCCAGGCAAAGAACATGCCTTTATGAAATATAAAAAAGGACTCTGTATGTTCTCAGAGCAACACAACATGATATTACTGAGTCCCCTGAGAATTTGTGGCACAGAGATAGAATGGCATAACATATGTCATTTCTGACCCGATTAAAATCCAACCTTCATAAATGTAGGCACAAATCTGCTCGCAATTGAGAGGACTTTAGCAGACATTTAATCTAATGAGCCTTGGGCCTTTAATTTTCTCTAATGTGCCATGCTATGATTTGTCACAATCAGAGCCCATAGATGGCATTGTTTTTCCAGAATGCATTTAATCCCCTTTTCAATGGGAATAAATAGATAATGATTGAGCTCTTACTATGTATATTAAATAAATTAGTGCATCTAATCTTGTGTAAGCTTTCTAATCCCAAGGAGATAGTTACAGCAACCCTCACTTTATAGGGAAATAAAAACAAAAACAAAAAACAAAGGAGGTTCAGAGAGGTTAAGAAAATCTTGTAATTATTATCTGAACTCAGTTCTGACTCAATAACTCTTGTTATTTTTATTATAACACATTCTTCAAAAATAAACTGTTTTAATCTGAACAAAAGAGAATCAATTGTTGAGATGCAAAAATGAGCCACAAAGTGCCCTATCAGTCTGAATAAGATTAAACATCTAGAATAAAGATGAAAAAAAATTGATCCTTTCAGCACATAGGATAAAAGAAAACACTATGCTAGTCACCACACCCTGTATTATTTGCAAAAGCAGAGGGCTCCTGATAAACATAGAATGGAAATAAGACTTTCTTATGAGAAAATAACTATAAATCAACATACAAAGGCTCAGTACAAAGTGGATCAAGGACACAGAACAGTTCACCATCTAATAAACTCTATGATAATAGTAGGGGGAGTATTGATGTAGCTAAGGAAATGATATGTCAATCAGAAAGGAAGCTGGTCAGCAATGAAAGATGGAGGGGTTGAAGGAAGAGTCAGCAAAACAGGCTTTGATGGGCCTTCTCTCTCCACAGGAGACAATTTCTTGACCAGCAAACTTAATATTCTGGGGCTACTAACAAGATTTAGAGCCGAAACTGGTTTGGCTCAGTGGATAGAGCATTGGCCTGCAGACTGAAGGGTCCCGGGTTTGATTCCAGTCAAGGGCATGTACCTTGGTTGCGGGCACATCCCAAGTAGGGGGTGTGCAAGAGGCAGCTGATAGATGATTCGATGATTCTCTCCATGAATGTTTCTAACTCTCTATCCCTCTCTCTTCCTCTCTGTAAAAAATTAATAAAATATAATTTTTTAAAAAAAGATTTAGAAAGAGCAGCAACAAGCTCTCTCAGCTTAGGGAAACTGTCTAAGATGTCCTAAATTCCCTTTACTCTCATGCCAAGATTACCAAGCAACTTTCTGATTATAATTTAATGACTTGCAGAAAGAAAAGTGAAAGAAAAATGAAAATAAAGTGCAAGTCATGCTGACAGTAGAGCTCAGGTCTATCTGAGATTTTAATTCTTATGTACTTTAGTAAATTGACACTTTGGTTTTATAGATCAGTCTCCTGGAGTTTGACCAATGTGAGTCCATGCCTGGAAGATGAAGTTACTCCTGATGTGCTGGCCAAGACTGCTGATCAGAATCAGCATTCTGACTGCAAGGCTACTGTCTGGGCCAGTACTATGAAGAAGCCATCACGGGAAAGCTCTTGAGCACATCTTGCACCCCCCAGGTTGCCTTTTCTACATGATGCCCCAAAATCTCTGTGTCCACCTTCCATTCAAACCACAAACATTCATAGCAGCATACAATAACAGAAAATGTCCTAGGGAAGGAACTAACCTCAGTGTGATATTATGAAAAGTTAATGGGAATTGATAGCAAGATATTTGAATTCATTAAATAACAGCTTTGCCACTAACTGCATGCCATTAGAAAAGTCCCAACCCACTCAAACCTAAAAACCCACACCTGTATAATGGAGAAAATAATGTCATCAAGATAAAGCCCTTCGTGTTTTGTGCCCTATTCCAGGAAGCTGCCACATAAAAATGAATGAAGCATGCACAAGTACAATTCTTTTTTCTCCAAGGCAAACCAACAAAACTGTATCTCAGGACAGTGGGATGCCTAGTGTTTGCCATCTGCAAGCTGAGTGACCTCAGGCAAGCTGAGAAACTTCTGGTGTATCTGTTACTTGGTCCATAAAGAAAAATTGTCTCAGCTTATGTAGAAGCCCTCCCAACTCTGTGGACCTTACTCTAAAGCAACTAGGATTTCATTGTCCAGAGTGTTCACTTCTAATGCTTGGATTACTGCAATAGCTTTTTCTCTGCTTTGCCCGAAAGCACTAAAATTCAACTTCAAACCAATCCTCTGTGGTTCCCAGAATAATCATAACAAAACTTAAATCTGACCCTGTTAGGTACTTGCTAAGAAGCCTTCCATTGAAAGGCACCTCAGTTTCCTTCAGAATAAAGGTGACTAATGTCTACTTGGCATATAACGTCCTTCACAATCTGGCTCTTCACTTATTTCTCTCCTTTGTCTCTTATCTCTCCTCCATCCACATACTCCACACTTTAGTCTTACAAACTATACTCAGCTAAGGATGGTTACCAGATACCTGGTGTTGATGCCTTGATGTGTGATAAGAATTCCCTTTTAGAGTTAACTATGAAACAGCTAGTTAAAAATGTCAGGGAAGCAGATATCTGTATTGGAGGCTAATGCAAAATTCTGGCTATAGCAATAAAATTTGGATTCTGCCAGACAGAAAAAAAGTTGATCCCATGCAAGTGAAGATCACTTAGTAAGAAGATATGTGGATAACAAAGAGTAACAGACTGATGATGGAATGCTGATCAAACACCAACATTTAAAAACTTTATACTGTTTAACCCAACCCATGAAAAATTCCACTATTTGAACAGACAGGGCAGAAAGGCTGTGGGAAGATTATCTTCCCCCACATCAGTGATAACTTCTGTGGACAGAATGAATAACCTATCTCTCAGAAAAAGACATGGAGACTATAATCATTTGAAAACAGTGCCAGGTTGGCTCATAAGGAAGCTGGGATTTATATCCAAAGCTTTTTTACTTTGAAGCCCATGATCTTAAAAGTACCCTCTCCTGCTCTGACTGGTTTGACTAAGTGGATAAAGCATCAGGACATGGATTTAAAGGCCCCAGGTTCGATTCTTGTCAAGGGCATGTACCTTGGTTGTAGGCTCGATCCCCAGAAGGGGGCATGTAGGAGGGAGTTGATGGATGTTTCTCTCTCATTGATATTTCTAACTCTCTCTCCCTTTCTCTCAGTAAAAAATCATATTATATATTTTAAAGTACCCTCTCCTCATGACTGCTGGCATAATATTTTTCCTCCTCTCTCAGGCAATAATAGAAGCAATAAACTATATAAATGCAATTTAAATACAGAAGTGAATATGACTGATAATAAAAGGGCCTTTAGACTTTCATTGATGAATTATTTCATTATTATTCCTTAAGTTTATTTAACTTAAGCTGTTTAGTTGTAGAAAATTATGGAGTCATAGCTAAAAGAAGAATTTTCTTATCCCTGAAGTCTATATACTAGTACAAGAAGTTCCTGTGATAAATTATTATAATGCTTAAAATTTAATGTGTCTGTATACTTTTATTACTTTTAAAATGAAAGAAAGTCATATTAAATAGTTAATGACAGGCCTGTTTTATGAAGGCATAATTCTACTTTTGATGGACATTAGGAATTTGTGAGCAAGCTGGCCAGATTTTCTCTTCCTCCAGACAGAAAAACAGGTCAAATTTGCAATGATCACTCTATATCACACACTACATACCCTTTACTAACAGAAACACCCTTTAAATTTAATGTTGCTTAACTAATGTTTAAGCCAACAAGCTATTTATGCCCTGTGCATGTGGCAGGTGATATGGCTTACTCCCCTTCTTATTTATAGTCATTACTTCCTCTAGCTATGAAACACATAAAATAAACTATATACAATAAACTAGTTTTTACTTGAATTTCACCATATTATTATTTAGTTCCTTGTACAAGTTCTTGGGGGCAAATAGTGACACTACTCAATCCTAACGTGCACCAACCCATGGGACCTCAGTGTGCCTGCCTCCTGACTGTCCCTGAGAAGCTCATAGGCTTGGGATGGATGCCACTGACATGTGTTCTCTCCCATGGAATCTTGGTCTGTCCAAAAATGTGCTTTCAGACACTCCTGCATCCTTCACCACGTGATGTCTTAGAAGTAAACAATCGCCATATGCCATCAATTCCTGTGGGAAACCAGCTACAAAAGATCATTCTCACAGGGAGTAAACACGAGGGATCAGTTAGCCCCCCTGACAACCTGACTTGTTGAAAAGAAGCTGTACCACATCCAGGGACAATCTGTGCTTCCACAGAGATGAAGGTGAGGATTGCAAGATACTTACATTACTCCCTTGCAAGGCTAGTCAGCTTTACACCTTCTGCTTCTCTGGCTTCTAAACCAACTAAAATGTGGCCCTGAAGGGTTCATTCCCATCTTTGGTTCCATAGTATCTTTATCCCCTACTGTTGGAGAGTGACAGAGAGGGGGTGAGAGGAATCCTGCACTAAAACGCTTTAATATGGATAGAAAAGAGGGATTTCTGGATTTATTGGAGGAAAACATTGCTTCCTCTTCCTCCCACCATGAAACCTACCATGATCATTGCTAGGTTAAAATGGCAACCTCTATCCTACTGAGGGATACAGATCCATAATGCTTCACCACATAGCAAGCACTTCAGACCAAACCTGCCTATCAACCAGAGTGGGTGCCTAACAGAACACATCTTTGCCTCCTGATACTTAACCTCTCAGCTCCCCCTGAATCCTCATATGTAAAATAAGGACAACACAGCCCATTACACATGGTTATTTTCTTGTAAATATGCGAGCTTGTTCAAGCTGTTACATTAAAATTGAGAGCTCACCAAAAGAAGAAAATGTAATATTGAGGCAAAATATAGATTAAAATGCAAGTAGAATCTCAAGGGAGAAAGTTGTCACAGATAGTTAGAACATAAAAGCTTATAAGAATAAGGTGTATGTGTGGCTCTGGGTTTCCTGGAAGCTGGGTCCTTTTTTGGCCCTTATTATCATGAAGAAAACACTAGATAGAAATTCACTAATAGAAATGTTGCACAAGGTATTTCAAGTGGAGGACACAGAAATGTGGAGGCAGTAGTGATTAATATATGTAAAACCCCCTTGCAGATTAAAGAGTTCTATTGTATGTGAGGACATTTGCCTTAGTAAGGGACTTGGTATATTTTAGAAGAATTTTGCTATTAGTTAACGAATGATGAAAAGATAGTGGGTTGAGGAGTGCTGTAGTGGAAATAAATCAGTAAGCAAATGCTTTATCACTACCTGTTGGAAAAAAAGAATGAAAAACTCTTTAGGCTATTAAGCTTTAAGACATTGATGTTCAATCAGGCAAATGGAGTCAGTTTAACCAGTGAGTAGTGGCATGTTCAAATACAGCAAAAACAAAACAAAACAAACAAAACAAAAAACGAACAACAACAACAAGTAGTTTCTTTTGGAAAAGCCAGCCTGGAAAACCTTGCAAAAATAGAAATCTAAGTCAGATACTAGGCAGGGGCCTGAGAATTTGAAAGTGCCAGGAAATGTCAGCTTCCTTGAGACATTAACATTATTTGCATAAAAAGACACCCCTCCCACACTGATCCCCAAATTAGGAGTGTCCAGGGCACCAAAGCTAGCCAAAAAGAGGACTTCAAACCAGAAGGGTGGCATTCATTGTTCATTATTTACCTGATAGCTATTGCCTTCCTTCTTCCCTGACAAGAGAAACTTGGTTTGTTAAGGTAGAGATAGAGAGTCCCTATTCTGAAGAAAGTAGTCCCTCCCTCATCCCCAAAAGATAAAGCTGTTGGTTCAGACCAGGCATAATAATTACATCCCCTCCTCCAAGCATTGCTCTTAGGATGAGCAGGTGGTCTCATAAGATATAAGTTTGCTATGAAGGACTACTAAAACCTCATTTAGAAAAATCATTCGTCCTTCCTTCTTCCTGCAGCCTGGAATAAGGGTGTGATGCCTGGATGTGAAGGAGCCACACTGTAACCATAAGGCAACAAATCTGAGTATGGAAGCCAAAATGCCATGAATAATGGAGAGAAAAAGAAATATGTTCTGTAATTGCATCATTATACTTTGGTAGCAGCTATGGACTGCCTACCTGGGCATTTCTTGACAATTAAAAAAAAAAAGAAAGAAAAAATCCCTATTTGTCTAAACTCTTGTTGAATTTTTCTATCGTTTTTATCTGCAGGCATTCCTAATTTCAACAGGAGAAAAGAATGGTGTTTATCCAGACCTGAATGAACAGGTGAGAACAAAACCTGGCGAGGAGAATGGAGCTGGGGATTTGCAGGGGGTATATGAGAGGAACTAGGGACTGGAAAGCTAGGCAAAAGCAGGACCTCTGCACAGCTTTTCATTCTAATCTATATCCACACCCACGGGTGTCCACTTTATGGCTGCAATGTCCTAGTGTCTTCTGAGGGCCCACTGGCCCCATGAGCAAGGCACAGCCAATGCTGGTTCTACTGGCACTTTGCTTTACTCACATTCCTTTCTCCTTCTGCCTTTTCATTACTCTCCTGGTGTGATGCCTGTTTGCTTATGGCTCTGATTTAAAAGTCTCCCACAGTGTTGATATGAAAACTAAAATCATAAAATGAATCAAACAAAAGACGAAGGAGGAGAAAACCTTAAGTGAGGAAGAAAAAGGATTTCTTTTGATCTGTGTCTTTCCAGTCTCCTCTCCATGCTTAGGGCTTTTCCTTAAAATAGGCCAGGGCCACACATAGGCAGGAGAAGGTCACTTGTCTGAGGACTTTTTTTGCAGGTGCTCCTGGTTCCTCTGCCATGATGGGCAGCAACACCTAGGTGGAAGCCAAGGAGAGATGCCACTTCCCTCAGGGTGGGGTCTGAGAGATAAATCAGTGGAGAAGGGATGATATTTTCTAGTCAACTGATCTCCCCAAGCTAGGCTGGAAGCAACATGAAGGGACATTTCTCCACTATGTAAGCTGGCACATTTGGAGACCAAGTTTGTGTCCATCAGCTGCTCCACCTAATCTTTTCTTCTAGACTATGAGCTCCACAGAGGAATGACTACAGCTGCCTTAGCTCCTGTGCTTATGATGAATTTCACATAGTAAATATTCAATAAATAGTGAATGAATAAGGCATGACCGTTTGGAGAGTTAGAAAGTGTTACAAAAGCATTAGTTATTGCCGTTGCTTTGGGGTATTGTAGTTGCAGTTGCTCTTCCTCATGTAATTATTTGTGATGACAAATGGGAAAATCCAATTCCCTTCTGAAAACCCAACCTTAAAAATCAAGAAGTCCATTAGTTTTGTCAAGTCAACACCGAGGCATGGCTTTTCTTAGTCCAATTTCCTTCCCTTGTGAGGGACATTACTTCATACCTCAACAGTGACTAACATGCCAGAGCAATACCCAATCCTGAGGGATGGAGAGTACTAGGGGGATAGTGTCAGATAGGGGATGCTGCTACACTCAAGTCACTGCCACAGATGGATCCACCCTCCCCTTTCCCTACACACTACCTGCCAGCCCCTAAGCAGCTTCTAATGACTTAACTATTTGATAATGTCCCCCTTTTCAAGAACACATGCTGCTTCTACTTACTTATTTTAATAGATTTTTTTACTGATTTTAGAGAAGAGGGGAGAGGGAGAGAGAAATAGAAGCATCAATGATGAGAGAGAATCATTGATCCGCTGCTTCCTGCATGCCCCCTATTGGGGATCAAGCTCATAACCTGGGCATGTGCCTTTGATGGGAATCAAACCCAGGACTTGTCAGTCTGCAGTCCGATGCTCTATCCACTGAACAAAACCAATTTTGGCACATGCTGCTTTTAAAGAAAATAGAGTTTCAGTGACTAAACTCACAGCTGTCCCTTATAGCTAAGACTGGGTTTCTGAAATTAATTTGAAAATATTCCCATCCATAAGCCCTTTGTGTGCTGCTTCCTCTTAATTTTTTTCCTCCCTCCTCTGGGTTGGTGGGTAGGTGGAAGAAAAGTTCTCAAGGATGCAGCTGTAGCTCCACCCGTAAGGTTTGAATGAAGACACTGATCACCTTCAAAGGGGACAGACTGGGGAAGCCCTGATGGGAGACCTCAAGATGGGCTGAACAGAATTTTAGGGGTCACCCCAGGGATCAGGCTGAGGCACCATAGAACTGATTCTATTATGATGTCCTATAGTGTACTTGGGAACTGTGCTGGACTTTAAGGTACCAATGGGACAATTCAGCTTCCAGCAGATCCTCATGGCCCCAACAGAGTAATTAATAGATGGATCACTTCCTATTTGTTTCTGTGCATCTTAATCCTTTGTGGAACAAATTGGGTATTTAGTAGGTAGAAGGTAGATAGATAAATGGATAAAAGAAACATTTGTCTTTATATCCCCAATAGTCAATATTGCAGATTCTCAATGCATCAAGGGCCAGAAAAGGAAGGAAAAAGTACCATCTGCTAAATTTTACCAAAAAGCAAATTAGCTCAACTGTGCTTATAGTTTCAATAAGCATTCCAGCAGCCTCCCCACTAGACCACACTGAGCAACATCCTGGCACTTCACCTTCCCCTTTCTCTGTTTTACTTTTTTTCTCCAAAGTATTTAGCTACTTATATATATATATATATGGTTAATTTTTGTTTCTTCCCACTAAACTGTAAGCTCCATTGGGGGGGAAACTTTGTCAATTTCTTTTCTATGTCACTAGAATAGCATTCTCCTAGAAAACCAGAAGAATGCCTGGAACATAGTAAATTCATAAAAATAATAAATTAATTAAAATTGTGAGAAAGAATAAATAAATTAATGTAGGAATGGTGTTTATTTTTGTTGTTGTTATTATTATTATTGTTATTATTATATTGGTAATTCTTAAGTTTTTTAAAGTGTGGTTAATATTTCCCTCACTGGGTTGTTACAGGAGGATTATATGAGATAAAGTCAATAAAGAACTTTGTATATTACCTGGCTCATAATACATACACAATAACATATTGGCTAGTATTACTATAGCCTCATCTAATACTTGCCACAATCAAATAAGGCAATAATTATCTAACTGGACCAATGAAAGAAATAAGGCTCAGAGAACATACATAACTCAACCTAGATGACATAGCTACTGAATGACAGATGTAACTTTCCAATCAATTTCTGCCTGCCCCAAAGCGTACAGCCTGTCCACTACACCATGTTGCCTTTCAGTTACATCCTGAACCCCAGGTGGCCAAGCTAAGCTTAAGATGGGGCAGGATGATAGGAAATGAAATCTCATGATAGCAATTAGATAATTTTCAGTGGATGTCTGGAAGCTTCAGAATAAGATAGTACATGTTGCATGTATGTGTACAGTAAGTATCTGCATATGCAAATGAAAAATCGATTCGAGGGGAGGGGTAGAAAGCACTTCAATTTGCTCCTGGAATGAATCTGCAATGGAATACTGATGTGTCCTGAGAAGTCCCAGATGGGATACAGCCAGGGTTTAAATCCATCTGGTTATGTCGTCATGGATAGTCAATTTTCCTCTCTAACTATGACTTCCTCTTCTGTAAAAGAAGGATCTAAAAAAACAAACTGATAACTTATGCAACTGTTCCAACTTTAACAGACCTCCCCAGGTATTGTGGGATAAATGAACTTGAGGATATGAAAAAACTTTGCTAACCCCTTATAAGTTCCCCGATGGAAAGTGAAGATACCGGCTATCCCCGAGGGAGAGGAAAGCAGAGACTCACTAATCTGAGGAAAAGCTGCTGTCTCTCCCTTTTGCCATGTGAAGTCATCTTACTTAATAAAAGAGATATGCAAATTAACCACTTCTCCTCTATGCTCACAGCCAATCAGAGTGTGTATGCAAATTAACCCACCAAAGATGGAGGTTAATTTGCATATATAGTCATGTGGAGTTGCTGGGATAGGCGTGATTCCTGCTATGAGGGGAAGGAGGTAGGTGGAGGGAGCTACTGGAACAGTGTTCCAGACAGAAGCGAGGACTTGTGGGCTCCCTGACTGGCGGGACAATGGGGATGTGCTGGCTCACGGGTGGCTGGGAGTGAAGCCAGGGGAAGGAAGGCCTATTCTTGCATGAATATCAAGCAACGCCTCTAGTCCTATATAATAATAGAAGAATATGCAAATTAGCTCTACGCTGTCAAGTCAGGACTGGTCAGCAGGAGGCATGCACAATAGGAGCTGGGGTAGCAGCTAGGGTTGATCAGGCCAGCAGGCAGGTGAGCAGTTAGGAGCCAGCAGTCCCGGATTGTGGGATTGTGAGAGGAATGTCTGACTGCCAAACATTCCCCAAGGGGTCCCGGGTTGGAGAAGATACAGGCGCGAGAGCACACACGCACACAATGTGAGCTCCTGTCAGTTTCTCTGGAGAACCAGCTGACTTCAGTAAGACCCTTTTCCCGTAAGTCCCCAATTCTGATTTCCTGCTACTTGTTCAGCACCCCATCCAAAGAGTCTGCCTATCTATAGTTGTGTCTTCCTTTACCTTTTAAAAGAAAACCTTTTTTTTCTGTTTTGATTTTGTGGTGCTTTCAGACCATATTGTCACAGTATTCTGCCTATTGCAATAGTTCCTTTCCCTCCCTTGCAATAATCCCTTTGAATAAAGTCTCTCCTTACTAAACTGATTTGTTTGTCTTTGACATTTTAAATGCAATGAATATAGGGCCTTCTAAATATATCTCAAATTCCCACACTACGCTTCACATCCATTACCCAAATTTTGCCCATCATTGATTTTTTCCTGAAGCACTACTATTTCCATATTAACTCTTATCCCCTTCCATCCCCTCAATAGACTATAGCCAAAGTGAGCTTTAAAAAAAAATGAATCATGGTCATGTAACTTCTCTACTTATAGCTATTCAAAATCTGCTACTGCCTTTAGGATAAAGTCTAAATCACTATCACACTCTACAAGTAGTGACTGTGTGATCAAGACCCCGCATACCCCTCCACTCTCTCTCATTACTCCAACCACACTAATCCATCTTCTATTCCTTGGAGTTTAACTGGTCATACCCCCCCTAATCTCTCAGGCTTTGAAACAATCTTCTTCCTGGGAGACTATATCTATCCTTGCCTGGTTACCTCTAGTTTAACATTCAAATATCAGCCCAACCATCATCCCTTCAGGAAAACTTCCTGATTCCCCAAGTAGGCCTGGCTATTCATACTTCTCAAGTTTAACAAATATTGGAATTGCATGTTTAGTTGGTAAATATTCGATGCCCTTCTCCTATGGTTAAACTGTAAGCTCTATGATGCCAAGAATGGGTCCATTTTTTGCTCACCACTGTACTGCTGAAATGCTAGCATAGTATCTGGTATATTATGGCCACTAAATAATATTTGAATAAATATCATTTAAAATGACAGTGTGAAGTATATTATAATATGCAAGAGCTACCTTTTATATATCATATGCCATTGAAATGTTGAATCTTTGGATAAAATGACCCCACCCCCCAGTTTTATTGAGAGATAATTGACATACATCACTGTATAAGTTTAAGGTATATAACCTAATGACTTATATGTATTCCAAAATGATTATCACAAATGTTTAGTTAACATCTATATCACATATAAACACAGAAAAAGATTTTTTCCTTGTGATGAGAACTCTGAGGATCTATTCTCTTAACAGCCTCTGCTCTTGTCCCAGCTTTCAAATGCACCATACAGCAGTATCCTATATAATAAAAGCCCAAAATTCAAATAGTTCGACCAGGATTTTGACCAAGAGTTCAACTACTCACATGACATGGCTGACTACCAGGGGGCAGCATTGAACTTGACGGGTGTCAGTGATGTAGTGCTGGTAGTGGGCAGCAGTGGAGGCACTTCTGGCCCCAGTGGGCTCTGGCAAGAGCAGGACTGCAGCAGGATGGTGGAGCAGTGAGTGGGTGGTGCCAGACCAAGGCAGGTGTGATCAGGGGCTTGATAGCCCTGCTGATCGCCCTGCAGACAGAGACCAGCAGTGGCAGCAGGGTTGGGTCCATTGCCTGGCTCCCAGGTGCTGAGGAGACAGGCAAGGGGACCTGGCCCCCAATGATCACACTGCAGGTGGAATGGTGGAGCAGGTGAGGGGTAGACACCAGGCCATGGAGGGGTGCCAGGTGGGGCTGCAAGGCTGCGAGCAAGAGCTGCGGCTGTGAGCCTGAAGGTGCGAGCTGGAGCCCAATCCCTGCAGGCCACCCCAAGGG
The DNA here is from genome assembly GCF_014108245.1 of Pipistrellus kuhlii. Classification (NCBI taxonomy): domain Eukaryota; kingdom Metazoa; phylum Chordata; class Mammalia; order Chiroptera; family Vespertilionidae; genus Pipistrellus; species Pipistrellus kuhlii. The sequence goes on from NW_023425404.1 coordinate 8,755,121, forward strand.
ACCACACTCATGCATGAATTCATGCAGTGGATCTCTAATTAACTATAGTCCTCTTGTTAAAATAACTGTATTTTAATCTTGCATCTGAAACTGTGTTTATTTTATCAGTCAAGGAATAGCAAATAAATAGACCAGTAAGCTAGAAAGGTTGTGTGCTTATGTGTTTGTGTGTGCGTTTAGTGATCTTTGCAGATGCAGATGTGTTTTTTGGCTTTCTTTTAGGCCTGGATTTTTATACTCATAGCCTGATCCAATCCTAGTAGAAGTTTCTCTAACTCCTTAGAAAGAATTCTTACCATGCACATTGTTTTTAGAAGTAAATAAATTGAAGTTCTATTCTAACTGAGATCTAAACTCATTCTATTCCCACTTCATCTTTGACCTCCAATCAATCTTGCATCTGAAACAAGATCATTCATACAGCACTAAGAATGAGATCTTGGTTAAATGGCTTTATGTTCAATCTATCTTCCTGGGGGCAGTCATCTGCTGTTTTCAAGGTGACCTTGAGTTCCCTGAAGTCTGGAGACATCCCTTACCCTTTGTTCTTGTCGTAAAGACAGTCACATAATAAGGTCTTAATCAATATTTGTTAAATGGTAGTAACCCATAGTAATAATAGATGGTTTTCTACAAATATTCTACAATATTAGTCTTACTCTCACACAAATATCCCTTCAATAATTCCCTAAATCTATTTCTCCTATCCTTCATATGCACAGTATCCAAATGCAATATAGTTGCCTTCTTACAAAATTCTGGTCAGGAAAAGTTTCTATTTGGAGAGAAGACAAGCTATTAAACCTCATTAATTTAATTAGCAGTCTCTGTTGCTTCTGACTACTCTAAATTGGCTCTTATAGCATGGACTGATGCCTTGACATTGGTACACTCTGTTCCAATAATTATGCTCCTTCTTTAGAAAATTACATTTGAAATAAACACACAAACTAGGTTTCCTGTGGGAAATTTTGCCTGTGAGCATGAAATATAAGCCTAGAACAAGGTAATCTGCATGAGAGAGAATATATGGGTGATAAAAAATATTTGTTAAGATTTTAGGTGAAAAGATTGAGGGTGCCTGTGCCCATAACCTATCACCATCAACAAATGTGTGGTAAGCACATTCTATATGACAGGCCCTGGGCAATGGAGAAGATATGGTTATGGCCTAAATCAGGCTATCTAATGTATAAAGTCTGAAATTAAAAAATAAAATAAAAGCAGAACAGATACAAAATAAATAAAATTAAGAGGTGCATTAGTAGAGGCAAGGACCTCAGTACCAGAAATAATAGCCTGAATACCAAAAACCTAAGCAGTACAGATTCCTCAAAGCTGTAATAGAACCTAAAGCAGGAAAAGAATTCCAGACTTTAAGAGTAATTTAGTACAGATTACAAGAGTGGAGTTCATTGATTCTGAATTTTTTTAAATGTATCCAATCAATCATTCCTTACTACTCCTAAAGAGCCCAAGTGTCCCACTGGTCTTTCCCAGCCTCCTCCATTGTTTTACAGAACAAATATCAAACCAGGTATCAAATTATTCTGCCTCACCTCTAGGTTCTAAAGCTGATGATCTCCTGGAACTGACCTGGCGATGTCTTAGGCTTCATCTTCTTAAGCCCTTCTGCAATCATGGTCATAAGCATCCTCTGCATTAAAATCAGAGCTAGTTTATCATCTGGTCTAGGAGATAATCTCTGAAGAAGGATATAAATTCCTAGAGATCTGATGAGTTGAGGTGTCAATAGAAATGTATTTCAGAACCAAAGGGCTGCAATAGATAGGAAAGAAAACTGGGATAGTACAAAAGGATCTGATGTCCTCTGAAGCCTCTTAGGTTGGAAAAGGGTCTTGTATATCTTATCACACCAGATGGGGACACAATAGAGCTTCATAGAATGGATCAATAACTAGTCTTCTTTGATCAATTGCTGGTTATTAGTGATAATAAAATATTAGGTGGTCTTCTATGGTTGACTGTACCCTTGTTCACAATTTTTCACACCTCACCTATTTTTGAATTATGCATCTGCATAGTTCACATCACTATAGTGGATGGATGTAGTGTAATAGCCCCTCAATGAAGGGCTTGCACTGGCTCAAGGAATGTGGACAGCAGTGACAATGTGCCAGATGCAGAGTAAGGTCTCAGGAAGTACTAGATCCAAGTTTTCTCCTGCCCTCCTTCTATTTTCCAAGGGAATAACATTCCCTGGGTAGTTTTTGGCCTTGGGAAAATGTGGAGATCATGGAGCTGACTCTAATATAATTTTCAAACCTGAATCTGTGTCTGGCTATTTCACAGCAAGTAAGAGAGAATCATGGATTGGCTGCCTCCTGTATGTCTCCAACTAGGAATTGAGTTCCCAACCAGGGCATGTGCCCTGACTGGGAATCAATCACTGGTCCACACAGACCAGGCAGAGATAGTTTCTTATCTGGCATAAAAGGCAATCTCTGAAGCAAGATATACATTCCTAGAGATGAGATGAGATGAGATGAGTTGAAGTGTCAATAGAAAGATATTTTAGAACCAAAAGGCTATCCATAGATCTATCATAATAAAATTTAAAGGTTTTTTATTGTAAGCTACTTAATTTTGGAGTGGCTTGTTAACATTATTGAGGTACTATTTGGCAAATGTAGCTATGTGATCATTAAAAATCATATTTTTAGATATTTTATTTATGATTTGAGACAAAGATAACATATCTCCAAACTGAAATTATGGCATAATTATGGAATTATCACATAACTGGATTGATGAGATAATTCTACCTGAATAACTCAGGACAGAAATTTCATTTTAAAATTACTACAAATATTTTTTATATATGCATTTTCGAAAGGAATAGAATAAAGCATGCCAATATGTTAAATAATGACTCTTTCTAGTTGGTATAATTATGAGTGATTTTTTTTCTTTTTTTATTGTTTGCCATAAAATGGGTGTTCAATTAATATCAGCTAAAAAAGGTTGAATTAATAAATTTTCATATATTTTAAATTTTCCACAGTGAACAGATATTGCTTTTGAAATCATAAAAATCAATGTTCATTTTTTAAATGGAAATCCATGACCTAGAATGTTGGCAATAACCCAATAATGACAATTTTTAATGAAGCTTCTTCACAACCATGGTAAACACTCCTAACAGAGCTATAATCCAGAGATTCATTTATTGAGTAGCATTTTATGAAGAAAGAATAACATTCCTACAAAGTCAAGATTCATTAGGCCAATTGCTCCATCAAAGCCTGGAGGAACACACCAATCTAGTGAAAAGAAATGGGATGGGTCAAACATGTTCTACACATAGAAAAGAAATGAAGTGTTTTTGAAGAGGTTGAAGGCAATAAAGGAAGGAAGGTGAAAGAAAAGTGAGGAAGAAGTGAGAGGATTAAAGAAAGGGAGAAAGAAAGGGCAAAAGAAAATTTACAAAGAAAGCATTCTGTTCAGCTTCATCCTATGAACATATTCATTCACCATCAGACCATCATCATCATCTATCTCTATTTATAAAAAGACCAGGGGACACCACATTGGCTCTTGTGCAGCAGCCAATGCATTTCATCAAGTAAGAATGATACCCCAGTGTACTGCTATACAATTCCCACTTATATTTTAACCACCTGGTTTTACAGTCCTTTCTCCCTCTTGCCAAGTCCCCTTCTAATTTATCATAGTTCAAAAGGAGATGACTTTCAGTCTAGACAATGTGCTTGCAGAGGCCTTGGGGCCTGTTCTTCCCTTCTACTAGCTGCCACCAGAGAGTTCTAGCACCAGCTCACCTTTTATAGCAACCCTCAGGCCAATCATTCAGAATAAACAAAGGTCAATTACATCCCTCCATTAAAAAGTAGATATCATTGCCATATCAAGCCTAAAAGATGGATAGAGAAAGGAAGAAAGGACTATGGGGTTGATCAGAAAGAAGTAATAAAGAACAGAAGAAATAAAGAAAAAGAGGGGGAACGTTAAGAGTAATAGGGAAGGGACAAAGGAACAGAGTGGGAGGAAGCAAAGGTGTATCACTCAATGGGAGCTCTACTCACCATGTAGAGCAGCAAGGTCAGCTCCATTGTTTAAAATGATGAAAGCCCTTACCCTGGGTGCATATGCCTGCTTCTCCTTCTATCCAAGCGTTATTCTTTATTTTTTCCATGCTTGCCCATGTGTTCACTTTAAACAATATACCGAATAAGACCAGCCTAAGGGAGCTCTGGAGTGATTTTTCTCTAGGCCATTCCTCCTCTACCTACCAGAAAATCATAATGTGTGTGTGTGTGTGTGTGTGTGTGTGTGTGTGTGTGTGTACATGCAAGTGTGTCTTAGAGTATGTTGTGGACCTAGATAAATTGTTACAGGGCAAAGTTTGTCTTCTTAGTCCTGAGCTGCACCTATTTCATGCTTTTCTGGACTTGTCTCATGGAACCCTAAAAGTCCTTTCTCTTTACTTGGGAACCAAGAATGCAGGCAAGAAGATGTGGAAGATTTTGACTATTTCTCAAAATCTTGAAATTACTCTAAATGGGCAGCTTCCCGTCTGTTATTCCTTAGTCCAGCCCTGAAAATCAGTGTTTTATTTTTCCTTTACAATGTTGCTGATAAAGAATGTGTTGGCCTGAGCTGGCCTCAATATGTGGTGCTGGGAGACCATATGAAAACAATAGCCAAACACTAATGGGCCACAGCAGGAAGCTCCAGATAAGGGACTGCAGAGAAGATGGATATTTTAAAGGCACAGGACTTTGGGCTTTCTCTCCCTGGGGAAGTGTGCTAATCCCACAGATTTCATAAAGTTTCTGATTTACTGATCTCTCAGAAGGCTCTGTTGGGGTTTGTCATTTTGATGAGAATGCCTTACTGTAAAGGTTAAATATGCTAAGAAGCATGAAATGATCTTCTCCAAGAAATATTGCATCTCCTCACCAGGGAAATAACCATCCAATCGCCCACAGAAGGGGGCCTTTCAAGCACCATTTATACCCAGAGTTTCCAGCCCTAGGTGTCAGATGCTCTTTTCACTTCCAAGTCTTCTCTGCTGGGCTGGATTTATTTGTTGTTCCTGGGGTAAGATAGGATGGGTAATGAAAGGGAAAAGAGAAATGTATCCATGTCTTTTCTCTTTATGTATTTTTGAAGAGTTTAAAGAATATATTTTAACCACACAAGCAAGCAAAAAGATATTACAGAAGAAAAATAATAAAACAATTTATGTAATTACCCAATACATGATGAGCATGCTCTTACATTTAAAACCAAAGAAAGTAACATTGGTACTATATATCTATTTGACAAGTATGTAGTAAAGAATTAGTTCTCCAAACTTTAAATGTCTTATATTAGAGAGTTCTTCAATGCACAATTTTCAGTTCATAGTTCTTCTCCCTAAATCAATCGACAATATTTTAAATAAAATTTATCAAGAAGAAAGAAGATGAAGAGATTAGTCAAAGAATATGTATGCACAGACCATGAACACAGACAACAGTGTAGAGATGGTCAGAGGGAAGGGGAAGAGGGCTGGGTGGAGGTGGGCAAAGGAGGAGAAACTGGGGGATGTCTGCAATAGTGTCAAAAATAAAAATTTTAAAAAATTACCAGAGGATGATCAAATGCCTTTGCTATAATGCCATTATTCTACTGCTTAGTAGGTGAGAGGTATATTTTTATAAAAATATATTTTTATAAAATATGCACAGATTATGCTTGTGTGTGTATATATATATATATATATATATATATATATATATATAGAAAAATATAATCATAGGGGAACCAAAATGAGGGACTAAGAACATTATAATCTTTGAGTAACTCATTTCCTATGTGGAGGCTACAGGTTCCTCATCTAAAACTGGGGATTAAAGGTGTTTCTGCTACAAACCATAATGGTTATGCTGAGAGGCAAGCAAGATTATATCTGGGTCTCTGGCAATATAATTTTACAACACTTTATTCTCTGTTTTCTTTGAGTTAATTAAGTTTTAGGTTTTGAGTCTTTTATTCATGTCAGTTACATGTCTGCTGTCTCTTAAAACAAAACCCAGGATAAAATAGAGTAGAAAAACATCTCAAAGACTAGAGGAAAACTATGTACATGCACTCTATATGCAATCATTGTGCACTTAGGAGCAGAATCCTCAATATTGGGTGTCATCACTACAAAATTCTAAAGAGACCAGAATATAGAAAATTTAAAAATATAACTTTCCTACTTCTTTAAACAAAATAAATATTTTAATTCAAATATAGCTACTTTTATGAGAAAGAGAAAGTACAATTTTTAACCAATTACAGTTGTAAATACATGAGACACAGAGTTTATCCTTGTATTATTATTTATTTATCATTGAATTATTTCCATATGAAAAACTGTAAACCTACTTTTGCCCAAGGCTGGGTATGGTATGCAAATCTTGGTCACCTTTATTTATTAATTCCTCAAAATCTGGGATTACACCAGTCATGTCTTGCTTCCTTATACAAAACATTTGAAGTGTTGACAAAAGCATGCTTTGGTATCTTCCCTTCTGCCATAATCTTCCTTCCAACATTACACTTTTAAACAGAAAAATCCTATCTAGGTCACTTCTATAACCCAAGAAACACACAGAATACAAACATTAGACAGAGAACTTTTTCATTCTTTAATTATAGGATTCTAGATTCAGAAAGGGGCATGTTTATTTATTATCCATGTGAGCATATTATATAAAATGACAGAGGGACCCAGTAAACCAATTAAGCAGCCACTATTGATATTCTCAATGGTAAGTATGGAAACTGAGGCAGAGAAAGGATATGTAACATATGTTCAGAATGAGACCGGCATGTGCAGGTGATGCCTAGCTACATCCCCTTGTTACCTCCAGAGAATATCCAACTGATTTGAGATGGCTGAGTAGTAGAGAGGGAAGAAACACTAGAATTCTATGGCCTAACTCCTGTTCTAGGCCATTCTTTAGTTGGGTACAGTTGGTTAGTAAATCGTATCAACACTGCCCCTAATATCCATTAGATGCACCCTCAAAATGTGACCTCAGTTTGAGCTCTTCTTATTCCAAAATAATATAATGCTAATCTGTTGGCCTACTGTTTCCCACATGCCACCCATCCTCCATCAGAGTGCTCCAATATTATTGTCCCATTGATAAAAACCCCTTGTATCCTATAAGATCTAAATGTGGGAGAGCAAACCAGGTGCTTCACAGCTGATCCTTCCACTCCTCTAGCCACACCTTCTAAAATACCCCCTCAAATTCCTTCTCCTCAATCCCCAAGTCTTAGATTCCATCTCAGGAAAACTTCCTGTTTATTGAAGTCACCTCTGCATCTCTATTCCTTCTACCTGGAATACTTTTTTTTTCATTTTTTTATTAAGGTATTATATGTGTACATATTTTACCATTGCCACCCCATCCCCACCCTAGTCCGATACATGCCCTCACCCTACCTGGAATACTTTTACCTACCTGGTCTACCTGTAAGATTCCTGCAACTCCACCAAGCCTCAGCTCTAGTGTCACACAATCTGTGATGCTATCCATGATAATTCTACCTGTACTTGTGCCCCACCTGTCTCAGATATCAGAATTTATTGACATGTTTATGAGAAGTGGCATAATCAACGTTTTGGCACCCAGAGGCTCAACACTGTGCAGTTCTTGGAACACAGTACTCAATAGGTCCTTGTAATGAATGAATTTGGCCCTTAATTTCTCCATCTAGAAAATAAGAATAATAAAATGAAACCTGCAGAGTGGATGTGAGGGTTAAATGGCCAGTGTATATACAAAGTAGGCACAACATTTTTCTCAATAATCCACACTGGAACAAGGAAGAATTTTTCTATCTGTGAAAAGACACATGGAGCCAGATATGCTAGAACAGGCTATGACAATCCCCTTGTGTTACATTTAAGGCACTTGTTTTTCATAATTTAGTACCAACTCAATTTATAGCATCCATAAAGGGTAAATATCTGCTGGCAGTTAAGCAGCTTTAGAAAAAGCAGTAATAAAGGTACAGAACAGCAATATAAATGGCTGCTGTGTCCCTGCATTTGACAGAACCACAGCCAACAGCAGGTGTGACGCAGTCCTAAGCAGCTGTCATGCACCATCCCAAAATGCTGGCCTTCTCTCTCTCAGACTGCACACAGGCCATGATGGAGAATTTTCAAAGATCTCCAAAGCCCCCAGCCTATTCTGAGACCTCTTTAGCTTTATGAATCCAGAATAATAGAATCTCCTTCCCTGGATCTATTTTTTGGAGGGACAGAAATAGCTATGATCTTGGGCACCTCAGACCCTGACCTAGTGGAATGACACTTATGTAGGGTTCATGGACTGTGACAATTTCCAGAAATCATACAATTCTGGATCTGGAAAAAGAAAAACTTAGAAAAGAGGGAGAGAAAAAAATAAAAGTCTGAATCTGAGCACCGATATGGACCTCACCATAGATACATGTGTCTAAGTTAGGTATTAAATGATTAGGAAAAAAAAATAAAGATACATTGGTTGATGATAATGAATTGTGCATTTCTTGAAAAGTCCCTTTCTCTGATACATGTCATTTCACATCTAAAAGGGGTACACAATGGATAGGAAAGGAGACTGCCTTTTAATGCTCTTATGAAATCCAAGGTTATATTCATTAATCTATCAATTAAAACTTCTAGTACATGGGTCTGAAGTATTCCCAGAACATCGAGGCATTCATCTTCTTAGATGAGTGAATCAGAGAGGTGACAAGTTCAATGTAGTTCTATTATAACTAAACCCAGCCTCCTAACCCAGACAGTCCTGCAAACTACAAGCAACAAGGACTCACGTTCCTGTCCTCCCCTTCACTCACCTTTACCTCTTGTCTCAGGATGAGAGAAGATATTGCCAAGCAGATGACATTTGAGGATCACGGAGTTTAGAACTGGAAGGGCCCTAAGAGAGCATGAAGCCTAATTGCCTCATTTTAGTTTTGCATAACATAGATACCAGAGGATCCAAGAAAGAATCTCAAGGACACATCTAAATAAAGGGCCTGGACATCCCTGGGGAATGGGGCAGATCCTCAATGGCACTGGAATCGGTGAAAGCAAATAGGATTATTATATTTGACCTTGGATACCAAAGTTTCTTGTGTTTACACACAACTAAGTCAGTCTGATCAGGCCCCAGGGGATCTAGAATCACTTATAAAGTAGTATATCATGTTGGACATATTTTGTTTTATTTTTTTTCCCTATAATTAGTATTTCCTGAATCACTGCCCTTGATAGACTGCATTTCAATTTGCAGATCACTTCTCCATCCCCTTCACTAGATTGAGTCCATCAAGGAAACTGAAACCATGTATTCTATAAATTTGTATCCTCACAATTTAGCTCACTAAGTCTAGTATAGAGAATAGCTAGATACCTACTTATGGAATTGCTATGTGAATATTTTAAGAAGCATCAGATGCTTCCTTTCCTGTTTCATTTCCTATAGTTTAGGGGATCAAAAGCCACTGAAATTAAAGCTACTTAAGTAGAAATGTGTTATGTAGATATTTTGATAATCTAACTTTAGTACTCTAAAGAAGGCACAAAATGAACTTGAGATTTTCATAATAATATGACTTGCTATCCAGGGTCTAAAGAAGAGATCAGCATAGACCTAGGATGATGGTGGTGAAAAGGGAGAGAAGTGGGCAGATACAGGATGGGTTTAGATAAAGCATCAACAGTAACTTACTGAGGCAGACAGAATGAGAATAAAGAAAATTCAAGGAAAACCTTAAGGACAATGGTAATATTATTTAGTGAGATGTGGAAAACTAAAAGTAAAAATGTCTAGGGCAGGAATGAGGACCTCAAATTTCTTTTTCTCAATGTTGTGATTAAGATACCTATCAGATATTCAAATGCAGATGTTAATAGATAACTGGGTATATATATATAGGATTCCATAGAGACTTCCAGGATAGAGATCCTGATTTGGGAGTCACTGACATACAGATGACCTTTGACATCCTGGCAATGGATGAGGACACCAAGAGACACTAACCACTAGGCAATCTTGACTCTCAGTGCTGTACTGTACAGACTGAGGAGCCTATACAGACCACAAATAGACACAATACAGAGGACTAGGGCCTTCCAACATTTAATAACCATATAGTATGACCACACTGCTAGAGATGGTAGGGAAACAAAGATATTTAAATGCACTGTTTTTCCCTTTATGACCTTACAATATAACCTCTTTCATATATCCAATGTGACAGAAAGTGCAATGGATTAGGAACCAGAAATCATGAATTTTAATCACTCTAAAACTACTCCAAGTTAAAGTCATGTTAACTTCTTAGGGTTTCTAATTCCGTACCTACTAATTAGATATAAATAACATGAATGGTATGTATTAATGTCTTGATTCCCATGTGGCATCTAAATGATGCACTCTAGCCTCACCTAAAAGTGGTGTTTCATCTAAAGGTGGTTTCTCACCCTTCCTTCCCAAAAAGAATGTGCTTCTGTGGCTCTGGGGTGCATAACAGCCATCAGAGGGGTTGGCTGAAAGAGAAGTTCCCGAGCTGAAAGGGGGAATAGCTGTTGCCTTCACTCTTATTCTGTTAGAACAAGAGTCATTGGAGAGAACTCAAAATATCTTTCTTTCTCGGTTTTCAGATGGTATTTATGTCAGATGAATGGAATCCTGGAGACCAGAGGGAAGAGTAGATTTATCCTCTCCATCACATTTTCTTGGCTCTACAAATTAATATTCTTAAAGACGTTGCATTCCCATGATCTCTAGAAATACTTTCTTTTATCAGATAGAAGTAGTTGTGCATGGTTGGACATCTGTAATAGGACATGGCCATATGGATGAGGGTACCCTGAGCTTACCCATTTAAGGATGAAAGATCATGCTTTGTGTTTTTATATATAAAGGCACACATGAGTGATCCTTTATATCTATTCTAGGTAACTTCCTACACACAGAGAGCTGACTGGTGAACCAAATTAGGCCAAGTAGATTCTCTTTCCAGAAAATATAAACTCTGAATGGAAAAGTCCAGAACCTAGAGGTCAGAAGTGGTTAATCATTTCAATTGCAGTGCCTTGTGGTCCCCAGAGTGGTCCCACTTCTTTTTTAATACATCCTTAGTGAGATCTTCAGTTGATTGATACCTCCCTTGGTAATCATGAAGCAAATCCTCTTCCTTGACTCTGTTAGCTATAGTCCATTCTGTAACTTGCAATCAAGAAAACCTTAACTAATAAGTATTACTGTCCCCAATTTACAGATGAGGATATGAGACATAGAATTAAGAGGGAAAGTAGTTGTAAATCATCTAGCTAGTAAGTGACAGAACCAACACAGCAATCAAGCGCCATCTGGCTCTAAAATTCATGGTACTAAGCACTAGGCAATCCTGACTCTGTGCTAGACTATGGGTTATTTTCCTTGTCAAGGAGATGAACTTATGCTGGGCCCTATTTTCCTTCTTGCTAAATAAATTATGGCACTCAGAAAAAAAATCCAGAAAAAAAAGGATAGAATTTGTAGCTTAAATTAAAGCTCAATGGTCCACAAATAAATCAAATCCATAGCCTTGCCTATGGACACTTGACTCCCATCAAGGGAACTAAATAATTTGGCTACACTGGAAAGGAGAAGATGTTTATGTTATCTCAGGTAAATTTATTCTATATCCTTCAGATAGACAAGCTAGAATGCTTCCCCTGTACAACAGGGCTCCACATGATGGCAGGTGGTCATCCAGCAGATGACAGCATTTCAACCAAACTGATTGGTATTCAGTAGCTAAAACAGGCTTTTGCTTTTTAGGTCATGGAGACTTTTCTCACTTCACTATGAATAACAAACCAAAATAGCTACAGCTGAACAACCGGAATGGGTAGATGTATCTACATCTTCTTAGGATAGTATCAGATCATGATGAAAAATCTAAATATGACATCAAGCTAATTGTTATATGTCAAGATTTAGAGTTGCTTATTTTCACAGGCAGATTTAGTACACTCTTTTGAGGACACAAGTAAGAACCATCCATTTTTACTCTGAGAAAAATAATCATACAAATTAACCTCAGTTTAACATATATATTTTCCAGTTCTCTTGCTTTATTCCCTTATTGTGGGCTGATGACTTTGATCTTAGAATCATCTCTTAAACTGAACTGCTTTCTCACTTAGTTCTTGCGCTATTTTGATCTGAACTGGGCCATCCCCAATTCTACTTCTATAAATACCACTTTTCAGCATCTTACCTATTTTATATAAACAAATACTTTTCTAACACTACTGTTTCTGCTGTGGGGCCAGATATACCAAGAGACTGACCTCTCTATGAACCCCAAGCATGGGATATAGTTTAGGCTAGATGGGACATACTGTATTAGCAATTATTTTAAACTTATCATATTTATCACAAATGATGAATTCTAGGCTTATAATTAATGCTTCTAGAAAAAAAGATTTAAAAGAAAATGGTAAAGTGAGTGACCAGGTTGAGAGTGTTATGGTGGATGGAGCAGCATTCCTTGATCCAAAGTGGATCATGCTCCTATATAAATAATCTTAACAAATACTTAGCCTTCACCACTCTTCAGAAGTGCCTATAGTGAATATTGAGGGTGATAGGTATAGAGAGACTATAATTTTATTAGAAATAAAAGACAAGAAAATAAACAAAAAACCTGGGCCCATTTTTCTGACCATCACTCCCCCATATAGACATGGCCTCTCCCATCTGTGTGCCCTACTGTTCCCCTACAGACATATAGCATAACACCCACCACATGTTAGACATCCCTCACATCTCCCTTTGTTACCCATGAAGGGTTACAAACCCCTTGATCAAAATCAGGGACTGTCAGCTTATTTGAAAGTCATGTATCTAATACAATTTCTGGAACATACTAGGATTTCATGTCTTTTGAGTGTATGAAAATGAATAAAAGATACTCAAAAGCATCTCCCCTGAGGAATCAGTTTCAATAAAGAAAAACAATGTCCTTGGGAAGCTCTATTTTCTTTGCTAGCAGAGTGGAGTCCTATCATTTTTACACTCCACTGATTCTTTCTGAACATGGTGTCAGGAACAATACAGAGCCAAAAAACAATTAGTGGGGGAACAAAACAATCAGTCTGGAATTTGAGCGACATATAGATCAAATGTCTTCAATTTGCTAGATTCCTTCTCATTTGGCCAAAATGGATGACTCTTGGCTGCACTGTACCAGGAATAATTGTCCCTCATATATCCCCAATCAGCTGCCTTTTAATGACTGCTCAAAAATGTCAATGTAAAAGGCAGCGACTTTCACTGTCCTTGGAAAATTTGGCCACGACCCATTGATCTGCCCTTGAAATACGGTAGGTGAACTCAGAGATACTTTCCACAGATACCTATAGTCACTGCAGCCTATAGCCAACAACCACAAAGCCCTTGACTTGGGAAGAAGTCCAAGAGGAGGAAGTAATATGTCTAAAGTAACCTTAGTTCTTATACTACCTTTATAGACTGTGGAAGATCTGCAATACCCGGGCTTACACCAAATCTGTCTCATACATCTCAAAGGCCAAATGACCTTTCTCTCTCCAAATCAGTCCGAGGGTAGTATGCCCTACAAAGAGATTTAGAAAGCATCCAGGAGCTTGACAGACTGACCATCCCCATGTGGTCCACTTCTATTCCACGTTGCTGCCTCCTTATCTTAGCTTAAGTTCTGGTTGTCACACTTTGAATTTGAATTTAAATTCCATAAGCTCCAAGAGGGCTCACTCTATCCTTCACACCAATGTTCTACACCTATATCCTGTTTTGGGTTCAACTGTATGGAAGACTGTAGTTCTCTTGAAGCATATCTTAACTAGTAATATAGTTGACCTCACAAAAACCACTCCTTGAAAACATCTTTGACTGGTCATCCAATTCCTATGCCAGGATTTGCCTCATCACCAGACATGATATTGGAAAATTCTGGCCACTGGTGCTAGTCTTTAGAGATAAGATCCTGCAGGTTCCTCCTCAAGAAAATCTTTTTTTTTTTAATCTCCATGTCCTCCTAGTCTGGCCCACAGGTATCATCTAGGCCACTACCTTTATCATTGTATCACTGATAAATCATAGACATGGCCTCTCCCATCTGTGTGCCCTACTGTTCAGCTCCTCAGTTAAATAGATGATAAGCTTTTTGAGGGCAGAAACTACCTATAATAGAAGCAGTATCCATAAAGTACTAGAATTACACTTGACAACTGTGTAGATTATTTTTTCATATAAAATAGAGGTTATCAACCTACAAGCAATCAGCTTGATTCTGTATGCTTGGTATTTAAAACAATAAACCAGGCTGCAATCTGGATATGGCTTTGAGACTGAAATCTTCCTGTCTTGATGTTGTCTCTTGGCTTGCCTTTATCTATGCCCTCTACCCAAACTGTAAATTCAGTGCAAATGTAAGATTCAAAAGTGGTGCATGGGAAAGGGCTACTTTCACTATTCTGACCTGTTCTAATCTGTCAGCCCCCACTGTTTGCTCTCCAATTTTCAGCAACTCTCCTAACCTTCCCCCCCACCCCGCCACATCACTCCACTTTGTCCAGATCCTCAACTGTTCCACAGTCTCTTATTTCTCTCCCTTGGCATGTCCTTCCTGTCAAGAACACACATCTTTCTCCCACCTCTTTGTGAAGCTTACTCCTATTCATATTTCAAGTCTCAACTTGCATATTTCTCTTTACAGAAGCTTCCTATGAACTCCTATAGTTTGTCAGGTCCACTTGTGAAGGTCTCCCAAACTTTTCTCTACTTTACTTTTAATGATACTGAATGACAATAATTATGACTGCAACAATCACTGACACTTATTAATTGCTTTCCATAGTTCAGGACCTTACCATAGTGCAGGACTCACTTCATTATTACCAATACTTTGTGATTATCCCCATTTTACAGATGAGGAAATCAAGTTTCAAAGAGATTGATTATCTTGATATTGTAAGGTTCACATCACTCCACGAGGGCCATATTTCTCACCTGGCCCTAGAGTTCATGTTCTTAATGAATATGTTACCCTGTCTATTAATAAACTCATCATATTTAAAATGATTTATTCAATGGCTAAATATTCAACTAGGAAACAAGCCCCTTGAGAACAGGGGTGGGTCTGTTTTATTCAGTAGTATATTTCTAAAGCCTAATCCAAGAGCTGGCATGCAGAGAGCTCCAAAAGGCCTGAGTTCAATGAATAAATAAAACACCGGTTGGTTAATCCATCCGGAATCCCAGAAGAGGGATTCCGGATGGATTAACCAGGCAACACTAGTCTCAGGATTCACCCTCTCTAAATGAAAGATCTCTGATAATCAAAAGTAGTATCATGATCATGGCAATGTTTATCCTTCACTTTCCCTTTCTGCAACCCAACCCTAGTCAAACAAATCCAAGCATCCAGAACTAGAAAGGTCGCCACCTGAACAGCAGTAAACCCAAGAAAACTCCTCTAGAAGAAAGAAAGCACAGATAGGTCCAAAGGAAACAAAGCAGAGGTCTCTCCACAGGCACCCCTATAGTAATCCCACTCACCTAGTCCCACCCACTGAGACACAGCATGCCTCCCACAGCGGCCTACTCACCCCTTTCGCAGGTTCTTCCCCAGTAGCCAGTGCCTGTACAGTCGCAGATGAAGCGGTTCCAGCCGTCCTTGCACACAGCATTGTTCTTACAGGGGTAGCTGTCACACTGCTTAGCGCTCATCCGTGAACAGGAGGACTTGACGCCCGCAGCATTCTGCATCTCCGCCAGCTGCCGGATGTTCTTGCTGCGCCCGTCGATGAACAGGTCACGGATGCAGCCCACGTAGCCGTAGTTGAGCATGGCGGTCCAGAGCTCAGTGGGGAGGATGAGGCCAGCACGGTTCTCTGGCAGCCCACCCAGGTACATGTCCCCCTCCAGGTCTAGGATCTCGCTCTCCCCACTGGCGGTGAAAGGGGTGCGCCTGCTGTTCACTGATATGGTACCTGGGATGGGAGGAGAGAAAGACAGTGAGCTCACAGCTCCTTGGCATCATAGGTGAGGCTGCCATTCAATGAATCAAATGAAAGGAGCCCAGTAGGTGAATTCTGAGACTAGTGTTGCCTGACCAGGAGAGAGCAATGCAAACAAGGGAACCAAATGCTACAATGTAATAGAAGCTAATCCAGTTTCAATCTCTGCCAGATAAAACACCCTGGTCCATAGGAGGCGCCAGGGCAATCGCAATGGCCTATTATCATCTCGGATGATGTCTCTTTTTCTACCTAAAAGTCCATACCACATGATTGAAAGCATCACATTTCCTGCCTGTGTTGCAATCCCGCTCTACCATGTACTATTAGCTGTAACCTTAAAGAAGCTTCTTAACCTTCCTGGGCCTTAATTTCCTCATCTATAAAACTCAGACATAATTATCCCCACTGTACAGGTGGGTATGATGATTAAATGAGCTCATGTATATTAACAGTTCTTACTCTGTGCCTGGGACAGAGTAAGGGCTCTGCAAGCACTTGCCTGAGTCTTACTGACTGGCTCGGCATGCCTAGAAGGATGGAACCCTACATATGGATACTCTATATACTAGCATTAGCTACCAGGCCTGCCAGTTAATATTTTGGATATTGTCTTTGATAAATTTGAACTGGAACATGTTTACTTACTCATTTAACAGATATATATTTAATACCGCTTCTGTTTCTGGTACAGTGCTATACATAGAGATGAACTTGACAAAGCATGTACTTTTTCTCATGGAGCTGATGTTCCAGGGAAGGGGGGCAGAAAATAAACAAGTCATCCATAAAACAAGAGAAATTAGCTAATGGCAGGTGCTAAGAAGAGAATAAAATGGGTTCTGTGACAGTCTAAGAATATGCCGGGTGAGCTGAACACAGAATATTGAGAAGGAGGACGAACATACCTGGCAGAAGAAGTGGAATATACGAAGCCCTTGGGTAGGCTAGAGTGAAAAAGGCAACAGGGAGGGAATAGGAGTTGAGCTCAGGGAGAGACTGGGTGCCTGAGATAACAGAAGATGTAACTATAGGGCCTGACCTGGGAACTTGAGAACAGGGACTCTAGTCCTCAATGGTGAAAATGACCTTAGGCCAGTCCCTGAGCTGCTTTACAACTCAGTATCCTAACATATAAAATCAAGGAAATCAAAGTAATATCTTAAATCAAACATCATTCCATACATTTTAAAAAAAGTATCTAGTATTCTTAAAATGCTTCACTGGTAGGAAGTTAACTGGATCATTCCATCCACCAGCTAGCCTTTTTTGCTTCTGTCTGAATCTCAGTTCCCTCCACTATAAAGAGGCTAGCCTGAGGGCTGAGAAGATCAGATGAGATCAAGAATGTAACAGACACTCTGTATTACAAAGTCAGCACAGGGTAGAAGAGTAGAAAGAGCATAAGGGGCCTCTGTTTCCCCTACTCTCCCCTAGGAGTTTTTTCTAGAGGAAACTTTGGTTTTTAATAAAATAACAAAATAAAAATAAATAAAAACTGTGTAAAAATGTTAATGCCCTAGTCGCCATTTTAACTACTTTATGTGCTTTTCTGGACTCAACTCTTAAAAAAAAAATTGTGTGTGTGTGTGAGCTAAGAGTTACTATTTCACAAATATAAGGAAGCTAATGTCTCGTTCTTCTTTCTTGCACAATCTACCTTCTTTGCCCTCTACAGAGCTACTCTGATTACCAGCTAGTAGGCAGGAACATCTACTGACAAATACGACAAGAACCAGAATAAGTTTAAATATGGGAGCCTTAAAGACACCCTGAGGCAAACCTATTTATTCTCTGAGTGTGACCACAGCTGTTTTATATACATTTCTGAAGTTTTAAGAATCTGCTGCCAAATGGGGGAGTGATCATAAAAGTTTTTATTTTTCTTTATAATTAATTTTATTTATTTTTAATTACAGTTGATATTAAATATAAATTTATATCAATTTCAGGTGTACAGCATAGTGGCTAGACATTTATATAACTTATGAAGTGATTCCCCAATAAGCTTAATACCCACCTGGTACCATATGTAGGTATTACAATATCATTGACTATATTTCCTATGCTGTGCTTTACATCCCCATGACTATTCTGTGACTACCAATTTGTACTTCTTAATCCCTTCATTATTTATAATAGCCAAGATATGGAAGCAACCTAAATGGCCATCAGTAGATTATTGGGTAAAGAAGGTCTGACACATATTTATAATCTAATATTATTCAGACATGAAAAAGAATGAAATCTTGTCATGTGAGGCAACATGAATGGACATGGATCTAGAGGGTATTATACTAAGTGAAATAAAAGTTTTTGTAGATCACCTCTCAGTCATGTTATTCTTCAGGATGAGCAGGAAGGAGGCACCACACTTAGATACACTAATGTTTTTATAATTATTCACTTAAGTATAGGTTTGTAACTAAGAACAATGTATTAGAAAATATTAGAAAATATATCCATAAATAAATGAAGTTGAATAGGTCATATTACAATTTTATGTTACATTTATTTTACAATTATTTTTCAACTCAGTAAATTTTTATAGGATTTGGTGACCTTTATAGGTATTTCAAATAGTGGCCAATGCTATAGCTCCCAGGTATGAAATTCAAGGCTTCTGTAATTCAGACCTATTTGACAAAGATGGGCCCACTGGTGGTTCTAACAAAACAAAATGCCATACTTTAAAAAGTAGTAAGTGTTTGAAATAAACAGAAATAGATATATGGCAATTTTACATGTTCTGTCTGTGACACAGACAGGTAACCTTTAAGCATTGTCAGGGTCTGAGTTAGTCAATCATGAAACCCATCGAACATGACCCAACTCCTGAGACCCAAAATGCATGGTTTTAAAAACCAACAGAAGTATTTCCTTTATAATTATGGACAGCTTTCTAACTCCACCCTGCTGACAGTTTAAGGATAAACTGAGAGAGAGAGAGAGAGAGAGAGAGAGAGAGAGAGAGAGAGAGAGAGAGAGAGAGAGAGAGAGAGAGAGAGAGAGAAAGAAAAATTCAGCCTCCAAGTAAATTATTTTTTGTGTATTTTTCTGTTAAAAAAGCACAAAATGTTAATTTCTGCTCAAAAAGCACATTTAATTTGATGCCTCCTGGTTCTGATCATATTTCAGACAATCAATAAAGCATCCTACTGGGCAATAAACCATCTAGAGCAGCAATCTGCCACCCGTCTGCCCTCCCCACAAAACCCATCCAGTTCCTCCTAAGGGCAGCATTGCTCATCACCATCACCCTCTAGCTCTGAAATTATGCAGAAAAGCCATATCCTCAAAACTCAGCCATTCCTGGCTATAGCCTTTTTTTTTTGGGGGGGGGGGGGGGGGGGCAATTACTTTCTTTTGTTGATCAAATGCACCTAGAAAGACAATGTCCAAATGACATGTCTGGAGTGAATACTTAAAAACTATGGCAAATATAGACAAGATTCTTCTCAAGTATAACACCACCTAAATAGAGAATCAGGAAATAAGTGTGAAATTCAAATGCTCTAATTAGTACTCCAGGTGAAATGCCCTTTTTGATGGCACAGAATATGACCTATGTTGCAGCATGGTCCATAGGAAATTGGAGAGGCTATTCAGCATGCAAAAACTCCACACTCTCTGTTTGTATTGTTTTTTGTTTGGGGTTTTTCAGGGAGTGTTATGTGTGCGTGTGTGTGTGTGTGTGTGTGTGTGTTTTTTCCTCCTCTCTCTTTCTGTTACTATTCCAGAGTGGCTATGTACTGCCTGGGGTTAGCTTGTTTGATCTGCAGCTGCAGAAACAAACAAAGCCATTTAAACCAAAAGTAAAGGTTATGAAGAGAAAGGGAGGTCTGAGCAAAAGTGAAATATAGGCTTTTACACCAAAGGAAGGCTTTAAATTGAACATGACTTCAGGAAAAATTGATTTTCCTTTTCTTGTCATAATTTCCCCCCTGAAACATGACTTTTGCCAGTTATTGGGGATCTATTGTTGCATAAACCTTTACACAGTGAAGCTAACCCTATGGAGTTATCATGTAATGCAGCATCTGTGATGTCATAATTGGTTTCCATGGTGATGAGGAAAAGGAGAAGAAGAGGAAGGAGAACCATCACACCAATGACATGACAGCTACTTTGGTAGCTGTGGAAACGCTCCTTGAAAATCCATCCTTAGCTTCAGGGTCTTGACAGTATCACTAAGATGATTGTTCAATGAGTGGCAGGGGAGATAAGAGGAAAATGTGAGCCTTTGAGGAGGCAGGTGTCTTGTTCCAAACATAATCTTATGAACCATTAAAAGAGAGCAGCAAAAGAATACACAATCATGCAAGTGCAAAAATTACGATAAAAAGTATAAATCCAGGAAACCAACTAAGAAACCAGAGGTTTCCTCAGTTCTCAATGACATACCCCAACTCTTCCTACCTGATCTGCCATCTCGCTGAATGTCCACATGGTACCATTCCCCATCGTTGGCTTTCTTCTGAGTGGCTTTCACTTTAATGGTGCCAGAGCCCATGTCTAGCAGCAGGTACAGATTGCCATCAAGAAGTTCCACAGCAAAGAAGTCCACCTTGGTATTCTTCTGGCTCCGAACATCCTTCCTCTCTTGGGGCTTGCCATGAGTGAAGAGGATCAGGCCATTTGGCTCAGTGGTGCGGAAGTCAAAGGAGATGGAACCCATGCGTTTGGTGTTCCATTTGGGCAAGCTTATATAAGCCTCTGGGGTCTCAAAGTTGATGGGGTCCAGTGTGGCCACATTCTCACACTTGAATACAACTTCACCATAGATTTTCATCTTGGTATCCCCAATCCGGGCCAGGCGAGACAGCTCCAGACGGATATCATTATTCTTATAAACAACCTGTCAAAAGCCAAATGAGTGTCATATGAATCAATCTTACAAATGATAACCATCCATCACTCCTTGGGCATCCAGGAAAAAAGGCCCAAGAAGAGGCTGCAGTACACAATAGTCTGAAACATGAGACATGTGAGAGATAGCATTTGTAAAAGCACCAAAAAGACCTCTAGGGCATACACAAGTCCTGAATAAGCTATATTTCCATTCTATCCCTTTTGTCTGCTTCTGGTCAATATTTGCATTGTCATAAAGTAATGTAATATAAGCTTACAAGAGGAAGTCAACACATATGAGTTGTACAGATACAAATATTTGCATACAAATATATTTACTGATGTGTCCTTCATAAAAGAGCATAAACAACCTAAATGACTATCAATAATAGACTGGCATGTTCTTATGATGGAATATTTAGCAGCCCCTAGAAATCAGGTAGTGCTCCCAATTTTGATGTGGGTGTTCTCCAAGTAATAGTTAAGTGAAATTAGCAAGGAACAGATCAGAGCATGCCTTATGCTATCATTGTGTAAACTGTGCATGTTGGGGAGTGTTATAGGTATATATACTCATATGCATAAAACATCTTTGGAAGAAAACATACGAAACTATCATATAAAATTGTCATTAGAGAAAGGATTTTTCAGATTAATATTCAGATGCGGGAGGTAGACTTACTTTTTGCAATAGGCTATTATACTTGATGTTTTTTAACTATGTGTCTGTATTGCTTAAATAAAATGTTTATTAAGAGATGGTAGAGAAGAAGATCTGTGTTTCTTTACACATTGTATGATATATATATATATATATATATACACACACACATACACACACATATATACATATATACATATATACATACACACAGATATATATATATATATATATCCTATCTAATAAAAAAGAAACATGCAAATTAATCATACCTTTGCTATGCCCACCAGCCATTCAGGAGCAAATATGCAAATTAACCCAACCAATATGGTGGCAGCCACAGAGCTGGAGCAAGCAGGAGGCTTGGGTTGCCCTTGGTGCAGGAGGAAGCCAAGTTTACCACTCTCCTTGGCCTGCCCTGGCCTCCATTCCAGGCTACAAAGTTTCAATTATAGAAGATAAATAAATCCCAGATACCTGCTTCCAGCCTATGCTTGGGTCCACAGGGGCCGTGGCTGGCCTGCAAATTACCACAGCTCCCTCACCCAGGCTGCCCAATGCCCCAAGGGAACCCCTACCCTGATCCAGCCAGCCCCTACCCATGCACCAGGCCTCTATCCTATCTATTAGGATAATAAAAGAGTGATATGCAAATTAGCCATCACTCCAACACACAAAATGGCTGCTCCATGTGATCAAATATGGCTGCCCCATGTGGACACAAGATGGCTGCCACAAGATGGCCAGCAGAGGAGGGCAGTTGGGAGGGACCAGGCCTACAAGAAAGGGCAATTGGGGGTGATCAAGCCTGTAGGGAAGGGCAGTTGGGGAGGACCCAGGCCTTCATGGGAGAGCAGTTGGAGGGAAACAGGCCTGCAGGGGAGGGCAGTTGGGGGGCAAATCAGACCAGCAGGGGAGAGCAGTCAGGGGCAATGAGGCTGTCAGGGAAGAGCAGTTGGGGGTGACAAGGCCAGCAGGGAAGGGCAGTTAAGGGCAATCAGGCTGGTAGGGGAGTGATTAGGGGGTGATAAGGCTGGCAGGCAGAAGCAGTTAGGGGCAGTCAGGAAGGCAGGCAGGTGAGCAGTTGGGAACCAGCATTTCTGGATTATGAGAGTGATATCTGACTGCCCATTTAGGCCCAATCCTACTGGAATCGGGTCTAAATGGGCATTCAGACATCCTTCAAGGGGTCTTAGATTGGAAAGGGTGCAAACTGGACTGAGAGACACCCGTGCACAAATTTTGTGCACCAGACCTATACTCTGTGTGTGTGTGTGTGTGTGTGTGTGTGTGTGTGTGTGTGTGTATTAGGTAAGACATTTTTTATTCTTTGACATTAGTTACATATTAAAAGGCAGACAGCTCTACTTGATTCTCTTCTGGTGATAACGGAGTGTTTCCCTTCTCTCTGCTATCACTAGGAGAGAATCAAGCAGAGCTGTTTGCCTTTTAATATGTAACTAATGTCAAAGAATAAAAAATGTCTTACCTATTAAATGACCTTGACCAGGTGCCTAACCGTAGTCAATAACACTGAAAATAATAATCATATTCATATTTCCTAAGCACCTACTACCAGGCACTATGCCAAGGATCTGAAGTCATTAGATGCTTAAAACAACCATTTGAAATATCTTCATCATTCCCCCAGTTTACTGATGCAGAAAATCAGAGAACAATTAAGGAACCAGTCCAAAGTCATACAGCTGGTAAGTGGCAGAACTGGACTTGAATCCATGGAGTTGGACTCCAGAATTCATATGCCTTACCACTGTGAATACTCCAATTGAGATCCTACTAGAAGCTCCTGTGAAGTTTATCTATAACCTTATGTGGAAAGTCATGCATGTCCAACTCCCCATTTCACAGCTGAATTCTTATTTTCCCTATAATGGACTGACCATGTGCGAAGGGGAGACTATAGAATCCTTAGCAATCTCTCCAGTGAGTGAACCAGAAAAATAAAATAACTGGCAGCTTCTTTTTTCTAACCACCATTATTATGCCCCAGAATGTGAGATCTCTCTGTCATAACCAAACTTTGGCTTTCTCTGCATTGGGCTAAATGCCTAGGAAGATTATAGCTCCTTGTAAAGGTTAATTATTAATGCATAACAATTGCTCACCCCAATGGGACAGACAGAGACTTGGCTCCATTGAAAGATAAATGGAAAGAGAGCTCAGATATCCCTACAGGAGGCAGGAATAAAAAGGGAAAAGGCCTTTTAAAGGAAAGGGATGCAAAGTCCTATGAAGAGGAACTCTTTTTATAAGAAGGATACACAGTGGATATGGGGCATAAGGTGAGTAACAAGAACGCAGATTTTTTAAAAGCTAGGAAAAAAAAAAAAAATCAGGGCCAAAAACTGGGCAAAGATAACCAGATTTCTCAAAAAATGTTCTTATAAGGTGAACTATTTATCTATTCCCTTCCCCTAACATATTATAATATATATATAGTTTTTATATCTCTCTTGCTGCAGTAGGGTAACCTCTGCCTCTTTTCAACCTACCCATTGCAGGACCATGGCCATGGTCATGCACAAGTTTACCAGCACCTCCAAGTTACCTCAGAAGCATCTTTATAAACTCAGGTATCAGCCTTCTTCATATTTGCTCCCTAAGTTTCCCAGGATACAGTGTCTTCCTCTTCTCTCAAACTCTTTAAACAGTGCCCTGTCATCAGGATCTACATTCAAACCCATTCCAGGCCCTTGCTGGCTAATCTGTCCTTGCTGATCTCTGTCATTTGATAAACTCAGAGTCCTTATATTGCCTGCCAGTAATGAAGCTGTCTGCCCTGTTGCCAAAATCATTTGCCATGATTGGAAAAGAAAACTATTATAATTTACATAACATGTTTTTTACATTAAACTCTTCCATGATGCCTGAGCTATGTGGCAGGTCCATGAGAATGAATCTAATAGATATAATCCCAGCTCACAAAAGTATTTTTTCTCTCTTCCATCTTATCCCAGGCCACTCTGTTCTGGGCTTCCTGAGAACATGTCTCTATGTATTCGGTTGTAAATGCCACATCCCTGTGCACTCCAGTAAGGGAATCAGAAAAAGGGAATGTGGGCATGTGCCCTGCAGTGCCCAGATGGCTGCTCAGTACTATTTCTCCTGTCAAGGAACAGGAGGCTTACCAGCTGGGCTTTCTTTTCTCTTGTTTTTAAAGCATATTTAATTTTGTGTGGGTCTACATATAGGACAATTTCAATAGAAAACACCAGGTCAGTTTGTAAGACCATCATTTATAGGTCCATGATTCCATGACTGAGCACCATTGTGCTGATCCACGTCCGTGGAGCATGTTTGAAGGTCAGGACGCAGGGGGACATTCACTCAAGTGTTTAGGTTAGCCGAAACAGAATGGTATAAAGCCAGTGTCAGGTCCCTTGATGTGGAACAGCATTGACTACAAATCCTAATAAAGTCTTTCAAATTTATACCTGTGTGTGGAGCAGTTTGAATATAACAGAAACAAATATGTATCTGCCTCTCACCCAAATTTAATCCTTTGACAATAGATAATGAAATGAGCTTTTTCTCTTCAGCTTTCAGGATGGTGCAGCTTCTAGCTAAGCTTTTG
The DNA here is from genome assembly GCF_014108245.1 of Pipistrellus kuhlii. Lineage (NCBI taxonomy): Eukaryota > Metazoa > Chordata > Mammalia > Chiroptera > Vespertilionidae > Pipistrellus > Pipistrellus kuhlii. Next base: position 8,780,306 of record NW_023425404.1, read on the forward strand.
TGCTAATAATATTAATCTGTAACATACCTACTCAGAGGAAATAAGTAAAAAGAACTGTGAAAGAATCTTGCTTCTGGGGTGGCCACACAATCATACATCCTACTTTCTCTATCCCACTTCCCCCGCTGTCCCTCAGCAACTGATGACTCTGGTCAGCTGTGATTTCCCCTTCTATGAACTGTCTGCTGCACTCCTTTGTCACTCAAAACTCTCTACTTTGTTATCTTTAAATAAGCACATGTCCTGTCATTACAAAATACCTTGTCACCAAAAACTATGCATTACACTTTTTTAAAATATATTTTTATTGATTTCAGAGAGAGAACAATTGATTGGCTGCCTCCTGCACACCCCCACTGGGGATCCAGCCTAAAACCCAGGCATGTCCCCGGATCAGGAATTGAACCATAATCTCCTGGTTCATAGGTTGACACTCTACCACTGAGCCATGCTGGATGAACTATGCATCACACTTTTAAAATCTGAAATAGTATCATGCTGTGCCAATTCTTAATAAATGCTTGTATCTTCATTAAATTACATGTCCAACTCCAGTGGCAGCATAGGGCAGTGGTTAATATCATGGGCTTAGCAGTCTCATTAACCAGGGTTTGAGTCCTGTTTTGTACTTGCCAGCTATGCGATCTTGGGCAAAATATTTAACTGATCTTAGCTTCAGGTTCTCCACCTGCAGAATGTGAAGAATAAGCCTCACTTCACAGGAATGTAAGGAATGAATGAGATAATATTATCACATACAGAAGCAACTCACACAGTTTCTGACCCTCCATAGGCACTCAGTAAATGGTAGTTATCACTAATAATATTGTTGTTTTCTGTGAAAAGCCAGAACTAAAGCAACTGACAGGTTAGCTTGGCATGGAGTCATCAGGAAGAAAATATTTTCTATGAGGATAGACTCTAAACCAACTATCAACTCAAGAGACAGTGGCATTGATATGCATTATAATCCTATAACTGTGGCCATTCTCTCTCTCTCTCTCTTCTCTCTCTCTCTCTCTCTCTCTCTCTCTCTCTCTCTCTCTCTCCCTCTCTCCTCTCTCTCTCTCTCTCTCTCTCTCTCTCTCTCTCTCTCTCTCTCTCTCTCTCTCTCTCACACACACACCCTATACTTCTGCACAGATTTAGAGTTCATTATCACTAACATCATTATCTATCACAGTGTGTCACTGACCAAACTCCAGCAGTGAAGTCCAAGCACAAATGTGGCAGCAGATGGTCCTCTTAGCTTCCAAAATCAAAGAACCTAATATTTGGCATGGCCAGGGCCACATCTGCATCTATGGTCTTGCTAACAGAGGTCAGTAAACTAACTGCCTGCTGAGCTGCAGCTGACATCCAACCTGGGACCCAAAGTCCCAACTACTATATACCACAGATACCAGCATTTTCATGCTTTAATTCTGTTAACAATGATTAGATCCATCAAAGAGAAAAACTAAGCACCAGAAAATGGGACTTAGTTTCAGACTTGCAGGCAGAAGTAAAAAAATATCTAAGTTCTAGGGCTCCAAATAAAGGTGGAAAAGACTGCAGATAAAGTTGAAAAAGATAGTAGAATGTTGGCAATTAATTAATTTTTAATGTTGTATGATCAACACTCTGTGGGTCAAACATCATAGATCTGATTTATATCATCAAGGACCACCAGTTTAAAAAAAAAAAAAAAAAAAAAAAAAAAAAAAAGGAACACAAGGCAAGCTAGAGGTACAGCAAAAATCCAGGCAAAATGATGTTGAACCAGGAAAGTTCTCAGTCTCTTCCTCATTTTGAAGGATGTATCTAGTCTTCTGGGCACCAGATATCCCATCCACCATCATGAGTCAAAGGGCCATGTATGCTAGCCCAACAGCCTTGCTAACAATGTAGATGATTATCTCGTATGCTCAAAACTTAGACAAACACTTGTTTTCTTGAGGTATTTTCATGAAAGGGAAATGAACAGATAGGTTTCTGTTCAGCTGAAACCGGTTTGGCTCAGAGAATAGAGCATCAGCCTGCGGACTGAAGGGTCCCGGGTTCGATTCCGGTCAAGGGCATGTACCTTGGTTGCAGGCACATCCCAGTAGGGGGTGTGCAAGAGGCAGTTGATCGATGATTCTCTCTCATTGATGTTTCTAACTCTCTATCCCTCTCTCTTCCTCTCTGTAAAAAAAAATCAATAAAATATATATTTTTTAAAAAAGATAGGTTTCTGTTCAATTATAGACAGTAACAGGCTGAGAATGATTCCCAACCATTGGCACAATTATAGTGAAGGTCTCATTTGTATTCTCAAGAACTTTCTTAGGACCTTTATGTTAGTTAAAAAGGTTAATCAAGAACAGTCTGTCAAATGTCCATGTATCTCATAGGGGAAAAAATCAGCAATCAAGTTTGTGGGGTAGTCAGGATACTATAAAGATGCAGTCTATTACAGAAGATAAGATTTGGTAATGCAGACTTGGTTCTCTAAGCAAAACCTACTAGACTTCTACTAAATGCATGATGCAAGCACTTGTTATTAACAGATGTGAGACTTTCTATAGACAGACCCAGGCAAATAAATAAGACATGAGCTGGCATGTATGGGCCATAGTGCTCCAAAATAGGCCTTGTCAATGGATCATGAAACGTATTTCTAAAGGATCTAAAAATATTTGCCAGATGATTCTCCAGCCATACCTGGATGAAAAACTCTCCCATGTCTTATATCCATGCTGGTAAATACTTGTCTCTCCTCTTCCTTTCTGGAGAATGGCATTTATTGTTAATTGATGCCATTCTATTCTACTCCCTTTCCCATTAAACTCAGATGCAGCCTCAGGATTCCTCTCAAGGCAATGCCTTAGGAAGTTGCCACCAGTCACTGATAGATGGAACTGGAGCTGAACCTACTCTCCACCCTTGTTATCATCTAACACACACACAAAAAGCCAACTTAATGTAAATTGACCAGCTGTAGTATAATGTTGGGAACAAAAACCAATGGATATGTGTTAAATACCCTTTAGCTCTAGACCATGGAGGATACAAGGAAAATGAAATATAACCCCTGCTACCAACATGCTTAGAATGTGTTAGAGGATACTTAAAGTGGAGGATATATTTTATATCAGAACTGATATATCAGTGAGATATATTTGTCACTCCAATTAATGAATGTACAAGGTCATGTGACTCAGATTGTATTTCTCTCCCCTGTGCTTGCCAGGAATGATACTACTATGGTTCTTTAGACTATAAGCTTCCTAAACACAGAGGCTCTGTGTTTCTGATGTGAAAACCAACACATTTCCAGTGTGTAACTAAGTGCCAGCCACATAGTGGCAGCTCAGTAAATAGATACCCTTCTTATATTTGCTTATATATGTAACAAACCTACCCAGTGAACACCTACATGTCTTCCTGTCTTAGAATATTTGATGAAGACACCAATCTGACTAGTGTGAAAGTTACATGCCCCAAAACAGAGGAACTAAGATCAAATGAGTAGGCGGAACCTGGTTATGGAAAGCTCTAAAAATACAGCTATTTATCAGCTATTTATAAATCGGGGGAAAGGAACAATTAGAGTAGAAAGAAAGCCTTTAGCAGTTTGATTAGAAAGGTGACAAAAATTTAAAAGATACCTTCCTAAGTTACTAGGACTCTATTGTTATTTTTATTCTAAGGACTAAAAATGATTCTAATTATCTCACTGTTCTCTCTGGGGATATCATGTCATGCCTTGCTTAAAACTCTTCAATGATTCTCTATCAATTTCAGAATCAACTGCAAACTTTTAAGCATTACATTAAAAACTCTTCACCTCATCATTGCTAGCCTTGCCAAAGTTCTGCATTCTTCCAATAAATCTTATACTGAATAAGACTTACCTGAGTTACCTATCTGAATGACTACTGCTCACTATTTGAGGAATAATTTAGACATCACCTCCTTTGGGAAGCCTTCATTAATTTTATTCATCATAATTCCACTCCCAACCATAGCCGATTTCCTCCTCTCTTCTCCCAAGGCTCTATGCTCTAATTGCTGCCACAGAAATTATCATGTTGCACTGTAATTGTCTATCTCCTCTTTAGACTGGGAGTTTCTTAAATGAAGAAAATTATGTCTTTCTTATTGGTGTATCTAAATGCCCATCCTAGTGCATGACACAAAGTCTGTACATGTTTGTAAGAATATATGGAAAATGGGAAGAAAGAAGGACAAGGAATTCACAAAGGCTACTTTTGGATGCCTCTAAGGTAGGGGTGTCGAACTCAATCAGAGAAGGGGCCAAAATCTAAAATCCAGCCTAAATCGCGGGCCGAATGGTTTACTGAACAGTCATAAACTGTCATTGTGATGGAAACGCAGCGGAGTGCAGTGATGACAGCGAGGTGCGGGCCACATTGCAAGGCCTGGCGGGACAGATTTGGCCCGCGGGCCTTGTGTTTGACACATGTGCTCTAAGGCATTGAGGACTACAATGCAGAGAGAAACCTCTATATTCATTCTGCTTGATAAGTTACAAGAGGAGAATGTATAAATTATTCCATGTGATGGAATCATTGAATATTTAATGAAGTTTTCCCTAGTGTGCATGCTTAGAAATGTTTAAGGCTATCAATATGGAAAGTTATGCACACCAGAGTGACAGCTGTCATTAGCTTATATGCCTTGGCAGAACACTAACAGTAGAAGAAGAAAAAGATCAAACACAAATTCTAGCAAGATTCTCTAAGAGACTGGCTGACAAAGTTTAGGACCAAAACTGCATCCCACTCTGGAATATGCTAAGGGACTATTGTCCACCTCTTTATGACAATGTAGCTTGGACTGCCATAGAAATCACATGGGTTCTTTGAAACAATACCTCAGAGCCTTTATTATCTCTACTCGGAATTTAAAAAGCAAGAATGAATCCCCGAACAATGAAGCTTTGGCCATAGCTAGCAACTTCTGGCTGCTACAAACTACCCTGAAAGAAGATAGATTGCAATAGGAATGCCAAATAGCTTTTGGAGAAAGAGATTACGTCAAAGTCCCAAAGGTAGAAGAACTGGGAAAATACTATAAAAAGATTCAATGAAACCAAACCTTTAAGAAGTCTAAAATAGTTGGAAATAGTAGTAGCATATGAGGGAAGCAAGTTGATGTTCTACACAGCTTAGAAGTCAAGAGCAATGGGTTCAAAACCATGGATAGTAGTAGATAAGCCTAAGAAGTGCTGACCAATGGGCAAGTTCCTGGAAGACTCTAGGGCTAAGAAGGTAAGTTCTCACAGGGGCTTTGCAGTTCATACTCTTATACGGTGAAGCCCACTCATTTATGCAAAGTACACATAGACCAGCATTGTATGGCTTTCTGATGGCTGGACTACTTCCAAAGAAGGGGCTCTGCCTTTCAGAAGCAACTACAAACTATTTCTTGAAGCTCTGCTTCTTAGCCTAATAAATGCTTTAATCAGATGGATGGCTTTTCAAAGTGGTCGAAAGAGTCCCTCTACAATCATCAGAAAAGGTGGGGAAAGTGATAACAAGAATATGCCAAGCTGGCAGGTACTTGATAACAGAATAATTTCCAACCTGATACAAATAAGATTTGTTTCAAACTGACAAGATGGAAACGCTAGTACTCAATTTTTTTTATGAACAGGTTTCTTTACCCTTTGTTAACTTTAAAATAAATGGTCATGCAATAAACGAGGTCACTCCCCTTTTGGGGAGCTCCCTTGCAAGGTGCTGGTACAAAGTCCCAGAATGTACAACTATGGCTTTACATTACCTTTAGTAAATCTGCAGAGACCTTGATAACCACTAGATGTCTCTTATGCCACACAAAACCAACCTAAAATGAATTTCACTACCAGTTACACAAATCACATTTAAAGATAGCTTTTCTAAGACATGGACCTTAGGTGTCAACTATAATCCCTTTTATGACTCACTCCTCTTTATTTTTATCACGCTCATTTCTATAGTATTTCAGTGGCTTTATTCAGTTATAGGCAGGAGGTAGAAATTATTATGAATTAAGATGCTTTTAGAGTTGCAAATGATAGAGAAATGGTAGAGAGGAATACTGTAGAAAAGGGATACAGTGTATCTAAAAAGGTCCAAAATTCATTATCGCTTCTGGAAATAAAATAAGGTTTTATATAGATAAATCCACTATCTCAGCTTAAATTCACATTCTCCATACACTAGGATCTTGGATTCTTCCATTTAACAAAATTAGGTATGGCAAATAATTTTAACATTTTTAAACTTTTGGTGTGTTGTTAACCTTCACTCATGGATATTATTTCCATTGATTTTGAGAAAGAGTGGAAGGGAGGGGAGAGACAGAGACAGAGACAGAGACAGAATCAGAGACAGAGACAAAAACAATGTAAGAGAGACACATCGATGGGTTGCCTCCTATATATGTCCCAACTGGGGCTGGGGATCCAGCCTGCAACCTAGGTATTTGCTTTGACTGGAATCAAACCCATGATCCTTCAGTCCAAGGGCTTGTGCTCTAACCACTGAGAAAAGCTGACTAGAACAAATAATTTTCATTTTACATTTTAATTTTATATGTAAAGTTTGATCAATTAAGAGTGGCTGCCTAGGACAGAGAACAGGAAAGACTGCTGTGCTATGACCAAGGAGCAATGTCTATGATGGGTGTGAAAATGGGGAATGATTGCTCCTATGATATGTATTTTTGTAACCTGAGTTAAGCTTCAGGTCTAAGCCTCCCAGACTTGGATGATGGTGGGTGGTAGTGGTAGTGATAGCAGTGGATGAGTAGCAATAGCTAACCTTAATGGAGAGTTTTTCTTGGGCCAGACATTATCTTTAGTATTTAACAGATAACTATTTAATCCTCATGTGGCAAATATCCAAACTGAGGCATGACACTATGATACATTTGACATTAAAAGAAAGAACTGCCCTAGCTGGTTTGTCTCAGTGGATAGAGCTTCTGAAGGGTCCCAGGTTCATTTCTGATCAAAGGCACATGCCCGGATTGCAGGCTCAATCCTCATTGTCCAGGAGGCAACAAATCAATGATTATCACCATTGGTGTTTTTATCTCTCTCCCTCTCTCTTCCTCTTTGAAATCAATAAAAATATATTTTAAAAAGAGGGCACTATTAATAATTCACTTGGACAACAGATGTAACCCAGGACTTTCCAATACTACCTGTGATGGTTGGCCAACTATTTTACACTCAGAAAAGCCTGAGACATGAAAGGCAGCATAAAGTAGGGTTGAGGCATTTGCTGAAGCTGAACTATCTTTGCTACTTGTTACTTAACCTCTCTGTACCTCAGTTTCTTTATCTTTGAAGTGGGATAATAACAGTACTTACCTCATAAAGTTTTCATATGGAAGATTAAGTATATGCAAAGTGTCTAGAATAGCCCCTACCACATGGTAAGTGATGGTTACTATTATCCTTATTTTAAAGAAAAGAGATTTTTTTTCGGAATCAGAGATTTTAAGATCTATATGAAGTCACACAGCTATTACATAGTGGAGCAAGAATGGAATGCAGTTAAGTCTGGCTTGAGTGCCTATGCACTCAATAACTATTATTATCCTCCCTATATATAGCAGAAAAAATTAACGAGTGTTTTCTTAAGATCCCTCCTTAAATCCAGATTCCCCAGTGGACTGAATCATAAATAAATCTCTAGAAAAGTTAGTTTCCCCTGCCTGTTGCTTAGGCTAGCAGGTTACAGTCAGGGGTGCACACTGAAGGAAGCACATTCAGGAGCACCTGAGAGAGCCTTGCAGAAGACCTCTCCTGGGGCCCATGCTCCTCCTTAGGTTATATGTGAGATATGTACCACAGATATAGAGGAGCCAGGAAGTGTCTTCATCCCAGGTTCTAATACTGAAGTTCTTCCCTAATTCAAAAATTGGTGAACTTCCTGCTCTGAACTTGTAATTCCAGAGTTTCTACTCTCGCTTGATCCCCCCTAAATTTTCCTCCCAGTGACCACCTAGATCCTTTGTGACTCTTCTGGTGAAATGGAAGTCTGAAGCTACCGCTGGACACGGAAGAGTGAGAGACAGGCCAGCTGAGCACACCAATCCCCCAGAACTGGAAAAAGATCCACACAAAATGGGGACACATAGAGGAACTGGTTCTTTTGTTGACTTTCTCAGAACTCCAACCAGCTCTTCTAGTCACTTAATCAGCTTTTCAATAAAGATCAATTGTTTACAATTGTTTACGTTCATACTGAGGACTAGGAATGTGACCACACCTGCCTGTCCAGTGGCATGGGACTGACCTAAATTAGCCCCTTCCTGACAAGCTTCTTTTAAATGGGCCATGAGTTTGGAAGCTATTTATTCATGAAGTATGCCTTTAAGTGAAATCAAGTTCCTGGAAGTGTAAACATTTTAAGTCTTCAAAGGTATAAAGACATCTGTCTCTATAGTAGGCTGAATAAATTTCCTCAAAGATATCAGAACCTATAAATGTTACTTTGCTGAAAAGGGTCTTTGCTACTGTGATTAAGATCTTGAGGTGAGAGTATCCTGTATTATACAGGTGGGCCCCAAATTCAATCACCTGTATCCTTGTAAAGAAGAGGCAGAGGAAGATTACACATACAGAAAAGGTGGCAATGTGAAGATGGAGGCAGAGATTGAAGAGAGAAGCCACAAGTCAAGGGATTGCTGGCAGCTACCAGAAACTGGAAGAGGCATATATGAATCATAGTCACTACATTTACCAACATCCTTTGGAATTTAGATCAGCAGGTGGAAAGCTTGGTACCATCTAATCAGTTCAAACTGGAGTGATCAAGGGGACAAGAAAGTATTCAAGAAGTCTAAGGAATATATATGGTTGTTGGGGGACCTTCCTATAACCAAAGGTCTAACGGATATCCTGAGAAGAAGCTAAGACTTGGTAAAAAGCCACTATTACCTCTGGCTCCTAAACCCAAAAGAGTTCACTTTTGGACTAGCATGGAAATAACCACTATCAAATGTTTTATTATATGCCTCCTAAGGAGGTGCTGACACTTCAAACAAACAAACAAACAAATAAACAAACAAAAACTAGCCCAGACTAGTGTGGCTCAATTGGTTGAGCATCATCCCATGCATTGAGAAGTTGCTGGTTTGATTCCTGGTCAGTGCAAATTCCCAAATGACAAGCTTGATCCTCTCTACTCCCCCTCCCCCGCTTGATTGTGGGAAGTGCAGGAGTCAGCCAATCATGTTCTGCTCTTATATCAATGTTTCTCTTTTCCCTCTCCCATCTTCTCTCTCTAAAAATCAATAAAATATTTTATTGGCAAAGTACTTCTACATGTAAATAAAACAAATAGTATATAGTTAAATTTATGGTCCCAGAGTTTGTCAAGGACCTTTCCTGGGACTTTCAAAGCACTGATTCCACATGGTCATTATTTTGTCTATTTCTAATGGGCCATTTTCGGGCCATGCCTTGTCTACATTTTCTTTCAACACAGAGGTAGAAAAATCTTTATTTTCCTGTCTGACATAATTTTGACCAATGACTGTCTTCTATACTTACCAGAGTCCAAGGATTAAAGAGAGACATGCACAGAGGCATCCTCCTCTCATGGCCCTGGGATGGGCCGCCCTAAAGAAAGTATCAACACCAAGGCCTTTAGCACCTGAAAGATTATTAGGATCTGTATAGAGTTCTCTTACTCTTTTTTTAAAAATATATTTTATTGATTTTTTTACAGAGAGTAAGGGAGAGAGAGATAGAGAGCTAGAAACATCGATGAGAGAGAAACATTGACCAGCTGCCTCCTGAACACCTCCTACCAGGGATGTGCCTGCAACCAATGTACATGCCCTTGACCAGAATCAAACCTGGGACCTTTCAGTCCACAGACTGACGCTCTACCACTGAGCTAAACTGGCTTTGGCAAGTTCTCTTACTCTTATTCAAACTCTGAATTCATAGAAAAGAATGAAAATTAAAAGACCATTTGATCCAGGGTCAAGAAAAGGCAAGGGATCAACTTGAATCTATATGTAATCCTAAATCTATTGCTTAATACCTAATAATAGGCAAAGGAAATCAAAAGGGGAAATGGGATAAATACAGAAACTTAACTTTTATCTCTTTGGCTTCTATCACTGAATTCTACTTGGCTGTGTGGCTAGAGGATACAGTTACCCCCCCCCCCCAAAAAAAAAGAGTAAAAATTGAATTTTACTTAACAACTGATGAGAATTTATACCAACTTGTCCACCAGCATTTAAAAAACTATTTTTTAACTTAGTTGCCTCCCATGATAAAACATATTTAACTCATGAGTAAATAATTCTGAAATAAGGTTACTAATAGCCTACTAATTAAATTTAAATGGGTATCAATCTGTAGAACACTCCATATCTGTGCAGTAGCTGACATTTCTGTCTATCACCCCCTTCTCAAAATTCTCTTTCTTGGATTTCCTGAACGTTCCAAGTAACTATTTGATGACTCATTTGCAGCCTCTGTTATCAGCATCTTTTTAAAATTCCTTAAATAAAGGCTTTCCCCAAGCAACTGATGAAGGCTTCCTTTCCTCTTTTCACTAATCTACCTCATTCACTGGCGCATCTTTATCTCCATGCTAAACACTCTTCAAAGCCCTAGGCCCCCAAAATAGATTGCCTGCTAGAATAATTCATCTATCTAAAATTAAAATTTACTGTAGATCCTTAAAATCAACCTGCCTAAAATCAAACTCACCAATTCCTCCTCTTCACTTGCTTCTTTCTTTGTTAGTGGTCAACTCAACTTTAAATTTTTATAGATGTATATGATGATTCTTCCCTCCTCATTGCCCATGGTTTTAATTTCTTATGAAGTTAAATTCCATATTCAACAATTTCTTTTGTTATCATTATGTCACTATATATATATATATATATATATATATATATATATATATATGTGTGTGTGTGTGTGTGTGTGTGTGTGTGTGTGTATGTATATATGTATAATCACATGTGATAAAAGAAATTCAGTAGAAGTGAGAAATGCTGGAAAGAAAGAAAGGAGGCAAGAAAGAATAAATCAGGAGAGAGAAAGACAGGAGTGAGCAGGGAGAGAGATATGGAGCAAGAAATCCACCAGACCACCAGAACTGGAAATGAAACAAATTATACTCCAGAGAAGTGTCATAAAACCACCTTATTTCTAGCTTAAAAGAAGAGATAGTTGGTATTAAGATATATATAGTCTCCACTTCACCCTGCATCTCCATTCTAGGGCTACCCATCTACAAATGTTTTTTACAGCTAACTAACCTCAAAAGAGAAGAAGCCCTGCCAAATTATTCCTGCAACCCTATATATTTGTAGTCTTAATCTCTTGTATCATCTCTAAGTACTTATCCCCCCTCCAGATTTTCTGTTATCTTTCCCAGGTAATTGAACTAATGAACTTAGGGCAGAAATTATGTACATCTTTGAAGTAAGCATTCAATAAGTAAGTACTAAACATATAATCCAAACTGTTGTCAATATGTCCTTCTATAGTATCTTGTATGCTCCTCAGAAATGACCAAATTATTTAAATACAAAAATAACTAATCTAATTGGGTCTAGTAATGATCAGTAGTTTGATGATGATGATGATGATGATGATAATGATAATGAAAGAGGAGCAGGAAGAGAAGGTGAAGAAAAAAGAATGATTAATATGGCACTAATAATATCTTTACTTAGGACCCTGTTTAGTATATAAGAAGTGATAAATTCATTGTTGACTACTACTTCTAGTTCTTTTTCATTGTTATTATTATTAGTTAAAATTATTATTATTATTAAATGAAATTAAAATTATGGAACTTCTGGATTAAAGAGCAGGCTGTGGCTGAGATAATGCCACAGGAGTACAGGCAACCACCTTACTAAGGCCCAGGCTCAAACAGTGCAATGACTGTCAAGCTATCACAGTCTTTAGGGTCCTCACCTATTTCCCTCAGTATGAACACCTACCTGTCTCCCTACCCCTGCACCAACCAACCCTTCTGCTAATTCTATGTATTAGGTGCAGGCAGGCTCACACTCCTCCATGGCTTTGGGGAACTGGACAGGGCAGGGAAAAAATAGATAATTGGAGCAGATACCACAGAGCATGGGCGACCAGTTCAAGATTGGTTTGGCACACCCTACCCAATTCTATGCTTGAATGAACCAGCATAAGGATATCAATCATGGATTGAGGGAAAGAGTATGTCCTAATTTCCCACCTCATCTCCATCACTGACAGCAGAACACACATGGGATAGGAAATGAAGTAGAAGACCCGCTTCTCTAAAAACAATTCTTATGAATCTGTCAGCTGCTTTGGGAGGTCTAGTCACTTTTCTTTAGGCTCAAATCACTAATCAAATAAGCCTAGCCCATTCCTCACCTGGATATGTTTTAGGACCAAAAGGGGGGGAAAAACCACAGTTTTCTTCTCTGTCATTACCAAGAAAACTGAGGTCCCCCCAAGCAATTTACAAATCACTGACCTAAAGTATCTCACTGATTTTGAAAACTAAAACCATGGGTAACATAGACTGATGAACAAGAACAGACCCAGAGTCAAGGAAGCATAGATCAGACTGTGGGACCTCAGAGGGAAGGTAAGGGAAGGTGGGGATAAGTGGAAGAGATCAATCAAAGGACTTGTATGCATACATATGAGCCTAACCAGTGGTCTCAGACAACAGGGGGTGAGGGCATGCCTGGGGAGGAGTTTGGGATGGGAATGGGGGATGAGGACAAATATGTAATACCTTAATTAATAAAGTAATTAAATAAATAAAAATAAAAATAAAATAATTCCAGGTCCTGCATTTTTTTTTCTTTCTCTTACAGTATTTTTGTCCATATGGCAAACAGTTTTCTAAAGCATGGCAAAGCTAGAAGCAAAACTACTTTTTCAGGCCATCTGTGCAGGGATGCTAATCCCCTCTGGCCGAGGAATGGTCTTGCTATGCCACATTTGGGTCAAGGGCCAATAAATTACAGTATTTGAAAGCATTTCTTTAACTGGACATACAGTGATTATCAATGTCAATTCTTTCAGAATGTGACATAATTGCCAATCACGTAAGGCAGGGTCATAAGAAGTGAGCTTGCTGAGATGATTTGGAAGGACTCAACCTCAAATGAATGGTGTCTCTCGCAGCTGTTTGCTGCCGTAAGGACCCTGGGTGCCAAGTGAAGCTGTATTAGAAAACATTACATCTGTTCTTTCCCTATGCACTCACCATGTTTTTTATAATACTTTTATCCTTGGGTAATTAACCCAGAAATTAAATGAAGTGTGTTTATGCTCCCTTCCTGCCAATGCATAGCTAACTTGAAGTACTAGGGTATCAGGTAAAGGTGCATTCCATCTATTTATGACCATGCTGATTGAGGAGGTGGATTAGCCATCTCAGGCACTGAGTTGCTCTTAATCCTGAGAAAGTCAGATAATGATATTTGTACAGGAGAGAGAACAACGCAAACCACAATCACAACAAAGGAGTCATTGGTGCAAGATGATAAAATCAAACCAGTCCACTTTGGGTTGCTATAAATCAGTAAACTAATTACAATGAGGCTGAATATTCTGCATTCATACACAAACCAGAGAGGGAGGGAGGTCACAGGAAAAGAGAGACCAAATTTCAAATTCAGAATTCACTGACAAAACAAGCCTTTATCTGGTGGTATTTCAAATGCAGTCCAATCCAAAATCTGGCATTACAGTTTCTGATTAACAATCTGCCATCTCTCTCAGAAGTGATTCCTGCTCTCAAAAGAACAGGGATTCAAATACTTCAAAAGTCCCTTCCTTTGCTGAGTTCATAGTTCAGTGGATGACTTCAGCTTCCGTATATGTTCATGTCATTTTATCTTTTTCTGAAAACTATTTTTAATTTATTTAAATTAATCAGTCTTTTCTTCTTATAAGGGAAATTTAAAAAAATTAATTTTAGAAAAATAATCTGTCATTCTCTTTATGCTGTGCTATTTATGACACCTTATAAACAGGATCCAACCTAATTTTAGCCTAACCTCTACCTTTCTCCCCATGTATGCCCAAATACTCATGAAAAAATAACACAAATGTTCCCACTACAGCATATTTGGCTTAGTGTTTCTTTAATGAACTCTTCTTTCCTGATCTTTTCTGTCTTTCAAAATCATGGCCATTTTTCATATTTTATTCAAACCTTCTCCAAATAAAATACATCATTCTTTGTTCTTGACTAATATAATAGTTTCAAAAACTTCTTGATCTCACTCATCTAGGGGAAATGGTGAACAACATAGACTATTGAACAAGAACAGACCCAGAGATAAGGAGCCATGGGTCAGACTGTTGGACCTCAAAAGAAGGGTAGGGATAAAAGGGAGAGATCAACCAAAGGACTTATGTGCACACATATGAGCCTAACCAGTGATCAAGAACAATAGGGGGGTGGGGGCATGAGTGGGGGAGGAGTGTTGGAATGGGGGTTTGATGATAAATATGTGATACCTTAATCAATAAAGAAATTAATTTTAAAAAACTTCTTACTTAAGTAAAACAATAAATTCACAAAGTGCACAAATCAAAGATCAACAGCTCAAGTCATCCTCAGAGTGATCATCCTTCTATACTCACCTTCCAGACCAAAAAATAAAGTAACACTAGCACCCAAGAAGCCTTCCTCTACCTCCACTCAACCCATTCTTCTTCAAAGATAATGGACTTATAATACCACAGAAAAGTTCAGCCTGTCTCAAACTTGATATAAAAGGGAAAATATATACTCTGGCTTGTTTTACTCAGTATTATGTTTGTGAGATTTATTTGTGTTGTTGTACATAATTTATTCATTGTTATTGTTACACAACATTCCATTTTGTGAATATAGCACAATATTTATTCTATTGTTCATGGCCATTTGAGTTGCTTCCAGTGTGAGACTATTTTAGTGTGTTTAGCAACATTTTTGCATGCATATTATGATGTGCCTATGTATGCATTTCTGTTGGCATCTACCTAGGCCTGGATTTGCTGAATCACAGGATATCCATAATCAGCTTTAGTAGATATTGTCAAAACACTTTCCAAAATGCTTGGACAATTTTCCCAAAATTCTTGTACCAGTCCCAATGTATGGAAATTTCAATAGTTTCTCATTCTCTCCAATACTTGATTTTTGCCCATCTTTTTTTATGTAGCCATGAATTTACTGAGTACATAGTGGTATTACATTGTGTTTTAATTTAAACTTAATTGCTGACTAATAGAGTTGTGATCTTTTCATTAATTCACTGATTATTTGGATATGCTCCTTTGTAAAGTACTTATTTAAGTCTCTTGTCCACTTAAAAAAAAAAACACTGATTTTTATCTAATTTATTTGTAAGAGTTCTTAATATACTAGTATTCAAGATCAGAGGCTGCTATAGCATATACTTAATATTTATTACAAATATCTTCTCTCACTCTGGAACTTCTTACTTTGTTAATGGGGTCCGTTTAATATTCTTAATTATAATAGAGTTTCAGTTTCTCAATCTTTTCTTTTATGATTAGCACTTTTTGCGCCCTGTTTGAAAACTTTACCCATGAAGACGTTCACTTATATTTTCTTTTACATGCTTTATTATTTTTGCCTTCTTACATTTAGATAGACAATTTACTTAGAGCCTATTTATGTGTAAGGCATGAGGCAGAAGTCAGTATGTTTTCCAAAAAGATCCCCAATTGATCAAGAACCATATTTTGAAAACATTATGCTTTCACTTCTGTTATGCAGACTCACCTTTAATATAAATCAAATGTATGTATAATGTGGGTCAGTTTCTGGACTCTCTGTTCCATTGGTCTAATTATCTAGTTTAATGCCAACATCTTTATGTTTTCTTTAAATGTTGGTAAGAGTTCACCAATGAATTCATATTGTCAGGATTTCTCTTTGAAAGAAAGTTTTATTTATAAATTTGACTTCTTCGATATTTTTACATTTCTTCTTCTGACAATTTTCCTAATTAAAAGCTTATTTTTACCACTTTCCTGGCAACACAAGGTCCTTAGAACCCTTCAACTCCATTTACTCTCTTCCTGGCTTTTCTGATATTTTAATCTTGTTTTTTAAATTTCTACATATATTTCAAATTTCATCACATATTATCTTTTTAGGGGCTTACACAACATAAGTTTATTATCTGACAGTTCTGGCAGTCAGACATCTAAAACGTACTGTTATGGGCTAAAAGTAACAGTGTAAGCAGGGCTTGTTCCTTCTGGAGGTTCTAGGGCAAGCATGTTAAACTCAAAAGCTAACATGGACCAAATACATGAGGGAGAGAGGAGAGAGTGACCCATGGGCAGTGACTTTGACATGCTTGCTCTAGGGGAGAATCCATTTCTTATTGCCTTTTTCCAGCTTCTAAAGGCTCTTACATTCCTTGGCTCCTAGCTCCTTCCTTCATCATTAAAGCTAGCAGCATAGCATTTCCTAATCTCTCTTCCTATTAGAACTTTGATAGAATTATACCATCAGTAAAAGTATTTTAAAAATAGAAAATATGGGCAAACAAACAAAAAATGAGAACATGCATTTCTGGCATATTTTCTCTAAATAAAACACTAAAGGAAGGCCTCTGGGCAAAAGGAAATGTTCTCAAAAGGAAGTGCAGAAGGAATGAACAGCAATAGAAAGTGTAAATCTAAGTAATCCTATATCATAAAAGGCTAATATCCAAATTGTCCCCTTGGGAGTTCAACCAACAAGGAGTCTGATCACTCTCTATGACATATGCTCACCACCAGGAGGCAACATGGAATTAAGGAAGGACCCGGTCAGCAGCAGGCACCCAAGGGGAAGAAAGGCCCTGATAGGCCCTGACTGCTGGCCAGGACTAGAGACCCTACCTGTGCACGAATTTTGAACCATGGACCTCTAGTTATTGATATAAAATTGATAACAGAAAGAGAAATTAGAATATGCTATGTTGCTACCTTTAAAGATGGAGAAAGGGGTCAAGGGTCACCTTGAGTATTTGTTAAGACACCCCCTCTCCCTCCTTGGATAGATCTAGGCTCAATTTTTGTCTCTCTGCCTTTATGGGACTACTAAATGTTGGCTCAGATTTCTAGCCTCTTGGATACCACATCTTCCTTGGCCTCCTGGAAAATGTGTTGAGGGGAATATATATGCTGACTTTTGGTCTCACCTCTATATCCTTCCCTGTCTTTTATCAGTATCTTGGCCCTTCAAGTCCTCTCTCCCTTGGTAGATCTCTGACATCATCATTTTTATGCTCTTTCTGGCTTTTATAGTCACTCTTAGTGACAGGTCCACTCTGATACAAATTATCCACCTTAACCAGAAATCACATAGTATTTTAAACTTTATAATTTCAGACCTTTAAATAATTATAATATTCTTCATCATATTACAATTATTTTCAACCTGCTTGTAAATATTTTTCACTGGTCTGTGGGTTCCCTGAAGGAAGGAACCACTATATATTAATTTTCTAACCCTATGGCTAGTGGTGCATACATACTGATTTTAATATACATTGGCTAAATTGAATTGAACAGAACAAAGATACAATGTAAATAACATTAAGGAGAAAATGTTTTTCAACTTTTTAATACTATTTGAAGATGATTTTTTTCTTATGAAAATTATACACTTTATCAATTTTCAGTCTTTGATTCAATCTGTCTTTGTAAGCACTTGCATATTAGACACTTACTTCATGCTATTTCTTTCTGTGTGTTTCTGTGTCTCTATCTTCATTTTCCTCTTTCAACATTGAATACCAGAGATATTTATAATAAAAATTCTTGCCAAAACCAGTATGGCTCAGTGGATAGAGCATCTGTCTGCGGACTGAAAGGTCCCAGGTTCTATTCCGGTCAAGGGCATGTACATTGGTTGCTGGCACATCCCCAGTCGAGGATGTGCAGGAGGCAGCTGGTCGATGTTTCTTTCTCATCAATGTTTCTAGCACTCTATCCCTCTACCTTCCTCTCTGTGAAAAATCAATAAAATATATACTTTAAAAAAAGTTTAAAAAATTCTTATTACAATCAAAATGTTTATAACCTAATAAAATAATACATATATAAGTGATCTCAGGTCAGACATCATAAATTCTTAATCTAACTATTCAAATGTAAAAGACATAGAGATATAGATTTTTCTATTTTGCTATGGAATCTCATGTCCTTAAAAACCGCATTGATTCAAAAGATGATGGAAACTAGACCTTAGATCTCAATAAGGACTGGGGATATCTACTATCTGATAACCATTTTATCACCAACACTCAGCAATACTACCTGACATATAGAAGTACTTAATGTATAGTTATTTGATAAATTTTCATTAGTTATCCAGTGGGCATGACTCAGTGGTTGAATATCAACCTACAAACCAGGAAGTTCCCAGTCGAGGCACACGCCTGGGTTGTGGGCTTAATCCCCAGAGTGGGGCATGCAGGAGCCAGCTGATTGATGATTCTTTCTCATCATTGATATTTCTATCTCTTCTTCCCTCTCCCTTCTTCTCTGAAATCAATAAAAAATATATTTAAAACATTCTCATAAATTTATTCAAGCCCAATAATTAAGTAATCTCAAAGTATTACCCTTGTCTAACTACTTCTTAGGTTGCCTCTAAGGTCAGTGGAGCATTCAACTTCACTGCAACTGACACAGAAGCAAAACTGGTCTAACAATTGGTAGAAAAATCTCAATGTACTGATCCTAAAATTTTAGTAATTTTCTATACATTAGTATGCTATTGAAATTAATTTATCAAATGAAAATTAATTAATGGCATTAATTATTAATGCAGGAGTTTTTTCTTTTGTGTAGCTCTATCTCCATGTTAAGCTATATAATAAAGTTTGCTTTGTTTTATTGTCATATAACTAATACATATGCTGTTGGAGAATATTTTGTCTTAACCATTGTAAAATAAAAGAAAACCCCTAGTACATTAGAAGATACATATTATTACCAATGATCAAATAGGTCAGTCAATTAAATGATCCACAAAGACTATAAGATATAACTTTATGACTTTCCATTAGAGAGTATAGGACTGAGAGACTCAAATGCTAATCACACAATTTAAACTCTAGAATAACATGACAATTTCTTTTCACCCCATCAACATCCCAGAGGAGAAAGCCTAAACTGGGTAGACAATGAATATATTAGAGGAAGAAGTTTTCAATGAAAACATCCTATTACAATAGTTTTCAGTGCCTCCATTTTTAATCATTCAGTCATCATTTCTGCTTTGGGATTTGGTTGCATTTTGCTTTATGTTCTGTATGCAGGTATTCATACTGTGATCTCATATATTCTGACATTTTTAAAAGACAGTACAAGTGAGATATTGGTATATAAGTAATAAAATTCTGTAAGGACTGGCAGAACTTTTAAGTGGGAAGACAATAAGTTTCTGCTGATAAACAAGAAACCAGCTCTAAACTGACACCTGAATGGAAAACCTCTCCCTGGGACTTAGCAGAATAAGAAGGAAATGAGATAGGAAACATGCAATTTATACACTCTGAGGACCCTAAATTCTCAGTAGAAATAGAAAACTTGAAATGGTATATATTTTATAGGATAAATGGTATATATTTTATAGGATAAATCTGGCTTGTGTTCTATTGAGTTGGTTTTACTATATTATCTGAATTACTGGCAATGCCAAATACTGTCAGTGATGCAAGAAAACAGGGACATTTAAATACTACTGGTGGACTTAAAATATGTGCACTGCTTTTGGCATTATCTGGTAAAGTTACGTCAAGCAGGTATTTGCATATCTAGGTATATATCCTGGATAAATTCTGACATAGATATGAACAAAAAAACAAATTTTAAACACTGAAATTGTAGTACAAATAGCTTAAGGGGATGCATACATATAGTAAAATTTTAAAACATGAACTAGAAAGCAACATAGCAACTCAGTGGTAGTTATTTTCTCTGACACCAGAATCCTTTGGAACTCTACCATCATGAATCTATATGAGCTGCAAAAAATAAAAATAAAACTTTTTGCTCCTATAATTTCCCCAGGGGTAGCTCAAAACTTCTCTTATCTCCCTGTCCTTAAGCTTTGAAAATGATCGAGGGCAAAATTAACTCATCAATGACCCAAATAAAAAGTTACTCTCCTGGATCTCCATATGTGGCCTTCTTGGGACTCTCTTCCTTTGACTGTTTTCTATATAATTGGCTCTCAGGACAACCATCTCTGAGTTATTTCTGTATATGAGACTTTTAGATTTATTCCACCCCTTTATTTCTTTCCTTCCATGCTTTGGTTGATATAAGATGATCCCATGTTGAGTCTAATTTAGATTTATCTTGTCTACAATACTTAGAAGGCCAAGTGGTCAAGAAGGTAAGGTTCAAGGAAAACAATGCTTTTTAATTCTGCCTCTCATCTGGGCCTTAAGTAAGTTCACAAGACAAGGAGACAAGATAGAGCTCAAAGCAGCATATAGTATGCTATTCAATGAGCAAGTGCTGCTTCTGTCCCAGGTACCACCTACTAGGCTACCACTGTGATTGTTTATCATCCTACACTGAGTACTTGCTGTTGGAGAATACACTGCTGCCTCCAAGTTCCTGCTTCTTGCACCAGAAACAGTTTGTACTGTCCTTAAACGGAGAATGCCTTGCTCCTCTTTTGTAATGGAAAATTACAAAAGTTGAGGTATGCTTCCTTTGGATACTTCCAACCAAGATACTGAATTTAGTTTGAGACAGAAAGGACTAATTTTTTCCTGCTTCTAGCAACACATTTGAATGTGACCTGGAAGACATAAAAGTCATTGGTGTAAAGCTGACAAGTCACCTGCCTTCCCAACTCCCTTTCCTCTCATAGTCTATAAATACCAGACTCCTTTTACCCTGGGACCTACTACAGAACTTTCACCCACCACACTCACGACTAATGGATCAGCACCAAAACCACAACTTATTTGGCCTCAGCCACATAAACACTCACAGTGTGGTAAGAAATGTTATTCCTCACCACAATTACCTGGACCCATGCCTTAGGCATAAAAGACTCTATTTTCCTTCATGAGCATGAGTAATTCATTTGAAGAAACAACTGAAGTAATGATTTTCCTATTCTTGAGATACTATGAGTCTCTCACTGTTAATTATGAATTTCATTGTACTGGGAGAAGGGTACATTAGCCAGGGCACTGGGGCTCCCGAAGGTTCCCCCATTATTTGTTGAAAAAAATCAATCATTGCCTCCAGAAGCATTTGAAGTCCCTAGACACTAAACACCAATATCCTTCTATAAAGCAAATAGATTTGAATGAGGCTTTCAACTATGTCAGACCAGCTCCTCCCTTGTTTTAACCTCAAGACAACTGAGTGTAATTTGAAAGACCCACAGAGCCCTGAGCTCTTTTCTTCCCTCAATCAGTCCTGGCATGGATGGGAGGCTCAGGAGCCACCTCTGCTCCAGTTTCTGATTAAGAGTATAGGATTAAGTCTGCAAATTCACTTATGACCAGTATACTACCATGTGGCTCCTTTGTGACACCCACTTTTTCCCTGTTACATAGACCTACTACTGGCCTGGCTTCTCCTGTACATGTTGCCTTGTGCTCCATTCTCCTTCAAAGATTCAAGACAACAGTGAACCTTAGTCTGTTTAGACTGGGCCTCTCCTGCTTTGAGTCTCAGGCCTTCCCTGGTGCTATGACTAAGTGTTGGATCCCCACCAAAATTCAGATGTTGAAGCCTCAAGTCCCAGTGTGATGGTACTTGGATGTGGAGCCTTTGGGACATAATTGACCCATGAGGGTGGAGGCACCATGAGAGTATTAGTGCTCTTAAAAGAAGAGACACTAGAGTAGGGGTGTCAAACTCAATCAGAGAAGGGGCCAAAATCTAAAATCCAGCCTAAATCGCGGGCCGAATGGTTTACTGAACAATCATAAACTGTCATTGTGATGAAAACGCAGTGGAAAGCAGTGATGACAGCGCAGTGCGGGCCACATTGCAAGGCCTGGCGGGACGGATTTGGCCCGCGGGCCTTGTGTTTGACACATGTGCACTAGAGAGATTAGCTATCTTTCCATCATGTGATAACATAGCAAGAAGGTGGTTATCTGCAAACCATCAAGAAGGTCCTGATGAAACATCATGGGCACCTTGAACTTTGATTTCCCATCTTCCAGAATGGTGAGAAATAAATGTCCATTGCTTATGCTATCAAGACTATGATAATTGTTATAGCAGCCTGCACTGACCAAAATGCCTGGAAAACCGTAGGATCCATACCCCTCATTTGACAGGTCTCTTGCAACCACAACACAGCTCCATCTGAACGCTACAATCTCCAAATGGCCCATGCTGTCTGGTGAGTGACACCCCTTGGCATCAACAGCAACTTGAACCATTGCTTGGACTGCCTTGCTACCCTGTAAAATGAAACAAAATCAAAACAAAACAAAAACACCAAACAGCCTCTGTAGCACAATTAGCTCCACCAGCCTTTTTGAGACATTCCAAAGAGTAAGTCCACCCACCCAGGTTTGATTCATTCAACCCACTCCTGGGGTTCTTTGTCACTGCCAATCCCCAAAGAGCTAGTATATAGATCTGTTAACTTATGACAGGAGACATAGATTTCAGGTCAGGGGATTTAACCTGCTGTAAATCCAAATTTGCATGAGGATAATGGGCATTCTACTACACTTTATGCCAATAAGTCCTAATGCGTTAATTAACCACAGAACACATTTACTGATAAGCTGTTCATTAGGGGAAAACCTGAAAACTAGCAGTGTTATCAGAGTCTACAATTTTCACAAATCTCTTTCAAAAATACTTTTTTTTTTCCTACAGGGACTAAATGCTAGCAAAAATCACAGAGCAGTCATTCTCAACACTAGTTTCATGAAACTGCCAGTGTGATAAACACTGAGAGGTGAGAACGCATTTTGTGGATTTCACTTTAATATTTTTCATATAAGCTTTCTTTTAATCTTAAATTTCATTTGGAAGAAACTGCTATGGATGAGGCACTGGCTACTTCTTTATTGTTTGTCTATCTTAAACCAGAATTGGCTCACTCATTCACACAGAAAGTGTTTCTTTTATGAATCAGTACTATTATAAGGGAGGGAGGAGCCCAGTAAATGAGGCCAATTCCTACTGATAGTACATCCCACAGTTAGTCTCATTTCTTACAAAGACAATTTAACTCCAATCATCCATAGATTGATCTCTCACAAATCACTTTGTCTGAACCATGATGTTTTTCATCATTAGCACCATTATTTGGAAAGCATCCACAAAGCCCATGGCCCAACCTGCCTCTGCTGCACTAATGCAATGGCCAAATGTAATCATTTCAGCCCTGACTGTGCAATTAATAAATGGCAGCCATGGTGCCGTGGCCCAGGAGGGATACAAAGATAAATAAGACAACGTTTGTCCCCAAGGAGCAAACAATATGTTAATATCTTGAATCTGCCTCATTCACATTTATCCTTCACTTCTGTAAATAACAGTAATTTAGTTGAAGCATGTCTAGAGAAGAACACCATATAGACTGATCTGATAGATGGAGATAATCTCCACCAATACATGTTACACTCTCCTTTCCTAAAAGTCTCTACTACAGATTGCTTGAACCACTGACTCTGACAGGTGATAACAGCATTTGTTACATTTCTTCATGATCAAATTCTTCAAGTGTTCTGTGTACATAAATCTTTCCTCATCAACAATATTAGTTGCTGTAAATCCATTGTACAAGAAACACACAAAACAGAGAAGATGGGAAGCTGTTTGAGAACAAAATATCCTGTCATATCACTGCTAATAAAAATGCAAAGCATTCAATTACTGGCTTATATTGAATTGAACATAACTGAATGGACATTGTCTTCTAGATATTATTTGGTATCTTTTAGTTTTGAAATATATGAAGTTAGCATTCCATTAGCTAATCACATAAAAATATCCCATAAGTTTTGCTGTTCTACAACTATGGCTTTTAAATTTTATTATAGCAAATAGAAGTTGAGGCCCTCAAGCCCACAACTTCAGTAAAATTTAATGATAGAACTAATCAATTAGGGAAAGGAGAGTATAACTACTAAGGATGAATTATTGAAAGATTACATAAAAATACATTTCTAAAAAATTTACAGCAACTCAAAATTGGTCCATAAAATATTTCTTAGTAAGATTTCTCCTTTGTACTCTATTTAATGAATACATTTTTTAAAGTTTGGAATTACCCCTAGGGATGTTGTTTCAACATTTATGTTTGTCATATCATCAGCTTCACTATTCCTTGCTTTTTTGCCTCTGAATTTCAAAATGAACAAAGTTCCTCTAGTTCAAAAGTTAAAAAAAAAAGTTGTCTACTACCTCTGAATCATCAGCTTCAATGGCATTTTTAGTTCTCAACTTATTGGTTCTCCCTTTGTCCCTAAGCCCTGCTGACTAACTACCCATCTGGAGACTTTCTCAGTTCCCATAATACCACTTTCTCTGAACTCCTACCTCTCCAACTTTTCCTTTTAAGTCCACTGCTTTCCTAAACATTAGTGATTCTCAGAATTATTTTTTCAAATCTATTGTTCTATTTGTTTTGATTTCTTTCTTACCTGTTTTTATTAATTTTAGTCAGTTCCACAGTATTCCTTATATTCTGGTTACAGCTACAGACACAAGTGAACTGAAGCCTGAGCTCCAGATTACACTAGTACCTCCATACAATACCCTCAAAACTAAACTTTGCATTTTCTTCATTAAGCTTGCCTCACCCCCAGTATCTACATATTGTATTAATGTTGCCCAAGCCAGAAACTTGTGATCCATCTCGGCCCTTGCCCCAATGTCCAATCAGGTTGATAACTCTTACTTATTGCATCCTCCCTACTCTTCTCATTCCTATTTTTACCCACGTGTTGAACTAATATCTAGCTCTGTGCATACATCCATTTCCTACTTTATATTGCATCAACCAGCCACATTGAGTTATGTTTCCATGAAATGAGTTAGGATATGTAAAGTACTTAAAAGAGTTTCTGGCATATAGAAAGCACTCATTACATGTTGGCTGTTGTTACTATTACTACTATCACACCACACCACTCCTACTTCCTCTGTTATTCATATTTATTTTCCACACTCACCAGACTATATCACATTTTTATGCTTTTGCTGATGCTATTTCTTTTCCTTGAAATTGCTCCTCTGACCTAATTCCTCACTCTTCATATATATGGAAGGGAGAGAGAGAGACAGAAACATCAGTGATGAGAGAGAATCATTAATTATCTGCCTCCTGCATTCCCCTACTGTAAGATGACCAGACATTCTGCTTTTGGTGGGACAGTCCCGATTTTTAACAATTTGTCCCATGTCTTGCGGTGTTTTAAAAAAGTCCCGATTTTTGGAAAGAATGCACGACAAGCTAGGGAATGGCGGGAGAACGGGAAGGGAATATACGGTTTTTGGCAGCCTTGTGGCTAATTAGCCAGGATATGAGTTTTATATTATTTTTGTTAATTTTATAATGTTAAACTTTAATAATAACAAATAATTGTTGAGAACTGATTATCGAGAACGGCTTATCAAAGTTCGCATAGTTGATCAGTTATTAGAATTTGACCACCATTGTTTGGACTTAATGAACAATGGAATTTTTTTTGGATTGGCAACGACAAAAACATTTTGTAACTGTCTCTCAGAGGATACACATCATATTGTGTGCTAGTAAGCTAGTTAAACAAGTGATGTCATTACAAATCAGCTATTCAGATAATTTAGGTAAGCAATTGATTTATTTCATAAATACATAAATTTTCTTGAATTTAGCAGAAAGTACTCATATTATTTATATTTTATAGTGGCGGCAAAAAGTCTAGCACCGGCCTTGAAAGTGACATGAATATACATAATTTTTTATTATATTTATAGATTGTACTAATGTTAAATTTTTAAAAAAATATATATTACAATACTATTTTTGCATTGTATGAAAAGTTTTGTTGCTCCATATAGACCAAATTTTTAATCAAGAACAACTCCCACCCCCCCACCCTCCCCACCCCCCTGTCAATAGTGTCCCACTTTACCAGTGTTAAAATCTGGTCACCTTACCCTACTGGGGATCAAGCCCAAAACCCCTGCATGTGCCCTTGATGGGAATCAAACCTGGGACCCTTCAATCTGTAGGCTGACGCTCTCTCCACTGAGCCAAACCAGTTTAGGTTAATTCCTCACTCTTAAAAAAAAATGTAAAGTTCTGCTAATACTCTTTCTCTTTCAAGAAACCATCTCTAATATCTTAGGTTAATTCAGTTTCCAAATTTGAGCTTCAATCTAAACCTGCCAAAACTTGGATCAGATCATATAGCTTAGTATATTACAATCCTACCTAATAAAGAAGGGATATATGTACTAATTGACCCTCACACCAACACAAAGATGGCAGCATTCACAGTCAATAAGGAGGGAATATGCTAATTAACTGTCCTGCCCTCAAACATGGTGGCACCCACAGCCACAAGATGGCAATGCCCAGTCCCTTTATCCCTGCTAGAGTGACAGGCACGCAGCAAGGCCAGGTCCTGCTCACCTGCCTCTGGAGTCCCCTGGTTCTCTCAGCCCCCCCAGCCACCCAGGGCCAGCCTGAGGCACAGACAAGCCTCAGATGGTGGCTGCCCAGCCAATGCCCTAGGTGCAGGCAAGCCTCAGATATTGACTGCCCAGCTGCCCAGGGCCACCCTGAGGCACAAGCAAGTCTCGGATGGCAGCTACCCAGCCGTCTAGGGCTGCCCAAGGCTCAAGTAACCAGAGCCTGCTTAGGCTTGTGCTGCCAGCAGTGGCAGCAGCAGAGGTATGATGGGGCTTAGCCTTCCCCTAATTGCTAGGTGGCCTCCTGTCCCTGATGGCTCCCTGTCTGTGAGAGGGGGCAAGTGGGAATGAGTGATTCACTCCTCTAGTACATGACTTTTCATGCACTGGGCCTCTAGTATATTATAATCAATTATCTGATTTTGTCTTCCATTTCAACTAGGGCAGGGATCAGCAAACTACAGCCTCTGAGCCAATTCCAATGTACTTTCTGCTTATGTAAATAAAGTTTTATTGGAACACAGACACACCATTTGTTAACATATTATCTCTACGTGCACTTATGCTTAAAAAAAAGGTAGAGTTTAGTATTATACTACATACCCTATGGCCCACAAAACTATATCTTCACTGTATATTAACTATTTACTATCTTGTCCAGAGTTTTTCAAACTTGGCACTATTGGGATTGGGGGCTAGATAATTCTCCGTCAAAGAAGAACTCTTCTATGCATTATAGGGTGTACAGCAATATCCTTGACCTCTACCCACTAAATTCCAGAAGCACTCATACCCCACCATTTCTCTACTCCTTTACTTCACTCATCCACCCCCTCACTCCAGTTTTAACAACTGAAAAATGTCTCTAGACACTGGAAAATGTTCCCTGAAATCAAAATTGTTCCCAGTTGAGAACCACTAACCTGGCATTTTGCAGAAAACATTGCCAACCCCTGAAGCATAAGGTCTTCCAAGGAAGGAACTGGGCCCAGTTCACTTTGTATTCCAGACATGATGTCTGGAACATAACAGGAGCTCATTAAGTCAATCATTTAAAGGTGACTGGAGGATTGTAAGACATTCAAAGGCATTTTAAACTTCATGAGAATTTTATGCTTAAAAGTGACATTGGTGAACATCAAGCCAATTCCCCAATGCTACAACTAATTTTTGTTTCCTTTATCATTTTCAATAATACCTATCAGAACTGTTCAATTAAAAACATCTAAGGAGAAAAATTATTTTGAGAAAGATAAATATCACAATCCCATTTGATTGCCAGGAATTTAAAAACTATGAAATCACCACATTCAGATTTCATATATACACACACATTTCATTTATCCCTGAATGAGATTTCATTTTTACTGCCTTTGAAGAATAAATTATTTTCATTTTGCAGATGAAATCATTTGAATTGGTCTCAAACTATAGTGTGAAGAAACAGCAACTTCTTTACAGTCAATCAAGAAATTAATTCAAAAGATATACAGTATTTTCTACTCTCTTTAATAAACTTATATTAGTATATCTAGTATTACTACAAGTAGAGAAACCTCCACACCAATGAACTATATGCCTACCAGAATATCTAACAACTGAATGTAGGGCATTTTAAGTATCAAATAAATGACTATAATAACCAACATTTATTGAACATTGACCTTGTGCCAGTATTACAGTATCTCATTTGATCATTATAAAAAAAAACTCTATGAGATAGGTATTAAGCTATTCATTTTACAGATAAAGACACTGATTTGCGGGAAAGCTAACTTGTCCACAAGCAAGTACATGGTAAATAGCAAAAACAAAACTTGAACCTGGAAATCTGCCTCCAAAGTCTGAGTTCATACACAGAATATTATGTCAGTGTGCTTAGAATTTGGAAGTAAGAAAGATTTATTGGTAACTGGGATGATCAGTCAAGTTGGTAATCATGAGGATGAATCCTGAAAGAATCAGTCAGTGTCATCAAACAGCAGAAAAGGAGAAATCCTTGGGTGGTAGAACCAAATAAAGATATTTTAGAAGCAAAAACTCAAAACTTATATTTAGAATAACATGAAGTAGCCACTGTGGTTAAATATAGGGAGGAAGTATGAGGAAGTGAGACCACATTGAAGCCAAACTACAAGGAGCAATGAGTGGGAGAGAAGATGGGAAATATATACAATTCCCTCATGCAGTTTTTCATTGAAAGTAAGGACTGTGTTAGGGTGTAAATTCAGCAGGAGACAGGATCAAGGAAAGTATTTAGAACATGTCTCTGATGGAGGGAATGGAAAAGAGGTGAAGAGAAGATCTGGGGGTGGGGAAAGACTCCTTAAAGGGGCTAAATCTCAAGAGTCTAAAGATAAGAGCAGTTATACTCCAACAGGAGGAGGAGAGCTCATCCCAAAAGATGGGGTAAAAGAAGGTAGCAATTCATATATTTGAAGGTAAATCTAAAAGTGGAGGGAGAGGAATTTAATAGGCATAAGCTAAATAGTTTCTATTTTCTCCATGATGCATGAGATAGATCATCTGCCAATCTTTGCTAGTGAGGGAGAAGATGGGGAATAGGTAAGAAGGAGCATATTCTTGGTTGATTATTGGTGTGCAATGCCAGTGTCCTATGCTACATCTTCACTGATTTGTGAAGTGAAAATTGGTCCTTATATCTCACTTGACATCTCTGCAGAAACTATCTGTGGCACACTGTCCACATAGGGAACAGAGCATCAGGTTATAATACTCTCAGAATACTAATGGAACAGACATTTCTGCATTTGCAAAGCAATTTCAAAAAAATTAGATAACTAATTAGCTCAATGATTACTTTATCCCTGTAGGTATATGTGCACAAGAGCTCCTATTTTGGGTCTCCTTTAAAGCATTTGAAGACACAAGAGATTTTGTCTCTGTGGGAATGTTGTGGTAGATTACACTTGCTGTAAATAAGTGACATTTTTAGAAAGCAATGTGTTCCACTGAATTTATCTTGAAGAGGGGAAAAATTGAAAACCTAATTAAGAGACTCCAAGAATCAGACTGACAATTCATAATAAGCCTCCTCTTTCTGGCTTTCTCAGGGTATTGGAGGCAAATAGCTCCAACTTCACAGAAAATATTGGGGTGGAACAAAAGTACATGTGTGCTATGCACTTTGAGACAAAGGTATGCCACTATTTGGCATTTATACCAAGAGGAGCTACTTCCACTAAAGTTTTGTAATGAAAATAATTCTTCCATTAACAGGTGGAGCAATATCAATTTGCCCAAGGTGGGAAATCAAGCAAAAACTACCTTCCTCTCAGAATAATCAATGACAAGGTGAAAGAAATAAGTCATTAGATCCAATCTCCCAACAGTATTTTTTTTGCCTGAATAAATTGTCTCTACTATAAAGTGAAGCCTCCAATGACAGTGAGAGAACATTATCTAGAGGGGGTTTGACCAGTCTCACCATCATTTTTCTGAGGTGCTTACTTTCTTTTCATCTTCACCAAATCTTTTGATTCAGTTAGTGGAGATGGCAACAGTATTTACATCTCAACTCCAACCCTTGCTAACTGTGTGACCTTGGGCATGACACTCACTCTCTTTAAAAATTCATAAATTTGTTGTGGGAATTAAATTAGGGAATAGGAATGAAGCACTTAGCACCATGTATATATACACTTTGCATGCACTTGCATTGTTAAGTGCTCAATAATTGTTGGTCTTTATTGTTGCTATTATGTTTATAATTGCTGTGGTTAGAATGGTTTTGGAGATGATGCCAGTGAAAGTCTGAGGAAAGAGAAATGAATAATAGGTAATGTCAGTGACTGGGAAACTCAAATCTTACCACAAGGGCAACCCTATGAGACTCAATAGGACTTGCATAGTTAACTAGTTTGGAGATTAATCAGGAAAGTCTTCAACACAATGAACTTGGCCTAATCAATCAGCTTCATTGTTTCTTTTCAGAAGGCTAATTCACTATAGAACTATAGGATCTTATGTTTGAAAGGAAACTGGAAAATAAAGACCAGCTACTCATTTGATAATATAATCTCCTCAACAACCTCAGCAAGGTGGTTGCCCAAACTCTGTGCAGGCCCCTGAATGATAGAGAATGTATTACTTTGAAGGTAGCTTTGGACAGCTCTCATTGAAATGTCTTCTAGTAGTATTTCATTTCTATGTGTTTGCTTTAGTTCTTTTTAAAGACAGAGGAACCACATTTAATCCCACTTCCAGAGGACAGTCATTAATGTATGAAGACAAGTCTCAACCCCTGGACTCAGGCATCTTTGCTTCCTCAGATTAAACATCCTTGTATCCACCAGCCAACAATTTTTATGTTAGACTCATGATCCTCTTTGTCTTTGTCATACCTCAGCTCTAAACATGTTGCAATCTACCAATAGGTCAGCTAACTTTTAAAAGCTTATCATACACAATGGAATAGAAGCACCTCCATAAATCACATTAGATGATGATGATGATGATGATGATGATGATGGTGGTGGTGGTAAATATAATTCAACATGTATTTTCTACATAGCAAGCATCATTATGAGGGTTTTACACTTATTATCTCAGTTAATATTCATAATAACTCTATGAAGTAGGTATCATTATTCTTCTCATGAAATAAATGAGCAAAGTGAGGCAAAAAGAGGGTTAAGCAACTTGCCCAGTCTTCCACAGTAAATGGGAGTAGAGCTCGGCTTCAGAGGCTGTTCTCTTATTCAATAAATGATACTATAAAACTAACATCACCTTTGTTTCATAGATCATACCTTCATTCATTAAACCACAAATCATGTACACACATATTTCTATCATTCCCAACTCCTTGCCATTCACAGAATTGATGGCCATGCTCTCTTACCTTCCTTCAAGTCCCTGATATAAATGTTGAATAAGATGAAGCATTGTGACCTCCACCTGATCATATAGGTCAATGTAGAAGTCCTCACTGGTATATGTAAATAGTTATTTCTTTACTGAATAGCTCTTATATCCAATCTCCTTTTCTCCATCATTTTTTAAGGATATCACAAAATGTATGCCAAACACCTAGCTGATATTTAGCTATGCGAGATCTATAGTACTTTGCTGAATTATTAGTATTACTATTCAAGGAATATGTGAATTTGGCTGAAATGACATGGCTTATTTTTAGTGTTCTTAGTGAATAGCTGTAATTCTGTTAATCACCCTTTTCAATGGGCTCATACATTCCTGGATCTACCAGTCAACAATTTTTATGTTAGATTCATGATCCTCTTTATCTTTGTTATACCTCAGCTCTAAACATGTTGTAATATATCAATACATCAGCTAACTTTTGCCTGTTAACAACTCCAAAATATTTTCCAGATTCCAATGAAGCTTATAAACCCATAGTTTGTATTATCTACACTTTTTCTATCTTTGATATTTAGGAACCTCCTCTATTATCTACCATTTCTAAAATAACACTAACCTAATTTTAAAATTTTATTTTCAAATTCTTCATCCTGTGATTTTATTCATCCAAGTCAAGAAACTTAAATTAATGCAGAGCAATTAGGTGTCTTCTGACATTAAACTTTCTACCTTGGTTTATCTATGCAAGGCCTATTTTCTTGTCAAGAAGGAATTATTTTACATGATTTAGAACTCTATATTTCAAATGACAGAAACTTCAACTCATACTAGTTTGGATAAAATAAATTATTTATTCAATCATGGCTAGAAAGCCAGGGGTAGTCTAATTTGAAGAATGCTTTATCCAGGGTCTTAAAAATGTCACCAGGATCTAATTTCTCTCCATCTTTTGGCTCTGTTATTCATTCTGGCTTCATTTTTGGTCTCTATGTGGTAGCAAGAAGGCACCCCAAAGCTCAGTTATATATCACCCAAGTTCTAGCCAAAAGGAAGGAAAACTGCCTCCTTACAACATATCAACAAAAAAGTCCTGAGTTTGTATGCCACTGATCCCAATTGGGTGAGGTACCCACTTATGTGCAAAATAACCAGAGCCAAGGAAATGAAAATCCCTAATTGACTTAGTGCTCACATGCTCATCATGGAAGCCATAAGGGGAGTCAGTGCCATTGCACTATTTTTTTGAAAACTAGGGGAAATAAAAATCAAGAAAATGTATCCAGAAAGAGGGAAATGAAGACCACATCTCTAAAGAAAAAGTACATCCACACATCTACTTCTCTATCAACAGCTATCAACTATAATGAACAGCAGCCATTCTTTGACATTTGTATTGTGGCATTAACTGAAAACCATCTTTCTGTTTGTCATAGTAATAAATATTCTGGAGGCTTTAGCCCCGCTGATCTATTTTTTAGGTACATACCATTTTCTTATAGTCCCCTTGGGCTAAGCACTCACACTGCCTGTCTGTGAAATAAGCCTCCTGTCCATCACATAATCCCAGTAGCTCAGGGTTCTTTTCTTTTCCTCTGTGACAGAGTGCCTTTCTCTCTCCTGCCCATTTCAGTTTCTTGTAATCCAAAAGGTAACCTTGTTTTTTTCTAGAAGATCCAAGTTATCTTCTTCATGAAAATTTCATTCTAAACTGGATCATGTCATATTGCCAATATTTGACCTTTCTTTTTTAAACCCACAAAAATGACAGTGTTTATGGTAGACCCAGGAGGCAGCTTCTGAGACACAGGTCCTCTTCTTTATTTTCTTCCTCTTCCACCTGCTTCTATTTCCCAGCCTCTGATTTATATTGCCACTTCCTTCTACTTTGTTGGAATTTTGTAGCTCTTGGTCTCCTTATTGTATTAATATTTGTTCTTCCATTCTCTCGAGGTACTTTCCCTCCAAGCCCATATAATGCTTTTCTGCATAACTTCTTAATATCAGGAAAATAAACCCTACCTTGCAACATAAAACTTAATAAGCAGCAACTTGTTGTTTTATGTTTTTTTACCCCAGAAGTTCTCTGCAGGCATGTGCATTTATTATTTCAGTGATCACTATCTTCATTTTACAGATCAGGTTATGGATACCCCAAAGAGGTCAGATGTTTTACCAATTAGCATTAGAATTGGAGGTGGCAGCCAGGTTCAAGTCAGTGGTTCTTTTTTTTTTTTTTTTTTTTTTTTTTTTTTTTTTTTAACTACATTGGACTCTTAACTTCTGCAGTTTTCAATTGCAGAAACAACAAAGAACAGTAAATGGTTCTTGACTAGATCTGACCAATAACCTAGCAACACAAATTATGTCAATAGTATTTGCACAGTGCTTTACAGTTTATAAAGCACTTCTTTTTTTATTCTATTTGCTCCTGACATAATAGTGCTAAAGTAGGTATTATTATGAGATGAAAAAACTGAGGTAAAAAGCAGTCAAATGATTTTATGTTAGTCTTATAGATGGTAACAAATACATGTAGGCAAGAGTCAAACCCTGGACTCGTGCTTCTTAAATCAAATGTCCTTTATCTTCCATGCTATGAAACACTTACTTGAATTTTGCACACCCCGGAGCCCCACAATAGTCTCAATAATGGGAAGAAGAACATCTTTAGGACCAATGTCATACCTAAATTTACCTGATTATAAAAAGATATTTTTTACCACCTGAGAAATCAGGAAGGACACCAAAACAAATGTTTGGGAAACGAAGAGGTTGGGAAAATAAGAGTAGGAAGGGGGAAAAGTATAGTGAGTGAAGAAGCAAGAGGAGAACACACACAAACACAAAAAGAAAAAGAACTGATAGCATAAGAGAGAGCAAAAAAAGACAGGGAGGGTAAAATAAACTGGGTATATTAAAAAATGAAAAAGCAACAAAAAGCCACATTATCCCAAAGCCCGCAGGTGCCAGCAATTCAAACAAACGTATAGCAATTAACAGAATTAACACAGCCTTAAATAGCTTGGCTCACCAGATGTGGACTCCTAACAGGGTTCCATAAAATGTAAAGTTATTACAGATTAAACCATTAATCTTCTGTTCAGAGACTATCTCTGGCTATAAAATTCCATTCCCATTTAAATGGCTAATAATCACAAAGGAATGTGGAATGTAATGGGCACAATGATGTTCTACCCAATCCTTTTTCCTTTAAATATGTGTTCCACTCTCCAATTCCTATGTTTTTCCTTCCTCTCTATTCAAGATACTCTGAGAAAAGAGAGGTGAAACAAACACATCTCTCCCAGAGGTCTCAGAAGCTCATGAGCTTCTCTATAGGAAAATGGAGAACCAACATATCAGGAGAGAAGTAACATATTGAGATGAAAGAGGCAAGGTGTAGGAAGACCCAAATCAAACAATACAGAAAATCCCAACATAGGAGGATAGTATGATGGGCTTAAGTCAGCTCCCTGGAGCTGGAAATTCATGCAACTCAGTCTTGACTTGGCTTTCCTTCGATGCACTGTGCTTTATCCAACAACAGTAGCTCAGTAATGCCAAGGACAGAGGAAAGAAGAACTTTATGTCTTGACAGGAAAGGCCCTTGGAAACTGCCATGGGAGTCAGAAGGAAGCACGTTTCTGTAGACATTTTAAGATTCAGAGTCACCTTCCCTCCTCAGTACTAAAGCCAATGGACCACCCTTTCAACCCTGCTCTTCAACCTCCTAGGACAAAAACCTACATCAGGAGAAAGGAATAGATGGATGAGCATCATATGCTAAGGAATTACAGCCTCATAGGCAAGATGCCTAGATGAACTTGTCATTCTATTTCCAATGGCTCCCCATTTCCTAGAAAATAAAGCTGAAGGCTATAGCATAACATCAAGGTCTCTATAACCTGGCCCCTTCTTTCTTGACAGCTACATTTTTTTCAGAACTAATTTTATAGTTTGTGCCCTGAAATTAGCAAACTGTATGTTTCTCACCCAGACACCATGATGGGTCCTACTTCTGGCCTTTGCTCATGCTGCCCATTCATCCTGAGCCACCACTCCCTCCATTTTTCCCTGTTCACTTCTGCTCATCTTTAAGCCTCACCTTGGGCGCTGTTTCCTCCACAGAGTTTTCCTGAACCCCAAGATAGGTTATGTCCTTCCGCTCAGCAGCCCCACTGCGCCAGAGAATGTCTCTTTTGAGTCAGTTAATGTAGGTTTACAGCTGTGAAGTAGGTGAGTACAGAGTTTATTCTTGTATTACTTATGAATTATTGTTATTATTATTAACCTACTTTTTCCCACCTCTGTATTTATTGAGAGCTCATATGGAGCAGGGAACACAACAAGAACAAAAATAAAACAGACCCATGAAAACATGAAGAGGAATGACATACTGATTTTGTGACATTTAACTGTACACAAATCCTATATTGATAACCAGGCTGTATGGAGAACCAGAACAGTTTGATGACAACTTTGACCCTCTCTATTGTGGCTTGAACAGTGGTATCAATAGAGGTGGTGTGCACACAGGTGCAATCACAGTGGAACCAGAATGAAACATTCAGATTGGAAGACAGTGCAATTCCAAAGATAAAGCCTATTTTTTGCTGCATGAAAAGTAACCATTATCTCTGTATCAGAAACCCCAAAGTCCCTTTACAACGTCCCCATTTTGAAGAAAATGACATACAAAAGCATCTACCTTAGCTTAAGGCAGTGGTCAGCAAACTCATTAGTCAACAGAATCAAATTTCAACAATACAACGATTGAAATTTCTTTTGAGAGCCAATTTTTAAACTTAAACTTCTTCTAATGCCACTTCTTCAAAATAAACTCACCCAGGCTGTGGCATTTAGTGGAAGAGCCACACTCAAGAGGCCAAAGAGCCGCATGTGGCTGGCGAGATAACTCAGAGCCACAAATGGCAAGGGAAGACATAAAAAGGAAGACAGAGATAGGAGACGGAAGAAGAAATTGTGAAGTAACTGGAAACTATTCTAAAGCAGATGGCTAATGTGAATAAGTGGGATTTATCAGGAGCAAAGTCCCAATATAGCTGGAAGCTTTGGCTGTTTACTAAGTAGTCAAAGAGAAATACCAAGAACAAGAGAAGAATTTATCAGACTTGCCCACAGAAAAGTTCTCTATCTCTCTCCCTTCCTCTCTGTAAAAAAAATCAATAAAATCTATTTTTAAAAAAAGAAAGAAAAGAAAAGTGAATTATAATGATTAAATGGAGAGAAAGAATATTTCAGGACTATAGAATACTCAAATGTATCTGTTAAAACTCTGAGGTAAATAAGAAAGTATTTCATGTCCCTTAAAAAGACTATAATACACAACATGTAACAGAGAGATAGAACAACAATTAATAAAGTTATTGTGCCTACCATTCCCCCAATATTTTGGACTTTCTTTTTCTGTCTTTATCTGGATTTAAGTGTAGAATTATATTGCTAGCTAAGGTATGTGCATAATTTGATTGCTAATTACTGTTAATGATACTTTTTCCCAGTTACCACTAATTTTTAAGTTTTGAAGTGACTGTAAAAACTGTCTGTTCTCTACCTATGCAGTGAGAAAGAGAATGGAGATTTTGTTTTTCTTAGATTCTGCATGCATAAAGTCATTAGAGAAACCTTCAAGTTTTTATGAGTGTTATTTCAAAATGCTCAAGAGCATCCTTTCTGATGGACAAATTTTGGAAATTTCTCCTTTGTCTCAAAATATGTAATTGAGAGCCATTTCATACAATCATAAAAAGACTGGTCTTAGAGGACACCCCTAGATGCTGTCCAGGAGAAATTCCTGCTCAGGACTGTTTCTCTATAAAAAATGAATGAGTTCTCCACTGCAATCAATGCCTCATACATTCCTGAGCCACATATGTGGTAAGAAAATGTTCCAATCTATTTCTGATAAGAGTGCAATTCCAATATAGTGTGATTTAACAGTGTTTAAGAGACTTTCAGAATTCGTTAGACAATGAGTAGTTTATACCTTCATTCTATCCAAATAGTAGTTTATACCTTCATTCTATCCAAATACTCATGGAAGGAGTATTCTGTCTATTACAATCCATCAGGAATGGCCAGAAGAGTCCCTGCAGTTAACAGAAGCCGAGGTAACATCCAATAGAAAGATGAAACACTCTTTGGGTTCCCTACTGTAATTTGTCTTTCAGACCAAGAACAATACAGAGCTGTAATTGGATGTTTTCTTTTTTTGTCCTGTTTTTCCTTCCTACCCCTTCCTCTCAAGTCAAACATCATTTATTGCAAAAATGCCCAGCTCAAACATCAATTTTTCTCCAAAACTGATTCCCACCTAAAACTTACTGTTTCCTCTACTCAGAACATTTAGTAAGTAGCACTGAATATATGGTGTTTTGAACTATAACTATAAACTTTCCAATCTCATCTCCCTTCATAGATTTTAATGCTTTGAGTACATAGACTATGTCTTATAAAGAAACAAGTTACAGCACAAAAAAGTCACCAAATGAGATTCTGATAAATATATCCATTCAATAAATAATTGTTCTTTGCCTATTTTATACCAGGCATGACAGGCACAACTCCTATCTGGACCTGGCTGAGAGTTGAGTGGTGTGGATGAATACATGAGCAATGCCATCTCATGTATGACTGATATTCAACAAATTTCAAATAGCCATAACACGTATAAAACCTGTGTCCTGAGAGGAGAGTCATAATCTGTCATAGCAGTCTTCTTCTAGAAGAAAGCACACTGTTAGCTTTGTAAAAACTTTCCCCAGAGAAATGGTATATATATCTTAGGCAATAAGGCTTAGCTTAGATTAAACAAAAATGTACAGTAGACTGCTCTGAGGACACAGTGTTCTGGAAGAATTCTACCAAATCAAGTCTAATTCTTTTTTGCCTCAACAATTGACCTAAGTGATTGAATATACACTTGACTGATGCGCCTTTGCACAGAGGTCTCAACACATCAGCTACAATAACATAAATGACTAATGGCAAAGTCCACTGCTTTCTCACAGCTGCTAGCTTCCAGGGAAAGAAAAAAATAAAAGGAAAAGCAAGCCATCTGGGCCTTAATGTTACATTCTGTGAATTTTCTTTCATCTTAAATAATGAGACTCTTGGGAAAACCAAGTTTTGACAAGGTAAAATAATACAAATGTTCTAGACAATACACACAACCATAAGTTGGCCACTTTCAGTTAGAGCTTTCCCTATGTGCCATGCCAAAAGTACAAAATCAAACTTTACTAATGATTTCATTAGTAAACTAGTTCCTAATGATTTCAAAGTCCTTTCACCTGTGTTATTTTATTTTATTTGTAAAGGAAAGCTACCTGAGAAATAAGGTCCCCCATTAGTTAAATGACAAAACTAAACAGAGCACTTTAGTGGTGAATCCAAGATCATGCAAACACCTTAAGCTCTGACCAAAACCAAGGGCTCTACTTCAAGCACAAGGTCTTTTCTACTACCACCTACAGAGCCAGTCACTGAACAGTCAGTGCATTAAAAGGAGAGTTTTAACTTTACCTCTTTAAGGCAGCCCATGAAGTTATTGCTGACGGGTGAGCCTGGCAAGTCAGCGGTGCTTGGGCTTCCTCCCACATAGAAGAAGTCATCAGATCCCAGCATGGTGTAGTCCTCTTGAGTGTAGCCTGTCGTGGTAAGGATGCCATCCACAGAAATTGTCACCTGGTAGACGGACATAGGGACAAAAACAAAATCCCAACAATGACCTTATAGTCCCATCAAAATCCAGTGGCTTCCCCCACCTGCGGCTTCACTTTCATTAAGATTTTGGTGAGGTATTCTTTCTAATTTGGTTTTATTTTGGGATGTGCAGCCAAGTTCCATTTTCTGGTCTGCTTTCCCTGTAACCCACGCCTGTAGCATTCCCCTGCAGACTCCTGGGAGAGTTGTCAGAACTGCCAAGCTGAGCAATTTGCTCTACCCATTGCACTCTTTACTCAGTCAGGCTAGAAAATGGAACTGTCCTCAGACGACGCCACTTGTCTCAATTCATTGTTAAAATTATGATTTAGTTTTTAATGATTGTTAATTATGGTGGTAGTGAAAAACAGCAAAGGAGACATTTGACAATGGGTTTGTTAGGGGGTTGGCCTTTGGTTATTGATGATATTTTCTTTTTTTCTTTTCTTTTTCTTTTCTCTTTTATTTGTTTCTTTTTGGACTCATACCACGCTGACAAACATGCATCCAGGGAAGGAAGAAGAAGGGTCTCAATGGTGATGTGTCATGGATGATACATGCCATGGCCATCCCCAGGATGCCAACCCCTGCCCTCCCTTCACCGCAATCACTACCGCCAAGAGAAGAAATGACCCAACCAAAGAAGCAACTCTAACAAAAAGACATGAATGATGATGCATAATAACCAAAACAATAATAATAATATTGGAAATAAAGAGCACCCATACACCCAACATCCATGAAAGGGGCAGAGGGCAGAGAGAAGAGACAGGGCCTCAGAGCGTGCACACACTGACACACTCATGCAAAAATTATCTGGAACCAAGAGAGAAGGCAGAAAATAAGGGGGATGGAAGATGGAAAGGGTGAGGAGAACTAAAGGAAAGAATCATAACTAAAGGAAAGAATCCACTTCACCCTCACATGCACTGCACCAACAAAAACACAAGATGAATGTGAAAGAAAAGGGAAAAAAAAAATCAAACTAAAGGGTCATCTTTCCCCTGCCTACCACCTCCCTCACTAAAAAAAAAAAAAAGAAAAGAAAAAGTCCAAACCCAACCCCCAAATATATGAAGGATGAGAAGAAAATAAAAAAGTGGAGACAAAAAAAAGGAGAGACTGAGAAGAAAGTGGAGTTGGTAGATAGTTTGATAGGTTGTTAGTAATGAGGAGGAAAATGATGGGACAAATTCTGATGCCAATGGGGAAGCCCACGAGACAGGAGCATGCCATGCAGAGTGTGAACGGAGAACACAACTGGTGGAACTCCCTTGGGCCATGGTGGGGACTAAGGTGAAAGAAGGGAAGAGAAGAACACAGGAAGCAGAGTAATTTCCTCCCCAGATCACCAGTGGCCACACACTAGGGAGAGAAAGCAGGGGTTAAGGAATGGGAATAGTAAAAGAAAGGAGAA
The DNA here is from genome assembly GCF_014108245.1 of Pipistrellus kuhlii. Lineage (NCBI taxonomy): Eukaryota > Metazoa > Chordata > Mammalia > Chiroptera > Vespertilionidae > Pipistrellus > Pipistrellus kuhlii. The sequence goes on from NW_023425404.1 coordinate 8,820,916, forward strand.
AGAGTGAGGGATAATAAGACACAGAGATTAGAAAAGTCCTTAAACATAAATCTTGTTGTCCCTATTCTGTGACTTCAAAGTTGCAAAATAAGAAAACAAAATAAAACAAATTTAACTAAATGGAGAAACTTTCCTTTAAAATAAATTTTTTTTTTTTGGGGGGGGGCTTAAATTACTAACTGGAGAAACCATTCCAACCAAACTTGTTCAAGTATCATTTGCAAAACAGGTACATCCTCTTCCTTTATTTTTTTTAAGAGAAAGAAAAATGTTGCATTTAATTCAACAAAAATTTTAAAAGAGAAGAAACAAGTCTAAAGAGGATCAAAGAGGGGTTGGGGGAGGAAAAGAGGGCAACACACGGCAAACCCAAAAAAAGAGACAATAAGAATGATATCTACCAGACAATGTAGTTTGTTTACCATAGCGTGTCCGATGCCTGAGTGCTTTGCGGAAAAGGGGGAAGAGAGGAAATTAAAAATTGTGAACAGAACGATTGTTAATTAAAAAAACTAAAAAACAAAGATGAGTCATTAGGGTGTTAGTACATTAGTCGGTTAGTAAATGACACATTGCATGAATGATCTTGTGTTAGTTTTTCAAAAAAAAAAAAAAAGGCACCCAACACAGAAAAAGCGAGTGGGGAAGACAATGAGACCAGGACTCTGTGGAAAACCTGGCACCCTGGGCACAGCCAGAAAAGGAGTTGTAGTCATGTTTAACTCCTCACTTCTTCCAAATGCCCCTCACACCAGAACTCACAGCAATTAGAATTAGCATCATACTTACTTTCCAAGGGCTCTTCTGAAAGAACACCACCCCTTTTCCTTCCCACCCTCTAGCAATACACATTTTACCTGACCCCAAAGAAAAGACCCCAAAGTGTATCATTCCACATGTAGATAAATAGATAGAGCAAAAAATAACAATAAGTTGGGGGTTTTATTTTCACACCTGACCCTGAACTACATGCATAGACAGTCATGACTTTCTCTTAGAATGAAAAGAACTTAAAATGTTTACCAGTCACATCTAGCATTGGAAAGCTATCTTATGTACCTTACTCTAAAATTCTGTTGGTAATGTAAACATCTGTGACCCTGGCTGATTTTTATATAGATTTGTGCAGTAGGAGGGGGACATTCTCCTCTTTCTTTTCTTCTCAGTTTAGAATAACTGTGTGGTTAGAATGCATCAAAATAGTTAGAGTCTTCTCTAATCCCCAATGAAGTTTTTTTTTATTTGTTTGCTTACTTTGCCAGAACACTTCCTGTTGGAATCATTCCCCATTCCACTTTAAGAATGCTTTTCACGTTTTTAAGTATTTTAAGCAATTTCGTGTGTGGATAGCAAAGAGGACTAGGTTAAACAGGAGAACAGAGGCCCTGTGATTTGTCTCCTCTTTCCTGTTTTCAACTGCTAAATTGCCAACACACCCAAACCTGGGAGTCTGGAAGGCTGCAAGACTGGTATCCCCAGTTTTGTGTTTGTGCTTTGGCAAAAGTGACGTATAAAGGTAAGTCAATTCATGTGATAGTCATGACCATGGACTAAGACAAGGTTGTAAACCTGAAACACAAAGCAAAACCAAAAAATTCCCACAGAAATACCTGACTACCATGGTCTTTAATCCCAGTATGGTTTAGAATGGGTTGTTCCCTCTCCTTCCTTTAATCAGAACCCCCAATAAAGTATCTGGCCATGGCCCTGACTTGGCTCTCAGGCAGAGCCATGAGGAGATGACCATGAAGGAAGAAATAGGAAAATTTCTGCACCATTTGGAAATGAGCTCTAAGTAAGCTTTCCTCAAACAAATTTTGGGCACAGAAGACATTCAACCTTACCAAAAAGTAGATGAAACTGCCATAAGATTGTTATTAAATATTTATGAAGCAATTTACAAATTCATTGAAATAGACATGGGCTTCCCACCCCTACAAATGTATCCTAAAGAACATAAAAGTATGTTATAAATGTATTTTTAGTAGGAAAAATACTATTATTATATGATTCAGTGCTGAAAGGATTGCATTTACAAAATCAATTCCACTCCACTGAGATTTCCCTCTTTAAATAAATTGCATCTGGATGCAAAAAAAAAAAAAAAAAAAAAAAAGAAAAAAAAAAGTCAAGATTTCAATGAGGTCCAATCATTGGTGCACTTTCTCTATGAGGTTCATATTCCCTCTGTCAAAAATGTCCCAAAGCTCTAGGGCCTCTGTAGCCTCCTCTAAAACTGAGCTGCATGCTTGGTGATAGACACAGTCACCTTCATGACAGAGCACTCGGCCTATAAATCATGTGCCTGTCATAGCAAGTCTAGCACCCAGACCACAGATGAGCTCATAATCCTTCTGGAACATATGGTGCTTTGCATATTGGCCTCCACACATGACTGAGGATGGTTGTAATCACCATTTTACAAATGGAAATGGTGGTGTGGAAAGGTTAAATGGCTTGTCCAAGGACACAGAGCGAAGATGTGTCTTAGAACTTGGAAAAGAAAACCTCTGAGTTTGCTTCCCTCTATTTGCTGATTAAACAGAGAAACCAACATTTGAATTTATCCCCCTCTCAGTATAAAGGACTGAATTGGGGCCCAATTATCTTTTGGAAGTGTTTTTAGTAGAAATAAAAATAAGCCTTTCTCTAGCTAATTGGAATTGTTTCTAGAATGGCAAGGTAGTCTGTGGGGTAGGGAAGTTAGAGAAATAGAATGGTTGGTAGGACCACAACCTAAACTTGCTCCCCACTACATGAAAAGTTTTCCCTCCACTGATGAATGTCTCAAGGGTGTTACAGTGTAACACCCAGTCAAAATTGTTTAAGAGTCATATTTGACTTCGTCTAGAGTCTGCAATTTAAATGTGTCAAGCCCTTATATGTTAGCAAATGGACATTTGACTTGTGCTCTCTTGACAGTTAAGAAGGTCTCTTTTGAGTAAGTATAGATGGGTGTGATGAAGAAAAACATCATCAATAGAATTATTTTGCCTTGGAGAAAACAAACAAACATGGAATGGTAATTAAAAGATGTTCAATCCAGCCCTGGCCAAGAGGCTTAGTTGGTTGGAGCTCCATCCCAGGCACCAAAAGGTTGCTGGTTCAATTCCTGGTCAGGACACATACCTAAGTTATGGGTTTCATCTCCACTTAGGGTGCATAAGGGAGGCAACTGATTGATGTTTCTCTCTCACCCTGATTTCTCTCTATTTCTACCTTCATCTCTCTAAAATCAATAAATATATCCTCAGGTGAGGATTAAAAAAATGTTCAATCCATGTGTATTAAGATGACTGGAGATTCTAAGTTTTGTGTATTTTTGGTGATTTCACTTCAGACAGAGTAGAATCGCCCAACCATGTGGCTTTCTTGACATACTTCAGTATGGAAATGGGTGTTTCATATATTTTGTGTTTCCAATGTGTGTGAGCCATCTCCGTTTATTTAGCATTATTAGGAGTTAAACTTTTATCAAACAAAAAACATATGCAAGCACCTGTCAGGTCTTTTGCTTTCATGTTTACATTAGAAGGCATTCCATCAATCATATCGCAAAAGAAAATTTGATAAGCACTTTCCAGAAATTTGCATAATGTTTTCTGATTAAGAAAGGATGGATGCTGTCCAACTGGGTTGAATGACAAATTCACCAGAAGAAAAACCAAGTGAAAATAGCAACCTGGAAAAGACAGTCTCAGCACAGATATCGACTTTTACAGAAAAAGCTTTCGAACTGAAGTGGGCTTTTAGGTGTTATCATTGTTGTTATTGATTATGAAACTGAACCGACTTCACTGGGTTGAGGCTCTCAGAGAGTGTCGTCACCTGACGGAGTTGCCTACTTAGCATCGGCAAGCGATGGGACTTCCCAAGCACGGAGAGAACCAGGAAAGGCTGCTCCAAAGTTGACTTTTTTATTGAGGTCCTTCCACCTTCAGGCCTCCAAATCAATTGAAGAGTCTTAGAGGTAGAGACATGAGCAATAAAGTAGGACCACCACACCAAGGAACAGAGAAACAGAGGAATTCAGAAAGGTTCCAGCTAATTCATTCCAAGGCTAGAGGTTAACATCACAGCTGAAAAAATCAAATTGGGTGAGGGGTGGTAAATGAAAAGGAAGAGAAAAAGGAAGACTTTTTCTAGAGGGAATTAAAAGTATGGCATCATGGCAATGACTAAATTAAAAAGAAAAACATAGATTCAAAGAATGAGGAAAACCTATCACACTGCAAAAACAAAGCACTGTCTCTGATTTAATTTAACAGTAATATAACAAGATCCAAATGTGTAATTAAGAAAATGATTAAAAGAAATGAAAGTACTTATAACTTTTATTATCTACACAATTGAATTTTTTCTTAAATAACAGGCACAAATGGAGAATTGAAGTATGGGAAGAAGCACATTTTAATAATTTTCCTTGTGAAGTTGCAAAAACTAGGAGAAAGTTAGACTTTGATAGATGCAAACCCATCTCTATACCCCTCTCCACCTCACCCAACACCTGTTTCATACACTTCCTCCCTGACTACCTAAAAGAAGCCTCCAGGCACTCTCTCCCCTCAGCATTACCTGCCGGAGGTTTCGTGTGACTTTGACATCATGCCAGGCGTTGTCGTTGAATTTTCCATTTACTGGCTCCACAATGGCCTCGAAAGCCCCGGAGCCCAGGTTAATGACCAAGGAGACTGCACCATCTTTCAGAGCCAGGTTGACATAATCAGCCGACTTTCCCGTGTGCAGTATGAGCCCATTCCGCTGCCAGGTCTTAAAGGAAAGGGTGATTTCATCACTGCTGCTCTGGATCGGGTTCTGAGACAGGTCGTAGCACAGGTACTCTGAACCTCGGAAAGTGGCCACGTTCTCCTCCCGAGCTGCAGGAAGGAAAGGAGGAAAGCAGTCAATCAAATGCTGACTGGCATGAGTTGGATAGATCTCTAAAAATACCAAAGAGAACACCCCCTCTATGGCTGATTACCAATACTACACTTCCTCCAACTCTTCCCAGGATTTGTATCTAAGTACCAGGAAAACCAGGAGAGGAGGAAAGTGCAGAGAAGTTCTATATTAAAGAAACCAGCACAAAAGTGCAGGAGAGCTGGCTGCATTTCCTTCAAATTCTCTCAGAAAAAAACTAAAGGGAAATTTCCATGCAAAATAATAAAGTAAGGTTTACATCACTTTTGTTTTAGTGATAGTTTTTAAATGCTTGGAGATGAGCTGGTTTAGAATGTATAATTACAGTTCTGACAAAGGGGTTTTGTTTGTTTTGTTTTGTTTGTTTTGTTTTAGCTCTTGGTAACTTATATTGACCAAAAACTAAAAATCAATTAGCCTGAAAGATATGGTTCTGATTCGGATCCATCAGTAATCCACTTAACATTGGTTTCCATAGTACAGTTCTCAGGCCAGTGGGAAATGACTGGGTTGTTAAATAGGAGGTTGTACCTGAGAAGGTGATCAAGCAGATGAGGAAAAGGGAACAGAATGAAATTCTATGACAAGACAGTAATACCAAGAGACCTCTTCTCTAGGGGTCTCCTGTTTTAAATGTCCTTGTCAGACCATCTCTTTCCTTAGGACTAGGATTCCACAAGGCCAGATATTATTTCACTGGAGCCATGTTCTCTTTCAAAACCGTACTCCAAACACTGGGATCCTGTAATTCCCTCCTCCAAAGCCCCAAGGCTGTTTCCTGGGCTTTTATAGGCCTCTCCTCTGGATGTAGTGTCTGAAGGAAAGTCATGTTATCAATGTGGATACCTCAAGCTCTGAGGGCAGCCATAGGGGACTATTTGTAAGGCTTTTACAGAGTTTGGTCACATAAACTGGGGCATCCATGTACATGAACTAAAGGTGGGAAGTGGTAGGGACAAGACACAGGCTGAGGACCAGAGGGGCTGGTTCTCCCTGTGCTAAGATTTCTTAGTGCAGAACTCTGAGGAATTCAAAACTTCTAAAATGTGAACCTGGCTTACCAAAGTGGTTTCAAAGGTATATTTTTTAAGTAAAGGGGATGAAATGTATTTTATTTAATTACTAGAGGCCTGGTGCATGAATTCATACATCCCCCAAGAGGTCTTGGATTTTAAGAGGGTGAAGGCCAGGCCAAAGGACCCTACTAGTGCATGATTGGGGCTGGGGAGGGACACAGGAGGTTGGCCAGCTGGGAGGGATCATGGGAGGGCTCCAGTACCAATTGGCCAGGCCCCAGCAGCAAGCTCACATACTGGTCAGAATGTCTTCCCGCTGGTGGTCAGTGCATGTCATAGCAAGCAGTTGATTGGCCTTAGCATATCATTAGCATATTACACTTTGGTTGAATGGCCAACTGGATGATCAGACACTTAGCGTATTAGGCTTTTATTATATAGGATTTGTTGTTTTGATGTATAATTTCAACACACCACATCTAGACTTCCATTTGTCCTCCTAATAATCCATCAATAATCCACCTGACATCCTGACAGCCTCACTTAGAATGTCCAGCTTCCTATTAGAGTTTGTTAAAAGCTATCAAAAGCACCTCATTAATGATAACAAATGAGCAACAATACAAAGTTAGATATTCAGTTTCCCTTTAAAAAGCAGGGGATACAATAAGGTTCAGAGAATTCTATTTTCCCTTCTAGAATTACATTTCAGCCTTTCAACCAAAGCCAATTCTACCTCAACTCAGATCCTTATCAACCACCACAGCCCTTGGTCAGTCACTTAAATTAAATAAGTATTTTCTCATCATGAGATAAGAGCTATAAAGGAGTCAGTTACTCTTATAATGTGGAGAAATGACCACCCACTACATACTATTAAATTAATCATAGCATCGTTACGTCATTAAAATATCAACCTCAACTTCATACTCCAGAGAGTTAAAGAAGAGATGAAGTTTGTCCTGTATGTTCTTGGTGGCCTCAATGACATGTGTCTACCTGCCTACTGCCTACTTGTGTTTACACACACACACACTGGTATAAGCAAAAGGGATCTCTCTCTCTCTCTCTCTCTCTCTCTCTCTCTCTCTCTCTATATATATATATATATATATATATATATATATATATATATATAGTTTATAAGTATAAGGGTCCATAACAACCAAGGCTCCACTGAACACCGGAAGTCAGTGCTGGGTTGCCGGGGTAATCCATCACTGACTGCAGTGGCGCTGGTGCAGTGACCCAGTACTGACTGCTGAGGGGGCTGAAGATCAATCTGAGAGAGATTTCTGCAGAGAGAGGCAGGGTCTGATCCCCAGCCTCTATTGCAGCTGTTGATCAGCCATTGCCTCTCTCTTTCTCTTCCAGCTTCACCAGCAGCCACCTTCTGTTTCTCTCCAGACCTCCTTGGAGTCTGCTGATCAGCCTTGCCTCTCTGATCAAGCCCAGAGATAGGCCCAGAGATGCTGACTAGCACAGAAACTTACTAATCAGAACCAAATCTGGGTGAAGTGCCAAGAGCCCATGGTTGCCTAGGAGGTGGAGCTTTTGACACTGACTGATATAGAAGCCAACCAATCAGAACCAAATCTGGGTGAAGTGCCAAGAGTCAATGGCTGCCTAGGAGGTGGAGCTTTTGAAGCTGACTGGCATAGAAACTGAACAATCAGAACCTAATCTGGGTGAACTGCAAAGGCAGAACCTGAGGTGGGGGCTGAGGAGGGGTTTTAAGGGCAACAGCTTTTTGGTATGAAGTGTAAGAAAGCATTTCAATTTTTTAATGATCAGTTTGGGGGTATAGTGCATATGGCTAGCTATCAGTCCAGATACAGGGATTATGTGTTTTTGTCTGTCAAGAGCGACTCCTCCTTCTGAAAAAGGCTCCTCCCCTCTTTCCCCCACCACCATTTAAGCAATCCTATCCTATATAATCTATCTATACTACTAAAAGTATAATATGCTAATTAGACTTGGTCAACTGTTCATCTTCCAGATGTCTGACTTCCTTCCAAACAAAGCAATGGTGTGGGGGCCAAGGCAGAGGCAGTTAGGGGTGATCAGGCCAGCTGGGGAGGGCAGTTAGGGGCAATCAGGCAGGCAGGCAGGTGAGTGGTTAGAAGACAGCAGTCCCAGATTGCAAGAGGGATGTATTGCATTCTCCCAAGGTGTCCCCGATTAGAGAGGGTGCAGGCTGGACTGAGGGACACCCCTTCCCCCGTGCACAAATTTCATGCATTAGGCCCCTACTATAGTATAAAAAGCAAGTACTACTCAATACATAGCCTATGCCTGATGTATTTTACCAAAATAGTCCCAAAATTTGTAGAGTAGAAATTTGACACTATTGGCATGTTTGAAATAGATCTAACCAATATCCTAAGTGCTATGCCTATTGTCACAATCTCTCCTCTCATTTCTAAACAAATGGCTCTGTTGAAATGAAGCTAGACAAGCCCTTGTTCAGTAGCCCTAAACTAACTCATAGAATAGATGGTAAATCAAATGAAGTCATCACGACTATGCTCTCTTCCTACAAACACAAATGTGCACAGAGCCAACCACTATACCTGTCCTTGGCACTACACGTAGCATATTAACAGGTTTTGGGGTTTTTTTGTTTTGTTTTTTTGTTTTTGTTTTCGTTTTTGTTTTAATAAACATTTAAGTTACTGAGAAGATAAATGAGCAAGGAAAGGAGACCTTTAAAGAGAATCTTAAATTAATCATGTGCCCTTTAACGGGGAAGGCTTGACACAGAATAGCAAGGCACCAAGATATTATTTAATGTGCTACATGATACTTAATATGTTTCATATAATTAGACCAAGGAGTCTGTAAGAATAAGTTTTAGAGCTATAAGGTACGTTAGAGATTACCCAATTTAATGTCCTTGCTTAATTAAGAGACTGGGGACTAGGAGTAAGTGAGTTGCCTAAAACAGTATTATTCTGGATTTCTAATGCCTCTGGATTTTCTCTAAATATCTGTTACATTTATTACATCACTCTGGACATACCACATGCTCTTCCTACTCTACTTCTAGAGGAACAAGAATAACTTTATAGAACTGTGTACTGACTTATAAACCATCCCACAGCTTGCATAAATGGAGCCAAAAACCTACTTACCCCACCCTATGTAAATTATAGTCTTTCAACAAAAGAAATGTGTCCCTTCCTCCCCTGGAATCTGGGAGCGTTTAAAACAAAAGAACTTGTCTTATGTGAAATGCCATTGAGGAAAAATAACATCATTTTAGAGAAAAGAATTTCACAATTAATAAACAAGAAATAAAATCAATAGGAGAAAGGGATCTATATAAAACACATGTATATTTATGCAAATCTCAATGCAAATTAATCAAAGATAGCAGAGTACATTCTTTTGCAAGTATCTAATGAAAACTGCTGCAACAGTTTAAACCTTCCCAATCTCTCCATTCAATGACAAATTTTCTCAGTTTACCTCTTCTCTATATAGGAGGCCATCAAGGCATCCCAGATCTTGGGCACATCCCTCCACTTGTCAACAAACAATAGGCAACTGAAAGCTACTCTCTGAATCATATTCTAGATAAGCAAAACTATATCATTATAAATTCATGGCATGCTGTCCTGATTGATATGGGGAAGAGAGGCAGTTCATGACCCACTCTTTAAAAAAGCCAATAAAGGGCCTGGTGGAAAAAGAAATAGTGAAGACCTTGAAGAAATTGTTCCTTTGAACACTCTCACAACTGACTATTCTCCTAAAATCTCAATCTATCTTAATTTCCTTTTAGTAGCTAAAGTTAGAGCACTTGCTTTCTTATCGCCTTGAAAACCATACTAAGCTAACAGTGAGCACAACTAAAAGGTATAAAGCCAAACAGTGGCAAACCTATATTTCTAAGCTCATTTAATTCTCCAAATACTCCATTTGGAAAATATAATACTGCCCCAAATCTGTGTTTCTATACTTGATGTTTACACTGGGAAGGAGGTTAAAGAGACAATGTAGTCACCTTGTATGCATCTGAGCTAAATAGGTAGAAAAATGAATGCAGGGGATTATGTAAAACAGTACACAACAGCTTTAGCATAAAGCTACAGCTTGGCAAGAGGGTAGGCACGGATGTGGCTAATGGACTGTTTAGATTAATTTAAATTATATCATTCCAAAATTTGCAATCAATTGCATAAGTGCTGAAATAAAAATATTATTTTCACTGCATGAAAAGCAGAGCTCAACTCTGTATGACAACAAATCATTTACCCATTATTTGTAAGTGCCCAATTGATTAAACATTAGATGCAATCTAGACATGTATAACTCAAAGTTTTAAATCAGATGTATAAGATATGTAAAGTACTGAACTTTCAAGTGGCTTGTTAATCCCAATACTGGTATATATCTATAGCATTGACAAGCATTTACTCAATTCTATTTTCCATTTCCTTTCCCAAAAAAAACACCCAACTGGTAATTTATATAATAACTTTTTCTCTGAGAAACTCCAAAACAGATTAAAATATTCCTTATAATGGTTTTTCACTATGCAATTTAAAATTGTGGAGAAATGCATATCACTGTTTCATTGGGCCTGTATCATAGTTCCTGATAGGTTGCTATCTTAGGCTTTAAGACAAAAAATCTGGACTTCATTCTGAAGGATATGAGGAAACATTGCATAAATTTACTGAGAAAATGGAGAGTTCCATGTGTATTTTTAGAAGATTACACTAATAGTAAACTGGACAAAAGAGAAAATGGAAGGCAGAGAGCCCAGTTAACAGATGAGAATACATTTGAACTATTTTTCCAGGGGTTGTCCAGGGCTGGTTTGACCTGGATGGTGATACAGTTCCCAAGTGAGGTTTGCCTTTCACTGGGCAAAAATTGAAGCAAATGAGTCCTAGAAGAGTCAACCTGAGGAACCGAGAGGCAGAGCTGTGGGCAAACCGAGACCATGAGAGGAAGCCAACGTATGGATAGTAAGATCCCAATGAAACCATGGACAACTAAGGGCCAGAGGTCAAAATTAACCCATTGAGGGTGGATCACAAGCATTCTCATGTTTTCATATTACACAGTGTTTTACATAAATGTTAAAGGCACGCCTTAAAATTAAATACCCATTGCATTTTGAATTATTTATTACATGTCCTTAGAAGCTAATATCTTTTTAAAGTATGATACTTTGTAAACTTTTTTTGTACTTGTTCAGTAGAAACTAATCTGGCCACTGGGTAAAGCTAGCAATAAAACTACTGGTGTGCAATGTAAGAGACAAGGACACAACATTAGACATAAAAGAGAGACCATTAGAATGGACAAAGAAGGATCTTAGGTCAACTTGCAAACTTATGTTCACCTTTTAAAATATAATGTATTTCCAAATGCTTAATTTTTAAAAAAATTGATTGGGGTGACATTGATCAATATGAACATATAGATTTCTTGTGTGGATTTATATGTTACAAAATCTGTATATTGCAACAATGTGCCCACCACTCAAAGTCAAATCTCCTGCCCAAATACTTCTTTAATCATGATTTGTGTTCTCTCAGCACTCTGTGAGGTCACTTTGCTATGATGATGTCAATGTACGAAAGTGGAGGCACACAGAGTTTTGATAGTTTATCGAAGGCAATAGAAAACACTTTGGATAGTTCCAAACCTCAGCCCTCTGATCATCATTCCTTGATTCTTAGTCCCACCTCCACGAGAGGAAAACAAATCCTCAGGTGCCCAAGATCCTATATATGGTGTCCTGGAAATGTATGAAGTTCATTGTGTCAAGAGGAGAAACCACTGACAAGAGGTCAGAGCCCACCCAGGCAGCAGGAGCCAAAACAGGGGATCAGGGAATGGGCTCAGTCATACTGAGAGGATCACACTCCCCTTCATCAGAGAGCCTTTGAAATAGAATGTTTAAGTATCACTTGGAAGAGCCTATTAAAATGCTTTGGCCTCTGGGGGACTGTCCCACTGGCTCTAGCAGAACACCTCCTGTGCCCCAAAAAAGGAGTGGGAGCCAGCTTCCAGAGGACAGGCCTCTTAGACCCTGGCAACACTCTTCTCATTTTTGAGTCCTTTGTCCTTCAATTGGTCTGCACTTCACAAAGATAACCCTGGCTGGCCATCCTGGCCTGGCCCACCCTGGAGCCAATGAGGCACAAAATCAAATGGGCTGCTGCCACCCTCCCTGCCAGAGAAAGCAGTGGCCAAGGGCCCTGGGCCAACTCCTTTCCTCTGATCCACAGAACTCAACAGGAACAGCACTGTCCCTCCTCCACTGCTACAGCTCGATAAGAGCTTTCAGGTTCTCAAGTTGTGAACTGATGATGTATCACTCAATCCTTCTGGCCACCACTTCCCAGGCAAAAAAGCCCTGGTGAAGATGAAGAAAGCACTGAGCCCAACGTATGGGGTACACAAAGCAGAAATAAATGTCTATAGAAGTCCACAGTTCCACAATTGTCCTGCTCATTCCAGGGCAGGGTTAGGGAGCTGCATGTCCACTCCATTCTGAAAAGTGCCTTGAGTTAAGCCAGCAATGTGGTAGTTGGCTGGCAAAGGAACAAACTAAGGCAAATATGAGGTTGTTCTTACACAGTTCTGTTTTCTTTTCATGCTAAGAACCTGCTGAAAATCCAATATCTGGAACAAGAACTCCCACCTCTATGGGCTTCTTAAAAGCTGTGTGCAGACACCTAAGTTAGTTGCTGAGCTGTGAGTTGATCATATTTGTAAAAATGAGGGAAAAGCAGAAATCATTTTACTAGAATGAATATTACTGTACATCACCTGCTAGAATTAGGGAGAAACACATTGATTGGGTAAGAAAGGTAAAAGATTGACTATACAAGTGACTGCACTCTTGGTTCTTCCTACCCCATCTCCCTAACACAGTATTTTAGGGATGAACAAAGCATCTGGATAGGTGAAACTGCAGAGCCATTCCCCAAGGATACGATCACTCCTTTACCTGCCACATTCCCTCACACAGGTATTTTTAAATCAGAGCACACCAGCAGACAGCAAACTGTGTCCCTCTGAGGGACCCTGCACTGCAAAAGAAAATATTTGGAAATCTGACTCCCTGAGGCCATTTCTAGCCCTGGTCCTCAGAGCCTCTTCATAGGAAAGATGCAGCAGAGAAATAAATGGGCTTTTCCACACTGCCTGGGTCACTCACTAGCCTGCAGATGCTTCTTGAAAGTGATGAGAAGGAAAACAGTAAATCAAGTTGTCACTTGGAAAATAAACAGCCAGGATCCTGGTGAGAGAAACTGCCTCAGTCCACAGAAGAATGGCCTGGAAAAGTCACGCTTCACTGAAATCACTAGAAAGCTAGTGGCATCCTGAAGACTGCATTGCTCTCAATTGCATTACAATAAATGTTAAATTTTCTGGTCATTTATTTAAGGAGTAAGTATGTGCAGGTACCTACTATGCACCAGAGGATGTGTGCAGTGCTGATTGTAATTAAGCTTACAACAACATTGTCAAATTGGAGTAATTAGCCTACACTTTACTGAAGGAGACAAACTAAAGTTACCAAAAAAATCATGAAGGTCTACTAAGTGCCAGACTCTGATGTAGACGCACAGGGCACCCATCTGAAGCTCAGAGTGTAGTGGGACTGCCGACTTAATGACATAGAATGCAATGATAAAAGCTTTGGGGGGAAAAGCTTTGAATTGAACAGACCAGAGTTTGACAGCCAGGTCTGGAATTCACATAACTTGAAACTTGAGCTTATTACTTAACATCTCCAACCTTTAGTTGCCTCATCTCCAAAATGGGAATGACCATAGAGCATATTTCATAGAGTAGCTGTGAGACATGAATCAGAAGTTCATGGCCTAGTTCTTGCACATAGACATGTTAGCTGCTGTGGTTGTGGTTGAGAATATACACATAAACAAGTGATTACAACTCAGTATAGTGAATGTTTAATAGACACACAGAAGAAAAAAAAGTAACTGACCCTGTTGTTAGAGAAGGCTCCATACAGGAGGTAAAGCTTAAATTGTGTTTTGAAGTATGAGTTCACCACCCAAAGAAAGAATAAATTTTTAGTTAGAAGAAATAGCATATTTACTGGGGTGTATATTAGAAAATCATGGAGTGTTCAGGTATGGTGATAAGTTCAATGTGGCTAGAGTAAAGGGCATGAGGATGTGGGCTGAGGACTCATAGGCCATGTTCTTGAGGCATGGGGACAGGGGAAAGAGCAGAGAAGAACTTCAGCTCATGAAGGGAACAATTATATTTGTGTTGCATTAGGGGTTTTGTAGATAGACAAATGCCTAGAGATGTGAAGAAGGAACCAGAAGACATTTCCAAGGTAGAATACACTTTACTAAAAAACCAGGGCCTGAGGCAATATGCCTGCCTGCCCACTTATAATAATTTATGTGATGTGCTATCCATTTTATTTTTTCTTAACCACCAGATCCATTTGAGTCACTGTAATTATATTCCTTTCACTACCAGCTTCTCATTTTAATTGTAGATTGGTCAACCAATCAAGCATTAAACACACACAATGCACTCTATCTTATAGAGGGAACCCCATTTCCCTATCCCCATGACTCTATGAGAACACCCCTCCACACACACACACACGCCCACTCTCCAGAGGCAATAGTTTTGGAGTAACATTTCCTTCTCTCTTTTTCTCATTTAATATCTCCAATGAAAGAAGAAAGACTCATCTGCTTAGTGATATAGTAATAATCTGAGACCGGGGGTCCACTTTTCTTAATTAGGTGCTTATTATTCCTGTGTACCCTGCCTTTCTCTCTCCTTCAGATCTTCACTTGTTACAAGGATATTGAGTTCTCTTGTATGGGTGGGGGCATAGCTGGCCTGCAAATCACCACAAGCCCCTCTCTCAGGCTGCCCACGCCCCAATGGAACCCACACCCTGATTCAGGACACCCTTAGGGCAAACCAGTTTCCCCCCACCCATGCACCAGGCCTCTATCCTACCTAATAAAAGGATAATATGCAGATTGACCATCTTTCCAATACACAATATGGCTGTCCCCATGTGGTGAAAGATCCTGCCCCTATGTGGACACAAGATGGCCACCACAAGATGGCCAGCAGGGGAGGGCAGTTGAGAGGCACCAGGCCTACAAGGGAGGGTAGTTGGGGGAAATCAAGCCTGCAGGGGAGGGCAGTTAGGGGTGACCAAGCTGGCAGAGGAGGGAAGTTGGGGACAACTAGGCCTGCAAGGAAGGACAGTTGGGAGGGACCCAGGCCTGCAGGGAAAGGCAGTTAGGGATGACCAGGCCAGCAAAGGAGGGAAGTTGGGGGCAAACAGGCTGGCAGGGGAGCAGTTAGACATCAATCAGGTTGGCATGGAATGGTTAGGGGGTGGCAGGCAGAATTGGTTAGGGGCAATCAGGAAGGCAGGCAGGTGAGCAGTTGGGAGTCAGCAGTCCTAGATTGTGAGAGGGATGTCTGGATGCCCATTTAGGCTCAATTCTAAACAAGCAGTCAGGCATCCCTCAAGGGATCCCAGATTGGAGAGGGTGCAGGCTGGACTGAGGGACAACCCCGGCCCCTGTGCACAAATTTCATGCACTGGACCTCCAGTTTTATATGTAGGTAGCAGCTATAATATTAAGCCTCAGACTGCCCTGTTGTCAAACTGCAAACAAGTCCCAGATTAGAGGGCACAGCTCTCTTAGCATAATTAAGCTTGACCTTATGATATTCCCAAGATTTTAGCTGGGTAACTAATGGGCTGTGGGAGGTGCAGCAAGTGCTTTCAAAACAAGTGAATCACAAGAACATCTTAAGTATGGTGACCACTACCTTGTTTACCTCTGGCTATAAAATAAAGGTTCAGCTTACTGTCTGGATCTTTCTCTGTGGCCTTAGCCAGGCACAGGAGATCCACCTAGACCCAGCTTATTCTCTTTGTCTGCCTTTTCTTCAATCCTTTGCCACCCTCCTGCAGGCTTGCCAAACCTTTGGCTGAGCTGACCCATCACATTTATATATGGTTAAGGAGTTGTTGTGAACTCCTAAACTATATGCTTTGAGCAGCAACGTTCATACCTTTTCAAAATCTCCCATGTACCCCAGAATGTGTTAAATAAAAGCATATTGAACTGAAGTGAAATGCAGTTGAATTGATCACAGTGACGCTAAAGTCCTCCTGCTCACTGGCTGCCTTTCCTACTTCTATAGACCCACAGCTCAGGGCCTGGGCATCACATAATTCAGCCTGGCTTCCTAAGGGTAAAGGGAAGAGATGCTAATGGAAGCTGAGCAATAGAGGAGACACCTTCATGAGTTACCATGTATGTGATAGCTCCATAGCAAATGTTGAGAGTCAAACAAGGCTGAAGTCTGGGATCTGTCACAGTACATCTCCACAAGCCTCCCAACCCTTTTCTTCCACAGCAGAATAAAATCTACCTAGGTCTTTAAGAAAATCCCTACTGAGAAACCTGAATTTGTGCCCCTCCTTTCAGCCTTCCTCAGCAGGAGGCAGCCCAGTTCCACCTTTGTTAGGTGCTGAGGGCTCTAGCTTGCAAGTCTAGACAGAATGGCTTGTTAAAAGGCCTTGGAGTCAATGCCTGGACAAGATCAATAAAGCTTTTTTCTGATACAATGGAAACTTTCTGTTTTGTTAAATGTGGCTAATCTACCATTTCAGCAGTACTCTTGAAGCTTTCAGTGTTGAGAACTAGAGCCTAGTTGATTAAAACTGTGTCCAGAGACACAAACTGAGAAACCTGGGCCATGGCTTCTTTGACAACTAGGTGCCAGTGCCTTTTTTCTCCCAAGGAAATAAATGTGGCAATGAGGAGACAGGGGCTGATAATGATAAAAGTTAAAACTATCCCATCCCACCAAAACCGGTTTGGCTCAGCGGTAGAGTGTCAGTCTGCAGGCTGAAAAGTCCCGGGTTCGATTCTGGTCAAGAGCATGTACATTGGTTGTAGGCACATCCCTGGTAGGGGGTGTGCAAGAGGCAGCTGGTCGATGTTTCTCTCTCATCGACGTTTTTAGCTCTCTATCTCTCTCCCTTCTTCTCTGTAAAAAATCAATGAAATATATTAAAAAACAAAAAACTATCCCATCCCAGAGTTCTCAAAAAGGGACTGATAATGCCTAGGGTCTTAAGTAATTAAACAAAAGAAGGTGAACATATGAGTGGGTGAGATTGAAAGTGAGTGGGAAGAGAAGACTGACTTAAAAATAAGTGATCTGATTTAAAAAGTCTAAATAAAGGAAAAAACTGTTAGTGATTGAAAATTCAATTATAGCACTAATAGTGCCCATGATACTAGAATAAAGTGTTTATTTCATTTTCATCACTTATTTATCTCAGACTATTCAAATTTTTTCTACAGGCAAACTTTGCTTTTGCCATAGTGTAACAGGACATTAACACTTTCTGAATCTGAATTATGCTCCAGACTTTTCTATACAGAGAGCCTGACTATACCAAGCACTATAAATACATAGTGTTTAACACAAGTTAACCAAGACTTGTGTAGGTGATCTAAGTTAAGAGATTTATATACTTACCACTAGAACCAATATATTATTAACAAAGAAAACATATCTGTGTGTACAGATGTCATCTGAAAGGAGAACTTTTTTATTCAAATACTTAGTATGCTTCTTATTTCACTCTCAAAAGCCCTGTGAAATAAAGTTTTACTAGTCCCACTTTACAAATGATAAAATTGAGTTTCAGAAAAGGTGACATACTTGTACCATATCCAAATAGAAACCTAGGTCAACCTCCAAATAGTATATGCTTTCCAGGATACCACTTTACCTCCTATTATGGATCAGGTGACTTCTGCAAAGACTTCTGTCAATATAATTTCTATGGAAGAAAAGCTATTCATTCCTTTTTTTATTTTTTTTTATGTTTTTTAATCTTTATTGCTGAATGTATTATATACTATTTTTCCCCAATTGACCTCCTCTAACCCACACCCACTACCCACTCCAGGCCTTCACCACCCTATTGTCTGTGTCTATGGATTATGCATATATGCATATAAGTTCTTTGGTTTCCTAAAAATAGAAAAAGAAAAGAAACCCACATTTGCATAGCATGTTATGTCACATTTTCCAAACCACTTGCAAACATAGCATCTAATTTTTTAAATATATCTTTGATTTTTTTTATAGAGAGGAAGGGAAAGGGAGAGAGATAGAAATATCAATCATGAGAATCATTGATTGGCTACATCTTGAACACCTCCCACTGGGGATCAAGCCCACAACCCAGGTGTGTGTGCTGACCTGGACTCGAACCGTAACCTCCTGGTTCATATGTTGATGCTCAACCACTAAGATATGTTGGCTGGGCACATTATTTAATTTTGTAAAGCCCCCTTTTGCAACTTTTACAGGAACCTCTATCTGCCCAACAAGGTTAGATTTTCAGCAAACATTTAGATGTATAAACTACATAATTTGGGATATAAATATATAAAGAATGATAGAGAAATTTGTGGAAATTCTGTACATTTGCAATGCTGGAAATATATAAAAGCTTTTGAAAATACTTAACTATGAGAGCATAAATAAAGAAATCTACGTTTGATTCATTGAATCTAAAATGGCAATTCTCCTTCTAAGTCAGAATGATTTGTAAATCATTTACAGATGTAGCCTTACCCCGGCAAGCTCACAGAAGCTCTAGGGCCAAACAGTTGGACTCTGGGTTATGACACCAGAAGCTAAAGTAAGAAATATGCTCAGACCTTGCAGAGGGGAAAAGTTGATTTATTATTTAAAAAAACACACAAACTGAGATTATAAGACACTCTGAAATAGAGTCAAACAGGTTCCATTTTGTAGCTTGTATAGCCTTTTATGATGCATGCTTACAGTTCCTATGATGCCAATAAAACAAATGCTAAGTAAGATTTATCAGTGAAATTATTTAATTGGTTATGATAAAATACTACATGATTTGGATATGCCAATTATGGTTTGAAAAGGTTGCATAGGAAATCCTAGACTTAGAGAAGCTGTAATATTTGTACTTATCACCAACTGGTCAAGTTTTTTACCACACTTTATAGGTGAATGAATCAGAACAAAGGAAAGTAAAGTGGCCTATTAGGGCATACAAAACCACTGCCTAAAACTTAAGATAACAAGGATGGCTGGCTAATTCCTGCCAGATGTGATGAAATCTATTCACATAAATATCAGCAAAGATAGATTTCCAGATGGTGGCCATTGAAGTCTAAAAGGAAGTTGGCCAAATCTCATTCTCTGATGTAAAAGTCCAGAAACTTAGTCTTCTCTCTCTCTAGGGGGTGATTATATCATGAAAAACTGACTATACTCACTAAAATGAACATCTTACTGAGGTAGACATCAGAATGCTATCACTATCATTTTCAATGAAAATTTCTATTAAAAAATCCTCTAGTCTACAGATGTAGATTCAACCATTAGTTCCCAAACAATGCTCTCAATAGTTTTTGCCAAACCATGGTTCAGTTAAGAAAATAAGGACACTATAATATGTCTTTTAGTAAAAGTAATTTATGCCCTACACATCCATGCAGCATATAGGTAACCTTCTCTATGCCACATACTGCGCTAGGCACTTGGAACATGGTACTTTCATTCACTCCTTTCTACTTTTTTGGCTTGGGAATTTCCTAGCTTATACAAAATGATGAAGATAAAATTTGATGCTATGAGTTGGCTACATAATATTTTGCTCCTTCTGTTTTCTGTAAAAATATTACTTGTCAACTAAATCTAAGTTTGAAGACCCACTGAATCAGAGAATCTTTGTGTGTTTCAGTCAGGTTTTGGCTAAAACATTTTATTTTCCTTAAAGGGGGTTTATAAGGTGCTTCAAGGAGTATAACCAAGGAGTATATCCAAAATTCCTTGGGACTAAGACTCTCCCAGGACATGAAACTTCCCATGCTAAAGCAGAAACAATCTCTGGAAAACCAGGATGGTAGGTCTTTCTACTTGGGTCACATGTCAGAAGGATTAAAAACTGATCAAACCAAATAAAACTCTCAACTGAAGTCATTGACAAAGAACAGGTTTGAATTAATTGAATACTTTTGTTAGCTGTGAATTTCTCACCATTTCAAACTTGATATTCTGTTTTTTTAAGAACAAATAATCAAATTAACCATATAAGTAATGTGTTTATTTCTATGGTATATTACTTTTTATGAACTTTAAAGTTATCTTAAGAATAACTTGACTTCCTTTGAAGATTCAGAAAGCTCTTTGAGAATTCATGGTACCTGAGAACTATCCAACTCATCACCAATTATCACTGTATACCACCATAAATAAACAGCTTTTCTTTTGAATTGTTTGAATTTGAGATCATAAGTGTTTTCTGCATTATAAGGAGCTAATAGGTTATATGGGATGATTTATGCAAATAGTAATGTTCCTTCAGTACTTACTAGGTTACCTTCAGGAATAGGGAAAAACTTGACAATAGCTTCAGAATAGCTCTGGTATATTGAGGTTTGGCAGAAAATGGTCTTTCTGTCGTCTTTGAGTGCTGCTCATTCTTCTTTCTCCTCCTCACTACCCTACTACCCACTCCACAATCAGCTAAGCCACCACCTGCCATAGCTTTTAAGCATCCTTCAAATATACTGGGCCACTTTATAAAAGATAAATAATGCACACTGCCCTCAACTGAAGCAGAAAAGTAAGAAGACATAAAAGAAAGGAGCTACTGTTTACAATTCTTATACTAATGTGCCTGGCACAGTAAAAGGCCCTTTTCTAATGTTGCACTTTGAATCCTACAATGACTTTAGGGAGTAGGCATATTACTATCACTGTTTTACATAACTTGAAATGCCCCCAGTCCCTGAGATGGGGGTGATGGTAGTGGTGATAATAATGGTGATGGTAGCAGAAACCATTTCTGAAGCTTACTGTCTATCATTGACTTAGCTCTGGTTTAATATTATACAAGATAATATTTAATATAATCTTCACAACAGCCTATTTAGGCATTATTGCATATAGTTGTCAAAGGGGGAAGTTGAGATTTAAGAGTTCAAGGCTGTCCAACTAGAATAACAAAAATCGACAGTGAAGGAATTTAGAATGTGAAGAGAGAAGTATCTAACTACAATCTCATTGTTCATCCTACTATAGTAAGAGTTAGATTTTTTATCAAAGGCACTACCCTCAGATTAGAAGCTAAGCAACCCACCCTGTGATCTTCTGGGGCTCTGTGGTTGCTAATTTGGACAACAACCCTCTTAGATGACTCTCTCAAGCTGGTTATTTTAGTTCTCTTTTCTATGGTAAGACAACAGAACTACCAATAAAACCTGATGACACACTCTACATTGCCAACATTATCTACCAAAACCTGTCTCCAACCATTACTGTGCTTGGCACCAGTGAGAGCCAGGTAAGCACAGATAACTATGTATTATTTGAAGCCTTTAAGCTTCATTCATTCACTCACTCATTCATTCATTCATTCACTCATTCATTCATTTATTCATCAAGTCAGCAAACATATATTGAGAGTACCAATCATGTAATAGGTTGACAGTGAAGACAGAAGAATTTCATCAGAGTTTAACATGTCATCTTTCTAAGGTAGGCTGAGAGAGTAGCCTTAAACCAGATGATTAGGAAGAGTGAACGGGCTTTAAAAACACGTAAAGAATTAAGCAAGTCAGTGGTATTATTATCTATATAATTTTTTATCTTTTTTCCCCATTCCAAAAGATTTCCACCATTTCTTTAAAAGCTATGCAGTATTCCATCATGAATCTTCTTGAAGGATAAGTTCCAAGGACTCTGGTTTTGAGTTTATACCTCAAGGCACTTAGAGAAAAAATGAATTAACTTGTTTTCACATTCCTGTCTAAGGAGAGATATGCTCCTTGCTTCTATATTGCAGATAGAGTCAGTAACGTGAACTTTAGCTATTAGCAATGGAAGGTACTTTTAAAGTCACATTTCTTTTCATAAGCTGAACATAGTTCAGTGTTTGTCCAAAGGAATCAACAATAGAGTTAAGACCAAAACCTGGGCTTTCTGATTCTTACATAAATGATTTAGTTGCAAAGTAACTATGAGGTAGACACATGAACCCGATAACTGAGGGGATTTCAGAAATTTAATCTCCAGATTGCTGGGAGCCTACTGCCCAGTTTTGACATTTCTCCAAGGCTCCCTGTAAGTGTGTATGATCAGATTCACATGTATGTCAATGTCCTAGAGTCACCAGAGCTGGCCCTGAGTAGGATCTGCCCATGGAGAGGGGCTCTGCAGTTGAGTAGTAGACTGACTGCTCAGTGCTCACATGGCTGAGCCACTCACTTGAGATGGGTTCCCTTTTCTACTCTCTGAGCTTCTTTTTCTCTTCCCCCTGCAGCAGTGGAGACTGATTTCAGTGAAGAGTGCTGCTTAATGACTTCAGTGCAATATACTGAGCCTTATCAGCAGTGCCCAGGCCTCTCTGACAGCTGACCTTTCCCACTGCACTCAAGTCTAGGGGAAAACAAAAGCACCAAAACAATTAAAAGCAGTAAAAGAAGAGGGATGTGGAAAAAAACAAAATCTAACCTGATGGAGAGCAGCAACACATATATTTTAAAAATATATACAAATGTAGGGAAACAAAGAGAAACCAATACAATGAAGATGGCCAAACACAAGAGGACTGGATTTCCCAGTCCTCTTTATTTCTCTTCCTGGTGGCTGCAGAGGCATCAGAAGGCTGATAATAAATCTGAGAGTAATGCTGGCGAGAGAAAATAGAAACAATAAGAAAAAGAGAAGCTGTGGCATGCAATAGCTTGTAATATAAAATGCCTCTCCACTCTTCATGAACCCTGACAGGCATTCCAAATGGTCAGGATGCTCTCAATCATAGGTGCTCTTGAAAGAGACTTTCCTTGTCTCAATAACACAGGTGAGTCAATCACCTGGCAATGGCCTCAGGCTCACTCCTCAAGGCTCCCTGTAGGCAGGGAAAAACTTCTAAAGACCCAATCAACACATCCCTTTGTCATTTCTGCTGCTCAATCTGCATTCTTTTCCCAGTTTATCTGAAATAAATTGATAGCTTTTATCTGACACTGACTGACATGGACCATATTTGGGGAGCCCTATAGACATCTATTCATAGAGAGGTCAGAGCATTCTCAATATTTTGCAATTAAAATTGTAAAAAAAAAAAATGTCTAAAGGAAAAGGACTTATTTTTAGAGAAAAAAATAAGTGAGCCTGTGATGACTGTTTTCTGCATATCTGTGAAAGACATGTTTATTTCCTCATCCATTTTGAATCTGACATGAGCTACACAGACAATGGTGCTTTTTCAGACAAAACTGGGGCTCAATCCCCCCACAGAATGAGAGCTACACAGTATTGTTAGAACTTGTCATCTAACAATCTATATAAAGGGAGGTGAATCTGTGAAAGCTTGAGTGTTGCTGAGGGTCAAGGTCCACTTCCCAGGGTCCAAAGTGGTTCCCTAGATTCAGTTGCTCCAAATGGTTTATCCCATTATAGGATACTTTTCACTGGCCATAGGGTTATCCTGTTTAATAAGATAGTAGCATCCTATGCTCAACCACATGTTGAGCATCATGCTTAACTCCTTGTCTGGACCATCTCATGGAACTATCTCAACTTTGACAGACAAGAGCTGTAACAGAGTCTATTATATAGACATGAGTACTGAGGCTTTGCAATCTGCCCATTGTGGCTCAGCTGATAATGGCCCATAGCCAATTTGGCTGGGCCCAAAGCCTTCACTCTTTACCCTTGCCCTGCACAGCCTCACCAAGCAACCTCGAACCTCAGGCACATGGATCACTTCATAAGGCATCTGAAGCCCCCAAGTCCACCTTAGCCTCCTAGAGATTCAGGTCAGGGGAAGTTCTAAAGCTATGGTTAATGGTCAAGCATCATTTCTCCTTTACTTCCTATGTCCCACTAATCTAGATGTGAGAAAAGCTCCCTTCAGCTTCTGTGTGTAGAGCCTTCTTTGTCTAAGTCCTTCCCAGAAGCAGGCAAAAAGTGCTTGTCTCCCAGGAGAGTTCAAGGATGTTTACAAGTAACCTCCCTTTGGCATGAGACATAGGCATCTCTGGATACCATCATCACAAACTACATTAACACACACACACACACACACACACACACACACACACACACACCTCTAACCTCCCTTGACAAAGCATAGTGTTATTCAGCATATTACTTAGATTAATCTCCTTTTGTGGGGCATCAAAGATTATATTATTATGCTAGGAACATAATAGTTACCTCACCACATAAAAAGATTTTAAGAAGCAGATATTGTTCAATCTAATGGAATGAAGCCATAATTGTGAAATTTCAGGCATCAGAAGAACAATTTTGGGGGTTTGGGAGAACGCCTTAAAGTCCCCCAAATCACATCTTCTAGGAACTGCCAATTCTGACTCTGCATCAACCTTGCCCTATTCCAATGGAGGTAGAGAAAGCATTTTGACTACTCAGCTACATATATGAAACAAACAAGTCTGCAGGTGTCATTCTCAACAGCATCCAAGAGAAAATCTACGCTGGGCTGCAAGCCAAGAAGGGGGCACAATAATAAACAATTCCTTATGTGTCTATTGAGTGCCCAGCCCTATAATCTCCTTTCCACTCTGTCCTTATTATTTCCCCAGTTGCATGATGTGGGGCACACATGCAATGTAGAAAATGGGAGACTGTGGCCAGCCCTTTATTTTCTCTGCATGAAGAGAGGAGCCTAAAACATGTCAGCAAATAAGTCAACTTAAGAGTTCTCAGGTGTTGCCGAAGCCAGTTTGGCTCAGTGGTAGAGTGTCGGTCTGCGGACTGAAGGGTCCCAGGTTCGATTCCAGTCAAGGGCATGTACATTGGTTGCAGGCACATCCCTGGTGGGGGGTGTGCAGGAAGCAGCTGGTCGATGTTTCTCTCTCATTGACGTTTCTAGCTCTCTATCACTCTCCCTTCCTCTCTGTAAAAAATCAATAAAATATATTAAAAAAAAAAAAAAGAGTTCTCAGGTGTTGTTGGACAAGAATTTTCACACGTTAGACAAAAGACTTTCTTAAGAAAACAGCCCTGTGTTTAAACTCTTCGGCTCTGCTGGAAAGAGGAAAGGTTAATAACCAAGGCTACTGAAGAATTCCAGAGAACAGAACCACAAGTGCCCCTGAACTCTGAGTGCATAGGCCAGGAGCAATGGGAAACATTGCATTCACACAGTACATAGA
This sequence comes from Pipistrellus kuhlii, assembly GCF_014108245.1. Lineage (NCBI taxonomy): Eukaryota > Metazoa > Chordata > Mammalia > Chiroptera > Vespertilionidae > Pipistrellus > Pipistrellus kuhlii. Next base: position 8,846,108 of record NW_023425404.1, read on the forward strand.
ATAAGGCAAGGCTTAAAATGCCCAACTGCTCAAGCTTTGGAGTCAGAATCCCAACTTTTGTTAGAAGTCATCTGACTTTTCAGCAAATCACTTAACCTCAGTTTACTCATCTGAAAAAATTAGAAAAATATAATAATGTGTACGTCACAAGCTTGTTTTGGAGACTCAATGACATAATGTTTGAAAAGCCTTTAGTACTGTGCTGGAATCATTAGAAAATAATAAGTTATACCACTTACTATTAGTAGTCTATGAAAAATTACACTTTAAATCTTAATACAAAATAATCCTTGCCAGTTACATCAAAGGAACTTACTGAAACAGAATAACCATTTCTAAGACAAAGCTCCTGCCCTGCAAATGAACACATGCAAAGGCTGAGAAATATGAGGTCCAAAACATTTCTCCCACAAATCTTGCTATCCCTTGGCCTGGTTGGAAGAGAGGAAGCACCTGCTAACCCTAACTTTGTGCCCAAAACTACCTTAAAGGGGTGCCCTGTTTGTATTAGGATAAGATGCCGCTTTAAGAAGCAGTGTTGGTTATAAGCTGTATGAGAGTGTGAAAGTTAGGTCAAGATAGTTCCATTTTCCTAGGATTCCTTTCCAAAGCTCAAGATTTCTTTGTGTGACCAAAAAGGATAAAGAAAATGCTGAGGGATTCCCAGGCTCTACCTGTACATCCACTGGCCATAACCAATGGGTTTTGCAGGATCACAAGATAAATGGACTGAACTTTATAAAGTGCCCAAATCCAAATAAACATAACAGAACAAAAGGTCTGCAGAATGTGACATGAGATATACCAAGGAATCCTTTCAGTACTTACACCATTGCCATTCTGAAATATTGATTTATCATCCTAAGTCATTCCTGAGTCTTTTCTTGGGTAAGGAATGAAGGCAGTGGATACTACCTAAAAGACTATCCAACCATGGATCTCCAGGGTGGCTCAGATTTCCAAGTAACCACTCATTCAGCAGAATCACAGGACACTGATCCAGCTTCATCACATTCCACCCCTCCACTTTTAATTACAGAAATAACTTCCTTTATTGCCAATCACAAGACTCATCTCAGAGAATCAATGTTTTAGAACTAATAGATTGTAAGTCTGCACTCTCCACTTCAGTCTGCAAGAGTTCACCACCTTTGTAAGTGCCAACCCACTGTCACAAGTGTCCAAATACCCAAATTCATTTCAGGGACATCAACCCATCCTGCTTGAAAGTAGCAGCTTTTAAAAGCTACATCAAATAATAGATGCAAATGAGGAAATGCATCAATCCAAACAGAGGGCACTGCAGTGAAAGCTAATTATTCAAACAAGGACAATAGTGCTTACATATAATTTAATAGAATAAAATCTCACTAATTCCTCCTAATTGGAAGAAAGATGGGTATGATTGGATTAAAAATTAACAAATATTTTTAGAAGGAAATGCTGATTTAGTCACTCTAAGGATATAAGAGAATCTTGCAAGCAGTTTAAAAAATGGATATTCCTTTGTAATCAGTGCGTTTGTTATTTGAATACAAACAATTATCCTGAAGTAGTGGGGATTCGTATTAATTTCCTGACTTGACCCATAGTACAGAGTAACCATTTTCCTCTTCTGTTTTATAAACCCTCCCCCATCTCAACCCACACTGTGTAAAGGTAAATTTTAGCTGAATAGGACTAAATAAGGAAATATGTAATTAGTGAAGTCCACACCAATGTCTTATTGAGCAGAGGAAACTGCTAAATGCCTTATTTCTTCATACTTCTCATCTGAAAAACAGAAAGAACTTTCTCTTGGTGCTTCATATAATAGGCAGCACATGTAAAAAAACAAATAGTGCTCCAAAAGATATTTCCTCATGCTCCTAGTGCTGGTAATTCTCTGCCTTTCTAGTTCTGGACCTAAACTGAACTTGACTCAGATTCCATCTTCATGTGAGCCCGTGTTCTTTCTTACCCCAACAGCTTACAACTCAAAGGAGTTAAACATTCCTGAAAAATACTGACAGTTTTTTCCAAAGTTGAGAGAAAGACTGGAACCTCCAGCATCACAATCCCTCCCAAATTGATGGGGATAGTTTGTTTGGCATCTCCTGAGGGGTTTGAGAAAAGCTCTCAACATTTAACCTCTGTGAACTTGGGAAGTTATTTAAACTCTCTAAACCTCGGTTTCCTCACCTAAAAATTGGATGTAGTAACATAATAACAGTAGGTCTTATGGGATTATAGTGAGGTTTATGAAATAATACATGTAAGGAAAGTATTTAGAGCTGATCCTGGCATATAGTGAGCACTTTTTGACATCATCATCATCTTTCTTTTACTTTCAATGCCATTTCCACCACCGTAAACTAAGACAGTCTTTTTATCTTCCCCCATACTCTGATTCCAAACACTAACATGCACTGCTCCTTAGAGAGGGTGTGCCTGTCTTATCAGTGATTTCCCCTCCTGCCTTATCTGCTGCTCTAAAATGTCTTGGCATCCACCAGAACCCACATATACCTCTGAAAAAGAAGTGTTCATTTGCTAGCTGTTCTATATTGATGTGTTTACTGTGAACAAAGACTCAAGAGGGAGGGGGAATATATCAGAAGCAGTTCAAGCAGGTTATTTCTCTAGCTGCATAGTACATTATCGGCATGCAGCTCAGGATTGTACTAACTGCACATTCCATAAAGGAACAGGACAATACCTCAGTAAACATTCTATCTGCATTTGCCTAAAATGATAAAAAAAAAAATATCTCAAAGTTGGAATTATTTCAAATGCACTATTATCCTCCTTTCTTCAGGTCCCACCATCAATATACAGACTTGTAGCTGATTCCCAAGGCAATAAAAGCAGGAAACCCCATGCCCATAAAAGAGCTCCTAGCCTTTACAAGGCAAATACATTAGCCAGCTTGGACTGCTATACTCTAATACCAAAGACTGGGGGGCTCAAATGACAGACACTTTTTTCTCAATGTTCTGGAGGCCAGGTCATTCAATATCAAGGTGCCAACAGATTATCTGGAGTCTGGGAAGGGCTAATGGCAACCTTCTTCTTGTATCTTCACATGATGTAGAGACAGAGCCCTCTGGTCTCTATACCTCTTTTTATAAAAGTATGAATCCTCCAGGAAGCTCCATCCTGAAGTAGTGGGGATTGATACTAATTTCCTGAATTGGCCCATAGTACAGAGTAACCACTTTCTTTTTGGCTACTTAACCCTAATCCCTCCCAAAGGCCCCACCTCCAAATATCATCACATCAGGGATTGGGGCCTAATCCAGTCCATAACAGGGAGAATAAATGAAAAATTCAAAATATAATTTTAGGAGCAGGGCCTTCCACATGAAAAGGGGATGGTGACAAGATGGGCCTTTATCTCTCTAACATCTTGTGACTCTCAACTGAGGTAGAGGAGGAGCTCTGCAGAAAATCCCAGTGGCAGAACAAGACTTCTGGCTTCTGAGTGTGGAAATGAATTCCTCAAGGAGATGATCTTAGTTGCAACAGTAATGGGTTTGAAGGTCAATTGTGTGTGTAAGGTCCCAAAACTGACTGGTAGAACACAGCCACTGCATGAGAAAGTCAGATATAAAGTCACTGGAATAATTAGAGGGCAGAGAGAGAAGCAAAATTCCTGAAGTCCTAATATTATTTTCCTTGACAAATTCCTACAGAAGCCCCCTTCTACTTGGAAAAAGTAATTGCTTTTTCTTTTTTGGCAACAAAGCATTTTTTAAATGTTGCTACTGAAACCTGCAACTAACACGGTAACCTTGAACACAAGCATCTATTATAGATACAAATATATTATAAAAATAATATATAATATACATGTAAGATTAATTTGATAGAATGATAAAATTATATAATTTAATTCTTTTATATTATAAAAGTTTCCCCTGATCCTCAGTTTTCTCATTCATAAAAAGAAGAGAACATTACTTCTTGCATTGTTTGAGAATAAAATGAGATGATGAAACAGTACAAAGATGTGCAGGAAGCGCACCAAGGTTAGTTCTTTTGGGAGAACATTCTCACCCAACTGTTTCCTAGGCCCTGATGCTTGGAGTGCACGTTTCCAGAGTCAGCATTCATAGCACCACAGTTTTCCAGTAGGACCGTGGCTGCAGTGCATTTAATTCCAACACTGGTGAGCTAACATTGTCCTTCAGCTGACTCCCAGTACCTCCAGGCCTGAGTTCTCAGCTCACAGTCTGATCCATGGATAATGATGTAGGTGAGCTGGCTGAATATGTGTCATGTGGCAAAATTCTCCTACTAAAGACCCAGAAGAAAGAGTTTCATCAAATACCATAGAATTTTGCTTTTTGCTTGTCTGGTTTCTAAGATGTTTGATTTTTGCCAAAATCAAAGCAAAAGTATACGGACAACTCTGGTGTAGTGGCCTAGGACCGTGGTCAGCAAACTGTGGCTCATGAGCCACATGCAGCTTTTTGGCCCCTTGAGTGTGGCTCTTCCACAAAATACCACAGCCTGGGTGAGTCTATTTTGAAGAAGTGGTGTTAGAAGTTTAAGTTTAAAAAATTTGGCTCTCAAAATAAGTTTCAACTATTATACTGTTTATATCTTGCTCTGTTGACTAATGAGTTTGCCAATCACTGGCCTAGAACATCTATGTGCACTGAGAGCCCTGAGTTGCTGGTCATGTCTTCAGATGTGTGAGTCAAGACCTTGCCAGAAACTAGGTCCTGTTACTACTTACGCAGGGCCTTACAGCTTTCTGGGTGCTAACTGCCAAATGCTGGAATGACAAAAGAGCTATAGGAGATGATAGATAGATGATAGATGATAGATAGATAGATAGATAGATAGATAGATAGATAGATGATAGATGATAGATAGATAGATAGATAGATAGATAGATAGATAGATTTAAAATTTGTAAATATCACACACACACACACACACACACACACACATTCTAGAGGCCCGGTGCACAAAATTTGTGCACAGGGAGGGAGTGTGTCCCTCAGCCCAGCCTGCACCCTCTCCAAACTGGGACCCCTCAAGGGAGGGATGTCCAACTGCCCATTTTAGGCCCAATCCCAGTGGAAGTCCCTCTCAGAATCCAAGACTGCTGGCTCCCAACCACTGGCCTGCCTGCCTGATTGCCCCTAACTGCTATTGCTTGCCAGCCTGATTGATGCCTAACTGCTCCCCTGCTGGCTCAATTTCCCCTAACTGTCCTCCCTTGCCAGCCTGGTTACCCCTAACTGTTCTACCCTGCTGGCCTGGTCACCCCTAATTTCCCTCTCTTGCTGGCCTAGTCACCCCTAACTGTCCTCCCCTGCTGGTCCAATTTCTCCTAACTGCCCTCCCCGCAGGCCTGGTCACCCCAACTTCCCTCCTCTACTGGCCCAGTCACCCCTAACTTACCTCTCTTGCCAGCCTGGTTGTCCCCAACTGCCCTCCTCTGCAGACCTGTACCAGGTTGTCCCCAACTGCCCTCCCCTGTAGGCCTGTTTCCCACCAACTGCCCTCCCCTGCTGGTTATCTTGTGGCAACCATCTTGTGTCCATGTGGAGGAGGCCATCTTGTGTGTTGGAGTGAAGGTCAATTTGCATATAACCTCTTTATTATATAGGATATTTTCTAACAGATCTGTAGAACTGAGAGGATTGCGATTTGATCTGACATCTCATGTTATAGACTGAGCAGAGTGAGTCCCAAGAAGGTGAAAGGATCCACAAAGCAGCCTCAGAAAAAGAACCCAGATCTGCTTCCTCCCCACCAAGCTCCCCATCACACTAGCATAGGATGGATGAGCAAAGACAGAATGAACGAAGAAGTCTGAAATAGATCAGGAAGCAGCTTATATCCTTACAAGGAGATTCAACCTGGGTTTGTTATAATGCTGTCTGGAAAATAAGGATTCTCAATGCTCATTGTGTAGCACAGAACCTCCTGTCCAGTCAGCTACAGACATAGAAAGCCCAGCTCCACGCCCCAGTCTCCCAAAGTGATGACACTACAATTTCATAGTGAAGCTCACACAGTAGACAGAGCCCTCAGGGCTCAAACTGCAGCTCTGGAGTGATACAGGATGGCTATGTGGATTCTCTTCTACCACCTCCTCTCAGTAGCCTCTCAGTGGGGACTGGCTGTCAGCAATTTCCTTCCTCCGACAGCTGGGAGATTGTTTTCTGCAGTTAGCTGCCATTTGTTTCAATTATGTGTATTAATCACAGGCTTCGTCCTGATGGTATTCTTCAAGGGGAAAAAAATATCAGGGCTTTTGTTTTTTACCCAAGCTGCTTCCTCACTCAGAACCGATTTTGCCAATAGGAAAAAGGGGGAATGATAGGCCAGAGGCAATTTGGGTTCAAGTGCAGAAGTGGGTGTGTGGATGGATGGATGGGTGTATGGGTGTGGAGGACATTGAACCCACTGAAAACAGGGAGGTTGACAGTGCAATGAGGGGATAGTGACATAGCACCACATAGTCTAATACCATAAATACACAAAGAGTACAATAGTGGAATTTGTAATCATGTGAAAATATATTAATTATTTCATTATACATTAATTCATTTATTCAGATACATATTACTCTCCTATGTGCCAGGTTGTGTGCTCTTCCAGGAACCCTCTGCTGTGGTTTAAGTAAGAACAAAGGAAACTGGGAATTATTTCAGAAGCAGAATGGCACTGTCTCACTCCATCTTAATCCATCTATGTCTTCTCCAGCCTATGATGCCCTCATTTTTTATTTAACAAACATTTACAGCAATCCAGTTCTGAGGCAGGCAATAAGCTCTGTATTGAATATTTGCTGGGAAACAATATTGCTATGAAACTTATCCTCATCAAGCTTTCAGTCTACAGAGGGAGATGGCTCTCAACAAAGGGGCCCACAGGTGGACATAAGTAAAAATTGTGGTGAGTTTTGTGAAAACAAGATCAGGGTGGCATATACCTGAAACTAATGCAAAATAATATTAAATGTAGACTATAATTAACATTTAAATTAAGCCCAACCAGTGTGGTTCAGTGGTTGAGTGTGGACCTATGAACCAGAAGGCCATGTTTCCATTCTTAGGGAGGGCACATGCCCGGACTGCAGGTTTGATCTCTAGTGGCAGCCAGTCAGTGATTCTCTCTCATCATTGATATTTCTATCCCTCTCTCTCCCTTCCTCTCTAAAATAAATAAAAACATATTTTAAAAATTGAATTTAAGGAAAGACCAAAATGGTATGATAGAAGAGAAATGTGGGAAGGATTAGAAAAGTCAAGGATTAGAAAAGTCCTCTTAAGGAAGCAGGATTAAAACGTGAAACTTACCAATGAACACAAGTCAGCCATTGGGATGATGGGGAAAGAGCGACCGGCAAGGGCAGAAAAGAGCTTGATGAGTCTGAAGGTGAATGGGGCCAGTGGATCAGGAGTGAGGTGAGAACTGTGTGGGATGAGACTGCAGAGATGGTCAAGGACTAGGTCATACTGGGCTTTGCAAACCTTGTCATGGAATGTGGACTTCATTCTAAATAATACAGGAATCCTGAAAAAAAAATTTAAACTTATAGTGGCATGGTAGGATTCATATTTTTAAAAAGAGAACTTGGGCTGTTACGGGAGGCACTAAGAGTGAAGCAGGGAGACTATTGCTAGGCTTTTAGAATCATCCAGGCAATGGATGATGGTGGTATAGAATTGGATAGTGACAATGGTGTGGGTAGATTTGAGCTTTAATTTGGAGATAAAATCAACACCTGTTTATCTCTTTGAGCCTTTCATTCTCCTGACTTACAACAAAAGATCTACTAGTAATTGCCTTGTCTACTGTATAGGATTATGGTGAGAACCTAGTGAAATAATTTTTGCAGCCTGATTTCTTTAGCTTCCTTGTCCACTCAGAAAGCATTTGCCACAGCTAAAATCCAGTATGCCTGCCAGAGAATAGAACCCATGGGAAGAGTTCCTGTGTTCAGGATTTCCAAAAAAATAAAGAAAACATCACAAACAGGGGAGGAACAATACAGAACAGCAATTCTTGCCTGGCTCAGTGTTTGAGCATCGACCTATGAACCTGAACAGTAATTCTTGTTTTGGTCACAGACACATTCAAAAACCAAAATCTTGAGAGGGTCACTTTTCCAAAGTTAAAGACCTGGCAAGTGGTCTAAAAGCAGCTGATTGAACCACTGTACTCTTATTGCTTTATCCATAAAAAATTCTGTGTATGTTTGAAGGGGTAGGTGACTATATATATTAAAAAGCCCTGCTGTGAAACACAGCGCTGTTCTTTTTATCAGCACAGGTCATTCATTCTTTCTTATGATTAAAAAGCCACTCTGTTACTCAGACTGCACCTCCTCTAGATGTCCATATTCATTTTAGGCCATTCAGTAATTTCCTAATTAGCCTTTACCAGAAATGAAAACAATTAGAATGTCCATTCTTGTTCCATCTGTAAATCTTCTGAGACCAAAAGAACTCGGGAATTTTCCTCCATATCCGCCCAAGCATTAGAGAATTCACTGAGTAATATCATAAGAGAAGATGTAAGGTATAGAGAGATGCAACCAAGATCTAAGAAATAAATATTTAAAAACACCAACAGCACCCAGTCGGCATGGCTCAGTAGTTGAGGATTGACCTATGAACCAAGAAGTCACTGGTTTGATTCCATCATGATTCTCAGTGCTTAGGTTGTGGGCTTAATCCCCAGTAGGAAGTGTGAAGGAGGCAGCCTATCAATTATTCTCTCTCATCATTGATGTTTCTACCTCTCTTTCCCACTCCCAAAGCAATCAAAATATATTTTAAAACAAACAAACAACAACAAAAAAGGCACCCACAGCTTAGAGAAGAGCTCCAGGTATGGCAGTGGTGCCCCTTGGTTCTCAATGGCAGAAGGGGAAGCTACTGACCACCAAGAGGTCCCCACTGGCAAGTCAAAGAGTATACTGTGCACTTTCTGTGTGCCAAGATTGCATGATTGCACAATGATACAATGGAAGATAATGAGCAAACTGAAGCATTAAGTTTAAAACAACCCAATCTATTAACAACCTAGTTCAGTTGGCAGTCAGAATTGCAAGAAGCTATTAATATAGGTTAAGATCAAAAGAGCTTCTCTCTGAAGTCCCAAAGCCTGGGTCTTGTTCTGGACCTGATAAAGTGAGTAGGAATTGATGACAGTAGAGAGGGATGAATCCAGTTTAGGAACCAGTTTAAGGAAATCTGGTTTGGAATGAAGGATTTGGCCCAATCTGGGTCAAGTTGTTCAATTTCTCTGAGCCCTTTCTAAAATTTGTAAAATAAATATCAGAACCCAAGCCCTATGCAACTCACAGAGTCATCTCATCATCTAAACAAAAAGAGAAAGTTTATTTGGAAATACTTTGCCACTTGTAAGTCACTATGCAAATAATTGCTATTATTATATACTAGAGGTCCTGTGCATGAAATTCATGCATGGATGGGGTCCACATGGACAGCGAGGAAAGGAGAAGCTTGCCCTTGGCTCCCCGGAAAAAGGGACCAGATCCATCACCACTCACCCCCAGTTCCCCATCCCAGCCCGGGGGCCCAGCCCCAATCAGGTGATTAGGGCCTGCTGGCCAGGAGGAGGAACCAGGAGGTTGGCTGGCAGGCCCCATTGGCTATCGGGACCTGCAGGCTGGGGGAAGCTGATGCATTGAGAATCTGGCCCCTGGTGGTCAGTGCACATCATAGCAACTGGTCGTTCCAGTAGTTCTGGGTGTTCCATGGTAAAGGTCACTTAGGCTTTTATATATATAAATGTTTGTTTTCCTATATCCCCATAAGTAATTCAGAAATGGAGGGAAAATGAAAGAAAGAAACAAAAAAGAGAAGCTATAGGAGAGGATAATAGGAAAGAAATGAGGAAGAGAGAAAATTCTGCCATGGAAAAGAAGGAATAAAAAGAAATGGAGGGAAATAAAGAGAAATCAGCGAGGATACAGTAACAAATAAATCCCCCAGCATGACAGCCTTCTGCTGAAGCATTTAATTTTCCCACAACATAATGGTGTGTTATTGCCCATTATCTGTTCTGTCAGCGCCAGAGCAGAGTCGATATTAAATGAGGGGCAGCTGCATTTAGCTGCCGTTTTTTGTGTGTGTTTTTTTTCAGCTGTCTTCATGTTGCCATGGAGACCTGGTTGTTTCTCAGTGAACCTGCCAGGAAAGCAAGGGTGAGGCAGGTGGAACGGGGAGCAAAGGCTGCAGGGGCAGAGGTGTCAGGGTGGGGAGTGAGAGGAAGGCCAGGGGGCAGGGGCAGGGAATGACAGAAAAAAGAACAGTACAGAGCTGTGTTATCATGCTCTACTCATACCTGATAAATCAGCCATTTCAAAAGCAGGATCTATATTCCAGGGGCCATAATCTACAGTAGATTCACCTTCATGTTGCTTCTCCACTCAAAGCTTAGTAACTGTGGGGTTCTGAGATAATCACAGAACCTTCTTCCTACTCCATCCACTTTTCACCCTCAATCCCCATCCCTTCACCTTGAACCTGGTAACCTATTGTCAACCTTAGGAAATGCTTTTGGATCTCTGACAGTTCAGCATTCAGAACAGAATTGCCAATTGCACACAGGATATCCACACCTGGCCTCAGCCCAATCCACAGATTTTGTTTTCTAAAACATATTTATTTTTGCACAGCATTAGAGATTTTTAAATTAATATAGGACTTTAGAAATCATTGAGCCAATAAGGTGACATACAAGATGAGTAGGCTTGGCTGAGGGACTAGCACAGATCCAGAGTGCCTTGCCGTGAGGAGCTAGAAACTAGATTTTGCAGCTGACAGAGGCAGTGTCCCTGGTGCCCCTAAGATTAGGGGCCTGATTTTTCAAGAGATTCTGGAAATTGCTATTTTCATGTAAAATTTCCAATTTTTTATATGTTGGTTCAATAGATCAAGTGACAAAAAAAAAAAAAAATCACTAGGAAGAGCTTCCTTTTCCACACTATACCATACACCTGACTTCCTCTCCTGTCAATCATCATGTCCCAACTGGTGAGGATTCAATGTAGAATGTACACAAGTTCATACATAAGTACAATGTAGAATGTACACTTATGTTCATACATAAGTACATGCATGCATAAATTAGTGGATCTATTGTATGTATGTAAAAGAGTAAAGAGAATTTTTACTATGCATTGACTTCTTGATTATACTGGTTCTAATGGCTTCAGGTGCAGCAATAGTAGCAAATCTCTCTTGAAAGAAGGAGTATTCTAGTTTAGGTGTCCCAGACACAACTGAGAAGCTATGACATTTCAGACTCACAGCAACAACTGTACTGTCAGTGGACAGCAGGTGACTACTATCCCAGACATACACAAATTACACAGATTAGATCTACTACCAACTCCCACATCCTCATGGTCCAATGTCAGTTCCATGTCCCTGACCCTCTAAATGCCTCAACATTTTTATCTTAGCAAAGGACCATTTTCTCCAGTCTATTTTTCCTTCCAAAGGCTTAAAAAGCAGATTTTTTTCCACAATACTTACTCACTAACCAACTCATCAAGCCTCCCCTAATAGCCATGTCCCCAGTCACTGGCTTCATGGTGCCCATAAGAGCACTTAGGACTGTTTGCATGCCAGCTTTTTTATTTTAGCCTCTTAACAAGCCTAGGAAAAACATGTGCCCTGGTGCCAGAGAGGCTCTGTGAATATTTGAGGATGTGAAAAGGATAGATTGCCATTCCCTTAAATAAGCACACATGTTCCCAGAAACCTCAATACACACTATGGCCTTAATCAAAGAGTAGCAACATAATGTGCCTACTTCTACCAGTATTTATCAGCACAGATCTATCCAATTTTATTCAAATGATACATTTGATTGGAATAAATTTGATTGGAACATTCTTGATGATAAGGTCACGAAGCAAGCACTCTGTTCTCTACATACTTGTATTCTCAGCCTCTAGCATCTGCTGAGCACGCAGCACATACACAATATAGTCCTGACCTAAAGAAGAGATGTGGGGAACTTTCATACTTCCATGGCTGGGTCAATGGTCATAGGTGGGGATGAGCCAAAGGAAGCATGGTCACCATCTCAGGACAATGAGCCAGAGCCCAGGTTTGCCTAAAGAGACTGTTGAGTTTTTAGACCTTGGTCCCATGGGATTAATAAAGGAGCCAGTTCAAAAGAGACAGGCAAAGAAGATAGGGTGCTTCCCACAAAAGCTTAGCAGGAATTGAATCCATATTTTAGGATTCATCTTTGAATCCTCAAACTACTGATCTTCTTGTAATAAAAGTTTTGCTCTAGACTCTAGAGCAAAACTTTTATTACAAGAAGATCAGTAGTCTAGAGTGAAGGTTTCACACTAATAGAGATACCATTGGGTACTCCAATGTGTAGGTAAAACAGCCTTCTCCCAGGGTTGAAATGGAGTTCTTCCTCAACACCTTAAAAACCTATCAAAGCCTTCTCACTGGAAGTTATTTTAGCCTGAAATGCAGCAGTGATCATAAAAATTCTAGGCCTGCCAACTAGAATCTCGGGGATTCATCTAGGAAAGATGTATGGATAGGTGGATAAATAATGAGGATTACCTAAAGCCAGAGAAGGTTAAGGAAAATACTTCTCCCCAAAAACTCAAGAACAACAGTTTCTGTTTAGACATTTAGGTATACACGTTACTTAAAAATAATCATTGTAATTTTTTTTAAAATTACCCAGTAAGAGCTTAGTTTGTTTGTGAAGAAGAATGCATTTTGGCTTTATAACAGAGAGTGATGATAATTGTTAACACACTTTCAAATGCTAAACAAGAAATGCCCCCAATCTGATCAGTTGCTTAGTCAGTTGGAGTGTCACCCCTAATTCCCATACACCAATAGGCTGAAGGTTCATTCTCAGTCAGGGTACAAACCTAGGTGGTGGGTTTGATCCTCAGTTTGGACCCATACTTGGAATGCGGAGTTGGGGGAAGTCCATCCATGCCATGTTTTTCTCTTACATCAATGTTTCCTCTCTCTCTCTCTCTCTCTCTCTCTCTCTCTCTCTCTCTCTCTCTCTCTCTTTCTCTCTCTCTCTCTCTCTCTCTCACACACACACACAATTAACACATGTATCATCTGTTGAGGAGAAAGAATGTTCCTGAGTTAACTATCACCTCTGAAAGAAAGCCTTGGCTTCCTCAAGGACTGACTGCAACATGAAAATAGTAGTACAATTGAGTCAAAGAGTATTTATTGAGCATCTGAGACACATGCTAGGTTCCAGGAATACAGATTGGCATAAGACATGGCCCTATTCTTAAAGAGTTCACAGCCTCGTGGGAGAGACAGTAAGTGTTCATTGAAATATAATGTGCTATCAGAATACAGAGCAAACAAACTCAGTGAGACTAAGGAATGGGACAAAGACAGGCGAGCTAGTATAGAAGAACGAGTAAAATATTGGCTAGGGGGAATAGATGGAAAGCATGATCAAAGAAAACTGAGGTTGTTATTTTCTAACTAAAAGTGTCAGAGGAAGGCAAGGTGTTGTCATAAGACCACCAACAAATCACAGGGGGAAATAAATCCAGAGATATGCATTGACAACAGCTTGTATTTATAGCACAAATCTATTTTTTAGGTGTTAATGTGTGAATCTCTAGGGGGGAAAAAGTGGTTATTGCCAAGAGGGGAAAAGACATGGCTTTGATTTTTTTTGTTTAAAGAAGTTCATATTTTCTTCTAGGCTTAAATCCATGTTCCTCTTCCTCCTTGATCTTTTTTATCTGTTTCCTTTTCACTCTCCAACATCTCCTCACATTTTTGTGCTGCTTAATATAGCCATCATCTATTCTTCCTTTATACATTTTGTCATTCTGCTAATCCTAAAATATTAAAAAAAAAACACATAAACACACACACACACACACACACACACACACACACACACACCTACATACTCATGTGCATACTGGCACATGAAAACTCCATATATTGACCTGAATGCATGTTTTATTATTTAAAAAAAAAACTTTAATATCTTAAGAGAGAGGACTAGAAAGGGAGAGAGAGAAACATCAATTTGAGAGCAAAACACCAATTAGTTGTCTCCTGCAAACTCTCTCATGGGGAACAAGACTACAACTCAGGCAGGGAGTCAAATCAACCACCTTTCTGTACATAGAATGACCCCCAACCAGCCAGAGCTATTTTATTACATTTTAAAAATTGGATTGCACCACTATTCCTTTGAAAAGTGGTTACAATATTTACATGTAGACATTTTGTACACTGATGAAAATGGAAGACTTTCCCAAATTATTAAATATGATTTACTATTACACCACCTAACACATGTGAAATGTGATTCTCCTGTTTGCTTTTGGTGTTCTTGTTTTTCAATCCCAACAAATGTAGATGTTTAAATATAGCACTTTTGGCTTGTGTTTGTACAGGGTGTAAAATGAGTAATGATATGATAGGGGGGAAATCCAGAAATGGTGCCTCCCATATTTTTCATCACTGTGTATAATAAAGCTCCTTGCCCAGGAGAGTTTTTATGTGACATTAAATTCCAAGATCTCACAAGGTTCGTTTTGATCTGACTGGAATGTCAAATGAGGGGCGAGACCCAATATATATAATTTATTTGGATTTTCCCCCTCTGGATTGCTGTTAACATTCCAAAGGCATCATCCAAATAGAATTTTTCTCTTCTTGCTTTATAGGGCACTGTCATTTCCTTCCAGCAGAATCTGTGTTAAGAGTTCAGCTTTTCCCTCTGAGCTCCACAAAATGCCTTAACTTAGACAATTAAATGTCAAGATACTAATGACTCCTTGTTCCTAGAGAGTGAGGACTATGACATCAAAGGTGATTCATCTCATCAAAATACAGCCAATTTCCTCTTGAGACCAAGGGAAGATTATGCTCAAAAGAGGCAAAGACAGCTTTGAGTCATTGTGTGGGGTGGAAGGTGAGGAGCTGGTAGAAAGAAAATCAAAATCCTCTGCCTTATGCTAGGTCTCTGTGAAACCATGCCTCTGGGAAAATGCTCCAAGATAAATCTTTGAATGTGAATCCCTTAAGCTCATGACCATGTATTTTCTGAATCTGCTTTAGGATTTTCTTTTAGAGTTGAACATTATCCAGCTCCTGGACACACCAAGGCAAATATCAGAGGCCAAATAAAGCTGATGAAAGCCTGAACAAGAATAGTAGGGTAGACATAGAGAGGAAGAGTCAGCTTGGAAGGATATTTAAGAAGTAGAATTGCAAGACCTGGTGACAAATTAGGGGTAGAGGGATGGATGGAAGAGCTATAGGTAATTACCAACTGAGGAAGTAAACACTTTCTGTTCTCTCCATTCATTTCTACCCTTCTAATGAGAAATAGAGAAGTACATTTTGAGGAGCAGAAAATGAATACACACTTAGATTTATTATTTGAGGTACATGGGGGACAAGTAGGTGGAGATGTCTAATAGGAATCTGGAAACAGCAGAGTAATCCAGGCTGGCAAGTGAATTTGAGACTCACTGACATTAAAGTAAGTGATGGTTGAAATTGTCCACAAAGAGAATATTAGGAGAGGATAAAAAGGGGCTAAGGATAGAACCTTTGGAGGCACAAGCACATCATAAGCAACCAAGGGACAAGCTCTAAAGGTGAATGATGGAAGAGGACAGCCAGATGTCACAGAGGCCAAAGGGCAAGTACATGGATCCACCTGTGAAAGGAGGTGGTTCTAAGGTTTCTCAACTTTGTATTAGGTCTGAACATGGAGGCCAGCATCAAATGGAGGAAAGAAAGAGGATCCCCACAGGACAAATGACACACATTTCTGACTTTATTTCAGTATGTGTGATAATGAAGGTTGTCTTTAAGTTGGGGCATTTTTAGCCCCAGCTGGTAGGAGCCACCTGCTTTCCAATAAGACCCAGCCAACTTTTCATATGTGATGACATATAACAACCAGATTGGGCATGAGAAAGCTTGGCAAGAGGAATTGGGTCAAACATTAGTGGCTCCACTGCCTGTGGCACCTAAGATTAGTGCTGATATAAGACAAAACTAGGTAATAACCTGAATTTTTTCTTCATGTTCCCACTCCCACCCTCCCAATTACCACGTGTATCTCTCTCTTCCCCCTAAAATACAAATGGCGGAGTCTACTGGTACTTTAGCCATCTGTGAGCTGGGAAAGAAGGACGTGGTATGGAGTATAGGGAAATGCTTCCAGAAATTTAACAAGTTACTTCATCTACTGTCTCGCCCAGCCTCCAGGCATAGCTGATCTTCCCACCACCACTCAACATGCCTCTAATCATAGGAACCAATTCCCTCCTGCTTATTCTTTCTCTCTAAATATATATAATTATTATTAAATTATTATCTTTGTACATATCTTACCATTCCCCCCCCATACATACCCTCCCTCCCCAGAGTTGTGTGTCCATTGGTTGTACTTATATGCATGTATACAAGTCCTTCGGTTGATCTATCTCCCTCAGATCTCCCTACCCTCCCCACTGTAACTTGACAGTCTGCTTGTTGCTTTACTGTCTCTGTATCTATCTTTTGGTCCATCAGTTTATAATGTTCTTTATTATCCATAAATGAGTGAGGTCATGTGGTGCTTCTCTTTCATTGACTGGCTTATTTCACTCAGCATGATGTTCTCCAATTCCACCCAGGTTGCTGCAAATGATGAGAATTCCTTCTTTTTTATGGCATCATAGTATTCCATTGTGTAGATGTACCATAGTTTTTTGATCTGATAATCTGCTGACGGGCACCTAGGCTGTTTCCAAATTCTAGCTATTATAGATTGTGCTGCTATGAACATAGGGATGCATATATCCTTTTTGATTGGTGTTTCTAGTTTAAGGGATATATTCCTAGGAGTGGGATTATTGGGTCAATGGAATAGAATCAAGAACTCAGATACCAACCCAAATCACTATGCTCAATTAATATTTGACAAAGGAGGCACGAATATACAATGGAGTCAAGACAGTCTCTTCAATAAATAGTGTTGGGAAAATTAGACAGATACATGCAAAAGAATGAAACTAGATCATCAACTTACACCATACACAAAAATAAACTCAAAATGGATACAGACTTAAACATAAGATGGGAAACCATAAAAATACTAAAGGCATCCACAGGCAGCAAAATCTCAGACATATGCCAAAAGAACTTCTTCACTGATACTGCCCCCAGGGCAATGGAAGCTAAAGAGAAAATAAACAAATGGGACTACATCAAATTAAAAAGCTTTTTTTTACAACAAAAGAAACCATCAACAAAACAACAAGAAAGCTCACTGTATGGGAAAACATATTTGCAAATGTTACCACTGATAAAGGTTTAATCTCCAACATCTACAGACAGCTTATACAACAAAATAAAAGGAAGATGAATGATCCAATTAAAAAATGGGCAATGGACCTAAATAGAATATTTTCAAAAGAAGACAGAAGGAAGACCAAAAGACACATGAAAACATGCTCAAAGTCACTAATTATCAAAGAGATGCAAATCAAAACAACAATGCGGTACCATCTCACACCTGTCAGAATGGCCAACATCAACAAATCAACAAACAAGTTTTGGCGAGGTTGCAGAGAAAAAGGAACCCTTGTGCACTGCTGGTGGGAATGCAGACTGGTGCAACCACTGTGGAGAACAGTATTCTTTCTCTCTTTCCTACCTATGTAACTCTTCCCCAGCAAATACCTTAGAATCACCACAGATACTTGGTGTATTAGTTCATAAGGGCTTCCCAAGACTAATGAGACTTTTGCATAGGAAAATGGTTAGATATTAAACATTTTGTAAAACATGACTGTTTAACCATGTGCTGCACACCTGATACTAATCCTATATAATAAAGTATAATATGCAACTAGATGGAATGGCGGAAGACCAGTCGACAGGAGGCAGAGACAGTGAGCAGGCAGTGACAAGCCAGCCAAGGTATGTGCCAGTGGGAAGAGGGAGGGAACAGTGATGGAAGGAGGGAGGGGCAACCAGTGAGGGCAGATGGGCATTGGGGGCCTGGCACCATCCCTTGATTGGCCCATCCAGTTACCTCGTGCAAAGAGAGGCCAGGTGGCAGAGGTGGAGTTATGGGGGTGGCACCACACCCTGATTGCCCATCAGATCACCTCCTGCAGAGAGAGGCCTAGAGGCAGTGGTGGGGTAATGGGGGCGGTGCCATTCCCTGATTGGCCAGCCCAGTCACCTCCTGCAGAGAGCAGGCCTAAACATCCCTGAGGACTCCCAGACTGTGAGAGAGTGTAGGCTGGGCTGAGTGAACCCTCCCCCCCCCCCCCCCCCCCCCCCCGTGCACGAATTTCATGCCCAGGGCCTCTGGTACAAAATAATATTGAACGTAAACCATAATTGAAAAAGAAAATTAAAACAAGTACTTTTAAGTCATCAGGATAAGGTAAATGACTGAAATGATTGCTGGAAGAGTTAGGAGTAGGGATGGGGTTGGAGAGGTACAGAATAAAAGGCAAATAATCCATGGTGATTCTGAAGCTTGGAAGGCAAGACATACTCAGGCAAGGAACATGGGTTTTTGGTGTTGTAGAAACATCTGTCAAATACTTATCTTAGGTGAACTGTCACTGGAAGGCACCAGTGTTATTTGCTAACTATATGCTAGAGATCAGAGGTGAAAAATAAGTTTAAATTTCCATTATAAAATTTAAAAAGGTAATTTGGGATCCCCATTTTCAAAGGGAGAAATGCAATCTATATATAAAACCCTAATATGCAAATAGATTGAATGGTGGAACTGCAACTAGTCGCTATGATGTATACTGACCACCAGGGGGTGCATGCGGAACATAGTGGCATCTGCAGCAAGTGGCAGAGCGCAGAACATGGCAGGTGTAGGCCACAGTGAGATAGTGGAGCAGGTCAGCAGGACACCAGACCAGGGAGGGGGTTGGGGGGGGGGGGGTAGTCACTGTCATCTGGACAAGCTTCTGGTAGTTACTGAAAATTCTTTGCTCCTGTGCACTATGGTCACACCTGGTGTTGGCACCTGCTGCTGGTGCCAGCTTCACTTGCACCTGCTGCTGGTGCTGGAGCCACCACTTACACCTGCTGATAGCCCCTAAGGGCTTCTTCACCTCCCTCCCTGCTCTTGAGAAGTGATTGGGGCAGCAGCTGCTACTCACACCCACCCGCTGCTGGCCCCAATCACTCCACGCTGTTAGCTGGTGTGCGTGGGGCCAGTGCCATCAGCACTTGGGAGCAATGTTGATGGGTGCTGGCTGCCAGCAGACAAGGGACCAGGGTGCGGGAGGTTAAGGGGAGGAGGGGAAGGTGATGTGGCCGCAGCAGGAGGGGCCAGGCAGGGGCACAGAGAAGGGGCTGAAATCCACTCCTGTATCCACTGCAGCTTCACAGACCACAGTTCCTTTCAAGGTGCACAAATTCATGCACTGAGCCCCTCATAAACTATAAAAGATCATTTAAGCCCTTAATCTCTTTAATAACATAATGCACATTCAAAATGTCCCTGGATGAAAAGCCTCTGTTTTTTCAGAGCCCCTCTTCAACCCTATGAAATGTCTAATTTTCTCCCATTTCCTTTTCATGACTTACATAGCTGGGTTGATAGGACTGGGTAAACTGGGCATTCCTGTTCAAGGGAAGCTGGCATTCTAAATGTAGCTTCGTCCCTGCCTCAAGGTCATTTTGGACTCTTTCCTGGCAGTAGAGGTCATGCTGCTGTCACCTCATCCTATTACACTCAGCAGCCTCTCCACAAATTAATCCTCCTGGTTAATTGTCCATTTCAAAGGGTAAATGTCAGAGTTAAGGGAACCCTACCGAGAACTCTTTGCCTGAGCACAAGAGTCACAATGCACATGTGAGCTTCAGCAATCCATCTCTTTGGCTGTGGGTACTAGCCTTTTTGGAATAATCTCCACCTAAACCCATTTACATTTTACCCGAGAGATCATCTAAAGTCTGACTCATGATAATATATTCTGCAGAGACCATGAGTCCCAGCTGTGGCACGTGCCCCCAGACTGCCTCATTCCTCTGCAAACCTGAGCCAATTACTAAGGTTTGACTCCTTCTGCTACAACTGCATATAACCCTCTCTTCAAAGCCAAGTGTTAAAAAGCCTCATCCATATTAACCAGCTCCACTCAGGAAGTGTTAATTGGAAACCCACATAACGGTATCTGTTTGCTGGAGACAACATCTAAACAGAGTGGAAGTGACAAAGCAAATATGTGTCAGCGATGGCAGATACCAGGTGCCTGAGCAAAACACAGACACTTGACCTCAAAGGATGCAGGCATATCACAGCTCTGAAGCTGGGTATTATATTACTCTGGACAAAATAAAACCTCACTGTGCTGCAGATCTGACCTTCAGAGATAGGAGGGATGTTGCTCCTCCACTGCATCACCTCAGGTCAGAGTTGTGTTGGAAGACACTCTTGAGCCCCCCTTAATGCTCAGTGTTCCCAGGGATCCTGAATCCTGACTCGTGAGGTAGCTAGCCAGCAC
Source organism: Pipistrellus kuhlii (assembly GCF_014108245.1). Lineage (NCBI taxonomy): Eukaryota > Metazoa > Chordata > Mammalia > Chiroptera > Vespertilionidae > Pipistrellus > Pipistrellus kuhlii. Next base: position 8,866,626 of record NW_023425404.1, read on the forward strand.
CTCCAAGCCAACTGTGGGGAGTTGCTGTGCATTCTGCTCCATTCTGGCCACTAGAGGGCAACAGAGTCACATGCACGCCTTGGGATCTGGTTCCATCACCTGAGAGAGGAATCCGCTGTACAGATACACTGCCATGCTCCTAAATTGAAGGCTGTGGTAATTATCCATGAAAATGAGAACATCAGGGTCTGCTACATTATAAGGTTGTCTAATTTCTGCTTTATCCTGTCAACTTGTGTATTCAAATTGACCCATAGCTGTGAGCCAGTGAGCTTTTGAGTTCTACATTTTCAAAGCTATTTTAAAGCCCTCTGCTGCTAATTCTACTGAAGCCACCACCAATAGTAACTCACCACCCATGTTTTCCAGAGATGGCAATAATCTTCCAAGAGTGATCAACCATGACCACCGCTTACATCCTCTAAGATTCATGGACACTGTTGCAGCCCCTTGAACCATGGCCATCCCTTGTAACCCTTTGAACCATAGACATGCACATCCCTGACTCATGAGCACCCCTTTTATTTCCCTTGACCATTGTCACCCCTTATATTCTGAAAGAACTCAGAGACCCAGAGAGAAATATAAAATTGGGTTGCCAGGGAAGGCGGAGATAGTAAAGGAGAGGCTTCCCTGAACAGAATGGAATAAAAAGAGCTCTCCACAAACCTTAATCTTACAATTAGAAAGACCCTTAGAGACATCTAATCTAGTCCTCCTACTTCACAGGCAGAAGAACTAAGGCTTAGGGAATTTTGATGGTTTGTCCAAGGTCAAACTCTTTAATGCAGAGCCAAATCTAGCCTTGAGATCTCCTAGGTCCCTGGGGTATTCTCTTCTATGACCCATGGAGCCTTGTGGGGCCTTTCAGAGACACTAGATAGGGATATCTACAATAGTATTACTAAACAAAAAGGTGAAAAACATGAATTTCACTGTGTCCTGTGCAATCAAATTCAGATGCCTAAGAAGAAACATCAAAGGGCTTTGATGTCATGAGAAAGGTGCTAACCAGTGACATCTCAGGGAAGGTGTGTGGGTTTTGCCATTATATCTAGATACTCAGGCAGAGGAAGACAGACTTTATTTAGAGCCCATACTCAAACCATGGAGTTAGGAAAAGGATTTCTTCAGCTTTTATAATCACATGATAGTACTTTATGATAAATTTAAGGCAATATACTGTAACTTCTCATTCCCTGGAAGAAATAAGTCTTATCTCTAACTAGAAGCCTGATGCACAAAGATTCAAGCAAGAATAGGCCTTCCTTCCCCTGGCTGCCAGCATGTGGCGGGCTCACTCAGGCAGCCTACACAGTGGTGTTAGTTGCACTAGTGTGTTTCACTTTCTCACTGTGAAAGTGGGAGGCAATTGGCCCGGTACCTCATCCTCTTCCTCTTCCACCCTCTGCTTCCTGCCTGCTAGCCCTCCCTCCACACCTATGGCACCTCCCTTCTTGATTTGGCAAGATAGGGAGGAGGGAGATCTGATAATATCAGTTACCGTTTAGGTGGACTCTTTCATCTATTCAAAACAAAGCTGAGCCACTTGCCACTGCCATTCTGCCACTACCATTGCCTCTTGGCTGACCTGGGGTACCTGGGGCCTGCTAACTGTGCACCAAGTGAGCTCCCATGCATGTCTGTGCCCATGGGGCTGCTCCAACACTAGGGTTTTGTTTACCAGAGCAGTGGGCAGGAATAGGGTAGAGGGAGAAACCAGACACTGGGAGCTAAGACCTCAGGCACCAGAGAGTGGCCTCTGAAGCCGGGGCTGGGCCACAGGGAGGCTTCAAAAATGTTTGACAGGTGTGGAGCATGACAGGGAGGCCCTGAGAAGGCATGCTGCCCAGAGACTGGGAAGAGGGAGTGGGGGAGGAGGGGAGAAGAGAGGCAATGCCATCTTTGTTGGGATAATTTGCATACTCACTCCTGATTGACTGTGGGTGTCATAAAGTAACAGTTAATTTACATATTTCTCTTTTATTAGTATAGATTATAAAAAAGAGAGAATTACTTTCTCTTAGTGAACAGTTAGAAGGGACATTTATATAGAGGACTCACATACTTCTAAAGTGATCTCACTAAGAGGTCCTTTTGCTCAGGCCTTCCTATAAGATGGATCCTGCATATATTGCAGCACCCAAGAATGACATACTCCCCATTTCTTCAGCATAGTTCTGGTTTGTATCAGATAGTGGTCAAGATGATGCCCTCAGTATCTTCTGTAGCTCTCAGAATGAAAAGAAAATAAGAAGGTTTGCCCCCTTAAGATATTCTGCCTGCTAAATCTGGAACCCTGGGACTTTCCCATCCTCCTTTACATTGCCCAGTGCCACACAATGGTGGACATTTTTGCAGCTCCCTCCTTGCTATTTGATCTTCTGTTGCTATGACTTTAGCTATTCTCTTCATTTCCATTAATTAATTATTCTGTTTTGATTGCATTCTCAGAGCCTTGACAGGGGTGGGAGGAGAGTAGCAACTTTATTAATGAAGTTATTATATTACTTCTAGAGGTAATGATAATGCAAGAAAGTGAACAAAGGACATTTGAGTAACTGAATAAGAAACCACACATCTCCCTGCCTCCCTGTAATATCGAATAATTCTCAGGTGTATCAAATGCTTATTTTCTTAGGAGTGACCTCTCTGTGGCTCTTTAAGACAATAATGTACAGAACTCTAATGGTTCTGCAAATTGGTGTTGCAGGGGCAGAATAATGGTTTAGTTTTATTAGTGGTACAAGGATTAACCATGACATTTATATAGTACTTTTATGAAAGTGTTTTCACACCTATTATCATACGAATTCTCACAACAGACCTGAGAGGCTGGAGGGGGTATTATCACCTCCATTTCACAGATGGGGAAACCAGAGCAGAGAGAGTTACCTAAGGCCTTCCCTAGGCCACAGACTGCTGCAGTCCCATTCCAGGGCCCATGTGCCCTGAGATTGGGCCCTTCATTTCCGTCACTAACACAGCTTACGTACACGGCTAAGGGAGCTGGGAAAAGCACCACCCAGTGGAATCTCCACTTTGATTTCATTCTGTATCTGGAAGTATAGTATGACAATAACACTAGGGTGGAGAAATAAGTCAGGGGAAGGAAACAAGAGCAGGTCACTCTAACAAGGGTTCCTCAACCTTGGCACCACTGACATTTGGGACCACATTTGTTGTGGCATGTGTAGCAGCATCCCTGGTCTCTGCGCACTAGGTGTCAGTAGCACTTCCTACTCACCTCCCAGTGTGACAAAGAAAAATTTCCCCAGATATTGCCAATTGTCTCCTCGGGGCTCAAAACTGCTCTTGGATTAACCCATATGATACGTATAATAGTTGTGTCTCACTCTTTCTTCTTTCCTTCCCACTCTACCCCCACTCCTGGTGGTGTTTCCTCAGCTATTCATCCTCAACCAAGATTGCCAAAAGTATCCCCTCTTGAAGCTTGTTTCTATCTCTTCCCAGCTGAGCCATCTTGAGAGGGTTATCTTATATCTTAGAGCCTCAGCTGACTTATGTGTCAAATGTTAATTATACTACCTACCTTTCTTGATTTTACAAGGATTAAATGAGATAATAAAAAGAGAGGCTGAGCACGGGGTCTAGGACAAAGTAAGCATCTAAAAATATATAGGCAGAATTATTTTGGAGGAGAAAAAAGGGCTTCAAACTAATAGCAGATAACTGAGGATGATCCCTCTTTGGGGAGAGTCTATTCCAGCTTCCCTCTCAGTCTACTTGCCTATACACTGCCTCTCAGCATCCTAGCAGAACTGTGTGTCCTGAAGGAAAGAGACCTCACTATGAAGGCACGGACTGTAACAGCCCACTATCACGCTCGGCTCTCCTTGGGTGACAGGCCAGAAGTTGCCATTAACTGCTAGAACCTTTATACTTGAATATTCAGCTCTATGACTTGTCCCAAAGCTTAACATTCAAATTACTTCCTGTGGCCTCCCTGGCCATACAAGACCTGGCATTGCCCCTTTACTATCCTCATCACATACCACTTCCCCACTTGATTGCTCTTCTGCTTTCTGTTCCTGAAACTGCTAAAAGGGTCCTGCCTCAGGGCTATGCCTTTTCAGTTCCTTCTGCTTAAAACAATTCCCATCCATCACCCACCACCCACCACCCCCAGGATTTCTCAGGCCTATCTTCTTTGCTTCACTGAGCTACTGGCTTAAGTATCACCTCAAATCAAAGTAGCCTCAATCTCTAGTCAACTACCACATTATCTTCTCTAATTTGTCATTAGCTCTTGTGTTATCCCTTTAAAATATTAACTTTATGAAAGCAAGGATTTTTATTTTTTTTTTGTTTACTATTGTAGCCTAAACACTTAGCCGTGTATCAGGCCTGTAGTAAATAGTCTGGAATATTTGTTGAATAAATGATTAAATGACCTCCTCAAGGCTCAGTCCCAGGTTGAACTCCCATGACCCTTGACACAAGTAGATAGTAGGCACTCAGTTACTGATTATTTGTTCACCCAGTGTGTTTCTTGAGCACCATCTATGATCTCTGGAAATTGCCAAGCCTCAGAAGATTTCCTGGGAGGCCAGCTCTGTTGAAGAAGCGTCTTTATTAAAGATAAGAAAGTATAGCCTGTGGCATCCTTTCAAATTTCTCAATGCCTCACAGCTAAAATGACCACTGACACTAAGTAGTAAGAAGTGGGTTGGATTGAAGAGATTGGGTGTGGACTCCTAGTCCAATTAGGAAACTAGAACTGTACTTAGGTAGTACCCAGGGAGGTCCACATATTAGAAAAATTAAACCACTGGTCGCCCTGGAAACCATCCCAGTCCTCAACAGCAGTATTGAGTGTCATTCATCATTTCCTGGCCAGGTAGCTCTGAGGTCCAGACCCTCATTTTCAAGCTCCTTTTCCCTTTCCTCTAAGAGATCCCCATTTGAGAGCGGTGAGTTTAAGGGTAGGTAACAGTACTGACAACACAGACCCTGCCACCTGGTCTTCACCACACAGACCCTCCTGCCCTCTGAGCCAGCCAACTGCAAGGTCTGCAGAACCCCTTGGAGACCTTGTCCTTCAGATGGCTGGCAGGCAACTCAGCTTGCTGGTACTGCTGCTTCCACATTTAGACTGCATTGCATTACCTCACTGCCAGCCAATCGGTGCCTCCCCAGGCTCAGCATAGTCTCCTCTTTGCCACAGACATTGCCTCATGTCCCTCTCTGCTCCTGAAGCATGCTGCACATTGCATGGTCAGGGCCTGCTCAGGGTGGGGTGACAGAGGGGAGGTGGTAGACAGAGAGGGCTAGCCATCAGAGCCACAGGCACAGCAGCCTCTTCCCTCCAGGACCCTCTCAGTCATGTACATGATGCTGGCATCACAGGAATGCCAAGTGTCTGGGCCCCTCTGGTGGGGTGAGGGTAGGGCAAGAGGGATGAGCAGGGGTGATGAGAGAACACAGTTAGCTTAGAAGAAGCTAAGCTAAAGATTACCCTCAGAGCACTGGTCAAATCAGTGGTCTATAAAACCCTTTACATAGCCCTGTCAGTTCTGCAGATGGAAGGACAACTGTTTCCCCTTCTCCTGCCTTAAGCCCAGGCTCACTCTGCCCAGGACCCTGTTACAGTTACTGGAATCTCCACTGATAGAACAGAAGAGCAAAAACTAATAATTTAGGTAATTAGAGCATCCCTATGACCAAGACATACCCAAATTGCTAAAGTGAGGGTCAAGATACCCCCCATGTGTATCTTGGGGCAGGCAATAGCAAGGTATCACAAGAATTGGATAACTGTGTCGTCTATGTCTACTCACCCCACGCTTGGGAGGGCTAGCTCACAGTCAGGGCAGACACCCAGACAGTCTGGGGTCTGCAGCCTTTTTAGTAAAGTTGTCCCCCCGTGAGCTCCAGGCTTCTCAGATGGTCTCCATGCTCAGTCTAGTGTGAGCTTTGTAGAGAAGGGCCTCTTATCCTCATGAGGTCTCACTGCAAAGTGTTTTCTCTCCAGATAGAACCAGGGATGTTAATAAAAAGGGGTGGGGTGTAGGAGATGAGGCCAGAAACCATTCTACATCTTCCCAGGGTGTTCAATTTTTCATACAAATGCAGCTACCCAGCAGTAAAATGGCTCCACAGATGCACTGCATGCGTGCATTGTTAATAGCCTTTTATGCACCAAGGAGAAAAGTGTGGTCAGGGAACACGAAGAAATACTAATGAGAAGCAAAATCAGATGATACAAGACAACCTCCATTCAATGTCTATGTGCACAGATAAGGGGCGGGGGCACCTCCTGCTGCTGTCAGCCCTCCTCCTTTGACTCCCAGGGGGCAGTTTCCTCTGCACATTGCAAGCCAAGGGAGTGCCTCCAGCTGCAATCCACATGGGTCCTCCTACACACTGACTGTTGTGACACCATCAGCCCCTCCCTGGGTAGAGGGGTTCCGTTTCAGATATCATCTTGCCCAGGTATCTAATCCCCAGTCATCACCCACCTTGCCTGGAAGGTAAGTATCTGAAACACATTTATCAGAAAAACAATGAAGCCACAGCAGAACAATGGGCCTCCTGTGCTCCATGCAGACTGTGTGACTCTAAGCCAACCTGCCATATTTAAAATGCTAATGACATTTTATGGAGGCAGACATTGTGGCCTAACAGGGCCAGAGGGAAGCTGGTTCTGGTGTCCCACTTAGTGGAGGAAGTACCCCACCTTCCAGCTCTCAGTGGATGCATCTTGGTAGGAAGACATGTTTTTCCTCAGTTTAGTCACCATGGCACTTGAAAAGGGTTCTTTGAAGAGGGAACCTTGCTGGAATATACAGAAATGAACCTTGCTGGAATATACAATAATGTTTTCTTGAGTCACCCCCATTCACAGAGTCACTATCTGGGGCCTCTGCTACATCTGGTCAAAGTCTCAAAAGCCAAGCTGGGCCTTTAAAAGGGTTACAAAAAAATAATTTGCCATGAGCTCCTTAAAAAGCAATAAGAACCAAAATAAACAAATAAACAGACAGTACCATTAGTAGAAAAAGCTTCAGTCCTACTTTGCAAAGCTGATTTTTTTCCCCAGCCTTTTTTTTTATTCCATTTATTACCTAAAAGATAATGCACACATTGTCAAAACGTGGTTAAAAAAAGAAACCTATTACATAACTATAATCAGCCTGGCAGCTATTGTTGTAGTGAACAAACTGGACATCTTATCTTTGAGGCCTGGATTCTGAGGCCTGAGGCCCAGGCATTCTCTTAGGGTGGTCCCATGAGCCACCTTCTGAGACAAAAGGGTAGGAGAATTCTAGAGGTCACTGTGTGAATCTGACCGTGTAATAAGGGGAGAAGGGAAAGGCACTTCTGAACCAGAGGAACAGAGATGGAACAGGGGGTCACTGAATTGTCTCTTCTTCTCTTTTCTTTCAGATAACACAACAATAAAAGCCATCTCCACTTTTAAAATCACTGGGAAGAAGCTAGTAAAGCAGCCCATGCATAGTGCATGGACTAGGCTAATCCCCATGTTGTGAGAGCACTAGGCAAAACATCCATGATCAACAAGAAAGAAGCCTAAATTCTCTCTGTGTCTGTACAGAAACACTGCTCTACAGAACTGGAGAGAGTGTCCAATCCATATCCCTCTTTTGCTATTGTTGAGGAAACGTTGGTTTTCAGAGAGGTAGTGACTTGTTCTGGGCCACACACAGAGCTGGAACTCAGGTCGACTGCTTCTTCCCTCAATGCCCACTCTATAATTGCTACCCCATTCATGGTCCACAGATAGCACACCAATAACACCAGGAACTTGGTTATAAACCTAGCCTTAGGCCCACCTAGACCTATTGAATCAGAATGTATAGTTCCACAAGATCCCTAAGTGACTGGGAAGCACATTAGAGTTTGAGAAGCATCTCTTTACCTGGCACTGTCCCTGTGCACAGACAGGAGCATATACTCTGCAGGGAATCTCTGTTTCCCATGGCAACTGACCACTCTACTCCCACTGATCCTCCTACTCTGCATAGGTCTTAGGAATGCTTTTATAGGATCACAGCTCTCTACCTCTGAAAATAAGCAGCTCTCCTGAGTACCAGCTAATTTAAGCCACATGCCTGTACACTTCACTCTTCCCTTACTTTTTTTTTTCTTGTAAAACTAGCATTTACTTCTCTGATGATAGGCACCATCCACCACTTTATTTCATCTCCTGTTTTTAATCCATTGCAATTCACTACCCGCAGAAGAAACAGGCCCATGCAAGATTTTCTTTCTGTTCTTAAATGTGCAGGAGCATCACTCCCAATGAAGAAAACACTAAACATCCCTTTAGGAGTGTCCTAGCTTTAGGTCCCAAGCCTCTACCACTTGAAAGAAAGGAAATGTTTCTATGTCCAAAATTCTTTAAATAGGTATTCCTAGGAATATTCAGTCATTACATAAGGTCAGCTCTCAATTCCCTCAACTCATTTGCTATGAACATGGAGCAAGAAAGAATTCAGTCCAATGCCTGCAGCATGTCACAGATGAGGAGAGTGGTCCCTTTGTGGACAGAGACCAGCAGTGAGATCTTTACTTGCATAGGCCCCACACCTGGGAGCATACCACGATGTAACTATCCAACATGCATGAGTCTTTTAAAGGAAGTGACCTGTTTCCACATGACAAAAAACACCATGCAACAGCAAAGAGGCCAACTAACCCTGTCAGGGGAAACTTCACAGCCTCCATCTTAAGACACTTACTGACTCCTCATCCTTTCACCTCTAACCTTGATTGTGCCCTTGGTTTTGACCTCCCTACCTGTCTCCCTTGGATGATAAGTACAACAGCAACTGCCAGGCTTGAAGGCAACTCAGTTCTTTGCTCTGGCTCTGCTATCTTTGCCTGCCATGCAGCAACCTCCTGCCGAGTCCAGCCCAGCCTTTGAGACACAGGTGAGGATATGCTACCTCCATAGGTGCATCCTAGCCCTAGAGCACAGCCTGTATTTATAAGATCTTGCACTTCTATAGGATGCTGACAGTTGGTGGAAGAAATAATACACTTTATTAATACATTTATTTATCAAGGTAACAGATGATAAGAGCCAAAGAGCATCTCAGGCAGTAAATGTTAGCAGAGGCCAGAGGTGAGAAGGGTCATGAAGATTGGAATCTTAGCTTATTTAATACAGGACAGATTTCAACTGGGTTTTAGAGATAGAGTAGTGTTAGGATTGGCAGAAAGATAGCAAGATAAGCTGGTTAGCCCATCCAGAAGCTTCCTGCAGGAGGGCAGAAGGGCATGAAAGTCATTATAGATGTCCTTCAGGGGCAGTTGCTATCAGCATCAAATACAAATATACTTCACTGAATGGAGAAGCCTGTTAAGAGAATGGATGACTCTCTGGATCAGTGGAGATATGCTTCTTGCTGCTCCTTTGGGCCTCCTTGATCTATTTACCACTGAGGTCTAGAATGGCCTTATCTGTGGAATGCATGCTCCTGCCTATCTCAGAATCTAGGCTGGCAGGCCGATGTAGAGACCCCAGTCCCTCCAGGAACCTGCAGGCACCACGCGGGCAGGTTGTCTAAATACCTGGCATACCCCACATCTCAGAACACACTCAGAACACACCAAGCAGTGAGAACAACCAAACACCACATTGCATACTCTACCAGGACTTCCACAGCCATGGTAAGGGCTGCTTGTGGCACTGTTGTGGAGTGTTTGTCTTTCCCACAACACTGTCTATGGTAAATATCAGCATTCTACTGTGGCTTTAGTTCATATCTGTGTTGAAAAAAATATATAGCACATTCCAATGCCTCCAAGCAAAGGCAGCTGGCTATGGAGGAAGAATATACTGAAGAAGTAACCTCTAAACCTAAAGGAAACCAAGAAGCATTGGATGCATCTTATCAGTGATGTCTCCCAGGTGCATAGGTGTCTACTACACTATTTGTTCAGGTTCTTGTTACACTGCTTCGAAGAAGGAGGAATAGGCACTATCATCTGCAGGTATAGTGTTGCAACTCAAGGCTCAGAGAAGCCAAGTGATTTATCTAATTCTACATAGTCATTTAGTGGCAGCACCAAGCCTAGAATTCACCATTTTTCACATCTCAGACTGTGTACTCAAAACCAGGCTGTATTAAGAACCTGGTGGGTAGGGGGAGAGGGAGGAGAACAACTTGAAAAAGGGGAGTAAAAAAAAGGGAACTTCACATTTAGTAATTACCTTTTATTCCAAAGAGCAGTAATTGTATCTTTTTAGAAAATACATACTATGTCAATAACAAAGAAAGACAAAGGACAAGGATGGGAAAATATAACACAATGGGGAACATGCAGGAAAACTACTGAATGATAGTATAGTCTAACAATTTGTCCGTTACTGAAAACAACAACTATTAAGAACATAATTAGAAGTAAACAGTAAGGAATTCAATAATTTAAATCTTATGCTTCAAAATTTAGGTTCAGAAGATTATACTTTAAAAAAAAGTCCCCCACTGCTCATTTAGTTATTCTTCTTTTTTACTTGTTTTATCTGGCTTTGTTAACTTTAACTATCTTGGTTATTTCAGTTCCTGTAAAAAATCAATTTTAAAAATAAAAATATTAGAAAGTGATGGGATTTATACCAGATATAGTAATAACAGCTAACATCCGGGCAATGAAGAATAAATCAACAAACAAGTAAAAATATTTTTTAAAGCTGATAAAGAATACAAGACAGAAGTATAATTCCAAAAGCCTTGCACCCAAAGTAGCAGTAACTATATCCATGATTATGCCTTGAGCCTTTAAGAACAAATAAATTATGCTTGATATCCCATAAAAGTTTTAATAAAATAAGAAAGCATTCATTTTGGAAAGATGACTGGCAGATTAGCTCAGATTAAAAATAGTTTGAATGTATAAATTCTCTTTACAGAATTTTTTCTCATTGTCCAAAAATGGGAGTGTTTTAGAAGAACCTTTAGAAGAATAATTGTCAGATGAGAAACAGCTGGAGGACCGATTAAGCTTAGAGGACTGATCATTTCATTTAATCTTCTTTTTAATTTAATTTTTAAATTACAGTTTGCATCCAACCTTTCTTTGTTAGTTTCAGGTGTACAGTATAGAGGTTAGACAATCATATACTCTACAAAGTGCTCCCCTCCCCCAATAATATGTCAAGTACCCACCTGGCACCATACATAGTTATTAGAATATTGTTGACTATATTTCATTATTGCAGATAGTTTAACCAACTTTCCTAAGCCCACACTTCAAAGCTACTGATTCCATGGGCTATGGTTGCACCGAGATTTGCATTTCTAACCAGTTTCCAGGAGATGCTGATGACATTGGCTTACAAATCACACTTTGAGAACCACTCCTTTAGAGGCTAACCAGGGAAGTAATAAATGTAAGGACAAGTGAGAAGAAAAGGCCAAATTCTCTTTCATGACTTCCAAAAAAGACAAACACTCCCATGGGCTCCTGTGACTCTTTACCCATCAGGAGTCAGGGGTGAAACTGGTATGCTGAATGCCAATCCAGTAGATAAATGCAAGGCATCTCTTTCCCTCTTCAAGCCTTGGAGCCAGGATCCTTAGAGGCACCCCAATGGGCCTTACAACCTCTTCAAGCTTCTCATCTAAGGTTCTTTCTTGAAGAAAAAAAAAACATGGCCAAGGTGGAGAGATGTGAAGAGCCTTCCCCAGCCCTAGGGCATGTGGTATAATTCCCCAGGCAAGCACTCTAGCCAATGTTGTCACAGGTGCAGCCCCGCAGGAGCCTAGCAAATCCTGAGACATGAAATGTGTTGACACTGATAATCTCATAAAGATGGATTTGCCATTTGCTCAAAAGCTTTCAGTAAAGATTGTTTGTCAAAGGTAAAAGCAGATGCTGGAGCATCAGAGTGCTCCTCCCAGGTCCTATTGGGGACAGGATGCACAGGGTAGGTGCAGGAGTCCCCGGATTACCTGTCTCATGCTTCCTCAGGGTCCTAAGCACTGGTCACAGGGCTTACTCAAGAGGAATGGGGGAAGTTCTCAAACATTCCAAATCTTTTCCCAGGGCAGAACCTAGGCCAAGGACAGCTGGCTAAGCAAGTGGGTGCTGTAGGAATATTTACTGAACACTGTGGTGTGTAGACATAGTTGTAAATGTTTTACTTGCATCATCTTATTTTCAACAATCCTGCACTGTCTTCATAGGTGAAGTGGCTCTCCCTGTATCACATCCTAATGCTATAGATGGAAATACTTATAGCACCTGCCCACAGTGTGGACCTCACAGTGCCCCTCCCTCCTCTCTGTCTCCCTTGATGGACCCTCTCTTATCTTCAGCCTCTCATACAGGATGACAAACCTTGTCTGTAGAAGCCAGATGGTACATTTTGTTGGTTTGGCAGGCTGTAAGTCTTTGCTATAACTACTCAAATCTGCAGTTGAAGCCCGAAAGCAGCATAGACACTAGACAAAGGAATGCAAATGGTTCTATGTCATTTAAACTTTATTTATGAAAAGCGAAGAAAATGCAGCTGCCATCAGCCAACTCCTGAGCCAGACAATAGGTCTAGATCAGCCTTTCAACTGCTTCACTATTTATATTCAAGTCTGTCTGTCCCATCCAGTCTAAGACCTCTTAACAGGTGTCTGTATGAACTCTCAAATTCTTAACTCCAACCCAGATTTTCCCCTAATATAATACTTACACACACAACCAACCATTTCATGTAACCAGTGGGTACCTCACAGACACTGAAACTCAACAAATTCAAAGCTGAAGCCTTCATTTCAACCCTCCCCCAAATCTGCTTCTCTCTCAGATTTTCCCAGTAAATGACAATTCATCATTCTGATGCTCAGGCCAAAAATCTTAGGTTCAACCTTGTCCCCTCTCTCAACATATCCTTACCTTCAAAATATACCACAAATAATGTATCATCTCCCATTTCTTCCACCACCAATATCATGATCCAAGCTACTAGGATAACTCATGTGGAAATGACAATAGTTTCCTAACCAGTCTCCCCCCTTCCTCCAGGATTGGTCCAAGGATGGGCTGAGCATGGGTGTGAGCACTGTATGAACTCTTTGAACCACTTAAAGTTGATCCCTATTCTTCATCTTTAGTTCCTCCTGCCCTAGGGTAACCAGGTTTCCAGCAAGCTAGCACATGGAGTGCAGGATCTAGCCAAGAGTAGATTTTCACAGAGTATCTACCTTAATAGAGCTCCTCACATAGATATTTTATAAATATCAGCTGCTATTGTTGTGTTTGTAGAGGAGTATGTGATAGGTGGTATCATGGTAAGAGATGGAGGATAAGCAGAATTTTATCCCTTTTCAAAGAATGTAAGTACTCCAATATACAGATAAAGTAACTTTAATACAAGAGGAATGAGACAGCCCTTTGGAACCCTCAGCCTTGGCCTGCACCCAAGGCAGGGCATCTGTGTCCATCTGTACAGTGATCAAACCTTCCAATCTGAGTCATGTACACAGAGGGTGGGATTCAGGGAAGGACTGGGGCAGGCAGCATGGGGCAGGAGGAAAGTCACTTCCACAAACATTCCCATAGTCACACTTCCAATGGGTCTGTGCTGGGTGCAAAGGGCAGCTCAATGGTGAATACATCCTGACCTGCTCCAAAGTGAAAACTGGTGCCTATGTGAGCAGAATACTGAACTGGATACCAGTGAGGGAGAAAGGAAAGGAAAGGACACACAGGGTAGTTCTTCCATGGAAAGGAGCTCAGGGTTGAGTTGAAGATAGAGGAGCCTATTGAAGGATTTTTCACAAACAAGGAGTGAAACCACCAACTACAAATGAGCATGGGGCCAACTGAGGATGAGTGCTGAGCAGCAGTGGGAGAGGGGTAAGTTGAAGCTAGTAATAACAACTGGTGCTTGAAGAGATTGGCACCCCCTGAATTCAGGCTGCTAACAGCAGTCGGGGTGTACAGGCTGGCACATTTTAGCAGTTGCCAAGGTGTCCCCACCTCCTTTCAACACTCATCCTGGTCTCCAGTGGAACCAACATCTGCCTTGCTCCTTCTGAGACAGAAACAACCCAAAAATTAGAGGAAAATATTAAAGATTCTCATAGGTGACTCAGCTTCCAGTTCAACATAGATATAGCAGCAAATAAATTTAACAGCAACAATCAGTATTCCAATACCATGTATGATACACCAGGCATGTTTTTCAATGTATTCTTAGTATTAATTAATATTTATCATTTAATACTCCCAACTAGTCTATGAGATAGATACTGTTATTCACTGTAAGTTTTCAGAAGAGGAAATGGGCATAGAGCATTGAAGTTAGAAGCTGGGATGACTTTAAAGAACATTGTGACTAATGTGCACTGCTGTCAATCACAGTCCCCTCCCATACCCATGCCAGTTATTTTCCAGCCAGAGCTGCAGGTTGAGGTACAAACTGTTGCTTTTATATTTGACAACTGAACAATTTAGTTGAGCTTTCATGCTCCTACCTTTGCCTCAGTAGAACTCTCTTCTAGAGAAATTCAGATAATGGACCACCACACTGTGGGGCCACCATGTTGACCTTGAGCCGGGTGAGGAGGTGCCTCACTACTGGCTTTCTCCTCATAATGACATGTGCTTCTAGCTTATCTCCTGCCCTTTGGCTATGTCATCTCCATCTCGCACCACCACCTCCCACCATCAACCCTTCCAGTGTATTAATCATACACTGAGGTGGCCACATGCACCTCCCTGTGGTCTTCAACAGTCACTGACAGATGGCTGAGTTTGGACACGAATTGGAAAGGGGGCTAATGAGCGAGTGAGTGTCATAGCTAGGGAAGTAAAGTAAAGAAGGCTGACTTCACCCTAAAAAAAAAGAGATATTAACTGAATAAGTTTTATCATACTCTGAGGTAAGTCATGCTAGTAGAGGGAGCTCTGGTGCACACATGCATACCAAGAGAGCATGTTTCTGGGTCCATGTGAAACTGTGAGCTACTAGTGACAATTGTATAGTGTTTGAATACTGGTATAAACAAGCATAAGCCACCACAGTTCATCTAGGCACAGAATGGCTAGACCCTCACTGATGTCTGTCTAAACTCTACAACAGACTTGCAGTTCCCAGGCACATGCAAAAGTTTAGCTTCTGGGGAAGTCTTTCTATGAAAGCCAACTGGCAGGAAGGAGAACAAGCACCA
This sequence comes from Pipistrellus kuhlii, assembly GCF_014108245.1. Classification (NCBI taxonomy): domain Eukaryota; kingdom Metazoa; phylum Chordata; class Mammalia; order Chiroptera; family Vespertilionidae; genus Pipistrellus; species Pipistrellus kuhlii. Next base: position 8,881,787 of record NW_023425404.1, read on the forward strand.
TGGAAGACTGGGGAAGAGAATCTATAGGTGCTTATTTTTAGGGACTTGGATTCCTCCTCCTTTCTTGGGAATCAGGTCCCAGTCTCTTTATCTTCATTGGCTAGTGTCCATTTCTGAGTCCATTTCTGTGCTCTAAAAAAGCTTACAGAAATCTCTAAGTGGGTAAAAGGTACTAATTTAGCAACAGCAACATGTTTCCAAGCTTCCAAATGCCTCAATTTAACATCTGACTTTGGCTGAGAACAAGACACCAATGTTACATTGGTGACCCACCACGTCAAGGGCTCTTCAAAGAATGCTTTTCTCTTCCTCATAACCCCAGTAATATTTGAGCCAATACCTATTTTCCAAAAAAATAAAATAAAATAAATGTTTCTTCTTCTCCTTGAATAGGCTAGAATCTGAGCTTAGATGAAAGGGAAATAAGACAAAGGGCAAACAGGAAATAAATCAAAGATTCATTTCCAAGCAGACCAACCCGTCATTTCCATGGACAGAGACCTGTGCCCTGGTCTCCCAATCAATCCCCACTTTTTCAGAATCACTCCAGCTCAGGTGAGCTCCAGGGAGGAACACTCCATCATAGTAACCCACCCTCTACTGTCTCCCAGCAAAAAATTTAATCAATCTAACCAATTTAGATGTTCCTATGAAGCTTATCTGATTCTATTCTAAATCTGCAGAGCTTACCATTGTATATACAAAATAATTAATGTAATTACACAGAATCCACATGACATCTGTAATAAATTATGTGCCCAAAGCTCAGGATGCATCCTCTTAGGAGCCTTGATGTGATTTAACAGATAAAAAATCCACTAGTTACCTGAAACATTTGTCAAATTTTGAGGCCATGATAATTTATGCCCCAAACTTTATATGTATATGCAAACTATATTCACAATGCTGGCAGAGGTGACTCAATCATTTTTTTAAAGATTTTTAATTTCCATGTTAACCTACAAAAAGCAAAGCCCTCCTGCAAAACCAAACCTCCAATGCTGTTGGAAACAAACAATTGAACACAAGGCCGCTAGGCCCCAGAGGTTGTGTGTGGTGTTGTCTCACAGGAGCCATCAACCAGCATCAGCAGAACTGGGCTGCAGTCACAGTTTTATTACTCATCTGTGGGTTAGGAGGCAAGTCATTTAACTTCTTTGACTCTTCGTTTTTTGTACACAATGTTAACGTGTGTTTTTAATTCACCCATAATTCCTCTAACAAAAATATATATATTTTAAAAAATAAACAGAGGCTAATTTCTTCCAGCCTTTCTCCAGGCAAATTTTTATCTACATCCATGTCTTTATCCACACACATACCCATATTAATAGCTATATCCTTGGAACAATATTGTATAAAAAGCAAGATTGAATTCTTGGCTCTTTTCTGGCTCTAAAACATTCTAATACTCTGGGAATAATGAGAAATAACAATTGCCCTACTGTTAGTGGAGGTAGCAGAGTTAATATATAGCAAACATGAGCTGACTCAGCATTAGAAAAAGGGTTTGTATGGATCACTGAATATTCCAGGTAGCTGAAAATTTGTCCACAGAGACACAAGGTGAGTGGGCAGAAGGAACCGGATGAGGAGGATAAGCAAACCAGAAATGAGGGCAGCTTTGGGGTCACTTTGCAGGGAAAGAATCACACAAGGAGAAAACATGCAGCCCAGAGGGACATGTAGAGCCACCAATCAAAACAGCCAGGACAAAAAGTCATAAATCACCCTAAGAACTAGCAAGAGTAAAGTGAACTGGAAAACTGAGAAGTCTCTTATACCATCAGTGGGGTTGATTCAAGCTTTCTCCAGAGCAATTTGGAAATAGCTATCACAAGCCCTAAAAATAGGATGAATGCCTTTTGACCCAAATTGGGTCTTAATTTTCTCCCCTTCCTGAATCCATAACTTGTCCACGTACCCCCCAATTGTGAGCAGTGCAGAACACCCTGACCCTTGACACTGGGCTCAGTCATATGGCTAGTAAATGTGATACAAGCAGGTACTTGAAAAGCATGAGTAGGAATGAGTTTGTCATGTCTTTTCCAATGACATGAGAATATGGGTGACATTCCTCCAGGTACCCCATACCCAGCCAGCCTAGATCAGCCATTAGCCAGCCAATCAAGCATGAGAGCAGGTCCATCTAAGACCAGTTGGGCCAGCGGGGAGAACCCCAGTTGGCCCCATTCATGTAAACAATAATGCTTATTTTTTATGCCACAGAAGTTTTGTTTGTTTTGCAGTACTTTTGAGGAAATAGGTCACTAATACTCCCATCAATTCCACATCTTAAAATCTGTCCATAATTATCATAGATATACACAAAGATTGGACTACATGTATGCTTATCCCAACATTCCTTATCATTTCAAAAATAAACTTACATGACAGTAAGAGCGGATTAATTATTTCATCCTTCATCTGTATAAGGAAGTGCCACCCATCCATTGTATGTTGCAGACAAGCATTTACAAAGATTATAATGAATATATATTAAATTGCTCAATAAGTGATATACAGAATGACTTCATATTGGTAAATGTATATAATTAGAACAAAAAGAGACTAAGCAAGGAATAGACTGTTGAACCTCAAAGGGAAGGTGGGGGAGGCTGAGTAGGTAGGAAGAAATCAACCAAAGAACTTATATGCATATTAGTATATGCATAACCCATGGACACAGACAATAGGGTGGTGAAGGCCTAGGGTGGGGATGGGGGTAGACCAGAAGAGGTCAATGGGGGGTGGGGATGAGCAGAACATATGTAAGACTTTCAACAATATTTTAAATAAATAAATAAATAAATAAATAAATAAATAAATAAATACTAAAGCATAAACACCAACATATTAGCAATTGTTTTTCTCTGGCTGGTGTATTTATTGGAGATATTTTATATTCTTGACTTTGTTTATGTATCATGTCTATATAAATATTTTTACAGATTGTTGAAAATGAAGAAGAAAGCCTCAAAAGGCAAAGTCCCTGGTGTTTTTCATCAAAACACAGGGGAAGAATGAGGATGAATAAATCTAATAGGGAGCCAATGCCACAGATACTCGGGGCAAAAGAGACAGATGCGGGCAGAAAAGGTCTGAAACAGGTGAGAGGTGCTCTTTCACCTGACTCTCCCTTCCCTCCTGTTTAATCTGGGAATGGGGAGAGAAAGGACAGCTGCATTATTAATGTATTAATTATGATAATATTCTGTGCACGACTAATACATGTCAAACCATCCTCATGCCAAATTGAAAACTGACATTTTTGCTTCATGAATATTGCTCCATCGGTGACATTTATTGTACGTTCCCAATCTTGCAACAGTGAATGTCAGGTCAACTATCAAGTGCTTGCTTTCCTTTCACTCTACTTCCGATTTTAAAGCAGGAGGCTGTCACTGTTAATTGGGATGCAAAGTCAGATTGCACTTGGAGAATCAGAGGCCCTATGCTTCTTGTACATCTTGCTTTGGCCCCTGGAAAACTATTCTGCATTAGTGCTGCCTGTTTATACTTGTTTTTGTTTTCATCCTACTTAAACCTGAAATTAACACCATGCCCCAGTCTTCCCTGTTTCTATTTTTTGTTTCCTTTTTCTTCAGAACAGTCATCACCTAGAATATGATGTATTTATTTTATTTTGTTGCTTATCTATCATTCTCCAATAGAGTATCAGTTCTCTAAAGGCAGGCATTTTTGTTTTATTCTCTGAGATATTCCCAGAACCTAGAATAAATCAAGCACATAGTAGGTGTTCAATAAATATCTGTTGAGTGAATGAATAAATGAGACACTTTGCATAAATAAACTTTTTGGAATCCCCAGAGATGCAGTGTTCTAGCCAAAACTTTTATCCCCTATAAACAATGTGATTTTCTGAATCCCCAGTTATTAGTGACCTACAAAATGGACTTGTAAAAACAGCTGCATCATTCCGGTACTCATTTTTAATCTCCAATTTCATGTTCACTTCTGAGAACCCTCAACTGCACGCCCACCCCTGCTATGTATATTACTGTCCCAGAATCACTCATTGGTCACCAATTCTCAACTTCCATCTCCACAGTTCCTAAAGCAACCAATAACATTTATTAATAACCTACTCTGTGTTCATCACTGGACCAGGGAGGAACAAAGAAGAAAAAGCTTGGCCTCTGAAGGCAAAAATGTAAAACATGGTTGGGAGAAAACTCTGGCTGTGAGGTCGTCTAGAAGCTCCGCTGTAATTTCAAACTTGATATGCCCCCAAACTGAACTTATTATATATCTGTCAAACCTTATTCTCTTTTCCTATAAAGATGGCATGTGGTCAATAGCATTTATTAATAAGAGCACAAGTCATTATTATTTAATAAATAACATTGATCAATGATCACATTGATTATGATCATAGCAATCATCCAAAAGATAAATCATGACTTTTTACCAATAAGAAAATCAAACAAGAAAGAAATGAAAAGTGTTTTGTATGCTTAAGAAATAATGTGTTTGCACGTGTGTGTAAAGGTTCAAATCAATAAATTGGCGTTCAGTAAATAAACAAAATAATAGCAACTGCACAAGATATTCATGGAAAATAGTTACTAACTACATAAAGTTGAAGGAATTTAGGAACAATAAGGAAGCAAATGACACAGGTTGGGCCAATGGATACCTATCCCATGCCAGCCAGTCCAGGGACAAATAGCCAAGGACATTCCCTTGCTGTCCCTCCCCTGCCACCCAACAGGGGTGGGAAGTCACATGACACTATTTCAACTGTTTCGAGAAATAGCATTCTTCTTCTCAAAAAGACATCATATTTTTAAAATAAATCTACATTCAGTTAATGTAAATAAATGTCCTTTATACTGCAAGGATGTATCTCTTTTATAAGACAGTTGCAATAGCAGTGGATGAAACAATTTTTTAAAAAAATTAGAGGCCCCATGCACAAAATTAGTGTATGGGTGGGGTCCCTAGACCTGGCCTGTGATCTAGGCTGATCAGGTTCCAGTTTCTCTGCCTGCTCCCCTCCTCCTTCCCTCATAGGCTACCACCCACCACCAGTTCCCAGTCCCAGCCTGGGATGTGGCCCTGATTAGGCAACCATTACCTGCTGGCCAGGAGGAGGGACCCAGGAAATTAGCTCTCTCCCCAAGGAGAGAGCTGGCCCTCAGTCCTGCTGGGAAAGGGGCTGCGTCCACCGCCACACACCCCAAGTTCTTTGTCCCATCCCAGGGGCCCAGTCTCAATCAGGCAATCAGGGCCTGCTGCTCAAGGGTAGGGACTGGGAGGTTGGCTGGCAGACCCCATCAGTGATTGGAGCCTGCTGGCTATGGGCAGCTCCTGCAATTGAGCATCTGCCCCCTGGTGGTCAGTGTGCATCATAGCACCAGTGATTCTGGTCATTCTGTCATAAAAGTCACTTAAGCTTTTATATATCTATTATAGATAATCCTTCGTTGACAATGTCATATTGGTCACCATGATTAATTCTAAATTATTATCTTGAAACTCAAAAGTTTGACAATCACTATCCTAACTATCCCCAATGCCTACAATGGAGCTGGGACCATAGGAAAATGAATTTACTAATGATCTTAAGATACAGTTGTGAATGTGTCTGTAACCAAGTCCTGATATATTACATTATTAAATGGAGAGAAAGAGACTAGAATAACACCCAAACAGCAAACATACCCTAGGAGATTAGAAGTCTCAACAATTTAAAACAGTCATGCAAACCTAGATCGGTCTCATCCAAGAGGTTTGCTTCCAGATTTAGACTCAGAGGACAGAAGTCATGGCCTCTGAAAACTGAACGCACCAGAGATTTCCTGTGCAGCCAGCCAGGGCCCTCACTTCCTGACACATTAAAGATAAACGGGCCTTCTAGACCAGCTACCAGTGGCCATGAGATCCAGCGACCCTTCATATGTATGGCTTTCTGATACACGGAAGAGCAAGAAAGAGAGACAGGGAGAGGGAGCATTGCCTGGAACTGAAAATACAGGATGAGAGAAGTGACAGAAAGAAGGGCTGTCAGGCGGCTCAACAGCATGTCGTAGAGACACCAGGTGTGAACTGTAATTACTTCTCTCCCCAACTCTATTTGTGTTTCACAAACCAGTGCTGACACTTGAACAAAGAGCCTTGGAGAAGGAGGCGGGAGCTAGGTTTGTAAATAGCTGGCGCTTCGGATCTACCCATAGTCCTTTGCAAACAGCGGAGGAGACAGTGGTAGCAGCTTCCCACTAAACACACCAAAAGGAGCAAGGGAACAGGTTTGGCAGTGTGTATACTCATTGAGACTAAGCAATATTTCATTGTGAATCCTCCAACTCAGTGTTGGAGGTGGTAACTCAGTGGGTTATTTGTACATGAGAGGAAAGAAGAGAGAGTTTCTAAAGGCAGCCAAGAACCTAGACAGGATATAGCCTGTTTGTTCTACTACTGTCTACACATGAGTTCCTTTAGAACCTCAAGGAAATTTCAAGACCAACATGGGCTTGTACTAGTACTTTGAGTTGTGAGATTGTGTGTGTTTCTGTGAGATCCTGTGGGATTTTTTCCCTCTATACTTCCCCTCCTTTTCAACACCAAAATCAAAAGAAATACAGTCAGTGGGATTATAATGACTATGTGTGGTGCCAGGTGGGTACTGGAAGTGTTGGGGAAGGACACTTTGTAAAGTGTGTTATTGTCCAACCACTATGCTCTACAGCTGAAACTAACAAAAAAATAATTCAGCATGTAAACTGTAATTCAAGGAATTAAATTTAAAAAAAAACAACAACAACTTCATTGCAGCCTGGCCAGTGTGGCTAAGTGATGGTTGAGCATTGACCTAGGAACCAAAAGGTCATGGTTTGATTCCTGGTCAGGGCACATGCCCAGTTTGAGGACTCAGTCCCCAATAGGGGCTGTGCAGGAGGCAGGCAACCCATGATGTTTGTCTCTCATCAAGGTTTCTAGCTCTCTATTCTTCCCCCTTCCTCTCTTTCTCTCTAAAATAAATTTTAAAATATTTTTAAAAAACTACATTGCAGTCTAGAAGACAATGGAATCTTATATAATAAAAGTCCAATATGCAAACTGTCCCCTCAGGTGGTCGTTTGACTGAGAGTTCTACTGCTCACTATGATGTGTGCTGACCACCAGGTGCGGCACAGAACATGGCAGGTGGCAGTGATATGGGCGCTGGCAATAGGCGGCATTGAAGTCACTGCTGGCCCTGATGGGCCCCAACAAGAGCAGGACTGTGGTGGGATGGTGGAACAGGTGAGCAGGCAGTGCCAGGACAAGGTGGGTGTGAGCAGGCACCTGATTGCCCTGCCAATCACCCAGCAAACTGCTATCAGTGGCTGCAACAGGGGGCTGGGCCGCCACCCAGCTCCCAGGCCCTGAAGGAGCAGTGGGGGGGTGGGGGTGGAGAAGGGCTGACCCAGATCAATTGTCCCACATGCTGGAGCAGGTGAAGGGGTGGTGCCAGGTTGGGCTATGAGGCTGTAAGGCTGGAGGCATGAGCTGGGGCCTGATCTCTGCAGGGATCCCACCCATGCACAAATTTGGGCACCAGGCCTCTAGTTCTTAAATAACTATCAATGTCTAACACCTAGTAAATGGTCAATATTTATTGGATTGAAAAGACTGGAAATGAAGGAGACCATAGCCAGGCTTTACTACAGACACAATCCTTTTCCATAACCTTTTCTCTTGTTCCCCCCACAATTTGAGGGTATATGCCTTGTCAAAAAAAAAAAAAATGGTTATGTATCTCCAAAAGGCAATTAACAAAGCACACAAAACCTAAATTTTATTTTTTTGTCTCTTAAAAAGATAAAACCAGGCCTCCTATCATCAATTTTTGGTCAACTTTACCTCCTAAATATTCCTTCTTTCTCTTCTCATCTGCATCCTCACTTCCTAAGATGGATTCCTCATCAGTTTCACTACCTGGAGTCACTCATCCTCCAATCCTTGCTCCAGATAGTGTGGTCAGTTTTTCTTTGTTTTAATACTCTGTGATATGTTACTTCAGGGTTCTAAATCCATCATTGGCTCAGCCTCATTTGCTGGTGAAGTGAGAAAGGATTTGATGAAAAAGCTTGAGGACCATAAGTGGGGAATGAGAAAAAATTCTAGGAGGCTGCCACAATAACCAGGATGACATCCCAGGAGCAGCCTGATGGGGTCCTCTGCTGCAGGTACTGCCACTCCTGGGTCTCATATTGGCTACTGTCCCACTTCTGCCATTATTAGAGTCCTGTCCATTGAGCCTTGCTGGCATGGTTCTCTGAGGCTGGGGGAAATGATACTGGACTATTGGGCTTCAGCAATAGAATGAGGGTCCTGTCTCCCTTTCAGACTCATACTAGTGAACTCCTCAAATGCAGAAAGGAAGCTCAACTTCTAGGCAGCTTCAACAAAGTCAAAATGCATCAATCACTTCCTCAGAAGTATAAGGCATACTTTATATGCCTTTCTATCTCTCAGGACACAAGTACAGTAAGGATCCAGTTCTACGCAGTCCTGTTCCTTGGTTCTCAACACAGAACTTGATCAGACACAGAGGAATGAAGACCCTATTGCCTCTTTTTGCAAGGGTTTTAGAACACAGAATACTGGCCAAATGCTGCTGGAGAAATGCTTGGCTACCCAGAGTTACATGATGGGCTTACATTTAGTACTAGAAATTAGAGCAAGACTTAACCTTACAGAATTCCCCGTATTTCCTATATGAGCTTCAAGAAGTCCTATAGCTTAAAGAAAATGAAACATAAATGGATAAAATGGCTCTAAGAAAAATCATTCCACTATAAACAGTATCCACAATGTGCCAAGTAGTCTACATATGATAGGTAACTCAATGAAGTTCATAAACACTGTTATGGACTGAATGTTTCTATCTCTCCCATCCCCCACAAATTCATGTGTTGAAAACTCAACATCCAATATAATAGTAGGAGGAGGTGGAGACTCTGGGAGGCAATTAGGTCATTAGAATAAGGCCTCATGAATGGGACCAGTAACCTTATAAGGAAAAACACCAAATAAATTATTTTTCTCTCTGCCATGTGAGGACACCTGATCTGCCAGCACCTTGATCTTGTTCTTCAAAACTTTCAGCAATAAACATTCATTGTATAAGCCACAAAGTCTAGGGTGTTCTGTTATACAATTTGAATTAACTAAGACATACCCTTTGAAACAGGTACTATCCCCATTTTCAGATAAGGAAACACACATAATGTGGAAATGGAGAAAGAGATGTCATCCTCTAGGCAGTGATACAGAATGTGTGATCCCTGGAAATCACTATCTCCCAAGAAACTGTTAAACTGCTTAGTCATTGGTCCCACCACACACCTGCTGACTCAGATTCTCTGATGGAGAGACCCAGCAATCTATAGCTTCACAAGCTCTGCTGGTGTTTTTCCACTAAAGTTTGAGAACCATTTCTCTATGACAGTGTTTCCAGAAATATGGTATACTTTTCCTCAAGGGTATAACACAATTGCCACATGGTGAACTTTTTAAAAAATTTACCTGTTAGGTATTCATTTTAATATATGTTAAGTAAAAACCCCAGCTCAACATTGAACCCATGATTTCACAGACATACTGCTTGAGATGTCAAATCTACTTACATCAAACAAGAGAATCAACATAAAGAAAACCAATACAGTTGTAGGAAGTTGCAATCAAAATAAGGAACCTGGTATATAAATTACTAATCACTGGGATGCTCTTCACACCTCCAATCCCAGCTAGAGATGAGAATGTGAGCCTCACATATAGCTGGGCTTCTTCCAGGGTCCTCTACCCTTTCTAAAGTATCCTCCACCTGATACTTACCTTTTGCCTTAGAATTTTTGCCTATGGATTTCAACCCTTATTAAAATTGAGAGAGACGTTGTAGTTCTATCTTCTCTAATAGAAGAGAACTTGAGAAGCCTGAATGACAGGTACAGGAGTGGGGGAAAGACTATAAAAGTAGAAGCGGGCTCAGGTGACAAAGGAAAGCTGCAGGTGACAAAGTCTGCCATCTTCCCAATTACTGGCCCAAAGTCACGCATCACTCATCCCTGAGGACTATTGGCAAAAGCAGCTCCAAGCTGGCATTGCTAAAATGGGAAGGGATGGTCAGAGCTGACATAATTTTTCTGCTATTACTAATAATGCTTGCTTACTATTATTATTCATAATAAAGACATTTAAACCCCACTCAATAAGAGGTTTATCAAACCCATTAAGAATAGGAAACCTATTTCCTGCCTGGCACTGTTTATGCACATCACTAGGAGACACTCACTGCCTGAGGGAGCCCCATTAGCTCTAACAGGAGTCTTGGCAGGAGCTCATGGAAGGAAAGTAAATCCCTCAAGTAGAATTACTGTGTGGTCAGTGAGGTCATAGCTCCTGCCTGGCTGGGCTATATTCTAAGCCAAAGATCCAGAGAAGCACCAGTATCTCTAATTATGCTGGAGTCAGGGATCCTCCTGTTCCTTTACCTTCTGAAACCAACTGGGCACAGCCACCAGCTCTGGGAAAAGCTGAGGATAGTAAAGGCCAGTTTATCCCCTACCTTCCTATGCATGTAGAACCCCCACTCTATGATGGCTCCTTTGGGGCCAAGAGACCACTTCTAGACCCATCTTTCTATAATCCCCTTAAGACTTCCCTCTGACTCCTCCCTCAAGAAAGGATTGTCTAGCGAATCCAGTATGCAAAGTCACAGTGTTTAAGGGTCAGCCTTGGTGGGAAAACTCAACATCACAATGTCTGATTCAGGTAAGGAGGAGCCAGGAGCCACCTCCCAGAGAAACACTCCTCTTGATCAGGGAACTCTGAGTATTCAAAGCAATGAATCCCTAAGGGTTGGATTCTAAAGACCTGTGCCCAGCTGAGACCAGTAAGGTAATATTAAATATTTGGTGCAAGGGGTTTTCTGGATCTTTCTGTCCCTAAGCCCCACTTACCCCCTGCCAAATCACACACTAGCCGCAGACTGGACTTGGTCTGCTGTAAGGCTGGTTTCCTGGTAGAGCTCAGCACCTCCCTCTCCCAGTGATGCCTTCATCCCAGCAGAGGGCAGCAACTGTCAGATGCTGGAGCCATTGGTGTGCAGCCATCTCAGAAGAGCTTGATAAAATAGGAGGAAAGAGAAGCATAATGGGGAGAGTGCAAAATTGGGGCAGGGTGGAAGAACTGAGAGCCTGCCACTTCATCACTTTGCTGTGGGTGAGCACTTGGGTAGAGTCTGGTTTTCCAGCCAGTTGTCCTCATAACCCAGTGCTTTCTGGCTAGTCAGTCTCACCATGAACTGCCAGTGTGGAAGGCTCTGGGTTATTAATCTGGCCCAGCATGCAAGCACCCACACACTCAAACCTCTTCGCTTTCCCTTACTCAGCTGCTGATGCCATATGCAAAACTGGGAGAAAAGGGAAAGGAGAAAAACATGCCCAACCACATTTGAGTCAGAGGTAGTTGTGCTTCCACAGCAGATCTTTTCTGCATCTACTTCCTTTCATCAACAGAGACATTTACATGAAAACAGGGCTGAGGGGAGCAGACTCCTGGACCTAACTAAGGTCACCCTGTGTTACTGACTGGGCTGACACCCAAGCCAACAGCAGTGTGAAATCAGTGTTTTCACGTGTACTTGGCTGGCTTAGGAAACTGGCTTAGCACACAGGTTCTCAGGACAAGTGTGATTAGAAAGGAAGTTGGATACAACTGATCAACCAAGAAACAGAAGAAGCAGAACTTTCCAGTGAGTGGAGGGAATAAAATCAGAGTGATCTGAAATGTTTAAGGGGCAAATCTGCTAACATTTCAAGTGTCAAATTTTTGCTGCCTACTTAACTTCTGACCTTATCTGACCTAATTGTCACTGCTAAACTTTCAGATGTGATTGCTGGGCTATAACTCTCTTTCCAGCTTCCATCTACCTGTGGATCAGCATTCAAGCCATATGGAATCAATGCCCAAATTCCTCAGCTGGTCTAATGTAATGCAGGGAGATATCTGTCTATATCTAGTACAGTCAGGAACAGAGTCTAAGCTCCCTGTAAATATTAGCTAATAGCTATATAATGCTGCATAATTCCTTACATTCATGGCATTGTACAAAATCTAAAATAACTTTCTCATTTATTATCACATGGCACCTCATAGAAACCCTATAAGGTAGACAGCATTATTAAATACATTTTTTAGATGGGGTAATTGAGGTATAGAAAGTTTAACCAGTAAATGGCAGAAGTCAAACAACCTTTTGAGAGTCTACTCATCTGCTATGTACATAAGTTTAAGATCACAGCCTCACGTTCTAATTCCCTTCACTCTAATGATAAAGACACCTGGATTGTCAAAACCATAGATGTAGCAAACCCAGATACTTTCAATTTTTTCTCTCACCAAGAAAGCTCTTGGCCTGAACCATCAGTTTTAGGAATCTGGTTGGGGCAATAGCCTTCACTTCAGGAAATTCAAGTATGAGAGCTATGTTTATAGGAGAAACAGTAAAATGAAAGGTTAGCAGATTTGCCCCTTAAACATTTCCAAACTGAGTACATTAGCTCCAAAAGTCAGGCATCTTAGGATCCTGACTCAATTTGTCCATGAATATTAACTAAGCATCTTCTATGTTCAAGGAGCTATTTTGAATTCAGATGGGATAAGAAATAAGCACAGGGCAAAATTACCCCTGCCTCTAAAACACTTAGTTAGATAGACAACATATGGACATTCAAAATTACATAAGATAATACATGCCAAGTACAAAATGAGTAGTCATGATAATGAGCCCTTTAAAAACTCAGAAAGGTGCTTGGGGGTTAGGGGTCAGAGAAGGCTTAAAAGAGGAAGTGGGACCTAATCTCATCTCAAATATGGGCAGAAATCAGATCTATGGAGAAGTCCAGTGGGAGGATTCTGAATACAGGGGAGAATGCAGACTGAGACACCACCACTATCATGTGCCAAGGTCTGAATGGAAGAATGTGCAAAATTGACAAGGGACATAAATGAGGACATCAGCCCAGTGAACAAGTGGGTATAAGGAACAGTAAGAGGTGAGCTGAGAAATGCAAACCAAACTGAAAGACTTTTAAATCCAGGCCAATGAATTGAGAGTTGATTCTAAGAAGAAATGTGAAATACACGAGTTTCTCAACCATATGCCTCCTGAGGGTGGGGTTGGTGGTATCCCATTGAGAGCTGAAAATGCCCCACAGGTGAGGTATAAGTGACCTAGAGAAACAGTGATTCTGATTTCATGCAAACATTCCTCAAAACAAAAAAGGGTTGGGTAGTAGGTGAAATAGGAGCCCAAATGTCTCTAGAAGGAAGCCATTCTAGGAGGCATTCATGAACCTTTTATGAAGACCATGTGGGAGGCTGCTCTTGACAGAGCCAAGCTTTATAACCTTCACACTGAGGCTGGAATGGGAGGAGGAGAGAAAAAAGGGCGGAGACAAAAGATGTTCACTTAAGCTAGTTACTGGCATCAAACCTAGAATTCACTTCTCTCCATTATCATAGTGTTTTATTATTATTATAAGGGAGAAATGGCTATTCACTAGGCCTTTTCCCCTAAGTATTTAAAATGCTGCTGTAACAGGAAATACTACCTCTGGCATATTTGTCCTGGAAGAAGAGAGTGTGATTTGGAATACCTAATTGAAATGTGCTACAGGAGATAAGGTGGCTGCAGAAACTGACATTTAAAGGTAGGAAACACCACAGAGGACATGAAATATTACTGTTGCTGCCTCAAAGGCAGCAGCCACTTTCACGGAATGGAAACATCCTCCATCTCTGTCCATCCTGTGAACTACCCCATGGCCTCACTCCCCAGATCCTCTGCCATAGGGTTCTGAGCCATGCATTCATTGGTTGGCTCTTGTATATACTCTAACTGGGGATAGAACCTGCAAGTTTGGTGTATAGGGATAAGGCTCTAACCAGCTGGGCCACCCGACCAGAGCACCTGCCCTGCCTTTAAAACCCATCCTGCTGACACCAAGAATGCTGAGGGGCAGGTATTATTCTGTTTCTCTTTATTTTCATACATACTCATCTCAAAATCCCAGATCTTATTTATTGATAAGGCATATATAAGGAGGTGGGCAGGCCAGACATGAAAGGAAAGGAAAGGATCTGTCAAGACCTCTCAATAGGTCTCATTAAAAAATTGCTCTATGCCACAGTGGAAGAAACATGGTAAGAGATAAAAGGTTTTATGTGCTTAATGGCCAGCAAGCCCTGTCCATTGCTAATTGGATATTGTTACTTCTCAGAGGATGGAACTAGACAAGGGCTAATTCACCATTCATTCTCTTCACTAAGTTCCAGAATAAGAACAACCTGCCAATCAACAGTCATACTTAGCACAATTCATATTCACTATACTTTCTTCAATGCTATTTTCATTATCTCTAGCCATCTAAGTAGTGGTCTCCAAAGATATGCCCCAATGAAACATGATTCCAAGTGTGTATGCCTTTGAATCATCTCCTCACTTGGGATATGGTCTGGTCCTGTGACTTGCTTTTGATCAACAAAATATGGTCGAAGTGATATAGAGTGACTTCTGAAGCTAGGTCATAAGAAGTCTTAGAGTTTTCATCTGGCCTTCTAAAAATATTTGTTCTTAGGATACTTCTTCTTAGAAGCTAGCCACTATGCTGTGAGAAGCCTGGATCACATGGAGAGGTTACATGTAGGTTCTCTCCAGCTGAGTTATCTCATTATTTGCTACCCAGGTATATGAATAAGATACTTTGATGTTCCAGCTGATTGGGACATCAGAAAACCCTCAACTGATTGCAGTCAATCCACAGAATTGTAATACATTATAAAAAGTCTATTGTTTTAATCCACTTAGTTTGGAGCAGTGTTTTTTTTGTTTTTGTTTTTCTACAATAGATAATCAGGACAGAAAATTGATTTAAAAAGTGGGATACTGACAAAGCAAATACCTAATACATATAATATTGACCTTGTGACTAGGCCTGAAGCAGTGATTGAAGACCTCTAGAAGGATGTCAGTGGAGGCTATAAGAACTGTGAAAAAAAATTGTTACTGAAGCCTGAAGAAAAAATGGTAAGCGTTATGAAGTGGCAGGAAGTTTAGCAAAACTATCACCTGCAGTAACATTAAAATTAAAAATATGCACAACAAGTTGATGGAACTGGCTAAGGAAATTTCCATGCATATTATCAAAAGTGCTAACTAGTTTCTTTTATCTCCTATGATAAGGTACAAACAGAGATGAGCTAAAGGAAGAATTATTCAATTTTCAAACATAATTTAGAGGAAATATACAGAAGTCAGGATTTAAAGTCTTTGAAAATAGAAGTATTTTTCATCCCTAGTCTTTCCTACAAGAAAATGTTTCTCAAAATAAGAAGAAAGCTCATGGCATAGATCAAATTCAGGACACCCCCCTCCTATAAAATGTAGCCTTAGGATTACATTTAGATCAAAAGCACAACCTAAGACATTTTGTTAACTTAACATTTTGGTAAGTAAGGTGATGCCTTACAGAATCTTTCAACTAGAAAAATGACTTCTGAGGATCATAAGGTTATATCTTCTAACAGTCTTTAGACAAAATGACTTTTAAGAATCTTAAGAGTTTGCCTCTGGTACCAAATTCTATTCTGGTTATTTATTGCTTCATAAAAAACTAGCCCCAAATGTAATGGCTCAAACAATTGAAATTGTAAAACAATGTATTATTTCTCATGGTTCTGTGAGTCAGCCAGGATCAATCTTAGGTCTCTCCTGCAACTGCAATTGAAGCTGCTGTTTGGTGACGCCTGTTGGGCAGCACATCCAAGACAGCTTCTTCACTCACGTACCTGGTCTCCTTGGCCTCTTTCTCCAGGTTGCACTGCATTCACCCAGGCCTCTTCTCCACACTTGGGCTATTCACAGCATGGTGATCTGGCAGTCACATTTCTTAATTGGCTTCCAAGTCAGAAAATAGAAGCTGCCAAGCCCATTACTGCTACTCCCAGAAGTGCCTCAGCATTAAACCAGCATATACTATTGGACCAAGACATAATATGGCCTGTCCAGAATCAAAGGGTGAAAGAGATATTTTACCTCTTGACCTTAACGAGCGTATCAAGGACACATCACAGATGAGTGCATGAAACTGGAAATATTCTGAACATCTTTGAAAAGTATAATCTACTACAACCTACTGCTTCTGTTTTTGTTTTTTTGTTTGTTTTTTTAACTTATATGCCTTCTTGGGTTAGATAAACCCATATAGCTTATAATGGGCCAAAGGTATGATATGATTGTCAGAAAGACTAATGAAATGTTAATTCAAAAATGAGAATCTGAAGCAACAAAAACCAATGATCTTTTAGCCTCTCCACTGATGAAACTACATATGGAAGAGCATGTTCATGGATAAGCACTGAATTTAAGAAGAGCCAATGGCAAATTGGAGCATGTTCTAGGTAGATTAATCAGGGTAATGTAATATTGGAAACCATCACTTTAGAAATATATGCTGTAAAAGCAATGTTTCTCCACCTGAGGGGATGTGTGGGCAGGACCCCTTCTTAGCTCCTCACTTCTTTCTGTCTATGTGCCCTATGGCATGAACCTCTAGACTTCCGAGATGTATAGTTTGAATCTACTGGCCAGATCTCTTCTAAAATGCTACTTACATTTAAAGGGTCTATGGTTCCCTTCTCTGCAAGAAAATATACTTGATGCTCACTGGTTATTGTTTTCTGGCATCTACCAAAACTATCACCATTTTCTTATCTCTAATATCACTGTGGTAAACATTAACAGCATTCCGTATTATGTCCAGTCCTCCTTTCTCTCTAGGAAGACGAGAATTACACTTCTCTAGCACCTTGTAATTAAGCTTGGTCATGTGATCTTCTTTGGCCAATGGTAGTGATGAAAGCATTCAAGAGCCAGTTCACATATTCCTTCTTCTCTTCCTCTGTGAAAGACCAACATGGAGATGGACATCTCATAAGATGGTAAAAGTTCTCTCAGCTTAAGGCCCTAAATATATGTGATAAGCAGAACCCCACTGTTAGCAGGGTTTAACATATTGAAAAAAAAATTGTTTTTTTTTCAAAATGTTGTTTTTTAACAAGATTAGGGGGTCCTTTTGTTACTGCAGCATAATTAAATCTATGCTGACTCATGTAATTACCATTATGAGAAAAAGCATCCTGAGAAAGATAACTCTAAAATGTATTTCATCTTTTAGGGACTCAGCTTTATTCAATGTAGTCCTGAAACTGAAGTACAACTATGTTTCAGAGGAGTTTAGGAAGTGATGGGATAAAATTTGCAAGTATCACTAGATTTGCACAAATAATTTACTCCTTAAAGCCAGAAGTTGTAGGGAGCTTCCTCCAGGAGTTCCGCTAGAACTCTCTTTTATCCCACATTCCAACATAAGGCCTGCCTGCATTCCAAGAGCTTTGTATAAAGAAAAATTCAGCAAGGGGAAGCCAAACTCTACACCAGAGCTTAGACTTCAGATGCTGAATGATTCAACAGAGGTGGCCACACCACCCAGCCCACTTTTAATAACTCCCACAGCATATACTTCCCAAGAGGCCTCTGGGCTAGTGAGGGGCCAGCATCTTGGAAAAGCCAGGGAGTACTCAGCCCTAAAAAAACAGATTACACTGCCCATATCTTCAACCACTGTTTAATTAGAATATGTTGATGTTTGTTAGATAAACACTCATGCATTATGTGATACCATAATCAATAAAAAAAGGGGGGGGAGGATAAAAATCCTTAAAGTACTAATAAAACATTAAAAAATAAAAATAAAAAAAGCACTCATGCATTATGAAAGGCACCATCAGTCTGCCCAGCAAGGTTGGGACCCGAGCTCCTGGATGAGAGAAAAGCATTTTCTGTCCCTGGGACCTTGCATTCCCAAGCCAGAGAAGACAATGAGTCAACAATAGCCTGGCATCATTTTCTGTTGTCAATTTGGGGGGGGGGGGGAATCTTATAATTTTAAAAGTCTGGTTTTATCAGAGCAATTTCATATAGTTCATATATCCTAGCGTAAGTAGGAGCCTCTGGTTAAATAGAGTGTGTATGTGTGTGGGGGCATAATTCTACAAACCATAATAATAATAATAATAATAATAATAATAATAAATCACTTGTGGTTTTCTACTCCTAGCTACTAGCTACCCTTTCCCAGTCAATGGCCTCTTATTGGCAGGCAGTACCTTCCAGAAATTCAGACAAGTCATATTAGAAAACACTTCCTGGGGGCCTTACTACAAAGTATTGCAATACATGCAAAAGGGAGGGAGAAAGACATTATTTACAACCCATAAGGTGCTCACTGGAGAAAAGTACACAAATAACTATTGTACAAGGCAAAGCAATATTAGATATTATAAGAAACATTAACCATTTACTAGGCAGGGCTCCAAGGAAAGGCTCTGAGCACACTTGCATCCTACCTGAGCAAGCCTGAGCTGCCTCTATGGCATGCTCAAGTCTTTGGAACATGTTGGAAACTTTTACTTATGCAATACCATTTTCTGTAAATCAAGTGGCAACAATGACAAAGTGGGAAATGTTCTACCCAACAAGCATGAAGTTCTGCAACCCCGAAAAGAACATGTAGCCCTGGGGCGGGCGGAAGGCAAACTGGCGGATGAGCTTCAAGCTCTTCCAGCACATGGGCAATACCTGCTGGCTTGGGGCAAGCTCCTGATGCTGAATAACAAAAACTTCGGAAACAGGCGATGCAGGAGGTGCACATGAGCCCACAGGCAGAGGTGAGCACGAGCCTCCAAACATTCCCACACACCCCTGGAGAAGGTGTTCCTATGTGGGAAATTCCTGTGGACACACACACACACACACACACACACACACACACACACACCCTGTACATGCCATCAACTCTCTTCTGCTTCCTCTGGCTGCTGTGCCCTGTGTGGTCCTTCCTTTGAAGTGGAAAGAATGGGCACCCAGAGGACGAGCTCTTCAACAGGGCTGTGGAGTGGTACCCTTTAGTAACCCCAAGTCAGACAACATCAGGTAGGAGGGCCATTCAACTACCTCTGGGACCTGGATAGCCACCTCCAAATTAGCTCTTTCCACAGAACATGTCAGGGCCAGATGGATGCTATCTTCAGCCCCTGGAAGTGCTACTCTTCTCTATGCAGACAGACATGTTAGTGTTGGCCATTTCCTGAAAGATCTCCTGAAAAGGGCATAAGCTGAATGGATGCCCTTTGGCTGGCCTTGAAGCATAGGAGATCTGGGAAGTAGGGGCTACTGTCCCCGAAAGACCTGGCACAGCCATCCCAGCCTGAAGCACTCTTTATGGCCCTCACTTGGTAGTCTGGAGTTATTGCGGGCACTGAGGGCCCCCTAAGTGGTGCTGCCCAGTTGGTTGGGCAGTTGGTAGAGGCAGGTGCCCCCCAACCCCCACACTGTGCCCCAGGCAGGCCACTGCTGCAGGAACTGTTCACAACTTGGCTACCTGGAGCCAGGCATGTGAGTGCTCTGTCTCCTGGGCAAACACTGGAATGAATGCATGTACAGTGTTATGTGCTGTGGTTTTTATTCTTGAACACTTTTTTTTTCATGTAACTCCGCATATATGTCTACAATAGTATTACTTGTAATAAAGGCTTATTGAAGATGAAAAAAGGTGGATAGTGTCAAGTATTGTCAAGGATGGGATGCTGTGGAACATTTTTTGGTATATGGATAGTGGGTACAGCCCTTCTGGAGAACAATCTGGAAGTCTCCGGTGTAATGAAGCATGTGTACTCCCTATAACCCAGAAACACCACTTCTGGGAATATATCCCCAAGACATTCTTGCTCAGCACATGCACCACACCGCTGGTAAAAGAAGAACTGGAGCAGAGTTCCCATCCTAGAGTTAATGGTTTTGGAAGACATGTTGAATGCAGAGAGTAGAATGGCATTCAGCCATTACAATGGATAAAATTTAATGCAAAAATGAAAAGATCTCTAAAACACTAGTAAATAAATAAAAATAGCAAGAGATAAACACATCAGGAGATATAGCACATGCCATCAATATAAATTTAAAATGTATAATTAAATCATATTACATATATTATAAGGGTATATGCTTACTTAAAGATATATATGTGTGTATGTATGTGTACACTTTTGTAATGGATGTCTCTAAAGAAGGAAAATAGGAAGTATGATTAAGGATGAAGGGGGGGAAAAAAAACAGAGCCTGGCCAGTGTCACTCAGTGGTTGAATATCGACCCATGACCTAGAGGTCATGGTTGGATTCCAAATCCCAGTCAGGGCACATGCCCAGGTTGCAGGCAATCCCCAGTAGGAGATGTGCAGGACGCATCTGATCCATGATTCTCTTTCATCATTGATGTTTCCATTATTCCCTTCCTCTTACTTCCTCTCTCTGAAATCAATGAAGATATTAAAATAATAAAAACAAAACTAGAGAGGCCTTGCACTATTGGTGATGATGTGTTACAAACTGAAAGGCTTATATTCAATTCCCTTTACCTGAGGTGAAAATGGGAAATAATATTTTACTTGATTTGAGCAAAATATGCTATTTGTGTCTAAACTGAATTCATCATACAGTGTGACACAGAGGTCTAAGAGGATAGGCATTGATGTCAGAAAGACTGTGTTTTTAATTAAAGCCTTATCACTTATTAACCATGTCTGCAAGGATTAAGAAGAGATAATATATGTAAAGCACTTAGCCCAGCACCTGCTGCAAAGCAAGCAATGAGTAAATTGTAACTATTTATAATAGGTAATATAATTTATCATTTTTTTTCATCTTCTACTTTAGTCCACACACCTTGAAACATTTTCCATGCTAAGAAAATAATAAGCTTCTTATTGGCTTAAGGTTTATACCCTCCCTATATCCAAGAGATTCAGAGGAATTATATATGATTAATCAATATGAAAAACAGAATAATCGGGGATAAAAGCAGAGCATGGGTCCTCCAAAGGAAGCAGAAAAGGTAAATATCAGCAGGAACCTGAACAGAGCTGGTGACTGCAAAGAAGTTGGCCCAGGAGCCAAAGATATGGAAGTAGAAAAGGAATTGTGTGGGCCTCACAGTTTTCAATCCATGGCAGAAACACACTCCTTTGCAGAAACACTCCACTTATGTAGTTTATCATTTGGGTTTCCATTTTAGAACATAGAACACAATACCTGCAACAAGTTTGGCAAAGTCACAGAATATCCATCTAAACAGGTGGCTCATGCGTGGAGGGCAGAATATTAACTTGTTAGAAGGAGGAAAGGGGTGCTGAGGTCATAAATTTGGGTTTCTTGCTTTCTGACAATTTTATTAATCCCAGGGAAAGAATTTTACTCTGGAAGAATAGCTGTTGAACATGACTATTAGACAGTCTTTCTCAAATAACATCATAGTCTACTTCCTAAGCTCTGGAGCCAACACTACTAGGTTCAAATCCTGTTCTGCCACTTCCTAACTCTGTGCTCTTGGGGAACTCACTTAACCTCTCTGTGCTTCAGTTTTCTCATAGTATCCTACATCAAAGAGTTATTTTGATATTTAAATGAGTATTCTTAAGGCAATTAGAACAGTGCCCAGCACTTAGTAAGTATAACATGAGTGATATGAGCATGTGCTAAATAAATGAAAGAATAAATTTCAAATGCCATAGGCAAGCCTCTGGCAGGTGCTGGATTGCAGTAGATTCTGACTGAATTATCTAAAAAGTACCTTGAGTAAAGATATGCTTTGATGCATTAAGTACCAGCTGTGAGGAGACAAAGTTGTCTCCTGTGAACAGTTAGTTGCTGAGCCTGTATTTTCACACAGACAAAATATACTCCTTTTGCCAGGCACTGGAGAGTGATGTAAAATCACAGCAACAACAGGAATCCTGTAACTGTTACAATAACTGAAGGCAACTTGGTGCCTGGCTTTGTGCCGGGACCTTCATGCTGAAAATAAAGTAGTTCTCATTCTGAAAATAAAGTAGGCATTATCATTAGCACCATTTCACTAAGAAGAAAACTAAAAAGTTCAGAGAGGCTGAGTGATTTGTTCAAAGCCACACAGCTTGTTAAATGTCAGAGTCCCTTTGGCTCAAACACTATGCTCTTTCCACTAAATTATACTGTTCATTCCTTATTCAATTAAATGGATAGAGGTTAGGGGAAGAGGAGTATTAAAGTCAAAGTTCTCCTGGATGTCTTTTCATGCCCTCCTCTGCTAGGGAAAAACCCAGTGATAACAATTCAAGTTCTTGAGTGTCTTTGAAAATAAAGATTAGGCATTTGTTAACATAGAGGATATTAATGTTGATATATTACTTTTTTTTCTATTATAGTCAACATCATGAGGGATATTCTTACACAAGGCAAGGAATCTCCAGAGAGTATGTCAGAAGGCAGGTGGGAGAAGTGATATTATTTTAGCAATAACCTGAATCTCATTTAATTTAAATTTCTAATAAATCTTTGGCAATATTTCAGTCTCTGAATTGTTATCTGTAACATATTACATTGCTATATCTCACAACCAATCATGATACATCATGTCCTAGAACTAATGTTGATTTCAGCTAGATTAAGATGCACCAGGAAAGTTCACCCTCACATACACACTTCCTTGAGTCAGTAAAATGCAATGCCTGATATACTTTTTGATATTTCATTGAGTTTTGAAGAACTCTGGAGTTTCAAGAGCTCTGGGTTAAAATGAAAATGCCATCTACGTTGTTATTATTTAACAAATTGAGAATCAATTTCCAAATTAACCAACCTCTTGGCACGAATCACAGACTAAATGTAAGAATTGGTGGTGCCAGGAATCCTGGGCAAGCTGGAAAGTGAGGAGAACCAATGGGAACCATCAGTTCCTTTGCCTTCTCTTTGGAACATGGCCTAAGCCCACCCAATCAGCAGCAGTTTGGGCTCAAGGAGTGTTTGCACTCAGTGGGGGCAGCACTGACCCAAGACTATACACATATCAGAACTCTCCCTTTGGAAAGAAAAATTGGAGTGCCTCACATCCAGAATCCCAGTCTCTCATTTCAGCATCATCAAAATTTAACATCTTTCCATAACAGCCAATTGCATTATTCATTTTGTTAAAAAGACAACCTCCAAATCTGAAACAACAGAAGAATAATTAAAGACATAACCTTATCTCATTGGTTTTCTCCTTCTAAGACTTTGTTGGAAAAAGTATTTTTCTCTGTTTCCAAGATCAACATCTCAATGGCCTTTAGTGACATTTCATTTTGAGGCATATTTTATTCTGAGTCTATCTTAGCTACATAAGGTATAATTAAGATGCACAATTAAAGGGAAATAATCATCATGTCCCATTAAAGGTGGGAGATTTAAAATTCAACCAGGTAAAGTGATTTGTCAAGTCAAGGGTTCTGTCCTCTGAGCCACACATCTTTGGAGTAGGGCAGCTGTGGGACGTTTCCCACTCTCCTCTGTGCCCTGTTTTGCTATGGAAACAGGAGGAAGGATGCTAAGGTTAGTATGAGTGCATTTGCATGGTAAGCAAATAAATAAATAAACTGGAACCTGAAGACTGGAGCTCCAGAGCCAATTCTCTCTCTTCTTATCTATACACCTTGGGAAAGCCACCAATGCATTCATGACCCAATTTGTCCATTTGTCAAAGGATGATCTTAAAATCTCTGCCCTCCCAATGGATAAGAACATTGCTACAAAATTATAAAGCTTTTTGAAATTCAATTCTTACTTTGCTAATTATTTTGTGCTTAGTACATACCATGTACCATACTAACTTCTTTATATCTGTTATCTCATTAACCTTCACATTGTCCTTTTGCCAAAGCATGTAGATGTCCTAAGAATTATACCATTTTCTTTTCTTTTGCAGGCCAGATTCTGGGGCC
Organism: Pipistrellus kuhlii; assembly: GCF_014108245.1. Lineage (NCBI taxonomy): Eukaryota > Metazoa > Chordata > Mammalia > Chiroptera > Vespertilionidae > Pipistrellus > Pipistrellus kuhlii. The sequence continues at coordinate 8,905,710 of NW_023425404.1, forward strand.
TCTGTCCTGCACACAGATTCCTCTAACCTATCTAAGCCAGATGCAACCTGTTTTGGGCCAGACCCCTATGCTATAGACCAGGGAGGGCAGCAGCAAGGATATAGAGCCATTGGAATAGAGCCCAGCAGAAGGCTTAAGCTCCAACTTGCCCATAAGTAACCATGCCTCCAGTGGTGCCTTGCTCAGTCGTGACTGCCAAGCAGAATAAGTTCAACGGATTCTCCATTCTTACTTTATCTGTGAGCAGCTGGTTTGTCCTTTTAATAAGCCCTTGATTAATTAGGAGGAGGTGTCAACATGCTAACAAAATTAGCAGTTTCAATATCTTCCTGAAGTGTTTGAATGTTTCAAAGAAAATGAAGGCTTGGTCACTTCCTGGTTATTTTTACTCTCTTCCACCCACCTGCCTTTTGGGCAATCTGTTCCCATTGAAATGCACCCTACCATTCTGGTTCTTAAAAAAAAAAAAAAAAAAAAAAAAAAGCTATGTGTGTCTTTGTGTCTTTTCCTTCTCTTTCCAACCCTGATAAATCCAAAGAAGTTTGTGTCTATTCCTCCTCCCCTACCATAACCTTATTGCCTGGTAGAAAGAGTTAATAAGCCAGTTGCTATGGGCACAGCTAACTTGGAGGGTTATTTAGACCATGAGTTTAAAGATAAAATTAAATGGGCCATGAAGAAAGAGAAAGATTGAGATTTAGATAAATAGACTGGGAGGGTGGAGGAGTAAAAATATAGATCAAAATAGCTCAACTCCCAGGACTTTCCAAAATTGGAACTTTGTTACCAGGAAATCACAAATGTCTCTCCTCCTCAAAGAATAAGCACCATTGTCAAGCTTCCCATGGATGAATAATCTTTTGGATTCCTATTGACAGAGAGAGGTCTTTTATACAACTCTGAAAGGGGAGGGTGAATGGGGCTAGGACTCAAGAGGATAACAACAAAGCTTACGGAGCTATGGTTTGAAGGCAAATACAATCTGGGGATCCCTGAAAATAGTGGGTCTCAATATCAGCAAGGAATGCAGCAGGGATCAGCAGCCAGTGCTCATGTGTTTCAAAGATCAGGTGGCAATACATCCCAGACAGTCCCAAGTTCACATTTTTTCATTCTCAGAACTCCTCACACTGGCCATTAGCACTTCCAATATATTATGGTCAAAGGGAATCTTGGACCCCTTAGTATTTATTTGGGATCTAAAAAAATAGACAAGGGTCCTAGCAGGTTTGGCTCAGTAGATAAAGTGTCAGTTTGTGGACAAAAGAGTCCTGGGTCTGATTTCAGTCAAAGGAATGTACCTCAGTTGCTGGCTCCTCCCTGGCCAGGGCCTTGGTCCACTTGTGTGCAGGAGGCAACCAATCAATGTGTTTCTCTCGCATTGATGTTTCTCTCTGTCTTTCTCTCTCCCTTCCATGCTGTCTAAAAATCATTGGGCAGATATCCTCAGGTGAAAATTTTAAAATAAATAAATAAAAACTAGACAAGGGATGGAATACATGGTCCAGACTTGTCAATAGTAGACAAAAGGAGGAAAAGGAGGTGGTGGTGGGGAAGGAAGAAGAGGAGGAGGAGGAAGAAGAGGTGGAGGAGGAAGAGAAAAGACAAAAAAGCTCTACCTATATTTTACAAATCTATGTGATTAAAAATAGTAAAGTATTTACTTGCAGAGAGTAACTGAAATAGTCCCAAGGAAGTGAATTTAGAATGAATGGTGTTTATTTTTCTTTCCTAACTTGATGCCAGTTTCTAGGACTTCTGATCAACTTTGGAGGCAGCTAGGCAGGGATCTGAGCAGGAAAGTTGATGCTGTCAGTCCTTCCCCCTTTCTAAGATGAGCACAAGGCACAGGAGTATTGAGGCTCCATGTCCCATATCATCATCCTGTGTGTTTAGAGAAGTCATCAGGATTCTGTACTGTTTACCAGAGGAAGGAAGAAAAGAAACAACTGTTAATGCCCACTGTGTGCAAACCAATCTGCTTACCATTGCTTGTTATTTGAGGAAGGCGGTATTTTCCATATCTAACAGATATTAACGAAGCCTTGAAAGTTTAAGTAGTTCAGCCAAAATGATTTCATTAGTAAGTGGTGGAATTAGGAGTGAAATCCAAGTCTTCTTGATTTAAAATAAATTTCATACAAATATCACTCCTCCCAGTGCTGACCTTCGGATATTATATTCCTGGGGGCAGGGCCTGGCATTTTAAATGCTGCCAGGATATCACAACAACTAGCCATGTCCAGAACTCTGAGTTAATTGACCTCTAAGGGCACTTCTGGTCCTAATATTCTATTATGAATAAAAATGTTATATTCTGCTGCTGGTATGAATTTTTTTTAGGGATACTTGCCTTGGTTAAAACAAAAATATGCTTTGATGAATCCACTTACAGAAGAGAGAGAAGTGGGAGCTTAGAAGGAAGGGAGGTTTCCCTTGGGGGAAGGGGGAAAAGTTAGAAAGGGATAAGAAAGATAGGAGGAAAAAGAGGGGGGAAAGAGGGACAGGGGGAGAGAGAGAAGGTTAGATAAAGGGAAAATAGAAGGGGAAGAGTGAGTGTAGAATTTCTTGTAGAGCTCAGAAAAACCAAGTTCTGCAATTGAACTGGAAAGTGGGCAAAGAAAGAAAGCACACAGATATAAGGAAGAGATGATAAACCAGAACTGGGTTTTAATTCCTTAGGTCCATTCACAGATAGGAACAGCCCAAGTCTCAATCCTTCAGCTAAAGCCAAAAGAAGCCCTACAACATTGTGTCAATTGCTCTCTACTTTTAATGATGAGAGCCTCCTAACTGTGTTTATGTGTTCTCATATAAATTGTCTTATTTTTAATCATCCTATGAGAAAGGTTCTTTATGACCCAAATTATGTCGATAGAGAAATGGAGACACGCAGAGGTTAAAACTTATACAATGTCACTGACACTTAATTAGTACTGGGCCAAGAGTTTATGTCCAACAAATCAGTCCCTGCAACACTGATGCACCACCATTGCATTGTATTGACTCCTAAAGACTTAGCATCTCTCTCTTTTTATTTTTTATTTTATTGATTTTGTACAGAGAGGAAGGGAGAGAGGGAGAGTTAGAAACATTGATGAGAGAGAGTCATAGATCAGCTGCCTCTTGCACATCCCCTACTGGGTATATGCCCGTAATCAAGGTACATGCCCTTGACCGGAATTGAACCCGGGACCCTTCAGTCCCCAAGCTGGCACTCTATCCATTGAGCCAAACCGGTCTTGGCGACTTTGCATCTCTTATCTCATTTGTTTCTTATAATAAAGTGAGAGTATCAGTTGTATTCATTTTATGAATGAGGACACTGAGGTTCAGAGGGGTCACGTGAGCTACTTAACGTTATAGATTCGGTATATGAGTGGAGCTTAGATTTGTCCCCAAAATCTCCTAATCCTAATTCCTGTGGTCCTCCAGTCTAATTCCATGCCAAGCAAGGCTGTCCTCAGGCATCCCAAGCAGCACACCCAGTTCCTTCTATAGAGAAGTTGAACCTTACTATTTATGGCTTGCTCACCCAATAGCATCTTCCCAATAGATGCAGCATACCTGAAAATTCTGGCTCAAGATTTTTTTTTTTTACTATCCCTCTGATTTTCCTTTAAAACACAATTACCATAAAAAGAGTAGTCATTTGAACTTCCCTAATAATTGAGAGTGAGTGACTTGAGAAAGTAGTCTCCTTTTGGGCCCCAATACCTAAGTTGTGCTATGGGTGCACAAAGGGGACCTCTCATGGAGAAATCAAGAGAAAGAGAAAGCCTCGGATGCAGCCACTTGCAGGACCAATCTCCAGCTTGTCCTTTAGAAGTCATCTTACTAAATTGAAGGATTCCTAGAGGTTCATATTTCACTAAATTGTCTAATGAAGAGAGTGAGGATGATAAAGAGGCAGTGGGAGCAGCATGACATTCAAGCAAGATCAGAATGAACATATGAAAGAGAACAAGAAGGCCCAGGATGCAAGGGAGAAATGGATTGCGGTCTAAAAGTTCACCTCATTCTGAGACAAGAGCTGGAAGGTTAATGGAATTAGAAGGAAAAGGTAAAATTAAATAGCAAATTATAAAAAGATGTGCCCGACATCACTGCTAACAAAACATTGCTTATGTCATTCACACATTTATTCATTTATTCAACAAATACTCCCTGGGGTCACCTGTGTCCTGGAAGCCAAGCACACTGATGAGGCACTGACAGTTGGGCAGAGGCAACAGACACATGAGCAGATAATTATCTAAATCAAAGTGGTAAGTTTGATGCTCACAGGGTGCTGTGGCAGTTCTGTGGGACACATCTAGCACAGACAGGGAGTGCGAGCTCATGAAAGGCTTTCCAAGGAGATGACACCTGAGCAGAAGATTAGGAAGAGCTAGCGAGTGAATGGAGAAAGGAGGAGGAAGGTATTCTAGAGAAATAGGAACAGCAAAAGCATAAAGCTGAGAACTCAAAAACCTATGAATAAAGACCTATTCACTTGGTGTGAGACATGGTCCTGGGTACTGAGTAAAGTTCAAAAAGTGAAGAAGGCAAAGTGAAAAAGGCAAAGCATCCTTTTGGTAAGAGGATAGAACTGGTTAGGTTGGACCTGGCTTCTCTGAATGAAAAAATAAAATCTATTGTTAAATATATATATATAAATATATCTATAGATATATAGATATAGATATATAGATATAGATTAGATATAGATATAGATATAGATATAGATATAGATATAGATATAGATGATATAGATATAGATATAGATATAGATGATATAGATATAGATATAGATATAGATAGGTATAAATATAGATAGATATAGATATAGATATAGATATAGATATAGATATAGATATAGATAGATATAGATATAGATATAGATATAGATATAGATATAGATATAGATATAGATATAGATATAGATATAGATATAGATATAGATATAGATATATAGTGTAGTGGAAGTCCAAAGAAGCTTTTACCTTCCCATCCAAGGATGGGTAATGACCTAAGCTAGGGCAAGTGGATGCTTCCTGTCTGGATTATGAATCTAGAGAATTAAGAATGATTAAGTTTTGATGAATAGAGAAAACCATTGATATACTTAGCTTATAGCCATCAAACTTATCAAATTATGTTATTCTGCCAGTAAGTTTTTAATTAGAGTTGCTTAAGTTTCTTGATATGTGATGATGGAATCAGCAAAAAGAGATATTTTTAACTTCTTTTCTGATGTTTATACAAGTTATTTTCTGTTTTATTACTTTGGTGCTTCTAGGAAATGTAATGGTTATTATTGATAATATGGACATCCCTGAATACTTTCTGATTTTATTGTTTTAATGTGTTTATTTTATTATATTTTTAGAGTGAAAGGAAAGGAGAAGGAGAGAGAGAGAAACATTGATCATCTGCCTCCTGCACATAACCTACTGAGGCTTGAGCCCACAACCTGGGCATGTGCCTTGACCAGGAATCTGTCCGGCAACCTCTCAGTGCATGAGATGATGCTCAGCCAACTGAATCATACCAGCCAGGGCTACTTTCTGATATTAATTGCAATGATTTCCATGTTTGCTTAGTAAATAATCTTTATGTATCTAAAGATTTATTACCATTTTACCTAGATTTTATTAAGAATGGCTGCTAAAATTTATCAAATGCTATTTCAGACCTTACTAATATGATCATTTTTTCTTTTTTAATTAGTTTATAAAAAATATTCTGTTATAGTTTTCTTCATCCTGATCGCATGTAAAATATACAAAATCAAATACATTTTCTCTATCAGTCATCAGAAAAAATAGAAAATAGAAAAATATTTTATTTACAATATCAATAAACACCTTAAAATATTAATGAATAAATGTTGCTTAAAATGCAGAGGGCAACACAAAGAAAAGTTAAAAAAAATTACTGGAAAATATAAAACATGTTTTAAATGGTAATACTTAACATGAACATGCCAATTGTTCCAAAATTACTATAGTAATTTAATACGATTTCAATTAGAATCTGTCAGATATTTTTATTTAATAAAATAAACATAAATTCTATATGGAAGAATGAATACCTGAAAGTAGTCAATAAATGAATAAACAATGAAGATCAAGAAGGGAGGATTCAACTATATATCTGTCAGAATTACACAGCTATTATAATCAAATCAATATGGAATTATTATAAGAAAGAAAAATAGATCGGGGAACAGAATAGAGAATATAAAAATAGATGTTGGTATAGATGAGAATAAACAACAAAAGAAATAATGCAATTCAGTGGTAAAGGATAGATTATTTAATAAATAGCCTTGGTTCACTAGTAAGCCAAGCAAGAAGCCTATAGTGAGAATGTGGACTTCAGAGCCAGATTCTCTGGGTTTAATTCCCAGTGACCTTTAGACTAGTTACTCGGTTTCCCTGGGCCTCATTTTCCTCATATGGAAAATAGGTATAAGTAAGAAAATGTATGTCTGAGAGTTGTGAAGAATAGGAGTTAAATTATGTTAAGTAATTGTGTACCACATAGTAAATTCTCACCAAGTATTAGCTATTATTATTATTATCATAATCATCATCATCATCATTAAGAAGAAAATTAATAGACTATTAATATGAACTACCTTCAAATGAATTTAAGGGACCAATATAATAAAAAAGGAGCAGAGGGGGGATCTAGTCAATTCTCACAGTTAGCCTCTATGAGCTCTAACTTGTTTATAAAAACAGAAACTCCACTATATACCCTACATAACCCAGAGAACTATTTGAGACTAACATAAAATAGCCCATGGGAATGTACTTTATTGATTACAAATTCAACTCTCCACCTTTCCTCATCCTTATGATATACGTGTGCCAACAATGTTAAGAGGAATGTGGCCTCGGTGAGGGGAGATAATAGAAGGAAGAAGGAGGATCAGACACCTTTTGTACCCTGTCTCCAATCCTCTCTACTCACCTTTACACTCAATGACTGCTCCTGCACACAGCTGTGCTGAAGTACAATGTACAGCATTTTGCTCAGCTGGATTATATATTTCTCATGTTGTGTGTGCCCTGGGGCTTCACCACCAGCATGTGGAGAGCCTGCAGGAACCTGCAGGGTATGTGAGCAGACCTAGATATGAAAGGGGGCAGTTGCCCATGAGGCAACCGCTAAGTTCTTGGTCCCAAATATCTAGGTCTCAGCCCACCTGGGTCCCCATGGAGCACTATCATTATGGTTGATAAGATTAATGCTCAAGAGCATTCCTTCAGATAAACCTTAGCACTGAAACTAGATACCATGCTCCAGTGGCTTTACATATTTTAAGGGCCCCTATTAAAATTCCAAAGCTATGACTTCTCCCTACCCCTCCCCCCCAAAAATGCACAAAAACACAGAGTTTTGTTGAATATATCAGGAGGTTCATGACCCTGTGAGCCCATTCATGACCTTAGGTCATGATTATAATACCCCAGTTGACAAAACTTAGAGAGATTATAGTAAACTAAAGGCCTGGTGCATGAAATTATTACATGGGTAGGGTCACTAGGCCTTGCCAATTATCAAGGCCCTGATCAAGGCCTTCTAGCTGCCAGCCAGAGCCTTCCTTCCCCACTGCCAGCTGCTGGCTGTAGGCCAGGGCCTTCCTTCATTCTGCACCGCCCCCTGGTGGTCAGTGCACATCATAGTGTGCAATCAAGCTTCCAGTCAACCAGTTGAACTCCTAAGGGGACAATTTGCATAGTAGTCTTCTATATACATAGATAGACATCTAACCAGATTGTCCCCACCATTCCTAGTAGTGTGAACCAAGTCCTCAGCTAATTATAGACATACAGATCACCTGAAACCAGGGAAGCCAATTTTAGACAATAGGATGAACACTGCCACATCTTGGTGCCTTCGAGGCTATAATTACCCTAAAATCTCATATGAAGCCATATGAAAACAACCTCAAGCCCCAAGTGTAGACCTGTAATCGGTGTGCCAATCCTCTTCCACCCATTCATAATTTTAAATTCATGTCTTTCTGATATAGAAGGTTAAATAACATTGTCAGCCCAAGCACAATGACAGGTATTCAGACAGATTTTCTTTAAGAAAAGATTCAATTAACCCAACAAACTTTATTCCAACCTACACATTAATCTTCAGACCAGATGGAAGGAGCTTGGTTATAACTAGCTCCCTGGTATCAAGATCAATATTTAAAATCCTCCATTAGCATTACTGGAATGGCTTATTGGGGTAGCTGTGTGTTTCTTCAGAAAGAAACTTTGAGAACCAGGATTAAAGTGCAAGTAATTTATAATAATAAAAGCATAACATTTTAATTAGACCAGACAGCCAGACGGCCTTTTGGATGTCCTTCTGGATGACCTTCCAGATGAAGCCAGGGCTGCGAGGGCTAAACCCCATGCATAAATTTCATGCATCAGGCCTCTAGTTTATTTATAAGATGATGTGTGTAGGGGGAGGGAGGAGTGATGTGAGGATAAGACCACAGCGAATACAAGATGCCTTATTAAGCCAGATATCACTAAGGAATTTAAACTCACTGAGGAAAGTCAAGGACCCTGTCATTGGTTGAGGGGTGCTAGGGAAGGGAGCCAATTATGCCTCTACACTTCTGGCCAACAGCACAGGACACAAGGTGGGGTTCTATGGCAAGAACAAGCCCCAGGTAAAGAAATGCATGTGCTGATAGAAGTTGGGCTGGTGTGCACCTATGTGGAAATGAGAAGGTAGGAGCTCTGACAATAGCTGCTGCACCATGAAATACTCAGGCATCAAACTCTGCTCTAAAAATTAGGAATCATGAGTCTGATGGGAACTGAAACAGAAGAGGACATGTGGATTCATACCATTAAAAAGAAGTCATTTGGGAATAGCATAAATCATAGCTAAGCCCCAACCCACATCACTTTAGCACACCATTATAACTAGCTTTTAATTAGTGCCTTCCTACAGCAAAATAGGGCACTTGGCAACTAGGCACTTATACATTTAAGTGCCTCTAATTTAATCCTCAAAACTGTCCTCTAAATAAGCATGAATGCCCACACTCCCCCCCACACTTTTTTTAGATTGAGAAACTGATGGTCCTCAAAGTTCAAGTTGCCTTATCCAACATGAAACAGTAAAAAATTGATACAGTATTTAAATGTCTTTCTACTACATCATAGCACCCTTTAGACTTCTTAGTGGCTTCTTCCCCTCATTTTTTTCATGGAGAATATTTACTACACCTGTGTATGCCAGCCACTGACATAAGCACTAGCATCTCAAGCTTCACAAAAACCATGTGGGGTGAGTGCTGTTATTAAACTCCTGTACCTTTGGAATAACATAATTTTCAACAACTTTAGTAACTTTCTAAAAATCACAAACTAGTAAAATGGCAAAGCTAGGACCAGGAATCAGGTCTTTCTAACAACAAAGCTCAAACTTTTGATCATTAAGCTAGTTTGCTGCATAATCCTAAGAATAAAACAAATATGAATGTATGGGTGCCTGCCATGGACTCTGCCAGAATCTATCTGCCATGTAATTCAGAGTAAAATTAAGCCTCCAAATCAACAGATCTTCCCCCTTCTCTTTCCCACCCTCCTTCCAGGGTCTGCCCAGTAAACATTAGGGAAATAGATGTCAGGAACTTTTAAACATGGCAGCAGTGGGACTGTTCAGCAGTGAGTCTCACTCCACTTCACAGGAAAAGGAGAAGGATTTCTTTTTTCAATTAAAAGATAAGACAAATTCAAGGAACTGGCTCTCATTTCCTTGCATTACTGCTCTAATTTGCTCATTAAATTCAATTATTAATTGTGCTCTATTATGATTAGATGTTCTTTATTTATAACAAAATAACAATCAGGTCTGCCCTGCTGTATTTGTATGTGTACATACACATATGGGAAGGGGGGGGGAAGACTAATTTTTAAATGAAACCAGTGTTCATGTACAAACAACCATTATCACTAAAAATACATGTAATTGCCTACTGTGTACAGGCAGGAGAGCAAGAAAATAAAAGAGGAAAAGCTAGGGGCCCAGTGAAACACATAAATTCTACCCTTTTTAAAGAAAAATCTAATCTCAGAAGTGCTGAATAAGAATGTGGCATAGGGATCATGCTCAATCAGAATATGGTTTAGAATTTAACATATTCTGGAGAAAGAGAAAGCATAAAAGGGCCCTGAAGATTATCTCAACAATGACTCAAACAAAACAGGATCCAGAAATTAAAAGAAATGAGAGTGGCTGCATGTGGCTAGCTGCTCTGCCTCTGCTTTGCTCCTCATTGCCTTGTAAAGAGAATATTGTTTATGGGTTGAGCAACCACACAAATGTACATTTCACTCTCACTTCACTTTCTGAATATGATCATGACATTCTCTAAAATCTTATTTGATAAAGTTTACACTTGTATAAAATTCAGTGTGGCCTTCACAGATCCTCTGACATCTGCGATTGACATTCTCTTCCAGCTGTCAGCATATATCTAGTCATGATTGTAGGTGAACATTCCTTCTTATTTATCTCAGTTTTGTTAGAAAAAATAGCATCATAAGTCAAAAAGCCTCCACAACAGATTCCATGTTAGTAAAAAGGAGGTCAGCTTCATGTTGCCGCATCACCTCCCAGTGGTGAAACTAAGGGAAGACTGTCCAAAAGTCATTTAAGCACATCAGAATTTCCACAATTGGGGAAAATAGACCACAAAAACTATTTTACAGGTTTTTAAAAACTTTTTAACCCCATTGCACCCCAAATCCCCCCTTACATGAAAAAAGGCTAGATTTTTTAAAAACCTGCTCTAAATTTGGCATAATTGCATTAAACTTGCATCTATTTAGCACCTTCTATATGTCAAGAACTCTGCTCAGTGCTATAGATGCAAATAAAGCATGCAGAAAATAGGGAGACATATTGAAGAAAGCAAGTGCAGGAACAAAAAACCATAATTCAATCTGATGAGTGCAACAGTAGCTATATGCACAGAATTTTATACCACCAGAAAGGAGAGTAACTAATCCAGTGTGATAGGGATAGAGCCAGTGATAGAAACATTAATGAGGGCTTGATAAAAAGATGATCATAAGCTGATTTTTAAGGGATGAGAAATGGAAAGAAAAATATTGGCAGAGGGAAAAACTCAAGCAATTCATTGATTTGAGAGACAATGTATAAAATACCAACTATTGGATGCTGCTCAAGGGTAAAAAGTAAGGTAAGGATTAATGGGGACAAAAGGCTAGAAAAATTGGTACTCATATTGTGGAAGGCCTTATAAAGTAAGCTAGATGTTATTCTATAGGCAATTGGGAGATAACAAGAGGTTTACATAATGAATGTGGGAGGATGTGCACTAGTGATATGGCAGGATAGACTTTAGAAGAAGATTTATCAATTAGGAGGCTTATGTAGTGGCATACAAACTACATAGATATGAACATAGGTGGGGAGAAAAGGATAGAATTTAGAACTATTAAAGAAGAAATAGCAAGTTAAAGCTTGGTGAGTTATAGAAGATATGAAAGGGGGCATGGTGAAGTTTCTGGGTTAGCTTACCAGATGACAGTGGTGCCACATTCAGAATGGCAAATATTGGAGGGATAACAAGTGTGGTGAGAAGAGAACTCATTGGCTTAATGAAGATTCATTGGATCTGAAAAATGAGAGTTCATATTTCAGTGAGTTGGATAACGAATGGTGGTTTGGATGAAGAAAAAAAAACAAGAAGAAATCAAGATGGGAGCTGAAGGGGTAAGTGGTCAAGGGAGATATATTTGGTAGGGAGGGGCATGGAAAAGGCTACTCTAAGCTGATAGGATGGAGCCTAGCAGAGAGGAGGAGGCTGCAGATCATTGTAGGGAAAGGGCAGACAGAAGAAAATGACTTGAACCAGAAAAGGAACCTCTTAACCTGAAAGAAATGACATGAGAATTAATCAGAAAATAAAAGTTTGTAAGAAAAAGAGGGCTGGAGAACTGAAGAAGATACCACAAAATAGCATCCATTTTCTCTAGAATTTAGAAGTCAGGGTTTCCAATGAAATTGAGGATTAAATAAGGAAAATGGGAGAATGGGGGCATTGTGGAACCATCATTGAAGGATAGGGGGTGGAGAGGTTACCACAAAGTAGAAAGGTCGGATGAAAATGCTGAGAGTTCTGCTGAATTTGGAGATGACCCTTACCATCTTGTAAAGTTATAATGAAGATCTAAAGTGACTGATGCAAGTAAAAGCCTATTTTAGAATGTGTATTAATATAAAGTACAAAAGCATCTCCATTCTCATGAGCTCTCCCTCCTCTCATGGTATCTCTATGCCTTTTGCCTTAGCTACTCTGCCCACCTTCGAGCCCTCGCATGACAAATATTTGCAATCATAGGTAACTAGGAGCGTGGGGAAAACAGCTGCTGCCTGAGCTTTCTGTTCATGTTGAGGTTGAAGCCTCGTGATGACTGGTACCATGGATCTGTCTCTCACCCAGTGGGGCGAGCTGGCACTCCCTGGAGAAGAAACCTGGGTTCCCCAAACACTATTTCTACATACTGCTGTGCAGTGAGTTACAGATAGAAAATTGATGCTTCTGTCCATGGTGCTGAAATCTCCCAGGTGAGCATAGGACACGCCAGCAAACACTGGGCCTGTAAAAAAAATATCCACAGCCCCGGTGGTTGGAATACAGGATTGTTTATCAGACCACATTCCAAACATCACAGTTTTATATTCCCTTCATCTTCCTTATTTCCAAAACTGTGATTTTTCTATGAATGTGTTGCATTTTGGCTATGCTATAAATGCCTGTGTGAGTTTTAGGAAATACCAGAGTTGGAGTGAACTACATTGTTCTTGTGTAATTATTTATTCACTCAGCAAAGATTATTAACTTACTGGCACAATAGATAACTATGCTAGATGCTGAGTATTCAGTGCAGAGCAAAGCAGAGTCTCTGCTGGTGTGATTCTCTCGCCCAGTCTAGACATATGTTGTCCTATATAAAAATCATCCAAGAAAAGGCAATGTGGTTGCGAGGTAATATGTTGATAGGGAATGGGTTGGCCCAGCATGGTAAGCTGGCAATGCCATAATGGGGAAACTACACAGTGAACATGAAAGAGCCAATATTTTTAAAGCAGAAGAGAGTAGACTCCAAGAATTAGCAAATGTTGTAAAGAGGATCCACATAACTGAGGGAAGGATAGAAGACTAAGGAATCAATCTCTGCTGATTAGAGCTGCAAATATAAAACAAAGAAGCAGAATCAAGAGGTTCTGTGGGGAGGGAGAAGAGGATGCTGTGAAGCTAGGATTCAAGTTGCTTCAAGAAAATAATTTTGATCTGAAATTAAAGGGATGCCTAAGAGCCAGAAAAAAAAGGGGGAAAAAAGAAAAGAAAAAAAAGACCTGGTTCTCTAAAAAGCAACAAAAATTTTCAAACTTGGTTTCTGCCCTAACAAGTCTGGCTCTGTTATAGAGTGTTGGCCTGCAGACTGAAGGGTTCCAGGTTCCATTCTATTCAAAGCCACATGTCTGGGTTGTGGGCTTCATCTTCCATAGAGAGCATGCAGGAGGCAGCCAATCAATGATTCTCTCTCATCTTGATAATTCTCTCCTTCTTCCTTCCTCTCTGAAATAAATAAAGATATATTTTTAAAAGAAATAAACTTGGTTTCACCTTAGCTGGTTTGGCTCAGTTGCAGACTGAAGGTTCCCAGGTTTGATTCAGGTCAAGGGCACACACCTAGGTTGCGAGCTTTATCCCCAGTAGGGGGACGTGCAGAAGGCAGCCAATCAATGATTCTCTCTCATCATTGAGGTTTCTATCTCTCTTTCCCTTTCCTTTCCTCTCTGAAATCAATAAAGATATATTTTTTAAAACTTGGTTTCTACTTATATTTTTTCTCTCCAGTTTACCACAGTCACAACCACTTACTCAGACCTAGCCCCAGGCACTGGAATATGCAACTCTTATTTTATGTCATTTTCAATAAACTATTATAATGAAACACTGCACTTCCCACACTGTCCACTAGTTCTTCTTTCAACCTAATATAAATTCCATCCACTGAAATAAATTGTCCTTGCTGGGTGAGAGGAAGACATGGTGCTAAGCAGACATGTACAACTCAAGGACTCTACATCGTTGGCCCTCCTGCATTTGGTTAGGCTTTTTTATGAGGTCACACCCTTCTAATGTTCATCTGCCACATTGTGTTAGCTCTGCTGGTGTAACAGGAAGAGCCCTGAACTGTGAGTCAAGGGACATGAGTTATTAGTAATAGTTTTACAATTTTAGGCCTTAGAGTCTTCCTTTGTAAAATGAAGGGATATGGCTGTAGACTTTAGCATTATGTCCACTCAACAGGGTGAGGAAGTGCCTCACTCATCTCAGGTGCAAAACTGAAAGGGGCACCTAAAAAAAACAGCATTCAAAATAGATAATATTTAGTGCAATATTTAAAAAATTAAATTAAATGCAAAAATCCTATGACAAAGAACATACTATAGTTTTTATATGTTTTGTATTGATTTCAGAGAGGAAGGGAAAAGGAAAGAGAGATAGAAACTTCAATGATAAAAGAGAATCATTAATTGGCTGTCTTCCTATTGGAGATTGAGCCAGCATCCCAGGCATATCCCATGACTGGGGATTGAATCAGTGACCTCTTGGTTCCTGGGTTAATTCTCAACTGCTGAGCCACATTTGGCTGGGAGAACATATTACATTTTTAAACAAAGACAGAATCCAACTCTGTACTTGTAGGACCCTCCCTTACTCACCTCATCCTAAAATATAGGTCATATAAGAGAGGTCTCTTTGGCCTTTGGGATTCCATGATTCTCATGAATTCAGTTTAAACTAATTCCACGGCCAACGGTTTCACTACCTATATCCTGAATCTATCAAAAGTTTAATCTAGGAACTAAGTTCACTTCTAGCACTAGAAATTATTCTCAGGATCAAACATGTCTGGGTCTCTGATTTACTGATTCTACCCTTTATCTGTAAAATGTGGATAATGTTCCCCTCTCTTCATGGACCTATGGGGAGGATCAAATGAAACAATCATCCAGATTACATCCCACATCATGACTAGTGACCCAGGAAATGTGGGTAATTATGCACAAGGTGGGGAGGCACAGCAATTTCCTGGAAAAACAACACAAAATTTGTTATTCCTCTGAGGGAAGTTGTTGCATACCCTCCATCTAGGAAGGCAAGAACACCAAGCACTTGTTTGAGCTCTGGGCCAGCAGCTATGCAAAGCAAAACAACAGACAGAGACAAAGTGTAATAAAGGCTCTCTCCATTCACTTCAATTTGGGTTGTCTTTCTGTGACTAACTTCCTCAAACTCACAGATGAATTTTAAAACTAGGAATATTTTGAGAGGTAAAGGCTATAAAAGAAGGGGAATTGAGTTTAATACTTATACAGCATAGTTTAAATTAAATAAACACATTCCCAAATATGCAGTTGTCTGCTTTTCTTCTCATTATCCTTCCCCTACCAATTACTGCACTGATATTTTTTCATCTTTGATTCTCCTTGATATCTTTTTATTTCACAGAGAAGGAAGAAATCAGCAAATCATTATATTTTAAACTAATAAAATAAATATTGGAAACCATTTCTTCCAAAGAAGAGAGACAAAGTCTTATAGACAGTGATTAATAAATCAGGAATCAACGTGGTCACTATTAAGCCTGACGAGCAGTATTTGTTCATCATTCACTGAGCTACACAGAAGAGCATTTGTGCAGGACTATGTGAATGGAGATAGTATTTGTGCATCAAATACTGATGCCTCCTATTTTATTGAATTCTATTTACCACCTCCCCAATAGCCAAATAAAGGTATTAATCCTATTCTTCAGATCATAAAAATTGGGACTTAAACAGTTCAATAAGGGAGGGCTCTAGAAAATAACAGAAAAGAAGGTATAGGGAAAAATAAAAGGTTTATTTCATGTTTTGAAATTATTCTTGGTTACTTTAAGAAGTTAGTCACTAGAACCTTCTTATGGGTGAACTCTGGAATTCATGCTCTTAAACAGGCAGTTTCTGTCTAGCCGTAGAAGGTCCCTTGGCTTTTCTATTCTCATGACCAACTGACTACCTCTATCTACACAGTCCTGCATAAATGCTCTTCTGTGTGGTCCTCACTGAGATGAAATGGCTCCATTCAGCCAGGACTAAAAGCAGAAAGCTCCTTTGAGGTATTTCTTGGTGAAAGCAGCAAAAGCAGCCATCTGACTTGGATATTCAGAGAAAACAGGAAGCAGGAAGCCCCTTCCTCCTACAACCTCCACTGTTGCTTTATCCCACTTCTGTAAAACAGAAACAGTCATCATTCCTATGTACTTCTTAGGATTATTATAAGTATTCAATACGATACTTACAAAAAGTGCTTACCCCAGCAATTCTGGAAATGTTAGTTACTATCATTGGATAAGACAGAAATGTTTCATTTTTATTGCTAAGGAAACAAAGATCCACAGAGGTTATGAACCTAAGATCACCAACTGAATGAAATAAAGTATGTAAACGCTGAGCCCAGTTCTTAGGATACAGGAAAGTTCAAAGCAAATAATAATATTATATTTTTGCCATTGTTCAGATACTATGCTGGGATTCAGTTTTTGTGACTCCAAACCCTGTTTCTGAAGAAATATGTGCATCCTGTTGACACGAGAAAGCCAGACCTGCTGGCTATCTATCATGCTATCTGTGCAGATTTGAAGCTTGAGACCCAGGGGTCTCTTCAAAGTCAAAAGAGGGATTGCAGGCATGTTCAGACAGCCACTTGATGTCATTTTGCGCAGCAGATGTCCACAGTGGCCTGGCATGCTTTCTGATCGTATCAGCCCATTTTTGCCGTTATTGAACTGTGACATCTCATGTGACACTCCTCTGCAAACTCATCTGTGGAACGCAGCTGCTCAGGGTTTGCAACTAAGTGATTCTGTGGCAGTCAGGCTTCCCAGGGCTGTCACTTCCTGGCCATGCTCCCTTTTGGTTTCACTAGACCCACAATTATTTGCTGAGTTCCAGGAACACAGCAAGGAAAGCCTGGAAGGAAGGAAATCTCTTACTGATCCTCTTGCAGTCAGCAATGGAATCTGCCACTAAACCAGAAATGCAATGTAAGTCTGAGACCCTATCACCTAGCTCCTGTACTTAACAAAATGAAGAATCAAAGACCTAGAGAAATTAAAGAATAAAGGCTACTCTGCTAAAGAGTAAACTCAGGAGAACTCATAATGTCAGCACTATTTTTCTAAGAAATGTTTTCATTGATTTCAGAAAGAAGAAGGGACAAAAGAATAGAAACATCAATGATAAGAGAAAATCATCCATTGGCTGTCTTCTTCACACCCTCTACTAGGCATTGAGCCCACAACCCTGGCATGTACCCTAACTGGGAATAGAACAATGACCTCCCAGTTCATGGGTTGATGCTCAACCATTGAGCCACATATGCCTACACTCTTTTGATTTTCATTGGTTTCCAGCTAATCTCTCCTCAAGTATTAATTGATAATTATAGAATAAGCTGATAACAGGATTAAGTTAGACCCCTCTCAGGAGTATTTTAATTTAGAGGTAATTGAATTCCCTGTTGGATGAAATAATGATGGTACAATGTAAGGCAAAGAGATAAAGTACTGGGTTATATGGCCATGCCTTTTTAGCCCTCAGATTTTTCTCTACAGAATGCAGAACACAGGGAGAGGTGGGTCTATGATAGGAGAGTCCCTGCTTTTATCTGAGGTAAGTGAAGGGTAACCCTCATCATGTTCTATGACACACATAAAAGAAATAGTCAACCTTGTTGAGCAACTTTAACATCAAACTAACCAATGTTCTCAGCATCTAGGTACCTGCGCCAATGCTAATTTTCATGGTTCCTTTTCTCCTGCAGCTTCTGATTCAGGGCAGCAGTCCCTTGACCCTCACCAATGTACAAATTAGGATCCAGCTTGGAGACTAGGAAGAAAATCTACTTAGGTCTCCTTCAATTTTAAAAAACTGGAAACAGTGCCCCCAGACTTTTCACACCACTCCAACCTGTGCAGGCCTTCCCCATGTGCTAAGCATGGAAAGAACTCAAATTTGTATGAAGAAACAATATATATATATATATATATATATATATATATATATATATATATATATTCTCAAAAACAGGAAGAAGCTAGCAAATCATAGGAAGAATTGTCAGAGAAGGAGATAAAAAAAATGCAGAAAAAATGCATGCAGTTAAGAGGATTATGCCAAAGGAATTAGCTACTAGGAGAATGGGAGGTAGGGGAGAGAGACACTTACTAGAAACATCATTCCCTCTTTTTTTTAAATTTATTTGGGTGAATTAGTTCACAAAACCATACAGGCTTTAAGTGTTCCTCTTCAGAGAAACTCATATTTGGGCTCCTCAACTTTTACTCTGTCCCATTGCATGATTCTCTTACCATACCCTCCCACCACCACCACCAATCCCTGCAAATTAATATGATCTCATTCATTTTGATGCCATTGAAAATCCCTTTACTTAAGTCCAAATAAGGTTCAAGTAATGGGCCTCATTGAGAAAAATGGAATCGATAAAATGCCCCAAGTGCAGATACCTTGGAATTACAATTCAAACAAAACAGTACAAGGAACCAAGAAACAGCTAAGAAAGCATATCTGTGACTTAG
This sequence comes from Pipistrellus kuhlii, assembly GCF_014108245.1. Classification (NCBI taxonomy): domain Eukaryota; kingdom Metazoa; phylum Chordata; class Mammalia; order Chiroptera; family Vespertilionidae; genus Pipistrellus; species Pipistrellus kuhlii. Next base: position 8,924,411 of record NW_023425404.1, read on the forward strand.
CCTGCTCTCCACATGGGCTTCGGCAGCAACACAAAATAACATCAACAACAACAATAAGCAGGGGACAAGAAGCAGACTTATTCTGCAATGCTAGGGATTTGTGTGAGATATGAGATAGAGTGTTTTGAAAATGGAGCTTATTGAACAAAAGGATTTGTTGCCAAAAGAAGTTGCAGATATATCTTTCTAAACATCTTTGAATATAGGTTAGATTCTTATCTGGCTCATGAGATTTCAGAGAGATGTTTTTAAACATGAAGGTAAAAGACAGAGGAATTCTCAAGAGCTAGTCTGTGGACTGATATAAGAATCACCTGGGAAGGTTATGTCTAAACATTCCTAAGATTCTGATTCAGTAGATCTTGGGTAGAGCCCAGGAACCAGTTTTCAAATATGCTCTTCAGGCATCTGTAATGTAGCTAGGTTTGAGAATCACTGAGTTAGAAAGATGATCCCAAGTAGGCCCTCTGGGAGCTGGGCCCTGGTTCAGTGATTCTGTTAATAGACATACATACATTATAACTTGACTTCTTACAAATACATACATACAGTGCTTTTCTTTAAATCACTGAAACACAATATAGATTATTGTTTCACAATTCTGGTATATCTTACTAGTGCACAGACCACACATAGTAGAAATTATATATATATATATATATATATATATATATATATATATACTCTCTCTCTCTCTCTCTCTCTCTCTCTCTCACACACACACACACACACACACACACACACACACACACACACACACTAGAGGCCCAGTGCATGAAATTCATGCACAGACGGAGGTGGTCCCCTCAGCCCAGCCTGCACCCTCTCCAATCCTAGACTACTTGGGGTATGTCCAACTGCCAGTTTCAGCCCAATTGGCAGTCGGACATCCTTCTCATAGTCCAGGGCCGCTGGCTCCTAACTGCTCACCTGCCTGCCTGCCTGACTGCTCCTAACTGCCCCCCTGCTGGCCTGATCACCTAACTGCCCCCCCCCCCTGCTGGCCTGGTTGCCCCTCACTGCTTCCCTCCTGCCAGCCTGGTCACTCCAACTGCCCCCCCGCGATGGCATGATTGCCCCTCACTGCCTCCCCCCTGACAGCCTGGTCACCCCTCACTGCCCCTCCTGCCAGCCTGGTCACCCCAAGCAGCCTGTTGGTCAATCGTTTGGTCATCCCTTGCTAACCCCCCTCCCAAACTTATTGCCCCATGCAGCCTACTGTTCGGTTGTTACTATGAGGGTGTTGTAACCAATTTGCATATTACCATTTATATATATTCAGCAAAGACAAAGAAGTAACATACATGAAGATTTCTGAGAGTAGTGCAATGATAATGCTAGCCACTTCTTGCTTTAGAAAATATATTGCTAGCATGTTATCATCATCATCATCATCCTCATCATCACTATCACAATCATTTTCTAAAAGTACCAAAACCTATGAATTAGTTACTTCTGTTCCCCTACTGATTCTCTGGATATTAATTGGAATGTAGCACCAAAATTGAAAGGTAATTCACTTGGATGTATCTTTTTCTACTGTTTCCTGACCCACATTTAGCCTCTTAATTAAAGTCTGATCTACCGATCAGCCTCTCTTACGTTTCTTGCTAACCATTACTGGACACTGTGGTCTTAGCATGGCTAAGGTTCAAAATTTGAGGGTAGAAATAGTTTGCTTACACTTGGGCTTAAGTCCTATGCTCCAACCAAATATACTGGAAAACTGTTGGGAGTTATGAGCAGTACACTTGATAGAAAAGTAGTGTATCATTTCTCTTTGGGTATTTTTCCTTGAGTTTACAACAACATTCAGGACCTCCCAGGAGGAGAGACAGCTCAATCAAGACATTTCCCTAGGCACTACGCAACCTGAGACACTAAAAGTATTTGTTGGCAAATCAACCAGCAGTCAGACATTCCTCTCACAGTCCAGGACCACTGGCTCCTAACTGCTCACCTGCCTGCCTGACTAATCGCCCCTAGGTGCACACCCCCCACCCCCAGCCTGATCACCCCTAATCACCTCTGCCTGCCTCTCATTAAAGCCAACTTTTTCTGATAATAGATTCATGGAAAAGGCTAAGAGAAATCAATGGGTTTGCCCTCCTACCCTGAATAAAGGTGAGTTCTGTCAACAGTTATTATCTAGAATCATAGTAAAATATGAAGAATAGATACACCTGGATTTAAATCCTGACTCTGATAGAGTGTAGCTATGTAACATTGATCAAGTTAGTTAACATCTTATATTTTCAGTTTTCTCATTTGTAAAATAAATTTAGAAAGAATCTAATTTATAGGATTATCGATTAAATAAGGTAGTGTACACTAAAAAAGAATAGTACCTTGCTCATAGTAGGTGTTCAATAAATATTAATCTTCTGCCTTGAGCATACTTTCCTTCTATCATTACATCTTCTTCCTTGTGATAAGATGATATCTAAATCACATCAGCCAGATAAGAAATATCTTACTTTGAAAAACATATGAGACACATAAGTAAATAATATGAATATTTTATTGAAGTTCAACTTAAATCATTTCTCTTCATCTCTTGTCTACTCCTTCCTGCTCATTTATCAGTGAGATTAAAAAGCAATGGGTCACTATTCTCTATAATAAGAATTCTTCAAACAATAAAGGGAATAATTAGTTTTTACTCTTTCCTGTTGTTTCCCAAGTTTCCTTTTGTATATCATATATATCCTCCTATATAATAAAGAACTAATATGCAAATTGACCATCACTCCAACACACAAGATGGCTACCCCCATGTGGTAAAAAATGGCCACCCCCATGTGGATACAAAATGGCTACCAAAAGATGCCCAGCTGGAAGGGCAGTTGTGAATTATCAGGCCTGCAGGGGAGGGCAGTTGGGGGAGACCAAGTTGGCAGGAGGGGCAGTTTGGGCTGACCAGACCTGCAAGGGAGGGCAGTTGGGGGTGACCAAGTCTGGAGGGAAGGACAGTTAGGGGTGACCAGGCTTGCAGGGAAGGGCAGTTAGGAGTGACCAGGCCAGCAAGGGAGGGCAGGTTGGGGCAATTTGGCTGGCAGTGGAGCAGTTAGGCATCGATCAGACTGGCAGAGGAGTGGTTAGGGGGTGATGAGGCTGACAGGCAGAAGTGGTTAGGGGAAATCAGACAGACAGGCAGGCAAGCAGTTGGGAGCCAGTAGTCCTGGATTGTGAGAGGGATGTCCCAGATTGGAGAGGGTGCAGACTGGGGTGAGGGAAATTCCCCCACACTCCATGCACAAATTTTGTGCACTAGGCCACTAGTAGTACTTCTGGTCAACCCAAACTGCCCCTCCTGCCAACTTGGTCTCCCCCTTCTGCCCTCCCCTGCAGGACTGATCACCTACAACTGCACTGGGCCACTAGTAGTACTTCCTTTACTTCATTAGGGTAAACAGATAAGCTATTCTGAGAGAGCCTCTTACCCAGTTCATCACTGTGGCATTTTACAATGTGAACCACACCCTGTCATTAAAGTTTTTACAAAAAGTATATGATCCATTTCCCCCAAAATAACCTGGGAGTGCTTTGCCCTACCCCCAAAATTTATATCCATCTCCCAAAAATAATTAATACAAGAGTCTATAAAATGTTGCTCATTTCCCACACCAGGGATTCACGTAGCAGTGGCTCAGTGGCTGAGCATCAATCTATTAACCAGGAAGTCACAGTTCAATTCCTGGTAAGGGTATATGCCCTGATTGCAGGCTCAATCCCTGATTGTGCCAAGAGGCAGCCAGTCAATGATTCTCTCTCATCATTGATGTTTCTATCTCCCTCTCCCTTCCTCTCTGAAATCAATAAAGATATATATTTCTTAAGAAATATATGTCTTTGTAGAACCAGATGCCAAACCAACCTAATGTCAAGAGAGATGGGCTAAAGAGAGTGAGAACAATCATTTTCTAATTGGCCTGTGCCTTTTGTGTGGACAGGACTAAATACTAGAAGGTGTAGAGAGAAATGATGACGAAAAGAATGAGGAGGGGAGAACGGAGGGAAAAAGACAGAGGATACAAGGGAGCATATGGGTCACCCATAAATTATTCCATTTGTACATTAATTACATTGATTGATTTGCATTTGTCACTGATAGGAAAATTAGATTCTTGTTTCCTCCAGCCTTGTTTAGCCTCTAAAGGGCAAAGTAAAACAATGTCATTCAGAAGCTATAAATCTGGCTGGGGAGAGAGCCCCACTGACAGCTTCCAAGCAAAGCTATTAAAAAAAGGAAAACAGATTAACTTCTCAGCACCATCATTTTAATGTCTGTGTCTCCTCTGCCCCCTGTGGTCCTTATAGCCCCTAATCTTCACCAGGGTGATAGGTAGTCCTCCCTTCATGAAGGGCACCAGTTGGACAGCCATACAAATTCAGTAATAATTCCCAACCTTATCATTTTCAAACTAATTTCCAAAACATGAGGACAATTAAGTCTTAACATAATTTTGTGAGTAGACAGGAAATGAGTTATCTGTGTTTTATAAATAAAGATATTGAGGCTTCAAAGTAAGCTACATAAGTTTACCCAGCTTGTAAATAGTGAGGTCCATATTTGAACTTGTGCCAGGCTGTCTGTGTCTTCATGAATACAACTCCTTTAACCCCTGTCCTTCTTCCCAGATTGAAGAGGGTGCAGCCTGGGGTGAGGGACATCCCTCTCCTTGCACAAATTTCATGCACCGGGCCTCTAATTTGAATATATATAATGCAAATTAGCCAGGACACCATAATAGTCATGACCAGCTCAGGAGGTTGTTGTGCATGAAGGCAAGTAGATGTGTGGGAGGGGACTGCTTGCACTGTGAGGCAAGCCATAGATGGTGCAGCCCTGGACCAGAAAGGCAGGGGCGCATGACCAAGCCACCACTGCCACCCAGCCCCAGCAGCCTGGGAGCAGGATCAGAGAGGCAGGGGGTTGTGACCAAGCCATCACCACTGGGAGACAGCGCCCCAGCAAGCCCACCTCTGCATGTGAGCTGCAGAGGAAACACCTTTCCTTATAGCTCATTGGCTAAGCTTCCTATACCCACTCACAGCATTCTTGATAACTTGGGTATTATAATAAGAATCCAAGAAGGTGATCTAGGATTTTTTTCACCTCACTCCTGGAGAAAAAAAGGAAGGTCTGCTGCTGGAGGGGCTAAGAAATGTCATATCCTGCCCTAGCCGGTTTGGATCAGTATATAGAGAGCCTGGTCCTGTGGATGGCAGGGTCTAGGTTTGATTCTGATCAAGGGCATGTACTCAAGTTTCAGGCTCCTCCCTGGCCAGGGCCCAGATCAGGGATCATGTAGGAGGCTACCAATTGAAGTGTCCCTCTCTCATTGATGCTTTTCTCTGTCTTTCCCTCTTCCATGCTCTCTAAAAATCAATGGAAAAATATCCTCAGGTGAGGAAAAGAAAGAAAGAAAGAAAAGAAGGAAGAAAGAAAAAAAGAAAGAAGGAAAGAAAGAAAGAGAAAAAGAGAGAAAGAAGAAGAAAGAAAGAAAGAAAGAAAGAAAGAAAGAAAAAGAAGGAAAAGAAAAGAAAGAAGAAGAAAGAAGAAAGAAAGAAGAAAGAAAGAAAGAAAGAAAGAAAGAAAGAAAGAAGAAAGAAAGAAAGAAAGAAAGAAAGAAAGAAAGAAAGAAAGAAAGAAAGAAAGAAGGAACTGTTATATCCCATGAAAGAGACATCTTGAAAATGCCTAAAGAAAGTTGTTATTTTTTTTTGTGGTGAATGTTCTACCCTGTTTCCTCAAAAATAAGACAATGTCTTATATTAATTTTTGCTCCCAAAGATGTGCTAGATCTTATTTTCAGGGGATGTCTTATTTTTCCATGAAGAAGAATACAGTACACATTTATTGTTAAATGAAAATAAAGGAAATTTATTACCTGTATATGGTATGGTAGTACGGTAGTTGTCAACACAAACCAGACAAACTGTGAATCCTACAGTATCAAGAATTTACTCATTTATTCAATGACAACCATGTCATCATCTTATGGAACATCATCATAACAATCCAATTCCTGAATTTCCTGGTGAATTTCTTGTGACTCCATTTCTTTCAGAATCAGTGGACCAAATCTCTCATGTTTAGCCTAGGGGAGGGGGCCTTATTTTCGGGGGGATGCCTTATATTTCACTCAGAAGGAAACCTGTAAGTAGGTCTTATTTTCAGAGGATGTCTTATTTTTGGGGAAACACAGTAGGTAGAGTCCGTGTTGATTAAAGCACCTTGGCAGCTGGCAGTGGCAGCAGCAGCAGAGTGATGGGTGTGGTGCCTTCCCCTGATCAGCCCACAGAAGGAGGCCAGACTATGGTTTAGGCCTACTGCCCGTAGGAATTTTTGCACCCAGCCTCTAGTCTATATAATAAAACCCTAAGTGACCATTACAGTGGAAAGACCAGAATGACCAGTCACTATGACATGCACTGACCACCAGGGGGCAGACACTCAATGCAGGAGCTGCCCCTGGATGGTCAGTGTGCTCCCACAGGGGGAATGCCACTCACCCAGAAGCCAGGCTCATGGCTGGTGAGCACAATGGTAGTGGCAGGAGCTCTCCCACCTCCGCTGCAGTGCTAAGGATCAGTGAACTGTGCAGTAAGGAGCAGTGAACAGGCAGGCAGTAAGGAGCAAGGGATCCCAGACTGCAAGAGGGCGCACGCTAGGCTGAGGGGACCCCCCTTCAGTGTACAAATTTTGTGTACCAGGCCTCTAGTATATTTCATAAAAGTTCCAAAATACCCAATCCTCTTAGAGCCTTTGCTACAAAAGTTTCAACTTCTTTGTAAAATCTTCACATACTGAAGATTTTATCCTTTGTATACTCTGATCTATAAACCAGTGTTATGGTAAATTACTAAACCACTCCCTGACATATAGCAGCATCATATATTCCAGAACCAATCTCTGTGTAGGCCAGAGAAAATGTGACTATCTGACTCCTCAGAGAATATGGGCAGTTACTAGATGTAGTTCTTTTCCCCATGCCTGGGCTCTTGAGAAAGCAGAAGTCATCACACAGTGAAAAGTCACAGTGATTAAATGAAACAACTATCACAGGCCACTCTTAGCTCCCATAACATATCCACAATAGACTGCTTTTCTTTCTGAGTTATGTGTTAGTATAAGAAAGCTCAAGAATTACTCTCACTTACATGAGGATGTATTGTATCTACCCATGAACCACTCAGGGCAAGGACTGTCACCTCACCGCTTTCTTAGCAGAGGAAGAGACAAAGACCTAAGTGCAAAAAGTGTGGCTTTTGGTTGAAATTTTGCTTCTGGTAAAGCTTGCTCCCATATGCAGGGAGAATAAATACCAAATAAGAGCTGTCATGCTGATCCCCAGTCACAGCCTAAATCAAACTCACTTCTCCTATTTCTGCTGGACCTCCATAGATTTTGACAATTCATAGAGACTTTCTCATTGGTTCTCAAGCCATTTTTGCTTTGGGACCCTCACTTTTTTCTCTTTTAGGTCACACATGAGGCAAAGTCAAATTAAGCACACATCCTAACTAACTCTTGCTCCTGGAACTCCAGATTGGGTTAGATAACCATCTGGAGAGAAATTCAAGTAATCAGGATGTCATTGCACTTATACTGGTACAGGTGGGTGAAACCCCATGTAAACTACCATTTCCTCAGAAACTCAGTCTCTGAACTGACCTCCATGCCCTTCATAGAAGCCATGATATTTGGGTATGTGGGGTCTTATATTATAGGAACATTAAAACTAACAAAAACCTCTAACCATTAGGTTCTGGATACGTAAGGCTTAACTCCATAAACCACATGTGTCAAACACAAGGCCCTCGGGCCAAATCCGTCCTGCCAGGCCTTGCAATGTAGCCTGCACCACGCTGTCATCACTGCACTCTGCTGCGTTTCCATCACAATGACAGTTTATGACTGTTCAGTAAACCATTTGGCCCACGATTTAGGCTGGATTTTAGATTTTGGCCCCTTCTCTGATTGAGTTCGACACCCCTACAGACTGTAAAATCTTCATGTGCAGCTACTATGTTTTAGATATTTTTCCATAGTCTCTAGATTAATCTTCCATATTATGTGGGTTTTAATCTATACTAATAAAAGAGAAACATGCAAATTGACTATACCTCTGCTATGCCCACAAGACACGCCCACTAGCCAATCAGGAGCAAGTGTGCAAATTAACCCAACCAAGATGGCTACAGCCACAGAGCGAGCAGGAGGCTTGGGTTTCCCAGATGATGGAGGAAGCCAAGCATTGTTCGTTGCCAGACCAGGCCTCTGCTCAAGGCTACAAAATTTCAATTATAGAAGACAAATAAATCCCAGGTACCAGGGCTTCCTCTTGTGTTACTGGGGAGCATATCTACCCTGTAAACCACCACAGATCCCTCACCTAGGCCACCTCATGCCCTAAGGGAACCCAGACCCTGATCTGGGACACCCTTCAGGGCAAACCAGCCAACCTCGCCCCTGCACCAGGCCTCTATCCTCTCTAATAAAAGAGTAATATGCAAATTGACTGTCACTCTAACACAAGATGGCTGCCCCATGAGTTCAAAGATGGATGTCCCCATGTGGACACAAGATGGCTGCCACAAGATGGCCAGCAGGGGAGGGCAGTTGGGAGGGACCAGGCCTGTAAGGAAGGGCAGTTGGGAGTGATCAAGCCTGCTGGGGAGGGCAGTTAGGAGTGACCAGACTGGCAGAAGAGGGAAGTTGAGGGCAACTAGGCCTGCAGGGAAGGGCAGCTGGAAGGGGCCAGGCCTGCAGAGGAGGGCTGTTGGGGGTGACCAGGCCTGTAGGGAAGGGAAGTTGGGCGGGACCCAGGCCTGCAGGGTAGGACAGTTGGTGATGGACCAGACCAGCAAGGGAGAGTAGTTAGGGGCAATAAGGCAGTGGATGGCAGGGTGAACTTCTGGGTGAACAGGTCTGCATGGGAGGACAGTTAGGGGGAAGAGGCCAGCAGGGGAGGGCAGTTAGGGGCAGTTGGGCTGGCAAGGGAGCAGTTAGGGGGTGATCAGTTTGGCAGGCAGAAGTGGTTAGGGACAATCAGGAAGGCAGGCAGGTGAGCAGTTGGGAGGCAAAAGTCCTGGATTGGAGAGGGATCCCAGATTGGAGAGGGTGCAACCTGGACTGAAGGACACACACCCTTGTGCAATAATTTTGTGCACCAGGCCTCTAGTTATTATATATAACATTAGCAAGATTTTCATATTCTCCTTTGCTAACTCTATTTATTATTATTATTATTATTATTATTATTATTATTATTATTTATTGTTAATCCTTACCCAAGGATATTTCTTTTCCACTGATTCTTCCCCTACCCCCACTCTATGTGGTGTGTTTTTTTTCTTGTGTTTTGATATTCTTTCTATTTCTTTATTTATTGATTAAGATATTACATATGTGTCCTTATCCCCCCATTGCCCATCCCTGCTCAAGCCCTCATCCCCCTGGTGTCTGTGTCTATTGATTATACTTGCATGCATGCATACAAGTCCATTGGTTGATCTCTCTTCCTTACCCGCACCCTTCTCTATTTTCCCTCTGAGGTTTGAGCATCTGATCAATACTTCCCTGTCTCTGGATCTGTTTTTGTTCATCGATTTATAGTGTTCTTTTATATTCCACAAATGACTGAGATCATGTTATATTTATCTTTATCTGAATAACTTATGTCACTTAGCAAAATGCTCTCCAGGACCATCCAATCTGTTGCAAATAGTAGGAGTTCCTTAAGACAAAGGGAGGAAGGAAGGAGAGAAGGAGGGAGGAAGAGAGAAAAAGGGAGGAAGAAAGAAAGATAGAAACATCGATGTGAAAGAAATCTACTGGGTTAACTCTTCTCTTAATGAATCATCAGTATAATTATTTCTTAAGTTTTGACTCAGTTCTCTTCAATATTCTACTCTACCTTCCCAGAGAACTCAACTGCTTATTTGGTTGTCATTGTTACTTCTTACATAGGTTTTCCCCAGATCTTCCACATTAGCTCAGATCTACTTTCTCTCCCAGGGCACAGATCCAGAAATCTACATCATAACTGTAGCTGTTGACCTTGGGGCTTCCCATGGATACTCAAGCAAAGGGTTGAAAGACTCCTGCAATCCATTGGTATTTATCAGTACCATCATTGTTTTTAAAACAAACTCAAATTCCTAGGCTCCAAGTTGACCATCTAATCATTACAATCCAATCTAATCATTACAAATTAGCAACCTAAATCTTGGAAGATTTAGAAGTGGCACACTCCTAGATTTCAGAAAGAACTTGGCCATAGATGGAAGGACAACTGACCCAAAACAGAACATGCCTTAAGAAAGACCAATAAGGAACTTGTAGAAACCAGGTTTATGAAAATAGACTAAATATGGAGAGACCATGGAAAAAATTCTCAACAGTTAACCCAGTGGCAGTAGGATGGGGGACATTAATGCATCTCAAGGAGTAAAATGAATTACAATGATCCTTTAACAAATTTTTATATCAATAACCCTGAGCCCAAGGCACTTGGGATGGGGCTGAATCTATTAGCTCATTAACTGATAGTGGAGATCACCATAAAAGACTTAACTCCAACAAATTTCATTCCAAACTAGTAGAAAAAATTATTTCACATTGGAGAGTTTAAAAAGTTAATGTAATCTCTTCAATTTAATTGTTGCTTAATTTCCTGTGTTTACTTTTTTATCTCAATTTGACTGCATAAATAATAGAATCCCATTGTACTATCATACTCAATGAGATTGTCTAGATTAAGCCCTTAGAAACTATAATTTACCATGCAAATATGGGATAGGATTTAAATTGTAAAAAAAAAAAAAAAAAAAAAAGTATGATTTTTCACTACCTCATCCACCCTTTCTTTTCTAGGCCTGTCCCCCTAGTTTATGATTGTTTTCCTGTTAGACTAGTAGGCATTATCAAAAGAAAGAAGGAAAAGAAAATAAGATAATGATGATGATGATGATGATGATGATGATAGCTAACATTTAATATTTAACTACTATGTTTCACACTCCTTATAAATGTCACTTGGATGCTCACAATTAGGCTTAGAGATGTTGTACAAGGTCACACAGAGTTAATTAATGTGACAGAGGCAGAACTGGACCCTGAACAGTCTGACTCCTTGGTAGGATGCTTTCTGCACTTCCAGGCTGCCTTCCTCATCAGATTCATAGGCTCTGAGGCTTCTGTTCCAAGACCCAGAAATCCAAGTATGAGATGAAGATAGAAAGGAAGATTATTTTACTGACAAATGACCTGGGATGAGAAACAAATTTAATTAGGATAGCTTGCCTTCACTTCTCTGTGCATGGGGGCACAACTGCTTCAGACCTGAGGCCATAAAGCAAACATGTATCAGTAACAATCTCAAAGAGGGATGCTCTGACTCCCTTCTCAGAAGGAAAAAATAAAATCTCTGATTAGCAATCACAGCTTAAGCCCTTCTTACCCTGCCATTTTGCCTGCAGGTCACTTTTTATAAAAAAATATATATTTTTGTTGATTTCAGAAAGGAAGGGAGAAAGAGATAGAAACATCAATGATGAGAGAGGCTCATTGATCAACTGCCTCCTGCAAGCCCACAATCTAGGCATATGCCCTTGATGTGAATTGAACCCAGGACCCTTCAGTCCACAGGCCAGTGTTCTATTCACTAACCCAAATCAGCCAGGGTTGCAGGTCTCTTTTTTCTCTATCAGGGTTTCAAGAGAAACTCCGCAGGACCTGATTTACCAGACTACCCCCAGGGAGGCAGCACATCTGTCTGGTCTCCTTCCTCCCATCTCCCCATGCCAAACAAATAAAATAAAAGTGACTGTCTAGTAATCTAGACCAAGGAACTTGCCTGGGAAGTTGTTACACTCTGATTACCACCTAAGGGTTCTTTTGACAAAGTAAAGGTAAATCAGTGTGGCAGATATTGGCCAGCTGTTCCTCGTGCTTTATTCCTCCTCTCTTTGGCTTCCATCTATTGTCCAGTGTCTCTGGCATTTAGATGCAGCCATGTGACAGATTGAGTAAAACGGTGGGTACCAGTTCCAGATCTGACCCACATACACCTCTCACCTGTGATCCCTTTGTATCAATTAGCTTTTGCTAGATAATGAACCACCTGCTTGAAATAACAAACATTCATAGTTTTTACAATTCCTTGGTTAGGCTGAGTTGTTCTGACCTGGGCTGGTTTGCCTGGGGTTAATGTTTCAGCATGGCCTTTTTCACACATCTGGGCATTGACTCAGTGCCATCTGAGGTGATGGGGATGACATGGCCATGTATTTCCATTGTACATCCAGCTCTCCCGGGTTCATTCACATGGTGGAAGTTGCAAGGGTCCCCAACATAAGCAAGGAATGAAAATTCTCCAGACATTTCTCAGTTCACTCCTTGCATCACATTTGCTATTGTCCCATTGGCCAAAGCAAGTCACACAGCCAACTCCAGAATCAGAGTGGGAAGGGAATTACTGTGACCATTTAAAACATTTTTAGCATATGGAAAATGATAGGTATTATTTATTTCATATGCACTGTGAATCAGATGTTGTACATTTAATGCAACTGCCCAATGAAGAGATTGTTAAAATTATCCTTTTGCAGATAATATAACTTGCTCAACTCCTAACTGTTAGAACTAGGATTTACACCCAGATGAGTGACTGTTGCCAGGGCTGCCCTAAGGGAATTGGGTTTTAGGAGGAAGAAACATGTACACCTAGGAGATGGAAGTCCTGGGATTTGGAACTAGACCTCCTGGGAGCAGGAAAATAAGCATATTGATGTATAGACCCTTTCCAAGCCTAATACTCCATTATTCTAAATAATGAAGGATAAATGGATAAAAGGAGAGCTATCAACTTCACCTGGATAGCTCCTTTTACACCATGGTTAACCATAATTCCATCTGAAACTCCATCTTCCTGCTTATTATAACATTTTTTAAGAAAATAAAATCTATCAAAATGCCTTTATTTGTCCATCTGTGGATATATGTCTACACTGAGGGCTTCCCTGGAAGTGACTTGTTGAAGATGACAGAGCCTCTGTTTGCCCAGTTCCCTGAATGACTTTGTAGAGCAGAGCCCTACTCCTCACCTAAGGCTGGGCTTCATATATTAGTGGAAAATTAACATCTGGCTTTTTTTAAGCCACTGAGATTTTAAGGTTCATTTGCTAGCCAGCCAGCATTATTCTAGCCAATATGAGTAAATACCTGTGGTCACTTTTTAAATTTTATTTTAGAGACAAAAAGGGAAAGGGGAAAAAAAACATTGATGTGAGAGAAAAACATCAATCAGTTGACTCCTGCAAGCACCCCAATCAAGGATTGAGCCCACAACCTGGGTCTATGTTCTGACTGGTAATCAAACCTGTCAACTTTTGATGTGTGGGACAATGCTCCAGCCAACTGAGCCACACTGTCCAGATCACTTGTGATTCCTTTTTTACATATTACCTAAGAGATGACAGATGAGGAAACTGATCAAGAGACATGTCACTGAATCATGCCACAAAGCTCATGAGCCTGTGGCTTAAAGCATGCCAAATATAACCATACACTGAATCCTGGGAAGGGCATGAGTAAGCATTGGCCATGTAGGTAGATGTTTCTCTTAGCTCTTTGGTGAACCAAGTAATAAACATCTCAGTAATAGCCTACTAGGAGACATTGTGGCTGAGAAGACACTGAAGGATGAAGGGAGTGACAAGTCAGAGACATGCTTCACTGCTCTATTCAAACCAGAAAGAAAACATTTCTATAATTTATGAAGCCCCAAGCCACACAAGAAATAAAATTTTCTCTAAAGGCATCCACCACACCTAGCCATAGGGAGAGGTAAAGATGCAGTGCTTATACCACCTCTCAAGTCAGGCTGGAAGTCATTGTCAAAGTGAAAAACATCGGTGCCAACAGTGGAACACAAGTGCCCATAGCACTCGGCTTGTTGCAGCTTCTCCTAGCCAAGAATCTCAAGGAATGTTACCTGAAATTTAGTCAGCAACCCTGCAAAGATGCAACATCAACACTCTCAAAGGCCAGGGATGAAATAAAAGAAAAAGGAAACTACCCCCAGCTAATAAGGAGCAGGGATTGGCTCAATCAAAAGTCAACTTTGAATCTCAAAAATGGCTTGATTAATTTACACACTTGAGTAATTTTCTGAGATCCAGCTAGAATTCTGAAAGGAAAGAGATCAGAATTTCATAAAATGATACACTTAAAGCACTCCTGTCAGATATATGTATGTTCAGCATCCCAAGAGGGACTTCTTACAAAAGATTCTTTAGAAGCATCTCAGAACCAATATCTAATTTAGTAGAGAGGGTTTGTCTCTTTCCTGGAACTCCTTGAAATGAGAGCTATGCAAGAGTTCCAGAGGATTAAAACTCTGAATGGCCAATCTTAGTGATGTTAAGTAATAATAATTATTATTACTATAGCTTCCTTATATGGAGCACTTTCTACATGCCAGGCTCACTACTTTATTTATAATACTTTATATATGTTCATATGTCTGTTACTCACAATAAGTTAATGTTAAAATGCTGCTGTTATTTCTATTTTAAGATGGGGAAGTTGAGACCTGGGGAACTTAATTAACTTACCCAAGGCTATGTAGCCAGTGAGTGGCAGAGCCAAGATTCAAACCCAAGCTCTCTGTCTCTAAAGCCATGCTTGCAACTATCATGTTACTATTACTAATGCTTGAATAACTAAAAAAAAAAAAATATTGGAATAATCATGTCCTCTTTCTCTCTCTAGTTGCCTTTGACATACAAAAGATGGAAAAGCACTTTTATCTCCCCTTGATATAAAAACGATCCTAGGATGAGGTGGAATGGAGGGGAGCTAAGTGAGGGGACAATGGGGACACCCGTAATACTGTCAACAATCAATAAAAAATAAAATAAAAGACCCTCTCAATAAAACTGGAAAAGAAAATGTTAATTGAATAACTAAAAAATAAAACACTATTTTTTGTTTTTAATAAATTATCTTTATTATATAAAACAAATAATAATTTTTAAAAAGACCCTGCTGGTTTGATATGGCTCAGTGGTTGAGCATTGATCCATGAAACAAGAGGTCACTGTTTGATTCCTGGTCAGATCACATGTTCAGGTTGTGGGCTCCATCCCCAGTAGGGGGATTGTGGGAGGTAACCAATTGATGATGTTTCTTTCTCATGGATGTTTCTATTTACCTATGCCTCTCCCTTCTTCTCTCTCTCTCTCTCAAAAAAAAAAAATCAATAAAAACAAATTAAATTAAATTAAAATTTTAAAAATATCCTAGGCTACATATTCTGAGTCTCAGATTCTATGCTTTCAAGATCACTAACAACCTCTGTGTCTTATGGCAGAAAAGTCAAAGTTAACATATGCTCAGGACTTAACTTCCTTAAGATAATTTTTTTCTGGGAGCCTGGGCTGATTGAGAGCTGAAGTTTAGGGAAGCAAAAACCCCAACCAGAAATGATGAGCTTTGTGGAAGTTAGAAAAGGAATTGGAAAGTCTCTGTGAATAATAAAGACCCATGTCCCCTTTGAATAAAACCCAGGATAGAAGAGATTCCTGAAGGTTCCTATGGAACCCATCCCTGTGGCCTGAAGAAGAACAAATAGTGTATCTCTGTCCAAGTCTGTGATCAATAGAGAGGGCCATTAGGAGGTGCTTCTTGGGACCAACAAGCCTCTGAGCTAGACAGTAAAGGACTGAAATGGAGAGTTTCAATATGTGGTAAAGAGAAAAGTAATCACAAAGGAGTTCCATGGGTAGGATGCAACCCCCCACCCTTTCCTCATTTTCCTGATATCATAAAAGGCTGCCCAAACAATATAAGAATCCTAGGAAATGTGTTTCCTCAAACATAATGTGATTGATTTTCTCACACACCTTTCCAATAGATGAGAACTTGGAGCCAAATTTAATTTGCTTTAGAGAAAATAAAATGATATGGTATTTCCTGCACTTGAGTGTTATAGAGTAATATTCCTACTCATACATTTAAAGTACTGCATGCAAATATGGCCCATGCGCTATGGATCAGTATGACAAACTCAATGGTTGATTACATGCTTGAAGTATTTTTTATTGTGGTAAAATATACAAAACATAAAATTTTATGTGTGTATTTCAGTGTCATTAAGTATATTCACACTGTGATAGAAGCTCAACATCAGATTGCTTCAAGAATTCACCTTGGTGGTGAAGAAAAACTTCCCAAGGCCTTTTGATACACTTAGGGCATCCAGCTACATTGGCCACATTTTAGCATCCTATCTAATAAAAAGGTAATATGCAAATTGACCACCACTCCAACACACACAAAATGTCTGCCCCCATGTGGTCAAAAATGGCCACCCCCATATGGACACAAGATGGCCACCACAAGATGGCCAGCAGGGGAGGGCAATTGTGGAGAACCAGGCCAGCAGGTGAGGGCAGTTAGGGCAACCAGGCCAGCAGGGGAGGGCAGTTGGGGGAACTAGGCCTGCAGAGAAGGGCAGTTGGTGGGAGCAGACCTGAAAGGGAAGGCCATTGGGGGACCATGCCTGCAGAGGAGGGCAGTTGGGGGGGATCAGGCCTGAAGGAAAGGACAGTTGGGAGAGACTAGGCCTGAGGGGAAGGCCATTGGGGGGACAAGGACTGTAGGGAAGGGCAGTTTGGCAGGATCAGGCCTGAAGGGAATGGCAATTGGGAGGGACCAGGATTGAAGGAGAGGGCAGTTGGGGGGTACCAGGCATGCAGGGGAGAGCAGTTAAGGGGGGACCAGGCCTGCAGGGGAGGGCATTTGGGGGTGACCAGGCCTGTAGGAGAGGCCAGTTCGGAATGACCAGGCCAGCAGGGGAGGAGAGTTAGGGATGACACGGCCTATAAAGAAGGAAAGTTAGGGGATAACAGGCCTGCAGGGGAGGGCAATTGGGGGTGACCAGACCTGCAGGGGATGGCAGTTGGGGGTGACCAGGCCAGCAGGGGAGGGTAGTTAGGCGTGACCAGGTCTGCAGGGGAGTTTAGATAGGGGGTACCAGGCCTTCAGGAAAGGGGAATTAGGGGGCAACCAGGCTGGAAAGGGATGGCAGTTAGGAGTGACCAGGCTGGCAGGGGAGGGTAGTTAGGGGCAATCGGGCTGGCAGGGGAGCAATTAGACATCAATCAGGATGGCAGGGGAATGGTTGGGGTGATCTGGTTCGCAGGCAGAAGTAGCTAAGGGCAATCAGTCAGGCAGGCAGGTAAGCCAATAGTCCTGGATTGTGAAAGGGATGTCCGACTGCCTGTTGAGGCCTGATCCCACCAGTTTCAGGTTGGAGAGGGTGCAGGGTGGGCTGAGAAAAACTTACACCCTGCCTCCGTGCACAAATTTCATACACAGGGCCTCTAGTGTTTGATAAAATAAATACCATTTGGCCTTTAGAAAGCTCAACAAAAGACTTAATACTTACTTTATTATGCATGTTGGATCCTATTATGTTCTAGCATACAAAACAAATATAAGAAAAGGCAACTGTAAAACAATCCTAAAATTAAAAAACTGAAAACACTTCAGAAAGTTAGATGGGCCCTGGCCAATAGCTCCATTGGTTAGAGTGTCATCTGGACAGCTAAGGTTGCAGATTTGATCCTCAGTCAGGGTATATACAAGAAGCCCCGTCCGCTACACAGAGAGTCTTACACACACCTGCTGACCCATTATCTCATGTATCTCTCATTGATGTTTCTAATTCTCTAGCCCTCTCCCTTCATCTCTGTAAAAAAATCAGTAAAATATATTTTTTTAAAAAGAAAAAGAAAACTGTTAACCTCTACCTTCATCTCAGTCCAGTGGAGCACTGGGGTGTCTGCCATCAGAAACCCTAATGGCAGTGACATTGAGTAAATCTTGGTGTGATTTGTCTAGCAATCTGAGGCCTAGGAGATGCATAAATGGATTTCACATTAGTGAATACTAGTGTTAGGGTCAGCCAAGAGAATATCTGTCTTAATCACATCCTTTAAGGTTTTCTCTCCCCAGGATTTCATGCTAGGAGTAAGTGTGGTATCCTGAATGAGATTTACATTCATATTTACCCAAGCATTCACATTCACCTCTTCTTCTTTCCTAATGAGGCAGGAAATCCAGGCAAGCTCTGGATCGCAAGACTTTTATTTCCATACCATTATCCTCATCAAAAAGCATTTATTAAACACCCAATTATAGATAATGCTGTGAAAGCCTTCATCTCTACAGAAAGAGAACTATATAGACACAAGCCTAATACTCTAAGAGTTCATAATCTATTCATAAATGAGCAATGGGCACAGATTACAGCGTTGACTCCTCACTCTGGTTGTGTCACAGAATTCCAAGTATAAAATGAATGATAATTACCTTCATTTTAAAGACAGCTGGCATATCAGTGGATAAACTTCACCGCTACTACCACCACTGCATACCTCCAATTAGAGGCTAATAGCCACATTTTGGTTACAACTCAGGAAGCTTAATTTCACACATGAAATATCTCAATAATGTAGACTATACATATGGACATCAAGGACATGGAAGGGTGATTTCACAAAATGGAATAAATCTAAGCTTGACAACCCCAGAAAAGTTGGTAATCAATTACTAACTTGTGGTTAATGCTAATCAAAGGAAAGCCAGCCTAGCATCTGCATCAGAGACCAGCAGGGCTAACCTCTGGAGAACAGTGGCATGGCCCTAGGACACCACTAAGCATGATGCAATAACCCTGAAAAGAACTCTTCCCTCCCCAAGGAGAGCAGCAATGGCATCACCAGATCTGCAACTCTTTCTAGCCCAACCAACCTGAATTCAGACCTGCATTAGCCTCTTGTAGGCTGCATGACCTTGGCAAAGTCATTTTACTTCTCTGAGACTCATTTCCATCTGCAAGATGGTCATGATGATTTCTATACCCAGGGCTGTTTGGAGAGCTTTATGAGGTAGCTTATACAAAGCCTACAACACTGTAGACACACATTAAATCATGTTCTTTTATTTTAGTAACATAAAACAGAGATCACTATGTACTTCAGTTGGCCAATAGAATGCGTGAAATATTTCAATTAAATGCAATATGCCAAAATCAGAAAAATATAAAATATGGGTTTTCAACTTTAAAAAAAATGGATATTTCTGGCAAAATGATGGCCATATTACTCCTAGGCAGTTTACTCATTGATTCCAAAAAAGGAAAGACCCTTCAGAAGGAGTGTGTTCTCCTCACATCACCCCAGACCCCATCCAGCAAGCAGTCTTCATTCTCCACATGTTTCAAGCTTCTATAGGCATTTGAGTTTGAAGTTAAATGCCATCATCACAGGGAACCTGGGTCCTTCAACAACATTAACAGGAAAGAGCATTCTTTGACCCTGCTAAGAACAAGATGCTGCTCATACTCCTTGTCTGAATTTGCAATTCCATGACCAAAGCGAAGCCTATTTTTTCTCTCCTTTTCCTGCTCCATTCCCTCCTCCACCTCATTTTTTAAAAAAAACTTTTCTGTGTGGGTGAAATTCAGTCTGCACATTTGATAAGGCTTACAAATCAATGCTTCATCATTCTCCCTGGGTTAGCTTGTTGGATATTGACCCATTCTACCAAATGGCCAGATAAAGTGTGTCAGCATATGATCCAACTTGTAATTGAATAACCCCATGCTAGTTAAAGGGTCTAAAGAAATTCTGTGTAACAGCCCCAGGGCAACAACTCCCAATGGAGTCTTGGCTCATGTGTCCCTATCCCAGAGAGTTATTGAGGTGTAAGAGCCAACACCTTCTCTTGGGGCCTGAAAGGGACAACAGAAAAATTCATCTTTAAACATCTTTTGTAGCCCCATCTATGTGGGGATAATAATGCTAATCCCAGGGTTATTATGAAGGATTATTTAGCAAAATGAATGTTAAGCACTTGTGAGTAGAAGACATGTACCATAAAGTGTGGCACACAGTGGGAGCTCAGCATATAATTAAAGGATCATTATGGTGCTTTATTACCAAGAGCCCCTCAGCAGAACCCCCAAGAAATGTTTCTTAGGACCATCCTCATCAGAATTACCTGGAATGTAGGTTAAAAATAGTGGTGAAGGCTTGTGAAGGGTGGTGTGGGTTGAAGAGGGTCAATGGGGAGAACAAATGAACAAACAAATGGGACATCTGTAATACTTCAACAATAAAGATCATTTTTTAAAGGTAGTTAAAAATTAGGTGTTTCCTGAGCCCCGTCCCCTACACAGAGAGTCTTACACACACCTGCTGACCCATTATCTCATTAACCTCCCCTTCAATGACTCCATGCAATGAAAGACTAAACAAATAATATTGTCTTTGTCTCCTTGCCACATAGAACTAGTCATTCTTCAGATGTTATTCCAGAAGTCACATATAACACATATAATACTACTAATGTCAGTCAATAATCAACAAATTAGAAGACTCTGGAGGAGACTGTAATTGCTCCCTCAAGTAGTTATTTAACCGATGGCTGCTGACTTCACCAAGCACCCTAGTACATGCAGGATGATCCAGTTCCTTCTATGGCCCCATATTCAATTCACTAGAGTTTTTAGTAGTCCCAGTGGTACCAAAGCGCACTAATAGATCAATTTAGGATGAGAAACTAAGAACCCAATCCCTTCTTGAAGATATATACTACACATGAGCACATTACAGGCAGAGAGAGTCCTGCAATAAAGAATCCTATTTAACTTCAGTTAATTCTGGGGTTTCTTTACTTCTGGGACTAGAGCACACCTGCTTTGTGGCTTCTGGATGGCGTTCTTCAAAACAGATTTTCTATGCAACACATTTTTAGAAATTACTAAGTTAACTGTGAACTTTATCATTCAAACCAGACACTTTTAAATGCTAAGAAATCATTGCTAATTATTATGCTGGAACAATAAGTATGTGTCCTAGAGAAATCAGGCCATGAATGATGTTCCTTCTTGTGTTTGGTGCCACATAAAACCCACCTTTGAGTTAGGCTCTGTTCCAGAGATCAGTCTTGCATCTGGTCAGGGAAAATAAAAGAAGTACAAGACCCATGAGCCTGCATCTTGACCCTGCTCTGATTGTGGTCCTGATCTGACCAAGTCCTTATACCTCAAATCTTCTCATGCTTTCCTGCCTTTCCCTGAACCTATGTTGTTGCTTTAGGTCTTCTCTGTGTTTATCTTCTCCAAAGACCAAAATCCCAGCCCACATGCATCCTAGATCCCTGCCAGACATCCTAGATCCCTGCCAATCATCTTTTTTGTCCTGGGACCCTGCCAATTGCCTGTGAGGATCGGTGGCTTCTTGGATACACAGAGTTGCTAGTTGTCCACTGCTTTCTTGGCCTTTCTTCCTGGCCTCTATGATTTGCATCTGATCTTCCTAGTATTACCCAAGCTTGGATTTAGTTTTTCACTTCTAAAAATGGCTTTAAAAATAACCAAATGGTAATAAACAATTTAATATTTCACTTACCTACAGGCGCTGTTTTAATAGGTTAAGAGTTGCTATTAACTAAATAAACAGAATGCAAAAAAAAAAAAATGTCATCAAAGACTAGTAAGAGCTCATAAGTTGCATTTCCCCAGCCACACACTTCTGCCAGTGGCATTAAGTAGAAAAAGAGAAGGCATAGTTTCCTTCCAAGTAACTATAGTTCCTTCAGTATAGTCAGCCTTAGACATTGATGCAAAAACAGAGCTGCCTCACAAATACATCAAGACTTTATAAAAACAATAATGATGTTTTAAACATAGAACAAAAAAGTTTATAAATTACCCAAATTCACACTGATCAGGGAATCATGGCATCAGTACATGGAAGACTCCTTGGAAGCAGCCACCACTGCTTCCCCTTCCCCACCACCCTGTAGCCCTTGACCCTCTGCCTCATCTTCTCTGTGGGAGTAGTTCAAGGTTTCCCACAGGAGTGTAAAACAAATGGAAAGCAAGGGAGTTTAGCTCTTAGTAACATTTCTTGAAACATCCCTAAGTGGTTAATGTCATATCAGAGTAGCTGAGGCACAATTGAATCTATTTAGATTACATATAGCAAGTAAAAGTTGATATTTTTGACAGCAAGCTACTGCTCAGGGAAAAAAAAGTGAAAAATAACAAATGAAAAATTCTTTGATCAAGCTCTTATGCATTTTTCAACTGTTGCTATTCAAATACAGAAGAGAATATTCGTAGACTGTTGGATTGTGCTCAGGAGGCAGACCTGCAGCCGTATTACCCAGAATGCTCTGCCTATCGCCCGAGAACCAGTGATTCCCATAAGGCAGTCAGCCCTGCAGATAAGAGATGAAATGTATTGACCCAAGTGTGGCAGATATGTTAATTACAGAAACAAATATTTATCCTAAACATGATTTCTTTCCTGGGCATAAAGCATAATCAACCTGTGTGACAAAGGTTGGCTAGACAGGCAGCAGACAGGTGGCAAGACTTCTGGGTGATGCTTGAGGTGTTTAGGGAAGTATATGGGAAATGCTGGTCACATGATCTTGCAGGAGGCTCTGGAAAAGACTAGAAAAAGGAGGCTGACTTTGGGAAAACATCTCTGAACCTTTGTGGATTTCCTAGGAGGTCCAGTGTACAGTCTTGGATTGGCAGGTATAATGGATCCCAGGGAGCCATAGAAAAGATTTCTAGGCCACAGTTGCTTAATTTCCATAAGGGCTTCTAATGCCCTGCCCAGATTTAATATTTGATAATTCTTCATAAAAAAATAATATCTTACTTTTGGCATCTCTCTTTCTTTCTCTCTCTCTCTCTCTCTCTCTCTCTCTCTCTCTCTCTCTGACCACAGAAAATATTAAAAAGGCTGACAAACTATGAATGGGTAAGGGGTAGCTCCTGGTAATTCATTATGTCTTGAGCTTTTTCATATCAACTAGTTTCTAGAATTAAAATATGACCTTGCCTATGGTAGATATCTTCTAAAATTTATCCTTGCTTCCTAGTATTCATGGCCAATGAATACTTTTGAGATCTAGTGAATTGCTTCTAAGTGATATAATACAAGAAAAATCATGAGATATGTCTTCCAAGTTAAGGTACAAAAGACTATAGCTCTGGTCTTATTTATACTCTCTAGTTCTTAGCGCAAGCCTCCATATCATGAGCTGCCCTGTAGTGAGATCTATGGAATTGAGAACAGTCTGAATCATGCCAACAACCTAATGAGTGAGTTTAGAAGCAGATCTTTCTCCCACCAATCCTTGAAATATCTTGATCACAGTCCTGTGAGACACCCTGAGTCAGAATACCCATGTAAGGCATGTGTGGGTCCCTAACCCATCAAAAATATGGCATAATAAATGTTGATGTTATCAGCTGCTAAATTCTAGGGTCATTTGTTATGCAACTATAGATAACTAATATATACAGGCTCTGAAATAACATAGTAAGTAAAAGATAATGAAGTTAGAGTGGGGCAATAGAAAAGGGTTGACCACTTGTATTTGCCTACATTCTATAGCCTCGATGGAGGAGAAAACTAGAGCTGCCTACTCCAACAAGTGGTAGTTAGGAAGCAGAATAAAGATTTGGAGGATAGTGCTTGAGCCAAAAAATTAGCCTTTGAGGTCTGGGGATGCATCTTATTGTAATCCCATCACCTAGCACAGTACCTGGGTCATAAAAAATGCTAAAAAAAATATATGCAGAATAAAAATAGATGGTTCTGTTTCCATCTAAATAATATAGAGTAGAATCATATGAATGGAAACAATTAAAATGAAGCTCTTCCTAGCACCTCTAACAACTTGTAACCATGTTTCCATATAACTTGTCTTCCCTTTGAGTCTCAACGGAGGTAGAGAAAGCTTTTCTTATACTTTCCTTTTAGCTCCTACAATTCTATTATATTTTATACTTTATCCTCTTGGCTCATCCATTTGTGGGACAAACAAACTGAAGGTACACATACCAAATTTTACTAAACAGATAAATTAGGAGCTAACCATCCTCACTTTATCACCACATAAGGCAGCTTTTCTCTACAAAGTGTGCCTTTGAATAGGAGCTCCCATAGCACCTCCAAGTACTTGCTTCCAGATCATTAACCACTTAATGGAGAGGCTGAGAAGAAAAAGAACCTTAAAACTGTTCTCTTTGTTAGGAGCTACTGCCCACTGACAATCCATCAGAAGAAAGACAAAGCATGCATGAAATTGAAATGTTCATTAATGGAAAGATAGGTTTCTATTTACAGGGGAATAAAAAAGAAAAACAAAACCAGAAGTTTCTGAAAAGCTCACTTTCCAGAATTCTGCTAGAAATTTAGGGGGTATAAGGGATTGAGATGGCCCCAAATGGTTCCCACCTCCTAGTATTTATATTTTTGTATAATCCCCTATATGATGTGTGTGTGTGTGTGTGTGTGTGTGTGTGTGTGTAACTAGTGACTTATTTCTAACCAATAGAATATGCCAAAGAGGATGGGATGTCACTTCTGAGCCTAAACTATGTAATAAGGAGGGAATATGCTAATTGACTGTCCTGCCTTCACAGATGGTGGCATCCAAAGCTACAAAATGGTGGCACTCAGTACTCTCATCCCCACCAGGGCAGCAGGAATGCTGCAATGCCAGGCCTGCTCCCAGGAGGGCCCAGTTGCTCCATGTATCTGCCTCCAGAGTCCCTCAGTTCCCTCAGCCCCCCAGGCACCAAAGGCCAGCCCAAAATGCAGGCAAACCTCATATGTCAGCTGCCCAACTGCCCAGGGCCAGCCTGAGGTACAGACAAGCCTCAGATAGCAGCCGCCCAGCCACTCAGGGCTGCCTGAGGCTCAGGTAACCAGGGCCAGCCAAGGCTTGCACTGCCAGCAGTGGCAACAGCAGAGATGTGATGATGCATCACCTTCCCCTGATTGCCAGATCACCTCCTGCCCCTGAAGGCTCTTGGACTGTGAAAGGAGGCAGGCCAGGCTGAAAGACCCCCTTTACTGCATGAATTTTCATGTACTGGGCCTCTAGTCCTATATAATAAAAGGATAATATGCAAATAGACCGAACTGTAGAACAACCTAGCAACTGAACAACAGATTGCTATGACGTGTGCTGACCACCAGGGGGTGAATGTGAAACATGGTAGGCATCAGCAGTAGGCAGCAGAGCATAGATCATGGTGGATGTCAGCTGTGGCATGATGGTGGATCAGGTGAGCAGGGGTGCCAGACCAAGGCAAAGTGCTGGTCACTGTCATCGGAATGAGCCTCTGATGGTTACTGAAAATTCTTTTCTCCCACACACTGCAGTCACACCTGATACTCATCACACCTGCTGCCAGGGGGGCCAGGGAGCTACCAGACAGGGGACTGGGGTCTGTGGCAGGAGGGGCCAGGCAGGGGCACAGAAAATGGTTTTACCTCTCTCTCTCTCTCTCTCTCTCTCTCTCTCTCTCTCTCTCTCTCCCTCCCTCTCTCCCTCCCTCCCTCCCTCCCTCCCTCCCTCCCTCCCTTTCTCTGGATTTGATAAAGCAAGCTACTATGGTGTGAAGCCCACATATAATAAGGAACTAAGGACAACCCCCGTGTAATAGTCAGCTGGGAACTGAGACTTTCAACCAAAGGAGACTTCACAGTAGAATTGTGCCAAATGCCTTGTGAGCTTGGAAGTAGATTCTTCTACAGTCAAGCCCTAGCTGAAACCTGGACTGAGGCCTCTGAGAGATCCTAGCTGAAGACCCGATGAAGCTGTTCCCAGATTCCCAACCCTCAGAAACTGGGAGGTAACAACTGTGGACTGTCTTAAGCTGCAAGTTTGTGGATAACAAAATGCTCACAATTACAATCCTCATTCATCACAAAGCCACACAGAGTTATGCACTATGACAGGGTGCAGTGGGAAGACAAGACAGGCTTAGTATGTCTGTTGAACTGAAATTCTTCTTTTCACCAGGAATGTGAATGTATTGCATTAGGTTTGGGAAAAATGATAAGGAAGTCTCTGAGACTTTAGGGATGGACTGTAAGGGTTGATATGAAAGAACAGAAACATTTGTTGAGAGCTTATCTGTGACAGACACTGTGCTTGACAATTACCTACCTTCACAAACATTATCAAATTGAATTGTCAAAATAACATTACTATAAAAAGTAATGGTAGTAGTACTGAAAGGAGAAAAAAAGAGGTAATGAGAAGATGGAGAAATAGAAATAGCATTTAACATTTATTGAATGCTTATGAGCCTGGAACATAAGTACTTTAAAAATATTATCTCAGTCAAAACTGGTTTGGCTCAATGGATAGAGTGTAGGCTTGGGGACTGAAAGGTCCCAGGTTCGATTCCTGTCAAGGGCATGTACCTTGGTTGCGGGCACATCCCAGTAGGGGGTGTGCAAGAGGCAACTGATCAATGATTCTCTCTCATCGGTGTTTCTAACTCTCTATCCCTCTCTCTTCCTCTCGGTAAAAAATCAATAAAATATATTTAAAAAAAATAAAAATAAATAAAATAAAAATATTATCTCAGCCCTGGACAATGTAGTTCAGTTGGTTGAGCGCATTGTCCCATGCACCAAAAGGTTGCTGATTCAATTCACAGTATAGGTCATAGAAAATGTTATGGTTGGAGTTGATTTCTCTCTCATGTTGATGTTTCTCTCTCCCTCTCTTTCTAAAAAAATCAATGAAAATGTATTTTAAAAATATTGTCTCAATCCTTTCAAGTATCCAATGAGATAGGCTTAATTATTTTAATCATATTACAGCAATAAAACTAAGGTGCAGGCAAGATCAGGTACAAGTAGGGTGGTAAGGCATCCTATTTAATAAAAGAGTAATATGCAAATTAACCATCACTCCATCACAAAGATGGCAGCACCCATAGCCACAGGATGGTTGTACCCAGTCCTCTCAGCCCTGCTGGAGTTCCCCAATCCCAGGGGGCATCTCCTGAGAGCAGGCAGTATGAGTGGTCTGGCAGAATACTTGCTTCATCACTGTGGTGATGAGGCAAGTATCCCAGCAACTGGTCACGGATGGGCCTCTGGCCAGGCTGGGGCACAGATGGGCCTCTGGGTCATGGAGAGCCTCTGAGCAGTGGGCACAGAGTGGTCAGGCCCCACAGAGAGCTACTGGTGCACAGATTCATGTGCAGGGCTACTAGTCCTATATATTAAAAGCCTAATATGCTAAGTGTCCAGTTGTCCAGTCATCTGTTTAACCAAAGTGTAATTAATATGCTAATGATATACTAAGGCTGCTCAACTGATTTCTATGATATGCACTGACCACCATGGGGCAGATCCTCCAACAGGTAGGTAATCTTGCTGCTGGGATCTGGTTGATTAGGACTGAGTGAGATGGGCCAGACACACCCTGGAGTCCTCCTGCAATCCTTACCCAGCTGGCTAACTTCCCATGTCCCTCTCCAGCCCAAATTGTGCATTAGTGGGGTCCCTCGACCTGGCCTGTGAACTCTCACAATCCAGGACCCTTTGGGGGATTTCGGAAAGCTAGTTTCAGACTGATCCCACAGATCAGGCCAAGGGACCCCACTGTTGCATGAATTCGTGCACCAAGCCTCTAGTAGAAATACAAATAACATTGCCCAAGATTTTATTGCTAATGAAAAATAGAGCCATTATTTGAACCCAGGCAGTCTGACTCCAGAGTGTTCCATATTTAATCCCACATTTTTTTCAAAATATATTTTAGTCACCACTGTGACTATCCCCTTAAATGTGTCCTTTTTTTTCTAGAGGCTTCCCCATCCTTTTGTACTAAAATACGTCACAGAAAGTTTAATTGTAGACACCACCAGTGTATCTCTCAAAGCTACAGGTCCTGTAAGCCAAATTTAATACCCTTACCCCAAACAGGTGTGAGATAATATAGAAACATGCCATAAAGTCAAAATACTGGTCCATTTGCCCAAGGTTAAACTCTTTCAGGAATATACACAGAGACATACATAGTTTCCTACTGGGATCCCACCTGCCTGAACTGTGTATCAAGACAGAGTCCCAGAAATGTCAGACAAGTCATTGACACAAAGACAGAATCCAAGCCTAGAATAAAAGAGTCAGCCCTGGGAAGAAACCGCATTACATTTTCAGGCCACAGAAGCAGCTGGAGGATTTATCTCCCTCTGCCTGTGCTCAATTGTGCCTGCTCTGCTCTCTGTCCCTGGCTGGCTGCCTGAGTGACACTCCCATCTGGCATGGCCTTTTGTGGACACACAGAACACTCCTCAAGAGCAGGAACTTGCATTCATTTCCTAAAATGTATACTGGCTACTGTGCACATGCCAAGCACTGTAATAGGGACTAGAGATACATCTACAGCTCCCATTTCTCACAAAAATCCAAATTCCCTCCTTAACACTTGCTGGGTCCTTGATGGACTTCTGGATAAATTGGGAAGGCATGAACTGACGAGAAAAGGAACAGAGAGATGATGGCATGCAAACTCAAACTACTAAAACTATTCCTCTAGGACTGAAGGAAAGGGCCTTGGATCAATTCACTTTGTGATCTTCATGACAGCTCTCTGATATGTTTGATTATTGTTCTCAACCCACAGGTGAGGATGCTGAGGCTCAAATAATATAGCATCTATGGTCCTATAGCTTAAGTAACAGGCAGGATTCAATTCCAAGCACTTTGAGGCTATAAAATATATTGGCTCCCAAAACATATATGGTCCCCACACAAAATAGTCACGTAATATTATAAATAGAAATTGGACATATGGGTAGATAGATGGACAGGTATACAAACAGACTGGATGGATGGATGGATGACTGGATGAATGGATGGGTGGATGGATGGATGAATGGATGGATGGATGGATGGATGGATGGATGGATGGATGGGCAGGCACATAGATGAATGGGCAAATGGGTAAATGCATGAATGGATAAATGGACAGTTAGATTTATGTATTTATTATGTAGATATACAACAGGAAACAGAGTGGCAGATAAAATGCTGTGTCCATTTCCAGATTAGTGAGAACAACATGAGATAGCTTCTCTCTTCTTACAAATCAATACAATTCCTCCAAGGCTGAGGCTTGTGGCTTCTTTCATTATATAGGTAGTAGGTAGGTGTGTTAAGAGGTTCATGAAAATATGGCAAAGAAGGCTTATACATTAAGGGGCAATGAACTGCATAATTGCATAGCCATTAATTATGTCTGTGGTTGTGTTGGCTGGAAATAATGACAAAGGTAATCAAACCTCATGCTCTGAGGAGCAATGCATTACCATTTTTACTGTCCTTTTCTTAGATACCATCCACTCCTGCATTATTCTCTTAAAACTTGGCATAAAGAACTTCAGAGTGAACTGTAGGTAAATCTAAATTCTACAACAACTCATCAGGAGTGAACAGACACTTACTTAGAGCCACAGTGGGCAATATCTGTTTTACAGTAAATAATGACAATAGCACATGAAAAGCAGGAATCATGGGGCAAGAAAATTGTTTTTGGAACATTAAGAATATAGGAGCTAAAGCAAGCATCTTAAAACCCAAGTCAAATGCTCAAGATCATAGAGGCCCATGTCAACTCAGAGTAGAAGCTTGAATCCCTTCAATGGCCAACAAGGCCTTATATTATTTGGCTCCCAGTAGCTAACCCTCTTCCTTCTCCACTCACTCCAGATGTGCTGGCCTTATCTCCCTAAAGATCTACCTGGCTAACTCTCTCATCTCCTCTTACACAGCAGTCCTATCCACTTATCCTAATGTGCTTTTTCTTTCTTTATAATTCTTTTTTTAAATATTTTTATTGATTTCAGAGAGGAAAGGAGATGGAAGGAAAGAGAAACATCACTGATGAAACAGGATCATTGATCACCTGCCTCCTGCATTACCCCTATTGGATAATGAGCCTAAAACCTGGGCACGTGCCCTGACCAGGAATCAAACTATAACATCCTGGTTCCTAGGTCAGTGCTCAACCACTAAGCCACACCAGTCAGGCTCTTTTTTTATAATTCTGATCATCATGCTACATACAGCATAAAAGTAAATGAATTATAATATTTATTTTTATTGCCTCTCCCCCCCCCACACCAGAATGTAAGCTCTAAAAAAAGAAGGACAGTTTTTCTCTTTGTGTTCACTGATGTATTCTAGACCTCTGAAACAGTGTCTGGCACATAGCACACTCAATAAATATTTGTTGAATAAATGAATGCAGTTATATTTTCAATAAAAAAAAATCACTTCTCCAATCTTAGAGAAGTGGTCCCCCAAATTGAAAAGAAAAATATTTTACACAAAAACTTCAAAACACAAGGGAAAACTCCCCAACTGAAACAACTATATTAAAAACCTAAAACTATATTCATCAGAACCTGGGGAAATTTTGGAGGCTAACATTTTTCTCTCCAATTTCAACTAAGGAAGTAAGCTTTCCTCTGGCTAATAATGTATCATGTAGAAAACATCAGGATAGTTGGTGTTTCCAACTACGTATCTGCTCCCCAACACTTTTAAAAATCAGAATTAAATTAAAGCTGAAACTGGTTTGGCTCAGTGGATAGAGTGTCAGCCTGCAGACTGATTCAGTCAAGGGTATGTACGTTGGTTGTGGGCACAACCCCAGTCAGGGGCGTGCAGAAGGCAGCTGATTGATGTTTCTCTCTCATTGATGTTTCTAACTCTCTATCTCTCTCCCTTCCTCTCTGTAAAAATTCAATAAAATATATTTTTTAAAAAGAATTACATTAAATATCTAAGCAATGCTTGAATACTCTATCTAGGTTATTAATGGAAATTGTATTTATTTCTTGTCCCTCCATTTGCTTTGATGAGGCTCAAGCCCTCACATGATTCTAATCAAGGCGCCCTGCTAGAGGTCACAACCCACAGGTTGAGAACCGCTGCTGTAAAGCCCAAGACCATCAGAAAACACAGACATTTACATTACGATTCATAACAGTTATGAAGTAGCAGTGAAAATAATTTTAAGGTTGGGAGTCACCACAACACGAGGAATTGCATTAAAGGGTCATGGCATTAGAAAGGCTAAGAACCACTGCTCTAGACCATCAAATGACCCCCAAACAGCAGATTTCCTGTCAAGGGATTGTTTCTAATCCCTGATGTAATAAATCAAGAGCTCTTTCAAATATTCACTGAGAAGACTCCTCTGTGTCACTAACCAAACTCTAGGATTTGTCATTTTTATTGCTATTTGGTGAAAACATCATTTTCTTTTTCATTGAAATTAACCAAGATGATTAGTAAAGTCACACAGTAGGTGTTCAATCAGTGCTATGTTCTCCTTTCTCCACTGGGACACACATGGCAGAAACAACTCATTTCTTCTGTGGAGATCTCTGCACCTTGCTTTGGAGAGCAGATGATCATCTTTTACTTCAGAATTTAAGAAATTTCTTTGCTATATTTTTAATAAGTAAAATTAACCACCATTATGCTCTTCACTCTCTGGAATCTAAAGGCTCCTTCTGGGTATCTAGTAATTGTCAGATTTGCTCATTCCAGTTGAGTTGGAATGAAATTGACAGATGAAACTATAGTGACATCTCAAGTGTGTACTAACATGCAACTTCCCTCCAGCAACACATGCACACAAGCCATGTTTGACAAAATAAAAAAGAGGAAACTACCAGAAAAAAACAGCAAGATTGTTTTATGGGGGTTTTGTTTGTTTTATTATTTTTTAAGAAAATGCCAGGTTCCTTAGAACAGGTGTCTGAGCTTCTGAAAAGCAACTTGCTAGCCAAATGCTTCCCTATTCCATGGACCAATCTATCCTGCTTTCACTTAAAGGTGAGTTCCTTGAAAAAAGCCCCCCCCCCCACTAAAACTAGGCAAGTCTGATTAAGTGAAAGCATTGGTAAAATACACCTCACTCTTGGGGACACCTCAGGCTATTAGGTGGTATTTCAGATTGTTATTTCATTAAAGGGAAAGTGATGGGGACAACAGAAAACAGAAAGCCTCTGTTAATTTTTAATAGCAATGCATTTGCTCTACTTGAGTTGTGATTTATTCATGTACTTCATAATAAATACATATGTTAGCCGGGAGACATCTCTGTCTGCATCACAGAGTGGGAACTATATATTGTATTGGGTTGGCTCTAGACAGAGAAGAATACAGAGAAGAATAAATAGTCAAGAAGTTCACTGTAGGGCTCAAATAATTCTTTTAAAAAATCCTTATCTGAGGACATGTTTTTATTGATTACAGAGAGAAGAAGGGAGAGGGAAAGAGAGAAAGAAATATTGATCAGTTGCCTCTAGTAAGCACCCCAACCTAACACTGAAGGTGCATGCACTGATGGGGAACCCAGGTGCGTGCACTGATGGGGAACTGAACCCACAAACTTTTGGTATATGGGACAATGTTCCAACCACTTAATTACTGGCCAGGACTGCAAATAATAATTATATACAAATAATATTTCAATGGCTACAGCTACATAATCTGTTGCCTTCTTTCCCTATTCCAATCCTTACCTAATGTTATAACTAAACCATCTAGCGAGGGCCACCTAGACTTTTATTAGTATGGATTCCCAATTTTGACTGATGAGAAAACAGAGTCTTAGAGAAATATGTAACTTGCCCAAGCTCAGTGTTAATAACCTGCACACTTATTATTAAGTTTAAAGAAATGAAATAAAAAGAAAAGCTCTGGTAGCTTTCTTCCAATTCAGTGTGGTCTCACATCATTTGCCCAAGTAGTCAAACAAGTTGGATATTGGTTCTAAGTGATTAGTAGGAGTTAAGTATATTTCTTCGGAACCTGCTTCTAACTGGATTAAAGAGAATGGTTGAGTGGTGGGGAGGAAGTAATTGGGGGATAAGGACACATATGTAATAGCTTAATCAATAAAGAAAATTTAAAAAATAGAGAGAATGGTTGAAAACAACCTCCTAAAAACCTATGTTGGACTACTGCTCGGCAACCTAAGCACAATATATTTCATGTAGCAGCTGCAACATGAAGGTTGATCTTGACCATTGATGTCAATACCTGAAAAAGTATAGATTAGTGGACAGCACCTTTGCCCTCGATGGAAACTAGGTCTCCACACTTTTACTATGTAACTCTCCTGGCAGCAGTCTCTAGAAAATAGCCAGGACTAAAGGATAGAAACACTGAGATCCACCTTCTAGGTAAAGCAAAAGGAGAAAAATCATCATCTTTCTACTTCTTTTGTGGACATCTTACATTTACAAAAGGATGGTTGCACAGTACAGTTCCACAAAATTCTTAAATTCTGGGATAACAATGTAGATTTTAAGTAGGTTTTGTTTTTAGTTTGATTTTGGTTTGTACTTTTTTGTATTTATTTCATCATAATTTGGAATGTACTGGGGAAGGAGAAGATTGAAACTATTTTTTAACCTATTTTACTACCATAACACACTGCAAGTCATTTCACCTCTGTCAAATATCTCCATTTCCAACATGTTATACCTATTTAAGGCTGACTCCCTTCTGATCAGCAAGAGGAAGAGCCTACACACAAACATATTCTTGGATACATAACAAGATGATATTCTTCACCATTATAAATGTCAGCTCTTATTTTTATAGAGAACTTGAATCTGTGTCTACCAGTAAATCAACAATGGAGGGCAAACAGTAGACTGGCACCATACTAGAGTTTTCTTTCCCACCATTAATGCTAGTCAATGACAATAACCACCAGCCCCTGTGGACATTTATGTGGGGCCTCTTGGCTGGAGGTGGGTGTTTCTGTGAGTAGCTGCATATTGGGGATGGTGCTAGGAATGATATCTACATGAATAAAGGAGAAATATTTAAAATTACCATATCTCCATGACACCTACCAGCCAATCAGGAAAGAATATTCAAATTAGCAGGACAAAGATGTCAGTGGCCCCACACTCAGCTGTTCCAGGCACAGAGCAGCTGGGCAGGTCAGGACACCTGCTATTTAGGGGGAAGGTGCAGGGTGGAGGGAGCTACAAGAGCTGCACTCCAGTCAGAGTGAAGTGAAGACTGCAAACTCAGGCCAGAGCCAGCTGAGAAGCCTGCAGACTCTAGTTGGAGTTAGCAAAGAGTCCAGCCAGAACAAAGACTCCGGCTGGATCAAAAGCAGAAGGCAGTGGCCAAAGTGAAAGCCTGGGTCTGAGGTGCTAGACTAGAGGAAAACCAGTGCTGGAAGCCAGGTGAAGGAAGGCCTATTCCACAAATCTTCATGCAACAGTATCTGTATAAAATCATTTATATGTCATCTTAGAGAATTTGAACTTGATTTTCAATATTTATATTATACCAATACTATTGATAAAACCAATAACTCAAATAGAATACCTAGCACTTTTTAAGTGCTTATGAAATACTAAGAACTGCATTACATAGTTTAAATTCATTAGCTTATTTAATTTTCACTTCCCTTTGAGGTAAGCTGAGTTCTTTAGTAATGTTATGTTTATAAAGTGGTGTTAATACATGATAGCTACTTTTTAATTATTTAACAAAAATTTAGCAGTCCTAAGTTTGTTCCCAGTGTTAAAAATCAATAGTCTGGGATCACTTCACTAAGAGATCTTACCATTGCACAGGGAAGATTATCCCTGTTTCACACCCTTCACCTTGGATAAATCGAAGGTGGGAGGAATTTCTCTTCTCTTGAGATTTTATTGCATGATAGACCTTCTACAATGAATGTCATATATACTATTTCATTCCATCCTAATTATAAAACAATTTTGCAAGGTTATTATTATTATTATTTCATCCACAGGGGTTGGAGGGAGGGTACTGTCCCTCAGTCCAACCTGCACCCTCTCCAATCTGGAACCCCTTGGGGGATATCCAACTGCCAACTGTGGGATCAGACCTGAACAGGCAGTCAGACATCCCTCTCACAATCTAGGACTGCTGGCTCTTAACCACTCACCTGCTAGCTGATTGACACCTAACTGCTCCCCTGCTGGCCCGATTGCCCCCAACTGCCCTCCCCTGCCAGCCCAATCACCCCCAACTTCCCTCCCCTGCCAGCCTGATCACCTCCAATTGCCCTCCCCTGCTGGCCAGATCGCCCCCAACTGCCCTCCCATGTTTTGATTTGCCTCCTCCACTGGGACCCGCCTCATCCATACAAGATGACAGAGACACCAACACATGGTCCCTTTATGCTGCATGGAGCCGCTGGACCTCCAGGCCTCACTGCGTAGAAAGGTCGCCTGAATCCACTGTGCATGTGGCCATCTTGTGTCGGCCATCTTATGGTGGCCATTTTGTGGTGGCCATCTTATGATGATGCTGCGCTTGAGGACTACCTAGGCTTTTATTAGTATAGACTCCCAATTTTGGCTGATGAGGAAACAAAGTCTTAGAGAAATAAATAACTTGCCCAAGCTCAACACTTTCCAAGTATTAAGTGGAAGAGGCAGGATTTGAATGTAGCACCTGTGCACTCCCAAATCCATATTCTTTCTGGAACATCCTACTAGTGCTAGGGCTCCCACAGCAGGATTTGAAAAAGCAATTATTGTTTTTGTTTGGCTTTTAAATGAGAAAGGAGAATAGTTTTCCAGACATTTCCAACTGAGGGTTCCATATATTTTACTTAGTGATTCATGGATGCTATCTTTCAATAAGAGAAATTTTGAATAGTACATATCTATATAATATAGAGATTATGTATTTGATTTGGGATAAGGAGTTGGGGCTCTCTGGCAGTAAAAAAAATAAAAACACAAAACTGAATTCTTAGCATAACTTCAACTCAGTCTTTGTTCCCAAAAAATCATAAAATACATGTGATATACCAGATATATGATAGTTTCATGTATTTATATTCATATATATGTAATTGTATTAACATGGGCTGTATTAATTTGCTCTCTTGACTATCACAAAGTGCCAAATCAGGAATTCCTGGATCCACAATGGACATGAGAAGACATTCCTATCAAGGAGTCTTTGTGCAGTTTGAATGTCTGCTAATCTACCTTTTCTTCTGCCTCATTCCCCACCAGACACATTCAGAGAAGACAACAAAGAGCCCATCCTCTTAACTCCCTCTGGACATCACTGGCCTGTGACCTTGGCCACATGGTAGTGGCAGGAAGAATTTGGCCAGAATCTCATTCATTTTCCCTCCCCCTCTGGGTGGTCAATGAGCTAGAAAATGAAGGGCACAATACAGGTTTACAAAACTCATAATTAGGTCACAGCTGATCCCAATCCCCATTATCTGGCAGCTGGGGCCAGTGGACCAACACAGGCCATCCTATCACTTTCCTGTGACACCCAGCTTGAAAACACCCTTTCTTCCTTATAATACCTTCTCCCAAAAGCTCCTAGCAGACTGGCAGTAGGCACAAAAAGAACCAACAATGCAACTTTCCTCTGTATAGGAAAACATTCCTACAAATTAGGGCCTTCTTTGGAACAAATATTCTAAAGAGGAAGCACAAGTAGAATTGAACAAGGGAGAGTGAAGGGCAGTCTGGCAATGGGAAGACACAGAGAGGGCCAAATGGTTTTCCAATACTATAGGTTGGACATGGATAGAAAAGCAAGGACCAGTGTGTAAAGGATTATAACCATGCAACATAGAAAAGACACCTCTCTTCTCTGTGCCTCAGTTTTCTTATGTGTAAAGGTGGAATAATATCCATACTCACCTAACAGAGTTGCTAAAAGGAATAGTGCAAAGTAAGTACTATTATACATGAGTATTAGCTTATTATTATTTTTATTAGCCAAATTTAGGCTCAACAGAAATGTTTTTATAAAAATTATAAATGAATGTGTTTTGTTGTTGTTGTTGTTGTTACTTAAGACCTGATGTCAAGGCATTGGTAAGCTAGGAAACTCCCTGCCACTAGGGCTATTCAATTGGGCATGGGAATAAGTACACAACAGAGATTATGTAGAAAAGATTCACACATCAGAAGAGCAACAGAAGAGTAATTCTAATATGTTTTATGGCTTTTTAGTGCTTTCAGAGTATTTTTCCTACCTGATTTTGTTTTCAAAGCCACCCTGTGAAGTGAGGTTAGTAGTATGCCCACTCCAAAGATGGTGAAATTGAGACTCCATTAAGCCAGATACCTATATAAAGCCAAATGACCCCATCTGAAAGTTTAGAAATCCCCCGCAGTAGTTAGGAAAAAAAGACCTCTTGTGAGGCATCTTACAAATCCTTCTCCCTCCCTCTCATCTCCTGCCTCCTCTCAGACATGGCCTCCCTCCTTCCTGTAGCAGAGTCACCCCTGTAGCTTCCCAGTCCACCTGAATCCTTCCCTCTCGGCCTAATCCTGAGGTCTGCTTGCTTGAGCTTCCTAAATCCAGTTGTCTCACAAATCTCCTCACCTAATCCTGCATTTGTCTGTCAACACAATTTGTTTACTTTTCTAAGGGAAAAGAAATTTATTTCCAAGAGGAGATGAAACCTCTGATGCACTTACCTTGAAGCTGACTCAAAGGTTTCAAAAGAGGCTTGGGGACCATAAAACCAGAAGGCAAAGCCCTTTAAGAACATGGTTATTCCCCCTGCCTGGCATGGCTCAGTGGTTGAGGCCCAACCCAGCAGGAACCAAGAGATCATCAGATTGATTCCCAATTTACCATCAAGGCACATGCCTGGGATGAAGGCTCAATCTCCAATGTGGGGCATGTGGAAGGAAGTTGACCCGTGATATCCCTGGCTCATCAATGTTTCTATATCTCTATCCCTCCCCTTCCTCTCTAAAAATCAAAAGAGAAAATGATTATGCCTACAGGAAG
The DNA here is from genome assembly GCF_014108245.1 of Pipistrellus kuhlii. Classification (NCBI taxonomy): domain Eukaryota; kingdom Metazoa; phylum Chordata; class Mammalia; order Chiroptera; family Vespertilionidae; genus Pipistrellus; species Pipistrellus kuhlii. The sequence goes on from NW_023425404.1 coordinate 8,962,139, forward strand.
AAATGCATAAAAACATTCCTATGTATGTGTGTGTGTGTGTGTGTGTGTGTGTGTGTGTGTGTGAGAGAGAGAGAGAGAGAGAGAGAGAGAGAGAGAGAGAGAGAGAAAGAGAGAGAGAGACTAGCTGTGCATGACGCTTTTTTTAAGTTTTATTTCATTGTTTAAAGTATCACATATAGTATTACCATATTTTCCGGCATATAAAATGACCCCCTAATTTTACAGTTAAAACATAGGTTTAGGCCTATATTCGCTGTATAAGACTACCCCCCACTTCCGAGGCAACACCAGTTCTTTTTTTAATAGACCGCCTCTCTAACTCAGCCAATCCAAGCAGGCTTTTTATGCATGCAAATTATACATGTTCTGTACCCGAAGCTACACTGTGTTCTAGTAAAAAGCCTGCTCAGATTGGCCAGAGTTGGAGAGGTGGTCTATTAAAAAAAGAACTGGTGTTGCCTCGGAAGTGGGGGGTAGTCTTATACAGCGAATATAGGCCTAAACCTGTGTTTTAACTGTAAAATTAGGGGGTCGTCTTATACGCCAGAAAATATGGTACATATGTCTCCTTTACCCCCCATTAACCTCCCCCCAGGCACCCCTACCCCCCAGCACATACTCTCACCACCCCCCTCAGTGGCTGTGTCCATTGGTTATGTTTATATGCATGCATACAAGTCCCTTGTTTGATCTCTTACTTCTATCCCTCTCCCCTCCCCTGTCTTCCCACTTTTCCATCATTCTTCCTAAGTTGCACATTCACAGGGCATATTCCCATTAACTATTCTGTCACTATCTCAGAATTTGAGAGAAAGGAAAAGACAATGCCAAGAACTTTGGCAAGGAGGACAGTACTACTGTGTTTCCCCGAAAATCAAGACATCCTCCGAAAATAAGACCTAGTGCATGGAAAGATATCCCCTGAAAATAAGACCTAGTGCAACTTTGGGAGAAAAAAATTAATGTAAGACACTCTTATTTTCAGGGAAACAGGGTAGGTTCAGTTTCAAGAATATCTCACAGGAGCTCGTGGGAGATTGACTGCCTGGCAGTAGCTAAGAGCTTCAAGTTCATGCAACAAACTGCCTGAGAGAGTGAGTCAGTTATTTTCTCATTCATGGTTTCAATGACACCAACAAAACTTGAGTTATCAGGGTCCCTAGAGAGACATTTTCATCCTGTGCACACATTTGTACTCATTAATGTTGGATGGTCCTCAGCCATCCATACCAAATTTCAACACCTAAGCCTTTTCTCTCTAGGGACACCATTTTCTGTCTGCTCTTATTTGCATATATCTGATCTACTATCTTCACCTCTTGAGAGAACTGGGTCTGCTAAGAGAAGGAAACATGAATTTGGTTTCAACCCACTGAAAACTGCAGGCTATGTGAATTTCTCTCTGTTCTCAATCTGTCCCTGGATCACTCTCCTCTCTCTTCCTTCCCCAGCCCATCTCCCCTCCTTGTCCTACTCTTTCTCCTTCTTCTTCTCCTCCTCCACTTCCTTTTATCTCTCTATCTCACAGTGTCTTGCTTTCTAATTTTCTTTCTTCTATTGTCATTTTTTCCTTTCTTCCTCCAAAAGTTTTCCCTCAACTTTTGACTCTTTCATCCTGTGCCCAACTCCTCTTCTCCACAATTTGTTGATAATACTAATGTTGCCCTCCTCAACACAAACACACAATAAAAGTTTGCAGAGTCATGATTCTTTTTGCTCAACTTTTTAGTTGTTATTGTAAAATTAGCTTCCTAAACCAACTTCCTATAAATAAGGTGTTATAAGTTCATCCCAATTCAAGCTTCTGAAAGAGTCCTTAGAATGCTGAGCGGAAGGGATCAACTGTTCTTTTCTCTTTAATTACATGCCTTACCTTGTATCACCCTGTGAATTATGCCCCTCCAGAACCCATATGTTGAAATCCTAGTCCCCCCATTGCCTCAGAATGTGGCTGTATTTGGATGTCAGTCCTTTAATGAAGTTATTAAGTTAAAATGAGGCCATTAGTGTTGTCTCTAATCCAATATGATAAGAAGAGGAAAGCTGGACACAAAAAGAGACAATAGGAATGAGCACAAAGGAAAGGCCATGTGAGGACACAATGAAAAGGAGGCCATCTGCAAGCCAAAAATGGAGGCCTCCAAAGAAACCAAAACTGCTGAGCCTTTGATCTTGGACTTCTAGTCTCCAGAACTATGAGTGAATAAATTTCTGTTGTTTAAGTTACCCAGTTGTGGTGTTCTTTATGGAAACCCAAAGAAACTAATGCACCCCTGATACACTAATACCCTAACAGTGTTTCCCAAAGTGTGGTACGCATACCCCCAGGGGTATGGGAAGAGTTTGGTGGGGGTACGCATTGCACCAGAATTTGGTGGGGATATGCACTGCACCATGAGTACAAGGGGTACTCAGCGTTACGAAAATTATAGAAGGGGTACACATGTCAAAAGTTTGTGAAACACTGCACTGTTCAGGATACACATTAGCCTCTTAAGAAGCAGCCCATAGGCCTCTTGAGTGAACAGATTATAAATATATATATATATATATATATATATATATATATATATATATACACACACACACACACACACACACACACATATATATATATATATATATATATATATATATATATATATATATATATATATATATATGTAAAAGCCTAATATGCAAAGTTTCCCCTCAGGAGTTTGACAACTGGGAGTTTTGTTGCTCACTATGACATTCACTGACCACCAGGGGAGAGTGTGGAACAAAGGAAGACTCTGGCCAGCAACCTGCAGTTCAGGAAGGGAGGCTCTGGCCTGCAGCCACTAGTCACTAGGGACTCTACCCACGCACGAATTTCATGCACTGGGCCTTTAGTGTTAATATAATGTCCTTGACAAGTTATGTTGAGTGTTTCAGGAATGCACAGCATTCACTATTGACTTTTTAACTTGAACTTGAAGGAACAGAGACAAGTGGGATTTGGAGAGGACATCTTCCCAGGCTTGCATTCACAAAGCGCCCCTCACTCAACATTTTAACCTAAAAATGTATATTATTATACCCATATTATAATAAAACATTTACAAAGGTAGTAAGAATCACCACAAGCCTATTGTCCAGCTTAAACAATTATTCTCAATGTGGTTTTATCTAGCTCTCTTTGTTGTTTTGATGTATATTTAAGAAAATACTAAACATGATAAAATTCAGCCCTATAGTAATATTTTTAAATGATTCTACATATAGAGCCACCATCAATAAGAATACAAAAATATGTAAGATGTCAAAAAATAATTTTAAACCAGAATTTCATTACTGGGTCACCTGCCTATAGTGTAACATGAATTAATATCCTCTCTAAATTCAGGGACTCATATTTTGTGACTATACAGCATTGTTGTTTTTTTGTGTGCGTTAACAACAAATAATTTCTTAAATGTTAACATTTAAAGATTATTATAACTATGTTTTTGTATTTCTTCATTTCAGCAATGTGTCAAGAACTATAAATCAAAGAAGAAAAGAAAGGAGAAAAGAAACAAAAAATTAAGAAAGTGGTCAAAGGCTCTCTGAACCTCTCAAACTTCCTGTCCCCATAGAAAAATTCAATATGAATTAAATTCAATAAAATGATACTGATAATAGCAACAATATTTTGAGTGTTTACTATGTGCCAGGCCCATAAGAAGACAAGTCATTGAACATAGAGGATACCTTTTTTATCTATGTTCAGACCCCAGGCCTTGGACACTGGAAGTGCCTAGTCAATATGTGTTTGTTGGATTTATCCAAAGACTTTTCAAAAGACATATAGCCTGAGGTATATATGGAAAAGGAATGAGGGGTTGATATTAGTTATTAACAGTCCAAAGGTAAACTTTGGCTTTGAGGGAAAGGAAACAACTTATTTTTAGGAACTACTCCCCTTCCCCCCTCTGGCTCACTGCCTTCTTGAATTATTTTTCAGTTCCCATAACCAAGAACACACAGAAATTACTTTTTTTAATGTGTTTTGTAATCTAATAAGTAAGCATAGAGTTATTTTATTTACATTCTAAAAGGATGCCATCATTAGCTAGCCCTGTTTATCCTGGAGTCAGGCTCCATTTGGGTACCTCAGGTTATAATATTGTAGCCCTGAGACTTTGCAGTGTGCAAGGGTTGGCCCAGAGTAACAGAAGGCAGGACAAAGTATGAGGCAAGGGAAGAGTTAATGAATTACAAGGGTGGCTGAGTCCATCCCAAAGCTGTGTGCTGGTGCAGTTCATTTTCTACACCAATCCATTTCTTCTGCACTAATTCACAGTCATTATCATATCCAGACAAGCAACTCATGCTTCATTTACTGACATTAATTAATTCCCTACCCCCTGCTTTTTATCTTTATTTTAAAAGAGTGAAGGGGGAAATATCCCATTCTTCTAAGGAAAAAATACAGGTTTATTAGGATCGGCAGTTGGTTTTCTCTAGTGCAGATGAGCAAAAGAGAAGCACATACCAGCTCATTGGAGAGATCGCTAGACCATAACTGTGGCTACAACTTTCACCTCCTGTCACCATGTCAACCCACACCCCCACTCCCAGCCTTTTCCCATCTTCAAATTCAGTATATTGATATCATGCTCTTACGTGCAGTGGATTACAAAGAGTTGTGATGGGAGAGAAGGACCAATTTTGGATACATAGCACCTCGCTAAAGGAAGATATCCAGTCCTGACACAGAGGAAGTAATAAATGCATTAAGAGGATTAACTGATAACTGTCCAACTTGTACTTTCTGGCTCTGCTTCTAATACCTGCAACTTTATTGCATAAAATAAAAATCCCAACAGGGCACATCTCAATGTCCTGCCTACCTCTCAAATGGGGCAAGTAAAACTGAATCACCTAAGCATTCCCATCAGAAACACTCTTCTGTGAATATATGTGTTCTTCTCCTGTCATTTATTTTATAACTGAGTTACATAATTCCCCACTGTATTATTTATTATTATCTATTATGAAACTCTGTGGCACTGGTGTATTATTCAGCAGCTATATTAACTTCCTGCATTCCTGGCATTCTACCTGTCTGAATAATTCTGCCTAGTGAATCAAGATCATGTTGGCTTTTGGGGTGGGAGGCAAGATGGGAGTCATAGGTTCATATTAAAGAATGTGTTGGCCTTCCCACAAAATGAGGCACACTCTGGAAAATTCACCTGGCACCCTAGCCAATGTAAGTCATGGGCTAATACCGCCATCTTTTAGTTCATATCTTCAACAAATCATGCTTCACTGGGCCTTGGTTTCCCCATTTACAAAATGAAATTGTTGGTTGATATGAACTCCAGGATTCCTTTTAACTCCCTCTAGAGTTCTGTCCACCTAGAGTTTAGCAAGTGAGTTCCACATCCTCCTCTCTCAACAGAAATATCTCAAGGCCAGAGAACATGAAACATTTTGAGTTTGAATTCTACCTGAGTTTTAATACTTTCTTCATGCAGTTGGAAATGAGGCAAAACATCTCATCTGCATAGCATGAATCAGAAGCCCCCTCTATGTGAATTAAATACCTTGGTAGAAAAATTTAACCAAGAATCAGGTTCTTTGAAAAACAGAACACAGATTAAGTAGTACAGATTATTATTAGCTGATTGGCTGAATTCTCTCTTGGACTCACCAGTGACTTGCAGCTAGCAGAAATCTCCAGCTCATCTTTTCCATAGCTGCTATATCTCCAAGATGAAGGCAGTAAGAAAACCTCAGCTGTGACATGGAACTAACTATGAGAATTGGAGAGGAATTTAAGAGAGTCCCTAATTCATTTCCAACAAGTTAAACCAGCAGGTTAACTGTAAAGGTACTTTCCTATTAGAGTCACATAGAAAGTACATTAAGGTACTTCTGCTTAAGCCAAAGTCTGAACATGCTCATGTTTATGATTACTAGGTCACTGTCCTTTGTGATCTCACTCTTCCTAGGATCACTGGAAATGCAAAATGTGCTTTGGAACAGGAATTGGAAAATAACAATTAGTCCATTTAGAACTTAAAAATAAACCATTTATGGGGAAATGAGAAGAGATATAAGAGGCAGGAGGTGGAGACAGAGATATGAGAAATAGAACACAACCAAGAGGAACAAAGACCCAAAATGACCTATAAAAAGGAGAGTAAGGTAACATTTAAATCAGAATAACAGTCTAGATTGATTAGTAATCAAAGCAAAAACATGGGAAATGACATTAAAAAGAGTGAGGAGGCAATGCTGACTAATTATGAAGCCGGTGACTCTATCACTTGTCTCTTTAAAGAGTTAAACTATTCACATTATCTCAAGGCTATCCCAGGAACAAATCCAGATGGTCATTATATTTGTAGTCATATTATCTTTTTTTCTTGGTCAAAATAGAAAGCACAAGTCTAAAAGTATGACCAATCAAATAAGCAAGTTCCCTGTAAAATCATATGGAGCAAGCACCAAAGAATATAATAGTCTGGAATCAGTTTATCAGTCAATTCATTGACAGGTGCCCAACACTGCCAGGTCCTGATTGAAATACAAGGAGATCAATAGAGAGGGGAAAGTCTAGCACTGGCTATTTTATTGTCTCTTGTTAACTCAAACAAACATATAATTTAGTTGAACAATATTTATCAAGCCTCTGTTATGAGCTAGGCATAGCTCTGGGTATACAGGAGAGTCAAGAATTATCCAGGTTCACTCTCTGCCTCATTCAGACAGATTAGGAGCATAAGAAACAAGTACTAGTATACAAATAACACTTATACACAGCATATATAAAAACTAATAGCTTGGATTTCTAATCTATAAAATGGGCATTATATCAATTAATAAGAATATATCAGTTATTTAAACCTTGGAGTCTGGGAAAAGAAGTAATAGTCCATTGGCATAATCACATTAAATGTTTGCATTTGTGGGAGATGGAACGAGCTCTTTGGTCAAAACTCAAACTTTTTTTTTAAATCCTCACCTGAGGATATTTTTCCATTGATTTTTAGAGAAAGTGGAAGATAGAGAAAAAGAAATATCAAAGTGAGAGAAACACATCAATTGTTTGCCACCTGCAGATGCTCCAACTAGGGCCTGGGCTGGAGAGGAGCCTGCAACTCAGTTATGTGCCCTTGACCAGAATCAAACCTGGGACCCTTTGGGTAAAAAGTCAAACTTTTTGTTGGGATTTTACAATATATGGATTTTGTTTCATGGGGCTTGACCTTTGGTTGGATCACTAATAAAAGGAATCACTTTATCATCTGGTTTACATAGATGATAAATGTTATTCAAGTGTTTTTCTGGAGAAAAAAAAAGGTGGGGCTATACCTTAAAAAGTAAAATGAAGCTCAAGAAATTAATATTTTCTAAAATAATGCTATAATATAAAAGTCTTAAGTCTAGGAGCAAGATGATAAAAGTGTCAAATTTCTCTGAAAGCCCTAAGAAGACATTCCTATAATACAATTTTTCTCCATAGAAAAGTCTCCAGTATCCTTGTTATAAAGACAGAATACCTTAAAGGTAACATTCTCTTTGTGACTTTTTCTGTGTGACTTTCCATTTTTTTCTCTCCCTGGAATTGTTACTCCTTTAGCTATTTCCCCCACTTTTATCTACCTTAAAACTTATCACTCCAGTTAATTCTCTATATCTCTTGATATTCTCTCTTCTATGTGGAGGGGCATACTGGGGGAGGGGATCACACATGTGTACATTTTAACAAAATAGCTATCTTATTTGTTGGGAATACCTCTTCCCCAACAGGGACTTACACAGAACCTATTTGTGTACACCCTCTACTTTTTGTTCTAGTTCAGATTTGGCAATTCCATTTCAGCACTTTCCTTAAGAATGAAGTCAAATAATATGAAAATAGAAAGAATAGCTTTAACTAAGCTCTAAATCTCTTATTAAATGTTACAGGCAACACGGAGTAGAAGAAGAAAAGTGTGAAGAATACAAATCATTTATCTTATCTGTGTAATTCAAAACATACTGAGTCATCCATTTTGATTATTAAAACCCTCAGACTTGGTCTGGGCCCTACCACTGCCTTGGGCTTCCATGACAACAGATGAACCAACCACAAAAGACCTTGCTGCCACACCTCCATTATCCCCAGAATCAATCAAAGTTCTTTCTCTACCAGGTTTTTCCTTTCTTCTGACTGAGAAATGAGTCTTCAGTGAAAACTAACATCTTACTAGGTGGGCAGGAAAGAAGTCTGAAATATGAAAAGAAAATAAATAATTCTATTATATCCACTATGACCTAACACAGTTGGTCATAGTGTTAACTTCATAAGAGTGGCCAACCAACTGAAAACGGTTTGGCTCAGTGGCTAGAGCGTCGGCCTGTGGACTGAAAGGTCTCAGGTTCGATTCCGGTCAAGGACATGTACCTTGGTTGTGGGCACATCCCCGGTGGAGGGTGTGCAGGAGGCAGCTGATCAATGATTCTCTCTCATCAATGTCTCTAACTCTCTATCGCTCTCTCTTCCTCTCTATAAAAAAAATCAATAAAATACATTTAAAAAAAAAAAAAAAAAAAAGAGTGGCCAACCATATTGTAAATCAGTTAAGATTCATCTTTCAAAGTTCCTCTCTGCCCACAGAGATTATTTTTCACTAACAAAATGTAGATTGTTGTATAAGTATTTCCCCAGGCCAGTATCTGTCTCACCTATAAACCCTGAGTTTTTATAATAATAATAATAATAATAATAATAATAATAATAATAATTTTGTTTGGTTCTATTAATCACACACTCACAAATCAGAATACAATGTAACACTTGAATATATTTTTCTTCTTCTTTTCTTCTTCTGGCTTACTAACCTTCTGCCACTACCACTCACCGCTGGGGAGAGAGCCACACACTTACAATATTGCCAATGACCTTCTGTCCCTTCTTGTCCCCTGAAAAGACCACAAAGGGAGGACACACAGGAAAAACAGCCCAAAGTGAGGATGGAACATGGACTAGTTGGGGGTTATGAGGTGGGCAAGAATACAGAGATCAATAAGAATAAAACAATAAAATAGTCGAAACCGATTTGGCTCAGTGGATAGAGCATCGGCCTGCGAACTGAAAGGTCCCAGGTTCGATTCTGGTCAAGGGCATATAACTTGGTTGTGGGCATATCCCCAGTAGGGGGTGTGCAAGAGGCAGCTGATCTATGTTTCTCTCTCATTGATGTTTCTAACTCTCTATCCTTCTCTCTTTCTCTCTGCAAAAAATCAATAAAATATATATTTTTTAAAAGAATAAATAAATAAATAAATAAAAGCTGTTCAAGACAGGGAGAAAAAAGGGGAAGAAAATCCAGCTAAATGCAAACTTATCCTAGTCCTCGGTTGAACCATATTTCTCTCCCATTTCCTCAAATAAATAAATAAAAGGAGGAATAGTCTAAAAAATAGGTTAAAAAAATCAAAGTTATACAGTATTTAAATGAGAGAGAAACAGATAGGTGTGGGGAATAATATTACACACCTAAAAATATAGATCCTGAATAGCCACTTATACCTAGCTCTAAGGACATTGAATTACATAAAGTTTAAAAAGAAATAGTTAATAAAGAGAAAATTCCTTTTTAATATTTTAAATTCCATATCATTTATTGTTTAATTCTTTATTGTTGAAAGTATTACAACAATAAAGAATTAAAAAATAAATGATGTCCCCCTTACCCTCCCCACAATTGACCTCTTCTAGCCCACCACAACTCCCATCCCAGGCCTTTACCACCCTATTATCTGTGTCCATGGGTTATGCATATATGCATACCAGTTATTGGTTGATTCTTTACTAGCAACTCAGGTCAACTATGAAAATAACTTTTCTCCTTCAAAGTTCCTAATCTACTATTTTTAAAGACAAGTTTTGTACACCCATTGCATCAGAATAATCTATTTTTGTTAGGTATTCCTAGATGCTACCCAGGATTAAGATTCTCTGGAGCTGCAACTTGGGAATTGAACTTTTAACAAGTAACCCTCATCATTGCCTAATGCCCTCTAAAATTTGAAATATAATCCTCAGAGCTTTGCACCACCTATATTGAATGCAATTACTTAATTATGTTGAGTTTGCAAAGCATGCTTTTGAAAGTTACCTCCAAAACACCCCACATACAACTAACATTGCTGCCACTGCATGGACAGATGGTTCTGTTGTTATACCTTAAGCCCCATAGTAAAGGCTTTCCCCCAGATTTGATCCTTTAATACTTCAGAGTATCTAATTTAATCTAAACTCTTAAAAATTAGTTTTCCACAATAAAAGTAGCATAACATAATTACAAAATCCTTCATATAGTCACACATTCAATTTATGCAAAAAATAATATTTGGAGCAAGGCACAAAAGAAATAAACTATTAACGTGCACAGTAGTTCACAAGTGATAGTATCCTAAATAAAAACCTGGAGCTCTCATTTAAAATCGCCAATTCTCAGGCATTCTAATTCAATGGGTCAAGGGAGGTACTCAGAATATGCATTGTAACAATAATGCTCAAAAGCCAAACTTTAGGACATGGTTAGTATAATGTGGACCAGTTTGTCTTCAATTATCTAAATCAGTGTTTTTCAAAACATAGTCCCTAAAGCACCACCATCACAGGAGGATATGTTACACATACACATTATTGGGCTCCATACCAGATCTGATGAATCAGAAACTCTTGTGGTCAGATCCAGCTGTCTGTGACTGAACCAGCTTCCTGGATACCATTCATCCATATCATCACTTATAGTAGTGGTTCTCAATCTTAGAATGACCTGGAACTTTAGAAAATCCAGTGCCCGGACTACTTTTCAGACTATCTATACCCCTAGGGTGGAGGGAAAGGCTGGGTATCAGTAATGTTCAAAGCTCCCCACGGGATCCTAATGTGTAGCCAAGACTGAAAAACTATTGACTTTGAGCGATACTGCTATCCTCACTCATGAGCACAGGGTTAGTCACACCCCTACTCATACATGGTAACACTCTGCTTTGTTACAAACAATTATGCACAATTATCTTGGCTTCTGTAATCTGCTTTGTTAACTTCAATCTCTTGCACCTCTGTGGTCATATTTCTGCATAGAGCTGGAGAGAGGAGAGGGAAAAAAATGCACATCTAATTTGTTGCTAGATCAAGTTACTTACCTAAATTGTTTGAAAGTGGAAAGTGAGGAGTTTCTAAAATGTTCTTTCAGCCATGAGCTCCCTACCTCTAGATGAGCAACGCATAATAGAGGGGGGAAAGCTACCCTGGTTCTTCTTTTTCTAATCTGTCATCAACCCCATGATTATTTCCTCCATCAAACTGGGTGAGTGGGCTGGGAGTCACTTACCCTCCCTTAAATTGCCCCATTTGTGTCAAGGTTACTTTGTACAAAGTGATGCATGTTACCCATTAATTCTCTTCTGCACCTCCTACATTTTCCCTCAGCCTAGACTCTTAGAAAGGCTTTCTCTCTTTTCCTTCTAACTCCTTTAAAAGGGACTTTTAAAATGCAGTTACTCTATGGGTCTGTCATGCTTTTCCATCCTTTAATCTCTGAGGCAACAGACAGCTAGTCATTATTATAATAAAAATGAGTTATCATCATCATACTTAAAAAAAAAAAATGACAGCCAGTCCTGTTTTTCTTTCAAGGCCCAGTTCAATGCCTCCTCCATGAAGCACTCCATGTAGGTCCTTCATAATATTAATAATTTTCCTATACTGACATGTACTGTTTTCAAACTATGTAATATAGTCTTCTCTTTTTTTTTCCTTTCCAACTCACTGATAAACTTTCCCAAAGGCAAACACCTACCTTTGAGCTCTTTCAAATCCCTCACATACACAGAGCCATTATGGCCAAAAAGCATACAGCAGAAATACAATAAACACTTGACTATCCTTACACTTATTTTCTAAAACACCAAAAACATTAAACCACAATTCTGGCTTCTCAGATACAATCTCCAAGTTGGTAAGCAAAACTAAGATCAGCATTCAGCATTCTATCACTAACGTCTAGGTTGAGCCTATTTCTCATAGTTCAGAAAGCACAGTGAGTCAGGTGTGTGTGTGTGTGTGTGTGTGGAGAGAGAGAGAGAGAGAGAGAGAGAGAGAGAGAGAGAGAGAGAGAGAGAGAGAGAGAGAGAGAGAGAGACTGTCTCCCTATTCTAATGCTTCCAATGCAATGCCTTTAAACTTCTATGAAAAATTAAATGTTTTCATTTTTATATCTCAATCTTTGCTCATCATTTGCCTTCAAGTCTCTGCTTTTGTCCTTTTTAATTATTTTTAGAATTTGAGAACTATTTCTCAGATATATTTAAACATTTTTATTATAGAAACTATTACCAACCTTGAAATTCAATTTTAATAATTGAAAAGACATTGTTTCTTATGGGTAGCCATTGCATTTTAAAGCTGATTGAGGCTGAGGTAGTGTAGAATTCCAAAGCTGATTTGAATTGGTCATGAACATTGAATTTTCATTCTGAATACAATACTGTATTTTGAGAAATTGTGCTCCCTTCCCTGGAGAAGCACAAGGCTTAGTGATTCATAATGTGAAAGTTATTAAGTGCATTTTGGATGAATATACATTACACGAAAATATACAGGAAATATAAAGATTCCCATTGCCTTTTTATCATATCAGTAAGTATAATTCTATACAGCACAACCCTTCCACCCGATCTTTACTTCTTCCATGAACAGTATAAACAGAAAGATACTTTAGAGATGGGTGCGATGGAGAGGTTGAGCAAGCACAATAGCTTATATAATTAACTAAGGAAAGAAGGACTCCATTGTACAAGACTGGATCTCTAGACAGCACAGGAAAAGCAGTAGAGAAAAGGAAACAATGGTGAACACCTGTAAAAAGGATTGTTACACCCCTCCCCAGAGGCACAAAAAAGGATGTGCATGATGCTCATACCCTAGGGCCTAGATGGAGAGTATACAGGGTACACAAACCTACCCTTTGGACAGGGGCTAAAGAGAAAGCAGCACCCAGGAAGCCATAGTGGAGGCCACTAGAGGCTGAGGTCACAGCCTTGGCTGCTCTGAACTTCAAGCAGCTAAGACACTCTTCAAATAAAAGGTATAACCCAAGATCTTAAGCACCACTGCAGAGAAGCATCTGCATCTCAAGTGGTGTGGAAGATAAATGGTTCTGCAGAACCAAGAATTCCCAGTTACCACCTGAATCAACACATAATAAATGGCATATTGCTATACAGTATTTTTGTTAATTATACTATTTAATAAAATTTTATTAGAATAATGCTTTCCCTGCATTTGGGATTTTTCTCAGGGGTGCAGGAGGAAAGAGAAGTAATTACAGGAAGAAATTCATATTACAAATAGATCAACTTAAATGTTACAGTTGTCTCTGATGGAAGAACCAGGCAATATTAAAATGAGAGAAAATTTTATTCTAGGAGTTGTATTGGTTCTCAAAGTCATATCTATGAGAGAAGGTTATTTTTCTCCTTCATTACTCTAATCTGATCTACAACCCGACCCCCCCCCCCCAAACCCCAGGTTCATAAAGCTATTATTACACTGGCCTTCTTTCTATCCCTAGACCTATAGAGCTCAGGGCTTTTGCTCTGGTGCCCTCTTCACTTGACCCGGGATGTTTTCTGCATAGCTGACTTCTCTTTGCCATTCAGATTTTAGGCTAAATGACATCACCTAAGAGAGAAATTCCCTCAAACTCAAGTCACTTTCTCAGTCACTCTATCAGTTCCCCTTATCTTAATTCTCTATGTATCACTATCTTACATGCTTCTTGTGTATCTTTGCTTATTTGTTCATAGACTTCTACCTGCATTAGAAAAATAAAAGAAGCATGAAATCAGGAAATTTGTTTTGTCTTATTGCTGTATCTCCATTTCCCAGCACTGTGTGTGTCACACAATAGGCACTCAAAATATTAGTTAAATGATTTTGTTATCATTATTATACCAAAGCAGTTAACTTTCGAATAATATTTATTCTACTTTAGTATCTGTTTCCTTGTCCTACTTTATTTTTCTTACCTGCACTAATCCCTATGGTGATGCCATAGTGTACCATATTATATATTTATTTATTTATTTATTCTTTGGCTATCTCTTTAGCTACCATATTTTCCAGTGTATAAGACAACCCCCTAATTTTACAGTTAAAACATAGGTTTAGGCCTATATTCACTGTATAAGACTACCCCCCACTTTTCGAGGCAACCCCAGTTTTTTTTTTAATAGTCCGCTTCTCTAACTCAGCCAATCCAAGCAGGCTTTTTATGCATGCAAATTATACATGTTCTGTACCCGAAGCTACACTGTGTTCTAGTAAAAAGCCTGCTCAGATTGGCCGGAGTCAGAAAGGCGGTCTATTAAAAAAAGAACTGGTGTTGCCTTGGAAGTGGGGGGTAGTCTTATACAGTGAATATAGGCCTAAACCTATGTTTTAACTGTAAAATTAGGGGGTCGTCTTATACGCTGGAAAATACGGTAAGTAAAGTATAAGCTTATTTATCTCTGGTTTACCTTAATATCCCAAGCACCTGGACTAAGTCCTATCACATAGTAGCAACTCAGTAAATTCTTATTAAATGTATCCAATAGTCATAACATGCTTTTTCCCCTCCTCTGTCTTCTTTAAGCAATGCTCAGGCAGCTTACTGCTTTGCTGTTTGCCAATGAGTTTCTTCTTGGCCATTGTTGGCTCTGTTTATGCCATCCTGGCTTGCCCAGGTGCTCTTTGGTGATTAGAGTCAAGGTATTCAGCCTGGTTGAAATATTCTCTGCCTGCCTTGTCCTTCATTAGTGATAATTTGTCCTCACATTAACTCTTCAGTTCTTATTCCAATTTCATCCTCCAAAGTCACAAACCTGGAGACAGTCATTGATGCTATGACTGTTTCACTATCACTACCCACCTGAAGACACTTAAAGAAAGAAGAAGGAAGTGAGAGGGGGAGTTTGGCAATCCCTCAGTCACTCGACTTCAGGAGTCACAAAGCATTCATTGTAACATGCAAGATACTCTGAGTGTGGTAATTAATTCTCAGACAGAATTCCTGGGCACCTCAAATGAACTTGCACCTATGTGATATCACACCTATCATAGGCCTGCTGCAAGTAGAGAACTGTGCTAGACTCTATGAGAACTGCAAAATCAAACAGCACAGAGAGTCTCCCTCTAACGGTGCATCATCCTGGTATATTTACAAAAATAATACTAATTAAATGTCCTCCATACCTGATCTCACTGTGCCCCTCATGCACATCAGCAATTTGCCTTGTGCCATCCATGCTAACTTTATAAGGCAGTCCCTTGTCACTCTATATATTGTCAACCACTCTACAGACTGAACTCTTGTTGCTGGGGATTACATAAGTATGAGGTCAATATATTGCTGTTAAGTTAGGCAGTGCCTAGGACAGTGCATCTCAAAGTGTGGTCACTGGACCATTTATGCTATATTTACTGAATTGGAATTCCATGGACAGGCATTAAGATATTCATGTTTAACACTCCCCATATGATTCTTTTGGATACTAATATTTGACAACCACTGGGTTAACTTATGGAGGATGTGACAGTATTTCTGTATCTATTGAGGATATATATAAAAACCTAAGTGATGGTTATGACCAGAATGACTAGAACAACTGATTGTCCATTTGCAATGAAGTTCACTGACCATCAGGGGGCAGATGCTCAAAGCAGGAGCTACCTCCATAGTCTACTTCCCACGACACCTCCTCTCCTCTCTCCTGTCAACCCAGCCTCACCCCAGGGAAGCCACCAGCCAACCTCCCATGCCCCCCTCCCTACTGGTTGACCCCTCCCCATAGGCCTTGATCTCTGGCCAGGCCAAGGGGACCCCTCCCATGCACAAATGTGTGCACCGGGCCTCTAGTATGACAATAAGAACAATCCTTACCCATGCTAACGTAGTAGTATAATAATGGCTTTTCAAACTATTGTTATCAGTCAGCAACCCCACCCTCTGTCTTTCCAGAAGCCCTGTTATAGGAGCTATATATTGTCTGTGCCCCTTCACAATGTAGCATGGAAACAATGCTGGCAACCATTAATTTTGGCCCTTAGCAATTGAGTGCTCAATTTTGAATTGGTTTTCTGAGGTCAAGTTAAAGAAGATGGATAGATATTAAGCAAACAATTATGATTACCATTAATCATTATTCTTACTCACCATGAGGCTACCATTGTCTGATAAGAAGGCCATTACAGTAAGTCCCACATGTACTAACTTAAAATCCCTAGGAATAGAAACCTGGGATCTATATTTTTAAGAAACACTCCGTTGCTTCTTAGCAATACAACATGGTCCGTAGACCAACAATGGGGAAACAGTGATCCAGCATAAGGTCTGTAATAAATATCTGTCTCCTAAAGATGAAAGTATCATCATAGTCATGTACATACACTTAAATATAGGCATAATCACTTACCCATGGATATGAATAATGGTAGTTATTTATTCTAAATCTACAAATAACTAAAACATTAACTGCATTATTCCTTATCTCTTATCCTCTTCTTATCAAATGCAAAATGTTTAGGTCCTCTAAGCTGGCTACTCAAAGAATACTCTAGTAACATCATTGGGGGCCTGCTTGGAGACTGGCTTAATATTAGCCAGTCTCCAAGCAGGCCCCCAATGATTCTTGCTTCCTAGTATTCGTTCCCCAGTGTAATCCCCCACACCCACAACAAAGGGGGCTGAACAACAAAGGGGGCTGAACTGTGTAGTCAATAGGGCATTAAGGAAATGACAGAGAATGACATCCAAGACTAGCTACCAAAAGACTGTCATGTCTACCTTTGCTCCCTTGGCTTACTGCGATGGGAAGGTAGCTGCCATGTCATTGAAGCACTCAACCAGCCCTCTGGAGAAGTGCACATGGTAAGACACTGAGGTCTGGCATCAAGAGCCAGCGCCAAATCACAATCCATCTAAGTGCTCCATCTCAGAAGTGGATCCTCCAGCCTAAGTCAAGCCTTCAGATGACTGCAGCTCAGGCAATACCTTGACTACTACTTTATGAAACCCTGGGCCTAAACCACTCAGCTCAGCCACTCCAGAATCCTTGATCCACAGAAGCTGTATGAGATAATGAATGTTTGTTGTTGTCATGTTGTGGTAATTTGCTATG
Source organism: Pipistrellus kuhlii (assembly GCF_014108245.1). Classification (NCBI taxonomy): domain Eukaryota; kingdom Metazoa; phylum Chordata; class Mammalia; order Chiroptera; family Vespertilionidae; genus Pipistrellus; species Pipistrellus kuhlii. Next base: position 8,979,317 of record NW_023425404.1, read on the forward strand.
CTGCAATAGCTTATACACCTAGTTTAACCCAAGATGGCATCAGAGCTCCAAACTTAGGGCTCTCTTTGCAGCCGTTACTGAACAAGCAAATTACTTTCTCCCTTAATTTACTCTACTAAAAGGAATTTTCACAATAGAAAGGTTTTCCTTTTAACGAGCCTTAGTAACAGCCCTACTGTATCAAACAGGATTGGTTTTAAATGAACATCCTTGTACTTCTCTACCTGCCAGGGGAGTTGTGGGGCTTAATTAATTATAGATCTTTGGATGAAAGGAGCCTGAGCACTGAGAATTATCATCAAACAGGACTAAAAAAAAAATGGGGAAAAATATATTTTCTCTATTTGCTTGCTAAATCCATTTCACCTAAGATTTAGCGAAGGCTGAGTCACCTATTGTTTAGAGAATATTTAATTTTTGCTGAGTGCAGGCAGAGAGGAAACAAGCCAGTACAGCAGCAGGTCAGGGAGCCCCTGTCTGTTAGCTTAAAATGGGTCCCTTTCCCTGGCCCTCTTATAGAAAACAGCATTGGCATTTGGATCATCTGCATATTCAAGGAGGAACCCTGAGATGAAATATACATGTGACCTAAGCTCCACCTATCAGAACTACCTTTTAAACCAAAAGCTAGAAAACCCCATGAACATTTACCTGTTCCCTGAGCCAACATTAAGTGGAGGACATACATTTTGAGCTTTTTTATGTCCTAATGATAAATGCTCCTGTCAGAAGTAGCCCAAGAAACCAAAAATGACTCTCCACATCAGAATGAGATGGTAACTGGTAGAGACAAGATAGTACAGTGGAAAAAATCACTAGGACTTACAGCCAAAATTCGAGTTCAAATCCCAGCTCTCCATTCACTCAACAAATGACCTTGATTGAACAAATGACTTAAATGACCTCATGGCAAAAACACAGCTGCCAGTACAACTGCTAGTAATATTGATTGGGCTCTAAATCCCAAAGCTATCATGCCCTCCCCTCCAGGCCACAGTGACATTCAAATCCCAAAGACAGTACCCAAGGAGAAGAAAAAATTAGTTTGCTGGCCATTATTACTGGTGATTTCTATCACCAAGGGGGTTTTGTCCATCCTCCCAGGCCCTGAGAAGTAAGGGAAGGCCTGGAACCTCTACCTCACTCTCCATAACTCTTTAGGGCTTTCTCTTCTGATGTGTCTTCTTCAACAAAACTACAGAATTCCAGCTTGGGAAGACCTAGGCCCTGTCTCTCTCTCTCTCTCTCTCTCTCTCTCTCTCTCTCTCTCTCTCTCTCTCTCTCTCTCTCTCTCTCTTTCTTAAAAAAATATATTTTTATTGATTTTAGGGAGAGAGAAACAAAAACATTAATGATGAGAGAGAATCATTGATTGGCTGCCTCCTACCTGCCCCCTATTGTGGATCGAGATCACAGCCCAATCATGTGCTCTGACTGGGAATCAAACCATGACCTCATGGTTCATAGGTCGATACTCAACCACTGAGTCACACCCAGTCTCTTACATGCATTCCCTTTTCTCTGGGGTTTCTCCACAGGCACACAGAGATTGATGTTCACCCTCACCAAACTAGCAAAATCAGAAAGGTAGGTTTGGCTTTTCGGATTGCTCAGGTGTTCCTAGGTTCTCCATGTGACGCAGCCTTAGTTCACCAGAATCCTGCTGTGTTTAGGGGACCTAAGCGTCACCTAACAACAAGTGGTTCCTCTGCACTGTTTCACCCTTCTGTGCATATATTTAAGTTAGTACTTCATGGCTGAGTAAGAAATTATACAGATGTTCCTGGGCCAATGCTATTATAATCATGCCTAGATAGTATAATTATCTACATTACCTGACTGCTATAAGGATCAAGAAAAATAATGAGGATGAAAAGGCCTGTAAACTTTAAAGCATGGTACATAGGTCAGTTATTATTACATTCTCAGGAAGTTCAATACTAACTCTGACCTAAAGCAAAAGGGCCTGCTCCATAAAGAAGAAAAAAGGTGGGAAGTAGAAGCAAGCTCTGAACAGGACTTACATATCTTCGGCCACAATAGCTTAGAAAGCAAAAACATCTGTTGAGCTGGAGGAGGGACAGTGAGCCTGGGACCTTAATTTATCTAATTTAACTCAACTAGACCTAACCACACTAACAGTCATTGCAACACAACCCAGAGCTTTTCTCAGACCCAAGAGCCATAATGGTATTTCTTGGTGTGTGTGTGTGTGTGTGTTGAATGAGAGGAGGAGGAAAGAAAGTGAAGAGAAGAACAAAGACACTCAGGTTTGGTTTTATTTATAATGTATAATGTGTAACATGAGCTCTTTCAACCAAATTATTGATCTTTATTATTTTAGTTTCAAAGGATCTCAAGGAAACCTATTCCACTCTGCTCCTACACCAATGCCATGCATCGCCCTAAAAAGCCCCTCTATATCATGTCACAAGAAGACACTCACAGAGTAAAGGCCTCATCAAAACAGAAGAGCAAGTCTAGGTTGTATAGACCTCGTATAGATTAGGATTGACAGATCCCTCCTCTGGGACTAATTCCTGAGTTCTAGTTCTGGTCTTGTTTCTGACATTAAATAGCTATCTGACCTTGGGAAAATTGTTTTTAAGAGCTTCAGTTTTCCACCTGTGAAATGAAGATATTAAAACTGTCACCTAGTTACCCTAGGACAATTGTGAGGATTCTATGTAGAAAAATTTTGTATACTGTGAAGTTCTTTGAGATGCAAAACATTATACTATACATTGCCATAGATGACACTAGACCATTTTAAAACATGTATGTCTCTTCTTAATTTCCTTCCCCTCTCCATTTCTTCCTTCTCATATGCCCCACTATTTATCCCTTATATTCACTTTTTCCTCTGCTTACACCTTAGGTGTGTCAATTGTACATAATAAAAACCATATGTGTTGACCAACCCCACTGACAGTGAAGACTTAAGTAAAATGGTTATTCCTAATGAATATTTTTGGAAACCCTTTAAGGATGGATCTATGTCTTGGTGTTTTAAATGAGGTTTGTGAATCAAAGCCAAAACAAACACATTAACAGACTTGTTTGACTTCTGCTCTAAAAAGAATATTGAGATAATAACTATGGTAGTAACAAACACATATATGAGAAACTCCCCCCAAGAGTGCAGATGCCTGAGCATCATCCTCAAAGACCTGAGGTAGTACTCAGAAATGGGCTCTTTTCACAGACTTTCCTCCTCCCCAAAGTGATTCCAATGTCCACTTTGAAGAACCCCAAATCTGGGGATATAGTCAGTGATAATACCTAACAGGATTCAATTCATATTGTATAATTAAATATTCTCCCAAAATAGATAAGGCTTGTGGAGGCCAAAAATAACCTGGAGGAAAGCCACAGTGATAGCCAAGAATCCAAATGATTAAAGCTTTGCCAAGAAAAATTTGTGAACATGGAATAAAACCCTAAATATCTGTTGTTGACTCAGTGACTGCCTATAGACAGATAATTGGTCACAAATATTTACAACACATTAACAATAAGAAGGTCCAGGAGTTATCTAAAATGCAACAAGAATCCTAGCCTGCATTGCTCAGTGGTTGAGCATTGATCTATGAGCCAGAAGGTCACAGTTTGACTCCTGGTCAGGGCACATGCCCAGGTTTCAGGCTCAATCCCCATGGGAGGTGTGCAGGAGGCAGCCAATCAATGATTCTTTCATCATTGATGTTTCGATCCCTCTCTCCCTCTCCCTTCCTCTCTGAAATCAATAAAAATATATTTAAAAACAAATAAATAAAATAAAATGTGGGAAACACAGAGCTCACACTAATGAGATGAACTCAAGGAAGGGTGATTTTAGATATGCAATCAAGAAAACATTCACACCCTGAGATCTAAGACATTGTGGATTCACTTTCCCAAAATGATGGAAGTTGCACTGTGTGGGTGCTACTAGAGGGAAAACTAAATTTGAATTGGAGGACAGGGGAGTCAGCTTCATGATGTTTTATATTTGGTACCTTTTCTGGGAGGTTTCCTCACAAGTCTCCTTGAAACAGGATTAACCCTGATATGTCCTTGTGTTCCAAGAACCAGGTGTTGATCCAGGTTGAGTCCTCAAAGTTTCTGGACTCATCCTATGGCTGCTCCTGTCCCTGTGACCTGGCTGGCACCCAGCAATTTCATGCTAATCTTGAGCCTGCATGGAATTTAAGGAGCTGCTGTCACAGTGCCCCTTTGCCATGGCTTGCAACCTGAAAACATTGATTATTCACAGTGGAAATTAACTATCTAGGTCAGTGGTTCTCAAGTATAAAAGTACCTTTAATTTATCCAGAAAGTGTTTTTCTTTCCAAATAATGCATTTGCCTAGTCCTTATCTCAAACCAATTCAATATACTCTTTGATAATGGGGCCAGGCATCAATGTTTTGATTGATTTTTGAGAGAGTATAAGGAAGAGAGATATAGAGAAAGAAACATCAATGTGAAAGAGAAACACCATTCAGTTGTCTCCAGATATGGAACTGAACCTGCAAACTGGACATGTGCCCTTGATCAGGAATTGAAGTGGTGACCTTTTGGTGCATGGGATGTCATTTAACCAACTGAGCCACACCAACTAGGGTCAGGCATCAGTATTATTTCCAAGGTCTCCGGGTGATTATAAGGTATGAGCAGAACACTGGTCTAGATCATGATTCCTATGATTTTTATGTACATTAAATTTCCTGGGAATATTTTTTTAAAATAATACCAGGCCCCATTCAAAAAAAATTAAACTTAATTGGTTTGATAGTCTGATTGATGTTTCTCTGTCTCTGGATCTGTTTTTGTTCATCAGTTTATATTGTTCATTATATCCCATAATTGGTCTGGGATGACACTTAATTACCATTATTTTTTAAAAGCGGGTTAGGTGACTTTAATATATAACCAAGTTGAGAAGGACTCTCTTTATAAAAAGAGCTCCAGCAAATCAAATTCTAAACTTAATGTCACCCTTCACCTTTGACCTGTCCTATTCTCATGTCCCCTGGTATGAACCCTGCTTTGCTTGTTGAATGTCTATGTCAGTTAGCAGCTTCACCATCTTCTCTGATACCCATCTTTGACTCTACCCTCTTCCTCATTACTGCACCAAAAAAAAATGGCAATCATCTCACATACCCATTCTTACTTAAGGCAATATGCTTCTCTCATCAAGAAGCTTGTATAGCCAAAGCCAGTTTGGCTCAGTGGATAGAGTGTCGGTCTGTGGACTGAAAGGTCCCAGGTACAATTCTGGTCAAGGGCATGTACTTTGGTTGCGGGCACATCCCCGGTGGGAGGTGTGCAGGAGGCAGCTGGTCGATGTTTCTCTCTCATTGATGTTTCTAGCTATCTATCCTGCTCCCTTCCTCTCTGTAAAAAATCAATAATATATATATATATTTTTTTTAAAGAAGCTTGTATAACTTCTTAATAGATATCCATCCCCTAACTCTTATCTACTGTGGTAAACTGACTGCAGAATCAGCTCAAATTCTTCACACCTATCTGTAACCAAACCCTTTAAATTATGAGTTTGCTGCCCACTCACCTAGAAACAGTCTGTGCAGTCTATTTGTCCAACCTGTGCCTTATGACTTGCAGCAGTCAATAGAATGCAGCAGAAGTAACAGTGTGCCAACTGCAAGGCTAGGCCTCAAAAGGCCTTGCACGTGCCCCTCTTTTCATTGCTGTTCTGTGGTCACCATTAGAATGTCCCTGTGCTACCCTAAAATCAAGCCTAAGCTAACCTGAGGATAAGAGACCGCAGGGAGCAAAGCCAAGCCATTCAGCTAAGGCACCAAAGATGTATAGAGCCCAGCCAAGATCAGCAAAGCCAACCAGTGTATCTGCAACTGCTCTCAGATGCATGAGTAAGCCACTGTATACCCAGACCAGATCAGCCCATCTGTCCAGATGACCCAAATTCATGAGAGATAATAAATGGTTGGGTAGTTTTAAACCACTGAGTTTTGGGGTAATTTGTAACAAAGCAATAGTCAACTGGTATGCTTGCCTGATAAAAATATTTAGGCATAATGAAACTACCATTAACAATAATAAGAGTTCTAGATTATTATTTTTTCTTAATAAGAGGAAGAATAAAAACAAAGGTGGATGAGAACTCTGTGTATGTCTGTGTTCTCAAGTTTAATACCGATGATATTTTCTTTAAAATTATGTAGATGAACACCTCCTAACACAATAGTACCATGCAATATCAGTGCTCACATTTGCATATGCTCCCACAACCGCATTGGTGCCAGTAGTAAGGTATAATATTAATAGTCATGGGCAGTGATGAAAGAACAGAGGTGGATCCAATATGTAGAAGATATATTCATGCTAAGCAAAGCCCAAATAACACCACTGTGCACTATACAAACAGTATTACATAGGGGCTGGAATAGAGAAAAGTGAGGGGGAAACTTGAGTGAATACATAGCATACAGAGTATAGGAAAGTCCTAACTCTAAATGACCTGGCCATAGCAAATGATACTATATTCACATCATTCATACAGATTTATTTTTCTCTAGATTATAAACTGGTCACATTTAAATTAAGGATGCTTAATTTAAATATTTGTATTGTTATTTGTAATATATAAAATAACAAACTTTATTTTTATAAATATACAGGTAACATCATAAAAATAATTTAACACAAATTGAAGGGTGGAGTGCTGCCAATTTTATCTTTAAAAAATAAATCTATTCATCATTCATGTCTGAGAAACTCTGTATCAGTGTGTTTAATCCTCATGTCCACACTGTAAAGTTGATGTATTGCCCTCAAGTAAAGGGTAAGGAAATGGATGATGGGGAAGGTTAAGTGACTTTTCCAAGCCTGGAAACAGGCAGAGCTGGGATTCTGAGTGCTGGCCTCTCAGATTCCAAAAATTGCATTTTGTTATGGGTCAAGTTTACCTCTCTCTATATAACCTTCTCTAGAGCTCCCTTTAGCCTTTGGATTATACTCTAATTCCTCAGCAAAGCATCTCAGCTTCTCCAAAAGCTGTCAAACCATTTTGTCAGCTTGGTTCCTTTCTGCACCTCTCAGTCCACTCTGTTTCATCATCCCCTTCCACTGCTCTCCTCTGCCCACAGAAATCCTACTGAGGCCCAGACCCTTTCAAAACAATACAAACGTTGGGGCCTGATTTTCCAGCATCTGACAGACATGATGATGACTTATTTAACTGTGTCTCCACCCTTGAGGGCAGTGACTATGGTTTTTATTTCTGTGGAGATGATAGGATGGGTTTTGTAGCATAAAGACAACAGATGTTCACTGTAGAAAACTGAAACAATACCAGAGAGTGGATTTTTAAAAAGAGGCTTTAAATTACTGTCACTTGGTGATATTTTTCCCCATATCATATTTTTAAAATTTTCCAACACTGAGAGAATGCTATAGACTCAGTTTTATGTCCTGTTTTTCTTTTTCCGTTAAATTATTAAAGCATGAAGATTTTGTCACATTGGATCATATTTATTAAAAAATAATTTTAATGGTTGCAACTCTATCATATATGGGTTCCATCATTTATTTAATGTTTGCCAATCTTTAGGCATCCAAACCATTTCCACAGTACACTTTTCCTCTAAGTAAAACCATGGTCATATCTTTGTATATAAATTTTTTCATAGAAAATTCTTAGATTCAGAATTGAAGTATTTTGTGTTTCTTCATGACCAGAATATATTCATTTGTTTTGCACACAATCCTATGAACACTTGCACTAATGCCCATGCCTGGCACAAAATAGGCTCTCAGTTAAACATTGTTAAGTGAATTAACAAATATGTGAATGAAAAAGATGAATAGTAGGTATTCAATCCAAACAAACATTTTAGAGTCAACTATAAGATATGGAAAACTAATTATATTTTGAGAACAAATATGAATGTTAATGGATAAATAAAAGTATGACTAAGAGCCGAATCCAGTTTGGCTCAGTGGATAGAGCGTCGGCCTGCGGACTGAGAGGTCCCAGGTTCAATTCCAGTAAAAGGCATGTACCTTGGTTGCGGGCACATCCCCAGTACGGGGTGTGCAAGAGGCAGCTGGTCGATGTTTCTCTCTCATCGATGTTTCTAACTCTATCCCTCTCTCTCCCTTCCTCTCTGTAAAAAAAAATCAATAAAATATATTAAAAGAGAGAGAGAGAGAGAGTATGACTAATAGAATTCTGGAAAGGAGTAATGAGTGGAAGGCAGTATGGAGGCATTGACTCTAAATTCTTCCCAGCAAGGAGCCAAAAGCTGTTGTCTTAATTTCATAAATCAATAAAGTATACTGACATCCTGGTGGTAGAACAGAAAAAGTAGGACAAGAAACATTTTAAAGTTTTAGCCCTATAGAAGGAGCCATGGGGGAGATTATTTTACTTTTTTGTTGCTTCCGTAAACATTTTAATATTTTTGCAATGTATACAATTGCTTTTATAGATTTTGCTTTCCTTTTTTTATTATTGCTTATGTCATTTTAATTTTTTTGTAGGCATAATGCTGGCAGTTATACACTCACAGCTTTTTGGTTGTTTTTTTTTTTTAATATATTGTTATTGATTTTAAAGAGGGGGGAGAGAGAAGGAAAGGGAGAGAGAGACAGAAACATCAATTATGAGAGAATCATTGATCAGCTGCCTTCTGCATGCCTCCACTGGGACCAAGCCAGCAACCCAGGCATTTGCCCTTGACCAGAATCAAACTCAAAAACCTTCAATCCACAGGTCGACACTCTATCCACTGAGCCATACCAGCTAAGGCTGTCTTATTAATTTTAAAAGTATTAAGGACAAGATCGTAATTAACCTTTTGCTACTGAGAGAGAGAAATTAAGTCAGGCTGTCTCGTCTAAGTCCTCAGAGAGTCCCTTCCATGGGTATAGATCAACAAATTCTTAATTCTCTTTCCTACATGAGTCCAGATTACAAGACAACTCTTAAGTCTTCCCTTCCCATTATCTCATCATCACCCCTACTCCCAAGTCACAAGTGTATTTCACCCAAAAAGTCCTCTTATAAAATAATACTAGATTAAAATTAAAATCCCATATAATAAAAGGGTAATATGCAAATTGACCCTAATGGTGGAACAACCAGAAAAATCACCAACACAGTCACTATGAGGTACTCTGACCACCTTTCAGCCTCTTTCCCCAGCTGGCAGGCTCCAATAACCCAATGGCAAATGGGGAAGCAAAGATGAGTGGCATGGGACACAGATGGCACCAGGCTAAGGTCCCTGCCCACCAGTCACCCCACCCATTAAGGGCAACCCACCACGGGGGAAGGGTTGGTGAGTAGGCGAAACAGCCAACCTCTCCATTCCTCACCCTGGCCAGCAGGCTCTGATCACCTAATGGAGAAAAAGGTTCTGGGTGTGGGTGGTAGCAGGGGGCAGGGCCAGCTGCGGGCAGCTAGGGAAGGTGGCCCTGATTGCAGGCCAACCCTAGGGACCATATCAGCACATGAATTTCGTGTGCCAGGCCTCTAGTGTATAAATAAATAAGCATTATAAAAAGAACAGGAAATAACAACTGACAATCTCTATAAATAAAGGTCAATGAATATTTTATAAAGGGGAAATACTGAACATTTCTGTTTTACATAATGATCTATGCAAAAATAATGTGCAAAGGCTGGCTGGAGGAGGCAAATGCAAATGTATTCAGTAAAAATTTACTGATACCTGCTGCATCTAGAAGAACCCCAGCAGTGGCCACAATGACTTTCAGGAAGGAAGAAAATTCTATGGTTTCCATTGGTCTATCTCCAATATTAATGGACAGAAATTTGGTACCATTCTTCTGTGTTGTGCCTGTGTACATCTGTTCACTTAATATAATTAATATGAGTATATTGAGTACCTACTATTTGCTCATAATCATGGAAGAAAGCAGAAAGAAAAATTTAATTTAGTGAGCATCTACTGTGTGACAGAATAAGTGAGAATAATCATTATACGTGTGGACATATGTGATTATTGTTCCTTAAAGAAAAGAACAGGACAGAGAATTCCAGCAAAAGTCCCTAATTCTTCCATTTTTAGACCATCATACAGGAGGGTGAGATAGGCCATAGGAAGGCTTTTTCAAGGCTCCAGGAAATGGCTTCTATGTCTGAGGCACCAGACCAACACCATTTCAGTCACTGAAGTGGAGAACATCATTTGGCTATTATTAAATTACTATAAAACTGTATCCACAGACTTACACCAAGTATGGTAAATTGTCCCTGAGAGATGGGTTAGAAATGGGGTAGATTTACCCTGTAGTGGGACAGGCTAAGAAAGTAAGGTTTTTTTAAATTAGGTTGTAAGCCAACTGTCAGGAAGTGGGCAGAGTTGTAGGGACAAGTAGGTGGCATTCAAAGGATAGAAGAAAATTAAGATATTTAGTTCCTAGTCATATAGGGCAAGGAAGTCAAATCTACTCATATCCAAAGCCTTTTTACTCCTCATCCCTTTATTCAGTAAAATGGCTTTGTCCCAAGAGTGGAATAAAAGTCAGCCTTTAATTACTCTGAAACAGAGAAAATGAAAGGAATGATAGATGATAGATAGATGCATGCATGTATACATACATACATACATACATACATACATATATACATATATACGTAATAGATGAATAGAGATATAGATGGTAACATATGTCTGTAGGCCTGCAGTTTGGGGAATTTACCGATCCCCTTTCTAATTCACTGTTGCATCTCTCAGAGCCTTTATTCATTCATTCTACTCATTTGTTGGATGAGTTAACAAGTGAATAACTGTCACAAAGTTGAACACATAAGGATTCAAATCAGTGTCCAATTCTAGATGAGTACGGCTGGGACTCCCAATGCCATTTGGAACAGAAGCAAAGTGTTGACTCCAAATTATTACTGAAAGAGGAAGGTTCATGACTAATGACACATTCTGAGGCCTTGAGGCCTTACCCTGGGAAAAGCATCTTGCTCTTCAACCCATGGGATAAGCCTGGATCAGCTGCCACAAAATCTCACCCTCATTACTTCCATTGCTCAACCAATGTGTGTTAGAAGCCATTTAAGATGAAGAGTAGACATCCCTAGGATATGTTTTGAATGACAAGGTCACTGTCATTAGAAGAACTGACAATGCTAGGGGAGGAAAGGACTATACTAAATAAGAACTACATTTAATTACAGTCATTTTACTTATTCATTTTGCCAAGACCACTTACTGGGTAATGATGATGGAAAATAAAGGAGGAGGGACAACAGAGCACGAATTCTCTTTTTATTTTTAATAGTAAATAAATGAAGACATCTGATCATGGGAGCTGGAGAGACAGATGTTTTAATTAGCACATCCTGAGGTGCACACTGAGGCAGGGGAGGTCTTTTTTCATTGCAGTTGGTGTCTATTTAGAATACAATTACTACTGTTGTCTCATATGTTAAACTCTATCTTTCTGAAGTGGACAAGGTAGACAAACCCCCATCCACTTTTCAGAGAAAACCCATAAGCACACCTGGCAACAGCCTCCCCCAAAGACCTGTGTTTCTGCCTCTCTGAAGTCACCTGCTCTCTGCAAGAGAAAGAAGGGGAATGGCTATTATGGAGATGGGTAGCATCACACCCACCCCAGAAGTATCCATGGATTGCCTGTGCATCCAAAGGGACCAGTGAAAATTCAGGGGAGCCTTAAGAGAGGACCAGGATGCTAATCCTCCTTCCTAGAAAGAGGAAGTGCCCATATGCTGAGGGCCATGCAATAGGAGTTGTGCTTATGGCCTTATCTGGTTTATCTCTCATGCAAGCCTGTGGGGAAAGGATCTCTCTCCTCATTTTATTAGAAGGAAATTTAAAGATCACACAACTGTTAAGTGCAAAGCTAGAATTCGGAACCAGTTCTCTCTAGCCCCATGGCACGCCCCTGCTCAATAGAAGAAAACTGATCTCTGAACAGGTCCAACTTCAGACTTGTACATATTTTATTTAGGAAGTAGTCTGGAAATACACACTTGAGTGATTCTGATTTGCTAATTGAATTTTCTGAGGTGAGAAAAATCTTAAGATTTTGGCCTCAGCAGTTCTCACAGCTCACAGTTATTCCTGACAGCTGGGGAAACAAATTCAAAAGCCTGAAAGCTACCCTAAATGCCTAAAACAGGTCAATCTGTTATATCTGTAGTTCTCTTTTTCCCCACAGTTTTACAAATGCCTCTTTCCCTCTTTAAATCAGGGCTTAGTTCTCTGACTAAATGGTTGGATTGCTAGGTGCTGGAAATGGAACCCCAGGGAAGAGACAATGTCCCATTACCAGAATTACTTGAATGCAAACTAGGCTGAAGTGTGATAGAACACCATGCAGAAGTAGTTGCATATTGGCCATGACAACAGGACTATCTATCCCAAGCATCTCTGTAAGGACATTTCCACACACAAAGAAGGAACATCCAAGTGCCACCAGACACGCAGAGCAAAACCCCTATGTCTGGAGTGGACTGAGATTGGCAATATGGCTCTACAAAATAGGTCTACTTCTCTCAATACAGGTTGGAAATGAATGTTTCTAAACACTTTTGTAAGGAATGATATGTGATTCCTCAGAATATCTTTTAATTTAGAACTTAGCTTTGCAGTGTTAATTAACAGAGCATCTCACACAGCTTGACACTTACGCACACATGTGAGATTCATGAGAGCTGTCCCAGGAAAATGACATTAGAACATCCTAACACATTAGTGTCAGAATCCCTTGTGATTAGACTTTAACCTTGTGATTAGAATTTGACAATCCATGTGTTAGTGTGTGGACATTTAAAATTGTTTCTGTGGCTATCTGTCTCTCAGTTAAAGAGTATTTAAAATTGTGCCTACTGGCCTGCATTCACACGTGCTTATCTCCAGTTACACATGGGGTATAAATAAATATTTGTAGAGGGAGTTAGGAAAATGCACAGGCACACTGACTGATTAGTCCATGGGAAAACTTCTAAATGTTCTTCAGATGTTCATAGGAAGCAAAAAGAAAAGAAAAACCCTAATATCACAGATCACAAGGCATCTTCCCAGTAAATTATTCACATACCAACTAATTAGTGACCCAGGAGAGACAGAATCTCAGAGGCAGCCCGTGATCCTTTCATTACATTTATTTGTGTGCACAGCATCCCCATTTTGACCCTTTTTGTACCCATTATTGCCACCTGCTCCTGCCCATAAAGTAGTTCCCTTTGTCAAGGAATCCACAACCCATTTTGTCATTCACATCCACACACTCTATCACTTAATAACAATGTGAGGGAACTTTGGTTTTTTTCACCATCACTCCGTTCTCTACATGTCGCCCATGGCACCACAAATTCTCTATCAGGCACTTCCAGAAAGTAATCCTTCAGGTTCAGCGAGGAAAAGCATAATCCTGGGATCTCCTATCAGGCACACAGAAATCCTTCCAAGGGCTGCGACGAGGTGCAGAATAAGAGGGTGATGATATTTAGTGCAGCAAAAGCCAACTTCACATTTAACCAGCATCCTTCCTCATACACTGAACATGAACTCCTTTTCACTGCCAATACTCCCATGAGATAGACAGCCAAGCAAGCATCATCTTTTTTCATTTTCCAGAAAGGATACCAAGGCACATGGAGGTGAGATAATGTGCCCAAGGTCACATAGCTAATCAACATTAGCTACCTTTTGATTACCTTATCAAAGTTCATACACTCTTTCCATTATTCTCTTGATTCCTTTCATTTCAACAACAATAAGATGTAACCAGGTGTCCAGCAGAAACTTCAGTACATTACCCACGTGCCTCTACACCTCCCCACTGAGTAAATGGAGAAGTTGAAGTGTAGGACATGGGAGGGAGGAGGCTGCCTGTGTTGGGAATAAAATCCAAATTGACTCAAAGGGAAAAGGGGCATCTTCCAAATGCCCAGAGAGCACTAATGGCACATTTTCAGAGCTGAAAGTCATCTCGGACTCAATCTATCCTGAGGCAGGAGTCCCTTCTCCAATCACGCATTGCCTTGTGCCATACGTATTTCTGTGAGACTCTTCTGATTAGTCAGAGGGTTCCAAGAAAACACCCCAGTGGAATTTGGGACACTCCTTTATAGCCAATTGGTGAGATGTTACACTGGATATTCTTCTCGAAATCTCTGTTTGGAAGAGAAGCAACTCTAGATTAGTAGCTAAGTTTTGGTCTCCTTCCTCTCTCCAATAAGTCTGGCTTTCATTCCAAGAAAGAGAAGGTTCTCACTCTCTTTACAAGGAGGAAAATGAGCAGGTCCCTAGCAGTCCTGAAATCAGAGTTTTCTAACCTGAGAGGTCCTCTCCTTGACACACCCCACTACATGTGCAGGTGCCATCTGCCCCTCACCACCACCTGTGGGGACCGGGGCCCAGAGCACTCATGTAAGAGGTAACTGCTTTTTTCATAAATGAATAATGTATTTTTTATCTTCCAAACCAGGCATTGTGTCTTCTGTTAGTATATATACTAACAGTTGTGTGTGTGTGTGTGTGTGTGTGTGTGTGTGTGTGTGTATACATCCATATGTATTTGGGTATACATGTGGCGGATGTATACACATGTGTATACCTAACACATGTGTGTATGTACACATACATATGTTTATCATGCGTGTGCATGTATATACCACATCTATGGATATACATACATACATTAACTTTGCATGTGTGTAATCACACACATATGTATATAGTGTATAACTGTGTCAGACTAACTTGTTAGCTTGAAAGTAGGCTATAGCCCCACCCATCACAGTTTCTGACTTGAATAATCCTAAATCTCAGTTCAGTGTTCTTTCCACTGACTCTACAGAAATGAGAGACTGTAAGAAAAGAAGAGAGTCTGAGAAAACATGAGAAACAGCATATACACAGAAAAGCTATGAAGGTAGAATAGTGTAGTAGAGATAGAAAATTAGTAAGATAGATTTTTTAAAGTGTGAAGTCAAACACAGGAGAAAAAAAAAAGAACCTCCCGAAACACTTGAGCCAGTAAATGAGAAAAGCCCTTACACACTCACATTTTCTTTAGGGTCCCCCTTGAACATACTATATGAAAAAATCAAGGCATAGAGAGCTAAGCAGGCCTATTAGCCTGCCTTAGTCAACTGCTCAGACAAGCCTCAGGGAAGCAAATGAGCAGCTTTCAGTGTCTTCCTTTATGAGATTTATTTCCTCCCCCAATTCTTACGGAAATGCTGTCACTGGGAGCCTCTGATTTGAGATCTCCTATAGTAAGAGGGGGAGGTTGTCACATGCAGAAAAACAACAGTGCCACTTGCCCTGCAATGTTTACAAAGGGGCAGACCATGCCAGACACACCCGCACCACTGACAGGTCCGAGAAGAGGTAGGATGGACAGCAGCAGCCTGCTGAACACTGTGTGTTTAGATGGTCAGCAAGACATTTGATGCGTATCTGAAAATTATACTTGCAAATTCATTCAAATTGACTAAGAGAACACCACACAGCTTTCCTTTGCTAAAACCACAAAACTGTAAAACAGGAGAAGCAGAAGAATAATTAGAGAGCAAAGCCTGGAACATGGAGGAGGTTCGGAGGGTTGGTCAAGCCTCTGAGTAGCCAGTGCAGCTTCATGAGTTGGGTTTCAGGCCCAAGAAGGGAGAATAACTGCCCTCTGAGGACAGGGGGTGGCTGGCTGTAGAGCTCTTCACAAATCAATCACTCCCAAGGGCCTTCTCTATGGAATGGGGACAGTGGTACTAATGGACCTCGTGGAGCTATTGCTTGGAAAAGAATAAAAATGTTCTGAAGGTACTTTGTAAATACAAAGTGCTGTACAAATGGCAATAATAATGTCAAATTTTATTTAACATCTTCATTAAGTACTCAGAGTAGAGCAGGCAGGCTGTTAATGAAATCTGCAGAGAGTACTAAATTGGGCACTGCTGGCAACAGTGTGGTTGGACAGGCAAACACCCAAGGGATACCACGCACTGTCAACAAACCTCCAGGATGGCAGGTCTGGTCCTTCCCTCAGCTATCAACCACCCTGCTGCAGGGAACCCTGGTGGGGGTAGTCTGGGAAAAACACACTGAGCCTTCTCCTCACCACCCTGTGCTTACCCAGGTAAAATGGGATTAAAATGCACAATGGAGAGGATGTGAAAAGAGGAGCATGAGAGCTGTCCTAGTGTCCACCTAAGAGGTTCCAGTGTAGCGTGTTGGGCCTGTCTCATTCCTAAGTCATGGTGATGGCTGCTCACAGGCCATATGCTGATGCAATCACATCAATTAGTGGCCTCTCTGGGAAGTTGATGCTGATTCTCTCAAGAGTTGGGGCTACAGACTTGGGTTCCAAGACATCATACCCTCTCTGGGCTTCTGTCTTAAAAAAAAAAAAAAAAGAAAAAAAGAAAAAGAAAAAAGAAAGAAAGAAAGAGAGAGAGAGAGAGAGAGAGAGAGAGAGAGAGAGAGAGAGAGAGAGAGAGAGAGAGAGAAGAAGGAAGGGAAGGGAAGGGAAGGGAAGGGAAGGGAAGGGAAGAGAAGAGAAGAGAAGAGAAGAGAAGAGAAGAGAAGAGAAGAGAAGAGAAGAGAAGAGAAGAAAAGAAAAGAAAGGAAAAGAAAGGAAAAGAAAAGAAAGGAAAAGAAAAGGGCAGAATTTGAAGCCCATACCTGGTGCCATGTGAGCAGGAAGGCCAAGATAGTAAAAATCAGCTTTGCAGGCTCATGGCTATGCCACAAGGGCAAATCAAATAAGCTTCTGGCAGGACATAAACTCCTTACCATGTCTTACATGACTCTTCATGACCCAGTCCTTGCTTATCTTTCTAGCCTTCCCTCTTACTACCCACAAATAGCATTCCAGTCATGCTAAGCCATGGCTAGCTCCTTAATATATGTATACGCTGTTCCCTCTACTTATTCCTCTTTTCCCTCCTTGCTTGACTAAATCAGCTCTCAGCTTTCCCACAGCTGCTCTGAATACTCATCTTCTATGCACCCACTGCACCTTACACTTTTCTCATCATAGATCCTGACTCAACAATTGTTTATTGACTACCTTCTCCGAGCTAGGCACTGTGAAAATGATATGCCATTTAAAAAGACACACAATTCCTATCTCACAAGAGAGAATGATTGTCAAACCTGGCTATAGGTTAGAATCACCTGGGAAACATTTTAACAATATCAATGCCATTTCAATTTAATTGGTCTGGAGTGGGGCCCTGATAATGCTCAGCAATGGCAGTGTTTGGAGTTACTTTGGAAGATGTATAAAATACTGATGCCTTGTGTTGCTACCCCAGGGCTAATAGATAAAAATGTCTGGAAGTGGGGCTTGGACATAGATATATAGGCTTTTTTTTTTAATATCCAAGAGATTCTAGTCTATGGCCATGGTTGAGAGTCATAGAAGAATAGACATAAATACTTATCCTATCACTAAGAATGGCCTGTTTATTTACCTACATCCATACTTATCTATGAATTTCTTGAAAGCTAAGATCTTATCTAAGATATTGTTTTCAGTACATGACATTGTACTGGCACACAGTAGATAATCACTAAATATTCACTGAAAGAAGAAAGGGCAAACCCAATGTTCAGCAGTATATTAGTATTCTAAGGCTGTCATATCAAAGTACTACAACTGGGTGGCTTAAAAACCAGAAATTTATTATCACAGTTGTGGAAGCTAGAAGTACAAGTTCAAGGTGTTCCAGGGTTTGTGCCTTCTGAAGGTTATGAGGAAGAGTCTGTTCTATATCTCTCTTCTAATGTCTGGTGGTTGCTAGCAATTATTGGTACCGCTTGGCTTATAGATGCATGACCGCAAATTTCTGGCTTCATGCTCAGCTGGCATTCTCCTATGTGCATGTCTGTCTCTGTTTCCAAATGTCCCCTTTCATAAGGAAGCCAGTCATATCAGATTAGGATCCACCCTTCTGACCTCATCTTATCTCGACCATCTGTAAAGACCCTATTTCTAAACAAGGTCACATTCACCTTCATATTTTGGGTTAGCACTTCAATATCTTTCATGAGGACACAATTCAATTCATAACAAGTGGGAATGATTTCTTGTGCTGGAAGAATGAGGGAGAGGTGGAGGGACAGTTGGACAAACTCAGTTATTTTGGTTGAGTGAGATGCTTCCTTATGCTGAATCATAGCTCCCTGTTCCAACTTGACTTCAACCGGAACTTCCAGCAACTCTTTGCTAAGCAAAAAGGCACAAAGTAGGCTAACAGTTGGCAAAATGGTGAATTAGCAAACACTGTCTGCCCTCTCTCCTCCCAAGGCACCTTGCCTACATTCCAGTCCTGGATCAGTTTAAGGTATGGAGCTGTCTGCTGCATCCAAACAAGGAGGCACACATTTCCCTATTTCCGTATAAGATAGCATGTGATTTAGTGTAATGCATTGCCCTCCTGAGAATATTGGGAATTTACTTAAATATTCATTGGGGGCGGGGAGGGACTCTAGCAACACTAAAAAAAAAAGAATAAATTCTCAAGAGTAGAAATGGAGGCTTTTCATCAGGAGAGTTCTAGAGAAATGGGGGAGGGCAAAGAGGAATTTCTTGGTGACAGTCTCCCCTTCTGACTCACCCTCTTCATCTGAAACACACAGGACTCATTGGATTTGCCTCCTGTAAGTTGTTCTAGGTCACTCTAGGAAAGAGAAAGCTTTAGAAAATATAACTTCTATTCCACATTGTATCCAGGCATCATTATGCTTAGTAACCATATTCTATGAAGGACCTCTTTATTTTTTTTCCCCTAATGGGAACTCAGAACTTGATCTACATTCAACCACACAAGTTGACTCTTTCCTAGGGTGCTCCTAGCAGTCAGAACTCTCTCAACCTGTCCCAGTGGCAGCCAGTGCTGGCTGTGGCCCTGTCCTGGGCACTGCCCTAGTGCCATTCTTTAGTAAACCAATTGCTTAGGCCACAGCTGCCAAGCTGGGATGGACATATTAATGAACTCCGATTTATGAGGAAACTTTTCCAATATGTTTCTGGGGATTTGAATTTCATTAAACCAGCTCTCAACTCTTCAGTTATTCTCACCAAGGTTTTCAGCCATTCTGAAACACTGTTAGTTATGAATGATAGTTGTCATTGGAGATGATAATGCAGGGGATCTAGAAGGTTCTGCATATTTTCCTCGTAGCAAGGAAAAAGTACTAGACCAGGAGCCATAAGACATGGATTCTCAGCATGGATCAGTCACCAGCTAGATGTCGGGAAAATCACTTTCCTCCTCTCATGCTCAGTGTTATCAGATGTTAAATGGGGATATTAATAGCCAGGCACTCTTCCAAGTATTTTACATGCATTAAAATGCTTAATGCTCCCAACATCCCTGTGAAGTAATACTATTATATTCTATTTTAAATAAGGCAAAAAACACAATTGGACTTCTTGGGAATGCTTTATCAAGAATATTATTTTTGATAAATAATTATCCATCATGAATTATTTTAACATGGAATGCATAACCATGTTTTTAAAATGTAAATAAAGGAAAAACTAGTGCTATTCTCTTGTATTGGTATGTAATACTCAGGTTTATGCATCAAAATAAAAATCCATTAAAATATTCCTGTTTTTTAAAAAATTATTGGTGCACAGAGCATTAGTTTGCCTGAATTCATACCACAAGTGACAAGTGAGCTAAAATCTGAACCAGGTAATCTGGCTCTGCCTTTTTTTCTCTTGAATACTATGCGATAATAATCCTATATAATAAAAGGCTAATATGCAAATAGAACAACATCAGAACAACTGAACAACCGAACAACCAAACAACCAGTCACTATGATATGTGCTGACCACCAAAGGGTATGTGTAGAACACAGCAGGCATTGTCCATGGTGGAATGGTGAAGCAGGTGAGTGGGGACACCAGACCAAGGCAGGGCACCAGTTGCTGTCATTGGAGTGAGCCTTTGTTGGTTAGTGAAAATTCTTTGCTTCTGCACACCATGGTCCCACCTGGCACTTGCACCTGCTGCTGGCACCAGCCCTACTCATATCCACAGCCAGTTCTAGAGCCACCACTAGTACCCGCTGCTGGTGCCTGATGCCAGTCCTGATCACTTAGTGTTATCAGTGGGTGCAAGCAGCAGCTGCTGGCCCTGATCACCCATGAGGGCTTCTCCACCTCCCCCTGCTCCTGAGGGGTGATCAGGGCAGCAGCTGCCACTCACACCTGCCACTGGTGCCAGTTCCAATAGCTCTGCACCATCAGCAGGTTTGAGCAGGGCCAGCACCTTCAGCCAGGGGGAGTGGTGGCAGCGAGGCCACGGGCAGACAAGGAACCAAGAGGCCACAGTAGGAGGGGCCTGGCAGGGACACAGTAGTTGAGTGATACCTGTACCTGTGCCTACCACAGCCTTGTGGCCCAGAGTTCCTTTCAAGGTGCACCAATTTGTGCACTAGGTCCCTAGTGGCATCATAATAACAGTAACCACATCACCAGAAGTAGTAAAGATTAAATGAGACAATGTTCCTGTGAACTTGGCAAAGTATTAAATAAATGTTGACTTTTTAAAATTATATCATGGAGTAGAATTTCAATCATTGTTGGGCAGATGGGAACTGTCTGGAAGTCTCTTCCTGATGATGCAGCCTACAGTTTGCTAGATTCCACTGTTTCCCCAACTTGATGGAGAAATGTCAAAAGGACAAAACTGCCTGAGTTTAGAGAAAAATGTCCAGTTGAGCTAATGCACCACCCCATTCTGATGCCTGTAAGATAAAGGCAGTCCTAAGAACAGCTGGAGAGAGTGGTAAGATCTTCTAATGGAAAAATAGCTCCCCTATCTAGATGTGACCCTGCATAACATGCTGCCATCTTGGTTTAAGGATCGCCTTCTACTTGCCCAGGAGGGATTCTCAAAACGCAAATGCTGATCAGAAGAAGGTATGCCTTGAGTAAGTGTGCATCTGCCAACTGTAAGTTCATTCATCCTGATCTTTTGTAGGATAATCACTTATGTGAGCTCTGGATATCTACATGAGAAGAGAATACAGAAAGCCAGAAAAAAAACATCCTAAATGTTGTATATGTCACAACTTGGTGTTGGGCCATTTGGGTTTGAAGGACATTGATTTAGTTTTTTATTTCAATTTGTACTGGGAGACAGCATGGGCAGGACACAGAAGAAACTAAGTTTACAGAGCATAGACCAAACATCAGGCGGGTGGAGTGTGACTTCTCCTGTATTGTTCTCTTTTATTCTCACAATAATACTGAAACGTAGATATTCTCAACTTCCATAATCACTGCCAGTTTTCCCCCCCTTCTTTTAATGGGTAAAGAAATGTCAGATATCAGTAATTTGCTAGGGTCCCATAAGTTGTAATCAATACATCCAAACTATAACTCAGACGTGACCAATTTTAAAGTGTGGTTTTTGTGCCGCCCACACTACATGCACAAGCCACTTGACCTCACACAGCCTCCGGTCCCCTCTGTGGCCTGATGGGAGACATAACCAGAGAGAGGTCATACAGAGCAGCTAATGAAAGAGTCCACAAGCCCATCCCTATTCTTCCTCCTCTGCCCTCACTGCTCATTCAGATGCAAAGCTCCAGGACTTGAAAGAAGAAATAGTAGGCAAGCAAAGGCCCAGAAAAGACACACACACACACACACACACACACACACACACACACACACACACTACACACACACACACACACACACACACACACACTTCATATCAAGCACCAACATTGGAAGCATGGACTCCGCTGCCTGCCAAGCTCCTATGCGGCTGAGAGGAAAATTATTTACAGCAAGGTCTGGCCTCTTGCGACACTGTGTAATTCAAGGCAATTGCACTTCCAAATAGATCTTTTAGGAGAAAATCAACAGTGGCTTTGCTTTCAATCTACTGGAAAATAAAGTCCTGTGAATGTGTTACATAAGTCCACAGCAGGCGGAGTGAGGAGCACAGGTGCTCACAGCTCTGCCAAAAAGGTGAGGCTCTGGTCCTCCATGCCTCCAGGGGCCCCAGCTTACTCTTCCCTAGGCTTTGGTTTTGTGAATTTGACCATGGCTCCAGGGAGAGAGCATGATGGGTATAAAGCCCACCAAGACCATCAGCTGAGGTTTCAGGGGAGAAATAGAACCAGAGAGGCGAGGATCAGAGAATAGTCCTTCCCTACCCAACCTCAGTCTAATCTAATACAATATGGTAACAGCCACCAAACACACCACACTCACACACACACACAATACCTATGCCAAAATCTTTTCCCTGTTTCTCTACTCTTTCATGTTTATTTTTCATTATAAAATAAAAAATATATATAGCATAAAGAAGTTGTTGAAAGTACAGAAACACAGAAAGATGAAAATAAATGGCCCACAACCCCATCACCCAAACACAATCATTATTAATATTTTGATGGATGTCCTTTTAGCCTTTGTTTTTATCCATTTTGAGCTTTAACAAATGATTCCTGATGGGCTCCTCAGAATGCCTCAGGCATTGGGGCCTCCTGTCAGAATGTTGACTGGTGCACTCTCAAGAGTTTTAAGAGGCTAGATAGTAAACTGATGGGATGGATAGATAACCAATGGTTTGTTAAATTATGGAGAGGACTCGTTAATAGCATAAAAAGAGCACTAATCTGAGAATCAGGAGATGTTCATTTCAGCCCCATTTTTAACATTATTGACAATAGGACCTTAGGTACATCATATACCCTTCCATTTTGGAGTCTTACTTGCATCATCTGTAGTTAAAAACAAAATGGCAGAATGCTTTAGAAGCCTTATGAATGAGTTTTTGTACTTCTTACATTTCCTGAGAAAATCCCTTAACCTCCCTGTAGAAGAGTATTTTCATCTATACAATGAAAATATTAATATCTGTGCTCTAACATGTTTCACAGCTGTTGAAAGGGTCAAATTAAATGGAGCTTGCAAAATCACTCATAACTCCTAACAGGGGTCCTCAAACTTTTTAAAGTGGGGGCCAGATCACGGTCCCTCAGAGAGTTGGAGGGCCGGACTATATGAACTACTAATTCCTACTGTAACACCTCGGCTGCGCTCACTGCCCAAAAAATCTGGTGGGCCGGATCAGACTCCTCTGCGGGCCGCATGTGGCCCGCGGGCCGTAGTTTGAAGACGCCTGATTTTGAAAGCTATCATTATGATATTTTAAAATAGAGAAAAATACCAGAGCCACATATCTTGTGACTATACAAGGAGATAATAAATGTGATAGCACTATATAAAAAATAAAATAAAACACCATATAGGAGTGAGAAGAGGTGATCCGGAGAAGAAAAGAAAGAGGAATGCTAATCCTGAAATTCTGACAAGAAATCTGGGATAATGGATTGAGCAAGGAATAAAAAGAAAGTTATTTTTTCTCCCTTCATCCCCTTTGTCCAAAAAAACACTGGCTACTCACCCTCTAAAAGTGCAGATGGAAGACCCAAATGCAGCAGGTGTGACTTGAGTTTAGTTCTGTACCTTAGTGGGAGTTTAGAAGAAGCTGAGGCACTTTTATCCCAGCTCAGCCGGAACCTTTCCAAAGGTGAAGTACAGTACAAAGTACTAACCACCCTACAGACTGGGGTCAGTTTCATCCTTTTACATGGTGAAGCAGCAGAGTGGACAGAGATAGAGGAGCGAGTAAGGAGGAAGCATTGAACCACATTACATGCAGTGGAGAGCTACCCATCAGAAATGTGGGGGGAATCCCCCAGTGCAAAGTTGCTAGACCATGGAATTAGTTACATCCTGCCACCTTCTGGTGGACCTATGTATTGCACAATTTCCTATGTCTGTGATTATAACTCTTATTCCTGTTTAGAGTTTATAAGGTATCTTTTTCCAAATTAATATTCTGGTTCCATAGCATTTCCAAGAATAATATCAGGCCAGGAAAATTGTTATAATTATGAAATAAATATGTCTTTATCAGCTCTCACTTTCTTCTTCAAGTTGCTCTCTCCTGCTTTTCCCTCCCACCCCCATTTAGTCACCCAAACCCAATGCCCTTAATTCATATATATGTCCTCATAACCTATGGGATCACCTTCCCCAACAATATTTTTTCTTAAAATACCTAATGAAGTGGGCATTGTTAACATCCATCCTATACATTCATTCAAATGGGTATTAGACATCTACTATGCACAAGATATAATTCCATTGTCTAGGATCTCGTATCTTTTGAGGAAAGTAGAAATGTTCCAAAATAACTACAAAGTACAAGAAAACAATCAGGTGAATATTAAGGATAATATTAATAGATTCTCTGACAACTCTGGAAAGGAAAAAAAAATCACTTGTGGCTAGGGTGGTAAAGGAAGGTGATTTTTACCTTACATTCGAAGATTTTAACAGGAGGAGGTGGAGAAGATATGTATCTGGTGAAAGCCATAGAACTGCATGAAAACACAGGTAAAAACAAGACCTTTTTTATTCCTGCTCATGGAATGTTTTGACCAGAGAATGTCAGAGAATAATGGCAACTAATGTTTATGTGATTTTATAAAGCCTCTTTTACTACTTATCCCGTTTTACGGATGGAGAAACCAAGTCTAGAAGAGGTTAAATTACTTGCTTTAGAAAGATTCTGTACTAGTGAAATATAATAACTTAGAACCAAGGATTCTACCTCCAAATCCCAGGCCATTCTGATTAACTCAAAAAGGAATTTGCAACCATTCTGTACAGGGCATGAAATAACGGGCTAAAATATCAGATTAATGGTCAGATTTTAGGCCCCGTGACAGTAGAATGGAGCTCCCCTTTGGGACCTGTGGAGGTGAGCAGATGTTATCTTTTTTGTCTTTTCTCCTTCTAGACTGAGGCTGACTCTTCATTGGTCATTCATTATCTTGATTCTTAAAGACATACCCTGAGCTCTATAACCATACAGTAGCTTACAAGTAACATAGAAGAGTTATTCCTCCCCCAATCTCCAATTTGTTTGCTTTTTATCGGTTTGTTTGATTTTCTATTCATTGCATTATATGTTATTAGGCTTTAGGGTGCCTCAGTAAATTAAAGCGATACAGTCAAAATGTATGATTAAAAGACTGAG
The DNA here is from genome assembly GCF_014108245.1 of Pipistrellus kuhlii. Taxonomy (NCBI): domain Eukaryota; kingdom Metazoa; phylum Chordata; class Mammalia; order Chiroptera; family Vespertilionidae; genus Pipistrellus; species Pipistrellus kuhlii. The sequence continues at coordinate 9,004,394 of NW_023425404.1, forward strand.
CAGCAATTATAATAGTATGATCATATCATGCATTCATATCCCAGTTTAGCATCTGTCATCTCATTTACTCACACAAAATCAGCAGCACTCTGAAACAAGGATGACAGAATGTTGCAATTCAATTTTACTGATGGGAACATTGAAACAGAGAGGTTCGGCAATTTGCCTGGAACCACACAGGACGTTATTGCAACTTTAACCAGATCTCTTAACTCCCAAACCAGCCTTCTTTTCGCAGTTGGTCAATCTCTCAGTTCAGGAAGACTGCGGAGGGACCATGTTGTACCATCTGCTTCCTCCTCCCAGGAACTCTCCGTTCAGCACCATGGACAGAGATACACAGGCCCAAGGCCATTATGGCATACAAGTTCCAAAGACAAGCTCACAAACTGGATTCTAGAATACTGAACTAAACTACAGTCATGCACCAGAGAAAGGCTGCACGGGTGTCTAGAGTTGATGGCAATAATAATCACTGAGAAACAAGTCAGAAACTGGGACAGGCATGCTCACTGGCCTGATCTGGGCTGAGGTAAATGTAACTTTAGGCAGAACAGCTATTCATTCTTCACCAGGTAAAGTCTGGAATTAATTAATAATCAGTAATACTTATCTTGGTATTCAAGTGCTGGACTTCTCCAATTAACCAACTTTGTTTCCTCCTTTTGTGTCCCAAAATATTGTAAAAAAACAAAACAAAACAAAACAAAAAACCACCAACCTATCAATTGTGAAAATAACAGCAACATCAACTAATGTCTACTGCATTCTTCCTTTATCTCAGGGCTTGAGCTATGCACCTAAATCTCTGTCACCATTTTACTATTTTAGTGGCAAGTATGTAATATATCTAAGATAGGGATACTGTAAGGAAACTATTTTGGGGAATGGTGATGCTGTGTTGAAAAGAACACTAAATCTGTAGTTACACATTCTTCTTTAAGCCCTAGCTCTGCATCTAACCCACTGTGTGATCTTGGACATTTATTGAACTTTCCTGAGCCTCAATCCATATGTAAAATTAGAGAATAACACTTTCTTACTAGGGCTGTTGAGGAGACCAGAACATGGATTCTTTATAATGTAACCTACAGCAACTAGAATCCTCTAACTCTAAATGGGGATATTGCCATTACCAACCTCATCAAGCTATTGGGAGAAATAAATATGTGAGTATAGAACCTGGTGTATATTAGGGGTCCAATAAATATTAGTTTACTTCCTCTTTCATTAAAAAGGGGAGAGGTAATGAGCATACCTTTTTCTATTTAAGCTCTAACTCTGACTTGGTTGGAATCTAAATGTTTTCTTTTCTCTCTTCAAGTACTTAGCTTCTCCTTTGCAAAAAGGACATCTTATGTTCTAGAGAATAATATGACAGAACTACTCATTGTTCCTGGATAAAAGTATGGTTTACAATGGAATTCTAACAGTAGAATTAATTATGTATGGGTAACAGGGAGACAATAAATGATGGGCTAAGTACCTACTATGAACCAGGAAATTTAGGCAAATTATTTCACATGAGCTTTATAACACCTCTGGAGGGAGGGCGTTTGTTACTATCCTATTTTACAGATGTGGAATGCAAGGTTAAATAACTCAAACCAAGATCAGTATTAAGTAACAGAGTTGAGATGTGAACCTATGTCTGTCAGTTTCCAAGCCCACTTTCTTTTCCACTCATGCCCCATTTAAGGAGAAAAACCATCCAGTGAAACTCTTAAGGAGAGAGTGTGCAAACATAAACAATGCTCAGTTATGTGGCCTACAGATTGATCTTTCTTTCCTTCAATGGGATTTTAGATGATCAGGTGATGGATTTATGCCAGTAACCACCAGAGGGGGATAACAGCTGGCAGCACACAGAATGCATGTGCTAGCATGCATGCAAACACACACACACCCCACACACTTTCCCCAGCAGCCTACCCACACAATAACAGAGGATTAATATGCACACAGAGATCTCTTTGTAAACAAAGACCCTTGAAGGCAGAGGGCTTCCTCCCAGCCTCTCCACCACTATCAGAACCTTTGAGTCTGAGCACACCTGAAGGGAAAAGGAAAAGCAGACCTCCCTACCTCAAACAAAGAATATCCCTGCCTTAGAAAGAATAAAAAACAGATTGGATCCTCTAGTCTTATATTCAAAGAACATGGTGTAGACTATTTAATAAAAGATTTGGAACCAGGTGACAGGCTCTTTGAAGCCTTGGCTCCACCACACCAGGTACATGGTATGCCCAAGTCCCTTTTATACACCTCTGACATCCATTTCCTCATAAGTAAAGGGGATCCCAACCCCCACCTGGCAGGTGAAGACAGAATGAAATGAGGTGAAGCAAAGTCCTCTGCAAACTGGAGAGCTTATATAAATGCCAGCTGCCCTTAGTGGTATGGTAATTGTGATTATTTACTCAGCGTGGAGGCTCCATCTATGGAAGGCCCTGTTCCGAATCACACAAGACCTGGTGTAGGAGGAGCAGGGCTCAGAGTGTGTGCAATGGAAGCAGAAGAATCCAGGGTAGTAATAAACAACTGTCTGGAGGGAAAGGTCTAGATTCCCCAATGGATATTTTTGTGTTCTTCCTGCTTCTTTCCATCTTAGAAGAGGCCCACCTGCATATGAATTTCCTAGGGCTGCTGTGACAAAGAACTACACACTAGGAGGCTTGAAACAGCAGAAGTGTATTCTCTCACAGTTCCAGAGCCAGAAGTCCAAAAGCACAGTACTGGCAGGGCCACCCACTCCGGACACTCAGGGAGAATCCTTCCATGCCACTGGCATCTCCCTATGACTGTCAGACTCTGATTCCTTGGCCTGTGATCACCTCACTGTGATCTCTGCCTTTATCCACATATCGCCTTCTCTTCTGCCTGTCAAATCTCCCCTGGGTGTTCCTATAAGGACGGACCCTTGTCACTGGATGTAGAATGCACCTATAGAGTCCAAGATGACCTCTTCATCCCTAGATCCTTAACTTAATTACATCTGCAATGACCTTGTTCTCCAATAAGGCAACATTCATAGGTCCAAGCAATTAGGACATGCCATATCCTGTATTGGGAGGGAATGGGACACCACTCAACTCACTATAAAGTGAAGGCAGAATAAACTTCAGAGGCACACCATGTGTGCTGTGTGATGCTGTGTTGTGGGACACCCAGAATGAGATGCTAGCCCTGATTCAAAGAGGGAGAAGTGTGAGATCTGAATAATTTGAAGATCAGGAAGTGAGGTTAATTCTGCCTGGGGAGGATAATGGGAAGGCTCCCTGGAGGGGGTGACATTTGAACTGAGCATTGAAGGATGGGTTTTAATAAGAAAAGAAAATGAAGGGAAGGAATTCTAGTGGAGAAAACAACAAGAGCAAAGCTGAAGAGGTTGAAAAGGGTTGCTTGGGGTAAGACAACAGGAAGGAGAAAGAATGATGAGATGAAGGATGAGGGAGGCTGAAGACAGGGGGAATGTCAACTAGTGTCCCAGGTGAAGCCGAGAGAAATCTAGACATTGACTGTGGTAAGGGGCCGATTCCATTCCACTGCCCCCTCTGCAGTGCTCTGCTCTTTTCATGTAGGGCCTACACACCCTTGCTCCCTGCTCCAGTAGTCTGCAAGAATAACTATGCCTATCCAAACTACTCCTAAAACAGAAGCCCTGCCCTGGGTAATTCTGCCCCTGACTGGGATACAAACAGTTCCTGAAAGAAGCACAGCCTCCAGAATGGGAGCTGGCTGACTGAGGACAGACAGACAGACTGTCAAGGCTGCAGTGCCTCAGCAGCAAATGCAGCAACCCCAGCCTGTACTCTGTGCCTAGGGACACAGACAGTTGGATCTAGTTAATTGAAATAGAAGCTTCAGGCAAAAGGATTTATTCAAACACCAAGAAAATAGCCAGAGGATGCTAATAACATGCAAATAGAGGAGATGAGAGCCCTCTAAGATAATCATTCAAATTGGGCAGCCCAGGTGCAGATAGTGCTCACCCTAGCACACCCCCTACCCTAACCCCTTCCTCCCCTCCTCCTGGCTCTCTTCTCCTTTTCAAGGCACCAGGACAGTCCAGATTTGCTCTAACAAAAGCAGCTGCAGCCCCAGGGAGCCTTAGGGAGGAACACAGATGATTTCACCTCTTTACCCTACAATGAGGAAAGCAGACTTCAGCCTTCCCCAGAGAGGATCCCAGTGCCTTATCTTGAGTTGCATGACCTCTAGGAACCTCTGCACCAGTAAGATAAACCCCTGTCCCCAAGGGGAAACCTACTTATCTCCCAACAAAGCATCTCTGCAAATTACTTTTTTTTAAATGCTTCTCAGGGAAAGGTGTACACTCTTCTAAAAAAAAAAACAACAAACTAATAGCTACAATAACAGTAATAATAATTCTGAATAGCAGCCTGGCCAGGGCCTTGGGGAAGGAGGCCTGGGGGCTGCCTGCTGGGGATGTGCTGGGATTGTCGGTGACTCATGAGACTGGCAGGCAGGAGGGTCCCCAGAAACCCTGTCTGGTTGAAGAGATACAGCCGCCACCTCTCTCCATCCAGAATAAACAAATGATTAACTGTCTCATTAGCAACTGTGCAGGAAGACACACAACTCACATCCCGGCAGGTGGTGCAGCCAAGAGATTTATATTATTTAACAATAAAAGCAAAATAAATGTGGCCTTCAATCCACTGCCAGTGTTCATAGGCCCTTCTGCTGGAGCAGGGCAGTGGCACCTGGCCAGGACAGGAGGGAGCAGGTGCTGGCATTTCAACATTGGGGTTAGTGTGGGAGTGGGGGTGAGGGGTATTGGAGTGGAAGCAGGGAGAGAAGGAATGAGATGGCTCAGAAATATAATACAATTTACTCCACAACTGTGTAAGGGCATTGACTTCTTGAGAAAAAGAACAGAACTGGAAATCAAGAGATTCCCATTCTAGCTCTGATCCTTGGGCAAAGTCTCCTTGCTTTTCACACCTGTAAAATGGGAAGGTGTTTTTTTTTGTTTTGTTTGTTTTGTTTTTAATTCTCACTCAGTATATATTTTTATAGATTTTAGAAAGAAAGGAAAGGAGAGGGAGAGAGATAAAAAAAATTGATGTGAGTGAAACAATGAATGGTTACCTCCTGTATGCACCCCGATAAGGGATCTGGCCCACAACCTTTCAGTGTATGAGATGCGGATCCAACCACCTGAGCCACACCAGTCAGAATAAGAAGGTGCTTTTTAAAATTACTACGTGAATGCAGGTCAGCATCATCACTGTCTTTTTATCACAGTGTTACTGTTAAGGGATCACACTGAACTCAGACTTCCTGAGGTCAACTCCCAGTTTTACTACTTACTAGCTATGTGACCACAGGAAATTAACTTCTCTCTGTGAGCCAATTGCATTTACCTCTTAGATTCAAAAGTGAACTCCTGAAAAACACTAGACAACACCTAGTTCAGAGGAGTAGGCATTCAAAGTGCTGAAGACACTTTGTCCTTTTACCTTACCAATGCCCTCATTTTTAACAAACTAGATTACACTTCCAAGAATTCCAGTTATGAATTCTTGCTCTCTCCTCTAAGCAATCCTCTACTTTCCTTCCTATCTCCCCAAAGTAAGTAACCCAATGTTTTCTAACGTACAATCTCTTCTTCCCTCCTCTGGAATTTTGATACAAAAAACCATCTCTTCTTTTTGCTGCCTTCAAATCCTTCTCCAGGTCTCCTCTTCCTACAAATGTGATTAAGCCTCACTCATCCTGCAAATAACTCTCTGCCAACCATGTCTCACTCCAAGCCAGCAGCCTCTCTCCTCTTCCCCTCTGAAGAAGAGTGACTGATCTTCCTTTCTTTCATTCATTCCCCTGGCTCTCATTCCCAATCACTCTACTGGTGGCAAAAAGCACCAAACACATCCAGCTTGTCAGGTCTGTCCCTGGACCTCTCTCTAGGCTTTGGTTTGAGCTTGTTATTGTGAATGGCATTACTGACAACCCCCTGGCTGAAGTCCTGCCTTCTCTTGTCCTCCTGAATGCTGCTATGCTGTTGTTCCCTGCCTCTTCTCAATGTTCCCTCTGCCTCTTTCACTAGTTCCTCATCCTGGTCCTGAAACTTTGTCCCCCAGGGGATGGGCCTTGGTGCCCTTCTCTTCTACCATATTCTACATGCTCCAAGGGCCCTCAGGATAGTCACACCTGAAGATGTGCTAAGCTAAGGGCTTGGGGTAAGTATTGTTTGGCTGACAAAGTATTCCCGAAGGCCGTGTATTGGGCAGGTATTAGACTGGCTGTAATAAATGCAGCTTAACACCTGTTGTCTTACACCAGGCCACATCAGACATTATGTCATCGCCCACCTTGGTAGATATTTGAGTGGGTGACCAGGTTTATGTGGGACAGTCTCAACAACCACATGTTGTCAGTGACTACTGGACCAGAAGTCCAGATTTAGAACATTTCCACCATTATATAAAGTCCCAGTGGATAGCCCTGCTCCAGAGGCAGATTGCTGGAATACAATCATGACTCTGCCAGTTCTTTGGAGTGATACCTTTCTTCCCTATGTCTTAGTCACCTCATCTGTAAAACTAGGACAAGAATAGTACCCACCTCATACGTCTGCTTTGAGGAAAATTATATAGTTAATATAATTAATGTTCTTAGAAAATAACTAATGCACCCAGGTCTATAGTCGGTAATATAAAAGTGCATGTTATTTATTATGATGGTGGCACTAGCATCATTACTATTATAATATGATTATTTATACTTGGGCCACATGGCACAACAAGCATTAACATTTAGACCTTTGTATCTTGCCTATACCTAAGATGGCCATCTCTTCTTTACTTCCCACTCACCTGATACACTCCTACACTTCCCCCAGAGTCGTCAACCCATGACTTTCTCTCCATAGCTTTCCCCAAAGGAAGCTCACTGCCACAAAAATCCATTGATTCTCAACCTGCAAAGGTGGTGGTCATCCCTGCTGTTTCTCCACTCCATGAGACTGAATTCCAACTTCTCCAGGTTTTTATTCCTGTCCTGCTCCTTTGAAATTCCTTCTAACATCCACTTTCTCCTTGGAAATGGGGACGACCCCCATTGGGAGGACGGATTGTATATGTCAGCAGATGAAGCCTTGCAAACCCTTTCATGATGGAATATATCCAGAAAGAGAAGCAATTGGGATGTTGTGCCTCAGGCACCATGTCCATCACAGGTCCCTGGGCAGTGGCATTTGTGACCTTCGTTTGTGACATGTCTCACTGGCTGAGATGTCTCTGTGTTGTTCGTTGCTCAGCAATAAATTATTCTGAGTGACAATGAAAATTTGTCCTTGAGTAATTTCTCAAATAGCTGAGCTGGAAGCCCCAAAGTTTGAGACCCAGAGGAGAATAGAAGGTGAGTAGGGTTTTGTTTTCACAGAGCATTTGCTGCTGTGAGTGCATTCTGGAAAAACAGTGGATTTTTTTCAAAAAGAGAAACTTGTGGAACTTTGGAAAAGAGGGCTTGATGTGACCAAAGTGACTAAGCCAGAGGAATGTGAGCATCACTAGTTAATAGATCTATAACTTTGGTCACAGCCCTAAAGCCCTCCTGAGACTCAGTTTCCCCACATGTGAAATAGAAGGGGGATGAGAAATAATATGCAACACTTCTCAACCAATGGCAGCTAGGACTACTGCTAACTTCTATCAACACTTTCCTTCTAAGAGAATCATATAAAATGTGAAAAGAATCAGAAAAGTGGAAAACAAATAGAAAGGCATTCCTGTGATATTAAGACTGAGATTTACCAGACCACAAGTAAGCAAACATGGGTCTCCGAAGTAACTATAACTCAACGAGATTTCACACATATCTATTTGCAAAGGTCATTTAATAACCTGTGGAGTTCTACAAAATCCCCTACAGAGTAATAAGTCAACTTTCCATAGAAGGGGGTTGTGGGGAGCCAGGAACTGCATCAGGCTTTAGCTAGACACAACTCCCTCTCTACTTATTTCTGGACAATAAACAAACAGGCCCAGGTCACTTACATTTGAATTAAACTGTTAATTAAGCCTGTTTTCCTCTCTTCTCACCATTTGTCTTCCTCTTGGTCACAGCTGCATTTAGAGGGTGGTGGTCAGTGCCTTTTCTTCACTCCCATTCATTCACAGCCCATTAGCCACAGCCTTTACTCTCCCCACTCCACAGAAGCTGCTCTCACCTGAGACTCCAGTGACTGTCCTCCACCTCCACCACCAAGTGGCTCCCTGGTTCAAGGCTTCAGTAACAAGCCAATTTCTAAGAATGACCTTTGCCCTTATCTTATTCCTATCCCCTTTGAAGGTAGAAAGAATCTTTGGACAAGATACCACAGCCATGATTATGGTATGTTAGATGGTGTCATGGCTTGAATTGGGTCCTCCCAAATTCATATGTGGAAGTCTTAACCCCCAGTATCCCATATGTGACTTTATTTGGAAATAATACTGTCGAAGATGTAATGAGTTATGATAAGGTCTTTAGGGTGGGCCCAAATCCAATACAATTGGTCTCCTTATGAAGAGGGGGGATTTGTATGCAAGCATGCATACAGAGACAATGTTGTGTGAACATGAAGATAGCATCTACAAGCTCCCTGCTTCCCTCTGGTCTTTTTACCTGTCAGAAAAAATTCCTTTCCTTCCCCAATGTACATGCTCACAATTTTCAGCTCTCCCCACAACTGAGATGTTTCCTCTATTGGGGTCTTAGCATCAGAAATGCTTGTTCCACCCAATGCTGAAAAACTTGATACCTCTCAGAGACGCATCTTGGCAGCCATAAATGGGACAACCAGTGGCAAAGTCCCCTGAGAAATATGGAGACAGTGCTATAAGCACATATGGAGGAGTGAGGAGCCCAGACATGTCCACAAAAGAAAACCCTAAGAGTAGCTTTAGAAGAAGAAGGCAAATTTTATATATATACCAAGGAACAACCTGTGGATGAGTTGCTACAATTCCCATCTGGAAATCCTACAGGGTGAGTCTAGGATATAACTCCCAGAAATAAACTCCTTTTCTTTCATATTACTCCTTTCCCAAGCTCCAAATTCACCTCTCCTAGATTCTCATAAGCACCTCAAGTCATCACATCCAGGATGAATGCATCATTTCTTCCTTCTCCATAATGATGCAATCACTCTTTCTGAACACCCAAGGTAGAATCCTGGCAGGTGCAAAGGTTATAGCCTTGGGTTCAAACCCCAGCTCTGCCCCTTACTAGCTTATATTGACTACTGACCCTTAGTTTCTTCATATGCACAGTGGGCATGATAATAACACTTATCTCCAAAAGATATTGTAAGGAAACATGTAAAAGAGCAAATCCTTAAAAACAATATTGCTCTGTAACTGCCTACAGAAAGGCCATGAGAGGTAAGGTTAAATATTTTTACTATTATTATTATGGTTATTATTATTATTATTATTATTATTATTATTTTCTAATGTATAAAATAAAGTAGACCAAATAATCTCTAAAGCCCATTTCAACTCTTAAGCACCCATGTGGTCTACACTTAAATGTTCAGATGTTCTCCCCTGCCTACTATGTGAAAACAAACTTATTCTCATATATATCCTTTCCCTTCCCTTCAGCTTTACTCATGCTGTTTCCTTGCCCACATGATTGACACTTATTTTTGTCTAAAATCCCATCAGTGTTCCAGGACTCAACTGTCACAATTTTCCAAGTGTCACATTGTCACTGGAACCTTCCCCATCCCTGAACACCTGTTGCAGCCCTTTTAGGGGACATCACACTGTTTATGGCATGGGTTTTTGAGGGTATGTATCTTCCCCCTTCCAGTTGGATTTAAGTTTCGTGAGCTCACATGCTGAGTCTGATTCACCTTAATTCTCCCTTAGTGCTGATCAGATTCCCTGGATCTAAGAGGAATCTATAAACATTATTTAAGTGAATGAATGCAGAATCCCCTATGCACCTATGATAAGGAACTACCACCCAGGAAAAGTGCACAACCTGCCTTGCTGGTCTGTTTCAGAGACGCCCATGTTTCCTAAATACATCAAGTCAGAATGTATAGTGGATTTCAGCCATCTATTTTAAAATAAACTTCATTTAGTATAAGTTTACTAAAATTCTAAAGTGTTTTTAAAAATTAGAAAAGAAGGGAGTTCACAAAAGAGAATGAAGTAGATGCTAACAGCATTGGACCTACACTTCCCAGAACTCTCCTTGGTGAACATGAACACTACATACTTAGAAGTCACAACCACAAAATCAACTCTCCAAAGTTGCAATCCATCTCTACAAGGTCAGTTCCAAGAGAGCATCATCTTTGGCTGTCAGGTCAAGGTTGGTGGATTTGGATATATTTATTTATTGTTCCAAATGGTTTAGCAGGGATTTGTTGCCACCATAGTGCCTCTACCTTTCTGAATACAAGGACCCAACCCAGAGGAATGAAAGCCTTTAAGCTGGTGTGGCAGAAAGAGTCACCATGGAATACAGCTCACTGTGAGGGTCCTAAGATGGTCCTGATGATTCTTGGTTCTTTGGCTTCAAATCTGAGGATAAGTGATGATCAAAGAATGGTGATCTGACAAAAACACTGGACTAGAGATTTTGGGTACTGCTTTGCCCCTAGAAATATTTTATGAAAGTCACTTCTTCTTTGAGCTTTACTTTTTCCAATCTTTAAAATTAAGGATTTGGGCTAGATTGGTGGAAACACTTGGCAATAGTTGTGCTATAAGTATACTTCTAAAAATACCATTACCCAGGGCTCATCCCCAGAGGTGGACCAATTGGTATGAGACCCAAGTATCAGTGATTTTAAAGGTGAGAACCATTGGGCTGGATAATCAACCCTTCCATTATAACCATTGTTGATTCTACAGAAATATTTCTAAAAATTAGGAAGCTCCATTTTTCATCATGTAGAGTAAATCTGAGAGAAGAATCTCACAAAAACCTAAGTGATCTATGTGAGTGGAAATATTGACAACAAATTTTTATCTCAAAGTAGTATATAAACCTATATTCTTCTCAAAAATATATCTTTAAAATGTTGTGCCTATGCTTCCATCTCTGACTATCCTAATGTCACATGGACCTTAATAAAACAGGGGTTAGCCAAGAAAATGAGGCAGAAATGGATATCAATAAATAAAAGTCTTTCTGTGTATTTGAGCAGTTCCTCATGAAAAAGGCTGATATTAATCATATTGGATTACTATCTGAGTGAGAATCTATTTTCCAATCTCTTTTCCCTTTCAACTCCATATTCCAGAGATACATTATTAAGTTACATTTATTTATGGTGTGTGAATGCATCACACATATGAGCAAGTTTTGGCAGTTAAGATAGGATTTGTGTTCCTATTACAAAGAAGAAAACTGATACCCTAAGATTGACTACCAAGACTGAATAGTATTATTAAGGTGGAGTTGGATATTCCCTTGGGCTTGGAGTAAGATTTGGGGATAGTTAGGGATAAGGTTGGTATAATGGTTAATTTTATGTGTCAACTTAACTGGGTCTTATAATATCCAGATATTTGCTCAAACATGATTCTGAATATTTCTGTTAGTGTGAATTTGGGTGAGATTAGCCTTTAATTTGATAGAGTGAATAAACAAATTGCCTTTCCTAATGTGAGTGGGCCTCATCCAATCAAGTGAAGGACTGAATAGAACAAAAAGGTTGATCTTTCCCCAAATAAGAGAGAATCTTTCCTGCTCTATGGCCTTTGAACAAGAACATCAGCATTTTGTTTTATTTTGTTTTTCTTGTTTTCATACTCTAACAGAAACATCAGCTTTTCCTGATTATGGAGCCTGCCTGCCTTCAGACTAGAACTGCACTGTTGGCTCTCCTGGATCCCACACCTGTAGACAGAGACTAGAGGTGCACCATCAGTTCTCTGAGCTCTCCACCTCACCAGTTCACCCTGCACCTCTGGGTCTTGCCAGCCTCTAAAATCACATGAGCCAAATCCCTTATTTTTTTCTTTATATACACATTATATTGGTTATATTTCTCTGGAAAGCCTGACAAATGCAGTTAGGGTTGAGAATAGAGTTGGGGTTACAGTTTGGAATAGGGTTAGGGATGACTTTGTGGTTTAGGATTGGTTGTAGATGGGTAAAATCTGATGAGGATGACACAATGTCATTTTTTCTTAATGCCACTGCTAACCTTGAAAAGGAGAACAGAAAGTGAGTGACAAGCAATGCTATTCTTGATTCTGCTACTTACATTATAATAATGGCAATAATTATCCTTGAGACTCAACTGTGTTTCATGCTATATTAGTTGTGTTGACTATTAGCTCATTAAATCCTCTTATAAACCCTCTCAAATAGATATTTGCTCATATTTTTAATGCAATAAGAAACTGAGGGCATACTGATATGAGGAAATTCCTAAGTGGAGGGTGTGATGCTTGAACTCAACTCCTCTGACTGCAAAGCCATTTTGTGCCAAAGCTCTGACTGTGGTGAGAAAGACTTGGTAGAACCCCTCAAAGTGTAAGAAACCAGGAAGATGATCTCTTCCTCAGTGGAGGGTCAGGAAATAGCCCTGGCTAAGGGATCGAGGTGGGAAGAGGAAGATGTATTATCATTTTTTTGAGAGTATCGGTAATACCTGTGTTCTCTGCCGGACTCTGATTTATATCTCCTTTCCCCATGCGAAGCTGGAGGTCTCCTTTCCTTCCAGGAAAGACTCTGCCCTCTCTCAGCCTCAGCAACATGCAGCCTCCCTCTCTGTCTTCTGCTCTGTGACATCTTCAATGAATTACTTCCCTCCTTCCAGCAGCCCCTTCTGGGACCAACCCAAGATGGAATTGCTTTTCTATTTTTCTCCTCTTTCAGAAACCTCTTTCCAGGGACATAAATGCTGGTTCATTATATGGCTCTCAGGTAGAAGCCTGTGTTAAAGAAGTTCCGATCAATCTCTTAAATAAAGCTGGCCAAGGACTGTACATACTGGGGCTTTTTCTTCCCTAATGAAGTCTGTCTGGCTTCTCCTCCTGGTCCTGTTGGATTTACTAGGGAACCCAGCATCTCCCTTCTCTTGAACCCCATGGTTTGCCTCATGAACAGGTCCTTTTACTAGCAGGTTTTTAACTCTCATTAGAGAAAATACAGGTTGTTAAATTTACTTCCTTGCCCTGGAAGTTAAGGAAAAAGAAAAGTGAGATAACTTAAATCAGGTGACCCTAGATTCTTGGGCCATCTTCTGCCTCCCTGGAAACCCACCTAGAGCTGTCCTTCCCTTACTCTTGACCTTTTGCTCCTCCCCCAACCCTTCAATCTTCTCCTCACTAATGCTTTTAAAAATAGCATTCTCCTCCCAGGCTGACCCACCTTCTGTTAGGCAATTCTGAGGTCCTGCAAAAAGCGCCAAACTTTGGGTTAGAAAATTGTGTTTCAAAACCTGTCCCCTTCAAAATATGTTTAACCCTCTGATCCTCCATCCATGGGCTGTGACCTGTGGTTGGTAATAGCATCCCCTTCACCACACAAAGTTCCTACTATCAGGGTATTATGTGAAGTTAGAATTCACATGCCTCTGCAAGAAGCCAAATGGAAGTGTCTGGAAAAACAGCAGACCTGCAGAGTCTATGGAGGAATCATGCTTGGGACACCCTATAAGGGGCCCCAGAGTCCTCTTTAAAGTCCTACTCAGGCCCTGTTCCAACTTCCTTTCTGCTTCCTCTCTGGCCTGGCCTTTGGAAACATTTAACTTGAGGGAAGTTAAGTGTGCTGTCTGGGAAATGAGATAAAGCAGACGGACCCTTGCTCCCAAGGCTGAAGCTCATTGGACTCAGGGAAGGCACAGTCCAGCCCCCCGCTACCCATGACCCCAGACATTGCTTCCTGGAACACACAGAAAGTGCCCTTCTGGAGCTGCCAGGAATCAGGAGCAGGCTTCTCACATGATGTATATTTATAACTTCTTGGGCCTTGACTATGGGCCAAATGTTACATTCATAGCTAATTTCCTATTAATTAGGTGCTGCAGTTCCTCAGCTAGATAAATAATGAGCCAGTCAGGAGCCCTGAAGTTCAAAAATGCCATAGACTATGGTGCAAATTGAAGCTGGATGGAGGAGGGGGGACGGGGAGCCAAGATGGGAAATGGGGGAGGGGAGAAAATACCGTACATTATTTCTGAAGGTTGATTCTGCAATAATTAATTTATGTCGTTGACCTTATAAAGCCCTTAGTGGGTGACTTTGCTGAGAATGTTTCTAACACTTGTTTCTTGGGGTAGAAAGAGACTGCAGAAATGTGCAGGGTCTGGTCAAGGGGAAGGACAGGGGCTCTGCTGGCCTCTGAGCCAGTTTTCTGAGGTGGTCCCTGGACCTTAGCATCAGCTTCAACTGATCCAACCCGAATCACCTGGGGTGGAATCTGGGAAGCTATACTTTTAACACCCCCCCACACCCCAGATCATTCCAACAGATGCTGGAATATGGAAACATTACCCCAGGATAACTTGAATTTCTGGGCCATACTACAAGGGGCTTAAAGATCTCAGCTAAAATTCATAAGTATTACTTACACTTAACTGTTTACCAAATACCTTCCATGTACTCCCTCCTCTCTTTAATCCTCATAATCGATTTATCATGTAGAAGCTACTGTTACTCTTCAAATGAGACTTTTAAAAAGTAAGTAGCCTGGCTAAGTCAAGATCAAGGAAGTGGCATAAGCAGGCTGGCTCATCCTAGGCATATTGGATACTGGGTCTATTTGATAAAGACTTCTTCCAGTCCCGCCAAATCATCATAAAGAGCCTCTTGATAAACTTCTGGGTCTGCTTTTTAGGCCAATCCGTAGATCCAGCTTCAGGAAGCTGGTAATGATTAGAGAGGCCAGGACATAAGTCAGTGAGTAACCAAGGGACCAGCTTATACACAACAAGATTCCAGAGTGTCAAGAACACAGTCATGTAATCAGACTGCCTCTTTTCAAATCTAAAGTCTACTCCACTTTTTATCCTAGAAACTTTGGGCAAGGCAGTTTAATTTTTCCATGCCTCAGTTTCCCTATTGTAGAATGATAATAACAGTAAGAATCTCATTGTGTTGTTGGGAAGATTGGGGTAGCATAAAGACTTTATACTTCTAGCATATTCTAGGCTCATTTATTGAGTCAACCACTGTGATTCAAACTTGGCCAATGCTGGATGTCTCATCTGCTTCTCCTCATAAGTAACACCTGAATCACCAGCCCAGCTACATGGCTTTTGTCCTGGGGATGTCTCAGATTAGGAAGGCTGATTCCTCGATAAATGTTCTTTAAGACAGTTCCTCATGCTCTATGAATGTCCTTCCTAATTAATTAAACTAAATTGGTTACTGGAAGAAATTATCAAAACCCACAATAGTAGGACAATGGGAACTTCCTTTCAACAGTTTATCCAGGCACTTCCTGCATCCCTTTTGGGCCCATGAGGATGAAGAGTACAAACCCTAGTGCTGAAGAGCCTTTTCACTAGAGATATAAAGACAAAAGGCCTAGGGTCCAAGGGCAAACACGAGACCCAAATCTGAACAAATAAGATTGACAAGGAAAGAAGACATCTAGACAGACTTACCTAGAGAGTGTCCCCTGCAGGACAGAGGCAATGACAACATGGTAGCAAAATGATCAGATGGTAGCAAAACTGCAGAAGATAAAACCTGAGAGAAGAAAACTCCATCCCAACAGGGTAGCACCAGAACCCCTCACCCAAAGAGGGACCATCGTTCGTCTGTTCAGGAGCATCAATGGATGTACCTCTTCCTTGAATCTACACTATGAATCACCCTTCCTAGAATTCACTAAGGATGCTCTGACCTCCTGACCTGACTTGTATGTATATGCTTGTTCATGTATTCATGATCCGAGGGAATCTATTTCCTCAGGCAGAAAGCCTTCCTCTTTCTTCTGGTATTCCTTGTACTCCAACAATAATATTGTTGAACCCTTGCATACAGGCCCTAATTGGATTACACTAATGAAGTGAGCAGTAAAGGCCACTTAAGAACATGTGCAAACTTGTTATGGTCTGGCACAGAAAACGACTACATGGAGGCAGGGAGCAAACAAGAGATATAAATGTTTGCACCAGGAGATAAGAATCAGCTATAACTAGGGCTTCTAGGTTTGCAAACAGTCTGTTGGTCTTTAGTTTTACTTAACAAATGTCTTCTTCACTGCCCCTGACTCTCTATCTCCATTATGTGGCCAAACTATAGCCCAATCAAGGACCAAATTATTACAAATTCTGCATCCATGAGGCCCATGAAGGTGACTCTATTCCAACTTCCCAAACAAGGTGTATGCATTTGGGGTGGAGCAGAGGCACTATATAAAGAGCTCCCAGTAGGCTATGAGTGTGGGGTAATTTGCTTACCCCTCTAAATGTGAACTTCAGTCAGATGCCAGAAAGAAAAGATTAGTCCGGAGGCTGAAAATGAGCAGTTGGTTTTGGCACCTGAATGTATCCAGAGCCCACATCCTTTTTTCCCTAACAGCCCAAATCTTTTCCTGTCCTTGGTCTCCATATAAATGTGATCCAGGAGAAATTTTGCTTTTGCATTTTTAGAGAGCAACATGTCAAGGTAGCTATTTTGTAACATTTTAAGAGGGAGATGCTAATGAAGCTGGACCAAACCTTTCCCCCACCCCTCCACCTCTGAGAGGCAGAAACCTGTTAAGCCAACACAACTCAGAGCTGCTAATGCCACAATTGTTCCACTTGGGAACAGTTTGCATTTTTAGTTCATGCTTCTAAGTTCAGGTAGGCGTTTTGTGATTTTCGTTTGTTTTTAAGATGACACCTTTGCCATAATTAATTATCAGAGGCATTTTCCTATCCACATCTTTCTTGAAGAAGGTTGACTCTGGGTTGCAGGATGTTGGACCTCATCGTGAAAATGCTGCTGTTCAAATGCCATTGGCCTTTCATTGTAAACATTAATGTCAACATTCACCAGTTTCCTCCCCCTGCTCCACTCCTCCCCCTGGCCCTCCCCTTCTTCTGACTTCTGCAAATCTTAACCCCATTTCACAAACTGAAGAAAGGAGGCAAAGCTGCTACACAAAGTCCTAGTGCCTCTAGCACTGTGCTGAGCACATGGTCTGCACACACACACACACACAAAAAAAATAGGTGTTATGGGTTTCCTGATCAATTGACCCAGATCAGGATGCACAGCCTGGGCTCTGTGTGTATTGAATCATAATATACTCTTTCCTAGAAAAAAAAAGTGACATAGTGACTCTTCTAGGAAGTTTTCTCAATTAGCACTATTGTCCTGCCAATCTACCTCAAAATATTAGGTCTCACCACTAGCTGATTTAAAATCCTCGCAATGAAGAGCTTATTTATTAATTTAACAAACATCTGTGAAAAACTACTATATGCCGGAAACAGGAGATAGTCAAAATGATAAAATATGATTCAGAGCAGGTACCACACATCCATCTGATAAGCTCAAGCCTGGATATAAAATTGCAGTAATAAGAGTTCTGAACTACTCCAAGGACATTCAAAGGGGAACCTGGACCCCAGTCCAGGGAAGATCACCTGGGAGGCCCCAGTTGAGCCAAGACCTGGAGGACGAAAAGATGCTACCTCAGGGAGAAGGGACTGGTACTGGCAAGGCCAAGGCCTGGCTATGGACCTTTCCTTTCAGAAGGCACAAGACATTCTTCCTACTTTCCAGTGGCCTGGAGACAAGGCCTCTTGTTCACCCTAGAGCTGGAAGCTAAGACTTACTCTCCATAAAACACCTAACAAATAGAGCATCCAAGACTCAGCGCCCTCCCCCATCTTGCCCCCACTGCAATTCTGCATGGGGTTAACATGCCATAGTAGAAACAGCTGCTGTTTATTTGTTGTCTTATGGTTAGAAAAGTAATACTATGCCATTATATTGGGTCTAGTAATAATTAATGTCGTTTTTTAACATTCGTTTAAAATCTTGCTTGGCGTTGACTTGTATTGACATAACCTTCAAACACATGGTATCTACAGAACGTGTGAAGTGCAATTAACAAGTTTTGCTTGAAAAAGTTTGTGTTTGGTTTGGTTTTTGTTGCAAAACTAGGGCTAAGAAGATGGTGGATGAAGAGCATATTCGGCACTGCATGCTTTACGAGTTCCAATTAGGAAGAAAAGCAAGTGAGGCTGCAAAAAACATCTGTAGTGCTCTTGGTCAAGATGCAGTTAGCACCAGAAAATGCCAGTGTTGGTTTGAGAAATTTCACGAGGGAAATTTTTCGTTAGATGACAAGAGTGGTCGAGGCCGTGTGTCCAATTTTGATCAAGAAGCTCTTCAAGCTCTTTTGGTGCAAAATCCTCAAATTACCCAACAAGAGCTTGCGACAACTTTAAATTGTTCACAAAAAAACAATTTCCAATCAATTGCGTGCACTTGGCAAAGTCCAAAAGTTTGGAAAATGGGTTCCTCATGAGTTGACCGACAACAACCGTAATCAAAGAGTCACAATTTGCAGTTCGCTCCTCTCTCGTCAAAACCATTTGCTGTTTTTAGAGCAAATTGTTACCGGAGATGAACAATGGGTGCTGTATGTTAGTTTGAAAAGGCGGCCTCAATGGTTGGACAAAAATGAGGCTCTGCAGCCCACGCCAAAACCTGACTTGCATGTAAAAAAAGTGATGCTGTGTGTTTGGTGGAATTTTAAAGGAATTCTTCATTATGAACTTTTACCATCTAACCAAACCATTACAAGTGCAGTGTATAGTGCCCAATTGGAAAAGTTAGCCCAAGCTTTAAGAGAAAAAGAACCCGCGCTGATTAATTGGAAGGGCGTAATTCTTCACCACGATAACGCACGACCGCATACTGCAAGAATCACTGCTGAAAAACGGCGCCAGTTGGAATGGGAAGTTCTCCCTCAACCTGCATATTCTCCTGATATTGCCCCTTCCAATTACCATTTGTTTCATTCTTTGCAAAACTTTCTTCTTGGAAAAAAATTTAATAATGAAGAATACCTCAAAAATGCATTGACCGAATTTTTTGCATCAAAATCACAAGAATTTTACAACAGAGGGATTAAAATGCTTCCTGAGCGTTGGGCACAAGTAGTAGAAAACAACGGCAACTATATTGTTGATTAAATTTTGTTGTATTGTTTAAGTAAATTCGATTTTAAAAAGTATCAATATTAGAAAACGACATTAATTATTACTAGACCTAAAAGAAAAATACTTGGCCAGAAAGGTTCATATCACCTGGTACTCAGAAAAGATCACTTAAAAATGTGTTTCTTGCCGGGACCGGTTTGGCTCAGTGGATAGAGCATTGGCCTGGGGACTGAAAGGTCCCAGGTTCGATTCCAGTGAAGGGCATGTACCTTGGTTGTGGGCACATCCCCAGTAGGGGGTGTGCAAGAGGCAGCTGATCGATGATTCTCTCTCATCAATATTTCTAACTCTCTATCCCTCTCTCTTCCTCTCTGTGAAAAATCAATAAAATATATTTTTTTTAAAATGTGTTTCTTTAGAGATTTCTTTCTAGGGATAGATAGAGATACTTTTAAAAAACCAAGCCAACACTTTATGGAAAGAAATATTCTATCTATATTTAACTATTAACAATATCCATACTAATATTCCAGATATGAGACATCATAATTTAACTCTTTATGTCTTTCTTGTTGGCCCCGTAGGATCATTTTAACTGTTCACTATTTTTGAACAATGCAGTAATAGCATATAAATGGGATTGCATTTTGTAAGGATAATATCTGGAGTGGGAGTACTGGGTTCCTCCACACTGGGCTCTCCTTTTTGCCTCTCCCCATGCACAGGTGAGTCTTTGCCTGTGGAGGTAAAGGGTGCTCTCTCCTGGCGCCTCCTCTCTCCAACATCAGACTCAACTCCTGAGAACTCATTTGGAAGGTCCTGAGATAAGACCAAGAAGTTCTGCCTGTAGCATTGGTCCAACATCAATGTCACCGGAGCAGGTAAAAGCTGAATCCTTGTCCTGGGGCCTCTGAGCAGTTCAGCTATTGATACCCTTCTGGCCAGTCCAGGGCAATTCAATTATCATATTTCAGGTCCATGGAGTATTCCTTAAATTGAGGTGAACTTATGCATGATCTTGAAATTCATAGTTTTTAGGTGATAAATTTAGTTCCTACCTCTTCCTTTGCCTATACATTACTCTTCCCTCCTCACCCTGGAATGGCACTGTGATATTGATAGCACCAGAAGATAAGCAGTGAGAAGTTTTACCTGGAGGAAGGACATGATCACATTAGATTCTTGGCAACCAAGGTAAAGAAATGATGAAAGGGTTGGATACATTTTATTGCATCACTCCCATAACATCCTCTTAACTTTATTTAAAAAGTCTGGCACCATGCCGAAGCCAGTTTGGCTCAATGGTAGAGTGTCGGTCTGTGGACTGAAAGGTCCCGGGTTCGATTCCAGTCAAGGGCATGTACCTTGGTTGCGGGCACATCCCCGGTAGGGGGTGTGCAAGAGGCAGCTGGTTGATGTTACTCTCTCATCGACGTTTCTAGCTCTCTATCTCTCTCCCTTCCTCTCTGTAAAAAATCAATAAAATATATAAAAAAAAAAAAAAAGTCTGGCACTAGTATATAGTAACATGAATCACTGGTTGCAAACCGGTATAAACTTTGCTTTATTACCTTTCCTGTGCAAAAGATCATGAGAATTTGACTATGTCAAAAAGGTTAAGATATTTTTTAAAATATGTTTAGATTTTATCATTTCAATAAGATTGAAAGTCCACTAACCAACCAACTTAATCTGTGAAAATATTGTCTCTGTACTCATCTGCCTTATCTCTCTGCTTAGACTTTCCGGTCACCTTAGGGCTAATGACACGTTTCATCTTTTTTTTTTTTTTTTATCTCACCTACCCACAAGCATAAGTTGAGTACTCTGCACACAACAGTTTCCCCTCACGTCCCGGAAACATTTGCAGTATGAAAGGGGAGATCCACTTTCTGGGCTCACACATCTTACACTTTTCTCAAGGAGCTTTTGAACTTTGGCTAGAAATGGAGAAACATGTACTACCTTCACCTAACACTGCCCCCAAAGATTCCTTATTTCTAAGGAAAGGATGGGAGCAGGAAACTGAAGGCAAATGGTATGGGGCCCTCAGTGAGATTTGGCATCTCCAAATCTACCAATATGAATGAAATGATCATCCAACGTAAGAAGGCATCCAGAAATACAGCAGAACTTAAATTCATTGATGTGAAGACTTGCTTAATTTACCACTTAATGTTAAATATAAAAACACCTCCAAGTCCTACCACTAATACATCACTGTGCCCTCACTCAGGCTTTTGTCTCAGAGCCTTGTAAAAATCACCTGTGCAGTGAATAATCACAGTAGTTGCAAGCCAGGTATGAAACATCAAAACAGAAAACCCCTTAGAGACAGGGAAATTCAGATTCAGTGTAAAAATTCTAAGTCTCCACTGTTTATGTGTTTCTATATAACCTAAAGAGATATTTTTCACAAATCCATTAATTCCACGAACATTTGTGGAGAATCTCTGAGCCAATCAGTCAAATGCTGATTGGTTGAGATACCAACATTATTGAAACAAGTTCTTGCCTGGCCACAGTGGTTCAGTGGTTGAGCATTGACCTGAGAGCCAGGTCATGGCCCAGGTTGCTGGCTCAATCTCCAGAGGGGCATGTGCAGGAGGCAACTAAACAGTGATTCTCTCCCATCATTGATGTTTCTATATCTTTCTCCCTCTCCCTTGCTCTCTGAAAAAGTAAAAATATATCGATATTTTTAAAAAGTTCCTGCCTTCAAGGAGCTCATCATCTGTCCAATGATAGAGCTAAAGGCATAAATAAGTAATGATAATGCAATATGACAAGAGAAACGATGAAAAAAGTGAAATTCCCAGCTGTTGTGAGCATAGCTTGAGAGCATGCGCTAATGCTTGCAGGAGGTGATATTTTTGGTGCATCTTCCACAACAGGGGAGTTGGTTAGGCAAAGAAGGATGGTGTGGGGCAGCTTGAGGAGCACAATCCAGGCATTAAAAAATAAAAAGGACATGCCAAGACCAGTTTGGCTCAATGGATAGAGCGTCGGCTTGGGGACTGAAGGGTCCCAGGTTCCATTCCGGTCAGGGGCATGTACCTTGGTTGCGGGCATATCCCCGGTGGGGGGTGTGCAAGAGGCAGCTGATCGATGACTCTCTCTCTCATTGACATTTCTGGCTCTCTATCTCTCTCCCTTCCTCTCTGTACAAAATCAATAAAATATATATTTTAAAAAAGCCAAAACTGGTTTGGCTCAGTGGTAGAGCATGGGTCTGGGGACTGAAAGGTCCCAGGTTTGATTCCGGTCAGGGGTATGTACATTGGCTGCGGGCACATCCCCTGTAGGGGGTGTGCAAGAGGCAGCTAATCGATGATTCTCTCTCATCGATGTTTCTAACTCTATCCCTCTCTCTTCATCTCTGTGAAAAATCAATAAAACATATTAAAAAAAAAAAGACATGAGCAATGGTATGGAAAAGCAGAGTATGGTGTTTGTGGGTAGAGTAGAAAGTTCAAGATGGGAGAGTGCAAGATGAGGCTAGATGGGTGGGCAGGAGCCATAGCATGCAGAGCTTTGTAGTCTAAGCTAAGGATGGTAGAGAATATCCCACAAGCAATGGTAGGTTGTGATGGTTTCAAGCAAGGGGCTGGCATGATTATCCTTGCATCTCAGGGAGACCACTGTGGGGGCTGCTGGGAAGGATGGTTTTCAGCTGACTGGTGCTAAAACCAGTTACAAAGTTATAACAGGAGCCCATGTAAGAGATAATTTGAGCCCAATTCCTGGCCAGTCCTTATTTTTCTTTTAAATAAGATCCTTGCCTTTCATCATAGAAGTACTTATCATTTGCCTAATATAATTAGTAAGCCCATATAGTTTCTTATTGACCCAAACTCTGCTAAAGAAAATTTTCACCATTACAAGACCACAGGTGTCTCTGTACTAGGCTAATCTGCAAAGGTTGCAATAGTAGAGTTTTCCTACCAGCCTCTTGAGCCTGCCAATGGCCAAGCAAAGGATGTGACAGCTCCTGTCTGGATCTATGAGCTTCCAAGTGAGTGTAATTCAGCACTGGAGCCAAATCCGATGACATGCATTAGTTATTACTGTAAGACAGCAATTCAGTGATAAAATACAATATTGTCACTTTCAATATGTACTAAAAGTGATTTACCGGAGCTCATGGAGAACAACTTTGACGACTATCTGATTACAATGCACGGGATAAATCACCCTCATTTGAGGGTTAAATTAACCCATCTGACAATTCCAGATCAATTTGACTGTTAAAATCATGGTCTGCACTCCCCCTCTCCAATTCATACTGAGTTTTTCCTGGTTCAGATTGGGGAACAACCAAAACAGTAGCTGGACCCTCTCATTATCCTTTCATGTCAATTTCCCATCTTCAGTGCAGGATTCAATTGTAGCCCAGGTCTTCTGTGAAGTAATCTATAAAAACACTAACCCAGTCCACAGGGTATCAGCCTTTGTGGCAAGTATCTGGAGCCCAAATGCCACCCTCTGTCAGGACATCAAGGTCTAGAAGAAATACTTTCATGAGATATGGTCTCCAAACGTGGCTGCTATGATGGTTAATTTCATGAGTTAAATGTCAGGGTTCAGGGGTGCCCAGATCTCTGGTGAAACATTACTTCTGGATGTGTTAATGAGGGTGATTTTGGAATAGATTAGCACCTGATTCAGCAGATTGAATAAAGAGAACCACCCTCACCACTGTAGGCGGTATCATCTAATCCACAGAAGGACTGTGTACAACAAAAAGATGGAGGAAGGGCCCATTCATTCTTCCTGCTGGAGCTGAGACACCCATCTTCTGCCCTCAAACATTAGTTCTAGGTCTTTCAGAATGAGATTGAGACTTAGGCCACCAACCCCATCCCACCCAACCTGCAGTTCTCAGGGCTTCAGACTCAGATTGAGTTCTATCACCATATTTCCTCATTTTCCAGATTACAAATGGCAGACTGTGGACTTCTACGTTTTCATAATTGTCAAAACACTTTTTGCAGCCATTTTGCCCATTTAAACAGGCAAAAAGTGAATAGAAAACTTTTCCACCTGCACAGATCACGTGTATCAGTTCCAAGTCCAAAGGTCAAGATAGAGCTCTGCCCACCCTGCCCTCACACATAGTACTTGGATGTCAACAAAAAGCAAGTACTGAGGCCTCTCAGAGGTCACCATGTTACACAGTTCACTCTCTCCCCTTAGCTTAGCCCTAACACTCCCAGAAAAAGCACGAGAGAAGGGTGAACCACAGACCTCAAACACTGTAGTAGATACTACTGGTGCATCTCCCAGATCCCTTTACCTAGCCCATGTACCCATCCCCCAAACATTGCTGGTGTTAGCTGCCAACTAACTCACACCTGCATCCTCCTCTGGAGCACTGTCTTTGGCCAATGTGAACCATTTGGAGATGCCCAGGAAGCCAATGTCCAACCACCAAGGTCAATGTCCAACTGATTTAGGGGAATAAATGTTCAGTCTCCTTGTTTCAATATAAGCCAAGCTCTGTGGTACATATCATACTCTATAGCTCCCCCATGGGATCCGGCTGGGCGATACTCCAGCTACACCACATCTTCACTTAGCTTCTTATCCTATTGCCTCTGTCACTTCCTTAAAGGTTTCTTTAAGGAGCAGTCACTCCCTAAATCATATACAAGAATCTCTATCTCAAGCTCTACTTCTAGGAAGCCTGATTCAAGATAATTATTGTGATGCCTTCAAGAAAAGGTAGGAAAAAATGTCTTCCACACTCTTAAAAGGTTTTATTTTTTTATCTCCATAACAAATATTTTGGTTTAAATTATAGGTTACAAACCAAAACGTTGTCAAGCAAAAAAAAGAAAATGAGACTTTGGGAGTTAGATAACCACAGCAGGCTACTCTGCTGACTTCCCAACCTCACCACCACTCTGAAGGGTAGCCAACAGAGGAAATTATTTCCAAGTGAAACTACAGGGGATGCAATCAATTAAAGAGAAGGCCAGGATTCTTTTTTTATTTTCCAGGAAGAGAACTCTCCCACCAATGCCACCCTCCCACATCCCAACCCCAGACAGAGTGAGGCTTTGAGCTGTTGCATTGATCCTGTGACCATGAGGTGAAGGGAAAAGTGTACTAAGTTCAAAGATAAGAACTTGAAATCTCACCACATGACATAAAACTCTGTCAGGCTATCCCCCAATCCAGAACAACCCCCAGACTTCCTCCTGGTGGAGCCCACTAAAATCCCTTTTGGCTTAAAACATTTTGGTTAGGTTTTGAGTCACTTATAACAGATACAGTCCTGATAGTGTGTCATCAGTATGAGAGGCCTCGGGGTCACAATGTGTAATGGAAATAGTAAAAGCTGAGATCTAACTTACCAACAATCTCCCACCCTCTGTGTGCCATTTTATTAACTGCTGCCTTAAAGCCTCTGGACCAGATATGGCCCTGGGAAAACCAACAGTGTCCTCTGCCTCTTCAGGCTCTGCCTTCTCGTCCATCTCAGGTGTCAAGTGTTTGGATGCAAAGTTCATACCAAAATGTTAGGATGTTTTCCCTTCTTGGGGTATCCAAACTATAGAAAAGAGAGAGGATGAAGCTCAGTTTAAAAGAAGGCAAGGGTCATTGAGGGAGAGAGTGTATCCAGAACCAACAGGGATGTTCAGGTGTGTGTCCTGCTCCCTGACTCTGCCTGTTTTCTCTTTGCACTCACAGTGCCTTGTACATATTATCTCTGTGACATTAGAAAAGGTATGGAATGACCCAGTGCCTGTTTCCTGACCTGTAAAATAGGGATAAAAGTCTCACAGAGTTATTGTGACAATGCAGTGACTCCAGCATGTAGAGCACATAAAACAATACCTAGCATAGAGTCAGCACTATCTATATTAGCTCCTGTTCTCATTCTTCTTAGGATGGACATTACTATTCAGAATTTTCATTTGGGTGGTTGAAGATATGACTTTGTTTTCTTTGTATTTACAGCAACCAACCCAGCACCTGGCTCCAGAAGTATTTATTGAATGAATGACCTTTGGTAGGGTGCTTTAAAAAGACGTATGTAAGTATATTTCATCCCCTGGTATTATGAATGGATCTCCAATGATGGAATTTCAAGTCCTGAAATAGAGTATGCGGGAGAGATTCTTAGACAAGTCATCCATCCTCACTTTGATAGTTCCTATTAATAGCTGAGAACCAAGCAAGTTGGGTGGGACAGCCACTCAGGAACAGCTCTCAACCTGAGATGGAATCCCCATCCCACTCCACCAGAAACCTTCACCCTCATCCTGACTTAATACTTTAGCTAAACATGTTTCTCCATTCCTACAACATGCAGATGTGAGACCTACCAGGAATTTTCTCCCCTTCCTGACATGAAAACTGTTACAGTTAAGAGAATTTTCTGAGCAGATACTGGCCTTGCAACATCCTAAAGCCAGCTCCTCAGAGGCACTTAGAGGAGCGGTCGCCAACCTGGTGGTCCTTGGACTACTGGTGGTCCATGAGGTCCGAAAGGTTGGTGTCCTCTCATTTAGAGAATAGACTTCTTTGGTCCTAGGCTGCCATTAATACATAAAGAGTTGTGAGCTGTCAGCAAGGTGTTTTCAGAGGGAAAGAACCTTGAGCAAAGATACTATAGAGGAAAATTTGTTGCAAAAGAAGGGAGGAAGACAATTCTGAGGAGAAAGAGATTCACCACCAAATAAAAGGGATTTTTATGTGCTAAATTTCTCTTGCATATGGATTCACTGGTTCCATCCTGTATTAATAATTTCTTCCATTATCTTCTTGTTCTGACATATGCTTGGGAGATGAGAAGTGTAAACAGGTAATTCAATTGGGTAAGTAAATCACCTCTCCTCCCAGCCAAGCTGCTAAGTGGGCATTCCTAGCATTGCACAGGCTTAGGTCGGGCTTCCCAGAGGCTGGCTAAATGAGGACGGCAAAATGTGATCTCAGAGTAGGGGGAAGGGTATAGCATATCCCTTGGGATGTGGAAAGACTTGAGGAGATCTTCCCTGTGAAAACAAATATGAATACCTTGGTTAATGGGTACTTGTTAAACATCTCCATAAAATGGAAATTGATGACATCAGGCATATGGTAAGTTGAAGGCAAAAAGACCTAATTCTTTCCAATAAATATTCCTAGAAATACCAACTCATGCCTATCACAAGCAGGTGAGATTTGAGAACCCAGAGCCTAAACATCTCATTAAATTTCACCTGTCTCATATCTCATTCCTCATTCCTTCAACAGCCATCTGCTAAGTATCTCTGTATGCCATACACACTGGAGCAGCAGTTAGGATGGATATGGCAGCACTGGAATGTTGGGAATGAACAGCATGTCAGGGTTTAAGAGGGACCTGAATATAAAATCAATTGGACTTTGTTGAGTGATGGGATGTGTAAAGGCAGCATGAAGAGGCTGAGCAGCAGAAAACAGAGAGGAAAATAAATAGAATCTAAGATTATTCTCAAGTGTACCTGGGTGTGGTGTGGCATCACAGAGGGATGCAGCACTGGTGAGGAAAGCTCAAAGGATGCTTGCAGCATGGGTCTCAGGACTTCCAATACCCCTCAAATCCTGACTGTAATTTTATCAACTGGCAAGAAGTTTCTGCAGCCTTTTGCTCCTGCTAACTCCAATTTGACTCAAACACAACCAGCAAGGACCTTCCAACACAAAACTCCAGTTTCTGTGCTAAAACAATGGAGCCTGAATGTAAAACAATTCTATCTGAAAAAGGAAGAGAAGAAACTCTCTGCTGGGGCCTGGTTAGCAGTCTGGCATGCTCTTGCCTACTTTCTTTTTGATCTTCACAAATCTGGAAGGAATTTTTACCCCCTTTTCACAAATAAAACTGGGGGCTCAGAAATTTAAGTAACTTTTAAAAGAAGATTAAGGAGGAACAGAAGGCTCAAGGCTGAGACCCAACTCATGTCTCCTGATTCCTCATAGGACGGTATTCTTTCTCATGAAAGATTGTTTCTCTGAGAAAGAAAAACCATATAAGCTCTATGCTTTGGTGGGCCAAACACAAAGCTTACTACTCATTACCTCAGCATGTGCCCCTAGATGCATAAGACCCTTGAGCAAACCTAGACATTGCTCAGTAGAGGGTTAATAAAACAACAAATGTTGTATCTTCTTAGGACCATTTGACTGGCTTCCAATCCCTGAGACCCTTACTCTGTATCCTTGTACCCTGACTTATCCCTGAGCAGCTGCTAACCTTTAAGACCCAAATTATATTGGAGAAGAGAGTCAGGAACCAATATCCATAGACCATTAAGAAGCAATGTTTTTGCAGCCTCAGAACAGAGACAGGGAATCTAGGAAGAAACCTGAGGAAGGACCAACAATAACATAACCGCCACTCCAAAGCTGTACTTATGTCTCCCTCCTTATTCTAGACCCACCTGGGGTCCAAGGAAGAAATATCAATCTGCAGAACTATGGTCCAAGGGTCAGAATGTGCTGGTAAGAAGACATAGCTGTTGAACAGCCAGTATGTTCAGTGCATTGATCATCATCCCATGCACCAGGAGGTCACTGGTTTGATTCCCTACCAGGGCACATGCCCAGGTTGTGGGCTCAATCCCTAGTATGATGCACGCAAGAAGCAGTCAATCTATTTTTCTCTCTCATTGAAGTTTCTATCTATCTCTCTCTCTCTCCATCTCCCTTCCTCTCTAAAAATCAATAAAAATATTTTCAATATATCATTAAGAAGAGGAAGATAGCTGGCAAAAGCAGAGTTGCATGGCTGGCATCAAAATTCCTCACCAAAACTACCACCACCACCACTCCACCCCACCCCGCCATGGTGTCACCATGCTCACGCTTAATTTATGTTCCTCTTGTCTTTCTAAATCCTCTGTGAAAGGATGCTGGTGGGCTTCCAAGTATCTATTCCCCTTCTCCCAGCCTGATTTGTCTCTCTGCTAGTTTCTTCCATCCTCTTGGATGAGGTGCTGAATGGCCTGTTATCTTCTGTCTTCCTCCAGCCACAATTGGGTCTAATTTTAAAAAAGTGAGCTTAGGAACCGTGTGGGGACTGGAAACTCTTGCAGTCATACCACTGCTGGGGGAGGACCTACAGCTGCTGTAGGGAGAGTCCCAGCAAAGGGAAGAACCTAAAGATAAAACCAATACTGCAGGAGTCAAGAACAGAAAAATCCAGACTTTGGTGATATTGCATGATCTTCTCAATGATCCAATGAGCCAATAAGTCCTCATTGTTAAAGCCAGTTTGGCTTGGGTTTCTTTTTCATCTGCTCATCCTGCAAGGCCCTCCTTAATTTCCACTCCCCGTACGGCCTTCCCTAACCAATATTTCCTGCTCTTAACTTATCTCATAAAAGAATCTTTCCTGAACATGCCTTTCCTTACAATGTGTAATGTTCTTGGAACAAGCACATACTGCAAAGTAAACAGAGTTTCAATCATGAGTCAGTTGCTCACTGGCTGTGCAATCTTAGGCAAGGTGCTTAAAACATGGATCTCAGTTTCCTCTTTCGTGAAATGGAATAAAACTCTTTCCCCTCCCAAAAGAAACAAATGAGACAACAGGACAGCCCTGCTTTGTGAACAGCTGAGCGCCCTTCTTAGAAAGGGACCCCCGAGGTTGACTCCCAAGTACACCAAGAACTTGATGCCCTACACATTGTGGCATTAAGTCAATAATTTTGTGCATGTTGTGAATGACTGTGTCCCTCCCCCAGCTCCAGGTCAGAGCCCAGAAATATTAGCTGAGCCAAGTTGACCCAGCATGTAAAGCATCTGCCCACAACGCACTTGGCTCCCAGCCAGGCTCCCAGCCCTGGCTGCTGCAGGAATTCATCAGCATACCCCAAACCCCCCTCCAACTCAGCACCAACTCTAAAGGCAATTCAAGCTCCAGGCAGCCTGTGTCGTTATTATGTAAACTGCGGCCAGTGACAAACACACTGAGCAGAGGACGAAGTGATCAACATCAACAATAACAGAATACTTTAGTAGCCCAGAAAATAATGGAATATTTTATTAAGCAGGATGGAAGAGAGGCCATATGCTTCCTGTCTCAGTGTCAAGCAGGGGGAGAGCAAGTAAGCAAAGCACCATGTAGCTATCAAAGAGCAGCCTAGCCTAAAGAACAGAGAAGGCCCACCAAACTATCTGCTTTATCACAAAATGTTCAAGGACCCCTTCATTATCACTCATCCGGAGCAATGTTCACCTGCCCTTTGCTAGCTCTACCCCAAAGACTCCCAGAGAGCAGAGTCAAAGCCTCTGTCTGCTTCCCTGCATGTTTGCAGTATCAGATATGAGGCTGGTGGAAGAGGAGGGTGAAAGAAATGTTTACATTAAAAATTGCAGTTACTCTTACATGTCAGTTTATCTATAGGCTGTCACTGTAAAACTATAGAAATCAACCTTTGGATGAAGGTTTATCTTTCTTCATTTTTATCTCTGAGGATGCTAATTTGCATTAAGCCTGTCTTATAAGCTACCAAGGATTCTTCTGGAGCAAAGTATTTAATAAATGACAGAGAGAGAGAGGGAGGGTAAGAGAGAGATAGGAATGGATAGATGGATAGATAGATCAATAGATAAGATGATAGATGATAGGTAGATAGATAGATAGACAATGGGCTTTATCCTAATAAAATATAGGACTATTCCCAAGTACATCTGGGATAAACAGACAGGCTCTGTGTATCCCTGTCAGATGATTCCACTTGAGGATATTTACTATTCAAAAAAATTCATCTCTTTATAAATGACCCATCAATCAGTACTAGCCTCTTTTGGTACTCCATCTGGTCATTCCATGCAGGACTCAACATATCCACCTGAGCTTACCCCAAAAATACACATTTTAGTACTAATATTCAATCAACATGCATCTATTGAATATTCATTCTGATCCACACACTGAACTGAATGAGGCACAGTCCCTCGTTTTCTCAAGCCAATCTAATTATTATCTCCGGAGTTATACTACAATTGCTCACAAATCCCGGCGCAGTAAGACACTCACTTTCCCCACTGTCATTTCCTAGTCTCTTATTCCTATCCTTTTCCTGGACATCCCCTCGCCCCTAAGACAGCCAACACAGTAGCCTCTGGAAATTGGGAGGCTGCAAAGAACATCTGGGATACCAAGGGAATGTGTTTGTCTCAGCCCAGCTCAAAATAGTATCTGACAAGCCTGAATCACACAAGTTCTGAAAAAC
The DNA here is from genome assembly GCF_014108245.1 of Pipistrellus kuhlii. Taxonomy (NCBI): domain Eukaryota; kingdom Metazoa; phylum Chordata; class Mammalia; order Chiroptera; family Vespertilionidae; genus Pipistrellus; species Pipistrellus kuhlii. Next base: position 9,035,699 of record NW_023425404.1, read on the forward strand.
TCACAAGAAATAACCCAAGAAATCTATAGCTGCCTCCTCTAATTTCACTCCCTGTCTGGCTGCTTATTGACTTCTGCAGCATGAATTGACAACGTGCAACTCTGCTTGTCTGCCTGCTCCCATGCAGTGGTAACTAAAAAGCAAAAGGAAAAAAAAAAAAAAAAAGAAAAAAAAAGGAAAACAGGGATGATCATAGCTATAACCCATTCCAAAGACCCTGCTCTAGAGCCAGGCACCTGCCTACAGGCAAAATTTCCAAGAAAAATTGGGGGGGGGGAGACTGATTAGGGAGAAAACATCTGAGCCCCCTCCCTTTCTTTCATTCATACCCCTATATCTCCACCCAGGGCCACATAGTTCATCTGGCTGCTTCCAGCCTCTGCTCCACATTTAAGCTTTCAAATATGACTTCTGCACCAATAACATATGCCTTACATAAGAAAAGGGGGTACAGCCAACCCCCACCGCAGCTCACGTACCTTTTTTTCAAAGGTGACCTGGAAGACTTACCTGCCAAGCTGGAGTTAATTTCACGGCAGAAATGGAAGTGCAGGTGCATATCTCGGGGAAAGCACAACCTCAGGGAGCAGAAGCAATGAAGAGAGGGACCATTTCATTCCTTAAGCCCTTCAGTCCTGCGTCTCTCCCAGAGCAATTGATAATCTAACACCTACCACAGTGTGCAGGAAGCTGCTTTCCTAACACCGCCCTCGGTGCTCACGATTTTGCAACTCTCTCACCCTTCAGATCTAAGTGCAGCGCTGGCAATTAGAAACCTGCACACATCTGGGGCCTGGGACAGGGTGCTTTGTGCATACATTGGGAGCTTCAGCCAGCAAAGGGAACTCTGGGCAGCCTTGTCCTCTCCCAGGGGATGGATCTGAATCTGCAGATTGTGTCATGCCAAACCTCCCTCTTGTTTGCTGTGATTCACCGGTTTAGGAAATCACATGGACCCAAGATTCTCAGATTTCCAGCTCTGAGCAGGGAAATACCAGGGGTATCTACTCTCCTATCAGCCACAACCTTGAAATGACCACTTTGATCAGAGTGCACAACTAGAGTGGGCACTATGAAGCTGAGTTCCCATTGTAATGAAAAAAGAAGGCAGAGCAAAAAGCCAGCATTCTTTTTACTGCAAACAGTTCCCTTCCTTCCTTATTGACTGGAAGGCTGCTTCAGGGTTTCAAGGCAGCTGTAAACATTTGGTATACTCTGAAATAAATGCAAGGGTCTTGAAATACTCTTGTTGTAGAACTATTGCATGGGTCATTTAGCAATCCTAAATCCCTGACAGAATTCCAAGGTTTACTGAACTACCCAACCGTATTTTGGATTGAGTCTGGCACTTCTTTGCTTCTGACTTATATAAGGGGCACAAGGTAGGGGGTCGGATACTCTATAGTTTTGTTATCTTGTGATGCTCACAAATAAAGACTCAGTTATAAACCAAACCTTTCACAGGGAAGAGCATCCTTTTTATTACTTCTTACTAATAGTGTTAATAATATTAATAGTGTTAATAATATTAATAGTCAGCCTTTATTATGTTGCAAGTACAGTTCATAGCACTTTTCATGTATTATCTCATTTAGTACCCCCATAACTTTATAAGATATGTGTGACTGGTATTCTCCCCATTTTAGAAATGAGGATACCTGGTGTTGGAGATGATAAGTGACTTTCCCACAGTCACATGACTAAGGGCAGTTTCAAGATTGGGATCCAGACCCATCTAACATTAGAACAAGTAATTTCAACTGCTCTGCTCTACCACATGAAATGGGTGCTCAGAAGACATCCTACTAGTAAATTATTTCTATCTTTCATAATTGAAATCCATGACATTTATGTGTCTCACCATCAGGTTATTCTTTTGCTATATAAAAGGGTTTGCTAAGGAATAGCATCATGTGCTCAGGATCTTGGCAAGAATGAGCAAATTTCTTAAAAGGACAAACTGCTTTTAAGCTCTTGGGCAGTGCCTTCTTGCTTATGATTTATATAAATATATATTTTCTAAGAATTATTATACAATATATTAAATAATGACTGATAAATCCACTCAATAAATTATTATTTTCATTCTTCAATGTTCTTGAATTGTGATTTTTTAAATTCTAAGTAATTGCTTATTCTAACTTTTCACTAATTTATATTTTTCTTGTTATCAAATGATAAAAGTGTGCTTATAGACCTTTTCTTCATAGATGCTATCTTATTAATACTTACAATATCCTCAGGGCAGATAGAAAATGCTATTTTCTTCATCTAATCAATATTCAGAAGCACACTCACACAGACCCTAAGCAGGTCAGTAGCACATGGCACATGATGTACAATGTGCAATAAACAACGTCATTCATAACAGTTCATCATCCATTCAGTGATTCATCACTCACTATGTTATGTGAGACTGAAACAGAATTTTAAAGTGTACAACAACTCACTCTTTAAAGTTGTGTGGCATCCAATACATCTAGGGTCAAATCCAGGCTTTGTAACTTATTCTTTTAATCTGGTCAAGCATTAAAACTTACCAAAACTAGTTACTTATAAACTAATGAATGTATTTCTGTCACAGATTGCCTTTGGACTGTGCTGATTACATCAACAGGTTTGATCAAGGGTAAATGTGACTTATAGAATGAACCTGTTAGTTTCATCCAAGTTAGAAAATGGTCCATGCTATTTATGTTAAAATGGGTACAATGAACCTGTTAGTTTCATCCAAGTTAGAAAATGGTCCATGCTATTTATGTTAAAATGGGTACAATGTCTGCCTTTTATTAAAAATATTTGAGGGCGGATAGAGAGGAGACTGGAGATGGCAAGGATGAATCAAGAAAATACATCACTGCTAATCACAGGGCAATCCAACATACGCGCCCAGCTCAGTAGTTGCTCAGTGATTTCCTTAAATGTGATGGAAAAAGTATTTCTACTTTGAAGACAGAGACCACCATTTGTATACTAAATCTATAATTTGGGGAATTGTGGGGATTAATTAAATAGTGCCTATAAGGCATCATTCACAGATCAGGAAATGAGTAAATGAAATGCCTTCAGGACCCTTTGCCAGCTCACTGGAATCCATACCCTTTGAGGATCCTTAGGTCCATATGGTTTTTCCTATGTCTGAAATCCCATAAAACAAACTAAATACTTGAGGGTTAATAGACTGATGGCTAAGTAAATTTCTATACAAGATTCCCATAAAGCTCAAGATGGGAAAACTATAGCCTATTAAGAAGTGGGGAGGGGAAAGGGGAGGAAGGGAAGAAGGAGGCAGGATATCAAATCCTAAAAACACAACCAGTAAAAATACCATCAGAAAAAGATAGTCAGCTCAAACTTTCTTTAGAGGTCACTAAAAATTTCAGACTAATCTTTCTGCCTTTTACCTACTGCATTAGGAATGTAATGGATGTAGGGAATAACTACTACTTCTTGGCTCCAAGGTCAACTCATAATAAGAGACTGCTATACCTTTTCTATTTCTGAGAAAAAATTCTCTTCAAGTAGAAAAATGTCTTTTCTGTCATTGCTGCATCATCCCCTTTCAATATTCCCAGTAGAACAGAGTAAAATGTTTTTCAGTTATTTCTCTGGGAAAAAAATGAGAGGAAAGGAAAAGAGCAAAACTCAAATAGCCAATCACTTATTTTATTTTCTGTCCCTTATACTTTAAAAGTAAATAACAATGAATGCAGTATAGATGAAAGGTTCCAGAAAAAATTCCCCTAGTTGAAATTAATTCTAGTTTCCATTAGAACTATTGGCATATTGTGGGAAGAATCTCTATTATGCTTTGCATTTTTCCAGAGGGCTTGTTCTACTTCTCCATGAACAGGGCAATTCAGTGGCTACAGTTAACAATGACACAAGTAATTGAGAAACATGACAGTACTGTGGACTTTCCAAGGATCCAACCAGACTAAGGGATGGCTAGAGTGATAACAAATACAAATTATTGACAAAAAATAACCAATGTTTACCCAGATAAAGGTCCAGCTAAGCTTGGGTTCACAATGCATCATTAAAAGTTCAGTGTGAGCCTGGCCAGGGTTTCTTAGTGATTGATCATGGTTCAATTCCCAGTCAGGGCACATGCCCAGGATGTAGACTTGATCCCCATTGTGGGGCATGCAGGAGACAGCAAATCAATGATTGGCTCTCATCACTGAAGTTTCTATCTCTCTCTCCCTTTCCCTACCTCTCTAAAATCAATACAAATACATACATACATATATATATATATATATACATATATACATATATATATATATATATATATATATATATATATATACACACACACATATATATTTGAGTGTGATAGGGTAGGGAAGAGTCATTGGAGACTGATACCAGAGTAAGTGGAAGCAGAGGAAATGTTCCAGGCCATTTGAAGCAATAAGGCAAAGACATGAAAAATTCTCATCCACTGAGCCAGAGAACTTTGAGAAGTGTCCTCTACCTCGGACAGCCCCCTAGGAGCCTTACCCTGAATTCCCAAATGTCAGCGTATAATTGATCATCAAATGATCCATCAGTTACCATAAATTTATCAAGGGCATTGGTGTTTTCGAAACAAATGCAGACTTCCACTTCAGCAAAGACGGAGTAAACATATTTTTCTCATTTGTCTAGTAAGTACAATTAACAAGATTATATATATTTTTAAAAAACTGAAAAGATCCTCAAAAGTAGAGAGAGATTGACTGACTATGGCCATCAAAATCTAAAACAAATGACTTAGCAATGAGTTTCCTAGGGGTTTTTTGTTTGTTTGCTTGTTTGTTTCTCATCTAACTCAGAAGAGATACTGGAGAAACTGGATGTGGAAAAACCATAGAGTGCAAATTAAAAGAAGCCCCATTGCCCTGGCTAGCATCGCTCAATGGTTAGAGTGCTGCCCCACAATGAAAGATTGAGAGGTAAATTCCCAGCAAGGTTGTAAAGGGTGCATGTAGGAGCTAACAAATCCATGTTTTTCTTTAACACTCATCTCTCTCTCTCTCTCTCTCTCTCTCTCTCTCTCTCTCTCTCTCTCCTCTCTCTCTCTCTACCTCCTACCACCTCTTTCCTTCTCTGCATTCCACTCTCTCTAAAATCAATGGAAAACTATATTTGGGTGAGGTTTAACAAGAAAAAATAGCACCATCAAAAGCCTATCTGTAGCCAGAAGAAATCAAGAAATGGTGAGGAAGATAGAAAAACTTTTTAAAAATTTATTTTCAATTACAGTTAACATACAATATTATATTAGTTTCAGGTATATAATATAGTGATTAGACATTTATATAGTAATTGATGTCCTGGTGGACAGATTCATGTACATTAAAAGGAAATTAATTAGAAAAAAAAATTTTATATCACTATGCGCCCTTTTTCTATAAGTGTCAACCAAATTCACTATTGACAATGACAGATTGAAACACACATGTGCAATTGGCACCAGCAAGAGGTTTATATGTATTGTGCATATGCAAGTCAACTTAGCCTATAGAGAGAGAGAATAAACGTGCTTAATTAGACCAGCTTTCTGATGATGCTAAATTTCTTTCCAGCCCAGTGAAGTACCCCAACTTCTCTTTCAGGTAATTGTCAGCAACGTAGCAGTAAATATCAACAAGAAGCAGATAATTATTATAGATCATGCAGAGAGAACAAAAGGTAAAATATTTAACTGTAGCAGTGCTTAACTATATTCTGTGCAGTGAGAAAACCTGAAGCCATTTTCAAGTCCCACCATTTCTTACTTCTTTTCAGTCGGGTCAAGTTTCTAAACTTTCTAAATCTCTGTTTTCTGGCTAATGAAAAGAAAATAGTATTCTACCAAGTCTCCTATCTACCTACTCCAGGACTTCTGTGAGGATCAAATGAGATGAGGCATGGGAAAATGCTTCAAAAATATAAACTGTAAAATGTTTGCACCTGGCTATAAAGCAAGTCAGGTACCTGGGCTGAAGAAACTCCAAGGAGACTAGTTGCTAGGGAGAGGAAGAAGGTCATTGCTAGATTATGTCATTACCCAACACCCACAGCTATTTCTGAGCTGGGCTGTGGGCTGCATTTTGTACTATGGGGTCTTGGCAGCATTGGCTGCAATTTGGGGGGATGCTATTCCAGGGTGGTGGCAGGGCCTGTGTCCACTTGGGAAAAGCCGAGTGTTGGTTTGTCGGCACAAGGTCCGCAGTGCCATTTCTATTTAAATGCCATGTGTGTCTGCACCATGATGCTCAGTGCACATCATAGCTAATGATCGGATGAACAGACACTTAGCCTTTTATATAGATAGATAGATAGATAGATAGATAGATAGATAGATAGATAGATAGATACACTATAGAGAAAAAGTGTGCTTCCTCTCCTGACCAGATCAGAAAGATCTAGTGGAGACCATAAGTCTCCATCCTTGCCAGACTATAATGAGGCATTCTAACTTCCCACCTGTTAGAGACAGCCAACTGGGAGCCAAGATTTTCATAACTGCCATGCAATACCAAATAAATCATGCATGGTGTCAATTGAGACCACATGGGGAGCTTGGATTATTATTATTTTTTTTTTTACTCCTACTTGGCTGTAAAAAGGCACCACTCTCCATCCCTCTGGGTTTTTGTCAGAGACCTTTTACCACCACCTAGCAGTAACAAGGCAACCCATCCACTACCATCTCACACTATAAATGGAGGCCACATAGGGAGCAGTAACAAGGCATCCCTATGACTCCCAGACAGGGAGATATCAGTGGGAGTTTGGGGGGGGGGGGAGAGACAGGTTTCCCAGTAGTAAACAGACCAATACTCAGATATTGATGTCAAATAGGGAAGTGAGGCTTCCACTTGAATCAGGCAGTGAGCAGTGGCTAACTCCATCTTTCCCAAACAAAAGTATCTGACAAAGCCAGGTAAACAGGAAGTTTAAATGAAATCCAACATACTAACCAAAATGTTCAGATTTTCATTGAAGATCATGAATCATGGCAAGAACCAAGATGACTTCAAATTGAATGAAAAGGGACATCAATAGATGCCAATAGTGAGACAGCAGAGATGTTAGAATTATCAGACAAAGATTTCAAAATGGCCATCATAAATGTGCTTCAATGAGTAATTACAAACACACTTAAAACAAATTTATAGTTCCAGCAAAGAGATAAAAGACTCAGAAAATAGTCCTAGCAATGCGATAAAAGAATCAGAAAATAAAGAGACAGTATAAATAAAATAAAATGGATACTTTAGAGCTGAAAAAAACAAAATAACCAAAAGAAAACCTATAGGAACTACCTGTAGACTCCCAAAGCATAAAAAGTAACACTACAAACAATTCTACCTATACCAATGTGGCCATTTAAATGAAATGGACCAATTCCTTAAAAAACACTACCTACCACAAATCATCTATATGAAAGAGGTAATTTGAATAGTCACTTAACTATTAACAAAATTGAATCCACAACTTAAATATTTCCCAAAATTAAATCTTCAGGTTTAGATAATTGCACTAGATAATTCTATTAAAAATTTAAAAAATTAAGAATAATTCTATAGAATAACCTACTGAAAACAGGAGGAGGGAACACTATAATTCATTTTCTTAATCATTATCCTGATATCAGAATGAGACAAAGTACAAAAAGGAAAACTAAGGACCAATATTCTTCATGAATATAAACATAAAAATTCTTTTTTAAAATGTTAGCAAATAGAATTTAGCAATATACCCAAAGAATTTTACACAATGACCAACTGGGGCTTATCCCAAGGATGCAAGATTGGTAAAAAATGTATCAGTGTAATCCACCATGTCCTCAAGCTAAAGAAAATCAACGTGATAATACTGATTGATGCAGGAAAACCATTTAACAAAAATTTACCAACTATTCATGAGGGGAAAAATGTGTCAGAAAAAATAAGAATAAAAAGGAACTTGCTTATCTTGATAGAAAGCATCAAATAAATAAATAAATAAATAAATAAATAAATAAATAATTCACAATGGCAAATGACTGAATACTTTCCTCTTAATACCAGGAGCAAGGCAAAGATATTTCACATTCTTATTCAACATAGTGCTGGGAGTTCTATCCAGTGAAATAAAGCAATAAAATAAAACAAAGTGCATTCAGAATTGAAGCAAGAAATAAAACTGTACCTATTTGCAGATGCATAATTTTCTATCTATAAAATCCTAAGAAATACACACACACATACACACACCTAGAACTAATGTGTGAGTTCAGCAAGATCACAGGACAAAAGATAAACACATAATCTATTGTATTGCCATATACTAAAAATAAATATGTGGGTACCAAAATTAAAAATAGAACACTTAACAATTGCTCAGAAAAAGATAAGTACTTAGATATAAATCTAACAGGACTTGTATGTTGGAAACTATACAAAGCTGACTTTTAAAATCAGTTTTTACTAAATTAAAAGATATGCCAAGTTCATGAATTGGGAAACATAACATAGTAAATGTTCCAAATTAATATGTAGGTTTAACATGAATTCTGTCAAAATCTCAGCAAGAATTTTTGTAGATATAGCCAAAATTATTTTTAATTTTATATGTAAAGGAGAGGGAGCTAGGATGTCTAAAAGAATATTGAAAAGAAAAAATGAAGCAGTAGGAGTTAATCTACCCAATTTCAAAACTTATATAACTATAGTAATCAAGATTTTAGGGTAGTGGTGGTGGGATAAACATACAGAATAATGGACCATAATTAACAACCCATAAATAGACCTACAAAATATCCTCATGGGTTTTTCTTTTGACAAGGGTACAAAAGCAATTCAATGAAGGAAAAATAGCCTTTTCAACAAAAGGTGCTGAAACAATTGTATATCCTTAAGCACAAGTAAAAACTGAGCCTCTACTTAAGTCCCATACTTCATACAAAATTATCTCAAAACTAGAGGCCTGGTGCACAAAATTCATGCATGGGTAGGTTCCCTAGGCTGGCCAGGGGAACTTCAGGGCTCTTCAGGGTCCTTGCCTCCCCGCCTCCTCCTTCCCTCACTCTCTCTCTCAGCACCCCACTGCCACTGCTGGACACTCACCATGTTCTGTGGCGCCCCCTGATGGTCAGCACACGTCATAGCGAGTAATCAAACTCTTCCAGTCGAACTCCAAGGGGACACTTTGCATATTACCCTTTTATGTATATAGATAGATGGATTATAGACTTAAAGTACAGTAGTCCCCCCCTTATCTATAGGGGGATACATTTCAAGACCCTTAGTGGATGCACAAATTGCAAACAGTACCAAGCCCTGTGTACATGTTTTCTGTTCATATCTTCCAGCCACAAGTTTAATACCTTTTCCATCTTAAGAACTTTATCAAAAATTGTGGTGGTAACTATTTTAGTTTGAGGTGAAAACAGCAAAACTAGCATGGATTTCTTTTCCCTTCCTCACTGACTTCACAGACAGAAGATTCATTCATACTGTAGATCTTAGCAAACTCAGCATATGATTTTTTTCTTTCCTCGTTAAGTCAAGAACTTTTATTTTTTTCACTTAAAAGAAATACTTTATGGCTTCTCCTTGGCATATCTGAATTACCACCATCACTACTTTTGTGCTCTGGAACCATTATTATGTAATATGAGAGTTACTTGAATACAAGGACTGCAATACCGAGACAGTGGATTTGATAACCACGTTGGCTACCAAGTGACTAAGGAGTAGGGAGCATATGTAAACAGTGTGGAGATGCTGGACAAAGGGATGATTAATACCCTGAATAGAATGAAGCAAAAACACACTATTCAGAATGGCATGCAATTTAAAATTTATGAATTGTTTATTTCTAGAATTTTTCATTTAATATTTTTGTACTATAGTTGATCACAGGCAACTGAAACCATGGGAAAGCAACTAACATATAACACATATAACAGGGGACTACTTTAAAATATAAAAGTATAACCCAATGAGGAATGAAGGGTAGGTATTATTAAGCCCTTTATGGAGAGAAGACATTCCAAGAGACTGTCATTTACTTAAGGTCACTGCAAGGTCATGTGAGGTCTTCCAGCTGAATGTTTTTCCTATTAGAAAGTCAAGATCATCTTCTGTCCTATAACTTCACTCCTAGCTTAACTTCACAAGAAATTCATGAAGCTAACCACAATGGAATCAGCTAATTTTTGTCTTATTTGATGAGAATAAATTACATTCTCCAAACTAAGAAAATTATTTCTTTCAGTATTGGCATTTATTATACATAAAGGACTGCATTGGTACTGAGTGAGTATTGCAGAGAACTCCCAAAATGAGATAAGGTATAATGCATTCATCATGGCTAAGGGGTGGGGCAAATACAGCACTGTTTTTATTTTTATTATTTTTAATCCTCACCCAATGATATTTTTTCATTGTATTTTAGAGAGAATGGGAGAGAGAGAGAGAGAGAAAGACAGAGAGAAATATCAAGGTGAGAAAAACACATTGATTGGTTTCCTCCTGCAGGAATCCTGACCAGGTCCTGGCCTGGGGAGAAGCTTGAAACTAAGGTATGAGCCCTTGACTGGAATTAAACCTGGTAAGCTTCTATCTGCAAGCTGATGCTCTATCCACTGAGCCAGACTGGCTAGGGAAGCACTGTTTTTAGAACCCAAAGTCCAAGATTCAAGTTCCGTCATTGTCACATATTATCTTTGTGACACTGGTCACTTCCATATCTAGTCTTTAGTGTGTTCATGCATAAAATGAGGTCATTTCTACCTTGTAGGTGAGGATTGCATAAGACAAGCACAATGAGTTTTGTAACTAAGCATAAGGCATTGTTGTGCTAGGCAGAAGCATGAGGTCTGATGTTACACTAAGACCCATGGAAAAATAATGTGACTTCTAGCTCCCTGGGTGAGGTACTCTAGGCTGCACTTTCCCACCTTCATATGCTTCCTTCTACTTAGAGCCACAACCTTCATCACAGGGGCCACAAAGAAGCCAGTTGCATGTGATTAGTTGGTGCAGGGTTTGAAGCAATGACCACTGAGACCATAGAACAACTGTGGAAAGCCAACCCTAAAAATGATTTTTCTTTGCTTTTATCTATCTTCTTTAAATCTATAGCAAAAAGATAAAAAGGGAGAAAGAGGCAGTTTTAAGGCAAAACACCCAATTAACTGAAAATCCAATATCAAAAATTGAATACAGATCTGACTACTGTAACTATTTCTTTTTACCCCAATCTATCCATCAATTATTTTCTCATCTCTAATTAAGGACAGTCAGATACTGAAAATGGGATGTTTTTCTCTTTACTTTGCTGATGAAGTTAAGCCTAATTACCTTAGAGTTCTCTATAAAGGAGAAAAATAAAATGCAGAGAAATTTTCTTCATTTGTTCTCCCTCCACCTTGATTTTCACGGGAGCTAAAGGTCCAGGTGGGTTTTAATGATTGTCACAGATAGTCCTGAAGACTTATCTTTGACCTTGGGATCTCACAGCATTTATTAAGTGCTCCTTGTGGGTGTCATTAGGCCAAGGCTACAGTAAATGGAAGGGATGAAAAGTATTGGACCTTCTTACAAGATAGTTTAGGATATATTACCAAGAAATAAGGAGATTGCTTCTTAGATATCTAAGTTTAATCTGCCACAGATCTAGACATCTTCGGCAAGCCAGACATTAGTATCCAAAATAGTGAGTCCTTTTCTGTGCGGTAACCAGAACAGCCACCTGCCGCCTCATCCACAAAATTTTCCCCAATCACTGGTCTTCTGTCTCTGGAGCAATAAGGCACATTAACCATAAGAAGAGGTAAGAGGAAGTGTGAGTTCTTACATCTATTAACTGTGCTGGCTCATTGAGTTCAGAGTCAAAAAATGGTATTTTTTAGCACTATTAATTTCCTTTTTTTGTGCTGACTTGATAATCTTTTTAATTAACTTCATTACTTTTGAATGAAAATGTGTTAATTTTTAATAACTTGTATATAACTTTTCTGATCATAAAAGTGTTGCTTAAAGTTTATAAATTTGGGACAAGGGAAAAAATCAAAATTACCTTTAACCCCAATATCTAAAAGTATCTCCTATTAGCATTTCACTTTCTTTCATTTCCTTCTATTGTTTTTTGTTTGTTTTTCTGTGTGTGAGTGAAAACATAGTATATGTAAAGCATGGTGTTTTTTTAGGGAAGAAGTCCAAATTTCTCCTCAATTCTTTAGCAAATTCCTCCTATCAGTTCACATATGGGACAGCCATTGGGTCATGAAATGTAACAAGTAAATATAATAAATATTGGGACTTTCATGTTTTTCCCTGGTTTAAATTTTTGAAAATGAAATAAAATCAAGTTTAACCAAACTGCCTAATTTGCTAAATGCTGAACCAAGAAAACAAAGTCTTAACCTGCCTCTCCAAAGTAGGTGCTAACAAATATAGGTAAAAATTAGCAGCATTGTAAATCCTGGACTTACTGAATCACCAAATGTTACATTTTGAAAGAGACCTGAACAGTTGCAGAATCCAGCAAACTCTGGGGGATCCTTAAAGTAGCCCCAGGAGTTTTCAAGACCTGGGGGGGTGAAGAACAGTAGCAGGGTAGAGAAATGGAGGATAGGGAATAAGAATGCTGAGCAAAGTTCTCTCCATCTACCCTCACCCTTTTTCCATAGCTAATTAAAATATCAAAGCATAGTGGATATTTGTCATTTGAGGGAGATGATTGTCCAACATTCCATCCTGTCTCTATTTTGCTGATGAGAAAAATTACTCCCAAAAAATAACTAATTCATTAGTTGCAGAGTCAGAAACAGAACTAAAAATACTTCTCACCTCAAAGTGAAGAGATTTAATACATTTATCTCTCCTGGATTTTATTTTATCTTGTAGATTAAAAGTTATCCCCTAAAATATATTTTTATTACACCTGCTGTAGAGACCTTATCAAGAAATCCTAAAAGTTCGATGCCTAGATCCTCTATGATCAACTCACTCCTGTTTATCTAAGATTAGATTAGACAGATATAATTAGATAGATAAATATGATAACAGCAGAGTCATTTGTTCTCCAGTGATTTCTCCACACTGATTTTAAAGGACATGGAGCTTTTTCTAGTTCCCACAAAGGGCTTTCCATTGGGCAGAAGGCTCACTATCGGGGCCACCTTGCCCAACAGCTAACTACATTTCCCATTGCTCATGTTCACCCTGTTTCCATAACTAAATGAGCATGGCCGGAGGAGATTGTGAACAAACCTCGGCAGAGCAGCGTGATGAAGCAAAGACACCATGCCAAAAGTGGCCTCAAGTCACCCTCCGTTTGCTCCAAGCACAGATGTCTGCTCTCGGATACCAGACACCTGAGGGTGAAGCCTGGCCCCGGATTCACATGTAGGAGAGTTATCCAGGACAGAGTCTGGCACATGGCACCTTTTACTGGAAGGAATTTGATTAATCATTCTCATTACCTTTCAATTCTATGCACCTGAGCTCATTTTCCCTCTGCCCAGAACCAGCAGTCAGTGGCTTAAATGGCACGTGAACACCCGGATGGATCATGATTAGCAGATGGAGAGATATGATCCTCCCACCCCCCTCTGCAGTGTGCTCTTAGGTCAGAGAGGTCATCTAGACACTGCAGCACCTTATCAAATCCCTCTCCATCCAGCCTCAGAGGCCCCCAGAAGACAATATCTCTAGTATATATATCCTGAGCACTGCTCTCATAGAATTTTAGGTACAAATTGGAAAAAAAGGAGAGGGAATGGCACCTACCAGAAGCAAATTTCTTTTTACTAGGAAAAAGAACCAATAAGCATGACCACGTGCCAGTGGAAAATGGTAGCAAGGATCTGCTAGGAAAGCAATGTCCACCCTGCTAGCACCTGGGCATTTGGCCATTTCTCCTTGAATCTCCTATCTACACATATTTCAGGCTATTCCCAGGATAAACTATAACCACAAGACTTTCTAACATTGACTTATAAACCTTAAAAAGCTAGATCACACATTATAACATTTAAGGGAGACAGAGCTGAGCTTTCACTTTTCACAACTCCCAGAGTCACATACACAGTATCACTGAGGTTGAGGCTTAGTTTAAGATGATTAATTATAGGGAGCTTAGGAAATGTAGATATATCAGAGAGGTTTAAGTCCCTGATAGTATGAAATGTGAAATATTTTATTTTTACTTGAGTGTGTTACAATTACAACTCAGAAACAGCTGGATTCATTTAGAAACCAGGTTAGGAAACATTTTATAATTATTTTTAAAATAAAGATATTTTCTCAATATAGTCTAGAGATTTAAGTGACTAGTGTGTTTAAGACTGTTTCCTCATAGATACTACCACTTTGATTTGAGCAACTACTAATAGGTGGTGGCTATGATTATAGAATGGATCTCAAGTAAGCATCTTATAACATTATACTGGTTATAGCACATTTGTATAGAAATCATGTTTTTCAGTCAACATAGATTTTTTAAAGCATTAAAGATAATTATGAATTGTGTTACATGACATATTTTTAAGAACAATATAGACAAAGTTTAAAGAATTATAAACTCCTACTTATAATTTAATAAGCTTTCATTAACCCTTACTTTTAACAACCACTGATTAACAAAGCTTTCCAATTTTAAAGAATTAACAACTGTAAAACTCATACCAAAGATTTCCTTAGAGGCAAAGCCCCCTTAGGAAACTTACTTCTGGCTCAACCTACAGCACTTCAGCAGTTATTTCTCTAACCTGTTATGTGATCAAAGACTCCAAGGTACTAAGATCTAATACTTACTGTATTATTTTATAATTCTAATGTTCATTGTAGCTAAACATGATTCATTGGAACCCAGTAGAGATCAATGTTTACCACTCCATTCTCATGCTTATGTGGGTTTCTACCTGTCCATCTTCTATTTTTCAAACAAACCATAAAAGCTCGACAACTCCATTCCTAACACTGAATAAAAGTAGGCACAACCTTCAAAGCCAACATTTTTAAAAATAATACTGCAAATATTATTCTGGGAGGTCAAGTGAGCAGACACTTTCAGATCTAGCTAAAAGTCTGTAACATAGAGGTCCTTTTCCTCCCACAGTGATGATGTAAAAAGGTAGGTGATGAGTTCTCCCATCTTTCTGAATCCCATGTCAATGGTTCTTCCAGGAATTCAGGAGGGCTCCATGTCTTATGCAGATGGCACCTGTTACCCTCTTTCTTCTCTCATTTCCATCACAGCACTGTTTCCTCCTTCCACTCCAACCCCCACGCATCCTTCTTTTGCATTTAAATCACCCTATGAAGGGAAGAATGGGCACTTTTTTATCTCTGTTCCATCCAGAAGATACACAATACATGTGCTATCTCCATAATCAGCTGTGATTTGCAGGCATTACAGAAAAGATACATAATCATATGGCTTTGTCCCTGGTTTACAGGTTTCCAGTGAATGTTTACATAACCATATTTTAAACAAGCTGTTTGGCATTAAGCTCTCTCCACACAAGTGGGATATCTACTTATCAGAGCAAAAAGAGGACATTAAAGACCAAACAAAAGTCCATCCCTGTGGGCTGCTGCTGTAGTGTATGTGACACCTATTTCATGGCTAAGTGTCTGAATTTGCCGCATCCTCTCCATGTCAGGCCTCCTGCTCCCAACCTACTGACCTCAGACAAACACATGTCTCCACTGTGGAAGGCTCCCTTTTCCTTTGGACTTGGCATCCCTGACCTCAGATGTTTAATATATCCAAGGTACTTTGAATGGTAAATTTCAGGGTTTCTGGGTCTTGAGACTATATGTCAGTTTAGACACTTCCTTTGCAAGAAGTCCAGAGCTATGGTGACATCATGAATATTTGATGGAACCTTTGGTGCATTAACCCAGAATTAATTCATTATTCTACCTAAGCTTCCTGCTCTAATCATTCCAACTGGCCTCTTCTAATGTATTCTGCATTATGATACACTGCCATTTATTTTTTATAACACTCATATTTTACCTAATTTTATTCAAGGGAATGAAGAACAGAACTATTCATTGAGGGGAAACAGTTCAAAGTAACTATTTGAATACCTGAATAATTAGCTGTGCACAATGTTTTCAACATACCTTATATCCTTAATTTTTAGATGATATCACAGAACTCAACTCTAATAACATACACAGCACCAATATCCTGCAAGTGATAAAACCAGAAATCAAATCTAGGATGGGTGCCATAGAAATTAGGCTTTTCTTTTATGCCACACTCTCTCATATTGTTGTGCAACTCTGTAGTGTATAACTATGTCACTATGTGTATGTCACAGTACTAATTAAGAGACAGACACTGAAGCCAGAAGGCCTAGTCATCACTTCCCAGGACATTAGACCAATCAATCACTCTGCATCTATTTTCTGTAAAATAGGGCATAATGCTAGTGCCTATCTTCCAGAGTTTCATTGAGGATCAAATGCATTAACATAATTATAGCCTACACCAGAATCATACTAAGCACTATAAAAGGATTAGTCATTTTTGTAATTCTGACTTCCCAGATGGAGTATAAACTCTTTGAGAATCAGAGGTAGTCTACTTTTTCATACTGGCATTAAAAGTGGGTACTTTGTAATTTTCTGGATTAATTCTTTTATGAACTGGTACTCTTTCCATTCTTTACAGCACAATGTAAAAAGAGCTTCATCCATCAAGACCTTTATCTTTGGGCTTTTAAGCACTATTTCCAAAGTTTAAAGTTAAGTCCAATCTTAAACATTTATAGAAAATTATGGTCAGTGATTCTCTCTGACCATTACTTTCCTCTTCTTGTATATAGATTATAGACTTTGAATTTAGTATGGCAATTGACATTGCTCAAAGTATGAGGAGGTGTAAAGTCAAGATTTGTTCATAAACTCATTCATTTACTCATTTATTCATTCACTACATGCTGTTTTTTTATTAGGATTATCATAAGTACTAGGGAAAACTAGAGATGAATAAAGATAAGTAAAGCAAATGATTACAATACAATATAATTATTGTATTGTAATTATTTCAGGGAACTAATTCCAAACAGGTAACATTTGAGCAACATCTTGAAGGATGAGGAAGTGGTTACAAAAGAGAGGAGTAAAGGAAGAACATTATGTGCAGTACACAAAAAGGTGTTCTAATAAATCAGAAAGTTCTGTGTGGCTAGAATGGGTTATGTTGTGTGGGTGTCAACAGTTGATAGAAGAAAACTCAGTTTAGAGTCCAGATCACTATGATGAAATTATTAGAGCCAAGAGGGACTGCAGACAAGAAAATTTTTCAGGAGACCAGGAGAGATAGTCAGGATAATATCATGATCTCAGTGTTGTCGTTGTGGATGGAGAGGTGTGAGTAGCTAAAACAGATCAATCCATGGGCTGGATTGGTGACAAATGAGCAGTGATGGGAGAAAAATATGATCTAAAATACCCTAATTTGCTTTTTTCAGTGATATATTTAACATGAGAAGATTCACAGGGTGAACTTTTTTTTTTTAACTAGGATAATTAGTATAGAACCCCTCTCCAATTAGTGCTTAGCATTTGCTAAATGGAAGTATTGAGCCTCATCCTTTTAACAGTGTCTTTGGCTTTCACATCTTTTTTCTTTGAACTAGTCCTATAACATCATCAATTACACTTAACTAAACCCTACAGCAATGGGAGACTATCTTCTCTAACAGAAGCTATGTCAGCTTATAGACATTGACCAGAGACCCCCCCCCCTAAAAATGGCTTCTCCAATACACACAGTTCTGTGTTGGACTCTGGATCAAAGTATTGCCAATATATACCTGTTAAAATGCAAATGGTCCACCTTGGCTGTTAATACACTTACCAACTGAAAGCATCAGAAAAGAAAAGCTGCCCAAAGCAGCAAAGTCCAAGAGAGGCCAGGTAAGGGAGTAAAATGAAGGAAGCTAAAAGAGGATGGGAAAAATTAAAGGATAGGAATAGCTACTGGGAAACAGAATACAAATTTCCAAAAGCAGGTGTGGCCATGTATAAAGAAGTCTAGTCTAATGAAGATTCTAAAGACTGCTTCACACATATAACAGAAGTATTCTCCATTGCATAATCCTTTATCAACAAAAAACTGTTGCATCTGGTAGTTCTATTTAACGGCTCTGTGATGTCTGATAAATGATTCAACCTCCCTGAGCTTCAGTTTCCTCATCTCTAAAGTAGGGATGCAGAGTGAACTTTATCGATTATATTTCACAACTGGGAAAATTTAGATGCACAGAAGATGAGTTGATTAATGGAGGGGCCCAGAACCTACGAAACCAAGCTGGAGCTTGGATCTTCCAACTCCCAGTTCAGTGAGTATTTCTTTTCACCTTTAGTGCTGGGCCAACCTGGACGATCAGCAAGTAAGGAGTTATTTGTAGAACATAGACAAATTGTTCCCTCTCACCCTGCCCCAATTTATAGCTCAACTATGAGGTCTAGATGTTGAATTGTAACCTCTCATGACCAGATCACAAGTCTTTCTTAGCACTCCCTCAAACCTCAGAAATCTATTTTTAGGGGCTTGGGAACTCATAAGGAATCAATATTATCTAAATCCATAGCTGATGGCCACACCTATGGCATTTTTACATCTCCAATTTTTTCATCCTATTTGAGGAAGCATGTGAATGGCATAGAAACAAAGTCCCATCAGAGCATCAGCATTTAATTCCAGACATCTCTGGTGGAAAACAGGCTGGGCTCACAGGATTTCCATGCTCTGCACTCCAGTAACAGTGCTATTTTCTACATTGTTCCCTAAGTACTCTTGAATTTTTCCCTGTGTAAAACATGTTTCACTTCACCTGTCCAATTATAAAATCCTCAAGCATCCTTAATCAGATAAGGAAGGCCAACCTAATTTAGTAAAAAGACTAAATAATGGTGTCTTAAATGGTCATTCTCTTACTTTCCCATAGCTAAAACTGCCAAAGCACTAGTAAAATGTTTAGAGTACCAGCTTCAATAAATAGACTCAAGAAGCTTGTAATTAGCATATCAGTTGTTTGTAAGCAATAGGTACTTACAAGACCTTTTAAAGTAATTCCCTGTACTTTTGTTGAAAGTCTACCTAGTAGTAGAAAAAAAAGGAAATATTTTTCTTTAGTGTTAAAACAAGTACCCATCTTTTCCCCACAGCTTTGTTTATGTTGTCAATTTGCATTATCTAGACCTGGGAAGAAAGCCTTTGAGAGGCGAAAGTAAATGTGGGCTAAGAGGGGGAAAATTCAAATTAAATCAGGACCAGAGTCACAAAAAATGTCAAGGAATTCCAAATGCACATTTGCCAGCTTATTTCTTTCTAATAAAGAAAGGAAAAAGGAGAGAGAGAGAGAGAGAGAGAGAGAGAGAGAGAGAGAGAGAGAGAGAAGGAAGGAAGGAAGGAAGGAAGGAAGAAAGGAAGGAAGGAAGAAAGAAAATAGAAAGAAAGAAAGAAAGAAAGAAAGAAAGAAAGAAAGAAAGAAAGAAAGAAAGAAAGAAAGAAAGAAAGAAAGAAAGAAAGGAAGGAAGGAAGGAAGAAAGAAAGGAAGGAAGAAAGAAAGGAAGGAAGGAAGAAAGGCTCTTCCCTAAGGCAGGTTTTATTTCAACTGAACCAAGTCCTCTATCCTCTGGTCTGTCTCTTTTAAGAGACAATAGCTTGTATATGAAAGGACTGCACACATGGGTCAGTACAGAGTAGCTGATGCTGAGATAAATTACAGATTGTGAATTGAGAATTGTAAGCATACGTTCAGTACTTGGGGATGAGAGTCAGGTAATTTCTAGAATATCTTAAGTACTATTGTATGTCTCATCATTCTTTAAGCGATGGAGAGGCATTGACTTATTGATTGGTTTTATTTAATCCATGGAGATTGGCAACTTCTGAGAGCCAAGGTAAGTTTTAGACTACCATGGATTAAACAAAAAAAAAAAAAAATGTCATGAAACTACATCTGGTTTTTGACATATGCATATTTTTTATAAACAAAA
Source organism: Pipistrellus kuhlii (assembly GCF_014108245.1). Taxonomy (NCBI): domain Eukaryota; kingdom Metazoa; phylum Chordata; class Mammalia; order Chiroptera; family Vespertilionidae; genus Pipistrellus; species Pipistrellus kuhlii. The sequence continues at coordinate 9,055,693 of NW_023425404.1, forward strand.
CTGGTTCCACCAACTGTCCAGAAATAAAGAGAAGCAATATAAAGAAAAATGCTGGTTAGTATTCAGAGAACAGAAATATTCACACTTCAAATAAAGGCGATGAAATTGTACAGAGAGCATCAGGAATGATAATCACAATGGCAAGGAGCCCACAGGGGTGAAGAGCTGTCCCTGTTGCTGCAAAGAACCTCTTCTCTGAAGGACTTTGGTGGGGCAAAAACAGCTTTGATTCTGGATCCTGAATCACTGGTGCCAAGTTGAGGATGTCACTTTGTGTCACTTCCAACTTGAGCCCACGTAGAAAAAAAGAGGAAGGAAATACACCAACATGATAAAAGTGGTGTGTATAAATAGTAGGATTGTGGGTAATTACCAGTTTTCTAATGTTTTGCTATAGTTTCAATATTTTCGACAATAGGTGGGAATTGATTTTAAATACATAATCATTGTTAAATATGTACTTTAAAAAAAAAAAAACATTACACGTTAAACACAAGAATGACCTGATAAGCAGCTGGGTGGCAAAAGGAGAAAGTTCTCTCAGATTTAACTTGTTCTGGCAAATCAATAGCACAGGTAACCTGCATGGGTAACAGCATTATCCTTCCTAATAATTGTTATTATTTTTTATTGGTGATACTAACACAGCCACCATTTATTAAGAGCTTACACTCTGTTAGGGTACTGTACAAAATGCTTATGTTTATTCTCAATATTTACTGATCAGAACATCCTACATGCTAGCCGTTATCATTATCCCCATTATAAAGCAAGAAACTGAGGCTTGACAGGTTATATAACTTGATAAAGAACACATGGCAAGGAGGTGACTATCAAGACCAGAATATAAAGCCCAATCTGTTTGAGTCCATGGTTCTAAACCACTTGGGGGAAAAATAATAATTTGCTCAAACATCACCTCTTACTCCTTTCTCCTTTCTTCATCCTGCATTGCTCTGACACTCAATGTAAGATTCTGAGAAGAAGAAAGTTTTGTTCACTGCTATGTTCCTAGAGCCCAAAACAGTGCCTGGCATCTAACAGACACTACTCAATAGATATCTGTAGGAATGAGGAATAAACTCTAATACATCAAATTCTAACCACAACATTCTAAAAGCAAAGCAGTATCCACACTTTTAAAATCAAGATTATCATAGTTCTACTGCTAGTAGATCTACTGTTCTCAAAACAGTTTCCCTTTAGATACTGGATCCATATCTAGACAACACGTCTGAGCTTCCCTGCAGTTAGCAGCAGCTTATGACTGAGTTGTTCTAGCCAAGGGAGTATGGTGGAAGTGATGTTTCCACTTCTAAACTTGACCTTTATAAGCCTAAGCTTCTATATTCTCTTCTTTCATTTGCTGAATGCAAGATAGAGACAGCAGATGAAAGAAGCCAGGGTCACCTGGCCAGTGTGGATCAATGGTTGAGCATCAGCCTATGAAGTAGGAGATCATGGTTTGACTCCCAGTCAGAGCACATGCCTGGGTTTCAGGCTTGATCCCCAGTGGAGTGTGAGCAGGAGACAGCCAATAAATCATTCTCTCTTCTCATTGATGTTTCTCTCTTTATCTCCCCATCTACCTTCCTCTCTGAAATTAATAAAAATATATTTTTTTAAAAAGAAGTCATGGTCTCTGAATGTCTGCATGAAGCAGAGCCTTGCTGTACTTGGCTAATATACCCAAGTCTAGACATATGCAAGATATGTCTTTATTTTATTAAGTCAGTAGATCTTGGAATCATGTTACGTAACTATATCAGTTAAAACTGTTTGGGCATGCATAATATATACACACCAGAGGGCCAGTGCACAAAATTTGTGCATGGGTAGGGTCCCTAGGACTGGCTGGCAATTAGAGCCGATCTGTGGGGTGACTGGCGGGGCAACCAGGGGGACCCTGCTGGCACCTGCCTTGGCTGGCCTGGCACTGCCCACTTGCCAGCCTCACCCCTGCCACCAAGGTCACCCCCTTCTGCAGGGCAACTTGTAGGACAATCTGGGGGGAGAGGCCTGTTGGCAACCGCTTTCGCTATCCTAGGGGCAGCTCATGCATTGAGCATCCGCTTCCTGGTGGTCACTGCATGTCCTAGCAACCTGTCCTTCCACGGGTTATTCTGCTGTTTGGCCGATTTGAAGATTAGGCTTTTCTTTATTTTTAATATATTTTATTGATTTTGTACAGAGAGGAAGGGAGAGAGATAGAGAGCTAGAAACATCGATGAGAGAGAGTCATTGATCAGCTGCCTCTTGCACACTCCCACTGGGGATATGCCCTCAACCAAGGTACATGCCCTTCACCAGAATCAAACCTGGGACCCTTCAGTCCGCAGGCTGACGCTCTATTTTGGCTAGGCTTTTCTTATAAAAAAAATATTATAAAATAATACACATTATATTGACATAGGATGTATGTCAATATAATATGTATATAGACATAAAATTGATAAATCATGTACAAGACTTACTGTAACATTGTATGTATTATAAAACATATATCAAAATATAAAATTTGAAGAGAATAAGATACAGATAAAAGAAAAATATTTTTAAGTTTCTTGCTAAACATTATGGTTCCATTGTATTACTAGGCAATATTTCAAGGCACATTGGAACTTAGGGAAAGGTTTGTAATTAACAATGATGGAAACAAATCTATATTTCAAATGGTCTTGATGATTTGTTTGGTGGCTGACTTTGTGTCAGTCCTGATTATATCTTTATTATTCTTATATCCTAACATGGCTGACAAAGAGCTCAGATTGGGAGTAGAGGTGACAACAGTCATTTTATTATTGCTCATTTATAGTATTAGTATTATTTTCAATCCAAGGTCTCCTTAAAGGTGTTTGTATAAGCCACTGGTCTATTTTGTGAAGGCTGGATTCATAAAAATTAGATCATAGAATTCATAAATCCACTATACCAGACACAACTAAAATATGATATGTCCCAGTTCACTGAGGACAAATGAATACATAAAGGTACCAATGTCAAACTGTCTCTTCCTTCATGATATGTGAATACTGTAGATACATGTAGTCATCTGACATCAAATTATTTGAGAATGCTAGTATCAAATCACGTTTTTAAAATGTTAAACTTAAAATTTTCTTTTTCATAAAGTAAATGGAAATTTTAGCACTTATCACCCTTCAATAGGCACACTATTTTTTTAAGAAGAATTTATTAATTTTTAGAGAGAAAAAAAAGAAGGGAGAGGGAGAGAAACATCAATAGTCTGCCTCCTGCACATCCCCTACTAGAGATATAGCCCTCTATCTGAGCATGTGCCCTGACTAGAATCAAACCAGCACACCTACAGTGCATAGGAAAATGCCCAACTAACTGAGCTACCTGGGGCCAGAGTGGAACACTATTTTTGAGGCTACTTCTCTGTCATATTGTCTTTGGCATCCAAATCCTAGGGGTCTTGATTTTTTAAGTCCCAGCTATGCATAGAGCAAAATGAAAGACATCACTCCACCTAAGTCCTCCCCCACTTTATCCCTAAATCCTACCCCAAAGCCATATTTCTCCCTCTTAATAAGAACTAGAATTATCTCTTTTCCCAGAGACACTGCTAGATGTTAGTCAAGCTTTCTTTGAATCCTTCTAAAACAAATTGTAGAAGACACAAAATCCTATCTTAATTACTCAACTAAATGCATATAGCTAAAGAAGGTGACTAGCTGGCAGTGTGACATGGGGATAAGCTGGGAGACTGTTATAATATCCAGGTTCCACTGAATATTATAACTGTCTCTTCAATGAAGTCAGCATGGTCCTTTACAACTCAGTCTCCTTATCCATGGGACAGAAACAGTTATGTGTGATCTACTTCCTAGGGGCTATGGAAGGAGTATGAAAATAATAAAGAACTGTGAAAGAAGACAATCCTTATAGCCCTGCCTTGAGTGAGTGTCATCAGGGTTCCACAGAGGGAAACTTGGCAAGAATTTGAGGAAGGAGGTTCCAAAAAATCAGAAGCTTGTACCCGTCTTCCAGGAAATGCTGAGAGTAACTTAGGACAATAAAATACAAGAAAACCCTAAAGATTTTACATATTCATTTCTTTCATCAACAGCCTTGAGAAGATAAGCTCATAGTGAATGAATGAAGGAACAAGGCTCCCTAAATTCAAAGTGTTGGATGCACAGCAGATAGTCCAGCCAGGCAGAGAGAGAGAGAACATAGCCTGGGGCTGAACAGACAGGATCTGGGCAGAGCATCAAGGCTGAGTTCAAGATCAGGATCAAACACTGACTAGTTTTGGGGTAATTTAATCAACCCGTATGTGCCTCATAAGTTTTATCATAAGTAAAATACGAACAATAATACCTACTTGTGTCATGCTTATGAAGATTTAATGAAACAGCAGCTGTGCCTGATATAATCTAGGACTTGGCACACAATAGATTCTCAATAAATACTTATCTTCTTTGCAATCATTATCATTCACTCTTCTTGCCCTTGCTTAGCCCATCTTTAAAAGGAAATAGATGAGGCATAGCTAACATCTGCCAAGTATTCAAGAGTTAGTCTTGGCAAGCACTTATCAATAGAGGTTAGAGAAGTGCTTTGTGGTGGGTCATGCAGAGTGGATGCTCATGCTCTGCATGACCCTGCCAAGAAGTCATGGTGATAAGCAGTGAAAACAAAGCAACAAACCTTGGCCAGGTTGGAGGCAGGGCAGCAGATAGGCAGCTGGCAGCTAGCCGCAGGAATAACCTCTGACTCAAGGACACCCTAAACTGAAGTGGGTGAAAAGCAAAGAGGAAGACAGAAAGTGTGGAAGATTTGACAAGTGATTCTTATTTCTTTAACCAACAAACAAGACCTCTTTGGCCAAAGTCAGTATAGTCAGTCTATCCTTTCTTACACCATAGCTGTGGCCTCAAACCGTGCCTGGCTCTCCATAGCCCATATTTCACTAAATTCTGTCCCTTAGAGAAACAACCAGAAAGCCTCCCTCAACAGTATCCCCAACTGCCACAATCCCCCTGGTAAATATAACATATTTTCATCATTCTAGAGCATTTTGTAAACTGTTTACCAAATCTAAAGTCACATGTACAGACAGGCCCCAGGGAGAATCACAAGCTTGATCCACCTTACACCCCACAAAACAAGGGCATAATTCCTACATTCATTTTTTTTTTTTTCCCAAGAGCACCAAGGGAGAGAGAGTAAATGGCTGATTTGGTGCATTCCCTCATGGGGACTAGACAACTCAAGATGCTTTCCTTCTTAACAATAATCCCTGCTCATGCATAAAGATATGAAACACATGCATGCCCTTTGAGAAAGAGTAAATCCTTCTTGGTAAAAGGCGAGGCATTAATTATTTAATTAAACAAAGTAGTTGTTGAGCCGAAGCCAGTTTGGCTCAGTGGATAGAGCGTCAGTCTGCGGACTGAAAGGTCTCAGGTTCGATTCCTGGCAAGGGCATGTACATTGGTTGCGGGCACATCCCTGGTAGGGGTTGTGCAAGAGGCGGCTGGCCGATGTTTCTCTCTCATCGACGTTTCTGGCTTTCTATCTCTCTCCCTTCCTCTCTGTAAAAAAATCAATAAAATATAAAATAAAAAAATAAATAAATAAATAAACAAAGTAGTTGTTGAGTTGTTGACTTTTTAAATGCAATAGGCACCATTTTCCACAATTAACAGAATTTTTATAGTATGTGTATCTCTAGTTCCTATTTCTATCAAGAAACTAGCTGAAATTTTAACCCCAGAGTAGAAAATAAAAACTATTTCAAGGGAGAAATATAAAAAGAAGTAATGTGCAAGCAGAAACTAGAATTTCTTCCTACAAAAGTGATGTGGCCATTGAAAGGTATCTTGACTTAATTGCTATTATAATATACATCCTAACAGCTTCACAAACAAGGAGAGTAATCTCAGGAAGTGGAGGTGAGAGCTATAATAAATTCAAAAAGGATAAAATTTTCAAAATACTTTGGAGATCTTATAAACTAGGCCACTTACTCAAGTATTGAAAAGGTTCAAATTAATCCTGACTTCAAGTAAGTTAATATAAATGCCCCAACTCAATAAATCTTGATATTGATTAATCTACATTCACACACACACACACACACACACACACATACACACTTCAATTTTTAAGTCCTACAGGTTCCCAGAGGCAGAAGGAACAAATGTGACAACAATGATTTACAAAATCAATATAGCACAAGAGATCTACAGAAATTAACTACAAGAGAGATGACCCATTCAATCATCCAGTCCATCCCTACCTCCCTCTTGGCTCCTTGTAGGTTATCCTCTTTCAATATATTTGAGCCAATTTATCTAAGTAAGTTGTGGAGGTCAATAGACATGAGGGTTTATTCTTTTTCCTAAGGAGCTAGTCTCAGGCCCAACCTCCTGATGCTGGTCTATGTCTTACTCTACATCAATAATTTCCAACCATGATAGCATGTTAGGTTCACCTAGGGAGTTTTTGATATACACTAATGCTAGGCCTCATGCCCAGAGATTATTATTTAATTGATCTGGGGTAGGAGCTGGGCACTATTGTTTGTTTGTTTTGTTTTGTTTTAATACCCAAGTGATTCTAATGTTCAAAAAGGCTTGAAAACCAGTTCTTTACAACTTTAACAGTCTTATTCCTTCTCTAGCTTTTGAAGGCTTTCTTGTTGGCTATTCTAAAACTAACTCAATACTACCAAACCAGGAGTCAGTTCATGGATGACAATAATTCAGTGAATCCTGGCTGGCTGATGAGCCCTGGCGAAGAACCCCTGGTGTGATAAACAATTATTTATTGCTGATGGGAGCATGGCATGAACCTCAGGTGGACTGCGACACCTGAAAAGAAAAAAATTGCTGTGGACTATTCAAAGTAAGGGGGACAAGACAACTTTCCCAGTCCCAACACCAAGAGCAATTTACCACATGGAAAGCTATGAAAGATGTTAACTCATTGGGTTTGGATTTCCTCTGTTGATCATTTTAAGCTTCATTTTGGGAGGAAATAAAATTTAAATATAAATTTAAACAGTCATACATTTGTAGCCTAAAAACTAACTTTTGTTGGGCCCTTGACATATGCAGGCACAATTATAAGTGCCTTACTTGTATTACATCTAAGTTTCTCCACAACCCTTTGAGACATTTTTAATTATAATTCCAATTGCAGAGGTAAAGACACTGAGACACCCAAGATCACACAGATAGTAAGTGACAGACCTGGAATTCCAATTTAGGTAAAGTGGCTCCAGAACCCATGTTCTTAATCATTCATCTCAACCACCATAGAGCACTGTGTAATTTAGACCCAAAGGGAGTAACTGAAATTAAAATCTAAAGGTGCCACATTAAGTTTTACAAGAGCTGAGATGCAGTTTCTTCAGTAAACATCTATAAAGTATTAGTATCGAATTAGCATGCATAGAACTCACTGGAAGGGATTTTTTAGGACAAATGCTGAACCCTCTTCCCTAAAGATTTTGATGTGGTAGTCTGAGTGGAGCCCATGAACTTTCATTGAACAAAGTAGAGGCATCTGTTTTTTATACTGCTAAGTCCACCAGAGAAGTTTGGGATAAACCAATTTTAAACCAAGGGAGAGAATCAACAGTCTTGCAGACAGTCCTTTTGGGAAGCTTGAGTGGCAGATATGGTTGTGAGGTCAGTCATGGAGCCAGTGAGTGGCAGCTCCTCTTCCCAAATGCTTCTTGGTGAGTTGTAGTACTTTGGGGAAAGTTATTTTTAGGAGAGGGGAAAGTGCCAGAAGAAAAAGAGAATTAAAAATTCAAGAAAGACCAGGGGAAAATGATGATGGAACAAGATTCTGGGAAAGGCTGAGGGTTCACAGCAACTGCAGTGAGTCCACCTGCCAAAGCCTCTATGGCAGGAGAGGTCTCTCAAAAAGAGGCTCATTCGGAGCCTCCTGGCACTGTGTTTATTAGTCCAAGCATGCACTTCCCAACCACTAGTGGGTAGCAAGGTTAATGACTATCTTAGAAACAGGTTTTCAAAGTCCCATGAAAAGAAAAAAAGAACCATAGGGAACAACATGACCACGGTATGGCCAAACCCTCCTGAGTACTAGAGCTATGCTTGATTGACAAGTTGTTCCTAGTAGGAACATCACTGATGCCTGTCAAACTTCCTTTTAAGTGGATTGCTACTCTAGTCCAGGGGCTCTCAACTCCAGCTGCAGACTGGCTACAAATTTATGGGACTGGACACACAAAGTGAAAATGTGGAACTTTCTGTACAAAAATGATTAAGAATTTCTAGATGGTGCCTGAGTAATGGAGACCATACTAAATTCCTTTAAGGACTCTGCCTGAGTTTTATTGGCTCTACCAGATAATTTCTTCTAGGGTCTGGGCACTGGCCCAGAACTCATCCACCTTTCTGAATAATGTATGAAACAAGGTCCTTCCAAGCAACTTTGAGCTTTGGACAGAATGCTCTGTTAAAGCAGGAGAATCTGACCCTCACCAAATCCAAAGCTTGAGATTTATCCCAAGAGACAGGATCAAATAAGGATGATCATTCAAGCAGCACAGCTGGGCAGTTCCTGGCCAGCTGTGCAGTTACCCAAGAGTTCTTAGCAATGAACCCAGCTTTCCACAGGAATCTACAACCTAAAATTTATTAGGGGAACCGATTCCTTCATAGTAGTTCTTTAGACCAGCAATACAGAGTGAGAAGAGTTACAAAGACCTCCCTGCCCCCCTGCGCTCCCCCACTCCCCCTCCCTGCCAAGTAGTGGCCCCTCAGAATTACAGCCAGCGCTAAGGTCTTTCATTCTGACCTTATCAGCAGCAGAGTGACAGTGAATGTGACAGTGAATGCTTTGGAAGTAGAAGTCATGGGTTAGAATGCTAGATCCATCCCTTTGTAGCTGTGTGACCTTTCAATGCCTCAGTTTCCTCACCAGAATGGATCTAATGAATTACCATAAAACTGCTATGAATATTCAATAAGATAATGCATGTATTAGGTTTAGTTTAGAAGAGAGCTTAATGCACAGTAAGCACTCAGTAAACATTATCTTAGCTACTATCATTATTACCACCATCACCACAACAATCCACAAAACACACGAGTTACTTCTCTCCCACTTAGGAAAAAAAAAAAAAAAGTGAATGGCTCCAGGTTCCACCAGCCAGTAAAAGTAGAGCTAGGATTGGAACCCATCTTTTCCATCTTATGTTCTCAGCTTCTTCATCTCACCTAACTCAAGAACTGAGCAGAGACCCCATCTACAGCTTTCTGGTGTGACATTCAGCAAACTCACAGTGTGTGGATTAATGGAGGTAATTAAGTAAAAAAGGGACAAGCTGTCTATCTCATCATAAGCACTCAGTCCATGTTAGCTATTGATATTTTTGAAGTTATTATATTATTGATGAACTACCAGGAAAATTCATGTAAACTGATATAGCCACAATGTTGGAGATTTACTTGAAAGGCTAGCTATCTTAAGAAATCTAATACCCAATTCTTCAGTAAAAACAGAATACAGAATTCTCCCTGCTAATATGATCAAAATCACCCACTTAAATTATCCCATGCATATTTGTTGAGAGCCTCTTGTATTGGCTAGGCTTGAAATAATAGAAGCCATACTTCCAAGCTATCCAAACAAGGGACATGGCAAAGATGTAATTTTAGAAAAGAAATCCAACTTCAAAAACCTGCAGTCCTATAGCTAGAGACTGGCCAGTATGAAAGTGAAGCCTTCAAGAAAATGAGATTATGGCCTTCATGTCTTTTTTAGGCCCTCCTCTTCAAAAGAAATTTTATACCACAATGCCAAACCCAACTCACTGTTTATTATTGATACTCATAGTAACATCATGCTTGGCATCTCCTGCCAGCTCATAGGCAGCCCTGAGGAATTGAGACCATTTAGAAAAAAATGTCCCACCCAGGCTGGTGTGGCTCAGTTGGATGAGCACTGTCTCATACACCAAGAGGTCACTGGTTCAATTCTGAGTCAGGGCACATGCCTGAGTTTCAGGCTCTCTCCCCAGTAGAAAGTGTACAGGAGGCAGCTGATCAGTGTTTCTTTCTCTCTTTCTCTCCCACTCCCTTCCTCTATCTCTAAAATCAATTTTTAAATGTTTTAAAAAGAAAGGAAGGAGGGAAAGGCGAGAAGGAAGGAGGAAGAAAAAACTTTCTGACCAATCAGATAGCATTAAGTCACTGGATTTATTTTTCCACCCAAGCAAGTGTCTCTTCTAGAAAGAAACCTGCCCTATGGCACCAATTTCCATCTTTTGCTGAGTAGTCCAGGGAGAAAAATAATTTTTTTAAAAAACAACAATGAAGCCATACAATTAAACTGGAACATAATGAAAGCCACAAATACATAATTACCATGTTCCACTTGGTACAATACACTCCAGAGTTGCCAAAAACTGCCCACTCTGATAGTAGTTGCCCTGATGCGGGCCTTGGGCTCTGCAGCTGCATCTCAATGAGCCCTAAGTCACTGCCTGGAATGGTTGCCCTGGTAACATGATTCTGGCTGAGAGGGACATTGATTACCCCTGGGAATGAGTTTCCACTTGGAGGGAGAGTGGGTAAATGCAAAAGCAGAGAAGTTGGAAGAGAGGAAGGGTCCAGAGGCATGGGAGTCACTAAAGACCTGAGAGGGTCCCAAGCTTCCTCTTTCTGAGATTGAGGAAAAGAACATGTAAATGTGGTGCCTTGAGGACCTCGAATACAGGCACTGAATTAAAAAATCCCATCCACTCCTGACTCAAAAGTGTTCCTTGTCAGGAGAATGGGACTGATTGTCAAGAGATTTGAATTTTAGTCTCACCTCTCTTATAAATTCACAGGGTGATCCTGGATAAATCATACCTAGGTAAAATTAAGAGAGTTAGGATGATGTTTCACTAAGGCATAAAAGCTAAGACCATTGGAGAAGAAAGAGGACCAAGTGAGAGAGAATGTCTGTGTTGACAACCGTCCTTTCCCTTAGCACTCATATTTTTAAATTCTCCTCTCCTGTTTTAAGTATACTCACCAGGATTAAGTTCAGATATCTATTGCCTGTTCCCATGGTTGTCTTTAGGAGAAAGGTGAGCACCAGATTTGGCCAACTTCTACCACAAATGGAACAAATCTGGGTGCTACATGGGGATGAAGTTATTCCATGGTTTCCCAGGACTGTGAGCAACTGGAGGAGATAACCTTGCCAGCCCCTTTTCTGTTATGATGGTGTGATTCTCTGAATGGCTCAACCCTTCTCACCAACCATGCATTAACAATGGATAAACGATTGATTTGAGGGATGTCAGAAAAGAACCAAAGGAAAAGCATTCCAGGCAGAGGGAACAGCATCTATAAAAGCTCTGTGGCTGAAAGAAGTGGTTTCATAGAAAGCCTGAAAAAAAAATGCCAATGTAGAGAAGAGACCTGAAAACAAGGGGAAATATATTGAGGGATGGGGGTTGGTGAGCAGTGAGATAAGCTGGATCTGGATCATGCAAGCTTTGTTAGTGGCCATGTTTGTGGTTTTATCTTAATTCTAAGAGTTTTGGAGGCTATTAGAGGAGAAAAGTGGAAGTAGTGAGACAAGATTTTAATTTTGAAAATATTAAGAACATGAGGAAGGCAATTAGGAGGCTACTGTCATGATCCAAGCAAGAGATGGTGGATCTTTTCAAAAGCGAAGAAGCATTCCTATGTGAGTGGTGGTCACAGCCCTTCTTACTGCTTCCCCTGCTTCGGGTAAGGTCTCCCTAGTTTATCTCCTTCACTTTGTTCAGCATCATCCCTGGGACTTACGTGCTAACTGTTAATGTTTCATCATGGACAGTGGACTCCCTCAGTAGCGCCACCTCTGTCCTCTTACTTTACACTAACAACTTCTTCAATTAAAACTCCAACCTCTGCAGAGAATGGTAGTCCTTGTTGCCTCAGAAAGCATGTAAACCTTGTCATAGTTGGCTAAATTTTTATCTCAAAACAATCACTTGCAATATAGGGACTGTTCAGCAAACACATCTTTTAGACACGGGGAAACTTAAAAACAAATAAAACAAAAAGTCCTTCCTTTTTACCACCAGATGCCAAAGGACAGTGTGAGGTGTGCTAGAAACAGGGAAACCTGGTCTTAGAAAACTCTTCGTGTGTTCAAAAGCACTCCAACAGCTGAGGACCAATTCCTTTAAAAACTGTCCTGTGATCACTTGAGACTGTATATGTCTTTTTTTTTTTTTTTCTTTTTTTTTTTTTTAATTTATTTTTTTTTTACATATTTTAATGATTTTTTTTGCCCCCCTCCCTCCCTCCCCCATAGCCCCTCCCTCCCCATAGTTTTATGTCCATTGGTTGTACTTATATGCATGTATACAAGTCCTTCGGTTGATCTATTATCTCCCCCAGATCCTCCTCCCCTCCCCGCTGTAATTTGACAATCTGCTTGTTGCTTTACTGTCTCTATATCTATCTTTTGGTTCATCAGTTTATAATGCTCTTTATTATCCACAAATGAGTGAGGTCATGTGGTGTTTCTCTTTCATTGATTGGCTTATTTCACTCAGCATGATGTTCTCCAATTCCATCCAGGTTGCTGCAAATGATGAGAATTCCTTCTTCTTTATGGCAGCATAGTATTCCATTGTGTAGATGTACCATAGTTTTTGGATCCAATCATCTGCTGACGGGCACCTAGGCTGTTTCCAAATTCTGGCTATTGTAGATTGTGCTGCTATGAACATAGGGGTGCATATATCCTTTCTGATTGGTGTTTCTAGTTTCTTGGGATATATTCCTAGGAGTGGGATTACTGGGTCAAATGGGAGTTCCATTTTCAGTTTTTTGAGGAAACTCCACACTGTTCTCCACAGTGGTTGCACCAGTCTGCATTCCCACCAGCAGTGCACGAGGGTTCCTTTTTCTCCGCAACCTCGCCAACACTTGTCGTTTGTCGATTTGTTGATGTTGGCCATTCTGACAGGTGTGAGATGGTACCGCATTGTTGTTTTGATTTGCATCTCTCGTATAATTAGTGACTTTGAGCATGTTTTCATGTGCCTTTTGGCCTTCCTTCTGTCTTCTTTTGAAAATATTCTATTTAGGTCCCTTGCCCATTTCTTAATTGGATCATTCATCTTCCTTTTATTTAGTTGTATCAGCTGTCTGTAGATGTTAGAGATTAAACCTTTATCAGTGGTGTTATTTGCAAATATGTTCTCCCACACCGTGGGCTTTCTTGTTGTTTTGTTGATGGTTTCTTTTGCTGTAAAAAAGCTTTTTATTTTGATGTAGTCCCATTTGTTTATTTTCTCTTTAGCTTCCATTGCCGAGACTGTATATGTCTTGACTGAGTTCTCAGCCCCCAGCTGGGTGGGGGACCAAAAGAGGCATATAAAACTCCCCTACTTCTCAATGTGGGTGATTTGGTTTCAACAGATTATGTTCAGGGTGGGAGAGGCTGGGGAAACCATCTGGGCTTCGGATGAAAAGAAATGGGAAGGGAAGTGTGGTAACCACCCATGTTTTAATATTTCTCCCACTGAGAGGCAGGGTCTATGTTCCCTGCCCTTTACTCTGGACTTTGTGGCCACTTTGACCAATAGAACAGTGGGACATAGTGGCTTCCCTTTTGGGAAATATAGATATAATTAAGTTCAATGATTATTCTTATATCAAATGATGCTTCCCATTTCAGATTTTTCTAGACTTTGTTTATAACTATTATATGGCATCTGTTGAAATAAAAGAAGCTAAAGCTATAGTGTGAATAGTCTCTAAGAAGTTAATGTCAATCAGAAATGAAGCTGGAAGACTTTCCAAATAATAGTGTAGGTCAATGGCAGTAAAAAGACTTTAGGTTTTAAGGTCTGTTTTACAAATGACCTTTTTAAGGAATGCAACAATAGACTGAATGCCTCTGGGAGTCTCTAAATGCTTTTTTGTATGAGAAACCAGAAGTTCAAGATTGTTGCAGGTTTATTTTATCCCCTCTGAATTTCAATCTGTACCTCCCCTAGGGCCCATCTCATAAGATATAGAAATTGCCTGTTTCCAGGTACAAATGTCTTTAGAAATGCAACCTCTCTCTTAATCTCACAGCCCAGACTCCTCCATGCTCTCAAGGCCACTAGAGGAAAGGACACACATAAAAAGAGTTTTGCAAATTTATTTTCCTCCCATTTTTTTTCTCTCTAGTCCAGAAGAGCAGCAGAGTGAAAAGTGGACCCCCGTGGGAGCCCAGCAACTACATTCCCACGCCTTACCTGCCTTCCCCTCACACTATAACTTGGCCTAGTGCCACCTCAGGTTCCTCATCTACAGACACAATAAACAGAATGGATAAGACCACTTGGCAGGTCCTTCTACTCCTAAGGATTTAGAACTTTATACTTTTGACAGAAAGTGAGATCTGTCCTCCTGGTCGTGGGGGGGTGGGGGGTGGTGTTAGAGAGCAACCAAAGGACTTGTATGTATGCATATAAGCCTAACCAATGGACACAGACACTGGGATGGTAGGGGCTTGCCCAGGGTGGGAATGGCTTGCGTGGATGGGGCGGGATTGCTTGCGTGGGTGGGGCGGGATTGTGGGGGTGTCAATCGTGGAAAAAGGAGACATATGTAAAACTTTAGACAATATTTTTTAAAAAAGAAAAAAAAAAGAGAGAGTTATTTCCTTGCTGGTGAGGCTAGATGGTTGAGGGTCAACCTATGAATCTGGAAGTCACAGTTTGATTCCCAGTTAGGGCACATGTCTGGATTGTGGGCTAGATCTCCATCAGGGAGCATGCAGGATGCAGTGAATCTATGATTATCTCTCATTATTGAAGTTTTATTCCCCTCTCCTCCCTTCCTCTCTCTGAAATCAATAAAAACATATTTAAGAAAAAATATTCTTTACGCATACGCACATGCATATACATATGTATTTTATATCTTATATACATTTTGCATGTATGCATGTATATTCAGAGAAAATTGATATTTAGAATATATAAAGAACAAATCAATTTAAGGGTTTCATCTCCAAAAGAAGATGAGCAAAGGGTTTAAACAAGTAGTCCCCAGAAAAGGAAACCTTCAGGCCAATAGACATGAAAAGTGACTCAATCTTTCTGGTAACCAAAGAAACACAAAGAAAAATCATGAGTAGCAAAAGTTTACAAGGCCCAAAAGCAAGTGCTGGAGAGGACATGGATAAACAGACTGTCCACTGTTGGGATGAGTTTCAAGTGGTATAATCACACTGCATAGGCTACAACATGTACTAAATTTAAAAATTTCTTAAAACCAGTAATCCTACTTCTATTATATATCCTAGAGAGACCCTCATATATGTGCATAGAAGTCTGACAAATGTTCCCAATAGCTGAATTGTTTGTGAAAGCTAATAAAGGTAAAAACCCTAAATGTCTACCAATAAGGGAATAGATAACATATACTCATTCATATGATAGAATATAGCATATAGCATATTATATGATAGAATACTATGCAGCAGACAAAATGGGTAAACTATAGTTATGTATCAACATAAAACAATTTGCAAAAAAACCGTGGTAACTATTTCCATAAATACTGCATTATGTTTAGGAACACTTAAATATGAGACAACGTAGAAAAGCCCAGACTATATAATGCATTCTTAACAAGGTTTCCTGTTGGCAATGGTTTAGTGGATGGAACTAAACAGAGAAACTTTATCTGTATTTTTTAAATTTTTATAATAAAAAAAATAAATCTGAAGCAACTATGACAAAATATAAATATTAGTCCATTCTGGCTAATTGGAACACAGGTGTTTATAACATTATTTCCCAGATTTTTCTATTTTAATTTGTTTACAACTAAGGAAAGAAAATCAAATAGTGTTCTCACATTAAATGTAAACCATCATACCCTAAATATGTCTCCATTCTGTCCCTTCCATCTCCCTGCCTCAGCACAGACTCTCATCTCTTCCCAAACAGGCCATTATTGATCTCCCGCCTCCAGGCTTCACTTCTAAGTGTTATCTGGATGATTTTTCTGGAATATAAATCCTAAAATATTGTAAAACAAGATGAAAATCTAACTGTCGCTATAAACCCTTTGCCTGCAGAATTAAAACCAGAGCTTCTTTGCAGGGTATTGTACCCTATAACCCAGCCTCTGCTTCCTTCTCTGATCCCAAATGTCATAACTCCTGGCCCTTACCCACACATATGCCCTGTGCTCTGGCCACACTGCTGTCCCAGAGCCCCAACTGCTACATGCCTTTGCGCAGCATCCACCCCCACACTGATCTTTCTGCTCAAATTAGGGTTTTCTCTTCAACACTGGGCTCAGCCATCACTCTTGCCTGCATTCTGGGCTCTTTCCCTGCCTGCCAGAGAGCCCTGTTCCAACCATGTCAGCAGTTAGCACACCACATGCCTACCATCCTCTCCCCAAGAAGACTGCAAGTTTCCAGACTGCAGGAACCAAGATTCTGTAATTAGCACTCAATCCATTTCATCAAATTAATAAAATATAATACACAGGCATAAAAGAATCGCCCCTGAGCACAGTCTCATCCTAAGAGTTGTTTTGTTCATTCATTCAACAATGACTAGGAATAACACTAATAACAATAGTCCTCCTTTGATGAGTGTTTATAATGCACTTGCTTGGTCTTGAGGGGGAATGCAAAATAAGGCCTGGACATAAGCTTTGTCTTCAAGGAGCTTCCAGTCTTGCTGGAGAAATACGAGGTAATGTGATGCTTAGACTCTTATAACTAGTTAGTATGTGACTGAAAACTCGAGTAATGTGCAATTCCAGCTTTCCCTTAAAACATTTAGATTAGTTACTATAAATGAATAAGATAAGAAATTTGGGAAAGGAGAGAAATGAGGGATGAGAAAGAAAAGTACCAAAGCTCATCCCAAATTCTCCAACTCACTGCCCTGATGGGAGTAGACATGAAAGGCAGAAGAAGGCCCAAATCAGGTTAGGGTCCCCATGGTGCCTGCCTGTCAGAGCCATGAAACCCCAGAATTAATAATTTAGGGATAAAGGGGGCTGGCACTGGCTGGCAACTTGGCTAGACAGCCCCAATGTTTCCCCTATACCAGGACTCTGCTGTTAAAATCAATATTCGTTAGCAGACGGAATGAGCTCGTTTCATGCATGTTCTAATTAGACAATGGAGATTATTGCAAAACACCTGCAATGTTTGTAATCGTTAAAATAATGAGAATCAATATTAGCTTCCGAAGGCACCATATGGTAAATGCTCATTCCAGGCATGTGGTCCCTGATAGGCTCTCAGTGCTTCAAAACTGATCATTAACATTTTTTAATTTGCACGACGTTGCTCTGGTTAATGAATTGGCTGCCTGTGTGCCCTCTGCACAATGACCGCCTCTAAGTGATCATTTAATTGTAACACAGCCTCTGTGCCCACTGGAGCACTTGGGGTCTGCCATAGAGGACACGTTCAAGTCAAACAGTGCATGTAAATGTCTAACCATCACCGGACACTTCTCAGGTATCTAAACCACCAAGCCCCTAAAGTGGTTCTCAAGTCACTCAGGGACTTGTGAAGCACAGAATGGTGGGTCCCACTCAGAGTTTCAGATTCAACAGATCAGATGTAGGGAACAGCAATTCATAGGTTGCAGACACCCTTGGCCTGGGCACCACCCTTTGAGAAGCACTGCCCTACAGGATGGCATCCAGCCCCACTCCTAGAAAACACCAAGAGTGAAAATTGAGGAAAAGACTGACTTCTCCCACATTCTCTGAGCAAACCCCCAGGCCACACATAGTGGATGGGCAGAGGGCTTCATACCCTGTTTCCCCGAAAATAAGACAGTGTCTTATATTAATTTTTGCTCCCAAAGATGTGCTAGGTCTTATTTTCAGGGGATGTCTTATTTTTCCATGAAGAAAAATACGGTACACATTTATTGTTAAATGAAAATAAAGGAAATTTATTACCTGTATACAGTATGGTAGTACGGTAGTTGTCAACACAAACCAGACAAACTGTGAATCCTACAGAATCAAGAATTTACTCATTTATTCAATGACAATCATGTCATCATCGTCTGGAACATCATCATACCAATCCAATTTCTGAATTTCCTGGTGAATTTCTTGTGACTCCATTTCTTTCAGAATCAGTGGACCAAATCTCTCATGTTTAGCCTCAGGGGCGGGGGGAGGCTTAATTTTGGGAAGATGCCTTATATTCACTCAGAAGGAAACCTGTAAGTGGGTCTTATTTTCGGAGGATGTCTTATTTTCAGGGAAACACGGTAGATCACATGGTGAGTCAGTTCTGTGCTAGTCAGTTCCACATCTTGATGAATCCTCAACACCACTCCATGAAGGGGGTACTACCACCACTCGGATTAAAGAAGAAATTGAGGTGTAGGCTTGTGCAATGTCAACCAGGACAATACATGGAAGATTCAGATTCAAGCAGGGGTTGTGTGCCTCCAAGTTCCATGTTCTGTCCGTGACAGGGCACTGTCCAAAGGACCAGATAGTGTGTGCCATGTCATTCCTCACCCAAGGCCCTGTTCTCACTCACCCTCAGGGCTCTCCTGACCACTCTGTGATGCAAGGCAGGAAGCTCCTTTCGCTAAGAACAGATAATGCAGATTTCCAGATCCCAGGCCATACTGGCCCGCCTCTCTCTGTAGTTGGTCATAAACACTTCCTTTGCCATAAATGGAGCACACCAGCCCTTCAATTGTGTTGCTTCCATGATGCTTCTCAACTTTAATTGTGCTCAGAAATCACCTGGGGATCTTGTGAAACTGTAGTCTCTGAACCCTGGGTCTAAGTTGGGCCAAAGTGGCATTTCCAAGTAACACTGATGCTGAGTAGCTCTGTACCAGTATAAACACAGAGGACCTGATATGATGGAAAACAGGATTTTGTGATGGAAAACAAGTAGGTCCCAAGCATTTCCTATGTGTTTTTCCCACAGCAATTTGCTTAACTTTCAGAACCTCAGTTTTTACCTCTAACATACAGATAGCCTGGCAGGCATGGCTCAGTGGTTGAGCATCAACCTATGAACCAGAAGGTCACTCACTGTTCGGTTCCTGGTCAAGAAACATGCTTGGGTTGCAGGCTTGATCACCAGTGTGGGGCATGCAGGAGGCAACCAATCAATGTTTGTCTCTTATCACTGATGTTTCTATCTCTTCCTCTCCCTTCCTCTCTAACAATCTATAACAATATTTTTTAAAATAAAGTACAGATAACACCTACACCATGAAATTCTGAGATAACAAATATATGAAAACCACTTCACCACCCTTTGCTATCTCCATTCTCTCGCTTCTTACCACCCAAACTCTAAACTGGGAAAGTCTGACATTTTTACCTCATTTAACAGTAAGGAAACAATGGGCTTCTGATAGACTAAATCCATAGCCATCATGTAACAGGTCTCAAATATAACCAAGGGCTCTTGATGTCAAGCTGCATGCTGTCACATAGACCGCAGGAACTGAGTCCTCAGCAGCTCCAGTTTGGGGGTGGAGGAAACACAGAAACAGTGTCACCATCTGACACAATCAGCAGACCCTGCTGGAGACCTAAAGACAAAATGAGTAGCTCCTACCCACCTTACCTTTTATTATCTTAAAATAGACATTGGGGGTGGGGCAGGCAGGGGCAGACATCACACAATAGCTGAGAAACTACTACCATAGTTATACATCCTCTGATCTGTTTGGAGTTCTATTCTCATCCAGGGAGTTACTTGGTGAAACTTCCCTGGGATAACCCACAGGGCACAGCCCCAGGCAGTGAGCCCAGAGAAATGTACAATATCAAAGGGAGGAAAACAGATAAAAGTCATAGGTAGGATTAACTTTGCTCACAGGCAGGTAAATTCACCCTGCTCCTGGAGCTCTTTTTCTCCTTACTTTGATGTTTTAAAATACATAAGACTGTTGTTGTTTTAAATCGTCTCCATAGAACATTGCCTGCCTCAGAAGCAGCAATCAGGGATTCTCCAGGCATCAGCATTTGTCAGCCAGCTTGTAATTCACGACAATTCTTAAACCTTTTCAGAATGCTGTGAGCATAACTTCAGGGGGCTTAATAAAACAGCTTTCTATTCCTCAACTTCCTTCCATTGATAACACATTCAAATTGTAATAGCCCACAGGGTGCACCCTGTATCACATTACTGCTCACGCCCCATGTACTCTCCCACACCATCCATCACCTCAGCTGTCAGCAAAGTCCTTTATTCAGCCCTGCACATAAAAATGGGACTGCTTCTCTCCTCACATTTTGTGGAAAAGCCCTTACCAACACCTCAAACTCCCTCCCACTCTGTCCCCTACCCACTTGGTGGCAAGCATGAAGTCTCAGGGCTACCTGCCCCAACAACCTGTCTCGTGGCGGGTGGGGTGGTCCAGGCAGAGTTTTCTGAGCATATATAGATGGTACAGTAGCAGCACAGGCTCTCCCAGGTCAGGCAGTGTTGAGTGGACCACAAATTTGAAAATCATCCCAGCTGTACTGTGAATTTTTGGGAAGCCACTAAAGCTGCCTGAGCTTGTTTGCTCACCTAGGACAGTGGTTGGCAAACTCATTAGTCAACAGAGCCAAATATCAATAGTACAACGATTGAAATTTCTTTTGAGAGCCAAATTTTTTTTAAACTTAAACTTCTTCTAATGCCACATCTTCAAAATAGATTCACCCAGGCCATGGTATTTTGTGGAAGAGCCACACTCTAGGGGCCAAAGAGCTGCATGGGGCTCGCAAACCATAGTTAGCTGACCACGGACCTAGGAAATGGGTCCTGACACCTGCCCGACATGCTTCGCAGGACCATTGCAAAGGTTGCAAGCAGTGAATGAGCTGACCTCTGAGGCTGACATTTCCCTCCAAATTTTCCCCCAATGGAAAGAGCAAGTTATCATAGGAGTGCTTGAGGTAGGCCTGGGATGAGGTGGAGGGGGGTGGTGAAGATGGGATCCATTTTCTGGGAGTCGATAAAAAGAATATTAGAATTCATTCAATTACAGTGTTGGGCAAATGGTTAGTTATCTGATTCTGGTGACCAGACTGGCAAAAACAGAGGTCCAGGCTGCAGCTGGGGAGCACCTAGTGGCCCTGGGGCCTTTTGGGCACTGGGACAATCATGTGTTAGACGATGTCCCCTTCGCCCACTGCCCCTGCTTCAGACCTCAGTGGACGTCTGCAGCACCAACGGCCTCTCCTCTCCTGAGCATCACTCATATGCTTCTGAATTTCAGAAGGATGGAGTCACAGCCTTCTCATAAAAAATACTGTGCCAACACACCCTCCCCCTTGTTAAAATTCTCAGCAACAAGTGGCAGCAGTAGGTTTGCCCAGCAGGTACCTCAATGTAACTGAGGAAAGGAAATCTCTGAGATTGCCAAGAGACCTCCCAGGTCCCCCATCATCCCGTAATGGGTTCCTCTTTATGACACGTGGGGGAAACCAGCTGGTTTCCGCATCCACTGAGGCAGAGAAGTGGCAATAAAAGAGAGGGGAGGAGTGGGACAGAGCAGTCTCTCTCTAATCCAATGGTTAAGCCTATGGCCTTCGCCTGAGCCCCTGGGAGCCGCTAGCCCTTAGAAAGAGGCAGGTGTAGGAAGATTTTTTTTCTGCAGCTGTTACCACTTAACACAAATCATGTATCCCATCTTCTTAGCAAGCGTAAAGTGTTTCCAGTCCCACCAATTACTTTCTCAAAATCCTAAGACTTAGCATCCTTGGGTAGGCCTCCCCTCGCACTTGATTGCCTTCCTCGTGCGATTTACATTAGCAGGGAGTCTGTTATTAACTTGATATTTTATCTGTGACACTGTGAGAAATATTGCTGCCATAAACCCAGGTGCCCTTAGTAAAAGCTGAACTACTGGGCTAAAGCTAATAAAGTGAGGGACAATGGAAGCAATTGGCTATGAATATCTAAGCAGATAAGAGGACAGCTGCCCCGGAGGCACACGACTCCCCATATCATGCTCCCCAGACACTGCCACTGGGCCCTGCACGCTAAACGCAGTGCTCTCTAGTCCAAGGGTCTCATTTGTTTACTCCTGAGAACTGGTGGATCCAGGCTTTCTAAAACATGCCCAGGTTGTTCATGCACCTTCAGAAAGTGAGGAAGCACGCACAAACACACACAGGCCTTCCCATACCATGTCCCCAGACACTGCCACAATTCCCTCATCTCCTGACTTACTGGGCCCTGTGCACTCAATTCAATGCTCTCCAGTCTAAGGGTTTCATTTGTTTACTCCTGAGAACAGGTGTGTCCAGGCTTTCTAAAACATGGCCCTGTTATTCGTACACCTTCAGAAAGCCAGGAAAGCCCAGGGCTGCTGGCTAAGGATTCAAATTCCACGCCCTGACTCCCTCCCAAAAGATTCTGAGATCCTGTATCTGTAACCAGCAACTCCAGAAAGTCCAAGGGGACCAGACTTGCCTGATATTGTTATTAGCCGGGATGCAGTAGGTAGGATGGCCAACCGGACCCTAACTCTGTACCATCCTTTCGTGAAGTGTAGACTTCAGGAGAGGCAGAACTGACTGGTCCCCCCATTGTGAAAGATTTGTTTTTCAAGGTCCTCAAGAGGCCTCAGGTCAAAGCAGCCACAAGAGAGTGGCAACTTCCACCATCCTGAAGGCTATGCTATCCTGGCTTTTAAGATTGGCCGTGCCTCATGTGCAGGAGGACGGCAGATGCTTCTCATTATATTAATGAGCATGTGTTGTCAATCAGTGGACTCATCCAAAGGAATTTTACTAAAGTCCGCATCTCTTCCGCTGGCCTTGACTATCTATTAAAGAAACTTCGTCATGCAAGAGAATCTTAAATGTAGTAGCTAGAGGTAAATGCTGACTGGTATACATGGCACGTTGATTGAGAGACTCCAATATGCTCAGAGGTAGGAAGTTGGGTGTGGTTCCCAGGATAATCCTCCATCACCAGCTGCTCTAGTTATGGATAATGAAAAGAATACAAAACTGACAAGCATTGAACTGTGCAGCATGGTTCCACATTTTTAGCAAGGGCTTCTCTGCCCAGGGATGAGGCTGGGAAAAGAGAGGGGTGAGATCCATGTGATGGATGGCAAGCCTGCCCAAAGAGATGTGTAATGCTGTGGTTTACAACCCTGGCTACGTAGTGGAGTCATCATGAATTAAAAAGTAATAGTAACCACCAACCCTAGAGATCCCTGCTCTGTGATCTGGGGTGGGCCCAGGCACAGGTATTTTTTTAGGGTTCCTGAGGTGATTCTAATGTGCAGCTGGAGTAAAGCAGCACTGCCTCCTAGAACTTTCAGGGAGTTTAAAGCCATGTTTAATCTTCACTACAATCCAACCTCATGAGAAGCTTTAAAATATATTGATGCTGGGATCTCATGCCCAAAGACTCATAATAATTGGTCTGGGGACTTTTAAAATCTCCCCAGGAGATTGCAATGTGCAGCCAAGGTGGAGAATGGCTGGCCGTTTAATGCCACGGGCTGCCTGTCCTTTGTCTCTGATTTTATCCAGTGATGGGAAGCACTGGAGATTGAGTAAGGAGACTGAATTAAGCCTTAGCTTTGCTAAAAACTTGCATGGCAACTCTGGCAAGTCATTAACACATTAAGCCTCAGCTTCCTCATGATTCCATCTCACGGAACTGATGCAAGAACTAATTCAAATCCCTTACAAGTCCTCTAAAAATAGTGACCCATGCTCAGCCAGTGTTGTTCAGTGGCAACCTGTGAAACAGGAGGTCATGGTTTGATTCCTGGTCAGGGCATATACCCAGATTTCAGGCTTGGTCCCCAGTGTTGGGTATGCAGGATGCAGCCAATCAATGATTTTTCTCTCATCATTGATGTTTCTATCTCACTCTCACTGTCCCTTCCTCTTTGAAATTAATAAAAACATATTTTAAAATAATAACAAATAAAATAAGATAAAACTAGTTAACTGCTATATACATATTGCTATACCCTTTTGTGGCCAAAAACAAGTTTCTACTCATGGGGAGATAATATGGACAGCAATGATGCTGTAATGTTTAAAATGCATTTTTCCACCAGACTCCAATTTGTCCTCACCCTAGATAGAACTGTCAGATTATGACGTCCCATATTAGAGAAAAGGAAACAGAGACTCAGAAAGTTCATGGGGTGGGGTCTATGAGAGCACCACCCATGTAGCAGAAGCAAACTTTGGCTTGGTCATGCTGATTTGAGACCCCACATTTGTTTTCCTTAGACCAATGCTTCTCAAACCATTCTGTTCAGAAAATTGTTGGGCCCCACCCCTGAGTGTCTGATTCAGTAGGTCTAAAATAGGACTCAAGAAATTTGGATTTCTATTAGTTCCTAGCTAAGGCTATTGGACCAGTGACACACATTGGGAACCACTGAACTACTCCAAACTTGCTTTAGTGGTAGAGAATTGCCCTACAGAATGAGACAAGTATGCCTTTGGCATAAAAATAATAATAATAAAAATAAAAAATAAAAAGGCTGAAATCTGTTTGGCTCGGTGGATAGAGTGTCAGCCTGCAGACTGAAGGGTCCCAGGTTCAATTATGGTCAAGGGTATGTACCTTGGTTGCAGGCACATCCCCTGTGGGGTGTATGCAGGAGGCAGCTGGTCTATGTTTCTAGCTCTCTATCCTTTTCACTTCCTCTCTGGAAAAAAAGAAAAAAATCAATAAAATATATTTTTTAAGGAGGGGGTGGAAATGCATAAAGAAATGGACAGCCAACCTCCCCCCCTTTTCTAAGTACATAAGGAAACAGGTTTAGTAAAGTAAAATTCCCTATAAAAAACATAATTGTCCCACCATACAGGGAAAGGGGTCCAGGTCAGTGTTCCTAGGAGAAAATATCAGGAAAGGCTTGATGCTATAGACCAGTGGTGGGCAAACTCATTGTCAACAGAGCCAAATATCAACAGTACAATTGAAATTTCTTTTGAGAGCCAAATGGTTTAACTTAAACTCCTTCTAATGCCACTTCTTCAAAATAGACTCACCAGACCGTGGTATTTTGTGGAAGAGCCACACT
Source organism: Pipistrellus kuhlii (assembly GCF_014108245.1). NCBI lineage: Eukaryota > Metazoa > Chordata > Mammalia > Chiroptera > Vespertilionidae > Pipistrellus > Pipistrellus kuhlii. Next base: position 9,080,732 of record NW_023425404.1, read on the forward strand.
CAAGGGGCCAAAGAGCTGCATGTGGCTCACAAGCCGCAGTTTGCTGACCACAGCCATAGACTCAAGAATAATTAAGGGTCTACTAGTGGAGGGTTTGAATTCCAGTCTATTAGCCACATGACTTTGGACAAATCAACACAACTCTCTAAACCACACTTTAATTATCTGTAAAATTGAGAAAATACTAGTACTTGGTTTGTTAAAGTCTATGAGAGCATTCAATAGGATAATGAGTGTAAAATACCCAATTTACCTGGCATACATTAAGCACCAATAAATGTTCATTGTTACTTATAACCATTTTTGTCATTAGTACCACCATTCAAACCACAGTCACCATCAGCAAGTGCCAATCGAGAACCTAATTGTGTAGAGTACCATGGAAGATGGCCCTGAGAAGCATTCCTGAACTTGCATAAAAGGCAGTGCTTTATGCGTGTGACCTGTCACAGCACCTCCTAGCTCAAGTTGGAGTAAAATAAAACAGATATTCTTCTGAGACCCTCTAACTGTCTCTGAGTTCAGTGGAGCTATGTTGTGTTGTCACCAAATCATTATTGTGGGAATTGATTATCTGAGATGCTCACTGACTTTCTCCCTTACTCTCCTACCCTGCTTTGCCCAGAACTACTGGAGTTTTGGCACAGAAAGTTCCACATCCAGGTCATCTGTCCCTAATCTTGTGATTAGAACAGTTGATAAGCATCCTCTTTCACATACCTGAATACCCTTCAGTAAAATGAATATTTTAAGTATGGGCACAGGTAAGTGGACCCTGAAGGTAGAGAGCAAGGTAAGGACCAGCTGTCCCTACCCTAGTCAATAGTGTAATGAGTTACAGCCTCAACACTCCTGTTCCAGTGTCTTCTTTTCCTATTCCCATCTAAAGGGATCCTGAATACATTTATTCTATTTATTCTGGAATGTAAATGCTGTTTGTTAGCTTAAAAGGATCACTAGTTCTGGAAATTTGCATTTCAATAGGGAACCAAATCCCATGTTAGCTGAAGACAGGAAGTACCATAACTAAGATCTGAGGGAGATTTCCTCTTGAGGGTAATAATTCCTGAGTCCCTGAAATGGTAGACTTTTAGTCCAAGAGACACCAGCCTTCTTTTCCTTGAATGATGGATTCTCATTAGAAAAGAGGGCATATCAGAATCACCACTCTCAGGGGTCAGCAACTCATAGACTTCACTAGGCCAAATCCTATCCTACCCTGGACAATAGTAAATGAGTTAGAACCCAAACACCCCTGTTTTTGTTACGTATGGATTGTCTATAGCTGCTTTCCTGATACAACACCAGAGTTGAATCATTGCAGCAGAGACTATTTTAAACCTAAATTTGTATGCCATCTGCTTACTAGCTTTGAGACATTGGGCAAGATTGTAAATTTCTCTGAACTCACTTTTCTCATGTTAAAATGAGAAAATATCTGCTTCCCACATGACAATATATTTTAAAGATTGGGCACAGGGCCTGGAATGGGGTAAAGATTCAAAAATAATATCTCCCCTTCCCCTTCCATTTCTACAACTAGTGTGCCCCAAAGCTTAGTGAGATGAAAGACTCCCAATTAGTCTATTTGCCTTGGGCCAATCAGGCCATAATATTCCCTTTCCTTTGAGAGGCAGGATGGTCCAACACCCAAAGCAAAGAGTTCAAAGTCAGGAGCCCTAGTCCCTACTCTCAACCTAACCACTTCCCCTGCCTTGCACAAATTGCTCGACATTTCAAAAACAGAATTTCTTCTTCTCCAAAATATGGGAAATAAGAGGTCCCTTCAAGTGTTCAAATGTTGAAGTCCAAGATTTTAACCTAAAAGTAAGTCCCATTGACTGTATTTTCCTGAGCCTCAATTCTGCTTCCATTTCTTTTTAAATCTAATATATCCCTGAGTTTAGTAGTCCTCTCACTTCCACTTAGGCTTATTTTATCCATTTTTGGTGATACAACATGTTCCATGCCACCATGTGCCCTCTAAATCTGTCAATTCCACTCCTCTGCTGGCCATCAGTTGGCCCTGGGTGTGTGGCAAATACCAGGTCCATTGAAAAGGAATGTCCCCGTTTTCCCATCTGCAAACACAGGCCCAAGTAAGGGGATCCTAGTACCCCAAGGATTTGAGGAGGCTCTGTCAAATAGGAATGTCTGAGACAACAGAAATGCTCTGATTCTGTACTGTCCATTGCATTAGCCACTAGCTGCATGTGGCCATAGGCACTTGAAATGTGACTAGTGAGACTGGAAAACTGAAATTTAAATCGTACTTCATTTTAATTAATTGAAATATAAATAGTCACAGGTGGCTTGAGGCTACTGTACTAGATGGTGCCCCTTTAAGAGAAGTGTTACAGAAAAGTAACTTAAAGGGCAGAGCTGGTGGGAGTCTCACATAGGACTGCAGATGACATTTATTCTGCTGGGAATGATTGATTCTTTTTGGTGGCAGAAAGGTCCGGCTCACTCTTAACAATAACAACCTAATAATCACCAAGGGGAGGAGAGGAATATACAATACCTACCTGCACACTCTATCCACCCCTCAGGTATTCACCTATCCACCCACCTTCCCACTAAAGAGCTGACAAAGTGCCGGAGGACCATGGACAATGGGTGAAATTGAAGCTCTCCTACAAAAGTCTAAAAGAGTGAGAAAAATATTTTTAAAAACAGTCTTTTTCCTACCCAAGAGAGCCACTGCCCACCATTTGGCATCACCCATTTATTTTTGTCATTTCAAGTGGAGACTTGAAATTGCTAGAAGATAAGCCTTCAATAAGTATTTTCAACTCTAAGTTGAATTGTTTCATAGCAGGAATTCCATGGAGATATCGTGGTCTAGAAAACAGTAGTCTTAAGATAAGAGCCTATAGACGACCTGTTTCTGGATCGGGGTTTCATATGTAGCAGAGCAGCTCCCTCGCTGCGATCTATTGAAAGTCAGCCCTCGACACAAGGGTTTGAAAAAATGAAAAAACAAAACAAAAAGATGAGCGCCTACAAGGTCCCCTTTCCTAGTGTGTGTAAAACCTATTGGGTAGGCCAGCAAGAGTCCTGAGAAGGCTCCAATCATGTGCACACCATAAACTGGCCTCCTTCCCTTTTCCTTCATGGAGAGTGAGTCCATGGTTTGAACTCCTGGTTTTGCTCTGAGGATAAATGCCCATCGATCCTCAGGGAAAATGCCCACTGTTCTGTCTAGCCTTAGTAGGTTGCTTCAACAGGTGTTAGTGGAATCTGAATGTCCTCTTCTGAAAAAGGAGCCAAAACTGGTTTGGCTCAGTGGATAGAGCATCGGCCTATAGACTGAAGGGTCCCAGGTTCGATTCTGGTCAAGGGTATGTACCTTGGTTGCAGGCATATCCCCAGTAGGGGGTATGCAGGAGGCAGCTGGTCGATGTATCTCTCTCATCGATGTTTCTAGCTTTCTTTCCCTCTCTCTTCCTATCTGTAAAAATAAATCAATAAAATAAATTTTAAAAATAAAAAGGATATCATCTACAACAGGCAAGCTGGGTGTACATTTCACTCCAACAAGGACAAAGAAATAATGCTCCCTGATTCCTGTCTGTCCCCATTAGAGGTTCTGAATCAACAAATGTTTCCTTTCTCCTTCATCCAGGCAATGGTCTGTAAATGTTTTAAATTTCCCACCTTCTTAGGTCAAAGTTTTTAGACACACATTCTCAGTAAATCTAAACATATTTTATAAGTTATAACCATATAGTAAGTATATTCTAAAACACACACACCAATTTAAGACAAGATCAAAGATAAATAGAAGTTCTAACATGTTCTTCCTAACATCCCAGTGGATCATCTTGCAGAATAGGCCCTCCACTCTGAATACACCTGAATCCAACCAGGTCTGAGCCTCAGATAGGAGGAAAAAGCAGAAGTTAGCTATGGCTAGAGATTATGCCCAAATCTACTCTAGGGGGGATATGAGAACTGTCAAAGGCAGGAAAATATTACTAAAAAATAAGTGATTCTGGAAAGTGTCCTGGCTTTCATTGACATCTGTATGCTGATGCTCTCAAAGTCATATTTCTAGCCCAATGTCCTCCCCTGAACTCAACCTCAAACTCAACCACCTCCTTGATGTCTCCCCTTGGATGTCAAAGCCAAATTTGTGCATCTCAGATTTAACTAATGACTCAACCAAGCTCTGGCTCTTGCCCTCCCCCCCACCACACACACACACACACACACACACACACACACACACACACTAAATTGTCCCCTCCCCCAGTCTTCCTTTCTTGGTCAAGGGCAATGCTTTTCTTCCTGTTGCTTAGAACAAATGTCAGTCATCACTTGCCCCTCTCTTCTCAAACACCGCATCCAATCCAACAGCAAACCCTGCTGGCTCTGTCTTCCAGGAAAACTCAGAATGTGGCCATTCTTGTTATCTTCTACTATTTGTCACCTGTGGCAGGTGGACCAACCTGCCCTCACCTCTCTCCTTTTTCCTACTGGAGCCTCCTATTTTGTCCTATTTCCACCCTCACCCCCTATAGTCCATTTCATACACAGCAGTCTAAAGGATCCTTTGAAAATATATTATAAGTGACATTCTCACTTAAAGCCTTCCATTGATCCATTTCTCTCAGATAAAAAGCCAAAGTCCTCACAATGACCATTAAGGCTCATGAGGTATGTTCTCCAATCCACTTCCTGACTTATCTCCTATTTCCTTCTCTCTTGAATACTCTGCTTCAGGTAGAGTGGGCTCCTGATTATTCCTACAGTGTCAGGAAAGCTTTTCCCTAAGAGCCTTTGTCAAATTTGTTCCCTCTACCTTGGCCCTCTCTGCCCCAACTCATGATCAGTAAATTCACCCTTAGGTAGTTTTCTCTAACCATCTGATACAAAAGTGTGTTCCATCCCTCATCCACACTTCCAATCTACCTTTCCATGATTTATTTATTTTTTCTAGAACACAATCATCTTCCAACATATTACCTATATCTATTTGTCTGTCCATCCGTCTTTCTATATATCTATTTAATGTATTGATTTTGATTATTCTTTGTTGTGCTTCTCCACCCCCCATTAGAATATAAGACCCACTGTGGGCAGACATATTTTATTTCTTTTATTTTCTGACACATCCTCAAATCCTAGAACAGTGTCTGGCACATAGTAGGAACTCAATAAGTCTCTGTCTAAATTTGGACTTGAATTTCATAATACCAATCCCTCAAGGCACTGACCTCCTACACTTCTTCTACCACATACTCCCCAACAATTCCTTTTCCCTGTACGTGGCTGCATGTCCAGCTCCCCTCCAGGCCTGCAAATTTGCCAGAACCCAAGCCCCTACCTGTCTAAAGCTTAACAATCCAGGGAGAAACGGTCCTGCTGTAGGTTTGGATACTCTCCAGCAACAACTAAATTAGCACTCACAAATTTATCCAGGGACCAAATCAAGAAGCACTGTCTCTGGAAGGGCCCAGCACAGTAGATTTACTAATGAAGCTGTGTACAAGCTCCTGGCCACTGGCATGGTAACTGCAACTTATTCCTACTTCTGATTAAAGCAGTTCTGGCAAGCCCTCCACTGCATAACCAGTTAGGCTTAACAAGTAGATAAAGACCTACTTCAAGAAAGAAAAGGAGGGAAATGTTTATACAACTATAACTTGTGACACCATGATGGGAATGGCACAAGACAAAACTGACTGCTATACTGGGAAGCCAGGAATCAGAAATCCCATCATTAGTGATTCATTCCTTTACATCACAATGAGTTTTAATCCTGCAAAGTTGCCTCTAAAGTGTTATAGGCTTCCGTGATCGGCAAACTGCAGCTTGCAAGCCACATGCGGTTCTTTGGCCCCTTGAGTGTGGCTCTTCCACAAAATACCATGGCCTAGGAGAGACTATTTTGAAGAAGTGGCGTTAGAAGAAGTTTCAGTTTAAAAAATTTGGCTCTCAAAAGAAATTTTGTTCATTGTACTGTTGATATTTGGCTCTGTTGACTAATGAGTTTGCCGACCACTGGGTTAAATGATACTTAAAGCCATTTCAGCCAGCTCGATGGAAGGGGTGGTGTGACAACAAACTGAGTGCACAGCTCTGAGAAAATGTTGCATAGGCTAAGGCCTGAGGCAGAGAAGAAAACTGATGGGGCAGAGGAAAGAAACTGAAGGGGAAAATACTTATTGAGGGCTTGTCTTCTGGCAGGTCTTCTGCTACATGCTTTCCATACATCTCATTTACTTCTAGAGTATAGTGATGAGGTCCTAATTATTACCCCATTTTAGAAGAGGGAACTAAGGCTCGGAGAGGTTAAATGACTTACCCACTCACACAGCTGCTAGGATGGAGTTGGGGTTCTGACTTCAGATGGCTTAGCTCCAAAGTTTACAATCGGTCATTTCTCAACATAAAATGCCAGAGTTACTTAACACTCAGCTTCACAGTTTCCTTCTAATTGTCTGGGATTGGAATATTCAAGTGGCTCTGTTGTAAGAGAGCTTGTAGAACTGTATACGTATGGGTGGGCAGCCCAGTAAAATACTGAGTCTCAGGATGAAATTATTTTTATGTGGAGTAATCAAGCACTCAGATGCAGATTCCTCAGACAATGACAGTTCATCTTCTACACATTTTTCACCTACAGCATTCACCCACCTCAGGTTCCTTCACTCTCCAGCCATTACCCTGGAGTGAACACCCCATGCTCTTCCATCTACAAATCCTGGAAGTCTGTACTACCTGGTCCAGGACATTGGCTTCAAGCAGAGCATTCTGGATTGCATTGAATTATATGGCTCTTTCTGGGAATATAACTTTCTCAAATATTTGCTAAATACTCTACTTCTTTTTTTTTTTCTTTTTTCTTTCTTCCCTTCTTTCTTTTATTTCTTTTCTTTTCTTTTCTTTTCTTTTTTTTCCTTTTTTGTACTGGAGGTCGGGGTATCACATGTAGCCTGCTCTCTTTGCCCCTAGAATGCTTTGCATTTTGGGATTTTTATACATGTTTTAAATACTGGCAAGATTAAACTTTTAATCCTTTAAAAAAAATACTACTTTTAAAGGCAGTACTCAATAGCTGAACTGGGAAATATGTTTAAGGCATGATGGGGAAAAGAGGCTGATTGTCTCAGAGTGTTTAAATTTCAAATCCAACCAGGCTTTTTCAAACTTTAGTGAAGGTTTAAGATTTAATTATCCTCATGTCAGGTCTACAGGACCCACTCGCAAAGTCAACTTACACACATTGGTGACCTTTCTCAAACTGGGCTTTGTAAATCCTTGTGGTTATTATTTGACATTACGGGCTCATGACAAGCCAAATAACCTGCATAAAATATAAGAGCCAGAGCCCTGACCCTTTCAAATTTGCATGCTCAATCACAAAAGCAAACAGATGCTGCCTCTGATGTTTAAAATACATGAGAACATAACCAGGAGGAATGTTAGAAAATTTTCCAGTTTTTTTTTTTCTATTTACTAAGGAGAAATGGGTATGCATTTAGTGAAGTAAGGAATAACTGCTAGTAAATGAGTATATGTTATCATTTCACCTGAAAAGATATTAATTAGGAAATACTAATATTCATATTAAAATGCAATAAAAATATTGAATTGCAATGATTTTAATAATTAGCTAATATAAAGCCTTGATTCAATGTATCAGCTCGTTACGATGTTGGCTGATCTTTGTTCCCTCCTGTGAAGCACGACAGATGTGACAAATTCAAACAAAATACAAGTACATCATTACATACTCACACAGAATATCTTATTCAAAGCAGATAAATTATACTATGAAAAAAGCAGAGATTTGAAAATGTAAAACCTGTGTTTAAGGCCAGTTCTGAAACTGATGTAATATAATGGAGAAAATTGTTATTATTATTATTGATTTATTACAGAGAGAAAGGGAGAGAGAGAAAGAGAGTTAGAAACATCCATGAGAGTCATCGATCAGCTGCCTCTTGCACGCCCCCTACTGAGGATGTGCCCGCAACCAAGGTACATGCCCTTGACCTGAAATTGAACCTGGGACCTTTCAGTCCAAAGGCTGATGCTCTATCCACTGAGTCAAACCGGTTTTGGCAAATTGTGTTCACTATAAGTGGCCTGAGAAAGATTTACATTTGTTTAGCAGAGATTGGAGTAGAAGAAGAGTTGACCAAGGCTACCTAAAAACTGGGTGTGCTCATTCTATGTGAAATGAGAGAATTTCCTTAGTCATTTGGAGAAGGGGGGATCAGAAAGAGCACAGGAAAGAGATGAGGATGTGAATCTAGATTTTAATTCTCATGAGGCCACATTTGGGGGACCCTTGTCAAGCTTAACCAAACCTTCTAGGGTCAGAGTGGCCCCAGATAACATCTAGGTTGTACTTTCTAGTTACTTAATCTCTCTCAACTTCATGAAAATGGGAGAGGAGATTGAACTATTTATCTCTAGGCTTACTTAAAGCTCTAATATTTTAAAATATCATTTCCTTAAGTTGTGATACTAGGAGTACAAAGACCGTTATAAAGAAAGCAAGTTCTGCCAAAACCGGTTTGGCTCAGTGGTAGAGCCTTGGTCTGCGGACTGAAAAGTCCCAGGTTCGATTCCGGTCAAGGGCATGTACATTAGTTGCGGGCACATCCCCAGTAGGGGGTGTGCAAGAGGCAGCTGGTCGATGTTTCTCTCTCATCGACATTTCTAGCTCTCTATCCCTCTCTCCTCCTCTCTGTAAAAACTCAATAAAATACATTAAAAAAAAAAAAAAGAAAAGAAATGGACAAAAAGAAAGAAGCTTCACTTATTTAAAAAAAAAAAAAAGAAAGAAAGAAAGGAAGTTCTGAAAACATTCATAAATATTGGGCCTTACATTGCATATGGTGGACAGCACACCAAGCATAGCCCAATGTTTTGATGCTCAAGACAATAGTAATTAACCAAAGTGTGTGTATTTGGAACAAGGCAAATGAAATCTTATTATCAGTGTTCCTTCTCATGAGACCCCTCCAAGTCTTAATCACAACAACTCTCAAATTCCAAAATGTTATGAGGGGAAAAAAATGAGCCTCCCATTCTTTTCTTTCACTCCATTTTGCCAACCAGGAGGCATTGAAGAGTGGAAAGAAAACACTCATAGAATCCCAGGTGCTGACCCCAACTTCCCTAAAGAACCTCAAGAACAGAAGTAGATATATCTTGTTTGGATACCTGTCACTCATTTCCACTGGCTTTTCCCCTCTTCTTTTTGGCCTGATACACAAAACTGTCAGTAGATGAAGAGTCATTTGGCAGTGACTGCAAAAAATAACTGTGCATTTTTATAACAGTCCATTAGCGCAAAGCCCTTAATGAAAATGAAAGCCGTTAATGAAGCCAAAAGGCAGAGGAAACCTCCTTTCTGGAGAGGGCAATTAGACCAGAGCGTGAGGGAGAAAAATAAATACAAATCTAAAACAAGGTACTCTGTGATCCAGCACTACCTATGATGCAGTCATGACAAATCAGCCTATTTATTTCCTACATTTTTAAAGAGACATATACAAACATTGGAGATTGTCATCATCCTGGCATCCACCCTCTTCCCCAAACTCCATGTTGCCAGCTGATTCAATCTCAACATTTTTAATCATTTGACACTTACAAAATATAAACAGCAAGTGGGATTTTAACTCTGAGAAGGATTCCCTGTAGAGTGCCATGATTTAGAGCAAAGTGAGTCATAAAAGTGAACTTTGTAATTACTGTTATTTTTATAATTCCTCTGAATCAGGATCTCTCTTAGTTGAACATACTACAGACAAAGGCAAAGATTGTAGAAGAATTGGCCTCTGCCAAACATAGTATTTCTGAGTAGGATATTTCAGGTGAAAAGATAAGTCTCTAGATGCTATGAAGCTTCTGAGATGAGCACAAAAATGTCTCTGGTTTTCAAAGCTATAGATGGCCATGTGGTGGAATCTTCTCCATACCCCCACACCAATAGCCTGCCCCACATCCCATGTGGCATAGGTTTGCAGTTATAAGACAGTACCTTGACTTGCATACATGTTGACTCCTCAACTAGACTATTGCAATTTTAGAGTAAACACATCATCTTATATGCTGAAATTGTGCTGTCTCAAAACCTTTCGGTTCTGCCCAGAGAGACTCATGTACTTCTTGCTAGTGGCCTCTCCATACCTGTGTATATTTCTATTGTACTGGATTAAAACTACATATCTGGAAAATTCTTGATATCAAAGTCCAAATCTGTATGTTTGGTGTTCAGGGCAGTGAAAATTCAATCAATGCTTACAGTATGTATGCAGTGCCTCCATTCTTAGCTCATTCATGTGCTTGTGTTGAGCACAAATATTACTGGAATGAATAAGTAAATGAATGACCAAATTTAGCTGCATAGTTGCATAAGCTTTTTTAAAAAAAATTCCCAAAGCTAAGCTACTGTTTAATTTTTTATTTCTATTACATGAAATAATTGCGTTGATCAAATTCTTTTGCATCAAATAGCTGAAAATGATGCTGTGTTAATGGTGATTGATGCAACTAAAGTCTTCCACTCCAGGGAACATGAATCAAATATCCTTCCTATTAGTTACCATCTGGGCACTTGGGTAACTGCTGGATGACTAAAGGGACCTCACCCTCAGAAACAGCTTTAATGGAAGAGTTATTATCTATTGGGCAGTCAAGAAAGTCCCATGAGGATGTTTTTCTACATTTCCTAGGAGCTCTCACAAATCCATTCCATGTGGTGGCTTCATATGTTAGCTTGGCTAGGCTGAACTATGTTTCCCAGAATTCCTTTTCTTATATATTTTCATGTAGAGTAGACCCCCAGTGAGATTTGCAAGGTGGAAGGAAAGCAAAAGATATTTTGCAGCCCATACCCAGTGTTAGTGCTACTGATCTGCTGATTCACCTCTTTGGTATAAGGCAACACTGAACCTGCAACAGACAAAGTCCAACCTCCTGGTGCTGCTCCTCTGGTTGAACCCTGATAGATGCACCCTGCTTCCTTTCTGATATCATCAGCTACTGTGTTCCCTTCACTCATTTGGCTCCAGCCTTACTGACATCCTTGCTTTTCTTCAAACACACCAACATATGTCCTTCCTACAGATAAGGAAACTAAGGTACAAAAAGGTTTTGTAACTTTCCCAAAGCAGCACAGCTAGTACTATGCTCATCACCACTACACACTCTCCCCATCTTCTCCACCGGAACAAAGACAGAATGGTGATCTTTATGCTCTCCCCACACCTTGAACAAAACATGACACAGAGTAAGTAGATGTTAAATATATAATTGCTCAATTAAATGTGTAACTCTAGAGCAGTTTGCCTCTTACCTCATCTATCTCTTTCCTCCTGGGTGTCCTAGTTATCATCTCTTGCCCTGCATGCACATGTGTATCCTCTCTGATACACAGTCTTTTGTTCTTTAATTTCCTTTAATTACTTCCTCTAGCTTGTCAATCATTTGGATGACTCCCCCACAGTACCCTTCAATCTGTCATCTTCCTGGTCCATGAAGAATCCCAAAGTGAACATGTTATTCCAAATAGAGCTCTGGAAAACAAGACCAACTCCTCTTTTCAGTTCACTCTTTTCACAGAGAAAACTTGCATTTATTGGGCTTGTGAAGTAGTATCCTTTGAAGTATGTATGTCATGGTTAAGAGTATCCAAAAAGCACCATGAGTCAAAGCATCAAGTGGAACTGAGTTAATGTAGACATAAGGAGTGGCTCCAAAGAACCCTTGGGTGCCTCCATTGCAACACTTCTCATGATAACACAACTTGGATCAGCCCACTTCTACTATGGACTGAATGTGTGTGCCCCATTCCCTCAAAGCATATGCTGAAACCCTTACCTCCCCCCCCCCCAATGTGAGGGTGTGGCCTTTGTGAGATAATCAGATTATAAAGATGGGGCCACTTTATGAAGAGATAACAGAAATTATCTTTCTCCACCAGAAGGCAGACATCTGTAGGCCAATAAGAGAGTCCTCACTAGGAACTAAATTGACCTGCATTTTAATCTTAGATTTCCTAGCCTCCAGAATGTTAGAAATAAATTTCTATTGTTTAAGCCACCCACTCTGTGATATTTTATGATAGCAGCCCAAATTAAGACAATGCTCATGAATAATGTTGATGGTTTCATGAGGATGGTCCCCACATAGCTGTTGAACTATTCAGCTCCTACAGATATGATTTTACTTTGCCATGCCACATTCCTATAGTCTGGCAACCATCTCACAGGCAGGTTGACCAACTGTCCTGGTTTTCCCAGGGTTCAGGGTGGAGGATGGTTCCTGGAATGCAGGACTTTCAGTGCTAAAAGCACATGAGTCAGTCAACTTACCTATGGGTGGCAACTGCAGGTGGAGAATAAGTCTGTAGAATGGTAGTGCTAGAAGATATGCTCCAAAATTTGAATAGTACAAATCCCAACTAACATTATTTTTATAGACTCATGAACTTTTTGAGCTAGGAGGGACCTCAAAGATGATCAGGTTCGGTCTCAGATATTGGTAGACATGGAAACAGGAACAAGAAGGTAAAGTGATGCATTCAGGGTCATCTGTGACAGAGTTTGGATCTGGATTTTCTGACCTTATGTTTTTCACTTTGTTAATAGTTTTCAAACAGTGTTCTCTGGATGTTTTTCCCCACACTTTAACCAAAAAGGCCATTATCTGCTTAAGTCTGTATATTCCACTATAGAGACATAAAGGAGGAAGGGACTACCATATCCATTTTCTCCCCAATCTGACAGGACCATGGCTTTTAAAACCCACCGTGGCTCAGATACCATCCTGATCCCCAAACATGCTTCCTGTTCACTCCTAATGTTTTGGTCAAATCATGGAAGAATAAATTCTTGGCAGCCTTAAACGTAATCAGTCTCTCATTCCTGTCCTTATGCTACTAGATATATATTAAATATATTTTTTAAAGTTTACAGATTGTCCTCAAGGAAATTCCCTCCATTTGTCTGTGCCTGCACTCTCTCCCATTGTCCCTGCCTTCATGGATGTGGCTTCTTGACCTTGACTGCTGTCCTCTTATTCTGTGCTTCCTTCCATGAGCCATCATGGTGACACCTTCCAATTTAGCATCATGTATGAATGTCATTACCAGGAGCTTAGCCATTCTTCCAGATCACTAAGTGATGATGGCTAAATTGAGTCTTCTCACCTGACCCCATTACCCCCCAAGAGCTGTGGTCATTTGTCATCATGCCCTTCACCTCCATCCCCCAGGCAGCTCTCACTCTGAGTGGCATAGCTTCCACCCTGGCCAATTTGAATTAATTTCTCAGCTGAGATTTCAGGCCATTTCTCCTTCAAGTGATTTTACTAAAATCTAGATATATTACATCCATTGCATCACCTCCTGGAACTGATTTGCTTTTTCATACTGATCAAAATGTCCTGAAATGATTTGTTTCTTTATAAATGCACTCTCTTTGTTTTGCTCTATTAACTGTCTTTGTAAATTCCCCATACTGCTTAATCTCGTAATTTGATCCTGTTATTTATACTTGGAAAGGGAGGTGGATTTAAAGGGCAATGGCTCCCCATTAACGTGACTTCTTCCTTTCTGAAAACACTCTTGCTCTTCGATGGCTGCACCTTTTTCTTTGCTTTCCCACTTTCCAACAGCTCCATTTATTAACAGATTATGCCTATAATGTACCTCAGTGTGAGCATCTTACCTATATTATCATCCCCCTCCCCATATCCCAGCATCCAAAGCAATGCTGGCACCCAGTGAATGCTCAGTGAATACTTGTACAAACCAAATACACTTTTCATATTCGTTCTCTCCCCAGATTCTCACAGCCCATGTGGTGAGTGGGATAGATATAATCCCCATTATAAAGATGAGGAGACTGAGGTTCTGAGAGGCTGAGGGAAGCAGAGCATTCTAATTCCAGTCCCAGCTCCTGTATCTCACTGGTCAGTCAACTTCACCTACTCTGTTAATGTCTCTGCACCTGTTCCCTCCTCTGTAGTAGGAAAGTAATGGTCATATCCAGCTCACAGTGTTGTCAAAAAGCTGAGGTAAGATCATGGCCACAAAGCACTCAGTCTGGCACTTGATGGGCTAAATACTATATTTCTAGAAAGTGTTTACAATTGGCAAGTACAGAGTGTGGACCACAACCCAGGTCTTCTGCTAGTTATGAAGCTCATACTGATACTCCCAAGACCTGTCTACAGTAACCATGGTAACTGGCACCTCTTAGCATCCTAGGAGTGGCCTCCCACTTATACCTGTCCCAGCAAGGTCATGGCACACATACCTACCCCAGGTCCAGGGAAACACTTCCCTGGCATGAGAACATCTGTGCAGAGGCAGCATGACTGTGGAGTCTACAGAATGTGACCACAGGCTCCTTCCAGTCTGGTCTCTTCCATCCTGTCCCAACAGACCTATCCATTGATTCGTCCCCTGCCACAGTGTGGCTATGGAAGCTTTCAGATGGTAAATGAGGATGCCATTAATAGTAACAGCACTCCTTTTCATTCACAGTACACTAAACAGTTTGCAAACTGCTTTCATTTAATTTCCCACCAGATCAGGGTAGGCAAAACAGGGTCCTGATTTTCCCTCAATAGACGAAGCTCCAGGTGCACTGTGACTTATGTAAGCTACATGTTCAGAAATGCAGTGGGGTCTTAAACACAGGGCCCCTCAGTCCACACAGGGGCTTCTCCATTTGAGCTCTCTCTCCCTTTCTTTACAACTCCCTCCATCTACTTGACTCTTAACCCTACTCTCAGTTTATATATCCCCAAAACCGTGCTACTTAATCCTCCATGAAAATGAAACTACCGAACTACCTTTATGATGTTTGTAGACTTGGGAATATATATACAATTTTAAAGTCACATTTAATGCCTCAGTTTCTTTTCTATGTATTCTCCACCCTTTGGTCACGTAGTTATGTTAGTTATGTCTGGCACTGTGAGAAACTGTGCAACACTAATCAGATACAGCCATCTACCATCCTATAACCATCAATCATCTATCTCTGGAGGCACTGTGATGGTCACAGCACAAGGAATAGAGTTTACAGACTGGTTGGGGAGATGTGAAGAAAGAGTTATAAATGATAGAAGGGCACCATACAGGGTAAGTGACCAGTGAGTGGTACTAAAAGCCCTAAGGCATTCTGCAGAGTTGAGATGGTCAGGCAAAGGGTGCCAGATAAAGTGTTCAACAGATGGATAGAGACAGGAGAAAAATAGTGGGGGGAGGGGGCTAAGGAAGCAAAATGAGAAGAGATCCAAAGAGAAGACTGCACCTGGCATATTGGAGAGTCACAAGTTATCAAGGCCTGGTTCTAGCCAAGTGTTTCATTAAATGGGATGGGTGCTGTGGTCAGGCCAAACTGTGGGATACTGACTGCCAGGCAAAGGAGCTTGGATGTTAGTCATACTATAAGAGCATCCTATAAGGAGAGGAGAGGGGGCATCAAAGTGTCACTCATCAGGTGAGTGTCATGTGGAATACAGAGTTTAGGGAACATTTATTGGTCTTCAGTCCAACAAATGATAGGATATCAAGGCAAACAACATGTCAGAGAGCATCAGAGAACAAAAAGAAATATAGTTAAGATTACACGACACGATGCAATACAGTTGTGGGAGGGCATGAGCCCCAGAGTGCATTTAAACAGAGCATCCAGAGCAAAGGGAGAGCAAGGGAGATGCATATTCAAACAGAATAGAAGTGAGGAGGAATGATCACTCTTCTTCAGACAGTAGGGAGTGTAAACCCATTTTGCTTCCCCATGCACTCTGTGCTGCTCTTCCCTGCCACTTGTGGCCTTTGCAATGACAACACATCTGACAGTTGTCTTCCCCAAAGGATTACAAGTGGTCAGAAGCAAGAGTTGAGCCTATTTCATTCACGCTGTACATCCAGCTCCTAATAACCCATAGAGGCTCGATAAAATTTTTCAGTGAAATTAAGGAGCCAATTAAAAGAACAGCAAGGCTGCTGTGCAGATGGAAGTCATGTGGTAGAGAGGAAGGAGAGGTGTGGAAGAAACAGGAGTTAGAAATTAATGTCACTGAGAAAGTGAACAGCCCAAAGTAGAAAGCATGTACCAGAAATCCTGGTGCTCAGGTAACTTTCAGGTAGGTAACTCCCGGTTGCCCAGTAGCAATGACATGCAGCACACACAGACACTCAACAGATGGGGTTGGAATTGGGGTGGTTAGAAGTTCATGGAAACCATGAAGATACAGATGCATACCTCTGCCTGTATTGGTCCAGGGACCTTGCAACTTCAAAACTATTGAGGAAAGAAGTATGCCAGCCTCTCCTCCCCACTTTCTAACATGAAACCAAGGATCTGCCTTGATTACTGAAGACAGAAGTATACAAAGCACTAGACACACCATGTCTTGCTCTAGGCAACTGTCTCAGAAATGTTTTAGCAAGAAGAATAAGCTAAATCTAACAGAGAGCCTGGAGGGAAACTTTTAATAAAATGAATTGTCTTCACCAAAGAAAAGGGAGACAGAAAGAGAAAGAGGAAAATTTTGTTCACACATACAAATATATATGAACCCAGAAAAGGAACAGAGACAGGAAAGGAGGGTGTGAAAGGGAATGGGGTCTGTTTTGTCTTTGCTGGTGGTTGTAACCCTCTGAGCTATTCGTGTATCCCTCCCTACCCTTGGGAAAGTTTTTAAATGTTTTTATTGTAACTATTACCTTGGGAAAGTAGAAAGAATGTGAGATGGGTTGTGATAAGACACAACATCTATCACAACCCATCTCACATTCTTTCTACCATGCCTCATCTCATATTGCCGAGCAAGGATAAATCAGAGCTGGGTGACCTTAGGTGAGATGCTGAATCTCTTTAAACCTCAACTTTCACACCAGTGAAATGGGAACAATAGAAGCTCCTTCACTGGATTACTGTGCAGATTCCATGACTGGGGCACCTCAGCTGGAGCAAATTGCACAGGAAATGCACCCCCTGTCCCTGACCATTAGTGTGAAGTGCCCCCTGCCCGCTTTTCCCTATCCCTTCTGACCCATTGGAAGTTACGGGATTAAAAGAAAAATCACGGACACTAGCACTTTCAGCTCCTCTGACTATACACTAGGTAAATATTCACATTCTCCTTGTGAACAGCAAGGTAAAGGGTCTCATTTAGATTATTCTTAAGGCAAATTATTCTAAGCCGGGGTGTCTGGCCAGGAGCAGATAAGGTCAGATCTGGTCCACAGGGCCTTTAGCCTGCTCAGCAGTTCCTGTGGGAAAGAGATTAACGCCCACTCCACATTCCTGGGACCCCTGTGATGGAATAAATAATTCATTTCCATCCGTGTTTCTCCTCCTGCTGCCTAAGTGCAGATTTAAGTTTCAAACACTTACATTTGTAACTATAATAACCACCCAAATCCTGGCGAGGGGTCCTCCCTCCCAAGTGGTGTGTTCTCTCTGACTCTCCTGCTATTGAATGAATCCCCTGGGAAGCCCAAAGATCCACACTTTCACCTTTCTCAGAACAGAATGCAACTCTAGCTCCAGTTACATCTATTTATACAACATCCCTGAAGAAGCCAGATAAACACCTGAACCCAGGCAACTGCCAGCTGGAAATTGGAGCCAAGCTTCATCTTAAGTCCCTTATCCAACACAGGCCCAGGCAACCAATTGTGAAATAAGAGCCTCCTAATTCACTCTTGTTCCTCCAGCTGCCCTCCCAAGCCTTTTCCCTCCTCCCTCTAGTGCAAGTAAAACAATGAAGTCAGTTAAATATCCTGTTTGGTTATAGCATCAGATTATAATTCTTAAGCATTTTCTTTTGTATGAATCTTAGATCTGATTCCTCCTATATGGGGGGTCATACAGACAGGAAATAAGGCTGAAGAGAAGACAGGGAAGTCCAGACCAACACTGCACTCGAGGAAAAAGCTTGACTAAGATCTTACCCAGAGAACAGACATTCCATATTGGCAAGAGCATATAATGTCATCACCCCTATGGGCTCCCAGACCTACAGTGTGTTCAAGTGGAAGCCCTTAGGAATTTGGGCAAAGGGGTGGGACTTGGGGATGAGGCTCTTATGGTGTTCTTACCTATTGATAATTACTGTCAGCATCAAATGGGGAATTTGGAAGTCATGTGGACCCCCAGAAAAATGTTTGGAAGTGATTTGTTCCAGAAACAGGCTTCTTTAGGGGCATGAAGTAGAGTCTGGTGGAGACTGAATTACAGGCTCTCCCTCATGTTTCTCTTCTGTGGGAATGATGAAGCAACATTTGGGTACCCATCACAAATGCCAAGGTAGAATGTTTCCAAGGCTCGTGGAAAGTAAGCCATGGTCATCATACCCCATACAGACACGGAAACAGAGGAAAAGATGATCACCCCACCTCTATCTGCCAAGAAGGATGTAAAGGCTTGAGTTTCACCAAGCACCTGCTTCATTGCCTGAAGGTAACAACTGATTTCTAAGTATTTAAGCACCAAATCTCCCATCTATCAATACTTACTCCCAAAGGAGTACTGGCTTATTAAACATCCAGATGGCCTTGCTTGCAAGATCATTCTAGGTGAAAGCCTTAAAGGCTTGCCTCTCAAGCCCTAGTCAGTTTGGCTAGGTGGATAGAGCATTGGCTCAAGGACTGCAGGGTCCCAGGTTCGATTCCAGTCAAAGGCATGTACCTCGGTTGCTCTGGTTCTGTCACATGAGGAAGGCAACCAATGAATGTGTATCTCTCACATCAATATTTTCCTCTCTCCCTCTCCCTTTCACTATCTCTAAAAATCAATGGAAAAACATTATCAGGTGATGATTAACAAACAAAACAAAAAAGACTTTCTCCTCCAAAGTGTAGTCCACACACCAGCAGCATCATGGGCATCCCCTAGAACTGTGGTCTGCAAACTGCGGCTCACAAGCCACATGTGGCTTTTTGGCCCCTTGAGTGTGGGTCTTCAATAAAATACCACAGCCTGGGCAAGTCTATTTTGAAGAATTGGCATTAGAAGTTTAAGTTTAAAAAATTTGGCTCTCAAAAGAAATTTCAATCAAATTGTACTGTTGATATTTGGCTCTGTTGACTAATGAGTTTGCCCTAGAAGCTTATTAGAAATGCAGCATCTCTGGTTCCATCCCACTCAAGCCCTACCCAGTCAGAACTGCATGTTAACAATTGTCCAGATGATGTCTAGCACATTGAATTGAGAAAAGCACTGGCCAAGAAAGCAGTCTAGAACGGTCAAGGGCAACTTTGTGGCAGACAGGCAAGCAGCCCATTAGAGAGGAGGCTTTGCCCTCCTGATGCTTGCTTTGGAGGCCATACTAACCACATCCTTTCAACCACGGCACCTTAAGACTCATTCTGTTGTGCCCGCCACACTACTGACCCTTTGATCAAAGGCCCATGCTACCCTGGGGGGGTAAAGCAGGTGACGAGTGTAGCTGCCACAGTTAGGGTGGAGCAAGCTAACATCAGCAGTGACACAGGAGAGGCAACACCTTAAAAGCCCAGACAAAATGTGTGGCTGGGAATTAGGTCAGTGTGCTAAGGGGCAGCAGCTGATTAAGCAGCAGCTAAGAAGAGAGACTCTGAATGAGGCAAGGCATTTGAAAAAGCGATATTTACTGACAGCGACTCTGTTAAACATGCACTTGAGACTAGAGGGCTGTCTCACTCTGCGATCCATCAGTCAAAACCCACGTCAGGTAACCTGCACAGAGGCCTGAGAGCTAGGCAGAAAGAGGCATATTCATTTGTTTGAGCAGAGGTAAGCTAGAGAAGATTATCAGGCATGACACAGGATGATGAATAAAATACAACATACCCATTGGGCTAGACTGATATGGTGTCAACCATTCCCCATTCCCTTTTTTCCTGGACACACTGTTAGATTACATTTCCCTAGAAGATTCCATCAGAATAGTTTTTACCTAAAGCAAGTTGGATCTGGCATTCACTCCATTTCTGTCACTATTTCCCTGCCTTCTTTCACATCAATGAAATAAGATCCCAAGATGCTGACTCCTCAAATACACAGATGCTGGCATACCAATGGCCTTCCCCTCCCAGCTCTCTTTTTCCAAACAATGGAGCCACACGTATCCACTCCTTGTGGGATCAGACCATTTGATAGCCAGATGATGAGGGTGAGAGATAAACACTCAAAGTTTCCTGAATCCTTGTTGGGTTTGGCTTCAGAGTTTTAAAGTTCTACTTGGGTATAGTTGGCAGTTGTATTCAATATCTATCCCTCTATTCCCAAAATTTGGCATCAAATATCCAGTCTCCCCCTGAATTCCATGAGCTGCAGAAAAAGTTGGCTCTTTCCTTCAATTCTGAAACTTGGGCTTGTGACTCTGGTCTAAGATGCTGGCAAAAATACCCCTCTGATTCTTATCAGAAATGAACATGTGACCTAAACTGGTCCAATTCATTTGAAGCCCCAAGGTTTTTGAGGAATTCCTGGAGAAGAGACACTTTTTTTCATTAATATGAACAAAAAGGCAAATGGAACAGCCTAGGAATGGCCGTTGGCCATCTCGTGATCATAAGGGAGGTAGCCTGCCCAGAAAGAAGTCAATACCAAGAAAGTGAAGCCAAGAAATAAGTGAAGTGAGACACTAGGTCTTAGTAATATCCTTTGAGTTACTAGACTTTTCAGTAACTGAGCCCATAAATTCCCTTTGTTGTTTAAGGCAGTTGAGCTGCCAGTTGTTACATATAGCTGAAAGCATCCTAACTGACATTCCAGATTACTAAATCTTCCCTTGCTGGGAAGAAAGATGATTTCTTATGACAATTCTGTGTATATATTAGACACTTCTTAGTGCCTTCCTCCCCAACTCCTCTCTCTTCCCCTCTCCCCCCTCAAAAAAAAAAAAATCTCAGCACCTCCCTGTCCCCCACAAGAAAAGGGGCTGGATAATGCCTTCCGGGGCATGCCCAACTCTCAGAAATAATAACCCCAAACTAGTTTAGGTTCCCACTCCCTCTTTCTTTTACCAGAAGTTTTTCCTTCCCTCCATCTAAGGATTTAAATATCAGAAGCAAAATGCCCACCCCATCCCCATTCTGCCTACCCCTCCAAGTCTGCACTCCCTCCTTCACTGTATTTAAAGGGGGTTGGGGGAGCTTTTATTCTAATCCCAGTGCAATTCTCCTAGCTCTTTTCTAATCCCTCCACCTGTGAGATAATTGCTGGCATTTAGAGAAAAACTCAATAGTAATCACAGACTTGCACACAAAGACACAAAAAGAGGCAAATAAAATAGGAGAGAGGAAAAAAAAATCACAAGCCTGAAATTATCCACACTCTGACATCCATCCGGAAGCACAATGTGGCCGTCTGCTCACTCTCTATGGGAGCAGCTTTACAGGGAGGGGGGCATCTCAAAAATCTAGAAACTACAATGGGTTGTTTTTATTTAACTGTCCCCAAGTCAGGCACAAATAATAAGCAGACCTATTAAATATAACTCCTATTAATTGTCTTAATGCAACAAGAAAATTCTCTTAACCAGTGGTGTCCCTTGTTAGGTGATGAAAGGGGGAAGGGGGGTTTGCAGTGATCAGAATAAAATAAAATCTTATTGAATCAGGCATTTGGTCTCACTTCATCAACTTAGACTAAGATCCCAACCATGCTTCCAGCTTTTGGTTTATGGATGCAAGAGATTAAGTCTGAAAACAAAAAATACAACAAAAATTAATGTATAATGACTAGTTATGTTTGTTTGAGCAAAAGTAAGCTAGAGAAGATTATCAGGCATGACACAGGATGATGAATAGAATACAACATACCCATTGGGACAGACTGTCATGGTGTCCACCATATCCCATTCCCTTTCCTCCTGGACACACTGATAGATTACATTTCCCACCTCCTTTGCAATTAGATGAGAACATGTAACTGAGTTTGGGCAAATAGTAAGTGGCACACACTACTTCCAGGCTTGACCCTTAAAAAAAAGTACACAGCAATCCTCCAATTGCTCATTTTCTCTCTCTCTCTCTCCCTCTCTCTCTCTCTCTCTCTCTCTCTCTCTCTCTCTCTCTCTCTCCTCCTCCCTCTCCCCCCTCCCCTCTCTCTCTCTCTCTCTCTCTCTCTCTCTCTCTCTCTCTCTCTCTCTCTCTCTCTCTCTCTCCTCCAAAACTTTAGTTAGCATTAAGCCACCGAGATTTGGGAATTCCTTGTTCTAGTAGCTATCCTATACCTCTTTTTTATCCTGTTTCCCAACCTCTCTCTGGGCTTTCGCATCCAGTAAACACAGTTCATTAGGAAACAAACCACAAGTAGCTGCCACAGCAACATCAGTATAATCCCAACCCCACAGGAAACTACTTATCTCTAGAAAAAGGCTCTCATGTTTTAAGTAGCATTTGGTACAGACAAAGCCCAAGAAAAGAAAGAAACTATATAAATAGCTTTTGGAATTCTTTATGTAGGTGTTTTCTTCCAACTATATTGTGAGCTCTGCTTTAAGAACAAAAACTGGTTTTTATTCATTTTGTGGATCCCTTGTGCTCAATCCTTATTAAATTCAATTATACTTTGTTACTGTCAACAGTGGGGGGAAGATATTACTCATTAAAACTGTAGCAAAAGCCAGACATCTTGTTATACACCTAACATGCGTTGGTTCATTTACTTCTCAAGTTAACCAAAAGTAAACTAATGTATTATTTACACTATATTATATGCAATATTACTTATATGTCTTATTAGGAATCTATAATAATAAAAGCGTAATATGCCAATTAGACCAGAAAGCTGAAAGACCTTCCAGACATCCTTCTGGACGACCTTTCAGACGAAGCCAGGGCTGCAAGGGCCAAGGCAAGCCACCACCGAGAGGGCCAAGCCCCTTGCAGGAATTTTGTGTATTGGGCCTCTAGTACACTATAATAATGTATTATTACCCCACACACACACACTTTATAGAAGAGGAAACTGAGGTTCAGCAAAATTAACTAAAGTGATACGTCATGTAGAATCAGTCTAGACTTTGAGGGCAGGCAAAACTAAGCTGATCTTGGTTGCATTACCAGTTTTGTCACTAGTTTTATAACCTTGAACTTCTGTCTTCCTGTCTATGAAAATGGGGAGAAAGCCACGCAGTCATTCAGATTTCTTTAGAGTGATACAGAAAATAAAGTTTTAAAATAATATTTGCCTTGGGCAGAGGAGGAACTGGTAGAGAAATTAAAGAATCCTTTCAGACTAGGTAGACCTTTCTCAAGAAAGAAGAGGTGCAATCAAGGGCCAGCAGAAAAAGCCAGTAAGCAGAAATGCAACCGTCCCCCTCCAGGGAGAGCAGTCCTGTCTCTATCCTCCAAATGGATGAAACAAAAATGCTTAAAAGGCTTCCAGGGACCCAGTTGGCCAGAAAGGGCATAAAGAATGCAAGGGAGAGTGAGCTTGTGAATCCTTAAATGTATTTTTTTCCTATTATTTTTGGAGGGAAGCCGACAAAAACAGGAAGGGATCTGGAAAGTTGACAAAAATCATTATTCACACAAATTACTTTAACCTTGCCTAGGCAGTGACCTTCACACTGCCACGGGTTTCATGGCATTTATTTTGACAGGAGCTGATTTCACTATTACACAGAGATATAGAGCACAAGATAATACAACTAAATCGCTCTTGTAAATATTTAATATCACTGCCTTTCTTTTTTTTTTTTTTTTTTTTTCCTTTTAACAAATCCTGATCAAAGCTGAACACACAGTAGAAAACACATTTTATTCTACCCTGGAAAAAAAGCTTAGTGTCCCTGCATTTATCTATCCAGTTATCCAAATGACTTTGACACTTGAGAGCCCTTGTGATCAAAACAGTCTGAAGGAAGGCTGTTTTGTAACAATTTAAGAACTGATTTTATGGCTGACCGACATCCCCCAAAGGTGCCTAATAAAACGGCACTACATTTAAACCATCAGACAAATTTGTTTTTGAAAGAAAATGAAAACATTAGCTTACAGACAAATATTTCTTACTTGAGAAAAAAATGAATTTTCCTTTTTAGTAAAAACAAAAATGTAAATAAAATTACTAAACTATTCTTAAAGGATGTGGGGAAACTAGTAAGCAACAGTTTGAAAATCAGTCCCAAGTGAATTTCTTCACAGACATCCCCTCTTAAAAACTGTCAACATGGGATAGTAAAAATTTAAAAAAAAAAATGGGTTTAAAAGCTTTTGCAAGTCAATGGGTGTCACCATCTTACATCAGCCAAGACAAAGCAGGGGACAGTGTTCAGAAGTGATATAGAGCATTATCCAATCCTGAAAGTCAGTGGAACTGACTGACAATTTCAAATCTGGTTTGGATCAGTTTCTTGGGGCAGTCAGGTTATTTAAGAGACAACCTTGTTTCAAATTCATTGAATTCTGATATTTTCAGAACTCTGATACTTCCAGGATATTTCCATAATGATCTCAGCAGCCTATAACAAATGCTACTCTCCCAGTGAAGATGACTGAGACAACTTTGTTGCATCTTAGAGGCAACTTGATGGGAGGGGAAAGAAAGGAGCATTAGAAGGTTTGGGTCCAATCCCAACATCGCTATGAATTATCAGTGTAGCGATAAACACTGCACGTATGCCCTCTCATAGGTTTTGTCATCCACAAATTTACTGTGGGAGGGTCTAAAGCAGGGGTGGGGATCTTTCTTCTGCCAAGAGCCATTTGGATATTTACAACATCATTCTTGGGCCATACAAAATTATCAACTAAAAAAATTACCCTGCTCTATTTGGTCAAACATTGAATTAACTCACCCCTAATGCCTTGGCAGGGCCAGGCCAAATGATTTTGTAGGCCTTACTGCCCATGGGCTGGACATTCCCCACCCCTAGACTAATAGAATTCTAAGTTATCTTTGAGCTCTTAAATTATATACTTCTAAGATTTGGGGAAGCAAATCAGCACTTTTTAAAACAGAACTCTGAGTTCAATATTTGTGTTGTCTGCATGGTTCATATAGTTTCATCAAGTAATATAAGGAAATCCCAGAGCTCTTTGTGCACACAAAAAGAGCAAAGACATCCATCAAAGACCTAAAGAACAAACAGGTTTTATCAGGATTACTTTTGGTTATTGTGAGAGGCTCTGAGGGAAGAGGCCAATTGTTCCCTCTTGCGATGGAGGTGCCTAAAGCCTTTCTACTCAAAGTATAATGGGATTTCGGGGAGGCGTGGGCTGTCAGTTTTACTGAATTCCACTAAGAGTTATTGGATCAGTGAGTCCTAGTGCCCATTCAACAAGCATGTACTGAGCCATTTCCACTCTGAGGCAGGCACTGTTACAGGCACTGGGGATAGCACGGTGAATAGCACAGATGTCGCCCATGATTTTACGGACCTTATATTCTCATGGACCACTAATTCCTTAGCTTCGTATTGTGCCATTTTAATTTGCACAGCACATTCACCAGCGTGATATCAATTATTGCCCAGACAAACCTACCATGTAGGCATTTTACTAGTACAGGTAAAAGACATGAGAAGCTGAAAGGGTTACTTTGTTCAAAGTTCCCAGACCTCTGGTAATATTGACAAGATGTACTTGTGATGATGATAACTAATGTTTCTTTATAGTAGATCCAAGTTCTAGCATGAGCCTTCCACATACGTTGTCTTGATGGCTCCTCCCAGTAGCCCTGTGAAGTGGATAGTATTGCTGTTCCCATTTTACTTTCTAGGATAATGAGGCTGAACAAGGTTAAAATGCTTGCAAGTGTCAGGCACTCATATTAGTGCTTCCATCCACATGCACCCTGAACGACCTCTTCTGATGTTTACCTCTGCGCTCTAATTATTCCCAACTTTGATCCCTGCATTTGAGTAATTCACACCTGGATATCTGGTTTTTCAGGCTCAATGGCCACATGCATCAATTCCTTTAGAACTTGGAACCTCACCCATAACAATTCTGGCCAAGGCCTTTGTAAATGACCGTTATTGGTCACTTGGGAAAATGAGGGAGAGTATGGCTGGCTCAGCAAACTACATCTCCAGAGACCAGATTAATAGCCCCAAGCAAATGGTCTACTACAGATGGATCAATGGCCACCACTTCATACTGAATGAACAGCACATAAATAGGACAAAGTCCTCGGCCTTGCAAAGAGAAAGCTCACAGCTGAGCCAATGATTTCTAAACAAAGCACAAGTAATTCTTTCCAGGAGGAATTTATTTCACCTACATGTTCAGGGTCCGGAAGAAAAGCCAGTGAGAGCCAAACCCCTGGAGCAATAGAATGAATGCCCTTAGGCAGACAGTGGAGGAGTGATCGCAATGGCTGCTCCCAAATTCTAAGCAAATAAGATTTAAAGTTCCTAGTGCTTTTCTCATCTTCATCTGAGATCAGCTGAGATCAGCTCTTCCTAGAGTTCCACAGGCCATTTTCCCAAGCATTGTGTGCATACACTCTATGGGATATCCGTGTAAGTACTTAGGTAATACAAACTGGAAGTGTTTCAACAAGACTAGTGTCTTTAAAATTGCAGTTCCTTTAACATCTGTGTTATACATTTTACCAGGAAGCTGTAATTTCCCCATTGAAACTAGCCCATCTAAAAAACTACTCCCAATCAACACAGAAAATGTAATTAAAAGGATTCTTGAGTGAAGGCAATCCAAAAGCCTCTTTCAAATTCTACTGACATTACAACTTATATTGGACTTGGAGAAGACTTCAGAATTATCTTGTCCAAAATCTCTCAACTGAATACTAGTTTTAATTCCAGCTATTCTCATCCAAGATGTAAAGTACACACACACACACACACACACACACACACACACACACACACACAAAGAGGGGTCCCGGGAGGGAGGGGTCCGCATGAAATAAATTTGGGTAACTTTGAAAACTACATTTTCTTTCTTAGAGATTCATAATTTGCATTGTCATAACAAAGGCTCTGAATAGTCCTATGGTTTAAAAATCTGTTTAATTTGTTTTAAATGTGCATTTTGAGGACTTACTTTACCCAGTACTTTTTTTTCTTGAAACATTATTAGCATTTCTCAAAATTCATTCAGAAGATGGCAATCTGGCTAAACATGCTATATAATATCAGAATCTGAAAGATGACAAACTTCTCTAAATTCACCCTCATTTATATTTTTCCTTGGAGCCATTTTGAAACCAGATGATACATTAGTTTTAAAGCAATATAATATTAAAAACCTCTTCAGTTCCTCTAGATTTGAATAAGTAAATGGTTAGTATTTGAGTTCCACAGTCCTCCCATCAACTGCATAGCACACAAGCTATGACAATAGACTACAAAACTCACATTATCAATTTCATGTTCAGAGATACCATCAAAAATTGGAGAATGTGTTTTCCAATGCATGTTTTAAGCCATTTAATAACTCTTAGCAGCAACATCAAGGAGCAACTGATCACAGTAGCAACACTAAGTTCAGTATACATATTTCAAGAAAATGGATCCAGAGCTTTTTCTACCTTTGTTGTTTGATACACATTGTATCTTGTCCTGGGAGAAGTATAATGCACACACACATGCACACTAGTATTTGCGGTTTTCCATTTATTTTTGGATAGTATCAAGGCAAAGTATTGACTCTCATTTCAGTAATGGATCTGCAGTCATTTGCCAAGCAGAGTCATTAGCTTATCTTTAAGTAAATATTTTGATTGTCAGTTAGCTCATCGCAAACAAGGTTCTTTTCCCAACACCCACTCCTAATGCAGCCAAGCCCCCTTGCACATCCCTCATTTAATAATCTGTGTCTGTGCTAAAATATAAAATCATCCTGAGGAAGTCAAAGTACAGGAGAAAAAAGCAGGCTTTCACCTAAAAGGGCTCCACAACACGGGACCTGGTTCTCTTCCAACCCTGGGGTCTTTACGCTGCTGCATTACCATAAAGCCTAGGAAACGAGCTATTACACGCCATCATCCCTCGTAACCGCGATCACAGAAAATAACACACTCACAAAACAGCATTAATTGTCCAAATTAGCAACCATTTCAAAGCAGCTGTTCTTTCACTCTTAAATAGGCTCCAAATTTCAAACCTTCTCTCTGTATTGATCTATTGCTCTTACACACACACACACACACACACACACACACACACACACAGGATCTGAAGCCAAATGAATTTTTAAAATTTTCCTATATTCAAAAAATCCACACACACACAACAAAAACACTGTTTACTAAGCAACATGTTCCACCCCAATGCTTGCTGTCATTGTTACAATCAGCTGGAACACTTCCAACCTGCACAGAAGCACTTGTCACAGCTCCAGGTGAAAGGGCTGTTTTTTATGGCATGTGGTGAAAAAGAGCAGTTTCTCTTTAAGAGTCAACAGTAAATTAACTTGCCCAAAAGAGTGAAATAATTAGCAGTTTAGTAGCTTATTAAAAGGATGGCAAAGGCCAAGCTGCCATCTGGGATCTCCAGTTTCTTGTGATTGTTATTATGTCAAGATGTGGAAGTTGCATTAGCTTTCATGTCACCACGCCTGCCCTTACTTTGCATGTAAATTTTAATGAAAGATGCGGCACTTTTAAAAAATCAGACGTCCATCAGAAAGTGTTATTAGTCTGGCTTCTTACAAAGCATATGGTCTTTTCTATTTCTGCTGTTGTACTTGCCACTAACTGCCTTAGGAAAAAAGAGAGAGAGAAACCCAATGATATCAATTAGCTTTTCTCTTTTTGCAGAGGGAAACCTGAACATCTTCAAAAACAGGGCCAAGCTACACCGCACCAAAGGGCAAATTTTTTGCCTCTGTGCACATACAATGGATCCCACAATGCTTCTGTTTCTCTTGAAGTTAATCCTATCACTGAAAATGAAACTGATCTGGTGTCTGCCTGCTGATTACTACATGGATACACACCGTTTTGTAGGGAGTGGGGAGAATAAATGTGTTTACTACAGATAAATGGCAGAACCTCATGGGGGTAATGGGAACACTGATTACCTCATTCTGTATGTATGGGTATATATAGGTTACAAATCTTTAAGCTGCCCGCATATGTGTGTGGATTTTATACACTTTACACAGTGTGTGTTAGCCCTCAATAAACAAAAAAGTAAATGAACAAATAAATGAAAACTTCCCTGCGTGTTTACAAAGCATATTCTCTTTTCCGAGTCTGAGAATTGAAAGGGTGAGTGATTTGACTAATTGAATTATTACCTGATAGTTTCTCTTTAAAACAAATTAATACAATTAATTTTAAAACTGCATACGTACTAATAAGTTGAAAACAGAACTTAGCTGAGACGTTAGAAGGAGAGGTGGCTAGTGCTATTTGAAAGCCTTTGCCAGACTCCTATGAACTGTCAGCAAGGTGTTAGAAGGCTGGTTCATCATGGCTTGGTCAGCCTGTGTCCTGAACACCTAGCGCTTGGCTCTCCATCAATATTTGTTCAGTGCTGAATAAACATTGCTTTCTAATGTGAAAGCTGATGGTCTGCTGAATTCAGATGCATATCACCTCAGAATGTATTATTTCCAGGGCACTAGAGATGGAAGCCACACGTGAAAACATACTCAACTAGTGTAAACTTATGAATATGTATTTGGACAAACTGTACCTATACCCAGATACACATCCACCATCCTGCATACCTGAGAAGTAGACCATGGTGTAAACAAGCTTCAGCACATAAGGAAATACACTTGGCTTGTTCTCCTAATAAATACTTTTCCACCATGCTAATGTTTTCAATTCTTTATAAATGAGATGTGTCATAAGGATAATACAATTTAATCCAAAACATCCTTTACTTGTAGGTGCTATCAAAATTTATATGTGTACATAGAAATCTACAGTTGAAAAGTATAGCTCCTATAAGAGTCAGTTCAAGTAGATCACTATTCACCCTTGAGAAGAAAATATTTTATTATATATATGTATATATATAATCTGTGTGTAATCAATAAATTCAAATGATAATTGTGTTGGAGATAAATATGGTGCTTAGAAATCTGAGAAATGCTTTCCTTTATGTATTGTCAACTAGAATTTAATTGAAAAATCCATTGATCCATAGTATATTTTATTAATAAACCTACTCTTCACATTCACACATTTTGAAAAAAATGTTCTAAGAAACAGCTGTTCTAAAAAACATGTCTTTGGTGTCCAACAAAAATTTCTAAACCAGGAAAAGGAGAAAGAACACTTTTCATATTTTTAAAGCACCATTTTAGAAACATCACTGTCAGAAACACAGAGTTGCTAAAATCGGGCAATTATAGTTATGTTTAAAATAAATCTTATTTTCCCCCTGCAGACTTTCAAGACATTAGAAGGAGGGGGGGAAAACATGGAAAACATGCTTCTTTAAGAAACAAAGTGAATTTATTCATTGTCAAGAGGACAAATCAGTGGTGGGTGAAAAACAGATGAGGCAAGAGATGGAGATGTAATATTGCCCCTATTTCATTATAATTGGATATTTATAGAGCACAGATGAGTTTATTTTCATAATTAGTAACTGGCATTGCCTTTACTAATTTGCATAAACAGTTGGCTATCAAAGCAGTAACTTATTTGCAAGGCTCTCAAGACCTAGCAGGGACAAGAGAAGGTTCAACTCCTCAAATCAACTTTTTAAATGTCATTAAACAGCAAAATAAAATCTACATAAAATCATGTTCAAGTTCGTGTAGCTTGATTATCTCTTTCCCATATGGCCAATGTTGACTAGTTCAGTTTTGGATAGCCAATAGTCAAATCTACACGGGGAAAACTATAATAAATAAATCAGAAGAGGTTTCTAAATTCTGAAGGATTAAAGGAGATCTCAGGTTCAATACTAACTAGTCCAGTAAATAGACAGTTCTATAGAGCAAAAGAAAAAAGAATTAAATACCCCCAGCCACCCTTACTACTCAAAAATAGTGCCAGTTCTTGGCAATTGTTGTCAGTTACTTCTCTTGCTAGTCATTCTCAACATTCTGATACCTTTCCCTTGCTTTACAAAACTTTCACCCAACACATGGATCGGGCTCCCTGGAATTAATGCCAAAGGCAGGACAGATTCCTAGTGCCCTGGCCACTACTATGAGCAAAGAGAAACTTAAGCAAGCACGCGCTAGTGACTACCTCCCACTATTAACATTCAGCCAGAAGTCTTGGAGGAATATTTTACATCGCACTTCTCCTTAAGCCAAAGGGCAAAAACTTGTGGTTCACTGGCCAAACCATTTGTGTGTGTGTGTGCGTGCCTTTTGTGTGCATTGATGTGCACATGTGTATATTTATATATTCATACAGAGACAGAAAGATGCCATGAGCTGACATTTTTATTTTTAAAATCCAATTCTGGGCTCCTCTTGAGGACCTGGTGACATTGGGCATGCATTCTTTCATGGCAGTCATCAGTTGGAGCAGAGTAGAGGCTGCTGCTGCCTTTGACAGGCTTTCTGATGTCCACTTTGCCACAGTTCCCACTACTCCCTATTGTTTCTCTTACACTAGGATTTTTCTAAGGATGGGATCTGCTTCTTTTTTAATATATTTTATTGATTTTTTTATAGAGAGGAAGGAGAGGGATAGAGCGTTAGAAACATTGATGAGAGAGAAACATCTATCAGCTGCCTTCTGGACACCCCCTACTGGGGATGTGCCCAAAACCAAGGTACATCCCTTGTCTGGAATTGAACTTGGGACTCTTGAGTCCGCAGGCCGATGCTCTATCCACTGAGCCAAACCAGTTATGGAGGGATATGCTTCTTGATGATACCTATTAGGCCCCTGAAAACATTTGAGTCTTCAACACCTACTCCAAGTTCAGTTTCAAGAGAAATTATTTGGTAACCCAACCCAGAATGGGCAATCCCCAAATTAACAAGAAAAGGGGCAGGGAGGTCAAAACACATTCTAGACACTTATACACAGGCTGGGGGGGGGGAAAATCAGATAAAAAAAAAAAAAAAAGCTGACCACAGCTGGCTGCTGAATAACTCCTTTGGTCAGCCACTTATGGTAAAGCCACATTTGTTTTTGGCTCAATGCAACCCAATGGTCTTGTCAATGTGGTGCTTATTGTTGTAGCCTAAATATGCTGTGAATTTCACAATTTCTCCCAATGCGAGTTTACTGCTTCGTGATAACTTTAAACAATGACAGAATCTGAGGCACTCTTTTTCTCTGACAAGCTGCTAAGAATAAATCCAAAGACCTTTCCCACTTTTATTCTGGGGTAATCAGCAGCCATTTCTCTCTGTCACTTGTACACACAGGCCAAGTTGAGGCCTGGGAGGAAGAGGGGACTGGCGACAGAACATATGACCTCACTCCATGACCCCTGGGGGCTCCTTCGCTCAGTTGGTTGGGGTGATAAGGCAAGCAGCAAGAGGCAGAGGTTGGTATACAACTCTGGACAAAGTACTGATCTAAGGGTGGTGTGGGTGACAGAGCTGGCCAAGACTCAGCCTCTGTCCTTTAGGGAGTGGGGGTGACTGAAACACATGAGTAATTCTGTTTCAAGGCAGCTTTACATGATTGAAACACATGAGTAATTCTGTTTCAAGGTACTTTATAAAAGAAGTACAAAGACTGGGGGACCTAGGAGGCTTGTGTCTTAAAGGATCACCCAAGGTCGTCCCTGGGTCCAAAAGAGGCCATCTAGTGT
Source organism: Pipistrellus kuhlii (assembly GCF_014108245.1). Classification (NCBI taxonomy): domain Eukaryota; kingdom Metazoa; phylum Chordata; class Mammalia; order Chiroptera; family Vespertilionidae; genus Pipistrellus; species Pipistrellus kuhlii. Next base: position 9,113,381 of record NW_023425404.1, read on the forward strand.
GGTTAGGGGCTCAGATGCTGGGTTTCTTTTCCACTTATTAGCTGTTTGACTTCAATTATTAATCTCTCTCCGACTTGTTCTAACTTATCCATAAGGCAATGCTAAAGTCATCACCTACCTCATAAAATGGTTGTAAGGATTCAGTGTGACAAGGTACCTAAGCACATGGCACAATGAATGGCACATGGGAGATAATCAGGGTCAGCAACAGTGGCCAGAGAAAGTAAATAAGATCCCATATGCAAAGCCTAAAACCATGAAACACATCTATCTTATGGGATGTTTTAGGTGATTAGAGAAATAAAAGGAGAGAGATGGGGGATTAGGGGGAGGAGGAAGGGTGTCTCAGAGAAGCCATGAGAGGAGGAACAGGTGACACAGCTCCATGAGCTTCAGAAAGGTTGAGTCCTGGGCAAATGAGGTTGCTTTGCCTATGAGGACAACCTAGAAGCCTCGGGTTTAGCAGAGTAGAGAAGTAGAGGTTACAGCTATATCTACCTTTTCAATCATTATTCCTCCTCATCATCCCCCTTTCTCACCTCCTTTCAAAAGGTACCAAACTCAAGCTGGAGCAAGGGTCCCCACAACAGATTTCTGAGAATGAACCCAGCCATGATTCACATAAAAAGAGCAGTAAGTTGCCAAAACCAGTTTGGCTCAGTGGATAGAGCATTGGCCTGTGGACTCAAGGGTCCCCAAGATTGATTCCAGACAAGGGCATGTACCTTGGTTGCGGCACATCCCCAGTAGGAGGTGTGCAAGAGGCAGCTGAACGATGTCTCTTTCATCAATGTTTCTAACTCTCTATCCCTCTCTCCTTCCTCTCTGTAAAAAAAAAAAATCAATAAAATATATTTTTAAATATATATATATATATATATATATATATATATATATATATATATATATATATATATTAAATATAAAAATAAAAAAAGAGCAGTAAGTCAACTAAGCCAAAGTGAAAGGACTGGGATGCTTCTGAGGTAACCATACAAAATTTTAAAAAGTCCACAAAAGCAGGAAACTCAAATAAGACATGGCCAGTCCACAGACTAGTCATCAAATCAGCATGTTCAATAACCTGTCAATCTCTCTTTCTTCAACGTCCTGCCAGAATTCACATTTCCTACTTCTCTTACCAGCCAATCTCGGCAGAAAGCAGGAGCACCCAGCTTCGCAGACACGGGGGCTGCAGAGTTGGTCAGGAAGAGGGGTAAACCAATGCAGATACATATTTATAATGTATCAATTAATTTCTCTCTTCACTCCTGAACTGCTATTCCAATATGAGCTGGTGATCCAGGTGCTCTGGGCTCAGGTCTCTGACAGCTTTGATTAAGAATGGATGAGTGAGCTGTGCTACCCGAAGTAGGAAGTTCTGAAAGGGCATTGGAGCAGCCGGCCTGCTCAGGTCCTCTCCTTTCTCTCCCTCCTCCCCCCACACCCGCCACCTACCTTGCAAAAGGTGGGCTCTGTGAGTTCAAATCCAGTATTATCTCTTTCTCCTTATGATGCATTGCCTCTCCTGTGTTCTTCTACAATCTCAGTCTCACCAATCTTAGCACATCATCCCCATCAGTAAATTTCCATTCCCCAAAATACAGGCAAAAATAAGTACCCCTGGATTTTACATTAGATAATATTTCAAGTTATTCACCAACCCGCTTCCCTTTCTTATGTAGCATCCTTCCCTCACTGATGTTATCCCCAAATTCTGCAGTAATGGAAACAATGGTACATCGTTTCATGTCTCCTTATTCTCTCCATTATGTTTATTGATTAATAGAATATCCTGTATTAAGTAGAGTACGTCTTCTTCACATGCACACCCACTATCAGAGTCCCCCATTCCTTCAAGAACCAGGATGCCATAATGGATATGGCTCCTGGATTTAGCAGGAATTGGGCCAACTGGGAACCGTCACAATCATCCAACATTAAGTGCACTGAAGGGAAATGATAGCATTGGCTTTGGTTTTTTTGTTTGTTTGTTTTGCTTTGCTTTTTAGTTGTTAAAAGCACCAAGTTATCATCTGGACCATATTCATCAGAATCAACAATTCCCCTGGGATACATGAATATTTTAGAAGGCAGATTATTATAATGATAAAAATAAAATGATCACTACCTTTACTTCTACCTACAGAAATGAAGTGGAAGGTCCAATTAAGTAGAGGAAGCATGGTATCCACCATGGAGGAGGCAAGAGAGAGAAAAAAAGAGAGGAGGGAGAGCAAAACATCAGGACACTGCAAACAACACAAAGAAATGTAACACACATAACAAAACAGTAACTGCAACAGCACAACAACATTCTGAGAAGGTAGCACAAAACAAATCCACAATATGAAGCTTAAACAAGCCATAACAGTGAGACCTGCTTCCATCTGCAGCATGTTTAAGCTTTTTCCCATTAGTATCCCTTGTCCCATCCTTGGAAACAGGACCACGTTTGCATGCACAAGCACTGCACAGCCACATGTATGTGAAATCGCCCACCACATGTATGTGAAATCCCACACAATTAACCAATCTAAAATTGGCTAGGGAAAGTCTCAGAGAAGCTGAGTTCTGCTGTATTTTCCCAACATTAATAGGAATCATGAGAATCAAGAGTGTAACATACATGTATGGAGGTTGCACACACAACGTATTTCCACACATATTTATTTACATCGAAAACAAAGTCTGGAGACTCCAAGGGTACCATACAGAAATCTCTTTCATGTTGAAGGGAAAATGACAAGGACAATGAAAGGAGTATTGGTGGAGAATAGAATTGGTTTCTTAGTTAACCATCACAGGGTGAGCACAGATAAGAGACTGGGAAATGGGGGTGGGGGGGGAGAATGAGAGGAGGAGAAAAGTAGTTAAAAGACCTTCTAAAAAGCAGATTAAACTGCCAAATTGCAACTTAAAATCTCAGTGGCTCTGCCCACCCAGAAGAATTCTGCTTCCTTTCGTGAAAACTTTTCTAAAGAGGAATTCACAAATGTGCCTCTGTCACTATATTACTGCCTAAAGACTCTTTTTCTAGACGATACCTGACTTAACCCCCAGACTATGTTCACATGAGTAGGCCTGAGTTCTTTACTCAGGCACACATCAATCTGGGTGCCCAAGCTCAATAGTGAATAGAAACTGGGCAAGGTTGGCAAAAGAGGTTCTCCACATGCGTTTCATACCATACCATCATTGGGAGTTAGCCCTCCAAAATACCTGTGCTACATTAGTGGGTCTGAAACAAGCCTAACTAAGATTAAAGAAGTCCTCACCAGCCTGTCCCATTTGCCAAGACTCCATCCTATGGCATCAGTCATAAGATGCATTCAGACACTAAGCCACTATAAAAGCTGGTAGGACCCCTAAAGGGCAGCTGGGATTACCTCTGAGAGAACATAAAAGGGGGTTTTCTCATCAGAACTCTGGGGGTCTGCCTTTTCTAGTGTAACTTATCAAAATTAGGTCAGAGGATTCCAGCAATTCATAGAGCTCAGCTCCACCCACTTAGTAGAGTTGTGCTTACCTTTCTCAAACTGCCTAGCCACTAGGTCAACTTCAGTGCATCCCCACTCATACCCATTTCATAGTGATCTGCGATTGGTAGATAACTTTGCCTTATAGGCAGATAATGTCACCTACGAGAAGAGGCTTCATCCCATCCTCTTCCAGAGCTTCGTGTAACACCTGAAATTTTACATGACCTCCTCCCTCCAGCTCTGCTCTTTGACACTTGCTCTGTACCAGACAGTGTCTTCATTGAAAAATTCAGAGTCCATATCATGGATCTTGGCTCAGGTCTAGAGGATGCACTTCTGTTGGGAAAGTGTGCTTCCTCCTCAACATGCCTTATCATTTAGGATGTCCTTCACTGTCCACCTGTGCAGCTACCTGGACACCATAAATTTTTTTCTCAGCCCTGGGTGGTTCCAGGATCTGACCAGAATCCCCTCTATGGCAGCACTATGTGATGGATCCAATGTAAGGGAGTAGGGGTGGCAGGAGAGATGGAGAAACTCTTCAGTGCTGTCCCACCTTTGTCAAAAGATGAAGAAAAACAGAACAAGGAAACACCCTTCCTTCCCCTTTTCTTTGGTCCCCCAAAATGGGCACTGATCCCCATGTGTATTTTGGAGGGGAAAAACAGAAGAGAGATTAAAGTACAGTCTTTTCGTGTCAGGGCAAGGCAGGTAGCCCAATCTTGCAATCATCCCAAGTCTCAGAAGGAACACAATAGTAGCAATTGAACAGCAAAGGAAAAGACAGTTTTAAGTAGGCTTAGTTCTCAAATCCTGATTTAGGCTGATAATGTGGAAAATTTTTATTTAGGAGAAAAAGGCTTCATTCACAGCCCACCCTGTGCTTAGCTGAGCTGAATTTCCTGCACAGTTCATTCCCTGCATATTTGAATATTTTACGTTGCAGATGCTGAATTCACAGATCTTTATATGCAGTTTTCTTCAGGGTGTATAATGAGTTAGAATCCTGCCACGAGGACATTAGCATGTTCTCTTGGTGGTTTTGCTTTTATACAAAACTGAAAACAGTCAACCCCCAAGGGCTGCCTTTCACCATGAGGGGCTAAAAGTCATTATAAAGGGCAGTGGGGATGGAGGGAAAGGCAGAAAGCAAACCTTCCTCAGAGTGGAATTCTGGGAGAAGCCCAGCTCCTCTCCCCTAACCCCAGCATGGGGCGTGGGGAGGAGCAGGAGGAAGTTAAACGCTCTGCTGCTCTGAAATTAGCTTCATTCACCCCCATTACCGACACCGTCATGCCTTGTTTCATGCTTCCCTCTCAGAGGCAGCCCTGCAGGGCCAGCACCCCAATGACAAATGTGCAGAATGGCAAAGCCAAGGAGATGATGGGGGTGGGGAAACCACGATGCATTGGGAAAGGTGCCCCTACCAAAAGGGGCTCTGCTGCCAGCCTGGCCTGGGATGGAAGGAACAGGCAGCAAATGGCCTGCAGTGATGATGAGGGTCCGAGCCACCAGCCAAAGGCACAAAGGCAAGCGATTGGGGCAGCTGTAGCACCACAAGCAAAACACACCTACCTTGTTCACTCATCATGAGATGGGAGAGGCCTTGAGGAAGAAGAAGGGAAAGGGGGATTTGGAGAGGGGAAGAAGGAAAAAAGAAAGAAGACAAAGTTAGAATTCCAAATGCAATGCAATGCAATCTTCTCTTAATTCTTGAGTGGATAGAGGGGTGGCACACACACTTCAGAGCATGCAGAGGGACTAAGACTGCCTTCCCGCTATGGGGCAGAAAGACCAGCTCTGCAGCCTAAGACAGGCTTCTATTTGCTGAGCTGCTCTGGGCCTCATCATGAGAACTCCCACACTGCTTCCTGCCATAGGCAGGATCTGCGATAAATCTATTAATGCTGAGGTCCCTTGGCAAAGAGACTCCAGACGCTAGGCAAAATAGGTTTCTTTCTTTTAAGTTATTTTTAATGGTAATACATGGTCACTGTAGAAACTTTGGAAAATTCAGAAAAGAAAAAAAAATAATTATAATCTTACCATCCAGAGATAACCATCCAACTTTTTTTTTTCATTTGAGATACAGCATTCTTTTCTATAAAAACTGAACACACCAAATGAGTTCCTGCTTGCAAGAGCTGCATAGACAACAGGAAACAATGTTCTGATGTCCCCTATTGCCCTCTTCTTAGCTCAGTGACAGTCATACTCCTCTGCTTCTCCACCACCATCTTCTCCTGGAAAGTCCCTCACCCTTGATCAGAGAGGTCCAGCCCAGCACTGAATGGGTTAAAGAGGGAACTACAGTCCCAATATAAAGAATACAACCTCTGGCTATGTTCTCATGGAAGTCAAACAAGGTTATTAAGAACTCATTACTTCAAGGGAAGTATAAACTCTAATAAACCTATTATAAGAAAAGATTTACAACCAATAAGCAACTGTACCAGTCAGTTGCTCTTCCATGGCTTTTATTATTACTGGAGATATTTGACAAAATCCAGATCACTCAGAGAACTTTTACCCATAGTGAAATTTAAGGATATATGGGTTAATAAAAGAGAAAAATCTCTGAAGTATGGAAATCTCTAAATGTTTTTGGAGATTACTAGCAATTTAGAATAGTAATCAGAAGCAAAATATGGGTCAAGCAACTGACTTTTTAAAGATCAATGGTATATTAAATATATAGATGGATACATAGGCCATAAATGTCATGGAGTCTATTTTTTAAATAAATTTTATTAAACCATAACCATATTTTAAATGCATATTTCTGGCATTCGTTTCTCGAGCCCTAGGATTAATATTCATGAAAGAGTGGAATTGTGCCAAAGCAAGTCATTCTCATGATTTGTTTTGTTTGTAAAAAATTAATTTTTGGTATTTTATTTGGAGGGGATAGTAGACAGAGAGAACAACGGGCCCTAGATTTGGCTAACAGAAACTTTGACAGAAGTCACCTCTTTAAAAATGCCTGATATTTCTGGAGCAAGCCATTGCCTTCAGCATCCAGACCAAGAGCACTAAGAGGGGAGGTCTGGGAAAGGCAGGTGAAGTATGTAGAAAGGTAAAGGGGAACAGAATAGGTATGTGAATTCAGTAGGTGACTATTCACAGGAGGGTTGTAAACATTGAGAGATAAGACTAAGGAAGATTCAAGAAGTACCTAAGAGTAAAACAGAGAGTTAACAATGTAAGAATAATAATAATACTGTATTATAGACTTGAAACTTAAATGGTCTCACCACAAAAAGAAATCATAATTATGGGATGGATGTGTTTGCTAACTATGTTGGTAATCAGTTTGCAATTTGTAAATGTATGAAACCAGCATGTTTACCTTAAAGTTACATGGTATAATATATTAACTTTATCTCAATAAAGCTGGGAGATTAATATTCTTTTAATTTAAAAACAAAAGTACAAACATTTTGTACCTGTGAGTAAAGATTATTGGCAGCTGAGAGAAGGAGTGAGTAGAAGAGAGGTGGTGGATTAGTCTTTATCTGACCCAAATAGATATTTCAAATATTTACCAAGTGAAGAGTAAGCAGAACACTTGATAGTCAGAGTATTTAAAGCTCTGGAGAAGCTCCTACAGTGGGGCCCCATTTATGGGCTACAAATGTGTTTCTTTAAAGTAGAATTTCCCAAAGTGTATTTTACTGGCCACCTTCATCAGTCACATGGGGACGCTTGACAGTGAAGATCTGGGTCTCACCCCAAATCTAATGAATTAGAATCTTGGGGAGGAGGTGGTGTAAAGATCTGAATGTGAAATGGTTTGCCCAAGTGATTGCCATACTTACTAGAACTCACTTGAGAGCTACCCCTTGAAGTGGCATATAATTCAAATTTTGTTAAAGTAAATTGTATGATAAAGGCAGTATTGAATAAAGAGGCATTGGATATTTAATGGAACCCTGCAGTGAATCCTTTTGCAAAAGGAAGAATCCTTTTAAAATGCAAATAACCCACCACCTGTGTCTTTAAAATTCAAATATGTACTTAGCAGGTTTTATTAAGCTACATATGTAGTGGCAGCATTGCAACTGGAATCAAATGTTCATATTATTCAACTTATAAAAATCTTAAATAGAAATATTAGGCCAAGAATGTAGATCAGGGATCCTGATGTCAAAACTCTTGTGTTGCAGGCAATAAAGCAAAAAAGAACATGAAGAGGAATATACAACAGGAATATCAGTATCATCTCATGTACAAACCTATCCTCATAGCTGTGGTGTTAAGAACTGGAAACTAGCCGAAACCGGTTTGGCTCAGTGGATAGAGCATCAACCTGTGGACTGAAAGGTCCCAGGTTTGATTCTGGTCAAGGGCATGTACCTTGATTGTGGGCACATTCCCAGTAGCAGGTGAGCAAGAGGCAGCTGATCAATGTTTCTCTCACATCGATGTTTCTAACTCTCTATCCCTCTCTCTTCCTCTCTGTAAAAAAAATCAATAAAAAATATATTTTTTAAAAAAAAACTGGAAACTACAAATTCTAGAGACTCTAGGTCTTTTCTAAAATTCTGTTGCTAGCACCTTTCTATCCCAAAACACTTTTAAAAATTAATAATAATTGCAAAAAATTAGAAAGCAATTAAATATCTTCTATCTAGATCTTATACCCTAGCTGGATCTAGGGGCCATTCTGAGTCTCAAAGTGTCCGCTATTTTTTACTCTTCCCCTCACTCTTTCCAGAGCTATATTCCACCCCTCTGTGTCTGTGTATTTGTGTGGTGCACAGGTTCTCAGCATACATATAAGAACAAGAGGGGGAAAAGCTCACCAGTAGGTAAGATATACAAAGTTGAAATTGCCTTAGAACAGACTGTAAATCATATGTAAAGTTTATGCAAAATATACCTATGGCCCTCTAAATTGCATGCTATCCTTTGGGAAAATCCCCATGGAGCTTGTTGCTTTTGCAGCTTGGGAGAATGGAAATGGCTGTGAAAGCAAAGCCATTTGTAAGCGGCTGTGGCCATCATGAAGCCTGTCATGGGAATGACTAATGCAGAGAATAGGAGCCATTTACTGGAATGGAAAAGAGGAAGATGCAATGTTCAGGGACCAGGCCAGAAGGTGAAGGCCTTCATCATGTAAGCTAATAATGTCTCCCCCTCAAACCTATACTAATCCCACCCACCTCAGATAATTTTATATCCATCCTTCCTTCACTCTGGCTGGGAAATTGGGGAAAGTATTTCAGGGAAGGAAGGAAGTCACTCATGCGGAAAATATAGATTCGGGGGAGGAGCGGGGAGAATAAAGCAAGTTAACTGCCAAGGCTTTTCTTTCATTTGGGGTAACTTTTATGCCAGTATAAAATCTACATATATCATCTCTTTCTCCACACTGAAGTACAGAAATTAAATGTCACTAATTACAGCAAGTGCCAAGTGCCAATGTTGAATTCTTATGAAGCCACAAGGACTTTTGAAAAGAGTAATTATGAAAAATCAGAAGGTAATGAAAACATTCATTCTGGAGAAACTAAGGAGCTAGTGAGGATGATAGAGGATGGCACTAAGAAAGAGAGAAGCTACAAGTGACCACTTCTGTAAGGTGACCAGGAATTTGGAAAAGAGAGAAGGGGGAAGAAGAAATGCACATTTTGGCATTTTAAGCTAAGCACCTAAAAGAGAGGAAATTCAGTTATCTTGGAAAAAAGAATTCTAACGTTAATAATATTTGTTGACTGTGTACTATAGGCAAGGCATGGCTATGTGTCATCTCATTAAACCTCACTCTATGGGCTAGACATTGCTATAATTTCCATTTTACAGATAAGCAAAGCAAGGCCTAGAGCCAAAGTCACACTATTAATAAGAGGTGAAGTGAGGATTCTAAGCCAACAGATGGGCTCTCCAGGCTTTGATGGTAACCATGACACTAACTATTCTGTCTAATTTGGTGCTGGTAGAGAAGGAAAGACACATGTCTTATAGAATTCAGGACAGAAATAGTGCCTGGATATCAATTCGACTTCATCCCTGACCCTGGTGGAGCATGATATGAGAACTTGGGGAATGCTCCTTCTAAACAGCCACCATCTTCCCAACTTCAATTTCCATTCCCAGATTCTACTAAAACATAAATCCTTTCGATTCCTAGGTCATTTCTTGAGGTTATTAAGGCACTTTCCTCATTAAATGGAAATCTGAACACAAGACACACTTAAGCTCCTCAATCGTTGTCACTGTCCTGTGTGTGAGACCATTAGGAAGTCAATGGAGATCTGTCATTATTGATAGGGGTGATGTAGGGACTTGAGAGTAAAGGAAGGACAGAGACAATGCAGTCATGATGTGGGAAGTTGATCACTGAAGGCAGGAGGGAGGGCACAGGGGATGGGGTGGAGTTGGGAAGAACAATGCTTGAAGGAAAGAGGTGGGTCCTTCACCTCTTCCACAATTATGCCTCAGACCAGCCCTTCCCTGGCAATTCCCCAGCCTTCATTGTGGACTTTGGTCTCCTGGTTCTATCAGGGGTTCATCAGTAGCTTTCAGGCGAGGATGAGCTTGTTCAATATTTTGATCAATGACTTGCCTGAGAACACTCATGGCATGCTTTCTTGTTGTGATGAACTAAAGCTGAGGGGAATAGTTAATTTGTTAGATATCAGAATCAGGGTCCAAAAGGATGTGAATGGGCAAAAGTGAAATTTAACTTAAGGGACAAATGTAAACTCCAGCACTTAAGCAAAACACCCTCAAGTCCCCCCGAATAAAAAGAAGTCAATAGTTCCATCTCTTCTCCACACTGACTGTTCTAAACCTAGGGTTTTGGTTCAGAGAATGGTGCAATGTATTAGGAGGGGCAAGAACCAGGTGAGGTGTGTCCAAAGAATAATCAGAATGGTAAGGACTCCAAAACAGGTCACATGCTGAATGGCTGAAGGAAGTGCTACACACAGATCAAATAAGAGGGAGCTAGATAAAGACATGAGAGATGCCATCAAGCATGTTAGAAATTGCACCTGCAAAACAAAGGAGCAAGTATATTCTGCAAGAATAGTGGGTCCACAGAAGAGATTCAGAGTGGGGTTTTGAAAGATAACTACCAAAAACCCAATCCAATTCCAAGACTTTATACTTCTATAAAGTATGATGCTCTCCAATGAGGACAAATAGCTATATGAAACATCTGATATTTGACGGGTTTTTACTTACAAAATGAGCATTTTAGATGGTTCAAACTAATACCACCCATAAAAAGGTAGGCACTAAAGAAAACTTCAATGAATCACCTAATGCCAATCGTGAGCTCACATGGGAAGATCACCTATCTACATATGTTATTTTGGCTTTCCTATGAACCTTGCACAGCATTGGGGTTGAATTGAATATTTGAAATTATGATGATGATGGTTTCTAGAAAAGAGCCTGTTGCTAATTCTTCAAGAAAGGTGCTACTAAGGTCCAGCCTTTAGGTTTGCCTTTCCATGCCACTGTGTTCCATCCTCAGCATTAAGCCCTTTGTAAAATGTCCAACTTTGTTCTAATAGCTGGGGGACTGGATTGAACAGAAAATATTTCTTCCAATGTCACCGATGAATCACCAGCACCTTCTGTGTGGCATAACCATAGGGAAGAGGAAAGAATGTTGGCAGCATCTTCCCAATCTATTCCAATTCTTTAGAGGGGGAGAAGGGTTTTCTCACATGGAAATAGCATAAACGGAAGAGAGATGAAGGCAGTCATGCTTGTTACTCAAAGGGTTAAAGGATCAGCAATTATGACTTTTAGAAAAATCTTCCCAAAGAAGTCTTTGATCTGTGACTTATCATGAACTTCTCTAAAATAGCTCTTCAATCACTAATGACATGAAGCAGAAAGAAACACCTGATGTGCTGGATGAAAGAACTATACCCTAATAGATCATGGCATACTGGATTTTAAAAATTCAGGGTCGAATTGAACAAAATCAAGGAATGAACCCAAGTTTAAGTCAAATAAGACATTGATTACACAGTGCAAGAAGGGCAGAGGATAGCTTTGCAGCAGTTCAACTTAATACTACAGTCATTAAGAAAAAATGCTAAAATGCCTGCTGTCATCATTAATAGATGTAAAGAGTCTAGAAAGGGAAGTAATGAAACCACTTTGTGATGAACTGGTTGGGACATATCCATAATACCATATGTGATGTGGGCATCCTTCTTTGGAAATAATGCCTCCAAAAAGGTCATTTTTAGAGAACAATGACCTGGGTTATAAAAAAAAGAAAACTAAAACCTTTGTATAGGATGCCTAAAGAAACTGGAGATGCTTTAAGCTTTAGAAAAGAAAATCCTTAAAGACAAAAGCCCTGTCTTCAAATACTGGGAGTGTAATTAGATCTATTCTGTGTCTCCAAGGGCTGGAAGCAATACAGGTGGTGAAAGCTATAGTGACTCAGAATAACGAAGAACTTGTGAACACTCAGTGATGTCAGAATGGAATGGAATGGCTAAAGGAGTAATATGTTGCTCATCACTAAAGGGGTTCAAGCCAACTCTAAATAAACTCTTATAGGAGAGATTCAGAAATTAGGTACACAGAGAGCCTTGACAACCTTTTGGGTTCTTTCCATTCCTGAAATGCTGATTCTAACAACAAAGCTTCATGAGCACATATAATATGACAGGTGGTGGAGATGTAGGCATAGAAAAGTTGTCAAAAAATAAGACACTCCCTGTCCTTCAACAGCTCACACTAGCCAATAAGGAGCATGTGGGGGATAATATATAGTTGACTATAGTATATTATTATGATGTCTCTACCAGCCCCATGCCCTCAGGTGCCATGGGAACCCAGACAAAGAGATCATTCATCCCAACCTCCCTTAATGTATGAAGGTTATAAAATAATGGTCAAAGCTAAAACTTTCCAGTCCTTTCACTTTTAGGCTCACTTTTCTTTAAAATAGTGGTTTTCCATCTTTGGTCATATTGGAATCCCCTGGGATCTCATTCATTAGTCCTTCAGGTGATCTGGCTGCTTACCAGAGTTTGCTCTCAAAAATCTAAGCCCTGGGTTTAAATCCCATCTCTCTCTCTTATTTGCTGTGGGATTCTGAGCAAGTTAACTTTCCTGTGCCTCTTTCCTGTAAAATACCTGCCTCCAACTTGTAAACCACCTTCTCAGCATCAACATGATAATCATCAGAAGCCACATACGGAAAGCATTTAGCACAGTTCATGGCACATGGGAAGGGCTTTTCAAGCTTGTAGTCCTTGCTGTCATTATTAGGAGACTATAAATCTAGGCCCTCTCTCCACTTCACCAACCTTCTCTTGTCAACACTAGCACAAGCAGCTTCCATGCCAGATATCCTCAGATACCTCCCACCATGGTCAGAGTCCCCACAAGGGCACCCACTGTCCTTAGCTCTCAATTGCATTCCATCCCTTCACTCCTCTTGAGGCCTAACCCCACAAACTGACTAGCTCATTCCAAATCCTTTCCAGACCTCCCTAGGCAGATCTACAGGTGGGGAGGGGTTACATGGTGGCCATAAATAAGCTGTGTGATTTAGCTGAGTTATATGAAAGTTCCATGCCTGTTTCCCCTCCTGTGCAAGGGAAAAACCTAGAATGGTTTCTCTTAGGTCTCACCAGTGGCATTTTGACAACACATTTTTAAATGAAACCCTCACCCACATTCTAGCACACTTAGCATTCATTGACCTTTCCTACTAAATTTTGCCAATGCCCCCTCATCATTGGAGCAACAAATATAGTCCCCAAACATTTGAAGGGTCAGGATGGGTTAGTACTATGCCACTGAGATTATAGGATAATTCTAATGATTTTTTCTCCTGCTCCATCTCTGACCTTGCCCTCTGGAACCGGGAAACAGGATGGAATTATAAGCAGCATACCATAAGTGAGTCTGCCTTGCCAAAACAATAAAGCAGGAGATTTTAGAAGACCTAGAAAAAGTTCCCAAGGCCCAGCTATCTGCTTTCTTAAGTTAGCCAAAGCTGAAGGCAGGCTGGGAGCAGCTCTTTACACACATTTCCTCTTCAAGAACTGCTCTGGGAGCCCAGGGGTTCTTCCCAGGCCCCAGCCTGGAAATTGGCTAGAAGCTGAGACCAGCCCAAGGCCCCTTTCCAATCCAGTGGTGCACAGTAGTGTGGATTTCTCTACAACCCACACCCCCTCACTGAGCCATGAGAAATGAGTTAGTGGGCTGGACTTGGCCTGGGAGTCCAACTTGTGGGACCTGCCCTATCCTAAGTTATCTTGCTTCTTGCTACCTAAACTTGTATTTGGAAAGGGCCTGGACAGTGACTTGAGCAGACTAAGTGGTCAATAATGATCATTCCCTTTCCCTTCCCAATTCTCTTCCTCCCCACTACATCCCATCAACCCAGAAAGTGGATACTTCATGCTGTGACCAGCAAAACCAGGAATTGGGCTTTAGCAAGGTGGACTACACATTCCTCAGTGCACACAGCCCTGTTGGCTCCAGAGTGGAGGAGGTGCTGGGAATTTCAGGTCAGTGTGTCTTAACCGTTAATGTGCATCCCCTGGGGGATCTGTCTGAGTGAGGCCTGAGATTCTGCTGTTCTAACAAGCTCCTGAGTGAGTCGATGCTGCGTGGTGGGTAGGTTACCTCTGAGCAGCAAGTGTCCAGGGCAAACCCTTTGCGCCCATAAACACAAGGCAGACAAGTGAGATGCTGCATCCAGACTTGGGGTTTAGAAGTGTCCCTTGGGCTGGACTGAGTGGCCCTTTGGAGACAGGGCAAGGGTGAGGACAAACAATTAGGTCCCTTTTCCAAGGACAGCCTGAGACTACTTAAACTGAAGGGGGCAGAGATCAAGAGCAGGCAGAAGGGAGGCTGGAGCAAAGGCAGTCGTGGCTCTCAGCAGCTCAGACCTCCTCTGGGTCCTGGCAGACAAGAGCCCTTCCTCCCTCACTTGCCGAGCTGTGATGGACTGAGGCAAGAGGCCTATTTCCTCATCAGGCCTCTGATATAACTAGGGCACTTCTACAAGGTCACAGTTATTCATTTAAATTCCAGCTCTAATCAGCAGACAAGGCCTGAGAAATCATCCCTTCAGAGGAGAGGCTGTCATAGGGGTGTCATAAACAACCCCTCCCATCTGCAGAGAAGCTGGGGGAATGGGAAAGGGGTCTCATAACCCCAGGCCCCTGCACTATTCCCTGCCTCCTAATCCCTCCTCTCATCAAACCCCCACCCCTACCTCCAACAGCTTCCTCTCCCCTTGGCTGAGAATTCTGAAACTAGTAGGAAGAGAGGATAGGCCTGAGGACAGGGCACAGCACAGCAGAGCTGGAACAGTCCCCTCCTGCCCCACAGGCAGCCCAGGAAAACCAAGGACAAGTCCCAATGGGCCAGAAGTGTGGGATGAGGGCCAGACAGTAGACCCTTCAAGGCCACAAATGGATGCCATGGCCTTGGAGATGTCTCTTCCCCTCCCCAGGCCTCAGTTTCCTCTGCTGAGAAGTGGCACTCCTTGGACAGGCCACCCTCTGAGCCCAACATGCCTCATGACCCTAAGGACTCACAATGCTCCTGGTGCTTGCAGCCACACTTTCTGCCCAAACAACACTTCTAAGGTCCTACTATGTGGTGTGTACCATGAGAGGAGTTGGGAATGCAAACGCGGGTAAGAGGCACCCACAGCTCTGCCCTGGAAATGCCAGGGTTTCGAAGAGAAAGAACATGGGCTCTGGAAACAGACCAGCCTGAGGTCATGGTCTTGTACCAGCAGCTGACAACAGTGAGCAGTTACTGACCCTCTTTGAGGCCCCTTTCCTCACCTGTGGAGAGGATGGCAATAGCTGCCCAGAGGGGTGAATATGAAAGGTCAAACCTATGGGAGATGGCAAAGCTGGGTGCCCCTCTCGAACTGCAGGTCAGCACACCACAAATGCCTATTGCTACTTTGTGATTCTGCACCTCCTTTCCAGAGGCTGGAAGGAGGAGCTGTGGATTTTACCACACAGAAGTCCAGTGACATATGGCCTGCCCCTTTTCTCCTGGTTGTCCAGGATACTCTCTCCAAGTCCCCAGCCCACCTCCTAGACCTTGGGAAAAGTGTTGTCTGCCAAGCCCCATCTCTGATTGTGTTTTATAGTAGCGTTCCTTCTAACCAATCTTTCCAACATGTAAAATTAATCAATCACCCCCTTATAATCTTCCAGTGGCCCCTGGGTAAACAGTTACATTTGCTCATAAAATCCTAAATCTGTCTTCCTAAGTGAAGAAGAAAACAGCAGAGTGCCACTGAGGGCTTCTTGTTTCAGAGCCACAGAGCTGCTGGCTCCAGGAGACCTGGCTAGCAGTGGGAGAGGTGGGAGGCTGCCTCCTAACCTTAACCAGTGCTTCCTGCCACATCCAGGGAAAGCTCTGAATTCATGATTTGCTTCAGGCTCAGAAACAACAACAAAACAAGGGGTCAGTGGGTGGCAGGATTGACAGTCAGCTCTTGACACCTCAAGGACAGAAGGAATATGTGACTTAGAATTAGACTAGAATCCCCTCTTGGCTTGCTGTTCAGTAGCTCAGTGACATCAGCACAGCACTGAACTTCTTGGCCTCAGGAAAATAAAGCACAGGTGACATACCTCAAAGGGTGGTAAGGAGAATAAAATGTGATAATGGCCGTGAAATTGAAAAGGTGCTAGTTATAGATGCTGTTATCTAAGGCAGGCTCACCACTGACCTCTGCCCCTTTGAAGAGACTGGGGGGACCCACGGGTCCACAGCATTTCATCCCCCAGGCTATTTCACCCACAACCAATATGGGTGCGTTTGTGAGAATTAGAAAAAAGTGCCCAGTGGTCAGAGGCAGCCCCACAGGCACAGGCTTGGCAAGAGGAATGCAGGCTGGATGTCAGCACCCAGAGGTCTATGTAGGGACCCCGGGCTGCATCTCTGCTGGGAACTAGGAAGAGAAGGCATTAGGCAAGTGGCACTTTTACAAACAGCACTTGAAGTGTTGGCCTTACTCCCTCACTTCCTTGTGGTATCCCAGAAAACATCATCTTAGCAGAGAGGCCTCTGACCACCCTCCATAAATGAACAACTTCATGTTCACTTGCTTCCCACAGCACTTATCACCCACCACTTGATACAATATATATGTACATAATATGTATCTCTGTGTGTGTGTGTGTGTGTGTGTGTGTGTGTGTGTGGTCAGTAAATGTAGGTTCACAGTTGTTGGTATAGAAAATAATACAATAATTAACAAATAATAATATAAGAATAAATTCTGTATTTCTCATGTGCATAAGTTTCTCTAATATAATTCCTTATTTCATTGTCTGTCCCCATCTAGAATAAAAGGTCCATGAGGACAGGGACCCTTCTGTTTGTTCACTCTTTTGTCCCTAATATTAGGAAGAGTGCCTGGTATTTAGCAGGTTCTCAATAAAAATTCGCTGAGTGAGAAATTAACTAAAATATTTTCAAACAGAAAGAGAGAATTTAATGGTATTTTCCTGGAAAATGCTGTTTTGTGCTTTGGTTCAAACTATTAATTTCAAAGGGGTGGGGTGTAGACAGAAGATAAGAGAGGGGAAAACCCTGTGTACTAACTAGGGATAATATAATAGTACTGTTCTCCTATGTTGCATAATATCTCATACAGGTTAATGATAAGAAACTCTTCCTAAGTGTAGTTGATTAATTTAGGTACTCAAAAATAATTAAGGGTAACTTTATTTGGAAAGAGGTTTGCTAATAATGAAAATGTCACACTACCTCTAAGCAAAAATAAGTAGACCCATTAGAAAAAACTTACCAGATCTTCAATCACTGAAAATTTTCAGTGACATGACTCAGTGTGTTCCAATGGAGGGTGTATGGGCTTTGGAGTCAGAAAGTCCTAGACTTAAATCCCATTGCTACAACTGATGAGCCCTATGACCTCTGGCTTAACCTGTTGGGCCCTAAATTTCCCTCACCTTTAAGTGGATACCTATCTTATATTGATATCACAAGAATTAAATGTTGAAAGGACTGATCAAGAAAACATGTGGAATTATCTAAAATAAAATAAAAATACTCCCTTCTTGTTATTCCTCTTAACTCAAAGTATTAGCCAGTTTAGAATAATCTCCAAACCAGTCTAAATCATTTGACACTTCTTATCTACAAATGGTTGTATCTTCTCATATGAGTCTGTATACATATAGATGTAGTCTGTACACACAAGGCTTAAAATTAGTACACTGGCTGATTATGAATTTAAAAGAGAGAAATGCACAATTATCATAAGGATGGTTCCTCCACTAGTTCATTGACAAAAATAAAATCTAGTATGTTTATTTTATTTTTACAGTGAGCATGTATTAGTTGCATAACCAAGAAAAAAATTACTAATTTCATTGTAGAAAAGCCATTAGTTAGAATAAAAAGAAAGAAACCTTCTTACACCCACATCATATTTTCCATGCTGAGTATGTGCTATCTTTAACTGTCAATCACATGAAGCCATAGAAGATAAATAGATTTATGGAAGACAAAGAAAAATATTTATTAAATTGAAGAATATATATTTTAACATCTTTTAAAAAATATTTTCAATAATGCCCACTTTGTACTTCTTTGATTCATCCAGAAATATTAATCAGAAGTAAATGATAACATAAGTATAGCAACCACATTCAAAACCAATACAAATCCAGCGATTCAAGGCATTTCTTCTAACTCTAAATCAATAAAAATGCAATTTATTTAGACTTCAGTTCTGCTTAGCATCCCTAGAAAGGGTCTCATTCAGGGTCAAACATGCACAATCTGGCAGAGGGGGATGTGCACAGCAGCTGTGCAGACACAGAGACTCACCTGGACCTTGACTGACATCTGTGGCAGCATTTTCAATAAGAGGGAAAGGGAGAGGAGACAAAGAGAGAGAAAAAGGAAGAAGAGTGTTAGCAGCACACACACACACAATGCAATGTGCCCTTGCATGACTATCAAGTTCATGCAAGACCCCAAAGGTGCTCAACTTCTAGGTATTTAGTTCTACCTTCACCCAAAATCCACCCATGCAAGCTGAGGGGCGAGGCTCCCTTTTCACTGTGCATGTAGCAAGAGAGGTGAGCTTCACATCTGTCCGGAAGCACAACATCCTGGAATCAGATAGGGCTCCAAAGAGCCAAGCAGACTGGAACCCTGCAAGAATATCAGTTAAAATATTCTGGTTTATTTCTGCATACCAACATCCAACCAAATCCTCCGTCCTTCCAGTTACAGGACACTGGACATGAAGTCAAGCAAGGTTTCCCAATAGAAATAAAAAAAAAAAAAGGTAATAAATCACTCCCTTAAGGAACAAGGAAAAGATGCATAAAAATTAAGAGCAAGTTACAGCATTGTTTGTCACAGAGGACTGAAGGATACAAGACCAGAAAACATTCATAATTCCCTCCCCAGCATCCCTGATGACCATTCTTCATCACAGACAGCTGTGTGTGTGCAAGAGATTGTGTGTTGAGTAGATCATTTGCCAGACAAATTAAAATTCTGCCTCCCCCTTTAATTTTTCTCCTGGCTTTCACCCCATCATTAATGATAAGAATTGCCATTTGAAATCACTTTTGATATCTGCAAATAGACATCCAGCCCTGGGAAGGGTGATATTTGAATTAAGCCAATGAACTTTCGAAAATGAAAAACAGTTCATTCTCATAATCTCCATGAATACAATCTCCTCCTCCTACCCTCAAATGTAAAACAGAACCATGCCAAAGAAGCCAAACTAAGAGAAGCCCAAAGCATTATTAAAACCCCTGGGTGGACTCCAGCCTTGAGGATACATGACAGCAACAGAGAAGGAACTGGGGGCTGCTTCAGGAAACCACTGGCCATCCGGCATTCCTGGGTGACTCACTTAAAATCATTGAATGATAGGTATAGGATATCCATAGACATTATCTATTTTAATTCTTTTTTGTTAAAATGGAGGATGAAGAAAAAGAGAAGCAGTGATTAGACTCTCAAACCTCAGAGGAAAAGTAGGGGAGGGTGAGGGGAAGGGGAAGAGATCAACCAAAGGACTTGTGTGCATGCATATGAGTCTAGCCAGTGGCCATGGACAACAGGGGGGTGGGAATGCATGTGGGGAGGAGTTTGAGATGGGAATGGGGGGATGAGGACAATTATGTGATACCATAATCAACAAAATTAAAAAAAAGACAGAGTTAAAAAAAAAAAAAAGATGGAGGTTGAAAGAGGTTGAGAGACTTGCCCAAGGTTACCCAACTAGTTCAAGGACAGAGCCTAGAAAAGAACCTATATTTCTTGAATCCCACCCAGTTCAACTTTCATTTCACTGAAACCTAAGTCCCTCAAGGTCATATGGAACCCAAATTCAGTTTGCAAGCTCAATGAGCATCCTGGAACCATAAGATAGCTGAGTGACTATCTCCTGATTACCCCATGAGTGGGTTATGAGTTATCCTCTGTGCCTCTAACTTGCTGCCATCACATATATAAAGTTCTAGAAGTTCCTTAGGGTTCTTGTCCCAGAAAAATCTAGAAACTGACCTGACAGAGCTGTGCCTCAGTATCTGGCAGAGGCCACTCCATAGCAAGAGCTGATCATTCCTCCAGCCCACACCAGGTATTTCTAGAAGCTGTATCTGCCCAAAGAGACTTCTAGAGAGCTCTGAATCATTCCTCAGCCACGTTCCCCTTTCAGGATGTTAGATTTAGGGGTATAGAGGCAGCAGGAAGAAAAAAAGGCAAAATAGAAGAGGTGGGAAGATAAAACATTCTGCTTAAATAACTAAGCAGGGCCATTAACTGTGCCTGATAGATTGCTACAATAGCAGTCCTTAAGATACTCCTTTATTAAACAGGCTATCAAACCATTTGCATGTGGTTGAGTTCAGTAGTGGGAGAATCAACACCAATGTTTGTAGAAACATGCTCTTTGGGGGCATCAAGACCCAAGGGAGACAAGATACCTTAGAACTCCAAAGTTCTTGTAATACTAAATTGTCCATTTGGGCATTGTGGAGACAAACAGGTCTCAGTTCAAATCCTGGTGTGCTTTGATGGCCTTGGGCCAAACATTGAACTCTCTCTGAGCCCTTTTTGTCAGCTATAAAATGGGAAGATAGTGGAGCCTCCCTCCTGGCATTGTTATGAGAATTAAATGAGATTAAATACTTGTAAAGCACTTAACTCAGTACAAGGCAAACACTGCATAAATGTTAGTTTCTCTGATTATTATCATTTTGAATTACCACAGACAGAATTACCAAAAATATTGACCAGATGGTTCCCTGGAAATATCAAGAGACCACAGGAATTAAGGTGTATTTACTTTGGTGAACCCAAAAATTTGGGTTCAACTCTTCTACTTATAAATGAAGACCTCTATTCCAGCCCTTCCAGCCCCTGGGTGGTCTTTCCTCTCTCACTTTTTTCAGGCAGTAAGGAGGAAAGGGGAAGTTAACAGGTTCTGGGTGAGCAGAAGCAAAAGACAAAACAAATTCCTTCCACAAATTAAATCTTAATTTGGGCCAGTTCTAATCTTGTGCATAAAAAACAAACAAACAAAGAACAACAGCAAACAGCATCTCTTCTTGCCAAAGAGGGCCAATAAGGTCACCAAGAAAACCCCCTTTAACAGGGGGCCAGAGTCCAAACCCAACCCCTGGCTGTGGCACCATCCTAGAGGCAGTTTTGAGCATTAAGTCCACTTTGAGAAACACAGCCCAAGAAGCAGTGAGTTACCTGAATCTCTGCATTCAATTCTGATCAACAGAATGAAACTACAAAGGTAGGAGTGGAATGGGGAGGAGGATGGGCAGAGAGAGGGTAAGGATTAGAACTTCACCAGTATACATTGGCTATATTGTCTGACCAGCATCCTTTTCCCCTTCTTTTTATAGCAAACCCCAGTTTCCTTCTGGGGAACAACCTTTACCTACTCTTAACCCATATGGCTTGGTAGAGATGACCCCCATCCCCACCTTCGCTCCAAGGGTAGGCATGTGACTCAGACTAGGTCCTGGGAATCCAGGGCTGGATTGCCAGGATTCAGGCTGTATGACTTTATGCCAGTTACCTAAACTCTCTGTGTTTCAGGTTCCTTATCCATAAACTGGGTGTGATAATAGTTCCTACCTTAAGGTTGCTGTAAGGGCTTAGAACACTACCAAGCATATGAAAAGCCCTCAGTCAATGTTGACTAGTAATTTAATTATCTTCCTATAGGGGAGAACAAAAGTACTAAAATAACAATAACAACAACCCTTCAGATGCTCACACTGCAAGGAAGCCTGTCCTAGGATGTAGCTGTAGTTGTTTTGACTCCACACCTTGAGTCCTCCCATTCCCAAGGTAATCATCCCCAGAACACACCCTCTGTCTGTGGTTGATATTGATATACAACCTGGGGTCTGTGTATGGGGGAGCACCATTGGGCCCAAAACCCCAAAACTGGACAGAGGAAAACTATAAGTAGATAGATAGGTGAGAGAGAGAGAGAGAGAGAGAGAGAGAGAGAGAGAGAGAGAGAGAGAGAATAGATATATAGATATATAGACATATAGACATATAGACATATAGACATTTAGATATATAGATATATAGATACAGATATAAGATATAGATATATGCATATCAATTTTTAAATAGATTAAAAAGTGGGGGCAAATTGCAGAGGAAGAGGCAACCACATGTGATTGATCCAGAGGAGGTGGCATCCTCAGCCCTGCCAGCCTCCCCAGCTCCCTCCTGCTGTTTTATTTTCTCACACTGCTGGGCCTGTGGTTTTTCAGAGTGCCACTACATTTAAATCTATATTCTATTTTCTCTCCTAGAAAATAGGTCAGAACCAAGGCAGAGTTCACCAGGTGGTGTCCCAGAAGGTTTGGCCGGGCCTTGCCTGCAGGAGCAGCTGCCCCACACTCCCCAAAGCTCCTCCAGGGGAACAGGGGGCTGTGGAAGCAGCAAGTGGGGAAATCTCTGATTCCTACCTTTTGAGATGATCTAGTCCAAATGAAGGGTGACATGGGAAGGCTCCCCAGGCTAAGCTATACTCTACAACTGCAACAGCAGCAGGTGGTAAGTCCTCCCCAGTCCAACCCCCACTCCCACCCCAAAACTCCCCAAACCTCAGGAAATTGTTTCCTTTGAAATATAAAATGCTGATCATATGTACTTGTGGCTAAAGTTGTTGTTGAAGATGCATTAAGTGTCCGTAGGGTACTGAAGTAGGAATGCCCTAATTTACTTATTCACTGGTTGTAAAGACAAAGAGAGTAAGTGAAGGGTAGCAGCAGCTTTCAAATCCTTCCTCTACAGCCCCTGGTTTGAGCATGGCATTTCTAACAGACTGGGCCAGATTTGTTCTCATCAGAAATTTTTCCCCCTAGGTTTTTTTTGTTGTTGTTTGTTTGTTTGTTTGTTTGTTTTTGAGCACCTGCTATCTCCCAAGGTCAGTGTAAATGCCAACACTAGGAGGATGGGAGAGGAAAGGTGCTCGGTTATGTCGCTCTTGTTACGACAGTAGAAGCAACTAACTCTCTGCCTAGAGCCTGTGGATTTGCTGTTTTCCTGCCAAACAGTCTTTGTCAGGCACATGAAAGTCTGTTCTTCACTTTCTTCAGGTATCAGCTCAGATACTACTTCCTCAGAAAGGCCTTCTTCAACCTCCTTTTCTGACCCTGCCTTTCCTTTTGTCTTAGCACTAATTACTATTTGACATTATATGTCGGGTTTATGTTTTTATTGCTTATATCTCCCATGAAAACTCAAGCTTCCTGAGAAAAGAAGTACTGTCTGTTTTAGTAAATACTATATGCCCAGAGTTTAAGCAGGGTCTCGCCTATAATAGGTGCTCAGCAATATGTATCGAATAGTGACTAGAAATCTCAATTGATAGAATTCAACTAGGAAGGATTCTAGTAGTATCTCCATCTACATATGAGAAAATCAAGACTCAGGGAAGCAAGGCATGTGCCTGTGGGCAAAGGGGCAGAGCTTGGATTGGACCCCCCCCCCCCACACACACACACACAGTTTAGCTTTATCCCCTGACTACACTGAGAAACCCTGTTTTCTTTGCTGTCAGCCTCCTTATCATGTGGGTTGTCTCCTGTCTCCATGTGATAACAAAGATGGAATGGGGCCGAAACCGGTTATGCTCAATTGATAGAGCATTGGCTTGGGGACTGAAGGGTCCCGGGTTCGATTCCAGTCAAGGGCATGTACCTTGGTTGCAGGCATATCCCCAGTAGGGAGTGTGCAAGAGGCAGCTGATCGATGACTCTCTCTCATCAATGTTTCTAACTCTCTATCTCTCTCCCTTCCTCTCTGTACAAAATCAGTAAAATATAAAATAAAATAAAAGATGGAATGGGGTATCTCTAGAGAAAGGAGCAGCCAATTTCTGATAATTTTACAAAATTTCCTAGGAAGACTCTACTTGGTTGGCTTAGGTCACATGTCTATTGCTGGGCCAATTACTGTGTCCAGCATCACACATTGAGAGTGAATGTGGGGATAAAATGGGATAACACCTATCTGTCCCTGGCACAAAGCTATACTGGTTGTAACAAAGCTTGCATTTATTGGGCATTCGCTTTGCCCTGGGCCCTATACCAATGGCTTTATGTACATCTTATTTAACTCTCACCACAATCCTAACAGGTCAGAATGCTTTTCATCTCATTTTATGAACAAGGAAACTAAGACCTGAAGGCTCTATCATTATTAATACCTCTTCTATTCAGATTAGGGAAAAGCTCTATTTTGGTATAAAAGAAATTATCTCATACCAGGAGAGGTACCCATCAAGCTGCAAATCAGGGGTTAAAATATTAGGCAACTCCCACAAGTAAAAAAAGGCACAGCCCAGGTCAGAGGAAAGGGATCAATAGCAATATGTCCGTAGGCCTGGGTCAGTGGAGCCCTGGCCTGGGCTCTCTGCTTTACTCAAGCCTGTTCTTGGCCTTTCTGTAGCCACCTCCCATCCCAGAAGTGAGGAGGCCACAGGGCCAAATGGATGTTCCCACCGAGAGCCAGCAACACCTGCCATGGCCCTTTGTAGAGGACACTCTGGAATTCAGAACTCTGCCCAAATTACCCTAACCCACATGGATTTGGGCCTCTTCCCTAGGTCCATTCTCTCAAACAGAGCCCAACCCGCTGCTGTATGTACTCATGTCAAGAAATGGCCAAGGAGAGGCTATCTGCAGGAGCTGAGGACTTCTGCAGGCTGGGTATCCGGACAAATGTGAGCCTTCATGGTGCTGGAAGTGGGGAGAAGGGAGCCTGACCATTATATTCTTGCCGCAGGTCCATAAATATCAGCCCAGGACTGACAGTAGGATTACACCTGCCTACAACATTAAGAGAGAAAAAGAAATAAAAGGCAAAGACTGCTTCTCCCCAGCGGCCTAGCCTTTCTAATCCCTGGGGAGAATGAGCACAGAGTTCTTCTTTTTCCTTCAGGAACAAATACAGAAACGATCTTTTTAGTTGAGAGCTAAAGCAAACTTCCAGCAGTGAAGAGGCCGGGTTTCCTGCATTTGGGGCTCTTTCTGGCTGTGTCTGAGCTCTTCAAACACTGGCGGAGTTGTCTCTCCACAAAAGGCCAGGTGGTATTAGCTTCATCCCCGACACAGAGCCCATTTATCCGCCTTTGTAGAAGACTGAGCCCCACAAGCCCCGGTGCTGTTTGCTTTTGTTCTTTGATGCTAATAACTCCAGATCGAAGTTGGAAAGGAGGGGTAGCTGCTGTCAGGTACCAGCCAGCCCAGGAAGGTAGCAGCAGGGAGAGAAGCAGGATGAGAGGCAGGAGGGAACAAGGATGGCACTGTGGACCTGGTCACTGCTCTGCCGGAATACCCGAGGGGCTCTATGGTACATGCAGTACAAGTGCTGAGCCTTGTATCGAGGGCTTTATGTACATTTATTTAACTCTCACCACAACCCTAACAGGTAGGAATGCTCTTCATCCCATTTTACAGACCAGGAAACTAAGCCCTGGGGGCTCATTATTAATACCTCTCATACTCAGAAGAGCACATCAGATAAGGGTCAAGCCATATTTTAGAATAAAATAAATTGTCTCAAACCAGGACGGGTACCCATTAAGCTGCAAATTAGGGATTAGAATAATCCCTCGAGGAACCAAAGCTCGACTGGCAGATGGAGGAAGAGGCAGTCTCCCTATTACAGATAAAATCATATCTGTGCAGGCAGCACTTTTTATGTTTTACATATATATTGTATTTTTTATTTATTTCAGAGAGGAAGGCAGAGATAAAAAGGGAAATATCAATGGTGAGAGGGGAGAATTATTGATTGGCTGCCTCTGCACGTGCTCCCCTCTCTTCCCTACCCTGCCACTGGGGATCTCGCCCACAACCCAGGCATGTGCCCTGACCTGAATTGAACTTTGATCTCCTGGTTCATAGGTCAACCTCTGAGCCATGCCAGCTGGGCATTTTTTTTTAAATGTTTGGAGGATTTGGGCACAGATATGGGGCTAAGGCAACCTGGATTTAGAATCTTGGCTTTGCCACTTGTAATTAAAAATGTTTTAGTGAAATTTCATAGCTTCACTTCTTCAGCTGCATGGGAATAATGGTAGTAGAGTCAGTTCTGCTAACAAGATGCTCAGAACCCCTATGCATTCCATAAAGTCACTGCACTCTGCAAAATCACACAGTAAAAACCCCACATGGCTTATAGGAAAGATGGGGTTGGGGCCCAAAACATCACCAGTATGAAAATAACTTGCACTCTTATCATTCTTAATTTTCGCTATGCTCACGTCTTTTGTTGTTGTTAATCCTTACTGAAGTATATTTTTCCCATTGATTTTTGAGGGAGTGTAAGGGAAGAGGGAGGAAGAAAGGGAGAAACATTAGTGTGAGAGAGAGATATCAACTGGTTGCCTCCTGTATGCTCCCTAATCAAGGAAGGATCCTGCAATCCAGGTACATGCCCTTGATGGGAATCGAGCCTGAGAATCTGGCAGTCACTCTAACCACAGGACCATACCAGCCAGGGCCCTATGTTCATGTCTTTAAGAGCGACAATTGTGTGTGCTCTGATATCTTACTGTGTCCCTTAGCAGACTGATGCAAGTTAGTGGTCGGATAGAAGAACAGCAAGCTCCAAGTTAAAAATTTCATGGTTTCATACTTGTAAAATGGAAATGATATCAAAGTAGTTGAATGCATATTGTTCAATGCTTCCTATGTACTAACTCATTTTATCCTTACAACAACCCTATGAATTTGTATGCATTACTGTCCCATAAGAATTAACTAAAAATAAAAGATAGAATCCCATATTATATGTGTTTCATGGTTAAAAAACACACAAATACTATAATACAAAAAGTACAGTGCTTGAAAAAGACCTAAAGACTTGTGGAAGTGGGAAGCTTGTGAGTTGTTATGAATTAATGAGAGGAGGGTCATCTAAAACTGGGTGGGTGTGGCTCAGAGCACATCTGGTGACTGAAGCAGCTGGCACATGTCCAAGTGCATGCATCCTGTGTATTCCTACACAGCTCGGTTCAGCTGGCCACAGCTCCTGCCTTCACCTAGCGTTTCTTACGGATGAAATCATGCATAACCAAAAGCAAAGTGATTATGCTCAAATAGTTCTCTGATAGATCAATCACATTTGCATTTTCAAAACAGGCACCAGCAGAACTGACTGTACCTAATTTATCTCACTGCTAAGATCAAATGAGATGATCTATATAAAGTGCCTAGCACAACACCAGGCACAGAGTAAACATTTAATAAAAAACTCACTGAAACAGTTAATACTAGTGTCTCTGGTGGCTTGTTGACACATCCCTTATAAACTAACAGTGCCAGTTGAGCTTCTACTGAGCTATTTAAGCCTTGCAAACAAAAAGCATCTCTAGCTCAATAATACTTCCCAGTCTTAGGTCAGGAGGTCAACACCTACAATAGGCTCCTGGTGTTCAAAATTCATGCATGAAGGAGGTGTACCTCAGCCCAGCCTGCACCCTCTCCAATCTGGGACTCCTTCGGGGATGTCCAACTTCCAATTTAGGCTTGATCCTGTAGGATCAGATCTAAACTGGAAATTGGACATTCCTCTCACAATCTGGGACGGCTGACTCCTAACTGCTCACCTGCCTGCCTGACTAATTGCCCCTAACCACTTCTCCCTACCAGCCTGATTGCTTCCTAACTGCTCTCCTACTGGCCTGATTGCTCCCAACTGCCCTCCCCTGCTGGCCTGATCACCCATCTTGTGGTGGCCATCTTATGGCAGCCATCCTGTGGCAGCCACCTTGCAGCAGCCATATTGTGATGTCCTCGCACAAGGGCATGATGCCACCTAGGCTTTTATTATATAATATATATATATGAATGATCTAATTTAATCCAGATATAGACTATTCTTATCCTCATTTAATAGACAAGGAAGCCAAGGCTCAGGGAAGTTAACCCCAAGTCCAAGTCCACTCAACTCACAAGTAGTGGCCAGGATTTAAATTCAATTTGTCTGAATCCAAAGCCCTTTTCCTTCCTACAGTACTATCCCTACTCATTCTCCCCTCACTGGTCTAACCACCCAAATTTCAAATATTTGATGTAGAAAACTGATGTCCATTAAGTATTTTAGAGTGACCACAACATCTGCTACTGGAAGGAATCCCAAGGCCCATGCTTCAGAGAAAGAATTATATAAGGTAACAAATTCACAAATGAATTTCATAAAAATGTGAACAGGAGTTCCTTGCTGTCACCCTCCCCCCAAAAAATTCTGTGGTCAAATAAATTTAGAAAACAGTGAGTTAAAGAAATGCAATCTATGGCAAGACTCCAGAAAGCCTCACTTACACTAAGATCCATTGTAAAATATTCAGTTTTCCCCAAGTTTGAAGCATTGGACACCTCTCCCTCCTTAAAACACCTAGTCACCTCTCAAGGAGCACTGTTTGAGAGAGGAGGGCTTTAATGTTCTCAGAAAAGCTGAGAAGGCTTTTTATCATAAGCCTGTATCCTCACCTTTTTTGTTGTTGTTGTTCCCACAGTGATCCTTTGTGTCTGGTTTAATTTTAAATAACTAATATTTATTGACCACTTACTACATGCCAGACACTGACTTAGATACTGGAGACTCAAAACAACTGACAGGGTGCAGTTAGTCCATCTAATAAACCAAGAAAGGACATAACCATGATAGGGCAGCAGTAGACAGTTGTCTTTTATTGCACTTAGCGCTAATGGGGGACTCAGGCTTGGCAGAGAATGCTTCTAAATCTGTGCTGAAGAAATGTTGAAGTGGCCCCCAGAGGATGGACAGCAACAGTCAAGTGGAGAAAAATTTTATAAGAACACATCACCCAAACTGGCCAGTGGTCAGGTTGACACCCCTGAGTTCTGGGCTCCCTTGAAAGGCATGTCATGCTCCAGAAAGACCATAAATTCTTTTTTTTTATTTTTTATTTTTTTTAAAATATATTTTATTGATTTTTCACAGAGAGGAAGGGAGAGAGATAGAGAGTCAGAAACATCGATGAGAGAGAGTCATCGATCAGCTGCCTCCTGCACACCCCCTACAGGGGATATGCCCGCAACCAAGGTACATGCCCTTGACCGGAATCGAACCTGGGTCCCTTCAGTCCCCAAGCCGACGCTCTATCCATTGAGCCAAACCGGTCCCAGCAAGACCATAAATTCTGAGCTCAAATACTAATTTTGCTATTTATATGTGACCTTGGTTGAGTTCCTTAAACATAACCTGTAAAATGGGACCATATCCATTTCAGACCTGTCAAGATCAGAAGAGGCAAATGCATGTAAAATGCCTAACAATCTGACTGGCACCACACTCAGCACACATTAGTTCCTTTTTCTTTGATGGGTGGCATCCTGGAGTAATGTGTTCAGAAAAAATCTGAGCCTGCACATGGGCTTCGAAAGAAGAGAGGGTAATGATTGATTAGCAGTGTCTTCCTTGAGTCACATATTGGCTCAAGGTAGCTGGGGACTTTCAACTGAATGCTTCGCCATGAGTCCCTACCCTGAGAAAAAGAGTTTTCTAGAGACTTGGGAACCCCCCGGAGGAAGTAAGCCCTAATAGAAGGTTATCTCACTACTAAGGCCCCATCAGCTTTTCTGCATTCCCTATCCCCTTCCCTTTTTTCATTTTCAAAAAATGGACAAAGTTGATTTCTTCCCTTTGTAAACAAGGGTGTGTGGTGGTGTGAAATTAGTACAGTATCTGCCTTGGTTCTAAAGAACCTTCTTTTGAGTCTGAGAATCGTGCATGTGGCCTGCTAATTATTGCTGGTTCCATTCTGAAGGGGTCAACGAGATTCCACAGGCCCTTTTCAGAGGCAACTCAGGTACCCAGGCAGAGAGGCATTCTACTGCCAAGAATGATAGAGATCAAGCAAGCAGCCAGGGAGTCCCTGGAACAAACTCCATATTTTATGGATTGAAAACATTCTTTTTGAGTTATCATTAATCACCATTTTTACTTTATCATTTCTGTTGTCCTATGGTTAAAAAGCAGGTCCTGGCTGAGCATCATCCCATAGAACTAAAATATCATGGCTTCAATTTCCAGTCAGGGAACATAATCTAGGTTGTGAGTTCAATCCCCTATTGGGGCTTATATAGGAGGTAACTAATCAAAGTGTGTGTGTCTCTCTCCCCCTCTCTCTAAAATCAATAATCAATCAATCAATAAAACAATATATCCTTGGGTGAGAATTGAAAAAAACAACAGTAGGAACATAAAAATTGGAGGTGGGTTATGTGATTGTTTCAGAATAGGGGAGATGGAGGAAATTTTAGAAGTGGAAAAGTTCTAGGATGTCAAACAGATTTGTCCCTTTCATTTTACATTTCTCTGGCACATATTCATTACACAGTCTGATGTCGAGGGACTGTGCTGGCTGCTGGAGTGATTCAATCCAGACATAAGTCCAGCACTCTTGGAACTTCCAATGTAGCTGGGAAGATGGGCCACAAATATCCAAACAATTAGTTATCCTTTGAGGCTCAGATGAGAGAAACAGACCCAAGATGGGAATTGACATGTCCACCCAGCCGGACAGTTTTGAAGCTGAGTCCAGAATTCCAGTCACCTGTGTCCCAGTTCACTGCTATTCCCACTGGGCCACAGTTGGAGCACCAGGAGCTTGACAGGGTATGAGAGAAGAATCTGACACTAAAAGTACAATGGTAGCCACATCTCTGCATCTTCCACAGAAGAACAATAGCATGAGCTGGGAGATTTCGCTGTCTTCCTGACACTCAGGCATTATAGTGGTTTCAGCTACCTTGGGGGAGGGGAAAGGCTAAATATCAGAGCCTTCAACAATCAGGACAAGGAAGAAAGAGGAGAGCTTCCCCCAGAACCAGATGGAAAAGACAGGGAATGGGGGGGTACAGATCCACCCACAGACGAAGCTCTAATCTATCCGATGCACTTTGCTTGAGAATTAATCACACAAATCCCTTTGATGAATCGAGGCTGTTATTAGACAACACTAATATCCCCGTTAGAGTAATCCAGACAAATATGCTAAGAGGATGGCAGGGGGGTGCGATCCAAGTGGTTGGGACACAGACCACTCTCAAGTTCTCATGCAACCACACACGAGCGCATGCATGGGCACTGCAGGCCCCCAGACCCAATCCCAGATGTCTGTTCCCAGCAGCACCCTTGGCCTCTGCCCCAATGGCTTTGGGCAAGGACTGTAAACTGAAGAATGAGCAAACAACCCCTGCTTCCATCTCCTCCCCAGCTCTGCCACTGACCTAATTCTCCACAAGAGAGGATTTTTCCTTGTGGGTCCTGCTTGTCTGTAAATCATGCCCAGTGCACACAGAGCCTAAGGCAGGCCTGGCTAGGAAGCAGGGAGAAGTCAAGAAGCTTAGACATGCATGCAGCCCCAGCTGCCATTTCTTAGGGAGCAGGATAACTGGAAATTCTGTTAGGCTCAAAAGAGGTGTGGAAGGGTGGAGGCTAGGAGGAGACAAACACATCATCAAGATCATCCCAATTGCAAGTCTTTGAAAAGTACAAGAGGAGCTCTGGTAATACAAAGTTTCTGTTTGGGTTTTTTATTATTTCTTGGCAAAATAAAAATCTAAAAAGGAGACATATGTACAACTATTTGTAATCCTTCAAACAATAAAGTAAATAAATAAATAAATAAATAAATAAATAAAATAAAAATCTAGTTATTTTATGTTAGTTTCCAAAGTTGTTTTAAGTGTGTTCCAGGTAAATAAACTCTGAGAATTATCATTGTAGGCAGGCACTGGTTTCTATGCTGCCCTATTCCTAGGAGTAAGTAGTTGGATAATTTTATATTCACTTTCTGTTCTGATTGATCAGACAAACATTGGCACTGGAAAGGACCTCTGAGATCACATAATTTATTTTTCTTCAGCATTTACCCAGAGGTTTAGATTGCACACTTTGACCCTGAGACCTTTTCACTCTATGTTGGTAGAATCAGGATTAGGCACACTCTGAAACATTTTATTATTATTTTTTTTATCAAGGGAGTATTTTTTAGATGCAAACAATGTGAGGCTCATAATTCTTCAATTCATTTTCTCTTTGGCATAGTTAAACCACTTCTTATTTTTCCAATTCATTTATATTTTACAGAATTGTTTTGAATGAGATCAATCCTTCTCCACGTGTCCTCTCCAGTGAAGATTTGATTCATCGATCAGTTGTTCTTTTGTGTGTCTCTAAAATTTTGCCCATATAACTTCTCCCATTGTGAACATTTTTTCTTGGTCATTATTCCTTCCACATCCAATTTTCTCACATCACATTTGTCAGTTTAAATTTTGTTGTGAATGGTTGATTCTTCCTTCAATGTTTTAGTCAATAACAAATTTTACCATGTACATTTTTAGCTGCTTTCAGTTCCATTTTGTGTTGATTTTTTTTCCTGATGGTCTAATTTTTTTCCCAGTCAAATTTTGCAGCTCAAAAACCTCTTCCTACTACTAACGTTAGTCCCTTTCTGACTTTTTTTTTAAAAAAGCAGGTCCAAAATATACCTGAGGGGTCACACCATCAGGGTCAAAATACTTTGTGTTTTTTATAGAGACCAGTGGCCCAGTATAAAGAAACTGAGCCAAGGTCCTAGATAAAATTAGCAGCAGAGTTCTGGTGGGTCATTTTCAAATTCTGTTACACAGCTCCTCCCTTGATTAAAAAAAAAAAAAATGTTTTAGTGTGTGCCTAATCCTAATTATACAACATAGAGTTAAAAGGTCTCAGGGTCAAAGTGTGCAATCAAAACCTCTAGGTAAGTGCCAGTGTTTGTCTGATCAATGATCAGAACAGAAAGTGAATAAAATTATCCAAATACTTACTCCTAGGAATAGGCCAGCATAGAAACCAGCGCCTGCCTACAATGATGATCCTCAGAGTTTACTTACCTGAAACATACTTAAAGCAACTTTGGAAACTAACATAGGATAGATTTTTATTTTGCCAAGAAAGAATAAAGACCCAAACTGAAACTTTGTATTACCATATTTTCTTTAAAAAATAAAAATAAAAGGCATTTAAGAGCCCAAAATTAAAAGAGCATGATCACAGAATTATTTTTAAATCTGGCTTTTTAATGAATCTCTGACACTATGTTCATCTTCCTTGTTTTCTTAAGGAATGGTAAAACTTTGTTCTAGACCCTTAATGTGTCTGTCGTATCAGGTTGAGGATAGATTGGCAAGTCTCTCTGTGCTTCAGTCTCCTTGTCTAAAATGGAAATAAAAGGTCAATCTATTCACACAGTTCCTGAAACATAGTAAGTGTTCAATAAATATTAGACCATTTTGGGTCAAGCTAGTGCCCTGATTCAGACTATATCCCTACTCGTCCAAGCTGCAAATTTTTTAGACAACCTGAAGTATAAATGTCCCTGCTAAGAAGAGCTAAAAGGCATGGACTGATCAGGACAACCCCTGCTCCTCTTCCTGTGCCAAGAAACACATCATGGCAGGTGCAAGACCTGAGAGAGCAAGTCCTAGGTGAACATAAGAGCTAGAAAGAACGGGAAGCTCTTTGGAAGTGCTCTTTGGATAGACTCATGCACTGTGTGGCTACTTGAGAAACAAGACTCTGTAGGCTGGAATCAAATGACAATCCCTGTGACTTCCTTGTTTCATCAGCCTTTCATCTATACCTTCTCCATAAACAGATCCCTCTAGTTCAGGGGTGGGGAACCATTTTTCTGTCAAGGGTCATTTGAGTATTTATAACATCATTTGTGAGCCATACAAAATTATCAACTTAAAAATTAGCCTGCTCAATTAGTCAAAGATTGAATTAACTCACCCCTAATGCCTTGGCAAGGCCAGACCAAATGATTTTGCAAGCCTTATATGGCCTGAGGGCCAGAAGTTCCCCACCTCTGCTCTAGATAGAGATTCTGCCCCCAAATCCTCACCTCTAGGGCTCTGAACTCTGGATGGAGATATCCATGTATACTCTCACCTACTCTCAGTTACCCTCAAGCTCAGCTACCCTCATCCTATCACACTGACAACTTCTCTCTTTCCCCATCACCAGACAATTCCTTATCCATCCATCTGTCCATCTGCATTACCCATTAACTATACTAGTATTCCAAGCAAATATGTAACAGTAAAAGACATATTTCCTGTCAAAAATATTAGACTAGTCAACCTGGTCCCTAGGCCAACCAAGTAATAGAGTGTAAATAGCCCATTACATCTCTCCATTGCTTCCTCCCTATTCCTTCTTACCTCTAGAGGGGCCTTCCTAGCCACTCCTTTTTTTCTCATTAGATCTTTCCTCACCTTGTTCTTTCTATCTATTGCACTTATCACAATTGTAAGAATACATTTATTGGTTTTCCATAGTTGTATTTTCTTCTAATTTTAAGGTTTATAAAGATAGGCACCAAAGCTGTTTTTATACCACAGATTATGTTTGTCAACCAATGTTCTTTTGAATCAATCAATTCTCTTGAGCCATATATATTTTCTCAGTGTAATATAGGGGAATAGATGCTAGACTGAGTTTAGAATATCTTGACTCTAATCCTAGTCTGGCCAATTTCTAGTTGAGTGGTCTACTGTATGTTACCTTGCCTCTATAGGTCAGTTTCACAAAAGGAGGGGATCAGACTGTGATGCTTAAGAGGGAGGAGGGGTAATCAAATGTATGTGTTGGAGGCAGATATGTAAATCAAATCAATCTTCATTTTACAATTTAATACAAGCAAAAGATTTCTACCAATGCTTAAAAAAAGGCCTTTTAGATTCTGGGATTAAGCTGACAATAGACCAACAGCAACAAATTATCACTTAGGGGTCATGGGTTACAAAAAGATTGAGAAAATATGTGTTTCTAATTCAAGTAGTCCATGGTTTAATGAAATGGCCCATGGGATGGAATAAGACACCAAGGATAAAAAGTAGGGTTCCAGGACAGCCTGTATGTTTCTCTTTGCAACAAGTGTCTGAAACAGGATCAAAACCAGTCAAAATGGAAAAGATCAGAGTACAGGTCATGAATAGAAGAAAGGTGGTACCATGCCTGCTAGAGGCACTCTCACTGGGCCAGCAGAGAACAGGGCTGGGTTGCTAATGGCTTTAGGATCCACTGTTTAAAGATGCCTAATTGAAGAGAGGGCAGAATGGGGTGAGAGCACAATCTCCAGATCAATGCTCAGACCCGTTTCTTAGGTGGAGAGATTGCTCCCTCTCTTCAACTGCAGTCCTCTCATCTGCAAAATCAGGAAAACAATAGTAAAACCTCCTGCTAACAGTGGTTGGGATAATTAAAGGAAGTCATGTTTGTAAGCACTTATCCCACTGCCAGTAGAAATCACTTCATGAGCATTAGTTCATCACCATCATTATTATTAAATTTAGTCAATTGGAATAAGCAGGTGATAACTGATAAAATGTCCATGAAATTAAGCTAAACTCAGCCCTAAGTCCAATGGCTCCACCTGTGATCCTCAGCCAGCAAATTCAGGCTGGGAGAGCTGGTCTGAGAACTGGGTCCACAAAAATCCCTGGAACCCTGTGAGTCTCTGGAATATCTATCTTATCATACCCCTGAACTTCACAAAGTCTTTGCTCTGCTAGGTATGAAGAAGCCACTGTTATGTTGTTTCTCCTTTCAAAGCATTCATCACTTAATATAATTGTATGGTTAATTAAGCATGAAGGCATACCTATCTTGTTCATCACTCTACAACCAAATGCTTATGACACACAGTGGGTACTCAGTAAGTGTATGCTATTGTTGCAGGAGGCAGAAAGAGGTACTTTTCTAGAAACATCACCGTGTTTCAGTAAGAGATTCCATATGAGCATGCATGCTCACGTAGCCTCCATTTCTTGGTTCCCATTACACGCCAGCTGGGCCCCTAACACCTCAATTTCTTCTGCTTAGAAAAATGTTCAAAGGCGTTCCCCTTCCTCCAGAGGCTCCCCATTCTGACTTACGCTGGATAAGCAACTTCAGATTGCTGAACAGCAATAAACAACACAGCTGGGTGAAAATTCCCGTGTCCCAAAATTCCTGGAAAACTGTAATGCACAGCAAGCACTCAGAACACGCCCCCACCCTAGTCTCCATCCCTGCAGAGTTGGCAATAGGAGAAAGGCAGCCAGCAGGCAACCAGAAACCCAACCTCGATTTCCTGAAGAAAGTATTTCGTTTTCTTTCCAAGCACCCCAGCCCAGGGCAGGGATAGAGAAAGCACAAGTAAATTAATTACTAGCACTTACATCACTGGCTGCTGAGCCAGGGGCTTTCATGCCTCCACTGTGATGGATCTGGTTCTTACAGCTCACAGGGGCCAGAGTCAGAGGACTCTCTTCCCTAACACCAGAGGAGTGTGGCTTTGAGCTGAGCATTAGTGCTGGTACCCCTAAGAGTTCAGTACTCAACTGCAAGAAAAATGTAGCCAAGGCATTTCATGTTTAACATCCATAGTCTCAAAGAAAAGCCAAGTACAAATCAGAATGCCAACATGCTGATTTTAGCCAAGTCACCTCATTCATCTGGGTTTATTTCTTTCAAATAATTGAGTCCTTGATTCCCATTAGATTCTAATGCTCTAGGATAGGGGTGTCGAACTCAATCAGAGAAGGGGCCAAAATCTAAAATCCAGCCTAAATCGCGGGCCGAATGGTTTACTGAACAGTCATAAACTGTCATTGTGATGGAAACGCAGCGGAGTGCAGTGATGACAGCGCGGTGCGGGCCACATTGCAAGGCCTGGCGGGAGGGATTTGGCCCGCGGGCCTTGTGCTTGACACATGTGCTCTAGGAGTTAAAACTCCACCATGAGAAGAACGTCCAAAATCCTTCAGCTTTGTCAATGATACATGAGATTTAAGTCTCTATTTGAAGACGTTTTCTCAAATTTCTATTTGTAGAAATTTTCTCAGTTACCTCATTAAATCAAAGGTAGAAGAAAGGCCAATGCGAATGGTCTCTGAAATTAAATTATGTCATTTTTATGTCATTTTATTCTAATCAAATGCATCCCCCAACTTGAACCAGGTTAAGAAGGTATACTCTTCATTGTTTAACCAGTAAAAAACTTGAAGGAACTTTCTTTTGTTCCTAGTTTCCTTCTATATCTCTGGTCATCTGCTTTAATCTATACCTTTTCTTCTACTATTATATACTAAATATTAAGGTTCCTAAAGGTTTTGAGGTTAGCCTTCATCTTTCAATTATACTCCTTGCCTGGACAACCTCATCTGTGTGCAAGCCTTCCTTCACCCCCTAAAACAAGAATGCTAACATCTGGGCCAGCCCTGTCCTCTTCCCTAACACAACCATTGCTCCTACTTGCTTCTGCCCATCTCCCTGCAGGTGTCCTAAAGGTTCTGAAGAGAACTAAGGATATAGACAAACCAAATTTGATTATTACCTTTACCCCCACCTGTACCCCAAATCTGCTCCCCCCACTGACTTTTCTGTTCTAGTTATATCTACTACCAGAAAATTATGTTATCAAAGCTCCTCTTCCCCTTTTTAATAAATCAATAACAACTTGTAATAATGGCTACTATTCACTGAATGCTTACTATGTACCAAGGATTTTTCTAAGCATTCTATATGCACTAGCTCATTTAAGCCTCATAGCAATCCTAAATGATGGACACTATTATTCCCATTTTACAGATAGTAAAATTGAGACACAGAGAAGTTAAGTCCTTGGCCCAAATTTGCACAGCCTAGTGTGTGTCAGAGCCAGGCAGGCTGAGCTTGAAACACTAAAAGTCACTGCCTTGCCCTAACTGGATTGGTTCAGTGGATAGAGCGTCGACCTGAGGACTGAAGGGTCCCAGATTCGATTCCGGTCAAGGGCATGTACCTTGGTTGCGGGCACATCGCCAGTAGGGAGTGTGCAGGAGGCAGCTGATTGTTGATGTTTCTCTCTCGTTGATGTTTCTAACTCTCTCTCCCTCTTCCTTCCTCTCTGTAAAAAATCAATAAAATATATTTTAAAAATAAAAGTCACTGCCTTTCCAATTATTAAATTTCTCTCCTTAATATCTTGCAGTCAGTACTTCTTCCATTGCTACCCTCACACAGTACAGACTCTTCTCTCATCAAAACCACACAAAGTCTCTCCTACCCTCCCAAATTGCCATCCAACTTATTGTGCAAACTACCCCTAGAGCTCTTTCTAACATTTAAATCTGACTGTCAATACTCATCTGAAAAACTTCTGATGGCTCCCAACTGCAGAAAGAAATAATGTCCAAAATCTTTACATAGTGTTTAAGACCCCCATGCCTAACTCCTTTTTGTATTATTCTCCTTGGGCCTCAGTCCTTCAAAGCAGCCACATTAACCACTACAAACTACTGGAAACAGCATGCTGTTATTTCATAGGGCTATCCCAAATGCCCCTTCCTCCAAGGCTGCTAAATAAAGCTCCCAAGTCTAGCCCAATAGTTTCCACTCTGTGATGTCCTCCAACCCAACCCCCACCCAACCAGGATGGAACACTCCTCATGAGCTAGTCTGCAAACACCCAACCTGGTGTATTAGCAGCTCCAATGTATTTTGCACCTGTTGGCCTGACAGGCTTTCCAACTAGACCATAAGCTCCTCTAGGGCAGGGGCCACATAAGAGGCATTCATTCCATGAATATTAGAAGAATGAACTTATTCCAAAAACAGAAGGCCTATTTCAATAAATAGAAGATTATACATCACCAACTGCTTTGCCAGTGTTTGAAGGTACTACCTCAAATGTGCTCAGGACACTTACATTATACTGGAGTTTGGCAAGATCATCCAACACAATAGCGTACAAGTCATTTACCCTTGTGATGGTAGGGCTGACTGGGGCTGCAACTCATTGTCGCAGCTCAGGATCACAAGAGAGTATTGTACTGCATATGGGTAGGAAAAGACCAAATTTCAAGATTCAAAGTATGGTTTCTGTATAATGCTATCACTTTGCACCATTGCATAATCAAAGAAATCATAAATGGAATCATGTTAATTCAGGGACCATCTGTATTAGTAACTCCCAACAATGAGGCCTCAGAAGGAGGGAAGTGTGACCACAATGCCTTCCTATGGGACCCTCCAAAATCATCTGGCCAGGTCAACCAAGACCATCACACACAGGGCTAATGTCAGAGTAGAGACACCCAACACACACCACTGGCATCAGGAACCTGAAACCTGCAAGCCCCAAGGATGAGAAAGCCAAGGGTAACTATAAATGATTAAAAAGAGAGAAATGAAGACTTAAGTGGCTTCCACACCTTTCTGATCAAACTCCCCCATAGAAAAATAATTTTACTATGTTCTTCCAATAGACATATATTTTATTTATAAATAATTTGCATTTAAGTTAACCAGACATTTTTATTGTCTTTCCTACATCCCCAAAGAATGGCATTGAATGTGTCCCCTTTTCAAGGCCACTGATCTAGAGCATAATCTTCTCACCCCCTGAAAGATAGAGGATATATGTGATCGAACATAAGGGTGGACCTGGCTGCTGAGATCCCAAAA
Organism: Pipistrellus kuhlii; assembly: GCF_014108245.1. Taxonomy (NCBI): domain Eukaryota; kingdom Metazoa; phylum Chordata; class Mammalia; order Chiroptera; family Vespertilionidae; genus Pipistrellus; species Pipistrellus kuhlii. The sequence continues at coordinate 9,152,893 of NW_023425404.1, forward strand.
CCATGAAGTCCGTGTTTTGGAGGCACATACACACCAGCACCCACTCCTGACAGGTGTCACTTAACCTGCTACACCCTTCCAGTGCCTGGGCTTGACAAACTATGGATTTCATGGTTCAACAGCTCTAAGCATCAAAATTCTTCCTCTGTAACTCTGATCCCTTCAAGTGTCCCGCACTGTAACCACTCCCTCCTCCATACAGCAGCTCTTCCGATTCCCGCGGCCAATTATCCTGTCCCCAATGAGCCTTGTCTTCTCCAGGGAATCCATGCTAGCTAATGGGACCTCTCCATCTCCAGTGACGACAACATGCCTGCCTCAAACAGTGATTCCACATGCATTTACATGGTCCCAGGCTGACTACTGCCTATAATTATTGCAGGAAACCATTGGTTTGTAAACAGCAACAACAACAAAGTCTTTCTAGTCTGTCCTCAAGTATATCAAACCAAGTGGACTGTATATGTACAGATTCAATGAAAACTTTCCCAAAGTAAAAACACCACCTTTCCCATTAAAAAAGAGAAAGCTTTTCCAATGGTGGTCCAGGCCACTGTGGTCCAAGTCATATCTGATCTTACTGATTAAGTTATCCAACTGCCATTAATTAAGTTATCCAACTCACATTCCTGGGACCCTGCATCCATCCATGACCCATGTTAGGGAGCACATAGACATATACATGAACACAGACAGGTGTGTATGCATACAAAACATGATTACATACTCATACACACACACAATGTGTTTTATTAAGACAAGTAACATTTATTGAGCACCTGGTTTTTGTTAGATATGTGGCATTTAGCACCCAAGCTATATGTGCAGTAATTAACAAAGGGAAACAGGGTTCCACCTTGATGTCATGTCTTACAGTTCTCAAAGAGAGTACCTCCTCACATATGTTCTGACAACAGGAACTGGGAGACATAGCTGAGCTACTGCAACTGCATTAGGGATGTGAAAGCCAAAGAGAGCCAAGAGACACATTAAAATGTAGCCACTGGTTATATATTCTACAAGAGGGGGAAATAGCACTGATCTGCATTAATACAAGGCTGAAAATGCAACATCAAAATAAGCAAACAGCAAAGTTTCTAGAGCAACTAAAACCCAACATCTTCTTCCCCGGAGGCCACTACCACATGACTGTGAGATGGTCAGGCCCACTTCCCAGCACATGTGTGGGGCCAATGGCTGGACAATAGAACCTCAGAGTAGAAATCAGTGACTGTGGGCACATTTCAAGGCTCAGACTCAAAATGATGTCTGTGGGCTTTGCTCTTAAAAGTAAACTATTTTTATTGATATCAGAGAGGAAGGGAGAGGAAGAGATAGAAACATCAATGATGAAACAGAATCATTGATCAGCTACCTCTTTCATGTTCCCCACTGGGGACTGAGCCCACAACCTAGGCATGTGCCCTGACCAGGAATTGAACTGTGACCTCCTGGTTCATAGATCGACCCTCAACCACTGACCCATACTGGCCAGGCAAAAGTAAACTATTTTAAACCACAAAATTATAGGACAGGTCTCCTTTCTTTGCTGCAGTGTCAGTAAAGGGACTGTCAATGGGAAGGTGGCTGAGAGGCAAGACTAGCCTTATCCCCTTTGGGGTGTAAGACGGAATTCCAGTCTATGACAATATGGGAATAACATCCTCTAGCCCTGCCTAATCCCTCTCCCTGGGAGACTCCTGCTCAGCAGTGCCAAAAACACGCGACACCAGGAACACTTGGCAGAGTAGAAGCATTCTTGGACAGGGCTTATGCTTCCAAGGCCAGTTTCCAGGAGCAACTACCAATACTGCTCCATCCCATATCCTCATCTTTTATTTCAAGCACCCTGTTAGACTTCTTAGCAAAATATTAGTGTCTGTTGGGGTGTCTGACCCTGGCTGCCAGGATGGGCTTGTCAAGCAAGTCTAATACAATTCCATTTTCCTCTGTTCCTCAGCTTCCTAGAACTTGGCATCTCATTGCTGAGCCATTAGAGATGTCTAAGGGCCACCTTGGAAATTCAGAGATGCTGAAAGCTGGCTGCGTATGGAGAATGATGGTACATCTTAGGGGATGAAATGAGGCACAGATTACAAAGCCAGAGATGGCCTAAACATGATTCTTTCAGAGTGCATGCTCCCCAAGAACAGAGTGACTACAGCATGAATCACCTGCTTACATCAGACTCTCTTTCCACATCAATGCCTCCTCCATTGTTTAAGATTAATCACAAGCAGTTAATTCTAAATAACTCAGTGGTGTGTGCACCGCTAGTGCCATAATACAGAATCCCTCATGAATTTTACCTTGACACGGGAGTTATTTCCTGCAAAGCATCATACAAAAATGTTAGGACTCACCCACAAGGCCCACTGCAAAGGTCAGATTGCTTTCATTAGAATTAGGACCCAGGAGGAAGTGGCTGGGAAGCTGACTTTGGCCTGGGGTAGGAAGAGCTCACTCCCTGAGAGCAGTGATCAGAGATACATTAGGCTGCCATGGAAAGCACTGAGCCCCCTTCACTGAAGCTGGGGTGGGGAGAACAAATGTTCAGTGGAAACAGGATGGGAAAGGAGTAATTAGCTCCCAATTAGTTAAAATCCTCTCCAAGCTTATTATCTCATGATTCTTCACTGTGTGCCTTGGTTTCCAGCACACCACAAAGGGCAAAGCCATGATCAGAAGGCCATATAAATATCGGACCGTCTTCTACACAGGTCATGGGATCTGTGCGTGCTTCATGCTGTACAAGAGGAAAAAAACTGAGAAGGGGTTCACAGAACATTGCCTCAGCCTCAAACTCCAGCCCTGTCTTTCCTGACCCAGATCAAGCAAATACAATGTGGAGTGACTAGTCTTTTAAGAATTCCATGGGTAAGAGCTTAGCACCCTGGGAGCCTACTCTTCCCCATTCCCTAAGCCATCCAAAGGTAACCATGACAGAGAAGGACCCCTTCTGAACAGGAGAGAAGCCTGAGAGAACGTCAAAAATAATGGAACCATAAGTGTCCAATGACTTCCCAGCTTTTCCAGCTTGGATCATGGATAAATGATTTCAGCCATCCCTCTTTACACTTCGGGTACTTGTTTCTATTTGAAATCAGCATATTAAGTAAATAACGAGACAGTCACACTACACCGTCTCTATTCTCCAGGGGAGGCAGGCTGCATATTGTCAATCATCGCTGGAGGAGCGGAATTGAACTTCCTGGAATGCACTGCCCGCTGGAGTGGAGACACCACCCTCAAGGTGCCTACCGTCACCGGAGTACTGAGACTCTGTTCTCATAGGGCTTTGCACTGGCAAAGGGGACCACTTCAGGAAAACCAAACTGGCTGGCGGGAGGCAAAACTGTCAGGAGAGGATTGGATACATAGAGTTTCGAGGAAAACTTGAAGGCAAAGCTCCCCTGGGTCATTTTCTTAGCTACAAAGATACCATGCTTAAATAAAAGCCTCAGTAAAACCAAAAGGATCCTAAATGCATTGCACAGCTTAAGCTGGGAGCTTCAAGTTGCCTACAGCTCATGTCGCTGCCTCTCTTTCATCTCCACACCTCCAGGCCCTCGAATACTTTTGCAGAGTACAGGAGTACAACGTTTCCCCCGAACGAGCTGAAAGCATTCCCAGGTCCCGGGACCACATGCAAAGTCAGTTTTATCAGAATGGCACTAGGTGGTTTGGCTGGATGGCTATGAGGTCAATTTGTTTCTAAAAGCTGCCGGTACTGGTTCTTGGGTTTAAAAAAAAAAAATTAACTTTGGAAAGTACATTATTTAGGAACATTGTGGACATCAATGGAGGTTTGAGAACAGATATAGACAATGACACATTTAAAGGGGGCTCTGTATTGCTTTTAAATAGGTCACCCAAAGACATCAATTTCTGGAGAACAACAGCAGTAATGACAACCCACTGGCACTGTCAGTTCCCAAATAGATCACGGAGACAGGCCTACAGAGCCATGCTGCCTGCCTCTCCTCCATCAGCCACATCCTGTCAACTGTAACACAGCCCCCCACCAAGCCATGGCAAACCAAACATCGAAACTTCAGCTGGAAAAATCTCAGGAGGGGGCCTAGGAGGTTCCCTCTGTTCAAATATTAGCTGGTGCCTTTAAGTTTACTGCACACATTGTACTCACTGGATATCCTAGATGTCCCCCCTCTCCCATGCCTTCCCAAACCATATTCCTACGTGCCCTCCACACTCCCTCTTCCTGGCTCTTCCTGCCCAGTTGGTTATGAAGTGAAGGACAATTTGTCTGTGATGAAGGGCCATAGGTCATTGGGGAGTCACACATACACCCAGAGCAACATTGCTGTCACTGGACAGCAACACATCTTCTTAACAGAGGCGGATCCACAGAGCTGGAGCTGGGAGATTGTGACCTTGGGGATTTCTTAAGGAAAAAAAAAAATTATAAATGCAAAATAAGGTCAAAGGCCGTGGAAGGGGCCCATGGAAGTGAGGATATATGACAATTTTAGTTTCATTGTAAATCTGCCTCTGTAATGATCCTCCCCACCCCCCCTTCAACAAATACAAAGGAAAAGAGGAGAATAAACACAGAGAAAGGGAGTTTGGTTTTGTTATCTGTGGAGAGAGTCAGAAGGCAGCAGGGGAGTGAGAAGGAGTCTGACAGAGTAATCCAGGAACTCAGTCCTTTACCGCCAGCCCTGGGTGGGGTGCTGGGTACTTCCTGGCACCTGGGAAACCAAAAGTAAGTCTGCGGAGGTCATGCTGCTGGGTGATGCTCCAGTGTGGTGTAGTTCGCTCCAGCTGCCTTGGGACCCATGGGTCCATCCAGACTTGTTTTCAAACCAGGGTCTTGAGGGTGAGAACTGAATGCTCGAAATCATTCATTTCATTCTCTTATACTCTCATAGTCTCTCTCTGTGTGTGTCTGGGAGGAACAAGTCTCCTGGGACTGGCCTTGCTGATAACCTCCTACACCAGAAGCTTGACATTTTGCTTATCATCAGCATCCAGAGAGGCAATGCTCCATTTCTCCATGGAGACACATGCCACTTGTGTTAATTGAGAAGGGATCCTAGGAGCAAAAATAAAATGCCATGGTGAGACTCTGGGCTCTCAGGTCTGAGCCTATCCTCATGCCTTCTACCCACAACAGGCTTAAAGGCACCTCAAGCAGGTCTGGTCTTCTCATCTTTTATGTGGGATGGCAAGGCCTGCTTATCTGCCCCATCTGGTAGCTGTGGGGCCAGAACCCCTCGTTTGGAGGCAAAGAGCTCTGAATATACAATAGTCCAACAGGCACAACCCATGCTAAGTGACCCCATGCCCTCAGGCAGGGGTAAATAACAATGAAATTGGAGTCTATATCCTCCTGAAATCCTCCTCCTTTGATCTCTGCCACCTCTCAAACTGGGATGAAGAAAAATAGCAGAGGTGGGCTGGGATGGGGTGGGAGGGATGCTCAAAAAAAAGCTTCAAATCTGTGAAACTAAATTGACACATGGTTTGTTGTTATGCTCATCAGGAGTCCAACAACCCAGAGTCAGAACGTGTTCTTTCCCATGGTCTATGCTTATAACTTTATATGTTTTGTCTCATTTCATGCTTTCAATAGCTCCATGACGTACAATATCTTATTACCCCTGCTTTGCTGCAAGGCAGAATGCAAGGTCCTGTTAATACTATGGGGTCTAAAGCTAGACTGCCTAGACACAAACCCCAGCTTGCTGTGACCTTGTGTGACCTTGGATAAGTCACTTAACCTCTTGTCCCTCTACTTCCTTATTCTCAAAGTGTGAATAACAATAAAGAGTGTCAAGAGTGGTTGTGAGGGTTACAAGAGCTAATACATGCATGCAGGTAATACAGTGCAAGATGGAGTGAGTGCTCTATGATTGTTAGCTATTATTATTATTATTATTATCATTATTACTATTTAATAAAGATACTGAAGCTTCCAAACCTTCTTCAAAGACATACAACTTGTAAGTGGACAAGCCCAGATTTAAGTCCAAATCTTTTCACTCCTGAGCCATGCTCTTAACCACTACACTAAACTTTGCTCAAGTCCCAGATTCCTCTGCTCCTCAGTTTCCTCATCTGTAAAATGGGCTAGTGAGGATTAGATGAGACAACTCACCTAAGTTACCTAGGATGTCAGGCACAAGGTAATAGTAAATAATAGTAATAGTAATAATATCATTATTACTTTTGTCCAGGAAAGGGTACTGACCTTCAGAGCCCTGTCCAAAGCCTCTCTCACTATAGACTCATCTCTGGGGCTTCACTGCTCTGGACACCACTGTGAGGCCAATGACAGTAGGGCACTAGGAGTCATCAGGGAGTGCACCTTAGTCCCATCCCCCACACCCCACCTCTTTTATCCTGTGAAGGAGGGAGAGGACCCAGCTGATGGGCAGCTGCCCCAGGAACTGGGAGACATCTTTCCAGGGCAGCCTGCAAAGGGAGCTAGGGGACTTGAGGATAATTAGCCCCCAGCACTGGGCCTGTGGTGTCTCATTACCAAATGCAAATGCAAGTTCATGTGCCACTCAAGGCTCCTGGCAAAATGCCTGCTGACCCTCAACACTGCTGAATTTGGACGGAAGCATCTCCCAAACCCACCCCTGCAGCTGGTGTGCAGGCCCTGCAAAGGAGGAAGGCTGTTTTCACTCCATTGAGGGGGAACAAGGAACAAGGGTCTTATTTCTCTGAAGGAGGCATAAGTGGGGGGGGGGGGGGGTGTAAAAAATTGCTCTTCCCTCAGCAGCTAAAAGAGGGATTATTGGAGCAAGTGGCAGGCGGCTGCTCTGCCATTTAGCATACAGCATACCAGGAAATTTCATTTGGTAATCAGAAGGAGAGGAGAAAAAGGGAGCAATCAGACCCCTATTCAGGCTCCATTTAGTGACAGCCCCTGCTAGCTGGGCTGGTCCTACCTAAAGCCTGAATGCGTGGGGCACCACGTCTCAGAAGCAGCAGTCCTCCTTTGTGTATGTTTTAAGGCCTTGTTTCTGGGCTGCAGGCTCCATACCAGGGAGAAGTATTCTGAAAGAAGTCAGCCTTTACTCTCTGACTATTCAGCACTCCCCTTAGTCCTTCCCTGCCCCCTCCCCCCAAGCCTTTCAGGAACACAGATTAGGAACAAAGCCAGTTATGATTCTGGCAGGATGTGCAGGGGAAAGGGGGAGGGAAGATGATTGTGTTTTTACACGTGTGCAAAACAGAAGGATCCAGCTATGGCAATCACTGGTACTCAACTCCAGCATCCGATGTCTTTGGCCTTTGGTAAATGCTCAGGTAAGCATCTTCTCTTGAAACACCATTTCGTGTTAGTTCTGGCTTTGAGAAATGAGGGCAAAGTCACGAAATTATCAATAAAAAGAGAAATGATTAAAATTAACTTTCAGGAAGGCATACCAAGGCCACACAGTGGTGTTGAGCCATCAATCAAACCAACTGGTATAGGCTGTCAGCTTCAGACAGCAGGAGGCATGGGAGAGTAGACTAATGAATGGACACCACACAACAGTGTGCTTGTAATAAGGGTCTGACCCCTGTCACCAACACTCACCACTATACTTCACTGTAGGACTCCAACACCTGAAAACTTTATAGCTGAGACTCGAGATAAGCAACTTCTGGTTTGTATACCTGCCCATGTCAACAGGGGGGAAAAAAAATAGTTGGACCATGTACCAAGATTTGGGAGTTGAGATCAACCTGTGAGGTCTTCTCCATCTTCCCTTGACCCCACCCCACCTGCAACAAGCTGACATCATGCTAAATAAACTCTTCATGGAGATTAGTACTGAAATTTATACACCTTGGATGAATCAATTCTTCACGACCATAAGATTGTTGTGAAATTCAATACTTGTACGTTCATATTAAAAAAAACAAATAAATAAATAAACAAAAAAAAAAAAACAGTTAACTTTAAACTCATTTCAAGGTAATGACAAGCTCTCAATGACACATGAGAGACCTGTTCCCTAGAGGGAGCTCAGGATACCTCCTCATTTGTCCTGTGAGCTTCAGGGCTGCCCATAACAGGACAGGCTGTGCTAAACAAACACCAGGTGACTGTGCTGCTCCATAGCTTAACTAAATTCCCAAAGCAGATATATTTCATTTTAGAATCATTTTGAATTGCCTGCACTTCCATCCTCCATGAACATGACTGAAAAGGCAAAATTAAGTGGCAACATTAACAAACCTGAAGTTAAGCACCAAAATATTTTACTCATAAACATAACACAGAGAAGTAAAAATCTAGATTATTCTTCCTTCCATCATGTGCCAGAATGTGCAACGTTACCATAAATTACATTGGGGGTCTTGGAATGAAACCTTCCCAGGAAAGCTGTGTGGAATTGGGTCTGCAACTAGAGCCTAGAACCTTTCAGCAACTGACACAGAAGACACTGTCTGGAACCTCCTACCACTAGGCCCAACTCTCCCATAGCAACTATTTCTGGTGCCCTCTGGGTTTTAACCAGAGAAAACACCAATAGGGGATGAAAATAGCCCAAAGTCCATAAAAGAGATATGCATTCTTCCTGAAGGGCAACATAGAGACATTTTGGAGCCACTGAGGCGTAGAAAGCCAGAGAGGCCAAACAAACATCAAGCCCGCCGGCATGCTAGGAGCTAATGGCCCACAGAGAGGCTCTCCAACAGGCCCTGACCACATCCATCTGAAGCTTCAGGAGCCCACTCAACTCTTCTTGCTCTTGAACTGCTAAAGTACAAAGTACAAAATGAATCTTCCACACCAAATGCAAGCCCCCATGCAATGAAGGGGAAGGGCCCATCCGACACATTGGGACAATCAGATGCCTGGTACACGTGACTGGCTGCTGGGAATAAGTTTCCTGGTTTCAGTTCTATGACCTGTTCAGTATAAAGGGGGAAGAGGGGATGGGTGCATCCTCACTATTTGCTTCACCACATTATCTTGAGAAAAATGGGTAGGCAATTTTTTAGGCTATTTATCTTGTGTTATGCAGATATGCTTGACACTCAGCAGCTGCTGTGATTTTTCCACCTTAATATGTTACAGGTGAGTTTTCCCCATTTACTCTAAAAATTAACTGTGTGTGGCGAGAACAGATATTCTCCAAAAGCCTGTGATGCATTTTTGTGATTGATTAGACATGATGACAATTACCAGTATCAACAGGCTCCAAGTTACCAACAGTAAATTCTGATACTTCTCCAACAGCCTCCCTCACCTCAACCTCTGCATGGCTCTATTCCAGGCCAACCAAGTGTTCCTCTTACTACACAATTTATTTACTCTATTTACATATCAGGGGAATAAATGATCTAAGCTGTTTGCTTGCCTTCTACAAATAGACATATCAGTGCATCGCCACGAAATGATCTGAACCCTGTAGAAAGAGTCATTGTTAAAATATACATATTGAATTTAGCTATTAAAAATTGATCTTCAATCTGCTTCAAGGAAATTCTGCTATAGGTCACAAACACACACACACACACACACACACACACACACACCAAAACAAAAAGAGAGAAGACTGATTGTGTACATATATAGTATAGAGAATCTTCCTGCAGAAAAAGTGCTGATCCAGACCTGCCCAGAGGAAATGAGTTCTTTTTAAACACACAAAAAAAATGCAATCAAGTATAATCAGCAAGTTAGCAACACACTTGCAAACACCCTGGTCCCTAGAAAGGAAGAATGCCAGCTTTCAGTACAAGTTCTGGGAACTGAACAGATCCTTTGGGTGAATGAAAAGCAAGTGATCATGTCAGCATCTTCAGGCAGGACTTTCTCCAAAGCCAAACACTTTGGAACAGCAGTCAGCTCCAGAAGGCACCTGCTTGCAAGAAATGCTTCAGTAACCATATTCCTGATGTGGCTTTGTGGGTTGGGGTTGGGTTGGCCCCTCTTCCCCATCCCTTTTTCCAATGGGTTCATTGTGGGGTGAGGGTCGGGGGAACAGACGCCAGAAGAGATGACATACATGTCTAGCATCTGCCTCACCTGTAGCCCATTCAAAGGAAGTGAAATACAATGCCCAACCCAGTAGAAGAAAGAAGCAGCAGAGACCCAGAGACTCTCCTGTAATACCCATACATGACCTACACAGAGGCCTCCAACAAGAACCTGAAAGTGTCCTAGTCTCCAACACATATCACCTGTGAAATAAATTTAGCTTTGATTGTAAAAAATTGTTTAAATAGTAACTAAAGTTCTTTATCAACTACAACCTGCTTTTGGGGTTCAGCTCTTCCTGAGAAAGTTTGAGGAACACCTGCACACCATTCTCATTACAAATCTCAAGGGAGTGGGGCCTCATCTCAAAGAGATGTTGGGAGTCAGTGCTAAGACACTTACCTGGCCCCACCGACCTGATGTCACTCAACCTGCTGGTCCTGCACAATAGAATCACTAGGGAGCCTCAAAAATATACAGATGTTTGGATCCCACACTCCATAAACTTCTGAATAAATTTTCCATGTTGTCAGTTTTTAAACTCCTCCAGGTGATCCTAATATGCAACCAAAGTTGAGGATCACTATTATGCTGTGTACCATCCTACCATCTTCATGAAGGGAACAGCATGAGATGACTACACAAACATTTCCAGAAGAATCTAGGGTTTAACTCCAAAAGGATGAGAGGAAATGTAACTTCCTTGCCTCTTCCTCTTCCCAACCTCACCAAACACACTCCCATTTGGCCAGTTCTCACACACTTGGTCATTTCAGTGGTCTTTCCTATTGAAATCTAGACTTTAGTGAGTCCAAGAATCTGGATTTTAAGTAAAGCCTGGACCAATTCTCAGATCTAATCCCAAATAGTCAAAATTTGAAGAATAAGATGAGGGCAGCTGCCGAGATTGGTTTGGCTCAATGGATAGAGCATCGGCTTGGGGACTGAAGGGTCCCAGGTTCGATTCCGGTCAAGGATATGTATCTTGGTTGCGGGCATATCCCCAGTAGAGGGTGTGCAAGAGACAGCTGATCGATGACTCTCTCATCGATGTTTCTAACTCTCTATCTCTCTCCTTTCCTCTCTACACAAAATCAATAAAAAAAAATAAAAAAAGAAGATGAGGGCAGCCTTGGACAGTTGAGGGCAGTCTCTTCTTCCCTCTCCCTGGGAAGTTGTAATTGAACTTGGGATGTTCTCCACGGCTATGCTGAGTGTTGCCAGCTCCCTCAGAGGCTTGGCTGCACATGGGTCCTTCTGTGCCTTCCTGTACTGTTCTCACACATGGAGAGGAGAGGATAGGAAAGAATAACTTCATATAAAAAAAAAATCCTAGTGCTAGAATAAGGAGGCAAGACAGCCCATCCCCAGATGCCTCATGCATCCTCTAGATGCCTCCCAGAATATTGTGGGAGGAGGGGTACGGTTGAAGGACTGGGTTTACAGTGGAGCCAAACATGGACATGCAATCCATCCACCCTACTTCTTCTTGGCACAGGCATTCCTTATGCTGGGGATTATAAGAAGGAAGTAATGAGGAGTTTCCCATCTATCCCCAGGAGTCCAATTCTCAAGGGATTAGGAGGGACAGAGATAACCATTTTGCCAATTTTCTATCTGATTTCTTGCCCTGTGTTGATTCTGCTAAGCTGTGCTTGGGTGGAAGGAGCTGAGCTGGGCACAGATTCTGCAGTCACTTCATCCAACCCTTTGAGTACAGCCAAATACTGAGTAAGAAGCTCATGACTGAGTAGCCAGGATTCTCTTTCTGCTGATAGCTGATGGATTTTCCATTGAGAGCAAGCAAAGGATTTTCGCCAGCTCCTTGGGGAAAGCACTGGATTATCTAACGTGCAGCTAAAGATGCACTTCAATGTGTACCAGGGCTCTTGGCCTTCACCCAACCCATTGAATAGGAAGAAGGAAGAAGGCCTTACCTTCGGAGCAGAGCTTGCCACCATAGCCAGTGGTAGAACAGTCACAGGTGGGATGGCCATCCAGGAGAAAGCAGATCCCCCCGTTTTCACAGGGACGGTCGCCACAGGGTCCCTCGGCATCCAACTGGATACCCTGGCTCCCCAGAAGCCGAGGCTCTGAGTTGCCGTACTTGAGATCCAGGATTAATCCCTTGAAGCCGGGCATAGCCTGTACTCCCTCCAGGGTCAGGGCAGAAGGTCGTATGTCTGCGGGGACTCCGCCCAGGAACAAGTCACTGACCACCTCCATGTAGGGCCGCTGGGGCTGCAGCTCGCCAGACCGCCCCTCGCCATCCAGCACCAGCAGCGTGTTCAGGCGATCGCGGCTCACCATGAGGAAGTGCCAAGTGCTGTCGTTCACCTGCTTGTCGGACAGCACAGCAGTCTCAGTGCAGTCCATGCTGAGGCGGAGCTGCACGCGGCCATCCACCAGGGAGAGGCAGAGGAAGTCGCAGACACCGCCATCGTCCAGGTAGAGGAGCAGCCCCGTGGAGACATTGGTCTTGAACTGGAAGCTCAGGTCGCTGCGCGTGCTGGCATCCCAGCGGAGGTAGCGGGCCCACTGGTTGGGTAGGCCCATGAATTCTAGGCCCAGGCAGAGCCCCAGCAGGGACCCCAGCAAGACGCTGGCCTTCAGGGTAAAGAACCCGGAGTGCGCGGTGAAACTCATCTTGGCTGCAGGGACTAGACAGCTCAGAGGAGCAGACAGCCAGGGACCAGCCCTCAGGGGACGATTCCCCCTTTGCAGAGAAGGGAGAGAGGGAGAAAAGATGGGTTGGGGGACAGAGAGCACACAAGAGGGAGAATCACACAATATTGAGAGGGTGAGGAAGGAGGAAAGTGAGATGGGTACAGTAGCAAGAAATTCAGAAAAGAGCAGAGGAAAGGGGGCAGCAGAAGAGAAGGAAAGTCAAGTGGAGCCGCTGAGGGCCTGGAGTGAAGAGCAGAGTGTCTTTCTCCAAGAAAAGATCTCAGCTATCCATGTGGATCCGGAGGCCTTGATTCAAGGAGAAGAGGAAAGTGGTGGGTGAGAGCCTTCAGTAATGCACTCCTCCCAGTGGAACCCCAAACGCCCCAGCCGGAGAGGCCAGGGAGAGGGCTGGGGTCCGAGGTGCTGTGATGGAGGAGGAGTGGGCAGTAAGGTGAGCCAGGTGACAGGTAGAAATAGGCCAAGGACTAATTCTGAAGATCTTCCTCCTAGCAGTAGGAGGCTGCAAGGAGAGGGGCAGCCAAAAGCTGAGTGCTCACACAGAGCCCGGCCCTCAGCAGAGCGGGTGCAGACTCAGGCTTCATGGTGTGGGCCAGAGGCAGTCCTGCCCATAACCTGCTTCCCAGGATTCCTGCAGGGAGAAGGGAGTAGGGGAGAAAGGAGAAGAGAAGAAGATTAGGGCATGTGTCAGGAAAATATTGCATCCCAGTTCAAAAATATTATTGGCTTGTGAGCCAGGTTATTCTAGTGATTCCCACAGTGCTTGGTGCTTCAAACATGACCCCCAGCTCAGCTCCTAATAATGCACCCAGTTTTTTCACATGCAAAAATAACATAAAACCACCAAAGCCATATCAGCACATTTGTACAATATTCATACCACAGGATCGCATAGCCAAAGTTTATTTTTAAGGTAAGTGTTAATGTTGTATACACTCAAATACAAATAAGTAATTTTAACATAAAAATGACAGAAGGTTAGTTTTTTTGTTTTGTTTTGTTGGGGTTTTTTTTAGATTTTCCTTTTCCAATTTGATAATGTTTGGGTGTAGGTAGCCTAAGACAGATTCCCTACTTTAATTTTTGATAGAAATATTTATAAAAATCAGCGAAAATACATTAGAAGGTGGATAATAAGCAAAAGAATTCTTGTCTCTTACTAAATGGTAGGGGGAATGGTCAAAATATGTGCTTTAGGATCAAGTTTGAATACTAGTTCTTATAGGTGGGACTTTTAAGCACATTTCTTAACCTATTTGAGATTCTATTTCCTCATCTGCAAAGGAGAAAAAAATTACAGTATAACCTCTTTACCAGGGTGGAGAGAGGATTAAATGAGATTATGTATGGGAAGATCCTAGCTTGAGGATATATACATAGTAGATGCTCAATGAACACTAGATTCCTTCCTTTCTTATGTCCAGATAGGAAGGTATGAGAAGAGCAGCCATTGATGTATGATGTATGTATGAGTGCATACGTCTGTGGAGTGAGAACAGTATATTAAAACACAATTTTTTTTTTAATTATGAAAACTTCAGAATGAAAAACAAATAAATAGTTAAGGAATGTCACAGACATAGAGCATGTCATGTGTATTATATACTGGTTGGAAATGCACCAGCATCCAGTCAAGAAGGTGATTTGGTTCCTGAAGGCAGGCTCTGGCTGATCTAGCTGAGTGGAGATGTCTCTGTTCACATGAGAGCAATGAGCGTAATTTCCAAGAGCTGTGCAAGTTGCTGATTAATTGGCATATTTGATAATGCACCATGGTCTCTGTCAGACCACTACTGTTCACTATTTTAATGATGACCAAATCAGCAAAGCTAGTCATTACCCTGACTATGAAGAGGAAAATGCTGTTCTTTAACTAGGAACACACACTTATTTCCACTGAACAAACAAACCCAATCAACAAGAGGCTGGCTGAACCCATTAAGAAAAACAGTTGTTCTGTAAAAGGTCTTGTCCACACATTGTGTTTCCAATTGTAAAATGGGCACCTCCAATGGTGCAACAGATGCTTAACTTGACCATGGACACAGTGATATGGAGTGCCACTTATACAGACTGGTGAGAACCAACCGTTAAAATTTCAGAAGTTTTTGAGCTGGTCAGTGTCACTTTGGTAGCATGAAGTCAACTATGCTAGGAGCATTCACACATGGAAAATAGGCAAACATTATAAATCAGAGTCTTTGGGAAGGTTTGATTTAAGGAAAGCCTTGAAAGATGGTGAGGGAACTAGTCAGGAAATATAACAGAAGAATGTTACAAAAGTAGTAGTCTATGCAAAGGTCTTTAAAAAAAAAAACAAAAAAAAAAAAAAAAAACAAAAAAAACATAGGTTGGTATGTTGGAGGCTGGTGCTGTTGGAATGGAATGAGTGAAAGACATGAAGCCAGAGGTGGCTATCAGGAACTGACACATAGCCCAATCTCTTAGAATGTGCTCATTGACAGGAGGTATGGCAACCAAGGCAAAAGGCAACATCCTAGGGGAGAGAAGAAACCCTTGTCCTGAAAAGAGGACTCCTTCTGGGCTCAATAACTGCTGCATCTATGTATTTCCTCAAATAAAATTATTGAAAAGGGTCCACTTTTGGAAAATGTGTTCAGAGGATAGCGGCTCTCCTTCCTCCTCTTCCCAGTTGATTTACATACACTTGATTTAGATACGGGGGAAGCTAGGCAGATTTGATCATAAAATGAATGCCTCTCACAAGGGGTACCCCAAGCCTGAAATTATTGATGAGCTGAGCATGTAAAAATAATGTCATACATTATGGAGTTCACTGTGTGTGAAACCAAGAAGCTTGTAAGTGCTTTCACAGAGACACCATCCTGGCTGCTCCACCTCCCTTGCCCTTTTAGACCAAGGAGTCCACAGGCATCCTTAGGGGGAGGCAAGGACATACAGATGGAGGGCCCAGTGTTATGGATGAGCAGAGACATGGGAGACCTCTACATGAACAGTCCCCAGAAACTTCTTGAGGCTGGTCTATACTCAATTCACCCCTGGCTTCTAAGAGTCATTATTTGTCTATAAATTAAATGACTTGCTCAATTCAGTTTGTTTATTGAGCTCTGTTTCCTTCCAGACACTGCTATATCAAAGCAGAATAAGAAACCATTTCCACATTCAAGGTCATCAAAATGTAGTGGGGCCAAATGTAGAGTGGAGACACGAAGCACAGCAATGAAGAGCCCAGGCTCAGGAAACTTAATGAGGAGCTCCCTGAGGCAGCTCTACTTCACCATGGTGCCTGCCATGAGATCTGGACATGGAGTGGAAGCTCAGGGAACATGTGTACAAAGAATGAAGCATAAAAAGAAAAGCTGAAGAAAATTCCTGGGGATCAGTTGACTTCTGCTCCATGAGAGCAATCCTAAGCCCCCACATTTCTCTGGATGCCAACCTCAGATGGCCCCAAAGGGCAATGCAGCACAAGCCTAGTGATCTGGGGAAACTCAAAAATTAACTAAGCTGCCCAGGAACACTCCCCTGTGCAGAAGATCATGGGAATTTACCCAGCCTGCTCTAGGGTGTTCACACTGTTCTGTCTGCTGACCTTCTCTTATCTGATTCTCCACCCTTCCCTCTAGCCCAGCATTGAAGGTACCAACATTCCCCTGCCTGCATTATTGTGAGTGATCAGAAAGTCTGACAGAAAAACCAAGCTTTCTTTCCTACAGAGGCCAGAAACAATCTGATTTCAAGACTGGTGACATCAGAATTGGGTTTATTCAGCCTTTACAGCCTTGGGGGTGCCCACATTCTCTCCTCCAGCCCTTACATTTATTTCTTGGATTGGGAACATTCCAGGGGCCACTGGGAAATTGCCAAAATGGCCAAAAGCTAAAAATCCCCTTACATTAAGTATCACAAGCCTTGAACCAATGGCTCATTTAACCTTTGGCCTTCCCTAGCCCTTTAATAGGCTATGCCAAAGCTCAAGAAATTAGAAAATGGGAAGCAGAAGCCCTCCCCATCCAGTCAGCCAACTAAACTACCACTCTATCTGGAGCCATAGGATGGCCCATGCAGCCACGAGTGTAGTGGATTTGCCCCAGAGCCTGCATGGACTATCCAAGCTGGTGCAGAAGCTCAAAAGCAGTTATCTGTTGTGTGGAAATCTAGCAGAAAAGGAAATGTGAGTGGCATTATCTAATTGCCAGCTAATTTACATAATTATTGAACGGCATGCTTTTTATGTGGGGTTAACATCTTTGCTAATGTCTCACTATCCGGCTGCTTAGGAGGGAGGGCGACTCTCACAGGACTGACACATGGGCTCTTTATCAAGGAATGGTCCCCTCTTTCCAGTTCCTCTGTTCCATTGAGACAGACCCAGTAGAAATTCAGGCCTGTGCCTAGAACCAGGATAGATTTTGAAGGCAGATGACCACTCTCATCATGCCTAGGCTTTGTTGACATGCCAAAGGACCCAGACTGGACTTGCTAGCTTTTCCTCTAGCACTTTTCAGTAGTGTCCCAGGGCCAAATACTCTGCATAGTGGCTCTTCATTGGTTTTATTTGCCCCCCTTTCACTACACCCTTGGCTTCACTTTGAAAGTAAAATTATTTTCACCAGAAATCTCAATCTACATCATTCAGATGGGGTTCATCTTAATCCCAGATTCTACAACCCAGTTTAGCCAATTAACACATTCTGATCTGCTGCCATAGTGACTAGGTTAGGAATGGGCCTGTCACCCAAACTGAGTCGAATTAGAGTTAACTCTGGGACTATAGCCAGAATTATTTGGGGGAGAGGGGGGAAGGCCTCTCTGCTTACCATGTTGTCAAACTATTAGAATGAAGTCCAGAGTTGCTGACAGATACCATTATTATTATTATTATTTATGATGATCATGTCTAAGAATGGAGTTAAAGAAGAAAGCAGAGCCAAGAGATAGATACAGATAGAGTTCTAGTGATGTTTTAGCACCTAGATTCAGCTAGGCCTGAAATCCAGTGAATCCTGGGACTTTCATTACATGAATAATAAGTTTGAGTTGAGTTGTGACCAAGAGTCCTGATTGATACGCTCCTAATATTATACCTTCAAAAACATTGTCACTGACACAACAAAAGTTTTCATCTCATATGACCACCCATACCTAGCAGAACTTCTTGTGATGTCAGATGTCTCACCTGCACCACCAATGCTATATGCACCCACTTGTTTGTGTCCTGGGGCAAAAGCATAGGATGTGGGCACGCTCTACCCTTAGGTGCTTTGGAGGGAGATACAAGATTTTCTTGCATAGCAGCCTCAAAGATTTATTACACCAACTAAACTATGGTTCTCCTGACACTACTCCAAATAGGGCAGCTTCACACATTCAGTCTTCTCTACCTTAATACAACAGCAAAGGTTCTACTGAAGACAGGGAGGGAAGTGAAAGCATGAATTCTCTCCAAGATATAAAAGCATTTTAGAATAGTGATGAAAAGCATGAGTTTTGATATCAGGTGGTGCTGGATTTGAATCCAGACTCATTCCTACACCTATTTAGCCTTGGGCAACTCTCTGGACCTTTGTTTGTTCATCCAAAAACATGGGAATTGTATTTATAGGGTAGTTTTGAGCTTTTTACCCCTTGACTTCACAAGTCCTTTCCTATGTATATACCAACAGAAATGCTTACATATGTCTAACCAAAGACATGCACAAGAATGTTTATAACAATTCTATTCATAATAGACAAATCCTAAAAAAAAAATAATCCAGTGTCCATCTACAGTAGAATGGGTAAATAAATTATAGTCTATTCATGCAAAATGCTTCATAGCATTGAGAATGGGTCTTCATCTCCAGACTTGGGATGAATCTCATGCAAGAGTACACACTGTATGTGTTCTATTAATATAAGGTATAGAAGGGGGCAAAATTGTTCTATGCTGTTAAATGTCAGAACATTGATTACCCTTGGGGGAGTTAAGGACTAGAGAAAGCAAAGGGGGTAAAGTAGTTCTGTTTCTAGTTCTGCACACTGTGCTTAGTTTGTGAAGATGAATTGGTTTATCTGAACTCTTATGATACATATATTTTTCTATTTATATTTATACTTCAAGTCAAAACCAATATCCTACTTAGGAAACAGTCACAGGTTTTGCAGCAAGGAGCTCACTGTCCTCTCTTCCCAGTTTACCCTACTCCCCCCCCACCCCCCACCATTTCTTTCACAAATTTTTCATGCCTAAGAAGACCATCCCTTCTTCTATCTCCTCTTCTTCCCTTGAAAACTGCCAAACTGCCAAAGGCCTTAAAGGTGCCTTCGCCATCAAACTTACCCTATCCTCAGTTTGCTGTGTCTACCCCTTTAGGAAAGGGAAGGGAGACAGTCTTTTAAAACCTCAATTCCAGCCTGTCAAATAAGAAAATGGAGAAGGACTTTTGAAGCTTGTGTTGTTCTGAGAAAAGGACAGAGATGGGGAGAGGGAAGAAGAGACATTTTTAAATCTTGAACTGTAACACTTCCTTTAAGAAATGCATTTTCCATAAGAACTAAAAAGTAGTCATGTCAAACTAACTTAAAATCCATTCTACCAAGAACAGGATTCCATCATCATAGAGACACACACCAGTTATTATATATATGGACTTCAGGAAATCTTTTGGAAAAGTTTCTCATGATATGAGGAATGTAAGGGGGACATAACCAAGATTTGTCACTGGCTAAACACAGCATTCAAAGAAGGTGATGAACCCTTCAGGAGGCAGTTTCTGGTAGGAGGTCAAGCCCTGTCCCATTCCTCATATTCATCAAGAGCTTGAATGAAAAAGATGGAGCTTGTCTAGAATTGGTCATGGTTGGAGATGAACTGCTACTGAGAGTTAGTGAGCATGTGAGATAATGCTGTGGGATCCCAACAAGCCACAGTTGGCTTAGTCTACAACCTATATCTAATAAAACCAAAGTCAATGGATATAAATAAAAAGCTACACATCTTAGTCTCCAAAATACCCCATATTTTGGTAGAATTTGTAACTATTGAAAAATCAGAGAGAGGGGGAAAGAGATAGAGAGAGAGAGAGAGGGAGAGAGAGAGAGAGAGAGAGAGAGAGAGAGAGAGAGAGAAAGAGAGAGAGAATATGAAATTTCAGACTCAATTAAAATATAACTTATAGGAAAAAGGAAACAATCCATCAATTTGGTCACTAGATTTTTATTCTTTGAGAGAGGCATAAGTAAGCTGGAGGATAACAAATTTAAAAAAATTGTTTGTTTGTTTGTTCACTTTTTAAAAAAAAAAAAAAAAACATGGAGCATTCATGGTGTAGATACAAAATTAAAAAGAAATAGTTCAAGCCTTCCAAGGCACTTGCATGCTAGTAGAGAAGAAAGACATGAGCCTAAATAATATAAGGAGTTAGACCAAAGGGGAAAGGCAGAGTCTGGCAAGTATGGGTCAGTTTTTAGGATTCAAATAGAACAATGGTGTTAAGTGCCCATTTTTTAGAGGTTAAAGGCATGGGCTCTGGAGCCAGACTTCCTGTGTTCAAAGTCCAGACCCCAGCACATGCTGACTATGTAACCTTGAGCAAGGTACTTATTCTCTTTATGCTTCAGTTGCCTAGCTGGAGATAATATTGAATTATCATAGTAAGGTACTTTGTGCAAGACAAAGCCCTTAGAACAGTGCTCACCAAATAAATGTGATCCCCCACTGTTGCTGCTGTTGTTACTGTTGTCCTTGATGTCCTAGCAGCCTGGCTGATGTTGGTGTCTTGCCTGGCCTGCTCAGGGAGAGTTAGCTGGCTAAATGGACATCTTTTAAACTTCATCCCAATTACACAGACAATGTTAAGAGTCGTGTCTGTGTCTCTTTAAATGAGAAAGCTTTGGAGGTACCAGTGTGTTCAGGTTTGTGGAGGCAACTCAGCAGTAGCAGGAGTAGTTTCTTCAAGAGTCTAGAAGGGAGATAACACATGTTCTCTATGGCCTGAGAATCTGTCTAGCAAATGAGAGGTCTATGGAGATAATTTATGTCTGTATCTTGCACACAGATCACCTCTAGATAAAGTGGGCTTGCCTAACACTGGAGACACCCTTTGGAGTTATAAGTTCAGCACTAAATAAGTCTCTGTGTAGATTGAAATAGAGTCCAGAAGAACAAGAGACAACTCTGCCCTTATGTGGTCAGAGAAGACTTCTCAGAGGAGGGGGAACCTACATGGAAACTTGAAGGGTAAGTAGGGCATAGGTAACTAAGAAGAAGTCTGGTGTGGGGGATAGTTCACTGGATGGAGTGGGAGTCAGAACCGGGCTCTGCCCTTCCAATAACTATTAGCCAAATGACCTTATGGAAAACTCTATGATCTATCCAATTTTTAGTTCTTCTCTTGCAAATTGGGAAGAACAATGAATACAACTTCCAGGATATTGTGAGCATCCAAGGAAGTAAAAGACTATACAGCATAAGATAACAATCATGTCTTTTTACCACGAATTACAATCGTTTAAGGCAGATATCAAAAGCAACTCTCACAGCATTGATCTCTTCCCTGACTACCACCTCCGTTTCATCCCCAAGGGAGCCCTGAATTGTCAGTAGGCAAAACCCAACAACAACAAACTCTTCCATGCAGACCATAGGATCCAGCCTTGCACGCTACTGGCAAGCTCCCCCAGCAACCCAGGTGCAGCCAGGAACCCATTCAGCTTCTTTCCCTCTCTCATCCCCTCCTCTCCCAGCCAGTGGGCACCCCAGCCCAGAGTTCCAAGCCATGGGTAGGGAAGCCATCTGGCTGCTGGGAGAGTTAATAATTTATAATGAAAATAATCACCCTTCAAGATCCTCGCCTCTTGGGACCATTAAAAAAGGTTTCAATTGAGAGTCAGTGAATTCTTTACATGAAGGGACCACGGGGAGAAGAGGAGAAGGGAGGGCTTGCGGGGAGAGAAAACAAGGAAGAGAAAGGGAGGGTAAAACCAACTAACTGCTCAGCAGATCCCCCTCCCACAAAGGAGGCAAGGGGAGAGGGAAATTATCCAGTCCACGAAGACAATCTTATCCAGCTTTCGCAGTACCAGCCCAGCAAGAGTGCAATTTACGGGTCTTTTCTCCTAGCCAACTCTCTCTACACAAAGAGGAAAAATCAAACACATGAAAGAGATGGGGAGAGAGATGCAGACAAGAGAAAATAAGCCTGCCCAGCAATCATGTCTGGGGTTGTGTGATGGCTCTCTCTATTCTCTTTCCAGGGCACAGTAAGGCCCCCACTGTGCTAATTATTCCCATTACTTGACAAATTCTCCATTAAACGAAGCAAGTGGTGCCAGAGCTGGCAGGGGGAGAGCAAAATGGGATGGCAGAGGCTCTGGACAGACTTGAGATTGTGGACCCAGACCAGACAGCCCCAGCTTCACCATGGGGTAAATGCAGGGCCTGGCAGAGCCTCATCGGTGGGGTGCACCTGAAGGTGTGAGATGCACAACATGGTTCCTGTGATGTAATGTGATGGCTGAGGGCATGGCACGTGAGATCAGAAAGCAGGGACAGGGAAGATTGTCTCCAGGAAGGATTGCATTGGAGGTTAGGGCTGAGCCTGTGGGCCCAGGGCAGGCTAAGTAAGGGCAGCCTTTGAGAAGAAGGCAGAGCTGAACAGGGTGCTCAGGACCAGGGCTAGTGGCAATTTGGTCCTCCCATGATTTTGGAACATCACTGGTAAGTCTGTTATACAGCTGTTCCAGCACAGACTCTTAGAATAGCAGTAGCAGCCACAGCAAGCGTTAATTCATACTTACTCCGTGCAAGGCACTACTCTAAGTATCTTACACTTGAAGTCACTAAATCTTTACAAAAACTTCTAAGAGGAAGCAACTTTTACAGATGAATAAACTGAGGTCCCTGAGAAATAAATAATTTTCCCAAAAATCACACAGTTAATAAGAGGCAGCACTAGGCCTGGCTGCAGAGACCATGCTACCCTTTCACCTCACAATCTGCCATCTCCCTTTCTCCGCTCCCAGGCTCCCCAGCATTCCCTGACTTTTTGTCAGGATATTCCAGACTTGACCCAGTGACCCAAGACCTCAAAAGAGATAACTTTGGCTACATGTTGATCAATTTAACTACATATCCTAGACTACATACTAGTGTTTTAACAGGTCTTTTTATTTCTACTGTTGTACCTTATGGAATATTTTCTACATGAGGAAGGTATCACTCCCTTATTCATAATTCTCCCTTGATTTCTCTACATATAAAAATCTAAAATCCTCCTTGTGGTTTATCGATCTGTGGTCTACATAATATGGCCCCCAACCACCTCTCCAGTGTCATCTACCAGTTCCCATCTCCTTGCGCACTGGGCCTCAGACTTGCCACACACCCTGTGTTTTCAGAACTCCCTCTGTGCAGTCAAACTCAGAGCCTTTGCACTTGCTGTTTCCACTGCCTGGAATGCCTTTCCCCAAACCTTCTCACATTTCACATCTTCTCCCTCCAGGTCTTCACTCCAGGGTCTCTCTTATCTAACTAACTTTGGGATACCAATTAGCACTCTCCAGTCTTATCTCCTATATTCTGGGGGGAAACTGTGTCCCTCTGCATCTCCCCAGCCTATCTGTTGTCTAAGAACTGAGAACAAGAGATGCAGGTACTGCCACCAAACAACCAAACCTTAGCTCTGACATTGATTCAGAAAGTCACCACCTGGGAAAGCAAGTGGCCAGAGGAAGGGATCTAAATCAGAAAAGTCCTTTGATAAATAACCATCCCCTTCAGTGGCTGTGGAGAGCTGGTCAGGGCACAATGACCTAGTCACCACACCTGCTGCAACACCTCCAGATCCCCACTGACCACTGGCCCCCCTGACAATTCTACAGAGTAAAAACTTCTATCAATCCTCATACTCAGTCCTGCAAAGAGATATAAATCTAAATATCTCTTTGCAGGACTGAGGCAGAAAAAGAAGACAGGAATATGGCTGCAAAAGAAAAGACACAGCTAAGGGAAGCTCTTGGGACTCTCCCAAACCAGGGCAAGTATTAGCAGCTTATAAGTTTTGAAGGAAGGTGAGTATGGTACCTGGCACCGAGTCAGTCATAAATAAATAAATAAATGTTTGCTGACTGAACTAAGGTGAGGAAGCAGATGGAAGTTCAAAAGATTCAAAAGAGAGATTTCTGAGTCAAACCATTGATAGACCAGTTCTAGAATTCTATTCTTGACAGTGTAACAGGTAAACTGTCCTCCAGAAGATAAAGAAATCAGAGCCAGAGAAGACAAGGATGATCACGCATTCAAACCCCTCATTCCATAAATGCAGGAGAAAGGATGGATCCTGGGGATGGTATCCAGGATCACATGATTGGGCAGTGGCAAAAGTAACCCTATGTATTGGATCGCTTGACTAGGGATCTTTTCATAAGCCACTTTTCATAGGCCACTAAAATCCTTATCTCTTCCAAAAGAGGAAACCATACAATAAACCCCAAAATACAATATGATAGTTAAAAGCAGAAGTGTTCTGAAGAAGTGGGATACCCCTTGCCTATACCTTGTCTCTACAACAGTTCTTAAGATTTTACCATTAAAAATCCTAGAGTCCCAAGTACCACAATTTCAAAACCAACCACATCATGTAAGGGACTATCCCTGAAACTTTCCTACTTTCCCCCTCAAAGAGCCACAAAGGACTTGTTATTTATGCAAACTTTTCCTGGACAGATTTGCCTTTTCATTAGTATTAGCTAAAGAGTTTTATAACATCTGCAACTCTCACAGGTCCTAGCATCAGTAAATACTCACACTAGAGGCACACTCCTTAAGTTTAGCAGCCTCTGCATGAAATGGAGTTGTCCACTATTTATCCTAAGCTTCTCTGCAACAAATTTCAAAGAGTCTCCCTGCTCCCAGAGTCTGGGATTTGGTGAAGCGTTAGACAAGCCTGGATTCTTCTCCACTTACAAGCTATGTCAACTTTGGCAATTACTTAATCCTTCTGAAAATCAGTGTTCCCGTTTGTAAAATAGGAGAGATAATACCGGTACTTACAACAAAGGTTTGCTGTGATGGTTCAATGAGGGAGAAATGTGTATAAAGCTCCAAGCACCCAGTAAGCATTCAGTAAATGTTAGCCATTACCATCATCACCATTGCTATTTCTCTGTTCACCTATTCACAGCATGATTTTAGAGATCTCTCTCATAATATTGAGTAGTAGCAATTCACACACCCCCATCTCTGTACCCTTTGCCTTCTAACATTTCTGTGTCCAGCCTCCTTGACACCACACTCAGACGTGTGACTTGCTTTGGCCAAGTGGGATATTAGCAAAAATGACACCAGCAGAGGCTTGGAAACTAGGTTTTAATTTTTCTCCTTGCTCACTGTGATTCCTCTCCATGAGAACATCCCCATGCTCACTGCCTACAGGGAAAGACATGTAGAATAGAACTGAGTCACCCTAGTTATCCTGGTCATGGTTTAACTCTAGGAGGTTCTTAAGCCACAATCCAGGGGCAGCTAAGGAAAAAAAAAAGTCCAAGTCCTTAGCTCAAAATTTACTCTGAGCACTGAACATGGAACCCCCAAGCTTATGAACCTTATGATGTGGTCCAACCTCATCAGCTTCAGTATAACTGCCTGTTCTGAAGGATATCACTGCAGAGAACTAGAAAGGTGGGGCCTGGTGATAGCCCTGGGGTACAAGGAGAGACAAGTCAGTGATTTGGCACAGCTTCTGTGCAAAGTGAGCTGAAATGTGAAACAGGCAATAAACCATCATAAACAACATGCACAGCACACTAAGGACAGGCAGCAGTGAACTCATAAGCCTCATGAAAACAGTCAGCACTAATGTGTGCAGAGTACCTCCAAGTTTACAAAACACTCTCACCTAACCATCAGAGCAGCAAGTCAGGTAGTATTAATTTTTTCAACTTTTACAAATGAAAAAAAACTGAAGCTCAGAGAGAGAATGTGGCTTGTCAAGGGTCACAGGACCATTGAGTGATATAAGTGAATCTTAAGTTCAGGCATTTGAACAATAAGTCCCATGTTTTGATTATTATCTTACACTGATTAGCACTATATGACTGTTTCTGGGATCTGTTAGATAAGGACGATAAATACATGAATCTTTTCACCACCCATTAATTACAACAGGCATATGAAATGAAACCTATGGGCTCATCTCGCAGTAATTAAACACGTCGGGATGGCACACAATGGACCCACCTATGCCAGACTCTGCCCTATAACAGACAATGAGTTATTATGGAACAATTAACATCTTCATCTAGGTTTGCTAATCCAGAATTTGCAATCATCCAATTGCAGTTTGCATTAGAAAGTTCCAATCTCTCCCTATGAAGTTTTAGGTTTTACTTAACACTGAAAATATTTTGAAGTTGCTAGAATAAAAAATCTCTTTTTCAAACACAAGTCTCAAAAAATTCTATCAACATGGCTTCAACTTCAAGGCTCAGTGAATAAATTCTGGAATATTTATGGTCTTTTGTTTATGATACATTATTACATAATCATGACTAATACAACCTGTAATTTTGCATTAATTTTCCCACTTTACTTATTAGAACCTATTTATATCTTTCTTAGCTTTTTTAAATGTGCTATGCTTAAAAAGGAAGAAAACTACTATTCTTTTTTCAAAGAAGTGCTGTTATTTATGTACAGGACTTAGGAAAGGAAAATAGTTCTAGAAAAAGGCAATTTCAATATGGGTCTTCAGTGAGGGCCTGGTGCCATGAGTGGTTCTGGTGGGGTCTAGGCTGGTGGTCGCTTCTAGGTTGTGAGGACAGATCTCCCAGGACCTCTTGATCATCCCTTTGGCCCTAGAGACTGGCCTGAATTACTTCTCAACTTCTGCTCAGCCCTGTACTCTGAGCCATTTTAAAATGGCTCAATGTTGAGCATCAACCTATAAACCAGAAAGTCGTGGTTCGATTCCTGGTCAGGGCACATACCCGGGTTGTGGGCTCAATCCCCAGTAGGGGACATACAGGTGGCAGACAATCAGATTTTTCACAACATTAATGTTTCTATCACACTCTCTCCACCTCCCTTCCTCTCTGAAATCAATAAAAATATTTTAAATACATATGTCATATGTATTTATAATATATATAATCTATATATATATACATATATACATATATATGTGTATATATATATGTGTGTATATATATATATATATATATATATATACATATATATATATATTCCTAACCACTCTCCTGCAAACCTAATTGACACCTCACTGCTCCCCAGCAAGACTGATTGCCCCTAACTGCCTTTCCTTGAAGGCCTGGTCCCCCGAAATGCCCTCCCTCCCCTGCAGGCCCAGTTTCCCCCAACTACCCTTCTCTGCCAATCTGGTTGCCCTCAACTGCCCTCCTCTGCTGGCCTGGTCACCCCTAACTGCCTTCCCTGATTGCCCACAACTACCCTCTCCTGTCAGCCAACTTGTGGTAACCATCTTGTGACCACATGGGGGCAGCCATCTTGTGTGAAGGCATGATGGTCAATTTGCATATTGCCTCTTTAATATATATATATATATATATATATATATATATATATATATATGTGTGTGTGTGTGTGTGTGTGTGTGTGTGTGTGTGTATAATAACTCCATTTATCTGCTTAGCCAAGCTGGACTTTTGTTAATGCACACTAGGAAAGTCTTTTTATATATACAGAAAGGTGAGTGTGCCTAAAAGAGGATGACCAGAGGGAGCTAAGAGATCACAATCTTCATTTCATTTGATACAACTCTCATTCATTCATTCATTCATTCATTAAAAAAAAAAAACTCCAATAAATAATTGCTACTTACCAGCATCATGTAAGGCCCTGAAGTCCCAAAGGCCCCAAACAAAGCTTAGGAAGTAAGGGGAAACAAAGATGCTAGCAATGATCATAAGAGGAAGTGACAGGTACATGAATAAAGATATATACAAGTGCTATGTGAGCATGAAAGATGATGCCAACCACTATTCAAGAGGTAGAAGAAGGCTTTTGACCTGAACTTAGAAGAATAAGGGGTTTTGCTGGACCAAGCCATGGGGGAGAGCACCAGGAGAAGGAAAGGCATGAACAAAGGCACAGAGCTATGAAAGATCACAGGGTGTTCAGGAAGCAAAAAGAAGTTCCATCTGGCTAGAATGTAGGGTGGGTATGGTGGGAGCAAAGAGTAGGGGGAGAAGTAAAGTTAAAAGGTCAAGTTGGGAGCAAAGTTCCAAAGATCCGTTGCCAAGCTCAAGAGGTCTTCGGGAACCTTTGAGAGATTTCAAATGAAGTGATGGGATAAAGTCCATGTTTTAGATGGTGCTGTATTGGTTCTGAAAGGAGCAAATTAGGACATTGAGAGACCAATTAGGAGGTCATGGGTCTTATCCAGAGGAGATATGAGATGAGCCTGAACTTGATCCCTATGTCTAGTTCTTAACCATCCTGGCCATTCCACATATACCTAAACAGCCAGGTTGATCTAATACCTAAGTACCACATCCTATTCAAGTAGATAATCCAAACAAGGAGAAATCAGCTAATAGCTCCTGTTCAAGGTCAAGCAATGCCTTCGCTTAGAACAGCCTGATTTTTAGAATTCTTGATTCTATCCTATGTTCACATTCTCAACCTCTGGCTATATCTCTATATAACTTACTCCTTTTGTTCCAAGCTCCAGAGAGACAGTTATCCTGAAAGCCTCAAGTCCTCCATGAGATGCAGGGTGCTAAAGGGTGAGCCAGGGCTACTGGAGGGATAATGGACCAAAATAGAAGCTCAGCAGATCTGACCCAATCCTGAATCCTGAATCCTGAAACCTGAACATTCACCTCCAACATCATCAGGATAAAGGATAACCAGATGTCTAAACCCATTGGGTACTCTACAAAAATAGCCAACCCCTTTCTGAGCATAGCAAACACACACACACACACACACACACACACACACACACACCATTAAGTTTGGTACAACTACACCTATGAAGGTGGAGTGGAAATGACCTTCAGAAGTTCTACAATGAGGATTGATTCACCAAAATTAGCCTTAACCCACATTTCCTAAAGTGTGCTTCTCAGAAAACCACTCACAAGATGCTCTTTAAAAAAAGGGGGGGGGGAAGGAGGGGAGTCTTCATGGTCATATATACCTTTTAGAAACATTGTTATTGACAGAATATTTGTCAATAGTAAAATTCATATGTTGAAGCATGATCTCCAGTGTGCTAGTATTAGGAGGTGGGGCCTTTGAGAGGGGATTAGGACATGAAGGTAAAGCCCTAATTAATAGAATTAGGATCTTATAAAGAAAGACTTGAGAGAGCTGGCTTTCCCCTCCCTCTGCTTTCCAACATGTGAGGATACAAGACCACAGCTATCTGCAAACCAGGAAGTAGTTCCTCACCAGATCTGCCAGCCCCTTGATCTTAGGCTTCCCTGCCTCCAGAACTGGGAGAAAGAAAAGTGTGTTGTCTAAAACACCCACTCTATGGTATATTTGTAATAGCATCCCAAGCTGACTAAAACAGATGTCAAACTATTTTCCCTTCTTTAGAGATTCACAATGAACAATAAAATATTAAAATTTCCTAAAAGCCTCATAGGAAAGAAGCCTGAATGAACCTGGCTGAATCTCCCCCTTTTGTAGATGGGCAAAGTGAGGCTTGAAACATTGCTATATAGCTTTGCATTGTTAGTTACTGTTCCCTAAGCTGTAAGTGAAGAAAAATGACCATCTTGCAAGGTCCATGTCTCACTCTCTGTAAATGGCCAGAGTCTGATCACCTGCTTCATATTCAAGAAGTGCCTGCATTTGATGCAACCAAAACAAAATCTGGAGTTCTTCTAAGTGGAGATGGATATACAAACTTTAAAACGTTTTATTATTCATTCATTCATCCAGTTAAAAATATCTACCAAGCACCCATTCTATTCTGTGTTTGCATCTGGCACTGGGGATAGAGCTGTGAATAGAACAGGCTCAGCCTTGACCCTTGTTGAGCTTACAGCCTAGTTAGGGTGAGGGAAGGTCAAGGACATGAAAGGTAGTGAGAGACTCTGCCAAGAGGTGAAGTACAAGTTTGACGTACTTCGCCCCCATCCATCTTTCTCCTAGAGTCTCTCTGTCCAAGGATGGATGTTATTTCTGTTACTGTTGTTTCCTTCCCACATTCATCCTCTTGATTCTTTATTTGTAGTTGGCAGGGGGGAGGGAGAAATTCCCAACACTCTGTCAGAGTAAAAGCAATTGTGAGATCCCAAGTACTGTACGGAGCTGTGACAGCCTCTCCCTGGAAACATCTCCTCCCTGGGAAGCATCTGTCTTCCTCAGTTAGTTAGTCAGCATGCAGAATCACACTCAAAGCAACATGGGGACTTGTCTTTACAACACTGGTCCCAGAATAAAAGGGCTCCTGGAGAGTTTACCTTGGGCCAGACTAAGCTCTTCTAACAGCTTTGTGCTTGTGTGTATTCTGCCAAATTTTTTCCCAAAACTAGTACATCTCTGCTGAGTCAATTGTCCTCTGACTCCAGGTAGCCAGCTGCCTCCTGATGCTTCTTTTGAACTCTCCCCTCTGTGACCTCTGGAATTCTTGCTATTCATATGTGACCCCTCACAATACAGAAAGTTGTGTCTTCTCTAATCCAATAATCTTCTTGCCAATCACTCTCATGGGGGCCACTTGCATCTCAGGATGGGAGCATAGCAGGCAGCAAGCACACACATACACATACACACACACACACACACACACACACACACACACACATGACCCTTTGCTGTCATTCAAGGCTCCTATGCCATCTGCAATCCCATCCTTTCTCCATCCTCATTTTAGTTATTTACCACCTGTGGTCAATTAGGTTATTGTTCCAAAATATTCACTCCCTACCCTTGATGACCTCAATGACCTCCATGGAGTGGAGTGTACTTCCCTGCCCCTTGACTTTGGCCAAAGAAATGTTAGCAGGAATGATATAACTAATGGTTTGAGGTGTGCTTGTTTGTTTGTTTTGCATTTCTGCCATCATTATGAGAAGAGCAGCCTGAGTCGGCCTGCCAGTCCCAACAGGTAAATAGCCAGAACCATTCCAGCCAGCCCTCTGCCCACACTACACAGGACTGACCTAGATTAGCTAGATCCAATACAACCTTCAGATATAAGATTAATAGAATGATCCAATGAGTCTGGTCTGGATCTCCAGGTGTGAAGGCTAAATCAATGCTAACTGTTGCATGCCACCAAGATTTTTGTGATTGTTATGCAGTAATAACTGACCAATACATCAACCCAAAATTACTCTGCCACATTCAATAAGATATTTACCTCTTAGCTAACAGTTTCCTCCTGTACCCTGTCTCCTACCATGGTGTACAATGTCTATGTGCACAGTGCCCTAGTTTCACAGCCCCTTGTTCTCTGTTTCAGTAACCTTCACCCTCACTTCCTTCATAGCCACCTGAACTTTGACTACTTTGACTGCTCTCCCAGAACTACTTCTCCAACAATTGCCTATTTCAGAAAAATATATTTTCTAGTTGCCATCTCTTCCTAATCCTCTCTGTTGACCCTATAGAGCCACAACACTCCAATCTCTTAATTTTCAAGGTATGTTACCTCTTCTTCACCTCCTTCATGATTAATCATTGCTTTACCCCCCCTACACTCCCAACACATCCACCCTAACAGTCCTCTATTGTGGAAGAAATTTAAAGACCCACTTCCCTTGCACTGAGCAATGGATCAAACCAGAAATCAACAGCCCATCTGCGCTAGTGAATGCAACTATAATTCTGTCCCTCTCACACTTGGTGACTCAGCAAGCCTTCAACTTCTTCCCAATCTGCTCTGTTCTTTAGCTCTTCCAAATCCTTCCCATCTCCTTCACTCAGCAGATGCTATAGGGACTCCTGTTTTACTGAGAAAATTCAGTAAAATTTACAAAAACCAAATTCATTATTTCCTCTTCCACATCCTTTTTAAAAATATTTTTATTGATTTCAGAGAGGAAGAAAGAGATGGAAACATCAATGGTGAGAGAGAATCATTGACTGCCTGCCTCACGAATGTCTCATACTGGGGATCAAGCCTAGAACCCAGGCATATGCCCTTGATCTAAATTGAACCCAGAACCTTTAAGTCCCAAGTTCAATGCTATATCTACTGAGCCAAACAGCCTAGGGTTCCACATCCCGTTTTTATGGTTCTTTCTGATTTGTTACCTTCCTTAGCATTATTCAGTAGACCCAGCCAACAACCTAGGCATTATCCCAGTATCTTCACCTTCTTTCTTTCACAACCCACTTCCAATCAG
The DNA here is from genome assembly GCF_014108245.1 of Pipistrellus kuhlii. Classification (NCBI taxonomy): domain Eukaryota; kingdom Metazoa; phylum Chordata; class Mammalia; order Chiroptera; family Vespertilionidae; genus Pipistrellus; species Pipistrellus kuhlii. Next base: position 9,184,841 of record NW_023425404.1, read on the forward strand.
TCTTCAGATATTATGATATCACCTCCTCATTTCCTTCTCTCTTCTCTCTATACTCCTCTCCCTTACTTCTCTTCTACTCCTTTCACCCCACTCACTCAGTTTAGGGAGGAATCTCTCATTTGCATTATTTCCAAAGTTTAATAAGTTATCTTTGTGCTTGAAACTTTTTCCTACTTTTATCTCTCCTTATGTACTTCTTCCAAGCCAGAATTAGCTTTCAAAAAATCATATTTAAACATATCACTCCCATGCTTCTAAAGAAACTCCAAAGGCTTCCTTGCTGCCAATAGGAATGAGGCCAATCTCTTTAGATTTATACTCCAGGATCAACTAATATTTTTTTAAAAACTTTACCAGATACAAAATACTGTTTTCCTTTTATCCATGCAGAAATCCACTAATATATTATTACCTCTATTCTAGGGATGGGGAAAACTGAGACTTTTAAAGCTAACTTGTGCAAGGTCACTCATTTAGGAAGTAGCTAAGGTCAAATCCAAGCTTTCTTACTTGGATGGAGGTGCTTTCCATTGAGTCCTTTAGTGATTAGCCTTTGAGATCAATAACTGAACTTTGTCACGATAATCTATATAAACCTGATGAAGTTCCTCTAAGTGACGTCTCTTTTACAAATGTGTTGCCCTATCTTCTGAAAACCATAATCTGAGTGGACCTCACTTTAATTGTGTGTTTCTTGATCCTACCAACATTAATTTAGCTATGAAACAATTTCATTCTCCCAGCCAGCTGATTGAAGCTGCTCAGGACCTAACTAAAATGAGGGTGGAGAAAGGATGGGCTTGCTATATTTTCAGAGGATTAAATTATTAAAGAGAATTAACATCCCAGAATTTGGGCTTACTCGACAACCAGGACTGGGAGCATCTAATCTTGGACTTTGAGACTTATAAATGATATGGGGAAATAAAACTTGATCCTCCCAAAAAGAAATAAGCCTAACATGGGATGTAGGAATAGGATTACCAGATTTTTTACTAAATCAAGGCATTTTTTTTAAAACATTCAAGTCTAGCATGGTAACTATAGTTAAAAATACTGTATTGTATATTTGAAAGTTGCTAGGAGAGTAAGTATTAACAGTTCCCATCACAAGGAAAAATTTATAACTGTATGTGGTGATGGTTGTTAACTAGACTTATTGTGGTGACCATTTCACAATATACACAAATACGAAATCATTAAGTTGTACATCTGAAACTAATATAATATTATATGTCAGTTATATCTCAAAAAATACAGCAAACTATAGATCAGTTAAATGAAATTATATATACCTATTAATGCATATTATAAATATGCATATATCAAAATATATATATATATATATAAAATATTAGAGATAAATAAAGCAAGATGCAAAATATTTTGTAATACTATTACTATAAATTACTCATGCATATCAACACAATATGACATATTATTTATTTAGACTTGTAAATGTATGCAAAATTTAAAAAAATAACTTTTCTAGAAGAATATATGTAAATATCATGGTAGTGCTTCTCTCTAAAAAGAACTACTAATAGTTCTTTTCTTGCACTGAGCAATGGATCAAACCAGAAATCAACATGTTAATTCTCTTTAATAATTTAATCCTCTGAAAATATAGCAAGCTTGGATTATAAGAAAGCTTGGATTTGACCTTAGCTACTTCCTAAATGAGTGACCTTGCACAAGTTAGCAAGGTCATATTTGTGCTTGAAACTTTTTCCTACTTTTAATATTTGGGACCAGATAATTCTTTGTTGGGCAGGTGACACTGTCTTGTGCATTGTAGGATGTTTAGCAACATCCCTGGCCTCTATCAACTAGATGAAAGTAGCACCTCAAAACTTCCCTAACTGAGAACCACTGCTTTACCACTGCCTTGGCTTACTTCTTTCCCATAATGTTTCTAGAGAACCAAAACAATTCCACCTTGTCTCCTGTTGTTTCTATCCTAACCCTTTCCTTGTTTCACCATCCCCAACTTTAATAAATGTACTCTCAAAATCACCTGGACTTGTGTTATGAAATATTTCCAGCACAAAATCAAGAATCCACATACTACCAGCCAGTCCAAGGCAGACTCACTCCAGGCCTGGTCCCCTGTCCAGTATCAGGACCACTTTTCATTGGTGGCATTTAGAGTTTCTTTCTTATCAATGCCTTTCATTAAGTGAAAATAAAATGATGTTTTCCCCTGTCAAAAGGCCAACTCCCTAACCACTGCCACTGACCATGACTTCCCTGCAAGGACAATGACAAGCTTTTGCTTAGAATGCTCCAAAGCAACCAGTGACCCAAGAAGGGCATCCAAAATGCTGAAAGTGGTTAAAATTAAGAGAGAGGAAAGAACCACTGCTCTAGGAGAAAGGAGAGGATAGTGTAACTGATGAGATGGCTACCAGTAATTTTTTGATCTCTATTTATAATATTTTTGTTCTCAAAAAATACTGCAATTAAATACGTGTCAATCATTGAACATTTGAATGCTAGGAATATATATACTAATAAAAGAGTGGTATTATAATATTATACTAATAATATGCAAATTGGCTAGGACAACCAAACAGGAGGCTGTGTGAGGTGACCAGGCTGGCATGGGGGGGCAGCAAGGGGTAACCAGGCTGGCACAGGGAGGAGGCAGTTGGGGATGACCAGATCAGCAAGAGGGGCAGTTAGGGGCAACCAGGCTGGCAGGCAGAGGTGGTTAGGGGTGATCAGGCTGGCAGGGGAGGGCAATTAGGGGTGATCAGGCTGGTAGGCAGGCAGAGGCCATTAGGGGCAATCAGGCAGACAGGTGAATGGTTAGGATCCAGTGGTCCCAGATTGTAAGAGGGATTTCTGAGGGCCGGTGGACATCCCCTAAGGGGTCATGGATTTGGAAAGGGTGCAGGCAAGGCTGAGGGGTACACAAATTTTGTGCACCAGGCCTCTAGTAAATTTTTAAAATAAAAATGACTTACTATTATATGATAAAAACCAAATTTTATAAGAATGAATAGCATTTTTAAAATCATACAAGCAAAAAGTGTAGGCTAAAATAAGGTGTTGTGGGTCAAACTATGTCCCTCAAAGAGATATGTTGAAGTCCTATCCCCTGGTACCTAGTGACCGTATTTGGAAATAGGGTCTGCAGATGTGAAAAGTCATAATGGGGTCACACCAGAGTATAGTGAGCCCTAAAACCAATGGCTGCTATCCTTATAAATAGAGAAATTTGGACACAAAGATACATAGGGAAGATAGCCATATGTTGATAGCAGAGACTGAAATTAGGCAGCTATAAGCCAAAGAATACCAAGGACTGCCAGCAGCCACCAGTAGCTAAGAAAGGGCAAGGAAAGACACTTTCCTAGAGTATGTAGAGGAAGTGTGACTCTACCAACACCTTGATTTTGGATGTGCAGTCTCAAAGGCTATGACAGAAAAATTTCTTATTTTAAACTACCTAGTTTGTGCTACTTTGTTAGAGCAGTCCCAGGAAACTAAAACAAAATGTAAAGGCCATTCACTGTTTCAAACTCACTGCGTCCCTGGGAAAATTTTCATACTCCCATCAGGCAATGAAAACTTTTTGCCCTTGCCAGCCACCAGGAAGCTCATACGTTCTAATGAGCTGGTGCTCAAGGGGCCCTGATGGTGTGCCACCTCCTTTCAGGGCTGTGGAGGTGGTGAAAGAAGGTGGGAACAGGCAGTGCTGACACCACAATGGTGAGTTTTGCCTACTTGGGCTTCAGTTTGCTCATCTAGGAAATAGGGGAATAAACAACTACCAAAGAACAGGGACATCTGGAGAACATGAGATCAGGTTTATCTGAAAAACACAAAGGCAAACTAGTACTAACCCCAAGCAGTCTTTTCACACCTGGACAAAGAAGAGACAATTAGCTTCAGAAAAGACAATTAACTTGATACCTTTGTGGGGAGGGGGGAATCTGTTTTTCAATATAATTACTTTTACTCTTGCTTAGGAAATCTCTACCCAGTCTTAAGAGGATTAAAAATGAGAAAGGGAGACAGATATATTCGGAAAGCGGTAGCAAAACTAAAACCAATTAAAGATTTTACATCTTGCTCCACTAACATTTTTAAATCCAACTTACTCTTCTGTTTTCTCATTAGTTGGTCATCTTGGCAGAAAACTCCCCGTTATCATTAAACATGCTGAGCTTTTGTGACCCAGCATAGCTGCTGGCACCGGGACCAGTTTGGAGGGAGAGCGGGAGGAAGGGTGATCTTTGGGAGGAGGAGGTAGACAGGGAGGAGGGGGGAAAGTTCAGGATCCAGAACAGAAGTGGGAGACCCCAAAAAGCTACACAAACCCATGTACACACACCATTGCAAACAACAAGAATGAGTGTGTGGAGGGGGTGTCAAAACCTCCAGCATGTCATGAGCTGCCAGTTATCTGCAGGATAAAATCACCACAAATGCTTCCCAGTCCACTTCCCTAGTTCCAACCAGGCTACAATTGAGTTTTTCTTCCCTTATAAAGACCAGAAGGCAATTTTCACAAACTTTGTTGCCTTCTCCATTCCCAACATTTAACTACCCTCAGTGCCAGAAAGTTTTCTGGACTTAATGGATCTCTCAAGCCCGAGGCCATGGCAGTTTCTTCAGCTCTGTGCTCTGTAAGTGGGAGTCTGCAGTAATAGCCACCTCCCTTCCCTGTTCAAACCCTTCCCATTCATGAGGGTTTATGGGGCTTCCTGTTGAAAGCCCCCTTGGATATCTGTTCCCATAGCCTCACTTCTCCCTAATGAAGGGGCCTGTGCTCAGAGAGGTTAAGCAACTGACCAGAAACATCTCCCATGCTTCCTCTTTTCTTCATAGAGCTGATTCTCCAAAAATTTAACTTTCTCAGCTTCCTTGAAGAAATACATAAAAATATGCTATCCACAGAAGATGGGCCAGAGTGGCTCAGGAGCATGACTAATGTCAGGGTCTGGATGGTATCACCAGTGATTTTAGGCTTCTTTTACCAAACAGTAATAAACTGTGAGATAATAATAACATTTGTAAAACACTTTTAGGAAAGCACTCTTTCACATGTTATCTCATTTAATCTTCAAAGTGTCCATCTGAAATACATATCTTCATTCCCACTTTACAGATGCAGAAACAGAGCCAGCTAATGACATACTTAAGGTCAGATCAACAGTGAGAGAAGAGCCCATACGGAAGCCAGACATCTGCCTTCAAATCGCACGCTATGTGACCTCACACAGCCTCCTTTACCAAAGAGAGCACTGGACTGGGACTTGAGAGACTAAGGTGTGAGTCCCTGCCTGGCACCCCCAGCCCTGTGAACATGAGAAGACATCCCACCTCCCCAGGCTCAGTCTGTTCTAACTCAAGACAAGGAGGTTGGGTGAACAACGACTTGGAAGTCACTCTTAGGTCTAAAGGAGTCTGTCTAATCTGGCCTTTTATTTTGTTTCTATGCATTTTTTATTTTTACTTATTGGATAGCCAAGTACATTTTTTTTACCTCTTCCTTTGTTGATTATTCACCAGAATAAAACGTTTGAGCCGAAACTGGTTTGGCTCAGTGGATAGAGTATCCATCTGCGGACTGAAAGGTCCCAGGTTTGATTCTGGTCAAAGGCATATACCTTGGTTGCAGGCACATCCCCAGCAGTGGGTGTGCAAAAGGCAGCTGGTGGATGATTCTCTCTCATCGATGTTTCCAACTCTCTATCCCTCTCTCTTCCTCTCTGTAAAAAATCAATAAAATATATTTTTTTTAAAGTTTGAGTTTTTCCAAGGTGCCAGACAGAGGTACAAGGATCAGCAAAGACAGATGCAGCCCTGCTCTTGTTGAACTTCTAGTCTAGTGGGAGAGCCAGGGACTGGATCAACATTCAGCCTCTGCCATGCCACCAGAAAGAAACCCATGAGAGTTACCACAAGGGGACTTGGGCCCTCCCTGAGGAAGTGAGCCTTGAGCCAAGGTTTGAAGGAGAGAGAAGATGGATGTAAGAGCATCCAGGAAGAGGAAGCATCCTAGACAAGGCTATGCAGAGGAAATGAACAAAGCAAAGACAAGGGAAAGACCATGGGAACTGGAATAAGGACAGAGAGGGGAGCATGGTATGCAGTAAGGATACAGGTGTAGGCAGGGCCTGGGGCCAGGCCAAGAAGGCCAAGTTAAAGGGAGTGGCCCTTCTCTTAAGTGCAGTTGAAACCCATTGAAAGGGCTTAGGAAGGTAAGTGCCCAGTGAACCTTTAGACAACAAAGAGGGACTTTCATTGTAAGCCTGCCTCTAATGAGCTCTGATAACATGCTCAACCAAGCTGAGCAGAATCCCACTCAGTTGGACATGGAGTTTCTATGGGGGTGGGGGAGGGACAGGCAACAGTTCACTATGGTTCTCCCCTGGTCTGGAAAAGCATGCCTGATTCTCCATCCTTCCCTTCTTATAGCAAATGCCTCACTGCTCTCTGGGTGGCTCTTCCCACAGGGGTAGCCATGGAGGTGCATCACTCAGATCTCCTTCAAAAGGACTTGCTGCAGACAGCAGAGCTGACAGGTAGCCCCAGATACCAACCCTGTGGATACACCACTAGACTTACACGGAGGTCACACTCACCCAAGATTTGCTCCCAGTCAATGATCAAGCTCATAGGAGTGCTAGTGCAGGCCATTCCTGTACAATGCAAGACTCCTCTAACAGACAACTTTTACTTGAGGACTTTCCATCAGCCTGACAGGGATTGTCTCAGAGCTGGGCTACAGTGAGGCTCTTTCTCTCCAATTCGTCCTTCCTCATTCCTTTCACATATGTCATACATGCATGAAGATCTGAATCTTCTCTCTGCTTAATCCTGTTCCATCCCCTTTATCCTTCTCAAACATTTCCCCCAATCAGGTTCTGCCTAACCTACCATCCTTGCCCTGCTTCCATTTTCCTCCCTACCTCAGATGACTCCTCTAAGAGGACTGAGAATATCCCCACTCTCCTAGCCTTACTTTCACGGGGGTTCTCAGGCAGCATTCCCTGTCATTTCTTATAGCATCTTCCCCAACATCTAGGCTTCCAGCCACACTAAAATGTCAAGAACCATTTGTTTCTAGGGAGAGCAATAGATGAGCTTTGCCAAAGCTGTGGTTCCTCAAAGTCAATCAAACCAAGGGGTTCCTTAGAGCAGAGTTTTCAAACCATAGCCATGAAACCCATGTACTTAAAGATGTTCTTTGTAGGGATAACAGGGAGGCCTGGTTGGAGGGCTTGGAGGACTCTAGCTCCACTTTAACCAGAACTGCTCTACTTTTATCTTTTTTGCTTTACTTAGTTTTGTTTTTGATATTGAGATCCTATGTAAGATTTCATTGACAAAAAAAAAAAAAAAGTTATGCCATAAGTTAAAAGATATGTTATTTAAAAACTACTCTCTGGAGGTTTCTGGTACTCCCAGGTTACTACTATTGAAAACAATATAAAAATCTAAATGAAATGTACAATAAAACTTTTACAAATCATCAAACTGCTGATCAGATATTTTAAAAAGGCTAATTCAACAGTGAAGGGAATCAGAAACCCAGAAGAAATATTTTCTGAATCTGGCAAATTTGAACTTTGACAGCCTGGCAAGATTAGAGAAACAGAAATTGGTGCCCAGAAACTGCATAAGATGGGGAGATCAAAAGCAGTTCTTTCTCACAATAATCTGGGGCCCTCGGGATGAGGATGAACCAGAATTTGACCAGTCCTAAAGAGGACCTACAGATTGGGTTTCAATTACCTGTTGCTGAGGGAACCTCAATCCTTTAAATTGGTTTGGAAGGTAGGGGGTCCTAAATGTGAAGTGCCTTCAAATACCTCCCAGGAAAAAAAAAATAATAATAACATTTCTCTCTAAAGAAAGGCGTATTATTCATCTCAGCCCTATTTACTTACAAATGTTTTTTCCTATATACTGACCAACACACAATCAAAGATAACCAAACAGACTATAAATCCATGAGTAAGATCCCGTATAACTAATAGATATGAGTTTTCTTTCCCTCAGCTCTGAGACCCTGTTGGAATTAGACCCTAGTTAGTTCTTCTGGGACCACCACCTTGGGATTTGATCACCTCTATCCATAATCTTGCTCCTAATAAAGTGGGAGCCCCCATTCTCTAACCAAAAAGTTCAGCTCCCATTACTCCCTAAATGATACCCCCAGAACCTGAGTATATGATCTGAGAGGTAGCTTTGTGCTTTCATCACAGGGAAACCATTTCAAGTTTGTCCCTGTGGGAAGATGGGGATTACTTCCACCATAGAGACAACAGTGCTTCTCTTTCAGACCACAACCCTCACATCATGGACCCCCTTTTCCACTTCCTTCCTCCTCCCCAATCGTTCTGACCCTGCCTGTCCTCCCTCTTCATCAAGACTGCTCTCCTAATTAAAATAAACAAATGTCAGGAAGCAATTATTGCAGAGAAGGAGGCAGATGGTAGAATAGTGGCATTCTGGTTTTGCATTAAGCAGTAACTTGCTATCTCTTCAAAGTTTATGCACTTTAATTAAGCATCGTTATAGGCAGGTTCAATGAGTTTTGGAGTGGGGTTTATCAAATTAGCTTCTTGTCAGGTTGATGCTGTGTGATTGCAAGAGGTGTTCCTGACGCAAACCTCAGCTGCCTGACAGGGCCTGGGAGGGGAACAAAGGACAAGAAGCCCCAGCCTCATCCCCTGTGTAGGCTAAAAGAGGAAGTAAAACTCTACTCACAGGAGCAGAAATAGTGAAATAGATAGGGATAGTTAGTTCCACAACCAAAGTGAACACTGGGGTAAAGAAGTCACATGTCCCCCAAGCTGAAAGTCAGCTCTTCTCCTTCCTGTATGTGCCATACACAGAATCTTGGAGGTATGGAATACAAAGGTTAAATCATACAGACTTGGGTTCTAACCTTCCTGAGTTCCAAATAATACTGGACTGGGCAAATTATCTTACTCTTCTGTGCCTCAGGTGTTTGTTTGTTTGTTTGTTTGTTTTCCATTTGCAAAATGGAAGCAATAGCAGTTAACAATTATTGACTACTCACTATGTGCCAAGCACCACTCTAAACACTTTATGTGTTTACCTCACTTAACCCTTTTCCCAGAAATCCTAGAGGTAGGTATGATCATTACCAGGTTTAACAGATGAAAGGTCTGAGGCACGGGGAAGATAAATTTGCCCAAAGCCACACAGCTGCTAAGTGGAAGAACCAGAATTCTAACCAGGTTGCCTGGATCCAGAGCCCATGTTCACACGTGGTCACAAAAGCCATAAAGCAAACAAAAAGTTATTTCCTACTACTCAGCAAGAAAATCAAATGAATCACTGCCATATGCAACATGGATAAATCTGAAAAACAGTACACTGAGCAAAACAAGACATGAGTACGATTCCACTTGTATGAAATTCTAAAAAAAATCAGAGCCAATAAACAATGATGAAAACTACATCAGTGGTTACCTGGGGCCAAGAGTGGGAACAGGGATTGACCGCAAAGAGGTACAAGGAAACCATCTGGGGGATATGGGAATGTTCTATATCTTGATTGTGGTGTTGGTTATACAAGTGTATATATTTGCCAATACTCATTGACTGTGCACTTAAAATGGATGTGTTTACTAGAGGCAACTTATATCTCAAACACATCTTTTAAAAACCTATGTATGGAATGGCTGAATACAAAAATATGAATGGCAGTTATACTTGGGTGGTGGCATTCATTCAACAAATATCTATTAAGCACTTATTGTGTGTCAGGAAATGTGCCAGGTGCTAGTGACATATCGGTATAAACAGATTAAGTTCCTTTATGGATCATAGATTTTGTTGTAGAGAGAGAGATAATAAGCTAATACCTAAATATAACAAATAACATGCCCAATAGTAAAAATAAAGAAGGGGAAGAGAAATTGGGAGTGTTGGGGGGTGCAATTGAAAACAAGGGACTCAGGGAAGGACCCCTGCTGGTCAACAAAGCTTGTGTGCGGAGATAGAAAAGTGGACAAGGTCATCATGCCTACTATGAGAGCAGGCCCTCCCAGCCTCTGTGTCCCTCAGTCCTTCCCTTTGATTCCACACCCGAAGGCTGCCTCCCTAGCTCACATGCATCTCAGCTGCTGCCTCATTTCCCATAGGCTCTTCAGACTCTACCTACATCTTCTCCCAGGGCCAGCACAGTCCTGCCCACCAAGCCCTCCTCTCCTCCCTCTGCTCATGGCCCCTACCCACATACACACACCTCCCAGGCAAAGCTTCACAACTTGCTTCACTCCACCTACTTGGTTTTGAACATCTTGCCATCTCCCCAGCGCAGACTCACCTCCTTCAGACAGCCTCCATCAAGTAAAGAAAATCAGCCTGTGGGGGCAAGGCTTGGGTGTTCCTGAGCTATGAGTAGCCCAAGTAGATTGAGTGAAAACTGAGTAACTGTATTCCACATTCTAGGAACACCCAAATGCCATTTCATGGTGTACTGAATTTTAGCACTGTCCATTAAGAGAAACTCACTTGCTTCACTTCATAGGAATGGTGTGAGGATCTGTGGGAAGCAGACATGAAAGTGTTTTGGAAGAAAAGTCTCATTATAGAGAAAGAAACTCCTCCCTGCTATCAGGACACAAAAATTAACTTCCCCTGGGTAGTTTTCAAAATCAGAATAAAGGACATCTCAACTTCTGTGTTCCACAGGCAGTTTAAATACATGTTCCGAACTGGCCTCATCAGCATACCAACTCCAAAATCTACAGTCTCGATAAATGGCACCCCCAACTTCCCAATTGCTCAATATGAACTCTTCCCTCCCACCTGTCCACACCTCTGTCTCCTCACTCAATATGTACTCTTCCCTTCCACGTGTCCACCCCTCTGTCTCCTCACTGTCACTACAGTGACTTAATCCCACCATCATCTCTTACCTGAATAACTGAAATAAACTCTTAACTGGTCTCCCTGCAGTCAATCTAATCCACTGGAACATATGCAGTCTCTAAAAGTTGAGGTAGACCCCACAACTCCTTCCCTTAAACCTCTTCTATGACTACCTTTTGTTTTCAACATAAATCCCAAACTCTGATCTGGCAGATGAGGCCCTCCATTAGCTGCCTGCCTACCAACACGGTAACACAGCATGGGGCTCTAAGTATTAAGGTAAATGAATTCTCCAGTTCTCAGAGTTCTTCTCACTCACCCAGGATGAGACATGAGAAAAATTCCATGCCATTGAGTACCTACAACTAGGAAATAAGGACGTCACCATATGAAAACCCAAGACTAGAGAAAATAAATCCATTCTACCATTGACTCGTGTCTCTGCCAGCTGTCCTGGTTCACCTCCCTTTATTATAAAGTTCAAAATTGTCCTCTGACTCTGCATATCATTTAACAATTAACATCATATAATGAGAAAAAGACTGACACTGACCTCCCCCACCAACTCATCCTACTACTGAGAGTTAAATTATCTATTTTTATCCAAACTCTAACCAAGCAACTTTAAGTACTTCAAACCTATCCAAGAATGCTGTCAAACATCTTGGCCAATTGAATATACCTAAACCATGACATATTGCACCATCCCAGTGAGACACTTAGATGGTGGGGGGAGAGGACGTGGGGAGTCACTGGCTTGGGCAAGTGACAATTTGTCCAGACCTCAATTTCTCATCAATAAGTGAGGGGACTAATATAGAATTCTGTCCCCAGTATACTTGTCATTATCAGAGATACACAAACACAGCGCAATCAGTCCCTCAAGAAGACATTTAGACATCAATCCTTTGGTATTTCCTGTTTTCAGTTTCTGAATACCAACCCCAATAGTTCTGAGATCCATTGGTGCTTTGGATGGCATACCCTCCATACCTTATGGTCCAAGGCAGTGGGCACCATAAATAGGGTTCTTTCCATACCACCTAGTGCCCCCAAGTCTTTCAAGGGCAAAAGAGCAGATGAAAGCTATTCCTGACCTCCTCTATGACTCTAGCCCTTGTTATAAAATGGTCCTGTGAATTCTGAGCCCCAGAAGCCTCAAGAATGTAAGAAGACTCAATAATCTATCAAGTCCTTGGGAGAATCGAAGTGACCCAGAACCATTACTCAGAGCTCTTTATTCCCATGTATAATATTTTAGATTTTACTTGCTAACTTGCTTATGTGTGTGTGACTACAGTAATAATATATGTACCTGTTAAAAACATTCCGAAATGATTAACATTAACCTTTATAGCCTTTTTCTTATGCACATATTATTTAATTGATATCATAATGTACATATTATTTTATAGCCTGATTTTTCCCTCTGCCATTAAATCACTTTAATGATTGCATAGCATTCTATTATCATCATTAATTTAATTCATTTCCCCTTATAAGCACTTAGGTTATTTCAACTTTTTAGCTTTAGCTCTTAAAAAAAAACTATGACAAATATCTTTTAAAAGATATATATATATATATATATATATATATATATATATATATATATCCCTTACTTTAGGGTAGAGATCTGAAAACAAACTAAGGTGACCAACATCTATTTTCTTACATTCCCAATAAATCCATTCCTACATGTTCATTCTCTTTCTTAAAATTGCTCAAAGATTAACCAATGAGATACCTTTCTTCTTTGTCTTATCACATTGGCAAAGATTACCAAAAGTTTCTTGTAAGAGTATTGGAAAATGTGTATTCTTATATATTGCAGGTGAAATGGTAACATGGCCTAACTGTTAGAGAGGAAAACAGTAATATTTCTAATAATAGAAAATTTAAGGTCTAAATATCCAACAATAAGGGATAAGTCAAATTGTTATATCTATATCATGGACTATTTAAATAAAAGTTTAAAGAACATTTTCTGACACAGTGATACATTCACATTATAATACTAAAAACAAAAAAGTAGACTATGTACAATGTATTTCATATCTGTAAAAAATAAGTGTACACAATTACACATACACACATACACACACTATCTGGGGGAAATCAACACCAAACTGTCAATAACGGAATGAGGTGGGAAAACAGTGATTTTTGCTTTGACCTTTGTGCTTTTCTAAATTTTTGAGTTTTCAGTATTAACTATGCATTATTTTCATTACAAAAATACAGTGTGGTAATAAAAATGATTAAATTAGTGAACAAAATAAAATTAACTGGAGTTTCTAGACTAAGGGTTCAGCCCACCATGTCTCCTTTCTCAACTTCTCCACTTTTGACTGTACCCAAGAGGGAAAACAAGAAAACAACACTAGCTAGAACAGAGCCTGTGACATTTCCCACCCAGTTCTGAAACTGAGCCAAGTCCCTGAGAAATACTAGGATCAAAGAAATACATCAAACTTGGGAGCCAGAGCCAAACACCAGGCTCATGTCTAACTCAGGCTTATGTCTAACCCGTAACATCCAGAGAACACTTTCTCCAGCTCCAAAGTAATGAGTACTCCCCCAGGCTCCAAGATGCCTCATTTTACATAGGGGGAGTCTGAAGCAGAGAGGAGGGGCCTCCCTCACACACCAGTCTCCCTCAGTACACCTTGTGCCTTGCACCTGCCTAGTAGCTCACAGCCCCAGGCCCCCAGGACATGTTCCACCCCTCTCAGCCCTCCTCAGAGCCCTCTCTCTGGACACATCTCTTGTGTGAAGAGAAAGGCATAGGGACCTAGGTATGAAACTTTGCATGTTTTCATCTTCTTCAGAAATGTCTTCAAAGAGACCACAAGTCCCCACCCCAGCCAGGAATCTGAAGTAGGGGGTCCTGGCCCACCAGGGAGCTTTATACTGGATGTCCCCCACCTGCTGGCTGTTCAACTGTATGCAAGTGTTTGATGTCTCTGCACCTCCATGTCCTCTTCTGGGACATGGAGAAGAGTGATCCTATCTTTCCCATCGGATTACTGTGCTGATTAAGTTGAATAATTCACATGGAGAATCTCACCCTGTGCATGCTCCATGGTAGTTAAAACCGGGTTCCATTTCCCTCTCTTGCTTTGTGCCTAGGACTCTTAGCTGACAGGGCCATGCCTCTCACCCCCAGCAACCAAGTCCTCCCTCTCTGGGTGTTAGTAGGAGGCCAGGCTTGATGCAAAGAATCTATTTAACCTACTTGGCCAACACAGATAGAACAAGAAGGTCCTATCATTTATTTTTCCCACCCAGCTGATTTTTCACATGAATCCAAGGTAAGAGTTGGGAGGAATGTTGAGGTTCCCTAGTTGAACCTCCCACCTTAGAGCCCTGACAGGTGACCTTCCAGGGAAGAGCCCAGTGGTACCTTCTGATTATGGTCAGAGCAACCCCTTGACAAATGTCCCACCATTTTACTCTAGACATCCCCAGAAACAGCAAAATAATGTGGCAACATCTTTAACTGACAGGAGATCCACAAAGTCCTTTTGAAGAGGCTAATTTCAATTTCTTCATTTCACATTTCCTTTCCATTTTAAAGATGTCAAATCCTCTCTGGCTCGAGACAGGCACAGGTGTTCCCTGCATTTTCAGGCAGAGAAATGGAGTCACAATGGTTTCAAATCATTCAGTCTTTTTTTATTTGTTTCAGAGTGGAAGGGAGATGGTGAGAGAGACAGAAATATCAATGATGAGAGAGAATCACTGATCAGCTGCCTTCTGCATGCCCCTACTGGGCATCTGCAACCCGGACATGTGCTTTGATCAGGAATCAAACCATGACCTTCAGGTTCATAAGTCAAGGCTAAACCACTGAACCTCCCCACCAGCAGGGCTTCACCCAGCCTTTTGTTTCCCTTCTACTCCACCCAGGATGGCAACCTGAAAGCCAGGATGAGACTTATCTGAGGCGGCATCACATCTCCCGAGATAATGGTGGAAAAGGAGGTTCAGGACCAATAAAGGGGGAGCTGCTATGGGAGTTTCTTCTATTCTGAGTTGCATCTGACTTTGGCACCCATTCTTCCCCCTGACCAGGGGCCTCGCCTGACCTGGACCTTAGAAGTCTTTGTTGCTGTAACCTGTTTCCTCGCTGGTGATCTCACTCAGAGGTTTTAATGCTGCACCCCAGTTGCACTTTCTTCCTGGGCCGCCTCAGGGCCATGAAGTCACATCACTGAGAAGGAGAAGGAGCAGCCTGTGAGTGTCTGACAATGTCACAGGCTCTCTGGCTCTGCCCAGCACCATCTCTCATCAGCCCTGAGCTCCCTTCCCAAGATGCTGTTTCTCCTGCATCTTCTGCCTCCAGCCTGAGACTTGTCACAGCCCCTGCATGTGATAAATGCTCAACTTGGTTTGGCTTAAAAGGTCAATTGCAGCAGATTTGTATGTGTTCTCTGCCTCTGATGCCAAAGCTCCCAGGAAGCAAAGTAGTACAAACCTTCCTGGGTGCAGGCACCCCTGCTCCCACCCTGCACTTATCAGTCTCCGCGATACCCCTTCGCCTGTACAGTGTTTTCATCCAAGGAGGAACACTGCAGGCTGGGTGTTTCTCCACCTTCTTCCCGGCCACAGCTCCAAAGCTTGGCATGCGTATTCATTCAAGTCACCCAGTGGAAGTCATCAGTGCATGAGCCCCAGAAGGCTCAGGCCCAGAGAGACTTGGGCCAGGAATGACCTTTGGTAGATTAACCTCTGTCCTCCACAGGCTTGGTGGTGAGAGAAGTTAGCCTGATCCAAAGTCAGAATGCCTACCTGGCTGCATTGGCGGAAAGTCGTTCCTACTATATATATTAATGAGGCACCTCTCCTAAAATGCTATTTTTCTATCAAGGTCCAGGGCACTGGAGATTCTTCCAGATGGTCAGCAGGCTGTCGCTTTCAATATTAATGCTTAAAATGTGACAGCATCAACACTTCTGTTTTCAGCATGATGCAACCATGGCCTTTTCTTGGGACATCTTTGAGAAGCGTGGTGTGTCACCACAAGAAGGAGCATCAGCGGTTTCCAAACCCATCCTCATTGCCCAGATAAGAACCTGAGCCTGAGAGCCATGAAGAACTATGTCACAGCCCGTGAGACTAGCAGATGGTGGAGCCAGGACCCCATTGCAGGGTCTCATTTAACTACACCACACCCTCTTATGGAAATTCCTGCCAAAACCCACTATCAAGTCATAGATCGCCTCCAACACAACTTTTTTGTGTGACGTGGGTGGGGTTGCTTGACCTGGGGAACTTTGCCTGAAATCACCGGAGAATGGCTGTTAATTAGATTAAATCAAAAGAGGATTTATTAAGTATGGGTCTCATTCCACAATAAAAAGCCAGCACATTCAGGAGTTTCTCTCACCCTGAGAGCCATAGTCTGTCTAGGCCACCACACCACCACTTACCCTGGCTCATGCTACAGCTGTGATTCTCAACCATTAATGGGACTAAGGATCACCAGGAAGGGAGTTAAAATACAGCTTGCTGGGTCCCATCCCCAGAGTTTCAGGGTCAGCAGGTCTGAGTAACACCCAACAATATACATTGCACACACATCCTCAGGGGACCCTGGAACCCATGCTGAGACGTGCACCTGAATTTCTCTAGGACGGCCATTCCATTTCCACAGGTCCCCTACCTCCAAGCTTGCACATTCACAACAAATACATCCTATTCAGACTCCTCCCACGGCCACAGCCTTATCTGATGGTTCTGCCCAATTAAGATGACTGGCTCCTGCTAAACATAATCAATTGCCCATTAACAGATGGCTGGAGATTCAGGCTGGCCCCCTTCCCAAGACAGCCTGCCATTGTGCACAAAGTTCCCCCAATCCAGATAGAGCAGATGAACCAGCGAGGAGCTTCCAACCACCATGCATTCAGCAAACATTCCTGAAACATCCCCCCTTTCTCACTTTGCCAGAGATTGATGGACCACAGAAGTTATCACAATCTAGTGGGGGGACCCCAAGGAAACCCACACCCTTGGTCTCCTCTATCCGTCCCTGACTTGCAGGGCTTTGCTTCATTTCCAGAAGCAGCTGGCAGTCTCCTGCTGCAGGTACAAAAGTCTATGACATCCCTCCCAGGGGCACAAACACTCCTAAATAATGTATTTTGTCCCCAGCTCAGGCAGGTTGTCTTCTGCCTCAGAAAGGGCACGGCAGCTGCTCATGTCAACAGGTGTCCTCCAGCAAGACAGCCCTCTGAGCTCAGCAAACCTCCTGGGACGCTGGGATGCTCACTGGGCCGCAGCCAGAGAGAGGAAATGAGAACCTCGCTGAGGTCCCAGGTCCAGGTGTCTATTAACCCATAAAGTAGCAGAGTGAGCTTAAGAGCATGGCCATGTAGCCAGAGAGGTGGAGATCATGGTCCGCTCACCTCGGGCTAGCCATTTGGCCTATGGATAGTCACTTATGTCATTATCTACATTCCAGTCTCCTCATCTATAATATGGAGAAATAATGATACCTGCCTCGAGCTCTGTTTACAATAATAAAGAAAAGAGATGCCTGAGAAAGGCTTAGCAGAGCAATAGGCACAATAGCTGTATGTTAGTCTTACTATTGTTATGATCAAGGAAACCCAGACAGCCCTATGCCTGCTCAAACTGCCACATTTCAAAGGCTCGGGGAATGGGCCGCAAGTTCAACAAGGACATCGGTGGACAAACTGGCCAGATGCCTCTCTGAGCATCCCAAGTGCCTACTCACTGTGCACCCAACTACCAGTAACTCTGGCCAGTATCTAGCATCTTGGCCTCTCACTAAAGTTCATTTTTTTAAATATATGTTTTTTATTTATTTCAAAGAGAGGAAGGCAGACGGAGGGAGAGAAAGAAACACAATTAACAGAAATATCAATGATGAGAAAGAATCATTCATTGGCTGCCTCCTGCACACCCCCACTGGATATCAAGCCTTAAACCTGGGCAGTGCCCTGACTGGAAAGTGAAACAGTGACCTCTTAGTTCATGGGTCAATGCTCAACTACTAAGCCACATCGGCCAGGCTCACTAAAGTCCTTGTTAAGCTACAATGCAGGCTCTGACAACATGCTCCTGATGATGTCAATGCTTTGCCCACTTCTGGCATCACTAGAACTTTTCTTGGAACCAGGAGTTCTTTCCCAAAGCCCCGGATCAGCCAGAGGCTTTTTCCCTCCATTTGCATGACCCAGATACACCCACTTCCTAGCCCTAAAAGGAGTCTGCCAGCAGGGAACCAAGCTAAGGAATAGTCCAGGAATTTTCTCCAACTACAGGAAATGAGCCAACATCCAAAGTTTGACTGGGGTGACCTGAAATGAAACACAGTTCTAAAACCTGCTCCCTGCTATCCATCTGAGAGCATTCTGTTCTGCTGCCCTCACTTCAAGGCTGACAACCCAGAGAAAATGTGGACTGTTTAATATACCTTAGATTTGAAGGAAACAAAGACCCCCTCCAACTGTAGTTAAGATAAGGGCTTGTTGGGAGAAAAGGCTAGGACCACAAAGCCATCAGCAAAGAAAATCTTTATACCTTCTTTTCTCTTTTTTTCCCCTTATGTCATGGCTGCTTT
This sequence comes from Pipistrellus kuhlii, assembly GCF_014108245.1. Taxonomy (NCBI): domain Eukaryota; kingdom Metazoa; phylum Chordata; class Mammalia; order Chiroptera; family Vespertilionidae; genus Pipistrellus; species Pipistrellus kuhlii. The sequence continues at coordinate 9,203,304 of NW_023425404.1, forward strand.
GCTTTTGGTTCATGCTCCATTCTCCCCTGTCTGTTGGTCATCATCTCTTAACCTCAGTTAAATTATGATCTTTGAGCTCAGGTCCAACTCAATTTCCCAATTCAAGCTCCTGAGGTAACAGGACTCATCTTTATTAAGCTCTCAACTGCAGGACAGAACATAGCTGGGCAGGTGTGGGCCCTCACAACTGATACAAGCCAGGTCACAATATACAAAGCAGGGCTACTGTCCCATCAATCAGCAAGGTGACCGGAAGGGCAGCTGAGAAGAGGGTGTGGCTGAGCAAGGAGGGGAACAAAAGAAAACAACACTCACGAGCCAGGCAGAACCCAGGCCAGCAGAGCACTTCCCTGCCCAGAGCTGTGCCAAGACCTTAGCTTTGTGACCAGCATCACAGCAGCCCAAGGACAAATGTGACGACCAGAGCTCCCAAAAGTGGGCACAGAATCCATCTGGGTCCTATTCATTCCTCACCTGAAAACATTTCCAAATTCCCCTTCTTCTGGGTTAGAGGGTCTGAGGTTCATGGTTGTTGTTTTTAATACAGGGGCAGTGCTCAAGCAATGTTTCAGAATGGACAATAAGAAAGGATGGAGGGGAGAAGGGATCAGATGAGGCAATCACATCTGCTACAGATTGAAGGTGATTTAGAAGCTGTCCCCTGTACTCCCTGACCTGAGCAGGAAAGGAGGATGGAATGGGAAGAAAATAACCCCAGTGTTGTCTCAAAGAGAGAATGCTGGGTCATGGGTACTCAGGCAAGGCGGGCATGTCAGGGCCAACCCAGCTCCTCTCACCCAATGAGGGGGAGACAAGACTGTAAATACCACCCGGTAAAGCCCCATCAGAAAAGAAACAAGGATGCTCATACTCTCTTTCCCTCTCTTTCCAGCCTGTCTCCCTAGCCTTGGACTCTAGAAATGGCCAGGAGCCCCCATCAGTGCCCAAAACAGAAAAGAAAAAGAAAAAAGAAAAAAAAACAGCAAGAGAAAGATCCAGCCTGCCTATGTTTGAGGAGTTCTCCAGGTTGATCAAAGGCACAATCCAACACCTCCCCAGCTATTGGACATGAGGGTTTGGGGCAGTCACAGGCCAACCTGCAAAATTCTGCTATGCAGCCTTACAGAGTTGGAAACCAGAAGAAGTGAGAAAGAGGGGAACAGAGAGAAGAAAAGCCAGCATAGGATTGAGTTCTATGAAACCAGAGGGTCTTCCTCAGCACCCAGCTAAAGACAGGAGTAGCCTGATATATCGATTATGCATGCATGCACTGGGCAAACAGGCCAGCTGGCAAGAGCCAAGGTCTGCTGGATCATTTATATGCTTGGCGATGGCATTCGCGGAGCCGTGGGCAGAGTTCAAAGGAAAGAGCTGGAGAACAGACATTCAAGACAAGCAAACTACTACACTTCTAGAGTTTCAGGTAGGTGGGGCAGAAAGGTCTCCTCAGGCGATTACGCAGAGTGGTGCCAAAATATGTGTGCGTGACACGCCACTCCCACTGCCTATGACACACCCTCCAGTCCTGAATCTCAGCCTTCCACTTGTCTGGCAGGCTCCTTTAAAACAAAGGCTGTGTCACCACTTGGAGAAGGCCTGACCTATACCCTCAAGTTGGGTAGGTGACCTCTGTGGTGCTTCTTCGGTAAGCTATGACTGCCTTCCTTGGAGACTTCCAATTCATCCATGTATTCACAGCATTTCTTCCAAAGGGAAGCCTCCTCCAATGCACTCAAATAAGACAGACCTCCCTACACATCTACTTTATAGCTTTATTCCAGTCAGTACTCAGATTTTCAATACTTCAGTACCTCTCCCAGCCCCCCGATTATAAGCTTCATGAAGAACAGGATTTATTGGGCCTTTACCACTCACTGTACCCCTGCACCTACCACAGTATCTGGCCTGCACTGAAACTCAACAGAGAGTGACTTAATAAAGGAATAAATCAGTCCTATGACAACATATTATAATTATATTGATTGTCTTTCTTCTCACCTGGGTTGTGCGAGCTTTAGGGCAAGGACGGTATCTAATTGGACTTTTCTCCTCAGCACAAGAAGCAAGGTGGGGTCAAGCATTTCTGGCTCCGGTGAGTGAACATTTCCCATCACCATGATGAACCAAACAGCTCACCTCATGTTGTTCTGTCATGGTGCTTAGCATCATTCCTAACCCATAGCAGGTGCTCAGCATCTATTTTCAGATTATTTACCTTTTAAGGAGCCTACAAAGTCTGGGAATGTGTCCTCTATGCCAAACAGTGGCAAGTATGCCCCTGAGCAGCCATGACACTGCCAAGAGGTCCATCATGGCCACCAGGCATGGATAAGGACAGTGTTTAGAGCACAAGGAGCCTATCCACAAGGTGGAAGACCTGAGTGTCAGTCCCCACCCTACACTTTCTGGCTGAGTGACATGGGAGAAGCATCAAATTCCTTAGCATGTATTTGTATCATCTCTAAAACTGTCCCCACTTTTAGAGTTTCCCCTGGCCCCCAGGCATGTAGTCCACCTTCCCATGGTGTGGTGACTGAATAGGACACCCAGTCACACAAACCCAAGTTTGAATCCTACCTTCTCTGATTTTCAGCTGTGTGACTTGGATAAGTGACTTGAGATTTGAGTTTAGTTTCCTCATCTGTATAATAGAGCTAATAATAATTTTCTTGGATGGAATAAGGTGATGCATGCAAAGGACTTTGTTACAAATGTGCACAGCTAGCAGTTTATTGATGATAGAAGGTTCTGATGGAAAGACCATAGATTTGGACTGAGAAGATCTACTCTGGTTAGTGGAGTAATAATAGGCAAGCTGGGTTATAAAGTTTAGTTTCCTCATGTGGAAAGTGGAAGAAACAAAACCATCTCTTCTCACTCTGGCCTAAATCACTCCCATTCAGGATATCTGCATTTACTGTTCCCATCAGTGCATCCCCCACCCCAGCTTTTCTGTGGCTTTCGCATCATTCAGATCTTATCTCAGCTCATCTCCTTCAATGGCTTTCCCTAAACCTCTCCAAAGTCACCCACCTGCCCTATATTTATTATATTTCCTTCCTGGCAGTCACTTCTGTCTGAAATTGTCTAATGTTTATGTGTTTATTGTCTAGCATCTTTCTCATTAGACTCTCGGCTATATGAAAGCAGAAAACCTGGTCAGCCCTATACTCCGCTATATCCCCAGAGTCTAGGGTGCTGCCTTGCACACGTTAGGGCTCAACAAACACTGAGTGAATGAAGGCAGGAAGGAATGAGTGAAACAACATCCTCCAGGATCACTGTGAAGAAACAAATGAATAATGCAAGTAAAAATGTCTAGCACAGTGCCTGGTACATACTAGGCCCTTCGTGTTAATTTTCTTTGCTTTCCCTGGGAACTAATTTTTAAGTACTATAGTCCTTAAACATTATCTCAGCTTGGGATTTTTAAACTTGCTGCAATTGAGCAAAAGTTAACAGACGGAAGAAAAAAAGAATGGGAAGGGAAAGTCATAATTAACCTCCACACGCAGATCTCTACCAAGCGCTTAACACCTCCAAAATGTCTGAGCAACTGAGCCTCCCAGGATCCCCTGAGTGCTCCGGAAGACAGGTCATCAATTGAGCTACTTCTGCATCTGCACACGTTGCAGATCAGACACAAAGACAAATGACGCTCTGTCCAGTGCCAAGAGGTCAGCACCAGCCGTGTAGATTGCAGGCTGGACCCCTGAGAGAACTCAAGTCTAAAATGCAGGCCCAGTCTGATACTGACCGGGATGGCAACCAAGATAATTACCCTAGGATGCTGGAGGATCCTAGCCTATTCTGCAAGTGCTGCCCCCTCCACTTAGCCATTTATCACTGGAGCCCTTCTGCTCATTCTGGGACATCTCTACTATCCTCTCTTTAGTCCACCCAACTTGGGTGACTTTCTTACTCTACCCAAGGTCCCAGGCCAACATGATAGATTAGTCTGTCTTCCCATCTTCTTTCAAATGCTGCCAGACTATTCCAGGTCAAGCAGCCTGACCACCAGTAAGCAAAGGTAGCAATGACCGCCCCCCCCCCCTTGCCCATACATTCAAGGCATCTACATTCTAAGCCATTGAGCCTCAGCTGCTCCAAAGCTGAGAGGTAGCATATCAGAGGTCAAGAGGTCAAAGTGGCTGTCAGGGCTTTATCTCCCCCAAAGGCTTTTTCCCAATGGGCTGGGCTTAAACTCTAGATGGCAGCCAGAATTCACAGCCCTGACCCTCTCCCAACTCGGCTAGACAAGACACAAGAAATACCAGATGTGACCCCTGCCAGATGTGAACTTTCACTTTAAATGTCAAAAAAAAATTGTTTTTGAAATTCTCTATGTGATACCACATTGCCTATAAAATGCCAAAGCAAGGCCACAGTTGAATTAATCTGTGGTTCTCACCACTGCACTCAGCCCATTACTCCCAGAAAACCATTATCATGTGGAAGGAACAGACTGATGTGGGTTGAATGCCATGCCTTTGACCCAAACCCAGCTTGCATCATCTCCATTGGACTGGAACACAGGCAGAGTCTCCTCTGTATTTCTATAGGTAAAATTCCAGAGACAGAGGGGGAGAATTTGCCTGATGACCAGCTGCAAAATAACAGGTACTAGAATACCAACTCTAGCAGAAGAGATTGGGTGAGGCAGGAGAGATACAAAGAGGATGGCCCTCCAGCCACCACACATAAATGCCCCCAGTGCCTGGGGAGAGGGCTTTCTAAGGTTATGGGTTGACAGATAACCTGGAACTCCATCTTCTAGTCAGTTTGGCTGCAACCTTGACCCCTTCAGTCCCACTTCCACTTGATACTAAAGTTTCTTAATGAAAGAGAGAGCCAGTGCTATTTACAACAGATTCCCAGGTAAGCCTGCACTTCCTAAATAACTGCCCTGACTCTTTGGGATCCTTTATGCCTTTCCAGCCTCCCCACCTCAACTTTAAAGTTACTTAAACTATATTGAGTCCTAATGTCCAGCCAGATCAACCTGCTGTGTGACCTTATGAAATCCTCATCTCCTGGAATCTCAGTTTATGTATCTGTAGAATGGGTGGTTAAATTAAACAAGCTCTAAAGTTTTATTGTAGCACTAATATTTTATAATTCCATAACTGTTTGAAATATAATCACCTGGAGTCGTCTGTAACAATGATATCCACATTATAAGAATTCAACCTGGACCTGAAACTTTCTGAAGTTTTCCTCAGCTTGGTAAATGTTTTTATAAGTCAATTTCTCCTCCCCACATTCTTATTCCACATAGAGGTGGTGAGTTAGGAAGGGAGGAGGCATTAGGCAGATTGAGGAGAAATCAGGAAGTACTGCTGACTGGCATCTCCTTGGAAGGAAGAGAAAAATGTATATGTTCAGGCTCATTGGTTGACAGCTCCTGAGGCCTCTCCTACCCCTCCCCTTGCTGAAATATGTGAAATCTTCCCCAGTGATCTGGAGCCATGCCACCCTCCCTGGGAGAGGAGATCTGGTGCCAAGCTCCTGATGGCTATTCACATCAACACCCTGGGAGTCATCCTCCACACAGATCTCTCTCTCATCCTATATCCAATTCATCATCAATTCCAACCAATGGTACCACCAAAATATGTCACAGCTCTGCCAGCTGTCACCTATACCACTGCCCGCACTCCATCTCTGGTACCTGCACAGTGTCTGGACTCAGCAGGTACTCAATAAAGATTTGTTGAGTGAATGGACTCCAAGAGGACTTCTTTCTCCCTGAGAAACAGAACTAAAAGATAGGCTGTTTTTGCAGGGCAATAATGAGTTCAATATTTCCTGCCCATCCAAAGAATAAATAAGCACATTCAAACCCTGCATCACCACAACACTGAGTTGAGAATTCCCCTCACCCTCCTTACCATTCAGGTCTCAAGACTCAAGAGTGACAATGAAACCACAGGCATCTCTTCACTGTGTAGATAAGATCTTAGTGTACGTATCAGATTAACATTTGAACAGCATTAATTCCCATGAGCCATCTCCTGCCCTTAAGCAGTGTAACAATACCCAAACAACACATACCCTGCACTTGCGCGCGCGCGCGCACACACACACACACACACACACACACACACACACACACATATATCATGCTTGGGGCAGAAGAAAGCAGGGCTGTAATTCAGATACCTCTCTGCCCACAGGAATATTAAGAGTCTGAACCTCAGTCCACTGGCATGGCTGGAATGATCTTCTCTTCATAAATGCAAAGGACAACCCTCCTACCCTACCTGCCCCTATCACCAGGGCCAAATTCTCAGTGTTTGCACACAGCTTGAAGAGAAGAAGGGATGATCTGATACCCCTGTTCACCCCAGTTTCTAGACCTCTGCATCCATCTACAGGGGATCACTTGCTACAAGTGGGCTGGAGGTGGTATGTGTGGCTGTCTGCAATCACATCTGAAGATTTTCTTCATTATTTCACACTAGTGGCACTACCTCCAAACTTCCATTTCCATTACACCATCACTGGACATATCTAGAAGCCAACTTCTCAGCCCAAGACATAGAACCAGGCTCTCACAGCCCATCTGGCAGAGCAACTGTGTGGGCTGAGGGATACCCACATGGGTCCTCTCCTGGGAAGTCCCAGCCTCTCCCCTCAGTTTCCTCAAATGCACTTCCATGTTGGCCCTCCTGGCCCCCCCCGCCCCATTCTGACTGCTCTGGGGGCATATTGCATCATGGTTAGGCAATTAAGTTCTGGAGTCAGACAGACTTGGTTTAGGTCTGTACTCTCCAAAGGGGGTAGACCTAGGGGAGTCACATGACCCCGCCAATTCTCCAGGCTCTAGTCTATACAAGGTAAGTCACAAGGTCTGCTGTACAAGACTACATGGGAAGCCAATGAGTAAACTACTGCATGGAAAGCTCCTTATAGATAACCCTCCTTACTCGAAGTCACTTTCTGCATTTCAGTTACCCACAGAACCGCATGTCTGGAAATATTAAATGGAAAATTCCAGAAATAAACAATTCATACATTTTTAAATTGCTCACCATTCTTAGTAGCACAATGAAATCTTATGTCCTGGCTGTGAATCATCTCTCTAGCGTATCAACACTATATACACAACCTGCTCATTAATCACTTAGAATACTTCTTGGTGATGAGAGAGAAAGAGCAAGATTACATTCACATATCTCTTACTACAGTATCTATATATATAAAAGCAGAAGCAACCATTACAACCGAACCACTGGAAGGACCGATTGACCAGTCGACCAGTCTCTATGATACACACTAACCACCAGGGGGCAGACACTCAATCAGTTCATTTCCACAGGAGGAGTGCCTCTCAGCCAGAAGCTGGGCTCATGGCTGGTGAGCACAGCTGTGGTGGTGGGAGCCACTCCCAACTCCACAGCAGCACTATAGAGTGGCGAAACCAGCAGTCGGGCATCCCCTGAGGAGTCCCAGGTTTCAAGAGATACCAAGCCAGGCTCAGGGACTCCCACCCACCCATCCTCCATGCACAAATCTGTGCACCGGGCCTCTAGTATTGTTATAATTGTTCTATTTGATGATTAGTTATAAATTAGTTGTTAATCTCTTACTGTACCTAATTTATGAATTAAACTTTATCATACATACTAGAGGCCTGGTGGCATGAAATTCATGTATGGGGGGGCCCTCAGCCCAGCCTGCACCCTATCCAATCTGGAACGCCTCAGGGATCTAAACCAGCTGTCAGATATCCCTCTCACAATCCGGGACCAATGGCTTCTAACTGCTCACCTGTCTGCCTGCTTGATCACCCTTAACTGCCCTCCCTTGCTGGCCTGGTCACCCCCAACTGTCCCTCCCCACTGGTTTGGTTGCCCCTCACTGACCCCTCTGCTAGCTTGGTCACCCCACACATCCTGCTGCTCGGTCATTTGATCACCACTCACTAACTCGCCTTCTGGCCAGGTCACACCATGCAGCTTGCTACTCGGTTGTTTGGTCGGCCCTCACTAACCCCTCTACCAGCCGGTTGCCCCATGCAGCCTGCTGCTATGTCTTTTGGTCACCCCTCACTAACCCCCCTGCTGGTCTGGTCACCCCACACAGCCTATTGCTTGGTCGTTTGGTCTCCACTCACTAACACCCCTGCCGGGCTGTTCGCTTCATGCAGCTCACTGCTTAGTTGTTTGGTCGCCCCTCACTAACCTTCCTGCTGGCCTGGTCACCCTACACAGCCTGTTGGGTCGTCCATTAGGTTGCAATGGTGACTAGGCGTGTGTGTGTGTGTGTGTGTGTGTGTGTGTGTGTGTGTGTGCTCGAGTGTGTAGGAAAAGCATAGTATAAAAAGGGTTTGGTAGTATCTGCAGTTTCAGGCATCCACTGAAAGTCTTAGAACATATCCTCCAAGGATAAGAGGAGACTACTGGATATAAAAGTGAGTCACTGATGGAGGCCAAATTCTTCCAATTCCTACTCAAACTCTTTCTACCAGATAACACTGCTGGTTGATATTGTCCCTTTGCCATCAGTTTCCTAACTTTTGTAAAATGCCCCTCCCTATTCACTCCTCTCCCCAAGGAAAGCCTGAAGGGTAGGCATCTAGGTGGTAACAGTAGTTCTCTATGGAAAGCGAGATTCCAAGTGAGCTTCATTTTCTCCTTCATGCATTTCTGTTTTCTGGATTGTTTTTCCTGTGTCTGTTATATTTTTCAGTATATATGGCACATATATTCCTTGCTAAAAGTAAAGAAAATATAAAGCTATTCCAAAAAATTCTCAGGCCTTTTTTCTAGAAGATAGTTCATAAAAGAAAACTAAGGGTAATGAAACATTCTCATTGGACTCTCAAAGTCTAGGCAAGAAGTGGCTCCATATCACTAGGTGCCTGATTGTGGAAGGAGAAGCACCATCCATGAAGCAGGTGTTCACTGAATGTTTACCCCATGCGAGGTACCATGTGTGCACAAAACAAAGTCTAAGCCATCCCTCAGGGTGACAAGATCCTATTCAGGTAAAAAGACAATAAGCAACATAAACACCTATGTACTATGTCAGGTGGTTTTAGGTGCTATGAAAATTAAGTAAGGAGGGGGAATGAGAGTGCTGGGGAGGGAAATGCTATTCTGGGAAGGTGCTTGGGTTATGTTTGCCCAATGGGATTCATTTGTGCAGAGACCTGGAGAGGGAAACAGCCAGGACAAAGGCTTGGATGCTGGACTGGGCTTAGCAACTGGAATAGTCCAAGCGAGGAGAGTTGAAGGAGAGGGGGATGGAAGGTGTTGGGCTTCCTAGGTCATACTGAGGATATAGGGGCTCACTCTGAGTGGCATGGGAAGCCACTAAAGAATTCTGAGAGAGTTACATATTTTGACTTTCATCTTAAGGATCATTCTATTCTGCTGGGTGAAAACAAAAAGATGTAAGGAGACAAGAGTGGATACAAGAGTCCAGTAGGAAGACAGTACAATACTCAAGGAGAGAGGTGCTAGCAATAGTTTATATGACCAGAGTAAAGCGTGTGGTCATGTTCTTGGTCCATTTATCAAGGGACAGCCTACAGGTTTTGCTAACAGATTAAAAATGGGGCATGAGAGACAAAAGGAGTCCATGCAATTCTAAATGTAACTAGGAAGATGAAGTTGTTTCTAAAACAAGAAGACTAGGCAGAGAAAGGCATGGCAGGAAGTGAAAGATGTTAAAGCATGTAAGATTTTTATCAAATTAGTTTAAGACAAGCAAATAGAGATGAGAATCAAGCAGGTGGTTCTATAAATTTAAGTTCAAGTGAGAGGTCCAGTCTGGACATGCAGTACTGAAAGCACTAAACTTGGCAGTTTATCTATAATTCCTCATCTAATATTCTGAACTACTCTGTGGAATGGCTGTGACTTTGTTCCTGTTTTTAAAATGACAAATCTGAGATTCTGAGACAGGAAGTGACTTGCACCAAGTTTGAGCACACAGAACAGACTCACTCGCATTCACATCTGGATCTGTCTGATTCTACAGCACATGTCTCAGGCCTTTAAAAAATCCAAATTATAATATTCACATGCCCAATAACTCAATGAACATGACAACCTGTGCCTTCCATGTTAAATAAGCTGAGCTCACCTATCTATGAGATCTGCAATTCTTGTCACCTGAACATCTGTGGCATCCAGGTCCCAGACTGATATCTAGCTCTTATGCATGGGCTTCTGCTTTGGTTTCCTGATTCCCCCTTGACCCCTAATCCTCCAAGGGATCTGATATCAGGCTCTAAACTTTAGCCTGAAGTACTGTAGCTCTATTTCCCCATCAGTTATTATTCCCCTGCCTGGACAGGCATTCCAGGTGTCTGCTCTTGGGAGGTAACCATGAGCTTGGAGATGCATGACATTGACCTCAGATGGCTCTCCCCACTGTGGGACCTTGGTCAAATCATTTGACTTTTATGGCTCAGTTTTCTCAACTGTCAGAGGAAGGAAGTTAGATAGAATCTTTGAGACTATGAATTATGTGGGAAGGGTGAGTGTTCCTGAATACAGGTATTTTACAGTGGGCCTTGGATTCTGCAATTCCATTTTGAATCCTGGTTCTGATACTCAGTGGCTGGAGAGTCATGAGCAACTTAATCCCTCCATCCTGTTCCTCCATTTCTAAAATATCAACCCCATAGGGATGCCAATAGCACAGTCAAATGGCACATGAGTGCTCTCTATGGGATAGTTTTCTAAATACTCACTTTAGAAAAATCCAACAGCACACAGTGAGCCCAAGTTCTCCAATTCCACCTAGAGGCTTCTCTTCTTCCATGTAAAAGATTCTAGCATGCTCCACTCAGCCTTCTGATGACATTTTACCTCCTGACTTGACCTACCCCAAAACCTGACATCCTAACAGCTCACCCTTTCATTCATCCTGGTCTTATTTCTTCGACTCCTACTCCCAAGAAAACCCTGGTAGACGTATTAGGAGGAAAGGAGAAAGGTAAAAATAAAATATCCTTGCCTGTCCCATCCACCACCCAAAGCAGAAGCTTTCTATTAGCAGAATCAGATGAGTGCAAAATAAGAATTATCACCAGAATTACCACCATGCCTGTAGCTCCCATATACCAGGCAGAACCACAAAGCGGTGTGAAAAGTGGAATAGAGTATGGATCTGGTGTCAGACCACTTGGTTTTCAATCATGGCTGGATCAACTACTATTTAGATGGCCTCGGACAATTCACTTGATTCTGACTCTTCCTCAACTACAAAAATTATGTCATCCCCTCTGATTTATAGATAGAAACACTTAGGTTTGAGATGTAAAGTATCTACTCAGCTGATAAATAACAAGGAGGGAGTTATCTAAAGTCTGTGTATATCTGCGTACGTGACCCTAAAGCTCATGATTTTCTCATCACATATTGATACCCAGAGCACTGCAGGCTTATATCTTACTCACTTGCTGAGAGGCCTTAAGCAAATTACTTAACCTCTCTGAGATTCTATGTATCTCATATATAAAGTGAAGACCTCTACCTGCCTCAGGGGCCATTGTGGGGACCTGAATAGCATGTGAACAGCTCAGACACAGTGTGTACATGAAGCAGTCCCTCTGTGACTTAGAGATCCATTCTCACTGCTATCTCAGGGATAATTCAAATTAGAAACATAGGTATGTCCAAGGCAGTCCTGGAACAAGTAGGTCCTCCATAGCTGTTCTCTGCAACTTAAAAGCCATATTCAAGACCATATGGCTATGAATGACAATGCTAATATTCACACACAACTCTTTTTTCCAAGTCTACAGCTCAGCCAAGCCAACTCAGAGCAACTTGACCATCCAGAGATCTGAGAGCATCATGTTCCCACCACTAGCCTGCTCCCTTATTCCTCCTACCCCAGCTCAATTTTCAACTACCTAAACAGATTCCCACACAGCAGGAGAAATCATCAAGTCAGAAAAGCCCCTTTTTGCCAGCTCAGGACAGGATCCCCTAGCAAAAATGCTTCTGCCTTGATTCCAGAGAACAGGAAAAATAGCATCCTATTGACATCCTAAGGCATGAAGCAAATTAATTCTCCAAACACAGTCCAGAGCACATATTGGCCCAGTGAGGGTCAGCTAAATACCCAGAGAAACCAACACAACAATTCTGAAGCCATTAGATCCCTGAGGAAATGGTGGTGCTGAGAAGGCACCTATCAATCAAAGCTGATCCTAGAAGAGCCGTGAATGTACACACTGACAAAAGAATTAAAAACTCAAATCCAATACAGCATGAACTCAGGTTCCTATACCTCAGGCTTTGCCTGGGACACACTGCTCTTCAGAAATATTTTGCAAGAAGCACCAACCCTCAGACTTCCCCTAAAAAATACTTAGACCTTTTTTTCTGACTGATAAACTACAGAAGAACAATGTTGACAGATGAAAATTGGTGTGGGCCTTTATAGTTACCCTCTTGCACTGCCTTTTTCCCGTTCAGTCCAGGTGCTAGGATGAGTCAGATGCACCCATATGGACTATATTCTGGACCTGGCTCAGCAGAGCCAGTCAGCCAAGAGTGTCTTCCTTGTCCCTAATTCTGCCAAATTCATTTCTCCATACCACCTGCAGAGTTTTACTCCTACAACAAAGGTGAACAAGCCACTCTAATTCATCCCATGCTTCCCAGGACACACAGACTAAAGTCCAAAAGCCTTTCTCCACTATTCTACAATTCCCAGAATCCGTTCCAATCTTCACCCATGAAGAAGTAGCCACGTGCTTGGGGTGGGATGGCTCCACCCTCAGCTCTAGGGGCATTCCTTTCTGATTGGTTCAGAGAAGGGCATGTGACCTAAGTTATTCCAACCAAAATGAACCCCAAGACTGGTTCAATGACTTGAGGAAGAGAAGTTCTCACTGGTTCTTAATAGTGAGTTCTAGAGTTGCCAAGATATTTCACTACTATGGACAGCCTGAGCTCCTGATAATATCAGATACCCCTAGACTGAAACAGAGCTGAGGTCCATTCTCTAAAATGTTAGTTATATGAACCCAACCCTCCCCCCAAAAAAATTTTTTTTCTCTATAGTTAAGCCAGATTAAGTTGGATATCCCATGATAGGGATCATCCTAACTGAAACACCTACTATTTCAGGTTCTTCAAAAGGATGCCTGAGCATACCTCTCCAGCCCCCTCCCTCACTTAGCCCTCCAACCACATGCTGTAAAGGTCAGTTTCCTGTGTACTTGGAGAAGTCCTCATTTTCTTTCCTTTCCTCATGCCATTCCCTTGGCCTGTCACCCTTAATCTTTCTCCCCATCTGCTGATATTGTTCTTTACAAATTCCACCTTTGCAATGAAGCCTTCTTCACATCTCTCTACCCTCTTGCATTTCCCCCGGGGGGCAGAACATAGGTGTCCCCTCTAAGCAAACCCCCATATTCTCCATGGAAACCCCCATCCTCTCCCTGGAAATACACATGGTCCCATCTATTCCAGACCCAGGCCTCCTGCTAAGACTATATATTAATACATTCATGAGACCCTTCACTAGAGAATGCCAGCCATTACTTTCCTCTGCACTAAACACAATGCCCTGGGTAAAGGAAGTGCCCAGTAGATCTCTGCAAAATAGAATTTGTGGAAGTCTGCACCCAGCCAACTTGGTCTGTGAATAGTGTTGACTTTCCAGAGGCATTTTCCTTTATCATCTCCCAGACCTCAGTGGACCACAGATGTGCATTTTGAGAAATGATGGCCTGGAGAACACTATTGGCAAGGAAGGGGTAGGAGATCATTAGGGAATCAGCAAAACAAACCTTTAAACACAGCATTCAAACTCCAGCTACCCACTGGAGACCCTTCACGTGCCCACAAAGGCTCTCTCTTGAACTACTTCTATCAATTCCACCCCCAACCAATGTGAATCTCTCCCTAGCTCAGCTCCCCAGGTTCCAGTCATATCTACATTGAAGAGGGTAAACTAGCCATGCTCTAACACTCCACCCACTCTCTAAGATGCTAGGATTCTATAAAAGAAAATTGATTTTTCTACCTTCCCAACCCCTCATTTGGAGAAATCCAAGACTCTAACATTAAAAAAAGAAATAAAAAATAAAAAAAAAAAGAGTTAGAGCCGAAACCGGTTTAGCTCAATGGATAGAGCGTCGGCTTGGGGACTGAAAGGTCCTGGGTTCGATTCTGGTCAAGGGCATGTACCTTGGTTGTGGGCATATCCCCAGTAGGGGGTGTGCAAGAGGCAGCTGATCAATTACTCTCTCTCATCGATGTTTCTAACTCTCTATCTCTCTCCCTTCCTCTCTGTACAAAATCAATAAAAAAATATATATTAAAAAAAAGTTAGAGTTTTTCCCACCCTGTAAACTCTGTCTCTTCCTTATTTCCTAGGTAAAGGGACATATTTTCTCCCAAGAAGGCTAATATGGTGCCTGCCTTAGGTGCCAAAGAGAGAGAGGCTTGGCAATCCTCCCTTCCTTCTTAAAACATAAAACCTAAGATGGCAAAATTTGCTAGCTGCCTCATTACACCCAAAATCTAAATCTGGAAGTTCAACGCCATGAGGAGCTATTGTGGAAAAGTGCTCATGATGCATCTTTAGGTGAAAATTCAAGCTAGTGTGACAGCTTCCAAAACATGATTTCCATGCCTGGCACAGAGTGGACGCTCAATTAGTATTTGCTAAATTGGTGAATGGACTTCTTTTCAAACAAAATAGCACACCCTAGATTGTGGATGCTTAGAAAATTAAGCTGGAAAGACAGCAACCAAATTTTCCCGTTAGTAATTTCTAGAGGGGGGACTTACAGGTGGCTTTTTGTTTTAGGTATTTTCTACATGTTCTGTAACATATATTATTTTGCAATCAAATCATTAAGTTACTTTTATAAGGAGTTAACTGATGTAGAAAGAATAACTACACAGATACAAAAAAAGAAAGAGTGACTGTCATCCAAAATACACAACCTACACAGAAGCCGAACTTCTTACCACCCGCACACCCACCCCTTCTCAGAAAATGCTTCCATGCCTTCCCTTTTCTGGGGAGTCCAGTGATCGCCTTCAAGTGTTCATCTCACCAGAGTCATAGACCATTATTGAGGCAGCCCCAATTCCTCCAAAACCTGGAGAAAAGCAGACAGGAAGATAGCCTGTCCACTTCTGGCATCCACATTGCCAGAACCATCCTATCAATCCTGGAGGAGAATCCAGGGAGGGCATGGACAAGCTTCCATCTCATGGAGTCCCTGTCTACATGTGTGTATTTCCTCACCTACAGGGTGGGGCAGGAGGCTAAAAAAAATGAATTTCCATACCGTGACAAACTTTTCAGGAATTTAATATTTGATTAGAGCCCCATTAACATATCTCCGTTCTCTTCCCACATCTTCCTGCCTCTTCTTATAGCTCTAGACCAAGTCCATGGCCTGAGTTCTTGTCCTTCCTCTCAGCTCGCCTCCCATCTATTCAGAGCAGAGCAGCTCAAGGTGGGCCAGGGGCCCACACAACTTGGGAGAGTAGGTGAGCTCAGGTGAACCCATTCAGAGGGTGGTCAGGAAGACACAAGACAGAGGAAGAGGGCTGTAACTACAGGTGATAAGCATCTCACTAATTAGCAACAGGTGAGGGAGAGAAGAGGGGAACAAAGGGCAAACATTTACTATGGGCTCCTGGGCCAACAGTCCTAGAAGGAGGCTGGCCTGGTAGCTCTTACAAAGGGAAGAAACATAGAGAACCCTCACAGCACAGAGGGGTAGCCATGCCCCAAAGAGGCCCTCTGTTTCCTCCTTCTTCTGGGTTCTCTCTGATCCAGAACAAGCAGACCTGTGGGCTCTGGGGGAACTCCCAGCACTGCCAAACAGGTGAGGTCTAAGCGGACCAGACAAGGCAGAATTCAGAGAGGCCCAACATCTGTGAATGTAACCTCTCAAGCCTCACTTTCCTCACCTGCAAAAGGGGATATGAATTCCCACTTTCCCTAGTTGTGGGGATTCAGGGAGATAATTTTGGAAAAGCATTTTGCTCATCACTTGGCATCTGAGAGTTCCATATGTGGCCAGGATTATCAGCATTTTCTTAACTTCTCTGATTTTCCTCACCCTCAGCTCCTCCTTCAGCTCTCAGAACAAATACTTGTTCTCCTGAACCACTTTCTGACTCAGAGGTGGGATGTTAGAGGAGGGTCAGACAGACCTCAGTTTTAGTCCCAGCCTGTGCTTCCATTTCCTCATCTGTAACAAGGCACGATAACAACAGCACCTCCCTCCAAGACTCATTGTGAGGATTCAGTGAGGTGACACACGTAAGGCCCTCACTTAGGGCCCGCAGAGAGTGAGCACTTGATCAGTTCTAGCTGTTATTTTGACCCTGACTTTATCCTCTCATATTAGGTCCCCATCATTCCCAGAGCCCCCAGTACCTTTCCTTCAGAGCACTTATCATAATTTGTAATTAGAAATTTTTTTGTTTTGTTTAGTATTTGCCCTTCCACCCAAGCATAAATCCATGAGGGATAAACCACATATCTCCCCTAATTGTGGCTGCATTCCTGGTACTGTGCCTGGATAGAGTAAATATTTAATAAATATTCGTTGAGTGAATAAATATATGAATACTAGTAAATTAATAGAATATTAGCCTTAGCATGGATGATCACCAAGGTCCCTTATAGCTCTGAGAACCTCTGACTACTCTCAATTGTTTGACAGTTTTAGAAGAAAAGCTTAAAATGAGCCCCCGAGAAGCTGTTTCACGGATCCCCGGGGAAGCCTCAGGATGCATGCTGCCGACAGACTTCCGAACACTCAAGTTGTGCAGAGACTCTGATTTTTTTAAAACCTGAAAAGAGAGCTGAAATTCCAGGTTAGGCTTATCCTTTCCTCCCTCAGGGCTGCCGCACACAGGGCACTCAACATGGTTCTTAGGTGGGCAGCAGGGACCCAGGCCAGGCAGAAAGGCTGTCCCATGTCCACAGTGGACAGTCAGTCATTGGCAAAGGAAGTCACACCTCACAGAGCAGCGGGCGACCACAGCAGTCTCTATTCTCACCTTTTCTTCCTCCAAAGAGAGAAGACTTCACGTGTGTGTGCATGGAACACAGCGGGCTCTGGGGCTGGCCCTGGATGACACCACCTCATCCAGCCACAGAAAGTGCTTGCTTTCAATGCAGATCCCCAGGCCCTGCTCCAGAACTCCTAAATACCATCTATAGTGGGGCCTGAAGATATGCATTTTATTAAAATTCCCCAGACATTTTGGTGCATGCCAAAGACTAAAAAGTGTCATTCTAATGACATGAAAACGGATCAATGTAAGCATTGTCCCTGGAGGTTGGTGTGTATAACCAATTACTTCTGTACTTCTAACCATGAAAGCGAAAGCTGGTCCAGTGCTTTGCAGCGAGGCGTTCTGAAACACTGGTTGACAAGCCTTATGGAATCACGTGGGAACATTTAATTAAACTATACTGATGCTGGGTCTTCCCCCTAAAGATTCTGACTCAGTTGATACGAGATGCAGCATAGGTTTGGGATTTCAATACGGTGATTCTAGTGTACAGCAAATTTGAGAATGACTGCTCTAACTTACCCTCCCTGCCCAGCTCCCACCTCACCAGAGCAAATGCAAACACACCAGCTCTCAGAACATCCTCCACCCCATCAGAGGGTTGGCCTAAGAAAGAAAAAACACTGGGGTTCACATCACAAGACCCTGAATTTCTGGGGCCCAGAATCTTGTCAGAGGATCCATTCTAAAAGCCCCACATCTTTATCCTCTAAAACAGTGGTGGGCAAATCATGGCTCGTGAGCCACATGCGGCTCTTAGGCCCTTGAGTGTGGCTCTTCCACAAAATACCACATGTGGGAGCGCACATACAATGCGATTGAAACTTCGTGGCCCATGCACAGAAGTCGGTCTTCAGCTCTCAAAAGAAATTTCAATCGTTGTACTGTTGATATTTGGCTCTGTTGACTAATGAGTTTGCCGGCCACTTCCCTAGAAGTTATAAGTGACGTGTGAGCAGGCGTCAGTGTCCTTGGTGTGCATGACACAACAGGACACAACTGTAATGTCCCAAAGTCCCCTTTACTGAAGTTGCATACCAGCTCCTCCATTTACCAACTCTGTAACCTCAGGCAAGTTAGTTAACCTGACTGCCCTCACTTTCCTCATCTGTAAAATGGGAATAACATTACCTAACACTAGCTCATTGTGTCCTCACAACTTATATACAAAGCACTTAACACAGTTGCTGGAACATTCAAAGTTCAATCAATCTCAGCCAATAACAATATGTGAAATAGTCCCTTTGGTTGCTCACTAGATGCTTTGTTATTTTCTTCCTTGAGAGGGGCATGGACCCTTAGTAGCTATTCTGCCAGCCTCAGTTACTTATTACTCCTCTAGGGGCCCTTTTCTAACTTGCAACTTAGCTTTTCTGAGCCTCAGTTTCTTCATCTTCAAAGTGGAGGTATGAAAGTACTAACTCACATTCATTTAAAAAACCAGTGAGCTAACCTATGTAGATTGCCAACACAAGGCTGAGCCCAGGGTCACTCAAAAACCAAAAGATGCTGAGGAAGGTGAGTAACAAGTGTTTCTCCCCCTTGAACTGAGGTTCAGCAAAGAGCTGTCTCCACCTGCTCTGGTAGCTAAGGAGTAGAAAGAATGAATCCTGAAGGCCCATGAGGAGTTGACAATTCCAAATTTGGAGCCGGGGAAAACGCCATCCCTGCTTCCCAAACGCCGCCCCTCCTCGGCTGTGCTGAAGAATGCTGACTCCAGCTTGGGGCCCCTCTCACCAGCTCCCCATCCTCCTCACTCCATTTAGCTCTGGCAATCCAATTCCCTTTCCTTTACCCGGAAATCGATGTTTAATTAACACATTATTGGAAAAATAAACACAGTCTTCATGGGGCTGCAATGAAGCTAATGCAGCTCAGCTTGGGGGCTACAGACCATCCCTTTAGCCACTAAAAGGCTCTACTCTTCTCTGAGTCTCAATCAAGAAAAAGTTCCACCTTCCTCCCTGGAGTCCTAATCTTGGGGGATCCTGGCTTCCTCCCTTTGTTTCCTCCCTCATTGTCTCTAGGCAGAGAGACCATCCATCCCTTCTTACCCTTGACCCTCTGATATAGACACATGAGAAAGGAGGAGAAACTTGGTGTCCTCTGTACCATGGGAGAAGAGGCACCTCCTTCTGAACACCTCCCCCCAGCTTTTATCTATGGGGCTGTGGATGGTCCTAACAACTCTTTTCCTCCAAACCAGACCATCCCTCATCCAGCCTAAGGGTCAGCAGCTCTCTTGCCCTGGCTGAAAGAGGGGAAGAGGCCCAGGGATGGTTGACCATGATGGAGAGCTCCAGAGAACCCTCTCAGACCCAGACCTCAAGAGCTTACCTGAAGATCTCCCCCTGGAGAATTTGCTCCTCTTACACCCATTTTCGGTGCTCCAACTCTCACCCCCTCTTTTCCAGGGTTCAGGATAGAGAGTGGTGCAAGGTCTCAGAAAAAACAAACAAACATGAATTCTGGAGTCAGACCCGGCTTGAACCCAGGGTCTGCTACTTCTCATTGTGTTATCCTAGATATGGAACCCCACTCTGACCCCTGGGTTTTTCATTGGGCAAATGAGGGAGGACAGTACCCACCTAAAGGAAATAGAGCAGAACACAATGCTCTGCTAACTGCAGGTGCTAGATGACTGTGCATTCAAAAGCATCTCCCACTGATGACCAGGCCCTTGCAAGGGCCATGGGGAGTGTGGGTTCATCAGGGAACAGAGTCACAGAGCAAAGCAGAGATAGACAGGTTGCAGGTTGTGTGCCTTCTGCCAACCCACCACCATCCCAAACAACCAAACTGCTCCTCTGACAAGGGTCCTGAACAGGGAAGAATGTACCCGAGACACCATACAAAAGTTTCTAAAGTGCCATCAAAGAGGTAACCAGCAATGCCACTCCTGGGCAGCAGCTTCCTGTCCCTAAGCCTAGCGTGCCTCTGACTGGCAGAAACATCTTCACCAGACCTGGGTAGTAAGCCAGATGCTCAGCGAGTTCCCAGGCTTAGGGGATCCCTGGGTTCAAATCATAACCTTGCCACTTTCTACCTGTGTGACTTTGACATGTTACTTAACCTCTTCAGGCCTTAGTTTATTTTTTTTTTCTTTTTCTTTCTTTTCTTTTCTCTTTTTTTTTTTTTTTTTTTTTTTTTTTTTAATATAGAGATGATAATAGTACCTACTTCATAGGGTTATGGGAAGATTAAGTGAGATAATGCATGCCAAGTGCTTAGCACATAGTCAGAACTCAAATTTTGGCTAGTAGAGATAGTTGTAGTAAGAGTAGTTAGGATAGTAGTAGTAGTAGTAGTGACGTTGGTTGTAGAACTAGTCAGAAGATTTAGATCTTAATCCTTTAAAGAGTGAACAAGTGAAAGTGTCTCTGAAGAAAGGCTCTACTCTCAGCCACCTTCTTGCCCTAAAATTGGATTTCCCTCTCTGGCATGCCCCTGTCCCTTCTCTATCTCATTAACAGAAAATGGGTGATGTCATCTCAAAGAAAGATAACCATATATTTTATCATCAAAACCAGGACACTTCTGAATGTTAATAATTACACCAGGACAAAGAGGCCTAAATGGAACTGTCTCTACAAACCAGGGCACAGGTCACTTCATCTCATGGTCACACAGAAATGGCTGCATGCCCTGTCTCAAGGCAAAAGGTAAGACCTCCCTGGTTCTCAGGATCCATTTTACTGCAGACCCCTCTTCCCTCCACAATACTAACCCATGCAAAACACACACACACAACTTGGATAGGACCTCTAACCCCTCCCTGATTCAAGGCCAAGGCAGAATGGCTGATAGGAGCCCTTCATCCACATTTCATGACATCATGTTCTTTGGTAACAGAGCAAAACCCACTGAAGCTAGTGTTTGGCCCCAAGTATCCCTTTTCTGAGGAACAGGGCTAAGAGAGAAGCACACAAACTCCCAGGTTATCCAAACCCAGTTATTAGCTGCATGGACCTCTGAATAGGCCCCTCCTGCATTTGAGAGTGACCTTGATGATAAGGACTACAAGGAACTGAGAACCTGGAGCACCCCACTTGGATCTCCTCCTCCAACACATTCAGTACACAACCTTGACCAGCACGCTGACTACAGTGACCTTGGAGTCTACCAGTCTTCCTCAAGTCTCCCTCCAGCTCTGCAGGAGTAGTCTTCCCTCTCTAGGAGGCAACTACTCTCACCAACCTCATCAATACCCCACTCACCTGTAACTGAGGAAGAAGGGGAACTGAAGGGAACTCCAAGCAGCCACCAGTGCAATACCTAATAAGAAAGGGTGCACATCTTGTAGGCAATATGATGGTGTGGAAAGAGCATTACCTGGGCAGCCAGGAAACCAGCTTTGTCTCTAGAACAAAATTGGCATACAACTTTTGACAAAGCATTTAATCTTTCTAAGCCTTAGTTTTCTCATCTGTATTTAAAGGCACTGAATGAGATAATCTCCCTTTACCTCTAATAGTACAATGTAAGGATCATAAACTTGGGCATTGGAATAATATAGATCTGAGTTCAAATCCTTGATCTGCCATTTTACTAGCTTAATTTATGTACATCTTGGTCTCCTCCCCTGTCAAGGACAGGTATTAATAGTATATTACATTGAATTGTTCACTGAGTGTAAAAATAAAAAGAAAGAAAAAAAACCTTCGTAGAGAACTTGGTATAAATGAAGTACCTCAGAAATGGTAGCTTTAAAATGACTATGACTACTACTATGATGATGGTGGTGATGATTACTAATATTAGAGGGACCGTGAAGGAGGCAGAGTCACTGGGACCAGGCATAGAGAAGACCTTTCTATATGACTCAGAAAGTTTAACACTTCACAGTTCCTCCAACAGATCTTGAACTTCTAGGCAGGGGTAAGACAGCCCAAGGTAAAGTTCAGCTTTCCCAAAAGACAGGTGTCAAGGTGCTAGAGAAGAAAAGAGAAACTTAACACCATACGGTTCTTTCCTCTGAGCAACAAATATTTGTTGAGCATCTATTATGTGCCGAGGCAGTGGGAACACTTCAATGAACAAGACAGACAAAGGCCCTGCCCTCCTACAGCTTGCATTCTAGAGGGGAAGACAGACAAGATCACTTTAACACTTCCATATAGAAATGGTATTAGGTAGTGATCAGCCCATTAGAATTAAAGACAGGGTAATGGGCTGGAAAGTGGCCCGGAGTGGGGGTGAGGGGGCTATTTTAGAAAGCCAGCCAGGAGAGGCCTCTCTGAGGAGGCATCACTAGAGCAGAAACCTGCAGGAAGGGGTGAGGAGCAGGCCCCCGCAAACCCCCTGCCAAGCCCAGTACTGCCACCTGTGGCTGGCCCAGCCACAACACTGCACTTGGTCATCTGCAGAGCAGCCATGGTTGGCTTCAAGGGTCAGAGCTGAGGCTCAGCTGCCCCCTGCACACAGGAGCACACCTGGGAAACATGGTCCTGACACAGCAGACCGAAGCACCAGGCCAGCGCTGCATTTCTTAGGCTCGCTTAGGAAGGGCCCCTTCTACTTCTGCAAGTCTCCCGTGCACACACAGGGGTCACTCAGGAGAATGCGCAGGGGCATCATCCCAAGAGCATTCTTTTCTCTGCATTTGGCACAATCATTGCCCCTGAGGCATTCTGCCCCACACTTCTCCCCTTTCTCAGGCAATGACGTAACCCCCTCTCCCTAAGTCCTCAAGGTCAGCCTCGGGAAGGGAGACAGGATGCCAGAAATGAAGGACAACCGGCGTCTTGCTCTGAGGATTTTTTTTTTTTTTTATCTCTTTGAGACAACATCTTTTCCAATCTCGTGTATAATTGCTAATACAGAGGCACACCTTCCCAGCCAGAGGAAAGGGAAGATGGCGTCTGGTAGTGAAGGCAGCCGAGCCAGGAGCGCACCGGGCTGGGCTGCTGTCCTGTGGGGCGAAGGACGATTGCAGCTCCGCAGCCTCCAAAGAGGCCGAACCGCAAGGTGGCTGATAATTCGGGGGGCATGCTGAGCGGGGCCATCCTCCTGAGCTCTGCCCAGACTCCTGGAGGCAGGGAAAGCCCTCAATTTCGCCCACCTTTCAATCTGCATCCACCCACAGCCATCCGTGCACACTACCCGCCCACGGGCTGGCCTGGGGGCCGCGGGGATCGCATAAGGCTCTCCACGCAGGCAGGCTTCCCGCTGGGGACCAGAGCGGTTTCTCCCCCTCCACCCTTTTCTCAACTACGTGCAGCCTCCACTGGCCTCTCTCCCCCACTGAACACCTCCGCCTTTTGCCTTCCTCCCCCTCCGAATGAGGGAAAGTAATCCACCCTCCCCCTGGCGCCCCCGCACCTCTCCAGAGCTATCCGCACGTACATGCCCAACAGACCCGCTCACGCAGCACACACAGGCAGGCAGCCTCCGGCTCCGACTGCACCCGGTGTGCACGATCCCATGGTGTCCAATTGGAGGCACACCGGCGCCAGACCAACACAAACACCCCCTCCTGCCCTCACGGAAAAACAACACAAAGGCCACCAAGAATCTCAAGACCCGATGACATCAGTAGAGCCAGAGCCGGATGGGACAAAGACATCACTCCATCCTCCCAACCAACCACCCCAACTCGGGGATATTCTGCAGTGCCCTCTGGCTTGACACAGCCCACTGAGCAGAGCTGTGTGTGCTGGGGGGTGAGAGAGAGCACACATGTGTGGGTGTGGGGGGCGGGGAAGGGAGGGGGGCTGTGTCCTAGCGTCCAGGCATCAAATCTCCACAGAGGTGACCCAGTCCAGACTGCCTTCCCTGGGTAACCTCCCTCTGATGTGCCGCAAACATATATTACACGGATGGTTAAATTGGATCATTATCACCGGGTGCTTATTTGGCACACACAAAAAAAATCATTAATGTCATCTACTCCCATTCCGATCCCTTTTTCCTGAGGGCCCCTCCCGCAAAGACTCTCCAACATGCTAATCCTACGAACTGCGACACACCACAGCTTTGGGGAAAAGAATCATGGTGAAGAGAAAGAAGAGAGCGGTGTGGGGAGAAGACGTGGATAACGGTACTGCATTTCCCGTATGAAGATGGGCGGAAAGGAGCCATGGTGGAGGTAGGGGTGGGGAGAGCCATAAAGGGGGATGGAACCAAATGAAACCAAGCCTTTGGTCGCCTGCGTCCATGTGTGTGTGTGTAAGAGCGTGTGCAAGTGTGTGTGTAGATGTGCCGACTTAGCCCTCCTATCAGAAGGCTGCATCCGTGTGGCATGTAGGAAAGGCCATCGCACCACTGTTGTGTTGCAAAAAAAAAATGAAGGAAAAAAAAAAAAGAGCCGCAGAGCCATCAGAATCAGAATTTTCTCCTCGAGATGGAAAGGGCTAGAGAAAAGGGGGAGGGGTGGAGGTAGGGGAGAGGGGTGTGTGGAAATAGAAGGCAAGAGCATGGCAGAATTGGGGGAGGACGAAGGGGGAAATGGGCGGTGGGGTGGGGAAAATTGCACGCACACAGACACATAAACACACACAATGCCCCAACGCCAACCCCACCGCTCCACTGTTCATCCAAGACTGACAACCCGTCCCCCATCTCTCCGCCGCCTCTCTGTGCCCCAAAGCTGGTGCCTGCCGATGGGTTTCTATATCTCAGTTTTGCAGCAGTGGGCTAATTACAACCAAGCCCCCTCACCAAATTAACCCCTCCCCTCCCTCTCTTTTTTTTCTCTAACAGGCCAATTGAAGAATAATGTGTTTTTAGAGATAATGGATTTTTTTTTTCTTCCCAAGGAGCGAGAGAAAGGGGGATGCAGGACAGAAATTTTGCAAACCAGCGACTTGCAACCTCACCTTCATCTCCCCTCCTGTCCCCCATTCCCTGTGGCATCTCATCTCCCGTTCCCAACCATCCCCGTATCCCCCAGCACCCCAAAGAAAAGGCCTTCCTACCATGCACATCGACAAACACACCAACCGCCACCCAATCTCAGTAGCCGATCTCAAAACCCCAAGCATCAACCCACCTCGACACATCCTTCCCCTTATATAAGCAGCAAATCATCAACATATTCAGTAGAAACACAGCATTAAAAAGAAATCAACAAAAGGAGGCCAGACCCCCCTCCCGTCAAACCCCCAATAATTAATAACAGGGAGCTACCAGAGCAGCGAAGACGTGTTTGTCTCTCGAAATCTAGAATCCCTTTGATTTCTGACCCCTTCCTCTTAAGAAACAATTTTTTTTAAAAAATTATTATTTCACTAGAAAGGGCCAGAAAGCTCCAGAAAAGGGCATTTGCACAGTCCGGTTGTTTAAAAAAAAAAAAAAAATTAACCCAGCCCTGTTGCTCACTTTAATAGCGAACTTCCAGCATCCAGCCTTTTTTCCCCTCTTCTCGAAGGAAGACTGACTCGCAGGATGAACCCCAGGCTGCAGAAAATGGGCCAAGAGCCCTTACTCTCCACTCCCAACCAAAAAAAAAAAAAAAAAAAAAAATCAAACAATAGGAATATCTCTGCACAACCAGCCCCCGTCTGAAATGTCATTTACCCCAATATGACTTCAGCAGATTAAGCCAGAAGATTAAAATAAATAAATACCAGCCTGGCTATATCTCTCTCCCCTTCATCCCTCCGCCACGTACCCAGTAGCCCTTAGGTAAACTTGCCCATCATAACCAGCGGGACCATTTTAACTTGCAACGCGATGCAGAAGCCCTTGAATGACGGAGGGAGGCTCTACCCAGAATGGCAGATTCATAAAGGACGACTTCTTCGGGCCCCCCAGACCTAACCTCCAGGTGCCCCCATATAGACTATCCTGGGTATGGAGTCACCTAGCGCACTGGGAGTTCAAATTTCCATTGGAACCTTTATCACAAAGGCAAACGGTCATCTGACCCCCGAAACGGCACCGTCTTCCAGGTGTGACAAGGAGCGCCCCTCTCCCTACCAGAGCAGAGAAAGAATGAAAATGTTGGGGTGGATAGTGGTGGTAAAAGAAAACTATCGAGCGGGAATCGCCGGAGGAAGCGGGGAGGTGACAGCTCCCGCTCTCCCAGTTCTCCTGTTTGGCTGGACTGTCTTGCTCCATCCTAGGCTAGCTCAGGATGATCCCTGACCTTTGCATTTAAAAAAAATTTTTTTTTTAAATAATGATCACGGGAGAGAAATCCTAGTTTCCTTAAATCCCTAGAATGGTTAGCAAAAATATCATTTTCTCACTGCATGACAATATTTCTACATTCAAATCAAAAGAGGAAGGCATTTAATGGAGGAAGGGAGAAATTTATTTTTTTTAACAAGTAATCACAGGGTAAGTCACCTGCAAACCAGCCGAGCCCATAGGTTGTATTACATCACTGGCCTCATAAGGGATGGGTGTTGGGGGGGGGGGGGGCAGATTTTTTTCCCCTTGTCATCAGGAAGATGTTTCTAAATCAGTTAAGTTTTGTGGTTTAAAAAATAAAAAATAAAAAAACAGGAAAATAGCTGAAACTCTGGGCACAGCACAATGCTTTGAAAAAATACATTGAACCAGCCTATAAGGTCACTGAGAGCTTGCAAAACCCACAGTGCTTACACAGAGTGGAAGTTTTCAGGCAAGCCTGCTGCTAAATCATTAATATAAACAAATGGAAGGCAGAAGAGGAAGGTTCCCTTGTAACCGATCCAAATAAGAGCACACGCGCGCGCGTACACACACACACTCACACACACTCTCACACTTGCTCACACACACACCCTTTTCACCTTCTCTGAGGATGCCCACCTTCACCACAAGACAGTGGGAGTCCAACCTGAACCTTAAGACTCAAGCACCACCTCCTCACACTTCCTCCACCACCACCCCCAAAACCACACTTAGCACACTCACACACACATATATATATACTTCAATTTCTCAACAGCTCAGGAAATCCCTGTCTCAATTCAATTTTGTCTTCTTGAGATCCTCAGAATGTCCCTTCTCTTTCTCATTTGAGTCAGCCCCTTCCCCAGAAATTATAATAATAATGATAAGGGGGAAAGTGCTGAAAAAAAAAGTATCTGCCCAAAATGAAGTGATGGGCACAAGTCCTTTTAGATTAACCATCCAGGGAAACAGGAGAAAGACTTTTTAAAAAGATTTTTTTTAAATCTCAAACATTCTCTGACTTTTTGCACCTCTGGAGCAAAAGGACTCAACTTCCAGGAGAACTGAAGAGGAGGGAAAGGCAGTTGAAAAGCCATTCCCATGGTCAGCTGAGGCTCTTCGATCCAACATTCAGGAGGAAAAAAAAAAATCTAGGTTGGTAGCTCCCAACTGAAAACTTCTACCCTCTCCGGAGCTACAGCCTCCGGAACAGAGAAGCACCTGGAGTTCTTTCACAGCCCACCTGCCTTTGCCCCCAAACCTTACCTTTCCCGTCCAATAGAAGATTGGGGATCTGTTTGCCGTTTAATCAACTGAGTTTGCTGGATCTGTTTCCTCTTTGGGAAGGTTCAAATTCCAGAATCTTTCTCTCTTCTTTTCCTCTCTCTGAGAGGGAGTGACTGGGAAGAAGGGAGGAGGGTGTTGGGGGTGCGAAAAGCAGGTCCTTGGTGGTTCGAGATGCCGGCAGCTTTGCGAGGGGAGGATACGCTCTCGCCTCTGCCTCTCAGTGAGTTGCATGCAAGAGGAGATGTGTAGGGCTGAGCTCCGAGCCTGAGACTGCCGGAGGAGCCCAGGAATTTCACGCACTCCAGAGCCGGCCCCTCCCTCTCCCACACAGACCCAGGCATTTAAAGAGACAGCCAGGCTGCCTGGCTCAGGGCTTCACCTCCTCCCTGACTGTTTTGCAAACAGCTGAGAAGATACCATCACAGAGGGGCCCTCTGCAGGGGCCCTCTAAAACTAAGGGGGACGGTGTCAGGAGCTCGGCTCTCCCCTTACCCCAGCTTGAGGAAGGTTCTTGGCTAGAACTGGAGCAGGAATTAAAATAAAGATTAAATCCTCATTTACAGCTTGGTAGACTAAGCCACTTCTCACTGCTGAAGATGCATGTGTCTCATCACAGTCTGGGGAGTGCAGAGGGCCCTGACCTAGGAGTGTGCCTCAGTTTCCCTAAGAAGTCATTTCTCCTTGCAAAATCAGGGCAACTCTTGTGGAGGTCAGGGCTATAACTAGGACACAAATCCATTCCTTTCACAAGCACTTAGAATGGTATTAGGATGAGGCACAGTGCATGGGATGAGGGCTGGGGACATAAAAATGGAGGTGACAAATGGGGCTTTCCACTCAAGGGCTCCTACTTGGGAAGACAGAGGTACAGCCCACCCTCCCTCTAGAGAAGCTGTTGGCTAAGAGAGACAGAGTCAGAGATCAAGTTCTGTGGCAGAGCAGGCAAATGGCTCCCTTCTGTGACTTTCACCCTGAACTCAGGACCTAGGTAATCCCAAAGCACCTCCAAACTCTTCAAAATCCACCTCCAGTTTCACTGAACTCGTCTGTGCCTGAGGAAACATTTCCCCAGTCAAGCCTAAACAAGAGATAACAGTCGGTGGCACCACACACATTTTGTTCAGAATTAGGCCCTGGAGCCTCACAATAGGAGAACAGCCCCCCACCACCCCCTTTCTTACCCTGCCTCCCCTTAGAATAGCCACAGACAGCTGTTGGGTGCTTGGCACATGCCAGCACATGGGTCATCTCGTTCAGTCCAGTGAAGTCAGTGCTATTGGACAGTTGTCCATCTTATAGAGGAGGAAAGCTTTTGGGAGGCTTCCCAAGATCACACATCTGGAACTAACCAAGAATGAATTTGAACTCAGGTCCTGCCTACTCGACCACACTGCTATTGTGCCTCCCTTCCCTGGGGAGTGGTTCTTACATTTCTGCCTTTTACTGGACATTCTTCCAGCCAAGCCAGCATTGCCCAACCTAGTAAATTTGACAGCACATGTACTGGGCATTGTGCTCACAGGAAACAAAACGGGTAAGTCAAGATCCCTGCCCCAAGGTAGCCACTATGCCCTGGAGGAAGACAGAGGTATATCCCTAAAATGCAAGGGGAAAATAACAAGCAATGTAAAGGTAGCTCTGTGAGATTGCCAGGGTTGATTTGGAGATGGGAGCTATCAAGGCAAGCGTGGTGATACAGTGGCACATGGGGCTGGGCTTGGATAGACATACAATGCCAGCATTCCCAGCCTACTTCACAGTCTAATTTATCTTTACCTTCCAGTTCATATTCTCATTTTCTTATCTGGGTCCCTGTCTTCAATACCTCCATGGTTCTCATCACGTATTAGGAACACAAAAAAACATGCCAGACAATTTCATGCATGACACCTGCTTATGTTAGACTTGCCCTGCCTTGCCACCTGACTGTATAGGTCCTCCTTACCTGGCCTTTTATGAAGCCCATACACATTATTTGTTCTCAGGATATGGAGGAGAAGTTCATAGGGTCAATGGCATAAAGTTGGGCAAGCTGTTTGCAGCTCTTAGGGGAAGAGCCATGCAAAGGAACCACCATGATCGAGCAGGACATTGAGAACAACCAGGGCAGCTGAAGACTCACCTTTGAGAATCACAGTAAGAGACCTAGGGGACATGAGGGTATCGGCCCAAAGGAAGAATTTGAGGACTCACTCACTGCCCAACAGGTAGGTGTCAGCCCCCATAGAACTCCTCTGGCAAACTCCAGGACTGGAAAGACATCCCCTTGAGAAGTCCCCTACACATCTGCAGGTCAACCTAGAGGTCAAAGCACATTCTGGATTCCAACCCCAACTTGGCCACTTAAATTCCATGCGATTTGAAGAGTTTTCTTTCCCTCTCTTAAGTCTCGCCATTGTCACCTATCAAATGGAGATAATAATACCTGAGCAAACTTCCCAGGATTGTTGCGAGAATGAAGTGATAAAATACTAGTACACACAGGACACCTGCCCCCCACAGAAATGCTTTACTAACATCCACTGCCTCTGCCCAAAGACCTGTCTCTGCCCCTGCACAGGATTATTAATTTTGGACTGCCCCCTATAGTTAGCATTCCCTTATTTCATCATTTCAGGTTTAATATTTTAGCTTACCCAGGTATCGCCACAATTATTATCATTCATTTGTTTTTAGCCCTTTTGCTTCCCAATCTACTCTGCCTTGTGTATTTTGAATATACTAATTATTATCATTTTATTTCATTTAGTATAGACATGGGCTTCTTAAGTGTTAGTTTCTTTCAATTACTTCAGTGTAACCTTTTAGTCTGCCTTTTATCATGAAATCTCTGGGCTCACTTTACTCATTCCTCCATAGCAATTTGGCTAACTACCATTCTGCTTGCTCCCAGTGATCCAGTTTTCCCCTAGACCAGTTGTCGGCAAACTCATTAGTCAACAGAGCCAAATATCAACAGTACAACGATTGAAATTTCTTTTGAGAACCAAATTTTTTAAACTTGAGCTTCTTCTAATGCCACTTCTTCAAAATAGACACACCCAGGCCATGGTATTTTGTGGAAGAGCAACACTCAAGAGGCCAAAGAGCCGCATGTGGCTCGCGAGCCGCAGTTTGCTGACCACTGCTCTAGATAGCTGAAGATGGATATGTACAAAGGAGCATAGAGAGACAACTTCAAAAACAATAAGGCAGATCTCCTTATGTGATGCAACCAGAAGCACAAAGCAATAGCAGGTGTTTGTCCAAATGGCAGTGCCAGGTCAGCTGTGACACTGATTTTTTTAAGGGAGGACTCAATGGAACAACTGAAAATTCTGAGGATGGACTTCCAGTACTTGTCCCTGTGTCCTGGGCTGAGGGGGCCATGATATGAGAGCATGAAGCTAGAAGCTTCCCTTGTGGGCCCACCTTCCTTCCCTGCTTGTGCAGTTTTTGCCTTCACTCAGTTCATGGGGAGAACAAAAGCAAGACAGGTCTATTTCAGCTTTTCTCAAATGGGCCACGCTACAACTTTCAGGTGAAGCAAGGAGCAGTTTCATCCCCACTCCAAAGGATAAATTGTCCATGACATTCCAGGAACATAATTACTTTAATATAACGAGGATAACGACAACACATCACCCTGTTGGCCACCTACTTGTCAGTATCATGGTTAAGATCACAAGGCTCTGCCAAAAGGACATTGAGGTTCAAATCCCGGCTCTACCATTTGCTGGCCATTAGACCTTGGCCAAGTTACTAACATTTCAAGCCTCAGTTTTCTCATCTGTAAAATAGAAATGATACCATCTTCAAATATAACCTGGGATGATTAGATTAGAAATATCTATAAAAGCAAATGTAAAGTTTACAATAAAGTATTGGTAATCATTATCAAAGTGGATTTAAAATATTTAATATCTGAAATGATATGGGCAGGAACAAATCAGACTAGAAGTTAGCCATAAGCCACTGGTGTTATTACCCCCTGCCAGGTACTGAGGTAAGCACTTGGTATGCACTAATGCTTTATCTCATTTAATCTTCACAGCAAGTTGTGAAATATATTAAATTATTTATTGGAATATGGTAAATGCACATTTGTAAACATGACTATACCTATAAAATCAGGGTTATAGGTAAACATACCTAACATACATTCTTGATGCTCTAATGACTCTTGAATGTGAATTTCAAAGGTTGCTTTAGCTGGGAATTGTTGTTTTGTTTTTTTTAATGTCATTGTAGAGGTTCATTCCTTTAGTTACTGATTCTTTCAGTAATCATTGGAAGACAATGATAATGGCGAATGACCTCAATTTTTTCACCCATTAAATGGGTGTACATACTGTTCTTCCTTTCTGAGTTCTACCCCAACCAACCCTGGGAATATCAAAAGCTTCTCAATCCAAGACCAAGTCACTAAAGACAAGTTCTCAGGATCCCACACACCTTGCTCCTGAGCAGATTTCAAATTCAGCCTCAAATGCTATTGGCTTGAAGCAATTTACCCAACACCTCTTATGAATATCTCTTCTGCTCTTCTTTCCTCTCCTCCCCCAGAATTCTGCTGCATGGCTGGCACTGTCACACACACAAAAAAAAACTGGAGTTTATTTAACTTTCCATCACCTACATGATCATGTTTCCAATGTTATTAATAAATTACTGCTTATTAATTAGTATTATTAGATATGCACCACGCAGTGCAGACAGTACCACAGAGGGGAGGACTTGTACAGAAAGAGTTGTCCCTGCAGCCAGTGAAAGGACACAGGGATCCAACAGCAGTTCTCCTCAAATTTGAAAGCCAGGCACTTGATCAGGAGAACTGTGGCATTGGACAAAAGGAGAACAAGTGAATGTAAGATCTGCAGGTATGTGAGGGCATAAGTCCAAAAAGGAGACAGAGCTTTCCTGCCTTGAGTTGGTTAGCTCCCATGGAAGATTTCTAATTCCTCACATCCATTCCACTAGGGTATCAGCCACCCCCAAGAGCATACAAGAAAGGCTAGCTCCTAGGAATGCTAAAAGTCTCAAACTTTCATCAGCAATGGGAGCTCTCTACCCTCACTTTCCTTTCCTACCTATATCATTGAAATAAGCCTCCCAGCAGGCTCCCTGAATTCGGCAGCCT
This sequence comes from Pipistrellus kuhlii, assembly GCF_014108245.1. Taxonomy (NCBI): domain Eukaryota; kingdom Metazoa; phylum Chordata; class Mammalia; order Chiroptera; family Vespertilionidae; genus Pipistrellus; species Pipistrellus kuhlii. The sequence continues at coordinate 9,235,842 of NW_023425404.1, forward strand.
TTTGCCAGCTGAGAGGAACCACCTCAGAAGATCCAGGCTAGGATGTAAAACGATATCCCTGCTCCTGCATCATTCTCTCTGAGCACCCAAGAGCAAGCAACTTATACTAATAATGACAGAATATCTCAACAAAAACTTTACCAGAAACAAATCTGGGAAGAAAACTATCTCCTCCCACTCTGATCAGAGCAATTTAAAATTTCCTGCTTGGGGATCACATTTTAACATGGTCCAGGTATATTTGGAGTGTTTAATGGGTTTGAATGTTTGAGTGGCAGGGAGTTACCTAATAATACTTGATGGCTGCTTTAAAAAATATTATCATTTTCTCCATTTATGATGGAAGTTCTTATGTGTATTAAATTTCATTCCTCCCACCCAGATAAGTAAAGGCAGATGGGCTGGCAGAGCCCGTCTTTGATTGAATGCCAAGGAGTCAGGGCCTACCTCTCTGGGGAGGAGCATCTACATTAATAAGAGAAAATGCTAATTGACCATACCTTCGCTACTCCCACAGCCGATCAGGGCGAGTATGCAAAGTAACCCAACAAAGATGGTGGTTAATTTGCATATGCTGAGGAAGGGAGGAATGAAGACTGAAGACAGCATAGAAGGAAGAGGGAGGGAAAGTGGAAAGCAAGGAGGCTGCTGGAGGGAAAGCATGGGCAGCAGCAGCTGGCATGGCGAGTCAGGGCCTGCAGTGGTGGCGGTGGCCACAGGCGCAGTGGGGCAGGCTGGCGGAGCGGGGCAACCCACTGCAGCAGAAGAGGTGGGGGGGGCAGGAGAGGTAGCAGTGACCAGAGGGAAGCCCGCTGAAAGTCTTGCAGGCATCTTCCTGCAACAGGCCCCTAGTACATAGTATATGTGGCAAAGGCCCCCAAGTCCAGGTCCAAATGCTGGGGCTGGATCCCAACTCTATCCCATACAAAATTCAGCACCTCGGGCAAGTTGTTTGACCATCCTGAGCCTCAGTTTCCCCTTCTATGCAATGATAGGGCCTACCTCATAGGGTTGCTGTATGGCTTAAACAAGTTAATATTTTCTAAGTACTCAAACAGTGGTTCTCACAGTGTAAAGACTATATAAGTGTTTGCTAAGTTAAAAAAAAAAAAAAAAAAAAAAAAAAAAAAAAAACCTTCCCATGGGTACTACTCCCAGGAGGCTCTTAATAAAAAGCTTCCTAATAATGGCAATATCAATGTGCTAGCTTTGGAATGTCACAGGATCTAGGCCATGAAAAGTGTCAACTCTGATTGTAGAGGTTCAACCAGGCTCATTTCTGATATCTGGCATGCCGTGCCCCTCCCTAGCCCTACATTGGCTCTCTCCCTCTGCTGGACAACCCTCAGAGCATTCCCACCCTTTCACAGTCAGCTCAGCTTCAGCTCACACAGGAAAGACAATACTAACAGCAATGCTAGTGGAGGCCAAACCACGCCCCATCTCCTTCCTCATCCCCAGCAACCATTCTCTCTGACCCACGCACTAAAACTATTTTTAAATGATATACTTTTGCCCGGTTTGGGTGGGGGGCGGGGGAAGAAACACCCTTCCCAGGATTCAGGCAGAAGATGGAATGATTGCCAAATGCTAACAGCTTTCTGAACAGGACTCAGTTAAAAATATGTCTGAAATGGTTTTAACTCAAACTCAAAAAATAGCTTAACTGACTGGGGAGCCATAGGCAGTGGGGGTGGGGAAGCGGAAGAGGGATTCCCTCCAAGGGGCCTATGACAAGCCTGGTTACAGGGACACAGGAGAGATGCCTGGTTTATTTTCCCACATGAATACCTTTCAAAGACACAGACCACATCTCCAGGGAAAGCTGGTTGCTGCTCCATACAAGCAGATGCTCCTAATAAGGGCAACCTGTGTAGCTCCTGAACCCTCACTACTCTGTGGCCACAGCAACACCAGCATGGCTTGTGAGCATGTTAGCAATGCAGACTCTCGGCCCTACTCCCACCTGCACCCCCACCCCAGCAGATACCCTGAATCAGAATCTGCATTTCAACAAGATGCCCAGGTGATTCAAAGTCAAATTCAAATGCCATAGCTACTATTCTAGACTTGATCATGACACCTCAACCATAAAAAGGATTGGACTCAAAATAGTTCTCCCCATTTGACATATGATGAAAATGAGACCCAAGGAGGGACTCAAATAAGGTCACCAGCTGGGTCAGTCTACAGAATCATCCAGAATCCCACCTCTCTCTTAACATTAGGCCCCAATTCAGGCTTCATGGTCAGATCTAGCCAAGGACAAGAGAGAATTTGTCATGCCTTTTTTTCAAGGGGCAAAGATTTGGAATATATGTCAATCACTTAAAGCAATGTTTCCCAAAGTAGGTTTTGTGGGTCACTATTCCTACCAGATACTCCGTGGAAAAGACTCTGATGTTAAATCCTATATAATAAAAGGCTAATATGCAAATTGTCCCCTTGACCAGGAGTTCAACCAGGGGGCAGAGTCAGCCGACCAACCGACCATGGCACCTCCCCCTGGCTGGCCCTGAACCCAATCAGGCCCCCCTTCACTCATTGGAGGTGTGGCCAGCTGGCCAACTTCTAGTGTCTCCCTCCCATTGGCCAGCAGCCAATGGACCCTGATCAGGCAGGCTGGCCAGACCAGATCCATGCATGAATTCATGCACAGGGCCTCTAGTATATGTAGAAAATCCATAATGCATATTAATATATTTAAGTCTCTGAGAAGTCCTGCATTAAAAAATATGCTTAACACTATTTAATCCAATGTTTTCCAATTATTTTACCACAAAACCTTGTTCCCCCACAGAAGACCTATTATGTGAAAAACATCGTGTTCTGAAAAATACATGGTGATGGGATTCACCTCCATTTGTCATTTAATCACATGTTCAACAAGTCTGTAGGAAAGCATCATGTCTTATAATGTTTCTTAAAGGTGGGGCAGGGTGGCAGGATTCCTTTTATAATGACCCCAAAAATGTCATCATTCAACCAATGGTTGAGCACTTCCTGCAACAGAGAGCTCACTACCTTACAAAGCAACCCAACTGACTCCAATATTTAGAAACATTTCATTAAGCCAAGATCTTCCATTTCCTAACAGCTTAGGCAACAATTCCTTAAAATCTATCTTCACCACCAGTGTGCATAGAGAATTCATCACTATTTCTCAGTTACTCTTCTCAGGCAACCCTAGTACTCATAGTAGACTCATGAGACCACTCTGTCCTCTACAGTCCAGACCTTCAAATATTTCTCAGAATCACAAAGTTTTAGAGTTTAGGATATATTAAGTATCACTTAACTCAATCCTTTTATTTTACAGGGGGGGAAAAAAAAAAACATATCCAACAGCAATCAGCTTACTTGCCCAAGGTCAAACAGGCAGTGGAAACTTAACCTGGGAAATTGGATTTGAATAGAGCAGGGTGCTTATGTCCTTTTCTTGGTATCTGAGCTTTCTTTCCTCACCTGGAATTCCTGGGTGCTTGAGGTTCATGCCTAACCTCCCAAGGTCTATCTCAGAGAATCACATAGCCTCCCTGGCACCCCCATCAGTACTGCACTAGGGGCCCAATGAGTCACAGAGCTCACCCAGTGTTGTGAGAAGTTGTGTTCCAGCCTCTCCCTTCCCCGAGTGGCCAAGCTGGGACTGTTCTTCACCCCACGCTGCCTCCTCACCACCACTGCCATCTGCACCCTCCTTCTCAAGGATCACCATCTGCTTTCCTCATACCACTCAGCCGCCCCCAGCACTTTGCTCAGTTTCCTAACCCACTGCTTGAGCCACTCTCCCTGCAACGTGTGATTTCCCTCTTTTTTTTCCATTTTATACAGTCTTGATCTGCTCCATCTTCACCTCTTCAGCCCACAACTTCAAGAGCTTGCATGCTTGCAATCCCCTGCTTTTTCTCTAATGCCAACCCTTCACTAACCTGGAAATCCCATCAGAGCCCTTTGCTTGGACTAAGATTTTGCTGCTAGACTATATGCGTCTGCTGAATACATAAATGAGGTTATTTCTTTTTGCCCTATTCTATCCCAGCCTAGCCCCCCATATTCTGAGTCACCATTACTTAATCCCACTAGATTCTCTTTGTATAAGTATGGTTCCTTCCTCCAAAGCTGGCTAGATACACAGTAGTTACAAATGTAAATGTAGAGTGATAGGACTAGGTCACTGAAAAATATTCCTAAAGATGACTGCTGCTCTTTCTCTCATTATGAAGGTCTACAGTGCAGAAATCAGTGATCGCATCTACATATCTATAATATAATAATAAAAGCATAATATTCTGATTTGACCAGACATCCTCCAAGATAAAGCCAGGGCCGGGAGGGAAGCCCTGGCCCCGGGTGCCAGAGAAAAGCCAGTGCTGGCAGCAGGGGAAAGAAGGCCTGCTCTTGCACAAATTTCATGCATTGGGCCTCTAGTATAATCATAGTTAGGACTTAAAAGTTCTCAATAAATATTTGAGAAGTAACTTTTTAAAAAATGTTTGGACATTTATGAAGTCCATAAGGATTTCCAATTGTTTAGCATCTATTCTGTGCCAGACATTTCATATATATTTTCTCATTTAACACTTGGAAGTATTCTGTAAATTTGGGAAATGAGGGTCAGAAAAACGATTCCAATCTTGGGCGCTCTAGCTTCCACACATGCATTTCCCTCTTCCTCTCTGTACACCCAAAGGCATCCATTGAAAGGGTTCAACACCAGGTCATCTATCCCCTGATTTCTCATAACAGAAATTAGTCTAAGTTCCCTACTTTCATTCTCTCTTTTCCAATAGGTAGTTTGCTTCTTCTCTGACAACCTCCCTCCCCCCCCCCCCACTTTTATGTCTGTAGTCCCTTGAGACGCTCTTCTTACCCTGCCCATTTTTTACTCCCCAGGGACAGTTGCAAATACAGACATCAGCAAACAGAAGTTCTGCATCAAAGGCTGCTTTGGAGGCAAACCAGAGTGCTGTGTGAGGGTAACTGTGAGAAGCAGATTTCAGTGATTGATACCCTATGCGAAAATAGATTTTAGGAAGTTGTTGACTAAGAAAATCTCAAAATATAAAAATCTCGCATGTAACTATGGGGACCAGAGAATCAACCTCTTCCCCCACCAAATGCCCTGATGCATCTGCTTCCAAACTCTGAATTAACTAGTTCAAGTCTTCTCTCTACTTTGCAGTCTCTGATAAGTGAATAAGTAAGCATTAATGATGCCAAAAATGGGAAAGGAAAATATTTAGACATCCATAAAACTAACCAAATAGGACTAAATCACCTCTGAAGAATCCAAATGTATCAACAGCTTCACATTCTTAGTTTTTAAATGTTAACTCTTTACTTTGCTTTTCCATGCCTCATCACCTTTTCTCCAATTTATCTTCAAATTCATGTAATAAGTGTGGGTCATTTTGAAAACTGATTATCCTACCACCTCTTAGAATGGCTGCAAAGGCCTGAAGCATGTGAGGACTATGTTGCTGAGAATGGATAACATCTCTAGTGTAGACATCAGGAGTGGGGGACACAAGATGCCCTTTTGACTTCCTGGAAAATGCCAGGAAAAATGATGACATGCTTATGTCAGGTTAACTTCCTCATTCTCCTAAATCACACACATACTCCTTCTTTCATGTCAATCTCCAATGTAAGTTAACATGCAGAACAACTCTGGTGGAATGGTGAGGTATGCAAATATAGCTACCAAGGCCTCCTTGCTTTGGCTCCCAGAAGCTGGTGGCCCTTGCTGATTGGAAGTGGTCCCCCATCCATGTCTCTTTATATAAGCCTACACTGACATTTCCTCCCTTTTTAAACTTGCTCTTGCAAATCTCTCCTAATCCGGAGGACTTTATCAACTTTCTCTGGATTTTCCTCCAAGAGCCTACCAAATTATTCCTGGACATTAGTACAATATATTTATTGATCATCTCACATTCCAAGTAGAGGGAATACAGCAGTAAACAAGATAAATATGCTATCTTCATTACCTTATAATAGAGATGAGGCATATAAAACCATAAAGCACATAAGCAAGTGGATACTTTCAAAGAGTCAAAGCTACTGTGAAGAAAACAAACCTATAGAATTCAATAAAAAGTGGCTCAGGAAAGGAAGAGCTGGTATAAGTGTACATATATCTCCTTTTCTCCCCCCATTTACCTTCCCCCAGCCTCCCCTACCTCCTGTCATATGCCCTCATCCTACCCCATCCCCAGTGTCTTGTGCCCATTGGTTGTGCTTATATGCATGCATACAAGTTCTTCAGTTTATCTCTTCCCCCTCTCCCCAATATTCCCCAGCCTTCCTGCTGTAATTTGACAGTCTGTTTGGTGCTTTACTGCCTCTGTATCTAGGAAGAGCCATTTTAGACTGAATGGTCAGGAAAGGCTTCTCAGGGGAAAAAATGGATCTGAATCTTGACTGATAAAAGGTAGCCCACTAAGCATAATATTTTTTTCAAAATGATGAGACAAATATTACTTGGTTAAATTCCAGCTAAGATATTAATAAAATTTCAGAAATGGCATTAAACTGTGTCATTCTTAGGAGTAACTCAAAGTAAAACAAGGTGGCAGACATTTGTTACAGGAAGAACATGAAATCACAGGAGAAGCAAGTCATCCAAATACTTTTCTTACCTCAGGGTACATGGAACTACTTCTCAGAAAGTTATAATCTTTAGGTTTTTAAAGCCTACTAACTAAAAGAATGAACCCTGGAGGCAGACTACCTGGTATCAAATCCTGGTTCTGCTATTTACTAGCTGTGTGATCTTTGGCAATCTCTCTGTACCTCATTTTTCTGCTTTATAAAATACAGTCATGTGCCACATAATGATTTCTCAGTGAACCATGGACCACATATATGATAAAAGTCCCACAAGCTTATAATGGAACTGAAAAAGTCTTGTTGTGTAGTGACACTGTAGCCACCTTAACATCATAGCACAATTAATTACTCACTTGTTGGTGGTGATGCTGGTATAAGCATACCTGCTGCTCTGCCAGGCAAATAAAAGTACAGCACATACATTATATTCATAGACTCTACCACCTAGGTTTATAGAACCACATACACTATGATGTTCGCACAACAATGAAATCGCCCAACAATACATTTCTCAGAACATATCCCTACTGTTGGCAGTGCATGATATAGTTATAATAATGGTACCTACCCCAAAATATGTTTGTGAGAATTAAGTAAAGTAATACATGTAACGCACTCATAACAAATCATAGAATACAGTGCCTGCTCTATATACATAACCATTGCATTGCCAGGTACATCTTCTTATGAACACCCATGCAGACCTCAGGGCATAATTCTAGCCCACTCCTCAGGGAAATCAGTGCAGAGACCCCTGTGCAAACTGAGTGATCCAGATCCCAGAAGGAAGCTGATTCTCAAGTCTTAAAGGAATTTAAAAATAGTCAGAAATAAAGATTCAATTCAAATAGAATTATAGTGACCTCAGCTATTTTTAGAACCCCCTTGAGCCATCCAATGGCCCTCCACTATTATACTCACATTCAGTTTATGGAAGTCACAAAGGGGGCCTGGCATTCCCGGGACTTCATCCCAAGTCTCTTTTTGGCTACAGCCACTACCTGAAGTCCAGAGCTGCCAGTTACCAGATATAGTACTTGTCAGAGAAAAAATAAGGACTTCCTGGAGTCACAGCTCATGTGATTCCTGTGTGAGCTATAAGTTTGTCCAAGACTCGGCACCTCTAATATGGTAGGCAGATTAAAAGTGACCAAAAAATGTTTGAAGAATAAATGAATTGTGGTTTTTTTTATTATACTTATGCTTCAGGTGAACAATAAATATACTCCCTGTAATTAACACAACCATCTACTTTTTGCCCTCACCACCAGGAAGAAAACTAAACCAATAAAGCATTCTAAAACAATCAGTTGGCATCATAGAATAAGAGCAAATGTGCATGTGGTTATTAGCTTTTAGGGTGGACTTCCATCCAGCAAACCCTCAGCAGCCTGCTACTCTGGTTTTATCTCATCCCTCCTGTAGGGCAATAATGATCCTTAAAGCTGTTGTGGACAATTTCCTCTCCAATTCCCTACAGAAGTATGCTGCTTCCAGAACCATGGAGAGCTCCCAACAGTTGCCCTCTCGTTTTCCTCAGCACCACGGAGACTTCCTATGAGGCTCAGCAAGTGTGGGACTTAATTAATATTTCTTCCACAATCAGTGACAACTCCACCAGGAATGGCAGACAGACAATCCCTAGTGGAACCATCTCCACTGCAATTCAAATACTGGAACAGGGCAAGAGGTGGCTGGAGTAAAAAGTGTCCCAAAGCCCAATAACCATCCAAAGAATATGCTAGGGAGAGTGAGCCTAAAGACAACTGACTGATGATTACTGCCTCTTTTGTGCCACATCAACATTTTTATTTTCCTTCCCCCCGCCAACAGAAGTTAAATACCCAAGGTGATCTGTGTTCAGATCAAAGTAGCTGCACCAGACAAAAACTGATCTTATCTGAATGGTGACTTTATCCACTTTGGAGAGCAGAACTCATTACAATAATAAGGAGTGACAGAAATGGGAGGAATCGCAATCACAGCAGGGTCAAGACAGAATTTGCTTCACTACCATTTTAGATGACTAATGCTAAGCTTCCTTCCTATAAACGTCATTTTTCACTTCAGCAGGAGGTCCAGGGTCTGAAATTATTCTAGCTGACTTGCAGAATGCATGACTTTGCACCTGATTTGCAATACATGTCTGCTTCCTCTTACCAAGTTCAGGGATATTTGTTTAATGGTCACCTGGCCCTCTGCCTGCCCCACTGTGCTGCTGTGAGGAGGTACATCTCTTGGAGGTCAGGTGCTAGGATACCAGTGTTCAGGAAGGTCTGAGAGTATGTAGGTAAGGAAAATAGAGCATGAGCTTACAAGCATAGAAGAGGTATTTACACTCTCACCAAAAAGGGCAGGGAAAATAAGTTAAAGCAACTGCATGTGCTTAAGGTAATAGATTATTTCTAGATCTGGCCCCCTCCCTTGGTCCCCTACTCACTAGCCAGTTTAAGTGGGAAGATTATATAATTACTTGGATTCTCATCCTTGAATATATAAGTATTTTTAGTCTCATCTCCTCAGTACCTCCCTAAATCCTAGCCAAGGGGGATAAGTTGCCTTTCCACAGACTTGTTGCACATTTTTTTACACCTCCATGCTCTCACTCATGCTCTTCCCTTATCCTAAATTCCCTCCTGACTACTTCCTCCTCTTCACCTCCCCACCCAATTAAAATCATATCCACACTTCAAGGCCCAGGACAATGGTCACCTCCTCCATGACACTGTCCCTAAGTCTCCCCCGTGATAATTTTTCACTTCCCTCCCTTAGTTCTCACTACAGGTTATTTTTAACTCACATTAGAGCTATCTGCTTGTATGTTTCTCTTCCCCTCTAGATTGTACACTCCTTGAGAGCAAGAATCTTTTTATTGTTATTGTTCATCCTCACCAGAGGATATTTTTTCTATTGCTTTTTAAAAAGAGTAGAAGGGAGGGAGAGAGGAAGGGAAGGAGAAAGGAGGAAGGGAAGGAGGTAATGAGTGAGGGAAAGATGGAGGGAGAGCAAGGAAAAAAGAGAGAGAGATATCACATCAACTGGTTACCTCTCATGCACACCCTGTCCAGGGACAGGGAGCAAACCAGCAACCTAGCTATAGTGCACTTGACTGGGAATTGAATCTGTGACCTTTTGGTGCCCAGGCCAATGCTCTAACCACTGAGAAACACCAGCCAGAGCAAGAGTCTTTTTAATATTTATATTTATGACAGCAAAATTGCACAGTTCCTTGCTCATCATAGGTATATCATAAGTTTTTTAGTAAATAAATGACTGAACAAAATTTTTAACCATATAATGCAAAAACCCAGAATATTTTCCTCTTCAATCTTCTGCCTGAAATCTTGTACTATAAACAACTTGGAAATGACCAAGTCTTTCCAGGTACTGACTTTTCTCCCACAAGTTTAACAAGGAGAACTCAGGGGAGAGAAGAAGAAGAAATGGCCTGAAGTATCTACAATACTTCCATGGCTAGGGCTAGAACCACAACCCCAGAAGGACCAGGACAGAGCCTTTTCTTTAAAATCAGTACACACCTCACTGATTCTCACATGGAGCTCTGGTGGCATCTCTCCAATTGATGGTCAGATTCTAGACTTCACTTCGGGTTCCAAAGTGCTTCCTTGATATTTCCTACCCTAACAGACTTATCTGAACCTAACTTCTAGCTTTTCAATTGGTGAACTCAGAAATCACTGCAACATCTCTCCGATTTTATAAGTTCTAGGTTTTGCTCCAAAATTCTTACCAACCAGCTGTCTACTCTGTCACTGAACATCATGCCCTGGATCCTTTGAAGCACCCCTGTGCCAATTGTCAGTGCATCACCCCAAGAGTAACTGTACATGTAAGTATAAGTGTAACCATGACCAAACACAGCAATATGCATGTATACATTTGTTTACACTCAGAGCATCACCCTGTGTGCCATTATGCAAAGGTTAATGCACACTCCCATTAGGAACAGTGCACTCCTCAATGCCTCACATAAAGAATGTTGGTAAAGTTGATGCCAGAAAAATACCTCCATTTCTTCTCTCATAACCTTACTACCTAGGAGCAATTGTTGGTTCTCAGCACCTGCATTCTCCACATGCAGCACTCTTAGTATTGAGTCTGACCTGTTGGAGGAGGAAGTGAAGACTGCCAGTCTCAGATGGAGCCTGCCTCATCGCTGCATCCTCTGGGGGAGGCTGGTACTGGGCTCTTTTTTCCAGCTTCCCAGCTTCCTCATTTCAGGCATCTCCCATCACTGGCTTCATGCGGCACACCCACATCTCACTCAGTTCCTTTAAGATTTCTTGGCTGACACTTCATGGATGAATTATGACTTTCCCACCTTGTTCCGCCCAAGGGAGACTGTGTCCTTGGCTTTTCATTTATCTGCTTCCTGAGTCCTGAGCTTTAAGTGGGTTTTGTCTTCAAGGATAGTCCAAGAATCTTTCTTTTCCTGCTACCCACACCCCCTGACGAGATGAAGAATATGTAGGATATGTGGGGTGAAATGGAAGAGAAGGGAAAGGTAGAATTGTACTCTAATAGATGCAACAGTCCTGTACCCTGAATGACTGCTGAGTTCACAGTCATTTCTGAGGACTGAGCAGCAAATATTCTCCCAGGTTGTTTCTCTTTTTTGGCCAGAATCAAAAGGGTTAAAGCAGCAGTCAACATGTAGTAGAAGCATTACACTAATTGAACTTCTAATCTCTGCCCCTTCCAGCTCTAGGATCTACCTGTCTTGAGCTTCAGCTTCCTTGTCTATAAAATGGAGATCATACTTAACACAGGACTACAGCAACTAAGCCAGATGACATGAGTGACAGAGCCTAGAACAATTTCAGGCACATAAGAGAAACAATTGTTCCTGAGCCTTCGGGGCAGGACTCCAGGACTTCCATGGCGAGTGTGGACTTGTGGCAGGTGGAAGCAGTAGAAGCAAGTGTAGGAGGCCAAGGTCTTTTGTTCTGAGCCCTGGCTTCTGTAGTTGCTAGTTGGAGCATTGTCCTATACACAAAAGGTCAAAGGTTTGACTCCCAATCAGGGCACATACCTAGGTTCCAGGGGTCCCCATTTTGGCAATGACATCACTAGGTTTCATGGGGTGTGTATGAGAGGCAACCAATTTTGTTTTTTTCTCTCATTGATATTCTCTCTTCTCTCTCTCACTCTCTCTCTCTCTCTCTCTCTCTCTCTCTCTCTCTCTCTCTCTCTCTCCCTCTCTCCCTCTCTCTCTTTCTCTCTCTCCCTTCCTTCATCTCTCTAAAATCAATAAACATATCCTTGGGTGAGTAATGAAACAATAAAACAAATAAATTTTAAAAAGCTTTGGTTCTGGGAGACAGGTTCCCAGAGCAGGCACCTCAAGGTGGGCTGGTCCTCTAACAAGGAAATACAGAAAAGGGAGCAAGAAGACAAGGCTACCTGGATATGTGGGTTGTGTGGTCATGAGGTCAATATGTCAGAAGTTCATGAGCAATTGGTACTACGGAGCCACCACACCAGCTGAGGAGCCTGGGGGCGCCACACAGTGAACCAACAACCTGTGGTTACAGAGGTGTCTTCCTTCAGTGGCTCTGAGCCACTACATGATACAAACATGTTATCCTCGGCCTCGGCACAGGCAGCCACATCAGCAAAGCTGTTTTGTCAGGGGAAGTTGTTTTTTATAGGTAATCATTCACACCTTAAGCACAACTATAAAGATTGAAGAGTTTCTCCCGGCCTGATAATGCCCCCGTCTTAAAGAGGCACTTGCTAAAAAGCCTGTCCTTGCAGCTTCCTTGCCTCATATTCTCCAGCTATAAAAATAATTCTCATTACAAAATAGTCAAAGGGATGTAAAGTACAGCATAGGAAATACAGTTAATAACTATGCATGGTGCCAGGTGGGTACTGAAAATATCAGGGGGGTCACTTTGTAAGGTATATGATTATCCAACACTGTGCTATACACCTGAAATTGATACCAAATAATATGAAATGTAAACTGTAATTGAAAAAAATTTTTAAAGAATTTTCAAATACGCTGCCTGAGGGCCCTGGGGGAGGTATCTGATACACACCCCTACAGAAATCAGAAAGCACCTGACCCTGATTTTTGTTATATGTAAAAAGAAGGGACTAAATCAGGTCTCTTTCTGCCTCTAAGATCCTAATGCTGAAAGCTTCAGCTTTTCCTCCCCTCACCTATTCTAAGTGGCAGCTCCACACTGAGTTATCTACTCCCCCCCTTTGGCAATGATGTCACTTTATAGTCAGGGACCCCAATGGGGCATGAGGACAGGACTTCAGCTGTCCCAGCTTTAGCTCATGGGACTTTGGTGGCCTTCTGGCCTTGATTGTTTGAATACCACATATGGGTCTTTTCCCCAAAAACCACCTTTGGCTGCACATTAGAATCACTAGGAAGCTTTTTAAAAAGACCTATCTATGGCTAAGCCTCCATCACCAGAATTTTTATTAGTTTTGGGTAGGGTTCGTGATCATGATTAAAATAGCTACTGACCAGTAAGGCATGAGTCCAACCAATCAACTTTATCTGTATGCATACACTGAGTGTCAATCCTCACCTTGGGCCTGCTCATCAGCATGTTCGAAAAGCAGCCCAGTTAAAGAACCACTAGGCTAATATCTGGTGACTAAAGAATCCTTCATAAATGAGAGTAGTCCACAGATAAACTGGCCTAAGATGCTCTCTGCACTGGAAAAGCAAGCAAGGAGTTGAGGTCATTGTCACAGGACACACACACAAAACAACATGGTCTTTGAGGCTAGGGTAAATTCTGTCTTTATATTCAGTTCTCTGGTGCCTCTCACAGTGCCTGGCGCATGGTAAGGAGTCAGTAAGGTCTGGGGTATGAATGAACCACCCTGGCCTTCCCCAGGCTTCTGTCATGAGGCTGAAAGACACACAAGCCCATGGAGGATGCATAACCTGGTGCAAACACTGCTCACACACTCGATAACGCAGGCTTTATTTTTATTGGGGGAAGGGAAGGGGATGCTGTTCTTCATTTTTTCACATCAAATGTCTGCAGGGCAGTCATTAAGTAGCATGTTAGGAAGTTGGGATTTCTCATCTTTGTATCACCCACCCCACCCCTCTCCTGGGTCCAGAAAGACTTTCTCTGGGGCTGTTTCCAGTGGCACCAGCCAAACCCTGTGCCCTTGCCTCCAAACACCCTGATGGATGATTCAGCTCTTCCTCCATCAGCTACGTCCCTGGGCCTGCTGTCCTAGCCTGAACCACACTGGCCCCTTGTCCTTGCTTCTCCTGCCACACTCCCCCTCCCTCCCCGGCAGCACTGACCCACTTCTGCCTTCTGCACTGTGGTATGGGTCTGTGGCTGAGTTGGAAAAGGGAGGGGGAGGGGATGGGAAACAGCCAGCCATTTGGAATCTTAATGAGACCAAGTTCATTTCATTATGTTGTCATTTCATATTTCACTGCTTTAACGGTGAAGGCACAGGAGACCCCAGAGGGCCTTTCTGCTTTGCACACAGGGTGGAGAGGCAGGAGGAGGGAGGAGAAAAGGGCTGACAGACAGAAGGAGACCACACCCCTCCATCCACCTCCCCCCACCACGGAGACCACCGTGGGTGCGAGGATGTTCCTCTCCTCTGAAACTATGGATGGGGATGCGAGGCAGACACAGTGGCCTGAAGGAAAGGCCTTCGCCCAGGTGACCAAGGGCAAGATCACAAAGGACAGGAAGGAAGGGGCCTCCTGGGTGCCACACTCTCTCAAGTTCTCAAATACAAACAGAGCTGGCCTCGGGGCATCGAAGAAATTGCTATTATAAATTCAGAGGGTGCACCAGGGGGTGCCTCATTTTCTATTATTGTGGTTGGTCTCGTGAGCCACTCCAGCAATAGGATCTCCAAAGTGCAAGTGCTACCCCCGGGGGCACCGTTAGAAACACATTATTTTAAAGCACCGCAATAAAGCATGAACTCAAACAACTTCATTGAAATAAAGATTAATATAAAATATGTGTTCCTTGGCCTCCTTCCACCCACACACCCCACAACCCATACCTTTTTACCCACACAGATACCTGAAGGTCACCTCTCTGGACCACCTGTGCTGTCTACAGCTCAGTGCTTAATGAAGAACAGGACACTGAGCCTGGGGGACCCCCAGGTGAGGAGGTTGGAAGAAGGCAGTGCCAGGCACAATGTGAATAGCAGAGAGACCACTCTACTGAGATGACAGGTCTGTAGCCAGTGGGATACAGAGACAAGAAGTCTATATCCGGGTCAGGAGCCCTAGGTCCTTCCAGGTTTAGCCACTAAGTGGAGATTGAGCACATTATTTAACCTCTCAGAACCTCCATTATGTTTTCTATGAAGCAAACTAAATTTCTTTCCCATTATTCATGTTTTACAGGTAAGGCAGGTTGTATTAAAATGTCACAAACACAAAAATGCACCATCCCAGCATCAGGTACACATGACCATCTGCTGCATATGGTCCTGGAACAGGGAGGGCCTCAGCTCTCTGGCCACCAAGCCATTGGGGAGGGAGTGAGGCCACCACCAGCAGAGACAACACAACTCCCTCTCAGCTCAGCAAAGCTGAGGGTTGGGGGGGGTGGGGGATGAGGAGGGAGGAACTCCCACTGCACAGGTGTACTTGGATGGGGGTTGATCAAGGGGACACTGCAGGCTTTTTGTGCAAGTCCAGGAGATGGGAAGCCGTAGAGTACAAGTGGGCCAGTAAAAAGAAAACCTGAACAGGCGTCCTCAAACTTTTTAAAGTGGGGGCCAGATCACGGTCCCTCAGAGAGCTGGAGGGCCGGACTATATGAACTACTAATTCCTACTGTAACACCTCGGCTGCGCTCACGGCCCAAAAACCTCTGCGGGCCGCATGTGGCCTGCGGGCCGTAGTTTGAAGACGCCTGCTAGTAGCAACTAGGGCTTGGAGGAGGAGGAGATGGGCTCTGAGAGGAGCAACAAGGAATCTCAACAACCTTGTTGACATCTATAACCATCCCTTCCACTAGAGAGCATCAAGTTCTCTCCTTATAGTGTCTCATCTCCATGGGGGGGGGGGGGGGGGGGGGGGGGAGAGAGTAAGAGACAGCCTTTCCTCCATAGACCAGATGGGGCACAGAGAGCTTGTTTAAGTCGGGAGTCAAAACCTGGGCTAGAAATTTCACATCCTGGTGACTGATCCAGCCTCCAAGCTTGGACCTAGGTCTCAAAGAGGCATATTCAGAGCTAGTTCTCATTTAAGGAAAACTATTATACTCAGATGTGATTGCCTACAATGAATTCACAAACAGAAAATAAAATTCATGCAAGAGGATAGGTGTGTCGTTCACCCAGATTCAAAGAAGGGCCCGGCATTTTCCCTGAAACCGTGTCCCTAGCTGTGGCTCAGCAGGACCGCATGGGCAGCTGGGGAATAATGATGAGGGACTGGTGCAGGACAGAGCAGGGGTAGAACAGAACAGCCTGCAGTCATTACTGCTAGTGTCATGCAAGAGGAAAGGGGCCTAATTAAGTGGGAGACAGATGCCCCCGTGGGCTTTGCATCTCTTACTCTCTGTTTTTGGAAGGGAAAGGGTATTGTCATAAAATAAATAAAAAAGTAAACTGACATCATATATTTAAATTTCAGAAATGAAGAAAAAAAGCAAAAGTGAAAGTGAGATAAAATATGCTGTAAACAAACAAAGCACAAAGCCAGTCTGACAGGAGGGCTCTTTCTTCTCTGGCTCGGCAGGTGCTACTGCCATGCCACACCAGCGTGCCACATGCCAGATGTTCCCAAGGAAAGAACATGGGGTAGGGGATGCCCTTTATCCCATCTCTGAGGGCCAGAGAGTGGTGGAAGCAGGTCTAGGTCTCAGCACCATCATGGTGGAAGCAGGCCTATGTCTCAGCACCATCATTGGCTCTGGGTTGTCACCCTGGCCCACTACCTCTAAGGGCTCATCACTAGCCATTAAGGGGGCCAGACGGAATTTTGGGGGACACAGTGAAGCCCATCTGCAGCCCCAGAAAACCAGAGTGAAGGGAGGAGCAGCCACAATATCTCTGCCTCCAGGAGCAGAGTAGGCATGCTTCAGCATGAAATCCTCAGTGAGCTGGAAGGAAGGGTAGGCAAGAAACACAAGCTCAGTACCAAGGTTGATCAAAGAGTGACAGCAAAATGCACAGGTATACCCTTACCATCCTCCCCCTTTACACTGATGGGATTCAAGGAGAACTTGGAGGTACATGGATTCCCTGTCCTGGGAGTGGGGAAGTAGCAGAGTAGTGTGGAGATCAGTCTTAGAGTTACTGTGGTCTGATCAGAATAGGCTGATGTCAGAAAATGAAAACATTTGAAGATCTTAAGAGGCATGTGGTACCCAATGCCAAAATCAGGAAAGTCTGGTATCCAGGCAGATCGGCCAAGTAAACTAAGATAAAATGAGCAGATTATAAGGCTGTAGTTGCATGGCTTCCACTGTGGACTCAGCAGTTGTTTGCAATTGATTGAGCAAGCAAACCTGGGCTTTGGGGTTTGGGAAATGGATCCAGTGAACTAACAAACTTGTGGACTGTAGGTGCAGATAGAATTCCAGATGTCCAGAGGAAGGATAAGAGCCCTGAGACATTAAAGAGCTTTCCTTGCTAGAAGCTCAGAGAGAGAACAAAGCCATAGGAGATTAAACGTCCAATAGAAAGGCTGCTTTCCAAGATCCTGAGCTCCCTGTCCACAGCAGTGATCCAGTAGCATCAGAGTGGAGGAGATCTCATAAAGGAGGCCACTATCCTACAGGAAAAGTTAAGATCCATGATTGCTTTATATTTCTCTTTTTCCTATCTACCCTACCCCAACATGCCCTCCATTCAAAAGTATAGACATATATCAGACTACCCACATCATCAAATTAGAAAGAAAAACTGGTTGGGGAATGGAGGGGCAACGATTAAAAAATATAGACATCCACTAAAATGCAAGCACTTATTTTCTCTGTTGTCTGCCATGGTCCAAAAGGAGATGGAGAAACTGTTTTTGTTTCTCTCCATTATAACCATCTGATCACAGTGTGCTTATGCCCTCTGTGGGAAGCAAGACATTCTCCCAGGTCAACATCTCCCTTGCTTCAAGGCGCTGCCTGTATGATACAGAAGCAGTGCAGTTCAGGGCACAAAGGGAACTCTGAGATTCCTGTTAGTTGCCTGCCCAATAGCACTCTCACCCCACTTCACATCTTCCCTCCTAAACTAAAGTCCAATTTTGTTCCAATATCAGGCAACCACAGCTCTCTGGAGAACTGGCCTCAGCCCCAAGGAATGAATGTTGATCAGTCTAAGTCAATGGTAACACTGCTTCCCTTGCTAGTGGCTGGTTTTAGAAAAGGACACAGCATGCCATTCTGACCTTTGAGACCTGAAGGGGAAACCTGGGCTTCTGTGAAGCTTTTCCTCTCTCCTAAATAGGAGTGTGGCTGTCTGCACATAACACCATGCTGGGGACATGTTGGTACCATAAGGGGAGACCAACCCAACCAGATAAGCCAAGATGTGAAGGATAGCAAAATGGAATGAGAGAGAATTTGGAGGCATATTTGAGCTACAGGATTAATCAACCCTGTAATGCCTAAATTTGGGCTTTTTGTTCTTACTATTAAAACCACTCTTATGTGGGCCTTATATTACTTGCAACTGAAAGCATTGTAATTGGTAGACACACCATATTGCTCTCACTTCTGAGGCCTCTGCACATGCTTTCTTCCTTCCATCTGGACCCTCACCCCTCTCTGCCATCCTCCACCTGAGTGCTCATTCACCTTCAGATTCATGAGGACTGGGACAATGAACTGTTCACTTCTCTATTCTGAGTCTAGTACATAAAAGACACACAAACATTTCATTCATTCCATCCTAAACTAAAGCCCAATTTTGTTCCAGTATCAAGCAACCACCGCTCTCTGGAGTCCTAATAATAGTTAGGACTTGAAACAAGTTCTGTTCTAAGCACCTTAATCTTCACAGCAACCAATGAAGTCAGCACTATTATTTTTCCCAGTTTTTCAGGTAAGAAAACAAGCACAAAGAGGTTGAGTCACTTGCTTAGCATCACACAGCTAGAGAGTCACTAAAACAGAATTTCAAAGTAGATGGTCTTTCTCCACTGCACAATACAAAACCATTGTTAAGCACCTACTATACTATGTAAGACTTATGGCAATACAATGTGACCATGACATAGTCCCTGCCTTTGGGGGGGCTGACATTTTAATGGGAGGAGACAGAAAATAAATAAGTAACAAATGCATAAAGGCATTGAATGAATGAATGGCATATGAGAAATGCATGAGAGAAAGCAAAGCAATGTGGAATACACCCTGGCCTTGAAATCCCAATACTTGGACTTAAATTCCCACCTCTTCATTATTGAATGGTATGACCTTGGTCCAGTTACTAACCCCCCTCTGAACCAATTGAATTGATATGAAAATACTTGTAAAATGGCCTTTCACCCTATCTGTTCCATAATAGGGCTTAATAAATGATAGTTGAATCTAGAACCCCACAAAGATAAGCCCCATAAAACCAAAGAAGTCTTAGAATTAAAGATTGGTTGAAAGAGTCTATAGAAAGACTGATAGCTAACTCAGTAAAGGGTAATTTATCTTCTTGGTCGAGAAATCTTCCAGAGCCAAGCCAGCTCCCGACTTGCATTATTCCCAAATTATCATCTACATTTATTAGAGACAAAATAGAGATTAGCAAAGTTGGGGATCAAGATATTAATTTCTAGTATTAAGTCACCATTCACCATACAATATGTTTGTATTAATAAACCCAGATCTGGCATGCAAAGATCTTTGTAACTGTCCAAGAGGCTAGCAAGGAGGCCATCATATGTAAAATAGATCCTGGTGGTGGATGTGAACTCCAAAGTCCTAATAGATGGGTTCTGTCTTCTTTTATAATTGCATTAAATTATTAATGTATTTTAATTAATTCATTGGAAACTATCCATTATTTCAAAATGGTAATGTATTTAAGTGGTGATATTTTTAATACATAACCCCTCTGATCATCTTTTGATTGCCCCAATGCAAGGGAAAACCATACATTTACATAAAGTAGAGGAGAGTTAACCCCAGCTAACATTCGTGAAGTTAGAAGCAGTCTTCACAATCAGACTAACATCTTGGCCAGGCTAAGAGAGGTTCTGGATCCTACCAAAGATAATTTTCAAAAAGGTGAGATTGCTACCTCGTCAGTCACCATACCACTTAAAACACAGATGCCCCAAGATGGGGGGAGAAAATCCTCTACCCTTCTTTACAGTGAGTGGTACATGTTCCTTAACTATAGAACCAGAAATCCTATATCTAAAAGAGCACCCTCTCCTTCAAGCTATTCACCTTTGATATCCACATGCTTAAGCCAATGATTTGCCATGGCTTAAACCATTTATGTAACCTGGCATAGCGATATAACATTAAGTCAGATTGATCAACCCAAGAAAACCAAATTTATTATTCTATAGTCATATGAGTTTATAGGTTTTCCCAAAACATATTAGCCAGTTTTGTAATGGAGATAACTATGTTTGGCTCTAAGTGACTTCTGACTTTTTCCAAAAACAAAATCCATCCACTTCAAGAAAAATATTTGCACCATCGAGAATACTGAAAGCAATGTACCACAACATATTTCTAAGCAACCTAAATGACGGTATAAATATTACTGCCTCAATTCAGTGACTAAACATGCATGTGTCATGTATGTGTTTACACCTATGTTTTCAGATGCATAAAATTTTCCAGGAATATGTGCATTAGTTTTGACAGGGGTCTTCTCAGGATGCTAAGATTATAGATAATTTATTTTTTAATTGTGCTTCCCTGTGCTTTCCAAACTTTCTGCAATCAACCTATATAACTTTTGTAATCTGGAAAAAGCACAATAAACACTTTATATATTTTTAATGTGCCACAGACCCTGAAGGCAACTTCACACCAGAAGTTACAACATTTCTTGGCTCAGAAAAGCATCAGTGGATTAAATGCACTGCCTTTCATGCTACAACTTTTGAAGGGCACAACCCTCATTTAGATGTACAATTTCTATTGTGTTTGTTGTTTTTTAAAATCATTCTCCATTAACTTAGGGCCACAGTGTATAATGTCACTCCATCTGTTCCAGAGGAAACTGAGTGTTGTGATGAAGACCTTCCAGCTTGTGCAGTTACTAAGCCACATGGGCAGGACCCAAGGCAGGCCTGCAGTGTGCCAAACACCATTCTGCTACACAAGGTCATGGTCCAGAGCGAGACCCTAGTGAATTTCCTTTGAAAACCCCTACACCACATTCAAAAAGCCTTTCTAAAGGATAAGAAAAGGCATGACCCCATCTAAAATGTAATTTATTGTGTTCTCTATCACAAGACATCCAAAGGTACTAG
Source organism: Pipistrellus kuhlii (assembly GCF_014108245.1). NCBI lineage: Eukaryota > Metazoa > Chordata > Mammalia > Chiroptera > Vespertilionidae > Pipistrellus > Pipistrellus kuhlii. Next base: position 9,256,882 of record NW_023425404.1, read on the forward strand.
TATTGGCAAAAAGCAAAAATAACAGAAACAGTAGCCGCAATGACAAGCTGATCCCAGGTGTGTTGGTAATGTAAGCAAATGGGAACTTCTGCCCCCTTTTTAGTGATCAATTGGCCCCAGGCTCAAAGTGCTTAATGATGTCACAGTTGGTGCCTGCCTGCAAATGGGATAGCGGTGGAAATGTGTTGAGAAATGATTTGGCCACACAGACAAGAAAGAGGTAAGGTTCTTGCCCAAGAGAAAATGGAAAACTTAGATTCCTGAGATGACTTCTTAAAATTTCCAGAAAATCACTTTATATTACAAGAATCAAATTTTCCCTTACTTGGGGCCTCACATTTGCCCAATTCATGACATCATCTCCTCCAACCTTTCTGAAGTGGAATCAAGGAAAATACTCAATAATAACAACAAAAAAGTTTTACATACTGCTGAGGAAAATAAAAAGAAATGGAGGAAGAAAAATATCATGATTTGCAGAAAGACCTACTCATTTCAGCAATTGGAATTTAAGGGTGCCTTTGTCCCATATGATGGTCTAAAAGCAGCTCAGATCAGCTGTGGAATTGGGGAAAGAGAGTGCCTAGAGCAGGCAGAACAGAAATTATTGATATATCTGTCAATTTAATTATTTTTAATCTATAAAAACTTAACAAAAGTCTGAGATTCCAAATAAAACTGTATGGGCAGGAAGAGTTGATCAGGAAGAAAGGATATATAGGAACTACCTGGTGTCACCATATCCCTCACATTTTAGCTGCTAAGATAAACCCTAAAAGGAAATATGAAGTTTTGCTGTATTTAAACTACACCTCAACCCCAACTGACATGGCTCTGTGGTTGAGCAATGACCTATGAACTAGGAGGTCATGGTTCAATTCTTAGTCAGAATACATGCCCAGGTTGTAGGCTAGATCCCCATTGGGGGTCATGCAGGAAATAACCAATCAATAATTCTTTCTCATCATTGGTGTCTCTCTCTCCCTTCCTTCCTCTCTGAAATCAATAAAAATATTTCAAACTACACCTCAATAACATGACTTTTTAAAAAGAGGAGACACAAATGCAGAAATCCTCCTGTGGAATTTCCCCCTTTGCCCCATGGAATTAACTCCTGGTAATGGAAGATACATGGGGATCCTGCCCTGGGCTGCTTGGGCTTTGCATCAATGATGAATGTCAGAGAATCACCTGCAAGTGCTCCCTTTCCAGATGGCCTGGGTATCAAGATATTTTGATGGAGCCTTGAAGCTACTTTCTATGGTAATAAAAACCTTCCTGCTGTGAAACATGTTTGAACTGTTCTGTACCTCTCAAAAACAGACTCCTGAAAGATCCAGCCGTGCATCTGTAATGATGTGAGAGAGAAATTCTTTCCTTGCCAAGGAGCTAATCAGTCAATCAGCATCTAACCTTTTAGGAATTCATCCACACTTCACTGGGCTCCCTGTCTATATAAAAACTAGGAAAGCATCATGGGATATGTGTGGTAAAAGTTCAGCAGATGGCAGAACTTTAAATATGGAAAACAATCAAGCAACCCACAGTTTATGAGCACGTCTTCTTTTGAGACACAGTACTAGACTCTGGAGGAGACCAAGTGTAAAGAGTTTCTATATTTGGTAATTTTTTATCATTCCTGGGGAGATGACTTATTATAAAAACTGAATACCTCAAAAATGTTATATTTTATCTTGTACATATTTTAATAGATTAATAGCTTATAATCATCACTTTCCCGTAAATTAACTCAAACCTTTCTTTATGCCTATGCAGTTTGTGTTAACCCCTATCTTATCATTAGGTGCTATAAAACAACTGTACAAGAAATAACATAGCATGGAATACGATGATGGACAAACACACAGTATGGATAATATGTGCCAGGGGCCTGGTTTCACAAAGGAAATGCAACTAAAGCTAAAGCTTTATGAATGTAAAAATATTCAAGTAAAAGAAAAGAAAACTAAGAGCATGCAAGGCAGAATGGTGGTGTGATCAAAGGCATGGCTGCATAATAATTGCCAGAGAATCCATCACCGAGCTACAGAAGGCCATGGCCCTGAAAGAAAGGGTCATGGCCATTTTAATCCCACAAAGTGACCCAGAGTAAATGCCTGCTCAGCAGGGGAGGGTCGCAGGTATAACAGTTCCTTGACAAAACAATTCTCAAACTTTACTTAGAAATAAATGACAGTGCCACACAATATAGTGCAAGAAAAAATGATGATTGGGAAGAGTTTCAGAGGGATGAGTGGTGTCTCAGTCCCTTCCAGCTGTTGTAGCAGAATGCCACAGCTTGGGTGGGTTACACAACATGTATTGATTTTTCACAGTTCTAGGCTCTGGTCAAGATGGCAGAGTCAGTAAACATTGTGCTCACCTATTCCCTAAACTACATCAAAATTACAACTGAGCCCAGCTGGCATGGCTTAATGGTTGAGCATTGACCTATGAACCAGAAGGTTGTGGTTCGATTCCTGGTCAGGGCACTTTCCTGGGTTGCAAGCTCAATTCCCGCTGTGGGGCAAGAGTCAGCCAACTGATAATTCTTTCTCGTCATTGATGCTTTTATCTCTTTATCTCTCTCCCTCTCTGAAATCAATTAAAAAATATATTTTTAAACAATTACAACCAAATTATAAAACAAACAACCTAGAGAACCAGCTGAAGACCAGCTGAATAGAACTCCTGTAACTAAGGATACTCCTCACAGTTCCGGGAGTTGGAAGTCCCAGGTCAAGGTGCTGGCAGCTCTGTGTCAGTAAGGCCCTGCTTCCCAGTTTGCAGATGCCTATCTTTCCATTGTATCCTTACATGGGACAGAGCAGGAAGGCTGGAGCTTTCTTGTATTTTATGAGGACTCTATCCCTTCATGTGGACTCTATCTATTCATGACCTGACACTGCTCTGAAACCACCAAAGTAGCATCACATTGGGGGTTAGGATTTCAATTTATGAACTTTGGGGGGGAGGGGAGACCCAAACATTCACCCCATGGCAAGTGGATCAAAAGAGATCATGCTGTGATGTTTAAAGGAGATGCCTGGTAGAACTGGAAGTGCTTGCCATAGCGATCAGACAAGAAGAAATAAAAGGCATCCAAATTGGAAAAGAAGAAGTAAAATTGTCCTTATCAGCAGATGACATGGTATTATACATAGAAAATCCTAAAGACTCCATCAAAAAACTACTAGATTTAATAAATGAATTTGGCAATGTAGCAGGATTCAAAATTAACACCCAGAAATCTATGACTTATTTATACACTAATAATGAACACACAGAAAGAGAAACAAAAAATAATAATCCCATGCACCACTGCACAAAAAAAAATTAAGATACCTAGAAATAAACCTAAGGACGTAAAATACCAGTACTCAGAAAACAACAGGAAATTAAAAAAAAAAAAAAAAGAGAGAGAGATAGAAGAAATAATAAACAAATGGAAGAATATAGCGCATTCATGGATTGATAGAATCAACATCATTTAAATGTCCATACTACTCAAAACAATCTATATATTTAATGTAATCCCCATTAAAATATCAACAGCATATTTCACAGGCCTAGAACAAACTCTCCAAAAATTCATTTGAAATTTAAAAAAAAAGACACCAAATAGCCACAGCAATTTTGAGAAAGAAGAATAAAGTTGGAGGGATCATAATATTAGATATCAAACTGTACTACAAAGATACTGTTCTCAAATCTGCCTGGTACTGGGCAAGAACAGACATATAGAGCAATGAAATAGAACAGAGAACTCAGAAATCAACTCAAGACATTATACTCAATTAATATTTGACCAAAGAGACAAGAGCATACAATGGAGTAAAAACAGTCTCTTCAATAAATGGTACTGGGAAATTTGGTCAAATACATGCAAAAAAATGAAACTAGACCACCAATTTGTACCACCCACAAAAAAAAAAAAACTGAAAATGGATAAAAGACTTAAATGTAAGACAGGAAACCTAAAAATTTTGGAAGAATTCATAGGCAGCAAAATATCAGACATATGTCAAAACAATATCTTTACCAATACAGCTCCTATGGCAATGAAAACTAAGGAGAAAATAAACAAATGGTAGTTCATTGAAATAAAAAGCTTCTGCACAACAAGAGAAACTATCAACAAAACAACAAGAACACCCACTGCATGGGAGAACATATTTGTCAATGTTATATCTGATAAGGGTCTAATCTCCAAAATTTATAAGGAACTCATACATCTTAACAAAAGGAAGATAAACAATCCAATCAAAAAAATGGGCAAAGAACTTAGACACTTCTTGAAAGAGGATATATAGAAGGCCCAGTGACATATAAAAACATGCTTAAAGTCACTAATCATCTGAGAGATGCAAATCAAAACAACAATGAGATACCATCTCAAACCTGTTAGAATGGCTATCATCAACAAATCAACAAATGACAAGTGCTGGTGAGGATGTGGAGAAAAAGGGAACCCTCCTGCACTGCTGGTAGGAATGCAGACTGGAGCAGCCACTGTGGAAGACAGTATGGAGTTTCCTCAAACAGTTAAAAATGGAACTCCCTTGACCCAGTAATCCCACTTCTAGGAATATATCTCAAGAAACCAGAAACACAATCAGAAAGGATATATGCACCCCTATGTTCATAGCAGTACAACTCACCATAGCTAAGATTTGGAAACAGCCCTAAGTACCCATCAGCAGATGAGTGGATTAAAAAACTGTGGTACATCTACACAATGGAATACTACTCTGCAGTTAAAAAAAAAAAAAGGAGTTCTTACCATTAGCAACAACATGGATGAAACTGGAGAGCATTATGCTAAGTGAAATAAGACAAGCAGAGAAAGATAAATATTACATGATCTCACTCATTTGTGGAATATAATGAACAATATAAACTGATGAACAAAAACAGATCCAGAAACAGAAGCATCAATCAGAACGTCAAATCTCAGGGAAGGCAGGGGACGGTGAAAGTAAGCGGGAGAGATCAACCAAAGGATTTAATGCCTGCATATAAGCCTAATCAATGGGCACAAACCTCAGGGGGGGTGGGTGCATAAATGGAGGGTGGGGGTAATTGGGGAACAAGGACACATATTTAATACTTTAATCAATAAAGAATTTTTTTAAAAAAAGAATGAAAGAGAGAGAGAGAGAGAGAGAGAGAGAGAGAGAGAGAGAGAGAGAGACTAGCCTACTCCCTCTTAGCTATTCATTTCTTCTCCCATATGCGAAGAGAAAAAAAGGAAGAAAAGAAACTTCTAAGCTCACATGCATATTGTGTGGCTTAATTATCATTCAGACAGCCCTGTAAAACCTTTCATGGAAAACATAGAGTGAAATGACATCATTACTAAAATCTAGAATATTCTTGGATTCTTACAATAAAGAATTTATACCTTCTTCACTGACACTTTGCAAAAAGGTGGATAGACCGAGTTGCAGGCAAAGGGAAAAAATAGCTTAAAATAAATTGTAATATTTCACTGTAATATATCATTCACAGAATTCAACCTTTGTCCAAACTGCATTAACCAGAATGTAAGAGAATGTCCCTGTCTGATGGTAAAGTAAATGCCAAGCCAGTTGCTTCAGAGCTGTGTGCTGGCCCCTTCTTCATGGTCTGGCCTCACTGGCCAGACATTTATCAATGCTCTTTCTGTAGCCATATTGTATGCTGCACCCCAGAGTCAGCCCGAAAATGCCTCAGCAGCACAGCTTTCTGCATTGACTTGGAGAAGTTAAGCTTTCGGCAGGCATCTTATCCAGATGTATCTTCTGCCTCAAGATTGGGTCTTATCAGCAGCTCAGTCACCCTCTTAACCTGTTTCTAAAAAATGAAGATTGGGAGCCAGAAAACGTGATTGAGTGGTGCCCTCTCAGGCTCCTGCACAAGCCCATCTTTATTCTGCAGTTAAATTTTCTGAGAGGTTGAACAACTAGATGTCCCAAACTCAGTGATCTTATTATGGAAACTTCAAAGGAATGTTCATCATGGTTTCTTATGTAGAACAGTACTATATTCCAAAGTTTAAAGTGTTATTCCATCTGGAAGACTATAGAAGATGTGATGTGTCCATGCCATTTGTGTTTTTCTGGGAATATCTTAGAAGAATGGTAGCACTACAACTGAAAGCCTCTACTTTCTACGATTCTGTCTACTACCATGTAATCACTTTCTGTCCAGGAGAGATGCTGCTCAACATCTGGTAATGTATGCCATGGAATTCCAGATAACTCCATCATTCAACCTCCTTCCTTTCAGAGATTACCAACAAGAGTGCTGAGAGAGCCCAGCCAATATTGCTCAGTGGTTGAGCATCAACCTATGAACCAGAAAGTCAAGGTTCAATTCCTGGTCAGGGCATATGCCCAGGTTGGGGGTTCAATCCCTAGTGTGAGCATGCAAGAGGCCGCTGATCAATGATTCTTTCTCATCACTGATGTTTCTATCTCTCTCTCTCCATCTCCTTTCCTCTCTAAAAAAAGTTTTTTTCTAAAATTTTAAAGAGTGCTGAGAGCAACAAACCCCACTGCCTTCCGAACTGGATGACCTCTGGGCTGGTTTACATCATCTATATGAGTCTTCATATTTTAGAGAGTTTGAGATTTACAGAAAGCAACATTGGTCTAGAACTGATGACTCTCATCCCTAAGGAAATGCGTTCTGGTGACCTACTTGGGTAAAAGTCATGGTGAGGATTAAATGCTTAATATTTATCAAGCACCCGCAGTGATCTATGTCCTGTTCCAAACCTAGAGAGGAGGCATAACTTCCCTTTCAATCAAGTTAATGAGGAACTGATTTTTGAAGCTTTTTAAAAACACAAAGTACAGTACAATATTAAACACCAATCATATGGAAGGGTGCTTGATATGGAAGGGATAATGTGAGCAAATCAATAGCAGATCTATAGCTCTTTCCCAGGGTGGTATTAGAGAGCTTTCATCCTCAGCAGCACATCACATTGGCATTGTGCTCGATGCTCAAACCATGTTAAGAATCAGAAGGGGACCTCACTTCTTTCTATGAGTAAAGGGTGCTCTTTATGATCTAGAGACATGGCACAAACAAAATCTAGAAGGGTTGCCTAGGCCAGAATCAAGCAAAAGGTTCTGTCACAGGCTTTTGCAAACGTCTATCACAGTTTCTCAAGACAACTGAGCCACCTGGTGTTAGAAAGTTAACAGCTAAAGCTCTTTCTCTGTCTTCTTTGGAGGGCAAATAAGGCTTTTCCCAAATGACCTTAGGAGAGTGTTAGCCAACATCCTTTACACTTAAGGTGAATTCAGTTAAGCTTCTTGACTTTAATCATTCCAAACTCTGGTCTGGAAACACTCAGAGCATACCCTATATTGGTCAGATTTGGATTGTGCAAATTAGAATCTATTGATGTCTAGGTAAGACACAAAAAACTAAAATAGTTAGTAGTGACTATACTACTAACTACAACAAAAAACTAGCAACAAAAAACTAAAATAGTTAGTAGTGACTATTTATGGAGGATTTAGTATGTGCCAGACCCTGTCAATCAGACACCTTATCTACAGTATCTCACTTACTCCTCACAACCCCATGGAGTATGTATATATGTATTATTATTATTATTGCCATCACATAGATGAGAAATTGAAAGTTGGAGCTGGTAGCTGAAACCAGTTTGGCTCAGTAGATAGAGGGTTGGCCTGCGGACTAAAAGGTCCCAGGTTTGATTCCAGTCAAGGGCATGTACCTTGGTCTCAGGCACATCCCCAGTAAGGGGTGTGCAGGAGGCAGCTGATCAATGTTTCTCTCTCATTGATGTTTCTAATTCTCTATCCCTCTCACTTCCTCTCTGTAAAAAATCAATAAAATATATATTTTTAAAGAAAAGAAGAAGAAGAAGAAGAAAAGGAAGTTGGAGCTGGTAAATGTTGACATTGAAATTGCAATCCTAGAGTATCAGACTCCAGGTCCTGTGCCCTCTTCACCCTACAAACTGCCTTCTAACAATTACAGCTGCCATCTAGTGAACACTTACCCACAAACCATGTTTAACAATGGATGGATTTTATGTATCACCTCATCATACAGGCAGGTAAGGTGAGTGATACAGCAACTCCTTAGTCTACTGAGGACTGACTTCATATGTCACACCCAGATGTTTCCTAAGGGGGAGGAAACAGATGCCACTGCACTCAAGAAGGTTATCATACTCCCAGCTGACCAGCAGTGCATCCCAAGAAGGCGTCAGGATGGGGGTGCAGCAAGAACTCTGTGAAATCCTTTATAATAAAAGGGTAATATGCAAATGGACCAAATGGCAGAACCAAACAACCAATCAAAGCATAATATGCTAATGATATGCGAAGGCCACTCAACTGCTCTCTATAACGTGCACCTGAGGGCAATCAACTGGTTGGCCAGCACTATGAAATGCACTGACCACCAGGGGGCAGATATTCCAATCGGTAGGTTAGCTTGCTGCTGGGGTCCACCCAATCGGGACTGAGCAAGATGGGCTAGACATGCCCTGGAGTCCTCCCATGGTCCCTCACAGCCCAATCCTGCACTGGTGGGGTCCCTCATCCTGGCTTGCACCCTTTCACAATCCAGGACCCCTCGGGGGATGTCAGAGAGCTGGTTTCAGCCGGATCCCGCAGGCCACTCCCCTTGGAAGGGCACCAGACACAGTACTCATGGCTAGCAAGCACTGCTGCAGCAATGCAAGCCTATCCTGATCCTTTAGGACTGATTGGTGTGAGCCAGTGTAGCAGGAACAGTGGAGCTGTGATGAGCAGGAGCAGCAGGTAGGAGCTACAGGTGGCACTGGACTGCGGGTTTTGACCTGATCTCTACAGGCCACCCAGAGGGACCTCACCTGTGCACAAATTCATGCACTGGGCCCCTGGTATATACATAAAGAGCTCCATCTGAATTTGTTTAGGAAGTCTAAATTATAAAGACATTTTTAAAGATACACAATCTTTTCACTTTTAAGAAAAAAGATAACCATGGTTATAATGTATTGCTAAGCAAAAATCCTGAATAGCTAAGAAAAATTCTATTTATCATTCCTTTTACTTTTAAAAGTGCTTTCTACAGTGCTTGCAAATAGTTTGTTCTCCTACAAAGATGAAAGACTCCCCGAGACATTTAACTTCTATCTGAGTTATAACAAACTCCAAATTAGTAAGTCTGTATTAATGAACATATATTTCACCTCATATTGACTTTTTTAAAACAGCTCTTTTCCCAAAAATAAATGGTGTTAGTCTGTTATATCGTTTACTTTTTTTATTGCATCTTTATTGTAGAAAAGTATTAAATATGTCTCCTTTTCTCCTCTATTGACCCCTTCTGCCTCACCCTCCCCCCCCCAGGCCTTCACCACCCTATTGTTTGTGTCCATAGGTTATGAATATATATATTGGATGATCTCTTCTTGCCTTCCTCCCACGCTGGCCTTCCCTCTGAGTTTGATAGTCTGTTCCATGCTTCTATGTCCTTGGATCTATTTTGTTTAACAGTTTATTTTGTTCATTAGATTCCACATGTGAGTGAGATCATGTGATACTTGCCTTTCTCTGAGTAGCTTATTTTGCTTAGCATAATACTCTCAGGTCTCCACATGCTGTCTCAAAGGGTAAGAGATCCTTCTCTTTTACTACTGCATAGTATTCCATGATATAAATGTACCACAGGTTTTTTTTTTTTATCTACTCGTCCACTGATGGGCACTTAGGCTATTTCCAGATCTTAGCTATTATAAATGTTGCTGCTATAAACATAAGGGTGTTTACATTCTTTCTGATTGGTGTTTCAGGTTTCTTAGGATCCTAGAAGTGGGATCACTGGGTCAAATGGCAGTTCCATATTTAATTTTGGGGGAAAACTGCATACTGTTTTTCCATGATGGCCACACCAGTCCAATTTCCCACCAGCAGTACTAGAGTTCCCTTTTCTCCATTCATCTATTTTTAAGTTTGGAAGAAACAAAGTAGGGCTGTGACATGTGCTAGAAATGCTAGTTGCTCCCCCTTTTTCATTTGCACTCCTTCCTCTACACAAAACCCCAATTTTGCTCAGGGCTACAATATACTCAGCTGAAAGCATTAATCTTCCCAGACTTCTGCCTAGGTAGTAGTCACGTGACCCAGTTCTCGCCAATGAGACATAAGAGGACATCTGAAAGGGAGTTCTGAGGAAAGTGTCTATTCTCCAGAATCTGGAGTCCAGATGATAGCACTTCCTCCTCTCCTTTGCCCTGCCTCCTGTATTCTTCCAGGAGCATGATCACAGCTTCTAGAGGTACAGCAACCATCCTGCATTCATGAGGATGAATGTTACATAGTATAAGTGACAAAGCAAGAACATAGAAGAAGCGTTGATGTTCAGTGCCATCCATGAGCAGCTACCCTGGCTATGAACAACCTCTCCCACACTCCTGGGCTTCTCTTGTGTGGAAAAAACAAACCATCTTTTTATATAATCTACTGAAATTAGGGTTTTTATTATCCTCCACCAAAGAGATTTTTTTTTTAAGTCTAATGTATATTTTCAGTACCCAAAGAAAAATAACCAAGACTTAGGATATTTAGAGTTGAATGGATCTGTCAAAGTTATCTAACTGAAATGTAAGGGTTTGGGGGTGTTTTTTTGTTTGTTTGTTTGTTTGTTTTTGTTTTTTGTTGTTTTTTGCTTTTTGCTATTTTACAAGAAAACCAAACAGCAAATTAGAGATGTACCTTGAGTCACAGAGCGAGTGCTCAGTTCAGTGCTCTTCCAATGATTCCACGTTGCCTGCCCTAAAGAACTAAAAAGATTGGAATGAACTAGAAGGAGAAACAGTTCTAGATCCAGATAAAAGCAACTCTGCAAGAGAATAAGCTAGACTCAGTATCTGGATAGAGTCCTAGTAAGATAATAGAAAAGCTCATAGACCTCTATAACTAGAAGTTGGAAACAACTGCTTATTAAACTTTTTTAGCACTCTCCCCAGGCTAAGCTGAAAATAGCAGTGTTGGTTTTATTCTTCTTTAAAAGTGAAAGGTTGCCTTCCTCTTATTTGAGAATAAAGTATTCAAAAGAAGGTCCAGTGTCTGCATTGTCTATGTAGTCTCTACACAGAGCCTATCCCACCTCTAGAGGTATAGAGTATGAACTCTGGAGCCAGGCTGCCCAGGAATGAATCCCAGCTCTCCCATTCACCAGATGCATGACCTTGGGTCAATGATCTGACCTTCCTGGATTTCCATCTTCCCATCTGTAAAATATGTATACTAATAATACTTACTCATAAGGTTGTTGTGGTCATTAACTGAGCTAATATAAGTAGTGTTTAGAAATGTGTGTATGTATATACACATACATATAAATATATACCAGTATACATATAGATGTATCTCATCATTACTGTAATAGCCATAATCACGTGAAATAGGTGACTAGGGAGAAGAAAAGAAATTCCAAGTTCCCAGGGTTTGGTTTGTGGTTTTTTTTTTAGCAAACTGAAAAATGAATGGCTTCCTAATTTGAAGGACCCAACCAAATATTTGTTAAATGAATGAATAAATGACATCAGTTAAAGGAAACTAGCTGCAAGCATTTTTTATGCCTAATAGACTGGAAGTCCAGAAGAATCTTATAAGTTTCAGGAAAGGGTAAAGCAAAAAGCAAAAATTTTAGTCAAGATTTGGAAATATGGCCAGGATTAGTTTAGCCATATATTCAAATTTATAAATAGCAAGAAAATATGTCCTGATACTTCTGGCTCATATTTATTTGATAATATGCTAGAAATAATATGGTATTGAACTTCACCAGTTTTAATAATAAAATTATATTTTTCCTATAAAAGAAACTGAATTGTTATAAATCTGTAATTGAGCCTTAGCAACCCCACTGAGAATGCCAGCACATCTGTAGTAGCTGGGGCTCAGAACACTTAGTCCTGACATCTACTGCCACTTGGTGGACATTCCCCATCACCTCCAAGTCCACATGGACAATGACAGCAGTGGGCTGAGAACCAGATCCCAAACTCTGGGTATTGGTGTGTGACCTTGGACAGGTCATATAATCTTATTTGGGCTGGTGTTCTAACAAACAAAAAAAATGAGAGTCTTGGTTTAGATCATTATCAAGGTTAAGTCCAATAATTCTAAGAAATCTTCTATTGGGATAAAAATAAGAGTTAAGGATATAAATTTTGATAAATATCACAGATATCAAGCCAAGGAAAATCAATGAGTATCTCCAAACCTTGACAAGCTTAGACTATTTTACCTACTTTCAATGTACTTATCACTATTAACCTACATGGTTTTTATCATGATTATCACCTTACTATGGCAGAAAGTGTATCTTTTGCATTTTAAATATCTAAGCTATTGCAATGATCTGCTATGGGATCACATGACACAAGATCTCTGAAGCCATATTCCCAAGAAGGAAGAAAGGGGTTGGGGGGCAGTAAATAGAAAGATTTACAAGATGGAAACTAAAGAAATGCTCAAAACTTAATAGAGAAATCATATTGAATGCCACACCAATTGTAATGCCATATGAAGGGCAGAATTTCAAGACAAAGGTCAGGTAGCTGTAGGGGGCATCTGTTATTGTCCCAGTGTCTATTCCCACTTTGCCTTTTCAAACATACCCTGAATTTTCCATCTAGGAAACTTGCCTGAAATTGACTTCACCCCCAGCAAGAGGAGTTAAGTCCAGATTGGCCTAAGCAATTCTGTGTATCCCCTCTACCTTAGCCACAGTGATTGGTTGGGGCGGGGGGGAAAGCACATGTTAAAGGCTGAATGTTTGTGTTACCCCCAAAAAAATCATATGTTAAAGTCTAATTCCCAATGTGATGAATTTGGAGGTAAGGCCTTTGGGAGGTAATTAGGTCATGAGGGTGGAGGGTGGAGCCCTCATGAATGGGATTAGTGGCCTAATAGGGGCCAGAAAGTCAGTTGACTCTCTTCCCACCATATACCTAGAATATCTTCACCAAAACCCAACCATGCTGGCACCCGGATATCAGACTTTCAGCCTCCAGAACTGTGAGAAATAAAGTTCTGTTGGTTATAAGTCACCCAGTCCATAGTACTGTGTTAGAGCAGTCCAATTATCCAATCAGAGCCAATAAAACTCACTTTTTGGTTGAATGCTCAGAAAAGCAGTTTCTCTTTCTCATGGATATGAATGAAAAGACTGCCAGGAGAAGATACTTACAATCACATTTGACACAAGAGGAGAACCTGCTTAACAATTTGGGTCAATGTCAAGGAATGGGAGAAAAGCCAATTCTGGTCATGTCATTTGAGTCTTGATTCAAGCCTTGTCTAAACCATTTAGTTCCAAAGCAAACAGATTTCCCTTTGGGTTGAGTTTTCCATTATCTGCAACCCAAAACTTCCTAACTGAAACACTTTACTGAGTATTGGAATGAAGACATTAAGAGCCAAATGAGGGTGCATACCAGAATCATTCATGATTCAGAAGACAAAATTACCAAGAGCAAATGAGTTGGCAGAAAAGAAGAACTAGCAGAGAAGGCCTGGTGGAGAGGGATTTGACTGAATTCCACTAGACATAGCTGGAACATGTCTACATTTCAAAAATCAGGCACACACACCTTCTTCCTGGTGTCACAGGATGTCTTATGTGGGAGAAGTGAAGGCAAGAGGCTTCTGGGTTCTATATACCTGTCAAAAAGAGGAACAACTTCATTGATAATCACACTGAGATGCAGTGTTTCACTGAGAAAAGATGAGATAAGTTAAAAAGAAAGTCTGGGATTGGGTGATAAAAATCTTAAACCATTGTGGATACTGTACTTTGGAAAGTACTCTCCAGTTTGGACAGCATGGCTTCAGAACCTGGACAGTGCAGGTAAAATACACCAGGGCCAAGAGATGAATGAAGATGGCCAAGGCAAAAGCTGCTCTTCATCCTTAATCTGGGGATATTTACCCTGCACAGTCCCCTCTCCTGAATCTCCATGTTTAAGATCATTCATTTATTCTTCCATTCAAATAATGTACTTTAAGCTTATGCTCTGTGCCAAGCACTGGAGTTATAATAGTAAACCAAAGATAAAACACACCTTTATTTATAGAGGTATATTCTAGTGAGGAAAAAAAGATAATAGGCAAGCAAATAAATAAGCACATAACAAGTATAAAAGCAAATGCAGTTTTCAGGGAGTGATTTATTTTTTAACTGGAAAATCTTGTGCCCCTGGCTGCTCTTACTACCTGCTAGTTAAATCTCTAATTCTAAATTTCTCTAGAATCTCCACAACTTAAGATTTTACCATAATTAGAACTTTTTATGATGTTATTTGTAAATGTTGCTTTCCCAACATTTTCTCAAGAATTCAACACTGAAAATCTACCTTTTATAAAATTCAAAGCACAACACATTTCAATAGTGATGCTTTAAAATGTATATATGTATCTCCAAAATATTTCTTAAACATATAATGTAGAGATTTCACTTTGTTCTAATTCTTACTCAAAATTTGATCTGGTCTGGCTGGTGTGACTCAGTGGTTGACCCCAACCCATAAAACAAGTCAAGGTTTGCTTCTGGTCAGTGCACATGCCCTGGTTGCAAGTTTGATTCCCAGTGGCAGGTGTGCAAGAGGCAGCAGATCAATGATCCTCAACACTGATGTTTCTATCCCTCTCTCCTCTTCCTTCCTCTCTCTGAACTCAATAAAAACTTTTCTTAAATGTGAAAAAATAAATAAATAAATAAATAAGCACATAAGATGAGGTCATTTAGACATTGATAAGTAAAATGGGAAAAAGAAAGCAAGGTCATAGGGTAGAGTAACTTTGGGAGAGGAAAGTGCTTTAGGTAGAGTGGCATAAAAGTGCTGAAACCTGGATAAAAGAAAGTAGCAAGCCCAGCAGATATTTGGGGAGAGTTTGAGAATTCAGGACAAACAAGTGCAAAGGCCCAAAAGGTAGAACTGTTCAATTTTCAATAAATTAGAAGGAGGCCATTGCATATGGAGCAGAGGGAACAAGGGACATTCTGACAGCAGATGGGTTAGGAGAAAAGGACAGGGGCTGGATAGTGTAGGGATTGGAATCAAGGCTTAGGAAGCAGGACATTAATCAAAATTGACTGGAGAGCCAGAGGAATTGAGGTAAATGAGTGGCATTATCTGACTTAAGTTTTATAAGATCCTGCCTGCATGGCTAATGGACTATAGGACACAAGTGTGGACCCTAGAGAACTGGTAGGAGGCTGTTGAAGGAATCTGGGAAAGAGATATTGGTGGTTTGGGTGTTAAGGGTGGTAGTAGTAGGCATGAGGAAAAAAGGAAAAATTCTTCTTGGGCGTTCTTAGAACCTGGTGTTAATTTTTGTCCCTTCCGTATATCCACATCAAAAATAACAGTAGCTATGAGCAGAGACTACATGCCTGGCATTATGGCTTTAGGTATATACATTCATATGCAATCTCATTTCATCCTCCAACAAATCCTCGAGGGAGGTTGTTAAAAATTGAGTTCCTCCAAAATTCCTATGTTGAAGCTCTAATCCCAATGAGACTGTATTTGCCAATAGGGCCTTTAAGGATATAATAAAGATTAAATGAGGTCACAACTGTGAGACCCTAATCAGATAGAACTAGTGTACTTTTAAGAAGAGGGAAAGAGATACCAGGGATACTCACACACAAAGAAAAGGCCATGTGAAGACATAGGAAGAAGGTGGCCATCTGCAAGCCAAGGAGACAGGTCCCACAAAACCAAACCAGCTGACACCTTGATCTTGGACTTTCAGGCTCCAAAACTGTGAGAAATAAATTTCTCTTTTTAAACCCACCAAGTCTATGAATTTTATTATGGTAGCCTGAGCTGACTAATACAAAAGTATTGGCATTAAGTAGTGAGTAGATATGAGACTTACTGGGTTCATATCCTGGCTTCACACATTAATGTGCCTGCCTCCTTCTTAACCATGATGTTCTACTGACCACCAGAGAAACAGCAAAGACTCCAATAAGTGTAAATTACATCAAAATTGTATTAACCCTACATATCACCAAAGGAAAATGAAGATGAAATATCCGCAGTCTACAAAGTAAGCTATCTGTCAGAATGGCTTCGTTTAATAGATAGGTAATGCCTCTGTTTAATAGATAGATAATGGGAATGGATGGGAAGGAAATACTGCAACCTAGTGGGGGGGAAAGATGTGCCCTTAAAAGGTTAGACTCCCAACACTTAGCACCTATAAAAAAAAAATGTGTACCATCCTTCTGTACTGATTGGAGCCACCACCGTCAACACTTAGCACATATATATGTAAAATGTGTACTATCCTTCTGTACTGGGCCACAGAATCACAGGTTAGCCTAGGAAGAAACAGTGGAGTCTCTATCTCATCCAGATCCTATGTTTACAAGTGAAGAGATGGAGGCCTGAAATGACCAAGTGCCCTATGCAAGTTCACACAGTTAGTGGACTTGCTATGGGACTGGCCAGTGGTAGCTTTCATGAATCTTTATTTTAATCTCCCTGAAAGTCTATATATTTTAGCAGAACAGCATGCCCCATCTCAGACATGCTGCAGTGCAGGCTGACCTAATGACCCAAAGAACTTGAAGTCTCCTGGGGCTCTTCTTGCCATTATTTTAATCCTCTTTTCAAGGATGAGCAGATCACATGACAGACAGGTGGACAAGAGAAAATTTCTCCTGAGCAATTCAGCCCCTGGAAGGGATGGGACATTGTGTTCTCGGCAATTTTTTTTTAATACACACTGGTTTCCTTGCACATTTTGCAATATGACTGCTTAGTGACACACATTTTTCTAATTCACATTCAGCTTCCTATACTTCCTCACTTTCTACAGATGCTTCCGGACTCAGATCACACCAGCTCAATGTCACTGATACACTCATGCACTGAGTTGAAGTTAGCAGGAAGAGGGAGGTGGCATTTTTCCTTTGAGTGGCTGAGAAATCCCCTCACCCCCACATCCAATCAACCATCAAAGTCTTTCATTCCTTCCTTCCTGACATCTCTCACATCTGTTTCTTTTTCTTTACTCCCACTGTCACTACTGTGGTTCAGGACTCAACTGGCTCCTGCTTGGGTGGCTGCTGCCACAGCCTCCTTCTGCTCTTCCTGCCTTCTCCCCTCCGCTCACCCAGAAAGACTGAAGCAGCCTTCTTACTGTTTTCATCACTCCTCTGCTCCAAAGCCTCTAAGGGCTCCTCACTGTCTAAGCTAGGGGTGTCGAACTCAATCAGAGAAGGGGCCAAAATCTAAAATCCAGCCTAAATCGCAGGCCGAATGGTTTACTGAACAGTCATAAACTGTCATTGTGATGGAAACGCAGTGGAGTGCAGTGATGACAGTGCGGTGTGGGCCACATTGCAAGGCCTGGTGGGACGGATTTGGCCCGCGGGCCTTGTGTTTGACACATGTGGTCTAAGCAGTGAAATCCAATCTAAGCTCGGAATTCAAACCCTGTGTATTGGCAGTCTACCTTCCTAACCACATCCCTCACTCTGCCTCTACACAAGCCCTGTGCTCTAACCTACCCAAAGGTCTCCCAAAGATTATGCACAATTTCTTATATATATATATATATATATATATATATATATATATATATATATATAAAATATAAATCAATAATATATATACATTATTGATTTTGTACAAAGAGGAAGGGAGAGAGAGAGCTAGAAACGTCAATAAGAGAGAAACACCGACCAGCTGCCTCTTGCACACCCCCTACAGGGGATGTGCCCGCAACCAACGTACATGCCACTGACCGGAATTGAACCTGGGACCTTTCAGTCCACAGACCGATGTCTACCACTGAGCCAAACTGGTTTTGGCTTCCCTCATCTTTTATTACTTGCTGACTGCCTTCCACTAAAGCCCTATGGATTCTCTAAGAACCAGATTTTTCTTCCTTTATGCTTTCCTCAACAAGGAGTGACTGGAAAGCAGAGGAAGGTCTGCCTTCCTGAGAAATTAGAACACAGAAAGACAAAGTAAACTGAAGATGGCACCCACCTGGAGTCCTTATTTATCTGTCCCTTCTTTAAGGATTAAAAAGACTTGTAATGTGAAAATGGACCACCTGGCTAAGCCAACGGGTGTAACCACTGGATACATATCTAGAGCCAGCCAATTAGTAGTGACCATGAAGATGGATCCCCTCATCAGCCCTGCCTGTGGATTCAAACCTGAGCATTCCAAAAGCTTCTGAACATGTTTCCTGGGTTGTCTCAACCCTCTGTACATTAAATATGCTGATGCACACACACACACCAAAGTGCGTTTGATGAGTGTAGATAAAAGAAGGTAGAGGAAGATGTGAAAGTGGGTATTAGAGGATTCAAGTTAGTCTCTGTTAACCTGCAAACCCTCCCTCATTCCTGCCCCTGGTCTCTAAACCACAGATCATTTCTGGTCTTATGGCCACCATGCAAGTGGGGCCAAATGTCATCTGAATTTTACCAACCCTTGAAACATCCCTGATCCCTTAGGGAGATCCCAGTTGGCCTCTACTTCACCACTCTTCCCAAGCCTGTGCCAGTTTTAACTGGACTCACTGCCCTCTTCTTTTTTGCTACCCCAAGTCTTATGCCCAAGAAAAGAAGTGAAAGCCACCAGAGTCCCTATAATGGGTCCTGGTGAGCATCAGAGGTTGCAGGTCATCTAACTTTTTGAAGGGCTTGGAATAAGGAGGGATGGAGGACACACAGGATCATCAGCCCTTTCAGAAAGCATACCTGATGGAAAAGGAGTAGGAAGGTCTCCAGGCTAAGGAAATAGACTTCGGAAGGCCCTGGGGCCTTGGTATCTCTAAAGAATTATGTTCTTCACCCTGGCCAGTGTGGCTTAGTTGGTTGGATGTTGTCCCATGCACGGTAGGTTCAATTCCCAGTCAGGGTACACGACCAGGTTGTGGGTGTGATCTTCAGTAGGGGATGTGCAGGAGGCTGCCAATAAATGTTTTGCTCTCATATCAATATTTCTCTCTCTCTCCCTCTCCCTTCCTTTCTATAAAAAAAATGTATTTAAAATACTTTTTAAGGACTATGTTCTTGAAGAGTTTCTGGAACAAAACAAATGAGGAAGACAAAAGTTCAAGGGGCCAAGGGAAGCTGGCAGTGGCCAGGCCACTGCAGGTTGACACTCTAAGCATGCTAGAAATTTGCTGATGAGTTTCAAATCAGAAACAACACCCCCTTCCCATTGGGACCTTCCACACCACTTATTCCAAACCTTGTTCTTTCAGTCTCTTGCCATGAGTTGCCATTTATTACTAAACTACAGGCCTAGCACATGAAATTTGAGTGCAGGAATGGTCCCTAGGCCTGGTCTGTGATCAGGACTATCTTCCTAAGTTGCCAGAAGTCGGCCCCACCCCCACCACCACCCATGCCCAGTTCCCCGTTCACCATTGGGTGATCAAAGCCTGCCAGCCAAGGAGGGGTGGTGGTAAAAGGACCAAGAGGTCTGTTCCCACCCACTCCCCAGCCTTGCCCCTACTATGGATTATTCTCTGTGCATGGGACAACCAGTGGGGTGGGAACTTTGGCCACCCAGTGGTATGGGCACTTCTGGTTCCCCATTCTCCATCAAGTGGTCAGTGCACCTCATAGTGACTGGCCGAGCGGTCATTCTGGTCATTTCACCATTAGGGTCAATTTGCATATTACCCTTTTATTATATTGGAGGATTAACAAGCCACCTTCATAAAATCTCAGATTCAGTTTGCTTCTGTGTGGAAGAGGACAGATCCTAGGAGAACTGTGTTGAGGATTACGTGATATACCCTATGCCAAGTGCCCAAGAACCTGGTAGGAAATCAGTCTAACTGTTTTACATCCTCCCACTATCTCAGTGCCAGACCTTGTGTTGAGCCCTGGGATACAATGGTACCTACACATTGTCACTGCCCTCAAGGATCTCCCTACCTTATAGAGCTAGGGAGAGACACAGAACCAGTATTCTGACATAAAGTGAGACACACAGTGAGAGAGGCATGAGCCTAGTGCTACTGAAGGGAAGAGGACAAAGTGATTTCTTTGCCTGGGAATTAGGCCATTGGACCTGGATCTTGGTGGTTAAATGGAACCATTTGTCAAGGTCAGCCCCAACATTTAGGTTCTGTCATCTCTTCCTATGACACTATGGGGAGGTTAAGAATATTTGTTTCCCTAACTTTTCTTTGAAGGACATCACAGGCCAATAGCAAAAGAGCTGACCCTGTCTGGAGAGCTGTGTGTGAGTTGCATTTTAAACAATTATTGTTTTCTCATATCACAACAGGGAACCCAAGGACAGGTTTATATTCTGAATATTTAAAGATTATAATCCATTATAGGAGTGTATTTTTCCCCAGAACTGAGATAATGCTGGGCAACACTGCAGAATTAATTGTCCTGAAGCCATAAATCTCTTACTTATTTCTTGATGTGTTTACAGTGACAACTTGTAAATTCCTCCATACCTATCTACACACACACACACAGGCTTGGGGGCTGCCTGGTTGGCAAGGT
This sequence comes from Pipistrellus kuhlii, assembly GCF_014108245.1. NCBI lineage: Eukaryota > Metazoa > Chordata > Mammalia > Chiroptera > Vespertilionidae > Pipistrellus > Pipistrellus kuhlii. The sequence continues at coordinate 9,277,420 of NW_023425404.1, forward strand.
AAGCCAGGGAGTTGACTGTATCAGTGATAACAACATAATAACAGGAATCATGGCAGCAATTACAATTCAGTGTGTCTTTCCTGCATGCCAGGATCTATATTAAGTGCTAAAGCTACATGATCTCAGTCAGTCCTCATAGCAACCCCATGAGATAGGTCATATTGCCTTGATTTTAGATAACATGATAGACTGAGGCTCAGAGCCTCTCAGAGGTAAATCAACTTGCTCAAGGCACAGAGCGAGTAAGCAAGGTCAGGGCTCAAACCAGAAGCCATGGTCTGTGTCCTTAACTCTAAGATGTTCTTAACTATAAGGCACAGGAGACCATTCCTGTGGAGAACTGGTAGCAGCTAGAGCCATTATTGCTTGGAACACAAACACCGAAGCACTTCCAAGCAAAGACCTGTAGGGACTCAGTGTGTGGATCCCTATACTGTTGGGTGAAGCTCATCACACCCAGTGCTAGTGGGATGAGTCTGCAGGGTCATACTTTGAAAACCAAAGAAGTAGGCACCCACCCCAGTTCCCAGTGCAAAGTAGTGGATAAAAGGAATAGCACAGAGATGCTCAGGAAATAACGAACTAGAAAGTGGAGGAATAATTGGGGGTGGGAGGAGAGGAGGGAAGGAGACATAATCCAGAATAAGAAAAAAAAAAAAAAAAAAAAAAACAAGGCAAATGAACAAATTTACAAAAAATAGAAACTCAGGAAGTGCTTCTCAGGGCGATGTAATGTTTTGCCCAGTGGCACGTTCCTCACCCAGGAGCCCTTAAGACAAACCGACCAATTACAACACCAGTACCAATGTTATAACACCTTAAACAATAAAATATGCATGTCCCCAAATCAGCCTGAGCCCTTATACTCCATATCTCTGACCCAAGCCTTGTAACAGGATTATATACAGGCAAAGCCTGAATAATTCATTCACCAAATATTTATGCTACAGGCAGAGTACCATGATCTGACCATACAGCAGTGAACAAAATAACAGGGCTTGAGTCCTCATGGAGAAGACAAAAAAGTAAAATATAAAATCCGTTACATGGCCATCAGTACGATGGCAAGAAATAACGTGTGAAAGGCGGTAGGGAGTACCAAGTGGGAGATGGGAACAGGGTCTGACTTTCAATAGGGAAGTTAGAGAAAGGCTCGCATGAAAGTGACAATGGGCATGGACATGGAGAAGACCAGGGAACAATGGGAGCAAGAAGTTTTCAAGCAGTGAAAACAGCAAGTGCAAAGGCCCTGAGGTATAAACATGCCTGGCGCAGTTGAAGTCCACCAAGGCCATCTTAGCTGGGGCAGAGTGAGTGATCAAGGAAAGTAGATAAGGCCAGGAGGACTATGGGTAGAAAGGTCTGTCATGACTGTGGGGACTTCTGAGTTAGATGGGGAAAAATCCACTGAAGATTTCTGGACAGAGAAGTGAGAGGCATGAAGAGATTTATGTTTGGCCAGCATCAATAAGTTGAGAATGGACTTGAAGGTATGAGGGAGGAAGCAAGGAGGCCAGTCAAGAGGTTATTGCAGGAATCCAGGTGAAATACAATGAGGGCTTGGATCAGAGTAGCAGCAGCAGAGATGATGAGCGGCAGAGTCAGGATTTGGCCAATGAATTTGATGTCAAGTATGAGGAAAAGCAGAGTTAAGGTTGACTTCCAGGTCATCCACACACAACTATGTACTCTAATCTCAATTCCTACAAAGTCCTCAAGTTGAAATTCCCTTGAATAAAACGTGAAGACATCTTATTCTTTGCTTTTGTTTAATTTCCTTATGGTAAGTAGAGGGTAAGTATGAAGGTGGGGAAATCCTTTCTGAGGAGTTTGACAGGTTATAATGTATAGATGATGTTTAGTTGTAGAGTCCAGAACTCCAGAGTGCATCTCTCAGAGCTTTCTATTACTTCAGTGGTTTTGATTTTGTAAAAGTTCATTCAACAAATATTTATTGAGTATCTCTAGGGTAAACACCAGGCACTGTGTTTATCTCTGGGGTATAGCAGGGAAGTCCTGATCCGGGAACTAACTAACGGAGCTCTCAGTCCTGGCTTAGGAAGGGGACAGATACAACCTCCTCTCCCGTTCCTTCTGACAAGTGGACTCCTCTGTGCTATGGGAGGAAAGGGAAAGTGTGTGCTGTCTCCTCCTCCCCTTTCTTCCTCTCTCCTCTCATTCATAGGCAGACATACCCTTCTCCCTGGAAAACTGTGAGATTTCAGCTCTAGACCCACTGGTTTGGAACTGGCATGCTGACCCAGTGCAAATGAAGTCACTATAGCCCAGGTCCCCAGGTGGGTGTGGCAGAATTGGCCACAAGCAAAGAAACAATAAAGAAAATCTCTAACATGTGTCAAGGGAGGGATTATCACATGGGCTCTTGCTTTTTATGAAATAGGAAAAGTGGATTTTTCTAGCTGACTGCATTTGATTGTTTTTCCTCCATTTGTTTTAAAGTTGAACATCTGATCTGGCAGGAACTTCTCACATTCAGCTGAAAAAAGATGTTGAGCTCCATTCCCAGCCACCCCTGATAGGGTTCCAACACCACCCCTAACACATAACAGCCCTCGGCATAAATCTGCTTAAAATTCCTTCTAATTTTGACCATGCTTAATCACCCAGGGATCTTTTGCCTCTGGGTTTATCAAAATCTCTTCATATTTTCTCCTCAGTCTCCTGTTTTTTTCTCTGTTATCTCTGAATCATTTTATACAACTGGCCTACTCCCTGCTGTAGGTTACTACTGCCACCTGGAAACAAAGAAGAGGACATCCCAATGACCCCAGAAGGCCCAGAAATCTTCTATCTGAATTAAACTAGCACAATTGTGTCACTACCTGAAGGCTCTCACTTCTGAGCAGGTCACGGAGGTTCTAAAACAGAGAGGCAGCAGCATGGAGCAAGGCACCCCGGTCTTCAGTGTACACACCAGTCACTGGGGTCTTGCTAACATGTAGATTCGGATGCAGTATGTCTAGGTGGGCCAAGATTCTATACCTCTACAAAGCTCCCAGGTGAAGCCCATGCCACTGGACCATGCACCACACTTTGAGTAGTAAAGATGAAGTTCTATGAAGCCCATGCATTAAAAAACTGTGACTCTAGACCTGAATAGACATTTCTCCAAAGAAGATATACAGAAGGCCAATAGACATATGAAAAGATGATCAACATCACTAATCATCAGAGAACTATAACTTAAAACCACAATGGATATCACCACATGTGTCAGAATGGTTCTCATTAACAAACAAGTGTTGGTAAGGATGTGGAGAAAGGGAACTCTCATGCACTGTGGGATTGCAACTTGGTGCTGCACTGTGGAAAACAATTAAAAATAGTTAAAAAGTTAAAAATAGAATTACCATATGATGCAGCAATTCTACTTCTGGGTATGTATATGAAAAAATCCAAAACACTAATTTGGAAAGATATATGTATCTCTGTTCATTTTAGCATCTATATATATAAAAGCCTAAGTGACCATCACAACTGAAACAACTGAACAGATGACTGATCAGGCTGCGTGGGGCAACCAAGGTGGCAGGGGGCTTGGTGAGGGCTTACCAAACAACTGAGCAGCAGGCTGTGTGGGGTGACCAGGCCAGCAAGGGGAAGTAGTGAGGGTGGCCAGGCTGGCAGAGGGTGGCAGTAAGGGGCAACCAAGCTGGTTGGAGGGGGCAGGGGGTTGTAATTGGTGGTGACCAGGCCAGCAAGGGGGGCAGTTCTTTTTCTTATAGATTGGTGGTGACCAAGCCATCAAGGGGGTGAGTAATGGATGATCAAGCAGGCAGGCAGGTGAGCAGTTTGGAGCCAGTGGTCCCAGATTGGAGAGTGTGCAGGCTGGACTGAGGGGACCCTTCCCCCTCCCCCTGCTGCCCTGTGCACGAATTTGTGCACTGGGCCTCTAGTTATTTACAATATAATAATAAAGATATGGAAACAACTTAAATATCATCAATAAAAAAAATTGGATAAAGGACATGTGGTACATATATGCAACAGAATATTACTTGGCCATAAATATGAAAATGAAATCTTACTATTTGTGACAGTGCATGACCTAGAAGGTATTATGTTAAATGAAATAAGTCAGATAGAGTATGATTCAGAATACCATGTGATTTCACCAATATGTGGTATCTAGAAAACAGAAATAAATGAACAATCCTGGCAGGTATGGCTCAATTAGTTGGAGCATTGTCCCATATACCAAAAGGTTGTCATTTTGATTTCTGATTAGGGCACATATAGAAGACAACCAATAATGTTCTCTCTCATATTAAAGTCTCTCTCTCTCTCTCTCTCTCTCTCTCTCTCTCTCTCTCTCTGTGTGTGTGTGTGTGTGTGTGTGTGTGTGTCAAATTAATAAGTATACCCTCAGGTTAGAATTAATAACAATAATAATCCTATCTAATAAAAGCATAATATGCAAATTACCATCACACCAACACACAAGATGGCCACCAGAAGATGACCTGCAGGGGAGAGCAGTTGGGGGGGACCTAAGCCTGCAGGGGAGAACAGTTGAGGGTGACCAGGCCGCAGGGGAGGGCAGGTAGGGCCAATTGAGCTGGCAAGGGAGCAGTTAGTCATCAATCAGGCTGGCAGGGGTTTGGTTAGGGGCAATCAGGCAGTCAGACAGGCAGGCAAGTGGTTGGGAGCCAGCAGTCGTGGATTGGGAGAGGGATGTCTGACTGCCTGCAGTCAGATATTCCTCAAGAGTCCCAGATCAGAGAGGGTGCATGCTGGGCTGAGGACAACCTATACCTCCCCTCCCCCCATGCACAAATTTCATGCACTGGGCCTCTAGTAATAATAATAATAATAAATGAGCAAACAGAAACAGACTCATAGATATAGAGTACAAATTGATGGTGCCAAAGGAGTGGACTTCGGGCTGGTGAAAGGGGAAAGGCATTAAGAAGAGTGCATATTGGCAGTTACAAAATAGTCATGGGATGTGAAGTAAAGCATAGGGAACATAGTCAATAATATTGTAATAACTATGTATGGGTTCAGGTGGGTATTAGATTTATTAAGGAGATCACTTCATAAATTATATAAATTTCTAACCACTATGCTGTACAGCTAAAACTCATATAATATTGGATGTCAAATATAATTGAAAAAAATAAAATAGAAAAGAAAGGAACTGTGACTTTACCGTTGATTCATAATTCTTGTAAGTGGGCAAAATTAATGTTTCCAGGACATAGCTTGCAGAATATAAACTCCATGTGATGCTCCTTTTAAAAAATGATTTTATGGTCAAGGTCACATAGGTTTGGGAAATACTACATACTTTGTGTCTACCACACTTGCTACCAAAGGCTCTGCAAAGTCCTACTGCAGAATTGTTCATATCATTTGATGCTGCTCACCCCAGCAGCAGGTACCTCAGGATCCTCCTGCTTTCAATGTGATCCATAAGTTTTCTGCCACTGAAATGCCAGCCATATGCCATCCTTGTGGCAATAAGTCTGTTTCTATCTGGAAAGGAACCTATTCTTTGGGACCTATGATCACTGAGCATAAATCTGCCTTCTCAGGTGGGTCTCCTCCTCCCTCCTTTCCAAATAAGCAAGAGAAAGGTCATGGGGAGGAGTCTCCCCTTAGGTCCAAGACCAGGAGAAAGACCCAAGAGCAGAATCTCAGCTGCAGAGAGTGGGACCTGGCTCCGCACAAACCTGATGGGGCTGTCTCCCACAGAACTGTCCTTGCTTGACACACAAAAGGGCTTCAATGAAAGTTGGTGAGAGTGTGTGGATTAGGCAGCAAAACCAGGAATTCTGACTGGCCCTGTGAAGGTAGGGAAATCCTTTCTCAGAAATCTCTTCTTAATTCTAACCTTGGAAGCTTTCCACACTAAGACAAGAAAAAGCAGGCAAAACCCAATTTTAATTCTCCACTTCCACGCAAGTCATTTTGTCAAAGGGCTTAGAGCCAGTGCCTCTCAGCCTCTAAGGGACACAGCCACTGAGAGCTACAGAAACTCTGCCCTCCTAGCTTCCCAGGAACTCAAAGGGAAATAGCAATAAAAGAGGCTTACAATGTGCTTTATGTATACAGCTCCCTGTTCTGAGAAACACCTGTGACTTGAAGCTATAGCATCAGCAGCACTGCATCTCAGGGCTCAAAGTGGGGAGGGGGCAGGACAGAGACCCGTAGCCAAGACCCAATAAAAACCATCTCTTTTTCTTCTTAATATATTTTTCCAATGTTCAAGCACAAAATACACTCATGGAATTGATTGTCCTATTAAACTTTCAGTCATTCCTTGTAACCGAGTGAAAATTACAAATTAATAAATGCAATGAAGTGCATAAACTATTCATTTAGTAAATGACTATCTGGCTCCACTGGGGCTGGGCTGGGGCGACTGGGGTGGGGAAGAGGAAGTGGAGAAAGACAGGGAGTGGTAGCAGATGCTGAGATCCATCAAGCTCTCTGGGGTCAATGAAGGGAAAGGTTTGAGAAACAAAAGCATGAGGCATCTCAGAGGGCTTTTTAACTTGCCCCTTAGCCACCCTCAACCGAGAGAACCCACCTGATTTTCATGCTTAAAAATGTTACTATCATTAACAATGAACTCCCACTCATTTCATAATTAAGGAAACTAGGGGCAGAGCAATCAAGGACTTACATACAGTCACACAGGCAATTAGTGACAGACTTTGGGCCCAGGTAAATATAGAATTCCCTTTCAGATAGAACTCGACAAAACTGTCTTACTATTCAGCCCCTTCTTATCTAGTAACTTTCCATTAGATCCTAGTCTAAGGAATAGAATTAGGATGGGAGGAAGAAGCCAGCAGTTAGCAATAGGTATATAACATAAACTCATTTTAATCAACATTTTGCCCAGTGCTGCCTATTCTCCTTACTTTCCAACCAGATACCAGTGCATATAAGTTTCGCAACTACTATGGTCAGAAGTGGAGCTGGGATGAAAGAGTCATTTCCCCTCCAAGGTGAGTTCTTGGGGTTCTAGACCTGTGAGATGAGGGCTAGAGGCCTGGAGGACAGTAACTTACTGCAGCATCCTTGACCTCTTCTCCATATTTCCCAAATTTCTAGCAATTTGAAAGTTTTTTTCAGTTGACTCAGCTCCTTACTTAAATAGAATTACCTTTTGGGAAAATTAATTCTATCAACCACACCTGAGTATGAATTCCTGTCACTCACCTGATCAAACTGCCTAATCTGAAGTTAGGGCTGGAGGTGGGGAATCAGAGATTTTAGAACAAAGGCACTTGGGGGAGAGTCTTAATAGCCAATTAATTATAGCATTCTCTTAGCTAAATTGCTCCTTGCAGTATACTAAGAATACCAAGTGGAGTAGAAGATGTCTTTTCCAACTTGCATAAAACCCAGAAGATATTTTTAATTGATAAATATAACCACATAAAAAATATTTCAAATAAAAATAACTTCATTATAGAAGAAAAACATTGTTAAAGGGAGTCAAAAGACAAATAGTAGCAAAAACTAAATTTAAAAAAAAACAAACACTAAATTCCACTCATGAGATAGATAAAGAGTTTATCTTTCTAATAAATAAAGAACTATCAAAATCTATAAGAAAAAGAACTACTAGAATGGATAAAAATAAAATACACTGAAAAATGGAAAAAATGATATGAGAGATCTCAGAAAATATAATGATTCTTATGCTTATGAAAAGATGCTCAATTTCCATTGTGATTAAGATAGGTGCAAATTAAAAGACACTGCAATGTCATGTTTCACCCATCAGACTGGCCAGACTCCAACAGTTTGATTACATACTTTGTTGATGAAGCTGTAGAGAAACAGGCACTTTCTTACTTCCTGATAGTAACATAAACTTATACAATCCCTGTGGAGGACAACTGAGTAAAATCTATCAAAATCATAAATAAAGAAACCCTAAGGCTCTGCAATTCCATTCCAGACATTTATTCTATAAATATGCTTACATAGGTGCAAAATGACCTATGTATGGGGTTATTACTAACTGAAACAATATTGAAGTAAAACCCAAATCACCACTGATAAAAATTGGTTGAATAAACTGTGATATATTCATGCAATGGAATTTTATAAAGCTATTAAATCATGGCAATGCTTTCTATTCACAAATATGAAAAGATCTACAAGGTACATCACAAGAAGAAATAAGCTAAAAACTAAGGGCTATGTAATAACTTTGATTATGAAGCAGGGTAGGAGGCAAAGCATAACTATTTATTCATATTTATTTACATAAATATAAACTCTGGAGAATTATCTAAGAACAAAATGACAGATATGCATAATGAAGTAAGGTTAGAGTTGACACTGGGTGGAAGTACAGGGTGAGGGCAGGGGCAAGACAAACATTTTAAATCACTTGAATATATTAACTTTTTTAAAAAAATAAACTCACAAAAAAAGGTACTAAAAAAATAAGACACAGATCCTACCTCAAAGAACTCACAGGACACCTCTCAGTATCCGTACAGGTCCACACATGAAAGGCCCTACTGCAACTCTACCTAATGATGCCCTAGAAAAAAGAACGCTTGTTTTAAACAGAAAATGAAATCACCAGACCCAGTGGCAGACCTCAGTCCTGTCATATCTCACCTTGCCTGCAGCTTCCAGGTCAACACCTATGTGTCTGAATATAACAAAGCCACCTCAGGAGCAAGGGCCCAGCAGCCAGGCCTCCTCCAAGCTGCCCTGATCAGCCCATCTTTAGAAACACAGAAAGAATGTCAACTTTGCCAACATGGATATGGGCCCACTGGCAACCAAGACCCCCACTAGCCCAGAATCTTCTTCTGACATCTCTCCTACCATAGATTTGTGTTTATATTAGGGGTTGGGTAGAGGGAGGAAGACAGCATAAAGGATACTCTAAGTTCCAGGAAGGTTCCTTACCAAATCTACCTGCCTCAGTTTTGATTCCCTCTGGCCACCCTAGCAGACCTGGAGACAGAAATTCAGGTATAGTTAGTTTATTGGGAGATATTACAGGAAGCACAGTGAGGGCATGAAGAAGTAGAACAGGGAAGGAAGTGATGCCATTTGAAGGTGTGTCCATGAACAGGTCACCACTATGGAAAACTGGGGCTCCATCCTACTGGGGGACCTTGGGAGAAACTTGTAGAACACAGCAGGGTTGGTGCCTAGTGGGGAAGGAAGCAGGATACTGATCCACCAATTCCCATCCCTCATTGGTTGAAGGACATACTGGGGTATAATTCTACCAACATTTCCATCTTCACAAAGTGGGCAGTGTGCTCCCAAGGCTTGAAAATGTCTTTGGGCAGAGACACAGAGAAAGACATCACATCCAGGAAGTATATTAAAGTGACCTCAGGATGGGCCTAGGGGATTTGGCAATAAATCCCAAGCATCTGCTATTCCTCACTATGCAGAGCTCAAGAGGCCTAGCATAAAGGAGAAAAAGCCAGGAAGGCAACAACAATGTTTTCAAATATGTGGTAGTCTCACACAGACTTGGTGGGAGTATAAAATACTATGGACATTTTGGAGGGCATTGAGGAATATCTACTTTAGTAAAAAGACTATACATCCATGGATCAATCCAAACAATAATTTATTTTTCCTGATTCTTCCTTCAATAAAAATGTATATGTATCTCAGGGGGTGAGGGTTAAAAGAGATAAATGAAGAACCTATATACTTACATGCATAGCCCATGGACACAGACAATAGTGTGGTGAAGGCCTGGCGATGGAGGAGGGTGAGACTTGTAAGGGCTAGGTGGAGAGGGATAAAGCAGGGTGTTGGGGGGGAAGACATGTGTAATACTGACAATAATAAAAATATTTTTAATGTATGTGTGCCACACACTGGGGATACAAAGATTAAAATGTTATGTTGCTATTCCTACTCAAGGAACCTACTTGTCTACCCTCCACCACAATCACCAAAGTTCTATGCCCTATGTCTTTCAACTTTTGCAGTTTAAAATGTCTAGGGTCCCTGGCTGGTGTGACTTAGTTGGTTGGGTGTCATCCTGTGCACCAAGAGGTAACCAGTGTGATTCCTGACCAGAACACATGCCCTGGTTGCAGGAGGCAGCCAATCTATGTTGCACTCTCACAACAATCTTTCTCTCTCTCTCAAAATCAATAAAACCACAAAATAAAATGGCTAAGGGATCAACAAGTAACCTAAATGAAAGAAGTGAGCCAAAGTAATGAAACAGAATATAGAAAATGGCAGGGACTGTGGCCACTTGAGAGAACAATCCCTTTTGATTATCTTTATAAATAAATGAAATTTTTAAGAGAATATTTTAAATTATATATATATATATATATATATATATATATATATATATATATATATATGTATGTATGTATACTATTCAAACCTTTATTCCAAGATGGACCAGCAGGAGCATATTTGCCCTCCTGCCTAAAACAACCAAGAAATAAATATATGTGTGTAAAAAGATGATTTTTAAGACACTGGAGAATAGATGATGAAAGCCAGTGACACTTGAAAGACAGGACCCAAATGGGGTGAGCCTGAGAGTGTCCAGCTCACTGCCTTGGAGAATATTCAGGCCCTAATTCAAGTGGAGCCATCAGACTCCCCAACTTGAAGAAACAGCTGAGAGTCCTGAGGCAGCTCTCATTTGAAAGTCAGACTACCATGAAGGAGGGAGCCTGAGGAAAAGAACTCCAGAGATCTGCAAGGAGTCCTCTTCAACTCTTCATGCAAGTCAAGAAACTAATAGAACTGGAAGAAGAACCACTGGAGCATGAGAGGAAATAGCACCCAACAGCCACTGGGGGCTGGAAATAGTGCCTGTTCCCACCAGCCAGACTGCAAAAGTGCAAAATCCATGGGGCATTGACTAGATACTGTGGTTGGCAAACTGCCTCTCGAGCCACATGTGGCTCTTTGGCCCCTTGAGTGTGGCTCTTACACAAAATACTATGGCCTGGGCAAGTCTATTTTGAAGAAGTGGCATTAGAAGAAGTTTAAGTTTAAAAAATTGGCTCTAAAAAGAAATTTCAATCGTTGTACTGTTGATATTTGGCTCTGTTGACTAATGAATTTGTCAACCACTGAGTGTTCTAACACTCAGAAGAGCCTTTCCGCAGTGGTGGGATATAATTTGCCCTAAACTAAACACTGCTCAGGTCCTGTGTAATAAAACATAAAGGCAACACCTGAAGGAATCACACTATTTTCAAATAACTTTTAACTATGTCCCTCTCAGAAGGCCCCTGTGCTGGTTTGCTAGGGCTGCCAAGACAAAGTATCACAGACTGGGTGGCTTAACACTTATTATCTCACAATTCTGGAAGCTGTAAATCCAAGATCAAGGTGTCAGCAGGGTTGGTTTCTTTTAGCTTCTTTCCTTAGCTTGTAGATGGCCTTCTTCTCCCTGGTCTTCACATGGTCTTCCCTCAATATATATCTGTGTCCTGATCACCTCTTCTTTATTTACATTTTTAATTATTAGGGTGGTGTTGATTAATAAAATTATATAGGCTTCATGTGTATAATTCTATAACACATCACCTGTGTGTTGTATTGTGTTCTCCTATAAGGACACCAGTCATACTGGATTAGGGTTCACCCATATGACCTCATTTTGACTGAACTACCTCTATAAGTATCCTAACTCCAGATGCAGTCACATTCTGAGATACTGAGAGTTAAGACTTCACCATATGAATTTAGTGGTGGGGACACAATTCAGCCCATAGCAACTCCTCACTCTCCTCCTCCTGCCTCTCCCCACTCCCATACAGTGCCAGCTGCTGACAGACCCAGAGACCCTGCCAGTTTTCATCACCCTTCCAGACCAGGTCAGAAGGAAGCAGGACTGCTCTCTCACTCACACACCACCTTCTACTGTGTTCAAAGCCCGCAGCCATTTCTCCCTCAAATCACATAGGGAGTCCTAGCCCAATCACCAGATAGTTCCATACAAGCTCACCTTCCTCCCCTTCAGACACCAGTTAAGCACATCTCCCTCCCCTCCTCTGCCCAGTTCATTTCGGGATTACCACATTTAGAGAGCCGACATGACCTATTTAGGTTCTGACCCACTTACAACAGAAAGACCAATCACAAACACTGTCCAGAAGGAAAAAATAGATGGCCATAAATGTAACTGATTGTAAATAAAAAGGAATGATGCGGAAGAAGCCTTCGCTCACACCAATTGCTGATGCTGCTGCAAAAGGTCATGATGGGGAGCTAGCTTAGAAATTTGGGCAATACCCAGGGAGCCCCTTTGGCATCAAACACAGTGTGGGGTTTTCAGCTTGGTAAGCAGCTTAAATCAATGAAATGAGACCCGTTTACCTTGTTTTGCTCAAAGATGGGATGAGCATCTCCAAGTGCCTAGAGATGAGAGGAAATTATTTCCTGCCAAGAGATGAGACAACCCATGACACATGTGTGAAAATTTAGGAACCAAAAAGGATATTGGATCAGTCTTTCCTGATTCACTCAAGACCAAGAACGGGTGGAATTGGTCTACTGGCCTCCAGAACAGGGGGTTGTGTAGTGAATATGAAGATGGGTCGCTGTCTGGCTCACAACCTTGTTTTCTTTCCTTTTCTCTTGGAATGGCCCAAAAGTAGCTATGTCTTTGCTGTGTAACCTTTAATCTCCATTGCAGGAAAGATATTTAATCTAAGCCTGAGCCAATCAGATTCTCTACCGTGGGAATTTGAAATTTAAGAAGATGTGAGGCTAGAGATCTTTGGGATTCCTCAAAAACTCCTGGTAAAAGGGCATCTGGGAACCCTAGGTGGGGTTACTACCTATTCTTCTGGAGGCCTGGCTAATTTCTTCTCTGAGAGATTCTGGCAACCAGCCCAATATCCTTCCTATTAATTGCCCACTTGCCTTATATTAGCCAGGGTTGGTTTAAATGAAATGCAATAAAAAGAATCAAATGATATAATTTCATTTTGTTCATCTTTTCATCCCAATACCCACAAAATTTAACATGTGGTAGATATTCAATAACTTTGTTTTTAACCAATCTCCCCTGTCAATCAGAGATAAGATGAAGCATAAGGATAACGTGTCCTGCCCTAGACAGGAAAAGATTCTTTAGTGCCAACTTTTCCTGACACACAAATTATATATTCTGCTTCTGATTTTCCCTGAAAAAGGAACAGACACTAAAATGTTCAAGTAGAAACAATTACCTGATGCCAGACGCCCAGCAGAGTCTGAGGCGTGGAGTCTTGGGTCTTCATTGCTGCTGACTTGTGGACAGCATCCTCTGGGCCCCCAGAGCAGGCTGGAGACAAGGTCATTGCTCTCCTGCTGGGATCTGCTTCTCCCAGGGGGAAATTCATGCATGTACATCCTCACTGGGGCGCCTCACATTTACACATTCTCTCTGTGAAACTTCCATCCGTTGTCATGGTTTAGTCTAAGACTCGGGCTGTCTGCCCAGACATCCACCCACCCATCCACACAAACCTTAGTATTTGCTAAGCCCTCAGCTGTGCCTCTAGACTCTATATATAGGTGACTGTGCCAATCTCAACAACACAGTGGATGGGATACCCTTTGGGGTCACTCCAGGTTCTCCACTCATCCCTAGACTTCTATAGCACCTTTCCAAATGATCCCACAGCCCTTAATCTCTCGTTTCTCCAGTCCAAACTCCACTCCCCCAGGACTAGCTTCCCAAGTTACCAATTTAACCACATTGCTTTTCTATTCAAAAACCTTCGATAAAGCCCAAATCCTTAGCATGGCATTTAGGAACACCCACAACCTGTACCCAATATAATTTTTTTAAATTTGTAGCTTTATTCTTCCAAATTTATCTCCTGCATGAAACCTCTACTGTCACCAAAGCAGCCTGCTTGTCTGCCTCCCTGCTGAGCAGATGGGTGTAAGACTGCAGCTTCTGGAAGCCATGCTGCCAACATGTAGGGGAGGAGCCGACACAGAGAAAGCAAGACTGAGAGGTGGAGAGAAATAGGATCCTGATGATGTCACTCGAGAGAGAAGATCAGACATCAACTTAAATCTGCATCTGGATTTTTTTTTTTTTTTTTGATAAAATCCTTTTTGTTTTCCTTGAGCCTTCACCCTCCACACCTCACAACTGAAAAATTACTAATATATCCATTTACCACTCACAGTCCATTCATAGTTCCTGACCCCTCCTTAAAGGACATAGCAGTGGCCCTCATTTCTTATATCCTAAAATATTATGGGCTGTGTCACTCAAGAAAGCCTTTCTGTGTACAACCTAGTGACAGCTATTTCTTGAACCCTTTATACCATGGCAGGCTCTTATTACCAACCTGTTCCCAACCATTCCTTCCATCCCAACTTGCCAAAACCAACACCTGGTTCGGTGGTCAGAGGCTCAGGTGCAGGAACCAGGAGGAAGGGGGAATAGAGACTATACAGTCGTCCCCACCTATAAGGCAAGCTCCCCTTGTGGAAGCTACCCTGGTTGAGCCTTGGACAGCTTCCAGCAGCCAATCTGGTCATGTTGTCTGCCCACAAGGACAGGCTAGGGGAAGAAGCTGCAAGGAGGTTTCTGAATGGGTGGAGGAAGAGAAAGGAGAGGTGAAAGTTGGAAGAAGAGAAAGCCACCGTCTCACACAGGCTGTGACTGTCCATTGATGAGCACAGCCTGGGAGTTGGGGCCAAGGAAGATACAGGCTTGAAATGTGAGCTGTGAGCTAGCTGAGAGCTATCCACCTGAGGATACTCTGCACCCCAGGTTGGCAAACTGTGCCTCGTGAGCCACATGTGACTATTTGGCCCTTTGAATGTGGCTCTTCCACAAAATACCAGAGCCTGGGCAAGTGTATTTTGAAGAAGTAGCATTAGAAGAAGTTTAGTTTTAAAAATTTTGGCTCTCAAAAGAAATTTCAATCGTTGTACTGTTGATATTTGGCTCTGTTGACTAATGAGTTTGCCCACCATGGTTCTGCTGGCTATAGCCATTCTCCCACTTACCCCTGGGTTGCTTCTGAGACAAGCCTGTAGGGAAGCCCTCGCAGGTCCAGCTGGGGAAGCTGGCTGCAGAAGTCTGCTCCACAACATTCCCCCACCCCCCACCCCAGCTCCCCACCTGTAGCAAAGGATGAGATTCACTGAAGTTAGACTCAGTGTGACTTGATGTGGCCATAGCACTCAGGGCCCGAAGGTGGACTCCCCGGAAGTGAGCACCACCCCATTTTTCTCCCAGGCCAGTGTTTCTCTACCACCACTGCCACTCAGAGCCCATTCAAACACAGAATAATTTTTCCTATAGTGAGAGTTTGTAGTGCAAAGGAGGTGCCTTGGATGTGAGTCACAGGTAGCCAGGCTCTGTTGCTCAATTAGCTTGGAGAGGATTTAAACAGTGGTTCCCAACCCTGTCAGGAACCCCGGAGTTCCAGGAATTGACTCGGGGCCTCTAGAGAGGGTAAAAAGGAGGCAAAAAGTTAAAGCACCAGCACCTTCTCCCACTTCAGCCAGCAGCTCCACACACAGCTATCTTTGTTTCCAGGTTTGGGGGTTATATTTTTTGTTGGTTCTTATTTTTAAACCATTTTTAACCATTTTTAAATGTACAATTTAGTGACATGAAGTACCTTCACATTTGTGCAACCATTATGACCATCCATCTCCAGAACTTTTTCGTCTTGCAAAACCAGAGCTTTGGCCCATTAAACAATAACTCCCCATTCTGGCTCCCTGGCTTCCAATGGCCATCTTTCTGTCTCCATAAACCTGACAACTCCAGGAAACTCATAAGTGGAACCATACAGTATTTGTCTTTTTGTGACTCACTTAATAGAATGTTTTTAAGGTTTATCTGTGTTGTATTGTAGTATGTGTCCAAGTTTTCTTCCTTTTTAAGGATGAATAATATTTCATTTTATGTATATATTTTGTTTACGTATCATCCATCGATGTACAATGGGTTGATTCCACCTTTCAGCCACTGGGAAATGGATGTACACATATTTATGTCCCTGCTTTCAGTTATTTGGGGTAACTGAATCCTAGAAGTAGGATTGTTGGGTCATATGATAATTCTAATCTTAATTTTTTGAGGAATCTCCACACCATTGTCCACAGTGGCTGTACCATTTCACAAATACTGTATGGTTCCACTTATGAGGTTCCTGGAGTTATCAGGTTCAGGGTTCCAATTTCTCCTCATCCTTCACCAGCACTTGTTATTTTATCTTTGGTGTGTTTTTTTTTAATTAATAGCGATCCTAATGGGTGTGCTTAAAGTAAAAAATTTTAAAGGCACACCCAGTACTATTTGGGGAAACCACTGCTCTAAAGATCTCAGTGGTCTGCTATCTTCCTGAGCCTCCCTGTGACCTTGTGTACCCTCCATCCACTCTTTGGCCCAGCAGACCCACGATGAGTGAGCTTTTCTTCCCCATCACCTACCCTGTACCCCTGGGGGGATTATGCCAGGGCCCAACTCCACAGCAGATATACTGTGGATCCAGCCTGCCCCTCTGATCCTTGAGGACCCCATTGGTAGGCTATGTAGGGGACATGCCTTCAGGAAGCTCCATACAGCAGCTTGATAAGGTCCTGTGGCCTTCTTGAACCTGGAATTCCCTGAACAGGAAGGTGGTAGACTGGCATAGGAGCCACTGCTCTGAAAGAGAAGGCCTCAGACATTTGAGGATGCCTCCTCTTTCTGGCCATGTACCTACAGGCAGTCACCACAAGAGCCAAGACAGCACCGGGTCAGGAAAAGAGTGTTTGAGTCCAGAAATCTCTTCCTCAAAACCAGTCCATTCTGCTAACCAGTATATGTCTTTGGGACTTGTGAAAGGCTGAATATTGCCCTCCTTTAAGCCATGTGTGTTGTGGTCATTTGTTATAGCTGCAGTTGGAAGCTAATACTAGACACATTTCTGGAGCTCAGTTTATTCATCTGTTAAATGAAGGGCTTTGTACTAAATACTTTTTAACTTGTCTTTCTAACTCTTCTGATGAAAGACCAACCAAAATGATAGCCATGCGCCTGTTCTAAGTCCTTTATATACATTGCTTCTTTAAATCTCAAAACTGTAAATCTGTAAAGCATTAACATTCTGGGCACCCATTATAATGGATGTCCTACACTTCAACTCCATTCTGGCACTATCTACCCAGAAATAACATCAGAGCCCACAGGTTAAGGTATCAGTTCTACAAGACCAGCCTCATCATCACCATCCTCCTGGCACCTTCAACTTCAGACACCAGTTGACTGGCAAGTCAAGATTGACATTCATACTTCTGACCAACCAGCTATAGAATAGAAGTTCCCACTACCACCTCCTTGGGTTCAATTAATTCTCTAGGGTGGCTCACAGAACTCAGAAAAAAAAATTGTCAGATTATTGGTTTATTATGAAAGGATTTAACTCAGAAATAGCCAGAGGGAAGACATTCATAGGACCAGGTGTGGGGAGAGGGCACGGAGCTTCAGGCTCTTTCCAGGTGCACCATTCCCAGAACCTCCACGTGTTCTCCAACCCAGAAGCTTTCCAAACCCCATCCTTTCAGGTTTTTATGGAAGCTGTATTATATAGGCTTGATTGATTGGCTCATTAGCCATTGGTGATTGATTCAACCAACAGTCCCTCTCCCCACATCCTTTCCAAAACTCACCTCATTAATATAATAAGACACCTCTAGCTCTCATCACTTGGGAAATTCCAAGATTTTAGGAGCTCTGTGCCAGAACTAAGACCAAATATGTATTTCTAATTATAAATCCCAATAGCACAGGTATGTAGAATTAATACCACCTCACAGATCAAGGAGACAAGCAAAGCCCCGAGAGGTGAAGTCCAAGGTGACACAGTTTTAAGTAGCAGAGACACAGCCAAGATTGGAATCCAAAGAGTCTGGCACTAAAGAACCTGTGCTCTAGCCACCAAATGAGGCCAGTATTGATGTCCTGTTTACAGAAGAGGAAGTCCAAGGCCCATATCACACTAGCATGGCTAGAGAGTAGCAAATCTAAATCTTCCAAAGCCAGGCTGTTCCCACATTCCACCTGATTGCCAGATTTCCAAAGCACATTTGGACAAGAATGAGCACATTGAGGATTCAACTGCCTTCATATTTCTAGAGTCCAGACACCCTATCTCTGCCTTTGACTTTCTCATCTTAAGTTCTGGATTCTGTAAGTGGAATGAAATAAATTAACTACATCGATGGGTTTTCTCCATCTCTTTCTCCCAACCTCACCAACTCAGTCTTTAGTCTGTCACTATAAATCACTGGCAATTCAAAAGATGGTTCCTGAGAAAATGGGCCCTCCTGGCATGATGGATATATAAATTTCCATCTCCTTCATACATGTCTTACTTTTCAGAGGGGAAAAAAATCTTTATTGGCGTTAGCACATTTATGAGTTTAAATAAAAACAAATACATCTCTTTTGACTGTAGTTATTATGCTCAGTTTCATGCAACGTAAGTGCCTCAAATAAAAATAGATTGGTTGGAGTGAGTATGCATCAGTTTCAATAATGATGCCGCCAGTTTCCCTAGTGTGTGTGTTTCAGTTAATGTTCCCCAGGCTCCAGGAGGGGAAGCACGGTGCTGCACGGAGCTTTTAGGCTCCATTTTCTGTCTAAATGCTCTGAGTAGGTGTGAATGTTTATTAGTATCATGAAATGCATCTGGCAGGCAAAGGCTGGCCTTCGCAGAAGAGACCAGAGTAATTGCTGAGGGTGGGCCAGAGCAGAAAGTGCAAATCCTATGAAGTCTGAGCCCAATAACAACCCATCAGATATGCATGCAGCACCTACTGTATGCCCGACATCTGAGCAAGGCTGACCCAAGACAGGATATTTAGAATTATTTATTAAACCTATTTCCCAAATGGGATTGTAGCTTAAGAAAAAGAGGGCACCTCTCTGTTCTGACCATCATTGATTCTCTCAATGGGTCTGTTCATAATTTAAACAACAAACTTACAGGGCACCAACTGTATACCAGAATGCATTCTGGGTGCTGAGGTGCTCTTATGAAGCTTACCTTCTGTAGCAAAGCAGGTTTTACTCATAGTAAGACATACCTCTTAAACCTCAGATTTTGTATCAATAAGATATGTGGATAACAGCCCCCACTTCATGGGGTTTTGGGACACTTAAATAGGAAAATTAACCTAATGTATTTAGCACAGGGGTTGCACATAGTAGTGCTGAATGTCAGCTACCAGCACTATTGATGTCAGAATGGACACCCTGTACACTCCAGGTCTTTTGGCCTCATCTCTTATTCCATCTGCTGCTGCAGCAAGCTGCTCAGTGTGGCCCCTAATAGGTGCACACAGGTGCAACTTGACATCCCATTCAGTGTAGGTCTAAGTCCAGGACTTCTCACCTCCCACCTAAGGCTCCTCTGTTCATGCCACACCAAAATCCTTGGCACCCACGTATTAGGTCTAGTAATAATTAATGTCGTTTTCTAATACCTTTTTTAAATCGAATTTATTTAAACAATACAACAAAATTTAATCAACAATATAGTTGCCGTTGTTTTCTACTACTTGTGCCCAATGCTCAGGAAGCATTTTAATCCCTCTGTTGTAAAATTCTTGTGATTTTGATGCAAAAAATTTGGTCAAGGCATTTTTGAGGCATTCTTCATTATTAAATTTTTTTCCAAGAAGAAAGTTTTGCAAAGAACGAAACAAATGGTAATCGGAAGGGGCAATATCAGGAGAATATGCAGGTTGAGGGAGAACTTCCCATTCCAACTGGCGCAGTTTTTCAGCAGTGATTCTTGCAGTATGCGGTCGTGCGTTATCGTGGTGAAGAATTACGCCCTTCCGATTAATCAGCGTGGGTTCTTTTTTTCTTAAAGCTTGGGCTAACCTTTCCAATTGGGCACTATACACTGCACTTGTAATGGTTTGGTTAGATGGTAAAAGTTCATAATGAAGAATTCCTTTAAAATTCCACCAAACACACAACATCACTTTTTCGCATGCAAGTCAGGTTTTGGCGTGGGCTGCAGAGCCTCATTTTTGTCCAACCATTGAGGCCACCTTTTCAAATTAACATACAGCACCCATTCTTCATCTCCGGTAACAATTTGCTCTAAAAACGGCAAACGGTTTTGATGAGAGAGGAGCGAACTGCAAATTGTGACTCTTTGATTACAGTTGTTGTCGGTCAACTCATGAGGAACCCATTTTCCAAACTTTTGGACTTTGCCAAGTGCACGCAATTGATTGGAAATTGTTTTTTGTGAACAATTTAAAGTTGTCACAAGCTCTTGTTGGGTAATTTGAGGATTTTGCACCAAAAGAGCTTGTAGGTCTAATTTCTTGATCAAAATTGGACACACGACCTCGACCACTCTTGTCATCTAACAAAAAATTTCCCTCGCGAAATTTCTCAAACCAACGCTGGCATTTTCTGGCGCTAACTGCATCTTGACCAAGAGCACTACAGATGTTTTTTGCAGCCTCACTTGCTTTTATTCCTAATTGGAACTCGTAAAGCATGCAGTGCCGAATATGCTCTTCATCCGCCATCTTCTTAGCCCTAGTTTTGCAACAAATACAAACCAAACACAAAACTTTTTCAAGCAAAACTTGTTAATTGCACTTCACACGTTCTGTAGATACCATGTGTTTGAAGGTTATGTCAATACAAGTCAACGCCAAGCAAGATTTTAAACGAATGTTAAAAACGACATTAATTGTTACTAGACCAGATACATGCAACCAGAGTTAGCTTGGTGAGGATAACCTTTAATTATGGTGTGACTTCAACTGCATCCTTCAAAAAGGTGTATTGAAGTTCTAACTCCTTGTGACATAGAAATATGTGCTCCCATTTCTTGGCACATAGCTCTTAAAACTCTTGCAGTCTTTTAAGTCATAAGTGTCAGTTGTATGCTAATGAGATGGCCTGTGGCTGGGGGCTACTGGTTAGCCTTAGGATGGGGGCTTATTTCCAGGGACACCAACCAAATGACTAGAGGATTGGAACTTTCAGCCCTTCCCATCCACCCCAGATATCCAAGAAGGAGAGGGGCTGGAGGTTGAGTTAATGGCCAATGATTTAATTGACTATGCCTAAGTTGATGAAACATTCATAAATATCCCAAAAGTACTAGCTCCTGGGTTAGAAAGTACTAGCTCAAGAGGCACACCCCTCCCCTCATACCTTACATCTTTTCCATATGGCTGTCCCTGACTTATCCTTTTATAATACTGGTGATCTAGTAAGTAAACCATTTTATGAGTTCTGTGAGCCATTCTAGCAAATTATTGAACCTGAAGAGAAAGTTACAGGAACCTTCAATTCATAACCATTCTGTCAAAGGCACAGGTGACAACCTGGACTTGTGATTAGCATCTGAAAGGGTTGGGGCAGTCTTAACCAGTGGGATCCACCAGTTAGATAGTGTCAGAATTTATTTAAATAGTGGGGCATTCAGCTGGTGTTGTAGAATTATTTGATATTGTGGGGAGATACCACATATTTGTTCAGAAGTAAAGTTCTATAAATAGAGGGAGAAACAGAATTTTCTCTACCCCTCTGCCTGTGAATGTGACCTTATTTGGAAGTAGGGTTTAGCAAAGGTGACCAAGTTAGGATAAGGTCATACTTGATTAGGGTGGTTCCTAAATCCAATAACTGGTATCCCTGTGTGGAGACACACACACAGAGGGAAGACATATGATGCTGCTATAAAACAAGCAGCAGCCTAAGGATTTCCAACAACCACTAGAAGTGAGTAAGAGGCAAAAAAAAAAAAAAAAAAAAAAAAAAAAAAAAAAAAAAAAAAAAAGGATTCTCCCCTAGAGCATTCAGAAGGAGGATAGCCCTGCCAACAACTTGATTTCAGACTTCTAGACTCCCAAACTGTGAGAGAATAAATTTCTGTGCTGGTGGTAATTTGTTATGGCATCCCAATGAAACTAGTACACATAGGGTGCATAAGTAGATGGATAGATGCTTATTCCTCACCCACCCTGGACAGGTGATCCTGGGACACATTTCATATGGCCTCTCAAAGTCCCATCAGCCTATCACCTGGTCACTCATAGCTGTATTCAATTCAGTCATGAATCCTGGTTGGAGCTCTCCCTCCTTCTTGCTTTGCTGTTTCTGTCCCTCCCTCTTGCCCCCTGGGGTCAAACCACAGTAAAAAAAAAAAATTATCCCACAGAAGCCATTTTTCTCAGGTTCTGCTTTCTGGGAAACCCAGGTTAAGACCACTGGTGCCTGGTACATAATTGACATTAAATAAATATTTGACTGAATAAGTCAATGAATAAAGATATGAATGAAGACCTGATCCTGCCTTTATGAGGCTTTCAAAAAAATTGTCAACATAAAACAAACACAGTATAAGAAAATTAATCATAGAGGCATTTGGATGACAAAAAGAACATAGACTGATGAACAAGAACAGACCCAGAGATAAGGAGCCATGGGTCAGACTGTTGGACCTCAAAGGGAGGGTAGGGATAAAAGGTAGAGATCAACCAAAGGACTTATGTGCACACATATGAGCCTAACCAGTGGTCAAGGACAATAGAGGGGTGGGGGCATAAGGGGTGGAGTGGGGGGTTGAAATGGGGGGTTGAGGAAAAATATGTGAGACCTTAATCAATAAAGAAATTAATAAAATAAAATAAAGAAAACCTGAAATTCCCAACTGCTGCACCCAACACAGACAGGTGGAGCAGCCATTTCTAACATTTTCTATGACTTTCATCCCTGTCCCTTTCACATATTAGTCAAGGCTCTTAACTGCAAACAACAGAATTCACTCTGACTAACTTAAGAAGAAAAGGAATGTATTAAAGGATACTGGGGAGCTCACAGAATTTCCGAGAGGGCCAATCTCTGAAAAACAATATCTAATCACATTATGTTTCTCTGGGGATTACAAAGCCAAGAGAAAAATAACAGCCACAAATCAGATTCTGCTGGTTGAGCAAACCAATCCCTGGCTGCAATCTGAGAAATCCTGGAACTCCACTGTGCAGCCTTGTCCTGATCTGGAGTAAATGACCCACAGGTGAGTCAAGTACCAACTGAACCAACCAAACTTCATCACCTCCGGGCCCCTTGTTCAAACACCACACCTTCAGGGCAAGCTGACTGCAACCTCTTTGCTAGAGCTTTCAAATGTGACTAAGGTCACAAGCACTCCTAACTGTTAAGTAGCTAAACCAGGATTCCAACTCAGGGTCTAGGTCCTTGATGCTCAAAGTATGGTTGGTGGACAAGCAGTGGCAACATCATGAGGCTTGTTAAAAACACTAACTCTGGGACTCCACCTCAATCAATTTAATTTAAGAGATGATGATAGATATAGATATAGATACTCAACCAAGAGCGACTGAGTCATCCAAGGTTTAACAAGCTCCCTAGGTGATCTGAGTGCATATTTGAAGCTCGAGGAGTGCTGATATGGTCCCTTCCTCAATTCAGGTGGTCCCCAAATCTAGTTAAGCATTAGGACCCCATAGAAAACTTTTTTAAAATGAAGAGTCCCAGGCCCCAACCCAAATGAGCATATTTAATATTCCTGGAGTGCGGCCATTTTGATTGTTAAATTCCTTGGAGGTTCATGAAATCAGTTAGGATTGGGAACTACCAGCCTCCAGTGTACAACTCTCTTGTCCCTCAATAATCATCTTCAGCCGGGACCGGTTTGGCTCAATGGATAGAGCATCGGCTTGGGGACTGAAGGGTCCCGGGTTCGATTCCGGTCAAGGGCATGTACCTTGGTTGCGGGCATATCCCCAGTAGGGAGTGTGCAAGAGGCAGCTGATCGATGACTTTCTCTCTCATCGATGTTTCTAGCTCTCTATCTCTCTCCCTTTCTCTCTGTATAAAAATCAATAAAATATATTTAAAAAAAAAAAAAATAAATAATCATCTTCAGTCAGCACTGTGAGATCTCAGGAAAATGAGGAGACTCGTGCCGATTCCTGGTCCCACCCCCAGAGATTCGGAGTCTGTGAGATCTGGACAGAGCAATCTTAAGAATGCAGGAGGTCCGGTATTCCTACTGTGGGGTCATCACCCCACCTCATACTTAACATATTAAAACCCATTGTATCCCACACTGAATATAAATGATATGTAACTACGTGAGAGTGAATTGACTTTTGGTTGATGAGTTGACAGTTACATTTTCTAGGTATATATTAAAGCAATTATTAATTTTGATTTAGCTATTTTCTTTTCACATATTGTGACCAGTGTTGTTGTTTTTCCTTCTTGGGGCTCAAATGTTCCCACAGGCCCCTGAAGAGCTTATAAACTGCTTCACCATGCCCTGTGCCTAAAGTGCTGAGTGACTGTGATGGTGGTGAGTCTGAGAAGAACTCAGAAGCCTGCACTTTAACAAGAACTCCAGGTTGACTCTGGTGAGGTGGTCCTCACACAGACCTTGACCATAGTCAGACCACTGGCCTTCAGAGAAGTGAGGATGGGTCTCCCGGGTGAGCATGCACTAGAATTGGCTGGCTGGGAGGAAAAACCATATGATTTGGGAGGAGGAGGATGGAGGCCAGATTTCTGCAGACTGCCAGGGACACCCCATGATTCCAGAGAAGCCCCCTGACCAGGGCACATTCCCACAAGGATCACCTGACACAGAGGACATAGCACACAGCCAATGTTGCAACTGCCGTGCTGGTCAGCATTGCTCAGACTCTGTCCCCAGGACTCTAGCTGGCCCCCACACCAAGAAAAACCAGCTGGATTTGAAAGGATTGGAGGAGTATTACAAAGTGCATAAGCAGTTTGTAAGCAGACAGTTGTAGGAAATAGGAAAAGAGAAGGCCAGATGACCCATGATAGTCTCCAAGCAAATGGTGAATGATAGTGTGGGCATGAGGCCTCCCCACTGAGCCTGGCATCTGGGCTTGGCAGACAGCCCAGTGGACAGGCCTGCCAGAGCTGCTTTGTGAGGTCTGAGGATCTTCCTGGGGGGTCTCACAATCCATAGAAGCCCAGGGTTTGGAAGGAGGAATGAATCCAGGCAGGCACTAAGACCTATTCCTATCCAGTCCTCATGGGAACCAGGTCTGGAGTCAGGAGGGTAGGGAGATACTGGAAATTAAAAGTGAAAAGAGACATCTCAGGAGAAAATCTGAGAGCAGAGCAGATGCAGATGCAGAGCTGCTTTAGGATACTGCCTCCCATCAAAATGTGATCCCAAAGTACATTCAGAGGAATTCTCTGCCTTCACCCTTCTCCCACCAACTCATGCTTAGATATGCCAGGGATAGGGGCTCTTTGCAGGTATGAGGTCCCAGGTAAGCAGATAAAGTCAAGAGTCAGGAAATAGGTCATGGCCATCCACGTGACCCATTCATACTTGTTGTTGTAAGACCTAGGAAATAGGCTGCCAGCCTGAACAATGAGTGGTGGTGACCAGATGGCCATCACAGGAACAAACAGGGAGCTTAGAGGCACTGACCTTGATCCTTCCCTGAATAGAAGATGCCCTGGGTACAACCTCCAAGAGCACAGTCACAGAGTCAACATACATGAACGAAACCAAGAGAGAAATGAAACCGACACTTACCCCAGTGGCAGCTGCAAACCCACTGGGTGATGAATGTATACTAATTCAATTGATCCTTCCCACCCCTCCAAAGACAGGCACTGTTATCCTCTTTTTCAGGGGAAGAAAGAGGCACAGAGAGGTTTCAGCTCCTGTTCTAGCTCACTCAACCAGTACATGAAGAAGCTTGTATTGAACCCACTTTGGTCTCACTCCAGAGCACAGGTCCTCAACCCTGTGCTGTGCGTGAAGCTCTGGTGGCAGAATTAATGGAAAAGATGGAAATGGGTTCTTCCATGAACACCTAAGCTCTGAAGTTGTAAGAGACTGTGTTCATAAAGCCCTCACAATGTGGTAGTGGGAGAAACTCATCCTCTATCATATGGCCGATGCTGAGTAGTGTGGAGATCTAGAGACAAGCCACTCTATGCTCCACTCTACCCACAGTCTGCTGAGCAACCAAGGAGCCATTGCCTCCCTCCCTCTGCCAGACACTGCCTCCAGGAACCCAGGAGCCCCAGTGTCCAAGGGGTTAGCTATACCCACTACCCAGAGAACAGACAGGGCCCCCAATGACTCCAGACCCTGCCCTCCACTCTGCAACATTCTGTACCCACTTCCCACCCCAACACACACACTACCAACTAGTGACTTCACATTTGGCTTCTGCAGTAACACTGGCTCTGGAACTGCAGGGCCCTGCAGCCATGGGGACAAATGTTCCCCTAGTACTGGTCTTGGATCTGGGCAGTAATGGACAAGCATCATTGACCAGGGTGGATGGGCAGCTGCAGAGAATGAGAAGGAGGCACCGGCTCCACCCCTCTCCCGTGTCCATTTGCAGAACAGTTGCCACCTCCCTTTCAAGGCAAGGAAGGGCAAAGGCACCCAGATAGTTGTGTCCTCCCACCCCTCTGTGCCACTGCTCTCAAGCTGAGCACCAGGCCAGGTCACCCAGAATGCAACAGAGCCACATTCAGCACCTTGCATGGCCCTGTGGTCTCTCTCCCCTCCCTTCCCCTCACCAAACACCTCTCAGTGCTTATTCTGCTATGACAAAGCAATTGTTCTCTCACTGTATTGCCAATGCTGCTGAATGGCTTTCTAATTATGGTCTGAGAAACACATGGAGCATGTTACAGAAAAGGGCATGGAGAATTACATCAGCATCTGCAGTGGTCCATCTAGAATGCAAGGACTACATCTGATTTTTACTTTCTTTCTTTCTTTCTTTCTTTCTTTCTTTCTTTCTTTCTGTCTGTCTGTCTGTCTTTCTTTCTTTCTTTCTCTTTCTTTCTTCCTTCCTTCCTTCCTTTATTTCTTTTTCTTTCTTCCTTCCTTCCTTTCTAAATGTACACTATTTGCCTTGTACTGCTCACATGCTCTATTATTTAGAGCTATTGTCATGGCCATGGGCCCTCTTTGCATGTTAAAAATGATAGCCACCATTCAGGATGATGAACACCATATGCCACTGATTACCTAGGGACAGGGGGTGTCCTCAGGCCTGAAGCCAGACTTCACTAAAAAGTGCCACAGAAGGTATGGGAAAGGGAAGACACTGAAGACTCAGAATACCTTCTAATTCCTTGTGTAACAGTTATGAATATAAGGAAAAGACTTGCACTACACTAGAGGCCCAATGCACAAAATTTGTGCAAGGGGCTTGGCCCTCACAGTCACAGTGGCTTGCCTTGGCCCTTGCAGCCCCAAGTTCATCTTGAAGGTTATCTGAAAAGTCATCCAGAAGGATATCTAGAAGGTCGTTTGGCTGTCTGGTCTAATTAGCATATTACGCTTTTAGT
Organism: Pipistrellus kuhlii; assembly: GCF_014108245.1. Taxonomy (NCBI): domain Eukaryota; kingdom Metazoa; phylum Chordata; class Mammalia; order Chiroptera; family Vespertilionidae; genus Pipistrellus; species Pipistrellus kuhlii. The sequence goes on from NW_023425404.1 coordinate 9,304,754, forward strand.
ATTATAGACTTTGCTATCACCTAACATTTTCAAGATCAGAGACATTCCTAAATATTTTTCCCTCCCATTAAACATTTGGCACAGTTATTTTTCTGCAAATCTTCCTCCTTTTTCAATGTGTTTTAGTTTTGCTCAATACACTTTTAATATTGACTAATATCCCTTTAAAAAGAAAATTACGGGCCAAAAACATCTGCAAATCACTGCTTTTCCATCTGAAGGCTGGGCCACAGAACTTTGTGATACCACATTTTCTCAAGTCTGAGAAACTCAGCTATACAAGTCATCATTGTTTTAATAACCACTCTTGGGGAAGACAAACAAAAGAATACTTATTGATTGTAAGACAAGACATGATTTCAGACACATTAAAATGGGGGTAGGGTCTTAGAATAGGAGGAAAATTTTAAAAAATACAACAATAACAATAGTTACCATTTATTTATCAACTACTATGTTCCAAGGATGGTGCTAGGTGCTTTACCTGGATTTTCTCATTAAATATCTCCCCCCTTGTAAAGTAGAGATTATTGTTCCACTTGCAGATAAAGAAACTGAAACTCAGGGAGCCTCTTTACCCAGAACAGCTGAGCCCCAAAGTAACCAAATGCAGAGTGGCAGAGCCCCACACTTCTCATCTCTCCCCACACCTAGAATTGGCCCCAGGGCTCCCCAGGAACCTCAGGCAGAAACCAAGTCCCTGAAGTGAGACAATCCAACCCCTTCTTCCAAAGGAAGAGGCCAAGAGCACAGACACCCCTGATGCCTGAGTCACTCTTATCCCTAAGCACTCCAGAGTCTCCCTGTTCAATGAAATATTTAAGGAAGTGTACTCACATGGTGATGATTAAAACTAGGGTTGGAAGAAGCAGGTGTCAGCAAGACATAGTCAGACTGTGGGGAAGGTAGTCACAGCCCTCTCCCCTCCAGAGGACGCAGGCAACACCCCTCTCCAACCCTATCCCAGAGCAGTGCCTTCTGTACATGCCACCCCGTCCATACCCATCCTTCCCCCTTCCTCTGCAAGCTCCCTGCTCATCACTTGGCTTCCTCTAATACCACCTCCCCCACTGTCCCCAGGAGCTGGGCAGGTCGAGCTAAAAATTAGCTTCAGTTGGTCTCCTAATTGCTGATATCAAGCAGGAATCCGATCAATCCAGCCGCAGGCAGGCAGAGAAGGGGGATCAATTCCAGCTCTGCCAATGGCCCCAGCTTTTCATATGCATGGCCCCGAGGCAGTGTTGCAAGACCTGCGGTGGCAGAGTAAAGCCACCACTAAAAGGAGGCTTATAGTTGCCCCTGAGTAATTGATACTAAACCTCCTGGAACTGACCCCATCCTCCAATTGACCACCTCCCCTTCCCTTATAGCCCCAGGGAGTGGAGCAATCCCTCTGGCCTTTAAACAACCCTATTTTTCTGCACATTATCATCCTGGTTTCCCAGGAAAGAAAGCAATCACCTGTCCAAGGAAATGGCAGAGCTTAGAGACTCGAATCAAGTTCTGCCCAACTCCTCTTCCAGTTTAAATATCACTTATTGAGCACCTACTGCATGTCTGCTGTGCACCAAGCCCTGGGCAGGGAGCTACAGAAATAGGAAAATGAATCAACTATAGTACCGACCACTGAGAAACACCGGTCTACTGCTCCACCAGTCCCTACACGTCTTCATATTTAGAATAATTAGGAGAGGATATTTTAAAATAAGGACACCTGGCTCCATTTCAGAAGATTCTGTTTCTGTGGATTTAAGGGGGGGGGGGACCCAAGAAATCTATACTTTAGGAGAAATTTTGTTTCTCCTAAAAAAAAAAATATATATATATATATATATATATATATATATATATATATATATATATAATGTACTTAAAGATGAGACTATATGAGTGAAATTTACTTTGATGGGGGGGAGGGGCAGGGGCATCAATAGTTATCAAATTAAATTTTTCTAATTCAGCAAAATGCTCCCCTGGTGCTGAAAGTGCAGCCAGGTTTAAGACTTGACACTAGACAGTGCTGCCTCCAGCATTTCTTTGAAGTTGATGCCCACTTTGAGGAGGGATAGATAGCAGTGGAGCAGGGACAGTGTAGCGGACAAGTTCATTCACACTGAGATTTTAGAGGCTTAACAATATGTCACTCTCCCAAGATACTACCATTTTAAAATAGAACCTCATGGAGCAAGCACCGTTACCCCCGTGGAAATGAATCCCTAATGGTAAAATATAGGCACCAGTGGAGCTGTTTTGAGGCAAAGAGAGTCTTTCAACTTCTTCTAATAGCACAGCAGCTGCACAAGAAAGAAACCAGGGCCTAAATGAGTTCCATGAGGCCTTGTCCAGAGCTGGGGGCGGGGCCAGTCACTTCATCACTGACACAAGATGCTGTTTATGCTTCAGCTTTATCGAGTTTCAGGGAGGGTAAGGTCCAGTGATTTATAGGCCAACCACCTGGTGGCAGCTGGGATGTCTGTGACGGCTGGCCAACTCAGGGCTGCCTCAACCAAAATACTTATTCATCTTCAAATTAACCAGCCAAGTCCAGAGCCCTCCATGGAAAGGCACCACCCTGGGAACAGCAAGGGTCACCGGAGCATCTGGAAGGTTCCCAGTGGTCAATGAGAGTGAGCTTCTATCCTGTTCCCAGCTCAAGGCTAGGCCCTAGTGGTTGCAAACAAACAAGCAAACAAAACACCCTGACTCTCAGGGTCCTTGTGATCTAGCTTGGTAAAGAAGACAAACCCATATGTCAACTATGAAGGCAAATTAGAGGATCATAAATCAAGCTGAGTGACCCTTGGAAACCAAACCCTACTAGTGTAAATGAAATAGCCTAGTAACAGTTCGATGACGGCTAACAACCATCCAGATGCCATGTGCTAGGCACTGCTCTAAGCACTTTATGTGCATTAGTATATTTAAACCTCAAAGCAACCCTGGAAGGATGTCCCTTATAAAAAATAAATTAATTAATTAATTAAATAAAATAAATAAATAAATAAATAAACCCTGAGACATAGATGTCTTTTTTTTTTAATATATTTTATTGACTTTTTTACAGAGAAGAAGAGAGAAGAATAGAGAACTAGAAACATCGATCAGCTGCCTCCTGCACACCCCCTACCAGGGATGTGCCTGCAACCAAGGTATATGCCCTTGACCAGAATCAAACCTGGGACCCTTCAATCCACAGGCAGATGCTCTATCCACTGAGCCAATCCAGTTTCAGTGAGACATAGATGTCTTAAGTAACTTTCCCAAGTGACATTGCTAGCAAGTACTAGAGCTGAGGTTAAACCCAAGCAATGTAACGGCAGAGAATAGTGCTGATAAGTGCTTAACAACTGGCTTACCAGGAAGAGAGGCCCTATTGTCTTTGCCAATTTCCATGGTGTAAGTACTCTTACCATGGCCAATTTCAAGCTAAGATCCCTATAACCTTGAGATTCTGGGATTATGTCACTGGCTGTCATTTCACATGTGCATCCTAATTTCTTAAACGAACAAGAACTTGGATGGGGACTGATAGCCATACATGTCTCCAGCCCCTGGCCATATTATCTGGCCTGCAGACTGTCCTTAAAGACATGTTCAGTGAAGGGGATAGTGATAGAAATTATTATAAGAAATGTTTTCCCACCAAGAATGGGAACTCGGTCACATGCTATTCACCCAGGATGAACAAAGCCTGAGAGATGCTCTTCCACAACCTCTCTCCTCAGCTTCATCCTGCAGAGGGCAGAGACCTCTGCAGAGCCCACCTGACCAGGGGTGGAGATGGGGCAAAAGAGTGACTCACAGATGAAGACTAAGGAGAGCCTTGGGCAGAATAGTTCCTGCAGCTTCTCAGAAAGGAGGAGTTGAAAGCCTGTCCTAGGAAGAAGGGCAAACTCACACCCAATGCTGAGAGGAGAGAGGAAGGAGAGGGTGGCCCATGATGGAAAAATGGCATGGAAAGCCAAGAGGAGGAAAGAGGAAGGAGAAAGGAGCCGGCAAGGTGACAGGTGTTGTTTAGTCATGAAAAGTCACATGGTAACAAATGACATAGTGCCCAGGACTTGAACACTTTTAACTGTTTATATTATGGCTGTCTCTCCTCTAAATTCAAGACTCATTGGCTGTAGTCTGTCCCTGACAAACTGGTCCTAAAATTTAGATGAAAATTCAAGGGGTTCAGAATAGCCAAAGCAATCTTGAAAAAGAACAAAGTAGGAGAGCTTACACTTCCCAATTATAAAAGTTACTTCAAAGCTACAAAAATTAAGATGGTGTGGCACTGGCATAATGATATATAGATCAATTGATTAAGATTTTGTCTGATTTAATAAGTGTTTAATTGATGTTAGCTCTTTAGAGGTTCTCCTACCCATTCCCTTCCCACCATGGGGATTCATCTCCATATGTGTGGCTCTTCCAGTGCACTCGGCCAGGACATTTCTTGACTAAATTAACAGGGAAGTTTCCATTTAATTTTCAAGGCAATTTTTTTTCTTATAAAAGGTGGGGAAAGGGGGAGCAAGGAAATCAGAACAAAAGATACCAAGAAATAGAGATTCTGTGCCAAGACTATGAGATTCCCACACTAACTTCCTTCATATTAAAGAAGTGAAGTGCAAGCCAACCCATGGGCCTGAATCACCAAACCCTGGTCATAGGAGTCAGTTCAAAAAGTCTGAACCTTCTGAAACCCAGGAATACTGCACCCAAGTGTATGCTTCTAACTCAGTATCATTTCAGCTGCTAAGAGGAGAAATATGGCAACAGTGGCTTAAACTTTGAGGACAGCTATCACTTACTAGACAAGTACAGGTAGGTGGTCCCAGGGTAAGTGCCTCAGCTCAGCCATGTCTTTGGAATCTAGTTCCATAAATCCTCTGCCATCCTATTTATATTGCATGTCCTTCATAGTCGAAACATAACTGCCACATTCTAAGCTTCTTATCATCACCCAACAATATCCAAACAGTATTCCCAAAACAAGAAAAGCAGCAAAAATGGCTTTTTCATTCCTATTTCTTACTTATTAGGAAGGAAAAACATCTTTTCTAGAAACTCCCAACAGTCTGATTCTTGCAGCTCACTAGCCAAAACTTGGTCACCATAGGCTATCAAATAAAGAAGAAGAATTGTAATTAGCCTGCCCTAATCCCATTCTAAGCACTTCTAAGCACCTTCCTAGATTCACTTGACCTGTCTTGCTCAAAGAGAGGGCTCTGACCACCAATTCCTTCAACTGATCTCTTGACAGGACCAGACCAGCTCAGCCTCTCTGAAGGTGAAGGTTGGGCTTTGATATGGCTCCAACACACCCACCAGCAGCTCTGGCTCCCAGGCCTGGCCTCATAGGAACATAGAGACTATGGCTCCTGTCACCATTTTGTATTTCTTACTATAGACCATGAACAAACAAACAAACAAACAAAAATTTTAAAGACCTACCTCCTCTATGTGTCTCTCTCACATTTATGTTTCTCTCTCACATTTACCGTATGTGTGTGTCTCTCCTCCTCCCTTCCATTCTTTCTAAAAATCAATGGAAAAATATCCTCGGGTGAGGATTAGCAAAAATTAAAAAATTAAAATTGATTTTTTTTAAAAAACACCTACCTCTCCTCACTTCACCTAAAACCAGGAGCTGTGGAGACATGTGCTGGAAAAGGTTCCTGACCAACCACAGGTAATAAATGGTGAAACACACAGAGAAACAGACAGCACTAGGTCTCTCCCCATACACGGGAGTTCATATAATCACATGCTTTCTTCACAGAGCATTGAGTTCACTGAGAAAAATTGATCTGTTCTCTTGTTCCTCGCCTGTTTTTAAACCCTTTTGACCTGTCTCAGCAGAGGCCCCTGGCCCTGCCAGCCCCCCTGGAGAAGTGTGGCAGGCAGAGGGCAGGCTGGCGAACAAGGTCAGGCCCTGCCCACAAATCACACTCTGGCCATGCTTCAGGCAAATTTCCACCTGGTACTCAGAGAGCTGAAACCTTTAGATTAATCCTGAATCTGTCAGTTTCCATCATGTTCGCCTAGGAGAGGGCCTGGGGAGACAGGTGCCTCAGACTGCGTTCTGATTCAGCTCACAGGGCCCTCCTGCCTGAGGCCCCCTTTGCTGCACCTTCTCAGCCTGGTTCCCTCATGTACCCTTTCTTTCTTGACTCTTTTAAATGCTATGGCTTCTCTTGTCCCTCTCTAGCACTCTCCCTCCTCTGCTATTTCCTAGAGCAGGGGTCAGCAAACTGTGGCTCGCGAGCCACATGTGGCTCTTTGGCCCCTTGATTTTTTAGCAAAGGCCAGCTTAGGAGTACCCTAATTAAGTTAATAACAATGTACCTACCTATATAGTTTAAGTTTAAAAAAGTTGGCTCTCAAAAGAAATTTTATCCGTTGTACTGTTGATATTTGGCTCTGTTGACTAATGAGTTTGCCAACTCCTGCCCTAGAGGGTAAGAACAGGAGTCTGGGGTCAGACAGCTAGGGGTTCAAGCCTGAGCCACCACTTACTTGTTGGGTTACCTGGGCAAGTTGCTTGACCTCCTGGTGACTTAGTTTCCCTAGCTGCATAATAATAATAATGCCTCTCCCAGGGATGCTGTGATGATTAAATGAAATAGTAATAGTGAGCATGTTCCAAGCAGTTACAGTGCCAGTCACTGTTCTAGATTTACAAGTAGTATCTGCAATATACAGCATAGGTGCACAATAAATTCTAACTATGGTTATGTCATTAATATTACTCAGAGGTTTTCCACCCTGTTCCCTTTGTCCCATGGGCCCTCAGGAATTCATTCATTCATTCACTCAGCAGTCTTCTGCTGCCAGTCTACTCTCAGGGTGGCCCTAGGCTGGAATAAGGAGGTGCTGTACCACAAGAGCTTGTGGACTAGCCAAGGTTTCCCTTTCTTTTATTGGGCTGATTGATAACTGTTAAGGCCTAATCAGAATTAAAATGTGTTGATGGACCTGTATCATTACTCAGCGTGACAATATTTTGATAACTGCATCTCCAGACAAGAAACAGCGCAGACTGCTCTCCTCAGAGCTGGTAATAAATCCTGTTGAGGGCATCCCAAATCTGAGGGTGAAAGAACATGGAATTTCTTCATCCCCATTCACACAGCCTCTCTCCTGTATCCCAGGAGAGGAGGAGAAATGAAACACACGGAGAGAGGTGGTCTGGGCAGGGCAGATAGCACTGGGCTTGAAGGCAGAGGGCTAAGATAAGAGCCCTTTGCCACTTCCTTATGGCTTCATAAGAGTCCATTGGGTCTCTGTTTGCTCATCTCTGGAATGAGTATAGCAATTTCCCCTACCTCCTTCCTGGAACATCGTGAGCATTAAGAGAAATGTTAGTTAAGAAAGGGCTTTGAAATGCCCAAAGTGCAGGGTCCCTAGAATGGATGAGCAGTAACCATACTTTTCAATACAGAGGAGGTGATCAGAAGGTAGAGGACCCAAGCAGCTGCAGCTGTTTTGTGCTTGGTCTGTGCTCTGTGTGGAGTGCTTTTTTAATGTGGATTTGTTGCCAGCATTTAAAAACCAAGTCATTTCTTATAAAAATCCAGATTTCTGGCTTGACCTGGAAAGATCCAGTAACAATTAACCACAGCTGAAGAGCATCTGCCCCTTCAGCCAGGGCCAGGAGGGAGCTCTGTCCACCAGGAACTGCAGCCCCATCCAACATACACACACACACACACACACACACACACACCCCTTTATCCACCTGGCCCAGTGTGAGACCTTATACTTTAAATACTGTCAGTCTCAGACCAAGATGGTGGTGTAGGCAATCTAACACCTGTCCTCACCACTTTCCACAGACACATCAAAATTGCAACTAAAATACAGAAAAACCATCATCCAGAACCACTGGGAAGTCCTACAACGAGAGAAGTAAGAAGGGAACACAGAGACTGGTAGGAGGTTTGGAGGTACAGAACAGGCTGGTCCAGCACCCACATGGGCCACTTTTTCATCTGGGAGGGAGATCATCTCTGCAGTGGCTGCCCAGAGGAGCAAGGGGAACTAGCTCCACATCAGATGCCCAGCCCAGGGTCCCAGAGCTGGAAAAAGAACTCCTTGTAATTTCAGGCTGTAAACACTAGTGCAGATTGGGGCTCAGTGACACAGAGGCTGCTGGACACTCAGCTTTTCCTCTTAAAAGGCTGGCACACTAACTGAACTTACAAGGTCCCACTTCCTCTGAGCTCCAGCACCAGTTCAATGCTCTGGGGAACACAGACACATATGAGGAGGAACTGGATTGTCTGGTATTAGAGCAGGAATTCAAGGACGGCTTTCTCACAGATGGAGGTGTTCACAGAGATCACTGTTCCTATGCTGCAATCACCCCAGTCCTTTGCAGGGCTAACTGGCAGCCATTTCTGTTTGCTCAACCCTGGTGATTCCCTGAGATCCCATCCCATCCAATTTACAGCCCACTCCAAGCTGTGTATAGCAGCTTTTGCATATGAATGGCCTGTCCTTGCTTAGGCTAAAAGCTGACAAATAAGTTACAGCTGGGTCAGGGAGCCACAAACCTATCAATAAAAGGCCCAGGACCTGGCACCAGTACCAGCTTGTCTTGCTTCACAGCCGGGCATCTTCTGGGAACTTCTATGCCCAGTATGAAGAGGAGGAATCTGCAGATCTATCTGTAGCTCCTGCTGAGTGGCTCAGGCTGCCTTTATCCCTCCCTGGAGACTCAAGAGCTAGTGTACCCAGTAGTCAGTGTCAGAACATACTATTGAATAGATTACAACTCTACCCATCCATAAGCGACACACTCAAGGAGCAGACTCAGTGAGCACCAAAGCCCCACTGAAGAAAATCCTGCTCCATAGGGGTGTTTCCTGCATAGCAGCTCTCCCACTGTAGTCATAGCTGGCTGTCACAGCAAATTGGCCTGGAAGTCAATTTCTCCCAGTGACACCAACAGCAATCAAGTCTCAAGTACAACAAGACTGTGTGCACAGCCCACAAAGGGGTGCACCAAGAGTGTCCACCTCAGGTGATTGTGGAGGCTGAGCCATTGGACCCTATAGGATACCTACAACACAAAGCCACTATACCAACTCAAGAAGACATAGCAGCTCTACCCAATACATAGAAGCAAACACAAGGAAGCAGCCAAAATGCAGAGAAAAAGAAACATGTCACAAATTAAAGAAATGGAAAAAAAGCAAACTACTGGATATAGAGTTCAAAACCATAGTTATAAGGTTACTCAATAATCTTCTAGAAACCTCCATGGAACTTAGTAAGACCTTCAAGGATCTTAGTGAGAATGCCAAAAAAAAAAAAAAAAAAAAGGAAAAAGACCAGTCAGAAATTAAGCATACACTTATTAAAATAAAGGATAATATACAGGGATTTACATGAGGATCCCGAGAATCAAGTCAACGATTTGAAATATGAGGAAGCAGACAACATCCAAACAGTAGAGCAGAAAGAAAACAAGAATCCAAAAATATGAAGATAGTGTAAGGAGCCTCAAGAGTACTAATATCTGCATTATGGGGGTGCCAGTATAAAAGAGAGTGCAAGATATTGAAAACCTATTTGAAGAAATAATGAAAACTTCCCCCACCTGGTGAAAGAAATAGACTTACAAGTCCAGGAAGCACAGTGAGTACCAAACAAAAAGAACCTAAAGAGGGCCACACCAAGACACATCATAATTAAAATGCCAAGGATTAAAGACAAAGAGAACATTTTAAAAGCTGCAAGATAAAAGCAGTTAGTTACCTACAAGGGAACACCCATATGATTGTCAGCTGATTTCTCAACAGTAACTATGCAGGCCAGAAGGGAGTGGCAAGAAATATTCAAAGTGATGAATAGCAAGTACCTACAACCAAGAACAGTCTACCCAGCAGAACTATCATTTAAAATTGAAGGTCAGATAAAAAGCTTCACAGACAAGATAAAGGAGTTTATCACCACCAAACAAGTAGTATATGAGATGTTGAAGGGTATTCTTTAAGAAGAAAAACAAGATCAAAAATATGAATAATAAAATGGCAACAAATACATATCTATCAACAATTGAATCTAAAAATCAACATAAACAAGAATTCTAATGAACAGAATAAATTGATGAATAAAATAGAATCAGAGGCATTGAAATGGAACAGATACCACTCTCAGAGGGAAAGGGGATAAGGGGGTGGGAAAAGAATAAACAAAGATCATATATATATATATATATATATATATATATATATATATATATATATGCATTACCTATGTACACAGACCCTGGGATGGTGTGAGACCCGAGAGGAGGGGATTTATGGGGGGAGAAAAGAAGGACATCTGTAATAATCTCAACAAAGATTTTTTTTAAATGACTGTCAGTCTTGGATGATAATTTCAGCTCTACCATTTACTCACTCTGTGACCCTGAAAATTACTTCACTACACTGAGCTTCAGTTTCCTATTCTGTTAAATAAGCATTCATTTATTCAAATGCCTATTCTAGGCTAGGCATCATGCAGCAAACAAAAGAGACAAGCAGACACTAAATACATAAGTAAAAAAAAAAATAAGCAAACAAGCTAATTTTCTGATTATGATCAGTGCCAAAAAGAAAGAAAGAACCTTGGTGAGGTTCCAGAGTGTCTGGGGTTGGAGGGTATTGAGTTATAAGACACCCCTTTAGCTAAGGTGATCAGAAAAGGCTTCAATGAAATGCTGGGAGAATCTATTATACTCACTTCCTAGGGAATTAAATGTGAGGAACTTAATACCTGGTAAAGATGCTGCTTGGTGGGCCTCATCCCTTGCTGGGTCAGATTAGGATACCTAAGAAAGAGAAAGGGAGAATGGGGGATGGGCAGCTCCCTGGAGCAGGTGGGACCCCAACCTCCCCACCCCCACTCAGCAGCCCCTGATGCTGGGAAAGGCTGCTTCCAAAGCCTCTGCAATTATCCCATCTATAAATACAGCCTGTGAGCAGAGATGGGTAGAGACACAGGCAGGAGAAATTAACCCTAGAATGGGCCTCTCCCAAGTCTCCTTCCCTGACAGTTTTCCCTCCCTCTTCTGCTCACTCTGTCCATGAGATAATTATTGTACCCACTCTGCCTCCATCTCTGCCTCTGAATCCCTTCCCAGCAGCAGCTGGATCAATGTTTGAGCAGCCGCTCTGCTGCAAGTGGGGAGGGATTCCAAGGAGGTGGTGGATACCCACCTTTTCCTGATGGTGTTTATTTGCTCCAGGCACAACAACACAGCTCCTAGCTCACATCTGGGCAGGATTCTCCGGGGTCCTACTTCAAAAGCATGTTTGTCTCCAGTCTTGCTCCCCCAAGGAAAGGGAACCATTTGTTGCATGCCTAGGATTGAATTACATTGGAAAAAAAAGTTTAAATAAAAGCCATGTTAGATTTCCTGTTTGTTCAATGTTGCCGAGCAACTTCTAAACACCCTTCTCCCTGGTTCCCAGCTCACTGACCTTGTCTGGGTTCCATAGCATCCTGGCTTCCTCCCACCTTGGGGCACTTCTGTTCCCACTGTGAGAAAAGCAGTCATGACAGTGATACCTGCTTTCCTTTCAGATCAAGGAAGCCCTTCCTGGTACACCGAACTCCATCAGATCCTTTCATTCAGCTTGATACATTTGTGTTTTCTGTTTATCTGTCACCTGCCCATACACACTGTCCTATGAGTTATTGATACTGTTGTATCCATACACCACACCCAGGTGCCTGGAGCCCAGTTGGTTCTTATTATTGGTGAATGAGTGAACATGTGAGTCAGTCAGTAGTCAGTCAGTAAATAAGTGAGGGAATGAATAAATGTCCAGTCATGTGTTAACACCATGAGATGTGCAGAAGACCATAAAAGTATTGGGGGGTCCCAGGGTGATACCTGCCTTGTTCACACTGTCCCAAGCACTTTGACCACTGCCTAGCACAGGATATGTGCTCATGAGCATCTGGTGATTGAGCTGAGTGAGTGAAAGTTCCTGCCATCAAGGAGCTCCTATCTGGGTATTACCAGCCCAGTGAGAGGCTATTCAGCAACACTACAGCACAATCAATTTTTTTCCAGCAAAGCTACTATGATAAACATTACAAAGCAAACTATAAAGTTGGTGTTTAAAACACACTCAATTAGCCCAAACCGCTTTAGCTCAGTGGATAGAACATTGGCCTGCGGACTGAAGGGTCCTGAGTTCGATTCCAGTCAAGGGCATGTACCTTGCTTGCAGGCACATCCCCAGTAAGGGGTGTGCAAGAGGCAACTGATCAATGATTCTCTCTCATCAATGTTTCTAACTCTCTATCCCTCTCTCTTCCTCTCTGTAAAAAATAAATAAATTAAATAAATAAAACAATTAATTTTAACCATTGGTAAGAAGGGAATAAAAAAACAGGTGAGTTATGATCTTCAGTAGGTGGTGTGACAGGTTTAGGCCACCTTAATACTTTACTAGTGGAAGCAGGACTAGGTATGAGTTAGATTTGTATGGAGGGAGATAATGGGGAGATTGCTCCCTCATTAATTTAGTCAACAAATCTTAGAATAAGAAAAAACACAGAGAATGTTAAGAGCAGTACCTGTCCCATGGGAGCTCTCAATCAGACCTGGTGGTCACATAGCTATGTATGAAGCCCCTGATGCAGGTCTAGATCATGGGCATGGGACGGTGGAGAAAGTCCCAGCTCTCCTGGAAATCTCATCCTAGCAGAAGGGCAAGTAAGTGCATTAAGAAGATAATTTCAGAAGAGGAGAACCACCAGAGAGAAATGAAATGATTGACTGTGGCCAACTTTAGACAGTCCAATCAGGAAAGCCTCTGTGAGCGGGTGAGGTGAGAGTGAATGTGTGAGAAGGCGACAGCCACTGAACAACCAGTTGGGGGACACCGGATGGACAGGGTTCTTGGATGAGGGACAAACTAAGCTGCTCATGCAAAGGCCTTATCTACTAGAACAGCTAGGCCTCCATAATCACAAAGACCGGTATGTCTAGATTGCTCAATCTCTCGCTCACTATATGGACTGCATGTTTGTGCCCTTCCCCATACCCACCCCAGCTATTATCTAGAGGGGCTATCAGTTTCCTCTAGTAGGGCAAAATGAGGAAAAGCTAGATAAAATTAAATAGCTTTCTCCAGTGCAAGTTTTCAAGAATTTTTACATGCTAATGATGTCAACATAGAGATGTAGAATGCAGTGTCTCCAAACTTACATGACAAGGGGAAAGCACCTCACAGGACTGTGCTCTAAGGAAGCAGCTTCTGGAAGAGCAGATCTGGACTCTGTATGACACCCTTCCTGGCCCTCCTGGGGAAGGCCAACCTGCCTCACAGGTTTCTGAACCAAATCTGATGCTCCCTGGGAAAAGCCACACTTGGAAAAGAATAGAGGTGTCCTCAAGCTAGAAGAATCAAAACCGACTGCTTACGCCCATTCTTCCAGAATCCCCAATTCTGCATCTTTAACTGGACTCACTCACTCTCCCAGTAAGAAATAACATAGTCAAGGTAACAATCAAGGAGCCTTGGTTCTTGTTTTTCACCTCTACTCTGGCCTCCTCCTTTCATCCTATGCTTACCTGACTCCCAGCTGTTGAGTTTTTCTTTCTTTTATATACCACACACTCCCCTCTGTGGCTTTTTCTATTTTAGACACTATCCTGCTACTGATGTCACTGTAGCCAGTACCCAGACCAAATAGCCCTGGCCCTTAAAACAAAACTCTGATGTCAGCACATGCAACTGGCCCCTATTGGAGGTAGATGGTGGATACTCAAACCTGTAATGGATTTTCACATCCATTACAGAGACACTAACCAGCCTCCAATGAGTCTATTACAAAAAGTCATAAATTTCCAGCTGAAAAATATTGGCAAGTCTTGGTCAACTTACAACTCTGATTATTTTGTTATCCGCAGAATCACTCACCACTATACAAAGAACTATACTTTAATTTTCATTTACAATCCTATGTGTGGTTTGAGTCAAGTGGTAAGTTTAAAAACAGAAGTAGAGAACTTTTACGCCTAGAAAAGATGGAATAGCAGCCCTACTCTTCTACCTTAAACAACTGGGACAACCAGACAAAACATATGAACATGAGTTTTCAGAAGTTAGATAACAGGCAACACAGGACTCTGATCACTGAGGAAAGTCAGGTGAGCCTTCTTTTTGTACTAGCTCACTATATAAAGCCAGTTTCTGACCACAACAGGAGGAGGGGGTGAATAAACAGAGCCTGGAAGTCTCTCTAAGTCAGGGAGACAAAATAAATTGAAGTTCAAGGACACCATGGTAGCTCAACTTTGTGGAGCAGAGTAGCAGAGAGGAAATACTGCAGAAGGTCTTGTCCAATAATTTGCTGATTACCGATCTCCACATCTGTGAGAGAGAATTACCTGACTCAGAGAAAAGACCCACTGGAAAGGAATAAGCAAAATAATACCCAAAGATCTGGAAGTAGTTCATGTTTCAACCAAAGTCCAAAATGACAGTTCAGTCTCCAAGTACCAATATCAGTCTGACCCTGTGTCAGCAGTCCTACATATGCTTAGGTCATTCTCCTTTCCCCAATGTACAGTTACTCCAGTAAATAACCATGGATTACTTGGGGGGAAAACTGAGAAAATTACTACCACAAACACTGGCTGTGGTATTACAGGGTCTCCCCTCCTGGGAACCTGGCCTCTCCTTCAGTCAACAAGTTCTAGGTCTGAAAATTGGCTTTTTTTCCCCCCTAAGGGATTGTGATTTGGCATCCTGATGGTCCACCCTCAATTTCTTTTCATTGTACACTGTTGTACATTTCATTGTACATTGTTGGCACCTACAGATGCCTTGTTCAATTAAGTCTCTCCTTAACCCCACAGCTGAAGACCCCACTGTCTGCCAGAGGACCTTTGTGCTCTCTGCCACAATTGTGTACTCCCAACTTCTGAAGGGGAAGCGCCATCATGTGGGTTCCACTGCCTCAGGCTCCTACCTCCCCAAAGGGAGCCCTATCCTGTAATGACATCTCCTGTTATCAGCCCATGGCTTCTGCAGTGATGAGGATGTTCTTCTCACCAACACATTTCTTACTGCTTCCCAAATCCTCCTGGCCTTCATGGAACATCATGCTCTGGTGAGCCTGGGGACTGCAGTAGTATATTTACTCTACCGTGCTCATGTCTGTCTTTTGACCCTTCCTCCCACAGAGCACCACAGCAATCCCACATCCTCTAAAGGTGCACCAATGCTCCTTCTAAACTTTTATGAACTATCCCAGCAGTGTGCCTCCAGGCAGAGGAGTTGTTCTCAAATTCTCAACTCTCCACAGCCAACTCTGTGTCCCTTACATGCTACTAAGGAAGACCTCTGGCCTTCATACTTAGCTATATAGTTGTGATTAAGCATTCTCAGCACTTCAATATCTTTTCCAATGCATTCTACTTAATCTACTGTCCTCTTAGCTACTAGTTATTTACCCATATTTCTCAAACGTTGATACATTGCCCAGCTCATCCATTCATTTCCGCTGGTATGCACCCCGTGTCACTACAAATTAAAGCTTGCACAGCCGCACCTGCTTCCAGGAACTCAATCCTTGATGCCAGCCAAGGTGATCCAGCTCCAACACTTCATCCTTGGCACCTGCTTTCCCAGATTGCCTGGCACCTGTGCTCATAGGGTAGGTTTCTTACAGAGGCTCTAGGAATGAACACCTGTGGAGGGAAAGGCACAAAGCAACAGATGAGCTCCACTGACATGGGAGGAGCCGTGAGGCTGAGATGACATTTCCCAGTTATCCGATAATGGGACAAGGGGCCAGAGCTTTGGATCTGTTTTCCATCAGTCCTTGGGTGGAAGCCACCCAACGTGAGTGTGGCCTTGAACTGGGCAGCTCTTTTCAACCAAGGCCATTGCATGACGGCTGACTGATGTGTGACAGCTCTCAGCCACAGCACTCCCAGCAGATGGCAAATCAGCCTTTCACTCCTGAGGGACATGCATCCAGCATCCACCACCCTCTCAAATAAACTAATTGCACCCAAGTCCTGCTTCAGGCTTTACTCTCAGGGAAACTGAGGCAAAAACAACTATGACCATTTGGAACAGTTAGTTCACTCATAAGAAAGGGAAGATTCCCATTGTCCACTAAGTCATAATTTAGGAAATGAAGAAAAAAAGAGCTTCTAACACATATAATACCTTAATTTAAAAAATGAAAAGAAAAAAAAAAAAGCTTCTATGAGGAGGGGAAGAAAAAAAAAGCCTTCCTATTTTTGGAGATATCTGAATGAAGTCTTAGTGATTCTCTTCTCTTTCTTTTCCAGAAAGTCCTTTATTTCACCCAGCTTGAACCTACTATTCAGGGAGGACTTTCTGGGCCCCCAAACACTGAACGTCATCAATCTCTGTGAGCAAAAACTCTGGGCATTCAACAGTGAATCACAAAGTCCTTCTGGAAAGCATGGTGCTAAGTGTGAGAACGAAGCAGGAGTGGGGTGGGTGATCAGGTCCTGACAGAGGTCTGGGCTTGGAGCACAGCCACATCAGGGAGAGAAAGTTCAACTCAGCTGTACCCAGTATTTGTCTCCTTCCTCTTCTTTACTAAACACATCTTTCCAGAATGCAACCTATCTGGAGGCCATATAAGAGCATGTGGAGGAATCCTAGAGCTTTAAGCAACTTGGAAACCAGGAAAGAATTGATTACATTGCAAGTCCAAGGCAAGCGTAGGAGGAAATCAGACTGATATAATGAGACAAATTATTAGGAGGCCGGAAGAGGTACATTTTCTGGAATGGCCTCATTTATAGCATAGTACTAGCCAGAGCCCCTCCATCAGGTGGGCTGGCTGCATCAGCCCCACTCAGCATCCTCAGCCAAAGCCTCCAGCAGCTACAGGTGAGCATCTACATGGGCACCTCCTCTCCTTTCTCCCCTAAATGGACTCTAACCTGCCCTCCTCTTTTACTGAAGCCACTTTCTCTTTGTATTAATGAACAGATGGGCTGGAATATGAATGAAGAATGGTATAAAAACCATTGCCATTAGCATCAGACTCACCAAAGGTCTACTCTCCTCATTACCCCTCTGGGCCCTCGGGCAAATTCTGTGTGCCTTACTTTTCTCATTTGTAAATTGTAACTACTTCCTAATTTATAAGCTGGCTGTGAGGATTAAATGAAATAATAGGGTTGAAACTTGCCCAAGGTACTTAATAAAATCTACTTCCTACCCCTCCCACAGTCAGATGACTCTCATTGCCCTAACCCAGTGGTCAGCAAACTCATTAGTCAACAGAGCCAAATATCAACAGTGCAACAATTGAAATTTTTTTTGAGAGCCAACTTTTTTAAACTTAAACTTCTTCTAATGCCACTTCTTCAAAATAATCTCGCCCAGGCCGTGGTATTTTGTGGAAGAGCCACACTCAAGGGGCCAAAGAGCTGCATGTGGCTCTCGAACCGCAGTTTGTCGACCACTGCCCTAACCTCTACTAAAAGCTACTCTATTCAACACAGGACATGGACCAAAGTACTTAAAACCTGAAACTCCACAAAGACAGAGCCCATATCTCCCTCTTTTTTCTTTTCTTAATCCTTGCCTGAGGATATGTTTCTATTTATTTTAGAGATAGGAAGGGGAGAGAAAGATAGAGAAACATGGATATAAGAGAGAAACATCAATTGGTTGCCTCCCTTAGGTGCCCAATCAGGGACTGACCCTGAAACATAGTTATGTGTCCTGACTGGAAATCAAACACAAAATCTTTTGGTACATAGGATGATGCTCTAACTAACTGAGCCACCTGCCAGGGCAGGACCATCTCTCTTATATTCACCAATACTAGTATATACCCAGTATGTAGCACAGAGCCTGACACCTGGAGTTACATAGAAATATTTGTTGATTGAATAATGGATGAATTGAGCAAACCTGAGTCTTAAAATCTTAGAATTGTAGCATTAAAGAAGCCCTAAGGCAGCATCAAGTCCAGAGATGACAGATCATTTCCTTGCTTGCTCACCGAAACTGAGATGTAGTTAATTCCTAGAGCACTATGTTGAGAAAGATCCTAAGACCACATATCAATTAGCAATATCTGCCAAAAATCTGAAAAGGGGTCAAGCATCACTAGTGGCTGTACTTTCACTTTCTGGCTCAAATGAACACATCATTTTATAGATGAGGAAATGAGAGATCAAAGTTCACACAGCTAGTTCATGGCCGACTTGGACACACACCATCAACTCTGGATGTTAGCAACAGAAAAACCAAGACTGGCAAAAGCCTGATTTACAGGCTAATGGCAGTAAGTCGGGAACAAAAGGTCGGAGAGGTTCCAAACAGTCTTTCTTTCCACCAACTGTCCCAGAATAAACATTTCTTGTCAACCCCCATCAGCAAAGGCGCATACAGTAATCCAGAAGAAATGCTGATGAATAGCACAGACTGAGAAATGTCCATCAGTCCCAAAGACCAAACTCGCAAGGAATCCCCTCTTAGCTCTTTCCCTTTAAACCACTTTCGAGCTGCAACTGCCTCCTGCCTCCACATCATTCTTGGTTAAGTATCATCCCCTCCCTCTTCTTCCCCAGTTCCTGGGTCACAACATTTACAATAGATTTGTCTCATCTCTCAAAACCACTGCTTGGGAGAAGCAGAGAAGAGTAATTAGCAAATTTAGCATTCTGCTAACCTTTCTACAGGGAAAGATAATCATTTGTTAGCTTTATAAACTTCATGCCTTCATTAGCTGTCTATCATTGACCAAGAAAAGCAGGAATGGGCTCACTCACTTGCACTGGGACTCTGTAAGAGGCTTGTGAGGCAAGTCAAAATAAACTATGTAGCTGTAAAAAAAAAAAAAAAAAAAAGTATCTCTTACCCTTTGAGACAACATGGATGGACCTGGAGACCTGGAGAGTATTATGCTAAGTGAAATAAGTCAGACAGAGAAAGACAAATATCACATAATCTCACTTACAGTTGAATATAATGAGCAAAATAAAATGACAAGCAAAATAGGTCCAGAAGCATAGATGCATGGAACAGAATAACTGATCTCAGAGGGGATGGAGGGAGTAGGGAGGAATGGGAAGATCAAAAAGTTACAGCTGCATACAGCTACTTGTCTCTTCTTCTCTGTGGGATCCCTGAGGCTACAGGCAAAAATTGTCCTTCTTTGGTGCCCACCACAGTGCTGAGCTCACAGTAGATGCCCAAGAGATTGCATTGAACTGGCATCAGAAAGGAAGCTGAGCTTCTAGGAGAGCACATCTCCACTGGACAACTTTTTTTATGTCGTGATGGGAAAATATATAGTAACCATCATGATTTGGAAAAATAAAAAAGATAACAACCCTTTGTAAGTTACCCTGCCTTTTGTATTTTTTTTAAATATATTTTATGGATTTTTTACAGAGAGGAAGAGAGAGGGATAGAGAGTTAGAAACATCGATGAGAGAGAATCATTGATCAGTTGCCTCTTGCACACCTCTTACTGGGGATGTGCCCGCAACCAAGGTACATGCCCTTGACCGGAATCGAACCTGGTACTTTTCAGTCCGCAGGCCGATGCTCTATCCACTGAGCCAAACTGGTCTCGGCTGTATGTTTTTGTAACTTTTGTTCTGAGAAATCCAAAAATCCATGCCCCACTGCTTAAATAGAGAAAGTACAGGAAAAGAAGGAGGAAGGAGGCCAAGAAACACAGGTAAACAATTAGACAGTAATGAAGAGTTTGCAAAAATATCTATTGACAGTAAATAGGCTAGGGAATACTTGGAAAATGTTAACACATACAAAATCAGCAAATTGTAAGACTCTGCATTTCTGAGTCTTTGGGGGGAATACACTAACACTAACACTTTTGAAAAGTGATGGAGAACAGAGGGAATAAGAGAATGGGGGGAACAGGTAGAGGTAGCCACTCTCCTATGCTAGAAAAAAACAAGAGCCCTAAATTACCATTGTTAGCGTTAGCATTTAGACTTTAAATGTTTACACAAAGATGACTAGAGGTCACATGGACCACAGGCAGAGACATAGAGTCCCTGCTATCATCCATTAAGCAATAGTGGCCAAGGACTTGCCCTCTTACTCCAGAGAGATCCTTGTTACAGCAATGGATCATCTTAATCCAAGAGCACTACAATATGGACCCAGGTTACTAATTCCCCTGGTCTAAATTTATGGTGTCAGTTAATCAAATGGAGGCTTATATTCTGGCTTCCTGAGAAACCTGCTATAGGAGAGACTGTGCTGCCTAGAGTGTCCATTCCTCTTGGCACTTCTCACCACACAAATAAATTGACTGGCATTCTCTTGATATAAAATCAGTGCCTCAATGGCAAGGAGCTTCATGTACTGACAGGTCATTGTGGCTTCTAGCTAAGGGTCAGTCCTGGGCCATAGGGACTTCAACGACGAAATGCCCCTGAATAGCAATGGGCCCTTGGCTAAGTTATCTTTCTGTGCCTCACTTTCCTCAAATATAAAATAAGATGACAACAGTATCTACCTCATAAGAATGAAATAATATGTATAAGGTGTTCAGCCAATGCCTCATATATACTAAGTGCTATTAAATGTTGGCTGATTATTATTATTTCTGAGTACTTAGTAATATCAACTTTATCATCCAGTGGGAGAAACCATGTAGGCAAAATCATGCCTTTGAATGCTGTGCCAGGTAGAGGAGTCCAGGGAAGAGAAACTGCACTCTGCAGGAAACTTCAGAAAAAAGACGTTATCCCAAGATGAGTCTTGAATATTGAACCAACAGGTGAAGAAGGGAGAAAAGGATGTCCCATCTGCACAGAGTGAACAACTTGGCAAAGAAACAGAGGACCTTCATATGCAAAGTGCACAGAAATAAATAAAAACATGTCAACATAGTTTCTCCTTATGCAGGCAAGCCCAGTGGACAATGTCACTCAAAAAGTCTCCAGCAAAACCTTCCAGTAGCACAAGTTTTTCCTAAGTTTAAACCATGCATGCAACGTGAATTTTATACCGACTCATTTCTAGGCAGATAAAAAACTTCAGCCTTAAAAGAAACTTAAAGGCGTGCGGGGGGGTGGGGGAGTCAGTCCCTAAATGCATTAGAAATGGGACTCTCTCTCATCAGGCTGGGCATGCTTAAGAGAAGTGGTTCTCAAAGTGTGGTTCTCAGGCCTGGGAATTTGTTAGAAATGCAGATTTTTGGCCTCACCTGGAGCTATTGAATCAAAAATTCTGGAGGTGGGGCCCAGGTATCTGTATTTGAGAAATTTCCCAAGGAGAAAACAAAGATAGAAGTAACAGTGGTGCAGGCAACAGCTCAGCACCATCTAAAACAGCAGCTACTAGTAAAGAGCTCAGGCTCTGTAAATCCATAGCTCTGGGTTTGAACCCCAGCTTTGGCTTCCCTTAACCCATGCAACCTCGTTTGCAAAATAGGGATGTTTCCTCCCTCTTAAGTTTATCTCAGGACTTAGTGAGATGGTACCTATAAGGCCCTTAGCACAGAGCAGTTCCCTGAGACCTGATAGGCTGGAAGGAAAACAATTCCATCTTTATGAGTTCTAGCAGCCTTTGGAACAGCGGTTTTCAAATTGGGGTACACAGGCTCTTGGGGGTACAAGCAACTTGGTTCGAGAGCATAGATAGATTTATGAGGGTCAATTTCTGAAACCTTAGTTTTCCTTCAGATTCTCCCAAGCTTGATCTGCCTGCAGTTGGGGCATCAGGCAAGCTCTCTTTCCCCATCTTCTTTTTTTCTTCCTCCCACTGAAACCAAAGAAAGACACAGATTTCGCTCATCCCAAATCTTAATGTGATGTGTCCTGGAGTACAAGCTTCCAAGGTTCTAAACAAGGGAGTCAATAGAAATGTTGAGGTTGGGCTTTTCTCTAATGAGCAGGTAAAAATTCCACTTGCAACTGAACACCTCAAATGACTGGTTACAAGCTCTTTTCCAGATCAGGTGTTTTCCAGTAATTGAAGGAGGACCTAACTGAGCTGCCAGCCAATGGAGCATTGAAAATAATTTTGATGATAGATCATTATGTGATTTTTAATATATGACTTGGAAGTACCTCAAATAATTCAAAATTGACAATATTTCCTACATTTTGATTTACTTATATGAACAATGTTTTCAGCACTTACGTCTTTTTAAATTGAGGTATAATTGAGATATAACATTACATTAGTTTCATTTCAATGTAATGATTTAATATTCCTATATATTGCAAAATGATCACCACAATAAGTCTAGCTAACATCCGTCAGCCCTTATGTCTTAATAAACAAAAAATAGGCTTGCAATTGATGCCAAACTTAGTCTCATTCTAGCAATAAGTGATATTCATCTACAGATATATGAACTAATTTTTTTTAAATCCCATCCATCTTCTAGCAGATGCATTTCCAATAAATTTTACTTTTATGTTTAATCATTATATGTCAAAATGTATAATATATTTATGTTGTTTTTCTCAATTGTATAATAATAATAATAATTTTAATGATAATTCAATCCAGAAGAAATGTTTCAATACTTAAAGCCCTTTAGTCATGTGAATGTTTTAAAATGCTATTTTTATTTATATGTACGTTTTTGTTGCAGAAAAGTATAATACAGAAATCAATTTAAAAAAAAACAAAACTTCCAAGCATAAAAATATATTGTGCCCTAACCGGTTTGGCTCAGTGGATAAAGCGTTGGCCTACAGACTACAAGGTCCCAGATTCGCAAGGGCATGTATCTTGGTTGCAGGCACATGCAGCAGGAGGTGTGGAGGAGGCAGCTGATAGATGTTTCTCTCTCATTGATGTTTTTAACTCTCCCTCTCCCTTCCTCTCTGTAAAAAAATCAATAAAATATATTATTATAACATATAAATATTAGGATATATTAATATAATGGATATATAATATATCAATATAATATATATAGCATTAGGATAAATTTTTGTGAGGAATGTGGGATAAAAATATAAGTTCAAGGAGAAAAATAATGATATAAAAATTCTGACCACTAAAGCAAAGCTTATTTTGTAGTTTTAAACAGAAGGTAGTAATATCAAATCACCATCATAGTTAGATTTCATTGGGAACTTTTTAAAAATCAATGTAAAGGTTTATTTTTTATGTCAGTATTCACAATATGCCAAAAATTATATTCATTGTAAAGTTATAATGAAAACTGCAGGTAGCAACTTAAAAATGTTCAAGGGGTAACACTGTCTCTCAAAATTCTTTCAAGAGATAGGCAAAGTAAAAAGATCTCTGCTATGGAAAACAGCATTCACATTCTTCTCTCTCATCAATAAATGAACATATGGCCTTTACAGTGCTCTATTGAAAGCTAGGAGTTTTGCAGAGAATTAACGGGCCTCATCTCTATTTTCAAAGACTCACCATCTAAGTGAGCCAACCAGGAAAAAAACAAACATGTAAAACAACCAAGACATGTGGTGGACAATGGCCTTACCCACATGGTGCTCATGTTCTCCTGTATTCTTGCTAAGCAAATCCATACTAAGGATGGTGATATGGACATAAGAAAAGATCCTGGGTCCCTGATGGCCTTGTTGAGAAGTGACCTAATGCCAACAAGAAATCTCACTATATTAAATATAACTACACACACACACACACACACACACACACACTTTTCTATTGCTATGAATCCTTGCTAGTTATATATCTCAGTTACTTTTACTATGTAACAAGCTTCTTTAGAAGTTGGTGACATAAAGAAGTCTCTTTATTAGGCTCACAGATTCTGTGGGTTAGAAATTCAGACAGGGTGCATTTGCAACAGCTTGTCTCTACTCCTTGATGCCCAAGGCCTTCACTGAAAACACCCAGGTAACTGGAAGTGACTCAAACACCAAGAATAAGAACAGCTTGGGCCTGAAGAATCCACTTCCAGGATGACTTCTCCACTCATGTGTCTCGTGCTTGAACTGGAAGGACTACAGACTGGACTCGATGAGACTGTTGACCAGAGTCCCTACACAGGTGGTCCCTTGATACGGCCTGGGCTTTTCACAGCATAGTGGCTGCATTCTAAGCATAAGCATCTTGAGAAAATGAGCATCCTGAGAAACTGAAGTCAAAGTTGCACAACTCTTTATGACTGTGCCTAGTGCTGGAGTCTTGCAATGTCATTTCTGCACTATTCAGTTGATAAAAAACAGTCACCATATTCAAGGAGAGGTGATACAGACCCCAACACTCATGGGATGAGTATCAAAGAGTTTATGACCATTTTTGTTGTTGTTAATCCTCACCTGACAATATTTTTCCATTGATTTTTCAAAGTGGAAAGGAGAGAAGAAAGAGAGAGAGAAACATCAATGTGAGAGAGGCACATCTATTGGTTGCCTCACACACAGGCTCTGTCTGGGGCTGAGGATCAAACCTGCAACCTGGGTACGAACTCATGACCCTTTCATGTTTAGGCCAACACTCTAATCACTTAGCTACACCAGCCACGACTACAACCATTTTTTTAAAAAACAGCACATTAGTTGAGGTTTTCTCCTTGCAACTTAACACAGTCCCAATTGATATAATGGATGATAATAAGATGACATAGAGAAGACATGAAGATGAACAATATAATTATGCTGTTGAACTCAGAGGAGGAAAAAATACTAAAAGTAGTTAAGAAAACCTTCATACTGACTGAGGGCCTAGAAGTGCGCAAACCAGAATAAAATGCCAAGAGAATTGCAGAAATACTGGTGTTCACCCCAATGCTAGATATGAGTTCAAATGTCACCTTCCACTCATAAGGAACATGGCTTTGGAAAATCCTAGCTAAATTTCAGTTTGTAAATCAGCAAAATGGAGAGCACATGCGAAGGTCATGGTGAAACTTAAATAAGATAGCATGGGATGGGGCTGGCATGCTGAATGGCACTCAGTAAGAGCTCAGTAAATGTTGTGCATTGGTTCATTTATTCGAAGAACTTACGCACTAGGGAAAATCAAATGAGCATAAACTATAATATAAAATTTGACAGAGAGTCAGTATTTCTCAAACATAAATTAGAGCCCCAAACCTTCCATAAGGGCTCAGTACTTTACTGATATTTATGTAGTGCAAAGCTTAGATGACTTAGACCAATTTTCCTGGAGGAAAATTAGAACAGACTTTAAAAGACCTGATGTGTCCTGGCCAGTATGGCTGTTGGTTGGGCATCGTCGCATGCACCAAAATGTTGACAGTGTGATTTCCAGTCAGGGCATATGCCTGGTTTTCAGGATCCTTCCCCAGTAAGGAGTATACAAGACCTCTCCTCTCCCTCTCTGTTCCTCTCTCTGTAAAAATCAATTTAAAAAAATAAATAAATAGCCCTAACCGGTTTGGCTCAGTGATAGAGTGTCAGTCTGCAGACTGAAATGTCCCAGGTTTGATTCTGGTCAAGGGCATGTACCTTGGTTGGGGCACATCCCCAGTGGGAGATGTGCAGGAGGCAGCTGGTCGATGTTTCTAGAAAACCATCATCATAACCTCTCCCTTCCTCTTTGTAAAAAATCAATTTAAAAAATAAATAAATAAATAAATAATATTCTGATGTTCTAAGAGTTAAGTCTTTTGCCTGAAAAGCCAATTCCCATTTTCCTGCCACTTTGAAAAGATCTATAGCATTTCTCATGAGAGGTCTACCATCCCAGTCTGGGATTTGTTTTCTAAATATTAGATCTGAATTTATTTTTATTTTATCTCTAAATGCATTGGGCCACAATCTTCCTGACTGGATTATATCAAACCTATTTTTAGTAGCTGGTTCATTCAGTCCAATTTCTAACTATAAATACCTGTGTGCACTTGTTTTAAAGTAGAACTCTTTTGTCATCTGTATGTCCCAGTCTAGATTGGAGAACAGGGGAAAGAAAATTTTTTAATGGTATAAAGGAGAGAGAAGGAGAGGCTGCATTGCTCTACTCTGCTCACCAGCTATTTTCAAATATTCCAGGATCCATAGCTGACTGGATGCAGGAGAAAGCTAAGAGGGTCTAGCCCTTCTCTGGATATATTAACCTTGAGAAGTTGACAACTGTTGGGGACTCAGTGGAGCTACTCAGACTCTTTCCTATTATCCATTGAAAGTTTCCTTTTCAGAATCCCGTGTCTCTGTTTCCCTACTCACATCATATACACACTGACTCCAGCCTCTGAGGCCGGCAAAGAGAGGTTTCTTCTGGTCTTAATGCTCTTGAGTAAAATTAAATTTTCATGCTATCTCATACCTATCTTCTTGGATTCACGAAGAAAGTGACACTAAGCTCTCAGGGATACTGATTAAACTTCTACTGAGTACAAAGCACAAAGAAGAAATAGGCAGGCCAGAGTCAGAGTGAAGGGTGGGTCTCCCACACAGCTGCAGATGCACTGACACATCAGGAAAGGTGTACCATTGGAAACTTAAGTGGGGGGAGAGAGGGCTGGGGAGGGAAGAGTAGGTGTATTTTTAAGACTCTTCTCTGAAAAAGTAGAGTGTGTGGTTGGATACTGCAAGATGATCCTAGAGATATGGCTTTCAACAAAAAATATTTGTCATTTTAGGGTAGCCAGTGTCTAAATAGCCTCCCTATTTTGAGGTTTCTACCAGCAGTCCTCCTTCTCTATTTTTCCACTTACTATCCCAGTTTTCAGGTTCTTCTCCAAATTAAAGTTTGATTTGAATAACTATATTGATTTAAGGCAGCAGAAAATTATCAACAATTAATCAAGATTCTGGCCTCAGCTGGGTAGCACAGTTGGTTATAGCATTGTCCTGATATACCAAGGTTGTGGGTTCAATCCCCAGCCAAGGCATCTACAAGAATCAATCAATGAATGTATAAAAAGTGGTACAAATCAATTTCTCTCTCCCTCTCTCTCTTCTCAGTCTGGGCACAACTCCCAAGGATCTGATAGGATTACAAAAGCCTAACTGTGCACATTTCAGGCTCCAAGGGCCACTGTTCTCCCATGCAGCAGCCAATTAGGAGCAACATCTCCTGGCTTCGCTCATATGCATAAAATGAAGATGTGCCTGAAATAATAGAACAAATATTCACTGAGTATTTTCTAAAACAATTTATATGTGATGACTAAATGGAGGTTTTCTCAGAAATGCAAAGCTGGTTTAACATTCAAATATCAACCACGCAATTCAGCATATTAACTCAACAAAAAAAAGACAAAAATACAATTATCTCAATAGACTCAGAAAAATTATTGGAAAACAATTCATAGTAAAAAGTCTCAGGAATCTTGGAAGTTTAGGAAAGAGCAACACAGACATGGTGCCAGCCACTGCTGTCTTCACCACCCACTCAACCACCCTACCCCACCTTCACCATCACAGAATAATAAGCTGGTATTTACCATACCTACTGAATAACTATGGAATATTACATCAAAACAGAAGAAATTGGAGAAAGTATCTATGGAGTTATGCATCAGGGTAGACACAAAAATACAGGTCAAGTGGTAGCCATGAAGAAAATCAGACGAGGAAGAGGTTTCTAGTACTGTAATTCTGGGAATTTCTCTATTAAAAGAACTTGGTCATTCAAATACAGTCTTCAAGAGGTGTTTATAGCTCTGGCCAGTGTTGCTCAGTTAGTTGGAGCATTGTCCAATATACCAAAAGGTTGCAGGTTTGATCCCAGATTAGGGCGCATATGGAAGGCTACCAGTTGATGGTCTCTCTCTCTCTCATCAGTGTTTCTCTCTCTGTCTCTCTCCATTTCCCAACCCCCATTCCTGTCTCTAAAGTCAATAAGCATTATCCTTGAGTGAAGATTAGGAAAAAAGAAAAAATATGTGCTTATGAAGGACTCTAGGTTATATTCCATCTCTGAATACCTTGAATCCCCAGAAATACTTGGATTCTATCCCTTCTGGTCAGTTCATAGATTCTTCACTTGTTCATAAGCACATTTTTTCTTTCTTTCTAAACTTCACTCAAGGGTATGCTTATTGATTTTAGAGGCAGGAGAGAGCGGGGGGAAAGAGAGAAACATACAAAACCATGCAAGGGGTTGTGTTCTGTCACTCTAGAAGAGCTCTTATAGAGACTTAAAACCTCAAAGTCCATTGATAACAAAGGAACAATTAAACCAGCTGGCTTGGGCCTTGTCAGAGCTTTTGGAATACCAATCAGAGGAAACATATGTGAGGTAGCAGTACACTGGTATGCTATAGATCTCTAGAAGTATGGCTTGGTCAGCTCACAACTAAGCTAGCTGACCTCTAGAGGACAGAAACCATACCTGCAGTATTAACAACAATAAACCAACTTGGGATTGAGAAATTAGTCAACTCTTTGGGATTTTCAAAGTTTTGGGGCACCCCTAAAAATAAAGTGTGCCAGAAGTAGAATCTTTACAGGACTATAAGAATACATTTCCCAAGTGGAAACCAGGAAACCTAGCATCCTATTGAAAAACTTGGTTGAAAATACCTTAGGTTTGCTTTCAAAAATGTTACTTTATGATTCAACCTAACAAGTTTCTAGCAAAATCGCACTGAGCCATTCATATTTTCATGGTTTGGACAATCAGATTAAAATGTGGCTTTCTCTCTTTTTTTTAATCTTTATTGTTCAGATTATTACAGATGTTCCCCTTTTTTCTTGCCATAGCTTTCCTCCACTTGGTTTCTACCCCACTCCAGGCCTTCCCAACCCCCAACCTCCACTGATCTCATCCATATGTATAAGCTCTTTGTCCAATCTCTTCCTGCACCCCCCACAACTCTTTCCTCTGAGAATTGTCAGTCTTCTCCCTTTTCATGCCCCTGATTCTATTACAATCACCAGTCTATTCTGTTCATCAGGTTTTTTATTCATTTGATTTTTAGGTTCACTTGATGATAGATATGTATTTGTTGTCACTTTGTTGTTCATAATTTTTTATCCTCACCTTTTTCTTCTTCTTCCTCTTCTTAAAGAATACACTTAAAAAAAAATACACTTCAACATTTCATGTAATACTGGTTTGGTGGTGATGAACTCCTTTAGCTTTTTCTCATCTGTGAAGCTCTTTATCTGACCTTCAATTCTAAATGATAGCTTTGTTGGGTAGAGTAATCTTTGTGATAGGTTCTTGCTATTCATCACATAATATATTTCTTGCCACTCCCTTCTGGCCTGCATAGTTTCTGTTGAGAAATCAGCTGACTGTCATATGGGTAATCCCTTGTAGGTAACTTAACTGTTTTTTCTCTTGCTGATTTCAAGATTCTCTCTTTGTCTTTTGCCCTTGGCATTTTAATTATGATGTGTCTTGGTGTGGTCCTCTGTGGATTCCTCTTGTTTGCGGTTCTCTGTGCTTGTAATTTCCTGGACTTGTAAGTCTATTTCTTTCACCAGGTAGGGGAATTTTTCTGTCATTATTTCTTCAAATAGGTTTTCAATATCTTGCTCTCTCTCCTCTTCTGGTATCCCCATAATTTGGATGTTGGTACTCTTTAAGTTGTCCCAGATGCTCCTTACACTATCTTCATATTTTTTATTATTTTTTCTTTTTGTTTTTCTGGTTGGGTGTTTTTTTGTTACATTAAAATGTAGCTTTCTCTTTCTCTCTTTTTTTTAATCTTTATTGTTCAGATTATTATAGATGTTCCCCTTTTTTCTCCCCATAGCTTTCCTCCACCTGGTTTCCTCCACAAGATCTTTGACTTTATTCTTGGAATCTTCTACTCTGTTGTTGGATTTCTGTATGTTATTCTTTATTTCAGTCAGTGTATGCTTAATTTCTGATTGGTCCTTTTTCATATCCTTGAGTGTCTTACTACATTTCTCAGAAGTTTTTAGAAGATTCTTGAGTAACCTTATAACAGTGGTTTTGAACTCTATATCCAGTATTTTGCTTTCTTCCATTTCTTTCATTTGTGACTTCTTTGTCTCTGCACTTCGGCTGCTTCCCTCTGTTTGTTTCTATGTACTGGGTAGCTGCTAAGTCTCCTTGAGTTGATAAAGTGGCCTTGTGTGGTCAGTGTCCTATAGTGCCCAGTAGCCCAGCCTCCCCAGTCACCTGAGGTGGACACTCTTGGTGCATCCCTTTGTGGGCTGTTTGCACAGTCTTGTTGTAGTTAAACCTTAATTGCTGTTGGTGTCACTGGGAGGAATTGACCTCCAGGCCAGTTGGCTGTGATGATCAGCTATCTCTGCACCGGAAGATCTGCTGTGCAGGAGACACCCTTATGGGGAAGAACTTGCTTCAGTGGGACTTTGGTGCTCATTGAGTCTGCCCCTTGAATGTGTGACTTATGGATGTGAAGAGCTGTAATCTAGTATGGCCTGACTCTGATCACTGGGTACACTGGCTCTTGGATCTCCAAAGAGGTACAAGGTCAGCCACTGTCTGGGCCACCCAGCAGGAGCTAGAGACATCTGCAGATTCCTTCTCTTTGTATGGGGTTTGGAAGTGCCCAGATGATGCCCAACTGTGAAGCAAGGCTAGCTGCTGCTGTTTCTGGGCCTTGGGCCTTCTTTTGGAAGCTCTTGGGCTCTCTGACCCAGCTGCAGTTTGACAGACAGGTTTTAGGCGAAGAGAGGACTTACCATTCACATGCAAAAGCCAAGGTGCACAGCTTGGGTGGAGTTGTAAATTGGGTGGGGCAGGGTCTCTGGGAATCACCAGGGAAGAGCAAACAGCAATGACTGCCAGTCAGCCTTATACCAGCTACCCTCATATTCCTGTCCCTAAGCCAGATAGTCCAGTTTCTCCCCATATGTGTCTGGGTCCCCCCAAGTCTCACCTGAAACTGGAGTTCAGAGCAAGCAGGAGCTTGTATCTCCCTCCCAATTAAAAAAGTGGCACACCTGGTGCCAGCCCATTCTGTGCCTCTGCACCTCCTACCACTCTCAATGCACTTTCTTCTTTACCTCTTTAGTTGTAGTACTTCTGCTCAGCCAGCTTTCCCCAGGTTCTAGATGATAGCTGTTCTGTCTTTTCATTGTAATTTTGATGTGGTTGTGAGAGGCAGCAAGTATAGGTATTTACCTATGCCGCCATCTTGGTTTTCTCCAAAATATAGCTTTCTGACAAAAAGTTTCTACATGTTGTATAAAGATCAGATAGTGATATTTTTACTATTAATTATATTTTTGTCCTGTGTATTTTTCTTCTCTTTATTTATAAAACTTAAGCTTCTGATTTAAACATGTAAATATTATTCTATTTGAATTTAAATATATGTGCGTAGGTCTCATTATAACAACTATCTATTACTATAATAAAACTATATCTAATATTGATGCCAGGAATTGGGAAATTTTCTTAAGAACAGAAGAAAACTTCCTCAACCCAATATAGATTATCTATGGAAAATCTACAACTAAATTGTTTTCCCTAAGATCAAGAACAAGGCAATAATATCTGCCCTCACCACTTTATTCAACATAATACTGAAAGTCCTAACTAACTTAATAAGGCAGCAGAATAAATAAAAGGCATCCAGTTTTGTTTTGTTTTGGTTTTTTGGTTTTTTTGGTTTTTTGGGGGGGAGGGGAGTAAAACTATCTTTGTCAAAGATGACATGATTACCTATATAGAAAATCCTAAAATATCTGCAAAAAGAGCTTTTTTTTTAGCAAGGACACAGGACACAAGATCTTTATTTTTTTAATAGATTTTTTATATACTATTTGGATATTGAAGAACTGGAAATTGAAATAAGATAAATATCGTCAATTTAAAAACCACTATACTCTATTAGTTCTCAATTGCTACATAACAACCTACCAGTTTAAAACAACAAGCATTTATTATACTACACAATTTCTGAGAGTCATAAATCTGGAAACAGCTGCACTGGATGGTCCTTCAACTCAGGGGT
Source organism: Pipistrellus kuhlii (assembly GCF_014108245.1). Classification (NCBI taxonomy): domain Eukaryota; kingdom Metazoa; phylum Chordata; class Mammalia; order Chiroptera; family Vespertilionidae; genus Pipistrellus; species Pipistrellus kuhlii. The sequence goes on from NW_023425404.1 coordinate 9,336,575, forward strand.
CTCTCAGGATATTGCAGTCAAGATGTCGACTCAGACTGTTGTCATCTGAAGGTCTGACCTGGCTGGAGGATCCATTTCCAAGATCACTCACTCATTCTCGACTTGCTGGTGGAGGCCTCAGTTCCTCATTTAGGAGGTCTCTGTTCTTCACCACATTGGACCTTCCAACAGAGAGGTTACCATGTCTTCCAGAGCAAGCAATGCCCAAGAGAGCAAAAAAGTAGCCATGATGTCTTTTACTAACAAGTCAATGTTAGTAAAGTCTCAGACATGGCATTCCACTATGCCATATTCTATTGGTCACCCAGAACAACTCTGGTATAATGTGTGTATGAGGGTTGGAGAAGGGGGCTGGGTATTATATGAACGCGTTAATATCAGAAGGGAAGGATCACTGGGAGCGAATGGTATCGCTACCACAAATACCATTTATAATAACATCAAAAGACATAAAACACTTATGGATAAATTTAACAAAGCATATTTGAAATCTCCACACTGAAAATGATAAAATAATCACTAAAAATTTTAAAGAAAATCTAAATAAATGAGAATGTATATAATGTTTATGGACTGAAAGACTCAATATTGTTAAGATATAGGTATTCAATATAATCTCAATCATAATGTCCTTGCATTTTTTAATAGAAATTGACAAACTGACAATAAAAGTTATACGTAAATGTTAAGGACTTAAAATAGAAAAAAAAATTTTTGAAAAAGAAGACCAAAGTTGAAGGACTTAGACCATCTCCTACACTACACCCTAAAATAGTATAAAAATGGCACTATTTTAAGATTTACCATAAAGCTACAATAATACAGTATGCTATTAACATAGGATAGACACAGAAGTCAATGAAACAGAATAAAGAGCCCAGAAATAGACCTACTCATATATGGTCAATTAATTTTGGGTAAAAATGCCAAAGTAATCAATACAGAAAAGATTTTCAACAAATGTTTCTAGCACAATTGACTATCACAGAAAGAAAATAAACCTTACACATTGACTTACACTACAAACAAAATTTAACTTAAAATTGATTGTTGGCTTAATTTGTAAATGCTGCACTAAAAATTTCTAATAGGAAACACAGGAGGAAAATGTTATGACCATAGAATACACAAAGAATTCTTAGTATCCAAAAAAGCATATATTATAGAAGAAAAAAACATTGATAAATTGGGCTATGTCAAAATTAAAGCAGGAGGCAAGAAAAACCTCTTCAGAGATGTGTAAGGAGAGGACAGAACCACCAGGATTACACAAGACCCCAAAATGAATATGGAGGGAGCATCCTGTTTCTCCAGTCATCAGAACAGGGGAGTCCAGACATCTGGGCACAGTTTTAACGTAATATATTCAGTTCCTCAACTATTTGTTGAGCATCAGTTAGAGCCAAAAATCACTCGGCTGTCGTTCGCTGGGGTAGAATACAGTAGAGGCTAGAATAGAGTAGGTTCTGCCTTTAAAAGAATGAGGTCAATCTATAAGGAACAATTTGTAGGCTAATCAGTGACAAAAGTAAGGTGCAAAACTGTGTAGCGATGGGCATCATATGTACGAAGAAGAGGGGATATACCAGTAAGCTTTTTTATGTATAGCATATCCGTGGAAGGATTCATTAAAAACTGGTGATAGTAGCAGTGGGTAGGGATGAGGCTATAGAAGCAAGGAAAATCATTTGCATGTCCTGCCCTAGAGTTTGAACTCTGTCCTCATCACTCTGGATTGCCACTCAAAGACAAATGATTAGCTTTTTGTGTGAAGAATAGATCAGAAGGCAAGACAGGGAGGGGAGACCAGTTGGAAAGGTGTGGGAGTAATCCATACTTGAAACTATGAGGGACTGAATTAAAAAATAAGGAGAGGAGTGAAGAATAGAAGTTTAAAGAACCTGAACCTGATGCTGGAGGGTAACATATTTCAGTTTGGAACATTAAAATGGGAGTAATAGTTAACATTTCTATTGCATTTGTTACCCACCTACTACTGTTCTAAGAGCTTTACACAAAACTCATTCAGTCCAGTGGCATGGGATACATGCTATAGTGATTTCTCTCTTTACAGGTGAGGAACTGGGCCATTCAGAGGTTAGCTAACTTGCCTGAGGTTACTCTCCAGCAAGTGGTATAACTATAACCCACATGGAGGCAACCGAGGACCAGAGCCTGTCTCTGCTCTTGACCACTCCACTTTGCTGCGCTGCACACGCACATTGTTTAAAAGGTAGAGAAAAAAATAAGAGGAGCTGGGCAAGGAAAACAAAACAAATGACTAAGGAGGCAGAAGACAGCCTAGAGGCCACAGTATGACAGAAATAAGGAGGGCCAACACCTGTTTCTTACCTCAGTTGTAACTAAATAAATACTCAATCGTATACAGTTCACCCTGAACAATATGGTTTGAACTGTGTGAGTTTACTTATGCTCAGATGTTTGTTTGTTTGTTTGTTTGTTTTAATAAATACAGTCAGCCCTTTGAAATCTGCAGGTTTCACATCCAGGATCAGCCTGACAGAAAATAGTATTTTCATATTCTCAACTGCAGTCTCCTGAGGATTAAAAACTTTTTTTCTTAACTTAAAAATTTTTTATTATGGTAATAGAATAAAATTTTATATTTTAACTATTTTTAGTGTAAAACTCAGCAACATTAATTACATTCATAATGTTGTCATCATCGCCACTATTTATTTTTAAAATTTTACATCTTCCCAAACTGAAATTCTGTGTCCATTAAGCACTAACTCCCACTTCCTCTCCCTTTCCCTAAGCCTATCTTTTAAAATATTGTGTGTACACAGATAATAATTTAATTTAAAAAATTAAAAATAAATAAATAAATAAAAATATTGTGTTTGATTCATGGTTGGTTGAATACACAGGTACAAATAGCCAACTGTAGTTAAATTTGGGGGGAGTCAAAAATTACATGTGGATTTTTCAGTGTGTGGGGGTCGGTGCCCCTAATCCTCCATATTGTTCAAGGGTCAACTGTAGCTGAAGGAAAACAGGCCAGGCTTAGCTGACAGTGGGAGATACCACACTTATTATCTCCTTTATTCTCTTATGGTTCTGTAAAATAGATGTTTTCATAACCCCAACATCTAGATGTGAAAACTAAAGTGCAAAGGAGTCAGGGGACTCCCAAGATCAGGCCCAGATATGATCTGTAATCCATGCATGGTTCACTGTAGCACTCTCCAGGCACCCAGGGCTGTATTAGGGAGGGGGAAATACAAGGGTGATCACATCCCTGCTCCCAGTGGGCCTATAATTGTGTTGCTCAATGAGGCTTTAACAAATGAAAATATAATAATCTTGATAAGGCGTCATAAAGGTCTGCACCTGTGTAAGTGGTACAGACTCTGGGCACCTAGAGCAGGTGAGGAGGCATCACAGAGCTGATGGACATGGGCTGGGTATTAAATGATGGGTCGAGTATAAAAATGGGAAGATATGAAACATTTCCAGGGGCTGGGCTCTCACCTGGGAGCTCTGAACCAGTGGTGGGCATCTGCTGTCTTCACCTGTGCAGCATCTCTGCATATTCTTCTACTTCCCATTGAAGAACCACTCTTCCCTCTTGGGAGCCCACATTGGTTGGATAGGGCTGGCCTCAGTCCTCCCTTAGGTTGTAGCAGGAATCACTCGATGCCAGCCTGGCCAGCACTGGGTTTTACGTCTGCAAACCAGTGGTTGGCTCTAGACCCAATTCAACCTACTGAGGCAATCTCAGGTTTCTTCTGGAGCAGCAGGATGGAGAAACTCTCTCCCTGGGATCATGGCTTAGGAATAATGTTGGTCTGGAGATGCCAGGGGCCATGTTGTAGAGAGGTCTGCTGGGAAGGAAACCCACAACAAGGAAAGGGGAGAGAGCTGGTGATAATGTTTGGGCCCCTGGATCAGCATGCCTGACTACAAACATCCCCAGTCTTTGTTACTAATAAAGTCCCTTCATTATTTCCCCCAGTTTGAGTTGGGGTTCCTGTCATTAACAATGACAAAGGATCTGACTGGCCCAGAGCCCCAAAAGTGGCAGTTAAACTCCAGGGATCCAAAGCCAGGATCAGTCTGTCTTTTCCAAAGGATAGGAGGTGGGAGGGGAATAGTGAGCTAAGGTCCATAAAAGAGACAAGGGCTATGGGCTTTTCTGGAAGGTGAGATCAGTATAGACTTCACAGGCATGTCTTTAATTTCAAATGTATCTCAAAAGGTGGGTAACATTTTACCAACTGCATTTGGGAAAGTGCACACAGGAGAAAAAGGCCAGCCTAACGTATGAGAGCAGAGAATGGAAGAATGTAGGTCTTGCTCGGGGGGCAGCCCATAGTCAGTTCTGGCTAGATGTGCTGAGGGCAGCTGTGAAAGGGAAAGTTGCAAAGGTACATGGAAGGCCTCAGGAGCAGGACAAGTATACCAGTATTTGGGGACACTAGAGGATACAGATGTGACAGTTTTATGGTATCAGACTTGTTTTCTCCCCAAGGCCTCTTGAAGTGTTTGGCTCCCAGGGACACCAGAGCAGGCTCTCTGGATGTCATAAAGCCAGAAAGAGCTAAGTGTGTACAGAAATGATGAGAGAGGTAACTTTGTTCTCTGGCCCCCACTCTGCCAGGCAGAAGACCAGATCTTGTCCTCTGAGCCTGGATACCCTCCTCCTGGCTCCTGCAGAGACCATGACAAGAGACCAGGTGGATCCTCACATAGGCACCTGCTCCTTGAGGAGCTTCCAGAGCCAGGGCCCCTGGGAAGGATACCCTAGTCCTGGGGAAGGACTGAGTTTCTGGTGGGTGCCACTCCCCTCAGCGTCCCCTGCTGTGCCTGAACAGTACCTTGCAGCAGCCTCTGCCAAGGGGATACGTCCCTGCTGCTTGAGTTAATTACAGTAATTATACCTGCTCCCTCTTGGGCTCTGGCTCCCTTTGTTCCCAGTTTTCTGCCCGCTCATTTGCAAACCTAATCGCTCTCTGGATTGATTTTTTTTAAAAAGAGAGATGCTATGAAGAGACAAAGAGATGGAGCAAAAATTGTGGGAGAGAAAAGTGGGGTGGGAGTGTGCTGGGAGGGGGTGGGGAAGAGTTCCATAGAGGGAGGGGGTGGGAAAGCGGATGAGGGTGTCAGTGAAGGGAACGAACTGGGAAAGCAGGACACTCCTCTCCACCAGCAGAGGCCTGAACTGTAATCCTGTGAAGACCACAGTCCCTATAGCCCTTAGTCCTCCAAGGAAGTCCCAACTTCTTCCCAGACCTGGCTGGTTTGGCACAAATTACTGGAGAATGAAAGGGCACCAAATTCAAGCAATACCAGCAGATATTCATGCTCCTTAAATATTGCTCTCCCTGGGGGGTTGTGGGACTTGGACTCATCCAGAAGATGCTGTGATGTGAGATGGCTGAGAGGTAGGGGTGGGAGCTCAAGTTGGGAGCAAGAAGGAAGCAGAAACTGCTCTGATGAGGGAAATCTGAGAAATGGGTGGTGAGTCTTTCCTCTCTCACCCCAATCCCATCCTACAGACCCTTGGGAAAGATCCTGGCCCATGGGTTTTCCATCATACTCTGAGGAGCACTGATAAATCTTGGAGAATCCCCAGGGAGCAGGAACGGACAAGTGGGAGTGTATATAGTCAAAACCCTTTTCATTGACCTTTAGTCAATTCATATGTTGGGTTTCACCTAAACTTTGTTTGAAAATAATACAAATTAAAAAGGAGAAGAATCTCCTGCTGCAAAGGATTAGGAAACAACTGATTTAGTTCAAACTTCTCACCTATCAGATAGGGGAACTGAGCTCAGATAGATCAAATGGCCTGTCCTATAACATATGACCATCAGATCACAGGCCTCTTCACTCCCGTCCAGGGAGATTTCCACTGCCCTATGGTACTGTTCAAGGTGCTGGAAATGCCAGGGATTTTGCCAAAACTCCTGGCTCTTCCTGGGCCTCTGGAATGAGGGGGATGTGGCCGATGGCATCATTCTGCCAGTGTTCTCAGTGAATCTAGGACTTCTCACTCCTCGCCCTCTGGATGAGCCACCCCCACCACCACCATCCCATCAAGAGATAGAATCTATCCCTTCTCCTCTTGAGGCTGAAAGGGCCTTTGTGATGGCCACAAAGAACAAAATATAGTGGAAGTGACAGTGTGTGACTTCCTGAGTTAATTTAGAACTAAGGCAACGCAGTTTCCACTTGCTGTCATTTTGGGGAAGTTCACCATTGGAACCCAGCCTCCATGCTATGAGGAAGCCCAAGCCACATGTAGATGTTCCAGCAACAGCCCTGCGATGGTCCCAACCAACAGCTAGTATCAACTGTCAGACATAAGAATGAGGGGAACTTCAGATAATCCCAGCCAACCACTCCCCAATGCTGAGTCACTCCCAGCCTCTGAGCTTTCTAGTCAAGGCCCCGATATTGTGAAACAGAAACAAACCATCCCCATCCAAATTCCTGACCAACAAATGATGATTTCATGCCACTAAGTTTTGGGGTATTTTGATACATGGCAATACCCTGTTTCCCCAAAAATAAGACAGTGTCTTATATTAATTTTTTCTCCCAAAGTTGCGCTAGGTCTTATTTTCAGGGGATGTTTTATCTTTCCATGCGCTAGGTCTTATTTTCAGAGGATGACTTATTTTGGGGGAAACATGGGTAGATAGTCAGAATAGGAGTATCCAGAAGCAGAAGTACATATGCTCCATATGAAGTTAGATTTCATTAAGCAACCAACCGCCAGACAGGGATCCCAAGAATAGAGTTGATGCCATGCATCAAAGTCCTCAGCTAGAATGTAGATTCACCTCCAATACTTCCAATTAAGAGAATGTCAGAGTTCAGGTTGTTTTGGAGGCAGAAGTGGGAATGTGAGTGGGTGTCAACTTCCCACATTGGAGACAGCCAGTGTTTACTAAGTATCTACCATGAGTCAGACACAGAACAGAGTCCCCGCCCTAGAGGAGCAGGTATAATTGGGGAAGCAGACACATCTACACTGAGAAGTAATTACAATGCAATGAGTTAAGTTGCTATTAAAAATAAAGTACTTTGGGAGTTCTTTGGAAACAGTAACGTCAGCCTAAAACATTTTCTATCCTGAGATGGTTCCTATCCATGTAGGTATAAATGTTTCTCACCTTGAGGTCCTCAGCTCTTGGCATCCAAATCCCTTAGTCCAGTCCTTGGAATAAAAGGCCTGTGATGCATCTTGCTTAGGAAAAGCCAAGGGTTGATTAAAGTATTTCTTATTTTATATAATCCTGTGAAACAGAATGTTATTCCTCAAAATCCACTCTCCCAGACTCTAGAATAACAGCTTTTTTTGTTTGTTTGTTTGTTTGTTTGCTGAGTTTCATGACCACCTGGAATTGGGATTATGGTTCTCTGACTCCCCCTCTTTGAAGCTAGGATATATAGTAGGTGATGTAGGAAAGTTCTGAGTTGTACCCTTCAAGGGAGGGAAAGGTCCCTTCTTAGTACCACTTTTGCCTCCTTTCTTGCCAGAATGAGGATGTGATATTTAGCTATTTTTAGATGATTAAATGAGAGAAACATCTTTAAAATGACATAACTTGGGTCCTTTGCACCTTGGAACCACATTTCAGCTCTGGTCCATCTAGTAACAGACTATTACATGAGAGAAAAATAAACTCTAGTCTTGTCTAAGACACTATTATTTGAGGAGTCTCTGCTACTAAACCCCAAAAAGTTGATTAACATACACTAGCTCTTCACTAATTTCCTCATGTGAGTATACACACATACACAGTGACCTAGCCCTCAGGAGAGATCCAAGAACTAACTGAATAAATCGTTGGATGAGGTTAATTGCACATTACTGCATCACAGCTTCCTTTGCCTGGGGTACCAGCTCACAAGAGCATATAAGATCAAGCTTTCCCACTGGGTTCTGATATGCAAAGCAGCACTTTCCTAGAGACCATTTTGCTCAAAGATTTAGTGAAAAGGGTTTTTGCATTGTTTATTTCTTAAAAGGTTTACTCATATAAACAAGACACAAACAGCAAAATTTCACTTTTTTTATGTCAGTCAACCTTGAACTTTATGAACACCAGGAAAGCAGGAAATGATTGTGCACAGCGAGTGACTGAAAAAGTTTTCTTTTCGTGTTACCATGGGAACTTCAGCAGTATCCAAGTGAACCTAGAGAGGAGATCAAGCCAGCCTTTCCCTAAGCATGTTCTCTGTTGGTGGATGCCACATGGGGGAAAGAAAGGAAAAGTTTCATGGTCAAATGAGTTTGGGAAAGTTGAATTAAAAAAAAAAAAAGTTAAACAAGTTTCTTTGCTGTGTGATTTCTGGAGGTTTTCAGTGTGATGATATGTACTATAAATCTCAAACTGTACATCTTCCTATGGACAGTTGGATGGTGGAGCATTTCCAAGGAACTCACTTGCTGAGTTATGTAAATGTGATGTTCTCATTGTTGGTCCTACAGAAACATGTTTTTAACCATTTAAATTCTGGAGGGGATAATATGCCAAAGCAACCCTCTGTCATTTTGCCCTTTTCTCCCTCTCCATTCCACATTTGTAATGGTTAGTTTATGGACCAATGTGTCTAGGTGATCATACCCACTTATCCAATCCAATCCTAATCTAGATGTTGTGTTGAAAGTGTGCTGTAATGTAGTTAACATCTACAGTCAGATGACTTTAAGTAAAGATTATCCTCAAAGGTGTGGGTGAGCCTCATCCAATCAGTTGAAAGGCCTTAAGAGCAAAACTGAAGTTTCCCCAAGAAAGAAGAGAACTCCAAAGTTTCTGCACCCAAAGAAGAGAAATGTTAGCCAAGATCTATGCAATGCAACCCAAAACACTAATTTGAAAGAATATATGCACTTCTATGTTCATTGCAGCATTATTTACAACCAGAGGCCAGGTGCACAAAAGTCATGCACAGTTAGGGTCCCTAGGCCTGGCCAGAGACCAGGGCAGATTGGGGCCTTCCAGCTGCTAGCATGGCCTTCCATTGTTCTGTGCTGTCCCCTGGTGGTCAGTGCCTGTCATAGCAAGCAATAGAACTCCTGGTCTCCTGGCCAAACTCCTGTGGGGACAGTTTGCATATTAGCCTTTTATATATGTAGATAGCCAGGATTAGGAAGCAGCCTAAGTGTCCATCAGTAGATGAGTGGATAAAACAGCTATGATATATTTACATAATGGACTACTACTTGGCCATAAAAAGGAAGAAAATTTTACTCTTTGTGACAGCATGGATGGACCTGGATAACATTATGCTAAGTGAAATAAGCCAGTCAGAAAAAGACAAGTACCAGATGATTTTACTCATATGTGGAATTTAATGAACAAACTGAACTAACAAGCAAAATAGAGAGACTCATAGATAGAGAGCTCTGTTGGGGGGGGGGGGGGGTTTGAAGGTGGGGTGGAGGAATTGAGAAAAAAAGAAAAGAAATAACTTATGGACACAAACAACAGTATGGTGGTGGTAAGGGGAGGCAATGGGGGAAGGTGGAAGAGGGTATAATAGGAGGGATAAATGGAGATGGGGGAAATTAAAATAAAGAAAAAATATTTAAAAATCAAATAAACAGGAGAAGATAGAACAAAAAAAGAAATTTCACAGAGCTAAAGAAACAAATTATGAACAAATATAACTTATTATTCATCTAATAAATAAATTTGAAACAGCTAAATGAAATGAAATAGATCCAGCTGAAAAAATAGAATGGATAGGATTGGGGAAAACTTGACATAGTCACAGTGAATAGGGAGAAAATAAGACTAAGAGATTAAAGCAATTAGATAGGAAATGATAGAGGTAGCAGACAAAGATTGACAAACATAATGAAATTGGTGCCAGTAAGCTTTAAAAAAATAAAATCATAAAAATTCTCAAACATAAAACTGGAATATTTCAAATGGTGGCCCATATAAGAATAGTTTTTCTACAATAAAGACATCAATATATAGCCTAGTTAAGTTATTGAACATCAAAGAAAAAGAATAATCAAAATATATAAGTCATGATAGACATCATGAAGACACATCCTAGTTAAAGTATTAGATCTCAGAGATCAAGAAAGAATAAACAGAATAAACTAGAAGTAAAACATCAGACTGGCTTCAGACTTCAAACAGCAACATTCAGTGCCTTCAGGGAGTCAGGCCACAAAAGGTCTGAGGGAAAGCAAGTTTGACATAATTGCAAGTTACAACATATTGTTGTTCAAATGCAAGGTCCTAATCCAATGTTTTCCAACATGATAGAACACAGACAATAGAGCACCCCAACCCCTTCTTTTTAAAAACTACTCAATGAAACAAGGAGAAAAGACAAGAGCAATGAGTGCATTAGAAAACACCCTCAGGATGATTCCCCTAAATGGAGCCTTAGATCTCTGGCCAAGGAGCCCATGTGGAGATGTTCCCTTCTCTGGAGCAAAACTGAGACCCACAGACTGTGAGCCTGGTTTTCAGACAATTGGTACCAAGTGCATCTGCATGGAAGCAACATGAGGCTACCTGCAAAGGCCTCCCTGATGCCTCTTTTTTTGGAATCTTGCTCACCTAATCACTTGCGTGTCACTTTCTGGTATAAAACAAGGCAAAATGAAGCTGTCATCGGATTTCACTCTGGGCCCACAATTTCTGCCCAAAAGCAAGTAACTAAAATCAGATGGTACTCTTCCTTTAATGAGAACAATTTCACTCAAACCCAGCTTGCAGCTGCTGCTAACCAAGCCCAGCTCTAGAGCCCCGGACCTTCAGACAGCAGGTATTCTCACCTCCAGAAACAAGGCTGGAAACAGGATGGCTAGTAGTCACTATCTGGGTGCTGCGTTTGAACAGGAATAAAGGGCACATGAAACCCTTCTCTCCACCTCTCTCTCTTAAAGTGCTGAAATTGCTACCTCACTGCAGAGAAAGGGAATTATGGCACATCTGGCCTTCTAGGGAAGTATTTCCAGCAAAACCACCACCCCAACACCCTGAGTGCAGAAACAGACCCCCAGAGTATACTCCTGGAATGAGATGTGCCTGCCAGTTAAAGTCTCTGAGGCAGCCTCCGGCTTCCTGCCAGATGACAGTGAGGGACATGGACCTAACTCGAGAGGCAGTATAACAGAATGGAGAGGGGAGAATCTTGGCACAAGATGGCTTGGGTTTTACATCCTCTTCCACTTTCTGTGTGACTCAGGCAATTTCTTTTCATCTATCTGTGCTTTGATGTCAACATCTGTAAAATGAAGTTAATAGTAGTACCTACTTCATAAGGGAGTTATGAGGATTAAATGTTAGTTCATGAAGTGCACATAGAAAAGCACTTAGGACATAGTACGTTCAATAAAATGTTAGCTATGAGTGTTAATTCTGAGAGTAATCTAGAAAATGCCATCCCAGGCAGGGATATTTCCCCCCTCATAAAATGCTCTGAGAAAATGGAATTGCTGAGCAGGGGGCTAAGATTTCACCTATGCCCCAGCCCTAGGATTCAGCATGGACCAGAATAACATCCTCTCTCTTAAGGTCTGACTGACCTTAGGTAACATCCATTTTATCTAGAGTGTTGTCACTTACAAAAGGAATTTCCATTCAGTTCTCATCACAGTGGAGGAGGTAAAGTGTAATTGTTCCCATTTCATATGGGAAGACTGAGGCTCAGAGCAATCTAGTGACTTTCCCAACCTCACAGAGCTTGCAGTAGATGAGCTGGGATGCAAATCCATTCTTCTACCTCCAAATTGACACCCCCTGCCTTGGGTATGTGTCATTGTAACTCTCTCTTTGCGTCTTTCTCTGTCTTTTGTGTTTCTCTATCTGATGTCTGTTTAGCTGTCTCTTTCCTCACATTTTCTTCTCTCGTATTCATTTCTCCTACCACTTTCTTCTTTCTTCTAGATTCCCCACAATCCATCTAATATGAAAGAAAGGGCTCAGAGCAAATAGCAGCCCAGGTGAGCAACAGGACTGGGACTGAGTCCTCTGTGCAGAAATATAGGACAACTGTGTTATTCCAGGCATGAGGCTGCTCATAATTGGGAGAAAGAGAAACCACCATTGGGAGAAGCAGCCCCACAACTATCTTGTCTTATTTTTCATTTTCCCTCAACCCTCATCACAATCCTGCTCTGACCACTCTCCCAAACCCACTGCTCATTGTGAGGGGAGAGAAACCCAAAGAAACAGAGGTGATAGTGGCACCTCAGAGGGAAGAGAGGAGTGGCTCCGGCAGCCCATGCAGATTCCTTCATGAGAACAGTGTGTCTGTTTAGAAGAGGCAAATGTGTATCTCAAAGCCCCTGAAATGACAGTCCAGCCATGGAAGCGCATCTTTTTCCCTCCCCACAGTGATGACCAGCCACTACCAGCTGGGCAGAGAAAGGGTGCCACCTCCTGGTTATACACAAGTTTAGGACCAATACAGACAGTTGACAACCCAATCACACCTTCTGAAGTACAACCTTAGCACAATCATCAGTGCCTTACATATGGTCACCAATGGCTCCTATTGGAAATTAGCAGACTCCACTGAGCCATGGCAAAATGTTGCTACCTCCATTTGACAGTTAGGGTTAGCAAGACCACTACCCTTATCAGTCCAGTCATGTTTAGCTGAACAATTGCCTTAATATTGAGTTGAATTTGCCGTTTGTTTTTAATAACTGGAAAAGGAAATAGGAACGTGTTGATACTAGAGTGAAAGTGAAAAGTCTCATCAACATAAAAGAGTGGGGCCCTAGCAAGTTTGGCTTAGTGGATAAGAGCATCAGCCCATGGACTGAAGGGTCCCAGGTTCAGTTCTAATCAAGGGCATGTGCCCGTTTTGTGGACTCAATCCCCAGGAAGGGGCATGCAGGAGGCTGTGGATAAATCATCCTTGATTCTTTCTCATCATTGATGTTTTTATCTCTCTCTCCCTCTTCCTTTCTCTCTGAAATCAATAAAAAAAAATCTATTAAAAACAAAACATACAAAAAAAGAACTCTTTCAAAAAAATGTTTTTTACACAAAACACAAAAAAAAGACTATGGGGACACAGGTGCATCATGAGCCTTGACTGGCACCCAGCATCTCCCAGCCAGACACGTCTGTGTTCAACCACGAAGGGAAAAACGATAATGACAGACACTCTGGGGTGCTAAAAATAGAGCAACAAAGGTTACATCTAAAAGGCAATATATAATTAGGGATTATATAATTTGATCAGAGTACCTTGTAAGTCTATTGTTTGGCTCTCAGACCATCTTCTAAATGTTTTCAAATGTATAACAAAACAAAGGTGGCAGCACCCTCCTGGCCATGGTACAGACAATGCAGTGAATGTTTAGGCCATTTCCCCACTGTTGGTGCCTTCTGATACCATCCGTGTAGCACAATCAGAAAGGAACTCAAGGCCTGAACTCCAACCCAACTTTCCTATTGGAAAGATCTAAGGCTTTACAGAATAAATCTCTCTGGTCTTGGTTTGCCATCTATAAAATGGGATAAGAGTAATATACATCAAACCTGCCTCCTAGAGTTGGTGTAAGACAAATGAGATAAAGTAGAGAAAATGAATGTGCTGTTCACATACTTCAACTTGTGTAATCCCATGAGGAATCTGCTATTACCTGAAGTTTACAAGTAAGGCCATCTGGAGAGGTGAAGTAAATTTTCCAAAGGTTTCACAGTTCACAAGTGGTAAATGGAATTCAAATTTAGAACACTTGACTTTATGATGCAATCTTTTATAAACTATACAAATATAGTGCTATACAAATATAGTGCTATACAAATATAAGGGTGGTTGTTATCTAGGAAATTTGTGAACAATGACTTTAAAGGGAGGCATTCCCTTTCAAGGAATATTCAGTATGTGAAGTTTCTGGGCCCATCTTTCTGCTTTTCTTTCTCTTTGCCCTAGACCTCAGATTCTCTCTCTGCCCAATTCCCCAAACCTGTTTTTTAGAAAGTCCCAATATAAGTCACCTATATGCCTCTGTAACTTGAAGTAGAGGGGACCTTCTCATAGAAGTGTTTGCCTTTCTAGCTTCTCTCTGGTGGCCTAATGAACAACTTGACTATCTAAGGGAATTTTCAAAATCAGGGAAGCCTGTGACTCTGGGGACAGACATGGCCTCTTCATTCCTGAAGACACATCACTGAAGGCAGCATTTAGGATGGGCCTTACTGTTGATATTATGGACCATCACGCCCATTCTTTCACCAATACTCCTTTGTGCCCATCAGAAATATAACTCCAGATTGGACAAATATAAGTCCTGATGTAGAATTCTGTATGTTCCAGAAGATATTCATTCAATCTCTCAGTGGTCCTAACTTCCATGCCATGGCTTACAATTGCCTTTGTGCATCTCTACCTGTTAATCCCAAGGTACCTCAAATCCAGCTCCTCTAAACAACTTAACTGTCCCCAGTCCTCCATATCTTGTTTCAATCAAGAGTATAATCTTCCACACAGACACCAAAACTAAATCCACAGTGCCCATTACATAGCAAGGACTCAATAAGCATTTGTAGAGCCCATGCATTGCACAAGCATTGATTGAGCATCATAGGTGTGTCAGGCACTCTTCAAGAAGCTGGGATACTACAGTAAAAAAGTAGATGGAAGAGGTAGATGAGGGATAAGTATCTATAACAATAAAAGCATAATATGCTAATTAGGCCAGGCATCCTTCCAAATGACCTTCTGGCACCCGGGACCTGGGGCTATAAGGGAAGCGCAGGTCCCGGGTGCCAGAGGAAAGCCAGTGCTAGTAGCCAGGGGAAGGAAGGCCTACTCTTCCACGAATTTCATGCATCAGGCCTCTAGTCCTGTATAATAAAAGGCTAATATGCAAATGAACCAAACAGCTGGACAACCGGTCACTATAATGCACTCTTACCACCAGGGGGCAGATGCTCAATGTAGGAGCTGCCCCCTGGTGGTCAGTGTGCTCCCACAGGTGAAGTACCACTCAGCCAGAAGCCAGGTTCATGGCTGTTGAGCACAGTGGTGGTGGCAGGAACCTCTCCCACCTCTGCAGCAGCACTAAGGATGTCTGACTACTGGCTTAGTGGGGAGCAGGTCTAAACCGTCAGCTGGACATCCCCTGAGGGATCCTGGACTGCAAGAGGGTATAGGCTGGGCTGAGGAAAACCCCTCTTCCCTGCCTCCCCCCCTCCCTGCGAGTGCACAAATTCCTGGCCTCTAGTGTAATATTACTTTTATGTAATGCTAATATGAAAGCTAAGTAGATCAAGAAGGTAGTGAGAGATGAGCAATGAAGCATAGGAAAGAGTTGGTCTTAGATATAAAATGGTCAGGATAGGCCTCTGTGAGGAACTGACATTTGAACCCAGATCACACTGAAGCAAGGACATGATACATGCAGATGTCTGGAAGGTAAGCATTTTAGGCAGAGGAAATGGCAAATACAAAGGCACTGAGGACCAAACTTGGGAATTTGAATCTAAGCAAAAAGGTCAAGGTCGCCAGAGCAAAATGAGCTAGGACAAAGCTTGTAAAAGACCCTATACTCCCTTTCACTCACTAAAAATCAATGGGAAAAAATATCCTCAGGTGAGGATTATGGGGGGTGGGGGGAGAGAGAGAGAGAGAGAGAGAGAGAGAGAGAGAGAGAGAGAGAGAGTTATATCAAGTATCTAGCTCTTTTCAAAAAATTTTAAGTTGGGGGAGTGGAGAACTAATATAAATTAAAATACTTATTTTTAGAGACAAATCATTCATATGCTGTATGTGGCTGTGTTTGGATTATGATTTAAACAAACAATTGTTAAAAAAAAAAAAAAAAAAAAAAAAAAACCTGAAATAATTAGTAAAAACTAAACATGGACTGGATTTTATTTTATTTTATTTTATTTTATTTTATTTTTTATAAACACACCCTTCTCCCATGGCCTGAAAAGGAGAGAGATAGAGAGCTAGAAACATCAATGAGAGAGAAACATTGACCAGCTGCCTCTTGCACACCCCCTACCGGGGATGTGCCCGCAACCAACGTACATGCCCCTGACTAGAATCGAACCTGGAACCTTTCAGTCCGCAGACTGACGCTCTACCACTGAGCCAAACCGGTTTCGGCATGGACTGGATTTTAAATGATATGTGAGAATTTTTATTTTGTTGAGTGTGAAAATGATATTATACTTATATTTTTAAAAGAAATTACGTATCTGTTATATTTTTCTGGTTCTACTTTTTTTTTAAAGAAATTATACTTAAGTATATATGGGTACTGGATTTGCTTCAAGACACTCCAGAAACTAAAAAAGCTAGTTGAAGGAATCATAAAACAAAAATGGAAGAAAGTTTTTGGTTATTAAAGTTGGGTTATGGGTATACAGTATAAGCCTTCATTATGCTAGACTCTCTAATGTGTGGTAGAGATTTTTCCATTATAAAAAGTAAAAAGAAAAGGAAAAATCATAACACATAGCAAGTCAACCATGAAGTCAGTCCTATCTTCATCTCATTCTTTTCTCTCTTACTCTCATGACACATTATGTTCCAGATACACTAAAACTCTATTGTCTAATAAAATACATTCATAATTTATTAACACACATTTTATCAGATGTTAGCTAATATCTGTTTTTGTTTCCTTAAAGTCACAAATATTCCAAAAGTCCAAGACCAACATTAGTGTGTTGCTAACAAGCAGCATTTATTTTGTGTTGTTAATGCATACATTTTATTAGAACACCATAAACCCCATTTCCTGAACAACTATCTAATTCTTTATTGTAACTCCAAGCCTTTCTTTGTATTATTTCCTCTTCTTATGTACCCTTCCCCACTTCACCACCTGGCAAACTTCTCCAGTGTTCATCTTCCATGCCAGCTCAATTATGAACCATGCCCTGATCCTCCCTGTATCTTCTCATCCTTGGCAACCACCTCTCATTCTAAGTACTCAGTTGCTCCTTCCTCTGCTCCCCTAGCTCCTTGAATAGGCCTCATTATATTCTACATTGTAATTATTGGCTACCTCCCCTGCTAAATAGAGAATTCCTTAGGGTGTGTTTTCTCCACATGTATATCCCTCAACTCTAACACATAGTAAATGCTCAATAAATCACTGGAGAGAAAGGGAGGGAGGAAAGAATAAAAAAGCAGATGCTTCCTTCCTCCCTTCTAATTGCAGAGAGAGTTACAAGGTATTACCTATATCCTTAGAGGTCCCAGAAGCTTTTTATCTCTCACTGCTTACATTGAACATCTCAAGGAGCCCACTGCCTACTGGTCTCACACTCCACCAGAGTGAACAATCTCAAAGAATATAAGCTTCCTTCACGTATCTCTGCCTCCTCCAATCCCAAAATCAACAGTAACACAATGGACAGTATTCAACCTCCAAATTTCTAAAGAGCTTTCTTGCCCCACATTGTGTAATCCACAAAGTCCCCATAGCTAAGTTTCTGGCCCTTTCTTGAAAGCTCCCACTTGGGAAGCCGGATGCTTTGATGTCTTATAGGATCCAAGGCCCTAATAGAAGCAGGAGATGTGATTATGGCCACGCTCTCCAGCCAATTACTAGCTCAGGCACTCCAACTGCTCTTAGCAAAAATTACCTCTCCATCATGATGAAGACAGAAATAACAGCCACACGTGTATGCCAAGTCCTACAGCACGTGGCCTGAAGGAGTTGGACCTTGGAGGTCCATAGACCTTTACTCAGACCTTTAACAGTTAGAAAATGACAGGGTCAAGACCATCAAACCTCAGAGGTAAGGTAGGGGAGGGTGGGGGTAAGGGGGAGAGATCAGCCAAAGGATTCTTATGCATACATATAAGCCTAACCAATATATACAGACAACAGGGGGGTGAGGGCATGAGTGAGGAGGATGGGGGGGCGGGTAATGGGGGAATAAGGACACATATGTAACACCTTAATATAGAAATTTTTAAAAATACCACAGGGTCCTGAGAGGTGCTCAGGCCCTCACCCAAGAGGATGCTCCTGCACCCTCATAGGAGAGCTGTGTGCCCTTCAGGTAGGTGACTGACTCTGGCATCCTGTCTGAAGCCATTCCTCCTCAGGCCAATTTCATGACCACAAGTTAAAGTTCAGGTTCTACTTAAAATATGATTAGAACCTAAAGATATGTTTCAATCTACTCTGCATGCCCCACCACTTTCCCCAAAATCTAAACATGGCCCCTATGTTCAGTTAGATTTTGTCCCAAGAAAGACACACCCCTGTATTTTGGTTTATGGGACAAACGAAATTAATCATATACACACAGGTAGTAGAGCACAGATGAGGGGCTATGTTTAAACTGGAGGATTTTTGCTTGAGTCATAAGGGAAGGGGATACATTCCAAGTGTCACAACTATGTGCTGAAATACAAGTGGCCTCAGAATCATCCCGCCCCCCAACACACAGCCCTGAGGCATGTGCATCACTATCATTTTGAAACCCCCACTTAAGAGAGGCAGCATAGAGGAGAGGTTAAGAGCAGGCCTCTGGAATTGGGCAAACTCAGGTCCAAATTCTGACTCCATCCTTTATTAGCTATAGATTGTGGGAGAAGATTTCTCTAAGCCTGATTACTCACCTGTCAAGTCTCTTTTCAAGTTCCCTCACCAAGTTGACAGAAAAAGTAAATGAGACAACTTATAAATCATCCAGTACCTGGCAAAAGAAGCCAGTATGGCTCTCACCTCTGAAGAGTGGTTTTTGTGGCCAGTCTAGGGGAACAATAAATGCTGAGACTACTAAGTATTTACATCAATGACAGCACTGATCTATACCAGGCACTATTCAGGTGCTTTACATATATTGTGTTGACTGATGTAATCTTAAGAAGTAGATACTATTATGATTCCCTTTTTATAGATGACAAAACCAAGTCATTGTGATGTTAAATACTTTCATAAAGGTCACACAAGTCATAAGTGACATAGTTAGACAGGATTCAAGGTCAGGTCATCTGGCTTGATCCAGCTCCTCACCTCACAGTCCACTATCTCTAATGAAATACACCAACTTGTGCTTTCAGAGTTACATTGATAGATGTCCCATATTCCAATCTCAGAGGACACATCTGGTGCAAGTAAGGTCACCAGCCAATGAATGAACCTCCTTATATTGTCTCACTTCAAAGAAGTCAGGATGTCTTGGCATCTTTCTTGTTGTTTTTTACTGTGTTCTATTTGGTGCCTCCATGGGCAAACAGGGCTCACCATGATGTTTAGACCCCTCCTCCCCCAAACCTGGTCTTTTCCTTCTGGGCAATTCTTTTTTGGCTCCAGGGTTTAGCTCAAACATCAGTCCCTTCTGGAAGCCTGATTCAATTAATACCCTGGCTCTATGCTTCCAAAGCATCCTGAATGAACATCTAACAGAAACATGTACTGCACTGCATTGTCATGGCCAACTGACATCTTTGTTGTCCCTCTGAGGTGCATGTTCTGTGAGGGTAGGACTAGTATCTTATTTCACTCAGTGTTCCAACCAACATGGTCTTCTACCTCTAGCAACACATAGTAAGTGTTCAATAAATGCTGCATAATCAAATGAGGACCTTTACCCTCTAACATCCCTAGTGAAAAAACTTCAAATACGCTGTGTTGACCATAATCTTGCCATATGATCTAGATCAAAAACTAATCTTGATCAAGATCAACAATCAAAACTTTCCATGTTCCACTTTCTTCCGACCTTCTTAAGAAAAGGGAAAGTAGCCAAAACCGATTTGGCTCAGTGGATAGAGCATTGGCCTGCAGACTGAAAGGTCCCAGGTTTGATTCTGATCAGGGGCATGTACTTTGGTTGCAGACACATCCCCAGTGAGGGGGAGGGGGGGCTGCAAGAGGCAGCTGATCAATATTTCTAACTCTCTATCCCTCTCTCTTCCTCTCTGTAAAAAAATCAATAAAATGTTTTGTTTTGTTTTGTTTTAAGAAGAGAGAAAGTTTAAAGGAAACAGAGAAGATATTTGGGAGAGTTATATTACATTGTGCAAAATCTGAGTTCAACTACCCTGTTTCCCCAAAAATAAGACAGTGTCTTATATTAATTTTTCTCCCAAAGTTGTGCTAGGTCTTATTTTCAGAGGATGTCTTATTTTCAGGTAAACATGGTACTTCAATGAAAAGAAAGCAGACATGAAAAAGAATGGGGTACTGATACATGCTACAAGTTGGGTAACTTTGGAAATACGTTAAATGAAAGAAATCAAACACTAAAGGACGCATATTATAGGATTCCTTTTATATGAAATTTCCAGAATAGGAAAATCCAGAGAGACAGAAAGCAGATTGATTAATGGTTGCCAGAGATAGGGGGTAAGGGTTAGGAATGGGGAGTTATTACATAAATAGCAAGAGGCGTTCTCCTTGGAGAAAAGTTTTGAAACTAGAGAAAAATGTTATTGCACTACATTGTAAATGAACCAAATAATACTGAATTGTATACTTTAAAATGGTTAATTGTATGTTATGTGAATTTTACCTTAATTTAAAAGTAAATAAATAAAAGAAAGGATCCCCAGGACCTTGACTATGCTACTATGAGCTGTTGAGTATAGGGAGCCCACCCTATGCATCGTCACAATCTCTAGCACCCAATACAGTGTCTGGGCAAGAGACAACACAATGCAACTCTAGGGCAAGAGAGACAAAACCTGCAGTTTGCTAGCCTACAATCTAACTATGCCCAAGAGATAGATTTCATGGATTTCCCCGATCCCTGCCTTCCCAGAATGGCATTTCCAAGGATTCCCTTCTAGGATATAATCACCATAGCTGAGTGGAAACATTAGGCTAGGGAAGAACAGGGCCAAAAACAAAGTACTCTAAGTGCCCCAAGCTTAATACAGAATGTCTCAATAGTCTTAGAATCAATAAAGCTGTCAGTTAGCTTGTGAAAAATCGTGCTCTTGGGATGAGGCACATTCTTTGAGTCTGGCACACAGAAGGGAAAAGGGTCTCCACCCAAGATGTTTCAAAAGGATGCACTTCTCTGAACCCTGCCTCCTCTTCTTCACTCCTTTGGCATGAGAAACCCCAGCCTGGTGTGGACATGCCAACTTTTTCAAAGGCAGTGACTTATACTGCAACTTCAAGGCAACGGTCTCCATTTCTCTTTCTGGGAACCTTCCAGGAAATCAAGAGAACTCTTGTGCATCTGGGAGTGCAGTATAAGTCAATGTTAGGGAGTTAGGAAAAGCAACAAGAGTGATTATAGACCCTGGAGGCCAGGACATCTACATTGAACACCTAGTGGTTATCCACAGCTGACAAACCAGCATACTCGTCCTTCCTCCCCCACCTCCATCGACATGAAAGCAGTGGACTCCGAGTTCCCATCATTGTTCAACAATTCTACGTTCCTCTTATTCTTTCTTGTCTTAGAGCAGGGGATGGGAAATATCAGCCCATGGGCCATATAAGGCCCAAGAAATCATTTGGTCTGGCTCTGCCAAGGCATTATGGGTGAATTAATTAAATGGTTGACCAAATACAGCAGGCTAGTTTTTAAATTGATAATTTTGTATGGCCCAAGAATATTATAAGTATCCAAATGGCCCTTGGCAGGAAGAGGTTCCTCACCCCTGTCTTAGAGGCATAATAAAACAGTTTTTCTTTAATCTAGGCCCGTGGTCTGCAAGCTGCGGTTTCGAGGCCACATGCAGCACTTTGGCCCCTTGAGTGTGGCTCTTCCACAAAATACCATGGCCTGGGCAAGTCTATTTTGAAGAAATGGCATTAGAAGAAGTTTAAGTTTTAAAAATTTGGCTCTCAAAAGAAATTTCAATCATTGTAGCATTGATATTTGGCTCTGTTGACTAATGAGTTTGCCAACCACTGATCTAGGGGAACATAAAGGAGTTATATCAAGGAATGAAGGAAGACTGTACAAAGCAGTTTAGAGGGTTCCGTGTAGTCTCTCCCCACATTTGAAAAACAGATAAAGGCATGAGTTTTTATGAAGAAAACAATAACTTGGACTGTGTCACAGTTATGAATGGAGAATGTGGATATAGATAGCATTGGCTGCTTACAGTGTACCCCTATCCTGTCATTTATCATCTATAAGAACTTGGCTAAACTACTTAATCTTTCTAAGCCTCAATTTTCTCATTATAAAGTGGAGAAATAAATTTTTAAGCTTGTTGGAGACATCTTCATTACAAGTCCTCCTAAATATTTCACTACATGCATTACAGAATGGGTATCACTTTCATTCACTGAAAGAACTCTGTACTGACCACAAGATCATAATTTGTGTTGAAAGAATTAAATAATATTGTAATATTTCTAAAATGGGAATCCACAAATATATTTTCTGAGTCTTAATAATTCTCTAAAACTACATTTTCTAATGTAAGATTTTTCAATTGGATGCCAGGTTTAAAATTCAAATATTAATATAGTCCAGATCACCAGCTGACTGCCTCATACTAAGTCCTGCTGGAAGATTTCAGTATCAAAGTTTTTAATGCCATTTGTGCAAGCAATGTCACCGGTGGCTATTATTTTAATGGCCTTAGGCTGATAAAGAGTATGTGAGGGCGGGGAGCTGACATATGTAAATGCTGCTTTGAATTAAAGATAGGCCCAATGATATCACCTCATACTGTACAAGTGGAAGCTTCAGGGGAGTGCCATGGTTAAACAGGAAAATTAGTGGGAGAATTGAGTCATCACTCAGCATGAGGGGACAGTGATATGATAAAAGAACCTGTACCACTGTCATCCACTACAATTTACAGGATGAAGAGCTATTTGGTTTCAGTAAACATGGTCATCCATCACATTAAATAAATGATACTGATTTGAATTATTTTGTATTGTACTTTTGTTTGCATTTACTTTATAAATCTCATTTAGTTTTAGAGTTTTTTAAACACTATAAGCATGGGAAGCTGAGACCTGGTTGTGTGTCAAAACATACTAAAGAACAGCATGATTTTTAAAAATAACTTAAATCAACTCTAGGAGTCCATGAGAGAATACTTTTCCTTTAAATGGAAGCCACATATTAGTCAGGTTGTGAAAACACAAAAGTCACCTAAAGTGTTTAGCATGGTGTGTACAATTGGTGATTAATACTAAATCTGATAGAATCCTGGTATTCCAGGTCCAGGTAAGGTAGAGCAAGAGTGCTTCACCCTACTTCTCTCATTGAACAGAATGCATGGAGCAGCTATGTGAGTGCTTTCAAAAGGAAATAGTGCCGAAACCAGTTTGGCTCAGTGGATAGAGCATCAGCCTGCAGACTGAAAGGTCCCAGATTCGATTCCAGTCAAGGGCATGTACCTTGGTTGCGGGCACATCCCTAGTAGAAAGTGTACAAGAGGCAGCTGATCGATGATTCTCTCTCATCGATGTTTCTAATTCTTTATCCCTCTCTCTTTCTCTGTGTAAAAAAAATAAAAATAAAAATAAAAATAAATCGATAAAATATATTCTTTTTAAAAAGGAAATAGTGAGTTTATCACATTTTCCACTTGGTAGCGCTCAGTTTGAAACTCAGGAAAGTCACTAAGCACAGAGAGTGGGTCCAAGGAGAAGCCTCTAGCTCTACTTGGGGATCAAGAAAGCAAAAGCCTAAAAAGGACCAAGATAGCAGCATAGGTAAACACATATACTTGCTGCCTCTCACAACCACATCAAAATTACAACTAAAAGACAGAACAACTATCATCTAAAAATGTGGGAAAGCTGGCTGAGTAAAAGCACTACAACTAAAGAGGTAAAGAAGAAAGTCCATTGAAACTGGTAGGAGGTGTAGAGGTGTGGGATGGGCTGGCACTCGGGTGTGCCGCCTTTTTAATCAGGATGGAGATACAAGCTCCTGCTTTGCTCTGAACTCCAGTTCCAGGAGAGACTCTGGGAGACCCAGACACATACAGGGAGAAACTGGACTGTCTGGCATCAGGACAGGAATGTGAGGGCAACTTTCTTTCAGGCAAAGGTGCTCACAGCATTCATTGTTCCTGTGCCTGGGACCTCTCCAGTGTAGGGCTTACTGGCAGCCATCACTATTTGCTCCGCCCTGGTAATTCCTTGAGATTCTGCCCCACCCAATTTACAACCCAAGCCAAGCTGTGAGCAGCAGCTTTTGCATATGAATGGCCTGTCTTTTCTCAGCCTAAAACCTGTCAAAAAGGCTGGGTCAGGGAGGCCCAAAACAATCAATCCAGCAGCAGCAGCCTTCCTTGCTATATAGCTGGGCCTCATCTGGGCACTTCCAAACCTGATATAAAGAAGAGAAATCTGCAGATATCTCTGTACCTCCTGCTGGGCAACCAGATATCTCTGTACCTCCTGCTGGGCAACCCCAGGCAGTGGCTGACTTTGTACCTCATTGGAGATCCAAGAGCCATTGTACCCAGTGGTCAGTGTGAGACCATACTGGATTATAACCCTTCACATCCATAAGTGACACACTCAAGTGACAGACTCAGTGAGCACCAAAGCCCCACTGAAGCAAGTCCTGCCCCATAATGGTATCTCCTGCACAGCAGCTCTTCCATTATAGACACAGTGGGTCCTCACAGCCAATTGGCCTGGAGGTCAATTCCTCCCAGTGACACCAACAGCAATTAACGGTTAACTACAACAAGACTGTGAACACAGCCCACAAAGGGGTGCACCAAGAGTGCTCGCCTCAAGTAACTGGGGAGGCTGAACCACTGGGCCCTATAGGACACCTACCACACAAGGCCACTCTATAAACACAAGGAGACTTAACAGCTCTACCCAATACATAGAAACAAACACAGGGAAGCAGTCAAATTTGGAGACAAAGCAATATAAGAAATGGATGAAAGGAAAATACTGGATATAGAGTTCAAAACCATAGTTATAAGATTACTCAAGAATCTTCTAGAAACCTCCGAGGAACTTAGTGAGACCTTCAAGGATCTTAGTAAAAATAAAAAAAATTAAAAAAAAGGTCCAAACAGAAATTAATCATACACTGACTAAAATAAAGAATAATATTAATATACAGAGATTCAATAGCAGACTAGAGGATCATAAGAATCAAGTCAAAGATTTGAAATACAAAGAAGCAAAAACACCCAACCAGAAGAGCAAAAAGAAAAAATAATACAAAAATATGAAGATAGTGTAAGGAGCCTCTGGGATAACTTTAAGCATACCAACATTCAAATTATGGGGGTGCCAGAAGAAGAGAGAAAGCAAGATACTGAAAACTATTTGAAAAAATAATGTCAGAAAACTTCCCCCACCTGGTGAAAGAAATAGACTTACAAGTTCAGGAAGCAAAGAGAACGCCAAACCAGAGGAATCCAAAGAGGACCACACCAAGACACATCATAATTAAAATGCCAAGGGCAAGGGACAAAGAGAAGATCTTAAAAGCAGCAAGAGAAAAACAGTTAGTTACCTACAAGGGAGTATCCTTACAACTGTCAGCTGATTTCTTAACAGAAACTATGTAGGCCAGAAGGGAGTGGCAAGATATATTCTAAGCAATGAATAGCAAGAACCTACAGCCAAGATTACTCTACCCAGCAAAGCTATCATTTAGAATTGAAGGTCAGATAAAGAATTTCACAGACAAGAAAAAGCTAAAGGAGTTCATCAAAACCAAATCAGTGTTATATGAAATGCTGAAGGATATTCTTTACGAGGAAGAAGAAAAAGGTAAAGATATATATAGATATATATTTAAAAGATATATATATATATATATATATATATATATATATATGTGTGTGTGTGTGTGTGTGTGTGTATATATATATATTTAAAACAAAGCGACAACAAATACATATCTATCAACAAATACATATCTATCAACAAGTGAATCTAAAAATCAAATTAATAAAAATCTGATGCACAGAACAAACTGGTGAATGTAATAGAATCAGGGGCATGGAAAGGGAGTGGACTGACAATTCTCGAGTGGAAGGGGATGTAGGGTGCAGGAAGAGATTGGACAAAGAGCTTACACCTATGGACAAGGACAGTGGGGATAGGAGGGGGGCGAGGGCCTGGGGTGGAGTGGGAACCAGGTGGAGGGGAGCTATGGGATGGGGGGGTGGGGGGAGAGGGACATCTGTAATAATCTGAACAATAAAGATTTTTTTTAAAAAAAAAGAAAGGGAAGGCCAGCCAAAACCGATGTGACTCAGTGGATAGAGCGTCAGTCTGTGGACTGAAAGATCCCACGTTTGATTCCAGTCAAGGGCATGTACATTGGTTGCGGGCACACCCCCGGTAGGGGGTGTGCAGGAGGCAGCTGGTCGATGTTTCTCTCTCATTGATGTTTCTAGCTCTCTGTCCCTCTCCCTTCCTCTCTGTAAAAAATCAATAAAATATATTTTTTTTTTAAAGAAAAAGAAAGGGAAGGCCTAATTTTCAGAGAGAGTACATAAATTTTCCCAGATTTTTTCCCCCACATTCTCTCATAGAATCACATAGGAACTAAAACTCAGAGAGAAGAGTGTCTTTGTGACTGATGGAACTATGGCCTCAAGAAAATGATGTGAACCTCCCAAAAACCACAAACTACCCAAACTCACCCAAAATGAAATAGATAACCCAAATAGTACTATAATTATTAAAGAAATATTATAGTTTAACATTTAAAAAAAAAAAAGTAATCCACAATAACTAGATGATTTTGCTGGCACATTGTACCAAATATTTAAAGAAGAAATAATATACGTCTAGATCATTTTTTCCCTGAAAATAGAAGAGAAGGGTATATTTTGTCTCAATGTTTTAAAGTAATCACTACCCTGGTACCAAAACCAAAGACAGTACTCCCCCTTCAAAAGAAAAGAAAAGTAAACTGGAGACAAATAGCCCTCATGAACATAGATGTAAAATCTTCAAAATATACAGTCATGCGCCACATAATGACGTTTCAGTCACTGCCTACAAAATGGATGGTGCTTGACCCACATGCCGGGGGTCCGAGAACCATCCAGCTAAGACCTGAATTGCCTTCTCCCCAAAATGGAAAAAGAAAAGCAGAGCGCTCCCATTCTTCCATTCCCTTTCCCAGCCTCTCTCTTTCATCATTATCCCAGGGAGCAAATCTCACAAACTGTCAAGGACTTTGCAGAGACTGGAGAAAGGAAAGTTCAAGTCTCTATCAAGAAGACCTTCTGACTATCTCGCTTAACTCTTTCATCAAACACATGGAGTAGGTACTTGTTTAGGAATGTTTTGGCTATAAGGGACAGAATAACCAATTCACAGCAGCCTTAACAAGAAAGGTTTGTGTTTCCCAGATGAAACGAGGGCAGTTAACGCCTTGGTTTATTTGTCCCATGATTTCAGGACCCTGAAGAGGTGTCTGCATATTCTCTTGGTATTAGAATGGCTGCCAAATCCTCAGTATTACCCAACAAATTTCCTTCCACCTGGGAAGCAGGGGATCGCATACACAGAGAGGATTTTCCCCATTCACTGAATTCATATCAAGACAAAAGCAAGGAAAACCAAAATGGCGGCATAGGGTAGACACCTGAATGCAGCCTACCACAACAATTTTGAATTTAGAACTGGAAAACAGGGGAAACATTGCCCTGAAGCGCCGGGCAGCTGGCTGAGAGGAGGCTCTACCATCTGGGAAGGAGAGAGAAGGCACGCTGAACCTCAGGAACTGTGAAGGTGCGGTGAACTGTGCGTGTGAAAAGGTGGCCACCCTACTTTGCTGCTGGCTTGCTTGAAGAGTTTGGAAAGGGCAGGCCGAGTTCATTGCTGGCTTACTCCCTGCGCATGGAGAGGGCGGACAGCTAATGCGCGGCTGGCTTTATTGTTCAAGAGGAAAACAGAACCATCCTATTGCTCTGATAGACGGCCCCAGACAAGGAGAGGCCAAACTGTTAGGCAGTGGGCAGAGATCTCTCGGAGGTGTGTGAAGCCAGCAGCCATTATTGTGAGACTCAGAAACCAGACCCTCATAAGGAGGGGCTGAATAAACCTTGTCTGCACCACCCCGAGACTCCGCCCCATCCAAGTGGAGCACAGAAGCCCTTCCAATGGCTAGCTTTCTTGTTCACCGTGAATAGAATTCTCCTAGGGAGGGACAGACAGCAATCCAAAGCTTATCTACGCCTATACCAAAGAGGTGCGCGCGCCTGCAACCAATCTTGCAGGATTCACCAAAGCTTGGCTATGCCACCCTGAGACCCCGCCCCATCCAAGCGGAATACAGAAACCCTCTAGCTGAGACACTTCTGATCCTCATAGCCAATTGGCTTGGAGATCAATGCTTCCCAGTGATACCAACAACAAGCAAGGCTTAACTACAAGACTGCACACACAGCCCACAAAGGGCTACACCAAGACTATTTACCCCAGGTAACTGGGAGGCATATTGTGGTGGCCATCTTGTGTCCACATGGGGGCTGGTCTGGGTCCCCCATAACTGCCCTTTCCTGCCAGCTCCATCGCCCCCAACTTCCCTCCTCTGCCGGCCTGGTCACTCTTAACTGCCCTCCCCTTATAGGAAACCTTAGCACACAAAGCCACCCTACCAACTCAGGGAAGCAGCGAAAATGCTGACAAGGAAACAGGTCACAAACAAAAGAAATGGAGGACAAGAAGCAACTGGATATAGAGTTTAAAACTATGCTTATAAGGTTTTTCAAGAATTTCCTAGAAAAGGCCGATAAAATAAATGAGACCTATGAGAATATGAAAAGGGATCAACCAGAAATAAAGAATACATTGTCGGAAATAAAAAATATTATACAGAGTCCTAAAAACAGAACGGAAGATCGCAAGAATCAAGTCAAAGATTTGGAACACAAAGAGCCAGAGGACACGCCTCCACAGAAGCAAGAAGATAAGAGAACCCAGAAAGTGGAAGATAGTGTAAGAAACCTCTGGGACAACTTCAAATGAACAAACATCAGAATTATGGGGGTCCCAGAAGAAGAGAGAGAGCAAGATATCAAAAACATACTGGAATAAATCGTGACAGAAAACTTCCCCCATGTGGGGAAAGAAATAGACTTACAAGTCCAGGAAGCACACAGAACCCCAAACAAAAGGAATCCAAGGAAGACCACACCAAGACACATCATAATTAAAATTCCAAGAGAAAAAGACAAAGAGAGAATATTAAAAGCAGCAAGAGCAAAGCAGGTAGTTACCTATAAAGGAGCACCCATACAATTGTCAGCTGGTTTCTCAACAGAAATCATGCAGGCCAAACGGGAATGGCAAGAAATATTCAAGGTGATGAACAGCAAGAACCTACAGCCAAAAATACTCTACCCAGCAAAGCTATCACTCAGAATCAAAGGACAGATAAAGAGCTTCACAAATAAAAAAAAAAAAGCTAAAGGATTCATCACCGCCAAACCAGAATTATATGAATTGCTGAAAGGGGTTCTTTAGGAAGAGGAAGAAGATATAGATAAAAATTATGATCAACAAATACGTAACTATCAACAAGGGAAACTAAAAGCCAAGGAAATTAGAAAACCTGATGAACAATATTAACTGGTGAATATAATAGAATCAGAAGTATGGAAGGGGAGTGAACTGACGGTTCTCAGGGAAAAGAGGAGTGGGGGTGTGGGAAGAGCCTGAACAAAAACTGTGCACCTATGGATGAGGACAATGGGAAGTGGGGAAAGGGCAGAGGGTGGGGTGGGAACCTGGTGGAGGGGAGCAATGGAGGTTGGGGAAGGGGGGGGGGGGATGAGGAACATTTGTAATAATATGAACAATAAAGATTTTTTTAAAAATAAAAAATAATAATAATAAAAAGACAGAAGCAGGTATCAGATCAGAGAAACACTCCTTGTCCTCCTTCTCTTATCAAGTGGGGACATTTTCTAAAAGCACCCCAGAATTGGTCCCTTTCCATCTCATTGGCCAGAACTGATCACATGCTCACTCTGGGATCAGGAACTGAGCCCACCTCCCTAGAAATCAGAGGACATGATACCCAAGCAAAATTGATATTCTGTTGGCAAAGAAGAAAGGGAGGCAATAAATAGTGTCTACCATGGGATTGCCCTTATTCCTCCTTTTTACAGGTGAGAAAGCTGTGGCCTAGCAAACAACGATAAGAGGCTTGCCCAAGGTTACCCAGTTGGGAAAGTGCTGAAGCCAGATTTCCATCCCCAAACAGAGCTAGGCCTGTGCTCTGAATCTCTGTTAGTGCCTCTAGGATGTGGTTGATGCTGTCATCAGCTCCTTTCCTCCCTGGAGCAGTCAGGAGGCCTAGTAGAGATCACACTGTTAAAGATGACCCAGGTCTCAGAAGAAAGAACAGAGCAAGAGTCCTGCTGCGGGTGAGCACCGGGGACACCCTGCACCTGCCTACCTACCAGCAGGAGAGCAAGTCTGTGACAGCCCCATCTTCCTGTGCTTCTGCCTTCCCTGGCTTCTCCCTACCAGCCTCCATCTTCCTCCTTGAAAAGGCCTTTTAGAGACTGTCAAGCATAGTCGGGTGAGGAAGCTGGGCTGGAAATCACCCCTTTGCCTTGCTCCCCAACCCTGCCACTCTGGGCCCCTCCCTCGGCCCCGTTCTGTCTGCTCATCTATTCCTGGCTGGTGTTCCCAAGGACCCTGACCCCCTCCCCAAATAACTCAAAAGCCACCATATGTGATCCTACTGCAAACATATTCTCGCTCAAGTGAGGGCTGCAGACTTATTTCAATGAGAAAATTAATTTGCAGATAATAAATGTTCCCTTCTTTCTCTGTGTTCCTAGTGGGCCTTGAAATTAGCAAGAACCAAATGTCACTTTAATTTCATTGTCGGGACCAGCTGTAAGGGTGGCATTACAGTGTTCCCAGAGACTGGGGTTCATTAGCCTGGGTTGGAGGTAGGCAGGCTGCGGACCAGTAGAGAAGGGAAGGGACACTCGCTACTCACACAAGCAAGTCCCATGCAAAATCCTGTCATATTTATTTCTGGGCTGTTTCCTAAGAGGAGAGAATGAAATCTCTAAAAAGTTAAAGGAACTATGGTTTGGGGTGTGAGCATGAATAGATTTTTCAACCCTTTAGTCATGTTCTCAACACACTGCTGTCCCTCCCTCCCTCCCCATTGCAGGAGGCCTAGTGGGGAAAGAGCATCTTGTTGTGCCTGAGTGATGGTCTCTCCGTTCCAAAAGAATTTCTGCAACATTATTGAGTGGGACAGGGAAGGATTAGCAAGTCCTCGGATTACTTGAGCAATAAAGATATACTGCCAGGGGCCTTTTCATTTGGAGCTCGGTCTTGGTCAATACCAGCCTCGTAAAGGCAAGTCGATAAATCCAGTATCAGCAGCAGGGAGGAGGTGTCAATGCCTGCTGCCGGCGACTTAGTTTATGGTGAATCAAGACCTCGGACGAAGCTTTAAATTTGCTGATGCTTTTTTCTGCGGGGTTTGTCGCGGCTCACCCAGCCAGATCGATTTGATGCGTCGTGCTGGGGAAGAGGAAAAGGTCTGTGGCTCTCAGAGTATTAGCAAGTTCATTTCACGCTGATGCTGCTGCAGAGGCCAGGGGAAGGTTTACAGGAGCAGCATCCATCAAGCCAGCCGGTCACCCACGACATCTTCAGGCTTGGAGCAGAGAGACAGAGGAAGGAGGGGCGGGAGGCTGGAAATTCATAGGAAGAATTATGATGGGAGGGTGAGGGGTATAGGAAGTGAAAAGGGAAAAGGGCCTGGAGGCTCAGATGGCTCCCACAGCCAGGAGAGGAGCCAGATGTGGGAAGCAGCCTCATTCACTTCAGCCTTCAAGAGCTATTGGAGCAAAGGATATTTTTCTTCTCAGGGAGTCTGTGGCAGATAGACTTCAAAAATGGCCCTAATTCACCATCCCTCCCATACCATGGGCAGTGTGACTTGGTAGTTCTTCCCATCAAGGGGTTAGTCTCTTTGTCTCTCTTACTGTCTGTCCTTTTACTCGAGGCTGCCTTGTAACTTACAGAAGCAAAATAAGACATATGTAATACTTTAAACAATAAAGAATTAAAAATAAATAAATAAATGCCTTTATTTTTTTAAAAATGAATGCAGCAGTAGGAGTGATGGCACATCAGTTCTAAGCCTAAGCATCAAAGATATACCATCTCCCCCCCCCCTTTCTCTCTCTTTTCTTCTTCTCTCCCTCCCTCCCTCCATCATCATGAAAACAAGATCATGCAGCCTTCTGGAAGATGAGATAGCACCTGGAGAAGAGCTGAGTCTCCCCAGCTGAGGTCATCTGAGACTAATCAGCCTCCAGCCAACCTACCAACTGACCGCAGATGAGTACACAAGCCCAGCTGAGCACAGCCCAGATCAGCAGAGGCAGCCAACTGATCCACTAATCTGTGAGCAATGTAAGTGGCTATTGTTTTAAATCAGTGAGGTTTGGGGATATGGTGTTTATGTAGTATTATGTTTTAGTAAACGAAGCAATGCCCAGGGGAAATCACCCCAGGCCCTGCACCCTAGTTCCTGATACTCTGAGGGCCAGCGTTCCAAATACCTGAAATGTGTACACTATACACATGCAAGAACAACAACCCACAAGGCCAGTCCATCCCTTCCCAAATAGACTGCCTGCAAAAGACCACTCATGTTCACCCAATTCAACTTATTCATAGGGGCAAGGTCACCTGATTTCCAAGACAACCAGCCCAGCTCCAGGAATCTGAACAATACCACTTTCTTCTGAAATGCATGGGCAATGCCCATCGGGCCTCCACCTACCTCCCTCTGCCTTTATGAGTCACTTAACCATGTAAAAATCTGTGGCAGGGTCAGCCACTTCAGACTGAAATGAGAGGGGGGAGGGTAATATGTGCTAGTTTAGTTTTCTACTGCTATTTTAACAAATTACCACAAATGTAGTGTCTTAACACAAATGTATTAATTGACTGTTCTAGAGGTAACAAGTCTGATATGGGTCTCACTGAGCTGATATGAAGGTGCTCTAGGGAAGAGGCTGTTCCTTGCCTTGGCAGCTAGTAGAGGCTGCCCTTATTCCTGGGTTCCCGGTCCCTTCCTCCACCTTCAGAGCCAGCAGCAATGGCTCTCTGACCTGCTCTTCTGCCTCCCTATTTCAGGCAATTACAGTGAACCCAATCAGACAATTCCAGACAACCTGCCATCTCAAAGTCCTTAACCTTAATCATATCTTCACACTCCCATTTGCATTATAAAGCAGCATAGTCATCATTTGCGGAGGGTGGGGGGGAGAGTGTTAGGACCTACACATATGTGGAGGCTATTATTCTACCTACCACAGTTTCACTGTGTTTCTGTATATCAAGGATTAAAAGACAGGAAGCTTTTCTTTTTTTCTGGGTATCTCCATAGATGAACTTACCCCCTGTATCAATACAAAGGGCTGGGGCTAGAGAAGAAGGGAAGGATGGAAATGAACAGGTCAGTAGCATCCCATAATTCCCCCCACGGAGCTGCAGGGCATCCTGCCCTCTATGAGGAATACCACTGAACAATACTACCTTTTTCTGACCAAGAGGAAAGCAGGATCTGGCTCCCAATTCAAGGGCAGGGTTGTTTAGCCTTAGTACACAGGAACACAGCCCTTCATGGTGTCATACCCTGCACAGAGCTTCCCAAAGCTGGGTAACATCCTGGTGACAATTCCAAGGAGATCATTCAGGACCATGGCAGACTGAAACCAACAAGATTTTTTCCACCCCTTACACAACTTTTTGTGCAGAGATAGAGATCTAAAGAGATTCTGTCCACAAAGAGGTAACAAACTAGAGCAGGGACGTGGAGAATCCAGCCCGAAGGCCATATGGCCCACAGAATCATTTGTTCTGGCCCTGCCAAGGCATTAGGGGTGAGTTAATTAAATATAACAGGCTAGTTCTTAAGCTAATAATTTTGTATGGCTCTCAAATGATATTATAAATACCCAAATGGCCCTTGGCAGAAAAATAAGATTCCCCACCCCTGAACTAGAGAATTATACAAAACAGGAACATGCATGTCTAAGTTTCTAAAAAGAGAAAACATCATGAGAAACAAACAGATAAAATATGATGGAAGTTCAGAGCATGAAGAGATGGGAAGTGCGCACAAGAGAGGTGAGAAAAAAGAAAAATCTGGGAAGGCTTTTTAGATGAATTGAAGGAAACGTTATGCATTTTATAGTTTAAGCTGGACTAGGCAGACTTCTTCTGCAGAGGGGCAGGTAGTAAATATTTTAGGTTTTGTGTGTCATGTGGTCTCTGTTGCAACCATTCAGCTCTTCTGTTGCGAGGCAAAAGCAGCCATAGATAGAACGTGTGTGAACATATCTTCATTCCAAAGAAAATTCAGTTACAAAAATAGGTGGTGAGTCAGATGTAGCCCACAGGTTGTATTGGTTGATCCCTGTTTTAAGCCACTCTGTAGGCATCCCTTGGAAGTTAGCATAACCATGAAAGGATTTATAATGTCATGCTTTGGTTAGGCTTTGGTGAGTGGATAGACAATCAAGAAAAAAGTTTAAAAAACAACACACACACACACACACACACACACACACACACAATTTTTTTTGAGATATTAAAGAGATGGAGGCTTTAAGCATTTCACCAAATAGAGGGTTTCAGATGGAGAAAGTAGTTGAAATTTGGCTAGTTTTAGTAGGGTTATTGTGTGGAGGGCCTTGGTAGACAATAAAGACATTCACATGGAAGAGAATAGGGATTAGGAACACATTGATAGTTTCTGAATTGGAAAATTATGGAATGCAAATATTTTTCTAATCACTAAGTTCAAAGATTAGCCTTTGGGCCAGATGGTGTGGCTCAGTGGTTTAGCATTGACCTATGAATCAGGAGGTCATGATTCCATTCCTGTGCAAGTGCACATGCCTGGATTGCAGCCTCAATCCTCAGTGGGGGCCATGCAGGGGGTAGCTGACCGATGATTCTCTCTCATCATGGATGTATCTATATATATCTCTATCCCTCTTTCTTCCTCTTTAAAATCAATAAAAATATTTTAAATGTAAAAAAAGAAAAAAAGTATTAGCCTCTGGGGACATGTAAGCATGCAAAGCAGAGATCCTGAAGACTAGCCTCACAGGATAAAAAAACGTGTCTCCAACCTGCAAGTTGCCATGATTCACCTATTTCCACACATAGTTGGAGCTGGTCTGCACCTCACACAGAGTGGGTCCCAGATTCCCAGAAGATTCTAGGTGCCCATTAGGGGATGGGCGTGACTTCCCTAAAGCATCAGGCATGTTTACCTGCCTGTCCTCTGCAAAGAGGACTCTTCCTCCATTTCCTCCCCTGATCTCTCTTCCTCCACCCCAAAGCTCTCCTGCTGCTGTGAACTGCATGTTGTAACAAATGAGTTACCAAAGGCTCCAACAAGCTGCTCATCGTTATCCCCAGCAGGAGAAAAGCAGCCACGACCTGGAGCTGGGACCTTGTTAGAGTTTGTAATGAGCTGACGGGAAAATATTTCTGCCTGATTAGAATCCCTAATGAGCTGCTGACTATGGTGAGCAGGTAAAGGCCAGCTTCCAGCTCTCTCCCCAGCCCCTCCCACACTTCTCCCTGTTCCCAAACAAAGCCCTAGACAGGAAAGGGTTCTTGGCTAGCAGTTAAAACCATAAAGAACAAACACAAAGAAGCCCCAGAAACTCCCTGTCCATCACTCTCCTCCTTCTTCCTCAGAGGACATCTCCATCTTGTTCATTTTTCCATGCACATGCACTGTGGCCACCTGCTAACATCCTAATGATGCCACCAGGACCTAGCCATAATTGGTCACAGGTATCCTGTGGGTCCTGGTGAGGTCCGCAGTCAGAGATGGGAAGATGGGAGAACACAGGTCTGATCAGCCATTGGAAACACTCGACCACAAGCCAAATTCCCATAGCGACAAGTCAGAGCAACATCTCCTATTTTACTCAGGTTTGATTTAAATAATAGTTTGACATCCCCATTTTCTTCCAGTTAGCTGGTTTCAGAAAACATCTGGGTTCATTACAGAGTGAATTGATTCACCACAATGATGACTTTTAGAAGGAAAATGAAAACTCACAATATATTTTGGGGGTAGTTCATGGTTTAATAAAAACAATATTTGGGTTCAGTTTGTGATTTGGGTTGTGTTCAAGTCCCTGGGTCAAAGGGACTTGAGATTGTTTAAAGCTTGAGAGATTTCCAAAATGTCCATACTTCCTAAAGCAATCTATAGGTTCAATGCATTCCCCATTAAAATACCAACAACATATTTCACTGACCTAGAAAGAACTCTCCAAAAGTTCATTTGAAACAATAAAAGACCCCGAATAGCCACAGCAATCCTGAGAAAGAAGAGTAAAGTAGGAGGGATCTCAATACCATACTTCAAACTATATTACAAAGCCACTGTTCTCAAAACAGCCTGGAACTGGCACAAGAACAGAAATATAGATCAATGGAATAGAATCAAGAACCCAGATATCAACCCAAATCACTATGCTCAATTAATATTTGACAAAGGAGGCACGAATATACAATGGAATCAAGACAGTTTCTTCAATAAATGGTGTTGGGAAAATTGGACAGACACATGCAAAAGAATGAAACTAGATCACCAACTTATACCATTCACAAAAATAAACTCAAAATGAATACAGGACTTAAACATCAGACGGGAAACCATAAAAATACTAGAAGCATCCACAGGCAGCAAAATCTCAGACGTATGCCAAAAGAACTTCTTCACTGATACTGCCCCTAGGGCAATGGAAGCAAAAGAGAAAATAAACAAATGGGACTACATCAAAATAAAAAGCTTTTTTACAGCAAAAGAAACCATCAACAAAACAACAAGAAAGCTCACAGTGTGGGAGAACATATTTGCAAATAATACCACTGATAAAGGTTTAATCTCCAACATTTACAGACAGCTTATACTAATAAATAAAAGGAAGATGAATGATCCAATTAAAAAATGAGCAATGGACCTAAATAGAATATTTTCAAAAGAAGACAGAAGGAAGGCCAAAAGGCACATGAAAACATGCTCAAAGTCACTAATTGTCCGAGAGGTGCAAATCAAAACAACAATGCGGTACCATCTCACACCTGTCAGAATGGCCAACATCAACAAATCAACAAAAGACAAGTGTTGGCGAGGTTGTGGAGAAAAAAGATCCCTCGTGCACTGCTGGTGGGAATGCAGACTGGTGCAACCACTGTGGAGAACAGTGTGGAGTTTCCTCAAAAAACTGAAAATGGAACTCCCATTTGACCCACTAATCCCACTTCTAGGAATATATCCCAAGAAACTAGAAACACCAATCAGAAAGAATATATGCACCCCTATGTTCATAGAAGCACAATCTACAAAAAGCCAGAATTTGGAAACAGCCTAGGTGCCCATCAGCAGATGATTGGATCCAAAAACTAAGGTACATCTACACAATGGAATACTATGCTGCCATAAAAAAGAAGGAATTCTCATCATTTGCAGCAACCTGGATGGAATTGGAGAACATTATGCTGAGTGAAATAAGCCAATCAATGAAAGAGAAACACCACATGACCTCACTCATTTGTAGATGATAAAGAACATTATAAACTGATGAACCAAGAGACAGATATAGAGAAAGTAAAGCAACAGGCAGACTGTCAAATTACAGTGGGGCCGAGACCGGTTTGGCTCAATGGATAGAGCGTCGGCTTGGGGACTGAAGGGTCTCGGGTTTGATTCCGGTCAAGGGCATGTGCCTTGGTTGCGGGCACATCCCCAGTAGGGGGTGTGCAAGAGGCAGCTGATCGATGACTCTCTCATCGATGTTTCTAACTCTCTATCTCTCTCCCTTCCTCTCTGTACAAAATCAATAAAAATATATTATAAAAAAAAATTACAGTGGGGAGGGGAGGAAGATCTGGGGGAGATAATAGATCAACCGAAGGACTTGCATACATGCATATAAGTACAACCAATGGACATAAAACTCTGGGGAGGGAGGGTATGTATCGGAGGGAGGGAGGGGGGCAAAAAAAAATCAATAAAATATATTTAAAAATAAATAAATAAATAAATAAATAAATAAAATTTAAAAAATAAAAATAAAAAAAATAAAGCTTGAGAGATTTCCATGTGGTCCTGGGTTATGAATTCTGGGGAAGAAGACATGGTGATTAGAAACAAAGGTATTCTAGGATTTGATCAAAGGCCCCTGTGGTGCCAGTGGGTTCTATCTATGGGACACAGTCCAGTCTGTACCTCTGCCCAGCGGGGGCAGCTCCCACTTCATTCCTAAAGGATCCCCACTACTACCAAGGAGTCCCCTTGTCATGCCTCCCACAAAAGAAAGCTTCTACTCTAAGCTTCTAATCACAAAACATTAGACTTTTTAGCTCCCACCGAACAAATGACACCAGAGCAGTGGTTCTGAGCTTTGGCTGTATGTTGAGCTTTGGCTATTGTTATCATCTGGGAATCTTTTTAAAATGCCAATGCCTGGGTCCACCCCAGAGATTCTGATTTAATTGGTCTGGGGTGTGGCTTGGGTACCAGGATTGTCAAGTGTACAGCTAGAACTGAGAACCACTGGTCTATAGCAATACTTCTCAAACTCCAATATGCACCTGAGCAGCCTGGGACCTTGCTAGAATGTAGATTCTGACTCCATAGGTCTGAGATGGGGCTCAGAGTTGGCATTTCTAAAAGCTACTGGTCTTGGAGCACTTAGAGCAGAAAATATATAACATACCATCCCAAAGTGCTGCCACACTTGTTAGGCACCATAATTGCCAAGACTCTGTCACTGTGATCAACAGAAATCCAATCAAATTGGAATAATCAAAAGGAGGAATTTATTGGTATAAATAAATGGAAAGTATAAGGGTGGGGATGGCTTTAGGCATGGCCACATCCAGGAATTCAAATTATGTCACTGAGGCCTTCTGTTTCTCTTACTTTTCCTTGAGTTTGCTCCATTTTCAGGCAGGTTCTCTCCAGGCTTACCTCATTCACGTAGCTGGTGAAGCCAGAGAAGGAAGCCTGCACTCTCTCCCACCCACACCCTCATCGTGCATACTGGTCCCTGAGAATGACTCATAAGCCCCAGCTTTGGTCATATGCCCACTGATGGGCAGAAATGGGCAGAGCTCCATGGGTAATAAATAGCCTAACCTGAAACACAGGTATGAGGGCACAAGAGTTTTCCAAAGGAAAGGATGCAGAGCAAACCACTAAGGTGCTGATGTCCCCCATGAGGAACACACCCTATGTACCTGAAGCTCTTCAGACTTCCTCTACCACCTCCCTTCTCTTGCCATGAGCTTTCACCACCATTACTCTTTGCTCCTCACAGTGGGATAGGGTATATATCCCACTGTGAGGAGCAAATATTTATATTTACTTCTCCCTACTACACAGCAATCTATCACTATGGGCTCACTCCAATCCACTGCTAACATCCTGGGCTAGCAGAAACCAGGAAAGATGTCCTTAAACTCCAGCTTCCTCCATCTCTTCTGACTTCCAGGACCAGGGGAAGAAGAAGACCAAAGTACCTACCTCTGAACAGGAGCCTGGACTCAAATGCAGCTCAAAGAGCACTTTCCCTTCCTGGACAAGATATGCTAAAGGAAACATGGCTCTCAAATCATTTTTCAGATAAAATCCAGAATGCCAGTTAAATGTGAATTTCAGATAAATGACTGATTTTGGAGGATAAGTATGTCCCATGTGTTATTCTAATTTGTTGAATTTCAGAAAATGAAATATTTTAGTATAAGTATATATGACTGTTTCCAAAATACATGAGACATACTTATCCTAAAAAAAAAAAAAAAAAAAAAAAAAAAAAAAAAAAAAAAGTTCATTTATCTGAAATTCACATTTAACTGATTATGCTGCACTTTCACTTGGTAAATGCTACAACTCTAGAAAGTCTCAGAGATCTCTGCAGCCAACCTCCGAAGCCAGGGAAGGGAAAGGAAGAGGAACCCAGAAGTCCAGGCTGTTCAAGAGCTCTGGCGAGAGGCAAAACAGCACTCACCCATCCTGCCCCACCCCACCTCACCCCGCCCCACCACCAAAAGTGAGAACTGTCTTTGCCTTGCATACACTTGTGTTAGGAGTTAGCACGGTTCTTATTTCTTGCCGTAGACAAGAGCTGGGCTTCCAAAGGTCTTCCAGCCCTCCCACCACTTTGTTTCTGTATCCACCAGGAAGCCACAGAAAGAGAGGGGCTAATCACTAACTAACTGAGTGTTGGGGTGGGTTTGTTTTGTTTCACACCAAATCCGAATCACTGCTCCCCCAGCCCAGGGCAACTCCACTCTCTGGACCTCAGCACCTTCAAACCATCCAATAGCTAGCAGCAAGAATGTCCTGAGCCCAGATCCAGAGGCAAGGCGGAAAAGCATTGAGATGAGAAAGGGCAAGCCACCAAAAACTAACCATTCCATCCTCTTTCACGATCTTCCAGCCATAAAGTGTCAGTGATGGAAGGTATCTCCGGGCATGTCCAGTATTTTCACAGCAGCATCTTTGCCAGAAGCATTATTGCCACAAACATCTTTATCCCATAATGAATTGGCTGTAAGAAAATTTTTCTATAAAAACAATTTTTAAAAAGATACAATCATGCTTGATATTTGGGGTAGGGTGTTTTCTGTGGGGCCCAAAGCAAAAATTGTGAGGCTTTGGAGCATTCAGTCCCCTTCTTCACCCACCCCTTTTCTTTTCTTTTCTTTTTCTTTTTTTTTCTTTTTTTATTTTTTTTAATATATTTTATTGATTTTTTACAGAGAGGAAGAGAGAGGGACAGAGAGTTAGAAACATCTAGAGATGTGCCCGCAACCAAGGTACATGCCCTTGACCGGAAATGAACCTGGGACCTCTCAGTCCGCAGGCCAATACTCTATCCACTGAACCAAACCGGTTTCGGCCTCCCACTCCTTTTCTAACAGCCCTACCCTCTCACCTTCTACCCAACTCTCTCTGTACACACACACACACACACACACACACACACACACACACTCATACCTCCATATCATACCTGATACCACTCCATCATGTACACAAGTGGATAAGGGGTAACATGTTATCCTTCAAGAACATTTACCATTTTAAGAGATGGAGAAGGTAATACTAAAACAAAGAAATAGTTGTTCTCCACCTTAGAGTGTCTCAGTCAGTTGTGAGGTATTTTGTTCCTATTAATAGTGAGAATGCTAAAAGTTGTGAATTAGCTACTTTTCAGAAAATTAGAGTAAATTCAATATCTCCCCTAAAATAACACCACAGTCACTTGAATCTGATTTATGTTCTTGAGTAGAAGACAAGATGACATGGCAGCTGGCTCCATGGCACCTGAATAACTCACAACACATTTCAAATGCAGCACAATCAAAGTTAATCATCAGCACTGGTGTATTCTTCGTAATTGTGCCATTTATCAATTATTTCACTTTGCTTTCTCCCACCCAATTTTTTTTAGACTTTATCAAAACCTGAGCATCCCCAGGGAACATATTCCCTGGTATGGGAATATCAAACATCATGAGGACAGCAGCTGGGGAGAAATGCTTTAAAGAAACTGCAGGCACAGAGGGCACTTTGCCAAGACACATAGAAGTGCTGACAGCTTGTAAGGTGCTTCCGATCTTCATTCAAGATCTCCAAACCATGCTTCCTCCATGAACTCCACCCTCACCAGTGAGAGAACTCTCCCATCCATGCCAAGGCCAGGTAGGCCACCTGTCTTAGTCTGCTCAGCTTCCATATAAAATACCATAGACTGAATGGCTTAAACAATAGATGCTCATAGTTCTAGAGTCAAAAATACAAGATCAAGGTGGCAGCAAATTGGATTCCTCTGAGCGCTCTCTTCCTATCTTATAGCAGGCCACCTTCTTCCTATGTCCATATGGCTTTCCTTGGTGTGTGCAAGCTTCCTCTTCTTATAAAGCCACCAGTCATGTCATGAGGGCCCTGTCCTCATGATCTATCTAACTCTAATTACCTCCCAAAGGCTCCATCTCTAAACACCATCACATTGGGGATTAGGGCTTCAATATATAAAATTTTGTGGGGTGTGGGGACAGGAACATTCAGTCCATAATGGCAATGATCAATATATGAAACTGATCCTCAGGTAACTGACCCAAAAGCTGAAAAGTTCACCCATCCATTCATTCACTCATCCATTCATCAAATTGTTAAGGATTAGTACCTACCATATATCAGTGTTCTGCTTTGTAATCCAAGTGTTGATTTTAGTAAATCTAATTCCTGCCTTCATAAGGATTACAGTCTTCAAGATTGACAACCATAATCTGTGGAGAAAAGAGCACCAGCTATGAGTGTAGGTCTCCAGAGAGTTCATTCATTCATTTACTCAACAAACATTTAGAGAGTTTATGTGCAGAGAAATCAGACATGACCTTGTCCTCAAAGAGCTTACAGTTCAGAAGGTAGAGGTAGATTGTAAATACAACATGGTATGTTCTATAAAGTTAAGTCATGATGTATGTGCATGTAACATTTGTAGATGTAACTATACAGAGGAGAGAGAGAGAGAGAGAGAGAGAGAGAGAGAGAGAGAGAGAGAGAGAGAGAGAGAGAGAGAGAGAGAAATCAGATAAATATCACAGTGGTTCATCCACCATTCCTCTCAAAGAGCAATGCTCCAGTGCTGGCATTAGATAGGAAAGTGAGTCTAGTATATCTCCAGATTGTTTACTTCCCAATACCTCGAGTGGTTTGATCACTGCTCACCTCACTGACATGCATTTATTATTACAAACACACATTTTTCTTCACTTAAAGTTCCTAAACTCAAATCAACTACTTCATGTGGTCATCAGCCAAAGAAGTGGGCTCAGTTCCATCACAGGCTAGGTTAAACTTATGAACTAGAATACACTTTGTGGATGGGATCAGACAGTTTATCATCCAAACCAGGACACCAATGAGAGTGAAATGAGGTGATAGTGATAATTACACCAGAAAAAGAGGCATAAACTGAGACCATTCTGGGCAAGCTGGGCATATGGCATCTCTATTTACAGGTGACTTAAGGGATTTTTATTTATTTATCTGAAAAGAGATTTTTAAATAATATATTTGTTACATAGGCATTAAAATACAAGAATCTTTTCTAGTATTAATTTTACTTATTTTAAAATACAGGTGGGGCAAAAGTAGGTTTAGTTGTTTGTGTGAAAAATAATACAATAAGTAATGTATACTAATAAAAGCCTAGGTGGCCCTTGCGTCTTGCACCCTCACATCATCATAAGATGGCCAGCCCCATGTCGTCACAAGATGGCAGGCAGGAGAGGGCAGTTGTGGGCAATCAGGCAAGCAGGGGAGGGAAGTTGCAGGCAAACAGGTCAGCAGGGGAGGGCAATTGGGGGTGATCAGGTCAGCAGGGAAGCAGTTAGGCATCAATCAGGCCAGCAGGAGAGCGGTTAGGGGATGATCAGGCTGCCAGGCAGAGCTGGTTAGGGGCAATCAGGCAGGCAGGCAAGTGAGTGGTTAGGAGTCAGCAATCCCAGATTGTGAGATGGATGTCCCAGATTGGAGAGGATGCAGGTTGGGCTGCAGGACACACACACACACCCATGAATTTCATGCACTGGGCCTTTAGTAAATAAAACAGGAATAACACTGTTTCACATATTCACAAATGTAAATGTACTTTTGCCCCACTCTATAGATTAAAGCTCACATGACTATTCAAAAAGAGCACATTCCTCATTCCTTTTCTCAGCCTCTTAGTTGAAGAATTAAATATACATACACACACACACACACACACACACACACACACACACACACACACTAGTGGCCCAGTGCATGAAATCCATGCACGGGGGTGGGGGGCAATCCCTCAGCCCAGCCTGCATCCTCTCCAATTGGAGACCCCTTGGGGATATCCGACCACTGGTTTAGGCTGTGGGATCAGGCCTAAACTGGCGGTTGGACATCCCTCTCACAAACTGGTACCACTGGCTCCTAACCGCTCACCTGCCTGCCTGCCTGATTTGTTGTAACTACCTCTACCTGCCTGCCTGCCTGCCTGTCTGCCTGCCTGATTGCCCCTAACCCTTCTGCCTGCCTGCCTGATTGTCTCTAATCCCTCTGCCTGCCTGCCTGATCGCCCCTAACCTCTCTGCCTGTCTGCCTGATTGCCCCTAACCTCTCTGCCTGCCTGCCTGATCACTCCTAACTGCCCTCCCCTGCCAGCTTGATCTTGCCCCCAACTGCTCTCTCCTGCCAGCCTGAACTTGCCCCCAACTGTCTCTGTCTGCCTGATCACCCCTAACTGCCCTTGCTGGCCTGATCTCACCCCCAACTGCCCTCCCCTGGCAGCCTGATCTCACCCCCAGCTGTACTCCCCTGCCAGCCTGATCACCCCTAATGACCTCTGCCTTGGCCCCACCAGCATGGCTTTGTCTGAAAGGAAGTCGGACAT
Organism: Pipistrellus kuhlii; assembly: GCF_014108245.1. NCBI lineage: Eukaryota > Metazoa > Chordata > Mammalia > Chiroptera > Vespertilionidae > Pipistrellus > Pipistrellus kuhlii. The sequence continues at coordinate 9,380,924 of NW_023425404.1, forward strand.
CTGAAAGATGGCCAGTTGACCTGATCTAATTAGTATATTACCCTTTTAGTAGCATAGATAAATTATATAAGATAGGTTGCTTAAATGAAGGGGAGCCTTTTTTATCAGGAGGAGATGTTTTTGGCAGACAAAAATACATAATCCCAACTTTTTTTTAGCTTTGATTAGTTTTTCAAAGAACAAGATTTATATATCTTCTGAAGGATAAAAATAAAATTGAATTTTTCCTGTAGCGTGGCTCATTAAAATTTATGTATATTGTTGATAGTTGATATGTATAAAACATGTGAGAGATACTATTTGTAGTACTACAGGTTTTGCCTTATAACTGTAGGAATTCTGATAAACTCTGTGATTCATAATGCCCATCAGAAAAGTGTTTGGTGTGTTTATAAATGTAGAAGCTAAGTTATTAAGCATTTTTCTGATAACAGAAAGCTTCCATTTTACCAGGCATCATTGAGTGCCAAATTTTCCACTTATAATTTTATACATCTGGTAAGTGGAAGAACATTACACAGACCAGCTTCTGGCTCTTTACATTTTAGTCTTTTTTCTCCTTCACTACTAAATATTTCTTGTGCTGGACATAGGACACAATCGCATTATGCTTTGACCTTTGGGGCCTTGCACCCAGGAGAGCTGACACAGGGAGCAGTATTTATCAGGCCATTCCTGCAATAAGACAACCAGCAAATGCCTGCAAACTGCAGACGCATATCCTACTAAACACCAACTAAATGCATCCCCAGTCCAACTACCTCTTAGCTGGATCCCAAAAACTCCCACGGCCATTCCAATACCATCCCATTGAGGGAAAAGTGTCCCAGGGAAAATCAGAGTAGAAATAGACAGCAGCCTTAAGATCTGCAATTGAAATATCTCACTTCTGCAAAGATGGTTACAAGAGCACATGACCATGTGAACACATTACTAGGGCCTCCCAGGGCTTTGGGAGATGTTTAACTCCATTACCTGTATAATATAATGTCCCTGGCCTGCAGGGTTCTGGATGAGGTCTGGTCAAGCACACACGCAGGATTGGGAAGGTGGGAGAGAGGCCACAGCCCTCTTCTTTGCCAGTGGTGGTTGCTGAGGCATGAGTTTTTGCATTGGTTATTAGGCTCCATATTCTACAGTCCATCACCCACCTTGGAGTTATGGGCAGTGGAGGGCCGCTATGTGGGTCAGCAGCAACTGTCTCCTATTTTTTGTTTGTTTGCTTCCATGTAATTTCCATCCTAATTTCAAACATGCAGGAAAAGCGTGCAATGAATACCCAAGAACCATCTATCTAGTTTCGACCATCATTAATAACTGTGCCATTTTTTGCCTCATCACTGAGCCATTCCACAGTAAATTTAAAATATCATGACAAAAAAAATTGCCAAAACCGGTTTGGCTCAGTGGTAGAGCATCGGTCTGCCAACTGAAAGGTCCCAGGTTTGATTCTGGTCAGGGGCATGTACGTTGGTTGCAGACACATCCCTGGTAGGGGGTGTGCAAGAGGCAGCTGGTTGATGTTTCTCTCTCATCAACGTTTCTAGCTCTCTATCTCTCTCCCTTCCTCTCTGTAGAAAATCAATTATATATATATATGGCTATTTAATTGCACAACCATGAGGTAATATCGAACCTCTTAAAAAATATATATATATATCATGACAAAAAAATAAAATAAAATAAAATAATAATAAAATATCATGACACTTCACCCACAAATATTGCGACATACATTTCCAAAGAGCAGGAGATATTTCTCCAATTAATAATAGTACCAATATTATACTTAACAATAATAGCAGTAATCCCTAATATCACCTAAAACTCACTTCCAATTTCTATAATTGTCCTAAAATTTTATTTTAGAGCCATTTCTTTGAAATCAGAGTCCAGAAATTTTCATGCAATTAATTTGTTTATAATGCTTCTTAAGTCTTATCTAGTCCACCTCCTGACAATGACTCTGAAGAGGCCCAGCCAGCTATCATGTAAACTGGTCCAAATTCTAAACATGTCTATTTCCTTATGCTGTCATTTAATTATCACTATTATTTCCTGCAAAATTAAGTAGATCTAAAAGGTTGGTGCTTTTGTTAAGCAAGATTTATTGAGGTATAATTTATATATAGTAAACACCATCCTTTTTACTTTACAGTTTTATGCATTTTGACAAATGCAAACAGTCACGCAATCTAACAGCTTGGTCTGATTCAGATTAAGATGATATGTCAAAATACTTTAAAGTGATGCTGTGAACTTCCTACTGAATTTCCTATCACATTTGCAAATGCATAATATCTAGTTGTCCAACTCTTAATGATACTGATTTTGAACACTGGGTTTCTGTAGCTTTCTTATCTCTGAATGTGTATATTTTCTATGCAGTGCAACAAATTACTAGGAACTGGGCAGCAACACCTACTTAATAGCTCACAGCTCCATAGCCAGAAGTCATGCTAGGTTCTCTGCTCAGGGTATCACAAAAATAAAATCAAGGTGTCGGCAGGCTACCTCCCATCTGGAACCTCACCAAAGTTGTTCTAACTTTTATTCAGTTCTGATTGATTTGTTAAGGGAAAATAAGACCGATGCTACTCTGTGGGGCCCTGAGAGGCATTTGTCTGCAACCCAGAGGATGCCTGCTAGCCCCATTTTAAAAGTTGGTGGGAGACTTAGCACAGTAACCTAACACAGGCAGGACCCCCAGGAGAGCACATCTTTAGGAAGGAAGGCTTGGGACATTCCACCAGATAGAGAATTCTGAACAGCTGAATGCTGCCTCAGGGCAAAAGGAACAAGGGATAGGTGGCAGAAGAAAATGCACCAACCTATAGGGACATTTCAGTAACTCCCTTTTCCAAATCCCTAGTTCCTAGTCACCATCAGAGAAAGTCTACCCAGCGGGCACCAGTTGTTTGTTGATGTTTCCCTAAGGCCTTGTACTTGGTGTAACAGGTATGTGCTAATCTCCTGTGTAAGTGGAAGTGGTGCCTTCATTGTAGACTGGAATTTCCAAGGAGGAAGAACTTGTGAGGTTATGGGAGCTGGCTCCCGCTCTGCACAATGAGGAAGGGGATGTCCAGATTGGGTATCACCTAGTCCAAGGCTAGTTGAGGCAGGATGAGAACCCATGACTCCTGGCCCTCTGTCTGAAGCGCTTTCTGGTAGGGCGTTTCAATCCCCTTAGGAGCCCCCTCGTTTACTTGGCTGCACTCTAAGTGTGCTCTTCCTGCATTTTGTGGTGAGCATGGAGGGAACTGGGGATGGGATCCTCTACCACTTTGGAACAGTCTTGATTGGCTCTTATCAAAGCAGTTACAGCACAGCAGTGAAAACATGAAAACTAAAGTTTGGCTTCTGATGCCAGCTTTGCCAAATGGCCCTAGCAAATTTTTACACCCTCTCTATTCATGTAGTTGTCTGTAAATGAGGAATAGTAATAGAATTGAACTCATACTATTCAACATATGAGTAGCAGCTATCTCATCTGATGTTCTCTTCCATTTTGTCAGTCTTGTGGGAGAAAAGGGCGCTGTTTCCTTAACATCCTGTTACTGTGTCTTTGAGTAACCAAGCATTTAGTGTCAGGAATTGAGAGGAAGGGAATGGGGGAGGGCAAAATTTAAAACATGGCCCCAGCCCTAGCTGGTTTGGCTCAGGAGATAGAGCATCGGCCTGGGGACTGAAGGGTACTGGGTTCAATTCCAGTCAAGGGCACATGTCCACTTTGCAGGCTTGATCTCCGTTAGGGGGCATGCGGGAGGCAGCTGATCAGTGATTCTCTCTTATCATTGATGTTTCTATCTCTATATCTCTCCCTCTTGCTCTCTGAAATCAATAAAAATATATATTTTTAAAAAATATGGCCCCCGCCAAAACTGGTTTGGCTCAGTGGATAGAGCGTCAGCCTGCTGACTGAAGGGTCCTGGGTTCGATTCCGGTCAAGAAATGTACCTTGGTTGCGGGCACATCCCCAGTAGGGGGTGTGCAGGAGGCAGCTGATCAGTGTTTCTCTCTCATTGGTGTTTCTAACTCTATCCCTCTCTCTTCCTCCCTGTAAAAAATCAATAAAATATATTTTTTTTTAGATAAAAAATATGTCCCCACTATTTTTGGATTATAATTGAAAATATGGATTACTATTCATTCAGCAAATATTTACTAAGCACCTACTTGTTAACTTTTGATTTCAAAATGCTAACTATTTGGATCTTCTTTCAGAGAATGGAATAGACTCAAAACGTAAGCAAACATTAGGAATAAGACCCAGAACCCTCCAGCCTGGTGGGAAGGGAAAGAGTCAGGGGAAATGATGAAAGCTGAGACATCACCCATCACCCGATCCCCTTTCCTTGTACCTATTTTAAGTCTCAGGAGTCTAGAGTGGTGTGATGTCACAGGACACCTGTGACCATTTCCTAGGAAAAGCCCCTCTGGGCTGGAGGCAAGGCCTAGTTTACAACCTCTGAGGCCCTGTGTCCCAGCACGGTTTAGGAGAAGCCTCCTGTGACTGCTGCACAGAAGTCACCACACAGCTGCCCTCTCTGACAGGTGGACACAGAGAGGAAGCAGGCAGACTTGCTCACTATCCCCAGGAAAAGTAAGCAGGGCTGAAACTGACTATGGATCAGTTCAGCCCAGCAGATGCCCACACAGCTGGACAACATCCAAGGCAGGATAGCCCCTCCCTGTCCCCACAAAAAATAGTCAGGACTCAGGAGAGAGGGGAGAAATGACTAGGATGAAACCTGTCCCTCCTGGCTGAAGGGGCTGAGTCTGAAGTGGGGGCAGACAGGGAGAAGCAGGCAGAGACAGAGGTGCACAAAAGCAGAAAAGTGCTCTGTGCAGCAGAGTGTGAGCAGGAAGGGACAGGTCAGAGGAGAAGGGTCCCATCTCCATGATTCTCAGCCTGATGACCTGCTGTGATGACAACAGATGTGATTGCAGCTCTCTTACTTTCCTCTCTGAGAAACAACCCAATCGCCAACACCACTTTCCTTTGCCCAGCAGCTACATCCGTGTTCCTGGAAGCTGAGGACCTGCAGGGAACAAGGAAACAGCAGAGGCAAACGAGGAAGGAGGCAAGGTGGAGGCAGTATGGGAGCAGGTCCTTTCCATTTTGATGGCTGGTTCCCAGAGGATTCTGAGTCAAGCTCCCAAGTGGACCATCCTGCCCACATCTCTGGGAAAGTGGGCATTCAACTACCCTGATGCCAGGGTTCTGCTGGTCCTTAGTGTCCCTGAAACAGAGCGAAGACAGGTTGCTCTACATAGGGTGCTGGTCACCTGGTCATCCAGGCCTGCCCTTCCCACTGCAGGGAGTAGGAACAAACTGGTCTTTAGGAGAATTGACCTCTAGGCAATTCTCCTGAGGGCATAAGATTTGAACCAGGAAGGTGTTGGTTGAAAGGCAGAGATGGTGAATACAAGACATATGAAGAAGCAGAGTCTATGCGGACTGCTTTGAAGGTCAAGGAGAGGCAAAGACCGATTCCCAGTTTTTGGTGACTGCTGGCATTCTCTCTCTCTCTCTCTCTCTCTCTCTCTCTCTCTCTCTCTCTCTCTCTCTCTCTCTCTTTTTCCTCTTTTATAGGACCCAGCTCATCCTAACAAGGCGTGCAGCCCGCAGGCTGCAAGATTGACATATTTGTCCTAGGTGGACAGGAGGTACTACATGAATAAATCACTTTAACAAATACCTAACCTACCTCAGGGACATTTCACTTTCATTACTACATCTGAACTCACTTGGTGAGCCACTTAATACCGGGAGAAGTAAGAAAGCATACCCTGCCCCATAAAACACGGGAGGACTGAGAGGATGTAACCCCAACGCAACTGAGCAATAGTCGTCCTTCTCTAGGAGAACCATGACTAGACAATATCCTAAAGTTAGCTGAATAACTTTGCTTTGGCTTCCCCCTCGATGAATGACAGCACTGGAAAGAAAGTTGATGTAGTGGCCCTAGCGCCTTGCTATTCAAAGTGTGGTCTATAGACCAGCAGCAGCAGTGATATCTGGGGTCTTGTTGGAAATGCAGAATCCCAGGCCCCACCCAACCTGCAATTTGGACTCTTCATGTAACAAGAATGCATATTCAAGTTTGGGTAGCAAGACCTTCTATTACAGAGAGAAAGGAAAGAGCCCTGGGAGAGGGTTAGGATTAGGAGGACTCATGAGGTGACTAAGAGCACCTTACATGGCAGGTGTTTATTGTATCTATTAATTTCTAAACTAATTATTATTCCAAAGTCAAAAAAATAGAAAACCAGCGAGCCCTAGAGTACAATGTGCGATATGTGGTGCTAAAACCAGCCTGCCTGATGCCAGAGTGTGGCCATGTGGGATTTTGAGCGCACAGTCGTTCACAGGTAAACTAGGACAGTGGGGCTTACTCACCTGCCACTTCCCCCACCAAATCCTTGACAACTACAAACACTACCCCCCATCCTCCCTCCTTGGTAGAAACTGACCATTTCCTGCTTCATTCCCAGCACAAAGTAGGCACTCAATAATTGTGTGCCAAATAATGAAAGTGTTGTGCTAGCAGGCTTAGATCAATTAATGATTGTAATTGAAACTGAATGTAATTAATTATATAATTTGGGGCTGTTCAAGTTTAATTCTCCTAAAATTACATAGTGAAAACAGGGCAGGAGGAAGGATTACCGATAGAAGGAAAGGAACCATGAGTAAAGCTTCGATATACAGTAGGTGCACATGAGTTACCAATAGTAAAAGATTCATGTGACTGCCTAACTAGGGGTTTCTCATTCGAATCCCATTTGGACACGAAGTTCAAAATCAAAGATTTCACTACAGAACCAGGGTTGGGTTATGCAGGAGTGGTTGTTCTCAACAGTGGCTCTGCTCAATTTGGGAACATCGATTTGTCTTGATCCATTTCTACTACTGCTCTCCATGCCATGTGAATCTCTTTCCTACTCGCACAGACTCAGACAATGAAGCTAAAGAAAGGACTTTGCAGAATCTTTTTCTTTAATCCTCACCCAAGGATATTTTTTCATTTATTTTTACCAAGAAAGGAAGAGGAGGGAAGGAGAGAGGGAGGGAGGGAGGAAGAGAGGGAGGGAGGGAGGGACATGGATGTGAAAAAGAACATCGATTAGTTGCCTCCTGTACAATACACCAAGTATTGAACCCGCATCCTTGAACTGAGCCCTGACCAGGAATCAACCTGCAACCTTTTGGTGCACAGAATGACACTCCAACCAACTGAGCCAACCAACCAGGGCTCTTTGGAGAATCCAGATCAGTAGTTTTTAGCCCAATCAAACCTAATATACCCTTTCACAATAATTATTTTATATTGTCCCTTACCATCCTGAAATGAAATCCATAGAAACTAGAATCTAACTACATATTTTAATTTTTAAAACTCACACTGACCCAGGTGGGTTGCACTGGCTATTCATATGAGGACTCTTTATTGCCATTGGTTATGTGCTTTTCCAAGATGGTGAACAATAATTCCTAGAGGAACAAATCATCCTTCAGCTCTCATGGTAATTGCATTCCTGGAAATTCAACAGATTTTAAACCCATGCAAAAAAAAAAAAAAAAAAAAAAAAAAAAAAAAAAAAAAAAAAAAAAAAAAAAAAAAAAAAAAAAAAAAAAAAAAAAAAAAAAAAAAAAAGCTTTGACTTTACATGTAAAACAATTAGGTTGTTGATTCAGTTCATTATAAACAGGATTTTCATCACACAAATATCCTGTGTGACATTTGGAAATCACACAGGTCACAAGAAAATTCTTCATTGAATGAAGCTGTGCTGCCCATAGGAAGATACCTAGCATCCCTGGTACCACCCACCTGGTACCAGAGAATAAAAAATGTGCCCACACATTTCCAGGAAGTGCCTGGGGATAATAGCACCCTACTGAGAACCACTGATTTAACTCAATGTCCTGACTTTGCAGGTGAGAAATCAGAGGGTAGGGAGGAAGAGATTTGCCTTAAGTGATCTATAGGTCTCTGGATTCCCACCTTCCCTCCCAGTACCCCCTTACCCCTGCCAGGATCTCTCCTAGATGCTGCAGCTTCCCACACTGAACACTGCTGAAAATCAGGCTCTTGCCTTGAACACCTTTGGTTCCAATATACAGATTCCCACAGCCCAGAAGTTCAAACTCCTTGCAAAAGAAAACATGGCCAAATAATGTCCATAAAGTCTTCTAAGCCAGGGAATGACATCATAATGCCTTTAAATCAATCTGCCCAAGTGAGCCCAAGATGTCTCCTCTCCATCACCAGAAAGTAAGGAAAGTTTTGTCATGTTAACTTATTCTTCCTCCTATGTTCATCAAGGAGAGCCTTTACTATCCCAAGAAAGGATCCTATTTTGAGAGCAAAATTAGCAACATGCCAACTCTGCTCATTGACCAGTATGCTGTGTTAAGGATTCTGGAGCCATATTCCAGCTCAACCCAAAAGGTTTCAGTGTTCAATTTGTGGAATTTGCATTGGCCATAGTAGGGGGTGGCAGCCCTATGTCAGATATTTGCCATGTCTGTTTTAGAACCCCAGACAAATCCGATCTACTTTCCTAGGTCAAAGTTCATCGGTTTTACCAATAACAGTCTATTTCATTCCAGTGGGAGGTTTTTTTTGTTTAAAATTTTAAAAAATATGTTTATATTGATTTCAGAGAGTGGGGAAGAGAGATAGAAACATTGATGGGAGAAAAATATCAATCAGCTGCTTCCTACATACCCACTACGGGGGATTGAGCTGGGAACATAAATGGGTGTCCAAACCAGGAATCAAAAAGGCTTCCTGGTGCAGGGGACCACCCTCAACCAACTGAGCCACACTAGCCAGTCTCCTTGTTTAAACTTTGAGTCAAATGTCTCCTTCCTAATGGTTAATGCAGTTCAAGCATGAGATATATTATTTTGCTACAAGTGGTGGTACCAGGACCTCATCTCAGAATCTTAGTACGAGTTGAGGATGTTATATTCCAATCACTGGCAAATCTGGCATATTATTTATAACGATCATCCTTTTTCAAGGTCCCTAATTCATAAAATGATATACATCATACAAAACAATTAATACATACCAGTTTCTATCTGGAATCTATGTGCTATTAGTTAAGGGATCGAGATGATACAATGCATAACAATTGATTATAATTAGGACCATGAATATTTCTTGCCAGGACAGCTATATTTTGAGGAAAGTGTCTAGACAAAATGGCTAAATACTGGTTAGCTTTAAAGTTAATGAGTGTAGGATATCTAAGAAAAGAGTCTGTAGGAATACAAAATAATTTTTGTAAAAACTGCCTGTTCAATAAACTTTTAGAAATATAAATTTAAGTCAAATGCACTTGCATAACTATTTCAAAAAAGCATATCCATACAACGGGCATCTAGCCAGAATGGCATGGCCTCTGTGATGGTTTTGACCAAAGAACAGCATATAAAATAGCCAACCAATAATAACAGCAAGTAGTTTAACCTGTTTTCTCTTGTGCAGCTCTCTTGTCCAGTCTATAATTGACTCTTTATTTTTCATCCCTGTAGATATCTTTACTATTCTCCTTCAGACTTCTTCTAGGCTCTCCACGTCCTCCAAACATGATGAAAAGATGCCAGAGTGATTGCATCCAATAAAGAATTTGTCTGGCCCAGCCCATGTCGCTCAGTGGTTGAGCATCAACCCATGCACCAAGAGGTCATTGGTTCAATTCCCATTCAGGGTATATGTCCAGGTTACAGGCTTGATCCCCAGTAGAGGGAATGAAGGAGGCAGCTGATGCATGTTGATATTTCTCTTTCATCAATGTTTTTATCTCTCCCTCTCCCTTCCACTCTTTCTAAAATTAATTAAAACGTATTTAAAAAAAAAAAAAAAAAAGAATTTATCTGGTCTTTGTCCCTGGTTGCTGGGAGAGAACCTCTACCTCCTTGGAATTTCCCAATGACAGGGTTATCTTTGATCTTCATGCTGTGCCCCTTGAATCACACTTTTGGAGTTTGTACTGAGTGACTCAGGATGGAGGCAATACCCACCTCATCTGTCTGGGGAGAAGAGTGGGGGCTGGAGGTTAAGTTCAGTCATGTGGTCAATGATTCAATCAATCCTGCCAGTGTAACAACCCCTGACAGAAACTGAATACTGACGCCCCTGCACACACTGCTGTGCCGAGAGGGAGCTGTGTGCTGAGTCCACAGGAGATTACAGGGAAGCTCTGCATCAGGACCCTCCAGACACCCCCTTATGCAGCTGTTCATTTGGCTGGTGCTGATTTGTATCCTTTATAATAAAACTGTAATCACAAGTGTAGTAACTTCCTGAGTTCTGTGAGTCATTCTAGCAAACTGTTCAATCTGAAGGGCTGGGGAAGCCTCCAAATTTGTAGTCAGTTGGTCAGAACCACAGGTGGCCTGGGGACCTCCAAACCTGCAGCTTGAGTCTCATGGGGAACCGTGACCTTAAGCCTGTGGGGTCTGCAGTAACTCAGTGTCAGGTTTGCACTGTGAAGTGTAGTAGTCCAGGTTCATCCTGTCTTAGGCCCTGGGGGACATGCTGAACTCAAGTCTGCATTTTCCGGGACTCTTTGTCTCCCTTACTCATCCACTCCCCCACTTCCAGTGAAAACCCAATATTCTCCAAAAATCAGGGATTTGAGGCCCAAGGGGCAAGTGTGACCGTATCTACAGATGCTATCTGTATCTACTGTAGGATAGAAACAGAGAATGGACTACCCTTTAGCAGCTGTGTGACTTCAGGCAAATTATTAAACCTCTCTGAGCTCAGTCCCAATCTCTGGAAGATGAAGCCATGATCCCTCTTCCTTTCAGAGTTGATGGGACAATTCAATGATGGAACTTATTTACACATGGAAGGCACTTAATAACCACCAACCTGCTCCTCTTCTATTTTCAAACTCTCCCAACCTCTCTACTCTCTACTGTGAACCTGTCTCAAGCAAGTTCAGAGACCCTGCTCCCCTCCTGCAGATATCTGTTCTGGGTGCTGGATCCACTGGCAACATGCTGATGTTTTACATCCCAGGCCAGCAGGAAGCCAACCATTAAACCAAAAATAAAAAGTAAGTAACCATTACCTTGAACAACAAAAACATATTTACTTCAGTGGTTATAAAAGACATCATAAAATATAATATCCAATGTGTATCCTCATGATGAGTAACATATTCTGCAAATTGTTCTCTCAGGCCCCTGGGCACATCCAACCAGTCACTAAGAACAATTAATTCTTTCAGGAAATAAAAGGATTGTGACTCATCTGTGGTCAGTGGAAAATCTGCTTGTTGTATTAACAGAAAATAAGAAGCAAATTTGGGGATTCTCTGCCCCATGAATGGGGTGAATTAAATCACGGAGACTCATATACAATTACTGTCCTTGAGCAAGGGTGCTCAGTAAGAGCTAGGGCCTACTGAATCTGGGTGTGATCACTGTGAACAGTGATAGGGCAAAGAGAGGGAACCTGTCTCCAGCCAGCTCAGAGACCATGCTCCCCTCCAGCAAATTCAAACTTCCTGCAAGTTAAATGTGTCAGTGTGGGTGGGATTCATGGTCCACCCTGACACAGGAGGAATTAACGGAAGTGGGGAGACATCTGACCCAATAACACCTGGAGAACACACAGGGACAGCAGTTAAAGCAGGAGTTTGGGGTGTCCCAGAAATAGGAACAGATGTTCGTGCTGGGAGCGGGGCAGACTGGCCTCAGGCAATAAGGTAAAGCACAGGGTCCAGACAGGTAACAAGGGGTTTCAGAGTGGAACCCTAGCCACAGTAAGTGAGGTTCAGACAACAGTCTCCAGGACTGGGGGCATCACACAATAAACCAAAGGGCTAAGTCAGGAAGTGATTATTAGAACAAGGCAGGTGCCCGGTGAGAACCAGGGATTTCAGCTGAGCCTCTGAATTCCGGGCCTTGGGCGTCTTAACAGCTCCAATGAGATCTAAGTCTTATAAAATGAGAGAAGCCTACAAAAAGCATGAAGTGGCCCCACAGTGGCAACCTGGCAATGCAGAGGCAAGAAGCCAGGCAGAACACAATGGCACGTGGTGTCCAGGTTCGCTTCTGCCTAATGGCCAAAGTGGATTCACTCCCAACCTAGACTAAAAAACCCACCGAGCAAGACCAGAGGGGTTTCCTTACCCAAGGGAGTCCCCAGCACAGCAATGAACCCATGGCTGTGGCATAGCCTGCCTTGGAGGCCAAGGCACTCGCTAAGGAGTGTGAGGGCAAGGAGAGGGAACCTGTCTCAATCAAGTTCAGAGATCCTGCTCCCCTCCAGCAGACTCAAACTTCCTACAAGTTAATGTCCCCTCTGTGGGATTCATGGGCCACCCTGACACAGGAAGGACTAATGGAAGTGGGGGGATAACCCACCCAACAGCACATGCCACGAGTCAGAAAGCAGACTGTGTGCCATCTCCCTGGATAAGGAGAGAAATTACTGCATGGTCAGCTTGTGGTTCCAACAGGACTATGGTGGGACAGGAATTCCAGAGGTGGAGTAAGGTGGTGCCACAGACAGTGACCTGAGGACTCCAGGCCACCGTGTGACAGAAACAGGGCAACTGGTAGAGACAGGAGTAAAGGATGAGTGGAAAGACCCTGTGCCTGCCATAGAGTCACAATGAAAAAGGGAAGGGGATAGAAAGTCCACTCAGTGTGGAGCAGGCAACAGCCAGCAAAGCAGGGCCAAGACCCAGCTGGCCAGCCTCAGCGCCTTCGCACGCAGAATGAGTTCATGGAAGCTGATCTGCCACAGGCTGAAGGTCTCACTAAAGGAGATCTGGGTCCTTCTGAAGTATGAATAGGTGTTCTTCTTGTTGTGCCTGCAGGAGGGGCAAGAAGAAAGGAGAAAAAAGAGTTAAAGAGGAAAAAGACACTCAGGATCATTCAGAAAAACATAAGATAATGGCTTTGCCAACTCACCAGCTCCCTGCCCCAATGGACCAGTCCTGGTCGTGGATCAGACCATTGCCCAGTCAGAGACTAGAGGAACTCAACTATTCCTAGGAATTTTCCAGCTAAGATAAGAAAAGCCCCATGTGGACCCACTAAGTACAATGTTTCAATGTTCCAATTTTTCCAAAAATAGAGTTAATATTTATCAAACCATAATCCCCCAAACTCAAATAGAAAAGCTCTCCCAAACTTTCTGAAAGTTTCAGGGTCACCTGAAAACCTGGTCAGGTGGTCCTAAGAGGCTGAAGCCATTGTGGATGCAGCCCAGCTCAAACCCTCTGCACCAGCAAAAGGACATGATGAAAACTGGAGTTTCTGATGATGCCCTATTCACAACTTCATTTTCTGGACCCTCGAAGGAAGAATGAATCATGTTCAGCCCTTTCCGTGTACAGTCTATGTTGCTATAATCTTCTGTGATATTTGATAGTGGATACATGATGTATGTGGTCAACTCTCCCTTCACCAAATAGACCCTTCCTCTGCCTGAGGTGGATGGGCTGGGAGTTGACCACAGTCAAGGCCTCCCCTCTCAGGTGAGTACATTACACACACACACGGGTCTCCCGGTGTATTTGCCACCCTCAGATAGAGGGGCCCAAGACTCTTGTTCCTCTGCTATCTACCTCCCTGAGGAAGTACCCTTCTCTTCCTCATCAACACCCCAAGGATTATGAGACATCTAAAAAGGTCTGATATCACCCTAACCAGTGTTTCTCAGGGGTGCACATGTGTCAAACACAAGGCCCGCGGGCCAAATCCGTCCCGCCAGGCCTTGCAATGTGGCCCGCACCGCGCTGTCATCACTGCACTCCGCTGCATTTCCATCACAATGACAGTTTATGACTGTTCAGTAAACCATTCGGCCCTCGATTTAGGCTGGATTTTAGATTTTGGCCCCTTCTCTGATTGAGTTCGACACCCCTAGGTTAAAGTGTCAGCCCATGCACCAAAGGGTCGTGATTCAATTCCTGGTCAAGGGCACATCCCTGGTCCAGATCTGGGTGTGTGCGGGAGGCAACCAATCGATGTGTTTCTCTCTTATCTATTTTTCTTTCTCTCTGGGTCTCCCCTGCCCTTCCACTCTCTAAAAATCAAATATCCTCTGATGAGGATTAAATGAATGAATAAATGAATCTGAGATCCTGAGAGGGCCTAGAGCCTGCTGGTGACACTTTCCTGAGTCACAGCACATCCTGGGGAGGCAGGTCCTGGAACCAGACCGAGATGGGATGTGCACCTGATCCCAAGCCCAGGGGACACCTGGATAGGACTAAAACTGCTGAGGGTAAGAATCATCTGTAAAGCTTGACCGAGGGGGTGAGGTTCCAAAAACCACCATTGTAGCAAGTGCAGGTGGCTCTCTGGACTACCCAAAACACTACCCTGAGGCATCAGCCAGTTCACTGGAGCTATTCTCAGCCCCTAACTCCCTGCAGGGAGACCTAGAGATTGAGACACTGGGGCAAGGCTCTGGGAGTTTCTGGGAGAAAGTGGAAGTGAGCAGGACTCCTGGGCAGGCCAAGGAACTGGAGGGGCGGAGAGGCCGGAGCCCACACTCACGTGGCCAGCGCTCTGACGCAGCAGCGTGACATGTTGAGGAAGGAGCTGGCACTGGCGCGGGTGCCCAAGGTGGCCTCGATGCCTCGCAGTAGGTCATTGGTCTTGAAGATAAGCAGCATCTGGCGTGGCACGCGGTTGAGGAGCTGGCTGATCTGGGGGAGGTAGGTGGCCGCGTTGTTGCGGATCTCGGTGTTCTAAAGCAGCAATGGGGAAGCAGCAGTGGTTGGTGTGGGAAGTGGAGCCCAGAATGGGGGGTCTCCAAGTCCATGACCTGAGGGCTTGCAAGGAAGCTCCAGGAGGGAGCTTCAAGCATGCCTTGGTACCACTAGAAACCCGCCCCTCGCCCCCCCTAAAGGGAAGCTTAGCACAAGAAGCTTTGACAGACCATGATGGGACATCTTACCCCAATTTCTGGCCAAGTACTGGACCCAGTACTGGAGCACATCAATGGGGACTACAGGTACTTCTGCTGCCTCTGCTGTCCCAGCTCCCCATAGCCAAGGTCACCGTACCCATCCCCCAAGCCTCCAAACCAGTACCAACTGAAAATCCACCTCCTCACCAACCATTTGATGAGGGTAGAGTGTGCCAGCCTCTCAGCCCAGGAGTCCATCCTGGACTTACTCTCCAAGGCTTCTTCACTGGCCACCAACTTCAGGTCAGGCCTCGAAGGAGCCCTGGATGCTGGTACCACTGAGTCATGTCCCCCATCCCTTAGCCCAGCCCAAGCTGGTGCAGTTCATTGGTCTGAGGTCCTGACTCCAACCCAGCTCCCAAGTTGTACCCATGCCCTGCATGACTCTGCACCCCAGCCAGAGCCCCTGCCACCCACACAGCCATGCCTATCACTGTCTTCCACTCGGGAGCCAGTCTCAGCCCATCCAGTGCCCAAGGTCCTGATGCCCCAGAACAGGATCCAGGGCTCGCTAGCCCTTACCCCATTCTGGTGTGTAATTTGGGATCTGACTTCCCACCCTTCCCTGTCCCAAGTTTCACATGGCACTTGGCATATAAGAGCCCCCAACCAGAGTCCTGAGTATGACAGTGAGCCTCTGACCCCTCCTCAGTCTCCAGAGAAACAACGATGACAATAATGATGGTGACAATGACAAGAGCCAACACATACAGTGCATTTGTCCAGTGAGCTGGGCACTTTGAAAATGTTTACATGTAGCCCTGATTGGTTTGGCTCAGTGGATAGAGTATCAGCCTTCGGACTCAAGGGTCCTGGGTTTGATTCTGGTCAAGGGCATGTACCTTGGTTGTGGGCACATCCCCAGTAGGGGGTGTGCAGGAGGCAGCTGATTGATGTTTCTCTCTCATCAATGTTTCTAACTCTCTATCCCTCTCCCTTCCTCTCTGTAAAAAAATCAATAATATATATATATTTTTTAAAGAAAATGTTTACATGTATTATTAACTCATTAAATCCTCACAACATCCCCATCAGGCAAGGGGATTACCCACTTTGAGAGGGGAAACTGAGACACTGAGAAATTAAGTAACAAGGTCCACAGCTAGTAAGTGGTGAGTCGGGATTCAAACTCAGGCAGTCCAGCTCCCAGCCCACGCTCTCACCACCAGGCTATACTGCCTCTCACTCACTGCGGACTCTGTGAGCCTGAGCATGTCCTTTCACCTCTTCCAAGCAGTGTCCCCACCTAAATGCTGGGTTGCTCATATCCTCTGTGCCTGCCTCTCAGCAATACCAAGAGGGCATCAGAGATAAGGCACGGGGAGGTGTTCGGTGCCAACCGCAGTCACGAGGGGCCCAGCAGTGCTGCCAAAAACCTTCCCGCCTGGCCGCTCTCTGCAGCAGAAGCGGGACTCTCTGCCCTTTCAGGAACACGTGTGCACTGCTGATAACCAAGCTGCTGTGAAACTCGAAATGTCCCTCAGGCAGGAGCTATCAGACTGGAACATCGCACCGCACTGCCAGAAACCAAGAGGCTGTCTGCCTGCTGCCCCTCCCACCACAGCTGCAGGTCACCCAGGAGGGCTAAGGCCTCATCAAAGCCTGCTCACCACAGGGATCCCCCTTTCAGCAAAGAAGGGACTGGCCCCACGACAGCCCCTCTCAGGCCACGTAAAGGCACCTGCGTCCATCCAAAGTACCTTGCAGTGGGGGGGTGGGGGGGGAGGGGGTCATAGCTTCAAGCCAGGACACATCCTGATGGCGCGTGTCTGCAGACGGCCCCAATGGGTACCTATCCGACAGCCACCCATATCCCATTCCCCTTTGTTAAAAGGACCCCATTTTTGTTCATTTGACCCCTTGGGGCATTGCTCCTCAGGAAGGCAGAGCCCCTCCCTAGCCCCAAATTATTGGCTGATCTCAGCAAATACCAGCTCTGAACTCAATGCCCTCCCTGTCAAGGGGCATGTGATAGGTGACATGATTTTGGCCAATGAGACACAAGGAGGAGTCTTTTGAAGGACTTCTGGGAAAAGTTTCCTTGCTCTTAAGAAACAATATGTGACCCAGCAGCAAGCTAACCTACCAGTTGGAGCGCCTGCCCCCTGTTGGTCAGTGCACGTCATAGCGAGCAGTTGAGCTGCTTTAGCATATAATTATATTATGCTTTGATTCTTTGAATGGCTGACCAGATAACACTTAGCATATTAGGCTTTTATTATATAGGATATTTAAAATGGTTTCTTGTAGCAGCATATGGCTGTATCTTGCTTATTAAATCTGATATAACAATTTCTGTCTTTTAATTGGGGTGTTTAGATCATTTACATTTAATGTTATTATTTACATGATTTGGTTTAAATCCGCTATCTTGGTATTTCACTTCTATTTGTCTCATGTTTTCGTTTTCCTTTGGATTAATAAAGTATTTTTTAAGATTAAAAAAACAAAACAATATGTGAGAAGAAATAGCCCTCATTCCCACTTCTAGACACCAAGGAAATAAGATGCACAGCTTGGACCTACCACAGTCATCTCAGAATAATGAGAGGAAAACCAAGAGAATCGCAGAGGAGTCAGCCCAGAGTCCTGAGACTGTTGACCTGCTCAATCAACCAAGCTGGACCCACCCACCTCCAGGCTGCTTGTCATGGAGAGAGCAAATGCCTAACTGTTTAAGCCACTTCTGGTTGGGAAAACATCCTACTTGATACAATGTTGGAGGATCCCTAATTCTAAGTCAGACTAGGACTCAGAAAACTGAGCCCTCACATCTCAGAGTCTGGGCTGGCCTAGAGTTGCTATGTTTATTCTCTATCAGGGTTATTTCCAAAGTGAGCAAATGGAGTACACATCTCCAGAACCTACACAAACGTCTCTCTACTGGACCTGGTCCCAAAACCGCAGAGACTTTATAAACAGATGCACCAGCCTGGCTGGGCATGGCCAAGTGGTTGAGCATCGACCTATGAACCAGGAGGTCAAGGTTCGATTCTCAGTCACGGCACAAGCCCAGGTTTCAGGCTTGATCACCAAAGTGGGGCATGCAGGAGGCAGCCGATCAATGATTCTCTCTCATCATTGATGTTTCTATTTCTCCCCATCTCTCTTCCTCTCTGAAATCAATACAAATTTTTTTTTTAAGAGAGAGAGGTACCAGACAGGATGCCTGCCTTCCAGGTACTTACCAACTAGTCAGAGTCCATATAAACATACAAATAACTAACTCTGAGACTCAGTATAAGCTGCTGGCACATGAGTGATCCAAGTATTAAGGGATCGCTTTTGGCAAAAGCATGAGGAGAGGCCTCCAGGGCTGGTGCTATGGACTGAATTGTGCCCTCCACCAAATCACTACAATGAAGTTCTAATGTCAGTGTGATTACTTAGAGCCAGGGCCTTAAAGGAGGTAAAGTTAAGTGAATTCATAAGGAGGGTCCTAATTCGATAGGACTGATGTCCTTTCCAAAAGAGGAAGAGAGATCAGGAGTGTGTACACACAAAAGAAAGGCCATGTGAGGACACAATGAGAAGGCAGCCATCTGCAAGCAAGGAAGAGAGCCCTCACCAGAAACTAATCCTGACGATACCTTGATATTGGAGTTTGAGCTCCAGAACTGTGAGAAAATAAATGTCTGCTATTAAGACATCTGGTTGGTGGTATTCTATTATGGCAACCCAAGCCAACTAGTACACTAGCATTTATGCTGGGCCTTTATGAATGAGTAACAAATGAAAAAATAAAATTCAAACTTAGTTAATAAAAACAGATATCATTTACTGAGTACCTGCTTGTGCCATGTGATCTTGACACTCTGTGGCATTAAATGCCATCTATGTGCTAAGGACTCACAGATGTATATCTTGAGGTTGGGCCTCTTTGAGCTCAGGTTTAACTGCCCACCTCTATCTGAATGCTCAAGAGAATTACTGATAGACTGCTGGTACCCTCACCCCAAATATGTCCTTCCCAACATCTTCCCTATGTCAGGAAGTGGTACCACCCTCCCCATCCTGTAATTTACCCCCAAGAAACTATGAGGCCACTTTTTGCCAAAACCAGTTTGACTCAGTGGATAGAGCATCGGTCTGCGGACTGAAAGGTCCCAGGTTCAATTCCGGTCAAGGTCATGTACCTTGGTTGCGGGCACATCCCCAGTGGGGGGTGTGCAAGAGGCAGCTGATCGATAATTCTCTCTCATTGATGTTTCTAACTCTCTATCCCTCTCTCTTCCTCTCTGTAAAAAAATAAAATAAAATAGAAAAAACCAAGATGGCGGCATAGGGTAGACACCCGAATGCAGCCTACCACAACAAATTTGAATTTAGAACTGAAAAACAGGGGAGGCATTGCCCTGAAGCACCGGACTGCTAGCTGAGAGGAGGCTCTGCCATCTGGGAAGGAGAGAGAAGGCACGCTGACCCTCAGGAACTGTGAAGGTATGGAGAACTGTGTTCGCGAAAAGGTGCTGGCTTACTCCCGGGGCGCGGAGAGGAAGGGCCAGACCGAGACTGCTGCTGGCGTACTCCCGGCGCGCAGAAAGGGCGGACAGCTAACGCGGCCGGCTTTCTTGTTTGAAAGGAAAACAGAATCACCCTATTGCTCTGATAGACCGCCCCAGACAGTGAGAGGCCAGACTGTCAGGCAGCGGGCAGAGATCTCTCGGAGGTGTGTGAAGCCAGAGGCCATTACTGCGAGACTTGGGGAGGAGCCGAAGGGAAAACAAAGTTTGTCTGCACCAACCCAAGACTCCACCCCATCTGTGGCTGAGCACAGAAACTCTCCCAGAATCTGGCTTTCTCTAAGGAGGGACTGGCCAGAATCCAAAGCTTGTCTGAGAGGTGCACGTGCTGCAACCAATCTTCCGAAACTCTCCACGAACAGGACTTTTCTAAGACGAAACTGACAGGGAACCAAAGATTGTCTGCACCACCTCGAGACCCCGCCCTATCCAAGTGGAGTACAGAAGCCCTCCTAGCTGAGACACTGCTGATCCTCACAGCCAATTGGCTTGGAGATCAACGCTTCCCAGTAATACCAACAATAAGCAAGGCTTAACAACAAGACTGCACACACAGCCCACAAAGGGCTACACTAAGACTGTCCACCGCAGGTAACGCAAAGCTGTGCTACTGGGGTCTACCAGAACACCTTGCACACAAAGCTATTTCATCAAATCAGGGAAACTACTAAAATGCAGACAAGAGGAAAGACACAAAGGAAGGAGATGGAGGAAAAGAAAAGATTGGACATTGAGTTCAAAACTACAGTTATAAGGTTATTCAACAATATCCTAAAAAAGGCCGATATAAATGAGACCTATGAGGCTATGAAAAGGGAGCAACTAGAAATAATAAGGGATCAACTAGAAATGAAGAAAACATTGTCTGAAATAAAAAATATTATACAGAGTCCTAAAAACAGACTGGAAGATAGCAAGAATCAAGACAAAGATTTAGAACACAAAGAGCCAGAGGACACTCCTCTGCAGAAGGGAGAAGATAAGAGAATCCAGAAAGTTGAAGATAGTGTAGGAAACCTCTGGGACAATTTCAAGCAAACCAACATCAGAATTATGGGGATTCCAGAAGAAGAGAGAGAGCAAGATACCGAAAGAATACTGGAAGAAATAGTGACAGAAAACTTCCCCCACGTGGGGAAAGAAATAGACTTACAAGTCCAGGAAGAGCACAGAACCCCAAACAAAAGGAATCCAAGGAGGACCACACCAAGACACATCATAATTAAAATTCTAAGAGCAAAAGACAAAGAGAGAATATTAAAAGCAGCAAGAGAAAAGCAGGTAGTTACCTATAAAGGAGCACCCATATGATTGTCAGCTGATTTCTCAACAGAAACCATGCAGGCCAAACAGGAATGGCAAGAAATATTCAAGGTGATGAATAGTAAGAACCTACAGCCAAAAATAATCTACCCAGCAAAGCTATCACTCAGAATCAAAGGACAGATAAAGAGCTTCACAAAAAAAAAAAAAAAAAAAAAAAAAAAAAAACCTAAAAGAGTTCATCACCACCAAACCAGAATTATATGAATTGCTGAAGGGAGTTATTTAGGAAGAGGAAGAAGGTAAAGATAAAAATTATGATCAACAAATACGTAACTACCAACAAGTGAATCTAAAAACCAAGGGAATTAAAAAATCTGATGAACAATATTAACTGGTGAATATAATAGAATCAGAGGTATGGAAGGGGAGTGAACTGATGATTCTTGGGGAAAAGGGGAGTGGGGGTGTGGGAAGAGACTGAACAAAAACTGTGCACCTATGGATGAGGACAATGGGGGGGATGGGGAAAGAACAGAGGGTGGGGTGGGAACCTGGTGGAGGGGAGCAATTGAGGTGAGAAAGAGGATCACATTTGTAATAATCTGAAAAATAAAGATATATTTTTTAAAAATCAATAAAATATATTTAAAAAGAAAGAAAGAAAAAGAAAGAAAGAAAGAAAGAAAGAAAGAAAGAAAGAAAGAAAGAAAGGAAGGAAGGAAGGAAGGAAGGAAGGAAGGAAGGAAGGAAGGAAGGAAGGAAGGAAGGAAGGAAGGAAGAAAGAAAAGAAAAGAAAAGAAAAGAAAAGAAAAGAAAAGAAAAGAAAAGAAAAGAAAAGAAAAGAAAAGAAAAGAAAAGAAAAAAGAAAAGAAAAGAAACGAAACGAAACGAAACTATGAGGCCACTTTTCATCCTCTCTATATCCAAGCCAACAGAAAAGCCGCTCAGTCTTGAGTCCAAATGCTTCCTGGTTGCCTCTGCTTCTCTTCACCTCCATTGCCATGAGCGCAGTCTGAGCCCCAGGACCTCTCCAATGTGAAGTCCTGCCCCAGCCTCCTAATTAATCTCCCCATTGTTCATCTTGCCCCACTCCAGAGAGATACTTAAAATAGCAAATTTAAGCATCTCCTTCTCTTGCTTAAAACCTGTCAAAGGCTTTGCTCTGTACTAAGAATTAATCTGAACTTTTCCCATGGCTTATGGGCCCTGAGCAATGCTCCCTCTGTCCAATGCTCCAAATTCTTCTCATTCCATCATCCACTCACCACACTCCAAACTACACCAAGATTTCCTTTCCCCCAAACCATCGTAGCACAGAATATGCCCTCTGCCAGGGATGCTTTCTCCAAGCTCTTCCTGTGGCCAGGGCCTTCCTTGTCCTTCGGGCTCAGTTTAAAAGTCAAGTCCTCAGAGATCTCTTCTTTGAGCACCCAATTGACAGCATCCCATCACAAGCTTGTTTCTTCCTGATTCCTCCCATCTGCCATTATTCCATTTACCTGCTTGTTCACATGTTTACTGTCTGTCTCCCTCAACCACAGTACAAATTACAAAGACAGACTGCTCATCACTGGATGCACAGCACCTAGTCCAGGACCCAGCGAAAACCTATGTTTGCTCAATGAAGGCACTTCAGGAGCTACAGAGAGGCACTCTCCAGGCATTATCAGTAAAGCAGAAATTATCCTCCCTATTCAATCGAGAAGGGAGACTATCTCTCCTCTTCTGAAATGACCAGCTTTAAAGCTGTGTAGACCTAGGGCAGCCAGTGGTCATCTCTGCCACCACACTTGCAGGGGATGATGTCAACTTAGAAGAAAACAGAACCAAGAGATAACAATGGGTGGCCTCCTTGGTGACATTGTTTGACACATTGGATCCAGCCATTCCTAAAACCACCTACCACAAGGCAGCTTATAGGGGACCCCTCCCCCACCCCTACCCGAGGCTCCAAGAGGTGACAAAAACTATCCAAGGTCATGCCACCAGGAAGAGCAGGTGCTGGAATTAGAACCCAGGTCTTTCTAACTGCACAAGCAGGACCCTGCCCCTTGTGGTGAGCCCGAGCGAATCCCCACATGGATATGGACAAGACTGCATAAACCTGGCAAACTGACAGACAGGAGATACAGAAGTCCACTCCATGACAGATTGAGAAACTAGGGATGGAGGGAGCTCTGAACCAGGAAGAAGGAGTGGCCACATAAGTCCCTGTGA
Organism: Pipistrellus kuhlii; assembly: GCF_014108245.1. Lineage (NCBI taxonomy): Eukaryota > Metazoa > Chordata > Mammalia > Chiroptera > Vespertilionidae > Pipistrellus > Pipistrellus kuhlii. The sequence goes on from NW_023425404.1 coordinate 9,403,893, forward strand.
TGGGGGCAGAAGGGAAAATGGGTGCAGGGAGGAGGTGCTACTTGGATTGGTCTCAGCCCAGACACCATGGGACTACTGTCTAGATCCAATGAAGAAATGAACTACAAAGAAAGACCAAAAAGCTATTTCATTAAAAACTCTGTGTTCCTCCAAGTCCTTACCCTCAGGTTGCAGACACAGACCACCACGAGGGAGGTGTTAGGGAAGAGGAGAGAGCAGAGCCTCCTCCACCCACCTAAGAATGACACATGAGCAATGGGAGAAGCAGCACCACATGAGAACTAACGCGCTCTCCCCAATAGGCTGCCCCAGAGGGACCACACAATGGGAGACAGTACCTAGGAGGAGACAGCAGACTTATTTATCACATAGTCCCTGGGGATTCCCAGAAGTCCTGGGGAGGACTTTGTGGAAGCCTGAAATCTTATGTGAGTAGGTTGGAGAAAAAGCTGCAGAACTCTAGTCTCATGGTTAACATGGCCTGTTTCGTACTCTGGGTGGTTAAGGTCAAGAGTGGAATGTAGCCGAAACCAGTTTGGCTCAGTGGTAGAGCATCAGTCTGCGGACTGAAAGGTCCCAGGTTTGATTCCGGTCGAGGGCATGTACCTTGGTTGCGGGCACATCCCCGGTAGGGGGTGTGCAAGAGGCAACTGGTCGATGTTTCTCTCTCATCGAAGTTTCTAGCTCTCTAGCTCTCTCCCTTCCTCTCTGTAAAAAATCAATAAAATAAAATTTAAAAATTAAAAAAAAAAGAGTGGAATGTAGTTCCCTTGCCTTCTTTCCATTCAGGGATTCTATTCCTCCTCCTCTCCCTCCTTCTTATCCAATGTATCTCCAATTCTGTTCACCCTCTCAACCTTCACAGCCCAGCAGACAGAACCTCAGACCTTGGATAGGAAGAGGTCCAAAGGCCATTCTGGTCTGGACCCTTGTATGCAGGAGAGGGCAGGGCCAGGAGGGAACACCTACCTCAGTGGCGGTGACTGGAGCTTGGCTGATGCCCCTGTTGACTGAATTCCAAGAGCGGGCTGTCAGCATGCAGGCAAGCAAGGGGTAAAAGTCACCAGCTCCCAGACGGTGGCAATACTTCTTCACCTTCTCCATGTCAGTCCAGATCAGCGACTGCCAGAGGTTGCAGTAATCCAGGCGAAACTCCTCTGTGAGCATCTACAATGGGGGCAACCGTGGCCACACTTGAGCCTCTTCTCTCTATCCAGACCTAGTCCCGGGCTAGAGTGGCCACTATGAGGGGGGATGGATAAAGACTGTGGCTCTTGCACATCTGCTTCCCCCCAAGAGTCAATCCAAGTTCAAAGCTACTATTGGGCGAACCTGGTCCTAAGTAGCAGAAATTACATTCCCCGGCTCCCTCCTAGTTAACTGTGGTCTTGGGCCTGGGCTCTGACCCGCAGAATGTGGCAGAAACTCCACTCCCAGCTTGGCCAATGCGTTCTCCTCCAAGCCCTTATCCCTCTGGGTACAGATGGTGAGAATACCCGAGGGAGGGCTGGGGGGCAGAGCCTCAGCCTGCCCCTGCCTTCAGCCTCCTCCACCCACCCAAGACCAACACATGAGCAAGCATTAGATACCTGCTGTGTAGGACAGCAGCTGGCCTACCTTAAACTAACATACCCACAGAGCCTTTCAAAGGGGGCCAAGGTTTTGGGATGTGGAATTAAGACCCTGAGGGAATGGACTGAGGACCAGGAGACTTTAGAGACTGCCTCTCCAAGAACCATCTGTCTCCTAGAATAAAACCTGGCCCCGGGTCCCAGGATTGGCAGTGAACTTCTCAACTTCCAGGCGGGACTTGTGACTCATCTGAGCCAGCTCTGCATCCCAAGTCCAGAGGCTTCTATCAGTTCTGAGGCCCCTTTCATGCTTCACAGCACCTCGTCACTAGGGCTGAATTACCCTCCCTAGCAAGTCCCAGCTCCCATACCAGGGTCTAGGCTGGCCTGGACTTCCCTGGGAAGCAAGGTTGTTGTACAGCAGACAAAACAATTTCACCTATCTGGGCACATTCCCATGTACTCCTAACAGCATCCCATAAAGAAGGCATTTCCAGCCTCACTTCACCAAGAACGTAGCTGAGGCTCAGATTATATGACTGGGACTTGCACAAATGACAGTTATAGGGCTATGACGGGGCCTCTCCATTACCTCAGCCATCTGCCTCCTGTTTCTGTGGCCCATAGGGACCTTCAGAGGACTCTCATCCCAGGCAGGACTAGACCCTGGGGCTGGCTGGGTGGGAAAGGCCGGTCCTACCTGGTAGAGCCCGTGATCCAACAGGACAATCTCCACCTTTCCCGTGTCCGGGCCCTTGCGCACCAGCACGTTGCCCGGGTGGGGGTCGCAGTGCACAAAGCCGTTGACAAAGATCATTTCACTGTATATCTTGCCCAGGTGGCGCGAGATCTGGAAGGAAGGGCGTTGGGCAGGCATTAACACCTGTCTCAGAGACATCTACCCTGGCCCCTCAGTCTGGCCACTTTCAAGAGGAAAACCAGGGGGACAAGTGGGTCTGAGTGGTCATGGTGAAAGTGATGGCTCAACACTGCAAAGTTCTTGAGTGTAAGCTAGAAGCTAAATTCTCATGCAGTTCTTTTTAACATTAACTGCACATCAGAGTCACCTGGAACCCAGAAATGTTGGGAGTGGTACCCAGGCATCAGTATTTTATTTGAAGTTCCCCTGGTGATTTTAATACATGGCAAAGTAGAAGAACCACTGCGTCTAGTTTTTCTGATGGATGTAAAACCCACCTCTTACACCAGCCCTTCAACTCCTTCCTATTTCTTTTTTTAGTCTCTTCTCTTTTCTCCCCAAAGTTGAATATGGGCTGGAAAGCTGGTTTGAAGGAGTCAGTCCACCTGCCCTCCTGCAAAGAGTAAGGCTAAGGGACTGAGGACCAGGAAATAGGTGATCCCACCCGTTCCTGGCCAGACCCCACCCGTTCCTGGCCAGGACCCAGAATCACATGCCCTTCTACCCTCTCCCTGCAGGCCCCTTTCATCACACCCCTCCCTGTCAGAGCCCAATGCTGATCTGATTTATGATGTCTGCACAGAAGAAATGACACTGGAGAGGGTGTTTAAATCATCCTGTCACTGCTGCTTTCCCTGCCGAGGCCATCTTCTTATCTCTACTCCCTTTTTATTAAAGCTAAAAGCCTCTTCCCAGCTAGAAAACAGCTGCTGAATAGAGCCAGACCTGGGCCCATGGAATGTGTGCTGGTGGGTTTCCATGGACAAAGAGATGCTCAACCCAGACACCTGACGTCCCAGGACACACTGCCCTTGATATTTCTCTCAGCCTCAGCTAGACCCATGGTCACTAACAAACATATCCTAGCCAGAGGAGAGGAGCTGGGCTCATTGGGTGGTGAACACAGGATTAGGGTTTTAAGATAAAGACTCAACTGCTTTCCTTGGCCTACAAAGTCTTGCATGATCAAGTCCAGCCTCCTTCCCTGATCTCATCTAGCACATTGACACTCCAGCCATATTTGCTTTCTTCCTCCTCTCCAAAGGTCCCCGTGCCTTCCTACCTCAGGGCCTTTGCACATGATAGTCCCTCCGCCAGAAGCATCCTTCCCCTCTCCCCTTCACCTGGTTCACTCCTCTCTTTCTTCCCAGCTCAGCATCACCTCCCTGGGGAAAACTTCCCTGATCTCCCAGACTCGATGATGTTCTCCTACCATATATTCTCACAGAATGGTGTACTTTACTTTCACAGCACTATTTATGTCATTATTTAATTGCTGACCATCTAGTGCTCTATGGTAAGCTCCAAAGGTGGCAGGGACTGGCTCTATTTTGTTAAACAGCTTTATTGCGGTGTAATTTACATATGATACACTGGTTCTATTATGCATCCACTTGCCTGTAACAGGCCAAACATGTGAATATAGGACTCTGTCTTCAACATAAATGAGACCTTTGTTTCTCTGGTTTTTTTGAGATGCCATGGTTCCTACCTCTGAGGCTCATCCTGACCCCATTGATCACCTCAGAATCCAAATCAATTGCAATCAGGCCCAAAATAAATCAAGAATAACCTTACTTTAATAACCATAGCTACTATCCTTATTAAAAATTCACAAAAGAAGGTACAATTATGACCCCCATTTTACAGATGAAGAATAGAGACACATCGAGGTTTAACTTTCCCAGACCTACATGGCTAGAAAAGAATAGAGCCAGGATTCAAACCAGGTGTGAGCCCACAGTCTTCTCATAACTATTATATTATTTCTACTAGAGGCCCGGTGCATGACATTCGTGCACTGAGGGCAGGGGGAGTTCCTCAGCCTGGCTTGCACCCTCTAGCAATCCAGGACTCCTCGGGGGATGTCCACCTGCCAACTTAGGCACTATCCCCCCCTTTGCACAGTCTGGGACCCCTAGCTCCTTACTGCCTGCCTGCAGTGGAGTGGCGAGAGGCTCCTGCCACCGCTGCTGCACTCGCCAGCCATGAACCCGACTGCTGGCTGAGTGGCGCTGCCCCTATAGGAGTGCGCTGCCCCTGCATTGAGTGTCTGCCCCCTGGTGGTCAGTGCACATCAAAGCAATCAGTCGTTCAGGAGTTCAGTCAATTTGATATTAGGGTTTTATTATATAGGACTAGTAGCCCAACATGCAATATCATACAAGTCCCAGGACCCCTCACCCCTGCCCTCTGCACCAACGGACCTTAACCGAATGCTCTGAGCACAAATAGCTGCACTTGCTACTGGGATAAGGCTCATGTGGGTGGCCATCTTGCCTACGCCCCTTAAACCTCGCTATACCCCTCATACTGGTCACGTCATTTTGCTTATTCACATTACACTCCCCATCCGCCCAACAACACCTTAAGCCACGCCCTGGCCATGCCCCCTGAGAGCAACTCAGCTTTGCTCAGAGCCTCTTCCATGGTCTTGAGCGCCTGCATGGTAACTTGGCCCTGCCCCTGCCCTCCATCTGAATTCAAACCTCCTCTAGCAAGACTTTTTTTCTGATGCCTCTGAGGGCAGCAAAACTACACCCTATGGACCCAGTGCGCCCTCACGTTCAGGGTACGTCCTTGCATGCACTACTCCATAGTCCCTCCTCTCTATTGGTGTTCACTCTCATTCTGCTGACTCCATATCTGTCCCTTGTGCCCATGTCCCTGCTTTTAACTCTAGTAATTCCTGTACCTGAGTTTACTCCTCCCACAATCTCTGGGCTAGGCCAAAGCCATGCCCCTACCCTCAGGGCCAGCACCTGCACTCCTTCCCATAGTTCCAGGCTCTGCCCTTCCGGTCTGAGTCTGGAGTCCCACCCCTCGAGGCCAGTGCACCGAGGGACAACCTCAAGTCCTGGAATGCCGCTCCGATGCCCCACCTCTGGGCATGTTGGGCCATGGAAACCCTGGCAGAAGCCGTGTGCCAGTAGCCATACCACGCCTGCTGCCCAAAGGCTCTCTGCAGCTCAAAGGCATTCCCAAGACCACTCATGCTGCCCATTCTCAGCAGCCACCCTCCCCTCAGACTGGGGGACTCTAGTAGGGCTGAGAGGACTGGGCACCGCCATCTTGTGGCTATGGGCATTGCCATCTTTGTGACAGAATGATGGTTAATTTGCATATTACCTTTTTATTAGATAGAATACTTGCTCCCTATGATTTCCACACTCCTCAACTGAACTCCGTAACTTTATACTCTCAGCTTCAGTAAATGGAAAGGATACCAGTAACACTCTGCAGGGGTTAATGACAACTTCCCAGTGCTTGGAACCTAGTGACCTCTTGTCAGTGTCCCTGTTGTTACTTGTTTCTCATAACACTCCTGGGAGGGCAGCAGACTGGGCATCATTGCACCTTTTTAAAAGATGGAGATACTGGGGTTAAAGAGGTTGTCTAGAGCCCTGACACTTATCCTATGTCACACTGTGTCCTGCCACTACGCCAGCTCTCCAGCTCCCAACGTTTTCCTTGGGTGAAATAAATACCCAGTACGCAGTGTCTATTGGCGTCTGGGGCAGAACTTTGCCCCGCATCAAGTTCTCGGACTCAGGTTGATATGTCAGGTGTCCCAGAGCCATTACTTCCCATCACCTCGGCAAGGGGCCCAGCCTGAGCCGGTCCTGGGAAAACCAGCAAGTCCCCACCACTGTGCCCTGAGAACCCTTTCTGTTAGGTACTCTGGCACTCCATGGAACCACACTCTGAAAGGCTGCGTTTGCCAAATCAATTGCATTTTTAAACTAATAATTCATTTTTATTTGTCAGTGATGCATATAAGGTCCAATCAGGGCTCCTGATCAGCCCAAGATAAGCAGTGCAGCCAGACTGAGCTGACGGAATTCCAGCCAAAGCAGAGAAATGACATTTCATTTAGTCTGGGCAGGCCTGTCATGGGGAGATGTATGATCTCCCTTAAGATTTCTGAAATATTGCTAATCGCTCTGGGGCTCCTATTACTACACTGAAAGATGGCCCCCTGGGTCTAGGAACTCAGGATGGGAGAGTCCTTGCCCAAGAGAGTGAGCTTCTGGAGGAGAAGGGAGAGATGCTGCCCCTTGCAGCTCATGTACACACACGAGCAAAGCCTCAGAGCTATCCTCCCCATCTCAACACCTCATCTGCCTGCCCTGCCTAGGTGTCTCCATTTAGGAGCTGCTCTTGATGTTCATTTTAACCAGATTTCACCAGGACAGGCAGGCATGGTAGGCAGAGAAAGCAGGGAGGACCATCCTCTGCACCCAGCTCCACTCTAGAGCCATCTTGGTTTTGGCATTTAAGGTATGGGTGACCTGGGGGCCAAGTTGCCTCCCTTCCCAATCTGAGCCTAAAGTTCCCTTAGCTGGTAAGTGGGACTAACCCTATCTGACAGTCTTCCTCACTGGGAAACCACAAGATTTAAGATCAAAATGTGATCACATATATGGGCAAGTGCTTTACACACCAGCGATTTTCAACTCTTTTCATCTTATGGCATACATAAACTAATAATTAAAATTCTGAGGCACACCAAAAAATATATTATATTTTTTATAGGCCTGATAAAAAGAAATAGGTATAATTTTGACTTATTTACAAAAATATAATAAGAGTAATTACCTACCCTTTTTGCTCCAAAGTAACTTTTTATTAAAATCATGTATTTGTACTGGATATAAGGATTTCTAGTATCAGGAATTAAACAATCAAACACAAACTTATTATGTGACATGATATAAGATGCAACTCTGTTATATAACCTATATATTTATGGTTCAATACTGAGCATTTATACCAGATGGCTATTGTTGTGTTGGCTGTTGTCACTTTTTTATTTGACAATCTAAGGGAAAAGAGATTAGTCAGGTATTACATGTTTTAAAAACTCTCCAGGCACACCATTTAAAAATTGCTGCACTTCACTATAAGACACACAAACATGTTTGTTTGTAATGGGCTAGCTTATTATTTTAACTTGTTAAAATATATACCCATTATCACCATCAAAGTATAATTTTCAAAAAATTAAAAACATGACCCTCGTACAAATATAGAATGAACACATGTTGACACTTATTTAATTCATCAATAAAGAACCAAATATGAAGGCAGAGTGGTTCAAGGAGAATTTTGAGGGTCTGGGTGTTTATAGGCATTTACACATGATTCCTGAGTTAGAGGCAAAACTGGTTATTTTCCTAAGGCATAAGGAAATCACAACCTTTGGGTTATCTTTTCTACTGGGCAGAAATGATTTGCACCTCTACCAGATAAAATCTACAGGTTGATATATAACTTCAGCCTGAGTAGTTAATTTTTCAATAGCAAAGTCTAACAAAAGTGCATTACCCTAAATATTAAAGAATCCTCTGGTGAGCTAGTTGAACAATGCTCAAAATGACCAAAAAAAAAACTGTGCACTCATGGCCTTATTTCTAAATTTGGGGAAATTTTTCTTTACATCTGTCAAAGTTGTACTACATTGTCTCTGGAAACCAATTTTTAACTCTAGTAATTCCAGCCTTCTCCGACTCAGAAAGATATCAAGGTTCTAGGAGACACCTAAGGCCATCACTGGGCACACAACCCTCTCTTCCACTCCTTCCGTAATACTTTAGCCATGCCTCAGCCTCATGATTAAGAACAAACAATTCAAAATAATGCTGTAATGAACATGGGGGTGCAGATATCTCTTCGAGATATTGATTTCATTTCCTTTGGGTACATACACCCAGAAGTAGGGATTGCTGAGTCACATGGTAGTTCTACTATTAGTTTTTAGAGGAACCTCCATACTGTTTTCCATACTGGCTGCACCAATTTACATTCCCACAAAACAGTGTAAAAGGGTTCCCTTTGTCCACATCCTCACACTTGTTATCTCCTATCTTTTTATAACAGCCGTAGCAGGTTTGTGGTAATCTCTCATTGTGGTTTTGATTTTCATTCCTTGATTAGTCATGTTGAGGACCTTCTCAGGTACCTGTTGGCCATTAGTATGTCTTCCTTGGACAAATGTCTACTCGATTCCTCTAAGGCTTTCCCTGGCCCTGTTAATGGTGGTGGCTGCAATAAAGACAAGAAGTGACATTACTTTAGAATGATTAACAGTTAACATTCTGTGCCAGGCACTTTGCATGGACTTCCAGCCACCTTCTGCAGTAGATATGCAAAGGAAGCAAGATTCCAAAGAGGGAGCAGCTTGGTGGCCAGCAGTTAGAAAAACCAGGATCCAAACCCATAAGACCTGACTCCAGGAAACAAGCTCTCCATCACAAGGCCCCCTGCCTTTCCACTCACAGGAAGCTCCTGCCTAGAGTCCGAGGCTGCACCAAAAACTTCCAAAGGTCACACACAGCATCCAAGAAGTCATTCCATGTGGACAAGAGCCTCAAGGAAATCCAGGGCTGTTTGTCTTACCAAAAACACACGGCTAATTAAAGACATAGTAAAGCAATCTTTAGAGGAAAAGTCAGTGTCGAGTCCTTTAATTGCTCCATGTAAAAAGGATGTGCCACTCACGTTAAGTGATTTCAGTAATTACACAATGCCTTTATTCTATAACAGTAAGGAGGGGGCATGTAAAATGTATGAGTAAAGAATTAATTTAGTAAATAATATGTAAATTAGGGAGTTATTTTTAGATTTTTCTTAAAATTTGAATTGGCTGAAAGTACTTCAATTATTTGATAATTGCATGGGTTAATTTATTCCCGCCCTCAAAGGGAAAGTCTATGTATGTTTTGGGGGGTGTCATGGAAGCAAGGCCAAGCTCTCTGAAAGAAACAGGAGATTGGGAGTGCAAGATATTAATAATGACACAAATTGCCTAATATTAAGTACAAAGAGGTTAATAATAATTCAGACTCTCTTTGCCTATCCCCGGTTTCTTATCTGCCAAGGCTTCTTCAGGCAGAATAGCCTGAAAGACCAGATCACAGCCTAGAGCATTTTCCTCTCTCTACACCCACCTTTCCCCCAGGAACCACCCCTGGGACATATAAACCTCCAATTACTCACTGCTGCCCAGCATGAGGACACATCTATTCACGGAGTGCTTCAGTCTTGGGCTAGCAAACTTGGAGTGAAATCCCTGAATGTGAAGGCACTGGGAACCTCTTCAACCACACATAGTGTTGGAAAGAAGGAGAGGTGCTGAGCTAATTACAGGAAACTTGAAGGATTATTCTAATTTTGGAGCTTCTGGGAGCTCAGTGTAAGTCTCTCTAGATTAGGCTTGAACACGGACATCGCCTGAGAGACTTAAAGGGACATGGCTATCTGAGGGACCAGAGCCATAACTACTGGAAGACACGGTGGAGGGAGCAAGAGCTATGGACATCTGACATTCCCGGCCTCGGGGAACAACTTACTCTAAAGAAATTATTTCCACCTCTTCCACCTTCCCTGGGCCAATATGAAACACAGAGAAAGATTTCTCCCCTACGTGTTCCCCACAAAGTGGGCAGAGGGTCGGAATTCCAGGATAATAACCTGGCAAGCAGGGACTATTGGCATTCTGCCATTGCTTAGTATGTCAATCATCAAACAGTCCCCCCAGTTGGCTGTGTACCCCACTTGACAAGAAGCTGAAGCTTCCAAAGGGTAACCAGTTCCACCAAGGAGGCATGGCTGGCAAGTGGCAGAGGCAGCACCAAATCCAGGAAGGTCAAGTCCAGAGTGGCACTGAGCCCACTCCTGACACCCCTGCCACTGGGCAAATGAATCTCCAGGAACTCATCTGTGCCCTGGACCCCTCCAATATCCCTGGACCTCTCAAGATTTGGTCCAAGAAGTTTTAGAGGGGAGGATGATGGGACGTGTCTTCTTTAGTGGTTTTGGTCACCAGGGTCTGCATGTCTCTGCAGCTTCTCCTCCCTGGTCTCCTAGGCACCTCCCACCACAGAGCCAGAGAGGCCCAGTGGGCGATGGTGAGCAAAACATAAATGTCTCATTCAGTCCTTGGTGGCATGAGGGGACAAGGGGATGGGGAAGGCAGTCACCATATTCAACTGATGATCATCACTCACAGACAATAGAGGTAGGTGGACAGGAGGGAAGCAAAGAAGATTCTCAAAGATTCTATGGAGAATAAGCTCCTATGAAGAATAACCCCATGAATTATAAATGATTTTTTTTTTTTTTTAGAACTTCACAGCTTGCAAAGTCTGCACAATGGCCCTGTGAAGTATGTATTGTTGCCACTCCAACAATATAGATGAGGGACTCTGACCAGAGAAGCTGCAACTGAGGGCACCTCAGAAAACAGGAGTTGGGGCCTAAAAAAGGAGGGTTAGTGGGGAGACTTTCAAAGTCAGAGCTAAACCCCAGCTCCCCTCCTGACCCTGACAAAAGGGAAAAGACCACAAGCTCTGGAGGCCATACTGCACACCAGGAGGTCCATCCGAGGACAGAGGACTGAATCCAAGTCCACACGATGACCACGGGGAGTTCCAGCCCTCTTCTCTCTACTGGCTCCCAGGCCTCCAGAACAGAGATGCTGGAGTCTCTGTGAGCCCCCCAACCCTACACCCAACCCCTTCTTCCCAGACTGCAAATGTCTGCCCATCGTGCCTCCAGTCCCCGTTCTGCCAACTCCACACTTGAGACTCTGTCACCTTTCTCTCGGCTGATTTCATGCTAATTCAATTGGGCCTCAGCCAGGCTGGGTCTTAAATACATACTCACTGAAATCCAATTAACCCTCGATAAAGGTCGTGCAATCAATAGTCATCCGATGGCTTGAGGAGGCTCCATCCAGCCTGGGAACGCGCTCCCTCGCGACCTTTACTTTTAATGAAATCAACGGCAGTCACTGTCACCAGCTCTTAAAGTGACTGGCAAATATGATCATGGGTCAGGCCCTCTGTAATATCTGCTGCTAGGCTCAGAGATACAAGCAAGCAAGGGCTCCTGCGGGCTGCTGGCTCCTCACAGCCCCATGTTCCCTGGCAGATGAGAACAGCTGGGCAGGGCTGCCTTGTTCCCAGAGGTGCAAATCAACCTAGGTGCTCAGGCCATCTGGGCTTGGGGAAGGTGGTTCTTGAACTTCAGTGAGTATCAGAAATCACTTAGAGAGTTTGTTTAAAATGCATATCCTTCAATCCTTCCCCCCTCCCAGATTCTGATTAGTAAATTTGGGGTGGGCCCCAGGAATCTGCATTGTTAATAAGCTCCTCAGTGATTCTGAAATAGCTGGCTCAAATCCTAGCTCCCAGCAAACTGAGAATCATTGCTCTCTCAAATATCCAAGCAGGACATACCCTTAGAGTCCAACTAATCCAAAACCTTGAATAAGAAAACAGAGCCGGGACCGGTTTGGCTCAGTGGATACAGCGTCGGCCTGCAGACTGGAAGGTCCCAGGTCCGATTCCGGTCAAGGGCATGTACCTTGGTTGTGGGCACATCCCCAGTAGGGGTTGTGCAAGAGGCAGCTGATCGATGATTCTCTCTCATCGATGTTTCTAACTCTCTATCCCTCTCTCTTCCTCTCTGTAAAAAAAAAAAAAAAAATCAATAAAATATATTTTTTTTAAATGCAAAAGCTGATATTTAAAAAAAAAAAAAAAAAAGAAGTTAACATACCTTTGATAAAAAGAAAAAGAAAAAGAAAACTGAGATCCAGAAAAGGAGAGTGATTTGTCCAAGGTCATACAGTGAGCCACTGGCAGAACTGGAGTTTGAACCCAAGTCTCTTGCTTCCTAACCTGGTGTTTCCCTACCCAAGTCTACTGTGAACTGGTTACTTAGGCTGGTCTTAAGGTCCTCACATGCTAGGCCCAGTGGGGCTGGGATGTTGCAGGGTGAGAGGGCCTCTTCGAAGTGCAGGGGGATGGCTTCACAAGTGGTTGGAGGGGTTTAGAGCCACCCCCACCCAACTCGAGATTCCTTCTAGAGCCAGCCCCTACCGAGCCCCACCTTCTGGTTGAGTCACCAGCTCATAGCAGCCAAGATGCCACTAACCACCCTACACCCCAGGATTTGGCCCTTGTCACCTTTATCTGTCCCTTATGCTTCCCTCCCCAAGGAAAACACACAGCCAGGCCATCCTCAGGTCAAAGAGTCACTTCAGGGATGGGCTCCCTGAGTCCCACAATCCTAGAACCTGTGAGAAACTTTCAGGGTGTTTCATATTCTGTGTGTGTGTGTGCACTTGCATATACACATACATACACACACATACACACACATACCACCAGTCTTCCATGAGACCTGTGGCTTTGATATTAGCTAATAAGAGACATAGTAGATTGATTTCTAGAAATTAGGACCTATTGCTGGTCTACTCTGAACATCACCATTGGTCTGCTACAACACAGTGGAGCCCTTGGCCCAGAGCCCCCTGTCCAGCCTAAAGTTTCTGTGAAAGTATTGTACTTAATGACATCATTTTAGAATACTAAAGAGCTTTCTAGGTCATACAAACACTAGAAGCCAGGGGCCAGAGATTAAGGAATTAAGTAATTGATTCCTTAGGAATGCTTAAGCAATTAAGACAGATGGTAACCCAGCCAGTGTGGCTCAGTGGTTGAGCATTGACCTATGAATTAGGAGATCATGGTTCGATTCCCGGTTGGGGCACATGCCCAGGCTGCAGGCTCTATCCCCAATAGGGGGCCTGCAAGAGGCTGCCAATGGATGATTCTCTCTCATCATTGATGTTTCTACCTCTCTTTCTCTTTCCCTTCCTCTCTGAAATCAATAAAAATATTTTAAATAGTATTATTATAAGGGTAGACGCATAGACCAATGGAAGAGAACAGAGGTTTTGCCAGACTCAAAAGCCTAGACTGTATGATTCCATTTATATAAAGTTCAGGAGTGAGCAAAACTGTTCTTTGCAGGGTGAGAGTACAGACTGGAAGGGGCGTGAGGAAGCCTTCTGGGGTGCGAGAAATGACTTGAATCTTTATCTGGCTAGTGATTATGTAATACAATTAAGATCTGGGACCTTACATAAGTTAGGTCTAAGTCTCTGATTTTTCATCTGCAAAATAGAAACAGTAAGGTCTCCCTCCTATGGCTCCAGGGCAGAAAGGGCCTGGCACAGGGAGCCAGGCCGTCAGTAAACATTCGTGGTAAAGGATACTAAGAATGAAAACAACAATTATCAACTAGCTCCCAATCTGGAGCACTAACCACAGGCCAGGCGCTATGCTAAGCATGGCTTGTACACTAACTCAGCCCTCACCTCTCTATCAGATGGAACCATGTCCATATGGAATGGATGAATGACCCTGGATATAAGCTAGAGAAAGAAGGGCTGCAATCAGATAGTGCGTGGACAGGAAAAGTTCTCGGTCAGTGCTCCAACTCCTGCTTCAGGAGTTACCGAAGTGACCCAGATTCCACTGCAATCCAAGGCAAATCCTTAGGAGGAAGATGGGAAGACAGACAAGGAAGGACTCTAAAGTCATGCAGACCTGGGTTCTAATCCCAACTCTGCTTCTGCTAGCTGTGTGAGAGAAGCCATGAGCACTCAGCCTCACCTCGTTGACATCGATCTTGTTCCTCTCCATGTAATCTCTGTCATTGACCTGACCGCCATCCAAAAACTCCATCAGAAGGACCCGCTTGGTGGACAGCTCCCAGTAGATTTGGGGCACCTGGAAAAGGAAAGGGTGGGTCAGAAAAGTCTGAGGGGCTGGGAGTCAGGGGGAGGGGACGAGGACCACCAAGAGTCCCAGAGAACCAGACAATAGCCAACACTCCTCCCAGGAACAGGAGAGAAGGCCTAAGAGGGGCGTCAGCAGTGGCAGGTGGGAAAGACAGGACAAGAGAGAAGGCCAGGCTGCCTTTCTCCGCCAGCCAAGCCCCAGCCCCCTCCTCTAGAGACCCCTCTCACTTGGGAACCAGAGAAGACTTCCCTGTCCTCTTTAGTGCCTTCCAGGCACATTTAACAGCCAAAACTAAAATTGGGACTCAGGGGAAAATGTGGGGAACCTCTTATACCTGAGCAAGAGTTGGCATTAAAAGCTGTTTCCCTCTCTCTCCAGGCTCATTTCAGGCTCCTGACATGAATCTCAACCCTCTGCCTGTGCAACTGGTGTATTGTACCTATGCATGAATGTATAAATGTATGAACAAATGCATGTTTATTGGATGATCAATTTTTCGGTCAGGAAGTTACGAGTTTTCTCCTGCTCTTTCCTACAAGACCCTAACTCAACACCTATTCCCAATCCTCCTCTTTCCCAGAGACAGGAAATACGAACTACTTCCTGGCCAGCCTCGCAATAGGTATGGCCATGTGACACAGTACTGGCTATGAGACACATTAGAGGTCAGGTAGGGAGTCTGGAAAGATTTTTATTTTCTAGACAAAAAAAGGGATGTTTGCAGATGATGCAACGATTCTTAAACACTTCTCTTCCTACCTTACTGTGAGTGTGGTACTAGGAGCTGCAGCAGCCCCCTTCAACATGAGGAAAAGTTCAAGGAAATCAGAGGTGCCAGCCCTGATATTGTTAAACCACCAGGCAACTTCTGCGAGTCTTCTTGCTATGTGAGGAAAAGAAATCCTTTCTGTCTAAGATCCTTTAGAGGAGCTGTCAATTACCTGTAGACCAGGGGTCCTCAAACTTTTGGGGGCCAGATCACGGTCCCTCAGAGAGCTGGAGGGCTGGACTATTTGAACTACTAATTCCTACTGTAACACCTCGACTGCGCTCACTGCCCAAAAAACCTGGCGGGCCGGATCAGACTCCTCTGCGGGCCGCATGTGGCCCGCGGGCCGTAGTTTGAAGACGCCTGCTAGACAAATGCATTCTCAACTGATATGCTCTTCTATCCTCTCTGACTCTAAAAACACCTAATAGCCAAAAAGAGAAGAGATTTCCAAGAAGAGGCAAGAGACTGGACTGCACCAAGGGCTGCTGGACTGCAATGTGAGTGAGCGACCCCCATCAGTCCCACCACAGTTGGGAAGGAAGGATTACCAGCTATCGGCACACTACGTCTCCCCAACAAGTTGATGGGTTTATTTCTACTTACAAATAAAGAAACAAGGGTCCTGACTGGTTTTCTCAGTGGTTAAAGCATCAGCCCATGGACCGAAGGGTTGCAGGTTCCATTCCGGGTCAAGAACACATACCTTGGTTGCAGGTTCCCCAGCCCTAGTAAGGGCTTATGCGGGAGGAAACCAATCCATATGTCTCTCACATCCATGTTTCTCTCTTTCTCACTCTCTTCCTCTCTCTTCCTCTCTCTCTCCCCCCTCTTCCCTTGCTTTCACACTCTTTCTAGAAATAATTGAAAAAAAATATCCTACGGTGAGTTAAAAATAAAAAATATATATAATAAAATAAAGAAACAAGGAAAGCTAATTCAAGTGTTTGGGGAATAAGTACTTCCCTTATCCCAACCCCAAAAACTCATCTAGCAGTAGGAGAGCAGCTTTGACATAAAAAAAACAAACAAAACAAACAAACAAACAAAAAAAAAAAACCCACTGTTCTCTGTTCCTACTTCTGCTAATAACTGTGTAACTTAGTCCAGCCCTTAGCTCCTCTGCATCCTGGTTCTCATTAGAAAGAAGCCTGTTCCTGCCCCTCTCGGTAAGGAGCTCTGAGCATAATTGGGGCCTGCACACAAGCCTAAAGCTCCGGCTCCTTGGAACAAAGGGTCCACTGCAATCAGGGTGTCATGGTGTCATTCTGGTTTGCTACCTTCCTGCAGCTTTTGTCATTTGAAAACCTGTGACTCTCAGTTACTCTGAACTAAAAATTCAGTTTTGCTTGGCATTTTTCAAAAGGTATCTTTAAAAATGTAAGTGCAAGTCTGCTGCTGTTGTTCGTGGCTTCTGAGCGCAGGGGACATGTTTGGGGTTAAGTTCTTCCCTCGGTGTGTCTGGAACGGAAGCATGGCAGTGGGCACCTGGGGCTCTGCCGACAGGCGGTCACACCCCCATCTGAGCCACCTGGGCAACATGGAACAGCCGTGAAGGAGCCACCAATGGAAAGAGAATCTAAAGGCTAGAGACTTTCTGGACTTGTCAACCAGGGTCATGGGTGTGCTGGGTTCCCCCCTCTCCACCTTTTCCCCACCATCCCCAAAGTGCAAACATCCCAGCCTCACAGCAGAATACATCCTTGCTTCAGCTGTTTAGATCTGAAGTGCAGACATATCAAGCCTGGGAGATCTAGGCATTTGTCCTGGGAGCTCATGGAGGACACTGAACCTCCTTGATGTGACATGAAAATGACCGCAAAATGCAAACCTGCTCCCTGCTCTGTGATGAGAAGCTTGGCTTGACATGGAGACTTGCCCCTGAATCACCACGTGAGCAGGAGGGTTTGGGGTGTAAGGGTAAATTCACTTTACCCAGACACCATGTTGCACCACTGACCCTTTCCCTGCTTCTTCTATCAAGGACAGGAAAGATGAAAGAGGAAAATTTTAAAGTGGCAATAAGAATTGCCCTCCATCCCCCAACAAAACTAAACTCTGGGAGGCTCATGACCAGGGCACCTGTTGACCCCACAGGCAGGGTCACACTGACCATGAGGACCTTTGTATTCTGGGTCTACTTGGAAGTCCCGCTGCTGTAGTCTCCACCTGCCTCCACACTGGGGCCAATCCTGCCCTTAGGAAGAGAGCCCAGATTCTGGAAAGTTCCAGCTCTAGACCCTGGGCCTGTCTCATAGTCTGGCTTCCGCTTTGTTCCTGTGCTTTGATCAACGCACCTATGAAGCAAGGCCTGGATCGTCCGGACCATTGCCCCTCACCCAGGGCTGCAACCCTCGTCACCTGCACCCGGCGTAGCAGAGCACAGTCTCAGAGCCAGTCTATCGGGCCGGAGCCCCAGCTGTGTCTCCTCCAAGCTGCATGGCTGAGGCCCAGTTTTATAACCTCTCTGAGGGCCAGTTTCCCCACCTGTAAGAGCATGATGACCATCACAATGGAAGCAACACTCCCTACTGCCAAGTAGCACGTGTGCAGTCCTGGTGCTGGACACAGAAGCACTCAACTTGCAGCGGCTGGACAACCAGCAGCTGCCATGTGACAGCCTTGCAGTTTCACCCGTGGTTCTGATACACAACCAGAGCTCAGGGTTCATGGAACAGGCAGTGCAGCATTATTCAGATCTTCCCCCACAAGTTGTCACATGGGCAGAAGAGCACAGAGGTTAAGAGTGTAGGCTCTGAAGCTGGCTGTCTCTGCCCCTTACCAGGAAGCTGTGTGGCCTTGGGCAAAGGTTTCATCTCTCTGAGGCCCAGTTTTCCCACTGATGACATGAGCTAACACCAGCATCTCCCTTCTGGGGCTTTTATAAATATTAAAACATAAACACATAAAATGCACTTTAAAAATGGCTAACAGCATAAGCATGTAAAAAGCTTAACTAATATTGATTGTTATCCATCAGCAGTTCTGAGTCTTTGGATTCTGAGAAAGCCGTGAGAAAGAATCACTGATGCCCAACAAGGCTTGACTGCAGTGTCTGGGGAGGCCCAGCTCCTGGCCTCCCACTGAGGAACCGTGACCTTGGGGTGGTGAACACAGTGCAATATACAGAGGGTATATTCTAGAATTGGACCCCTGAAACCTCTATAATTTTGTTAACCAGTGTCATCCCAATACATTCAATAAAATGTTTTTAAAAGGAAAAAAAACTGGAGTGGCCCTCCTCAAAAGATGATGCCCATACACTCCCATCTCTTCCTGTCCCAAACCCTGCAGTTACCAGGCTCCTCCCTCCTCCCTGCACTAGCTGTCTCCCAGGTCAGTCATAGGCCTCACTGCCTGTCCTGTCCCTGCCCCCAGCACACACACTCTGATGCCAAATCCACAAATGCCCTGGTCTTGACCGTTCAGCCTGGCTGCTTCCTCACCCTGTTCCCGTCTCCCCACCATGGCATCTGCATTCAGGTCGAGTCTAAAGCCAGGAGATTTATAGCCTGGGGCTGAGGCTATTACACCCCGCTGGAAGGTGTCACGCACACTGAGAGGTAAACTCTTTGCTGAGACTTAATTATGCACAGATGTTGTGATGGGGTGCCAGTGTGTGAAAGCAATCTATCTCCAGTTTTAAGAGCTGAACTGGGTGTTCAGCACACAAAATTTGCTTCCTACTTGTTATTTGTTTAGGCAAAATTAATGGCTCAGGAACCTGAACGCTACCACGGTCTTAGGAATGGCGTTCGGGTTTTAGAAGCAGCAGGTCAAATAGTTACGTTAATTATTTACCCATTTGGCATCCTCGTCTCAAAAATTTGTGTTATTATTATTAATACATGTCTTGGTCTGGCAGATGCCAGTTGGTCTCAGCCAGGGGACAATTTTGCTGTTTCCATGGGAACCGTGGAGGAGATGGTTCTGTTTGTCTGGCTCATAGTTCTAGCTCTGAAGAGTACCCCTGCCGGGTAAGAGGCAACAGAATGTCCTCAGCAAAGTACCAGAGTCAAAGTCAGAAAAGCATCTCCACTCAGACTGCCATCTGCAAAACGAGAGGCCGGTTGCTGGAAGAATTCACTGTCATCACATCTGCCTAGTGCTCAGTGCAGCGAAAGAACACTCAGTAAATACTGCCTATCACCTTGTATAACCAGCACTTCTTGGAAGCCCCCTCTGCTCTGCATATCCAGAGTGGATTTAAGTCCTTCCTCTTGGACATCCACAGATATATGGATAAGTAAGTCTCTGACATAGCATCACCAACTTGTACCCAGCAACACATTTGTGTGTCTGTCCCTCACTTAGATAGGTCATTTTCCCAGGCAGGAGCCAACCATCTCTTACTCATCTATATATGCCCAGCTCCTAGCAATAGCAACAGGTCCTGGAAATGCTCAATCACTGTGGAAAAAGGAATGAAAGAAATAGGATATGCAAGTGGAGGCTTATTTTAGACTCCATAGCATCATATAGTTACTTAATATTATTACCTGTCAGAGAGAGCCAAGTTTTCACTGAACTGGTAGTTTGAATGTCAAGGCTGAGACAGGGTTGCCCTGGCTGGTTTGGCTCAGTGGCTAGAGTGTCTGTCTGCGGAATGAAGGGTTCTGGGTTCAATTCCAGACGGGGGTATATGCCCAGGTGGTGGGCTGCCAATCAATGATTCTCTCTCATGATTGATGTTTCCCTCTCTCTCTCCCTCTCCCTTACTCTCTGAAAGTCAATTAAAAAAAATTTTTTTTAAATAAAAAGCAGGTGTCAGGATGCTGTGGTCTTCAGTATTTCATAGCCATTTAACACGCGTAAAACTATGCTACCCTCTTTATTAGGTTCCCATATTCTTTTGTTTGTTTTTTTTAATATGTTTTTAATTTATGTCAGAGAAGAGAGAATGAAACATTAATGAGAGAGAATCACTGACTGGCTGCCTCCTACACACCCCCTACTGGCAATCGAGCCCACAACCTGGGCATGTGCCCTGACCGGGAATGGAATTGTGACCTCAATCACTGAGCCATGCCACCTGGGCAGGTTCCTTTCTTCTTTTATTTTCTGTGACACTGCTCATGTTTTTGAGTGTTTTAAGCATAATCTATCCTCTCTATAAGCCCTGTGATGTCTGTTGTATGGTTTTACATATTGTGTTATACCAGAATGGACTGTATAGTAAATGAGCTAATATAATATACATGAAGTGCTAGGAACAGTGCCAGAGTGCAGTAGTGTTAGCTATCATCATCATCATCGCCACCACCATCATCATCATTATTACTATCACCATCATCCTCATCATTATTGCCATAGCCCCATGTTTCATGGAGGCAGAGGCCACAATAGCACTCAGTGTCTTGAAACTGTAGATCATTCAATAAACATCTGTGTGATTGACTGACAGGTCAACAATAACAGCTGTTATTTCTCTATAATGTTGCCTCCAAGGGTTTTCATGTACATCACTCAGGAAGATGCCCCCACTCATGCCCTGCAAGGGGGGATCCTCAGGGCCAGGACCAGTCCTCCCCTGCACTCTCCCACCATGCCCCCATTGCCCTGCCCTCCTACCTTTAAGAAGTCAAAGTGCTTGAGCATTTGGGCCACTTTCTCTGCGTTCCTCCCTTCGTTGAGGAAATCCAGCTCCAAAGGCAGGTTCTTCTTGGCTTCATCCACCAGCCACATGAATTCAAACTCCGGGAACAGCTGTTTGACAGCTAGGACGAGCACCTGAAATCCACCAGGCACCCCATCAGTCAGCCCTTGACGCCCCACCAAGGCACCCTCTCCTCCTGCCTGGTCTAAATGTTGACAACCTGCTTGGTCTCCCCTGGAGTAAGGGTGAGTGGGAAAACAGCTCCAAAGATGCAGGATGATTAAAAAGCCACCAGGAGTAACAACAACTACCATTTGCTGAGCGCTCCCCACGTGCCCTGCACTGGCTCAGCACTTGACTGAGTTTCTCCACAATCTGGGAAGTACACAGTGAACACTCTTATCATCTCCCCATTTCATAGATAAGGAAATTGAGGTTCTGAGAGGTTATATGATTTTTTTTTTCCCTGAACTTGCCAAGTAAGGAAGCACAGAAACAGAATTCTACTTGGGTCCACCCAGCCCCCAAAACCATTGCTCTGAAGCATGTCACTGAACTGCTGTCTTCGCTGCTCTCAGGTCTTCACAGTTCAGTTTACGAAGTGCTGGCACTGTCACGGTGCTTTTATTTATTTCTTAAGCTCAGTCGTAGCACCTGAGCATGTATGCATAATGTTACTTTCTGTACTTTTTGTACATCTAAACTATTTCATGATTTTTAAAAAATCAAACTGGAAGAGAAAACAGGTTAGATAAGATGAGTAAGAGATAAGGGATTTGACCACCTGGATGAAAAGCTAAGATTTGGGGCCATTTGGCCTCACGGTGGATTCTTGAGGACAGGATGAAAAGTGGAGAGGGGTTAGAAGACTCGTCTGGCATTTCGTTGTCAGTTTAATGATGTGAAATTAAATGTCACTGGCAGAGAACCAGAGTCCAGTGGCATCTGCAGAGCATGCCCGGCCCCTCCCTGGGCAAGGACTCAGTTCTGAGGCCACCTCACCACTAGAGCTCTGGAGCTGAGACAGTCTCACAAGTTCAAGTTCACAGACATGGCTCTGCAGTGGGTGGGCAAGATTGATGCCAGGGATGTGGGAGATGGTCCAGCAATCCCAGAGGAAAGCACAGCAAGCAACCCTCCTGCTCGCCGATAAACCCTCTGTTAGTGTTCAAAGTCGGGCCTGGGGAGACCACCGACCAACCCTCCCAGTAATTCTTGGTAGAGATTACAATCCAAGTTTGAGATACCCCTCTCCACCCCTGGCTAGAACAGGAAGACACTGAGCAGGAATCAAGAAACCATGGGCCCGCTGGTACCTTCTCCAACCGTTATGGACTAAGTGCCTGTGGCCCCTTCCCTCCCCCAAATTGTTAGTTGAAAGCCTAACCCCAGCATGATGTTTAGATGTGGGGCCTCTGGGGACTAATTGGGTTTAGATGAGGCCAAGGAGGTTGGCCCTATGATGGGATTAGTGTTCTCACTCTTTCTCTGCCATGCAAGGACACAGAGAGAAGGCAGCTGTCTTCCAGTCAGGAAGAAAGTCCATACCAGGAACTGAATCGTCTGGCACCTTGATCTCAGACTTCTAGCTTCCACCACTGCGAGAAATAAATGTCACAGTTTAAGCCACTTGGCCAATGGTATTTTGTTATGGCGGCCCCAACAGCCTAAGACACCAGCCAGTCTATCCAGGAGGATTTGCTGAGCCCCACCTATGAGCCTTGGCTTGTGCTTCCTTTTGTCCTGGTTTATATAATATTATGCCCAACACTATGTTCCTCACAAGTGGTACAAAAGAAATAAAACTAAAGCAGAGCCATGAACTAAAAGGCATTAATGGTTTTGCTTTTAAAGACAAGTCCTAGTCCTATTTTAGACACTGGTCTAAAATAATCATCACACAAGGGTTATTATATTCAATTTCTCTCAAAACTCTTTTTAATTGCATTCGGCTGTAGTCTAATTTCTTTTAAGTCTTGTCTAGAATTTCACAGGCCAGACCTGTGACCTTATGATAATCAGTTTAGTTTATGTTTTGTTTCTGTTGGTGTCACATGAAACTGGAAGGCAAAGAGAAGTGGCAACAGCTAGGCCCAGGCCACATGTGCCAGACCCAGACACCTGGCCCAGTAGGCTCCAGGCACTGCATCTTGTCACCATGCCCTCAGATGGCCCTTAGCAGCCACCAAAGGGGAGGCAGAACTGGCGAACCTGCCCAGGCCTGGACCAGGGGCACACATGTCACCACAGGCACCTGAATTCCACTCTGAGCTCTGAGTTCAGGCAAGAAACCTCTTCGGACTTTGTTTCTGACCTAAATTCCAGAGTTTCTCACCAGTAGGGTTGAGGGAAGGAGCTGCAATGAGGCTTGGTCAATTGTTCATTCAATATTTACTGATTACCTCCTAGGTCAGTGGTCAGAAAACTGCGGCTCATGAGCCACATGGGGCTCTTTGGCCCCTTGAGTTTTTAGCGAAGGCCAGCTTAGGAGTACCCTAATTAAGTTAATAACAATGTACCTACCTATATAGTTTAAGTTTAAAAAATTTAACTCTCAAAAGAAATTTCAGTTATTGTACTGTTGATATTTAGCTCTGTTGACTAAGTTTGCCGACCACTGTCCTAGGTAATGACCCTGGGCTAGATATGAGTATACACAGGGAGTTACATGCAACCGAGTTGAGTCTATACTTGGGAATGAGTCTTCTGGCCAAACAATAAATCTTCATCATTTACTGTACGATCACTGTTATTTGTGAAATTTTTCATGAGCATTAACATCTAAACAGCACTGATAGGCACTTTAAAGACTTTTCTGTTACTAATCAATTATATAATTAGTTATTAGTAGTACTATTGGTTATTTATTAATACCTAATGTCAATCATAAAAGCAATCAAAGAATTTATTGACTGATATTAATTGCTAATAACTTCTTAGTAAAATAATTCATAACCCAAAAAATTGTACAGAACTCACTAAACTGGTTTCTAAAGCATTCTCTGGGTGGTGAGTGAGTTACTCCCTGGGCTACTCTCTTATTTTAATATGTTTTTATTGATTTGAAAGAGAGACAGGAAGGGGGGAAGGGGAAGGAGAAAGAGGAAGAGAAACATTGATATAAGAGAGAAACATCAATTGGCTGCTTCCTCCCCACTCCCTACTGGGGATCGAACCCACAACCTGGGCAGCGTCCTTACCTGGAATCAAACCAGTGACGTTTTGGTTCATGGGGCAGCACTCAACCAACTGAGTCACACCAGCCAGAGCACCCTTGGTTATTTTAAAACAAAGGTCTGTTTGGATGGAAATCAATGATTCTTAGTTTTCTAGGAGGACACCATCCTCCTTAAAGGAAGTCACCAATTTAAAATTTTGATGCCAGCTATGAAGCCCAGCAGAATGTACATGCCCACATAATTTTGAACATAATTCAAGGGATGAGGAGAAGGGTCAGTTTAAGCATTGTCTGGTCCAAGTCACTGATCCAAGTCTAAAACTTTTCTTGGCTGAGGAAAATAAATAAAACTCAGTTTCACCTTCTGTTTTCATTCAATTCCCTTCTTAAGAGCCTGCCCTAAGTAGATTCACTTAAGTTTTTCTTTTTTGACAACAGATGCAATCAACTAAAATAAAACAGGTGTTGTTATCAATTTGACTTTTTTATTTTTCTTCCAAAATGTATTTTCTCCATAAAATTCTCCCAACAGCCAATATTTTCACCAGTGTCTAGCACATACTCAATACACGGCAGATGTTTATTGAATATTCACGTGAATAAGTCAGTGAATGAATAAATGAATGAACAAATGAAAATTTCAAAGGATTTGTCCTCTCCCCAGAAATAATTATATGTTCACAAGTGCATTATTCAAATGGATTAAATTGTTCTATTTCTGAGATTTTGGTGGGAATGGGGATTATCTCCAAATCTGGGGCAACCACAGTTTTGGAATGCCTGAGAATTTTCTACTGGATTGGAACATTATGAATCAATAAGGCATATTCAACAGTTAATACCTCCTTCAAGATAGAATAATGAAATTATTTTCCTATAGGGTCATTGGCTCACAGAAGGGAAAATCAATTGTAGGCCACACAGAAATATAATGAAAAAATTAAGAGTCACATAAAAGCTTGAAAACTTAACTGTTATTGATAATAGCAAAAGAGGGGGGGGGGGGCGTTGTGATTTAGTACCCACTACATGCCAGGCACTGTGCTGCAAGGCACATATAAAGTAGGTCCTCATTTCATCCTTTGCGTGCCCATTTCACAGAGAAGGAAACCAGTTCCAGGATGTTGAAGTCCTTCTCAAGGTCAGTAGCTTGTAATTTCAAACGCAGGACTTGGACCCAGGTATTTGGGGGTTTTGTTGGGTTTTTTTTGTTTGTTTGTTTGTTTTCCTTCTTTCTTTATGCAGCCCTATCTCATGCAATACAATACAAACTGATACAATAGGAAGCTTGTGATAAGGCATAAAAAGAGCTTTGTAGGCTGTAACATGCAGCTGAAATGCGAATTCCTGTTATCAAGTTATTGTATATTATAAAAGAAATAATGTTCTATGGGCAAGAGCACACAAAATAGAACACCTGTACAAACCCAAACTGGTAAAAATGGGTGTTTGACAAGGATCAAAAATCAATTCGAAGCTATGTAAATACCTCGGCGCTCATGGGCTTATCTTTGCTCTGATAAGTTGTTAAAGTGCACACTTTTTAGAAAACAGAAATACAGGGTGAAGAAAAGTTTCCATGGGGTTGTTTACATCTCTGGGTTTTTAAAGATATACCGTATTTTTCGGACCATAAGACGCACTTTTTTTCCCCCAGAAGTGGGGGGGGGAAAGTCCCTGCGTCTTATGGTCCAAATATAGCCTACACATATACTTTAAAAAAAAAGGTTTTTTACTTGCCCGGCTCTGTGTGGTCTCTGTGTGCTTGCCCGGCTCTAAAATGGTTCTAAATGCTGCTGTTTACTTTACAGGGTTGATTACATGTGTTTATGACTGTGATGTTGGGTTTTAATGCACATAAAATATTTTAGGACACTATTTGTTTCAGAATCTGTTTTTCTTCATTTCCCTTCTCTAAAAACTGGTGCGTCTTATGGTCCGGTGCGTCTTATGGTCCGAAAAATACGGTGTATATATATCTTTAAAAATAAAATCAACCGTTGGACTCTGTGCCACACACAAACATTACCTAGCCTACTGTTCAATCAACACATTCAGAAAAGAAACGAGATGATAGCAGCATTTCCTGAAAATGTGGTTCCAAAAAAGTCAAAAACATGACTATCATAGGCCTTTCTTTTTAGGGACCCTTGGGATGGGATGAGTGGCATCAAATGGGGGGTCAGATTCTGGTGCTCAGACCAGAGTCCCATCCCAAGACTGAAGAGCATGTTTGGGGACAGGTGGTACATGGAGGGCAGGGTGCCTGGCCATGAGTTATAGAGTCTTTAAGGGGTGATAATGCCAGGGGGTGGTCAGCATCAAACTCAGAATCTTGAGACATATCAGGGTGCTGTCACCATCGAAATGTGGGGATCAGATCTCACCCCTGGTTCCCAGGTCATCCAAATCCTGCCCTCTCTCAAACCATGAGAACACAGTGCGCCTGGCAACTGAGCTCCCTGCTATTGTGGGCAGGCAGGAGCTGCTGCAAAGCCAGCCTGCCAGGAGCCCGCCAAGGGTGGACTCTGCCTTGTCAGTTCCCCCTTTCTGCTGAATCATTGTTCCAATCTCTGGGCCTAATTAGTCTGGCTCTGGACAGCCATTCAAATCAATAAGAGTCACTGGCCGTGCATCTAGAAGTAGAGTTGCCCCAGCTACTAAAGGGACAATATCAGGTGATAATGACAAAGCCAAAAAACACCCTTGGCTGTGCCTCTCTCTTTTGTGCAAAGTCACCCACATCATCCGGTTCATCAAACACCATTTACTGAGAGCTGGCCTTCACTTTCTCTGTCACCATTCAACAGTCTACCCCAGAGGCTGTCTCCTTCTCCCAAGAGGAGAGGCACGTTCATAAGAGACACAAAACACAGAGGTAGCACACACTATTGAGTGCTAACACAAAAGCTATGTCCCCCACCATCCTGGTTAACAGAACCTCAAATATGTGCATTTCTCATGTCCTGACAAGGTGATCCATGATTGGTCAGCAAGCCAATCAGAGTGGTCTTTCTCTCACCAAGACCGATTTAGGCTGGGACACATGGCCAACTTCTGGCCAGTGAGAAATGAAGGGGATTCTACTGAGGCTCCTTTTTGTAAGGAATATGAGAAAAGAAACAGGACCTTTTCGGCATCCAGATGTCATAGACTTGTAATAGCAGAAACTACTGCTGCTATTTGGGGAACATGAAGGGCATTCATTACCTTGGAAGGACAAGCCAGAATAGAAGATGGAAGACCAAAGGAACCTAGGTCCTTAAAAACCAAAAAGCCTTAACTGGTTTGGCTCAGTGGATAGAGAGTCAGCCTGTAGACCAAAGGCTTCCAGGTTCCATTCCGGTCAAGGACATGTAACTCGATTGCAGGCTTCTCCCCAATATGGGTTCTGGTCAGGGTGCATGCAGGAGACAACCAATCGCTGTGTTTCCCTCACATCAATATTTCTCTCTCTGTTTCACTCTGTCTTCCCTCTCCCTAAAAAACAATGGAAAAATATCCTCAGGTGAAGATTAAAAAAACACACAAAGTGCTAGATTAGTCAACAATGAAAAGGTTGACATGACCACCAGAGTCTTGAAATGTGAGATAATATAGGTTATTATTATTTACCCTACTTTTAGTTGAATTTTCTGATACCTTGGCCAACAACATCCTAATGATACAACCAGTAGTCCCCACTCCTCATGCTCAAAAGCCTAACTCTTGTAGACTTTACAGCAGATATGCATTTGGATTTATAAACTCACTAGAGGCCCGATGCATAACATACATGTACTGGCAGGGGTTAGGGGGCCTCTCATCCCTGCACCCTCTCGCAGTCCAGGACTCCTCAGGAGATGTCCACCAACTTAGGCCTTATTCCTGTCTTAGGCCCCAGGAATAAGGCCTAAGTTGGCAATCAGAAATCCCTCTCTCAGTCTGGGGCTCTCACAGTCCAGGATCCTTGCTCCTTACTGCCCACCTGCGACAGAGGCGGGAGAGGCTCCAGCCACCAGTGCTGCAATTGCCAGCCATGAGCCCAGCTTCCAGCTGAGCTGCACTCCCCCTGTGGGAACACACTGTCCACCAGAAGGCAGCTCCTGCATTGCACGTCTATCCCCTGGTGGTCAATGCACGTCATAGCAACCGGTCATTAAGCAGTTTGGTCAATTTGTTTATTAGCCTTGTATTATATAGGATTTCTTAAACTGCAAATATCCATAGGTTAATCCTATTAGTCACTCTCCTTAGCATGAATTACTTTGATCAGATAGTCTTCCTCTCAAGGCCATGTTGTGATCAATCACTAGGTCAGAGAGGAGAGATGAGCAATAGTGGGCAGTGGGAGGGAAGGATAAGGGATCACAACACCTGGACCTGTCATGAGAGGAAGCAACAGAAGGCTGTGCAAAAGAATGGCTTGCCTGCCCTTTGTCTCCAAGTTTCTGGTGGTTTAGGTGACCCTAATATCCCATAGAAATTATTCTTCTCCTGCCAAGCATCCCTCAGCACCATTCCGGGGTTGTCATTCCTAAAACCGAGCCCCATTTTAGATCTGGACTCAGAAAAAACACACACTAATTTCAAATATAAAATAAAATGAGCTTTCCAGTCAGGCTCTTCTTAGCTTTACAGCAGAGAAGGGTGACCCAGGTCGAATACTTCCACCAGAGATGTGTCCAGTGGGAAGGCAGTGCTACCTGGTACTGTTAGTAATGCTGATGGCTCACGGAGGCGGTGACCTCAGGCCTCAGTTCCAGCCTCTCTGCTGAAGGCTGCGAGTACAAGACTCTGATCTGCTTCTGATCCCAGCCCCAGCGTGGCCTCAGCTGTGTGAATAAGCCACTTTGTATTCTGCACATGGCCATTAGGCTGCTCTTCCCGAGAAAAGCATCTGATGCTTATCTCCAGAAGATGCCAAATCTTTATCACTGCTATTATTGCGATTGACCCTACGGCCACCATTACTTAGGGAGCCAGCAAGGCTCTGAGCAGAGAAAAAAGTGTCAACTGTCCTCCTGACAACACGGCTGGCCAGAGGCAGGTTCCCACCTGACACAGGAGCAGCTGCTGGGTCTCGGGACGGTGGGGGATCCTCCAAGACCCCCGGTCCCTCCCAGCAATAGCCATTCCATAGCCAATGACAGGTGTTCCAGAAAACCTAGGTTTCCAGGGTGATTCCCAGGGCCACTCAGCAATCCTGCTCTCTTCCAGCAACTATCTCAAACCTTCCCCCCTATTAGAGCCTCCAAAGCCACCTCCTACCTTCTCTTTCTCAGCAGATGGTCTTGCCTCCCACCTCAGAGAAAAAATAGAGGCTATCAGGCTGGTACAACTCAGCTGCCCACCTTTCCCTCATTTTCCCCTCTGCCCTATACACCTGTCTGTTCCCAGCCTGACCACTTTCCTCCAGCCTCCAAACAAAGGCTGTGGTTCCACCTGCACCCTTACAATCCGTCCCCTGAGTCTCCCTCTGGACCATACCTTTGAGAGACTTTCTCTCCTGGACTTTCAATCCCTCTCTCTGCTGCTGTCAGTCCCATGGCTGCCTTTACTGACCTCTAATCCTGGCTCTGCACTGACCTCCCCTCTTACTCCCCTACCACCGATGGTGCAACGTGAGAAGAGTAATCTATGTTAACTTGCCCCCATTCCCTGGGCCTCAATCCTCCTTCACCCACTCATCGCATTCTCCTTGCTCCTCCTAAGCACTCCAAATCACCAAATCTAACAGGCCCTTTTTAGAGTGCCACTCATTCAACTCCCCTTTGACGTGTAATTCTGGCAGGCTGTATTTTCCAAAATGGCTGCAACGATATCTCCCACTCTAATGCTCTAGAACCATCCAGAAGTAAGTCTATTCCCCACCCCTTTCTCAAAGGGGGCCTCCGTGACTCCTGCTGTTACCATAGAGTGAGGAGAAGCAGCTTAAATGACAGCTAAGGCGAGGTCATAAAACTAGGATGGGCTTTCAGCCTTATTCTCTTAGGCAGAACTTCATTCATTCTGAGAACCTAGCAGCCATGTTGTGGGGAAGCCCAAGGCACTGTGGAGGGATGACCTGGAGAGGACATGTGGCCGTGGCCCATAGCCCTGGCTGAGCTCCCCGCCAACAGCCAGCACCCACTTGCCAGCCACATGAGTGGGCCACCTTCAAGTAGGTCCTCCAGTTCCCATCAAGCCACCCAGCTGGCACCTCTTGCTCTCCTGTCATTTTTATATCCCTTGGCTGTCCACATGCTCTCTTTCATTATAACTTAACAAATTAAGATGTAATGTTTCCACCCCCAAGGAAATCACCTCTAGTTTGTCTCATTTTTACGGCATCCTCCTGAGGTCCCCTTGGCCCCAGTGGCTGTTCAGTGTTCTGAGACCACCCACATGCTGTTCCCAGGAACAAACTGACCAACCCAGCCCTGGGTCGCATGGTCACAGCACTGCCATGCTACATCCTCTCTGCCACTGCTGCTCAAAGGGCCACACCTACCCACCAGCCTGGGGCCAGTTTCCCTGGTACTGCCTGGATCGCAGAATGAGGAGGAAGGCAGGTGAAAGGGAAGGTTCTCACCTCCATCAGGAGAATGTCCTTTGAGCTCTGCATCTGCACCTTAGGGTGCTGGACCTTCACAGCTACTGTCCGGCCGTCATGCAGCACTGCCTTATGGACCTGGGCCAGGGAAGCGGCCCCCATAGGGGTGTCATCAAAGCTCACAAACAAATCAGGGATCTGTCAAGAGTAGAGAGAAGGTGGAACAATTAAGATGACTGAATTCAGTGAAAGGGGCCAGGCGGACAGGCCAGAGCTGTGCTGCCTGATGCCCCCACCACAGATTTTCTTCTGTCAGTTGTATGTCAGCCCAGCTCCTGCTGCCAGAGATTCGCACCAGGCATATGGAGGGTGGGAGACAGAAAACACATTGGAGAATGTGTTCTCACACGTGTACAAAGGTGCCCTGAGCACTTCCATTTAAGGCCAAAGAAGTGCTATCTAGAACAGCGGTCACCAACTGGTGGTCCACAGACCACTGGTGGTCCATGAGGTCTGAAAGGTTGGCAACCGCTGGTTTTTTTGTTTGTTTTTTTAATATATTTTATTGAATTTTTTACAAAGAGGAAGACGTGCCCGCAACCAAGGCACATGCCCTTGACCGGAATCGAACCTGGGACCCTTTAGTCCGCAGGCCAACGCTCTATCCACTGAGCCAAACCAGACTTGGAAGGTAACCACTGGTTTAAGGAAATCTTTGGAGCAGCGGTCGTCAACCAATGGTTGTGAGGTCCAAAAGGTTGGTGATTGCTGATCTAGAATGTTCAAGAAATGTGCATAATCAACCCATGTAATTACCTACCACAGTATCTCCCAGGCTCTTACATACGGATACTAGAGGCCCAGTACATAAAATGCATGCATGGGGGGAAGGGAGGTCCCTCAGCCCAGCCTGCATCCTCTCTAATCTGGGACACCTCAGGGGATATCTGACTGCTGGTTTAGGCCCAATCCCTGTGGGCCTGGTCGCCCCCAATGACCCTCCCCTGCTGGCCTTGTTGCCCCCAACTTCTCTCCCCTATAGGCCAGTTGCCCCCAACTTCCATCCCCTGCCAGCCTGACCTCACCCCCAACTGCCTTCCCCTGCCAGCCTGATCTCACCTCCAACTGCCCCCCACTGCCAGCCTGATTGCCCCCAACTGCCCTCCCCTGCTGGCCTGGTCGCCCCTAACCCCCTGCCAGCCTGATCTCGCACCTAACTGCTCTCCCCTGCCAGCCTGATCTTGCCCCTAACTGCCTCTGCCTAGGCTCCCACCACCATGGCTTTGTCCAAAAAGAAGTCAGATGTCCGTAAGATGGCCAGTTGACCCAATCTAATTAGCATATTATCTTTTTATTAGTCTAGATTGGTGGTTGGCAAACTGCGGCTCTTTTGCCCCTTGAGTTTTTAGCAAAGGCCAGCGTAGGAGTACCCTAATTAAGTTAATAACAATGTACCCACCTATATAGTCTAAGTTTAAAAAAATTGGCTCTCAAAAGAAATTTCAATCATTGTACTGCTGATATTTGGCTCTGTTGACTAATGAGTTTGCCGACCACTGGTCTAGATACTTAACAGTTAACAGAACCTGGGCTCAGGGAAGCCCGAGACATGGGTCAGATGGAATACTTCCCACCAGGCCAACCTGGAGAGTTCAAGGAACCCTGGCTGGAGACTGCACACCCCATAACCACCTCATATTCCTGCTGAACAGCAGCCTCAACATGGGTCCCCAAGCCCATTCTCAGCTCAGACACCTGGCAGAGATCTCAAGGCTACAGGCCCAAGCCGTGCAGTTGGCCCTCATCTGCAGTGTCACCCAAAGGTAGCCTTGGACGAATCCCCTGCCCTTTCTATGCCTCACTTTCTCTATGAAATGGAACATATACCCTTATTCTTCCATCTTCTCTTTCCTTCTGCCTTCCCTCTTTTCTGAATAGAAATGCCATACCGCCCAGCTGGCGTGGCTCAGTGGTTGAGCATCAACTCATGAACCTGGAGGTCACAGTTCTATTCCCGGTCAGGGCAAGAGCCTGGCTTGCAGGCTTGATCCCCAGTAGGGGGCTTGTAGGAGTCAGCCGATCAATGATTCTCACTGATGTTTCTATCTCTCCCCTCTTCTCCCTGAAATCAATAAACACATTTAAAAAAGAAAAAAAGAAAGAAAAAAAAAAAGTAAAAGAAATGCCAGACCAATTTTCCTGAAGGAAAAGTCTTTCTGACTTGAGTGGTCACACCTACATGATCCAGATATAAATATCTTACCAGATGGGAAGGAGGTCCCCAAAAATCTTTTGCAAGATCGGCCAAGGCTGAAATACTCAGCCCCTCTGTTTCTTGAAGTCCCTCAGTAGCCTCACAATGCCAGAAAGTCAAGACATTTACACACACACAGCTACCCAAATGTGTGGATAGTCACACACCTCCCCTCCTTCTCACACATCCAGGTTGGCAGGCTGTGCCCCCACCTCCCTCTGTCCCCTTCTGCAGCAAACACCTAGCCCCTCAGCGCCTCTCCCCTCCTTGGACTTCAGAAGTTAGATGACCCACAGCCACCATCTCATCCCATTTGCTAGGCTGCACCATCACTTTGCTAATCTTGTCTCATAAATCACTCCCTCCAGCCCTGTCATCATCTTTTAGCTTTCACTAAACTCCATCCCATTTATCAACATCCTGTGGAGGCCAAAGGTCCAGGCAACTTGGGAGGGGCATACACTTTACTGTCATGAGATGGTACGGATTAGCTTCCCTGCCCCCTCCTTCCTCATTGGGCTTTGATCTGTACCCCTCCCAGTGCCCACTTCCCTCTTCTGCCTCAACCATGCACTCATCTTTTCCCTCCTTTGTGAGTTCTAGGCTCCCTGAAGACCATATTCTTCCCATATCATCGACCCCCAGAATCACCTTGAATCTCTCTGCACAAGACCCTTTATCCTGGAACTTGGATTAAGACAATGCAAGACCACCAACCATATACACCTCATTAGAACATCAACTCCCAGTGGGCAGACACTTTTGTCTATTTTGTTCAATGTTGAATTCCCTGCACCTAGAATAGGGTTGGAACTAGTCGGTGACAAAGATTTGTTGAAGAACTGAATCCACTATTCTCTCCATTGGAGAAGAACTGGATGAACTCTTCCCTTTGAAATGACTGGGTCTTCCAGATCCCACATTCCTACTAATCCAAAGGTCTCAAGTGGAAAAGTGCATGTCAAATGTAAGGTTTAACTACGTTACTCCAGGATGAGCCTGGCCAATCAGAACCCTGAATACTCTGAACCACAATGATTGGTTCTGAGATAGACACATGACCCAACTGGTCCAATCAGACTCAACCATTTTACTTTTGTTTGAACTGTAGAAGAAGGGATTCTTTCTTTCTGCTAAAATTGTACTTGAAGCCTAGAGATGCCTGGGGTCACATAGGAGCAACAAAGAGGAAAGCAAAGCCAAGAAACAGAAAGAGTAAATCCTAATCACAGTGGTTGAGCCCCTTGATCTAGCCATGCCTGAATGCCTGCTTAAGTCAGTTTGAGCTGTTTTCTGTCATACACAACAGAAGGGCTCTGACTGATACAGTGTGTTCTCTGCCTCAGCTGGGATAAATTGAAGAAACACAGGTATGGTGCCAGGCATCCCTAAAAGGCTCAGTAAGTATGAGTTCCCTCCTCTTTCCATTCTCTTACTGGGACAAGGGATCCAGGAATAGGAGAACTTCAGCAACGCTCCCGGCTGATATATAATGAGATCACCATTAGTTCTTTTGGGAACCCTCTGGAGTTCCTGCAGGAGCACCTAGAACACTTTCAGGAGCAGAGCTGTGAACTAGCACCCTCACCTCCCAGGCAGATGAGATAGCCCAATCTCCCCATTGTAAAGGGACTTAGGAGTGACCTGACCTCACTCCCTGGGAACACTGGCTCATTCGCTGAGACGGACAACACATCTTCAAATCAGTGTCATTGCAGGGACATTGCAGAGTCATTGCATCGCTAGGGCTATGTGCAAAAAACAGCTGCCAAGAGCACTCCAAGGGGAGGTGGAGAAAGGAAAGGGCTGAAGCAAGCATCGCAATCTCCAGGGTAAGAGGAAGCCTCGTCCACCCTATCCCCAGGAAGGGGAATAGGAAGGGGGCCTCCCATAATCCCCTGCTCCCACCAGGGGATGGAAGGAGTCCCAAACCCAACTGTCAACTCAGCAACCTGAAAAAGGCCCAGCTCTGAGGACTTGTCTAAAAACCCAATCTGACCAGTGGAGGCAAAGACAGGCATGGGACATGAGGATGCACCACTCATTTAGCACAGGGAGCCTGTCAGGCAGGTACCCCACCCCACCCCAGCCTGCCCACCACCTCCCAGTGCCCCAGCAGCCATCTGTTCCCTCTCTGTCAGAGAGCAAACTACACACCCATACCCTCCTATGCTTACACACACACACACACACACACACACACACACACACACACGCATACAATAACTGACTGCTAGTGGATGTTCCTAGCTGGCTTATAATAAAGGTAATTAAAGATTGGTGCTACAGCCTATAATTAAATATGAATAAAGTATCTCTAAATGGAACCTTGATTCAAAGTGTTCAGTGGAAGTACTTTAAGCTGATAGATAGGAAGGAAAAACAGACCCTGTCCTGAAAGCAGAATTACACCCCCCACGCAGCTGAAACAAATGCAATCCCCCTCCACTCAGACCTGGTCCCCCAGCCCTTTCAGCAGAAAACCATTAGCAGAAACAACTGCGGCATGGACAGCAATTAGATTCAAGATGGGCCTCGGCTGCCTCCAGTCAGTGCAGAAACCTCTCTCCCTTAAGGCTTTCTCCCCCCACTCCACTTAGCCTCCCCCCGCCCCAACACACACACACACACACACACACACACACACACACACACACTACCTTTTATTTTCCTCTGGGTCTGGTGGCAAAATCAATTAAGTAAAACAACTGCATTTTAAAATGACTAGTTATGTGCTTTTTAATTACTGTCGGCCCATGATTCAAATATATCGATGTCCTTGTCTAAAAAAGGAAAAATGATCAGGAAAAAGGGTTTCTCTAGATTTGTATGGTCTGTTTTTGTGGGTTTTTTTTTTTTTTTTTTAAGGGGTGTGAGGGGAGATTAAGGGGTTTTTTTTAGAGCAGAAAACATGAAGGGCAGGAAACAATGTGTCACCCCCAGGGGCCTGCAGGCTGGGGCTCAAGTGAAGACTTGAGCAATCTCTTCAGCTGGGGTCCAGGAATCGGAGACCACGCGACAGTGTGCCCCAGTGCAGGGCAGAGGGAGACCAGAAAAGCCAGCATGCAGATTTCCACGAAGCCAGGCGACTAAGCAATGTTCACATTGAGCAGCCAAACACTGGCCAGGGGCCACATTCTGCCCAGCATAAGGTGAAGGAAGTCAGAATCTTCTGGAGAAGCCACAGTGTGACTCCTGGGAGTTCCACGTGAGCCCAGCCAGCCTCGCTCAAGTCCTTGCAGGGTCTGACTCACCAGTTACAAAATGGGAGATGTCCTGGATTTTTCCAAGATGGCCCAGTTTCACCTATTCCATCCTGTTGTCCTCATACTCATTCACATCACACCTACTCTGGGTTCAGAAACCACATCGCTTGCTGTAAGGTAATGCTAGCAAGTCTAATAAGCCCTGAGCTGGCTGGCTGCAGAAGAATCGGCCTACTTGAAGCAGGCAAAGCCAGGCCTAGATAGCAAGGCCAGGCCACTCCCACTTAGGAGCTTGGGAGACTGCCCAAGGCACCATGGCATCAGCAGTAAAGGACATCCGGCTCTCCAGGTCCTGAAATGGACCCCCTCATACATGGCTACAGCCATCTACCACAGACTGATAAGGAGAAAGACTAGTCCCTGAGCTAAGAGAGTGGCTGCAGTCAACCCCTCCCTCAACTGAGGCAGACAAGACAGCTCCAGCCAGCTAAGGTTCTGTAAAGCACTACCATCTTGGGTGGAAAACCTACCACCACCTCTGACCTGCCTCTGCTTGAAAGTCATCACTTTCTCTCAGCGTCTTTTCCCAGGGGCCTGCCCCAGGCACCCTTCCTCTCAGTCACCCTAGTGGCTGATAACCCATTTTGCTGCAATTCCTTCTTCTACAGCTTAAGCATGCCTAGCTTATATCGCACCTGTTCAGAGTCATTCCTGTACTTTCCAAGATAACATCTGACAGTAACAGCAAATGGGTGGCACATGCGCCCTCATTCCCCCTCTGGTGGTTTTAAATTATGTTCATACATTTTTAAATACTCCTGTTTTTGAGAAGTGGAGCCTAGCCAAAACTGATTTGGCTCAGTGGATAGAGCGTCAGCCTGGGAACTGAAAGGTCCCAGGTTTGATTCCGGTCAAGGGCATGTACCTTGGTTGCGGGCACATCCCCAGTAGGAGGTGTGGAAGAGGCAGCTGGTCGATGATTCTCTCTCATCGATGTTTCTAACTCTCTATTGCTCTCTCTTCGTGTCTGTAAAAAGTCAAATATATATATATATATATATATATATATATATATATATATATATATATATTTTAAAGATGAAGAAGAAGAAGAAGAAGAAGAAGAAGAAGAAGAAGAAGAAGAAGAAGAAGAAGAAGAAGAAGAGGAGGAGCCTATTTCACCTGCCTTGAGAGTAAACTGGACCTCAAGGCACACTCCTAACTAACAGCATCTGGAGGAAGTGATAGTGCTTGACTTCCTGAGACTGTCACTATGATGTCCTCCTTGCTCTCTCTCAGATCGCCTGCTCGAGGGGAAGCCAGCAGCCCTGTCAGGAGGACACTGAGGCAGCCTCTGGAGAGTCCAGGTGGTCAGAAACTAAGGCCGCCTGCCAACAGTGAACCACCTTGGTAGCAGCTCCTCCTTCCCCACCCAATCCTTCAGATGACACCGCCTCAGCCGACATCCTCACTGCACCCTCATGAGAGACTCTGAGCCAGAACCTTTCAGGGAGCCTTCCTGACCCACACAAACTAAGAAGTCAAAAGTTTGTTGTTTTAAGATGCTAAGTTTTGGGGTCATTTGTTATGCAGCAATAGCTCATTAATACACCCCAAACATATCCATGCCAGACCTTACAATCACAGCATTCCTTTCTGCTGGACCCAGAGAATGCCTCTGGGCAGCCACTATCGAGTGACTAGAGTGAATGTGTAAAATGAAACCAATGTTCCATTCCTTACCTTCAGCCAGTCAACAAATACAGGGTGGGCCAAAAGTAGCTTTACAGTTGTGAACATGTGAAACAGAGTTTATTCTTGTACTGTTATTTATTAATTCTTGTATTTTCTCCATACAAACAACTGTTAACCCACTATTTTTACTGCAGGCTAGAAAATACCACATGCCAGAAACCATGCTGGTACGTGGGCCAACAAAACAGACACAGTCTCTGGCCAAGAGGAGACCACAGTCCAGCAAAAGGCAACTACCTCTGAAAAACACACCTGCATTTCAGCAGGGCCTGCTAGAGACAGTGCCCCTGCCCACGGCTGCTACACCCAAACCCAAAGAGGCTCTCTAGCTAGGTAAGAGGGGACCTCCAATATCACCATGTAGACCCTGGGGGTTCCGGGAAGAGGACAGGCACCCAAGTGTCTCTCCCTCCCCCCCACCCTCCACCCGTGCTCCATAGCTGCCCTGCCTCCTATCCTCAGCTTCCCACAATAAAAATAACAACAGAAACAGCTTGAGAACACATAGGCCTTGTCTTCCATGGAATCTGTTCTTCCTGAGGTTCAGAAAAATCGAACTGTTGGTTCTGCAGAACTAAGAGGTATTGCTACTGCAAAGCTGGGAAGAAAGAAGGAAGTGACAATGGCAGAACCTGAGGCCTTTTTGACAATGGTGAACCCCAGAAATCACCAGCGTTCCTATTTAACACGGGGAGTGGCATAATGCTCAACTCTTACCAATTGGCTAAAGAGCCTCCGGGTACAGGACCTAATGGGCCACCTGGCTCTGCCCAGGGCATCACAGGAGAGACCGAGCTTCTCTCCTCCCACAAGAAGGTGACAAGCAGCTGACAAAAGGAGAAACAAGAAGCCGGGACCAGCCATGCCCTCCGTTAGCTGTGAGACCACCAGCTGGCAAAGAGAAGGGGCCTGAGAGGCAGTAAGGCACATGACTCCAATGCAAGCTCTTCGTCAAATGCCCAAGCTGAAATGCTGGCTCCAAAATGCACCAGTTCCAGCAGTTATATAGCCCCTCCAGACCTCAGTTTTCTCTTCTATAAAATGGGAATTTTAATACCAAGCTCACTGAGTTGTTGTATGAGACAACATACATAAAGTGTCTGGAGTACAGCCTATAGAAGACCCCAATAACTAGCAGGAGTAGTGGTGCCCCATCTGACGCCCCCCAGGAAGAGAGCAGAGCAGAACAATGACAAGAATCCTGCACAGCCAGCAATTCTAGATCCCCGATTCTGCCCGGTCAGTGACCATCCTCATTGAGCCAGAGGCTGTACCGGCCTCCTGACTGACCCACCCACCTGCATTCCTTCCCCCTCTGACCCAGCCTCCATTACAGCTAAGGTGAGTTTTCCAAACATAAGCTGATTATGTCACTTCTCTCTGCTTAAACCACTTCACCAGCTTCCCAGGGACCAAAATCCTTTACATGACCCTGCCCATCTCTCCTGCCCCATCTCTCCCCTCTGACCCCAGCTCTCGCTGCCTCTTCCTACCTGCCTGCTGCAGGACTTTTGCACATGCTGTCCCCTCTGCCCAGAAGGTTCCCCTCCCTCCTACTCATTCAGGTAACTCCTACTCATCCTTCAAATCACAGCTCAACTGTCACCTCCTCAAGGAAGCCCCCCTGTGTACATCCCCAGAGTTCACATGTCCTCAAGAGCTGCACTTTTGCCTCAGTTTGTATTTGCTTAATCTCCCTCTTCCCTTCTAGACTGTAGACCTCCATTTTTGCTCAGCATTGCATCCTAACACATAATTAAACAAATGGAGGTGAGGTTCCACTTTCCCTAACCTATTCTTGGCGAGGGAACTTGGGCCTCCCAGCTGATCCCCGACGTGGCTGGCATTCCTTCAAGGTGGCTGAAGGAGCCTCCCTGGTGCTGGGCATGTCAACAGCTGTGGTTGGAAGAACTCTATGGAAATGTTGTGATAATAATGATTAATAAAAAGCAGATAAACACCCTGTGTGGCTGGCCAGCCTGGGAAGCCATCCATTAGATCTGTCATTCATTAGAGATGGGGGAGGGGGCAGTGCTCAGCTTAAGCAAACCTCCTGTAAATTGTAGGCTGCGGGCACTGACATTTGATAAATTATTCTTCATAATCCACCGTTGGCTGTCATAAATCTAATCTTTCAACATTCCTCATCTTAATAACTTGTGCAATCTCACAGGGTGACGTTGACTATGTCTCTGCCTGTGACAGAGATCTCTGGGGTAGAAGTAACCAGAGACCCCACACAGTGCAGTGTGAAGCTGGGGCAGCCAAAGCAGAATACAGAGGTCATGAGCTTGGAGCCATGAAGGCCTAGAGGTCAAGTTCATAGACCATGCCAGGGCCAACGGGCAGAATGGGGCAGGCTAGCTCTATATCCTCCCTGTAAGCATGCTCCCGTGAGGACCTATCACCTCTCCTTGAACTCCGGTTTGGGTTGGTATGAGGGATGTCAGGATACCTTTGCTCTGCCAAGCCTGAATGGTCAACCATGGATAGTTCCTTATAGATGCATGTTTGTTGCCTTTAGATGACTCTGATTTGATTCTCAACTTTCTTTTGAAGTTAGATAAAGGAGATATAACTGCCCCCATTTTAGAGAAAGGAACATATTTGCTAAAGGTCATTTGTTTATTCATCTGTGTATTCAAATGTGTACTGAGTTACTAATATGTGCCAGGCACTGTGCTAGTCTCTTGGGGGCTCAACGAGGAGCAAGTCCAAATTGGGTACAGCCACCACCCACTGGATCATAAAATCCAGTGAGAAGACAGGAATCAATCAATAACCACAGACAAACATAAAATGGCCAACTCTGATAAATGCTATGAACAGAGAGGTAGCTGGTACTATGAAGAACCTGTGTTCAGAGGATTAAACCTGGGCAGGGAGGACTTCCCTGAGGAGGTGTCAAAGAGTTGAGATCTGAAGGGCAAGGAGCCAGTTACCTCACTGCAGAAATGAAGGACACACCGTCCAGGCAGAGGGAACAGCTTGCGTGAAGTATACATGAATGGAGTAAGATAGGGCAACAGGAGAGAATCAGAAAAAAGATGCCCAGCAACTCCCAACCCAGATTCCAGGATGGCTTGGGCTCTCCAGGCTCCCCTATGGGAGAGCTCCTCAAGCATAGATAGCTCTGCCCAGAGGGAGAAGGCCCGGCCACAGAGGCTCACAGCCATTTCTGGTGAGGCCCAGGAATTCTCAAACCTGATGAGCTCACCGTCACAAGTCCTTTTTGCAACAACCTTCAGATGTCCCTACACTCAAAAACATAGGAAGAGAGGCAATAAGGCATAAGCATCCTTTGCCATCAGGACAGACTTCCTTATGTCCTGGGAGGTGGCAAGATACCACCTAGCAAATGAGCCTCGGCTATGTTCCTGTGCTCAGAGCCCCACACGAGAGTTCAGGTAACAAAGTCCACAGTCTTTCTGGAAAATCTGTACAGGTTTATCTCAGTAAGAAGTTTTCCAGATGCACTTTGCAAGTGATAACAGCAGAACCCAAAGATTTTTATTTTTTAATTGGTTTCAGAGAGGAAGGAAGAAGAAGAGAGAGAGAGACATCAATGATGAGAATCATTGATTGGATCCCCACTGGGGATCGAGCCCGTAACCCAGGCATGTGCCCACACCAGGAATCAAATCATGACTTCCTGGTTCATAGGTCAATACTCAAACCCCTGAGCCACACTGGCCTGGCAAGGGCCTAGGGGTTTTAAAGAGAGGTAAGTCCAGACTTCCTGGGTCTACTGGGAAAATGCCCACATCTAGGGGGAAGCAGCCATACTACTGGCTTGACCCAGCAAAGAGGACCAGTGGTTGAGAACTCCAGTGCCAGTGGCCTCACCTGCCAATGTCCAGCCATGTGGCAAACTACTTCTCTAATAATTACACCTACCTGGTAGGGGCCTTGCACATGTTAAAGGACATGAAGCATCTAGAGCAGAAGGCAGCCCACCATCGCCTGGGGGCCAAATCCTGGCCACCACCTGTTTTTGTACAGCCCAAGAGCTAAGAATGCTTTCCACATTTTTAAGTGTTTAAAACAATCAAAAGAATAGCATTTTGTGACATGTGAAATTATACAAAATGCAGTTTCCCCATCCTTGAAGGAAGTTTTCCTGGGACACAGCACGCTCATTCATCACCTGTGGTCCATGCCTGCTCTCATCCTGCAGTGGCAGGGTTCAGCAGTTGTGACGGAGTGTGTGGTCTGCAAAACCTAAAATACTGACTATCTGGCCCTGTGGGAGGCAGAAAAATGCCCCCCCTCAACGATGTCCATGTCCTTAACCCCAAAGGTGTGATTAAGGGAAGGCTCTGGAAATGGAGAGAGTACCCTGAATTAGCATGTGGGCCCAATGTAATCACAGGGTCCTTATCAATCGGAGGCAGGAAGGTCAGTGCAGAGATAAGAGAAAGGAAGCAAAAGTGAAAGGGTGAGAGGGATGAAAAGGCAGTTGAGGGGGAAGAGAAAGAGAGGAAGAGGGAGGGAGGAAGCAAGGAAGAGAGCAAGAGTGGGACAGAAAGAGAGCTTAAAGATTGCACTGCTGGCTTTGATGATGAAGGAGGAGCCACAAGCTAAGGAACAGAGGCAACCTCTAGAGCAGTGATTCTCAACCTTTCTAATGCCGTGACCCTGTAATAGAGTTCCTCATGTTGCGGTGACCCCCAACCATAAAATTATTTCCGTTGCTAATTCATAAGTGTAATGTTGCTACTGTTATGAACTGTAATGTAAATATCTGTGTTTTCCGATGGTCTTAGGCTCTACAGCAGCGGTTCCACAGGTTGAGAACTGCTAGCAGGGTCGCCTAAGACCATCGGAAAACACAGATATTTACATTACAGTTCATAACAGTAGCAACATTACACTTATGAATTAGCAATGGAAATAATTTTATGGTTGGGGGTCATCGCAACATGAGGAACTGTATTAAAGGGTCACGGCATTAGAAAGGGTGAGAACCACTGTTCTAGAAGCTAGAAAAGGCCAGCGCAGAGATTCTCTGCTAGAGCCTTGAAGGAGCGCCGCCCAGCCAACACCTGAATTTTTTAACTCCTGACCCACGGAATGGGAAGATAATAAATGTGTCTTTTTTAAGGCACTAATTTTGTGGTAAATTGTAACAGCAGTAATAGGAACCTATTACAGGCCCTTTACAGGAAACGTTGGCTGACCCCTGTAGAGCATTAGTGTAACACTCCTCATGTATGTCTGTTTTTATGCTTTTGCAGTATTTCCCAGGGCAGTGGTGAGGCTACAAGGCTGAGGAACAAGTCAAGGGATGCACAAGCTGGGGGGAACACAGGACAAGTGTGGACCCCAAGATGTGGCACCAGGAAAGTATACCAGGCTTCCATTCTGCAGTGCCAGGTGACAACCCAGCACTGTCCCTGTTTCCCCTTCCAGAGTAAGAGGTCTTTGGTCCCCTGGCTGCCTCTACCCGGCGTTCCTTCCCAGCCCCCAGGTCAAATCCAAAAACCTGCTTGGCTGTAATGACCTCTTCCCTAGCGTCTCTTCCCCAGGAGCCCAATTTTCTCTTAAACTTCTCACAGAACCACCAGTCTCCGTTCACACACTAAAGACGGAAGTGCAGGAGGGCCAATGAAGGACTTCTCACCACAGAGATGGTGACACAGGTGA
Organism: Pipistrellus kuhlii; assembly: GCF_014108245.1. Taxonomy (NCBI): domain Eukaryota; kingdom Metazoa; phylum Chordata; class Mammalia; order Chiroptera; family Vespertilionidae; genus Pipistrellus; species Pipistrellus kuhlii. The sequence goes on from NW_023425404.1 coordinate 9,446,898, forward strand.
CTGACTCGAATGAGCTGCCTCAGCTATTAAAGCAACAGTCTCTCTTTTTCCAAAGACAGTGGACACACACACACACACACACACACACACACACACTCATTCCTGATGACTTTTTTAAATAACTGGAAACCAGGAACCCAATGGGGCACCAGTCTATCATTGTTGAACCCCAAATTGCTCTGTCCCACATGGACTCTCCAATGTGGGGGCCACCAACCCACCCATCCTACTGAAAGGAGAGAGGGAGCCACTGTGCAAACCCCAGCCCTATAAAAAATAAATAAATAAATAAATAAATAAATAAATAAATAAATAAAATCCTTCCCCAGACTGCTAGCAGGGTCACCTGTTAGCACACTTGCCCCCACTTCCCCTTAGTGCTGTGGTCCTTTCTGAGGTTGCCCCCCACTGTTCATGTCAAAAGCCTGGGAGTCGATCATGGCACCTCCTTCTCCCTCAGCCCCTCCCCATTTAATTCATCTTTAACCTTAAGTCTCCAAAATACATATGTCCACTCCTCACCTGAGCCACCATCATCTCTTGCCTGGAGGACCACAAAGCCTGGTCATTGGTCTCCTGGTTTCACCCATTCCTGTATAAGCCACTGCAGCCTGGACATGCCGTTCTCTGTGTGGAACCTACAGTAGCAGCAACCTGGATCTCCTGACATGCCCTGTGCCCTCTCTAGCCTCCCTCATCTTTCAGTGTCTCTCTGCCCTGCCACCACCGCCCCCTTTCTGTCCCACCCTGAGGCCTCCAGATTCTCTTCCCTCTGTCCCACCCTCTCCTCCCCTAGCTATACCCTGGTCTCAGCTTAATCACCACATCCTCAGAAGGGCCACTCGGGCTGCCCCAAACTCAAGCACCATATACTTTTCCCCATGGCATTTATCACACGCGTCATTAAATGTTCCTTGTTCTGATCGCTGGTGCAACATCTGCCATCCCCTACAACTAGACCATAAGCACCATGAGGGCAGCCTGGCCACCCCATCACACCCAGGGCCACACAACAGACGCTCAATAAACATCTCCTGAGTCAACACATGGATCAACAAGTGGTTGGTGAGGTCCCAAAGGGAGAAAGGCTGCGGAGGCCCAGACACACAGGAGCCCCTGCCTGCAGGTTAGCCAAGCTGTGCTCCCAGCCGAGCACCTGCCCCCACTTGGCCCACTTCCAGTTCCAGGCCCAGAAGGCACAGGCCCCTCTGGTCTCCCTCAAGTTCAGACACCTCCCTGAGATGCCGCCTGCCAGCAAGGACATCCTCGGCCTGCCTCCACCTCTCAGTTCAGGCACTCCACCTGCCCAGAATTCCCTTCTGCTGCTTCCCCAGACCACAGCCCCCGCACCTGCTCCGGTTTCCCCTCCTCCAGGAAGCCCTAACTACCCCTCTTGCAGCCCTACTTGTGGATCCCCAAAAGCTATAGCCCAACCTCAGATGACTTTCTCTCACCTGATGTTGACCTCTTGTTGTCTACAGCCCATTCTATACCTAAGATGCAAGCTCCTCTTCGGAGATGTCAGAGTGTGTCATGAGTACGGCAGCCCACATAGTACCTTCCTAATACTCTCCCACCCCATTCATACTACTCTGAGTAAGGGGACGGGGTGCTGGTCCCACCTCTGCCACCAACCAGCTTCTTTGGGTCTTAATTCCTCACATGTAACAGGAGGGTGCTGGGGTACGTGACCCCTGACAGCCCTCCTAACTCTATGACCCTATAACTCTTACCTTTCATACCACTCTCCCTAACTGTGCCCTAGCCCAGCCCAACTTTCCTTTATATACGTGTGTACCCATACATGCACACTCAAATCTGCATCAGCTTACCCTCCCTGGTGACAAATGCATGCTCACACACATGTACACACACCGGAAGTCGCCTCCAGAGTGGCACAGGCCAGGCCACTGAGGGGCTCTCCTGATTCAGGGCCGCCTGAGGCAGAAATCACCAGGGGAGCCTGGCCTGGGATGCCGGCTTGTTCCCGAAGCTCCATGAATAAAGAAGCAGGCACAGCTGGCCTATTCATAATCAGCATAAAAAATTGATTAGCCCTTTCCAGATTAAACATTATTGTTTCAACGATGAACATAAATCAGGCCGACGTGGAGGGCCTGCCTCCCCCGGCTGCATCAGGGAGATAGCGAGTGCGGGCAGCCAAAGAGAAGGGCTCTTACCTCCTTGGAGAAGGGCACAGCACTAAGAAGCTACACAGGAGAGCAGACCACCATCTCCCTCTTCACCAGCCCAGCCTGCGCCCACAGGGGGCAGCACCTTTCCCAGAGGTGAGATGGAGGAGAGCCCAGCAACCCAGCGCTTCCACAGCCATCATCTCATTGGCTCTTAGGCAACAGAGGACCAGGGCCTGCCCCGGGCATAAGGGGAGGTGGCCGACTGGCATGATGCCAGAGGAAAGAACATGGCCCTCAGAGGCAGGTTGGGTCTCATGGACCCATCATCGTGGCCTTGAACCCAGCCCCTCCCCTCCGGAAAGCAGCCTCTGTAATTGAAGCATGTTTTTCTCTGTAGTCAGACAATACTCAGATCCGGTTCCCAGCTGAGGCACTGTCTTGCTGTGTGATCCTGAATAAGTTACTCAGCATCTTTGTTTCTACATCTGGGGGAAAAAATGGGGAAAGGAATACCTACCTCGCTGAGCTGTTATGAGGCCTCAATGAGACCTTGTGTTTGAAAACATCTAACTTGTTCTAGGGACACTTAGTAACAATTCAGTTCCTTGACCATCTGCCTGATCTGCCTCCCACCAGGAATGTGGAGCGGGGCCCTAAGCTACAAGAGTGAAACTGGGCTCCTTACAGACAGCAATGGAACGCAGGGGTCAGGAGCGCAGGTTCTGGACTCAGTCTGGCTTTTGCTCCTGACTCTGCCTTGTCCTATCTGTGTGACCTCAAGTTTGGGACTCAGCCTCTCTGGCCATGGGATGCTCCTCTGTAAAATAAGAATAATAGGACTTCCCCAGACAGGGCAGGTGTGAGGTTCATGGGAGATGTGCCTACAAAGTAACACCAGTGAGCACAACCCTTAGCCCTTCCACCTACTCCATCAGCCTGACCGCAGTTCCCAGTATTTGCCCCTGTAGCTGCAGGATGGACAGCCCTCAGGAACACACTACTTGAGGAGTTAGGAGGTTGGTGTATAAACACCCTTGGCCCTTAGGTGGGATCATTCTAAGGTGAGTGTTTGGCACCATTTCCCCATTGTCCACCTAGTGTTGGCAGCTAGTTTAAGACCACAGCCACCAGCAGCCTTCCGTCCCTGGACCACATTCCCCGTCCCCCCCTGGCAGCACCTGAGCATCCCACAAAACCACTTTCACTGGAATCCTTGTCTGAACCGTCTTCTGGGAGAGCCCAACGAGGATGAGCACTTCTCCCGCCATGAGCACTCAGTCAAGGTTGGTAATCACGTTCACTGTAAAACAGGGCAGGCCTGGGACTCCTTCCATTATCGCTCCTACTCCAGCCCTCCCGGTAAAGACAACCCTCTGGCTCACACGGAGAAGCATCAGAAACCACTGCCGTCGCATCCACCTGCCCACACTGCCAACCCAGCCCCGAGCAGCCTGCAGGAGACCACTCCCCTCTCCCTGTGCTAGGGAAGGAAGGCCGAGAGTCCACTGAAGGAGAGGAGGACCTGCTGCCCCTCTCACAGTCCCTGAGCGCGTGGGGTCAGCTGACAGGGCAGCTCCTTCAAGAGCGGTGCTGTGCCTTCTGTCCTTTGGTTTGTGTCCAGCCTGAGGCACTTGCTCTTAGCTCCAGGAGCATGGAGGGTGAGAGAAAGTGGGGTGTGGGGGAATCGGCCCTGCCCAGACCCAGGAGACAGCTAAAAAAAATTTTTAAAAAAAGGCTCCATTGCCCTTGCTGGTTTGTTTCAGTGGATAGAGCATCTGAAGAGTCTCAGGTTCAATTACAGTCAAGGGCACAGGTTGTGGGCTCGATCCCCAGTAGGGGGCATGCAGGAGGTGGCCAATCAGTGATTCTCTATCATCATTGATGTTTCTATCTCTATCTCCCTCTCCCTTCCTCTCTGAAATCAATAAAAATATTTTTTTTTAAATTCTCTTTAAAAAAAAAGTCTCCATCTGCCAGGTATGGATGATAATAAGAGGGTCCTCGCATGGCTCCTGCCTTGGGCCCCTCCTGCACTGTTGGCTGACTGTGCCCAAAATGTCTATTCTTCAGTGGTGGGGGCTTGTACACACATGTTCATAGGGCTAGCTGATCTGACTTAATACTACTTCTTGGGCCTGGATCCTGTGGTGACCCCCTAAAGCCTGTGGTGACCCCCTTGACCCACTGCCTATAGCCAGGCTACTACCTCCAAGAGACCAGTCCCAGCTAGCAGCTGCCTGGCGGGAGGGGTGGGGACTTAGGCACCAGAGCCCAAAACCGTTTCTGTTTCTTTTAGCTGCGTGAATGTGGCTGTTAATTAACCTCTCAGGCCTCTGCTTCCTCACTTGGAAAACCGGGATGGTAAAATCTCCCAACCCTGCAGAATTATGGTGAGAGTTAGAAACAATATCTGTAAAACATCCAGCAACGTGTACTACATGCAAGCACCGAATAAACAGAAACTGTAACGTTATTATCCACTGACATGAACACGGATGGTTTTTCCAGCCATACCCATCTTTATGCCTTTGTCTGCCTTGCTGCTTCCCACCACATCCCAACTCTGACTGTGGGGATGACATGAGAGGGGTCTCATCTCCTCACGCTGGTCTGAGAATGGACATCTCAGGGCTGCCATAACAAACTGCCATTCACTGGGTGGCTTCAAACATCAGAAATGTACTGTCTCGTGGTTCTAGGTGCTGGAGGTGTGGAATCAAGATGTTGGCAGGCCTGTGTCCTCTGAAGGTCTGGGATTTGCTATCCACCGGGTACTGCACTTTCAATGAGTTATACCTTTCCATCCTCGTCAGTCCTATCAATGTGAAGGTTCTATTATCGTGCCTGTTTAGAGATGAGGGAACTATGGCTAAGAAAGAACTAAAGATACAGTTAGAATGTGGTAGCATTTGGGTTTGGTGCAAGGCTCTCTGACTCCAAGCCCATTGCATAACCTTCATGCCATACTGCCTCAGAAATGATCCCTTAGCTCCTAATGGTTGGCAAACTCATTAGTCAGCAGAGCCAAATATCAACAGTACAACAATCGAAATTTCTTTTGAGAGCCAAATTTTTTAAACTTAAACTTCTTCTAATGCCACTTCTTCAAAATAGACTCGCCCAGGCCGTGGTATTTTGTGGAAGAGCCACACTCAAAGGGCCAAAGAGCCACATGTGGCTCGCGAGCCACAGTTTGCTAACCACGGGTTTAGAGAGTCCCAGTCATACCCTCACATGGCCCTCCACAGGCTCCTATGAAAATGCCCCAGGCAACAATGCAACCAAGACCTGGGCAGAGCTGGCTCCTGAGGACTTTAGGCCCATAAAACCACAATGTCCCACATCGGTGCCTGTAACAATCCATAACTGAGCAACTTGCATGCCGGGCCCTGTGCGGTGCTCTGAGGAAACCCAGGATGGGTGGGCGAAGACTTGCCATCCTAAGAATATAAACTGAGCATTGAGAGAACCAGAAAGCCAGGCTGAAGCAAGAGGACCACCCGTGGGTCAAGCCCAGTGCTCGGAATTCCAGTCCCGCCTGGTCAGGAGGTCAGGGAAGGCTACGAGGGGACAAGAGCTCAAAGGAGCTCATCAATCCAATTCAGTCACTTTTATTAACACCTACCACGTGCAGAGTCCACACTATAGCCCACATGAGATTCAAGATGAGGAAGCAACCAACCTCAGTGCGTGAGAGCTGCAGCAGGAGACAGAAGTGCCCGGGACACGAAAGAGCCATTAATCCTCCCTGGGGTCGTGAGGGGCCAGGAGAGACAAAGTTATCAGAAATGGTCCCTCAGTTTCCCATTTGTAAGAGAACAGTGCCTATTACAAAGGGTTTTATTGAGAAGCTGATTCAACTTGTAAACAAGGCCCGACGCCTGGCAAGCAGTCAGAGTGTGCGTGTGTTGTTGTTGTTAGACCTGGAGTTTAAAAGATGAGAAAGAGTCCAGCCAGTGTGGCTCAGTGGTTGAGCATTAACCTATGAACCAGGAGGTCACAGTTAGATTCCCAGGGAGGGCATGTGGTCAGTAGGGGGCATGCAGGAGGCAGCTGACCAAAGATTCTCTCTCATAGTGTTTCTATTTCTCTCTCCCTCTACCTTCCTCTCCTAAATCAATAAATGTTTTTTATTTTTATTTTTTTTTTAATGAGAAGATGTCTGATGAGCAAAGAAGGAAAGCAGGTTCATGGAGTGAAGTCCTGTGCAGCCAGGATGGCACTGAGTGATGAGTGGAAAAGGTACGAGGCTGCAAAGAAAGTGGGAGCAGCTCCAGGTCACTCTCTGGGTGTCTATCCTGCAGGCACGATGGAGATGCTCCTGAAGCTGTGCAGATTCATCCAGAAGCCACAGAGCACTTGATGGAGGGGGACTCAGAGACTGGGGCTGCAGAGCCTGAGGGAGGGCAGCGTTCCGCATGGGGCTGGGCCAGGCGGGCCTGGGGAAGAACCAGTGGCCACGGACCACAGTCTCCTCCAGTGACTAATGCTTCCTGCCAGTCATCTCCAGTCCTTAAATTACCATTTATGGCCAAAATCGCTCTCTCATAATTGATTAAAATCTTCTTTTGATGTTTGGCATTACTGGGGAAAAGCTGTTTTTTTATTCTTCATTATGTTTTTAATATAAATGTATTTTTTATTGAGAACTGCTGGGAAGGCCACATGAGGCCAAGTCGGGAGGGAGGGTCATCTCTCTCCCTCTGCCCCAGGCCGGCCACACGGCTTTGTGGCCACAGGCTCCTCCTGTTCCCAAAACACTCACAAGGTAGCCTTTTTGGAAACTCTCACAGTGTTTCCCAAAGTGTGGTACGCGTACCCCCAGGGGTACAGAAAAGTTTGATGGGGGTACATGTTACACCAGAGTTTGGTGGGGATATGTACTGCACCGTGCTTAGCTGTGTCTAATTCTACGTTCTCATGAGTACGAGGGGTAATCAGAGTTACGAAAATTATAGAAGGGGTACACATATGTCAAAAGTTTGGGAAACACTGCCTAGAGAGACAAAGAAACTGGGTACTAGATCAAGCAAGTGTGCTGAGGATCAAAGGAAGCAAATCCAGACAGCTGAAGCCCTTGAGGAGGTCCTCAGCCCAGGCCAGTGGGACAGCCCGGGGAGGGTGGGGGAGGAAAGGGGGAGAATAAAAAGGGTGAGCCAGCCTGGACCAGGCCCTTTCCAGTGTGGAAGAATGGGGACCCCGGGGGACTGGCACAGTGCCTGGCACAGAGGAGGGCTCAACAGATATTTGTGAGTGAATAAGAGAAGGCAGCAAGGATTGTGCCTTGGAGGCACCTGTTGTCAGGACAGGGAAAGTGTTCTGCTAGCCACAGGCCCCATGGGTGGAACTGACCCCTCTACCCTAAGCACTTCCCTAGCCCTAGTCATCCCTGCTTATGCCCCACACCTAGCTACTCCAGGACAAGGAAAGCTGAGAGCAGCTGCCATCCTGACATAGCACAGCCACCCTGGGCACCAAGTGCTCTTCCTCCACCCCCTCCTCCATGGAGTCAGCCCTGGGAACCAAGCACACAAAGCAGGTGCTGCTGATGGACCTCTGGAAACCACAGATGTCAAAACTGCTTGGAGGAGCTGCCAGTAGCCCCCCAAGATGAGGATTATGGGAAGGAAGCAGGGGATGTCCAGAAGTTAGGGGACAGCCCATGGAGGTTTCTAACAGTGGAAGGAAAGGGGCTGCCACTGGATGGAACGCTGGGGACCCATCAGGGAGGGGAAGAGAAAGGAAGATGGTTCTGGCAAAATAGTAGTATCTGGAACAGAGAACCAAACCAGGTATCAGGAAACCTGGTTAAAGACCCAACTCTACCGTGTATAGTCTCAGAACCTTCGTTCCTCCCAAAGAAAAAGCACCCTACATTAAGACAGAAATAATGGCTAATATTTGCTCACCATTTGATATGATCTGTGCCGGGTATCAATTATTTAACCCCTGCAGCAGGTGTGGTTATTATCCCAATCTTACAAATGAGGAAACTGAGACAGAAGATAAGAAACATCCCCAAGGTCACAAAGCTAATAAAGAAACAAGCAGTTTGGCTCCTGCCCACTTCAGAGGGTCAATATGAATGAAGCCTGAATGTCACGTGGACGCGGGACCAAGGATACACATGTGTAGTTCTGACAAAGGGCTGTGTGGGGAACCATGTGGGTTATGTATGGACTTGGCTGGGTCACAGAGCCCAGATATTTGGTCAAACATTATTCAGTTGTTTCTATGTTTTTGGATGTGATTTACATGTAAATCCATGGACTTTGAAAAAAGCAGATTGCCTTCCATCATGTGGATGGGCCTCATGATGGAAGGCCTGAATAGAACCCAAAACTGACCTCCTGGAGCAAGAGGGAATTCTGCCAGCAGATAGTGTTACACCCAGACTTCGTGATCCCCAAGGACCACAAGGGAGCCAAGTCCGATGCAATAAACAAAAGAGCCTTTTCCATGCTAGCATGGGCTCTGTCCCACTCACGCCAGCAGCATGGCGGAAGAGAGAGTGAATTTCGCCCAGTCCAGGGGTTTTACTCTGGTCGGTGGTGATGTCACTGCCTCGGCTAACCCTGATTGGTTGGGTGAGGGCTAGGGTTCAGTTACAGAATGGAGGATAACTCCGCCCTGCCCCACAGTGGAGTCAGGAGCCCATCCTCGCCCCACCCTGCCCTCCCATTCCCCCCTTGTCTAATGTACCTGAGTCAAATCATTGACTCAGCCTACTTCCTTTTAGCATAAACAACAAATACAGTTACCAAGACCCTTAGTACCACAGTTCCCACCAGTACTGTCCTCACTGAAGTCCAGTTCCCCTCCTGCAGGCGTCAGTTCTCCTCCTGGCCTGTGTGGAGCCCAGGCTGGGGATCTCACAGGTGAGGCCACTAGATGCCAGATCCAGGCCATGCAGGAGCTGGGAGTCATGTAGTCAGGTCTGGGTGCCATCTACTTCAACAGCAGTGAGCGTGCTCAGGATTAACAGTGTAGCGTCCCTTTGAGTCCTTGGGCAGTGAATTTCTTTACCCACATTGAGTTCCTGGGCTACAGGGTCTGCGGTAGGCACTGGCAGTGCATCTGGAACAAGCAAACTGCAGAGCCTGTAAGGACTTGAGCAAGGGAATGGTTACCATACATGATCTCCCCCCCCCCCCCCCCCGCAAAAAAAGGGGGAAACTTGTCTCAGTAAGGGGTACACCTGGCCCTTAAAAGGGCAAAGGACAGTGGGTTGGTCCAATTTTCACCGATTCTAGGGTACATTTAGTTAAACCCCTTTTCTAGAGTCTCACTTTTGCCTGTCCTAAGGCTAGAGCCATACTTTGAGATACCTTGGCTACAAAGGTGGGGCTGTTATCTGATACTGACAGCCCAAATCTAAGTATAATCTCCTGGAGTAATCTCCTGACCATTATAGAGGTAGTTTCCATTCTAGTGGGGTATACTTCAACCTAATCTGAAGTGTCTACAAAAATTAGACCTTAATGCTGGTGGTTTAATCTCTGAAATCCACCTACCAATGCTCTCTTGGGGAAGTTCCCTGGGACCCGAATTCCCAGGGGGACCCCCTTACCTTGCTTAGCATTTACCTGTGCACAGACAGTACTTCTAGCAACTCTGCCTCACAGAAGTTCAGAAATCTTGGTGACACTTAAGTGGGTAACCTGGTGTCACTGGGCAACTCTGACCTAGAGCCTCTGGGACCAACAGTCTTGTCACCTGGAGGGTCCACCAATCATCTGGTCCTTCAGTGGCTTGCTTCTATTCAGCCGATTCCTTCTGGCTGCAGTTGGTAACCCTCTTTTCTCTGTGGATGGCACAGTGTCTCCATCAAAGGGCCTGGATTAAGGCCAAAAGTTCTGGAACTGTGCCCAAATGGTGTGGTCCAGGGTGACTACCACTGCCCTTGCATATCAGGTCCCATCCTGAATGTAACTGCTCCCATCCGTGAACAGTACCTTGTTGTCTGTTACCTCTATGCAGTCATGAATGGGTTCCTCCATCATCCTCTGGAAGCAGGCTGGCAGGGTTGATGGCCAGAGTCTTATGAATCCGGACACAGGGCTGGTCCAGGAGAAAAGCTTAGCTCCTGGCCCAGAGTCTGCTTATCTGCCTCCTTCACCAGCAATGCTGTGGTGGCCACTGCCTGGAAGCATGCTGGCCACCCTGCTGCCACAGGGTCCAGTCTCTCAGACAGATAGGCAACAGGTCTCTTCCAGGGACCTGGAGTCTGAGTAAGAACCCCTTTGGCAATGCCTTTTACCTCACTCATGTAGAGGTGGAAAGGCTTCGCGACGTCTGGCAAGGCTAGGGCAGCTGCTGAGATGAGAGCCTTCTTTAGCTCCTCAAAGGCCCGTTGTTCCACTTTGGACCAGTTCAACAGCTGCATTCCCCCAGTATGTGTTCCTTCTGAGGACCACAGTCCTTCTTGATGTCCAAGGAAAACAGGCAGTTTGTCCGGTGGCTTCCTGGACTGATGTACAGGTCCTATCGGCTCTCTCAAGATTAAATAGGCTGCCCCAATGCCCATCAGGAAACTAACAGTCTTGCCTCTCCTAGCTAACCTGTCAGGACATTCTCTTTATAACTTTTATAAAAATCTTATCTTCCAAAAATATATAACCATGCCTCAGATTTTAAAGAAAAGGCAAGGGAGGAGGGAGCAGGTCCAGTACCTGTTCCCAGACCTCTAACCGCTTGAAATTTAAAAAGCCACATTTTTCCTACAGATACAGATTTATCTGCATTTCTAAGCCCTCTTCTACTCCCCCCCGCAGAACATCAGTGAAAATTGTCCAAGCAATCGCGGGGGGTTAAATCATACAAATAATTGTTTTCATATTGTTTTAACACAATTCTAAATAAATTATAAACCTTTGTGATGAATCTATAAAGTAGACACACATGACTGAAACCAAAAATGATTCCCAAAGTTTAAACAACCAAATGTACAAAATACAAGATGCAGGTACAAGCCCAAATTCAAGCTTACAATGCAAAGCAAAACAAAACAGATCAAATATAAAAGTTTCATATGTTACATTAAACATTACTTCAGAAAAACTGACTTCAAAAAATACTGCATACTGCTTATTCTTAACACATGTTATACAGTTTAGCCTGCCATATTCTAGGCATTTAGTTACTGTAATTAACTTTTCCTAATTCAATTTATACTTTGTACTTTTAAAGCTGGCAAGTCAAATATATTTGGCATTTTTTTAGATTAATAACATTACATTTCTAATACATCCTGCTTACTTAGGGTAAAGTTTCAGCAACAGATCTGGTCACACATTTTTTTCAGATCTCAAACTGTTTCTGAAATTCAAACAAAGCACTGAATAATCTCTTTGCAGAAGAGCTAATAGTATTGCGCTCTCCAGCCTCCCCTAGACCTCTCTGCACCAGAGGCACTTTACTAATATTTAAGACAATGTCAGAAGAAATGAATTTTGTTCATAGGTCAATCACAATTCATACTTAAGTAGCTATATGACTCTGCTTAGGTGATACCAATAACAAAGACTAAACATTGTAAGCAAGGCCATCTGGGCAGCTTCACCACGGAATCACCTGCCACTCCCTGCAGATCACTGGAGCAGCACTCAAATGCAAATGAACACATTCTTTAGCTGAAGATTCCCAGCCAATCAGGTAAACTTGTTACAATTACCATCTAGTTTCCACCTCACGGTGGGGAATTTCAAAAGCTGCTTACAATGACTTGGGAAACCAGTTTTAATTTATCTCCCAGTTAATCTCCACCATTTTTAAAACTCATTCTGTACACAGAAAAGAGTTTTAAGCACAGCCCAAAACTATGCCCACTCGTTTTGAACTGGCCTTTTCTCTTTACATGAGCACAGAAATTCTCAGACCGGCCCAGCCCCCCCCGAACAAGGCTGCTTTGGCCAGCCGCGGCCCCAGCCACCCTGCTCAGGCGGCCCCCCGAGGAGGAAGCATGGGTCGCCCCAGCGGCTTCCCGGCTCCGCCTCTCCTTCTCCAGGCAGCCAGCAAAATTAACCCAGGTGCCTGCTCCCTGAGCGAGGCCACCACTGCCCAGCTGCGCTCCAACGCGCAGACTGAGCCCCGCGGAAGAGCCCCCTCCGACCCAACGCCGCCAGGGGGCCCCGCACCACCACGCCGGCCACACTTCGCCAGCTCCATCCTGGGGTGCCATGTCGCCCGCAGATACCAAACTCAGACCTGGGAAAGGTTCCCGTCACTTTCTGCAGGTGAGGCAATGGCTCATGCTGCTCACCACGTCCTGGGAGAGGCTACCATCCCTCTCCTCATGTGAAGGTCCCTCTAGGGCCCTCCCAGGAGGTCAGAACATCTTCTGAGCCCTCCTGCCCGTGGTCTTATGGTGCGTCCACCAGACGTATTAGGGCACCAATTCCACGAGGGGTTTTACGTCCCTCCAGAGCGCTCACACAAGGACAGACAAACACACCTACCGCGGCCAGTCAGGCTCTCTGGATCGGGATCCCTCATGGTCCTGGCTGGGGATCCCAGATGAATTCCCCCATATGTTACACCCAGACTTCGTGATCCCCAAGGACCACCAGAGAGCCAAGTCCAATGCAATAAACAAAAGAGCCTTTTCCATGCTAGCATGGGCTCTGTCCCACTCACACCAGCAGCATGGCGGAAGAGAGAGCGAATTTCGCCCAGTCCAGGGGTTTTACTTGGTCGGTGGTGATGTCACTGCCTCGGCTAACCCTGATTGGTTGGGTGAGGGCTAGGGTTCAGTTACAGAATGGAGGATAACTCCGCCCTGCCCTGCAGTGGAGTCAGGAGTCCATCCTCGCCCCACCCTGCCTTCTCAATAGCCCTCGGACTTGAAGGGCAACATGAGCTCTTCCTGAGTCTCCAGTCTGATGGCCCCCTCTGAAGCCTTGACTTGCCAGCCTTCATAAGTGTATTCTTTAAAATCAATTAATCAATCTCTCTCTCCCTTTGCTTATTTATCACACACACACACACACACACACACACACACACACACACACCCCTTGTTGGTTCTTGTTTCTCTAAAAGAATGAAATACAGCTCTGATAGAGCTGCCAGAGCCTAGAGGAAGGGATGCCCAGAGGGGCCAACTTCTCCTAGTTCTCACACAGTTCTCCATCAAAGACCCTGTGCTTGGACCTGCAGAGATGATAAGTATCATCCCAGGGTTTGCCATCACTATCTATGCCAGGGGTGAGGAATGCCTGGCCCTCGAAATCATTTGGTCAGGCTCTGCCAAGGCATCAAGAGTGAGTTAATTAAATGGCTGACCAAATATAGCAGGCTAATTTTTAAGTTGATAATTTTGTATGACCTACAAATGATGTTATAAATATCCAAATGGCCCTTGGCAGAAAAAAGGTTCCCCATCCCTGTTCTATTTCTGCCACCCTGGCCCCTGGCCCTGAGGCCTCCACAAAAGTCCCTGCTCCAGTCTCTACACTGCCCTCACCCAGTGCTCCCACCACCAGGAACCCCTTGAACAGACCAGGCAGCCTCCTGTGACACCTCCCACCATCCACCTTTGCTCCTGCTAGTCCTGATGCCATGAGTGTCTTCTCTGCCACCCTGCCAAGCTTGATAAATTACTGGTGTTCTTGGAGGAAGAGCTTCTTTTTGTCTTTTCTAAACTTTTGCTTATACCTTGACTGAAACAAGACAAAAATGTCAGCCTCCACCTGTACCTACAGGTTCATATGAAACAACAGGGTGTGTAGTATGATGAGTGGTAGTTCTCTTCTACATTTTCATAGCCATCCCGGTCAAAGGGTGCATCAAGAATACTGAGCCCTACAACACCCAGCACTGCCCTTGGGTAGTACTGGAAGTTACAAACAAGGTCAATTCTAGATCCCCACCCGATGGAAACTCAGGGGTAAAAGACTAAGGAAACATGTTTCAGAGTACACAACTCAAACCCTGATATCCCATCACTAGTATAAGCAGTGCCCCTAACAAAGGTATTTTTATGTTCCACTCCAGTAGCTGACCTCATTTCCTTGTGTGTGTGTTTTCATAGAATTTCAAAGCTAGAAAGAACCTTATCTAATACAACAATATTCCAGAACAATAAACAAAACTGAATCGTTTACTAAAATGTACTGTAGTGATATTGGGCTTTCTGTATGTGTAGGGAAAGAAGGAAAGAAGGAGGGATATGTTGTCCCCTGACCAAAGATAACTGTACCAGCGCAGTCAACAATTCCATCATCTCTTCCTAAATCCCCCCTGTGACTCCTATTCCCTAGCTCTCCACCAAACCACAAACCTCCTGCCTCCACCTTCCCCACCTATGAAGGATGAGCTCATCTCCGATATTACTAAATCTGTCCCATTCCATCCTACTTAGCTCAGATCCTTCTCCAAGTCTTCCTCTTCCTCGGGCTTACGTTACGAAAAGAACATTCTTTTTTTTTTTTCTTTTTTTTTCCCAGGTTCATAATTTATTGTACAAATTGAGTATCACATGATGAGTTGACATTAGCTTCTCCAGGCATGGGAAATTAATAGATGAGGTACAGTTTATAATCTTTTCATGTTGCTTTCACAGCTGGAGTTTTCTTGGACCGTAACTTGAAGTACATAACCAGCAAAGCAATGCTTCCATATGTGGCTATTACACAATTCATTCTACCTATGATAGTGTAAGAGTTGAAATATTTTTTGATACCAGTGAACTGGAATTGGGCATCAGCTTCTGGACCTGCCATGATTTCAATCTCGCTCAAAAGCACGAACTCCGCAGGCTGTGTCCTTCAACGTACCACGAAAAGAACATTCTAAGACCCTTCATAATGTGACTTCAGCCCCAACTTTGCAACCTCAGCTCCACAAATTCTAGTCAACAAGACCATTCTCCATGCACTCTCTGTGCTTTATGCTTTCTCGTGCCTACACCTTTGCTTAGCCCATCTCATTACTCAGCAATCCTCTCCTCCCAACTCCATCTCCTCTAATCTCACCCATCCTTGAGAGCCTGGGTCAGATGCCACCTGCTCTAGAAAGCCCCTATCCACCCAAACGTAATCTTTCTCCCTCTTCTTGTCCCATTCCTATTCCCCCTCCACACACACACCCTCCCTCTCTCTCTCCTGTAAACTCCATGGGTACTTATATGGCCAAGTATTACAGAGATGAACGTACTTCTCAATGACCCCAGACTACAGGGGACATAAGTAGGTCCTGGCTGTACCCACAGCTTTCAGCAATGTGCTCTTCTCACTAAATGCCAGTTGCTTGTATAACAAAGAGAGACAAGAAATGGAAGAACCAAGGGAATGGTGTTAAACCACAGAACTACAGGCTGAGTCTGGATGGGGACCTCAGAAGATGCCTAATCCAGAGAGGGAAGGTGTAAGGATGGCTAGAACTCTACCAGGCCTTCCAGCTCAGAGCCAAAGGCCTCATGACTTAGGCCTGTGTCTTTCCCACTCATGGTGCAGAGGCATTGGCCTGGGCTCCTTCCACAGCATGGACCATGCCCAGGAGTAGAAGGAACCTGAGTCTCATCCACTGGTCAGGGCTCCCCTCAGCAGGGAAGGCCAGATCCTAAACACCCCTCCTTGATTCTCAGGCTCAGGCGCCATCTGCTGGCCAAGGTCAGCACCACATCTGGACCCGCAGCCCCAAGGGCAGTCAGGGCACCAAGCCTGAGGCCATCCCCAACCCACTCCAGACCCAGGTCACTTTTGAGGCTGCAGAAACAACCCCACCTCCTAGAGTTTGGGTTCCTGATTGCTTCCCAGAACCTGTCCATCCAAATGTAAGCCTAATATTCAAAAGAAAAAGAAAAAGAGTAAGATTATTTCTAGTAACATTAGCTGAGAAACTTCTAAGACACACACATGCAAACACATAGAAAACTGATTTCCAAAAGGATTTCTGCCGAACAGTTTTGTTACATAAAAGACAGAGCACTGGCCTGGGTATCAGAAGATCTGAGATCTTATTATGGTTCCTGCCTCCCAGCTGTATACTTCCTGTCCACGCCAATCCTTGTGCCAGGATGGTATTCCCTCATCCCCTCACTTGCCCGCACCTCTACACTGCGGGCACTGGCTGCAGCCTAGGGACTTGGACTGATCCAGAGCTGACTCTAAATCATGCAACCTCACTCTCACCCCCCACTCCCAAGTCTGGACACTTCTCAGGGCCAGCCATATCCACCTTGGACAGGGATTGGCCTGAGGGCACTATTGACTCTTTAAGATCGCTGCTAATGGGAGAGTCCCCAAGAGGCATAGCTGTGACCAACCAGCCCAGGCTGGAACATACCAGCCTAGAGCCACCCGCTCTTCTTTCCAGTCTGAGATCTAAGGATGCTACGTCGTCTTTGAGTTCCAGGTAACCTCAAAGCTCATCCAAGAACTCTGGATCAGCTTCCATTAACCATGCTCCTGAAACCAGGGAGGAAATGGACCTTCCCACTGAGGGTCCCAGGGCAGTCCTGGAGCCCAGGGTCAGTGGGGCCGCTCCAACATCTTCCTGGGGGAAGAGCTGCTCCCTGAGAAGTGTCACAGGAGGGGCTGAGGAGGAGGGAAGTGCGAAGTGAGTGACTTTCCCCGCCCTCCACCCCCACACCCACCCACCCTGCTCCCCGCCCAGCCCCTTTCCCCTCCCTCCACCCACAGACTGAGAAAGTGTGTCACAGGGAACAAATGCCATCTTCCCGGGTGGGAGGAGGAGGAGGAATGGGAGGAAAGGCTTTGATTGTGTGCCTGTGGAGGCCAGGGTAAGAAACCAGAGGTTTCTG
This sequence comes from Pipistrellus kuhlii, assembly GCF_014108245.1. Classification (NCBI taxonomy): domain Eukaryota; kingdom Metazoa; phylum Chordata; class Mammalia; order Chiroptera; family Vespertilionidae; genus Pipistrellus; species Pipistrellus kuhlii. The sequence goes on from NW_023425404.1 coordinate 9,463,797, forward strand.
AGCTTCCCAGCTGTGAGGGATGCCCCCTCAGAACCGTGACCTTGTCATCAGCTGCCCTTTCTCAGAGGGCTCAAGACAACCCATGGGCAGAGTCACAGGCCACCACACTCAGGACTACTTGGCCAGGTGGCCTGGAGAAGAGGCCCCAAAGATGCAAGTGACATCTTCCAACCCCAAGCATCCTTTGGCCGGCTGGGTGGGACCACCATGACTGACACCCTAAACTTCTTCTCATCTCACTCCATCATGGCTTAGAGAGAGCCACTGACCTGCTCTAGCCTCCCTCTTGTCCCTTATTCATCCATTGCTTTATTAAACAAACACTAGCACCTACTATACACCAGATACTGTTCTGGTGCTGTAGGTACACGGTAAAGGGTCTTTATCCACAGGCAAGTCGACCTCCAAGGGTTAATCTGCTAGCTTTCCTCCCTCGCAGCCACCCTCTCTGAGCTGCCACATGCCAGCAATGATGCTCTTCACACTGTGATTACAGTGATTTATTTAGTTTTAATTTGGGGGTGAATCTCGTGCTATTGGAAGCGGGAAGCCAAGAATCTTTGCAAGAAGCAAAGCCTTGCATGAGCCTCCGCAGTGCTAATCCTTTCCCCTCTCCCTGGGGTCCCTCCACCCTAACCCTGCTCCTCCCAGCCTGCAGCCTGCTCCTGACTCCAGCTCTTCGCTCAATCTCCCCCATTTTCCTCAATGGGAAAGAAATCCAAAAGGTTTCTATGCTCCCCCTCCTGTGTGATCTAGGCCTCCTCTAGGCCAGTGGGACATCTCTGGCTGGATGCTAGGCATCCGATACCAGCTCTACATTCAGAGACAAATATCCAGGCCAGCTCCATGCAGACCAAAGAAATGGAACAGTTGGTCTTTATGAAGCCTCTGCCCCGACTCTCCATCTGGAGTAGCCTGAGGAAGCTGTCCCTCCAATGGTGCATTACACAAACGCTGGCACTCACTGACACCAGATCCTGTTCTGTAGATACAGAGTAAAAGGACCATAAGAATCTTCTCCCCAAAAACTTTAGTGCCTGCAGTGGAACCTCCTAAATATAATTAACCAAGCCACAAGGTGCACAAGTAGAGGAAGCAAAGTTGTGCAGAGATCATAGACGATTTCACAGGAGAGCTGGGTTTGGTCAGGATACTCAGCACTGTACTGGCATTTGGTAGAAGGGAGGATAGATGGATGAATGATCAAGAAACACAAGGACTCCCTTGACAGGGAGAGGATGGGGTAAGACATTGCAGGCCGAAGGAAGACCATGAATAGGCAGAGGGCTAAGGGTACACGTTGGGTCTGAGTAATAACTAGCATTTGTCGAGCACTTGCTCCAGGTCAGGGATGGCTCTACAGCACTTTATATTCATTACCACGTCTAATCTTCACAACAACCCTATGAGGAGAACATACTCTCCCATCTTGCAGATGAGAAAAGTGAGGAGCCAGATAAATAATTTGTGCATGGTCCACACCCATGGCTCCAGAGCCTAAACTCTAAAGCCACTGTGCCTGACCCAGACATAGTCATGAAATGGATGGGCAAGTTGAAAGTGGATGAGGTGGACCTGGCAAATGGGAGGCATCAAAGGCTGTAAACTCATCTCAGCAAAGGTATTAGCTGCTCGGGGCTTGACTTTAAAATTATTTTGCTCAGAAAAAAAATTCTAGAAGACCCAAAGGATTCTCTATCAAAGAGGAGAATTGCAAAGAGAGTAATAGGTGAGGGCGGAGAGGAAGTCTTTTTAGTAGATATATCTGAGGTAGCCTACACAATTTGTAGGGCTGGGCCTAACCCACAGCTCAGCAACCTGAAGACAGCTGCTCAAGCCCCTCCCTGTCCCCAGAAGCAAGACGACCAGAACAGGCCAGCGAGGGCCCGTGCCACTGCGCCCAGTTCAGGGTCCACACATCCTGCAGATCACTAGCAGGAGTCCAACAAAATGTGATCTGGGCTGTGGACAGAAGGACCCCAGGCCCCTTCTCTGTTGCGCTAAGCATCAGAATAAAGATCAGAAAAGTGAGGTTGGAGGAGGTAGGTTCTTCCTTAGGAGGAAGAACGTTTATAATGAGAGATGACTAACAAAAGAAGAGACCATTAAGGGCAGCAGATGAGAGCATGAGCTTCCCATCGCTGAAAGTAATCAAGCAGGGGCTGATGGCTGCCTGCCAGAAATGTTCCGGGAAAGCCAATCCACCTAATGATGTGGCCAGCCCACTGACAGGATTACAGAGCAGTATGCTGGCATCACGTATTAAAGTGCCCTTGGGCATTTTACCTTAGCACCTAAGCCTTCATCCGTCTCCTGCCAAATGGGGTCAATAGCAGTACCTACTCTTATGTTTGCGAGAGAATTAAGTGAGATAGTGCATGGGATGAACACAGCACATGAGAAACCCTCAATAGTTGATAGATATTAGGTTGAACCAAACATATTAGGCTGCAGTAGAGTATCACTTCTTTCATATGGTCCAACTGATATTTTTTACTGAGAAACACTGGTTCCTTCTAACCTCTTTGATCTGAGCACTGAAAGCTGTGTGAAGTGTGGTTCCACACTAGTAGTGGGTCCTCAGCACCTGGCAGCGAGAATCTGCCAGGGCCTTTTCCAAAGCATACCGTCCCAGGGCCCAGCCCTCCTGGCAGCGGCGGGTACCTCCTTGCCCAGGTCCTCGCGGATGACCTGGCTGACCTCTTGCATGCTGCTCTTCGGGGCCTGGCTGTGCAGCACCTTCAGTGTGCTGGTGTACTCCTGAGGCAGCAGGTAGTCCAAGGCTGCCAGGTGCTGGCCCACCTTGATGAAGGTGCCCCGGTTGGCACAGCAGAGCTCACAGAGACGCCGGGCAGAACGGAGGTGCACCTGCAGGGAGGCAGGCCAAGACCAGAGAGGTGTGAGTGGACCCTGTCCAGTGGACACTGACCCTCTTGTCCCTCTGCTTGGGAACCCTAATTTACCCTCAGAACATACACACACACACACACACACACACACACACACACCTTCATTCACTTCTTCTAGCAGTGTTCTCCTTCAGTCATGGTACCCAGAGCACTCAGTTGCAATCTCATACCAAGGCTGGCCTTCGCATATGGCCGGATGCTTCCGATCTCCTTTCCATCAAACTTACCTGGTCTGGACCCCACTGCCTCAGAAACGAGTGTTTGTTCGAGGCTTTTAACCAAATCTCATCTACTAATGATTCATTCAAAGGTGCATTGCCACCCAACCCTCAGACATATTAATAATACTATCCATATGGGGGCCTACAATTTATAAAACATAATCACTGCTGAAACTGGTTTGGCTCAATGGATAGATCATCGTCCTGCGGACTGAAAGATCCCAGGTTTGATTCCAGTCAAGGGCATATACCTTGGTTGCGGACACATCCCCAGTGGGGGGTGTGCAAGAGGCAGCTGATCGATGATTCTCTCTCATCAATGATTCTAACTCTCTATCCTTCTCTCTTCCTCTCTGTAAAAAATCAATAAAATATATTTCTCCACCACCAGGCAGGCTTCCCCCACCACATCTCCTCACCACCCAGGCAGTGCAATCTTGCAGGTGGGAAGCCCTGGGCTGAGTCTTCAGTTTTGTCCTGGTTCACTACCCTTGACCCTAGCGGGAGCAGCTGCTCTGTGCGTTTGCTACTTCTGTACCCTTAGAATCTCCGTTTACTCCTTTTAGGAGTAAATTGCCTCTCACTAGTTAATGATCCTTTTTATTAAATTTTTCCCATTCAAATTATTGGCATGACTACACTCTGGCGTATATAAAAGGTTAGCCCCTGAAATTGAATTTGAATAGATTAGGGTAAAAAAGAAGGGCATTTCAGAATGAGAGAACATAACCACATGCATGTGTGTGTGTGTATTCATGTGTATGGTGTGGGCATTTGTGTGCATGTGTGTGGGTTTGTATGTAAGGAAGTGAGTGCATGCATGTGTATGTGTGTGCATGTGTATTTGTGTGCAGGCATGTATGTGTGTTTGTGTACATGTGCATGTATATTGAACACTTTTACCATTTTCTTTTGACAATGCACATCTGCATTTGTCTGCCTTTGGTAACCCTCAGAAAGCATCAGTGTCACCCTGCAAGCCTTCCCACCAGGGAACAGAACCAGGGTTCTGCTGCCCCTCATCTGTGGCATAAGAGTCTCAGGTAGGGTGTCTCTTGGCACAAAGTGATGGTCACCTTCAGGACAGTGTCTAGGTAATGCTCTGCGTGGGCCATCTCTGCCATCTTTGTGACACAAGCCCAGGAAGGCCAGTCTACTGACTCACCAGATACTTGGCACATCCGCCATTAAGGTAAATCATGTGTGTCCCCTGTGCGCTCTGTGTACCTCAGGGCAAGCCCTGCATGTGTCATAGTGTGGGTTGATGGTGACTATAGGTCAAACACACATAAAGCCATCATCCGTGGAAAATGAGTCAGCATCTACTTGCTACTCATATTTCAACTAAAGAGGCCCCAAAATCACCTTCAGCCAGCTTCTAAATAAACACACACAGTCACATGAGGGTGAGGGACACTGCCACTCGCCAAAAAATTAAAATGCTCTTTTAAGGCCAAATGACACCAGAGAGAACCAGAGCAGGCCCTCTGCTCTCCAGGGTCTTTTCCAGCTCCGGCTCCTGCAGCTTCACTGTCCTTTTGGAATCAGAAGGCAGGTACCACTCAGCATTTTAAGAAACTACTGGCTCAGTGCAAACCCATTCCCCCCCACCCCCCCGCCTTTTGGCATCATTTAATTTGGTACCTTAAAGAGCTAAGCCTGCTGGGAGCAGGAAACATACAGGCATTCTCTCCTACCCAGGATCCGGTCCATGACCATGCAAGTGTGCTCAGTGAGAGGCACAGCTTCCAGGGTCTCCCGACCTCTGCATACCCTTCAAACTATGCATCTCTCTGAGCACTTACACAGGCATTCATACCAGGAAGGACATGCAGGTAAACAAAAGTCAGTTTATAACAGTTCTGTCCAACAGAACTTTCTGCAGTGATGCAGGTGTTCTGTGCCTGCACTGTCCAATATGCGGCCAGTAGCTCCATGGCCTCAGTGGCCACTGAGCACTTATAATGTGGCTAGTACAACTGAGGAACTGAATTTTTCATTTTATTGAAATTTAAATCATTTACATTAAAATTGCCACACGTGGCTAGTGGCTACCATATTGAACAGCTCAGGTTTATAAATTAGTAACAACTATAGTAAATAAATAATCATTTTTAAAATTATTATTCGTTTAAACTAAAAAAAAAAAAAAAAAAAAAGTTACCCATTTCTCCTATCATTGCCTCTTGCAACTTCCAAGTTGTTCTCTGTATCTGTAAGCTTGGTTTTGTTTTGTTTTGTTTTGTTTTGGTTTGGTTTGGTTTGGTTCTACACATAAAAGAAAGAATTTGTCTCTCTGTGTCTGACTTATTTCACTAAATTTAATGCCCTCACTATCCATGTTAGTGCAAATGGCAAGATTTCATTCTTTTTTATGGCTGAGTAATATTCCATTGTGTTTATGTACCACATTTTCTTTAACCATTTATCCATCCATGGACACTTAGGTGGTTTCTATATCTTGGCTATTACAAATAATCTTGCAATGAACATGAGGATGCCTACATCTTTTCAAATTAGAGTTTTCATTTTCTTCATATAAATACCAAGAAATAAAATTGCTGGGTCATAGGTAGTTCTATTTTAAATTTTTTTTAGGAACCTCCATAATGTTTTCCATAGCAGTTGCACCAATTTACATTCCTACCAACAGTGCACAAAATTTCCCTTTTCTCCACATCCTCACCAACACTGGGATAATCATTTATTTAGTGCCCCTTCTAAGTACTATTTCTGGCCCACAGTAAACATTCAAATGTAGGTTGTGGTGGTGGTTATCATTTTTAAATCTGTATAATATCTCTGTAAAATGACCTTAATGTGTATCTTTAAGGATGAAAAAATAATCCCAGAGAGGTTCAGGGACATTCCCCAGGTCCCAGAGCCAGTAGTTGGTGAATCATTTGGTGTGCTCACCCAGGCGCCAAGAAGAGGCATCAATTGAATTTCTCTGTGTACAAGCATTGTGGGGAGGCAAGAAGTACAACCAGGGTCCTCATGGGCCAAGGGTTTACAATGTAGACCAAGAGATGCACATGCACCCATGAAACTAAATCACCAAGGGCAGGCAGGAAAGGTACTGCCGAGCTCTCCCAGGTCTGATGGGTGCTGGAGAGGTCACCAAGGTGGCCGTGGAACTTGAATCAAGTACAGGCGGTATAAAAGTCCAATGCAAGCAGGAGCTGGTCTTAAATACAAGAAGAGGGGGATCATAAAACATAATGATTAATAGTTTTGGCTATGGAATAAAAAAGTCCTGGGTTCAAATCCTGATTTCCTACTGACTTGCAATATACCAGGGCCAAGTTACTAAACTTTGGAGCCTCAGTTTTCTCATCAATAAAAGAAACGTGATAACTGGTTTGACCAAATGGAGCAATGAATTAAAAGCTTAACACAGCCGAAACCGGTTTGGTTCAGTGGTAGAGCATTGGTCTGCGGACTGAAAGGTCCCAGGTTCGATTCCGGTCAAGGGCATGTACATTCGTTGCAGGCACATCCCCGGTGGGGGGTGTGCAAGAGGCAGCTGGTCGATGTTTCTCTCTCATCGACGTTTCTAGCTCTCTATCCCTCTCTCCTCCTCTGTAAAAAAATCCATAAAAATATATATATATATTTTTTTTTAAAAAGCTTAACACAGGCCTCATGTATATATAATCAGTGCTCAATAGATGAATAAAGAAAAGAGACCGGGGGGGGGGGGGGGGGGTGGCGCAGCGAGGAAAGGAATCAATCTTCCTTGAAAGATGAAATTTAAAAAAATAATAACTTGAGGCCCATCTATTCTCTATACTTTATTCAGTTGAACAAGTCTGGACCACAATCTAATAGACAGAAATAATAGTTAATTTCAAGCTGTGTCATCTAAATTGTAAAGCATCCGTGCATAAGAGTAGCTATTAAGGCCTATTCTAAATACACCAATTTCAGGTTCTCTTCCCCAAAGATCTCCCTACTTCTGCTACTACCCTAATACTGACCACCCTTTGCTCATTAGAACTGAGTGCTGCCCTTACCCAGCACCTGGCTTCACTGACTGGTTTGGGTGTGTCACTGCAGTGTATCCTCCCACTCCCCCACCCATCTCTGCCCCAAAAATGGCAGAAACAGCTGGTATGGTCTCTCTGCCCCTCCTCCAGCTTCATTTTTACTCCCAGCTCAATAACTTGCCTTATGATTATCTCATTACCAATAACCTTGCTGTAATGAGTTTTAATCTGCCTTACATTAATTAAAAACACTCTCATTAGTCAACTTGGTTTGGGGTTTGGGAGGGGGCAGTGAATAGCTAATAAAATCAACTCACTGTTGATTAGTTATTGATTGGGAGGGATAGAGCCAAGGCCTAAGGAGGGCAATTCTTGACTTGTGTCTAAATCCCAAGAGCAAGGGTCTCGGCCCCCAACCTTGGCAGAAAGTTACCAAAGTCAGAATGAATCAACGGGGCTCCCCATCAGAATGGGGTGATATCCCCAATGGGATTTAGGGGTGAGTGTGAACGGAGTGGAAAGAGACAGTCAGACACACATATATACAAACACAGGAAGAGTCAGTGAAGGAGAAGGTGACAGACAGATCCCAAAACAGACAAGGACCTTTAATTCATTCTTCTAGTCAAAAACTCAAGACCCAAAGGAAATACACTTGATATATTAACAGTGGCATCTCTGGGCTGTGAGATTACATGAGTATTTTTCCTTCTTTATAGCTTTTTCAGTATTTTCCAAATTTCTTTAAATTAATATATATTATATCAATAATGAGGGAGACCATTTTTTTTAATCATTCCTTCTTCAACACCTTCTGGAAACAGAAAAGTCCATCTGATTTTTTTTCCCTTCAGCCTTAAATGTACAAGACTCTGCCGCACAAACTTTGGTGCCGAGGGAGGACTCCAGCACCTCCTCCCTAATATTATAGGACACTGTGATCCACATGTGTGTTTTCATCATGAACATGGAATTGCAACTCTCCCCTCATGCCAAGAAATCAGTACAGGATTGCCTGGAAGGTCTCCTTTCTGAAGTCACCCTTTGCTTTAAATTGTCATTTAGAAAACAAAATAAAATTCATCATGTCTTAGAGGAAAGGAGGAATAGGTTGCAGTTTCTAAATGTTTTGAAGGAGACTTGACCACTCCTCAGAGTGTCCTCTATCTCTCTTCTCAGCTATATTCATAGTGTTCCTGGGAAGGTTAAATGAGGTACTCCAGGCAGCCAGGGTTGGCACTGCTGTACTGTTGTAAGGGCACTGAGGACTTGTTTTAATGAGATACTGCAAGACAGACACAGTCACAAAGGAAGAAGTTTCACTCACAGTTCCCAGCAGCAGGCCATGCAGGGCAACACAGGAAGCAATAGGGTTGGCTGAGAGTACCGGGAGGGAGGAGAAAATGTGGGCAAGAGCTTTTATTGTAGATGCCATGGGAAAGAATAGGTGAGGGAGAGTAAGCAAGATTAGGATTGACAAGATTAAATAACTGCAGTAGGCCTAGAGGACAGGGCATGTCCCTCATTGTTCGGTACCTGGTCCTGGCGTAAGAGGGGCAGGTGAACAGTGTCCCAGAGAATAACTGCTCAAAAAAGGAGGTGGTTGGTGGCATGGGCTCTGAACTGATGGGTGTGCCTCTGAAAGGCATGCTTCCAGGTGAGGTGCTTGCTATCTCTATGAATCAGTTCCTCCAGTGTCAACAAGGCCCCAGATGTCAAAGGACCAAAAAATACAGGGGAAAACAACATGATAAATGCAATATTCTAGGTATATTCCTTCAGGGATCTCATTCAGGATAACAGTTGTAAATACCATCTACCCACTAACATCACACATGGGTAACTATACAAGAGTTATTTTTAATATTCTGTCTCTTTAAAGGTAATCAATTAAACAAAAATAAAACAATGTAATGTAGAGTTTATAATACATATAAAAGCAAAATGTATTGCATCATAAAGGCTGGAAGAAAGTATAATATTCTAAAATTCTTATATTCTGTGATGTATTGATAGTATAATGTCATTTGAATGTATACAGTGACAAGTAAAAACTGTATGCTATAAACTAACATAACCACTAAAATAACAAAAGTAATTATAACTCATAAGCCAAAACAAAGAGATAAAATGGAATATTTTTCCTTACTGAGTAGTATTCCATTGTATGACTATAACAATTCATGTATTTATCTGTTAAGTATAAATAAAACTGTTATAAACATTCATGTACATAAACATATGCTTTCATTTCTCATGAGTAAATACTTAGGAATGTGATGTTCAAACTGTTTGATAGGTATGTTTAACTTTTTTTTTAATATATTTTATTGATTTTTCACAGAGAGGAAGAGAGAGGGATAGAGAGTTAGAACATCGATGAGAGAGAATCATCGATCAGCTGCCTCTTGCACACCCCCTACTGGGGTTGTGCCCACAACCAAGGTACATGCCCTTGACTGGAATCGAACCCAGGACCTTTCAATCCGCAGGCTGACGCTCTATCCACTGAGCCAAACCAGTCCTGGCTGATAGGTATGTTTAACTTTTTAAGAAATTAAATAATTCTGTGAAGTGGCTGTACCATTTTTAAATTCAAATCAACAGAGTAGCGAGTTCCTCCACATCCTCCCAATGTTTATATAGTAAGTCTTTTTCATTTTAGTCATTCTAATGCATGTGTAATGTTACTTCATTATGGTTTAAACTTATGTTTCCCTAAGAGTAATGATGTTGAGCATATTTTCATCTGCTTATTTGCCATCTTTATATTTTCTTTAGTGAAATGTCTACCCAAACCTTTGTCCATTTTTTAATGAGTTGTTTGGTTTCTTATTATTAAGTTGTAGGAATTCTTTAAAAATTCCATATACGAGTACTTTATTTAATATATGACTTGAAAATATTTTCTCCCAGTCTGCAGTTTGTCTTTCTTTTCATATATATAAATAAAATCTATCATTTAGAAATTTCTCCTAAAAAAATAATCCAAGGCATGAAAAAGAGAATAGTTAAGTAAATTGTGTAACAGTTATACAATGGCATATTAGGTAGCCATTTTATCTTTTTTTTAATATATTTTATTGATTTTTTAGAGAGAGGAAGGAAGAGAGATAGAGTTAGAAATATCAATGAGAGAGAGTCATCGATCAACTGCCTCTTGCACACCCCAGACTGGTGATGTGCCCGCAACCAAGGTACATGCCCTTGACAGGAATCGAACCTGGGACCCCTCAGTCCGCAGGCTGATGCTCTATCCACTGAGCCAAACCGGTTTTGGCTAGGTAGCCATTTTGAATGAACACTATATAACAACATGTAAAAATGCTAAGAATAATATGGTAAATGAGAAAAACAGTTCATTATATTAATAGAACATCTTACCTAATAAAAGGGTAATATGCAAATTAACCATCACTCTGCTATACCCACCAGCCATGCCCACCAGCCACACCCACAAGCCAATAAAAGTATGCAAATTAACCCCAACCAAGATGGCTGTGGCCACAGAGCGAGCAGGGAGAAGGCTTGGGTTTCCCTGGCAATGGAGGAAGCCAAGCTTTCCACACACCCTGGTGGGCCCAGGCCTCCACTCAAGGATACAAAGTTTCAATTATAGAAGATAAATAAATTCCAACAGAAATGGCAGCAGCCACAGAGCCAGAGCGAGCAGGCGGCTTGCTCTGCTCCAGGCTACAAAGTTTCAAAGTTTCAAATAAAAACCCCAGATACCAGGGTCTCCATTTGGGTTGCCAGGGGGCGTGGCCTGCCTGAAAAAAACCACGCCCAGGCCACCCCAAGCTCCAAGGGAACTCCCACCCTGATCTGAAACACCCTTCAGGGCAAACCAGCTGGTCCCCACCCATGCACCAGACCTCTATCCTTTCTAATAAAAGAGTAATATTCAAATTGACCATCACTCCCAACACTCAAAATGGCTGCCCCCATGTGGTCAAAGATCCTACCCCCATGTAGACACAAGATGGCCACCACAAGATGGCCAGCAAGAGAGAGAAGTTGAAAGGGACCAGGCCTCCAAGAGAGGGCAGTTGTGGGCGATCAGGCCAGCAGGGAAAGGTATTTGGAAGGGACCAGGCCTGCAAGGGAGGGCAGTTGGTGGCAATCAAGCCTGCAGGGGAGGGCAGATAGGGAAGACCAGGCCAGCAGAAGAGGGAAGTTGGGGTGACTAGCCTTCAGGGAAGGGAAGTTGAGGGGAGAGGTGGAACCCAGGACTGCAGGGGAGAGCATTTGGGGGGACCTGGCCTGCAGGGGAGGGCAGTTAGGGGCAAACAGGCTGACAGGGGAGCAGTTAGGCATCAATCAGGCTGGCAGGGGAATGGTTAGGGGGTGATCAGGCTGGTAGGCAGAAGCAGTTAGGGTCAATCAGGCAGGCAGGCAAGTGAGCAGTTGGGAGCCAGCAGTCCTAGATTGTGAGAGGAATGTTCAACTGCCCATTTAGGCCCAATCCCACCGGGATCCCAGATTGGAGAGAGTGCAGGCTGGGCTGAGGGATAACCCCCTCCCTTCCCCCCCATGCATGAATTTCATGCTCTGGGCCTCTAGTTATTGATATAATACAAAAGGGTTAGATGAGAGTATATAAAAATCATACTGTTTGAACTGGTAAAAGGCTAGGTAATTTTTTCTTGACTCTAAATTTTTTATAATAAAGTTATTGCTTTAGTTATTTTTTATTTTTAAAATGGATATATAGCCAAAACCAGTTTGGCTCAGTGGATACAGTGTCGGCCTGCAGACTGAAAAATACCAGGTTCGATTCAGGTCAAGGGCATGTACCTTGCTGCAGGCACATCCCCAGTAGAGGGTGTGCAAGAGGCAGCTGATTGATGTTTTTCTCTCATCGATGTTTCTAACTTTCTATCCCTCTCTCTTCCTCACTGTAAAAAATCAATAAAATGTTTTTTAAATGGATATATAATTCACATACCATAAAACTTACCACTTTTTAATGTACAATTCAATAGTGGTTACTATATTCACTAAGTTGTGTGACTACACCACTATCTAATTCCAGAATATATAAACTATTTATTTTAAAATCAATTATACTATTTTAGACACATTTTATATAAATATCCATCTTGAATCTTTTAAACAAAAGATTCCTGTCTTCATTCAATTTATGTGTTCATTAATAGATGATAAAGGCTGTAAATGCCCACGTACATGTGTTTCCTATCATCTTACGTTTTACTAACACTCAAGCTCAGTTAATAATTTCATATTAAAATGAGAATCAAACTTAAGTTGCCAAATGACTTGTCAGCACAATACAAGTATAAATAGGTCCCTGATTTGTAATTTTCACATACTCTTCTCCATAATCACTAGTTTCTATTTGAATTGTTGGCTCACTGTACCAGCATACGATATAAGCTGCTGGGAACAACTCTTGCTCGTCAGACACTGTGATAATGGTCCTCAGTAGTAAATTCACAGTCACTTACAGTGCATGAAACCTTGGACACACATTATCTCACCTGATCCAGGTAAGAGCCTTGAGTTGGTTCTCCCCATTGCACAGATGCAGGAATTGAGGCTCCAAAAAGTTAGGGCCTTGCCAGGGTTATTCGGCCAATAAGGAGTAGATACAGGGTTTGAGTCATTATCTTCTGTTCCAAAACCTGTCCCTTTCTACTAAAATCTGCTGCCCCTCCGAACACAGTTAAGCATTCCTCATGAACTAAAAGAAAACAAAATCCAGGCAGCCAGTGCTTGCTATGGGCCCACTGTGTTGCCCTCCCCACACACTCACAACCCCCCTCCTGCCCCAGCTGAGCCTCAGCTATATCCAATAGCTGGGCCACAGAGCCACCATGGTGCCTGGCCATGTCTGGCCTCCCAGGAGCTGTTCCAATAAGCCAGCTAACAGCATGGAGATTAGGAACAAATTCATGAACATACAGAGGCCTGGAAAGCACCAGTTGCACAAATAAACTAAGATCAGTGAACCACTGGAAGAAGGAAGTGAGGAAGGCCCAGGAGGCTTAAGGCCTCTCACTGCAAACTCTGGGCAAGACCACAGACCATGAGGCACTGTGTCTCTCCTCTATGACCACACATCAGACATCACTAATCTACCACAACATGCAGTCACTGAGCCCAGGTGAAGACTCACTTATTCTCCACTCTGCACTAAGATAACCACTACTTATCAATCCGAGTTGGCAAATGAAATATGCTTGCTTGCCCGGAGTTAGATTGTTTCTAGGGTGTCTTCTGACCCTAATAATCTACAACTGTGTTTACTGAGCTTCTTAAAGACATTTTCATTCTAGCCCCACTCCAACTGGGATTGTCCTGACACCTCAGTCTTGCTTCTGCAGAATGGACATTATGTTACATGTGGCCCACTCCACTTTCATTGCTACCCACAGTGAACACCACTCCAAGCCAATGCCCAATCTGAGTTACAAAAACTGGATCTACTCTCAAGGTGGTCCAGCCAGGACCCTCTCTCGCCTCTGCCTCAATCAGGGAGCCCAATAAAGGAGAGAGCTAAGAGTAAGGCATGATAGAATGAAGGGGTGCAGGTTGCTGTGCATTAAGCACTCGGTATCCAGAAAACTTCAGTTCAAACGCAAATACTCCCTAGAGCTGGTAACGCAGGAACTTGTTGTAGAATTCTGTGGAATGGGATAGTTTCCAAAATATAGGTTCTGTTTCAGAGAAGGCCATGCAAAAAGCAAGTTGCAGGAGGGGGCATTTGGGGAGGGCAGCTGCTAATGGCTGAGAAAGCTTAATGAATAAAACATGCCACACAGCTGCCAAGAATACGTGTATTTTGATAGGGAACAAGTTTTAGGCCAAAGAAATTAATCTCTAATGGATGGAATTACAAGCATCAGCAATGATTTAGGGAGGTATTAAGGAAAGAAAGTTATTCCAGCATCCCTGAAATCCCAACGAGTGAGCTGACGTGAGTGTGCAAGCCCTCAGCAAACAGCGCACATGCTGAAAATGTAAGAGATTAATAATATTACTGGCAACTTGTGACTCTGCTTGCCACCGTACAGACAAACCCAGATGCCTACAGGAGCCTAGGACACGCACGCTTCAGTCTGGAAAGCATCCATTTGGGAGCCTCGTTGCCAGAAAAACTAAAGAGAACCCTTCCTTCCATGTGCCCCTTAATCATACATACTGAGAAGATACATAATTAATTTGTTCTCAACAGTTACTCTGCGGTTGGAAGAATGATGGCACTTCTAGAATGACAATTACAGACAAGAAAAACCAGTGTTGGTCCATAAGCAGAATAATATGCAGTCAGTCCTCTTCCCTTCCCTTCCCTTCCTTTTCCATCCCTTCCTTTTCTTCTCCGTCTCTTCCCTTCCCCATCATTTCTGTCCAGGCCATGGGCCTGGGTGTGGAACAGGAGTCTCTTTCACTTCCTCCCAGCCTGGAGATGTTGGGGGCTGGTGGGAAGGAACACAAAACAAAACTCAGCAAGATTCAGAGAAAGAGGCCTGATGCTGAGAGGGAATAGGTACAAACTCAGGTGCAATGTGAAGATCAACAGGCAGGGCATTTGGGGAACTGAACATGAATAGGAATTAGATGACGTTAAAAAAAAAAAAAAAAAACTGTTAATTTCATTATGTGACATGTGGTCACCTCCACTTTCTTGTTCATGGTGATTATGACATGAATACTTAGGAAAACACCCGTTGTTAGAAATACACAGGGAAACGACAGGAGAAAAGCCATGATTTCTATTATTTAAAATTCTTCAGCATTAATTATAGCAACATCTTTTAGATCTAGGTGCCAGGTATATGGCTTTTTATATTATTCTCTCTACTTTTTAATTGCATCTGAAATTTTTCATTTATATATATATTTTTAAGATTCAAAGGCAGCCATACCCTGTTTGGCTCAGTGGATAGAGCATCAGCCTGTGGACTGAAGGGACCCAGGCTCGATTCTGGTCAAGGGCACATGCCTGGGTTTCGGACTCAATCCCCAGTAGGGGGCATACAGGAGACAGCCAATCAATGATTCTCTCTCATCATTGATGTTTCTCTCTCTCTCTTTCTCTCCCTTTCTCTCTGAAATCAATAAAAATATATTTTTTAAAAGATTAAAAGGTAGATCACAGCCTGCTGTCCCTAACTCTTCATTGTTCCTGTGTTCTCAACCTGAGTCAGCCTCTCCCATCTCATTTTGTACCACATGACCTGTCATTCACCCTACTCCATCACGCTGGCCTCCTTTTGGGTCTGTGAACAAGCCAAGGATTCCCATCTCAGGGATTTTAGGCTTGCAATTTCCTTTTCCCAGGACCAGCTTCATGGGCATGTGAGGCCACACTGAGCCCCACACTGGTGATTTAATATGGAAGGCCAAATAATGCCAACTTCCCCCTCCAACAAAGATGGCCATGACACAGAACCTGTATTTTACTTACATGGCAAAAGGGAATTAAGGTTACAGATGAAATTAAGGTTGCTAATCAGCTGACCTTGAGATAGAGAGGTTATTTCAGATTATCTAGGTGGACCCAGTTGCCGTGACCTTCACGGCAGGATTCAGGATCTGAAGGAGGGGCCAATGAACAAATGAAAATGCTACAAGAAATCTGAGTTTAGAAGGCATGGGGGGGTGGGGGGTGGGGGACAGGTGGAGCCTCTTTCTTGAAGAAACACACAAACCTCTGGCCTGGTCCGCCTTTATTTATTTGAATACACATTTTTCCCTTTAGCAATGCATACGTACATAGCAAAGGTAAAATTTGGTAAACAGTCAAAGGATTATCAGGCTAGGGAATTGCCTTGAGCAATTCTCCCTATTCCAGACCCTCATCACCCCCACAAGTTCAACAAGAAACTTGGCAAGAAACCTCTCACCCACCCCCATCCTGGTTCCAAGCATGTCCCAGCACAGAGGTTGCCATCTCCTGAGGGACCCCTGCAGGTTAGGATGTAGGGCCACAGGAAGGTGATGCTGATTTACCTACCCCCAGTGGCCCACATTTTGCTTTTGCAGTGGGCCCTGAAAATTATGTAGCCCCCCCTGCCTCTTCCTCTAACAGTCTTCCCTCCACTCTTTTCTTGCTGGTTCTTGCTTCACTTTCCAATTTCAACTGAAAAGCCCCCATCAGAGAGCCCTCTCCCAACCAGTCTTCAGTCACTTTTTATCCCATGACCACATTTTATCTCTTTTAGGGCGCTCAGCAAGAGCTGACATTATCTTGTTTACTAACCTCCCTGATCCTCTACCAAGTACTTAGTGAGCCTGGCATGTGTGCCCAGTGCTGTTCCAAGTGTTGTGGATAAAGCAGCAAGCAATCAGATTGAGTCCTTGGCCTCCTAGAGTGGACGCTCGGAGTTCCATCAACTGATAGTTATCTCTGGTCCCCTCAAGAATAGGCCATTAGCCGAAACCGGTTTGGCTCAGTGGATGGAGCGTCGGCCTGCGGACTGAAGGGTCCCCAGTTTGGTTCTGGTCAGGGGCATGTACTTTGGTTGCGGGCACGTACCCGGTGGGGGGTATGCAGGAGGCAGCTGGTCGATGTTTCTAACTCTCAATCTCTCTCTCTTCCTCTCTGTAAAAAAAAAACTCAATTAAAAAAAAAAAAAAAAAAGGCCATTACATACCCAGCATCTCTCACAGTGCCTGACAAGTAGTGTGGTGGGTGTTCACTAAATATTAACTGAACAATTGTCCACATGAATGAGTGGCTTAGGTACTTGGTGCTGTGACGGGGCATAGCACAGAGATGCCCCTCTTCCTCCTCTAGCATGTGGGGCATGAAGCTCTGTCCCGTTAGCAAGAAACGGCAGGGAAGGAGAGGCCTGGAAACAGACTGGGGGAGGAGGCGGTACCCCAGATCCTGAACCACGCCGCCTTAAATTAGCCTCACATATGTCCCGCCACTATCAGTCAACAGTTTATTTGTATATTTAAGGGAAGTTATTCTGCTAATTGGACATATGTCTCACGGTTCTACAAGGAAAAGTCTATTAAAAAGGCTTGCTGTCGCCAGCTAGAGCTTTGAGGGTAGAAAGGAAGCTGAGTAGATTTTAATTTGTTAGAAAATAGCTGCTTGGGGCCAAGACAGTAAGAAGCAGGAAATCAAGAACCGGCTATTCGATTATTACTGTTATTAACAAGCGCCTCGCTCACCCTTACAGCTGCACAGCGCTTTCCATCAACTTTATTAGGTATACCATGGCCTTCCCTCCATACTTGCTACTCCAGCGATTCCCATCTTGGAGACAGGACTAGCAAGGCAAGAGAAATGCAGCTTGGCCAGACCCAGATGAGTCTGGCCTTATGGCCCCTGTGGCCCATCCTTCTGAGCACAGGAAGTTGTAAGAATTCGGGAGATCAAAGGGCTTTGGGAGAACTGGCGAGGGCTGAGAGGATGGGAGAGAGATGGCAGAAATCAATGGTTTCTCAAGGCTTGACAAAGGGTTCAAACTCCCTGATACAGCAAAGAAATCCACACCTCAGCTCGCCTGGAGGAACCCAGGATCAGCCAGGCCAGAAGAGACAGCCAGGAAGTCAAGTGGTCACAGGCACCCGCTCAGGAGCCACACTATTGCGGATAAATCCAAGACCTGGTGGTGGGTTGGATGCTGGCACCCCAAAAGACATGTCCATATCCTAACCTGTGATTGTGACATTATTTAGAATGATTGGTTTCAAAGAGGAAAGGAGAGGGGGAGATAAAAACATCAATGACAAGAGAGAATCATTGATCTGTTGCCTCCTGCATGCACCCTACTAGGGATTGAGCCTTACAAACCAGGCATGTGCCCTGAACGGGAATTGAACCGTGAACCTCCTGGTTCATAGGTCAATGCTCAACCACTGAGCCACACTGGCGGGGCCTTATTTAGAATCTTAAAGAGATCACCCTGCACTGGCTGGGTGGGCCCTAATTCCAAGGACAAGTGTCCTTATAAGAAAGAGAAGAGAAGGTGGAGGCAGAGAGTGGAGTGGTGCGGACACAAGGAGTGCTGGGAGCCACCAGAAGCCAGACACAGCAATGAAGGATCCTTCCCATGAGCCTCCAAAAGGAGTGTGTCCCAGCTGGCATCTTGATTTTGGACTTCCAGGCTCCAAAATTATGAGAGAACACATTTCTGTTGTCAGCAGCCACTGATTTGTGGCCATGTGTTATAGTAATCACAGGAAACATACCTAATTACTAGCTGTGGGCCCTCGGACAAGTCAAGCAAACTGCCTCAGTTTCTTCATCTGTAAAACAGGGATGATAGCCCTGGCCTATTTGCCTCAGTGGATAGAGCATCAGCCTGAGGACTGAAGGGTCCCGGGTTCGATTCCAATCAAGGGCATGAGCCTTGGTTGTAAGCACATCCCCAGTTGGGGGTGTGCAGGAGGCAGCTGATATTTGTTTCTAACTCTATTCCTCTCCCTTCCTCTCTGTAAAAATATCAAAATATGTTATAAAGAGAAATATATTTTTAAAAAAAAACAAGGTTGATAACAATTGTATCTACCACACAGGGTTGCTATTAAGTTCAAGAAGATAATAGAGAGAGAGATCCTAGTGTAGCACCTGTCCTTTAGTGTTCAGTCCATGTAAACACATATTCTTAGCAACAGAAGCCATTAAAAATATGGTTTTCCAGGCCTCACCCCAGGATCATGGAAAATAAATCTTTAGAGTGTATGGTCTAGAAGTCTGCACTTTGTAAGGCTTCCTTGGTGACTCTAATTGCCTAAAGGTTAGGAACCACCAGCGAGTCGTCACACTTCCCTCTATGACAGACAGACAGACGGAATCTCTCCTGTTCTGGGAAAGCTGCCCTTCCAGATACAGATGTCACCACTGTCCTTGGTAAGCCATTCCAGTACTATAACCTACCTTGGTGGTAAGGACGTCCCAGTTTATGCCCACCTGAATCCGTCATCACACAGCTTCAGCCCATTGCCCTTCACTACCCTCAGCAGAGATAGAGGCCACTTGGGAGCTTTCCAGTGGGAAATGTAATCAGCACAGGGAAGCCAGCTGTGGTTAGTCTTTGAGACATAGTGTGAGACAAGTAAGAACAGGCAGCAGCTATGGTTTCTCCAGCTCTTGCCCTAGTAGGTGTGGGTCAATGCAGTACCTCGACACAACACTGTCTCTGGGGAGCAGGGCGCTCTGCCCTCCTCCACCCACTGTACAAGAACCAGGTGGCCCGGCAGCTGGAGAGCAGCTCTGCGGCAGGAGGAGGTAACCCTGTGTGTCCAGGCAGCCTGTGCAGGCAAGGGGACTGCAGACACATGCAAAGGAGGAATCAGCTAATGTGATGCTCGTGCTGAACAGGATGAAGAGAGACCGCACACAACAACGGCCTCCCATCACCTGAAACCCGGGGGCTTATTCTGTTTCATTTCAGCTGTGGCCTTTGGAAAGTGATCACTGCCTCTGAACAGCAGCAGCAAACACTACCCCAACAGGCAGCATCAAGCCTGGACCAGCATCAGGAGATAAACAGGGTGAGCGGCACCAATGATGGTGTGTAAAAATGTGGTACAAGCCAAAACTGGTTTGGCTCAGTGGATAGAGCGTCGGCATGCTGACTGAAAGGTCCCAGGTTCGATTCCGGTCAAGGGCATGTATCTTGGTTGCGGGCACATCCCCAGTAGGGAGTGTGCAAGAGGCAGCTGATCGATGATTCTCTCTCATTGATGTTTCTAACTCTATCCCTTTATTGGTAAAATACCAATAAAAAAAAATTATTTTTAATGTGGTATAAGAGGCAAATGGGGGTGGTACCCAGAATGCTTATTTGCATATGCATTAGACCCCCTAAAAAGAGAGAGCTAGCCTATCAAATCTGCAATTTCATGGATATTTTCCCCCAGAACAAAACCAAGTAATGGAAAAAGAGTCAACAGGATGAAGAATATCATACAAACACAAAAATGGCTGGCCGTGCCAAGGAAGTGCATGGCAATGATAAACTACGAAACCAACACTGAGCTTGTGTCTGGTAAAGTAAAAGGAAGGCTGAAGTAGGGGCAGAAGTACCTGGGGACTGCAACTGTAAGGGTAAGGTGTTATTTCTGACATAGTGAGTACAGGGGCAATGACTACATTATTTTTATACCTTTTCTTAGGTATTATATATTTCACATTTTTAAAAAGACAAGAGATATGCAAACCTGGCAAGATGGGACATTGCTATTCACCATGGTCTACAGGTCACCGACAAGTCCACAGCAATCAAGGGCTTTGAATGGTCCGCTAGGAAATACAAATAAGCTGAATAATGCCAGATTTTCTCCAGCGTCCCCACTGGTGGAAATGAACCCCCAGATCTCTCCCCAGACCACACCAAGGCCCAAAAGCCCACTCCCAGGGAATGTTCCCCTAATTTAGAAGGCCGTGGGGTCAGGGCCACTGCAGAAAGTTGTGCAGCTTTGCAATGCAGTACTCAGAGAGCTTTGGGTACACAGGAAACTAAAAAGGACATGCTAGATTCCATCACAGTCTCTCATCCTCTTCCAGAGGCCTGGTTCTGAGATGACCCAACCAGAGCAAATTAAATGCAGCTCATGTTCCTGCAGGAATTATCACAAACTCTGAAAAAGCCAGTCACCAAAAGAGAAAGGATTCAATTCCCCTCCTCCTCTAGGCAGAACCCTCTCAGGCGAATGTTCCCTAATGACCAGCAAAAGAGGCACAGAGGGCACAGAAGCTCAGGTTGACAGACACCGTGCACGCAAAAGAGTTGTGGCACAGAC
The DNA here is from genome assembly GCF_014108245.1 of Pipistrellus kuhlii. Classification (NCBI taxonomy): domain Eukaryota; kingdom Metazoa; phylum Chordata; class Mammalia; order Chiroptera; family Vespertilionidae; genus Pipistrellus; species Pipistrellus kuhlii. The sequence continues at coordinate 9,484,644 of NW_023425404.1, forward strand.
ACCACTGCCCTGGAGGAGGCCTTCCTTGGCATGCACCCCACCCCCGGCTGGGTGAGGAGACCCTCTCCTGCAGGGCTCCTGTCCCCGCTCTTCATGGCCCAGGAGCTAGTTGCTGTCAGGGACAGAGATGGAATGAAGGCAAATCAACCTTCCTGCAGCTGTGATTTCACTTGTACTTCCCCACTAGACTGTGAGCAACTGGAAAGCAGAGGACACGTCTTATTTTCCTTTATATCTTCTGAGCCTGAGCCTCACACAGGACCTGGCACACAGCACGCTCCATTAATGTGGGTTAAAATGGATGGAAGAATTAGCCCAGCAAGTGTTACTCAATGGTTGAGTATTGACCTATGAATCAGGAGGTTATGATTCACTTCCTGGTCAGGGCACATGCCTGGATTGGGAGCGCGATCCCCAGTAGGGCGCATGCAGGAGGCAGCCGAAAATGATTCTCTCTCATCATTGATGTTTCTTTCTCTCCCTCTCTCTTCCTCTCCAAAATCAATAAAAATATGTTTAAAAAATTGATGGAAAATGGTAAAGAAATGTCCTGACTTGGCCAGGGTAGTCCCAGCTTTCAGAGAATATTCCTGAAGAGCCACACACTGCTACAGTTCCCCTTGCAGAGAGCAACAAGCTCTTTAAACTGCCAACTGAATTGCCGTGCCTTCATTAAGATGGTAGCATGGTTATCCTACAAACTGGCAGCTTTTCCATAACTTTAAGAGTTGAAGCGTTTTCCCAAACCACAGAGCTACCCTGTTTCCCCGAAAATAAGACAGTATCTTATATTAATTTTTCTCCCAAAGTTGCTCTAGGTCTTACTTTCAGGGGATGTCTTAGCTTTCCATGCACTAGGTCTTATTTTTGAAGGATGTCTTATTTTCGGGGAAACACGGTAGTATCTACCAATTCCTTTGGGGTCTACACTCCCCTCTACCAAGGAGCACAAATTCCAATTATTTGTTGAATTAACTGTTTGGTTGATGAAGCACATGTCTAAAGGTATCCCAGGGAGGAGGCTCCATTGCCCTTCTTCCTCTTCCCCTGTTTTCCCAATCTTACCCCAAGCAGCACGTCGGCCTCAGAGCTCACACCAGGGGGGACAGACCCCAAGGAGAAACAACACCAGCCAAGGCAGCTAATTGGCAAGAAAAGCTACCCAAGCTTCTTTGGTTCCACTTTCCATCCAACTTGGCTTTCCCCCAAGTTGGAAGTTGATAAATGGAGACAATCGACTATCAAATGCAAAGAACAATCGATTGGACAAGACCTGGATATCCAAGCCCATGGTCTGCCATAAACCTGCGGGGGCCTAAGGAGTGGCATCAAGCCCCTGGACCTCCGGTTCCGCATCTGTACATCAAAGGCTTGAGCTAGCTGATGCCAAAGATGGCTTTCTCAAGTTCAATGGAATAATTATAAACAGAAACATCACCCCCTTACTCTACTCCTCTGGGCAACATCCACTGGTCATATTAAGTCCCTTTCCCCTGTAAACACCCTCCCATACGCCATGGTTCTCGAGAGTGCCAACATTTGACCCTCCCTCTTAATGCAGATTTCAGTAATGCCAAAATTGCTATCCCCTACTCAAGCCCAAAGCACCTGTGTCCTTCAACAAGGTCGGTCAGGTGTAAAGGCTAGCTGAATTTAGCAGGCACAAAAGGTCCTTGCAGCACATTTAAAACTATCTCTTGCCGAAACCGGTTTGGCTCAGTGGTAGAGCGTCGGTCTGCAGACTGAAAGGTCCCAGGTTCGATTTCGGTCAAGGGCATGTACATTGGTTGCGGGCACATCCCCGGTAGGGGGTGTGCAAGAGGCAGCTGGTCAATGTTTCTCTCTCATCGACGTTTCTAGCTCTCTATCCCTCTCTCCTCCTCTCTGTGAAAAATCAATAAAATATATTTTTAAAAAATAAATAAAACTATCTCCCATTCTGAGGGTATGTATTGCAGGTTAACCTATCTCTAAGTTTCACACAAGCACGTGGAGAGAGTGCCATAGAGGTGTAATACTTCTGCCCTCTCCCTCACTCCTTGTAGCAGGAGGAACTGCAGCTGGTGAGTTGGGAGAAGCACAGCATGGTGGACTCACTCTTTCCTCTCTCCTCCTCTTTGGGACCTTCATACCTGCAGAGCACTGGTATTCAGCGCCTCCCTGACCTAGGACACAGGCCCCCATCTGAGAGGCTTGCCCTGCCAAGTCTATGCCTGGTAGGTAAGTCTAACAAATTCAGGGGAGTATTCAAAGCCCACTCACTCAGGGACCCAGGCCACATGCTCCAGCCCAGCATTTATCGGTAACAGGCTGACAGTCTGCTCCCTACCTGGCAGAGTTCTGCAACTCGGGTAAGGAGGAAAAGAGCATTAATCATTTCCTCCTCAAGCCCAAATGCTAATGCTCACTCTTCTACTCACTGTCTGACCTCTGACAGAGTAAAAGTTCAAAAAATATTCAGTAACTGGTAACTTTAAGCATTCACATTCATTTAAGATTTAGTAAAACTTCGCTCCAGAAGTTTCCATGGCAAAAAACTTGGCATCTGGTCCCTCTATGATCTAGCTCTAATTGTATCTGCCAGTATGACTATTCATCCACCCTTAACCTAGTCTCCACACACAGAACTAATGTCTGTTTCTTACAGATGATCTCTAAAATTTTACCCATCAACCAAAATCATCTTGTCCCCAGTGCCATGGGTTTCCATCTTAACCACCTTTCCAAACCCAGCTCAAATACCCCTTAATTAATTCAGTCTCACCCATCTTAGGCCACTGTTCCTGCTTCTGTGTTCCTTGGGCGGGAGGGAGGAGGGGGGAGTCTTAACTACACTGGGGCTGAACAAATCAGTTAATATATTGTAGATAATTAGAGGCAGGTATCTCACTGTCAGAGAAATAAGGTAAATGTAAGGAAAGGGAAAAGGCTAAATGAAATCTGTAATGTTATATTGAAATTGAAGATATAGGTATGAATTCATGGTTTTTAATGGATGGGTGAGTGGATGGATTGACAGCTAGATAAAGATGGACATGTGTATGCATCAATAAGTATACATACAGATATTTCCTGGCTCTGTCTCTTTGGCAAGTCTAGAAACAATAACACCCCAAAAGTAATATGCATCCACATCTTGGTTTCTAAATATCATTCTCTAATAAAAGGAGAAGTTATTGATTACAAGGCTGGAACAAGGAAAATATAAGGAGAGCCTGGGGCATCTTGTGATACCAAACAATAATTGAGATGGTGTTCAAAAATGATAAGGCATATCAAAAAGACATAGGAGCCGGCCAGGGTGACTTAGTGGATTGAGCATCATCCCATGCACCAAAGAGGTCACTGGCTAGATTCCCAGTCAGGGTACATGCCCAGGTTTGGGGCTCAATCTCCAGTAGGGGGCATGCAAGGAGGCACCCAACCAATGTTTCTATCTCTCCCCTTCTCTTCCTCTCTCTCTAAAAAATCAATGAAGCCGAAACCGGTTTGGCTCAGCGGTAGAGCATCGGTCTGCGGACTGAAAGGTCCTGGGTTCGATTCCGGCCAAGGGCATGTATGTTGGTTGCAGGCACATCCCCAGTAGGGGGTGTGCAAGAGGCAGCTGGTCGATGTTTCTCTCTCATCGACGTTTCTAGCTCTCTATCTCTCTCCCTTCCTCTCTGTGAAAAATCAATAAAATATATATTTTTTTAAATCAATGAAAACATATTACAAAAAAGACAGGAGAACCCTGATGAGTTCCCAATGGCCACAGTTTGAACAATTTCAGCAATAAAATTAATAATAATTGTTTTTGAAAAAATGATAATAATAATAATTGTATTGGGTTCTAACTCAGAATTTCAAAACAAGTTCAGAATGATAAAAAGTTCATAAGTTCATAATGATTTAAAAAAAAAAACTTCAATAAAGAACTGAAGGAGAAGGGACACTTCTTCCTTGTAGAATTCCAATTAAAAAACGTAGAAATAAGGAAAACAGAAATCATTAACTTGTCTGTTAAAATGATAAGGAGCCAACAAGGCAAACTCTGTGCTTCTGGGTCGTCTCTCTGTCTGGGATAAATAACCTCCATGTTTAATTAAGCAAAGCCTCTCGTCTCTGTTCTTACAAACTCAGTTGGGGCAAAGGCCACTGCTACCACTTTACAGATAGGGGTGCTTCGTGGTGAGCCAGAAGCCAAAATGGCTCAAACTCTACCCAGCACCACCCAAACCTCTCCTCATTCTGGCTTGGAATTTCTGAATTTCATTTCTTCCTGAGAGAAAATTTCCTCTCTGACCTATCAAAACCCTGATTGTGCTTTAAGATCCAGAGTGTATCAGGACTCATTTGGTTGCAAGGAACAGAAAACTGAACTCAAACCATGCTAAGCAAAAAGAGGATTTCCTGGCACACATAACTAAAAAGTCTAGCAGTCATCTGGCTTTAGCCTCTTAGGTCCAGGGACTCAAATGACACATCTCTCCACAATACTGGCTGTATTCACAGATGGGCTTTCCCCTCAAGGGGGCAAGATGGCTACCAGAAGCCCTAAGCCAACATCCTACACTCTCTGCTCATCCAGCAGAAAAAAACATTGTCCTATGGGAGACACCCCCAAAAGTCCTGGAGCTGATGCTCACTGCCCTGCCTGGCACAGGTGCCCACCCTGAATCAATCTCTAGCGCCAGAGGAATGGGCCTGACTAAGTCAGATGCCCACTCTTGTAGCTGAGGATGGGATGAGCCCCATTCATACCTCATGGTGAGTACCTAAGATATGACTAATTCCCCAAAGCAAAGTTTGGATGACAATGGTTCTTGATGAGAATGGTTCCTGCACTGTTGAATTAACATATGTCCACTTTACCCCAACCCCTCGCTCAGAATAATCTGTCCTACAACCTCCAGCCCGTTGTCTGAACGTCTGCATCAGCTATGACTTTTTTCTGCCCTGTGGACAGGCCAGTTCACACATGTTTTCCCTGTTTACTAGCATCCTGAGCACCAGGGATCTCATTCTCCAAAGCCCCTGGGCCCCACCCCACACCCTCAGCTGCCTAGCAAAGTGCCACTGCACACAGAGGGAACACTCTGCATCGGGTCCCACCCCCTCCTGACTCAGGGCTGAGTCACTGAGATCCATGTCAGCTGAGCACCAACCTTGAAAGTGCCTGCCAAGCTCGTCTCCTGGCTCTGGCGTATTCCAGGACCTGAGGACGCTGGCTTGACAGGTGAGATAATTATGTTTTACCCTCCGCTCACTCCTTTATCAGTCACTCGGATGAGAACAGATAAGTGTTCCGGTGGAAGAACACACTCCTGCAGTATTTACCTGTTAGTTCTCTTCAGTGCCAGCCAGCTCCTCCTTCCAAGGCACAACTTCGGGACCAGCCCACACCCCTGTTTTCTGGTGCCAACTACCATGTGCTACCCTCTTGTCAAATGCCAGGCTTCACTTTCCTTATTCAATTTCCCCAGGTGCTGTGGCACCCCGGCCTTCCTGGTAACTTACACATAGAGGGCAACTGTCTCCATGGCACCCCTACCCCTGCCTGCTCTGCCCTTGGACCTCTCTGCAGAATGTGGCTCTGATGGGTTCCAAGACCCATAGCATTAGTTAGATGAACAAAGGAGAACAGAGAAAAGTAGTGGGGGGGAGGGGCATTAAGTGCTACAGACTTTGAGACCTTCCAATACAAACTTTTATTCATTCATTCATTCAACAAACCTTTATTCAGAACCTACTATGCCCGGGGTACTGTGGTAGGTGCTTCAGACGTGGAGAAACGCAACACAGACAAGTCCCTGTGCTCATGGAGCACACCTTCTACTAGCCATCTGACTTATTTACATTTACATTTCACAAAATATCCCTTAGTGATGGGTATAACCATCTCCAGCCTACAGACAAGGAAAATGGCAGCTCCCAAAAGGACCTCGCCAAAGCTGAGGCACAAACTCAGGTCTTCTGATTCCAAACCTTACTCTCTTCCCAAACCTTACTCTCTCAAGGCAAGTGGCTAGCAAGGTGCCGCCTGGCATTGAAACAGACATTCAATCAACTCAGTCCCAGGCGTCATCACGAGAGGTAGAAGATATAAAAAAAAGACCCAATCCCTGATTGAATAGAAGCTATAGTCTTAAGAGAGAAAAAGACCAACTATCATTTGTGGCAGGAATAAAGGTAGACTGATTAAATTCAAAGAGGAATCTATCTCTAAAATAATACACAGGAAATAATGACCACCTTCAGGCAGGAAAATTGGGATCCTGAGGAACGGGGATCTGAGAATCATTTTGTATGTTCAAATATTATATATTTTGAATTGTGTGCCATGCAAAACTATTTCCTATTAAATGACACTTTGAGGATGCAATCAACCAAATCCTGAATGTGGAAAATTCTAGGAGATAAATGATCTTGTTCTTCAATAAGCAAGAAAGCTCAAAAAAATAATGAAAGAAAAGAGGCAGGGGAAATAGAGATTTGAAAGAATTCAGGAAACATCAACCAAATGCAATATTTGTACCTTATTTGGATCCAGATCTGAACAAACCAACTTTAAAAATATATTTTGGCAACAACAAGGAAGATTTAAATGTGGACTATTAGAAGTTATTAAGGAATTATTGTTAATTTTGTTAGGTATGATCATGGTTTCTTTAAAGGTCCTTATCTATTAGAAATACATACTGAAGTATGTAACATGAAATAATATGAAACCTGAGAATTCCTATTAAATACTTCTACAAATAATAATAATTATTAAAAATAAATAAATAAAGGAATGAATAAATGGGGAACAGACAAGATTGGCAAAATATTGATCATTTCTGAAGTTGAATGACAGTTCCACAGGACTTCATAACACTATTCTCTCTACCCCTATGAATGGCTGAAATTTCCATAATAAAAATGTCAAATACATTTTTTTTTAAATTAATTATTCCATCCACCAAAGATGATTGTTTAGGGGAGGTGGTTGAGCTGAGTCTCGAAGGATGACTAGGAATTTTCTAAAGGGCAAAGGGCTGAGCAGACATCTTTCTGGAGGAACCAAAAGTATCTACATTTGACCCCAAACTCAACTTACATTCAAAAAAGATGCCCTCTTACTTGATGCCCCAACTCTCTCTGGGATATCTAGTCACAGCATCAAAATCAACCACCCTATTCCAAGTGAGAACAGAATGTGAGGGGTGGACAGCTCCACTCAGAGGCCCACAAGAGGCCCCAGTGTCATCCTCAGAGGACAAAAAAAACAATTAATCTCTTTCAACTGGGTTTTGCCTGACAAAGCAGTTTGGAAGCCAGCTGAGTTATCTCAGAGACAGTGCCATCCTTCCTCCTGAGTCATCCCAGAAACACACCCCAACCCCCCTGGCAGTGCCTTGAAGATCCATGGCCTTGGCACTACAGGATCCAGCTTGATGTCAGCCTGGCAGCCCAGCTCCTCCTGGGCAGCCACAGCACCTCCAATGAGGAGGTGGTCCTTCCCTCTTTCCTCCCCAGCCTCATCCTCGATCCCCACACTGGCCCCTGCATACAGGAAGTGTGCTGGCTTTGCAGCCACCGGGACTTACTCAGTCCTGGTAGGGCTCAGAGGGGTCCCATGGTCCTTACCTCGGAGCGAACCTGTGCGTACTCCTCCGAGCCATAGGGAACTCTCCTCAAGGAGGTGAGATAGTCGTAACTGATGGCAGCTGTCTGTGAAGCAAGGAAGGAGAAACTTAGTGCCCAGGCCTCAAATATGACTCCTCTGCCAAAGAACTAAAGCTGCAGGCCCCTGACATTGGGAACAGGTAATCCCACCCCTCAGATGCTCTGCCCCCAGACTTTTCTTTCTTTTACTCTTTAGAGAATTACATATGTATCCTTTACCCCCAATTCTGCCCCAGATCTTAACCTGGCTGGCTTTTTCCTGTCAATCAGAGTTTTGCACAAATGCCACTTCTGCAGAGTTCCAATCTAAAGTTACCCTCCCCCTGCCCCCAACTCTCAATTGTCTGTCATAACAAACCACCATCCAAATGTACCGTGCTCATTTGTTTCCTTGAACATGGACTGTCTCCCCTGTGCTAGAATTTCAGCTCTCTGGGCACAGGGGCTTGTCCTTACCGTGTCAGGCATACAGGTAAATGCTCAGTAAATACTAATTGAATGAGGACTGTTGGGTAAGCTTATCCCACTCTCTGAATCACAAATAAACATCATTTTATATTTATGTTTGCTCTAATAATGTAAGTTTTGATTCTCAGTCCCTTGGCCAAAACTCCATTACCTCTGGTGAATCAGAAGACAACAATCTCCCAGATATCTCAGGCATGGAGGAACTATTGAGATTGCCTTACCCAAACATCCCCTTTTAGAATTGAGCAACTGAGGCCCCTAGAGATTAAGGTGAAAAGGAAAATGGGGGGGGAGGGTGGGGAGGCGGGAAGGGCTTGCAATCTAGTTCAGTATCTGATTAAAACTGTAGTCTTACTTCCCCACTCTGATTTGGGCGGAGCTGCAGAGCTAACGCCAGGGCCCCACCCCAGCCCACTTGGGTGAAGCTGTGGAGCATGCCCCTAAGTCCCCACCAAGACTGACTTGGGCAGAGCTGGGGGGACCCTCAGGGGCCCGCCACAGGAGGAGATATATAGGTCAGAGCTTCCCCATGAGTTCAGTTCAGGCTTTGGATCCAGAATTCCTCTGGACTAGCAGATCTTCTAAATAAAGGTTAAACTTTCCTCCCTCGGAGTGCTAGCTGATCTTTCTCCTGTGCATTCTGCCACAACAAAGGGGCTTACAAAGCTGATATTGAGAGGAGTTTGTTCCTTCGTCTGCACCCCAAAGTTTTATTCCATTTGACATATACTTGTTGAACGCCAGCCACAACCAAGACCTGGTCACTAAGCAGTGCAGAAGAGTCAAGACGGAACCCTAACCTTTAAAGCAGTGTTTACCAAAGTATGGTTTGCATACCCCCAGGGGTACGGGAAGAGTTTGGTGGGGGTACGTGATGCACTGGAATTTTGGTGGGGATATGCACTGCACCGTGCTTAGCTGCGCCTAATTCTACGTTCTCATGAGTATGAGGGGTACTCAGCGTTACGAAAATTATAGAAGGGGTACACATGTCAAAAGTTTGGGAAACACTGCTTTAAAGAATGCACAGCCTAGAGGCTGATTTATAAAGCACTGATAAAGACCTTCCTCCCTTCTGTCCAACTGTTCAAATCCCTAAGGTTCTATGGCACTCCCTATAGCACTCATCCTGACTCCTGTGTCTGAGGTCCCACAGTGGTGGTAGTCCAACACACTACTTTGAGCCTGTGCAGGGCTGTAGATTGTTTTCTGACCCATTCAGATGAGTATTTCTCAACCAGAAACTCCTTCAAAGCTTTATCTAAGTGGGACAGTTTGCTTCTACTCCTCAAAGCATATAAGGCAATGCTAGACCCCAAAAAGACACTCAGAAGACATAGAAATCGTTTCATAGTCCATGCTCTGTTTATCTATTGTCTGTTGTGATTCTCTGACTTGGCTTTTCCCTAGAAGGTAGGCCCTACAGCAGCCTCCCTCCCCTCTGAGCCAGGCCAGGGAGAAGATTTGATAACGCCAAGTATTAAAGAAATGGCTGGAAAACAACCAAACAGACTGTGCATCAGAATACAGCTATTCCAGGGGGAGTAAGGATGAGCTCATCCTGCAGGACACAGAGGAGAAAAGAAAGCATGAAGCACGTAGTAATCTACCCATAGCAAATGGGACAGTGATATAGGCTGCTTTCCACAGAGGACACACTCACAATAGAATGACGGTCCTGAGCCAGTGGGCAAAACCATCAATGGTCACATTGTACACTCAGATTCTCAGTCAGTTAGGGGACTGGAAGGAATCCCCAAAGTTCTCTGAGGCCTAGATGCTGAGTATGAGCCCTGCATCAAGGGCCATTCACACTAGCTTATTGCAGAGAGAGGGAAAGAGGGAGAGAGACAGAAACAGAGATAGAAATGAGAAAGAGAAAGAGAGAAAGAGAGAAAGAGAGAGAGAGAGAGAGAGAGAGAGAGAGAGAGAGAGAGAGAGAGGCCAAGTTTTCTGATATAATTTAAAATGGCAAATCCTTCTTTTCAGGTATTCGCTGAGGAGTGCTGCCCTCTGAGTCTGTCACTAAAATGAGATATGGAACTTAAAATGTAGGTTTTAACACAAAGATCCTATGCAGTCCTACTCTCCTTAACTTCAAGATGGCAGAGGTTGTGTATACAGGGATATCGGAATGAGAAGGTATATATCCATGCCTGCATAACAGTGTAGAGGGAGCTTTGCACATGTAAAGATAGGTACATGTGTATCTCCACAAATGTGTGACCACCATGTCCATCTGCTACATATATGAATGCCTGCATTTAATATGATAGTTTCTTTCAACCCCCAATTGAAGGGGAAAAAAGCACACCTACCGTAGCAACTGCTCTTCCCACCCTGACAGCACCAAAGTCATTCGGGTCCAAGTACTTGTTACTGTAGAGGTAGAAGCCAGAGGCAGCAAAAGCCATGCTGGTCCAAGAAGCGAGCTTGAGAGCCCTTCTGGCCATGTTCCCAAACTGCAGAAGGTAAGTAGAGAGAGAGAAACAACTGAGTTTCATAAACAGACCAGGATTCAAATCTAGGTTCTTAATAGATTGTATCTTGGGTCCTTTTCTTAATCTCATTGCTCCTGTTTTCTGTTTGTAAAACACTATCATACCCAACTCAAAAGTTGTTGGGAAAAAATGAGATCATCCTATATAATCCTATATAATAAGGAGGTAAAATGCATATTGATCATCACTTCAACACACAAGATGGCTGTCCCCAAGTGGTCAAAGATGGCCTCCCCCCGTGTGGAACAAGATGGCCCCCAAAAGATGGCCGGCAGAAGAGGGCACTTGTGGGCAATCAGGCCAGCAGGGGAGGGCAGTTGGTGGTGATCAGGCCTGCAGGGGAGGACAGTTGGGGGGACCCAGATCTGCAGGGGAGGGCATGGGGGGACCAGGCCTGCAGGGGAGGGCAGTTAGGAGTAACCGGGCTGGCAGAGGTAGGCAGTTGGGGATGATCAGGCCTGCAGGGGAGGGCAGTTGGGGGTGATCAGGCCTGGAGGGGAGGGCAGTTGGGGGGACCAGGTCTGCAGGGGAGGGAATTTGGGGGAACCAGGCCTGCAGGGGAGGGCAGTTGGGGGTGACCAGGCCAGCAGGGAAGGGCAGTTAGGGGGACCATGCCTGGAAGAAGCAGTTAGGGGTAATCAGGCAGGCAGGCAGGCAAGCAGTTGGGAGCCAGCAGTCCTGTGAGAGTGATGTCTGACTGCCCATTTAGGATCTGGCCTAAACGGGCAGTCAGACATCCTTCAAGGGGTCCCAGATTGGAGAGGGTGCAGGCTGAGCTGAGGGACACCACCACCACCACCACTGTGCATGAATTTCATGCACCAGGTCTCTAGTGTATATAATAAGCTCAGCATAGTACCCAGCGCACAAGTCAACTCTTGACATAGCCCTTGCCCATGTGTCGTTTACATACTAGATGGGATGACAGATATTAAGCAAATAGACGTAATATGTTAGAATGCCAGCTGGTATGAAGTGCTAAGAAGAAAAAGAGGGAAAAAGGAAAGATGATGAATATGTGACGAGAGGCGGCTTTTCTATAGGAAAAGTGGCAGAGCATGTCAACAATCATTACTTGTAATTATTAATATACCACCATGCACACACAGGCATCATCAGGCTTCTATGCCCAGGTCAGAAGGGGTCAGAAGCAGCCAGGTAATCCTCCCACATTTGGCTGATTTTCATTAGACTAGACTGCCCCTTACCTAGACTGTGAGCTCTTTGAGTGCAAACACCATTAATTGGTACTCACAGTGATGCAGGGGGGCTTTACGGTTAGGGTTTCAATGTCCACCTGACCTGAGAGGTTTAACCAAACCCACACACTCACAGTCAGTGAGACCAAGTGGGCTCCTGACTCCATGATACCTTCTCCCACCCCACTTGTACCTACTCAGTCCACCACGTGGCTACACAGTCACTCTCTGGGGCTACTGCACTCAGTGGGTTGCTTCTCCAGGGAATTCTAATCAGACTAGTCTTTGATCACAGCTGCAGCTCCCAAAGGAGAGGGGAACCCAGGAGAGGTGCACCAGCAAAGCACTCCCCAGTGGGTCTCACCTCACTTGGATGAAGAGAGAAGGCCCTGACATGACTAACAAGATCCTACTTGACCTGACTGCCCAATTCCATCCAGGGTCTCAGCACTTTACCCCTTGCCACCTCATTCCAAGGGCACTGATCTCCTTACTGTTCCTCAAACATGCCAGGCACATTCTGGCCTCAGAGCCTTTGCACATGCTGTTGTCCTGCCTGGAATAGGAGTTAACAAACTATTTCCCTAAAGGGCCAAACAGCTGAAACTGCTTTGGCTCAGTGGATAGAGCGTCGGCCTGCGGACTGAAAGGTCCCAGGTTCGATTCCGGTCAAGGGCATGTACCCTGGTTGCAGGCACATCCCTAGTAGGGGGTGTGCAGGAGGCTGCTGATCAATGTTTCTCTCTCATCAATGTTTCTTACTCTCTATTCCTCTCCCTTCCTCTCTGTAAAAAAAAATCAATAAAATATTTTTTAAATAAATAAAGGGCCAAACATTAAATTTTTTTTATTTACAGGCTACAATATCAGAACTATTCAGCCCTGCATTGCAGATCAAGGCAAAAAGCAGCCTAAATGACATGTAAAGTAATGGATGTGACCAGATTTGGTTCAACAGCTATCATTTGCCAAACCTTGGCTTAGCTCATTGTAGGTATTCCAAAAGTATTTACTGAATAAACAATATCCCATGAGCCTGTGCAGAGCCAGTAATAACATATGTCCCCAGGTGAGAATCACGTACCAGGGCTGCCAGTTGGATAGCCATCCTCCTCTGGTCATCCCAGCACCAGCTCCCAGCCCTCGTCTTTTCTGAACCCCATCTCTTAGTGCACCATCCTCCACATCGGGCTTTGTAGGCGACGAGGCCACCCCTTGCGTTGAGACAATCTCTGGGTGAGGAAGCAACTTCAAAATAGACACAACTCCCAAGACCTGGTTTTCATGCAAATGTCCGCAGTAATGAAAGAAGTGGAAATTGAAAAACATAAAATAGATGATATAGGAGCCAAACTGTGTCTAAATAGACTGAAGCTGGAGTTTTCCATAAGGTGTCAGGGAGCCTTTAACATGCAAATGAGTTGCTTCCCTCGGGGTATTTTTAAAAGCCCTGTCAGCCATGAAATATGTCTGTCCATGAAAAACACCTCTCATTATTAAACCCTTTGCTAACGGATCACCTGCTCTCTTCTGTTTACTTGACTTTTTACTTTCACCTGAGTTACTTCTCATAACAACATACACTTGAAGGGGGAGAGGCAGCTGAGGACACCAAGACCCTAAACCAAATCATTAGGTAAATAACACTAGCAATAACTAACCTTTACAAAGCCCTTTGCACTCATTATCTCATTTGATTTTCCACACATCCCAGGAGGTGAGAAATAGTATTACCAGCCCCATGTTTAAGTGAGGAAACCGAGGAGCACAGACGGGGAGTGATTTAGCCCAGGCGGCTCAGACAGTAAACGGTTAAGTAAGAGCGTGGGCCCTATGACAGGTGACCTCTTTGACAGGCTCTCCCAAACCTCTGTTCACCAACATTCTTACCACTGTTCACACGTTAACTGAATCAGCCACTCTGAGCAGGGACTATGATTTCGGACCCTCTACCACATGCAAGCAATGCCTGGCATATGGAAGATGCTACTTGGAGCCCTGGAAATCAATGTGTCACAAGAGCAACCAAAGCGCCTCTCTAGAAAACGATTCCAGCCTATGAAACATTTAGGAGAGCTGTGTTATTGTCAAAACTATGAATAGAACCCATCCCTCTTACCAAAAACGGTTTGGCTCAGTGGATAGAGCACCAAGGGTCCTAGGTTCATTTCCAGTCAAGGGCATGTACCCTGGTTGTGGGCACATCCCCAGTGGGAGGGGTGCAGGAGGCAGCTGATGGATGTTTCTCTCTCATCGATGTTTCTAACTCTCTATCCCTCTCCCTTCCTCTCTGTAAAAAATCAATAAAATATTTTTTTTTTTAATTGCCTGGACCGGTTTGGCTCAATGGATATAGCGTCGGCTTGGGGACTGAAGGGTCCCGGGTTCAATTCCGGTCAAGGGCATGTACCTTGGTTGCGGGCATATCCCCAGTAGGGGGTGTGCAAGAGGCAGCTGATCGATGACTCCCTCTCATCAATGTTTCTAACTCTCTATCTCTCTCCCTTCCTCTCTGTACAAAATCAATAAAAAATATATATATAAAAAAATAAAAATAAAAAATAAAAAAATAAGAGCCCATCTCATTGGACCACCAAGTGGGTGATGAAATGAGGCAACAGGGAAGTCTGGAAGTTGATGGGCAAATGAAATATCCACTCCTTGGAGAGAACTAAATGGGGAACCTCACACTTACTGTTCACCGGCCAATAAGTGGCTAGATCTTTTCAGTTACCATCCCTCCCCACATCACATTCTGTGAGAACAAGCCTGGAATCATCTAACCCTGCTTGGTGCACAGGTGAGAACGGTCACAGAGGAAAGGCACTTAGGGCCCTACTTGCATTAAAGCCTGTAAAATGATCACAGCCTCCTCCCATTTCCTAGACAGACTATTAGACAAACGAGCTTTATTTTTCCTGGTGACTGTCAAGGATAAAAAGCAAACAAGGTGGAGGGTTCCATCATGTCTTTGAGTTGATGCCCAGGGTTGAGTCAATGCCGAGGGTTTGGCCTTGGCAGGTTTATCATCTGCTCTGCCCTATAGAGAGTGATGCAGTCCCAGTGTAACCACACCCCACTTCCTAGGGTTTGATGCCCAGAAGGTGGCTGAGTCAATATTGATTAAATAAAGGAATCCCTGACTGATGCCAAGGTCCCAGAGATGACAGGGAAAATAAATCTCATCCAAGCAAGGAATAGAGGTTCTTCATTCTCCTGGGAAAGAGGGCCTCAGGAAGAACAGTGGAAAACCAAGTGCCAAGAGTCAGCAGCAGGCTAAGTGAGAGGTAGAATGCCAAGGGCTTAAACATCTCATGTAACTTGCACAATGTATTCTGAGGTGCACACTATTAGGGCTTCATTCTACAGATAAGGAATTGAGTTTTAGAAAACGTAAGAAACTCAGTAGGGAAGCTAGTAAGCAATGGAGCCTGAACTTGAATGCAGGTGTGTCTTTCCAACTAAGAGAGCACAGGGAAAAGACCAACAAGTGGTTCGCTGGACCCTGGGGTGGGTCACTGGAGTCCCTCAGTGAGTTGGGGGAGAGAAGAGAGGGAAGAAATGGATATCTGAATCAAGCGCTATTCTTATTTTACAAATCCCTTGTCTTGTTTTTTTGCAAGACAAAGTGTATATATTTCTTGCAAGAAAATGTGTATATCAGGAAGAAATGAAATGCAAACTCTCCCAGCAGAGATCAAATCTGGCATCCATGAAAGCTGTTGAGAAATAGCTAAGCCAGTAATGACATAATGATGTAATAATTACAAAATTAAACCAGCAAACAAGAACACAAAGGCCTATAGCCAGGTGTAAAGGGTAAGAGTTTTAAGTACATAGGATTTTTTCCCCATATATCAGTAGAACTAAAAAATAAGTCTCCAGAGCAGCAACATCCCCATGTCCTAGGGCAGTGTTTCCCAAAGTGTGGTACGCGTACTCCCAGGAGTACGGGAAGAGTTTGGTGGGGGTATGGGTTGCACTGGAGTTTAGTGGGAATATGCACTGCACTGTGCTTAGCTGCGCCTATTACATCCTTTTTTTTTTTCTTTTTTCTTTTTTTTTTTTTCTTTTTACGAGGGTTACTCATCGTTACGAAAATTATAGAAGGGGTACATATATGTCAAAAGTTTGGGAAACACTGTCCTAGGGGATGCAAATTCTCGCTCCCACTTAGACCTACTGAATCAGAAACTTTGGGGGATGGGATCCAGCATTGTTTTGTACCAGCCCTCCAGGTACTCTGATTCGAGCTAAAATTTGAAAATCACTGCAATAGGAACATGCTTCAAGAACATGTGGGAAGGCACAGGAAAACTCTAATTCACTTTCAACCAGGCAAATACAGCTTGAGCACCCACGAAGTGCCAAGCGTCATGGAAGTAATCAATCAATACTTGTTGAATTGAATGACTTCCTCGTCAGTCGAAAGTAAATGCCACTTCAACTGGGGAGAGGGCTGCACCAGGTGTCTTCTAAAGGCTGCTCTCCGCACACGGGCTGTCCCGGGCACTCATTTATCGTGCGACCCAAAAATGCAAATCTTGGCAAGGTGCCAGAAACAAGGTGCGGGAGGGCCGGCTTCTGCTGGGCCCCTGCTTTTGTCCAGAACACGCTGCAGTCCCAGCTGCCTGCGCCTTGCAAGCTCACAGATCACCTGGAGCCGAGGACGTCTGGGGGAGCACCCTGCTAACCCTCTGGCTCCAGCTGTACCTACTGGCCAGACTGCGCCACCGAAGAAGCCAGTCCACGCTTCTCAATAGATTGATAACTATTGATGTAAGCCGGGCAGGAGCGTCACCGCCGAGGGGGTGGGGCACTGCCAGTCACCCGAGCCACGTGCCCGCGCCCGCCCGGGGTGACAAGGTCACGGCAGGGGTTTCCTCCAGGCTCCCCTAGGCAGCTGCGGGAGCCGGAGCTGGGGAGAGCGCACGGCGCGTGCACGCTGGCTTCCGCGCGCCCCACGCGCCCTGAGACCCTGGCGGCCCCGGCTCTGCGCCCGCCTCAGAGGGACCGCCCTACTCACCCGGGAGGAAGCGGAGCCGAGGCGCCCGGCCTCCCGCAGCAGCCGGGAACCCGAGGTGTCAGGAAACGTCGCTCTCCTCCACCCCTGATTGCGTTTGGTGAAGCCGGGCGCCGCGCGGCCTGCCGGGACTTGTAGTTCTTGGTTCCCTGAGCCGCATGGACCCCGGACCAAGAGCCACCGAGGTCCCCTGAACTGGAGGAGGCAAAGGGGTCACCGACACTGTACCTGTTAGATGGCCTTGTTTCTTTTTTTATTATTATTATTATTTTGTTCTGTTTTACTCTTTTTTAAATTTTTTTAAATAAATCTTTATTGTTCACATTATTACAAATGTTCCTCACTTTTTTTCCTCCCTTCCATTGCTCCCCTCCACCAGGTTCCCACCCCACCCTCTGCCCTTTCCCCACCCCACATTGTCCTCATCCATTGGTGCACAGTTTATGTTCAGTCTCTTCCCACATCCCCCACTCCCCTTTTCCCCCCCCCCGAGAATCGTCAGTCCACTCCCCTTCCATACCTCTGATTCTATTATATTCACCAGTTAATATTGCTCATCAGGTTTTTTAATTCCCTTGGTTTTTAGATTCACTTGTTGATAGTTGGTGGCCTTGTTTCTTTGCCTGGGCCGCGGACACAGAATCTTCCTGAAAACTTGTTTCTCAAGAGGCTTTCCAAATAGGAAAGTGTTCAGTGGAATATGGAGTTGTGGGCTGTTGTGTTTTTAATAAGAAATTAGAACAAGTAGTTGCAGAAGAAATTTACTGGCAGTTGCTAAGTAGTACAGAGGTGCTCAGTAATCTTAATTATCTTTGGCCCCGATTTATTCATTTACTGACAGCTTCGTAAGATGTATTTTGATGTGTGTGTGTATGTGTGTGTGTGTGTGTGTGTGTGTGTGTGTTGTAAATACATTTTTATTGATTTTGGAGAGGGAGAGTGAGATAGGAACATCAATGATGCCCTAGCCAATTGGCCTATAGACTGAAGGGTCCCAGTTCAATTCCGGTCAAGGGCATATGCCGGGGTTACAGGCTTGATCCCTAGTGGGGGGCCTGCAGAATGCAGCTGATCAATGATCCTCTTTCATTATTGATGTTTCTATCTCTCTCTCCCTCTCCCTTCCTCTCTGAAATATATATATTTATAGCAGGTGAATATTAAAAAATAAAAATAAAAGCATCAAAGGAAACAGCAAGTACAGCTGGAGGGCAGCCCGGGTCCTGGATGCCAGAGGGAAGCCGGTGCTGGCAGCCAGGAGAAGGAACAAATTTCATGCATCGGGCCTCCAGTTTATTATAAAACTATAAAAATCAACACAGGTGGTATTAGAATAGGAATAGACAGAGTGTATGTGTGTGTAGGGGGCGGGGATGGAAGGGGGGAGAATGAAACAGCCTAGAGAGTCCAGAAACATCCACTGCCAGGGCCAGGACTTTCACAAACAGGGTTGTGAGCTCAATCCCCAAAAGGGGCATGCAGGAGGCAGCCAATCAATGAGTCTCATCATTAATGTTTCTATCTCTCTCTCCATCCCTTCCTCTCTGAAATCAAAAAAATATATTTTTTTTTTAAATAAGAACATGTCCTAGCTGGTTTGGCTCAGTGGATAGAGCATTGGCCTGCTGACTGAAGGGTCCCAGGTTTGATTCCGGCCAAGGGCACATGCCTGGGTTTTGGGCTTCATCCCCCAGTAGGGGGCGTGCAGGAGGCAGTCAATTAATGATTCTCTCTCATCATTGATGTTTCTATCACTCTCTTCCTCTTCCTTCCTCTCTAAAATCAAATATATATATATATATATATATATATATATATATATATATATATATATATATATTTATTTATTTATTTTTTTTTAACAACAGGTAGCCAACTAGAGGAAAAGCAAAAACCAAAGTGCACAGTTCCTCCTTAAGGCAAGGAGAAAAAGCTCCTGCAGAGGAAATAATAAAGGAACTGTATTCTATGTAGGAGACAAGCCTGAGGCCTGTGGTAAGGGAAGCAGGAAAGCGGAATTTAGTTCAGCAGGGTCTCAAAGGTGAGAAAAACCCTGCAGAGGTTGCATCCAGAGAAGTAGCAGCAGAAGGAAGCATGAATTGGAGACTAGGAAGCTTGTGTTAGTACTTGCTCAGGACAGAGAATGTCCCAGCAGGACCAAGGCAGTCCACCCCAGACTTCAGGCTGGAGGTCAGGGTTCTGCTACCCCAAGGGCCATTTTCAGCTTTATTGAAATATTATTGACATATCCTTAAGTTGTTGTGTTTTGGGGTGTTTTTTGTTTTTGTTTTTGTTTTTGTTTGGGGGGGGGTTGTTTGTTGTTGTTTTTTTATATATTTTATTGATTTTTTTACAGAGAGGAAAGGAAAGGGATAGAGAGTTAGAAACATCGATGAGAGAGAATCATCGATCAGCTGCCTCTTGCACACCTCCTAATGGGGATGTGCCCGCAACTCAGGTACATGCCCTTGACCAGAATCAAACCTGGAATCTTTCAGTCTGCAGGCTGACGCTCTATCCTCTGAGCCAAACCAGTTTCGGCATATCCCCATTTTATAATTGAGCAAACTGAGGCACAGAGAGTTAACTTGTCCAAGATCACTCCATAAAGGCAGAGCTGGTATTCTACTCCATGATTCTGATATGGGCATTCTGGATTGGGCAGCCCAGATTCTGGACTGGGCAGCCCACTCCAATCATAGATGTATTTAGAGAGAGAATCATTTGAGGCAAGTATCTGGGACCAAAGTAAACTATGCCCTGAGGTCTTTGAGCAATTGCAACAGGAAATAGGCAAGCTGGCTCAGCAGTAAGCTTTTATTATCAACCATTTATTGGCCACACCTCTCAAATTAAGAGGTGTAATGGACTGGGAGTTGGGCGAGCTGGGTTCCAACCCTGCCTATGCTACTGTGAGCTGCCAGTCTTGAACCCTTGACCTATCAGTCATTTTCCCTCCCTGGACCTCACGATCCTCTTTTGCAAAATAAAGGGTCTTTGTGGACAGAACTCAAAGGGCCCTTCCCATTCTCATATTCCATGATTCTTTTAGTCTGTAAGCAGTATCCTACCTCGGGTGGACTGACAGGGAGTAATCCTCTCCGCTGAATATCCTCTCTATCCTCCCTGAGTGCTCTGCCCTACGCCCAGGATGCTGACTGGCACTGCTTGCTTCCCCAAAGCTGTCTATGACCAGGAGACAGGGAAGGCAAAGGAGAGAAAAGTCTAGATGTTTGGAGACAGAGAGAGAGAGAGAGAGAGAGAGAGAGAGAGAGAGAGAGAGAGAGAGAGAGAGACTCCTGCATAATCTGCCCTGCCTATCTGCATTGCAATAGTAGCTGGGTTCCTCTCCTGCCACAGCTCCTGTTGGGGTACCTCTGCCCTAGCCCCAGTTCTTGCTGGGCTCATATGGTACCCCTTTAGGCCTACGGGTGGCAATGGCTTCCTTCCAGCTGCTTCCCAACCCCCCTGTTGTTTCCTTAAATGCCCAAATCTTTTCCACACACTCCATTCATTCAACCCTGCATTGAAACCCTATTTATTTCCTGTGGGACCCTGACTACCATAGCCCCCTAATCGTGAGGTGGCTTTCCTCCTTGTAATTGCTACCATGATATTGAAAATCTCTCCTCCTGTCATGAAACAACATGGGAATCCCAGACCTCCAGCAGAGAACCTAGAAATAGGTACTTTCTGGGTAAAGGAGCAGGATTCCCCAAATCTTCCATAGTGGTAGGAGCATCAATACCCATGTTCTATTAATCAAAGTCTACATAAGCTCTCAAGCTCTCTTGAGAAAGACCACATGGAGTCAGAGAGACCTGGGTTTCAACCCTGGCTCCAATTCACTGGGTTTAAATTTTAGGTCAGCTACTTAATGGCTGTGAGACCTTCTTGAGCCTTAGATTCCTCATCTGTAAAATGAAGATAACAGTATGTGCCTCTCAGGTTTGCTGCAAGGATTGAATAAGACAACCTAAGTGAGGGCTAGTACATACTAGCCTGGCACATACTAAATAGAAGCTCAGGAAATGTTCATCCCCTCCCTCTCTATTAGACAACTAGGAGGAAGAAAGGGGAAGCCATGAACACAATTAGGTAAGGTAAATTTTCTCCAGAAATACCATACCACCTCCTTCAGTTCTCCAATGAAATAGCCAAGAGCTGGAATGGCAATGGACCAAAGCAGAGAAAAAGAAAAAAGAACAACTCATTGGAGTTTTTTTCTTTTCTTTTTTTCTTTAAAACACACACACACACACACACAACAATGCTCAAACCCAACTGCAGCAAGCAATTAGGGAACAATAGCTAAATACTTTCTATAATTAGAGTGAGAAACCATCACAAGTGATCAAAGTGCCTTTGTCTGCACTGACCCTTTACACCCAACAGTCTTGGCTCATGTAAAATGGAGAGAGGGGATTTTTGTGCCTTTTTTAGTTTTCTTGATAAATTAAATCTCACACCACCCTTCTATTGCCAGGAAAGGAGGGCAGAGGAGGCATTGAGCATCCTCCCATCAGAAAAGAAAAGCAATTGGAAGTGTGACTCATGTTAGCGGCTAATTTGATCCTGAAAAAGGAAAGGGTTTTATGGTTTCCCCTGAGAGCTACTGACAGACACCCAGGTCCTACTCTGCTTATAGGGCAGGTGTGGGAGAGGGGAAGCATTTCGGTTACAAGTGGCGGCACATAGGTTTTGTCATCCACCTATCATACCTCTTTTGCTAAAACCTGAAGAGCAAATCCTTATCTTTAACCATGGATATGCTAGACAAAAGCAAAGGAGAAACGATTCCCACAAACATTAGTGCTAGAGAATTGCCCTCTTGGTCTTCCCAGAAGGACTATGCTAGCTTCCTGGCCTTGAATCTCTGTGCCTACCCAGGCACTATTCTTCCAGGGCCTCAGGTTCCAATTTTGGGTCATCCTTTTCATTCTTCTCAGTCCCTCACTGCTAATTAACTCAGCCTATTACACTTCTGTCTATATTCCCTTCCCATCTTTCCCTTTCTCCCCATTCCTATTACCACAAACACTGTCAAGTTCCCCATACATTTATGCCTAGTCTTTTCCACAGACTTCCATCCAGCCCCCCTTCCTCCAGAACCCATCCCCTCAAATACATCCCTCAAAGAGCCACCTAAGACATATCCACAATGCTGTTCTCTATATGGTGAGTTTGGTACAAGTGTCATGGTGGTACACTGGATACTTTTAAGTGGTGAGGTACACACGGTTAGTGTCCTGCTCCAGTCCCCATTAGCAGGCCAGTACCTCCACCACTCAACTGCTGTGAGTGGTGGCTACTGATAGCTCATAGCTCACATCTCACAGCTGCCCCATTCTCCAGAAAATTGACTGTCTCATCAAGAAATGCCTGGGTAATCACACTCTCCCCATTCCCACATTATGCTTTTAGGAATATATTCTGTTTCTTGAACACATGGATGTTACAGTTTCTTTGGGAGAAAACCAGGTCACTCTTGGAAAATAAAGAACACCTGCAATTCAGTTCCATGAGAGGACATGGAGACCTAGTTGTGTCTGTAACTGGAAGGAATAGTTATTGGATGTCTACTGTGTTCCAAGTACTGAGCCACTATTGAGCACCAGGCCTTGTTTTAAGGATACTAATACTAGTATAAATAAGAAGATACTCAAAGGGAAAGATCAACCAAAGGACTTGTGTACATACATATGAGCCTAACCAGTGGTCAAGGACAACAGGGGTTGGAGGCATGAGTGGGGAGGGGTGGGGGATGGGAATGGGGGGATGAGGACAAATATGTGATACCTTAATCAATAAAGAAATTTAAAAAAAAAAAGATACTCATGTTCTGCTAAGCAATCCATAGTCTGGTGGTAGACACAGATAATTTTTTTTAAAGTTTACAATTAATTTTAAAGTGTTATCCTATATAATAAAGGGTAATATGCAAATTGACCCTAATGGTGTAATGACCAATTGCTATGATGTGCACCAACCACCACAGAAGCTGCCCTCTGGTGGTCAGTGCACTCTCACAGTGAGAGCTCCACTCAACCAAAAAGCCAGGCGCATGGTTGGCAAGCTCAGTGGTGTGCCGGGAGCCTCTCCCACCTCCTCTGCAGCACTAAGGATGTCTGATTGCTGCTTAGGCCCAATCCCTGTGGGCTTAAGTTAGACATCCCCTGAGAGGTCCTGGGTTGCCAGATGGATGTGTGAGTGCCAGTTTAGGCCAGATCCCTGGAGAGAGAGCCTACGCTGGCAGGTGGACAACCCCTGAGGTGTTCTGGACTGTGAGAAGGCACAGGCCAGGCTGAGCCCCGCCTCCTGAGTGCACAAATTTTTGTGCACTGAGCTTCTAGTATAGATATTGTGTACAGTAATACCGGGGGCGGGGTGATTGGGAAATCTCCATAATGAAGTTCAGGATCCAACAGCTGGGTTCAGTGTGGTTTCTCCCACTCACTAGCTGAGAGACCCCAGGCAAGTCACTCATGGTGTCTGTTGGAGATTATATATATATATATATATAGAGAGAGAGAGAGAGAGAGAGAGAGAGAGAGCCGAAACCAATTTGGCTCAGTGGTAGAGCGTTGTTCTGCGGATTGAAAGGTCCCAGGTTCGATTCCGGTCAAGGGCATGTATTGTACATTGGTTGCGGGCGCATCCCCGGTGGGGGGTGTGCAGGAGGCAGCTGGTAGATGTTTCTCACTCATTGATGTTTCTAGCTCTCTATCTCTCTCCCTTCCTCTCTTTAAAAAAAAAATCAATAAAATATATTAAGAGAGAGAGAGAGAGAGAGAAAGAGAAAGAGAGAACAATTGAAATGCCCTTTAGAAATCTGGAAGGATATACATCAACACAATGGGCATTGTTTCTGGGTAAGAGGATTGCAGGTGGTTTTTTCTTCTGTTTGCTTTCCTATTTTTAACATTTATTCTGCCCTTCCTATTTTAAAAAATTTTCCTTTTGAAACCAGAAAAAGAGACTCACTAAATTTTCTTATCTTAATGTGGTGTAATTCTCAGAACTATGCTCCAAGTTTCAATCTTCTGAGGCATATCCTTCCTCCTTATACTTTGTCTCTCTGAATATATCTATCTGGCAGTGTACTTCAAAAGGTTGATAGGACCACCTTCTTCAAAACCACTTAAAAGTCTTATTAAAATACAAATTCTCATCCCAGATTCAGACAATTGAGGTGGAGAGGAGGGGGAAGAAATCTGTATTTTGACAAATTCCCTAAATGATTCCTTTCTGTACCATAAGCCTGAGAACCATTGTTAGGGTGCGTGGAGTATTCTATTTACATTAATTTTCAAGGTAACTAGGACTTATCTAATGTATACCTTTTTTAATTTTTATACATTTTTGTAAAGTAAGTTTGCTGAACAGTGTGTTTTCTTGGTGACTGGAGGTCATATCCATGATATGGAGTGGGCATTCCTATTGAGTTATATAGAACTATGTCCTCTAAAAGGATCCTGGATTATGACACTTTTATAGTTTATCTTTTACTTTTTTTTTTAATTGATTTTTTACAGAGAGGAAGTGAGAAGGACAGAGAGCTAGAAACATTGACCAGCTGCCTCCTCCACACCACCACCGGGGATGTGCCCCCAACCAATGTACATGCCCTTAAACGGAATCGAACCTGGGACCCCTCAGTCTGCAGACCGAAGCTCTATCCACTGAGCCAAACCGGTTTCGGCTATCTTTTACTTTTATTAACTATCCAGTGTCTGTTATTCCTTTTATTTTAATCTTTTTTTTCATTGCTCCCCTGCCCACTGCCTCTTGGAGCCTCCTGCACTGTCGCTCTCTGTGCTCCTGTGCTCCTCTCCCCCTACCACCCCTCCACTCAGCTCAGAGAGCACCCCTCCCTCACCTCCTGTCACTCAAGGCCCACTACTATTATTCCTTTTATAAAACATCATTTATTTACTACTTTTAATATACAGGTTGTCCCACTAAGAGAAAACGGGGCTATTTAGAAAAATGAGTCATTCCAGCCCTGGCCGGTTTGGCCCAGTGAATAGAGCGTCAGCCTGTGGACTTAATGATCCCAGGTTCGATTCCAGTCAAGTGCATGTATCTTGGTCTTGGGCACATCCCCAGTGGGGGGTGCACAGGAGGCAACTGATTGATGTATCTCTCACATCAATGTTTCTAGCTCTCTCTCCCTCTTCCTTCCTCTCTGTGGAAAATCAATATATTAAAAAAAGAAAGAAATGAGTCATTCCAGATCTGAAGATAGAAATGAATATAATAATCCTAGAATATCTTGTTATAAAAGAAGACATGAAAGTTATCAAAGTCTATTGGACTTGGGTCAAAAGAACTCAGAAGTCAACATGCAGAGCCTTTTAGCAAGTGGGATCGACCATTTTGCTCATCAATCAGCTAAAAACATCAATGAATTAAAGCACATCGAGTATGTTTAAATTCATGAGTTTATAATTATACTCTGGAAAAAATTAAATCACTTCTGAAGAATGCTAGGAAATGACCTAATTATTTTTAAAATTATAATCATTAAATAGAAAAAAATCAGGCATTCATTCTCTCTTTGTTGTCTGTCCCAAATAGTAATCAAATAGTTGATGAAGAAAAACTTCTCCTTTACAGAAATATTCCAGCTAATAAATGGAAAAGGAATGATAGGAATCACTAATTTGTAATTCCTAATAATTTATAAGTGTAGCAATGATCATAAATGGCTGCTAACCTCATAAGAAAGACCACCAGCCTAAACCGGTTTGGTTCAGTGAATAGAGCATTGGCCTGCAGAATGAAGGTTCCCAGGTTCAATTCCGGTCGAAGGCTTGTACCTTGGTTGCAAGCACGTTCCCATTGGTGGGAGTGTGTAGGAGGCAGATGGTCGATGTTTCTCTCTCATTGATGTTTCTAACTCTATCCCTCTCCCTACCTCTCTGTAAAAAAAAAATCAATAAAATATCTTAAAAAAGAAAAGAAAGACCACCAGACTTAGAATCTTTTATAGCAATACCACCATCTCTGAAGTTTCTTTATCCTTCCCATACCCCACCTCATAAACAAAGCAAAACAAAACTCTGAATCTGATCAAGCTTCTAGATCTAATGGAGAAAATTACAAGAAATGAAAGAGAAGGGGAAAACATCACAAAGATAAAATCAAGGCTATGAAAAACTCTACAAGGCAAATGATCTAATTTTTTCAATAAATTATTGCCTGAAAAAAAAATAGAAGGAACCTTTAAGAAAAGATATATAAGAGCCGAAACCGGTTTGGCCCAGTGGATAGAGCGTCGGTCTGCGGACTGAAAGGTCCTGGGTTCGATTCCAGTCAAGGGCATGTACCTTGGTTGCGGGCATGTCCCCAGTAGGGGGTGTGCAAGAGGCAGCTGATTGATGATTCTCTCTCATCAATGTTTCTAACTCTCTATCCCTCTCCTTTCCTCTCTGTAAAACATCAATAAAATATATATATTTTTTAAAAAAGATATATAAGAGACATATCAACCAATCACAATAGACAAAACTTATTTGGATCTCAATTTAAATAAGCCAACTGTATATATGCAAAAAGCAAAACCAAGAACACGTAAAACATTAAAATGTTGAGAAACGGAAATGCAACACTGATTGGATATGTGATGATATTATGATTTTAAGGAATTATTTTTAAATTTCGGTGTGATAACAGTACTGTGGTTTTTTAAAAGAAGTTTTTATTTTCTAGAGACACATGCAATATGAAATATGATGTTTGAGATTTGTTTCAAAATAATCCGACAGAGAGAGTAAGAGAGGGTAAGATGGACAAGACTGGCTCAGAGTTGAAAATTGTTAAAACTGGTGATGAATTCATTCAGGTTTTTCTATTCTCTCTGCTTTAGAATATGTTTGAAATTTCCATAAATAAAGTATTCTGCAAATTCATGATTAAAACTTCAAGATTTCAGAAAAGTAAAGAAAAAAAATGTAAATTATCCATAAACCCACCCTGCAGAGATAATCATTATCATTTTACACTACATCTGTCTAGCCTTTTAAATACGTAAAAGAAGTCCTGCTGTCATTATTGTTTTGTATCTGCTTTTTTCACTTAAATCGTATATTTTTCTTTGTCATTAAAAATTCTAAAATATTATTCTAATAGTTGCATTAGTATTTTAGTTCCTAACATATATTTAATCAAAACTCTATTTTTGCTACTAAAAAATTTGCTACTATAAATGTCCTTGAAAATATTTTGGGGTACTATTCATTTTTTTCAAAAGTAGAGTTAGTCGTTAAAATAGTATATTTTCAGAATATAAACATTTTATTACATACGCCAAACTGCTAGAAAGCTTATATTCATTTATGTTCCTACCAGTAGTGAAATAGGATTCCTTTTCCCAAAACCTTACTCTTACCCTTTTGAAAGCATTTAATTTTCCCTATTTAATAAAGAATATTATGTTAAAAAAAATTGACATGTGGTGGAATCACAGACCTACTAGTATATCTGAACCCTGTTAGCTGTGTGACATTGTGAGTTACTTAACATCTCTGGGTCTGGAAAAAAAAACAATATTGGGAGGTCACTACCATTGGGTAAGATAATAAATATAATGATATATTATCTGTACATTGCTTAGCACAGTGCATGGCTTAGTAAATGTTAGCCTCAACCATCTTCATTATCATTATTATTACATATTGCCTTCCTATAAAATTAAATTTATAGTTTTGAGGACAACTGTTTTCCTTTTCATGAAGAGGCCTTTTTACTTGCTTGTTCATTTGAGTCTGTATTTAAGGATGCTTTTGGTTGCAAGTAACAGAAATTCCAAGTCAAATTGACAGAGCTGCAGCACTCAGAGATAAAAGGAACTCAAAAGACATGGTCTGACTCTGTCCTTAGTGATTCCTGGGGCTCTGTCCTTCTCTGACTTCTGTTTTCAAACTTATACTGATGTCCCCAGAATAAGGCAACTTTCAAAAGCAACTAAATCTACATTCTTCTTCCTTCACTTCCAGGTGAAAAAGAAAAGAGTCCCTACCCACTATCCTTCAATTAGATCCTGAGATGTATACTAATTCAGAAAAGTGTTTTATTTATTTAGTTACAATTTTTTACTGATTTTCAAAGTAAAGGGCCAAGACAAAACACATTATTGAATAAATAAAGGTAAGATAAGAGTTGCTGTAAGAGGAATAGAATGAAGAGGCCCCAAACAGATCTACACATATGGACACTTGCTACACAACAGAGGTGGCCTGCAAATCAGTAAGAAAAGAACAATCTTGTTCATGAATGGTGCTGATAAAATCAAGCATCTATGTAGGAAAATTAAAATTGCACACCTATCTCATATCATACACAATAGTCAATTCCAAGTGAAATTGACCTAAATATAAAAGGAAAAACTATAAAATGTTTACAATAGGAAAGCATAGTCAAGACCTTGGAATAGGAAAGAATTTCTTAATCAAGAAACAAAGAGCACTTAATCATAATAGAAATGATTCATAAATCTGCTTACTTAGGAATTTAAAATGTTCTATTCATCAAAAGATACTTGCTGTAGAGGAGAAATCAAGATGTTGGCATAGGTAAACGCCTAACTGCAGCCTCGCACAACAATTTCAAAAAATACAACTAAAATACAAAGTGGACATCCAGAACTATAGGAAAGTTGACTGACTGGAAATTCTACAACTAGAAGGAAAGAGAAAACCAGAAGAAAAATCAGAGGAGCTGTAAAAGCCTAAGGTATGGAGACATGGTACACATGTGGGAAGAGGACAGAGCTGGAGAGGAGGGGGCAGCTGAGTGCCTGACTGGCGTTCCCTAGCGGGAAGGAGATAAAAGCTCCGGACTGCACTGAACCCAAGTTCTGACTGCACTGAACCCCAGTTCTGAGCGAGACCCTAGGGACCCAGCCTTATACAGAGGGAATCTAGGCTATTAGGCAGAAATTCAGGGGAGCAGCGAAAGGCAGAGTCTCAAAGGTGCACACGGTGAGCACAGAGGATGGACTGTTGACTGTGCTGCTAGATTGCCCTAGCTGGAAGGAGACAAAAGCTCCAGACAGTGCTGAGCCCCAATTCTGGGCTCAGACTCATACAGAGGAAATCTGGGGTGTAAGGCGGAAACTCAGGGGAGCAGTGAAAGTCAGAGCTCCGAAGGCACTCGCGATGTGTGCAGAGGACGAACTGTTGACTATGCCACTGGATTGCCCTAGCGGGAAAGAGACAAAAGCTGCGGACAGCTCTTACCCCAATTCCAACCCCACTTCCAACTGCACTGAACCCCAATTCCGGGTTCATTGAGGGAGAGACTAGACTGTCTGGTAGTGGGCAAAACTTGAGGGTACCTTTCTCTCAGAGGTGCTTGCAGTGAATACCAAAGGACAATGAGGAACACTGAGACTCAGGAACCTCATAGGGCTGGACTGATGGGAAGCCAAGACTGTAGGCTCCACCCTGAAACTCTGGCCCATCCAAGCTGAGCATAGAGGCCTTTGCAATTTTTCAAGTCTAGTTGAATAAGGCTGTCTCCCAGCATAGACACAGCTGATCCTCACAGCCAACATCTTAGCACATAAAGACACCCTACCAACTCAGGGAAGCAGCGAAAGTGCCGAGACAAGGAAACAGATTACAAATGAAAGAAATGGAAGACAAGCGACTGGATATAGAGTTCAAAACCACGCTTATAAAATTTTTCAAGAATTTCGTAGAAAAGGCCAATAAAATAAACGACACCTATGAGGATGTGAAAAGGACTCAACTAAAAATGAAGAATACATTGTCTGAAATAAAAAATATTATACAGAGTCCTAAAAACAGAATGGAAGATAGCAAGAATCAAGTCAAAGATTTGGAACATAAAGAGCCAGGGGACACTCCTCTGCAGAAGGAAGAAGACAAGAGAATCCAGAAAGTTGAAGATAATATAAGAAACCTCTGGGACAACTTCAAGAGAACCAACATCAGAATTATGGGGGTCCCAGAAGATGAGAAAGAGCAAGATACCAAAAACATATTGGAAAAAATAGTGACAGAAAACTTCCCCCACCTGGGGAAAGAAACAGACTTACAAGTCCAGGAAGAGCACAGAACCCCATACAAAAGGAATCCAAAGAGGACCACAGCAAGACACATCATAATTAAAATTCTAAGAGAAAAAGACAAAGAGAGAATATTAAAAGCAGCAAGAGCAAAGCAGGTAGTTATCTATAAAGGAGCACCCATACAATTGTCAGCTGATTTCTCAACAGAAATCATGCAGGCCAGACTGGAATGGCAAGAAATATTCAAAGTGATGAATAGCAAGAACCTACAGTCAAAAATACTCTACCAAATAAAGCTATCACTCAGAATCAAAGTCCAGATAAAGAGCTTCACAAATAAGAAAAAACTAAAGGAGTTCATCACTGCCAAATCAGAATTACATGAATTGCTGAAGGGGGTTCTTTAGGAAGAGGAAGAAAATAAAGATAAAACTTATGAACAACAAATACATAACTATCAACAAGTGAATCTAAAAACCAAAGGAATTAAAAAATCTGATGAACAATATTAACTGGTGAATATAATAGAATCAGAGGTATGGAAGGGGAATGAACTGATGATTCTCGGGGGAATCAGGAGTAGGGGTGTGGGAAGAGACTGAACATAAACTCTGCACCTATGGATGAGGACAATGGGGGCTGGGGAAAGGGCAGAGGGTGGGGTGGGAACCTGGTAGAGGGGAGCAATGGAGGGGGGAAAAAATGAGGAACATTTGTAATAATATGAACAATAAAGATTTATTTTAAAAAAACAGATAAGGAGTTAATAAGGCTATGGAACTAAAGAATGAGAGATAGAAGCAGGGGAGGCAGGCACACAAAAGTCCATTTATCTCAGAGAGAGGCTTAAGAAATTGGAGCAACCCTACCCGATTTGGCTCAGTAGATAGAGCATTGGCCTGCAGACTGATGGGTTCCAGGTTCAATTCCGGTCAAAGAGCATGTATCTTCGAAGTGGGTACATCCAGGTGCGGTGCAGGAGGGAGTTAATCAATGTTTCTAATTGTATCCCTCTCCCTTCATAACTGTAAAAAATAAAATATTTATTTTAAAAAGAAACTTGGAGCAGACATTTATATTTAATAACAGCTTTATTGAGATAGAATTCACATACTATAAAATCCATTTGAAAATGTACAATTCAACGGTTTTTATTATATTCAGAGTTGTATAAAATATAACAATTACCACTATTTCATTTTAGGATTTTTTCTTTTTTTCTTTAAAAAGACATGTTCAGCCCTAGCTGGTTTGGCTCAATGGATAGAGCCTGGATCTGCAGATTAAAAGGACTAAGGTTTGGTTCTACCTCACATACTGGCTCCTACCCAGCCTGGCGCTGGTCCAGAGGCAACCAATTGATGTGTTTCTCTCATGTCGATATTTCTGTGTTTCCCTCTCTTCCACTCTCTCTAAAATTAAATGGGAAAAATATCCCTGGATGAGGATTAAAAAAAAAAAAAAAAAAAAAAAAAAAAAAAAAAAAAAAAGAGGGTAGGAAGAAAGAAGAAAGGGAGAGAGAGAGAGGGAGGAAAAGAAGACAACAAAAAAAAGAAGAAGACAAAAAACACAGGAAAGTAGGTAATCTAATCTAGTCAGGTTAAATCTTTAAATTGAAAATCAAACTGCTCCTCTCAGGGGTAGGGCCTCAATGTTCTTGAGCATCTCCAGGAAGGCCTGTGGGGAAGGTGCCTCCACATTCTTGAAGGTCTCCTGCATTCTGCTGTACAAGGTGAAGCATCTCCGCTCCACACAGAGGAAACCGAAGTGGTCCTCATCGAAAAGGATGAAGATTCCAGAGAAGCGCTGGGGGTGGATGGGGTCATAGAAGGGAACAATGTCCACACCATAGAAATACATCCTGTAGGTTCGAGGGTAGTTCTGGTCTATTGAGTCCACACCCGCAGGCAGAACAAAGCTGTGGGCAGGCTGCTCCTCCAAAGCTGCAGCCCTGGACTCCCTGACGCTGGGCTGGGCAGGGCTCTGCCAGCCATGGCCCTCGCTGTCCTCAGGCCCGCCTTCTTCCTCCTGCTGCTCCTGCATCACCTGCTCCTGAATCTCCTGGACGATGCCGGAGAGCACGTGGAAGTCAAGGAGGATCTCCATATTTGGCAGTTGGATGCGGTGCAGGAGGTGGATCTCTAATGTCTCCTTCCAGGCAGGGATGATGGGGTATCTTGGGATCCTCGAGGCCCTGGCATAGTTCCCAAGGAAGCTGAGCAGGACAATCTTTACACTGTAGGCATCATAGATGCCTTGGAAGATGCCTGGCCTGATGAGGTCATCAGGGTAACTCAGTGGGAGGTAGACGCGGCTGTAGGTCAGGCAGTCAGGATTATAGTAACTCACCATTTGGGGAAATAAGTTAGGATAAACGCATACTTCATGGTGAAATAATCCTTCTGAATCTTCAGGTGACATATGTGGGGCCTAGTGTAGTCTTCCACACACTCCACCTTGGCTGATTTTCTCGTCAGGCGAATTCTAAACGAGGGCTTCCATTGCATTGACGCATCCACATTGAGGTAACAAGGAGGAGGCACCAACCTCCAAACAGTAATGCATAAGCCGTCCACCGCTACCTTCAGCAGGTCTCTACTACGGGCGTCGAGCCGCCACAATCCCAAAATCTTTCTGTATGGGTAGAGAAGCTTTGTTTAGAATTCTCAGCAAGACATACCTATGGCCTCCAGGTCCTGAAAGTTTTCACAAACGCCATACTCATCCCTGCAGTGCCTTCTCCAGATGCTGTCAGTGTACAGGATGCTGCGGAATTGGGTGCAAGCCTAGGCCAGGCTGGCCAGGTCAGTGCAGGGGAGGGAGGCGAAGATCTCCAACAGCAGCTCTGGAGGCAGGTCCTGCAACGAGCAGCGTGGGGGCGATGAGGGCTGCATGGGGCTCGCGATCCCTCCACTCCTTGCACGGCACAGGGTGGCTGTGGCCTCCTCCACCTGCTCCTCTGCCTGGACAAGGGCTGGGCTAAGGCTGAGGCCTAGGGATGCATGCTGTTGGCGCTGACTTCTCACCTGTACTTTGGCGTGGCTGACTACACCAGCATCCCCAAGAGCACACACAGCTGAGGAAAGCGTTCTGCTCCATCTCATCCTGTAACAGCCAAGGGTATCCTGGTATCCTCAAAAGCTGCAGACTGGCTTTATTTAAACTGGCACAGTCCTGGCCAAGAGTCTAGCCACTCCCCCCATGGCTTACCCAAGCCCCCACAGAGAGAAGCCAATTGTAGGACTTTAGCAACACTTTCTCTTTTTTTTTTAAAGTATATATATTTTATTGATTTTTTACAGAGAGGAAGGGAGAGAGATACAGAGATAAAAATGTCGATGAGAGAGAAACATCGACCAGCTACCACTGAGCCAAACAGGCTTCAGCAACATCACTTTCAAAAAAAACCCACACTTATTAACTGTCAGTCGCCTCCCTTTATCAATGTCCCCTCCAAGTCCTCCTACCCTAGCCCCAGGCAGTCACTAATCTGCTTTCTGTGAGGATATACCTTCAGGGAAATGCCTATCGGGGACCTTTCATATAAATACTGTCATAATATTTGGTCTTTTTTTTTAATATATTCTATTGATTTTGTACAGAGAGGAAGGGATAGAGAGCTAGAAACATCGATGAGAGAGAGTCATTGATCAGCTGCCTCTTGCACACCCCCTACAGGGAATATGCCCACAACCAAGGTACATGTCCTTGACCGGAATCGAACCCAGGTCCCTTCAGTCCCCAAGCCAACGCTCTATCCATTGAAGCAAACCGGTCTTGGCTTTTTTTAAAAATATGTTTTATTGATTTTTTTTTTTTTTTTTTTTTTTTTTTTTTACGGAGAGGAAGAAAGAGGGATAGAGAGCCAGAAACATCCATCAGAGAGAAACATTCACCAGCTGCCTCCCACACCCTCCCTCCAGGGATATGCCTCCAAGCAATGTACATGCCCTTGACCGGAATCGACCCTGGGAACCTTCAGTCCACAGACCCATGCTCGATCCACCAAGCCAAACCACTTTCAGCTTTTGTGACTGGCTTCTTTCACTTAACATAACAACTTCAAATTTGATGTATGTTATATTCTAGTGTATGGGCATACCACCTTTTGTTTACACATTCATCAGTTGATGGATAAAATTTGGGTTGTTTCCACTTTGAGGATCTTATGAATAACACTGCTATGAACATTGTGTACACGTTTTTGTGTGAACGTGTTTCCATTTCTTTTGGGTATGGACCTAGAAATGGACCTTCTGGTTAACATAACTCTATGCTTAGCATGTGGAGGAACAGCCAAAAACCTTTTCCAAAGTGGACCCCTTATTTTAAATTTCCACCAGCAATGAAGGAGGGAGCCAATTTTTAAACATTCTCATGAATGTTTTTTACAAATATATATTATAGCCATCCTCATGAGTATTGAGTGGTATTTTATTGTAATTTAGAGCAGAGTCCTTGACTGTAGGTTGACTAGACTTTGAACTCCATAAGGGAAATAAATCTCTTCTATTCTCAGCCTTAACCCAGCCTCTGCCAAATCTCTCAGGTCCCTGGTAGGAATGGGCTGCTACATATGAGCAAGGATGGTCTCTTTGCTTTCAGTTGACCTCAGTTCTTCACATTCAAGTGACTAGCCTTGCTAGTTCCTTGGGTGAAAGGAAGACTTCAAAAAGAAAAGTTCACAGGATCTGCCCACTATGAACATATTATTATGGGCTGGGACTGGCCCTGCCCAATCAGACAGGCTTTTTGAGAGCAGCTGGATTCCTTTTCTCTTTTCTGGCTTCCTACTGGAAAAACACTCTCACTTTTAGAAGCTCCTCTTCGTGCCCTGGGAGGAATTTGATTTGCCTTTTGTCAGGAATAGACATTTAGGGGGGGTTATTTGATAGAGGGGTGTAAATTCCACCTACCACAGACACTAAAATATTCTCAGTTTCTAAGAAGCAGGAATTTTAGGAGAACATAGGTAGCCTTAGGGATTTTTTAGAATTGGAGTCAATGAAAAGCACAGGGCTTCAGACTGGGAGAAAGTACATTTTCATAAAAGGAAAGCCAGGTACAGTCACATCTCCATATCACAAGGAAGCCAGGATATTATATTTTATATTTCCATAAGACAAGGAGGCAGCAACAGGTATATTTACAGAAGATGAGGGAACTGGAAGTAGCTAAAAAAAAAAGATCACATTTACAAAATAAAGAGAAAGAAGCCCATCATTTAGGAGGAAACAGTGGGGGAGTTTCTATAGTAACAGCCCAGGAGTTACTATAGTAACCAACTCAAAGGGGAATAGTGACCAATCTGAGGGCATATCAAGGCACCAGGATTTCCAGCCTTTATAAGCTGTAGGAAAGAGGGACTCAGAAAGGTAAGATGGGGTCTCGCCTGATATTTGTGGCCCTGGCGTAATTCCCATAGAAGATGAGGAAGGCAAGCTTCAGGCTGTAGACATCATAGACGTCTACAAAGATTCCTGGCCTGATAAGGTCATCTTGATAGCTCCGTGGGAAGTAGAGTCTGCTGCGGCGGCAGATGGGGTAAGTCAGGCAGTCAGGATTACAGTACATTAACACGTGTGTGTCCTGTAGCAGCAGAGAACCCCGTTCTTCATTCACCCATTGTGGTAAATGCTTTTGGATACACCCGGACATCCTGTGGTTACTCTTGGTGGTGAACCCCTTCTTCTGAATCTTCAGGCGGCAAATGTGGGGCCTAGTGTAGTGTTTCATGCACTCCACATTGGCTGATTTCCTCTTCAGGCGAATTCTAAACAAGAGCATCCATGGCTTTGAGGCATCCACATTGAGGTAACAGAAAGGAGGCACGAACCTCTTACCAGTAATGCATAATCCGTCCATCGCTACCTTCAGTACCTCTCTACTACGGGCATCTGCATCGACTCGCCACAATCCCAAAATCTTTCTGTATGGGTGGAGCAGCTTTGTATAGAATTCTCGGCAAGACATACCCATGGCCTCCAAGTCCTGAACGTTTTCACAAACGCCATACTCCTCCCTGCAGCGCCTTCTCCAGATGCTGTCGGTGTGCAGGATGCTGCGGAATTGGGTGCAAGCCTGGGCCAGGCTGGCCAGGTCTGTGCCTGGGAGCGAGGCGAAGATTTCCACCAGCAGCTCTGGAGGCAGGTCCTGCAGCGAGCAGCGTGGGGGTCAAGAGGACGGCATCGGGATCTGGATCCCTCCACTCCCAGCACAGCACAGCGAGGACTCAGCCGCCTCCATCTGCTCCTCTGCCTGGACAGGGGCCTGGGTGGGGGCTAAAGTGGGGTCTAGGGGCTGCATGCTGTCAGCCTCTGCTGTCTCACCTGGACCCTGGCACAGATGACGACACCAGCATCCCACCGTGGAGCACTTGTCGCTGAGGAAAGCTTTCTACTCTATCTAGTCCTGTACAGCCAAAGGGATCATGGTATTCTAAAAAGCAGCAGCTTGGCTTTATACTGGCACAATCCCGCCCAAGAGTCCAGCCACGCCCCCCCCCCCCCCCCCAGGGCCTAGCCTTGCCCCTCAGAGAAGCCAATTGTAAGACTTTAGCAACACTTCCCAAAGAAACCCACACCCATTAACAGTCCCTCCCTTTAACAGTGCCCCATCCCTGTCCTCCCACCCTAGCCCCAGGCAGTCACTAATCTGTGTTCTGTAGGGCAGTTACTAATCTGCTTTCTGTAAGGTTATGCCTCCAGGGATATGCCTATAGGGAGCATTTCCCATAAAAGTAGTGATAATAACTGGTCTTTTTTTTTTTTAATATGTTTTATTGATTTCTTTTTCCTTTTTTTAGGCAGAGAAATAAAGAGGGATAGAGAGCCAGAAACATCCATCAGAGAGAAACATCCACCAGCTGGCTCTAGCACTACCCCTACCTGGAATGTGCCCTCAAGCAATGCACATGCCCTTGACAGGAATCTAACCTGGAACCCTTCAGTCCACCGACCCATGCTCTATCCACTGAGCCAAACCAGTTTCAGCTTTTGTGACTGGCTTCTTTCACTTAGCATATTTTAAAGTTTTGTATATGTTATATTCTAGTGCAGCGTTTTTCAACCGCTGTTCCGCAGGAGATGTTGCCTGGTGTGCCGTAGGTGCAGACAAGACAAGAATTTTATAATTTTTCACTATTTTGTTTACTTAATATTTCATAATAAAGTAATTATAAAATACTTTCTTTGTGTTTATTTGATTCCTATTCAAGAGAATTACTTTATATATAGTCAATATAGGCACAGAGTTAAATTTTTTAACATTTTCTAATGGTGGTGTGCCTCGTGATTTTTTTCATGAAACAAGTGTGCCTTTGCCCAAAAAAGGTTGAAAAACACTGTTCTAGTGTATGGACATACCACCTTTTGTTTACACATTCATCAGTTGATCGATGAATTTTGGGTTGTTTCCAGTCTGAGACTTTTATGAATAACACTGCTATGAACATTGTGTACACGTTTTTGTGTGAACATGTTTTCATTTCTTTTGGGTATGGACCTAGAAATGAACCTTCTGGTTAACATTATAACTCTATGCTTAGCATGTGGAGGAACAGCCAAAAACCTTTTCCGAAGTGGCCCCCTTATTTTACATTACCACCAGCAATGAAGGTGGGAGCCAATTTTTAAACATTCTTATGAATGTTTTTTACAAGTATATATTATAGCCATCCTCATGAGTGTTGAGTTGTATTTTATTGTAATTTAGAGCAGAGTTCTTGACTATAGGTTGACTTGACCTTGAACTCCATAAGGGAAGTAAATCTCTTCTATCCTCAGCCTTCACCCAGCCTTCACCCTCTGCCAAAATTCTCAGGCCCCTGGTAGGAATGCGCTCCTACATATGAGCAAGGATGGACTCAAGTTCTTCCCTTCCAGTTGACCTCAGTTCTTCACTTTCAAGTGACTAGCCTTGCTAGTTCCTTGGGTGAATGGATGCCTTCAAAAAGAAAAGTTCACAGGATCTGTCCACTATGAACATAATATTCCTATGGGATGGGATGGCCCTGCCCAGTCAGACAGGCTTTCTGAGAGCAGCTAGATTCCTTCTCTCCTCTTTTCTGGATTCCTACCAGAGAAACGCTCTCACCTTTAGAGGGTCCTCTTCGTGCCCTGGGAGGAATTTGATTTGCCTTTTGTCAGGAATAGACATTTAGGGTGGTTTATGTGGTAGAGGGGTGTAAATTCCACCTACCACAGACACTGACTTTGATCATTTTAACACTAAAATATTCTCAGTCTCTAAGTAGAAGGAATTTTATGAGAACATAAGCAGGCTTAGGGATTTTTGAGAATTGGGGTCCTTGGGAAACACAGGGCTGCAGACTGGGAGACATTTTCATAACCTGAAAGCCAGGTACAGTTACATCTTTATATCACAAGGAAGCCAGGATATTATATTTTATATTTACATAAGACAAGGAAGCAACAACAGGTATATTTACAGAAGATGAGAGAACTGGAAGTAGCCAAAAAAACAGGTCACAATTAGAAAATAAAGAGAAAGAAGCCCTTTATTCAGAAAAAAGGAGTGGGGAAGAACCTCCCATGTCCCATGTGAGGTTTCACCTTGGAGCCCAGGAGTTACTATAGTAACCATCTTAAAGAGGAATAGTGACCAATCTGAGGGGATATCAAGGCACCAGGATTTGCAGCCTTTATAAACTGTAGGGAAGAGGGACTCAGAGGGACCCTTCTCCCACTCCCCATGTGGGAGTCCATTGTGGGACTCTTCCCCCTCCCCACGTTGGAGTCTGTACTTGTTCTTCAATAAATCTCCACCTTTGCTATACCATTGGGTTCATTCTTAGTTCCCAGCAAAGAATTCGTGTTCTAGTCCAAAATTCAGTTTCACTTCCTCTGAAGAAAAACCTATATTATTATTGGTACGTAACTGGGTAATGGATGTAAAGACTCTTTTAGAAGCCTGTATTGATGAGATTTTGAGGGATGTTCTCCAAGGTACTTGTGTCTCTGGTGGGTGAAGAACCTAGGAATGTGAGTAGAGATATTCTATGACTCTAGAAGGGCTTGATCAGCTAGTGAAGAGGTTCCATCATTTTTTCTCTTCCAGGATTGAGAAAATCAGAGATATCACTGCCCTAGGAAGAAATCTGTGTAGGAAGGACAAAGACAAGTCAATAGATCAAAGAGAGATAGAGGCTGCTGCTATGGTTAAAGGCCAAAAAATATATTGGGGATTAGTTATGTTTATTGGAAATATTAACTGTGCTCTGTTAACCATGATTGCCTTGTGTTGGTTAAAGAAAGGACCATTCTGACCTGGCTAGGAGTTGTATGCCCCTGGGACCTGGGAGTCAATCTTGGACCAGGGAATCAACCTTGGAATGTGGTCCATTCTCATTCAAGAACAGCCTCTTGGGATATATTCCTAGAAATGGAATCACTGGATCAAATGGGAGTTCCATTTTCAGTTTTTGAGGAAACTCCATTCCGTTCTCCACAGTGGCTGTACCAGTCTGCATTCCCACCAGCAGTGTACCAGGGTTCCTTATTCTCTACATCCTCACCTAATATATCCCAAGAAACTAGAAACACCAGTCAGAAAGAATATATGCACCCCTATGTTCATAGCGGCACAATTCACCAAAATTAAGATTTGGAAAGAGCCTAAGTGCCAATCAACAGATGAGTGGATTAAAAAAAGAGATGCCTCTCCACACTGGAATACTAAAAATGAAAGAATTCAGACCATTGGCAACATTGTGGATAAAACTGGAGAGCATTATGCTAATGTAAATCAGCTAGTCAGAGAAAGATAAATATCACGTGATCTCACTCATTTGTGGAATGTAAGGAGCAACAAAACCTGATGAACAAAACAGACCCAGAGACAGAGAAGCATTGTTCAGACCATCAAACCTCAGAAAGAAGGTAGGAGAGGGTGGGGGTATAGGAGATATCAACCAAATGACTTGTATGCATGCATATAAGCCAAATCAATGGACACAACAGGGGTATCAGGGCATGAGTAGAGGTGTGAGGGGGGCAATAAGGACACATATGTAATTCCTTAATCAATAAAGAAAAAAGAAAAAAAGAGCCTATTTTCGTGGAAAGATTAACAAAGCTGTTGCCCAAACAATGGAATCCCACCCTTCCTCCTACTTCTCCATGCCTGTAATCCCTACATCCCCATGTAACCTTTGTCTTCCCACAAATAAGCAGCTGGCTTATAGGTGGCTGCAGAGCAGATTTTTGTGGATGACCTTCTGTTCTCCAATACTGCTGGCATTATTATTTAATAGAATAATCCCAAATTGGAAAGTCTAAACCTTCAACAGCAGAACAGATCATGTCTTGGACAAATAATAATATATAAATAAAAATATGGAATACTTATAGAACACTTATTATATGCCAAATACTCTTCTAAGTTTTTAATATGCAATTATCACAAATACTAATACAGATTTTACTATACATGTACTATACTAGGTACCATTCTAAGCAGGCTTAATAATGTCATTTTTGTCTTCACAATTGACCTATGAAGAGGTACAATTACTATCCCCAATTTCCAAATGGGAAGAAATTGAGGTCAAGAAGTTAGGTCACTTTCTCAATATCACAGAACTAGTTAGTTGTAAAGGTGGGAGCCTGCCTTTATGAAGCAAAAGCACTATATATGGGTCTAAGATGGAACCTTAAGAAAAACAAACAGATAAGGAGTAAATAAGATGTGGAATTAAAGAATGAGAGAGAGAAAGTGGGGAGGCAGGCCCCCCCCAAGTGCAGTGTGGCTTGCAGTTATCTCAGAGGAAGGCTTAAGAAAGTTGGAGCAGCCCTAACCAATCTGGCTCAGTAGAGCATTGGCCAGCAGACTGAAGGGTTCCAGGTTTGATTCCAGTCAAAGAGCATGTATCTTGCTTGTGGGCACATCCAGGGGCAGTCCAGGAGGCACTTAATCACTGTTTCTAACTCTATCCCTCTCCCTTCTTCTCTGTAAAAAATAAAATATTTGTTTTAAAAAGAAATTTGGACCAGACATTTATATTTAATAACAGCTTTATTGAGATACAATTCACATACTATAAAATCCATTTGAAAATGTACACTTCAATGGTTTTATTATATTCAGAGTCATGTAAAACATAACAATTACCACTATCTAATTTTAGGATTTTTTCAAAGACATGCTCAGCCCTAGCTGGTTTGGCTCAGTGCACAGAGCCTGGATCTGCAGATTGAAAGGACTAAGGTTAGGTTCTACCTCACTTGCTGGCTCCTACCCAGTGTGGCCCTGGTCCAGAGGCAACCAATTGATGTGTTTCTCTCACATGGATATATATGTGTTTTCCTCTCTCTTGCACTCTCTAAAATTCAATGAGAAAAATATCCTCAGGTGAGGATAAAAAAAATAAATAAAAAATAAAAATAAAAAACATAAAAAACAACAAAAAAAAAGAGGAGGAAAGAGGGAGGGAGGGGAAAAAAAGGAAGGAGGGAGGGGGAAAAAATGGGGAAGAAAAAAAAAATCCACAAGATAGTGGATAATGTAATCTGGTCAGGTTAATTCTTTAAAGTGAAAATCATACTTCCGCTCCCGGGGGTAGGGCCTCAATGTTTCTGAGCATCTCCAGGAAGGCCTGTGGGGAAGGTGCCTCCACATTCTTGATGGTGTCCCGGATTCTGCTGTATAGGGTGAAGCATCTCCGCTCCACACAGAGGAACCCGAATTGGTTCTCATCAAACAGGATGAAGATTCCAAGGAAACGCTGAGGGTGGAAGGAGTCAGGATAGTAAACAATGTCTTCGCCATAGAAACACATCCTGTAGGTTCGGGGGTAGTTTTGGTCTATTGAGTCCACACCCACAGGCAGAACAAAGCTGTGGGCAGGCTGCTCCTCCAAAGTTGCAGCCCTGGACTCCCTGGCGCTTGGCTGGGCAGGGCTCTGCCTGCTATGGCCCTCGCTGTCCTCAAGCTGCTCCTGGATCACCTGCTCGTGAATCTCCTGGACGATGCAGGAGAGCATGTCGAGGTTGCGGAGGATCTCCACATTTAGCACCTGGAT
Source organism: Pipistrellus kuhlii (assembly GCF_014108245.1). Lineage (NCBI taxonomy): Eukaryota > Metazoa > Chordata > Mammalia > Chiroptera > Vespertilionidae > Pipistrellus > Pipistrellus kuhlii. The sequence goes on from NW_023425404.1 coordinate 9,526,564, forward strand.
GCGGTGCAGGAGGTGGATCTTTAAAGTCTCCTTCCAGGCAGAATTGAGGGGGTCTCCCGCGAAATTTGTGGCCCTGGCATAGTTCCCATGGAAGCTGAGCAGGGCAATCTTTAGACTGTAGGCATTATAGTTGCATTGGAAGATGCCTGGCCTGATGAGGTCATCAGGGTGGCTGGGTGGGAGGTAGACGCGGCTGTAGGTTAGGCAGTCAGGATTACGGTAACTCACAGACTTTGGGAAATACTTTTGGATAATCTCATCTGTGATGGTGAACCAATCCTTCTGAATCTTCAGGTGGCATATGTGGGGCCTTCTGTAGTGCCCGTCATGGACCCTGCAATAGTCTTCCATGCATTCCACCTGGGCAGATTTCCTCGTCAGGCGAATTCTAAACGAGGGCTTCCATGGCTTTGGGACATCCACATAGAGGTAATAGTAAGGAGGCATGTACCTCCAACCAGTAATGCAGAAGCCGTCCACCGCTACCTTCAGCAGGTCTCTCCGGACATCGAGCAGCCACAATCCCAAAATGTTTCTGTATGGGTGGAGCAACTTCGTATAGAATTCTCGGCAAGACATACCCATGGCCTCCAAGTCCTGAAAGTTTTCACAAACGCCATACTCCTCCCTGCAGCGCTGTCTCCAGATGCTGTCGGTGTGCAGGATGCTGCGGAATTGGGTGCAAACCTGGGCCAGGCTGGCCAGGTCCGTGCAGGGAAGGAAGGCGAAGATCTCCAACAGCATCTCTGGAGGCAGGTCCTGCAGCGAGCAGCGTGGAGGCAACGAGGGCTGCATGGGGCTCGCGATCCCTCCACTCCCAGCACAGGATTGGGTGGCCTCGGCTGCCTTGACCAGCTCCTCTGCCTGGACAGGGTCGGGGGTCGGGGACGGGGCCGGGGGCTGCATGTTGCTGGCCGCTGTCATCTCACCTGGACCTTGGCGAGGCTGATGACACTTGCTTCCCAACGAAGAGCACACCTCGCTTAGGAAAGGGCTCTGCTCCATCTGGTCCAGTAACAGAATAACAGCCAAAGGTATCCTGAACTGCAGCAGCCTGGCTTTATACTGGCACTGTCCAGCCCAAGATTCCAGCCACGCCCCCTCAGAGAATCCAATTGTAGGACTTAAGCAGCAACACTTCCCAAGAAACCCACAACCAATTAACAGTTGCCACCCTTTCCCAGTGCCCCCTCCCTGTCCTCCCACCCTAACCCCAGGCAGTCACTAATCTGCTTTCTGTAAGGTTATGCCTCCAGGGTATGCCTATGGGGACATTTCTTGTAAATGCAATCATAATATCTGGTCTTTTGTGACTGGCTTCTTTCACTTAGCATAACATTTTCAAGTTTTATGTATGTTATATCTTATGTATATATATATGTAAACGAAAGGTGGTATGCCCATACACTAGAACATAGTGTATGGGCATACCACTTTTGTTTACCCATTCATCAGTTGATGGATGAATTTTGTATTGTTTCCAGTTTGAGTCTCTTATGAATAACACTGCTATGAACATTGTGTACACAGTTTTGGTTTTTTTAAATATATTTTATTGATTTTTTTTTTTTAACAGAGAGGAAGAGAGAGGGATAGAAAGCTAGAAACATTGATGAGAGAGAAATATTGACCAGCTGCCTCTTGCACACCCCTCACCGGGGATGTGCCCACAACCAATGATGTACTCAACTTTGTGTGAACATGTTTCCATGTCTTTTGGGTATGGACCTAGAAGTGGACCTTCTGGGTCATATGATAACTCTATGCTTAGCATGTAAGGAACTGCCAAAAACGTTTTCCACCAGCAATGTACAAGGGAGCCAATTTTTAAACATTCTCATGAATGCTTTTTACAAATATATATTATAGCCATCCTGGTGAGTGTTGAGTGGTATTTTATTGTAATTTAGAGCAGAGTTCTTGACTGTAGGTTGACTTGATCTTGAACTCCATAAGGGAAATAAATCTCTTCTATCCTCAGCCTTCACCCAGCCTTCACTCTCTGCCAAAACTCTCAGGCCCCTGGTAGGAATGGGCTCCTACATATGAGCATGGATGGACTCGAGTTCTTCCATTTCAGTTGACCTTAGTTCTTCACATTCAAGTGACTAGCCTTGCTAGTTCCTTGGGTGAATGGATGCCTTCAAAAGGAAAAGTTCACAGGATCTGCCCACTATAGGCTGGGACTGGCCCTGCCCAGTCAGTCAGGCTTTTTGAGAGTAGCTAGATTCCTTCTCTCCTCTTTTCTGGATTTCTTCCAGAGAAACGCTCTCACCTTTAGAGGGTACTCTTCGTGCCCTGGGAGGAATTGGATTTGCCTTTTGTCAGGAATAGACATTTAGGGTGGTTTATGTGGTAGAGGGGTGTAAATTCTACCTACCACAGACACTGGCTTTGATCATTTTAACACTAAAATATTCTCAGTCTCTAAGAAGCAGGAATTTTAGAAGAATATAGGCAGGCTTAGGAATATTTTAGAATTGGGGTCCATGGAAAGCAGGGGGCTTCATGGAGGGAGAATCTCACATTCCAGATTCTTTGATATATTGTATTTGAAAAAGTGAGAGTCCAGGCAGGGGGTTAGGGACTGGAGGTCTATCTTAGGTAACTACTTCCAGCTGAGACCTTGTCGTCTTTTAGGGGCGTCTACTCAGGATCTCAAAGATTCCCCAGTAGGGTGTGCAAGAGGCAGCTGATCAATGTTTCTCTCTCATGGATGTTTCTAGCTTTCTATCCCTCTCTCTTCCTCTCTGTAAAAACTCAATGGAATATATATTTTTTAAATTGGCCCTCAAAAGGAATTTTAATTGTTGTACTATTGACATTTGGCTCTGTTGACTAGTGAGTTTGGCAACTACTGATCTATACTAATAAAAGCCTAAGTGGCATCTCCTGTCATTACAAGATGGCGACCCCTGTGTCATCACAATATGGCCACCACAAGATGGCCAATCCCATGTTGTCAGGAGATGGCCACCCTCACATCATCACAAGATGACTGCCCCCATGTCGTCACAAGACAGCTGGCAAAGGAGGGCAATTGTGGGCAACTAGGCCAGCAGGGGAGAGCAGTTGGGGGTGACTGGGTTGGCAGGAGAGCAGTTAGGCATCAATCAGGCTGGCAGGGGATGGTTAGGGGGTAATCAGCCTGAAAGGCAGAGCGATTAGGGGCAATCAGGCAGGTGAGCAATTAGGAACCAGCAGTCATGAATTGTGAGAGGGATATTCAACTGCAGGATTGGGCCTAAAAAGGCAGTCGGAAATCTGGGGTACCAGATTGGAAAAGGTGTAGGCTGTGCTGAAGGACACACCCTTCAGGGCACAAATTTTTTGCACCAAGCCTTTTGTCTATATAACAAAAGCTCAGCAACTATTATGGAGGAACAACCAGAACAATTGGTCCCCATGATGCGCTGGCTGCAGGGGTCGCCATCAGCACTGCTGCTGCTGAGCCCAAGGGCCCTGGGCCAATTGCATGTCCTCCGCCAAGACACCAGTAAAGCAGAACACAAAGGTGATCACCATGAGTGTGCAGCTTGAGATGAAGGTTCTATGGGATAAATTCAATCAGTTGGGCACCGAGATGATCATCACCAAGGCTGGCAGGTCAAGGCACCTTTCTCCCCACTATAGCCCTCTCCATGTGGTGCCAGTCTTGGGTAGCAGGCTTTGGCTCAATCCACGTGAGCAAAACTGAGAATCAGGGAAGGGTGCACAGCCTGGTAACCTGTGGGTCCAGCTTCTTCACACTCTGAATCTTGGCTTGATCAGGGGCAGGATTGGCTGGCCAACCTCCCGTGGCCCCTTCCCCTGGCTCGCCTGGCCAAATCAGTCCCATCACGATTTGCTGGCCAGACCGCACCCAATCATGAATTTGTGCACCAGGCCTCTAGTACTGTAATCCTATCTAATAGAAAGAGAATATGTTAATTGACCCAAATCTGGCAGCACCTGCAGCCAACAAGGAGGGAATATGCTAATTGATTGTCATACCCTCAAAGATGGCAATGGCCACAGCCAATAAGGAGGGAATATGCTAATAAACTGTCATGCCCTCAAAGATGGTGGAGCCCAGAGCCACAAGATGGCAGTGACCAGTCACAGCAGCCCTGTTGGGGTGGCAGGTGCCAGCTGAGGTAGGTGCAAGCAAGACTTGGATGTTGGCTGCTCAACCATCCTGGGCCGCCTGAGGCTCAGGTAACCAGAGCTGGCGGAGGCTTGCACTTCCAGCAGTGGTAGCAGCAGAGGTATGATGGGGGCATCACCTTTCCCTGATCACTGGGTTGCCTCCCGCCCCTGAAGACTCCTGGACTGTGAGAGGGAGAAGGCTGGGCTGAAGGACCCCCCTCCAGTGCATGAATTTTCATGCACTGGGTATCTAGTCCTATATAAAAGGATAATATGCAAGTTGACCCTCAGGCTCTCACATCTTGGTTGCCTATGGTCAGGTCAGCAGGGGGGTTAGTGAAGGACAACTAAACAACTGAACAAGCAGGCTGTGTGGGGAGACCAGGTTGGCAGGGGGGCCATGAGGGGCAACCAGGCTGGTGAGGGTGGGGGCAGTTGGGGCAACCAGGCAGGCAGGCAGATGAGTGAGTAGGAGTCAGCGGACCAGGATTGTGAGAGGGATGTCCAATTGATGGTTTAGGCCTGATCTTTTTTTTTTTTTTACAAGTATGTTTTTATTGAAAATAAAAAAGACATTTTGCTTTCCTCCATGTAATGAACAAACAGCTGCCCTCCCCCCTGAACCTGCCTGTCCTACTTCACGTGCAAAATCTCAGCACAGGATCGACATCATGGGCTGCTCAGCAGACAGATGGGCACCCACACACCCACAAAGATGGCATGAGGCCAGGAGCCAGCTCCCCTATGCCCCGGTAGCACCAGTAGAAAGGCAGGTGGCAAATAAGTACACTCATGCATTGGGAACCACACAAATCACACTCTGCACGGGGTCCTAGAGTACATTAATGTTGCTTATATATTGGTATCTCGTTAAATATATAGAACTATATATGTTTATATTTTTACAGCTTTCTTCCAAAACTTGCTTTAGAACAGGGGTGGGGAATGTCTCCACCACGAGCTATTAAAACCGGCAAAACCGTCCGGCCCTGCCAAGGCATTAGGGGTGAAAGAATTAGATGTCTGGCCACATAGAGCAGGCTCCTGTTCAGGTTGGTCATGTTGGATGGCCTGTGAAGGATGTTGTAGATTTCCATATGGCCCTGGGTGGGAAGAAGGGTCTCCACCCTGGACCTAGAAGCTCCTGTCACCACCTGAGGACTCTGGGAGGCTCTCCGTGCGGTTCTGAAGCTGGGCCCCACCACGCGGGTGGCTGAGGAAGGTCTACTTGGAAAATGCAGAGAAGGAAGGTGTCTCCTTCTCTGCCTCCATGTCTGGAGGAGGTTGAGGATGGGTCTGTTTGGGGACCACAGGCACGTGCCTTATGTAAAAGCTCTAAGCTCGATGCCAGGCTGGTGCAGTGTGGTGGGCGCTTCCATCGCCTACTTTAATATCTGGCGGGGCTCTCTCAATGGACCATGAATGATTGGCTCTTGGGTTGGGGGATTCTCAAAAAAATCCTTAAAAAAAAACACACCAACTCTTCTCTTGGTTTCCCTGTACACCTCAGGGAAGAGACATTACAAACCCAACTTGGAGGAGTTTACTCTCCAAGGTTAGCTTTTCAGAGCTCCAGCTGTGTCCCAGGGAAGGAGACCCGGGCCCCAGAGCCTGGGGGATGGTTCGCAGGGGGTCGGCAGATGAGGCTGATCGCAAAATCTGGGCTTCTTAGGTATAAGTCAAGGTCAGGGAAGCTGGGGTCAGTGCATCTGCCTGCCCTCCTAGATCTTCTCCATGACCCCTTAGCCAGGATCCCCGCTCTGGCCAAAGTTGCCCCTCCATCACGTCTAAACTTAGGGTGGCACATGCTTAGGGCCGGGATCCTGCTAGTCATGTGCTCAGGGACCAGGCAGGGGACTCAGAGGCCGGGCCGGCGGTGGGCAGAGTGCGCTGGCATGGGGTCTGCCCTGGTGAGAACCCGAATCCTCTGGCCTGTCACCCAGAGGTGCATCCCTGGGGAAAGTGATGGCATCAAGCGGGAGAACTGGGAAGTGCTCACTAGGCTGGGGTAAGAATGAAGGCCATGGTGGCACCGTGCCATGCAGGGCTGTGCAGGGAAAGCAGAACCAATCCAAACCCCAAACAAATCCTCACACAGAAGGGACACAGGGAAGAAACCACCCTTTCTGGAGGGTATCCCTGGCCTGTCCTCAGCCCAACCCCGCCAGCCTGGAGCAAGACAGGGTCAGGGTCAGGGTCAGAGACACTCACCTCTGCCCTCTTCTCTCTGAAAGACAGCGAGCGGAACAGACAACTTAATGGGCACAGGGCTCCAGACAGTGGGGTGTCCAGGTTCACCCCAGTGGGGACTGGCATCCAGTCTGTCCGTCTCACATCCATGTGAAGGTCTCACCTACAGCCCCAAACCCTCCACGGAACCACGGGTGCTTTGGAAGGCAGACTGAGTCCACCTGGGTCCACCTGAGTCAAGACCAAGGAACCATTTACTGTGTCTGGTTCCTTCCTAGCAAGGGTGTAGTAGTGAGGGGACCACGGTCAGGGGCGCCCTCCCAACCCACCAGAGGAGTCACACCCTCAGGGACACTGTCTCCAGGCTTCGTGATGGGCCCACAGGGCTGGACGGCCTCCTGGGCAACAGGCCTGCAGGATCCCTCCCCTGTCGCCCCTTTCCTTCCCTTCACCCACCAACCACTGTGGAAGGCTCGACACTTTCAGAGCACGAGGCCTCGGAAAGGGACACTCAGGGGAGCCCTTGGAGGCACACCCTCTCCTGGGTGCTGGGAGGCCTGGGCTCTCGGGAGAGGGTCTGAGTCCCTGGTCAGGGCTGCAGGGAGGAAGCATAGGAGAGACCCGGAGCCAGGCTACTGGGCCCAGCCCGGACACCTGCGGTGGGTTTGGCAGGGAGGTGGCCCCTGCCAGGGAAGGCAGGGCCTGGCTCCCAGGAATCCATCAATTCCTAGGGAGGGGGCTTTGCAGGCCACTGCCCTCTGTGGAAGGGGCCGGGTAGTCAGGCAGAACCCAGGCGCCCAGGGTGCGGGTGGGGACCAGGGGAGAACGCAGTCCCTGAAGACTGAAGACGACAGCAGGGTGGGCAGCAGACAGGTGAGTGGGCAGCACCTTAGAAAGGGGACAGCTCCTGGCCATGCTGATGGCTTCTGTTGGAAAGGGCACAGTCACCACAGCAGCAGGCGGGTTGGGGGAGGGGGGGACGGGAGGGAGGCAGGGAAGTGGCCCCTGGATTGCCTTTCTTTGGGCTAAAGGGGGATGCCTCCCCCCACGCAGCAGACCGACAGGCCCTCTACCTTAGACAGAACCGTGCTTTAGACAGTAGCTGGGAGACAGCAGCTGGAACACAAGATGAGGGTGCGGGGAGCCTGGGGGTTCAGCTGTCCCTGCCCAGGGGCGTGGCTGGAAGAGAATGCTTTCTCTTCTGAGTGGCTCAAGGCAGGCAAGGCAATGAAGTCCATCCCGGAAAAGTGCGGTGTCAGCTCCTGTCCATCAACGCCACCAAGTCGCCCTCCGGCCCGCGGGTCTGGCCGCGCTCACACCACAGCGTTGTTCACATCCATGCCCTGGCTGCTCTGCGAGTGCGCCATGGGGTACTCTGCCATTTTGCTGCCCTTCTCCTCCTTCCCCAGGGGTTTCCGTTTGAAGGCTTTGGTAACAAATGACGACCAGCACAGTGAGGAACAGCAGGGAGGCACAGCACACGGGCGATGACCATCACCAATCCAGACCATCAGCTCTCCTCCGCGGAGCACGCGGTGGAGCTGGGAGCTGGGGCAGAGAGGAGTCTGGGAGGCGGTGAAGGTGGGGGTGGCGGGGGCAACGGAGGAGGGGGCCGGCACTGGCAGATGTGTTGACAGCTGTCCAGTACCTTGGAGCAGGACTTCTGGGCTCGCCCTGTGTCACCTGCACAAAGCCCCAGAGTGGGTGGAGCGTGCAGTGCAGCAGCAGGGAGGGCCAGCAGAAGCCGCGGAGCAGCACCAGGTCCTAGAGCAGCATCTCGACCCAGGGTACCCACTCCTGGGACGAACTTGCCTGGGGGCTGCCCCAGCGGATCTAAGGTGTGCCAAAGGGAGGTCGCACTCCCCCTTTCTCTCCCCCCCCACCCCCCCGTGGCAGACCTAGGCCTGATCTTCAGAGATTATTTTGAAGATTGTAAATAGGTGAAGATACATGTCTAAACCAGGTATTGGCAGACAGCCTATATAATAATAGGGTAATATGCAAATTGACCCTCAGACCCTCACAAGATCCAAGGGGTCCTGGATTGGAGAGGGTGCAGGCTGGGCTTGGGGTGAACCCCTCCCTTCTGTGCATGAATTTCATGCACCAGGCCTCTAATAGAAACAGACATGTTGTTTTTACATTTTTAAAATATATTTTTATTAATTTTTTACAGAGAGGAAGAGAGAAGGATAGAGAGTTAGAAACATAGACGAGAGAGAATCATTGATCAGCTGCCTCTTGCACACCCCCTACTGGGGATGGGCCCTCAACCAAGGTACATGCCCTTGACTGTGATCAAACCCGGGACCTTTCAGTCCACAGGCCAGCACTATATCCACTGAGCCAAACCAGTTTCGGCTACATTTTTTTTTTAAAGATTGTACAGGCCAATGAAAGACTTCTAATAAGGAGGAACGGTGAAGTTGATTAGTACCATTTTTCACCAGAGAATAAACTTAAATAAAAATATAATAAATAAATGGGTAATAAATAAAAAAGCAGCAATAAGTAAAGTATAATGGCATCAGAGCATAAAATACTGACATTACAGTAAATAAAAACATACAATCATACAGGAGAAAAGAATGTAGGTTGGAAGGTAACCTACAAATAAAATTGAGTGTAATTGCTTTACTTTACTACAAAATCTGAAGTCCAAGAAGCTTAATAAATGTTGTTAAGGCCAATTAAATTAAGGCCAGAAAATAATTACTTTTTGAATGCTTACTCTATACTGGCCTGTTTTAATCACTTTACATGACTAACTCATTTAATTATTCCAACAACTTTGTGGGAATAGATTATAATTACTTTAGCCGTTTTTAAAATTTTTATTTATTGATTTATTTGGCCAGAGAGAAAAGTTAAGTGACTTTTTTGAGAGAAAAGTTAAGTGATTTGCTCAGGATGCACACTTAGCAGATTAGGGTGCTGGGAAGGGAACCCAGAAACACTGACTCCGGAATGTGTGTGTAAAATTACTCCACCCTACTAGTACTGTTATAGGCAGTTAGATAGACATAAGCTGAGCAAGGACCATGGGCCAGGTACAGAAACTGACCAGGGCAGAGAGCCCCAGATGCCTATCTAGGGGCAAAACTGGCAAAATAAGAACCTCATGCCAAAGGTAACTTTCCTTCCGTTAGCACGTCGCTGGTCATGCAATTTATTTTTTTTAATTTTTTAATTAATTAATTAATTTTTAAAAATATATTTTATTGATTTCTTACAGAGAGGAAGAGAGGGATAGAGAGTTAGAAACATTGATGAGAGAGAATCATCAATCAGCTGCCTCTTGCACGCCCCCCACTGGGGATGTGCCTGCAACCAAGGTACATGCCCTTGACTGGAATCGAACCTGGGACTTTTCAACCCATAGGCTGACACTCTATTCACTGAGCCAAACCCGTTTCGGCTGGTCATGCAATTTTGACCTCCTGTTCTTTTTCTCCCTAAAGATAACATCTAGGCCTCAGTTATATTTCAACTCTACACCACACAAAAAGCAGCAAAATGTATGGCTGCCCTAGGACCAGGTGCATTAATGACCACCTGCCCTGATGCAAACCAGTCAGTGGAGATCAAGACCCTGAAAGAACACACACAGACAGCTGATGAATATTCTATTGAGGCTCTCCCCTAACACTCCCCCCCGCGCTAAGATTCTCACCCAAAAGAGAGAGATAAATACCCTCAACACAAAGGACCTCAGTCTCCCCTAGGGGAGCATGCACACGCCATTTCCTTCTCCTCTTCTTCCCACTAAAGGAGCTCACAAGACTTGCAACCAGGAGAGCAGTGGTCAGTGGCAGCTTGTCCTATGTTAACCCCCTGAACCTGACTCCAAGGCCCCTTTTCTCTGACTTCTCAGTGAGCCAGAGCAGCTCCTCCTAGGCTCTCCTGTTGCTTCTTCTATGCCCTTTCTTGTTTCACTGGCCTAAGTGTGTTTTTGCTGCAGCCAATAAATTCTTACTGCTTTGTTGCATTTTGTCTCTTGATTGAAATATTTCCTTCAAGAAGATAAAAACAGAGGTTTTGTGCCTCCCAGTAACACTACTACTAAAACTCACTTATGGGTACAGAGTCACAACTAGTTAGGATTCAAGTTATACCCCAGGCTCTTTGAGGGCAAATTTCACCCTTTTTCTGGACTACTGAAAGTAGAATCAGTGGATTGCTAAAAGCAACATGGAGCAGCATCAATTCTGGCCTACACTGGCTATCTATTTATGAGCAAGCAGCTGCTAACTGTGGTAAGGAGGGATGAATGCTGTAAGGAAAACCCCACCCCCACAAACATTAATAAAGAACTTAGCCTTGGGGTAAAATAGCATCTACTTTTGCAATAGATTTGCTTTCTTACTTATGTTTTGCTAAGATTGCTATTAAAGTCAGTTGCTTTTCTCTGTATGCCCCAAGGACAGTGAGGGACCAGGACTGGTAGAAATGCTTCACATGGATGTGCCTCTGTGAAAAATGAGAGTGGATTTTATTTATTTATTTATTTATTTATTTATTTATTTATTATTTTTTAAATTATATTTTATTGATTATGTACAGAGAGTAAGGGAGAGAGATAGAGACTTAGAAACATCGATGAGAGAGAGTCATCGATCAGCTGCCTCTTGCACATCCCCTACTGGGGATATGCGCGCAACCAAGGTACATGCCCTTGACCAGAATCAAACCTGGGACCCGTCAGTCCCCAAACCGATGCTCTATCCATTGAGCCAAACCAGTTTCGGTGAGAGTGGATTTTAAAAGCTCTTCTCCAGCAAGGGAGCAAGAAATTGAGAACCTACTTGAAAAAATGACACATAACTTTCCCTTAGCTGATGAAAGAAACAAACATACATGTCCAGGAAGCATAGAAAAAGACAAACAAGAGGAACACAAAGAGGCCCACATCAAGACACATCATAATTAAAATGCCAAAAATTATAGACAATGAGGAAATCTTAAAATTGTAAGAGAAAGGCAGTTAGTTACCTACAAGGTTGTCCCCATATGACTGTCAGCTTATTTCTCAACAGAAAATGTGCAGACCAGACAGGAGTGGCAAGAAATTTAAAGTGATGAAAAGCATGGACCTACAACAAAGATTATTCTGTCCAGAAAAGCTATCAATTAGAATTGAAGATCAGATAAAGAGCTTCACAGACAACAAAAAGCTAAATGAATTCATCACCACCAAACCAGTATTAAATGAAATGTTAAAGGGTATTCTTGAAGAAAGAGGAGAAGGAGAAGGCGAAGAAGGAGGAGGAGAGATCAAGAAGAGGAACAATAAAATGGCAATAAATACATATTTATCAACAATTGAATCTAAAAATCAAAATAGATGAACAAGCAAAACAGAAACAGACTCGTGGATAAGAGAACATTTTGATGGTTGCCAGATTTTTTTTTCCTTGGGGGAGGGGGGGAGATGTTAAAAAAAAAGTCAAGGAGTTTAGAAGCACAAATAAGTAATAGCCCATGGACACAGACAATAGACAAGTGAAGGCCTGGGATGGGGGTGAGGGTTGATGGGTAGAGGGGAGCAAAGGGGGAAAAATAGGAGACATCTGTAATACTCTCAACAATAAAATTAATTTTTAAAATAATAAAAGCTCTGCATATAAGAATAATTATGGACACAAACAGTAAGGGGATGAGGGCATGGGCTGTGAAAGTAAGAATGACTAGGGAGAGGTCAATGGGGGGAAAAGGAGACAATATGTAATACTTTAAACAATAAAGAATCAAAAATAAATAAATAAAAGCCCCTTTTCACATTTTTCTTTCAATCCTACATTCTAGGTCTTGGTCTATATCTGACTGATTTCCCATCTTACTTATTTTAACCTTGTCCTTAGTGGCCTTTTTTATCTCTCATCACCATAGAAACCCATCTGTCTTGAGAATCATCTTTCGCCAAAACCTACTTGGCTCAGTGGTAGAGCGTCGGGTCTGCAGACTGAAAGGTCCCAGTTTCGATTCCAGTCAAGGGCATGTACATTGGTTGCGGGCACATCCCTAGTGAAGGGTTTGCAAGAAGCTGCTGGTCGAAGTTTCTTTTTCATCGACTTTTCTAGCTCTCTATCCCTCTCTCCTCCTCTGTAAAAAATCAATAAAATATGTTTGTTTTTTTAAAAAGAATCATCTCTCATGCCAGTTTCTTGGATCCAGTTAAGTCCTCCTTCTGCTTCAAAATACCTGCTGAATTAAATCTAAGCTCCTTAATCTTGGCTTCTGGGATCTTATCTAATTTGCTCCTCTTTTATTCTCTTTTTGGAAATATTAAGCTCCTGGAGCAGAATTAAGGCAGATCACTATCAACCATAATATTAACTGTGATAACTAGTATATTTACATAGTATTTTAGAATTGATTATCATAATCACGCTATAATATATATATATATATATATATATATATATATATATATATATATAGCAGTTAACAGGATAAGCATTTAGTTTGATTAAAAAAAAATTTGAAGCCAATGCCAAAACTGTTTTGGCTCAGTGTATAGAGCATCGGCCTGCGGACTGAAAGGTCCCAGGTTCGATTCCGGTCAAGGGCATGTACATTGGTTGCGGGCACAGTGGGGAAAGGGGGTGCAGGAGGCAGCTGATTGATGGTTCTCTCTTATAGATGTTTCTAGCTCTCTATCCCTCTCGCTTCTTCTCTGTAAAATAATCAATAAAATATATATTTTTTTTTTAAAGAAAAGAAAATGGGTGATGTAATCTGGTCAGGTTAAATCTTCAAAGCGAAAGTCATACCGCTCCACTCAGGGGTAGGGCCTCAATGTTTCTGAGCATCTCCAGGAAGGCCTGTGGGGAAGATGCCTCCACATTCTTGAAGGTGTCCCGGATTCTGCTGTACAGGGTGAAGAATCTCCGCTCCACACAGAGGAACCCGTAGTGGTCCTCATCAAACAGGATGAAGATTCCAGGGAAGCGCTGGGGGTGGATGGGGTCATAGAAGGGAACAATGTCCACACCATAGAAACAAATCCTGTAGGTTCAGGGATTGTTCTGATCTATTGAGTCCATACACACAGGCAGAACAAAGCTGTGGGCAGGCTGCTCCTCCAAAGTTGCAGCCCTGGACTCCCTGGTGCTTGGCTGGGCAGGGCTCTGCCAGCCATTGCCCTCACTGTCTTCAAGCCCGCCTTCTTCCTCCTGCTGCTCCTGGAACACCTGCTCATGAATCTCCTGGACGATGCGGGAGAGCACTTCGAAGTCCTGGAGAATCTCCACATTTGGCAGCTGGGTGTGGTGCTTGAGGTACCCTCTAAAGTCTCCTTCCAGGCAGAAATGATGGGGTCTACCGCGATCTTCGAGGCCCTGGCTAACTTCCCATGGAAGCTGAGGAGGACAATCTTTAGGCTATAGTCATCATAGGTGCCTTGGAAGATGACAGGCCTGATGAGGTCATCAGGGTGGCTCGGCGGGAGGTAGATGCCTTGGTTCGTCAGGCAGACAGTTGTTAAACTGTAGTTTAACAACTGTGTGTCCTGAAGCACCAGAGAACCCCCTGCTTCACTCACCCACTGTGGTAGATGCTTTTGGTTCCACGCGGACATCCAATGGTTACATTTGGTGGTGAACCCATCCTTCTGAATCTTCAGATAACATTTGTGGTGCCTAGTGTAGTGTTCCACGCACTCCGCCTTGGCTGATTTCCTCTTCAGGCGAATTCTAAACGAGGGCTTCCATTGCATTGAGGCATCCACATTGAGGTAATAGGGAGGAGGCTCCAACCTCCAACCAGTAATGCATAAGCCGTCCACCACTACCTTCAAGATTTCTTTACAGGCCTTCAGCATAGACCTGCCATAATCCCAAAATGTTTCTGTATGGGTGGAGCAGCTTCATATAGAATTCTCGGCAAGACATACCCATCACCTCCAGATCTTGAAAGTTTTCACAAATGCCAAACTCCTCCTGGCAGCGCCTTCTCCAGATGCTGTTGGTGCGCAGGATGCTGCGGAATTTGGTGCAAGCCTGGGCCAGGCTAGCCAGGTCACTGCCAGGGAGCGAGGCGAAGATTTCCACCAGCAGCTCTGGAGGCAGGTCCTGCAGCGAGAAGCTTGAGGGCGACCAGGGCGGCATGGGGATCTAGATCCCTCAACTCCCCGGGCAGGACAGGGTGGTGGCTGCCGCCTCCATCTGCTTCTCTGCCTGGAAAGGGGATGGGGTGGAGGCTATAGGAGGGTCCAGGGGGCTGCATGCTGTCAGCTGCTGCCTTCTCACCTGGACCCTGGCATGGCTGATGACACTGCCATCCCCAGGTAGAGTACACACAGCTGAGGAAAGCGCTCTGCTCCATCTGGTCCAGGAACAGCCAAGGGTATCCTGGTATCCTGAAAAGCAGGAGCTTGGCTTTAAACTGGCATGGTCCCACCCAGGAGTCCAGCTATGCCCCCCAGGGCCTAGCCACACCCCCTCAGAAAGGAGCCAATTGTAGGACTTTAGCAACACTTTCCAAAGAAACCCACACCCATTAACAGTCCCTCCCTTTCCCAGTGCCCGCTCCCTGTCCTCCCACCCTAGCCCAAGGCAGTCACTAATCAGCTTTCTGTAAGGTTATGCCTCCAGGGGTATGCCTATCGGGAGCATTTCCCATAAAAATAATGATAATATTTGGTCTCTCTTTTTTTTAAAAAAAATATGTTTTATTGATTTTTTTACAGAAAGGGAGAAAGAGGGATAGAGAGCCAGAAACACCCATCAGAGAGAAACTTGGACCAGCTGCCTCCCGCACTCCCCACACCTGGAATGTGTGCCAAGCAATGTACATGCCCTTAGTCAGAGTCAAACCTGGGACCCTTCAGTCCACAGACCCACCCTCTATCCACTGAGCCAAAACAGTTTCAGCTTTTGTGACTGGCTTCTTTCATTTATCATAACATTTTCAAGTTTTATGTATGTTATATTCTAGTGTATGGGCATACCACCTTTTGTTTACCCATTCCTCAGTTGATGGATGAATTTTGGGTTGTTTCCAGTTTGAAGCTCTTATGAATAACACTGCTATGAACATTGTGTACACGTTTTGTGTGAATATGTTTCCATTTCTTTTGGGTATGGACCTAGAAGAGGAGCTTCTGGGTCATATAGTAACTCTGTGCTTAGCATGTGGAGGAACTGCCAAAAAAGTTTACCATAGTGGCCCCAATATTTTATATTTCCACCAGCAATGTAGGCGGGAGCCAATTTTTAAACATCCTCATGAATGCTTTTTACAAATATATATTATAGCCATTCTCCTGAGTGTTGAGTGGTATTAATATTTTTAAAATTATATGTATTTTAGAGAACGAGAGGGATAGAGAGTTAAAAACATCAATGAGAAAGAAACATAGATCAGCTGCCTTCTGTGCACTCCCTAATGGGTATGTGTTCACAACCAATGTACATGCCCTTGACCGTAATCGAACCTGAGACCCCTGAGTCTGCAGGCAGATGCTCCATTCATGAGCCAAACTGGACAGGCCTTGAGTGGTATTTTGTTGTAATTTAGAGCAGAGTTCTTAACTATAGGTTGACTTGACCTTGAACTCCATAAGGGAAGTAAATCTCTTTTATCCTCAGCCTTCACTCAGCCTCTGCCAAAACTCTCAGGCCTCTGGTAGGAATGGGCTCCTTCACATGAGCAAGGATGGACTTGAGTTCTTCCATTTTAGTTGACCTTAGTTCTTCACATTCAAGTGACTAGCCTTGCTAGTTCCTTGGGTGAAAGGATGCCTTCAAAAGGAAAAGTTCACAGGATCTGCCCACTATGGGCTGGGATGGCCCTGCCCAGTCAGACAGGCTTTTTGAGAGCAGCTAGATTCCTTCTCTCCTCTTTTCTGGATTCCTACCAGAAAAACGCTCTCACCTTTAGAGGGTCCTCTTCGTGCCCTGGGAGGAATTTGATTTGCCTTTTGTGAGGAATAGACATTTAGGGTGGTTTATGTGGTAGAGTGGTATAAATTCTACCTACCACAGACACTGACTTTGATCATTTTAACACTAAAATATTCTCAGTCTCTAAGAAGCAGGAATTTTATGAGAACATAAGCAGGCTTAGGGATTTTTGAGAATTGGGGTCCTTGGGAAACACAGGGCTGCAGACTGGGAGACATTTTCATAACATGAAAGCCAGGTACAGTTACATCTTTATATCACAAGGATGCCAGGATATTATATTTTATATTTACATAAGACAAGGAAGCAGCAACAGATATATTTACAGAAGATGAGGGAACTGGAAATAGCCAAAAAAACAGGTCACATTTAGAAAATAAAGAGAAAGAAGCCCTTTATTCAGAAAAAAGGAGTGGGGAAGAACCTCCCATGTCCCATGTGAGGTTTCACCTTTGAGCCCAGGAGTTACTATAGTAACCAAC
This sequence comes from Pipistrellus kuhlii, assembly GCF_014108245.1. Classification (NCBI taxonomy): domain Eukaryota; kingdom Metazoa; phylum Chordata; class Mammalia; order Chiroptera; family Vespertilionidae; genus Pipistrellus; species Pipistrellus kuhlii. The sequence continues at coordinate 9,543,269 of NW_023425404.1, forward strand.
TTAAAGAGGAATAGTGACCAATCTGAGGGGATATCAAGGCACCAGGATTTGCAGCCTTTATAAACTGTAGGGAAGAGGGACTCAGAGGGACCCTTCTCCCACTCCCCATGTGGGAGTCCATTGTGGGACTCTTCCCCTCCCCACGTTGGAGTCTGTACTTGTTCTTCAATAAATCTCCACCTTTGCTATACCATTGGGTTCATTCTTAGTTCCCAGCAAAGAATTCGTGTTCTAGTCCAAAATTCAGTTTCACTTCCTCTGAAGAAAAACCTATATTATTATTGGTACGTAACTGGGTAATGGATGTAAAGACTCTTTTAGAAGCCTGTATTGATGAGATTTTGAGGGATGTTCTCCAAGGTACTTGTGTCTCTGGTGGGTGAAGAACCTAGGAATGTGAGTAGAGATATTCTATGACTCTAGAAGGGCTTGATCAGCTAGTGAAGAGGTTCCATCATTTTTTCTCTTCCAGGATTGAGAAAATCAGAGATATCACTGCCCTAGGAAGAAATCTGTGTAGGAAGGACAAAGACAAGTCAATATATCAAAGAGAGATAGAGGCTGCTGCTATGGTTAAAGGCCAAAAAATATATTGGGGATTAGTTATGTTTATTGGAAATATTAACTGTGCTCTGTTAACCATGATTGCCTTGTGTTGGTTAAAGAAAGGACCATTCTGACCTGGCTAGGAGTTGTATGCCCCTGGGACCTGGGAGTCAATCTTGGACCAGGGAATCAACCTTGGAATGTGGTCCATTCTCATTCAAGAACAGCCTATTGAGATATATTCCTAGAAATGGAATCACTGGATCAAATGGGAGTTCCATTTTCAGTTTTTGAGGAAACTCCATTCCGTTCTCCACAGTGGCTGTACCAGTCTGCATTCCCACCAGCAGTGTACCAGGGTTCCTTATTCTCTACATCCTCACCTAATATATCCCAAGAAACTAGAAACACCAGTCAGAAAGAATATATGCACCCCTATGCTCATAGCGGCACAATTCACCAAAATTAAGATTTGGAAAGAGCCTAAGTGCCAATCAACAGATGAGTGGATTAAAAAAAGAGATGCCTCTCCACACTGGAATACTAAAAATGAAAGAATTCAGACCATTGGCAACATTGTGGATAAAACTGGAGAGCATTATGCTAATGTAAATAAGCTAGTCAGAGAAAGATAAATATCACGTGATCTCACTCATTTGTGGAATGTAAGGAGCAACAAAACCTGATGAACAAAACAGATCCAGAGACAGGGAAGCATTGTTCAGACCATCAAACCTCAGAAAGAAGGTAGGAGAGGGTGGGGGTATAGGAGATATCAACCAAATGACTTGTATGCATGCATATAAGCCAAATCAATGGACACAACAGGGGTATCAGGGCATGAGTAGAGGTGTGAGGGGGGCAATAAGGACACATATGTAATTCCTTAATCAATAAAGAAAAAAAAAAAGAAGAGCCTATTATCATGGAAAGATTAACAAAGCTGTTGCCCAAACAATGGAATCCCACCCTTCCTCCTACTTCTCCATGCCTGTAATCCCTACATCCCCATGTAACCTTTGTCTTCCCACAAATAAGCAGCTGGCTTATAGGTGGCTGCAGAGCAGATTTTTGTGGATGACCTTCTGTTCTCCAATACTGCTGGCATTATTATTTAATAGAATAATCCCAAATTGGAAAGTCTAAACCTTCAACAGCAGAACAGATCATGTCTTGGACAAATAATAATATATAAATAAAAATATGGAATACTTATAGAACACTTATTATATGCCAAATACTCTTCTAAGTTTTTAATATGCAATTATCACAAATACTAATACAGATTTTACTATACATGTACTATACTAGGTACCATTCTAAGCAGGCTTAATAATGTCATTTTTGTCTTCACAATTGACCTATGAAGAGGTACAATTACTATCCCCAATTTCCAAATGGGAAGAAATTGAGGTCAAGAAGTTAGGTCACTTTCTCAATATCACAGAACTAGTTAGTTGTAAAGGTGGGAGCCTGCCTTTATGAAGCAAAAGCACTATATATGGGTCTAAGATGGAACCTTAAGAAAAACAAACAGATAAGGAGTAAATAAGATGTGGAATTAAAGAATGAGAGAGAGAAAGTGGGGAGGCAGGCCCCCCCCCAAGTGCAGTGTGGCTTCCAGTTATCTCAGAGGGAGGCTTAAGAAAGTTGGAGCAGCCCTAACCAATCTGGCTCAGTAGAGCATTGGCCTGCAGACTGAAGGGTTCCAGGTTTGATTCCAGTCAAAGAGCATGTATCTTGCTCGTGGGCACATCCAGGGGCAGTCCAGGAGGCACTTAATCACTGTTTCTAACTCTATCCCTCTCCCTTCTTCTCTGTAAAAAATAAAATATTTGTTTTAAACAGAAATTTGGACCAGACATTTATATTTAATAACAGCTTTATTGAGATACAATTCACATACTATAAAATCCATTTGAAAATGTACACTTCAATGGTTTTATTATATTCAGAGTCATGTAAGACATAACAATTACCACTATCTAATTTTAGGATTTTTTCAAAGACATGCTCAGCCCTAGCTGGTTTGGCTCAGTGGATAGAGCCTGGATCTACAAATTGAAAGGACTACGGTATATTTATGTGTATTCCTCTCTCTTGCACTCTCTAAAATTCAATGAGAAAAATATCCTCAGGTGAGGATTGAAGAAGAAGAAGAAGAAGAAGAAGAAGAAGAAGAAGAAGAAGAAGAAGAAGAAGAAAAGAGGAGGTGAAGGAGGAAAGAGGGAGGGAGAAAAAAAAAGAGGGAAGGGAGGGAGGGGGAAAAAAGGGGGTCAGAAAAAAAAAACATAAGAAAGTGGATAATGTGATCTGATCAGGTTAAATCTTCAAAGTGAAAATCATATTTCTCCCGGGGGTAGGGCCTCAATGTTTCTGAGCATCTCCAGGAAGGCCTGTGGCGAAGGTGCCTCCACATTCTTGAAGGTGTCCCGGATTCTGCTGTACAGGGTGAAGAATCTCCGCTCCACACAGAGGAACCCAAATTGGTTCTCATCAAACAGGATGAAGATTCCAAGGAAACGCTGAGGGTGGAAGGAGTCAGGATAGTAAACAATGTCTTCGCCATAGAAACACATCCTGTAGGTTCGGGGGTAGTTCTGGTCTATTGAGTCCACACCCACAGGCAGAACAAAGCTGTGGGCAGGCTGCTCCTCCAAAGCTGCAGCCCTGGACTCCCTGGCGCTGGGCTGGGCAGGGCTCTGCCAGCCATGGCCCTCGCTGTTCTCAAGCTGCTCCTGGATCACCTGCTCCCGAATCTCCTGGACGATGGAGGAGAGCATGTCGAAGTTGCGGAGGATCTCCACATTTAGCACCTGGATGCGGTGCAGGAGGTGGATCTTTAAAGTCTCCTTCCGGGCAGAATTGAGGGGGTCTCCCGCGAAATTTGTGGCCCTGGCATAGTTCCCATGGAAGCTGAGCAGGGCAATCTTTAGACTGTAGGCATTACAGTTGCATTGGAAGATGCCTGGCCTGATGAGGTCATCAGGGTGGCTGGGTGGGAGGTAGACGCGGCTGTAGGTTAGGCAGTCAGGATTACGGTAACTCACAGACTTTGGGAAATACTTTTGGATAATCTCATCTGTGATGGTGAACCAATCCTTCTGAATCTTCAGGTGGCATATGTGGGGCCTTCTGTAGTGCCCGTCATGGACCCTACAGTAGTCTTCCATGCATTCCACCTGGGCAGATTTCCTCGTCAGGCGAATTCTAAACGAGGGCTTCCATGGCTTTGGGACATCCACATAGAGGTAATAGTAAGGAGGCATGTACCTCCAACCAGTAATGCAGAAGCCGTCCACCGCTACCTTCAGCAGGTCTCTCCGGACATCGAGCAGCCACAATCCCAAAATGTTTCTGTATGGGTGGAGCAACTTCGTATAGAATTCTCGGCAAGACATACCCATGGCCTCCAAGTCCTGAAAGTTTTCACAAACGCCATACTCCTCCCTGCAGCGCTGTCTCCAGATGCTGTCGGTGTGCAGGATGCTGCGGAATTGGGTGCAAGCCTGGGCCAGGCTGGCCAGGTCCGTGCAGGGAAGGAAGGCGAAGATCTCCAACAGCATCTCTGGAGGCAGGTCCTGCAGCGAGCAGCGTGGAGGCAACGAGGGCTGCATGGGGCTCGCGATCCCTCCACTCCCAGCACAGGATTGGGTGGCCCCAGCTGCCTTGACCTGCTCCTCTGCCTGGACAGGGGCGGGGGACAGGGCAGGGGCAGGGGCCTGGGGCTGAATGTTATTGGCCCCTGCCATCTCACCTGGAACTAGGCGCGGCTGATGACACTGGCTTCGCAAGGAAGAGCACATGTCGCTGAAGAAAGCGCTCTGTTCCATCTGGTCCAGTAACAGAGTGACAGCCAAAGGTATCCTGAACTGCAGCAGCCTGGCTTTATATTGGCACTGTCCCGCCCAAGAGTCCCGCCACGCCCCCCAAGGCCTAGCCACGCCCCCTCAGATGATCCAATTGTAGGACTTAAGCAGCAACACTTCCCAAAGAAACCCACAACCAATTAACAATAGCCACCCTTTCCCAGTGCCCCCTCCCTGTCATCCCACCCTAACCCCAAGCAGTCACTAATCTGCTTTCTGTAAGGTTATGCCTCCAGGGGTATGCCTATGGGGACATTTCTTGTAAATGCAATTATAACATCTGGTCTTTTGTGACTGGCTTCTTTCACTTAGCATAACATTTTCAAGTTTTATATGTTATATCTTATGTATGTATATATAAACAAAATGTGATATTCCCATACACTAGGACCTAGTGTATGGGCATACCACCTTTTGTTTACCCATTCATCAGTTGATGGATGAATTTTGGATTGTTTCCAGTTTGAGGCTCTTATGAATAACACTGCTAAGAACATTGTGTACAGTTTTGGTTTTATAATATATATTTTATTGATTTTTTTTTTTTTTTTTTTTTTACAGAGAGGAAGGGAGAGGGATAGAAAGCTAGAAACATCAATGAGAGAGAAATATTGACCAGCTGCCTCTTGCACACCCCTCACCGGGGATGTGCCCACAACCAATGATGTACTCGGTTTTGTGTGAACGTGTTTCCATTTCTTTTGGGTATGGACCTAGAAGTGGACCTTCTGGGTCATATGATAACTCTATGCTTAGCATGTAGAGAAACTGCCAAAAACGTTTTCAACCAGCAATGTACAAGGGAGCCAATTTTTAAACATTCTCATGAATGCTTTTTACAAATATATATTATAGCCATCCTGGTGAGTGTTGAGTGGTATTTTATTGTAATTTAGAGCAGAGTTCTTGACTGTAGATCGACTTGACCTTGAACTCCATAAGGGAAATAAATCTCTTCTATCCTCAGCCTTCACCCAGCCTTCACCCTCTGCCAAAACTCTCAGGCCCCTGGTAGGAATGGGCTCCTACATATGAGCATGGATGGACTCGAGTTCTTAAATTTCAGTTGACCTTAGTTCTTCACATTCAAGTGACTAGCCTTGCTAGTTCCTTGGGTGAATGGATGCCTTCAAAAGGAAAAGTTCACAGGATCTGCCCACTATGGGCTGGGATGGCCCTGCCCAGTCAGACAGGCTTTTTGAGAGCAGCTAGATTCCTTCTCTCCTCTTTTCTAGATTCCTACCAGAGAAACGCTCTCACCTTTAGAGGGTCCTCTTCGTGCCCTGGGAGGAATTGGATTTGCCTTTTGTGAGGAATAGACATTTAGGGTGGTTTATTTGGTACAGGGGTGTAAATTCCATCTACCACAGACACTGACTTTGGTCATTTTAACACTAAAATATTCTCAGTCTCTAAGAAGCAGGAATTTTAGGAGAACATAGGCAGGCTTAGGAATATTTTAGAATTGGGGTCCATGGAAAGCATGGGGCTTCAGGGAGAGGGAATCTCAAATTCCAGATTCTTTGATATATTGTATTTGAAAAATTGAGAGTCCAGGCAGGGGGTTAGGGAGTGGAGGTCTATCTTAGGTAACTACTTCCAGCTGAGACCATGTCGTCTTTTAGGGCCGTCTACCCAGGATCTCAAAGATTCCCCAGTAGGGGTGTGCAAGAGGCAGCTGATCAATGTTTCTCTCTCATGGATGTTTCTAGCTTTCTATCCCTCTCTCTCTTCCTCTCTGTAAAAACTCAATGGAATATATATTTTTAAAATTGGCCCTCAAAAGGAATTTTAATTGTTGTACTATTGATATTTGGCTCTGTTGACTAGTGATTTTGGCAACTACTGATCTATATAATAAAAGCCTAGGTGGCATCTCCTGTCATTACAATATGGCGACCCCCATGTCATCACAAGATGGCCACCACAAGATGGCCAATCCCGTGTTATCAGGAGATGGCCACCCTCACATCATCACAAGATGACTGCCCCCATGTCGTCACAAGATGGCTGGCAAAGGAGGGCAATTGTGGGCAACCAGGCCAGCAGGGGAGAGCAGTTGGGGGTGACTGGGCTTGCAGGGGAGCAGTTAGGCATCAATCAGGCTGGCAGGGGATGGGTTAGGGGGTGATCAGCCTGAAAGGCAGAGCGATTAGGGGCAATCAGGCAGGCGAGCAATTAGGAACCAGCAGTCATGAATTGTGAGAGGGATATTCAACTGCAGGATTGGGCCTAAAAAGGCAGTCAGAAGTCTGGGGTACCAGATTGGAAAAGGTGTAGGCTGTGCTGAAGGACACCCCCCTCAGGGCACAAATTTTTTGCACCAAGCCTTTGGTCTATATAACAAAAGCTCAGCGACTATTTATGGAGGAACAACCAGAACAATTGGTCCCCATGATGCGCTGGCTGCAGGGGCTGCCATCAGCACTGCTGCTGCTGAGCCCAAGGGCCCTCGGCCAATTGCATGTCCTCCGCCGAGACACCAGTAAAGCAGAACACAAAGGTGATCAGCATGAGTGTGCAGCTTGAGATGAAGGCTCTATGGGACAAATTCAATCAGTTGGGCACCGAGATGATCATCACCAAGGCTGGCAGGTCAGGACACCTCTCTCCCCACTGTAACCCTCTCCATGTGGCGCCAGTCTCGGGTAGCAGGCTTTGGCTCAATCCACTTGAGCAAAACTGAGAATCAGGGAAGGGGGCACAGACTGGTCACCTGTGGGTCCAGCTTCTTCACACTCTGAATCTTGGCTTGATCAGGGGCCGGATTGGCTGGCCAACCTCCAATGACCCCTTCCCCTGGCTCGCCTGGCCAAATCGGTCCCCTCAGGATTTGCTGGCCAGACCCAACCAAATCATGAATTTGTGCACCAGGCCTCTAGTACAGTAATCCTATCTAATAAAAAGAAGATATATTGACCCTCACACCACTGCAAATCTGGCAGCACCTGCAGCCAACAAGGAGGGAATATGCTAATTGATTATCATACCCTCAAAGTTGCCAATGGCCACAGCCAATAAGGAGGGAATATGCTAATAAACTGTCACGCCCTCAAAGATGGTGGAGCCCAGAGCCACAAGATGGCAGTGGCCAGTCACAAGAAAAACCCCATCCCCACAAACATTAATAAAGAACTTAGCCTTGGGGTAAAATAGCATCTACTTTTGCAATAGATTTGCTTTCTTACTTATGTTTTGCTAAGATTGCTATTAAAGTCAGTTGCTTTTCTCTATATGCCCCAAGGACAGTGAGGGACCAGGACTGGTAGAAATGCTTCACATGGATGTGCCTCTGTGAAAAATGAGAGTGGATTTTAAAAGCTCTTCTCCAGCAAGGAAGCAAGAAATTGAGAACTTACTTGAAAAAATGAACCATAACTTTCCCTCACCTGGTTAAAGAAACAAGCATACATGTCCAGGAAGCATAGAAAAACACAAACAAGAGGAACACAAAGAGGCCCACATCAAGACACATCATAATTAAAATGCCAAAAGTTAAAGACAAAGAGGGAATCTTAAAATTCCAAGAGAAAGGCAGTTAGTTACCTACAAGGGAGCCCCCATATGACTGTCAGCTTATTTCTCAACAGAAAATGTGCAGACCAGACAGGAGTGGCAAGAAATATTTAAAGTGATGAAAAGCAAGAACCTACAACAAAGATTATTCTGTCCAGAAAAGCTATCAATTAGAATTGAAGATCAGATAAAGAGCTTCACAGACAAGAAAAAGCTAAATGAATTCATCACCACCAAACCAGTATTAAATGAAATGTTAAAGGGTATTCTTGAAGAAAGAGGAGGAGGAGAAGGCGAAGGAGGAGGAGAGATCAAGAAGAGGAACAATAAAATGGCAATAAATACATATTTATCAACAATTGAATCTAAAAATCAAAATAGATGAACAAGCAAAACAGAAACAGACTCGTGGAAAAGAGAACATTTTGACGGTTGCAAGATTTTTTTTTTTCTTGGGGGAGGGGGGTGTTAAAAAAAGTGAATGAGTTTAGAAGCACAAATGAGTAATAGCCCATGGACACAGACAATAGACAAGTGAAGGCCTGGGATGGGGGTGAGGGTTGATGGGTAGAGGGGAGCAAAGGGGGGAAAACAGGGGACATCTGTAATACTCTCAACAATAAAATTAATTTTAAAAATAATAAAAGCTCTGCATATAAGAATAATTATGGACACAAACAGTAAGGGGATGAGGGCATGTGCTGGGAAAGTGAGAATGACTAGGGAGAGGTCAATGGGGGGAAAAGGAGATAATATGTAATACTTTAAACAATAAAGAATCAAAAATAAATAAAAGCCCGTTTTCACCTTCTTTCAATCTAATTCTAGGTCTTGGTCTATATCTGACTGACTTCCCATCTTAATTATTTTAACCTTGTCCTCAGTGGCCTTTTTTGTCTCTCATCACCATAGAAACCCATCTGTCTTAAGAATCATCTTTCATGCCAGTTTCTTGGCTCCAGTTAAGTCCTCCTTCTGCTTCAAAATACCTGCTGAATTAAATCTAAGCTCCTTAATCTTGGCTTCTGGGATCTTATCTAATTTGCTCCTCTTTTATTCTCTTTTTGGAAATATTAAGCTCCTGGAGCAGAATTAAGACAGATCACTGTCAACCATAATATTAACTGTGATAACTAGTATATTTACATAGTATTTTAGAATTGATTGTCATAATCATGCTATAATATACATATCAAGCAGTTAACGGGATAAGCATTTAGTTTGATAAAAAAAAAAAATTGAAGCCAATGCCAAAACTGTTTTGGCTCAGTGTATAGAGCATCGGCCTGCGGACTGAAAGGTCCCAGGTTCGATTCCGGTCAAGGGCATGTACATTGGTTGCAGGTACTGTGGGGGGGAATGGGGGGGGGAGATGCAAGAGGCAGCTGATCAATGTTTCTCTCTTATAGTTGTTTCTAGATCTCTATCCCTCTCCCTTCCTCCCTGTAAAAAATCAGTAAGATATATTTTTTAAAAAAGGAAAAAAAAGAAAAAAGAAAAAATTGACGCCAAAGAAGTTAAGTGTCTAGACCCTGATAGCAAAGCTTATTATGAAGCTACTAGAGGCCTGATGCATGAAATTTGTACACAGGGCAGGGCAGGAGTCAGGAATCCCTTAGCCAGGCCTGCATCCTCTCAATCCGGGAACCCTTCAGATATCCCTCTGGCAATCCTCACTGCTAGTCTGACTGTCTACCTGATTCTCCAAACCACTCGCCTGCCTTCCTGATTACCCCTAACTGGCTCTGCTTTGGCCCCCACCACTGTGGCTTCTTCAGGAATGATGTCTGGACGGTTGTTCAGCTGCCAGGTCTAATTAGCATATTATACTTTTATTATTATAGATAGCTTGACTATGTATCTTCAGACTCCAAGATCATGCTCATTACCCTACACAATGTGATCAACAATTCTGCATTTACCAAAAAAAAAAAAAAAAAAAAAAAAAAAAAAAAAAAAAAAAACAGAAAACAAAACAACAAAAAAGTATATATTTTTTTTGGTTTAAATCTGTGGCAGTCAGGATTCTAAGATCTCTCCCAAGATCTCTTCCCTCCCCTCCCTCCTTTCAACCCCCTACTTCCTGTTTATATGTCCTTCATAATCCCTGGGGATGTGAACAGGATGGAATATCAATCCCCAAACTGTGTTTATGTTACAGTAGTCTCCCCTTATCCAGGGTTTTATATTCACAATTATGCCATTAAATACCAAGATTTTCAGAAGAGATACACATAAAATCAAAGTTAAGTAAAATCTGTGTAATCCTAAATCTGCATTTTGGGAAATGTTGGTATGAAAAAATGATGCATTTTCTCAAAAACATGTGTGTGTGAATTTTTTAGCTCTGTCCACTGAAAAGCCTTACAAACAACAATCAACTCAGTAACATGACGAGCAGTTGCAGCATCCAGATTGTTTCCTCTAAATATCACTTTACCACTTTAAGGAGAACTCCTTGGAGGAGTGACTGATTGCAGTTCTGGGGCAGAAAAAAGTACTAGATGAGCCTAGAACAGTGGTCGGCAAACCTCAGCTCTTTGGTCCCTTGAGTGTGTCTCTTCCACAAAATACCATGTGAGGACGCGTACATACAGTGCAGTTGAAACTTCATGGCCCATACACAGAAGTCAGTTTTCAGCCTGGGCATTAGAACACTCAAGGAGCCAAAGAGCCACATGTGGCTCTCGAGCCGCGGTTTGCCCACCACTGGCCTAGAACAATCTTATCACACCAGAAATGGAATCATCCCAGTGGGTGTAAAGGAGGTGCTGCTTCTGCGCAGACTAGTGTTTGGTTTAGGAAAATTCAAAGAGCGATACTCTTAGTGTGTATGCACCTTTCTATCGATATGTGTGCTATGCTGCAATTAAAAGTTTGTTTCTATTTTTTATCATAGAGAATTTCAAACGTATGCAAAAATAGAACACTACAGTTGACATCCATGTTCCTATTATCCAGCTTCAACAGTGATCAAAATTCTCATTTCATCCATACTTCACCCACTTTCCTCTTCCCAATATTTTGAAGCAGATGCCATTTATCCTATCACTTCATCAAAGATTATGTTTGACCCATTATCTATGTAAAACACTATCTAAAACACATACATTCATACATAAAAACATACATAAATAATACATGAATGTTAATGGATTGCCATTGGCATCAATTCAATGCCAGCAAGAATGCCTAACTTGGGGTGCAGTTAAAAGGGAAATTATTAAGTGTAAGACAACTAAATTGCGATACAGCACCCCTATGCAAAGAGCACAGCTGTGAGACAGCCCTGGTGTTAGGTCCCTCTCCCATTAGACTCATCAGCTTTGTTCCTTGTAGGTCTGCTTTGCCCTTTCTCTACTGCCAAGGTGAGCTAACTTATATGGACAGAAGTCCCTGGATCTGGGCTCTGATTGGTCTGTCCTCATGCAAATGAGGACTCCAAATTCTCGAAGCTTGATTGGTCTGAAAGTCACTGTTCTGATTAGTCAGAATAGAGTCACTCTGGTTGGTCAGAACTGTGCAGCTCTGATTAGATGGGAGAAGCCTCAGACCTATTGGTTCAAACAGAATTCCAGAAACTCCTTTTTAAGGGCTATCTCAGGATAAGAAACCATCTTCCTGAAGTGCACTTTCGTGAGAGCCCCCTGGGTAGAAATGGAGGCTAAATTGGTTTCTTTATTTGTTTTTAAATTTGAGCCCAGTTAACCAATGGGAGCCCTTTTTAGTTGGTGTCTTCTTTCTCAGGTTAGAGAAAGGTAACTTAATAAGGATTACACAATACCTCCTCAGGAGAATGGAGGGGGGGGTGGGCGGGAGAGGAGTCTTGTGGTAAGGGATAAAATTTAAAGAAAAATTTGAGTGTAAATATTTTCAGAGTGTACAAGAACTCTCCATTTGCTAGTCTTATGATTTCCTACTGTTGTAAAACCCTTCATCCTAGACAGTTTGTGTCACTAGTTTGTCTCAGTGAATAGAGCATCAGCCTGCTGACTGAAAGGTCCCAGGTTCAATTCTGGGTTGCAGGCTCTATCCCCAGTAGGAGGCCTGCAGGAGGCAGCTGATCAGATTCTCTTTCATCGTTGATATTTCTATCTTTCTCTTCTTCTCCCTGCCTCTCTGAAATCAATAAAAAATATATTTTAAAAATAAAAATAAAATCCTTCATCTTTTAATATTGCTGTCTCAGGAAGGCACTTATATTTGGGACCCCTACATGAGAAATGAGTAGGGAATAGAATAAAAGATTGAAAGGCCGCTTCTTAGGTGAGCTCTGTCATTTTACAGTAGACGAGTGATGCATGTGCTTTTACACGAATCGCTCATCCCATAACAGCTTGGTCTGGATAGGATAGAACCGAATGGTGTACTCATTCCAGGAACTACAAATCCCATAACCCCACGCGGCGGCTGCGCCTGTGTATTACGCGCTCCTTCCTTTTCCTAACTCGTCCTGGGGAAAGACCCGCCCCGCGGTGCTGTCGCGGGCGCTGAAAGCAAGCGGAAGAAGATGGCGCTCACCAGGTAGGCTCACAATTCGGGTCCTCAGTCAATACGGAAGGGGTCTGGAAGTACCACTTTTTTGTTTGTTTGTTTGTTTGTTTTTCTGTCCACACTCTCCTAGCGGTGACTGGGCCCAGGACACAGAACGACGTGGGCCGACACCTCGGCCGGGCCCTCCCGCCGGCCACCGGGGCGACTAGGCCTCGCCGAAGCTGGGGTCTTTCCTGAGTGGCTCCCCGGGTTGTTTGCCCCCTCGCCAGGGCCGAAAGCAGCGGCGTGGTGGGTAGTTCTCTGGCCTCCGCTGCCGTGGATTCGCACTTGCTTTTCGCTTAAGCGTTGGAGGGCGGGGGTGGAGAGCGCTCCCTCGAGGGCGCGGCTCGGGGGGCGCGATAGGGGTGTGGAGGGTTCATTTGTTTAGACGGAGTGAAGCGGGCAGGCGGCCACTTGCTGGACGGCCGATTGTCAGCTGAGGTCTCAGCGGTCTGCCCCGAAACAAGGATTCCTGCACAGAAAAGGGGAAACAGAAGTGGTCGGCGTGGGCACTGAACGGAAAACCTTAGCCACCCTAGTGGCCGCTGTCTCCCCATTCGCGCCGCTGCTCCGCACTTTAACTTTGGACCTTAGAGTTTCTTCCTTGGATTAGAACCCCTTCAGATTTGGGGCTGCTCCTGGTTGCCTTGGTAACCGCAGGTAAAGTGACCCCTAGCCTTTAAGAAAAAAAGATAGCTTGAGTGGGAGATCCCGAGGAGTTACGTAACAACTCCTGCTAGTCCGCATCACCTTGCTGCCGCCCCATCTAAGTAGAAAAACTTGCCGGTGCGAACGTAGTAGGGAAAGTTGAGTGCCAAAGAGATGTTGGAAAGAAATCCCGTTAGGACATCCACTGGAGCTCCTTGAACACACTTCATTCTCCTCACATACATATTTCCTGCCTGATGACAGCTATGAATCCTAAAAATGTTTGAATCGGAAAATTCTTTGAAGAATTAAATTTTGGTGCCTTGCTCCCATCTTAGGGTTTGTGTGTATGACTGAAGGAACTAGGACAGACTTTGGTAGCAGGAAAAGATGGTGAACGAGGCCTGCAGACATGGAACAAAGAATCCAGGATGCTTATTTGTGTAGTATTAGCCTTAAATGCAGAGAGACTTCGATGAGCTGAATGGACCGGAGAGTTTTCCTTTAGTAGTAAGTGTTGTGGGCATCTAACATTTGATTGAGTGCCCTCTAGGTGGAAGGCACTGTAACAAAAGATTAGTAGAGTTATGAGGAAAGGCTTTGTAGTTTTGTGGAAAAGGTAAAATTTGAAAAGGACATCCAGAAAAAAAAACAGATGAAGTGGGTATTGTGTGCTTAAAATTGCAATGGTAGAGTGCAGTCTTTTAAGCTTGTCTTAGGGATTACATAGGTTTCTGATTTTTGTAGAGTTTGATCTAACTGATTGGATTTTTAGAGGTGGTCTCAAGTTTCCAGACGAAATGGTATTGTTTTCAGAATCTACCAGGGATTAGTAGCAGGAATTTACATACTGATGTGTTACAGTTTTGTTGTCATCAGTGATTGTTAAAGTTATTTGGGTTTAATTGTCTAAATGCAAATTTAAGATCATGTATATAATTACATGTAATATGCTTTTTTTAGTGAAGGGGAAGGAATACAAAGATGTCTCAACAGTGCCACTGTCGACATTTGGACTGGATAAGTCATTCTTTTATGGAGTTGTCCTTTTATGTGAGACTAGAGGCCCAGTGCACAAAATTTGTGTGTGCGGGGTCCCCTCAGCCAGGCCTGTGCCCTCTCCAGTTCCGGAGCCCTCGGGGGATGTCCTACTCAGGGCTTCTGACTGAGTGGCTCTCCCCCTATGGGAGCACACTGACCACCAGGGGTTAGCCCCAACTTTGAGTGTCTGCACCCTGGTGGTCAGTGCACGTCATAGCAACTGGTCGTTCTGCCATTGGTCAATTTGCATATTAGCCTTTTTTTAAAAAACATATTTTATTGATTTTTCCACAGAGAGGAAGGGAGAGGGATAGAGAGCTAGAAACGTCAATGGGAGAGAAACATCGACCAGCTGCCTCCTGCCCACCCCCTATCGGGGATGTGCCCGCAACCAGTGTATATGCCCTTGACCGGAATCAAACCTGGGACCTTTCAGTCCGCAGACCGACGCTCTATCCACTGAGCCAAACCGGTTTCGGCACACATTAGCCTTTTATTATATAGGAGGACTAGAGGCCTGGTGCATGGGTGGGGTCCCTCGGGGGGGCCTGTAGGGATTGGGCTGAAACCTGCAGTCCAGTACTGCCTGCAGCTCCTACCTGTCACTCCTGCTCCTCCCAGCTCCACTGTGCCTGCCACAGGCTCATGCCCAATCAGTTCCAATCTGGAGAGGCTTGCGCTGCTGCAGCAGTGCTCACCAGCCATAATTCTGTGTCTGGTGCCCTCCCAAGGGGAGTGGCCTGCAGGATCATGCTAATACCAGCTCTTCGACATCCCTGAGGGGTCCTGGATTGCGAGAGGGCGCAGGCTAGGCTGAGAGACCCCATAGGTGCAAGATCAGGCTGGGAAGGAGTCACAGGAGGGCTCCGGGGGTCTGGCCCGTCTTGCTCAGTCCTGATTGGCTGGACCCCAGCAGCAAGCTAACATACTGGTTGGAGCATCTGCCCCTTGGTGGTCAGTGCCCATCATAGCAACTGGTCGACCAGTCGACTGTCTGCCCCATGGTGGTCAGTGCATGTCATAGCAAGCAGTTGAGCAGCCTTAGCGTATTATCAGCATATTACACTTTGGTTGGTTGTTCGGTTCTGCTGTTGGGTCTTTTTGCATATTACCCTTTTATTATATAGGATAGGACTAGAGGCCCAGCACATGAAATTCGTGAACTTGTGGGGGGCGGAGGGAGTTCCCCAGCCTCGCCTGTGCACTCTCACAGTGCAGGAGCCCCACAATCAACCTCACCAAAGGGGTAGGCCCCACCCACTCATCTGGGGCTCCTCGATGGGTTGCCCCCAAAAGGTAGGCCAGAGCTGGGGGTCCTGCCTCCACACTGTATGGAGCCCCCGTACTCCCGGTGTCACTGCGCAGAGCTACCAGAACCAACCTCTGCGCCGGACATGCAGCATCAAGTCCCCGTCCACTCGCGTGTGCCCGCTGCGCATGCAGCCTCTTGGTGACGGATTGTTATGGCCTGAGGATGTGACAACCACATAGGCTTTTATTAGTATCGATATTAAGCAGCATCTTTGGCCTCTACCCACTAAATGCCAGTAACACCCCTACCCTCTCTTCACCCTAACTTCAAATATCTGACAGAATTGCCAAATATCTACAGTATAGATATTTTGCTCCCAGCTAAGAATGTCTGAATAAACTTTCTGCTTGCCTATACATCCCTCTGTATACCACCTCATCTCCCCCTTCTCCTCCCCAACCAGGAGTGTGCTTCTTTGTAAGAATGAAGCATCCTTTATTGGGAACAGCAAAGTTAAGACCCTCTGAAAGGCTAGAATATATTCTGACCTTAATCTTCTGTTAGGCTAGAATTTGTTTTGATCTTAATCCAGGCCAGTTTACCTGTTCACTAGATTGTCCAAACTGTGCTTTGGCAGGCTGCCTGCTTTTTGATCATTTTAGTAACCAATTCTTCTAACAGAAGGCTTCTTTGTAACTGTTTTTGTACCCCTCTTGTGTATTAAACATATATGATTTACTGGAAATAAATATGGTATAAACCCAAAACTTTGGATTTATTCATTTATTCTGTTATTTGTTGAAAATATACCATGTGCCAGGCACTGTTACAAGTGAAGGTTTTATAGTATTGAATCAGTCAGGCAAATTTGTCCTCATAGATTTACATTCTGGAGGAAACAGACTCTATATGAGTAAATAAGTTAAGAATAAGTAGTATATATTAGGAATAAAATAAGGTCTGAAGTGGAGTGCTGTTTTGGACAAGGTGGTCATAAAATAGCTCTAGGGAAGAGTAATTTAGCAGAGACATGAATGCCAACGTGCTAGCACTAAAAGATCTGGGGAAGCATTCTCTATAAAAGGACTATAATGTTCTTAGTAAGTGAATAGACTCTTTATGGCAGAGGGAATAGTAAATGCTAATCCCTGAGATGGTTTAAGAAAGACACAAAGGCTCTAGTGACATAAAGATGGCTAGTGTAAAGGATAGAGTGAGTTTCTTCCTCCTACAAACATTTAAGTGGCCCCCGCTCTGAGAGCTAGACAATGCCAGGGAAGTTAGGGATGAAAGAAGCGAAAGGCTCAATTCCTGTCCTCAAGTTGCTTACAGTCTAGTTAGAGGGGGGAGGGAAGGTAAATGAAGAAATGATTGTAATAGAGTCAGGTAGATGTTACATTAGTGGTACACAGAGTGTCTTGAGGGAGTACGGATAGGGGGCAACTAACTCCAACCGGGAAATCAGACCAGCGCTTCATATCCAAATATTAATGAAACATGGATTGAATGATATTTATACACTGCCAAGTTCATGAATTTTCTCATTTAATATTTATAACAACATTATGATGTACTGTTACAGATGAGAAAACTGAGGTTCAGAGGGGTAAGTAGTTTATCCAGGTTACTAAGTGGCATAGATGGGATTTGAACTCTGATCTCTTAGCCATGACATTAACTGACTCCCCCTTCCCCACTGGATTAGATTCCTGTGATGTATGCTCAGGGTTCATAGCTCTCTGAATATTTTCTTCATCGTGTAATATAATTTGTAATTACGGATTTGTGTGATTATTGGATTGTTTCTCTTACTTGCAAGACTGTAAGCTTTATATCTCAGTTTATAGTCATTGCCTGCCTACCACAGTGCCTGGACTCAAGTGATCAATAAATATTTTTTAAAATATATTTTATTGATTTTTTTATAGAGAGGAAGAGAGAGGGATAGAGTGTTAGAAACATCAATGAGAGAGAATCATCCATCGATCAGCTGCCTCTTGCACACCCTCTACTGGGAATGTGCCCGCAACCAAGGTAGTACATGCCCTTGACCGGAATCGAACCTGGTACCTTTCAGTCCGCAGACTGACGCTCTATCCACTGAGCCAAACCAGTTTCAGCTCAATAAATCTTTTTTAATAAATAAGCTCTACTTCTTCTGCAAATATGCTCATTATCACAAGAATTACAAAGACCAACTTTTTCGTTAAATATATTATTTACCTATTGCAGTCCTTTTGTGGTACTTTGGAGTATCCTATAATAACATCATACTTAAAAGTTATTAGGAATGGGTTAGTACATCGATTTGCAACAAATTTTTAAAACATCCAATACCTGGCTAGTCAGGGGCACTGGCCTCTTTTTCCCTTAGATTATCAAATAAAAAAATGACAACTGTCAACCCAAAACAGCAATCCAGTGTGAATGAATCAAAATTATACCTTCTTTTTTGTCAGATCAGCAAAACATATATGTGTGTGTGGAGATTTTGGTGTGTTGCAGAAGTTTAGTAATTTGTTTATGTATGCCACAAGATGAAAAAGGTTGGCAATTACTGATTTTATAGAAGTCTGTTTTGAATAAAGAATGACAAATTACATCTTCTTGCTTTAAATCTTTGACCTCTTAAGTTTTAAATTGCGTTCTAAACTAGATATCTGTGGGAAAGCACACTTAAATATGTAACTTGTGTTTCTTCCTTTTATCAGTCTCTTACATTCAGTTCTAATCCTTGTTCTTTTATAACTATAAAAGAACTATAGTTAAAAGTAAAAAAGCATAAGAGTAAAATAGTTAAAAATAAGAAGTGTAAGAATAACAAAGGCTAAGAAAACCATGCGTTAGAGAGTTGGCTCCTGGGTAATTGAGGATGTTTACTTGCTTGTTTCCAGAAAAGAAGTGTGGGAACATAAAATCTCAATAGTTTGTCTAGTACATGAAATATGTTAATTTTTTAAAAATATATTTTATTGATTTTGTACAGAGAGGAAGGGAGAGAGATAGAGAGTTAGAAACATTGATGAGAGAGAGTTATTGATCAGCTGCCTCTTGCATACCCCCTACTGGGGATATGCCCGCAACCAAGATACATGTCCTTGACCGGAATTGAACCTGGGACCCTTCAGTCCCCAAACCTACGCTCTGTCCATTGAGCCAAACCAGTCTCGGCTAAATATCTGTTAATTTTTATTTCTGGGTGCCATTTGCCTGCATTCTAGTCTAATACTGTTACTCTAGGTGTCTGAGTACTTATTTTTTTTCCAGGTATAATGAAACTGATACTGGATACTGCCATAGATTATGAAAAGTTTGCTATTTTGCTCAAAGGAAAATGTCTTTTAGGAAAATACTCCCTGGTGACCAAATTGCAATAATCAAATTAATTATAAGCGGTTTTAAAAATTCTGACTTTTATTATCTTTGCTTATAGCTTTTTACCTGCACCTACTCAGCTATCTCAGGACCAGCTTGAGGCTGAAGAAAAGGCAAGATCCCAGAGATCACGGCAGACCTCACTGGTCTCCTCCCGAAGAGAACCTCCCCCATACGGGTACCGGAAAGGCTGGATACCTCGGTTATTAGAGGTAAATATGGACCTTTAGTTTGAATATATTAAATTGTGCTGAAATTTATTATAGTACATTTATTAAATTTAAACCCTGGAATATCCACATGTGAATGTCAATATGATAGAAAATTCTGGTTGTGAGCTCTGAAGACATATACTTCCCTCAGAAGATGAATCTTTTTCTTATTATCACTGCTTTGTGATAACTGGATAATTATACCGGTTTATATCTCTCCTATGTCAAACTATTAAATATGTACAAAAGAAACTAATATATCTTTTATAAATCTAGGGATTATAGCTATGGAAAATAATGGGAAAGTGACGGGGGGGGGGGGGGGGAATGAAACTGATTTCATGTTTTGGTACTTTTCCCTCCATCCTCCTCCCTATATGCATAATACAACATTACTCTGCAAAGACAACCTTCCTTCAAGGCAAACATCAGCAGCATTTCTAGTTCTGATTTTTCCCCCATCTCTAGATATAAAAGCCTGAGTGACCAGCTAACCGTTCAACCAGTAGCTGTGATGTGCACTGACCACCAGAGGGCAGATGCTCAATGTACAGTTATGGAAACATGGAATAGACTAATGAATGTCAGTGGGGAGGGGAGAGGATGAGAAGAGGTTAACCAAAGATCTTACATGCATACTAGAGGCCTGGTGTCTGGGGTCCCTTGGCCTGGCCTGCAAGGACCGGGCTGAAACTGGCAGTCTAACATCCCCAGTGGGGTTCTGGATTGCAAGAGGGCACAGGCCAGGCTGAGGAACCTCACCAGTGCACAAATCCATGCACCGGCCTCTGGTTGGGTATAGTGGAAAGGGCACTGACAAGGAGTTTAAAAAAAAAAATTGGTTTTGCATCATACTGTGTTTCTTTCTAATTGTATGACCCTGGGCAAATCCTAACCTCTCTTCATCTGTTTTCTTGTCTTCATTTTCTTGTCTTCATCAATTATATGTCTAATATTCATATTAGATAAATTTTTAAGAATTTGACAGTTGATTTTGGAGGCAAGAAGAGAAGAAAGACTCTAATCATCTTTTTAAATCTTTATCTCTTGCCCAAAGAATGAACTTCTTTGGTAGCACCTATCCTTTTGATTACTCAGGTTCCTATAAATCAGTTCAATACATATTTCTTTCCTTAATTTCAGGGCACACTCTCCCATATTTGACTCCTTTTTGATCTAGAAAGAAAAGCAAACATTTGCAGTTTAATTTATTTTGCTTCCCCAAGACCTCTTCTGTATCATCAAGCCTTTTTCTTCTTCCAAAATTCATTCTGACTCCTGCAAATTTTCCTCCTGCTTACTTGTCCCAAAGAATATACCTGCCCTATTAAAAATCTTTAAATGCCTACATCAGTTATTTTTGCACTGAGTTATTTTATCACTTTGTTTTATTCTGTCATCGGTTATGATCTTTACTGTACAAGTGTGAAGGGCTTTTTTTATATGCTTTTAAGTTATGATCATAGTGAATGAACTAAGTTAGGGGTGTCGAACTCAATCAGAAAAGGGGCCAAAATCTAAAATCCAGCCTAAATCGCGGGCCGAATGGTTTACTGAACAGTCATAAACTGTCATTGTGATGGAAACGCAGCGGAGTGCAGTGATGACAGCGCGGTGCAGGCCACATTGCAAGGCCTGGCGGGACAGATTTGGCCCGCGGGCCTTGTGTTTGACACATGTGCTTTAGAGAGTCTAGAAGATGAACACCCAACTAGATCATGTCTTCTAACATATTTCCTGTATGGGGTTTTTCTCAGCTATCCTTTGGTCCTTGTTAATTCTAGAATGTGAAGGCCAATCTTACAACAATTATAAAGGATTTTTGATGTTGCTTTTGTTTTTGCTGGTAGTGTAATTTGTGAGAAACAAAAAATAAAAAGATCAAGGAGGCTTTTCTGGAATAAAATGGTAGTGATTGGCATATCTAATAGAGGACTTGAGGACTCCTTTGAGGAATTGTACTTCTTGTACCCAGTAGTACAATTTTGAATTTGGCCTCAAAGATTTCAGGTGGCAGGCATCATTTTACATGCAACAAAAATCTCATCCTTCTATTTCAGCATTATGACATTCAGGTACTATTAGATTTTTAAAATATTAACTTGATTATCAAAAATTTCATATCTCCTGGCAGAACAGAACAATTTATTTGAAAATCATACCAAAATGGCCTGCTAATCTGGAAATACCATGAATGCTTCTTGAGGGGGAGTGAATGTTCTGCAGAAGATAGCATTTTGTTCTAGTTTTCAAAGTAAAAGCTGTGATTTTTCTAGCAAGCTTAATGACCACATAATGCCATATCTACAGTTCTGAAGTACTTACATAGTTGAAGAACTCCAGCAAATATGAGCATGTGACAGATTGATGGTCTGGGTACAAGTAATACCTTTTTGGGTACGCTTTAACCATTTCTGCATAATTTATAATAAAATGTCTCCCTCAGCTTTATTGTTTGTTTTAAAAATTGTCAAGTCTTTATCAGTTAAGCATATTGAACCTAGGAAATCATATATTCCTGGTGTAATGGAATATTCCTTGAAGGGGAAGGTCTTATAAAAAGTGATTATTTTCATAAATTATGTTTCATCAAACTCCCTCTAAATGATTTATTATGTTTTTTTTTTAATTTTTTAATAGTACTAATTTGCTCTTTTTTAAAATATATATTTTATTAATTTTTTACAGAGAGGAAGAGAGAGGGATAGAGAGTTAAAAACATCATTTAGAGAGAATCATCGATCAGCTGCCTTTTGCACACCCCCTTCTGGGGATGTGCCCGCAACCAAGGTACATGCCCTTGACCGGAATCGAACCTGTGACCCTTCAGTCCTCAGGCCGATGCTCTATCCACTAAGCCAAACGGGTTTCAGCTAATTTGCTCTTTTTTAAGCTAAAAGGAAGATATATCAATTTAATAGGAAATACAAAGATTTTTTTGAGTCAAAAAGATCTGGGTTCAGATCCTGCATATGCTAGCCATGAGACCTTGGGAAAATCCCTTAACTTTACTAAACTTGAATTTTTCCCACATGAAAATATGAAGTATTTAAGAATTACAAGAATTAAATGAGATAATGTATGTGTGGATTATATTTTGTAAATTATAATAAGGTACTAAGCAAATATTACTAATTTTAATAAAATTACATTGATATTCATATGTTTATTTAATGATTTACCTTTTTTTGTAATACTAAATTTCATTGACAGACTTTACTTTGCTTGTTCTACTTTTGAAGTCTTAGTTCTCCTAAATAATTGTATATAATCCCCATTAGAAATTTGTTACACCCATATTTGTTTTTTTTTTCTGTTCTATTTATTTCCTTTGCTTTTTCAAGGAATATGGAATACTAATGTCATATTATTAAAATCAGTTCTAAGAAAAGAACTTTACATTTCTGCCCTTACTATAGCTTGACCTATTTCTCACTAAGAAAATTATTTATGCTCATACTAAAAATCTTTTTCTTAGCTTAAACATTTTGCTTAATTTTTTCCTGCCTTGTGTATAAAAGTCAGATTCCTTGCCATGGTCTGGAAACCCTTCCATGATATGGTGTTTATCTATTCATGCAGCCTTATCACCAGTGTGTCTGCCCCTCTGTCCTCAATAAGCTTCAGCCTCATCAGACTCTTGTTTCTAAAACATGCTAAGCTTATTCTTACAGCAGGGCCTTCACACTTGCTATTTGATTTTTCTAGAGGATGCTTCCCTCAGACTTCCAATCACTAATTTCTCATCTTTCAGGCTTTAAGTTAACGTTACCTCTTCACAAAGGCAGTCCCAACCACACTATCGAAAGTAGCCTCTCTTTCCAGTCCCTTTAATACTTCCAGAGCATTTATCACAAGCCACAGATTATGCTTTTTATATATTTGCTCAGTAGAACGAATATACACTCCACAAGATTAGAGAACCCTACTAGGTGTACCGGTTAATAATGTGGATTTTTTTCAGTAGGTGGAGTTACACATATATTGACATATATGTGATTTGATGTGTATGCTTTTTTGTTGTATTGATAACAAGCTTCAAAACTTCATATGTCAAATTTTCTGAAGGTGTTAACATCATAGATATTTTTACCCTTAAAAATGTCAAATTTCATGCCAAAAAAGAGCATTTGTGGGAAGTTTTAATTCATTACTTTATTTTGAAGAAAAGTGCTGCTAGAAGTTATTGCTTACTTTAGAAAGCTTATGGTGCACATGCTCCATCTCAGGATACTTGTGAATGCTTTAAAAGTGATGATTTCTATGTGAAAGACAAAGAATGTCCAGATCAATTTGAACCACACTTTGATCATAAAATGACCAGAATGGGCCAAAAGACACGGCAAAGTAATTTTGCTTCATGATAATGCTCCATCACGCACTTCAAAACCAGTTAAAGACACTTGAAAAGATCATGCCTGGGAAGTATTAACCCACCTGCCGTATTCACCAGATCTTGCTCCTTCAGTTACCACTTGTTCCAATGGATGGTACATGCACTCTCTTTTTTTTTTTTTTTTTTTAATTTCTTGTTTTTTTTAATAATAAATCTTTATTGTTCATATTATTACAAAAGTTCCTCATTTTTCCCCCTCCACCAGGTTCCCACCCCACCCTCTGCCCTTTCCCCACCCCCCATTGTCCTCATCCATAGATGCACAGTTTATGTTCAGTCTCTTCCTATACCCCCCTCTCCCCCTTTCCCCAAGAATCGTCAGTCCACTCCCCTTCTATACCTCTGATTCTATTATATTCACCAGTTAATATTGTTCATAAGATTTTTTCTTAATTCCCTTGGTTTTTAGATTCACGTGTTGATAGTTACATATTTGTTGTTCATAGTTTTTATCTTTATTTACTTTCTCTTCCAAAAGAACCCCCTTCAGCAATTCATATAATTCTGGTTTGGCTGTGATGAACTCCTTTAGCTTTTTTTTATTAGTGAAGCTCTTTATCTGGCCTTCGATTCTGAGTGATAGCTTTGCTGGGTAGATTATTTTTGGCTGTAGGTTCTTGCTATTCATTAACTTGAATATTTCTTGCCATTCCCATCTGGCCTGCATGGTTTCTGTTGAGAAATCAGCTGACAATCGTATAGGTGCTCCTTTATAGGTAACTAGCTGCTTTGCTCTTGCTGCTTTTAATATTCTCTCTTTGTCTTTTGCTCTTGGAATTTTAATTATGATGTGTCTTGGTGTGGTCTTCTTTGGATTCCTTTTGTTTGGAGTTCTGTGCGCTTCCTGGACTTGTAAGTCTACCGTATTTTTCGGACCATAAGACGCACTTTTTACCCCCCAGAAGTGGGGGGGAAAGGTCCCTGTGTCTTATGGTCCAAATATAGCCTACACATATACTTGAAAAAAAAAGTTTTTTTACTTGCCCGGCTCTGTGTGGTCTCTGTGTGCTTGCCCGGCTCTAAAATGGTTCTAAATGCTGCTGTTTACTTTACAGGGTTGATTACATGTGTTTATGACTGTGATGTTGGGTTTTAATGCACATAAAATATTTTAGGACACTATTTGTTTCAGAATCTTTTTTTCTTCATTTCCCTTCTCTAAAAACTGGTGCGTCTTATGGTCTGGTGCGTCTTATGGTCCAAAAAATACGGTAATTCTTTCACCAGGTGGGGGAAGTTTTCTGTCACTATTTCTTTCAGTATGTTTTCGATATCTTGCTCTCTCTCATCTTCTGGGACCCCCATAATTCTGATGTTGGTTCACTTGAAGTTATCCCAGAGGTTTCTTAAATCATCTTCAACTTTCTGGATTCTCTTGACTTCTTGCTTCTGTGGAGGAGTATCTTCTGGCTCTTTATGTTCCAAATCTTTGACTTGATTCTTGCGATCTTCCATTTTGTTTTTAGGACTCTGTATAATATTTTTTATTTCAGACAATGTATTCTTTATTTCTTGTTGATCCCTTATTAGTTCTTGTTGATCCCTTATTAGTTCTTGTTGATCCCTTATTAGTTCTTGTTGATCCCTTTTCATCTCCTCATAGGTCTTATCAACATTTTCTAGGAAATTCTTAAAAAACCATATTGCATGGTTTTGAACTCTATATCCAGTCTCTTCTTTTCCTCCATTTCTTTTGTTTGTGATCTAATTCCTTGTCTTGGCATTTTCACAGCTTCCCTGAGTTGGTAGGGTGGCTTTGTGTGCTAAGGTGTCCTATATGGTTCAGTGAGTCAGCCTCCCAGTTACCTGAGGTGGACAGTCTTGGTGTAGCCCTTTGTGGGATGGGTGGGCAGTCTTGTTGTTAAGCCTTGCTGGGAAGCGTTGATCTCCAAGCCAATTGGCTATGAGGATCAGAAGTGTCTCAGCTAGGAGGGTTTCTGTATTCTGCTTGGATGGGCGGAGTCTCGGGGTGGCACAGACAAGCTTTGTTGAATCCCGCACAATTGGTTGCAGGCGCGCGCGCACCTCTTTGGTATAGGCGCAGACAAGCTTTAGATTCCTGTCTGCCCCTCCCTAGGAGAGTCCTATTGGCAGCGAACGAGGAAGCTAGCCACTGGAAGGGCCTCTATGCTCTGCTTGGATGGGGCATAGTCTCGGGTGGTGCAGACAAGCTTTATTCAACCCCTCCCTACGAGGGCCTGGTTTCTGAGTCCCGCAGTAATGGCCACTGGCTTCACACACCTCCGAGAGATCTCTGCCCACTGCCCGACAGTCTGGCCTCTCCCTGTCTGGGGCCATCTATCAGCGCAATGGCCGTCTATCAGCGCAATAGGGTGGTTCTGTTTTCCTCCCGAACCAGAAAGCCAGCCGCGCATTAGCTGTCCGCCCTCTCCGCACGGGGAGTAAGCTGGTAGTAAACTCGGCCCGCCCTCTCCGCGCTCCGCAAGCCAGCCAGCAGCGAACTCTGCGGCCGCTTTTTCCGCGTGCAGTTTTCCGTACCTTCACAGTTCCTGAGGTTCAGCGCGCCTTCTCTCTCCTTCCCAGATGGTAGAGCCTCCCTTCAGCCAGCCATCCGGCGCTTCAGGGTGATGTTTCCCCCGTTTTTCAGTTCTAAATTCAAACTTGTTGTGGTAGGCTGCATTCGGGTGTCTGCCCTATGCCGCCATCTTGGTTGTCTCTTTGGTACATGCACTTTCTGAGCAGCATTTCAAAACATACGAAGAAGTGGAAAATTGGGCCTCTGAATGGTTTGCCTCAAAACAAAAAAAGTTCTATTGGGACTGTATCCACAGATTACCTGAAAGATGGGGAAAATATGTAGCTAGCAATGGGCGTTACTTTGAATAAAGCACCTTTAATGTTTCTTTTGAAATTACTGTGTTTTCTTTGATCACAAAATTCTCATTATTAACCGGTACACCTAGTATTTATTGCCATATCTCTGGCTTCTTGCATAAAAGCTTACTAATTATTTATTGAATGAAAATATCTTGAATCTCAAATTACTATTAATTAAAAAAAAATTTTCTTATATATATATAGGATTTTGGAGATGGAGGTGCTTTTCCAGAGATCCATGTGGCCCAGTATCCACTGGATATGGGACGAAAGAAGAAAATGTCGAATGCACTGGCCATTCAGGTGGATGCTGAAGGAAAAATTAAATATGATGCAATTGCTCGACAAGGACAGTCAAAAGACAAGGTAATCTTCTCAATGATTTTTTCCCAATGATAATTATTTTGTGAAGAATTATTTTTTCTTTACTTTTTTCCATCACTGTTTATCCCCTGGGAAGAATTTCTTTAATTATGTTGATATAATAAATTTCTGTTCGTTTATTTTATGTTAGCAGTAGCTGTGGCCTGGATGGCTTGGCTCAGTGGTTGAGTATCGACCTATCAACCAGGAGGTCACAGTTCGATTCCCAGTCAGGGCATATACCCAGGTTGCAGTTCGATCTCCAGTGTGAGGCCTATAGGAGGCAACCGATCAGTGATTCTTTCTCATTGTTGATATTTCTCTCTTTTCTTCTCTTTCTGAAATCAGCAAGAATGTGTGTGTGTTTGTGTGTGTGTGTGTGTGTGTACATATATATATATTTTTTTTAAATTTTTAATTAAATTATTATCTTTGTACATATACCATTGCCCCCCCTTCCATACATGCCCTCACTCCCCAGAGTTTTGTGTCCATTGGTTGTACTTATATGCATGTATACAAGTCCTTCGGTTGCATATATATATATTTTAAAAAATAGTAGTAAAATTTACTTAGCTATGACTTCATAGCCATATGAACATTACATCGTGACTTCATAAACAGCAATGATTTTTTTCCTTTGAAATTTTCCAAATTGATGATAGCTTATATATGCTTAGGATTTTTATTTATTTTACATTATTAAAACAATTATTTTATAGTACTAACATTTTTTAAATGCTAGCAAATTTTTAAAACTATAAATCCATATTTAACTTTGAGTATAGTATATTCTAATCCTCCCTCATATACTTACAAAGTACTTACAGATACTTAATTATTTTAATAATTCATTTGAATATAATGAATTATACAAACTTCTTTTTTTCTTGATTAAGTATAAAACTGATACTTGCTATCCAGATTTAGGGTGGCCCTGCTTATAAAGTCATCCAAAGACCAAAAATAAAATGTGCTTAAAATAATCTCATCATAGAGCAGCTACACTTGGACCCAATAAACTGCTTTATACAAGACCTAGGTTTTTTTCGTAAATAAATACTCCAAATAGAGGTAAAAGATCTCTTTAGAATTGAAGATGTTGAGGGAAATACTTAATAGCTTTCCAGACCTGCTTGCTCTCTTTCCCAGTTTTTTTGTGTTTTCCCCCCCTCTAAAATAGCACTAATGATAACCATCCTTTGTTCCTAGTAATGACTGATGAGTTTTTTGATAAAACAATTTTGAAGTCCTGGCTGGTGTGGCTCAGTTGATTGTTATTCCATGCACCAAGGGGTCACTGGTTCAATTGCCTATCAGGGCTTATACCCAGGTTGTAGGTCAGGGTACATGTACTCATTCCCTAATTTTTTTTAAAGCATTGGTGGTTTTTAGTTTTACATGAGTATTTGTATAAAATAAATTGGACTTAGTCTGGCCGCTGTGGCTTAGTGTTTGAATGTCAACCCATGAACCAGGAGATCACGGTTCAATTTATGGTCAGGGCACATGCCTATGTTAAGAGCTTGATCTCCAGTGGGGGTGTGCAGGAGGCAGCCGATCGATGATAATAAAAAATAAAATGTTAAAAATAACAAACAAAATAATAAAAATAATAAATTAGACTTATTGGGTCAAAGGATATTCAAATATCAAGTGTGATACACATGCCAATATCTTCTCTAACGAGCTTTTGCTTAACAAGCATTCCATTTTTGTATGCTTTCCTCAGACCTTACATCTGTTTAGTCACTTATCTATCTTAACATTTCTCAAGTGCATTCCTTTCTCTGCTACTTAACCCAGGCCCCTATCATTTCTTGCTCGAATTACTGGAACAGAATTTAAACCCATTTCCTTGATATTTATCTTGCCTGCCTGAAAAAATAAGTTCATCCATGTTTATCTGTTTATCTTTCTCTTCCTGAAATCTTTCCATGGCCGCTAGGGAAGAACTAGCCAAGCGCCTTATGGCGTATTTGACCCCTTGTTTACCTTTCTAGCCTAGCCTCAACTTTCATGACCAGAATACTGAAATCTAAAAATAAAAAGTCCAGTGTTTAGCCATTCTATTTGTTTTCAATACAAAAATAACCACCACTGTAGGTGGTGGCTAGAGAATAAATAACTTTTGGGCATTCCCTGTAAATGCCACAAGGAACTACTTGCAGTTCTAATATGGTACATTCTCTCTTATCTTGGGAACTTCCTATGGGTAAAGCCCTATGCTGAGAAAAGCCCTCCCCCTAATCTTTGTCTAAATCCTATTGCTTCAAATTGCAACTCACTCTACACCTTCCAGGATACCCACCCTCATCTCCCTGGCTAGATTGGGTATCCTTCCTCCCTATTCCCTGTTTACTCTATTGTAGCAGTCATAAACCTTTGTTATAATAATCTGTTCACTAATGATCTATGTCATTGACTACAACCTCTTAGAGATCAAAGATTATATCTTTATATTTTTCTCTTAAGCATCTAATTTAGGACCTGGCAATTTGACACAGTGCCATTCACCAGTGTGTGGTTAGAGGAATGAGCAATTTTCACTGACTAACAGAAAGCTACTTCTGAGGCCAGTAAAGAAGCATAGTCCTCTTGTGCAAAGGAAATGAGGTTCCTGTGCATGCAGGACATGTACTAGAATTTACCCTGTGTTGTGGAGGCCTTCACTTGGCTCCAGCTACCTTTGTTCTGGTGCATCCCTCCTTCTGTGGAATAATCCCTATTTATTAATATGTGCTGCCCCTCTTCTCTCATCTGTTAGGATAAAGCAGCCCTTTAAGACAATAATTTGGCATTAGCAGGCTGTGTAATTTTGAATGAAATAGAGTTTCAGCCCATTTTGCATTATATTTCAAGTTTGGCAACCACAATTTTTATCTGATTTCCAGAGAATGTCTGAAGTTTGTTTTGTTTTTTTTCTCTTTCTAATAACCATATATGTTACTGATAATCTTGTATTGAAAGTAAAGTAAAAATGTTAAAAGTGAACTGTTTTAGATTTCAGTCTCTCAAGTATTGTTTCTTTATACAGTAAAAGCCCTACTTGTTTGTCCATAAAGCAGGACCAGAAATGAAGCCCAAACTAGTAGTGTACAGAGGTACCACTGAGGTTCATAATAATCCTGACCCTAATGAGAGAATCTGTGCATGTTTAGGGGCAGGGATAGGAATTTCTATCTTTGTTTTAATTTTGCTATAAACCTTAAACTGCTCTAAAAACAAGTCTTAAAAACAACAACAAAAAAACACAATAAAGATTGTTTTAAAAAATGAATAGATCATTCAATGAATTGAGAAGAATACCTGGACTGTTCTAACATTGTTTCTGGTGGATGTATTTCCTTGCTGTACTTTATACTCTGGAATATACATTTAAATTTCTTATACAAATTTAATCCATATGTACTTTAATTTTTTAAAATAGATGAATTAGCATGGAGTTTTTTAATGCATTTAATAATTCAGCATTAACTGAGCACCCAGTATGCATTGGCATTTGGAGGGGAGATAATTCTTGGTTATTTGGCACTGTCTTGAGCATTGTATACATTTAATATAACTGGCGATACCTGTTAAATGCCAGTAGTGCCCTCCCCACGCCATTGATTTAACCGGAAATATCTCTTATATTTACAAAGGCCTGGGGAAGGGAGTTGGAGGTGGCAGCAACACTCTGTTTTAAAACTGGTTTTCCTATTTTCAAAGAAGGAATTGGCTACTAAATGTACAAAATGGTTTGTTTTTTTAAATCTTATCTAAGAGACTGATATGCAGAATCCTTGACATAAGATGAAAATAGTTTATTGGATTATTGAATTTGCAGTATTTACAAAAATTTCTGATTTATAGCAAAGAGATAGTCTTAAGAAACCAGGGAATTCTCACTGAAATATTAATAGTGAAAGAGCAAGACTGGAAAATAGTAGCCCTTGGTGTAAGAGGTGAAGAACAAGGAAGGATTCCAAAGAGATAATATTCTAGGGCAAGACTAAGGTCATTGATCTCTCTACATGTAAAGTAAATATTGTGTACACTATTTATTCATAATACAAAATTGGGAAGGAAAAGATCTCTTGAAGTAAATGTTGATAGAACTACCAAGAATTTTTCAATTTGGACTTGAGTGATAAGTCTTAAAATAAAAAGCCTTGGTGTTTACATTTTTCCTCCTGAAATAGTTCCATAGGAAATGTTACATGATACTACCTAAAAGAATGCCTTCAACCTCTCCTGTCCCCCCAAATTCAACAACTTTAAACTAACCCCAAGATAATTTTTTAATGTTATTACCTTGTTCATGTGATTTCACAAACTAGCTAAGCCTAAAGATAGTGTTTTCTTTCTACCTCTGAAATGATGAATATGTTGATAGGCTTGTTCTTTTAGTCAATCTAGTTCTTTCCAGTTTTCAGTAATAAAAGAAAATCTGTTTCATAGATGAGTTATTGCTTTATCTTTTCACAAAGATCATCTGTCCTCCTGATATCTTCAAGAATATATTCTATTTTATAGATATTCCTCCCCAGCTCCTTTGCCTCCTGGGATATACTGAATTTCTTCAGTACATTTGGTTCTCTGGCAATAAAAATTTGGGTTTTTATAGTTAATTACCATGGAGAAATCTTGCTCTTCAGATGTCCTTCACTTAGCTTTGTGAGATGCTAGAATCTTATTGATGCTCATTTAAAGGGTTATTAACTTTGGAATACCCAAGAAAGGAGCAGCAAATGACTCTTGCATGCTAAATTAGTATTGAAACTTTATGTTGAGCATATATGACTACCAGGGAGCCATTTACTTAGAATCTCTGCCTGTAATGATTGCTGTGTAAAAGTAATTAACTCTTCATAGTCTTGGTATTAGTTTCTAGAGTGTTGTTATATAATTTTAGATTCTTGTCATGTAGATCTTTCTGTCCTGAAAAAAGAAAAGAAAAAAAAATGAGACTTTTGTAGTCAGTTATCAGCTGCATGATCTTAATGCACTGAGTCTCATTCTTCCCACTAGTGTGAGCTTTAGGACCACTTCCAAATGAGACGTCTGAGAAGATGGTGACACTAGTTGTTCACATATCAATAGTACATGTTATGTGGTCAGTCATCTACAGTTTCTTACCTGTTGTCTAATTCCAGGAAAAAACAAAACAAAAAAAAAACTAGACATGTCGGTCAATCACCATGACGTAGTTTTTTTCTGGGAAATCAACAGCTTATAGAGAATGTTCTGTAGGGCCTAAAATATACTCACCTCTAGCATTGAATTAATAATTTCTAAAATTCATATGTTCATTCATTTGTACAACAAATATTGATTGAATACCTCCTGTGGACCAGATACTGTTAGAGGCACTGGAAATACTTCATGAATAAGAGATTCCTCATCTGTAATCTATACATATAAAAGCCTAATTGACCATCCGACTGTTTGACCTTCCGACCAGTAGCTATGATGTGCACTGACCACCAGGAAGCAGATGCATAGTGCAGGAGCTGTTGAGCGGTGGTGACTTGGCAGCTGTGACTCTCAGGTGATGCACCCAGAACCAGAGAGGAAGGAGCCTGATTCCGGAGTGCATCACCCGAGAATTGCCCCCTTGCAATCTGAGACCCCTTGGGGGATGTTGGAGAGCCAGTTTTGGCCCAATCACTGCAGGCCAAGCCAAGGCAACCCAGGCCTCTAATCTGTATATATAAAAGCCTAAGTGTCCATTTGACCAGTAGCTATGATGCACAATGACCAGGGGGCAGACACTCCAACCAGTAGCTATGACGTGCACTGACCACCAGGAGGCAGACGCAGGAGCTGCCGAGCTGCAGTGACTTGGCAGCTACAGTTCTCGAGGAGAACCAGAAAGGAGGAAGCCCAATTCTGGGGTGCTTCACCCAAGAACTGCCCTCTCACAACCCATGACCCCATGGGGGATTTTGGAGAGCCAGTTTCGGCCTGATCCCCGCAAGCCAGGCCAAGGGACCACACCTATGCAGAAATCCATGCACCAGGCCTCTAGTGTAGGTATAAATTTTTTTTTAAAGATATATTTTATTTATTTTTTACAGAGAGGAAGAGAGAGGGATAGAGAGTTAGAAACATCGATGAGAGAGAATCATCGATCAGCTGCCCCTTGCACAACCCCTACTGGGGATGTGCCCGCAACCAAGGTACATGCCCTTGACCAGAATCGAACCCGAGACCTTTCAGTCCGCAGTCCGACGCTCTATCCACTGAGCCAAACTGGTTTTGGCAAGTGTAGGTATAATTATTGTGCATACCTCATAGGGTTGATATGAAAGTTAAATTAGTTAATATATATAAAGCAAAGGAACAGAGACACAAAGTAATTGCTTAATAAATTATCTTTTATTGTTATTACTTTAATAGAGAATACAGATAAACAAGTAAAATAGATAAATAATTTTATTCTGTGAGCAGTGCTTTGGAGAAAGTAAATAGAGTGCTGTGACACTGAATGATTGGGTGGGGAGTGGTTCCTGTTTTAGTGAGTGCATGTTTTAGTGGTTCCTGTTTCACCAGTGCATGCATGAACTGTGAACTGAGACTTAGAGATTGAGCACTCACTTGAAGACCTGGAAACAACACTTTTAGAAAGGCTCAGAATTGGGGGAAAGTATATTGTGTTTAAAAAAAACCATAAGAGCCCATGTGAGTGAAGCATAATGAATTGAGGGCGTAAGAGATATAGGGGGAGGTTGAAGCTGTAGGCAAAGACAGGTCAGGTTATATACACCATAAAAAAATTTTTTTTGCTCTGTTTTTTTGCAGTAAGAAATTAAGACTACCATGCATTTTTAAAGCAATTTTAAGGAATGCAATAAAATACAGTTATTGATACAAGACTTTACTTCATGTAGTAAACAGTTTTTTTCTGCAGAAAATTTTTGAAGATCTCAAGTACCCAGAAATCTGGTTTTCTTTCATATTATAGGTTGTACTTTTTATGTATGTCAAAGAATTCCTGGCTTAAGCAGCAAAATGTTCAATGCTGATCATTTGTTAAATTTCCAGTACCACCTCTTTTTTTTTTTTTTTTTTACAAAATTGGACATGTAAGTTTTTTTTAAACATAGTAACAGCTAGGGCCATGTAAGTTTATTTATTTATTTTTCAAATTTAATAAATCTTTATTACTCAGATTATTACAGTTGTTTCTCCTTTCCCCCCCACATAGCTCCCTTCCACCCAGTTCCACCCCACCCTCTGCCCTTACCCCCCCCCCTCCATCATCCTCATCCATAGGTCTATGATTTTAATCCAGTCTTTCCCTCCACTTCCTAACCCTTTCCCCTGATAATTATCAATCCACACCCTATCTTTGCCCCTGGTTCTGTTATATTCACCAGTTTATTCTGTTCCTCAGAGTTTTAATTCACTTGATTTTTAGATTCACTTGTTGATATATATGTATTTGTTGATCATAATTTTTATCTTTTTTTCTTCATCCTCTTAAAGAATACCTTTCAGCATTTCATATAATACTGGTTTGGTGGTGATGAAATCCTTTAGCTTTTTCTTATCTGTGAAGCTCTTTATCTGCCCTTCAATTCTGAATGATAATTTTCCTGGGTAGAGTAATCTTGGTTGTAGATTCTCGATATTCATCACTTTGAATATTTCTTACCACTCCAGTCTGGCCTGCATAGTTTCTGTTGAGAAATCAGCTGATAGTTGTATGGGTGCTCCCTTATAGGTAATTAACTTTTCCTCTTGCTGCTTGTAAGATTCTCTCTTTGTCTTTTGTCCTTGTTATTTTAATTATGATGTGTCTTGGTGTGGTCCTCTTTGGGTTCCTTTTGTTTGGAGTTCTCTGTGTTTCCTGGACTTGTAAGTCTATTTCTTTCAACAGGTGGGGGAAGTTTTCTGACATTATTTCTTCAAATAGGTTTTCAGTATCTTGTACTCTCTCTTCTTCTGGCACCCCCATAATCCTGATGTTGGTATGCTTAAAGTTGTCCCAGAGATTTCTTACACTATCTTCAACTTTCTGGATTCTCTTCTCTTCTTGCTTCTCCAGAGGAGCGTCCTTTGCCTCTTTGTATTCCAAATCTTTGACTAGATTCTTGTGTTCCATGTAAGTTTTTATGAAAGTATTAGAGAAGTCCAGATGGGCATGAAAGTAAGTAATATTCTCTCTTTTGTCAGGAGCCTACCACATCAGTGTCAGCCTGATAGAAACCATGTTGAGCCTAGTAGAAGTCCGATAGCATTCCTGAATTTGGATAATGAGTGTAAAATATGTTGTATAGATAGAATGTATTTTGTTTCCTTTTTCATAGAAGAACATGTTCTGGGATTTATATATGTGTGTATATACGTATACACACACACACATATATATATATATAGATAGATACATATATATATTATTGATTTCAGAGAGGAAGGGAGAGGTAGAGAGAGAATCCTTGGCTTGTTCACAGACCTAAAAGGAGGCCAGCAGCGTGATGGAGTAGGGTGAATGACAGGCCATTTGGTACAAAATGAGATGTGAGAGACTGACTCAGGTTGAGAACACAGGAACAATGAAGACAGGCACAGCAGGCGGTGATCTGCCTTTGAATCTTTTTTTTTTTTTAATATATTTTTATTGATTTCAGAGAGGAAGGGAGAGAAAGAGAGAGATAGAAACATCAATGATGAGAGAGAATCATTGATTGGCTGCCTCCTGCACACCCCCTACTGGGGATTGAGCTTGAAACACAGGCATATACCCTTGACTGGAATCCAACTCTGGACCCTTTAGTCCGCAGGCTGACACTCTATCCACTGAGTCAAACCGGCTTGAGCATGTTCTGGGATTTTTGAAAGTGGCACATGTTCCTTTTCTTAGTCTATGAATAGAGTTAATGCCAGAAAAAAACAAACATTCTGAGTAGGGTGAGGTCAATGAAATTTTCAGGCCCAATGACTTTGGAAGTTATTTGGTAACCTGACTTAAATTCCGATGAGTTTGTAATCCAAGATAATGGTGCTATGGGAAATTTATATCATCATTAATTTCAAGTCCTAGTGAGCTTCAAAAGTAGGGATCACTGATGCATAAGATTTTGTTGGCACAATGTCTTTAGACACTGACTTGATTAGAAGATCTCAAATAATTTAAATGCATGAGGTCAAAGGAAAATTGTTAACTTAATAGGGCAGCAATTTGTGAATATATTAAGCTTTTTTGGTTTTAAAATCTCGAAGACAGCCCTGACAGGTTTGGCTCAGTGGATAGAGCGTCGCCTTTGGACTCGAGGATTCCAGGTTCGATTCTGGTCAAAGGATATATGCCTTGGTTGCGGGCACATTGCGAGGGAAGTTGTGCAGGAGGTGGCTAGTCGATATTTCTCTGTCATCGTTGTTTCTGTTCTCTGTCCCTCTCCCTTTCTCTCTGTAAAAAATCAATCAAATATATATATTTTTTTAAAAATCTCTAAGACAGAATCCTTGTCCTAATTTTTAAGTTTGCTGAGAGAACATGTTGACTTCTGAAAATAATTAATGTAGTTGCTGCTTCTTTTTTTTTTAAGGTTTTTCATTGATTTTCAGAGAGAGAGGAAGGAAAAGGGAGAGACAGAGAAACATCATGTGAGAGTAAGGCATTGATTAGCTGCCTCCTGTACACCCCCTACCTGGAATCGAACTGGCAACCTTTCAGTGCATAGGATGACACCCAATCAATTGAGCCACACCGGCCTGCACATATTGCTTCTTTTCATTCCTTGGTTTTCTAAAGTTTGCTTATGCTTAAACATTTTAGGTCATTTATAGCAAGTACACTGACCTGGTTCCTAAAGAGGTCATGAATGCAGATGATCCAGACCTGCAAAGACCTGATGAAGAAGCTATTAAAGAGGTAACTGGGAATTTCTATATAGAATTAATAAAGATGTAAAAAATCATCGAAAATAACTTCCAAACCATTCAATGGCATGTTTCATATTTCAGATAACAGAAAAGACAAGGGTGGCCTTAGAAAAATCTGTATCACAGAAGGTTGCTGCAGCCATGCCTGTTCGAGCGGCTGATAAACTGGCTCCCGCTCAGTATATCCGGTAGGAATCATGCCTGGAAATCCTAGTTTCATGTCAGACTTGATTGGGGTGGAGGATCCTGGTATTCTTTCACTGTTCTACTTAGTCACAATTGTAAATGCAATTTTTAAATAATGACTTAAAGCCTATTGACTCTGTGCACACAATTGAAAGCAGAAAAAAACATTTAAGGTACCACTTTTAAGATATTAGTTCAAAATATTTTTTGTTTCTAGAAATTAACAATTACAGTATGTGATCCAAACCATAATTATTATTTACAATTTTTCTATTTATATGCAATACGCATTATATATTTATATATATATGTAATATATTATGTTGTAATGTATAATGTAATACTTATATTGTAGTATGATTATATATTGCATAATGGTGGTAATTACAATAATACTGTATTATCACTTATATAATAATAGACATCCTTATCTAAATTTTGAGGTGTTTCACTCAACTAAATTTTTGTGTGGAGGGATAATTCACAAATAGATATTAAGAAAAAATTAAGAGCTGGTAGAGCTGCTACCATTCTTCTTTATTTTACACCTATAATCAGTCAAAAGTTATTTTTTTTTAAATATGTATTTTTTGATTTTTTACAGAGAGGAAGGAGAGGGATGGAGAGTTAGAAACATCGATGAGAGGGAATCATCCATCAGCTGCCTCCTGCACACTCCCCACTGGGATGTGCCCACAACCAAGGTATATGCCCTTGACCAGAATGGAACCTGGGACCTTTCAGTCTGCAGGTCGACGCTCTATCCACTGAGCCAAACCAGTTAGGGCAGTCAAAAGTTCTTGACTATAGTTGCCTGCTGAGAATGTTATGGATCGTTTTTTCTTCAAATACAGACTTACAAAATAGGTACTATTTTCTGGACTTCTTATCTCTGAAGTTGAACATTGTGACTTTCCATGGTGAAAAATGGACAGAGATGCAAACTAATATGACTTGAGTTTACATTTTGCTTGTAACTCATAATTGCTGTTAGTTCTCTTATCTCTGTTGCTATCTGCTCTGCCTAAAATTTTGTAATTTTCTGTTAATACTTGGTGAAAGGAATTGACAACGCAGTTTATCTTAGGATTGTAATAGAAAAAAAATACCTATTGAAAGTTTGAACTAGTTACACTTTTAGTACCATCTGTATTCTTCAGATACACACCATCTCAGCAAGGAGTGGCTTTCAACTCTGGAGCAAAACAGAGGGTTATTCGTATGGTGGAAATGCAGAAAGATCCAATGGAACCTCCAAGGTTCAAGTAAGTAGGTGGCTTCATGAGAATGAACCACTATTCTTTAAAAAGATGTCCCAGGAGAAACGTCCCAAATGTCCATTAACAGGTGAATGGATAACAAATTGTGGGACATCTATACATGGAATGAGCAATTGTATTGAGCAATAAAAAGGAATAACATTTTACAATAATATGCATTAACATGGATCCATCTCAAAATAATTATGCTGAGTGAAAAAACCCAGACAAAAACAATTACATATTGTATAATATAACTATATTTATATAAAACCCTAGAAAATGCAAACAATAATACAGGAAGTAGATCAGTGATTGCTTGTGGGGAGGAAAGGGGAGAGCAGCAGAGGAGATATGAACAAGCGGGCACACAGAAACTTTGGAGGTGATGGGTATGTTTGCTATTTTTATTGTGATGATGGTTTCATAAATATATACTTGTGCTATGCTCAGGCTGGCTGAGCGGTCTTAGGCTCTGCCTTCACAAATATATACTTGTGTCAAAACTTAATCAAATTGAACCCTTTAAATATGTGTTTATAATTAATTGCATGTCAGTTGTATTTAAAGCTGATTTTTAAATAGGAAAAATGATAATATTGTGGAGATGAGTTGGGTAGTGATGATGACAACTTGGCCATGTTTAATAATTGATAAAGCTGAGTGACTGTTATATGAGAAGATGGACATTCATTGTACACTCTGTTTTTGTATGTGTTTGAAACTTTACATAATAAAAAATAAGGGGGGAGACTTGAGACTTACCTAATTAAAAGGGGAAAAAATGTATCACTATACAGTTGTGCTTTGATTTATGCTTCAGGAT
The DNA here is from genome assembly GCF_014108245.1 of Pipistrellus kuhlii. Classification (NCBI taxonomy): domain Eukaryota; kingdom Metazoa; phylum Chordata; class Mammalia; order Chiroptera; family Vespertilionidae; genus Pipistrellus; species Pipistrellus kuhlii. The sequence continues at coordinate 9,582,002 of NW_023425404.1, forward strand.
TAATAAGAAAATTCCCCGAGGACCACCTTCTCCTCCTGCACCTGTCATGCATTCTCCTAGCCGAAAGGTAATCTTTGCTATTTGTAAAATATTATTTTGGACTCATGGTTATTAATTTTATAAATAACGTCCCATAGAATTAAGTCTAAATGCCTTTAAGTTTATGCATTATTTTCTTTTTTTTAATTTTTTTAATTTATATTTTTTATTTATTAACGTATTATATGTGTACATATCTTTCCATTGCCCCATTGTTTTCTTTTTTAATTTGTTTTTTCAAGAACAAATAGGGATCCACTTAAAGATTATAATGTGTAGTAACAGAGTGCTTATGAAAATGTATGTAAAATGTTAGCTATTAATTTTATTATTAACTTAGCCCCTGTTTTGAATGGATGAGTAGGATCTGCTATTTCACATGAGGATGTTATCATAGTTATAGGAAGTGAGTATCTGGAATTGTTAGGTCTCTGATGGATAATGTGAGTGGCTTTTCAAAATGTTTTATTACCCAACTAAAGAACAAGTATTCATCTGAAAGAAGTTATATCACTTTAAATATGGAAAAGTACTAACTACTATTTATAACTATCAAAAATAATTTTTAGATTATTTTCCATTTTTTTATGTTAAAGTTATTACTAGATTTCATTGCCAGGGTCTTTTTCCAGCATCTAGAAGGGTTCAGGAATCTGGAGAAGGGCTGCGTGTAAATTAATAAAGAGACTAGAAATATAATGTAAATTTGTAATCCATGGGGGAACCAGAGGAAGCTTAACTATAATAGCTAAGTTCTCTCTACCTTCAGACCCAGGGCTCTTTTTATTCCCACATTGTGCACTAAAGCAAAGTAGATAGATATACATATCAAAGGTAAGTTTTGTATACAGTAGGTGTTGTCAGATTGGAGGAAATGCCTTCAGCTGTTCAGCTGTTTGGCCAGCAGGAGGCAATAACATGTAGATTGAAATGCTCTCAGTTGTCTGGTAACAGGCGATAATATATGCGATCTTCAGGTTTGGGGAAATGCTTTCGGCCATTCTAGCAGGCAATAACATGTATTCAGCCCTGCTGAATTTAGCCTCCAGCACTTCATGATGTAGGAACATAGTATATAGTGTTACCAAACAATGGAATTTTAGTCTTTGACTAAATTCATCCATATATTAGTCTGTATTTGAAGAAAGAATACACTTGGGTTTTTAGCTAGACCATGAATTTAAAAATGCCTCTTCTTCCACTGTTTTCTCAACTCAGATGACTGTGAAAGAACAACAAGAATGGAAGATTCCTCCTTGTATTTCAAACTGGAAAAATGCAAAGGTAATTATGTTGTTATACAATCAGTCTTTTAGTATTACAACCTACTGCAAAACACCCAGGGAAGGAGTACTTTAATTTTTAATCTATTAGTTTATGTTCTTAACATTGCATGTGTAAGCCATTTAAATCCTACATATCTACTAATTCCCAACGCTTCCAGAAGTCATGAAGAATCTATAAAATGATATGGAATAAACTTCCTAATCATTATTTCCTTTTTTCTCCCAAATCATATTTCATGTTTCTATTTGAATAGGTGAAAGCCACTTTAATTTATGGATTACATATAAATTATTCCCTAAAGGGAATTATGGGCTCATCCTCTGTTTATTAAAACAAAGTTCCAAGAATCTACCAAAGCATTAAAACAGTACAGCAGATTATACTACCTATAGATACTATTATTTTATGGATTGTTCTACCTTCTTGTGACTGTTAAATTTACTTAGGAATAAGTATTTGATAGTGATTTCCTCTTAATACAATTCATAAGTATTTACATGATAATCTATTTTCCCAGAACACTGTGTGAATTTAAATCCTAGCTCATCCACCTATTTTACTATATGTCCTTAGGGACATTACACACCCTTTCTATTTTAGTATCTTTATCTGTGAAATGAAAACTGTATTGTTATCAGCTTTATAGAGTTACTGTGAAGGTTAAATGAGATCATAATATGTAAAGTGCTTAAACAATCCTCCACACAAAGCACTCAGTGTTAGCTGCTGCTGTTGCATAATTATGAAGAAAGATGTAAGGAAAAGAACTTCAGCTAAGTGGTTGTCGGAATGGACATATTTAAATCTAATTTTAAAGAACCTATTGTCTCTCCTTTGTGACTGTTTTCTCTGTCTGCTTAAAACTAGGGTTATACAATTCCATTAGACAAACGTCTGGCTGCTGATGGAAGAGGACTACAGACAGTTCACATCAATGAAAATTTTGCTAAATTGGCTGAAGCCCTTTACATTGCTGATCGGAAGGTTGGTCATGATAATTTAACTAGAGGCCCAATGCATGAAGATTCATGCAAGAATGGGCCTTCTTTCCCCTGGCTGCCAGCACCACCTTCACTCTGGCCGGAGACTCCTTTCTGCTCCGGCCTGGAGCTGCCTTTCCACCTTCCCACATTGCCCAGAGGCCTGGAGTGGCTGGCATGGTGCAGAATGATGACGTAAGCAGCCCCTGGCTGCTCAGTGACTGCATATGCAAATTAACCCTATAGGGTGTTTTTGTGTTGGGTTAATTTACATACTCGCTCCTGATTGGCTGGTGGGTGTTGGCAAAGGTACGGTCAATTAGCATGTTACTCTTTTATTAGTGTAGATTATATAATGCTCTTGATAATTTGTAAATACATCCTTGGTTACCTAAGATACTGTTATTTTAGCTACTGTACTGGTATGAGAGCCAGAGATGGCAGGTGGCTATTTGCAGCTCTGTGTCTGGTCTCAGTCTTTACAGACTCATACATAAACCTCACTACTATAATTTCCTCAAAATTTCAGAATAATGGTTTACTAGGCTGATCCCATTTTGTGCAGATTGCCAGCTGCTGTTATTAGATTTCATACTTTTTCTCTATTTTAGATGTAGATGTTTCCCAAAAAGTCAGTAGCAGGAAAGGGCAAGTAAACATTTTGATGAGTTGAATGGAATAGAATATGGCATTCATAGTACTGGCTGTCTAAATATGGTACTAATATGAGACTTTGAAATTCAAATACATCATGACACATGTTTAGAACATAGAAAAGTATGTCTTTTTTTATATTGAAATTAAAAAATAATTTTAACTTTGTAATGTGAAAAATAAAAAAGAAAAGTATGTATTACAATGAACACCATTATAAAAATTATTTTTATAGGTTAAGGCTTTATCTTGAGATGACTCAATTGATTTAAGAACATAATCAGTTCCTGTATGTTATTGATATTAAAAATGACTTGACTGAAATTTTCTTTGACTTTTTAGATTGTTTCAAAGAAAGCATTTGTGTAATATGGACTTTCAAATTTTTTTTTAAGGGGGAGAGGAGTGTCTGTCTGTAGCTTTAACTACTAAGACATTTCCCAGAGTGAAAAAATCCAAGTTATGGTGTCTTCCAGTAAAGCTATCTTTAGTGGACAAGAATCTTTGTTTTAATTAACAATAACAAATCTGAATTCTGTATAGCTGTTTTCTCAAGCCAGGTGTTAGGGAGATAGATGATAGCTATCTGAGAGAGTCTTATTTAACATCCAACTTACTAACAGGCTCGAGAAGCTGTGGAAATGCGTGCTCAAGTAGAGAGAAAGATGGCTCAAAAAGAAAAAGAGAAACATGAAGAGAAACTGAGAGAAATGGCCCAGAAAGCTAGAGAGAGAAGAGCTGGGATCAAAACCCATGTGGAAAAAGGTATGACATTCTCATTACCAACTTCAATTTACTTTGTAAGAAATAGAGATCTCATTCTAGAAAATCTCTATTGATCTTTACTGCATACAAAATTAGTATCCTAACATATAAAAACCCAGGGTCCGTTAACTATCGATCATAGGCTCGACTGAACACCTGAAGTCAAGTCCTGCAGTCAGTGCTGGGTTACCATGGAAAGAATTGTAAAACAAACTCTCTTATCTCTACCACCTAGATTCTGTATTAAAATTTCTTAACATAGCTAAATTTGCTTTCTCATATATCTACCCATCTCTATCTTTCAGTCCACTTTAATACTTGGATGCATTTTAAAATAAGTCAAAAGCATCAGTACACTTAGCCCTAAATACTTAAGCTATTGTACATGCATGATTCTGGAATTCACATTCCCAAAATTAAACCAATACTATTGGATTTAAATTCATTGGAAGTAAAGTTGAAAGGGCTGAATGTGACTTCAGTGAAGTTCATGGAATTGTATAAGGTTAAAGATTATATTATCTTGTTTAAAATATTAATGGGTAATATAGTGATGAAGTAATTTTCAATTCTGTCCACACAGAGGATGGGGAGGCACGTGAGAGGGATGAAATTCGGCATGACAGGCGGAAAGAGAGACAGCATGACCGGAATCTTTCCAGGGCAGCGCCTGATAAGAGGTAGGTGCTATTTGAGATAAATATGATTTATGAAGATTAGCCTTTGTGAACCTTTTAGAGAGGTGGTTTAGTCCACTAATACCAATTTTGCTTCTCTTAGTTTGATGACTTAATAAATCAGCGCTTATTTTCTTGCACTTAACTACTTACCTTGTCTTAGCAGAATTGACTATCCGTGGAAGAAATCTTTTCTTCCATCGCCTTGTAGAGTCAGCTAGAATTGAGAATGATGGGAATATAGAAAAGGAAATGCAGATCATGTTTGTGAAAAGAAGGTAATGGATAGGACTGTTCTGGTCTATTCTTTTCCAATTTCAAATGGTGAGACAAATTTATTACGTTCCTGATCCTTTAGACAGGAAATAAACTGCAATACCTTTATTGAGGCCCTTTTACATGCAGAGCACTCTATGAAGTACAGTGGGGGAGAAAAGCAGGTTTTGTAAGAAGTGAAAATCGGTCGCTTCTCGTGAGCAGTTTCACTTAAAATTCAGAAAGGCAGAGCTATTATATAAAATTATGGATAAAAAAATTTTAATAAAATGAATTGGGGAAATTGACAATTTGTTTAAAATTAAAATACAGTTGACATATAGACAAAGCACTCTTAATAGGTACAGACTTTTATAGAACAAATTTGAAATAAAGTAGGGATTGGTGAAGTTTGTGGTTCACCAAAGGCTTAGAACTGAAAGTGCTGAAAAGTTGAAGAAATGCTGTCATATGGAGATAAATTTCTGAATGAGAGTTAAATGCAAATATAAAACATCTTATTTCCACATGTGCAGTTTTTAAGGCTGTCATTATCCTATGAACTGTTACAGTTCACTTTTTTCCATTCGTATCTTAAACATGAAAAAGAAGATTCCTGCTGGTGGTGGAATTTGTTTAATGGCATATTTCATCTCTTAGGATATGTGAAGTCATGGAGAAGCAGAAAATCTGAATTTAGAGTTCTGGTTAAATGTATAGTGAAGAAGAAAGAGGAATGAAGTAGGAAAGTGTGTAGTTAATGTGCTTTTGGTCTGAAATTTCTAAGGTACAGAAATCAAAATAGCTCTGTACATAAATTGGACCATTTAAGTGGCTGAGAATTGATAGCATAGGAAAGCTGTAAACTTGTGATTTAGTGAAATCAGATTGTCTATAGAAGTCATTTTTAAGACCTGAGCTTCTAGCAAAATAAATGACGACAGTTACCATGGTTTCATTGCAATGTAGATTGCATTACACACTGAAACAGCAGGGGAATTAATGTGAATGTCGAAAATCATAATGAGTAATCCAGTCATCGATGTGTTTTCCTCAAAATTCTAATAGGATAAAATTACTAAATGTGGTTATGTAAAAAAACCTGATTCCAGCTTATTGAAAATGATTCCTGTGATACATTTAATTTGTATCTAGTCCTACCCATCCTCTTTTAATAGCAAATATAGTTTATAGCAGTTTCATATCTCAGCATGTATTGTAAGGTGCTTGTTTATATTAAAGACTTCCGTGTCAAGAATGAATCTCTTAGCTATTCCTTCCAGCTAACAGGAGGGTCTAATTATAAAACCCTACTTCTTCCAGTAATCATCTAGCTGAAATGCTATAAGGGCTGCCAGCATTATAAGGGAATTATGCATTATCAGGGAATATATGTTCGAGATATTAACAGGACATGTACATTTCCTTAGCTTTTGAGATTGCTTGTATTTTTAAAATTGAAATTCAGCTTGTCTGTGAAGAGTTTTTAGTTAGTAACATTGTATTTCAAAACAGGTCGAAACTGCAGAGAAATGAAAATCGAGATATCAGTGAGGTCATTGCTCTTGGTGTGCCCAATCCTCGGACTTCCAATGAAGTTCAGTATGACCAAAGGCTGTTCAACCAATCCAAGGTACAATAGAAATAGCTTTATCATGCTCTGGCTGGTGTTGCTCGATGGTTAGAGTGTTGCCTGCACACCAAAGGGCCAAAGGTTCAATTCCTAGCCAAGGGCATGTATCTGGATTGCAGGTTCAATCTCTGACCCTGGTTGAGGCATGTGCAGGAAGCAAGAAAATGATGTGTCTTTCTTTCTTGCATCAATGTTTCTCTTTCTCTCTCTCTTACCCTCTCCCCCCTTGCCCTCTTCCTCACTTCTTTCCACTCTCTAAAAATCAATGGAAAAAATATCGAGTAAGAGTTAACACGCACAAAAAACATAGAGTTATCTTAAATGTTGATATGAATACCAAATCTCTGGGAAAAGAAAATGAACATTTGGATCAACCTAAGGCAGGTTTTTTACAATAGAAAAAAATTCTAAGTTGTATATTGTAACGTAAGAAAGAAGTAACATGAAACAGCTCTGATTTTTACCTCTTACAATTAGCTATTATTTGAGACAATAGTAGAAAATAAAAAAAATTAGGTTATAAAACTTGGCTCTGGCCCTAGTCAGATGGCTCAGTTGGTTGGAGCATTGTCCCGTTCACCAAGAATTTACAGGTTTGATCCTCCATCAGGCCCATATCAATGTTTCTCTCTCATTGGTTTCTCTCCCCTCCCTACCTGTATCCCTTCTTCTCTATAAAAATCAATAAAAACATATCCTCAAGTGAGGATTAAATTTAAAAAAAATTTAAAACACGGTAGCTACCTGCCCTCAAAATATGAGGGCGCGGGGGGGGGGGGGGGGGGGGGCTAGATATGCCTTTGCCCTCAAAGACTACTGGAAAAGATAAGATTAATCTATATAAATAAAGACAAGGCAGACTGGTAAGAATATGGAAGTATAAAGTTCTACTGGGATGTACAGGGGAGTTTAATTATGACTGGGGAGTTTTTAAGATCTGAAGATAGCATTTGAGTAAGTTCTTTAAGTTAGTAAGTTACTGGGTGCTTCTTATATTCCCAGCATTGTTCTAAGCCTTTTGCTTGTATTATCTTTTTTTAAAAATATATATTTTATTGACTTTTTACAGAAAGGAAGGGGGAGGTATAGAGAGTTAGAAACATCAATAAGAGAGAAACATTGATCAGCTGCCTCCTGCATACCTCCTACTGGGCATGTGCCTGCAACAAGGGTACATGCCCTTGACCAGAATTGAACTTGGGACCCTTCAGTCCAATGAGCCAAACTGGTTAGGGTTACTTGTATTATCTTACTCAATCCTTACAGAACCCTATGAAGTCACACTATTACCACCTCTATTTGAAGACGAGGAAATTCTGACACATAGAGATTTAGCTAGTAACTAATGAACTCAGATTTCATTGATGGGCTGTCTTGATGTCAAAGCTTGTGTTCTTAATTACTATGCAATGGCATCTTACCAGTCTGAGTAAAAGGGGTTAGGCACGAAAGCTCCACATAAGTAAATATTTGACAGTCACCTTTTACAACTTTAGGCTTAAATCACTTAAATTTTTCTAAATATATGGAACAAGTTTGTTGATTTTCATTGAGAACCCTATTATCTCATGCTATAATAGTGATGTTCTCAGGCAGTTAAGGGGGGAATATTATTACTGTGAATGGCATCAGATGTTTTATGGTACTTCCATCTTCTTGCCATCTATAATAAAAAAAAGCATAATATGCTAATTAGTCTGGATGACCAAACAGGGAAACGGCCTTCTGGGATGAAATGGGCTAAGGGCCTAACCCCTTGCATGAATTTCTAAATAACTGCTTAACTAGTGTCCCCCAGTTTTAATGACTACTTTGCTAGTCAAACTTGTTAATGAGTACCTAATTTAATCTGAGAATTTGAAGGTGATACGAACAAGTTTATGGACTTTTAATGAAGGTTGTTGAAAATGTGAGTTATAAATGAATGTAGTCAGATTCAACTTTTAATAAATTATAACATATACTTGTAATGTTCTCTACAGGGTATGGACAGTGGTTTTGCAGGTGGAGAAGATGAAATTTACAATGTTTATGATCAAGCCTGGAGAGGTGGTAAAGATATGGCCCAGAATATTTACAGGCCCAGTAAAAATCTGGATAAGGACATGTATGGTGATGATCTAGAAGCCAGAATAAAGACCAACAGGTACCAAGCAAACAGTTCAGTTTCAATGTTTGCGTGAGTGTAAGCGAGGTAGTTTATAATTTGGTTCTTTCTCTTTTTCCCTAGATTTGTTCCCGATAAGGAGTTTTCTGGTTCAGACCGTAAGCAAAGAGGTCGAGAAGGACCAGTTCAGTTTGAAGAAGATCCTTTTGGTTTGGACAAGTTTTTGGAAGAAGCCAAACAGCACGGTGGCTCTAAAAGACCCTCAGATAGCAGCCGCCCCAAGGAACATGAGCATGAAGGCAAGAAGAGGAGGAAGGAATAGATACACCTCTTCACAGTGAATGGACTATTACCCATAACCCTAATGATGCAAGTCATATGGGTAAACATTTTGTAAATGGGCCAGATAAAAACCAAATCTGGGTGTCAGATCCCAGCACTACTTTTTATTATAGCAGAAAGTGGGGGGGATGGAAAATTCTACTTTGAACTATTTAGTTTTTTTAAAGAGTGGGTTGTGTTTGTGCTTCTCCCACCTTTTGGCATTTATAGAACATACTGCCCCATAAATGAAATTAAGATCACTTCCTTTTATGTGACATTAGTACTTTGGGGTTAATATTTTGTGAAGGAATGGCTAGTTATAAGTAAAGTTAACCCAACCACAGTGAGTAGGATGTTCACCTATTGGAACTGTCCAGCCAAATGACGTATGCCCCTATTGTGCTCTGTTTTAATTTGGAAGGGGGAAAAGTAAGCGCTTGCTTGGTGCACCTATTTGTTTCAAATAAAAACATTTACACAAAATTTTCAGTTTTGTTCCTTTATTTAGTAGGTAGTAGTAGTAATAAAAATCTTACTCTTCATCAGATGTTAGATCTTGTAAAACTTTTGGTCTCTGAGCTTGAACGTGGAGCTGAAAAAAATCAAGTAAGCACTGTAAAGATAAAGCCAATGTCTGCAAAAACATTAAAACTGAAAATTAACCCCTTAAGACTGGCTTTTTATTAGGAAGTCAGCACCAATAAGTCAAAAGGATGTTTTTTGTAAAACTCACTGAATTTCAATTAAAAATTATAAATCAGCCCGGGTTCAGTTGGTGGACTGATACATCAGGAGGTCAATCAGTTCAATTCCCAGTCGGCACATGCCCAGATTGCGGGCTCAGTTCCCAGTAGAGGGCATGCAGGAAGCAGCCAATTGATGTTTCTTTTTTTTTCTTTTTTCTTTTTTTAAATTTATTGATTCTTTACAGAGCGCAATTGATGTTTCTATCTCTCTCTCCCTCTTCCTTCCTCTCTATGCAATCTATAAAAACATTTAGAAAAAAATAGTAAATCAGTCTGACCCAAGGCCACGTAAGTGGAAAAGCCAGGATTTCATCCCCTGATAATTGGGCTGCTGTTTCCACTGCTCGGTGTTACATATGCTTGCTACCCATTACCAGGTCGGTCTTCCTTTACTTCCCTCCCCAGACCTTTTAGAACTGGGCACTCTACCACCACCGCCATTCTTTAAAAGATTGCCCCAACTCCCTGTCATTTCACACTTCTGACCTATTTAATTGATATACAGTAAGTACATGATATGTAGAAAGACACTTACTTTTACTCCATCAATAACATGACTGTCATTTTGTAGTGCAGTCTGAAGTTCTTCTTCTGAAGAAAAGTAAATCCAACCCATACCTTTGTGAAAGCCAGTCTCTCTGTCCTAAAAATTCAAAATTTAAGAAAATAATCATGAACTTGAGAAAGTTTCTATAAGCTCCAAATCAAACTACCAATGTTTTATTTTCCAAAATGGGATAAGAGACATTTTAATGAATGTCAAAAACCTTGCTTTAGCCCAGCCCCTGTGGCTCAGTGGCTGAGCATCAATCCAGGAACCAGGAGGTCACTGGTTTGATTTCAGGTCTGGACACATGCCTGGGTTGCAGGCTAGACCACCAGTAGGGCGTGTGCAGGAGGCAGTCAATGGATGGTTCTTTCTAACCATTGATGTTTCTCTCCCTCTCTGAAATCAACAAAAAACAAACAAAACAAAACAAAAACCCTTTCCTTTAATGTATATTCACTCTCCTAGTTACCCAAAGCTTAATTCCTATGTTAATCTTAATATTCTCTGCTTTTTTGCTACCATTGGAGAAGTAAAATATAAAAATGAGCTTCCTGTGCCATTCTAGAAACAAACTACAGTAACAATAGTAGTCAAGGGAAATTCCGGTCACAAAAAGAAGTACTCTCCCTGTTTCTCACTTCTAGAAACAAAATTTAAACTTCAGAATCTTGGTATATTTCTGGTAATTTCTGAGACTAATCACCCTCATCACTACCACTACCATTATCACCTGCTAAAAACAATTAATTCTAGAAAGCTCAACAGAAAAATACAGCCCAGAATGAAGTAAAACAAATTATAGTTTTCTAAACCATCATGAGAAAGCAATGGGAATGTAATAAGTATGAAAAGTTTAAAATGCACCCAATTTAATGAGGATAAAAGTTAAAACAGATATTCTCCACCAATTAGATTTGTGGTTTTTTAAAATATATTTTATTGATTTTTTTATAGAGAGGAAGGGAGAGGGATGGAGAACTGGAAACATGGATCAGCTGCCTCCTGCAACACACCCTACTGGGGATGTACTCGCAACCAAGGTACATGCCCTTTGACTGGAATCGAACCTGGGACCCTTCAGTTCGCAGATCGATGCTCTATCCACAGAGCCAAACCAGTTAGGACTCCACCAATTAGTTTTATGATAAACTATCCTCTACTATCTCATTATCATAATACTGTAGCGGGCAGAATTCTAAGATGGCCCCATGATCCCCTTGTTACTCCCTGTATAATCCCCTCTGGTGGTGGTGGTGTGGGGGGTGGGAAGGAATGCAATACAGACCTGTGCTGCTATTCTAACTAAAAGAATACATGGCAACAGTGATGGGATGCTGCTCCCTTGATCAGATTATATGCCAACGGTGATGGAGTGTCAATCTGGGACTATATTACACTGAAGAAACTCCCTTGCTGACTTTGAAAAGCAAGCTGCCATCCTGGGAAATAGCCCACAAAGAAGCCAGGAAACCAAAAAACTGCAGCTAGTCCCTAGGACACATGTGTCAAACACAAGGCCCTCGGGCCAAATCCGTCCCGCCAGGCCTTGCAATGTGGCCCGCCAGGCCTTGCAATGTGGCCCGCACTGCGCTGTCATCACTGCACTCCGCTGCATTTCCATCACAATGACAGTTTATGACTGTTCAGTAAACCATTCGGCCCGCGATTTAGGCTGGATTTTAGATTTTGGCCCCTTCTCTGATTGAGTTCGACACCCCTACCCTAGGATCTGAGAGCAGCCTCCAGCTGAAAGCCAACAAGAAAGCAAAAGCTCAGTCCCACAATTGGAAGACGACAACTGCCAAAACCTGTAGGACTCCATCTTCCCCAGTTGAGCCTCTGATGAGACCAGAGCCCCAGCTGACAGGTTGCAGTTATATAGCCACTCAGCAGAGGAATCAGCTAGACTGTGCCCAGAATCCTGATTTACAGAAACCGTGAGATAATATATGTTCTTTTGAGCCACTAAGTTTGTGGTCATTTGTTTTGCAACAATAAAAAACTAGCACAAATGCCCAGGATATGGGGGGCGGGGGGGGGGGGGGGGGGGCGGTATTTCTTTTAACTTTTTAATTAGTATCACCCAAAATTTATCATCAAAGATTAAACCGCTTCACTCCATTATACATACAGATAAGTTGACATGCTTTGACAAAAACAAGAAACCGGAATTAAAGGATAACATTAATACTTCAAAAACAGAAACAAAAAAACCCACAAAACTCACAAAAGGTAGTATGCACTTTCTTATATGGCCAAATTGTGCAAAGTGTTCTCTCAGCTCACCTGTATAGGAAGAGAAAACAATAATAGTTAATACAAAATGCATCCTCCACCCTAGATTATAGATAGAAAGCAAAAGGAGTCCTAGAACTCCAAACTTATGTATATTAAGGAGCTACTTGTATCTGGGATTTATTTACCTTCTACAATTGAAACTTTGTAGCCCAGAATGGAGCCAAGTCTCCTGCTCACTCCATGGCAGCAGCCATTTCTGTTGGGATTTATTTATCTTCTATAATTGAAACTTTATAGCCTTAAGTGGAGACCAAGACAGGGACTGGGCTGCAGAAGCCTGACTTCCTTCATCGCCAGGGAAACCCAAGCCTCCCTCCTGCTTGCTCAGTGGCTGCAGCCATCTTGGTTGGGGTTAATTTGCATACCTGATTGGCTGGTGGGTGTAGCGGAGTGATGGTTAAATTGCATATTACTCTTTTATTAAATAGGATTTCAGACAGAAAAGGAGAAAAAAACAACAATGATGTAAATCATTGATGGGCTGTCTCCTGCGCACCCTACACTGGGGATGGAGCCCGAAACTGGGGAATGTGCTCTGACTGGGAATCCAACTGTGACTTCCTCATTCATAGGTTGACGCTTAATCACTGAACCATGCTGGCCAGGCTCCTGGAAGGTTTTAAGTCCCCCATTAGTGGGGAATCTCAAATTTGCAAGATACTGAAGAAACCCCTGAGCCTTTCTACAGTTTCACAGGGCCTACTGGGTTTGGTCTTTACACACAGCATACTCAGAAGGAGAGACACAAATTGATCTACTTCCCACCCTACTATCATACTTGGACTACAAAAATTAAGAGAAGTTATCCCTGTTCTATTGTTTAAGGGAACTGATTCGACACATGGATTACCCACAAAAATGACTGTAAGCAAATGTAAAATTTCAAATCATAAAAACGTAAATTGTAAAACTGCTTACCAAAATTTTGGTAAGCAAAGGTAAAAACCTTATCTCAAAACAGCAGCCGACACCAACAAAAACAATGTTGGTGAGAGAGTTCAGTATTGATTACTCCCAACCTCTATCTCCAGCCTATGCCTTTCCCATGAGCTTCAATTTTAGTAATCATGAAAATAACCACCGTTTATTGAGTATTTCCTCTATATTTAGCACAAGGTTAAGCAGTTTACATATAAACTCCTTTACAATGGTATGAGGACGATCCTGACTCCATTTTATAGATGAAATTGAAGCAATACACAACCTCCTCTGTCCAACACATTTAAACATCTCTTTTTGAACTGCTTCTCCTATATTCTAACCACGAAACTTACTAACGTTAAAACTTGGAAGCCATTCCTCCTTTTCCCTCATTAGGTGCGCTACTGCCTACCAAGACATCACGAGCCCTAACAGGTTTGGCTCCATGGATAGAGCATCGGTCTGCGGACTGAGAGGTCCCAGGTTCGATTCCGGTCAAGGGCATGTACTTTGGCTGTGGGCGCATCCCCAGTGGGAGGTGTGCAAGAGGCAGCTGATCGATGTTTATCCCTCTCCTTTCCTCTGTAAAAAATCAATAAAAGATATCACGAAAAGCTGTGTATTTTGTTTTGTTAGCAGAAATGGATCTGACCTCCCTTCTACTACTACCCTAGTTCAGCTCCTCATATTAGAGCAAAATTACTGAAGTTGCCTTTTAGTTCGTCTCCTCACCTCCAATCTCGCCACTTGGAATTCATCCCCCCACACCGCAATCAAATGAATCCCTTCTAAATGGTTAAGTCTTAAAAGTTTCCGAGTTAATAGCCTTTTCACCAAATCAACCCGAAGGAGAGGAGATCGTGAACTCGCGCTCCAAAAGCTCAAGGGACATTCCTAAGCGGTTCCTTGCAAACGTTTCCTTCTGCTGCTTGGTGAGCACAGACGCAAACCCAGCCTCCTAATGGAGCCACCACGCTGACTTGCGCGCTCCGCTGAAAGCAGAGCTCCTGCGGATCGCCTGGACCTAAACATCCCGCCCCGCCACGTCTTCATCACTCACTCGAAGAGGCGGTCCAGGGGATTTTCCTGATAAAGGCAACGGGCCGGCCGGTATTGGCCCGCAGAGCCAGGGCAGCCCTCGCTGCGGACGCCGCCATCTTTAGCTTGAGAGACCTGGGAGGTCTGAGGTCGCGACCCCGGAAGAACCTGCCGCACCCAGGGCACGTGGATCTGCTTCCGGGGCAGAGGAGGCCGGGCAGCGAGATGGGGAAGATGGCGGCCGCCTTGGGTTCCGTGGCTACGCTAGCGACGGAGCCTGCGGAGGACGCCTTTCGGAAGCTTTTCCGCTTCTACCGGCAGAGCCGCCCGGGGACCGCAGACCTGGGAGGGGTCATCGACTTCTCGGCGGCCCAGACAGCCCGCGGCCCGGGGCCCGCGGCCCACAAGGTACGGAGAGGAGCGGCGCGCCGCCCCGAGGTCCTACCTCGCTTCCCGGAAGGCTGTCATTGCCCTCCCCGTCACTTTTCGCTCCCACACTGGTTGTCATGGAGCGACCCCCGCCCTCCGGGGGCACGGAGGTGAACTGCCCACGATGAAGAGCTCTGCAGCTGGTTTGCAAACTGGTTTGCTTATGCCCAGGTTGCAAACTCAATCCCCACGTGGCCCTTCGTGGCGGTGTCCTCGGTCAAAAAATGTCTGCGAATTGGTATTGATTCCTTCCATTAACTGTCCACTTGTATTTCTACTTCGATTTGTGAAATAAATAAATAAATAAATAAATAAATAAATACCGTAAACTGTATTCGTAGACGTAGACGTTAGGGTAGCGCTCAGCAGTTTTTAAAAAGCCAGCTACCCGAATAACCCCAAAACTGATAGAGATCGCTCTTGTCCATAAAACTGATACCGGTCTTGTCTGAGCCTCCTAGAAAGAAGGAGATAATCTCTCTCAAGTTGAAAGTGAAGGGATAACGAATTTAAGCATCATACATTATTTCTGCCTTTGGGCGGGGCGCAGGGTACACAGGGAAAACCACAACTACAGTGTAATATATATTTATTGATTAAGGTATTACATTGTGTTCTTATTTCTCCAGTGCTGCCCCCCCCCGCCCCCTGTATATTTTCTTTACAGTTATTTAATACTTGAGGATACCTGATCCTTAATTTGCCCTTGGTATTATCCACAGATGGCTGGGTGAGGCATTCTTTCCAAGCCTAGTAATAGTTCTCAATAAGCCTAAACCGGTTTGGCCCAGTGGTAGAGCGTCAGTCTGCGGACTGAAAGGTCCCAGATTCGATTCTGGTCAAGGGCACGTATGTTGGTTGCAGGCACATCCCCGGTGGGGGATGTGCAGGAGGCAGCTGATCAATGATTCTCTCTCATCTATGTTTCTAGCTCTCTATCCCTCTCCCTTCTCTGCGAAAAATAAATAAAAATATATTTTTTTAAAAATAGTTCTCAATAAAATTGGGATGCCACAATACCACCATATTTGTCTCGAAGTTGGCTTCTTAAGAAGCTTCGCTTGTTAGCAGAAATGGTCTTAGAGTTGTCAGAACAACCCAGAAAGTCTGCTCGCCTGCAATAATACAGTTGATTCATGGGAGAATCCCTCAGACCCTTATTCAGCTACTTTTGCCCAAAACTTGACCATAATATATACTACTTTTAGAATTAAGTCACCTGAGAAGGAGCCCTTGTGTGTAGCACAAAACAGTAAGTACTCAATAAATACACTATTGAGTAATAAAAACTTTGTTATTTAGTTATCCTACTCAAAACATTGAAAGTAGCAACTTAGAGAAGAAAGTTACTGTTAAAAGACACCTAATGAGAGCAGTGGAGGAAGTGACGGCAACAGTTTGGCAAGGGGGTGTGGGGGAGGGCACAACAGAAAAGCTTTTTAAAAGCTCGGATTGCACTAGCCAGTTTGGCTCAGTGGATAGAGTATTGACCTATGTACTGAAGGGCCCGGGTTCCATTTGGTCAAGGGCGCATGCCCAGGTTGCAAACTCAGTCCCCAGTAGGGGGCCTGCAAAAGGCAGCCGATCAGTGATTCATCATTGATGTTTCTATCTCTTTCACGCTCTCTCTGAAATCAATAAAAAATTTATTAAATAAATAAATAAAAGAATACATATTGTACTTTTAACAAACAGGGTTCCTAATGTTTTATTGATGGATTGTATGGTTTGAGTACTCCCTTTCCATTTTCTCACCCTCCCCAGCCTAGTGTTCTTCATAGCTCCGTTTAAACACCAACTGAAGCCCTAGCTGGTTTGGCTCAGTTGATAGAGCATCAGCCTGAGGACTGAAGGATCCTTGGTTTGATTCCAGTCAAGGGCACATGCCTAGGCTCAATCCCCACCAGGGGGCGTGCAGGAGGCAGCCAATCAGTGATTCTCATCATTGATGTTTCTATCTCTCCCTCTTCCTTTCCTCTCTGAAATCAATAAAAATAAACACCAACTGTATACAAATGCCTCAGAAGCATTATTATTAGCCCTAACAGAAGTAAACAGCATTGCGACTGGGAGTATTCCAGTACACCAAACACCAGAGTCCTGAAAGATATCACAAAGGTATGATATCGAAAAGGTATTTAAGGCAAAAATCAGCCTGCTTCCCATTATTAACTTAATTTTATGTATCTCTCTAGTGGCTAGTATATGGATGAGGAAACAACCTCTAAGAAGTGATTTATCTAATTTTTACTAAGTGATGGGACTAAATTTAGGATCCCAGACTTATGACTCCTAACTTTGCCCCATAGCAGAAATATCTTTAGAGCTTTGAAGTTCTCAGGTTTGATCTGTAAAATAACTTTAGCCCTCTGACTTGTTTCCTTTTTGCCAGGTGGTCAGAACTCAGCTGAGTGTGTCCTCAGTCAGTGACCACGATGCACATAGAGCAGGACTTCAGCCAGTCAGCAGTTGGCGAGCTTATGGACTCGAAGGCTATCCTGGTGAGTACAGGTGATGTACAAGGTGAATTCAGTATTTTATCTTAATTTTAGAAGAGGAGCTAGTAAATAGACAAAAGAAGAACAGCAAACACACAGAAATGTTCCACTCTCCAAGCCCATCTAAATTCTGCCTCATCTAAGATTTCCATTTATGTAGCACTCCTAAAGGACAGAACAGGAGTCACTAGTGCTGCTTATATTGCACAGTAAGTACAAATGAAAAATATGACAGTGACTCCGGGCTCCCTGCTGCATCTCTCTGAACACCTACCTACTCTGGTAGTAGAACCACTTTGAGTGATAGAATAATTAATAATGGTCACTCCAGGCTGGCTGGCATGGCTCTGTGGTTGAGTGTCATCCTATGAACCAGGGGTCAGGCCACATGCTGATATTGCGGGCTGGATCCATAGTGTGGAGTGTTCAGAAGGCAGCCATCATTGAGTCTCTCATCATTGATGTTTCTATCTCTCTCTTCCTCTGAAATGAATAAAAATATATTTTAAAAAATAAAAAATGGTCACTCCAGTCACAAAATCCCTGTATTCTCAAATGACTTAACAACAAAAAAAATTATTGGCATCATCAAGGCCAAACATTTGAAAAAATTACAGTAATGAGATCAAAAGTCCTAAAATTTTAGTGATATTGGATAGCTCACTTTGCAGATAAAGTAATAAGACTATTATTAAGAACTATTCAGAAGTTATGGCAATGTTTTATTTGGCCAAGTAATCTTACATTTGTCACCTGGTTTCTTTCTAGAGGACATAGTACTCGTAAAGTTATCATTGCACTTGTGATTTCAAATATGGATTAAAAGCAAGTGATACCCCTAAAAAGAAATAATAATTTGTGTGCTAAGGGCCAGGTCTATATTACAGCTTTTAAAATAGTATGACCACTAAAGTATTTGTTAATAAGAGAAGGTGTAATAGCTTTTTAAAAAATTGGGATTTTGAGAGAGACATCTGTGTGAAAGAGAACATTGATTGATCAGTTGCCTCCCTCATGCCCCAACCAGGAACCGAACTCAACCTAGGTATATGCCCTGACCAGGAATCAAACCCACTACATTTCAGTGTATAGGAAAATGCCCCAACCAACTAAGCCACACTGGCCAGGGCTGGAAGGTGTACAGCTTTAATACATCCTATAAAAGGCCTTATGAACTTTAGTTCTGTATTAAAGAACTGAAGATGATCTTACGACTGAAGTCACCGAAGGAACAATCAAATGGCCTATATATATGAAAGCATTGCTCCCCATGAGTTTAGGTAAACGAGCAGGCATCACCATCAGTCTTTTAATCACTTTGTTCTTGAAGGCTGCCCTGTACCTTTCAGACCTAGCTCCTGTATTCAATGCCATGTTTCTGTAATTGTGCCTTCTTCCCTTAACAAATTGTTCAGGCTACAAGATTGTCAACCCTACTTTGGTTTTCTTTTCTCCAAATTGATGTCTTTGGTTTTCTAGGATTTTACACTTAAGCGACATCATTTAAGTTGGTACCTATGGTAAATGTGTCCCTGGAGTCTTTATTCTGATTTCCTAGCCATTATAAGCTGCATTTAATAGAATTATAATGTCCAAAATAGGGGAGGTGACAGTATCTTCTTACTCTGACTTGATTGGAAGGATTGTGTTTACTGTGGATTCTGTTTATTCTGAAGGAGCCTAGGCGTACCACATCTTGTCCTTATGAGAGTGAGCAGGAAGATGATGGGTCTGAAGACCAGAAACTGAATCCGGGGACAAGTAGACTTGAGGGGGAACGTGATAGCGTTGAACATTTGAAAAGTTGTGCATAAGAAGGGATGGAAAATAGTGCATACTAGTGGTTAGAGCTTAGGTTCTGACACCATACTATCTTAAATTATCTACTACTATATAACCTTGGGCAAATTTCTTAATCTCTTGGCCTCAGCTTCCTCATATATACAATGTGTAAAAATACTACCCACTTTATAAGATTATAGTGAGGATTAAATATGAGTATCCAGTAAAGTGTTAGGTCAATGCCTGGCACATAGTAAATAGTCATTAAATGTTAGCTATAAAGCTTGAAACATTATTCAAGAAGAATTAAAAGCTAATGTGGGCCCTAACCGGTTTGGCTCAATGGATAGAATGTCTGCCTGCGGACTCAAGGGTCCCAGGTTCGATTCTGGTCAAGGGCATAAACCTTGGTTGTGGGCACATCCTCAGTAGGGGGTGTGCAGGAGGCAGCTAATCAATGTTTCTCTCTCAATGTTTCTAACTCTCCATCTGTCTACTTTCCTCTCTGTAAAAAAAAAAAAAAAAAAAAGCTAATGTAGGCTTGCTCTGTGTGTCAGAACCTAAGGCCAATTCATGAAAATTTGAAAGAGGCAAATTTTAACTCAGTGAAAGGATAACAGCAGTTGTCTGAAATGGACTGCCTGAAAAGGTATTAAATTTCCTGTCACTATTTAGACTTAGACTGGGTCAGGGTATTCTTACTTTAATCTCATATTTGCTGAACAGGGGTGGGGGGTGGGGGGGTGGATGTCGAGCTGGTAGTGGTATAATCTTTTCTTTTTATTTCTTTTTACTTTATTATTTTTTAATATATCAATACATATATTTTAATATTTTATTGATTTTTTTTTTTTTTTACAGAGAGGAAGGGAGAGGGATAGAGAGTCAGAAACATCGATGAGCTGCCTCCTGCACACCCCACACTGGGGATGTGCCCACAACCAAGGTACATGCTCTTGACTGGAATCAAACCTGGGACTTTTCAGTCTGCAGGCCGACGCTCTATCCACTGAGCCAAACTGGTTAGGTCTATTTTTTTAAATATATTTTATTGATTTTTTTTTTTTTTTTTACAGAGAGGAAGAGAGGGATAGAGAGTTAGAAACATCGATGGGAGAGAATCATTAATCAGCTGCCTCTTGCACACCCCCTACTGGGGATGTGCCCGCAACCAAGGTACGTGCCCGCAACCAAGGTACATGCCCTTGACCGGAATCGAACCTGGGACCTTTCAGTCCGCAGGCCGATGCTCTATCCACTGAGCCAAACCGGTTTCAACTAATCTTTTCTTTTTAAATGGTAATAGCATGTGGTAGATTATTGGGGAGTTTTATACCTTTTTTTTTTTTTTTTTTTTCCAAAATAGTTCTGTCATTCTCCTAATTATTTGGATAATTTTACTAGTACATGAAATACAAAAATAACCTCCACGTTTATAAGCAAGTATTCTCATTCCTGTCCTCCAACTTTAGAGAAAGAAGAGTTCCTTCAACTCAGCCAGCCCTTTCACCTCTGACTCCACCTTCTTTTACTTCCTCCAGCTTTCAAGACCTTGCTATTCCTTTCCTCACTTCATTTAATCAGTTCTCTTCAACTGGCTCTTTCCACACAAACTATAAGCATGCTTCAGTCTTTTTAAACCCTAAAAACCATAAACTCTCCCCTTATTTCTTTATTCTTCTTTGATTACTCCTCAGCCTTTGTTTCTTTTTTCAACCAGGCTTTTAAAAGATATTATCTGGTCAGAGGGGGGTGGGGGTGTTAAGGGGCTCAGTCAAAAAGGTGAAGGGTTTAAGCAAAAAAAAAAACAACAACAAAAAAAAACTTATTCATAGACTCAGACAACAGTTTGGTGATTTGTGCCTCGCTAGCACAGCCAAGGGTTCAGCAAGCCTGAAGGAGGGCGGCGAAGGATGTAGAAAAGACAAAGAGAATAAGCTGGGTCTAGGTGGATCTCCTGTGCCTGACTGAGGCCACAGAACAGATCCAGATGGCAAGCTGAGCCTTTATTTTATAGTCAGAGGTAAACAAGGTAGTGGTCACCATAGTTACAATGTTCTTGTGAGTTTCACTTGTTTTGGCAGCACTTGCTGCACCTCCCACAGCCCATTAGCTAACCAGGATGGATCTAGGGAATGTCATAAGGTCAAGATTAATTATGATAAGAGGGCTGTGCCCTCTAAGCTGGGACTTGTTTTTGGCTTTGCCAGCAGGTCAGTCTGAGGCTTAACCCTATAACTGCTCCCTACAGTGATTACCAGAAGGAAAGGGGGGTTGGGGAGAGGTAGAACAGGGGAGAGGAGGGAAAGATGGTAATGGAAGGAGACTTGACTTGAGGTAGTAAACACAATACAGTATACAGATAACATATTGCAGAATTGTGCACCTGAAATCTATATAATTTTATAAACCAATGTCATTCCAATAAATTCAGTTAAAAACTAAAATTATTATCTGTGTACATATTTTAACATTGCTTCCCTCCTATACATACAGATAATAATTTAATTAAAAAAAACTAAAATTAAAAAATACATAAGACATTATCTGTATAACTCTATTGTCCTATTTGCAGGTATTTCATGAAGGATAAAAATTTTCAACTCTTAAGTTCTTAAGAAAGTGCACAGTATGTGTCTGTTGAATGCTTGATGAATAAATCCTTGCCATGCATAGGATTCTAGTTAAATGTTATTATTGCCAAAACCGGTTTGGCTCGGTGGATAGAGCATCAGCCTGCAGACTGAAAGGTCCCAGGTTTGATTCCAGTCAAGGGACCTTGGTTGCGGGCATATCCCCAGTAAAGGGTGTGCAGGAGACAGCTGATCGATGTTTCTCTCTCATCGATGTTTCTCTCTCATCGATGTTTCTGACTCTATCCCTCTCCCTTCCTCTCTGTAAAAAATCAATAAAAATATTTTTTTTAAATGTTGTTATTGCTCTTTTACAAAGGAGAAAAGTGAGGTGAAATTACTTTTAAGGTCATAAGAATCTTTTCAGCATGCTGTAGGTATTTGCATCGTGCCATACCTAACAGATGTACATACCATATTCCTTCCCTGCTATATTAGTCAGGAGGCAGAAATCATACCAATTATTATAACCATGATAATTTATAGACTCAGTAGCCAGAAAATAGAAAACGGAAAGGGCAAAAAGGGCACACTGAAATATTAAAGGTAGTAACTGCTGGAAGCAGCCACCTCTGTACATGTGACACCAGGTAAAAATTTAAGGGAATACTTTTGGCGGTTTCAATTCTAAAATTTGCTTTGGGGTAACACAAATAATAATTATGGGATGTTTGTTTCCCTTGAGAGTAACCCCAAAAGCCAAAGGTATTTACATAGTGGTAGATGGCTAGTGATCATCAAACTTAATTTTTTACTAACCTGAAGGAATTGCTCTTCCTGTAAAATTGGAGAATAGAAATGAAAACATTTGCTTATAAGCAATGGAAGCCACTGGAAGCATTGAGCAAAGGAAAATGGAGAGTAAATAGTAAAGTAGAGGGTATAAGGAAGTCAACAGAAATAAACTATCTGAATAACTGATGGAGAATTTCCTCCTCTCCTTTCTTTCCCACCCATCTTTTATTAGGTTTTATTTTCATCCCAAACCCCTTCCTCCCAGGTTACCAGTGGCACTGGGTGAAGCAGTGCCTTAAGTTATATTCCCAGAAACCTAATGTATGTAACCTGGACAAACACATGACTAAAGAAGAGACCCAAGATCTATGGGAACAGAGCAAGGAGTTTCTCAGGTAGGTTTTATCAATCACAATAAAATGTTAGCATTCATCTCAAGTCATCACAGATCTTTATCAATTTTTAAAAAATATATTTTATTGATTTTGTACAGAGAGGAAGGGAGAGAGATAGAGATAGAAACATCGATGAGAGAGAGTCATCGATCAGCTGCCTCTTGCACACCCCCTACTGGGGATATGCCCGCAACCAAGGTACACATGCCCTTGACCGGAATTGAACCCAGGACCTTTCAGTTCCCAAGCCGACGCTCTATCCATTGAGCCAAACCGGTTTCGGCCATCACAAATCTTTAAAGGAACCATTTTATAACAATGCAGTGAAAGTAACTGGCCTGTTTATTTTTCCCTCATTTCTACACAAATGCAGCAAATTTTTTGTTTTTTAAATATATTTATTGATTTTTTACAGAGAGGAAGAGAGAGGGATAGAGAGTTAGAAACATCTATGAGAGAGAATCATCGATCAGCTGCCTCTTGCACACCCCACACTGGGGATG
Source organism: Pipistrellus kuhlii (assembly GCF_014108245.1). Lineage (NCBI taxonomy): Eukaryota > Metazoa > Chordata > Mammalia > Chiroptera > Vespertilionidae > Pipistrellus > Pipistrellus kuhlii. The sequence continues at coordinate 9,605,251 of NW_023425404.1, forward strand.
TGCCTGTAACCAAGGCACATACTACCCTTGACTGGAATCGAACCTGGGACCTTTCAGTCCGCAGGCTGACGCTCTATCCACTGAGCCTAACCGGTTTCGGCAAATGCAGCAAAATTAAATTCTTCCCTCTGGAACATTTGGGCAGATGTTTTGACAATTATATTAAATTGAGATCCATTTCAAAGATTTGCTTATAGCTTAGGTATCAAGTTCATCCTCAGTAATCACCAGATAATCTATTTTCATTCACCTTCGGCCCTTTTTTCCTTCTTTTTTTTTTTTTCCTTCTTTTTTCCCCCCCTTTTTTCTACTTAAAGTGAGTTTCTGTGAAGACTGGTATCCTGGCAAACAGTAACTCTGAAAGCTCTTTATTTCTGCTCTCCTAGACAAAGTCAATTCTAGCAGCTGTTTTATGGCAGATCAGTTGTTTTTCATGAGAACTAATGTTTATACCTTAATGTTTTTTCAACATTCATTCATTTCACAACTATTTCTTCCTTTTTTTTTTTTTCCCCCACAACTATTTCTTGTGGGTCAGTCATGTACCAGGCATGATGCTGAACATTGGTGAAACATAGATAAGTAGGCCATTATCCCTGTACTCAGGAGTGCATAATCTGTGGCAGGAACTCAATATGAACAGGAATAATTATAATAGTGCTCAACAAGAAAAATGATGTGGGGGCCAGAAGAAGAAATAATTCTTTCAACCAGGAAGGAAGTGTGAAAGAATTTAAAAATTACTTTTATAGTTCATTGTCATCTTTTCCCCCTCTGTCTATTTGAACTGGGTCTTCAAAAACGACTAGGAATTTGGCCAGTCAGAAAAACACTGTTTTGCCGAAACCGGTTTGGCTCAGTGGTAGAGCGTCGTTTGCGGACTGAAAGGTCCCGGGTTCGATTCCTGTCAAGGGCATGTACCTTGGTTGTGGGCACATCCCCGGTAGGGGGTGTGCAAGAGGCAACTGGTCGATGTTTCTCTCTCATCGACATTTCTAGCTCTCTATCTCTCTCCCTTCCTCTCTGTAAAAAATTAATGAAATATATTTTTTTTTTAAAAACAAAAACAAAAAAACACTGTTTTGAGTAGAGAAAGCAGCCTTCAAAAAGAGATAATATTTTTTTTTAAATATATTTTTATTGATTTTGTACAGAGAGGAAGGGAGAGAGATAGAAAGTTAAAAACACCGATGAGAGAGAGTCATCGATCAGATGCCTTTTGCACACTCCCTACTGGGGATATGCCTGCAACCATTGTGCATGCCCTTGACCGGAATCGAACCCGGGACCTTTCAGTACCCAAGCCGACGCTCTATCCACTGAGCCAAACCGGTTTCGGCAAAAAAAAGATAATATTTTTTTTTTTTTTTAGGTCTTTTTAAATGAAATCCTTCCTAATTCTGACATTCGGCTACATTTAAAAATATATACATATATTTTTATTGACTTCTGAGAGGAAGGGAGAGGGAGAGAGAAACATCAGTGGTGAGAGAATATTTGATTGGCTGCCTCAGTATGTCCTCTACTGGGGATTGAGCCTGCCACCTGGATATGTGCCCTGACTGGGAATTGAACTATGGCCTTCTGGTTCATAGTTGACGTTCAACTGCTGAGCCACACTGGCTGGGCCTAATTTTTTTTTTTTTTTTAATAAGTTTTTATTGTTCATATTATTACAAATGTTCCTTTTTTTCCCCCCCACCATTGCTGTCCTCCACCAGGTTCCCACCCCACCCTCTGCCCTTTCCCCTCTCCCCATTGTCCTCATCCATAGGTGCACAGTTTATGTTCAGTCTCTTCCCATGCCCCCCTCTCCCCTTTTCCCCAAGAATCATCAGTTCACTCCCCTTCCATACCTCTGATTCTATTATATACAATAGTTAATATTGTTCATCAGATTTTTTTAATTTCCTTGGTTTTTCGATTCACTTGTTGATAGTTACGTATTTGTTGTTCATAATTTTTATCTTTGTTTACTTTCTCTTCTGAAAGAACCCCCTTCAGCAATTCATATAATTCTGGTTTGGCGGTGATGAACTCCTTTAGCTTTTTTTTTTATTAGTGAAGCTCTTTATCTGGCCTTCGATTCTGAGTGATAGCTTTGCTGGGTAGATTATTTTTGGCTGTAGGTTCTTGCTATTCATCACCTTGAATATTTCTTGCCATTCCCGTCTGGCCTGCATGGTTTCTGTTGAGAAGTCAGCTGACAATCGTATAGGTGCTCCTTTATAGATTACTACTTTCTTTGCTCTTGCTTCTTTTAATATTCTCTCTTTGTCTTTTGCTCTTGGAATTTTAATAATGATGTGTCTCGGTGTGGTCCTCTTTGGATTCCTTTTGTTTGGAGTTCTGTGCGCTTCCTGGACTTGTAAGTCTAATTCTTTCACCAGGTGGGGGAAGTTTTCTGTCACTATTTCTTTCAGTATGTTTTCGATATCTTGCTTTCTCTCATCTTCTGGGACCCCAGTAATTCTGATGTTGGTTCGCTTGAAGTTGTCCCAGAGGTTTCTTATATTATCTTCAATTTTCTGGATTCTCTTGCCTTCTAGCTTCTGTGGAGGAGTGTCTTCTGGCTCTTTATGTTCCAAATCTTTGACTTGATTCTTGTGATCTTCCCTTCTGTTTTTAGGACTCTGTAAAATATTTTTTATTTCAGACAATGTATTCTTTATTTCTTGTTGATCCCTTATCATTTCTCGATGACTCCTTATTAATTCTAGTTGATCTCTTTTCATATCCTCATAGGTCTTATCCATCTTTTCTAGGAAATTCTTGAAAAACCTTATAAGCGTAGATTTGAACTCTATATCCAGACGTTTTTTGTCCTCCATTTCTTTCGTTTGTGATCTATTTTGTTGTCGCATTTCGCAGTTACAGATGGGACGGGGTTTCAGGGTGGAGCCTGCAGCTTTGGCTTCTGTCAGCCCCGCCCTATGCGGGTCCGTCAGTGCTCGCTGCTGCCGGCGCCTCTGAGAGAAAGGTGCCCTTGATTTTCGCCTGCTGCCAAACAGTCTATGCTCTCCCCCAATGAGCCCGGTATTGGGGTTCAGTTCAGTTGGAAGTGGAGTTGGAGGTGGCGTTCAGAGCAGTCTGGAGCCCCAGTCTCCTTCCTGTCAGGGCAATCCCGCGGCACAGCCGACCGTCCCTTCTCTGTGCGCAGTGTGCGCACCACCGGGACCTCCTTTCGCCACTTCCCTGGGGTTCCGCCTTACAGCCGGGCTCCCTATGGCTGAGCCTGAGTCCCCGGGGTCTGGCTTAAAACTGGGGATCAGAGCAGTCGGGGGCCCAGCACAGTCGGAGTTTTATCTCCTTTCCGCTAGGGAACGCCCGCCAGGCACTCGGCCTCCCTCCTCTCCGGGCTCCGTCCTCTCCGCGCGCCGCGTCTCCGTACCTTGGCTTTTCCAGCTCCTCCGCACCTCCTTCTGGTTTTCTCCTTGCTTCTCACTGTAGAATTTCCAGTCAACCTTCCTGTAGTTCTGGGCAATATCCGTTTTATATTTTAGTTGTATTTTATTGAAATTGTTGTGCGCGGCTGCGGCTAGGTGTTCACCTGGGCGCAGCCATCTTGGATCCTCCAAGAGATAATATTTAATACAGAGTAAGTTCTGTGAGATAGGAGCGCAGGATGTGTGCATTTATTCAACAATTACTGAGTTTCTGCTATGTATCAAATACTGTGTTTAAGTGTTAAAGATTCAAAGACAGATAAGACACTTCCTGCCTTTCAGGAATTTGTAGGTTAGATAAGGACAGAGACACACACACACACACACACACACACACACACACACACACACACATATATATATATGCCAAGCAACTTGAATGACTGGTCGCTGTGATACTGTGGCCAGCCAACCAGCTCCATTAGGGGCAGGGCCAGCCTGCCAACCTCCTGCAGCCCCTCCCCTCAGCCTGCCCAGCCCCATCTGCCGCAATCAGGACGGGTGGACTGGATCCCACCCAAACACGAATTCATGCATCAGGCCTCCAATAACCATATAATGTAATTTGTCAAGTACAGGAATCCTATGTAATAAAAAGCTAACATGCAAATCAACCACACAGCAGAATAACTGGCTGCTATGATGCGCACTGACCACCAGAGGGCAGATGCTCCATGCAGGAGTATCCCCTCGGGCTTAAGCCCGCAAGCAATCATCCATCTCGCAATCTGGGGCTCTTGTAGTCTGGGACCCTTTGCTCCTTACCTCCTGCCTAAGCAGATGCAGGAGAGGTTCCTGCCACTGCCGCTGTGCTCACCAGCCATGATCCTGGCTTCTGGCTGAGCAGCGCTCCCCCTATGGGTGCTCACTGACCACCAGGAGGCAGCTCCTACATTGAGTGCCTGCCCCCTGGTGGTCAGTGCGCATCACAGAGACTGGTCATTCTGATGTTCAGTTGATTTATATATCAGGTTTTTATTATATAGGATGACTAAAGGCCCAGTGCATGAAATTGTGCGTGTGTAGCTTGCCTCTGCTTGCTGCTGCTCACTGCCCCACCACAAGCCACCGCAGGGAGCCACAAGTAGCCCTGCCTGCCGCCATGAGCTGTAGCTCACAGGCTGGGATGGTGTGTGGTACAAGAAGTGGTTAATGCACTTCATGGTGACTGGTTGAGTGGTCATTCTGCTTATGGTCCCTGGCCTTGTATTATACAGGGTTACTACAATAGAAGCCCGGTACACAACATTTGTGCATGTGGGGGAGGGATCCCTCAGCCCTGCCTATACCCTCTCCAGTCAGGGACTCCTCAGGGGATGTCTGACTGCTGGTTTAGGCTCGATCCTGCAGTTGAACATCCCTCTCTCAATCCTGGACTGCTGGCTTCTAACTGGCCCTCTGTCAGCCTAGTCACCCCCAAACTGCCTCCCTGCCAGCCTGGTTGCCCCTCAACTATCCCTCTGCCAGCCTGGTTGCCCCCCAACTGCCTTGCCGACCTAGTCACCCCTAATTGTCCAGAGGAAGTTGGTCATACGGAAAATATCCGGTCACCCTGTCTAATTAGCATATTACCCTTTTATTAGTATAGATTGGAATGGTAAATTAGGAAGCTAGATTGGAAGTAGATTATGGAAAATGCTTCCTAGAAGTCATGAATAGACTTGGCAAGAGGAGAAGCAGAAAGAGAAGGTTAAGACCAGATTATAATGGGCTTAGTGCTATATAGAGCACTGTTTCTAGAATCAGATTGCCTAGGTTCAAATCCTGGTTCTGCCATTTAAACATTTTGTAAACTCGAGCAAGTTTCTTTTTTGTTTTGTTTTAATAATTCTTTATTGTTGAGAGTATTACATTTGTCCTCCCTTTTCCCCCATTGACCTCCTCCAGCCTACCCCTGCCCCCCTGTCCAGGCCTTCAGCATCTTATTGTCTGTGCTATGGTTATGCATATATGCATACAAGTCTTTGGTTGATCATCTCCCTCCCCGCCCTTCTACCTGCCTTCCCTCTAAGACTCCTCACGCTGTTCCATTGGGCAAGTTTCTTAACTTTTCTATGCCTCATAGTAATCCTTTCCTCATTTTAATGTGAGAATTAAATAAGATAGTATGTGAGAAGTCTAGAACAGCCTCTTAGGACTCTGTACCAGTTTTGTCTGTTCTATATGTAGTTTAATGGTTCTAATGGTGCGGTTTGAGTGAAATTAGTCAAAGAGAGCTTAGAGTTTGTTATTAAACCAGCCTGTGTTTTTAAATAATTGGGTTTTTTTCCTTGTGATAACAATTCCAGTTGTCTTCTTCTAAGGTAGGTCAGACGAATCTCTTTAATAAACCATCCTGTAAACAATAGTGAAATAGTAATTTTGTCTAATAAATTATAAAAAAAAATAAAAGATGTTATAGCCATACCTTCTATTGTCAAGGGTGAAAAAACTCATATGTTCAGATATTGCTGACAGCATTAAAAGTAGATTAGGGCCTGAGTTCTTCCATCACTGCCTAATAATGTGTTTTTTTCCTCATCTGGGAAACAAAAGGATTGCACTGGATAAGCTATTTAAGGTCGTAGAATCATGGTCAGTTAGGGTACATGACAGTAGTGCCAGCTTTCCCCGCATTCCCAGAGAGCATCAGAAAGAGAGAGGGTCTGTGATTTGCATTCCTATGGGTGGATATGGCAGCTCTATTGGCATTGAACCTTCTTGGCCTCCTTGTGTTTTATTTATTTATTTATGTTTATACTAGAGACCCAATGCAGAAAATTCATGCAAGAGTAGGTCTTCCTTACCCTTATTTTTAGTGATGCCAAGTAATGGAAAACTAGATAACTGTATTTGGGGAAGTGGCCATGTGATTTTCTTAAGGTTAGACAACCTGGGTTTGAATTATGCCTTCAACAAGGATAATACCTGCCTTGATGGTAGTTGTGATAATTAAATAATGCCTGCGCAGTGATTACAATAAATGCTAGCTGATTGTTTTTTATATTATTTTTATTGTTGGCATTGTTATCCTCAAAGTGGGCCTCATTTACTAAGAAAAACATGGAGGGAAAATTATCAATCGAACTGATAACTTCCTGGTTCATGGGTCAATGCTCAATCATTGAGCCACACTGGCCAGGTGTTTTTTAATATTATATTCTTGGTCAACTCACTTACCTGTTCTAATTTCCCTTATCAATATCTTGGATAACAGCTTATTCCATAGAATACCAAATTTAGATTCTAGGGTCCATACAAACGGCTGTTGTTGCCATTTACTGTGACTATATCCTAATAAATTCTTTGTGTCTAATTTTTGCAGAAACAAAGAAGTGAATAAACGGAGACCCCGAAGCTTACTTGAGAAACTGCGGTGGGTGACCCTAGGCTACCATTATAACTGGGACAGTAAGGTATCCAAATTTTTTTTGCTAATTCTATTATTTTCCTTTTTTATGCTTCTTGGGCACACATAGTGGGCTTTCTTCCTAGCCAAGCTTACAGTATCATATTATCTATTTTCAGAAGCATCTCTCTTATTTATTTCCTCTTAAAAGCTCCTTGATACAGTATCTCAAGAGATATGAATAATGTATCAAGAGAAAATTTCTTTTTCATTTGCACTCATATTATGGTATTTTATCAAAGACTATCAGTGTTTTCTCTAAGGTTTCAGGAATGTCGGGGGGGGTTTTTATACTGTACTCAAGAGCAGTTGCCAATTATGATCTTTATTTCCATTGTTTATTGTTTATTGTTGAGCATTTTCTATATAATATCTTCCTGGAATAAAAGCGGATCCATATACTTCTGGTGTTCTCATCAATTTACAAAAGGACTTTCAGAATCTAAATACCACTGCCTGCTACATAAGGTCTGAGCAGGAGAGAGATGGGGAAAGAATGTCCTAAAATTAACGAAGTCTCATGGTTATGTGTTTTTGCTTTGTTTTGTTTTGTTTTGTTTGAGGTACAGGTTTGTTTTGTTTTTTTCTGTACCTCTGTACTTCAGAGAATGCCTCCTTTATCAGTGGCAGCACAGTTTCTCTTATCTAAATGAGATATTTGCAACCAAGTAAAAAGACTAATTCTGAGAGTAAACTGAATAAAACAGAGTGGAGTAGACCACCTTGCTTCTACCAGTTACTTTCTAAAAGCTCTATAGTTTCAGTCAACCCAGCTTATTAACAAGTATATTAACTGATCAAAATAATGATGTGTTGCCCAAAAATGTTTATGATATAACTCTTATTTTTAGTGATGCCAAGTAATGGAAAACTAGATAACTGTATTTGGGGAAGTGGCCATGTGATTTTCTTAAGGTTAGACAACCTGGGTTTGAATTATGCCTTCAACAAGGATAATACCTGCCTTGATGGTAGTTGTGATAATTAAATAATGCCTGCGTAGTGATTACAATAAATGCTAGCTGATTGTTTTTTATATTATTTTTATTGTTGACATTGTTATCCTCAAAGTGGGCCTCATTTACTAAGAAAAACATGGAGGGAAAATTATCAAAAACTGAGTTATCAAAGAAGAAAGAATAGTGCATAGACAGCTTGGAAAGGGTTCAAAGTTCAAAAGAAGTAATTATTTCATTATAGCATAGGTGATGTAGTGCTAGAAGAGCATGATTTATTCATCCATATTTTGGGACATCCAGTAATCTAATAATTCAAAATATGGATGACTGAATCATATTATGCTAATGTTACATGTAAGCGGGATGATTTTTTAAGTGGTAATTAATCTTACAGCAGTTGCCTACTTTCCTGAGATCATTATTTATTTTTCTTATTTTCCCTACTTTTATTAAAGAAATACTCAGCAGATCATTATACACCTTTCCCTTCTGACCTGGCTTTCCTCTCAGAGCAAGTAGCTGCTGCCTGTGGATTTCAGGGTTTCCGAGCTGAAGCAGGTATCCTGAATTACTACCGATTAGATTCTACACTGGGAATTCACGTGGACAAATCTGAACTAGATCACTCCAAACCCCTGCTGTCATTCAGGTAAGTTAGTTCTGGGGATTTGATATTACATTTTATCACCTCCATTTTTAAAAACATTTTGAACTGAAATAAAATAAAACCATCAAACATTAAAAAATGGCTGGACTCTATAATCTTTCACTTCTGAGTATTTTAACAATGCATCATAAGTAAAATTAGCTTACTCCTTTAAGAATCATGGCCAGCCAAAACCGATTTGGCTCAGCGGTAGAGCGTCGGTCTACGGACTGAAAGGTCCCGGGTTCGATTCCGGTCAAGGGCATGTACCTTGGTTGCGGGCACATCCCCGGTGGGGGGTGTGCAAGAGGCAGCTGGTCGATGTTTCTAGCTCTCTATCTCTCTCCCTTTTTCTCTGTAAAAAATCAATAAAATATATTTAAAAAAGAAAAAAAAAAAAAAGAATCATGGCCAAATTACAGTTAATATTTCTGTTTAAGCCTTAACCGGTTTGGCTCAGTGAAATGAAGGGTCGACCTGTGAAATGAAGGGTCCCAGGTTCAATTCCAGTCAAGGGCATATACCTTAGTTTCAGGCACATTCTCAGTAGGGGGGGTGGGGGGTGCAGGAGGCAGCTGATCAATGTTTCTCTCTCATCAATGTTTCTCTCTATCCCTCTCCCTTCCTCTCTCAATATATATATATATATAAATATATATATATAAATATATATATATATATATATATATATATATATATATATATATATTTTTTTTTTTTTTTTTTTTTTTTTTTTTTTTAAGAGAGAGGGAGAGATTCATCGGATTGCCTGCATGGAGTCTGCCTTTTTTAATGACAGATATTGTGTCAGTGGAATAGACAAAGGGAAGGCCATACAGCTAAGTCAGTATCTGTTTTGGAAGAGAGAAGAGCAAAGCACAAAAGCCTGAACAATTTACTCCTCTTGTCTCCCTAAGCATAACTTTAAATTTGTGCAAAGTACTGCCCCTGATTCTTTTTAAGAAGTGGCTGAACAGAATTTTTAAAATATATATTTTATTGATTTTTTACAGAGAGGAAGGGAGAGGGAAGAGAGTTAGAAACATCCACCCAGCACCCAGTTCCCACCCCACCCCTGCACTGTCCTCATCCATAGGTGTACAATTTTTTTTCCACTTTTTTTTTTTTTTTAGTTTTTTTTATTAAATTATTATTTGTGTACATATACCATTGCCCCTCCCTTCCCATAGTTTTGTGTCCATTGGTTGTACTTATATGCATGTATACAAGTCCTTCTGTTGATCTCTTATCTTCCCCGGATCTCCCTCCCCTTCCCGCTGTAATTTGACAGTCTGCTTGTTGCTTGGTGTACAATTTTTGTCCAGTCTTTTTCCCCCGAGAATTGTCAGTCCACTCCCTTTCTATCCCCCAGATTCTTATATTCACTAGTTTATTCTGTACATCTGAATTTTTATTGACTTGATTTTTAGATATACTTGTTGATAGATATATATTTGTTGTTCATAATTTTTATCTTTACCTTTTTCCTCTTCTTCCTCTTCTTAAAGAATACCCTTGAGCATTTCATATAATACTGGTTTGGCAGTGATGAACACCTTTAGCTTTTTCTTATCTGTGAAGCTCTTTATCTGCCCTTCAATTCTAAATGATAGCTTTGCTGGGTAGAGTAATCTTGGTTGTAGGTTCTTGCTATTCATCACTTTGAATATTTCTTGCCACTCCAGTCTGGCCTGCATAGTTTCTGTTGAGAAATCAGCTGATAGTCGTATGGATACTCCCTGGTAGGTAACTAACTTTTCCTCTTCCTTTTTTTAATATTCTCTCTTTGTCTCTTGCCCTTGGCATTTTAATTATGGTGTGTCTTGGTGTGGTCCTCTTTCGATTCCTTTTGTTTGGGGTTCTCTTTGCTTCCTGGACTTGTAAGTCTATTTTTTTCACCAGGTAGGGGAAGTTTTCTGTCATTATTTCTTCAAATAGGTTTTCAATATCTTGCTCTCTCTTCTTCTGGAACCCCCATAATTTGGATATTGGTACACTTGAAGTTGTCCCAGAGGCTCCTTACACTATCTTCATATTTTTGGATTCTTTTTGCTTTTTGCTTTCCTGGTTGGGTGTTTTCTGCTTCTTTGTATTTCAAATCTTTGACTTGATTCTTGGGATCCTCTAGTCTATTGTTGCATCTCTGTATATTATTCTTTATTTCTGTCAGTGTATACTTAATTTTTAATTGGTCCTTTTTCATATCCTTGAGGGTCTTACTATATTTCTCAGAGATTTCTAGAAGATTCTTGAGTAACTTTAAAACTGTGGTTTTGAACTCTATATCCAGTAGTTTGCTTTCTTCCATTTCTTTATTTGTGATCTGTTTCTTTGTCTCTGCATTTTGGCTGCTTCCCTGTATTGATAGAGTGGCTTTGTATGCTAGGTGTCCTATAGGGCCCAGTGGCTCAGCCTCCCTAATTACCTGAGGTGGATACTCTTGGTGCACCCCTTTGTGGGCTGTGTGCACAGTCTTGTTGTAGTTAAGCCTTGATTGCTATTGGTATTACTATGAGGAATTGACCTCCAGGCCAATTGGCTGTGAGGACCAGTTGTGTCTTCAATGGGTGAACTTCTGTGCTGGAGACACCCTTATGGGGAGAACTTGCTTCAGTGGGGCTTTGGTACTCACTGAGTCTGCCCCCTGAGTGTGTCCCATATGGATCTGAGGAGTTGTAATCTGGATGGTCTCACTCTAACCACTGGGTACACTGGCTCTTGGATCTCCAAGGAGGTTCAAAGTCAGTTACTGCCCAAAGCCACCCAGCAGGAGCTACAGAGAGATCTGCAGATTTCTCCTCTTTGTTTTGTTTTGTTTTTAATATATTTTATTTTATTTTATTTATTTATTTATTATTTTTTTTTTTTCTGGGTACAGTGAACTTTATTGATGGTGCACGACAGACAAAGTAGGGCTTCCTACACCCCTCCCCTTCTTCGGGGGTTCTGGGGTGTAAACGGTGGTCAGGAGGTTCTCAGTGTGTCAGGGGACTGATCCGGGGCAAGGATTCCCCAGCAGCAGAGGGCCTCTCTTCCTCTTGCTGGGGCTACTGGTCCAGAGGGCTCTTACTCCTTGGTGGCCATGTAGACCATGAGGTCCACCACCCTGTTGCTGTAGCCAAATTCATTGTCATACCAGGAAACGAGCTTTACAAAGTGGTTATTGAGGGCAATGCCAGCCATCAAAGGTGGAGGAGTGGGTGTCACTCTTAAAGTCGCAGGAGACAACCTGGTCCTCAGTGTAGCCCAGGATGCCCTTTAGGGGGCCCTCTGCTGCCTGCTTCACCACCTTCTTGATATCGTATTTGGCAGCTTTCTCCAGGCAGCAGGTCAGATCCACAACTAATACATTGGGGGTGGGGACACGGAAGGCCATGCTAGTGAGCTTCCCATTCAGCTCAGGGATGACCTTGCCCACAGCCTTGGCAGCGCCAGTAGAAGCAGGAATGATGATCTGGGCAGCCCCTCGGCTATCATTGACACAGCTTCCCAGAGGGGCCATCCACTGTCTTCTGGGTGGCAGTGATGGCATGGACTGTGGTCATGAGTCCCTCCACGATGCCAAAGTTGTCATGGATGACCTTGGCCAGGGGGGCCAAGCAGTTGGTGGTGCAGGAGGCACTGCTGACAATCTTGAGGGAGTTGTCATATTTCTCATGGTTCATACCCATCACAAACATGGGGCATCCGCAGAAGGGGCAGAAATGATGATCCTCCTGGCTCCGCCCTTCAAATGAGCCCCAGCCTTCTCCATGGTAGTGAAGACACCGGTGGACTTTACAACATACTCAGCACCAGCATCACCCCATTTGATGTTGGCGGGATCTAGCTCCTGGAAGACAGTGATGGGCTTTCCATTGATGACAAGCTTCCCGTTCTCAGTCTTGACGGTGCCTTTGAACTTGCCATGAGTAGAATCATACTGGAACATGTAGACCATGTAGTTGAGGTCAATGAAGGGGTCATTGATGGCGACAACTTGCACTTTGCCAGATTCCATAGCAGCCCTGGTAACCAGGCTCCCAATGCAGCCAAATCCGTTCACTCCGACCTTCACCATCATGTCTCAGGGTTGTGGCTGCTGGCGCGGCTGTCTGTCGAACAGGAGGAGCAGAGAGCCTGTTTTTAATATATTTTATTGATTTTTTACAGAGAGGAAGGGAGAGAGAAGGATAGTTAGAAACATCGATGAGAGAGAATCATCGATCAGCTGCCTCTTGCACACCCCCTACTGGGGATGTGCCTGCAACCAAGGTACATGCCCTTGACCGGAATCGAACCCGGGATCTTTCAGTCCACAGGCGGACGTTCTATCCACTGAGCCAAACCGGTTTCGGCAAGATTCTTCCTCTTTGTATGGAGTTTGGATTTTACCTTCAAAAAGAAAGATTTATGATTAATAAGTATCAAGTTGAAATTATGCAATTAACCATAATTTTCCCTACATGATTAGTAACAGAAACTTATTGACTTGTATTGTTTTACTTATTTTTTTGTAGCTTCGGGCAGTCTGCCATTTTTCTCCTGGGTGGCCTCAAAAGAGATGAAGCCCCCACAGCCATGTTTATGCACAGCGGTGACATCATGGTAATGTCAGGTTTCAGCCGCCTGTTGAACCATGCAGTTCCAAAGGTCCTTCCAAGTTCCAAGGGGGAAAGTCTGCCCTGCTGCCTAGAAACACCTCCCCCAGCTGTCCTCCCCAGGGACTCGGTGGTAGAGTGCTGCTCCAGGGAAGACTGGCAGGTGTGTGCCAGCTACTTGAAAACTGCTCGTGTTAACATGACTGTCCGACAGGTACTGGCCATAGACCAGGACTTCCCTTTGGAACCCATGGAGGAGAATAAGAGAGGCATCGCCACAGAAGGTTTCTGCCATCTGGATGACGGGAAGAGCCACGTAAAGCGAGCGAGGTTAAACCCTGACAGCTGAGACTTGGAGGGGCCATTCTTTTTCTTAGGCAGATCTTAGTGTAGATGACCATGCTGTTGTATTGCATTGACTTCAGCACTGAGACAAGCCAAAAACAGAGACAAGGAAGAACTCATCTTGATCACGCTGTTGCCTTGGAACCCATTCTGACTAGTAAACTGACTTCACATACATGCCGGCCTAACCAGGACTGGACCAGACAGGTGTTCAGTCCTGCTCAAGCATCATGTATGTGAAATGTCCAAGAAGGTGTGACATTCCACAACGGCCTTCTCAGCCCCGCCATTACCTCTGAAGGAGGTAGAAGTGAGTTTCCATGTCCGTGGAGTCTTTAAATATCTCACATTTTATTGATGGGAAACCTAATAGCCCTTCTACCACCCCATCTAGTGATTTTATGATAAAATTATGGTTCCATGAATTAACCATTAGTCTCACTTCATTCTTCCAATTAACATCAAATCTTTTGATCTTCCATCTTTTCTGGCCTTCTTGCTGTTGGATTTTAAATACAATTTTGTTAGATTTAAAAAGTCCAAGGATGACCTGTAACTCTTTTCTCCGTGATTAAACTTACTCAATTTTAAATTAAAGATCTGTATCTGTCTTTGAGGGTTAGTGTATCTGGGGTTAGTTTTTTTCTATTTCTAATTGCTGTATTATTCTTACTTTTGAGGCCCCCTAGCTGTTGAAGCCCTACCAAGCATGCCAAGCTCATGGTTGGTGGACCACATGCCTCATTTAAGAGTTTGACATGCTTGCACTAACCTGCTCTGCCCTAAGTATTGCAGTTGTCTCAGAGGAAAGAATATTCTTTGGTGTCCCAGTCACTGCTGTCTTTTTTTTATTGCAGACAACTTGGAAAATACATAAAACAGTGAGTTTTAATCTCTGTACCCTCACCAACTCAACTCACTATACCCTAAGCTAAATTGCTATACATTTCTTTTTTTTCTTTTTTCTTTTTTTAATATATTTTATTGATTTTTTACAGAGAAGAAGGGAGAGAGCTAGAAATTTCGATGAGAAACATCAACCAGCTGCCTCTTGCACACCCCCTACCGGGGATGTGCCCGCAACCAATGTACATGCCCTTGGCCGGAATCGAACCTGGGACCTTTCAGTCCGCAGACCGCCACTGAGCCAAACTGGCTTCGGCAAATTGCTGTACATTTCTTTGGACCACAGCATTTTACCAGTGTTAATGTGTGTAGTGTGCACATGCACAGAAAAGGCTAGAAGGTCTTTAATGCATATTATATATATATTCCAAATTCTCTATAGTGAGCATAAATTACTCTTAAAAAAGGCCTTTGTGGTTTGGTTTGGTTTGGTTTGGTTTTGTGGGTGGGTTTTTTGTTTTTGGGGTTTTTTTAATGTATTTTTTATTGATTTTAGAGAGGAAGGGAGAGGGAAAGAGATAGAAGCATCAATAATGAGAGGAATCACTGGTTGGCTGCCTCCTGCACACCCCACATTGGGGATCAAGCCCACAACCCAGGCATGTGTCCTGACCAGGACTCAAACCGTGACCTCCTGGTTCATAGGTTGGTGCTCAACCACTGAGCCATGCTTTTGTGATGTTTTGAAGTAAGGCACACACTGAGCTCAGCAACAGCATCTTTGTAAAGTGCCCACCCACCTTTCCAAATGTGCTCTCATCAGTTTTGTTCCCTTCTGAGTCCCTTTCAGTCTCTGATCTTCCAATTGCTTTAAAATATGTCAAGCTAAGATGGATCCTCTTATCCCTCTTGCTTATTATCTCAGAGCCTCTTTCCTGTTTCTAGCACCCAACATCTGGTTTTTCCTAGAAGGGTCCCAGGCCCTCAGTGAGACATGGATGTATTACTGAACAGGACAGGTTCGGCAGGACTTGGTTCGCCATGTTCTAATATTCCCAGTTCCCTTTTCACAAAAAATAAGCTGGTCTTATCCTTTTCTCTTTTTTCCTAATCTTAAGAGGTTGCTGATTAGAGTGGGGGGAAATAAAACCCTAATACCATAAGTGGATTCGACTAAGGCAAATTACAATGGTAATGAGGCAGAAAGGAGCCGGGGAATGATTATTGATCTCAGCGTGACAGGTGAGGAGCTAGGCAAGAAAGCCGCCTCACCTGTTTTCTTCTGTTTCAAAGGTTACAGTGGGGAAAAAGCAATGCAATTCTATTTTCTTGCTTGGGTAGTAAATTTTTATTGATATTCCTTTTGATCAACTATCTTATCCAAATCTGAGCCCTCATGGGGCAGAGTTTGTTAGATCTCAATTTGTTTTATTGGTAAAAACAGAGTTCTTAATAAAATAAAATGATACTCTTGATGGAAAATGAAATAGAGTGTTATCAGGAAAACTAAGTTTTAATAATACCCCAAATGCTTACCTGTGTACCTGAAATAAATCACTCAACTGAGGCTCAGTTGACCTTTTCTGAGCCACAATTACGATTCTTAAGACCCAGTTTGCTTCTATAAGGAGGTTTTACCAAGTAATCCTGTAATAGGTACCAGCTCTGCAGTGCTATCATTCTAAAATGAGAAATTAATCTCAAGAGTTTGGATAAACAGCAAACAAAGCTACCCCCTAGGCAAGATTTTTTATAAGGAAATCAAAGGATAGGAAAGGAAAACAAAAGGAAGTTTTTAGGAAAACTACACAAATACCCAATAAACATGTGAAAAGGTACTAAACTCACTAGTAGTTAGGGAAATATACATTAAAGTATGAGATACAAATTTGTACCCATTCATTTTGCAAAATTAAACTACAATCTCAACGCCTCTTATCACATCCTGTTTCTATTTGCCTCACTTGTTACTGCACTGGCCCAAGCCACTATAATCCCTCAACTACATTATTGCAATACCCTCCTAACAGACTTATTCCATGCTTGTCTCCACTGCCTACTCTCATACTGTGTTCTTAACTCAGTAGCCAGAGTGAGTCTGCTAACATCTAAGACAGATCATGTCACTTGTGCTTAAAACTTTAATGTCACTTCTCAGTCTGAGTTGAAGACATAAAGTCCTTTCAGTTGCTTGCAAGTCTCTACCCAATCTAACCACCCCTACCCCCCCATCCCCACCATTCAAGCCATGCTTCCTCCTTGCTGCACCTCTGAACAGGCCCAGAACATTCCTAGCCAAGCCTCTGCACTAGGCTGTTTGTTTCCTTTATCTAGAACACTCCAAGATTTGAACTCAACTCCCTCAAGGAAGGCTCAATATTGACTATTCCAAATCTCAGTCCCACTGGCATTCCTAATTTATTATATTTTTTCCATAATATTTATGACAAAATTCTACTTAAGTGATAAAATAAGAATGCTTTTTTAAAACATTATTAAAAGTATTACATATGTCCCCTTAAAAAATTATGCTTTTTAAGAGAATATGATAAATGATAATTAGTGTTTTCTACCAGGCTGTATATATAGGTGCCACAAGGGAGAGATGTGCTCTAGTATTTGTTGAATGGATGGATGTCCAGTGATGGTGGGATATGTGAAAATGGGCACTCCTTCACTACTGTGAGAATGTAAATTGATAAAGCTATTTGGAATGTAAATTTATAAAACTATTATCAGTGTTTATCTAAACTTTGACCCAGGGATTTTAGGTATTTTTCATATGGAAATGCCTAAACAGGGACACAATGAAATGTGTAAAAAGGTGTTTGTTATCATGTTGTTCATAATAGTGGAAAACTGGAAACAGCCCAGATTTTAACAGTAGGAAAAGAGTTATTTGAATTATGTTCATACATTCTATGGAGCATTAATACAATGCAGCCCTTTACAAGAATGTACTGACATGAAAAGGGCTCCAAGAGGCACTGGTTATTGAAAAACATGAAATGCAAAATTATATGTATAATGTAAAAACTATGTAAAACTATTATGTAAGTAAAAAAGACACTAATACGTAAAGACTAAACAAGACTATTTTCTGAATATGCACATACATATTTATAAGTACATGGGGGAAGGATACATCCAAATGTAATAGTTGGAAGAAGAGAGATTGGGAGGTGGTAGAAAGACTTTTTATTCTTGATGCTTTTGTGTTGTGTGATATTTTTATAAGAACACATTTATACATTACAGAAATGTTTTAATTATGCATAGAAAATCCTATAAATAATCATATTCTGCCCTAACCGGTTTGGCTCTGGATAGAGTGTTGGCCTGAGGACTCAAGGGTCCCAGGTTTGATTCTGGTCAAGGGCATGTACCTTGGTTGTGGGCACATCCCTGGTAGGGAGTGTGCAGGAGGAAGCTGATCGATGTTTCTAACTCTCTGTCCCTCTCCCTTCCTCTCTGTGAAAAATCAATAATATATATATATATATATATATATATATATATATATATATATATATTTTTTTTTTTTTTTTTAAAGAATCATATCCTATATAATAAAAGGCTAATATGCAAATAGACTGAATGGTCAAGCAACCAGTCACTCTGACATGCACTGACCACCAGGGGCAAGTGCGGAACATGGTGAGCGTAGGTTGCGAGGGCATGGTGAGCTAGGAGGGGCAGGGGTGGAGGTGGGGGTGCCAGACCAAGCAGGCTGCCAGTTGCTGTCATCAGGGTGAGCCTTTGGTGGTTACTGAAAATTCTTTGCTCCTGTGCACCACTGCCCTGCCACCCCTGGCGCTTACACCTGCTGCTGGCTCCAGCCCCAATCACTGTGCCATCAGTGGGTGCAAGTGGAGCCCTTGTCATCGAGTGGGAGTGTAGCAGACAAGACTGGGGGCTGCAGTGGGAGAGGAAAGGAGAGGGATAGAGAGCCAGAAACATGGATGAGAAACATCGACCAGCTGCCTCCTGCTTACTCCCCACCGGGGATGTGCCTGCAACCAAGGTACATGCCCTTAACCGGAATCGAACCTGGGACCCTTCAGTCTGCAGGTTGATGCTCTATCCACTGAGCCAAACCGGTTTCAGCCACAGTTCCTCTAAAGGTGCACAAATTTGTGCACTGGGCCCCTAATGTAGTAATAAAAAATTAAGGGACTTCATCTTTTAACTCTGGAAATTTCCTGTTACAGATCAGATCTGATGTTCGTTAAATGATACAGAAAACAAATTCAACTGCTGCTACAGAGGTTTTAGTTCTGGTCTCTGGGTTGGATTCTGGGGGTGGGGGGCAAATGGCTAGGGGGGTCTTCTATCTATACAGGCAAGAGGACCAAGCTCCACTGTATTTTTACATATCCTAAGCTCAGGTAGCTTGCTGTGCCCAGAGACATTGATCTACCTCTACCTCTACCATGAAAATAGCAGATGTGGGTTTTGATTACTAGGTCAGCCTTACGGTGGAACCAATATTTGATGGCCATAATCCCCTGAAAAGAACCACTATTCCAAAGACATGGCTAGACAGAAGCGTTGAAGCCCACACAGCCCCAAGATTTTTTTATTTCTGTGAGTTCTGTGGTGAGAGTAAGAGAAGAGAGGCCAAGCTTGTACATGTCCTGGGTGTGCTGTGTGTTCCCTGTGTTAAGTGGTAACTGTCTGTTCCCCACAGTGAGATGGGGCTTGCGGGTGTGCCCAGCCAGTGGTGGCTGCTTCCCTTTGTTCCCATCAGCAGTGACCAAGCACCAACTACAGGCCCTACAGACGTTGCTTCATCATTTTTAGAGGTTCCCAACATCGAGGCTACAGTCTCAACAGCTGGGAAGGAGTGAATGAACCATCTCCCCTGGGTTTCTGGCTATGCAAGATTTTCCTTCTCTCTGAGGATAGTCATACCATGTCCATGTCATTAACCAACTACTCCTGCCTTAGGAAGGGTCGTGCGGTGGGACAATTGCCTATGAGGGTAAAAGAAATACCAGCCTCTATCCAAAGCTTGTTTGGCTCAGTGGATAGAGCGTCGGTCTGTGGTCTGAAAGGTCCCAGGTTCGATTCCGGTCAAGGGCATGTACATTGGTCGCAGGCACATCCCCGGTAGGGGGTGTGCAAGAGGCAGCTGGCCAATGTTTCTCTCTCATTGACATTTCTAGCTCTCTATCTCTCTCCCTTCCTCTCTGTTAAAAATCAATAAAATATATATTTTTAAAAAAAAAATGAAAGAAAGAAATACCAGCCTCTGGATGTCGGTCAGGCAGCAGCATTCATCCAGCAGCTATTGAGCATCTGTGAAGCATGAGTCACTGCACTGTATACTTGTGACAGGCATTGTTTCTCCCCGCAGGGCAGGTCCTGCAGTGAGTAGGAAAAACCCCAGGCTGTAAACTGTGCTGCGATGGGCCAAGTACAAGGTGCCATGGGGGGAGCACTTACCCCACAGTTAGTAGGTAAAGGCTTCCTGCAGGAAGTGACCCAAAAGCTGACAAGGAATGAGCCACAGTTAGCTTCTCTCCCTTCTGTCTGGCTAAAGACCACTTATTACCTCAATTATTTCAAGTAGTCTTGTGGGAATAAAAATGCCTGGGAACGTGAGAACTTTAATAGTTTATGATTCTGTACGATTCATATTGAGAGATTCATTTATTTTATTCAAAGCCCTTAGCAATGTCAGCTATTACATCTTTTGTTCACTCTTATTATCTGTATCCTCCGAAGAATAAGCTCCCTAAAGGCGGGCATTTTTCTGTCGTGTTCACTGATATTTTCTGACATCTAAAATACTGCTTTGGCCTGAAGACAAAAGGGTCTCAGATTTGATTTCCAGTCAAGGGCACATACCTTGGTTGCAGGCTCCTCCCTGGCCTGGGCCCTGGTCAGGGCTCAAGCAGGAGGTAACCAATCGATGTGTTTCTCTCAAATCAGTGTTTCTCTCTGTCCCTCTCTTTTCACTCGCCCTAAAGAAAATAAACAAAAAAACAACTGAAATATTTTCTAGTGAAGATTAACAACATAAACAAACAAACAAACAAACAAAAATACTGCTGCCTGACCTGAGTGGCTCAGCAGTTGAGTGTCAACCTATGAACCAGGAGATCACAGATTGATTCCTGGTCAGGGCACATACCCAGATAGCACGTTCAATCCCCAGCGGGGGTGTGCAGGAGGCAGCCAATCAATGATTCTCTCTTATCATTGACTAGAGCAGTGTTTCCCAACCTTCTCTCATGATGAGAATCACCTGGTGGAGTTGTTAAAACACAGATTCCTGAATCCCAACTAAGAAGTGCTAAACTAGAATTTTTGAGAACATATAGGTAAAATTGCATACCTAACTTAGTGCTCTGTATATAAAATCTGTCTTAGAGCACTAGTTAAGTATACAATTTTACCTATATGTTCCCAAAAATTCTAGTTTAGCACTTCTTAGTTGGGATTCAGGAATCTGTGTTTTAACAACTCCACCAGGTGATTCTCATCATGAGAGAAGGTTGGGAAACACTGGACTAGAGGCCTGGTGCAAGAAATTTGTGCATGGATGGGGCCCCCTCAGTTAAGCCTGTGCCCTTTCATAGTCCTGGAGCCCTCAGGGGATGTCTGACTACATTTTTTTAAAAATCACCCTGCACTTAATTTTTCTTACTAACTCCTCCTCTTTTAAACTCCCCTCACTTTCACTTTCTGTTTCTTTTTAACTATTTTCCTGGCCTCACCCCATTTTAGCATCCTTCTCCTTCCTGCTTTCCCTCTCTCCTTCCCTTTGAACCTCCCAAAGGCCCCTTTCCCTCCCTCTCTCCTCCCTTCTCTCCCTTCATTCCCTGTGTCTGTTTCCTTCTTACTCCTCCTACCCTCCTCCTCCCCTCCCCCCCCCCCCCCCCCCCCCCCCCCGCCATTCGCCTTTTCCTTACCCTGCTTCCCTCCCTCCTTCCCTTTCATTACCCCTCTCCCCCTAGCCCCCTGGCCATTTTCAATGGTTTCTCTTTTATTTTATATTTTATTTATTTTTTTCAGAGAGGAAGAGAGGGATAGAGAGTTACAAACATCGATCATCTGCCTCTTGCACACCCCCTACTGGGGACATGCCCGCAACCAAGGTACATGCCCTTGACCAGAATCAAACCTGGGACCTTTAGTCTGAAGGCCAACGCTCTATCCACTGAGCCAAACCGACTTTGGCTGGTTTGTCTTTTAAACCTTCCCCTTTCCTCTCTGGGACCTGCTTCCAGCCCCACCCTGAGTGCACTTTGATATTAAAGCTTCTGTTGGTGGGGGGGTGGGACACGTGTTAACACCCAGCCTGGGGCCCAACCCCAGCCAGGCCTTTGCCACCTCATTTCCCCAGCCTCCCTGCTGCTGTCCTCCTCCCATTCCCTGCCTGGGACACCCCAACTTCTAGTCAACAAAGTACACTTAACATGCCACCAACCAAACCTGGCCAGTGTCTTCGGGGTCCAGTCCTTGGGGATGAAAGAGGTAACCTCCTTAGGGTCTGATTTTGCCCCAGCTAAGCTGTGCCTTCCCTCCCAGCCTGGGACGCTCGGCCCCGTGACGGTGGTCAAGGCCTGCACGGCCCGGGCACTGCTGCCACGGAGCAGAAGCACCTCCTCCCGGAAGGCCTCCGACCGTCCACCCCACCGTCCCAACGGCCGGTGCTGGGGCCCACCGCCCTCCTCCTGCATCTGGGCAGGGCTCCCCACTCCACACCTCCTGCGCCCCACCCTCCCTGGGCACACCTGTTCTGCCCCCCACGGTTGCCACCCCCCTCCTAAGTGCAAACCAGTGTTTCCTTTTCCATTCCTGCATGTTTTTCTTGTGTTTTTTTGTTTGTTTGTTTGTTTTTCTGTATTTCAGTTTCTCCTCTCCTGTCTGCGTGCAGGCCTGCCTTCCTCTCCCTCTCCTTTCTTATCCCCTCCTATTCTATCCTGCCGACCCAGGCCTTGCGGCTGCCTGAGCAGGGGGCAGAGATGCAGCCTGCTGATCAGTCGTTATGTGATGGTGTTCCAACCAATTTGCATATTATCCTGTGATTAGACAGCTGTTTCTATTTCTCTCTCCCTCTTCCTTCCTCTCTGAAATCAATAAAAATATTTTTTTAAAATAAAATACTGCTGCCCTAACCGATTTGGCCTGCAGACTGAAAGGTCCCAGTTTCAATTCAGGTCAAGGGTATGTACCTTGGTTGCAGGCACATCCCGAGTAGGAGGTGTGCAGGAGGCAGCTGATCAATGCTTCTCTCATTGATGTTTCTAACTCTCTAGCCCTCTCCTTCCTCTATGTAAAAAAATCAATAAAATATTTTTTTTTAAATAAAATAAAAGCCTGCTTGGTACATAGTAACTGCTCAATGAAACATTGAAAGATTGAAGAAAGTTTCCTTTGTCATACTCTGAATGTGGCATTGCATATCACAAAAGTCCTATGAAAAGGCTTGCAGAAAGGTAACAGCATCATTTTGTATATACATGTGTCCAAGCAGCCTTCTCTGAGAGATCTCTGCTTATCCTAATTGGGAATATGGCTAGAAAAGACACTTCCAGCATCCAAGTACTCCTCATGCCTCAACTAGGGATCATTCCATTACAAGACACACACCTATCAAATTACAAAAAGCAATCGAGGGCTGGAAGTGCACCCAGCCTCCCCGTGTACTGGAATCAGAGCAGACATCAGGACCACAGCACCTGCTGCCTTTCCCTCTCCCTCCCTTCCTTTCTGGTATTGGCTTCCCTCTGTTTGCCTTCCTGCTGACTGGATCCTCTTTGCTGATTTCTCTTACTCCTGGCTGCCCCCTTGTGGCATCTTCAGTCCCCCACCTGACCTCCCTGACTGGTTCATATTCTTCAGGTCAGCTGTCTGCCCCAGACCAGTCATCTGTGACCAGGGAGGCAGGGATGCTTTCCTCTTCAAAACCAAAGGAAGGCCTGGTTAGTATGGCTCAGTGGTTGAGCATCAACCTGTGAACCAGGAGTTCACAGTTCGACTCCTGGTTACAGGCTCAATCCCCACTAGGGGACGTGCAGGAGGAAGCAGATCAATGATTTTCTCTCATCACTGATGCTTCTATCTCTCTCTCCCTCTCCTTCCTCTCTGAAATCAATAAAAATTTATTTAAAAAAAACACATACAACAACAACAAATGAAGGAGAGGAAATGATTAGTTGAAGAAACTACTAGCATCCCTATTGACATGTATTGCACAGTTTTCTTTATAGAATGAAGTGCTAGAGAATGTTAACTCCAGATCACTGGACCAGGAAAAAATAAAGGTGGGGCCTGCCCATGGCTCCCC
The DNA here is from genome assembly GCF_014108245.1 of Pipistrellus kuhlii. Taxonomy (NCBI): domain Eukaryota; kingdom Metazoa; phylum Chordata; class Mammalia; order Chiroptera; family Vespertilionidae; genus Pipistrellus; species Pipistrellus kuhlii. The sequence goes on from NW_023425404.1 coordinate 9,628,762, forward strand.
CCAATCCTCTTCACCAGAGCCTACTCCCAGACGCTCCCCCAAACAAAATTCATCAGCGTCCCAGCGACATCTCCCCGTCTTATTACCTCTTGGGCACTGTTGAAAGGTTAGAGATGAGGGTGAGGCATCTGGTGCCCCCACAGTCCCATTGCTTTGGAGACCAGAGGCAATTGAGGCGCTTTCAGCCAGAAAAATATAATTTAAGGGCTTGGCATCTGGCTGGGAGCAGAGAGCTGTGTTGCCATGGCAATGCCTCGCTTCATTTAACAGTAGCACATACCTGAGTTTGGTCACATCCACAGTCAGGCACGCAAAGCACCCTGTCAGCAGCCCCACAGCATGCACACCTTCCTCTGGCAGAAACCCTGTGCAGGAGCAAAGGTCACGCTCTGCCCTCCTTCCCCACACAGACACCACACCCATACCCTTTCCTGCAGCACCTCGGCCAATCAGAGAGAGAGACCAGGAGCACCCCAGCCAACACTGCACTCCAGGGAGCTGAGGGTGCTACTTGAGTGCAAACCCTGTGACAGGCTCGCATAATAGCCTGCTGGGGCCCATATGCTTTTCCAGTGTTCTGTTCCTCACGCTCAGTGTATCTTCATGTTCCTTTATAAATCTCCTTTGTTTGTCATTTCCAAGTTTAATAACTCCCTGGGGGGATGTGGGGAGGAGAGGGAAAGCAGTGGTGGCCCTGTGCACAGATGCTTCTCTGTTTTCTTGAGAGGACAGATGTTTGGTCGACACCCTACAGGTACTTACCCAGAGGCCTCAAGCACCCAATGATGTTGTTTCTACCTCTCCCTTACCTCGGGCTGTGGTGGACAGGATGGATTAGAGCAGGAAGGCATAAAGACACAAGGATATTTATTGCAATGTTATCTGTAACTATAATAAAATATCTGAAATAGCCAAGACCGGTTTGGGTCAGTGGATAGAGTGTCGGTCTGCGGACTGAAGGGTCCCAGGTTCGATTCTGGTCAAGGGCATGTACCTTGGTCGCGGGCACATCCCCAGTAGGGGGTGTGCAGGAGGCAGCTGGTTGATGTTTCTGTCTCATCTACGTTTCTAGCTCTCTATCCCTCTCTCTTCCTTTCTGTGGAAAATCAATAAAATATATATTTTTTTTAAAAATCTGAAATAGCCTAGATGTCCATTCATAAGGAATACGTAAATAAATAAATAAATAAATAAGTAAATAAATAAATAAAAATGGCGGCACATTTTGCTAGGGAGAATTTTAGGTATGTAATCTGTATATATTCACATGAAAATGGGCCAGGATGTAAACTGTGATCCCACTTAGGTGTTTTACCTTTGCGAGGTTATATATACATGGATTTTTATTATGTGTGGGGAAAGGTCAGAGAAGAGTGGGATCAAGAGAGGGATGAGGAACCCTAGCCAGTTTGGCTCAGTGGATAGAGTGTTGGCCTGTGGACTGAGGGGTCCCCTGTTACTTGCAGGCCCTGGTGAGGGAGCATGCAGGAGGCAACCAATTGATGTCTCTCTCACATCAGTGTTTCTCTTTCCCTGTCTCTCCCCCTCCCTTCCACTCTGGAAAGCCCTAACTGGTTTCGTGAATAGAATGTTGGCACACGGATTAAGGATCCCAGATTTGATTTCAGTCAAGGGCATGTACTGGTATCTTGGTTGCGGGCTGGATCCCTAATAGGAGATGTGCAGGAGGCAGCTGATGGATGTTTCTAATTCTCTATACTTCTCCCTTCCTCTTTAGAAAGTCAATAAAAAGTATATTTAAAAAATAAAAATCACTGGAAAAGTATCCTTGGGTGAGGATTAATAAGAGAGGAATGAGGAGACCCCCGTTTCAGTTATCCTTTGCTTTGTAACCAACCACCCTAACTCTAGTGACTTAAAACGACAGTATTATTTTTCCAGATTCTGTGGGTTATAATGCCTGCGAGGGGTTCCCCTGAGCTCACTGACATGGCTGTACTCAGCTAGCGATGGCTGCCGCCGGGCTCCTCAGTCTACATGACCTCCTACTGCAGTGGGCTAGGCCGGCTTTTTTACTGGTGTCCCGGCAGCATTCCCAGGTGATGAAAGCAGAAGCAGCATGACCTCTGAGGGCCCAGACGACACCACACCTGCACATTCTTCTGGTTGGAGCACATCAGAGGTCAGCCCAGTCTGGAGGAGTGAGGAAACAGACTACCTCTTGATGAGATGAATTGCAAAAGGCCTATATATTGGTGTGGGAAGCATTTTAACAAATGATCTTTAAACAAATGACCATGGGCACCTTTCAGTCTTTATGTATTCCTGTACTTTGTGTTCATGTGCCACACTAGTAAATATTTAAAATAAATGAATGGGCCTTGACTGCTTTGGCTCAGTGGCTAGAGTGTCGGCCTGCAGACTGAAAGGTCCCAGGTTCGATTCCGGTCAAGGGCATGTACCTTGGTTGCAGGCACATCCCCGGTAGGAGGTGTGCAGGAGGCAGCTGATCGATGTTTCTCTCCCATGATGTTTCTGACACTCTATTCCTATCCCTTCCTCTCTGTAAAAAGTCAATAAAATATATATATATTTTTAAATAATAATAATAAAATAAAATAATAATAAAATAAATGAATGGGTGAATGTAAAAGGCATGAAAGAGTGATGTGGATTCTGTTGACACCTAATTCAGTCAAAGATGACTTTAAGGTTATAATCTGGAATACTAAATTGTGGCAAGCTTTATTATTATTATTATTATTATTATTATTATTATTATTATTAAATCAACTATGAGGAAATGTAAATTGGGATGTCCAAGGCTAGACATGTGACAGTGTAAACTGGTGATACTGTGGGCAAGTAGCATGACATCTGAAATAGACGGACATGTTATTACTGAGCTGTGAAATGGATGACAGGGTTTTCCATTCTCTTCTGGCTCTCTGCCATCATTAGAGGATCATTAAGTAATCTGCAACCACATCCCCACCCATAAAATGGAATGAATCTTTATGGTGTGGTCTTTGTGAAAGAGGAGTAATGATTTCACATTTATATGGTGGTCTTGTAAAGATGGTTGGATCCATCAGCATTTCCCAAAGGCTAGGGGGGAAAAAGAGACCAGCTAAAAAGAAAATAAAATCTCAGTTTCAAAATGCCATGGGTGAAGCATCTCGATTTTCATTCTGTCCTGAGGGGAGAGGGTATACGCAGAGCACTGTGCAAAGTACCAAGTTAATAAAGAGTTCCCAGGACACACAAGGAGGGGCAGAAGACTAAGACTACTTGGATGAAGATGCCAACCCCACAGGGAAGACAGAGGTCAAGTGTCATGTACGGGATAGGACCACAGAGGCCATCACTTACATTTTATTCTTTAGAAGCAAGCAAGTCCGCCTGGCTGGGTAGCTCAGTTGGCTGGAGCATCATCCTGATACACCAAGGTTGTAGGTTCGGTCCCCAGCCAGAGCACATATAAGAATCAACCAATGAGCTGAAGCCGGTTTGGCTCACTGGTAGAGTGTCGATCTGCAGACTGAAAGGTCCCGGGTTCGATTCCGGTCAAGGGCATGTACATTGGTTGCAGGTACATCCCCGGTAGGGGGTGTGCAAGAGGCAGCTGGTCGATGTTTCTCTCTCATCGACGTTTCTAGCTCTCTATCTCTCTCCCTTCCTCTCTGTAAAAAATCAATAAAATATATTTAAAAAAAAAAAGAATCAACCAATGAAAGCATAAGTTAGAAATAGAACAACAAGTCAATGTTCCCCCACCCCTCTCTCTCTGTCTTCCTCCTTTCCTCTCTCTAAAATCAATTTGAAAAAAGAAGAAGCCCTGACCACTTTGGCTCAGTGGATAGAGCATTGGCCTGGGACTGAAGGGTCCCAGGATTGATTCTGGTCAAGGTCATGTACGTTGGTTAAGGGCACATCCCCAGTAGGGGGTGTTCAGGAGGCAGCTGATTAATGTTTCTCTCTCATCAATGTTTCTAACTCTCTATTCCTCTCCCTTCCTCTCTGTAAAAAAATCAATAAAATATTTTTAGAAAAGAAGAAGAAGATGAAGAAGCAGCAAGAAGAAGAAGCAAGCAAATCTGTTCCAGAAGGGAATTTAGGCCCCATCTCTTTAGGAGGGTGTCAAAGGACTTGTACATCTTTCTTAAAACTACAGAGCAAACTACAGAGCCTTTGCTCTGACTGATTTGGCTCAGTGGATAGAGAGTCGGCCTGCGGACTGAAGGGTCCCAGGTTCAATTCTGATTAAGGGCATGTGCCAAAATAAATAGATAGATAGATAAATAAATAAATACATACATACATTTAAAAATAAATAAATAAAAGATAATATATTTGAAAGTAATTCAACAAGGTCTTTTTGCTAAAAAGAGACTTTACAGATAAAATTTTCTTTTATTATAATTTGTATTTAATTTATAAATGTTTATATGCACATTCTATGGCCTTTAAAATTTACTTCTTGTTTCTCATAGGAATTTTTGTAGATTTTTTTTAGCATTTTTTACGTAGATAAGAATGTCTTCTGCAAGTAGTTTTATTTCTTCCATCTTAATTTGAATGCCTTTATTTCTTTTTTTTTTTTTTTTTTGAATGCCTTTATTTCTTTGTCTTGTCATATTGCATTGATGGGAATCTTTTTTTCCATCTAAATTGTTTGGTTTCTGGGCAGCAAGAATGATCTTAAAGCTGACTTCTTCTTCCAAATAAAATGATGGTTTCTGGAGATGTTAGGCTTTTTATCTTTTTCTTGTTTCTAGCTGTAACCATCAATCTTTGGTGGTTCTTGACTTGCAGTGTCTGTCTCTGTCATCACATAACATTCATCCTGTGTGTGTCTGTGTACAGATAAAATTTTCAATAGATACAAAACTTGTAAGTATGGTTGGTAGGGGGCCGTTCATAAGGCTTTCTATTTTTTTAGAGCATAGAAAAAAAAGTAATACGAAGATGCACATAGATTTGTTTCAAATTTAATTCTGAATCAAGTGTTTTAAATAGTTTTTGTGATGATGCAGATAAAAAGCATTTAAAACAATTTTCTCAATATTTTTCAGCAAAATTACATATTATACTCATTGTTCTGAAGCTTACCCTTTTCACTTAAAACATATTGATATGATGCATGGCTTTCCAGGTGAAAAATGGCTGTAAGACATTTAATGATGTGGATGTATTACAGTTAATTAACTAATTTTTATTCATGAGGTATTTAGATTATTTCCATTTTTGCCATTGCAAACAATAAATAAGTATGGATACATAAAAAAAAATTTTTTTTAATTAAAAAAGGGCATGTGCCTTGGTTGTGGACACATTCCCAGTAAGGGGTTTGCAGGAGGCAGATGGTCGATGTTTCTCTCTCATCAATGTTTCTAACTCTCTATCTCTCTCCCTTCCTCTCTGTAAAAATCAATAAAATATATTTAAAAACAAAACCCAAAAAAAACTACAGAGCCCTCACCTCACTGGTATGGCTCAGTGGTTGAGCATTGACCTATGAACCAGGAAGTCACAGTTCGATTCCCAGTCGGGGCACATACCCAGGATGTGGGCTTGATCCCCAGTGTGGACTGTGCAGGAGGCAACCGATCAGTGGTTCTCATTATTGATGTTTCTATCTCCCTCTCTCTGCTTCTCTGAAATCAATAAAAATGTATTTTAAAAATAAATAAATAAAAATAACGCAGAGCTCTCAACAAAGGAAAGTGACTGGGCTCTGCCACACTGCCAGTTAAAAGTCGAAGAAGAACTCATTTGTCCAAGTAGCTTTTGTTAAGAGCCTACTCATTGCTAGGCACCATGCTGGGCGCATTATGTGCAAGATCCTTTCATGCAGGGTCTGTTCTTTAGCCATTACCCCTCCCTTGGAGGCGATTCGTCCACAGACCTGAGGGAAGTGCCTACCCAGAGTCTTCAATCCCTTCTATTCTGTGCTCTTGGCACCCAGGATTCTCTTCCCAAATGGCCCAGCCTGCTCCCTGGGCCGGTGGAGTCCTTACTGATCATCTTCCCACGAGTGTATGTGCACCCCTAGGACCACAGCAGCTGCTTGTGGGTGTGAGGAGAAAACTTGGCCCCAGAGGCTGGGGTGTCCATATACCTGATATGGGTCAGGCAGAGACAGAAAGAGAAGGAGGATGAACTGGGAGGGTGAAAGGAGGTCAGTTGTCAGATGCATGGAGGTCAAGGTTCCCATAGCACATCAGGGCATTTCTTCCTAACTTGCCAATGCCCTTGTCCATGATCCAGCAAACCTGTCTCAGGCTGTGTGAGGGACTGATGGGAGTTGGGATTTGGCTGCCCCTACGTGGAAGTCAGGGACCAGCAGCCCCTCAACAATATGCAGTGGGGCACCACTTCTGAGCCCAGGTCTCCCTCTAGTGACCAGTCTGGGGACAACAGCCATAAGCTCTTGGCCACTCTCCCAAACAGACACCTCTTCCAGAACCTATTCTCCAGGACACATAGCGGATCCAGTCGACATTTCCAGGGCAACTCAGAGCCAGCGTCTGCCACCTCCCCCTGACACTCCCCACCCAACACACAGGGCCACCACCTCTGCTTCCCTACCAAACACCCACCTGTGCTTAAGTCCTTGCTCTTCACCAACACCATACATATATTTTGTGCCTCTCTTCCTTTGCTGGTGATAAACTGCCCACATTTTCCCAACAAACTCTTATTCCTCCATAATGACCCACGTCATGCTCCTTTGTGGCTTTCCCTGGCCCCCTATGGATTCCCCTCACGTTTGCGCAGAGTAATAGCAACACAGAACGCCAGCCCCTCAGGTGAGGATTCGAGAAGCATTATCTCATTTCATCCTCACAGTAACCCTAAAAGCCAGGAACTTACCATCCCTATTTTAGAAGAGGAAACAGAGGAGATGGGTTAGTCACATGACCACTGTCACATGGACAGCAAGTGAAAGAGCACTGTGGTCACAAGTGCTCTCCCTTGACCTCAAGCCACCTCCTCAATGGTGGCTCTTGTTTCCTGCCTTAGAGGATGTCCGGGGGAATCCTGTGCTCTTTCTGAATCCCCAAGTGGAACACGAGACCCCAAGCCTGGTGTCTGGACAACTCTCAATCTGTCACCTGAACAATGGCTGGCAGGAAGGGTTGGCTTTGTGTGCTACAGTTTTCCTCATGTCCTTTGGGCCTGGACCCTGATTCTTAACGCCCCCACACCACCACCACCACCCTTAGGCTAGAAGTCTTGCTCCTGACTATAACCAGTCATACATTCTTTTTTTTTAAAATATATTTTATTGATTTTTACAGAGAGGAAGGGAGAAGGGATAGAGTTAGAAACATCAAAGAGAGAGATGAGAGAGAAATATCAATCAGCAGCCTCCTGCACAACCCCTTCTGGGGATGTGCCCGCAACCAAGGTACATGCCCTTGACCGGAATCAAACCTGGGACCCTTCAGTCCATAGGCCGATGCTCTATCCACTGAGCCAAACCAGTTAGGGCCAGTCACACATTCTTAACATGTGAGGACAGAAGCTGTGGGCATACTTTGCAGTGTAAAGATTCACTGAGAGTAAGAAACAGGGTGTAGCTTTGTGCTGGTGGCCAAAACAACTGGTACCCAATCCCCCCATCTCTAAATCAACTCTCTCCAAACTGGCCAGGACTCCGGGGTTTGTGCTCACACACCCAGCCGCTCCCTCAGAACTGCCTGGTGCCAGAGGGCTGCTTCCCCAGCCCAGGCCCGCAGTTCTTCTGTCCTTCCTCCCTGATGGGACCAGCCGCCAGCCTGTCTCCCTCCATCCTTTCTCCCTGCTGTTCTGCCTTCCTCCTCGATTTGCTTTTCTTTAGTTTAGGCAACAAAACATTAAATAATTTCTTTTTTTAATACATTTTTATTGTTCATATTATTACAAATGTTCCTTTCCCTCCACCCCTTCCATTGCTCTCCTCCACCAGGTTCCCACCCCACCCTCTGCCCTTTCCCCACCCCTCATTGTCCTCATCCATAGGTGCACAGTTTATGTTCATTCTCTTCCCACATCCCCCTCTCCCCTTTTCCCCAAGAATAAACAGTTCACTCCCCTTCCATACCTCTGATTCTATTATATACAACAGTTAATATTGTTCATCAGATTTTTTTTTAATTTCCTTGGTTTTTAGATTGACTTGTTGATGGTTACATATTTGTTGTTCATAATTTTTATCTTTATTTACTTTCTCTTCCGAAAGAACCCCCTTCAGCAATTCATATAATTCTGGTTTGGTGGTGATGAACTCCTTTAGCTTTTTTTTTTATTAGTGAAGCTCTTTATCTGGCCTTCGATTCTGAGTGATAGCTTTGCTGGATAGATTCGATAGATTATCTTTGGCTGTAGGTTCTTACTATTCATCACCTTGAATATTTCTTGCCATTCCCGTCTGGCCTGCATGGTTTCTGTTGAGAAATCAGCTGACAATCGTATAGGTGCTCCTTTATAGGTAACTACCTGCTTTGCTCTTGCTGCTTTTAATATTCTCTCTTTGTTTTTTGCTCTTGGAATTTTAATTATGATTTGTCTTGGTGTGGTCCACTTTGGATTCCTTTTGTTTGGAGTTCTGTGCGCTTCCTGGACTTGTAAGTCTAATTCTTTCACCAAATGGGGGTAGTTTTCTGTCACTATTTCTTTCAGTATGTTTTCAATATCTTGCTCTCTCTCATCTTCTGGGACCCCCATAATTCTGATGTTGGTTCACTTGAAGTTAACCCAGAGGTTTCTTACATTATCTTCAATTTTCTGGATTCTCTTGCCTTCTAGCTTCTGCGGAGGAGTGTCTTCTGGCTCTTTATGTTTCAAATCTTTGACTTGACTCTTGTGATTTTCCATTCTGTTTTTAGGACTCTGTATAATATTTTTTATTTCAAACAATGTATTCTTTATTTCTTGTTGATCCCTTATCATTTCTTGTTGATTCCTTATTAATGCTATTGATAGTTGATCCCTTTTCATATCTTCATAGGCCTTATCGACCTTTTCTAGGAAATTCTTGAAAAACCTTATAAGCGTAGATTTGAACTCTATATCCAGTCGCTTTTTGTCCTCCATTTCTTTCGTTTGTGATCTATTTCGTTGTCTCAGCATTTTCGCAGCTTCCCTGATGGGGTGGGGGTGGGGGGGTTCAGAGTGGAGCCTACAGCCTTGGCTTCCGTCAGCCTTGCCCTATGCTGTTCCTGAGTCTCAGTAATCCCCAGAGTCCTTCAGTACTCGTTGCAAGCACCTCTGAGAGAAAGGTGCCCTCGATTTTCACCTGCTACCAATCAGTCTAGGCTCTCCCCCAATGAGCCCGGAACTGGGGTTCAGTTCAGTTGGAAGTGGAGTTGGAGGTGGCGTTCAGAGCAGTCCAGAGCTTTTGTCTCCTTCCCGCCAGGGCAATCCCACGGCACAACCAACCGTCCCTTCTCTGCATGCAAGGTGAGCACCTCTGGGGGCTCTGCTTTTCGCGGCTTCCCCGGGGTTCTGCCTTACAGCCCAGCTCCCTATGGTTGAGCCTGGGTCCCCAGGGTCTGGCCTAGAACTGAGGTTCAAAGCAGTTGGAACTGGGTCCCAGCACAGTCGGAGCTTTTATCTCCTTCCCACTAGGGAATGCCAGCCAGGCACTCAGCCTCCCTCCTCCTCTCCGGCTCTGTCCTCTCCACGCGCGTCACGTGTTACCGTACCTTAGGCTTTTACAGCTCCTCCGCTCTTCCTTCTGGTTTTCTCCTTGCTTCTAGTTGTGGAATTTCCAGTCAGTCGACTTTCCTGTAGTTCTGGGTAATGTCCATTTTATATTTTAGTTGTATTTTATTGAAATTGTTGTGTGCGGCTGCAGCTAGGTGTTTACCTGTGCAGCCATCAAATAATTCCTTTTTTTGTCTGTCTGGAGTACGCAGACTACTAGGCTTCATTTCTTTTTTCTTTTTTTTTCCTTCAAAATGGAAATACTGAATGTTATTTTTTTCTTCCTATGAACGAATGAATATGTCCTTTTGTGAAAAAAAACAAAATGCAGTCCTGGCTGGTTTGGCTCAGTGGATAGAGCATTGGCTGCGGACTGAAGGATTCTGGGTTTGGTTCTGGTCAATGATCTTGATTCCCAGTGAGGGGCATGCAGGAGACAGCTGATCAGTGATTCTCTCTCATCATTAATGTTTCTGCCTCTCTCCTCTGTCCCTTTCTCTCTGAAATCAATAAAAATATATTTTGGGGGAAAATGCAAACACATAAATGTTTAAAATAGAAAGTGAATAGTATTAGTCACACCACAAGATAATCACTGCTATCAATTTGGGGTATACTATGCCACGTGTGTGTGTGTGTGTGTGTGAGAGAGAGAGAGAGAGAGAGAGAGAGAGAGAGAGAGAGAGAGAGAGAGAGAGAGAGAGAGAGAGAAAGAAAGAAAGAAAGAAAGAAAGAAAGAAAGAAAGAAAGAAAGAAATTTCAATGCAAAAAATGTACTACAAAGAGCACAAATCTGACTCCAAGAAGCACTCACGCTGAAAGTCCATTTTCCTAAAGGTTCTCTGAAAAGAAGAATGAAGAGGTCACAGATCACAAAACTTTCTCAATATCCCATCTGTGTCTTTTCCCTCAGGTCCCTCTCCCTCCAGCAGCTGTCCACACCCCTTTCCTCCCCCATCTCTGCCCCATCCCACCGTCCCTCTTTCAGGATTCCTCCTCTAGGCCTTTAGGCCTTCCAGATTTTTCCTCCCTCTTCCAAGATCTTTCCCACAGCGACTGATCTCAGGGATTACAGACTGATAACCCCAAACACAATCTATAAAAGTGTCTCACTTGGCCCATACTGTATTTCAGAATTTTGAATTAGTACAAGTATTTAAAACCCCGCAGATTTCACATACAAATTTGATTTGCAACTCTTAAAATTAAATTTATGGGGGCAACAATGGTTAATAAGATCATACAGGTTTCAAAGGTACGTGTCTATGATTCATGCTCTGTCCATTGCCTTATGTGCCCACCACCCAAAAGTCACATCAGCTTCCGTCACCATATATTTGGCCCCCTTTACCCTTTACTACCTCTCAGGCCCTTCCCTCTGGTAACCACCATACTGTTGTCTGTGTCTACAAGCTTTATATCTCACATATGAGTGAAATCACATGGTTCTTAGCTTTTTCTACACTTGATCTTAGCCAAAAGGCCAAGAAGTGATGGTTCTTAGCTTTTTCTGACTCATTTTTGCTTAGTGTGATATTCCTAAGGCCCAGCCACGTTGTCACAAATGGCAATATTTCATCTTTTCTTTGGATTGAATAGCATTCCATAATATATATGTACCATATCTTCTTTATCCAATTCTCTATCGAAGGTTGTCTTCAGGTCCTGGCCCCATGAATAATGCTGCAATGAACGTAGGTGCATAAATATTTGCTAATAAATGTTTTCGAGTTTTTCAGGTAGATAAACTGGGTCGTATTCTTAATTTCCCCCCCAATTTTTTCTATTTTATTGGGGGTTTTTTTACAGAGAGGAAGGGAGAAGGATAGAAACATTGATGAGAGAGAAACATCAATCAGCTGCCTCCTACACACCTCCCACTGGGGATGTGCCTGCAACCAAGGTACATGCTTCTGACCAGAATCGAACCTGGGACCCTTCATTCCACAGTCTGACTCTCTATCCACTGAGCCAAACCAGTTAGGGTCAGATTCTTAATTTTTTGAGGAGCCTGTATACTGTTTTCCATAGCGGCTGTACCAGTTTACAACCCCATCAGCAGTGGGTTCCTTTTTCTCCATAACCTTTCCAATCCTTGTTATTTCCTGTGTTGTTGATAACAGCCATTCTGACAAGTGCGAGGTGGTATCTCATAAGGCTTTTTTTCTACATAGCAACTGCCGGACAGCATCTGCCCCCTTTACAAGTGCTGCAGATTCTTTTTTTTTAATTTTATATATTTTATTGATTTTTTACAGAGAAGAAGAGAGAGGGATAGAGAGTTAGAAAATCAATGAGAGAGAATCATTGATCAGCTGCCTCTTGCACACCCTTCTCCGGGGATGTGCCCGCAACCAAGATACATGACCTTGACCAGAATTGAACCTGGGACCTTTCAGTCGGCAGGCCTACAATTCATCCACTGAGCCAAATTGGTTTTGGCCAGATTCTTTACATTTATCTGGCTCCTCCCTTCCCTACAGCCTGCTGACCATGAATCTGAGGGTCAATTGCTCTTTGTTATCATTTTTATCACTTACCTTATTGGCCTGATGCTTCCAGGTATTGGGATTTCCAAGCCCTCTCTATTTTTGTATTTGGACACAATAACTAGCTAGCCAGGCTTTAGAATAGTGGGTGAATTTTCCTGCCATGGTTTTCTTGACTGATGAGGAAAGCTGTACCTCTGCCCTGGTTCTTATTGAAAATTCCAGGCCTGGTACCTTTTCCAAGTGGGTTCTCCCCTGAAGCACTTAATTAAATGCAGGAGCCAAGGTCAGTTGTATCTTCTAGAAACACATTCTTATCACAGGGTAAGAGTCAGTTGGACAATAAAAAGTGAATGCTTAACACACGGTGATAATGACATAAGAAATGTAATGCTTATTCTAAGGTGTGTGCAGCTAGTCTGACTTTTATATTTATGATAAGTAATAAGCTCAGTGCTTGGTATTCAACTTTGAAACAAGCTTTCTCATTTTTATTGCAAGGTTGGGGGTTCATTTAATTAGAGTCCTTGAGATTGCCAGGTGAGCTTTTATCATTCCTCCAGATCTTTCTGCTAACCCAGAGTTCTGCAGTGTTTTGCTGTGGCAAGCTGTGTTGTTGTGTGTGAGGACTCCCTGCCTCTCCCTTGGATAGGATCCTATTTCCTTGCCTTGTTGACATTGGGCTTGACCATGTGATCTGACAATAAAATGTGAGTGGCGAGGATGTCAGTGAGAAGTTAACCTTTGTAACATGCCACATTTGTTATGGCAGCGTAGCCTAACCTATTTTAGCAGCATAGCTTAACCCAGTGGTCAGCAACTGAGGCTCGAGAGCCATATGCAGCTCTTTGGCCTCTTGAGTTTTTAGCAAAGGCCAGCTTAGGAGTACCCTAATTAAATTAGTAACAGCCGAAACCGGTTTGGCTCAGTGGATGGAGCATTGGCCTGAGGACTGAAAGGTCCCAAGTTCGATTCAGGTCATGTGCCTTGGTTGTGGGCACATCCCTGGGTGTGTGGGGGTGTGTGTGCAAGAGGCAGCTGATTGATGTTTCTGACTCTCTATCTCTCTCTATCTCACTTTTTAAAATATATATTTTTTTAAAAAGTTAATAACAATGTACCTACCTATATAGTTTAAGTTTTAAAAATTTGGCTCTCAGAAGAAATTTCAATCATTGTACTGTTGATATTTGGCTCTGTTGACTAATGAGTTTGCCAACCACTGTACTAGTATAATATATATCATTCTCCAGTCTCCAGTCTCCAGTGTGCTGCATAAGAAATGCACTATCGTGCCGGGACCGGTTTGGCTCAATGGATAGAGCATCGGCTTGGGGACTGAAGGGTCCCGGGTTTGATTCCGGTCAAGGGCATGTACCTTGGTTGCGGGCATATCCCCAATAGGGGGTGTGCAAGAGGCAGCTGATCGATGACTCTCTCTCATCGATGTTTCTAGCTCTCTATCTCTCTCCCTTTCTCTCTGTATAAAAATCAATAAAAATATATTTTTTTTAAAAAAAGAAAAAAAGATATGCACTATTGCCCTACCTGGTTTGACTCGATGGATAGAGCGTCCTCCTGTGAACATAAGGGTCTGAGGTTTGATCCTGGTCAAGGGGCACATGCCCAGGTGTGGGCTCCATCCCCAGTAGGGGGCGTGCAGGAGGCAGCTGATCAATGATTCTCATTGATGTTTCTATCTCTCTCTCCTCCCTCCCTCTCAGAAACCAATAAAAATTTTAAAAATTTTAAATAAAGAAATACACTATCAAATTAGGCTGACCTGAGTTTGAATCCCGACCTCATCCACTTCCTTGTTCCATCATTAGTAGTGTGACATTTAGTCTCCCTAAGCTTCAGTTTCTGTAAAATGAGGATAAAAATCCTAAAGTCTCTTCTGTAGAGGAAATAATGCTTGAGAGGTATTTAGCATAGGTATTTAGCACAGAGAAAGTGTGTAGCATGAGCTAATATAGTAGACGGAAGGACAGGGCATGGTGAGAAGCTGGCATTGTCAGCTATAATTACCAAAGTGCTCTTATAATTTACCCACAACAGTAAATGAATAGGTGTGGCTGTGTACCAATAAAACTTTTTGGATACCAACATTTGAATTTCGTATAATTTTCACTGGTCACAAAATATTATGCCTTTTTGATTTTTTTTTTTTTTTAAACCATTTAGACACGTTAAAAAAAAAAAAAAAAAAAAAAAAACATTCTTAGCTCTCAGTCTGGGCAGCAACAGACAACAGGCAGAATTTGGCCTGCAGACCATACTTTTCTTAAGTTCCATTTACTCAAGCTCCTGTGTTTTTTCCGTTGTTGTTGCCTTCTTTCTTTCCTTCTATGCTGTGTGACACTGAATCCGTCACTTAGCCTCTCTGGGCCTCAGGGTTTTTCTCTAATTAAATAATTAATTTGTTTTTCAGTTTTATGGAGGTATAATTGACATGCAACACTGTAGAAGTTTTAAGGTGCACAATACAATGACCAGACACACATACATTGTGAAATGATGACCATAGGAATTTCAGCTAACACCCACCCACCTGGGCCTCGGTTCTTTCTTGGTAATCCTGGAGCCTCAGGTTAGTGTTTTTGAAAACCAGTCCTTCAGTGAGGATGGGGCAGGGGAACACTGCTGGTTTGTGTTGTTATTCCTTTCCAACTCTCTTATTTGTTTAGGCTTCCAGGTAAAATTTCATTTAAAGGAAAAGTCTGCCTCCTACAATTTAGTTTGGGAAATTACTCATTGGTCCAATGGTTCCAAATCTTTTTTTTCCCTGCCTCCTTAGCCTTTACCGGCACAAAATAAATCCAATGGTAACAGGCCAAAGGTAGAGCTCAAATGTCATAAAAGTACCTTTCCTCTCTGAGTACTCCCTTATTCGACAGGCAATGCATTTGTTTATGCCTTGGGTCCTTTCTTCTAATTACAAACTTCTGTTCACTTATTAAAATAATAGTTGTTAAGCACCTCCCATGTGCAGAGCATGGTACCGGATGTTTTGTAGTGAACAAAACAGACGTGGTCCCTACAGGAGGAGCCGTGGCAAGTGCGTATGCAGGGGTCAAGGGCTGTGGGGATGAACTGTGTGGAATGCAGAGAGAGGGAGGGAGAGTTGGAGTCAAATCAATCCCAGCTTCTGTGTTCCCAGAATTGTCCCATAGTTACTGCCAAGTTCCTGCTATCCTGCCTCCCTGACTTCCTTCCCGTGTTTTCTCTAAGCACGTCCTTTAGTTTCTGGGCCTAGTGCCTGTGCCAGCTCATCCTTTTCACCCCTGACCCTTCCCAGCACACAGGGGAGAGGAGCTTGAGCTTGGATATCACACCCTTCTCCCCAGGATGTGTGTCGTCGTCGTGTGTCGTCGTCGTCGTGTGTGTGTGTGTGTGTGTGTGTGTGTGTGTGTGTGTGTCCCGCTCGCTGCTCTCACTTCTCAGAATTGCTCCCTGCCCCATCCCTAGCCTCCCTCTGACCACTGCCCTTACAGGGAAGGCGCTGTGGAAACCTGGCCACCTCAGGGCACTGTGCCGGCCTCCACAGCGTCCTTATCTCCGTGGGGAAACCCTAGTCGGGCTGACCTCAGTCTGTTTTTTGTGAACTTTTCTAAAGAGAGAGGTTGCTGCCAGCAATTGTCAGGAAATGCACTCAAATTATAAGAACTCAGCCTCTGTGGGAAGTCAGCCTCAAATAACCAGAACTCCTGGCTTTCACTTTCTTTTCTTTTGTCACAGTGTTAGGAAGGTTAGGATGACAACTAATTCTACCCTCTATTTTCTCAGTGACAACTTTTTTTCTCTAGGGCCACTCCTTCCCTTCATTGTTATTTCTCTACCCACTTCTTTTCCACACAAATTCAAGGAAAGTCCTTAGGAGATTGCATTTTTACTTCTTTTCTAAGGAATTTCTCAGATGCTCCCTGAAGAGTTTTTACCTCTAAGCTTTTCCACCTGTTGCTGGAACCTGGTCATCTCTCCCAGGCTGGATGGCCCCTTCCCACCCACTCATTCCCTAACAAACTTAACCTGACTTTTTATCACTTCACTTCTTCCTCACCCAATATGATAGACAATTAGGGGTATCTTTATTTTTTTTAATTATTTTTTATATTTTATTGATTTTTTACAGAGAGGAAGGAAGAGATATAGAGAGCTAGAAACATTGTTGAGAGAGAAATATCGACCAGCTGCCTCCTGCACACCCCCTACCGGAGATGTGCCTGCAATCAAGGTACATGCCCTTGACCGGAATTGAACCTGGGACCTTTCAGTCCGCAGGCCGATGCTCTATCCACTGAATCAAACCAGTTTCAATTAGGGGTATCTTTTTAACACCCGCCCCCCCCCCACACACACACATACACTCTCTCTCCCTCTCTCTCACTCTCTCTCTCTCTTTAGTCATGGGGATATAAAGTACAGCATAGGGAATATAGCCAATAATCCTACTGTGTTTCCCCAAAAATAAGACATCCTCTGAAAATAAGACCTAGTGCATGGAAAGATAAGACGTCTCCTGAAAATAAGACCAAGCGCAACTTTAGAAGAAAAAATTAATATAAGACACTGTCTTATTTTCAGGGAAACAGGGTATCTAATAAAGAGGGGATATGCTAATTGACCCTCATGCTATTGCAAAGATGGCAGTGCCCACAGCCAATAAGGAGGGAATATGCTAATTGACTGCCCCACCCCCAAATAATATAAGAAGAGTCTGACTCAAGAGAAATCGTGGGCTGAAGGCCCTTAGGTAATGGTGGCCCCTCCTTTGTACACTTCCATTGTCTTGGACAATAGCTCAAGGTTTCTATTGAAATGGCTGACTACCACTGAAACCGGTTTGGCTCAGTGGATAGAGCATCGGCCTGTCACAGTGTTAGGAAAGGTCTGCGGACTGAAAGGTCCTGGGTTCCATTCTGGTCAAGGGCACGTACCTTGGTTGCGGGCACATCCCCAGTAGGGGGTGTGCAAGAAGCAGCTGATCGATGATTCTCTCTCATCGATGTTTCTAACTATCCCTCTCTCTTCCTCTCTGTAAAAAAATCAATAAAATGTATTTTTAAAAAATGGCTGACTAAGTTCCTGTGCCACACTTCTCAGAGGTATTTTCTCATTCTTTACAATATGGATAGGCAGGGGATTTTTCAAATCTTGAAGTTCTGCTTCCTTTTTTACTAACAATTAATTTTAAAATAATTTCTTCCTTCATTTTTCCATAAGTAGTCAAGAGGAACCAGGCCCACTCCTTCAACACTTGGCTTAGATAGTTCCTCAGGCAAATACATAATTGCATCACTCACAAGTTTTACCATCCCCAAAACACTAGGACATGAACACAATTCAGTCAAGTTCTTTGCCACTTTATAGCAAGAATGGCCTTTCCTCCCCATCCAATAGCGCGTTACTCATTCCCGTCTTAGACCTCATCAGAGTGGTCCATATTTCTACCTACGTTCTGTTCAAGATGCCTTGCATATTCCCTATGAGGACTGAGGCTTTCTCTGCAGCTCTCCTGTACCTTTTAAAATACAATAGGTACAAGAAAGTTCATTTTCCCTGTCAACTGTTTGGACACCACTGTTGTATTCCCACTGCCTGTTCCAATTCCTCTGATTTTCAGGAATTCTTCGAGAGAAATTGTCATGTGGCTTTTACTAGTAAGATACCTTGTGAGCATAAACTATAGAATAACACTCACAGGTTTAAATGGCTTTCCTAGACATTGGGCACCAGAAATTGTTGTTTTGGGGGTTGGTATAAGATAGGAAAAAAAACATGAGAAAAAGTTCAGAAATATTGAGGGCAGGGGGAAGAGCTCTAAAAGGCAACTTTAAAGAAAGTTATTTTGTCCAAGAATATGTAGCATTACCAAATAAATATCTAGAGAGTGATGGTGAAGAATGCAAAATGGTTTTATAACGGAGTGGAAAAGAAATGGCAGCCTCACTTAAACCTATTCTGTTTAAATATGCAAAGCCCCTGCCGAAACCAGTTTGGCTCAATGGATAGAGCATCGGCTTGGGGACTGAAGTGTCCTGGGTTCGATTCCGGACAAGGGCATGTACCTTGGTTGCGGGCATATCCCCAGTAGGGGATGTGCAAGAGGCAGCTGATCGATGACTCTCTCTCATCGATGTTTCTAACTCTCTATCTCTCTCACTTCCTCTCCGTACAAAATCAATAAAATATATTAAATAAATAAATAAATAAATAAATATGCAAAACCCCTCATGCCATAGAATGCATATACTATATTGCCTAGGAATCAATGAACCTTATTGATGATAGATTAAGGAGGTGGGATAAAGCAAATCAGGGGACACCCCTGGGATTGGATAAAAAATAAAATGATGGCCCTAACCTGTTTGGCTCAGAGGATGGAGCGTTGGCCTGTGGACTGAAAGGTCCCAAGTTTGATTCTGGTCAAGGGCATGTAACTTGGTTGGGGGCACATCCCCAGTGGGGAATGTGCAGGAGGCAGCTGATTGATGTTTCTCTCTCATCAGTGTTTTGAACTCTCTCTCTCTCCCTTCCTCTCTGTAAAAAAATTTTTTTTAAGTATAATGATGGACACATACTTAGGTGGGTGCATGATAATGAAGGCATTTGTGGCATCTGTCCTGGTGTCCAGGACATTTGGTTGTGCCCCAGGGACTCTAGAAAAAGGGAAGTTACAAGTTACTTAGACATTTCAAGGGCTCAGTTAAGGTAAAGGTTGACCTTGTCAGTGAAGATACTGGCCTAGCTGCTTTTAGTTAAAGTTTAATTTCAGACCATCCTTTGTGGCTATGTTAGGTCTCTGAGTTTGCAAGACTGCCATGCAGGCCTCCCCTGAACCTGTCAGGTCAGCATGTGGCCCCTTTCGTCCACACTAGTCTTTTTGGCTATATGAGCCAACAAATCTCTATGCTCAATCCAATTTGAATTTAGTTTCAAAACTGAAAGTCTAAGCTAATACCATCACCATCATAACTGTTATCTGCAGCACCACCACTTCTCCTCCTTCCTGGCGCCAGAAGTAAAAGTCCACTTCCTGAAGTAGAGCCTCATATGATTGCAACACTCAGTCGCATGTGTACCCACAGGAAGTCCAGGGTGGCAGTGTGGGGCATGGCAGTTGAGTAGGAAGCTTTGAGGTGCTTCTAGAGCAGAGGAAACACAACGGCAGAGACCTACCGTTGAGAGACAGACTCTGGCTGCCTGTTCCTGGAATGCTCATCTATTTGATCTCCAAGCTCCAATTACAAAAGCCTTGTTAGACTCAGATTAAAATCACTCTAGTGGATGTTCAACAGGCACCTTGAGCCAATCAGAAACCACCATTTTCTCTTAAAGCTTCTTATTTGCATGCATCATCCTTTTAAATAGCTCAAGCCTAGCAATGATACTGCAGTTCTAAACTGATCCTGAAGCTGACTCAGTTTTTGTAGATGCAAATATTATCACTGAAAATGGTCCAAAAATGTGAGCTAAGACTTTCCAGCAAGTGTAGGGCCAGAAACCGAGGGGAAGAAGTAAACTCTTCAATCATTGTATTATATTAGAAGTAATAAAAAGGACAATCGCAGGTCCGTTTCTTGTAAACCAGGATGGCAGCTCCATGAAAGCAGAGACCATGTTGTTTATTTGGTTGTTTGTTATCATTGTATTTGTAGTGCCCAGCATGATGCCCAGAATGAATGAAGTCGGAAAGATTTGGAAAAGGAAGAACAAATGATGCTCTCAGTCAGGATCAGATAATATCTCTAGGTTTTGTACAGAAGTACAATAGATTGCCTCTACATCTGCTATCTTAACAGAGATTGGGCACCTTGGTCATTTTTGCCTGCCAACATCTATTCCCTTTTTCTAAGAGGTCCCCAATTTCCTTTAGGGAACATCCTCTCCTCCGTACGCGTCCTCTTTTTGGGAGGGTGAATCCTGGTAAGCACCTCCCACACGAAAGGTGAAGAGAGCACATCCTCCTTTTGTTTGCGCCACCCTCCCATTTGGAACAATGTGACCTAGAGTCACTCAACCTGATGATCTCTCCCAGGACTTGGACTCTCGGACAAGAGGCCAAGGATGGAAGAGCTGGTTGGAGCTCATTTATTTTGGTGGTTCGTTCTCCAGACAGTTTCTGCCACAAAACCTTGCTGAAGTTCTTGCTGCCTAGCCCACTGGAGCCCCTTACTTTGTCTAAGCCTGGTCTCTCAGCCTCCAGCCAGGTCTCTGAGCTGCTAATGACCTTCCAATGAATTCCCTTTTGTGTAAGTAGGCCTAGATTGAGCCTTAACTTGGACTGCACACAACCAAGACCTTTTTCTGATAGTGCAGGTGGGCTGCTACTCCGGCTCAATAATCTGGTTTCTCTCACTTCATTTCTTTTCCTAGGCTGGAGTTCTGCCCTTTAAGAAATGCAGTCTTGGAAGCTTCCTCTTTTTTCTTTTTTCTTTTTTAATATATTTTATTGATTTTTTACAGAGAGGAAGGGAGAGTGATAGAAAGCTAGAAACGTCAGTGAGAGAGAAACATCAACCAGCTGCCTCTTGCACTCCTCCTACCAGGGATGTGCCCGCAACCAATGTACATGCCCTTGACCAGAATCAAACCTGGGACCTTTCAGTCCGCAGACCAATGCTCTACCACTGAGCCAAACCGGCTTCGGCGGAAGCTTCCTCTTTTAATATCCATTCCAAGCAATGGTTATTTGTCCTTTCCATTCCCATTCCTTGTAATGGAGAGTGATAAGGTTGTTCCTTCCTTCTCTGCAGCAAATCCTCCTTTCCTGTAACTGATTCCTCACCTCCAGCAGTTTGACTTTGTGCTTTGGCCATCGCTGATTTTTTGGTCAAGCATTAGACATCTTACCCTAAACTGGACCAATCGGATTTCTCTTTTCTGGTAGTTTATGTTTGACCTAGGGAATGTGAAAGTTGTTGGTTGTTGGGAGCTGAGCCTCACAAGAATCTTGATGCTAAGAGGAAGGTCTGTAATTTTTGTTTCTGAGGTTTCAGATTTTTTTTCTGGGTCCTAACACTTACCTATCTTGAGGAGAGTTCCAATAAATCGGCCTTTCTTGATTAAGTTTTCTATTATTAGCTTACGTTATCTGCAACCAAACAAATCTTAATTAATAATCTCCAGCCAAAACCGGTTTGGCTCAGTGGCTAAAGCATCAGCTTGTGAACTGGAAGGTCCCAGGTTCGATTCCAGTCAAGGGCATGTACCTTGGTTGCCAGCACATCCCCACTAGGGGGTGTGCAGGAGGCAGCTGATCGATGTTTCTAACTCTCTATCCCTCTCCCTTCCTCTCTTGTAAAAGATCAATATATATAAAAACAATCTCCATGTGATAAAAGCCTCTTTGGAGATACTGGCAGATTTTATTCATTCATTATTTATTGGGTACTTACTATGTGCACAGTGCTAGGTGCTATGAACCTAAAAATGAATTTGACAATTCCCTGAACTCAAGGAGCCTGCTCTCTGTCTAGTTGGGATATAATTGTATTCAATCATTCATTCATTCTTTTAATAAATAATTCATTCATTCAACTAATAATCACCAGTACTTATTCAATATTATGTAATAGATCCTGATACTAAATGCTTTCCTATTAAGTATGTCCCATTTTACAGAGGAAGGAACTGAGTCACAGAGAGGTTAGGCAATTTTGCCAAAGTCACAAGGCTTCTAAGTGCTAGAGCTGGATCTCCAATCCTCTCTAACCACAGAACTCTGGCTTCTCACCACTGTGCAACCTCCCTTTCAAAATAGAATCCCAAAGCAGTGTCCCACATGCTTACACAAGTGTGTGGAGGTTGGAGGTCAACAGAGGTTTTACAGTTAAACTGGCTTGAGCAATCTTGGAGGAAGAGGAGAGTTGTAACCCTGGTGCATATGAATTTTGCATATGAACTCAGCAAAATGATGATGAGGCTGCTTATGCATCTGGGAGGAGTTGTTTTTCAGCCTACATGGAGCCTGGGGTGTTTCCTACTGTCGTCTGAGGCATCCTTTTTGTGATTTAGCAATGGCGTACAAGGTCATCATTGTGTGGTGTATTATTGATGCTCACAAAAGGCTTCTGAGGTAGTACTATTAACTTCTTAAGATGGGTGAAGAAACCAAGGCTGATGTTGCATGACTTGTCCAAGACCACACATAGTGAATAAGTGGCAGAACTAGACAAGGGCCTGGTATTCTGCCCTCCGGAGGGAGAGATTGGCTAACAGGATACCTCTAATCCAGTCAGGCTTCTTTACTCTGAGTCTCCAATTTAAGGCTTTGCTCTTTACAGCCTCTTCATCTGAGCTTCTGAGGGCTCCCTCTCCCAGATACACCCTCTCATTCTTTCTCATTTCCATCTTTCTAAATCCTGATCATCCTTAAGATTAAGCTCATCCCACATCATCCTCTCAAGTGGTCTCCAAATTCATTCAGCCCATTACCTGAATGTCAATTAAAATCCCTTAACCATGTTTCCAACCAGATTTTTGCCCTGAAAGTGTCTTATTTATAAAGTCTAGATCAGTGGTCAGCAAACTGTGGCTCGCGAGCCACCTACGGCTCTTTGGCCCCTTGAGTGTGGCTGTTCCACAAAACACCAGGTACGGGGATGCACATAGAGTGCGATTGAAACTTCGTGGCCCATGCACAGAAGTCGGTTTTTAGCTCTCGAAAGAAAGTTCAATAGTTGTACTGTTGATATTTGGCTCTGTTGACTAATGAGTTTGTCAACCACTGGTCTAGACTCATCACTGTCATCCAGCATTCCTCATCAAAACTCCTGTTGACTAATCTCTCGAGCCTTCAGTAGGCCTTTTATTGTTGTTTACTATGTGTATATCTTATCTTTCACTAGAATGTGAGGCACAAACCACATGCTTCTTGTTTAGCTTCATACACCTATGGCAAACTTGGGTTCTTTTGGATCATGTTGTTTGTTAGTTCAAACAGGATATGTGTTCTGCCCACCTGCTGTTAGATTGTTTAGCTCCCAAATCATGCAAATCTGCTAACTTGTCAGACCCCCTTTCTAACGCTCCTGGAGGGTGGGAAAAGAATATAGGGGCTCTCACAGGCACCAGCAATTAATAATAACCAACACTTAATAATGTTTATTACTTGCCAGGTCCTGTACAAAACACATTACATGTATTAACTTATTAAATCCTTAGAATGGCTATTACCCCCCTGAACAGATGAAGATGTATAGAGGTCACTCTGCTTGTAAGTGGTGCAGCCAGGATTCAAACGCAGCTTGAGTTGAGTCCATACTTTTAACTCCGACATTAAATTCTTTATGGGTAATCAAAAATCTCTTGCTATAGTATACATCCATTTCCTTTCTTTCTAACCTATGTAGGAAAAGAGGATTAATGGAGTGAAAAAATAACACAGAATTTATTATACTTCTAGTGTGAGCCATATATTATGATAGGTGCACAATGCTTTATTAAAATAATTCTTGCAGCCCTAACCAGTTTGACTCAGTGGATAGAGCGTCAGCCTTCAGACTAAAGGGTCCCAGGTTCGATTCCAGTCCAGGGCATGTGCCTTGGCTGTGGGCACATCCCTGATGGGGGGTGTGCAGGAGGCGGCTGGTCGATGTTTCTCTCTCATTGATGTTTCTCTCTCATTGATGTTTCTAGCTCTCTATCCCTCTCCCTTCCTCTCTGTAAAGAAATAAATGAAATATATATTTTAAAAATTCTTGCAATGAGTCTATGAAGCAGGAAGTATTAACTCCATTTTAAAGAATGAGGCTCCTGCTGAAACCGGTTTGGCTCAATGGATAGAGCGTCGGCCTGCGGACTGAAGGGTCCTAGGTTTGATTCCTGTCAAGGGCATGTACCTTGGTTGCGGGCACATCCCCATTGGGGCTGTGCAAGAGGCAACTGATCAACGTTTCTCTCTCATCAATGTTTCTAACTCTCTATCCCTCTCTCTTCCTCTCTGTAAAAAAATCAATAATATATAAAAGAATGTGGCTCCTAAAGTTGTTAAATATTCAAGGTTTAGCTTCCAGTTATTGGCAGAGTTGGAAGGAAACCAGATTTCCTGACTTTCAAGGAAGTGCTCTTTAAAGGAAATTGAACACAAAAAATTGATAGAGACAGTGTGGAGGGCAAAGAGACATTTGAACGATTACTTAAAAAATGTGTTAATGCATTAACGTATATGATTGTTTAACCACTACACTGTACACTTGTAACTAATACAAATTAATATAGAATGTAAATTATAATTGAAAAATAAGGTTTAAAAATATGAAAAAAAAATGTAGGCAGGTGGGGAAAAAAGATAAGTGTTAATGAAAACGGAATAATGGTGAGATAATGTAAAATATTCTATTCTTAGAACACCCATAGAGGAATTAAGTAAATAAAGGAGCACTATCTTGGCCTGGAATTACACCCGAGAATTTACCCGGAGGCAAGAGATAGGGGGCGCCAGCTGTCCAGGAGAACTGGGGAACCCGCTTCGGTGACGGGCTCGACCCCCTTTTTTACCCTCACACTCTAATTGGCTCATTCTCTTAGGCCCCGCCTCCTCGTCAGGGTGGACTATTAAACATAAGCCGAGCCAACCGGGTGCCGGGTCCACGAGTCCCTCCTAAAGGCCCCTGGACAAGGCGGCCAGCTCTACTCTCGCCTCTGATTGGCCAGGCGACAGCATGGGTCCCGCCTCCTCCTCCTCCAGATTGGTCAGCGGTCCGTAATGTCCTGACCCTCCTTTCAGCGCCCCCGCCCGGACTTCCCGCAGGCGGCCGGGCCTCCCCGGGAGCGGGCCCCGCCCCCCTGTGACAGCCGGGAATTGGCGGCAGCGTGCAGCCATTTCCGGTTTCGGGGAGGTGGGTGGGGTGCGGAGCGGGATTCGGAGCTGCCGCCGCCTAGGCCACCGCCTACAGAGTCTGCCTTGCGCCTGGTGCTGCCTGGACCATGCGGCCGGAGCCAGGAGGCTGCTGCTGCCGCCGCCCGCTGCGGGCGAACGGCTGCGTGGCGAACGGGGAGGTGCGGAACGGGTACGTGAGGAGCAGCGCCGCTGCCGCCGCCGCCGCCGCCGCAGCCGCAGCCAGCAAGGTACGGTGGGAGCGGGCGGCCGGGCCGGGGCCGGGGCTCCGGGACCCCGCGAGCTGGCACCTGCACGGAGCCGGCGGAGGAGGCGGCCGGGCGGGGTGAGGTCGCGATGACCGTCCGCCGGGTGCGCGTCCGGCAGCGGCGGCTCAGGTGTGTGCTCGAGCGGCTCCTGGCGCTAGCTAGCCGGGCCTGTCGCGAGCTGGAGCCTTCAAGGGCAGCACGGGAGCTCCCCGGTCTCTCCTTGTTTCGAGGTACTCCTCTCCAGTGCCTGGAGGTGTAGGGTGTGCTCCAAGTCCGGGTACTTTTCCTCTCTCCAATGGGGCCAGAAATGCGGAGGCAGGGTTGACTCCTCGGACCCTGGAGGAACCGCTTAGGGTGCTCTCGATTCTCCCCAGGCGCCTTCCTCACGCCCTCGTGGTGGTTGCTTCCTCTTGGAGCCCTGAAGCCCTCCTAGGAAAACCATCCTGGGCTTCTCGGAAGGCAAAGAAAGTTAAGAGGTGGTACCAGGCGGAAACGAAATTAGTCACTTCCTACCACACACCCTACCCCTTCTGCAAGCGAGACATTGGACCAGCCGCCTGGAAGTAAACCAGGTCCGGTGCCTCGAGAGCGTTCAGCCCTTCGCCCGTGGTGAGACCTCATTCATCCCAGGCTCCAGGCTGAGGGAGGTGGTCCACTGGGCCCTTAGAGCGGCAGTTCTGTCACCCAAAGGGGGGTTGTTTAACCTGGCAGTGACTTGTGATGACTCTATTCTAATTAACCGAGGCTGAATCACCCAGCAAATCCAGGCAGTTCTGAAATATTTTGAAAAGTTTTCAAATCGAGACTATTTATTAACCTTTGAATTCCCAATTCTCTGGAGTGGTATAGTCTGCTGAAATGTGCTCTTAAAGACACACCGGTTAAAAGGATGTAAGATCAGTGTTGCTGGTTCAGAGTGCTGTGATATTTGCAATTGTCTTTCATACTTTTATAAGTCTGTTCAGATATTCAAACTCCCTCCCCCCCCCAAAAAAAAGTAATCTGTTCCCTGTATTAGGCTTGTGACTGTGGTTTAATTTGGGCTTTCACATAAATATCTGGCAGGCTCCTCCCCCTATCAGTAGATATTCTAGATAGGCCTGTTGCTGTTTGGTGTGAAACAAAATAAAACATTTCTCCAGGTCATGTTGAGAGAAGAAGACATATTACTAAGAGTTGGGGAGAGAAAATATGTGTAAGAGATTTGACCTCCCCAGCATTTGTAAGGCGTAAGGCAGTATAATACTAAATTCAAAAGATTTGTTTTCATTCTTTAAATAAATAACTGTGTGAGAGAGGAAATGATAAGAATGGACTCATTAGCCAAAACCGGTTTGGCTCAGTGGACAGAGCGTTGGCCTTCGGACTGAGGGGTACCAGGTTCAATTCCGGTCAAGGGCACGTTCCTTGGTTGCGGGCACAACCCCAGTGGGGGATGTGCAGGAGGCAGCTGATCAATGTTTCTCTCTCATCCATGTTTCTAACTCTCTAACCCTCTCCCTTCCTCTCTGTAAAAAACCAATAAAATATATTTTTTGTTTTAAAAAAAGGAATGGGGAGGGGCAATGTTAAAGTATGTACACAGATAATTTAATAATAATAAAAAAAATAATAAAAGGAATGGGCTCATTATAAGCACTGGGAGTAATTGTTTTCCTAGACATGTCAGTGGCTAGTAAGACAAAATTGTGGTATAGAATGTAACAGGGAAACCTAACAGGAGGAGTCAGAAAATACACTGCAGGTGAATGAGTGATTTATTTATTTATTTATCAATTAGTTTGTTGTTTCATCTCTTTATGCATTCATTGGTTGGTTCTTGTATGTGCTCCAACTGGGGCTTGAACCTGCAACCTTGGTGTATCAGATCGATGCTCTAACAACTGAGCTACCCCGCCAGGGCCCAGTGGGTTATTTAAAAGGGAAAAGGAAATTGAGAGAAAGGTATTCACATTTTCCAGGTGTTTTGTGTTTAAGTGTTCTATTCACTTATCATAGGAGTTATGTTCTGATTTAGTAGTAAATTAAACTTCTCCCTCCCATAATTCCTAACAGTTGAGCATTAGTAAGCATAATGTTTCTTCAGCATTGCCGACCAATATGATGAAGAAATATCAAGTTGTTAAAATGAAACTTTAAAATCTTCCTGACTTTCCTAATATATTTTAGGGGGAAATTCCTCTCAAAGCACTATGATGGTATTTGGGAGAATGCTCTAATGGAGTACCCTAAAGAATGTTTAGGGCTGCTTCTAGGAAGTCTTTTTAAAACAAAGAATTTAAGTATATTGCTTTATACACTAATATGAGAATATTGTGTGAGTTTTTTTCTTTCCTTTTATGCAAAAGAGATTTTTGGTAACTTCATGAGAACAAGAACATCTTAAAAATACATTTTAGTTTGGCCGGCATGGTCAGTGGTTGAGTGTCAACCCATGAACCAAGAGGTCACTGTTTGATTCCTGGTCGGGCACATGACCAGGTTGTGGGCTCAATCCCCAGTGGGAGACTTGCAGGAGGCAGCCGTTCAATGTGGTTTAAACATCATTCATGTTTCTATCTTTCTCTCCCTCTCCTTTCCTCTCTGAAATTATATATATATTAGTTAATCCTCACCTGATGATATTTTTCCATTGATTTTTTTTTTTTTTTTTTAAGAGAGAGAGTGGAAGGGAAGGGGAGAGACAGAGAGAGAGAGAAAATCAATGTGAGAGAGACACATCAATTGGTTACACCTCTCACAGATGCCCCAACCAGGGTTGGGGACTAAACCTGCAATGGAAGCACATGCCCTTGACTGGAATCATTACACAGGTTGACACTCTTGTCTACTGAGCCAAATCAGATGGGGCCTTTAAAATATTTTTTAAAGTTAGTTTTGTTTTATTTAAAGTGATATGCTACTGTTCTAACTACGATCTGCAGTTTCTGTGGGATATGTGTGCCATAAAAATACACATAAGATGTTAAATACTGGGAACATCTGTAATGCTTTCAAAAATGAAGATAAATTAAAAAAAAAAAGATGTTAAATGCACAGGTGTGCATCATGCTCTTACTACAAATTTATAGTACAACATGTTTTTAAACCCAATATATAAGTTCATTTCCTCACATATTCCTACATTTATCTTTTATGAACAGGAGAGAAGTTAGAAACTTCTAAAATCTCTTTACATTCTCCAGAGTCTATGTATTTGAAAGGATGAATGTGTAACTGGAACCCAAGGTAGGCTGCCTGCTGCCACAAAAACCAAACTTATTAGACAGATGCTGGTGAAAAAGAGGTTTTATTCAAGTGTCAGTCACCTGAGGAGGTAGGGGATTCTTGTCGCAAAGCCCTTCTCAACATCTCAGTGCAGACAAAATTTTTATAAGGAGGGAGAGGCAAAGCAGAACAAAGAAATCAAGGGAAGGGGGTTGAAAAATTCTCTATGTGCAGCCCCGCACAGTCCATTCTAGTAAGACCTTTAAAACTGCTCAAGTGATAACCTAGTGTGGGCCATCCTGGTTCTTCGTCATCCTGGTTCTTCGTCATCCTGCTTCTGCGTTTGAAGGTCAGCAAGTCTCCTGGGACTGGGATGACTGAAGGTTGGAGTTTGTAACTTCTGAAATTAGTTCCTAGGATTATTATACATACGTACTGTTTATTTATAAGCTACGTATTAGTCAGAATCAGCATTTACAGGAACAGTGTCAGAAAAATAGTGGGTTGGTTACAAATGTACAGATGCTCAACTTACAATGGGGTAACATTTTCTGTTGTTTTTTTTCCCCTTTGGTGATAGCTGAGAGATAATAGGAAATATAGGATGTGACAAAAATGTATGCACATTTTGAATATAATTATAAAGGCATTGTTATTAAAATGCATTTCATTTAACAACTATTAGCTGTTAAAGTGTACAAACATTTCTTGGGACACCATATATATTCGGTATAATAAAAGCCCAGTGACTGAATGGTGGAATGACCAGAACAACTGATCGACCAGTTGCTATGATGTGCACTAACCACCAGGGGGCAGATGTTGCTGCCGTGCCCCTCTACCCCCTGGTCAGTGTGCTACCACAGTGGGAGCACAGCTCCGCTGACCAGGATGAATGGCTGTTCCCATTGTGAACCCTGGGCCAATGGGGAGGAACACGGGCTGCAATTATCACTTCCTTGCCCCAAGCTCCTCATCGCTCCCTGCCACCTCCTGTGGGCATGCTCCATGGAAGATGCCGGACAAGGGAGCAGCCGCTCAGAGGACAGGTCCACTGGGGCTCTGCTGATGGGACGAGCGGTGCTCCCACAGCGGGCCAATCTCCGCAGGTCACACTCCCCACCGGTGCACAAATCCTGTGCACCAGGCCTCGAGTGTGTGTGTGTGTGTGTGTGTGTGTGTGTGTATCTCCACTGTTTCTGGCACAGAACTCCCAAAACCTGTGTGATTTCTTAAGTGAGAAGTGTATTAAGAGCATGTTTTGTTCTAATATTTGATCTTTGACCCTGATTCCTAACCACAGAGTCCCTAAATCTCTTGGCGTGTTCTGGGTGACCATGGTGTCTTTTGTTCTGATCATGATGTTCTTTGTTCTGACTCTGGGTGGGCTCCTGGTTGGGGGCTGGTCACCAGAAGGACTAAGCCATGATTAGAAGCTTGGAATGCTCAGCCCTACCTTCTGTTTTCCAGAGAGGAAGGAGGGGCTGGACATGGACTTAATGATTGATCATGCCTATATACTGAAGCCTCCTCCATAAAAATTCCCAGAAGTCCGGGGTTCAGAGAGCTTCTGGGTTGCTGAACACATGGAGGTGCTGGGAGAGGAGCATACCCTTTTCCCACACACCTTTCCTTCTCTTCAAACTAGATGCTCACTCATATCTTTTATATCTTTTTATAATAAACTAGTAAACAGTAAATAAACAATTTCCCTGAGTTCTGTGCACTGCTCTAGCAAATTAAACTGGAGGAGGGGGATGGTGGATACCTCCAATTTATAGTTGATCTTGAGAAGCACAGGTGACAATCTAGATTGTCAATTGGCATCTGAAGTTGGGGGATGGGAGATAGTTTTATGTGACTGAGCCCTTAACCAGTGGAATGTGATGATATCTCCAGGTGAGTAGCATTAGAATTGAGTTAATTGTAAGACACTGAATTGTTGTCCAGGTGTTGCTTGCTGATGTGAAAACACATGCTTATTGCCCCCCATTCTGGTGTCAAAAGTGTTGTTGTGAGTGTAACACATTAGTGGGAATAAATGAGAAACATCACAGGAGTGCTGGTGTTAGTTTTTTTCTTTACATTAGTCATTCTCAGGGGGTAGACATTACTGTTTTTTAAATGTTTTTATTCTTAGAGGAAGGGAAAGGGACAGAAGAAGAAACATCGATGTAAGAGAGAAACATTGACCTGCTGCCTCCTGCATGCCCCCCACCAGGGACTGAGCCCCAAACTGGTGACCTTTTGGTGCACAGGATGGCACTCAGCTAACTGAGCCACACGATCCAGGATGATATTACTGTTATCACTGGTTTTTTTGTTTTGTTTTGTTTTTTTGTTATCACTGTTTTTTAATGATGACAGTAGATAGGGTTCACAAGGAAGCATAGCAATAAAGCAGTAATTTTTCCTCCCTACCATTCAGAGGAATGAGAAAAGGGTCATCAGTCTTTAATGGAGGTAAAGAGTTCTATTAGCATTAGGGAAACTTTGAAAGAGAATTGGAAGCTCTGGCAGAATTAGAACTGGAAGGAACCTTTAGGGGGTTATGTAGTTCAGTCTCTTTATCTCTTTGTAGGATTTTATTAAAACTAATCTTTTTTAAAATTTTATTTTATTGATTTTGTACAGAGAGGAAGGGAGAGAGACAAAGAGTTAGAAACATCAATGAGAGAGAGTCATTGATCAGCTGCCTCTTGCACACCCCCTACTGGGGATATGCCCACAACCAAAGCACATGCCCCTGACTGGAATCGAACCCGGGACCTTTCAGTCCCCAAGCCGACGCTCTAACCATTGAGCCAAACCAGTCTCGGCTATTAAAACTAATCTTAATAGATGATTCCATCCTATTTTTAAAAACCTCTGGAGGATTTGCAGGAAATTTTCTCATCAGCATGTTACAGTATTCAGTGATCTTAATTTCCAAGAGTTGGGATGGTTTTTTTTTAAAGCTCCTTGTTAATGGCACTTTTTTAAAAAAGATCTTTAATTTCTTTATAGAACCTTGTGAGATGTTCCTTAATTAGTTAATGAGTATAGAAGGAAAAAAAATATCTGCTTTTGAGTAAATTTTTAACCTAACTTTCTTTTCTTTAATAGTAATTTTAATGAGATATTAGGAGGATGATAGCCTTTTAGCTACCAAAATAAGTAAGATTCTAAAAGAGGAATTAAGGTACAAGTTATGTTCTTATTTAAGTAATAAGCCAGGAGAAATAGGAAGAACAAAGTGCTGGTCCTGCTTCTTATAAGGTTCTTAGAAGGCTGCAAATGAATAATTAATGAAGGATGGTTTACTAAATAGCTACTAGCTTTTGTTTCCACTTAATAGAAACCGTAACTCTGAAAATAAGTTATGAGACAAGAACAGGAGGAGCTAGAATGTCCAGTATACCTGTTCAGGTTTCCCAGGGCCTGATGAGACACTGGAAGACCCCAAGGCTTTGCAAAAATGTTGCATCAATAACTGTTTACAACTTCTGGGACTGAGTTATTGTTTCAAATGTTTTTGTTCCAACAGGAAGAGCATTTCTATCTGGAGCTGAAAGATTCCAGAGTTATTTGATGAACTCAGGAATTATCTAATAAAAATTCTTGAGAAATGAGACCAGTGAACTTGGATATTCAGGGAAGGCACACTTGCCTGCTTTTTAAAGTTGGCCTAGGTGCCCTAGGAACTTCCTAGTGGTCAGAGCAAGATAGTTAATTGGTTGAGATTCAATTAGATTCAATTTTTGAAAGAAAGAAGCAGTGTTTATTGGCAGAATAGACAATTGAGAGGAATGGGTAGAGGCTGTGTTTGCATTCTGAGTGGGTGTGCCTTCTTTGATTAAATACATGGTTTGTGGCATCAAAAGTCAGTTGGCTTCTGAATAGCTTCTAAGAAGCCTTCAATAATGTAGTTTGTGTTTTGTGACTGATTAAGCAAATACGCCTTTTGCTCTTGACCCATTTAATTTCAGAAAATCTAGCTTATTTTTATTGTCTTTAAGATTACCTTCAAGACCCATTATGAATGTTAAAGTGGGTATTTTTTCCTTGTATTTTAAAATAACTTTTGTTTCTGATTAGAAATAATGCATGTCTATCATAAGGCCCTAAATATTGGGATATCCCTGTGTTGGGGGTTCATTTTTAAATATTGTTAGTTGTAAATCAGTCTGCTTTCTGAAATAAGCATACAATTTAGTAAAAATGGGCAAAAGATAGGAATTGGCAATTTGTAGGGAAAAAACTTGATTGAAAAATAAATATATGAATATGTTCATTCTCACTAGTTTTTGAGTTACTGTAAGTTAAAACAGTGAGATAATGTTTTCATCTTTTCCAATTCGAAAACTATTAAAATGTGACCGTATTAAATGTTGACAAAATTTTAGCAATGGAAATGTGTATGTGGGTGCTCTTACTATAAAATGGTACAGTTGCTTTGGAGAACAGTTTCTAGAAAAGTTGAGATATGCATATTTATAATGATTGTCCTACTAAGCGTCTATTAGATATATATGATAGCAGAGGTTTTCAAATCTTTTTATTTCAACCCACACCAAGAAGTAACATCTTTATATCACAACCCAGTGCACCCATAATGTATGTATATTTTATGTGCTTTACATATTTTTAAAATATATATTTTATTGATTTTTTTTACAGAGAGGAAGGGAGAGAGATAGAGTTAGAAACATCAATGAGAGAGACACATCGATTAGCTGTCTCCTGTACACCCTCTACTGGGGATGTGCCCGCAACCAAGGTATATGCCCTTAATGGGAATCGAACCTGGGACCCTTCAGTCCACAGTCCATCGCTCTATCCACTGAGTCAAACTAGTTTCAGCTGCTTTAAATGTTTTATGTCTACATATATATAACTGAAACAAGGTTTCACAAATTAGTGTTTATCCATGTAACACTGATCATCTGATTATCTTTATTCTGTACTACTCAATGAGAGTTTTAAACTGCAAGTTTAAAATACGCTGATCACAAATCAGTGAATTGACTTCATGAATCACTGATTGGCTGTAACCCACAGTTTGAACATTACTAGGGCTGTTATAACAAAGTACCACAGAATAGGTGGCTTAAACAACAAAAATGTGTTTTCTCATAGTTGTGGAGACTAAGAGGTTTGGGCAAGGTTGGTTTCTTCTAATGCCTCTCTCCTTGACTTGTAGATGAACCTCTTCTCCCTGTATCCTTACCTGGTCTTCCCTTTGTGTCCAAATTTCTTCTTATAAGGACACTAGTCATTGGATTAGGACCTACCCTAATGACCTCATTTTAATGTAATTATCTCTTTAAAAACCTTATCTCCAAATATAGTCACATTTGATGTATTGGGGTTAGAACTTAAAGTATCAATTTGGGGGGGTTAGTTCAGCCCATAAGACAATGTTTTCCCAACAGATTCTGCTCACGGTCACAGGAGACATATTTAAGAATGTTTACTGTAAAAATCAACAAGCCCAACAACTGGTGTGGCTCAGTGATAGAGCATTGACCTAAGAACCACAAGATCAGGGCACATGCCAGGTTGCGGGCTTGATCTCCAGTGTGGAGCATGCAGGAGGCAGCCCATCAATGATTCTTATCATTGATGTTTCTCTCCCTCTCCTTTCCTTTCTGAAATCAATAAAAATATTTTAAATACATTTTTTAATTGATTTCAGAGAGGAAGGAAGAAGGAGATAGAAACATCAATGATGAGAAAGAATCATCGTTCTACCCTGGAGATCAAGCCCAAACCCAAGCATGTGCCCTTGACCAGAATCGAATCTTGGATCCTTCAGTCCTCAGGCCAACACTCTATCCACTGAGCCAAACCAGCTAGGGCAATAAAAATATATATTTTTAAATCAACAAAGACAGTCATACAGTGCAATACCAGATAGTAGTGAAAAGGTGAATTGCTCTCTATATTATGAACTTGGGTAAATCTCAGGTACATACTGTAAAAAGTTGCAGATAAATACATACAGAATAATGTGATTTTAAGGACTAAAAACATGCAGAACTATATGGCTATGTATTTTTATAGTAAAGGTATTTTTAAATTAATGGGAATGATAAACACCAAATTAAGAGTAACTTCTAGCCAAAACCGATTTGGTTCGGTGGATAGAGCGTCAGCCTCTGGACTGAAAGGTCCCAGGTTCGATTCCTGTCAAGGGCATGTACCTTGGTTGCAGGCACATTCCCAGTGGGAGGTGTGCAGGGGGCAGCTGATTGATGATTCTCTCTCATCGATGTTTCTCTCTGTCCCTATCTCTCCCTCTCTGTAAAAAATCAATAAAATATATTTAAAAAAAAAGAAAAAGAAAAGAGTAACTTCTATACTTACAGCGAAGAAGTGAAATAACACTTCCCCAGGGCAAATTTCTTAAAAGGACAAATTTCATGTGGCTCTCCCATACCTCCCGACTTCACATCCTGCCAAGTCACTCCAGCCAAGCTGGCCTTTCTGCTTTTTCCTGAACACATCAAGCATGCTTGCCTCAAGGCTTTTGCCCTTTTTACATTGGCCTGAAAAATATTTTTTCCTTAGTTCATTTCTGCAATCCTTGTAGGTTTCTGCTTACCCCTTACATCCTTCAGACAACATGTCCCTGTCTAAAATGTTTTCCACTTATTACTATATTTTTCTAGTTACAGCATTTATAATTGCCTGATATTAAATTATGTATCTTTCTGCTTATTTATTGTCTGCCTCTCTCACCAGAATATATGCATTTTAGTGCTCAGATAATGCCTACCTTATAATAGGGACTCAATGAGTATTGATGGAGTAAATGAATGAGGGAAAGAATGAATGGTAACCTCAGTGTTTTATTTAAAGGAAAAATAAGATCTAAATCATATAAGCTAGTTGTTAAATTTTGATAAATATAAGTGTTGAGTATATTTTTATCTATTTTTAAAAATTATAGTATGGTATTTTATATGTGCTTGCTTGTTGATGAAAACCAGTTTCCCAAAATAATATAAACATGCTAGAGGCCCAATGCACGAAATTTGTGCAAAGGGCTCAGCCCTTGGAGCCCTGGTCCATCCAGCAGGTCATGTGGCTGTCCGGTCTAATTAGCATATTACACTTTTATTATTATACTAGTAGATAAGAGAAATAGGTTGTGCCAGTAAAGAAACTCATACCATAATTTTTAGTGTTCCAGGTTTCCAGGTGGTTAAAATAATAGGGGCTTACTGAAGGTTCTTACTAGGAAGGGTGACTGCTCATGAGGAAGAGTGGGAAGTGGTCAGTGACGTTCCTAATAGTCTGGAAATGGAACGGACACACTTCAGTATATTTAATCACCTTTCTGTTAGCTCTTCTAAGAAGCAGCATGGCTAGTAATCACTTCTGCAGCACCCCTTCCAATAGTCTTACAAGGAGTGTAAGCTGTGAGATGCTGATTGGTGCTTCCGAGGAAAGGAAACCTATCAGCTTTGACTTTCTTTCTGCCTTGCCACTCTCTCTCACCTTGACTTGGAATGCCAAGAAGCTGGGCTGAGAAACCTGGCCTGTGATCACTGATTAGACTGTAACAGAACTACCTGTGGAGACTCCAGCTGTATGTGCTAAAGGTAATTGATATCTCTATCACCTCCTACATAAGCATGGCTTGTGTAGAGGCAAAGGAAGCAGGTTATTTCCAGTACATCTAAATTACTTCTGGTTTCCTAAAAAGACATCTTTTTTTTAAAGAGGAAATTCATATAACATCATTTATCTGCATTCTAGGATAGCTAGTAATATGAATAGCAAAAACTGCTAATTATATGAATAGAAAAATAAGCATGAAGGGTGAGTTTGAAGTGAAATTCTAATATTAAGCCACTTGATGATTTTAAAACAATCAGATTAAATTGTAATATCTCTGATATAATCCAGAGAAAATTTGATTCATAGAAAATCTCAGGAATATGATTAAGAAATGCCAATAAGTGGGAAAGGTAAAGACTTGGATTCTAGTCCCAACTTTGAATTTAACTTTTTTGTGACTAGACAAATTGCTTAATCTCCTTTCCTTGATTTTGCCATTTCATCCTATATAATAAAGAGGCAATATGCAAATTGGCCATCACTCCAACACACAAGATGGCAACCCCCAAGTGGACACAAGTTGGCTGCCACAAGATGGCCAGCAGGGGAGGGCAGTTGTGGGTGATCAGGCCAGCAGGGGAGGGCAGTTGGGAGGGACCAGGCCTGGAAGGGAGGGCATTTGGGGGCGACCAGGCTGGCAAGGGAAGGCAGTTAGGGGTTACTGGGCCATCAGGGGAGGAGGGCATTCAGGGGTGACCAGGCCATCAGGGGAGTGCAGTTAGGGGCAATCGGGCCAGCAGGGAAGCAGTTAGGTATCAATCAGGCTGGCAGGAGAGAGGTTAGGGGGTGATCAGGCTGGCAAGCAAAGAGGTTAGGGGCAATTAGGCAGGCAAGCAGGTAAGCAGTTGGGAGCCAACAGTCCTGGATTGTGAGAGGAATCCCAGATTGGAGAGGGTGCAGCCTGGGCTGAGGGACAGCCCCGCCCACACACACACACACACACACACACTAATTTCATGCACTAATTTCGTTTAGTTTATTTATTTTTTTAAAATATATTTTTATTGATTTTGTACAGAAAGGAAGGGAGAGAGATAGAGAGCTAGAAACATCGATGAGAGAGTCATCGATCAGCTGCCTCTTGCACACCTCCTACCGGGGATATGCCCACAACCAAGGTACATTCCCTTGACCGGAATCGAACTCGGGACCTCTCAGTCCCCAAGCCGACACTCTATCCATTGAGCCAAATGGGTTTCGGCTAATTTCGTTTAGTTTAAATATAAATCCCTTTAATCAGTATTCTTTAAAATAGTTTTTGTTATTTTTTTATCTCAAAAACCATATATGCATATTTGAAAGTAGTTAGAAAAATGGATCTTGAAAGTTCTCATAAAAAAATTATGTAACTATGTATGTATGATGTTATCTGGACTTTTGTGGTAATCATTTTACAGTATAGTATGCAAATATATCAAATTATGTGTTATACACCTGAAAGTCATGTGTTGTTACATGTCAATTATACCTCAATAAAAAATACCCCACAAAAATGTTAATCTTTGCATCGTTTTGCTGTCTTAAAAAAATCTGCAGACTTCTTGAAGACAGGAATTTTAAAAAATATATATTTTATTGATTTTTTACAGAGAGGAAGAGAGGGATAGACAGTTGGAAACTTTGATGAGAGAGAAACATCGATCAGCTGCCTCCTACACACCCCCTACTGGGGATGTGCCTGCAACCAAGATACATGCCCTTGACCGGAATCAAACCCGGGACCTTTCAGTCCGCAGGCCATCGCTCTATCCACTGAGCCAAACCGGTTTCAGCTTGAAGACAAGAATTATCTTTTACTCATATCAACTACACTTGACATATATAGAGAAATGAAATATTTTTTGAATGAGTGAAAAAGGAAGATAATTATGATGATTTTGAGCTCCTTGGTAGAATGGGACTCTGGGTTCTTAGGAGAGACTTTGATGTATGAAAATTATTTTTGCAGTTTTGGAAATGTCAAAAAATTAAATGGGAGGAATCTCCACTTCTCAGCAGGTGAAATTAAAGGGAGGAAGGAAAGATCAGGTTGAGAGAGATTTCCCAAGGCTAGCAGTGCTGAAATAATAGGTGAATGTGTAGACTACTGTACACTGTGC
This sequence comes from Pipistrellus kuhlii, assembly GCF_014108245.1. Lineage (NCBI taxonomy): Eukaryota > Metazoa > Chordata > Mammalia > Chiroptera > Vespertilionidae > Pipistrellus > Pipistrellus kuhlii. The sequence goes on from NW_023425404.1 coordinate 9,666,908, forward strand.
CTTCTCTCATTTTCAATCATATTCATATTCCCTCCCTGCCTACTAGGAAAGCAGAAGCTTTTGATTGCTGGACAGTATGAATAAAAGACCTGCAGAGACTAAAGTTGGTGTTTTTCCCCCCAGTTTTTGCCCTCTAAGGTAGATACAGTAAGGGGCTAAGCACTGCCATCTAACCAGAGATTGAATAGAGTAGGGCTGGGCTGAATTTTTGGGTAGATTCATCCACTCTAGTGAGCACAATGCCTCAAGGGTGGGATCCATTGTGTGTTTGTTGGGAGCCCTCCCTGCAGTATGTATGACTTTATGTCCTGAGATTGTGGTTAGTTTCAAGTCACCTTTCTAGTGCAGCCCTCTAGCTTTTCTAGAACTTGGTAGATGCCCTATGCAGAAAATTGGCCATGTGTTTGGTGTTCATCTGGAATTCAGTCATACCAGCCTGTGCAGCTATCATATGCTCCGCTGGTTTTTATTCCTCTTGGTAGAATGCTTCTGCCTATGGCAAGCCCAATTATGATCAGTTCATGCTCAAACCCTGCAGATACCAATAAGAAAGAAAATGGCTAGCAATTTCAACTTACCAAGGGCTCTTCCATCTCTGGAATTTTAGTTCATCATGTGCTCTTTGCTTTGCATTGAAGACAACTCTACAGTGTCATTAAAATTGTTTCTTTTGCTGAAACCGCTTTGGCTCAGTGGTAGAGCGTCGGTCTGCAGACTGAAAGGTCCCAGGTTCTATTCCGGTCAAGGGCATGTACATTGGTTGTGGGAACATCCCCGGCAGGGGGTGTGCAAGAGGCAACCGGTCAATATTTCTCTCTCATCGACGTTTCTAGCTCTCTATCTCTCTCCCTTCCTCTCTGTAAAAAATCAATAAAATATATATTTTTTAAAAATTGTTTCTTTTTCTGCCCTGCCGGTGTTGCTCAGTGGTTGACTGGCAATCCATGAATTAAGAGATCACCAGTTTGATTCCCAGTCAGGGCACAGGCCCTGATTCTGGCTCAATCCCCAGTAGGGAGTGTGTAGGAGGCAGCTGATCATCGATGTTTCTCTCCCATCGATGTTTCCGTCTCTCTATCCCTTTCCCTTCCTCTCTCTAAAATCAATAACCTATTTAAAAAAAAATGTTTCTTGTTTTGAATAATCTGTAGTTTTATCTAAGTTCTATGTAAGTGATGGCTTGCCTCTAACTTTTAACTCCAACCTGGAAGTGGATGTCTCAATATTGGTTTTTTATTTTTTTGGTTTTGTTTATATAAGAGGCATAAAAATAAAGTTGCCAAAACACACTGATATTTATTTACAGAGAACAAACTGATGGTTGCCAGATGGAAGGGGTATTAGGATGAGTGAAAAAGGTGAAAGGGATTAAGTATAAATTGCCAGTTCTAAAGAAAAGTACAGGATAGGGAATATAGTTAATAATGCCTTGAGGCATTGTGCTCACTAGAGTGGATGAATCTACCCAATATTAATATAGTTAATAATAATCATATGTATATATGATTTCAGAAGGTTACTAGATTTATCAGGTGATCATTTCATAAGGTATATAAATATCTAATTGTAATATTATGTACCTGAACCTAATATATTATATTGGGTCGGCAGCTAAGTAATTGCGGATTTTTTAAAGAAAATCAAAGACAATTTTTTCATGGAACTAAATAACTTTATTCTGTAATGTATTGCCCATTTTGATCAATGACCTTTTGCCATCTTTCAGGCAGCATCATAATCCCACGTTCAAAAAACTTCTGGTTTTTATTAGCAAAAAACTGAATCAGGTACGATTTGACATCATCATCATTATTGAAATTTTTACCATTCAAGGAGTTTTGTAAAGATCGAAACAAAAAGTAATCAGATGGTGCAAGGTCAGGACTATATGGTGGATGTGGCAAAACATCCCAACCAAGCTCCATTAATTTTTGCCAAGTGACCAAAGATGTGTGTGACCTTGCATTGTCATGATGGAATACAACACCTTTTCGATTTGTCAATTCGGGCCGCTTTTCTTCAACTGCATTGTTTAATTTCGTTAGTTGTTCAATGTAGACATCAGAATTGATCGTTCGGTTGGGTGGTAAGAGTTCAAAGTAGACAATTCCTTTGTAATCCCACCAAACTGATAACAAAACCTTCTTTTGATGAATATCAGCTTTTGATGTTGTTTGAGTTGGTTCACCTGGCCTGCTCCACGATCTTTTCCGCTTGATATTGTTGTAAACAACCCATTTTTCATCGCCAGTTATCAGTCATTTTAAAAATGGATCATTTTCATTACGTTTCTTTAGCAAATCGCAGCTGCTAATGCGTTGCGTTAACTGTGATTCTTTCAGTTCGTGAGGAACCCATGTATCGAGTTTTTGAACATAGCCAAGTTGTTTTAAGTGATTTTCAATGCATGTATGTGATACCTGAAGCTTCTCTGCAATCTCACGTGTTGTACTGTGACAGTCCGAATTGATTATTGCTTTGATTAGGGCGTCATCAACTTCAACTAGACGACCAGAGCGTTTTTCAACTTTGAGTGAAAAATCACCAGAACGAAATTTGGCAAACCAATTTTGACACTGCCGTTCTTTTAAGGCTTCGTCACCATAAACAGCACATAACTTTTTATGAGCTTGCGATGCGTTTTTCCCTTTGCGGAAATAAAAAAGCAAAATATGACAAAAATGTTCCTTTTGATTTTCCATTTTTCTTTTTTTTTTTTTTTTTTTTTTTTTTTTTTTTTAAATATATTTTATTGATTTTGTACAGAGAGGAAGGGAGAGAGATAGAGAGCTAGAAACATCGATGAGAGAGAGTCATCGACCAGCTGCCTCTTGCACACCCCCTACTGGGGATGTGCCCGCAACCAAGGTACATGCCCTTGACCGGAATCGAACCCGGGACCTTTCAGTCCCCAAGCCGACGCTCTATCCATTGAGCCAAACCGGTCTCGGCATGATTTTCCATTTTTCAACGAACGCCAAACGAAAACTACAAAACAGATCAAAAAACTTTTTTTTTTACTGATTAACAGCTGAATAGCCAACTATCAAATAACAAAATGTGTTTTACATTTGTACTACGTCTGCAAACCTAAAATTTCAACTGAAGCCATATATGTGTGAAACCCGCAAGTACTTAGTTGCCGACCCAATATATCCATTGTAATTGAAAAATAAACTTTTAAAGAAATAAAAACATCTTCTTTTTGGAAGAAAATTAAGTTGTTCATTAATATATAAATTATTATAATTTTTGTAGAATCTGAAGGTAGATAAGTAGTCCTGGATAGGTAGGTTATGAGGTATGTTCTGTTATTCTTCATTATTTTAGCATTTTGTCTTCATTGACATCTGATTCGTCAGCCACATCTATATTCCAGGCCATAGGCAGAGGGAAGGAAAGTGGAGGAAAAGCAATTTCTTAAAGGATGTAATCCAGCACTGGTATCCATCACCATGTTCACTTCCTGTTGGCCAGAATTTCATACCATGGCTACTTCTAGCTGCAAGAGAGACGGGGAATTAAGCTTGTAGCTGGGTGGCCAGGTACTCAGCTAAAACAGATACCGTTACTAAAGGGGAGATAGGGAGAATCTATATGGGAGCAGTTAATGGTCTCTGCCACAATATGGCATGAGAAGTTCTAACGAGTTATTTTTTCAAATAGTCAGTTTTCCTAAAGTCTTGTATTAAGTAATCAAATACTTCCCTTTTTGTTTGTGATTGTTCTTGCCATGAAAGAGTTCATCTTGTTTAATGGTTATGAACATGTTCTCTGTAGTTGGACACTGTCTAAAATAATGTTATGAGCATGTTCTGTGTAGTTAGACACTTTAAATTTTGATTTGTGGTCTTCTGTTGCCCTTTTTAAATACTAGCTCTGAATTTATTTTTTTGGTTTGTCTTCATGTGTATGAATCATAATCTGAGAAGTAATTGGTTATAGCAGGCAGTTAGATTCTGATGTCCATCTATGTATATCCCAATGAGAGGGTGTGCTGGGTTTATTTTGGTTTACTCTTTGTCAGTCAGTTATGACTCAGGAAATACAATCAATTTGCACGGATATGACCACCAGGGGACCACCCCTGTGTATCAGGGCATATTTCCAGAGAGGGAAAATTGATGTCAACCCGTTTGTCTCTCCAACTGGAGTTCTTTACAGAACCTCTGTGGAGTGTGTGGAGGGCATGGAGCTATAGGCCCAGAACGTATTAGAGGCGGAAGAGAGCGCCGATGGATGCAGAATCCGCAGCAGAGCTGCGCTGGTACTCATTTCCTAACTATCACATTGTTTGTTATTCCATGATGCTTATCTAGGGGTAGGAAAGTGCTACAGAGGAGATGTGGGTGGCAAGTGAAAGTGGTCACACCCATGCACAGTACACAGGATGCCACTGAACTGCAGTGTCCAGTTCACATGTACTTTGAGGCCTCCATTTTTGGGTCTTTAATAGGAAAATTGTCAAAATATGAATTTGTTTACAGATAGCTTTGAAAGAACTTTCTCTTTTTTAATATTTTTATTGATTTCAGAGAAGCATGGAGGCGGAGAGAGAGAGAATCATCAGCGATGAGAGAGAATCACTGATCGGCTGCCTCCTACACACCCCCTATTGAGGATTGAGCCTTCAACCCTGGCATGTGCCCTCACCAGGAATTGAACCATGACCTCCTGGTTCATAGGTTGACACTCAACCACTGAGCACATGAGCTGGGCAATTTTGGAAGCACTTTTCAGTGCATTCTATATGAGATACTTTTTTTTTTTTTAAATATATTTTATTGATTTTGTACAGAGAGGAAGGGAGAGAGATAGAGAGTTAGAAACATCGATGAGAGAGAGTCATCGATCAGTTGCCTCTTGCACACCCCCCACTGGGGATATGCCCGCAACCAAGGTACATGCCCTTGACCGGAATCGAACCCGGGTCCCTTCAGTCCCCAAGCCGACGCTCTATCCATTGAGCTAAACCGGTCCCGGCTATATGAGATACTTATTGACAAAATTAGGGAACTTACCCAGTTTGCAAGAAAAAAAGAATGTGTGCTCCCTACTTTTCAAAATATGCCTGCTCAAAAAAAAAAAAAAAAAGACTTTTGAAACTCTTCGTGCAAGAGTAGGCCTTCCTTCCCCTGGCAGCTGGCACCGGCTTCCCTCGCAGCCCCTGCTTCGTCCTGAACATCTGGTTTAATTAGCATATTATGCTTTTATTATTATAAATTATTATAGATATGTTCGGAACATGGAATAGCTTGTGTGACAAGCTCAAAGCTCCGAACTATTTTCGCTACTATGTATGGTATGCAGTAAGGAGAGACTAAAACACTGCAGTAAAATTCCAAGAAAAGACCATTTAAGGCAAAACTTCTAAGGAATAGCAGGCTATACCACTGGAAATGAATAGGGCTTATTTGCTGGAAAATGCATAGTAACATCCCTTTGATTGTTGAAGAATAATGGATATTTCATATTGGACATTTGACTTTTTTTATATAATGTTCGAAATTGTACATCAGGTGGGCAGTGTCTGTGGTGATGGGGCAGGTTCACTCATCCTACATTCAGTAGGAATGTTTATTTGCTTTAAACAAAGATATTCATGTGGTTTTTGTATTCTTATCAGAAATTTACACTGTTACTTTCTCATTGTTGTATAATTACATAGTTACTCTGTTCCTTTCATGGGATTCTTTTTTTATTTTTATTTTCACTGATTTCAGAGAGGAAGGGAGAAGGCGAGAGAGAGAGAAACATCAATGATGAGAGAGAATCATTGATCAGCTGCCTCTTGCACGCAGCCCTCTCACCCCGCCACTGGTGATTGAGCCCGCACCTCAGTCATGTGCTCCTGACCAGAATCAAACCCAGGACCCTTCATTCCTCAGGCCAATGCTCCATCCACTGAGGCAAACCAACTAGGGGAGTGGTTGGCAAACTCATTAGACAACAGAACCAAATATCAACACAGTGATCGAAATTTCTTTTGAGAGCCAAATTTTTAAATTTAAACTGTAGAGGTAGGTACATTGTTAACTTAATTAGGGTACTCCTAAGCTGGCCTTTGCTAAAAACTCAAGGGGCCAAAGAGCCGCATGTGGCTCGCGAACCACAGTTTGCTGACCACTGAGCTAGGGCCTTTCATGGGATTCTTGAAACCTCTGCTCAAGATCATTCAGTTCAAGTCAGTTTACAGTATAGTAAAAACATTTTCTTTTCTGAAACTAAAGAGACAGAATGCAACACATGATCTAGGACTTTCTTTTTTTTCTATTAGCTTTTTATTTTAAAATTTTTATTTATTGATTTTTGAGAAGGGGGCGGGAGAGAGAGAGAGAGAGAGAGAGAGAGAGAGAGAGAGAGAGAGAGAGAGAGCGTGCGCGCGCATGACTAAGACTTGTTCCACCCATCCATACATTCACTTGTTGACTTTTGTATGTGCCCTGACCCGGTGTATGGGAATGACACTCCAACCAATTGAGCTACCTAGCCAGGGTGATCCAGGACTTCCTTTTGTTGTAAAGGACATCAGTAGGACAATTAAGAATGTGGAGTAGTTATTAGTATTCTATCAATTTTCTGATTTTGGTAATTGTTCTGTAGTTATGTAAGAGAATGTCTGTTTTGAAGTCATACTGAAGTATTAAAAGGTAATGATTCCATTTACACAATGGAATACTGTGTGGCTATAAAAAATAAGGATCTCTTACTCTTTGAGACAGCATGGAGGGATCTGGAGAGTATTATGCTAAGTGAAATAAGTCTGTCAGAGAAAGACAAGTATCACATAATCTCACTTACATGTGGAATTTAATGAACAAAATAAACTGATAAACAAAATAGGTCCAGAGACATTGAAGCAGCAATTGACTGACATATTTCAGAGGGGGTGGGTGGAAAGAGTTTAACCAAAGAACTTATAAGCATATATATATATATATATATATATATATATATATATATATATAACCTATGGAGACAGACAGTAATATTGTGAATGCCTGGTGGTGGGGTAGGAGTGGGATGGAGGAGGTCAAAGGGGGAAAAAAGGAAGTACATTTATAATACTTTAAATAATAAAGATAAATTTAAAATAAATAAGCCATTGCTAATGTGGTTCTGTGGTTAGAGTGTTGGCTTGTACCCCAGAAGGTCTTGGGTTCAATTCCCTAGAGGGCAGCCAATCGAAGTGTCTCTTGCTTCAATGTTTCCCTGTTTATCTCTCTCTCCCTCCCTCCCTTCCTTCTGTCGATGAAAAAAACAAACAAAAAAAAAAAACCCCCACAAAAATCAATGTAAAAGATATCCTTAGGTGAGGATTAACCAAAATAAATAAATAAATAAATAAATGGTAAAGATACATACCCTGGCTGGTGTGGTTCAATGGTTAGAATGTCCACCTGCTCAATGGAGGGTCTTGGGTTCGATTTCCTGTCAAGGGCATCTATCTGGGTTGCAGGTTTGATCCTTCCTCTGTTGGGCTGTGGTGGGAAGCAACCTGTATGCCTCTTCCACACTGATGTTTCTCTCTTCTCTCTCTCCCTTCCCACACCCTTCTATTCTCTTTCAAAAAATAAATGGAAAAAATATCCTCACTCCCTGGGTGAGAATTAAAACTAATAATAATAAAAAGTAAAGCTACATTGTAAATGCAACTGATTCACACATGGTCCGTGAAGAAAATTCTCCATCATTCTCTTTACACATGTCCTCATGCACAAACATGATTATTTTATCCTAAACCAATTGAGAGTGCGTTGTATGCATTATGTCTGTTTCTTCAGGCTGCCAGAAGACTGGCTGGCTTAAACAACAGACATTTATTTCTTCTGGTTCTGGAGGCCAGGAAGACTTGATTCTTGGTGAGGGTCCTCTTCTTGGCTTGTAGAGGTCCTCTCATAGCGCGCTCACATGGAATTTCCTCAGTGGAGATCTTTGCTTATTCTTCTTAAAGGGCCTTAATCATATCATGACATAATTTGTACCTAATCTGAACCTAATTATCTCCCTAGGGCTCAGGAATAATCTTTTTAGGTTCAGTGTTCAATGCTCTGCTCTGGACCTTTTGAAGTATGGAGGTCATGTGTTGTCCCAGCCTTCTCAATTCCTCATGCTCCAGGCTGTCAGTCTGAGTCTCTGAACTGTTGAATCTGAGGTGAATTCCCCCTAGAACCCAATAATCTCTGAATCAACTTTATAGCCATTTTTGTTGTTATTGTTAATTTTTACCCGAGGATATTTTTACCATTGACTTTTTTTAGAGAGTGGTAGGGTGGGAGAGGAAGAGAGAGACATTGATGTGAGAGAGACAAAGTGATCGGTTGCCTCCCCTATGCACCCCAACTGGAGCAGGGGATCAGATCTGTCACCCAATATGTGCCCTTGACCAGGAATGGAACCCATGACTTTTCAGTGCATGGGTCGACGCTCTATCCAGTGAGTAACACTGGCCAGGGCTGGAGTCACTATTTCCTTGTCTTGAAAATAGTGCACATTCACAGCCAGAATAGCTCTGTGGTCCAATGCTGTAGGACCTAAGAATTCCTAGCAACCCTTTATCTATAACACTTGGTATGGAGCATCGGACAGTTCCACAAGGTTTGTTTTCAGATATACAAAGTCTTCTGCTCTCTTCTACCATATTCTTCATCTTCAGAGATAACTAATTTATATTTTAGCAGATTCTTTTAACATTTACCTCCATAATCTAACATGTTTATATTACTGCTTCTTGACTTTCCAGTATTGGACACTAGTCATTGACTTATTAGATTTTCATTCCTCATGGAGGAGGATTCTTTTTGGAAAGACTGTGGCAAGAAGTTTAGTGTGACTGGAAGGATAATTGAGTGTGGGGAGAGTATTGCAGTAGCTCACTGAAGGAAGAGGTATTGAGGTTTTGTTTTTAAATTGAGGAGCAATATACATTCAGTTAAGTGCATAATATGTGCTAGCTGTACAATTCCATGATTTTTTACCTGTATGTATACTGTGTCTCCAATACTTCCCTCAAGATGTAGGACATTCGCAGTCTCTTTAAAATTCCTTGGTGCCCCACAAGAAAGTTTTGAATTAAGGCATGAAAATTCATTACTAGTTCTAGGTGGAAACCAGAAGATAAGGTGGAGCTAAAGATGACTCCAGACTTGGGAGACTGGGTTGACTGGATGGTGATTCTGTCAACTAGGTAGGTAATACAGGAGAGAGGAGGTCAGGTTTGAATTTAGGGAGGAGTTAAGATGGTGAGATAAATTCAGCTTCAGAGTTGTTGATTTTGGCATATCCAAGTGGAGCTAGATAGGAGGCTGGTAGAAATTTAGAGTTTGGGGGGTTGGGGGTGGGGGAATTGGAGATTAAAATGTAAATTTGCAATTACTCATTAGCATGCCAAGTCCTTTTGAGATCTAACAAGTAGATGAGAATTCTCTAGAGAGTTTGTAGACTGTGAGCTGACCTGAAGTTAGGATGAGAAGAGTATGTTGCTTTTATTAATAACATTTTATCCAAATAGTGAATAAAATCAGTGAAAAAATTTAGTTTAAACATTTAAAAAATAAAAATGATAAACAAAAATTCAATAATATATAGTCTTAGTTAGAAATGAAAAATAAATTGGTTCAGAGGGTTATAAGTAGAAATTATGTTTCCTTCCCCCATTTTACTCCCCACCCCAGTTTCTTGTGTCTCCTTCCAGATGATTTTAATGCATATATATTAAGTTTATGGTTTTATTTTTTGATTATACAGCACCTCATTTTTGCTTTGGTTGTTAGTGACTTAAAAGTATGGTTGGTTGCTTATAGGCATGTGACCAAAAATGGAAGCTAGCAATCTACCAGATACAGAGTTTAAAACACTGGTTATAGGATGCTCAATGAACTTAGGGAAAGAGTAGGTGAACTCAGAGAGAACTTACACACAGAGGGAAACCATAAACAACAACAGTCAGAAGGTGAAGGATATAATAATTGAAATGAAGACTACTTAGATGGAATCAGCAGCAGATTCAGTGACGCCTAAGAATGACCTGAGTTTTTTACTGAGGCCACATTCCAAAAATTCCTTCAGAGTTGAATCTCAATTCCTTCAAATACATTCCATTTTAAAAGGGGCTGCGATAGAATCACATAGTATTTAAAAGCAAACTAATGGTTTAACTTCCTTCTTCCTAGACAGTTCAACCAATTGTTTGCGTTTACTTGGACCTGCTGGTTTGGGTGTGTCTCAAATCCAGGTGGATATCTTTTAAAGAGATCTAACCACAGCATTCCTGGCATAAATGTGTCATACATTTTTTTAGACTTGGGAGCTCTGAAAATTGCCTCACATTTTACTTTTCTGTTCAATTGAGAGAAAATAGTTGAAACAATTTTAGAGTTAAGGAGAGTTGGGTACTGGTATGACAAAATATTTTTAAATGTAGTTTTTTTAAAGTGATGATCAGAATGTTATTTTTCTTGTGTTTTGAATGCTTTTGATTTTGTTTTATTTACCTTAATAGCTTATGTATTATTAACTTTAAAATAATTTTCTGTCTTTAGATATTGGCTCATTGCTAGCTATTCTCTTCTAAACATATTACAACCTTACTTCTGCATAGAAAGTTTAAGTATTAAATATTGATACAATCTCTTGTATCAATATTTAATAATTAATATTAAAGAAGAGATTGATGAAGACTTAAATCAGTTTTACGAATAGTTTTCCTGTTCTTTGGGCAGTCAAATTGAATCAGTACCAATAGATCCCATGTATTATGCCTATCTGTATGTCTTTTCTTTGTCAAATACAACTATTTTTTCCCAAACTGTTCTTAACTTTCTCAAACTAACATTATCAGGATACAATATTCTAAGCCATATTTAGCCCAAGGGTATGTACAATATATATCATATTAGTTTCTACAGATTTGTAAATTTTTATTAATTTGTTCTTATTATATAGTTTACATCAGATCTCTGATCAGGTTACCTGAGAGGGCAAAAATCTTCTCTTCCTTTGGGACTTTTCATAACTCTAGTACATAGCTCACTTGAAAAATATGCTCCTGCTTGGTGTGTGCCTCAGTGATTGAGCGTCAGCCTATGAGCCAGGAAGTCAGGGCTCCATTCTTGGTCAGGGCACATGCCCAGGTTGTGGGCTTGATCCCCAGTGTGGGGCATACAAGAGGCCGGGCAGCTGATCAATGAATCTCTCTCATCATTGATGTCTCTCTCCTTCTCTTCCTTCCTCCCTCTCTTCCTCCCTTCCTCCTTTCTTTTCTTTCTGTAATCAATTAAAAAATGCTCTAGTGAATTTTTTCTGTAAAATAAGATTTCCATTAAAATTGACCAAAAAATAAAAAGCTTTAAGTTATGATATTAAAAGTAAGTGGCTTGGTATCTGTATATTAAAATTCAGGTCCCACCAAAGCCGGTTTGGCTCAGTGGATAGACTGTCGGCCTGCGGACTGAAGGGTCCCGAGTTTGGTTCGGGTCCGGTCAGGGGCATGTACCTTGGGTGTGAGGGCATCTCCAGTGGGGTGGGGTGTGGTGCAGGAGGCAGCTGATCAATGTTTCTCTCTCATTGATATTTCTAACTCTCTCTTTCCCTTCCTCTTTGTAAAAAATCAATAAAAGATATTTTAAAAATAAATTAAAAAAATAAAATTCAGGTCCCTCAAAGAATGAATGAAACCAGGGATAATCTTATAGCATTTGAATGGACACTTAGATGGAGTTACTGATTTTTTCATGACAGTTACTGATTACTATATCCCTTGCATTGGATTTCACTTTCTCCTTTTACACATTGCTGGACCACTCACAAAAGTAAGCATTGTGTATGTTTTCACAGGGGCCTAATGCTGATGTTTGGAATACTATGATTGAGTCTTTAAGGACATAGAGCAGTAAAACAAATTTATAAATATTTAATTCTAAAACTGAGTTTACTTTTCATCACTTTATTAGCTAATAGACTATTTTTTCAGGATAGGCTTTTTCGGTTGATTTATATTTTTGTTTGCTTCCCCCCCCCCCCCCAATTATGATTTACATTCAATATTATTTTGTATTAGTAGTTAGACAGTCACATACTTTACAAAGTGTTCCCCCCAGTATTTCTTGTTTTCTTTATTAGAACAAAGGAAACTATGTATTCTCCAACAATAGTATTTTAGGGTCTAATTCATGAAATCAAATAATAATAGAAAAGAGTCAGGCATTGTTGTTAGACAGTCTCTCTCCCTCTCTTTTTTTGTTTGCTGTTCATCTCAATTATGTGTAACTTACTTCTCTTGGAAAAAAAGTGATGCCCTGTTTAGATCTTTGTGGGTTTTTTAAACAATTATTTAGAGAATTTCAAAGGTATAGTTATACAAATTTGTGAAGACTGCTTAGATTTTTTTAAATAGAAATCTTTCTTAGTGTTATTGAAGTAAACATTTTAAATCTCTCTTTCAGGTCCATCATGTTACACAAAATGGAGGACTGTATAAAAGACCCTTTAACGAAGCTTTCGAAGAAACCCCAATGCTGGTTGCTGTGCTTACTTATGTGGGGTATGGTGTACTCACCCTCTTTGGATACCTTCGAGATTTCTTGAGGTATTGGAGAATTGAAAAGTGTCACTATGCAACAGAAAGAGAAGAACAAAAGGTAATTGTTAAGAGAATTTTTAATTCTGTGAATGGAAGCCTTTTATAGAAATCTTGGTATTTTCACTCAGTTTTTTTCCTTTATATATTTTGGTACACATTAAAATAAAAATATTCCAGATGCAGTTAAAGTTTTCACAAAGAAAGCTGAAAACAAGGTTAAAGGCATGGAGAAACTAAAGAACTTAACTTTTCTTGCCCTAGCTGGTTTGGCTCAGTGGATGGAGCGTTGGTCAAAGGCACATGTCCAGGTTGTGGGCTCGAATCCCCAGTAGGGGGTGGTCAGGAGGGAGCTGATCAGTGATTCTCTCTCACCATTGATGTTTCTCTCTCCCCCTCTCTCCTTTCCTCTCTGAAATCAATAAAAAATATATATTAAAAAAAAGTACTTAACTTTATTTTCAGTCCTCATCGAGGATATGTTTTTTTCCTTGATGAGAGAGAGAGAGAGAGAGAGAGAGAGAGAGAGAGAGAGAGGGAGGAGGGGAGGGAAGGAGAGGGGAGGGGAGGGGGGAGGAGGGGAGGGGAGGGGGAGAGAGAAACATTAATGTAAGGGAGAAACATTGAGCCTTTGCCTCCAATGTACGCCATGACTTGGGATCAAACCTGAAACTTGGATATGTGTCCAAGTTAAGTAATGTTTTCCTAAGATGCTTAGTTTCAGAACTGGTATGCAGGCACATGTTAGTAAAGAGCCGAAACCCATGTTCTTTCTCTTCACAATACCATATTGTATCCAAAGTTGTGTCCACAGTCACCTGAAAAGATTTTGTTCTTTAGAACTCAGGATGTTTTCTCATAAACACATTATATATAAATGTCTGGTTCACAAATCAGGTCCTGTCCACAAACAAATAAGCAGAATGGCTCAACTACTCTGTTTATAGTAGAAACCACCTTATGTTAGTATTGGTAAACAGCAGTGATAATGTCTCTGGGGAGGAGGACCTAATTCACTTCTCTTTTCTCTGATACTACTTTGCCCCCCCCTAGAGTTTTGTACAATAAACACATGTTACTTATTCTCAAAAAGAAATAAAGTTAGGCTGAAACCGGTTTGGCTTAGTGGTAGAGCGTCGGTCTGCGGACTAAAACGTCCCAGGTTCGATTCCAGTCAAGGGCATGTACCTTGGTTGGGGTCACAACTTCGGTAGGGGGTTTGTAGGAGGCAGCTGATCAATGATTCTCTCTCATCGATGTTTCTAACTCTATCCCTCTCTCTTCCTCTCTGTAAAAAATCAATAAAATATATTAAAAAAAAAAAAAAAATATATATATATATATATATATATATATATATATATATATATAAAATTTATTTATTTATTTTTTACAGAGATGAAGGGTTAGGGTTAGGGTTAGGGTTAGAAACATCCATCAGCTGCTTCCTGCATACTCCCTACTGGGTATGTGCCCACAACAGCGTACATGCCCTTGACTGGAATTGAACCTGGTATCCTTGAATCCACAGGCTGACACTCTATCCACTGAGCCAAACCGATTAAGGCCTGAATAGACTTTTTAGCTAGTATGCATCCATAGTATGTTGATGTGTGTGTGTGTGTGTGTGTGTGTGTGTTTTTGGTCATGTTTTGTTTTTAGATCTCTCAGGTATGGCTTACTTACCACAACTTACAGTTCACTACACTTACTGTATTGTGTGGTATTGCAATTACTTTTTTACAGGCCATCTTTTCCTACTAGACTGAATTGATGGCAGTTATGACTGATGGGACCTAAAGTTCTATCACATACTCAAACTAGAAAGTCTTTATCTACAAGGACTTGTTATAGTGACAACATACTGTAGAGAACTAATAAATGACAGGTAGGGGTAGAGGTGGGGATGAGCTGATTGTGGTATAGAGAGGATAGTGTGGGTAAAGACATGAGAAGTGTTTGGGTATATGAAAAATTGTGTTTTGAATGTAAACTAAGGTTTGGTAGGCACCGAGGAGTCCTGGGCAGTTTTTGAGCCGGAGAATGACCATAGAGTTTGCACAGCTGGTGCTCTGCCAACTGTGATGGAGGGGATTCATCTGAATTACTTGGTGAATAAGTTGGTGAATAGTCTTTGGAACTTGTTTCATGTTTTAGGGTAAATTGTTTAAGTATTGGGACTATCTATGTGTGTCTAACTCTATGTGAAAAAATTGGAACACATAGATTTTATTCTTTCAGTTTCTAATTTTGTTGAAGAAACATTAACACTTTGAATTTATGGGCCTTTGCAAAGCTTTCTATAGGTAAATAGTCCTCCAATTGTATGCAAATTTAGAACAAAAAAGTAAACTGAGTAGCATAGGATTAGTCAGGAAATAATTCTTGGAGGAAGTAATAATAAATATTAATCTTCACCTGAGGATATTTTCCATTGATTTTTTTTTTTTTTTTTTTTTTTTAAGAGAGAGTGAAAGGGAAGGGGAGAGACAGAAAGAAACATCAATGTGAGAGAAATGCATCAGTTGATTGCCTCCCTCAGGCTTTCCAACAGGGCTAAGGATTGAGCCTTCAACTGAGGTACATGTTCGTGACTGGAATTGAACCAGGGACCCTTTGGTCCACTGAGCCAAACCGGCTAGGGCTATTTATTTATTTTATTGTTGACAGTATTACAGATGTCCCCCATCCTCTCAAACCTTTCTCCCCTCCACCCGGACCCTGCCCCAAATCTTCACCACATTATTGTCTGTGTCCATGGGCCTTGTATATATGCATATAATTCTTTGATTACTTTTAGAGGGAAAGAAAGAATAATTCAGTCTTATGGTAGAGCTTGTTTTTTTTAAAATATATATTTTGTTGATTTTTTACAGAGAGGGATAGAGAGTTAGAAACATCGATGAGAGAGAGTTATCGATCAGCTGCCTCTTGCACACCCTCTACTGGGGGTGTGCCTGCAACCAAGGTACATGCCCTTGACCTGAATCGAAACTGGGACCTTCAGTCCACAGGCCAACGCTCTATCCACTGAGCCAAACTGGTTTCGGCTAGAGCTTGTTTTTTGATGCTGGATTAGATGTAGTCCAGGGATAGGCAAATTTTAGTGTTAACATTGAAAAGAGGTGAGGGAAAGTGCTTGCTTGAGATCATAAAATGCAAATAGCGGTATAAGGTTGCCACTTCCTCATTTCACCCAGTGAGTGGTATTCATAATCAGTCTTATTTTCTTCCTCATTCCATTACAAAGGAGTGCCCATTTTAACTATTTATGCTAATTCTTAGCATGTTACTTTGGGTAAAACTGAATTACACATTTCTAATATAATAAAAGGCTAATATGCAAATCAACTGAACAGCAGAACGAGTGGTAGGTTGCTATGATGCGCACTGGCCACCAGGCAGACATTCAACACCGGACTGTCAGTGCACTCCCACAAGGGGAGCACCACTCAGCTGACACACCACTGGTGAGTGCAGTGGCAGTGGCAGGAGCCTCTCTTGCTGCAGGCGGGCAGTAAGGAGCTAGGGGTCCCGGACTGTGAGAGCCACAGACTGCGAGAGGGATGTCTGCCTGTCGGTTTAGGTCCAGGGTGACCAGGACTAAGCCGGCAGGCAGACATCCCTTGAAGGGTCCAGGACTGCAAAAGGGCACAGGCTGGGCTGAGGGGACCCCCCCGCCCCAGGGCACAAATGTCATGCACCAATCCTCTAGTTTCTAAAAAAGATGAATTTGTATGAGTTTGTTATATTTTATATACATTGCATAAAATTTTTGGAATTCCCTGCTGCTGTATCCTCTATTAACAGTCCTGATTTGGATGAGAATGTTGTTTCTACAAGTCTGTGGTTTATTTCTGTTTTCATGTGAAATGAAGCTAGTAAGCCAGAAACATTAATGTGATAGGTAAAGCAAAAGCTTGAATTAATGAAAATGTTCTAGTGGTCAGATAGGAAATACCTAGAAGTCTAAGGAGCAAATTGTGATAACAAGTTGCTACACACTTACTAAATTTTAAACTTAACATTTTGCCTCTACAATTTGTTCATGATCAAAAATGGAAGGGATAAGATAGTTTACATCCTGATATGTTTGATTTTCAAAATACAAAAGAAGGAACTTGATTGAAATATATTCAGAGGGTCTTACTTTTTATCTCCTTCAAAAAGTAGCTTACTATGAATATTTTGACAGTTGTCATTTTAGCAGTAATTTTGGAAACTTTTAATGGAGTATAGTTGCCTGATGTAGTAAGCTGGGGATTATCACTTGGTTTATCTTTTTGGTTCCATGGATTTAAAAAGAGTGGTACTTTCCATTGTTTTGTGGTATGTGTGGAGCCCAGGCCAGTAGCCAACAGCTTTATTGAGAAAACATATTAGTACATGCTATAAAGATCACCTGTTTACAAGATGTACAATTCAGTGTTTCTTATAGAGTTGTGCAGCCAGCACCAAATCCTTATTTGATTTTTATAAAATTTTTATCATCTGAAAAAGAAACCCTGTACCAATTAGTTGACACTCTTTCCTTTTCTTCCCTAACACTAAGCTACTTTCTGTCTCTAGACATTTATAAAAATGGGACACACAACATGAGATCTTTTGTGTCTGGCTTTTTTCACGTGGCATAGTATCATTGAGGTTAATCCATGTTATATATTTCAGTAATTCATTCCTTTTAATTGATGAATCATATTCCATTGTGTAGAATGGAATGTGATTCCATTCTATACTGACTAACTCATTGAACTCTAGACCTTATATCCAACTGCCCACTTGACATCTTCACATAGAAATTTCAGTTTTACATAGTATCTAAAACTGACCTGCCTTGCCCCCTAACCAATTAGCTGTCCTCTCAGTCTCTATGAATCTCAGTTCTCATCTGCCAGTTGCTTAAGCAAAAAACCTTGGAGTTACCCTTGATTCTTCTTTCCATCACATGCCATGTGTGGTCCATCAGCAGATCCAAATCAGCTACTTTATTAAAAAAATACATTTTATTGATCTTTTTTACAGAGAGAGGAAGAGAGAGGGATAGTCAGAAACATCAATGAGAGAGAACCATCGATCAGCTGCCCCCCCCCCCCCCACACACACACCCTCCACTGAGGATGCTCCCGCAATCAATGCACATGCCCCTGACCAGAATCGAACCCGGGACCCCTTAGTCTGCAAGCCGACGCTCTATCCACTGAGCCAAACCTGTTTTGGCCAAATCAGCTACTTCTTATCAGCCTTCATTATCACCCAAACCTCATCTCTGACTGCTTAGCCCCTCACTCATCTGCTCCAGTCACACTGGCCTTTGCAGTTTCTTGAACACACCAAGTACACGTCTGCCTCATTGCCATTTGCTGTTTGCCTGCCAGGAAAGCTCTTCCTCCAGATGGTATCAAGGATAGTTCTCCTGCTTCCTTTTCCTTCTTTATTTTACCCTTGCCACCTAAGCTAAATTTTAGCATGACTTTAGCATTTTACATTCTCCTTTCTTGTTTGATTTCTGTTTCCATTAGTATTTTTCACTAACATACTTTACATTTTATACATTTTTCTTGCTTAGCATCTATTGTTATCTTTTTATTTGCTACTTTCTACCTAGTGCCCAGAAGAGTGTTTGACACATATTATCCATTTAGTAAATGTTTGAGATCGGAGTGGTATGGTAATTGGTGGTAATAGTAAAAAGTCTTGAGTCTTTTGAAGGTGTGTGTATATGTATAATACATATGCACATATAAAACACATAGATGATTCAGTTTTAGATTTAGGGAAAATTTTTAATCTTGAAATCACATTTTATGCCTTGATGGACAGCATAGAAACAGCAAAGAAGTAGCTTTTTGTCTGTAAAAACAGGAAAGAACAAATAATAGTATGTCTTGAATGACTAGTAGGGAAAGCTCTTAGTTGTGGTTCACAGAGTTTAGTCACCAGTCTAATAACCTTTTACAAGTTATATCACCTAGTTTTCTTAATTAGATAGAGGTAAAGACAACATTGCTGGTTTATAAAATAAATACTCCTAACTGTATAATGCTTTTTAACCATAGGATGACTCCAATTTTAACATTTCAGGTGGAAATTATTTGGGATTTAAAAATTCTCTTAGTTGAAGTTTTGAAACAATTTTGTCATGTTATAACCATATCTCTATATATCTTATGGAGTTATTTCCTTCTCTAGCAAAGATGTTACCAGAAATTAAAACATTGGAGTTTTTCACTAGCCTGTTTTTGGTGTACAGTATTATGTTTTTTATTGTCATCAAATGTCTTGAAATATTTCAGCAATATTTAGCTTTTCAGAGAAAGCTTCTTTGTCATAGGAGCAATAGTCCTTTTGTATAATAGGACTGTGGAGTTTATCTGGAGACGTTGGGAAATTCTAGATTTGCAATCATAACTTAAACTCACACCACAAGTCATGTAAAGCACATTCAGCTTTTACTCTTCTACCCCTATTGTGGCACTGTTTTAATGTCCAGTAAACTGTGATGGGCAGAGCCTTGTGTTAATTTTGTGTGTTTCTATTTGTGTTCTTAAATTGGCCAAAACATTAAATATAAGATTTTCACTAATTGAATTTTGTTGTGGAGAAAGATTTTTTTTTTAAAGTATATAACAGATTTCTTTTTTATTTACAATCAAGTTCTCTTGGGCAACACAGTTAAATAAATAAAAGATGTGCCCTGGCCTGTGAACTTCAACTCCGCTCAATTCGAGCTCTCTGAACAGAAAAGGGAAGATAAAGGTGGGACAAGAGGGAGGGGGAGTCCTGCCCCGTGGGAGGAAAGGCACTCCTCATCCCCCACCCCTCACCAGGCTCCAGCACTCACACCAACATCTGTCCAGAGAGCAAGTATGGGAGGAAACAAATAAAGTGCAAATTAGAAAGTGATAAAAATATTGGTGTTTCAGTCATCTGAGGAACCAAAATTTTATACACAAGGAAAATGGGAAAGAAATGCTTTTAAAAAAATGCCCCACGCCAGTTTCCCTGGCCTCAATCACAGCTCCTGAAACGGAAGGTGATATTCATTCCCCGCCTCCTGGAATGGGCTTCCTGTGCTCCAGCACTGAGGGCGCTGCACATGGACTCGGCACAGGGGCAGTGACCTGGAGCTGTGGCTCCAGAGATACACCCGAGTACCAGCAGCTGTACCCAAAGACTGGCATGCACCCTCTTTTTTGGGACAGATGGTCTAGGAAGATACCTACTCCTGCAGCACACACACTTCTCTGGATAAAAAGGTTTTTCCTTTCCTCTCAAAATATTTTGTAACCAAATTGAGATTTATGTTTTGACCAAGAAATAGGATGTAGAATCAGGAGCTTTGAAGAACAGTTACTTTCCAAGAACTGTTTTGGAGACCCAAGAAAATTCCAAATGTAATCAGGAGATCACACTGAGAGCTTCAGAATATTGATACGAACCAGCAGGGAGGACGGCAGTCCCATGTCTCCTTGGAAACCAGGGAAGTCCATGTGGGCTATCTGAGGACAGGGGTAATCCTGTTTGGGTATCTGTTAATCCAATGATTAAAGCAAGTTCACCAGGAAAATGATCCAAGGCGACAGGACATGCATTGGCCAGAACTGACTCTGAAGGGAGAAGGAAGCAGGAGGACACCCCGCGCACACACGTGGGGTGCAGTTGGCACTGCCTGTGCTGCCTTCCCCGCTGAGGTATGGACGGTCAGAGCTAGTAGTGTTGTTTCCCACAGAATGGAGGCAGCAACCCACCTCTGCTAAGTGGCTGCAGAGGCAGCGTCATTTGTTGTGGAGAAAGATTAATTATTATTAACTAGATGCCCAGTGCATGAAATTCATTCACGGGAGTGGGGGTTCCCTCAGCTTGGCCTGCACCCTCTCCAATCTGGGACCCTTCATGGGATGTCTGACTGCAGGTTTAGGCCTGGGACCCCTCAGGGGATGTCTGACTGCCAGTTTAGGCCTGACCCAGCAGTCCAACATTTCTTTTGCAATATGGGACTGCTGACTCCTAATTGCTCACCTGTATGCCTGCCTGATGGCCCCTAACCCCTCTGTTTGCCTGCCTGATTGCACCTATCCGCCTCTGCCTTGGCCCCCACCACCGTGCCTTTGTCTAGAAGGAGGACCAAATGACCAGAAGATGTCTGGTTGACTCAGTCTAAGTAGCATATTACCCTTTTATTAGTATAGATACTGTTTCATTGTATGGGTATACCACATTTTGTTCATCCATCCATCCATCCATTGATGATGGATTGTTACCAACTTTTGGCTGTTGTGAATAGTGCTGCTATATACATTTGTGTACTTGTTTAAATATCTATTTTCAGTTCTTTTGGAATATACCTAAAAATACTGTGTCATACAGAAATATATGTTTACCCTTTTGAGAAACCACCAAACTGTTTTCCACTGTCACTGCACCACTTTACATTGACAGCACTGTATGAAGATTTTTCTAAAGATTTTATAGTTGCATAGTTTACACTTAAGACTTTGATTCGTTTCAAATTAATTTCTCTATGGGATGTAAGGTTTAGATCAAAGCCCCCCCTCTTTTTTTTTTTTTTTTTTTTTTTTTTGCCTTATTGATATCCAATTCCCTCAGTGAGAATGTAGTTTTTAAAAATAAGTATGCCATTTAAAAGGATGTTTGGTAAAGTATTTGAATGAATGAATGAAAAGAGAAGTCCTCTCAGTTACCTCTAGTCCTAGAATATTTCAAGTATTTTTGGAAACAGATATTCCTCTTGCACAGAACTGGAATCCCAAGTAGCTATCCCTTTCTGTTCCCTTTATCACTTCATTGCTAGGCCAAGTAGCTATCCCCTTCTGTCTCCTTTCTTAGTTCATTGCTGGGCTGCGGGGAGTTTGGTTAGCTACCCTTCAGTGCTCTCTTCTTAACTTTAACTGCAGTTACTAGTAAAGCTGCTACCCTTGAGCTTAGCTATGGGAATCCTCTCTTCTGCCTTCTGCCCCAACTGCTTTTGGTCTGTAATATCTTTGGAGTGACATAACTGTGCAAGTCTATTTTCTTCTATCATTTAACAAACAGGAGAGGAAACTATCAAAAAGCACATACTATTTAAGTAATAAATTTCCAATTGTGATAAACATATCATTTATAGATATTTTTCTCTTAAAGAAATGTAAATGTTAGAACCAATTTCAATGGTATCAGATACTGCAAATACATAGGCTCCTTTCTGACTATTCTGGACTTTTATAAAGAAATTTCATCTACTGTGAGGCTTATTTACTGGGCACTTTAGAGTCCAATATTATAGAAGGTTATTGATTTCAAAGTTTTATGTAGGGTCTTCTTAACAATGAAAATCTTTTATAAAATAAAACGTACACTTTATTTAACAAACCAGAGGCCCTGGTACACAAAATTTGTGCTTGGGGGGCAGTCCCCTCAGCCCAGCCTGCACCCTCTTGCAATCCGGGACCCCTTGAGGGATGTCCCACTGTTCGGGCCTAAACCAGCAGTCAGCCATTTCTCTCGCAATCCGGGACCACTGTCTCCTAACCACTGGCCTGCCTGCTTGATCACCCCTAACCACTTGCCTGTCTGCCTGATCGCCCCTAACCACTTCTGCCTTGGCCCCTGCCGCCTCGGCTTTGTCTGTAAGGACATCTGGAAGGTATTTCGGCTGTCTGGTCTAATTAGCATATTACCCTTTTATTGTTTGGCACCAAGCCCAGACCTGAGACCTTGAAGCTCGGTGGTTTTCTGACTAGTAAAACTGTAATACAGTTTTATTTATGTGTTTTACACTTTACCTTCAGGATTTAAGTAGATTCTATTTGGTCTAGTCATGTGTATTCTGAGCAGTGGTCAGACCACATGGGACATGGCATATTCATTCATTCATTTTAGCTCTACTGTGACTTTATTTTTTTTACAGGCTTAATTTTAATACAACTTAATTTCAGCGATGAAAAAGGGGTGTTAAGTTCTTGATTGTGGAGATTCATTTTGAGAATCTTTTTTATATATGTATTTTTTTTCTTCTTTTTAATATATATATATATTTTGTTGATTTTTTACAGAGAGGAAGGGAGAGGGTGAGAGTTAGAAACATCGATGAGAGAGAAACATCAATCAGCTGCCTCCTGTACACCCCCCACTGGGGATATGCCCGCAACCAAGGCATATACTCCTGACTGGAATCAAACCCGGGACCCTTGAGTCTGCAGGCCAACACTCTATTCACTGAGCCAAACCGGTTTCAGCAAAAATTATTTTTTATTATTAGTAATTTATTTTTAATCCTCACCTGAGGATATTTTTCCATTGATTTTTTAGAGAGAGTGGGAGAGAGAGGGAAAGACAAAATCATTGATGTGAGAGAAATACCGATTGGTTACCTCCCACAAACACCCTGACCAGGGCCTGGCCCAGGGAGGAGCCTGCAACCGAGGTACATGCCCTTACCAGAATCGAACCCTGGACCCACTCTTTGGTCCGAAGGCCGAAGTTTTATCCACTGAGCCAAACCGGGTAGGGCTGTTTTTTAATATTTATTAAAAACTCCCATTTAAGGAAAGAAACCACATGTAGGGATCTTTCTATAAGCTTTTTCTTTTTAAAAATATATTTTATTGATTTTTTTACAGAGAATAAGAGAGAGGGGTAGAGAGTTAGAAACATCGATGAGAGAGAGAGAAACATCAGAAACATCCATTAGCTGCCTCATGCACACCCCTACTGGGGATGTGCTGCAACCAAGGTACATGCCCTTGACCAGAATCAAACTTGGGACCCTTCAGTCTGCAGGCCGATGCTCTATCCACTGAGCCAAACGGTTTTGGCTATAGAAGCTACTTTTTAAGAGCTTCTTGCTTTTATCATTTTTCTTTGAATTAATTTCATTTGATCCTTGACAATGTGCCAAGAATGGAGAGAAATAGAGAGTTAGAAACATCAATGGGAGAGAAACATTGATCAACTGCCTCTTGCACATCCTTTATGGGGATGTGCCAACAACAAGGTACATGCCCTTGACTGGAATCGAACCTGGGACTCTTCAGTCCACAGGCTGACGCTCTATCCACTGAGCCAAACCGGCCAGGGCTCAACCATTTCTTATAGATCAACTATCAAAGCTACATGATTTTTACCTGATTAAGAATTGTTTTTAAAATAACAGAATTTCTGCCTCTCAAAATGTCTTCTGTGTCAGTTAACTCAGTAGAATTTTGTTTAATCTTTTTAAAAATTATATTTCTACTAGAGGCCCAGTGCACAAAATTTTGTGCACTGGGTGGGGTCCCTCAGTCTAGCCTGTGCCCTTTCACAGTCCAGGAGCCCTTGGGGGATGTCCGACTGCGGTTAGACCTGCGGGGAGTGGGCCTATGCCACAGTTGGACATCCATAGCACTGCCACAGAGGCAGGAGAGGCTCCCGCCACCACCCCTGAGCTCACCAGCTGTCAGCCCGGCTTGTGCTTGAGCGGAGCGCCCCTTGTGGGAGCATACTGACCATCGGGGCAGTTTTGTGTTGAGCTTCTGCCCTCTTGTGGTCAGTGCACATCATAGCAACCGGTCATTCAAGCAACTGGCATTCTGCCATTCAGTCAATTTGCATATTACCCTTTTATTATATAGGGTTGATTTTAGGGAGAGAAAAGGAAAGGGATAGAGAGATAGAAACATCCATGAGATAGAAATATCAATCAGCTGCCTCCTGCATGCCCCCTATTAGGGATCAAGCTCACAACCCAGGCATGTGTGCTGAGCAGGAATTGAATCTCAACCTCTGATTCATGGGCCAACCACAGAGCCATGCTGGCTGGGCTAACTCAGTATAATTGAGTTATTCTCAAGCATTATTGCAATATGAAAAGGGAAGATGTAAATTTTTAAAAAGTAACTCAGTTAAATTTATGGTATTTCACCATTTGTTGGTAGGACTTTGTGCCGTTGTATCAAGATTTTGAAAACTTCTATACAAGGAACCTCTACATGAGGATTAGAGACAACTGGAATCGACCAATCTGTAGTGTGCCTGGAGCCAGAATGGACATCATGGAGAGAGAGTCTCATGATTATAACTGGTCATTCAGGTAAGTCTTCTTTGGGAAATTATTTCCTAACAACAGAAAAAGGAATTTTTTGACTTTTTAAAATATTATATTGCAAATTTGACAGTATTTTGTCAAAACAGCAGTAGAAGCTGAAAATATAGTACAACATGATTAGTTTCCTTGCATATTGTTCATTGTTATTGGGATATTTAAAATACATTTTTTTATTAGTTTGATACTGTGTTGGGTTATAGTTGAAAGCAAAATTTGACCTATTAAAACAAAATAAGCCTTAGCTGGTTTTGCTCAGTGGATAGAGCATCGGCCTGTGGACTGAAGGATACCGGGTTTGATTCCGGTCAAGGGCACATGCTTGGGTTTCGGGCTCCATCTCCATTAGGGGGCATGCTGGAGGCAGCCAATCAATGATTCTCTCTCATTGATGTTTCTATTTCTCCCTTTCCCTTCCTCTCTGAAGTCAATAAAAATATATTTTTTTTAAAAAACAACCAAAAATAAAAAGCAAACAAAACACACACACACACACACACACACAAAGAAAAACTGTCCTTTCTATTTTACTACTTACCAGAATCAAATATCTGAATTTATTTCTGGATATTTTGATTTCTCAAATGATTCAAGGATATGTAGTGTTTTTACTTAAATGGATTCAGTAGTTTAGAAAACTTGATATTTATTAAACTTACTTTTGTTGTTTAGATTGCTCAAGTATTACATAATTACATTGCTATTAAAAAAAAAAGACAAGCAATAAGATAAATTGAAAGTCTCCCATGAAAACTAACCATATACCTTTTCAAATCCACTGCCCTACTAATCCTCACTCCCCAGAGGTAACCATTGTTATCAATTTGTAGTGTGTTATTCCGCCAGATATTTCCTGTGGGATATGTATATGATGTATCTATTAGGATTACCCACAGTTTTTGATTTACAAAAATGGTATCATACTGTAGAAGAGATATTGCATCTTGTTTTTTACTGGCTAACATATCAGTAACGTATTCTACAATATTGATGTATATAGTGTACACATGCTGGTTGGGCTGCATCATCCTGTGTTGAAAACTCCAAAGTCTCAAGTTAAAAGATTGGCAATTTATTTCTTGTTCATATGTAATGTCCATCTTAAGTTAGATGGGTCTCTGAACCATGTCGTCTGCACTTGAGGGGTCAGACGGTCTGAACTTCCACAATTAGGAATATCACTGGTTTGTGTGCCTGGGAAAGGGACATGGTCAGTTGTATAGTGACTCTTTCTTTTCCTTTGGTTAATCCTTACTGAATGATATCATTTCATGGATAAGTACTGCCAAACTGCCCTCCCCCCAAAAAAGTACTCTGATATTCTTATCTACAATGTATGAAATAGTCCTGGCTAATACTGGCTATGGTCAGTTTTTAAATCTTTATTATCATTATTGATAAGCAAAAATTGGTATTTTAACTTTCATTTATTTCATTTAATTGGTAGTGAGTTTGAGCTATTTTTAATTTAGACCATATTCTCTCCATTTTCTATATATGTTGCTTCCTTTGGTATTACAGTACATTTATTATCATATGTAAGTATTAGACCTTGTTCATGGGTTTCATGAACTTTCATCCTATTGAAATACAGGTACACAGGGAATACAATTAAAGATGTTATAAACATGGGTTCCTACAACTATCTTGGATTTGCACGGAATACTGGATCATGTCAGGAGGCAGCTGCCAAAGTCCTAGAGGAGTATGGAGTTGGCGTGTGCAGCACTCGGCAGGAAATTGGTGAGTGTAGGCTCTTTGGCTAACTGATGTTCTTAACTTTTTTACTCAGGAGGGAGTAATATGGATAGAGTATGTGTCCAAATACATACTTTGCCATGTAGTTTAGATCAGATAAAGAATGCTTTATTTTTTTGAATTAATGGATGATTTTAATGCTTTCAAAACATCTGAGACGTATTTATCTCTTCCATTATGTTATACATACAGAGTATGTTCCTATTGTTTTACTTATAACTTTAGTGTTGACTTTATTGATTTTTGCAAATGATAGCTCATTAAAGAGCACCACTTCATATCTGAGCCTGTGGACATATGGAGGTTAACCTATTTCTGTATTGGTAATTTGGAGCTAATAATAATGCCCACCTTATAGGACTGTTATAAGAAGCTAATTCATGCAAAGTGCTTGTAACATGGTAAATACTCATTAAGTGCTAATTTTTTTTATGAGTAGTACAAGTCTATAAAGATAACAAATTTATGTAAAGAGATTTATTTAGTTAAAAGGAAAATTACAAATTCTTCCATTTTGTTCCAGCGACTGATAACCATAGAAGTTATAAGGCATCGTTCTGGATATTTATTACTGTGAAGCACATCAAAACTTAGTGGATTAAAACAATTCAGCACAGCCAGTGTGGCTCAGTGGTTGAGCATGGGCCCATGAACCAGGAGGTTATGGTTTGATTACAGTCAGGGTGCATACCTGGGTTGTGGGTCAGGAAAACAGTGTTAGCCAGTTTGATGGAGACTCAAATATGGTGTACACCTACCAGTTCTGTGGGTTAGGAATGGGGTGGGTCTCAAAAAAGGAACAATGGCTTCTGCCAGCAGTTCTGTCTGGAAGAAAGCTGCCCCTCCAGGACTTGCCCTGATGCCAGACAGTTCAGTTCCTCCCTTTGTTTCCCTGGTGCCTTTTGAGCTGCTGCCCCAATGCTGAAACCCAGAGTGTATGAATCAGAGCAAGTCTATGCATGGACCCTTTATGAGGAACTGCCTAGGATTCCAGCAGCCCTCCATCGCACTCAGCCACAGTCGACACTGGCTTTTCTCCCTTGAAGTTATGGGGACTTCTCTTCCTGGCACTGGAACCCTGGGCTGGAAAGCTGGGCTGAGGGCTGGGGCCCCTCACTTCTCAGAGGGGACCTCCACAGTTTAGATATCCCTCCTGATTTAAAAAAAAAAAAAAAAATTCTTTATTGTTTAAAGTATTACATATGTCTCCTTTTCTCCCCATTGAACTCTCCCCGGCCATTCCCACTCCCTAGCACATGACTCAGCCCCCTACTCTCTGTGACCATGAGTTATGCTTATACTAGTATACTAGTATGCATGTGCACAAGTCCTTTGGTTGCTCTCTTCCATCTCCCCTCTCCAACCAGTCTCAATGTGCTTTTAAAAAAATATTATTAGTTGTAGGTTTTTCCTTCAGCTAGATTTCAGGCAGTAAAGTAATGAATGATTCTTAAATTTTGGCTTTGGTGATATTGACTTCATTAATTTCTTCACACAGGAAATCTGGACAAGCATGAAGAACTAGAAAAGCTTGTGGCAAGTTTTTTGGGAGTAGAAGCTGCTATGGCATATGGCATGGGATTTGCAACAAATTCAATGAACATTCCTGCTCTTGTTAGCAAAGTAAGACTTAGTCTGTCATTAATGAAGACTCCCTGTATGTATCATATTTGGTTTTATAAAATATTCAGAGTAAGCCAGGAACTATTGTAAATTTAGGTTAAATATAGTCTGCCCAAAGATATTTCTATC
This sequence comes from Pipistrellus kuhlii, assembly GCF_014108245.1. Lineage (NCBI taxonomy): Eukaryota > Metazoa > Chordata > Mammalia > Chiroptera > Vespertilionidae > Pipistrellus > Pipistrellus kuhlii. Next base: position 9,695,077 of record NW_023425404.1, read on the forward strand.
TCAAACTTTTGATAAGTATGTTCCATGGAGACTTACATCAATTGAAGCTTTCTTATTACAACCCATGATCCCTTCCTCTCCCATTAGGTGACTCTTGCCTTCTCTTTTTCATATAGTTTTAAAGGGATTCTAATAAATAAAACCTTATAAATGGCTAAAATTATGGAAGAAAGAATTTTGTTTGGAAAGCTATTTAATTGAAAAATTTGAAAATATATACTTGTCCTCACTGTAATGTATATTACTGAAAGACATATGAGCAAATTATATGTGTGTCTATTTATATGTTAGTAATAATGTATGTTAATAATGTGGGTAGAGCTTCTGTGAGGGGACAGTTAGGAGAGAAGAGATGAGACATTGTAAATCACATTTTAGCAGATTAACACTTTCAGTTTGAGCTCTTCCTCAGTGGTTATTTATTCTCATTTTAACAGTGGTATCTGTGAATGGTATATTGAAAAAAATCATCAGTCCTGGATGACTCAGTTGGAGCCTCATCCTGTACACCAAAAAGTGCCAGGTTTGAGTCCTAGTCAGGGCATATACCCAGGTTGTGGGTTTAATCCCCGCTTGGGGTGCATGCAGGAGGCAACTGATCAAAATTTCTCATATCGTGTTTCTCTTCCTATCTAAAAATTTAAAAAAAGTAAAGGAAGAACAAAAAAAATGATAGAACTAGTATGAAAATCTAAGGGGATAGAACATTTAAAAACACAATTAACCAACTTAACATTTATGAAACACTCCAACCAACAACAGCAAAACATTTACCAAGAGACCATTTTCTGGGCCATTAAACCAACCTTAACAAATTTAAAAGAATTGAAATTATTCAAAATATATTCTCTAACCATAATGGAATTAAATTAGAAATCAGTAACATAAAGAAAGATATCTAGAAAATCCTCAAACAATTGCAAAGTAAACAACACTTTTAAATAACCCAGACTCAAAGAAAAGCAAAATCAAAAATACTTGAACTAACTAGAAATGTAATATAATTTGTAGAAGGAAGCTAAAGCCATGCTTTGATGGAAGTATATAGCATTAAATGCTTATATTATGGGGGGGAAAGTTTCGAATCAGCCATCTAAATTTCTACCACACAAAATTACGAAAAGAGCAAATTAAACCCAAAGATTTCAGAGGAAGAATACAGGTAAATGCAGAAATCAATGAAACAGAAAATAGATAAGTGAAATCAGTGAAACCAAAACTGATTCTTTGAGAAAATGAATGCAGTTGATAGATCTCTAGCCAGACTGGTCAGGATAAAAAAGAGAGAAGACAAAAATTACTAGTAGTAGGCATAAAAGAGGCTACTTCACTACATATCCTATGGATGTTAAAAGGATATAAGGAAATATTAAGAACAACTTCATGCTGATAAATTCAACATTTTAGCTACAATGGACAAATTTCTTTTTAAGCCGGGACTGGTTTGACTCAGTGGATAGAGCATCGGCCTGGGGACTGAAAGGTCCCGGGTTCGATTCCGGTCAAGGGCATGTACCTTGGTTGCGGGCGTATCCCCAGTAGGGGGTGTGCAAGAGGTAGCTGATCGATGATTCTCTCTCATTGATGTTTCTAACTCTCTATCCCTCTCTCTTCCTCTCTGTGAAAAATCAATAAAATATATATATTTTTAAATTTCTTTTTAAATATATTTTACTGATTTTAGAGAGAAAGGAAAAGGGGGAGAGAGAGATAAACATCAATGATGAGAGAGAATCATTGATTGGCTGCCTCCTGCACGCCTCCTACTGGGGATCAAACTCGTAACCCAGGCCTGTGCCCTTGACCAGACTCAAACCTGGGAACCTTCAGTCTGCAGGCTGAAGCTCTATCCATTGAGCCAAATCAGTTACGGCAATGGACAAATTTCTTGAGAAAAAAATAAATGTATGATTCATTGATTATAGTACATTTTGGCATCATAAACTTTATATTATTTGGAATTTCATAGAATTTTTTACACTAAAGGGTTAAATAATTTCATTTTGCTTCTCCTGTGTGCTCAGAAACTAATAATTACTATCTAGAATTAGATGTCTTATATACAGACATGGAAGATACTTCCATAAATATTTATTGTGTAAATCAAATATAGTTGAAATGTTATGAAATGTATTTTAATCTATTCAAGGCAACAACTACTCCAGTTTTCTTTTTAAAAAATCTTTATTGTTCAGATTATTACATTTGTTCCTCTTCCCCCGCCCCATAGATCCCCTCCACCCAGTTCCCATCCCACCCCATGCTCTTACCCTCCATCCCCACAGTTCTCATCCATAGGTGTATGATTTTTGTCCAGTCTCTGCCCGCACTCCCCACACCCCTTTCCCACCGAGGATTGTCAGTTCACTCCTTTTCTATTCCCCAATTCTATTATATTCACCAGTTTATTTTGTACGTCAGATTTTTTATTCACTTTATTTTTAGATTCACTTGTTGATAGATAATGTATTTGTTGTTCATAATTTTTATCTTTATCTTTTTCTTTTTCTTAAAGAATATCCTTCAGCATTTCATATAATTCTGGTTTGGTGGTGATGAACTCCTTTAGCTTTTTTTTTTTTTTTTTTTTTTTTTTGTCTGTGAAGCTCTTTATCTGCCCTTCAATTCTGAATGACAGCTTTGCTGGGTAGAGTAATCTTGGTTGTAGGTTCTTGCCACTCCCATCTAGCCTGCATAGTTTCTGTTGAGAAATCAGCTGATAATCATATGGGTGCTCCCTTGTAGGTAACTAACTGTTTTTCTCTTGCTGTTTGTAAGATTCTCTCTTTGTCTTTTGCTCTTGGCATTTTAATTATGATGTGTTTGGTGTGGTCCTCTTTGCATTCTTTTTGTTTGGGGTTCTCTGTGCTTCCTGGACTTATAAGTCTATTTCTTTCACCAGGTGGGGTAAGTTTTCTGTCATTATTTCTTCAAATAGGTTTTCAATATCTTGCTCTCTCTCTTCTTCTGGCACGCCCATAATTTGGATGTTGGTATACTTGAAGTTGTCCCAGAGGTTCCTTACACTATCTTCATATTTTTGTATTTTTTTTCTTTTCCAGTTGGGTGATTTTGCTTCTTTGTATTTCAAATCTTTTACTTGATTTTTGCGATCCTCTAGTCTGCTGTATATTATTCTTTATTTCAGTCAGTGCATGCTTAATTTATAATAGGTCCTTTTTTATATCCTCAAGGCTCTCACTAAATTTATCAGCAGTTTCTAGAAAATTCTTGAAAAATCTTATAAAAAAACCTGGTTTTGAACTCTATATCCTTAATTTCTTTCATTTGTGGCCCGTTTCTGTGTATCTGCATTTTGGCTGCTTCCCTGTGTTGATAGAGTGGCTTTGTGTGCTAGGTGTCCTATAGGGCCCAGTGGCTCAGCCTCCCCAGTTACCTGAGGTGGACACTCTTGGTGCACCCCTTTGTGGGCAGTATGCACAGTCTTGTTGTAGTTAAGCCTTGATTGTTGTTGGTATCACTGGGAGGAATTGACCTCCAGGCCTATTGTCTGTGAGAATCAGCTTTGTCTACAGTGGGAGCACTTCTGTGCTGGAGACACCCTTATGAGGCAAGACTTGCTTCAGTGGGGCTTTTGGTGCTCACTGAGTCTGCCCCCTGGGTTTGTCCCATTTGGATCTGAGGAGTTGTAATCTGGATGGTCCCACTCTGACTACTGGGTACACTGGCTCTTGGATCTCCAAGGAGGTGTAAAGTCAGCCACTGCCTGAGGTCACTCAGCAGGCGCAATGGAGAGATCTGCAGATTCCTCTTCTTTGTTTGGGGTTTGAAGGTGCCCAGAGGAGCCCCAGCTGTGAAACAATGCAAGCTGTTGTGGGGCCTTAGGCCTTCTTTTATATGTTCTGGGTCTCTCTGTCTCAGCTGCAGTTTATTAGGTAATTTTAGATTTCAAAGGATCAGGCCATTCATATGCAAAAGCCTCTGCACACAGGTTGGGTGGGGTGGGGTCTCAGGGCGGAACAAACAGCAATTGCTTCCCATCAGCCCTGCCCTAAGAGGCCCCTGGGTCTCAGTTTCCTGAGATAATCACTGCAAGCACCTCTGAGAGAAAGCCGCCTTCGAGTTCCACCCGATGCCAGACAGTCCATTTTCTCCCTGTATGAGTCTGGGTCCCCAGAGTCTTGTTCAGAACTGGAGTTCAGAGCAGTTGGGAGCTTGTGTCTTCCTTTGGATTGAAAAAGTCAGCTGAGTACTCAGCTGCCAGCCCTTTCCATGTGCGCGCCTCCATACCTCTGCACTTTACCTCCGCAGCTCCTCTGAGTCTCAGTGTGCTTTTCTATTTCCTTCTAGATGTAGACTTTCCACTTAGCCAGCCTTCCTGTGGTTCTGGATGATGTCCGTTTTATCTTTTAGTTATAGTTGTGCGAGGCAGCAAGTTCAGGTATTTACCTATGCCACTATCTTGGTTTCTCCTTCACAACTACTCCAGTTTTACTCTTTCGTTAAGACTTATATTACATTTCTATGGGAGGTGATCAATTATTCAGCGTTAAGTCAGAGGCAGACAGTATATTAACTAAGAACATGTATCCTAAAAGCAAAAGCTTTGTATGAGTATAAGTTATGACCTTGGGCAAGATTGTAACTCCTTTGTTTTCATATGGGATAATAATAATAGTTCTTATCTCACAGATTGTTGTGAGGATTAAAAATAACAATGTGATTACAACCCTTAACATAGTGCCTGAAACCATATTAAGCATTTAGATCACACGTGTCAAACACAAGGCCCGCGGGCCAAATCCGTCCCGCCAGGCCTTGCAATGTGGCCCGCACCGCGCTGTCATCACTGCATTCCGCTGCGTTTCCATCACAGTGACAGTTTATGACTGTTCAGTAAACCATTCGGCCTGCGATTTAGGCTGGATTTTAGATTTTGGCCCCTTCTCTGATTGAGTTCGACACCCCTAATTTAGATGATTACTGCTGGCATTTAATTTTTATTTTTGCACAAATGACATAATAGACCCTCCTAGTATATTAGAAGGGAAAATAGGTTGGTACACAGAAATAGTGAATTAGGTTCTCTAAAAAGGAGATGACAAAAAGAACATACTTATATTGGCAATTTTGGAAAAAATTAGATGGAAAAAGAAAATTGCATCTTTTTTAAGGTGCAGTGGAATGCCAAGTGTGGTTAAGGAAAGGATTTAAAGACTTGCAGAAGAGGAATTCAGCCTCTCCATTTTTCCCCCCAGTTTTTCTCATTTTTTTCAATTTTAACACTTTTTCTCCAAAGATAAATTTAGATTTACAGAAGAGTTACAAGAGAGTATAGAGAGTTCCTGGATACCTTTCATTCAGCCTCCCAGTATGTTAATATCTTACATAACAGTGGAGCATTTACCAAACCTAAAAAACTAACCTTGATTTAATACTACTAACTAAAAAATAGAACTTTTTTCAGTTTCAACAGTTTTCCCACTGATAACCATTTTCCTGTTCCAGTATCCAATTGAGTATCTTCATTGCATTGAGTTCTTGTCCTTCCTACCTTGACTCTTCTGAAGGAAGAGTTGTTGCTTCTCTCCTATTTATTTATATCAGTACTAGAGGTCTGGTGCATGAAATTCATGCACTCGAAGTGGGGGGGGGGGTCCCCCCAGTCTGGCCTGTGCCCTTTCAGTGTGGAAGCCCCGCGATTGATAGCCCCAAAGAGGTAGGCTGGAGTCAGGGGTTCCACTTCCGCGGTGGGTGCAGGGCCATGGGAACCCCGTCTCCACTGTGCACATGGCCATCTTGTGACAGCGTGAGGGCATTTTGTGATGGCCTGATGGTGTGAGGACCACCTAAGCTTGTATTAGTAAGATGGGTTCATGAATATTTTATCATTTGATTCAACATGATTACTTTTAACTTTTTTGCTCAAGTTGATCCAGTTTTGGCCGTTAGGTGATCTTTCAGGTGGGCTCCTATGCCCTTTGAATATGCCCTGTTTTTTTTTGTTTGTTTGTTTTTTTCCTAAAGCACTTTCTTTGTAGAATAACAAGATGCCCCAGGCTTTTTTTTTTTTTTTTACCTATCCTAACCTTGGGGTCAACCACTAAGTTCTTCATTGAGTCCTAATACTTTATATTGGAGGATTATATTTAGAAACCAAGTTTTGGTATGTTTATTGCTACTGAGGTATCTGCCTCTCAATGGATAGAGTTAGAAAAATAAAAACATGTATACTAACTCATGCATAAGCATATTGATTAGTGTGCATGTGTATATTTATAAATTTTAAAAACTATTAGTCCATATGGATATTTCCAACTCTACTTCTCTTTATTTTTAATCTGCACATTTTTAATGAGGGAGCTTTTTAAAATCTTAATAATGAAAACTTTACATACAGTAAAAATTTCAGACAGACGACTGCTATTGCAAGTTCTTAAGTATCCAGCCAGGAATACTTTTCCTTTTATTCCGGGAACATGCTGACACTTTCTGCTCCATACTTTTTTCATCTAATCAGATATTTTGAAGGCCATTGTTGACAGAGAAGAACCTGTTTCTGAGTTCAGACTTTATAGGTTGGAACCTGCATGAGATGTGGAAGAGTAAGAACTAGGAAAGAAATAAAAATTCTGAGAGCTTCAGATGTTTCTTGTTGCCTTAAACCCATGTTTGCATGGATTTAAAGAAAAACTTGTTCAGAGATTTTAAGGGCAAAACTAAGCCTATACTCCATGTCATTTTGGGAATCCTATATAATATGCTAATTAGACTGAACAGCAGAACGACCTTCAGGACGAAGCCGGGGCTGTGAGGGCTGAGGCAGCAGCCAGGGTGTTGCGAGGGCCTACCCTTGCTTGAATTTCGTGCATTGAGACTCTAGTAGACTAATAAGTGAGATTGTCATTGAACTCTGGATGGTTAGGAGCATTTCTCCCTCAGCTGCCTTCTCCCCCACATACTTCTTCTATGAGTAAAATAGTACATCATACCAAACTCATGAAATGATACCAGACCAACATAACTGAAACTATGAAGACTATCTGATATATCAGATTTTAGATATAAATAAAAGATATATTGCTATATATCTGGATATTTATGTCCATCTCAGGAATGAAGAAATTAAATTAAAAGGCTAGAATTTTGCATCTACTTCTAAATTAATTTTGTAAAGAAACCAACTAGCCAAAACCAGTTTGGCTCAGTGGATAGAGCGTCAGTCCGGGTTCGATTCCAGTCAGGGGCATGTACCTTGGTTGCGGGCACATCCCTTTTGGGGGGGCGGGGGGGGACAGGAGGCGGCTGATAGATGTCTCTCTTTCATTGATGTTTCTAACTCTCTATCCTCCCTTTCTCTCTGTAAAAAATCAATAAAATATATTTAAAAAACAAACCAACTATACTTTTTTTCCTTCTTGAATTTGATAGTTTGCTGTTTTACAAGTTTTCCTTAATAGGATATAAATATTATTAATGATTTTAGCATTTGGTCTTTTGTGTAATGAAACTTCCCCCGCCTCCACGCCAGCTTCTTACTTCCTGTGCTTGTGGTTTTGCAGGGTTGCTTGATTCTGAGTGATGAACTGAACCATGCGTCACTGGTTCTGGGAGCCCGGCTGTCAGGAGCAACCATTCGAGTCTTCAAACACAACAGTGAGTTTGTTGTGGAGGCCTTAGTGATTGGTATTCTTTGGATTAATGGCAGTGGTTATATTAATAATAGAAAATATAAATGAAGATAGCAACATTTAAAATGTTTTTTCTGAGCCCTGGCCAGATAGCTTAGTTGGTGAGAGTGTCATTCGGATACACCAAGATTATGGGTTTGATTCTCCAGTCAGGGTACATACAAGAATGGGAACAACAAATCTCTCTCTCTCCCTCCCGCCCTCCCTTCTTCCTTTGAAAGCCATAACTTCCTAAATGGAAATATGTTTATGTATTATTACAATATTTATTTGCAATAAAAATACATAACTTTTGTAGTTAAAACATGTAGAGAAGAAAGATTACCAAACTGTATTTTTAATATCATCTTTTACCAAAGTGAGTACACCTACAAATAAGTCTAGAAGAATATACACCAAAATAGTAGGTCTGTGCTCCTGGTTGGACGGTTAGAGATGGTAATAACTTTCTGCCTTTTGTCTTTGTCCTATCTAAACTGTTTTACAATAAGAATGATGCAAATAGCATTTTGCTTTATGTAAATGGGGCTTATTAAACACCACTGTGGAACCTGCTCTTTTCTTACAACACATCGTGAACTTTGGCAATACATGTGACTCTCCTCCTCCCCTAATGTCAGGGTGGCAGGCAGTGCTAGAAGCGCCCTTATTCAGATTGTCTCTCAGTTTGGACATCGAGGTTGTTTCTAAAATTTTCTACTAGAAATGGTACTACCTGTTACCCACATTTTTGCTCAATGTTGTGATTAGTGCCTTAGGATGAATTCCTAGCAGTCTTAGAATGCCTGGTTAAAAGGGCACAAATATTTTTGTACTTTTCCAAATTGCCTCCAAGCAGACTTTTACTCAGCAACATGACAGTGACTCACACCAACTTAGGCCATTATGAAACATTTTAAAACTTCCCTTCTCCAATAATCAACAACATGTTAATTTTTTTCTTTAATTACTAGGTGTCAAGCAACTTTGTATATAGTATTGTGTTTGGATTTCTTTGTAAATTTGCCATTTTCAAATGGCTTCTTTTTTTTTTCTGATTATAAGAGCCCTTCCTATTTTCTTTGATGTTGCATTATTTTTAATGTTACTTTTAACTTTGTTTTTAGTTTCTTGCTCTGCTGACTTATTAAAATGCTTATGATGTCACATTTATTGTCTTACAACTTGATTTTGTGTTAATGCCTTCCATATTCTAAGATAATAGGGTTATTCTCTTATTTTCTTCTGGTAGTTTTGTTTTTCATTTACATCTTTATTTTTGTTTTTCACTTACATCTTTATTCTTACATGGGATTTGTGAAGTATAATATAAGAGAGATAGTAGATTCCCCCCACCTAAGTTGATAATATGGTTAAGCATTCTACTATAGATATTTCCTTTCATCTAAAATTTTGAATCAGTATTTATTTTTTCTCCTCTTTTCTGTATGTAAACAGAGGAAACTAAAACAATGACTATATTTTTACTGGCTTTTGCTGATTGCCAGATGCTGCCCTCTGCAGCAGGACTAGCCGCTTCAACATTTCCGGGACAGCATCTCCTGTCTCTGAGTCAGATAGCAGACAGATTGTGTTCTTGTAACTGAAGGTGTCACCGCAACACAGTCTATGGCCATATTATCTGTGTTTGTGATGTTTTTATTATTTCTCTTTTCTACTGATTCCTTTCTATGAAAAGAGCAAAATCATGTAACTTTTAATGCCCTCCTTCAGTGAGGAGCAATAAAGACTATACAATTAGATTTTATGATGGCATGTCTCCCACCCTTGTTAAATATACTGCAGGGGTTTTTTTTGGGTTTTTTGGTTTTTTTGGAGCGGGCTTTCTTAAGGGCAGTGCTTCAGAGCAAACAAATTTAAATATGAAGTTGATAGTGGTGGCAAAAATGGTCTTCAAAACATTTATCTTTAACAGGGAAATTATTACCCTCATTAGTGTTAGTACTAGCCATACTGTTTTCTAGACCTGTTAACCATCTTCAGAACTGATAGAGCCACAAGAACTTGGTTGTGTACAGATAGCAGATCAAATCAAACAGAAACAATTGCCAAGCTTGCTTAACACAGATTCATGCATTCAGGAATTTATTCTATAGCACTAACCAGACTACTGTATTTTTAACCCACTACTAAGATAAAATTATTTAACAAACATTTATCAGATATATCTTCTGTAAAGGAAATAAGCATGTTCTTTGAAGTTTTTCCTCATTGATTTTTAGGAGATATATATATTTATAGTGATTTTCATAGTCTTGCTCAGTCTTCTTTATTATTTCTGAATGACTCACTAGGATTAAAGATATAGTTGACTTTATTTTTTTTTTTTATATTGGGTCTTTGTCAGATAATACTTTTTCTTTCTTTTTTTCTTTTTTTTTTTTTTTTAAATATATTGATTTTTTTACAGAGAGGAAGAGAGAGGGATAGAGAGTTAGAAACATCGATGAGAGAAAATCATCGATCAGCTGCCTCTTCCACACCCCCTACTGGGGATGTGCCCACAACCAAGGTACATGCCCTTGACCGGAATCGAATCTGGGACCTTTCAGTCCGCAGGCCGATGCTCTATCCACTGAGCCAAACTGGTTTCGGCTATAGTTGACTTTATAAATATAAAAAAAGCTAACTGAATGGCCAGGTATTTAACATGAAACATTGGTCATTTCATAAGCCTGCTAACCACCTGACTCAACTGTGCCACAGTCATTTGTTGAGTTTCTGTGACTTTGAACATTTGTTGCATTTCAGATGAGATTTTAATTAAAGATAGCAGTAGCTCACTCATTTTGCCCCATCTTTTTCTGCCCTGTTCTGACTTTGTTAATGTCCTTTGCTGTCTGAGACACTGTTCCTAAATAAGAAATGTTTATTTTTATTTCTGGAATAAAGTTAGGAAAGAAGAAGGTACTTTACGCTGACATATTTTTGTGTGTGCTATAGACATGCAGAGCCTAGAGAAGCTACTGAAAGATGCCATTGTTTATGGTCAGCCTCGGACACGAAGACCCTGGAAGAAGATTCTAATCCTTGTGGAGGGAATATATAGGTAATCCTGCTTTATGATTCTAATCTTTCCGATTTGGCTCCATGAAATCTTAGAATTTTTCAGCCTCACTTCATTTTCTTCATATATATATATATACACACACACACACACACACACACACACACATTTTTTTTTTGGAAGTCACGTCAAATAACTTCCAAAAATCGAACCTGTGATTTTTCAGTCCGCAGGCAGACGCTCTATCGACCGAGCCAAACCGGTCAGGGCCTCACTTCATTTTCAAGGAACACTAATTAGACTACTCTGGAAACTAAGGAGACAGTGTTTTTGACTTGTTAAATTACCTGGAAGCAGAGTTAGCTCTAGGACAGAAGTCTTTTTGTCTGGCTTTTAATCTTTCCATCATGCTACATGATCCTCAAATATCCCTTCTATTTGGATTCTTTGTTTTTCTGTTTGTAGAGGGAATTTGTTTATAGGTCAGTAATTAAAATACATTTTCTAATATGTCAAAACAAGTTATACAGATTTTAATGTTAAGAAATTTTTATTTTATCTGCAGCCCTTTCACTTATTTTCTTACCTCCTAATGTTTTTTAATTCTTTCTGTAGAATTTTAATTGCATACCTACGTGATGCAGCGTCTAATGTTGCCTATAATTACAAGCTTTAGAAGAATCTGCTGTGACTTTTATTCCTCTGTAGTGAATTAAGATTAATTGTGTTCTGGTACTTGTTTTAAAAGATTGTCTAGCCGCCGAAACCGGTTTGGCTCAGTGGATAGAGCATCAGCCTGCGGACTGAAAGGTCCCAGGTTCGATTCCGGTCAAGAGCATGTACTTTGGTTGCGGGCACATCCCCAATGGGGTGTGTACAAGAGGCAGCTGATCAATGATTCTCTCTCATTGATGTTTTTAACTCTCTATCCCTCTCTCTTCCTCTCTGTAAAAAAAAATCAATTAAATATATTAAAAAATTAAAAATCGTCTAGCCATGGCATCATTTGAATTTGCCAGTTTAAAACCACAGACAGTTGTTAGATTATTTCAAAAAGCAGTAAAATCAGAAATTAATAAAGTGGCCCGCTCCTGATTTTGAGAGTTAAGAAGTCTCAGTGTATGTATTGTTTTACTCTGTTTTGCCAGCATGGAGGGATCCATTGTTCGCCTTCCTGAGGTGATTGCCCTTAAGAAGAAATACAAGGCATACCTGTATCTTGATGAAGCCCACAGCATCGGGGCTCTGGGCCCTGCGGGGCGAGGTGTGGTAGATTACTTTGGCCTGGATCCTGAGGATGTGGACATTATGATGGGAACATTTACCAAGAGCTTTGGTGCTTCTGGAGGATACATTGGTGGAAAGAAGGTAAATGGGCTGTGATTATTGAGCAGTTAAGAATAAAGGCACTGACTTTTATGGTTGCTAAGTCACGTCAAATAACTTCCAAACTGGGTGCGGAGATCCTGAATTTGTGGCTTAGGCTCATGGTGCCAGCGAGTTCACACTTCAGCTGCCTGGTGAGTGACTGAGGCATTGAAGGCTGGTTCTGTTCATTGTTTGTTGTTTTCTTCTTTGAGCTTCGTTCTAAACTACATGCTGGTTTGAGATATAGAATACCCTCTTGTATAAAAGAACACACAGTGGTGCTGCCTGTTCGCCACACTCTTGCTGGGTTTGAATTGTGCTCACAGTTTCGAGTAGTGGGGTTATCATGGGAGCCGATGGGAATAAAAGACAAGTTCCCTTAGGTGAACATAAAGTCAGGAAGAAAAAAAGATTATTTTGTTAGTGCTGGTGTATAATAAGGCTTTGTTTTTTGTTTTGTGGGTTTGTGTGTGTGTTTTGTATTTTGTTTTTTCAATTTAAAAATCATATTCTGACCTCTAAGGCATTTGAAGTGTGTGGTATGGTAGAAATGTTTGAACCATGGAGACAGAGGCCTGGGTTTGATTATTTAACTTTGTGAGACCTTGGTCAGAGCATTTAACTTTTCAGTTTCCTTATCAGTAAAACAGAGATAAATATGCTGGCTTATAAGATTGTAGTAAGGGTTTAAGAAATAATAATGTATGTCCATGCTGCAATATGGATGAACCTTATGTTAAGTTAAAGAAGGAAGTCACAATAGGTCACACATTATATTATTTCTTCAATATGCTTTATCCAGAATAGGCAGATCATAGAGATAGAAAGTAAGTTGGTGGTTGCTAGAGGTTGAGGAGCTGGGGGAAGTAGAAAGTGACTGCTAATGGGTGTGAAGTTTCTTTTTGAGGTAATGAAAATGTTCTAAAATTAGGTAGTGATGAAAGTTGTATAGTTCTGTGAATATACTAAAAAACACTGAATTGTACACTTTTAAAAAGGGAATACTATCATATAGGAATTACATCTCATTAAAACTGTTACTTTGCCCTGGCCAGTTTGGCTCAGTGGACATAGTATCGGCCTGCAGACTGAAGGGTGCCAGGTTTGATTCCAGTCAAGGGCACATACCTAGGTTGCAGGTTTGATTCTCCCTGGCATGATCAGAGCTCCGCAGCAACCAATTGAAGTGTCTCTCTCGCATCAGATTTTCTCTCTCCGCTCTCCCCTTCCCTTCCACTCTCTTTAAAAATCAATGGACAGCCGAAACTGGTTTGGCTCAGTGGTAGAGCGTCGGTCTGCGGACCGAAGGGTCCCGGGTTCGATTCCGGTTAAGGGCATGTACATTGGTTGCGGGCACATCCCCGGTAGGTGCAATGATGTTTCTCTCTCATTGACGTTTCTAGCTCTCTATCTCTCTCCCTTCCTCTCTGTAAAAAATCAATAAAATATATTTTAAAAAAACAAAAATAAATAAAAATCAATGGACAAATATCTTCAGGTAAAGATTAAGAAAAAAACAAACAAACAAACAAAAACAAACCCTCTTACTTTAAAAAACTGCAATTTTAGGGAAAAAACCAGTGTGTGTTAAGTATTTGTATATGGCATATACTAGTAGTAGGCAATCATAGATTTCTTTAATTCCTCTTTAATATTTTGGAAATTTTAAAGTGTAGACTTTCTCTTTTAAAAAAAATATATTTTATTGATTTTTTACAGAGAGGAAGAGAGAGATAGAGAGTTAGAAACATCAATGAGAAACATCGATCAGCTGCCTCCTGCACACCCCCAATGGGGATGGGCCCACAGCCAAGGTACGTGCCCTTGACCGGAATCAAACCTAGGACCCTTCAGTCCGCAGGCTGACGTTCTGTCCACTGAGCATCATACTTAATAATTGATTGCCCTTTAGAGAAAATCCATTATCAGTGGGTTTAGTCAAGTTTGGTAGATTTTTTATCTTGAAGTTTTAAAAATAATACATTTTATTGATTTTACACAGAGAGGAATTGAGAGGGACAGAGAGTTAGAAACATCGATGAAAGAAAAACACCGACCAGCTGCCTCTTGCACCACCCCCTCCCCCCCTCTGGGGATGTGCCCGCAACCAAGGTACATGCCCTTGACTGGAATCGAACCCAGGACCGTTCAGTCCGCAGGCCGACGCTCTATCCCCTGAGCCAAACCGGTCCCGGCTATCTTGAATTTTGTTAATGGGATCAGGCTACTTTGGAGAATTGATTGCCTTTTGGTGAGATTTATTGCTAAATCAGAGGACAGACAATAATACTCTGGGAGATATTTTAGGTACATTATATTTATTGTGGGTTTTACACAATTTTGCGTATTTTTGAAGTGATACACTGTAAGAAAAAAAAAGCCACATTATGTATTTTCTTGTTTCTGGTACATAAGCTTTTTGTGTGAATGTTTAAAGACTTAGTGAAGTTAGAAGGTATCAGAGATTGGGGATAGACAACTGATTGCTTTGAAAACCTTGTATCTGACAGACAAGGTTTTTCTTTATTCTTTATCGCAGGCTTTAGTGTTCTGTGAAAGACCCAGTGAATTTCTGGCACATAAAATTTTATAAATATCTGTGTGGAGGATATTGAATGCCTTTAAAATTGATTTAGAGAGTTGCCTTTCTCTGATTTAGGAGTGTAAGGAGGGCTTTGCAGATGTGGGGTAAGATGCAGATGATATTTTCTGTAATACTTAAAACACTTGTCCAAAAGGAATTAAACACTTTCTTGTTTAATTTTGCAATGTAGATCTATTTATATAATTAAGTAATAACGCTTTCCAAATTTAGAGGGGTTCTTTAAAACTAGTTCCTCATTCTGTGTGGCAGGTTGAAAATATAAAACAAAGCGTCCAACCCAGTTGGTTGCCCTTGCCTATCAGATTAGTGTCCATATTCCAGTGTGCTGAAGGGAGGAGGAGCCTGCTTCCTCCTGGAAGGGAGGCAGTGACATTGCCAGTGAACTCAGACATTGCCTCTGATGCCTTGCTTCTGTGAACTCCCCAGGAGCTGATAGACTATCTGCGAACACATTCTCATAGTGCAGTGTATGCCACGTCACTGTCACCACCTGTTGTGCAGCAGATCATCACCTCGATGGAGTGCATCATGGGGAAGGATGGCACCACCCTTGGTGAGTTGTTCTTTCCTTAGAAAGTGTCCTGGGCTCCGTAAATACTGAGCAACCAAACAGGTTTGTTGTAGAGCTTTTTTCCAAAAATGAGTTGCTAGGTACCCTAATCAGCAAGCTGGCAGGTCTATGGAAACTTCAGTGTTTGATATATATGCCATGAGAACTAGTCTGGCTTGCTTCCTGTTGAATTTTATTCTCTGTTGGTGGTGAGACTTCAATATAACAATCCTCCCTACCCTTATAAATCACAGGTAATAAGCCTTTATAGTCTTTCTTGAATTGCACAATTTTATGTGAAAATAGAATTCACTATTTAGTGATATTTCATTCCCATGGTGTTTAAAAGCTGCTGTTTTTATGAATTAGTGTCCTTGATTTGGTGCCTTGAAAAGAATTTATAATTTAACATACAGTAGCTAATATAGTTCATCCTAAATTTGTTTATTCTTTCTTTGGTGGAATTTGTAGATTAGGTGCCCTAACTTAAAATACTGAAATGAACATCAGGTGTGACGTTTGCTTTCAGTAGTTCACTTTTATTCTGCATCACTAGGGGGCAGTGTTAACTGCAAAAAAGTTACAGTGAAAGGGGAGCAGGTGGAATTTTGTTCTGTTTTTTCACTTTTAAAAGTATTTTCATTAACTATACATTAATTGTACATGTTTTTTTAATGCTTCTAAATTAATTTTTACTGTCATAAAAGATCTCACATTCTCAGCCTTGAGCTCTAGACTTTTTAGTTAAATAACACTGTGGTAAGATTAATTTGGTTTGCATTGAAAAACAAGAAAGAAGTGATATGTTTGATTTTGATTAACTTAAACCTGTTTTCTTAAGTCATAATTTTACCTTAATATTACTTCTGATCTGTGGTACATCCTTGTTATCTCTAGTGAGAGTTTTTGGAAATACATTTTCGAAGTGTTGATCATTTTCAATTTCAATGAATTGATTCCCTGGAGAAAAAACATTTCATTAATGTTGTGAACATAACATGAAGTCTTGAGCATAGCCCCCTCTCAACAGTCATAATGTTATCTTCTCTCCTCCCCACATGGTGTTATTGAAATAGTGTGCTTTGATCTGAGATATACCTAGCTAGCTATATAGCTAGCACACATAGGTGCATCAACCTTATTGATTCAGCAGACAGCTTTAGACAATTTAAAAAAATGGGCGGCTAACAATTATCAAAGTTAACTTTGGATAATTTATTTACCCTACCCCAGAGCGTGAATTTGTGTGATGCATGACCTCTAGATAAGGATAAGTGATTATCTGTACTAAATAATGAAATCTAGGTGGTGAGAAAATGAAATATGGTAACAAGATAGACTTTGGGTTATCATTTATTTTCCAGTTTATCTATTGCCTCTCTAACCCCCCCTAAGCTTAGTGGCGTGAAACAACAGCCACCTTATTATGCTCACAGATTCTGCGGGTCAGGAATTCGGTCAGAACACAGCAGGGTTGGCTTGTCTTTGCTCCACAATATCTGGGGCTTAAGCTTGAGTCTAACCTGGGCTCGAGTGACTAGAAGGCTGGGCCCAGCTGAGGCTCTTGACCAGAACACCTTCATATGTCCTCACCATGTGGCATTGGTTCATAGCATGATGACTAAGGTATCCAGAGAGGATGCGTCAGCAAACAAGTGATCCAAGGAACCTGCTGCAACCTTGTGACCTTTTCCGATCTGTTGTAATGGGCAGGTGACTAAGGCCAGCCCAGATTGCAGGACATGGGAAATAACACTCCATCTCAAATGGGAGGTGGGTCAAAGAATTTATGGCCCTTTAAAAAAATTGCCACTACTAGCTTTTAAATAATATATTTTTAAAATTACTCCCTAAAGCTTTTCTTCATTTTTGACACTATTATTTTGTCCCCCTTTACCCTCCTTCACCCAGCCTCCACCCTCCTCACTAAAATTTTAAATTATTATGACAAACTTCTGTTGCCTTACATTGTTACTCTGCCAAAATACAGGATAATAAAAATCTAACCAAAAGTAGACTTAGATACCATTTTTCTTAAAGACTTTTAACTGATTTTAATTAATTTGGCCTAATTTATTTTAGATTTGAGTGCATTAAGGTAATGTTTATTTTTATGGCAGCACTGAAAGCATCTTTTTTATTGTCCTTATAGAAAAAGAGCTGTGAACCATGCAAGAACCTCTTTACTATGTCTTAAGGTGGCCTTGAAAAGAGGCATCTCCAGTTAATTACCTGAGTGTGATTTTATAATAGGATGGCCTGCTTTAAGAGAAATTTAATCTCTGGCGTTCAGTACATGGCATTTCATCGATCTCACAAACGCTGAGTATCTCACTACATGTTAGACTGTGTGAATTAGAATCCATAGGAAATAGGCATATAAGGAGATCATTTAAGTGAAGTATATATGTGGGGAGTATTGGGGATGCATGGGATAGTGGTTGTTAGTACCAGAGACTAGTGCTGCATAGAAAAATTGAAGTTTTATTAATCATAACACATGCTGTGTGTTAGCAAGTGGTAAGTACTCTGGGAAAAAGGTAAGCCAGGAAGACGGGCAATCAGGGGTTCTGGGGACCCAGTTTGCAATTTTAAATAAGGTGGTCATTGAAAAGGTAGGATTTTAGCAAGGACTTTAAGGAGGGGAAGCTTTAGCCCTGAAAATCCAGGGATATAAGGCCCTCAGGTGGAGGCCTGAGGTAATGAAAATGTTTGATGCTTTTATTTTGTGTTTAGGAATAGCAAGGAAGCTACTACGGCCAGAGAATAATAGTACAGGTAGAAAGAATGAATGACTGGGTGAGTAGAGTGAGGTGAGGATAGAGGCTGTGCAGAGTGTAGAAGTTCCAGCAGGGGGCAGTCTTATCTTATAAAAGTATTGGGTTGATACAAAAACAGACACATTTTTGGTAGTACAAGGATGAGTGTAATAAAATATTAGAATAATGCTGTTACAGAAAGATGGAGACTTCACCAAAAATGAGCTTTCAGTTAATAGGCAATATTATTGGGCAGAAACACTAAAAGCCCACTGGTCAGTCAGAGTAGATAGGCTAGGGATTTCATTGTATTATGTATGAAAGTATGAGTTTATACCAAAGATGAATGTATGAAAGGTGACTAACACTTCACTAAATTTTTTCAAAGTATATGTCATCCCCCCCTATCAGATTATAAATTCTCTGAGGGCAGGGACCCATGTCTTGCTCCTTTTTTTTTTTTATCCTCAAAAAAGGATATTCTTTCCATTGATTTTTTTTTTTTTTTTTTTTTTTTTGAGAGAGTGAAAGAGGGGAAAGACAGAGAGAGAAACATCGATTTGAGAGAGACACACAGATTGGTTCTTTTCCACACTCACTGTGACCTGAGCTAGAGATCCAGCCTCCAACTGAGATTTATGCACTTGATTGGAATCAAAACCAGAACCCTTCAATCCACAGACCAACACTCTATTCACTGAGCCAAACTGGCCAGGGCTCCTTTGTATCTTAAATAGTGCTTATTTCAAGACCCTTAGAGTCAATAATTGTTTGACTTCATTTTTCTCAAAATTATTATCTCTCTTCCCCAAGTAGAATGAAAACAGGGAGTTTTGGCCACCTTTTGTTTTTCTGTTTAGAGCTGTGTTTGGCACATAGTAGGCATGCAGTAAATACTTGGTGAATGATTAAATGAATAATCTTTTGGTGCCTTGAAGAGAGGCAATTATGACTTAGTTACCTATGATTTAGTTCTTTATTATATTCTTAAACTCTGAGAAGGTAAGAATTCTGTACACCTAAAGAGGATAACATTAATCATTCATTCTTTCAGGATTATTTCTGAATTGAAGCCTCATGTATACTGACCAATGTGACATAGGAAAAAATATATGATCATAGATTTATGATTAATAATTTGTTTTTTAATATAAATGCAATATTTAATTTGATGCTGTTACAGATTTTCTCTTGGTGAGAAAATCTTCATACTTTTATGATACAGTTCGCTTGGCCTTTACTATCTTAGCCAGGTCCTCTTGTAACCAGAAGCATTCATTTATAAGTTAGGTTTCAGAGCCAGGGAAGCATTTGCTCCATTTTAACTTGCAGATTCTGTATCTCATTAATGATATAGATATGGAAACTAACTCTTGGAAAGGTAAAATAAAAAATCTTGACAATGTAAAAGTAGCCACAAGAGGGCTGGAGATGTAGAAAGTAGGGAGAGGAAGTTGAGTCCGTGCAAGTGTGTCGGTTTCTGTCATCATGCTTGTTGGAAAGTCAGTATGTGAAAATAAACAAATCATTTTTTCTGTCATTTTGGACTGCATGACTCGGTAAGTCACATGGCTTACAGCTCCCCTGGGGGCTGCCATCTTAAAGCAGCAAAGGCCGACCCCTCCCTTTGAATTAGCCAATCACGAAAGGCTGTGCACCTGGGCTTTAGTCAAGAGCAAAGGACAGATTTCGTGTGTCAGGGGTTATAAAGCCAAACAGACAACCGAGCAGGTGTGCATGTACATTCAGACCACGTGTGTGCACCCTTCTACGTAAAAGTAAAGATGTTTGCCTTGCTGCTTGGCTCCCAAGTGTATTTTGTATTCTACCAGGACCCCTGACTTGGGGGGCTAGCATTATTTCTAACAATTAGATACTAAATCAAGTTTATAAATAACACATTTTGAAGTTAAGAAATAGTCTTTAAATTTATGAAGTTATGTAATCAGCCATGAGAAGACTTAAAAATAGTAATATTACAAAATAGGTTGTGATTAGTGGAGCCAACATGGAAAGTAATAGAAGTACAAAAACATGTAGGTGGAACAGGATGCAGAAATGTAGGTGTATTGCTCAGCATTGTGGTATTAGCTACCAGAAAAGCCAGAAACCCAACCTGGAGCCACTTCCTGGTCAGAGGGGGAGACTTTTAATTTTTAGTTCATACTCTATACTAGTAGAATTTTATCACGTAGTTAAAACTGTTCTATTTTTAGATTCCAGAGTACATTTATAACATATGGAAATAAATCCTGCTTACAAGGTTGAAAGTAAGGCCTAAACACAGACACAAATAGTATATAGTTGATTATTAATAAATGTTTTCATCTTTTTGTGGGAAGACACATTATTCTTTGGGGACTAGAGTGGAGCCTTCAGAAAAGCTGCAGCTTACCAATACAAGGGTTGAGATCTGTTCCCTACCTACTTTGTAAATTCTCCTTTCTCCTTCCTCCCTACCTTTCCCACATTTGCTCTCCAGTTCCTATCCTTTTCCCAAAGAAGAGAGAGACATGTGACAAGGAACCAAAATAGGCTGACAATGGGTGGAGATTGTGCTGTTTATGTGCTTATATCTTAAGTGGGTATATTGAGTTAGAACAGGCAGGTGGAGAGGAAAAAAATGAAGCCTAGGAAATTCTGACAAATTCCTTTAGACATTTGAAGTTCTAGCTTTTACTTCTCACATTACTAATCCAAGTCCAATAATGGAAATGTAGCTGTAAGATCTATTTATGAATCAAGGCAAATTGTCTGACCAAAGCAACTAAAATTGTGCTTGTCCGTTTTTCAGAGCTTTGCTTTGATGTGTTTTATTTCTGGATAAAGACATAGTTAATAAAATGTGCCCAGCTTAGTGTCTGACATTTGGTATAAGCCTCTCAGTAATTTTGCTGAATGAATGAGTGCATACGTGATCAGAGATAACTAGAAAATGAGTGGGTTCTTGTATAGTGGAATGTTAAGCCAGAATGGTGAGATCACGAAATGAAGTAAGCTAGATAGAAACCTTTTACTAGATAAATGATGACAGATAACTTTCTAGAAAACTACTTTTAGTACTTCATTTTGAAAGGAATTAGGACCATTAGCAATGTTGGTATGGGCAGATTGAGGTGTAATTAAAATTAGGTTTGCCTCATTTGCCTTAATTCTTATAATAGACTTGTTAATGAGTGTTGAATGATCACCTTGAGAAGCCCAGGAACTGTCAAAAATAAATTTAAGAGAACTAGAAAACTTAAAAAACAAACAAACAAACAAAAAAGCCTTCCAGGATTCCCATGCTGAGGGGCAAAACTGTTCAAGAAACAGTGTTTTGGGGGTGGGTGTTATAAAGAGAATTTCCTGCTTCTCCCCAGGAGGCTAACAGCTTCTAACATTCGCTTGTTATGCTTGGCAGGCAGAATTTTCCTTTGGCTGGGCCTGGGTACTCCCCTCTCTAAACCCTGTGCTTTCTGAGCCCAGGAATGTTTGGGTGTCATTTTTTTCTTTATATTTTTCTGTTTTACATAACTTGTCATGTTACTGTTAGAAACTCATCTAAATAAAAGCCAAGCTTTCTAGTGAACACAGTTTTATGCCTAGCCATGGTATGTTTAGTAGTACACCTGAGGTCAGACTAGATCCCTCCTGTCTTATAACTTACTACCTAGAACACCATTAAAAAATATTCAATTTCACATGAATCAGACATTAACTAAACCTACTCCTGTGGTGGGTATGCTCTTTAGGAGTGTGGAGTTGAACAGTGCATGCTACTTGTCTAGTCTAGTGGTAGGGCTGATGTCCGTTGAAGAACTGATCTTAGAGCCATAGATAAATTCTTCCTTCGTTCAGCTTCCTTTTTTCTGTTTCTTCTTTCTCGCTCATCCACCCCCCCAAAACCTTAAACTTCCTTAACACCAGCTAATTATTTGAAGCAAACTCTGTTTATCAACCTTTCTATGTGGATTTTTTTTCTTAGACAATTTCACTGTACTAAATTACTAGCAAGCAAAGAAAAATAAAGATTTTTCTTTTGTAAAGTAGCCTCATTATCATCTAGCTTATAGAGCTTTTTAACCATTGGCTTAAGCTTTCTGACATCAGCAAGCAATATGAACACTACAGGTGAAGTGCAATGATGACAGATAACTTTCTAGAAAACTACTTTTAGTACTTCATTTTGAAAGGAAGTACTAAATGCACCAAGTTTTCTTAATAGCTTGTCTCTGAGTAGAATGTACTTACCTGAACTCCATCCACTTCTACTTCTAAAATTGCATTAATGATATTTAATATTTTATTAAAACGGGGTATTTTACAACCTATCTCTGATTTGGTGATCTCAAGTCTGCTTCTTTTCCAAAAGGCAGCAAAGTTGACTTGTGAGTGATCGGCCCTATAAATGAAGGCCCTTTGGGGCCTCTGCCTACCTGTTTCTTCTCTGAGGATTAGTAATCCTTTTCACCGCCCCCTCTGCTCCAGAAATCTATTCTGAGTACTCAAGAGCTTTTATATCATGGTCTGTCTATTTCTTCTTCCACTCCCGTCTCTTTCTTCCAAATCCAAATGCTAATAAAAGTTTCCTGCCACAAGAGGTCTCTCCTTTTTGTCTTGTTTCAGAGTTTGTTTGAAGCTTGGCTATTAAGTTGCCCACAGGCAGCAGGCTGAAAGCTAACCTTTGAACAAATGTAGACTTGTTCATTTAGTAAAATATTGTTCTTAATTCAAAACATAAATAAGGAGTTTGAGTTCCTCCGGGACAGGAAAGGAGCCCTGAACTAGATGTTCCTCCCTTAGTAGATGGCGTAAGATGATATGAAGGAACTAACCTCTTAATTGAAGTATGGTACTGTGAGTCAGACTGTTTTTGCCAGATTGAAGTGGGGGAATTACTGTAGTTTTTTTTTTTTTTTTCTTCTCATAATAAAATATCTTTTAAAATTTCCCCCATAGCCCTAGCTGGCTTGGCTCTGGATAGAGTATCAGCCTGCAGAATGAAGGGTCCCTGGTTCGATTCCAGTCAAGGGCACGTGCCTGGATTGCAGGCTGGATCCCCAGTAGGGGGTGTGCAGGAGGCAGCCGATCAGTGATTCTATTCCATCATTAATGTTTCTGTCTCTCCCTCTCCTTCCTCTCTGGAATTAATAAATGTTAAAAAAAACAAAAAACTTTTATTGCCACAATTTTATATATTCAGATACTATTTAGCTGAGACATGTGATCATTACTTCAGCCTGTTCTTCTCATCACTTCCGCCGAAACCGGTTTGGCTCAGTGGTAGAGCCTCGGTCTGCGGACTGAAAGGTCCCAGGTTCGATTCCGGTCCAGGGCATGTACATTGGTTGCGGGCACATACCCGGTAGCGGGTGTGCAAGAGGCAGCTGGTCAATGTTTCTCTCTCATCGACATTTCTAGCTCTCTAGCTCTCTCCCTTCCTCTCTGTAAAAAATAAAAAAATAAATAAATAAATAAATAAATAAATCAATAAAATATATATTTTTTTAAAAAATAAATAAATATTTGTATCTTCCTGCCATGTACTTGATAGTGAAGTGAGGTTCAGAAGGACTGCACACTAAGGTGTTCTCTTTCAAGCCCATTCTCAAACTTTGTCCATGGGCCATTTGCATCAGAGGTACTTTTAGTGTTGTGGTTCCTAACATTGCTCACACACAGGAAAGCTTAAAACTTAGTAGAAACAATGCTGATGTCAGGGTGATATCAGGCCCCTTGCAGACTCAGTGAGGGTGAGACCCTGGCAGGGTGTTATTTAAAAGCACCCTACATGATTTTACTGCTGGAGAGCTTGTCCACTTCACCAGTCCACCAGGACTTGGTGGTCAAGGCCCTGGTATATGCATTTCTAAAAAAAATCTCAGTTAATAATCAAACTAACTTTTAAGAGATTTAAGAATTGCCTTGTAGCCCAGCTGGTGTAGCTCAGTGTTTGAGCGTCTATCTATGAACCAGGAGGTCACTTTCGATTGCCAGTCAGGGCACATGCCTGGGTTGTGGGCTTGATTCCAACATGGGGCATGCAGGATCAATGATTCTCTCTCATCATTGATGTTTCTATCTGTCTCCCTCTCCCTCTCTAAAATCAATAAAAAATATACATTATTTACAAAATGAGGGATAAGGACACATATGTAATACCTTAATCAACAAAAAGAAAAGAATTGCCCTGTTTTTTGAGCTTGCTTGCATCTAACAGAACCAAAAAGAACTCTACTGATTGTAATTGGGGAAAAGAAAGGAAATCTGAAGGCAAGATGTATGATCTCTTTTTTAAAAAAAAAATAAGAGAAATGTTGACTTCTGGAACAGGACTTGGTGGTAAAGCTAAGTTGCCAATTTTCATTGTTTTCGGAAATCTAAATGCCTCGATGCTTCCTTCTGATGATTTTTGCTGAATGAATTGGCATACATGAAGTTCAAAACCAATTAGAGGAGAGGGAAAAAGAAAGCTAAGGATTCAGAGATCTATGGTCAGGCTTCTTAAGGCTGGAATTACCTTTTTTAATTTTTTTAATAAAGTATTAATTATCCAGAATCTCAAATTTTCTAGTACATAACCTACAAATGGCCTTGCCCACTATAAACTTAAAAATTTTTTTCTATACTAATCATTTTGTGAAACTCTTTATTGCCTTGCCTTCTACCTCTAAAACTATTGGTTGCATTCCAAGTCTAGCCTTTATTGCCTTATTTGTTAATAGCCTTCTTCATCTGAAGGTGGATGCTTGACCACAGTACACATATGTCCTCATCCTTTTAGTTCTGTCTAAAGGGTCCTGTGATACTTTCCAGCCCTGAAGGGGAATGGTAGGATCATCTTTGGACAAATTAAGATTTTCTGTCCTGCCTGTGAGCTGGTAGTGTTTAAAATTCAGTGCCTTAATTTTTCAAAGGTACTAGGCTCCTTTCTTCCTTTGTTTAAGAACCTCTGTTTTTGGCTGTTCGTTGGCAACCATTCTTTTACATTCTTGATTATATTGAATCAACAACTTTAAGCCTTGGCCCCTGCTGCTTGTCGCACATCCTGCCGCTGTCCTCAGGAAATCCTATTTTTTGGCATTGAAACTAATTAAAGGATTAAGCTACTACTAGGGAGGGGGTGATAGACTGCTTGTGAGAGAAATTTACTGTGCAGGGTCTGGTGTTAACAAAGGCTGCTCTAGTTGCAGATGAGAGAAATAGCAATAGTAATATGGGAAAGTAGATTAAAATAGTTGGACACATTCTTGTTCAGAGGTAAAAAACAAACAAACCCAAGGGCTGCTTTAAAACAGTATCTCTAGGGTAGGGAGAGGAATCTGATTTGACGCTCATCAGCTTGACAGTTGCCCATGCTGAGCACTTTCATGGTTGTTCCCAGTCTAGCTATATAAGAGCTGTCCCTAAGAGATGGTAAACCTAGTTCTCATTCATTTTGCTTCAGTGTTATAAAGGTACTGAACTCTTGCTGCCTATAAGTTGCTTATAAATAATGCTTTTACCCGACTGTTCACTGAATCATGAACATGTCCAGTGCCATTTAGCTGGTACGTAGGGAAGGAAAGGTTACCCTGGGGTGAGCTCCTTGTTTTCCCAGTTTTTCCTATTGCACCAGGCTTTCCACCGTGACCTGTACCTGGCCCATCGTCCTTGCTCTCTGTTCATATCTATCTAAGTGCCTATCACACAAATATGGGATTTTTAATACCACATTTAATTGCTTATTTATTCATTCATATTTATTTTGTTCATAAAAGCAGTACGTATACCTTTTCAAAAACCCAAATAGTACAGATACATGTCACAGAAACAGTTCTCTGTAATCTCACTAACCAGTGTCAGTTGTTTGGCATATAATCTACAGATTTCTTCATGTGCGTGTACTTATATACAAATGATTTTTATTACTGCTGTTACTTTTTAAAAATATATATTTTTATTGATCTTAGAGAGGAAGGGAGAGGGATAGAGATATAGAAACATCAATGATGAGAGAGAATCACTGATCCGCTGCCTCCTGCATGTCCCCCACTGGGGGATCGAGCCCACAACCTAGGCCTGTGCCCCTGGCCAGAATCGAACCTAGGACCCTTCAGTCCTTAGGCCGATGCTCTTATTCACTGAGCCAAACCAGCTAGGGCAACTGCTGTTATTTTTTAGCAATATATTTTAATCAAGCAATGGCCACTTGAGTAGGAGAGTTTGATAGTTGGTTTTTATGGGAGGGAGGGATAAGAATATTTATTGCCTTTTCAGCAGTTATTGGGGATATTTTCATAATAGGGTTGTTACAATTTCCTCCATAATTTTGGCAAGAACAAAAGTAGATAAGTTCTATTTGATCAGTCTGTAGTGAGTTTCTTTCGGGGCCAACAGTTCTTTTGAGTCCCAATTTTAATGTCAAACAGTTTCTTTTTTTGTTTGTTTGTTTCTTTTTTTTAAAATTTCTTTATTGATTAAGGTGTTACATATGTATCCTTATTCCCCCCCCCCCCATTTCTCCCTCCTGTCCCCCTTACTCATGCCCTCACCCCCATTGTCTATGTCCATTGGCTAGGCTTATATACATGCACACAAGTCCTTTGGTTGATCTCTTCCCCTTACCTCCAAACTCCCCTACCTTCCCTCTGAGGTTTGATGGTCTGATCGTTAAATTCTTCTTCTTTTTTTTTTTTTTTTTTTTTAATATATTTTATTGATTTTGTACAGAGAGGAAGGGAGAGAGATAGTTAGAAACATCAATGAGAGAGTCATCAATCAGCTGCCTCTTGCACACCCCCTACTGGGGATATGCCCGCAACCAAGGTACATGCCCTTGACCGGAATCAAACCCGGGACCTTTCAGTTCCCAAGCCGACGCTCTATCCATTGAGCCAAACTGGTTTCGGCTTCTTTTTTTTTAAAATATATTTTATTGATTTTTGTTTGTTTGTTTTGTTTTTGTTTTGTTTTTTTGTAAGCTACCTGCCTAGTTTTTTTTTTCTGTTTAATAAATCTTTATTGTTCATATTATTACAAAAGTTCCTCATTTTTCCCCCTCCACCAGGTTCCCACCCCACCCTCTGCCCTTTCCCCACCCCCCATTGTCCTCATCCATAGGTGCACAGTTTATGTTCAGTCTCTTCCTATACCCCCCTCTCCCCCTTTCCCCAAGAATCGTCAGTCCACTCCCCTTCTATACCTCTGATTCTATTATATTCACCAATTAATATTGTTCATAAGATTTTTTTTAATTCCCTTGGTTTTTAGATTCACGTGTTGATAGTTACATATTTGTTGTTCATAATTTTTATCTTTATTTACTTTCTCTTCTAAAAGAACCCCCTTCAGCAATTCTGGTTTGGCTGTGATGAACTCCTTTAGCTTTTTTTTATTAGTGAAGCTCTTTATCTGGCCTTCGATTCTGAGTGATAGCTTTGCTGGGTAGATTATTTTTGGCTGTAGGTTCTTGCTATTCATTAACTTGAATATTTCTTGCCATTCCCGTCTGGCCTGCATGGTTTCTGTTGAGAAATCAGCTGACAATCGTATGGGTGCTCCTTTATAGGTAACTACCTGCTTTGCTCTTGCTGCTTTTAATATTCTCTCTTTGTCTTTTGCTCTTGGAATTTTAATTATGACGTGTCTTGGTGTGGTCTTCTTTGGATTCCTTTTGTTTGGAGTTCTGTGCGCTTCCTGGACTTGTAAGTCTAATTCTTTCACCAGGTGGGGGAAGTTTTCTGTCACTATTTCTTTCAGTATGTTTTCGATATCTTGCTCTCTCTCATCTTCTGGGACCCCCATAATTCTGATGTTGGTTTGCTTGAAGTTATCCCAGAGGTTTCTTAAATCATCTTCAACTTTCTGGATTCTCTTGACTTCTTGCTTCTGTGGAGGAGTATCTTCTGGCTCTTTATGTTCCAAATCTTTGACTTGATTCTTGCGATCTTCCATTTTGTTTTTAGGACTCTGTATAATATTTTTTATTTCAGACAATGTATTCTTTATTTTTTGTTGATCCCTTATTAGTTCTTGTTGATCCCTTATTAGTTCTTGTTGATCCCTTTTCATCTCCTCATAGGTCTTATCGACCTTTTCTAGGAAATTCTTAAAAAACCTTATAAGGGTGGTTTTGAACTCTATATCCAGTCTCTTCTTTTCCTCCATTTCTTTTGTTTGTGATCTAATTCCTTGTCTTGGCATTTTCACAGCTTTCCTGAGTTGGTAGGGTGGCTTTGTGTGCTAAGGTGTCCTATATGGTTCAGTGAGTCAGCCTCCCATTTACCTGAGGTGGACAGTCTTGGTGTAGCCCTTTGTGGGATGGGTGGGCAGTCTTGTTGTTAAGCCTTGCTTGTTGTTGGTATCACTGGGAAGCATTGATCTCCAAGCCAATTGGCTATGAGGATTAGAAGTGTCTCAGCTAGGAGGGTTTCTGTATTCTGCTTGGATGGGCGGAGTCTCGGGGTGGCACAGACAAGCTTTGTTGAATCCTGCACAATTGGTTGCAGGCGCGCGCGCACCTCTTTGGTATAGGCGCAGACAAGCTTTAGATTCCTGTCTGCCCCTCCCTAGGAGAGTCCTATTGGCAGCGAACGAGGAAGCTAGCCACTGGAAGGGCCTCTGTGCTCCGCTTGGATGGGGCGTAGTCTCGGGTGGTGCAGACAAGCTTTATTCAGCCCCTCCCTATGAGGGCCTGGTTTCTGAGTCCCGCAGTAATGGCCGCTGGCTTTACACACTTACGAGAGATCTCTGCCCACTGCCCGACAGTCTGGCCTCTCCCTGTCTGGGGCCGTCTATCAGCGCAATAGGGTGGTTTTGTTTTCCTCCTGAACAAGAAAGCCAGCCGCGCATTAGCTGTCCGCCCTCTCCTCGCTCAGGTAGCGAACTCTGTGGCCGCTTTTTTGCGCGCACAGTTTTCTGTACCTTCACAGTTCCTGAGGTTCAGCGTGCCTTCTCTCTCCTTCCCAGATGGTAGAGCCTCCCTTCAGCCAGCTGTCCGGCACTTCAGGGTGATGTTTCCCCCCGTTTTTCAGTTCTAAATTCAAACTTGTTGTGGTAGGCTGCATTCGGGTGTCTGCCCTATGCCGCCATCTTGGTTGTCTCTTCAAACAGTTTCTTATGTGTGTATGTCAGCCATGATATTTCAGATCTGGTTGGTGGACAAATGGTGGTGATGCAGGTCCGACCATCTCTGGTTTGGTCCTGGGCTTCCTCCAGCAACACGCAGCTGCTGTCTGCTGGTATAGCAAGGCGTCATCAGTGTCTTCCATCTCTGAATTGTTTCTCTTCTGTCTTCATGGCTGGAGCACTTCTGTCTATTTCTCTCTGTTACAGGATTCCAGATGGTCTCCGAGTTGTTTTCTGAAAATATACAAACATATTCTCGACCAAAAGTTAATAAAGGGATATTTTCTATAAATTTTACTTGGGATCCTTTTCCTTTCTTTCTCTCCGCGCCCCTCCCCCCCCAAAAAAATGCATTTTGTACAGTACAATCAGTTTTTCTAGAATATTTGTTTATTTCCATTAGCTGTGTATTATATTTATTTACCATGTGTATATTAGTGGAAATGTTATTTGCCTTCTTGAGAAGGGCCTGAGCCCTGAAGTGCCGGACAGCTGGCTGAAGGGAGGCTCTACCATCTGGGAAGGAGAGAGAAGGCACGCTGAACCTCAGGAACTGTGAAGGTACAGAAAACTGTGCGCGCAAAAAAGCGGCCACAGAGTTCGCTACCTGAGCGAGGAGAGGGCGGACAGCTAATGCGCGGCTGGCTTTCTTGTTCAGGAGGAAAACAAAACCACCCTATTGCGCTGATAGACGGCCCCAGACAGGGAGAGGCCAGACTGTCGGGCAGTGGGCAGAGATCTCTCGTAAGTGTGTAAAGCCAGCGGCCATTACTGCGGGACTCAGACCTACTACTAGGTTGGACTTGGATGTTAAAAACCCACTTGCCCACACTATGGGTACAAGAGCTCTCAGACAAGTCTTATTGCAGAGAGAGGGCAGGTGCTGTCAGCCAAGCAGTGAGACACATCTTGAGGTGGCAAATTTTGCCCCATCACAGCCACAATAAGAATTTCATTCATTCAGCTTTTTTTTTTTTTTTTTTTTTACTATTTTCTGTGTTCCACCCATGAAAAATGACATAGTATCCTCAACAGCTTCTTAAGGCAAAGTATACATTCTGTTTTATGAATTCTCAAAATGGCATGTCTTTAGCATTTCTAAATACCTCTTAACCCTTTCGGTGTTTTATTAATTTTATTCTCTGCTTTCTTGGTGTTTGATTAGGTCTTAGAGTTAGAAAAATCAGTTGGCATGCTTTTTCTCTTTTTACTCAAGATCTTTAACATCTCCTTAGAAAACAAAAGTATATTATTCATCTGTGCCTGGGTTTTTCCAATTTGAAGACAGAAGGACAATACCTTAAAGTATTATAAGTAAAATAATAAAAATAATATAAATCGCCAAAACCGGTTTGGCTCAATGGATAGAGCGTCGGCTTGGGGACTGAAGGGACCCGGGTTCGATTCTGGTCAAGGGCATGTACCTTGGTTTCGGGCATATCCCCAGTAGGGGGTGTGCAAGAGGCAGCTGATCGATGACTCTCTCTCATCGATGTTTCTAGCTCTCTATCTCTCTCCCTTCCTCTCTGTACAAAAATCAATAAAATATATATTTTAAAAAATAATAATAATATAAATCATCTTAGATATGTAAATGAAAAAGGAGTTTTTTAAACACCATGTATCCGGCATTTTCATTAAGCACTTTACATGCATTATCTCATTTAATCCTTAAAACAACCTTATGAAGTAGATGTAATCATAATCATCATTACTGTTTTGCAGATGAGGAAACTAGAGGAGGTTAACTGTCTTGGCCAAAGCCATCCATACTGCTAGTAGATTATGGAACTACAATACAAACCCAGATGGTCTAACTTAAATACTTATACCACCAAAGAGTCAAACTAAACAAGTTATCAGTGAAATTTAGGAAGATAGTGAAATTATTTGTTCCTCTCTTTCTCAGACCTGCTTTTACTGCTTTGATATATTACATCCAAATAGCTGTTTGATGGTTTCACCTTTTATGTCTCTTCCAGATCATTAGGTGAGAGAGTCAGTTTAGCCCACGCAGAAACCAAGTTCTATCCCTGTTACAGTAAGGAATGGTTTCAAAGTATACATACATTTTTGGGGGACACCTTGTATATGAAGCATGTTTATAAACTAACTCAGAGAGTTGGAGAATGTCAACTGTGTCCTGAGTTGTCGATTAAGAGCGTGATTTCAGCCCAAACCGGTTTGGCTCAATGGATAGAGCTTCGGCCTGCGGACTGAAGGGTCCTGGGTTCAGTTCCGATCAGGAGCATGTACCTTGGTTGTGGGCGCATCCCCAGTGGGGGGTGTGCAGGAAGCAGCTGATGAATGGTTCTCTCTCATCGATGTTTCTGACACTCTATCCCTCTCTCTTCCTCTCTGTAAAAAATCAATAAAATATATTTTTTAAAAAGAGTGTAATTTCAGAGAGGAAGGAAGAGGGAGAGAGAGAGAGAAACATCAGTGATGAGAGAGAATCATCGATCAGCTGCCTCCTCCATACTCCATACTGGGGATCAAGCCTGGGAATTGAACTGTGACCTCTTAGTTCATAGGTCGATGCTCAATTACTGAGCCATGCCAGCTGGACTGAATGACATAATTTTAAGGGGAAAATATAAGCATGGAAAGAAACAAAATAGTGGACATTTATTGTATTTACTATCTACTGAGCATGGTTCTAAGTGCTTTTCATTAAATTGTTAGACATACTTCTCCTTACTTTACAAAGTGAAGCCCCGAGAGATACCCAAGGCCGTGATTTGAACCTGGGTGTCCAGTGCCAGAATGCTTTTGTGTATGAGATATTTAATTATTAATTGCCTTAATATAATGAACATAGGTAATTCCGCTGTGGAATTTAAATTAGTTTGAATACATAAAAGGGTTTTCATTTTCTCAGAAAATTTCAACTTGAATGTCTGCTGGGTATTCTTGGGAGAGGTAGGGGGGCGGGCGGGAGGGAGACAGTATTTGCCCTCAGCGTTTGGAGTTGGTTTGAGGGCACAAGACCACACATGAAAGGCATAAGAACAGAAACAGGAACTTATAAACAAGAGCAAATTAATGAAGTACAAAGTAAAAGACATGTCTTAAAATGTGCCAGGAATTTTTCCATATCCAATTTTTTTTACTTCTAGCCATCATCTTTCACATTGCTCTTGGTTCTTTTGGAGTAAAAATACATACATGTTAGTAGAAAATGACAAAAACAAAATGAAAATGAAAAGATAAATTGCTCATATTTACTGATTTGTGTGATTTTCATGTAATTGCAGGAAAAGTGTCCATAGGAATTTTCATTAGTAGAGTTTTATCTTGACCACCCAAGTAATGGTAGAGAAAGATTTAAGAGTTTAAAGAGAGTTGTGTATTTTTTTCCTCAGAAGTTGTCCCATAAGGCTTATGTTTATATAGAAAACAAAGGCATTGTGGGATAAAATATATTACATTAAACCTGATACAGGGTGGAAAGATTGGGGTACATTGAGGATTATTTGCTAATGGGTTCTCATTTTTTGGGAGGGATGATGAAAATGTTCTAAAATTAATTATTGTGATGGTTGCACAACTCTGTAAATATACTAAGAAACTTTGAATTGTATACTTTAAATGGGGTTAGTTGCATAGTATGTGAATTATGTCTCAATTTAAAAAATAACTTGTAATGAATGAACATTGTGGTAAAATATACATAACATAAAATTTATCATTTTAGCCAATTTTAGGTTCACAATTCATTGGCATTAAGTACATTTTACAATGTCGTGCAACCATCACTACTATCCATTTCCAGAATCTTTTCATCACCCTAGTAATTAGCTTTCAATATACAATCCAAATTTGGAAGCAGTAGCTTGACTTACTTAATTTTAAGCCTTTAGATTCTACATATACTTGCTTATAAAAATTGAGTTTTGTTTCTCTAAAGTTTTCTTGCCTTTTCTATTTGTTTCCTCTCAAACCTGTTTTTTCTTTTATGTTCTCCATCTCAGATAGTGACATCACTATTCATGAAGTGGTCAAAACAAGGAATCTCTATTATTGTATTTTCTATCCTTCTTTATTCCCTGTGTATTTAATCACCAGAGCCTGTGGATTGTTCTTACTTAAACTTAGCATGATTCCTATCTCCTTTCACCTGGATTTAATAGTCAGACATAGCAGATGGATCAGCCAAACAAAAATGACTTGGAAGGATGAAGATAAATAAACAGGGCTGAAAATTAGAAGACAATCTATGCAAAGAGTTGCAGTAAAAAATTTTGACTCCTTGATGCCTTTCCTGATTCTAGTTGGTCTGTCCCTCCTAGACAAGATTCATTTCAGTCTACTTTTTTTTTTTTCTTCCCCCCTCCACCAGTTTCCCACCCCACCCTCCGCCCCCTTCCCATCCCCCATTGTCCTCATCCATAGGTGCACAGTTTATGTTCAGTCTCTTCCTCCCTCCCTTTCCCCGATAGTAAATCTTTTTTCAGATAGTAAATCAGTTACTTAGCATTTTCTCATATCAATAATACCTCCACATGACCAATGATACACTTCACACAAAAGACATTTCCAAATAGGTCAACCAGCCTCATCCAGGCCCCACCCAAGGCACTCACAGATCAACACCCCAGCCCTATACTAACTCAACACATCCAGATCTAAGCCTTCATCACTTGATTCAGCAGACCCTCAAGTTCCCACAAAAGTTTCCAGCCATGTCTGAGAGGCAGCCGTGGGGCAGGGGCAGGTGAGGAGTGAGCTGTTCTGGGCCTGGCTGCTCCGGGCCTGGCCTCTGTTGCTCTGGTCCGTTCCACAACCAGCTGCTTCGGGTCTGGTCCCTGCTGCTCTCTACCTAGTTGCTCTGGACTTGGCTGCTGCTGCTCCAGGCCTGACTGCACCCGACCCAGCTGCTCTGGGCCTGGCTGCTTCGGGCCCGGCCACTCCGGGCCTGGCAGCTCCCAGCCTGGCAGTTGCTGCTCCGGGCCTGGCCGCACCCAACCCAGCTGCTCCGGGCCTGGCCACCCCCAGCCTAGCAGCTGCTGCTCCGGGCCTGGCCGCTCCCAGCCTGGCAGCTGCTGCTCCGGGCTTGGCCGCACCACATTTCAGTCTACTTTTGAAATATACTAATAATTGTTCCTCGGTTTCTGCAGAATACTGTTTCTAGGACCCCGGGGATGCCAAGATCTTTGATGCTCAAGTCCCTCATATCAAATGATGTAGAACAGCCCTGGCCAGGTGGCTCAGTTGGTTGGAGCGTCCTCCCATACACCAAAAGGTTTCAAATTCAATTCCCAGTCAGGGCACATTTTAAGTTGGGGGTTCAACCCCCTAGTCAGGGTGTGAGGTAGCCAATTGGTGTTTCTCTCTGTGGTCTTTCTCTCATTGATGTTTTTTTCTCCTTTCTCTCTCTTCCTCCTTCTTTCTCTAAAATCAATTAAAACATATCCTCTGGTGAGGATTTTAAAAAATCCTATCTAATAAAAGAGTGATATGAAAGTTGATCATCACTCAAGGATATTTTTTTTTAATCCTCACCCAAGGATATTTTCCCATTGAATTTTAGAGAAAGTGGAAGGAAGGTGGGGAGAAAGAGAGAAACATCAATGTGAAAGAGACACATCAATTGATTGCCTCCCACTCTTAGGATTAATTGGATCAGATCCCTAGAGGCTGCCAGCTGTAAGCTGGGTACTCCCTCCCTTCCCCCAGCCGCCTACTGCCCCTGCTGCAGCCAGCTGGGGCCTCCCTCCCTTTCCCTGGCCTGCCCCGCCCCCTGATCAAACTCCTGGACGAACTCCTGGTCTAGGGGACAATTTCCCTACCATGCTTTAATTATATAAGATAATATGGAACAACCTCTGGGATCCTAAAAACCCCAGAGACCTCAGAAAAATTTTTTTTATTACAGTTAGTAAATATCAATTCTAAATGTTCACTTGTCAACCTTACTTCCCTTTTCTTAAAAGAATTAAAAGTTATTTGTGTAAATGATTTTCTGATTAAGTGGAATCAGGAATCCCAGCAATTCTCACTATTAAAGAATACGCTTGCACATGTAAGGAATGTTCTGTTTACATAAGGTCTGTTTAGTTTAAGAACATCTTAAGCCCTGGTACAGTCCAGCCTTCCTTAAACTCTCTGTGTGTACTCATTCTGCTCAATTTCGCCTCTTTTAAAATGGAACTCAAGCCCTCTACTTTCCAAACAAGCCCATCCCTCTTTTCTAATTCAGCAAGTGTTGGTCCTAAGAAAATTATTACTTACTGTCAATGTTATATTTGACCTTCAGAATTTCAGTTTCCAGTCTTCCTAGAAAATACTTCTTTCTTCCCCCTACAATTTCAGGAGAATTTTTGTTATACGTTGATATTATACTCACCCAGAGATGTTTAAGCTTTTTAAATTCCAAATTGACATTTTCCATGAGCATGATGTATTGGTCCATGCTTTAGTACTACAGTGATGTCATTTAAACTTTTTCTTTGCTGTCACCATTTGTTCTGTACTCCATTGCATCCTGAAAGTTTCAGTTATAATGTCCCACCACGCTACTAAAAGGCAGTCTTCCTGTAGGCAGCCTGAACACCATTAGCTGCCAATACTGTGCCAGACTTCCATCAACCGCTCCCTCTTAGCTGAATATGTACAAGAAACACCTAGTAGTAAAACATCCAGGGGGAAAGGTGACTTTATGGGAATGAAAGATAGAAAATAAATGGCCAACATTGTCAGATTTGTGCATTTATTCATCTGATTATTTTAAAAGGGAGCCCAAACCGGTTTGGCTCAGTGGTAGAGCGTCGGTCTGGGGACTGAAAGGTCCCCGGTTCAATTCTGGTCGGGGGCATGTACGTTGGTTGTGGGCACATCCCCGGTAGGAGGTGTGCAAGAGGCAGCTGGTCAATGTTTCTCTCTCATCGACGTTTCTAGCTCTCTAGCTCTCTCCCTTCCTCTCTGTATAAAGTCAATAAAATATATTAATAAATAAATAAATAAATAAATAAATAGGAAAGGAGGAAAGAGTAAGGCCCAGGCTCTTTATCCTTTCGTTTCCCGCCTTTAACTCTGAAGTGCTGTTTTTGACCCAAGGATATAACACTTTCCTGTCTTAATTCCTGGAACACCCAACATCAAAAAGTTTTATTTTTTCTAATTTAACTGAAACAACAAAGGCTAAGAGAATGCCTGAGTCTATCACTGTAAAATCTATATGGGCTTGGTTTTTTTGTTTGCATGGTAAAAGGGTGATTATTAAAATAGTTGGATATATTTAACCCTTTGCACTCCGCTGTCCCCTCTCAGGGGACATCGGAATTCTAGCATATCACTCGGATGTCCCCTCTCAGGGGACATTGCAGTTTATTAGTGATTACGGGGAGTTGAGTTAATTCAACGCACGTGTCCGCCGCAAAGTAGCGTTGAGTAGCTGGTAGCCAATGTCCAGAATGGTTCGGAGTTCAAAGGGTTAAGATTATGAATTGAGATTTCAGAAGTTTCAACTTCATTCTAGTTTTGTTTTAATTTTTAACATTTTTATTGATTTCAGAGAGGAATGGAGAGGGGGAGAGAGAAACATCAATGAGGGAGAATCATTAATTGGCTGTTTCCTGCATGCCCCCACTGAGGATCAAGCCTGTAACCCAGCCATGTGCCTTTGACCAGAATTGAACCTGGGGCCCTTCAGTCCACAGGCTGACGCTTTATCCACTGAGCCAAACCAGCTAGGGCTCATTCCAGATTTTTAACTGCAGTTGATTTTCCAAGTATTTAAATTTTTATTTTTATGTAAGTGTTTATATTCATACAGTGAAGTGCACAAATCTTAAGCATTCAATTCAATGAATAAAAACACACTCATCTAACCACCACCTGATCACGGAATACAATATTTCCAGTGTCCCAGAAGACTGTCTTGTGCTCCTTCTTGTTCATTCCTCTTTGCCAAAAATAAACCAATATTTTCACTCTGTATATTAGTCTTGCCCATTCTTGAAATTCATATAAATGAAATCTTACATACAATCTTTTTTTTTAATATATTTTTTATTGATTTCAGAGAGGAAGGGAGAGGGAGAGAGAGATAGAAACTTCAGTGATGAGAAAGAATCATTGGCTGCCTCCTGCACTCCCCACACTAGGGATCGAGTCTACAACCCGGGCATGTGCCCCAACTGGGAATCAAACTGTGACCTTCTGGTTCATATGTCAATGATTAAAGACTGAGCCATGCCTGCCAGGCTTATGTACAGTCTTTATGTTTAATCCTGCTTTTGAATCTGCCATATTATTCATCAGTATATCTTTGAGATTCACCCATATGTTAGTAGGAATAAATATTTATTGCTACCTAGTTTCCCATTGTTTGACTCTTATAATTTACCCATTGTGCTGATGGGCATTTGGGTTGTGTATTGATTTTGTCTATTATCAAGAGTGACATTCTTGTACCTGTTTTACCTGGGGGGGTTTTTGGTACACAATTCTGTTGCGTATATGTACCTAGAAATGGAATTGTTGGGTCATAGAGTAGGCATACTAGTATGTTCAGGTTTAGTATATATTTTTTATTTTATTTTTTTATTTTTAATTGATTGATTTTAGAGAGAAAGACAGAGATAGAAACATTGATTGGTTGTTCCACTTATTTGTGCATCCATTGTTTGATTCCTCTATGTGCCTTGACCAAGAATCAAACCCTCAACCTTGATGTATCAAGATGACACTAACCAACTGAGCTACCCATTTAGGGCCTCGGTATATCTTTCTTTTTAATGCTATTTTTTAATTGATTTTTTTGAGAAAGAGAGGAAGGGAGAAGGAGAGAGAGGTAAAAATATCTATGAGAGAGAGAACCATCATTGATTGGCTGTCTCCTGAATGCTCCCTGCTAGTGATTGAGCCTGCAACCCAGGCATGTACCCTGACAAGGAATCAAACCCATAATCTCTTTATTCATGGGTTGCTGCTCAACCACTAGGCAACATCGGTCAGAGGTAAGGTGGGTTGGTAGTTGACCTGCTAATAGTAACTGAAGCAAATATAATTTTCTTATGGTTGGAAATTACTTTCCTAGAAAAGGGGAGGGAAAAAAGCACTTATCGAACCTGGCATTGTCTTGCTATATTACATATTTCTTTGCCTTAAAAGGAGTCTGTACTAAAAGCTTCCATAATTACTATGGGACTAGCCTTTGAAAACATAGTTTGCATGCAGTTTGACTTATCTGATACTGTAAACACTTGTATAGAAGGTCTTTAAGATAT
Source organism: Pipistrellus kuhlii (assembly GCF_014108245.1). Taxonomy (NCBI): domain Eukaryota; kingdom Metazoa; phylum Chordata; class Mammalia; order Chiroptera; family Vespertilionidae; genus Pipistrellus; species Pipistrellus kuhlii. Next base: position 9,733,342 of record NW_023425404.1, read on the forward strand.
AAACTCCAGTTTTAGATTATCGGTAGAGACATATTCTTACTATAGACAGAGTAAACACTGAGGCTATCTGGGCTTATTCTGTTTTTCATCTGTGTGTGTGTATGTGTGTGTGCATTTTAATTTTTAGTTTTTTATTTTAGAGAGGGAGAGGAGGAGATAGAGAGAAATGTCGATTTGTTTTTTACTCTGCAGTATAATTCAACCAAAGTAATATATATATTAGAAAAACCAATTTTCCAAATAGTAAAACAAGACCTTGGACAGATGGTTAAAGTAAATGATTGATAGTTAATACTTTATTTGACATATAATATTAAAATAAAGAGATAAGAACTATCCACAATGTAATGTTTTTGATAGTATAAATTAGAACATGGCAATGAATAGAATTTTTCTATATTTTATCCCACCTAAAGTACCTTAACTAACTGAAGCCATTTTGGGGGCTGTTTTATTTGGGGGACCCTAAATTTAGAAAACCCTTATCTGCTTTGAGATTGTGACCTTTAGGAAGAACAAGAGAAGAGGAAAAGAAGTACTGTGATTTCAGATTTTCCCAGCCCGTTATAATTAACTAGAAAGTATAAGTCTGAAGAGTAGCAGTAATTTTATTTTATTTTCCCCAGGAAGGCAGATTATATCAGCATATCCAGTAAATCTAAGAAGATTAGGAGCTATAAATTAGGAAAGCAACTCTGGCTAAACATCATTTATATTTCTGTCCTTTATTTTGAAAAAGTTCAGTTAAAACCATAAATGTTATTTTTGAAGTTTCAGACTCAAACACATTTTGTTGATTATGTCATGTTATATAAAAAAGTTCATCAGCTAAATTGAAAATTATACTACTATTTAAGCAGGTGAGTACATGCTATATTCTTTGAAACATTAATTCTGTGTAAATAGCACTAATTCTATACTTTCTTTGCCTTAAGACAAAATGAGTAATAATAGCGTAGTTCTTTCAGACCTTAAGATTACATGGCTGAGAATTTTATTCTGGATTAAGACTTGATTAAAATATTTCTTTTGAAAATGGCTGAAATACAAGAGGTACAACTTCACAATCTATTTGGCAGTGGATAATAAATATAGTTCTCTAAATCTAATTCTGTTTTGTAAAAGTGAGTTAAAGTTATCACTACACCAGCAGTCTGCTTGACCTTTGAACTCGCAAGTGCTTTCCTTTTCCTCTTCCGGGGACGGTGACTTCAGGTATTCACCATGGTCCAGCGTTTGACATACCGCCGGAGGCTGTCCTACAATACAGCCTCGAACAAAACTAGACTGTCTCCAGCCCCTGGTAATAGAATTGTTTACCTTCACACCAAGAAGGTTGGGAAAGCACCCAAATCTGCATGTGGTGTGTGCCCAGGCCAACTCCGAGGAGTTCCTGCTGTGAGGCCTAACGTTCTAATGAGGTTGTCTAAAACGAAAAAACACGTCAGAGGACCTATGGTGGATCCATGTGTGCTAAATGTGTCCGTGACAGGATCAAGCGTGCTTTCCTTATTGAGGAGCAGAAAATCGTTGTGAAAGTGTTGAAGGCATAAGCACAGAGTCAGAAAGCTAAATAAATTTAAAAATGAAGAGCTCTTTTGAGTAATAAAACATAAGTCTCATTCTGTTAAAAAAAAAAAAAAGTTATCATTATACCATGTTTATCAATAGATAGATAATTGTGATGCTTCTTCCATCTCTGTCCTAAAAGAGCTTCCTGTTTCCTTAAAGGAATTAAATCTAATAATTCTATCACCACCTATAGATAATTTCAAATTAATGACTTCTTTCCTGAGATAAAGTTTATTAAAGATATATGCTGGGTTCTCTGAGAAATAAATGACACACATTTATTTTTTCATGCCAAGCTGTGGATTTTTATAAAAGAGGTTCTAAAAATGGTTTCATTCTAACAAACCATATTGATGCAGTCTTAAAGGACCACCACAGAGTGAGATTCAGTTGTAAAGTTCATGAGAAATTAATAGAGGTGTTCTCCAAATTGCTCTTATGCTTTTTATTGCACTTAAAAATAAAGATTTATGTTTGAAAAGTAGAGAAGAATGGTGACTTCTTATGTAACCATCTGTGCTCTTAGGCAAGGATAAAGACCTTTTAAGAGTTATATTTTTTTTAACAAAGCTAAACATTCTGAAATTAATTTACTAGTGTCTCTCTGTTACCATATATTTGACCTTCTTTACCCATTTCATCTTCCCACATTCCTTTCCCTCTGATTACTACCTTTCTGTTTTATTATGTTTATTAATTTATTACCTTTTTGTTTTATATTCCATATGAATGAAATCATACAGGTTTTGCTCTTTTCCATCTGATTTATTTCACTTAGCATAATATCCTCAACATCCATCCATGTTATCACAGAATGGTAAATTTTTCATCTTCTTTATGACTGAGACTATGTGTGTGCACATCACAGGCACGCACATCCCATATCTTCTTTATTCACTCATTCATTGACTCATTCATTGATGGACAATTAGGTTGTTTCTGTTTTTTGGCTATTGTAAATAATGTTGCAGTGAATATAGGGGAACATATACCTTTTTGAATTAGTGTCCTTAGAAATAGAGAATTGTTTTTCATCTGAATTTATAGCTGCCAAAATGTACGTTGATAATCTCAAGTCTGATATCCATTAACGTTTGAAGGATAAAGAAATTCTGGTATACCTGTACAAAGGAATACTATTCAGCAATATAAAGGATATATAAGTTGGATTTTAAATGCCTATTTCTAGTATCTTCGGGTTGTGTATACATGTGTTAATTTAGATATATTTTTTGGGGGGAGTCTTATTGTCAGGGAACAGATGATGAATGGTGAGAGTGAAATTTCCACTTTCATTAAAAAAAACACATTTAAAATGATATAGCAGTTAGTGGATAAGTTAAGTTCTAAATCTCTTAACATTTCTTTATTGATAATTTTTCTTGATATTCTTGGAATATATTTCTTGGGACTTTTAAATAAAAGGTTTTTGGTGTATGATAAGAAAATAGCAAGTTGCAAAATGATAAAGTGAGCATGAGAAAAATTAATGTACACTATTATGCAAAGTTCACTCAATTTTTTAGAAACCATCTTTAATGAGATAGCATTTACATACAATGAAATTCACCAATTTTAAGTGTATAATTCCATGAGTTTTGACAGATGTATAGTCATGTAACCATACTACAATGAAGGGATAGAATATTTTTGTCACCTCAAAAGTTTCGTCATATCCTTTTTGCTGCCAATCCTTACTCCATTCCTTTGCAACCACAGATCTGTTTCCTGTCACTGTAATTGTCTCATTAAATTTTTATATAAATGAATTCATACAGTGTACTAGTATATAGTCTTCTGTGACTGGCTTATTTAACATAATGCTTATGAGATTCATCAGCATTGTTATAGCAATTGTTTTTTTTAATATATTTTATTGATTTTTTTTACAGAGAGGAAGGGAGAGAGATAGCTAGAAATGTCGATGAGAGAGAACCATCGACCAGCTGCCTCGTACACACCCCCCCACCGGGGATGTGCCCGCAACCAACGTACATGCCCCTGACGGGAATCGAACCTGGGACCTTTCAGTCCACAGACCGATGCTCTACCGCTGAGCCAAACCGGTTTCGGCACAATTGTTTCTTTTTATATGTTTTCTTTATCTTCTTGTCTCGTTTCCTCTACCTTTCAAAATATAGAAGCATTTTAAAAAATGTATTTTTATTTCAGAGAGAGGAAGGGAGAGGGGGAGAGAGGGATAGAAACATCACTGATGAAAGAGAATGATTGATCAGCTGCCTTCTTCATGCCCCCTACTGGGGATTGAACCCACAACCCAGGCATGTGCCCTGACTGGGAATTGAACCCAGGACTTCCTGGTTCATGGGTGGACGCTCAACCAATGAGCCACACCCGCCAGGCTAGGAGCATATTTTAATAGCATTGCTCTTATTATTTCTGGTCTTTTTCTGATGATTGAATTTTCTCCATAGTGGTAGGTCATATTTTCCCATTTCTATGAATGCGTGGATTGTTTTTACTGTATGTCAGATATATTTCCATTATTGGGTGTTGCATTTTGTTATATTCCTTTTGATAATTTTGGATTTTGTTCTTGAAATCAATTGGATCCTTTTGAGACTCACTTTTAAAGTTTGTTAGAGTGAGCCCAGCACAACTTTCAATCACAGACTAATTTAGCTCCATTACTAATGTGATACCTCTGAGGTCTTTCCATGTGGGTGAGTGAAAATAAAAACTATTGCCAATTCATTTGGCTGCATTCTGGTGTATCCTTCCCTGGCCCCTGATGGTTTCTTCTCATACTTATGCTGTCAGCACTCTGCAAGTGGCTCTCAAGGGGCTCTTCCATAGATCCTCCTCATCCTCTCCTGTACACTGCCCAACAAATCCTAGCCTCCTTAGCCTTTCCAACTCCCATCTCTGGTGTCCTCAACTGACAAGACTAGGTTCCCCGCCCTGTGCAACAGATTGGGACCTGCTCTAAGTAGCGTGGGGACAATCCAAAGACTCACCTCCTGTTAACGTTCTCAGTCCACTGCCTGTGGCCCAGTGCCTGGAAACCATTGTTTTATATACTCCATTCAGTTTTCTATTGTTTATAGCAGGAAGATAATCTGGTCACTAGTATGCTATCATGGCCAGAGAATTCTCTTCTTTTAAATAAGAGTAAGCATATATTGCTATTTCTAAAGTACATGGCTCATCATTCCTTAATATACTTAAATATAATACACTTTAATGTCTGTTTTATTATTTTTAAGAGTTGTATCATAATTTTAGTGATGTTCATTAGCATTCATACTAAAATAATCTATGTTTGAGTGTTATATTTCGGTCAACTTGAAATTATTTACACAGGGAATATTAAATTCGGGTTATTTGTTAATTCTCACCCAAGGATATTTTTCTACTGATTTTTAGGAAGAGTAGAAGAGAGAGAGTGAAAGCAGAGAGGAACATAAATGTGGGAGAGACGCATCAACTGATTGCCTCCTGCATGAACCCTGACCAGGGCCTGGGCCAGGGAGAAGCCTGCATGCCCTTGGCTGGAATTGAATCCCAGGACCCTTTGGTCCACAGGCTGATATTATTCACCTCAGCCAAACTGGCTAGGGCAATTTTGGGTTATTTGTAGCAACTATATCTAAAGTAGCTTTCCATCAATGATGGATATAGTAGTAGTCTAATTCTAAGAAAATATATTAATCATCTATATTTATGGTTGATTGATTTATCTTTTGAACTGTGTGATGTTTGTTTGTTTTTTTTAAATTAATTTTCTGGCTTCCTAATACATATGAGAAAATAACTGCAAAACTTTTTCTTATTGGATTTATTGGTATGACATTGGTTAATAAAAGTATATAAGTTTCAGGTGTACAATTCTATAATATATTGTATTGTGTATTCAACACTCCAAGTCAAGTGTCCTTCAAGCATCACCATTTATCTTCCTTCACCCTCTCCAATCTCCCTCAACCTCCTCAGCAAACCTTCTCCTACTTGGGTGTATTCGTAATTAAGACCATCTTTTGAACTCATGGCTTGCTTTCTATTACAGAACAGTTGTTGGGACATCTCTTCATAGATTGAGCTACCATAATGTTAAAAACAGGCCAAACATTTAGTCACTTAGCAATTAGAGAAATGTATGTTTCTACTCATTGGTGTTATAGGGAAGATGGACAAAGTGGGATTAAAAACATGGTTTTATATTATTACTAGAGGCCTCTCATAATCCTGGACCACTTGGGGGATGTCAGAGAGCCAGTTTTGATCCGATCCCCACAGGCCAGGCCAAGGGACCCCACCAGTGCACAAATCCGTGCACCAGGCCTCTAGTATGCATAAAAGATCTTTGATTAATCTCTTCCCACTCTCTCCCCTCCCACCTTCCCTCTGAGATTCATCAGTCTGTTCCATGTTTCGATGCCTGTGGCTTCTACTCCTGCATTGAGCATCTGCCCCATGGTGGTCAGTCATAGCTACCAGTCAGCCAGTCGCATAGGTTTTTATATATGTAAATGGATATGCTGTTGCTGTCTGGTAGGAGTTTTAGGGAAATAGTAACCTAAAATCAAACTCTTAAGAGGAAAATTTGGGTCTCTACATGGCTCTATCTCTGGTCTTATGTGTAAAATTGTTCACAGCACCGTTAGGTGGAATGAATTTTAGTTTAGAGACCTAGATTCTAGTCTCAGCTGTGCCACTTATTACCATGTGACTACCAGCCAATCACCGCCTTTGTGAGAGTCTCCTGATCTATAAAATGAAGATGAAAATAAATATCCTACCTACTGCAAAGGGATGGTAGGCTGTTAAATGGGATGACAATATTTGAGGTGCTAATGTGCGATGGAAATATTAGTTGTTAAACTTTGTGCATTACTATAAAATCTGTTGTCAATACCTAGTATGACAGAATACAAAGCAAAATATATTTATATTTCATACAGCTTGCTGTGCAAAAATATTTTATGTTGGAAAGGAAGAAATAAATTATAGGACTGATAGAATGGAGATGGAGGCAATTGCTATCCTTTTTACTTAGCATTATTTTATTTCTCTTCCATGATTTTCCAGGCAAAGCGTGTATACAGCAATTAGCTGAAAATACCAGGTATTTCAGGAGACGTTTGAAAGAGATGGGCTTCATCATCTATGGGAATGAAGATTCTCCAGTGGTGCCTTTGATGCTTTACATGCCAGCCAAAATCGGGTACGTTTTATTGCACGATACAAACTGGTCTCTCTAGACTTAAAAGTTTCTGTGATGTGAGACTCAGGATTAGGTAATTTCAGGAAAAATTGTCTTGACTTCTTCATGTTAACATGTATTTGCTAGATATGACATTGATTAGTATATTTCAATTTGTAAAATATGTTAATTTGTTAGTCTTTCATGAAACATACATTTGAGTTTAATGCACTTTTCTGTGGGATTGAGATAGATCAGCAAACAAAACACAAAAGTAAAAATCCCTCTCCCGTGGACCTTAAATTCTAGTGGGGCGACAGTCAGGCAAACATAATAAGTAAATTATGTTATATGTGAGACGGTGTTTACAGCAATGGGGAATACAGAGCAGATAAGGGGCATTAAGTGTGTCCTGTGGGCTGGCAGTTTACAGCATTAAATGGGGTGGTCAGGGTGAGCCTCGGTGAGAAGGGAAGATGATATCGGCACTTAAAGGAGCAGAGAGAGTTAGCCAACTGGAGAAAGAAGCTTCTGTGCAAAGACCATAAGGCAGGAACATGCTTAGCCAAGGGAAGAATAGCACGGAGGTGAGTGGAGCTGAAGTGCAGTGCCCATGAGGGCGAATAGTGAGCTATGCGGTCAGGCCATGTTAATTATCAAGAAGTGCAGCTTGCACCAGCTTCTTTGGCTTGTACAGGGTATGTATAATAGGAAGCCTTGTCCTAGAATGGCTTCCAGTGTATGACAAAACCAGAAGACATTTGAAAAGCAAATATGAAATGAACCAATATAATTATTTGCAAAGTAATTACATGCAAAATTGTTCCAGAGACAGAAAATAATTCAGATTTGAGAGTTTTGACTGGTTCTTAAATATAAAATTGGATAAGGTTTAATTGAATTCATTAAAGGAGCAAATATTTTATTCATCTTTGAATCCCCAGTTACCAACCAAAGTCCCTGGCATTCAGAGGCCACTCAGTAATGTTTATTAAGTGAATAGGAAGGAAAATTCAATCAGGAAACCTGGAAATATGGTGATTCCTATGATGATAATGAGGGGGAAATTGGGCAGAGGTGCTCACTGAGGCAAAAAGAGGAGTTCAGGCCGAAACCGGTTTGGCTCAGTGGATAGAGCGTCGGCCTGTGGACCGAAAGGTTCAATTCCAGTCAAGGGCATGTATAATACCTTGGTTGCGGGCACATCCCCAGTAGGGGGTGTGCAAGAGGCAGATGATCAATGTTTCTTTCTCATCGATGTTTCTGGCTCTCTATTCCTCTCTCTTCCTCTCTCTAAAAAATCAATAAAATATATACTTAAAAAAAATGAAACTTAAAAAAAAAAAAAAAGTTTAGTTTTCAACAGGAAGTCATATGGGCAGTTGGCCTTGTGGCCTTCAGAAGCATTGGTGGAAATGAGCCAAGGCAGAGGTTTAGAATTTTCCTCATTCTGGAAATGCAATTATCATGAATAAACTGGAAGAGTTCTTTGGTCTGGAAGACTGACTGATTCTAGAACCCTTTCTTTACAAAGGACTCTGTCTGTTTTGCCTCAGTGAAGCTGACTGTGTACATCATAATTAAGACTTAGAGAGAGTGAAGCAGAATGGGAATAAGTAACTGGACAGTTTGGGAGTATGAGCTGAAGATGCAGGCACTTGAACCCTTGCTCCCACAAAGGAAGTACTTTGAAGACTGTACTGGTACTCAAGGGAGTGGGGACTGGCTGGCGCTAATGTAATTAGTTGCTAATGTAATTAAAATGTGTGGGTTCTTTTTTTTTTTTTTTTTAACACTTTAAACAGCTAAGGGGGAAATTTTAAAAAAAGGATTAAAGTAAGTCAAAAAGAGGCAAAGACAAAGAACATAATTTAGTAAATATAACAGAATTTACATGAGAGAGAATTATGTTATTTAGACAAGGTACAGAAGTGGAGCAAGGTCACAGGCCACCAGGTTGCCTTGAAGTGGGGGGATAATGAGAGCTGGGTACTCACGCAGCTGGAGCCTGGGGATGCGCTGGCCTCACCAACACCAAAGGAAACCCTGAATTCCAGAGGCAGATTGAGGCCCACCTCAGCCAAAGAAATGCCTGCTATTGGGGGGTTAGAGCTACTCGGCCATTCTACCAGCCGAAGTCCACGGTACAGCAGATCCTTTGCGTCCTTAAGAGTCTTTTAAACTGCCAAGCCTAACATTTCAAGAGCCAGGTTTCAAACGCTAGTTCATTTTGAAGCCTCTGAACCACTGTTACAATCTGAGACACTTTAAGGCCAAAACTGCAAATTACTCAGACAAGCCCCATTAAAAATTGGTCTCTGTCAACTATCTTCTTCACCTTTGTGAAGAAAACCATTTGGGAGACAACCACTTTTGGACTGAGTAAAAAAAAGTCTCTGTGAACTGTCCATGTTAACTTGAAGAGGAAATTCCTCATAGAAGTCTCCAGCTCCTGTCACTCAGGAGTTTAACTCATTCAGCCCTGCAGGACCTGTGTACTGTATGCTTTATGACTCTCCCTGCTATCTTTTCCTTGCTTTCCCTTTGTAGCGCCTTTGGACGGGAGATGCTGAAGCGGAACATCGGAGTGGTTGTGGTGGGTTTTCCTGCCACCCCAATTATTGAGTCCAGAGCCAGGTTTTGCCTGTCAGCAGCTCATACCAAAGAAATTCTTGATACTGTAAGTAGAGACTTTAACCTTGGTATAAAATACCTTATACTAAGAGGGCCTGATTATCAGGTGAAATTAATTGTTGATTGTGATGTCCTTTGAGCACATAAGATATTTTACCAGTAAAGTAGAGGAGGGAATATACAATGCTACTTAAAACATTGCTGTTTACCAAAAAAGAACGAACAAAAACCATTAGCATCACCCACCAGACTCTGTGTGATCACTGGGCTCTGGGGAGTTTTCTGGTTTCATCTTGTTCCATGCCCTCCCTTGTTCTAACTATACACTCTATGTTTCTACTCTAAATGATCTTGTATGGTTTTTTGTCTGTACGATTTTTCTCTCTTGAGCCTTATCTTTTCCCTGCTAACTCCTACTCATTCTTCATATCTCCATTTAAAGGAAACTTGCCCAAGGCTATTCCCAAACCCTCCAGCTTAATGTTTCCTTGGAATCTTAATATTTCTCCTTAGGGCCCTAGCCAGTTTGGCTCAGTGGATAGAGCCTCAGCCTGCAGACTGGAGGGCTCCAGATTCAATTCCAGCAAAGGGCATATGTCTGGATTGCTTGCTCAATCCCCTGTAGGGGGCGTGCAAGATACAGCCTATCAGTGATTCTCTCATCATTGATGTTTCTCTACCTCCTTCCTCTCTGAAATCAATAAAGAAATATTTTTTTAAAAGATTTCTTCTTAGCCAAGACCGGTTTGGCTCAGTGGATAGAGTATCAGCCTGCAGACTGAAAGGTCCCGGGTTCGATTCCAGTCAAGGGCATGTACTTTGGTTGCGGGCACATCCCCAGTGGGGGGTGTGCAAGAGGCAGCTGGTCGATGATTCTCTCTCATCGATGTTTCTAACTCTCTGTCCCTCTCTCTTCCTCTCTGTAAAAAAATCAATAAAATATATATTTTTTTAAAAAGATTTCTTATTAGGGAATTATTCACACCTTTCATTGTTTATTAAAATACTCCCCATTAGTTAAGTCTTAAGGATAGGAGCTAAGTATGTTTTGCCATTTTCTATCCCAAGACCTAACACAGTGTCAGGCACATTTATGATAGCATTCAAACATTGCTGAAAGAATATTTAAGTAAATGGAAAGACATCCTGAGTTTGTGGATTGGAAGATTTAATATTGTTAAGATGGCAGGCAGTACAGCAAGATCCATAAATCCAATGCAGAATCCCTATCAAAATCCCAATGGCTTTCTTTGCAGAAAATTTAAAGTGGAACTTAAAATCTTATGGAACTATAGGGTCACCAGATAGCCAAAACAGTATTAAAAAAGAAAATTGATGTTGGAGGACTCAAAGTTCCTGATTTCAAAACTTACTACAAAGCTAGAGTAATTCAAAACAGTGGGATTCTAGCATACAGATATACCTATAGGCCAATGGAATAGCATTGGAGAAATAAACCCAAGCACCTGGCTAATTAATTTTCAACAAGGGAACCAAAGCTAGACAATGGGGAAAGACTAGTCTCTTCAACAGATGGTGCTGGGCAATTGGATAACCACATGCAAAATGATAAAGTCAGAACCTTACAGCAGGGGTGAACTTAGAAAGCATTATGTTAAGTGAAAGAAGCCAGACACCAGACCACATTTACACGAAACATTCTGTATAGGCAAATTCCTAGGGTCATAAAATAGATTGGTACCCCTGGCTAAGTGACTCAGTTTTGAGTGTCATCCCGTACACCCCCCAAAAAATAAAGTTGCAGATTCAATTCCCAGTCAGGGCACATACCTAGGTTGCAGGTTCAATTCCTGACCAGGGCATGTGTGGGAGGCAGCCGAACAGTGTTTCTCTCTCCTCTCTCTCTCTTTTCTCTCTCTCTCTCTTTTCTCTCTCTCTCTCTTCTCTCTCTCTCTCTCTCTCTCTCTCTCTCTCTCTCTCTCTCTCTCTCCCTCCCTCCCTCCCTCCCTCCCTCCCTCCCTCTCCCTCTCCCTCTCCCTCTCTCTCTCTCTCTCTCTCTCTCTCTCTCTCTCTCTCTCTCTCCCCTCCCTCCCTCCCTTCCTTTCCTCTCTCTAAAATTAATAAACATATTGACGATTTTTAAAAATTACTCTTTAAAACTAAGAAAGAAAAGAAAATCGATTGGTAGTTATCAGGGCTAGCGGCGAGGGAGGAATGAAGATTGATTGATAGGAGTATGAGGTTTCTTTTTTGAGGTGATATGCTTTACAATTAGTGATGAAAGTTGTACAAACTATGAATATATTAAAAGCATTGACTTGTACACTTTCAGAAGGTGAATTTGTGGCATGTCAATTGTATCTCATTAAAGTGTTATTTTTAAAAATAAGGGCAGTGCTATTGCCTCAGGAGCCTAACTGTTCTAAAATACTCTTATTAAAGGACCACACTCAACTCTATAATTAACACTTTTTTAACCAAGAACCCATCTTACCCTGTGATCCAGAGGTCTGGTGTAGGCGATTTGTTAACAAATATTGGTCTTTGTAATGGTTCCTTATTTCTAATCTAACCAGGTAACCCCACATAATAGCAGGCAGTTTCTAGTTACAATTTTATCTTTTATGTAAATGAAACTTGCTCATCTGAAATATTTGGTTTGGGACCAGAAGAAATTTTGTTATCTAGATCCCTTTGGGCTGTTGTGGGTTTACTCCTATTTCTATTCATTTTCTTTTTTAAATTGATGAAAAATATTGTTCTTCTGAAGTTTGAATTCATAAATGGCCTTAAGTCGTGTTGTTTTAAATTTAAAAATTCTATATCAAAGGTCAGGAGCAAAAATGGCTCATGGGTTATCCCATCTGAAATTCAACCTTAAATTGTTTCCATATGGAGCTTTCAATTAAGCCTCTTCTCAAAAGCACCACTGTTCTGATAGCCATTGAAATCCAGCTTTTACTTGCTTTTTGTATCTTTCACATTTGGAGCCGGAGTAAATAAGGAATACTATTAGTGGGCTTTTCCTCTCTACAAACACTGATTTTTTAAAAGTTAAACTTAAGAATTGGTAAATGTGTCTTTTTACTAATAATGAACTGATTCCCTCTTCTGAGGTAGATGGTGTACATTTTTACACGTTATAACCATAAGAGTGAGCAGAAGATGTGTAGATGGTATGATGGAATGCAGAGTTACAGGGCTTCTACTGCCCACCTTACTGTTTCTTAATCAAGGAGATGGTGCTGTAGATCGAGCCATTGTCTCTGAAGCCGGGCACATTCACCCCAGGCTTGTTATTAGACGCCCTGGGTAGCATCCACGGGTTTTGGCGGGGGGAGTAACAGGGCTGCAGAGCTACTGTGAATTGAAAACTGCATTCTCTGACCGGTGCCAGGTTCTTTTATTAGAAAATCTTAGAATCTAGGGTTTGAAACATGTTTCCGTCTTCCTTGAATTTTTAAAATAAAGGGCTAATTTTACAGGAAAGAACATTATACTGAGTCAGAGTTATGATGGGAAGATGATATAATCTCCCAAGATTGGGGTTCTGGAGCTCAAATCGAGCTCTGTCCTTTCCCTGCTCCTCCCACTCCTGCAGCACATTCCTCACCCACACCGTCTCTTCCCCACGTTCCCACTTGGTCTTACTGAGTCAGGGCAGCAGTCCACTTTGGGGACTTTCTCCAGTTTGCATCTGGGAGGCATCTCAGCGCAGACTTCTCGTCAGTTTTCTAGAGCATGATACCGGAAAGAGTGAGCACTGAATATAAAAGGAGAGAGAACACATTGTGGCCGGCCTGGCAAGTCCACGGCACATGTTCCTTTTCCTGCCAAGCATAACATGCTGTGATGAATTATACCCTTTATCCTGAATACCTGCTACTCACAACCCATTATTCATAGTCAGCCCCATGTTCTTGCTCAGAAAGCAGCTCTTTGCACAGCTGCTCTGTGGTCCGGCCCGAATAAATGCAATGGATGCAGACATTCCCACCAAAGGATGGGAAGCACTGGCCACGCCTGCAACGTCTGGCTCTGACCACCTCTGCTCTGTCTTACGTTTCAGGCTCTCAAAGAGATAGATGAAGTTGGGGACCTACTACAGCTGAAGTATTCCCGTCACCGGTTGGTGCCGCTGCTGGACAGGCCCTTTGATGAGACCACATATGAAGAAACAGAAGACTGAGCCTTTTTGGTGCTCCCTTATGGAAACTCTCCCTCACCCGGGACAGCGTGTGGCCTTTCTGAGCCAGTTCCAGGAACCACACTTCTGTGGCCATCTCACGTGAAAGACATTTTTTCAACTACTGACGGTGGCCACCTCCACTCCAAATGGCATTTTGTAAATAGGAAAAAACTGCTCCACGTCTTCCTTTGCTGCATTTCACCTTTTTAAAAGGTGACTCACTTTGCTTTTTTGTCCATTAAAAAATGTTTTATTTTATAACTATCCTATTTGTGAAATCACGCAGACCCTAGCCTGTCTCTGCTAACCACACAGGCTTTTGCCCTCTCCCAGCTGCCTCACAGCTTTGGGCCCATCCAGAGCTGCCAGCCTGGCATCACAGCCTCGAGACTCACCTGGCCCCCAACCCCCTCCCTCGGGAGCAAGTGCCTTCCACTTACTTCCACTCCAGATCCCGGAGGTTGCCAACCTGGGAATCCTTATTCAACCAGTCAAGTAATCAACCAAAGTGTTCTGCTTTTAGTCTTACGTTTAGCCTTTTAAGAAAAACAGAAAATGTTAGCACTGCTGAAATTCTCCCTCGTTGCGTAACCCCCTGGTCAAGAGCCTCCCAAGGCGTGGTCTTGTTCCATTTACTGGAATGGAACAAGGATGTCTTCATTCACCATCAAATAGTTCTCCATGATGGTCACTCTCTGGGGGTCTGTCCAATTTCTGGATTCTTCTCAAACTCTAACTTAACGCCCCCGCCCTTCCGAGGTGAAGCTGATTCACACTTCACAATTCTGTGTTCAAAGCTGCTCTGTGGAGTGATGTGCAGTCCTGCTGGGTGAGGGGCAGGGGCAGCTGGAAGAATTAATTACTGTTTGCAGAACCACACTGACTGTGGTTTGCTCCTTAATGCCATCTGCTTTTCAAAATTATGATGGCCTCCGCCAGGGTCTGGGTCCAGGTTAGGATTTAAACTGATGAAGGGAAATGTTGGTAAATCCTCTGCTCAGAAATCATTTGTCATGTTCCTGTAAGGATTAAAGTTATTAACCTGTCCTTTTTAGAAGTTGGCCCATTTAAATACCACTCTTCTGAGTGCTGGTTCTCTCTATTCTTGATGTCTGAGACAATTCTAACCTGACATCAAGGGTTTAGTCTCCCTTGCCTTCCATTACCTTCTCTTCTTTTAAAGAAATCCTGAACACATATCTCTCTTGACTCTGTTTTCATATCAGGTAAGGGGACTTCTTTCAGAGAGTTTTATGCTGCTTGACCAAAGAACGCATCCGAAAATCACCTTGTTAAAGTTCTTTTTTTCTTTTTTTTCTGTTAACCAAAGCTTCAGTAAAAAGAACTTTTGACTCTATTCTGCCCAAGATCAGCTTGTCTTTTAGTAGCCTTCAGGTATAATAGGGAAAGATTGAGCACCAAATGGAAAAGAATCATGTGAAAGTATTTTTGCACGTCTCTCATTGTGAAACCACTCCTTTTATTGGTAAGAATTCTCAGTCCAGATTCTCTCGGGCATCTTATCATGAGCTGTGGTATGTTTGTGCTAATATGTGTAGTGGAGAATATATGCATTATTATTGTTTGTGAAATTTTGTTTTCATGTCTCAAATTGTCTTTGGTCACTCTCAGCATCTGAGAGCCTTAAGCCCTTGAAATGTTCCAAGGTTTTATTTTACTTTTTTAAACAATAGCAGGGGGTGAATAAAAGAACCATGTGGATATGCGGGGACTATACTTAGCATGTACAAGCTGCAGTAAGAAAGAAATTGTGGTGACCAAGTAACTCGTCCTGTAAAATAAAGTGCATTGCTACCCTTTCCTGCACATCTAGTGTCTCACCCTAGAACCCCGTAGAGTACCCGATGGCTTTTGCACTACAGTTACTATATAGTGGTGTAGGGTTTGCATAAGTCACAAACTAAGCAATGAACTTATCTGCTAGTCTTTATTTTGGCTTGCATGAAGACAGTGCAATATAAAATATCAGTACGGGCATTTTAAAAATATATATCACTTTGCTGGCATAAAATTATTTCAGTATAAAAGTAGTTAAATTACAAGTTTCTTTTGAAGAAACAAAAGTCCTATGAGCTATTCAGGACCTCTGCTTTCCAGAGGACAAAACATTATACATGCTGGTTGTCTCTTCTTGAAACTGTAATATAAATCTAGGATCCAGTCATATAGCAAGTATCATTCTTGAACCAAGCCCTTGGGGAAATACAAGTGTATATAAATACAGTCTTTGAGAACAAGTCGAAATCTGGGACATGTAAGTGTTACTTAGTACATAGTTTAACAGGGCCAGATTCGAGAATCTGGTGGGATTCAAACAGGCATCAGCTAACCATGACTACCAAAGCTGATCATCTGAGTTAATCAATGCAGGTGGGACTCAGCCTTATCACATTTCCCCATCTCTCTATTTAGCATTCTTGATCCATTTCCGGCTTAGGAGACTTTCCTGCAGATTACATCAAAACCCAGTAAATCTATAAAGAGGGGACATCAAAATTACACACAAAGAATGGAGCAGATAACAGATCATCCTCCCACCTTTGCCCTAGAATGTGGTGTACATTCTAAAGCAAGGAACTATGGGAAATGCTCAGGGGCTTGAAGCACTTCTTCAACTTTTTGCTTTGCTTTGGAAAATTTATTCTCTTTTTAAAACATCCTACTCTCCAGAACCTCAAAGTCTCTATATTAAACTTTGATGATAGGCTGAGGATTTCAGATGGTCAAAACATGCTCCTTCCTCATGTAGTCTCGTAAGGTGGACAGAATATCCTTCATAACTACTGAGGACTGTGTGTGCCTAGTGCTCTTTCAGAGGCCAAGGAATGGTTTTCTTCCCATGGTTTGTCTCTATACTCCCTCCCTCCTGTATTTGGCTTTTCTTTCTTTCTGTTCTTGATTTTTAGAATTCCACAGACAGTGAAGAAAAAGAATTTGGGGGATTCTTGTTTTATTGGATTTCATAGGGATGTGGCAAAACCTGTCACCTGGTTCTCTTGTGCAAAGAATTGCTGTGTCCTAACTCCCAGGGTGCCTTCTGGTGTTCTGGGTACACCAAAATGGATTATAATCTCTACCTGCTAAAACCCGTGTGGTTGGGCAGTGGGGAGAGTAGTGGTTTTCCTTCTGTCTACCTTCATGAAGATCCAGAACTGGTGCATTTCACACGGGTAAAATCAGCATAGCCCAAAGGGATTATGAAGGTTATAAAAGTCAAAAGGTTCTTCTAGCTGTTGAGCAGCTGTTTGCTTAAATGCAGTCCCAGAACCTATAGATGTGCTGCTACCTGTTTATCATGGAAGCTCAGTGCCCAGCAGGCATCTTGATCCACTAAGCCAGTTAATCAGAACACTTCCATGTGGCGGAATGCATGTCCATTCTCCTCAGCTTTATCCTCATGAAATGTATGTCCAGGCTCCTAGTCAATTGCTGTGTGCCCAGATAGCCAAGTTAGAAGGCTGGCTTTCTGCTTCTCATACTGAAGAGATGCTGGGACGAGCCAGTAACCCACTTGCTTTCAGTTGTATGGAAAATGCTCTTGCCCCTTTTGTTGTTTCCAGTGACCTGTATTCCAAGCGTCTTTTGCTATGGAGTGAGAGCCTTTTCTAGGGAGGAAACCAAAGGGATTAGCTGGAGCCCCTATTGAAAATGTTTATTCCAGTCTTCTGTGGTGAGTCCGCAGGTATCACATTCCCAGGGAGTGGCTTGGTTGGGGAGCTGTGCATAGTACACATGAAAAAATGGCCTTAAACTGTGATTCTTTGTGGTATGATGAGATATAATAAACTGACCCTAAAGAATGCAATGGCTCTTAAACTGCAGTTACTGTGTTTTTAATGAAGCAATACCCAAAGGTCTGTTCTTTTGGAGCAGTGGTGGGGAGGTTACATGAAAGGTAAAACAAGAGCAGTACTTTGATGGGCTAAGTGTCCCGTCTTGCTGCCATCTGCATGGATAAGTGGATCCTTCCATATACGTGGAGCCTTAAGCCAAGTCACAGGCTGCTTTTTCCAACACAGTTCCCAAGCTTCTTGTGCAAAAGCTTGGTCCCTTGGTTCCA
Organism: Pipistrellus kuhlii; assembly: GCF_014108245.1. Taxonomy (NCBI): domain Eukaryota; kingdom Metazoa; phylum Chordata; class Mammalia; order Chiroptera; family Vespertilionidae; genus Pipistrellus; species Pipistrellus kuhlii. The sequence continues at coordinate 9,750,943 of NW_023425404.1, forward strand.
AGGGTGTGTGGGACATGTCACGGACTAGGGTGGAATGGTAACTTGTCTGCACCCTAAACATTAGGTCTTCTGTGATGTTAAACCAATGGTTGGAATGACAAGAGTCATCCTGGATGGTTCTTCATAGGAAACTGGTGAAATCATGCTCACAGTCTCGATGATCCCTCTCTGTACAAAAGTAGCTAGCATTAAGAGAAGGGGAAAGAGAAAATAAGAATAGAAAAATAGCTTATGGGGAGCTGAGATCTTACTTTGTTGGCCCATATTTTCCACTGACCAATTTGCCTGTAACCTGGAATTTGCAAGAGGTGCTGTCATAACCCCTCTCCATTGCTGCAATGCTCATATAATCTGACAAAAGGAGAGAAGGGGAAATTCAATAAAAATGTAAGTGATGTTCAAATGTCCCTCTTTCTTTCTCCCTTACCCCGTCTCCCTTTTTTGCCACATGGTTTTATTTTATTTTATTTTATTTTACTTTGTTGAGTGACTGGAAAGCTATAAAAAGTGGATTGGGGTGGGTGTATAAGCTTTAAGGGTGCATGCTAATAACTTAAGGGTATCAGAGGGGAGGGGAGTTGCAGGGCTGAGTGAAAAAAGGTGAAGGGATTAAGCAAAAAACTCAAAAACACAGATAGTGTAGGGATTACCAGAGGGAAAGGCAGAAGCGGGTAAAGGGAATAAATGGTGAGGGAAGGAGACTGACTTTGGGTGGTGAACACAATACAATATACAGGTGGTGAATTACATAACTGTACACTTGAAACCTACATAATTTTATTAACCAATGTCGCCCCAATAAATTCAATAATTTTAAAAACTGAAGGGGAACTACTTGAGATAACTTCAGCAGTCGCCAACCTGTGGTCCGTGAGGTCCAAAAGGTTGGCAACCGCTGCTTAAGGGTCATCTCACAGAAATATTGGTTTGCCCCAATAAAATATTCAGAAAGCTACATCTGCCTTTATTCATCAACCAGTAAACGCTGAGTGCTGTTTGCATGCCAGGCCCTGCACTGAGCAGTACCAATAACAGCAGCCAACAACTAGATATGGTTCCTACTTTCTAGTAAACAAATAAGCACGTAAACATAATGTCTTTTTACTAACTGCTAAGTACCATGAAGGAAAAGTAAAGAACACGGTAAAAGACTGTCACCAGGGTCTGGTTTAGACAGGGCTGAGACAGAAAACGTCTCTAGAGAATGGAGGACGTGAACGACAGTGTGGCTGGTGCTCCCTGAGCAAAGGGGAGATGGTGAGGTGGGCAGGGGAGGACGTGGTGCCGGCCTGTTGCACTGGGCTGTCTGGTGTTCTGGGGACACTAGTGAAACGGTTAAAGCATTGGAAAAGATAAGCATTCCATTGGTGGTGTTTTTTTTAACCCTTACCCGAGGATATTTTTCCATTGAATTTTAGGGAGAGTGGAAGAGAGAGGGAAAGACAAACATTGATGTGAGAGAAACACATCAATTGCTAGCCTCAAGCATGAGTCCAGACCAGGGCCCGGGTTGGAAGGAGCCTACAACCAAGGTATGTGCCCGTGATTGGAATCAAACCCAGGATCCTTTGGTCCAGAGGCTGGCGCTCTGCTCTATCCACTGAGCCAAACTAGTTAGAACACCTTTTTTTCCTCTTTTTTTTTTTTTTTTTTTTTTTTTAGGCATTGACAAGTTGATAAGATTTATATGGAAATGTATAGGACCTAGAATAGCCAAAACAACATTTTGAAAAGGAAATTACACTACCTGATTTCAAAACTCTACAAAGCTGCAGTAACTGAGACTACAGTTGGCATTAGGATAGCCGGATGGAACAATAAAACAGATGAAAGTTCAGAAATAAGCCCACATATACATGGTTAATTGATTTTTGACAAGTGTCAAGCTAATTTAATGGGGAAAGTACAGTTGGTCAACGAATGGTGTTGAAACAGCTGAAATTTTAGGGGAAATTACCTTTGTTGTCATCTGTATAAAAGTAGCTAACATTAAGAGAAGGGGGAAAGAGAGATTAAGAATAGAAAAATACCTTACTGGGAGCTGAGATCCAAATCTGTGGAGAATTTTTTTCGAGTTTATTTGAGCCGAATTGATGACAATTGCCTGGAAACAAAATCTCAACCCATTGAGGAAATTCTCTGGAGATTGGCAGTTCTGCGGTTTATTTTATACATTTGAATCGAGACATAAGGAGGTTAATGAAATTCACTGGTGATAGTTAGGGAGCAGGAAAAGTAAAGTGGGGAAATCTCTGGATTGGATAAAAGGTAAAACGAATAGACACACTTCTTTTACAGGATGGGAAATGAGTAACATTTATGGCACTTAGAGATGGGATTCTGGGAATAAATAAATAATGAGGGGTTTTGTGGTCTCATGTTCTGCTGGGATGTTGTGCCCTGAAGGGTCTGTAAAGGAGATTACTCTGACATTTCAAAGGTATGTTATCTTAGATGCAAAATGACAATAGACAAGCTCACATAGGCAAGCACTTTGGTCAAGGAAGCTATTGGTTGTGACTGGTGACTCACCATGATCGATTTTAGTTAGGAAGTTTTATGTTCAGACCATCCTAGGTGGTACCTTGTAGGGCCTGCAAGGTTGGCCTCCCCTGAGCTTGTGAAGTTTAGTATGTGGCCCCTTTTTTGTCCACAGTTTCAACATCTATAAAAGAATTAAGTCATAGATATGAACATGAAAACTAAAATATAAAACTTCTAGGAGAAAATACTAAAGGAAATCTATGACTTTGGGGTAGGCAACGATTTCTTAGAACACGAAAAGCATGACAGAAAATTTGATGAACTTGATTTCATCAAGATGAAAACTTATGCCGAAACTGGTTTGGCTCAGGGGACAGAGCGTCGGCCTGCGGACTGAAGGGTCCCAGGTTCGATTCCGGTCAAGGGCATGTACCTTGGTTGTGGGCACATCCCCAGTAGGGGGTGTGCAGGAGGCAGCTGATCGATGTTTCTCTCTCATCGATGTTTCTAACTCTCTATCCCTCTCCCTTCTTCTCTGTGAAAGTCAATAAAATATATTTTTTTTAAAAAAGATGAAAATTTCTAAAGATGAACTCCCAGGTTCCCACAGTAGGGACGATCTAAATTGGTAACAGATTAGTGACTACAAAGAGACATTTGCTTCCAGGCTCCGACACCTGAGCCTCGATAGCTACCAGCCAGAAACGGCCTTGCTTTGCCCTACACTCTCTGCCTCTGGGACCAGGAGCCTCCGAGACTGAAACACAGTCTGAATGTCTTCTCGCCATCAAGGGTGAGCACCTAGGGAAGACCCCTGAAAGGCTGAAGGAGGATGCTTGTTGGGCTGTGCCAGGGGACGCCAGCAGGAGGTCATTACTTACGTCCCAGGCAGGATCCTCCATGGAGAGGATCCGAGAAGGGTGAGAGAGGAGCTATGCAGGCATTAAGAGTCTGGACAGTAGGGAGGAAGGAACAGGAGGGAGGGACCTCAACTGGTTCTTCTGTTTCATGTTTAACATCTGTCCTGTCTTGTCTGATTGATTGCTCTCAGTGGGTTTTTGCTGCATCTTGCAGGCACTTAAAAGCCGGTAGTGCCTGGCCGGCATGGCTCAGTGGTTGAGCACTGACCTATGACCTGGTGGTCAGTTTTGATTCTGGGTCAGAGCACATGCCTGTGTTGTAGGCTCAATCATTGATGTTTCTATCCCTCCCTCTTCCTTTCTGAAATCAATAAAAACAAATTTTGGTAAAAAGAGGCGGTGGGGCACATAGACCATTGGTTGGCAACCACTGCCCTAGAGATTAAGGGAAGGATAAGTCAGTCCCAGAACAGGGTCGATTGGCACATGGCCCCCTGCTAACATGAAGCAAATATCTGGGCAACCAGGAACACTATAAAATCACACACTGTCCCCCTCCCTGTAGGAAGACTATTTTTAGGCTTTAAATATGAAAAGTGAGCTTTAAGTTAATACTGTACGTCATCTGTCTCTCACTGTTGGTCTAAACCACATGTGTCAAACACAAGGCCCTCGGGCCAAATCTGTCCCGCCAGGCCTTGCAATGTGGCCCGCACCGCGCTGTCATCGCTGCACTCCGCTGCGTTTCCATCACAATGACAGTTTATGACTGTTCAGTAAACCATTCGGCCCGCGATTTAGGCTGGATTTTAGATTTTGGCCCCTTCTCTGATTGAGTTCGACACCCCTAGTCTAAACCATCCAGCTGGCCCTGACTGGTTTGGCTCAGTGGATAGTTTCAGCCTGTGGACTGGAGGGCCCCAGGTTTGATTTTGGTTAAGGCCATGTGCCTTGGTTGCCTGCACATCCCCAGAGGGGGTGAGCAGGAGGCAACTGACTGATGTTTCTCTCTCATCAATGTTTCTAACTCTCTGCCCCTCTCCCTTCCTCTCTGTAAAAAAAGAAGAAAAAAATGAATAAAATATATTTTAAAAATAAATAAAATAAACCATCCAGCTGTGGGATAGTCTTTAGCAAAGAGGCAGATTGTACAGCAAATGTGCATAGATACAGCCAAAGGGAGAAAGAGGCCTTTCTGATACCAAGAGGAAGCTATACAGGCACTAAGAGTCTGGACAGTAGGGAGGAAGGAACAGGAGGGAGGGACGATTAGGAGCCCCTGGGCCCTGGGACCAGAAACTACATAAGATTGGATAAGTCTTTGAGCACCAAGGGTCTCAAGGACCCTTGTCCAGGCCCTTTTTGAATGCACTTCTCGTACAGCAGGAGAAAGCCTTCTGGCTAGTTTTAGCTGACTCCTAACCCCACTTCCAACCCCATTTAAGTGCTTGTCTCTTAGATAGGAGAAGCTTAACCATACTATACCTCTAGGCTACCCCACTAGACTGGGAAAGGGTCTAGGCAGATCGTAATAGGGACCTATTGTCTTGGGCCCTGCTGTAAAGTATCTACATACCTGCATATCCCTGGTGGAGGCCTGGATTATCAACCAAAGGGAAAGGATGAGTCACTTGGTCTGGGCCCACTCTGTGGGATTTGTGTATCTACCAACTGTAAGAGATGCCCCCCTGGGAGGGTGGTAGCAAATAAGGGATAAAACTTCAAGGATATGAGGAACCAGAAAAATCCCCGTTGGGGTACTTATTACAGAATTGGGAGTCACTCAGTATCACCCCTTAACTGAAAAGCTGCTTATTTTCCTTTGTAAAACCACTTGGCCTGATATGAACTGGGGGACTGGGAGGGGGTAGTAGTGGAGAATCAGGGCCAGTAAACAGGTCTCTATATTAGAACACAATTCTTCAAAATGGTATAAAATCCCTTATGTTCAATTTTTCATGGCCATGCACCGAAATAAGGGATGACAAGTAAAATAAATAAAAATGTAGGACTACATCCTAAAGAGAGACCCCAGCAAACCAAATCAGTTTTGCCAATTTTAAATTTAAGACCAGAAGACCTCCTTGACCTACTCCCTCCCCAAGGCCAAGTGTTCCCCTGATGCCACCTAGTCCTAATGACCAGCCCTCCCCTGGACAGGATGTTACATCCCCTTCAGATAATCCTTCAAGCCCCTCACCTCTTCCCTCACCACCTCCCTCATTCCCTCAACCCTACACCTCATCCACACCCCGGCCTCAGCCTGACCGGCACTCATAGTGAGATAAGTTACCAACCTGGGGGACAGGAAGGTTGTCCCCCTCAGAGAAATTCCCAGTGAAGAAAGAGATAACCTAATGACTGTATGTACCCTTGCCTTGTCAGATCTATATAATTGGAAGGCACATTCTAAAGGATTAAGAGAAGACCCAGAGGGCTTCCTTAACCTGGGGGAATATTCCAGACCCACTACCCCACTTGGGCAGACATACAGACCCTCTTTTTATTTTTATTTATTTATTTTATTTATTTTTTATTAATATATTTTTTATTAAATTATTATTTTTGTACATATACCAATGCCCCCCCCTCCCGTACATACCCTCCCTCCCCAGAGTTTTGTGTCCATTGGTTGTACTTATATGCATGTATACAAGTCCTTCGGTTGATCTCTTATCTCCCCCAGATCTCCCCAACCTCCCCAACCTCCCTGCTGTAATTTGACAGTCTGCTTGTTGCTTTACCAGACCCTCTTTAAAAAAATATATATATATGTGTATATATATATATATATATATATATATATATATATGTATGTATATGTATGTATATGTATGTATGTATGTATATAAATGAAGAGAGAGAATCATTGATTAGCTGCCTCCTGCATGCCCTCTACTGGGGATCAAGCTGGGCATGTATCCTTGACCAGGATTTAATCTGGGATCCTTCAGCCCTCAGGCTGACACTATCCACTGAACCAAACTGGCTAGGGCAAGACCCTCTTAAATATCCTATTAACAGGAAAAGCGAGAGCCCTAGTCTTTACAAAGGCTAGAGAAGAAGCAAACAAAATTAATAGGGATAATGCAGGTCATCAGATCTACCAGGAGCACAAGCCATCCCCAAGAGGGATCCTATTAGGACTTTAGGGACACTATAGGAGAAGGTCAATGTAGCCATTTTAGAAATATGATCCTTAAGGGAATACAGGCAGTTGCCAGAAACCTATCAATTGGAATCAGATCCAGGAAATTACCCAGGAGCCTAAAGAGAATCCCTCTGCTTTCTTAGAAAGACTTAGGGAATGCCTGTGCATCTTCACTAATATAGACCCAGAGTCTATAGAAGGAAATGCACTAATCCAGTCCCACTTTATATCACCATCTGCTCCAGACAGTAGGAGAGAACTGCAAAAATTAGAGATAGAACTTACCACCTGACCTCCGATTGGTGGAATTGGCCTTCCAACTGTTCAGCAACAAAGACCTCAAGGCAGAAACCAAGGAAGGCCAAAAAGAATAGCCAACATTTCGACCCTGGTGGTTCAAGGTCAACCAAGCTCCTGGAGATGATGAGACCCACCCTATGGGGCCCTATAATACCAGTGAGTTACTTGGGTCCCCACAAAGTGGTCCTAGAGACATGGGCCCAACCAGTGTGCCATATGCAGAGGAGGGCCAAAAATAATACTCCAAACATTTCATAAAGGTTTCCCCAAAGGTCCTGAAAGTTACCAAGGCTGACCCTAACCATAGGAGATAAAAATGGTTGACTTCTAAATCGAGAGTGGGATCACCTACTTGGGCTTGAACACTGGACTGGGTGATATGATCAAGGGGAAATACAAAAATATGGGGGTAAAAAGAAAGCCAAAAAATAACCATCATCATGTGACCTAAAATGTGACCTAAATAAAAATAAGACAAACCAAGTCAGCCCATCCCATATTCATTAAGCTGATAAGTTCACCCTTTAGTTTATTACTTTTACTTTTCTCTTGCAGGAGGACTCCTCCCTGAGATATATTAGCTCATAACACAAGCCCTAAAACTATGAACATCCAGGTCCAAACCTTCCTCCTCACCTTCTTTTCAGTTATTATCCTCGAATTCCTTTTTGCAATCAATTTTAAAAACCATGGGCCCTGTCCATCCAAAAGGTAGCACAGATAAGCAACCTATCAACTGTTGGATATTCATTCTGGTGAAGACCCTCAACTCAAAGCTATACCTCTAAATTTAATCTCTTTGATACACAGCAATGGGTCATGTGCAGGACTGGACTACATTCTACACACCAGGATGATGAATGATGGGGTTGGAGGCAAACTGCACTTAGTGGGTTAAAAAGGAAGAGGCAGCTACATACTGTGTGAGGTTGTCAGGCAGGAGCTCACATTAGTAAAAAGCTCATCTCTATGCATTAGAAATCAATTTGACTCAGGTCTATTTTTAGGAGAAATTTCCCCCTGTCGATGTAATAATACAATATCACGGATCATAGTATTTTTTATGGTTTCTTTATCCTTTTTCATGCTGTTGAGCATCCTTATAATCATTACTCTGAACTGTGTATCTGATAAATTAGTTACCTCTACTTCATTTAGCTCTTCTTCTGGAGAATTACCTTGTTCCTTCGCTTGATGCCTGTTCCTTTGTTTCTCCATTTTGGCTACCTATTGGTGTTTGTTTCTATGGATTAGATAGATCTGCTATGACTCCCAGTCTTGGTAGGGTGGCCTTATGTAGTAGGTGAGCTGTGGGACCCAGTGAAGTAATCTCCTGATCACCAGAACTGGGAGCTAAGAATGTTCCTTGTGCACATTGGTGGGCCCTCCTATTGAAATTGAGTCTTGATTGCTATTGACCCATTAATGCATGGGCTCAACACTCGGGCTGGCTGACAGTGAAGCTCAACCCGCAACACAGTGTGCAGGCTGCTGTGCAGGTGCTGATCACACGAAATGGGATTTGTCTCAGCAGGTTCTGGAGCCTGCTAATATCTCCCTGTGGATATGCTGCCTGTGAGGCTTATTGGATCCTGCTCTGTTGTTACCTGAAGCTGGGCACTAGGTGTGTTGGTCTGGGCCTCTTGGGAGGGACTCTGGTGCAGGACAATGTCAGATACTCTCTGTGACTGGCCCAGCAATCCACAGCTTATGGCTCCCTCTGCTGGGCCTGGCTGCATGTGGAAAGGACCAAGCTGCAGGCCAAGGTTTGCTTTTCCTAGTCCCAGGCCCAGGAGCTGGAGAAGCAAATTCAAAGCACCTCTAGATCCGCCTCTGCCTGTAGACTGTCTGGTAGTCTCAGTCACTTAATGAGTCTCTGGCTATAGTTCTCAGCAGGGCGTAAGCTCCACAGGGTGAGGTGAGAGGGATTCCTACAGGTAAGGCTATTGCTTCCCCCCCAGGCTAATGCTGCATGATAGGAAAGGTCTGAGAAAGATGCCCCCTGCGGTATGGGGGAATGACTCAGCATAGGGATCCAGGCGGCTGTCTCCTCAGCTCTCACCCCAGAGCCACGAACCTGGGACTCCTCACACAGCTCTCATCCACTCTGCCCTTCCTCTGCTGGAGCCCAAGGTGAATGGCTACAAACAAAATGTGTGCATTGGCCCTTTAAGAGGGTGCCTGCATTTCTAGCTATCTCTCCTGGGCAGACAGCAACCCTGCTTTTTTCCCCAGCCAGATGTGATGTGGGCAACTTTCCTAGTTCTGGTGCTCTGGGATGGGGAGCCTGGTTTGAGGTTTAGACCTCAGACTTCCTACGGGGAACCCCTGAGATATCCCTCTAGCACTTCAGCTGCTGCTTGTGGGACCCTAGCCAGCCTCTACACTTCCAACCAGGCACTATGTGGTCTCCTCTTTAAGTCCTGGATTGTAAGTCTTCTCTCCAGCTAATCTTCAGTTGGTTCTTCAGGATGATTTTTCAATATTTTAGTTGTAATTCCAATTTGGTCTTAGGAGATCAGTGTGGCTCCCAACTAATCCACTGCCATATTGGACTCCCCCTGGGCTTACCTTATTAATATTCAGAAACCGAAGATGCCAATTTAATCACTTATATAACTGTGACCAACAACTACCTAATGACCACCCCTTTTGTGTTCTGGAAATATGCCTGGTAGAGTTTGGTCCATGGAAACCATGGGACCCTTCACTTAAGGGCACAGGACATTTCTGGCTTTGTGATACTAATCCTACCCTCACCCAACCCAGTGGTGGCAAGAGATCTGTACTGTCATTAGGGTAGTCCCTGAATTATATAACGTAACCCATCCAGGGTCCTCACCAATCTCACCTCCTTTCTGTCCACTGCATTAAAAGAAAAAAAAAGGGGGGGGGGAGGGGGGAACCTGGAGAGAGAAAAAAACCTATGCCCTTAAAAGAGTTACACATGGATACATAAAACCACTATTATTTCTTTAATAAATATTTGTATTGATTTTTAGAGAGGAAGGGAGAAGGAGAGAGAAAGAGAAAAATCAATGTGCAAGTGGAACATGGATCGGCTGCCTCCTGCACACCCTCCACCGGGATCAAGTCCACAACCTGAGCATGTCCCTGACCAGGAATGGAACCAGCAACCTTTGGGTGCATGGGCCGTCGCCCAACCAGCTGAACCTTATGGGCCAGGGCACCCATTGTTTTCAAACTCCGAGTTTGGTGCAAAAGTTTGATGGAAAGACAAAATATATGGTTGGACTCAAAAATAGTTTATCAAAAAAAAGTTCTGCCCTAACCCATTTGTCTCAGTGGATAGAGCGTCAGCCTGTGGGCTGAATGGTCTCAGGTTCTATTCCGGTCAAGGGCATGTACCTTGGCTGTGGGCACATCCCCAGTAGGGGATGTGCAGGAGGCAGCTGATCAATGTTTCTCTCTCACCGATGTTTCTAGCTCTCTGTCCCTCTCTCTTCCTCGCTGTAAAAAAATCAATAAGATATATATATATTTTAAAAGTTCTAAAAAAACAAAAAACAAAGTGGTCTCTCATTTAGTCTAGTAAAAGCAATATGGTGTAGCAGAAGCTCAAATGCTAGGTGTCTTTTGGCTAACAGTGTTTACACCTATCACAGGTATCTGATTAGGTTGCATCACATGAAATTGCCAGTATGTGATCTTTTTTAACTAACAGTGGCAACTTTATATAGTTCATCCTAATACAAATTTTTTTCACATACATTCTTAGGTCATTCTCACCCCTGTGAAGTAGGTACCCTTCTCCCTCCACCTACCCCACACACACATTTACAGCTGACAAAAGCAGGGAGAGGTCAAAGAACTCGTCCAATGATGTCCAACTCCTTAGTGAATGGTAGAAGCCTCATTCAAACCTGTGGCCACTCCAGTCCCAGATTGTAATCTCTGTGATGCAGGATTCAGAACACGGCAGAGTGCTGGGCTGTGTTACTGGGGCTGGAAGCCATTTCTCAGAAATAAGCCAGTCCCCTAAGAGGTTCACTATGACTGAGCCCAGATCCCAGGTTTCAGCCCTGGGTCAGGCTTCCTGGCCATCCTCCCGGCACCTCCACAGAGCTTCCCTCCCTACCTGGAAACTGAGGCAGCCTGTGCTCCTTCCTCTCCTCCAAATGCTCCTTACTAACCTGTCCAAACCCCATCCTCCCCGCTCGCCCTGTGTCACCGAGCTGACATTCCCTAACAGCCCTTCTCTGAGCCACTGCACCGCCCCTTCGAGTTGCTGGTGTTTACCATAAAACTGAGTGTTATTCCATGAGGATCCCTGTCCTGGGGAGAGTCCCAGTCTGGCAGTCCCACTGTCAGATCCGGAATAAAACAGGTGACACCAGCAGCAGGGCAGCATCTACTGGCCCTCCGCAGCTGTCTTTCTGGGGCTTTAACCTGTAGGGGCTAAAAATAAATAAATAAATAAAGACTTCTCCCACTCGCTAAATTCTAGGCAGTTAATAATCTGAACAGAGACAGATTAATAGGAGAAAATAAAAAAAAATCAATAACGTGTACAGGGAATTCACATAAGCATGAAATCCAGAGACAGAGAAAGCAACACTGGGTATGTAAGACATTCTGGACAAAGAAGAAAAGGGGTCTTAGATTTCAAAAGTGAGGCTAGGTGCTTTACAGGTAGCTGAGGACGAGTGGGACACATGTACCTAAGAAGCCCTCTCTTTATACCTAAATTAAATTTCGCTAAGGCAGCATCCTAAGATCTCCTTCCTAAAACAGGTTTTTCTGTCTGAATCCTCTTGGGCAGGAGAGGGGCACACATAAAGGTTCTGAGTCTTGTTTCTTAATAAACAGCTTAAAATCATCCCAAAAGGCAGCTTCGGGGGAACAAAACTTCGGTTCCCTTGGACCTTCCCTCCGAGTCCCATCGCCCGCCTGGTTGTGCAGTGTCCCGAGGACAGGCGGCCTGAGAAAACGGGGTGCAGGGCGGCAGGTGTTTCTCTGCCTCCACGCCCAGCAGGGGAGCTGGCAGTCTGGGAGTTGCTTCCAGGCCTTTCTCCCCACGCAGACCTACCTACCTGGAGTCGTAAACATTTTGCCCATAATCTGAGGGGTCAGCAAGCGCTAGGCCCTGGCTACCTCGCGCCCCAGGGTCGCCTTGGGAATGGGAGCGCCGGAGCGGGGAGGGACCTCGCCCCGAGGCCGGAGGTCTGCAAACTCCCCATTGCAAGAATTTGCTTGGGGCTGCGACGGCGACGGCGGCGGGGACAGAGAGTGGGGAGGGGGCCAGATCAAAGGAGGCGCGGAGGAGCCAGCCCTCCGGAGAGGGGAGGGGGGACCCCGGGGCGCTGACCCCGAGAGCCGTGAGCGCTCGGTGCCCGGGTCTCGGGCAGGAGAGGGCGGTGTGCCACGCGCCCCCGCGCCCCGCGGCCAGGCTGAGCGGTGGCCCCCGGGCTCCCCGCCCCCGGAGGCCGGGAGCCTAAAACTCTCCGGAGCGCCCCGAGAGGCGGGAGGCGCCGGAGCGGCGGCTTGGAGAGCGGCGATGCCTCGGCTCCCCGGCAGAGCAGGGCTGCTCCTGGGCGCGGTGCTGCTGGCCGCGCTGCTGGCGGAAGGATGGGGACTCCCCACGAAGACGCCGGGGGGCTCCCGGCTCCGGAGCCAGGCGAGGCCGGCCGAGGTGAGTGCTCGGCGCAGGGCTGCGCGCTCGGGCCCCTCCCGGCACGTCCGCTCCGGCCGCTCGGGGAACCGAACGGGACAGAGCAGCGGCGGAACCTGTGCGAAGGCTGGGCCGGGCCAGGGAGGGCCAAGGGCGCGGGGCCTCGGGAGCCCCCACTCCCACACAAGCCCGGGGAGCAGCTTCCCTCCTGCGCCGAGTGAGGAACGTGGACGCCCCGAAAGGCTCTGAGTGCATCCCCTGCAGCCGCGTGGCCAGGTGCGCCCTCCGAGGGTGCGCCCTGAGTGGGAGAGGGGTTCCTGAGCTTCAAACGGTCAAGGTGCAGCCTCTTCCATCTGCAAAGGGTTTGGGCACCTTTGGACGTGAATTGAGACAAGGTGAGGTAGTAAGTGGGGTCCTCTGACTTGCTGGGTGTCAGCAGTCCGCTAGGGACCTTATATTATGATGAACTTGGAGAAGCAGAAGAGATCACCCAGGCGTCTGGGAGCACTTTCTGGGCGGCCTGAGAGTGGGTCCCCAGGGGTGGGTGTAAGACGGGGGTGAGACCAAAGAGCGGTGTTGGTCGTGGAGAGAAACCACACAGTCTGTTGAAACCTGTGCCTGCTGTCACCGGGGATCCACAGTCCAGCGGTTCCTTCCCGGACCGGAGTGGACGTTCATCCCCATAAAGACAAAACCTGCTGGACCCGTTCCGAGGTATGCCGGAGGGAGCCCGCGTGGGAGGGGGTCCCGGCCCCGCCTCTGCCCAGAGCTGTTCTTGGAGGAGGTCAGAGCAGTTCTCCCCATTTTCTGGAGGAGGACACTGGGGGGTCCAGACAGATGTGCTGGAGATTGGTGAGTGAGTGAGGGAGAGCAGAGCTTGGCACACACTATTAGTGCCCAGGCCGCTGCCACCCTCCGGAGGCAACGGGACCAGAGGGTCCCCAGCCTGCACTTCAGGGGCATCTATGTGGATCAGGGGCTGTCCATCTTTTTTCACTACTGTCCTCCCCACCCCCCCGCCAGCCTTCTGTTTTATTTTATTTTTTTTATGTCTTTTTATTGATTTCAGAGAGAGAGGAAGGGAGGAAGGAAGGAGAGAGGGAGAGAGAGATCATGAGAATCATTGATCAGGAATCAGACTGTGACCTCCTGGTTCATAGGTAGATGCTCAAACACTGAGTCACACTGGCCAGGCTAAGGAGCCTTTTAGGCTTTCCCCCCCCCCCCACAAGTGCTCCCCCACCATGAAAGTTTAATAACACAGATAAACTATTCAGGTACTATGGCCCTTTGGAGGGCTACAAACCATTTTAGCACCTGAGATTTTTTTTTTTTTTTTTTTTTTTTGCCCCTGAGATCCAGTTCCCCCCCCCACCCCCCCTACTACCGTTTGGTTATATAATGCTTTGCTGTGCATTGTAGGATGTTTAGCCGCAGCATCCCAAGCCTATTAGATGCCTATTGCTTTCCCTCCCGGACCGAGCCAGACTTTGCTAACTGTTCCCTGAGGGACACCATCGGCTGAGAACCCACTGCAGTCCAGAGCAACTGAACAGCCTCTGGCTAGTCTAGGGGTGTCGAACTCAATCAGAGAAGGGGCCAAAATCTAAAATCCAGCCTAAATCGCGGGCCGAATGGTTTACTGAACAGTCATAAACTGTCATTGTGATGGAAACGCAGCGGAGTGCAGTGATGACAGCGCGGTGCGGGCCACATTGCAAGGCCTGGCGGGACGGATTTGGCCCGCGGGCCTTGTGTTTGACACATGTGGGCTAGTCCCACCTCCTAATTAGAGATGACAGTCATAAATTAATCACACCGGCAGTTTTTCTACTCATTTGGCTAAATACTTTCTATTTAAGTCTTACTGCTTTGTCTTGTAATTAATTTTGGTAGTTTTTCCAGATCTTCCTGCAGCGGAGAGGATGAGTTATTTCAGACCCAAAGTCCTATCCCCAGTCCCCTTAGGGCCTGGACGAGCCCTCAACATGTGAAAGCAAATTAGTGCCATGAAGGGAAAAAACAGCGCTTGGAGCCTAGGGCCTGGGATTCTGGTCCCAGGGGATCATTAACTCCTGGGTGAGTCACCTTGGGCAATTTCCTGACATTTAAAATGAGGGGGCAGGCCCTAGCTGGTTTGGCTCAGTGGATAGAGCGTGGGCCTGCAAACTGAAGGGTCCTGTGTTTGATTCCAGTCAAGGGCACATGTCCAGGTTTCCGACTTGATCCCCAGTAGAGGGCATGCAGGAGGCAGATGATCAATGATTCTCATAATTGATGTTTCTGTCTCTCTCCCTCTCCCTTCCTCTTTGAAATCATTAATTTATTTTTATTTTTATTTTTATTTTTATTTTTATTTTTATTTTTATTTTTTAATGAGGGAGCTAAGTTGTTCTGTGCTGCCAAAACTGGTTTGGCTCAGTGGATAGAGCATCGGCTTGCGGACTGAAAGGTCCCAGGTTCGATTCCGGTCAAGGGCATGTACCTTGGTTGTGGGCATATCCCCAGTAGGGGGTGTGCAGGAGGCAGCTGATCGATGATTCTCTCTCATTGAGGTTTCTAACTCTCTATCCCTCTCTCTTTATCTCTGTAAAAAAAATAAAATTAGTTGCCCTGTGCTGCATGGGTCAGTGGTTAGAGTGTCCTGCCCCTTCCCCCACCCCCAGCTCCCCAAAGAGTCAGGGTTTGGTTCCCACTCAAGGGCACATACCTGAATTGCAGGTTCCCCGCCCTGGTCAGGCACATGCAGGAGGCAACTAATCAGTGTCTCTCTCACGTCCATGTTTCTCTCTCTCTCTTTCCCTCTCTCTCCATCTCTCCCTCCATCCCTTACATTCACTCTAAAAATCAATGGGAAAAATATCCCCAGGTCAGGATTAATAATAACAAAAATGAGAGGCTAAATCATCTCCTACACATCAAAGGTGTTAGTTGAGGCATTGCTGAGAGAATGCAGACTGCCATTGTAAGGCCCTTGGGTGATAGGTCAGAAATGACCAACTCAAGGGCTTTTATGAAGAAGTGGAAGGACGTAAATCCATCCGATTTAGCGGTGTAGGATGACTGGGGGAGTGAGCATTCCCTGGGCCCTGCAGAGTTGGTACAAAGATGTTAGTGATGTCATTCCCTTGTCACACCATTCTGCCTTGGGCATGATTCCCCTTTTCCAGATGAGAAAACCGAGGTGCAGAGATGTTAAACCTAGCTGGGGTTGGGAGCCAGGTCTGTCATTTCAAGAGCTACACTGAAAACCTTTAGGTTTATCTTTGCATATCAATTTGAAATCATTAGCATTCTGATCAAAACATGCCACCCCCTCCCCCCTGGGCAGGCCTGTTGCTGAGACCCAGTTCACCCTCCTGTCCAATGGGGTGCATGCTTGGAGTGAAAACACAGTGCACATACATGGGTGGCACCGCAGTTGCCAGGGCCCGGGGGCAGGCAGTTTGTTACCAGGATGCTGGACAGGCAAAGAATAGCACAGCTCTGCGCATTGGGCATCTTCTGTTCTAGTGAAGATCAGAATAGTGCCCAACAGCCACTGTGCCTAGCATTTTGTGTTTCTTGTCTTGTTATTCTCATTTTAGGATCGAGGGAACTGACAGTGGATCCAATGACTAACCTACAGTCACACAGCCAGTAAGTGGTGAGCCAGGATGCAGACCCAGCTTGGCTTAATTCTACAGCCCTGGGCTGTAGTCTGGCACACACCACTTCCTAGGCAGGCAAGGAAAAACCTCCGGGGGCGGGGAGTGGTGCTGGGGACGCTGGGCATAGCTTGGGCCATGCTATTAGGATGTGATAGAGCAGCGGTCGCCAACCACTGGTGGTCTGTGAGGTCCGGAAAGTTGGTGATCGCTGTGAGAGAGGGTGATGAAGATTAGAATGGGCAGGAGAAGAACTGAGAGGTCCTCTCTTCCAGGCTGCAAGGACTATCCTGCATGAGGGGGTCCCCTGTTGGGCAGAGCTGGGGAGGTTCATGCAGCAGCAGCAGAATGAGTCGCCACTTTGTGCTCTGGCCAGTGTGGCTTAGTGGGTTGGGTGTTATTCCATGCACTGACTAAAAGGTTGCTGGTTCCATTTCCGGTCCCAGCACATGCCCAGGTTGTAGGTTCATTCCCCAGTAGGGGGCGTGCAGGAGGCAGCCAAACCAATAAATGTTTCTCCCTCTCCCTCTCTCTTCCTCTTTCTCTCTCTCTCTTTTTTTTTTTTAAATACATTTTATTTATTTATTTATTTATTTATTTTTTACAGAGAAGAAGGACGAGGGATAGGCGTGTTTCTCATAGAAACATCAATGAGAGAGAAACATCAATCAGCTGCCTCCTGAACACCCCCTACTAGTGATGTGCCCACAACCAAGGTACATGCCCTTGACCAGAATCGAACCCGGAACTCTTCAGTCCGCAGGCCAACGCTCCATCCACTGAGCCAAATCGGTCAGGGCCTCTCTCTCTTTAAGCTATTAAAAAAAAAAAAAAAGAAAAAAAAAAAAAGAAAAAAAATGAAGAGCTAAGCGCAGAGGAAGGAGCCTCCAAGCCTGGGGCTGTCATACACGGCATAGGCATGTTTAGTTAGCACCTCAGTCCTGGTCCATTGTCCAGCCAGTTGCCTGGTGCAGGGGCTGGATTGCAGGAAGGGAACTGTGGGGTGAAAGGTCTCACCTGCCAGGTGGGTGACTCTGAGAAGCACGTATTTTCCCGCAGCTTGGCCTCTGACACTCACAGGGGAACCATGTCTCTGTGATGCTGAGCCTGTGGCCCTGCCTCCTTCTTCCTCCAGATCATTCTTCTTGCTCTTAGAGCTTGGGACACTGGAAAGCTGGTTGTGAGAGAGAGGGAAGGGCAGGAACAGGGAGGCGCCTGGAGGCTTGCCTGCTCGTGGTCCCAGGCAAGTCCCCAACCTCCCTGACTCTCGTCTCCTAATCTCCTCCTCCCTTTGGCTCCTCACTGGCTTGTTATGAAGATCAAAGGGAAAATGGATGTGAAAAGCAGAACATCCTGTTCTAGTGTTTTGTTCATCGCCACACTCGGGCCCCCAGAGTGGCCGGCAGGGAGCCAGAGGGGCAGCCCCTGCCTGGAGTTGGCAGAGCACAAGGGTTAAGAGCACAGAGTCCAGCCAGAGCTCCTCTGACCCCAGCCACAGAACTTCACCTCCGATCCTTGACTGCCTCGTCTCTCTTTTTAAAAAATATATATTTTATTGATTTTTTTTTACAGAGAGGAAGGGAGAGAGATAGAGTTAGAAACAACGACCAGCTGCCTCTTGCACATCCCCTACTGGGGATGTGCCCGCAACCACGGTGCATGCCCTTGACCGGAATCAAACCTGGGACCTTTCAGACCACAGGCTGATGCTCTATCCACTGAGCCAAACCGGTTTTGGCTACTGCCTTGTCTCTTAAGTTGGGAGGATGCTAGTACCTGCCCCAGGAGGGCTGGAGTCCATACATGCAGGGAGCCCGGCCTGACCTACTGTGTAGTCTGTGGGGCTCAGTGCAGAATGGGGTGTGGGCCTCCGAGCATTCCTCAATGGCAGCAGAGAGCATAGACCGGGTGCCGGGCCTTGGGCAGGTACATGGGTCACACAACCTGAGCCAGCGCTGGTGCTGGAGGGTGTCTCTCAGGAGTACTCTTATTACAGGGAGGGGCCAGGGTGGGCTGGGCGAGGCTGGTGTGGACCAGCGAGGAGAGGGAAGTCCAGCTCCCTCCCTCTGTCCGGGGTCCTCCAGCTTGGCCCAAGAGGCAATTGCTGTTGCATGCTGGGTGCTGTGTGCGCAGCCTGGCTCTGTAGGGATGGGCTGGGGCCTCAGCAGCTGGTGCTGCGGGGAGGGGAGGTGCTGGCCTGCACCTGGCAACTGGATTTCATTATCCCAACAAGTTCCCGACCCGGGGCAGAGAGGAGCAAGGGGAATGGGGGGGCTGGGAGGGGCTGAAACAGGTTAGCAGGCAGGCAGTGCAATGCAGAAGGCTTTGTGGGGATGAGGGCTCTTGTGTTAACTGGGAACACATGGGTCAAGGCTGCTGGCCAAGCCTGGGAGGGCACATGCAGGTGTGTGTGTGTGTGTGTGTGTGTGTGTGTGTGTGTGTGTGTGTGAGAGAGAGAGAGAGAGAGAGAGAGAGAGAGAGAGAGAGAGAGAGAAAATGGAGATATATCTCAGTACTGGCATGTCCTGCTTTTCGAAAGTTCATATTACTCCTCTTCACTTTTAGAGAACTCACATCAGTACCCTATTTTTGCTAACTGAAAAAAATCTGAGAGGATTTTTGCTTTTATGGAAAAAGGGGGAACATATAGCAGCAATAAAAAATATAGTAGGAAATATTTTTTTTAAAGGTGGAGGGAGGAAGCAAAAATAGCGTTGCAGTTTTGTTTTGCCGCAAGCCCATACAGGGGCGGTGCACTCCCAAGCAGCGAGAGAGCCACTGCCTTTATCACAGTTAGAATTAGTTTCGGTTTGGGGGGCGGGGGTGGTCTGGGAAGGCTGAAGACATTTTCCATGTGAATGAATGGTCATTGCTTCTTCACCTGACACCATTTCTCCCGGTGAAAGGTTTTGTAGGAAAGCCCTGCTTTCAGATAGTGGGGAGAACCGGTGTAAATTCTACATCTCAGGACTCTCTGAGTAATGTGTCCTGTCTTCTCTCCACCCCCCCCCCCCCAAAAGGATGGAGTTGCCTATTTGAGCCTGCACGAAACTCCACATGCAAGCTTAACAGGTGGGGGCAGTGTCCTGGGGGCATGACAGGTGTCCTTACACAGGCAGGCGGAGTCTCAGAATTAATTCGCTTCAGAACGCTGGGGAATATACCTGCCCAGGTCCTCTGTCAGTGGGCAAAGTGGAAGGTCTTCAGGCCAATCGGATGTGAAAAGCTAACACAGTGCCTGGAGAGAGAGGCACCTCCTCCCTCCCCTCTGAGAACCATCCGTCATCACCTCTCAGTAACATTCCCCGGTTAACTGCCACGACACTTCAAATTTAATTTAAAAAGGTCCACCCCCTGCGTCTATAGACCCTTATGGCGAGCAAATGGTTCATTGCATGCTTGCCACACATGAGGCACCTCATGAGACAGGGACGGCGTTTCCTAATTTACACAGGGAGAGACTTGGGCAGAGAAAGTAAGCTGCCCCCAGCCACACAGCTTGTTACCTGGGTAGAAATTATCCTAATTTTACGGATCAAGTTGAATGAGCTAGTGAGAGGCAGAGCTTGGATGTAAACCCAAGCTGGTCTGACTCTCCAGAGCCCATGTTTCTCAGCCTTACCACACTGCCCCCAAGAAGATGGGAGGTGGGCTCCAGGCTGTGGCAGGGATCAGAGTAGGCTCATGGCGCCTGAGGCTTATAAGGGTGGTTCTGAACTGTGCTCTTTCTGCTCTGGCATGAAGACCTGGGCAATGGCTGCAGCCTGGAGGTAGGTGGACGGCCCCGGTGTCCCACTGTCTGAGCAGATGGGCCCTGGAGCGGAAATCAGAAACAGCTAGGATCTATTGTACCTTTCACCTGCTATCTGTGCTGCAGTGAGGATGGTGCAGTGTGGCCCCCTGGGCACAGGCTGGTGGAGGGAATTAGCTGGCAGCCAGCCAGCCATGGGAGCAGCCTGGAATAGGAAAAGGGACCAGACCCAGGTGGGCAGGCAGAGACAGGCAGCTGTGGTCAGGGATGCTAGGGAATCCACATGGGCTGCTGGGGAAGGCCAGCCAGTGGGGAGCTCTGAGGGGAAGGGCACGGGCCTGCTGCCACCCAGAGGCCTTCCTGGGGCTTCCTTCTCTGACTTGTGTGGCAGGGTGTGTTCTCCGATGACCACAACCTGGGGGATTCTCAGGCTGCAAACTGCACTTTGGAACCACTGCCTTCCCTCTGTGGGCCTCAGTTTCTTTCTCTGTAAAATAAGGAGGATGGACTTCCATGTGCAGAAACCTGATTTCAACCCTCCTCTCATGCCTCATGCTGGCTCTTTGTCCAAGTGCTTTGTGGAAACAGCCCCACTTACCCTCCGAGGCCTTAAAAGCTCTCATGTTTGGTTATACAGTCACAGAGAGTCCGTGATCTGGTCACACCCCAGGGCTCCTGAATTCTCCTCTCCCCCCCCCCCCCCAGGCTTTTTTGGATCCACATGGGGCAATCCCTGATCTCAGTCACCTCTTCCACCTCCGTTCTCCCCCTTAGGTTTCAGCCTCCCCAGATCCCAGCTCTCCTAGGGAAGAGGAGGAGACCCCACTCCAGGCAGGGCCACAAAGACACAAGCACTGGGTTATCACCGAGCCAGCAGCTCTGACCCCAGAAGACACAGCCCCTCCTGGCACCCAGGAGGACACTCCCTTGCTGCTGGAGCTGCAGACGCTGCCAGGATTGGCCAACACAGACTTGAGTACCTCAAACCCCGATATCCAGGTGAGAGCTGCAGGAGGGCCATGGGCCCAGTGGGCACCAGGAGAGGAGCTGGGCTCAGGGGCTCAGCTCTGAGGTTGGGCATCCTGTCCTGCCTTTCTTGGAGGTGCGGGTGCTGTGTGGGGTTGGGGCTGTCTCCATGGAGTTGTTGTGGGGAAGACCTGCTTCTCCGCTTTTAAGCTGCAGACCACGGGACTCCTAGTCCACAGCAAGGGACAGACAGGGCCAACCTGGCTGTGCTGTCATGGAAACCAAATGAGCAGAGAATGCTTCTTGAGCTGCATGAGACTTTGGAAACCCAGGGGTGGCCTTGTGGAAAAGCCTAAAGGTCTGATCCCCACCCAGGCCCAACCCCTCATGAAGTCCCCTGAGGGACTGAGTACAGTGGGTGGGGGACCGACATACCACACTGCCAGTCCTGAATTCCTAATGGTAATAATTCTGCATTTTTTGTGTAGCATCTACCATTAGAAAACACTTTCACTGAAAGAGAAAAGTATAGAACAGAATGTTGTATCAGAAATCAGAGAGCTGGACAAGATGCCTTAATGAGCCAATTAGTTAGGAGTCATCTTTATTGCGCGCAGGTTCAGAACAGATTACCTCTGTCAAATCTGAACACCCAAAGGAGGAAGCATTCTCTTTTTATATCTTTTCAGGTCCTTGTGTAAGTTATTTTTACAGACAATTTGTAACCTTGAGTATATAGCATATCTAACCAATACCTGTCACATCTATACAGACAACTTGGAACCTCGAGTACATATCCTATCTATACAGACATCTGTAACCTTTGGTACATATCTATACAGACACCTGGCATCAGTATCAGCATATCAGTCCCTAGCTTGCAAGGTCAGACAATTAAGTTTATATTTTCTATTATTCAGACTAAAACAGTTATTTTACAGAATAAGAGACTGTCTAAAAATAACAGAGTAGTTCAAACAGCAGTTTCAAACAGCAATTTTCCAAAGGAGGGATTACTATGCTTCATTAACTATAAAAATTGTTTAAAAGTATATGTGTGTACACATGTGTATATATGTAAAACTCGGAACGTTAATCACCAAAATGTTCTCCTTCAGTGATGGAATATGGGCAACGTTCACTGCTTCTTTAGATTTTGCTGTTTCTCCCACCCCCCCCCCCCCAAAAAAAAAAAAATTTGTTCAGTGACCTCAGATTAATTTAAAAGAACCCCAAATGATGTTTTTAAGGTTCACTTTTACATAAATGATTCCATGTTTCATTTCCCCCCTCCACAATGTGGTGAGACAGAGCCCTTGCTCGCCCCCCAGGGGCTGCTCTGAGGATGTGCTGTCTCTGCTCTCACTTTCTGGTTCTACAAGGAAGAAATGGAGGCTCAGGGCTGTTAGAGGCCCTGGAGGCTGTGCAGCCTGCAAGCTGGCGGGGTCAGAATTCAAAGCCAGCTTCTCTGACACATGCTAGAGCCCCCATGCGTGGCCCCATCTACGGCCAGTTACACCCATGTCTGAGGTAGTGTTGGGGAGTCTAGAACCTTCAGGGGATTCTGATGCACAGCCAGGTTGTAAGCTGTGACCCCATGTGCCCGGGAAGGCCAAGAAGGTTGGTCCTCTTCCTCCTTCCCTTGTCACATTCCCTCTCCTTGGTGTCCAGCTCTGAGCCTCCCTCGCTGACCAGCCTGGAATCTCTCTCCCTGCAGGTGACCATCGAGGTGGTGGAGGACCCCCAGGCCAAGGTGGAGAAGGATGTGCTGGTCAAGCCAAGCAATGTCTGGCCCTTCGGCTGGTTGTCTACCGCCATGGAGACCTCCAGGTCCCTCCTCCAGGACTACTTGAGGGGAGAGGAGTCGGGGTCCAGTCTCAAGGACAGAGCCCCAAGAGAAGAGGAAAAAGCAGAGGAGGAGGAAGCAGAGGAGGAAGAAGCAGAGAAGGAGGAGGAGGAGGAGGACTACCTTATAGACTATGAGTACAGTGAGATCGAGGAACAAGAGGACAATGATGAGGAAGATGACAACAAGGAGCAAGGCTGGCTGTACCCCTTCAGGGACTTCTATGGTGAGCATCTCCATCTTGGCATCCCTGGTTGCTGCCCTTCAGGTCCAGAGTGGAGATGGGGGTAGAGAGAGGGCTGAGAGCTTCCTGGGCAGAGGCAGCTGGGGGACCAGGAGCTTAGGCCTATACAAACATCATCATCTGCTAAATGGTAACATCACCCATAACTTGCAAAGTTTTTGCCCAAAAAAAACATTTCACCTTCACAACAGCTCTGAGATCCCCTAAGCAAAACAGACATATTAATATTATGTACTGTATATACTAGAGGCTCAGTGAAATTCATGCACTGG
Source organism: Pipistrellus kuhlii (assembly GCF_014108245.1). Taxonomy (NCBI): domain Eukaryota; kingdom Metazoa; phylum Chordata; class Mammalia; order Chiroptera; family Vespertilionidae; genus Pipistrellus; species Pipistrellus kuhlii. The sequence goes on from NW_023425404.1 coordinate 9,774,096, forward strand.
GGAGGGTGTCCCTCAGCCCAATATGCACCCTCTCTAATCTGGGACCCCTCAGGGTCCTAAACCTGCAGTCGGACATCCCTCTCACAATCTGGAACTGTTGGCTCCTAACAGCTCGCCTGCTTGCCTGATTGCCCCTTAACTGCTCCCTTGCTGGCCTGATTGACACCTAACTGCTCCCCTGCTGGCCTGATTGCCCCCAACTATCCTCCTCTGCTGGCCTGATCACCCCCAAGACTTTTATTAGTATAGATATTCGTATCTATCAGTTTCCAACAAATTGCAAAATATTATGAATCCCACCATTTGCAACTGACCTCATTTTCAGGCTATGTGGGTTTGAACCCCTTCTCTGCCACTTACCAGCTGAGTGACATTAGGCAAGTTACTAAACCTCTCTGTGCCTCAGGTCTTTCCTCTATAAAAAGGAGAATAGCACAACCCTTTCTACATAGGATTGGGTACAGAGGATATTAAGTCAGTTAATACATTTAAAGTGCCCGCATGTAGTAAACACAGTATCTGCTATTTTGATTAGAAAACAATACGATATAGTCTGTTCAGAAAATGTCACCTAGAGCCTGCCAACCCTCCAGGCAGCCATTTTTATTTTTGCACATCATAGTTCAGGATCTCCTGGGTGCAGACCATCTCACACATATTTGCAGCCATTCTCTCCAGAGCCTAGCTGTTTCATCAATGGATGGAGGTCCCTATGAAATGATGAAGACTAAGTTATAACAGCCTGTTCCCAGTTTTACCAACATAATATATTGAATACATTAACAGGCAGAACTTTCATGACTTTTAGCTTTTCTTCTATTTATTATCCTTAGACTCTTGGTGCCGCCTGCTCAGGTCTGCCAGAGAGTGAGAAGAGCACTGGCTGTGTCATTACTTTGGGTGGTTTCCCCAGAGAGCCCTGTGCCCTGCCCAGCCACAGGGCTGTGGGCGCAGACAGGGTGTTTCAAGTCTCTCAGCAGGACCCGGCCCCTAACATGGGCAGCAGGGATATTCATATGTACACTGTGTGTGTGTGTGTGTGTGTGTGTGTGTGTGTGTGTGTGTGTAGTGTGTATTTTATTTCAGAGAGGAAGGGAGAGAGAGAGAGAGATAGAAACATCAATGATGAGAAAGAATCATTGATCAGCTGCCTCCTGCATGCCCCCTACTTAGGACCAAGCCCCCAACCCTGGCATGTGCCCTTGACTGGAATCAAACCCCTGACCCTTCAGTCTGCAGGCCAATGCTCTATCCACTGAGCCAAACCAGCTAGGGCAGGGGCGCTCTTTAATACTCCCAGGAGAGTATTGTCATCCTGGGTTTTGATTGACATAAAAACTGCAGCTCAGAGATAGAGGGGGACTTGCTCAGGTCGCCCTGACAGTGGCCAGATGGCCTCCAGCCCAGATGCCGTTTCCTCCTTGTTGCTGTGTTGGCACAGAGTATGTGCTGGGTGCTGTGCGGTCTCTGTAGGGCCACCTCCTGCATTTGCACAGGTGTTCACCGCACCAGGGGCCGGAGAGGGGCTGAAATCTATCCCCTGCTCCATGCCCTGCCACAAGTTGCATCCTCCTGAGAAATTCGGCCAAAGGCGAATGTTCTCCAGGGCAGCCTGTGGGCTGTGCTCACTCACCCCGGCTCCTTGCCTTGACGCAGATGACGAGCCTCCGGAGGAGTGGGGCCCCTGGTCTCCCTGCAGTGGGAGCTGCGGCAACAGCACCCAGCAGAGGACCCGGTCCTGTGGCTTCGCCTGCACCATCACCCAGACCAAGGACTGCGACCTGCCCCACTGTCCCGGTGAGACAGCCCCAGCTCCTGCACAGGGAGTGGCTCACACACTGCGCGTGGTCCTCTGGGGATGCGGGCAAGTGAGCCTTGAACCGGGGTGGTCTTGGGAGAGAGGATTCCAGAGCTCACAAACATGGTGGTCCTCCCTCATGCCCGCCTGTCCCAGACACTGTGGGCACCAAGAGCCTCGTGAGGGCTGGGCTTCCCCATCGGGAGCACAGAGGCGCCTGGGGACGCCACCAGCCTGACCTCCTCTCTTCCCAAAGGCGCCAAGGACAAGGACCCCTCAGATTTACCCAGTGAGGAGTGGCCACTCCTGGCCTTCAATGCTACGGATACTGTGGACCCAGGTGAGTGGAGGGCTAGGCCCTGCCCATGGGGAGTGAGGGAGAACCTCTCTCTCTCTCTCTCTCTCTCTCTCTCTCTCTCTCTCTCTCTCTCTCTCTCTCTCTCAGCATCTCATGGGCAGGAATCTCACTTCCATCCATGGAGGCAGAGAGTCATCTTCCAACAGGAAGGTTAGCCTCCCCAGCAAGGGTGCCTCAGCGTGTCTCACCCTCCGGAACAGGCCCATTGGCCTCCCCAGCTTTATATATATATATATATATATATATATATATATATATATATATATATATATATATATATATATATTTTTTTTTTTTTTTTTTTTTTTTACAGAGAGGAGGAAGGGAGAGAGATAGAGAGCTAGAAACGTCGATGAGAGAGAAACATCGACCAGCTGCCTCCTGCACACCCCCCACCAAGGATGTGCCCGCAACCAATGTACATGCCCTTGACCGGAATCGAACCTGGGACCTTTCAGTCCGCAGACCGACTCTCTACCACTGAGCCAAACCGGTTTCAGCAAGGCCTCCCCAGCTTTAGATTCCTGCTGGGAAGGTCTCCATGGGAGCTAAAGAGCTTGGAGCCCATCCTGTGGGGCATATTCTCCCGGCAGTAGGATGGGACAGGGACATTCTGGCTACTCCCGAGTCACCCTTGACTCCTGGGCAGGCTTTGCCTGGGAAGGGGGTGCTGCCAGAAGTGGACCGGGTTTAGAACTCTGGGACCCCTCCCTCAGCAGCTCGGAGTGGGCCACGTCTTCACCAGCATATCCAGTGTCGGGGTCCCTCGGTCTCTCCTGCCCCTTGCAAGGAGCCAGGAGGCTGTGGGACCCCCACCCCTCCACCTCTTCCCACCTGTGCAGAGGAGGCCCCTGCTCAGTGCCACAGCCGCTCGTGGTTGGTTTCAAAGGTCAGAAGCCACATTTCCCAAGGCAGAGAGATGGGGGAGGGCAGCCACTGGGGGCCCAGCGTGGCAGAGTGACTCACCCAAGGTCATATGGCCTGAGAAGGGCAGAGATGAAAACAAGAATGGGCCAGTGCATAAAATCAGGGTGGGGCAAATGTCAGTTTCCAGTTGTGAGTACCCAAAACAGTTTATTTTTGTACTGTTATTTATTTATCTATTTAATATATTTTATTGATATTTCGCAGAGAGGAAGAGAGAGGGATAGAGGGTTAGAAACATCGATGAGAGAGAAACATCGATCAGCTGCCTCCTGCACATCCCCCACTGGGGATGTGTCTGCAACCAAGATACATGCCCTTGACTGGAATCAAACCCAGGACCTTTCAGTCCGCAGGCCGACGCTCTATCCACCAAGCCAAACCAGTTTCAGCTGTACTATTTTTTATTAATTAGTGTATTATTTTCCTTACGAACAAGTGCAAACCTACTTGTGCCCCACCCTGTACTGAAACATTTTCTTACTAATTGGTTTAGCCATTCTCCCTGCTCTCACCACCCAGCTCCTTCCCCGGGACCTCTCCTACCACCCAGCATTTAAAGGAACAGCACCGCAGCAGAGGGAGGCCCTCTGGGCCCCTCCTCCAGCCCCTAAGCCTGCATCTATTTCAAACCAGGGCCTCTTGCTTCAGGTTGCCTGGCACTGTGTGGGAGCGGAGCCCCTGTCTGTCAGCAGTAGGGGCCAGGTCAGGGTGCTCCCAGATTTGGCCCTTAAGCCCTTACTGACCTGGCCACCCCTTTGCACCAGCGGGGGGCTCTGGCCTCCTCTCCACCCATTGGCCCCGCCCCCACCCCAAGGAGCTGACCCAGCTTCCCCCACTTCCCTGCCCTCTGCAGGTGTGGACCACTGTGAGAAGTGGCTGAACTGCAAGAGCGACTTCCTGGACAAGTACCTGAGCGAGGTGCAGCAGGACCTGCCCAGCTGCCCTTGCACATACCCCCGGGAGGCTGCGCACAAGACCATGAGCCTGCAGGACAAGCACACCGGCCGCAGCGTCCAGTGGAGGGACGCCAGCGGCCCGGGAGAGCGCCTGGACATCTACAAGCCCACGGCCAGCCACTGCCTGCGCTCCCTGCTGTCCCAGGACAGCAAAACGCTGGCCGCCCAGCACTGCTGCTACGACTCTAGCCACCGGCTGCTGACCCGGGGCAAGGGCGCCGGCGCACCTCACCTCATCAGCGGGGACGTCTCCCCTGAACTGCACTTCAGGGTGGACAGGATGCCCTGGATCATGTGTAAGGGGGATTGGAGCCGCTACCACTCTGTGCGGCCCCCCAACAATGGCTTGGCCTGCCCCGCCAACCCTCCTGAGCCCGAGTACCTGGCCCAGCTGCAGGAGGCCAAGGAGTACTGAGGAGAGGGCTGCTGTGCTGAGTGCTTCCCTGGCAGGCCCCGGCCCCTGCCCCTGCCCCTCCTCAGGCTGGGGGAGTGCAAAGGCTTAGTCTGTGAGGCTTGTGAACCCCAGGCTGGTCAGCACCCGAGTGTTGGTTGGGGTTGGGGAGATGGTTGAAGGGGGTACAGGCTCAGGCAGGGTGAGGGGAGGAGCTCAGCCCGCAGGTCCCTGGGGGAGCAGCGGAAAGCTAAAGGGTGCTGTCCCACCCTGGCCGCTCATTTCCCTCCCCGTCCCCTGGAGCTGGGCTCTCCGGCCCTGGTTCTGCACACAGGTGTGCACCACTCTCCACACGGCCTGGTCCTAGGACCTGCGGCGAATCACTTAGACCCCCAGCCCCGAGGGCCAGTCCCTTCATCTCAAGCCCCCACAGCTGCCCTGGGTGACCCACTCTCATTACCTCTGAGTGGCTGCACCTGGCCCTCTTGCCTACTGGCAGCCACTTAGCAAAAGGGTTTTATCCTCAGCTCCGAGCTGCCTTTCGGAGGACACACTTCAATCTGGGGCGGAAGCTCTCAAGGGACAGACAGGCTGAGGCGACCCAGCCCAGGTAGGCTCCAGGCAGGGACGGGATCACCAGGCCAGGTCCCCTTTGTCCCGCCCACCTGTGTTCTGTCCGGGCGGTGGGAGATGGCGCTGCTCCACATGGGGGAGTGGCAGCTTGCCACAGCAGCCAGGCTTGGGGTGCACTCAGAACCAGCTCAGGAGGTGCGGCATGCTCCTGGTGCCCTGGTAAACCAGTTCTCCAGGCAGAGAGTCAGGGAATCCTTGAATGTAGCATTTGGGCAATTTCTGTGGTGTAAATTCTCTCACCATGGCCCATCCCAGGCTCCCATGGTGACGTCATTGAATGCACTGAGTTCAGAGTTGGGGAGACAAGCACCGTTGGCTCTCCCCACACACCTTGTGCCTCTTCCTACCTCCCCTCACCCCCAGCCACACTGCCATGCCTTCCCGGGGGCCGCAATGCTGAAGTCCCACCGTCCCTGCTCACCAAGCCTCCGCAGGGTAGGGGATTTCACTGCTCGCCCCTAGACAGCGGCCTTGAAGCTCTCTGGGATCCTCAGCAATAAAGCACTTTACTTCCCAAGTCTGTCTGTCTGATGAGTGTGTGGCCCAGCAGGGTAGCGTGGGTTGCAAGCCTTTGCTTACAGCCCACGCTGGATCCAGCTCCCACGGGTTTCATGTTTCATTGGTGACTGCCTTACCCCGTTGGGCAGGCGGGGCTCCGGGGTGCAGGGATTTGACCAAACTCACACTTGCAAAGGGCTGCCTGGGAGGCACGTTCACTTCTGAGTTTTTTGGTCAAGGAGGTAAATTGCATTCACTCCGGAGGAAGTGGCCCCCCTTCCCCAGGTAACTTGCGAGGGAATCCAGCACAGAGCTGCCCAAGGACTATACCTATAGGGTGGCAGCGATGGGCCTGGCCCCAGCCTTAGTTGGCACCCTTACCAGACACCCTGCTGTCACTCCTGGCCTTTGGGAAAGGAAAGAGACACATCAAGGAAGCAGAAAGTAGATCGAGGCAAGGTGTTTCCAAGCTGCCACTTGGAGGAGCCCAGAGAGCCACATGTTTCCAATTAGCATCGCAGGTCGAGGTGAGTTTATTGGTCTGGTCCTGGACCAGTCTAAAAATACCCCAGTGCAATTAGAATATTACAGGGTCAGAGAGGGCAGGATCTCAGGTCACCAGATGGAAGCCAAGTTCTCTCTCATCTGTAGAATTCAATTTCATTAATGAGCAAAGACATGTTTTACTTTTTTTTTTTTTAGCATAAACATAAAAAATTAGAGGCATCCCAGACTCTGTTTTCACAGACAAATTCCCCTCCTTCCTAATGTAACTTACCTTGTCACTTACACATTGCTGACTAAATTTAAAAAAAAAATTTTTTTAATTAATTTCAGAGAGGGAGAGTCAGAAACATCAGTGATAAGAGTGAATCATTGATTGGCTGCCTCCTGCACGCCCCCACAACCTGGGCATGTTGCCCTTGGCTGGAATCCAACCCTGGACCCTTCAGTTCACAGGCCTATGCTCTGTCCACTGAGCCAAGCCAGCTAGGGCTGCTGTCTAAACTTGATCTATAATATACCTAACGGTTATTTATTACCTAAACAGGACTTAATCCCATTTTTAATCTGTAATCTCAGTGACATGCTTAATTGCTACCATGTCAAGCGCAGATAAGAGAAACTAAGAAAAAGGCATTAGGGAGTAGGTCGGCTACAAAATGACGTGTATTCAAACCCTGCAGAGGAGAGAGACACTGAAGGAAGCTGCAGGTGAGGGAGCATCTGTGTGTGAGGAGAAACTGTGGTGGAGGGTGCACAGCACTTGTGAAAGGGAGCGGCTAGTATCAGAGCCAGGAGGGGCCCAGGAAATCAGAGGGCCCCTCCCCACATTCCGGTCCACTGTCAGTCAGCTCACTGGTGTCACTGGCTGTTCTTCCGGCTCCAAATGCCAGGAGCCGCCTTGGCCATGCATGGCTTACGACCACCACTACTGTTTCCAATTTAGCTCCATCACCTCGGTGGGTTTGCCTGATTTCCCCCCTCTGGTTTTCCTCATCTGGGATCCTAATTTAGGCAAGATAGTCAAATTGAATTCAGCTGCCTTCTGTACACCCCTACCAGGGATCGAAACAGCAACTTCCACAGCCTCCACGTACACAGGAGGATGCCCAACCAACTGAGCCACATTGAGTTCTTACCTGGGTTTAACCAACAACACAAAGCCTGTTGGGTCCTGCTGACCTCCCTTGTCTCTTGAAAGATACGGTGTTTTAGATCCTTTGTCCCATTATTCACAAAAGGGACCCAAGTATGCTTCTTTTAGCCATTAAAAGGTTTTAACATGTTGAGGCACTTCTCAAAATGAATTCCTGATATGGAAATCCCCTGAGATACTTATCAAAATGCAAGTTCATGGGCCACACCCACTGAGTAAAAATCTCTAGCTGTGGGTCCACTTTTCTGAATTCAACAGATGGCTCTTAGGTGAGGAGACTCCTTGGTCTAGGATTTACAATTTGACCAATTAACCAACTTTTCAAAATATTCTTATTCCAGAAAAAACATGTGGGCTCGTGAGTATGGAATTACCATTTGCTGAAGGCTGCCAGCTGCAGGCACTTCTGGGATCATCATCTCTAATCCTCTCATAAGTCACCTGTTATACCCATTATACAGATGAGGACATTTGTCCCAGGAAGTGGCATATTTACAATTCAAACCCAAACCCAATTTCAGTTTTGTTTTTAGATACATCGTTCTGCTTTGTGGGCTCAGATGGCTAACACATGACTATGGAAAACACTGGAACAGCCATCAGGGCTGGGGATGTGATGTGTTTATGTGTATGTCACATAGCAGATACTTTGCTTAGTGCTTTAGTTTTCTTAAAAGGTGTCTGTAGACTTTACCTTGGGACTTTTTAAAGTACAATTTTTTTTCTTTTTTTAAAAAATATATTGATTTTTTACAGAGAGGAAGAGAGAGGGATAGAGAGCTAGAAATGTCGATGAGAGAGAAACATCGACCAGCTGCCTCCTGCACACCCCCCACCGGGGATGTGCCCGCAACCAATGTACATGCCCTTGACAGGAATCGAACCTGGGATCTTTCAGTCCGTAGACCGACGCTCTACCACTGAGCCAAACCGGCTTTGGCTAAGTACAATTTTCTTAATTGGTAACTCTCCAGCCTTTGTTGGAGTGGAGTCTATGTATTAGGAGGGGCCTGTTGATTTAAGCTGGAGTCCAGGCTTTTTATCAAAATGCGTCTTTCTGGAGCCTCAGGAAGCAGATATAATACAGAATTAGATGTTTATTAGTTCAGTCCAGTACTTTTTGAGTGTGGACTGAACTAATGGCGCCGAAATTGGTATTTGGCTCAGTGGATAGAGCATCGGCCTGTGGACTGAAAGGTCCCAGGTTCAATTCCAGTCAAGGGCATGTATCTTGGTTGCAGGCACATCCCCAGTAGGGAGTGTGCAGGAGGCAGCTGATCGATGTTTCTCTCCCATCGATGTTTCTCTCTATCCCTCTCTGTGAAAACTCAATAAAATATATATTTTTAATAATAATAAAAAAGACACAGGTGGTTTTTGGGGGTCAAAATTATCCAGATCAGTGCTTATTTTCTGCTTTAACTACAACATTGTGGCCAAGTCATTTTGGTAGGATTAGTCTGCAGGCCTGTCCCCTAATAAAACAGGCGAAAGTAAGAGGAAAATAGCTGTAGCTGCAGGAGTAGTAGTGTCCAGGTTAGCAGGCACTGACTCATCCTGGGGGACAGGACGCCAGGGCAGGGGAAAAGTGACCCTCCTGTCCAGATAGCTCCCTCTCCTGCAACATGGCAGTGTGAGCCCCACTATTCTGTATCCTCAGCACGTGGTCGGTGCTCAGGAAGCTTAATGCAACAATATTCACTTCTTCCTCTTTCTGGGAGTACTGAGGCCTGGAATTTTCTATGCAGGAGGGATGCTAGAAACTCAGCTGCTGCTTTGTGGAAGTGAGTCCAACGACAAGGCGGCAGACAGTGGTTTAGACCCGAGTCCTGGCTCTGTGGTTATGGTTCCTCTTCCAAATCTCAACTCTGCTAAATATCAGTTGGTTCTTGGGCGTTAAGAAATCTAAGAGTTGGGTCCTTGTAAAACAGAAATAATGGTAGTATTTATTTCATAGGGCTCTTATGGGGATTAAATTAGCTAATACAAAGAAGCTACTTAGGGTAGTATTTGGTACATACTAACTGCTCAATAAACAGAAGCTGTTAATCCAAGGACTATAGTTCTCTGCCAGAGTGGGAATGTCTCCCCATAGCTCAAATCAGTACCTGGTGATCACCTATTAAGAAGTTGAGGCCATAGAGAGATGCCACCTCCACCAGTTATGTTTGATGGCTCTGTTTATGCCAGAGCACCAACCTGCCGTTCCTTCCCCTCAGTGAACGGAGCAGCCTGCTGTATGAGGCCAGTGCAGGAATGCTTGGAGATAGGCAAGTTCCCTTATGCCTCTTAATCACATCCTTTTTCCAGAATGGAGGCAAGGCCTTATTCCCACCCTCCAGTTTAAAAAAATAAAAAAATAAAAAATTCAAAACTGTCAAGGGAGCCGAAACCAGTTTTGCTCAGTGGATAGAGCATCAGCCTGGGGACTGAAAGGTCCCGGGTTCAATTCCGATCAAGGGCATGTACCTTGGTTTCGGGCACATCTCCAGTGGGGGGGGGGTGCAGGAGGCAGCTGATGGATGTTTTTCTCATCGATGTTTTTAACTCTCTATTCCTCTCCCTTCCGCTTTGTAAAAAAAAAAAAAAAAAAAAACTCTCTCTCTCTCTCTCTCTCTCTATATATATATAAAGTGTCAAGGGAACTCTTAGTACTAGCCACCCAATCAACACATGTTCCAGATACGCACATTTTTTTAAATTACGTTTACTTAGCATATGTACACATAAAAGAAATTGCCCTCTGATCCCACCCAGCAGAAAACATGCACAAACCCAAGGTATACGCAAGGGAAAGGGCCCCGGCCCCAAGTTAGTGGTTGGGATGGTGCAATCCTATGAGTCAAGCCTCAGTCAGGAGAGGGCTGGACTTAAGTGTCGGGCAGGCTGGAGCTCCCGCTGCTGGCTCTAAAATAAGCGTGCGCCATAGCCAAAGGTCTGTTTGATGCCCTCAAAGTAGTAGCGTTGCCAGCCCTGCCGTGTCCTCTCCTCCTCAGGAGCAGGGATGCCTCGGCCTTCCATGCACAGTTCAGTCTCTCCATTCTTGTCATTGAAGGTCAAAGTGATGATGGCAAAGTGTCCTGAAGAAAAGCAGAGGAGAGGGAGACTTCAGATCCGGGGTTTCCACTTGGGTTTGAGATTAAGGCGAAAATAAAAATTCTGGGGTTAAAGGCAGTAAACAAATATGCTTACTGCCTGGCTGGTGTGGCTCAGTGGTTGAGCACCGACCATGAACCAAGAGGTCACAGTTCCATGCCCAGGTAGGCAAAATCCTGGGTTGCAGGCTCAATCCCCAGTAGGGGGCGCAGAAGAGGCAGCTGATCAATGATTATCTGACATCATTGATGTCTCTATCTCTCTCTCCCTCTCTGAAATCAATAAAAAATATATTAAGATAAAACAAAACAAAAACCATAAATTTGCTTGCTTACCTTCTGGCCAAGATTTGAACCTCCACTTCATCACAATGTGTTTCTCAGGGACCTAAAATACCCAAAGAGATCAGTCTATACTAAGGATTTTCAACACTTCTCATCTCATGGCACACATACACGTATTACTAAACTTTTGCGGCACACCAAAAAACATAATTTTGATTCATTCACACCAGTTATTGTTGTGTTGACTGTTGCCATTGTTTTTTTCTAACTTTAAGAATTTTAAAATAGAGAGGAAAGGAGAGTGATAAGAGAGATAGAAACACTGATAAACAAAACATCATTGATCAGCTGCCTCCTGCATGTCCCTTTCTGGGGATCAATCCCTCAACTGGGAATCAAACCAAGACCTCTCAGTTCCTGAGTCGACACTCAACCAATGAGCCACGCCAGCCAGGCTGTTGTCATTTTTAATTTGACAATCTAAGGGACAAGAGGTCAGTGCCCTTCATTAAATAATCAGGTACATATTGCATGTTTTAAAAATTCTTGTGGCTCACCAGTTGAAAATTGCTGCTTTAGACCAATGTACCGAAGCCTGGCTAGGTTAGCCATCTGTCTTACATACAGTCTACCATCAGTGCAATTAGACCATTATGAGGGCAAAGTGGACCCCAGAGTTCCAGTATCTCCTCTTAATCCTAAATTGGATGTGGTCAATTGTGCCCAGGTGAAATTTCAGTGCAACAATATATACAACCTCTCTTCCATTAGTTCTTCTAGGAAGAACTGATTTTAACTCCATTAAGGAAAAAATTCTAGGAAAGCAAGAGAATTGAAATGGCAGCATTATTTTGAAAAACAAAACAAAAGATTACTATCCAAAGAGATTAAAGCCTTAAATTTTACCAGAGTGAAAAAAGGGAGAAATGATATTCTTCTGACCAGACAGAGGCTGCATCCTGGGCCTGGGCCAGGAGGCACTCACCAGATCAGTGAATTCCCCAGTGACGTTGCCATCTACCAGGTGAAACTTCCCACCTTTGTCTGCTTCTAGCATCGCAGGAGCATGGGTAAAGGCCTGAACCAGCTGTAGGAAAAACAAAGTAGGGAGAAGATGCCTGGCTTTCAGTGGGATCCAGGGACAAATGGCAACTGACACCTGCATGCCTCAACTCTCATTCCAAAGACACCACTTTGCCCAGTGACCGTCCCAGGTTCCATTCTATTCCACTGCAGACCAGGCTTTGACTTGAGTGAGTGGGAACCCATGACAACATTACTTCAGTTCCACTGTCTAAAAAGAATGATTCCCAGTGGTTTCCATTTAGAGGACCCCAAACTAATGCATATGAGAACAAAGAGGGCAAATACACTTTGAGGAGTAGGCTGAACAAAAGTGGGTTTTCCTGTGCCTTTGCTTGGAAGAAGAAAGCCTCAAGGCTCTACTCATTAGCTCTTCCTCTGCTTGATGGGGATGCGCCCACAACCAAAGTCACCTGGCCCGGCAGCAGCCGTGAGACCGAAGGACGGGTTACATTTACCTCTTGGGTGGTAAGCACCCTGTAGAGCTCCTCTGGGGATGTCAGGAAGGTGTCTCGAAGGGTGATCTTACAAGTGGGGATTTTGACACCTACAGGTGTGGTCTGGGTTTTTGAAGACGGAGCAGCCTTAGCCTGTGAAAGTCACAATGAAAGCTGTCAGAGTAATGGTAAAACCTCAATTAACATGGCTTCCAGGACAAACCTGCACTTATTCTCACAAACGTTTTCACCTCCAAGGCTAATTGTCCCAGGGGGTTGGAGAGAACTTGATGGGTGTTTCAGTCACCAGGGGAACTTTTCCAGAAAATCCTTAATTCCCACCGAAAACAACCACTTTAGGTGAGGGGAGACCACTACTGTTTTAAAAACCCATCAGCAAAAGGACATGTTAAATCATTAGGTATTTCTGAAGAGCACATTGTAATTCTCAAACAGAATTTCTATGCTTAAATAGCTCAAAACTATTTAAGTACCTCCAACCCCGCGCCATCTCCAAATCATCCTCCACTGTGCTGACGAAGGGTAAGAGGGCTGAAAACTGAGTGCTGAGCCTGAATTACACAAGTTCCAGAAAATACATTTGCTCACTCTGCCAATGGGGTGAAATCAATCAATTTCCTGATAGGTGAAGTTAGTGGCCTAACCCAATACATTGATGAGACCTCAACTATCAAACTATGAGATATTAACACCCCAGTTAGCAAAAATACTGAAGACGTATGTGGGTGAAGACCATACTGTATCCACAACATGACTGATGTTAAATGCAACCAAGGGTCAACTTACATTTGCTCTAGCAATAGTTAAAAATAAACAAGAAGAGCACCACAAGCTGCTCTGGCTCAGAAGTTAGTCAGAGAGAAGCTGAAGTATGGCGTTGAGGAGGAGGCAGTGTCCGAACACCCTTTGCAGACAGCCTCCCCGCCACGCTGGAAGACCATTTACCTTGCGCTCCTCAGTTTTCGGTGCTGGCTGACCAGCTGGGGCTACTGACTCTCCATTCAGCGTAGGCAAGATCATGCCCTGCGTGAACTCTGCAAAGATAAAAATCCCCGCTCTGGGAAGTTACTTCTTAGTTGTGATTTGGGGTTTCAAGCAGCTTAACAAATATGGCCATCTCAATCCAGAATGAGCTAAGGATGAGGAACAGGTCTATCTACTTTACGTTTTTACCTCTGGTCTAGGCCAGGCAGGTATCTGAGTATATGTTATATAATGTAGGATGTTCACTGGAATTATTTTAAACCTGACTCAATTGGAAGCATTACAACTTGTTAAATGTACGTGAAGGGTAGCCAGTGAATGTTGTTGCACTTCCAATGACTTCCAGAGTGGGGGAAGATACCTAAGGATGTGTGTTTAGTACCCTTTATCCACTCTGTGTAAGTAGAACAGCTACAACTAATCTGGCATCAAAGCACAGGTCCCCACCTTCTAGGTTGGTTCCCTCTAATAGTCATTACATGTACTCCACAAGAATAAAAACTTTCTGGCAGAGCTGGAATTCTAGGCTGAGCTGATTAGTATTCTAGTCACCCCTGAATGTCCCTGGAAAATGCATATCAGAAATGCTCGAGGATTGTGCTCCAGCAGTGAGGCTGGGGATGCAAGTCTGTACCCCAGCCTTGTCCAAGGGAAGTGTAATGCCAGCCTCTGATGTAATTTAAAACTTTCTAGCAGCCACATAAACAATTTAAACAGGAAAATTAATTTTAAAATATATTGAACCCAATGTACCCAAACTATCACTTCAATATATTATCATTGTAAAAAAAATTGATATTTTACATTCTTCTTTTTGTACTGTCTTCAACCCACTGTATTTTATACTCAAAGTACTCTCTATTTGAACTAGTCAATTTCAATTGCTCAACAGCCAGCATATTAGACAATGCATCTCTAGATCTTTCCTTCCTCAGAGTGTATAGATTGACTTCAAGATGAAATAAAGCCCCTCCCCCCAAATCTTTACCCATTTGCCAAAGAAAAGACTGTCAAGCCCCTTAATGAGTCTGACAGGTGGAAAACTACCTCAAGGCATACATAACTACTCAAGGGATACCTGTTTTGAGGGTGCTGATGTAAATTCCCATTGCTTCTCTGAGAAGTTTCACCCCTTCTTCTTTCATTAAGGCCACGAGATTTGTGTCAGGCTCATCTTTGGCAAGGCTCACACTAATCTGAGTGAAAGATGAGAAGTAGGTGGTAAATCACTTGAGGGGTACCTACGCTGTGGAACGTGGGTGCTGAGAAATCAGATAACTGACGTTTCCAAAGGAAACGGGTAAGGGATGGGGTATTCGTACAATCCCCATGAGTGTCCCTTCTCAAGTTCTCTGCCAAGGCAAAGGTGGACAATGTTAGAACCCAAACCACCAGCTAAAAGCAAAGTAGCTAAAGAAGCACAAGCTGCTCTGGAGGCTGCCTAGAAAGACATCCCAATGGGTTCTGAATGTGCGAGCCCCGCTGGCCTTTACTTTTGAGTGACAGCCATTTTTCTCCTCTGAGAATAAGAGGACGTGGAAGACTCATGAGGAGTTAGGAAGCACAAACCTCTACTTCATCCACGCTGTTTTCATCAGACAAATTGGGGATCTCCACATGTCCTTTGTACTGCACTCCAGACTTAGAGGTACCTGTCAAAAGCAATACAATGTCACTTATCTCCTCCCCTGCAAGAAAAGTCATCTGCTCTGGAGTCCTATCTACAACCCTGCTTACACTCCTTTTGGACAATTGAACTGACCCTCTTTATTCTGAGAAAAATGCGACACACCAGATGCAACTGGCTTTCCCCCAGCAGAAATGTCTTTCCTCGTCAGATTTCTTTCTTCTTCTTTTTTTTAAAAAATATATTTTATTGATTTTGTACAGAGAGGAAGGGAGAGAGATAGAGTGTTAGAAACATCGATGAGAGTCATCGATCGGCTGCCTCTTGCACACCGCCTACTGGGGATATGCCTGCAGCCAAGGTACATGCCCTTGACCGGAATTGAACCCGGGTCCCTTCAGTCCCCAAGCCGATGCTCTATCCACTGAGCCAAACCGGTCTCGGCAGATTTCTTGCACTTGTGTGTTATTACCATGTGGGACCAAGAACTGCCAAATTCTGCCAGGGAGGACTAGGGTCAATAGCCAGTACAATCAGTTCTGCTAGAATGCTTAGTTAGAAAATACAAATTTGTCCCAATGTGACTGATACATTAGGGGACATTTGATCATAACATGAACTTCACATCTGCTCATGTGTGATTCCCTCTATGATAAACACTGGTGAACATAAAAAAACACACCACTCAACTGAGCGGCACAGGAACACATAAAACACATCTCAAACATTTCCTTGCTAGTGACTTCAGTGCACTATGCCTGTTATAAGCCACGCCATTCACAACTGGTGTTATCAGGTTCCTTCTGATTTCAGATGACCCTCCTCCCACCACTTCACAATAACACCAAGCCACAACTCTTCTGCGGCCCATTTTCACAATAAGCTTCAGGTCTTTTTCAAATAAAGCACATATTTATTTTATTATTTATGTGTTTCTTATAATTTAACATGTTTAAAACTGTGTTATCCACATTTACATTCCTAAAATTCCTTTTTGTTAATCCTCACCCGAAGGATATGTTCCCATTGATTTTTAGAGAGAGTGGAAGGGAGAGAGGGAAGGAGGAAGGAGAGAAGGAAAGAGAGGCATTGGTGTGAGAGAAGCAATTGATTGGCTGTCTCACACAAGTACCCCAAGTGGGCCCTGGATTGAACCTGCAACCTAGGTATGTGCCCTTGATTGGGAATTGAACCCAGACCCTTCAGTTGCCTGGGCCAATGCTCTAACCACTTAGCAAACACTGGGCAAGGCTCGTTCTTAAATTTTAAAAAACAAGTCATTGATGACATTTTTGCATGTTGTATGCCTAATCCGCTCTTCTCAATTAGGCCTGTGGTTCTCATTGAGCAACTTCGTAGAGTGCAGTGACTTTTAGGGATACATTATAGCAGAACTGACTGTATTTCAAAATTAATCAACAAAACATTTATTACTTTCACTTCACTCGGCCTCCAGTTTCTCAATCTATGAATAGAGGATGGGTCAAGATAATACTCAAGGTTCCTTTTAGACCACTATGCTTTAGTAGTTAAACAAACAAAAAAACCAAACCCAAATCTGATATATTTATTTCCCCTTTCTTTATTATCACTTATTTGAGAAATATTTACTGAAGCACAAATTTATGACTTGCCTCCTACACATAATTCTTTAGCTTTAGGGCTTTTTAAAATTCAGCCTCCCAACTGAAGAACCTTCTAGTAGGGCATATGCTGGTCCCAATTCTTTGCTAATATCACAGAAGGGACATTATAGCCGTGGTCGGCAAACTCATTAGTCACAAATATCAACAGTACAACTGAAATTTCTTTTGAGAGCCAATTTTTTAAAACTTAAACTTCTTCTAACGACACTTCTTCAAAACAGACTCGCCCAGGCTGTGGTATTTTGTGGAAGAGCCACCCTCAAGGAGCCAAAGAGCCGCATTTGGCTCGGGAGCTGCAGTTTGCCAACCACGAATCTAGAGGATAAAGCTGCCCCAAATTAGTCACACGTGAGCTTTGTCAGCACAGTTTAACCTGCCAAAACCACAGTGAAGGCAATTAATAAGAACAAGACCAAAGAAAAATCCCTCTCCCCACTATTCTATCATCCAAGTGACAGAAGTAGCTCCAGACCAAGCCCCCAAAATACAGGTGCACAGCGGCTTCCCTGTGGAAACTCTGAGACTCCCAGTGAGGAGACCCACTTCGTGTCCCAGCATCTAACACCGCTTTCTATGGGTCACCAAAGCAGCACGCCTCCCTTGAAAAGTCCACGACCTCTTAAAACTGCTCGGCCTGGCTCCCTAACAGATCAGCCAATTCAGCCCACAGACTCACCTGTCCAGTTCAGTTTGATATTCCACTCATAAAAGAAGATAAGTTTGCCTTTGCGATTGTTAATGGACGCCTCTCCATCAAGTTTGTTCACTTCTGTCACCTCACACTTGCCTTCCTCATTTTGCACTCGCACGGCCAGGAACAGTGTTTTCAGCTTATCGGTGGACCAATTTGAAGCATCCCTCTCTGTCCTGCAAAACAGAAACAGGGCTATGGACCAGCAGCCAAGTGCAGAGTGCTCTGCTTGCTCTCATCAAGGAAATGGCAGGCTAACGGAGGCCTGACAAACCGTGTGAAAATAAAAACTCCTCAGTCCCATTCCGCTATGTCCACAGACGTGTCCCTCTCTTTTAGGAAGACGAGGAGTCCCATCCTGTCAACGAGGACACCGGCTGTACAGAACGGTTACAAACTAGATCCGCACAATGGTTCTGGCCTCGGTATTTGACAGGACACCTTCCCACGGTGCACAGTGCCATTTGCCCGGGTGGAAATCTGTGCGATCTCACTGAAAGCAAGCAGCACAGAGGCGGCCACAGAAGGCATAAGAAGTCCAGGGAGGAATAAACCAATAATCTTGACCCAATTAGCAGTGTTCTGACCTGTCAGGGTCAGGCTGTGTCATGCACACCCTCCACATTGTGTACCCTCTAGATGGCCGTGGGAACAATGGGAGCCCAGAGCTTCAAAACACGCAAAAATTAGGCCAAACACTCCGTGTACCTTTACGGGAGAGGAGGCCGGGCTGAGATAAGGAGAAGAAAAAGGACTGTCTGTCTGGCAACTTACTAAACTAGCAGAGAACAGCAGCAGCAAAAAAGCTGCAACAAAGTAAAAACAAAACAAAAAAATAGTGAAGACAGTATGAACCAAGTTCAGTGAAGTCGAAAGATAAGAAAACGACTTCTGGAAGCTTTCATGGAGGGGAGGAGGCGTTTTGAAAAGTGGTTAGGTTATAAAACCATGCTTGCCCGGCAACCTGGGGCAGCCCCTGGAGTTACCACACAAGCGACCTACCAGTTCCGGGTGAGGCCAAGGCGTCCTCACCATCCTGAGCTCTGGGCACCTGGAGAGCACGCTTCCAACCGCTCTCTGCACAGAAGCGGGGGTTGCCAGGACTTTTCAATTCACCCCTAAGCCGCGAAACAGGAATCCGAGCTCCCCCTCTCGCGCTCTTCCCCGCCCCCCTCCAGCCTCACACAGCGATCTCCCCACGCGATCCGCGCCCGCCGTTTGGGCCGCACGGTCTCCTCTGACCACGTGTGGGGACCACCTCTGAGCTCCGGCTGCAAGCAGGAGCCGGAGAGGTTATGTGTCCACTTCTCTGCAACCCCTCCTCTGGGGACACCCCTCTATGCTGCTCCTCGCCTCCTAGACACCGAAAGGGCAGCCGGGGGAAGGCCTGGGGGGCTAGGACCACAGAATCGAGAAGAACCCACCCCCCTCCCGGGCAGGGCTGCCTCGGCCCCAGCTTTGTCCCGGCCGAGGCCCCGGGGACCCCGCAGCCCGGCGCGGCGCAGCGCCCCGGCGGCCTGGCCCGCTAGCCCTCACCAGTGCCAGTTGTTGACGTTGGTGGCGTCCGCCCGCTCCTCCACGATCCAGCGTGGGTCACCCTCGCCCCACTTGGCCATCGGCTTTCCGATCGCGCCGTCACCAGGTCCCGAGCAGCCCCAGCAACCACTTCCGTACCGCCTGGTTCCGAGCAGCCCCGGCAACCACTTCCAATACCGCCTGGTCCGAGCACCCGGCAGCGCCTAGAAACTACTAGAAGCGGCCGCAGAACCTTCTGGCTTGCTTTTCCCTCCACCCCCACCCCCTCCCCGCCTTAACTTCCGGCTCCTCCTCAATCCCACCCGGGACTTCCGTTCCCCCTCGCCGGACTTGGCTTCCGCCAGTCCTACGATTCTTGCAGGCTGCCGTAGGTTATCAAAGGAGCCCAAAACGCCACCGCCCTTAATCCGGAGGGACACAAAGGACACGTCTCCTAGTGTTCCTGGACCCGAGTGGGCTCTGCTGAGCCTCCTGGGAGTTGTAGTCTCGCTAAGTGACCCGCTGGGTAGCCACGGAAGGTCGCGCTAGAAGTGAAGGAAACGACATAAGCACCGTGCTCTGGGGATTCTGGGAGTTGTAGTGAATACGGCCCGTGGTCCTGCGTGTAGCGCCGGACGCCAGAGCGGGAAGAAACTACAACTTCCAGCATGCCCTGCGCCGCCTCTTACCGCAGATGCCCTCCGGCCGCTCCTCCGAGACTGTCGTCTTCCGCCCCTATGCTATGCCGCACAGCCAGTCTAGGGAGGCTTGTCTAGCAGCCGAAGAGCCTGGCGCTGTCCTGATTGGGAGGGCTCGGTGTGGAAGAGGTGAGGGTGTCCCAAACCCCTTGAGCCGCGGATCTGGCTGAGTCCAGCCTCTTCGCACCATGGTTTCCCCCCCTGTTCTTTGAGGCGTCGCTAGACACCCCCAGGCCTGACTTTCTGTCGGAGTACCCCAGGTTGGGAGACCAGAGTACGCTCAGGGTTGGAGCTGGGACTCAGCTCCGACGTTTGTTTTAAACGAGTGTTTAGTCAACCAAGGATCCGCCGGGCTGTGGCAGCTGCGGGAGATACTTGACGTCTTGGACGTTTGTCACTAATGTAACTCACATTCTTTGGTCTCAGTTCATAGCCTCATCCCTGTAGGCCTGGCTTGGCGGAGGATAACTGAATCAGAATATACTCAGTAGCTGGCTTCTGGGATGTCCTGAGGCAGGGAAACTTGCTGGTTATGGATTTATTTATTTTTAATTGGAGAGAGAGAGAAAGAAAGAAAGAAACATCGATTTGTTGTTCCATTTATTTATACATTTGTTGTTTGATTTTTGTATATGCCCTGATCAGGGATCCAACCATCAACCTAGGGACCACACTTCAACCAACTGAGCTGCTCAGCCAGGGTCTGGTTTTCAGGTTTTGATCCCCTCACCCCCCATCTTTCTTGGTCATGTTCTGTTCTGCCCTTGTGGGCTTTTATTAAATAAGGTGATCAACCATAAGGACAAGTATTTTTTAAGTATATATTTTAATTGGTTTCAGAGATGAAGGGAGAGGAAGATAGAATTAGAAACATCATTGAGAAAGAATCATTGATCCGCTGCCTTCTGCACGCCTCCTACTGGGGGATCAGCCTGCAACAGGAGTATGTGCCCTGACCCAGAATCAAATTGTGACCACCTGGTTCATAGGTCAATGCTCAACCATTGAGCCACACTGGCTGGGCCCCTGAAGTATTTTAAGCGATGTTAAGACACCCTTTTCACTCTTAAAATTGTACCTGCTTGCTTTATAAGTTCTTGAGCCATTAAATATTTACCCCTTTGCTTGCCAAGTAAATCTAGGTTCTGATTTGCAATAGATAAATTGATGTCAAGTATCTGTCCAAGTCTAAAATGTGTGGTTAAGAAATTCCAGGCCTGGCCAGTGGCTCAGTTGGTTCTAGTGGTTGAGTATACCAAGAAGTTTTGGGTTCGATTTCCATCAGGGCACATCCCTAGGTTGTAGTTTGATCCCAGTGGAGGGCGTGTACAGGAAGCAACAGATTAATGCTTTTCACATCAATGTTTCTCTCCACCCTTCCTCTCTTATTAAAATCAATAAAATCATATTCTCTGTAGATATTTACATATATTTATTTACTATAGTGAAAGATGACCTGCCCTAGTTTTTCCTATAATGAAAAATAGAAGGACCATGCAAGTCAGCATGGAAATGATCCAGGAGGCAGCAAACCAGGATCATAGGAGCAATTGGCAAGGTGGCTTTGATATCTAATCCTTTTGTGCCTCATTTCCCTCAACAATGAAATGGGGAAAAAAATCTGCCAGGCCTACCTTACAGGATTGTTCTAAAGATGACAAAGTGAATACTTTGTAAATTGGCACCTGTGCCAGAGACATTTACAGTATATGCTCTTATGCATACCTTCGGTGTTTGTGATGGCCACTAAGGATTTTTATATCATTATTTTTTTTAAAAATCTTTAGGATTGCTTAAAAATACGTTCTTTCTACCTTCTCCCAACATACCATAATGCTTTAGTAATGATAAAAGTTAAGGGCCCTGACTGGGTAGGTCAGTTGGTTAGAGCCATGATTGGCAAACTGGCTTGTGAGCCACATGTGGCTCTTTGGCCCCTTGAGTGTGGCTCTTCCACAAAATACCATGGCCTGGGCGAGTCTATTTTGAAGTAGTGGCATTAGAAGAAGTTTTAAGTTTAAAAAATTTGGCTCTCAAAAGAAATTTCAATCCTTGTATTTGGCCCTGTTGACTAATGAGTTTGCCGACCACTGAGTTAGAGCATTGGCCGGATACACCAAAGTTGCGGGTTCAATCTCTGGACAGGGCACATATAAGAATCAACCAATGAGTGCATAAATAAGTGGAATAACAAATGGATCTTTCTCCCCCCTTCTTTCTCTATAAATAAGTAAAAATATAAGAAAATTAAAAAAAATAAAAGAATACTGAGCATTAATTTTGTGTCAGGCATGTAGTAAATGGTTTAAGCCTCACAACAATCCTATAAGGTAGGTTTCTATTATTAATGTCCATTTTACAGATGAGGAAACTGAGGTAGGACGATGTCAGTAAGAGATCCTATACTAAAAGGAACTAATGTTTAGTGTTTACTTTCTGCTAGGCACTTTGTTAGGTGTTTCCTGAGTCTACTATACACTGAGTGGCCAGATTATTATGATCTCTAAACTCATAATAATCTGGCCATTCAGTTTGTGTGTGTGTCTCTGTGTGTGTGTGTGTGTGTGTATTTATATATATATATATATATATATAATATAAATTATAAGCCTGGTGCGTGAATTCGTGCATAGGTGGGGTCTGGCCAGCCTGGCCAGGGGGAGGGGACATGGGCGGTTCGCAGGCCTGCTTGCTGGTAGAACTCCTGGTTGAGGGGACAATTTGCATATTAGCCTTTTATTATATAGGATATAAACTGAGTAGCCAGATTTTTATGCATTCAGAGATCATAATAATCTGGCCACTTAGTGTATTCTTCACTTCAACCCTGTGTAGGTAGGGTATGATTTTCTCCAAAGAAGGAAAATTATTACTCAGTTTGCTGAGAATTGGAGAAATCAAGATTTGAACTCAAGGCTACCTGACTACAAAACCTGTGCTTGTACCACTAATGAGGGATGATTTCATTGTTTGCCAGTTTTTTAATTTGGTTTTGATTCCCTGGAGTTAAGAATACAAAAGAATTTTTAAGTGCTCTAGCCTGTTTGGATAGAACATTGGCTTGTGGACTGAGGATCCCTGTTTGATTCCAGTCAAGGGCACATGCTTGGGTTGCAGCTCAATCCCAGTAGGGGATGTGCAAGAGGAAGCCAATCAATGATTCTCTCTCATCATTGATGTTTCTATTTCTCTCTGAAATCAATAAAAATGTATTTACCAAAAAGAAAAAAAAGAATTTTTAAGCTACATCTGGGGTCAGTAGAATAGGAAGGGATCAGGTAGTAGAAAATTGCCAACCATCCCTTTGCCATCCGTATACCCCTGAAAACACAGAAAGTAGAATACGGTAAGGGCCACCAGAAACCGCAACAGGGCTGCCAAGATGAGCATTTCTGAAGCTTCTCTTGAGAATGGTGCTGTTGTAATGAAAGGAAGAGCACATTGATCCTTGAGAATTTGACACTATGGAGCCTTTGGAGTTATTTTTGGTGCTGTGGAAATTTTGGACTTAGTTCTAGGTTTAAACTAGTTTTCACTCTATCCAGGTAGCATTGATGACTTAGTTTGTAATTCTAGGGCAAATATTTTTCAGACCAGAATCTAATTTTAGAGTAGATGAGAGAGGGATTTGTGGTCTTTCAACCAAATGTGTATATATACTAGTGCGTATATATATATATATATATATATATATATATATATATATATATATTAGGTCTAGTAATAATTAATGTCATTTTCTAATACTTTTTAAATCGAATTTATTTAAACAATACAACAAAATTTAATCAACAATATAGTTGCCGTTGTTTTCTACTACTTGTGTCCAACGCTCAGGAAGCATTTTAATCCCTCTGTTGTAAAATTCTTGTGATTTTGATGCAAAAAATTCGGTCAATGCATTTTTGAGGCATTCTTCATTATTAAATTTTTTTCCAAGAAGAAAGTTTTGCAAAGAACGAAACAAATGGTAATCGGAAGGGGCAATATCAGGAGAATATGCAGGTTGAGGGAGAACTTCCCATTCCAACTGGCGCAGTTTTTCAGCAGTGATTCTTGCAGTATGCGGTCGTGCGTTATCGTGGTGAAGAATTACGCCCTTCCGATTAATCAGCGCGGGTTCTTTTTCTCTTAAAGCTTGGGCTAACCTTTCCAATTGGGCACTATACACTGCACTTGTAATGGTTTGGTTAGATGGTAAAAGTTCATAATGAAGAATTCCTTTAAAATTCCACCAAACACACAACATCACTTTTTTTGCATGCAAGTCAGGTTTTGGCGTGGGCTGCGGAGCCTCATTTTTGTTCAACCATTGAGGCCGCCTTTTCAAATTAACATACAGCACCCATTCTTCATCTCCGGTAACAATTTGCTCTAAAAACGGCAAACGGTTTTGACGAGAGAGGAGCGAACTGCAAATTGTGACTCTTTGATTACGATTGTTGTTGGTCAACTCATGAGGAACCCATTTTCCAAACTTTTGGACTTTGCCAAGTGCACGCAATTGATTGGAAATTGTTTTTTGTGAACAATTTAAAGTTGTCGCAAGCTCTTGTTGGGTAATTTGAGGATTTTGCACCAAAAGAGCTTGAAGAGCTTCTTGATCAAAATTGGACACACGGCCTCGACCACTCTTGTCATCTAACGAAAAATTTCCCTCGCGAAATTTCTCAAACCAGCGCTGGCATTTTCTGGTGCTAACTGCATCTTGATCAAGAGCACTACAGATGTTTTTTGCAGCCTCACTTGCTTTTCTTCCTAATTGGAACTCGTAAAGCATGCAGTGCCGAATATGCTCTTCATCTGCCATCTTCTTAGCCCTAGTTTTGCAACAAAAACCAAACCAAACACAAACTTTTTCAAGCAAAACTTGTTAATTGCACTTCACACGTTCTGTAGATACCATGTGTTTGAAGGTTATGTCAATACAAGTCAACGCCAAGCAAGATTTTAAACGAATGTTTAAAAACGACATTAATTATTACTAGACCCAACACACACACACACACACACACACACACACACACACACACACACACATATATATATATATGAATGCAGTAATGGTCTGCTTGTTTGTGCTTTGATTTGAGCCTGCAACCCCAGACATGTGCCCTGACTGGAACTCTGTGACCTCCTGTTTCATGGGTCAACACTCAACCGCTGAGCCACAGTGACTGGGTGGCAATGCATTCTTAAAACACTTGCCTGCCTTGCACTGTTACCTCTCTAAATACCTGTGCTGAATACTCTAGCTTGTTAGTTGGTCCTTCAGGAGAGGAACTGTGTCTTGCACTTTTAAAATATTCCTTACAATTCCTGAGAGAGTGCCTTGAACAAAGTAGATATTGTAGGAATGAATGACTACTTGTCGGTAATTAGAGGATCAAAAGTATCGTTTGATCATTTGGTTACTCAAGAATCTGATTTTACATGGAAGGTTCAGCATTCGCTTTATCAGATTCTTTTATACATCTCTGATTACGCGGGAAGTTTGTAGTGTGTTTTTTTTGTTTGTTTGTTTGTTTGTTTTTTTGGGGGGGGATCTAGTAAAGGACATATTGTACATTGGTCTTCCTCACTCCAGATGAATCGGACAAAGGTTGATGAGGAGGAATATTGGAATAGCTCCAAGTTCAAGGCTTTCACCTTTGACGATGAAGATGATGAGCTCTCTCAGGTAGGTTTCCATCAACAGTTGCTGAAGGTCGCACTCTTCCCTTCAGTGCCTCTAACATTCCTTCCCTTTATGTGCTTGGTAACCTGACTTTTCACCAGGTTTCCATTAGGCTTAGAAATCTTTTGGGTCAAATCTTTAGGAAAATGTGGAGAAGAGACCTCAGAAAAGAAACAAAAGGATTGTAAAAACCAACTCTGCTCCTTTTACTTTATATTCTATTTTTAAAAAATATATTTTATTTTTTACAGAGAGGAGGGGAGAGGGAAACATCTATGAGAGAGTAACATCAATCAGCTGCCTCCTGCACACTCCATACTGGGGATGTGCCTGCAACCAAGGTACATGCCCTTGACCGGAATTGAACCTGGGACCCTTCAGTCCACAGGCTGATGCTCTATCCACTGAGCCAACCCGGTTAGGGCTTACTTTATATTCTTAAGAAGATTCATTTCTGTTTTGTTTTATTTTTAAGAATCCCAAGTCTTTTATCATGTGATATAGTTTATTCTATTTGGAAAATGAACTGGTTGGAGATTTTGTCTGTTTATTGTGACTATTTTATAAATGCGGGAACATATCTCTTCTAACACCTGAGAGAGTGGGTAAACTCACTCAGGTTTACACAGCAAGGCATTGCCAGGAATATGATGAGAACCCAGAGGTGGCTCTGAGCCCTCCCAACTGCTTTGCAATGGGACTGCAGTGTTGACTAAAAAGCAATTTTTAAAAAATATATTATATATATTTTATTGATTTTTCACAGAGAGGAAGAGGGAGGGATAGAGAGTTAGAAACATCGATGAGAGAGAAACATCAAGCAGCTGCCTCCTGCACACCCCTACTGGGGATGTGCCCACAACCAAGGTACATGCCCCTGACCGGAATTGAACCTGTGACCTTTCAGTCCACAGGCCGACGCTCTGTCCACTGAGCCAAACCGGTTTCAGCTAAAAAGCAATTTGTTTCCTTGGCAAATATTTAGCAGGATAGAGTTTCTGTTACAGAAGGTGCAAGTGTTGGCCATCTTCAGGTTCCAATTCCTCAGCCTTCTTGGTCCTCGAAGAGAAGGGTGGGCATTGCTGATGGCCTGAGTGTCCCTCCTGATGTCCCTCTGCAGTTAAAGGAATCCAAGCGGGCAGTGAATAGCCTTCGAGACTTCGTGGATGATGACGACGATGACGACCTGGAGAGAGTCAGCTGGACTGGGGAACCTGTGGGAAGTAAGTAGAAAAGGCCCTGTGAGGGGAGTGACATTCAGGGTTCTTGTCACCAATGAAGGCCCACTTGTTTGTCTCTTCAATGCTTGTCAGGAAAGGGAATGAGGGTAGCTATTTTCAGATGCACACACCTGGAAATGTAACCCCAGGAGAAGATCCTTGGGGAAATACAGCAGTATTTCCCATATGGCTAGGTCTGCTGTCCTAGGGCCAACACCTACCTGGCTTTTTTAGATTCATTTGGGTGCTTGTTAAAATTACGTTCCTAGGGTCACTCCAGAGACACTGATTCAGTAGGTGATAGGGATAGGGTGGAGGGGGTCTCATTGTATAAAAAGCACTGCGGATACTTCTAGTATGAGAACTACTGACTTACATGCTCATAACTATTGGCAAAACTGACTTCCTTAGCCACCAAGTCTCGCTGCCTAGTGTTTAAATAATACCACTTAATACTTTTGCAGAGTCTATCAAATTTTTAAGGATAGTAAAGCATTTTTTTCTTAATAGCGAATACTCTCATGTAATTTAAAAATAAAAAAGTATTGAAGGCATACAGTCAAAAGTTTTCCTCCCACACTGTCATGTATCTACTCAGTTCTTAGTTCCTGTCCTTCCAAGAAATTACTGTCATTGTTTGCTTCCTGTGTATGCATCAAAAGATTCTTTTTACATTTGGAGATACATATAAGAATATACTTACCCCTTTTTTATACAAGTGATAGCATACTTTATACCCTGCACTTTTCACTTAATACTATAGCTTAGAAATTTTTTCATATCAGTACATAAAGAGCTCTCTCATTTTCTGTTTTTTTAACTAGCAGTATGGTATTACAATATATGCATTTTCTGTAATTTATTCAGCTCACTAATGATGAACTTTATATTGCTTCCAGACTTGTGTTGTTTATTTTGCTACCAGTAACCTTGTATTCTGCTCAGAGGTGATTATGAATGATCAAGTCCTAGAGTGAAGTTATTGGCAGAGGGCAATTGCATCTGTATTGGATAGATATTGCCAAATTGCCCTCCATGTGGGTTGCATCAATTTGTACTCCCACCAGCAATGCAATGTCAGAGGGTTCCTGTTTCCGCACAGCCTTGCCGACACAGGGTATTATTAAACCTTGGGATCTTTGCCAATCTTAAAGGGGACCAGTGTTGCTTAAGTGTACTTTTCATGTATGTAATTATCTTATTAAAAGTGAGGTTGAGCATCTTTTCATGTACTTAATAGCCACTTGAATGTGTTTTGTTTTTTTTGTGATCCATTTATTCATTTCCTTTGCCCATTTTTCTGTTGATTAGTGTATTTGATTCTATTCTTTCACCCTGACTTGATTTTTGGAGTTCTTGTTAGCCAGAAGACCAGAGCCTCTGGTGAAAAGCTTTTAGAGTTTGTTGGAATGCTTGTTATCTAGGATTTATTTGGATGAGAATGACTGATTTAGTTCTTACTATCTCACAGGTATCTCATGGTCCATCAAAGAGACTGCTGGTAGCAGTGGGTCAAACCATGAGGGGCGTGAACAGCTAAAGAGCCGAAACAGCTTCTCCTATGCACAGCTACCCAAACCTCCTTCTACCTATTCCCTGAGCAGCTTTTTTAAAGGTAAAAAAGTGGTGGTTAAAGCCACCGGGAATCGTCTTTTATTTTTTCAAAAAAATGCTCAGGCCCTAGCTGGTTTGGCTCAGTGGCTAGAGTGTCAGCCTCCAGGTTCGATGTCAGTCAAGGGCACATACCTTGGTTGCAGGCTCCTCCCTGGCCTGGGTCCTGGTCAGGGCTCGTGCGGGAGGCAACCAGTTGTGTTTCTCTCACATCAATGTTTCTCTCTTGTTTTTCCCTCTTCTCTTCTCCATAAAAAAACCAATGGAAAAATATCCTCAGTTGAGGATTAAAAACAACAACAACAAAATACTCGGATTATACTATTTATTTACTGTGGGAGGAGATTATTGAAGGAAAAAAATTACCTTTGGAGCTGGCAGTTGGGGATCAAGAGTGGAAGAAATGAGAGAAATTCAGAGGGGTTGGTCTGGGTTTCTAAAATGTGAACAGAATTAGCATTAACCCTTTGACAGGTACTGAAGAAATTTGCCTAGGTCAAAATTTCTCCCCACCCCTGTGCATTGCTGTTGGGAACCCTAGGGCACTGCTGGTGGGGATGTAGAATGTATAGCCACTGTAAGAGACAATATGCAGTTCCTAAAAATTTTAAAAGTTAAACTCAGTAACCATATGATTAAGAAATCCATTTTTAGGTATATACCCAAAATAATTGAAAGCAGGAACGTGAACAAATATTTATTCACCAATGTTCATAGCAGCAATATTCAGAATAGCCAAAAGTAGAAATAACCCAAATGTCCATTGACTAATGAATGGATAAGCAAATGTACATGCAATGGAATATTATTCAGCCATAAAGGAACAGAATTCTGGTACATAGTACAACATGGATGAACCTTGAGAACTTTATGCTAAGTGAAATAAGCCAGACACAAAAAGATAAACAGTGTATGAGTCCACTTATATAGACTAGTCAGATTCATAGAAACAGAAAGTAGAATATGTAGTGGTTACCAGGGGCAGGGGTGAGGGGAACAGGAAGTTATTGCTTAGTGGGTACAGAGCTTCAGTTTTTATTGTAATTAAAATTTTTTTCCTCCTTGCCTTTTCCCTCCATGTTATCTTAAAGTTCTGAAATTGAATAAAGTTTTTTTAAGTCTTAAGTTCCTTTAATACATAATAAGGTTTTATACACACCACATCCTTAACCAAGTGAGAGTGGGTCTGACTTAACTGTTCACCTCTTCCTCATGTGTTCTTTATCTTTAGGGAGAACTAGACTTGGAAGTTTCCAGTCCCTTTCTGACGGTAGGCATTTTCTTGATTACTTTGGGAGATGTTACTGATCTGAGGTATAGTCTAGGGAGTCATGGAGAAAAGTGGTAATTAGACAATTTGATAAAATTTATTCAGAAGACCCCAGGTTCGATTCCAGTCAAGGGCATGTACATTGGTTGCGGGCACATCCCCGGTAGGGGGTGTGCAAGAGGCAGCTGGTCAATGTTTCTCTCTCATCGATGTTTCTAGCTCTCTATCTCTCTCCCTTCCTCTCTGTAAAAAATCAATAAAATATATATTTAAAAAAAATTTATTCAGAGTCATCATTATTAGAGAATTTTTCTCATTCTGAGTAAGAGGTAGATTCTAGTTACAGGGAAATGGGTGACTTCTAGGGATACTGGCTCTGGAGAGGAACCAAAAATTACTTTGGGCCCTAAAATATACCTTGGGACCCTGCAAGTCAAGAAGGAAGCATTGAGGAAAGGAACGACAAGAAGGTGGTGTCCCTCTAAAACAGCTGCCTGTTCTCTTTCAGCGCTTACTGACACACCTGCCAAAAGCTATGCTCCAGAGCTGGGGAGACCTAAGGGGGAATTTAGGGTGAGTAATACCTTACACTGGGTTGACACTGTACACAGTCTAAAATGCTTTGACCTTATCTTACTTGATCTTCCCCACTTTTTGAGCACCTGTTAATTTAACCCCGCTTTATAGATAAGAACACTGGGCTCCTAAACATTAGGGCTTGCCTGGGGTCTCACAGCTAGTAAATGGTGGAACTTGCAGTCAAAAGTATCTACTTTCTGACTCAGTCCTAGCACCCTTTCCTTCCCCAGTGTGCTGCTTTTTGAAGGCTATACTTTGAAACTTTGGATCATCAATGTGAACTGGAAACTTGATGAAGCTTATACTCCCATGAAGCACATAAAAAAGCAAATTGGTTCATAAGGAAGAAACTATATCCTAAAGTCTATAAAAGGAACATGTCTCCCTCTTTCCGTACGCTGACATAGCTATTATTTAATAGAGTCTCAAAAATGGGATTGATTGCATTGAGGGATTGATAGGCATAGGGTTACTGATTTTGTCAGTTGGTTCATTCTGTCTTTGATTCCTTTCTTCCCATCTGTATTGCTCCTGTTCTAGATCCTTCAGAAATTCAGAACAGGACTATCCCAGTTCATTAATTTTTCTCCCATTCCCTCCCACAAAATATGTCCCCGTTAGGGACTAAGACACTGAGTTTGAGGCGGGGAGCTGGCACACTGATAATTCTGATCCCTTAACTTCTTGGGATTCATGTGTTGCTAATATTTCAGGACTACAGCAATGACTGGAGCCCCAGCGACACGGTGCGACGCCTTCGGAAGGGCAAGGTAAGGCCACGAGGGAATGAAGTCTTATGGGATATTTTTGGGGAAGCTGGCCACTGTTCCCATAGGGAGGATTTCTTGACCCCTCTCTTCAATTCGATTTGTTAAATGGTTTTCAGGAAGGAAATAAATTCACTAAGATGGAAAGTCAGCTGCAAAATTTGATATTCTTTTGAGTTTAGTGTTACTTTGATAGGGTAATGGGGAAAGAGTGATGGACGAGAGAGAAAAGTACTTTTAAGAATAACGGTGGCCATGCCAGTGTGGCTGAGTTGGTTGGGCATTGTTCTGTACACCAAAAGTTTGCCGGTTTAGCCTGGCTAACATAGCTCAGTGATTGAGAGTCAGAGATTATGGTTTGATTCCCCGTCAGGGCTGGATCCAGTTGTGTAGGAGGCAGCCAATTGATGCTTACTCTCATACTGTTGTTTCTCTTTCTCTCTTCCTCTGTGAATATCAATAAAATATACACTGAGTGGCAGGATTATTATGATCTCTGAACGCATGATAATCTGGCCACTCAGTGTATATTCTATATAATAAAAGGGTAATATGTAAATTGTCCCTTAGACCAGGAGTTCGACCAGCAGGCAGGCCGGCCAACTGCCCATTTTGAATGAACATGCTCTTTTATGTTTAGGTCTGAGATCCAGTATGAGTTAACTTTGTTGTTGTTAATCCTCACCCAAGAATACTTTTTTTCCATTGATTTTTAGAGAAAGTAAAAGGGACGGAGGGAGGGAGGGGGAGAGAGAGAAACATCAATCTGAGAGAGACACATATGAGCCCTGACCAGGGCCGGGATTGAACCTGAATCCCAGGTGGGTGCCCTTGACCAAAATTGAACGTATGATCCTTTGGTTTGCAAGCCAATGCTCTATCCACTAAACAAAATTGGCCAGGGCATGAGTTAACTTTTATATATGGTGGGGCCAAAGTAGGTTTATAGTTGTGAATATGCAAAACACTGAGTTTATTCTTGTATTATTATTTACTAATTATTATTTTCCATATGAACAACTGTAAACCTACTTTTGCCCCACTCTGTATATGGTGGGAGATTAGGATTGGAGTGTGTTTGTTTTTTTCCCTAGAGTTCTTCATTTCTTACAGCTCTATTTTTCTAAAAGACTATTCTTTCTCCATGGGATTATCTTGGTGCCTTTGTCGAAAATGAATTGACCATATGTGTGTAAGTCTATTTCTGGACTCTTTATTCTAGTTTATTGCTTTATTTGTTTACCCTATGCCATTATCACAGTCTTGACTATTGCAGCTTTCTAGTAAATTTTGAAATCAGGTAATATAAGTCCTTCAACCTTGCTCTTCTCTTTCAAAATTGTTTTGGCTGTTGTAAATCCTTTTTATTTCCATAGAGATTTTAGTACCAGTTTGTCAGTGTCTACAAAAGAAGTTCTGAAATTTTTATTGAGATTGTATTGAATTTATAGATTAATTTTGTGAGAATTAACATAATAACTAATGGGTTAAAATGGGTCAGAGACCTAACTATAAGTAAATGCTAAAACTATAGAACTTCTAGAAGAAAATATAGCTGACAATCTTTGTGACTTCGTGTTAGGCAAATATTTATTACTTAGGAAAAACAAAAAACGAAAAAGGTGATTAAGTAGACTTAATCAAAATTTAAAACTTGTGTTCTTTGAGTGCATTTAAAAACATGAAAAGGACCATCCTGGTTGGTTTTGCTCAGTGCTCAGAGCATCTGCCTACAGACCAAAGGGTTGAGGGTTTGATTCTTGGTCAAGGGCATGTACCTAGGTTGCAGGTTGATTGGGTGCATGTGGGGTCTCTCTCATGTCGATCTCTCTCTCGCAGTCTCCCATTCTCTCTAAAAATCAATGGAAAAAAATATATGTGGGTGAGGATTAACAAATAAACTAAAATATCATTATTGTTGGTAGAAAATATTTGTAAAATATACATATTATAAAGGATTTTCATCCAGAATATATAAAGAATGAGATATTTTCAGTAATAAGAAAATAACAATTCAATAAAAATTGGCATAAGATTTGACCAGATATATCACAAAAAACATATATGAATGTCCAATGAGCCCTTGAAAAGGTGCTCAACATTATTAGTTATCAAGAAAGTGTGAATTAAAACTGTGTGATACCACTATGCAGCTGCTGGAATGAATGGCTAAACTTTGAAATACTGATCATACCAAATATTGGGAGGATGTGGAACTCTTGTACACTGTCAGCCGGAAGGAAAAATAGTAAAACTGCTTTGAGAAATAGTCTGGCAATTTTTTACAAAGTTAATCATACACTTAATTTCATTTGTGGTCATTTACAATTCATGTTTTGTATGGACCAAAACATGTCCATACAAAGTCTTATACACAAATGTTCATACAGCTTTACTAATAATAGTTCCCAAAGTGAAAATCCAAATATCCATCTGGAGCAAACAGGTAAATAAATGGTGGTATATATAATAGACTGGGGATGGGATGGGAAGATATGGACATTAAAGTAAACAAGGAACTCTTTGGGATGATGGAAGTATTCTGTATCTTGATTGTGTTAATACAGTAGTTCTATGGAATTCTATTCTTGTCAAAACTCACCGAATTGTCCATTTAAATAGGGTAGATTTTATTGTATGTAATTTATATCTCATTATAAAAAGAGGAAGTGATCTCTACCTGGTGACTTTGGCGAGACTTCATCAGGAAATGACATATAGAGCATAAGGCTGACTAGAGAGAGTGTGGTGGGAACCTACTGTCGATATTGTTCTGAGCATCACCGTGTAAAATAAAGTGGCTTTCTTTGGAGACATCTCCTTTTATTCTTGCCTGTTCTTCAGTGTCCAGTGACAGAGGAATATAGTGAAGAGTCTTCTTCCAGCTCACTAATTCTCTTCTTATTCGTCCAGGTCTGCTCACTAGAAAGATTCCGCTCCTTACAGGACAAGCTACTACTCTTAGAGGAAGCAGTTAGCATGCATGATGGAAACGTCATTACTGCCGTGAGTTGTGGGTTTTGTTTGTTATTTAATTGTTTTTTGTTAGTTTCTGAAAATCCAATCAGAATAGACTTTAACATTTTTTAGGTTAAATGTCAAAGATCCTGGGTTTCCTTTTGATGTGTAGGATTTTCAGCAATAAGTACTTTAAAGCCCAGATGGTAGGACATGTGCTGTATGTGGAACTCTTGATTATAACCAAGAAGCAGTAGGTTGGCTACTGTACTCTGAGGGAGGAGGGCTGTGAGAGCAGGGAAGTATCTCCTGCTAGTATAGACTCGGGCCTGTGGACTCCCAAGACACAGTGCAGTTCCAGATGTCCACCACCTGTCCTTCCATCACATCAAGAAATGTGTTATCTGGGTCTGCAAAGATGCCTACTGAGTTGCTGAACTCATTCCTAGACATTGGTGCTCAGGGAGGGGCTTTGTTTTTGGAAGAATGCACTGGGTAATTAATTTTTTATTTTCTCTTTAAAATAATATTTTTATTAATTTCAGAGAGGAAGGGAGAGGAAGAGAAAGACAGAAACATCAATGATGAGAGAGAATCATTGATTGGCTGCCTCCTGCATGCCTCCCACTGGGGACTGAGCCTGCAACCCAGGCATGTGCTCTTTATTGGAATTGAACCAGTAACCCTTCAGTCCACAGGCCAGCACTCCATCCACTGAGCCAAACCAGCTAGGGCTCTTTGTTCTCTTTTCCTCCAGGTTCTGATATTCCTGAAGAGGACCCTGAGCAAAGGTGAGGATGGTTTGAGGGAAATCTTCAGTCAGCACGATGTCTGCTACACTTGAGGGGAGCAAGGCGTGTGGCTTTATACCAGAATTTACCAGCATCACGTCTGCTGCAGAGACAGTTGGGCTGATCTGAGACCTCAAAGTTCATCTCACGTCTCCGAGGGCAGTTGTCATTCGTTAGTGGCAGCCACATTAACTGCAACACTCCTCTATGTACTGGGCACATAGACAGCTGTGCTGGTTTGAGAAAGTCAGAGTTGATGCTGAGTACCTCTGTTTAGATTGGTGAGAACTGAAAGCTGACTCAGTGGCTAAGAGCTTCCTTGAAGCATGGTGTGGGTTGATGGTGGATTGAGCCTTAGGGATAGGTACCGTAAAAAAATTCCTGATTGGCTTTGAGGAATTAATTTTGTAATGTGTGAGTAGGGAGACCAATTTTACACTTGAGTAATAGGCTTTAATCTTTATCCACCTGACTTCTTCCTGCCCATCAGAGGTCCTCTTCCGAGAGCTAGAGGTGCGACAGGTTGCCCTGAGACATCTCATTCACTTCCTTAAGGAAATAGGGGATCAAAAGCTGCTATTAGATCTTTTCAGGTAAGAACTGATCATCTGGTCCAGTAAGTACATTAAGTATTTTGTTCAAAGCCCTCTGGAGAACACAAAGAAGACACTGTCTGTTCTGGAAATGCTTATTAGACAAGATATTGAAATGTGATGGGATAACTAGCACCACAGGCTGCGTTAAGGTAACTGTGTAGCAGGTGGTTCAGAACCGGTTCTGGAGTCAGACATACCTGCATCGAATACTGGCTCCACCATTAATTCATAGCATGACCTTGAGCAAGTTACCCAGCCTCTCCAAATATCAGTTTTCACATCAGTAAAATGGAGATGGTGATACCTATCCCACAGGATCATTATGAAGATGAAGAGTTAGTGTTGTTTAAAATACTTCCATAATGCCTAGTCTGCAGTATTAATATTTAATAAGCATTTTTAAAATAGAAGATCTATAATGAAGGTGCCTTTTTTAAAAAATTCTCACTCAAGGAGTGAGGATATTTTTTGTATTGATTCTAGAGAGAGTGGAAGGGAGCAAGAAGGGAGAAAGATTCAGGAGAGAGAGAGAGAGAGAGAGAGAGAGAGAGAGAGAGAGAGAGAGAGGGAGAGAGAGAAACATTAATGTGACAGATACACATCGATTGTTTGCTTCCTACACCCGTCCCAAGTGGGGGCGGGGATCGGACCTGCTACTCAGAGACGTGCCCTTGATTGGTGCAAAGGCCGTTGCTATAACTACTGAGCAATGCCAGCCAGGCCGGGAGGTATCTTTTATTACGAGCCCCAGGGCTGAAGTTACTTTTTATTACAGTGTTGGTAGTGAGAAGTACAGGAAGAGCAGAAGAAGCAAATGTAACTTTTAGTTCAGCCTTGTGGATAGCCTTGTGGAAGTGGTTAGGAATTGAGTTGGGCTTATGAGACGAGGCAGGATTCTGATTGGTGGAGAGGTCAGAGGTAGGCATATCTGCTGGGGTTGGAGAGTGGGTTGGGAAGGGGGTATCTTCTCTCCTATTTTCCTTTCCTATTTCATTCCCATCAGTAGGTTATTTTTTACCTTTAGGCTATGTGTGTATATTATGTTCTTTCTTCAGTGTCAGAGAAGGGGTTGGAACCTCTCTTGAGGCTGACGTGTGGCCTAGGGTAACTCCATTTACCAGTGACTTCAGCATAGTGATGAGCTGCCCCAAAGACTAAGGTGGGGAAAGCAGATCACCTGATTAGAGTCAAAATACAGATGGTTAGCCATGAGTTTTCAGAAGGCACATTGATCGAGGCAAGGTGTTCTCTCTCCTTCCCTCTTTCCAGTCAACAGGGCCTCAGTAAGCCTCACCTCTATGGCAAAGCATGATGTTAAGTATAGTGGAACATTCAGAGTGCAAAGGGATCAGAACATCAAAGTCCTTGTTGTCTGAGGCCTTCCCACCTTTTGGGAGAGACAAAACACACTTAACACTGTACATGAAAACAAGAGAACAGCGTGGGAAATCTGTTCGGGAATCGGCAGAGAAGGAGAGTGCTTGACTCTTCCTCAAAGGGTCCATGGCATTACTGTGGGATAAGGAGGCTCTGACCTTCCCATGAGCCCAGGTAACCCTACAGTTACTAGTGCCCTGCTTTTTTCTCAGCTAGAAAGATCAGGGAATACTGATTGCTTGTCCACCATGTTTTCAAAGGGTTGCTGTGGTAGAAAGTTTATGAAGACAAGAGTTTATCTTATGTATGGAGTCAAATGAGTTTGAATTGTGTTCTCTTAGAGCAGCTGTCTTATTTTGTGAAGTTACGCTGCCACATGTCATTAGATTAAAATGCCCTGTTCCTTCTGCTTCTTCCCAGGTTCCTAGATAGAACAGAAGAGCTTGCGGTAAGTATGGCCTTTGTTTCAGTTGGCGTCTTATTTAACTGAAATCTAAGCCAAAACTCAGTCACCAGGATTCCAGAAAAGATTGAACATATTTCTTTTCCATTTGTATTGATTATATTCAGAAGAGAGAGAGACATCTAGGAATTCTGGAAACTTAGTCCATATGATTATTGTTTTGATACATTTTTTAAATTGGGCTTTAAATTTTAAAAAATAAATGAAAATTGGCTCATCAGTTTGCAATTTTGTTTGTTTCTTTTTAGTTGTTTTCAATTCCTGTAGGAGCTTTTGGATTTTGGCTTCTAATTCTAAAGAAGATGCTGGCCCTGGCTGGGTAGCTCCGTTGATGAGAGCATTATCCTGATATGCCAAAGTTAAGGGTTTAATCCCTGATCAGGGCATATGCAAGAATCAACCAATGAATGCATAAATAAGTAGAACAACAAAATTGATGTTTTTCTCCCTTTCTCTCTCTCAAATCAATCAATAAAAAAAAGAAAAGACACTATTGAAAGCTAAGAGGGATAAGAAGCCAGATATATGTCAAGAAGGAAGAGAGGTCAAGCTGGTGGCACACCCAGCACACACTTTAGCTAGAGCTCAGTGACTGAATGTTAAAATAGATTTCTGACAGATTTTCACCATTATAGAGTGAATTTCTGGAATATGAGAATAAATCTGAAATTTAACCAAAAGTTTAATTGTATTCCTAAAACTTTAGTGATCCATTTTAAAATATATTTTTATTGATTTCAGAGAGAAAAGGAGAGGGAGATAGAGACATCAATGATGAGAGAGAATAAATGAATGGCTGCCTTCTGCACACCCCCACTGGGGATCGAGCCCACAACCTGGGCATGTGCCCTTGACTGGAATAGAACTCGGGACTCTTCAGTCTGCAGTCTGACGCTCTATCCACTGAGTCAAATGGCTAGGGCCATTTCTTTTCTTTTCTTTTTAAAAAAAATATATTTTATTGATTTTTTACAGAGAGGAAGGGAGAAGGGTATAGAGTTAGAGAAACATCAATGTGAGAGAAACATTGATCAGCTGCCTCTTGCACACCCCCTACTGGGGATATGCCTGCATCCAAGGTACATGCCCTTGACCAGAATCGAACCTGAGACCTTTCAGTCTGCAGGCCGACACTCTATCCACTGAGCCAAACCGGTTTTGGCCTAGGGCCATTTCTTGAAGTTTGTTATAGTGTGGGGCTGAACTTCCCAGCACTGTCTGTGGCAGGATTGTTCCTTGAGTCACTGTACAGCACGTGTGTGGTGAGAGCAGTGCTCATGTTTGCCTGGCACATTTAATAATGTTGTTAAACTGTTTGCACAACAGAGTATAACTCAGGAAAATATTTTTAAATAATATTCTGTAAAAGGAACATGGACTTAATATTTAAGGCAGGATAAAGTCTCAAAAAAATGCTTTATCTTATCTGCTGAAAATGATTGGCAGTTTGTAGTAATCATTTTGAAAAATCTTTGTTTCTATTTTTAATCTTCATAGATTTGAAACTATAAGGAATTTTTTTCATATGGCATTCTTATAAAGTTTGTTGTTTTGAAGTTTGATTAGTGAAAATAAATGTGGTTTGGGTTACTCATTTTTATTTATAACTTTATTATTTTTTGCATGTACTCTATTATTCTGAGTGGCCATGTTGTTATGATTTCTGAACGCTTAATAATCTGGCCACTCAGTGTATACTATATAATCCTATATAATAAAAGGCTAATATGCAAATTGTCCCCTCACCAGGAGTTCGACCAGCAGGCAGGCTGGCCAACTGCCCATGTCCCCTCCCCCTGGCTAGGCTGGCTGTACCCCACCCATGCACAAATTCATGCACCAGGCCTCTCTAATATCTATACTAAGTGGCCAGATTATTATGCGTTTAGAGATCATAATAATCTGGCCACTCAGTGTATGATTGAATTGAATATGTTTTATTATAGATCAGCATGCCCAATAAAACTTTCTGCAATGATGGGAATATTCTGTATCTGTGATGTGGGAGCCACAGATCACATGTAGCTGTTGAGCACTTAAAAAATGACTAGTGCAACTAAGGACCTAAATTTCTTACTTTTTAATTGGCTTAAATTTACATGTAAACAAACATGTGGCTATTGGCTACCATATTATATATTGCAATTATAGATAAACCAAAGAATGACTTTTTTGGTAAATATTTTTAAAATTGATTTTTAGAGGAAGGGAGGGGGAGAGAGAGAAAGAGAGAAACATGGTTGTGAGAGCAAGAAATGGATCAGCTGCCTCCTGCATGCCCCCATCTAGGATGTAGCCTGGACATGTGCCCTGACTGGGAATTGAACTGACAACCTTTTGGAGCACAGGACAGTGCCCAACCAACTGAACCACATTGGCCAGGGCCCAAAGAGTAATTTCAAATCACTCTTTGCCCTCTCCATCCCCACATCCAATCCATACCAAGAAGGAATATCTGATAATGAAGAATTTAGCTTTAAAAATGTGTGTGTGTGTGTGTGTGTGTGTGTGTGTATTTGTTGTTGGTTTCAGAGAGGAAGGGAGAGGGAGAGAGAGAGAAACATCAGTGATAAGAGAGAATCATCGATCTGCTGCCTCCTGCATGTCCGCTACTGGGAATCGAGTGTGCAACCCGGACATATGCTCTGACCTGGAATCGAACCATGATCTCCTGGTTTATAGGTTGATACAACCACTGAGCCACACTTGCTGAGCAAGAATTTAGTTTTTAGGCATGGAAAGTCTGCTTAAGGAGTTAACTCCCCCTTCTAAGGAGACAAACTAGCTCACAGCCTTTCTGTTTTGTTTTGTTTTGTTTTGTTTTTTTAAGCTGTCCCATTATCGAGAGCACTTGAGCATTCAGGACCCTGAGAAACGGAAAGAATTTCTTAAGACCTGCATCGGGTAAGTATGGAGGAAAAATGTTTTTAAGTATAAATACTCACATGCAGAGGAGTTCAGTGACTAAAAGAGGGTGGAATGGATAGATAGTTGAAGGGAAAGGCTAACACAATAGTTCATACAAGTATCATTAAAAATTGTCTTACTTGATGGTTTGAAATACTAGTCCCCAATAGGATTTTCATTGATTGGTGCTAAATTAAGGAAAATAGACAATATATAGAAGTGTTGTTTTTTTTTTCTTTTTTCTTTTTTTTTCCTTTTTCTTTTGAAAGCTACATTTATTTAATTGAAAGACTGCTTTTTATTCTGGGATTTTTCCCCCCTCTACCACCTCACCCCCCACCTTCCCACTCCCAAACACACATACACTTTTTGATAATAAAATTGGTCATAATTATTTATGACCATATGTATTACAATAACAGTGGGAAACACTTTACCTTATATATTATTTTCAATGTTATTGGTCCTTGAACCCCAAAGTTCAAGAACCACTGATTCGGTACAGGCTTTGACCGAGAATATAAGTCCCTGTGAAAACCAGCCCCCACATCACTCTTCCAGTGATTGGGCACTCGCTGCTCTTGAAAGTAGTTCATTTTATTGTTGGACAACCTTCCTGGTTGGAAAGTGCTTCCTATATTGAGCCAAATCTTGCTTTCCTGAATCTAAAACAGGTGTAGATTCTGCCCAGTGGACCTTGCTTCTCCAGGTTCAGTGTTCATAGTGGTTCCCATCATTCCTCATGTGATGTGATTGTCAGGTTTCACATTCAGAAATTCATTTATGTCAA
Source organism: Pipistrellus kuhlii (assembly GCF_014108245.1). Classification (NCBI taxonomy): domain Eukaryota; kingdom Metazoa; phylum Chordata; class Mammalia; order Chiroptera; family Vespertilionidae; genus Pipistrellus; species Pipistrellus kuhlii. The sequence goes on from NW_023425404.1 coordinate 9,814,405, forward strand.
TGCCATCTTCACGTTTAATCTTATCAAATCAAATACTGAGTTATGTCCTATGGCCTCTGGTAATCAAAGAGAAAAGGTAGAGTAGTGAAGCAACTGGGACCTATTTTCATCTCTTTTCTCTTAAAAATTGGCTGTGGCTCACATTTAATCTGGCATAGTATAAATGAATTTCAGTATTCCTCCTGGAATGAGTGGAGTAGGAAAATAAGGCCACAGTATCTGAAGGGTAGATCTGTGAACTGGGAGTTTAAAATCTGGCTTCTGTTCCTGGCCTTACCCAATGACTTGTCATGTGCCTTTTAGGTAAGACACTGTCCCTCAGCTTCTTCATGTGTAAAAATATAATGAAGTATTGAAGATAGGACCTTTGACATTTGTGTGAATCTTTGAGGTCTATACCAGTCTACAAACATACCACCATGCCATGTAATTTACTTTTACCTTATTACTCTACAGTAAAAGGACACCTCACAAATGTAAGTGAACCTAAAGGAGAGTTAAACGTTGACATTAAGCAGTGACATTGACCAAAGTGCTTCCCTGGGATGTAGCTGAGCAGTTGGCTGGGCTCCCTCCTTAGCCAGGTGACTCACCAATCATTACAACTCCCACAGTAAGAGGATTCTACAATAATTCATTCCTCAACAAAATCACTAATGGCTACATACATTTTGTCAATTTTCAGGATACCTCTTCAGTTGGCAAAAACTTTAAATGCAAAATCCCAGCCAAAGCTCTGCTCTATTTTCTGCTTTCTCTCTCTCTGCCTTTTGGGGATGTTCCAGAGGTGAATTGAGATTAGATTTATGAAGCACCATGAGCCTCTTATGTTATAATAGTGATTTGGTCTAATTGGGTTTGTTTCCTGTCTGAGTAGAGAAAGAGGTACTAACCTTTGGCCCTCTATCAGTTTGCCTTTTTCAGTGGAAGATGCTGCACACATACAAGACCATTACACACTCCTGGAACGTCAAATCATTATTGAGGTTAGACTCCTCATATCTGTGTTTTCTGCTTCAGCGCCAAAGCTCAGTGCCATCAGCCTCTAGGACACATCTGTGCTCTGCCCACATATGTCATTTCCTGTTACAGTCTCTAAGGGCCTTTCGTTTTCTCCCTCTCCACCATAACCCCTTCCCTACATTGTCCTCAGCATCTTTTTCTTCTCACCTGCAGCTAACCTAGAAGTATTTCCTCTTCATCCCAGAGTTCCCATTGCATTGTCACTTCTCTGTCTGCCTCCATCCAGCTTGGGTCTATCTCCTTTTAGGCTAAAATGGTGGGTTATCCTAGGCCATTTCTTTTTCTCTTCCTTGCCTCTTTCCTAGGGTAGCATTAAGTTTCTCTCTGCTTCTACCGCATGGACATAGTTCTTTTTATCACTTGGCTCTCTCCACTACAGGCAAATGACCGCCATCTAGAATCAGCAGGACAAACTGAGATCTTCCGGAAGCACCCCCGCAAAGCTTCCATCCTCAATATGCCACTAGTGACGACACTCTTCTACTCCTGCTTCTACCACTACACAGAGCCCGAGGTACAGGCAACACGGGAAAGACCCCCACACTCCCATTGCACAGAGGAACGTAGCTCGAAGTCAGTATTTTGATGTACCCTGTTATCAAGGGGTGCGTGTAGCTCTTGGAAGTCCACCTGGAGGCTTTCCTGGCCCTCCGGGGTGAGCCAGGAGGGAAGAGGGGTTTGTGAGGCTTGTGTGGTGTCCGGTGAACTGGCCTATAGCATAGCACGTTCTGTCTCAGCAGAGCTGGTCCCACAGCGGGCTCTGTTCAAAGGCCCGTAAATGCACATGGACTGACACAGAAGAGCAGCAGGGTGTCAGGTAACTGGATGTTTGAACACATTTTGTAAAATTTAACGATCACAAGTGGATGTTTGGATTAGCCTGAAATTGGGAAAAATACTATATTTATTAACCCAGTCTTGTTAAGCCGGGTTGCATGATACCTGATGGAGCTTTGCTCTTAAAATAATTTCTGGGTTTAATTGGTTACAGAGTAAAATGTAGAGAGTCTAGTCAGTACAAAAGGATTGGGTGGTATTTGGGAAAGTCGGTAACACTACAGTTCCTTCTCTACTTTCACCCTAGGGGACATTCAGCAGTCCAGTCAACCTGAAGAAGACATTTAAGGTAGATATAAAATGGTCGGTGCTTTGGTAAATGTGGTATCAGGGTAACTATGTGGAGTGGATGTTGCTTCGTTAGTGTCTTATATTCAAGGTTAAAGGTGGCAAGGAAAGTGTTTGTAGGGAGTGAGATAAGGCTCTAACTGAATGGCCTACCTCAGTGCTGGAGCTTGGAAACTACGGGGTTCTTGGTGACCTGAGAGACTTACAGATTTTTTAAGAGTCAGAATCAACACTATGGTATATTTTGCCTACCTTTTCCAGAATTCTCAAGTACCTCCTCTGGCACATTCTTACTACCTCTTAAATTCTTACGCTGGTCTCTGCTTTCTAGATCCCAGATAAACAGTATGTGCTGACTGCCTTGGCCGCCCGTGCCAAGCTCCGGGCCTGGCATGATGTAGATGCTCTCTTCACCACAAAGGTGAGTGCCTGGATCCCTGTTCTATGGAAATATTCCTCCTGTTGCTCTGCAACCTGTATTTCTTCCATGGTCCCCTTCACTACTAAAATTTCCTAAAACCTGTCTTTTTTTTTACTCTCCATCATTCCTGGTTTAGTAATATAGTGTCTGGCTAGGGCTGGTGGTGTAATTGGCCCTATAGTTTTTCAGATGGTGAAGTATTAGTGTCTTCAAATTATTTCCATGGCATAATTTGGGGTGTTTTTCTTTCTTGAGAGTCTGCAAGCTACCCAGTATCTTTGTAATACATTCCCTTTTTTGAAGTATATGTGTGTGTGGTGGGGGTGTTGTTAAATAAACAAATTAATTTTTATTGCTTGCAACTAAGAAATATAAATGGTGTGTTCAATTTGAGCTATAATCAAGATGACAGATGAACCCTGGCCTGTTTGGCTCAGTGGATAAAGCGTCAGCCTAGGAACTGAAGGGTCAGGTTCAATTTCGGTCGGGGGCGAATGCCCAGGTGGCGGGCTCAATCCCCAGTTGGGGACTTGCAGGAGGCATCCGATCCATGATTCTCTCTCATCATGGATGTTTCTCTCTCTCACTCTCTCCCTCTCCTTTCCTCTCTGAAATCAATAAAAATATATTATTAAAAAAAAAAGATGACAGCTGAAACCGGTTTGGCTCAGTGGTAGAGCGTCGGCCTGCGGACTGAAAGGTCCCAGGTTCGATTCCGGTCAAGGGCATGTACATTGGTTGCGGGCACATCCCTGGTGGTGGGTGTGCAGGAGGCAGCTGGTCGATGTTTCTCTCATCGATGTTTCTAGCTCTCTATCCTTCTCCCTTCCTCTCTGTAAAAAAAATCAATAAAATATATTTTAAAAAAAAAAGATGACAGATGAAAAGAAAAATTAACTTTATAATTCAACTAATACATATATGCATGTACTAGTAATAGTATACTACATATAGCATATGCAAAAAAAAAGTAACATTAATGTAGTACTCTAATCATATAGAAAGTGTGTAGTAAATTAGCTCTTAGAGCTGTTTCTGTTTGTTCTTGTGTTTGTTTGCTGTGAAGGATCTTGCATTGCATTTGGTTGTCATATCTACTGGTTGACATTTTAAATACTGACTTTTTTCCATTATGGGTTAAAGAAGTTTCTGTTTTTCCCCCTTTGCTGGTTATTTAATTAGCTGCATTAACTACCAAAGCAATAGTGTCTGTGTCCAAATGAAACACTGTATGGAAGTATCAAGAGTAAAGAGTGACGTTTCTCTTCCACCAACTGCCTGCTCCTAGTCTCACCCCCTTCCTCAAGGCAGATGCCACTGGAAGTTTGATGGCTGCTTTCCAGATCTCTCCTCATGAATTTACAAAGAAACATCTTTGTCCTAGCCGATTAAGTTCAGAAGATAGAGCGTTGGCCTGTGAACCAAAGGATCCGGGGTTTGATTCTGGTCAAGGACATGTACCTTATTACAAACTTCTCCCCAGCCCGGGCCCGGGTGAGGGCTCATGCAGGAGGCAACCAATTGATGTATTTCCCTCACATTGAAGTTTCTCTGTCTTTTCTTCTCTCTTCCACTCTCCCTAAAAACCAATGAAAAAAAAATACAAAGAAACATCTTTATATAAATGTAAGTTTGTCTCAGTGGATAGAGTATCAGCCTGTAGACTAAGGGGTCCTATGTTTGATTCCGGTGAAGGGCACATGACCAGGTTGCAGGCTCGATCCCCAGGAGGGGGCAGGCAGGAGGCAGCCGATCAATGATTTTCTCTCATTGATGTTTCTATCTCTGTCTCCCTCTTCAATTAAGGTAAAGAATAGGACTTATTTCCTAGATAAGTTCATATTACAAGTATGGCTATGTAAATTACTTAATTCATTTAGCTTATTATTTTACACTTTTCTGCATAAGTGCCTATAAATCTAAGAACTTTTCATACCTCTGACTCTTTCCCTCCTCCCTCTCAAGTTTCTTGCCTTTTCTCATCTCTCATTTCCCAGTTCCCCACCCCAGTCCATCCACTCTCACCATCACATTATTCTAGGCTGACTGTAAAATGCAGGGAGACGAGCTCAGGGTGTGTTGTTCATGTCCAGCCTACCTACTCCTGCCATCTTCTTTCTCAGAACTGGCTGGGCTACACCAAGAAGAGAGCACCCATTGGCTTCCATCGGGTCGTGGAAATTCTGTACAAGAACAATGCCCCCGTCCAGGTAATGGCTCCTGAACAGAGTTGGGGACAGGATCCTCTAGGAGACCTAACTTATAGGCTCTTACTGGCCAGGAGACCTGACCTGTTCTGTTCTGTTCTGTTCTCCCCTTAAAGGAGAGTATTGGTCTTAACGTAGGACAGGCCAGGGAGAGACATTCTCCTTTGCCCTTTAGAAGTAACCTGCCCTTTCTGAGGAGCACCCACTGGGTTTAGCCTCTGTGGAGTACTGCCATATTGATGAAATGATACAAAAGGAGAACTCACTGAGAAGGGACATCAGGGCACAGTGCAGATCAGGTGTGGAGCATTCCTGTTGCTGGCCTGGGTATCCAGCTCTGGACTATGGAGGAGCATGCTCTTCCCTGCTTTCCTGGGGGGTGCGGAACGCTGCTTGGGGTCCACCTCATTCCCATCACAGAACTGGTCCTGTGGTTGCTGATGGGAATTGTAGACATCAGATGTTGTAGATGAACTCGTTTGCCTTCTTCAGGATTTTTTTTCTACTTTTCAGAGTTCTGCAAATCATTAATCAGAAGTACCTCTTCCCACAGATATTACAGGAGTATGTCAATCTAGTGGAAGATGTGGACACAAAGTTGAACTTAGCTACGAAGTTCAAGTGCCACGATGTCGTCATTGATGTGAGTCCCCAGGAAATAAGAACCCTGAGTTAGAGCCTCAGTGGAGAGTGGGGGTTAAGGTCTTCTCTGTCCTGGACCCTGAGATCCTGCCCTCAGTTTTGATGTTATGAGCAAAATGGTCTGGCAGGAGTTAGTTTGGAGGCCAGCACTCCTAGGCTATTTTCTCACCTTCCGACTGGTTCCTCTGTGCTCTTATAAGTCTGTTGCTCAGAGAACTCATAGAACTGAATCAAGCCACATAAGCTCCGTAGACTTCACTCCATCATGAGGTTCTGAGGGGACTTGGCCCCTGTCACCCGTAGCTGCTTCTTGAACCTTGGCTCAAAGTGGAAGTAATAAAAAGCAGAAGATCTTCTTAGAGAAGGCTGATTTGGGATTCACTGCTTGTCTGTTTTGGTGTGCAGACTTGCCGGGACCTGAAGGACCGTCAGCAGTTGCTAGCGTACAGGAGTAAGGTGGACAAAGGATCTGCAGAGGAGGAGAAGATCGATGCCATTCTCAGCAGCACGGTAAGTGGGGCAGCTACCCCTCCACAGCCTCGGGAGACGGACAGTTCTCAAAGTAGCATCAAGTGTGTAAAAGGGTAACCTGGGCACCTCCAGCTGAGACTTAACTGTAACTGCTTGAGAATTAAACCTAGCAGGTATGAGAGACTTACTAATGGCAATATAGGAACGAATGTTACAGATTCAGAACATCCGGGAATGGATATTACCTACCTGTTGGAAGTAAGAAGGGGGTGAAATAGATGTTAGCGATTTGGGAAACACAGCCTGCTTGTCTCTCGTAGCATGAAATTGCTGAGCTTTTTGTTAATGTTGATCTTAGCTCCATGTTAGATGTTTTGGGACCTATCTGGGGTCATTGAAAGCTAGTAAATCTTTTTTTTTTTTTTTTTTTTTTTTAATGATTGTTCAGCTATTTATTTTTAATCCTCACCCAGGAATATGCTTTTATTGATTTTAGAGAGAGGAAGATAGGGGGGAGAGAAAGAGAAACATTAAAGTGAGAGAGAAATATTGATAAGCTGCCCCCCCTACGCGCCATAACTGGGGATGTGTCCTGACTGGGAATCGATCCACACTAGTCCTTGCAGAAGCTAGTTTAATCTTGGCCCTGAGAAGGTTAGGACCAGAATAAATCCCCAACTCAGGCTTGTGACATACAGAATAGGGGTCTCGTTCGTATCTGAGTAAATGAACCCCACTATGTATTTTTTAAAATCTCCTGCCCCCCTCCATTCCTCTTTTCCTTACAGTACCTACCTGTGAGTCTTGTTTTATTGTATTCCCGTTATCTCTCTGTAGGGATCAGTGCAAAATGATCATTGTTTTTCCCCACAGCAAATTCGGTGGAAGAATTAAGTGGCATCAACTATCCTGAGACCTTCCTCGTTTCTTCCTTTTCTGCCTTTGAAAAGAGTGTACTCTCTTTTTTGTTTCGTTAATCCTCACCCGAGGATATTTTTTATTGATTTTTAGAGAGAGTGGAAGGAGAGGGAGAGACAGAGAGAGAAGCATTGATGTGAAAGACATACATTGTATGGTTGCTTCCTGCACTCGCCCAACCGGGGCTGGGGATCTGGCCTGCAACCAAAGTACATGCCCTTGACTGGAATCGAACCCAGGACTCTTCAGTTTGAAGCTGACAGAGCGTGCAGTCTCCTTTGGGAGAGTAACAGGAGCACATCGCTTGGGTCTGTCATCAACAGATGACACCTGCTACTCTTGGGACAGAAATGGCGCCTGAGCACTGGTCTTCTGTCCAAGGGCTATCATCTGAGGGCCGAGATCTAAAGCTTCGACTCGGGAATGATTCCCTCCACCTGGTGCTCACGTGAAAGTGGAGTCATTTCTAGACTGGGCCCGTTTGGGGCAAGATCTCTCTTGGTCTGAGAAAAATGACTGCTCTGCTAAAGAAGTCTCCTAGACTAAGAGGTGCAGCTATCATAGAGTGACCACTCAGTTCCTCTTAGCGACTATGACCCTGGACTTGGTGCTGGACGTGGCCAGTTCTGCTGTGAATGGAGTCAGAACAGAAATAAAATGGCTCTCTCCCAGGCTCCTCGGGAAGGGAGCCAGCCAATGTTGCAGGACCTGCCGGAGGTGCCCTCACTCCAGACTGCACGGAGCACTCCAAGTTATGACAGATGGCCCAGACGTTGTGTCTTCAGCCAGCTGTTCCCCGGTCTAGCCTCTGTTCAAGGACCTGTGGTTCCTCTCTCACCTGCAGACTGAGATGAGCTTGTGTGGGTGACGAGAACATCCCCATTGCCTTTCCCTCTAACTCTCCTGCCCCAGACTGCCCGCCTGTGTGGAACTTAGCTTCAGCAGTACTGAGCTCTCCCGTATGCAGAGCTCTCTGTTTCACTAGGAGCCTCCAGAAGTTCCAGCAGAGCTGACCTCAGCAGCATTTCTGACTGTTAGGATACTGAGATGGAGGCTTTAGTATCACACTTGGTTTTTAAAAGGATGTTCTGTAATGCTAGATGCCTGCCCTATTCAAAGTTAACCTCTCTTTGTGACTGGCCTGGGTTTCCCCAGACATGTGTAGGTTCCTAATAAAGCTCTTTCTTCCTTGGTGCCTTCTGTTTCCCTCCGGTTGTTTTGTGCAGAACAAAGAAATAATTGCCCAGTCTCTTGGGACCACTACCCGTCTGCCTCAGTGACTGCAGTCAGCAGCCTACCAACACATGTCAGGTTATGGAGCACTGGTGCTTAGAGAGAGCAGGGCCTTGTGGTTAACAGAAGGAGACCTGAGCTGGGGATCAAAAGACCCGGCCTCTTGTCCCGGCTCTACTGACAAGCTGTGTGATGCGGGGTGAGTCCCTCTCTCTCTGGACACATGATCCTAATCTGTAATAGAAGGGCACAATTCTCTCAAAGCTTGTAGGATCCTGTCTCCTGTGACTGGAGTACAGAGACACACACAGGCTTTAAGGCAATGTAGTCCTCAAGTGGGTGCAATTTTCCCCCCCAAGAGACCTGTGCCAATGTCTGGAGACACTTTGTTGCCACAACTGGATGGTACTACTAATGGATAGAGGCAAGCAATGCTGCTAAACATCCTACAGTGCACAGCACAGACCCCGTAACACTTACCCAGCCCCAGATATCACTGATGACAATGCTGAGAAATCCGGCTTTAAGGAGACTGGACTCCAACGCTTGCCTCTCCACTTTGCAGTCCTCTTTGTGATTCCGGGTAACCATGTTTGTCTCCTCCCCTCATCATCTCTTTTGCTGTGAAGGATTAGGAGTTTCATTCGCTAGCTTGTGCTAAAGTTATTGGCTGGTCTTCAAACATTCATAGCTTTAGTAACTGGTGTATTAGGGTTCATTTAGAGAAGTAGACTGCTGGGAGTATGTAGTCTGTGTCTGTCAATCTAACCTATATGTGAGATTTATCCCCAGGATTCGACCTTATTCAAGGATGGCAGTTACTTAAATGGTCTCTGGAAGGTTGTCTGCGTGTCTGGTGGTAGAGATGGGAATCCATGAGGCAGGCAGTGGGGAAGGAGAGATGGGAATAAAGTGAGGGGCGAGCAAGGACAAGCTGGAGCCCACTGGGCCGGACTGGCACCCGTGTCAGTGCTCACTTTGATGAAGTGGGTGTCCTGCAGGAGAAGCTCGCTGGAGGCACTTGTCACTGAGCTGAAAGCAGCCCTGGCCCAGGTGGGTGAAAAGCTGCAGGAGGATCAAGGCGAAGGGAGCAGTTGCAGGCCCAACTGCTGCCCCATCTCCAAGAGGGTCCCCAGCAGACACCGAAGTGTCTGTGCCTCCTTTACAGGCATCACCACAAACTGACCACTGCTTCACTTCCACCTTCTGGACCTTTCCCAGAAGTCTCTCCTGTGGCACATCTGACTGGAAATGTACAGAGGAGGAAAGTCTGGAAAATGTAGGTCATGTAGCCCCCTTGACGTATTACAAAGCTACAACCACTGGCTCCCAATTTTGAAACGAGGGAAAAATGGGCCTAGCATCCGAGCTTGCACAAGTTAACCTGTGCCAAAGTGATCTTGCTGAGCTGGGACGTCTGAAGTTCTCTTTCCTTTGGAGCAGGAAACATCACTCACAAAGTAAGGATGACCTACCCACTGTTTTGGTCTAAGGAAGTGTTTCTTAGACTTTACTTCAAAGTGCTGGAGACTTTGTTTTTAAAGGGATTGGGAGAGTAATATAACAGCCCCCCTATAAAAGAGATTAGAGAAGCCAGATACAGAAACTTCCCTATTGTGACTCCATTCTTGTGAAACATCCAGAAAAGGTAAATTCATAGACAAAAAGCAGATTGGTGGTTGCCAGGGGCTGATTGGAGGGTAGAGTAGGGAGTAACTCCCTGATAGGTACAGGGTTTCCTTTGTGTGGGGATGAAAAAGTTTTGGGGCTAGAGAGAGGTAGAGGGTGCACAACATTGTGAATGTACTGAAATTGTTCACTTTTTAAAAAATATATTTTATTGATTTTCCACAGAGATGAAGGGAAAGGGATAGAGAACTAGAAACATTGATGAGGGAAACATCGACCAGCTGCCTCCTGCTGGGGATGTGCCCGCAGCCAATGTACATGCCCTTGACCAGAATCAAACCTGGGACCTTTCAGTCCGCAGACCCACGCTCTATACACTGAGCCAAACCAGTTTTAGCTGAAATAATTCACTTTTAAATGTCCAGGTTATGTGAATTTCACCTAAATAATTTTTTATTTAAATGCAAATCCTATTTAAATGCAGATGAGTAATTCTAAATTCTGGTCTCAATATCACTATTGTTATACAATAGAGTTTGAAATATCATTGATTTTCCCCAGCTTTACTGAGGTATAATTGTTAAAAGTCATATATATTTAAGGTATACAACATAATTTGATATCGTGAAATGATTACTACCATATCAAGTTAATTAACATACCCATCATCTCATAGTTACCTTTTGTGTGATGAACACACTTTAAGATCTACTCTTAGCAAACTTCAAGTATACAATACAGATTATTAACTGCTAGAGACCCGGTGCACGAAATTTGTGCAGGGGGGTGTGTGTGTGTGTCCCTCAGCCCAGCCTGCACCCTCTTTAATCTAGGACCCCTAGAGGAATGTCTAACAGCCTGTTTAGGCCCGATTCCATGGGATCAGGCCTAGACAGGCAGTTGGACATCCCTCTCATAATCCAGGACTGCTAGCTCCCAACTGCTTGCCTGCCTGCCTGCCTGATTGCCCCTAACTGCTTCTGCCTGCCAGCCTGATCACCCTCTAACCAGTCCCTGCCAGCTTGATCGATGCCTAACTGCTCCCCTGTTGGCCCAATTGTCCTTAATTGCCCTCCCCTGCCATTCTGGATACCTCTAACTGCCCTCCTCTGTAGGCCTGGTCACCCCCAACTGCCCTCCCCTGCTGGCCTGGTTGCCCCCAACTGCTATCCCTTGCTGGCCACCTTGTGTGTTGGGAGTGGCGGTCAATTTGCATATTACCTCTTTATTATATAGGATATTCACCATGATGTACATTACATTCCCTGAACTTATTTTATTCATTGATTTCTTAAAAATAAAAAGTATTTGAAAAATAACTTTGAGTAGTTCTAAGACCTGTATAGTATCCTGGTCTAGAGAAAAATCTAGAAGTCCAGAACAAAGGACTTCTAGAACCTTCTGTTGGGAAAAGCAGAATCTTGTACTGCCCTGGTGTAGAACTTCTAGCTAAAAGTAGTGAAAGGATTTTGTGTCCTCATGTTACAGGAAAACCTCTAGGTGAGACTGGCCCCTTTAAGACTCTGAGGCAAGTAATTTGGTAGCTAAGGAGTCATAATGGCAATTTTCTTGGGTAGTTCTCCCTGGAAATGTAGTTCTTACCTTGAGGACCAGAAGTAATGAGGAGCAGAGCCATCTCCTCATTTGGATTGGTGAGAGAGCTCTATGTAAATGTGCTTACACTTCTTTGGCTTCCTTTCCTAAAGTCTAATGTCTCTGAGACCATGGTATTTCATTTGGGCTCTTTTCTGTTCTGTGGGAGAATACAAGGCTTAGTGAAAGAGAAGACTTTCTGTGAAATATGGATTAAGTGCTCCGTCCTATTTCTAAAACAAGAGGGAACGGGAGGGAGAAAGTCTTACCCCAAGAGCACCTGTGAACCCCATTGCGAATGTAAATGCATTCTGCTGAGAGATGTGCCGATGGAGGAACATCACTCTGGATTTTTTTTCACGAATCCAGGTATTCTTGATTAGTGGACAGTCAGTGCTTAGGACTTCTCACGCTGAAACAGAGAAGTGGATGAGAGTTGTGAGTTCAGGACTCGGAGTAGACACTGTGTGTGCCCAAGTCCTAAGTTCTCACCACCATGAGAACTTAGGACTTGGACACACACACCCTCCTTCATAGACTCCCTCTTCTTCCAGGAACGGGAACCAAATTGATCCGTTGCTGGAGTTGGCTTAGAGATGGACATGCTAAGGGACCTTAAGACCTTGCAATTTGAGTATGGGATTGAAGAGGAAGACCGCTGCTGGCTGTATTTGCAGGGTCGTTATCAGGGGCGGTTGACTGAGGCCTGTGCCCATGCAACCTTCCTCTGCAAACTACTCCGTGATTTGAGGTAAGCGAGGTTTCCAGGGTGAGACAGATGGAGAAGAATCTCACTGCAAAGACTCCAAATGACTTTATCTTTTTATATTGGAGAATAACTTTGGTGTCTTCCTACCTTTTCCAACTCACAGCCTATTATTCCTGGTCTGAAAACACCAGAGAAATGCATACTGGAGTCCCTTGGCTGTGGTTCTGTCATAAAGCATGGATCAGTGGTAATTTCCTTTCAGTGGGTGCATTGATTAAATAATAAATTCACTCATCCCACCATTCATTCATTCACTCATGGAGATGAACAATGACTTGTCATTCCATGAAGAAGGTGTAAGTTCCTTTTTATGGGGCTAATAGTGGAATGTTCCTTCATAGGAAAGCCATCTTAGACTCTGGGTCCCTATGACCAGATGACTTGCTTGAAACCAGAACACTGATTTACAGAGAAAAATCTCAGACCATCCTGGCTTCTGCTACTTAATACTGTACAATGTGGCTTCAGATACTTAAATAGAAGTCATGTGAGAGCCAGGTACCTAGGTCTAAGCTCTCGGGTTCTGTAACACTAGGGTTACTCTTGGAGTCTTTGAAAGCGCCCACCCCCCATCCACCCGCTCCCCCTTCCAGTCTACTTCTTAGTCTACTTTTGTTGCAATTAGATTAACTCCTTGTTGATGGATCTAGACCTGAAATAAACATGTTATAGATACAGCAGCATTTTCCCAAGGAGGCAGGCTGCTCAAGGAGTTTGCTGATTGGTTGACTGATAAGAAGCATAAACCTATTGTTTAATTCAAGGTGAGTGATGAGAAACTGATATGTGAAGCTTCCAGGAAGGATTTTATATTTGGAAGGGTCAGGCTCTGAGAGAAAATGCTCTCCTGTCAGCCGAGAGAGAAGCCTTATAGAATGTGGCTTGTGATGCTTATAGGGAAACTCCAGAATTTTGATTTTTATTCTTTTATTTTGTCGAGCTTTAATTTCTCAAAAACTAAATATGGAACAAATATAAGGCTGTCATGTAACAACATAAAACAATGCCTGATGTATTCTGAGGTCAGACTTTGTTTATCTTGGGCCAAGGAAATACACCCAGAACCAACAGTAAGTGAAGTGAGCCTCTGGAAAGAGAGGGCTCCAATCCTTGACCCTCAATTTCTTAGGTCTGTTTTCCCTCATTATAAACCATTGTCTTTTATAAATCATAGGTTTGAAAAAAACTAAGTTACCTGGTTTCCTGGATCTGTGCAGAACTGAAGCAGCAAACTGGAAAGAATAGGAGTGTGGCCGGAGATGGGTGCTGAGCTCACCCTGGTGGCAATGGAAATTGGCTGCTGTCTGCACAGGAAACAGGGAACAGGCCCGTGTTCCAGGATGATGTACAACAGTGGCTGCTCACAACGATGGTCCTGCGTCAAAAAATGGTTTAACATTCAGACCTCATGTTTAAAGCACTCAATAAAGTAACAATGATAAATGCTTTAATGTAATTATAAATATACATCACCAGCTCAAAACCTGGCATCTTATTCAAGTGGGGTGAAACCAGAGGCATTCCCATGAAAATCAGGAACAACAGACATGAAAATGCACTATTCCTACCACACATTTCACCAAGAAGATGTTCACTTAAAAATGTTTTAAACCAGTGTTGGTCCTTTGAAGGGGTATGCTTTACTTTCTGGAAAATTCACTCATGGAGCACATTTTATTCCCTAGTGATGCTGCACGAGTGCTTCTCTTGACTCCTTAAGGTGCCCCAGGCTGCCATCTGAGGAAGTCAGAGCAGGGAACATCAGAGGTTGACAGGCAAGAAGAGAGCCAGGGTGAGCATGAATTTATGCATGTATCTGTGTGTTCGATTTCCAGAAAATTAATATATGAGATGCAGGTTTCCAGTTACCGTTCCGTTGGATCGCGTTACACCACTCCTAAAGATGAGTTAAAGGTGGGCATCATTGGAGGCGGCCATCTTGGGAAGCAACTGGCTCAAGTACTGCTTCATCTTGTCCCCATCCCTCCTGAGAAGCTGTGGATCTCCACTCGGAGGCCCGAGGCCCTGGGTGAGGAGCAGTGTGCGGTAGGAAGGGGCGTGGGTGTGCCCTCGAGGCGTTAACGGGGCTTTTGAAAAAGGGGAACCCTCAGGTGCAGCGTGCTGACTTCTCAGCTTCCTGGTCTGAAAAGAGCTAGAAAGATGGTTTTTAACTGGTTCCTTAAAAGAACTTTCTTCTCCACTTAAAATGTTGTATAGCCATCTCTCTTCCTCGTGCCCTTGGTGGTGCGATATCTTTCTGGGTCTTCGATACAGAGCTTTCCAAATAGAGTTGAGCTCAGCCAGTGTGCTCAGTGGTTAAGCATCAACTTATCAACCAAGAGGTCAGGATTCGATTCTGTCAGGGCACATGCCCCAGTTGTAGACTTGATCCCCAGTAGATCCAGTGGGATTGGGTCTAAACAGATAGTTTAACATCCCTCAAGTGATCCCAGATTGGAGAAAGTGCAGGCTGGGCTGCGGGACACTCCCCCGCCCCTCCCCCATGAATTTCGTGCACCGGGCCTCTAGTCAATACATACTGAACTTATCCATCATCCTCAAAAGTTCCCTTGTAATTCCTATCTATCTCTCTAGAGCCCCCTACCTAGGAAACCACTGATCTGACTTCTGTCATCTGTCATAATTATTTGCATATTCCAAAACATTATACAAATGGAATCATATAGTTTTTACTGTTGTTTGGTCTGACTTCTTTCACTTTGCATAATTACTTTGAGATATAATCTTGTTTCATGTATTGATATTCTTTTTATTTCTGATTAATATTCCATTGTGTTAATATTCTAACTTACCTAGTCTTCTGTTGATGGACATTCAAGTTGTTTCCAGTTTGGGGCTATCCTATATAATAAAGATATAATATGCAAATGATTGTTACACTGTGAAGCTTAACGACTAGCCATGTAATGACCGGATCATGGATCAGCAGGAGAGTGGGGCAGTGAGCTACAAGCAGGTGGCAGAGAGCTACAGGAGCGGGCAGGGCAGGAAGCTATGAAGAGGAGCAGGGGGAGCTACAAGAGGGTGAGGCAGCGGGCAGAGAGCTACTGGAGGGCGGCAGCAAGCTACTGGAGAGCTACTGGTGCATGATTCATGTGCAGGGCTACTAGTTACAAATAAAGCTGCTATGAATATTTGTGTACAAATATTAGTGTGGAAAAATGCTTTAATTTTTTTTTTTGTACATACTTGGGAGTGAAATGGGGGTCATATGGTAGGAATATTTAATTTTTAAAGGAACTCTAATATTGTACATTTTTTTCAAATTGACTTCCAAAAAAGGTTGTTCAGATATAAACTTTCACCAGTGTTATATAGGAACACCTATTTCACTACATTTTTTTTTCCAATTCTGAGCCTGTTGTTGTTCCACTTATTTATGCATTTATTGGTTGATTCTTTTTAAAAAAAATATTTTATTGACTTTTTACAGAGAGGAAGAGAGAGGGATAGAGAGTTAGAAACATCGATGAGAGAGAATCATTGATAGGCTGTCTCTTGCACACCCCCTAATGGGAATGTGCCCACAACGAAGGTATATGCCCTTGACCGGAATCGAACCTGGGACCCTTCAGTCTGCAGGCCAACGCTCTATCCACTGGGCCAAACCAGTTTTGGCTATTGGTTGATTCTTGTATGTGTCTTGATTGGGGATTGAATCCATAATCCTGGTGTATGGGATTGACACTCTAACCAACTGAGCTATCCGGCCAGGGCCTGGGCCTCTTTTATTTATTTATTTTTTATTACTATTTTACTATACCTTTAAAATTTTTCTTATTTTAATATGCCTTTTACTGACCACTAGAATAATTTGATATTTTTATATGTTTATTGCTATTTTGTGTTTTTTGAGTTCTTTTGGTCCAATTTTTCTGTTGGCAAGCTTGTTTTTTTCTTATTCATTTGTAAATGTTCTTTCTAATTAAGGAAACATTTTAAAAAAATAAATCTTTATTTTTCAGGTTATTAAAGTTGTTCTTCTTTTTCCCCCCATAGCTCCCCTCCACCTGGTTCCCACCCCACCCCATGCCCTTACTCACCCCCACTGTCCTCATCCATAGGTGTATGATTTTTGTCCAGTCTCTTTCCACACCCCCTACATCCCTTTCCCCCAAGGATTGTCAGTCCACTCCCTTTCTATGTCCCTGATTCTATTATATTCACCAGTTTATTCTGTTCATCAGATATTTTATTCACTTGATTTTTACATTCACTTATCGATAGATATGTATTTGTTGTTCATAATTTTTATCTTTACCTTTTTCTTCTTCTTCCTCTTCTTAAAGAATACCTTTCAGCATTTCATATAATACTGGTTTGGCAGTGATGAACTCCTTTAGCTTTTTCTTATTTGTGAAGCTCTTTATCTGACCTTCAGTTCTGAATGATAGCTTTGCTGGGTAAAGTAATCTTGGTTGTAGTTCTTGCTATTCATTGCTTTGAATATTTCTTGCCACTCCTTTCTGGCCTGCATCGTTTCTATTGATAATCAGCTGACAATCATATGGGTATTCCCTTTTAGGTAACTAGCTGTTTTTCTCTTGCTGCCTTTAATATTCTCTCTTTGTCTTTTGCTCTTGGCATTTTAATTATGATGTGTTTTGGTGTGGTCCTCTTTGGATTCCTTTTGTTTGGGGTTCTGTGTGCTTCCTGGACTTGTAAGTTTATTTCTTTCACCAGGTGGTGGAAGTTTTCAGTCATTATTTCTTCAAATATGCTTTCAATATCTTATTAATTGTTTACAGAGAGGAAGGAAGAGGGATAGAGAGCTAGAAACATTGATGAGAGAGAAACATCGACCAGTTGCCTCCTACACACCCCCCACCGAGGATGTGCCCGCAACCAATGCACATGCCCCTGACCAGAATCGAACCTGGGACCCTTCAGTCCACAGACCGACACTCTATCCACTGAGCCAAACCAGTCTCTGTTTTCAATATCTTGCTATCTCTCTTCTTTTAGCTCCCCCATAATTCTGATGTTGGTATGCTTGAAATTGTCCCAGAGGCTCCTTACACTATTTTCTTAATCTTTCCTACAAACTCAATCCAGTTAGCTGTGTAATTTTAGCCCAGTTATATAACTTCTTGAAGACTCAGTTTCCTCATCTATAATATATGAATAATACTAGTCTCTGACTTGCCCTGGCTGGTGTGGCTTAGTTGGCTGTGCATGGTCCTGTCCACTGAAAAGTCATGGTTAATTCTCAGTCAGGGCACATGCCTTGGTTGTGGGATCGATCCCTGGTCAGGGTACATGTGGGAGGCAGCTAATCAATGTTTCTCTTAAACATCGATGCTTCTCTAAAGTCATTCTCTATATATAAAAGCCTAAGTGCTTGTCACAACTGAAACAATCAAATGGATGACTGAAAAGGCTGTGTGGGACAACCAGGCTGACAGGGGTATTAGTGAGGGACTACCAAAGGATCGCACAGCAGGCTGCATGGGGCAACCAGGCCAGCAGGGGGAGCAGTTAGGGGTGACCAAATGACTGAACAGGGGGGATAGTTAGGGGTGATCAGGCCAGTGGGGGTAGGGGGGCAATGAGGGGTGACCAGGCTGGCAGAGGGGGGGCAGTGAGGGGTGACCAGGCTAGCAGAGGGGATAGTTGAGGGTGACCAGGCCATTAAGGGGGGTAGTTGGGGTGACCAGGCCAGTTAGGAGGGATCAGGAAGGCAGGAAAGTGAGCAGTTAGAAGCCAGTCATCCTAGATTGTGAGATGAATCCCTGACCTAAATCAACAGTCAGACATCCCCTGAGGAGTCCTGGATTAGAGAGAGTGCAGGCTGGATTGAGGGGACCCCATCCCCCCTCCCCATGCACAAATTTTGTGCACCAAGCCTCTAGTAAAAACATTAAAAAATACTAGTTTTTGCCGAAGCCAGTTTGGCTCAGTGGATAGAGTGTCAGCCTGCGAACTAAAGGGTCCTGGGTTCGATTCCAGTCAAGGGCATGTACCTTGGTTTCAGGCACATTACCAGTGGGGGGTGTGCAGGAGGCAGCTGATTGGTGTTTCTCTCTCATCCATGTTTCTTACTCTCTGTCCCTCTCCCTTCCTCTCTGTAAAAGATCAATAAAATATATTTTTTTAAAAATACTAGTTTCTGCCTCATTAGGTCCTTATGAGGACTTCCTTCAATAATACATATAAAGCACTTTGTAAATTATCTGACACATAATAAACCTTCAGTAAATTGGAGCAGAAAGCCCTAGCCAGTTTGGCCTAGTGGATAGAGCATAGGCCTGCGGAATGAAGGGTCCTAGGTTCGATTCTGACCAAGGGCACATGCCTGGGTTGCGGGCTTGATCCCCAGTAGGGGACGTGCAGGAGGCAGCCAATCAATGATTCTCTCTCATCATTGATGTTTCTCTCTCTCTCTCTCTCTCTCTCTCTCTCTCTCTCTCTCTCTCTCTCTCTCTCTCTCTCTCTCTCTCTCTCTTTCTCTTTTTCTTCCTCTCTGAAATCAATAAAGAAATATATTTTACAAAAAAAAATTGGAGCTGAAACCGGTTTGGCTCAGTGGATAGAGCGTCGGGCTGCAGACTGAAAGGTCCCAGATTTGATTCCGGTCAAGGACATGTACATTGGTTGCGGCTGATCGATGTTTCTCTCTTATCGATGTTTCTAGCTCTCTATCCCTCTCCCTTCCTCTCTGTGAAAAATTAAAAAAATATATTAAAAAAAAATTGGAGCAGAAGGCTTCTGAAAACCTCCAGCATTTGAGGTAAGGATGAAGAGTCTCATAATCTTAAGTGTTACCACTGTGGCTGCCAGCGGCTGCTAGCAGGGCACAAGGCATTGCTATATGGCTTCTACATGGCATGAGTGCATCTCTTCTGATTTATGTGACAAGAGTTGAGATAGAATAACTGCCTTCCTCTCCCTACAGTCGATATTCAAGCCCAACTCTCCTCTGTACTGTGATTTCTCTGTCTTTTTTTTTTATCCCTCCCAGAGGAGTTCCAGAAGCTGGGGATCCGGTGCTTTTACAATAACGCTTCTCTTGTGGCCTGGGCCGACGTGATATTCCTCTGCTGCCTGCCATCTCAGCTGCCTAATATCTGCTCAGAAATAAACACCAGCTTTAGAAAAGACAGCATTGTATACAGCTTAGTATCTGCCATCCCAATACCCAGGTACCTGGCTAGGGGGAGCCCAGAACTGGCAGGCTGCTCTGTGTCCTCCCCCCTGGCTTCTGCTCCCACCTCCACTCAGCTCCTACCTGTGGGAGGTGGTCATTCCAGGAGTAAAATGGAAGCCACTTCACCTGCAGGGTCCAGCCAGCTTTGTAATTGCGTCTTCCCCACTTCCCTGTAAACTGCCCCTGGAGGTGGGTCATTTTCTTTGATGTGCAAAAGGTTGGAACTGCAATAGAGCATTGCCTCCCACTGCTTGCAGCTGATTCACGTTCCTGTTGGCATCAGTGAGAGGGGAAACCACCAGTCACAGGATGAAGAGTGTTTGAGAACCCATCAGGTGTTATTTTTCTACCCCTAGTGTCCAGGCCAGTGCCTGGCGAGTGATTACATTCAGTGAGTGTTTGTTAGGCAGACGGCTAAACAATCCAAAGAGGTGGTTGCCCTCAGCGCTGACCGCACCTGTGCTGTGGGGGGCTGGGGAGTGGAGGTGGGGATATCTGTTGTTGGGGTTGGCAGTTAACTCAGTGGATCATATGGTTTATTCTAGTCCTGGCCTGCACTCCCTGTCTTGGTGGCTTTACTTTCAGGTTGAAGAGGCTGCTGAACCACACCAATATCTTGCGGCCTCACTATCAGTGTGTGGAAGGTTTTGCTAACATCTGGCAGTCCAACAGGGAAATCACTGCTGCTCTCCAAGATCCCGTGATTCTTCTGGCTACCTGCCCCTACAACCCTGCTGGTAATGGCTCATCCTAGTTTTGGCACTCTTTTAAAAATTACTTTCCTCCTAGCCTGTTGCTATCTTATTAGATCCCAGTGTATGTGTGTGTGTGTGTGTGTGTGTGTGTGTGTGTGTGTGTATGCTCTGGGTGAGTGTGGGGAGTACTGTACAACTAGATACATTCTCAGCTATTTAGGTTTTATACAGGACCAACTTTGGTGGCAAAAAAACAAACAAAACAGTCCTAATTAGGGAAAGCTGAGACGTCTGAATATTTGAATCCTTTAAGAATGAACTGGAGCCGAAACCGGTTTAGCTCAATGGATAGAGCGTCGGCTTGGGGACTGAAGGGACCCGGGTTCGATTCTGGTCAAGGGCATGTACCTTAGTTGCGGGCATATCCCCAGTAGGGGGTGTGCAAGAGGCAACTGATCGATGACTCTCTCTCATCTATGTCTCTAACTCTCTCTCTCTCTCCCTTCCTCTCTGTACAAAATCAATAAAATATATTTTAGAAAAAAGAAAAAAGAATGAACTGGAAATGACCAGAGGAGAGAGTCTATTTAAACAGGAGGATGTACTATCTGGGACTAAATGTTGTCGTTTTTGTGTGCTTTTCTTTTATCCACACCTGAGGATGTACTTATCGATTTGAGAGGAGAGAGAAAGAAAGACAAAGACAGAGAGAACATAGACTGGTTGCTCCCACGCGCACCCCAACCTGGTTTGGAAATACAACCCAGGTATGTGCCCTGACTGGGATTTGAACCTGCAGCCCTTTGAACATGGGCTGATGCTCCAACCAACTGAGCCACAGTGGCTGGGCTAGGATTAAGGGGTTTTGCCTTGCTCTAATCTTTTTCCTAGCTCCTTCTTTTTTTTCTTCTTCTTCTTCTTCTTTTTTTTTTATTAAGGTATTATATGTGTACCATTGCCCCCACCAGAGTTTTGCGTCCATTGGTTATGCTTATATGCATGCATACAAGTCTTTTGGTTAATCTTTTATCTCCCCCATGTCTCCCTCCCCTCCCCGCTAAATTTGACAGTTTGTTTGTTGCTTTACTGTCTCTGCCCTAGCTCCTTCTTTTTTTTTTTTTTTTTTTTTTTTTAAATATATTTTATTGATTTTGTACAGAGAGGAAGGGAGAGAGATAGAGAGTTAGAAACATCGACGAGAGAGAGTCATCGATCAGCTACCTCTTGCACACCCCCTACTCGGGATATGCCCGCAACCAAGGTACATGCCCTTGACCAGAATCGAACCCGGGACCCTTCAGTCCCCAAGCCAACGCTTTATCCATTGAGCTAAACTGGTCTCGGCCCTAGCTCCTTCTTAATTGGCAAGGTCTGATGTAGAAATTCCTAGAGATGCTTTTACCATTAGAAATGTTCACATTAGCCCAGCTGAGGTGGCTTAGTGGTTGAGCATTGACCTATGGACCAGGAGGTTATGGATTGATTCCTGGTCAAGGCAGGTTCATCCCCAGTGTGGGGCCTGCAGACGGCAGCCGATCAATGATTCTCTCTCATCATTGATGTTTCCCTCTCTCTCTCCTTCTCCCTTCGTCTCTAAAATCAATAAAAACATCTATTAAAAAAAAAAAAGGTCCACATTAGTCATACCTGTCCTACCGTGGCAGCGTCAACATGATGTGTTATAAAGGTCACAAGCAAGGCTCATGGCCCAGGGAGGGGGAGTGTTTGCTTATCTTGAGGCTCATTTGACCAACTTGTCTTGGAAAAAAGGTGGCTATTCACTGTCTGGATTGGTCCTCGGGTCCCTGCAAATGTTTTTGGTGGTGCTAACTGGTCTTTCCTCTGTTATTGATTTGTAGGCGGGATAATCATCAATATCAAGTGGTTGGAAGGAGTATTTTACGCAGCCTTGAACACCTGCACAGCAAAGGACATGCCCCATGCACAAACGCTGCAGATTATGAATAAGCTGTTCCTCTCTGCGCACACTGACAACTGTGAGGAAAATGGAGCATCGTGCCCAAAACTTCAATTACAAGACTTTATCAGCCAAGACTATGCCAAGGATATGCCTCAGAGGAGGTAAAGTATGGCAGCTGGCTGTTCTAATTCCTCCCACACTGTTGTTTTAGCAGGCACTTTGTTCTTCCTCTTTTATGTTATCTTTGCAAACTTAAAGAAGAAATACATACTTGTAAAAAAAATCCAGCTAGTAGAAGGAGGAAAGCCTTCCTTTGCTCCCCAACTACCATTTCATAAACTTTACCTCTAATGGATTTTAGATTTATTTTCATTATATTAAAGTGTGGACATTTGTATTGATATACACATTTTAGAAACATGGGGACTATATATGCTGCATTGTCACTTACTATTGTTGTATTATCAATCAGCGAGCTAGACAAGATGCCTTAATAAGCCAATTAGTTAGACATCATCCTTTTTAAAAATATATTTTATTGATTTTTTTACAGAGAGGGAGAGGGATAGAGAGCTAGAAACATCAATGAGAGAGAGTCATCGATCAGCTGCCTTTTGCACACCTTCTACTGGGGATGTGTCTGCAACCAAGGTACATGCCCTTGACTGGAATCAAACCTGGGACCTTTCAGTCTGCAGGCTTACGCTCTATCCACTGAGCCAAACTCATTTTGGCTTAGAAGTCATCTTTATTTTGCACAGGTTCAGAGCAGATTACCTCTGTCAAATTCTGAACAAACACAGGAAGGAGTATTCCCTTTTTATATCCTTTTAGTTCTTTGTATAAGTTATTTTTGCAGACAGCTTGTAACCTTGAGTATATATCATATATAACAAACACCTGTGATATCTATACAGATAACTTGTAGCCATGAGTACATATCCTATCTATTCAGACATCTGTAACCTTGATACATAATGAATAAAGACTTGGGATGAGAATATGGGACTTATCATCAGTATCAGCATATCAGCCCCTTTAGATAGCTAGCTTTCAAGGTCAGTTAAGTTTATTCTTTCTATTATTCAAGCTAAAAAACAAAGTTATCTACACTAATAAAAGAGAAAGATGCAAACTGACCATACCTTTGTGACGCCCACCAGCCAATCAGTAGTGAGTATGCAAAGTAACCCAACAAAGATGACAGGTTAGTTTGCATACACAGGCACCGAGCAGCTGGGGGTGGGATGCTTGTGTCATCGCAATGGCGACGATGCAGGCGTTCTGCACTGCCCCAGCTGCTCCGAGTCTCTGGGCAGCATGGGAAGGCAGAAAAGCAGCTCAGGGCCTGAGCAAAGGTGGAATGGCAGCTCTGGCCAGAGTGAAGGCAGTGCTGGTAGCCAGGGGAAGGAATGGCCATTCTTGCACAAATCTTTATGCATCAGGCCTCTAGTTTTTACAGAATAAGAGACTGTCTAAAAATAACAGAGTTGACTTATGGAACAAGGGACTAGCAAGAAATAGCAGAGATCTTTAAAACAGCAGTTTCAAACAGCAGTTTTCCTTAATGAGGTATCATTACTATGCTTCACTATGTCATGGATACATTCTCTGTTAATACAATCATATTTGTTTCATGTATGAGCAACTGCATAGGCATCCATTTCTATATTTAAATTTATTTATCCTGTTTCCTCTTGATGGTATTGTAGTCCTCCCTGCCCCAAATTTCACATCAACGGTTACATTAAACATTCTCCTTGTTTTGCATACTTGTATCAGTATTTCTGTTAGATGAATAGTTAGAACAATATTTCTGGGTTTGAGATGATATATACCGCATTTTCTGGCATATAAGACGACTTTTGAAACGAAAAAAAGTCAACTGAAAATCGGGGGTTGTCTTATATGCCGAGTATATCCCGAAAAACTGGTGTTGCCTCGGAAGTGGGGGGTAGTCTTATACAGTGAATATAGGCCTAAACCTAGGTTTTAACTGTAAAATTAGGGGGTCGTCTTATACGCCAGAAAATATGGTGCTCTAAGTGGCCAGATTATTATGATCTCTGAATTTATAATAATCTGGCCACTCATACTAGAGGCCCAGTGCATGAATTCGTGCATGGGTGGCATCCGGCCAGCCTGGCCAGTGGGAGGGGACATGGGCAGTTGGCTGGCCTGCCTG
The DNA here is from genome assembly GCF_014108245.1 of Pipistrellus kuhlii. Classification (NCBI taxonomy): domain Eukaryota; kingdom Metazoa; phylum Chordata; class Mammalia; order Chiroptera; family Vespertilionidae; genus Pipistrellus; species Pipistrellus kuhlii. The sequence continues at coordinate 9,838,405 of NW_023425404.1, forward strand.
CTGGTCAAACTCATGGTTGAGGGGACAATTTGCATAGTAACCTTTTATTATATAAGATGTACCCTGAGTGGCCGGATTTTTATGCATTCAGAGATCATAATAATCTGGTCACTCCATATATATATATATATATATGTGTGTGTGTGTGTGTGTGTGTGTGTGTGTGTGTGTGTATCCCAAAAAAATGTATACACATTTTCAATAATTATTAATTCCAATGGGTAAAAAGAAAGAAATATTAATTGAGCTATCAGCTGTAAAATGTGTATACATTTTTGGGGGGACACTCTGTGTTTTATGTTTGTAGGCATTTGTAAATTGCTTATCAAAAATATGGTGCTTATTTTTATTTCCACCAATAGTATAAAAGAGTGCCATTGCCCATGGCTTCACAACTTTAAGATCTATCGGTTTAACCTTTGATAATCTAAATGGAAAAATTGCTGCTCTTGTTACAAATGCTTTTTGTCACTAAATTCACTGGACACATTTAAATCCTCTTCTTCCTTGACTATTAAAATGCCATTCTTCTTGGTACAATCTCTTAAAAAAAACATATATATATATATAAAATTGATTTTTTTACAGAGAGGAAAGGAGAAGGATAGAGAGTCAGAAACATTGACAAGAGAGAAACTTCTATCAGCTGCCTCCTACACACACCTCACTGGGGATGTGGTTGCAACCAAGGTACATGCCCCTAACCGAAATCAAACCTGGGACCCTTCAGTCCACAGGCTGATGCTCTATCCATTGAGCCAAACCAGTCAGGGTGGTACAATCTCTTTTTTTTTTTTTCCTTTGGCTTTCCTGATATCCTCCTGTTCTCATTTTCTTCCTCCTGTTCTCATTTTCTTCCTGTCTTTCCAGCCCCTCCTTGGCCAGCTTCTCTTTTGCCCCATCCTTAAATCAGGGAGTTTTCAGGGCTCTGTCCTAGGCCTTCCTTTTCTTTCTACATGTTGTTCCTGGGTGATCTTTTTCCACTTTGGGAACTTAGGTTGACAATTTTACAGGGACACCACCAAGCCTATATCTCTAGTATGTTTCATGCCTAGGTAGTTCACACTCCCTGTCTCCACTCAAACTTTTTTTTTTTTTTATATATTTTATTGATTTTTTACAGAGAGGAAGGGAGAGAGAGAGAGAGCTAGAAATGTCGATGAGTGAGAAACATCGACCAGCTGCCTCTTGCACACCCCCTACCGGGGATGTGCCCGCAACCAATGCACATGCCCTTGACCGGAATCGAACCTGGGACCTTTCAGTCCGCAGACCGACGCTCTACCACTGAGCCAAACCGGGTTCGGCTCCACTCAAACTTGATGTGTCCAAAGCAGACCTTCTCTCAGACCTGCTCTTCCCGGGTTTCTTATCTAGTTACAAGCTTCTTCATCAGTTGTTCAAGCCTGACCTCTGGAAGTAATCCTTGGGTTTTCCCTTTTTTGTATTCTAATCAATCACCAATGGCCTGCCTTACACTTCCAGTTTAGGGATTTCCCTCCCCCTTTTTCCTGGGATTCCCTCCACTGCTCTCTTATTGTGGATCTTGTTCTGGGTCTCTCTTCCTCTGGCATGGCTTACTCCTTCATTGGGGATCAAGTCCTCCTCCAGGGGCTTCCTTAGAAAAAGATACATAGGAAGTAATTGTTAGAGACTATGTCTGAAAATGTTTTTTATTCTAACCTAATATTTTATTGGGAATGTAGCCAGGCCTAGAATTCTAGTTTAGAAATAATTTTCCCTCAGAAGTTTGAAGGCATTGGTCCATTGTCTTTCAGTCTTTAGAGTTACTGTTGAGATAGAGGTCCAGGGTCCCTCTAATTTTTTAATTCATCCTTTCTCTGAAACCTGAGTCTTTTGTGGATTCTGATATAAATGGACTGTGCCTTGGCTCAGTTTTATTGTCCATATTCCTTCCAGCTTCCAAACTCATTGCTCTTGTGTTCTCTCTCATCATTTTATGTTCTTGGATTATTTTTCATTTGGATTGTTTATTTCTTATTTATTATTTTACAAGGGTTTTCAGTAGGAATATGTTTTAAGTATTAGAAATATTTTTCATATCATTTCTCTTTCTTTTTGGTATCTTCTGCTGTACAGAAGTTTCTAATTTTTGTACTCAAAATTTTCAAGTTACTTCTTTATGGTTTCATGGTTTTAAGTCATAAAGACCTTCTTTATCCCAAAATATTCTACTTTTTCTTCTAGGATTTTATTTTTTAAATATTTAAATCTTTAATAAACTCAGGGTTTTTATTCATTTTTGAAAGCCACTTGTCCTAACATTATCCTTTTATGTAGTCTCTAAATTCAAGGAAGATACACTAAAAAGGATGTCAATGTCACTATTATAATCATTCTCTGATTATGAATTCCTCCCAAGATGCACTTAGAGAAATGTATATAAGTACAATATTGGATAGTTTTAGTTGAATTTTTTATTTAACTGTGCATTTGAATTAGTTTGATATAGCAAATGAAGAACCTTATTTCCAAGTGGAGGAACACTTTAAAAAAAATTAATGAGAGAAGGGGAGGTGGGGAGGAGAGAAAGAGAGAGAGAGAGAGAGAGAGAGAGAGAGAGAGAGAGAGAGAGAGAGAGAAACATCATTTGTTGCTTCCCACACAGGATGCTGTTCCAACCAACGGAGACCCATTGGTCAGAGCAGAAAATGTTCTTTAAAGGAAATGTGTACAGGTAAATCATATGTATTGATCAGACAAAAAGGTAACAGTTGTTTTGTTTTGTTTTTTTCCCACCCAGGCCTCTACCCTGGTTTGATCTGACTGCTGTGCAACTGAGGGACACTCCCTTTAGCGCAAAGCTCTTAACCTGGACTAGTCTCCAGGACCACATTATCCAGTTCTACTGTAGTGAGTTTGGCTTCTCCTTAACCAAAGAACAACAGTCAGAGGTTTCCACAAGCTCTATATTCTAATAAGAGAAGACAGTGCAGGACTCAGGATTCTTCCTCTCTCTACAATGGTCATACCCAGATCATCACAGCTGACAGTGGGGACTCATGGAACTGTTTGCCAACAGTTAGGCATGAAGAAATTAGAAAATGGTATTGACGGCTCTTTATAATGTAGATTAAAATAAGAGGTCCTTTACATTGGTATATATGTGTGTATCTGTGAAACTACATAACCCAACTACACAGTAAGCTGCTTCCCCATGAGAGCCTTGTTAATACAAATTATCTCTCTTCTAAAAGCTAAATTTAAGAAGATATAAGGTCATTATTAACTTCTTTTCCTATAGTGGTATATAGCTGACAAGTGATACAGCTTCACTTTGCTACCATTTAAAATTTTTTTTTATTGATTTTAACAGAGAGGAAGGGAGAGAGATAGCCAGAAACATCGATGAGAGAGAAACATCGACTAGCTGCCTCTTGCACACCCCCCACCAGGGATGCACCCGCAACCAAGGCACATGCCCCTGACAGGAATCAAACCCCGGACCCCCCAGTCTGCAAACCCACGCTCTACCACTGAGCCAAACGGGCTTAAGCGCTCTTTGCTACCGTTTTAGATAGAGAAGTAAAATGTGTGGTAAACATCTTAACTGTGACTCATTTCATGCTTATTTCATCTATATGTGACTGTTTTGGTACTATCTTATTTAAAAAGCTGTTCCCACTTAAAAGCATTTTTAACCATACAACCATACATACTTTTTTTTTAAAAAAAAAAATAGCTAGTGTTTATATTAAGTGGCTAAAAGTAATTTTGTATAATAGTTATCTTATTTCTATAGTGCAAGTTTATGCTGCAAATACTTTATGTCAATTATAATACAGCAGGAAAGAGCAGCAGTGACCACCAAGTGGAGAAAGAGGGACAGAACCATTGTGTGCCAACTGCTAAAGTGCTTTTGAATAAAGCTATTCACTCCATAAGTAAATCACCATGGCCCTACCTCAGTCATTCACACTTTTCTTTTTTGCATGATTATGAGTCAGGCAAATCAATGGCATTGAAAATGTTGTTAGTCCAATTTGGGGGAAAATTAGGCTCATCACTAAATATATATATATATTTAAAATATATCTTTATTGATTTCAGAGAGGAAGGGGGAGGTAGAGAGAGATAGAAACATCAATGATGATAGAGAATCATTGATTGGCTGCCTCCTACTGGGGATTAAGCCTGCAACCCTGGCATGTGTCCTTGTCTGGAATTGAACCTGGGACCTTTCAGTCCACAGGCTGACACTCTATCACTGAGCCAAACCGGCTAGTGCTCATCGCTAAATATTAACATTCGCTGGGACCGGTTTGGCTCAATGGATAGAGCGTTGGCTTGGGGACTGAAGGGTCCCGGGTTCGATTCCGGTCAAGGGCATGTACCTTGGTTGCGGGCATATCCCCAGTAGGGGGTGTGCAAGAGGCAGCTGGTCGATGTTTCTCTCTCATCGATGTTTCTAACTCTCTCTCTCCCTTCCTCTCTGTATAAAAATCAATAAAGTATATTTTTAAATATTAACATTCTCTTGAATGCTAAATTTAAAGCACTGTTCCTTCTCTCAGGAGGAAAAAAAGAAAAAGAAATGTATTCTTTTGACCATTCAGGTGTGGGGAACTGGACAGGATACTTCATTGCCATTCTGGATTATGGTGGCCCTTTAGTGGTTTTTAGGAGTAAGAAGTGAAACTGGGGGGGGGGGGGGGGGGGGGGAAGAGCAGTTAAATCTATAAAAGTAGAGAGGAACTAGAGTTATTCAAGTGGCAAAGCATTTTGTAATTTCTTTTGAGCAGTCCAATCATGGGTAGACTCTGCCCTGAATTTCATTTTATAAAGGACTAGCAGGTACCACATAAAAGAGCCTTTAAACAAACCTCAGCCCCTAATTCATAAGGGTGCTTCCATAGCCATGCTGTTTGTAAGGATAAATGCAAATCTAAGAGGTTTTAAAAAATATTTCTCTGATGCTGAAAGGGAAAGAGCTTTCCCTTTCCTTTTTCTTAAGATATTTTCTTTAGAAAAATTGTAATATATATCCCTTTTCTCTGTTTTTGAGATGTATATAAATATTTTAAGAAGCTGAATAAGCCTTCTGACAGTTTTATATCCCAGGACTGATTTTCTGAGGGGCTTTGGAGCCACCTCTGAAATGTAAGCACCTGGTCTCCCTGAATCTGTGGGAGTTCAGCCTAGTGCCTGGCTCCAAGTAATAACTTCCTGTTTGACATGGAGATGTGAGATACAGTTAACATGTATGCAATGTGTGCCTGGCTATATAAAAGAATGAGATTTCTTTGTCTTTTCAATCTCTTTAGCAGCTTGCCTGATACGCATCACAGTCTGATTTAATACTCATTTAATAATACAATTTTATTTTTAAAAAATACATTGTTTATTGATTTCAGAGAGGAAAGGTGAGGGAGAGAAACATCAATGATGAGAGAGAATCACTGATCGACTGCCTCCTGCATTCCCCCTGTAACCTGGGGCATGTGTCCTGACCGGCTATTTAACCGTGACCTCTTGATTCATGGGTCCATGTTCAACCAGGGAGCCATGCCAGCTGGGGCAAAATTCTTTCTTTTCTTTTTAATTGATTTTTATTTTATTTATTTATTTATTAGAGAGAGGAAGGGGATGGGGGAGGTGCAGAAGGACATGAATTTGTTTAGGCATTCATTGATTGATTCTTGTATGAACCCTGGCTGGGAAACAAACTGATAACCCTGGTGTATTGGGGCTATGCTTGAGTTTAACCAACTGACCTACTGGGCCAGGCCACTATCTTTGTTTTAACGACATGCTAAATTGAAACAGAAATACAGGAATGTGCTGCGAGTTGGTGACAGAACTAGGAATAGTGCCAGGAGTTCTACTCTGATCCTTAATGAGGAGGAGAAAAAGAAAACCCAAAAAGACCACACTTCTTCCACCAAGTAATTTAGTTTGATCTTTCAAGCTAAGTGGAATGGCTTTTCTCTGGGGCTCAGTGTAATAGAATGCCTAATACTCCTCAGGGGCGGTTATTTGTGGCTCATAATCTTGTAATCCTGCTGTTTGCACAAATTCAGAATAGGTCAAGGAATCAGATTTTTCCCCAGAATGACCTTTTTGTTCTAAAAATAAGCCAATATTGTCCCTATAGGGAAGACGGATGGAGCGTTGAAATAATGGTTCTTCAAATCCCAGTAGTTCCCGTGTGTGCCGAGAAATTACCTGAAATACAAGGATAATTTTTTAATGGGACTAACCCGAAAATACAACTATATCAAAGCAGTTCTACTTATAATCATAGGCCTTTTGAATGCTAACCTTCTAAGCTATTTCTACGGGAAAATTAAGTAATAAAAAGGCTTAGTAGCCTGGCCTTATCAACACAAAGATCTTGAGACATGTAACATGATTTCTCTCTCTTCTTTTTTTTTTTTTTTTTTAAATATATTTTATTGATTTTTGTACAGAAAGGGAGAGAGATAGAGCATTAGAAACATCGATGAGAGAGTCATTGATCAGCTGCCTCTTACACACCCCCCATTGGGGGTATGGCCGTAACCAAGGTACATGCCCTTGACCGGAATCGAATTCGGGAACCTTCAGTCCCCAAGCCGACGCTCTATCTATTGAGCCAAACCGGTCTCGGCTGATTTCTCTTTTTAAAAATCCTATTTAAAGGTGTTTCTAGGCCCTTGCATCCGATGGCCACGGATGGGTTCATTTATTTCCTTTTGAGCAATCTGACCAACCATCTGAGTAAATAATATGTTCAGATTAAGAGCCCTGTTTCTGGGAAGGTTAATAAATAACTTGTCTATAGGGAGCTCAGTTAATCTGCAACTAAAAAAAAAAAATTATTCTGAAAATAGTTATTCAATATTTTTGACTAAAAGTAAATCTTAAATACTAAAAGCAGACATTGAAGTACCAGCTGTTTTATTAGTACCCATACTTGTAAAGTCTTTTAATACATCTTTTGCCATAATTTTTAGTGTTTCTAAAACATAATTCATTTTCACTGAGCACCATGCCACTTACTAGCCTAGGTCTAGCTGCCACTGCATTTTCTAATTTTAATCACAGGTCTGTTACTAACACTGATATTTGAATTTATATTCTGCATCTGGATGAGACTGTCACCCATGAAATTGCTGTTGGAACACAGCCAAAGGAGTATGTGGAATGGATTTTTTATTTCTTTGTTGTTGTTGTTGTTGTTTAGTTTAAAACCACTGGCCATAGTTATAAGACTGTAAAACTTATGTCACAGACAATTCTAAACCTGATACTAGACTGCCCATTAGCCATATATTGCAGATAGGAAAGGTAACTTTCTTCTCAAATCTTAACTTGAATTGGTTTTGTTTACACTCCAGAGATGGTTTGTGGGTAAAAGAGAGTTGCCTTGCATTTCCAGTGGGATTACTAATTAGGTCTGTAGCAAGGGATTCCTAAGAGTTCAAATCCAAATTACTACAGGTGGCTTTTAAGAATTCTTATTTATAACTGATATGCTAACATTGAGCACCTTGCTTGGTCAGCACCACATCCTGACTCTCCTTTTGAATGTCCCTTTTGAATACCAGAAGGAGTTATTTCACAAATTCACTGAAGTTTACAGAATTGGGCCTATTGTAGGCCACAAGGGTCCAGTATTGTTTAATATTCTAATGTAGAAATAAAGTGTGTTGTAAAGCCAATTGATTATATGTGGAATCAATAAATATAATCTGATCATCCCTCTAATTCAGTGATTCTTAAAGTATATCTGAGGTGTACTGATGGACCATGAGGGCTCCAAACTTAATCTAAAACTGAGTTCTTTCTTTAATTTTGATTAATAACAAACAATAGACTTTATTTTTGCCTAAGAATTAGAGCATTTTACTAGTAATTTGAGTTAGAAAGGATTATTAAAACTAGGTATTCAGGAAGATTAATATTAGAATTTTCCAAGGATTCTTAATTCCATATTCTAGGAACGGGGCCCATACTCAATGCTTGCAGAGCACCTACTTCACATGGTCTCAAGTTGGTATTTGTATCACCTTAGTTTTCAAGAAGATTCTAATTATTTCTATGTGAGTTGATCATGGTTTTCAAAGGATGCTAGTTTTGGTTTATTTGTAAACCACTGATAGTTTTGCTTCATCATTATCAATTTATTAGATGCTGCTTAGTTATTTTATAGTAGCAGTGCTCACTTGCTTAATTGAAACCAATGATTTATTTGTTGTTGTTGTTGTTGTTGTTGTTAAACCTCACCCGAGGATTTTTTCTCCACTGATTTTTTAGAGAGAATAGAAGGGAGGGGGAAGAGACAAAAAGAGTGAAACAATGATATATAAAAGACACATTGATTGGTTGCCTCTCATACATGCCCCAATTGGGGCCAGGGATCCAGTCTTCAGCCCCTGGGCCAACACTCCAACCACTGCCCAAACCAGCTAGGCCCCTGTGAGTTATCTTAATTAAACCTAAAGACATAATTGTTGTAATTCAAACATGAATCATCTATAGCACCATTATTAAAAAAAAAGGTGTATAGTTTCCTTAAAATCAGCTTGTTGATACATATAACAATGTGGATCAATTAAATACATTTTGCTAAAGGAAAGACGCTTAAGTCAAAGGCTACATACTATTTGATTCCATTTATGTGACATCCTCGAAAATTCAAAACTAAAGGGACAAAAACCAGATTAGTGGTTGCCAGGGACAGGAGGGATGAGCTGACCTCAGAGGGTATATGGAAAATATTAGGGAGATAGAATTGTTCTGGATACATGATCCTGTGTATTTGTCAAACTGTATACCATGAAAAGTGACTTTATGAAAAAAATTTTAAAGCATATTTTTATTGATTTTACACAGAAAGGAATGGGGGGGGGGGGGAGAGGGAAACATCAATGATGAGAGAGAACCATGGATCCACTGCCTCCTGCATGCTCTCTCCTGGGGATGGAGCCTGCAATCCAGGGCCCATATCAAACCCAGGACCCTTCAGTCCGCAGGCTGACACTTTATTCCCTGAGCCAAACTGGCTAGGGCTATGCAAGTTTTTAAGAACCCAGGATGTTGTGGTAACCCTGATGGCATATATGAATCAAATGAATCTAACTGTATTAAAAAGTAAGACAAAAATGCCATTTAAGGAGGTAGGAAAGAAAGAAAGATGACTCTGAAAAACATTGCTTTATCTATGTAGTGTAAAGCTAAGAATAAAACCACTGCACACAACACTGTACTCTATCTGATAAATGTGTTTCTCATAGGGATACATATTTACAGATAAGGGGAGCCAGCTTCTCACTGTCAGAGAAAGAAGTTATAAAAATCAAAGGGAAATAGGGAATAAGAAGGCTGGAAGGCTGGAATAAACCTTGTGGTACCGGACTAGAGTCATAAATATTAATCAGTATGAACTCATAGTGCCAAAAAGTACCAAAAAATGCAAGTAAAAATAGGGGAGCATGCAAAAGGACACAGAAGCCAATGTGAAAGAGTCCCAAAAAGGGAGAGAAGGGACAATTAAGCATTGGAGAGAGTTCTTTTTTTATTTAAATTTTTACTTATTGGAGAGAGAGAGAGAGGGGGGAGGGGAAAGAAAGACAGAGAGATGAAAGAGAGAAAGAGAGGGAGAGAGGGAGGGAGAGAGGAGCATTGATTTGTTATCCCACTTGTTTATGCATTCATGGATTGTTTCTTGTATGTGCCCTGACCAGGAACAAAACCACAGCCTTGGCGTTTCAGGACAATGCTCTAACCAGCTGAGCTACCCGAGCAGGACTTACAGAAGAGTTCCCTGAGAAGAATTCCAATTAAACATGGAAGGGCTCTAGCTGGTTTCACTCAGTGGATAGTGTGTTGGCCTGTGGACTGAAGGGTCCCCGATTGGATTGTTGCTGGCTTGCTACCCAGTAGAGGGCGTGCAGGAGGCAGCTGATCAATGATTCTGATCACTGATGTTTATATTTTTCTCCCTCTCCCTTTCTCTCTGAAATCAATAAAAATATATTTTTAGAAAACATAGAAGGAATGAGGGAAATAGAAAATAATCATTAGAACAACATAGTAGTAACTGCTGCAGGCAAGAGCCATTGATGAATGCTAAGTACAACTTGAAGGAGAAACAGGATATTGCCACAACCTCAAACTGTCTCCTCCAATATATTTATTACAGTGGTAGTTTTACTCTATGTCCATAAACTCTTTGATACTCTTCCCTTCAGGAAGTGGAGCTTAGTTCCCTTCTCTTTGAGTGTGGGCTGGATTCAGTAACTCACTTCTAATGAACAGAATATGAGAGGGAAACACAGTAACTTTACAGTGAAGAAACTTGGCAGATACCACCTGAACCCAGTGATCAAGATAAACATCTCCAATAATGAGTTGTGTTGATGTCATGTACTGCCTGAACTTATGAGACGAGAAGGGCCCTTCTGTGATATTTATTGATTTGTCATAGTCTTCCCCCCAAAGCATGGGAAACATGGGACAAACTAAAATGCCTGACAACTACTCTTTAAAGTGTCAAGATCATGTAAGACAAAGATGGATCAAGAAGCCCTCACCCATTAGAGGAGACCGAGGACGCATGACAGCTAAATGCAAGGTGGTATTCCTGATTGGGTTGTAGAACCACAACAAAAGGACATCAGTGGGAAAATTGCAGAAATATTAATAAAGTCTGTAGTTAGTAAAGTCTTCTCTACACATTTACCTTTTCTCTGTCATCCAAGTGTGTTGTAGGAAGGGCAAAGGGAAAGGTGAGTTATTTCTGCAGGTGAAGCATGAGTAATTGCAAAATTAAGGCAGTTGAAGAGATTAGAAACTGGCTCTAAATGAACTGTAAGACTTGTGAATGTGGCACATAGCTCAAATGTGGTTCCATTTCTTAGCAGCATGTTCAGCATTCTGTACCCTCAAGCAACCTGCTCTTCCCTCACTCCCCCACCTCTCCCAAAGCTCATGAGAGGGAGAGAGAGCATGAAAAAGAAAACTTCATTGCTTGGGCATTGTGGATGTACTTGGTACTATAATTACAACAGTTGGATAAAATATGCTTAGAATATCTATAAGGAAGGGAACTATGGCATAATTAAGTTCAGGGATGATCTCTAAAAGGTTGCCTGTGTCAGAGTGTATAATTAACTTTTCTATGTGGACCTAAGTGTCAAGTAATGCTTATCTAAAATATCTTTGAATGTCTTGATCTTCATGTTACTCTAGTGACGTCAAGGAGCAGCCACATTTGTCTGGTGACTTTAATAATGAATATTCCGAAGTTTGCTTATTCAAACTTCTTGGGATATTAAGAATAGATGACTGGTTTCATCACTTACTCAAGGATTTCAGAAGATTTTAAAGACCTCTTATTTCTTATAAGACCAGAAAAAACACAATTGGAATTTTCAACATTGCATGTTGATATTGTGTTTTTGGAATCAGAATGTCAAGGAGGCAAAATGAATCAGCAGACTCTTAAATAAACTTTCTATATATAGAAAACCCTAAGTGACCAGTCAACTGAACAAGTGAAGACCGTATGACTGTTTGACCTGTTGCTATGATGTGCACTGGCCACCAGGGGGCAGACACTCAATGCAGGAGCTGCCCCCTGGTGGTCAGTGCACTCCTACGGTGGGAGCACAGCTCAACTGACCAGTAGGTGCCAGATGCTGGGCTCATGGCTGGCAAGCATCGCTGCAGCTGCGTGAGTGGCAGCACTACTGAGCTGCGGTGGCAGCAGGCGCAGTGGGGACAGGATGAGTGGGAGTGGCATGGTACCCTCTGGTTTTGGGCTCCTCCCTGGCTGCCTGTCGTTTTGCACACTACTACATCCCTTGGGAATGTCAGACTGCTGGTTTCAGCCTACAGGGATCGGGCCAAAACTGGCAGTCAAAGGGTCCTGGATATGAGAGGGCACAGGCCAGGCTGAGGGACCCCACCCTTGCAAGAATCCATGCACCAGGCCTCTAGTTTCATGATAAAAAGCAAAATTTTTGGTACTTAATGTTTCAGGAATTTGGATTACAAGTTACTATTTTGATAATTTTGTTCTTTACTTTTATTTATAAAATTTAATATACTATAAACATAAGTAGGAATTAGAGATCATAAACGCAGTCACATCTTTAAACATAAAAAATAATAGGATGTATCTGGTAGCTCTTGGTAGCTATGTGACGGCATGGTAGGAAATACCAATTTGTCATAAGTGGTCCTTTTCTACATTATGAACATGAGATTCAGGTTATAAAATTTCTCATTTAGATTGTAGTTTAAGTAGAGTATGGATTGGGAAGTCACACAAAATAGATTTGAATCCTGGCTCTTAAATTTACTATCTTGTGCAAGTTGCTTCACTCTTCTGGGCCTCAGTTTTCTCTTATATAAAATGGGAATAAGTGGTATAATACTATATATATGGTGCCCAACACACAGTAAGCACTTAGAGAGGATAGTTATTAATAGAATTCAAGAGATTAAATGTTCAGTTAGAATTATGTGTTTAATAATTTAAAGGATTTCTTTATATCTTGTTGAAAAATGGGTTAGGTATTAAGTATAATTTTCTTATTTTCTAAATCATGTGACTGATGGAATTATATGGTTCTAAGGCCTGATCAAAAGTCACATAGGGAACAGATTCCAGGGTTTACCTTAGATGTAAAGAATCAAAATCTTGCCGAAACCGGTTTGGCTCAGTGGATAGAGCGTAGGCCTGCAGACTGAAAGGTCCCGGGTTTGATTCCGGTCAAGGGCATGTACCTTGGTTGCGGGCACATCCCCAGTGGGGGATGTGCACAGTGGGGGATGTGCAAGAGGCAGCTGATCAATGTCTCTCTCTCATTGATGTTTCTAACTATCTTTCTCTCTTCCTCTCTGTAAAAATCAATAAAATATATTAAAATAAAATAAAATTACCAACTGTATTAAAAAAAAAAAGAAAATCTCTGGAGTGTGGAGCTAGGAATCTTTTTTTTTTTTTTAATCTCACCTGATTTTTAAGACTATCTGAGTTTGAGAATTACCAAGGCAGAACCTTTTACAGGCAATATTTACTGAATGGAACCATGTGTATGTTGGGGAATATTAAAGGAAAGGACATAAATGAATTTATGTGTGTGAGGCTTTGTAAACTATCAAGCACTATAAATAAAGGGTACTGTTATGCAAAGAAGCATGATCATAGCCTGGTGCTAGAAAGATTTTGGGAAATTCACCAGAGAGGTGAATGTAAGTTGTTTTTCAAGTTAGGTAGCAAAGCAGCAACATATGGTGTTATGGAAGTGCCAAATGGATGTCAGAGACATAAAATGTGTAGCTTGAGAGGAGAGGTTACTATGACCTGGGAAGGTTAGGGAAGACTTCTTGGGAAAATGAAAATTGAGCAGGGTCTTAAGGATGATTAAGATTCTTATTAGTCTAACAGGGGAAAAGGGAACTGGGAAAGCTGCAGAGGGAGGAATGCAAAAGCCAGGTTTGGGAAGGTGTGAGTTAGACCTGTGAGGCTGGAGCAGAAGATTCATGTAGAAGAGTGGTAGAAGAGAATGGTGGTTGGAGAAAACTTGTGGAGAACCTCAAATCCTAAACTAAGGAGTTGAGTCTATATTGTAGGCAGAGGGGATCCAAAGAAGGTTTCTGAGTAGTATATAAATGGTTGGAAGGTGAGAGTTAAAAGTAGTGCCTTTGAATCCAAAGGGCCTACAGACAGAGGCTGAAAGCAGGAATATTTTAGTTATAAGGAAATAAAGGTCTTAACAAATGGGAATGGAGAAAAACAGATGCTATAGGAGGAACTGACAGTTCATGGGATCTTTGTGGTGATCCAGGGAGAGAGAAGAAGAAACACTGTGAGCCTGGGGACTGGGAGTATACTACTACTACTCACAGAAATAGGAGGCCAGGGGAAGGAGAAAAGGAGGTTGGTTGGAAAATAGATAGTAGCATTGTTAACAGTGCTCTATGGGGAAATTTGATATACAACTCACCTTCATGTCTTCAAAATCTGTTATCCCTATCTGAGGGAGGTTTGAGCAGTTTACATGGATGAGTTTTCGGCCACTGATGAAGTTTGTGGTAAAACACTCCTGTCAGTACAATGAGAACATCACTCAAAAGATGTACAACAAATGGAAAAAATGAAGGAAGGGATGAAGAAAGAGAGGGCAGGAGGGAGGGAAAGGGGGGGGGGACGGTAAAAGGAGAGAGAGAAATGGAGAAGGGAGAAAGGAAAAGTAGCAAGGTAGAAAGGGAGGAAAAAAGGAGAGAAGAAGGTAAGGAAGGGAGGGAATAAATCATGTTTGTCTCCCTTTATGTACTGAGAAAATTTTAAGTGTAAATTTAGTAATAATTCTAATAATCACACATATTTTTCATCTAAATTTTTGACAAAATTTCATATTGCCCCTTAATTTTTTTTGGGGGGGGGGGCCACGATACAACCTTTCATGCCTCAATTACATTGTTACAGGGTTACATAAGATTCCACATCTTGTTTTGTGGTAGCTCAAGAACATAGTTGGCATCAATGAAATGAGGACTCACACTATCTTTTAAATAAAACTAATTTTGATATGGATGAGGACAATGGGGGGTGGGGAGGGGACGGAGGGTGGGGTGGGAACCTGGTGGAAGGGGGAAGAAATGAGGAACCTTTGTAATAATATGAACAATAAAGATTGATTTAAAAAAAACTAATTTTGATTAATTGGCTATTTAAATTAGTACTGCTAGGTGCTCATGATATAGAATGTTAGGAATACTTAAGATTAATAATACAAGTTCAAGTTAGGGAGCTAAAATAACTTCACAAAGAACCAAAAAAGTCTACCTTGAATAAAGTCTATTAAAAAATACAATTTCCTATGAAAAGAGGCCTATATAAATTTCTTAGTCTTTATTCAAGGATTGCAGAGAAATAAACTGTGATAAATAAATAAAAAACACATATAAATGTGACTCTCACTTCCTGTCCCAAAATATACATCATTGGGAAGACCCAAATTAAAATCCAAGTTACCACTACCTTGGTCCAGGACATTTCTATAATCCTTCTAGTAAGGCAGAGGCAAGAGCTCGGGTAAAATAGAGGAATAAGAGGTAGACAGATGAGAATATGATTTCGAAAAATGTTATTTTTGTATACCTTGTATTGAGGGAAGCCTAACTCGCTAATCCACTCTGCAACTTTTTCTGGGCTCCAGTTAAGATGTTCAAATTGTAGCTCAGGCCTTTCATTTTTCTCGGCCAACTCTGGGGGCAAATCATCCTCTAACTCTGGGGGCAAATCTACAGCTTTTTCACTCCATGACTCTCTTAAATGCCTCAGAAACTCGGACTCATCTAAATCCTTACTGGTATCAGTATGCTCATACTGTATTGGGTGTTCTTTTGAAAAATCATCATCTATATTTATTGTCTCTACTTCTGTTACTATGAAAGAGCCTAGCTGTTTAGTAATTCTTTTAGTTCCCTTTACTAATGACTTTATTTTATAGTGGGGATCCAACAGCTTGTCTTCATCTACAAAATGCTTAAATTTGATTTGTTCTAGCCTATCTTCCTTGTTTAATTTTTCATGTGTCTCTCGTCCAAATAGTGGTTTTGCTTTATCTGGCAACTCTACATCTTTATCCTTAGTTGGCTCTTTTTGTGTCTTCTTTTGAATCTCTGATTTGCTCATTTTTAGTGACAAATGAGGACTTATTTTTAGTGACAACTGAGGACTTGATTTACTTTGGGTCCCTGGTTCTTCTAGAATCCATGATGAAGACTGTTCTGGAGGCTCTAGACCTTCCTTTTCAGTTGACTCTCTCAGTATATCATCTGATTCGGACTTCCTAGGTGGTGCTAGTCCTGTCTCAATTGATTTTCTTTGCTTATTTTTTATAACTGTTGGTTCAGTATCTTCTGGTGATTTTAGAACTTTCTCCATAGTTGAATTCCTTCTTGTCCTCTCTTGAATTTCTGGTTTGGTCTTTTCTGTTGACTCTAGACCTGTTTTCTCAATTAGTGTTCTTGATGTTTCCTCAGGAAACTCTGATTTTATCTCTTTTGGTGGCTCTGGAACCTCCCCCTCAATTAACTTTTTTTGTGTCTCCTTAGTAGACTCAATTGATTTCTCGCCTGGAAACTCTGGTTTAGTCTGCTCTGTCCCTTTTTCCTCAGGTGGTTTTCTTCCTATATCCTCTACAACCTCTGTCTTAGTCTCTTGTGGAAGTTCTAGACCTGCCTCCTCACCAGACTTTCTTGGTTTCTCCCTTGGAAACTCTAGTGTAGTTGGCTCAGATGGCTCTATCTCTTTCTCCTCTGGAACCTCTGGTTTGGCCTCTCCTGGAGGCTCCAGACCTGCCTCCTCAGTAGACTCTGTTGGTTTCTCTCCTGTAAACTCCAGTTTGGTCAGCTCAGATGGCTCTGTGCTTTTCTCCTCAGATAATTTTCTTTGTGTCTCTTCTGGAAATTCTGGAGCGGTCATCTCTGGTGACCGTAGATCTCTATCTTCAATTACTTTTCTTGGTTTCTTACTTGGAAATTCAGGTTTGATTTGTTCTGAAGGTTCTTCATTTTGCTCCTTAAGCAATTCCTCTGGAACCCCTACTTTGGTCTCCTCTAGTAAATCTAATCTTGTCTCATTGATTGTGGCTCTTGGAACCTCAGACTCGGTTTCCTTTGGGAGCTCTAGATTTGTTTCTTGAGCTGGCTCTTTGAATACACCTTCTGTAACTTCTGGTTTGGTCTCCTCTGGTGGCTTTAGGTCTGGCTCCTCCTGTTTTTCATCCATAGGGACCTCTAAATCCTTGAAAAGCTCTCTTCTCATCTCTCTGGATGTCTCCAATATTACCTCTTGGGAAATCCCTACCGCAGTCTCCTTTGAAAGATCTATCTCTGACTCCTTGCGAATCTCTTCCTCTCCTATCCTAGCTGGTTTTCGTTGTGGGTGTACATCCTCAGCACTTTCTGGCGTCTGGTCTTTCAAATTCTCTTCTTCCGCCTCTGGCTGCGGCTCTTGGTGAATCTCTCCAAGTGGCTTTGGGTGTGTCTCTGCCGGGATGACTGGTTCGGCATCTTCATCCGTTTTAGGAGGCTTAGGTTTTGCTGGTATCTCAGTCTCCAGGTCTTCATCTTCACCGGGTCCAGAATCATAATCTTCTGGGACTTGAGCCATGGCGCAGATTAGCCAACGCGCCCTGGCCTCCTAGCAACCCCGACTTCCGATAACGTCTCTATGGATACTACGATTTCCGGCCGGGTCTTCCTGAATCTTCTCCAGGTTTTGTTTGTCCTCACAGCCCTGGACTTAAAACAACAACAACAACAACAAACAAACAAAAAACCTGCCAAAAGCACGCAGTAATCCTCCCCGCGTCCGCGTTGCCAGCCCGCCCCTCCGGCCAGAGCTCCCACGACCGCTCGGGGCGGGCGAGCTGCCCCTTCCGGCCTCGGGCTCCGCTCGGCCTTTTCCGGCTCTTCCTGACCGCGGGGGCTCTGCCTTCGGCTGTTTCCGGAGCGTCCCGACCGCGGGGGCTCCGCCTTCGGCTCTTTCCGGAGCCACTCGGGGCGGCGGAGGCGCTGGCGGCGCGGCTGCAGATGTCGGATTCGCAGGCGGCTCTGGGGCCGGGCTTATGGGGCGCCGCAGCGGGTCGAGAGCCGGCGGCGGGCGGCTTCGGGGACGTCCCGGGAGAGGAGGGGAGCCCAGCGGCCGCCTCAGGTACGCAAGGCCCGGTTGCCGGCGGGTGGGCGCCGCCCCGGACGCAGGGCCCGCACCTCGGCTCCGGGCTCGGCCGCGCTCTGCTCAGCCCCGCCTGGGCACACAGCCCCTTCGCGCGCGGAGCCCCAGCCTTCCCTTCTGGTGGGGCCACGCTTTTTTTGGGGGGGGCCGCGACCACTGGTCCCGCCACCCTCTCCCCGGGCGGTGGTCTGCGCTCGAGGGTATTTTCTCCTCCTGTTTTGAAATGTCTCGGTTCCTGCCCCGCTTCCTGGGTGGTACTGACAGGGCTGCTCCGCCCTGCACCTCTCCAGCTCCTGCACACCCGCCCGGCACGCCTTGGCCGCCGACCCCAGCCCCACTGGCCTCGCTGCCCCCAGCCCTGGCTCCCCACCCGGCCCCACCGCTGCCCTGGACCCACCTTTCCCCGCGCCTCTCTGCCCGCACCCGGTGGGCAGCCTCGCTTTCCGTGCAGAATCGCACTTGGCTCCGAGGGTCTCTCCCTCTCCCTCCCGCCTTACCTCCACCCTCCGTCTCTAGTGGGAAAGTTGGAAGGAGAATTGGAATCGGTTATCCGTTAGCTCGGGTAGGGGGTGGGCGCCGGGGGTCTTTGGAATGAACGTAGGTGACCAGGAAATAGGCGCTGAAACTGGAGCTTTGGCGACCTCCCTCATTGTCCAGGGCCTTCCTCATCTTGTTCGGGGGACCTGTCTCTATTGCTACCCACCACGCAAGTTCCTCCGTGTGCATTCTTGGGAGTCCAAAGGCTAACCGGTCCATCTATCACATGTTTTTACCTGCCCGGCCTGTATGATCGCCACACAGCTCACAGCGAAAAGGATGTTCTTTTGAAATTACAGAAGGGTAGGGAGAGAGAACTGGTCTCCCTCAGTAGCAAGTAGACGTGAGCTTTCCAGGTCTGAAATGAAAACAGACACCTTCGTATAGCGGTACAGGGGGTGCCACTTTGCCTGGGCCGGAATCTGACTTTTCAGGTTGCTAATGAAGTGACCTTGAGTAAGTCACTTTTCTAAGTCTCCGTTTCCTCCTCTGCAAACTGTGGGTACCTCCTCGTAAGATGGCTGAGTTTCAGGAGCTACTTACCATGCAGGAGGCACTTGCTGCCTAGCCCAGGGCACCGCAGTTGTCTGTTATGATGAGGATAAGATCTGTTTTTGCTCATGTCAACGCCGTGGGCTGTCAGAAGTGTACCTGTCTGCCTGTGTCCCAGGATGGTGGCTTTTTCTGTCTTTCACTTCTACCCCCAACATCTCCCATCTCCTAAAGCTGCTTCGGTCAAACACACACCTATCTTTGAGTCACCTACCACCCCTCCTTGACTTTATGTTCTGTTCTCTTGTTTTTAAAGATGTAACAGTTTTTGTTTCGTGTTTCCTTCCCATGCCTTGCCTTGTAGTAAATTCACAGCTGATGGCATGTGTGTAACTTGATAGCAACAGAAATGGGAAGCACCATTTCTAAAAGATTAAGCAAAGAAACACCCAGAAAGTCTCATAAACATCTGTCCCTTGCATGTGTCAACATTTATAAAATAAGGATTTATTTGTTTTTTTACTTCCCCTTTACATCCTTGTGTGGTTATGGCAAACACACCCAAGCATTTAAAATAGAAAGTTGTTGGCTGCCAGAGTGGCTCAGTTGGTTGAGCATTGTCCTGTGCACCCAAGGGTTCAGTTCCTGGTCAGGGCACATACTTGGGTTGTGGTTGGATCCCTGGTCCGTGCATGTGTGAAGGGCAACTGATTGATTTTGATGTTCTTCTCTCTCCCTCTCTCTAAGCAGGTGAGGGTTAAACTAATTAAATGAAATAAACTAGAAAAGTCTTAAGAATAGTTCAGGGTCCTGGCCAGGTAGCTCAGTTGGTTAGAGTGTCCTTATTCACCAAGGTTGGATCTCCAATCAGGGCACATACAAGAAGCAACTAATTCTCTCTCTCTCTCTCTCTCTCTCTCTCTCTCTCTCTCTCTCTCTCTCTCTCTCAACTCCCCCCCCACCCCCAACCACCCAGTTTCCTTTCCTCTCTGACTTTAAAAAAAGAAAAAAGAATTGTTCAAGATATATTGGAGGATTATGGGTTTGTTTTTGAATGCCTTCCCACCCCGCCCTTACTCTTAATTGGTTCCTGCATTCACTTTTTCCTCCCAGGACACAGACAGAAATACTTAGGGTTACTTTCTCCCTCTTGCCTCAAAAAGCAGGGTGAATGTTGATTTCTTTTTATTTCATGTAGGGACTTGGTAATGTATCCTAGAGCAGTATTTTCCCCTTGGGGTATGATTTATTGCTAATAAAATAGCTAATAAAATAATAGTAATGATAGCTTATATTGCTTGCTTTGTGCCAGAATGTGGAAAAAGACTTACTTTTATTATCTGGCTTCCTGTCAGCAATCATTTTCTCCGAGAGATGAATTTATTGCCCAAGTTACCTGTGGAGTTTTGACTGACCATATGAAATTGCCACCTTGTTATGACAAAGTTTACCATAGCTTATTTTAATTTTTATTGGCCAAAAATCAAGTAGTAGTACTCCAGGGCAGGTATGGTGTTTGCTCTCAATGTGGTTTTAGTTTGGTAAGATGAGAATACCTACAGGAACAAAAAGCAAAAAATTCAAAACATGTAAGTGGATGTATTATTATTATAAGCTCTTGATGTACTTACCCCGCTTCTCCACCCCCCAAGAAACCTGTTTGAGAGACAGACTCCATCTTGTGTATCTCCTAGATCCCTTAGTGTTGTGTCCCAGAGGTTCTGTAAGTATTTGCTGGATTGTGAGACAAAGTCTCAACACAGGTTTGGAGGAGCATCAAGTGATTAGGAGGAATTAGGGTTAAGATAATCCAAGGACATTCGTTGGGTGAAAGCAGTGGCTCTCAGTCAGGAGTGCTTTTGCCTCCTCCAGGGGACTTTTTAGTTGTCACAACTCTAGGCTGGCAGGAGGAGGAGGGCTGTTGCTCAATTCTAGTGGGGTAGAGGCCAGAGATGCTGGCAAACATTTTCTGATGCCCAGGACCGCCCCAAAGCAGTTGTCTGGCTCCAAACATCAGTAGTGATACTATTGAAAAATCTTGAGTTAGAGTTAAGCTGGGTTTGCAAAGCAGTGTGGAAATTATGCATTTGGCTTGGCTCAGAGTTGCATAGGCCAGAGGTAACTCAATAAACTGCTTCGACATTAGAAATTTGATTGGATCCTTCTGCCAGCTTCCTTTGGAAAATGATCCAATGAGTAAGTAATGGAGACCTAGGAAGGGTCTTGGGTTCCATTCTTGGTCAAGGACACATACCTGGGGTGCAGGTTCGATTCTCGGCTCTGGTCTAGTGCACATGGGAGGCAACGGATGGATGTGTCTCTCTGAAATTGACCTCTCTCTCACTTTCTTTTTTCTTTTTCTTTTTTAAAAATATATATTTTATTGATTTTTTACAGAGAGGAAGGGAGAGGGATAAAGAGATAGAAACATCAATGAGAGAGAAACATCGACCAGCTGCCTCCTGAAAACCCCCTACCGGGGATGTGCCCGCAACTAATGTACATTCCCTTGACCGGAATCGAACCTGGGACCTTTCAGTCCACAGACCGACGCTTTATCCAGTGAGCCAAACCGGTTTCAGCTCTCTCACTTTCTTGTTCCCCTCTCCCCATGTTCTCTTCCTTCCACTCTCTCTAAAGAATCATTGGAGCCCTAACCGGCTTGGCTCCGTGGCCTGCGGACTGAAGGTCAAGGGCATGTACCTTGGTTGCGGGCACATAACCAGTAGGGGGTGTGCAGGAGGCAGCTGATCGATGTTTCTCTTTCATCTATGTTTCTAACTCTATCCCTCTCCCTTCCTCTCTGTAAAAAAATCAATAAAATATATATATAAAAAAAAATCAATGGAAAAATATCCTTGGATGAGGATTAACAACAACAAAAAGAGGTTGGACATTTCACTTTTTATTGAATTAAGGGTTTTGATTATTCCATGTACATTCCTTCAAAAGCAGGATTTGTAATCAGAATAACTTGTTTTTAAAAAATATTCTCAGCAGAGGATACCTTTTGAAGGTCTTCATGTTTGTTAGCGAAAGTTTTTGTGATAAAGAAGGAAACGTGTTTATGTTCTTCTGATCTAAGCTTTCCAGTGGTCACTGTTCTTATTGTCTATGAACTGTAATTTTCTCTTAAAAGTCTTATTTGGGGCACCTGGGTCCTTCAGTCCCCAAGAGGAGAAATATATCACTGAGGCATACATGTTGTATCACTTAGGGCAGGCATTTTTTTCTTTTTTCTTTCTTTCTTTCTTTCTTTCTTTCTTTCTTTCTTTCTTTCTTTCTTTCTTTCTTTCTTTCTTTCTTTTGTTTTGTTAACATTACAGAACTTTGGGAAAAATAAAGAGCAAAGTCTGTTATGATCCTAGAATCAACAGGAGACTTGGCTTGGTGTATATGACCTGAGAGCTATCAATGCATTTAGACCTTAAGGACTAGAAACAGGTCAGGTAAACTTGTTCATGGTTCAGTGCAATAAATCTTTCTTGCATAGACGTCTATGCCAAAGAGCCCTCTCTTACCGTTTTATGTCAAAATACCCTACCAATTTGTCTGCCTGTGGGTTATTATTATTTTTTCTTACAGCGGTTGTGTTTTTATGTTATTGAGCTAGCCAATAGTCCTGTCATAATTCAATCCATAATTAACCTAAAATATATAATCTGACCACTCACGAGCATGTCCCACCCATAAGGGCCAAAGAGAAATTGGATTACATGGTCTCTGGATTTGGTTGGAATATAAACTTAGCCAATTTCTTTTTGTTTGAGCCTCTCAAGTCTGTAACCACATAACCTGCTTTTGGCTGCTCTGCTTGTAAATGTAAAAGCCCAGGCTAATTATCTCTTTGCAGCCTGCTCAGTGAAAGGGAAGTCCTATGAGACCTGTCCTAAAGAACTCTCACCTGATACTCAAATACTTTAGAAAACCTACTTTTTGGTCCTCTTTGCAGAGAAAGTATAAGTACCAAGCAAATTTAAATCTGTAGCATGACCAAGAATGTCTGAAACCATACTCTGGTAACATGGAAAGAAAATTCATATTTTAAAAAATAGAAAAGAAATCATTTTAAGGAAGATTCTTTTTTACCTTTTCTCCTGTGGCTAGTGAGTTATTCTTGAGCTTCCATTTACCCTTCTTGGTTCACTGTTTTTAAGACATTGGCCATTCAGATAGCACAATCATGATTTCTGCCATATTAGAGAATACATTCCAATATTGTTTTTTCTTTGAATAGACATTTAACATTTTGTTTCATTCTAATAATATCTGTGATGTACCAGTTTTTCCTAATACATATTAAAATAAATACATATCCTTTATAATAAAATAAAAACATTTTCCCACATACCATCTAAATTTTCAAAACTTGTCCTGGTTTCTCTGGTCCCTTCTAGGAATACTTACAGATTGGTCTATATTTGGTTGACATATTAAAAGCTATACTATAGAAAAATTGGCTTTTGCTTCTTTATAGTAGGTCTAAATTTCATTAAATAAATTGCTTTCTCTTTAAAACAAGACTCCATCTTGCACACTTTATACTTCTGGAAATAAACTTATGTATTTCTTTTGTTGTTATTAATCTTCACCTGATGATATTTTTTCTATTGATTTTTAGGGAGTAGAAGGGAAGGGGAGAAACAGAAACATTGATATCACTTGGTTGCCTCCTGTACGTACCCCAACTAGGCCAGGGATTGAGCCTGCAACTGCGGTACATGCCCTGAACCGGAATCAAATCACAACCCTTCAGTCCCTGTGCCAACACTCTAACTACTGAGCAATCAGCTAGGGCAACTTATGTATTTCTTTCTCCTTTTCTTACTTCCTGCCTCTTTGAATCTAATTACAAGTTGTTCTATCAGCAGTTCTTACATAATTTAGCATATATCTTTAACCTTAAAAATTCAAAAGCAATATTTTTCACTTTTTCCAGGCATACATCAAGCAATGGCTCTTAACATATGAAAAATGCTCAACCTAACTAATAAGGAAAATAAATCATAACTACAATGGGTATAGTTTGATATCTCGCTATATTGGTAAATATGTGTAGAAACAAGCACTTTCATGCATTGTTGATGGAAATGTAAATTGGTACAAATGCTATAAGGATAATTTATCAATATCTATCAAAATTATGTAGTATATGCCCTCATCAATACATCCCTTCCAAGAATTTATCCTATAGATTTATTCATGTGCCTGTTTAATGACACAAGTACAAGGTTATTATAGCATTATTTGTAATGGTAAAAGATTAGAAAGAATATAAAGGTCCATCAATAGAAAACTGGTTAAGTAAATTATGGAATATACAATGAATAAAATATTAATCAGCTGTAGAAAAGAATGAGGAAGCTTTTCATATATAGTTGTGGAGAGTTCTAAGATGTAAGTGGAAAAAAACAGTAGTATATCTAGTATTTCATTATTTGTGCAAAAAAGAATATATATGTGCATTTATCCACACACACACCTTTTTACAATATATGCATAAAATATCTCTGAAAGACTCCACAAAACCTAATAACATTTGTTGCCTTTGAAGGTGGAGACTGAGATAGGAGAAAGTTTTCACTGTATATGTTTACCTTTTTGAAAAAATACAAATGTATTACAGGCTTTTTACTATGTTTATGTTGTAGGAGCCATTCTGTACATCTTAATTGCCTCTCTGGTCATCAGGAATTGACCTTTTAAAAGGCCTTTTTTTTTTCTTTTTATTAAATTATTATCTGTGTACATATTTTAAAATTGTAAAACGCTTTTCTCTCAGATGAATTTTTTATGAAATACAGGTTGTAAGTCTCCTTAGGGAATAATTTTTTGTTATTTTTAAAATCCACTAGTATCTTCCAGTATTTTTGTGCTAAATTTGTTTCTGTCTAAATATTCAACTTTACTGAAGTCTTCATTATGATCTAAGCAAAGGGAGAACAATTACTTAGATAAGCTCATACTGTTAGCCAATGACAGAAAGAAGGAAGACTCTTAAAACTTCTACTTGTTTCTATTTTATGTGCTAAGGTACCTTTAAACTGAAAAACGGTAAAGAGACAATATAGATTTCTGTTCTGAGTAATGGCAGGCTAGGTGGTTGAGATTAGTTCTCCCATTGGAGATAATTAGGAAATAATTGTCAAATATAAACATCTGCTTGAAGATACTGGAGAGCCATCACATAATGAAAAATTACCAGGCTACGAGAGTCCACTGTGGTGCTCCTTTCTCCTCTGGGGGCATATGCTGGATTCCTGAGGGGAGGCTGAGTGGCAATGCTGTAAAAGTGCCTCTCTGAACTAAAGCAACAGGGATTAATGTTCAGGACCAGACAAGGAGGGGAAACCCTGGAGAATCCTCTTTCCTTTGGGTTAGAACATGACCATGAAAGGCCATGTTCTAGAATTAAGGGCAGATTAGAAGTAGGCTATTACAGGGACTATAGCTCAGCTCAGATACATCTAAGTTCAAGTAATTGGACTAAGGTGACTCCAGGATACTTGTGCTCCTAAGTACATGGAAGAAGCAAGGCAAACCTCTGAAAGATCGCTGTAGGCTTCAAATTATTTCTATAAATAGTTTTGCAAGGACAATTTCTGCCATATATTGAAATGACTAGGTGCGTGAGTAGAGATATATGAACAACAGACAGTAAAAGTGGATTAATACAGGTACCAGATTTTGGAGTTACCACATACAGACTTAAAAATAATTATATTTATTATTAGAGGCCTGATGCATGAAATTTATGTAAGAGTAGGCCTTCCTTCCCCCACCTGCTGGTACTGGCTTCCCTTTAGTACCCAGGACCTGGGCTTCCCTTGCAGCCCCAGCTTAGTTCAGAAGGAAGTCTGGTCTAATTAGCATATTACACTTTTTATTATTATAGATGTTCAAAGAAAGAAAAGTTTGAGAAAGGTCAGAACAGCATATCCAGAAGGAAACATATAAAAATGAAATAATAGAAAATTTAGGACAGAGTTAAGAGTCATAAAGGCTATGAGAAGGTCTAACATTTGTATAATTGGAATCCTAGAAGGTGAGGACTCAGAGCAAGAATGGATAGAAGCAATGTTTGGTGAGAATAGCTGTGAATTTTCCCAAACTAATGCAATCTACAGATTCAAGAAGCTCTATGTACCTCAAGAGGTATCAGTACAATGAAATCTACAGTAGGTATTCATTAAGTAAAACTGCTATAAAACCAAAGCAAAGAGAACATATTAAAGCTAGTCAAAGAAAATTTCAGTTTACCTTTAAAGGAATAGTGATTAGGCTGAAAACTGATTTCTGTACAGAGCAGTGAGAGCTAGATTAACTTTAAAATACTGAAAGAAAAACTATTGATATAGAACTTTTTTCCCCCTAGGAAAGTGAAAAGTCTTCAAGAATGAAGATGAGCCTGGCTGGCATGGCTCAGTGGTTGAGTGTAGACCTATGAACTAGGAGGTCACAGTTCGATTCCAAGCCAGGGCATACGTCCAGATTGTGGGCTCGATCCCCAGTATGGAGCGTGCAGGAGGCAGCTGATCAATGATTCTCTCTTATCATTGATATTTCTATCTCTCCCTCTCTGAAAGCAATAAAAACATTAAAAAAAATAATGAAGATGAAATAAAGATATTTTCAGACTATCAAGTACAGGCTTTATCATCTTCATACCTGAACCAGAGGAATAACTAACTGAGGCAGCATCAAAATGATCCTAGATGAGAGGAAAATTGCAGTTTAATATCAGTCATTAACATAAATGCAAAAAGTGATGAATAAAATATTAACTTTGAATCCAGCATTATATAGGTCCCAGTTGGGTTTTTCCAGGAATGAAAAGTTATTTTAACATTTTTTAAAGTCTGTAAATCACCATTTTCATACACTTGATCCATGGTCGGCAAACTGCGGTTCACGAGCCACATGTGGCTCTTTGGCCCCTTGAGCGTGGCTCTTCCACAAAATACTATGGCCTGGGTGAGTCTATTTTGAAGAAGTGGCAGTCGAAGAAGTTTAAGTTTAAAAAATTTGGTCTCAAAAGAAATTTCAATCGTTGTACGGTTGATATTTGGCTCTGTTGACTAATGAGTTTGCCGACCACTGCACTAGATGCAGAAAAAAGTGTGTGATAAAATTCAACCTCTTTTTATGATTCAAAACTTTATCAAACTAGGAATAAAAGGAAACTTCATTACTGGATTAAACGTATCTACAAATAGCCTACAAGCAACATAAAACTTAATGGTGAAATTTGAAAGTTTTCTTCTTAAGATTGGGTATAAGACAGGGGTAACCACTCTCACCACTTAACTATTTATTATTTTGCTGGATATTCTAGCTAGCACAGTCAGATAAGAAAAATAAAATATATGAGGATTCGAAAGAAATCCTGTTAAAGCTGTTGTTTGCAGATGGTGACTATAAACATGAAGAATCTAAAAGAACCTACAGATAAGTTACTAGAATTAATGTTTGGCCAGATTGCTAGCTACAGAGCCAATTTGCAAAATTCCATTGCATTTATATATACCAGCAACAAAGTAAATAAAATGTTATTTACCACAGAGTAAAAATATGAGGAATAAATCTCACAAGTTGTATTCAAAGTCTTTCTACAGAAGATTATAATATATTAGAGGCCAGGTGCATGGATTTGTGCATCAGTAGGGTCCCTGGGCCTGCCTTGTGCCCTCTAGCAATCTTCAGGAGTTTATCTGGCTGCAGAGGGAACACAGGAGGGCTCCAGGGCGTGTCTGGCCCATCTCGCCCAGTCCCCATTGGCCAAATGGTCTCATGAACAGTTGGACATTTAGCATATTATGCTTTTATTATATGGGATTATTAAGAGATAATAAAGAATATCTAAATGGATGGAAGGATATAACATATTCTTAGATTGAAATACTCAATATTGTAAAGATGTCAGTTCTCCCCAACTTTGTAGGTAAAATTTAATCCCAATAAAAATCCTAACAGGGTTTTGGCTTTTTTGAAATTTGACAAGCTGGTCCTAAATATATATGTAGAAGTGAAGGCCACAAATAACACAGGCACTAATAAGAACAAGATGGTAAGATTTGCTCTATCAGGTATCAAGACTTATCTTAACCCTAACTGGTTTGGCTCAGTGAATGGAGCATCAGCCTGCAGACCAAAGGATCCACCTTGGTTGTGGACACATTCCCAGTAGGAGGTGTGCAGGATTCAGCTGATCAATGTATCTCTCTCATGGATGTTTCTAACTCTATCTTTTTCCCTTCCTCTCTGTAAAAAAAAAAAAAAAAAAAAATCAATAAAATATATTTAAAAAAGAAATATTAGCTCGTATATTAAAAAGAAGACCTATTTTGAAGTTTTACACAACAGTGTCACAGACCCTAGGAAGAGGATAAAGCTTTGATTTGCAACAAAGATTGTACTGTAGAGTAGTGGGGGAAGAATGGTGAATGCTGCTGAGGCAATTGGATATCCTAAGAGAAAAGAGAAGGAAAGAAAAAGAAAAGATCTAGTTGGACTGTAGATAAAAATGTGAAAGGTACTAATGTGGTTCAGTGGTCGAGCATTGAGATATGAACCAGGAGGTCTTTGTTCTATTGTATTTCTGGTCAGGGCACACTCCTGGGTTGCGGGCTCTGTAGGGGTTGTGTTGCAGGAGGCATCTGATCAATGATTCTCTCTCATTGATATTTCTATTTCCTCTTCTTCTTCCTCATTCTGAAGTCAATATAAACATTTTAAAAAATGTAAAAGGCAATACAATAAGCTCCTAAGTTTAAGTAATAGAGGATACTGTTCTTTTTTTGTTGTTAGTCTGAGGAGACTTCTTTCCGTTGATTTTTAGAGAAAGTGAAGGGAGAAAAGGAAGGAGGAAAGGAGAGAGAGAGAGAGAGAGAGAGAGAGAGAGAGAGAGAGAGAGAGAGAGAGAGAGAGAGCGCGCGCGCGGGAGAGAGGGAGGGAGGGAGGGAGGGAGGGAGGGAGGGAGGGAGGGAGGAGGGAGGGGAGAACATAAATTAGTTGCCTCCCCCATGTTTCCCGACTGGGGAAGAATGAACCTGCAACTGAGGTGAGGTACAACTGAGGTGAGGTACATGCCCTTGACTGTGAATCCAACCCGAGGCCCTTTGGTGCATGGGCCCCCATCCAGGAGCCCACCAAGAGTCATCTCATTAAAACAAAAGGCACTATGATCACCTAGCTAGGGATTTAGGAACTCAGTGTCAGCAACCGGGATTAAAGACCAAATATTAGAACAAAAGATGTTCCCAGCTTTTATAACTTAGGAAATCATAAGGGTTTTAGGAATTCTGTGCCAGGAACCAGGGGCAGAGACTAATATATATTTTCTGTTATCTTACAAGAAGAAAATTGTGTAGCACAAGCTCTAAGGTTTTTCTTCCTATGAGAGAGTGAAAAGAAAAATAGCTCATATTTACATACAAAAAAATGAGACTAGATTAAAATTGGGTCACAAATATATGCTTGTCATTTGCATTTTTATGTTGTTCCCCAAATTCTGAAGCTTTCAGGGTTTGAGGTTTGCTTTAGTAAGTTGGATTTTGAATTGAGATGTGAACTTTAGGCTTCAGTCTTAGCCAGAATAGGTTAAACCAAGGGTTATTTAGTATCTGAGTGCTCAAGGAAAGGCTAAATGAATAAAACACAAAACCAAGTAGCACCTAATGGTTATGAGCATGGCTGCCTGGCTTTGAATCTTGTCTCTATGCTTTATTTTCCTTACCTGCACAATGGCATTGATATTACCAGCCAGAGGTTTGTTGTGAGCTTGGGACCATAGCCTTCATTATGCACCTCACTATATTCCTTGTAGATGCCTGACAGTATTCAATAAGTTATTGGTGAGTGAGCGAGTTAGTAAATGAATGAAATTACGAAAATATTTTACCTGATCTTGGATACAGTAATCTGAATATAGAGGTGGCATTGTATACTTTGGCACTGAATTGCAGTTCCTTTCATCCTATTGTACATCTTACTGCGCACTATATTTCCCACCTAATTGTAACCATCTGCTTTCTGAGATATAATGGTTCTTGAATTAGAATGAATTCTGTGGGTACTTATTTTGGAAAAAGACTTATTATTATTTTTTTAATAAATGGGTTATGACTACCTGAAAATACTTGGATGTGATGATTGTAATTTATGTACTGGGCCTCCCAGAGTATAAAGTTTATGCCCAGAATATTTTTGGAAAGGGAAGGTTGTTGAATGTTCAGATTTTAAAAAAGATACAAGATAATTATGGTTGTGTTCCCTCTTAGATATTGAAATTTTCTTTCCATGATTTCCTAGAGAATGAAGATCTAGAAGACACCAAGGTCATCTCTCCAGTGGCTTCTGCCTCTGATCCAGAGCCCCATTCCTCACCCTACAGGTAGGGACAGCAACTCCTTAGGATAAAATGCTCCTAGAGATTTTCTCTTCTGGGATAAGGAATTGATGAAAGAAGTGGGCAGTGACATCAAGGGGGAAGACAAGTGAATGGTTTTGTCATTAATTAATCAACCCTTAAGTGTATTTAGGGCAATGCCAGATCTATTGCAAGTTATAAAATGTTCATTTACTCTCAGAAAATAAAACTGTAATGAACAGTTGTGTCTTTATTTATGTTCTCCTGAAGATTATTCTAGGTGGTCTTCCAAGAAAATATATGTTGGATTTTTATTTATAACATGCACAGACATACACATACACATACACTATTTAAAAAAATATATATTTTATTGATTTTTTACAGAGAGGAAGAAAGAGGAATAGAGAGCTAGAAACATCGATGAGAGAGAAACATCGACCAGCTGCCTCCTGCATACCCCGCACTGGGGATGTACCTGCAACCAATGTACATGCCCTTGACTGGAATGAACCTGGGACCTTTCAATCCACAGACCAACGCTCTATCCACTGAGCCAAACTGGTTTTGGCCACATACACTATTGGAGGCAGTGTTTTATTATGTAATTTTCAGATTCAACCATTATAATCACCTTCAAGTTATTGTTAATTTCCCTCTCTGTCCATCTCATCGTCCCACCATCAGTGATAGAGTATATAGCAGCAAGTTGTACTGAGCAATAGAATGAGGGGACACACGAAACATAAGTGGGATAATTAATGAAAAACTGTATCTTGGAGAACACTTTGCTAGTGAATATCATAGTCCCACTGATCAGGGAATAGCACAGTGTTGTCAAGCAGAATGGGATGATGCTCAACCAATTGAGCCACACCAGCTGGGCAAGAATATCTGCCTTCTTGAGTAGACGTTCGTTCTTCTCACCTTTGTATATGAAATAAAACTTGTTCCCCCAGAATTTAGATGATGAAAGATAATGATTCATTTAATTGCTGATAATAATATAAGCCACACTTCACTGAATCTTTTTCTGTAATAATGATAAAATTGCCATTTTTATTGAATATTTATATTTGCTCAGTACTATTCCAGGTGTTAAAATGTGTGATCTCATTTAATCCTCATAGCAACTCTCATTACATAAGTATACCTACTGGTTATTTTCAGATGAGGAAAATCAGTAAATTCAGTAACTTGCTCCAATTTACCTAGCTTTAGTTTTGTTTTATTCTAAAGCTTAGTCTCATAAATACAGATAGAAGGGTTTTGAGTTCTATGCTTAGAACTACTAGATTGTTACTGTATATAACACTCCTTTTAGAGGATACAGCCTCCTCAGGCTTTGATTATTTGAGATAATTTATGTTCTCATCAAATCCCCTGAGGAGAACTTTCCATCTTCCTGCCACCACCCTTTTTCTGTTGAGTTGAAGGAACTTTGGGGGATGGGTTTTGGCACAGAACTGATTTTTCCTCCTAAGAATAAATACATTTAAAAACATATATATATATATATTATTGAATTTTTACAGAGAGGAAGGGAGAGGAGTAGAGAGTTAGAAACATCGATGAGAATGAAACATCGATTAGCTGCCTCCTGCACATCCCCCACTGGGGTTGTGCCCACAACCAAGGTACATGCTCTTGACCAGAATCAAACCCTGGACCCTTCAGTCCACAGGCCGATGCTCTATCTACTGAGCCAAACCGGCCACGGCGAGAATAAATACATTTTTTTTGAGTGAAGAAGAAAATATAATCTTAAAGTTTTGTTTCTAAAATCTAGTGTGTGAAGAAAACAAAATGCAGCAGTCATGATATTTAGTGCCTGAAGTTTAGTGATATTTAGTGCCTGAAGTTTAGTGTTTATGTTTTGTATGTACTGGGAACGGAAATGGCAGAGCGCTCTATCATTCCTAGTGAGGCTGGCCCCTCCCTTTGGGATGGCCTGCCTGTTCTGGGTCAGCACAGCCAGAGGCCTACAGTGGGAGTGTTTTCTTTATATGGTTTATCATTGGCATCAAGTGATTTGCAATTCATCTTTCCCAAAATACCCTTCACTGATTCTTCAGAGCATAAAATGCTAACGTGAATATTAAATTCATGTGGCTGTTGCATGTCCTGTGTAAAATATGTATTTTTAAATAAACAGAACTATATTTGTGGAAAGTAAGATGCACAAAAGCAAAGACACTAAATTTTAGATGTCACATACCAGAAGGGCAGGCTAATGGTCAGATGAACTTTTGTATCCTCACAGTCCAAACAAAAAATTAACATTTAACAATGAATGGGTGGCTGCTGTTTATTCAGTCAACAGATACTTATCGAGAGCCTGCCATGTACCTGGCATTGTTCTAGGCACTGAAGATGCCAGAAATGAACAAGCAGTCCAAGTCCCTGGTCTCATGGAGCTTATATTTTAGTGAGGGAGGCAGACAGAAAGCAAGTATACCATAGAATTAAGAAATTATTTCATGGGGTCTAAGTTGCCATCAACTGTAAGATGAACTGTTACTTTATGTACCAGCAAGAAAGAAAAAATGCTCCATAGTGGGTCTAATAAGAGACCCTCCCCGCCCTCCCACCCCCATGGAGCTCTGGCTCAACAAAAGCTTGCACCTTCCGTGAAAAGATAAATGAAGGGAAAATTCCCTACACAGCAAAGGGCAACAGGGAAATGTGAAAGTCTCAGCCTTGGCACTGATGAGGGCAGGGCAAAATATGTCCCCTGAATATATGAGCCACACGTTTAGTCACCAGTTTGTTTCCTAAATTCACTCTGCTCGTGTGGTCGAAGCAAACCCTTCAACAGAACCTCAAGGCAACTCCGACTCCATGGGTAGTGCTCCCGGGCTCCCACGCCCTGGCAGAGCAGATGCACATCTTCTGTGGAGGGACTCATGCCAGCCCAGGCCCCAGGCAGTTTGAAGACATCACCAATTTTTAGGACAGCCCATATTTCAGTTGTGTTAAAATCTGAAAACAAATATGCATCTTGCAATCAACAAAATATGGTACATAATATGTCAGGCAGTAATGAGTGCAGCGAGAAAAAGTGAAAGGCGGGGGAGGGGAGGGCAAAGAGTGATGGGCCAGGGAGGGGAGAGCCACTTTGAACTCAGACATCTGGGAGGTCTCCCAAAAGTCATGGTTGAGCAGAAACCTGAAGGAAGAAGCCAGAAGGTAACTAGGGGGAGGGGATTCTAGGCAGAGGTGACGACAGGTGAAAAACCCTCCAGTGGGAGAGTGCTTGAACTGTTTGAGGATTCTCAAGACATTTGGAGGCCCTTGTGACTGGAGTGGATTGAGCTAGGCGAGATCAGGTCAGTCTAGGAGAGACAGGGTCAGAGTGTAAAGGGCCTTAGGGTTCCATGCGACAGGCTTGGGTGCAGACACTTTGCAAACGGAGGGAGTAAGAGCAGTCCTTGTTATCAAGCTCACCTAATAGTGTCAAGAAAAAGAAATGGACTGTAATTTCTGGGTTTAAGAGGATAAAATAAACTCACAACATAGATCAGTTTACATTTTACACAGGATTACCCAAGCAAACCCATAAAAATCAACAGTATCTCATAGCTAATTTTCATGGTAACTACCTCTTGTTTGTTCTGAGGTAGGTTGGAGTGACTAGGATATTTTAAAAGATGGCTCTGTTTTATCTAAAGAAGAGATAGTTTATTAGCTAGGAGTGGGTTTTCTTGTTTGCATTGAAAGGAAGAAAGAAAATGAAGGAAAAAAAAGAGAAACGAAACTAACCAGCTCCAAAATAAGCCCTCTCTTTCCCATGTGGTTAAAAGTACTGTTTCCCAGCCATTTTCTCAGAGGAAATGGTGCCCAAAAGCAGCAGTCCTCAAACCCTTAGCCCCCAAAGAATTTTTACTTATGTGGGTTGTATCTATCAATGTTTACAATATTAGAAATTAAAACTGAAAAATTAAAAACATTGTTATTGATTCATTTAAAGAAACCAATAACAAATTCATTACATGTTAATATAAATAACATGTTTTTAATGAAAAACAACTATTTTCCAAAGCAAAAATAATTTAGTGGGAAGAGAGATGCCGCAAGTCTCTGTATTGTCTGCCATAACAAAAGACAGTTGGATTCTCAGATCTGCTTCTGCATTCGTTCTGTGGCAATATCACATGTAGAAACTCCACTGT
Source organism: Pipistrellus kuhlii (assembly GCF_014108245.1). Classification (NCBI taxonomy): domain Eukaryota; kingdom Metazoa; phylum Chordata; class Mammalia; order Chiroptera; family Vespertilionidae; genus Pipistrellus; species Pipistrellus kuhlii. The sequence goes on from NW_023425404.1 coordinate 9,872,675, forward strand.
CTACTCTTAAGATGAAAAAAGACAAATCATATTTTAGAATTTTTAAGAAGTTTTAACTTTACAGATTGCCACGAAAGAGTCTTAAGGACCCAGGGGTCCCGGAAGATACTTTGATAACTGCTGCTCTGAAGAATCCATGCCTCCTCTTGTTGGAAACCGATCATTCCTGAGAGACCTAGATGCTGTGCACCAGGTGCTTCACGCACTTTCTAGTCTCTCTGGAAGCCAGGGAAGATGGAAGCGAGCGTAATTATTTTCTTGCTTCTTTAAAATAACTATTCAACTAGATAGAGTTCATGCCATCAGGATAATAGATTAAAAAGACAAGAAAGTGATTGATTACCTATTCTTATTACCCCGTGAGTTGGGTGCAATATGGATATCAGTGACAGGGTTGCATAAGGTAGGCTGTGCAATGGAAATGCTGAAACCCTGCTCCTGGGATAACTGTGGACAGGGATTGCCTTGCAAATCAGTTTGCGCTTTCTTTGTCTTGATGTTCAGTCCATTTCTTTGCTTTTAACCTGTGACTTTATGTGTATTGGGGTTCTATCTCTGGTTGAAATTCTGTGTGGAACAAATGGCAGGGGTCTCAGAGAGAGGAATAAAACCAGACCTGCAGTCCATCTCCGATGCCTGAGCTATGTATTTACTATGGTTCCTGGAGCCTGGGATGTGGCTTTATCCGTCTGTGGGCCCTCATGTACTGTCACCACTTTATTGTGGCCTTGTTCAGCCCTGGGCAGTGGTCAGCTAAACTGACAGGAGACCTGATTGCCAGAGGAAAGCGGGGGTGTGGGGGTGTCCTTTGAAGAGTGTTTTACTGCTGAATTTCTCCAGGCCTAGTGTGCCTTTTAAAAGAGCCCTTGAATGACATGTTGTGTTCCTCTGAGAGGCCGCAGATGGTACCTCCAGTGAGCGAGGATGCCGTGGAAGATCTCCGGAAAGCATCCAGTGCCTTGGAGGCTCAGGCCTTGGTGGAACAGAAATTGAGGCCTGCAGACCAGGGCGAGGTCCTCAACAAGGTAGGAAGCACATTCTCTCTCTCTTTAAAAGGAGGAGTTTACAGCACCAGAATCTAGGTACATATGAATTAGAAAGAACTGTGAGGGTGGCTCCCAGAATTCTCTTTGCTTTTTTTTGGGCATCTCATTTTTAATTATTTGGTGATTGATCATGTGTATCTTCCACAGGGCCCATCAGTGTACCAGTAGGCACCTATTTAAAAAATGAAGTGTTAGAATGAATGTTTACATGTTGTCTATTATCTCCTCAATGTGAGGAGCCTAAACCATTGCACTGCATTTTAATCTCACTTGTCTTATGGTGGATCTACTCAGGATTTATAGGAAAGATTCTATAGAGATGGAATTGATAGCACTGGTGTTCTGCCACAGAATAATGGGTTGTTTATATAATTACTAACATCTGTATATATAAAAGGCTAAGTGACCATCCGACCGTCCGACTCTCTAACCAGTAGCTATGATGCGCACTGATCACCAGGGGGCAGGTGCTCCACACAGGAGCTGCTGAGCTGTGGTGACTTGGCAGCAGCAGTTCTTGGGTGATGCACCCCGGAACCAGAGAGGAGGGAGCCTGATTCTGGGGTGCGTCACCTGAGAACCACCCTCTCTCAATCTGGGACCCCTTGGGGAATGCCAGAGAGCTGGTTTTGGCCCGATCACCACAGGCCAGGCCAAGGGACCCCACCTGCTGGAGGGACCCTGCTCACTGGAAGAAAGAGAAGGAATGTTGACTAGCACCTTAAGCTCAGAGTTGGGAGAGTGGAGGTAATTGGAATCTGCCACTCTTAACATGTCCTCTAACCGGAATTGTTGTGCAGATGGCCAAGTATCAAGCTCCACAGAGGTCTGGGGACATTGTTATGATCCAGTCCGAGCACACGGGAGCTGTAGATATTCTTTCAGCTGACTTGGAATCTGCAGATCTTCTGGGGGACCACAGGAAAGGTAAGACCTTTGGGAGGTGGTTTCTCTGTACCAGCGGGTACTTAAAGGCAGGCAGACAGATGGAAGGAAAGAGAAAGTGACTTGTGAAAGGAAGTAAAAAAAGCCAGTAGAAGGAATGCCTTTGACTATGACAACCTCCATACACAAAATGCCAGGTGTGGCAGCATTTCCTCTTGGTTCCTCTGTAGTAAGCTGCCTGTCCTTTCAGTCTCCCCTCCGCTGATGGCTCCTCCCTGCATCTGGACCTTTGCCAAGATGAAGGAATTCAAAAGCAAGCTGGGCAAGGAGAAGAACAGCTGCCTGGTGGTGAAGCGGGGTGAGGTGGTGACCATCCGGGTTCCTACCCATCCAGAAGGGAAGCGTGTCTGCTGGGAGTTTGCCACCGATGACTATGATATTGGCTTTGGAGTTTATTTTGACTGGACCCCTGTCACCAGCACTGACATAACCGTGCAGGTCAGCGATTCGAGTGAGGATGAGGATGAAGACGAGGAGGATGAGGAGGGGCTTGAAGGTAAATGTAACTTGAACCTAGTTGGCAGTTTCCTTTCCAGGCTCAGCCTAATATCTAGTGACCACTTCCTGTGTTGGGCCTGTCCTCCTCTTCCTCAGAATGCGGGCGAGGAATCCCTGCTAAGTTGAGTGACGCAGGCCAAAGTCAGACCCTCAAAGAGCTTTCGGGTGGGATTGGATAGATGCCTTAGTGGAAGCGTCTTTTCCTTTTAATCAGTACCTGCTGTTTTCCCAACATCTCCTTGGGGACAGGGATGGGACAGGGGCAGGGAAACAGGTGGGTCATTGCTATTGTGCATAGAGGCAGTGTTATTCAGATCACACATAAACCTGAGATTACTTTTCATTTATCGCTTAGTTTTATGATATTTGTATTTATTCTTGGCCTGGAACCAAACTGAGTGATTATAATTTGCTAAGTGTACCCATATTCCCCCCCCCCCCCCCCCCCCCCCCCCCCCCCCCCCCGTCCCCTAACAGATGATCATGGCTGGCTGACTGTTTACTTTTTTAATTTTACGCCTGGAGCAGTTTTAAAAATAGTCTCTGTGCTCCATCCTAGTTGTTAATTGCAATACTTCCTCAGAATGGTCCTAGGGCACTTTGGGGGGTGGTGACTATCATATAAATCTAAGCATTAGCTTTACTCCGTGATTTTCCTGTATCATCTGAAAATCATTTCCTTACCTTGCTTCTTTGTGAACAAGCAAGTCTGTAGGAAACCTTAAGTTATTTAGGGAAGAGGAGAACCTCATATCTTATTTGCTGCTCTTCAGGACGCCAGCTGGAAGATCTAGGTCACTCTGTGCAGCGTGTTTGTCTGCATTTCATACCTCCATTAGCTAGTTCGTTCCCTTGTTGAGTGAAGGATGTGAGAATCATCCCTTCTAAATATCTGCTCTCCCTTGTTAATGTCCGGACACCACTGGAGCTAGTTAGGCTCCATAAGGCTAAATCCTCGCTTCTCAGTGGAGGCGTGATTGGCATTTGGGGTGGATGCTTGTTTGTGAGGCAGGCGCTATTCTCATGTTTAGCACTTCTGGACCCTTGGGTCACCCAGATATTTTCACATTCCTCTAGGAGGGCAAGAGCATCCCCCCCACCTGGGTGTAAGCCACTAGTTCACCGGGTCCATTCTCTTACCTTCAGGTAGGACTTATGTGTGTTCCCTGAACTCATGTCCAGACACTCTGCTGTTTTGTTCATGCAGATCCTGTCCCAGCTGGCGATGTGGAGAGAGGCTCCAGGAGCTCCCTGCGGGGTCGCTATGGGGAGGTCATGCCTGTGTACCGGCGGGACAGCCACCGAGACGTGCAGGCTGGCAGCCACGACTACCCCGGGGAGGGCATCTACCTGCTCAAGTTTGACAACTCCTACTCCCTGCTTCGCAACAAGACTCTCTACTTCCACGTCTACTACACTAGCTGAAGGCCCGGGGGACCGGGCAGGTGGTGTTTGCTGGCTGAACAGGCTGCCAGCTGGTGCCTCTTATTTCCGACAGGCAAGAGCTCGAAGTTGAGCATGAGGCTCCTGGCCCTCATGCCCTGCTTGGCATGCCTGACTGTTGACCCACGTAGCTTTGCCCGCTCCTCGGCTTCTGCAGGTGGTGGTGTAGTGCCCCTGTTCTGTGGTCCACGACTCACACTCTTCTTGCTTCAGACTCCAGCAGAATCCCTCTATGAAGGTGCCCACTAGGCAAAAGCCTAAAAGCAAGTTGGGTGTTGCCTTCTAAAAATAGTATTTGGTACAGAATTGCTGCTCACTCCTCTTCCAGAGCCTTTATTGCAGATGCATTTGGTGGTGCCCACTCTCTTTTTGCAAGTGCTGAGAGAGGGAAAGCACAGTGTCCATGAAGGGAGCCCAGTTCCCTGGCTGGAGAAGGCTCTGCCCAGCCGCTCACCACTGCCATATTCCTGCCAGTTCTTCATGGTCGCTAGCACAGGCTGGGAGCCCTCAAGGCCCGTGAGGGGCATTACTAGTCCCAAGGGCTCGCCTCTGCCTCTTTGCCTCCTCTTTTCCCTTCCCTACACCTGTGTGTTCACCATCACAGCAAGAACTTCTGTGCAATCCAAAGGGATGGTCACTGTAACTTTTCTGGGAAGAAAAGGTGCCTCCATCACTTCCTGTTTCAGGAGGCAGTGGCCCTTAGCAAGGGCACCTGTGGTTGAAGGGCAAAGGGTGCCAATTATAATAGGTACTGGATTGATGCCAGAGCCCACATCTTTGAAAGGCAAGTGTTACTAATGTTTGTTTATTTGTTTGTTTGTTTTTTGTATAACCAAAGAAGGGGTGTTATCTTAGAAAGAAAGTTTTAAAAAAAATAACACCATCCAGATTCTCACCACTTTTTCCTTTCTTTGGAGTAAGAATGCTATTTGGAAACTTTGGTTTGGAACCAATCAGACTTCCAAAGTTTCTAGGTTTAGATGTCTTCTTACATTGAGGGCTTAAAGCTTTTGGTGTTCAGAGTCTCTTAGGAAAGGTGGTAATGAGCTTCACTGTTGCTGCTGATCGCATGTGTTCTTCATCAGGTCAGACCTTGGTGAAGGTTTCCCTGGTGACAGCCTCTTTCACTATGACCCTGAGGCTCAGGAGCGCCACAGCCAGAGGTCACCACAGCGGGAGGGTGGCAGAGCCTGGGGCAGAGAAGGGACCAGTGTGATTGTCGGTACCTCCTTGCTTTTTATTCCTTGTGTCAAGTCTGTTACTGCCTTAGAGTTTTGAAGAAGAATTAGATTTATTTATTACTTTATTTATTTATATTTTTAGCACATTTCATTTTGTCTTTGAAACAGTTTCCATCTGTTTCTTAAAAGACTACCATCTGCTCTGAGCCATTGAGGCCGCTTCCTCTGTGGAGTTGATGATGATGATTTTAGGAGGAGCTGGAAAGTGACGAGTGCCCATTCCTGCAAGCCAGTCCTGTGATGCTTTGGAGGGAATCTGCCTCCTTCTGAGCTGTATGACCTACCCCAGCATCCCCTCTGAGGAAGTCTAGGTTGTGAGGAAACCTGCCCATTTGCCCCGGGTTGAGTATGGAGGACCTGACTAGCCAATCAGAGATGTCCTGTGATTCCCAGATGTCAGTCTTTTTCTGCTCTGAGGAGTCACTTTCTTCAAGATGATTTCTCTGGCTCATTCCTTCCTGGTGTGGGTGCTTCACACCAGGCCTCCCCTCCCTATTGGAGCAGGACATGGAAGACCAGGGCTCCTCACCATAGGTGTGCAGTCGCATCGGCTGCTGCATGAACAAGGAGCGGTCCAGCCTACACCCTCTGGGAGCAAAGTCCGAAGCAGGGTGGGATTAGTGGACTGCCATAGCATTCCCGTCCTCTGAGCAGCTTCATACCGCCATTATTTTACATATGAGTGCATTTTGTAGAGGATTACACTGGCCAAAATTGATATGCTTTGTAAAAAATTAGAAATTATTTTAGTGACTGTCTATTTGGGCAGCGAAAAGCCAACTTGCTGTGCATCATCCCATTGGATAGCTGAGTGACCACTCTTTCATCACTGAAGCTGAATCATGCCTTTGCTGTCATAGTCTTTATAAAATAATTTTCTACTGAGCTGTTTTCCAGTCAGCCAAAGCCTTGCTTATTTTTCCTGCTTATTATTAACTTCTGACTTGCTCTTAAAATGGAGCTGCCAGGCATACAAGCTCCCTGGATAAACTTATTGTTTATTTTTGCCATGAGAGTCTCTGTACATATTTTTCTTTGGGCTCTTAGTTCTGTTGCATCAGGGAAGTCTGAGGGACTTGTTCCCAGTGCCTCTGTGTGCCTCTTACTGTCTGGTTGCTTTTGAAGCCCTGGATATTGTTGTATTTCATTCTACAGTGGTGTTTCCCTGACAGTCAGGGTTTCTTTGTTCCATTCGCACAAATAGCTGAGAGAAGGTATTTTTAAAATTTATTCACTATTCTCATGTTAAATTTCTGAAATTGCTGTACTGTAGGGGCAAAATATTACTTACTGAAGCAAAGGTAATTACTGAGAATTTCATAGCCCAGCAAATCCTAAGAGGTAGTTATTTACTTAGTTTTACCCTGTCCAAATTTACAGAACCAAACAATGAAAAGAAAATCATTTGTTTTCACCCTCACCCTGTCCTCCAGAGCACAGATAAATATTAACAATCGAAAGAAAGTACTTCCTCATAGGAGAGAGACTGGAATTCTTTAAAAAATATATATATATTTTATTGATTTTACACAGAGAGGAATTGAGAGGGATAGAAAGTTAGAAATGTCGATGAGAGAGAAACATCGACCATCTGCCTCTTGCACACACACACACACACACACACCCCACTGGGGATGTGCCCGCAACCAAGGTACGTGCCCTTGACCGGAATCGAACCCGGGACCTTTCAGTCCGAAGGCCAACGCTCTATCCACTGAGCCAAACCGGTTTCGGCGAGACTGGAATTCTTTACACAGAGTGGCCGACTCCTTAAATTTCTTCAGTTTGTTTGGTTTTGCTACTTTGTTGAGAGATGGGGCTTCTAGAAAGGAAGACATGTTTAAAGGATTAATTCCCCCCAACATTTTACTATGAAAAAATTTCAGCAAAGAACACCCTTATGTATACCCCACCACATTGATTTTAAAAGTATAACCTGCTAACTTTTAGACAAAGATGATTCTATCACTCTGTTCCTTTTGACAAGAGTCCAGTTAGCCTGTGATCCCTACACAGACACCAAATCTCCTATGTTGGGGAGTTCCTGGATCTTTGCAAACTTGTTTAATGCAACGTGAGTTACCTGGGAGGCAGTCCTCATAAAAGTGTTCCCTGCTCTCCACCTTCCAGACTCACACTGTATTGCCCCTCTCCCTCAGTCATTTCTCACGTTTTCTTCTCCAGCGTGCCAGCATTGGAGGAAGGTAATTGTGAAGCTGCTATGGAAGGACTTTACTGCAATCTCTCTTGCTCTATGAGACATCCTCAGGATTCTGACATTAAACCTCAATCCTCAGACAGTCTATAGCTTTATAATAGAAGTAGGTAGCAACCTGAAATGAGGCCATTGTTATTTTTTTCTTAATTGACTCATGCACTTTAAAAATATTGTTATCTGTTAGTTAGGAAAGAAAAAACCTCAGACTTTGAAAATGTATATACTGTCCCCTATATTATGTAATAATTAAATCTGAAGGCTCACTGCCTTATATTAATCAGTGGGATTAGATTTTGATGTAAAATTTATAGGAAATACCTGAATTGATGTGTTTTTGATGAGCCTTCCCAGTCCCCCCTTTGAAAGAATTAGGTGAAACCCAAGTCTGTATTTTTATATTTATTTTTTTAAGACCACTTTTCTGTAAAAGTTGGACCTATCATCCCAAACTATGTGGTCCTAAGGTACATTGTTGGGTGACCCTAATATTTACATAAAAGACTTGTTTTAGGGAAAGTGACCTGATTGAGACAGTTGTGTACACCAGAGGACTGCCTTTTTAAATTGATAGTAAGGAGTGAAAACAATAAGATGAGGGGAACAAAGAAAGCTATCAAATATATATCCTAGAATTTTGCTCATATCTGACTTAGTTTAATTCTTTTAAATTTTATTTTATTGATGAGAGGTGTGTGTGTGTGTGTGTGTGTGTGTGTGTGTGTGTGTGTGTATGTGTGGAGAGAGAGGGAGAGAGAGAGAGAGAGAGAGAGAGAGAGAGAGAGAGAGAGGGAGGGAGAGGGAATGAGAGACAGAGACAGAGACACTGATGTAAGAGAAATAATGATCAGTTGCCTCTCGCAGGTACCCAGATTGGGGATTGATCCTGCAACTGGGTATGTGCCCTGACTAGGAGTTGAGCCACCACCTTTTTGGTGTACGGCATCATGTTCCACCTGAGTCACACCAGTCAAGACTTGATTTTGTTCAGTTCTTAGTTTGTGGTTCATTAGTTGGAATTGTTCTTTATGCCAGAAGCCTCGCTGGTTCTCAATGTGCTTGTGGAAATCCCAATTCCACGTTGCTGTCTTTTCTAGCAGGACTGACTTTAGACACATTTTTGAGAAGTCGTCTTTGCTTAATGTACTCCTGGCTCGAAGCTTTATTCATCTCTGTCTTCTCTGGGACTTACAAGTCAAGTGCATGAAAAAAGATGGTGGGTTTAGAAAGCAGCGAGGAGGATTTCCAGCTGTGCCACTGTGGCCCCAGTTGGTTTGGACTCTGGCTGAGAAAGTGATGAAATAGGTTAATTTTGACCAACACCATAGAAGAGTCTCAAGCCGTAAGTGTGTGTCTCAAGCCATAAGCTGTGCCCTTGTAGGCTGACCTCCCTGTGAGGTGTAGGAATCAGCATCTTCTTTAACCTGGGTGGGCTAAGGACACATAGTAGTAAATGGAACAGACCAACGGAACCTGTTAGACCTTCCATTTAGATTTTCTCCTGAGCCTGAAAGATCCACATGGAACTCTAGCTGGTCTCTTTCCATCTGGCTTAAAGTGCTGAACTCCTGAAGCTGCTGGAATGGGAAGAGCATCATCCCTGCGGCATTTCAGTGGTTGAAAAGATTTGGAAAGTGAGTTTCTGTCCGAAGGAAGGTGGTTTCTGTTGTTGTGAGGGTAGCTTGTTAGGGGATTTATGGTCTTTAGAGAGCAAGTCACTTTGTTCATTGTGTTTGTGCTCAGGGAGCTGTGATGCATGATTCTTTGGGGAGGAAGTAGGAAGTGGGTGTCTAAATCCAGTCACAAGCCGGTGCTTTCCAGCAGTCAGTCCAGTGTGTGGTGAGTGTCCCCATGGCCAAAGTCCCATTCTTCTCGCACATCGGATCCTATCCCTGGGTTCTCATTTCCACACAGCTGAGAGACAGAAAAGGACTAGCTCCTCCCATTTCTTTCTGATGTCTTGGGCATTTCTGGTATTGTTTAGCACTGGTAGCATGATAGCCAAGGCCTCAGTTTAGCCAGTTAACCAGAAGTAAATAATAGCAATCATAGAGTTGAGTAGATAGTCAGGGTTCAAAGTAGAGCTTTGAGCCAGAGGCCTCCCTAGAAGGAGGATTTGTGACTTATGGTCCCATATTTGGACAGCTGGGTGACTGTGCATCCGGAACTCTTGTTAACCTTACCAAGTGCGTGAAGAGGATGTGACAGTGCTGTACTGATGAGGACGACAAAGTAGCTGAGTTGGCTAATAACTGGAGCAAGCCCTCCATCTGTGGGAACTACATTCTGTTCTGGCTGTAAGTGTAATATCAGTGGGGACTGAAGCTCCATAGTGTCTTTAGAGTCTGGCTTCAGGGCCCACTGAAGGAGCCAGTCTCCTACGGGCAGTGCCTTTGGTATTCTGCCAAGGAGAACATTCTGCAATGAGAACCCCTGGGAGTTGGTTCCTGGAGTCCTCTTGGAAGCGGGGAGGCCGTTGGGTAAGAGCTGCCTTGGCGCTCTTGGTGCCTGGCTATGGCCAGTGTCACCCCTTCGCTCTGTCTAACCAGTCCAGCACCTGTGGATAGTTCTTTGACATCTATCCAGTTATTTATGTAATGAGCTTAGGGCAAGATTTGAGACTCAGAGGCTGAGAAACACTTTGCTGTGGGGCCAGATTTCAGAAATCACTGCTCCCTCTGGAGCTTTGCATTGTCCCTGCCTGAACCAGGAAGGCCCCGCCTGTTGGAATTTCTCTTCACCAAGCCAAGGAACCCCACTTAATTGCCTCAAGTCTTGAGTGTGGGATTCATTTACAAACAACAGTCATTCCTTCAGAAACTAAGTCCAAAAGCAAGACTCTTCTCTGTAGTCCTGGTACTGCTTTGAACTTGGTTTCTATTACATGTACTTTGATTTCTCATAGGCCCAAATCTTTTCAGGGACAAAGTGTATTTTCTAGAAGTTCCGATAGAGGGTCAGGAACAATTCTAAAGTTTTGGCTTGAACCATTATAGTACATAGGGTTACAGAGGAGCTCGTCACGGGCATCACTTTAAGGTGCTCTCATCCTCACTTAGGGATCACATGCCTTGCCTGTGATGTTCCTTGTGATTGGTTTGTTACTATTGCTTTTTAGGTTCAGGCAAGAGCCATCTGGAAAACATTATCTTAATTCCTTCTCTTATGTCTTAAACAGTACAGGAAATTACATATTAAAAACTCTGCTACATCCCTTTCTGAGATGATTGTCCCATAAATGAAATTTTTGTTTGTTTAATCAAGTTGAATTATTTCCATTTAGCCTTGAGCAAGTCCAAGATTATATAACCCATGACTGGTGTAGCCACCGTACTCCCTTCATAATGGGAAGTGTTTTGAAATTCCCAGGAGAAAGCTGCTTTGTAATCAAAGTGATGGGTTATAAGAAAGCCAGCCTTTGGATGAGGGTAATTGGAATAGAGGGAGGTGCTTGGAGCTTTCCTGAACCACATTATGCCATTTTGCTCATTTCTGAAAGGCCTGCTTTGATGCCACTCACTGAACTCTGTCAGTTGGAAAGATGATCACGCTTTCTTGGTAAATATTTAAGCAATTGGCAACCACAAAGGTATTCTTTCCTTATTCTATATCATGTACTGATGCTGACGTTACAAAGAGGGGTCTGAAAGTAGAACAGTTTTTTATTTAAAATACAAAAGTGTCTCAGCCGGTCCTTCATTGCAGTTTGTTGTACACGTCCTCTATCATGAGAAACGCTGTCAGCCCCTCCTGTGGTTTCTAACTTGAGAGCTCTGTACCAAATTGTTATTCCATCATGTCCTCTGAGTGGTTTTTCCTTTAAAATGCCACATTTCCCACCCTGTGGCACTGAATGTGTTGCTGCGATACACAGATGATCCTGAGCTACGGTTCTCTAAGTATCTCAGGCCTGTGTTTTAATATTATGTAACAGTTTTGTGATGCTTTTGTGCATTCTTTGTCTTCTCTTCCGAGTTTTGAAATCTGTCATAAATAAACTTTTTCACTGTGCACCTGAAACATTTGAGTTATATCTTAATGAACTTGATTTACATTAAAACGTTTTTTATTAATCTCTCCTTTGCATCTTAACTGAAAGGTATTCTGTAAACTTAATCTATTGAGGCTATACAAATTAAGAAAATTGACAATTAAGAAAATACTGAGAATGAGGTTAATAGATCTTTCATCTGCGTTTAAATCATAGCAGAGTATTATGAACTGGGAGCTAGGTTTGGCCCAAGAGTGAAAAATCTGGTTTAGAGTAATGATTACTAAATAGAACATTAACAGGTTTTGTCAGTATTTGGTCCCAGTGATGTTTATTTTCCAATGGATTTACTTATTTAATCTGTTCAAATTTGGAACCAGTACTTAGAACACCAGAGTAATCACTAACTCAGCCAGAGTGGTATTAATTTAGCCTATTTTCACTTGCAAAACTGACACTATACACTGTCTTTGGCATCTCTTATAAAGCTGCACATCCCTGCCGTCTGTTTCAGAATCTGAAGGACTCATATCTGAGCAGAGAGGGGTGCCATTTAAATATTTCCTTTAGTGATATCTGTGGTTCCAAGGTGAGCTTGTTCCATCTTTCCTTTTAGAGGCTGTTGTATCAAGAGGCAGAGATCTTAAATAATTGTGAGTTAAATGATATAATCTTACCACCAAACTACTCTGCAACCAATAATAAGCCCAGGCAGACTGTATATAACTAAGGATCTTGACTGCGTTATGTTGGGCATGTTGAATATGTCACTGTGTGATTTTTTTTTTTTAATCCTCACCCGAGGATATGTTTTCTTTTAGAGAGAGTAGAAGGGAGGGAGGGAGAGAAGGAGGGAGGGAGGGAAAGAGAGAGACATTGACATGAGAGAGATACATTAATTGATTGCCTTGCACATGCCCTACCAGGGCCAGGGATTGAACCTGCAACCAAGATACATGCCCTTGACCAGGAATTGAACCTGTGACTGTTTGGTCCATGGGCTGACGCTCTAATCTCTGAGCCAAACCGGCCAGGGCTGAAGGTTATTTCTTAATTTTTAATGGCACTCATATCTGTCATATCATTGACCCTGACATTGACCCAGGCTTATATAAGGAAGCTCACACACTGCAACTCTTGACCTTCAGCTGATGCTTTTTAACCGTGAGGTTCAGGCTGTACTCAGCAGCTTAGTCAGGTATCCTGGCAAAGTGGAACGATGCCTGCTGTGACCTTGGAATCAAAAGGTAAATAAGTTGTGTTTAAAGTTAGGAGGAGCCAATAAAACGAATACTTATCTTATGAATGCGTGTCTCCACCTGTTTGCCCAGTAAGTTTACTGTTTTCTTTAATGGATATGTAAAAATTGCTTTGGAACAAAATCCTATATTTTTGGCTATGTTCTAAAGTCCTTGCTGCTTTCATCCTTCTAAAGTATTTGCCAGGGCTTAACTACTTCCATCTACCCGTATCGGGACACCCCAACATCTGTTGTTCATCCCCTGAGCCACATGCACTGTGGGAAGACTGCAGATCACGTCTCCCTGTGGCCTCCCAGGCCAGGATCAGGTGCCTGCTGATGTTCTTCTGGGATCTAACAACTGATGTGGACTTTTACCACAGGTTAGCCTGTGGAGAGAAGCCCCTACTGGAAAACGTCCCCTAAAGGGGTGATGATTTTGGATTGAGTAACACATCCGCCCCCTGAAAATTAGAATTTATCTGCAGACTGGAAGGAGTGGCAGAGCAGGTAATAAACTTCAAAACACTTTGTAGAAGCGTAGTTATCGCTAAGCCTTGGAGCCATTTGGTCTGACCTCTAGACAAAAGTCTATGCACTTGGGGAAATATTTGTTCCTTCATGACCTTGTAGGGCCCCGAAGGAGGAGAGACCTGCAGGGAGGCCACCCACAGCTGCACAGGAAGTATATCTTCCCTTTAACAGACATTCATGGAGCAAAGCTACCCCTTGCTTGGCACTTGGATAACAGGGGGAAGACAGGGAGTGCAGCCCTAGAGGAGCTTGGAGGAACACCGCCCTCCGGCAGGGAAGATGCTGCAGAAATGCTTTCTCGTACTCCCTAACGCATAGCTAAGTAGTCTAGGAACAGAGAGGTCTCTCCCGTGAAGCTGGCCCCAGGTTCCTGAGAATGGCTCCCTATGGGGAGGGCTGGAGCCAGCGGAACCTCAGATCTCCAGCCGAGCAGCTAACCACGGTGACCTGGACTCCACGGAAGCCCCAGGGCTGGGAACACACGATAATCTCACTCTGACTCAAAACTGCAGGCCCAGAAGTCAGACAGACTGCTCTTCTTTCTCATTAGCTGTGGCCATTCGGCGAGGCCACACCCTGGACTTATCCCATTAGTCCCCTCCCTCCCCCAGCACACACTGCTTTTCATCCTTTAGTTGATCCTGAGCTGATGACTTCCTTGCCTGGTCCAGGCACGGGAATTCCAGCTAGAGAAATGTTCATCTTCGGGAACTGCCTTAACCAAAACCTGAACATCTCAGTCTTATTGAACAACCAGGCCTGTGCTTCAGTTTAATGATCAAATTGTGGGGGGGAGGGGGGGCATTCTTTGGAGTTAGCAACAGTAGAAGACTTGGGAGGCACCACACAGACTCCCTATGGCTCTCAGGTAAACATGCCAGGCAGTTTGGTCTACACTCTCACTTCACCTTAATGACTGTACCATGACTTAGGGAGTAGGCAATGTTTCTTCCTCCCTCCCTCCCAGCATCCTCCCATCCCATTCTGACTGCATTGGACAGATGAGGGGATGAAGGCAGAACAAGGTTGAATTAAGGCAGATCCACAGCCACAGTTCAAGTTCAAGGGATAGGAGGGCAAGTCTTCTGCTTCTCCAGTTAGGGCTTGCTCATTTCCAGGCCTGTTCAGCCCACCCAGCTTCTGCTCCTGCACCAGTGGGTGTGGTTTGAGAGCTAGGCCCTCAGCTCCGGGGGCGTGTCTGGCTGCCGGCAGGGGTGAGACACTTGGAAGGCCTCCAAGGCCAGCAGCGCCTTGTTGATACGGCTGATGGTAGGGTAGGGAGTGAGATCCACCTTGTACCTGTGGCAGAGAAACACCCACCTCAGGCAAGGTCAGCAGGGGTATGGGAGACTGCCCTGTGGGCGGTGAGGGTGGCACAGAGACAGGACTGGAGGAGGCCCCTGGGGCTGGCCAGGGAAGGGCTGGGACGGGACCCTGCCGGTGGAAGGCTTATTTTCACAGCCAGCTCTCTGGGGAGGCTAGCTCTTATGCAGTATCATCTGAGGCCTCTGTTGCCTACTGCTCCTATTCCAAGCAATGGCTATTTATTGAAAACCTACTATGTGTGAGAGACAGTGCTAGGCATTTATAAATGAAGATTGTCTCTCCACCTGAGTCATAAGCTTCCCGGGGTAGGGAATGGGTCATATATTTCCGAATCCCTAAGGGTCCCTAACGCAGTGCCTTCCACAGAGAGGTTCTCATTCATGCCTTCCTGAGGGTTGATGCGGGAAACGGAGGTGGAGCTGACCATAGGGTACAGACACACCGTGTCTGGGAGAGCAGGCTCTGGGGTTTCTTCTAGGGGTGTCCAACAGCTGAGCCACCTCCTCTTAGAAGGAGGGGCTGTGCAGATCACCTGGGCTGCAGCTGGGCCCGGGAGAGGATGCTCCACTGACCTCTGCCTCTCTCCCAGGCCACAGTTTCTGGCGTGGCTTGGCACAGGGGCCAGCCAGGAGGGTCTCTGCGTGAGATGCTACCTCAGTAGCTGAAGTGAGGCTGGGCACTTGGAGGAGAAGAGCCAGGAGGAAGAGGGAGGGTGACAGAGTTCTTGCTTACCTTTCAGCATTTGCCACCTGAGGCACTAAGCAGAGGTCTGCCATGGACACCTGAAAGAGAGTGGGGTGGGTCTGCAGCAGGGTGTGCACCCCAGACTCACAGGCTGGGCATGTATGCTTCCATCCATCTCCACTGCCTCCTCCCCATCCTTGTCTCCCCTGGGCCTGTCTGGTCTGTCTCCAGAGCTGAGGGCCTTGCTCCAGTTGTCCTGACAACCAACTCTGTAGGTGGCCAGAGAAGTTCTGATTGCCTTAATGAATGTACTGTGCTTGTGAAGGGTCATCATTGGCCCTTAGTGAGGGCTCCCAGAATGGAAGAGATGCCTTGGGGAGAAGAGGGGCCAGAATGAGAATTGTCACAGGCCAGGGCCTTAGCAGTAGGAGCCAATAGCACTGAGCCCTAGAATCTCAGGATTGGGAGGGAAAGGAGGAATTATCTAGTTTAATCCCTTGTTTGCTGCCTAGATCACCTCCTTATCTCAGACATGACATCTTCAGTGTGAACAAGACTCCCTTCTTGCTGAGGCACTGACTAGGAGTGAGCGCAGGAGCTCCCCAAGCTCCCTTCTGCTTGGCACAGGGAGGACCACCTCACCTTCTCTCCATCACCTCCCCTCCCCCTGCCCTCACTGAGCTTTCCCTGGGGTGGAGGGATGGCTTAGACCAGTGGTTCTCAATCTTTCTAATGCCACGACCCTTTAATACAGTTCCTCATGTTGTGGTGACCCCCCAACCATAAAATTATTTTTGTTGCTACTTCATAACTGTTATTTTGTTACCGTTAATGAATCGTAACGTAAATATCTGTGTTTTTTGATGGTCTTTGGCTCTACAGCATTGGTCGCCTAAGGGAAAGCTCAGCGAGGCTGGGAGAGCTTACCTCATCTCCCACGCAGTATTTCCCCGCTGTGCTCTGTAGGATCTGCTCCAAGGCTGTGGGGGGACATGAATAAGCTTACTCTGGCACAGAAAAGGGAGACTGGCCTCCATAGTTGTGAAATGGGCGGGATCTGAGTGACAGGCTAGGGCATGTATGCTGGAGGGAATATGGCAGCCATGACTAGAGTGAGTTGGTAGGGATGTGGGGATGAGATGTCTTCCAGCTGTTCTCCTCAGAGGTGATTAGGCCTGCCACTGGCCCAGGCAGCAGCTCTCACACTGATGGGCTGGCACTTTGCTGGCCTTGGTTTCCTGGCTGGTGTAGGCTATGAAGCAGAGGTTGGGCCATCCAGCTCCAAAGGGCCTCAAGTTCTGAGCTTCCCAGAGGTGGAGGCCAGGTTTGGGTGCTGCCCAGCCCACTGCCTCCTCAGTCCGGCCCTTCACCCTCATCCATGCCATTGTCAAGACCAAGGAGGCTGGAAAGCTGTTTCAGATGCCCAGGACCATGGGCATGAGGGCCGTTTCTCCGAGAGGAGTAAGGAAGGACTCACCGCTAAAGCCAGAATTGATGGCCTTCTGGGCCCAGGCCAGCTGGTTCTCCTGTCCTACTTGCTTCAGGATAGACAGGTTCTGTGCAGCCCAGGGAAAGTCTGTGATTGGTTTTGGGAGCCAGGCTGGGCCTGCTCAGCCAAGCCCCCAGGAAAGCTTAGTTCCCAAGTGACCCTGGCTGTCCATCTGTTCTTCTCTGCCCCCAGACTCTGCGAGCCCTTTCCTCCATCAGGGCCCCAAGGTTAAAAGGGTTGGGGGGCGGGGGCAGTGATATCAGTAACCACCTTCTCAGGCTGTCCCAGTGGCCCCTATGGTCTGGAAGCCTGTTACTCTGGCAGAGATGTGCAAGGGTGGGGACATAGAACACAGCCATGGCTGTGATCAAAACCCACGCCTATCTCTCTTGCATCCCTTCTCCCGTACATGGCCCCTTGTGAGGAGTGGAAGTAAGATATGGATGTGGGGTGGGGGTGGGGAAGGCACATAGGACGGGCTGTCAGGAGATTTGGACTCTGGTTCCATCCTCACACCCCTGGAGCCATTTCACTTCTGGGCTTCAGTTTTCCTCATCTATAAAATGAGGATGACTGTCTGCTACAACCTCCTTTGTTACAAAAAACAAAGGGACATGGGGAGGGCACAGGTGCACAGCCACAGTCCTGAGCTCCGCGGTCCTTGTTCCATCACACTTAGCTAAATGTCTGCAAAGTCACTCCATCTTTCTGGGGCTATTTCCTCATTGGCAAAGTCAGGGGTTAGCACAGATGAACTGTTGTATTACCTTTTTAAAAAAAATCAGTGATGACTTTACAAAATAAAAGTTTTATGGGAATCCGAAGCTATGATACACAAACAGACGAAAGGGAGGCTGCTATGGTTAAAGGCAGGCGGCCTGGGCTGAGCTGCTCAGACTCTCCCCCCTTCTTCTACACGGGCCCCCTCTCCCCCCACCTGGCCTCTCCCCTTTCACACCGCTGGATGCCCAGGGCTTCTGACAGTGCGGATGGGGACCCAGCAGAGTGAGTGATTTCTGGGATCCCTCCCATTCCCCTGCCCCACCATGTGATCTAGTCTAAGTTCTTGAAAATTCCTCCATCATGCCACCTCACACCCAAGCTGGGCCCCTACTGGGCTGGCCAGTCAGCGAGAGAGTGCCACCAGTGCTGCACCTGCAGGGGCTGGATGCCGCCAGCGATGAGGTCGGAGATCATGCGCACAAGGACCCTCTTCTTTGGGTCCTGAGGCAGGAGCCGCGGAGTGGGCCGAGTCTCCTCCAGGTACTCGATGATGGCCAGCTGTCCAGAGGGAGCAGTGAGGGGAGCAGGAGAGGGCCCAGGGCCCCTGGACCAGAGGGGCAGGGCTTGCAAACTCCTCCTCCTCCCTTCTTCCTCTCCCTCTCCTTTCCCCCTCCCCCTCCCCCTCCTCTCTCTCCCTCTCCCTCGCCCCTTCCCCCTCCCCCTCCCCCCCTTCCTTCTCCTTCTCCTCCTTGTCCTACTCAGCTGGAAGCCTGTAAAGCCAAGAGGCTCCCTGGGATGGGGGGAGGGGAGGGGAGGGATGAGCTCTTTTTGGACCCTCATCCCGCAGAACTTGCTCTGCCTATGTTTGAGTCTCCCTTCTCATCCCAAAGCAACCAGCCAACCTTCCTCCCTTTAACAAGGGTTTATGGCTATGGTGTTCCTACTAAGAGCTGGGTGCTGTGGCCTCACACAGGCAAGGAAGAGCTGTGAGGCCCTCTCCTTCGGGTACCAATCCCCGGAGGGGCCTCCCAAGCCTGCACTCACCGACTGGCCAATGGTGATGCCATCGATCTTCAGGGCCGGCACCTGCTTCATGGGGTTAAGTGCCTGGAATTCTTTGGAGAACTGTGGAGAGAGGGTCCTGGTGCGCTGGGTGGCCTGGCCTGAGTAGGCTAAAGCAGAAAGGCCCTAAGCCTGCTGCGCCGCCGCCCCCCCCCCACCCCGCCCCGCATCTCCCTCCCCTGGGGAAGGCCATGGCTCGAAGGCTGGAGGTGATGCCTGAGCGATCTGTGCAGTATCCCAGCCCCCAGTGGCTGCCGAGCTCCAGGCTTCATCCCAATGTGAGCCCCTCACACACTGGCCACCTAGGTACATGCAGAGGTCTCAGCATGGGCAAGGACCCGTTTGCTACCCACCTCCCTGGGGTCAGGCATTGAGAGGCTGGGCTGTGGTATGGAGCCTGAAGCCTGGGTCCTTCCCATAGCTCCTCTTGTTGCACAGCTTACCAGCCATTCCCATGAGGGAGAGCCAGCAGCCTCCTCTGCCAGGGGGCCTCTGCAACGCCTGCTGGGTTCTCCAAGGCCTCCAGCTCCCATATTGTGGCCAGGGGCAGCCTCCTTACCTGCTGGCCCCCATCCTTTATGAGGTTGATGGGCACTGTTTCATAGTCGATGCTCTTCAAGGCCAGAGCTAGGAGAGGCAGCAGAGTCAGGGGACAGCCTCTGGCTCCACGTCCCAGGGCGACATGAGGCTGCAGAGGGAGACTCCTTCCTCCATATTGCTAGGCAGTCTGGCTTCCTTGGGCACCCCCAAGGCCCTAGCCCAGGTCCATGACACCCTGCCTCTCTTGCCCTGCCTCTGGAGGACAGCAGGGAAGTGTCCTCATCTCTTCCCCCTCCAGGGCCTTGAACAGTGGCCAGTAGGGCTTTGTGTTGGAGACACACAGTTATTCCCTCATGCAGGCTTCTCAGGGCCAAGGGAAGGGGATCACGTGACCATAAAGCACACACACACAGGCAGAGGCCACTGTTTAAAGCAGCATTTTGCAATCCATTTTCTCTACTCTGTTTACGACGGGTTGCAAGCAGCGCATCTGCTGTGACCACCAGTGGCCAGGTTTCCTCTGCAACCCCTCTGATGATTCCCTCTGGCAAGGCGAGGATAAAAACCCTGTCAGTGCTAGTGTGTGTGTCCATGCACGCTTGTGCACTAACTATGGTGATGGCCGGTCTCAGGCACGGGCAGAGAAGCTAGGAGCCTGGGAGACAAGGGGCTCCTCCTCAGCACTGGCCAGCTGAGAGAGTGGAAGTGGTTGAGACTGAATGGGAGAGACCATGTCTACAGGCCCTACAGAGACAGTGCTCCTGCTGCTCCTGCTTCTGGCCCAGCCAGGGCAGAAGCTCTGCGCCCAGGGAAGGCATCTTCTTGGAGAAAAGTGCCCTCTGGCCCTCCAATGCCCTTGCCTACTGATTCCAGCAAATACCAAATGCCTGTGGGATGGGGGAGGGGTCACTGAGGACGGCTTTCCAGTTAGGGCCAGCTTCACATTTCATCACTTTCAATTGCTAGCTCGTGAAGCTTTGGGCAAGTAACTTCCCGAGCCTCAGTTTCCTCGTCTGTACCAAGGGGACAATAATAGTAGCTCCCTCTTAGGCGGGTTAGGTTTAAATGGAGGTATGTACACAAAAGCACTCAGCACCTTCTCCCTCGGCATGAGCTGCTAGGACTCTGACCTTTGCCAAGGGCTGTGTTAAACTGAGGGAGGGAAGGATTAAGCTGGGGTGGACAATGGCCAGTTCTGTTTAATTGGCCAGATCAAATAAGCTCAGATCTGAGGAAGGCCAGCTGTTTCCTGCCAGTTACCAAGGTCCTCTAGATTTGTGAGTCTGCTTTAAGCATGGTTGCTAAGGAGCTGTGGAGGGCAGGGTGGGAGAGACACTGGCCCAAAAGAAAAAACAACCTTCCTCCCTGGTAACCGGCCCCCTCCTCTGGTTGGACTTCCTGGGTGGAGGGGCCATTCAGTGCTGAGGGCTCCAGAAGATAGGGATGCTGGTTTGCTGGTTGCTGGAGTAGGGGGAGGGGGGTGGGGGGGGAAGAGAAGGCATGCGAGAGACCACTTGTCTGGTAGAGCACCCCTCTGTCCCAGGCCATCTCTTTTTGTTTGTTAATCCTCACCCAAGGATATATTTCCACTGATTTTCAGAGCGGAAGGGAGAGGAAGGGACAGAGAGACAGATGTGAGAGAGACACTTCAATTGGTTGCCTCCTGCATGCATCCCAACCAGGGCCCGGGAACCTGCAACCAACATGCCCTTGACTGCATTCGAACCCAGGACCCTTCAGTCCATGAGCCAACACTGTATCCACTGAGCCCAACTGGCTAGGGCCCAGGTTATCACTTCCACCTGGGGCTTCCTCCACCCCATCCCACCCCAACGAGGCTTGTGGGGGAGGCACAGCTCTTACCGATCCGAACTCTCCAGGAGCACGAGCTTCGGAAATAGGAATAGAGGATGGGCTGAGGAAAGAGAGGACGAGGGGTACATTAACCCATGCGGTGGGTCCCAGCCAGGAGCCCACTGGAGAAGAGGCCCCAGCCCCAGCCAGGGGTCTGTGCCTCGCCATCCTTCCAGGCCTCCTTCCTCAGGCCAGAGTCAGAGCATCGGGGTCAGAGGCCTCAGGAGTCCTGTGTAGTCCCTCAGCTCCAAACGGGGCTGTCGTGCATTTCTGAGGTCTGACGGGAACCCCCAAAAGGACAGTCAGCTTGCAAGGGCTCTCCTTACCTTGCCAGACTCAGACATGGTGCTGTGGTGACCCTTGGCCTCCTGAGGAATGTCCCCTGTCACAGAGCAGCAGGGCAGGGGGAGGTCTTCGGAAGGGGCAGATCCCATGAGCCAATGGGGAAGCTGTGCTAGGCTAGGCGTCAGGAGGACTTTGACTCAGGTCTGAAGGGGCATCTTTTCCCAAACTTTGGGAGGTTTCTTATGCTCCTGGTTTGCTGTCCTGGGCAGACAGGGTAGCCTAGTTCTGAGGTAAGGAGTTCAGGGGGTGCAGTGGGCTGGGAGCTGGCATATGGGGGTCTGATCCCCACGCAGGAGCCAGCTCTGTATGACCTTGGACCAATAATAGTAAGTCCCTGCCTTCTCTATTCTGTAAAATGAAGAGCTTCCCTAAAAGAATGGCTTAGATCTCTTCCAGCAGTAGCAGAGAGACCAGGAATTCTAATTCTTTTCTGTCTTTTATTGCTGACAATATTACAGTTGTCTCCCATTTCCCCCCTAGCAATTCTAATTCTTGATGCTTTTGTGTCCATTGCTTTCAAACCCCCGACCCACCAGTCCTCCAGGCTGTCAGTTAGTCTCATCAAAATAGCTGGGGTATATGCCCATTCATGTCAAAGCCGAGATCGCAAACTGGCAGCCCGAGGTTCTGTTTGGTCTACACAGGTTTTAAAAATGTCTCAATTACACTTATCTGTACAGCTGGAAAATATTCAGAAGAAAACATTACATTGTTATTGACGTGTGCTATGTAGTCAAACCTATGATGGTTGCTTTGGTTGGGTCTGTACTGAATACATACAGACCTTTTCTCTTGTCATTATTTCCTGAACAATACAGTAGGGCAATTACATAGCAGTTACGCTATGTTAGGTATTATAATCTAGAAATGGTTTAAAACATATCATGCTATTTTATATAAGGAACTCAGGCATCCTCAGATTTTGGTATGTGGGGGGGACAGGACTTCTGGAACCAATGCCCTGTGGATATCGAGGGAAGATTGTGGTTGCCAACATTAAAAAGTCAGGATGTTTCATATACAAATCCTGTTGTCTGTTTTTGTTTGTTTGTTATAAAATCTAGAGAGTGGCAGAATCAGCTCGAGAAACCTTAAAAGAAATGCCTTTCCTGATTACTAAATGTTACACCTTTGACCTGTACTAAGGGTGACCAGAGTTATTGTGAATGCCTCTGCCCTCAGGTTTTCTACTTATGGGCCATCAGCTGACATACTGATGGGCAGTTTCCACTCTTTCTTTTACCAATGATAATTATACAAACCATCCCGTGTTCCTTTTTATACTTGCAGAGCTGAATTTTAAGCCCAAGTATCCATCCCATCATCATTCTGGGAGGAATTCTGATTCCAATTCTAGTATAGATTCTGATCACTCTAACAGATTTTTTTTTTTTTTTAAATTTTCACCCAAGGATATGTTTCTCATTGATTTTTTAAGCCATCTCTTACACATGACCCCTAAAATCCCATTTGGGACTGGGAGAGCTCTACATTATTGAAGTAATGCTATATCCCACCTGATGTGCCTGCCACCCTCCTTTGAGCAGTTCTATTGGGGCGTGTATTAAACTATGCAGATTCTCAGGCCTATTCCTCCAGAGATTGACAGATTGACAGTGGCTGGGGTCGGGCCCAGGAGATTGTGAAGTGCCACTGCCTCCCCTCGCCCCAGAAGTTCTCTAGAAATGCGAACAACCCCGGAAAGCCACGTGTTAACTGTTCCTTACGGCCCACACGCAGGGCTGTGCAGAGCAGGTTGGCGAGGGACGAGGTTTGGGAGCCCTCACAGAGAGGTGGGGAATCAGGCGAAATGTGTGGGATCTGCTAGCTACCCGACCCCAAGGCCGACCCCACGGCAGGAGACACTTCCCCCCCCCCCCCCCCGCAGGCCCAGAGACACCGCCCCCCCAATCAGGCAGCGCGCAGACGCGAAGCGGGACCACGCAGCGCACTGCATGCTGGGAGTCGTGGCTGGAACTGTGGGCGGGGCCCGACTCCCCTTAGCCCCGCCCCCAGGTCCTCAGTGAGTAGCGCCCCTCTCCCCGGATGCGAGGCACAGACCTTCCCCACTTGCATCTCGCACTTCGGGCGACCCCTCGTTCAGGCCAGGAAATCGCGCCCGTGGACTCCCCGACTCGTCGACGCCTGAGGCCCAAGTGGGACACCGACACTTCAGAACCCAGGCTTCCGTCTGGGGAAAGCGAGGGGCTGGACGAGAATGATCTTCACGGTCCCTCCTAGCTCGCCACGCCCCAGGCCCGGCACTGCTGGGAATTGCAGTTCCTAGAGCCCGTTTTCTCCCCTGCCCGGCCCGCATGGCCCTCCGGTCCGTCATGCTCTGCGCCACTGGCCGCCTCCTAGCGGCCGAGTGCACCGCGCTCCCCGCCCAGCCCAGAGGCCGAGGTCCGCGCCCCGCTGCCGGCAGAGGGAACTACATTTCCCAGGGCGCCCCGAGCCGCCCCTCTGTGACTTCTAGGCGGGACGGCTAGCGTGCCCGCGGGCCGGAGGGCGAGCCTGAGGAGGGAAGGATGCCGTCGGCCGTGTGCGGAGGCCTGGCAGGGTCCGAGCTACGTCACCGGAGGGGCCGCGGTGGGCCCCAGGCTGCCAGGGCCGCGGTCCCGGAGGAGGCCGCTGAGGCTGCGGCGCAGAGCCCCAAACGGCCCGCTCCGGGCTCACGGCCCTCGGAGGGGGCATGCCGGTGGGTCCTGCTGGCCCTGGTGACGCTGCTGGCCTTCGCCACCCGCTTCCATCGTCTGGACCAGCCACCTCATGTCTGGTGAGTGACGGGCGGGACTCAGGGGGCACCATGGTAACCTGGAAGGAGGGGCGCGTCCTCTGATTGGTTCTGGAGCACGGAGGGGGCGGGACCCAGAGGAAGAGGGGGCGGGGTCGCGCTGGAAGGGAAACTGAGGTTTCTGGTGTTTGCCTCTGGCTAATAGCAGTCTGAATCTTTGCTCTGGTGGGTGGCAGTGGGATTCTTAGGGTATGAGGGAGCAGTCTTGATGCCTTCCAGGTTATGCTGCAGTGTCTCACCTGGCTCTCACATTGTGGCCTTTAAAGGTGCTTTGAGCTTTCCAAGGAGAACCAGAAGTTCTTAGTATTGAATTTCCTAAGATCTGAGTTCCTGATCTGCAGGATTTCCAAGCATCAGTGGAGGGGGAAATTCTTAACTGGATACCTTGATCCTTGGGAGCAGGGACAACTTGATCCTTGTCCCGGGATGGTGACAGGGGTTCTAAGAAGCAGGTCTGGGACCATCCTGTGAGGAGATATTTATTTTCTGAAAGATTTTAGTTTGTAGAGTCAGTTGACCCACCCCAAAGTGTCAGGGATCCTAAGGCCTTCATGGCAGGCACTCAATTTCAAGAGAGCTGAGCATGGTAGTAGGTTGATAGCTGCCCCTTTAAGAAAAGTATGTACCAATAAACAAACAGATAAATATGTACTTGGTGCCTGCATCCAGCAGGGGGCGCCATTATCATGGAGAATTACCTCTGGGAGCTCCAGCAGCCCATTGGGTCTTTAAAGCTGTGCTTTCCCTTTCCCTTCTTGGGATTTGTATTCTTTTTCCTAGACCAAGGAGGGGATAGTATCAACTCAGCATGTGACAGTCCCTGAATGGGATAATCCTCCTTGACACTTATGAGATCAATACCAGTTATACATTCAGTAATGTAAGCCACAATAATGGTGAAGAGTGCTACCCACAGGGTCACATTATCTTCACTTTCCCACTGGGAACTTGGTTCAAACCTTCCAGTTGAATTGGGCATCAGTAGTCACAGTGAGAGCCAGCCAGAGATCACACCATTCCCCCGTAGAGAGTATGGGGAGTGCTGGATTGCAGGGGGTGTGGAGGAAGTTTTTTCCTTCGTTAGCCCCTTGATAGGCGTGGCACCACTTCCTCCCCAGTGTACTGCCATGTATCTGGTGACCCCCTGGGCTTAGGGGCCCTTTTCCTTCAGTCCCTGTACACACTGCTGTAGCTCTCCATGCACTACTCCGCACCTTTGGTAACCCCTGCACCCAGCAAATCCTCCTCTCATGGGATTGAGTAGGGTGGAGATGTGGGCCCTGATTCCGATAAAATCCTGAGTTTGAGTGCCTCTCCTCCCTGGAGTTGCCCAGCATTGTAGGATGAGTGTGTATGGCCTTCAGCCCCCTTTGGGGACAGTGAGACCTTGGCCCACCTTTAATCATCTTACTTTGTAAAGCAGCTGAGGTTACGGTAAAGGGGAGGGATCATGGGACACAGAGGGAGAAAATGGCTCTGAACATCTAAGCAAGGAGCATTTACTTTTGGTTTGAGTACACAGCTCACCCAAAGTTTTCATTTCACCTAAAGTTCTACAGTGAGTAGCAAGGTCCTTCTTTACTGCTGGCACCGTTGATATAAGCTTTAGAGACTTCTTGATTCAGCAGCCACATCCACATTGCCTTTGGGCAGGGGCTCCTAGGTGTGTTGCCCATTGACATGATGACATCTCTTCCTCCTCCCCACCCAGAAGAGAGTGAGCAGTAACCAAGGCTTAGATGGTTGGTTTCAATCCTGCCTCTCTCTGCTCAGCCTCATGAACAGGTAGGACAGTGAGGAGTTTTACTGCCTTCCTTGCCTACCACTGGGAAGAGCATTCACTACCAAATTCCGGGGAGTCTTCTCATGTCCTCTAAACCAGCCTGTGGGGGGTCCTTGTCCTTTCTCTTACAGAAAGCTCTCAGTATCTTATGCTTGTTGCCAAATACTGTCAGGATGTGGGATTTATTTATTTATTTTTTTAACCCTACTTGCAAGCTAAGAAGTTAGCCTGTTCTATGGATGCTGGCAGAAGATAAAGTCCTGGGTCAGAGACAAAGGACTTACTTTTTGTGTCACAGCAAGCAGGATGAGCATCAGCACATTGGCACTGGGTCCCTTTATCCCCAGTTCCATGTGATGCAGTGGGTGGATGAATGTCTGCATGTGCACTGGGCTGCATTAGCTGAGGAATACTGAGCTTGGGGACCCCGCTGTGTACTAACAAGCAGGAAACAGACTGCTTCTGTTACAGAGGGATACGCTAACTCTTCCCTCAAGGTTGCTTGCTTATACACAGCCCTGAGAAATGGCCATAGAAAAGAGTGGTCAGGGCCTTGCATCCTTGGCATACCCTACAAGGTCTGTGGGAGCAAGAGAGATCCAAGGAGGACTGTTTCTCTCAACACAAGCATGCAGTAAAAGCCAAGAAGAAATGTAAATATTACAATAGCAGGCCCTCTATTAATGTTGATTAACAGTCTCGTTCAACGTAGTTTTGTTGTAATATCGAGATGTCATAGGAAATTAACTCTTGTTTATAACAGTTTTCCTATTGTAAAATTGTTTTTATTATACATCATTTGCCTAAAGTCACAGAACCTATTGACAGTGTTAAGTGTGGACTTACTGTACTAGTTTTACCTGGGACATTTTTGAAGTGAAAATCTCATACCCTTTTGTCATTAGGTTTTCAACCAGACTTCATAGCTAACCACAAATGCTTGTTCAATTTAAATTGTGCCCAGCATGTGTGAGACTTTTGAGTCCTAGAGTTCTTTCATGTGTGTCATCTGAATTGAGCCCTAAAACCTCCCTGTGAGGGGACATGGCTGATGCTGTTACTGTCTTCATTGTGTAGTTGACAAGGGATCTGAGAAGGTGAGTGATTTTGCTAAGCCATGCGGTCAGGAAGTGCTCTGCTGGACTGGATCTCTCTTTCTGCATATCCATTTTGTCACACTGCTTGGAAGTTATTTCTCCCTTAGACATCACTATTTTTGGGAAAAGCATCTTTTGCCTGTTATCTTTCAGGTCAGTAATGAATAGTTATAGAAGGTGGTCTGAGGTGGGATAGTCACCAGAAAGCAAAGAGAGAGACTGACAAACAGAAATGGCCAGGTTCAGCTGGGTAATGGGGCTGCCACTGCAAAGCCCTCATGTAGGGTGTCAAAAGTTTGATGTCGTTGTACAGAACAAGACTTTGCATTGTGTTTAAAAGCTAATGTGTTACCCAGCCAGCATGGCTCAGTATTTGAGCGTTAACCTATGAACAGGAGGTCACATTTAATTCCTCATGTGGGCACATGCCCGGGTTGCTGGCTTAATCCCCAGTATGGGATGTGCAGGAGGCAGCTGATTAAGGATTCTCATCACTGATGTTTCTCTCTCCCTCTCCCTTCCCCTCTGAAATCAATAAAAATATTTGAAAAAGTTTTATGTGGTTGTATAGAAGAACAAGACTTTGCAATGTGTTAGAATCACTTATTGCCTTACAAAATTACTTGTGCAGTGAGAATATATTTTAGTTAGACTCTTAACTTAGTAAGAAAGCTCTCAACTTTTACATAATAGTTCATTGAAATAAGACCAAAGAGTTCATTGTCAGCAGGTTAATTACCACAGGTTGATAAACAAAATCAGACTTCTGTAACATGGTTTCTAGGCTCTCTCTGACCAGTAGCCCACGATGTAGATTGTTATAATAGTAATATAGTTTAGTAGTAAACGTAGTCTCAGAGTTTGAAGTTTAGCAGCCTTGGAAGAAAACCTTACTACAAACCTTTCTGTATTGTAAGAAAACTCTTTGCCTCTTTAAAATAAATAGGAAGTCAAGATACAGAATAAGTGTAGATTCAACTTAAATTTACGATAAATGATTTGTAAATATTTGCTAACCTTTAAAAATTTATCTAAATGAAGATTAATGACCAGCTTGAGATCTTGCTTCCTCAAATCACTATGTCAAAAACTATTTTTTTTTAATTCAAAATTTCTCATTAATTGCTTGAAATTCATAGTCTTTGGTTTTAACTGTAATTTTAATCATGCTCTATTAAGGCTATTTGGGTTGTATGATAATTTTAAAATTCTCATTTCTCTTTGTTTTTCCTTTAGTTGGGATGAGACTCACTTTGGAAAAATGGGAAGTTACTATATCAACCGTACCTTTTTCTTTGATGTGCACCCCCCGCTGGGAAAGGTGAGCAGTGGCAAACAGCAGCCAAGTCTTGGTTTTGGATTTAATTCTTGGCCTCACAGAAAGAATTGCCTGACATTTCAGACCAGTCTTTGGTATTTTTAGGGGTCCTCTGGGCTCAGAAATTGAGATAGAGTCCATCAACTGACAGATGGGTAAACAAAATGTGGTATATCTATACAGTTGAGTACTATTCAGCTATAAAAATGGAACTAAATATTGATACATGCTACAACATGGATGGAACTTATAAACAGTATGCTAAGTGAAAGAAGCCATACACAAAAGACCACATATTGTATGAGTCCATTTAAATGAAATGTCCAGAATTGGCAAATCCACAGAGACAGAAAGAAGATTAGTAGTTGCCAGGATCTAAGGGGGAAGGTGATTGAGGAGTGACTGCAGATGGGTGCGGAGTTTCTTTTTGGGGTGATGAAATGTTCTGGAATTAGGTAGTGGTAATGGATGCACAATCTTATGAATAAACTAAAAACCTCAGTATACTTTAACATGGTACATTTTACAGTACATGACTTTTATCTCAATCGAAAATCAGAAAAAATAAATGGAGAGAAAGAATAAAGCTTGGGAACCAGACCTCTGGAGAGGAGGCTTTTTGTAGGAAACCCAGCCTAGCCTTTCAGCCTGTGGCTTTTGGAGTCCCCTTGCGATTGGCACAGTGGAGACAGAAAACACTGGCTGATTTGTTTTTCCTGAAGCCTTCCCTTCCTCACTTCTGGCCCTGTGTGGAGAGAGACATGTGAGGTTTCGAAGCCTGCCTCCAGGGAGTGCAGTCCCCCTGCTCCTCTCACTTACCTCCTGGTGGTCCTGTGCTCTACCTGGCTAAAAGACAGCGATGAACAAATAAGAAAACTGTGGGAGAGAAAGCAGAGTAGCTTCCATAGTTTCTAAGGCCAAGCCAGTCAAAAGCCCCTTTAAGGAGTGAGTAGGGCATTTTCTCTTCCAGTACTGAAGCCCATACCTGACACTTTATGCAGATCCCAGCCCTGGGCACCTGGGCTGCAGTCTAATAGATTCTATTAAAGAAATTAAAATGCCTGCACATAGGAAAAAAGTCATCAGTGCAGAAGGAAATAGAAGATCAAAAGCTACCTTCCCTCATTTTTAAAAAAAATATATTTTATTGATTTTTTACAGAGAGGAAGGGAGAGAGATAGAGAGCTACAATAGAAACGTCAATGAGAGAGAAACATCGACCAGCTGCCTCTTGCACACCCCCTACCAGGGATGTGCCCGCAACCAATGTACCGGAATCGAACCTGGGACCTTTCAGTCTGCAGACTGATGCTCTATCCACTGAGCCAAACTGGTTTCGGCCCTTCCCTCATTTTGATTCTTCAGAGGTACCTCTATGGTCACCATTGTTAAGTTTCTTATGTATCCTCTCAGAAACCTTTTATACAAATACTAGAGGCCCAGTACACAAAATTTGTGCATGGCGGGGTGGAGTCCCTCAGCCCGGCCTGCACCCTCTCACAATCCAGGACCTTTCGGGGTTTAGGTCTGATCCCACAGGGATCTCTATGGGAGTGGGCCTAAACTAGAAGGCTGACATCCCTCTTTCAATCCAGGACCACTGGCTCCTAACTGCTTGCCTGCCTGCCTAATCACCCTAACCCCTCTCCTGCCTGCCTGATCACCTCTAACCACCTCTACCTGCGTGCCTGGTCACTCCTAATTGCTCCCTGTGGGGCAGGGCCAGCCAGGGCGAGGGGCTGTGGTATTCTGATCATTCCACTGTTTTGGTCGCTGGGCTTTTATTATATAAGTGTGTACATATTTATAAACTTAAATACTAGTTCACATAAACAGCATATTATGCAAACCAGATCAGACTAAAATTGTTCAGCAATTTGTATTAAAAAAAAAGAATAGTTTATTGATTTTTTTTTAGAGAGAGGGAGAGAGAAACATCAATATGAGAGCAAAACATTCATCTGCTGCCTCCTGTACACCCCTCACAGGGATCAAGCCTGCATCCTGGACATGTGCTCTGACCAGGAATCAAACTGGCAATCCTTCATTGCACAGGACAATGCCCATCCAACTGAGCCATACTAGTCATGGTAGCAACTTGATGTTTCTTTAATTCTTTCCACATTAACACATAAAAATGTATTTTATTCCATTCTTTTTAATGACTATATTTTTCCATTATATAGATGTGCTATAAATTACTTTACCTCTCTTCAATTCATGGGCATTTATGTTATTTCCAACTTTCAGTCATAGCAAAAGATATTGCATGAACATCCTTGTACCTATATATTTTCATAGTTGTACAGGTGTATAAAAAAGATTCTCAGCGGATAAACTAGAGAATTAAAGGGACATTTAAATTTGTGTTAGAGATTGCTAGGTTTTCTTGAAAATTTTTGCAGTGATATATAGTCCCACCAACAGTGTGTGAGGGTGTTTGCTTCCCACACCATTGTTAGCCCTGGTGTGATTTTACTGTCAAAACTGCCAACTTGAAAGTAAAAAGTGGTACATCACTGTTTTCATTTGCATGTCTTTATGAGTTAAGTTGAACATTTCTTTTTCATGTTTATTAGTGATTTGTATTTTCTATGAATTTACCCATTTTTGTAGTAGGCTGTTCCTTTTCTTACTGATTTGAATGAGTTAGTCAGTTAGGAAATTAGCTAAGGGCTACTTTTAACCTTGAGGGAACTGAGAAGGAACAGAATTCTGAGTGCCTGACCAGCCAAGCTATCTGGGTAGTTAGATCGGCACCAGGCAGCTTGTCCTCCAAGACCCCAGGTAGAAAGGAGCATCTGCTTTGATTATCACCTGCCAGTTTTAGTTCATCTGGGTCTTTGGATGACTCTGTCTTTCCAGTACCTTCCATTACTTTGTATTAAATTAATTACATTAAATTTACCTCTGGACCCTGGGATTCCTTCTTTTAATTTTATTTTTATTTTAAAACAAGGCTTTATAATCACTTACTGCTGAACTTGGGGTTCTATGCTTGGACATGAACTGTAGACAGTGACTCTGGAACTACTTAGAGAAAAGAGCAAGCTGGTCCGTGGTCCAAATCCAGGCCCCCACTAGCAGTGCTGCCGGGAGGGGCTTTCCCTCCACACAGCCTAACCCAGCTGGTCGGGCTGGGGCCGCCCAGGGCTGCTACAGATGCTTGGTGTTTGCTGGCAGTTTTTATGTTTTCGCTGCTTCTGATTGCTTGTGTGAAAAGAATTTTACACTGTTGATGGCCAAGGAAAGATAGAAAGAGGCTGACCCTCCCGAATGTTTTGAAGGATTCTGGTCTTAGTTTATGGTTGCTTTGTTCTGGTTTGGGATGTGCCAAGGTTGTCTCCCTTGGAATACTGGAAAGAGGAGAAGCCAGTCTCTGGCCTTTTTGCATTTTTCCCACTGGGACTTTTCTGTTCCCCTCTGGGGAAATGCAGCTGTCTTTCCTCTTTTCTATCCCCCTCCCTTCCTGTCTCTATCCTGATGTGTAGAAACTTGGCCACTTTTCTGCCTCCTCATTCTGACTTGCAACCTCATTTTCCAGTTGCTCCAGGAATCAGCCCCTCTCTTTCCCCTCCTCCCGAATAAGCTATCAGCTTTTATTTCATAGCAAATGAGAGAACGCAGATGAGCAACCCCCTCCTTGGCCCTGCCCTTCAAATTGTGGGATTTTTTTCTTTCTAAGCGTCCAGTCTGCACTGTTCCCAAGAACTTGGCCTTAACACAAGAGAGGATTTGTTTCAAGCAGTGAGCTCTATAGACAAAAGTTTCTTTGCTTTGAACAGCTGCAGGAGAAAATGTCACATTGTCAACTCCTTCTATGGACAGTTGTCAAGGGAAGCCAAAGCCTGGGTGCTGCTGGAGGGAAGCTTAGGGGATGAAGGAATCTCCTCTGGAAGGTCTCTCATTGTTTTTGTTTGTTGTCTTTCTCTCAGATGCTGATAGGTCTTGCCGGCTACCTGAGCGGGTATGATGGTACCTTTATGTTCCAGAAGCCCGGGGACAGATATGAGCATCACAACTACATGGGAATGAGAGGAGTAAGGCTTCATGACTTGAAAGAGCCTCACTGAGCCCTGGGGCCACACTCACAAGTTCTACAGTTGGAAATCATGGGGTGGTGGCAGGTGTACACTGCGGACTTTGGGGTGGGGGGAGGATGACTGGATCCATACGCTGCAGTAGAAATTCAGGTGTAGAGACTCAGAACTGGTTTGGGTAAGAAGGGAAGGGGAGGCCACAGATAGTGGAGATTACATAGAAAGGAGCAAGCTCATCCTGTCATCTATTATGCCCATGTGAGGCATCAGACTGCAGGTTGGAGAGCAGCCTGGGACCCAGCACCAGGAGTCTCCTGTAGTCCCAGCATTGGCCTCAGCACATTGGCAAGCTACATGTTCTTCCTCTCTCAGACCGCACTTGCTGGAGTATTGCTTATCTCTGAGGGTCCTTAAGACTTCAGCATCTCCACTCTCCTGGCACCGGGTTCCTACTTCTTTCCCATGAAGGTTTCAGACACACAATGGGTGTGCCAATCTTTGGAGGGAGGCCATGTGTCCACTCCCTCTGTGCCCTGCATCCCAGCAGCAGCCTTGATGGAGCATGGCAGGGCCTCAACACCTAAGTCTGGCCATTCCATACCTGTAGCTGAATGAAATGTGAAGAAAAGGACCTTCAACGTAGAGCTCTCAAAGCAAGTTACATTTACAAACCCCTTTCATTGAGGAGCTCACACACTTTAGATAAACACAAAGTGCTTATTTGGACAAATGGTTGCATAATTTGCATGGTCGTATACCATACTAAACAAGAAGTGTCCCATATCCTCAAGTTCATATTCTAAGTGTTCTTGTGTCTTCTTAATGACTTTTGAATACCATATAGCATGAGTAATTGGATATAGGCCTGACTTACTGTGAACTTGCTATGGGAATTGAGAAGGCCAAATATGACAGCCTTGTTCCCTTTCACACAAGTGCACATTGCTCTCTTTTAACAAAAGGTTTCAGCCCAAATGTGAGAATTCCCATTCCCTTGGGCTTGCCTATTTACTTTTGATGGATAGGGTAGGGAGGTACAGACAAGGCTTATGGTTCAAAACAAAACAAAAAGCTCTCTAGTTACTGAAGCGCAAAGCAATCTTTTTGCTAAAATAAAAAATACAACCTGTAGATTAAAGAGTGGCTCCTGGTATGATTGAAGGAAAGGGTTAAGGGAGAAATAACATAAATAACATAGAATTCTCTACAATATTAAAACATCTCAGGCCTTTCTTATGTCCACAGTTTTGTAGTAGAAGCTAATGTTTATCAAGTACTTTTCTGTGTTAATAAATTTAGGTCATTTAATCTTCAGAGTGTAAACCCTTTGAGGTAAGAACTCTTATTCTTCACACTACACAGATGGGAAGGCTGAGTAAAGAGACATGTGACTTCCTCGGGGTCACAGCTAGTAGTGATAGGTAGTCCAACCCGCACCCCCCACCTGAAACCAGTAAGCCATCCGCCCACGCCTTCCTGGCTGAACTTGGCTGATTTCGTGTCAGTGCACAAGTTGGTGCTCAGTGGGAAGGAACTAAATGCTGCTTGATTTGATGGCTCACGATTACACCACCCCTTTCTCATTTATACATGTGCCAGTTGATTTTAGGTCACCATGTCATGCCCTCATTGGGGTCTTCCGTCTTAGACCTGAGCTTGTAGGTCCCTGAGCCTTAGCTAATCTGGTTATTTGACTGCTTCTCTTTTTCTTCCAAATAGTTCTGTGCGTTCCTCGGTTCCTTGCTGATCCCCTTTGCCTACCTCACTGTGCTGGAGCTGTCCAAGTCCCTCCCCGCAGCACTGCTGAGTGCAGCTCTCCTCACCTTTGGTAAGTTGTCTTCTAGCACGTTTCTTGGGAAATTGTCTGCTACACTGTGAACGTGGCTGGAAATCAACACATTTACAGATCTGTCTATGGGCCCAGTTGTTAAGTAACTTTAGAATTAAGTAAATGTATTATACAAATCTTATTTTATTCACTACTGGTAGTAACTCCCTCTCTCTCTCTCTCTCTCTCTCTCTCTCTATATATATATATATATATATATATATATATATATTCATATATATATATGAAGCAAGCCTTTATATTATTAGAAGGGAGAGTTGACATAGACGAGCTCCCCCCCCCCCCCCCCCCAGTAGGATACAGCAATGACCATTTCCATGTGCTGTCTTTGACTGGAAGGAAAATGAACAGGAGTGTAAGGCATGATTAATGAAGCAAGAGCAAGCGGAAGGGGATTTGTCATCTTCGGAGATTCAAAGCCTTTCTAAATCATTCTTCTACCTCTGAGAGAGTTGAATACATTCATTCTTATCCAGTTGTTTGGATAAGAAGATAAATATGTGGATGAGTGTATGTGTGTGTGTGTGTGTATGTGTGTGTGAAGAAGGCCTAAATTCTAATTCTGCTTCTCTTAGGTTACTATAAAGATTAGTTTGTATTTCTTAAATTAATTTTAGCTGAATGCAAGGGCGATGCCTCAAAGAAGCTTGGTAGCAGGGGGTAGTTGGATAGGTAGGGAGACTGTGCAGACTTCGGCATTGTCATGAGGAGTTTGTTAGTCTGAGTGAGATGGGAAGACATTGGAGAGTTTAAGTAGGGACATGATGTAATGAAGTTTTGTTTCACTTTGGCGCCTATCTGGAGAATCAACTCCCAATGTAGACTTCATGCAAAATGGTAAGGCTACCCTAGGTGTAGGTCATTTGTGGCTATATGAGCAAGGTGGCAGAACTCTCTTTTTGAGGCTGGAAATGAGCCCTCAACTCAGGACTGCTCTATCTGAATGAGTGACGTGATCCTTTCTTGAGTAAAGGGCCTGGAATAAGAAGTGTGGGATACTATCATTGGGCTTTGGTGTACCCCCAAGCTGTGACTTTCCACCTCCCCAATGACTCAGTGGCTCATCTAATCTTGACTGCAATTAAACACAAGGGGGACTTATTGCTGGGGTGTTTGGTTCTCGGGGACCCATCTCTGATCCCATTTTTTGACCACTGAGCTCATGTTTTTCAGACACAGGATGCCTCACTCTGTCCCAGTACATCCTCCTTGACCCCATTTTGATGTTCTTCATCATGGCTGCTATGCTGAGCATGGTCAAGTACAACTCCTGTGCTGACAGGTCAGAAACACCGTCTTTGGGAGTGTGTGTGTGTCTGGCCGGGGAGGGGGGGGGTGGGGGGGGTAGGTGGGTAGGTGGGGTCCAGAGGCTGCGGCAGCTCCAGAATTTCTCTAATGGCCAGGGACAGGATAAGTGCCTAGAGGACTTGTCTTGAGGCTGAGTTTAAGGCAATCCAACTTTTTAAAAAACTTAGATCATAAAAATAGATTTGAAAAAGTTTTCTATAGATTTATTTTTGCTTTATGACTAAGAAAATGTCGATTTATATTATTTATATTATTTTTCAAGAATATTATCATTTTTACAGTGGGAGCGGATTTAGGGCTGGGTTTGTGGATATTATGGAGGATCCTAATGCCTTCCAACCAATTTATAAGCTACCCGTTGCTGGTTAGGAGACCCAAGGACAACTTTATCCTTCACACTCTCCTTGCTAGAGGGGAGGGAACCAGGGTAGATCCTACTTGGGATGTTTGTCTCCCTTCCCTTGGGGGGTGTTACATCCAGCCCTGACCTAATGGTGGGAATAGGTATTAAAGGCTGGCTTGAGTGGCCCCTAGCAGTCAAGAGGATCCCTGCAGGCCCTGCTAAGTTCTAAAGCTGTACTAGAGGGCCTCGTCTTCCCCAGGGTAGTCCTTTCCAGATCATTCTTCTACCTCTGAGAGAGTTGAATACATTCATTCTATTCAAACGAAAGAGCTGATTCGTCTAGGCTTTTCTAGAAGTCCACTTGGTTTCACCATGACAACACTCACTAAATTATGTTACCTCATTAAATGATGTTATGCTAATAAAGCCTGATCCAGTGGCCACCAGGTCTCTCTGGCTTTGGGTTATCTCTTGTCTCTGCCAGATTCATTTCCACCTGCCGTTTCTGGAATGCATACTCTGTGCCAGGTACTGTGCTGGGAGCTGGAGGTACAGCGGGACTTAGGTCTGGCTGGTAAGGAGTGTTCGCTCTGGCAGGGGAGGCTGCCAGACTGAGAAAATTGCAGCACAGTGTGTTAGGAGCTGTAAGTACAGCAAACCTTGGCCCCGACGGCCCTGGTTGGAACCATGCTCCACTGCTTGCTAGCTGTGTTCCCTAACCTCTCTGTCCTTTGCTTTCCCCATGTGTACTAGTAAAAGAGGATAATAATAGGATTTACCTCGTGGGGTTAGCGAAAGTTGAAGAGTTAATGTGTGTAGAGTTCTTGGAGCAGTGCCTGACACATAGTAAGCACTCGACAAATGCTGGCTCTGACAGGTCCAGAGGTGACAAAGGAGAGGGCTGACTCAATTCAGTGGCTTCTCTGGATTTCCCTCTGACATCCACGTGATTGGTTATCCCTTGAAGAAAAGCTTCTTGCTTACTTATCCAGGAAAGCATTGACCCCTCTCACAGAAAAAGATCCTCCTCACTCTCACCCACACTGTGCTTCCTGCAGTTTCAAGTTTCACAAACCATACTGTCCTTGGAGCCACGTGGTCCCCTGAGGTTAGGAGCCCTCACAGGGAGGACACAGCGCAGCCCCTCAGAATCAGAGGACCCGCGCCCTTGCTCACTGATGCTCTTGCTTTTGAGTTTGGTTCCAGCTGCCAAACTGAATTCTGTGTCTTGTTGGTTTTCAGGCCCTTCTCTGCCCCCTGGTGGTTTTGGCTCAGCCTGACTGGCATTAATCTGGCTGGTGCTATAGGGGTCAAGTTTGTTGGCCTCTTTATCATCCTGCACGTGGGATGGAACACCGTATCAGACCTTTGGCACCTGTTTGGAGACCTCAGTCTTTCATTGGTGAGAACCAAGTGCTTGTAGAAATGTCTTTGCTCCCCAGTATTGCTCAGCAGAGCCAGTGGCCTACCTCCACCTTTGCTGCAGGCGCGAGTGGCTGTGTTCTGGGCCCAGGTAGGCTGGACCAGCTGCTCTAGGTAGGCAGCAGGACGGGGAAGTGGGCCATGGCTGAGAGGCTGGAGCGGTATAAAGGGTGAGGATAGACTCACATTCCTGGAATTCATTTTTGGCATTTGTGTCTGCAAACTACCCAGCCAGAGGATTCTGTCCAGTTGGGCTCATGCCAAATACTGGTATATGTCAGGCGCCAACGCAGGGGACCTCAGGTGAGATGGTCAGGGAAACTCTCTGAATTCACAGGTTTTTCCCCCGATCCAGGCTTTCCAGATTTGGAAGCCAGTAAGGTTTATTACAATATTGTTTATGAAGGGCTGAGTCTATGCAATATGCTTTGCCTTCATTATCTCATTTTCCTTACGTAACAATCTTGTGTGGTAGGTAGTTAGTACCCTCTCTTTACAAATGAAGAAATCAAGACCTAGAGCGGTAATAACACGCCCCAGGTCAGACAGGCCATAAAGGCAGACCTAGGGTTCCGACTGAGGGGAGGCAGGCTCTTCTACTAAAGAGTCTAAATGCTACTCCATGGCCTCTGAACCAAGTCCCAACAAGTTTATTTATTCAGAAAATACAGACGTGCTGTCCCCTAAGTGTGAGACATAATATGCAGATGAATAAAACAACGATCCCTGCCTTCTAGAGACAATGGAGAGAGAGAAATAAGTGAACAGGTAATTATAGTTCAACCAACGAGTTCTGTGAGAGCACAGAGGAGGGTGTGAACGAGTCTCAGGTGATACAGGAGGGCTTCTGGGAAGACACACAGGCCTGAAGTTAAAATAAGGAGCAGTCATCCAGGTGCTGGGTGGGCTGGCCAATACAGGAAGCTCCAGGAAAGTGCAGGGGACCGGTGTGACTGGGATGTAGAGGGGACCGATGAGCGATGATGCTGAAGATACAGGCAGCGCTTCGTTGGTGGTGCAGTGACAGTCTGGTGTCCAGGATGAGGGCCTGGACAGGCAGCAGGGGGCTAACTCCTGTTCAGTCCCCGGCATTGTTTCCGTGGTGGGTGTTATGGAAAGCGTTTCCACAGAGTTTTTCTTTATGGCTATTAGTTTTTCAATTTTATTGCGACTCTGACTTACACATAAAAACATCTATAATGCACTTGTAAGGCATAAGGAATAACACCGGCTCTGTCTGCAGGTGACTGTGGGAAAACACCTGACTGCGCGCATTCTGTGCCTCATAGTGCTGCCACTGGCTCTCTACACGGCCATCTATGCTGTTCACTTTGCGGTGCTGAATCACAGGTACAGCAGAGCCTGTCCAGCCACTCACTCTGTCTTCCTCCTGCCTCTCAGCCCGTGGGTGGGCCGTGTGATTTCCTGGGTCTGTGGTTGGGATGACAGGAGGGGACCCAGGGTGTTTTCCTGTTGGTTTTCTCCTGGGTTCTATCTTTTGGGTATCCAAAATGCTCAGAAAGGCCAGTACTCTTAGTAAAGAATTTCCTAACAGCCATAAGCCCCTTATGCCTAAACAAAGCGCCTGATGTCTAAGAGGAATGAGCCACCATAAGTTGTGCAGTTGGGGTGAGGATAATAGTAACAGTAACATCAGCGGCAGCTCCCATTTAACGAGTAGCTACTGAGTATCAGGAGCATTCAGCATTTTGTACCATTATCTCATTTAATCACAATTACTTTGCAATCTTCAAACCCCCTGTTTATAAATGAGGAGCAGAGGCTAAGCCAAGTTAGGTATCTTCCGAAGGCCCCCTAGCTAGTAAGTGGCTGAGGTGGGGTTTGGACCCAGTTTCTCCTCCTCCATTACCCATATCTGTCTCATGACGCCTCACTGCCACTCTGGCTGTACTTCTTAAACGAGCCGAGCAGGGCTCTTTCTAGGCTCCTGGGAAGTTGTGGTCTCACTGCCTTCTCTGGGCTCTGCCCTGCTGCTCTCCCACAGCGGTCCCGGCGATGGCTTCTTCAGCTCTGCCTTCCAGGCCCGGCTCTCAGGAAACACCCTTCACAACGCTTCCGTCCCTGAGTGTGAGTGTCCCCCGGCCCTGATGCAGGGCAGAGGGTTTGCTGGGAGTTGAATTAGAAAAGACGACTATGATAGTTTGAGTTATTTCAGTCTGTAGAGGGCAAAGTGGGAGAAAGATCCAGTTATTTCCAGAACTAGTACTCAAGAGAGGGAGTTGGAACACAGGAAGTGCAGAGGTAGATGTCCTGAGCAGCAAACTCTTTGACCCTAAAAAGAGACTTCTCCATTGCGGCTGTGAAAACATCCGAGCAGCTCTGTGGGAAGGCCAACCAGAGAGGCTCTGTTTGGACCTTCGGGGCCGCTGGTCAGTTTCCACCGTGGTGTGCTGTAACTCACGTGTGTTCAGTTATTCATAGGTAGTAACTGAGCAAGGCTTAGCTACGTTGGAGGCGGTAGGTGGACATACTCCAGCGTGTGAGTCTGATTTAGAGAGTCTCTGCATGATATGACTGCTCAGTACGTAAAGTGGGAACACAGGGTTTGAGAGAGAGAGTGAATGGTCTGGGAGCTGACTCCTGGCAGAATGTGTAGATTTACACAGATGGAGAGAGAGGAGCGGGCATATTGGGCAGAAAGGACAGCATGATCAAGGCCAAGGACAGGGCAAAACTCAAAGCACAGATTATGTGCAGAAAAGTACCTGAAAATAAGGTTGAAAAACATAGGTTGGGCCAGATAGTGAGGGTTTGAGATGTCTGGATGAGGTGTTTGACTTCATTACACAGGCATTGGAGACCCAATGGAGGTGTTGGGCAGGGCGGAGGCCAGGAAGGCTGTGCCTTAGGGAGATGCCTCTGGTGGTTAAGTATAGGATGGCAAGGGGGAGGATGGGATTGGAGGCAGGAGATATCCTCTGGGCATTGAACTGAGACAGAGATAAGGCAACCGGGCATAGACAAGGGAGGTTGGACACGGAAATGAGGGAACAAGATGTCACTGAGGACTTGAGCCCAAGTGATTGCTCCCTAGAGGCAAAGACTGTCTTTTAGTGTCCCCAGCGCCTTGCACAGTGCCCAGAACTCCGGGCCCTCCAAGACAGTGTAGAGTAGGGGTGTCGAACTCAATCAGAGAAGGGGCCAAAATCTAAAATCCAGCCTAAATTGCGGGCCGAATGGTTTACTGAACAGTCATAAACTGTCATTGTGATGGAAACGCAGCGGAGTACAGTGATGACAGCGCGGTGCAGGCCACATTGCAAGGCCTGGCGGGACGGATTTGGCCCGCGGGCCTTGTGTTTGACACATGTGGTGTAGAGAATGAGAAAGAGGAAGGCAGGCAAAGAAGTCGGTTTGGAAAGGCAGATATTGAGTTCTACATCAGAGACTTTGACTTTGAGGTACTCGGGGAAATCGTGCAATGGGGCCAGCGGGGTTGGGGCTGATGCCTTCAAAGGAGGAATCAGCCAGATAAAGGGTGATTAGTGCTGTGGCAGTGCTAGGACCGGTAAGGAAACTGTAGAGAGAGGAAGAGACAAAGGCTGAGGTCAGGTCCCTGGGGATTGTAGGAGGAAGGAGACCTAGGAAAGGAGCTGCGGAGGAGCCATTCATGAGGGAGTATGGGGCTGAGAAGTAGGAACAGAGGGCATTTCAAAAAGCAAAGGTGGTCAGCAGTGTGTAAATTTCTATTCGTCATTTCTAAAGCCGAGCTCAGCTGTGATCTCTTCCATCAAGCCATCCTCTTCTTACTCCTTGGGCCAGAAGTCATCCTACCCTGCCCTGGGCTCCCACATGTCACACATTGTCACATGTGCCAAAGCACTTGCCCACTGTCCTGTGCTCGTTAATGCATGAAGCCGTTTTCCCCAAGAGTGGGCTTGCTGTGGGTGCAACCAGGCTGCTCCACCTCGGATCCAAGTGTAATAATTGGCACAGTCTGCTGACCAAGTGAATGGACGAAGGAAGACAGGGTGGGCTATCTCTGGTGGAGTGAGACCCCTTTTGGTGGAGTGGGGAATGGCAGGATGGCCAGAGTTTGAGGGATTGAGAAAAAAGGGACAGTAAAAAGAAATGAAGTTTTCTCTGCCCCCCCCCCCCCCCTTTTTTAAACTTGGAGTAAAGAAAAAGCCCAACTACCATGAAATAGTTACTTTATATGGTACTGGATTCAGAAGCACAGAAGTCTGTCTTAACTGTGTATCATACCATCATATCTTGGGGAACATTCCAGATAACGACATAGAATGCTTCTTCCTTTATTCCATTGAATGTATGTCCAG
Source organism: Pipistrellus kuhlii (assembly GCF_014108245.1). NCBI lineage: Eukaryota > Metazoa > Chordata > Mammalia > Chiroptera > Vespertilionidae > Pipistrellus > Pipistrellus kuhlii. The sequence continues at coordinate 9,914,106 of NW_023425404.1, forward strand.
ACTTGACTGAAGGACAAGCGGGTCTAATCTTTCACTGTTACCAACTGCTCTAATCGCACTGTTACTACCCAGGTCCTTCCTTGTGCGTAGGAGGGAGGGAAGAAGGGCAGCCTGCAGTGAACTCCCTCCTGAGTTGACCCTATAGGAAGGCAGTGGCACACCTGCTTTGGGTATCCTCAGCCCAGTGGGGTTTGTAAGAGGGTCATGAGCTCTAGGGCTTGGGAGGCCCCTTCCAGTCAGCGGTGGCTTCTAGCATTGTGCTACTCACTCCTACCCCCACCCCCGCCTGCCTTCCTCCTAGACCTGGCCTTCGGCTCTGTGATCACCGTGAAGAACCTGCGGATGGCCATCGGCTATCTCCACTCCCACAGGCACCTCTACCCTGAGGGCATTGGCGCCCGCCAGCAGCAGGTCCGTGAGCCTCTTCTGTGCCGGTAGGGCAGCACCACCACACTGCTGTGGGACTGAGCCCGCCATTCCCATTCATGCTGTCCACCCTTTGCTTGCGCTGTTTCCCCTGCTTCCTGCACCCTCTTCCTCTTTGCCGTGGTTAACTCAGCTTCTTTAGGCTTCAGCTCAGGCTTCAGTGTTCCCCTCTGACCGCCATGGTACTGGATTACCTGGTACTGGACTGGGTGCCAGGGCCAGGGTTTGAAGCTGCAACCCAGCTACCTGTCCTTGATCAGAATCAAACCTGAGACCCTTTGGTGCATGAGCTGACACTCTAACCACTGAGCAACACTGGCCATGGATTAATTACTTTTTTAAATGCACTAAATCCTCTCTGTTACACAAGGTATCATGGTCCTTCCTTCTTGTGGGAAAAGTCCTCTAAATGAAGAAGGAAGGCGAGAATCTCACTCAATGCTGTTTCTGAGTCCTGCTGGGAGACCTGATCCCTTGGGTTGGTGGCTGGGGTTCAGAAAGGCTTACTAAGCAATGTTAGTTTGCTGTTGATTGTCCTGTGGCTGGTTGTGCTAATAATGATGGCCTCCTCCCTCCCCTTTCCTTCTCCCTCCCCTCGCCCTCACCCAGGTCACCACCTATCTGCACAAGGACTACAACAACCTGTGGATTATCAAGAAGCAGAATACAGACTCAGGTAATGTGGTGGGGAACTGACACTTCTTGTGTGATTACTTATTCTCAGTCGTGCACATTTCTCATGCCCCCAGAGAAAGGTATCAAGATGGGCTTTCCTGAGCATTCTTTGACATGTTTACTATCTCAGTTATCCTTCCAACAGTTATTTATTGAGCACCTACTAGTTCAAAGTGCTATTGGCTGCCTAGGGGATTAGCAGCGAGCAAGACAGAGATCTTGCTCTCAGAGCTGCATTTTGAAGCCAGAGAGCAGGACCAAAGCTCAGACTTGATCTAGAGTAGGGGTGTCGAACTCAATCAGAGAAGGGGCCAAAATCTAAAATCCAGCCTAAATTGCGGGCCGAATGGTTTACTGAACAGTCATAAACTGTCATTGTGATGGAAACACAGCGGAGTGCAGTGATGACAGCGTGGTGCGGGCCACATTGCAAGGCCTGGCGGGACGGATTTGGCCCGCGGGCCTTGTGTTTGACACATGTGATCTAGAGAATTACCTGGACATGCCACCAGGGGCTGGTGAATAGCCCCAACTGGGGCACATGCTGGCTGCTCTCGTTTCTAATTTAGAACACGCCAAGCATTGCAGACCCTAGCATATGGTACAGCTCCAGCTGTGTTGATATGATAGTGTTGCTGCCTACTGGTCATCCTTGGACTGAGCAGTCAGTTGGAGATCTGAGTGCCTGCCAGCCCTGTGCTGGGCCTATCTAGGCTGCTGTCTGCTAGTATGCTTCTGCCTAGCCGGGCAAAACTGCTCTGAGGCATACCTTTTGGGCTCTCAGGGCCTATGACATGGGTTGTATCTGGATCTTGCTTTTTTTGTTAGGCAGCTAGCTCTCTGCAGGCTATGCCTTCTGCTGCAGCTGCGAGAGAACAGAGGGCATCTCCACTCACCTGAGCCCCTGCAGATTGTCCTGTGCCACAGGCATCCTCTGTGACTCCCCAGCAAACACCATCTTGCTCAGCCTGTCTCAAGTCAGCTGCCCCTGAGCCTTTGTGGGGAAAGGGCAGATGATCACCTGAATTCACCTTCTTTGTTCCTTTACCCACTCCTCTTCTTGCTGTGGTTTTTGTATCACTGTCTTTGCATCCTATTCTTTAGTAATATAAATTATGACCCTCTTAGGCAGGATCTCTGCATATAGACTTTAAGAGTCTTTTCAAATATTATTTTGGGACACACCCTTCTCTAGTCCTCTGAAACAGTCAGGGCCTTTCCTGCTGGTCTCTCTGTATCCTGACAGCATCTCTAGCACATGCCGGTACTGTAACTCCCAATGGGCCCTCAATCAGCACTGGCCCAATGGCGAATGGTTTCAGGTACCAGTGCTTGTTTCCTCTTGGCAGATCCCCTCGACCCTTCATTCCCAGTGGAGTTTGTACAACATGGAGACATCATTCGACTAGAACATAAAGAGTAAGTAAGTTTGCTCTTTGGGATAAATGATTGGTATGGGCACCAAAGGTAAGGAGTTGTTTTTTAAGCTGGCAATGAACAGAAGTCTGGTATGAACGAGGCTTTGGCAAATGGAACAAGCTGCTGGAGTAGTTACAACATCTCAGGCACCAGAGATAGAGCCTCCCAAACCCCGCTTCACCCCTCCCCAGCACACTCTGCTCAGCACCAAAATTATTTGAGGTTTTTTTTCCCCCCTGATGAATATGATTATGGATACTTAAAATTTAATTTCATTATTAAATAATTTTTATTTTTTAATAAAGTAAAATTTATTGTTATTAAATTTACTAAAGGCCTAGTACATGAAAATTCATACACTAGAGGAGGGGGTACCTCAGCCCAGACTGCCCCCTCTCAGTCTGGGAGCCCTTAGGGATGTGAGGCAAACTGGCGATCAGGGGCAGGCAACACCCAATCATACCTCTGCTGTTGACACTGCTGGTAGCACAAGCCTTGGCCAGCCCTGGTTACCTGAGCCTTGGGCTGACCCTGGGCGGCTGGGGGGCCAGGGGGCTGAGAGGACTGGGGGACTCTGGAGGCAGGCACGTGGAGCAGCTGGACCCACCTGGGACTGGGGCCAGCCATACTGTGTGCCTGCTGCCCTGGTGGGGCTGAGGGGACTGGGTGCTGCCATCTTGTGGCTGTGGGCACCACCATATTTGAAGGCATGGCAGCCAATTAGCATATTCCCTTCTTATAGGCTGTGGGCACTGCCAGTTTTGTGAGGGTGTGATGGTCAATTAGTATATTCTCTTTATTAGGTAGGATTTTTGAAAATTTCCAGAATTTTGATGATGAACATCTATTTCTTATTATGGATTAAAGTAAGCACAAATAAATAAAAGCTAAATTAAATCCCTATTTTCCCCATAAATCCCCACTTTATAAAATTGGTGGTGGGAGTAGAAAATAGATAGGAGAGAAAGGTTTGCTATCTCTGGCATATGCAGATTATAGATTTTAAGATTCTTCTACCCATACCTGCGAGCTAAGTGCTTCAAAGCCACCAAATGTGTTGTCACTGCCTCCACCTGCTCCTTCCACCTGAAGGTAGCCCCTTTCTTGGCATGCAGTCCAGTACTACTACCATTTGTCCCTCCTGGTTTGAGCAGTTCTGCAATTCTCTAGATATTTCTTGTGAGTAAATAGTCAAGGAGTTCCTGATACGCTGAATTTTACATTCAGGTTCTTTTTAAAATCTGGACAGGTGACTCTTAAGTATCCTTGGTTAAAGAAGAAACTGCACATCTCTTTTCTTCCAGATAATGGAACTTCTCTCTTCTAACTTCTAGGACCTCTCGGAACTTGCACAGTCATTATCATGAGGCCCCCCTGACCCGGAAGCACTACCAGGTCACTGGCTATGGCATAGTAAGTGAGCAACTGAAGTGTACACCCTGGCTCAAGCCATATGGCTGAACATGTCCTCCCCAGAATGCTGGCATGTTCCTAAGGATGGAGGCTGTACAGGGACTCAGCATTTGGGGACTTTTGGGCTAGGTTTGCTGTGGAAAAACAGTCTATGAAATCTATCTGTCTCCATCTCTCTCCTTCCATAATAACCATGCCACTTTTATGTTCTGACACTTAATAAATGTCAAATATGAATACTGTGTCGGTCCCTTTTAAATCACATTGGATGTAGAAGCCACGGACCCATAATGTGACCCCAGATGACTATCCTTTGCCTGGTCCCAAGTTCATGTTTGCCTTGTTTTTAAGGATTACTCCCCTCTGTAGAGGGATATTCACCACATTGCTTTTGGATTTTTACTACCTTGGGCGATGCAGATTATAGAGGATGCTCAATGAGTATTTATGGCTTGGACAGTAATTTGAAAACAAAAACGAGTGGGTAACTATACTTATAACTAGCAGTTACATTCCCTTGCAAGTAAAAATTCTGGGTTTCATAAAGTGGGTTTTCCAACCCTATTTGCTCTTCCCAGTTTGTGTTAGAGCCAAGACTCTGAGCTTCACCTTTTTCTTGTGGCCATCTCCCGAGGAGAAATAGGCACAACTGTCTTAATTTCCAAAGTACAATGTCCAGGCCAGACCTTTCTGGTTTAGCTGAGTGAGTGTCAAGATGGCCAAAGTCATGGATGCAAATGGCCCAAATCAATTTCTGCTGACTCAGGGTAATGTCTTGAGTTTGGTTTAAGGGCAGAAACATCTATTTGGAATTTAGACTCTTGTCCTATGAAGTGAAGGCTTGGACATCAGGTTCCAGGAGTTATGCTAACTTTCTTGGTTGGAATAGTGAGTGCTGGAGCAGTATCCATCACTTAAAATATTTCCGGGCCCTCTTGTTCCCTTTCCCACCTCAGTCATTGAGGTCAATTTCGTCTTTGACGTTTGTTACACAGTGGCATCTGAAATGTCTCCTCTAAAACCATATTACTTTCTTTGTAAGAAAGTAATTTTTTTTCATTTCTTTGCATTGTTTCCCTTGCCTTGTGTTAGAATGGGACAGGGGACTCAAATGATTTCTGGCGGATTGAGGTTATAAACAGAAAATTTGGAAACCGGATCAAAGTGCTGAGAAGTCGAATTCGCTTCATTCATCTGGTCACAGGCTGTGTCCTGGGCTCCTCGGGAAAGGCTCTGCCCAAGTGGTGAGTCTCTGGGGTTTTGATGTTCCAGTTGAGCCTCATGCTTTTCCTTTCTCACTATAAGTATTCTGAAAGATTCCATCTCCCACTTGTCAGAGTTCACCTAATGTTTGCTTATTTTGAGTGGTAGGTAGAGGGAGACAAGCATCAGGTGTGTTGTAGAGCACAGAGTTCCAGAGTTCCCCTGGTGTTTTATGTGCTCTGATAGTTGAAGATTTGTACCTGTGTAAACGTTTGTACTCTTTGGATCTATCTGTCTTTCTAAAATGGGAGTACTGTATGCTAGAATACTCCTAAGATAGCTCAAGCTCGAAAAAAGCATGGCCACTGGGTGAAAAGAGAGGGGTTCCATGGATGTAAGGGCAGTTGACAGTGCTTCTCCCTGGCGAGTTTCAGGTCTTCTAAGAGACTCCGTGACTGTTTCCACAGGGGCTGGGAGCAGCTGGAAGTTACTTGTTCTCCATACCTAAAGGAAACCCTCAACTCCATCTGGAATGTGGAGGACCACATCAATCCCAAATGTGAGTGAAGTCACTCCCTGGGCTGGCTCTGACAGGAAACATTTATAAGTAACATCTTAGACAGACAAACCTTTTAGACTGCTGTTGCTTTATTATTGTTTCCACTTTCGTCCTTTTTAAACCTAATCTCTTCATATGAGTTGTCTATACAGGTGGCTCCTTTTGCTTCTCATCCACTTACACTTTCTCTCCTTGAAATGACCAGTGACCTCACTCGAGGCCAGAGCTACTTGTCTCTTCTCATTTTCCTTGTCTTTTGTCAGATTGGACTCTTCTTCTCTGTGGCCTCTGTAATGCAGATCTATCTATCTAGTCTTCTGGGCTCTTCTCCCTCCTGCACCATGAGCACCTTCCACCCTCAAGGCTTAGAGTAGGCCGGTGCTTTCCCTCTGTGCCCCCATGTAGAGCTCCTCTGCTCCCCACATCCAGCCAAGACGTTTACGAAAAGTGACAGCCACAGCCCTGGCCTGGGCCCTGTATCTATACTCCCAGGCTCCAGTGTGACATTTCCACATCAATGTCATCTTCAACTCAGTGCATCTTTGGATTCATTGCCCATTCTCTTAGACTGCCCTCTTCTTGCTTGATTTCTTTTCTCCCTGCTTCCCATTTCATTCTTTTACCACCTAACTTAACCAACCAGCTAGTTAATTATCTAAATAACTCCTTTTTTTAAATTCCTCACCCAAGGTTTTTCCCCATTAATTTTTAGAGAGAGTGGAAGGGAGAGGGAGAGATGGAGAGAAACATCCTTGTGAGAGAGACAAGACACATTAATCGATTGCCTCACCAGGGTTGGGGATTGAGCCCCCAAATGAGGTACTTGCGCTTGACTGGAATTGAACCTGGGACCCTTCAGTTCACGGGCCAATGCTCTATCCACTGAGCCAAACTAGCTAGCAACTCTTTATTGAGTATGACAGAACCATGTGGGCCCTGGGGGTATATTGGTGAATGAGATAGACTTGGTCCCTATCTTACAGCTCTTCTACCTAGCAGGAGGGGCAGCTATGCCAGTACCGAAATGAAGGGTGACTGTGCCAAAAGCTGCCAGAGCACCCAGGCCTTGTCATCTGTTGCCTTTGCATTTCTCAGAATGCCTGATGAGTGCTTAATACCAGCTGAAGGAATAACCAAGAGTTAAGCAAAGTTTTCTTCCATCTCCCCAACACTTTCACCTACTTGATAGTCAGCTTGTCAGGAAAGCTGCACTCAGACTCTGGCAGCTGTGTGGGTGCATGGACAGCTGTAAGAGAGAAGGTATGACAAAAGTTCCCTACTCTGTCACTTCTTTTTCTAGTGCCGAACATCAGCCTGGACGTGCTGCAGCCCAGTTTTCCCGAGATCTTGCTGGAGTCCCACATGGTGATGATCCGGGTAAGATGGCCCCCTCCCATTTGGTGTCTTCTCTGAGAGCTCCAGGCCATCCACAAATTCAGATCAGAAACCAATAGCCATGGTTTAGACCCTCTGCCCCCTCGTGAAGGACTTTGAAAGCTTATCACAGAATGATGATGGTGATGAAGATGATGACAATAATGATGACACCAGTGAAAACTTATGTAGCTCTTATGTGCCAGGCGCCACTGTAAGGGCTGTACACATACTAACTCATTTAATGCTTACTACAGTCCTTCGGTGATTATTGTTCCCGGTTTACAGAGGAGGGGACTGAGGCGCAGAGATGAATACCTTGCTTAGAGCCACACAGCTAAATGTGGGAGGTAGATCCAGGCTTCAAAGCCAGCTGGCAGGCTCTCCGAGTCAGTGCTAGCCACACTACCTTCCTCTGGCTCGAAGTGATTCTCCAGGCTGTTCAGGTGGCAGAGCCCTGAAAACCAGTGTCCTCGGTTAAAGAGTGTCAGAACATTCCATCATATGAAGTTATGATCAATTAAAATGAAGAGCTAATTTTAGCATGTTGATTACATGCAGCATAAAATCCCAACCATGAGCCACTCCTGTTCTAGACAGAGACAAACCATTATGGCACATGGCTGACTCTTTTTAAGGTTTTTAAGACTCATTGTTTGTGCTCTGTATCATTAGTAGCTGACAGCAGTTGTAGCATCAAAGGTTTAAAAATAATTGAGAGAGGAAATCCTTAAATTGAGAAATTCTAACTTAAATTCTCCCCTGTGGTTGGAGAAACACTGCTGCAGCTTTGATGTTTAGGGGGAACCCCTTTACTCTGGCTTAGGAGAACCGGCATTCTGTAGGAACGATGTTGGAGAATCCCTGTTTCTCAGCCCACAGGGTTGCAGAGAGGTGTAGCAGTTGTTACTTCCCCCTGTGAGCCGATGTCAAGTGGACTTTCCTAGAAGTGGTTATAGAAGCAGTGTCAGTAAATACAGTTGACTTAAATCACCAGATTAAATTTAAAAATTCAAATTTTGTCATTTCTGCACTTTGGCAGGTGATGAGTTGACAGCAAGCAATCTCTGGGTCACTTCCTCTCTGCCTCTCTGCTTGTAGCTGTCACTTTGGCCTGATGACACAGCTACTTTCAATACGTGTCTGTCAGTCAAAGTATCATTCTGGGTCTAGGTAGAATTTTATGACTAAATCTAAATAGTCTTATTTTCTCTTTCATCATAGAAGAGTTAGAGTCCAACAAGAAAAGGGATCCTTATTTTATTATTGAAGAGGAAGAGTCAAAGAAGAAAAAGGGACATAGGGGACTTACTCAGCCAATGCAGAATCAGAATGGGGGGAGAGACCACAATAGTCTAGACCCGTGGTCGGCAATCTGCGGCTCGTGAGCCACACATGTGGCTCTTTGACCCCTTGAGTGTGGATCTTCCACAAAATACCACAACCTGGGCGAGTCTGTTTTGAAGAAGTGGCGTTAGAAGAGGTTTAAGTTTAAAAAAATTGGCTCTCAAAAGAAATTGTACTGTTGATATTTGGCTCTGTTGACTAATGAGTTTGCTGACCACTAGACTAGACCACAGAAAGTGCGGGGGAGAGGGAGGAAGGCCTAAAGCTGGGCAGGAAAGTCTGCCGTGCCTGGTGAGGTTAGCTGGATCAAGCCTGCTCTAGTTTTAAGCATAGAGAATAATGGACAAATGCATATGCCTATACTGGCTACAGATTTTTCCTTCCTTCAGTTTCTTGGTTTAGTACAGGAGTCAAATTTCTCAGAGTTTGGTGTGGTGAGTAGGATGCCCTTGAGTTATTATAGTTCTGGCCGGAGTCCCTGCACAGGACAGCCCACACCAAAGACTTCTCTAGCCCCAGAGGCGGTAGAGCCAAGGTGGAGAAACCCTGACCTGGCCAGAGCACCTTACTCTTCGGGAACTGCCTTCTCAATGGGCCCTGAGGGTGAGGCTGATGCCAGTCCTGCTGGTTAGCAGCCAGGATCCTGATCATTTTCCTTTCTGTTTAGCAAAGGCTGGGTTTTGCCATGTGGACACAAGGCTGTTGGATATTCTTGGCTATTGATTAAAGGAGCTTGAGTCCCTCAGGCTAAGTGTGCATTTTCAGCCGCAGTAATATCACCTCCAGTGGGTAAAGTGTGTTCTTGAGGGCAACCCCCCTTAACTTTGTAATGTATAAAGCACAGGTATTCATCTATAATAATAAAAGCATAATATGATAATTAGATCAAACAGCCAAATGACCTTCTGGAAGTCCTTTTGGATGAAGCTGGGCAGCAGTTGCTGAGGCAGAGGCAGTTAGGGGCAATCAAGCAGGCAGGTGAATAGTTAGGGGTGATGAGGCAGGCAGGGAGTGGTTAGGGATGATGAGGCAAACAAACAGAGGGGTTAGGAGTGATGAGGCAGATAGGTGAGTGGTTAGGGGGGATGAGGCAGGCAGAGGAGTTAGGGGCAATCAGGCAGGCCAGCGGTTAGGAGCCAGTGGTCCTGGATTGTGAGAGGGTGCAGGCTGGGCTGTGGGACTCCCTTACCCCCCTCCCTGCATGAATTTCATCCCTGTGCTCAAATTTCATGCACCATGCCTCTAGTATAGTATATAAACAGATTTATAGTATAGCTGTGATATTACAATGTCACAGTGGGAGGTGTTTAGAAAAAAAAAGTCTGAAAAGTATGTGAGGGGCAATAATTTAAAAAGTTGAGAACACTGGTCTAAAGAAAAATTTCAAAGTCCAGGGACTTATCAACATTCCTGGGTTTGTGTTTAAAATTGGCCTTCTGAAGGGACAAATAAATCGGCTCTTATTTTATGCCCCGCCCCCCCCCCCCCCCCCCCCCCGCACTCTCTTGACACCTGTCTTTGGCCTGCAAGATGGGTCTGTGTTTTGTGCCCATAAGAAACAAATCCCTCGTTCCTCTTTCTCTCAAGCAGGGAGGTCTGACTGGGCTGTCTCAGGAGGGAGATGGAGACTTACTTGTAGGGAGAAGTGAGGCGATGTCGTAGGCAGGTGAATAGTGACTCAGAGTGAGCACCGGGTTCTTCCTCAAGGGGGCGAGGAGGGAGGGCTTCTCCTGATGCTCGGCCATTACCAGAGAACCTGGGCCGCACACTTCTGTCCGCCCTTGACCTGTCTTGACCAGCTTTCCTCTGCCACTTTCCTGCAGGGGAACAATGGCCTCAAACCCAAGGACAACGAATTCACATCCAAACCCTGGCACTGGCCTATCAACTACCAGGTAGGCCCGAGCTAGAGCTCCTCCCAGAAATGGAGCCAGAAAGAGACGTGGTGGAGGTGGGGTGTGCTGGGGACTGGACAGGGCCTCCCGCCTGGCATGGGGTGGCCAGGACGGGGCTCTGTTCTTTGCTGGTTCTACCCTGCCTTCCCAGAGAGCTCGCATTCTGAGCCTCCTGCCCAGGCTCCGCGTCTCTGAAAGGTGACCGGTCCCCTCATCCTGGTACATGTGCAGCGGGGATGAGCCAGGCCCCAGATCAGCAGTGTGTCCTCTGCTCCGCAGGGCCTGCGCTTCTCGGGGGTCAATGACACGGACTTCCGAGTGTACCTGCTCGGCAACCCGGTGAGTGCCGCTCGTGCCCGATACGCCCTCGGGCGGGCCTGTGAGAGCGCAGCTCTCCTCTCACTCTCCGGTCTCACTCCCGTGCAGGTGGTTTGGTGGCTGAATCTGCTGAGCATTGCCCTCTACCTCCTCTCAGGGAGCATCATTGCCGTCGCTGTGCAGAGAGGGGTGCATCTGCCTGCGGAGGTTGAAGGTCAGGTCCCTGGGCCTCTTTCTCCCTGGCCTGGCAGCTGGCAGGGAGCCTGCAGTCAGGGGAAGGCCTGCCTGCTGATGGGCCCCTCTCTCCCTTCTCCTTTGCTTTTTAAAACTCACAGTCACAGATTGCCTGGTGCCGTGTTAAACATACATCTTCCCATAAACCTTACAGGGTAGGGATCACTGCCCCATTCGATGGGCTAGGAAACCAAGGCACAGGGGTTAAGGAACTTGTCCCAGGGCATATGCTAATAAGTGAGAGATCTGAGGGTCAGACCCAAGCAGCCCGAGTTCAGTCTTCACTTTTAATCTCTGTGCTCCATACAGAGCCGCTGTCTTTTCTCTTCTGCCCCCTCTTGTTCCGTGGCCCTGTCCTCTAGTGGGGAGAGGGGAGCCCCAGGGCACGGTCTGTGGGTTCCCATCCTAGTGCTGGTCCTGGTAACTTTAGCTGCCAGGCCATGGACCACAGCATCTGAGACATTCACCTGGGCTGCTTTGGCCTCTGCAGCTCCCTGTCTGAACAGCCAGAATCCCAGACTCCCTTCTGTCCCACCTCCATCCTCCTCTCTGACCTCACCTTGGCCCTATCTGCCACTGCAAACATCTGTGTGCAGCAAAGATGTGGGCAGTGGAGGTGGGGAAGTTGTCTGTGGGTGTGTAGGGTTTTGGTTTCTTTAGGGGCTATGCTGCTTTTGCTGGTGTCTGGCACCCCTGCTGTGGGTGCTGAGGCCTCACTGGGCTGGGCGGGTGGGGAGCAGGGCTCTTGAGAGCCAGCTGCTCCTCTCCTCTGCCAGCTGTTGGAGGTGTTAGGCGTGGTCCAGGTGAGGGAAGGCCCAGTAGGTGAGGTGGCCTATTTATGTCACACAGCAAGGATGGGGTAGAACTGGGCTGGAGCCCAGGATCTCCGCCCTTCCCTGCGCTGACGAGCTGTGCTCTTTGGGCAGGGCTGTCCCAGGTCCTTCTGCGAGGAGGTGGTCAGCTGTTCCTGGGCTGGGCGCTCCACTACTTCCCCTTCTTCCTCATGGGCCGGGTCCTCTACTTCCACCACTACTTCCCAGCCATGCTCTTCTCCAGCATGCTCACAGGTCAGACCGCCGCCTGGACTGGGATGAGGGCGGGCGGGCTGGCGGGGCAGGGAGGAGGCCGCTATGGAGCAGTAGGGTCATCCCCGACAGGCTGTGCCAGGTTTCTGTCCTCTCGTTAGGCATTCTGTGGGACTCTCTCCTGCGGCTCTGTGCCTGTGGCCTGGCTGCCTCCTCTCTGGCCAGCGGCGTCCACATGGGGGGAGTCCTGAGCCTGCTCCTGGGAACTGCCTACAGGTGAGCCTCCCCTGCACGTCCATTGCTGCTCCTTGGCCCCACCCCGATCCTCAGCCCTGGGTGGAATTTAGCCCTGGGGACTCTCCATGGGTGCTGGTGCCTGCGCCCATCTTCAGACGTTTGATTCACTCAAGTCCAGTTTGGGCCAGTCAGACAGTTTTCAAAGCTTCTAGCATGCAGCCACATAGGAGAAGCATGGGGCTAGCCTTTGCATTCTTTCCTGTGCCAATGGTTCCCAGCCTGTACCACAGGCATGCCGGGAGGGTGTGCCTCTTCCGTCCCAGTGGCTCCCTCCTGGACCAGCGCTCAGGAGGTGTGAGGGAGAGGGTGGGTTTGGGGTACAGGGTATGGGGTGGCTCAGAATAACTGGAAGGAGGGTGTTGTTTGGAAAGCTAGGCCTCTCCCCACCTTGCAAGTCTACACAGCTCACCTGTTGAGAGGCATTGGCCTGGAGGGGGCCAGGGACAACATGAAAACGTGTTGGGAATAATGACCTATGACCTGAGAGCATTTCCACTTTTTGACAAATACTCTAGGCCAGACAGCCCACGAGCAGACCTCTGGCTGACCTCTGTCCTCGGACTCTGGGGAAGAGCTCTTTCCTGTACTGTCACTAAGGCAGCATCTATAAGGTCGCAGGCTACAGCCGGCTCGGGCCGGCGAACTCAGGCAGCGCTGGGGCTGACAGGGAATGGGTGTGGTAGGTGAGATCTAATGAGGCTGGCAGGAGGAGCTGCATTTCAGAGCTCTGTAGGGCAGTTGGCTGCTTGTCTCTGCAGATGCCAACTGCCTCCTTCTGATTCTCTCTCACAGCTTCTACCTCTTCCATCCTCTCGCTTACGGGATGGTTGGACCCCTAGCCCAGGACCCACGAAGTCCGATGGCAGGACTAAGGTGGCTGGAGTCATGGGACTTTTGAAGCCACAGCCTTAATCCTGGAGCTTCCTGGGGGCAGCCAGCTGTGGAGCCAGTTCCTGAGCCCTTCCAGCTGTGGAGGAAGCTGCCCGAGGAGCCTGAGGAATTCTTCCGCCTGCAGGACCAAGCTCTAGGAGCAGACCTGGAATCTAACCGAACACTAGAGAGCCACGGCTGTGTCTGCAGATTCCACTGCTGGGGATGGCTCAGCACCGAGGATGCCTCTCAGGCCGTTGCCTCACATGTGCAACATGAGGAGGGATGAGTGTGCAAGAGTGGTGGGAGTGCGGGAGGGTGAGGGCACGTTTGCCCAGGCACCCATGGAATCTGGACTGTGGCTGCGGACAGCTGTGTCATAAACTCTGAGAGAGAGTCCAGGGCTACAGTATTTTTTTCTGGTATTTTTTTTTTCACACTGGACTTGGTATGTAAGTAAGACGTAGCAACAATTCTCTGACCTCCATGAAGGCTGAGAGCCTGGCCCCATCTTGGGACATCAGCAATGGCCGAGCAGAAGGGACTGGCGGAGCTGTGCTGCCCTCCTCATTAACGAAGTGTGGCTCCATGTCCCTGAGCTGGTGGGCGGCCTGAAGCTGCTTCCACGCGTGGCTGCTGATGGGACGTCTCCTGCGTGGCAGCAGGTGGCTGGACTTCCTGCCTGCGGTGGGCACAAGACTGGCCACAGAGTGAGGCAGCCGAGGACTCGCCACATCTGAAAATATCACACGATGAGATTGGCAGGAGGAATGGCGTCCTATCCTTGGCTACTCTGTGTTCCAAGGCCCTGGGGATTAGAGGCGGTTTCTCACTATTCATCCTCCCCTCTGCATCCAGCTGTGAGGACAGGACAGATGCGTTCTCCTGGTGGCTGGGAGAGCCATTGGGCCCCCTGGTGAGCAGCCAAGGCAGATGTGTGGTGCTGGGCGGGGGTCACTCACTAAGTGTTCCCTACTTTTATTCTCAAGTCCTCCCCTGCTGACACCCTCTACCATTCCTTTTCATGTCCCTTTCTCTGTCTCGGTGTCCTCAATCTCTTTCCCCCATAAAGACCCAGAGCACCTAGAAATGCATTAAAGCTTCACCTCTCTTCCTTTGAACCCAAGCAAGAAGCTCAGAGCTGTTCCTTTCACTTGGTCTCCAAGTGAAGGGATTAAGAAAGCCCTAGGGTCCCAACTGAAACAACCCGAGACCAGCCTCCCGCCTACCTCCCTCCTCCCAGCGCGTGACAGAGTATTTATTTTGTCTCAGAGGGCTGTGATGCTTCAAGGTTAATGCCCAATCTGTCACACTCCATCTTCCCTCCTCTGTAGCCCCTACTAATTCTGACAGGGTCAGAGCTCTTTAAGAGCATCTTCCGAGGCGGTTGCCACGGAGACTGGAAATTGGTCCTGGGGACAGGCTGTGCTACCTACTGGGTGATGGGAAGGGAAGCTTCTGGCCATGCTTGGATGTTCAGACCAACCATCATTAATGTTAATAGAGGAAATAAAGCAACATCAAAGGCAAGGCAGGTTTGATAATTAGATCTGTGGCCTGATGACCTCCCTCTCCCAGGGCTGCAGCCCTTTTGACTTCCCCCAGCAGGAAGCACTGCCTGTGTGCTGAGTCTGGGCTGCTTGCTTAATTGCATTTCTGGAAGGGAAGGAGAACAGGGATGGAGAAACCTCTGCTCGCCCTTTCACCCTGCCCTGGCCCTCCCCTCTTCCCTCAGGTGGAGTTGGTTTCTGCTGAGCTGGGTCAGGACAGCCATCTGGGGGGACTCTCCTGGAGGTAGAATGCAGGAGTCTGTGCTTGGCTCTTAGTAAAGAACAGTGGCCCACGGTGACAACCAGGAAGTGGCTGATGTTCCCTCTGCCTGGTGTTTCCTAGGAGGAACTCGTTGGAAGGGAGAGCTCTGAAGGAGTCGGAGGGGCAGAGTGAGGGTGAGGAAGGAGGAATCTCGGGCAGCTCCCTGCCCATCTCCTGCCGATTAGGCCACATTGGGGACAAAGGGCTCCTCTGTCTCTTCCACTGCTTTGCAAGGGTGGGAGAGGGAGACTTGTCTTCTCACTCCTTCTTCCTTCTCTTCCCAGCCTGGTAGACAGACATTTCTCTGGGGACGAGGTCACATGACATGATGCAGCTTCAAATGCTGCGGTTGTTGCTGAGAGATGTGGGGAGAGGGGCTGTCGGGTGGTGCTTTGAAATAGCCCCCAGCCCCCAGGGATTGTCAGAAATGTGATGTGTCCTACACTCTTGCTGGTGGAGAAAGAAGACATTGGTTAGAAGACCAACCTGCAGCCAGCTTCTTGAGCCACATTTTTAAAAAAAGTTTCCACAGATAATCAGAGGTCATTTATTTTTGTAATAAATAGCTGTTGTTTTGAATGCCATTGTTCTTGTTGCACTTAATTGAATCTGACTCGCCCTCTAGCTCCTGGAAAGAGGAGAATGTTTTTTATTTTATTTTTTATTATTTTATTGTTGACAGTGTTACAGATGTCTCCCACTTTCACCCATTTTGCCCCCCTCCACTCACCTTTGCTCCTACCCAGGCCTTTCCCATACTATTGTGTTTTCAGTGTGAGAACCATTCTATTGTGTCTCGTGTCTGGTCTGAGGCCATTCTAATTCCAGCAGAGGCCCTGGGTGGTCAGGGGAGTCTGATTTTACCCTGGGGAGGAGACATTTGGGCTCTCCCATTAATAAGGTTACCTGAGTAATGTGGGTTATTTTGTTTTATATAAATTTATTTCAAAGTAACTAGGAAGCTGGACCTGATTGGTTTTTTTCCTTTTAACTTGCCCACGCCAGTATAGAAAAGAGGGAGAAAAGCAGCAGTTCACGACTTCTTTTTGTTGTTGTTTTGTTTTGTAAAAAAATATATTTTTTTCATTGATTTTTTACAGAGAGGTAGAGAGAGGGATAGAGAGTTAGAAACACTGATGAGAAACATCAATCAGCTGCATCTTGCACACCTCCTACTGGGGATGTGCCTGCAACCAAGATACATGCCCTTGACCGAAATTGAACCCGGGACCCTTCAATCCACAGGCCGACACTCTATGCACTGAGCCAAACCGGTTTCAGCTGTCCATGATTTCTGAGACAGCCGAGTGGCCCAGCATTGTAGCAACTTCCATCTGCCCCAATCTTGACGGGTTGTCTGTTTTCAGGAGGGATATTAAGGGTCCAAAGTAGGTGAGAGCTGATGTGTTGGACAGCAGATGGGGGTGAGATGGGAATGGTTAGCACTGTGCTGTGAAATTGGGGGCTCTGGGTTAACTGACCGCCCCCCTCTTAGGACCAAGAGTAGCTTGAGACAGGCCATGCATACCTTTGGGAGATAGAAAATGCTGAGAGCAAGTAGGTGAGAAGAGGAGCGAACACTCCCTGACTGACACAGCTTAGTTTACCAAGTCCGGACATCTGGGACACTTGTCCCCATAAAGGCCCAGTGAAGTCATTGCTGGTTTTCTCCCTATTCTCCCCATAAGAGATTAAGCTACTGGCCTAAGGTCCCACAATGAGTGATTCGTGGAACTTGGCCTAGGCACCAAGGTGGGCTTTTCCTGCTTCTCCAGCCTGGTTCTGGGGCTAGAAGCACCTTCCCAGAACAAGCCGGCAGACCTGGGTCCCTTGGGAAGAAGGCCTGGGCCCAGCTCAGAGGTGTGCAGAGTCGGTCTGCTTCTTGGCACATTCTACTTAACACATTGACAGCTCAGTTGGGGCCAGTGTTCCCTGGTGCACTCAGCCTCTGGTTTCCGAGAGGGAAAAAGCATTTGCCAGTTTTCATGGTGTAAATACTCCTACCATGTCCTGCCCCAGGTTACCAAGCTGGTGCCACTGTAGGAGTTGGAAAGCTAGAGACACTGGGCTCTCACAAGCCATCTAAGGAGCCAGTTCCAGTACGCCCTTGACCCCAGATCCAGTGACCTTGGCTTGGTCTGAACTATGGAGATATCTCTTGGCCACAATCCACTAAAGTAAGGGAGGCTGTGGAGCATGGAGGCCTAAGGATGGGCCAGAATGAGACCTGAGCTCAAATCCTGGGCCTGCCACTTACTATGATCTCACATTAGTTATTTAACCTCTTTGCCCCGTTTCCTCAATGGTAAAGAGGGTATAATAAATACGCAGTACCCACTTCGTAGAGTTATTGTGAGGGCGAAAAGAGTTCATGATGGGGGGGAAAAAGGTGCAAAGTGCCTTGTAAGTGTCTGGGCATAGATGCCCAATAAATGCCAGCTCTTTATTATTGATGGTAACTGATCCCAATGACAGCACTGGCTCCAGGGCAGAATCTGAATTCCTCAATCCAGATCATGGGCAAATGCTGGGCCCGGAAGGGAGCTCCTGTGACTTTTCCCCAGTCACTCAAATATGGATTTAGACCCTCCATCTCTGGTGTGAATGCACTTCTTGGACTGTTTGGGCCCAGCCCCTCCCCATCGCCTCCTGGTCTGAGAGAGGCAGAGGGAGTGCTGACTCCACCGCCTATGTGCTAAGGCCATTAACGCATCAGACCCCAGGCCCTGTCCACAGAGAAAGGCCAGAAGGGTCCGAGTGTGGCCTATTACCAGGACATGTAAACTTGGTGTCGCGGGGAACCTTCGATTAGCCAGGGGGCCTGCAGGGAGCACTGGGCATCTGGGCACTGAAAGAAGGTAAAGGTTGCTGGAGACGTGACCTGCTGTGCCTGGCTGTAGGGCCACGGGGTGCCATTCTGGAAGTCTAGTCCCTGAGCACTCTGGCCTTCTCCCCTCATCCTCCCATCCCTTTGTGCTCCTACATAGGGCAATCTTAGACTCTAGGACACAAGCCAGGCTGCCTTACAGCTCTGCTCTCCTGCTCCAGCCCAGAGAGACAGGGGAGAGAGAAAAAGGGGTACTCAAGCTTCTGGGTCCTTGGAAGAGGGAGAGCAGCTGGATGGAATCATCGGGCTCGGTTGGATGCAGGAAAGGTGAGTTCTGCTGAGGCCCTTCATCCTGATTTAGGGCCAGAAGGAGAAGTTCTAGAAGGCAGGGACTCGGCACTCCATGCCTAGCACAGGGCTGGCCTGCCATGGAGCTGCAGCCTAACTATAACTATGGCCCCAGAGCACCCACCCCTCCTTCGTGTCCATGAAAACAATACTTGAGAGGCTGGGTATGGAGACCCCAATACCCAGCCCAGCTGTACACTGAACACAGTGAGGACACAGAGAAGTGGACAGCCTGAGAGGAGGTGGCCTCAGGCACTCACAAATAATGATAAAAGGTGAGCAATGTGCCTGCTCTCCCAAACCTGAGGCTTGAGGAACCTTCGTGATTGAAACACGAAAGTTTGAGTCTAATTGGCAGGTGGCCAACTTTACACCCGGAATGGCAAGCCTGAGATTCTGGGCCTGAACTATTTAATAACAAATAGTACTTCTACTTAACCTTTAAAAAATAACCTATTAAAAATCGTGGGATGGCCCAGCCGATGTGGCTCTGTGGTTGAGTGTCTACCTATGAACCAAGAGGTCATGGTTCAGTTCCTGGTCAGGGCACATGCAGGGATTGTGGGCTCTGTCCCCTGTAGGAGGTATGCAGGAGGCAGCCAAACAATGATTCCCTCTCATTATTGATGTTTCTCTCTCCTCCTCTCTGTAATCGGTAAAAACATATTTTAAAAATCATGGGATGGTAGAACATTAAAGCTTAACTCCCTCAAAGTCCACATAGGGCAATGCTCACAGCAGCTGCAGCTGAGACCCACCCTGCCACGCAGAACTGGGGCTGATAGGTGTCTAAGCATGGAATCTCGGGAAGACCCAGCCTGGCTGGAAATGGCTGAGGTCAGGCCCTGTCCCTAAGGGTGAGTGCCCCTGAGGAGTGGGGGGGTGTCAGTCAGATCCGGAACCAGGGCAGAGGGCACCCCTACCCTCAGCCTAGTCATACAGGTAGCGGCCCTGGCATCCCTGTGGCTGGGGAGGAGACCCTGTGCCAAGGGGGTGAGAACTCCAAAGCTTCAGGAAATGTTTGAGAGAGGCTTGTGGAAAGGTGGCTCATGCAGAGCCTGCCGGAGGCGATCAAATTCAATGCAGGCTGCATGGTTTCTGTGCAGCTCTGAAGGGCACTGCCCGTGCCACCAGGTCGTCTGGGCCAGAGCCTTGCCCAGAGATGCGCGCCTTGATGGGCGGAGGGGCGGGGCCGCGGTTGCTTTAAAGCGCCCCTGTCGGTAGGCTCCGGGCTGTGCAGCGCGGGACACTCAGAGGCGCGGGACGCAGGGAGCTGCTGCCGGAGCAGGTTCCCCAGAAGCGCCAAAGGGGGCGGCAGGGTTGGGGCGCCTCCACCAGGGCAGGGCTGCCAGGGGTGCGGCGTGGCCTCGTCGCTCCGGAGATGGCGGGGCACCTGCGGTGACGGTCTCGCGCCCGGAGGGTTCCAGCCTCGAGCTGCTGGGCGAGCATGGAGCGCCCCGAGCCCGAGCTGATCCGGCAGAGCTGGCAAGCGGTGAACCGCAGCCCCCTGGAGCACGGCACCGTCCTGTTCACCAGGTGAGGCGGCCCTGAGCCCAGGGCGAGCAGGCGGGCAGCGACCCGGCCAGGAACGGGCTCCAGGGAGCTGGCCCGGCTCCCGAGGAGGGAAAGCTGACGCTGCCTCTGCACCGGGCGCCTCCCGATGTGCGCACGGGAGTTGGCCCAGCGACCCCTTCTTGCTTCCCGCGCTGCACACCCGGCCCAGCGAGGCTTCCTGGGGGCGGAGTGGGTCCTTACCGGAATCTCCTTTCACTCGGGCCAGCAGACACCCCCCAGGCGCTGCGCTTCCACCCTGGCTCTGCTCCTCCTGAGTTTGCTCCTTGGATACTAACTCCAGGGGTGCCCCCGCTGCCAGTAAGGGGAAACCCCCCGCGTGGGGAGAGTGGGCTGGATGCCTGGCTGGCAGAGCATGGGGTCCAGGCCCCAGGAAAGTGCACTTTCACCAACTAACAGGGCGATGAACCTTTCCCAGGAAAAGGCCAGGCTAGGACAGAGAACCTCCAGGCAGGGGAGGACAGATGCCTGAGCCTCACCGCCCAAAAGAGGAGTAAAGGGGTGCCTAAGGGGGAGGAGGAGGCACATCTTCAACCTCAGCTTGAGGGTCTCTAACCACCCAGCCATCACCAACGAGGCACGGTTTCCTTCCACCATCGTTTTTCCTAAGCCAGCACAGAACTTCTGAGGAAGCTTTTGCAAACCCCAACCCCCAAACCCCCAGCCCTCCCCTGCTGCCTCCCTCCAAAGTGGAAATAAATTCACAGTTACCCAAAACCCAGAGGCACCCTCTCAGATGTGGCTGAGAGCTTCTGCTTTGTGTCTCCCGGCTTTCCCCTGCTCACCCAGGCACCCTCCGCGGTTCCAAACTGTGAGGCCCTGCGGGAGCTCCTTAACCTCTCTGGCCGTTTGTTTCCTCCATAAAATGGGTAAAGAGTTCTTAATACTATTATCATCATCGCTGGCCTGAGCCCCCTTAGACGCGATGAGACTAGGAGATGCTGACCCCAAAATGGGAAGTGTTGGGGGGGGGGGGAGGAGGGAGAGAGAGAGAGAG
Source organism: Pipistrellus kuhlii (assembly GCF_014108245.1). Classification (NCBI taxonomy): domain Eukaryota; kingdom Metazoa; phylum Chordata; class Mammalia; order Chiroptera; family Vespertilionidae; genus Pipistrellus; species Pipistrellus kuhlii. The sequence goes on from NW_023425404.1 coordinate 9,934,717, forward strand.
AGAGAGAGAGAGAGAGAGAGAGAGAGAGAGAGAGAGAGAGAGAGACTTTTCCCAGGCTTTCTGTTTGAGGATCCCTTTTTGCCCCAGCCCTCTCAACATGCTGGGTCCTACGAGTGGCCCTGGGGACCCGTGTTCTTTCTAGGAAGGGGGTTCCGGCAAAGCTGGTGAGGGGGTCAGCACCAGGTTGGAGGGTGTGTTGTAATTTACGGCCAAGCCTCTGGTGCACCCCCACTCGCGGGGCTTGCTGGGCTCACACCCGGGGCTGACATGGGCCTCCCCCTGCAGACTGTTTGACCTGGAGCCCGACCTGCTGCCCCTCTTCCAGTACAACTGCCGCCGGTACTCCAGCTCCGAGGACTGCCTCTCCTCGCCCGAGTTCCTGGACCACATCAGGAAGGTGAGGGGAAGGAGGAGCTGGGGTGGCCTCCGGGACCCAGCAGGCGCCTTCCTGGGAGAGAATGAGGGGCATGGGATAGTGAACGTGGCTGGTGTTATGCCCCAGGGTGGCCTTACTGCCCTCCTGCTCCTCTCCCCCTGCACTGAACTGGACCCAGTCTGGGGCAGTCAGCCTTCTCCCCGCCCTGCGCTCAGCCAGCTGGTCCCAGCTCTGTCATTGCCCTTGGCCCTGTCCCTTTAGATGGTGCTGGCGTTCATCTACCAGGGGTCGCCTGCCTGTGAAAACCAAGCTGGGTTTTCTTAGAGGCTCTCCCAGGGCCTCAGTCCCAGGCAGACAACACTGTCCCGCAGGCGTGTTTAGGGCTTTGAGTCCCTCCAAGGTTTCTCTCACCATGTAGTCGGCCATCACACATTGAACACCTACTGTATACAGACACAAGTTGCTTTCCATTTCTCATGACTCTCTTATGTCCAGTCGGGACCCCCAGGTTCTGGACTGTGGTTGTGAGCAGGCAGATGGCTCTGCCTGTCTCACTGCCACCTTGGCCTTGACAGGTGATGCTCGTGATCGATGCTGCGGTGACCAATGTGGAGGACCTGTCCTCGCTGGAGGAGTACCTGGCCGGCCTGGGCAGGAAGCACCGTGCAGTGGGTGTGAAGCTCAGCTCCTTCTCGGTGGGTAGAGGGGCTCCTCTCTCTCCTGAGCTCCTGACCTGAGGCCACCACTCCCTGCCGGTCCTCCCTGATCTCCCCCCTCCTTTACCCTCACATGACTAGGGCGAAGGACCTGCAGCTGTTACACACGTGCTGTGTGATGCTGGTACTGCATTGACCTCTCTGAGCCTCCAATTTTTCTCCTCTGGTGTGACTTCTAAGAAGTTTAGGAGCCTGTGGGATTAGCCGGTCTGCTCCATGTTCTGTTCCTGGGTATAAGATAAGGTGACCAGACTTCCCGCTTTTGGCAGGACAGTCCCGATTTTTAACAATTTGTCCCGCGTCCCGCGGCATTTTTAAAAAGTCCCGATTTTTGGAAAGAATCTTTAAAATCTTTTGGACTTTTTTAAAACACCGCGGGACGCGGGACAAATTGTTAAAAATCGGGACTGCCCCGCCAAAAGCGGGACGTCTGGTCACCTTAGTATAAGACCATCTCAAACAAACAATTTCTCTGGGCTCATTGGGGTGGTCCTTCTGTGCCATGTGGTGTGGCTAGAGCCACTCATGCTGTGCATTCAGCTGGAGCCCGGCCGGGGATGGGATGTTAGGGTGGCCTGGCATCCTTGGGGTTTCTCTCCCAGAGCAGCAGCTGAGTTCCATCAAGTGTTGGAGGAGGTCAAGCCTGCGGTGCAAGTGCTTTTCCAGACTCTGCTTGTATCGCTCTTGCTAATGTCTCATCTGGCTAATATCCCATTGGCCAAAGCCAGTCACATCAATGAGCCCAGGGTCAAGGTGGAGGATCCCTACTCAAGGTGGGGTTCCTCAGGGCAATTTACCACACAGTCCAGTCATCCTGCCAGCTGGTAGGCACCTTGAGGAAGGCACCGAGTTTGTCTGGTGCTCTCCATCTCCCGTGCTAGCACAGTGCCTGACCTCCAGTGGACAGTCAGTAAATATTCATGGAATAAATAAATCTTACTTTATTTTGACTGAACACCGGAGCCATTGTTATTGTTGAAGGCTTACTGTGCACAGATGCTATACTAAATTTTTTATAGATGACATCATTTAATCATTTGAACAACCCAATAAATCAATTTTATTATTATTATTATTATTATTATTATTTTTTTTTTTTTTTTACTTTCTTGGTTTAACTGATGAAGCACCTGAGGCTCAGAGAGGAGACATACCTTGCTCAAGGTCACAGTTCATAAGTGGTGGCATCAGAAAGTGGACCGAGGCCCAGCTGGTTACAGAGCCTGGGCTCTTCATGCCCCTAGTGCCACTTTGCAGAGAAGGAAATAGGCCTGTGGTCAATGGCTCGGCTTGGCCTGAGTTGGGAGTCCTAGGCAATGCCTCCACCTTACTCCTGGGTGGTTCCATGGCTGGGAGTGGGGTGAAAGGCTTTGTTCACGATAAAGGCTCACGTTAAGGGGGAAAGTGGGTACAGTGTGGTATCCAAGGATTGGAGCAGAATCCTGCTCAGAAAGCATGAACCCTGTGCAGGAGAGAGGAAAGGCCCAGGAGCCCTTCCCAGCCCCAGCCCTCAGTGTTCTCCCCTGTGGAATGGAGTGGTGCCTTCCTGCTTGGGAATGACAAGGTGCTCCTTGCCTCCACAGACGGTGGGTGAGGCCCTGCTCTATATGCTGGAGAAGTGCCTGGGCCCCGCCTTCACACCAGCCACGCGGGCAGCCTGGCGCCAGCTCTACGGAGCCGTGGTCCAGGCCATGAGTCGAGGCTGGGATGGCGAGTAAGAGGTGGCTTCTGCCCAGCAGCCTCCACCTGCTGGCCTTCCTCTGTCTGTCTGTTTGTTGGTCTGTGTCTGTTGTAGCCTCGTCCCCTTGGCCATATTGCAGGGCTGATGGAGCAGGGCAGAATCCCCCCCCCCCCCTTACGTACAGAGCCTTCCTTTAGGACAGTGCTTCTGGATTTCCCTGCACCCCAGTGGCTTCTTCCTTGCCCCCTTCTCTCCCTCTGGGGCCCCCTCTTCTGCCATGAGGAGGAGCAGCACGTTAGGGGCATTGGCGTCCTGGGGCCGGGGAGGTATTGGGCTTTGAGAGATGGGGCTCTTCCCTCAGCCACCGTTCTGAGGTGAGCCTGGGCCCAGTCGGGGAGTGGGATGGCCGAGTTCCAGGTGCCTTTTGAATGCTTTCCTCTCCCGGGGTGTTAGCTTTTCATAAGGAAAGGGAGGGTCGGCTTTAGTCTTCATGGTGGAGTCCCAGGCAGGTCATCAGGAGAGCTGCTGAAGGGACAGGGGACCTGGCTCTTGAGGGGGCTCTTCAGGGTCTCGGGGGCCTACTGAGATGTCACTGCAGTTTCTCCTCCCCTCACTCAGCACTCTGGTGGCAGCTCCCTTACCATCTCTGTGTAGGACCAGCTAGCCAGCCAGGGTCGGGTGGGGCTGTGGAAGGCCAAGGAAGGAAGGGCCACTTCACTCGGAGAGACCTGTCCGGGCAGCTCTTCCTCACCACGCACCCCGGCAGGGCCCCAGTCTCCTCTCCTGACCATCCTTCCTGCCTCTGTCTGCACCCAGCAGTGGGCCCACAACTCCTCAGCTTCCATGCCAGGCATGTGCCCGTACTCAGCTGGGTGGATGGGTGGAAGGCAGTGTGAGAGGCCCCCTGAGCTGTCTGCACTTTATCTTTTGTTCTGTGCTGTGTTGGTGTAAACTCATGAGGAATAAACCTCTTCTGTGTGCCTCTCTGACCCTCTGGGACTGGTCTTTTCTTGGGTGTCAGCATGTACCAGATGAAGTTGCAGAGTGATGTATGTAGGACAGAGCAAGAGTTTGGGGTCAGGAGGGCCAACGTGAGAACAGGTTAAAAAAAAGTGGGTGGGTGGGGGGAGGGCCTGGGGAAGCCAGTGGTGGAGCTGGAGCTAGGGGTCTGTGGTGGAAACTGCTTGGCAGGGCACTAAATCCAGGTCTTCTAGAGCTGGACTACGTTTCCCAGCCTCCCTTGCAATTTGATGGATCATATGACCAAATTCTGGCTCACAGAATGTGTGGACAGGTATGCTACCCCTAGACCTGGCCCCCCAAAGCTCCTGCATGCTCCTCTGTGCTCTGTCATCTGTCTGCTGGCTTGATGCAGACCTCACAGCGATCTTGAGGACCATGTGTTGAATATGGCAGAGCCACTAGGTGAAAGGAGCCTGGGTCCCTGAATCACTGCCTGGGGAGACAACCCACTACTCAAAAGTGCCTGGGGGGGCCAGGTACTTCTCCAAGAGGCAGAGCAGGGACTCACCCGTTTTAAATTTTACAGGAAAGAGACATACACCACTATCGTGTTTGCACCATGATACATTTTGGGGTTGGTTTATTACAACACATGCCCATGCTAATTCAGATCTGAAGTAGGTCATTGGTCAGGGACCTGGGAGCCCCCGTCTGCTGGCGGACAAGGTGATGCCAGATGCCAAGACAGCAGCAAAGGGCACCAAAGACTCTGAGGACGTCTTGTAGATCCTACTTGGAGGGGAAGGTACCAATCCCAAGGCAGGGATTTTAAGGACAGAAAATGAGTGAACCTGGAATGTACATTGGAGTTGAAGAGCAGGGGTGTGTGTGTGTATGTGTGTTCAGGAGGCTCAGGCAGATAGGGGTAGAGAGGTAGCCAGAGCCTGGGGAGGGAGCAGCATTAAGAGTGGGCAGCCCTAACCGGTTTGGCTTAGTGGATAGAGGGTTGGCCTGTAGGCTCAAGGGTCCCAGGTTCGATTCTGGTCAAGGGCATGTACCTTGGTTGCGGGCACATGCCCAGTGGGGGGTGTGCAGGAGGCAGCTGATGGATGTTTCTCTCTCATCAATGTTTCTAGCTCTCTGTCCCTCTCCCTTCCTCCCTGTAAAACAAAACAAAACAAAAAAAACCCCACCAAAATAATAAAATATATTTTTAAAAAAGAGTGGGCATATCATGAGTCAGAGAAAGACAAATACCATATGGTCTTGTTTATATGTGGAATCTAATGAACAAAATAAAATGACAAATAAAATAGAAACAGAGGCATGGATACATGAAACAGGCTCATAGCTGTCAGAGGGAGGGGGACTGGAGGCTGGATGAAAGAAGATGAAGGGATTAATCAAACATGGCACATACACAGAAAACAGTATGGTGATAGCCAGGGAGAAAGGTGAGTGGAGGTGGGCAAAAGTGGGGGTGAGGTGGGGTGGTGATTGGCACGGAAAGAGACTTTATTTGAGGGGATGACTGCACAATGCAATGTGCAGATGATGTTTTGTTGAGTTGTACACTTGAAACCTGTATGGCTTTGTGAACTGTCACCCAATAAATTCAATAAAAAAGGAAGAGGTATCATATCAACAGGCTTGGGGTTAACCCCCGACATGCTCCTGGCCTCCAAAGTGTGGGGTCCTAGAGCTGGGCTGTGAGTGGCTGCAAGGCCTGGACCCGGGCCACTGTCCTCACCCTGAGGCTTCAGTTTTCTCAGCCAAGACCATGTTGCTGGTGCCAGTAGACCCTCAGCTCCCAGCCGGACTCACGTGGCCAGGCCTGCCAGAGGGTGACTGCAGACAGTGGGTCTGGAGCATGTAGAAATGCTTTTCCCACTGTGACACTGAAAGCATTTTTTCCTCGAGCCCCACTCTCCACGGAGAGAGGGCCTCTTCCAGGTAAGATCTGATTACAGCTCAGACTCAGGCCCACGGTTCTCGAGTGTTTGACACCCGCTCAGGTGACCGGGGTGACCTGGCTTTGGAAAGACCAAGCACTCTCCTCTGACCTGTGTCTTGAGCAATCCTAAGCATGATTGCTTTTTGCTTTTGTAATCCCCTCTTTCTCCTGTATTTCTCCTCAGTTTATCATTCGCATGTTCCCATCTTATGCAAAGAACTGCCTCGCCCTACACCCCTCTTCTCTCCTCAGCTCCCACTCTGTTACTTCCTTTGTAGCAAAACTCCTTAAAAGAGTTGACTTTCTTGGCAATTTTTTTATTTCCTCACTTATATGAGCAAACGGGAACCTATTTCAACCAGGCTTTCATCTCCACCCTAATCTGTCCCGGTCAAGGCCACCAACAACCTTTATCCTGCGAAATTCAGGGTCATTGCTCAGTCCCCATCTTGCTCTTCTGCTCAGCAGCACTAGGAAGAGTTGATCGCTCTTTTCTATATTTTTAAATGTGTTATGGAAAAATATTCACACACACAAAAATCAGAGCCTCATGAATCTCCATGTATCCTTCACCCAGCATTCGTGGTGAGCACTCAAGATCTTCCCACACCCCTTTTATTTGGCGAGAGAGTCTTACAGCATGCCCCACCTTCCTGGTCTTTCACCAGTAGAGTCTCCCATGTGAACTTCTAGCTGATACGTTTTTTCACCTCTTAACCCATTCCATCAACACCCCTACCCAGAAGTATCTCCAAAACCTCACCTAATGCCCAGTGCATTTCTGAAATCCCTTGTTGTCTCAAAGACGTCTTTCTGCAGCTGGTTTGTTTAACCCAGGCGCAGCCAAGGGGCACCGATTGCATCTGGCTGTGTCAAACCTTTCATTCTCTACAGCCCCTTTCCCATCCCCCATACCTTTGGTTTGTGGGAGAAACCAGCTTGCTTGCCTGACGGCCTGCCCAGCATTCTAACTTGGCTGATGCTTCTCCATGGTATCTTTGAACTAATTCTTCTGTGCCCTGTGTTCCCTGTTAAGTGTGCTAGAGCCGGGGGCTCCCTCCTTCCTTTTTGAGTTACTTTCTTTTCCTGGCTTTAGGGACACAGGCTCTCCTGGTTTTCTTCCTTCCTCGCTGCGACTCCTCCGGCTCAGTCTTCCTTTCGGATTCTCCTCCCCCTCCCTTGGATCTCCTCTGACCTCCACTTCCTCCCACAGAGGTCTCAGCCCATCCATGCTTTAAACACCATCCATGCTGGTCAGAGCAGCCCACTCATCCTCAGATGCTCCAGATCTGTCCCCTGCATGCATCCCTGTGTGCTCACATCATACCTCACTCCCAGGGAGCTTGACCGAGATCCTCCCATCTTCATTCCCTCCCCTCCCCCTCCCCTGCTTTATTTTTTCTCCAAAGCACTATCCCTACCTGATGTCCACTGTATAAATTCTTTTTTAAATCCTCACCTGGGGATATTTTTACATTGATTTTTAGAGAGAGTGGGAGAAGGAAAGACAGAAACATTGATGTGAGAGAAACACATAGATTGGTCGCCTCCTGCTGGCACCCCAACCAGGGCCCAGCCCAGGGAGGAGCCTGCAACCGATGTACATGCCCTTAACCGGAATCGGACCTGGGACCGTTGGATCCACAGGCCAACGCTCTCTCCACTGAGCCAAACTGGCTAGGGCTCTGCTATATAAAGTTATCGTGCTGATAATCGGTTGCATTTGAAGAGGGAAGGCTGACAGTTCAGTTCGGCCACTTTGAACTCTGTGTTTGGAGGGGAGTAAAGAGGGGGTTCTTTAAACCCTTGATGAGGTAGCCAGAAGTGACCCCAAGGCCTGGTGTGTTTGCTGCAAAGCAAGATTACAGCAGGAGTTGTGCCTGTGCTGGGTACTAATTCCTCATGAGGCGGAGAGCAAATGTTTGGACCTAACCTTTGATTACCAGCTGGGTACTCCCTGGAGGCAGGGTGCAGGTTTCCTGGCCTGAGGGCTGTAACTATTTCCAGGCTGCAGGGCCACTCCCTCCCCAGGTGAGACAGTGTGAGGGGCTGAGACCAGCTTCCCCCATTCCAGGGACTCAATTCTCCTGGCAAAGGCGTCACCCGAGGGGCTTTTGTACATGAGGCGTGCGCAGCCCCCGCCTCAGAAAGTTCAGTTTGTCCCGGAGCCGGGGCTGTTGAAATCTCCCAGAGGCTCATCTGCAGCCCGGATGGAGAAGCCAGATTTGGCAGCTTGAGAGAGGCCGGGCTGGCTGTCAGGCTGGGGGTAGTCAAGTGTCTAGGAAACATCTGTGAACTGCCCTCCCACAAACTGGCTCCCCCAAGCCTGCACGGAGCGGACTGACGCACCTGGAGATGGGCCTGCATGGAGGTCCTTAGGACAGACCTGAGTCTCCCCGGCTCCCCGCCCTGCCCCGCCAGTGGCTTTGGTAGAGTGCTGGCCCTGGAGGGCCTCCTGGAGCCCAGGCTCTCCTGCTCCAGGGCCCTCTTAGGCAGGAGCCATCAACCCGGTGTCCTGGGCCTCCCTCTTGACCTGTCCCCAAGTCCCATCCCCTGCCCAGCCCACCTTCCAGGCCTCCAGTCTTCACAGCCTGCTAAGGACAGAAGAGATTGACTGATGACTGACCCCACTCTCCCTTTGGTACTTAGTGCGTGAGAGACCATAGTCTCCCTCTCAAGCTTCTCTGTCTTTCTACATCTGCCTCTGCCTGAGCAGTCAGTCCCCTGAGAGGTCTGCTGGACCGGACCAAGGAACGGCCCGGAGCGGCAGGGGAGACCCTGAGCCTGCCGGCCCCTGGAAGGAGACCCTGAGAGGCAGCTGTTGGAGTGGGGTGGGGGGTTCACAGGTCCCAAGGCCCTTGTTCCCACAGCAGCCGTCAGCCCCACCCCATTCCCAGGCAGCCAGGTGGTCATCATACTTCTCCATCCCCTGAGGCAGCCCTCATGCATTTCATCTGGTTGACTTGGAAAAGATTGCTCTGAGGGGAGAAGGGTCAAGGGCATGGGGCCATGCCATGAGAAGTTCTGAGCCCAGGCCCACTGGTGGACTCTGACAGGTGCAGGAGAGGGCCCAGGGAGGGCTGGGGAACAGCCCTGTGCAGCTGCCCAGAGGTTGTCCTCTGTCCCCAGCTGGACCTGCTGTGTTCAGTAATGAGGCAGAGCAGCCAGCCTCCTCCCTCCTGCCCCTCCTTCCTGGATGAGATGACTATCCCAGGGTCATCAAGCGGCCAGAGGAAGGCCAGAACCCTAGTGTCCTCGGCAGGACACATGGCCCAGGGCAGGGCACTTCTCTCCTCTTTTCCATGGCACAACAGCAGACAGCACTAGCACTGGCTAGAGGGTCTTTCTTAGCCCGTTTAGGCCTGACCCGCCAGCCCACACACCTCCTCACACCCAACCTCTCCTCGACCTCTTCCTGCCTGCCTCGCTTTCTGTGGCCTCCCCCTGAAATCTCCACGTTGTCACATCCGGCTTCTCATCTGGCCAACAGCCTCTCAGGGCTCAGCACTCACCCGGGGCTCCTGCTGCCCAGGGAGGCTGCCCGAGGGCTGCCTGGGGAGGTCGCAGAGCAGAGTGCTTTATTGCTCAGGGCGCTCTCAGGGGACCCAGCAGGAAGAATGGGCAGATGCACTTCCCGTCTCTCCAGCAGACCAGGTGCCCTTGTCAGGCCATGCCTGGGAGGATGGGGGCCACCAAAGGCCTCTGGGGGAGGCAGGCGAGGAGCTGCTCGAGGCAGAGCTGGGCACACCTTAAAGGCTCTGTCCCAAGTCCCCTACCCCAGAGGCAGTTCCCCCCAGAACTGTCAGGTCTGAGAGGGGCCAGAGCCATGAAGGTGTGGTGCTCCTTCCCCATAAGCTCATCCCTCCCAGGGGGATGGAAGCTGCTGGGCAGGGCCCGAGTCAGAGACACAGGCAGCAGAGGTCGGGAGGGCTGTTTATTCAAGGCACAGTCATAGCATTAATAACAAGAAGGTTCGGCATTCTGGCACATTCCTTGAGTGGTGGTGGCCAAGGGAAGTCCATACCCCGCACGTGGGTCCCCAGAGGCGGCAATGCTGCTGATAGGCACTTGGCTTCCAGAGGCGTCCGAGGAAGGGGCCGGCAGGCAAGGAGCTGCGTCCGAGGAGCGGGGCACTTCTGGAAGGCTCTATCCCGCGTCCCCACCCCAGAGGCAGCTCCCCCCAGAACGGTCAGGTCTGAGAGGGCCGCTTCGGTGGCCGGACAGCTGGGAAGCGGGCCAGTGGGGTAGGTGGAGGCCGATGCATGAGGCAGGAGTGGGCTGAGAGCAAGCTGAGCGGGGAGGTGCCTGATTGGGGGGCAGGGGGGGTGGTCAGGAGCCAAAGCACACCCACACCCCACCCAGTGATGGGGGGAGGTCGAGCGGCTCTGGTGGGACCTTGCCAGGTGCCCTGGGTCTCTGGAAAGGCTAGCCAAGGGAGGACTCTGGCACTTTTCTAACATTCTCACCGCCTTCTCTCAGAGCCAGTCTGCACTTGACCCCAGTTCAGAGGGGGAGGCCCCGGGACATACTGCCCTGTCATCTGCTGTGACCCTTTGCACATGCAGCTTCCACTGGCTGCCTGGTGGGCAGGGGAGGAGAGAGGAGAGGGAGGTGCCCAGGGAAAGCGAGTCCGCAGGCCAGCTCTTGTCAGACAACCCCCCCCCCAAAAAAAAAAACAACAACACACACACACACACAAAAACAAACAAAAAAAAAAACACACCACCACCAAGTACACACGCTGGGGGGCAGGCAGTGCGTGGAGCTCTCTGCTGAGGCCTGACCACCTAGCCCTGGAAAGGACCTATGCCTGGTGGTTGGTGGGATGCTCAGGGGACGGGGCTTGGGTTATGAGGGACTGACTGGGTACAGTTCCCTCCTTTTCCAGCTGGAGTGGGAGGGGGGAGCCTCCCTCCTCCCTAGCAGACTCAAGCTCTCTGGAAAGATCCCTCACGCCCAAGTCCAGGCCAAGGAGAATCTCTGGGGCAAAGCTTGAAACTTCTGGAGCTGGGATGTGGGCAAGGATGAAGCAAGGACCACGTGGAGGGTCAGCCATGAGCCTGGGCCCAGCGAGGGGACTGGGCCCACCTCATCAGGGGGGCTGCAGGGACCCTGGCCTTTGGAGGAAGTGGCTCTAGAGCATGCAGACCCCATTCGAGTTGGCTTGTCCCGGTCCACCGGGGTCCAGCTGGCCCTTCCCTGTGTGCACATCTGCTGGGCTCCTGGGAGTCCTGATGGGGACCGATCCCCAGAGGCAGAGGCTTGCACCCTCCTGCCCGGGGCAAAGGTCCTGGGTGTCCCCAGCACTGGTTCTGCTCAGGATTTGGCTCCAGGCCTCAGGAGCTGGCAGTTCTGGGAGGCAGCCTCACTCTGCTAGAAAGAGCTTCTCTGTGGAGGTCACTGCCCCATCCTAGCCCTCCCCACTCCTTGCTGGGCATCGGCAGTGTTGTAGCCGGGACCACCCTGGAGACCACCTGAGGGGCCTTCAGTCCAAGAATAGAGGCAAGGCCCTACCTGGAGGGCAGGGAGTGGCCAGTGCCTTCGGTTTGAAGCATGGGCTCCTTACCCTAAGCTGCTGCCCACCTTGGCCCCACGGGGCCCAGGCACTGAGGTGGCCCCGGCCTGCTGACCAGCGAGAATGGGAGGTGCCGGGCAGTGCACAGGGACCCCATGAGGCAGGGGCAGTTCTCAGCGGCCACCTCCTTGGCCTCTTGCGTCCCCTGATTAGGACCTGGGGCTTGGGGAGGTGTACGGGGTTTCCCATCAGCCGACGTTTTGGGAGAAGACCCCCCACTCCGGGAATGCTGCCTCTGCCCCTCCCCCCTTACAGTGACTGCCAAGGCTTGCCTTTATCAAAATGCACACAGGCCCCGTTTAATGAGTCCTGAGTGAGCGTGCCCCAGCTACCCTTACAGGAATAGAAAGGAGAGGGTCTCTACCCTGCTGCCCCCGGGGACTTCTGTCGGGGGCAGAGGAACAGGAGGGTCTCAGGCGCCTTCTCTCTAGTCTTGGGTCTCTCAGCTGCCCCTTGCCCGGTGGAGGCAGAAACATCCTCTTTACAGAACCCCATGCCGGAAAGCCGGGGTGAGGTGGTCTGTCTTGCCGATGAGGCTCAGCACACATACCTTTGCCTCCTCCGAGGGAGGGAGGGGCCAGGAGTGGGACAGGGGGAGGGGTGGGAGCAGCGGCAGAAGCTCCTTGGCAGGGCAGCAAGGACCCCAGGGCGTCGTCAGTGGGCTTCTTTCTGCCTCTTTCCTTCTGCACACGTTTCTCCATCTTGACCCCAGGAAAGTCCTGAGCCTTCAGGCTCTGGTCCAGGGCTTCAGCCACTCTCCCAAGGTTTGCCTGTGTCCTCTACCCCATCCTGGGGTCCCTGTGCACTGCCCGGCACCTCCCATTCTCGCTGGTCAGCAGGCCGGGGCCTCCACAAGGAAAATGGCCAGATGGGCAGACTTCTTCCTCAGGCCTTTTCGAAGTCTGCAGGAAGTCATGGGGAGGTCCAGGCTGCCCTCTGCCTCCCCCTGCTTGGCCCACCCCTGGCGGCCACTCCCGGCTGGAGCCGCCAGGGGGAGGCCTCGGGTCCTGGTCAGTGATACTGGCTCGGGTCCTCCAATTCCAGGCCCTCCTGGAACTGGACCGAGTCCAGCTCCTGTCCAAAGCCCATCATACCGCTCTCCTCTTCTTCCTCTTCTGGCGTTCTGTTCATGGTGCCGTAGGTGTGCTGGGCGGGCGAAGAGGCTGGGGTCAGGTTCATCTCCGGCTCTTGCAGCACAGTGGCCACATACAGCTGCTCGGGACAGAGAGGGAGATCGGGGTGAGGTCACATTTGGGGCAAGGCCCCCGGACATACCCTCTCCCTTACGTCCTACCCCCAGAGCCTCTGGTCCCTCGAGCCACGGTCCTTCTTCACCAGCTGCCCACGTCCTGGCCATCCCCCTGCCCAGTTGCTCTTGGTCACTTAATGGGCACCTACAAGCTCCCAGGGCCAGTCAGTGCACTGTCCCTCAGGCACCTGTGCCATTCATTCTGGGTGCCGGGTCAGGCTGAACCCGGGGTGAGATGCCAGTAGGCTGGCCTATGCTGTGCTCTGGGGAGACCCTCCCCCCTTTCCTGAGCTAGTACACTTTCTAATACAACTTCAAAGGCACATTCACAAGTCCCTCAGGCTGGGTCATTGGCTGGCCGGGAAACAGGATTTGAAACTGAGACTGCTAGCTGAGGTCTTGGTGGTCATATGACCTGTCAAACCCAGGAAGACACACAGAAAGTACTAGGGATAGCACTGGGAACAGCTTTCAAACCAACTCCTTATTTTAAAAAATAGGTGATTGTGGGATAGAATGAAATATTTCCTGTAGGAATTCATTTCCATGAAACCAAGCAGCCCTCGCTGGTGAGGGAGCAATTTCCCTACGGAACAGTCTAAACATTTGCTTCACGCCAAAGGAAACCCCACGGATGACCTTTTGGTGGTAAGTGGGGGGATTGTAACCGAACAATAGAAAAAGCCAGCTGTCATCCCTAATCAGGGAGTCACGCCAGCACCATTGATGGGAGTAAAAGGGACATTACGTATCTCCTGGTGTGAGGCAACAGCAATGTGGTCTCACACTTAGTATCAAATTTGAATCTATCAAGCCTTTGGACATGCCTAAGGGCCGGATTCATGGGGCACAGAGAATGGATTCTTTTGGATACGCTGTAAAAGGTATTTCTGGGCCACGGAGGACAATTTGAATATGGATTATTTGAAGAGGTAACATTTTATATGGAAATATGGAGATTATTTAAGAAAACGTGAGTTATAGGTCAATATACGGTATTATTTCACTTTAGCAAAAATTTTATATATGGAAGACTATAACTTAGGTATCATTGCTCATCGCTGGGTGGTGGAAATATGGGATTTTTGTTTCCTTATATTTTGCTTAGCTGTTTTCTCTCATAATATCTACATAGTCACATACCACTGTTGCAATGACCAAAGATTAGAAAAATTTATTCCAGTAATTTTTATTTTTAAGCTCATGCTTTCGAGTCAGACCTGGCTCAATCTTGACTCTGCATTTCCCCTGCCTCGTGGCACCCTGGGGTCTACATGAATTGGCCCTTTTTAGCCTCAGTTTTCCCATCTGTAAAATGAGGACAAAAACCCTTCCTGGGTGGGCTTATCATAAAGATCCTCCGAGAGCGAGAATGGCAGCGTTCTGTGCTCCGGGGTGTCTGCACACCCAGCACGGGGTGTCTGCACGCCCACCTGCTCTGCCATGACTAAGGAGCCTGCTCTCCACCGGGCCCTGCTGCTCACTCTGAACTTCCACCAGGCTGCCTACCGCTCCCCGCAGGTTCCCAATCGTCTCTTCCAGGCCTTTGCACAGGCTGATCCTCTTCCTCAAATGCTCTTCCCCCACCCCCTATTCCACGTGGCAGCCCTGACTCCCATCCCGGGAGTTGGATTAGATGTCCCCTCATCCTATGGGAAAACCTCCCCTGAGTGCCCTCTTCAGTGTTCCTTCATGGTGCCTGGTGGCCCTGCATCCATACTTGTGGCTGGGAAGGTGGCTGAGCTATACTGTGTGGGAGCCAACACTTAGCCTGCCGGAGCCCTGCACTCTGAGTCCGGCCTCGTCTCTTCACATGCCGATGGGCCCGCTCAGCTGGCGCTGCCCCGGCCTCACCATTCCGTCCAGACCTGCCACAGCTCCCTGTAGCTCTGTCTGCGCACCTGTGCCCTTGGAGGCAGCCTTCGGTCCTGAGGCCGAGCCCCAGCACGTCCCTGCGTCTACACGACTGAGCTCGTTCTTCCCGAGCTCCTTCCGGAGCTCGCTCTTCCTGACAGCTTTCCTCCTGAGCTGCTCCTTCCGGAGCTCCTTCTTTTTGACCGCTCTCTTCCTAAGTGCCTTCTTCCTGGCCGCCTTCTTCCTCTGGCCATTTTCACCCTGACCTCACTCTTCAGCTCTGACTCCATTATAGAGACTGTTGATTTAAACATGGCTCTTCTATCTTCCCTGCTCTTCAGCCAGGGCCACGGCAGCAATTGGACCTGGGCCAAGTCCTGCTGCATCAGAGGAGGGAGCCCAGGGAGGGGGGCCCGTCTCCTCCCCAATCCCCGGGGCGGGCACTGAATGCTGGTGCCCCCACAGTGCCACTGGAGTAGCCCCCCTCAAGGCATCCCCGTCTGACCTGTCCCCCGGGGAGAAGGCATGGACTCACAAGGGAGGTGGGCGTGGAGGGGGTGCTGCTTGGCTCCTTGTCAAACACGGTCTCCGTCTCTTCTTCCCGCTGCAGCAGTGGGCAGAAACGTGGAGGGTCACAGAACGGGGGTACCTGCCCTCTGCCCTCTCCCTCCCCACATCCAGAGGAGCCTGACCCTGCACCTGGGCCTATTGCTCCTTTTGAACTCAACTCATCTGTTTTCCCAGACCTACAGCCCAGCTAAAGCCAGGGGGACAGAGAGGCGACTGGCATGCTAGGGTGACCCTCCAGCATGCACCCTTCCTAAGGGCCACAGCGGGGGGGAAAAGTAGATTTGGGGTTGGGGCTCAAAGATGATCCTGCTTTAAGTCTAGGAAATGCCTTTATTTCAACTCTTCCTCCCCTCCCCCCGCCCCCTGCCACCAGAATGTCCTCCTCTATCTGGAACACATCCTAAACCACCATAATCTCCGTCCCCTGCCACCTTCCTTCTCCAGAGGGACCACTCGGACAACACGATCATGTGGCATCGTTGTATTGGGAAGACAGAGCCAGAGGCGTCATTCATTAGCCTGGCACTGGGGCAGGGGAGGGGGGAGGGGGCCAGGGAGGGAGGGCAGTGAGGGCCTGTGCCCAGGGTCCCAGATACGGCAGATCCACTAGAAGCAAGAGGCTCCTCTTCCAGGAGGCTCCCTCCTCTGACTCCGCCGGTGCTAGTGCTTCAGATCAACTTACTTCATTTCCTTACATAAGTGCATTTTAAAAGGAAACGCTTCACTAGTATAAACAGAAAACCTGTGTCAGTTGCTATAAGCAGAAGAAGAAATAAATAGGAACCCATAGAAAAATAAACGTGTCACCACAAAAAAGCATGTCAGGGTCCAAAGGAAGGGACACAGATGCCTTCCTTTGGGAAAAGCTGTGCGAGCACACAGCGCTGCTGGCAGGGCCCTCGGTGGGCAGGGGTTGGCTTCCTTCTCTACTGACTAGTCTGGCCCCACTGGCAGAGGGCGGAAGGAGTCACGGGGCCCAGAGAGCCAGGCACCCCTCCAGACACCCTCAAGGTCGATATGTTGGAACTCCTAAAAGTGATGACTACCCCCCTCCCCCACCCCCAGGCCACTGTCCTTTACTACCCCTGCCCTTCTGCTTTCCTCCCTCCTCTTTTAGCTTTCCGTGCCCTGGAATGATGCTGCCGGCTCAGTGCTGAGCAGCTCCCACTGTAGGAGGGATGGACCAGAGGGAAGGAGGTGTCAGAGGGGAGAAGAGGAGAGATAACTGTCTTTTAAATATCCCACCCTGTGAGGGGAGCAGTGCCTGGGCTAGTGCAAGGGACACACACACACACACACACACACACACACACACACACACACAGAGTTTGTGCACCCCATGATCAGAGAGAAAGGCAAGAGCCTTTCATCCATGCGGCGCTGTGGGGGCCCAGGTCAGGAGGGTGTGCGAGGGCTCTGTCCCCCAGGGGCTGGGAGAACCAGTGGAGGAAAGGCAGGCTGGCAACTCACCTTGTCCTGTGTCTTCGGCAGCCTCCCTATCAGAGTGCCCAGGAAGGCAATTACCGTGGCAACGGCAAGGCAGGAGAGGGAGAAGATGGTGATGCTGTGCAGTGAACCTGCCGGGGAGAGGGAGAGGGGTGGGTGCTGGAGGAGTGGAGCTGTGCCCATTGCACACCGTCCTTCTCCCCTTGCCGGTCACCTCCTCTATCACAGTCCCTGGGACGTACCTGGAAGTTACTCGTCTGTGCCACTGCCCCCACTTACAGTCCGTGACCCACCCCTTTCCTGGTGAGCCCTTCCCAAGAGTGCACACACGGTGACCTGCGCTAATGGCACCGAAAAGCAACCCAGATCTCAGAAGTCACTTATGCTGCCCTGTGTGGCTCAGTTGGTGGGAGCGTCGTCCCACACACCAAAAGGTTGCAGGTTTGAGCCCCAGCAGGGGCACGTGTGGGAGGCAACCGATCCATGTTCCTCACATCAATGTTTCTCTCTCTCTCTCTCTCTCTCTCTCTCTCTCTCTCTCTCTCTCTCTTTCCTTCTCCCTCCCTCTCTCTCTTTAAAATCAGTTTTAAAAAGGGAACTATTTATTAAAAATAAAATAAGTAAAAGTCATTTACGTTTCGCTTGGTGCTATTGGGTAACTTTTTTAGGGTAGCAGTTAACTAGGTAAATATTAAAAATCTGTCTTTACGTCACTACTGCATAGTGCTTATACCTACGTTTTTATAATAGCAACAACAACCAAAAAAAAAATAATAAATAATAATAATGGTAAAAAAACATGGATCTCCAACAATGAAGAACTGAATAAAAACTGCTGGTTTAATTCAGCCAGTAAGAGGCATGAGCTCAAACAGTATTTTTTTTTTTTTTAACTTTTAGGTATTTTTTTCTTTTTCTTTAAAAAAAATATATTTTATTGATTTTTTACAGAGAGGAAGAGAGAGGGATAGTGAGTTAGAAACATCATTGAGAGAGAATCATTGATCAGCTGCCTCTTGCACACCCCCCACTGGGGATGTGCCCACAACCAAGGTACATGCCTCTGACCGGAATCGAACCCGCGACCCCTCAGTCTGCAGGCCGACGCTCCATTCACTGAGCCAAACCGGTTTCGGCTCAAACAGTATTTTAATAACACAGGAGGTTGCTCAGAACATAATGTTCAGTGAAGAAACTCGGGATACAGGACTGAATGTTATAAAGTGAATTTCAAAATTTCAAAAAGCAGCAATAAATCTATTAGCTCCCTCCCACTTTGCTCCCCTCTCTTCCGCCCCCCCCCCCTCCCCGCTGAAAAACAAACAAACACATGTGCACAGAATGAGGCCTGGGAATAGCTGCCCTCAGGCTCTAGAGGATTCGAATGATGACCTTTCTGATTTTGATCATATACAGTCCTTCCTACTTAGAAAAAGGCGTTATAAAGGCGCAATCTGCGAGGGGGCAGGGGAAGGCTGGGGGGGGTGGTATGAAACTAGGGGTGACGACAAACGGGTAATGCACACGGTGACCAAGAGCTGCGGGTTTACAGATGCCATGGCGACGGGGGAGGAAGAGCACACGTTTGTGATTCTCCCTTCTCCATGCCGCTGAGACAGTAAAGGGCAAGTGTCCCTGAGGGAAGGCCAGGGTCTGGGGAGGCAGAAAACAGTATGGGGCACGAGGAGGAAGGAGGGGAGGAGGTCAGTGTGACCTTCTTGCCACAGAGCGGGTTTCCAGCCTCTGGCCTGTGGGAACAGGGACAGCAGCTGCGTGGAGCCAAAAGGAGGCAAAAGCTGGCTGCCAGGGCGGACTCGGAATCCTCCTCCAGGTTTTTGGCAACTCGTAAGACCAGCCGTCGTATAGGGTCCCAGAGGGAATGTCATGGGAATGGAGCCTGAGAGCTACTATCTTATTTTCCGCCAGCCCTGCGTTAGAATGAAGGAAGAGGAAGATTCTTCCCTGAGGGCGGTACACCAAAACCCACAGGATTGGGATGGCAGAGGTCCACACCCTCCCCATATCTTAAAGGCTCTGCTAGAAGCCTCAAGAAGCCACTGGGCATGGCCATGCTCAATGAGCAGAGCCTGCTCCTCTTGTCTTCTCTGTTCTGGCCTGGCTGTGGGGAGGGGAGCGCGGGGCAGGTGGAGGTGGAGGAGCTGGGCAGGCCTGGTACCGACCTAATCGTAGGAAGGAGAAGAAGAGCATCCAGAACAGACCCAGCAGCGGCGCGAATATGGCCTGGTTGACGGCGGCCATGTGGATCTGCTCGTTGAGCTTGGTGGGCACGTAGGAGTAGTACATGTTATAGCGGTCCGAGATGTGCTTCATGCACAGGTACAGCAGCCCTGGGGCCGGAAAACAGAGCCACACTCAGTGGCTGCTCCCCTTGCCCCCCCATCCCCGTCGAGGCTCATGCTATCCCGAAGTCCCCACACTACTGAGAAGTCAGAGCAGCAAGGGCCGAGGACAGGCTGTGGCTGCCCCGTGGTGCCTACCTCTGGCATCTTCCCGTGAGCCCCAGAACCTATTCTGCCAACTCAGGGAAGAGTCATTCACTCATGCATTCACTTAACAAATGTTCCGTGCCCCCTCCACCTCCTGACCTGGCCCTGACACCTCTGCCCAGCTGACAGGCCATCCCATCCCACCCCAGGTTTCCTCCCGTTCCCGGACATGGGACTCATGTTGTGGGACTCGACTCCTCCTCCTTCCAGACGGAGGGTGCGTAGCCTGGTTATGCCTGAGGGGTGACTCACCGAAAGGGACAATGACGGGGCAGGTGATGCTGTACGCCACCACCACGCTGAAGACGTTTATCATCCACGCATACTCACGCCCGAACTGGAACTCCGAGGCCTGGTCCTGGGCAGGAAGCAGGAGTCACCGAAGGGGGCCCGGCTGCTCCTGGGGCTCTGTATTGGTCTGGGAGCTGGTCGGCAGCCTGCCTTCCAAGCCGAAGAAGCACCCCTTCCCCCATACCCTCCACACTCGGGGCTTCCAGGAGGCCCCCTTCCCGATGCCCTCCCAAGGGCCACGCGGAGGGCTGTGCTTAGGGGAGAGCCGGCCCTCACCTTCCTGATGTGGACTCTCGCTGGCTCCGACTGGGAGAAGAAGAGGCGGGTGCTGTACAGCACAAGGGACCCCGGGCGCAACATATCCATGCCAGTGCCAAACAGAGATGACGTGATCACGTAGTTGACGAAGAAGGCGCCGTTGTCCGGCAGGAACACACACCTGGGCACGGTGAGGGTGGGAGGCAGCAGCAGAGCCAGAGGAGAGGGCAAGGCAGAGGTGTGAGAGGGAGGAGGAGAGGGAGCAAAGAAAGGAACCAAAGGGGTGGGGATGATGTATTTCAAAACTGAGACTCCCAATGTTTGTAACCCTAAACTTAAAAAAACAAAATCAACATTGGTTGGACATCCAACATTACCTGCCTATTGCCTTGTCAAGATGGGGAGAACAAGGTTCCTACACATGCGTTCTCAGCTCAGTTTAAGTGACAAGGGCCGTCTGGACCAGGGATGGGGATGGTGTCCGTAAAAATGTGGATATTTTGGGCGACACATGTGCTGGCTTTATCTAAAGCAGGCTCTTTGACCTGGACCACACACCCTGGAGAGTCCACAGGTAGACTTTGAGGGGGAGATGGGAGTTTCTGTGATTTTAAATGGGGAAAAAATAGCCTTAGCTGGTTTGGCTCAATGGATAGAGTGTCATCGGTCTATGGACTGAAGGGGTCACAGGTTCAGTTCTGATCAAGGGCACATCCCTGGGTTGCTGGCTCGATCCCCAGTACAGGAGGCCGCCTATTAATGACTCTCTCCCATCATTGATGTTTCTATCTCTCTCCCTCTCCCTTCCTCTCTGAAGTCAGTAAAAATATATTAAATGGAGAAAAATTACATCTTTATTTCCACTAACTTCTTACCGCAATTCAGCATTTCCTCCCTTTAAGAACCTGAACAAGGAACCACGGCCACGTGAGCCACATTGTTTTCTGTGACGCTGAAGTCATTGCTGACATCTCCCAGTATCATGTGGGCTGATTCCCACTTCAAAACGATGCTAGTTATCGGGCATGTCACTACACTCTGCCCGACTGAAAATTTCCTCTCTGCCTACGACGTGTATTTGAGATCACTAGCCAACTTCAGCCTGGAGTCATTCCGCCACCTAATGGCCACGCTGCCTGGTCTCACACTGGTGCCCCCATCTACACAGTTCTGTCGCCTTCCTTAAAAAGAGAAGTCAGAGCCAAAACCGGTTTGGCTCAGTGGTAGAGCGTCGGTCTGCGGACTGAAAGGTCCCGGGTTCGATTCCGGTCAAGGGCATGTACCTTGGTTGCGGGCACATCCCCGGTAGGGGGTGTGCAAGAGGCAGCTGGTTGATGTTTCTCTCTCATCGACATTTCTAGCTCTCTATCTCTCTCCCTTCCTCTCTGTAAAAAATCAATAAAATATATATTTAAAAAAAAGAAGAAAAAAAAAGAGAAGTCAGAGAGCCCTGGGCATATTTCAGAACTCCTTCAACAGCTCTCCTTCGATGGCATCAGAGTTGTCATGAACCCCCAGTGCTTTTCTTCCTCACATATAAACCGCGTTCAAGGTGTAAAGGAGCCAAAGATGAACTCCTTCAGCTTTGGAAAGCATCTACAATCGATTGCAATTTGCAGAAAGTATCGAAACCTTGGAGGATTCTGGAGCTCGCTCTACAGAGCAAGCTATGGAAGCTTAGGTGTCATTTGCAGCATTATTTCTTTGCACATGGGGGTTTTCAACATCGGAAATCTTACAAATAAAAAATAAAGTTGCAATTGGCTGGATGTCCAACACGATCTGCCTGTTGCCTTGTCAAAGATGGCCCCCAACATCCATCTAATAGTCTTCTTCCCGCTAAGTGATATCAGCGTCCACATGGATGCTGCTGAAACAATCAAGTGTCACTTTAGCTTGCCTACTTCTCAAATGCATTGTCCTGCCATGAAATGTGCTACAAAGACTGTGTTACCAATTTGATTTTTAAATTGTTGGAGAACTAGGCTTCAGTGCAGCTGCTATTCTTTGTAACCCAGGTATTTTGTGTATTTAAAGACGTATACTTCGAGTATATGTAAAACTGGCCAAACCTGAACAAGTCCTGTGAGTTGTTTCAATGTCAATTACCTGGTTATGATATTGTACTAGAGTCATGCAAGATATTACCATTGGGAGACCCTGGATGAAGGGAACACAGGGCACTTTGGAGGAGGGGGGACAATTTCCCTGTGAATCTACAATTATTTAAAAAGATTCAGAGAAGGGGCCCTGGCTTTACCAGATTGCCCCGGGAGTCCACACACAGTAAAGGTTAAGAGGCTGCCTAATGAGGGTGCCTGCATGCATTCATGTCTACCTGTGTGAACAAGTAAAGGGTGCACCTATCTACATCCTGGTGCGAACCCATAGAGCCCCAGTGCACACTGGGAGTGCACCTGCAACATGCACTCGAGTACTCACTGGAACCTGATGGTTGCCTCTTCCAGGTAGTAGATGTCATAGAACCAGCGGAGTAAGACATCCAAACTAGAAGCAAGAACAAGGCAGGCCCTTTATTGGATGAATTTTTGAACCAAGGCTGTGGGTTCAGTTCTTCTTGGACTGACTTCCCTTGTCCAAGTCCCAAAGACTCTTGAACTCTAATATTCTAGCTGGCCAGCTCACACTGCCTCTCCTCCTTCCTAATGTTGGGCCATCCTGCCCCTAGCCATTGGCCTTTCAGCTCAAGGCCATCTCCTTTAGCAAAATTTCTCCCACAGCTATTCCTCCTACAGTGCTCTCTCTCCTTCTGAATTTCTATTGCGTGGTCCCCAGTTTGGGCTTTCAGTTAGCTGGGAGGCCTGACTTGTCACCCCAGCTTGAAGGTAAGCTCTGTGAGGGCAGAGTTTATGGCTGACACCTTAGAGTTAGCATGATACCTGGGACATGCTAGGCTCATGGCAGGCCCCCTGGACTGCCAATCGAGGAATGGATTTGCAGCAACTACAGGTAGACCTACAGTATTTGAAAGAGGAGGTTCCAACTCTAAGCTAAGAAAGGAGAAATAATTAGAGGAGAGGTACCTGGTCAGTCCCATAGAGGGCAGAATGATCACCATGAACACGAGAAAGATGTAGCACTTATACACAATGACCAGATTCTGATCTGAACTGGAAGGGAACAGAGATTCATTGGTGAGTGAGATATGGTAAGAACCAAAGGCTTAAAACTACAGAAGGAAGAGACAGAGGGAGAGACCACTACCTGGCCTAGAAAATCCATTTACTAGCGCATACCAATGCCTTCTCCATGAGCACTGTGAGGTGTGTTGTGACTGGCAGCAGCAGGAAAGCATCACATGATCAACTAGTGATATCTCCCCTGGGCCCAGGAAGGGGAGGCATATGTGCCACACACTTGACATCTGTTAAAGGGACATTACCAGCGATATTCAAAATATCTTTGGCGTTTCGATGACCAACATAAGCCCTGTTCTTGGCCACAGGAGAGACCAGTAAGGATTTGTTAGGACAAACCTCCTGGCTTGCTGCCTGGTAGGATGGTAGGAACCTTGGTGCAGGAAATAACTTTTGAGACCCATGTAGCAGCCCTCAGGCCAAAGCAGGTCCACCTGCCCAGGATATAAGCAATACTTCCTATCCAGTTAACCACCATAGAACTATTAGGGCTCACCAATGGGAAACTGTTCCTGATTGATTACAATGTGGGCCCTGTATGGGCCAGGTGGATCCACAGTCAGTGTGAATTCACGGGCTCCTCTGCGCTGGCCATTGCAGCCTTCTGTACATTCTCCAAACCAGTCCTGCTCATTCCTCTCTGCCTACAGCTCCACCCTGTCAGTGCATGACTGGAAGCTCTCACCTGGTTTTAGCCCCACATCTCTTTATACAGTGGCCCTATCTCAGCATGCCTGAGGCCAAAGGCCCAGAGACAATGCAGCCTGCCCCTTACCCTTTTGGGATAGCTTTGGTTATCCAATCCCATTCCTTAGGCCAGATGGGAGTACAGAGCTAGTGGGTGTCGGGGGGAGGGCAGGGGAAGGGATGGGAAGAACAGGTCTTGGAGAAGAGGCCCCAGCTCACCTGGTCCAGTGGGCCTCCAGGAAGGCAGAGAAGAAGACAATCAGAGGCATTACCACTGTAAAGGTCCAGAGCATCAGGGAGGGGAAGAACTGGGTTATGATGGGGCTCTGCAGGGGCAGGGCAGAAGAGGGAGAGAGACATCAGTGCAAGAAGGCCCCTTCCCTTTCCAGGCCTCCTCTGCCTTCTCCAGCACATCTGGCCTCTTCTCCAGCTCAGTCCCAGTGCAGGACTGGTTTCCTTGAGCTGCACAATGGGCCTGGCCTTTCTTACCTGCCTTCCTGGCCGGGGGTCAGCCTGGCTGGGGGCACGCAGAGGCTCCCATCCTAAGGTCAAGTGACATCCAAGGTCATAGACCTTCTATGCTAAGGTCACTGGAGGGGCAGCCTGGACCAGAGTCAGCTGCTGTCACTCATGTGTCATACCTCGGGGAGACGACACTGTCTTTAATGTAATGCTGTATGATAAGTGGAAAAAAGGGGGAGGATGTGAATAAAGAATCTCCAGGGAGCCCAGCCTGCATGGCTCAGTGGATGAACATCGACCTATGAACCAGGAGGTCACGGTTTGATTCCAGATCAAGGCACATGCCTGGGCTGTGGGCTTGATTCCTGGTGTGGGGTGTGCAGGAGTCAGCAGCGATCGGTGATTCTCATCATTGATTGTTCTCTCTCTCTCCTTCTCCAATCCTCTCTGAGATCAATAATATGTATAAAGAATCCCCAGGGAGAGCTGTGGAGCTCCTGCCTGGAGCCTATTGTGAAGATGAAAAGGAGGGCCCAAGTAAGAGAGAGAGAGAGAGAGAGAGAGAGAGAGAGAGAGAGAGAGAGAGGGAGAGAGACTGGAATAGGGGTGAGAATAATCTGAAAAGAAGCCTTTTAAGCCCATGATAACACCCTGAGGTTACTATTATAGAATTTGGAATAGGCCAGTTTGGTTCCTGGACCTCCTGGAACATGGAGCATTCTCTGACTCAGGAATGGCTCCTGTGGGCCCAGCACTCCCATCTTGGAAGTGAGAGACCCAATACAGATCTGGGGTGTTCCTTTTCCCAGAGAGCTGTGCTTGAGCTCATCTCATTCTTTCCACCCTCAACCCTATCCCTCAAACACAGGCCCAGATCTAGAATGTGGGGGGAACAGAGCTGCCACACCTGCCACGCCCTCTGCTGCTCCCCCTTTACGGTTAGGCCTGGGTGGTGGATCTAAAAGAAGCTCTTTGAGCCCATGATTGATAGACCATTCTTTCCCTCCAAACTCACTCCAGAACCTCTCTGCAGCTCCCCCACTCTCCCTTTGCTTCTCAGTCCCATTCCCTAAGATGGGCAGCGATGAGTATTCATCCCCTTTAGAACAAAGGAAACTCCATGCCACCATTCACCCTGATGCCACCTCCACCAAAGTGTTGGTGCATGGGCTCTGGATCCATGTCCCCATGGGCCCCCCACTCCATCCTCCTCTGAATTCTTCCTTCACCTCCCTGGCGCCCCAGGCTGGCCTGAGCAGAGGGGGTACCTGTAGCTTCTCCAGGGGCCGGGTGACGTTATACATGTCGATGGTGGTGATGACGATGGCGGGCGTGGTGAGGAAGAAAAAGAAGAGGAAGAGGAAGGTGTTGATTATGATGAAGCGGATCCACCATTTGTAGCGGCGGACAGACAGGTGTTTCCTGGGAGGGATGGACGAAAAGAGATGCCCTTAGGACCCCAGGTCCCAGCCCTTTGACAGAGCCCACATGCTATTTCCTGCATGACAGCTGTGGGCCAGGCTGCCCTAGTCTCATTCAGCCTCTTGGACCTAGACCTGCATGCTACTTCCCTGGTGAGCAAAATAAGTAAGTAAGTAAGTAAGTAAATAAATAAATAAAAATAAAAATAGATGCGTTCTCGCTGCAGGAAAAGCCTTTTCCCCAGGAGTTGGTGCCATCCTCACTTGTGGTGGGGTGGGCTCGGGGGTGGCAGAGGCTGAGGTGCTCAGGAGAGGATATGGCTCAGCCCCAGAGGGGGCTGTAAATGGGCAACAAAGTGGGCCTGATTCTTCTCCCATCCTGTTTCCCGTTGCCCTCTTTAGTCTCAAAGGAGAGGGGGTGGAAGAGGGGGCTTACCAAATAATGTCTTTGGGGTGTGGGGCAAAGGTAACCCTCCAGCGGTGGGATTTGATGGTGGTGGTCATGGAGGACTGTTGGGGGTACACCCCACACGGGGCGAACTTGTAGTCCCTTACGATGCTGCCGAGATGGAAGAAGGAGACAGAAGTCTAGGGGTGAAGAGGAAGGGCTTGGGGGGTTTTATGCCAGGGTTCCTCAGGTGGGGCCTCATACACTCCCTGGGGCCTCTTGAAGCCTTGGCTATGTCTCCCAGGCCCTTCGAGGTGGGCAGATCCTGAAGTCTAGTCACTGGAGGAAAGGGGTGCCCAGAAAGGGAGGGGACCACATGACTCTCAGTTAATGTCTTGGCCCCTTGACAGCAGAGACACCAAGACATGTTCTTTCTCAGAGCTTGTCAGGGGAAGCATTCATTTCACCCTCATCCGAATGTCAGTATCTACCAATCACGGAGTTCTTTCTGTGCGCCCAGCACTGTGCTCACTGATGATTAACATAATCCCAATGGTACAGATTACTAAATTGAGGTGCCTGAAGACATAGGCAAAGAGGACCCCATCTCGGCCTTCTCCTCCACACTTCTGCCATCATTAACGATGCCTCGTAACATAAGAAGTGTAGTCTTATGCAATGTTTCATAGAACACACACACTAATTAGAACATGCATCCTTTCTTAAGTCCCTGGGAGCTGGACAGGGAAGATCTAAATAAGCAGATTGGACAGATAAGAAATTTGAGATTTGCAAAGTTGCACACAATTATTCGTGACTAAATGCTAGGCTATCCCACTGCTCCTTTGTAGGGCTGGGTGGGCGAGGACAGTGTTGTCCATGATCAGTCTCCTCAGGGAGAGGTGGGCTCCCCGCAACCCTCAAGAGACAGATTCTGGGGCTCTCATCCTACGGATCTAAGGATCCTTCCAGAACATTCTAGAGTGGACATAATCTACTCCCTATCAAGGTGGGGCTGCTAGAGTCTGAGGCACAGGAGAGAGGAGGCTGAAGGCCAGGAGTGGGGAAGCCTGCAGCAGGAGAGGAGAAATGCAAGTTGGGTTTCTCTACTCTGACCGTCACTTGTGGTGAGGAGCGGATAATAAGTGATGAGGGAGAAAATGGATGTCATTCTTGTCCCAGAAGAGGAACCAGGAGTTCAAAGGCTACTCTGACCACCCCCGTGGTGCAGGAAGGACATAGGGGAGTGAGGTGCTCAGGGCCTGGTATAACCAGAGCCAAGCTGAGCCGGCCCCCTGGGGGAGGGGGGAGGGTGTGGCCCGGCTCTGGGCAGGAGATGGCGCTGCCTGTGAGGAAGTGCAGGGGCTGGGGAGGGCAGGATATTGCAAACTGGAGAGAGGCCCCCCCCCCCCCCCCCAGGCTGCTTGGCTGAAATTCAGGGAAGGAGGTAGCTTCAGAGAAGCAGAGGCCCACTCCTGGGACGGGGCATTCACCGCGTCGACATCTTGACGTCCTGGAAGGTGACAAAGATCAGGTCCAGGCGCTTCATCGGAACGCGGCTGAGCTCGGCGTTGAACTCATCGGTCAGCTGCTCCTCCAGCTCACTGTAATATTGCTCTGCATCTACCTGGGTGAGAGGGGCCCTCAGAGCCGGGGGCAGAGCCCTAGAAAGGTCTCGCATGGACATGGGGCAGAGGGCCCCAGGCCTCTATTCATCCCCAGCTCCCAGGGAAGCCTGGCTCAGGACCCCGTTGGGCTCAAAGGACCCAACTCTAGAACAGGAAGAGGCTTCGACTCTAAAACCAGCTCCCTGCTTCTAGGTCTGGGGAAGGTGAGGCACAGCTGGGGGTTAGGAGTGAGTGCTTTCGGACATTGGGTGGACTCCAGAGGAGTGAAAGAGTACGTTTGCAGCATTTTCGGGAAAGGGGGTTGATTCTTTCTCTGGACTAGAGCTCAGTGCTGCCCTGAGGTAGGTGTTCGAGGCTTGAGGCTGCCTTCTAGCCAGATTGGATGGGTGATAAGATGAAGCCCACTGCCTTCAAGTGTTCCTGTCCTATCTCTTTGAAAGCCCGAGGCCTGGCAGGCTACAACAGCCTGCTGTTTTCCTTCTGGTCCTCCCATCCAAGACTAGAAGTGGGACAGAGCAAGCTTCCCTGGTCCCTCCTCTACATTCTCTAAGGGAGGCAAGAAGGGTGGGGAGGAAGGGAGGGCCTGGGGCCTGAGGGTGCATGTTGGGCCACTTCCTGAGCCCTGGACAGAGCCTGGAGACCCAGGGCCCCAAGCCCTTCCTCTGTTGTGTCCCCGGATACCTGTGCCACTTACCTCTTTGAAGCAGGTCCAACATTTGCAAAAGCACAGGCGGGAACAGGGGTGGATCCTGATCATCACCCTCCCATGCTTCTTGGTCTTGGCTGTGTAGTAGAGGCGGCCCCGCATCGCATGGCGCCTGTCAGCCAGCAGGAAATGGGGAGCAGGAGGGCCTTGTAGTCAGGGGCCAGCGGAGCCACATCCTCCCATTCCATCCCCACCCCAGATGTAGACGTCTCGCTGCAGCCTCACCTCTGATCGTCCAAGTCAATGAGGTCCTTGACGTCATAGCAGAAGTGGACTCTGGTCACTACGCATCCTGGATAGGCCTCGCTGCAGCCACAAATATGGATGCTGAGCCAGCTGTGGGGCTGAGGATGTGCCACCCCACCCTGGGCCAGAGCTACAGCCCACAGAGCTGGGGGCTCAGCTGTCTGTGGTTCCTGGGTCTTGGATGAAGAATCCACCTCTTGCTCTTAAAGCTACACTTCGGGGTTGATCCCTGTAATCTGAGATTTGCCACATCCTTCCCAGATGACCAAGAACAGGGCCCAGGGGCAGAGCCGAATGGCTGCTCGTGGAGAGATAATTAGCTTCTGAGGCTGGACACTTGGGTCACAAAAGATGCCCCAAGATGACCTATCCTAGGTGACTGTGGCCCAGGAACACCCTGGGCTCATAGTTAGAGCAACGAGGTAAAGGAAAACTAGCTCCCCCTGACACCCATATTATGTAGGGAACCCCTGACTTTAGAAACCCCGCTGTAGCTCTAAGACTCCCCCATTCTGAAAGGATGATCCTTAGCCCAGTCCAGGGCGAGCCACCACCTGAGGTGTCTCTCCCCTCACCCTCCTGTGCTGACTCATTACCCACATAAGAATCCAGGCAGGGTTACTGGGAGGAGGCAATCCATGCTCAATGCACCCAACCCACTTACTGAAAATGCTTTATGATGAGATCAGGGTCTTGGATCTCTATGGGGACATAGGTGATCATCAGTGTTCTGTTGACCTAGGTAGGGAAGTTACATGGAGAAGGAAGACTGCTCACTCAGGACCCGAATGCCTGGGGCTTCGGGGGCCCTGCAGCATCTGGAGCAGGCCTGCTACTTACCATGCCTGGCAGGCAGAAGCCTTTGGGGTGACCTTTTAGGGGTATGTGGATTGGGGTTCTGGGGTGAGGCCAAGCTAATCAGTTTTTCAGTATGGATGGCCTTGAAGGAGTGGATTCCACTCCACCGAACCTTTGAAAGGCTGAGGGCGAGGAGCCAGGGATGTTCCTCTGTGCTGGTTCCCTTCCCCACCGGAGCCACACCACTTGCATGCCCCTCCCCTTGCAGTGCCTGCCCACCGCCCCTCACTCGCCTCACATCCCAAAGACCCCCAAGCACTGCGAACACAGGGGCTCTTTCCAGACCTTGGCAGCTTGCCCAGCCCACGTGCAGAGCAAGGAGTGAAGAGTTAAAGCCCCAAACACTGCGCCCAGCCAGCGATGGACAGGGAATAGGTGGGAAAATGCACCCGACTGATCTCCACTGGCTTGAGAAACTCTAGGGCACACACTCAGAGTTTCCCATGGGATTAGGGGTCGGCTCCCACAGTCGTGAATTGCCTCTTCCAGCCTCTTCAACAGAAGTCTTTCCTCCAAGTCCCACTGCCCTTGGGTCCCGTGGTCTTTTTTGGGATCGCCTCCCAAATAAACCAAAGCTACTCAGATCCTTATCTCGGGGTCTGTGGGGTCTTCATGGGAGATGGGGTAGGGATAACCCAAACTAAGACAGTGGGGAGACACGGGGGCAGGACATAGGGTTTCTGAATTTAGGAAGACTCTGGAAGGCAAAGGAGGTTGGGTATGGCTGGAGTGGGCCAGGCTAGTGAAAATATTTACCCAGTTCAGCAGGGGTCACTGGCCACTTAGGATGCCAGGCCCTGCTGGGCCAGGGGTTTCTTAACTTTGGAGTTTTCAGATGGTGAGGAGGTCCAGGGGTCCCTAGAGAGGGGACGGGCAGCCAGGGTGCAGGGTTGGGAGGTACCAGGGAGCAGCTATTCACCAACCAGTTTGGAAGTGATTCAGTGGTTTCACAACCACTGAAGTTCAGAGGGTTAGGGGGAGACTTCTCCCCATTGGGTGCAGAATGTGCCCCGCTGAGAAGCCTTTGAGGCTGAGGGTGGGAGGTCCAGCTGGGGAGGGGCTCCAGCTGGAAGGGAGCCATTCTGGCAGCTCTTTTCACTTACCTTAGAGCTCCTCTTGGGCATAAACCCTAAGCAATGATGAGCCATGAAGAAGAGGTTGATGATGAAGTACAAGAAGGCAAAGAAGCTGTGCAGCCACAGGATCTTACTACTGCCAGGGGGGAGACACAGGAGGTTGAAATGCCCTCTCCCACCCACAGTCTCCCCAGGACCCCCTCTCCAACCCACAGTCTCCCCGGGACCTCCTCTCCCACCCAGTCTCCCCGGGACCTCCTCTCCCACCCAGTCTCCCAAAGGACCTCCTCTCTCATCCACAGTCTCCCCAGGACCTCCTCTCTCACCCAGTCTCCCCAGGGCACCCCTCTCCCACCCACAGTCTCCTCAAGACATCCCTCCATTGCTTCCAGACACTTGGCTCCTTGGAAGGGACAGCAATGGCTAGAGGAAGTGTCCCGTTCCAGCTAATGAAGCCAACATTCATTAAGTGCTTACTATATGCCAGATCCAGGGTGGGACTAGATGCTTTATCTACATTTCTCACTAGATTCTCACACCAGGTGACTATCTTGGTGTCACCCTGAAGGTCAGGGTGATATGTGATCTGCCTGAAGTTCCTCCTAGCCATAGCAGCAGCCCTTGGACTCTTTACCGCTATGTCATGCTGCCAGTGGCTGTGGCTCAGATCCCCACAGCTACCCGAACTCTGGGATGTGGGAATCTGCAGGCCTGGAGGTAGGAGGACCCTCGGATTCACGACACCTCCCCTGGGGCAAGAAGAGTGGTAGGTAGCACTTGGGCTTTGGGCCCACGTGATGCTGGCCCCAGGCAACTGGCCAGGATAGCTGTTCAGAAATAGGACCCACCTTATTTGGAGTGGTAGGAGGAGAAAAAGGCTGTCTTGCTTCAAAATACCTCCTCACCACTCATCCTGGTGCCTGACATCCACCTAACATTCCCCACCCAGCTGGACGTCTCGACCCTCAGTTTCCCATGAGGGGGCAAGATTATGTGGTCTCTAAGGAACATTCCAGCTCTCTGCCAATATGGATTTATGGATGCTGAAGACACTTTACTGCCTTATATAAAATTGCCAGGAAAGTGTAGTTCCTCACACCAGTGATGGCCTGGGGAGAAGCTGGTAAGCTCTGCTCTGGGGTTGGTGGCATCCCAGGAGGAGATGGCTGAAAGGGAGGAGGAAGGAGACCATGATCCTCTTCTGCTGATTGGGGAGTTTGGTGCATTGCAGGGGTGCAGAGGCACAGGCAGAGGAGTAGGGAAGGGAAGGTAGGGCAGGAGTGTGTGAACCCTTATTCACACTTGGTGGAACGGCTGCTTCTGCTTTCTCAGGAAGCTGGCCACACTTGGCCAAGATACCTAGGGCAACGATTTTCTCAATATGACCAGCAGGGCTCCACTGGGCTCAGTACAAATCGATTTGGCCACCCACTGCTTTGGCTGAGGTTAAAACCCATGATTCCTGGACTATGAGGGCTGGAGAGGGCCTAGAGATCATGTCCAACAGCCCTTTGCCCACCACAAACTAGGGATGAAGCTCTGAGGGTCCGTCCCAGACCCAGGTAAGCTAGTGGCAGAGGCAGGACATGAACCCAGGTCGGTCTATGCTTCACTCAACTACCTGGCCCTATTTGTGGGCAGGGAACCAATACCTTAATTGTTGGCTATTATGGGGTCTTTGCCTGTTGGAAACTGACTAAGCAAATAGGGGCTTCTTTCCAAGTGTTCAGGAATGGCTGGTTTTGGTAGTTCCACTCTTTGTAGGGAACACTGAGGCACCAAGAGTTCTGCCCCACCAAGAGAATATAATTACTGGCATCTCCCTTAGGGCCTGGGTTCCCAAGGAAATCAGGCCTTTCTTATCAGCAAAATGGTGCCCACGCTATGTACCTCACCTTGAACCTTCTCTCCCCACCAACACCCCCAGCCCATAGAATGGGAGGTAAGAGGGTCAGGTACCTACTCTGTGGAGACATTGGCAATGGTGGTCCGACCAAAGTGACTATGCCAGTCTGCAAGAGAAGAAAGTTGCTGACCTCAAGCCTGGCTCCTTGATTGCCACGGGGAGACAGAATTCAAGGTTCTCCAATGAGTGCCCAGGGATGCTGGCCTGTGACCTGCTATTCCTTGTAGCTCCCCAGAGCTTGTCCCCAACTTCCAACAGGAATGGCAGAGGCCTCTTTTTTTCCCTGGACCTGCTGATGGGGGCTCCGTGGCCATCAAGCAAGACTGAGTCTTGGTGTGGCATCCCCGGAGCACAACTGACACATAGCGGACACCCTACAATGCTTGTTGAGGGGACCAGCCATGAGTGGAATGATGACATTAGCAACACTGCTACCAATGGCAAGGACCTGAAACTCTAGAAAATGTGATGCTCCCTCATTCAGACAGAGACAATCCTTCTGCCCAAGTGTGTTTGTCCATTTAGACATATCCAGGTTTCGCGAGATGTGTCTAGAAACCCTGTGTTATACGTCATTGCCAACACACTAGCTTAGGATGAGACTCTTGGAAGACAAAGTCAGAAGTTGTTTGCTCTGGTAGTGGTATTTGAAGGCATGGACACTGTGCTATGTTGAGTTCATTGAGGTCTGCCTCTGGACCGGGGAGAAATAAGTGGAAACCTGAGCAATGAGGGTAAAGCAGGCCGTCACCGGGACATTGAAGGTGCTATTCTAGACCACCTCACTGTACAGCCTTCCTACACCTCTGTCCATCTTCCTATTTCTAAATGAAACCGTGGCTGAGGTTTCATTTATTTCACTAAGTACCTACTACATCAGGCACTGAGCCAGGCGCTCAGCACGCATTCTATCTCATCCTCATGACAGTCCAGGAAACTGAGCCCTGGGGAAACTGACTTACCAAATATAAGATCCAATAATTTGCTAGATCGAACAAAAGTATTTTCTGGGAAGCAGAGGTGGGTCAAAGTTGGGAAATCAAGGTTTTTCTGTCCTTGAAGCCTAAGCCGTCACCCACAATGTTATTTTGTCAAAAGGCCTTACTCTGTTTTATAACAAGTGTGGGAGGACGCCTTATGAGACAAATTCTGCACCTAAGATCTGTCCATCAGAGTGGATAAAGGAAGAACTGAGGTTCAGGGACTTGACGTCATAAAAGGGCCTCCAGGAACACCTGGCCAGGTGCAATATGGGGTGGGTTCAATCAGTCCTAGACTGAATCACTCCTGGATGTCTGCTAGGTGCCAGGCTTTAGGTTAAACTTGTGACAAAGGAGGTATCATTTCCAGTCCCCAGGTGAGAAAACAGAAGCATAAATTGCTATGTCATGTAACTAATTCTGAGAAATGGAATTAGAATGAAGATTTCTAGACCCGCAGGACCTACGATCTGTCCCGCCTACCAGGTTGCCTCTCAGGTCTAGTGGCCCAAGCCCAGGGCCTGCTCAGCACTGCCTACCCAGCACATTGCCGTTGTAGTTGATGGGCAGAATAATGCACAAGGAGGGGATACAGAGGAGGAGCATGTAGACGATGAGATGATACTGGAACATGATGTAAATGCGGGCATCATCTCCACATTTGCTGATCAGATCTCTGTTCCTGGAAGAGACATAGATAAGGACACTCATCAGGAGCCAATGTGGCCACAGCTTAAGTCAGGGGTGGGGAGAGGGAGGTAGAGGAAAGGGAGAGAAGATTACTACCTTAACCTGAAGTTTGAATTTTTTTGAAACATCACTCTTCTTTTTAAGGCCTCTGTTATGCCTGAAACGCATTTCATTGAATTTCACAGGCATAGCAAAGACAGAGGCTCTGCCGCACTTAACACAGAACACTCTTGAAATCAGGCATTCATTCGGTCTTGTGTCTTCAAGCATTGTGAGTGCTTGCTATGGTGCAGGCAACAGACAAACCACTAGTCCCATTAAGATGCCTCCTACTTTTAAAATGTTGTTTCTTTTAATTCTTTACATTAAAAAAGAATACTGAAAACCACAATGAGATATCACTCCATACTGCCAGATTGGCCAAAGTTAGGAACTGAATATATGCTGACCCTACAACCTAGCAATTCCATTCCTAGGTTTATATCCATCAGAAATGCATGCACCTATGCATCAAAAGACACGTATAAGGATTCCATAGTTGCATTATTTGTATTAGTCCCAAACTGGAAACAACCTAAATGTCTATTAAAGGTGGAATGGACATAGAATTGTGAGATATACAGAGTGTCCAAAAAAATGTATACACACTTTAAGAGCTGATAGCTGTTAAATGAAATGTAATTTAATATATACTGCCTTCATAATTATTCAAAGTATATGCCTACATTTTTAGGGATACATTATTTATGCATATATGTGAGATATATATGTAGTGACATATCTGTCTATTGTAGCTATAGATATAGATATAGATATATATATTGTAGATATTATATAGATATAAAGTAAAATGCTATACAAAGATAAAAATGAATGACAATAGCTGAACTTTGCAAAAACAATATTGAGTGAAAGATGCCAGGCACAAACAATACATCCCATGTGATTTTATAGATAAAGTTTAAAAATGGGCAATATTAAACTGTAGTTAGAAGACAGGGTGCTGGTGACTTTATAGAGGGGGAGGAGATAAGGATTGATTGGCAGGGAGCAGGAGAGGACTTCTGGGATGTTGGCAATGTTTTAATTCTTGATCAGGATGGTGTTTGCACAGGCTTTGCTCTGTGATAATTGAGCTGGACACTTACCGTCTGTGCAGTTTCCTGCATGTTATCCTTCAATAAAAAATTTACAAGCGGCACAAGTCTCCCCTCTGCCCCCAACCCCTAATGTGACTAAGCTTCCTGAATCACACATAAATTTGCCATATCACTTTTTGGGGACTCAGAGGAATCATGAAAGAAGACTGGAGGCCTATGTCCTGAAGAACTCCCCGTTAGTGGGGTTGGGGTTCAACACAAGAGGCTGTTGGTCCTAAGCCTGGCTTGGATTCCCTAGGCCCAGCCAGGTAGCCCTGTGCTCCCACAGTTCCTGGGCCCTTCAGCAGTCTGGGGAAAGAGAGCTGCCCTGGTGTGGTTCACCCAGTTGGGGGTTGGGACAATGTGCGAATGCTCCCAGCAAAGCCCTTGAATGGTGGGTGGGGAGGCCCATGAGAAAGAAGTCCTCTGAGTCTTTGCAAAGAAGCAAATTAGCAGGCCTCCCCTTGTGTAGGTGGCCTCTGAGGTTGGGAGGGTGGGGCGCAAGGCAGGCAGTGAGGTTGCAGCTCAAGGCAGGCATCACCAGGCAGGAAAAGGCCCTGGAGGAGGGGTTTGAAGGACCAAAGGCAGGATAAATGGGAATATTTAGGGAGAGCCCAGGAGTGTGCAGGGTTCTGAGGTGGAGTCAGAGCTGTGTGCATGCGTGCATGTGTGTGTGCGCACATGAATACATATGCAGCAGGCCACAGAGCTCTGGAAAGTATTTGCTTGACTAAAGTGTTTGGCTGGAATGGGAGAATCAGGACAACAGTCACTAGGGGTCTGTCTCCTCCAGATGGGGTCTGGCGCTAATGAGATCCCATAGGTGAGGAGGGCGAGGGCCTGTCCCTCTGCCATCAGGAGCCAAGGTTGAGAGAGGAAGCCCACCCTTTTGCCCGGTGGGTTTTCCCCCCATTCTGACAAATTTGATGAATGATAGTCACAGAAATAAAGCAATTAGCACTGGGGAAGGCTGTCCTTTTCCTGGTGTGTTTATGAAAGCATTTTTATAAGCTTGTGGAAGTAGCCCTTCTTGAGGGCTGGGGCAGAGATAAAATG
This sequence comes from Pipistrellus kuhlii, assembly GCF_014108245.1. NCBI lineage: Eukaryota > Metazoa > Chordata > Mammalia > Chiroptera > Vespertilionidae > Pipistrellus > Pipistrellus kuhlii. Next base: position 9,970,558 of record NW_023425404.1, read on the forward strand.
GGCTGTGGGCCACATCCTGTTCCCTTGTCACCCACAGTTACCCCAGAGAGCATCCTTTGCCTGAGCCATAATGGGGAGGGGAGGGGTGTATAGGGGTGAGGACACAGAACTCAGGCCCAGGCCAGCATGCAGGTAGGAGACTCTGCCCAGCCTCCCCCAATAAGGCTGCTCTGCTGTCACAGGCTCAGAAACCCCAAGCACTTACTTCATGGTGAGGGTGTTGAAGAACCAGGAGTAAGAGCCCTGGGGGAAAAGGAAAGGAAACATGAGAAAGTTCAGGCCTGGGCCAGCCCCACCCAGCTCTGGGAACCCAGGCACCACCGCATCTCAGGCAGCAGGCAGTGTCCATCCGGCTCTCCTTCCCGGCAAGAGCAAGAGCCTGAGTCCTGGGGGAAGGCTGGTTGGGTCTAGGGTCGGTGGTGACTGCTGAGGGAGATGTTTCCCTGTGAGTGAGTTGGCATTCCTGTCGCCTGGCATCCCGTTACAGGAAATGTCGCGTGGGCCAGAGGGAGAGAAGTGACTCTTTCTGGGGTGGACATCAGCTGCTTTCCATCTGCCCCTCAATGATTCCTTCTGGGAAATGCTCTCCCCGCTCCCCCTCCCCCCATGCAGGTAGCCTAGGGCCCAGGCTGTCCTTCAAGTAGGCAGCTGCCAACATGGTCAGGTGACCATCAGGAGCATGACTCAACTAGGGCCAATCAGGGTTCTCCTAAGGGGATTGCTATGGGTATGAGTCCCTGCACTTTGGAAAATGTCACTCTTCCTCCTTGTCAAATGAACTTCTACTCTCTTCCGCTTGACTGCCCCTTAGCTGCCATAATGTTTCTCTTAATACTTTAAAAAGGAAATGATTTTTGTCACCATACAAAAATTAAAAAAACAACCAAAGTGTTGTTTCTAAAAGTAAACCTGAGAACCACCTGGCAAGGCAGGTGTGACTGCCCTTGTTCTGCAGAAGAGGAACCTGCCTGAGGCTCCCACTCTCATCGAGAGATCCCGGCAGGAAAAGGGACCCGCTCTCTTGGTGCGATGAGTTGGAAAGAAATATGGTTCTACTTAACCCATAGGATCCAACAGCTAGAGCCGTGTCAGGTCCTAATACCCCACGGGCTGGGCTGGCGCTGGGACAGCAGAGAGCTGGCCCAGGTCAGCACTGGCTCTCACTGGGAAGCACCACATTGGGCTGCGAGGTGGGTGTACAGACCTCGCTAGGGGCATTGAAGAAAAGGGGTGCTTTCCCTGTGATTATACAGCAAAGGATCTGGACCCTGATGGGTGAGGAGTTGGTACTTGAGCTGGAATTTAACAAAGGTGGGTGTGTTGGCTCAGAGAGGGTGGAGAGGGAAGAGCAGGGGAGGGAGGTGGCACTTTTGAGGCTCTAGAGCAGGAGTGGGGAACCTTTTTTTCTGCCAAGGGCCATTTGGATATTCATAACATCATTTGCCAGCCATACAAAATTATCAACTTGAAAATCAGCCTGCTACCTTTGGTCACACATTGAATTAACTCACCCCTAATTAATGCTTTGGCAGGGCCAGACCAAATGATTCTGCAGGTCTTATACAGCCTCTGGGCTGGACAGTCCCCATCTCTGATCCAAAAGATGGGGGGGGGGGCAGGGGTGAAGGAATTGGAAGGAGATAGACTGATAAGAGGGCAAGAGGCCAAACCATGGGGTCAAGGTGCACAAGAGCATGAGGAAGCCACGGAAGTTTTAGCAGGGGAACGGGCGACCCCATTCACGTGGGTCACTCTCGATAGGGTCCAGGGCCGGTGCGGACCTAGAGATCAGTCACAGCCACTGCAGTCACCCGAGCAAGAGACTGGCAGAGGCCTGGATGGGGATGGGGCAGAGGTGGAGGAAAACAAAGCCGAGAAGGTCAAAGCCACACATGAACTGGCCATGCCCAGGGGCCTGGGCAAGAGCACAGGAGGTGCAGCTGGTGGATGGTGGGAGAGTCTGAGACCTGGGAGCCAGGGAGGGAGATCGTGGCATATGTGGACATATTAAATATAAGATGCCTTTACAATATGCATGTGGATATAGTTTTTAAAATAATTTATTGGTTGCTAGAGAGGAACATCTCTCTCTAACAACCAATATGTTTAATGATGTTTCGTTCACAGAGAGAAACATCAATGTGAGGACAGCATCAATTGGCTGCCTCCTGCACGCTCCCCCCCCCCCCCGGGATCTACACACTCCCCCCCCCCCCCCCCCCCCCCGGGATCTAGCTCACAACCCAGGCATGTAGCCTTGACTGGAAATCAAACTGACAACCTTTGGTGCCTGGGACAACACCCCACCCACTGAGCCAGACCGGCCAGGGCTGTGTTGAAAGCCATTGGATAAATGTGAAGATGTGTTGAAGGCCATTGGATAAATAGGGCAGGAGCCCACTTAGAGGTGGCAACTGAAGTTATGAGTGGGCAGACATTGCCCGTGAGAGAGGGAGGAGGAGAGGGTCTGGGTTCAACTGTGGGAGCTCCCGGTGTAGGGGGGACAGACAGAGAGGTAGAAGGAAAACCCAGAGAGCATGAGGTCGACAGGAGCAATCAGAAGTGCCTGCTCAAGACGGGAAGATGGGCTATAGGGTCAGCTGCTCTGGGAGATGAGACAAGAACTGAGGAATGTTTCCTGGACCACCCGCCTTGGGACCATGATGACCTTGAGGCTGTCTGGGACCAGGGCACCGCGGAGGGAGAGTAACCATCTGTGGAGTGATGTGGGTGGAAGCCATATTCGGGGGAGCTGCGGGGTGAATGGGAGGTGAGAAACTATTGCACACACAGCCGGCTGAGGCAGGGCAGGGGAGACAGGACATTTTGGGGTTAGGGAAGTTTTCGCGAATTCCTCTCTCTCTACATGTCAATGCTGCTCAAATGTCACTTTATGCCCCACATCACCCTGACCCCCTCTGTGATACTCCAGCTCCGATCCATCGTGGCTGAGCGCCTTCCTTGTCCCTTTTTCCTTCACACACATGCCACTGCCCTGTATGCCTCTGTCTGCCTCTCACCCAGGAAGGAAGCGCCATAAGGCAAGACAGGCTCCATGTGACTCACTGCCCAGTGCCCAGCCTCCGGACCTGTGGCTGACCCCACAGCAGGCACTCCCAGCAACTGGCTGAATGAACAAACAGGCCCCAGCGGGAGACTGGCATTCCACAGGAAAGAGAAGGAAGGACGGTGGTTTGGGAGGCCCTGCCTGATATCTCGAATCTTCTATGTGAGGAAGGAGGCGAGTCCTTGGCTCCGAGTGGGAGCTTGGGGCAGGATCGGGGCTTGGAGAAGGATTGGGGATTGGGGAAGAATAGACATAGTAGTTTCTAAAGCCCCTTTACAATATCAGGACCATCTCCTACTTCCTTGGCACCTTAGGAGGTAGGTACGGCTGCGATCTCCATTTTTTCTGACCGGGAAACTGAGGCTTGGCAAAGCCGAGGCACGTGTCGACAGTCACATTGCCAGAAGTGGGCGGGGCTGGCTGACTTTCAAAGCCCTGAATTAGGACCATGTTCCTTCCTGCACACAGTAGGGCTGCTGCTGAGCCAGGACCCCCCACCCCGCCGGCCAGGCCTGCCAGCACTTACCTTGTCCTTGTACTCCATCTCCAGGGGCACGTCGGAGGGAGATGGCTTCTCGCTGTGCTCCCCGTGGATCAGCGAGGCCAGGCTGCCAGAGGAGAAGCATTGGGAGGCAGGAAGGAGAGGAGAGGCCTCAGGTGCCAGCCTCACTGCCCTCTTGCTCCCTGGGCCGAGGGCTGCAGTCACCTCCTGCCCAGCAGCAGACACACCTGAGCTCGTCTGGTGAGCACACAGCTTTGGGAACACATGGTGATCACCCCTGCTTCCAGGCGCCCAACACATCTTGGGAGTGGGGATCCAGGGAGCCTGAGTCTGAGAAATAAGTGGCCTTGTGCCCAGAGATGGTAGCCCTCCAAGTAGCCTTCGTGTAGGGAGGGGCAGGGCAGGCCAGGGGAGGGGATGGGGGACGAGATGCCACCGTTGACACGTGATGCCTGCTGACTGCTTGGGCGCGGGTCAGAGCATGTTCTCCAGGGAACAAGCAATGCCTGACCCCAGCGCCTCCTCACCTGTCATTGTGTATCAGCAGGCCCAGGCGCCCATAGTCCCACGCAGCTTTCCGAAGGAAGGAGTAAATGAAAATGATGACCTGCAGGCCAGGAAGGGAGAGATGGGTCAAGAAGCATGTGATGCCTTCCCCTAGACCGGCCCCAGCATTTCCCTGCAGAGGCCCTGCCCCAAGGTCCTGAGACGCCCCAAGGTCCTGAGACGCCCCCAGGAGGCAGCCAACTGTCGGGGAGGCACGCCTTTCCTGCTCTGGAAGCCCAGTGCCCAGCAGCTTCTGGGTGCAGAGTGGATGCTCAGTTTGTTGAATGAAGGCACTGGGGCATGTTTCGAACTACCAAGCAAGGCTCCCCTGAAGAAATCAGTAAGGAGAGGCCCAGGGCACTGCCAGGCAGCCTATTCTCCCAGCTCCTCCTCCCCAAGGCCCACCCCGGGCCACCCTGGGTGGGACTGTCATTCAGGGAGTCCCCACCTGTGGCTGGTGTCCATTGAACAGCTGGGCCACCGTGGCATCACTGGGGGACTGTCTGCCCCCAGCTGAGACCTCCTGTCTGCCCACAGTCCGGCCCGGGACTCACCAGCCACAAGATGATGTTGATGAACAGCACGGTGGGGATGCCGCCAAAGGGCTGCCCCTGAAGGACGGTGCTCCGGGTGCGGAAGCAGTCGCTCTCCGATATGTTCTTCATCTTTTCCATCACATTCAGGTGGCCCGGCGAGGCAGCCATCCTGGGGAACAGAGGGGTGCCCAGGACAGACACAGGATCTCTCTGCAAGACGCGGGAGCCTGCCGAGGTGTTGGGGGAGGTGCACCGAGTACCCGGTGCCAGCTGGGAACTGATGGAAGCAGAGGGGTTGCCCTGAGATGGCACGCAGCCCCACCCTGTAAGAGAGCAACATCCTCGAACCCAGGGCCACGACGGCAGAGTATCCCAGCTTGCCAAGGAGCGTGTACATTGTGCACCACTTGATCCCTTTACAAAAATAATTGTGAAATGCCGGGACCAGTTTGGCTCAGTGGTAGAGCGTCAGCCTGCGGACTGAAAGGTCCCAGGTTCGATTCCGGTCAAGGGCATGTACCTTGGTTGCGGGCACATCCCCAGTGGAGGGTGTGCAAGAGGCAGCTGGTCGATGTTTCTCTCTCATCGACGTTTCTCTCAATTCCTCTCTGGGTAAAATCAATAAAGTATATTTTTTTAAAAATAATTGTAAAATGCACATCGCAACGGTCTTCTTAATTCTACGTTTGCAAAGCTTTTCTTGGATATAAATGATCAAACCTCATAAAGGTGGATCGGATCTGAGCGGAAATAGGAGGTTCAGAGGATGGAGCCACTGCATTCATGGGACCCCCACCCAGACAGGACTCTCTGGTGCTCACCTCTACCATCCTACAAGTCTCAGATCCAGTTCCCAGAAGAGGCAATAACTCTAAAGACTAAATTAGGTAAGAATGGGCTCAGTAAATGTCACTGTCTAACGTTGACCTTGAACCCAGGAGATCAGCACCTGCCTATCCAATGAGCCTGAGCATTTTGGGAAGACTCAGTTACAGGGGTCATGGTCACTGGATTCGTGCTCTTCAGTCATGTATAGGAGCGGAAAGCATGGGTAAAAACTGGAGGCCACTGAGAGCTGCTTGGGTTTATCTGCAAAGTTGTCCTGATTTTAACAGATCATTTGTTTGGGCTCCAGACCTCATCTCATTCTTCGTTTTCATTCAAGAAAAGTAGGCTCATTCATTCATTCAACAAATATTTAGTGGACAACTGCCTTGTGCAAGACTAATGCTGGTGATTATCAGTGAACAAGACAAATAAAATCTCTCCCTCATGGGATTCTGGTGAGAAGCAGCAGTGCAGGGGTGAGGGTGAGGTCAGAATTGGAAAGCATGCAATTGGGGAAGGCCACACGGAGAGGATGACTTTTAAACAAAGTTCAAAGAGCGCGAGCAAACCATGCAGCTACGGGGGACAGGACACTGCAGGCAGAGCCAATGCTGCCGGGTGATGGGGAACAGCAAATAGCCCAGGTGGCTGGACAGGGGAGAACGAAGGGCAGAGAAGGGACAGGGGGTGGGGGTGAGCCAGGGAGTGACATGAAATGAGTTTTGTATTAACAGATTCACTTTTTTCTCTCACCTGAGGATATATTTTCTATTGATTTTTTAAAGAGAGAGTGGAAGGGAGGAAGAGACAGAGAAGCATCGATTGGCTGCCTCCTGCATGTACCCTGACCAACCAGGGCCTGGGATTGAGCCTGCAACTGAGGTACGTGCCCTTGAGACCAGAATTGAATCCAGGACCCTCCAGTCCACTGGCCGATGCTCTGCCCACTGAGGCAAACCAGCTATGGCAGTCGTCGACAAACTCATTAGTCAACAGAGCAGCAAACCGCTGCTCATGAGCCGCATGTGGCTCACAAGCCACAGTTTGCTGACCACTGGCTAGGGCAACAGGTTGATCCTTGTCTTGGGAATAAAAGGGGTGGGGGCAAGCAGAGAAGCAGCAGCAGAGAGGTCCATTCGAGGGAATTGTAGTAATCCAGGCAGAAGGTAATGGCAGCTTGGATCAGGATGGAAGCAGGAGAAGCAGTGACATGTGGTCAGGTGTTGGAGTTATTCTGAAGGTGAAGCTAACAAGGTGTGCTGATGGGTTGGGTGGGGACTCTTCCAATGGAACACCGGGGGTTCCACGTAAGAGTTTGTAAAATGAAAAGCGGACACAGAGCTCCAGGGGACATGGTGGAATGGTCTCAGGAGCCAGGGGGAGTTAGGAGGTAGTGATGGAGAGGGAATAAAGGTGAAGGGCCTGGAATGCAGGAGATGGGCGGTATCCTGGGAGACTGGGCTTACTGTCCTAACTCACAAAAATAAGGAAGTAAGGGCACAGTGAGAAAAAGGAAAAAGAGCACAAAAGTCACCCTCCTCCCCTCCAAAGCAGCCTCTAATAGAAGCAGGGAGCCTCTTGTCTATCTTAGGTTTCCCTACTTTCTGCTCCCCTTCTTGCCTAGGCTGCCCACTGTTTTATTATAACCAGGTCACTGGTTAACTTGTTTACACGAACACGGTTAGTAAAATGTTAAGTTGTAGTAGTTTACATGGAACATGGTACGTTTTAGCCGCCTTCTGCCAGAGGGTCGGAGTCGCAGGGATGGCATTTCTGGGGACTCTTGGTGGATGCGGTAGGCATCCATCCAGCTTATGGTGCTGGTGACCTGCAGCAGAAGCTACAGTTCTGCTGGTGGCCACTGGGGGGAGCCCGCGCCGAGAAAGCAGATGGGGAAAGGAGGAGGGAAGTGAATCTGGCAGGTCTGAAGGCCTTGGTGAGAATTATTACCTGGGTCAGTTCTCCAGTAAGGGTCCAACTCAGGCCTGGAGTCTCCACTCAGCTACCCGGCTGCTGCAAAGGAACAAATACGGTGGGGAGAGCAGGAGACTTAGTTACCCAGGCCTCTTCTCTGGCAGCGACATCCCTCAGGGCCCCTTTCCTCATCTCTATGCTCCGGAAGCTCATCCTTTATCACACGCATGTTTTACAAATCATCTCTCCCAGTCTGCTCATTTTCATCGCAGTGTCTTTGGAAGCATCAAGATTTTGAATTTTGCCACAGCCCAATTCATCCAATTTTCTTTTGTGGACCATACATTTGATAACATATCTAAGCAATCTTTGCCTGACTCAAGGTCTTAAAGATTTTGCTCCTTAAAATATTATAATTTTAGGGGGGCAGGAGCGGGGTGAATGGGGGGGGGGAGAATGAGGAATGTCTGTAATACTTTCAAGAATAAAGACAACTTTTTAAAAACCCTATAATGTTAGCTCTTACATTGAAGTCTATGACTCACTCTGAGTTAATTTTTACATATGATATGAGATCAGAGTCCAAGTTCACCCTTTGCCATGTGGCTATCCAATGGTCCCAGCTCCATTTGTTGAATCTTTACTTTTAAAACGAGGCCAGTGGCTTATGTGCCTGTTTCGGGTCTGTCTGGGGACTGGGCCCAGGCCCAGGATGTGAGAGCACTTGGTGAACTGCTACACCAAGCGATATTATTTGCTTAATACTATGCAGGCAGAGGGGGGAGGGGTCCTGGACTGAAGAGCTCTGGGCACCCATCTGGCTCCGAGAAGGAGGATTGCATTCCGGATGCTGCTCTTTTCCACTCAACTCCCACCCCCTCATCCTCTCCCATTCCAAAAGCATCCTTCCCTCTCCTCCTCCTCCTCCCCTTTCCCCTTTCCTTCCACAAAGAAGAGTTGAGTACCTAACCAAGCCAGGCATCATGCCAGGCTCTTGGGACCTGGAAGGCTGGTTCCCACACACATGAGGCTGTGAGGCTCGCTAAGGAGACATGCAAGTGGGCAGGCAAAGGCTACTACATGCCCCCCTAACCAAGATCTGGGGTAAAGGGAACCACGGGAGAAGTCAGAGGAGCCTTTTGCAAGGAAGTGACCTCCAGGGGGAGCCGTGAGCAGGTGCCGGAAGTAACCCAATGCGGTGGGGAAGTGTGGGTAGAGGGCAGCAGCCTGGCAGAGCCCAGAGGGGAGACTGAGCGTGGCATGGTAGGAAAATGGAAATGAAGACTCGGGGCTAGCGTGGGGGATGGCTCACGGGTTTGCTCGTTCCTTTGCTCATTTATTCCTTAACAGGAATTCACTGTGTAGCTGCTCTTGCCAGGCCTTGGATAGACCTGGAGATATAATATAAACATGAGGTCCTTGCTGAAACCAGTTTGGCTCAGGAGATAGAGCATCTGTCTGTGGACTGAAAGGTCCCAAGTTTGATTCTGGTCAGGGCATGAACGTCGGTTGTGGGCACATCCCCAGTGGGAGGTGTGCAGGAGGCAGCTGATCAATGTTTCTAGCTCTCTATCCCTCTCTCTTCCTCTCTGTAAAAAATCAATAAAATATATTTTTATGAAAATGAACATGAGGTTCACAGCCCTTGGGATTTGTGAGGAGGGTTGCTGTTGGGAGGTCTGGCCCTGGTTGCTGTTCTTCCTGGAGGACCCCCATTACAAGGTCCCAGCGTCTAAACTTGAAATGGTGGAGTCAATCCAGCAGGCTGGGTAGGGCATGGCTTCCACTCCCCTGGCCGCCCAGCCTGAAGGGAGGAAAGAGAAGAGAGAAGAGAGCTCACCCCCATCTTAACACCCTCCTCAAGCCACAAGTGGAGACAGTAATGAGAAAAACTGTTGCCATGGAAATCTAGTACAGCACCCCACCTTTTCTCTTCGCCCCTAAACCATGCCTTCTGGAGGGAAAGTTAGCTTTTGAGTGTGAAGAAGAGAAACACGAAGCTTTCTGGTGATCAAAGCACCACACTGGAAAGAAGGAAGCTTGAAATCTGAGCCAGTTAAAGGAACATGGAGCAGAGGCACCGATCTGTCTGTTGTGGGGGTGTAGTGGGGATGGGGTGGGAAGATGGGGGCATCAGGGAAAGCCTCTCTTTGGCGGTGAATTTCATTCACATCAGAGCTCAGGGAGGCTGTTCAGGGTGTCAGGGAGATGTGGGCTCTTTGGAACAGACCAAATGGGTTAAATCCTAGATCCATTTTTGCTAGCTCTGTGTGATCATGGGCCATCAGACCTCCTGAGCCTCAGTGTCCAACTCTGGAAAGTGGGGATAATAACTGTACTGCCTCACAGGTCATTGTAAACATGAAATAAAATAATTCATATAAAGCCCTCTGCACTATCCTTGAGAACTGTGTGTGTCTGATATTAGCCCAGACTGGACCATTCCTAGTATCCTTCCACCTACTCTGTTCTGGAACCAGCAGAGGAAAGATGGAGAGTATGGGAAGAATCATCCAGTACCCCACAAACTGCAGCTGGTTGGGGACTGCTGCCTCTATTTTTGCTGTTATTGGAGAGCAAATGAGAGGACACACCCACCATCTCCCCTAACCCTGTCCCCCAGAGTTCACAATGCCAGAGCACCTGCATCCACCCCCGCTACCACATGACCTTCTCTGTCTCTTCAATAATTCATCACCTTTTTGTTAACCACAGAAAAGGTTATTTCCCATGGTTCTGGACCTTAAGAACATAAACTGGAGTTCCTGGCCGTGGGCACCCCCTCCCAGCTCCCCTTCTGCTCTGGGATGCTCCTCACATCTGCTTTCATGCCCACTGCTCTCAGATCGGACACCCCAGCCCCCTACCAGGACAGCAGCTCGGTGGCCCAGGTTCGCAGGTCCTTTGGAGAAGAGGAGTGTCACTGTGATGAGGGTTCCAGTTAATGTCCTCCCCACCCACCACACCAGCTGGCCCTGCAGCTTCTCCTAAGTGTCAGCAAGCCCTTCCTCACTCTAAACTGCTCTGGGGTCCCAATCTCTTCCTATCTTCACACCAAAGAATGGTTTGCCCAACTTAACATATGCAGAAACTGGGTTGCCAGTAGGCTAAGAGATTCACCTAAGGCTGGGGTAAGTGGTGGATTTGGGATCAGAATTTGGATTTATGGCTCCCCATTCAGTGCTCTTGGGCTCGGATCAGCGAGTCCTCAGTGTAGGGTGGGGTACTGGAATGAGCTGGAAGGTGTTTAGTGGATCCAGATACTCACACCCCACTCCAGACTCTAAGAATGAAAATTTCCAGTCAATTCCTATGTACATCCAACATAGAGAAACACCAGCTTAACATTATGAAAGCTACTGGCATTTGAACAAGGAGTTCTTAGACATATAAAATGTTTTCTAACTCCCCCTAAATAAGGAGGGGGGATAAAGATTTTGGGGTAAAGGATGGTAACTCAGTGTCCTTTAAACCAGCGGTCGCCAACCTTTGAGACATATGGACCACTGCTGCTTTAAACCATGGTGCAATGGGGCACTCATGAGACTGCCTTATAGCCTCCTCTTAGATAGGGGTGTCAAACTCAATCAGAGAAGGGGCCAAAATCTAAAATCCAGCCTAAATTGCGGGCCGAATGGTTTACTGAACAGTCATAAACTGTCATTGTGATGGAAACGCAGCGGAGTGCAGTGATGACAGCGCGGTGCGGGCCACATTGCAAGGCCTGGCGGGATGGATTTGGCCCGTGGGCCTTGTGTTTGACACATTTGTCTTAGAGGCTCTCCCCTCCCACACTCCCAGCTGAGTCTGGGGAAATCTGTCTGTAGACCTACAGAGGCCACATCCTCTTCACTTGAATCCGCAAATTCTTGCATTTCTCCCTCTGCCAGAGGTCACTGGCATGGCCTCTTCTTCTCGGGGCACCACCCCTGCCCTCTGTCCTGTCCTCATGTCTCAGGGCTACTTGCACTGCCCTGTCTGAGCTTGAGCCACTTCCTCTTGGGCTAGGCTGGAACCTTGGTCTCCTCAGCATTTACAGCCCCTGGGCCCAGCTCAGATCATATTCCCAGAAACCTTCCTGAGCTGAGCAGCCCAGTCTGTGCCTGATCCCCACCTGCTTTACACAGTTGGCCTTTGCTACCACTGCCTGGCACTATTCTCTCCATTTTACCAGCACACGAACAGCCAGTTCTACTGATTCTATTAGAGTAGGTTCTGCTAATATCCAAATCTGTGGGCTCCTTGATGGCAGGGCCCCTGTCACTGTGGTCCTCCCACAACAACCAACATGTTGTAGGCGTCAATGAAAGACAGATGCTCCTTTATCCAGGGCTACACCCAGGAGGCTAGTCTTGCTCTCCAGCTCACAGCATGGAGTAGAGGGAACATACGATTTGGGGTCGGGAGATTGGGGGTAAATCTGGATCTATTGTTTATTAATTGCACTTGAACCTTCTGCTGCTCAGTTTTCTCTTCTATAAAATGGATATGATTACGTCTATCCTGCCTACACAAGGTGGCTGTGAGAGTTCAAGGAGAAGATATGTGGAGACATTTTGGTAAACTAGGAATACCACAAATATTGAATGTTGCCTTTGCCATCTTCTTCCTAGGACTGAGGTCAGACTTCCTTCAGAAGCTCCAAATGTCCCCCTCAGGTGCCCCTGAAGCCCCAGAACAGGATGAGTGGACTAGGGTTCCACCTTGCCACCCAGCCCTCTACAACGATAAGGCAGCCAGCCAGCCAGCATCCGGGAGCCCCAGAAGGGCGCTCAGGACCAGGGACAGCGCCACATACCTGCTGCAGCTACTGCTGTGGCTGCTGCTTTCCTGGCCAGGGTTCTGTGGGCAGCACCCGCCCATACCTGCTGATGCCCCTGGCCCAATAACAACAATAGCCGCTAACATGAAAGACTTCTATGTGCCAGGCAGTGCGCCAGCTTTCTTAATGCACCTATCAGATGGCATGTTGGGTCTAGTCAATGGCCTTTAGCATCCATTCCCCCCTCTTTCTAATGTGCCTTGCTCTCCTGCAGAAGCTGGAAAGTTAAAACGACATTTCCAGCACTCCCTCGCAGCAGCGGGGGTTCTGACTGCAGAGTGGGTTCCATCCATTAAATGCACTGAAGGCAGATTTATAAGGCGGAAGGGAGGGCGGCCTCCTTCCCGCTGCTTGGGCTGTGCTCTGCGGGCCCGCAATGCCGAGGAGAGGCAGCAGTTCTTTGAGGCAGACCAATGCCCAGCCTCTGGGTCCTGGAGGGCGAGGGGTGGATGAGGAGCCAGAGGCAATGGTGGTGCAGGCTGCAGGGGCTCCCTGACCCTAGCGTGCAGGCGAGGCTCCATCCAGGCTGTGCTGAGGAGCTGTCTGTCTGGTGCGGCAGTTCCGCTCTGTTCTGAAGACCCCTAATTTAACTCTCCTGATGACTTTGTGAGCACAGAATTCCCTGCTTTAAATTCCGCTTTGCTTAAAGTTCTTAGAGTGGTTCTTGCTTCTTAAACAAAGACCAGGATGGTTTTGCTAATATCCTGTCTTATGGATGGGGAATCTTGGGCACAGAGAGGGAAAGTAACTAGTCCAGGTCAGGCAGCCACTGAGCAGTGGGACCTGAACCCAGGACACTTGACTCCCCAGTTCTCTCCAGGGACGGTGCCCCCAGGCTGAAGGCAGAAGCTAAATGGGGAAGAGCAAACGCTGACAGGAAGTGCTGGGAACACATTCCAGGCCAGAGTGGGCACAGCCCCTGGAAAGCCTCAGAATAAGGGGGAGAAGACATGGACGTTGGCATGGGCCAGGAATGGTAATCGGGTGCCTCCTTATGGTTATCTCACTGACCATTATGGACGCCTCACAAGCAAGCTGAGAGGTAGCAGCCTAAGAGGTGGGCATCAGTATCCCAACTTCACAGGTAGAGAAAATGAGGCTCACAGAGGTTAATGAGTGGGCCTAAAGTCACACAGCTGGAGAGGGACAGAGGCAGGCCTGGAATCTGAGTGCCTGGCTCCACTACCTCATGGGGCTTCTGAGGCACTTCTGGGGGCGGAGCTGCTTTGCCCATTCCAGGGGGCTGCATTTCTGGGGTTCAGATCTGTACTACCTCTCAGGGACTCTCCACTAACGGGGAGGAAAGGCTGGGGCAGAGGGAGCTGGAGCGCAGCAAGGGGAGACAGTGGCCATCTGAACCTGAGCTGGAAGCTGAGAATGTGGGCTTCCCCCTCACCCACCTCACCCCCTCACCACCTCACCCCTCTCCTTGCCAGGAAGGCTCCTTTTCTTGCCCTGAAGACCCTGCACCTCCATCCGGGTGCCCATGCCTTTCTGCCCATGGCCCGGAGTAAGCAAATAGCCGTAATAGTTGCCAGATGGGGCCAGAGGCAGGAGGAGAGGCAGCTGTGGGGACGCCATTGACGCCCACGCCCCTGGGAGCTGGGCAGTGACTCAGAGGCACCAGGGGAGGGGTGACTTCCCGCTTGTGCTAAAAAGACAAGGAAGTAACAGCACGATAGGATGCTGTTAAACTAGATGCTCTCAATTCTAAAAACAAAAAAGGGAAAGAAAGAGTAAAAAAATACAACAAAAACAAAATTATACCTGTAGGAAAAAAGACCATTTATCTCTAGGTGGTGGAAATATGGTTGTGTGTTTTTTTTTAAAACCTTTTTTCTGAATTTGAAAAATTATTCAATATGAACATGCTTTACTGTTTATCATTAGAAACAGTCATATTTAGAAAGGAAGGCTTGCTATTTCCAGGATTGCACACAACCATCTTTCCTCCTTTCTTTTGCATCAGCTCTTTCTTCCCTCTTCAAGTGCCCTATTTTGACCAGCTCCTGCTCAAACTTGTCAATGGGGTGGAGGGAGTGCAGGGGCCTGGGGATTCTGTACAGGCTGCCTACTCAGAAAGATTCAAAGCCTAAATCTGATTTCACCCTCTCTTCCCTCCCCTCAGGGTCTGGCTGAGCCTGGTGCAGGAAGATCAAGGCTTTAACCTGCATCATGTGGCCACGGTAACTGCCAGACCCCTGGGGTTCTGCTCAGAAGCCAGTGGTCCCTCCCTGTCCTTCCCTCCCCAGATGTGGTATGGTGCTGGCCACAGCGTCAAGGCCCAGGTTCAGTGATCGGGGAGGGGGTTCTGTCCCCCCAGTGCAGTCCTCAGTTGGGCAAGTGGGGGCCAGCCTGCCATAATGTAGCATTTCCGTCTGTGTCCCTTAGGGACACCTCGACTCTTTGGGTGCCAATCCTGCCTCTGCCATTGACTAGCCCCACGTCTTCGGGCAAGTTTCTTCACCTGAGCCTCCGTTTCCTTATCTGTAAAATGGAGATGCCAACAACATCTACTGGGTGAATGTGAGGATAGCACGAACCAATTCACATGAGACAGAACAGTGCTTAGCGCATAGCAATGCCTCAACGGAGTTAAGTATTATTTTCCGTGTGAGGACCAGGAACTTTGCTGTTTATTTACGGGATGACGTAGCAGATGGCTGACTCCTCTGGAGGACGGGAGGCTCCTGATGGAAGAGCCCATGGCTGTGTTTGCTCATTTTCCCTGCTGTGCTGGGCAGAGCTCAGTGCTTTATAAATACTGATTGAAGAAAGGGATGATGGGCAGCGGGGCTGAGGGGGTCTCATTTAGCTCCCTGATCTTAGACTCAGAGTGTTATGGCAGGAGGGGTTCTTTCAAACCCTTTAACCTCAGGCCCTCCTGCCAAAGATGAGCAGAGGGTGCTGCTGGCTAACACTGCCGTGGCTTCCCTGCGCCCAGCACCCAGCGCCCAGGGCTGGCAGCCCCTGCCCAGCTCTGTCTCCTTCCCCCCTGGCGCTCTGCATGGAGGACAGGGTGAAATTGGGCAGAGGCTGCCTTTCTGTCCTGATATAGAAAAAAAGAAAAAGAAAAAGTGGCACATCTCAGTGTTGTGGAGCAAATACTTCCCCCCCACCCCCCAGAACCGGTGAAGCGGCAGGCTCCAGTTCAACTCTGAGTTACTGCAGTAATTCCCGTCTCCGTGGTAACAAGTCCAGACTAAGCCTTCAGCTAGCGGAGGCCTCTGGGCAAAGCTGCACCTCCCCCCTCCCCCTCACAGGGCTGTTCCCTTCCCAGCCTCTTCCCTGCCATCTCCCCACCCTGCAGGGGTCCCAACCGGACTGAGAAGGGGCAGGGAGAGGAGATGCAGCCGTGGCAGACGCCCCACGGATCTCAGAGCCAGCCCCAGCGAGAGCAGGGATGAAGGCACTCGGCAGCAGGAGCACACAGGCAAGATGCTGCTGGTGCCACCCACCCCAGCAACGCCTGCTGCCAGGATTGGCACTGGTGGATGGTGCCACGAGCTGGGGGAGACAGAGAGACCCAGGCTCTCGAGCCAGGATGCTGAGCCCCAGCCCACACAAATCCAACCAGCTACTGACGATTCGCCGATATGTAGAGAGAAGCAGCCTTAAGTGAACACTTGCTCTTTGTGGCACTGAGCGAGGATGTGCGGAGGAAAGATAAATCGCAGACGGCTCTGATCTCAGCGAGAGCCCAGTAAGGAGCGGGGAGACCCAAATGAGGTGAAAGCAGCCAATCAGAATAAAGAGGAACAGATGCCTGTTCAGGGAAGCAAGCAGGGAGCAAGCGGCCCTCGGCCCTCGGAGGAAGCAGTCTCTGCAAGCCTGCCCGCGGCTGGGTTTTCTCCGGAAGGGGACCCAGGAAACTCGACAGTGATGCCTTCTGGGAGAGAGAACGGGTAAAGGCCGAGGCAGGGTGAGGACGGCTTGTGTTCGTTATATTCTCTTTTGCACTTTTTGAGTTTGGTACTAAGTATAGATCTAACCAAACCAAACGACAGCAAGAAGCAAAATCAACATGAAAAGCATCACCCTGTGACAAACACTATCCCAGGGTGTGACCCACTTTGTGCTGGGCCCTGAGGAAAGGGCAGCTCAGCACTGGGGGCTCGGCCCGCCTCAGGATCTGAGAGCTTTCCTCTGCCAGGGCTGGGTGTGTCTGCTCCTCTGTCTCTGTTCCTGTCCCTCCGTCTCTGTCCCTGTGCGATTTGGGATGTGTAGAGGTGCTGGGTTGAATAGTGTTCCTCCCACCGTCATGTCCATCTGGAACCACAGAATATGACCTTGTTGCCGTAACTATGCCTGGTGATGGGTGTTACTAAGGTGTTCATTCCGCAGTACATATGTAAATATCAAATCATTACGTTGTACATCTGAAACGGGGGAAGGGAACAATAGCCATTTTGGGGGGAGACTCATCCTTCTGTCTCACAGTCTGTCTCTCTGGAGGACACTGGGTGGGATTTCTCTCTCCCCTTCCTCACTAGCTCCTTCATTTAGTTCCCTCTCTCCTTTCCTGCTGGCCTCCCACCTGCCTCTTTGTCTGAGCAGACCAGAGGCTCCCCACCCTTCTTGTCCCAGAGTTGTGTGTGTGTGTGTGTGTGGGGGGGGGGGGGGGGCGTGCTTTGAGCTCCATTCAGCCAATGCGTGCTCAGGCCTCCACCTGCAGGAGGTGAAAAACCTTCAGGCCCTGCCCAGGGCACTTCCTGCCCGGTGGAGAGATCAGACAGTTAAGCCAATGCCTACCCCCAGAGGAAGGGCCAGGCTCTAGAAAGGTACAAGCCAAGGTGATGGGGCTCAGAGACCACAGCCCTCGGGGGGCCAGGGATGGCTTCAGAGAGGTGGCAGGTGGCATGTCTGGACTGACAGACACCAGTGGGAGCGGCCGGCAAAGGGGACCCATGAGTGGAGGAGGGAAGCAGAGGGTGGAATATTCCAGAAATGGCCGGATTGACGAGCTTGGCTGCAAAGGTAGGGTGAGAAGGATCTGCTAAGAAAACAGACAGACTGGGGCTAGATCTCGAGGTCCTGCGTCTCGGGCTGAATGACCTGCACGTCATTTAAAGGGTTTTGGAGGAAGGGCGTGCCATCTGTGCTGGGACCAGGCCTTCTGCTCCTTTCCGAGGGCCTCATGAAAGGCACTGGCCCTGATTCTGAGCCCACAGGCTTCCCAGGGGATCCTCAGGGGAGCAAGTGATGGGCATCTCAACTGCCACCTTTCTGTGAGGCCTGTCCTGTGACCGTTATTAACACGAGTCCCTGGCCCTCCCAACCCTCCTTTCCTTCGGTTCTATTGCTTGTACCTCCTTCTAACACACTGTATGCATAGTGCCGTTTATGGCCTCCACCCACATTAGAATGAAGGCCCATGAGGGCAGAGTCTGTGTCTGTCCTACTGGCTGCTGAATGTTCCCGGTACCACACGCGGAGCCTGGGATCCCAGCCAATCCATTCATTTGTGGAATGAATCGAGAGAAGAACACCACCCTGCATGGACCAGCAGCAGGGTCTGTAACTTCTCTTCTGGCTTCCTGAGTTTGGCACCACCCGAGTGGAAAAAATCTCTGGGAAAACCAGACAGAACTACTTCTCCCCAGCTGCGCCTCTCACGCTTGCCAGGAGTCTGGGAAGGTCTGGACTGTTCCTCCTCTCTTCCTATGCCAAAACACCACCCTTTTTCTTCATCTTGGGGTGCAGGTCAGGCGAGGAAAATTTCTTGCTAAGGAGAACAAGGGGCTGGCAGCCCCACCCGGCCGCCTGGAGGAACAATGGTGATGGACTGGGCAGAACATCTACAAGCTACTGAGTGCCCACGTGGGCACTGCACAGGTGCTCTGGCCTTTGTTCCATCCCTACAAAAATGGGTATTATCCTCCCATTTTACAGATGGAAAAATAGAGGCTCAGAGAAGCTCATTGGCATGGACAAGTTCTCCCCATCAGGTGTGAAGAGTCTGGTTTTGAACACGGGCCTCCCTACTCCAACCCAGTGCCCCTTCCTCCATGGCACATGACCTCCCTCTGCCAGCTGAGATGCAGGGTGCAAAGCTGGCCGTGTTCTGTCCAGGGCTCCAGATCATGGGGTGTGGGAGGGAGTAAGGGGGGGATGATTTCTGCTGCTTTAGGCTTCCCACCTGAGCTATAGGAGCTGAGGTTTGGGCTGCCTCCAAGGGATGAATGAGAGCAATCTGCCACCTGGCTAACTGCAGTGCCTGCCTGTTCTCTGGCT
This sequence comes from Pipistrellus kuhlii, assembly GCF_014108245.1. Taxonomy (NCBI): domain Eukaryota; kingdom Metazoa; phylum Chordata; class Mammalia; order Chiroptera; family Vespertilionidae; genus Pipistrellus; species Pipistrellus kuhlii. Next base: position 9,989,007 of record NW_023425404.1, read on the forward strand.
TGTGGCCAGGCATCCTGTCCTCACTCTGATGTGAATCATGAGGATTGGAATAGAAAACCGGGCTCCCTGCTCTTGAGGCCCCAGCAAATCCAAGGGAAACCAAACCTTCCCTTGTGGGCAGACACAGCACCTGGCACCCAGGCCTGGCACAGTCGGGCCACCAGTGGGCAGAAGAGCCTAGATTAGATCTTCCGTGGTGGGGCCACAGGTGGCCGCACGTCCGTTCCTGAGGGTCTCAGTTCTCCCACCTTGAGGGTGGACAGTCTCCAAGCAAAAGTGAATGATTTCTTACCATGTGCGAGGAAAATGATAGTTTCTGCCTCTGCGGCCCTTAGAGGGCAGGTCAGAGAACAATCACCAAACGTGCGGTGGGAGCCAGGGGGGGTTAGGTTAACGGGGCAGCAGGTGCAGTTGGGGCGAAGAGGCTTCCGTCATGATCAGAACTAACATGTTAAGTACGTGTAAGTGCTACATGGGGTTTCAAGCACTTTACAGATATTAACTTCAATCTCCATAGTCCCCTTAGGGTACTGGCGTTACCCCCATTTTACAGATGGAAGGACGGATGCACGTAGAGATGACACAGCTCGTAGGTGATGAACTGGGAATCAGACCCACCCGACTCCCGAGCCTGAGCTCTTTACTTCTATCTGATGCGGCTTCTCCCAGGAACCTAGGCTGGAGGGCAAGGGTTCAGTCCCGGGCTGGGCAGCAGGCATGGCCAGGGACAGAGGTGATATCAGCCTGGCTGAGACTCCCTGCCCTGGAGAGCTCTCACAAGGCCAGGCCAGGCCAGGAAATTATCAGGGAGATGTGAACATCGACCACTTTGATCTGCACGGAAAAGACTTTACCTAAGATTACTTTTCTTGATAACAGCAACCATGGCAATGTTCTTGGCCAACAGCCCACAGGGCACCTTCTTTCATGGAAAAGGGATTTTAGAGACAATCTCTACTAAAGAAGCCTTATCACAGCTATAGCTTCTCTTGACCAGCCAATCCTTTCTTGATTTCATTAACTTGTCTACTTATTAGGAAAGAAAGCCTCACTTAGATGCTAACTGGCTTCATACCTTCCAGCCTTGGAGGTTTAATCACCTCCTGTCTCTTTCACAAGGGGGGGGGGGGTATAGGGGTGTTGCTAGGAGTCACCAGATAGGGTGGAAGGATAGGAAAGGAGGAGGGGCAGAGGCTGTGTGTGTGGGAGGGGGGGGTGGAGGGGAGGCATAGGGAGGAGGTAGGGGAGAGGGAAGGAGCTGGTGGAGGCAGGGCAGGAGGAGGCAGCTGAACCAGGAAGAACTGTCCAAGACCTGGGCTTCCTGTGCTGTTCTGACCAGCTTATACCTGAGTCCTCTGAGCTGTTTAGTTACAACCTTTAAAATTTTTTTTGAACGTTTTCATTGATTTGAATTTTTAATATATTTTTATTGATTTCAGAGAGGAAAGGAGAGAGAGAGAGAGAGAAAGAGAGAGAGAGAGAGAGAGAGAGAGAGAGAGAGAGAGAGAGAGAGAGAAACATCAATGATGAGAGAGAATAATTGATCAGTTGCCTCTTCCACACCCCCTATTGGGGATCAAGCCCACAGTCGCAGGCATGTGCCCTGACCATCAAATCATGACCTCCTAGTTCATAGGTCCACACTCAGCCATTGAACCACATCGGCCAGGCCATTTTAAATGACACCAACGCTTGAGAAGTCAAACGAGACTGAGGTTGACTGTATCACTAAGATCCCTCCCTGCTCTAACCGTCTATGAAGATTTCAGAGGAAGGGAGAGGGAGAGAACAATACCATTTGTCTTAACCCTTTCTCAGGGAAAGGGGGTTGAGGCAGGGAACTCTCAGAACAGCCATGTCTGGCTGGGCTCTGGGCCTGTCCCAAACCAGGGCCAGCTGGGCAAGAGCCATTCTGGGGACCCAGATGGCAGCCCTGCAGGGGGCATTTCTGTGGAGTAGGGGGGTCCTACCCAGAGCCAGAGCCTTTGACTTCCTCCCAGGCCCTGGGAGCCAGGGTCCTCTGGAATAGTGTTCTTTGGCGATAGGATGGGCTCATCTTGCACCCCCCACCCCCATCAGGTTATGCATTTGGGGGCTCAGGGACGGCCTTTGCCCAGCACTGACAGGAGAGAGCCTCAGGCCACATTTCCCAGGCTGCGGAAGGGGCTGGTGCGAGGGGCTTAGCCCTGCTGAGTGGGAGAATGGGAAGAGCACCTACCTGGGCAGCAGGTGAGGTTTGGGGCTCAGGCAGATGGGCTGTCACTAGCCGTCCCTCCTCTCGATCTGTCGTCAGGGGCTTCCGAGGGGTCCAGCCACCGCCCAGCTCGACTCCTAACCACAAAGGTGGCTGGTGCAAGGCTCTGTGGCACAGAGACAATGAAGCACAGTCAGTGTTGGCGGGCATGAATCCCAGACCTCCCCTGGCCTCCACCCCCAGCTCTAGCAGGCCAGGTCTCTTTCAGGTCCAATATGCTGGTCAGCATCTTTCCCCAAGGCCTGCTTCAGGGGAACCCTAATGGGGTGAGGGACACCCTAGATGGAGCTGTGACTCTCAATCTGCTCCCCAGTTCCACATCAAGCTGCCCACCCCGGAGTGAGTGAGCAAGGGCCATACTTCATCTCAGCTGAGCAGGGGCCAGAGGGGAGGGGGACCATGGATGGAGCACTGCCTTGGGGATCTAAGCACTTCCACTGGAGCACCCTACTTTCCTCGCTGGGATGGGGGACTTCAGCCTAGATACACAGACACTGCCAGCAGGACTGAGCTGGGGAGATCAGAGGGCCCAGGACCAAGTGACTTCAAGTAGGACTTTGGGATCATTGGTGGGGACATTGCTAACATGCAGGTTTCAGGGCCCTGCCCTAGCCCACTGAGTCAGACTCTTCAGAAGGCGCCCGGGAATCTGCATTGCAATAGGTTCCGCACATAGGTGCAGGTGGAATAAGACTCGCTGGATTACGTGCCGGGAAAAGTCCAAGGACTGAGCTTTGACCACATGTGCAAAGAGGTCATCAGTCCCTCTCTTGAGAGCAGCATCATAGCAGCCCAGACTCTGCAGACAGACCGGCCGGGGGACCTGGTCCGCTTGCTGAGGAACCTAGGCCTCCCTTTTCTCAGGGACAAACTGAAGGTTGGAGAAGTCTGTTGGGCCCTTCCAGATGTAAAATTTTAGTGTCAAAACTGGTGAGCCAACTGAGGAAAGAATTTGAAAAGAAAGTTCAAATTCTTTCCTCAGTGGTTTGACTCAGTGGATGGAGTGTCGGCCTGTGGATTCAAGGGTCCCAGGTTTGATTCCAGTCAAGGGCATGTACCTTGGTTGTGGGCACATCCCCAGTAGGGGGTGTACAGGAGGCAGCTGATTGATGTTTCTCTCTCATCGATGTTTCTAACTCTCTCTCCCTCTCCCTTCCTCTTTGTAGAAACATCAATAAAATGTATTTTAGAGAGAAAAAAAAGTTCAGGGTGAGGCATCTTAGATAGTATTCTTCCTTATAATTGGCTCCTTTATAAATACTCTTTTTAAATTCAGAAAATAATATGCTTAAAACCATTAAAAATAATACACATAATGAAAAGTCTGCCTACTATCTCAGACCTCTGTTTCACCCCAAATATAAACACAGTCAAGTTCCTTAAATTTTCTTCCCAAAGTTTTTTCATAAATATTGATAAATACATATGTATGTCTGTGTTTTATTTTAAACCCAACCAACGACACATTCCTGGTACTCTGTGTTAGTTAATATACATCACACATCTATCCACAGCAACATAGATCATTCATGTAGCAGCTCACAGAGTTCCCTTGAAGGAGGCTATAATTTACACAAATCTGTCCTGTCAATGGATGTTTCCTTGCTTCTACATTTTTGCTGCACAACCAAAGCTGCAATGAACGCCTATGATTACGTATTTTTGTGCATATGTGTGAGGTTAGCTGTAGAATCCCGGGGTAAGGAGTAAAAATGTAGGTATATCTATGATTCTGATAGATATTGTCAAATCGCCTTCAAAGAGGATGAACCAGTTTGCACTGCCCAGTGGTGAATGAGTGTGCCTGCTGCCCTCCACCCTCGACAGCTCAGTGCATTATCCAACTTCCAACATTGCCAATATGAGAGAGATGAAAAGTGATATCATGTTTCAATGTGTAATTCTTTTTTTTTTTTTTAAAGTGTTTTTATTGATTTCAGAGGAAGGGAGAGGGAGAGAGCGATAGAAACATCAATGGTGAGAGAGAAACATTGATCAGCTGCCTTCTGCAAGCCCCACACTGAGGTTTGGAGCCCACAACTGGGGCCTGTGCCCTGACTGGGAATCAAACCATGATCTCCTGGTTCATAGGTAGAAGCCCAACCACTGAGCCATGCTGGCTGGGCTCAATGTAATTCTTAATTATCAGAAAGGGCAGGCATTATTTTCATGTTTATTGATTGATTGGCCTTTGTATTTATTTTTCTGTGAACTATTTGTATCTTTCCTACTTTATGCTACTGATTAAGAGGTTTTTCTGAATGAAGACAACTATCTATTTGTCATGTGTATTGCAAATTGTCATTTGTCTCTTTTTTAACATTATTTATGGCATCTTTTGCTTACATGAACTTCAGATTTTTCTGTAGTCAAAAGTATTTTCCTAATAGAAGATCCTAAAAAATTTGCTTGTGTTTTTCACTAGTATTGTTAGGGTTTTCTTTCTTTCTTTTTAAATTTTTCCTTCCTTTTAATCTTTTCCTTCTAGAATTTACTAGTACTTTGGTGTAAGGAGTGTGATAGGGCCTAGCTTTATTTTTCCCCCAAGAGGCTAGATAGTTGTTTCAAAATCGTGTTTGAATAATCCATTTCCTTCCCCCACCATTACCCTCCTTCTAGATTAAAAACCTCAGTTTATCTGTGCAGTAGGATGGGTACAGAGAGCATGACCTCTGAGTCAAGTGCTAGTTCAAATTCCAGTTTCATGAGATCTAGAAGTCACCGAACCTTCCCATGTCTCAATTTCCTCATCTAAAAGTGGGGACCACAATAGCACCCTGTGCAGAGGGTTACTGTGAGGAGTAAATGAGTTATTTCAGATAAAGGGTGGAGAAAGATGCAGCCATGTGCTGTCTACAGGAGACTTGCCTCAGCTGTAAAGTCACACATAGGCTGCAAGGAATTGGGTGGAAGAAGACATTCCATGCAAATGGTAACAAAAAGAGAGCAAGGATGGCTGCACTTATATAAAATAGATTTTAAGTCAAATACTGCTATGAAAGACAACGAAGGGTACTATCTCTCTATATAAAAGCCTAAGCAACCAGAACGACTGGAACGACTGGTCGCTATGACATCTACTGACCACCTAAGGGCAGATGCTCAATGCAGGAGCTGCCCCTTAGTGGTCAGTGCACTCCCATAGCCAACCTTCCCCGGCTGGCCAACCTCGCGTGGTCCCTCTCCTGACTGGCAGGCCCTGGGCTGGGACAGGGAACTGGAGGTGAGTGGTGATGGATGCAGCCCCTTTCCCCATGGGGCCAAGGGCCAGCTCCCTCCTCAGGGTTGGTGGCCAACCTCCTGCACCCTGTCCAGCCCCTGGCCTGCAGGCCCCACAGTGGTGGCATGGAGGCAAGGGAAGGAGGATTGGGGGGGGGGGGGGGGGGGGGGGGGGGGGGGGGGGCGTGGGAGAGGGCGGGGAACCATGATGACAGCGTTGGTGTCCAGTGTCTGTTCCTTTTGTGCCTGTCCTGGTGACCGTGGCCTCCTTTCCCAACCCCACTGGGGCCTTTGATCCCCAGGCTGGGATGGGGAACTGGGTGGGTGGCAGCGGACATGGCCCCTCTTTTTCCTCCTGGGGCCAGTGGCCAATCTCCTGCAATTCCCCCCTTCATGTCCTTCCCCGTGGCTGGGAGGCCAAAATTGGCCTGGCCCCAATCGGCCTGGCCCCGATTGGCTCTAATTGCCAGCCAGGCCTAGGGGCCCCATCCGTGCACATATTTCGTGCACCTGGCCTCTAGTATAATTATAAAAGGTCAATTATCCAGGAAGATATAGCAATTATAAATATATATGCACTAACAGCAGAGAACCCAGATATATGAAGCAAACATTGACAGAGGTGAAGGGAGAAATAGTGGTGCAAAAATAGATTTTAATAAACCACTTTGAATAATGGGAAGAGCAACCAGACTGAATATCAATAAGGAAACAGAGGACTTAAATATCTTCAACACTATAGACCAACCGGACCCAACGTGTTAGGCTGCAGATGAGGGGTGCAGAACAGTGCCTGGCACAAGGGAACCACCATGAGTTGGCGATTATTATCATCACCACTGCATAGCAAATGTGCTTTGTCTTTGTCTAAATACACTTCTCTGTTCCATTGATCTGTGAGTCAGTTCCACCACTGGATCAATACCTATAGGGTGGGACAAAAGTAGACTTACAGTTGTTCCCATGGAAAACAATATATTAATTAATAAACAACAATACAAGGAAAAAAAAACTGTTTCATGTACTCATAACTGTAAACCTACTTTTGCCTCACCCTGAATTTAAAAAAATATTTTTTTTTTGGTTAATCCTCACCCGAGGATATTTTTTCCATTAATTTTTTTAGAGAAAGTGAAAGGGAGGGGGAGAGAGAAAGAGAGATTGGTTGCCTCCCACATGCAGTCTGGGGTTTGAACCTGAAAGCCAGGTGCCTGCCTTTGACCAGGAATTGAACCTGAGACCCCTAGGTCCGGTCCACAGGCGGATGCTCCCATCAACTGAGCCACACCAGCCAGGGCTGCCCCACCCAGAATTAGGTCTCAGGACTGCGGAACAAGGAGTGAACAGCATTAATAAGAGCTGTTCTTGCCAATACTGGTTAGACTTTCCGTTATGTTTAGCACTTTTACTGATATTGCAAATGCTTCCTTCCATTATACTTTGAGGCTAACATTTGTGCATAGAAAAGCTATACAATTTTTGTTTTAATATTTATTAGCGGTCATCTTAGTATATTTTTATTATTTCTAAAACAGTGTTTTCAATGGCCTGTCTTGCTCTTTTTTATTCCAGGGGATCATTCTTATCTGCAATTTTAATTGATAAATTGGCCTCCTTTTATAACTTCTATTTTCAAAATTTGTATTTACTTGCATTTCTAGAGACGTGTTAAAGAATAAAGGGAATGGTGGTCATTTTTTCCTTGTATGCATGTATGTCTGTATACACACATATACACATACACGTAGGTGCATAAAACCATGTTCAGCAATACCCATCTATTTCTGCTAAATATTAGAGACATATGTTCAATTTATCAAATGCTCCTTAGGCATTTTTAACACTTATGGAGCTGTTTATATAATTTTTCATCTCTTTTTAACTATTACTTTGTTCAGTTATATGAATAATTCTCCTAAAACTGAATCTGTATTTCTGGAATATAGCCTCACTTACTTGTGGTGTATTCATTTTTTAACATAATGCAGTGTGATTCTATTTGTTCTTATCTATACTAATAAAAGGGGAATATGCAATTTGGGCAGATGTCTTCTGGAAGACCTTCCAGACGTCCTTCCGGACAAAGCCGCAGCAGCTGAAAGGGCTGAGGCTCAGGAAGCCACAGGCGACTGTAAAGGGCCCAGGCTCAGGCCGGCAGTGGCATCAGCAGCAGAATAATGGAGGTGGCACCTTCCCCTGATCAGCCAGGTTGCCTCCCACAGGAGGAGGCCAGACTGTGGCTTAGGCCAGTGGCCAAGGCAGAGGTGGTTGGGGGAATCAGGCCAGCAGGGCAGCAAATTAGGGGCAATCAGGTTGGCAAGGGGCAAGTTAGGGGCAATCAGGCCAGCAGTGTGGCAAGATAGGGGTGATCAGGCTGGCAGGCAGAGGCAGTTAGCCTAAACTGGCAGTCAGACATCCCCTTAGGGGCCCTAGATTGGAGAGGGTGCAGGCTGGGCTGAGGAACCCCTGTGCATGAATTTCATGCACTGGGCCTCTAGTTAATTCATAAAATGTGCACCGATATTCATAAATAAGATTTTTAAGAGTAATTTTTGTGTGTGTTTTGTGTGATCTTTGTCAGTATTGTGCTGGCTTTATAAAATAATTTGGAATCTTTCCTTACCTGTGATCTGATACTGTTGGTACAGTTTAAATGACATTGGAATGATCTCTTCCTTGAAGGTTTAATATAAGTTGAAACAGCCAAACCTGGATGTTTTTTGGAGAACACTCAGTTTCTTCCGTGATCATTGGTCTGTTGGAGTTTTCTAGTTCTTCTGGAGCCAAACTGATGGTTTATATTTTCTCAGAAAACTATCAGTTTTGATTGGTTTTCAACTGAATTTGCATGTGGTCAAACATAGTATCCTCTAAGGATTCTATTTTCCCTGTAGCAGTGGCTAATTCCCATTTCTAATGTTCAGTTTCATGTATTTGGCTATTAGGTTATCTAGACTAAAAAAAAAAAAAAATCATCATATGACACCTTACCCCCATGCCCCTACAAGCTGTCGGAGCTGATGCACATGTTCACAGCCCAGAACATAGAGCTGATGCACTATGTTCACATCCCTGGAACCAGGGATGAGGGTGAGGAAAGTAGCGAGGGAAGGGCAGCCTGACATAGTCATTCATCAAACACGGAAAAGGTCAGAGAGCCTGCTCACAGAGTCCCTGGCCCTGAGCCCCTGCATCTCCTTTCCTAGCTCCCCGCACCCAGTTCAACGCCAGTTTCCACCCTGCCTTCAACACCCAGCTGGCGCCTCCTTCTCAGGGCAAAGTTGGCACCTTTCCTCCGACGTCCCAGGCTACTTTTTTGTTTAACTTTGAAATAATTTCAACATATTATAAGACAGGTAAAAGTATAAAACCAACAGAATTGGCCAGTGGTAACATTCTGTCATTTGTGTTTCAGATCTTGTTTGTTAAAAGTGCTACTGACAAATGAGAAGGCCTTCCTTTCCCCCTGTCCCAGCTCTCCTCCGTCTCTGAAGATAACTAGAAGCATAAACTTGGTAGGAATGCAACACGGCAACAGATCTGCATCCATGAGTCATAGATAGCATTGTTTTGTCATTGTTATTAACATTAAATTTTCGCTAATGGCAGTATTTTGCAGTTCCCCTTTTATTTGCAATATTGTTTTTGAGATTTATTCATGTTAATACGGAAATGATATTAAGGTACTTTATTAAGGTACTTTATTAAGGTACTAGAGCAGTGGTAGGCAAACTCATTACTCAACAGAGCGGCTCACAAGCCGCAGTTTGCCTATCATTGTACTAGAAGAGGATTTGTGCACCAATGGGGTCCCTTGGCCTGGCCTGCAGGGATGAGGCTGAAACCAGCTCTCTGCCATTCCCCAAGGGGTGTCACCCGAGACCCACAGCTGTCAAGTCACCACAGCTCAGTAGCTCTTGCGTTGAGCATTTGCCCCCTGATAGTCATTGCACATCATAGCTACTGGTCAGATGGTTGGATGGTCATGCAGTTGTTTAGGCTTTTATATATAGAGAGATAATTATAAAACACAAAATTCCCTAATCATATATATAATTAGAGGCCCAGTGCAAGAAATTCGCGCACTCAGAGGTGTCCCTCAGCCCATCCTGGGCCCTCTCATAGTCCGGGAGCCCTCAGGGGATATGCAACTGACACATGGATGTCCAACTGAAACTTTTGGTCATAAAATATGTACATTTCCAGCTTTAATTGCTATTGCCAAAATGTCCCCTGATGCTCTGTACTGCCGTTATTGTAGCATTTCTGAAGCTGTTGTCATGATCGCCTACCTGCCCCTTCCCCAGGAATTACCTGTGCACATGTGTGGGACTGGCACTCTCTGAGGCCTTGATAGATGAAAGGATGAGCTCACTGTCTGGTAGAAGAGACAGATTGAAATGGGAAAAGTACTTTAAAGGCTATGAGAACTCCTCTGGTTGCCATCCACGAAAGGCTTCATGGAGGAGGTGGCATTCAAATTGGGTTTTGAAGGGCAAGGAGACTCTGAATCAATGATGATGGAGAGGAGAACAAGGACTGGGCCGGAGGAGGAAGTGGATGGCACAGTTTGGACATGTTTGATTTGCTAGAGTAGTGGCTCTTAGCCAAGCAGGGCATGGGCAGGGTAGAAAAGAGGCATGGGCAGGGTAGAAAAGCAGAGTGTGTATTTTGTAAAAAACTTCAAGTTGATCTGACCCACCCTGCCCACCCAGGAGAGCCCCCGAGCCAGAGCAGAGGGTGAGGAAGGGCCAGGAAGCAAGAGGGCAGGCTTGAAAAGATAGTTTGTGTTGAAACCGGTTTGGCTCAGTGGTAGAGCGTCAGCCTGCGGACTGAAGGGTCCCGGGTTCGATTCCAGTCAGGGGCATGTACGTTGGTTGCGGGCACATTCCCAGTAAGAGGTGTGCAAGAGGCAGCTGGTCGATGTTTCTCTCTCATAGACGTTTCTGGCTCTCTGTTTCTCTCCCTTCCTCTCTGTAAAAAAATCAATAAAATATATATTAAAAAATCTAAAAAAGATAGTTTGTGCTTAATCCCAGGTGAGTCTTCCATGGCAAGCTCCGGGGAGCCAGTGAGAAGAGGCAGAATCAGAGCTGGGCTCAAAGATGATTCATCCAATGAGCAGGCAAATAGTCAAAATATCCAGCCCTGGAATAAGGCCTAGGCCCGGAGCCTGCTCACCAGGCTCTGTTGGGAATGGATCTGAGCTGCCTGGGCTGGATTTCCTTCCCGGACCCACAGGAGAGCTCTGGGACCTGAGTCCTCCTGCTCCCCCACTTCGCAGCCCTGTGAACCCAGGGCCAGGGGCTTGCACATTGCTTCCTGTCCCCTACGACCCCACGGCTCCATGCTGGTGCCTGAGCCAGGGCCCCAAGGAGCCCCTTCATGGAGCCAGGGCCTGGCTATACTGCGTCTCATCCCCCTGCCTCAGCTCAGGCTGTGCCCCCTAAGCACACCTTCAATGTTTGCCAGGGGTGGGATGGGGGTGGGTAATTCCAATCTTTCCAGTGCCTGCTGACCTTCAGCAGAACCCAGGTCTGGGCACCCTGCCCAGAGTGGAGAGGAAGGGGAGAAAACGCACGACCTTTACTTCCAGTCCTTTTGTCTTAAGCAACTTCAGCAAAACCACCAGCAGTGCAATAGCAGGTGAGCTGGGGATGTGCCCGCTAAGCTCAGGGGAGGAGCACTCCACTGGGGTCAGACTACTGTGACGAAGGGGGTGGGGTAGGGGGAGAACAGTCGGGTTCTGCCACTTCTGTGCATGTGTGTGGTTACTACCTCTCTGAGCCTCAGATTCTCATCTATCAAGTGGGCCACTCACACCCACTCTGCCTTCCCCTGGGGTGTGCAAAGGATTAAAAAGGAGGGATAAGGAATGTCAGGTGGCTAGTGGCACAAGGACTCAGGCCAGTGACACTGTGCAGGCTTCTGGTACCTGGGAGGGTCTCCCCAAAGCCTGGCCTAATTCCCAGGCCTGGGCACACTAAGTCCCAGCCCAGGGACTCCTCACCCCCAACACTTGTGTGCTGTACCCCCATGCTTGCCAATTCCCCCAATACCCTCTGAGAAGATGTCCCCCTGTGCCAGGTCTCCAGGCATCTCAAGTTCTTTTGAAGGGAACAGCTCAGTTCAAAGAGAGCTTGGAGGAATCAACATTGTTGGTCAGCACTACCAGCCTAGCAACCCCTGGGCAGTCCGCCACGGAGCAGGTAAAGGGGCGAGCACATAGAAAGAAGGGGGCTCTCAGTCACTAAGCACATGCTGGGCACCTCTCTGCTTCCTCCCATCCACCCTCCGAAGGCCCTGTGCTGGGATTACTTCACCGTGTTGTGAAGGGAAGATTCACAGAAGAGAAGTGAGCAGGCATGAAGCAGGTGGGAACCCAGCTCCTCAGTGCCTCCCAGGATTTGCCTTGTCCTCTGTGCCCCCGAGCCCTCCACAGCACAGCTGGTCTCCCCCGGAGCCCAGGGTGAGTGTCCAGTGCCTTCTGTGGCATTTCCAGCCTATCATCAATCACCTGCCACTCAAGACACCCCAGGTGATGGCGCCTCTATATCAAGAACTCAACACAGCCGTATCCCAGGCCAACCGGCCATATGTCTCTCTCTGAAGACTTCAGGATGCCTTGCTCTCTGCCAAGACCCCATGGTCTGAGGCCAGTGTCTCTCTGATTGGACTCGATTGTGAACAGACTCAGCCAGTTTTGGGAGGAGACTCCTGTCCCCAGGGCCACCTTCCTTCGTGAGACCACTCAGTGCTGGGGAGGAAGGCTTGGCTTCCCGCTGGAAGCTGGCCTGGCCCCTTTGCTTCTGAGGATGACAGAGCCCCTGACTTGGCATGAACAAGGGTCTGCAGGCCCAGGTGGTGTTGTATCTCCGCCACCCCCGGCCCAGCTCTTCTGAGCGCGTCGAGAGGGTGCGGGTGCAAAACCGCAGAGTTGAAGGGTGGGAAAAGCAGGCGAGAGTCTAGGACACTTGGATCCTGGTTTTCTAAGTAGGTTCAGGCTTTGTTTCCTTTGGGAACATTACCAATCACCAGGAGGAGGAAGGAGGTGACAAGGGGGCACCCCCTGTTCTCTCACCCTGCCTCTATCTGTTTCAGCCCCAGCCCCAAGAGTGCTGGGAAGCAACACGGCAGCTCAGGTGCCTCCCATCCCTGGAAACAAAGGGCGCAGAGTTCTGGCCACAGGTGATCTTCTAAAGAACCACCCTCGGTTGGCCCAGAGCCATCCAGACAGATCTAGAACAAGAACACATCACACCTCTAGAGCTGCCCTCCCCATGCCTCCTATTCTCATCTCAGCTCCATGATCTTGTTTTGCATGAGTTGCACCAGCCAACTCATGGGCAAGAACAGGGATCTGATGACACCACTCATGCAGGTAGGTGCATAAGCTGCGAAAGCCATGCTCTCCCAGGAGAGGGAAGAGGCATGAATGCTGGGCCTGCCTCAGGCAAACAATGCTCTCACTGCTGCTGATCTCACCTGAAGCTGAGCACTTCCCCTAAGCACTTTGGCTACAGCAGTTCCCACTCGAGGCCCTGAATGCCCTGTGGGCTGCCATCTTGGACAACCTGTGCAAAGAGCTCCCGGAACCTTATTCCCATTATCTCTATGGTTCTCCCACCAGCTGCTCTTCAGGAAGAGAGTCCACGGGATTAGAGATTCAATGGGGAGGATATCTACCTATAGGAAGGTCCGCCGTGCTGCCATTCACCAGCATTTTATGGAAAACCTATTAAATATCACAGGTATTGATGAGGAGGTCCTTAGGGCCAAGACACAATCTGAAGTGGGTGCGGGGGGATGTGGGGGAGAGACTGCCTTCCAAGCCTAGAAGTGTGCTCCGGGCTGGCCTGGGGGTAGAGGGAACAATCACCGCTCCCCCCCTGGAGGTTGGGAACAGATGGCTTCAAATGAGCCCCGAGTCTCCAGGAATAACACTTCCCATTTCTAATAAGCACTTGACAGGTTTCCAAAGCCCGCCCATCCATCTGGGGACGGTGTTTGCATCCCCAGCTGTCAGGTAGGGAAACTGAGGGCAGAGTGCCAGCCTCCAGGGGCTCTGGTCCAGAACGAGGTGCCATGTTCTGCAAGAGGCTGTCTTCCCACAGCCCAGAGGCTTCTGCCTCTGCCTCTGCCTCTGCCTGCCTCTGCCTCTGTCTCTGCCTCTGCATGCCTCTGTCTCTGTCTCAGCCTCTGCCTCTGTCTCTGCCTCTGCCTCTGCCTCTGCCTCTGTCTCTGTCTCTGCCTCTGCATGCCTCTGTCTCTGTCTCTGCCTCTGCCTCTGTCTCTGTCTCTGCCTCTGCCTGCCTCTGTCTCTGTCTCTGCCTCTGCCTGCCTCTGTCTCTGTCTCTGCCTCTGCCTGCCTCTGTCTCTGTCTCTGCCTCTGCCTGCCTCTGTCTCTGCCTCTGCCTCTGCCTCTGCCTCTGCCTCTGCCTCTGCCTCTGCCTCTGCCTGCCTCTGTCTCTGCCTCTGCCTGCCTCTGTCTCTGCCTCTGCCTCTGCCTCTGCCTCTGTCTCTGCCTCTGCCTCTGCCTCTGCTTGCTGGGAGGGACATGCCACCACTTTCCTGGACTGTGAGGCAGTGGCCTTCCTCCTGGAGAAGGGCAGGCAGGGACCCTAGTGGCACCCCAGCAGAGGAGCCCGACACATGGCAGATCCTCTCCCCTCTCTGGCAGCCGGGTCTCATCTGGTTTCCTGGGAACCCCAACCTCTCCCACAGGCCACCCCAGTGATTACTGGGGATCCTCATGCAGCCAGGGCCTGCCATGATCCCCAGGAGCCAGCTTCTGAGCTCTGTGCTCAGAGGGTGTGTCTGAAACACACACAAGGTACCTCCCTTCCACTCAGAATAACGGGCTGGGCAGAGCCTCCGTCCTGCGATGCTCTGCCATGGGCCCCTCCTGCTGTGGGCACCGCTGCGGGCACCAGGCAGGAGAGATAGCTGCTCTAGGCTCCAAGGAGCCCCTTGGAATTGTGTGTCCCCTGTGGCTGCACAGGAAGATGACCCAGTCACTTGGGCCCCCTGTTCAATTTGCTTCTTTCCTACATAACTTGAAAACGTATCTTAAAGGAAGAGAAAATTCTGGGACTGTTATTGTTACTGACACCCCCTTCACCAACCAGGAAGCGATCAGGGCCTCCTCTTACCAGGGCTGGGGACTGTGGGGGGAGAGGGAAGGGAGGAGGAGGAGGCCTGGTCCAGTCTGCCCTGTGGTGGTCGGGGAGTCAGGAGGCCTGAATGCAGGTAAGAGACCTGCAGAAACGTGCCTCATTTTCCTCATCCACCCAGTGAGGCTGGCCGGCTCCAGCCCTAAAATACCTCTCTCTCCCCACCTCAGTTTTCCTCCAAAGAAAGGCATGTGCCCCATGGAGAGTGAGGACGATGTGAATTCGGTAAAAGATGCCCTCCAGGGCGAAACCCCGGGTCCATTTCTCCTGGGGACAGGAGTTGGGAGAGAGCAGGGATGAAGGGATACACCACGAGGGTGATGCTGAGAGGAGGCAGGCTGGCCAATGTGGTCCTCCAGCCTCTTCTCCAGCAGGCGTGGGCTGTCCCCATCCTCCCCCCACCCGCCCGGGAACCGCCACTTGGCTTCCATCAAGGCTGGAATAGGAGCCTAAAGCCTGGAACTGGGCACCCTCTCCCCGAGGCCCATATACCTACACTCAGATGAGCATTTTTCATGAGCGATTTTTTCCTGTCCCCAGACAATTCAGATCCCTACAGTGTTCCCATGGCACCCTGGAGCCCCATGAGCAAGCTGTAACTCCGTCCTCAGGGATGAGGAAAGGGGCGCTGGGCGGGGGAGTCCATTCCAGACTGGACTGGAGGTCTAGAGTGTAAGACTGGCCCCTGTCCCTCCCGAGAGCATTGGGTCAGGGCAGTGCCTGGGAGGCCAGCTCGGCAGAACCTGCTAAGTGGTCTCCGCGAAGCCACAGCACCCCTGACCCTCAGGCTCCCCAGGTCCATCATCCAAATGCAAACGTTCTCTCTCTAGGCCAAGGCGAGGATGCAGGCAGGAGGCTTTCTCTAAAAGCCTGGGAGAAAAGGCAGCGGGGCCCCAGGAGACCAGCCTACTCAGCATAAAATGCGACCCCAGCCGGCAGCTCAGAGGCGAAGCTGTGGTACCTCCTCGCAGCAGCGGCTGCGCGCACCCCTCCCTCCCAGCTCAGCCCGAGTGGGCGGCACAGCCCGGGGGAATCCCTGGGTGGGGGTGGTCCAAGGAGACAACTCCCAACTGGCTGTCAGCCGGAGGCCGGGGACCCCCAGGCAAGCCTCCGCACCCTCCTCCCTCTCCCTCCTCCCCCACCGCCCAGTGAAGACGGTGGACCCAGACACGGCCACCCGGCCATCCGCCCTCCCATGTCTGCGGCTCATTCCATCCGCCCGCCCCTGGGTCCAGGCTGGGCCACAGCCAGCGAGGCCACGGCGTGTGGCGCAGTCGCCCCCAACCCCACCCCCTCCCACTCAGAGGCCCCTGAAAGCACAGAGCAGGCAGCCCTCCCCTACCCCCATCCCCTCCCTGGAAAACCCGGATTCTGCGCTCCCTCTCCCAGCCGGATGCCTGGCTCCAACCACCCGGGTGCTCACCACTTCTGCGCCCTCCGCCACGGCCCAGCCCCAGGCAAGGTGTTCAGGCCGCGGAGATGCGGTGACAGATGCTGGCTCCAGATCTGGGAGGAGACTGCCGCCGGGTCCTCCTCCTCACCGGGTGGGTGAAGCCAGCCCCGATGCCAAGGGACAGTCTGCAAATTCCCCCCTGCATCACCCCCCTGCATCACCGCGGGAGCGGCATCCTGGCTCCTCCCAGGCAGGAGCCAGCCCTGGCCCAGCTCCAGGCTGCTCTGACCCTCCGCAGGGGAGGCGTGGGGTGGGGGTGGGGGGGTAGGGGGGCGGGGAGGGACCTGGGCGGGACCGTCTGATACCGAGGCCCATGCTCCGCCTCAGAGACCTAGCCCAGGAACCGTCTGCAAATTACCACCGCAACGCACAAGGCTGCTGGTCCCTGCCTGCCATCCTTTGGGCCTCGCCTGCTGTCTTGCTGCTCTCTGCCTACGCTCCTCCAGCTCTCACCCCACCCCAAGCTGTCCACGAAGACACGTTCCTTCCCAATCTCTCCATCCCTCCCAGGCAAAGCGTAAGAACAGAACACCAGGAAACGCACAACCCCACAAAGATATCAGCACTCTGCCCCACCCAGGGACCAGCTCCTGGCACCGGCCCAGTAGCTGCTTCCACCTCCTTCTTCGGTAGCAAAGGGAAGTTCCTCACACTGGCCACAGCCCCGCTCAGGAAGTCCAAGGGACTGGGCTGGGTCGTTTCCAATTTGCTGTGGGGCACAGTCCTGCAGGTCTCCAGTGTCATCAAAATCCTGGCCACTCGACTAGAGGGGACTTGTTTGGAAGCAGGATCCAGTGTTTGAACCTCCAAAGACCAGTGTGAAAAGTAAGGGGCAGTTGTCAACAGCCATTCTCGCTCTGTCCCAGGGAGGGGCCTAGGTGTGTTTATCTAACAGATATTATCCAGTACTCGCTGCACAAAACTAATGAAAGAGGAGGGCTGCTAAACAGATGTGAACGTGGCTCTCAGTCGTGTTATAATGGGAAGAAACTGTTAGAGATGTTAGCAATATAATAAGAAAGTGATAGAGGAAGCAGTGTGCACACAGGGTTAAGGGGGCGGGGCTCAAAGGGTAGCTATGCTTGCAGGGGTTGGTGCCCCAAAACCAGCAGCATAGCGCCCCCTGCAGGTGGGCACACCCCGATTATGTATGTCTCTCCTTGCCATGCACCTGCCTCCCACCCCCATCTTCTACCCTCTGGTTTTTCTGACCCAGCCTCTCTACGAAAATTCAAAGTGAGCCACAAGATACATTCTGTCAAGATCTGTCTGTTTCTCCTCTCACTCACCCACTCATTAGTTTTATTCTTTCATGGGACAGTAAGGCTTTTGACCATCTATTGTATAGGAGCAAGAGGGCATCAGGGGTGTGGTTCTAACCCTGGCTCAGCTGTTAGCGTGCTGTGCAATCTTGGGTAACTTGCTTGATCTCTCTGTTTTCCCTCTCATCTATAATAAAGAAAGCATTTGGGCTAGTTGGGGGCCTAAGGTACCACTGATCTAAACATTTCTAATTCTCTCTTATAGGATAACAAAGATAAGCCAGGTAAAGAGCAGTGTTTAAGACTCTAGCTGCCTTGATTTGAATCACATTGGGCCACTTAAACATAGGACTTGACCTCTCTGAGCTTCATTCTTTGCATAAATAAAATGGGGGAAATAATAAAAACAACCTTAAATTGTGAGGATTAAATGAGATATTGCATACAAAGTAGGTGATGTTCAGTAAACATTAGTTGTTGTGTTGTTGCTACTGCTGTTCTGGTACTGGGGCAAGAGTAGAAACTGGACAGAAGCAGTTTGTCCTCTGCCAGCTTCCTCATGACAAGTGTCTGACTCCAGGGAGGAAGAACCAAGGATCTTGTGCCTGGAGGTGATTGCTGCTTCTTTAGAAAGGCTCTGTGTTAAGTGGGGAGAGCATGGTCTTTGGATACAATTGTACCTTGATTTAAATCTGGGTTCTGCCTCTTACTTGCTGTGTGACCTTGTACTAGTTACTTAACCACTCTGAGATTAATTTTCACAACTGTAAAATGGGCATCATATGCAACCGAAAGGAGCCAAATCATAGTACCTAACTCAACGAGTGACTGGGACTAATACAAATAAGTTCTAGGCAAAGGAATGTGAATGGAAGGGATATGTTTGCTTTTGGGACACATTCTTTACTCTTTCACTTTTAACCCTCACCCAAGGACATGTTTAGAGAGGGAGGAAGGGTTGAAGGAAGGAGGGATGGAGGGAGGGAGAGAGAGAGAGAGAGAGAGAGAGAGAGAGAGAGAGAGAGAGAGAGAGAAGAATGAAACATCGATTGGTTGCCTTCCATAGAGTCCCTGACTGTGGATCAAACCTGAAAGCCAGGTATGTGCCTTGATGGGTAATCAAATGGGCAACCTTTTGGTGCATGGGACACCGCTCAACCAAGTGAGCCACTCGGCTGGGCCACACTTTTAAAAAGAAGCTGCATGCTGTCCACTTCCCCTTGTGCAAACTGCATTGTGGGCATGGGGATGGAGGTGACGGACAGCTCTGATGATGCCAACAAAGTCAACACCCTAGGGTTGGTCAATCAACAAGACATTAAGAACCTGAGTTCATGCTGACCTGGAGGAGAAGAGCCCTGGACTGCTGACCACCTTGATCTCTACGACAGCAGCTGAACCAGTAACCTCACTGATAATCCTAGCTTCCTGATTTTCAATCCACAGCAGATGAGCAGGGGCATACTGGACGGAGAAAGGACATTAAAAAAAGAAGGAAAAAAAGAAAAAAGCAAGCATCATGAAATCAGCAAAAGTCAAGATCAAGAGGAAGTAGGACAACTGTGAAAACTCAGAAGTTTGGGGCCATTTGGTTTAGAGTCACTCCATGAGGCTTGGGGACATCATTGTATTCCAGGGTAATATTAGAAATATGCTACTGACAACAACCCTGAATTGAAGAAATACAATGTTCTGATTGAAATTTTATTTTAAAAGGAAAGCAATTATCCTATCTAATAAAGAGGGAATATGCTAATTGCTCATCACTCCATCACAAAGATGACTGCACCCACAGCTGAGGCCAAGTTCCCTTAAGGAATCTTAACGAGCAATCAGCAGGGACCTGAGGCTACACCTCCCCTGACCCCATGGGGCTTGAAAGGGGGCCTCAGACCTCCTCCCCCACCCCAGCACCAGGCCAGGGGGCCTCAGGCCATGCTCCCCACCCAGCAGGGCTTGACAGGGGACCTCAAGGTGTACCCCCAGTACTGGGTTGGGGGAACTCAGGCCGCATCCCCCGCTCAGCAGGGCTTGGTGAAGGACTTGAGGCTGCACTCTCCTGCCAGTGGGGCTTGACAAAGGTAGACTGGCCAGGTCTGGATCTAGCCCAATGGGGGCGGGTCTCGGTCTCACTCGATTTTGAGGCACATGTGGGCGGGCAGGGACTTGACTCTGGGTCTCCCTTTTAATGTGCACAAATTTAGTGCACCGGGCCACTAATATGATATATTTAGAAAGCATTTTTGAACAAAAATGGTTAACATAAATAAAACTTGTATGCTTCTGGGTAAAAATCTTCAGCATCTGAAAAACTCAGCCATCTAGATGATACTTTTTCTCAAGGGGCAGAAAGATTTCGATTCATTGATATTTATTTTTATCTTTCACTAGATTATAAATCCTGTGAAGGTCAGATGGTTTCTCCTTTTTCTTTTTATTCTTAGTATCCAGCATTGATACTTCTTAATGGCTGTGGAAGTAAAGTCTGTGTTACCTTGGCTGCCAGAGGCCCGCTAGCTGATTTGAAATGCTGATTAATGAAATTGCTGGGGGCCCTAGACCATTCCAGTGAAGAGCAGCAAAGGCCCAGCCTCTCTACCAAGAGCATGAGGCGTGCCCGGTGGTGCTGGGACCTCACCCCTGTTGTCTGCAAATCACTTCATCAGGAACTCTTCCCTGAGCTCGGAAAGATCTGCATGCACAACACTATTTATTGCAGAACAAATTGTAATTGCTTAAAACAAACACAGCTGTGCACAATCTACACTAGTGCATGTGGCCTTCTGCACTGCCCAGACCTGATGATCAGAAAAACTCAAAGCGAAAGGGGAAAGGTGGGAGACTCGGCAAAGAGTCCACAAGGTGTGTTCTCTGTTTCTCATCAGTTCAACTCCAGTGATTTAAGTTATTTTATTTTTAATGTGTCTATTGATTTTAGAGAGATGAAGGGAGCGGGAGAGAGGTGTAGAAACATCAATGATGAGAGAGAATCATTGATTGGCTGCCTCCCGTACGCTCCCAATGGGCATGTACCCTGACCAGGAATTGAACTGCAACCTCCTGGTTCATGGGTCAACGCTCAACCACAGAATCACACCGGCCAGGCCAACTCCAGTGATTTTAGGCTTTGGGGCAGGAGAGTCATCCTCGTGTCCCATCCATCACTCCAGGGCCTGGTGCTTTGTGAGACTGATAGGCAGGGAGTGAGTAGGGTGAGGTATGGGTACTTAGGGGGGATGGGAATGAAACTTTGCAGATTTTGCTGTAGAAGTCAAAATGCCATCTATGTCACTGTCAGGGACAGTATTTTCAAAGTAGAACCACCTCATTGTTCGTTCACACATGAAGTGACATTCCAGATACTCTAGGGCCGTGGTTGGCAAACTCATTAGTCAACAGAGCCAAATATCAACAGTACAACGATTGAAATTTCTTTTGAGAGCCAAATTTTTTAAACTTAAACTTCTTCGAACTCCACTTCTTCAAAATAGACTCGCCCAGGCCGTGGTATTTTGTGGAAGAGCCACACTTAAGGGGCCAAAGAGCCGCATGAGGCTCTCGAGCCGCGGTTTGCCAACCACGGCTCTAGGGTATCCCCTGTCCCCAAGAGCAAGATTGAGACTCGCCAAGACAGTGGGCCCACTGGGGAGCTGGGGCTTCTGTCACACACTCTAACCTGCCTTCCCAAATAGAAGAGGATTCAACTTCCACTAAGAAGGTAGGGAAGCAATGTATCTAAGTGGAAAACTACTTTCTAATCTCCTCTGATTCACCACACCTTGGGCTTAGGCCAGCCTCAGCTTTAGGTCCAGAGCGTAGCACAGACTCCTGGTTAGAAACTGGCATTCCTCCAGGTTGGTGAGGCCAGAGTGGAGAAATCAGGGCCTTCTAACCACTTAGCCCTCCACGGCAGAGACACTGGGCCTCCCCTCTCTGGCACAGCCCAGCCTCCCTGCCACCCCCCCTCCTGCCTCTGGCCTCGGACACAGCCCCACTCACCAAGACCCCAGTAGGCAGACGCTCTTAGCTAGCAGAAGTCCCTTTCACCAGTACTTCTCTCTTGGAAGAGGGGAAATCCATGATTGGTGCGAAGTCATTGTCAGCCACTCCCTACAGCCACCAGCAGTTATCAATATTGGAAACTTCTGATGGGCCAGGTCAGAGGCAAATGTTGATGACATCACAAAGGAAGTTCCACTGTTGTATTGGAATTCTGATGACATTTGAGAGGGAGGCTTTCCCCAGGCAGAATTTACCTCAACAGCATTTCCAGATAGATCTGAGGAGGGAAGCCGGTGCTGCCTCACTTCAATTCTATCTTGACCCTGGCTGATGCCCTACAGGATTAAGTCATTAAACCACACTTGGGTCCAGCCCGGCCAGTGTGGCTCAGTGGTTGAGCATCGACTTATGAACCAGGCGGTCATGATTCCCAGTCAGGGCACATGCCCAGGTTGCAGGCTCAACCCTCAGTAGGGGGCATGCCTGGGAGGGCGACCTATGATTCCCTCTCATCATTGATGTTTCTATCTCTCCCTTTTCCTTTATCTCTGAAATCAATTACACACACACACACACACACACACACACACACACACACACACCGGGGCCTTTGTGTTGATATGTTATTGAGGTTAAAGACCTTCCCCATCAGATCCTCCTGGGACAGAACATGCCTTTCCTACTGGGTTTCCTCTGGGCTCCCTGGCCAGGGTCCTGAAAGCAGCTGGGTTGTTGTGCTCATCACTGGGTGACGTTGGCAGCTGCTTTCCATAATGAACCCTGTCTTTGCTTTATAAACTATTAACTCCGTGAAATATAATACACATACAGAAAAGTGTATAGAAAATGAGCACTATAATGAATACTCATAAAGCAAGCCCTTGGGTAACCACTACCCAACACAAGAAATGGAGCATCACCACCAGGTATTTCCTTATTTCCCAATCACACCCCCTTCTCCTCACCTTTCTCCCACCTAGAGATAACCCTCTCCTCACCTTAGTGGTAATTTTTCCTTTCTTTTCTTTATCATTTTATCATCCCTCATCAATATAGTTTGGTTTGGTCTGTGTGTCTTATTAATATATTTTTATTTATTTCAGAGAGAGGAAGAGAGAGAGAGTGAGAGAGAGAGGGAGAGAGAGAGAGAGATCGATCAGTGATGAGAGACAATCATTGATCAGCTGCCTTCTGGTTCATGGGTTGATGCTTAACCACTGAGCCATGCTGGCTGCGCAGTTTGGTCTGTTTTCTAAGTGGGCATCCATGGAAACCATCTCTGTATACTTCATGTTGGGCTTCTTTTACTCAGCATTAACTGTTAAAGATCCGGTCATGCTGTCGCATGCAGTTGTTGTTTATCCATTGCTGTTGCTGTGTGTGCGCCCTAAGCTCCCTCCTGTGCCTGGCCTCTGTCTGTGCCACCAAAGGCGGGCATGAGGCACAGCTGTAAGCTGCCAGCCTGAGGTTTGACGGCATGCCCCAACACAAACACAGAGCCCGTTGACATGAGGGGGAGAGGTTTTTTTCTGATCCAGATGTTTAAAGAAATTTCTATCAAATCACTAGCTGCCCACAAAGCTAATGGAACAGGGACGTTGGTGGCCACATACAACCAAAAGTGTAAATTGTACAAAATTAGCTCAGAAAAGACTTTCAGCACACAACACCTGCTACTACAACAAGCAGCCACAGCAAACCCCGAAGAGAGGAAGAATCTGATTCCCACAGAGTTGCCATATTATAATATTCAAAATCTCTAGTTTTTAACAAAAAAAAATTATGAGGCATTGAAAGAAACAAACAAACAAAAAATATGGCCCATATGTAAGAAAGCAAGTGATTAAAAGACATTGTTCCTGAGAAGCCCAGACATTGGACTTCCTTAAAAAGATTTTAAATCAACCATTTTAAATACACTTAAAAAGCTCAAGAAAACTGGGAGAATGATGTCTCACCAAACAGAGAACAGCAATAAAGACATAGAAATTAAAACAACAGAAAAGCCCGGCTGGCATGGTTTTGTGGTTGGGCATCGACCTATGAACCAGAAGGTCAGGGTTCGATTCCTGGTCAGGGCACATGCCTGGGCTGTAGACTCCATCCTCAGTAGTGGGCGTACGGGAGGCAGCCAATCAATGATTCTCTCTCTCATTAATGTTTCTATCTCTCCCTCTCACTTCCTCTCTATTTCACAGAGTTAATAGTTTATATATTAAAAAAAACAACAACAAATAGACATTCTGAGGTTGAAAAGTATAATAACTGAAATTAAAATCTCACTAGATGAGTTCCACAGCAGAATTGGGGGACCAGGGGTGTCGGGCATCCCTTGCAGTTCCAGAACCATAATTTGGGAGAAGGGGGCATGAAAAATAAAAATGACTGAGCCCTTGTTCAAAAATTATGAAGAATGTCAAGACATCAGAGCATTAGACCATTAGCATGGGGTGCTTCTGGGCATGGGGCCTATACAACTGCCTACACAGATCAGAGGTTCCCAGGGTAGGGCTAATGGGGGAAGGGCTACTAGAAACTTAGTCAAAGAGAGTGAGGAGGGGGCATGACTGGCATCAACCATTTTAAATACACTTAAAAAGCTCAAGAAAACTGGGAGAATGATGTCTCACCAAACAAAGAACAGCAATAAAGATATAGAAATTAAAACAACAGAAAGGCCCGGCTGGCATGGTTCAGTGGTTGAGCATCGACCTATGAACCAGAAGGTCAGGGCACATGCCTGGGTTGCAGGCTCGATCCTCAGTAGAGGGCATGAGGGGAAGGACTGGCATCCCATCTCTCAGCTTGGTACCTGAGGACAGGCCAACCAGTCCTGTGTCTTATAGGAAGGAGGTTGGGAAGGAGAATGGGCAGAACCAGGGACAGTGGAGGTGACCTGGTGCCTCAGTGTGTCATTTGTCCAGGGGAGGGTGCAGGAGTTTCCTGTAGCTCAGGTCAACCTTGGGGAGTAGCTGGGGAGGGGATTACAGTGGTGGGCCTCTGGGGTTCACGTTGCCAGGGTATGTTGGGAAAAGTGTAGCCAGAAAAGCTCTTTCCCAAGACAACTCAACCCCTCACCCCATTTGGAAGCCTGTTCCCCAAGAGTCACTGATCACCACAGGAAGCCTTCACCAAGAGTCTAGGCCTATGCCTGCTCCCCTCTAGCTCTCATTTCCCTCTTAACTCCCCACCGCCATCCTGAGGTCAAACCCTGGAGGTGAAAGCCCTCTGAGGGGGGAGGGAGAGAACGCAGCCCTCTCTCTAGCCTTGCTTGGCATTGAGGGCAGAGGAAACTTGCCCTACATTTACATATGATGTTTAACTTTTAAATTGGCTTGGACTAACATGGATTCTTAATAACTGAAAAAAACCTGGGAAATCTGATCAGGAAACTAAGAATCTACCAGGAATATTGTTCAGGGCCAGGAGAAGAGATTTGACCACGCATAGTTGAAGGCAGAGATGCGAGACAGAGCAAAAACATTTCCTGTTTGAGTCCTGTCAGATTCAGACTTTTCCATAAACATGTCCAGAAGGGTGGAAAGCCAGGTGTTAGACAACAGTCAGGTGCTGGAGTTCTGTTCTAGGAAAAGAGGGACTTTTAGTGGAAGGAATCATGATGTCCCCATGCAGCCTGCCCTCTGAGTCTCTAGCCCAGTGGTCAGCAAACTCATTAGTCAACAGAGCCAAATATTAACATTACAACGATTGAAATTTCTTTTGAGAGCCATTTTTTTAAAACTTAAACTTCTGTCACTTCTTCAAAATAGATCCTCCAGGCCATGATATTTTGTGGAAGAGCCACACTCAAGGGGCTCACAAGCCGTGGTTTGCTGACCACTGGTCTAGCCCATCCAGAGCCTTGTCACAGGCAGACCCACCCATGGACCCAGCACCTACCCAGCTCTGGCAGACAACTCTGTCCTCAGCCTCCTCACCCTGTACCCCCAGAGTATAAGCGTCTCTGGGCACAGAGACCCAGCCTCCCTCATCTCTGTACCCCACAGCACTAGTCTCATCAAAGTCAAAGCACTCCTCAGAGCCAGGAAGCTTCTATCACCCCCAGAAGTCTTGTTGGGGTGATGACAGGGGAACTGGACCAGGGGGCAGGTGCAGGATGAGGAGGGAAATGGAGAAGGGCAAGTAGGGTGGCCAGCTTGTCCCAGGACTGTCTGTCATCCTGGGCCATCCAAGACGGTGGTCCTAGGGGCAGGGACAGGAGTGGACAGCAGGTAAGAAATGGCAGCTGGGGGGGGGGGTAGCAGGAGCAGCCTTCCCTTTGTATCTCTGCCTTTTGCTTTTGATGGAGAACAAAGCCTCACTCTGCTGGGAGGGGCTCCTTCTCAAGCTGGGAGGGTGGTGTGTGTGTCTATGTGTGTGTGTTTGTGTGTGTGGTGCAAGTAAGTCTCTCTCCCCTACTCCCTCTCCCCCTCCCCCCCTCCACACACACAGCAGGCCTGCCCCCTCCTTCAAAGCCCCATGGGAATGACTCAGCAGGAAAGCCAGGCCTGGGCCTCACTCAGCTCCAGTGCAGCTGCTGGGCCCCCTAACACCCCCTAACTCACTCCCTCTCTCCTCCCAGGGGCACAGATCTCTCTGGCCCAATCACAGGGCGTGAGACTTCCCAGGCTGAGGCCCTGCGATCTAGCCGTGGTGGCTGGGCCCTCACTGACCCCATTCCTGGGCTTCTCCCCTGGGGAGCTGACATTTACGGTTGGTGTCATGTGCTGGGCACTGTGCTAGCGCCTCCTCACCCTTTGCAGTCCATGCTGACGGTCTCCATCCACAGATTCAGAAAGGGAGGTACAAGAGGCCAAGTAAGAGCCCCAGGTCACACCTTCACACTCACTTCTGACCGATGTGCAGGCCCACGCGGGCTAACATGCACACACAGACACGCCCTAGAGGACACAGGTAGCAGCAGATAAAGCACGCAGCGGCGGAAACAGCTGTGCTCAGCCCAACAGGCACAGATGCAACTGCATGATGGGCCACCGGGCGGCCCCCAAAAAGGCCGAGGCGCTCTGTGTGTGCATGGATGTGAGCAGGTGCCGTGCCGCACAGCAATGGGGCTGGGAAAGGGTTTCGGCAACCCCTCCGCAGCCTGGGCCTGGCAGACACGCACAGCATTGCAGATGGGCCGGAGGACGCATGCGCACAGACAGGACCTAAAGCAGAGTGCAGAGCATGTGCCGGTGGCCTACCGCGTGTGCATGTGTGTGTGTGCGTGCATGCATGTGAATAAGCATGTCCTGAAATAGAGGCTGTTATCTGAGACCAGCTCTGGAAGGAGACACAATGAAGTGGTGACCACAGTTGCTGCGGGGGAGGGAAAAGAGACGGGGAGCAGGGGCGGGAAGTGACCCTGCACTGACTGCATCCCCGTGTTGTTCAGAGCTCACGCTGCCTTCTGAAGCGAGAAGCCATGGTTTAAAAAGCTTTATTGCGGTGTGGGAAGCACACGTATGATCTAAGGGCTCAGACTCTGGACCACAGGCGTGTACTGCCTTAGAAGAATCTGAGAACTAAGATGTTCGTGTGTGTGTGTGTGTGTGTGTGTGTGTGTGTGTGTGTGAATGTTTGGGTGAGTGAGTACAAGCATGCTGGCATGTGTGTGAGTATGTGTTTGTATGTAGGAGCAGATATGTATATAAGCTTTCAGAACTTCTAGCTCCTGCTCCCCAAGTCCTGATTCAGGATGTAGGCTGAGCAGGCCTTAACCCCTAACTGCCCTCCCAGCCCCCCCCCCCCCCCCCCCCCGCCTCCACTTCTCTCCCTCCTAGGTTGAAGAATGGAGCTGTGGGGGAGGTGAGCATGCTGCCCAGACAGACCTCCAGGTGCAGGACTCTCCCGGGAACTGGCTCTTGCAGAGGGAGGAGTTCCCAGCAATACCCTGATCTAGAAGCCCCGGGACTGGGGCGCAGGGAGGGAGGAGCCAGGTGGAGGACTAGGGAACTAAGGGCAGGGGTATGAGCCTCCCTTGCTAAGTGGAGGAATGACTGGGGGAGTGTGGGGAGATGGGAGATGGCAGAGCCAGTGTCCCTGAGATCAGGGATTGGGACATGGGGAGGCAAGCCAGGAGGCATGGGGCAGGCCTCTCAGGGGGCAGCTTTTTCTCTCAAGTGTCCACCCAAAGGGTAGGCCAAGTACGTGGCTTAATGCTAACATTACAGCAAGGTCGTGTTTTCTCTCCCTGCTCCAAGCTTATCCCTGATAAGCAGAGAGTCAAAGGAGGGGAGGGACAAGTTGGGGTGGGGTAAGGGTTGGGAGGAGAAACAATTACTGTTGCAAACATTTTCTTTTCTTTTCTTTTCTTTTTTTTAAGAGTTTTATTGAATTTATTAGGGTGACATTGATTAATAAAATTGTATAAGTTTCTCAACTGTACAGCTCTCTAACACATCATCTGTGTATTACTTTGTGTGTTCACCACCCCAAGTCAATCTCCTTCTACCACCATTTACCCCCTCTTTACCCTCTTCTACTTCCCCCACCCCCTTTCCTTCTGGTAATCACCATACTGTGCTTGTGCCCATGAATTTTTTTCCTTTTCCTAATCCCTTCACTTTTTGCAAACATTTTCTTGCCCCAGACATCTCCTCTGCCCTCTGGCAGCCTGCTTGAAATCCTGCCATCAGAATCCTACCTGGGGCAGATAACTCATGGAGGTGTTGTAGGCTTTATGGTCAGAGAGCTATTTCCATTCCCAGAGTTGCCACCTAAGAGCCAGAGGAGCAGGGCCAACGGGCTAACGGCTCTCGGGCTCCGTGGCTTCACCTGTCAAATGGGGATGGAGTACCTGAGTGCGGGGCTGGTGTGCGGGCCAAGTGGGGAACAGTGTCCATATGCAAACCTCCCTCACACCCTACGGTGCCTGAGGGCTTGAGGTCCCCTTCTCCCAGGACTAGGTAATGATCAGAGAAATGAGTGTGTTCAAAGTGGGAGAGGAGAGGAGAGGTGGGAGGGAAAGGCCTCGGCCCCCAAGAGATGTCTCCTGAGCAAGAAGGAGGAGACCCGTCAGAAAAATGCATTTCACAGCATCCGAGGCCTCTCTGCCCAACTCACCAAGGCAACCGCCTCCTGATCCCGCTGTGCAGCAGCTGCTGCTGCTGGGCCTCCCCCTCACTGCTCCCCTGGATTTCATTCTAGAAAGGGAGGGGAGGGGACAGTGCTGGGTGCATGGGGGATGTCAGAGTGGATGCCACAGCTGGACTGGCAGGATCGGGATTGGGGGCAGCTGGAAGAGTGATAATCACAGCCAAGCACAAATGTCATTTATACTCGGAGAGCACAATCCCTCATTACTGTCTTTGTGTAATTATTGTTTGGTGATCTTATGGTTATTAGGTTATTTTCCTGGCTAATTTAGTCTGAGGAGACTGCTAGGTTGAGGCACCCCCTGTAGGCAGATGGAACCTCATAGGCAAGATGGGGTGGAGAATTCTCATGGTTGTTGAATAACCATTTTCCTTTTCTTCCCCAGGAATTGGACCTACCTGGAATAAAGATGAGTTTCTCAGCTTCTTTCTTTCTATACATAGTCATATCACTAAGTTCTAACCAATGGAAGTATCATGAGTATCTCCCAGGGAGTGTCCTTAAGCAGAGAGATTACGCACTTACTCAGCCTTCTTTCCTGCTTTATACTACTGGAAGGTTGACCTGATGGCTGGAGCCTGAGCAGCCATTTTGGACCATGAGGGGGAAGCTGCATGCTAAGAATGATGGGGAAATGATACAGAAGGAGGCTCCGTCCTGATATCACAAAGGGCTTTGCCAGCCTAAACTACCACGTCCCCCCCATAATGATGAGAACAAGGGATGACAGAAGAGGGTGCTAGAAAAAGTTTGAGTCCTGCCTGATATTGGTTCTGGACTGTCTGCCTCTGGACTCCATTTATTTGAGAGGGCAATACATGTCTACCTAATTTACGCCACCACCATTATTGGGTTTCTTGCCCCTTCACAGCCAAACCAAATTCTAGGTGAACCCATGGTGAGTTTGTTCTCTCCTTCCCTGACTTGGAGAGGGGCAGGGAAAACCCCAGCTAAGCCTCTCTTGGTCTAAACCAGTGGTTGGCAAACTCATTAGTCAACAGAGCCAAATATCAACAGTACAATGACTGAAATTTCTTTTGAGAGCCAAATTTTTTAAACTTAAACTTCTTCTAACGCCACTTCTTCAAAATAGACTCACCCAGGCTGTGGTATTTTGTGGAAGAGCCACACTCAAGGGACCAAAGAGCCGCATGTGGCTCTCAAGCCGCAGTTTGCCGACCACGGGTCTAGACCTTAGAGTAGGGGTGTCGAACTCAATCAGAGAAGGAGCCAAAATCTAAAATCCAGCCTAAATCGCGGGCCGAATGGTTTACTGAACAGTCATAAACTGTCATTGTGATGGAAACGCAGCGGAGTGCAGTGATGACAGCGCGGTGCGGGCCACATTGCAAGGCCTGGCGGGACGGATTTGGCCCGCAGGCCTTGTGTTTGACACATGTGCCTTAGAGGCTTAGAGGATGTATATAGTGGTGGGTGTCAAAGATAATGTGGTCATTAAGTGGCCTGAGAAGTAGGGAGGAAGGGGACTGGGCAAGGCCTCTTTCTCCTTAGAGTCCCATAGGAATGGGATGAGGTCTGAAGATTCAGAAACAAGATGGTGACTGCGCTAACTGTATTGCTCCCCTGGGACTGTAAGCAACCAGAAGATACTGCTCAGCCCTCGCACATAGATGCTCAATGAGTATTTGTTGACTGGCTGACTTACTATACTGGACTAAGGAGCTTGGAGCAGAGACTGAAGAAGGCCAAAGCAATCTGGGGCTGGGGTGATGGTGGAGACCAGAAGGGAGATCCCCTAGGAGAGGATGGCTGAAGGTGGCAGAGGACAAAACTGGAGTCACATAATCTACTGTAGGCCCCTGCCCCAATAGTGCAGAATGCCCTCCCAGGGTCACCTGGGAAATCCTGGGCAGAGGTGCTTTCCAGCCAGAGATGCATGGCCACGTTCAGAACAGGGATTGTTACTGCATTCTTTCCAGAAGAGGAAGCTAGGTTCCAGAATTCCAAGGTCATTTGCCCAAGATCACTCACTAGGACACACTGGATTTGAATCCAGGGCTTCTGATCACAAACATTACCTTCTTTGGAACAAAGGATGTCGTTGGAGATTTCTGGCTCTAATGGCTCTTTCCCTTGACATTCCTAGGCCAATACTAAGGTCCTGGCATCATTTAGAAAAGCCTTGAAGTGAAGAGGAGGTGGGGCAAGGCTGGGAAGTGGGTATCAATCAACCTTTCAACAGACTGGAGGGTGGCAGACCAATGCGCCCAGCACTGCAGATGCCCCAGATAGTCCATTTGCATGGAAAGAAGTGCCCCAAACCAAGATGCTTTACTGCCATCTACTGGAAAGTTGACACAATTACCACACAAATTTGTGATTACCGAGGTTTGAAAACAATGCCCCGAGGAACTGTAAAGTGCAGAGCCTGACCAACTGGGTAGGCAGTCCTAGATGCATCTTCTCTTACTTGAGAGAATAAAAAATGACAGGGTCCCTGCTGCCATGTCTGCTCAAGTCCTGCCTGCATCCTTCTTGCCTGTGGCTCATACAGAGGATCTGTAGCAATCTGTCTCCCATAGTTTTGTCACCCAGGCCTCTGAAGAGCCCATTCATTCTTCCCTCCACTCTGTGCACATATCCTGAATCGCTTCTATGGGCCAGGTTACATGCCAGATAGTGTGGGTACCACATGGACAGAACCTAGTCCCTACTCTTCCTGAGGGCACAGTCCAATGGAGGTCAAGGGTTATAGAAATGAAGTAAGGTATACTTGCCTGTCTGGATCAAATAAAGTATGCCTATCTGTCCTGGATGATTCGGGTCCTTCACCATGTACTAGCTGTCAGCTCTTAAACATTTTCCTAAGCCCCTGGCTCCTGTCCTGTAAGATGTGGCTAATGGACCATGAGGCAACATGCTTAGTATGAAGGAGCAACAAAATAGAAAGGGTCTGGGTCCCACACGTGAAACCTCTCCGCCAGTTCCAGACAGGTGCCTTGAAACTTCTTTAATGTGAAAGTGAAGTAAGCTTCTATCTCCTTCTGCTCCTTTCTATTCTCTGGTCCCACGTGACACTTTTGCAGATCTGTTTATGTTAACTCTACTTCCCATCCTACCCACTCCTGGTCTCCAGCAAAAAGCCCTTTCCCTCTTCGCCCCTCTTCTGACTGGCTAATTCATGCTAATGTGTAAAATAGGGGTGTCGAACTCAATCAGAGAAGGGGCCAAAATCTAAAATCCAGCCTAAATCGCGGGCCAAATGGTTTACTGAACAGTCATAAACTGTCATTGTGATGGAAACGCAGCGGAGTGCAGTGATGACAGCTCGGTGCGGGCCACATTGCAAGGCCTGGCGGGACGGATTTGGCCCGTGGGCCTTGTGTTTGACACATGTGGTGTAAAAGATCGACAACAGCACAATACGTTACCTCTCCATAAGGAAAATGGGCTCTTTATTTCTATGTCCATGTGAGGGTTGACGGGTGAGAGACACAGAAGGAAAAACACTGGGTGAGGCTTGGGCACTGAGACCAAGTGGCCTGGATTTTGTTTCTGCTGCCAGCAAGCTTTACAATCTGGGCCTACCTTGTAACCACTTTGGGCCTCCGCTTCCCCCTCCACAAAACAGGAATCAGCCTTTCACTACACAGAGCTGTTGTAAGGGTTAACTAAAGTAACCAAGGCGAAGGCACCTGGCCCTCTATCAACCCTGCACATAATGGGGGTCAGTAAACACGAATATTTGTTTCCTTGAATTCTGTTTATCCACTGCTCCCTCTAGCCTGTTTTTTAAAGGTCAGGTATTGAAGTCTAATTTACATACAGTAACATCCACCCTTTTTAGGGCTGTAGTTTTATATAATTAGACAAACATAGTCATGTAACCACCATCACAACCAAGGGATAGATTTCCAAATAGTTCCCTCATGCCCCTTGGTCCCCCCAAATGGTTTCTTATTTATTCTATTAAAAAATATATATATATATTTCATTGAATTTTTACAGAAAGGAAGAGGAGGGATAGAGAGTTAGAAACATCAACAAGAGAGAAACATCAATCAGCTGCCTCCTGCACACCTCCCACCAGGGATGTGCCTACAACCAAGGCACATGCCCTTGACTGGAACTGAACCCAGGACCCTTCAGTCCATAGGCTGACACTCTATCCACTGAGCCAAACCAGTTAGGGCTCTTGTTTATTCTAATATTTATTATTGAGCACTCACTGTATGCCAAGCTCTGGGCTGGGTCTAGATTACAAAAATGAAATGACGGATAAATCTGTGTCCTTGGCGTTTAGAGTCTATCAGACACAAAGGGGCAATAAACAGGCTAACAGAGGCACCAGCAAACAAAGCCATCACAGAGGCAGTAAGCGCTATGCAACAAGCAGGGTTATTTGGCAGCTGGTAGGTGAGGGTCATTTCAGTGGAAAGGACAGGGGCTATTGAGATGGGATCTTTGTCACTTAAAATTCACGACAAGGTATAGTTCTAATTAATTGATTGATTGATTGATTACGCACACAGGGAATCTGAGGCTCAGAGAGGCTAAGGAACTTGCTCAAGGTCACACAGCCAATGAATGGGAAAACAGGTCAAAGCCTACGCCAAAAGCTCATGCTTTTTTCATCACACCACACTGCCTCTCTCCTGGGCCTCGGTCACCTCTGCTGGAACAGGGCAGGAGATGGAGGCAGGGCTGTGAGCTCTGTGTGGCCTGCTGTTTTACGACCATAAAACCATTTTATAGAGTCCTCTAAAGAGCCAAGGGCACTGCAGTGACCTCATTCTCCTGGCCTCCCGTTCCTCCTCCTCCTCTAATTGAGATGTTAACCTTCCTTTTTGTTCCCTCCCATCCAGGACACCTGGCATCATAGAATTCTCAAGGAGACAGCTGGTCATTCCCCCCTCCCCCAACCCCTACCCCTACCCAGCACTTCCTATGGCCTTCGACCTTGGTCATGAAGACATACACCGATGTGTGTCAGATGAGCATGTACTCTCTCAGCCCCCCTTTTCTTTCCTCTCTTCATTTCCCTCTCCTCCTATCTGCTCCTCCTCTCCCCCTCCCATGCCTCCTCTTCCCCCCTCCTGCCCGTTAATCTTGCTGACACCACCTCTGCTAAACTGCGGGCTGGTCCACAGGCACAGGCCTCCCTACCAGGACTGCCTGCGAGCTCCCTGGAAACCAGTGCTAATTGGTAAAAGATCACTTTCATTCTCCCGCAGCCTGAATGCTCCAGAGGAGGCTCTGCCAAGCCAAGATTTCCACCCCGAGGCATCAGTCACCAGGGAGACCGCTGGGGTGACCTGTCCCCCAGGGGCTGGCATTCAGACTGGCTGTTTCTACCTTGACACGTGGGTCTGGATGATGAGTGAGCACACTGCCCCCCATCACATACACACTCGAGTGCCACAAGCCACAAAGGGCTGGAGAGCGTTTGATTAATGTGCCGTAGGCTTACTTATTTATATCATTTTACATAATTATCTTACATAAAGAGAGATCACGCAGTCGTTTATCCTGAGGGAGTCGATTATATATTAGTAGCTGCTTCCTTGATGCGAGTGCCTTATTCTAGACAATGTAAGTATCAATAAGATGTTTGCGCGTTAAATCGCATTTTAATGTGAACGTGGGCAAGGTTGCAAATGAACGCGCAACAAATCTCTGAACCTCAGTTTCCTCATAAGAAAAATGGGTTTAATCATTTTTGCTCCAGCTAGCTTACGGGGCTACTGAGAGATTCACGGAATGAAATTTTAATTTTTGTGGATAGTACTTTGTAAGGTTACTAAAGCACTTTATTACATCAAAGTAATGCTATTGTTAAAATGAAGACATAGTTGTCCAAGTAAATTATCACCTCCAAATAGAAAATCTGCGGTAATCCAATTCTCATGTACTCGGTTGGCTAAGATGAAAATGACACTTGTATGTTGTCCACATCCAGGCAGCGTCTCACTAAGCCCTCTGAGACTTGGGGAGCACTTTGCGGTTGCCTCTGACTTGCTATCGGCAGCAAAGAGTATCCTGTCCGAGGATGTCTATTAAAACCTTAATTTCAGGGCACTGGTTAACCTTGAGACCCCAGCCCTTATCCTTCTCTCCCCCTGATCAAGCTGAGATAAGAGCATGAGAATGAAGGGAAGTCCCCAGAGCCTCCTTGGGTGTGGCCCTTTGCACCTTGGAATGTTCTCCACCCCAAACTCTTGGGATGTTATGGGGCCAGACAGACACATGTCAGGGGCTCCCCACCAGGGCAGAAGTGGCTTGATGCATAGAGCGCCTCTCTTTGTGCACAACATTTTGAGACAAAATGGAATGACTGCCACTTGGGAGGGAACTCATTTTATTCAAATAACACCACCAAACAGCAAGATTTATGGCACAGTATTTCTGGGAAAGCGCTCGACAGCAATCAGATGCCTGTCTGTGTTACTGCCCCCTTGGGACAGCCTGCAGGTAGAGTCAGGGCCTAACTGTAAGAATATATGACAAAGGCAATGGAGACTGTGGTTTATAAATTGCTTTCTGATGCTGTTTGTGAAGGATGAGACGACAGTTGGTGTGGGTGGCAGCAGACTGCAAGATCAGTGGCAAATGTGTCCTCACCAGACAATTCAAAGACCTTGCAACACAGCTTTTCCTCTCAGAAAAGACTGATGAGAAACCAGGATCAACTCATCAGTCAAAACACTTGAACCCAGTGTCTCTTCTGGTTAACTCATCAGGCTAGGAGATATGAAGGAGACCTCTCAAAATATTCCCAACACAGACCAAAAGCTCTCATTTAGTTGGAAAGATGAGAGAGACTTCCTGTGGATCAAGAAAAGGGCCAGAAGAGAGGAAGAGAAAGAAGCTAACACTATCCAATCTCCTGCTGGGCCTGTGACACTTATATTACATCCTCCCATCTGATCATCATCACCATCAGGTAACATCTTCATCCCATTCTACGGATGGGCATACTGAGAACAGAGAGGTTAAGTGACTTGCTCAGGTCCCACAGCTGGTACATGGCAAGAAAGTGTTTGTTCTTAGGCTGCCTCATTCTGATGGGGCCAGAATCAAAGCAAAGTTTTTAAATTGACTCCCTGTTGATTTTTTCAGGGGTAAGCACCAAATTTTGAAAACCAAATAACATTAAGCTGTCCTTCCTCTTACTCAATGCACTTAAAAGGAGAGGGCTACTAACTCCCGATCTGAAGCTTTAATGTCCTTTTCTATTGATCAACTATATTTCTAAATAAACCATCGTTCCTGTCCACCCTACAGCCAAGATCTCTGTCTCTTTCCTGGCTGACTCTCCCCTTCCCTCACTGGAATCTTCCCACGTTCATTTAGCTTCTCTCTCTCTCTCTCTCTCTCTCTCTCTCTCTCTCTCTCTCTCTCTCTCTCTCTCTCTCCCTCACTCCACACACACACACACACACACACACCAATTCATACACACACCTTCCCACCACACACCCATATGCAAAATAAAATTAGAAATACCACCAGAATTTCAAGGTTTTTAGGGAACAGAGATCTTTGATCAATGCAGCCCAAACCAAGCCCTCCCGGGCAGGTTGAGAGGCAGGCAGAGCTTGTGAAAAGAGTCCAGACGGCCATGATCTGACACAAAGAGGCTCTAAAGGAAAAAATAACACTTGTGCTTCCCCATGGCTGCTCTGTGGCCACTGGAACTCACAGGGCTACGAGATCCTCAGAGGCCAACACCTGGCAAACGTGTCCAAGCTGAGTTTGTTTGTTTGTTTGTTTGTTTGTTTTTGCTTATAAAGTTTCCTGCCCCCACCCCTTTTAATTGTGATGTACACTGGTAGAATGCAGAGAGAACAGTATCTAATGATTCAAATATATAGGCTGAGCTGATAAGCACAATGGCCCTCAACGTAAGGGATTGCTCTTGTTTTAAACAACCGGTTGAGAAAGCAAGAAACAACGATTTATATATTGATATTATGTTTGCCTTCACCCAGAGGAGTGGAACAGGGTGAGGGTAAGGGGAGGTGAGACATGACAGCCGGGAAACTGAAGTGGTCATGGTGGCCCCAATACTCCTGCAGTGTTTCTAAAGCCTCTGTGTCCCTCACCCCATTTGACACACCAAGTGCACCCACCCACTTGGTGACCCTCAGCACCCACCACAGAATAGTGGAGTCGAGAGGGGGAAGGAATGGGGACAGGGAGATAGTACGGGATGCCAGGCAGATGCTCCTGGTTCAAGCTCTGTTGTCCTCCCTTCTCCCAAATGATCGCCCCCCCCCCCCCCCCCCCGGGGATCTCAGAGCGTTGCTGGATGTGTGTAGAGGCTGAGAGGGTGCATTATTCGTTCAAATCCAGGCTCTGCCACTTACCTGCTGTGTGTCTCTGGGTATGTGGCTTAGCGTCTCTGTGTCTCAACCTCCTCATCCATACAGTGGGGATCATTGAACTTCTGCTGAGAAGGTTAACAAAGCCTCTTTACGCTAAAACTTAGCACGGTGCCTGGTTCTAGAGCCCAGTAAACAGTGACACCAACTAGGAGCTAATGCTCAACTCGTGCTTACCGCGGGCAGGCCCTGCTTAAGGGCTTTATGTATATTGTCATGGAATCCTCACATCTCTGCCTTGCAGATGAGGAAGTGGAA
Source organism: Pipistrellus kuhlii (assembly GCF_014108245.1). Taxonomy (NCBI): domain Eukaryota; kingdom Metazoa; phylum Chordata; class Mammalia; order Chiroptera; family Vespertilionidae; genus Pipistrellus; species Pipistrellus kuhlii. The sequence continues at coordinate 10,026,071 of NW_023425404.1, forward strand.
TCTGAAGATCACACAGTGGTGAACGGTGGATATTCAGACCCAGGGAGACAGGCTCCAGAGGCAGGATCTCGACCCCTCTGTGACAATGACGCTGGTCTTTATGGGTGTTGCCCCTGACCAGGCTGAATTCTAAACCCCCCAGGCTTCTCTCTGTCCCAGAGTGGAGAGCAGAGAGGGTTGTCAGCCACAGCAGAAAGGCAAGAGCAGATGGCAGCAGAAAGGTGAGAGCATCCACATCAGGGCTGAATCCAGATCCCAGCTGTAACCGGTGGCTGAAGCCAGGCAGGGCGCCCCAGCCCGCTTCCAAGGGGACCAGGGGAGGGGTGGGGAGCAAGTCCCCGATGCCAACAGGGGCGGTCAGAGAGCTGCCCACAGAGGGGAAGAAGGGGCTGCAGGATTGGGGGGTACTCAGCTGCCAACCCCGCTGCTTCCTGGCCCCCACTCGCTGGCGCCCAAGTGGGAGGACCGCAGCTGCCCGCTCCCTCCTCCCCACACCCCCGCTACCTGCCCAGTCCCCGAAGCAAATCGTGAGCAGGCTGCGAGCCAGCGGGGCCGAGCCCACAAGTTTGCAGCCTCGGAGAGGGCGAGAGCCGGCGTCCAGGGCTCCTCTTATCGGCGACCGGAGCTCGGTGAGTTCGTTTCCTCGCCCCTCTGCGGCGGTGCGGCGGCGGCGGCGGCGGCGGCAGCGCCGGGGGGCGGCTTCCCGGGAGTCCGGGAGGCGCTGGTCGAGAAGCCGGCGGCCGCCCGCGCCGCCTGCCTCGCCGGGGCTCCGGCTGTGCCGCCCTCCGCGGCGGGCGCGGCGGGCTCCAGTGCTGAACGGACAGCTCCCCGAGCCCCCGGCGGCCCCCGCGGTCTCCGCCAGCCCCTCTCGCTGTAGGGCCCGGGCTGGGGCCGCCCGCCCAACGCCCCCCGCTCCCCCAGCCCCAGTCCTCTGCCTTCCAGGCGCCGCGGCGCATCTGGAGGCTGCTCCCGCGCCCCCCTGGCGACCGGCGTGGGGAAGACACTTGCTTCCCCGGAGCCCGCGGCCGAGGGCTCTCTGTGGGGTGGGCAGCGCCCAGAAGCGCATGGTCAGAGGCGGTACCGAGCCCCCCCCCCCCCCAGCGACCACCCTTGGACGTGCCTGGCACTGGGTCCTGGGTCCCCATGCGGCCGCGGGTCCCCGGGGCACTGGCACCTTCAGAGGGGACTCCAAGGTGATCAGCCGCCCGCCCAGTGGGATGGGACAGCCTGGAGGGTGGCCTCCCGGGGTTCGCCCATCCTGGGTGCAGCAGCAGCCTTCCCAGAACTTTTCTCGCTCCTCGGGCTCCCTACTCCTTAGCCTTTGGAAAAGTTCTCTCTCTGGGGCCCCCCCGAATTCCATTTATGGGGGGCCTCCGAAGCTGGGTAGGAGCCCGGGCTGGGGATGAGGAAGGTGGAGAGGGGATGCAGCGGGGGCTCCGGGCGGCCGAGGTCCATTACTGATGAGCGGAGAGGCTGGCCAAGCACCCACCCCTGCGCCTAGGGCGAGCCTGTCGGCACTGAAAGGGTTTCGGCGCCATAGGCGGCGGCGTTGTTTGGGTTTCTCGCTCCAGGAGGGCGGGAGGCGGGCGGGAAGGGGGTGGGGGGGATATCGTCGCCTCAAATGAAAACGCTTTTTGCAAAGAAATAGCCGGGGCTGCCAGCGTTCTCACAGGAGAGGTGTGCTGACCAAGACCGGCTGACACAGGTACTCCGGCTGCCCCCACCTCGCCCCACTAGATGCCTCAGCGGCCTGTGTGAATGGATCGATTGCTTTCATTGATTTTTTAAAAGCCAGGTGGCAGCGGCGGCTGCGTGTGTGAACACAGACATACACAAACGCAGACACCCAGGCACACACAGATGACACGTACAGAGTCACACACAGTCCCTCCCTACACACGCGCACACACACCCCAAATATCACGGACTCCCCTCCCCCCCAAGCACACATACCTCCAAAGAGTCACATTACCTGTGAGGTCCCTAAGTGTTGCCCAAGATGGGGTGGGGGTAGGGACTGAGAAAGGGGAGGTGATGCAGGACTCCCATAATTTCCCTCGGCCCCACCCCAATCCGTTGCCTTCTCCTCCTGGGAGGTCTGAAGGAGAAATCCCAGACCTGGGCTCTTTTCCACTGCCATAACAGAGCCCAACCCCCTGCCCCTCCTTTCCTTACAAACAAGCCCCAACCTCGCTCTCCTTGTGTCTGACTTGGGGTGCCAAGGCGCCGAACTCCCTTAAAAAACCATGGAGGCCGAAACTGGTTCGGCTCAGTGGATAGAGCGTCGGTCTGCGGACTGAGGGGTCCCAGGTTCGATTCCTGTCAAGGGCATGTACATTGGTTGCGGACGCATCCCCGGTTGGAGGTGTGCAGGAGGCAGCTAGCTGGTCGATGTTTCTCTCTCATCGATGTTTCTAGCTCTCTATCCCTCTTCCTTCTTCTCTGTGGAAAATCTATCTATCTATCTATCTATCTATCTATCTGATTAAAAAAACACCAAAAAACCATGGAGCCAGCACGGGGGAGTACAGTCTGAGTCCCAGAAGCCTTGGCAGTCTTGGGGTCTCATGCCTGCTCCCCCCAAGTTAGGAAAGAGAGGAGGGGCGGTGGAGGGACAAGGATGGGGAGCATGGGCTGGTGTGAAGCTGGGCAGACAGAAGATGCCTGAGGAGCGCTTTAGGGCACCACCTGGATGCCACAGTAAGTTTTCCTCTCATTCTCTCCCTGGGCCCCTTAGGAATGTGATGGAAGATGCTAGCCCTGAGGCTGCTCAACGTGGTGGCGCCCGCCTATTTCCTGTGCATCTCCCTGGTGACCTTTGCACTCCAGCTTTTCCTCTTCCTGCCCAGCATGCGGGAGGACCCGGCGGCCGCGCGGCTCTGCTCGCCCGCGCTGCTCCACGGGGCTCTCTTCCTGTTCCTCTCCGCCAACGCCCTGGGCAACTACGTCCTGGTCATCCAGAACTCCCCCGACGACCTGGATGCCTGCCAGGGGGCCGCGGCCAGGAAGGCCCTGGGCCCCCCGCCCAGCACCCACTTCTGCCGAGTGTGCGCCAGAGTCACCCTGAAGCAGGACCATCACTGCTTCTTCACCGGCAACTGCATCGGCAGCAGGAACATGCGCAATTTCGTCCTGTTCTGCCTCTACACCTCCCTGGCCTGCCTCTACTCCATGGTGGCCGGCGTGGCCTACATCTCGGCCGTCCTCTCCATCTCCTTCGCCCACCCACTGGCCTTCCTCACGCTCCTTCCCACCTCCATCAGCCAGTTCTTCTCTGGTGAGTGGGTCTTGACAGGCAGGTTGGGCCCTACACAAAGACCCCACCCCGACCCCAACCCCAAGTTTGCCAGATTTAGTGAAAAAACAAAACAAAGCAACCCCACAACAGGATGCCCAATTAAATTATGATTTCGGATAAACAATGCATAACTTTTAAGTGTATAAGGATCTCCTAAATATTGCATGAGACATACTTATACTAAAAAATAATGTACTGTTACCTATCTGAAATTCAGTTTAATTGATCATGCTGTATTTTATCTTGCAACCTCTCTCTCTACCACAACCTCGTTCATTTCCTTTCTGCTCACCATGGTCCATTTGCTCACAGAGATGTGGTGATCCAGGCAGTATACCTGCTCTGTGCCAGGAGGGCTGGGTGCTGGCCCTCCTTCCATGCAGCCTGTGAGAGGCACCCATGTTTTTACCTTCCTCTGCCTGGACCCCAATGCTGCTCACGCGTTCCCCTAAGGAAGTTACCTTCCAAACATCTTGCCCACCAACCACAGTAAGACCAGCAGGGTGCCAGCCAGCCCCGGCAAGAGACTAAGATCTCCTGCCCATTACGTTGGACCCCACCAGGTGGTTCCAAACCGTAGATGCCTCAGAGCAAGGGGCACCTTGTTGGAGTGCAGCCATGTTTAATGATTGCATCCTCGCACCATGTCATGGTTCTGGTGTGGGAACTGACCCTCCAGGGGGGTCGTACACTTGCAGGAGCCAGACATGGGGGCCTTCGAAGTGGCGCTCAGCTGGGCACCCTGGTGAGGACTGTGTATAGTGTGCCCTGAGAACAGCAAGCTCCCGATACTTGGCCCAGAGGGACCTGTGGCAGTTCTCACCACTTTACCTGGCCTTGCGATTTGTCCCTACCTCCTGTTATTCCTCTCTGTCCTACCCTGGCCTTTGACTCTGATTGACCTGGTTTTTAACAATTGATAGCATGCACACATGTGTGTATGATATCAATATCTCTATTTCTCAGATGAGCAAACTGAGGCTCGAATGGGATTAGATGGCTTGCCCACAGCAGTACAGGGAGTACAGCATGTTTCCCCAGCCACTGACCTTTCAGGGACAAAGAAAGACAGAGTGCAGCTGCTTCCACTGAGAAGCCAAGATTGTCTTGATGTGCCTGGGCTGGACAGTCATAAAAATGTTGCTTTACTCTCGGGGGAGCCATTATTTCAGCCTTTGTTGGGGCAGCAGCCTAATCCTCTGCAGGCATCGAACTGTTGTGCCATTTGGCAGAGGGAACACGGAAAGTCTGGAAGGACCCAGCTAGGGGGGGTTGCCTTGAGGGCTGATGGCTAAGCTGGGCCCAGAACTCCGAGCTCTCAGGCCTTCTGGAACCTGGCGCTGGCATAGGAGGCTGCTGGGACTGAAATAACCAGGAGGAGGGAGGGTAGGTGGGCGAGCTAGGGGGTGGAGTGTGAGCACAGGCAGGTGGAGAGATGAGGGGAGCCAGAGAACCTAATTACACTTTCTTTTCCAAGTACTTGCCTTGGAAAAATGGATGGTTCCAAAGGAAGGATCTTGAAATGGTTTGATTTGAGATAAGCCAGGCTTAAGGCCTATCCATCTGTGCTAAGTTTGGGAGGCAGGAAAGAAAAAAAAGAGGGATCTATTTATTTGCTCTGGTAGAACAGAACCAGTAAGTACCAGATCCCATTCCAGCAGAAAGATGAGTGCCATTATCTTTTACCGCCTCACCATACCCACTAGGAAAAGAGGCCAAGGTTTGTAATCTCAAACTCTCCCCTCTCACCTTCCTTCTTTGCCGTCCTTCATTGTTCCCTTTGTATGTCCTTCTCTACCTCCCCAGTACACTCTGCATGTCTCCCTCCCTATCTCTTCTCCCCCTGTTCTCAGGAGGACAGTAGGGAGTTGGCAGGCCCAAGTTGTCTGTTAGATAGAGTGGTTATTTTCCAGCTGTGGTACTTGTCCTCAATGGTCGTACTCTCCCTGGACATGAGATGGCTGGGAGTATGGGCCCTGTGAGCTGGAAGTAGAAGAGGTTTTCTGGTGCCTGATGCCCAAGGGCCTTTAGCTGATGCTCAAGAGGTAGGAGTCTGGTCAGGTGCATTTTAGAAGTTGTCTTTTCTTGTGGCTTCATGAGGTCAGTGTTGATTGTGTCACCTCTCTGAGCCTCATTCTTCTCATCTAGGAAATGGAGATGACACATCTGATCTGTGTCATGACATTTGTATAAGTACATCGGTGTGGGGGATGCCTCCAGAAAGACCAGACAAAAGGAAAGGGGATTAACTTTGGTTGAGCACCTATTATGTGCTACCCACTGTGCAGGGCTCATTTCATTCAATCCTCGCCACAGTTCTGTGAAGTAGGTATTATCATATCCAGCTTATAGGCTCAGGAACAGAAAAGGTTAGCAAGGTTAAGTTGCTTCAAAGCTACATAACTATTTATGATTCCAACCCAAGATTTGGGCTCAGGGTTGCTGGCCTCCAGAGCTCATATTCCTTCCCCCACACCACACTGCCTTTCTGAAGCTGCTTCTTGATGAATTAGCCACTTTTTAAAATCTATATCTATATCTATATCTATATCTATATCTATATATTATTGATTGTTTTTTTTTAGAGAGGAAGCCAGAGGGATAGAGAGATAGAAACATCGATGAGAGAGAAACATTGATCAGCTGCCTCCTGCACACCCCCTACTGGGGATGTGCCCACAACCAAGGTATATGCCCTTGACCAGAATCAAACCTGGGACCCTTCAGTCTACAGGCTGACGCTCTATCCACTGAGCCAAACCAATCAGGGCTGAATTGGCCACTTTGGGAGGGAGGGAGCCTCTTGTCCCTGACTGTATGTTAAAGATGCCAGGCAATGATCTGTCAAAGGAGTTATAAATGCTTGGTGGGAAGCAGGGAGGGAGAGATTGGGTGGTGTGACCACTCAGGCCTTTAGAAACACTCTGATTTTTCTAAAAGAAGCAGAACTATTATTAGATAGTTCAGAGAGCTGAGGTAGTCAGATTAGTCAACTTCAAACATTTCAAGAAAAAGCAGGTCACCAGAAGAGCCTTTTGTAGTTGCCACAAGGGGCCAGGAGAAGGCCACGGGATCTTTTCTGCATGCCTTGATTTAGTGCCAGAAATAAAGCCCCTGAAAAACAGCTTCCATCAGCTCAGGCTTGTCCCCGAGGCCGAGATGCAAGGCAGGCCCACACTTGACAGCTCTGATGTTCTCAGGTCCCAGCTCAAGGGTCATCTTTGCCTGTCAGCATTCCCAGAACCCAACGGGAACCCTGGTCCCTGGATCCTTCATCCTCCATGTGCTGCCTGAGCTAACCTGTGCTGACAAGAAGAAGTGGGTCAGAGGGAGGGCCAACCCAATGTGAGCCCCATCCCGCTGCTGCCCCCAGCCAGCCAAGGGGCTCCTCAAAATGCCAGCTGGAACGAGCTTTCCCTCCCCAGGCAGATGGACTTATTTGTCACCAACTTTGCAAATGGAAACCTGCTATCAAGCTCCCAGGGGCTGAGGGCAAGAGGAGGCTGCTAATGAGCAAACCCAAATCCTCCTGGTGGCCAAGTCCATCGATGCTGAGACTGGACAAGTTTTAAGAGCCCAACCCCAGGCGCCAGCTCCCTCTCTAGCATCCTCAGCTCACCCCTCTCTCCTCCTAGAAAAAGCCCTTCTCCTTTTTCCAGACCAGAAAAAGAAGGCAGGAAGATGGGCATCTCTGGCTCAGGGATGTTTGTGTCTAGGCGCTGCCCAGAGAAGCTTCCTTCCTCCTCTGGAAACTGGAGCCTGGGGAGCCCAGGGACGAGGTAGACCTGGGCCAGGGGAAGCTGGTTGAGATTTGCAGAGGTCAAGTAGGTTGTACGGTGGGGTCTGGAGCAGGTGGTGGTGGGCTTGTCCTGCAGGAAGAGCAGCTGAGGAGGGCTTTCCAGTTCTCTCGTGGATTCACTGCCCTGGCTGCTGGGCAGGTCAAGGTAGGTGTCTCTACCATGGCTGCCAAAGTTGCAGCCCAGCTAGGACTGCAAGTCCTGGGAAGAAGGAGAAAGCATGATGGTCTAAAAGGAGTTAATGTTGAGATCTTTTGGGGTCAAGTCTCTTCAGCAGGGAGCGCTGTGCTGCACGTGAATCAGAAAGCTGGCCACTTCACACACAATTTTTGCTGAATCGTGCAATCCTCTGGAGCCATTGTACAGATGAGCAAACTACAACTCAGAGAGGTTAAGAAATGTGTGCGAGACCACAGACCTGGGAGATTCAAACTTAGCGTGGACTGACCACCCCTACTCTGAAGAAGAGTGTGGGACCTCTTACTCAGATGATGTTTAAAACCTGGTAACAGAGAGTGCTTGTTTAGAGAGGTTTACAGGAGGTCCCCCCCAAGGTAAGAGGCTGGACTAGTGACCTGGGGGCCTCTCCGCAGGCTTAGCAAGCTCTGACTGACAGGAGAGCTCTGGCCAAGTGTACCGGTGGCCATGGTGTCCTCCTGTTAACACTAATGACTGGTCTCTTCTCTCCTTTGGAGCTCTGTGCTGCCCTGGGAGCTTGTAACTTGTTCTTCTTGATGACTCGGCCCTGCTCCCCATCACGCTGTCACCTTCCTGAGCCCTCCCGCGGATGTTTCCTGCTCCCTGGGAGCAGGTGCTTCAGTCTAGACAGCTGCCCAGGCGCCAGCTCCCTCTTTAGCATCCTCAGCTCACCCCTCTCTCCTCCTAGAAAAAGCCCTTCTCCTTTTTCCAGACCAGAAAAAGAAGGCAGGAAGATGGGCATCTCTGGCTCAGGGATGTTTGTGTCTAGGCGCTGCCCAGAGAAGCTTCCTTCCTTTCTCCCCAACATCCCCAGGCCTCCCCTGGCCGTCAGCACTAAGGAAAAGTTAGGGCAACTAGTTTATCCTTCCTCTCCGTCGCTGCAGCGCTGAGATTGCTATAAAATATCGCTTCAATCTCATTAATCTCCCTCCCTTCCCAGCAGCGCCTGCAGTGGTGGCAGGTCCCTACGTGGCCTGAGTATAAAGCGATGCTGGTGTTTCCCCGCCCCCACCCCCACCCCACCCCCTGCAGGAGCTGTCCTCGGTTCTGAAATGTTCGTCATCCTCATGCTCTACCTCTGGTTTGCCATCGGCCTGGCCTGCGCGGGCTTCTGCTGCCACCAGCTGCTGTTGATCCTCCGGGGACAGACCCGCCACCAGGTGCGAAAGGGGGTAGCGGTGAGGGCCGGGCCCTGGCGCAAGAACTTGCAGGAGGTGTTCGGGAAGCGGTGGCTGCTGGGCCTGCTGGTCCCCATGTTCAACGTCGGAGGTGAGAGCTCCAAGCAGCGAGACAAGTAGCAGTGGGCACGCCCATCCTTCCTCTCGGGGTCTTGGCTCCTCCTGAACTTGAGATCATGGCACCTTTGTCTCCACCCATGACCCACCACAACCTGGGTGGGTAATGTCCTAGCAGCCACCCCTGGTCTGTGACATAGAGAACAGCACTGGCCGATGGATCGACGACAAGGGTGGGAGGGAAATGGCCCCCCAGGCATGGTTACACTCTCCATGGGCTAGCCCAGGCGGGTGGTAGGAGGCCTCTGCTTTTGTCTCTTTTCCTTGGGGCCCCTGCTTTGCCCCTCTGCCCACTTCATCCACTCGCCCTGCCGTGTCTCCTGTCATCACTGCCATCTGCTAGATCTCGTCCTCTAAGCCCCATGTTGGGAGCAGGGAATGAATTCTTGTTGCTGATACGATGCTCCCTGGGACCTGGAGTCTGGCAAAAATGTTTAAAATTACAAAGTGTTTAAAATTACCAAGTCTGCTCTGCCAACTGCCAGGGAGGTTGGGAAAGGAGGGGGAGCATCTTCGTGCCCTCTGAGGAACTGTGGGCAGTGAGAGGGAAAAAGAACGCAGTAGCTTGCTGCCCACCCCACCTCCCCAAGTTGCAAGGCCCTTTCTTTGGGATGTAGCTGCCAGTGGCCTGGGATTTCCTTTCCAGCCGCTGTCCCTGGGCAGCCCACTCCAGCTGGCCACCCAGCCCAGTCCAGGACCTGGCTGGATGCTTTCTTTCCCTGGCGCTCTTCCAATCTTTGCTAGATGCTGGGAAAAGAAGGAGAGGGGAGAAAGGAAGGGAACATACTTATAAATGAGAGGCACGTGACTACATAAACATATAGAGGGGAGAGAGGGGGGGGGGAGAATGCACTTAGGGGAGAATAAAGATGGTGACACAGAGGCTGAGTGCTGGGATATATGAAGAGTGAGAATAAGAGAAGGAAATGGGATCATTTCTTCCACGTATAAAGGACATTCTGGCAGCTAAAGCTGTTCAACGTTAGGGTGGCTTCCTGGGGAGGCAGTGAGTGCCCCAAACTGGAGGTATTTCAGCAGAGACTAGTCATCTAGCAGGCACGCCGGGAAAGAATCTCTGCACAGGCTTAGGAAAGGGAACATCTCTCCCCTTCTCCAAGATTCTGGTGTCCGCTTTGTGATCGCCAGGCCCATTGATTTGTAGAGTTATCTGTCTTCATGGAGGGTGTCCATGGGCACAGAGGAGTCTTAAAATTATGATGCAAACTTTTAGGATCCCACCCAGCCATCGAGGAGAGAGTCTCTGGAGAGACAGATCTACCTGGGTGCTAATGCTAGTTAAGGCGTTGGCATTCAAGGATAGGGAGATGGAGCAATTCAGGGGCAGGTGGGGACAGTGGTGGGGAGACCTTGAAGGTCATGCTCAGCTCAGAAGGGGAGATTGGGAGAGATGAGGCTGTGGAATGAGGAGACCAGAATATAGGGGTGCAATTGCCAGACCAGCGCGGTTATCTGACTGGCTCTGAATAGGGAATGGCTGTGTGTTTTGGAACCCAGAGGACCAGACCCCTGGAGCATATGAGGGAGTAGGGACAACACATGTGCCCCCTTCTGACCGGGTCCCAAGGCAGCAGGGCTGAAACCCACACCCTACAGTGCCCAGCTGGTGACCATGGCAACCCCAATTGTTGCTATACAACACCCTGAGTTCTTGGGCAGAAATTTGAAGGACTTAACCTTAGTCCTGCCTTCATGCCCCCTAGAGGGCTAATGTAGTAATGACTCCATCCACTAATACTTCCTCCCATATTCCTTCACTCATGCATCCAACATGTATTTATTTAGTGCCAAGTATGTGCTCTTCCAGGTACTGACATACAGTAGTGACCAAGATAATGAGATTCCTGCCATCAGGGGCAACTAACTTGTCGCTGTTATCCAGGCACAGACCAGAAAAATGGTCCTTCTGCCATCTTGGTAGTCAGCAGGGCAGGTCACTTGGAGAGGAAAAATATGGCAGAGAGAGCTGAAGGAGCACCCAGGCTGCTGGATGGAAAAGTCATTTGGGGGCAGGGGGGGGGTAGTGGTGAGCATCCTCACCCTCATTCTGGCCATACTTAGGTGGTGGGAATGGTGACCCAGGCCTTGGTTCTCTCTTGACTCCAACACTCAAGCTTGGAAGCCAGCCCAGCCATTTGCAGCCTCCTGGAGCCTCAGCTCAATGAGGCCGGACATTGGGGGAGGAAGCCGAAGGGAGACCTGCAGGAAGTTGGCTCCTGGTGGATTGGACAGTGTGGGGGTGGGGGTGGGTAGTGGTGGGGAAGTTGCCAGTTGTGGGACTTGAGTAACATTTGTATACATGACCCTGCATCTTCAATGAAGAACATCAATAAAATATGTGGTTTTAAATTGGATTTGATGTGATTGCATGGGCACTGTGGTTGGTAGCAGGGCTGGAATGTACTGAAACAGTCATACTGGCTATTAAAATATTTAAGGTAAAGATCAAAAATACTTCTGTTCAAGTGGGTACATCATCTCTGTCTAGACGGCTGCTGTCCCAGGTGCTCTTGCTCCTTCCCTGGGGCCCTGGTTCACCGCACAACCCAGCGATTAAGAGGGCATCTATGCGGGACCCCCAGGACCCTGCCCCACTCTTTCAGCCAGAACCCATTGTGATTGGTCAGGGTTGGGGTGTGGTTGGTAGTGCTGGATCTGTGAACCCATGGGACCAAGGGTGGACTGTCTGACCTGGGATTTACTGCCTCTTCTCCCACTCCTTCTCTCCTCCCACCTCTTTCCATGTCAGAGGACAGGTGGAGGGAGAATGAAGAATCCGCCTGATCCTTCAACACAACCAGGGCTGACCACTCCTGAGGATCAGCCAGGGCCCCCTGCTGTCCCTCACCCTACCGACAACACCTGGAGACCTTGGGCTGCCCAGCCCTGGGGACCACAGGGAGGGCTTGAGCCCTGCAGGGAGTGGTACCTGAGCAGGTGAATGGACATGACCTCGGATGCATTTTAAAGATGTGCAGGCCTGGGTTGATAGAGACACAGCTGTAAGGTGCTGATTTTACTTGGGCTGTTGAACAACCTTCAGCCTAGGCCGGAGCCTGCATTCCCTGAACACACACCAATGGGCGGCAGCTCCCTGATATGCAGGGGCAGGTGGTGAGAGATGAATGGAGCTGTGGCTAATCCCTAATGCTCAGCTGGTGCTCAGCACATTCTAGAGCATGGGCTGTACACACTCCACAGGGCAGAGACACCTGTCTTGTTCACCATTGTATCCTGGTTGCCTAGCACAGGGTAGGCATCTAGTAGGTGTTCAATATTGACCAGATGAATACACAGCTCAGTCTCTCACTCCGCATCTCTCATTCCCCTCATGTGCCCAGCATTGTGCTCTGCACATTGTGGGTCTAGAGATGGATGGGACAACTCTTACGGTGCCTCAGTATTCCTATCTGAAAAGTGGGCACTCTGCTTTGGCCCATGCCCTAGCATCAGATTAGGCAAAGTATGAACTGCCATATGAGAGAAGGACAGACTGAAAGAGACCCGAACCACATTCCCCTCCATTATAACGAGGAAGCCAGCCCTTAGGTCCCCAGGGCCATCTTTTAGCCAATCTCCTTCCTAAGAATATGGCTGTCTTTGTTACTTTATACATTTGGTCCTCTAAGTGCACTGGCTCCTCACTGAACCCTCTGCCTTCCCCTCGTCCCCCTCCTGCCCTGTCTCTGGGCATGCTCTCAGGGAGGCAGCCCCTCCTGAGGGGGAGAAAAGGAGGGATGTGTATGGAGCAAGGATGCCTTGTCCTGCCCTGTCTGAGATGAGCTATTATAGAAGTGAGGCAGAACCTTGGACCTGGACACCAGCCAGGGGGAGCCCTCTTTTGCGGGGGGGGGGGGGGGGGGGGGGGTGGCTGGGATGTCTGGGGTAGCTCAGCTGCCTGGATGTTGGCCTCTGCCTCTGCCCTCATTCCTCACTGTGTGGGTGGTGCTGGCCCAGCTCCTCAATTCATTCCTCAAACATTCATTGATGCCAGGCATGAGGCCAAGAACCAGGAATTCAAAGTGAATGAGACCTATTACCTGACCTCGTGGGGAAAAGGACCAATTGTAGAGGGTTTAGGTTCAGTGGCTGATGGGAAGGAGAAGGACAGGGTGCTATGGAAGCCCGGAGGAGAGCACGCCCTTGGCTTCGAGGAGGCTGGAAGACTTCCCCAAGGAGGAGACGGCAGACTCATGCAGGATGAATAGGAGTTAGCCAGGCAGAAAAGCAGGATTGTGGGTGGGAGTGGGGTAGGAGGGACTGTGCAGAGGCAGGGATGGCTGGTGATGGATGGGATTGCGCGTCTCCTTTTAGGAGTGATGGGGACACACGTATACATGCTGCAGGCATATTCCCTGTGGACCCTGCCCCCTCCTTCTTATAAAACCCTGACTCACCCTTGTTCGATGTTGTTCATAGTGAGTGAGTTGAGTGAGTTGAGCATAGATTGTCATCTACTTTTTCTAATGGTCAGTGGAGTTCTCCGGGGTGGAGATCACAGGGAGGGAGACAGCCTGAGAACTTCAGAGACCCCTAGACCTCTCTCTGGGCCCCTAGAAGGGCCTCTGGGAACTCCTTGCCAATCTTTTCTTCTCTCACAGCTTCAGAGATTGGGGTTGGAAGGAAACTTTTTACCAACATGGCTTCCAGGTGTAGAGTAGAACTGAAAGGCTGAAGACTGAAACATTTCATCATGTACAGTCCCCCACCCTGACTGGTGAGATACCCTCTGCACCCAGGTGCACACCTCCAGCCCACAACCTGGTGGCCCCAACATACCTCCTCCTTCAGCCTGGGCCTCCTCTCTCAGCCCCCCTCTCTCTCCTGTCCACAGGGCCTTTCCTCATCAGATCCAGCCCCTGGGGGAGTCTTCCCCTACACTCCTCAGGAATCCATTGTTCTGACTCCCTGCTTTGTGGGTTCCATCTCTCTGCTCTGCTGTGAACCATGGAGGGCAGGGAAGCTGATGGTGGAGTCCTCTGGTTTCCCCATACCTAGCGCATAGCGTAGAACACGATGTTGATGCTGCAATTCGACCACGAGTGATAATGACCAACATTTAAGGAACTCACTCCATGCCAGGCCCTTGTCATACACACACTTCACCTGCATTAATTATTATTTATTATTTATTTTTCTTTACTTGTATTATTTATTCTCATAGCAACCCTTGAGGTATGCTTTGTTGTCACACTCCTATTTTCCAGGTGAAGGAATTGAGGCACAGAGATGTTATATAACTTGCCCAAAGCCTCGTGACTAATGATTGGAAGAGCTGGGATTCAAACCCGGCTGTCTGCTCCTGGGTTTAGCATTTGAACCCAGATACTAGACTACCTTTCTTTAAAAAAAAACAAAAACTTTTTTAAAGGGAGAAAGAGAGAGAAACATTGATGCGAGAGACAAGCATTGATTGGCTGCCCCAACTGGGATTGACCCATGGGTATGTGCCCTGACCGGAATCAAACCCTCAACCCTTGAGTGCATAGTATGATGCTCAACCAACTGAGCCACACCAGCCAGGGATAGACTATCTTTCTGCTGTGGACTCTTGTAGGCATCCAATCAATGCCCTGCTGAAAAGTAACAAGGACTCAAGTTTTCATTCATTAACTCATTGATTGATTCATTCATTCAACATGTTTATTGAGCACCTACTGTGCAGTAGACACTGGCGGGTACAGAGGAAGGAATGAGGCTCAGCCTCTGCGGCCTTCACAGGGCTGACAGTCAGCTGCTTAAGGTGACTGACTCTGCAGAGGCAGGCTGGCTTCAGGGTTTACAAGATGTGTCTGGTCCCTCCCAGGCTGATGAAAATGGGCAAGTTGCCTTGCATGAAGCAGTTTCTTCAGAGGAGGCCTGAAGACAGTCCAGGCTGGAGACCCTACCCCAGGGCTCAAGGAGGATGCCTGGTCAGGGAAAAAGAGCTGAGCTATTTGGGGGCTGCTTCCCTCCCAGGCAGTGTAAGGTGTGCCTGCAGAAGGGGACCAGACACTGCCAGAGAGCTGAGCACAGCACCCTCCAGAAACCAGGACATGGGAGGCACCCAAGACCCTAAAATGGAGTGGGCTCAGAGGAGAAAAGTATCTGCCAGAGCTCCTCTAGGACATTTGAGAAAAGAGAAGCCCCTGACAGGCCAGAGGGCTGGCTGGTGCAGCGGCATCCATGTCAGTGTCCTCCCCCTGCAGGCAGCCTCAGCACAAAGCTGTGCAGGCCGGGAGCAGGGCAGTGACCTGGAACCCTGAGCCAAGAGCAGTGGAGAGGAGAGCGAGTGCTTGAGGCCTTCCAGACAGGAGGCAGACCTTGTGTGGGCTCCTCCCCAGACTCCCTGTCCCCGAATGCCCCCTTTCTGGCTTTCTTATGATGCCTGAAATTCCCACCATTAATATCTCCTTAAAAATAGCATTGCTCCCCTCCCCCAAACTCCTCCTTTCAAATCCTGGGAAGGATTAGCTTGAGCTGCTACCTTCTCTGCCTGACAGCTGAGGGTTGGACCAGAAGTGGTCTGAATGGGAAGGTTTAGATAGAGAGATCCCTCTGGGGGGGACCTGAGGGACTCTGAGGGGAACGGGGGCCCAGCATGGGTAACTCCTCCAGCATGGGGTAAAAACTAGCCTCTGATGGGAAGAACTAAAGGTGGAGGGGGTCACATATCCCAATCTATTAAGTGGCATTCTGGAAAGATCTCTGTACTATGAGTCCAGATTGTCCAGTGGATCAGCCATTGAGTCCCTGTGTGACCCTGGACAAGTCACTGCCATCCTTGGATCCTAGACTCCCTCTTACTTACCGAGAATTGGACACTCTTGGCCTTCAGTGGGGCACATTGTTTGAATAAGTCCCCAAAGAGGAAGTTCTATTTTATTCTATTTTATTCTTCTTTTTTTTTTTGCCACAGACTCCACCTCTCCCCATTGCCTACACAGAGCTACTCCCAGTTTGGTCCCTGGAGGCATCAGAGTCTGTGATCCCAGGGAGACTAAGCGTGGGGAGGTCCGAGCTCTCCTCCCCACTATGCCCCAGAAAGGCTGTGTGGTCTTCCATAGCCACTGGGTCCCGTCTGGCAAACCTGCTGAGAGCACTGTGCTGGGGCCATGGGAGGGAGGGCAGGAGTCCTGCTTAAGTGAGAAAGCAGGGAAGGGTAAGGCTGGAGAGTTGGAAAGGCAGAGGAGGTGAAAGCACGGGAGCTTGGTTTTGATGGATTCCTAGTCCCAGAGGCCTCCTGCCGTGGGGGAAGGGCTGTTCCGCTTTTGCTCAGTCTTTGAGGTTTGCCTGCCAGGCCCAGGTGCAGCGAGCTCGGAGACCCAGGCCAGGACGGCAGCCAGCGGAGCGGGCAGCGAGGCCCATCCACCCGAGCCAGTCTGGCAGCGGAGGCCTCGCACGTGCTGGGTAATTAATAAACAGGGGGGGGGGGCGGCTCACCGGAGGAAGGATTTAATTAGCAACGCTTTCGGGAGAGAAAATTAAATTACAGGAAGCAAGGGTGCCCTCGGAGGAACACGAACCCCCTAAACCGAGTCCTCAGGCTCCCGCGTGGCCCTCCCGGCCGCAATTCCACTGCCAGGGCCCACCCCGCGGGACCAGGGCCGCGCGGGGCTGAGGCTCAGGCTGCCTCTCCGGGCGTTTCCGCGTCTCGCGTGGCACGGGCGCCGCCAGGGTCCGCTGGGTCTGCTGCCGTGGCGCGCTCCGCCGGGAGGGGGCGCCGCTGGGCCGCGCGCCCAGCTCTCCTGGCGCCCGCGCTCCCCCTGCAAAGGTTGGGGCGCCCAGGAGGGAAGACTTACGGGGAACCAAGGCCCCAAGCCCCCACTGGGTTGAAGGGGCTGCTGGGCTTATTGTCCCACCGAACCAAGAAGGTCTTCAGGGGACAAAGGATGAGATCTGGGTTCAGTCTCATGCTGCTAATAGTGGTCTCACCCGAGTGGTCTCATCGGAAAAGTGGGGTGAACCAGCCTGTTGCGGGGAGATGGGGTCAGGAAGTGCGAGAACAAAGCAGCCTTGTCCACACCCCGGTCTCCCCCACCAGGCTCCCGTGCACTCACCTCACTCTCATCCCCGCCCCTCCTTCTCCACCTCCTCCCTCTCACCTGGGACAGTGATCGGCAAACTCGTTAGTCAATAGAGCCAAGTATCAACAGTACAATGATTGAAATTTCTTTTGAGAGCCACATTTTTTAAACTGAAACTTCTAACGCCACTTCTTCAAAGTAGACTTGCCCAGGCCGTGGTATTTTGTGGAAGAGCCACACTCAAGGGGCCCGAGCCGCAGTTTGCCGACCACGGACCTGGGAGTATTTTTATTTATAACAATAGCGGCCATTCTTGAGCTCTTGCTAGATCCAGGCCACGCGAAGAGTGCTTAGCCTAGGGAAGTCACCGAAGACCGTGCGTGTGACTAGCCCACAGGAAACTGGCACTCCCAGAGACCAAGGAGGTCGCCCAGGGGCACAGCTGGTAAGAGCTGATGCTGGCCCTCACACCTCCCTGGCCGCTGAGCTCTTCTCCAGCAGGGGAGCAACCCCCTGACCCCAGTCTCTGGCCTGGAGCCTCTCTCAGGTGCTCAGTAAGGATTTGTCAGTGAATGGCAGGTGCTCCCTTGTATGTCAGAAGGGGTGCTGATAGCTGAGAGGCTGGGAGGATGGAAGGAGATGCGTGTGTAACACACCAGGCACTGCACTCGGACTACTGTGAGCGTCGAGTAAAAGCTGGTGTCAGTGCTTCTCTAACTTGGCAGCGTGGGGGAATCGCCAGGCCATGGACCTGGTAAAACACAGGCTCCAATCAGCTAAGCCTTCTAACAAGCTCCAAGGGAGATGGTGGCGCTGCTGATCGCGATTATTGTTTTGTGCTGGCTAGTCCCTCCTCTTAACCATCCAATCCCAGTCCCAATCGGGAGCCATGGCAGCGTTTGCCAGCCTTGTCAGCACCTTGCAACCAACCACCTGCAGAGCTTTAAAAACCACTGATGGGAGGGGGAGGGCAAGGTCCTCCCTCCCAGAGAATCTGACAGTTGGTCTGGGTGAGGCCTGGACATGGGTGTGGGATTTTACGAGGTCCCTGAGGCTTCCACTATGCAAGGCTAGAACTTGGGTAGCAGAGGTGTCTGGGGAGGCAGGGGATTAATAAAGTTCATCCGATATATTATAGCTGTAGAGGACGGGTTGCTTGTGCAGGAGGCTGAGCAAGGGGTGACATGAAAGATTCTGGTTAGGGTGGGGCCCACAATCAATACGTGGATCCTCAGTGGCTCCCCATCCGCTGGCTGTAGAGCCCTGAGAGGGGCGGGGCCTGGGACAGGCTGGGGAGAGCATGCTTGCCAAGTGCTCCTCCAGGTGTGTTCCAAGGCGGGGCTCTGCTCTGGGTGCAGCAGGGTGTGGGAGGCAGGGTGGGAACTGTGCTGGTTTGTCGCTCACGGCCTGTAAGCACAGAGTGAAAGGTTGGCCTTGGACTGAGGCCAGCTCAGCCTGCCCATCCTCACTCCTTAAACGCCTCCAGTAACAATCTTTAAAAAAAAAAAAAAATATATATATATATATATATATATATATATATATATATATGCTTATTGATTTCAGAGAAGGGAGAGGGAGAGATGTAAACATCAATAATGAGAGAAAATCATCAATCGGCTGCCTCCTGCACGTTCCCTACTGGGGATCAAGCCCTTAGCCCAGGTATATGCCCTGATTAGGACTTGAACCCTGACCTCCTGATTCTTAGGTCGACACTCAACCACCGAGTCACGCTGGCTGGGCTGCAATAACAATCTTTTTTTTTTTTTTTTTTAATATATTTTGTTGATTTTTTACAGACAGGAAGGGAGAGGGATAGAGAGGTAGAAACATCAATCAGCTGCCTCCTGCACACCCCCTACTGGAAATGTGCTCACAACCAAGGTACGTGTCCTTGACCAGAATCGAACCTGGGACCGTTGAGTCCACAGGCCGACACTCTATCCATTGAGCCAAACCGGTTTCGGCTGCAATAACAATCTTGATGACTGTTTATGGGGTGCCCTGATGTGAGGCCTCTGTTCTAGACACTTTACTCATTGTGGCTCAATCGGTAACCTAACAAGTGAGGAAACAAGGCCCAGAGAGGTTGTATAACTTGCTAGGATCACTCACCTCCAGACCCAAAGCCATGCTATTCCCATCTCACCCTGATGCCTCTATGCACGTCCTTTCCTTGGGCTAAAACCCTGTTCCCATTATCTCAACTTGCCTCGAGTTTCTTCCAAGGCGTTGGAGAGCTCTCCACTCTGGTCTGAGGTTGGCCTTGGGCACCACTACCTTGAGCTTCTACTTTCCCTGTGAGTCACGCCCTCTGGTCAGCTGTGAGGGCTCCCAGGCTGTCATCTTCTGTAGGTCGTGGGCCTTGGGAAGGGTTGGTGCTGCCAGTGTCATGATTAGCATGAGACAAGCAAGGTGCGTACTGCAAAACTTGGGAAGGTGCTTATGCTTGGGCTGTGTGAGTGCCTCTGCTGGCAGCAGCTGGGCGAAGGCTGAGGAAAGCAGACACAGGTGCTGTTGTGGATGAGCCCGGGAGTCTGAAGGTGAGTCACCCAGCAGGAGAGTCCACTTCCGAGAACTCTCTCCTAGCGTGTTTGGGTGTGGAGGTGAATCTATCAACTGATTAATATATTGTACCTTTATCAATATATTATTACCTTCTGCTCTTAGTTACTAGACATTATGGTACATCCCGGGTGATTAGGAATCCTTTCATGAAGGACTCTTGCCCTAATCAAAGGATATTAAACCCAAAGGTTATCGAAGTGTTAATCTTTGAAATAAAAGGAGGAGTAGGATGTATCACTTTAACCAGGCTTACATGCCCAACGTTGGATGTATAAGACCCAGTGAAATCCAAACTATGACAGGGGTGACTGAATAATTGATGGTCATTGCTACCCTCCCACTAACCCAGTGGTCGGTCAACAGAGCCAAATACCAACAGTACAACGATTGAAATTTCTTTTGAGAGCCAATTTTTTTTTAACTTAAACTTCTTCTAACACCACTTCTTCAAAGTAGACTCGCCCAAGCCATGGTATTTTGTGGAAGAGCCACACTCAAGGGCCAAAGAGCCGCATGTGGCTCGAGAGCCGCAGTTTGCTGACCACTGCCCTAGAATATCAGGAGGGGCCACCTGTTATTTTTTCCCCCCCAGTCAGCATCGGCAACATAAATATGTTGATGACTTCAAGTATTTGTTACCTTGAAGTAACCACCACAGTGACAATGTTGGATCAGGTGAGCTTCCGGAATCACGGAAACTTTCACAAATGGAAATGATCAGGGTTTGAGAATATACAGACTTGAAGGGCGTGTGCTGAAAACCAACATTGGGCATGTAAGCCTGGATAAAGTGATACAGCCTACTCCTCCTTTTATTTCAAAGATTAACACTTGGATAACCTTTGGGTTTAATATCCTTTGATTAGGGCAAGATTCCTTCATGAAAGGATTCCTAATCAGCCCGGGATGTACCGTAATGAGGACCACATATTTGAGGAAGTTTAAAGGTTTCTAAAGTGGGATCTACCCTGAGGCTGACCTGTCTGTCAAGTGCCTGCTAACCTCTGACCCTGTGTGTCCCAGACTAAAAACAAATATTGTGACAGAGACCTTCACCACGCTCCCTCATTGCCCAATCCCCTGCAGCTGGCGGGCAATGTGACAGATGCAACCAGCAGCATTAGGAACTTACTAGCTAACTACTAACTAGTTAGAGGCTTCACAGTGTAATTGAGGCTCAGAAAATGCTTCAAGAATGAAAGCAATGCATTCTTCCAAATACATCTTGACTAGATAAGCATCAATTTGGAGGCTTTAAAAAAAGACTTTCACCTTAGCTATCCTGGCCCCTTCGGCCTGCTGAGCACGGGGACCCTAGCGAAAGCAGGCTGCCTAAACCACACACTGACTTTGCTGGCGGCTGTGGGTACCCAGGCTGTGCTTTGGGCAGTTCCCAACCCTTCCTCTCCTGGGGGGCCTGCGTACGTGAACACGCCCGTGCCTCCCCTAGGCAGCAGTGACGCTGAGAAGCCCAGAAGGCTCGCTGTGGAGCAGAGGGCTCAGAGTTGACCAGGCACTAGGAGAACGACACCTCAGAACCGGCCTCTCCTGTATTTGTTCAATACGAGGCCGTGTCTGCTGAGAGTGCGGTGTTATTTGTGGGCTTCTTTAAGCTTCCTCTCTCCCCCTGCCTTTGGGGCAATTTACTATTGATAATTTGTATAAGGAGGGAGCAGAAATGTGATTATCAGCCCAGATCCCTGTAGGGTATTATGCTTTTACTATCTCCGTAGAGTGGCAGGTTTTGGTTTTTCAGGTGCTCCCGTGGCCCCAAAGGGCAGGTTTCAGGCCAAGCTCTCCCACCTACTCACCCAGGGTGGAAGTAGGGGAGTCCCCGGAAAACAGAGACCCAGGCCACCTCTGTTACAGAGACATTTACCAGAACTATCGAGCACTCCCCCAGAACCACTGGATTCCTGAGTCTTTAGGAAAATCAGAGGCAGCTATTTTTACTCTCAAGCAGCTCTGAAGGCCTGGGGCTCGCTAATCAAGCAACCTAGCAGGGGCCCTCGCGCAGGCGAGCAGGGTCCTGCTTTCCGTTTTTATTCCCCTCCTTTCCTCACAGTTCCCACCCACCCCCCACGTTAACTTCAGACTCCACAGGCTTCTCTCTCTCTTGCTCATCTCCTCCAGCTGCTGCAGTCGGAGGCAGGAATCATCCAGGCTGTTCTTACATCCAGCTAATGTCTTGCATAACCACCCTTCAGAAAGAGACGGGAAAGCCACGTGTTCTAAGAAAAAAGGAGGAATTCTGAGAAGAAAAAGCCAAAGTGGTTGGACCCACAGACAAACTACTTCCAAGAAATCAGGCAGAGGATGGGTTGAGATTTGCTCTCTTCTCCTTAGTTGTAAATGAGGTTTTTTGTAAAAGTCTTTATCCCAAGCAAATGACAACCCGGAAGGCTGCCTTGACCCTTCAGGGTCATTGTTTCGCACTTCACCATGACCCTGGATGTCACGTGACATCCCTCTATGACAAAGGACACGCGGAGCATCCTTCCTGGCTGAGGGAGAGAAATCAGGAAGGAAAGAAAAGCTAAATGACATACTCTCTGAAACATAAAACCAGGTCTGCCCTTCATCTCAGAGGAAAGAGCTTTTGCTGATGACTGACTAGGAAAGACCATGATCTGATTTAACCTCATGCCATTCTTCTTTGGGGCTAATAAGTCTTTGTTTGGGAGTAGTCTTTTATATGGGAATTAGTGAATCCGTTAGCTGCAAGCAGGTAATCATAAGGCAGAACCAATGAATGCAGACTGGCAAAAAGGTTCTTCCAGAGTCACCTGCAGTAAGTTAAAAGTCAGACAGCACTGTAAAATAAAGCCATCCTAACAGAACACTAGGAACCTACATTGTAGAAAAGGAAGGAAGGAAGGAAGGAAGGAAGGAAGGAAGGAAGGAAGGAAGGAAGGAAGGAAGGAAGGAAGGAAGGAAGGAAGGAAGGAAGGAAGGAAGGAAATTAATCTATTAATTTTATGGCTCACCTATAACCTAGCTAGAAGTTTGACAAATGGTTGGAGCTGAGAACTATGGAGAGAACTAGGCCCAATGCTTTATTATTCAGTGAGAAGAGTGACACCTAGGCAAGCCCAGTGCTGATCCAAAGTCACTTGGCTAATGAGTAAAACGTGACAGGCAAGTGCACGTCTGTTGACCCCAGCACACCAGGCTGCTATCTGCAGTGCAGCCATGAAAGACGTGGACTAAACAGACATGTTCACGAACAGGCGTCCCAGGTGGACAGTTTCCATGCACAGGAATCATGCCGAGGGGTGCCAGGGCCTACACGCAAAAACAAAGGTGCTCTCCTCCATCTCACAGGGTCCACTTTGGGCGCTCTCCCTTATCTGGATTCCAAGTGGCAGAAAATAGTGTTGGGGAGAAATAGTGCTGTAAGCATTAAGACTATGGCACCTTGTAGCCCTTTAAATGAGGACAAGCTTTTAATTTTTCCAATGTCTTAAAAGAAGGGTATCCTGCCGAAACCGGTTTGGCTCAGTGGATAGAGCGTCGGCCTGCGGACTGAAGGGTCCCAGGTTCGATTCCGGTCAGGGGCATGTGCCTTGGTTGCGGGCACATCCCCAGTAGGGGGTGTGCAAGAGGCAGCTGATCGATGATTCTCTCTCATTGATGTTTCTAACTCTCTATCCCTCTTCCTCTCAGTAAAAAAAATCAATTAAAAAAAATAAAAGATGGGTAGCCTGACTGGCCTTGGGGGGCACCACACCCTTTTGAGATTCTCTAGGTCATTGGTCGGCAAACTCATGAGTCAACAGAGCAGCAAACCATGGCTCTCGAGCAGCAGTTTGCCGACCACTGTTCTAGGTGAAGCCTGAGGAGGAACAGAGAGCATCAGGAATCAACTCTGAAAGCGTGGAGAAAGGCTTGGAGATGCCCGTCTGTTGTAGGAAGAACTTCACTCGATGTGGCTTTAGTATATGTAGTGGACAGCTGTTTTATCACTTAAAAATTCTCTGTGAAAGTGTCAGATCAGATGGAAGAAATAATTGGACTCTATTCTCCTCTCCTCCCAACCCACCCAATATAAACCTCCAAGACTCTAGGGAATACAGGCCATTCATTTGCCTTAAGATTGCTTGCATCTCCTTAAAGTTCACATCTCCTTAAAGTCTGAACAATGAATTTCTACACGTTCAGTTCAATATCTAATCCCAAACTGATGAGTACATATGTTTGATACTTAAATCCATCCAAATATTTACTCTAGGTTTCACTTAGTATTTTTACGCAGTTATAAAGCAAAAAGGCCAAATAATTTTCAAGTATGTGACTTTTATTTTTCTCTGACATTTCACAGTCAATTTCTACAAAACTTCATACTTCTTTCTTCAAAAGAATTCACATTTGGTAAAGAAATCTCTACCCTAAAGAACTCATAACTGGAAAAACACTTTGATATATGCTTGTGTTACCTTCTGCTGAAGGAATCAATAAAGTCAGACAATACTATAATCAATAAATGGTAATGAGAGCAATAAATTACAATGTCATTAAACTCCATTCCCATAATCAATTCAATTAGCAGCTTTTTCTAGATTTTTTTTTTTTTTTTTTTTTTAATATTGCCAACAAAATCTGCCAGAAGGACTGATTTGAGCTAAGAATGGCTTCACACATTCAGAAAACAGTAGCTCTGCCACGGGACATCATACCAGATCAAATCATGCATTGCTAAGACCACTGCTTCTTACAGCCTTGTGCAATCAAGGTCTTTCTGGTCAACTCCAAGGTTCCTCCATTTGCTGATCTGGCTCCTGGCCCCAATGTCTGCTAGCTTCAATGGGCTCTCCTTCCAAGACCCAGCTTCTCTTCGCCTCCCCCAAGCTCCACTAGACAACAGGCACCCATGGTAAGTACAATAAGAGCTTAGAGACTTCTAGCACTAAGTCATAAGGCCAGACAAGAGCTGTGAGGATCAACGATGGCTTTCATCATCTTTTACTGTGACAGAAGGGAAATGCAAACCTTAATCTGGGAAGAAAATTCCAAGAGGCTTAGAGCTCCAGGTTTTTCGGATGGAATAAATTTGGTTCTCAGCAATTGTGTTCAGATTTTGACACTCAGTAAGACTCATGGCTAGCGCCAGGCTGTTCCGAATGCACCTGTCTCTGTAGCTCTGCTGCCAAACGCATTCTGCCAAAAAGGAAGCTTCCTGGCATGGTGCCCAGAGCAGAACTGCTGTGGTACCGCAGACTTGGGGAGGCCCAGACAAAATACTCAAAGGAGCTAGGTCTGCTTAAAGACACACTGGCTCTGATCTGACACTCTTTCACAAAGCAAATGGCAGGTAATAATTGAGTTAATCAGGAGTCTAGAGATTTTAGCAAGTTATTTCTACTAGTAAATTGGCCTTCCCTAACTCACGCACGTTCAAGAATAAAGTGGAGGCGATCCAAAGCCTTGTAATTTTTTAAACTACGTTAGTTACCACTACCTCGCAGATATGAGCTTTAGCTTCTTTCTGGCCTTGGTAAAACTTCAAGAACATTTTCCTGTGTAAAAGCTGGTCATCTAGAAGTTATTAGGTTTTCAAGAGGATAAAATTTTTAAATGAGAGAAAAAGTCTGAAGCTTCACTGTTAGAATCCAGTTTACCTTGCTGATGAAGCTGAAAGCATGTGTGTCTGCAAATTCCCATCACAGCCTCCATTCCCAGGTGAGCTTCACATACACACCACACCTCTGGGCTTGCTGCCAAAGCCAGCACGTGGCAGAGACAAAGACGACGCTGCTCCCGCTCACTCCACGTCACTGTGCATCACACAAAAGTGTTGGAGGCGAAACTGCTAAGAATGTTTTCCAACTTTGTGGGCTTATATTTCATAACCTCGGGATGATTTTAATCCCTAGCCTATCAAGCTTAATAACCACATCGTTCTTCTTTTAAGAAGAAAAAGTGGCAGCAGAGGGTTAATTTACACCATCACTCACGCTCAGGCACCATGACGCTATCTTTAAGATTTTCACACATAAAACAGGTTGCACTGTTTCAAAAATAGAAAGAAAAAAAGCACAAATTACTGGAATCTTCCAGCTCCTAACCAAGAGATACTGACCATGTGTTTCTTCAGATGCTAACTCAGAAAAGCAATTCATCGACTATAACTCCAGATGGTACTGCATCCGTTCCATACTTTAAAAAGCTGAAGTTATTTTGCCTACCAGTTTCAGTGAAGAGAAACCTGGTTTGTGATGGAAGTGTCAGAGTTAAATGGTACCACCCTTTTCCCTTGACTTTCAAGTTTAAGAAAACAAAGCTTTAAGTCATTAAGTGTTTGCACGCTAGGCCCAGCCTGTGCCCAAAGCATTTTAGGTTTTGGCCAAATGGCATGATGCCTTCAGGAATGCAACCATGCCTCCTCTCACTTTTCTCTAAGATATTCAAGGGAAGATCTGCGAAGGGATCCTTGTCACTTACTTCCTGGCTTGACAGGTGTCATTCAGTGCACTCATCCATGTCACTGCATCTCTGATCACAGTGAGTGGGACAGTGGGAGGCGAACAGGGTTAGTGACTGGGATGGTGGGAGGTGTCAGCTAGAGTTCCACACACTCCTCTCTCCTGCTTTGCCTTGTGACCCATCTAAGCACCTGCAGGCTAAGGAAAAGGGACTCAAGGACACCCCGAATCAGAGGTCCTCAGTGGAACAGAGACATATGTAAACTGTGCACAGACCACAGGTTAAGACAGCAGCCAGGGGTTGGCATGAGGCTTCATAAGTGAACTGCTGAACAGTTTAAGAGTAGAAGGAAAAGACCTTGCATAAGCTTTGGGGAACAGGAGTAAGATAACAGCAAGGAAGTTAAAAAGAAGCTCTCAAGTAACAGGAAAGTCTGCCTTCTGTGCTATATGTCCGGGTGATCAGAGAATGCTTCTAGGTCATGACCAGCCCCCAGGGTTAGCGATGCCTGCAGCCTGGCCCAAGCCTGAGGAGCCCTGCTCTTGGCGGCCTCTATAAACAGCTGGGTCTGCTCCTTGAGCTGGTCTAGCTCCACCTGCGTTGCCTGGTTCTGACGAATCAGCTCCTTGGTTTTCAAAGTGATCTCCAGCAAGCCGGACTTGTGCAGGACCACCAGGGTGTTCTGAAAGCGCCTGTGTTTGCTGGGCAGCTGCTCCGAGAAGAGATCTGGGCTGCGGCAGAGGTGCTCTGCGGCCCACAGAGGTGAGCTATAATTAGCTGACAGTGGTGACAGGGGGGAGTTGCTCTCTACCCCGTGCAGAGTGCTGTCTGAGGCGCAGACAGGACTGGCGGGGGAAGCAAAGGTCAGGCTGGGAGCTTTAGCCACGTGGCTGCTGGACACCGGCTGAAGAGTCTGTGGGCTTCCGCCTGCCACGAGGGAGGGCACACCCTGCAGAGCTGAGTCCTCTGCCAGCTTGGCGCTGGAGGGTGCTGCAGTCGGGGGACTGGATGACACAGCACCTGCCTTGGTGGGCTCGCTGGCGGGCAGGCTCAGCCCAGGTCTCTCAGTACAGATTTTCTTCTGCGTTCCACGTTCTCTTTCTTTTGGGCTGAGGGAGAGGCCCCTTTTGCCTGGGTGTGGGGCTATTTTGGTGTAAGAATTCAGAATGGGCAAGTAGTTCCTGGAGTCGGACCTTTTCTCGCCAGCGTGACAGGGGCTGACAGGCGAGGGCACAGGCGGGTGAAGGAACAGGAGCTGTGGCTGTGCCGAGATCACTTCCAAGGAGGGCTGGACAGTCCATGACTGGAGCTGGGATGAGCTGCTGCCCTGAAAGCAGATGAAAACAGCACAGTCCTTGTTACCTGCTTCTGCTAAGGGGCAAAGCAGAGACTTACAACAATCTCATGTACAGAGCTTCTCTCACATCAGGCAGCCCTTTCTGAACAGAGTGATCAGAAATCAATTGGGCTTAAAAATCAATTGGGCCTGTCATTATAATTTCTTTTTTTTTTTTTAATCCTCACCTGAGGCTATTTTCCCATTGATTTTAGAGGGAGTGAAAGAGAGAGGGAAAGACAGAGAGAAATATCCATGTGAGAGAAACACATCGATTGGTTGCCTCCTGCATACATCCTGACCAGGGC
The DNA here is from genome assembly GCF_014108245.1 of Pipistrellus kuhlii. NCBI lineage: Eukaryota > Metazoa > Chordata > Mammalia > Chiroptera > Vespertilionidae > Pipistrellus > Pipistrellus kuhlii. The sequence continues at coordinate 10,053,321 of NW_023425404.1, forward strand.
CCAGGCTGGGGAAGAGCCTGTAACCAAGATACATGTCCTTGACCTGAATCAAACCTGGGACCCTTCGGTCCACAGGCTGATGCTCTATCCACTGAGTCAAACTGGCTAGGGCTATAATTTCTTCCTTCCTTCCTTTCTTTTTTCACTTTTCCTAAGGCAAAACTGAAGAAAATACCTATTTTTATTCAATCCACAGATGCTACCACCCAGGAAAAGAAACTGTAGGTAGATGAAGTAATGACATAGTTAAGGTCACAACTGAGGCAACAAAAACATGGGTAATAGAATTGCTTGGCATGGTTAAAATGTGCTCATCTCAAGGCTACAAATGTGACTTTACAGGGTCTGTCTTCGTTTATATCTGGACCCTCCTTTACCTGAACACAACTTTTTTTTTTTTTTTTAAATATATTTTATTGATTTTGTACAGAGAGGAAGGGAGAGAGATAGAGAGTTAGAAACATCGATGAGAGAGAATCATCGATCAGCTGCCTCTTGCACAGCCCCCACTGGGGATATGCCCACAACAAAGGTACATGCCCTTGACTGGAATCGAACCCGGGTCCCTTCAGCCCCCAAGCGGACGCTCTATCCATTGAGCCAAACCGGTTTCGGCCTGAACACAACTTCTGATTAAAGTCACATGCTGTCAGGAGTCCATAAGCCTTTTTAAGGCAGTGACACTCAACAGTCATAAAACCACTCAAGATAACAGTTACCAGGTATTGCTGCTTACTACAAGCTAGCACTATGTGTGATGTTTTACATGGTTTGTTTCCGTAACAACCCCATGAGGTAGTGATCAATTCCCTTCACAAATAGAAAACTGAGGTATAGAAAGTTATGCATTTTCATTTTTAATTAAGTACCGATTCAGAAGGAAAGTTAATAAAGAAGGGTATGGCTATCTTTTTCCAATATTTAAAAGCCAGTCCAGTTCCAACTGGTCCCAAAGATATGAGTTGGTGGGCTGGTCACTGCTGAAGAGAGCTGTCTCCCACACGTGCCCACCATTTTGCACACGTTTGAGCTTCCTCGATGTGTGGCTAGAACTTCAGGCCAGCGACAGCTCATCTCCTGACAAAAGTTGGGATCACCTGGAGAGTCCATTCTGAAGCCCTCTTGGTAATCAGATATACGCTGGATGTACGTAAGCAAGCAATGCTAGGCCTAGCACCCCTATTCCTTGTCAGAGCAGATCCAAAAGCAAGGGTCTTTCGAAGCAGAAATCAGCCTAGTCCAGCTCAGTCAGAAGCAAAACATCAGGCTATTCCCCTATTCACTCATGACCTAAGGGTGGATCTACTAGGAGGCAAATGGATCCAGAAAATTTATAATTCACTGCTTTTCTAAGCTGATTTCACTGGATTCTTCCTAATGCTGCTATGCCCATTGCTGTAGTAGATGCTTAGCTTACTGGTTCTAATTATTAGATTTTACAATACATTATTTACGTTGAAATCATCTGAGGGAATATGGGGCAAGATTTTAGACTTGGCTACAATCTCAAGGCCATTTTCCACGAAGCCTTCACATTGAAGATAAGGAAACTGAAGCCCAAGTGTTACGTAACTGTGTGCAAGATCACACAGTCAAGTGGCAAAACTGAATCAGACCTCCAAAACCAAGACATTAGCCCGATGTGTGGCTAATGTAGTTGACCATCAATCCATGATCCAGAAGGTCACGGTTTGATTCCCATTCAGGGTACCTGCCTGGGCTGTGGGCTCAATCCCCAGTGGGGGATGTGCAGGAAGCAGCTGATCAATGATTCTCTCTCATTATTGATGTTTCTATTCCTCTCTCCTTCTCCTTCCCTCTCTCTGAAATAAAAAATATCTATATATATAAAAGCCTAAGCAACTAGCTGACCAGCTGGTAACTATGACATGCACTGACCACCAAGGGGCAGATGCTCAACACAGGAGTGGAAACCACAGGCATGGAAACATGGAACAGACTGATGAATCTCAGAGGGAAGGGGGGAGGAGGAAGGGCTAGAAGAGATTAACCAAATATCTTATATGCATACTAGAGGCCCAGTGCACAGATTCATGCACAGGTAGGGTCCCTCAGCCTGGCCTGTGGGGGTTGGGCTAAAACCAGCTCTCCAACATCCCCTGAGAAGTTCCAGGTTGCAAGAAGACGCAGGTCAGGCTGAGAGACCCCACCAGTACACGAATCTGTGCACTGGCCCTCTGATACAGTGGTCGCCAACCTTTCAGACCTCAGAGACCACTGGTTGGTGACGACTAGTATAAATATAAAATAAAATAAAACCAAGACATTACACAAAATACACATATTTTGAAAAGCATATCACTGTTTTAATCTTGGAATGTGCTGGATTCTAACGTGTGAAAAAAAACAAGATGAAACTCCTAGACGACTCCATCAGGTCTGCCCGCCCCAAGCCTCCCATCTGCTGATGGAACCAGAGCCTCCCCGCAGGCCTTTGTCCTGGAGAATGCAGCTCTGCTGGAAAAGCCTACCCACTCCTCAACTGTGGGCTGTTCTCCGCCCTGGGGAGCTGCCAGCCTGCCTACGACAAAGAAGGCATATAAACACAGACACACAGGAAGGCCTGACAAACAAGGGAGCCAGAGAGGAAGACAGGGAGAGAAAGAGCCGGGAGAAAGGAAACCCTGAGAAGCATCACAAACTGATGAGGTCTGGACAAGCTCATTTGGGTTCCATTACATGTCTTTATCCTCTCTCTTCATTTCAATAAGCAGAGCTGTTTTTCCTGCTGAGGTGATTTGTCAAGCAAAAATGTTCAAATTCTTTGTCCAAACTCACCAGGTTGCCTTGTTGAAAATCTGTTTGTGTTCCTCAGAAATAACTAGGTAATAGTTAAGACGTCAGGTTTCCTGGCAGGCTACAGCCACATATGTTCTTCTACCTGAGCTGGAATGTCAGCAGCATAAAGCCAGTTTCAAATGTCCTAGCTTCCAGCAGTCTCATCAATGGCCCCATGAGAGAGCTGATATATTTTAGAGCAAAGCAGGGTAAGGTTAAGTGTTCTTAAACCCAGTTCATCTGATTAAGTTCTCTGTTCCAAACATGGGGGCTTAGATTGTCATCTAAATCTTTTCTTGCATATCTGGACAATAATCACATAGCATACATAGTTATGTAATCAAGCCCCCAACGGTGTGTTTTTGAGCTCCACAGCAATGCCGTGCAGACTCTGCTGGGGCAGCCATACCTTTAACCAAAGAGCTTCTTTTCCACTAACGGCATGTCCTTGGCTGATGACTAAGAAAAGGCTCTGAGTGTGACAGGAGAAACATGGAAATTGCCTCCACTTCTCAAACAAATGAATGCATCCTACATTTCTAAATTCCCAGGGCATTTCAAGTTAAAAAGAGATTCTTTTGTTTATACCCCGAATTCTGTCATCTGTTAATGCACTATGGAAGTTATGACATTTCTGCTTGGTTCTTTTATACATGACTAAAGAATTCCGGTGTTCCTCTGGATAAACTAGGGATCCAGAAATAAAATAGTCTTGCTGTCCTGGAGTCCTTTTTAAAACACTGTCAGTAGTTGAAAGGAAACATCCTTTCCCTAGGACAGAGTACTCGGAGGCGTGGTTCTAGTGCTCTGCTCCTAAATCAATCCTGGGCCGAGGGGAGCCTCGCGCACAGGAAGCCCAGGCACTTGAACTTGCACCCCCTCACCTGTTTGACCAGCACGTTCTTCATGACAACCATGGGGGACAGAGCAGGGAAGGCACTGCTCGCAGCCTTGGAGTTCAGTCTTGGCCGGTCTTCCCGGCTCCAGCCTAAGGCGCTCAGCATGTCCTCCGACTCCATTTGCTCCGCCGAGCTCAGACATTCCGAACTCCCATCTGGTGGCAGGAAAACGGACAGTTCACCTGGGCTCTCGGCTGGAGGCTGGTAACCAGGCCTCCTGGGGAGTGGTGGGACACCTTGAAACTAAATGGAACATTTGTGAGATGGGTTTTTGTGAATTTTTTTGAGGAGCGGTTCTTTAACTTTCATTGGACTCTCAAAGGCTTCCATAATTATCACCTCTGCCCCCAAAGATTGGGAATGACTGCCCAAGGACTCCTTTCTAATTCTTATAGACAAAAGCCTGCATCAGTTCAGGTTCCTGTGAAAGTAATCATCACCAGTCTACAGAACTGGGGGGAAGGCTTCAAAGTTAGTTCATTTCATTACTTTCACATTGATATTCCCCCCCCCTTCCTCTCGGAAATAAATAAAAATACGTATATTGTTAAAAAAATAATACAAAACCTCAAAACTTATATCCATGCTGAAATTAAAAGAGTTTCTTCCTAAGTTTTCTAACTGTAAATTCTGGATAAGTTAATCAAAGCTGAGGTTTAAAATGTGTCTGTCATTGTTGTTCCCTCTACCCAGTCAGACATCTCCTTTGTTGCTGTGTCTACTGAGACCCTGCATATTGGGTGATAGATACTCTCCAAGGCAAAGAAAATAAGAACACCCTCCATGAAATCCATCAGAAAGGACTTATTTAGCATCCACTGGAGCATACCCAGCGACTGCTATAACCCTGCTCGGAGGGGTCTGGGGATACCCTAAATCAGGGGTCCTCAAACTTTTTAAAGTGGGGGCCAGATCACGGTCCCTCAGAGAGCTGGAGGGCCGGACTATATGAACTACTAATTCCTACTGTAACACCTCGGCTGCGCTCACTGCCCAAAAAACCTGGCGGACCGGATCAGACTCCTCTGCGGGCCGCATGTGGCCCGCGGGCCGTAGTTTGAAGACGCCTGCTAAATGCTCATCAAGAATCACAGAGTCAACTAGATGAGGCAGGCCAGAATGTAACTTTAATTTAAATGAGTACAACTGTCAACACTTGCAATTAAGTCAGAATCTACAGTGATGCCTTTTAGAAATTACAAATGTGAGAGTCTTCCCCTCCACCTACTGAATTGATTGATCTGGTACCCAGGCAGAAATATTTCCACAGAATACCAAGGGCAACCTCTAGTCAAGAACCAGTAGGCCAGAAACAAAGGCCTCAGGAGCTGAGTACATACCTGGTACCTGGGTCTTGGTTTCTAAATGCCATTCCGCAAGAACAGGAAACCTGGGCTCCTTAGATTCCAATCTTAGGCAGGGAAGGTACAAAATGAGCCTGGACATCTTATTGTCCCAGAAAGCAAGGAAGTACTCAAACACAAATGGAAGCATGTCGAAAAGACACAGGAGCTAACTGGAAGGGACTCCCACTGGCCCAATCTGGGACAATCTGAGTATCGAAAAGAATAATAATAATGGATTGACAAACTGAATTACAAAAGAATTCCATGAGCCACAGTGATACTCAAAGAAAGGGTTGGAGGAGAGAAAGTGCTTCTTTACAGAAAAATGACAGCTAATAAAATGTATAAGGGATAACAGAACTGGGTCACCATTTTAAAGCACGAAGTGGTGACTGATTTGGGCAAAGAACATAAATGGATGCCAAAGCCACAGGTAAAGAGTTTGTGGGGGGTGTTCAGGAGGCAGCAGATCGATGTTTCTCTCTCGTCGATGTTTCTAACTCTCTCTCTCTCTCCCTTCCTCTCTGTAAAAAATCAATAAAAATATAAATAAATAAACAAACAAACAAATAAATATCGCTGATTAGCTCTAGCTGTTTTGGTTCAGTGGACAGAGAGCCGGCCTGCAGACTGAAGGGTCCTGGGTTCAATTCCGGACAAGGGCACATGCCCATGTTTCTGGTTCAAACCGCAGTAGGGAGTGTGCAGGAGGCATTCAATCAATGATTCTCTCTCATCATTGATGTTTCTGTATCTCTCTCCCTCTCCCTTCCTCTCTCAAGTCAATAAAAACATATTTTTTAAGAATCACAGATTACATCATTCACCAAGTGACTGAAATAATAACTCAGACAGTGATGAAATCGCTGGCACCTGGCCCAGAGGTGGCTGGAGGCATTCACTGGGGTCACTTTCTGGAGCACAACCAGTTGGGATTGGTGTTAACACTGCCTATGTCTGACTAGCATAACACTTCCTACAGCACTTCTACAGAATAAGGAAACTACCAGAAACACCATCCAGACTGTGGGACATACTACATCACAACTGCCTGAAGCTGTTGGAAAGAGATGTACCAAAATGTCAACAGTATTGAGGAAAAATGGGTGTTGGGATGATAGATAATGCTTATATTTTTCTTTCTAAGTTTCTACATTTCTAAGCTTCTACAATGAGCATGTATCACCTTTGTGATATGAAAAACGGATGAAAACAAACTTGACCTTAAAAAAAGAGAGACAGTAAGCCTGCAGTGTTTCCCAAACCTGTCTGATTACATAATCACCAGACACAAAAATAACCCCCACATTCCAGGCCCTCCCCCAAGACCTTCAACATCACAATGTCCAGGAGCGGGGTCTGGCGAGCAGTATTTTAAACAAATGCCTCAGATGAGTCTCATGATGAGACAAGCTCAGGAAACAATGCTAAGCGACAGAGAAGAAAAACCAAAGGGCTACACCGGCCCTCGCTTCCCGACTGTCCTTATTCTAATCCCTCCGTCAATAGGTGCTCGGTTCTTCTCTGAGCAACAGTCTATTTATAATTTGGCTTCTCACACAGCCTCCCTACAGGGAGGAAATATACCAATCTAAGGAGGAGGCAGATCTAGCATTCCAACAGCTGTATTTCTCAGTGTAAGTTAATAAATCAGTAGCATGGACTGATTGGTCTCTCTGAGGCTGATAACGTAAGTCTTCTTCTAGGAAAAGGCTCCATCCCAGGGTGCTAACCCAGCCAGAATCCCCTAGCTCACCTTTCTGCATTCCCTGGGCCAAAATGTTGACACTAGAGCCATGGTATACTGTCAAGCCCCTACTCTCAGACCTGGAAATAAAGGCGCCTCAGCACAAAACTGAAAGGTTCACTGGGTATGCAGCTAGCCCTTTCAGGTAAGGTTTGGACAAACTAGTAAGGAAAACTGACCTCTTTCTTGTCTCAGATAGTACTCAACTTTGGAATTGGGCCAGAAGGCTCTCAGTCCAAATGCGAAATGCATGGATATGGGGAGGGTGGGTTGTAGAGGGGAAACATTTTTTAAAAAAGCAAAATTACTTTCTTAGCAAATAAGTTATTTTTATCAAATTATATACTCTTTTGTTTTAATTTTTTACATGGTGACAACATGCAGTCTTTTTTCCTGCAATGTAACTATTCCTATGGAAAAGGAGTGGGGGGGAAAAACACAAAGAATTATGAGTACTTAAATATTTTTCCAGTAACCACTTGCAACAGTTGTAAGATTTAAAACTGAGTTGAAAAAAGATGTCAAATCCCCTGGTCAGCATGGCTTCATGGTTAAGCATTGACCTATGAGCCAGGAGGTCCTGGTTGATTCCCAGCTGGGGCACATGCCTGGGTTGCAGGCTCGATACTCAGTGTGGGGTGTGCAGTAAGCAGCCGAACAATGATTCTTTCTCATCATTGATATTCCTCTCTCTCTCTCCCTCTCCCTTCCTCTCTGAAATAAATAAAAATATATATATTTTAAAATGTTAAATCACTCCTTCATACTAACCCCGTGGTGACTCTGATGGGGACCCTGCCATATGGCACCAGAATTGTCATTTTAAGAGATCAGATATTTATTTATTCTGTATGTGAAAGTTTCCCATCCCTATCACACAGGGGTGTTTGAGGGAGGACCTCTTTCAGATAATCATTCTTTACAATGTAGAAAGAACAAGGTATTTTAACCTGAAAACCCAGAGTCCTTGTCTGACTCGGCCGCTGCCAGGCCGAGTTGCCGGGCCACTTTTTTCATCTCTGTGCCTTTGCCTAGTTTGGCCGAGAGTCTTCTGGGGCTCTCTCTGGACGGGTTTTTCCTCTCCATGTTTTACTGGGCTGGAAGAGGGTTCACCAGGACTCTTTTCATCTGGGCTGCCCTGTGAAAACAATTACATAAGAAGTCACTCACAGACAGCTGAAACAGGTGACTGAAACGGTGAGTAAAGAAAGGGCAAAGAACGTTGGCCGCACCCACTTCCCCTGCATTTTCTCAGAGGTCTCAACCCAAAGGGCTTCCACAGTTCACTGAGAGGTAGAAGGGCTTCCACCCAAAAGAGGCCCACTGTCCCCTCCCTGCCCTCTCCATCTATTACAAATTCAAGGCACACACCACAGTCAGTGGAGGCTTTGAACGGCTAACAAAGGCACACTTGATTAGGTTTCTGGACTGGGTACCGCACCCTGCTCCCTGAGGGAGGAGAGCAGGGGGAATGCCCATCTGGGACAGGCTTGCTTTCCCCGGTTACTGCCACTCCCGGCTTACTGCCACCTCCCCCAGTGTGCTTCTCAAATGAACCTTTCACGTCTTTGGGTGTTTTACTGAACAGAGGGAAAACAACTCCATTTATATGCATGCTACTTTTTGGCTTAAAAAGCACTTTTATGCACAAATAAGATCATATGGAATAGTGCTTTGCTTCTATAAAAGTCTACATTATTGCTGTTAATTTTATCTCACTTGACTCTCATGTCCCCCTCTCTTGCTATCCCATTTTACAGAAGAGGAAGTTGAGGTTCAGATAAGTTACATTCAGTCCTTTAAAAATCTTTATCAAGTGCCCATTATGAAGCAGGAATCATGCTAGGACTGGGGATACAGGGTGAATGAGACATAGTCTACCTCCCTGAGCTTACATTCTAGAGTTAGATAAACATTAATCGAATAAGCAAACAATTACTATTTTGGTAACAGCTATAAAGGGGGAGGGGCTAAGAGTCTGGGGGACTGAGAAGGGAAGGCTTTCCTGAGGAAGTGACATGTAGCTGGGTCTGGAGGGAGAGACAGAAGTTGGGGAGTTAAATGGGGGAGGGAGCGGTGGGTGTGGAAGTCTGAAAGCCCTAAGGGAGAAGGGAGCCTGACACACTCACAGAGCTGGGAGGCCCAGGAGGCCAGGGCTCAGTGCAGGGGGCAGAAGGCCAGGTGACATGAGAAGAGTTGGTGTGGGCCAGACAGGCAGTGCCTTGTGAGCAATGTTGTAAAGACTTTGGGCATTAAGAGCAAAGAGAAGTCACAGAGGGATTTTAACCAGAAAAGTGACAAGATCAGATCTGCATTTTAAAAGCATTTGAATGCCGGAAACTAAACTTAGGGAGAGGCCAGAGTGGCACTGAGCCCATCTATATACATACTACTGTGTAGTCCCAGTGACTTAAGGTGGTGGCGGTGGACAGGAGAGAAGTGAACAGATTGGAGACATTTATTTAGAAGGCTGTCTTGATGGGGCTTGGTGATTGTATGTTGGAGGAAAGATGGTGGAGCCCAGAAGAGCCCAGAAGATATATGGTGAGGTGGCTAGGCAGGTTCATTTTAGGTCATGAGAGAGATGCGACTGTGGGTCATCCCAGTGGAGATGCTTGGTAAGCTGCCACATGTCCATGCTGAGAGCCCAGGAAGAAGCCTAGATTTGCCCCAGCGATAGCTAGTCCGCTGCAGATCCATAGCTAAGCTAACAGTGCAAAGAATTAGATGAATGAGCCCTTCAAAGGGCTGGGAGAAGCTGAAAGCATTTCAGATATTCTAACAAGGCCATCTGAGGCAAAGAGGAATGGCAGCAAGATAACAGCACAAGGGCTATCACAGGGCTCAAGACAACAGGACAACAAGGAAAATGACAATAATAAAACCGCCTAATGCTGATCTCAATGTCTATGTTCCCCTCAGATCCATATGTTGAAACCCCAAAACTGATGGCATTAGGAGCAGGCCCTTTGGAAGGTGCTTAAATCATGAGGGTGGAGCCCTCATTAGTAGGATCAGTGCCTCGTAAAAGAGGCTCCAGACAGCTTAGTCCCTTCCACCATGCAAGCACCCTGATCTCAGACTTCCAGCCTCTAGAATCACTAGCAATAAATTCCTGTTGTTTGCAAGCAACCCAGGCTGAGATATTTTGTTGACTAGAACAGTAGGTGTAAACAAAGCCAGGCAGCATTGTAATTCACAGTCCACTCGCAGCTCCATCCACTTGTCCTGAGTGCAGAGAAACACAGCCCCTCCGCCCCCTCCAAACAGCACTGTATCTGGAACACCCTGAAAGGCCAGCGCTGAACTTTTCTGCCCATCAGGATCTCATGCAGAACATCAACTACTCCAGAAGTAGAAGAGGGATTCAAAATAAAGTAAAATTAAATAGAAGACAAGGATGCTTCACAAGTGTCCCAGAGCAGCCCTCTTGTTCACACGTTTGCATACAATGTAAGTGGGCAAAAGGGAACACACACCTATCTGAATGAGACTGAATCTTAAACAATTCCAAGTACAGAGTACTTTGTACCATACAAACTGAGTCCATTTAAAGGAATTGATCTCCCCATGTCAAACTAAGCACCCCTTCCCAGGTCACAGGGTTAGCCCTTAGTGCACAGAAGATAAACAATGGCACTGTCACATCTTGTACAGCACTATGCACAGACAACATCTCTCTATTGGACGGCCAGGAAGTTCGACAGTGCAGCCTAAAAAAATAAGACTAAACTATATAAGTATATCTCTAATTAAATCAGAATCCATTGGTATGAAAATCAAGAAATGTGCATGTAAAGGGAATAGGAGGTTTCTTCAAAATGGAAGTAGATGTCGCTTTTGGGTGAACAATCAGATGTATCATTCAAGTCTGACCCTACTGTTGATTTAGATTAGGAAAGCAGCTCATGTTAGTTGCAACTGAGTAAGAACTTGACAAAAGTTTCAAATTATCTTATGAAATACTGATTATTTCATGGGTATTTTAGATAAGGCATCCCAATTTAGCCTTCTACAACCCTTGTGACAGGAGGAGAAAGGTCTTGCTATGGTTATTAAAATGTATTCAATGGAGCTCCAGAAAGATACACAGGAATTTATTCTGGCCAGTTGAGAATATGCAGGACAACATTGAGTGTGACATAAAAAAAAAACTGAAACACTGGCAAATTGGTTAAAAGGAGAACAGATGCCAAAATTTTAGATCCTGGGGAACTGGCGGCAGTCGGAGGTAAAAAGCACTTTAGAATAGTAAATGAACGAGGTTGGATGTGAAAGTGACTAAAAGTGTGAAAGCCTCTGTCCTAAGTTCTGCTCATGCAGCAGGAAGCCTGAGTGCCCAGGGACGTTCAAAAAACACGCAGAATGAAGGACTACATCCAACTGTGACCTCTGCTCTGAGGGGAGAGGCACTGAGGCCCCTCTGCACAGCACCGACGAGGCTCTCTCCACCGGAGAGAAGCAGGCAGACGGCACTGACTACGGCTGCTCTCAAACCCAGGGACACACACATGGCAAAGTCTGAAAACCTCAAGATTTTCTTCTTCCTCGGCGTTATTTTACTCATAAACTGGCTAGGGGTTGAAAAATGGGTTACGAGGACTCTTTCCCCATCCCCACGTAGGAGTCTGTGCTGAGATTCTTTCTCCTTCCCCACGTGGGAATCTGTACTTGTTCTTTAGTGAATTTCCACCTTTGCTATAAAAAAAAGGAGGGGGGAGAAAATGGGTTCCCATGCTCTTACCCACTGTGCCATCTCTGCTTCCTAGCACAGCCTGGAAACTACCACCACCACCACCACCACCCACAAACATCTCAGATGCTCATGAGCCTGACTGCACTGCACTATAAGGACTCCCACTGAAGCTTCCCAAGCTGTCAGAATCGATCCTGACTGGGCCTCTTAATAAGTAACAGGTAACACAGTGTCCAAAGGTTCCCGGAGAGAACAGTACGTACTAAAACTTATCATGGAAAGGGAACGTAAACACAGAGGCTTATATAAACAGGCATAAGATAAAATTCTAACAAGTGCCTCGCACTTGGCTCTTACTTCCATTTTTGCACTTCTAACATTAGACTCTAATTATTCGTCTCTTCAACCTCAACAGTTTTTTTTTTATCTTTGCAACCTCAGCTCCCAACAATATGTGTGAGATACTCAACAGAATAAATGCCTACAAATCCCCTCTCCTGCTGAGCTTGCTGACAGCCCTAGCATCTTAGCTGTCACTGAAATACCTGAACAGCTTGAAGGTCAAGAGTCAGCATTTCCATACACCATAGTTACCTCAAGACTGAACTTCCAGCTCTGGTCTCCTGCAGGAAGATCTCTCACCTACCCCTTATTCTAAGATGAAAACTCAGGGATAAACCCATCAGCCAAATTAAAGGTTGGTCTAATCCAAAAACAATCTCTATGATGATTTCGGCTTATGAATAATAATAATTTAAAAAAGGACACCCAGGTTTACAAGGAAAGGATCTGAAATGTTGCTCTGGGATCATTCCTTTTATAGATACTTGGCAACTTTCCCGAGAGCTCAAGTTTCCTTTAAAATGTGTCACGTGTCTAACACCCCTGCATGGACAGAGTTGTGAAGAGAAAGTCCAAGCAGAGACTTAAACACAGTCCAGTAAGCAGGTCATAAAAAATTGAGGCCTGGAAGTCCAGAAAACCATGAGTAATGCCAGTTTGAATTATGAACGCGTTACAGAAGTTGTTTTCCCTTGGCCTGCATATTTGGAGATACCATACTTGGGGAAATGTCTGTGTATTTTAACAGGGAACAACCCGTTTACCTCCCGGTTATACCTAAATCTCTTAACATTCATCTTTCCCTTCACATCCATTTTTATTCTTCAACGTGGCTGCAAAAATTCATGTCAAAGATCCCAAACCCCAATCCCATACAATGTCCTGTTTGGCACCTGGTAGGGCTCACTCCATTCTCTTTTCCAAAGAGCATATGATCAGAGAACTTCCCTCAAGCTCCCTGCTTCCAGCAGCAGTACCCACTCCCCATTCGCGCCAGCCCACGCGCATCTGTGCCAGACAGCAGGCCTACCCTCCAGGCACCCGAGCCTGCCAGCTAGCTCAGCAGGGCAGAACTGGGCAGACCGTAGGCCTGTGCTGTGACTGGCATACCACCAGCTGCCCAGGGCAAACGCCCAGGCCATGCAACCTGCCAGGACTTGGGCAATAGCAGGGAGCCTGATTTCGGCCTGGATCAGAGCTTCCCCCCACCGACTTACCCAGTTTAACTGCATGTCACTTCTTTCCCATCTCCCCAACCCCTGGCACCATGCCTGGCCACCTGGCCACCCAGGAGAAATAACCAGCCAAGTGAGTGACAAAGACAGCACACCTGCGCCTCGGACCCAGGGACCCAGAACAGGACGCTACCTCCAACCCCAGACTGGAGTCCCAGGACCCTCACCAGGTCACCGACTCCCGCACCCACTCACCTGCCCATTGCCTGACCGAAGCCCACAGCTGTTACCTCCAGGGCTAGACCGGGGCCCACCTGCCCTGAGGTCTCACCCCACCGGCCTCCACACCAGCCCCCTCTCGGTCCTCGGCCCCCTCCTCAGTCTCGATTCTCGGTCCTACCAGGACCTGCCCCTCAAAACTAAACCCACCATTAACGGGGGGAGGGACGCACGCCCTCTGCTCCCACCATTTGCCCCTCCGTCCCCCACAAAGTCCTGATTTTACCTCGCGACCCTTCTTCGTTCCCCTACTCCCACCTCCTTTCCCACGCTCCTCGCCCAACCCCTCTCCCCGTGCGCCCGGTCCTTCCTCTCTCACCTCGGGCCGGGGTCGCGGTCGCCACTCCAAGTACTACAGCCGGCGGGTCAGGTGGCGCATGCGCCAGGCCGGGCCCGCGGCTCCATGACAACCCAGCCGTCGCCGGGTCTGGAGCAATCCCGTCGGCCTCCCGCCCCTTTCTCCTCCCCCGCCCGCCTCCGGGGCGGCTTCCGCCAGAACCACGTGACCGGCTCGGAGGACCCGGCACCATGGAGACTGCTTGCTGTTCTCCTAGAGGAGCCCCTTAGAGGCGCGCCCTGTTCCTGCCTCCGCCGGAACGCGAGCCCCTCCAGCCACTCAGGGGGCGCGGACGTCCCGCAGAGGCCGGCGCTCTCTCCGCGGAGGGCGGGCGTCTCTATGGTTTCTTCCCAGGCCCCGCCGCCATTTTGAGCGGGGGACCTTGAGCCCCAAGCGGCTGGGGTGCGGTTTTGGGACGAGGCTCGGAGAAGTTTCTGGCAGACACGGCAGGAGGCACGATTCTCCTGCGGGAGCGGGTGGAGGTTGGCTTTCGTTTTGTACGCCGGGACACCGTTCGCGTCGGGGCCCAGGAGAGGCCATGCTGACCGGCACGCGCGCCCCGGGTGGCGGCGCCCCGCGTGGGAGGACATGCGGCCAGCCTCCGGCCCCCTCGCCGGCGGGGGCGTGCCCAGCCGCCCCGCGCTGCTCACGTGTTTGCCACGCCTGTCTGGGCTGTGGGTCAGCCTTCCCTACTACCCTGCCTACTGACCAGGCGGGGACGCGGTCGGTGTTTCTGTGGGAAGATTTCATGTAATTGGTGTATAAGTTACTTTGGGGACTGCTAAGATAGTAGGTTTTTAAATGGACACTGTTCTTTCTCCAGCCAGTTCTCAGTGAAGCGACATAACGAAGACACTACAATCTCTAAAGAATAAAAGGGTTGCCCTCGCGGGTTTGTCTCAGTGGGTAGAGCATCGGCCTGCGGCCTAGCCAGGTTCAGGTTTAGGTTCAGGTTCAGTTCCGGCAGGGGGCGTACAAGAGGCAGACGGCCAGTGATTTTCTCCCATCATTAATGTTTCTAACTCTAATCCTCTCCAGTCCTCTCTGAAATCAATAAAAATATATATTTTAAAAATAAAAGGATTTGGGATCAGTTGAAGTAATGCTTTGAATCAGCGTTGCTTATCATTTAGAAAATATTCCTTTACTAGTGAAAAGGAGGGGACACGACTTAAAGAGACTGACAGGAGGCAAGTTCTAGAGCTGCCCTGTCCATTAGGGTAATGCTAATCTTCGGAGCGTATTGAATTAATTAAAAAGTGTGTGTGTGTGGGGGGGGGCGCTTCTTAGATATATAATATACAACTCTTGGTCTGTTTGGGACTGATAAATTGCTGGCCTCGCCCTGATGACTCCCTGAGACCCCCACCCTCACCCCCCATACCACAAAAGTGTGTAAGCACCCTGAGAGAAGCAGCTAGACCTGGCATACCCTGGGACATTTGCTGAGTGGCCTCAGAACAGCTCTGGCACAGAGTTTGAACCTGTGTTCATCTGGAGAAGCTGTATCAAACTTGCCCCTACCTGGTGACTCACTGGGAACCTACCGCATGCAACTTGAGTGCCACCAGAGACTGAGCCTAACCAGCAGCCAGCCGGCAGAGGCAAATGTTTGGATGCCTTGGGACTTTAGCTGACCTGCCTCTGGGCTCAGTGCTGGTAAAAGCCAGCCTTGGTGCACAGCTTGGTCCTTCCCACTCACACCCAGGCCCAGCAGAGGCAGACACAAACTGTTAATCACTTTGTAGCTCCAAACAGGTTGCCGAGAGCCAGTCACAGGTAGCTTTTGGCATTGGGCTGCACCAGAGTCCCTCCCAAGAGGCCCAAGAACCAACACATCTAGTGGCCAGGATGCAATTAGCTTCACAAGCGGCATATCCACAGGGAGATCTTGGCCGGCACCAGACCCTGCTGAGGCAAATTGCACTTCATGTGGTCAGCACCACCTGCACAGGAGCTCGTACACTGTGGCAGGGCTTATCTTCACAGACTGCCAGCCTGAGAATTGACCCCAGACACAAATGGGTTAAGAACAATCAAGACTCAATTATAACAGGAGGGCCCACATAACCCACACGAGGGACATTCGTGGAGCACTCCTCTCAGGTGGTCAGGAGACTGTGACACTGGGTCATACAGAAAACCTACTACTTAAGGCCACTCTACCAAGACTGGGAGGCATAGCAGATCTATCTAATACGTAGAAACAAACAAAGAGGCAGCCAAAATAGCGAGACAAACATGACCCAAATGAAAGATCTGAAAAAAATTCTCTGGAGAAAGAGCTAAATGAAGTGGAGGCAAGCAACTTATTAGATATAGAGTTTTAAAAAATGATTATAAGGATATTCAAGGAATTTATAACTAGAACAACATAAAAATAGGACATAGAAACGGATCAGTCAGAAATGAGGGATACAATATTTGAAGTGAAGAATATGCCAGAAGAAATAAACAGTAGATTGGATGAAGGAGAGGATAGAATCAGCAATTTGGAAGACAAGGTAGCAGAAAACAATCAGAGCAGTAAAAAGAAAATAAAATTGTTTAATCCTTACCTAAGGAGATGTTTTTATTGATTTTAGAGAGAGGAAGCAGGGGTGGGGGGTGGGAGAGAAATAAATATGTTGCCACCCGTACATGCCTCAACCAGGTATTGAACTTGCCATCTAAGTGTGTACCCTGATGGGGAATCGAACCTACAACCTTTTGGTATACAGGGTGATGCTCCAACCAACTGAGCTACCTGGAGAAGGTGAGAAAAGATAATTTTAAAAGATGAGGATAGCTTAAGGGACCTTTGGGGCAATGTGAGGTGTAACATATCTGCATCACAGGGTACCATAAAGAGAAGAGAGAGAGCAAGGGATCAAGAACCTATTTAAAGAACTAATGACCGAGAACTCCCCTAACCTGGTGAAGGAAAAAGACACACAAGTCCAGGAAGTGCTGAGTCCCAAACAAGATGAACTCAAAGAGGCCCACACCAGGACACTTCATAATTAAAATGCCAGATACCTTATGGCAAATAGAGTCTGATATAGGAAATGAAGACATGCTACAATAAACACTATGAGAGAGAATGTGATAAATGCCAGAGGAGTCTGAAAATCTAATTAATAAAACCAAAGGAGTAAAAATAGCCTTCAGCTTGTTTTTTGTTGTTGGAAGATAAAGAGACCAGGAGGTAAAGCTTTAAGAAGGACAGATAAAAATTGGATTTACAGTAATGGAAGTGAGTGAGATCATAATTCATATCAGGCAAAAGAGAATAAATTAAGCAAAAGCATGAGGATTATTTTAGTCCTTGAAAGGTGCAACTAAGTCAAACTCCCCTGATTTTACCTAACTCCTGAGCACACAGCAATACTATAACAATAACTTGAATTTCAAAGACAGTTTTGGTAATGGAACCAGTTGCATCAGACCAATTTACTGATAGGCGTGATCATGACTTTTATTTAGCCATTTTATGGTTCTATATGATTACACATACAGAATAAGTAATTCATGAAAATGGATAGCCAAACCAATGTTAAAAAAAAAAAAAAAGTCTTCCTTTGTTGACTCAGCAGGATTTGAAATCAGATTCTTTGTTGATAGTTTCCTGGTGCCATGAGTTTTTTAATCTCTGCTGTCGCACTCTTGTTCAGGCTCAGGTTCCTGTGATGGAGTGTGGGTTTTGAAGCACCATTACTTCTTACTGCAGACGCCTTTCCAATTTGAGAGCTCTACCAGTTGTGGTTCAAGATTCATTCTACCACCACCACTACCAGCAGGGGGAGACCTACTCCCTTCAGTACCACTGCGTAGGACAGAATCTGCACCTCCACCCAGCCTACTTCCTTCAGCTGTTACCTGCCCTGTCCCTGTCAGGATGTGGATTTTCAGTCCTGCATAGGATGTCATGAAAAGTTACACATGTGCTGAGCTTTATTCAAATACATTTTAAAGTATACACTATAATATATAGTTTTAAATATTGTTTTAATATTTAAGGTTAAATTTAAAGCAAGTTATTTTTAAATTATTTAAAAGGAATTAAAATAGTGTAATAGTAATGAATGTATCCAAAAGATCTAGTTTTAAATCCTATCTCTTTATCATATCATGTTGTAAAAGAAGGAACATTTCAACATGTTCCCCCATATATACCCAGAAGGGAAGATTGACCATCACCTCAATTTAAAAATGGAATAATTTCTGCTTTATGAAAAATTCATTGCATTATTTTTTCCAATTTTGCTGAGGACCAGTGGAAACATCACTACAGGATTGGCATCAGTTCTTGGACCAGCATCTGAGAACCATTATTTATTTTTTCTGAACCTTTGTTTGGCCATCTATAAAATAATTATCTTCTAGCCTTCATCAAGTATTAGAGTGCTAACCACATTACAGTGTTTAAAGAGGATCTGATGGCACAGTAAATGTGTGTATGCTCCAGTGTCCCAGAAACATGAGTCAGTGGGAGAAGAGGCGAGGGGTCCAGCCTGGCAGAGGCAGAGGTAGGGGATGGCAAGATGCATGACCTTTTTGTGCCTTTAGCAGTCAGGTGACTAGATCCCCATTGGCCAGGTTGGTTCTCGACTCATATTCTTAGGGGATACCTGGAAGAGCAGGAACAGGAATGGATAACTTTCAGGTTACAGTCAAGATGTTAACATATCAGCACAGGTTTGATTTCAGGAGCAATGGACACCCCTCCTTAAAAAAATCTTCTTGCCAATACCGGAAATTCCTATAATTGTTATTGCTTGACATGCAAATACTCTCAAACCCACCTTTTGTCATTGGAGGGTCATTACCTTCAGAGCACTTGCTCAAGAATGCCCTTGAACCCTCCTCCCTAACATTTGATTCAACTTCTGGTTGACTATTTGGAATT
Source organism: Pipistrellus kuhlii (assembly GCF_014108245.1). NCBI lineage: Eukaryota > Metazoa > Chordata > Mammalia > Chiroptera > Vespertilionidae > Pipistrellus > Pipistrellus kuhlii. Next base: position 10,071,829 of record NW_023425404.1, read on the forward strand.
CCATGAAGAACTTTATAAATAAAACCTGGTGCACGCACACACACACACACACACACAGTCTTCACACCCCAGCTGGAGATAGGCAGGCCAGCCTCTTTTGACAGGCCTCCCTCCATGGGGCTGGCCAGTGTCTTTAAATCAATATCACTGTTGGATCACAACAGGTTGGATAAATGCTCGCCAGATGTTGAGTTGAAGCCTTGCCCAGTTGTTCATCAAAACTATTTGGTTTAGCTCTGGCCTGTGTTGTTCAGTTGGTTTAGCATCATCCCATACACCAAGAGGTTGCCAGTTTGATTCCCAGTCAGGGCACCTGCCAGGGTTACAGCCTCCATCCCTAGGTGGGACCATGCAGGAGGCAGCTAATCCATGTTTCTCTCTTTCCCTCTCCCTTCATCTCTCAAATCAAATTTTAAAAAACTAAAAAAAAAAAAAAAAAAAAAAAAACACCCTAAAAAAAAAAACCCAACCAACCAACCAACAAAAACACACATACCACAGACAAAAAACTACCTGGCTGATTTTAGCTTGATTCAGAATCTGCTTTCTCTATAACTGACTGCCTGATCCCAGAATCCAAGATCTCCAAGCTAAATCTCAAATGGGGGACTGAAAAGAAAGCAACTTCCAAAGATGATGTTCATGGGAGTAGGGGGCTGGGCAAATATTCTTTATTTTTAAAAAAAATTCAGGGGAGATGGTCCTTTTGGAAATTCATGTGGAAAAGATGAATCCTCTTAGCCTCCCAAATTTGAAATGGCATTTACATTTTTCTCCTTTTCTTAATGTCAGAGAAGCTTAGAGACAGCCTTTATTCATTCTCCGGTGCTTCGTGGTGTTTTCAGCCTACTGCAAAAACAACAGCGCCAATGCCTAAGTGGAGTGGAGTTTTTACAAGGCAGCTCACGTGCCTAAAATGCCTGGGGACTCACTTCCAAACAAACAAATTACAAGGAGCATAGTCTTCAGGTATAAAAAAGTGTGCTTTATTCACCCAGAACTTTGAGATATTGAGGATTTCTTGGAGATATTGAGGGTCCCCTTTAAAACTTGAAAGGCTGCTTTTATCTGGTAAAATCGCACCGCAGCTGGTGTCATGGGACACGCTGATCTGGAGATCTATTGACAGCCACCCACACGCAAAACTACAGCGCTTTTGGTCTCCTGCTTTGTGGACAGGGATAACAGGGTAATGCATAGCATTTACCCACAGGGTAAATTCAAGAATATTCTTGTGCTAATAGTTTAATGACAATCTCCCTCCAGCGCTTTCTGACAGGGCGTGAGGGTTTTCTCCTGTGTCACCACACTCCAGGCGTGATCGTGTCATCCAGGTGCAGGCGTTCTTGGCTGTCCTTTACCTGTTGTCTCTGCATGTCACACACAGCCAGGGAAGCAGATGACAGGTTCATTTCTGTTACATGGGGAATTACCAAGCGGTTGCCTAGCAACTCAAGCAGTGCAATCAACATGGTTTCTGTTGTGGAATGTAGAGTGCTTGGCTTGCCTTCAAGAATGACTGCATTTGCATCTTTCTTTGGGGCTTCTAAAAAAATAGGTATGTTTTCCTAGACTTGATGCTATTAAAATGGTCTTTTTAGGCAAAAAGAAAGAAAAGAAAAAAAAAGAGAGAGAGAGAGAAAATAGAGCCAAAAAATGGCCTTTTGTATTGCTTTACCCTAGTAATTCATTTTATAGTAGCCTATTCTCATAAAAATAAATAAATAAATAAATAAATAACAGTTAAGTGATCAAATTATTAATACAGCCATTGCTTCAATTAAATTAAATTCTGTAAGCATCTTCAATGTGGATACTGTAAGGAGTAATAAGGATAAACAAATATGGTCCCTGTCTCAATGAACTCATACGCTTAACAGGCGGGTGTAAATCACTGTTTACACATGTGAAGCAGACAGCTATGATGCGAATGCAAAATAAAGTTATTTTTCTTGGGAAGATTCCCTTTGTGTCTGATCAAAGGATTTTTCACTTTTGTTTAGAGCCCTTCCTTTACAGCTTACAGCAGCAATCAGTTCAAAGAGCTGCAATCAGTTCGAAATCACTTCGGCTCTTATTGGGATCTCAGTAATTAGCAGCTGCTCCGCGGCTGTTGCTGGAGTGTGACCTGTGGGTGCTGCCGGCGGAGGGCGGCTCTGCAGTCTTCCTGCACCATCGCTGCGCCGTGTTCACACCCCGCCCGCCTCCACCCTGCACGTTCCAGCTCAGAGTCCCTTGCCTTTCTTTGTCTGCTTTGCAGCAGTGCCATCCGCCTCTCTCCACGGAGGGAGGCGCTTTGGAATGTTCCAGATCTTAAATTAGGGAGTCTTTTGATCACCTGAGCTAAGTTTTTTTCCCCACTGGGGAGCCGGTAGCTGAATGACATGTGGAAGATAAAGTGTGGTGTTTCACAACAGCACACTACCAGACTTCCCCAGCCCAGGGTGCCCCCAGGGTCATATTGACATGCAGGCCTAGGTTTCTGTAACCCGGAGCCCCCTCTTGAAGGTCTGTAGACCTTTCTACTGGTCCTCCACCAGGCCACTCTTTCTGAGTTATTCCTACAGGCCCCCAAAGCATGTCCCATTACCACCACCACCACCACCACCACCACCACCACCACCACCACCACCCCCCCCCCGCCCTGCAGACCCAATGTGCTGCTGCCCCCGCACCCTCCCCGCTGGTGGTTTAACTCGTCCCTTACAGGATGCCTCAGCAGCCTGTGTGGCCTCAGCAGGAACCCTGCTTCACGATGCTCGCTCCTGTGGCCCCACTGGGCACAGCATTTTCTCCAGGGCCACTCTAGGCCACCGACTTGCCAACATGGAGGGTGGAAGGAGCCATGGGGAGCTAATGACCTTCCCGCTGGTGGGCTGCACCTTGTTACCTGTTTTCACCACTTTTGTCCCCAAGCAAAACTGCTTATACCTTCAGCTGCTCAGAGGCTTCCATGATGATGCCTCCTCCCGTTCTCGCCCTAACCCTTCCCTCGCTGCCACTAAGATCAGGATGGGATGACAGCTCATCAGGTGCTCCCAGGACTCTTACCTTTCTCCCCAGGGAGCTCTGCACCCAAACACGCCCACGAAACAAAACAAATGGAACAAAACCCGTCCACGTCAATAAAAAAATAAAAGTGCGTCGATTGAGGAAAGTAGATGCTAGTACAGGACGAGGGCGTGAGAATGTTTCGTACACTCCATCCCATATTCATAAGATCCAAGAGTATGAGGGTTTCTTGTATGACTTCAAAATGAGGTAAAGACTACCCCCCTGCCCCCCGCTTCAAGGTTCCTTTTCTTTTCATGAGGAATATAATTCAAACAGCATTCTTACTCATAAGAATTTTCTCTATAAACTATAAGACTCTAATCCATTTTCCCACCCTACCCCTAAGAAAAACAACCAGCACATAACGAACTGTTTAGACCCAGAGCATGCAACAGAAAAGGTAGAAATGGGATTGCCCTGAATGTAGATTTCAGGGTAAGGTGGGCAGAACCCAGGGGGTGGCATTGAAGGGCTCAGGCAAAGCCAGGCCCTGTCACTTGCCGGTGGGGGACCCCCGAGGAAGTGAGTCCCTTTAGCTTTTCCAGGTGCTATTTCTGTTTTCCAAAATGGAGTGATGATGATGCCTGCACTCCTCTCCAGGTCGTGAGGAAGGGATGACATCGTGAAGGTGAAAGTGCTTTGTGCACAGGAAACTGTTTGCTATTCTCTGACAGTAGCTGGACAAAATCACCGCAGCTCTGTCACGTCCCAGTGGCCTTCACGGGGTCCTTCCCAGGATGGTTCTGTGCCTACACATCATGTCACCTTGTGTCTCGGGCACCGATGTGAGGCCTGGAGCTGACAGGGCCCATCCTGGTCTATTACCTTGTCTAGGGCACAGGGGAAAACTACCCCTTCTGGTGAGGCCAGTCTGAAAACCAGAGGGAATGGGAATGGCCGTGACTAGAGGAATGTGTGCGTGCTCACCGACACAGAGCATCACACCCCCTTTCCACCAGAGCCCGGCTCTTCCAAACCACTTTCATCTCAGAGTCACTGCCATGTTTTCCCTGACAATATCATCCTCCGTGCCAAGAGCATTGGTGATGCAGCCGATCTCAAAATCTCTGGGATTTTCCCAAGCCATGGGCACTCTTTCTTCGCGTCTTAATGCTGGCACTTTCTTAAATTTACCAGAAGAATCCTGCATATGCAGGAAGTGACAAACACCAGCTCTGCTGAAAACAGGAAAAGCAGAGCCCCTGCCCGGAGCCCATTTACACCAGCACAAAAAAATACATTATAATAAGAAAGGAATGGTCCGTCGTGTCATATCCTCGGAAACTCCAGCTTGTGTCACCAAGTAGTCATGACTTTGGTCACCCCGACCTCTACCAAAGACTCAACCTCAGCAGCAAAGACAGTTCTAAGTCTAGGCATCCTTCACCCACCTCCCGGGCTTCAGGCCAGACCCATGAACCTAAGTTGGGGAACCTTGAAGCTCTCAGTATTGGATGGTGATGGGAGTTACAGTAGTAGGTGGATGGGCTCTTTTGTTGTTGCTGTTAAGGATTGGCCTTAAACTGATTTTGATATAAAGGTTCTGTTGTCCCATCTCCTACTCAGAACCTTTTCTGCTGTTTCTGTATAATATTTGGCCTGTTTCTCACCCATTTGGGGCTCCTTCACTGGGCATCCCTCCACCAGGAATGATTGCCACCCACGGACGTTTGGCAATGTCTGGAGGAGTCTTGATTGTCACAGTGAGGGAGGAGCTGAGGGAAGGAATGCTACTGGCATCTTGTGGATGGAGGCCAGGCATTGTCCTCAGCATCCTATGATGCTCAGGGCAGTCCCCACACAAAGAACCACCCAACCCCAAATGTCCTTAATGCTGCCGCTGAGACACCTGCTCTAACCCCACGTGGATGGAGCTCAGACTCTCTGGGGTTACTCCCCAGGGGAAACTGAGGCTCACTGAAAGGGCCTCACCGGCTGGTCAACTCCAGGCAACGTGACAGCAACGTGTTCTTGACTAAGCTCTTCGGAACACTGAGCCAAGGGCGTTGTCATTGCCTGGTTGAGGTTGTGACTGCTTCTTGGCACCAGGATCTGGGAGAGAGAGAAATGGCCGGCCTGGTGACAGATTTCATTTAGGGCCAGGCACGTTCAGAGGGTGTCAGAGCCCGCTCTCCATCAGACTGAAAAACTAGGCTTGTGTAGGCCTTGAAATACTACTGTCACCATGAGCACGATAAATCCTTTCTGCTAACATATAGAGGACCTGAGTCTGTGCTCCCTGAAGACATCGTGCTGGGGAGGGCGAGCGATTCTAGAAGCTCTGCCTGTGGACGGTCACCTTCCAGGCTCACAGCCCCATTTGCATTCCAGCCTCCGCTCAGCGAGGTCCTGGCTAGAGCTTCTGGGGGGTCTGGTCAGCAGACCAATGCTCTGGAGACCCTGTGCTCTCTGCAGAGCCCAGCTCCTGCCTGGCCCTCCAGCCAGCTCCCCAAGGTGACCCTTCTATACAAAACCTGACTCCTAAAACGAAGCACAGCTAGCCCCAAGCTTGGCCAAGGGCAGTGAGAGAGGAGAGACTCAGAGGCAGCCTTTTTTTTTTTTTTTTTCCCCCCCTCAGTAGTAACAAATAAGGTACTTGGAGGACAGATCAGACTACAGCTCCAACATCCCTGGGGAATTAAAAAAAAAAAAAATTTAGTAGAACTCTGCTTCCTCTGTCCTGGCCTTGCCCCAGCCTCTCCCCCTCGGACTTGACTGAGCCCAGAGATCTCGGAAAAACAGCCGGTGTTCCCAGGCGCCGTGTCCTCCCAGGAACCTCTCCTCCAGCAACGGGCAACCCGCTGACCTCATGCTCGCTTCCCCTCGGGGTGGATTCAGGCCGAGGCAGGGTGAGGAGTTCGGAGGGTGTGAGTGCTTTGCTTGGGTACAAGGAGTTCTTTTGGTAATTGCGGTTGTTCTTGGTGTTATTTCCAGAAATTAGAAAGGAAAAAATAGTAAACATTTTTTCAATTCTGAACAAAAGCTGAGACGGAAATGGGGGGGTGGGGGGGTGGAGTAGGGAATATAAGGCCCAACTTCCCTTGAGAAAGCTTGAGCTCAGTGAAACCAATCTGCTGAATGTGGATGTAATCAAAAGGCAGCTTGGTTTTTGCCTCTCATTGTTCATTTGGACCATTCAGCAAGGGAGGCATTTTCCCTTCCCTGCGGGAAGCCCGGCCCACCCCACGCCTCTTCCGGTTAGACTTTGGGTTGGTCGTCACAAAACCTACCTTCAACTTAGAGGTGGAAGGCACCCAGTCATAGATATGAAAGGCTACTCCTGTTCCTTCAAAGATGAATCTTCTTCCTCCTGTCCTTCAAGGTCTGTGGTTGGGGTGTGGGCCTTCGGAGACTGGGCTATGGTAAGGTAGGATTTTATCTGTTTTCTCACCTCACTGCCCCCACCCCAATCAGGGCAATTCTTCTTTTGTAATAAAAAAAAAAAATTATATTTTTATTGATTTCAGAGAGAGGAAGGGAGAGGGAGAGATATAAACATCAATGATGAGAGAGAATCATCATTGGCTGCCTCCTGCTCATCCCCTTCTGGGGATTGAGCCTATAACCAGGGCATGTGCCCCAGACCAGGAATCAAGCTGTGACTCCTGGTTCATAGGTCAACACTCAACCACTGAGCCACCCCAGCCGGGGCGTGGTAATTTTTCTTTGACTGCTCAGTTGCCAGCTCTCTGGGCCTGGCAGATGGTGAGCACTGTTTTCAGGGGCATCTCCTGGGTTCTCCTGAGGTTCCCGGTCTGCGTCTCCTTTCCAGGAAATAACGTTTGATTCCCTCTTCGCCCCCTAGGAATCCAGCATCCCCTTCCAACTTCTTCCTGCTGAGCTCCCTGTGCCCCTCCAGGAGGCGCTACAGGACTTAACCCCATTCTGGACCTCTCTGCTCCGGGGACTGCATCTGGGCCATAGGAGGCACTCACATGGCTCCTGCCCCAATCCCAGTGCACACAGGTGTGGGGGCCCACAGCTCTAAATGGCTTCGCAGAAGCCCAGATCACAAGGCTTGAGATGGAGGTGGTAGGGCCTCCAATCCTACTGGAGATGGAGCTCACAGCATAGCTTTACTCGCTCAGAAGCGTTTTCTCTTTCCAAACCCTCCCGTCCTCCACACTCTGACCCTTTCTATATGCTTGATAGGTCGAAGGGCCCAACTGCTGTACAACAGGTTCTTTCTTCATCGCTTCCTTTGTCAATACTGCATATGAGGCCTCTCACCTACTGATATTCACACCGTGGTGGCGTCTCCTCCCACCCTGAACAGGGCTGATCCTTGTAAAATAAACACTTGCTACTGCAGAAAAGATAGTCTGCGACGTCTGAGGGTAGGTCCCTGCTGTGAGTTCCACAGTGTGCTGCAAGAAGATGTGTTGAAGTTCCAGACGCCCCGTATTTGTGAATGTGACCTGTTTGGGAATAAAGTCTGTGCAGAGGTAATCAAAGGTCATGTTGATTTAGGGCAGGTCCTACATCCAATGACTGGTGTCCTTAATACGGAGAGGGGGACACAGAACAGATGCACACAGACAAGGTGATGATGGACCCAGAGTTTGGAGTTAGGCGGCCACAAGCCTAGGAGCATCTGTGGCCACTAGAAATGGGGACAGGCAAGAAAGCTTTCCTCCCTCCACCCTATGGAGAGAGCGTGGCCCTGCTCACACCTGATGTCACCCTCTGGCCTCCAAAGCAGTGGAGGAGTAAATATATGTTCTTCTGAGCCACCCTGTTGGTGGCACGTTGTTACGGCTTCCCTAAGAAGCTAAGCTAGTTGTAAGAGACGTTGTAAAACCTCCTCGCACTCTCTCGACTCCCATCCTGGAGAAAGCGGGCTGCCATGTCCTGAGCAGGTTTAAGGAGAGGCCCACAAGGCAAGGAACAGAGTGGGGTCTCTTGTCAATAGTTTGTCACCGTGTGAATGAGCCGATCCCACAGCCCCAGTCAAACCATCGGATGACTGTAGCCCTAGTTGGCATTTGACTGCCGCCTCCTGAGAAATCATGAGCCAGAGCACCCGGTTAAGCCATTGCCCAGTTCCTGACCCACAGAAACTGTGAGGCAATATTGTTCTAAGCTACTAAGTATGGAAGTAACACGTTGTGTGGCAAGAGATTACTGATACCGATATCTGTGATATTGAGTGCTCAGAATAACCCAAAACAGGAGGAGTTGCATTTTGTAATTCTCACATAGCTCTTAGAATGGTCTGGGGGAGGGGGGGGGCTGTGAAACCGGTTTGGCTCAGTGGATAGAGCATCGGCCTGCGAACTGAAAGGTTCCGGGTTCGATTCCTGTCAAGGGCATGTACCTTGGTTGCGGGCACATCCCCAGTGGGTGGTGTGCAAGAGGCAGTGGTCAATGTATCTCTCTCATCAACGTTTCTAACTCTCTATCCCTCTCAATTTCTCTCTGTGTAAAATCAATAAAATATATTTAAAAAAAAAAAAAGAATGGTCTGGGGCCTCAGTGCCTTCCTCTCTGGGGACATTTCCGGCAATGTGCTTCACAGCCATTGTAGTGAGGTGTCTTACTCATTCACTCAGCAATGAGCACCTTCCACATGCCAGATGCTATTCATGGCTTGTGGCCATTATGGCTGTTCCTCTGCTAGTGACAGATATGAACAAGAAGGGTGACACTCATTTGCAGAAGCAGGAGGAGGAGGGGCCATAGAGACACCAAGAAGAGGAGTCTTCACCTGTGCAATCACGCAGAGATGGGAAGAGATCAAGTTTAAGGGCCCACATGAACCAAGCTAAAGGGTCCAAGTGGGAGGTGAAGCTAGAACTAGGATCCAGACCCTTTGCTCTGGCCTTGGATTTGTGCTTCCTGAACTACGTGAGGCAGATTCATGGTACCAGGGTCTCTGCAGATCCCTAGAGGTGTGGCCTTGAATCCTTCGGGGACACTGTCTTCTGTCTGATTTGCCACCTTGACCAAGTCACACTTGCAGATCCTTTGAATGGATAAGGACACATCAGCAGCTCCTTCTGAAACAGCACAAGCCGGAGGGTGAGCGGGCTGGCTCTCCCACCTTCGGAGTCCCAGCCCTTCTTAGTGTCTTAGAATCTGTGTCAGGTGATGAGTGTGATAAACTGCAATCAGCTCCTCTCCACATAAACCAGGAAAGTTGGATGTCCCCGTGGCTTCCATCCAGAAGGGTGCAGTTACCCATTGTGGCCACGAGATGTCGCTATTAATCACACTTCAACTACAGGCCGCCAAACCGAGATCCTCAAGGCATGGAACTCATTACCAGACTCCCACTCAGGAAGGAAACTCCCACTCAGCAAGGGCTGAGCTTTCTTCAACATCAGCCTTTGAAACTTTTCATGACGCCACAACACTGTGTAAGCAGAAAGAGGGTGTGGTGGTGAGGAGTGGCTCTCCTCAGTGTCCCAGTTTAGGCGCAGAGCTGGGAGAATACCAGGGTCTCCTGCCTCCCAGTGAGGTGCCCCAACCCCACATCTGTCCTGCATGTGTGCTAAGAGGTTTGCTGGGGAGAGGAACCCGGTTTCCGGGTCTCTAGGGATGGCCAGTTCAGGGGATGTGATTTGCAGATGAGGACTCAGGGCGACTCCCTTGAACCCTGGTCCTGCTGGCTGCAGGCCAGCTCTCTGGGCTGCCTTTCTGATGACTGCTGTTTCAATGGGGGGAGAGCGACCTTCCTCCTTAACTTGGGAGGTGCTCTGAAAGCCAGCCCCCTGCGGAGAATGCTGGGTCTCTATGGCTCTTGGGGAGCCTGGCCCTCGCCTAACGCGGGGGAGGAGAAGACGCTGCCAGCCCCTACGGATTTCTCCACCCAGAGTCCATTTAAAGGGCCTGCTCTGATGTTAGATGAAGCGCCAGAAATGCAAGAAGCTGAGGGCAAGGTGCCTCCTGACCTCAACTGCCCCGTCCGCTCGTGCAAAGGAAGGGTGTTCTGGGAGGCGGGGTGTGTCTGAAAGAGAGTCCACTGTTTGGACATCGTAGAGGCTCAGGAAGTTCCGTTCCCACTTCCTTCCTCGTTTCCATGGAACCTTCTGGAAGGGGCCAGCCTAGCCCTGTCCTGAGGCCTTGCTTTTCCTTTTCTGATTGATGATGAGGCGCTTTTCTGATTTCTTTCCCCTCGATCTTCCTTTTGCAGCAGCTACCTCTCAGCCGTGGAGCCATTGCCCTGGGCTGCGGTCCAGGGGCCAGGAGGCCTTGGCTTGGGCAGTCAGCCTCAGCCTGCAGGAGCAGAGATGCCTAGGAAGCCGGCCACGTCCTCTCCCGAAAGGGCAGCCAGGGCCTTCCACCCGGTGCATTTGACAGAGGCAGGTGGGCGAGGACAGGCCAAGGGTGCAGCCTTCACCTCTTGTCAGGCAAGCGAGGGCCCCCACCCACCACAAGAGGGAAGGTCCGGGAATACAAAATTGCAATTTTTTGGGGGGGGGGTACGGGGGGACGAGTTGCTAGGGCAGAGACAAGGGCAGAGACAGGTACAATCAGTCTGGGATTGGTTTATTTTTATTTTTTAAATCATATGAATAATCAGTGTTCATTGAAAATAAATAGAAAACACAGCCAAGAGAAAATAAACAAAACTCATCGGTTCACTCTTGGCAAATATCCTTTTTTCTATACTTAGATACATAGAAAATAATTTTGTTTCATTAATAAAATCTTTTATTTGTGTCCACAGCTTGAAAACCTGCTTTCTTTCCTTTTTCTTTTCTTTTTAACCAAGCAGTGCGCTTGGTTTTAAACAGTTTTTCAGGCCCATGGATCAGTGTACTCCCCTCGGTCGCTGTTATTGGCTCTGCCATGCTGGCAGGTGGTTGGGAATTTCCCGGTTGCCTGCCTCTGTCTCCTCAGCAGCAGAAGTGACCTGGGCCCAGTCCTTGGGCAGCAGGGAGGTGGCAGACCCGAGGCACAAATAAGGCCCCACGGTCCCCACAGACCCCTGGGGTCCTAACCACGTGGGCCCCAGCAGGGTACAGGGAAACGGGGGTGAAGAACAGAGGACAAAGCCACTCGGGGGGCCGGGGGCGGGGGGCGCACCCTGGCACAGTGCCCAGAGGCTCACCATCTTTGCGCCCCTGAGTCGGGGAGCAGCTGGGAGACCGGAGCAGGGAGGTGGCGAGATTGGCTCTGTCATTCACCAGTTGGGACATTTGAACAAATGACCAAGCTCTGAATTATCATAAATAGCTCCTCATCACATTGCTGTAAATGTAAGGATTAAAGGGGAAAACGTGGAAGTGGTAAAAAGTTCTACATGGCAGCTGCCTTTTATTATTATTATTATTATTAGTTATGTTATTGTTATTATGTTATTATGTTATGTTATTGTGCCATTCTCCAGATACTGCAGAAGGCTCCGTCCTTCCCCGATACCCACCCTTCTTTCTTTCTTTTTTTAAACATATATTTTTTTTACTAATTTCAGAGAGAAAGGAGAGGGAGAGATAGAAACATCAATGATGAGAGAGAATCAGTGACCTGCTGCCTCCTTCACTCCCCACACCGGGGATTGGGCTTGTAGCTCCGGCATGAGCCTTGGCCGGGAATCGAACCCTGACCTCCTGGTTCATAGGTGAGATGCTCAACCACTGAGCTATGCCGGCCGGGCCACCCCTCTTTCTGTACTCCTTTTCTCTCCCCTTCCCACTTCCACATTCCTCTTCCCCGCCCTCTCTCCCCGAGCTGGAGCCCGGTCATGGCAGCGAGAGCAGGAGGTGGAGTGGTGGCAGCACGGGGCCAGGCCACAGGAGGGCGGCAAGCCCCTCTGGAATGCGTCTGCCTCCCTCTCCCACCTGCCAGCCTGCAGGCCTGGCAGCCTGGGGAAGAGAAACCAGCCCACCCCTGGGCCCAGGCAGGGAGGGGCTGCCGGGAAGCGGGTCCCTGGGCCTCAGGCTGCCCTGGGCTCCTGCGAGCAGAGGGAGTGACTTACAAGAGTCCCCGCAGGCAGGCAGGGTGGCCTGTCAGGTCCTGCTGGCCTGAGCGGGGCTGGACCTGTAAGAGTTGGAGAACCCGGAGAAGAACGAGAGGGACATGTGAGAGTCTTTCCTCTGCCAGGGAGCCACACCACACGGCCCAGGGGCCCGATGAGGAACCCCCCTCGGGGGGGGGGGCGCGGGAAACTGGCCTCTTCGGCCTGGTTTTCGGGACCACCCCGAAGAGGGAATGAAGGGAAGCCAGTGGGAGCCAGGGTGGCACTGTGGTGAAGCCCATAAACTCTGGCGTCTGGCTGGGACCTGGGTTTCAGTCCTCCCTTGGCACTTACAGTTGTGTGACCTGAATCCAGCCACGGGATGGCTCCGAGCCCCCCTTCCCCACCTGCACCTCACAGCGTCATACCTACCTCACAGAGGGTGTGGGAAGTGGTGCCCCATCCCTGGCAGCTGGAGTTACCTTCAGCAGGATCAAGTAGGCCGGCCTGCAGAGCGGGAGACGTCTGCATGTAGAAAATGCAGGCGTGTTTCCCCGTGTTCGGAGCCATGGCTGGGTTTTCTGGGCGAGGCCAGCAGTGGGTGGGGTCCAGAGAGGAAGAAGTGAAGGCTGGGGATGGTTAGAGGGTGAGGCTTCAAAACTTGCGGCCCTTGAATCCAGGCCGAGGCTCCAGTCAGCCTTGTGGTTAAGGGGCATGAATTTGTCCACACCGAGCCCTCCATCCCCCTTACCCCCCAACATACACACCGCCCTGAAGAGACCCGCCTCCTCCGGGGTGCGGGGCAAGTGTCTCGAGCTGAATAAGAACTAAGAGGCCGAAACCGGTTTGGCTCAGTGGATAGAGCGTCGGCCTGCGAACTGAAGGGTCCCAGGTTCGATTCCGGTCAAGGGCATGTACCTTGGTTGTGGGCACATCCCTAGTGGCAGAAGGCAGCTGATCGATGATTCTCTCTCATCGATGTTTCTAACTCTCTTCCTCTCCGTAAAAAATCAATAAAAAAGTATATTAAAAAACAAACAAACAAACAAAACTAAGAGGTGCCTGCACCTGTGTGCGCTGGGGTAGGGGGGAGAGAGGATTGTGCTCAGCTGGAGGGACCATGGCCTGGGGGGTAGATGGAGAGGGATCAGCGGAGGGTTGCTAACTGGCTGCAGGCGGCAGAAGGGGGTAGGTGGTGGAGAAAGGGGCTCCCTGGCCTTGAGCAGCTGAGGAGCTGATGGTCAGCTGGGTCTGCCCTCCGGAGAAGCAGGTGCCCCCTCCGGCCTCCCTGCCTGCACCCCCTGTAGCCCTGGACCAGGTTTCCTCCTCCCCCACCAGGCCTGCTAACCAGGAGCGGCTTCTCCCAGGGCGGAGGGCGGTGCTTGGGCAGGTGGGCCGCGGTGGGCGATGGGGAGTGAGAGCGTGTCTGCCTTTGTTCTTTTCACTTCTCCAGAGAGGCTGCCCAGGAGTCTGCGTTGTGCGTGGTCTCGGGCCTCGTACGATTTTCTCCTACGATTTAATCTACTCCCTGGATGGCCTCCAGGGTGCAAGCACCGACGATCGCCAGTCTTTGCAATTGATTTCCTGGAAGCAGCCAGCCCGGCCAACTGCCACTTGATGGATGTGGGCTGGGGGGACTGGTGCGGCCGAGAGGGGGTAGGATGCCCCAAACCGCCCTCCCACACCGTGGCATCTGCCCACCTGCTCAAGGCATCAACGCCTAGAGAGTGACTCACGTGTGTGCACAGGAGGCCTTGGTTTGCAAGGACAGAGAAGAAAAATGGGAGATGCCTTCTCTGTCCCTGAGGAGAAGGCAGTGCCACCGTCTGCATGTGGATGGCGTCCCGTTGGAACTGCGCAGTCAGGGAGTCTGCCCACACTCAGAAACCTTTTGGCCTATGCTTGGTGTGTGACAAGGACCCTGTTACACCCACACGGGCAATATTAGGCAGAAGTTTAAAAAAGCAAGAGCTATCAGGGATGCCCCTGTATGTTGGCAGGAAAAAATGTCCGGGATGCACAATTCCAGAGAAGACACTGCGGAGCAGTACGGGCAGCACAATCCCACTTATGTAAGAGCACAGAAAAGCAAGATCCTGGCATCACACACATTGTGTGTGTGTGTGTGTGTGTGTGTGTGTGCATGTGCATGTATATGTGTGTGTACCCGTGTGTGTAAATGCCCAGAAAAAGTCAGGGTGATATATGATACACAGCCAACTGCTAATGTAGGTCACTGCTGGGAAAGCAGTGACATGGTCACACCTGGGAATAAAAGGACCTTTTCACTTTTTCTCTCTTTACCTCTGTGTTCACGTTTTGTGTGTGTGTGTGTGTGTGTGTGTGTGTGTGTTTTATGGAAAGAAAAAAACTAGTGTTAAAAAAGAAAAAAGGAAGCTGCCCTCCTTTCCTCCTTGCTGAACGATCACAGCTGCCTCCAAATTCCCGCTCCGTGCCCTACTTCTTGGGACAATGGGTCCCTCCCAAGCCCCTTCGCTTTTTCTCTTGAAGGGGAAACCCTGAGCAGGGGTCACTGCCTGGACCCACATCAAAAGGGGCAACGGAGGGCCAACAACAGCCAAACTCCATCCTGGGCTTGGGACTCGAGGCCTGCGCTGTGATGGCGTGCTGTCCGGGAGACACTGTGGACACAGCCTGCGGGGAGCACACCCCAGCCCCCACGTGGGTCTGCACCAGGGGAGATGGCCAGAAGGACCCAGCAAGGCCCAGGGTCTGGAGGGAGGGGCTGTGTTGCCAGCTGACCCCTCCTCTGCCAGCTGACCCCTCCTCCCCAGGGGATGGTGGCAAGGGGGAAGGAGCAGCTTTGCCTCTGGCTGCTGCCCACCCAGGGATGCTGGGGAGATTTCTGCCTGCCAGGCTAGGGCACAGCCCCCACACTGGCCTCTGGATTGAAGCAACTTGCTGCCAAGGGAGTCAGAGCCCCTCCACTCCCTGCCTGGACTGGCACTGCCCACTTCCTCCTCCCGGCCTGGTTATGGGCTGTGGCCCTCGGGCTCTGCTCTGAGGAGAAAGCCCGGTGTCCTGCCTGGCCCTGCAGGCCCAGCCCCAGTCGCCCCGGGAGCCTTCGCTCCCTCCTTTCTGTTCTGGAAGAAATAGCAAGGATTGAGGCAGGACCTGGGCCACACACCTCTGATGGGGCAGGAGCCTATGTAGGTTCTTTTTTTTTTTTTCTTTTTCTTTTTTCCCCTTTTTTACATGTTTCTAATCTAATTTTTTTTCAATTACATTTTACATTTAATATTATTGGTTTCAGGTGTACAGTATAATGGCTAGACCAAGTATGTCCAACTCAAAGGCTAACACAGGCCAAATAAACAAGGTCTAAGTTTCTGTGGGCCACAAAAAAACAAAAGCTTCAATTTTCCTACAAACATAGGTTTACTTCGGTAGAGACATGCTGAATACAAAGGGCTGAAATAAATGAGTAATTGTGAACATAAAATAATAGGACATTTTAATGAAAATTAATATTTTTTTCTTGAACATTAACTTAGCAGATACTGAATAACTGCACAAATAAGCGTAATGCACATAAACCTATTTTTTCTTGTTCTCTGAAAGTGAAATATTTCCTGTTGCTCACACCAAACAAGTCAGTCCAAGACTAATGACATGGCCATCGGCTGCTAAAATATTCCCTGCTAGTATTAGTGGAGAGAAATGGTGTGCCTGCGCGTAAGGCACATAAGGGAAATGAAGGCAACGCGATTATAGTAACCAGTCATTAGTGAACATTGTAGTTCATCATTAATAACTAGAGGCCGGGTGCAAGAAAATTCATGCACTGGAGTGGGGGGTCCCTCAGCCTGGCCTGCCTCCTCTCACAGGCAGGGAGCCCTCAGGGTGGGAAGTGGCCTGGTGATCAGGGGAAGGCGATGCCCCATCACGCCTCTGCCTCTGCTGCTGCCACTGCCGGCAGCGCAAGCCTCAACTGGCCCTGGTTACCTGAGCCTCAGATGGTCCTGGTTACCTGAGCCTCAGGTGGCCCTGGACAACTGGGCAGCTGACATCTGAGGCTTGCCTATGTCTCAGGCCGGCCCTGGGCAGCTGGGGGGCTGAGAGGACTGGGCACTGCCATCCTGTGGCTGTGGGCACCACCATCTTTGAGGGCATGGCAATCAATTAGCATATTCCCTCCTTATTGGCTGTGGGCTCCGGGCTTTCCAGTCCTGGGGGGTTCCCTGGCTCTGCTGTTCACCGAGCTCAGAGCCTGGTCAGCCAGGCCTGCCTCTCCTGATGGATTTATTGGCCTTTTCTCTGGCATCCCTCTCTCCCTGCCAGGCGGGTGAGACCCCTGGGTGAGATTCCCTCTTTCTAAACTCTCTCCCCCTACTTCCCACATCTTTTAGCCAAGATCGTGTTTTCCATGTACAAATCAGCGAAGTCTGATGCTTCTTGTGGCTCAGGTCCCAGTCTGCCATCACTAGCCATGTGAGCATGAGAATGTCTCCGATCTTCTCCACATGTCAGTTCTTCCTCCATGAAACGGGGGTGGTGATAGCGGTCCCCCTGGGGATGTTGCAAGCACCCCGACACCTGCAGAACCAGAACCAGAAGCACTCCGGGCCAGCGGCGAGGGTTCTGCACGTCTCCGTTGTCACTGTGGCTTCCCTCCCTCTCCTCGTGCCCTGTGAAAGCTGGATCCCTCTGCAAGCCCAGGGCTGGGAGGAAAGCAGAGTGGGCTGGGTGGAAGTGGGCCCTGGGCCTGATGAAACTGCCAGATGGTGCTTTTTCTCAGAGTCTTAGAAAGGAAGAATAAGTTCATGTGCCAGCTGGGGGTGGGGGGCGATCAGCAAGGGAAACAACAGGGACATATTTTTAAAAAGCTCCTCACTTCTCCCCAGAGCCCCCAACCTCCAAACCTCGTTGTCAGGTTTGCAGGACGCCAGGCCAGGAGGGAAGATGGCAGGTGTCCCTTGGCAGATGCAGGAATTCCCTGAGCCTCTTGTGAAAAAGCCCTACGGAGAGGGGAGGGACAGCCGGGGCTGGGGAGGCAGTGGACACTGGCCAGCCTGTCCTTAAGGAGATGCAAAGGGCCTGGAGCACCGATGAGCTCAACCACTGCAGGTGATGATGTTTAACAGTAACTGTGGGCAACGCCAGTGCGAGCGGCTCTAGCAGACTGTCTTTTCTCTTGGTTTCTTTCTCCCTGCTAAGGACTCTTAAAGAAATAGTGTTTCAGCCGAAACCAGTTTGGCTCAGTGGATAGAGCGTCAGCCTGCTGACTGAGGAGTCCCGGGTTCAATTCCAGTCAAGGGCATGTACCTTGGTTGCGGGCACATCCCCGGTGGGAGGTAATGCAGGAGGCAGCTAATCGATGTTTCTAACTATCTCTCTCCCTTCCTCTCTGTAAAAAAAATCAATAAAATATATATTTTTTTAAAAAGAAATCGTGTTTCTTAATAAAAATAACACCCCAAGTGCTTGTGGCTGGCCCTAAAAACACCTTTTTCTGGAACATGTGTATGTGCCTGTTTCCCCACCATGCTGCTCAGAGGGGGAGACCATACACGTCCTGCTCAGCACCGTGTCCTGATGCACAGGCCAGAACAAACAAGCCTTAGGTATTTGCGGACAGAATGGCAGAAGGAGCCCTCAGACCTGGGAGTCCCCCCTGAGAGCTAGCAGGTGCAGAAGGGCTTGCACGGTGTCCAGCACATAGTAGGGACTCCATAAATGTCGCTTGCCGCTGAGCCCGGGGGTGGCGGGATGTTTGATCTATTTCTGGGCTAACACCTCCTGCGAACAGGTGTGACCACATCCGGCTCCTCCGGGCCTAGCTGCCCAGGGTCCTTCAGGTATGAGTGTGTGCGGGGCTGTTTCCTGAGGAGGGTAGCAGTGCAGTGTCCCTTGCTCATGGGGGCCCCAGTGCCTCCTGAGGACTGTAAGGAGGGACTATGCCTCCTCAGTTCTTTCTCACGTGAAGGACGAAGGCACTTCCCCAGCAGCAAGATTCACTGCCTGACCAGTGCTTCCTGCAGCACACACATTGGCGAGATCAGGTGACAAGGGGCCTCTAGAAGCAGGTGGTCATCTGAGGTGACCACTCCCCTCCTCTCACTTTGGCCAACCTGGACACTCCGGTGACCTGCTACTCCTCCAGGGTCCCCAGGGCAGAGGGGCCCTCGGATGCGCTCCCTGTTGATGGGCAGTGATGCAGGGCTGAACTGCTTAGGAGGCCTGCAAGGCCAAGGTAAACCAGCCCCTGTCTGGTTTATGGAGGCCACTCTGCTCCCCCTCCCCCACCCCCACCCCCTGCAGGCCTCCCTCCAGTTGCTCCAATGTGCCTGCTCCTGCCCACCTTGGGGCCTTTGCCATGGGCCAGTGGTTCTCAAACATGAGCCTGGTCAGGAACCCCTGGAAAGCGTGTTCAAACACAGGTTTCTGGGCCTCACCCCCCGGAGTTCCTGATTCAGCGGGTGTGGGATGCGGCCCATGATTTTTGCATTTCTAACAAGTTCCTGGGACGCTCATGCTGCGGGGCCAGGGCCCACCACACTTTTTTTTTTTTTTTTTTTTTTACAGTTTTCCAACAAGTATTTATTATAAGTTAAGCCATGATTCAGGATTCTAGGCTGGGGTGTACCCAGGCCCCCCTTCACCTCCCTGGGAGAAGGATGGAGGACGCCCAGTTCAGATCTTCCCAGGAAACGCGCCTTCTGCCCGGCAGTCATCCCAGGCCGAAACCCAGGATACGGGGCACGGGGACTTGTGTACACGCCGATACCATTCACACAGAGACATCACCCCCTTTCGCAGTCATTGCCTTCTCACAGCGGTGGAAGTCCAGGTCGTTCTGCCAGCAGTTCCTGGTCTGGTTCTGGTTGGGGAAGCAGCTGTCAAAAGGAGCAGTCCCGTAGTTCTTGATTTTTGTCTCGATGTCTTCTGCCATGTTGCTGATTCTAAAGACGCCCCTGAAGCCGCTCGCCCACACTTTTTTTTTTTTTTAAAATATATTTTATTGATTTTTTTACAGAGAGCAAGGGAGAGGGACAGAGAGTTAGAAACATTGATGAGAGAGAAACATCAATCAGCTGCCTCCTGCACACCCACTACGGGGGATGTGCCTACAACCAAGCTACATGCCCTTGACCGGAATCGAACCTGGGACCTTTCAGTCCACAGGCTGACGCTCTATCCACTGAGCCAAACCAGTTTCGGCAGGGCCCACACTTTGAGAGCCACTGGTGCAAGCCCTTCCCTCATCTGCTCACAGGTGTCCTGCCGTGTTCAGCACTACGGTTACATCTTATTGTTACCAAAGTGCCCGGCAAAGAGGCCACTCTTTAGCCAGACTCTATCAGGGGATGGACTTCTGGAGAGTTCCCTCTGGTAGCGTTGGGGAGGACGTAGACCCGAGGATGGAGCCCAGGGTTTGCATTTGGACGGCTCTTTCAAAATTTGCCATCTCCTCCTGCCTGGGACTCAGCGATGGCCATGGTCTTGTGCCGTGTGTGTGTGTGTGTGTGTGTGTGTGTGTGTGTGTGCGCGCGCGCGCGCGCGCGTGTGCGCTTTGCGGGTGAGGGCTGGCCCCCGCCCCGCTGGCTGCTCCCTACATGCGTGGAGCCGGCGTTTCTGGCCTTCCCTCCCTGCCCGCCTGGCTCGGAGCTGACTCACCGCCAGCAGGGCTGGCGATTAGTATGCAGGGCAGGTACCGGGAGGAAAGCTGTCTCCACACAAAAGCTCTTGATGTGTTTTTCTGATTAATGTGGCAGGGAGAACATTGCAGCTTTTTCCTGAATGGTCGCCACGTGGAGCCAGTCATTAGCATTGCGTCTCCCGCCTGCCATGACCTGCTGACCACCCTAAGTAGATAAAAATGAAAATGGCCAAGACAGCTGCAAGGCTCACTAACAAACGGCCTGGCCGCTCTGCAGCCACGGGAGTCTTTTATGGGGCGGTTTCCCGAACAGCCCTGCCTTCCCCATTTTCTCCTCCCCTCCCCCTCTCATTCCCCACCCCACCTCCACCCCATAGAGTCAGCCCTAAAGCTTGTGCTTCTGTGATGGCTAGTCCCCGCTGAGGACAGATCCCTTTCTCAGGAACAGCCTACCCCGGGGTTGTGGGCCCCAGGAGAAAGGCGATGGGAGGAGGGAATGGGGCCCCAGGCAGAGGGATCCGATTGGGCCAAGGAAGGAAGAGAGGAGTCTGTGTGGGATGGAGAGGGCGGGTGGGTGGAGCAAGAAAAGAGACTGGGACCCAAACTTTATCCTGAGGGTCACCTCGAGGGACAGGGTGCAGAGGGAGTAAGCCTGAGTCTGTCTGGTCTCCCATTGTGCCTAACACAGTGCCTTACACACAGGAGGTGCTCAACAGGTAGCTCCTGTGTGAATGAATGAGTGAGTGACACGTGGGGGCTTTGCTGGGAGTAAAACGGGGCGTTACAAGGATCCTCTGTCTCGGTGTGACGGGCACTGGGGGCTCCAGGTGCAGTAGGAAGCACAGTTAGGCGGCCGTGGCCCTAATGCAGGGGGCGGTGCCTTGACCTAACATGGATGCCCGCAGTGCGGGTCCTCCTGACCCGGGGAGCTGGCTGTATCGAGCTGTAAACTCCGCAGGACAAAAGCTTGTGTTGCTCAGGGAAACGGAGACCCCCAGCGGTGACCTGAACAGCCTCCCCAGGATGGGCGTGACGGTGGCGGGGACTCCCACATCTTTGCTCCTTCCTCGGCTCCGTGGGGTTGGGCTCACGTGGCCATGCTGTTCGGAATTGTTGAGTTTGGATTATTTTTTCTTGATTCGCCCCTTTGCTTCTCCGGATCTCAGTTTCCCCATCCGTGCGGTGAGGGAGGAGTAGGGAGGCTGGAGAATGGCTCAGAGGCTTGCTGGGAGGAATGATGATAAGACTGTTGAAGGCAGCATCCGTCCTCGACCAGAGAGAGCTCATGCCAGCTCCACACCCCACCACTGAGCCTCTCCCGCCACCCCAGGACCCACCGCCACCCCACACCCACCGCCACCATCCCATACCCCACCGCCACCGCCCCATGTTGGGCTGGTGGCCCTCAAAGCCAGCCCCATGGTGGCGTCCACTTGCCGGAAAGCATGTCTCTGAGCTCAGCCCGGCTGGAAGGGGATGAGCAATGGCGCTAATTGCAGAGCCGCTGGAGAGGCCGGGAGAAGGCGGCCGAGAGGGAGAGATCATCTCGTGATGCGCCAATTAGGGATCAGCTGGGACATAATTGCGGGGCTGCCATCCCGGCTGCGGGAGGTACCAGGTCTCCCTCTCGTTAATCAACGATAATCCAGAATTACGGCCCTTAATGATCTGCAGAGACACTTACGCACACGCGCGCACATGCTCTCATACAGACACAAGTAATTGATAATCAACCATGTAATTTGAGGCAATAATTCTGTCCGGGCAGATGACAGGCTCCGCCTTGCCGCAGAGCGCAGCCCAGATCACCCCGACCCTGCCTGCCGTGGGCAGCTTCTCCGGGCGAGGGGGGGTCTCCTTCCCGCTCCACAGGGGGGCCACGCGGGGCCTCTGATGCTCTCTAGGCGGGAGGTGTATGGAGGTTTGTGGAGGTTTGTTTCCTACGTTTGTTTCCCTACATTTTCTCGTTCAGAAATTTGGCAGCATTTAGAAACACCATTGCCATTGTCATCGCTTATCCAGGGTCCTGAACTCGATGGCCTCTAACTTCAGTGCAGTTTAAATCACCTGGAAGGAAGGTTACAAGAATGTGGGTCCCGAGCCCCGCCCCAGGGGATGTAGACTCAAAATATGGCGCGTGGTCCAGGACTCTGCATATTCACTCCACGCCCCCAAGTGACGTGGGCTCCGGGGGCCCACAGACTGCTCTGTAAGAACTAAAACACCGAACCAGTGGCTCTCAACCCACTGCCCACTGAAATCCCCCGAGGAGCTCTGAGAAGATCCTGATCCCGGGCCTGACTGCCAGAGACCTGGGTTTAACTCCTCTGGGCACACACAGAGCATCGGGAGGTTTAAAAAGCACCGCGGGTCATTCTAGCCGTCCACCAGGGCTGAGAGCCACGCCTCATCGCCTCGGGGGACTCCCTGCCACCTGTCTTCCAAGCTGCTCCTGTTTCTGCACCTTGGGGACCTCCGTTGTCCCGCATGATCAGCTGGGTGTTTGTGAAAACACAAACTCTGGCCCTGGCCGGTGTACTCGGTGGCTAGATCATCCGCCCAAGGACTGAAGGGTCCTGGGTTCGATTCCGGTCAAGAGCACATACGTTGGTGTCAGGCTCTATCCCGGGCCCTGGGCCCTGGTCAGGATGCGTAGGGAGAGAGGGTCCGTATTCCTCACCACAGTCCCAGGTGATGAGGCGGCTGGTCCCGGAGAAGTGAGACTCTGCCTTTGTCCAAGGCCCGAGCCTGTGAACCTGGTGCCAGGAAGTGCAGGGGGTGTTTCTCTCTTTTCCGCGTCCATCTCCGTCACGGAAAAGGAAACAGTCAGGTTGCTGAGTGGAGGAGCTGGGGATTAAGAAATTAAAGAAAGAGACCAGGAGGTAGAAATAGATTCATCAAGCTGGGAGCTAGGTGGGCACCATCTCTCTGATGGAGAGGCAGCAAGCGACCGAGCCACACAGCAGGTTTATTTTATAGGGTCAAAGGAGCTTATTTGCATTCTTTTTTTTTTTTTTTTAAGATTTTACTTTTTTAAAAATATATTTTATTGATTTTTTACAGAGAGGAAGAGAGAGAGATAGAGAGCTAGAAATGTCAATGGGAGAGAAACATTGACGAGGTGCATCTTGCACACCCCCCACTGGGGATGTGCCCCAATGACCAGAATTGAACCTGGGACCTTTCAGTCCGCAGACCAATGCTCTACCACTGAGCCAAACCGGTTTCAGCTTATTTGCATTCTTAAGTAGGCCCTAGCATTACTGGATTTACATATCTAGACCCACCCCTGCTGATACCTGGACAAAGGTAAGTCAGAACTGACCACACCCCCCACCTTCTTGGTTTGTGTTTCCACAAACACCCAGGTGATCATGCGGGACAACGAGGTCCCCAAGGTGCAGAAACAGGACTCTGCCAGTGCCTCGGGCTCAGCTGACAATTTCTTTCCCCGGAGGCCCTCTACAGAAAGTCTTGTGTCCTGAGCTTTTCTTCTAAGAAGACCCGGTGCTGATGCTGGGCCTGCGAAGATGCATCCGATACCGTCTTGTTCCGGTGGCTGACGACCTACGAGCCACGTACCAGGTTCCTGAGGACAAGACACGTCAGGCTAACTCAGGGGCTGCAACCAGGAAGTCAGGAAAACTGGCACTGCCCTGGAAGGAACCAGGTAGGATAAAGCCTCAGGAAGCCAGGCACGGAGCACGAAGTCCTTGGGCGGGAGGACCAGGTAAGACAACGCGGAGGCACAGCCCTTCTGGTGGGGGCCTCGGCAGCGTTGGTGCATCCCTGGAGGGGAGGGCTTCCTGGGAGGGGGCCCAGGGTCTGGGAGAGAGGCTGGCAGCCAGGAGGCGGGACCTGTGTCAGTCTCCCCCTGTGGCCACAAGCACTACGCATCCCAGCATGATAAAGTGACCAGACTAATGCTTTTGGCAATTTGTCCCACGTCCCGCGGCGTTTTAAAAAAGTCCTGACTCTTGGAAAGAAGATTTTGGAAAGAAGATTGTTAAAAATAGGGACTGTCCCGCCAAAAGCGGGACGTCTGGTCCCCTTACAGTAGAGTGGCAGCACCCGCCAAGCAGAGATCCATCCCCTCTTCCTCCTCCTCCGCACACGACTTCCCTGACTAGTAGAATCTGGTGGACGTGACACTGTGCCAGCTCCACAGCGAGCTCTGCAGGAGCCTGCTCGCTCTACTTTTGTTCCTTCCGAAGCCAGCTGCCAGGTAAGAAACCCAGCCCCCCGAAGCCACCAGGCTGGCCGAGGGAGGCCCTGCAGAGGGACCCTGGGGCGCCAGGCCTGGGAGTAGAGCCTTCTTGGCCCTTTCCTTCCAATGCAGCCAGCCACCAGCTCAGTGCAGCCAAGCAAGTGACCCCAGCTAACGCCACAGGGAGCAGAGAAACCAACCCGCCAAGCCTTGCCCAAGTTCCCGACTCGCAGAATCATTGGAAATCATAAATTGTCATCCAGAGACAGAGAAGCATCGATCAGACTGTCAAACCTCAGAGGGAAGGTAGGGGAGGGTGGAGGTAAAGAGATCAACCAAAGGACTTGTGTGCATGCATATAAGCCTAGCATAGGTGGGGAGGGGTTTGGGATGGGAATGGAGGGATGAGGACGATTATGTGATACCATAATCAATAAAGAAATTTAAAAAAAGAAATAATAAATTGTCGTTGTAGGCCACTAACTTTTCAAGTTCATCATTATCCAACATTAAATGACTGGATCCCTGGGGTTCTTGTCTCCGTTCGGACACTCACAGGTGAGAAGAGTCACCTTGTCAGGCCTCATTCCCCTGACCAGCAAAGGGAAGGTTAAATGAAACTATGCATCTGAACCTCTGGGCACAGGGCCTGGCACACCTCAGATCCCCACACTGAGGATCTGTGCCAAGGTTCCGGTGCCCATGCTCCACCCTGACCGAGTGACGGCCATTCAGATCATCGTGTCCCAGGCGCTCCCATGAATGGCCATCATTCTTCTCTAATGGGAAAGGCCGGTCACCATGGCAGCACCTGGCCAAGAGCAGCCGCTTCCGAGCCAAACCAGCATTGACACAAGCGCCTCTCTGCCAGGTTCTCGCTTTGTGACCTCAGGCAAGTTATTTAATGCCACCGAGCCTTGGTTTCGCCTGAAAAGAGAGGAAGTCAGTCAAACTCCTCCTCCAGGAAGCCCACCCTGATTAACCCTTCCCACCACGTTTCTCTAAGTAGAGCTTTGCCATGTCCTGTTTACAAGACAAGTGCTAATTTCTGAACTTTCAGAAGAGGGTTACAATGACCTGTTGTGGTTGAAAAAAAGGTGTGGGGGGACGCTTGACCATATTTCATAAATAAAAGTAGCTTCTTGCCCAACTGGCATGGCTCAGTGGTTGAACATCAACCTATGAACCACAAGGTCACAATTCGACACCCGGTCAGGGCACATGCCTGGGTTTGCAGGCTTCATCCCCAGTGTGGGGCGTGCAGGAGGCAGCCGATCACTGATTCTCTCTCATCATTGATGTTTCTACAATATCTCTCTCTCCCTCTCCCTTCCTCTATGAAATCAATAAAAACATATATATATATATATATATATATATATATATATATATATATATATTTTTTTTTTTTAAGTAGCTTCTTTTTATCTAGTCCACAGAGTTTGCATGTTGTCCTCACACTATTCCCACTGTGGAGGTGAGAGTCATCACTCAGGAGTTGGATGGGGCCTCGCAGTGGGCACCTTGCCTGGGTGTATGGACACAGGTCCTTTTCCCTATGGACCTTAGGGACACATAACAAAATATGCAAAAGAAATATTTACAGAAATCAAAATGAATGATTGCTCCTGCAGCTCACCCCAGCTGCCTTCCCTGCAGAGTACCTTGGGAAGTGGGTTCCTTCTCACTAACTTTGCCACCATCACCCTGGTCCCTTTGCCTGCGTCCCTCCAATAGCCCTGCCCCCCACCCCCTGCTCTCCAACCCTTGCCCTCCAGCAGAACGAGCCTGCTCTGGGCATAGCGCCTGGCACACCTGGCAGGACAGATGACATCACTCCTCTGCTCACAACCTGCCGTGTCCGTTCTCACTCAGAATAAACAAACACCAGTGTCCTCCCAATGGCCCGAGGCCCGACACCGCCTGCCCCGCCCCATGCCCTCTCTAACAACATGTCCTGTTCCTCTCCCTTGTTTTCTCCAGGACAGCCTCTCTGTCACCAGGTATGTTCCTGCCTCGGAGGCCCTGGCACCTGTCATTTTCTCTGCCCGGAACCCACTTTCTACCAGGGAACTGCATGACTCACTTTCTCACCTTCTTCAGGAGCAGGAAGGCCTGAGCCCGGGTCTGCAGGGCGTGTGGTGTGTGTAGGGGCGGGAGGGGGGCGGGGAAAGAGACCTGGGGAGCCTGGCATACCACAGGAGCATGACAGAGATTCTTCCGAAGGAACCAAGTGACAGCCCAGCTTCAAAGTGATAAGGTTTCCCTTGCGACATGACTGTTGGTGGTGACTTTCAACTCCTCCCAAGTGACAGAGTCCTTGCGACCCCACACCCAGGGTTTCTACCCTCTGGTTTGAGGTAGAGAAGACTTGCCTATTACAGATGAGAAAACCGAAGCTCAGAGGCACCCCGTAGCCTGCCCAAGGTCACTCCACGCACACTACAAGTCCAAGACGCAAGGAACTTTGCTTGCTTCTGTAACCAACACGATTTCTGGGGTGGTCTCTGAGCTTGAATTGATGCCTGGTTGACACTAAAGCGAACTGGCCCCCAAACCTAGCTTCCCTGGCACTCATTTTGCATCCCTCTCGAAGCCTGGCACGTTGCTAAGTGGGTGACACCTGGTGAATATTGGGTCAAGCTGTCAGGTCGCAGCAGGTTGAGCTAATAAGGATGCCCCAGGCTCCTCAGCCGGCAGGCCTGCACCTTTTCTCCCAGTCAGCAGGGGGCGCGCACACATTTTCCTAGTCGCCTTCTCACCAATCTCGCCAGCCCCTTTTCACGGTTCTCCCCTCCTGTGATTGAGCCTGCATTGGGCCCTACTCAAACCAGCCTGTTTAATGTCAGGAGCCTTCAAATTGTGCGGTCTTCCCCAGCAGGCAGCCCTCTGGCAATGCATGTGATCTCAATTGTACTGAGCTGTTCTACACCAGGCACGTGCTAGGCACCTGACAAGCATTATCTCATCTCATCATCTGAGATACTAAAATGATCCATTTCACAACAGAGAACACCAAGGTACTGTTTTTACCTCATTTTGAAAATGAGAGTGCTGAGGTTTGGGACTATTAAGTGGCTTGTAACCCCCCACCCTCAAGACCTCCCCCCTTTGCCCCCTCGTGGTGGGCCTAGGTAGAGCAGAACTGGCTGAGGCCTGGGCTGGACTGAAAGGAACCCTTCTGAGAAGAGGAATGGCTCCTGCCCCAGTTCTGGCCGGTTCCTGCCTCCTCATGCTCTGTCACTGCTCCCCAAACTCTGGGCGGGCCCCTTGAGCTGCCAGCTTTGTACTACGCCAGGGACTCCCATTCCCCACCCCCCATTGGAGGGAGAAGGCATCATAGAAGAACATTACAGCCCACGTAGAACATTCTAGCTCACCCCTCTGCCATTTTATGGGTAAGACACAAACCCACACAGGGAGACCACTGACCTAAGGTCACTTCTTGAGATGGCAGAGCCAGGGCTAGAACCCAGGACTCTGAGCTGACAGTCTTTCCTCAGTCTTTAGCAGATCCTTTTTTTTAAAAAAAAAAATACGTTTTTATTGGTTTCAGAGAGAGGAAGAGAGGGAGTGAGGGATAGAAACATCAAAGATGAGATAATCATTGATCGGCTGCTTTCTGTACACCCCCTTTTGCAACCTGACTGGGAATCCAACAGTGACCTCCTGGTTCAGAGGTCAACATTCAATCATTGAGCCATGCTGGCTGAACTTTAGTAGATCATTTTCTCCAGGGCCTGCATTACCTCCTCCTCCTCCCCACCCCTCCAACCCCCAGCACTCCCTGGCAAATCCTGCCCATCCTGTCCCCCGCCCAGCCCTGTGCCTCTTCCACAGATGGATGTTTCTCTCCTGCGTCAGACCGTTGGCTCACTTTAACCAGTCTGTAGCACATGGATTCTATTCCTGGTTCACTTCCCTCAGCTCCCCTGCTGATCTCTGACACCGTGCCCGGGGCAGGCCCTGCAATGGACAGGGCGCTGGGCCAGGGGCTCAGACACCTGAATTTGAACCTGGCTGGGGTGTGCCTCACGGAGGTCACTTCACTTCTCTGGGCCTCAGTTTCTCCTCTAGTCTAGACCAGGGCTTTTCAGATTCTGTCCATGGAGGCCGTCTCTGGTCTGAGGAGACAGAGCCCTGCCCCTGCCCTGGATTCACGTTTTTGTTTATTTCTTGAATACTTGGGCCTTGCGGTGGGGTTGGGGAGTAGGGATAGAGGCTGAAAGAAATTTGAAAACCATTTTGAGGTCCTTTCTGCTCTCATCGTGTTTTTTTCTTCGTATCTCTCTCACTCCCGGTCGCTGGCAGGGCTATGGCACCTTGCATGGAGTATTCCCAATAAATATCTGGTGGACAGAACTGAATGTGGGTGCTGGACCTGGCCGGGCTGGGCAGGGGCGCAGCCTACCGGAAGCACACAGCCCGGAGCAGGCTTCCAGCGTGAGGAGGGCCTTGGACACGGGGCTGAGGCTGCCTGGAGTCTGCAGTTCCTGCTCTTCACCTCCTCCAGCATCCCTCCCGGCTTGTCCGGAAGTGAGGCCGCCCCTCTCACCACCCTGCCGCGGGGGCCACGATGTCCTCGCACAAACCCTGTTCCATCCCCTGCTGCCAGGGCCGCCCACGCGCTGGGCGGACGTGAGTCTGGCAGCCGCTGGTGTGGCTGAGCGCTCCTGGAACAGGGTCAGGAGGGCCGCGGGGCTGTCATGGAGGGAGCTCTGTGGCCTGGTCCCCGCCAGGGCCCGGGGCCCCCCAGTGCAGGCCTTCCCAAGTGGTAGACGTCCGCGGGGCTGGCCTGGGAAGGGACAGGCTTTGTGCTTTTGCGCCAGTTGCAGGCCGTTTCGCTTTGTATGTTAGTTCTACTTCCAGACCTTGGCTCCTCCTGGAGCTACAAATTACACGCTAGCCTTCATCCTGGAGCAGGGCTTCCATGCCCCAGGGAAATCAGGGACCACCCCGATTGTGCAAGTGTGGCTGACCACAATTGGAAAAGCCTGTGTCTCGCAGCATTTCACTCTGACCCCGGGTAAGAAGAGGCCCGAGGAGAACAAAGGAAAACCGTTGTTACGGCCTCGAGAAGTTCCATCAGACACTTATTAACGCAGCGTTTGAGTTTTATTGTCATCGTCATCTTTGTTGTCATTCCAGCCCCCGCCCACCTCCGAGAACGGCTCTAAATCTGACTTTATTACTCTCTGCCACATTCTTTGGGTCACTCATCAGAGTTAGTCACGAATTCACCTCAGATTGTCTCAGCAGGAAAGTCTTTAATCTTTAAGAGCCTGCTGTGTCCCAGGCACTGTTAGGGACTTGGCAAACTTTGTTTTATTTAGTCCTCACAACCACCCTGTGATGGTCATCTGTCAGGATGCTTTTGGCTGCAAGTAACAACAGCAACCTCAGCTCTGTTGGATGGAGCCAGTGGTCCCTCACTGAGCAAGAAAGGAATTGGTGATCGCAGGAAATAGCCCAGAAGTGGGTGGCTCCAAAGCAGGGTAATCCAGCTGCTAAAGTGAACCCAGACCCAGGCACTTGCCATGTTTCCCTTCTATCACTCTGTTGGCTTGATTCTCTGAGTAGTTGTCATCATCACAGCAAAATGGCTGCTGTGGCCCCTGCCATCACTTCAGACATCACATCCAGCTGCCGAAGGACAACTGTTTCTCTCATGTTTTAAGAGCAGGAGACTATTTCCTAGAACAACTCTCTTTACACACACACACATACACACACACACACACACACACCGTAAACACCCCTCTCTGCATCTCACTGACCAGAATGGAGTCACAGATCTATGCCAGAATGAATCACCAGCAAGGGAAACTTACCAAGATAAGTTCACACGAATCAGGATTTCTCCCACCCCACTCCAGGCACATGGACTTCTGAAAAAATAATTCAGAGCACTAAGGAAGAGAGCAGTAGTGACAACTGAATAGCAATCAACAGTATCTCCCACTGAGCTAATTATTGTTATCTCCGTTCTGCAGATGGGAAAACAGAGGCTAAGAGAAGTAAAGTAATGCCTTCAAGTCACAGTCAGATGCCAAATTAGGATGTGAACCCAGAACTTTTTGACTGGAAAGCCCTGGCTCTTTCTACTATGGGATGTATACAAGCACTATTCTCTATCTGCTTATGAGTAAGAAAGATTTTTATATTCACATCTACCTCCAATTCTTGCTGGAACAGGGAAGGTAGAAATAATATACAGACAGACTCACATACTATTTTACTGGAGAAAAAAATTACATTATATAAATCTATACCCAGGGACCTTCTTTTGACTAACATGTACTGAAGGCCTTCTTGGTGACGTTGGGGATAGGAGGGAAGCCCTGGCCTTGAACTATATCACATCGCCAGTAGGGAAGGTGTGTAGTCACCACTCTCTGTGACACCTGCAGACTGCTGTGGAGGATGGAGACAGACATGCTGGAGGCCAGTTTCACAGGAATGGTGAACGCTGTGTTGGGTTTTGAAAGATGTATACAGGTTTGCTCAGAGAAGAAGAAGGGAAACCTCCCTCCTGGGCGGAGGAAAGGCCGGCAGGGGCCTGGACCTGAAG
Organism: Pipistrellus kuhlii; assembly: GCF_014108245.1. Taxonomy (NCBI): domain Eukaryota; kingdom Metazoa; phylum Chordata; class Mammalia; order Chiroptera; family Vespertilionidae; genus Pipistrellus; species Pipistrellus kuhlii. The sequence goes on from NW_023425404.1 coordinate 10,102,184, forward strand.
GTGTATGTGGCGTTCCTGGAACAAAGAGGGGTTTCATGTGGTCAGCGAGGAACCGAGGAACCTAGGGGTGGGAAGAGACAGAGAGAAGGGCTGGAGGCAGTTTCCCAGGGGTCTCGTGTCCCCGTGAAGGAGTTTGTTTGGATCCTGGGAGGCGTTTGGCAGGCTTTTTAGGCAGGGATCAGATGGGAATGACTTTGAAAACGTGGAACCCTGAATGAGCCCGAGTGAATGGGAGTGGGCAATGCAAAAGGGAGGAATTGGCGGCTAGGATACAGATGTGTGCTCCAGATGTGTAGATTCCGGCACACATTGAGTCACCAAGAAAGGATTAGACGTTATTTCCCCCGGCATCGGCAATGTGAGCAACTTGGGGCGGATATTCTCATACGGGGAGGAGAGAGGCCTTTCAGGGTTCAGGAAGACTCACAGAGACTATGAATAATGATTATTGATTCCAAACAAACACACCGACGCTGAGATGATGATGAAAAGCTAGCATCTACTGGGTGCTCACTACATTATGAACACTCAGCGAAGTACTCTGCATGCATTATCTTACGTCAGTCTAACAACATCTTGTGTAAGATGTAGGCTGAGTCGTATGAAATGGCCAATATGTGGTGTATTTAATTAGGAAAACAGATCAAGAAGCCTGGAGATTGGCCAGGGTCACACAGGCACACAAAGCTGACTTGGAATTCAAACCCAGGCCTGTCAGATAAGGACTCGAGAGTATGGCAACCCTGAGTTCTAATTTCAGCCATCACTTACTAGCTGTGTATCCTGGGACGAATTTGTTTTTCTTTTTTCTTTCTTTTCTTTTTTTTTTGTTTTTTCTTTTTTTTGTTTTTGTTTTTGTTTTACAGAGAGGAAGGGAGAGGGATAGAGAGTTAGAAACATCGACTAGAGAGAAACACCAATCAGCTGCCTCCTGTATACTCCCTACTGGGGATGTGCCCACAACCTGGGTACATGCCCTTGAACCTGGGACCCTTCAGTCCACAGGCTGACGCTCTATCCACTGTGCCAAAGCGGTCAGGGCTGGGACAAGCTTCTTCATCTCTCTGAGCTTCGTTTCTTCACCCATAAAATGGGGATAAAAACTGGACCCTTTTCATTAGGCATGGATTAGAGGAGAGGCCGCATGAAAACACAGCACATTGCCAGATGCGGGAGAGGTGTCTGATGAATGTTAGCTGTGCTTGTCATCCTTGCATCACTATCCGAAAGTCTGGGCTGTTAAGCAACTTCCCAGCCTGCTGTGGGGAGGTGCCTCCTGGAGTCAATGTGTTCCCTGGACGGAAAGGAAAGAGATCTCACAGGACCCGTTCCAGGGTTACTGGTAAATAGTCTTCAGACTCACGCACGGGCGGGAAGAGAGCCAGGAGCGGTGTCCTCTGGTTTCCAGAACTGCAGGCCCCTTCCTCTCTGGAGGTCTCGGGTGCTCAAGATATGGAACAAACACACTGACTCAGAGGAGGACTCGTAATCGTTAGCATCTACCAGGTGCTTACCGCATTCCGCAGGGGTTGGCCCAGGAGGAAGCAGCGTATCCCCTGGAGAGTGGCTGGAGCGGCTCTGCTCTCACTCAGGGCGGCCTTCCTAGGAGCTCTGTCTGCCCCCTTTTCCCACGAACCAGCCTAAGAAGAGGCTATTTCCAGAAACTCCCAGCTGCCTTTGCTTGGGAGAGAGAGCCACTTCTGTCGGGGAGGGGTCCTGCGAGTCCCCCTGCCCTCAGGTCTCACGGATGCACTTTCTGGTTGTGTGTCCAGATGTTCCTGATACATGTGTGCACGCAGCTGTGTGTGCGATTCTGGGCCCGACAGAGCAGTGCTGGCAGGGCCCGGGGGTTGGCAGCACCCTTGGCAGCCCCATCTCCGGGACACCTTTTCCCCATTACATTCCACGCCTGGGCGGGGCGCCTTCCGGCTGTGTGAGTATTGACTCTCTGCACTTCATCTAAATCAGAGAGTGTTCCTTCGGCAGAAATTACAAGCACGGCTAGCTGGAGAACAAAGGTCAGACGCTGGCCCCAGCTGTTCTCCGTGTATCTCTGGGAGGGCGTGAGGGCGCTTCCACTCAGACCGCCATTGAGGTGACCGACCACCGCCCCAATACAAGGCTGAAAGGGGTGGAGAACAGGCAGGTCAGGGAAGCCACACCTTCATTTCAGCGCTTTTTGGGACACACACAGATCTTTCCAGCAGCGTCTGCCCTTTTGCTTGGCTGGACTCTTGCACAGGCCCTGGCTGGCCTCAGTGTCTCTGAAAAACATGTCCAGCCCCTTCCAAAGGAAAACTCAAAACACAGACACTCCTTATGCATTTTCCTGGAAACATTCTATAGCTCCAGCCTGGGAAAGCTTCCAAAAGTTTTGCTGAAGCAACGATAACGAGAGAGAGAGAGAGAGAGAGAGAGAGAGAGAGAGAGAGAGAGAGAGAGAGAGAGAGAGAGAGAGAGAGAGAGGAAAGTGATGGGGGATGAGAGAAGCTTGGACAAACTCTCTTGTTGGTTACTGTTCAAGGGAACAGACTTGGATTGTAGGGAAAGGAAAAAGCAAGGGTTTCCCGGGTCAGTTTAAACATTTGTGCTGTTTGTTTTCAAGGCAATTTCAAAATAGCTGGCCTCCCCCCTGGAGTGAAGTTTTGCGGAAGGCAAAAACTTACCCTTCCTTCCCCCACCTGGAAGGTTTTCAGACCAGAGGCTCCACTCCCTTCTGGCTTTTAGAAAGGACTTTCCCAGCCCTCCAAGATTCCCTGCCCTCCCTCACCCTGCGGACCGTAAGGAGTTATTTTTGCTCCACCCCGAAGCAGCTGCATTCCAGCTGTGGCGCTATTGTGAAACATTCAGGAATCCTCTGGCGGGAAAGGTAAGGGAGGAATGTGTCCTAAGGACACCTGGATGCCGGCAAAAAAAAAAAAAAAAAAAAAAAAAATCTGTCTGCAAAGAAGCACAAGGAACAAGTTCTTGACTTAGGGTTCCTTTTATCATTCTGTGCCTCGGAGCCCAGCAGCTGTTAGCGGAAAACTCTCGAAGTGACCTTACACATAAATGTGCTGACCAGCCTGAACCCCCTTCCTGTGAAATGCAAGAAAAGAAACTCAAACGTGTTTGTGAAGAGTCAAACATATTTTCACCTACTCATGAGCTTTCATCTTTTGTTTTAAATTTTTATTGATTGATTGAGGAGAGAGAGAGAGAGAGAGAGAGAGAGAGAGAGAGAGAGAGAGAGAGAGAGAGAAATTTGTTGTTCCGCCTAGATATGCACTCATTGGTTGATTCCCGTATGTGTCCTGACTGGGGATCAAACCCGCAACTCTGGCATTGCTCCACCAACTGAGCTACCAGACCAGGGCAGCTCCCATCTTCTTTTTTTTATTTTTTATTTAATATACTTTATTGATTTTTTACAGAGAGGAAAAGAGAGGGATAGAGAGTTAGAAACATGGATGAGAGAGAATCATCAATCAGCTGCCTCTTGCACACCCCCTACTGGGGATGTGCCTGCAACCAAGGTACATGCCCTTGACTGGAATCGAACCTGGGACCTTTCCGTCCACAGGCCGACACAGGCCAACGCTCTATCCACTGAGCCAAACCGGTTTCGGATGGCTCCCATCTTTTTAATTAAAGGCACCAACTTGCTCAAAATAAGTCTTTGGAACAATCAGGTAAACAGACTCTGTAAGCAGGTGATAGCAGAGGGCAGGAGGGTCTCTTGGGAGGTTCCCATCCCTTCCACAAGTGGTGCCTTCACCTGAGGATTCAGGTGGAGTGGGGACCTCAGAGACCAACGCAAGTCCTTGAACACACAGAGGCTGGCCAGACAGGGCAGGCCCACACAAACGGCCTTTTAGGCAGCTGACGTCCTCAGCAGCTGTCAGAACAACTGCCCCAAGCCCTCTGGACTGCGGAGTGCTGCAGCATTCACGGGCCTCTCCCCCAGTCTCTCCGCCATCGTATGACCTTCTGAGACTGCACGGTAGACCTCAGGCTAATGATAGCCCATCTCACTACCTGATTTGAGACCAGCTGGCAGCAGCTGCCTGGCTACACGCTGGCTTATCCAAGCCGCTTAATGTCCCGGGTCTTGAGATTCTATACCTTTTCCCCGGGGCATCACGGGCCACCAAGCCAGACAGCAACAATGAACAGCCACGGGAACGCTTTGAGAGGCCAGTGTCCAGGGGAGGCACGCCACGGAGGCCTCCACTCACCGCCCCCTGCTGAAAGCGGATATGGAAATTTAGTAGGAAAGCTGGTGGCCTCCGTCCCAGGGGGCCACTCACTCAGCTATTGTGAGAGCTTTCCTCTCCCCACTTCTTCCTGCTCCTGCGGTCTCACTTCAAACACTCCCCTCCGTCCACCTTTTAACACCTCCCAGGCCACTCTGCCACTGTCAACCCCCCCAACGCCGCCACCACCACCGCCACCACCACTGAATCAACAACCCACTTCTCACTCAGGTCCTTTCGGAGCAGGGTTGCCATGGAGAGTGCCAGTGTCTTCTCCCATCCCCTATCTTTTGGGGTTTTGAGACCCTAGAAGGAAAGTACCAGGAAAGCCCAAAGCATTATCCCTCCCCAAACACAACGACTTCCAGGGTCTGTGCCAGGCACACTCACAGCACCCGAAATAGACCCATTGTCCTCTTGTGTAACATCCAGGAATTGGGTGAAACTCACCATTTTTCAGGTTACCGATAATGCCAGTTTGGAAACTGAAACAGGAAGGAACACCAGCTGAAAAGGCTTTTATCCCGCCCACAGCACTTCTCTCTCCAGATGTAATTTATATATATTTTTTGTTTTGTTTTGTGTGTGTGTGTGTGTGTTTCTCAGCCATACTTCGGTGGGGTTAAAATTAGCTGGCAGCATTCTGGTCACATGCTAGACAGCAAAACAAAAGGGAGTTGTTCCACCACCGCTCCTGAAGCAGCCCCGGCAGACCTCACTAATCCTGGGCTTCGGGGACCCTGCCTCCTCGGCCCCGGTGCCGAGGAGCCGCCCCACTGTCGCCCCTTTGTTGCCCACCCGCTGGACAGGACATGGGCAGTGCCAATGCTGTTTGAAATCTCGGGGCTCGCCTCCATCTGGGAAGGCACTCAAGAGCCCCCAAATGGCTTTTGCAAATCTTCCCATTTGGAAGAGGAAGGCGGAAACAAAAAAACAAAAAACAAAAAAGGAAGAACTTTTGAAGCCAACAAATAAGCAAATACCACAAAGACATGGAGAGAGAGGGAGGGAGGGAGGGAGGGAGAGAGAGAGGAAGGGTAGTGTCTGAATGTGAACGCTGGCATTGCCTTCTGGGGGGACGGGCTGCTCTGGGCATGGTTAAAACGGGGAAATCATATATCCGCACGGTGTGCAGCCAGCTCTGCGGATAGATGAGCTCTGGACCCTGAGAATAAAGGGTTCCTCAGCGTCTGCTTTGTTCTTCCAGCTCCAACACTGTCACCAGAAGCCCTGGATGAAAAACACAGCTTCTGATTCATGCCTGCACTCAGGAAACATCCCTTGCTCAGTGCAGAAACTTGTCGGTCAACCTGGGGAAGGAATCACCACCACGAAATGTGCTTTGGCTTGCCAAAGCTGAGGAGCTTCCAGAGCCAAAACCCCAGCTGCCGGGATTGTCTGGAGAAGGTGGGGGTTGGGGCGGGCGAGGGGGTGGGAGGAGGGATGGGGAGAGAGCAGAGCTCTCTGAATCACCAGATTCCTACCCCCAATTCCATCCTATTTTAATTCCAAGCCAAGCCCACTCCCGAATATCTAATGGGCCAATTGATCCTAAAAATCATGTTGAACACCACCCCTTCCAGCTCTGTGCCTGCTGGCAAGGTGAAGCAGATGGCTTTTATCGATAGATGTATTTATTTGGAAGGGGCTGCTTGAAGTCAGGAAATGCCAGCAAGACAGAGTGTGCGTGGCTCTGGCCAGAATTGCCGTGACAATCATAGGCAGACACCAGACAGTGTCAGGTTGAAAGAAATTGCAGCGAAGCCCCAGGAACCTGGGGCATTTTCCATCTTTCTCCTGCCTGGCCTTCCATGTCAGCCGTCCACTTATGAAGAAATACCTCATTTGGTTCAACATTCTGTGGTATTCAAAGGTTTGTATGAGCCATGCAGGGCCTGCTTTCTCAAAGGGGGTTCATAAACCAAACAGGCCTCTCGCTTGGATCTCATCCTGAGGCCCTCATTATCCAGACAGACCCAAACAGAAACTCCCCACTGCCTCGGAGCCCAGCGCATAAAATCCTCTTTAATAAACATACACCATTTATTTCTTTTCAGTGGAACAGCCTCAAGGTGTTAAAAGTACATAAAGGTCTGAAAGCTGAAACCCTAGATAAACAGTGCGCCGAAATATATTTAGCAGAAAATATCGAAAGCCGCAGGAAAAATATGTTCTCTTCCTGGGATGTTAACAAAGGTTTAGGTTCAGGAAACCTTCAGGAAATAGCGAGTTGGGTTGAGGAGGACTACTGCTCAATGTAAATAAATCACTAAACCTCCTTGGCCTCCCTACGCCTTGGCTGGAATGGAGTATTTCATTTTTTCCCCATTAAACAGGCCACCCGGAGAGTTGGCATTATAGACCTGCACACGGACCAAATCTGAATGTGCTATTTTGTTTCTGTGCATTGAATCAGTCTGTGTTTCAAATAGCAGCTTGTGCAAAATGGGGGATGCGGGGGTGGGGGCCTGGCCATCCAGACTGGCTCACCCTCACACTCAGCATAAATGATAGACCTGTTTCACCTCACATCACCCAGGGTCTTGTCTAGGACAGAAACATACCCTCTGCTGTCGTTGCCCAGGGTGATGTCATGCTCATGCTAAAGCCCGAGGTTCTAAAGGACTCGGTTGCCTCTGCAGCAATAAGATGCCTTCAGATTTCCTGCGGTCTTGGGCTAGGGACTGGAGAGAGAGAGAACCAGGCCAAGCCAGGCAGCCGCTCTCCCCTAAGATGGATGCTGCATGAGGTAAGCGGCTGGCTCACGTAGCTGGCATCGCTGCAGTTCCAAGTTGCCAGCAAAATATTATTAAAAAGATAAAATACACGCAAACTGCGCAGAATGTAGGGCTGCTTTGTTTACATCCGGGTTTTGATGACTCAAAGACTTACACTTGGACTTGCTGAAAAGCTCTATTAAAAACACAGCTTTGTGAAGGCCCCCAGGGAGCAGGAAGCTGGGCGGGTGTGTGTGTGTGTGTGTGTGTGTGTGTGATTGTTTGGGTGGGGGTGGGGGTGGGGGTGGTGACCTGCCCAGGAGGGTGCTCAGTCCTGCAGGTCGTGGCTGGCACTCAAGACCCAGGAAAATGCCTAGAGGTTAATCTGCACTTGGCTGCAGAACCAGGGAGAGGAGGGTTAACGTCTTTCCAGAACATTTATTTCACCATCTCACTGACTAGGAGGAGGAGGAGGGGCGGAGGGAGGGAGGGAGGGAGGGAGGGGGGGAGAGCGAGAGCCTGCCGCGCCGAGAGGCTGAGGATCACAAGGCCATTCTGATAGCCTCCTGTCCCCATGGCAACTGCAATGGCATTTATCAGTTCCTTCTGCGCGCAGGCACAGCAAATCTGCATTGCACATGGCAGGCTTCCAGCATTTCAAATGAAAGAGCACTTTGAACGGCTGCCAAGTTTGGAAGGAGCAGAACTGTCAGGGCTGCTTAGAGCTGGCAGTTTATACTGGGGAGGCTCTCGCTTTCCCAGAATGCTCCGGGCCTGGCGAGCTGCCAAGTACTTAGCGGAAGCTAAAAAGTAACTCGCTCCCCTCCCTCCCCCTCCCTCCCCCTTCCCCCTGCGCACGCTACCCGCCCCCCCCCCACGCCATTCACCGCAGCGCTCTCAAAAATTTCCACATGTCCTGTGTCACCAGTGCAGACTGTACAATGAAAACCAGAACGTCGGCTGCCCGCGACCGGGCGGTTATTCATAGGGGGGCCGCGGGGAGGTGGGGTGCGGGGGGGGGGGTGTGCAGGCTGGGATTTGACACTGACAGCCAGGGTGGCGGGTCTCCGTTGTGCCAGCCATAACCACTGGGCGTCACAGCCCGTGTGTGTGTGTGTGTGTGTGTGTGTGTGTGTCTTGCAGCCTTAAAAATAAAAGTGAAAAGCTTCTGCCTTGTAGACACCCTGAGTCCCAGGGTCTCCGCCTAGCTAGCTGGGTTGGGTGTTTGGGAGCTTCCTTTTGGGGCGGGGCGGGGGGAGGGGGGATGGAGGTCATGCAGGCAGCATGGTGCAGATCCAGCCTTTCCAAGAGCCTTGGGAAAGAGGGTTACTGAGAACCCAACCCGTTTCTGGAGTTGTTTTTGTTCCTTCCTAGACTCTCTCCCTGTCGTGGTGAGGAAAGCTCTAAGGCCACAGATGGGGAGGGAGTCTGAAGATGGTTTTCAATGGAAAGTTTACCCGATAAACTTCTGGTTGTCACACGGTCACGCACAGCCCAGAGCACAAGAGCTTCTACGAGCAGAAACTGGAAATTGGCAGTTTTCACTGTGCTTGAATGTAAAAGGGGGGGGAAAAATTAGAATCTACACTGAGATCAAGGGCCCGGGCTTTATTTTCCAGCACAAATAGAACAAAAATTGTCTGCCGCTTAGGCAGTTGGAAGGAGTTCAGGAAAACTATGTCTGGCATTAATTCCAAAGTGGAGGTTTTGGTTCAGGCGAGGCCCATTAATTTCAGTAAACTGTTTTCACTAGTCCAGACCCTGCTGTGCGAGGACTATTTATTACCTTTTGCTAACCTGATGTCTGCAGAGTTGTAAAGCAAAGGGGAAAAACAATCCAGGGTGGAGATATCTATATCTCGGATCAAATGGGTTTTGCGCCTTCCCTTTGGGGGCCATGTTTTATGGGGCATTTTCTTATCCCTGGTTTTTTTCTTTATCAGCCGTGTGTGTGTGTGTGTGTGTGTGTGTGTGTGTGTGTGTTTTAAAAGGCATCTTGCAATGAATTTGAGGGGGGAAAAAAATCCTGATGGAGAGGAAACTGGCAAAAGCCAATACCTATCTCTCCTGCCGCCTTCCGAAGGGCACCTCCCAGACAGCGATGTTTTGTATGCCTGTCCCTAAGCTTCCAGGCTGCGGGTCCAATGCAAAGCCCTGACATGATTCACCCTGATGATCGGGTCTAAAATACACCAAGACAGTCCATTTTGGCATTTGTTCTCCCTTAGGAATTTTACTAGCTGCCTTAGGAAAGCACATAAATTGCTTCCCCCTCCCTCTCTTTTTTCCATGCCTCCTCTCTTCATCCCCACTCTCTCCCCCCCTTCCATCTTGATGTCATTTCAAAGGGAAGGATGAAAAGGGGGGATTTGTCAGGCAGTCAGGTTTGTGAATGTGTCTTTCTAGTCCTCAACACACACACACACACACACACACCTCCGTTGAGAATGAGAATGTTAATCAGAATTAAAAGCCAGTCAGTACTGTTAAAGCATCAAAACGAAGACTTGGAGAGAGAGGAGGGGGAGGATGAGGGTGGGGGTTACAGGGGCACGGGGAGTGGGAATGAAATAGAATTCAGTCCCTCCGCCTGACTTGCCAAAAGAAAGGAGGGGAAAGGTAACACCAATTTGGTCAGCTTGTCAAATGTCAGAATTATTGGTCTTTCCTTTTAACTCCCCCCTTCCACCCGCCCTCCTCTGCCCGCCCCAAACACAGCAAGTTTTGTGCCTTTCCCAACTGTGATTAATCTCTGGCAGAGGCCAGAAACAGGAGTAGGTTTCTTGGCTGCCCGTTCTGATAAACAATCTGTTCTTGGGAAGAGTAGGTGAAGGGGGCGTCAGGGCGGGAGGGTGGTGATCTGTGGGCCGGGCGGGGGGGAGGGGAAACGGAGTGGGGTGCCAGAGGCCAGCCCCGCTAACCCTAAGCAGGGACCCGCCCTCCCGGAAAATGCAAGTGCCCTTCCTTTGGAGCGCGTGGTTTGGGGTGGGTCAGGTTTCCTGCCCTTAAGAATGTGAGCAGACAGTGGGGCCATTCTTGCTGCCAGTTCCCAACGTCCAGGAAACGTCAGAGGGACAAGGAGGGCTGGGGGAGGGCGAGGCGAGGGGAGGGCAGGGGGGGTAGCCCGCGCGCCCCCGCGGTTCAGGACCCGTTTTCCACGCTCAGGGCGCTGGAGACCCCTGGCTCGTGCGCGCAGAGACCTGTGTGCCCCGGGAAACCGAGGCAGCCGCGGGGGAGGCGGGGCGGGGTGGAAACAGTGGAAAGCGGAACCGGGAACGCCAGAAGATGTTCAAAACAAAAGGAGGAACTATTTTGCGGCTGCGGCGGAGGTCTCCGGTATCCGAACCCTGTAGGCAGGCAGGAAAGCCGGCTGTGGATATTGCCGCGAGTTTATTGTGCGGGCAGCCAGGCAGAAAGTGGCGGAGTGAGAAGGTGGGGAGTGGGGAGAGGCAACGGTGGAAGGGGAATCGGTGCCGAGGAGGCTGCGTGCGCACGACTGGGAAATGTCACCGAGGAGAGTGCAGTGGCATCGAATAAAAGATGAATAATTGGCTACCTTTTGGGAAAGGAAGGTAAAGATATTAATAAAGGCGAGAACCCCGCTTCTTCTCAGCCTGAAAAGCAAAAAGCAAATCCATTCCTCATCTCCTGCCTCTTCTCCCCATCCCAGCGCGCAAACACACACACACACACACACACACACACACACACACACACACACGCTCCTCTTGTCTACCTTGCATGCAAGAAGCCTAGTCCAGACTCTCGCTTTCCTTTGGATTTAATTACATGAAAATGCTGAACAAAAAACCTGTAATTACACCCTTAGTCCCTGCCACTCAGGCGAAGCGCACTTCCTGCCTGGTTTTGTTTTTTAAAGAAGAGGTCATTGCCTCTTTTCTTCCTAAATGGACCAAAACAAAAAAGTTAAAAGCCCCAAATAGATCCCACTGCTCCAATCGTCAGCACCACCAGAGATTTGGGGGCACCCAGGGGCCTGGCCCTCTAGGAGAGATGGGAAGGAGGTAGCCTAGCCTCACTATTGTCTCTCCTTAGCGCGTAGGTATAAGGTAGTCACTGCTCCTTTGTCCTTCAGCCTAGAGGAACAGAGATGCGGGGCTGGCGGTCTCAGGAAGAAACCCACCAGAGCAAGATGAAGAGTGTGGGCAGGCCTGAGCATCAGCCTCCCTTTCCAGCTATTTTTTTATTTTTATTTTTTTATTTTTTTACCTAGAAGGGCTCAGTGCTGGAAGAGATTCTTGACAATGGCCACCTTACTAAAGCCCTACGCATTAGCATACAGAGTTTTTATAGTAAGCCCCTGAAGTAAGGAGAATATGTTTTATTTTTTTAATTTAAAAAAATATATTTTATTGATTTTTTTTTTACAGAGAGGAAGAGAGAGGGATAGAGAGGTAGAAACATTGATGACAGAGAAACATGAGAGAGAAACATCAATCAGCTGCCTCTTGCACACCTCCTACTGGGGATGTGCATGCAACCATGGTACGTGCCCTTGACCGGAATCGAACCTGGGACCCTTCAGTCTGAAGCTCTATCCACTGAGCCAAACTGGTTTCAGCAAAAATAGGTTTTAATATCAACACTTGACAGGTAAAGAGGTTGAGGCCCAGAGAGAATAAATAGCTTGCTCTAAGTCAGTCATGTGGCTGGTGGGAACAGTGAATAAGTGCCTCTATTGACTTTTGTGCTATTGCATCAGGGAAACTAGGATACCTAGAAGCAAATGGAAGCTTCTAGATTTGGGGCTTCTAATTTGGCTTAGCTGATCGTTAAATCCCCAGGACTGAGAACGTGCTCTCCACTTTAATAATGGGATGGATGGCAAATGGAAAAGCCCAGGGTAAGGAGTTGGGAATGGGAACCCACCAGGCCACCTGGCAGCCAAGTTTCAGCTCTGAAACAAAATGTAAGTGATAAGAATAGTTTTACACCCACTCGTGACACATCAGACTTAAACCCTCTGGATCTGGCCGGAGAGGGAAATTCAGGTTAAAGCATGGCGGCCCTCTAGAGCAGTGTTTCCCAAAGTGTGGTATGTGTACCCCCATGGGTACGGGAAGAGTTTGGTGGGGATACACGTTGCACCGGAGTTTGGTGGGGATATGCCCTGCACCGTGCTTAGCTGCGCCTAATTCTACGTTCTCATGAGGACAAGGGGTACTCAGCGTTACGAAAATTATAGAAGGGGTACACATATGTCAAAAGTTTGGGAAACACTGCCTGGAGGAGTCAGGGTTGGGGGGGCGTCACCAGCTCCCTGGACTTTTAGCTCTAATGATAGGTGAGCCAGCTTTTTAAAAAATTAATTTATTGATTTGAGAGAGATAAGGGGATGGGGGGGAGAGAAACATCGATTTGTTGTCCCACTCATTTATGCATTCGTTGGTTTATTCTTGTAGGTGCCCTGACCACGATCTAACCTGCGGCCTTGGCATATCAAGATGATGCTCTAACAGTTGGAGTCTAACCAACTGAGCGACCAGGTAGGCCAGGTTTGACTGTCAGAGTTACAGGCCTCCCCTAGGCTAGAAATGCTTTGAGGGCATCAGCGTGCCATAGTCACCAAGTGGTCGCCAGCTCAAGTGCAGGCCGGTGGGTGTGCGCACAGTAGATACGACCTGAATTCGGTGAGAACAAAGGGTTGTCACTTGTGTGATATGACCTCTGGATCTGGGAAGAGGTTCCTTCCATCATAAATGAACCCTGTCCACTTTCCTCCTACCCCTCATCATGTGGCCCTGGGTCCTCGTTAGGAGCAGCCATCCAGCCCTGGCAGGTATGGCTCAGTTGGTTAGGCACCCGCCTGTGCACGGAAAGGTTGCCAGTTTGGTTCCAGTAAGGGCACACGCAATGCAAACATTGATAGGTTGCCAGCTCCATTCCCGGTAGGGGGTGTGCAGGAGGCAGCCTATCAATGTTTCTCTCTCCTCCCTTCCTCTCTCTCTAAAAATCAATAAAAATATAACAAAAAAATAAAGTAAGATGCAGTCATCCCCACTAAGAGCAATTCACTAAAGTTCCTACATGCTTCAGTGTGTTCTAGAGCTTCAGGTTTTCCTCTATCACTTCTACCTGGGGAGAGAGAATTCTCAGGGGATGCCAGGAAAGCATGGCTACACAATTTTACTCAAAGCTAAATGGCAATGGATTTTAACTCCAAAACAACTGGTGCTAGTCTGTGCATAATCTTGTATCTGTTGGGACAGCACTGGCATTCCTAACCTGTATACTCCTGTAGAGAGAGGCATTTGACTTTCTTGCCATTTCATAGAGGCATCTGGGATCTTTCCCCTCACCATCACCACCACCACCACACCAAAAGGAAAAAAAAAAAAAAAAAAAAGCCAGCAAGAATGCGGCTTTTCGAGCCAGAATGCCGGGTTTAGAGCCAGAGAACCTGGCTTCCAGTAATTGTTGACCAGCTCTGGACCTGCTTTCCTCACCTATGCTGGAGAGTGATGAAAGTAACACCTACCTCAGGGCTGCTGTGGGGATCGGTGAGATAATGTCTGGGAATGCACTTCAGAGCTCTAGACAAATGTTGGTCATTACATTGTTCGTAACAATCTCTTACATTCGATTAAGTACATTATAATATTGTATTTTTTTCACGCAGACCAATGAGTCAGGCAAAAGGGGCAGTGTAATTATTCCCATTTTACAGACTAAGAAACCAACGAAAGTTCAAAGTCAATTGCTCAAGGTCAGACAGCTGTTTAGGGTCAGCCAACTCCTAATGTAATGGTTAATGTAAACATGTACTCAGTCCTAAGTGCCCTCCTTTCCTCTCTTCCTCCTGAGTTTCTGGTGGAACTGCCTAGCTCAGGCAAGTCAAAACAGTTGGAGGTCCTGGTCCATCCACCCCAACCAGGGAACTGCAGCCGTCCCTGCCCGCCTGGAACAGACTCCACCAGGGGACCCTGAGGCCGCCGGGAGGGCTTCCCGTTCTGAGGCCCCGCCTTCTGGCGGCCCCAGCAGGAAAGCGCCGGCGGCGACGGGTCTCCGAAGCTGGACCGTGGAAATCCCCGACTCTGGTGCGGGCCGCTGGGAACCCACTGGCACTCCTGCACCCTGCCGAGGGCCCACGAGCCTGCGGGGTGGGGGGGAGGGTCCCCGGGTCTGTGCACCTGTGGCCTTGCCAGTCCCTGCCAGGCTTCCTGCCCACTCTGGCCCTCCAAGCCCTCCTTCCCAGCTACTCCCCGCCCCCCTTTCTTGGAGTGTGGGTGTTTGTTTTAACCCAACCGGGTCAGTGAATAGCACCCTTGTCTGGAGCTTCCTCTAAGCCTGATCCCTGGGAGGCTCATTCCAGGGCTTCTTTATTTTTGGATCTAAAAAAAAAAAAAAAAAAAATCAGCTTTTGCTGAGGACAGCGCTGGGCTCCCCCCGTGCCCCGGCACGTTGGCAAGGAAGGGAAGCGGGGAGGAAGCAGGAACCAGACGCGACTCCCCCCCCCCCCCCCGATTCTCCTCCCCCCACCCCCTCCCACCCCCGCCCCGCGACTCTGCACTCCCCAGCTCTGCCCCCGCCCCTTCAGGAAGAGAGCAGTCGGAGATCTGATCTCTCCGGGGCCGCCGCGCCAGCACCAACCCCTGCGTCCTCCTTTCCTTCCACCCAACCGGGAAGGGAGCGCCGGCGGCCGCGCGCCCGGGGCGGGGCAGGTCTTAGCGGGCGGCGCGGCCTCCCCTCCCCTGGGTTCTGGGCGAATCACGCTGTTCCTGGGATTTCACGGTCGAGTGGCTCTTGCGTAACCCTACGTCCTGGCCTAAGCTAATACTTTTTTAAAAAAAATTTTTTAATACCAGGATTAATCCTTTAGGAAACGGCAAATACTTCCGCCCCCCGGAGCCTGCCCCCGGGGGGGGGGGGGAGGAGTGTAAATTACCAGGCTGACTCGGTTCCCTCCCCCACCGCCCCGGGCGCGCCTGGCCACCGGGGTGAGGGCCCTTGGAGAGGCCGGAGGGCGCCCACCCCGGACGTTTGTTTCCTTCCACTCCGAGGCGCCTGCAGCGGGAGGCGGCCCTCGCTCCAGCGGGCAGAAGAGCCGGGTCCCGCTTAGGGCAGGGCTGAGTGTTACCAAAAAAGGGCCTTCTCTTGCCCGAGCGCTTGGCAGCGCGCGCTGCAGCGGGGGTGATGCGAGGTTCAGCCCGGGCCTCCTCGAAGAGCCAGCCAGCTGGCTGCAGGGATGCCAGGCCTGAGGCCCCCGCCAGATCCATCTCTCGGCCACACACGGGCGGGGGCGGGAGGAGGAGAGAGATTGCAGGGAGCTTCGCTGCGACCTTCTCACCCCTGATGTCGGGTTGTGGCCTCCGGAAAGGCCGAGTGGAGAGCTGACCTTGTGTTCCAGTTAAGAGCAGGGTTCTCTGAGGGTGCCAGCTCAGATCTCAAGCTGGGGGTGGGGAGACAGTCCCCACAGGAAAGACCTTACGGGAGGACTGCAGGCCCTTCCTCCTGCTCCTGGTCGAGTCTTGGCTCTGCTGACCTCTCAGACCCCAGCGCCAGAACAGTCCCTCTCGCTCCACCTGATGTCTTAAGTGGAGCAGCCCCCCTGGTTCTCCCACTGGCCCGTTCCTTCCCGCTGTGGACACAGTATTGTCATGTGGGATTCAGGGACAATCTTTCTCCAAAACGTCCATGTTCTTCCCTCTCACAATCCCTGGCACAGCCCTACACAGGGCCATCTCAGACAAGCATTGTCTTCATAAATAATGCTGATTTTTTTTTTTTTTTTTTTTTTTTTTTTTTAGGGCAGGAAGGGTATCAAGAGAGCTATGCTTTTTAAATTAAAGGGTTAGGAGACTTTAATGGAAGTCTGTTTAAATGCATGTTTATTTCTAACTTGGTGTGTCTAAAGATACCTCGTGTGTGTGTGTGTGTGTGTGTGTCCTTTAGTAACAGGGAAGACGGGAGACGTGTATGCACATACCAAACATAACATTATGAGAGAATCCAACTTGCTTTCTCCTGCAGCCTGGCTAGATAGGGTTGGGGCTAAGTTGCTAATCCTCAGTATTTTTGGTTTAATAAAGGGATGGGCTGTACAAATATTAATGTAAAGAAATGGGGAGACCAGACTAGCCAAAGCAAAGAGCCTTGAGTTTTGGGCTGATGGGGCTGTCACTCCATTTCCCAGCCCTATGTTTTGACTCACTCCAGGGTAGCTGTGGTGTGGGGAGGGCTGAAGTCTGAGAGGGTGAGGCAAGGTTCCTGGAGCTGCTCTTTGCAAGAGGAATCACTGCCCAGAGCCAGCCAGGCCAGGGAACGTTTATTATTGTTGGGGAGTGCACAGTGAGCTCACTGTTTTTGCAAAAACAGAAATCTGGCTGCTTTGAGATGAAAGAGGGGCTCCCTAGGGCTCTTCCTCTCCCCTTTCTCCCTATCCTTAAAAACTCCTCTACCTTCGCACCTAGGGCCCAGAATTAGTGGGAGATTGGGTGCTGGGAGTGCTGGATGGGGGAAATAGGCTCTGAAGGTCAAAATAAAGATAAACACTTCTCGCTGCTTCAACTGAACTTTATTACAATTAGTAGTAATGGTAGGAACAATGTTCTTTACAGTTTATGTAATTTACAAAGTACTTTAACCTGTTAACTATCAATAAGAATAATACACAACACTTACCAACAGCTTCCTACAAGCCTTGCACTGTGCTCTGCATACTGTATAGTAATTTATGTTACGGTCTGTGGCAGTGGCAGGCCCACAACTTCTGTATTTGGAAGAACTCAGTTGTGCTCAGTCTCTTTGGAAGGAGAGAATTGGAGTTTGGCTATAAAGGTGTCTTTGCACAGTACTTTACAGGAGATTGCATGTAATAAAGAATTAGGGTGGAGGGCTGATGGAAAATGTGAGCATCCCAAATCACCTCTGAGAACCCAAGCTTGTCAAAGTCACCTCTCAAATTAGATTTACTGGATTCAGCTCTCAGCGCCCTCTCTAATGGCCACGTGACCTTCCACAAGTTATTTAACCTCAACTTTCTGAGCCTATCAATCAGAGTTAATAATAGAATCTACCTGTAGATAACATGGAGGGTTTAATGATGATATAAGTAAACCACCTACCGGCGTCTGGCTCACAGCTAGTCTCGGTGACTTACCTCCTTATTGAGATAAGAAACAAAATGAAATTTCAAAGAGTTTTAATATGTTGGGCGCTATTATCCCATTTTGCAGATGTGAGGTTAGGTGAAGATAAGTAACTAGTTCAAGGTCACAGAGCAAGTACAGCAGGTCCTTCAATAAGGCATTGCTTTCAAAGCCATTTCTTCATAACAGTGATGTTGACAAAGAAATACTGTAGGATCCTTACTCTTGTTTATGACAGTTAGCCTATGGTAAACTTGATTTTGCTTAAGGTCATAGAACCTATTGATGATGATAAGCGAGGTCTTACTGTAAGTGATAAAGAGGGAATTCCATCCTGGTCTGCCAGGCTCCAGAACCTGAATTTCCTATATTGCCTCCATCCCTACCCAGGATTATCTCAGTTTTTATGATGGGAAAAAGGCAAAATAATAACAAAAAGCACCCCAGACCCAATACTTAAAAGAATCAGTGATGAGAGCTAAGAGCAACATAATCTGTTCTGCAATAAGCAATCTGAGGAGCAGTGATCCTGTAGCAGAAAAGAAATCACGGTCTTGCTCAGCCTTCTGGGCTCCACGGAATGAAATCACAGCACGTGAGAAATAACTGTGTAAATTGTGCTGTGCTTTACAAAGAGATATCAGTATTATTAAGTGCTGCCCCTACCTTCTTTTATCAAACCCGTAAACACCACTCACCTGTTTGGCCTCTCCGGCAGCTCTCCCTCCCTGCCCCCAACCGCAGCTGTGCGCAGCCAGTTGACTGTTTTCCTTAAGGCCTCCGGGTGCTCGTAGCTTCTTTAGACATTCAGCCAAAAATTTTAGACTGCGGCTTGCGGGGGGAGGGGTAGCTCACCCTGAATTCATTTAGCTCCGTCGCTGAAGCTCGGTTCCTAGACTAGTACACAAAAACAAGTCGAAAAGGCAGTTTCTGGAAGGATGGAAAGCAGCGAATGTTGCAGGTGTTCCAGTTGTTATCAATGAATGTAAATAGCCATGCCGCGGGGGATGGCGGGGGTGGGCGGGAGGTTTGATCGCAGATGAAACGGGTAATACCTCTAGATGCGATTCACAGCGAAAAAATTTGAAACAGGACATTTACATTCCCTGCCCGAGGTTGTTGGGTGGGAAGCGAGATCGGAAATGAGCTTGCGGTTTTTAAATGCATTTTTTACTCGGGAAAAGCCGGGCGAGGAAAGGAAAGGTCATCGTCTTGTTTAATTTCCACCCCCCAGCCCTGGACTTCCAGCCTTAGCTCGCGCCGAGCCTCAGCTGTTGTACACACACCACGGCGAGGGGGGAGGGGAGGGGAGGGCGGAGGCGCGGAGGAGGGGCCGGTGGGGAGGAATCTGGGCGCCCTGCCGCGCATGCGCCTTGCTCGAGCAACAAGTGGGCTCCACAGACAGAGGAAGTGTAAGGGGGGGGTGGGGGGGAGAAGAACTGGTGCAGAGCATGGTGGTGACGTCAGCGCTCCGCCCGGGCGGCATCCCGCGCGGCCAAGCCGGGGACAGCGCGAGCCGCAGCGCGAGCGGGAGCGCCGAGTCGCGCCTCCGGAACGTAGAGTAACAATCACAACCCCACATTCCGGGCGAGTGCAAGCGGCGGGAAGGGATGCGCCCCGGGCCCGGGCGCCGCGCGAGTGCCCTGCAGCCAACGTGAGCGCCGCCGGACGCGGCCGCCCGGGCGCCGGCCTGGTCTGGGGGCGGCGGGAGCCTGCGTGCGAGCGCTCCTCTCTCTCTGCTCCGGTGCGTCCTGGAAGCTGCGGCCGTGCCAGCCCAGCAGCCCGCCAGCGGAACCGCCGACGCCGCGGAGGGGCGAGCCTCTCTCGGTCCTCACCCCCTCCCTGCCCCGGCCCTCCAGGAAAAGCCGCGACTTCAGCAAGATTGGACCCGGGCGCACCGGGTGGCACTGCACCCTCTAGCCCTCGCCCCGGGGAGCCTGGCGGGGAGAGGACGCAGCTCGTAGGGGGGAACCCGCCAGGGAGAGCTTCCACTCACCAGCCACTCCGGGGAGGGGGCCAAGAGCCAACGGCGGCCGGCACCGGGTACCCTCGCCCCCTCCCCCCGGGCGGGCCTGGAGCTTCCAGTTCGAGTCCGCCGCACCAGGAAGAAGGCGCCCGCGCTCCCCTCCGGACCAGACAGCCGCAGTCGGAGGTGGGGGCGAGGAGCGGGCTGAAGTCGTCCGCCGCCCGGGGTGGCGGAGCCCTCGAGGAGAAGCACTGCGCCGCCGGCGGTGGAGAATCGCGCGCCCTCCAGCCACAGGGGCAGAACTTTCTCGCCCCCCCTCGCTCCCCCGCAGCCGGACTCCCTCCCCAGCCGGCCGGTCCTCCCCGAGGAGAAGAAGGCTCCGCGGAGGCAGCCCGGGCGGGGGCCCACCTTCCCCGGGGCCGGCATCATGTCGGCGGCGCAGGTGTCCTCGTCCCGGAGACAGTCTTGCTACCTGTGCGACCTGCCTCGGATGCCATGGGCCATGATCTGGGACTTCTCGGAGCCCGTGTGCCGTGGCTGCGTCAACTACGAGGGCGCCGATCGCATCGAGTTCGTGATCGAGACCGCGCGCCAGCTGAAACGGGCGCACGGCTGCTTCCAGGACGGCCGCTCCCCGGGGCCGCCGCCGCCCGTCGGGGTCAAGACGGTGGCCCTGTCGGCGAAGGAGGCGGCGGCGGCGGCAGCGGCGGCGGCGGCGGCCGCTGCACAGCAGCAGCCACAGCAGCAGCAGCCGCAGCCGCAGCTGAACCACGTTGACGGTTCCGGCAAACCCGCCGTGCTGGCGGCCCCGTCCGGCCTGGAGCGCTACGGCCTGAGCGCCGCCGCCGCTGCCGCCGCCGCCGCCGCCGCCGCCGTGGAGCAGCGCAGCCGCTTCGAGTACCCGCCGCCGCCGGTGAGCCTGGGGAGCGGCAGCCACGCCGCGCGGCTGCCCAACGGCCTGGGGGGCCCCAACGGCTTCCCCAAGCCCGCCTCGGAAGAGGGACCCCCGGAACTGAACCGCCAGAGTCCCAACTCGTCTTCCTCGGTGACGGTGGCCTCTCGGCGTGGGACGCACAGCGGGCTGGTGTCGGGGTTGCCCAGCGCCGGGGGCGGCGGAGGCCCGCAGCTCACCGTGCCCCCCAACTTGCTGCCGCAGACGCTGCTGAACGGTCCGGCCAGCGCCGCCGTGCTGCCCCCACCGCCGCCCCACGGCCTGGGCAGCCGCGGGCCCCCGACCCCCGCGCCCCCCGGGGCCCCCGGCGGCCCGGCTTGTCTCGGGGGCGCGCCGGGCGTCTCTGCCACGTCTTCCTCCTCCGCGCCGTCTTCCACCTCGGTGTCGGTGGCCGAGGTGGGCGTGGGTGCCGGCGGCAAGAGGCCCGGCTCGGTGTCCAGCACGGACCAGGAGCGGGAGCTGAAGGAGAAGCAGCGGAACGCCGAGGCCCTGGCGGAGCTGAGCGAGAGCCTGCGCAACCGCGCGGAGGAGTGGGCCAGCAAGCCCAAGATGGTCCGCGACACGCTGCTCACGCTGGCCGGCTGCACGCCCTACGAGGTGCGCTTCAAGAAGGACCACTCCCTGCTGGGCCGCGTCTTTGCCTTCGACGCCGTCTCCAAGCCCGGCATGGACTACGAGCTGAAGCTGTTCATCGAGTACCCCACGGGCTCGGGCAACGTGTACTCCAGTGCGTCCGGGGTGGCCAAGCAGATGTACCAGGACTGCATGAAGGACTTCGGCCGGGGCCTGTCCTCCGGCTTCAAGTACCTGGAGTACGAGAAGAAGCACGGGTCCGGGGACTGGCGCCTGCTGGGGGACCTCCTGCCCGAGGCGGTGCGCTTCTTCAAGGAGGGCGTGCCGGGCGCGGACATGCTGCCCCAGCCCTACCTGGACGCCAGCTGCCCCATGCTGCCCACCGCGCTGGTGAGTCTCAGCCGCGCCCCCAGCGCGCCCCCGGGGACCGGGGCCCTGCCGCCCGCCACCCCTACCGGCCGGGGTGCAGGTTCCAGCCTGCGCAAGAGAAAGGCGTCCCCCGAGCCTCCCGACTCGGCCGCCGAGGGCTCCCTGAAGATGGGCGAGGAGCAGCAGAGGCAGCAGTGGATGGCGAACCAGAGCGAGGCGCTGAAGCTCACCATGTCGGCGGGGGGCTTTGGGGCGCCGGGGCATGCGGCCGGCGGCCCGCCCCCGCCGCCTCCGCCCCTGGGACCCCACTCCAACCGGACCACCCCGCCGGAGTCGGCCCCTCAGAACGGCCCGTCCCCCATGGCCGCCCTCATGTCGGTGGCAGACACTCTGGGCACCGCGCACTCGCCCAAGGATGGCAGTTCCGTGCACTCCACCACTGCGTCCGCGAGGCGCAACAGCAGCAGCCCGGTGTCGCCGGCCTCCGTGCCTGGGCAGCGCCGCCTGGCCTCACGGAACGGGGACCTGAATCTGCAGGTGGCGCCCCCGCCGCCTAGTGCCCACCCGGGCATGGACCAAGTGCACCCCCAAAACATTCCGGATTCCCCCATGGCCAACAGCGGGCCCCTCTGCTGTACTATTTGCCACGAACGTTTGGAGGACACGCATTTCGTTCAGTGTCCATCCGTCCCCAGCCACAAATTCTGCTTCCCTTGCTCCAGAGAGAGTATCAAGGCCCAGGGGGCCACCGGCGAGGTGTACTGCCCCAGTGGAGAGAAATGCCCCCTGGTCGGGTCGAATGTACCTTGGGCATTCATGCAGGGCGAAATCGCAACGATCTTAGCCGGGGATGTCAAAGTGAAAAAGGAGAGAGACCCTTGAACCCACAAGACGGCCACCTCCTTTGACCTAGACCAGCTCCTCCAAGCCAGAGGGCCCCTCCACATCTATCCACATCTATCCTCTCTTCCCTCACCCCCCCCCCCCCCCAAGATGTAGAATTGTGAATATAACAAAACTGCAAAAAGTTAGTCTTATGTATAGACATTATTTTCGTCGTATGTTTCTATATTTTGAAACTAAGGTATGTAACTTCTTCATTTGAAGGATAAGCTGGTTTGTGTTGAGCAGTATAATATTGGTTGGGTCACATGCATCATACTTGTTAGCATTTATTTGGTGGCAGGGTGTTTGCCTAGGTACAGAATTCATAGCCCTTAGCAACACTGCTGCTGGTGTGTATTTTTGTAAATGTTACACGCACTCTCTAAAAGGGGGAAAAAAAAAAACATAAAAAGAAAATGATTTTTTTTTTTGCCAAGGCCAGTGTTGCTGCCTAAAAAAAAAATAAAATAAAAAAAGCTATAAAATGGTGACAGCTTCTTTCTAAACAGCCCCAAGTGTTGAAGTCTTCACTTTAAGTTGTTCTGTTTTGTTTTTCTGTTTTGTTTGCAAAAAAATGGTAAAAGGGGATGGAGGGGGTAGGGCGGGGCGTTTTTTGTTGCAAGTTTGTGAGGGAAAATGTTTGCGTTTGTTTCTACTGACCTGAATGTGTTGGATCTTCACGTGTTGTTTTGTTTTTGCTTTCTTGATGCACGGATGCTTTTGAACAGTAGAGCGAAATGCTAGACATGGAGAATTTGCTCTGTTTGTCCTTTATACATTTCTGTAGTTAACAGAACACTGTAATGTGCCTTGGAGCTTAGTAACTTGTAATAAATTCAATTGATATTAATTCTGCCCTGCGTCTGCAAGTGTGTTTTTCTAGGGGTAGGCCACGCAGTTCCAACAGAGGGGACACTCCCCACCTCCAACTAGAACACAAATGCTGGTGCCTTTGAAAGCTCCGAGCTGGCATCTGTAGAAGGCCCTGTGCTGGCTGACTGCCCCTCCCCTTCTCAGTACCAGGCTATTTACATTCACCTCTGGGGCAGGGACAGTTGCTGACTAAGCAGTTTCTGTTTACTCTTCAGCATTTCTATTTTGTCCCGGATGCACCCTGCCTCAGCTGCAAATGGCAGTTAGGAATGCTTTTTGGTGCCTTGCCTTGTGGCCATGAGTATATACTGATACCCAATGCACTATGATTTGTGCAAGGTATGGGGGGGGGTGAGGGTGGGGGAGAGGGGAGCATCTATGCTGCTTTGCCTCAGATGTGGTAGAAATCACTGTATTTGCACATTTAAAGCAAAATTGCCACAGAGCTGAGAGCCATCAATGGAGGCAGGAGAGGTGTGGGCAATTGGAAACAAATGCGTGTACTATTAAGCTTCCAGCTGATGCATTGGGAAAGTAATTTCACCTCATTCATTACACGTTTTTCTTCCCTCCCTTTTTGACAAGTATTTCTAAAGACATTTAGCTAGTTAGAAGAAACTTGTGGGGTGAGAGGAAGAAAAAAACACACACCCAAACCCAGTTCCTGAATAAAGGTCACTTACGCTATCCAATGAAACCCATTGCCCTGGTGAAGAAATGCAATTATTCTAATCAGCATCCTGGTGGCATTTGTGAGGTACACAGGGGTGGGGAAGGGGACTGGGGAACAGGAATGTCCTTTGGAGCTGTGAGCCCCCTTGGCAGTGTCCAGGCTGGAGCTCTCCCAGAGCTGGGGAAGGCAAACAAGCCCTGGGTGAACCTTGTCCTTCCCTGGGAGGCACGTGGAACAAGAGTAGAGAACAGGAGGGAGGAAGCAAAACAACCAGCAGCTGATCTGAAATCCATTCCTGGCCACACCCCATTCCTGGTGGGGGGCAAGCTGAGCCAGGACAGTTCCCACCGAGAAATAAGCAATAAAGGAAGACTTTTGGCGTGTCTCCTCCCTACAAAGAGGGAGCAGGAGGGTAGGGAGATGGTTTGGATGCCGGCTCGTTTGGGGAAAAACAAATCACGGGTTAGCCCAGAAACATCACCCGTGTGGAGGTGTGGAGGTTGGGTTGGTGTTGGGGCTTGCTGTTAATAACAGCCTTTCAGTTTCTGTTCCTGCCTTACCACCACCCTCACTGAAGTAGTGGAAACCATGACTGTGTGTGTGTGTGTGTGTGTGTGTGTGTGTGTGACTGTGTGTGTGTGTGTGTGTGTGTGTGTGTGTGTACATGGCAGTTGATGGATCTGCTGCAGCCTCTTAGTCTTGGTGCATGGGAGGTGCCTGGCTCACCTCTTTAAGAATCTCCCCACATATAAATAGATATTCGTGTCAGCTCACTGCGAATGTGTCCTTGCATTTTCATCGGCTGCCAAGTGTTGTATTGGTGCTTGTGAGTCATGAAACCTATTTTCATCCTCAGGGGTAATTAGCTTGGGGGTGATAATGCATAGCAGACTGTAGGAAGAGTTAATTCTAAAACCCATCCTTGCCTGGCTACCAATCACACATTTCACTTAGAGGTCTGGGTTGGCTTTTCTCATAAGCTCATTAATAAAAACCAAGCATGCTTCGCCTGGAAGATCCGCTGAGGTGCTCCCAACCCCCCACGCTCAGCGCTCACACACTCAACATGGGGAAAGCTCAGCCGCCTGGGGATAAGGATAGAGTGTCGCTGGTGTAAGTGAACCGCCGATGAAAGAAGGAGTGGTGGGTGCGGCCGTAGCATGGAACAGTACGCGATGTGTGCGGATTACCTGTCTGGGCGTGGGCCCTGCGAGCGCTGCCTGGTGACTCCAAGTGGAAGCAAGCCCTGCTCTCTGCCCCTGTGTGCACATCTGTGCCTGCCACCTGCCCCTGTCCCTTCATTGCTATAGTGTTACCTTCCGGAACCTTTAGGATTACAAGACCTTTGATTTCGTGCACAGAGGTGGGGAAGGGGCCTGTCATTAGAGCTGAGAACAGTGTAGCTTGCCCCCCTTCCTCCCCCCCATTTCGGTCTGTTTCTGGGTGCGTTATGAGCAGGAGAGCTGGTGGCTATGATAACGAGGCACCCAGCGAAGGTAGCCTGTGGGTTTCACTAAGGAAACCTGCCCTGATGAGACCTGGGGGAGAGGAGGAAGGGAGTGGGAGGGAGAAAGTGGGCTGGGGTGGGACTCCAGACTGGAAGTGAATTATAATGGCGCAGTTAATTAAAGTTTACCATAGCCGGGGGCCATTTGTTAAAGGGCTTCACTCCCTTCTCCTTTTTTGGAACCATGTGACCTTTCTCTTTGCTCTGACCAATTCAACTGCTAGCCTGGCTGCTGTGACCAGTCTTGCTTTGATCCCTCTGCGAGATTGCTCCTCCTCAGAAGCCTTCCACACGGCAGACCCAGGAAGCTTTTTCCTCTTCTGTACCTGGGCGTTTGGGAGGGTTTCAGAGATTCAGACGGAGGTCTGTGGGTGAGCCTGGGCTTCCTTCGCCTCCAGGCCACTCTGATCTCCCCCCTCCTCCATTGTCCATCCTTCTCACTCCCTCCCCGTAAGAGGCATAGTGGCCAGCACTTAAAAATTCATATCCACATTGTATTTATTTATATGCGTTGTCTGAGCCACTGACCCAAGCTGGATGTGTCACTGGTGGTGGGGGCAGCGGTGTAATCCAGGGAGAGAGTGAAGAAGGTTTTAATAGGTTGATTGGGGTCATTCTTTTTACCTTGATCTCTGAAGGCTGCACTATAGGAGATCCAAAATGTTAAGTCCGGCATTCACATGTCAACCTGCTCAGCCCACATGGGCCTGCAAGCCTACGTAATTAAATGTAGATTCAAGTACATCTAGCCCAGGCTGTTGTGTAACCCGTACGGGAATTCACTTTGCTTTCTCTCATACTTGATCCAATTAAGGACACTGGAACTGGGGATGAGTCATCAGGTCATCTAGTGAAATGCTTTCTAGACCTTTCTGAGCTTAGGGACACCTTAGAAAAACCCGATAAACATGATGGGTTCTTTCCTAGAACCTACAGGTACGCCCACTCAAATGGATTTGCATACATTTTCTTTCCTTTTTAATATCAAAGTTATGTATTTATTTTTGAGTAGATAATACATTCCTTTGGTTTAAAATTCAAAAGATGAAGGGGGAATACAGAATAACTGTAAGGTCTCCTTTCTATGACTGGCTCCTCTGCTATTCAGTGTCCTTCTGGGATACATGCAGCGTTCCCTGGTTTTATAAAGGGGTTTATGCACATGGAAAGCCCATCCATGGAACCTGAGGTTAGAACTTAGGTCTCCTCCATCCACCTCATACAGACTAGGGCCAGAGAGGTGAAATAACTTGCCTAAGGTCACACAGCAGCAGAGCCTGGGCTGGATCCCTCTTAGGGAACAGTTCAAATAGACATTAAAACACACACACACACACACACACACACACACACACACATAAGGACATGCAGCTTAATGAGGGCTGTATTTGAGAAAGGGTGATGATGAGATGGAGCCAAAGGAGAAGGAGTACCTTGTGGTGTGGGGATCAGTGCTTTTACTAACAAGCATTTTGCTCTTTGGGCTCTTGCAGCCAGACCTTCTGGGGAAGGGAATGTGTAGAGAAGTTTCTAGGTTTCTGACCGTAAATACCAGGTGGGCCTCAACGAATGGAGTCTTTTTTTCAACCGTTGAGCTGTGGACCTTCATCACCTTTCCCTTTGCTGATTGGAAATGTCTGAAGGTTTCAAGACAGCCAGGTAGGCAGCGATCTGGGCATGGAAGTACGTAGGGAGAGAGAAAGGAGGGTGGACCAGGGCTCCTCCTGCCTTCCCTCAAGTTGTCACCCACCTCTGCCTGGCACTCTCTCCCCACCGCTGAAGAGGGCACTGAAGGGGGATGTGAAGGCGACAGCAGCCTGCCAAGTGCTGGGAGAAGCACACTGTGCCCGCCAAACTCTAGTCCAGCCTGTGCAGAAGGTGTGATAATTTCCATTTTACGGATGTGCCAAGTGGGCTCAGAGAGGTCAAATACCCAAGGTTATTCTTGATATGCCTATCAGGCCCAGGCAGCCTGGAGCCTGGACTCTCCTAAGCTGCTTTCTGTACAGGGCCTCTGACCCCTGACCCGCAGGGTCCAGGTCTCAGTGTGAGCCTGGCCAGCACCAGTGAGCAAGGCTGTTCACTGAAGGGGCACTAGGAAGCCCCAAAGAGAGGGCATTTCCCAGGCTCTGTTCTGGGGACGCCTGGTGGTGCTGTCGAAGCAGTATGTCCAACAGGGGTCTGGAGCAAACCTGTTCTGCAGTTGCTCTCGGCTGCCTGCTACCCTCAAATTCAATGAAAGGATGAGCCCATCACTGTCCCAGCTCTGGCTGAACAGAGAGGTGGGCAGGAAGCAGGCGCGGTTCTAATCTCTATAGGGAAGACTGCCACTACGAGCTTGTTTTATGGAAAAAGAAGCGACAATTAACTCTTGGGCCTGCCTTGGTTGTCCCATCTCTTTTGGGGTCACTTACTTCTCCATGGGTACCATCTTGTGGACCCACAATCGGTGGGTCCTCCATTCAGGCTGGACTTAAGGAAAAGGAAGTGTCCCCACCTCCCCTGGGCCCTCGCTGGCTCAGTCTCTGCCCACTCCGGGCCATGGCTCCGTGGCAGCCCATCCTCTCCCACACTGAGCGTGTCCCGTCCTTGCCTGGAAGCCTTCCTTGGCTTCCCGTTGCCTACAGGAGAAAGTCCAAATTTCTTAGCACAGCAAGCAAAGCCCTCCACCATTTCTCCACCCCAGAGGGAGAGGATTTTAATTTTTAAAAAGGTATTACATATACATGGTTTTTTTAAAAATTCAAACAGCATGAAACGATACTCAGTCCAAAGTCAGTGTTCTTCCCTGTCCAGGACTTCAGCGGCCCTCCGCCAGGGAAAGCGCTGTTGGCAGTTACTTTGTGTATTTGGTGCCCAAAGAAGCTTAGATTTATAATATACATCTCCTGGGGACAAGCCACGGACAAGAAGAAAGCAAGGAGCTGGCCTTGGGTCACAGCTCCAATCTGGGTCTGGGGTGTCCCCTACCCCCCGTCAGAGATTAGCTATTGCTCTTCAGAGACTCCTGAGCAAGGTGTGTGTGTGTGTGTGTGTGTGTGTGTGTGTGTGTCTTTGGCCCGTACATACACTGCTTTGGTTCCTTGGGCTACTTAAGGGAGCTCTTGTGTGGCTGTCTGGGGGGTTGTCTGGAAGGAGTGGGGTGGGGTGGTGGCCGAGGAGGCCAGGTGTCCCTGGCAGTGTGCAGTGCCTTCCTCACCGATAGCTGCCCATGGTGGCTTCGAGAAGCTGCAGAATTGCTTTCTTGGGTGACAGACTGGGGAACTGTGGCTAAAAGAAAAAAAGGAGGGAGAAACATCACTTTTTTTGAGAGTAGCCTTATCGTATACTGTTTCTCCTTTATCGTGGCAAACGCTTAAGGTCACTGGCTCCTTTGACAGGAAAATACCCATAGTAGGCACTGCTGTTACCTCCATTTCACAGACAAGGCACCAAGGCACGGAGCAGGAAATAACTCACCCCTGCCTGGCGGCACTCCTCTGGCCTGGAAGGTCATACATGAGCGCCCTAGCCCACCCTCCACCGCACTGTCCCCCAGTGCCAACCCCCTCTCCACCGCACTGTCCCCCAGTGCAACCCCCCACCCTCCACCGCACTGTCCCCCAGTGCAATCCCCCACCCTCCACCACACTGTCCCCCCCCTCCACTGCACTGTTCCCCAGTGCAACCCCGCATCCTCCACCGCACTGTCCCCCAGTGCAACCCCCCACCCTCCACCACACTGTCCCCCAGTGCAACCCCCCACCCTCCACCACACTGTCCCCCAGTGCAACCCCTCACCCTCCACCGCACTGTCCCCCAGTGCCAACCCCCCTCCACCACACTGTCCCCCAGTGCAAACCCCCACCCTCCACCACACTGTCCCCCAGTGCCAACCCCCCTCCACCACACTGTCCCCCAGTGCCAACCCCCCTCCACCGCACTGTCCCCCAGTGCCAACCCCCCTCCACCGCACTGTCCCCCAGTGCCAACCCCCCTCCACTGCACTGTCCCCCAGTGCCAACCCCCCTCCACCGCACTGTCCCCCAGTGCAAACCCTTTGGGCGGGCGGGGCCTGGGTTTGCGTTGCCAGGAGGAATGAGCATCTGAAATCTGGAACCTGAAAGTGGTGATTCAGGAGCCACAGCCCGGAGGCTGGGCTGCTCTGAGAACAGGTTTAGGTCACTGGGGGTGCCTGGGGCAACGCTGGCGGCCAGCACCCCAGGAGAGGCAGCTCTGGAATGCTGGGCCACGTGACCAGGAAGGAATTAACTGTGCGCCCCTGGGTCTCAGCCCAGACAGTCATGTGACCACCTCCTACAAACTCCACCCTCCCCCTCGTCTGCTAGGAGCCTTAGGCCTACAAGGCTCAGTCCGGCTGAGACCAGGCAACCAATTCCTGGCTCTGGGAGTTGCCAGCATGCCCGCGTGGGAGAGAGGCAGCCCTCTGGAATTAGGACCATTGTAGGAGACAGAAAGAGAGGCAATTGGGAGCTTCCCAGGGTAGGACAAAAAGGGGGGAAGCTGGACTGCTGTGGGGTCCCCCCCCTAACCTGGGATTACACTGCCCGGCCAAGCCATGTGCCCGGAGGCAGCTTCTCAGGCTTCAGGCTGGTCCTGCCCCCGATGGGCCTCCCTGCCGCCTCGCCTCCGTGAGTAGGGAGACCCACTGGAGCTGGGAGAGGCAGGGCAGCAGCTACCACTCTTCCTCCGCCGCCCAGGCACAGCCTTGTAACTGACCTCCACCTGTCCCCAGCCTGCCCCGCCCCCACCGAGACAGGAGGGGTCAGCAGGGGTCAGCCAGCCGTAGTGGCTGCCTCCTGCACCCTGGGAACAGGGAGGGCCTCTGACAGCCGCACCTCCTTTTTTTTAATCCCACATGGTCCAGGTCAAGCCCTCCTCCTGGGAACCAGCTGAGTCAGAGCCTGGCCCTCTTATCCCTTCATCTGCTGTCCCACCTGCCGGTGGCTTCTTCCCAGGCCTCTCTCCCCTCCCCCCGCCCTCCCAGGTGAAGTGCCCGCAGCAGGGCTCCTGCTCCCTCGGGATGGCAGAGGATGGCAGAGGTGGCTGGAGAAGCCCAGAGCAGGCTGCCGCTTCTGTCCGTAAGGCCGCTCCCCTCCCTTCCGTCCTCTGTCACCCCCTGCTTCTTCGGTCTCATCAAAGGCCCAGGCTTCCGTAAAAGGCTTGGATTCACCCAACAAACTGGCTGATGGGTCTTTGGGTTGGAATCCTGGCTCTGCTGTTACCTTTGGGGAAGCTCATTGGTCTCTCCGGGCCTCACTGTCCTCCCGTGAAATGGGATACCCCTCACGAGGTTGTGGGGAGAATTCAAACACCTAGTGTGGGTCAGTGTCAGCACCGGCTCAGCTTGGCTCTTTGGCTCATAATGAATGCTGGCTATTGTCACTCTACTCTTGCTTGGCTCTGGTGCCCTCCCCTTTCTACGCCCTCCCCACCCCCCCACCTCCCTGTGCTGGGAAGGGAAGGGGATCTTTAAGTGCTGTGGCCACAGGAGCACAGGTGGGGCACTGGGGAAAGACCCCTTCCAGAAGGTGGGGCCTGCAAAGGAAGGAGAGAGAGGGGAGAAGGGGGTGGGAGGCAGGAGAGCATGATTCCGTCAGAGAAGGACAAGGAGTCAGTTTGGTTTGGCTGGAGCATGGAGAGAGGTGAGGCAGGACCACCTGGGCTAAGCAGAGTGGCCTGGGATTAATCGTGAATGGCCAGGGAAGGCTGTGGTTCCAGAGACACACACTCTGATCTTTTCCTTAGAAAAGATCCTCTGGCAGCATGGGGACTAGGTTAGTGGGGAAAGAGAACCAAGGTTGAGAAACCAGCGACGACGCAATTGCAGTGATCCAGGCAGAAGGTGATGAAACTAAGTTTAGGGGTGTGTGTGTGTGGGGGGGAGGGGGGGCTGCATTTCGGGGAGGGTCTGACAGCTGTTAGGAGGAGAGATGGCAGGCCCGGTGCCCAGGTGCCTGAGGGAGAGGCAGAGGCAGAGGCAGGAGGGGTCATGGCTAGCCCTCAGCTCAGTGCCCGGGGAAGGCAGCGCTGGAGCAGGTTTAGGAGAGGAGGGAAGGTTAATGTTGGACACTGGCCTGCGGTGCCCTGGGCCAGTGCCGGGTGGAGGGGAGGCGGGGAGGAGAGATGCCAGGCAAGCAGGTGGACATGCCCATTGAGCTCTGCAGACAGGCCCGAGCAGGAGTGGAGAGGTGTTGTCTTCTTGTGGGAGGTGGCAGAGGTAAGCATTTGGATGAGGTCCCTGAGGGAAAGTGGGCAGAATGAGAAAGCATGGAATGCTGGGAGGGGCTCCCCTGCCAGAGTTGGATGGGGAGGGGCCTGGGGCAGAGAATGAGTGGGAGAGGGGTGGGAGGGCAATAACAGGAAGTAGTGTCCTGTCTGCCAAAAAGGAAATGCCACAAGATGGAGATAAGGCCTGAGGGGTGCCCCTTCTCTTTGGCAGCAGAGTGCCCCCTGGAGACCCTGGCCAGAGCAGCGTGTGCAGGATGGGGGGGGGGGCAGAAGCTAGAATGCGGGGTGCTGTGAGGTGACAGCGGGTAAAATGTGGGGACAGCAGAAGGCCTAGCTTGTCCCTGGGTCTTGTATCTGAAGGGAAACTGGCAGCCAGGGGGCAGGTGGGGTGGTCTTCTGATGCCAGTTGAAAGACGGCATGCTTATAGGGAAAGGGCCACGGGAGGAGAGGTTGAATATACCAGCATGGGGACAGTATTAGTGAGAGGCAGCCCTGAAGGGGGAAGAGACACCAGGAGAGGCAGTACAGGTGAGCAGTCATCTCACTCACGGCCACCATTCATTCTGAGCTTACGAGGTGCCGGGCGCTGTTCTAAGCGCTCCCCATAGGCTAAGCCAGTGGTCGGCAAACTCATTAGTCAACAGAGGCAAATACCAACAGTACGACGATTGAAATTTCTTTGGAGAGCCAAATTTTTAAAAAATATATATTTTATTGATTTTTTTTTTTTTTACAGAGAGGAAAGAAGAGAGAGAGAGAGAGAGAGTTAGAAACATTGATGGGAGAGAAACATCCATCAGCTGCCTCCTGAGCGCCTCCCACTGGGGATGTGCTCGCAACCAAGGCACATGCCCGTGACCGGAATCAAACCTGGGACCCTTCGGTCCGCAGGCCGACGCTCTATCCACTGAGCCAAACTGGTTAGGGCATGGAGAGCCAAATTTTTTAAACTTAAACTTCTTCTAACACCACTTCTTTCAGACTCGCCTAGGCCGTAGTATTTTGTGGAAGAGCCACACTCAAGGGGCCAAAGAGCCTCAGGTGGCTCGCAAGCCGCAGTTTGCTGACCACTGGGCTAAGGCATTACCCATACCCAGAAGTTGTGACTTCAGGTTAAACACGATAGTACATTATTAAAATGTTTTTTTTTTTTTTTTAAGTGTTTTTTCCTAACCCATCAGCCCAGACAACAACCCTACACAGTGGGCCCTATTATCCACATTTTACAGATGAAGGATGCAGACACAGAACGGGTAGCTTGCTGAAGGTCACACAGCTCAGGTGGTGCTGCTGGCGGGCCAGAACTTGAACTTGAGAAGGGTGCTTCCAGCTGTGTGCAGAAGTTGAGGGATGGATTCTGCGGCCATGGAGCCTGGGTCGGAACCCCAGCTCTGCCATTTATTTGTTTCATCTTCTGTCTCTTAGTTTCTCCACCAGGAAGATGGGCATGAGAATTGTACCTACTTCGTGGTGCTATGGGTGGATTAAGTGTGTAGATGTCCAAAAGACACTCAGAGAGGGCTCGGTACATAGAACACACGGGGGGGAGGACTCACCCAGGACAGAATGGGGTGCCTCTTACACTGGGGCTGGCGGGGTTGGGAGGGGAAGGGGAGAGCGCGGCCTGGGGCTGGCAGAGCACCTTTTGTACAGCATTCATCTACTTGTGGGCCCTCTCCTGGGTCAGCCAGGGCTCTTTGCAGGCAGGTTTGGAAGCAGTTTGTGCCAGAATTGAAGAAACCCTTGGGCTCAGATTCCAGTCTCTTCACTGGAGTCATTGCTACTGGACTGTCTGCGTTACTCGCAGACCCTGAGCCTCCTCCCAGGGCAAAGGGAGCACGATGCCCACCTGCCAGGCTGTGGGGAGGAGGAAACGAGACCACGTGTGTGAGCAGGTCCGCTCAGGACAATGTCTGACACACAGATGACATTATACAGACGCTGCCTCTTCCACTCCTGGGAACATCCACAGGGCAGGGGCAGGCACTGTGCTGGAGTGAAATCATCAGTATTATTCTTAAATCCACCGCAGAGGACCTAGATGCTCACTAACTGTTGATTCAATGAGGAAAGAGGGTGGCTCCAGCAAGGATTAAGCAGCAGGTGAAAGAGGAGGTGCTGGGATTAGTTAGTTGGCTCTATAACCTATGCCAGTGGTCGGCAAACTGCGGCTCGCGAGCCGCAGTTTGCCGCTCTGTTGCCTAATGAGTTTGCCGACCACTGGGAAAGGGGCTTCATCACAAGGAACAACAACAGCCTGTAATTATTGGAATCAAGAGTCTAGACCAGTGGTCGGCAAACTCATTAGGCAACAGAGCCAAATATCAAGAGCACAACAATTGAAATTTCTTTTGAGAGTCAAACTTTTTAAACTTAAACTTAAACTTCTTCTAATGCCACCTCTTCAAAACAGACTGGCCCAGGCCGTGGTATTTTGTGGAAGAGCCACACTCAAGGGGCCAAAGAGCCGCATGTGGCTCTCAAGCCACAGTTTGCCGACCACAAACCTGCTATTAGATACCTATAGCTAAGACAGCATTCTAGAGGCTACAGGCGGGCAGATCCCTAGTTCCCTGCAGATGTGACCTGGAAGAGGAGAGTGTTGGGTCCCCAGCACCTGAGGCAGTGGGTGGGGCCTCTGGGCCAGGGCACCCACCATTTGCTTCCCAAGACCAGTACCCTTGGGGCCCTGGAGCTCCACCTGCCTGACTTTGCTCATTTCCCAGGTGAGCGAGGAGTTTGTTTTGGGGATAGTGTGGGTTCTGGGCAGGATTGGCATCATGGATGTGACCCATGCAGTCACACCAGGCCCCATTTTCGAGGGCGACTTAACTGTCTGCTGTTGCCATCTTGAAATTCTTAAGCCTTCGGAACAAAGGCCCACATTTTCATTTCGCTTTGGGCCTTATGTAGCCCGTCCAGGTTCTGGGGCCTGGAAAGCTTGCTTGTCTCCTGGCCCACATGGGAGGGAGCACGTCTGTGTCTGGCCTGGTAGGAGCTGAGAGGTGTGTGGTGGGGTCAGAGAGGGGTGAGGGAGGTAGCTGCACCTTTGTTCCTGCAGAGGCCGGGGGCAGGGGTGAGACCACGGTACTGAAGCAAGCATGCTGGACGGACTCAGACAGCGGGGTCCGCGTCCTTACCCCGCCACGAGCTAGGCGGTAGGTGCTGGACATCTCTGAGCCTGTTTCCCCATCTGCAGATGGAATACAGTGACCCCAGCACAGGTGGTATGAGGCTGAGTGAGGTGACACAGGGAAAGGGCCTGGTTCACAGTAGGTGCTTAGCAAATGGGTGCTGCTGAGTGCCCGGCCGGGCCAGAAAGGCAGTTGCTCCTACTCTGCAGCTCAGGAGTCCCTGCTGTGCCCTCCAGAGGTGCCATCCGTGGAACCATGGTCCAGGAAATGGGCTGCCAGCTCCCCTGCCTTTGGCCACTTCTGGGCCAGAGCTTTGCCATTTCCAGAGTGAGCAGAGGAAGACACATTCCAGGTCTGGTCTAGGGGTGGGCATTT
The DNA here is from genome assembly GCF_014108245.1 of Pipistrellus kuhlii. NCBI lineage: Eukaryota > Metazoa > Chordata > Mammalia > Chiroptera > Vespertilionidae > Pipistrellus > Pipistrellus kuhlii. The sequence goes on from NW_023425404.1 coordinate 10,136,784, forward strand.
CAGGTTGCTGGGCTTTGCTTCAGGGCCCCTCACTCCCACCACTATTCACACCTTAGTTTCCCGGAATCTGTATACTCTAAGGCAGGCCTCACACCTCCCCCAGCTTTCTCTCTCTTGGTGCAGTGCCCCTCTGTCCAGAGGCCTCCCGCTCCAGGGGAGACAGCTATGGGCTGAGGTCACATGCTTCCTCCCTCTCAATACCTGCCTATCCCCGCCCCCAACCCCTTCTCTTCCTTGATTTACCCTGAGCTGGATTAAGACCTTTAGCAGTCCTGAGAGCTGAGAGGCTAAGGTGTAACCCCCTCCCCCATAAAATTCAAAATAAAAGCCACCCTAAACCTTATAATTTGTCTGAGGAAGTGCCACCAAGTTCTGATTTCCCCCCGGATGACTCCTTCCTTACTATTTTAAAGTACTGAGAAGCAGACCTTAAAAAACAAACAAGCCAAACCAAACACTTTGTTGATGCCCTTTTACCGCCAGTGCCCTAAACACATGCTCAATGTGCCTATTGGGTAACTTGGCCTTGCCTGCCCCGTCCCCTGTGCCAGAGCAGGACAAAGGCCTGGCCTGCAGTAACAGGGCATCGGGCCACTCTGCCCTGAGACTCCCTGAAGGAGACGGAAGCCCTGAGCCAATCAGACCCTGCTGGGGAGGTGACATCAGGAAGCCCAAAGGTTCCACTGCTTCCCCCCCCCCCCCCCCCCGATACACTACTCCATCTCCTTCCCATCTGTGCAGCCAGAGCCAGCCAGGGCCCCCTTCCAGTCCTCCAGCTGGCTAAGGAAGACTCAGCTGTGTTAGTCCCCAGGTTTACTGCCCTTCACGCCACACCTGTGGGCAGATCTCCTTGCCCCAAAGGATTCCCCCCCCCCCCCCTTAACACACACACACACACACACACACACACACACACACACACACACACTAAAGGAACTTCTGGAACTTCTGCAGACTGGCTTTTCCAGATCTTGCTTACAAACTCTGGTTAAAAATAAACCCTGCGTGTCTGAGAAGGAGAGGGCAGGAGGGCGCCGTGGCGGGAGACTAAGGAGGCAGGCAGAAGGCTACCGCTGAGCAGGAAGACCAGGCCTCCTTAGCACTGTCAGGACCTGCCCCGGAGAAAGGCCGATTGCAGCATGCTAGAAACTTCCAGGTGGGAGGGAGCTTGCAGAGCACTTCACTTCGCAGAGAAATCAGGCCTAGAAAGAGAAGAGAAGCTTTAGCCAGTGTTGGTGTTCTCTCTCTCTCTCTCTCTCTCTCTCTCTCTCTCTCTCTCTCTCTCTCTCTCCTCCTTCCTTCCCTCTCTCCCTTCCTTCCTCTCTCCCTCCCTCCCTCCTTTTCTCTCTGAAAAGCAATGGACAATATATATCCTCACGTGAGGATTGACAAAAAGGTGAGTAAGAAGAAAGGGAAGAGCAGGCCATTTCCAGAGGGCCACCAGCAAACAAGTGGCAGGTAGAACAGAACCTTCTCAGCCTTGCTCACTCCTCCCATTTCCCTGAGTGAGAGCTGAGGACCACCCTCCGCCTCCCATCTGCCCCTCCCCTGAGCACGGGCTGAGAGTCAGGGGGTGCCTCCACATCTCCACCCTTCCACCCCTGTCCACTCTCTGCTCAGCTCTGCCTCCCCGCCCCCAGTGCCCGTCCAGGCGGCCTCCCTCTCACCTCTCCAAGGAACAGACATTCTCTGAGTGCCTGGCACAGAGCATCTGAAGCCCTGATTTCCTCCTGGTAATAAACCAAAGCTGGAGATGAGATGTTTTTTGAAGGAAATGTCACATTCCAGGGGAGAGAAGGAAAGGAATGAGTGGATTCTGAGCCCTTCACAAGTGCCAGGCATTTTCCCTGCGTGACTTCCAAGCCTTGGAATAGCCCTGCAAAGCATTGTGGGCGCTCCCATCCTAGAGACGAGCCCAGGAGCCAGGCAGCTGAAGACTCGCGCTCCAGGTCTTCTTCCATCAGCTGAGCTCGGGCTGGAGCCCGTTTCCCTCCCTCCTACAGCACCACAACCTCACCACCCAGCTCTGGTTGTAGACTCGGGGAGGAGGGAGGTCAGAGGCTGAGAGAGGAGTCCGATTTGGGCGTCCTTCGCTCTCTAGCCCTTTGGGGGAGAGGATTAAGGTTATGTTTACTTCCTCAGCAAGTGCTCCCCTAGCCAAGGTTGTAAAATCAGAGATGGGGTATTTGGAATGAGTTCTTTCAGGCTCAGGGATGGGACAGAAGGGGGTTCAAATCTCTTCTGTACTAGTGATCTCAGAGCTTTCACTTTTTTTCTGTCAAGCGGAAAGAATAGTGCTTCCTCCTCAGCATTGTGAGGGTTACCTGCCCTTGAATCGGCTCCATCTCCCTGCGACTCTATGAAGGAGGGGTGGCCACCATGTCCTGGCCTCCACAGCCCTGCTCAGCATGACAAAGGAGATCGAATGCGACAAGGATTGCAAACTGAAGCCATCTATGGTAGCCGGGTATGACACACTGAGGCTGTTATCTCCCCATCTCTCAGCTTTCAGGGTTAGTAGAGGCAGTTGTAGAATGACGAACTCGAAGGCCGTAGGTTGCTGGTGAAGTGAATTGTGCTCCAGAGCCCTGACGCTCCTGAGCGGTGGAGAGGCCGCAGGTGGGTTGGGTGTTTGCTGTACCTGTGCCCTGGGGAGAGAGTCGAGAAACTGGCTCTGCCAGGCTGCTGAGGGAGGAGCAGGTGCTCACATGACCTCAGGGTAGAATTCACCCAGCGCCCTGCCAAGAGTGCCGCCAGGGCCTGTTAGTCCACAGAGGGAGTGACAGTCCCTTTCCAGCTGATTCCACCCCTAAAGGGGAGGGGCTTCGGACTGTCTGGAAAGCTGACAGGCCACACCTGTGGGGATTCTTGTTTCCAATCTGCCTGGGGCTGTGGGGAAACTGGAGGTGGGGGAAGAGGTGAGCAACCTTTGCCAGAGACCCATGGCCTTAGGAGGAGGGGGTGGCCACAGAATGACACAACCCGCCCCCCCCCAGGCTTATGTAATCATTTCCCTCACCCACAGCCCCCAGAATATAAACAAAAAGAACTTGGAATAGATACCAATCTGGTTGAAGCCAGGAACTGTCCCTGCCAAACAGGAACGTCCAGCCCCCTCAGCCAAGCTGACGTCTGAGTTATGCGGGAGGAATGAGAGCTGTAAGCAGGCTCTCGGAGCCAGGAAACAGGGATTGTCCTTGCTTTGCCTGGTCATCTGGTCCATGCTCGTTCCTTCACCATTCAAAAGTCCTTGTTATTGATGTGCTCACAGTCTAGTGGGGGAAAGTTCCAGAAACCCATAACTTGGTAATAGAGAGGCAACGGCTTAAGCGTGGGCAACGTGGCTTGTGTTTTGACAAGTGGGTAGGCTTTCACTGCGTAGGGAAGAGGAAGTCCTAGGTCTTACCTGCACTTGAGCACGGAGGAGCCCGTGGACACCGTTTCCAGGACTAGATGGACCAACTTCAGAGCAGAGCTGGAGAAGTGGGCACATCTGGTCTGCTTCTGAGCACAGCCCCTCCTTATTGTGACACAGCAGGGCCTGCAGAGCTGTGTGTGGGTTTGCTCACAGCTGAATGTATGTGCATCTATCTACGGATGAGTCAAAAGCATGTCTGATGATCATGTATGACCTCTTTTCAAGTTTCCCAGTGGGGGAAGTGAGAGTGAGGTGTCCTCACCAGTTTCATCGAAGGGAAAGTCAAGACACTGAAGAGTGCTTTGCCCACAGTTGAACATGGGCCAGTTACTACTTTCCGATTGTTACTCCAGGCACAGGGGATTCAGAGGGAAGCAGAGCTAAGGTACTGCACCCAGGAAGCTTACATGCTGGTAGGGCAAACCACCAATAAAGACATATATCTAGCCCAGCTGGTTGGCTCAGTGGTTGAACACTGACCTATGAACCAGGAGGTCACAGACGGATTCCCGGTCAGGGCACATCCACAGTAGGAAGCGTGCAGGAGGCAGCCGATTAATTATTCTCTTTCAACATTGATATTTCTCTCTCCCTCTCCCTCTCTCTCTGAAATCAATTTACATATGTACATTGATATACAATGAGTGGCCAGATTATTATGATCTCTGAATGCATAATAATCTGGCCACTCAGTGTATATCCTATAAAATCAAAGACTAATATGCAAATTGTCCCTCAACCAGGAGTTCGACCAGCAGGCAGGCTGGCCAACTGCCCATGTCCCCTCCCCCTGGCCAGACTGGCCAGTCATGTACTAAGAGAGAGAAAGAGAGAGAGAGAGAGAGAGAGAGAGAGAGAGAGAGAGAGAGGCCAGATTATTATGCATTCAGAGATCATAATCTGGCCACTAAGTGTGTGTTTGTGTGTGTGTGTGTGTATATATATATATATATTTATATTTTAAAGACATATCTAAATATGTCAGGTGGTGGTAAGAGCTAAGAAGACGATAAGGTAGGTCAGGAGTGACAGGATGGGGAGAGTGTTGTTATTTTATACATACAGGTGGTTCCGGAAGGCCTTGCAGGTGAGGTGACATGAGGAGAGAGACCTGATGTGTACACGAGGCAGCGTATTCCAGGCCGCTGGACAATATCATCAGAATCTCACTGTGCTGCTCTCACCTCTTTAATCCGTCTGCCTTTTTCGCTCCCTGCCTCGAGGCAGGAACTCTTTGAATGACATTTACTCATCTTCGGGTCTTCGGTTTGGAATATGGTAAAAATGTTGTTTGTATATTTCTGCCTCCCCCTCTAGAAGATCTTTTGAGACACTGACCCTCAGCCCAGCATAATGCCTGGAACAGGAGGGCAGTTGTTGACTGTCTTGCAGATGAAATGCGTGATCAGAGTCTGCAGTGGGAGGCAGGGCGCGGGCCCTGGGGACAGAAGCAGTCCTCGGAGGGAGGCAGGAATGAGCTCCAATTTCAGTCCCTGTGGTTGATTTGGTGACTGTGTTGTCTTCCACAGAAAAATAATTATAAACATCTATCTTGTGCCAGCTGCTGTTCTAAACACTTTATATACATGAATGCCTTTAATCCTCATAAAAGCCCGATGTGCCCATTTTATGGCCAAGGTTCTGAAGCCCAGAGAGGGTAAGTGGTTTAGCAAAGATCACACAGCTAACAATTGGCAAAGCCAGGATGTAAACCCAAAGTCTTGTTCTTATCCTCACCCTATGGATTCATACCCAGATCCTTACCCCACAGACTGGTGCCCTAGATCTACTGCAGTGTTTGCGCCCTCAGAGTCTCAGGAAAAGCCAGAGGGTTTGTGAGTCCAGGAAGGTCAATATTAAGTAAAGATTTCAGAAAAAAATAAATATTTCATTATAGGTAATTTAAGACATTAAAAATATATATGTTTTTATTGATTTTAGAGAGAGGAAGGGACAGGATAGAGAGTTAGAAACATCAATAAAAGAGAAACATTGATTGGATGCTTTCTGCATGACCCCTACTGGGTATCGAGCCTGTAACCTGGGCATGTGCCATGACCTGGAATTGAATCCGTGACCTTTTGGTTTGTGGGTCGATGGTTAACCATTGGGACACACTGGCTGGGCAAGACATTTTTATACTGTGATGAAACAGACATGTTATAGTGAATAACACTAAAAGACAGATGAATTATATATATATATATATATATATATATATATATATATATAATTGATTTCAGAGATAGAAAGATAGAAACATCAATGATGAGAAAGAATCATTGATTGGCTGCCTCTTTTTGTTTTGTTTTGTTTTGTTCTTTTTCTAAGAGTAAGTGACATTTAAAAAAAATCAATCTTTATTGTTCATATTATTACAAAGGTCCCTCATTTCTTCCCCCCTCCACCAGGTTCCCACCCCACCCTCCGCCCCCTCCCCACCCCCCATTGTCCTCATCCATAGGTGCACAGTTTATGTTCAGTCTCTTCCCCCCTCCACCACTCCCCCTTTCCCCGAGAACAGTCAGTCCACTCCCCTCCCATATCGCTGACTCTACTACAATGAACAGCTATTATTGTTCATCAGGTTTTTCAATCTCCTTTTGTTGTTGTTGTTGTTGTTGGTTTTTTTTATTTTATTTTTATTTTTATTTTTTTTATTGTCTGCCTCTTGCATGCCCCCTATTGGGGCGGGGATGGGAGGGAGGGGAAGGGAGGGAGGGTCTAGCCCAAAATCCAAGCATGTGCCCTTGGCCAGAATCAAACCTGGGGCCCTTTAGTCTGTAAGCCAACGCTCTGTCCACTGAGCCAAACTGGCTAGGGCCAGATGAATTCTTAAGATTGAAAAAGGGAGAGATTTTCGGGAAATGCCACGGTGATGTGACGGTGGGTTGCAGGGCTTCTGTCTCTAGGCCAGGGTGAGCTGTCATGGTCTGTGACTTCCCCGAATCCCAGCACACAGAGTCCCCATTCACTGGGACTGTCTGGGTGGAAGTGAGTCTGGGTCAATGTCAGGCTGTGTGGCCGTGGGAGGGACTGATTTCTGAGTATTCTCCTGTGGGCCTGGGCCAGAGGGGCTGAGGGGGCCAGGCGGGCAAGGGGCTGAGCCTTGGCTCTGCACAGAAGCCTGCACAGGGTTCAGCGTTTCTGGCTTGTGCCTGTGCGATGGTGTAACGCCGCCGAGACAGTAACCAGGAGGCAGGAGGAACGGCTCGTCCTCGGCGCCGTGAATCCCCACGCAGCCTGGCGTCTGATTGGTAGAGCACATCCTTAGATGCTCCCTCCTGTGGAGGGAGAGGCGTGTTCTGTGGCCTGTTTTCTGTGTGTCCATGTATGTCAAGCCCGGGACGTGTGTCCTCCCTGCCACGTGCCACAGTATGGGGGGTCCCCTTGCGGAGACAGTGCCCAGGGGAGTTCAAAGACAGAGCAAGAGGACACCTCCATCCGCTATTGACAAGAAGCTGGCCTGCCTCTTAGAGGCCCCGGCTGGTAATTAATGCGCCAGCTTCTCCATTGACAAAGCAAAAAGCAAACATCCAAGGAAGGTAGTGAGTCCCAGGGGGACAGCAGTGATGGGAGAAAAAGGGCGAGATGTGTGGAGCGTGTCCAGGTGACGCGAAGGGTGCAGGCAGGCAGAGCTGAGAGAGAGAGAGAGAGAGAGAGAGAGAGAGAGAGAGAGAGACCAGAATTGCCTGCCTCTGTAAGGAAATGGATGCGTGAGAGAGAAAGCGATGTGAGGAGAGGAGAATGTGTGCCTGTGACTGACAGTGAGGGAGGGAGAGGGAGGCAGTGGAGGAGGGAGAGCAGCGGGCCTCTTCCCTCCTCCCCCTCCCTCCCCATTCCTTCAGCCACTAGGGCTTCTGGAAAGCCCTGCAGTTTGGAGTGAGGGACACGCAGGAGAGGTGAGATTTCATTACCTTTCCCTTTGTGTGATGTTTCCGTGTGAGAAGAGAAGACCGGAGCTATAAATAATCCAGTCACAGCTGCAGCATCCTAGAGGTTTATGGTGCAATGCCAGCCAGCTTCGGGCTAGGTTGGTTGGGGGGGGGGGGGGGGGGAGAGGGAGGATCCTTACAAAGCCAAGATGAAAGGCTGACTCCCCTGCCCTTGGTCCCCAGCCCCAGCGGGCTCTAACCCACCCAGTCCCTCTCTCCTGACCCACAGAGCCCAGAGGGAGCGGGGTGGGGGTGTGGAGTGGGGAGAGCAGCTCACAAATGCACAGACCCCCCTGGTCCTGGCTGTCACGGCCGGAGCTGGGATCTGAGTGGGAGCCACTGTGCTCAGCTGCCTCCGACAGGGGCAGGCCTCTTGTGCCCGCTGGGACTAACGTGGCCCAGTCATGGAAGGGCTCAGGCCTGGGGAGGAGGTCCCTGAAGTGTGGGGCAATGCCCCCCCCCCTTCCTGTTCTTCCCTATGGGGTGGGGCCTTGTTCCCCTTCTCATCAGCAAAAACCACTAAGCTGTGCTTGGTGCAAGACTTAGTGGGGACTGGGCCATCGTCTTGGCAGAGGGTGCACCCCGGCTGGCCTAGGAAGAGGCCATCTCCCCCGAAGTTGGGGCCGCTGGATGGGATGGTGACACTTGGGGCAGAGGCAGCCACTGTGTCTGGGCCAGGCTCCGCAGATCACCTCCCAGGATCCGAGTCCAGCCTGTTGTGAGTTCCCGTGGAGGAGGCGAGGGGAGACAAGAGCTCAACCATAGGCTTGTCCCCAAGAGCCACAGGAGCTGGAGGAAGAGGAGGGTGGGGGTCTCAGGGAGAGGAGCTGGTTCAGGGCACCCTTGCTACACACCTGTGCCTCCCAGGGCACTTACCCAGCTATGTCCCCCACCAGCCCTAGGCCTCTCGAGGGCAGAGAGCATGGGCGGGGTACTCTCACTGCAGCCCAGTGAAGTGTGAGCCCTGACCCTGGTTTACAGGCATAGATTCCCCAGGAGGGTAGGACTCTGGGGCCAAAGTGTGCACGGATCCCCTGGGCTGGAGCCCCAGGCGGGGTTGGGGGTTGGTGATAAGGTGGGGCCAGACTGCGCCCTGCTTGGCTCTTTCCTGCCTTTCCTCAGGTTGCCCCTGGGGCTGAGGCTCTCCAGGCCTCCCTGTTCCCTGCCCCTCCTGTCCCCAGGCTGGTGTAAACCTTAGGCATCAGCCTGTCACCTTAGTGGTTTCCGCTTTTCTTTTCTTCTAATTCGCTGAGCAAATATTGAACATCTAGAGAAACATCCGAATCCTGAATCCTGGACATTGGGCGGGGATGGAGGTGGTGATACAGCTGGCTACTCCCCGTGAGGCAGCTCCGGCAAGACAAACACAGGGCAGCTGCAGGTTTCTGGCAGAGGGAGGCTGCTAAGGGGGCGGGGTGCCCCCCGGGGGCATGTAGGGGCCCCTTTCCTCAGAGGGTTCCTCCAGGAGGGGTGTCTGTTGTATGACTGTGGACTTCCAGAACAGTAACACATGGGCTGTGTCTTTTCTGGGGCCAGGGCAGTCTGTCCTATTTCAGCCTCCAAGGGAAACCATGCCTGGCAGTGGAGCACACGTAGTAGGATTCAATCCCCTGGAGTGACTCAGAGGCAGCTCAGCTGCAAACACAAATGACCTCAGAGCAAGCTTGCCTAATTTCATGCATGGCAGGAACCCTACATCCAGAAGGGGAACCAACTCTGATGGTCTCCCTGATGGGCAGTTCAGATGCATCCTCCCGGATGCACTGCTGGTGCACCTGCCAGGGGACCACCCACCACAATATGCATCATCCATGTGTTCTGAGTGGTTGTACCAGTCAAGTTTTTTTTTATTACAAACAGCAGAATGGATTCTGAAACCCTTAAGCAGAGAAAAGATGTGTTGAAAGGATTTTTTAAAATAAATTTTTATTGCTTTTTAAAAGTATATTTTTTATTGATTTCAGAGAAGAAGGGGGAGAGAGAGAGATAGAAACATCAATGATGAGAGAGAATCATTGATCGGCTGCCTCCTGCACGCCCTATACTGGGAACCGAGCCTACAACCCAGGCATGTGCCTGTGACCAGAATCAAACCCAGGACCCTTCAGTCCCCTGGCTGATGTTCTGTCCACTGAGCCAAACTGGCTAGGGCTGTTGGAAGGATTTGAGGATGCTCACAGCAGCAGCAGAAGTCTAGAGACACAGCTTGGAAGATGAGCAAGATCCAAGAGATGCTGGGCAGTCAGCATCATTGCCAAGGTCACACCACAGGCAGTTTGCTTAGAATGCCTTTGCTGTCACTAGCCCCCTGCCATCCATGGTGTAATGATGGTTCATTTTATGTGTCAACTTGACTAGGCCACAAGGTGCCTAGTTATTTGATCCAACATCATTCTGAGTATGTCTATGAGTGTGTTTCTAGATAAGATTCACATGTGAGTCTATAGACTGAGTAAAGCAGATTGCCCTTCCCAGTGTGGGTGAGCCTCACTTAATCAGTTGAAGGCCTGAACAGAACAAAAATCAGAGGAAGGGGGAATTTTCTCTCTGCCTGACTGCTGAGCAGGGACATTGGTCTTCTCCTGCCCTTGAACTGGGACTTACACCATTGGCTTTCCTCATCCTCCAGCCTTTGGATTCAGACAGAAACTTACATGTTGGCCCATATATACTCCTCAGAAAGGGAAATTCAACCCCCAAATGGGAAAGGAGCACTCCGGATGGTCTGTTTCTCCTCTAGAGCTCACAGAAAGATGCCTCTGTCTTTCCACCTCTCTCCACACCCTCTCCCCTTAACTCTGCAGAACAGGAGGCTGGCCTCTGTGGGTTGCATCAGCTGAACTTTCAGGCCTCTGACTTCTGGTTGGGTTTCTCTAATAGGAAGAGGAGACTGCAGGGCAGGGGGAGAGAAGTTGGGGGATTCGTTCCCCTTGCTTCTCCCCTTTGCAGCTATGGCTCTGTCCAGCTTCCAGTCACCTCCTTTCCTGTCCCATCGGAGTCTTCACCATTCCTTTTGGTTCCCCTTGACCCTGGCCATCCTTGGCAAATAGTCCCTTTTTGAAAAGCTCCTCACTTGCCCAGTTGGAGAATAACACCTGTTTCCTGTGGGGACCCCAAATAATACAGTAAGTTTGGAGACTGAGAGGCAACAGAGCCCCAATGAATGCCCACAACACAATAATACAAATGCACAGCATGGTACAATGGCCAGAGTGTGTGTGGACCTTGGAGAAAGACCAACTAGAGTCTGAATTCTCAGTCCAACTCTTTTTTTTTTTTTTAATTATATAATATATTTTATTGATTTTTTTTTTTTACCAGAGAGGAAGGGAGAAGGATAGAGAGCTAGAAACATCAGTGAGAGCGAAACATGGACCAGCTGCCTCCTGCACACCTCATACTGGGAATGTGCCTGCAACCAAGGTAGATGCCCTTGACCGGAATCGAACCTGGGACCTTTCAGTCCATAGGCCAACACTCTATCCACTGAGCCAAACCAGTTAGGGCCTCAGCCCAACTCTTACTGCCCATGTGAACTTGGTCAAGTTCCTTCACCATGCTGACCCTTCTTTGCTCTTCATCTGGAAAATAAAAGTTAATCTTTATCTCATGGATTTGTGAGAATTGAATGAGAAATTTATTAAGCACTTTGTGTTTAGGAGTCCAGTGACGGCAAAAAGGGTTCATTTTATGTGCCAGCCCCAATGGGTCAGAAAAGGGTCTTTGGTTTTCTGTGTTTAGAATAATTCTGACATCTCCTCCTGACCTGGAGGTGATGGCTTCTCTCAGGATTGATTGGTGATGTCTGTCACATTGTGCCACCAGGGAAGGGTAGTAGGTTGTCCTTGCCTTCTCCATAGTAGCACTCACTTAATGGTACTTATTAGTTTTCCTACTTTTTGCTCCTTAGGAAGGGACGTAGAATTCTGCTGGGGTTAGAAAGGCCCGGATCCTGTTTGACAGTGTCCCAGCAGCTCTGTCCAGGGCCCGAGTCATTGCGCCACCTCTCCTGGCACACCGCAGACATGTCAGCACTGCGGCCTCTTTTCTTTAATCAGCAAACAGCTTTGCCCTGTCTAGGATGTTCAAGGTCTTTCTCCTGGGACCGCCTCTTGCTCTTTTCAATCCTCAAATGCCCGACCTGATCCTCCCTGCCAACAGATACAAATTCTCTCTCTCTTTCCCATGTTCACCATCATTTTCCCCTAGGAAGTTATGGAAGTAATATATGTTGACTCAAATTTCTCCACCCCTGTCCCTGGCTCTCCATTTTCCAAATCTTCCCCATTATCTCCTGCCCCAACTTAGGGCCACGACATTATCCCAGCATCGCATACCAGAGCTGGTTAAAGATAGGAAAGGTATCAGAGGCATACTGGCCACAGGCATCCTATGATGCAAGCTGGAGCCTCAGTTATCACCAAGTCATCTCTGGAGTAACAAGAAGGTAGAGGGAACAAGGAATCCCTTTCAAAAACAATCTCTAGTTTCACTGGTACATAGGAACAACCTTCATTTATTTGATTACAACAGATATTCATTGAGCACCTACTGTGTGCCAGGCAGCAGCACACAAAACAGATATGTTCTCTGCCCTGAGGGGGAGACAGATAAGCATAACCGAGTGGGTGCTGGGCAGTGCAGTCATGCTGAGATAGAGATGAGCACAGCAGGGACTCTAATTGGAGAGGCATGGTGGGACAATCAGGGAAGACTTTCCAAAGCAGGGGCAGGAAGGATAAGAAAGCTCTTCCAGATGGTAGTGGAAGCATCAGGTGCAAAACCCTGAAGGTGTGTGTGGTGTGAAGAGCTGCCTGTTGCTGGCAGGTCACTGTGGCTGGGGCTCAGCTGGAAGGGAGGAAGTGCTGCAGAGGAGCCCAGATTTGCCCAAAGTGCACACACCCCTTGCCCCTATGCCCTGTGAGTCATTGGAGTGTAGTGAGAGCTGGTTAATGCTAGAGGTGGGTGGACAGGAGCTGCGGAGTGGGATTGGTGGGGAGAGAAGCCTGATGAATGAAGGCTTTAACTCAGCCTCTCTGATAACTGGCCAACCCAACCATCAGGTGCAATTTAGGGTAAAGCAGGCATTTGCTTGGGCATTTTCTTTCTCCAATGATTAAGTAGGCTTGCAATTGTCTCCTCTTATAATGCCCCTAACAACTTTTTTTCCAGCCACCTCCCCTGCTCAGACCTGCGTCTTTTTGGAAAATGGGAAATGGTGCGCCTGTGTAGCTCTGTAGAAATATGTGTGTGCCTGTGCATGAACATATCTCATAAATGTGTGAGGAAGTGAATAAATGGGAGTGTGTGCTTGCATATGCATGAAAACATCTCTGCTGGTGCCATGTGTGGGAGGATATGTGCATGAGACTATATGCCTCTGTTTATGTTGGGGAACATGGATGCATGCATGTAAACCAGTGTCCAGAAGAGTCTGTGGGTGGTTAAGAGAATAGGGGACTGTGAGGTGTGTTTGCTGTATGCATGGGTTCTATGCACCTGGCCGCCATGATTGTCTTTGCGGGAGAGAAGTTGTTGAGCTGAGAATTTGTATTAACCATAGCAATGAAATGCTGAGCTGTCTCCCTGCTTTCCCTTCTTGCGCTCTTGTAATCCATTCTCCACCTCGCAGCCAGTTTGAGCTTTTAAAAATGCAAATCAAATCACGTCACTTCTAAACTGAAAACCCTCCAGTGGCTTCCCACTGCAAATAGAATAAATCCAACCTTCTGACAATGGCCTACACAATGTGTCCCCACTCTAGTCTTTGAAGTGTGTGGTCTTATTTCCTCCCGCTCCTTGGGCACCCCCTGCCTTAGCTACATAGGCTAGGGCCTTTGCACCCAATGTTTCCTCTCCTGGACCCCTTTGAAACTCATTGCTGTCCTGGCCCCAGGTTTCAGCCCAACATGTATTATCAGTAAAATCTTCTCTGACCTTGCATTTTTAATTGGCATCCCCCATCCCCCTGTCCTCAGTGCTAGATCAATTAGATCAGAAGCAAATACTGAGACAGAATTAGGTGTGCACTGGGGTTAGCAGGGAGCAGCCACTGAGAAGAAACATGGAGTATGTGGGTTGGGTAGGGCGGGTGGGGCCATCAAACCACAGGGCAGATCTCATAAGTTCTCTGCCATTCCGTTGGGGTGCCTGGAGCAAAGACTGCCTGTCACAGGAGTTCTCAAATGGGTGGAAATGGCTGGACCCTGAACCACATCTAGCTCCACCAAGGGCTGGAATCATCAACTTAAAAGCTGAGGTTCAGGAGAATAAGAAAATAAGCCACGGACTGATAGAAAATATTTGCAAAAGGTACATCTGATAAAGGACTGTTATCCAAAACATAAAAAAGCTCTTAAAACTCAACAATAAGAAAATGGGCAACCCAGTCTATAATAATAAAATAAAATATGCAAATGGGACAAACTGTCGAACAGTGGAAGGACTGTCCAGACAAACATGCCATCACATCACATCATACCCACTGAGGCCAGGACAGCCAAGGTGGGTGTGATGTGATTGGTGAGGGGGGAAAGGGGAGGGAGAGGTGTGGGCAGTGCACCATCACCCCATGATCACCCCAAGAGGGAGGTCCAGGCCACTGATAGCAGGGTGATCAATTAGGGGTGCTCTGCAATCTCCCCAAGGGGGGAGAGCCAGGGCACTGACTGGTGGTCTGTGGAGGGCGGGTGGGGCCTGCCTCTTTGGGGCTACTGATCACAGAGCCCTGTGATCAGTCACCCCAAAGAGGGCAGTCCAGGCTACTTGGTGGTGTGCTGTAGTGGGTGGGCGGGCCTCTGTGGGGCTATCAATTGCAGGACTCCAGGACTGCGAGAAGGCACAGGCCAGGCTGAGGGACCAGGTCCCCGACCCCCCCCCCCCCCACACACAGTGCACGAATTTTGTGCACCAGGCCTCTAGTTAAAAATAATGGGCAAAAGACCTGAAGAGACACCTCACCAAAGAAGATTCACAAATGGCAAGTAAGCATATGAAAAGATTCTCCAGATCATATGTCATCAGGGAATTGCAAATTAAAATAAAAATGAGATACTACTGTATACCCATTAGAAGGGCCAGATTTGGGAACAGACAACACCAAATGCTGATGAGGATGTGAAGCAACAGAAACTCTTATTCATTGTTAGTGGGGATGCAAAATGATACAGACACATATCCTTCCCAAAGATCCAGCCATCACACTCCTTGGTCTTTACCCAAAGGAGCTGAAACTTATGGCCACACAAAAACCTGCATGTGGATGTTCATAAGAGCTTTATTCATAATTGCCAGAACTTGAAAGCTGTCTTTCAGTAGGTGAATGGATAAACAAACTTCGATATGTCCAGACAATTGGTACCTGCAGCACTAAAAAGAGATGAGCTGCTGCCCTAGCTGGTTTGGCTCAGTGGATAGAGCATTGGCCTGTGGACTGAAGGGACCTGGGTTTGATTCTGATAAAGGGCACGTGCCTCAGTTGTGGGTTCAATCCCCAGTGGGGGTATGCAGAAAGTAGCTGATCGAAGATTCTCTCTTATCATTGATGTTTCTATCTCTCTCTCTCCCTCTCCCTTCCTCTCTGAAATAAATAAAAATATATAAAACAAAAACAAATGAGCTATCAAGCCATAATATGCATCTTAAATGCATATTACTAGGTGAAAGAAGCCAATCTGAAAAGGCTACGTGCTATAAAAGTCTAACTATATGGCATTGTAGAAAAGGCAAAACTATTCTGTGATATGACAGTGGTGGCTATATGTCATTGTACATTTGTTCAAATACAGTGAATATACAACACTAAGAGTGAACTGTAAGGTAAACTATAGACTTTGGGTGATAATGACGTGTCAGTGTTACAAACGCAGCACCCTGGTGGGGCTATTGACGGTGGGGGAGGCTGTGCGTGGGTGGGGGCAGCAGTATGTAGGAAACCTGTGCATTTCCTGTTCAATTTTGCTGTGACCCTGAAAACGACCTAAAAAAGTGACGCCCATTAAAAAGGAAACCAAGAAAGAAAAAAGATCCTCATTCTCATTCGGCTTCTTCCTCTTCTCTTCCCATCTGCACGCTTTCCTTCTGCCATCTAGGTGTCTTCTGCTTCCTCACAGGGGGATGTGTTTGCGAGGCATGTCCGTCTGCCTGTCCTTTGCCTGGATCCTTTGTTAAAGGTTTTACAGCTCAGGGGCCAGCCTGGCTGGAAGCATCTTCCTCTCTGCCGAACTCGCAGGCCCCCACCCAGCCTCCTCCCAGCCCACTGACCTTCTACAAAGAATGTCAGCAACAGCTGACAGCCAGGATCTGCTCTGTAAGCCATGTCCTGGTATAAATATGTACCCTGACAGCCAGCCGAGGCGAAGGCAATTCGAGATTGGAGAGAGGAGAAGAGAATCCTGGAAAACTCATTAGCACCACCTCCAACCAAGCTCAAGCTGGCCTCCTTTGGTGTCGCACTGAAGCTAGAGGAAAACACCTCCCCTCTCTATCCTCCAGGGACGGGCGTGAGGGGAGCCCACAGCGTGTGCAACCCGTTTCCATTTCCCAGGCCTTGATTAAGACTTTTAGAGGCACTGAGCTCTGAAAAGGTGAGGCCGTCTCCACCCCCGTGAGCTGTACAATAAGATCAATACTAATTCACAAAGTAAATGTGAGGAAGTCCTTCAGTATATTTCCCATCCCCCCCACCCCAGGGTGACTACTTTGAAGTTTTGTATTTTTTTGAAATATCAGCTATGAAATTCTCACATTTTTTCCCTCCTCCTCTGCTGGCTCCCTAAGTGTGGGTTGGATCTGCATGTTGCTTTTATCTGTACGCAGCCCAGCTCAGCTGCGGTGCTGGCCCGGACTGCCCCGTGCTGAGGCTGCAGAGGTTGGTCCCAGGGCCGACCTTGAGGGCCTCAGGGGTCCTTCCATGGTGGGGAGGATCACGCAGTCAGGTTCTTGCTTTGTACTGCCCAAGTATACTAGCTTGGGGCTGACGGGAGATAAGTAGGAAGCTAAGAGGGCCGAGTCTTAGCTAGGCACTGGAAGGGGGCATTTTCCCTGGCTAAGGTAGCCCCACTTAACTAAATCAAACGAGTCAAATCAACAGGTAGCTGCTGTGGTCCATGTTTAGGCAAAAAACTGGTTAGGCTGGAGTCTTATTCTGCCTGGGGAAGTAGTCCTGGGCTCTTCTGTCCTAGGGGTGGGTCAGGCAGGGGAATGGAATGGTCAAGTGTCCACTGTGGTGCTGCCCCTCAGCTCGGGTACATTCCCTCCTCTACGTATTGGAGGATTGCTCCGACCCCCCATTATAAATGGGCAAACTGAAACCAAGGTCATTGGCTGGTGATGGAGGAGCCTGTCTCTCTAACTGGGCCAGTATTGAGATTGTGCCTCACAGTGCCCCCAGGACCCAGAGCCCAGGACTCCTCATTTGTGACTATTATCATCACCTGACTCCTTCCAAAGTTGGAGAGAAAGGTGAGCAGCCTACAGGCATTTATGTCAACTGTACATTTAGCCCTACTATGTGCTGTGCATACAGGTATATGCTTCAAGTATATCATCTCATCCACACAGCATCCCAGCAACGTGGGCTTTATGAGTCCCATTCTGCAGATGAGCTCAGAGAGGCAAAGGGACTTGCCCGTGGTGACACAGAAAGCGCTTGGTGGGGACTTCCTGCCACTGGAAGGGCAGCTGCATGAGTGCAGAACCTGCTGGCTTCCGGCTATAACCCCAGGACACAGCACCTAGCGCAGTGACTGGTGCACCATGGGCAAGCAATACATATCTAGTAAAGAATGAATAAATAAATGATCGATGAATTTCTGGTTCTTTCCTGGTTTCCACCTAGCCTGGGGATCTGGGAGCTGAAAGGAGAGCCTCTGGGTGTGCCTGGTGGGCAGGGCTCCCAGGGCAGTGCCAGGAAGAGTGCCCGGTCAGGCTTTGCAGCAGGGCCAGGACCTCCTGACCTGGCACGCACACATGCACACAGGGAACCCTTGCCCTCACCCTTGTCCTGCACAGTCACTCCCGGTGGCCATGCGCAGTCCCTGAGGATGCTGGAAGGAGTTCTCCGCAGAATAAACATATGGGCTACATGTCCAGTGATTCAGAAGATCCTGCTGTGTTGGCCTCCCTCTCCTCAAACCCTGTTGTTGCCATGGCAACCAGCCTCCCCAAACCAGAGCTTGCTAAGGGCACCCCAATTAACCCCTTCCTGGGTCCTCGGTTACACTTGGCTCACCCAGCCACATGTTCTGGATTCCCATGACGCCGATGTCCATGGGCCATCAGAAGTGGCAGGGTGGCTCTGGGGGCAGACGTGTAAGCTTCCGAGGTCGGAGGGCCTGGGTTGAATCTTTGGGCCAGTTGGGTGAGTTTGAACTCACCAGCAAACCTTTCAAGCCTCAGTTTGCTCTTCTGCAAAATGGACACAGTGGTGTGATCCCCCCGCGGGGTTGTTGTAAGGGTTGGCTGAGGAATCGCAGCAACACCAGCAGGTACTTGGCTCAGAGTGTGAGGCAGGGAGTGCTGGTTACAGGAGGAGTTGCTTGGCGCACACAGCCAGTCCTCTCTCACCGCAGGGCCCCAAGCGCGTCAGGGGGAGGGCACACACGGTCACACACACACACAGAGCAGTGATTCATCTGGAAAAAAGGAAGCCCGCAGCCACTCAAACTGTACCGAGCCTGGAGTTGCCCCGGGAGATCCCTCAAACAGCCCATTTGTTCGCCTTGTACTCAAACCTCTCCAGCCTCCTTTGAGCTCTGGGGCTCCCAGAATAGAAACCAAGCCAGACAGGAGGAAGTTGGTGGAGAAGGTGTGCACAGAGATCCAGGCTCAGCAGGGTGAGGAGAAGATGGGACTGGGCTTGGATGGGCTAGAGGTCAACCTGGCAGCCCGTGGGTATGAGGCCACCCGCTGTCAACTCCATTGAGCAAAAAGGTCCCTAGGGGAGGTGACAGCAGAGGGTCAGCAGACAAGGCATTATTAATGGCCACTGTTTATTGAGGGTCAGCCAGGGGCCAGAGTGATAAACACAAATAAGGATGCGTTCCCCACACCCACTGCTTAAAGCCTGCTGATGGCTCCTCCCTGCTGTCATCACAGGACTGAAACCCTCAGTACGGCCTGGCCTGGCCCCTGCCCACCTCTCAGCTGACTCACAGTGCTCCCACCCACTCTGCCCCCAGCACTCAGGCTTTCTATGATTTTGGTTTTAAAAAAACCCCCACATGATTGGCCAGCCTCAGGGCTTTCGCTTGCACAGGTGTTTCTACCTGGTATGCTCATGTACATCTTTCCCCGGATTACTTATTGTATTTTATCAATTTTAAGATGCACGCTTTAAAAAAAACAACTTTTTACTCTGAAATAATCTCAGATTACATACACATTGCAAACAACAGCACCAGTAATTCCCATACTCCCGTCACTCAGGTTTTCCAAATGATAGCCTTTTACTATGTCTACTTTGGTACCGGTGTACCAGATACTGGAGCCATCTCCAGTTGTCCTACTAGAGATGCCTTTTAGTAGCAAAAGAAGAATTTTCTGCTCAGTGTCCTATGTAAGTATCTTGTTTCTTATCACCCACTTGTAGCACCTACTTATGATTCTTGCCTAAAACGATATTACAGTGATTGGCAGATGATGGGTTTCCAATTCCATCCTTTGTTCCTACATTTGTTCCTTAGCATTCCTGCCTTAAGGACGAGTGTTCTTTTTTCCCCTTTCATTTGATTATTTGTGTATTTATTTCTGTCAGATGGACTCATAGATCATTCTTTTATCCTTTGGGTTATAATCTATGACTCTCATTATTTATTTCAGGGCTCAAGTTATGCCAAAATTGCCCAGTAGTAGAAACCCGTTGAATCTGGCTCTCATCCCTATTGACAACTCCCTATTATTTATTTATATATATTTTTAGCCCATTCTCACTTTCTGGCACAATAAACTGTTCCAGGCTCATCTGTACTTTCCTGAGGCAGCCCTGGCATGGACTGTTTCCCCAAAGTGCCCAGGTTCCTTTTAGCGAAGAATGGTATTTAAAAACTAAGATCTAGAAATGAGGGTGCTCTGTGCTTCTGGGTAAGACGCGTCTTTGACATCTTTGCCTACAGGATGCACTGTACACACTATGGTGTCTAATAGCTCCCCAGTTTGGCGTCTGACTCTTTTCCTCCTGGCCACTCTTCCATTCAACCAGAATCAGAGCCCCCCACTGGGCACTCGGCCAGGACCCCTTCTCCACCATTCTTGCCCTCCTCTCTGTCCTGTCCACATGACCTACTTGTCCTGTCTTCCCTTTCCACAGAGCCAGAGCCTAAAGACTATCTGCTACCCACTCAGGGTTTCACACCAGGCAAGCTTGCTGCAGGGTAAGGTGGATTTCTCTTGGGTTCCAATCTCTGCCGTTACAGACCTTTCTTTGTTTTAAATTGGGCAGGAGATAGGAAACTCCTCTGGGGTGTAAGGAAAGTTTAAAAGAGCTCTTTCAGTGAGCACAAAGTAACACCTCCAAGGGTAAGGAGGCTCTGAGTCTTGGGGGAGTTTTTCTTTCTCAGGTGTGACCTAAAACAATAGTGTTGGCAATCAATTGTGTTTTAGAGTCATTGGAACAGATCACACCGAGTTATCCTTCAAAACTCAGCTCACAGGACCTCCTCGTGAGCCCTTTTCCTACATAACACTCAACACATAACACATAACACTCAACAGCAGACATTGGAGTCACTGTTGGTTAATATCTGTCCAGAGGCCCCCGCTAGCATATTCATAGCTGCTGCTCTGGCATTCATAGCTGTGTCATCACTGCCTGGCACGTTGTAGGTGCTCAGTAAAAGCTCGTGGGAAGGATGGTTGAGTTAATTTAGTCTTTCCAACAGGCTGCAAAGCAGAGACGACTCTCCCTACTTTACAGATGGAGAAGCTGAGGTTCCAAGGTTTGTTCAATGTTGTTCTCCCAGTAGGTGGTGAAATGGAGATTCAAACCTGGATTTGTTAGAATTCAACACCTGTGCCAAGTGTTTCAATGGACAAATGGTTTTAGTGGAGAATTGAATTGACTTTTTATTCCCATGAGGAGCTTGGTCCCAGAAGGCATGTCTAAATTCTTAGAAATTAGGGCAGCACAAATATGTCAAGAGAGGGCAGGGGCCACTGCTGCAGAACTGGCCTCCAGGGGCCACACACACCCCTCTCTTCCTTTGCCATATCCCCATTGGGTCAGGCCTGGACTTCCTGTCCCCTCCTGGGAGGGCCACACCAACGTCTAGGTCAGGGGCTTAATCCCGGGCATTGGCCCTAACTCCCAGCTCCCCTAGCTCTGTCTGACTAGCCCTGGGCCCTGCTGTGGTGCCTTGTAGAGCAAAGAGCACACTGCCCTTATGAACTTTACCATCCCTTCTTATAGATGAGCACCCTGAGGCCCAAGGAGCTTGAGCAATTTGCCCAAGGTCAAGAATGGGAATCTGAATTTCTTGAGTGCAGGTTTATACCACAGCTCCCCACTACCTGAAATTCCACTCTCAGCTATCCTTACTCTCTCTGGAATGCACACACCTCAGAGACAGCCTGGGGACAACAGCAGCTCACCGTGGGCCTGGATGGAGCCAGCCAAACCCACCCAGATGCTTTCCGTGATGTCAGGCCTCCCTCAAACCTCCTGAGTATGAATCTTCAGCAAAAGATTGGGGGAGATGGAGGAGCTAGAGAGGTTCAAAGGGGCCATTCTTCTTAATACAGCTCCAATAGCGAGCGCCAGGCAGGCCCTGTGCTGGGCACTGAACATGTGGTAATGTGACAGGCAGCACAACCTCCTACTGCAGGGGTGGGGGAGGCGGGAGCTGTCCAGCAATGAGGCAATGGCCATGGCCGCTTGGAAGTGGGTCTCATCTCGGGCCCAGCTTGTCCTCTGGGGTATGTGGTGTGGAGGCTGTCCCTCTGGTAAGCAAATGGTTGGAAGAATCAGCAGGAAGAGAATCTGCAGAGTAACATCCTTCACCTGTTCTCTCGCCTGCATCCTCTCCTGGGGGAGGAGGCGTGGTAGCTGGTGGGAGCGGTGGGAGGTGTTCATGGTGGGCAGAATCCAGCCATGGGCAGGCAGGGGTTAACTGCAGCCTGGCCACTGGACTCCTGGAGGGCTCCAGGCCCAGCCCAGAGCTGCCAGCAGACAGCACATCCTCTGGCCTGTCCTCTCCGCTCCTCACTGCTCCAGGGCCAGCCCTGAGCTCACCTAGCGCACCAGATACATGCAGACTGGCAACCAGATTCCACAGGCCAGTAGGGCTGCATGTGACTTCAAAACACCTCCCAGTGCTAGACAGGCCTGGGGTTCCAGATGGAGAAATGTCAAGGGCCAGCGCCCCAGTCTGCAATTCCTGGGGGTCCAAGGCCCTTGCTTCAGGTGTGGTGGGGAGTGGGCTCAAAGAACCTGAATGGAGAGGCAAACGTGCCCCATTGAAGGTGGCTTTAAAATGGACTCCTGGCCAAGGGGCCGGCACGTTGTGCTCCCGGCTTAAGACACACAAATACAGCTTACTAGGGGTGTCGAACTCAATCAGAGAAGGGGCCAAAATCTAAAATCCAGCCTAAATCGCGGGCCGAATGGTTTACTGAACAGTCATAAACTGTCATTGTGATGGAAACGCAGCGGAGTGCAGTGATGACAGCGCGGTGCGGGCCACATTGCAAGGCCTGGCGGGACGGATTTGGCCCGCGGGCCTTGTGTTTGACACATGTGGCTTA
This sequence comes from Pipistrellus kuhlii, assembly GCF_014108245.1. Taxonomy (NCBI): domain Eukaryota; kingdom Metazoa; phylum Chordata; class Mammalia; order Chiroptera; family Vespertilionidae; genus Pipistrellus; species Pipistrellus kuhlii. The sequence continues at coordinate 10,158,876 of NW_023425404.1, forward strand.
CACAGAGCTGACACACACACTCACCTGCTGCCCAAGATATCTGCTTCCGGGCCTGTGCCTGCAGGTACCACGTGTTCTCCAGAGGCTGTGTCAGCTCTGGAAGCACACCCAAGCCAGGCTCACATCTGCCTGGCATGCACACTCACACACAGAGAGGAGCCCCACGCCCGCCCAGCCACGGGGAAGGGAAATTGCCCGATGCTGCTATTCAAATGGAGAGTGAGGCTTTCCTTTCCTTCCCCGCTTCCTCTCCACCCATACTTCACCCCATTCGGAAAGTCACTGGGTAGGGAGTGTGGCTGCGGGAATCTGACCCCTGGGGAGCTCGGTGAGCACGTGGGGGCTTTCACCAGCCTCGCCCCTTTCTCTCTGGACAGACCCAGCACCTTCCTGTCAGCTGGGGCTGGCACCCGCTTTGTGTCCCCAGCACACTCCTCTCTTCTCTGCTGGTTTGCCTGCCACCCCACTCCCTCCTCCTCTTCCTCTTCTCCTCCCTCCTCCAACCTCCTGATTTGGAAGGAGAGCTGTGTACAGCTAACTGCACCCCTTCTCTTACATTCAATTCCAAAATCCCGAGGAAATGTTGTCAGTGGAGAACAGGGAGGGAACCCAAGCTAAACATCCTTCTCCCCTCCTTTCCCAACGTTCTTCTTGGCACAGCCGCGTTAACCCCTCTGTACAAGAAACCCACAGGCTCAGAAATTCAGTCCTGATGGAGGAAAAGGCCTAGCAAAGTTCACTCAACAGGTATTTTATTGAGCACCTACTATGTGCCAGGCGCCGGGGAGACGGCAGTGAACAAATGAGACTAAGACTTTGAGCTCAGGGAGGCACTGACTGTGGAAAGCAGGAGGCCCTCCTTGGGGGCCTGTGTGTCTTTCTCCCTCCGTTGATGGTGAACAGTTGTCCCTGGCCCCACCCCAGGAGCCAGGGGAACAGAGACGGGGTTTAATGCTGCTCCGTGAACATTTGTTCTCTGTGGAGCCCCTTTGAGGCTGGGCCTTGTCCTCCACCTGTTCCAGGGCCTCCTCTGGGATAGTTGTCCTCTGGGCTTTTTTTTTCTGGGCAGCTGTCTCCAGGAGCCCCCTTCTCTCTGTCTTGTCTTCTTTTCTCTCTCCCCCACTGGCCCTGGTCTCCGTCCTGGCTGGGCCTCCCAGCTGGGATAGTCAGATGCTGAAGGTATGGTGGAGAGGTACTGGCCTCTGGATAAAGCTGCCTAGGGCTTTCTGAGGCAATTCCAGGTTAAGATCTTGGCTCCACTGTCCAACCGGGAAGGCCTAAGGGTGCCCCCCTCACAGCCCCCCCTTTTCACTTGGAGCTGTGAAGCACTGAGCAGTGGGCCTAGAGGCTCTGAAGAAGACTGGGCACCTCAAAGCCAGGTCAGCCAACACAGGACTGAGCCCAGCAGATCCAGAGGTGGGCCTTCAGATGTGGTGCTGATATTCACTCTGGGAGGGCAGTAAGAGGCAGAACCCGGAAGGCTCCAGAAGGCTCCTTCCTGGGACAGAGCCAAGTTTGCTGAGGTCAAGGATGAGAATGCGGAAGAGTAAAAGAACGGGGCAGCTCTCTATACTTTCTCTCTTTTCCTTTGTAAATTCTGCTCATCTTTCAAGGCACAGTTCAAATGATACCCCCTCCAGGAAGCCTTTCACGATTGCCCAGATGAAAACGGACCAATCAGTCCCACAGATTTCCATAAGGATTTCCCTTGGTTTCACTTTGTCTACTCGAATCATCAAACTTAGATTTAGAAACGACCTTGAAATTGGCCAAATCTCCTCTACTTCAGGCAAGCCCACGTGTACATCTCATACATGGGCTTACCTTGCCCTGGGGACAGAGCCCCAACTGTTTGAGCCGCCTGCAGATAAAGGAGCGCAGTTCCTTTGGTCACAGCATTCTTACGGAGTGGGGGTGCAGGGAGTGGCAGGGCTTGGAGCTCCTGGATGACTTGGGCCCCTCTTACCCCCCAGCCCAGTGCCAGGACTCTCACTGCTGAGGGCTTTCCGCCAGGGGAACCAGGTGACAATTGGTCCCGTCCCAAAGGACTTGCTTCACCCAGGAAACCTACAGCATGAGTCAGGGCGAAAAGCTCTCTTTACAGATGTGGGGGCCAGATTAGGGCCCAGCCTTAAAGGTTTGTGGAGCTTCTTCTCCCCACATGCAATATGAGAAAAACACACACAAAAACACAAAAATAAATAGGGCAGCCCAATAAAGATTCTGATCTTCCCCTTGATAACCTTTTCATTTTTTAAATATCACATTCTAAAAAAATGGTTTTCTCACTTTGTGTGTGTGTGTGTGTGTGTGTGTGTGTGTGTGTGTGTGTGGCTTTGCTGGTGACCATAGCAGTGAGTGTTACTTTGTGTATTGAGAAATCCAGCTTTGCATGTTGTGTGTGTGTGTGTGTGCGCGCGCGCGCACGCCCGCTCGCATAAGTTTCCATGCATGGGTTACATATGCACAGAGCATGTCTGCACACATTCCATCATATCACATCTAGTGGTTCTTAACCAGGGGTATATCTTGGGAAGAGGTAGGGAATACAAAATCCCAGTGCTCAGGATGCCCCCTCCCCAGTTAAAATGAAAAAGAAGGTCTGGGCCCTAGCTGGTTTGGTTCAGTGGATGGAGTGTCAGCCTGTGGACCAAAGGGTCCCAGGTTCAATTCTGGCCAAGGGCACATGTCTGGGGTTGCAGTCTCGATCCCCAGTAGGGGGCGTGCAGGAGGCAGCCAATCAATGATTCTCACTCATCATTGATGTTTCTGTCTCTCTCTTCCTCTCTGAAATCAATAAAAATATACTTTAAAAAATAAAAATAAATAAATTTATACTAAAACAAAAAATAAAAAAGAATGGAAAAGAATGTCTGGGGTAGGACCCAGATGTCAGTAGTTTGCAAGTTTCCGCAGGTGACTCCAAACGGCCCTCACTTGGAGAAACATTGAGAGAGGCCTCAGCTTGCCTGATGGGATTCCTTCATCGCACAGTTCACAGAGGAGCGTTCAGCTTTTGCTATTGCTGAGACCGCACTTGCAAAGAAGCAGGTGGAAAGGCTTGGCCTGGATGCATTGTTCTCACCTGCAAAGGAGACCAATGGACATGCCCTGTGGGGTCCCACCCAATTCTTCGGAAATGCTCTGAGGGCAAAGGATGTGTCCAGGAAGGAGAGGAAGAACCACGCTCTCTCAGGAGAGGCCAGGCGCCCCCCCCCCCCCCCCCCCCCCGCCCTTAGAGGCAGACACGTCCTGGAGTTCTGAGCATCCACGGAGCCACAGCTGCTTCTCTTTTTACGACGGGTATAAACCAAAGGGACTCCTGCCCACCTCCCGTACGAGCAGACAGCTGCTGGTCTGAGCTGCTGGGGAGCCAGGATTAGGGAGGGATTGGTGAGCGTCGTTCAGAGGGGCTCTGGAGACATACAGACAGCTCAGGAGTCTGAGGTCCAAAGACAGCAAATGGTAGAAGGAGCAGACAAGATGGTGTGGAAGGGAGGGGGTGCGGGTGGAGAGGGGCAATTGGCAAGCTGATGCTTGGGCCATGAGAACTTCATTTATTAATTACTAATTTTTTTAAAAATTTAATTACAGCCCTGAGCCTGTGGCTCAGTTGATTGGAGCGTTGTCCCTTACACCAAAGGGTTCCTGATCAGGGAACATACCTAGTTGCCAGAATAGGAAGCAACTAATCTATGTTTCTCTCTCTCTCTCCCTCTCCCTCCTCTCCAATGACAAAAAATCAATTTAATTATAAAACTAAAATATCCTTATAAAATGTTTTTTTTTAAATATATTTTTATTGATTTTTTTTACAGAGAAGAAGGGAGAGGGATAGATAGCTAGAAATGTCGACGGGAGAGAAACACCGACCAGCTGCCTCTTGCACAACCCCTACCGGGGATGTCCCTGCAACCAACGTACATGCCCCCGACCGGAATCGAACCTGGGACCTTTCAGTCCACAGACCTACGCTCTACCACTGAGCCAAACCGGTTTCAGCTAAAATGTTGTTTTTAATATTTTAAAAAATCTTGAATTTACTCCACGTACTATTTTGAAACCTGCTTTTTAAACAGACACATCTGTGCCTGTTGGTAAGTCAGGGCTGTTATTCCTCTGACAGCTGCCAGAGATCCCGTCGCCTGTCAGAATCCTGAGAAGGCCGCCGTCAGCATCCTCGCTCGTGTATTACTTAGGATCCTTTCCTAAAAGTGGAATAGGTAGTTCTAAGAGTATGTGCACTCCTAAATGGGATAGATTTATCCAGCCCCCCCCCCCAAAAAAAAAAATGTTGCAGTCCCACCAGTGCCACCCTCTTCCTCATAACCTCATCACACTCAGTATCAGGAATCCAATGTAAATGGGGCAGGTAAACAAAGCTTAAAGGAAATGCAGTGTGTGGGGCCTCCGCAGCCTCCAGTTCCGTCTTTCCCAGGTGAGATTAAAAATGCAGTGAGGCCCTAACCGGTTTGGCTCAGTGGATAGAGGGGAGGACTGAAGGGACCCGGGTTCAATTCTGGTCAAGGGCATGGTTTCAGACACGTCCCCAGTAGGGGGTGTGCAGGAGACAGCTGATCGATGTTTCTCTCTCATCGTTGTTTCTAACTCCATCCCTCTCCTTTCCTCTCTGTGAAAAATCAATAAAATATATTTAAAAAAATGCAGGTGGGACAGTGTGAAGGGAAAAGAGTGAGGATTCCATCAACAACATGGCAACAAGGGAGGAAGATGCAGCCTGGGGCTGCCAACCCTGAGGTGGTCCTGGGAGGGGGTGCAGTGACAGGAGGTGGCATGAAGGGGTTTCTGTGCCAGCACATTGCCAGGGACCATCCTCAAACCTTACCGTCCAAGGCAAGGGAGAGTGTGTTCCCTGTCGCTTTACGGGCGAGGGAGGGAGTGACTTGTCCCGGAAACCCAGGAGCCCACAGTCTCTTCTACAGTCTCGCCACTTGCCCATTTCGATGTTCCATCAGGAACATCCTCCCAGGCCAGCTGTGCAGACATCTATTTCATGTGCCCTCCCCCTGCACCTCGTCGGAACGCCCGTAGCTGCAGAGCCGGGGCCCACTGTCTCTAACCACTCTAGTCCATCTCTGTGTCAGTCAGGCTTCTAGAACTGCGTGTGCAGGAACCCTGCCCCGTGCTCTCCTTGCGGGCCTGAAACAGAAGGCCTCGCACAAATATTTGTCAATTCCTGTTGACTCAAGACCAGGCAGACAGGCTTCACCGATTGCCCCAACCTTGAGAAAGGGCTGGGGCTCTGAGTTCCAGGCTGAGAGGCTGAGAGAAGTGAGAGTGACTAGAAAGTGAAAGTAAAGCGCCGGCGGGAAAGAACCCTGAGGGTGCAGCGAGGGTGCAGCGTGGGGAGGAGGGGCCGGGCCAAGAGTTCATTCAAGCCCATCTAGTGAGGCCGTCTAGCGCGGGGGTGCGGATAGGAGAGGTGGGGGCAAGTGAAAAGAGAGAGAAAATGTGTTTTGTAATGAGTCATCGCCCCCTGGGGTGATGCTGGGAGTTTTCACCGGAGGTGGGTAGACCAGATTTGCAAAATGACAAACTGGCTAACCACGGGCTGGGGCCACGGTGGGGCTTCCGGCTCCGGTGGCAGAACTGGAGCTTTCTAGTTTTTTCTCTGTCCCGCCCCCACGGCAGTCAAGATGCTGCCAGAGAATGGAAATGGCCAGAGAAGGCCTCTGAGAAAAGGCTTCTCCAGAGGCCAGGCCTACCTTCCTGACTTCCTTGGCTGGCCTCTGCTCTCTGCGCGTTCTTAGGCTTGGGGATGGGGACAGTGGAGACTGCCACGTGGAAAAGCCTCAGAAATGACCTTGCATGGAAAATCTTCAGCTATGGCCCCAGCATCCTGGGGATGGGGCATCTGGGTGAAAGCCCCATCCCACCCCATCCCGCCCTTCCTGCTAAAGGAAGCAGCAAAGGGGTTGGAGCACATCGTGGCCTCACTGGATTGGCTCATTCTGTGCTTAGGAAAGTGGAGGGTGCCCCCTAGCTCTCCCCTCCACCGCCTGGAGACAGTGGAATCAAATGTTAGGACAGCCCTGGTTGGTGTTGCTAAATGGTTAGAGCACTGTTCCATGCACCAAAGGGTCATGGGTTTGATTCCAGCTGGGTTGTAGGTTCAATCCCCAGCCCTGGTTGGGGCGAGTGTGGGAGGCAACAAATCCATGTGTCTCTCTCACATTATGTTTCTCTCTCTACCTCCCTCTCTAAAAATCAATGGAAAAAATATTCTTGGATGGGGATTAACAAAAATAAATAAATAAATAAATAAGTAAATAAAAACATGTTAGGACAGAGACCCCTGTCCTGTTCATACACAAAGGGCTTCACTCTGTTGTTTCCCAGAGCAGTGGTTTTCAAACTTTAAAACCATGACCCGCAGTAAGAAATACATTTATCTCAGCCCAGTACTCAGGTGTTTGTTTACATGTATGAAAACACACATTTTACAAAGGTATCATTCTTTTTTGCCAGCTGTAACTTATACTTAATTTCCATTCTGTTCCTTTAAAAAAAAATAAATCTGGGTGCAGTCCACTACATTGATTTCATGTCTCACAACTGGAAAGAGCCCTGCTCTGAGGCCCTCGATTCTTCACTGTGTGGGGCCTTCAACCCCTAAAAGCTGGAAGCCGGCCCCAAAGTTCCTGATGAGCATCTCCCTACACCCGTCCTGTAGTCCTAAACGTCACCACCGTCATCAGGGTAGCGCATCCATTCCAATCACACTTCCCCTGGTCCTCACAGACCCTCAGGGGCCTCCTGGCAGACTGTCTGAGGGAAGAGCAGCATGTCAGGTTCCTGTGCTTTGGGCTGCAAGAATCCTGAAAGAATAAAATGCTGAATCCAAGCAACTTAAACAATGAGGGGTTAATAAAATCACACACCAGGAAGCCCAGACGTAGGTGGTTCCAGAGTTGGGTAATGGAGGGGTCACATGGCCATCTGTTTATTTTTGTATTGTCATCCCCGAACCTTTGGAAATGCCCTTCTCTACCTTCTTCTCAAGGTGACCAGAGTCAAGAGCTCTCTAAGGGGCTCCGTGGGCGGCAGGAGAAGGAGGGGCGGAAGTTGGGTTCAGCCAGCGGGGTGAGCGAGTGAGTCACTGGGTGGCTGGGCCCCTGCAGCCCATGTAAGGACAGGCTGCACCCACTGCCCGCCGGGACTGTGCCTGGGCAGAAACGGGCATGTTGGCTTTGCAACGGGCTTGCAGCGGTGCTGGGATAACCCTGTGAATCAGGAAGGCCAGAAACGCTTATTATCCCTTTTCTCCCCATGATCGCAGGCCCCCCAGGTGGACACGTCTCCTGTCCTCGCCTAGAGATCCAGGCCTGCGCAGAGCGGAGAACCAGAATTCCGTCTCCGGCTGGCGCTGGGCTCCCTGGAGCAGACGGGCCCACCCGGAATGGAAGAAGCTCTCTGATGCCCCTTCTACTCTGGGCTTTTTCCAAGTCCCTTATCCAGACACCTCGTGCTTACTCCTTCTGTCCACAGGGCCGTCGGCCTGCTGGTTTCCCAGGACGAGCTGGGAGGCAGGCCTGGTGGCAGAGTTTCCCATAGTGTTTCAGTCTTCGGTAGCATCTGATACCATAGACTTAGCCAGGACCTCGGACCGTGTGTGAGCGGGAAGGACCCTGAGAGCAATAACCTCATTACACAGATGTGGATACTCAGGCCCAGAGAATGGGAGTGACTTGCCCAAGGTCACACAGCTGGTCAGCAGCAGAGGGTTGAGCTAAGGCCCTTTGCCCTCCGAGTCCCCACTCTGCCACCCCTGCCACCTGCCTGGGACCCATCTGTTTGGCCTCCAGTTGGCTCCATCCCCTACTCTCTGAACCCAGCACCAAGACGAGGCAGCAACTCCAAAGTGTGGGACTGCTCGCCCCAGGCTCCCCCTGCCAGTAGGGAAAGGCCCTGGGTCTCTATCCCAAAATGGTTCACTTGTCTCCAGCTAAACAGAGCAGAAGGATGGAGTACGCATCCAGGTAGCAGGCCCTGAGATGATAAATAGGCCCTTCAGAAGAAAGTCCTACCTTTCCCCAAGGGGAGCAGGGCTTGGCAGGCTCTGAGAAAAGTTTGCTCCAAGAACTGATGTGAGGGAGGGTGTGGTGCCAGCGTGTGTGGGAGCTCTGCCCGTGGGCAGAAAGGGAGGGCCCACCAGGGTGCAGGCTGGTGTGAGTGTGTGTGTGCAGGAAGAGGGCGGGGGTGTGGACATGCAGGAAATACTGGCCCGGGAGTTGGGCTGTCAGGGTTCTCTCTGCTACGTGGCAGCCCCATGACCTTGGAATGTAGCCTCCCAGAGCCTCAGTTTTCCCAGCTGCCGAATGGGGATGCTAAGAATCTCCTTCATGGGGCTGTGTAAGAAGATCCAAACAGATGCATGTGTGTGCTCTCTCAGGACAAGCATGAGGGCTGCTCCAGGGGTGGGGAGTGGGGTGGAGTTGTGCTGTTTCTCCCCCCCCCCCCCCCCCGGCCCTGTCCCCTGCCAGCCTCTCTCTCTGGACTGAAGTGTCAGCAGCACTTGGTAGAAAAGGGACCTGCAGAGCAGCTCCATGCCCCTCGCCTGTGACTTCCTTTCCTGCTTCCTTGGCTGCCCAAGGCAGCACTAAATCAGGTCACCACTTGTCTTCTTGTCTTTCCTCGCAGTAGCTGTCAATGCAAGCAGCTCCTGCCCGGCTCCCAATCCAGGTCATCGCTCCCACACCCTCCCGCCCCAGCAGCCAAGGAGACAGCGGCTCAGTGCTTTTGTTCTTGAGTGCTGTTCATTAGGCCCTGGCTGTGTGCCTGACGCCGGGTCTACTCCTCTAAGGAGGAATAACAGGCACCCTTCGCGGCATGCGATACCCCAGGCTCCATCACAAGATTCTCTCTATGAGGGGGATAGGATCACTTCTCTTTTATCGTGAGGAGGCTGAGGCTCCAAAAAGGTAAGTATCTCAATCAAGGTCACTCCACCGGCAAGGGCAAAGCCAAGGCTGGAACCTAGATCTGTGTGACTCCAGAGCCTGTCCTTCTGATCCCCAAGGTCCTGTGATCAGAGGGCTGGAGGCAGGAGACATGAGCGGGAGCTGGGGGACCAGAGTCACTGTGGCAGTAGGTGAGGTCTGAGGGGAGAGAGGTGGGGAAAGGCCTTCAATGTGATGGAGAAGCACACACGCTCACCCAAACACATATCACACATATACAAAACCAGATATGCAACATCCAGAGCACATACAACATATACACAGATACAATACACAGAGATAAAAACCCAGAGATACAACATCCAGACACACACACAGATAGACAATGCATACAGATGGGCAACACAGATCTCTCTCTCTCTCTTTCTCTCTCTCTCTCACACACACATACACAAAAGACACACACAGAGACTCAGCTGCACACAAAAGACACACACAGACCCAGAAGTGCACACCCATGGTGACACACATCAGAGACACACAGACCCAGTGACACTCAGCCGCACATATGCACAGACTTGCTCACATGACAGCACTCAGACACCCACCCACACATCCCGGAGGGAAGGGAAGGGAAGGAAAGCCAGGACCGCCTCACTTCCTGGCCTCCTCCTCAGAGGAGCAGGGAAAAGCCTTCCCTAGAACTGCTGAGTCAGCAGAGGGTGACAAATGAGCCTCCAGCGCAGGCTCCGGCACGGGCACTTAGCAGAACACTTAGCATTCGGAGTGCATTCGTGGCCCTGCCAGTGCCAGCCACGGGCACAGGGAGGGGGCAGGGGGCAAGGAGCCGGCTGCCTGTCAGGGGAGGCCCTGGGGAAGAAGTGACTCACTTTGACTTTGCAAACGCTGGACTTCGCAGCCCAAGGTCACGCAGCAGGCGTTGCCAGCCTGCTTCCTGCAGAGAGGTGGGGTGGGCGCTGGCTGGTGCTAGACTAGCCAGCCTGAGAGGGGCTGGACGCTCCCCACGAACAGTGGAAGCGGTGAGAGAGATCTGTGTGTACTGCCCATCTCCAAAATGCCTAGGCTGGCTCAGGGGTCTGAGTCTGGGGTGTGGAAGGAGGGGGTCCTTCATAAACACTCTTCTCTACCCGTTAAAGCTCCCACTGGAATCTATGGAAAGGGGCCATCGAGGCACCTGGGTGGCCGTAGCTGCCTGCTGGCCTGGCGTGTCTGCCCTGTTGCCCCCCCACTCCCCTTCCAATTTATTCTTCAGGGAGAAGAAGCCAGTGAGAACTTTTCAAGGCATCAGTCACAGGATTTCTTCCAACAGCCTCCCACCTCATGGAAGGTAACATCTTCCAAATGGGCCGCCCTTGACCACGAAAGGAGGAGCTATGAGAAATGACACCAGGCAGCCCAAGCCAGTTTGGCTCAGTGGATAGAGTGTCAGCCTGTGGACTGAAGGGTCCCAGGTTTGATTCCGGTCAAGGGCACATGCCTGGTTGTGGGCTCGATCCCCAGTAGGTGGCATGCAGGAAGCAACCATTCAATGGTTCTATCTCATCACTGATGTTTCTCTCTCTCTCTCTCTCTCTGTCTCTCTCTCTCTCTCTCCTCTCTGAAATCAATTTAAAAACACACATATAAAGAACTTGCAGAAGATAAGCAGCGAAATGCTTTAAAAAAAAATTGACACCAGGACAATGTGTGTGAACCAGGGCTGCGGCAGGCCCTCAGCCCTACAACGGGCTTGTCCCCACCGCAGACCTTTGTCCTTACCCCATCTTCGCATTGCCATCCCTCACCCCAGTCACTTTCTCAGCGAGAGGGTCCCCCTGCCGTTCTCCATACAGTAACTCTGCTGTATCTCCTCCAGAGCATTCCCTGCTGTCTGGGCTTCTTTGTTTGCCCAAGACTTTTTTTTTGTCTGTCCATTCTCCTCCCTCCATCAAAGACCTTTTCTGTTTTGTGTGACCTTGTTGTGTCCCCGGTACCAAGAATGGGACGTAGCAGTGCTCAGGAACATGGACTCTGTGGGTGCCCAGAGGAGGGGCAGGCCTGAGGGAACACAGAGGGCAGCCTTGGGGAGACGCAGGGGGAGTGGGTGGGGCCTGCGAGGAGCCTGTGTGTGCAGGTCTGGACGGGAACTCCGGGAAGCCACTGCGCCTGGGACCAGCATGGAAGCCACTGCGCCCTCTCCACTGCTAGCTCTGTCCTGAGCTGCTTATTTACCAGATAGAAAGTGAGAAATGAGAATGAATGCCACCTCTCTCCGAGGGCCCGAGGGCCCCTCCCAGAGGCCACTTCTCCTCCATGCCGGCTCCTCGGCACACGGGGCGCGGCAGGGGAGCCCCGAGGTGGAGAATTCCTCTCTTGAGGAGCATCTTGGAGGCACCAGCTACGTTTCCACCCCAGGTCCTGCCAGGCCCCTGCCTCAGGGTCCTCCTAGGTGGACAGGGATTGAGCAGGGATGCGCTGCTCCAAGGCGGACCTCGGGGAACAACGGGGAAATCGGGCAAAATAGAAACACTGCACAGTGTTCATGTCCTGGCTCTGTGGCTCCGGTCACCTCTGAGCTGGAGATGCTTTTGCTTTCATTTCTCCTGTCTTCTCCATGCCCCTGGCCCCGAGTGAGTGTCCAGTAAGGTAATAATCAGGATGCTGCTTTTGAAAACAGCTTCACTTGGGAGATTTACTCATGGAGGGTGGGAATGGGGGGCGGGAAGAGGGTAGAATACAGAAAGCTGCCAAGCCCCTTTCTCCCAGGCCCAGAAGGCCCCTCCGGGGTGGGGGCAGCATTTCTGGCCCCCCCCCCCCCATCTCCATGAGCTCATGAGCCCAGGCCTGTCCTGTTTTGGTGAAGAAAACAAAGTGAAAGCAGCCCTGTGAGGAGGTGGCCTGGGGAGCTTCCGTCTGCAGAGGGGTCCAGTGAGAAGGGGCAGCTCCTTGCCCCCAGGCCCCCAGCCTGGAGCTGTTTGCAGAGCCCTAGCTCTGTGCCCGGGGCTCCTTCCTGCTGCAGCAGCCCTGGGCAGAGGGGGTGACTGGGCAGTGAGAGCGTGGCCTGTAGCCACTGTTCTCCACTCTTCTGTCCCGACTCAACCTCCCGAGTGGGTGAGAGGAGGGGAGGGACGGCCTCGCAGCCAGGATTGTCCCCACGGAGTGGGCCAGGAGCTGGAGCGGCCGGCTCCCGGGTCAGGATGCTGCCTCAGCTGGGACTTTCCTCTGTGGGCTTCCAACACAGCTCCCAAGGGTGTCCTGGGAGGCCCCCGGTATGGGTGCAGGTGGAGGGGAGTGACAGGAACAAGACTCTGAGATCAGCCAACCTCAAGCACTAACCACAGGGCTGTGAAAACCACGTGTGCAGCTGGCATGTCCCCGTTCATCTATTTATTTAACAACTATTTTTTTTTGAGTGCCCTCTGCGTGCCAAGCACTGTTCTAAACACAGAGGATACAGCCATGGGAACAGATGAAAAAGAAAACAAAAAGCAATCCCTGCCCTTACATTCTAGAGGAGGGAAACAGTTAACAAACAAAAGAAACAGGTGAAATGGTATAGAAACGGTGGTCTATGCTATGGATGAAACTCAAGACCGGAAGGAGGGCGGTGTGAGATGGAGACAGGTTTGCATGGTAGGTAGAGGGGGCGAGGAAGGCCATGCTGAGACGGTGGCACTGATTCTGATTTGGCAAGCCTCTTTAATTCCCACAAAAGTCAAGGATGTAGGTATGATTATTGTCATCCCGACGAAGGATGGGAAATCAATCCCCAAGGATGAGTCCAAGGTCAAATGTCTGGGAAGTGGAAGAACTGAAAGTTGAGCTTGGGCTCTGTCTGTGCTGGTAACCGTCCTGTGATACTGGGCAGAGAGAGAAGGAAAAAAGTCAGCATGGAAGGGGAAAGGGAAATAAAGGGCAGATGGAGGCCTCACAATGGTGGCCATCTGTTTTCCAAACTGAAAACCAGGACACGATCTGAAAAGATTTTCCCGTTGCCTGTGATGAGAGCGGCTGTCTGGGAGGGGCGGTTTGGACGCCGGCCCGAAGGGTGGGATTTCTGAGACATTCCAGTGGCTTGTGGGGCCCACGAGGCAGTCCAGGGATAGGGCATTGCCATGGCAACCCCAGCCTGGCCTCCGGGGCCAAGAGCCTGGTGCAGGGCCACATGGCAGGGAAGCTGTGCTGGGCATGGACCCAAGACTCTGCGGGCCAAGGGAGCAGACAAGGCCTAGGAGACTGTGGAAAGGAGAGAGGGGTATGGCCTGCAGCCCAGATGCTGGGCCAATTAGGAGGGTGGGCTGGTCGGTTTCAGGAAGCCGCCTGGCAGGAGTCTGAGAGGCATGTGGGGCAGATCCCAGGCTTTCCTGTTAGACAAGACTGGGTTTGAAGCTTCCTGCTCTCTGGGCCTGAGCAAGTCTCACAGTTCCGATAAGCTTGTCCCCCATCTGGGAAGTGGGGACAATAACGCACCACATAGGATGGTTGCAAAGATGATCACGTGCTGAGATACTACATGAACTGTGCTCTGCATATTGCAGACTCAATACATGACCATGGCTGTTTGCCTCTACCCTGCAGGGCATTGGGGCCATGCCAAAATGGAGAGCCTGTTGGAATGGGTAGCCCTGTGGGGCTTGGGAAACGAATGACCCAGTCAACCAGGCCAGTTATAGCTTCCCAGCCAAGTCCTGCACGTGGGCTGGGGCTCGGTCAGCAACACAAGAACAATACCCTTCCCAGGCAGCCAGGTCCCTAGTGCAAGCCCTCCCCCGCCGGCTCCCACCACACTGCAGCCACAGGGCCCTGGTCAGCAAGCCTTTCCACCCACACACCCCTGTGCTGGCCTCTTGGGGGCTCCAGGACCCACAGCACCCTCTATGGAGAGACAGAGGCACGCCCACTGTTCCCACCAGCACGCCTTTCTTCTGCCTGAGCCTTCCAACAAACTCATGGCTGCCCCACTGCTGCTTCCTGAAAGATTGTTCTTAAAACAGGGAGAGAGCCCGAAGAAACTTCAAAGGCTTGTACATCCCTGCCCCGACCCCCCACACCACCACTTCCAAGGGCTGAGCTGTACCCCTCTGACTGTGGTCCCATGGCAGAGTCAAGGACAGCTGGAACCCGCCCAGCTTTTACCAGTGACTCACCAGGTGGCCTTGAGCATCCTCTCTAGGCCTCCTTTCCTTCCTTTGTAGAGTGCAGAAGGGTTTGCATTAGATCATCTCTCTGAAGTCTCTTCATGGCATCAAAACGATTGCACTCATCGATGCTTTCACTCGTTTGTTCATTCATTCTCAGCACTACCCCTTCCTGACGGCATGTTTTCTACTTGTTTACCGTCTGTCTTACTTCCACAAGGACAGGGGCTTTGGTTTGCCGTGTTCACTACAAGCAGGTGTGACAGAGAGCAGGGGCCTGCACAGGTCCGTGTCCTGGAAGGGAACAGAAGCTCGAATGCTCAGACAGGGTGACGGAGGGAGGTTCCAGCAGAGCACCACTGTGTCTCTGAGGTTGTAGACAAGCTGAGGAGAACTAACAAAGCATGGTGTGACCCAGGGCTTACAGCAGGATAGGGGCTGGGCCTGCGAGAGCACGGCCCAGCCAAGCTGCAGGAGAGAGGACAGGATGGGAGCTGTGGCTTTTGGCAGAGAAACGCAGCCGCTGCCAACCTGTGGTCCAGCAGGGAAGCCAGTGAAGAACAGCCCCACCTCGTTCTCCTCCTGCCTCTAACTTCCTGCCGCTGTTTCCTTTGGCTGAAGCCAGCAAGGACCCAGGGAGCAAGAGAGCGCTGTGACTCCATCCTCAGGGGCCAGGCCCTGGGGCACAGTGGGGTGGGAAAGGGTGGGCTGTGGCTTGGGTAGGAAGATGTGACATGTTCAGCACATGCGTAGTAGGTGTTGGCCGAGCACCTGCTTTGTGTCAGAGCTTGTGCACTGGAGACCAACACGTGACATAACATTTTACAGGGCAAGGTCTCCGCCCTCCAGGCAGCGCAGATATGCCCTGGATGGATCTTGATGAGCGAGGAGCCCCTCTTCCCTCTGCCTGGGGGTCTCCCTTCTGTGTCTTATTTGGGGGAAGCAAGTAGATCAACGGTCTGATTTGCGCAATCACACTGACCAGTGGGCATGCGGGAGGGGTGGAGCAGGTGGAGGGCCTGGGAGCTCCGGGTGATGGGAACTGGTCGGAGAGCCAGGAAGCAGCTCTCAGGAAGGTGACCTTGGGGTTGTGTTTCAGGCTCCAGTGTCTGAAGGGTTCAAATCCTACTCCTCTGCTCTTTGCTGTGCGATCTTGGACCTGTTCCTCGAGACCCCTGCTTCTGTCTCATTGTCTAGAAAAAAAAAGGGGGGGGGGGCGCGGATAATAGGACGCAGGAATTCTGTGAGATTAAACAGGAAGTTGTGCAAAGGGCTCAGCACCGTGTCTGGGCACATGGCAAACACTAGGGTTATAATTAGAGACAAGGGCCACCCCTCAACACCATTCCACTTCCCACCAACGAGAGCTCTCCTCCCCCTCGCAGCTCCATTTAGTCCTGAATGTTTTAGGTCATTCTATGCCTGGCTTGCTGCCAAGGCTCTGACAAAGACAGGAGTTTCTGCTCATTCATCCTAATGCAAGTTCCTGCCTTTATGATAATAGGGAAAAAATGCATGAAAGGCTGGCTGCCTGTGGAGGGGAAATCTGCTTAGAATTGAAAATCCGAGTCCTTCCTTGGCCCAGCTTTCCCCTTCCAGCGCTTTGGCAAAGGCAGCAGAAGGGGGTGGGGAAAGGCTAGGAGGAAGAGGAGGGGGACAAGGAGTGGGGAGGAAGAGCCGGCTGAGGGGACAGAGAGCCGTGGGGGGCAGGGGCGAGGCCCTGGGCCCCGGTGAATGGGTTTCGGGTGGCTGAGGAAGCCTGCCAAAAAGGCAGAGTGAAAAGGCCAGGCCCCCTGTGGCGCTGCTCGCGGTTTCCATGACGACACCAGCTGCTGCCTGGGCCCTGTGCTCGCTGGCTCCTTCTGCGGGGGACTCGTCTGCCACCACATGGTTGCCCAGCTCGTGAGGAGGAAAATTCTGATGGGTCGTTGTAGCCTGGTGTGCCACCAGCTAATGCCATGTGTTCTAGGCACCGTGTTGTGCTTCATGGGAGGATGGGGTCCAGGGAGATGCCGTGGGAACCCCTGGAAGCACCTGCTTCATCCAGTCCAGCGTGGAGGGAGGGGCTGCCTTGGGGCCAGACAGGTGGGATGGGGATGGGACAGGTTCTCAGGCCTGTGGGCCTCTGGCGAGACCAGATGTGTTGGTGAAGGTGGCTGTGCCTACAGAGGATGGATGGAGAGTGGATGAGGTGGTGAGACAGAGAGGCAGGGGGGAGGTGATGCCATAATTCAGGACAGGAAAATGGCCTGGCCTAAGGCCCAGAGCTATTTAAGAGGAAGAAGTGACTGAATCAGGTGCCGGGGTGGGAAAGGCTGATAAAGTGGGAGTCTGAGACATCTCCCAGGGCAGCAGGAAGGCGGAGCTGTGCTCCTCAAGACAGAAAATAGGGCCTTGAACTACCTGAGAAGTGGAAATCCCCTGTATCATTCTTGTCTACTTTCTCCCTCACCCCAGAGCCTACCAAAGACTGGGATCGTGATGGGGCTGCCCACGTTTAATGAATGGATAAGTGACAGAGAGGAGGTGAGAGGGTGAGGGAGAAAGAGAGAGAAAGAGGTGTTCTATCCAAATACAGGCCATCCTCCTGGACCCACACCACCCGAAAAAACCCTGGCCTCTCACGTGCAGACACACGTTGTGTCGAACTTTGTCACTTAGATGTGTGATTGGCTTTGTGATTATTGGTCATCTTAGCATCCAAATCTGGCATCACAGATTCATTGCGGTTGGATTTTGCTGTTGGAAACCAGTGGGAGAACTCATGGGATGATGTGTGGGAGCAGGTCCAGCAACGGGCAAGCTAAACAGAGCCCTTGTCCTCACGGAGCTTATGAGGTACTGTGGTAGACAAACAGGAGCACAAATGAATGAGTGAGGCCAGTACATTGTGAGTGGTATAGATGAAATGAAAAAAGCCTATAATAGAGAGGGAACAGGGGAATCTAATTTAGACAGGCAGCCCGGGGAGGTCTTTCTGAGGACGTGACACTAGAGCTGAGGCCTAAAGATTGAGAAGGAGCCAATGGGAACACGGATAGAATGATGTTCCAGGAAGAAGACCAGCAGCTGCCAAGGTCTTCCGGGAAGGACAGCAACTAGGGAGATGGGGCCGAGCCTGGGGTGGAAGGGCCCTGACCGTCTGTGGTGAGGAGTTGGGTTTTTATTACAAGTGCATTGTAAGGGTTATGCAGGCAAATGATATCCTGCGACCCAGGCCCTGGCTTCCAGGTGGAAAACGAATTAGGAGAGTGGTGGAAAGCGGAATCTGGAAGGGAAGAGCCCAGTTAGGAAGTGAGAGATCAGAGCAACTTAGGCGAGTGAGGGTGGTGGCCACAAGGATGGACAAAGGTGGGTAGGAATGACCCCGGGCTGGGAGTGGGGCTGACCTGTTCATGGGACGGGGTGGGAAGGGAATGGGGCAGGTCTCCTGGACACCCAGGTTTCCAGCCCGAGGAATCCAATAAACCCAGTCATCAATGTCCAGCCACCGTCAAAGGAAGACCTTGTGTTTATCGGACACGTGAGAGGCCTTCCTGTGGAGCCGGATGGGCTGGGCAGTAAAAGGTGCCACTTCCGCTCATTACATAGAGACCCTGTGTGAATGGCACCTTGTCCGCAGGTGCCTGTGAGACAGTGTCACAGGGGCAGAGCTTGGAGAGCGGTATTATCCACCGGTGCGGCATGGCTTTGCATTGTTCCATTCTTCCAGTGGCTGCCCTCCAATCCCAGCATCTAAAAGCACGCCAGGATCTGAGGGACAGCGCTCTGCTTTGAAAGGCTTTCCTGCAGAAAGAGGAGCAGCGTGGTGGCCCACGAGGGCAGAACCAGAGGCTGAGAGGCACAGGGATGGAGATTCTAGCTCCACACAACAATAATAACCAGAGCTTTGTCACAGGGATGCGCCTCCCATCACTAGGAGTACTCTGAGCAGAAGCTGGCGGGAGGTGCCTGGAGCTAGTCAACAAAGACACTTGCATGCCGATGGCTGTGACGGCCCCCTCCTCCAGCTTCCCTGCGCCTCAGGAGGACAGCGGCTGCCTTGCATGGCCTGCACAGAAACCCCTCTGCTGGCCGCCTGAGGACAGCCGCTAGGTCCCAGTGCTCTGGGCTTAACAATGTGTTTCCTCCCTGCCCAAGGCCAGGAGGAGAGCAAACCCCAACGTGGGTGGAGCAGAGGGCCCAGCGGATGCTGTGCAGGCCTGTCCAAAGCCTTCCCGCTTTTCAGGAAAGAGCATCCTCAGGTCTGTGAGGTAGCGAAGTCAGGCATGGTCCCCTGACACTCCTCCCTCACAGGCTGGACTCCGGCAGGGACACGCCTCATGGATGTGAGGAGGGGGTGCTCCTGACGAAGCCATCTGGGCAACCCCCAGCCCCTGCCCATCTTCCCAGCAGTGCTCACCGGAAGAGCAGCAGTGCCCCTGGATGGAGAGAACTCTACCCCTGGGAGTGTTCAGGGACAGGGGCTCCATGGTCAAGACCGAGGCCGGTCCCAGCTGCAGGGGGTGTAGGCTCCTGGCTTCCAGAAGCTCTGAACTCCAGCAGGCTGCGCTGCTCTGCCCCAGGGCTGGTCTCAGCTGCTGCGACAGGCTCTCCAGCTGCTGGAGGAAAAGGGCTGGCCTCATTGCAACTCTGGAGAGGGAGAACCCAGCCCTGTGCGAGGCAGCCCCAGGCCGCCAGGCCACTGGGCCACCAGGCCACCAACGCATCTGGGCCACCTCTGAAGACATTAGTCCTTTCTTTGCGCCTCTGACCCTCCGTTTCCCTATCTGAAAAACAGGGATATAATAATGCCTGTTTCCTGCGAGAATGGAGTAGAAGGATGGACAGGACAAACCTAGCACTGTCCTGGCACAGAGCAGATGCTTGGTAATGAGTTTCCTCCTGGAATTTTCTTTCTCCACCATGCTCTGTCCTCCCTTATCATCTATGGGAGTAGAGTTACTGGCAATGGTCGGGTGTGGGATTGGGGGGGTGGGAAGGGGTAGCTGTACTTGTAGGGAAAATGGATCTTTTTGTGCTGAAAGAGCCCAGCCTTTGCTGATAGGGCTGCAAACTTGTATTTTTCAAAAATAATCATCATGGAGAAGGCAGGAAAGAGGGCCAGCTGCTGAACGTGGGCCTACCAGAGAGGGCCCAGCCTTTCCTGTGGGTGCCATGGACAGCGTGGGCCACCCTTGGCTGTGGCCCCACCCTGGGGGTGGGGGTAGGAAGGGACCCTGGGCTTGGGGATAGCAGATTAGCCTCCAGACTTCCATGATTGGATTGGAGGCCCAGCTGAGAGCTGGGGCCACCCTGCAGGGGTGGGTGGCAGGGGCTGGAGACCTCTAGCTCTTCCAGCCAGCTGACCCTGTTATTTTTAGCTCTGGAATGTTCCTCTCAAGCCCCCCTTCAGTTCTGTTTATCTTGCTTTTGTGTCGTTGTTCCTCTCCAGGAAATTCTGCAGCAGGAGTGGAATAAACGAGGGGAGGGAGAGCATATTAGGGGTGCCAGAAAGAATAGGAGAAGTTGGCTGGGGTGGGCCGGGGGAGAGTGGGAACTGTTCTCGTCTCCCGCCCTACTCCCACCCCCACCCCCACCCCCAGAGGCTCCCTGTCCTCCTTTCTGCTTTTCCTGGGGTTGGGGCCACCAGGTTTTCCCCTCCTCCCTCTCGACCACCACAGATAAGACCTCCATTGTGCTTGTCAACTCAGGCCTGGGGTGGCTTCATCCTCTCCCCTCTCATTCTGTGACCTCAGGTGAGGTCATACCTAGGATTGGGTGGGCAGGGAGGGTCAGCCCTCAGCCCCACTCTGGACATACTTCGGGTCCCTTGAAGGAACCCCTGTGTGAAAATGAACAACCGAGCAGTGGCCCTGGGGACAAAGGGTTGGTGTGACGTCCGGCTGGCTGACTCAGCTGCCCTCGGCCTCAGTTTTTTCTGTATAAAATGGGAATGCCAGCCCCTCTCTGGAGGGAGCTGCTGGTAGGACCTCATGCAAAGTGCAGAGAAAGCACTATTGACACGTGGCAGCTGTCCAGTAAATGTTGGCCAGTGTCATCAAGTCTGATGGGTCAGCCACATCGCATGGGTGCTTGTGGGGTCCTGATGGGGCAGGGGTCTCCTGGAGTCCTTTTAGAAGCAGGTGGAGAAACCCACACCCCTTCCCACAGTCTCCCCAAGTCACCCTCTGAGAGCTGAAGGGCGTGTCGCTTACCGGATTCTCTCTCTCTCCCTCCTTAAGCAGGGGTGCTGGTCTGCACTGATGGGGGTGGGGGGGCGAGCGGGGGAGAGTGAGGGGGCAAGACCAACCCGAGGAGGGGGATTTCCAGATGAGACGCCTCTTGCCGGCCCCAATCCCTCAGGGCCAGGGGAGGAGAGGGGGCAGCAGCTGGAGGGGGGCGGCGTGGTGAGGGGAAGGGAGTACATTCCAGAAGCTTGCTGGGGTGATTTCCTTCGGGTCCTCTCCTTTGTGCATTCTTATAGGAAAAAGCCCATGGGCTCCCAGGAGGCCCCGAGACACAGACCGAGATGCCTAGTGGTCAGCGAGGAGCCTTGTGTGTCCTGGGGCGGAAGGAGGGTAAGAGCTGCGGTCAGTGAGTCAGTCAATAAACCAAGGGCTGTGCTCCAGATCTAGTTGGAAAACTGTGTGGAGGGGGAGGGGTGGGCGCGCCCAGGCCAGTCTTGGTGGAAGGCGAGGGAGGGAGAGCCATTGGGGAGAGCCAGGGTTCCCCGGGCAGACGTGGGACTGACATCACATAGAGGTGGCGCAGAGGCAGCAGCTGCCGTATCATGAAAGGCACTGACCTTTAGAGCCGGAGACAGAAATAGCTCGGAGGACAGACCTGCTGGGGGAGATGTCGGGCTGGGCAGGGCAGGCCCCAGCAGGAGGAAGGGAAGACGGCCATATGGGGCATTTCGCGTGCTTTCTCCCTCTCACATCCCCCCTCCAGGAGAAAACCAAGGCCCAGAGAGGCCTGGCCAAGCCCATTAATGGGCAGAGTTGGGATGGAGCCAAGCCTGGCTGGTCTGACAGCCCTCACCACCCCATGGCCCGCGGCACCCCTCCCCATGCCCGGGTACTGGGGCCATCACGGGATGGGGTAAGGTTCTCAGCTGAACCCGTCCTCTTGGCTGCTCGGATGTCAGGGAGGAGGAAGACCTCTCATTGAGTCCTGAAGACCTAGCAAGGTGAAGCCTAACTATTTCTGTTTATCAAGTGGCCCCGGAACCCCTGAACCTCTCTTCCTCGCTCAGGGAAAGAGGGAGGGTCAGCCGTCTGCTACCTCCCCCAAGTTGTGCTGGGCTCAGGGCTGGGCAGAGCCCCCCCGAGACCCCTCCCTGGAGGCAGTGGCAAGGACAAGCTTTCGGAAAAGGCCCTAGCAAAAGCTGAGGCCTGGGAAGACGAGAATAACAGGCTCAAAATAACCAGATGACTGGCTGGCTGGCTCCCTCCTCCCTCCCCTCCGACAGCTTCCCAGCCTGCAGCTCCCAGCTGTTTCTGCTTATCTGAAGCCAGGGGGGCTGGTTGCCTGGTTACCGGTGCTTCTGATGAGCAGTTGGGTCCTTCTGGGGCAGGCAGAGCTGCGGCATCCCAGCCAGTGGGGCGTGGCATGCCCAGGTCCCCCGGAATCAGCCCCTGGAAAGGTAGCACAGGAGGATTTGGGGGGGGGGGGGGGGGAGTGGCCTGAGGAATGCTCACAAAAAGGACTTCCCTTGCCAGGAATTGGCTGTAGGGGTGTTTTGGAGCCAGAGAATCTGGGCCCTGCCACTGGCTGGCTGTGTGACTGGTCAATTAACCTCTCTGAGCCTGTCTCTCTACTTAGGAAGAAGGAAAACCATTTCCTGCCTCAAAGAGCAGTGTACGAGGAAATGTGGTCATCAGATGAACACTGGGAGCACAGTTAGGTACTCGATGAGTTTAATCCCTGCCAGTCAGGCCCCTTTGGACCCTGCTGGCCGGGAGGCAGGCCGCTGGGGAGCCACAGAGGAGGTGGCACCCTCCTGCCTCCTTGCTCCAGAAGGAGGCCTTGCCACACCTGCCTGGTGCCCCCAGTACTCACCTGGGGCTGGGGAGGGGGCCCAGGGATGGGTTAGGGAGGAGTGGACAGGAGAGCAGGCACGGGGAGTGGGCAAACAGCCCAGCCGTGTGCATGGCCCCAGATGGCCCGTCACAAGCCCTGGCCACAGGAGGGCGTGTTCTGATCTCCTCGGGCCCAGAGGTCCCCAAAGGGCCTTCTTCGCTTGAAAGGCAGACCTGGGCTGTGAGCCGGATGGGAGAAACCCAAGTCCACTGCCACGAGGGCCTTTCCCAGGCTTACCTCTCAGCTCTCCTAGCCCTCCTTCCCCCCCCCTCCTGCCCCCACCCCTGGAGCCAGGCCCAGGGAACAGGCAGTGGGTCTGGATGAGGAGCAGCAAATGACGAAAGGGCCCCAGTGCCCCTGGGAGGAGTGAGTGGCCATCACAGACCCTCTTCTTGATCCTCTTGACTTAAGGACAGAGGAGAAAAGGGACAGTGGGAGGGGCAGGGAGGGGACACCATTGCACCAGGACCTTTCTCTTGAATGGAGCATGAGATCAGCCTGTGAGTGTGGGCAGCAGAGAGGGGAGCCCATGAATAATGCGGAGAGAAGCACAGGCAGCTAGACGTTGGTTACTGTTTCATCAAAGCGGGGAAGTGGTCTTGAATACAAATGGAGGAGGGACTGGAGGCGGGAGCACAAAGAGAAAGCTTGGTCCCACCTTCGGGGCTCCAGGCAGAAGCTCTGTTGGGCCAGGTCCCGTCTTCCACCTCCTGTGACATCCACCACAGAACAGGCCCAATTGCTGGGCCTTGCCCCAGGCCGGCCCTCCAGCTGACGAGGGCAGTAGGAGGCAGTGTCCACCTGTGAGTACCTTCCCAGAGGTGCCATCGCCAGCAAGGAGGGTGGGAGAAGAGAAGGCTGAGAGGTGAACTTTCTGGGGAAGCAGGGAGAGCTTCCAGCATTGGGGTGGTGCACTTTGGCAGCTTGTGTTTGGGGTAGTCTAAAGGAGGGGGGGTTGCTTGAGAGTCGACAGAAGGAAGCAGCTGTCATCAGGAGGAATCCAGAGGCGGTCTGGGTGGAAAAGGGAGCAGGCCATGGGTCTCTTCCCGCCCAGAGCCATCTTGCCCCAGGAGGTCTCAGAAGTGTGTACCTTTGACTTTTTCCCTGAGTTCAGTGGGAATCTATGGAAGGTTTTAACAGCATGGGGACAAGTTCAGAGCTGAGTGAGCTGTCCACTCGGTTGCTGGGTGGAGATGGCAGGATGGCAGGAAATCTGAAAACGTAGATGATGCTATTGTCATGTGAGAGCAACACAGCGTTTGTTCTCTATTTGCATCTGCTTCCAGACTTAGTGGTTCTGTCTCTTGTGAAAGAGGGAATGCAGGGGTGAGTTAAGGAACCAGCAGAGCAGTGCAGTGTGGGGCTGGGGGAGCGGGGGGGTCGGGGACACAGAGGCCTGGGCAGCAGCTGAGGGTGGGAGCCGTGTGCACAAGATAAGGGTGATCAGTGGGGGTCAGGGAGAGAGTCATCAAAGGAGACCCCTGGTTTCTGGCCTGGGGGACGGGTGCTGGGTGGATGGTGCTGGCTGTCACCCGGAAGAGAAGCACTGAGGTATTGGAGCAGGGGCGGGAGTGGGGGTGATGGTGGAAGGAAGATACTGTTTCTGGGATCCCTGGGAGACAACGGTTTGCCTTTGGAAATCGGGTCAGAAGCTGGAGGCTGGCCTTGCTGCTGTGATGGGCCCTGTGAGGTCAGACCAGACACAGGAAGAAGGGGCCAGCCAGGCTCCATGAGTCCTTCCAGCCCTGCCTGGGGCCGAGGCAATTCTGTCACCTGGCACAGCCTCTGCCCAGAAGGGGCCCCACCGCCTCTGCTTCCCCACATCTGAAGCCCAGGGCCCTGAGGCCTTCTTTCTCTGTGTCTGAGCCCCGCCCTGAAGCAGCCCCATGAGGCGCTTTCCCGAGGGCAACCCCACAGGAAAAAGGTTCCCCCCCCCCCCCACACACACACGTGCTCTAACAGAGAAAAGCCCCAGGGGGCCCGGGCCCCTGGCTGCCCCAGGGCTGCCCGGGGTGTCGCCTTGGGTGATGGGGTGGAGCACCTGTTCCTCCGGAGGAGTGTTTACTGCTCTCTGTTGCCTCCCAGCCCCCAGAGCCCCTCGGCTCTCCTGTGGGCCCCAGCGCCATACAATGACACCACACAAAGCCTTTCCCACCATCACAGCCCAAACCATAGGTGTGCGAAATAATCCAATCCAGGAGCAATAGCAGCCCACCTGAGACTGGGGTGTGTGAGGGGCGGGGCAGGCTGTTTGGGAAGGCCCAGAACAGTGCAGAGTCTGAGAGGAGGCTCGGGGCTGACAGGAGACAGAGGGGTGGGGGTTCTGGAGGTGGTGAAGACAGGTGAGTGTCAAGTCAAGTGGAAAATAGAGAAACACGGATCAAAGGAGTCTCTACAGCAAGCATGTCAAACTCAAAGGCTAACACGGGCCAAATAAACAAGGTCTAATTTTCTGTGGGCCACAAAAAAAAAAAACCACCCAAAAGCTTCAATTTTCCTAGAAACGTAGGTTTATTTTAATAGAGACATGCTGAATACAAAGGGCTGAAATAAACGAGTCATTGTTAACATAAAATAATAGAACATTTCAATAAAAATTAATTTTTCTTGAACATTAACTTACCAGACACTGAATAATTGCACAAATTACCACACTTTTTTTCCCCCCAGAAGTGGGGGGAAAAAGTCCCTGCGTCTTATGGTCCAAATATAGCCTACATATATACTTAAAAAAAAAAAGTTTTTTTACTTGCCCGGCTCTGTGTGGTCTCTGTGTGCTTGCCCGGCTCTAAAATGGTTCTAAATGCTGCTGTTTACTTTACAGGGTTGATTACATGTGTTTATGACTGTGATGTTGGGTTTTAATGCACATAAAATATTTTAGGACACTGTTTCAGAATCTTTTTTTCTTCATTTCCCTTCTCTAAAAACTGGTGCGTCTTATGGTCCGGAGCGTCTTATGGTCCGAAAAATACGGTAATAAGCATAATGCACATAAACCTATTTTTCTTGTTCTCTGAAAGTGAAATATTTCCTGTTGCTCACACCAAACAAGTCAGTCCAAGACTAATGACGTAGCAATCTGCTGCTAAAATATTCACTGCTAGTATTAGTGGAGAGAAATGGTGCGCCTGCGCATAAAGCGTGTAAGGGAAGAGAATATAACACGATTATAGAAATCGGTCATTAGTGAATGTTATAGTTTGTTATTAATAATTAGGTGTAACAGAAGTTGTAAAAATTAAGTTATGAAATTTTAAAAAAAATATATGTTTTATTGATTTTTTACAGAGAGGAAGGGGGAGGGATAGAAAGTCAGAAACATTGATGAGAGAGAAACATCTATCAGCCGCCTCTTGCACACCCCCTACTGGGGATGTGCCCGCAACCAAGGTACATGCCCTTGACCGGAATCGAACCCGGGACCCTTGAGTCCGCAGGCCGACGCTCTATCCACTGAGCCAAACCGGTTTCGGCAAGTTATGAAATTTTTATTAAAACGTTTCTTACATACCGCTATATTGGCTGGGCCACAAAAATATTCATTGTGGGCCACCTGTGGCCCAGCGACCATGAGTTTGACATGGTTGCTCTACAGGGGTTAGGAAATAGGAAGTATTGTTTATTCACACATGCTTTGTTTGTGTTTATACCTATGGTGCTCCACAGAATGTCCTGAAGATGCAGAGAAAGGACACAGCCCTAGTCCTGGAGCAGCTCAGTGCTGGGAAGGGCAGGGCCCCAGAAGCAGGGTTCAGCCTGGACTAGAGGCTGAAGGGGTGGGGGTTCTGGAGGTGGTGGACCCAGCACAATCTCTCTTGAGGGAGGAGGAGCAGACACCCCAGACAGCTGCTGTGCAAAGGGCCTGTGGTGGGAGACAGTCTGGCGTTTCCTGAGAGCCAGGTTAGGTCATAGCATTGTGGCTTGAGCAGTTTGTGTGTGTGGACACATATGTGTGTACAAATGTGTGTGTGTGTGTGTGTGTGTGTGTGTGTGTGTGTGTGCAGCCTACGGATTTAGGATGGTGTGCACTGCAGATGCGAGCAGCCTTGCTAAAGGCCCTGTGCTCTCCGCTGCAAATTTTAATCTGAATGCACTGGAATGCATTCAGATAATGTGGAGTGACAGGGTACGATTTGTGTTTTGAGGACAGAGGTGCTGGCGACTGGAGCTGAGAGGCAGCTGGTCGGGAAGCCTCGCAGGAATCTATGTTTGAAATGACGAGGGCCTGAAATGATTCTTCATGCTTCTCTGTCCCCCCCCTCCCCCCAAGTGTCAAGCTCTGTTCTTCTCTTTACAAAGAACAATTCACTTAAGCATCATCAAGATCTTATCAAGCCTCAAGCGGGTACTCCTGTTACCCCCACTTTGCAGGCCAGACAACAAAGGCCCAGAGGAGAAAAATAACATTTTCAAGTCCCCGTATCTAAGCAGGGAAGCCAGCACTCAGCCTGGGCCTTGGCTGTCGGGATGGTGAGCGTGGGCCAACTAGCAGGATGTCAAGGAGGAAAAGTCAGACTCAAGGAAAGCTCCGTGGGGGAGCAGGGGTGAGGGAGAAGGAGAAAGCACAGCTGAGGGGGAGGGACTATGTCCCCCCCAAACTCATGTGCACCGGGGACCTGTGAACGTGACCTTATTTGGAAATAGGGTCTCTGCAGATGTAATAAGCTAAGATGAGGTCATACGAGAGCGGAGTGGGTCTTAAGTCCAAAGACCAGTATCCTTATAAGAAGAAGGAAATTTGGACAGAGATACCCAGGGGGAGAGAGGGGGAGTAGGGAAGGCCACGTGACCACGAGGCTGAGATTAATCAGTCTGAAAGGCCAAGGATTTCTGGCAAACATCAGAAGCTGGAAGAGGCAAGGAAGGATCCTTCCCCAGAGCCTCCAGAGGGAGCAGAGCCCTGCCGTCCCCTTGGCCTCAGACTTGGAGGCTCCAGGACTGTGAGAGAATAAATGTCTGTTGCTTTAAGTCCCCCTCTCGGTGGTGATTTGTCAGGGTGGCCTTAGGAAACGAATACACGCTCCCCACTTCAAAGACATGAACCCAGAGAGGGGGATGGCCGCATTTCTAACTTGGTCGGGGACACTGAACACACGGGGACAGCCAGGCTCGGTCCTGCGGGGAGCCTGGAAAGCAGAGCGTTGAGCCGGCCTGGGAGGCGTCGGAAGCGCGGTTCTGCCTGTGTAATCATGAAAGGTCTTCGGGAGAAGGAGAAGGGGCGGGGCCTGAGAGATGAAGAGCTGGCAGATGAGCTCAGACGGGAGAAGGACACATTCAAAGCCGGAGGAAGGGCACAGAACCAAGGGCAAGAAAAAAGGAACTGCCGGAGACGGCCCGCTGCACCCCCACGTGGGGCCGAGGCTTGTAAGAGGGCCAAGAGCAAAGCAGTGCTCTGGAAGGTGGGGGAAGGAGAAGCTGGAGTTTTTAAAGTTTTGCTGGAATCAGAATGACTTGCTTGGGGTGGGGATGGGTGGGGGGCTAAGATAGGCCTCCTAGATGGCAGATATACTCAGATACTATTTGTCGTTGATTGTCTCTATAAAGATAATGGACTGGGAAGCACAATTCTTTTCTCTTCTTCTTCTTCTTCTTCTTCTTCTTCTTCTTCTTCTTCTTCTTCCTCCTCCTCCTCCTCCTCCTCCTCTTCTTCTTCTTCTTTTTTTTAATGGAAAGGGTAGCATTAATATTAGCAAGAGGGCATTGAAACGCAGGATTGGGGAGATGCAATATCTATAAAGGAATGAGATCCTGTCACGGGAGGCATTCAAGCAGAGCATGGGGGAACCTCTCTCTCATCAGGGTGCTAGAGAGGTGGTTCCTCTGAGATTTAGAGTGGACCCAGCCCGCTCCCCACAGGCAGGTCTTCGGACCCTGGGTTCGCCTCCATCTCAGTGAAGAGAAACCGGTCAGCACCCCGGGCACTAGTGCTTTGCTCTGGGGAGGAGGCAGGAGAAAGACAGCCATGGCTTTAGGGCCTTGGCTCAGACTGGGTAGACCAGGCAGATCAGAACCGTGTGATGTGGTGGTTTTCTTGCTGCGAAGGCTTGGTGACCTTCAAAGAACAAACCTAACTTTTCGGCTTTTTATAATTCACTTCATCATCCCCATGATCCCATCAAGATAATAACACTGCTGTTATCCCCACTTTGCAGGCCAGACAACAGAGGCCCAGAGGAGCAAAGTAACGTTTCAAGCACTGAATGCAGCACCCATTCCCAGATTGCCCCCCTCCCCCATGTCATGCCTGCGTACCCCTATGTAGCTTCTCCTTCATCCCCAACCTGGAGCATCCCCCTGTCTGGTCACCATGGCCTGAAGGATCTCAGGAGAGCAAGGCCCTCTCCTGGGTGATGAGGGAGGACAATTTCCCTCTGACTCCTCCTGCTCCTCCCTCCTCTGCCTCTTCTCTTTGTTCTCCTTCAGGCCCTCTCTCTGCCTTTACAGCTAGCTGGCAACGCGAGCTGGCTGGGGATGAGCCAGGGAGAGCCCTGGCCTCCTTACCTCCTAAGGGGGATAAGGGGAGGTTGTGAGCATTAGGATGACCTCTCAGGCTCCCGAAGCCCCTCAATCCAGGGGGTTGGATTTCTGAGGTGCCTGGCTCCCCTCCCAGTGTGTTGACGGCAGGTGGGGGAAAGGAAACAGAACAGGGTGCCTTGGCTGAGGACAGGAATCTGCGTGACGTTTTCTCTGACCTTGAGCATGCTTTCCCCCGCCCTGCCTCTCAGGGGAGCCCGGGAGCTGGAACTTGCTCCTTTGGCACTGGCAGCCTGTGTGTGGCTTTCACGAGTTCTCTAGCATAACTGAGCCCCAGTCCCTGGGACTCAGGCCCCCCGGAGGGGAGACCAGGGGAGAGGCATGTCCGTGCGCCTCTCAGCACCACTGCTGTCCCCTCACTGTCCAGCAGGTACCAGGCTCACTGTTGGCCTGCCTCACCTAGGCTGACCGCCTTCTCCCCTGCTCCCATCCCTGACGCCTCTGTCACACCATAGTTGAGAGTCACCTCACCTGTCTGGGCCTCCGCATGTGACTCGGAGGCCAGGCCAGCCACATTGCCTGCTCCCGTGTGGAGGGAGTGAAGCCTCTGGCTTATTTGGCTCTCTGGCCTCTTTTAAGCTCCTTCTCCCTTTTCTCTAACGTCAAACAAATACACACATTATTCTTTTTAAGCATTTAATACATGTTTGCTGAAAAAGAGAAGCAAAGAGGCTGCCATTACCATCACCACCTAAAAATCAATCACTATCAGCATTCTGGTGTATATTATTTTTCTCTTCCTCCCCCCAACCCCCAGACACTGAGGATTGATCAGTGACAGACCAGGCAGGGTCCCCACCCTGTAGGCCCTACATGCTCGTGGGAAACCCTGCACATAATCTAGATGATACCTACTGACAAGACGGGGCTCTCTCTCTAGGTTTCCTTTCCCCTCTGTCTCCATCTATTGCCATTGATAGCCTCCCCAAGAATCCTTCTTTTTCTTTAGTGCGTCCACATTGTGGTGGAAAAAGGCTTTGCATGCAATTTGAAGGTGCTGGGCCTGGATTGGGGGTAGAGAGAGAAGACAGCCCTCACTTGTCAGAGGCAGGATTGGCTTGGGACCTTGCCTAGAGGCTACTCAAGGATGCACATGCCCCACCCCTTGTAGCAGAAAAGCCGCATCCCATCGTGGGAAAGGAAGCGCCCTCTGGGCCCAGAAGGAAGGTCTAGTCACAGAGGTTGGACAGCATGGTGGCGGCCCAGCCAGGGGCCAGGAACCAATTTGCTGCCACCATGGCGCCCAGGGCCTCCCATCGGCCTCTCTTGCATCCCAAGTGATGTGAAGAAGGAGGAGGGGGGGAGGGTGTTGAGATGGTGAGGAAGGAAGGGAAAGTGAGAGGGGAGGGATGGCTAAGAGAGGTAGGAGAACCAGCCTTGTTTCCATAGCAACCACACATGTGAGCCAGCTGCTGTTGCCATAGAAACGAGGAGAGCCTGCTCGGAGGCAGCACTGTCTCAGGGGAGACACTTTTTTTTTTTTCTTCACACACAAAAAAATACCCTTTGATAAAAATAAAGAAAAAATAATGAAAGCCACCCTCTCTGGGATTCAGGGACACTGCGGAGTGAGGTGACAAAGGAGAGAAGGGGGCTGGGCTGTGGGGAGAGGCTGTGTGGCCAGGCTCTTCTCCCCGCCTCAGAGAATTGCCGAGTCAGTGTTTTAGAGCTCAGGGGCTTCAGAGACCAGCCCCGCTTGATGGATGAGGGAGGCAGGGAGGCTGGGGACAGAGGCAGGTGGTTCACTCTCGGTCCCAGGACAGGAGGAAGCAGCTCCCGAAGCCCAGGGCCTCTCTAGAGAAGAGAAGGATTCTTTCTATGGATATCTGAGGGCAGCCTGTGGGGTCTTCATGAGCCAGTGCATGGAGATTGGAAAGGTGGAGAGAGACAATTGGCCGAGTCCAAGCTCCTTTAGCTGCAGTGGGGAGGGTGGCAGGTGCCTCGGCCTCTTTCTTTCTATCCCTTGACTCCATCCCTCTGCTGAGCTCAGCTTCCCAGGTTTTGCCTGTGTCTCAGAAGACCGAGCCAGGCAAGTCCCCACCCGAAGAGCTGGAGAGAAGTTGTCAGCCAGCCACCATGAGACAGCCTCCCCGTCTACAGACAAGAGAGGGAAAAAGGGACGGGAAACGCCTAGAGGAAGCTGTGCCAGCTTCTCCCGGGGAAAGCCACCCCCGCCTAACACATCAGTGAGGTGGGAGCGGGGCAGCCAGGCATGATCACGGACTCTTGGTTCCTGACTAGACATTTGACCAGGAGATGCTCTTGGGAGGGTCAAGTCCAGGGGAGATCAATCAAGACATGGTTCATACAGGAAGGCAAAGCCTGAAAGCAGTCAGGGCTTTGATCCAGGGGTTCTCTGAACCCCTGACCGGGAGAGGGGGGGACAAAGGGTGGCCTCTGGGTGCTCCCACGTCACCAGGCGCACCTCTGCATCGATCCCTTCTGCATCTCTCACAAAGTGCGTTCCCCAGTGCCTTCTCATTGGACGACACTGAGAAGTAGATGTGCCCATCCCCATTGCAAAGAGGAGGCACAGTCTCAGAGAGGTTAAGCATCTTGCCTCAGGTCACACAGCTGGAAGCGGCCAAGCAAAAGTTCCAACCTGGCTCCAGAACAGATGCCAACCCCCTTGGCAGGAAGGGAGGATGAGACAACAGAAAGCACATTTCTGGCCAAAACCGGTTTGACTCAGTGAATAGAGCGTCCGCCTGCGGACTGAAAGGTCCCAGGTTCGATTCCGGTCAAGGGCATGTACCTTGGTTGCGGGCACATCCCCTGTCGGGGGTGTGCAAGAGGCAGCTGATCGATGATTCTCTCTCATCGATGTTTCTGACTCTATCCCTCTCTCTTCCTCTCTGTAAAAAAAAAAAATCAATAAAATATATTTAAAAAGAAAAAGAAGAAAAGAAGAAGAAGGCACATTTCTGCCTCTCCTTGAAGCGACCAGAGCAGGATGAGCGGCTGCCTTGGGGACCCAGGGCAGCGGCACAGAATCCTGCAGGCCAGGGACACCTTTTGGGAAAGGCATTTCGCTGCCTTTGTCCCCGAGCTCCATTTCCTCTTTTCGTGGGGCTTTGTGAGGCCGCAGCCAGGAGCCCTGGCGGTGAGGGTGGATGACAGAAGGGATGAGTGGGGGCCGGGAGGGTGGGGCTCTGCCCTCACCTTCCAGGAGTGTCTGGTACCTCCTGTCAGCTGCCCTTCCTCACTCCCCCCTTCCTCCTCTAAGGCAGAGACCACGTGGGTGAGTTGCCATGGAAACTGGGAGTTCTATTTGAAAGCAAGGCAGGGTGTAATCGGAACTGGCTGGGGGAGGGGCGCTGGGGCTAGGACACAGAGGTGGGGCGGCTACACCTGTCTGGCTCACGACCTCCTCGCTCACCGCTCCCTGCCAGAAGCCGTCTTTTCAAAGACCTCGCTGCCCTCTTTCCCGTAAATCACCTGCCTCCACAGTCCCACGGCCATTGCCCTCTTTCCCCGAACTCATTTGAAATCTCCGGCAGTGGCCACACAGGCCCTGCCCTGATTCCCCAAAGAAGGAGTGATTATCCCCGTTATGCAACACAGGATGGCAAGAACCCAAGAGAGACCATTTGGGCCACACAAGGGTTAGGACAGGACCTCAGGGGTTATCAGGATGGTAGGCTGTGTTTTGGGGAAGGAGGGGGCAGTGGCGGGGACATGGTGTTCCAGAGACCGGAGCCTGGACCCCACCCCTCATCTCCCCACCAAGGTTCAACGGCAAGCATTCAGGCAGGGCCTAGCTGACCAGAAACGGGGAGGCTCTGAGTCTGACTGAGGGCGAGAGGTGGGTTTGCACTGGCCTCCGTTAGACGTTCCCCTTTCCCCTGAGTTAGGCTCGGGTCTTTGCCTGCTCACTGCTCTTGCTCTGTCTCTCCCACCCCCCGTGCCCCACCAATGGCAGAGCAGTTAAGAATTTAGCTTCTCCCCTTTGCTGTGGGCCCTGCGCAGATTGCCCAGCCTTGCTAAGCTTCCATTGCTTCTTCCAAGAAGCAGGAATAAGAAAATAACTGTCTCCCCCGGTTACTGGAGGATTACATAAGACAATGTACTCAAAATGCTTAGCATAGCTCCTGGTGTCAACAAAAAAACAAAGTCTGATGCATATTCCACCCCTCCCTCCCCTAAACCCCATCTTCTTCACAAAACCCTCCTCTCTCTAAGGAGAGAGGAGCTGGTGCTGAGGAGCTAAGTGATCCCTGTGCTAAGGGATCCCCAGGCATTTTCTCACAGCATTCTTGCAACAGCCCTGGGAGGGAGGCGTTCTCCTTGTCATACCCCCATTCCACAGAAGTGGACAGTGAGGCGAGTTGGCGACTTGCTCAAGGTCATTGGCTTGTATAGAGGAAGCAGGGCCAAGATTCAAACCCAGCCAGCATGGTTTCAAAGCCTTGTGCTGTTTCTATCACAATAGGCACCTCATCTATGAGTGACCTTCCCTCCCCAGCCATGTTCCTTCCAGCTCAGAGCAGGTTGTTATTGCTTCCGGTTTCTCTGCGGCCCGCTCACTGGGCTCCCCCTGCAGCAGGGCAGAGAGGAGGGAGCCAAGCAGAACCAGGGAGGGACTCCGACATTCCCAGTTCCCCAGGGGGCTGCTAGGCAGCAAGGAGCCGCATGTCACACAGGGTGGTGGTGGGACGCAGGTGGCCCGGCACAGGGAACCCCAGGTAGGAAGAGGGTTCCAGGCGTGTGCTGGTTCTCTGGATACTGACACAAACGCTCCCTAAACCACTCTGATTCTCTGTTCGGCTTTGACCTTGGTCTCTGGGCCCCAACCTCCCAGACCAGGGCTGTTGGGACTTTGACAGATGACCTTGACCTCGCTTTGTCTGTTTGGGGACTGGAAGTGTCTCTGTAGGAAACAAGGAGACTCCAGAAAAAGCTGGAGAGAAGAGGGGAGAGGAAGGAGAAAGGGAGGGGAAGAGGAGGAGGGAGGAATGGGCAAGGGGGAGGGGAAGAGAGACGGCGGGAAGGGAGGGTGGTGGGAGGGGAGAGCTGCCAAGTGTGATTCTGAGCTCGAAGGAAGAAGAAAGGATGAGAAAGCAAGAAATCCGTTTCAAGGGAAGGATCAAAGCAGGAGGGAACTGAGGTTGGTGAGAGAACGAGAGAAAAGAGAAGGGGGAGAGAGTGAATGAGAGAGAGAGAGCGCTGGGGAGGGGAGGAAATGAAAGGATGGGGAGAGGGGAGGGGAGGGGAGAAAGAGGAACAAAGGCAGAGACCCAGCAGCTGCCAGTCCTCCTTCCCGCCAAGTAAAGGCCTCCGATGGCCACCAGTGGCTGAAGGAGCTGGTGCCGGCCAGCGCTCCGTCTCAGGTGGCTCCCGCCTGCCTTTCTGGCTCAGCCTTTCTGGCTTGGCAGTTCCACAGGAGCGGGGACTCCATCTTCCACCATCCACACCTGTTCTATGAAGCTCCATGATACCCCCCCAGCCCCCACCCCAGGCTTTGTGGCTGGTGCTTGCTGCCTGCAGAGTTCCCCAGGTGCACTGTCCCCAACAGACCTTCTAGAACTTCCCAAGGGGGCAGAGCCAGTAGCTGTGCAGGAGTTGGGGTGGGGGGAGAGGGGGTGGGAGAGCAGGTATGCATACCGGCCCAAGGAATTGCCCCTCTCATTGCCGAAGCCGGCACATTGCAGTGCCCAGCAATGGGCTCTACTCTACGCACTAAAATGTACTGAGAGCTTACCAGGAGCAAAACAGATGACACGTTTTTCATTCCATCCTCACGGCACTCCTAAGAGGTCTGCACTGTTGTTCCCATTTTCCAGAAGGGGAAGGAGAGTGAAGGCTATTTGTCCAGCTCACACAGCTAATAAGATGGACTGGGCAGCTCATTGGTAGGGACAGAGGCCCTAGCCCTCCGGAGCAGGGGCTGGGCTGGGTTAGCGTTAGGGGCTGGCAGCTCTGAGGGGCTGTGGAGCGCTAATGGACTGTGATGGGCAGGCTGCAGAAGCCTGTGCCTCAGTTTCCCCACCTGACATTTACTGCTGCTGTAGAAATGTACCCGAGGGGGAGAAGGCCAGGCGAGCAGGGCTCCCAGCCACGGTGGGTCTCTCGGAGGGAGGAAGGAAGGCTTGGGCACATGGAAGAAGGCTGTGTAGATAGTGTTCCCCTCACACCAGCCCCAGGGGAGGCCAGAGGGATGTTATGATGGCCCTGTCTTCATGGAGCTTCCAAGAACCTGCAAACCTTCCTCTAAAGCACATGTGTCAAACACAAGGCCCGCGGGCCAAATCCGTCCCGCCAGGCCTTGCAATGTGGCCCACACCGCGCTGTCATCACTGCACTCCGCTGCGTTTCCATCACAATGACAGTTTATGACTGTTCAGTAAACCATTCGGCCCGCGATTTAGGCTGGATTTTAGATTTTGGCCCCTTCTCTGATTGAGTTCGACACCCCTACTCTAAAGCATGTTCCTATAGGGGTGCGCACACATGCAGATTCCTATCTGCACAGCCACCTCCCTCGGCACGTAAAGCTCTCCTGGCTTCATTCTATCTGGCGGGAGGAGGTGGCAGGGGGACAGAGACGGCCTGGGGACATGGGCGGTGAGTTCAAGTTCTCCCTGTTGGCACCATGTGGGCTCTCAGGGAAATAGTACCCACTCAACACCCACTCTGCACCAGGCCTCAGCCCACTCCCACCCTCACAGTACCCGGGGGTCATCCTGCAGCCCTGCGGAGGCCATTGCTCCCTTGACATGACCTGGCAGCCTCTCCGCGCCCTCTCCAGCCTGAGTGGGGAGCGGGGCCTGCTCCCTGCCCTGCTCGGGGGCCCTGGTGGATTCCCTGTCACTTTCAATCAGGGTCCATGTTCGTTCCAGGGTTTGGAAAAGGGCTTCCCCACTCCTCCTGCCTTCCTCCTCTCCTCCCCCTCTGATGGCAGCTCCCCTTCCCCAGGGACCAGGGAGGCAGCAGCCCTGGTAGCCTGCAGTTGCCATGACAACGGCAATGCTTGGGTTTCCGAGGCTGGGGGGCTGGGCACATGTCAGGGAGGGTGTGTATGTCAGGGCGGGTGTGTGTGCGCGTGCATGTGCGCGTGTATGTTTCCATTTTCAGCCCCAGGT
The DNA here is from genome assembly GCF_014108245.1 of Pipistrellus kuhlii. Classification (NCBI taxonomy): domain Eukaryota; kingdom Metazoa; phylum Chordata; class Mammalia; order Chiroptera; family Vespertilionidae; genus Pipistrellus; species Pipistrellus kuhlii. The sequence continues at coordinate 10,194,618 of NW_023425404.1, forward strand.
GAAGGGGTCTCAGGGCGTGAAATCCTATCTTCCTAGGGTGGAGTGGGCCCCTTCTCACGGCTCAGTCCCAGCCTGTGGCATCCCAGCAGCGGGGACACTGGACTGCAGAAAGACGTCCCAGGTGGAAACGGAGGGAGAGGGTGGAGATAGGCATCCACACTGCTGTCAAAAGAAGAAGGCCGGATGTGGTGGGAGCTGTAGGGAGGAGGGAGCCAGGGCACCAGCAGGCACAGTGAAGGATCCAGAGCCTCTGGGGGGTGGGGGAGAGAGACTCAGGGAGGGGTGGGCCTCCTATTTCTGCCACCCAGTCCCCCCCCCCCCCCCACACCTGCCCAGGGGCGGTGGCGGGGAGTGTCTCCCACCGCTCTTCCTCATCTGAGAGAAGGCCTCGCTGCTCCTCCAACATGATCTGTAATTTCCGGCAGACATTTGAGGTCCCTGACATCTGCATAATGTGGGCCAGTCTCTTAGCAACGGGGAACAGCTGTCTGGCATTTCCAAGATTAAACTGTAACTATACCCGGTCCTTGCCAGGGGGAGGGGGGCGGGGGACGGGGATAAACACTGCCTCCTGGCATTTTCAAACTCATTTAGCTTTTATTCATTTCCTGCCTCCAGTAAAGAGGCCAGGGACTCGGCCCCGGCCAGGCTGAGGCTGCCCCTGCTTCCCCTGCTGCTGCTGCTGCTGCTGCAACTGCAGATGGCTCTTCACCCAGATCTGTTTGCTTGTGGGAGGGGAGGGGAGGAGAGGGGACAGCATCAGCCATTTTGTTTGTGTTGTATTTATTTTCTGTAGGTGCCGTGATCCCCGGCACACAGTGTGGGCGGCATAGCGTGCAGGCGGCACACCCAGGAGGGAAGCCATGGGGCCCATCAGCTAAAGCCCCCAAGGCAGGTCCAGTCTGGCTTGGCTTCATCTAGCTCCTCTGCTGAGCACCCTTGGTCCAGACCCCTTCACCTGTCTATACCTCCATCTTCCCAGCTGCTAAAGGAGATCACTCTCCCGCCTCCGTGGGTTACTGGGAGGAGGGAATGAACACGCACTAAGGCAGCTGAGCCGTGATTCATAACGTGCCTCTGCTCCTCAGGTCACCCCCTGCCCCGTCCCCTGGGGCCCAGCGTCACAGCCTCGTTCCCTGCAAGCCAGCACCTGAACCGTTCCCGGAGCTCCCAGCAATGACACTTCTGCCCCGTAGGACGTCAGCAGAGCTCAGTGTCCCCATCAGGGTCCTCTCTGCTGCCTGGCACGAGATGTCCTGCTCCCCTGGCCGGCTTGGGCCTGGGCAGCTCCTGTGTCCCAGCCCCTCCGCTGCCAACTCCTGCCTTTTGGCTGCCGCTCCTGACCTCGTGAATGCGGTGTGTTTTGGTCTTGCAGCAAGAAGGAAAAATAAAAGGGTGGGTATGGGAAGAGGGAGAGGGTGGAGGAGGGAAAAACCCTTCAGCCGAGGGAGCCGCCTGTACTGGCCAGTTCCAGGAATGTGTTCGGGACATCGGTGCCAAAGCAGTGACCCAGGCGAGGCGGCCGGTTTGGAGAAGGGAGAGGCCGGCTCCAGGACGGGCTGCCTCCCGCCGCCACTGCCTCTGCTGACTCATCGCGGCTCCAGCTGGCAGGAGCCTCTTCTGGGGATGGTTGTTGCTAAGATTCCTCAGAGATGACTGATTGCTTCTCCTGGAGCTTGCTGAAAACATGTTTGTAGCCTGCACGCAAACACATACACTCCTGTGGGCTCGCACGCTCGCCAGATACCTACACATGCGTGCTGGTGTGGGTGCGCACGCAACAGGCCTCCTGTTCCCATCGTCTTCATGACACTTAGGAAGAAAGCCTGCACACACGAGTGGGCCAGTGCCTGCCCCCACGACAGGGGCAGAGACACGCCAGGTTGTCTGCAGACAGGAACGCAGGCAGTGGGAACCGCCAGGGTCTCGGCCGGCCTCCCTCTGAGGGTGTTTCCAGGTTTCCTGAGACATGCTTGGCCTCTGTCCCGCCTCTTCTCCCTCGATTTCCCCACTTCCTCCCTTCTGCCGTCCTGAACTAATTTCCCCCTCCCCTGGGCCTGCCAGGGTTTTGATGTCTGCTGTTCCAGACATTCCGCTAGGAGCTCAGACCCTCTGGAGCTGGATTCCTGGCCTGGAGCTGGTGCCCTCTGGGCAGGGCTTCTTTGGGAACCTCACTGCCTCTGTTTTCCCTGCAGAGAGGGGACAGCTGTGCGGACGCGTGGATGGAAGTCCTTTCTCTGGGCTCTGCTGCTGCCGGGATTTGGGATTCGATGTCTGCTCCTCCTCTGGAGCCTTTGCTGGGGGGTGGCCCCCAGAGCTTCATGCACAGCAGGCAGCCCGGGCTCCAGCCTCCAGGGCATGCGGCCAATGCTGTGTGTGACCTTGCTCACTTTGCCTTTTTGCTGCCTTGGTTTCCCCACCTGCTGGGCTGAAATGGGACTCCTTGCTGAGCCTGCCAGGGCTTTAACGCGACAGGGCTTGGCAGGCGCTTGGGCTCTGGGCAAGGTTGTTTGTCACGGGTTCCTGAGCGAGGGGGAGGGGCAGGCGGCCGTGCCAGGGCGCACCAAGCTCCCCCTCTCACCAGCTCTCCCGGCTCAGGCTCGAGCCTGGCTGCTTAAAAAGGGACTCGCCTCGGGTCTACCCCGGGAGTGATTCAGCGGCGGTTGCTAAGGAAGGCCCGGACCCGGCCTCGAGGGACGAGCTGTGGCCAGCCTGGATTCAGCAGGCTCAGCAAGGCTCACACCAGACACAAGAAAAATATCCGTCTGTGCTCAGGATCCTCATTCCTAAAATAAAGACAAGGCTGGCTCCGAGGTGCCTGCTGGTTTTGACATGCGACGATGCGGGGAGGGGGTGGGACGTAAGCGGGCAGAGCGAACGAGGGAAATAAAAATGAGCTGCACAAAGAGAAGGCTTTGTGCGGATGTCAGACAGCCTAACGGGAGCTCCGGATGGCAGGAGCTCTCCGCAGGATGTGAGTTTCGTGTTGTGTCACAAGAATAAACAATCGCAGGGCAGGAGAACACGCAGCACCTGGTTCTGAGGACACCAGCCTTCATGCTCGAGACCCATCAGTCTCTTGCCCGGTGCCCCCAGCCTACCCGTGCTCCCCACTCCAGCCATCAGACAAAGCTGGCACCTGACAACTGTCCTATTTGCATCAGGAGGGGGCCAGAGCTTCTAGATGAGTTGCTTGCTGGCCAGGTGTGGGAATTACAAGGTGAATCAGTAAAAAGGGGAGCTTGTGAACCAGGCACGCAGTTCTGGGGTACGCTCTGGGCCTCAGTAGCCCTGTCTAGAGGAGGCAGACAGGCAGGGGGCTCCTGCTGGCTGGGAAGCAAGCAGACAATAATTACAACGACGCTCTTTGATCCAGCCTTTCCTGCATGCCAGGTAGCTTTCTTCGTTTGACGCGTGTACCCATCCATCCCACCTTCACAACAAGCCCCTGAGCCAGGTCGTGCCATCATCCTTGTTTTCAAAGATGTGGAAACTGAGGCCCAGAGATGGTAAGAAGCATCTTGGAAGTGAACAGGGCCAGGATTGCAGCCATAGATTGTTTCCAGAGACCAGCCTTTACCGCTTCCTTTCATTGTCTCTGCCTGGTTGTTATGCTCCAGGTTTGCACAGCGACACCAGGCTCACCGCCTCCCCTTCCCCACTGTGGGCACAGGCAGGAGGGGGTAAGGGCTGCTATTCCCTTTCCAACGCCCCTTCTGCCTCCGACCTCTGGGAGCTCCCTCAGCAGCCCAGGCCAGCCTCACAGCCACTTTTATTAACTTGCTCACTGCTGAGTGACCAAGGCTGAATTCAACCCTTAAAACCTTTTCTTCCCTGCTCTGTACAGCATGAGGCCTGCGGGACCCCTTGGTTCTTTGCTGCTCTGACGTCCAACATGCCTTAGAAACTCCTTCCTTCTAGGGCTCCCAAGCACCAACTTGCAGATGCTGCCAACATCCCTGGTCACACACACACACATACATGTGCTCACACATGCACACACCTGCCTTCGGGCCCAAGGTCTTGAGCAGAGTTCCGGACACTCGATGCAAATTGGTCAGAGCTTCCGGGAGTTTCCCAGGTTTTTTTTTTTTTTAGGTCAGGAATGACCAGGGAGCGGCCACCCTGTACAGTTGTCACCGGTTTTCACAGCCAGCATTGTGTTCAGTGCACACATGTGTGTGGTTGCTCAGAAGCCTGTCTTCCCTCCTCATATAGACTGTCATACCTTTGAGAGCAGGATGTTTTCTGCTGGTCCCCGGAGCGCCAGATACCATGCAGCCTCTAGCTGGCGATCGGTTTGGATTTGTGCCTTGATGGGTACAGGAAAGACACCAGGTGATGGATGCATCTGGAGGAGCCTTCCAAAAGCCATGACCCAGACCAAACGCCATGGCGTCCTATCTAAGCCGGCTCCTCACTCAGGCGGGCAGGCGTCCCACCCCGCCTAACACCCTGCCTTCCCTGGGTCCCGCCTCCCCCCTACCTTCCTTTCCATCTCACACTCAGAGCCTTGATGCACTCACTGAACGGCTGCCTTTCCCCCTTTGATGTTTCTTCAAGGTGAAAAGCGAGACGGAGGCCTCTGAGTGGCTGAGGAGAGGGAAGGACTTGGCCTTGGAGGGGCTGGCCCCAGGTCTGGGAGGACACCCCCCTCCTCATGGGACCTTCCCTCCCTTGAGGTCCAACTGGGGCACCAGTCGTGCCAGAACTGCAGCTGAACCTCTGTGCTCCGGTGGGATGGGTCTGAGGAACGTAAAGTGGTCCAAGTCCTTCCACCGCCAGGTCCACGGTCTCCTGCGCGTGGAGAGTCAGGGTGCAGAGGCTGGAATCTGAGGGCCCAGGGAGGAGGGCAGGGACGTGCCAATTTCTGGGCGACATGCCTCAGGACTTGGGTTCGGCTGGAAATGACCAGTTGGAGGCTTCTAGCCCTGCCTGACCTTGAACTGGCTTTGCTTGGGGGTGAGGGCCGGGGATCTGCTGTCTGATGAAAGCAAGCGGCTTCCCCAGTCTCTGGGTACAGCGTACACAGCCAGCCAGGGACCCTCTCTGTGCGGGGTGTGCGGGTAGCCCCAGGCAGCGGAGTAAGCTCCTGGGTGGAGGCATGCTGAGGATGCAGGGAGCCTCCAGTGCCACCCAGTGGCTTGCTGGGGTGGGAAGGCGTAGCCTGCACACAGGTTGGGAATTGTTCTCACTCCCAGCATTCATCTCTTTTTAAGCCTGGGAGAGACACCTCTGACCACAGTTCACAGACCATGATGAATGTCTTCGCAAGGGTTCTTCGCTGGCCTTGAGGCTGGGGGTACAGGGCACTGCTCTGCTCTCCCTGGGCCCGCCTCTGCGTCCCGGTCCCCAGGGTGGCAACTGTGCCAGAGAAAGCCTCTGCCATCGCCCTTCCTCCTGCTGGCGACACAACGACACCTGGTGGGTCTTCAGCGCCATCACAAGGAGAGCCCAGAGGCCACTCACAGGCTGAGCATCCCACAGGACCCCGGAGGGGGAGGGACGCCACTGCTCCTGGGCCGCTGAGCTAGTCCACCCCCCAGGGGCTAACACCCACTGGGCGCTGGGGGCAGGAGGTGAGTCTTGGCAGGATTCATTTCCCCGTCACGCAAGCACTGCCGGGGGGCCTGGCCAGGTTGCAATGGCTGGCATTTGGCCACCAGAGTTGGATGACGATTCCTGAAAGGCCTGGGAGCCACTGGGCTGGGGGTGAGCCCTCAGTTCCAGTGCCTGGCGAGGTCTGGCACAAAGCGGGTTCAGGGTCGAGTTGGAATCCATGCCAGGCCCTGAGCCGGGGGTGCACACCGAGGGGGACCCTGGGGTGGACCGATTCCACACAGTTCTCGCACCACCCACACCAAGCGCGGCCACAAGAGCCACAGAAAGAACTGGAAGGGTTTTGCACAGCGTTTGTCGCCCACCTCTTACTGTCACGGTGTGTCTTAGGCAGGGTCACACGGCGACTGAGCGGAACAGAGAGGGCCACGGCGACAGATGGCTGTGAGGAGCTGGAGCCCAAGTTCATGCCACAGCACAGCCTTGGCCAGGGACTCAATGCCAGGCTGAGAGGCCATTGCGTTTATTCGTGCTGATCTCACCCGTGATCCTGGGCAGCGTTTTCCTTCACTGCTTTTCTCCGTTTCTCAGAGTCGAGGTGTGCTGGGCTCAGATGGCTGGGGTTGGAATTCAGTTTCAGAGTATCTGCGTGAGCTTGGTTCCTTACCCTTGCTGTGCCTCAGTTGCCTCATCTGTACAGGGTTATACTGCTGCCTACTTCACAGGGTCCTGTGAGGACTCAGCGAGCCAAGGCAGGGAACGTGCTTAGAACAGCGGTGCCTGCTAGAAGTTAACCGCTGAGAACCCTGGGCTGATAACTATCTTCCCACTCTCACAGCAGGGAGCTCCGGGGCCTTCCTGTGGGGGTGGAGGGGGGCGTGTCCTGATCAGCTCCGGTGCTATCATATCAACATGCCACAGACTGGTGGCTTCAACAACAGACTTTTGTTTTCTCACAGTTCTGAAGGCTTCAAGTTCAAGAGCAGAGTGCCAGGCTGGCCGGGTTCTGGTGAGAACCCCTTCCTGTGTGCAGACAGCTGCCTTCCCGCCGTGTGCTCACACGGCCTCTCCGCAGTGCGCATGCTCAGAGAGCTCTCTCTCTTCCCTCTTCTTATCAGGACGAGGGCCCCATCCTTTTGACCTCATTTAACCTTAATTACTTCCCGAAGGCCCTGTCTCCACACACAGTCACACTGGGGGTGATGGCTTCAACACATGACTTTGGGGGTAACACCATCCAGTCCATAGCAGAGAGGAGCACTGCGCCAAGAACCCCAGCACCGTGGGCATGGAACCCATCATAGGAAGACCCTTCTTGGCCCCGTGGCCGGGGCTGGTTTCCCAGTCAGCAGCGTGCGTGGGGGAAGGACAATTTCAACTTGTCAGGCATCAACCTGGCCTGGTGGGCTGTTCTTAGCCCCAGGTCTCTGCGATCCCAGGGCCCAACCTGCCATGAAGGGGTGAGTATTGAGGGCACAGCCCATGCTGATGTATACCATACCCTGAACACCCCTGCTTCCCACCTTTGGGGAGCGCTGGCCTCAGGCTGTGCCTGACAGATTCCACCTGCCTGTTTCTCAGGGAGCCATGTGACTGGGGCAAGGGCATCATTTTGCTAAGGCTGCTATCAAATTTGAGCTTGAAAAAGGTCCAAGGTGGCACTGGGCCAAAGGTTCGGCTGAAGTGGAGAGACTGTCAAAACACATGGCAGGAGAGATGTGCCGGGGTTTTGGGGCTTGCTGGCTCAAGCTGGTAGATTCTATCCCTCTCCTAAGGGTTGTATTTTAGGACTGTTTGGGTTATAAGTTAAAGATGAACTTAAGCAAAAAGGGAATTTATTAATCCACCTAAAGTCATCACCTTCAGGCACACTTTGATCCAGGGGTTTAAACAATGCCATCGGGGCTTTATCTCCCCATTGTCTTGCTCTGTACGCTGGCTTTAGTCTGTAGATGGTCTCTCTTCCTGTGTCAGGACGCAGACAGCTGGTGTCCTTAGACACATCTTTCCAGCCAAATGAGCCCCTGGAAACATCCTTTCTTGTCTTTCCACTCTTCATATCTTAGGGAAGAGTCTCACCCGGCATGCTGGGGACCAAGTCCATTAATGAACCAATCCGCACAGGGCAGAGCCTCTGACTGGGAGACCTGGGCCACTTGCCCACCCCTATGTTCTTGGAAGGATGTAGGGCAACATGATTGACAACTTGCATCAGTACCAACTGGGAAGGGAGAGAAGCTCTGCAGGGAGCCTTGAGGAGGGGGAGGGGAGGGGAGTTCGTTATGCAAAGCCATGGCTGCCACTCTTCTCAGAGGAGCTGGCCCAGGAGCACTTTCGTCTTCAAACCAGAAGGTTAGTCCAGGAATGTTGAAATTTATCAGGTCCACCCCCAGCTCACTTGACAAGCGAGAGCGCTGAGGCCAAGGTAAGTGCTTTGCTCAAAGTCACCCTCTGTTCTCCTCCAAAGGCATGACATCATTCCTGGCTCATCTCTAATGATCCCAAGTCAAGAGCCAAGTGCAGTGGCTGAAGGGCTGTCTGAGGAGCCCCTCCTCCCCCAGAGGAGCTCAGCGGAGAGCCAGGAGCTGAGGAGGGCATGGCAGGAGGCTCCCTGCCGATTCGCCCAAGGCACTGGTCTGCCTGGCTGCTTGCCCTTCTCAGGGTTCTAGGCCAAGAGCTCCCACCCCTCTCTGCCTGCCGAGGCCAAAGAGACTGCAAATGGCTGTCAGGACCCGAGAAGGTGTGGCTGGCAGACTCGCTAAGGATGAGAAGAGATTACACAATAGCGAATTAACCTCACGGGTGTCTGTGTGATTCATCTGAGGGCCTGAAAGTCGTGCTGACCTCCAGCGGGAGGTGGTGTGTGGGGTGGGCTTGGAACAGCCTCGGAAATGCTGGGCAGCATGGGATGCTCAACCTAAACCATTTCAGGTGTCCTCTTTTTGTTGTTGTCGTTAATCCTCACCCAAGGATATTTTTTCCATTGATTTTTTTTTTAGAGGGAGTGAAGGGAAGTCAGAGAGGGGAGGGAGGGGAGAGAAAGGAGAGGGAGGAGAGAGAGAGAGAGGGAGGGAGAGGGAGAAGGAGAGAGAGAGAGAGAGAGAGAGAGAGAGAGAGAGAGAGAGAGAGAGAGAGAGAGAGGGAGATCCATGTGAGAGAGACACATCGATTAGTTGCCTTCCAGGACTGGGGCTGAGGATTGAGCCTCCAACCCAGGTATATGCCCTTGACTGAAAATCGAACCTGAGACCCTTTGGTCTATGGGCTGACACCCTAACCACTGAGCAAACTGGCCAGGGCTTATTTTATTTTTTAACCACCCATTTACACAACTGTTTTTTTAAAAATATATTTTTATTGATTTCAGAGAGGAAGGGTGAGGGAGAGAGAGATAGAAACATCAATGATGAGAGGTAATCATTGACCAGCTGCCTCCCTTCCCTCCCCCCGCACTGGAGATCGAGTCCACCACAACCCAGACATGTGCCCTTGACTGGAATTGAACTTGAGACCTTTCCGTCTGCAGGCAGACGCCCTATTCACTGAGCCAAAACCAGTTAGGGCTGCACATACTGTTTTGTAACCTGCTTTTCTCCCCTCTCACCCAATTATATATCTTGAACATCTTTTCAGGTTATTAACTATTCTTCTACCAAGAAATGTCAATGGCTGCCCAGTGTTCCATAAATAAACCGTGATTTATTTAACCAGTCTATTGATTGCTGGACATTTTGTACCTCATTCTTGACCTTGTTTGAGTCCTGGCTCTCTACCTAATCACTGTGTGATATCAAGAGAGTCGCCTCCTGTTTCTGAGCCTGGTTTGCTCCTCCATTCATTGAGTCATCTGGTGCCCCATGCCCTTGGGCACTGCTTTGAAGATCCCACAGTGGTGTGTGATGCAGTGCTTGGCACAGTTCCTTGGCCAACTGTATTTTCTCAACATGAGTCTTCATCCTTTTCTCTGTGGCTCCTTCTTCCACTTGTTCAGGAGCTCGGGTTCATCCTGGCCATGCTGGGGGATTGCCCCGGCTCTTCCCAGGACGGTGACTCTCCATGTGCAAGTCTGCCTCCCGCTGGCCAGGCTCTCACCTGCCTCCCTGTTGCAGGTGCGAGAGCTGTTATCAGGGACTGGAAACTAGCACCTGCTGGGGCTGGACCAGGCTAGCTGCTTCCGTGGCTGTGTTTGGACCAGGTCAGACCTCGTAGGGAAGACCTTTGGGGATGGCTGTGATATGCATCTCCTGGGCCAGCGGGAATGGCTGCCCATTCGCTTTTCCAACAGGAGTGCAAAGGTTGGCTCAGGTCCCTGGGCCCGTGATGGGCTATGTGTTCCCACCTTGATGTCCAGGAATGTGACCATCCTGGACAGCAGCCATGGTCCCGGAGCCTCGCACACCTGCCGAGGGCCAATCTTTCCAGGGCCGTCCCTGGGAGAACGTATGAAGTCTGATCCTGCCTTGTTTCTCCCGCCAGGCTTCCCTTGGCCAGTGGTCGGCCCCGCTGCTCCCAGCACCCACTTCCTCCACAGAATGAAATGCCCAGGCCCATGTCCAGGTTCCGAAAGAGGCCTCTCCCCCAAGGCATCCTCTTACAATAGAATGCAGGCCCTCAGGAACCCAAGCTGAAAACCGAGTACAGGCCCTGCATACATTTCCTCCCAGGTCTTCCACACTTATTCTCCCAAGCACACCCACATTCACTCACACACTCACCCCCCTCACTTACACACACACACACACACACACACACACACACATGCACACACAACCACCCTAAGCAGGTGCCAGACAGCAGTTAATTTAACTCAGCTTAGGTTTTTGGTCCTGGTGAGACCCCTGATGCCAGACCACAGTCCATCTTTTCTAATTATGACTCAATTTTCCGTACTCCTTGCGGGGGGGGGGGGGGGGGCGGACGGGGGGGGGGGGGGGAGAAAGGGCCTGCTGTGCAAATGAGAAATGAAGCAGAGGCCCGCCCACCGTGACCCCATCTGACTGTCTGCACCACCAGGGCTCTGATGAGGTAAGACTCTCTCCCCTCCGGTGGACCTCAGCTCCTGGCTCAAGGTGCTGGAAGAGGCAAGCAAAGGAAGTGGGAGAAGTGACCGGGAGGGGAGGCAGGTGGGGCCTTGGGAAGGAGGCAGGATGGCAGATGGGCCTCCAAGTACTGAGAGGATCTAATCAGACAAGGCATAGACATCCATCCCCAACAAGTTCAGAAATAATACAGAATCAGCGTAGAAATCCTTACAATTGAATTGAACTCGTTAATGAGGGCCTATTGGGCACTGTCGGAGGATGCTAAAGAGAGGAAACAAGTCCCCTGTGTTCCATCCTCACCAGGACAGCGCCCTCACCCTTAACTGGCCCCCAAGGTCATCGGCTGAGATGCAGAGACTCCTGGAGCTATCAGCTCTGCTGCTGTTGTTGTGGTTCCTTTAGTAGCATCTCTAATTTGGGACAAGGGATTTCCAACCCATTGTAGGCCTGGAAACTGGTTAAGGGAGCTTGAGCTTGCCGTCTGGTTCCTAAGTAAGAAAGAGGTGCCGAGGCTGCCCCATGGGCTACGATGAGTCAAGTGCATGAGCTCTGTGAGCCTGACCTAACGGGGGTGGGGCTCCCCAGCTCTAACAAAGGCAGGGAGGTGCCAGTGACAGGGATCCTGGGCTTTCAAGAGGGGTGTCCAGATACCAAAAAGAGACTGGTGCTTGAAGGGCGGCTCCCTCCCTCCCCGTTCGACTCTGGCCTGCGTCTCTTCTTTGGTTTCTGCCTATTCTGTTTGGCGATTCGATCCTGGCATCTTTGGCTTCTGCTCCCGATTCCCAGCCACCTCCATGCTTTACTCTGCTCTGAGATTTGGCTCCTCCTGGCCCTCACCCTGCAGCCAGGCAGATGGAACACTAGGCTTCTCTCTCTTCCTTCTAGGTTTTCCACGATGTGAGAAGGCAAGGGGTTGCCCTGGGGACTTCTGGGCCGGCAAGGCTTTACCATGTTTGGGGTGGGGATGCGCTGTATACGCAAGGTGCCAACACTCTGTTCTTGGCCCCGAGCTTGCTCATTCCAAATCTTTTAGGACTTCTTTGGTTGCAAGTGATGGAAATGAACTCTGGCTGAGCTGAGCAAAACAGGAAATAAATTCTATGGAAAGACCCCAGTGGTATCTCAAGAATCCCAGGACAGGCCTGTCACTGGGCCTCAAGAATGCTCTGAGGCCAGGGAGGGGTTCCAGAGGGAGCACAGTCCTTCCCCCTCTACCCTCTGCCCTCTGCCCTCTGCTTCCTGCCTCTCCCTCCCCATCTGTTGCCCTGCTTTCTGGGATGTATAGAATCGGGGGAGGAAACGCAGTGGAAACAACAGCAGCTGGGTTTCCATGTCTTCCATTCAAAGGAGCAACCAGCCTGTGTGGAACCTCTTGGTTCTGATTCACACTTCCTGGGGGAGGACTTCCTTTGTAGGTATGCAAATGAAACACCAGGGATGCAGGGTGACATTTATCTTGATGGCTGAGACAGGACACTGAAAGAGAGCTTGTCAAACATGCAGAGGGAGAGCTTGTTTATAAACTTACTTTTATTTTTTGTTAATATTCACCTGAGGATATTTTCTCCCCCATTGATTTTTAGGGAGAGTGGAAGGGAGAAGGGAGGGAGGGAAGGAGGGAGGGAGAGAAACATCGATGTGAGAGAGACACACTAATTGGTTGCTTCTTGCACATGCCCTAACTGGGGCCGGTGACCTAACCTGCAACCCAGGTATGTGCCCTTGACTGGGAATTGAACCCATGACCCTTTAGTGTGAGGGCCGACGCTCTATCCACTGAGCCACGCCAGCTGGGGTAAGAGTACCAGTTTTGAGTGATGAGCTGTGAGCGGCCAGACTGGGTTGAAATGAAAGCAGAGACACTCTATAGGGTAAGTCTGTGATGGAGAGAGAGGAGTGGCTAAATCCTCAATCCAACATACTTTTAGGGGAAATTACTATTGCTCCAGTTCCTAAGGAGTTCCCCTTCCGTGGAGGAAGTTAGACAGAAAATGACAGTACTAAATTGGGCTGCCTGGACAGTGGTTTAGATAGGGCCCTGTGCATGCCAGGGAGAGGAGTGGCTAACGGTCAGGTCAATTCGCTCAGGAAAAGCTGGAGGAGGGCACATCGCTCGAACTGAGCCTTGATGGATGGAGGAAACATTGGTTGGCCCGCAGAGGGGAGAAGGACATGCCTGAGTTCATGGGAAGCCCTGGGAGTCTTGGGTGACTACAAATCACATCCGTGGGAGGGTTTCTCCTTCCCCTTTTCTCATAGTCCCCTCTCTTCATAGCTCCACTCATAGTTTCCTATCACTGCTGTAACCAATCACCACCCATTTAGTGGCTCAACACAACACACATTTATCCTCTTACTACTCTGGAGGCCAGAAGTCCGAAATGAGTCTAACGGGGCTAGCCTCCAGGGAGGGAATCCATTTGGCTGGAGGAGAATTTGCTTCCTTGCCTTTCACAGCTCCTAAGGCCGCCTGCACTCCTTGGCTCGTGGTTCCTTCCTCCATCTTCAAAGTGCATCCTTCCAACCTCTGCTTCTGTCCTCATCTCCTCTTCTGTCCTTGACCTTCTTGTCTGACCCCTGGGATTACACGGAGCCCACCTGGATCTTCCAGGATCATCTCATCTCCAGATCCTTAATCTCTCCAGCCAAGCCTGCTTTGCCATGGAAGGTAATAAATTCACGGCTTCTGAGGATTAGGATATAGACATCTTTGGGATGGAGGGGTGGATTGTGTGGCCTGCCAGAGCCTTTTTCACCACCCTTCTCACTTTCCTCCCTGCTGGAGGCAAGGCCACCCGTCTGATTGGAACAGCATGACTCTTCTGGGAAGGGCACCTCTCAGCTATGGTAGGGGCAGCTGGTGCTCCACTTCGGGCTGCCTTGCATTGAGCAGACTGAAAAGGTCTTCTCAGGCTGTCATGTCCAGTAGGCCCTTGTTCCCTGGGGCCTGGTTTCTCCAGCTCTGATTGGAGGGGTTGTGTGGGGTATAGATTGGAGGAGGCCCCTCCAATTCTGCATCCAGCTCTGTGTTCATAAAGCACATCCTGTGTGCAGCTCCCTGCTCAGCTCCTCCTGGTGTTTTCTTTTATTTTTATTTTTTTTTTATATATTTTATTGATTTTTTACAGAGAGGAGGAGAGAGGGATAGAGAGCTAGAAACGTCGATGAGAGAGAAACATCAACCAGCTGCCTCCTGCACACTCCCCACCGGGGATGTGCCTGCAACCAATGTACATGCCCTTGACCGGAATCGAACTTGGGACCTTTCAGTCCTCAGGCCGACGCTCTACCACTGAGCCAAACTGGCTTCGGCCTGGTGTTTTCTTAATGGGCTAACAGCCCAGGAGGAGCCGATGTGAGTGCAGGGTTTCCTCATACCTGCCACAACCCAGGCTCATGAGACCCCTAAAGGCGCAAAGGCATCTGGGAGGTGTGAGAAGGAAGTACAGAGCCCAGAGCAAGGGCGGTAACCTCCACCATTGTCTTCCACGCAATGGAGACACAATGGAGTTTTGTGTTCCACCCGGGACTCCATTTTAAAGCCGATCCTTGGAGTGTATCCAGGAGGAGAGGAGAAGCATGTCACCCGATGAGCAATTACAGGAAGTGAGAGAAGAATGAACATGTGTTGGGAGTCTATAAACCTTAAGGTATTTTGCATGGAGGTGCTCTACTCACTCTAAACACCCTTGAGAGAAGCACATTCATCCTCTTTAAACAAATTGAACTTAAGAATATCTCCTGAAGTCACACAGGTAAGAAAGGAGTGGGGCTGGACTCAGAGCCTACGGGACCCCCTTTCCTGGCCTACCCCAAAGCCAGGACCTCAGCTTTGCCACAGTGCTGCCTCTCCAGAGAAGCTAAACTTTGGAGAAAGCTTTTGAAGCAGTTGCGCTTTGCCTACCCAAAGCCTGTCCTCCCTTTTGTTCTTTAACAATAGCACCATCCTTTTATTTGAGGCAGCAATGAGTGCAGAGTTAGACAAATAAAACAAAAGATGTACTTTTTTGCAGCCATCGGAGGCCATTAAACACAATGCTGGCCGTTGTGGCATCAACAGAAGTCTGCTGGGTGTTTCTGCGGAACTCATGTTTCCTTGAACTTTTCCTTTCCTTTCTTCCTGTGTGGAGTGTGGATTGGAGTCTGGAGGTGGAGCAGCCACCTTGCAACTGTGAGGCAACCATAGAGATCAATGCTACCTATTAGGGAGGGTGGAGCAGAAAGACAGAAAGGAACAGGGACATGGAGGACCTCACAGAGCTGCTATGCCAGCTCCAGGCCGGCAGCCAGGCCTATTGTGATGTCACGAAACATCTCCCCGTGCATTTGGTCAAGCCGCTGACGTCTGGTTTCTATTTCATGCAGCTGCACTCAACCTCTGCTAGTAAAAAGGGACACGGCATCTCCCCTCAAAGGCCCGCAGGACTTTCTTGGGAAGTGGGTTTGGACGTTTCCTATGTTTCCAGGGACTGTGGGAAGCTACAGGGGAACAGAAACTGGCTCAGTTGGAGGGAGGAAGAACCTTCCGGCTATGCTCTTGGTTCGGGCTCAGTGGAAAAGTTGACGGGGAGCCAGGGACAGTCCACCCCATGGGAGAGTTTGAGCAGAAACTGAATGACCCCCAACTGGGGCCCAATGGAGATCAGGTTTGGATCAGATACAGGCTGACCTAGACTGCATGCACATATGTGAGCATATGTGAGGCTCAGCTACGACATCATCACATGACCTTCCTAATTATGAATCTGGAGGACTGTGCAGTGGGCCTTTTTCCTGATGCACATGTAAGGGAATAAGCCTTCCTTGATAAAAATAAAATAAAATAAAATAAAATAAAATAAAATAAAATAAAATAAAATAAAATAAAATAAAATAAAATAAAATAAAATAAAATAAAACACACAACTCCCAGCTCTGGGCTAGCCTGGGAAAGAGAATCCCAGAGGCTAAGAAGTCATGGCTGGATGAGATAACCTGGCTGCTATGACTCCAGGAAAGTGAGTCATTCACAACGCTCTCAGTTATAAATGGCATAACCCCTCTCCCCCCAAAAGGGAACCTAAAGACTTAGTTAACGAAAGTCTTAGGGCATGTTGTTTTCAGGCATGGCTGCATTCAGGTGCACAGATGACGCATCAGGAACATTTTTCCTTCCGTCTCTCTGGGCTGCTTTTCCTTGGGCAGGTCTCATTCTCAGGCAGCTCTTCACTTAACTGTGGCCAGACAGCTATCAGCACTTTTGCTGAGTGACCAGCAGCTAGCAATCCCAGCACTGAGATGGTACCATTTCTCCAGTCACTCAGCAAAAGTGCCCACTACTGGTCAATTGTAGTGGTCAAGGACACACAGTGCTCCCATGGGATAGGCCTAAATGCTACCCCCTGCAGCCTGGCGGAGGGGTAGCCCTACACGGCCTCCAGCAAGCTTTCAGTGTGGCTGATGTTGGTTCCGTCCCCCAAGCTGCTGCAGAAACCTGCTCTCACCAAACACTTCTGGAGGCTCTTGGTTTGCCCACCACCCTCTTCCTCTTTGAAGGTGGAGGCAGTTCAGGCCATCCCAGCATGCTGGGATCCTGCCTCCACGGGGCTGTGCTCCCCATGCTGCTCCCACCAGCTGGCTCTTGACCTATCCCAGTTCTCTGCCCAACATAAGCCATCCCTGTCAAAACAACCCTTCAAGATGCCCCCTCCTCCCCATTCCCGCCACCCTTGCCTTGGCTCCGACCATGACTCCTCTCTCCTGGAGTCTCCTCACGAATCTCTCTGCCTGTAGGCTAACCACCCACCTACAGCAGCTTTAATACCTCTCTGGAATCTGGGACACTCCTCCTTCTACTAGTAATTCCTCTCCCTCTGAGTGTAGGCGCAACTTCCTTCTAACGGAGACAACACAGCAGAAGTGCCTACGTGGTTATGTCATAAACACAGTGTGGCTTCCTTTGTGTTCTGTTGGATTGCAGCTGGGTTATAGCTGCCACACTACGAGGGGCCCTAAGGGGAGGGAGCCTTCCGCCAACAGCACAGAGTGAGCCGTCTTGGAAGCAGATGGTCCAGCCACACTCAAGCCTTCAGAGCTCGACCGCAACTTCAGGAAAGACCCTGATCTAGGACCCCCCACCCAGGCTGCTCCCAGACTCCTGACCCTCAGAAACCAGGTCGGGTCCTAAATGCTCATTGTTTTCAGTTATTAAGTTTTAGAGTAATATGTTATGCAGCAATAAATGACAGGCACTGGTAACAAATGCCCTCCAAGCCACCACCAAAGCAATCTTTCTAAAATGAAAATCCCATCAAGCCATTTTCCTTCTCAAATCCTTTTGTGAACCCACACTTTCTTTCTTTTTTAAAAATATATTTTATTGACTTTTTTTTACAGAGAGGAAGAGAGAGGGATAGAGAGTTAGAAACATCAATTAGCTACTGGGGATGTGCCCGCAATCAAGGTACATGCCCTTGACCAGAATCAAACCTGGGACCTTTCAGTCCGCAGGCCAACGCTCTAGCCACTGAGCCAAACCGGTTTCAGCTGGACCCACACTTTCAAGGTGAGGTCCTACCTCCGTCATGCAGCAGACAAGGCCTCCATGTGACCTCCACGTGGCCTCCCTGCTGGGCTCTTGGGCATCAGTCATTCCCCACAATCCTCTTCACACCGTCACAGAGACTCCAGGCTCTTCCCTCACCAGGCCCTGCTCTCTTTGACTCTTGTCCACGTTGTTCTCTGCCTGGATTAGCCCCAGAATTCCCTCTTCCTTTAACTAACTAACCAACCAATTAACCAACCATTTAACAAACAAGAGTGGCTTAGGCTCTGCTGCATCCTGAGCGCTGCTCACTCTTGGGGCCTATGGCAGTCAGACTGTGGTTGACCCACGTCTCCTTGTGTTTTAACCAAGAGAATGTGGCCAAGGGTGCGGGGACAGGTATGTGAGGGTACCTGGAAACGAATTCCTGCTCAGAAACCCTTGTGGCTTGTCCCAGAGATAACCAAGAGGTGAGGGTTGGTTTTGGCTTGCTGACACATCACTCTGTAATTGCTCTCAAGTTGGCTCACGTCTGTGCATCTTTTTCCGTAATATAAGCTCCTAGGTGATATCCATTTATTTCATTCCCCTCCTCCTCTGCCACGCCCACTCCTCCTGCTCTTCTTCCATGCCTGGTGCCCAAGGCATGCTCAGCCAATGAGAGCAGGGGGAGGACTGAGTGAGGAAGAGCTCGGGTGATTTGCTGACTCAGAAAGGGGAGCCACCACCTCTGTTCCCCCACTTGTCACACAGGGTCTTGTCACCCCACTGTTTGAGGTCAGGTTACCTAGATGCAGAGGTCTGATTCGAGGATTCCTGTGCAAGTCAATTTTTTAAAAATATATTTTTTTTATTGTTTAAAGTATTACATGTAGTAGTACATATATCTCCTTTTCCCCCCCTTGACCTACACCCAGCCTCCCATACCCCCTGTCGCATGCCCTCATCCCACCACCCCAGTGTCTTGTGTCCATTGGTTATGCTTATGTGCATGCATACAAGTCCTTTGGTTGATCTCTTTACCCCCCTCCCCAACACTCCCATGCTTTCCCGCTGTAATTTGACAGTCAGTTCGGTGCTTTACTGCCTCTGTATCTATCTTTTTGTCATCAAGTTATAATGTTCTTTATTTTCCATAAATGAGTGAGATCATGTGGTATTTTTCTTTCATTCCTTGGCTTATTTCACTTAACATAATGCTCTCCAGGTCCATCCCATCAGCAGATGAGTGGATTAGAAAACTATGGTACATCAACACAATGGAATACTACGCAAGTCAGTTTTTGAGGGAGGCTCTCAGGCGAACTTGTAAGGGAGTGAGGGAAGCAGGAGGGGACAAGGAAGATGCTTGGCAAACAGGTGGGTTCCGCTGGGTCTCTCCCCAGCCTGTCCTCAGAGGGCTCTGGGGTAGGAATGGCACCACCAAGTTTGTCCCTCCAGAGGCAATAAGTCTGGCTTTTGTGCCCCAGTTGCCTTCAGTTATTGACTCTGTCCACAAATAACCCACATTGCAGGCCAGGCAGCTCCTGCAGACCGGGGCAGCTCTCAGGAGAAGAGGTTACAGCAGCTGGGGTCACTACGCCCGTCCAGCAACTTGGATGTGCAGCTCCTGGCCGGAAGCTGTCCCTCTGGGCCCACTGTACCCAAGGGTTAAGGTTGCCAGGAACCTCTCACACTGGGGGTTGAGAGCTCAAAACAGGCGTCCATTCTACCCATGGAACTGTTTATGAAGAAAGACTGTCGTGAATAATGTCTCCCCCTACCATCCCCGCAGTTATGTCCACCTGGAACCTCAGAATGTGACCATAATTGGAAACAGGGACTCTGCAGATGTGATACGTTAAGGGTCTAAGGTATAATCATCCAGATTTAGTGTGGGCCCTGACGGAGGCAGAGTTTGGAGAGCTGTGTCTACAAGGCGAGGAGTGCCCGGAGCACCAGAAACTGGATGGGACAAGGAAAGATCTGCCCCTGGAGTGTTCGGGAGGCGGGAGACACTGGTAGCACTCTGATTTTGGACATCTAGCTTCCTGAGCTGTGAGAGGACGCCTTTCTGTTGTCCTAAGCCACCCAGTGCATGGCCATTGGTTATGGCAGCCCTAAGGCAGGCCTTCAGGCCTTTGTAATGGAACACACACCACCCCAGGCTGGGTGCCTACCTGCCACTAACTTCCTGAGTGACCTGGGCGATCATTTCCCCTCCCCAAGCCTCTGTGTCCTCAGCTGTAACTAGAGAGGAGGGGATCATCGGCCAGTGTTTAAATCTGGTAGGTTCCTGGACTGCAACGTTTTAAAGAAATACAGACCCTAAATGCCCTCGCTAAACCCCGGCGCGGAGTGTGGTCCCAGGTCTGTCTCAGGTGACTCTGACACAGCCGGCAGGTGTCTGCCCCCGAGGCCCCGTTCGCATCCCTGGAAGAGCAGGTTTCAGAGGAAGTGTCCAGCTCTGGATCCCTGAGAAAGACGACTCAGAGGATAGCACGGGAACGCAGGCAGCTGATGGCGCGATCCCACATGGGAACAGAACAGGCTAAGGGCAGAGGTGGCAGGGTGTGTGTGTTCTCACTGCTGTAAAAAATACACACGGGTTTGATTCCCAGTCAAGGGCATGTATGCCAGTTGCAGGCTCAATCCCCAGCCCAGGTTGGGGCGCATGCAGGAGGCAACCAATCCATGTGTTTCTCTCTTGCATCGATGTTTCTCCCCCCCTCATCCCAACACTCCTCCTTCCCTTCCACTTTCTCTGAAAACGAATGGGAAAATATCCTCCGAGGAGGATCAAAACAACAACACGGGCTGTGCAACAGTGCCGGTGTTTGCAGGCAACACCTTTGCAGGGAGGATGGGAGTGGCTGCCTCCAAATGGGGCCCTGCAGGGGGTCGCACACTCCCTTTCCTTTGCCTGCTCTCTGTCTGGTTTGAGTGTCTTATCTTGAGCATGTTTGACTTAAAAAATCAATACATTTTAACACAAACAAAATAAGCTCTGGTGCTTGGACCTGAATGTGAAAGAAGTTTCTTCGCTCCTCCCTTTCCCCACCTGCTGCCAACCCCCTGGGCAGTTCACTGCTGAGTCTGTTTGTGTGTTTGTGTAACTGCCTCCTGTGCTTAGCAGGGGGTGGGCGCTGGGAAGGCTTGGCCTTGGGCTCGGTGCCCGGGTAGGGGGAAGCCTGCCTGAAAGCTAGGAGAGGAGGCTTTCGCATCCACAAGCCATCATGTGTCAGCAATAGACGCAAAGTAGCCACAAGAGGCCAGCTCCATTGAGGAGGTGCCTGGGTAATTTCCTAGCATAAAGCCTTGCGCTCAATTATTATTATTTTCCAATTAGCTACATTGCCAAATGAGTGGTGGAGACAGAAAGTCCTGTGGGTTTTGGGGGGGAAGGATTGTGAACAGGAGGGGGGAGGGAGCCGACCAGGTTGGGGTGTTGCTGGGGGGAGGGTGGGGATGGGGCTTTTTGGCACCCCCTGTGTGCCGGCTCCCTATGTGGTGTGTTTTAATGTCACATGTGGACAGTAAGGTCTCTCAGTCCAAATGAAGGGACATCTGGAGCTGAGTTTCTCCAGCTCTCTGTGGTCCAGACCCAATTGTTTTCTTTTTAATTTCTCATCGATGACGGGCCATTTCTTTTGTAAAATACAACACAAAAGAATGGCTGGAGGGAGAAATGAAGCGAACAAAGAGGCATACAAAATGCAAGCCAAATTTTTTTTTTTTTTTTTTTTATGATTAGATTCAACTGACATAAAATGACTGTCAAATTGCTCTGAAGGGATCTAAATGCTGGCTGACAATCTTGGTATTTATCTCATCCTGGATCCAAGGGAGGAGTTCGTAGAAGGAGTGGGGCCAAGCTCTGAGGCTCCCTGCTCTGAGAGGGCCCCAGACAGCAAGTGATGAACCAATGAACGGTTCAGAGATGTCCAGAGGGCGGGCCTTAAAAACACTACCTCCCAGCCTGTCCTGTCCCACCTCCCGGCACCTCCCCTCTTCGTATCTGGTGAGACTTCTGCTGGGAGCTGTATAAGGAAGAGTGGGAGAGAGTCCCTGGAAAATCGAGTCCAGGCCTCCCCAGGAATTCCTGCTTCTGGGATCCTAGCAGGCTGAGCTTATCTGCCCCTCCCAGATGACCCCCTGGAACCCCCCGGATCTCTTGAAGCAAAGGGACCTTATGAGGTGATGAGCTAAGATTCACCCCAAGGTTCTTTCCTGAAAAACGCAGGGGGTTCTTTCTCCGGGAAGGGGAGAGTGCCAAGCCCGTGGGGGATGCCGCGGTGACACACCCCTCGTGGCGCCCCGTGGAGAGAAGCCTAACAGGCACTGAACACCTGCTAGGTTTCCAGCTTCCTTAGACGTGCACAGCTCCACAGGCACCGACATGTGACACATACACAGAAAAGTCGGGAAGTGTAGTTGACAGATGACCACGCGTGACCCCTCCGTCTCCAGCCACAGGCGGCATTCACTCCTCACCACCGCCTGTGGCTTGCTCCCATTTTACAGATGACGAAGCAGAGACGCGGTGAGGTTCAGGTCACGGGAACCAGCGAGTGGCTGAGTCAGGATTTGGGCCCAGTTGGTGGCCTCTGTCTTTTCCCAGCTCACTTGTGGAGGGTCAGGTTGTGGGCGCAAACCCAGTGGGGAATGTGCAGGGAGCAGCTGACCGATGTTTCTCTCTCATCGATGTTTCTAACTCTCTAGCCCTCTCCCTTCCTCTCTGTAAAAAAAAAAAAAAAAAATCAATAAAATATATTTTAAAAAAATAAAGAAAGAATATCATTTAGTCAGGAGGAGGGTGCAACTGGCAGAGTTGTGACCCTCCAAGGCCCTGCAGATGTGGAGGTCTGTCCTGGGACCTCCTTATTCTTCAAGGAGACGATGAGGAAGATTTGTGTTCTGCAGTGCTTGTAGACTGGGTAGAACTGGAGGTAAGTCAGGATACTTTGGGATTCTTTCAAAGTGGAAGGCAACTGAAATTGGCCTTTAGAGTTCACACAGCTCACCTTCCCCACGCCCACTCCTCCCATCTCCTCCGAGGCTGTGGCAGCTGGACCCCGGAGGAGAAAAGGCACTGGAAGGTCACACTAGCTCTGCAGCATTGGGGCTGGAGCTCAGCAGGGGTCTGGGAAGCTCTGCTAGTGATGTGTCCAGGTCTCAGCTGGCTTGATGGCACCCTGAGCCTGAGGACTGGGCTCGGAATTGCCTCTGAGCAGTGGGAACGTGGGGAGAGAGCTCGGGTTAGGGGTGGACGGTATCAGTTGAGTGACAACTGGGAGCCAGGCATGAGCCAAGCCCTGCCTCTTCCCCCTTCTCCCCCAATCCCCAGGGAAGTATGTGCTCACAGTGACCCTGAGAGGGGACTTCACAGTGAAAAGCTACAGCTGGGAGAGGTCAAGTGTTTGGCCTAAGGCCCCGCAGCCAGAGAGTGGGATCTGACTTGAGCTCCGCTGCCCTGTCCAGGGAGGACCCCGGCGAGGCTGGCAGCAGACGCCATGCCTTTTGGTTGTGATGATCACTTAGCTGCTGACCTCACCTAACCTCCTGAGCCTCAGTTTCCCTATCTGTAGCAATGGGAGGGTATAGGCAAGGAGAGCAGCAAGACAGAAGCCATGAGAGGCCTCAGAAGCATGAGGGGGCCCAAAGGAGCCACTGCCCGCCTGAGCAGGAGGAGGAAGGGGAGGCAGGGGAGGGAGGCAGACACTGGCACGTGGTTGTGAGCCGGGGCCACGGCCAGGAAGCCTGCCCAGGACACGTTGTGAAACTGGTAAGTTCATCCACCCTTTTCCCCTGCAGAAGCAAGTCTTTGCTGCCAATTTCACGGAATCCCCTCCCTCGCCCTTTTCCCTGCGTCTTCCTTAGGTTGGCCACTCACAAACTCCCTACAATGGGAAGAACGAAAGCTAAAGGGATGCCCAGGAGCCCCCAAGATCTTTGCATCCTCGTGGCGATGGGGTCCGCAGGGCGGGATCCTGGGAGAGGCCCAGGACGGAGTCTCCTGTAGCCAGTTCTCAGCCTCAGGACAGAAGATGGGGACGCTGAGACAGGTGCTCCTGCCCCGGGGCTCCTGCTCCTGCCCAGCCTGGCCAGTTTCTGCCAGGGCCTGGGCCTGGTTCCTGAGAGCTGGCCGGGCTCCAGGCTGGGCCCCAGGCAGACCTCTCAAGGCCAAGTCTCACCTCCTCCCCCCTCCCTTCTCACCCTCTAAGACACACAAGGTCAGGCTCCTCTCCACTCCCTTCTATGAAGCTGGACCGTCCCCAATCCTGGGCCCCTCCTGCCAGCTCGCTTCCCGGCACTGTCTGACCTGGGACCAGCTGTAGTGAGTGGGGAGGGGCAGCTGGCAGGCCTGGGGGAGGCGGGGCCCAGGAGTCTGCTCGGCTCTGCTGGCTCAGGCTGGGGGAGCAAGGCCAGCGGGCTCCTGCAGCATTCTGGAGAAATTTCTGAATTACCTCCTGGCTGGGGACCAGCAGCCCCTGAGGAGCCCTTCTCCTGGCTCTGATGCCTTACCGCCTCCACTCTCCTCTCCCCATGGGCCTCCCAGCCTCCTCCAGTGGCCAGTTCCCATTGTTGGGGATCATCTGTGCTCCCTGCAACCTCATTTGTGGAAGAGGCGGCCCAGAGCCCGAGGAGAAGGGGCACAATCCCTCTGGCCCCTGCCTTTCTTTCTTCCTGGCCTTACCTGCCACCTGTTGAGGTCAGGGCTGTTCTTTCTCTCTTCTGGAAACCCCAATCCCATCTGGCCTGCCTGATCGCCCCTAACCTCTCTGCCTGTCTGCCTGATTGTCCCTAACCACTCGCCTGTCTGCCTGATTGTCACTAATTGCCTCTGCCTGCCTGGCTGATGGTCTCTAACCACCTCATCTGGAAGGAAATTCAGAATGATGAATGGAAGGGCATTCTGCTATCTGGTCTAATTAGCATATTATGCTTTTATTACTATAGATTATTATAGACTAGTGGCCTGGTGTACAAAATTCATGCATTGAGAGCAGGGAGAGGGATTGTCCCTCAGCCCGGCCTGAACCCTCTCTAATCTGAGATCCCTCAGGGGATGTTTGACATCCCTCTCACAATCTGGGTCCACTGGCTCCTAACCATTCACCTGCCTGTCCACCTGATCACCCCTAACTGCCCCCCTTGCTGGCCTGGTCACCCCATGCAGTCTGCTGCTCAGTTGTTTGATCATCTCTCACTCACTCCCCTACTGGCCTGGTCACCCCACGCATCCTGTTTGGTCGTCCATTTGGTTGTTTCGGTTGTGATGGTGTCTCTGAGACCCTTGCTGGAAGGCAGGATCCACACACTCTGCAGTCTCATGTTTTACACTGTCTTCACCCTGACCTTCCTCCCAGAGAAACTGAGGCACAGGGAGGCCTGGGGCACCACCATCCCATACAGTGCCACCCATCCTAGACAACCAGGGGAGGAGGGCCGGGCGGTGCCTGGGGCCAGGCTCCCCCAGCTGCCCACAGTGTGCCAGCCCCCGTGCCTCGGCAGGAGGGGCGGTGGAAAAGTTCCCGCCCTGGCCTTCTGCTCCCCATCAGGGCCATTCTTCCTGACGGGGCGTCCGGGGTTGCTCGCCAGCTCCAGGCCAGGCCTCCGTGCAGCCAAGTCCGATGGCTTTGTTCTTTGTCTCCATTGCCCGACAGCTGGCTCAGCGCCCACCTGGCAGTCCCCTCAGCCAAGGGGGTGGGGCCTGGGCCCAGGAATGCTTGGGGCATTTTGCCGGAGACTCTGGCAGTGGCAGTTGGGCCGTCGGGGCCTGCCTAGGAACTGGAAGTGACCCCTCCACTCACTGGGCAATGCCAGGCTAGAGGGAAGGTGGCCCTGACAGGGACAGAAAGTAGCCACTGCTCTGCCCCCCGAGGACCCCTCAGGTCACAGCTGCTGTTAGGACCACCCTCCCCCCCCCCCCCCCCCTTTCTGCAGCCTCAGCCTGAGCCCAGGCTCCAGGCCTGCCGCCAGCTTCAAGGTCAGTCATGCTCCCTCTTCCCCCCACCCCCACACCCTGCCCCGCAGGAGCACTTAGGCAGAGCACTTAGGACGGTGTGTGTGTGTGGCATGTGTGTGTGTGTGTGTGTGTGTGTGTGTGTGTGTGAGAGGTGGGGGTGCTGAGTGGTCTGTGCTCAGTGTTCCATTGGTTCTCACAAAGCCATAGGCTGTGGAACCTATTATCACATAATGAGAATCAGATTAATGGAGGAACTGGTTCCAGCCCACATGGCTGCCACGTTGTCCCCTTCCTTCCCAGAAGGCACTGCAGTGGCAGTGTTTGCACGCTGTTTGTTGAGTGTGCGCCTCCGGGCTTAAGCTCCACTACACATCAAGGGAGTGGAGCAGCCGTGTGAATTCACATCTGGCTGGCTACAGTGCTCAAGGCTGCAACCTGGTGCCATATGCAGCGCCCAGCACCTAGTAGGCCCCCCCTAAACAATAAGGAAGGGAGGAAGGAGGAAGGGGAGGGAGGAAGGAAACAGGGAGGAAAGAAGGAAGGAGGTGGTGGGGCTAGGATTCCAACACTGGGCAGCCTGACACCAAGCCTGTGGCCCTAACCACTGGCCTGCCCTGCCTCCCTCTCACCTAGGGCTCCCTTGACCAACGGCTGCCAGGCTCGTGTGGGTCCCTGTAGCAAACTCCCATGGAGCCCTGCACCAGCGCAAGCTGGGAAGGTGGCAGGACCAGCAGGAGCTTCATGGAAGGAGCTCAGGGAGAGGGGAATGCGGTCCTGTCTCCCGCCCACCCCCTCACCAGGGGCCCCGGGCCCCTCTCTCATGGGAGGCCCTCTGGCCCAGCCGGCTCCCGGCTGACTGACTGCCTCCCCAGCCCCGTCAGGCAGGGTCCTGGCAGCTGGAGGGCCCCTGCTCAGCCTGAACAGCCCTTCCCCCAAACTCACAATACTGGACACATGCTAGGCCCTTAATAAACGTTTCTTGAATTTAAATGAAGCCGCTTACACTTTAGTATAAATAAATGTACACAATCTCTCTATCTCTCTCATCTGTATTCTAAAACCCTCCCCCGCCCCCCAATAATTTGAAGAAGGGACTGTTTCCTGCGTCTCAACCACAGAACCCTTGGGAAAGGCATTTGGGGGGCTGTTTTATAGTCTTGAAATAACACTAAGTGGACTGAGGTCCCACCATAGAGCCAGGATTCAAGGAAGCCTCCCAGTGGCAGAGGGGTAGAGGCAGCAGCCTCCCGCGCATGGCTGAGCGGGGAATGGGGGAGAGGAGGAGAGAAGGGAGAGTCATGGTGTGACTACAACTGCCAAGGTCAGCGGCGGGGAGAGAGGCGAAGAGAGCTGGGCAGGGGCTCGCAGAGCAGAACCCGGGAGTGGAGCCCGCCCAGCCTGCTCTGGGGCCAGGAGCGGCTCGGGCAGCAAACTGGAGTCTGCACTCCGAAGGTCTGGGTGCGGCGGGCGGAAGTGCAGGGTGAAGCCAGAGAGGCCCCTTCCCAGGCCCTGGGAGGACCTGAGGTTTATGCTATCGTCAACTTACTTTTAATTTTTAATTTCTCATTCTCCCCCCCCCCCCATTCTAAATGAACACCCGCTTCCCATGCCTCACCTTGTATTTGTAAATCTGTGTTTTTAAAAGGGGATCCCCAAGTTGTAGAGGCTCAGCCCCCACAGAACCTGGGTCGGCCCCCGAGTAGAGAAACCTGCTCCCCAGGCAGGCGGAGAGTTCCGGCCCAGAGAGCCCTGGGTGTGATCTGTGTCTCACGGAGTAGAGCCATTAGCCTTCCTGAGGCCCCTCATAAGGATTCAACTTCCCCCCAGCCTGGGGCTCTATCTTGTTTTGTGCCTCTCCAATCTTGCCTTAGAGCTGAAGTCGCTTTGCCAGGTTGGAGGACTTATGGGATTGGAGCGCCCTCTTCTGGGAAAACTGAGGTACAGCCAGGGAGCGGTACAAGTGGGGTGGTGGTGGTGGTGGTGGTGGTGGCTGCCACAAAGCCCAGTTGTGAGGAGCCCAGCTAGAGAGCAGGCTGGCCTGGCTGTCAGCGCACAGGCGAGCCCCTTGTGTGGACTACTCGGGCACGCACGCCATGTCTCTGTAATCCCGGTGTGAGGGTGCCTTTGTCCCATGTCCACTGTTCCGAGGTCCTACCACCTGGGGTGCACTGCCCAGAATCAGCATCAGACGCCCCAGGTTAAGGGCTCCGTCCCCCACGTTAGACACCAGCTGTAAGTGGGATTCCCCAGGACCCCCGCCCTTCTGACTTGCCAACTCCAAACTGGGGGGGTCTCCCGTTCTCTGGACTGACTTACAGAACCCACTGGAAGCACTATGATTGCAGCGTTAGACTATGACTCAGGAGCAGCTGAATGAAGGGACACAGGGTGAGGTCTGGGAGGGAGAGCGGGTTTCTGGCCCTTTCCCCAGGGGCTCATGGATGCACCGCTGAGTCTGTGTGTCCAGAGCTGTCCCTCTGTGTGTCCAGAGCTGTCCCTGAGGTGTTCTGACCGAGCTGGCGAGCAGGCGTTGGACTCTGTTTCCAACTCCCTCTCCTTCTGTGGCTGCAAGTCCAGACCTCTGCTCACATTGTGGGTGTTTCTGGTGCGCAGCCCCTCCCTGAGACTGTCTGGGGACCCACCCTGAGTCACCTTATTAGCACAGCAGATACTCCTCTCAGGAAATTCCATGGGTTTTTGAAGCCCGTGCCAGGAACCGGGAGAGAAACCCATCATGTCCTTGATTCTGCCACAACAATGTGCACACGCAGAGCCGCCTCATTCATCCAGTCACCACAGCAGCCAGCCGGCCGCCCCAGCCAGAGCTTCCAGGGCTCCCTGAAGTGAGTGGTGGCAAAACAACACCTTAAAAGGCGCCCCTGGGCCCAGCGTCCTCACCCCCACTCCGCCGCAGCCAGGATGTCTGCTTCCTGAGGGAGGACTGTTTCTTTTCTCCAGGCCCTTGGTCAGCAGCCAGTGGTTAAGACGCAGGCTTGCCTTGCCAGTCATTGTTTAAAGCAAAACAAAAGAAAACCAGCCCCAAGGCCCCTGCCTGACCAGGCAGCCTGGACCCATGTGACGCTGCCCACCCAGCCGAGCTGCAGCCTGCCTCACTGACCCGCTGGCCCCAGGCCCTGGACCCCCATCGCCTCCACCACGGCTCCCAGGACCCCATCCAGCTGCAGCAACAAGCTGCCTGAGGACGGTCCCTGGGGACCTTGGTTCTTGGGGTCACTGGCTCCTGAATCTAGCCCAGAGAGCCGGCGTCTGGTGCAGGCACCGTCCTAGGTCCCAGCTGCCCCTCCGAAGGCTTGTAAAGTGAGGCACCCCCAGCCCCAGAAAGGAGGTTCAGGACTCAGCAGCCAAGAAAAATGCCGGGTGTCCACTGTGTCCCCTGCATTGCCCACACAGTGCTGCTGGCCCGTGACCTACCTCCCTCCCTCCCTCCCTCCCTCCCTCCCTCCCTCCCTCCAATTCTTCGGATTCTGGACAAATTATTTTTATTTTATGTAAGCCTTAAACTGAGACCCGAGATTGGCACGATTCCCATGGATTTCAACGACCCAAGTACTGCCCTGGCTGGCGCCGTTCAGATGGTTGGAGTGTCCTCCCATGCACGAAAGCGCTGGTTCAGTTCCCGGTTAGGGCAGTCAGGGCAGTCAGGGCACATACTTAGGTTTCGGGTTCGATCCCTGAGATTTAGGAAGCAACTGATTGATGTTTCTCCTCTCCCCTCCCCCTCGTCCCCCCAATCAATAAAAACATATCCTAGGGTAAAGATTAAAAAAAAAAAAAAAGGATACCAAAGACTCCAGGATTTAGGTACTTCAGTGTTTTATAGGTGGCTTTTCAGTTTGGCCCCTAACTCGCCCGCTGCACCCACAGCTCCCTGCACCCCCTCTTGGGGACGGAACACCACTGTAATCGGTCATGATTCCATTAGGTGCTAATGTGTGCCAGGCTTTGGGCTCAGGGCTTCACACGCACGATTTCAGTAAATCTTCACAGCCACCGTAGCGGGGAGGGGTGCCGTTAGTCTCTCTATTTACAGCTGAGGAGATTGAGATTCAGAGAGGCTGAGTGACTTAGTCAAGGTCACAAAGCCGGCAATTGGCAAAGCCAGGCAGAATTCAAACCCAGAACTGTCCGACGCCGGATTGTGCATGCTTAACCGCTTCACGATGCGGGTACTCCAAGATATTCCACATGCTCCCTTCTCGCCTCCCATCCTGCCTCCCCTGCTACAATTTCTGAGCAGTGCAGGGGCCAGGGAGGCACATTCACCTGACCCTGAGAAATCGGCCACCACGGAGTGTCCCCATCTGCCTCTCCAGTAGCCAGTCCAGCCTGGCCTGGACGTCATGCCTGCTCCTCAGTTGAGTAATTCTTCGTTTTGTTTTAGGAAGGATGTAAACAAAGCAAGTGCGTTTCCATGTCCCCGTGTTGACATGAAGCTGTGTGGAAACCACTGAGCACGCACAGACGTTGAGCCGCCAGGAGCCAGAGCCGTATTTTCAGGGTCTGAATCTCTGCCTTGACACTTGCTAGCAAGAGACCTTGGGCAAAAAGCATACCTTCTCCCTGCCTTCGTTTACCCAGCTGTTAAATGGGGATAATAGGCGTCATTGCACAGGGTCGCTGTTAGGATGCAAAGAGTTAGTGCCTGGAGCCGCACTGAGCTGGACATGGAAGGAGGGGCATGCCCGGGGTGTCCTCTCCCGGGCTGCAGCCTGACCCCTTTCAGTGCTGGGCATGTGGGCCAGCGCCTCTGAGCCATCTTTGACCTACAGGCCTCTCCTCCTCCTGCGAGGCCCCTCTTCCAACGCCTGGTACTTGAGCTCCTGCCAGAGGTCCTTCTACTAAAAGTCCGTCTGACTTGGCAAGCTGCTAAAGTGCCTGTCAGGCCATTGTCAGAGGGCGTGTGCCTTGTGCAGCCCCCCAAAAGGGGGCATGTCTTCTCTGTGGTCTTGGCCAGCTCCAGGGTGGGCTGACGGGGAGGGGAATGTGTAGGGAGCTTTCACTGGAGGTCTGGTTTTCTTCCTCACAACCAAGGTGCAAGGTCGCTGATAGTTACCTTGGTCCACAATGAGGACACTGAGCCTTGGAGAGGTCTACCCAGGTATCAGATTTCATGCCAGTCTCCTCAGAGGTTTGGGCAATCAGAGAGAAAGTGCTTGGCAAAGAGTGAAAAGCTGGTTGAGCACAGCCCTCAAGGACTTTTGGAGCTGACCTGACACCTAGTGGCCACAAGTAGGAATTACCCCACCATTGGGAAGGCTCCAGAGCAGGCAGGGTTGGGGTTTGGCCGTCCTTCAGTTACTAGGTGATGTCAGTGTCCATGGGAGACCTGGGGGAAGGGGGGGCGGGGGGAGGTCAGGGTTGATGGTGGGGTAGTTTTCCGCTTTCCTGTATCTCCATCTTCTCCAATAGATATCCAAGCAGAAAATAACATTTGATCAAAAAAAATTGCTGCCTTTTCTTTTCTTTCTTTCTTTCTTTTTTTTTTTTTTGCAAAAGACAAATGAAAGCATCTTGAGAAAACTGTGTTTTTCACTGATCTATAACCCACAGTTGATAACACATTTTGATACTTTATGGCCTCATTATCCTCAGGGTTGTACCCAGACACCAGCAGTGACTTACAGGCAGGGGCCTTGATGGAAAATTTTATGGATTATAACATACGTAAGAGACATGGTCCCTGGCTTCCAGCACATTTGATTTATCTGGGGCGTTGGAGCAAAGACATCTACATATCCTGATGGGTGTGGTGGATGTGAGCTCCATCCCACAACCTCCTTATCGTATTTCTTTCTTTTCTTTTCATCCTCCTAATTTCAACTCGGAGCCCCTACCAGTGGTCCTCAACCTTCCTAATACCTTGACCCTTTAATATAGTTCCTCATGTTGTGGTGACCCCCAACCATAAAATTATTTTCATTGCTACTTCATAACTGTAAGTTTGCTAATGTTATGAGTCATAATGTAAATATCTGTGTTTTCTGATAGTCTTAGGTTCTAGAGCAGCGGTTCTCAACCTGTGGGTCAAGAACTGCTAGCAGGGTCGCCTAAGACCAACAGAAAACACAGATATTTACATTACAATTCATTAGCAGTAGCAAACTTACAGTTATGAAGTAGCAATGAAAATAATTTTATGGTTGGGGGAATCACCACAACATGAGGAACTGTATTAAAGGGTCTAGACATTAGGAAGGTTGAGAACCACTGCCCTATACCATCCAACTAATAGAAATTCAACGTCAGGCGAAGACTCTGAATAAGGATGGGAAAGGGGAAAACATGCTGTGGGAAGGGGGACATCCATCGTTTCAAGTAATGATCCTGCCACAGACAGGGAGAGGCCCGGACATCACCCCCACCTTGCGGCAGAGTGGCACCCGTGGCTGTGGCTTGATTCCTGGGTGCTGCCTGGCACTCCTCTGCTGCTCTGAGGTGTCCGCTCCGGGACACCTCCAGATTTCCCCAGTTTCCCACCACTCGCCCCAAACAATTGCCAAGTGAATGGGTCTGTTCACACCACAGGTATTTATTGAGCATCTACTACCTGCCAGGCACCAGGTGGTGCTACAGAGATGTTAGACACAGTCCCTGCTGCTCTTTATCCACAAAGATAACTGATGAGATTAACCAAGTCCCTTTAAGTTACCCCCCACCCCGACCCCCCACCTCCCCTGCTCAGTGTATGCTGTATGTGGCTATTCCTGTTCCTCTGCTCAACTCCTCAGGTCTCACAAGTTAAAAAAAAAAAAAATGTGTAGTGGGAGGTCCCTACAACCGATGGCAGCTGCCTCACTTCTCAGGTGGGACCGTGAGGCTCCCAGGCCAGGAGGCCAGGTGGTGCCAGGCTCACTTAGACGCCAGGTCTCTCTGCCTCCCATCCGGGCTCTCCTCACGGGACCCCTGGGCATATGCTCCTAAAGGCCCATGTCTGCATCCGCTGAGTGTCTGTCCTCTGCCATTGCTTCCTGCATCTTGAGCTCTCTCCCCTTGACACAGTTCATCATTACCATGACAACACGGCGTCTCCATGCACTGGCCTGCTCCCCACTGCTCTTTCCCGGCCGCCTAGCAACCCCACTGCCTCCCCCAGGTGTCTTCCTGGTTCCTAAAGAGGCCGACGTGGACACGCTCCCCTGTGGCCCTGAAAACCAGGGGGTGCTCCCCTGAGAAGGGCGCACCACCAGCAGCCCGGAGACGCCTAGATCAGGCCAGGCTTTATTGGCTCTCTCCCAGGCCCGGCCTCGGTGTTTGTCCGCGGGAGTCTCAGCCGGCGCTCCTCCTCCTCCTCCTCCTCCTTGCCGGGGGGACCGGCCTGCCAGGACTTCTCTGTCACAGACACTTCTCTCCGGGCCAGACTTGTTGCTATGGCTTCATCATTTCCAAGTCACTGGTTTGAAAGGTAAGGGGATAATGTTACCACCAGTGCAGCCTCCCGGCTGACGAGAGAACATTTAGGCTCAGATCCAATCGAGACCCTGGGGAACCCCACCTCTCGGCTTGGCAGAGTGCTGAACAAGGGTGAGGTTCGGAGTGGGCACAGGGGGAGGAGCAGAGAGCTGGGTTTCGTTGTTGGCCAGGATCTGGCAGTAGACTGACGTTTAGAATGTGCACACCCCGCCCTGGCTGATGTGGTTCAGTGGTCAGAGCACTGGCCTGCACACCAAAGGGTCACAGGTTCGATTCCCAGTCAAGGGCATGCATCTGGGTTGCAAGTTCAATGTGTCTTCCTGGTTCTTAAAGAGGCCAGTAGAGGTGGTGCAGGGTGCAGGCAACCAATTGAGGTATCTCTCTCACATTGATGTTTCTCTCTCTCTCTCTCTCTCTCTCTCTCTCTCTCTCTCTCTCTCTCTCTCTCTTTCTCTCTCTCTCTCTGTCTCTGTCTCTCTCTCTTCTCTGTCTCTCTCTGCCCCACTCCACTCTCTCTAAAAATCAATGGAAAAATTATCTTCGGGTAAGGATGAACAAAAACAACAATAAAGAATGTGCACACCTTTGGCCAGCTAGCACACCAGGTCTGCACCACCAGGCCTTTGTCAGAGAACACACATGTGCAAGCACTGCATACGGAAGGACATGGGTGACAGTGCCACTCGTAGTCACAAAACAGAAAACAAATGCCATCGTCACTGGCACGGGGGCGCTTGAGAACTCGGGCACCTGTGCCTGTTTGGGCCTGGCAGAGGCTGGCACGAGGTCGGGCTCACAGGTGTCGGTTATCGTTCTCAGTATTGTCACAGCCCCTTCCTATCTCTTCAAGGACTGAGCCTGCATCACAGCCTGCATCCCTCCCTAAGCCACAGGGGAACTGCGGGCCCCGTGCATGCTCCAGGGCATGGAACCCAACGTCCCTCTGCCCTCTCCTCTGTGTCCGTGTGCCACCCCCTCACCATGCCAGGGCCTAACCACTGCTCCTTTGTGCCACCTCCTATCTGCTGTGAGCACTGTGTCCCCAGAATCAGGCTCGCAGCCTGCAGTGTGCACTGAGCCCGAAACTTGGCCAAGTGAGCCAGCGGAAGATGAGGAGGGGATGGGGTGGGGGGCGGTGGGCAGACATGGGAGGGGGCAAAGGCAGCCTGCTATGCAGGGGAGACCAGGCCTGAGGCCATGCAGACGGGGTGGCCCCTGGAGCTCAGGGGTGCCTTCTAGAGCACCGGGCACCAACCTTTCGGACCTCACGGACCACCAGTGGTCTGCGGACGGTGGGTTGGCGACCGCGGTTCTAGAGAACCGAGGGCCTGCTGGGACAGAGGCTGGATGGGGCCCGGGCACGGGGCCTGTGCTGACCTGAAGTTCACCATGCCAGTGTTGTCTTTCAGCCGCTTGATCAGCTCCCTGAGTTGGTACCGGGTTAGGGGGATCTTGTTTTGCTGAGGAGGTGGGTGGAACATGTGAGGTTAATGGAGCTCTCAGCCTACCTGCTCTCCAGCCCCCCCCACATACATGCATGTGCACACACATGCACACATGTACCCAGGGGCACAGGGACAAGCACACCATTATCATGGCTTTCCAGAACTCGCCCACAGGCATCTTCATCAGCCCCGTCGGGGTCAAGCTCTTGAAAAAGTCCACGACCCTGATCTTGTTCTGCTCGGCATAGATCTGGGGGAGGGAGACACCAGGAGCAGATGCTGGCCCACGTAACACCTCTAACAACTCCCCTCCCCACCCAGGCCAGCAGGCCAAAAGAGGGCATGAAGAGGCAGTCCCAGGAGCTCGAGTCTCCCGCATGTGGGCCACTTAAGATCAAGAGTGCTATCCGCACAGGGCACGGAAGGAATGGGGCAGTGGCTGTGTTCATGTGCATTATTTAGTTTTGAAGTTGCCTCTGCTAAGACTCATGTGGATGGTGCACTGTGGGCAGTGGGTGAGCTGGTATTGGCTTAGAGTCCAGAAGCCAATCAACCGAAGCCACGCTGTTGTGAGGGGCGGGTCTGGTTCTCAGAATTCACTTAATCCTCATCATTTCACACAGATGCTTATAACTGTCTTAGAGTATTTAAAAAATACTCTAATTTAATTTAAAAAGTATTACCCACTCGCATTGTAAGGTAATTTTAGATGTGTAGAAAGAAGAAAATGAAAAATAAGCCATAGATCCAATCCCACTATCCAGAGGTAACATCTTGATGTGTATCCTTTTTCATCTATCGATCTATCTCTATCTATGTATCATCCACCCATCATTTTTCCACTGAACATACTGGTTTATGAAATGCACTCTACCAATACACTGTGAACACCCTTTCAATATCATTAAAATATTCTTTGGGGTCCTTGTTTAGGATCTTTGCTCACCTGAATCCTTGATCATCAAGGCCCTTCCCAACCCTATCTCTGCCAGGAAGCATCCTTTCCTGTTTTCCAGCCCTACATGCCCTCTCATCTGGGCTCTGATGATCTCTGCTGCTTTGCCACTTATTTATTATCTTTCGGACAAAGCAGGGGCTGCAAGGAAGCCAGAGTCCAGGTGCCAGAGGGAAGCCGGTGCTGGCAGCTGGGGGGGTGGGGTGGTGGTGAAGGCCTACTCTTGCACGAATTTCATGCATCAGGCCTCTAGTTTACCATATGACCCTTTCTATTAGCAATTCCTATGTCTGTCCCATTTTCCAAACCCAATTGTTGGCCCCTGAGTGGAAGGACTGCATTTAATCTTCACAGCACCCCTGCCAGGGTGTGTATTTTTGTTGTGTCCATTTTACAGGTGAAGAGATTGAGGCACAGAAAGCTCCAATGACCTGCCTTTGGCCCTACAACAGCAAGGGGAGGAGCCTGGCTGGTAGAAACCACCTGGTTCCAAGCCCCTCCCACTTCAGCCAGTTCTCAGCTGTTCCCTCCTGCTGAGGGCTCCCGCAATCCAGAGGGAATGTTCCTAGTCAGAGGATCCTTGTCAGAGAGGATTGTGCAGACGCTTGAGGGGGGAGGGGGGGGGAAGAGGCGGAGAGACTCTGGGTAGCTGACTGGGGCCAGTGCACCACTCTCTGCAGGGGTCCCTGTAGGGGCTGAGAGGAAAGCAGGGGCTCACCTGGATCAGCTTCATGGGGTTTGAGGACTGGAAGATGGATTTCTTTGCAGAGAGGCCTTGGATTGCCTTGTAGATCACGTCCAGCTGGGGGTGGATGTTATACACCCCATCTAAGATTCTCACGAATTGCTCGGACACCATCACATGCTGGGGCAGGGAGAGAGGGGACACACCATGGGGAGGGGGCCACCATCGTGCCATCCCCCTGCCCAGACCAGTGTCCAACCCAAGCCAGCCAGAGGGCCATGTCTCTTCCAGTTTGTCCTGCAATGCAGCTCCTAGACTGAGGGGAGGGGGGAGTAGGGGCTAAGGGGAGGGTGGGGGTGGTTCCCGTTGTTTAGAGCTTGTGGTTTAACTTGTATGCTTCCTGTGTGATGGGTCGGACGTTGTCTGCGTGCTGGGGGCTCATCACAGTGTCATCTCAGCGCTCTCAGGCAGCAAGCCTAACGGTCTGCGTGCGGCAGGTAGGATGCAGCGATGGGGCTGCCGACGGGCCCATCCCTGTGCCAGGGCTGGTCTGCAGAGCAGGTGCCCTGGACGAGGACCCCGCGTGCCCCCCACCTGGGCACGGCTCAGGCCACTCTGGGAACTCCCCTAAGGAAGTGCCCCGAGACCTGGGGGTCACAGGCCGCAGGAGGAGGTGTGTTCCGTGAAATAGCGTCCGAGAAACCCTGGCCTTCCTGGGGAAGATGAACCCGCTTTGTTCCTCGGGTTTGGTTCTGAGTATCTCCGGCCTTTCAAAGACTTAGATCCATGCTGAAGGGCTGAAGGCTTACTCTTTGTGTAGGTATTCTAGAGAAAGTTCTAGAAGCATCTACAGTGAAGGAATTCCAACACCACAGAGTTATGGCGGCATAGGTGAGGACAGGGAAGGAAAAGGCTAATTCAGACCTTTTGGTTCTGGTAGGCTTGTGGGTTTATTTTATTTGTTTGTTTGTTTGTTTGTTTATTTAGTAAAGAAAGCTAGAATTTATTGACCACAGCAACAAAGACAACAACAAAAACTCCCCCAAAACCCCCTTAGGACAGTGAAACACAGAAGGAGCTAGAGGAGGCTACAGTAGCGCCTAGGCCGGTCTGCTCTGGCTCACTGGGAGGTCAGAGAAAAGGGGGCCTCGGAGACAGGCTCAGGGGTGAGCCTGGGTGAGCTGCTGCTGCCCATGGCTGCCCTGGTAGCTAGCCTCATGGGGCTCCGTGAGGTATGTTGTGGTTTAGGAGATGCGTGTCTGCTGGGGAAGGAGAGCGGGAAGGGAACGGCACGGGTGTGCCCCCTCCTGGTCGGCTTGTTTAGTGGCAAAGTGACCCTAGGTCATGGGGCTCTGTGTTATCTGGAGCCTAACAGCACCATTTCTGACATCCCCTCAGACACACCAAGGCAGGTCCTGGCTCCATCCCTCCAATCAGCTTCGTGGGAGGGAAACCCAAACATCCATAAAATCTGAACCCGTGGTACCTGTGCATGTGACCCTACTTAGAAACAGGGTCTTTGAGTTAAGATGTGGTCAGAGGTGGACTTACTCTGATGTTGCCAACAACCACTGGATGTTAGGAGAGGGGAACAGATTCTCGTTCTAATCCTCAGATTCTCTCTCTAATCCTCAGATGGTGCCAAGCCTGCCAACACCTTGATCTTGGATTTCTAGCTCCCAGAATTGGGAGGCAATAGGTTTCTATTGCTTAACCCTCCCAGCTCATAGTCCTTTGCTACAGCAGCTCTGGGACCTACCTCCCGGAGGAGGATCCACTGAGCCGGCAGGTATAAAGTCACTTTGGGGGCAAAAAGAGTATAAAGTGATAGACAAGTGTAGGACACAGTTATTCTCAGCTACCGCCTCTAGGATGATTCAGGTGGGAGTGCCTGCAGAGTGAAGTCACTTCCTCAGGCTTTCCCCATCCTTCAAGGGATTTATTATTTATTTATTTATTTATTTATTTTTTTGCCTTAAAGACTGCTCTGAGTAGAGTAAGTTAAGTTATGAAATGAAAAATGCAAGCCTGTGCATGTTTTATTACTCAGATTTTAAAAGCCCTGTGATTCTGGAACCTTGCTGGGATCCGGGGCCGTCCTGGGTCGGATATCTGTGTTTTCCGGTGGTCTTAGGCTCTACAGCTGCGGTTCTCACCCGCTAGCAGGGTCGCCTAAGTCTTAGACCCTAAGGCCATCGGAAAACACAGATATTTACATTACGATTCATTCACAGTAGCAAAATTACATCTATGAAGTAGCAACGAAAATAATTTTATGGTTGGGCGTCACCACCACGTGAGGAGCTGTATTACAGGGCCTCTGCATCAGAAAGGCTGAGAACCACTGGGGTGGACGGCGTCTCACTCCCGGCCTCTGACTGACAGCTGCTCCTACAGAAAGGATTCCTGGAGGGGGCAGAGTCGCCATCCAAAAGGAGTGACCTTTTCAGGGAGCTTCTGGGTGAAGGCCCTCTGAGGGGTGTGGCTATTGGCACCTGCTGACACGGGTGCAAGCCACAACCATCTGACTACTTACGGAAATGTCAAGGTATTCCATCTTGGACCTGGGGTTCTTCCTGATGGACGTGATGAGGGACAGAGCTCCCTCCACGGTCATAGGGTTCAGGAACAGCTGTGGGGAGAGGGGCGGCACGGAAAGAGGCTAAGGCGGCGACAGGAGAGGCTGGCTCAGGGCACGGCTTCCGTTCCTTTCCCTCGAATCGCAGTCTCTGTCCCGCCCAGACTTGTCTGTGAGCACTGTCTCCCCGCCTGTCTTTCTATCCTGTGTCCCGCCCGCCTGCCCACTGGGGAATTGCTGCTCAAACTCGGCTCTGAGGCAGGAAGCCATGAAGGCCAGGGGAGGACATCAGCCTGGGAGAGCGTCCTGCAGACCCAGCATGGGAGTGAGCAAGGCCCTGGCAGGCCCATGGAGATGAAAGGAGACCCTGAGGCCTTGGGGGGAGCAAGGGAAAGCATGGGGCAAACGGAGTTTGGAGAAGCACACAGGCCTGAGAGACCCGGATTTGAGCAGCAGGTGGCCACAGAAGGGTCTCAGCAGCAAGAGAGTAGGTGGGTGAGAGTTGGGGGGAGAGGTGGTGGAGTCATTTATGCTCAAGAGCCTGCAGGAGACCCCCATGGGAGGAAAGAAGACCATCTAGGGGGTGAGTACTGTACGTGCACCAGCTGAGAGCAGGGGGCTATACTGGGTGGATAGCAGAGAGGCAGCCGGGAATATACGTACCATGTGAAGCACCAGGCACATTTCACAGCGATTCTCCTCAGCAATATCCAGCCCCATTGCCCTGCTGCAGCCATCCTCACACACAGGACGCACACATACCTACACACAATGCACCGATACATACCTGGATGCGCACTCATGGATGCACACACACACACACACACACACACACACACACACACAGAAGCACACGCAAACGGCTCTACCTTCAGAGATCGGAGGCACTCGTTGAACTCCAGGCCTCTGCTGATTTTGGAGATCCCTTCGTTGCTGATGTCATTGTTGCTGAGATTTAGGTAGGCCAGGGAGCTGTTGTTTTTGAGGACCTCCCCGAGGGCCGCGGCCCCCTCGTTCCCACAGCCATTCATGGAGAGATCGAGTGTCCTCAGGGTCACGTTGGACTCCAGAGAGGGGGAGAAGAGCACCGGCATCAAGGTGCATCTATCCCCGCCGGCATCCGGGCTGGGGACTCGGGGTCCCTGGAGAGGGCTCGCTGCCAGATCTCCGCAGACCTCCTGGCTGCACTCAAGTCTCAAGAACACACTCCTTTGGGTTCTGGTCATTCCCTACCCCATCATTAAACTGCTCTCTTGAAGTTCTTCCAAAGATGCCACCTGGGCCCTAGCGGGGTGAATTTCTCCTGGGCAGAATTTATGCTAAAGAACAACGTGCATCCGGGAATTGTGGGAGGAAGAGCTCAGTATGTCCGTATCAGGGGCAACCATGAGCCAGAAGTTCAAGATGGCAGGGCAGGACCTCCCTCGCACCCCCACCATCCCACCCTCACTCCGTCACTTCTTACCCCGCACCCCCGGCTCAGCACACCGCTCCCAGGGAGACCTTACCCGGAGACCGTAGTTCAGGGACACAGCAGCCCGGCCGCATAAATGATTCCAGCTCAGGTCCAGTGTCAGGAGCCCTACATTGAGGGCTAAAGAGGGGGTGGGGGATCAGGTTAGCATCCACCCCCTGCCTCCCAGAGAACCCCCTCTTAGGGCTGGCAGATAGCTATGCCACTGGGAATGAGGAGAGGTCAGTGCTCAGAAAAAGAAAAACACAGAGGGAACATCTGCTCAGTGATTCATTTGAACACAAAATGGTAAGATGATTTCCAATGTTGACAACGATGAAGTAAAAATAATCCTACTCATGCACTGCATGTGGCAAGCAACTTAATATCATCTATTTGGCAAATATCATCTGGTCACAAGTACTTCCCTATAAACACGTGTGCACCCTGTCACACAGCGGTATCACGTCTGTGATGCCTCCCAAGGGGACAGGCTATGAGATGGCTACACGCCTGTAGCTGTTGGCCATGGCCTCACTTATCCGAGTAAGGCAGGGGACAGGTCAAGTGAAGCATCAATATCCACCTGGTGGGATGTTACTCATGAAAGTAGAGGGAGACAGCCTGAAAAATAGGAGTTGTGTTGACTCAGGGAGGTTGCGACCCTTCCATGAAGCATTACATCCTGTGGTGTCGTTCACATAGAGACCTGCAGGGGGCAGTGGTGGGTCCAGACTTTCTATTTGGTTCAGCTTTAGGGACCCATTGGAAGTAGCGAGGCATCAGGCTTGTCTAGATGCCAGGTTTGCATGGAACGTGCACTGTTTTTTTGTTTTTTTTTTTTGTTTTTTTAACTTAAAGATTATTTTGTTTAAATGCTACCCGGGGCCGGGAAAGCATCCTATGTAAACATCTGGTCATTGTTACTTTTGTTTGGGACAAGGTGAGATGGAGTTGAGTATAGATAGAGTTGACTACACTCTGATTGCTGGGCCACTCCCTTGTCCCATGGTTTTAAATACATGTAGATGCCTTTGGATCCCAAATGTATTTGTCCGGCTCTGACCAACCTCTAAATTCACATAGCAAACTGCCTCCCTGATGTCTCCATTACCAATATT
Source organism: Pipistrellus kuhlii (assembly GCF_014108245.1). Taxonomy (NCBI): domain Eukaryota; kingdom Metazoa; phylum Chordata; class Mammalia; order Chiroptera; family Vespertilionidae; genus Pipistrellus; species Pipistrellus kuhlii. The sequence continues at coordinate 10,235,358 of NW_023425404.1, forward strand.
CCATGGACTGAATGGAAATCTTGCCTCCTAACTCCTGCCCCTCTACCCCTGTGACTCCCTGAGTTTTTCCCTCATGTAAGTAAATGACACCCACTCAACCAGTATCTGAAACAAAAGAACCACGAGTCTATCTTTTTCTTCCCCTCGTTCTTCAGGTCAAGTCCTTTTGACTTTGGAGCCAAAATATACTCTGACTCCATCTGCTCTCCATCACGGCCTGGTCCCTTAGCCCAGTGGTCAGCAAACTCATTAGTCAACAAAGCAGCAAACCGCAGCTCGAGAACCAGTTTGCCGACCACTGGTTAGCCCATGCATCATCCTCGGGCCTCCTCATTGGCCTCCCTCCTTCCATTCTTGTTCTCCTCAGTTGCATTCTTCAACAGAAGTTCCAAAGCTTCGAATCAAACCACATCATCCCCCACATTCACATCCTTCACCGACTTCTCATCACAGGAGAATAAAATCCAGGCTTCGTGCACATCCAGGTCCCACAAAACTGATGCAGGTGGCCACCTCGACGACCTCTTGTCCTTCTATTCTCCTCCACTGTCCACTCTGCTCCAGCCACACTCCCCCCCTTCCCCATGCTCCTCAGATGTGCCACACTCTATTCTTTCTGCCTCGAATGCTGAGCTTCTAGAAGCTAGCACGCTGCTTCTTTAATCATATTCAGTTTTCAACAGAAAGCCATCTTCCCTGTGGGTCTTTCTCTCATCACCCCTCTCCCCAGATTAGCACCCCCCACCCCCATACTAAGTGCCTCCCCTTGTCTACTCCTTTCCCCAGGGATGACCATTTAGGAGCTATTTTTTTCTTTTATGACAAGTTTGCAATGGAACTCCTTAGACATCTGTGTGTATGTGTGTGTGTGTGTGTGTGTGTGTGTGTGAGAGAGAGAGAGAGAGAGAGAGAGAGAGAGAGAGAGAGAGAGAGAAGAAGGAGGAGGAGGAAAAGAAGGAGGAGGAGCAGGAGGAAGAGGAGAAAGAGAGGAGAAGAGAGCTCTGAGACATGGAGAAGTGAATTGCTGCATCCTAGAAGATATGCATTTTTAATTTTACTAAATACTGTCAAATTGCTCACCTAAGTGCCTTTACCTAGCAGCTTCTGAGGGTTCTTATTTATCCCTGTGTTCACTACAGTGTGAATTCTCTGATTTGAAAATTTTGCAGCTTTGATAGATGACAAGGGGGAATCTTTTTGTTGTTTTACTAATGGCATATCTCTAATTACCAAAGAGGTTGGCATTTGGCTTTTTTTCATTGTCCATATGCCTTGAACACTGTTTTATTTTGTTTTAATTTTATTGATTTCAGAGAGGAAGGGAGAGGGAGAGAGAAACATCAATGATGAGAGAGAATCATTGATCAGCTGTTTCCTGCATGCCCCCTATTGGCGAATAAGCCTGCAACCCGGGCATGTGCCCTGACCGGAAATGGAACCATGACCTCCTGGTTCATAGGTTGACTCTCAACCACTTGGTCACACTGGCTGGGCCTGATCACTGTTTTTTGGAGTGTTTATCATCATCCAATTGACCTGTAGGATCTCTTATCAACCTTTTGAACACTAATCTTTTATAGTCTACAAATGCTGCAAATATCTACTTCTGACTATTACTTGCCTTTTAACATTGCCCACAATGTCTTTGATCATCCCCAGTTTTGAACCTATTGTCAAATACAAAGATAATTTTTGTCATGGCTTATACACACTGTACCTATGCAATAGGCGTTAACCTCTCTGAGGTCAGCAAATTCTTTCTCTAGATGTCCTAATCGTTTTAAAGGTTTACTTCCCACATTTACACCGTATTTCGGGTGTGGTCTCTTCTATAATGAGAACACTCAATAGCAACAACAACAGGAGATGCAGCTCTGACAAGAGATGGTTTGCCAAGTCCCTCTCCTTCACCAGCCCCTCCCTCCGTGGGGACTCACCCAGCATGTTGCCCAGGATCTCCCCGCCCTTATCAGAGATCTCGTTGTGGCTGAAATCTATGTCCTTAATTCTGTAATTGTTCTGGAGAAAAAGCAGAGGAGAGAGAGGTACTGTGTGTGGGTCTCCCATGGGACTGCAAATGCCTCGCGGATCCTAGGTCAGTGGGATGAGGGCTCCCACATACCCAGAACAAGGGGGACTAGGGTTCTTACACTGAAGACAATTTGGTGTTCATTTTCTGTTTGACCTTTAATGATACCTGGGCGAGTTTATGGTCATCCAAACAGTCCTACCCGCTGCTGTGGCTTTGGCCAGGATGGGGAGGGTCCAAACATTCACCAGCGCCCTACACCATGCACTTGCCTAGACCCAGAGGCTCCCCAGGCCCCCCAGGTCTCCAGGGACATCTCCCACGTGGCTCAGCGGGACCCACCCCTTGCTTCTTACCGACAGGGCCTGGAAGAGCAGCTCTGCAGACTGGTCCTTAAAACAGTTTCCTGTGAGGAAGGAGGGGTTATCAGTGCTCTCCAGGCAGGGCTCCTTTGCCCTCCCACAGCCTTGCTCTGCCAGTCTCCTCCCCTCAGAACAATCAGATATAGAAAAAGTGGCAAATACTTAAAGCAAAAGTATGGACACAGAGGAAAACAGGAGGAAAAGGGCAACTATTTACCATCCCCTTTGACATTCTCTTCTTGCTCTGCCTGACTGTCAGGGGAGTTCCAGGAGCAGAAACACTATACCCTGTGCATTGCTGGAAGCATCAACCCCTAGCCTAGTGCCTAAAGTGTGTCACAGTATAAAACATGCTCCTACAGCCCAGACGGCATGGCTCAGTGGTTGAGCATTGACCTATGAACCAGGAGGTATGGTTCGATTCTCAGCCAGGGCACATGCCCAGGTTGCAGGCTCGATCCCCAGTGTGGGGCCTGCAGGAGGCAGCGGATCAATGACTCTCTCTCATCACTGATGCTTCTCTCTCTCTCTCCTCTAATGTCCTCTCTGAAATCAATTTAAAAAAATGCTAATATAATCTAAGCAGTAGAGACATACCAGAAGGGGACAAGTGTGGCACTTGCCTTTGCATGCAAAATCTAAGGGGCACTGAAAGGCTCAGTAATCTCAATGAATAATATTTTAACATTTAAAAAAGTCCAAAATCAATGCAGAAGCATCCTATATAATAATCCTTTATAATAAAAGGGTAATATGCAAATGGACTGAACGGCAGAACGACTGGTCACTATGGTGTACACTGACCACGAGGGGGCAGATATTCAGTGCTGGAGCTGCCCTTAGCCCTGCAGGCTTCGATTGCCTGATCAGAGTCTGCCAGCCAACCTCTCAGTTCCTTCCCCCTGGCTGGCAGACTCCGATTGCCCGATAGAGAATGGGGAACCGGAGGTGGGTGGCAGTGGGGGGTGAGGGCTGAATGCCAGCAGCCAGGGAAGATGGCCCTGATCTCAGGCCAGGCCTAGGGATTGTACCGGTGCATGAATTTTGTGCGCCAGGCCTCTAGTTTATGATAAACAAAATTTTTAAATGTTAAATAAGGCAGGACCTGACCTGCACTTGAATAGCCAAGCCTCACTCATCTCACCCCACTCTGTCCCTTTTTTAATTTTATTATTTTATTTTATGAAACTCCATTGACTTTAAAGTCAATTAGCTCTTTGTTTTCAGTGAGACAGATGCTAAACTAATTTAAAACAGGGGGTCAGGTAGTAACAAATGGCATTTGCCCAATCAGGGCAATGGATAGGAAGTAATGGGAAGGGAGAGGGGCTGCTTTGAGGCAAGGTGTCAGAGCCATCCCCTAAGGAGATGACATCTGAGCGGATGTGAATGAAGCAAGAGAGCCATGGAGACATGTCTGGGGAAAGAGACTTTAAAGCAGAGGAAGGAATGTTGCAAAGCAAATCAGAAGTAGATGGTCCAGGGAAACTGGGAAGCCAGGAAGCCAGTGTGGCCATGGATAGGGGACAAGGGTGGCTGGAGGGGCTTGGCAGGTGCAGATACAGGGTTCTGGCCTCTTGAATCAGAAGCGCCCGGTCCAGTTCATCTCAACTCTGATTCTCTCTGCCTTTCACCTTCTTCCTTTCTCCTTTCCATCCCCAATGCCCTCTCCTTTCTCTTCCCTGGGCTCACCTGCTAGCTGAAGACTCACGAGTGAAGAGGAATTTTTCTGGAGAAACTCTGAGATGATTTTGGCCCCCTCAAAACCAAGAGCATTGTCGGAAACATTCTAAAATGCAAGAAACGGTTGTGTGTGTACAAACCCCAACAAAGGGTCCTCATTAACAAATGATATACGAGTGGGGCTGACCGGAGACCTACGCTAAGGGCGTAGGTTCTCGGTGGGGAGAGGGGCCTGGGGTGAAAGAAAGGGAAGGATCAGTGTGGTCCAGAGGATAGAAGAACAATAGGGGCCTGGCTTTTCTGTCGCCTCACTGTGAGGCTCTCGAGCTGGTCTCAGTTTGCTCTGAACTTAGCTTCAATCATTCCCCACTTCCCCAGCTGAGCTCTAGTACTTTAGAGAGCACATGGCAACTCTTTTGAAACCCAAGTCAGCTATATTTGAAGAGTTTGGCATAACATAATTGGAAAAATGAGTTTAGAGTAAATAATTACTTGCCAGTTCCATTCACTGATTCATGAAGCATGAATTGCTGCACTGGGAAGAGGTAGGGAGATAAATGAATATAGTCCTTGCCCTAGCTGGTTTTGCCAAGTGGCTAGAGCATTGGCCTGTGGACCAGAAGGTCCAGGGTTCAATTCCAGTCAAGGGCACATGCATGGGTGGCAGGCTCAATATTCAGCAGTGGGTGTATAGGAGGCAGCTGATCAATGATTCTCTCTCATAATCTAGAGTTTCTATCTAACTCTCCCTTCCCCTCTGAAATCAACAAAATATTGACTGAATGGCAGAACGACCAGAACAACCAGTCAACCAATCACTATGATGCACACTGACCACCAGGGGCATACTCTCAATGCAGGATCTGCCATCTGGTGGTCAGTGTGCTCCCACAGTGGGAGTGCTGCTCAGCTGACTGGTGAGTGGTGCTCCCACAGTGGACCAATCCCTATAGGCCACACTCCTCACCAGTGCACAAATCAGTGCACTGGGCCTTTAGTGTATATAAACATTATACACACACACACACACACACACACACACACACACATTGTCCTTCCACGCTAGTGGGAGAGATTTTATATACATTAGCCATTATTATCTTAAATTTTGCATCTTTTTACTGTGGTAAAATAGATATAACACAATGTTTGGCATCTAAAAACCACTTTTTAGTGTACAGTTCAGTGGTCTTTAGTATATTCATATTGTTGTGTGACCATCACCATCATCTATCTCCAGGCACATTGTATTTTTATGAAATTATTTCATGTTTTTTAAATTTTTTACTTTAAGGCAACTACACAGAAGTGAGTTCATCTATTTAGGGGTTTATGAGGTCCAAACAGAAATGGTTTCTTAGGGTTTCCTACAGCCACCAGGAGCACAGTCCCCTCTGGCCAGCCTATAAGGTGTGAACCTCCTCTGAGAAGTCACTTCTACCAGCGAGGGGCCCCAGACACACTGCAGAAAGCCTGAGGCTGGCCTGGGTTTGGGCAGGGCCTCGGCTTGTCTCCAGCGGGCTCTGGGACCCCGGGTGTGGTGGTGGGAACCAGCGGAGCAGGCACAGTACCAACTCCTGGAGGTAGTAGTTCTCTTGCAGCATCTCCACCAGGCTCAGGATGCCCTCCTCCATGATACTGTTGTCTGCCAGCTCCAGGGTGATCAGAGATGTGTTGGACTTCAGCCACAAGGGATGGGGGGGGGGGGGGGGGGAAAGACAGAGGTGGTTGGTGACCTAGGCAGTTCCCTGACCTTTCCCAGAACTTCCCAGCCATGTCAGAAAAGCACAGAGAGCAGACGAATCTCTGGATGGATCATTTTCAAAGCAGGCAAGGCAGTAAGAGAAGCAGCAGGCGGTAAGGAGCTCTAGCTTCAGCAAAAGGGAGAATGTGCTGCAATGAGGGATGGTCTAGCACCGTGATCAGCAAACTGCGGCTCGTGAGCCACATGTGGCTCTTTGCCCCCTTGAGTGTGTCTCTTCCACAAAATACCACGGCGTGGGTGAGTCTATTTGGAAGAAGTGGCGTTAGAAGAAGTTTAAGTTTAAAAAATTTGGCTCTCAAAAGAAATTTCAGTCGTTGTCCTGTTGATATTTGGCTCTGTTGACAAATGAGTTTGCGGACCACGGTCTAGCACATTGTTACCAACGAGGGACAGTCCTCCCAGGGCCTTCTTGCAATGTCTCTGGTCCCAGCTCTCTGGGGGGGGAATAATTCCATTGTGCTCAAGGGAGATGGCTTAGGTGGCCACCCAGTCTAGGTGTTGTTTAGCAGTGTTCAGAAACAGGTCGCCCTGGGACTAGCACAGCGTGTGGTACAGCAGGCAGCCCGATCCCCAATTCCATCCACATTCATCTCTCCCTCTGTGCTGAGTGTTGGGGAAACGAGATGAGCAGACAACATCGCTGCTCTCCAGGGCACCGAGGGCAAGGACCTGGGGCCAGGCCGTGGGGGAATAGAAGTGAAGAAGCTGGAAATGGGGCCCTTCCTAGTGGGATGCCTTTGACCCACCCCAGGCAAATGCAACATGGGAAAAGTTAAACAGCACAAAAGAAACACAAAGCATGAGTCCACCAGAATGTCATAGCAATTATCTAGTGAGTGACACAGAGAATCAAGGAAGACAAAACTCCTCCCAAACAGGAACTATTGTCACTACTGCCTGAGTCCTGAAAGGATTTCATAATTACCCTTTGTACCACCCCCCACCCCCGCCTGAGCTCCCCTCTCTCCATCTCCCCTCCCACCATGAAACTCAGGAGGTAACGGTGCATTCCTAACATGACATGAATCCGCCTTATAATGCTCAATAAATTTAAAGATGGCTTTGTTCTTTCTCTGTTCTTCCCTTCCTTTCCTCCCCCTTTTACATTTCCAAAAAACGAGTGAGCGGCTTTTCCTTTATTAATTGAACTTGCCCTTTATTGTCCTAAGTGAACAAACAGTGTGGTGCTCACGTACAGCTGTTACATTCTCTGTTTTCCTGAAGCGGGAATCGGTTCCGTACATAACCAGTTAGGATTATAGAAAGCTATGATGCATTCAAGGGCAAGTCCATGCCAAGCCCAGAGAGAACATCATTCCTATGGGAAAACCTGGCCCACGCTCCAGAGTGATCCTTAATGATCAGGTAACATTGCAAAAGGCAGACACTGAATGGAATGGCTCTGGCATTGAGACCCAGGCTGACCTTGGGAGAATGTGCTAGAGGGAGGGAATTAGCACCCGGCCCACTTTCCCGAAGAGGAAAAAGAGCACAAATTCCAAGGTCCAGATCTCTAGCAGCCTCCTTCCCAGCACCTACTGGGGAGTCCCTGACTGTAGGGAAAATGGGCAGTCAAGCTGAGCCTATGGCAGGTAAGGTGGGCATCCCGGATACAACTTAGGGTCCCATCACCCTGCCACCCCCCCCCCCCCCGAACCTCTGCCAGGCTTCATGTGCCTCCATGGGCATGCTCACCACCAGGGCGATCGCAATGGCCTTAGTACCGTGGGGGCCCAGCCCGTGGTGGTTGAGGTTCATGTAGGACTCCTCCATGTTGAGGATGAAGTAGGAGACAGGCACGACACCCATCAGATTGCAGGCCTCCATGTACAGCTCCTTCTGCCCGGTGGTGAAATACTTCTCAGTATCTGCATAAAAAGATGCGAATGGTTGAAGCTGGGGGGGGGCTTCTCTTCTGTCTTTGCCTTCTCTCTTCTGACCCCAGGCCATGTTCCCTTCTGATCTGTCTGTCCCTTGGGTGTGAGGTTAGAGGGCAGCTCCAATGGGGAAGTCAGCCAGCCCTGGGAGGGAGACTCACATCCAGAAAGGCTCAAATGGACGTCTCCCTTTGGGCCGACACAAGGCCCCTGGGGTTTAGGCCCCAGGCTCTCCTAGGACGGTGGTCGGCAAACTTCAGCTCACGGGCTACATGGGGCTCTTTGGTCCCTTGAGTGTGGCTATTCCACAAAATACCACGTCCGGGTGCACACATACAGTGCAATTGAAACTTTGTGACCCATACACAGACGTCGGTTTTCGGCTCTCAAAAGAAATTTCAATCGTTGTACTGTTGATATTTGACTCTGTTGGCTAATGAGTTTGCCAACCACTGTCCTGGGAGAAGGAGGCCCATGCCGACTTCCTGGGTTGGCCACATCCAGGGACTGACCACCAAGGGTGCGTGAAGGCCTAGTCTCCTGCCCCTCTTGGGGCAGCTCTGAAAAGCCAGACGAGAAGCTAGCGATCTGTGGTGGTTGAGGGAGCCTCCATTTCCCTTTTAGTTTTGCTACCACTGTTAAGATGTGAGCCATAAAAGTATTACTGAAGACTTAGAGAAGTGACAACTTAAAAAGCCCACGTAGGGCTGAGTAGGCTTCCCATGGGGGCAGATCAGGGCAGGATGGAGAGACCCTCAAACCAGCCAGAAACAAGGAAACTTGCACGTGAGTTGGCTTCCCTCCTTCGCAGACTTGCATGTCATTTTTTCTCTATAAAGATCTGTGATCCCTACTTTCCCAGTGACAAAGCTAGCCCAGAATACACACAGTGCTAATGCCAGCCGACAGATGACCTTCTGGAGCCTTTGTCTGTAGGCTTTAGACAGCCTGGCCCATGGGCAGCGGGCAGTGGGCCTGCCTGGTTGCCCATGTCCCACTGGCAAGACTTCCCAGGCCAGCTGAGGTCTAAGCCTGTGTCTGTTTTTTCTTCAGATCCCAGGGAACTTTGGCTAAGCCACCCCAAAAATTTCTAAGGTGGACAGTGGAGCTTTGTAATGATCAGACAACAGCTTGACAAGGAAGTTGCTTTTGCAGGTCAGGTTCACACCGGCTCTCTCTCTGCGATGGTTCTAGGGCAGGGTTTCTCAGTCTAGGCACTACTGACCAACTGACCGGCAGTCAGTGTTGGGCATTCTCCGCTGTGAGGGGCTGTCGTGTGCAGTGTAGGAGATGTAGCAGAACTCCTGGCCAGCAGCATCCCCCCAACCCAGTTTGCTAAGTATTCCCTGGGGTGCAAAATCACCTCCGAGGGAGAGCCGTGCATGTCTGCATAGGAGAAACAGCATGAGGCGGGTGAGCAACTTCTGCTCCCTTTTGTCACCTCACACCAGCTTGTATTCCCATGGGCTCCTGTCTCAGGCCGTCCCTGGAAGCCCTCCCTGCCCCAGTACCAGCCTCTCAGCCCCAGCTGCAGGGGCACCAGGAGTGAAGCCTCCGGGCCTCGAGCTTCTGTCTCAGCACAGAGCTGGCACCAAATGTAATCACTAGAGGTTCTCCTTGGCCAAAGCAGCATAGGGCACCCCCAACTTGTCCCTGGCCCTGACTCTGCTCTGTCTGATTCTGCCCACCCCTTCTACCTGTATTCACTATGGTTGTGTTTTAGAGGCAGCCTGCAATACTATTACCACTTGCAGGGAGTCGGGGCGAGGAGAGGAATGAGTAGAAGCAGGGGTTCTGCTTCTTCCAACCATGAAGCATTCAGTGTTGAAAGCAACATTCACAACAGACTTGAAGTGGAAAAGTAGAAAAAAGAGCAATAATCTATAAATCAACAAAATAAAAAAAGAAAAAGAGAGAAAGGGAGGAATGGAGAGAGAGAGAGAGAGAGAGAGAGAGAGAGAGAGAGAGAGAGAGAGAGAGAGAGAGAGAGAGAGAGAGAACAGAGGAACAATATGCCCAGGGGTGGCAGGGCAGAGGTGAATTGTATGGTGACCACAGCAGGGATTAGGAACTGACCCTATAGAGGAGTTTGAGGGTTGAATTTGACTGAACAGCCTCGCCTCCGTGTCTACCGCCTCTGATCACTGCCCACCACCCAGCACACAGGAGAGGAAGGGCCACTGCGCCAGCCTCAGCGGGGAGGTGTGAGGCTGGCCCAGCAGGAAGGGCCTGCATTGTTCTCGCCTTGCTTCATAGGTGTTCTTTGTGGCACTTCCCTTGTTGGGAAAGCCAGGAGGCTGAGGAAGAGGAAGAGGAGGAGGAAGAGGAAGGTGGAGGTGCTGTTTGCAGTAAGAGAGTCTTTGCTGCAGCTGAGACAGTCTCCCACCCGCACCCCCCGCGGTCATGCACTTGGATTTGTTAGGGGCTCTCACACAGGGGAATTCACACAGGGGCTCTCACAAACTCCACTGTGAGGAGAGGCATGTCATCAGGAGGCAGGTCGGGCCACAAACACGCAGGGGCCTCTGGAATATGGAGTGCTGGAGGCAGATTGGCAGGGCGGGGTGATCTTGGAATCAGCAAGCGTTGGTAAGCTCTCGGTGGCCTTGGGCAACTCATACAATCTCTTTAGGCCTCAGTTTCCTCCTCTGCCAAGGCAGGCAGGAATGCCTCCCTCCTGGGGCTGTGGCACAAGATGCCACGTGTGGGAACATTTGGGAGACCAGAAATGCCCGTTCATCGACTGGCTCGGCACTCAACAAGCTGATGTGCCCACGCTGCTCACCCGCCAGGCCCCATGCATGGGGTGGAGCCATGGCCAGCTAGGGAAGCCAGGTCTGTCCCCCACCCCTCCCAATGCCCCGTTCACCTTCAATCTCGAGGTCTGTTTCTGAACTCTCCCGGGTGGGTTTCCCTTTATCCACAGCCGGGGCGGACTCGGCTTCACAGTAGAGCATTTCATCACTGCTGTGCGGTGTTGACTGGGTTTCAGCCTCCTCTGGAACGAAAACACATCTCCGTGATGTTGGAAAGGAAACCCGCCAGCCTTTTAGGTGGAGCCACTTCCGCTTCCCTCCACCTCGGTTTCCTCCTGTGCCTCCCAGGTTCTGGCTGCCGCCTTTGTCCCCCAGCTGCATGTGGCTCCAGACACCAGGGACTCCATTCTGCAAGCCCTCCCTCCCCGGCACTGTTGGCCCCCCCCACCCCCAGCATCCGTGGGGTCGCATGCTACCCTTCTGCCATATTCCCACCCTTGGGCCTGACTTGGACATTGGCTTCTTGCTCCCTCTTCTCTTTCTTCCTGGTTTGGGTGGGGTTCAGAGTTGCTTTACTCTGAATGATGGTGAAAGTCACAGGCAGGGTGGGCGACTCGGTCAAATGTAAAATGAACCAGAACAGGAGTGGTCTCAGGAATCAAGAGGGATAACTGGATTCCTAAGAATTTGAGCTAACTTCTCCTCCTTCCAACCCAACATCTATTTTATGACCACAAAGAAGGCAGGGCTTGTAAAATCACCCTGGGATTAAATTCATTGCTATAATTAAATAGCTTCCCTCACTTGCTAGACATGGTCTTTCTGCCACTGGGCCACTGATCTGCGACCAGCTGTGGGTTCCTGACAACTATACACACATGTCCAGAGCTCATCCTATATCAGAAGGAAGCAGTGGTTTGGGAAAGCCAGGCTGCACTGCCAGAACTGAGCCAGCCTATTCTTTGGGTGGACTGAGTATTTGTGGCAGGGGCTTCAAGTTTTGACCACCCAGGTTCTAAGATGAGAATTCCTAATGAGTCTACACAGGTCTGTGTCTTTCTTAATCCTTGTCTATAGACCCACGCCCCGACATTTATTTCCCAGCCTGTAAGATAAGGTCTTTGTAATAAGGGGTGAGAGTAGCTAGTGGCCTGGTAGTTAGAAGACATACAGCAGATTAGCCAGCAAATTTAGCTATCAAGAAGTGATGACTTTCTGAGTCTTAATATCCTCAGTAGTCAAACAATTTTAGAATTCCATCCAATCTGTAGAATACTGGTAAATGTCTAACTGACTCTCCAGAAAAAAAAAAAAATCTGATGTGTAGTAAGAGCCAATTCCAGTGGTGTAAATGTTCCCAATATGGGTGATTTCAACTGCCAACATGATGTAGACCAGCTCAAAAAATGAAATCCAAAGTCGGCTAGAACTGGTAGGAGCCAATTCTGGCACAAACATGCATTCAATGCTCTCACCCCCTGTTTGGCAAGTCCTGATGCCAAGTCAATGTAATACATTATCCAAAATCTAGAGGGCCCCAAGTAAGAGGGGCTCTAGGCTTCTGGGTCCATGTGATCCCTGGGTATTACACTGAGGCGGCCTGGAAGGGCTGGAGTGGTGAGAGATGGGATGCCTTTTCACCTGTTGTCTCAGACTCAAGAGGTTCATCATTGTCCATGGTGCCAGGGGCCTCTTGGGGGCTGCTGCCAGCTTCTTGCCACCTTTCAGCTGCTTCCCTAAGAAGCACACCTGTCCATTCACCTCTGTCTCAAACTTTGTGCTCTCTGCTCTCACATAGACAAATCTGGGGGAGTGTGGTTATCTTCCTATCCCTGCAAGCCCTGGGGAGAGAGGGCTTTGGTGGAAATTGGACATGTATGGATTTGACCCCAACTCTGGAAGAGATAACTACTTCCCAGAATCATCAGGGAGAGTGGTACAGCTAAATTCCTAGGAGCCCTGTTGAAAGGATGTCCATCTGCCTGCAACTTTATGACTTAGGAGCCACTTTCATTTCATCGGCAACATTCCATGACCTCATGCAGACATTGTGATCCATGTGAGTGGACCTGGTAACAGCAAGTCTGCCACCCTCTTGGTGGCTCTGACAGTCATCTTTTTTCATATGTCTGCTGGGACCAAGCTAAGGCTTGGCTGTGATTACAAAGGTGCAGTGGGGGTGCCTCTCAGTGGTGTTGTGTTTCCCTCTGAGTCAGGACCAAACCCAAGCCCCTCAATCAGGTGACTGTGAAGAGCTGCCACCATGTTCTTCTCTCAAGGTGGTTGTGCTTCAGGTACGAAACTTCTCAGTGATGGGTGAAGTCTGTTTTCTTCTACCCAGTTCTCCTTCCTTTGTTCTTTTCCCCCTTGGGAGAGTATCCTCAATCTTGAAGCAGAAGATCTAAAGCAAAGCACGACAAACATATGTTCTATCACTACAATTTGTTGCAGCCAAACCTTTGTTCAATCCAAACTACTGGGCTGCCTAACTTGAAACCACTCAACCATCATTCCCATGCTTGGCTGTTTTTACGTTCGTTGAAGTTCACTTGCAGTTTACTGTCAAGAGACTCTGGAGGCATGTTTGTTCCTTCTTGATAAACTTTCAGCACATCAACGTTCAGGTCAGTGACTACAGGGCTTGGGGACATGAAAATGCCTCTTTGCCACTCAGAAGAAGGTTGAAGATCTAGGAATTTGTGTGGGGGAAAATATAGATCCTGGGATCAAAAGAAATATATAAATCTGAGATGTTAGTCATTTCTTCAGGCATTCAGTCTGAAAAATATAGAGCAAGGCACTAAAATAAGCACCATTATGGGGAGGGGATGCAGACATGATAACATGGACTTTCAGGGTATCCAATATAATAAGAGGTAATACGCCAATTGACCATTACCCCAACACACAAGATGGCCACCACAAGATGGCCTGCAGGGGTGGGCAGTTGTGGGCAGTCAGGCCTGCAGGGTAGGGCAGTTGGGGGTGACCAGGCCAGCAGGGGAGAGAAGTTAGGGGTGATCAGGCCTTCAAGGGAGGTCAGTTAGGGGTGACCAGGCTGGCAGAGGAGGGCAGTTAAGGGTGACTGGGGGGGCAGTTAGGGGCAATCAGGCTGGCAGGGGAGTGGTTAGGGGGTGATCAGGCTGGCAGGTAGAAGCAGTTAGGGGCAGTCAGGCAGGAAGGCAGGCAGGCAGGCAGGCAGGCAAGTAGTTGGGAGCCAGCAGTCCTGGAGTGTGAGAGGGCAGTCAGACATCCCTCTGGGGTCCCATATTGAAGAGGGTGCAGGCTGGGCTGAGGGACACACACACACACACACACACACACACACACACATCCTGTGCTCAAATTTCATGCACCGGACCTCTAGTATTATATAACAAGATAGAAATTGACAGGGCCACTTCTAGAGTGTGAGGATCCTGAGCAAATATTTCTGGCAGAGCTACTGTTCATATAAACAACTCAAGTCACCCTAAATAAGCATGGTAATACCATTCTAGTGGTCCAGTCTTACAGTTGTGGTTTCTTGAAATACATATCAAACAGGCCAAGGGAGTGATCAACTCCTGGCATAATTTGGTAGGCACCAGTCATGGAGAACCTCGGATCATCTGGTCAACCCCACATTGATGGAAAGGATAAGAAATTGTCCTGGAAGGAGAGAAATTGGGACTAGCGAGTATATAAGTCTTAGTCTAAACTCTGGATAGGACCAGGTGGTCTTAGGTACAAAAGGCACATTAGAACATTTGGAGGAAGGCATTCCAAATAGCCACTGGGCACAGGCACTCCTTGCCTGGGCCTAAGAGCAGTACTGGGAATTGATAAAGGTCATGAGTGATATGCTCCAGGAGTTTAAGGAGAGTGAGGTCTCTTTATGCTGGGGAGCATTCATGGGCTCTGGACATGGATAGTCCAGGGGAAAGGCTTTTGGACAAGTATAGTCTGAGGGAAAGACTTTTATATTAGGTCTAAGACCCATTAATTTTTTTAAAATCAGGGTACTAACATAAAATCTACAATTTGACCCTATTAAAGTGTACAATTCAGTGGCATTAAGTGTATGCACAATGTTGTACAACCATCACCACTACCCATTTCCAGAACTTTTCCTATGATCCATTTTGAGTTATTTTTTGTATAAGGTATGAGGCACAGGTCGAGATTCATTTTGCATGTGGATGTTCAAGTGCTCCAGCACCATTTGTTGAAAAGACTGTCCTTTCTCCATTGAATTTTTTTTTAACCACTATTAAAAATCAGTTGGCTATAGGCATCCTTTCAGTTTTTTGTGGGCCTAGCATTTCAGAAACCACATAACCAGCAATGTGATGCACAATCTATCAAAATGTTGCACTATGGTTCCTCTTATTAACAAGGGCTATGTTCAAGATCCCCAGTAGATACCTGAAATTGTGGGTGGTACTGAACCCCACATTGTTTTCTCCCATACTTACATACATACATGCATACATACATATCTATGGTGACATTTAATTTATAAACTAGGCACAGTAAGAGATTAACAATATGACTAATACTAGAATAGAACACTTATAACAATATACTATAATAAAAATTATGTGAATGTGGTCTCTCTCTCTCAAACTGTCTTCTCGTACTGTACTTACCCTTCTCCTGTTGATGTGAGATGATACAATGCCTACAGTAGATGAAGTGAGGTGAATGACATAGGCATGTTGACCTAGCATTAGGCTCCTGTTAACTTTGAGGAAGGAATGCCTAGGAGGAGACCTGAAGGTCCATCAGGCAGTAACCAGGTGAAGGCAGAGAGATGGGATAGGCTCAGTGGGGGAGGAAAGGTATTTGAGGGTGAGAAAAACATACATACAAAGTCCCTATGGCGTGTTGAGCGAGTCTCAAATTGTTTAATGAGGCTGGAGTGTGATTCTCATGGGGAGAAGTGGTGGTGGGAAAGAAAAAGAGAGATGAGATGGGAGGCGAGCAGAGGCCAATAATGAAGGGCCTTTAATGCTATGCTGAAGAGTCTGGCCTGTGTTTGAGGTTTGAGGGTGAGGCGGGCGAGGGGGGAGAGGCTTTAAGCAGCAGTGTGACCTGACATGACTCGAATAGCAGAAAAACTGCTCTGGCTGCAGGGTGGATTGAAGATAGGA
Organism: Pipistrellus kuhlii; assembly: GCF_014108245.1. Lineage (NCBI taxonomy): Eukaryota > Metazoa > Chordata > Mammalia > Chiroptera > Vespertilionidae > Pipistrellus > Pipistrellus kuhlii. The sequence goes on from NW_023425404.1 coordinate 10,250,965, forward strand.
AGAGGATCAACATCAATTAGGAGTGGCCGCAGGGATGAAGTGGACTGAATAAATATAAAGGCCATACTCCTTGGACTTGGGGGCAGATCAGATATGGAAGTAAAAGGGGAGATGTAAAAGCAGGAGGCCAGGATGGATGAGTGTGTCATCCTAAAGAAAAGGACAGAGGAGCCGGGGCAGTGATATTCTGGAGGAATGGTGGGGGAAGCTCATGAGTACTCCTTTGGGTGTGTTGAATCTGTGATATGTCCCTGGGAAGTCCACCGGAGAGGTCCATAGGCAAAAGGATTTATGTGTCAGTAGCCCAGGAGAAGGTTAAAAATGTAGATGTGTGAGTTGTCAGTATGTGGATGGTACTTGAAGCCATTGGAGTGGGGAAAATTTCTCAAGGAAGAACGTTAAAGTAAGAAGAGGAGAGAGGCCAAGGATAAAATCCTAGGAACACCATCATTGAAAGGAGGGAGGTGGGGGTCAGAGGAACAGAAAATAAAAGACACTAGGACAAAATGTCCAGAGAATTAGAAGGAAAACAATGTCACAGAAACTGAGGGAAGAGAATCTTACAAAAAGGGGGAGGGGGAGAGATGCAAAATTACAGAATATTCAAGAAATAATAAAGCCTGGAGAATGTCCATAGAATTTAGCAACAAGGAAGGCATTGGGACGTTTTAGTGGAGTGATGAGAGTGGGAGCTATATTTAGTGGAATGAAGGTAGGTGACAGGTGAGGAAATATAGACAGCAGAAACAGAAAAGGCTTTGAAGAAGCTTGGCTGTGAAGGAGAAGTGAGGAGATGGAGGCATGGCTGGAGGGGGACAGGGGCTGAAGGAGGGTTACATAATATAGGAGCAATTTGAGCAAGTTTAAATGTTGATGGAAAGAAGTCAGGGAAGAAAAGGAGAGGGGTAAACAGAAGGAGCACAACCTCTGAGTTGGCAGGAAGGAGAGGACTCCACTCCTGGTGGGGTTTTCAGCCACCGTGTTGGGAGGGAAGGAAGAAAAGTTGGTTGTCAGTGTGTTGGTGTGGCAACCAAGAGGAGGAGGAATTCACATGATGGTTCTACTTTTTCTCTAAAGTTGGTAGAGAGATGATCTCCAGAGAGCAAGAAGGGAGGCAATATGACAGCAAGTTTGTGGAAATGGGAGAGAAAACTAATTAAGAATACATTGGTGGGGAGGGTTGAGGGCTGAGGTGAGGTTGGAGACCAGCCCACGTATAGTTTCAATCTGTTGGTAATTTTACACTCCAGTGCTCAGCCGAAGATGGAAGAGCCAAGGAGAAGAATGGCTTTACTGAAACTGGGCAGGTGTAATCAATGAATTGTGGGCAAGAGAATTGATGTTGGGATGAGAGCGGAAAGGATGCCTGAGGGGAATTGAAGGTGACTAAGGGGAAGATTTAAGGCAGAATAGAGAACTCAAGGGTTTGATGGAGTTAAAGAACAGCATGCAGAAGTGAAACTGGGAAAGGCAGAGGGCCAAGGGGTGACCCACCAGAGGGGATATGCAAATTTATGATCTCAGAGGTGGAGCAGTTCCCAGTAATGACACATCGTGTGTGTCTGAAGTACAGAGGGAATGAGGTCAGTGAAGAGGCGATGACAGTGAGCTTCTAGGATTTGAGATGGCTCATCCACATTAATAATGGAGGGAGGACTGGAGATAGGGAATACTGTGAGTCTAGTGGTAGTGTCTTGATGAGAGAGGAGGAATGAGATAAAAAAAAAAAAGATAAGGGTGAGGTAAACATGGATGAGTACTTGGGAAATCTCTAATGAACACATGAATACATGAATCAGTGAGTAAGGAATTGAATGAATGCATCAACTCAGACCGATCTGGTGTATTCTGGGAATATCTAAATATATATCCTGAGATGCCAGAGGAAACACTGGGATCAGAGAAGGCAAGTTACTGAGAGTGTATGGGTCCAAATTATCTTGAGAGTTAAACATAGATAATTCTTTTCTACCTCCTATTTATCATGCTGTTTGAGCCCTCTAGACCTGCACAGGTTCAATATGATAGTCACTTAGTGTAGTTACTTGAAATATGGCTAGTCTGAATTAAGATGTGCCGTTCACCTGAAACCCATGTTGGATTTCAAAAACTTAGCACCAATTTTTTTTTTTTACTTTTCATATGCTTTACTGGAGGCCCAGTGCATGAAATGTGTGTATTCGAGGGGTGACGGGGGTCCTGGGGGGGGAGTCCCTTTCACAGTCCAGGAGCCCTCGGGGGATGTCCAACTGATGGCTTAGGCCCACTCTCCGCTGGCAGTCGGACATCCTTAGTACTGCTCCAGAGGCGTGAGAGGTTCCCACCGCCACTGCGCTCACCAGCTGTGAGCCCATCTTCTAGCTAAGCAGTGCCTCCTATTTGGGAGTGCTCTGACCACCAGGGGGCAGCTCCTGCATTGAGTGTCTGCCCCCTGGTGGTCAGTGTGTGTCATAGCGATCGGTCATTCTGCTGTTTGGTCTATTTGCATATTAAGGCTTTATTATATAAGATTGATTTCAGAGAGAGAAAGGGAGAGGGAGAGATAGATATAAACATCAATGATGGGAGAGAACCATTGATTTCCTGTCTCCTGCACACCTCCCCACTAGGGATCAAGCCTGCAACCTGGGCATGGGTTCCAACTGGGAATTGAAACATGGCCTCCTGGTTCATAGGTTGACTCTCAACCACTGAGCCACACAAGTTGTGCCAAAAAAATATTTTCAGAACATAAAATATTCATTTAGAAATGTTGATGACATGAGCTTCATGTTAAATATTTTTTGGTATATGGGGTTATATATATATGTCACCTACTTTTTTCTTTATATGTGAGGCTACTAGAAAAATTTAAATTACATATCTGCTTCACATTATATTTCTCTTGGAAAACACTACTCTAGGCCTTGGTCAGTAGCCTCTGAATTCCCAAGGAAAGCATTATGCCATCTTGTGTAGTCAACCAATAGATCAATAAAGGCAGTTCTCATATTGAATTTCTACATGTACCTGTTGGCAGAGTAAAATTTGAAATCTCAAAGCTTAAATTTCCTATATGCAGGAAATTTGCCTCTTAAAGAACATTTTAAATTCCTCAAAGAATTGCAAAACCTTCCACTTGCCCCATTAAATCGGTCTGCACCCTTGAAACCACTCAGCGGTGGACACAGAAGTTTATCATTGCTTCCACTGTTATCACAGTGAGGGTGAACTGAGGGGCTCATCCAGTCTCTCTTAGACTATTTCTGACATCATGAGGCTGCAGATGGTGTAGTTTATACTTGTAATTCTCTTTTGTCTGCACTTCTGTAGGCCAAGTCTCCCTGGAATCTGTAGTCCTGGCTTGCTTAGCAATGCCATATTGCAGTCTGAAGGGCCCTTATTTCTGCCAGGGATGGTAGAAGATGACCCCCCATTATCAGTAGCCAGAGATGTTTTTGGCTTAAATTAAAAAAATGTATATAACAGTAAACATTGAAAACTTACCCTGAGCTGAGCACGGTGAGGTAACTAAGCCTCCAAGAGGTTAGGTTGACCTGAGAAGTTCCAAAGGTAGAAAGTGGCAGAGCCAGGATCTGGGTGCAGAGGTCTAACTCCAAAGCTTGTGATCCTTACATCATCCTACTCTTTCCAACAGACCAGATTGTGGATCGGGAAACAAAAAGAGACCAGCCGTTCTTCATTGGCCTCAGGAAAAGCCTTTGAAAGAACATGGCATCAATTAGCCTGACACCCATTTACTCATACATGCAATGAATAGCCCAGTGGAGGCTAGATCTGTCTGCAGATGTTCCCAAAATGTAATCAGAATAACTTGGTCAGTTTTTAAGGGCTCCACCTCAGACCTGATCAGAACCCCAGGAGTAGGATCTAGGAATTATTATTTTAAAGACATTTTCCAAGTGGATAAGGAAACCCTAATTTCACAAAATGATAAAAATAATTTCTAGATAATTACTTTGATTTAGGGTCTGGTTTGGAACTTGGATTTCTGGGTAACAATTGGGGCAAAATGGCAGGAAGGTACAAGGAAGGCCTATTTAAGCCACATCAGAGGAGTGGGCCTAACTTGGGGGGACCCTTAGGTAACATTTGTGTACTAGTTTCTAGACCTTCAGAACGCTTTTGGGGCTTTTGCTTCATGGGAGGCCAAGGCAGGCTTGCTGTTGCCTGAAGGCACACACTTCTCTGGAGCTAAATAAAGGAAAACAGCCAGAAAGCCACAATACTGACTCTTTCCTGCTTCCTCCTTTTAGCCTTTCAGTGTTATGATGTATCCAGCTGGTCCTGGATCTGGTGACTCCCCAGAGGGCTTTCCAGAACAACCGAGGCTCCAGCCACAAATCGGAAACTGCACAGCTCAGACACTGGGTACTGAAATTGGTAGTATGTACAGTCCTTCCTTCCTCAGTGTGGTTGGGGCAGAAGACTCCGGTTGCAGAGTGGAGAAGAGAGAGGCACAGAGGTCTTTTGGGTAGCATAGAATTGCCAGGGGATCTGGCCTTCCTTTCATGACATGTGCTTTGTTCAGTCAACGAAGATGTAGTTAGCCCTACTATGTGCCCAACACTGTTGCACACACTAGAGAAATACCTCCATGAAAACCAGCCAAACAACCAACCAGACTTGGCCCCTGCCTGTCCTTGTGGAAGCCCCCCTCCCCGTTTCTTGACTCCCTCACCCAGGGGACGTCCCCTTTTACCTAGACCAGGTATAAAGAGGATCCATTTTGACACAGGATGAGGAAGGAGACAAAGGTGTGGGCTCAGCTTGTGACCTAGAATCTGAGCTGGAGGAGACGGTAGGGTCAGGAAAAAGAAACACAGAGACCTCGCTCTTCCCTCTCTCTGGGCTGAGAAGGGTGACATTATGGAAGCCAGGGCTGGGTGAGGCCTTAGGAAACCCCAATGAGAAAAGTGAAGGGCAGAGAAGGTACAGGGTGGACCCCAGTGAGGGGGCGGAAATGAGAATAAAACCGTGTCCTCTGGGTTAACACTAGGGAGCCCCCAGCGTGGCGCTTAGTAATTTCAAACTGCGGCCCTAGGAGGGCTTCCCGGAGTCTGAGTCGGGACCAATGCCATGGGAACAGGCCCCGCCCCCCCTACCCACGCGAGTTCCACGGCCCCAATAAAGTTGTTGTTGAAGCTGAGGGAGGCCACGTGAGCCTTCCGGGGGGCGGAGCTGTGGGCGGGGCCTGAGGCGGGGCGGGGCGATCCGGGGGGCGGGGTCTCTCTGAGAGCGACCGGCGGCTGCAGCGTGGAGGGAGGCGGACGCCGGTGGGGCGGCCGGCCATGATAGCGTCGTGCCTGTGCTACCTGCTGCTGCCGGCCGCGCGCCTGTGTCGCGGCCTCTCCCGCGCCCTCTCAGGTACTGGCCCCGCGTCCTTGCAGGCGGGAGCCGGGCCGGGGCAGGCCCCGCGGGGCCGAGGCGGCTTGCGGCGAGTCGGGCCTTACGACCCCCTTCCCTGGCAGTGCCCAGGGGTGGCGGGCGGCCCTCCCCGCGGAGCCAGGCCTGGGCTCCAGGAGGCGCAGGCCCGGCCGGCGACCCCCGCGGACGGCCCCTCCTCACGCTGGCTGCGTGGGGCCACAGTTAGCCCGGAGGCGGGCTGGGGAAGGGCAGAAGCCGCCCCTCCCAGGCCCGGGCTGCAGAGCGGTTCCCGGGCCCGCCGGTCACTGCTGTGGGGGCTCGGAGAGGGTTGGCAACTCCGGGCCTAGGCGAATGCCCGAGTTCTCCGGGTAGGAAGGAGCCTGTCGGCCCCGGGTCAGTGGGCTGGAGACCTGTGTTCCCAGGGTCACTCCACAGTCAGTTTCTCCAGCGCCTCTCAGCTCTGCTCTCCGCGGAGGCTCCGGTGGAAAAACATACTCAGCACCCAGAGCTGCGATCCATCCCAGTCCCGTGCGCTTAGGGATGTAGTGGGATGGATGGAGGCAATGCCCAGTTGATGCTGAGGAGAGAGTCTTTCACTTTCCGTGAACCGCCTGCCTATTTTCATTCCTGGTCTTTAAGATTCCCGAGGCACTCCGAAATCCTACAGAACTCCCAGATTTCTCTGGCGATCAGGGGGCAGGACAGGCTAACAAGCATGCTCTTAGAAATAAGGGTCCGACTGCATTCTGTGCCTTCCCTTCCTGGAACCCTTCCGCAGTGTGTTCACATAGAGGCCCGGTGCACACATATTACATAATATGTGTGTATTTCGTATAAGATGTTTGTTTCTGTCCGCTTTTAGAATGCAAGCTCCAGGAGGGAGGGTGGGATCACACCTGCTGTGTCTCTAGTGCCTTGTACACTCCTCAGAATATAGAGGGCACCAAGTTAGGAATGGCTCAGATGTAGGCACTTCTGAGGAATGAGAAACGCCACAGAAGTAATTGTTTTCAGGGAGCTAAAGAATATCCCTTCAGCCATGTCTGTCATTCTGGACTGAAGTTTTAAGGGATCTCAGAGGAGGGTCCACCCCTCCCACCGCCATTAAAATAGCCCCAATGGTTTTAACTTTGTTATATGGTTTCTACATATTTTAAATTTTTTTTTAAATAAAAGGATTCTGCTGCTGAAACACAAACCACCACCATCAACAAAAAAACCTACTAAATTCGGAAACTAGTAACAGCCCACAGGTAAATCAAAGAACCTCTGCCATATGTTACATATGGGTTTTTTTCAAGAAACTAAAACCAGCAACCCAGCCTATGGGTTTGAAGCAGAGTTTTCCTGTCTCAGCACTATTGACCTTTGGGCCTGGATAATTTGTTGTAGGGCTATCCTTTGCACTGTATGATGTTCAGCAGTCTCCTTCATCTCTAACCACCAGATGCCCATAGCATCCCCACAGCTGTGACAACTACAGTGTCTCCAGACAAGGCCAGATGTCCCCAAGACTGTTGAAAAGCACTATTCACATAGAGGCCCGGTGCATGAAATTCGTGCATTGGTAGCATCCCGGCAATCAGGGATAACCTGCAGGGCCATCAGTGGGCCCTGCTGGCACCTACTTGGGCTGGCCTGGGACCTGTGGGCTGGAGAAAGCTCCTGAATTGAGTGTCTACCCCCTGGTGGTCAGTGTGCATCATAATGATTGGTCGTTCCACCAGTGATTCTGCTATTCGGTTGATTTGTATATTAGGCTTTTATTATAGAGGATAGGCCATAAGATAGTGTCAACATTTGAACCATTCTGATGTTTTTCTTGCCTTAAAAAAAAATAGAGCTGATAAAATTAATCCAGTGATTGAGGGTCAGCATCATGCATGCCACTTGTTCTGTACCACAAATAAGGGACTTGGTGTGTATGGAGTGTTTGTTCGGACCAAAGTACTGAGCGTGGAGTTTGGGAGCCCTAATTTTAGAATTTCCCCCACTTGCTTTCTTGCCTGTTGTCATTTGTGGCTGCTGTAGCAGAAGGGTGACAGCTGTCTCTTGCTGTCACTTGTTGGCACCTGATTTACAGCCTCTGTTGTGTTATGGAAGGGGAAAGCTAATGAAGTTTGTGAAAAATTGTGAATAGAATAGTAATTAACTTTGACAAAAGACCAAGGGTTTTTGTAGGAAGTAAATTGTAGTCCCCCCCTCCCCCCCCCCCCTCCGGTGTTGCACAGTGGTTAGTTGGCTCATATACCAAAAGGTCTTGGATTCGATTCCTGGTCAAGGGCACCTACCTGGGTTTCAGGTTCTGATTGGGGCATGTTCGGGAGGCAACCAATCGAGGTATCTCTCACATCTAAGATTCTCTCTCTCTTTCCCCTTCACTCCCTCTTTCCCTCCCTCCCACTCGCTCCAAAAATCAATGGGAAAAAATGTCCTCTGGTGGGGATTCACAACAATAAAAAAAGAAGTAAATTGTATAGATTTTGAGACACCTTTCTTGTCTATTTTAGGGCTTTTTCTTTTGGAATTCATTCATAGACCAGGGGATGTATAGAACTAGAAAACTTCTTGGAAATTATGTAGTTCACATGTCCCCTGTCCCCATTTCACAGTCAAGAGCAAGTCCATCTCACTAGGGACATTGTCCAAGGTCACAATTTTATTAACTTCAGTGCTAGACCACAAACCACTGTTCTAATTCATGGTCGCGTTCTGGTTCCAGTGCAAGTGGCTCTTAGAACCAGAGAGTTGATGTTTCATAGGAGTCTCAACCTCGAAATAAAGAGGTGTGTTTATATGTGACCATCTCTGTCCTAGATTATGTGGGTCAGCCACTCTTTATTCCCACACTGAATATTTATCAGATCCATACCATATAGATTAGTCAGCACTTGCAAAGCACTTAGAATAGTGCTTGCCACATAGTAAGAACTTGGCCCTGATGATGATGAACTTCCAGGCACTAAGATGGGTAGGCTCAGAGATGGAACAAAGATGAGCGAAGTGAATATGATTTTTCTTTGCTTTTTTTTTTTTTTTTTTTTTTTTTATAGCAAAGGTGGAAATTTATGAAAGAACAAGTACAGACTCCCATGTGGGGAGGGGAAAGAGTCCCCCAGAACGGACTTCCATTTGGGGGAGAGGGTCCCTGTGAATATGATTTTTGTATGGGATTCACATTCTAGCTGGGAAAAGAGTGTGGGTGGAGTGATGCTGTCATAACATGGTATTTTGGCTCTCTTCCTAGATGCTTTCTTCACCTGTCGAAAAAATGCCTTCCTGGCGAAGAGCTCGCCCCCCCAGGTAGAGGGTGACTTTGCCATGGCCCCTCAGGGCCTGGACCAGGAAGAGTGTGAGGGGCTGCTGCAGCAGTGGCGAGAAGACGGGTCAAGCCAGGTGTTCTCGACTGTGAGCGAGGGTCCCCTCATAGATAAGGGACTAGCCCAGAGCAGCTTGGCACTCCTGATGGATTATCCTGGAGAACAGGACGCTGCTTCCGAGGACAAGTGGTGCAGCAGGCAGCTGAGTGACCTGCAGGCAGCAGAGAACCTAGAGGAGCCTTCCCCCGAGGTCCTGGGAGAGGAGTCACTGCCAGAGGGCGAGGGCCCAACGTGGGCAGCTGTCCCCATGCAGGCGGGCCCTCAGTATGCAGACTGCACCATCCTCCCAATGGGTGCACTGGCTGCAGAGGAGTGGGAAGAGGACCCCGCAGTGGTCGCCTGGAGCCTAGCACCTGAGCCTATGCCCCAGGAAGAGGCTCCCATCTGGTCCTTTGAGGGCCTGGGGCAGCTGCAGCCTCCCCCAGTAGAAATTCCTTATCATGGTGAGTCTGACAACTGGCTGAGAGAGCCAGGGGAGCAGGTGGTCAGGCTGTCGTGGGTGTGGGCAGAGCTATTGCTTAAGAAGTTGCTCGGTGGGCAGCTCTGCCATCTCTGCCACTGCATTCTTTTTCCAAAGACTCTTGCAGTGTCAGATCTAGATGGGTTTTAGAAATCACCTCATCTAGCCCCTGGTCTGTCAGAGGAAATAATGCCAGTGCAGAGAGGTAGCGGGACATGCCTAAAGTTACATAGCTCGCTAATGGCAGAGCAAAGCGGATCCTAGTTCCAATTCTCCATGAGACTGTGTGTCTGGAGGTGATCCAAGGGCTTCTTGGGAGGAAGTGGAGAGCCCTTGGGGCCTCTGCTCTGTACCTCAACAGAAGGACTCCTGTTTGATCTGTGGCACATACTGGGCTTCCATTAAAATTTGAAGAATGCGTTCTGTGGCTCAGATAGGTTTGAAATCCACTATGCAGCTCCATGCTTTAAGGGAGATGGACAAGTGGTTTCTAGCCCTACAAAATTTTCCAGATTTCAAGGTTAGAAAATACCCAAGGCTGCCGAAACCGGTTTGGCTCAATGGATAGAGCATCGGCCTGTGGTCTGAAAGGTCTCAGGTTCGATTCCGGTCAAGGGCATGTACCTTGGTTGCGGGCACATCCCCATTGGGGGTTGTGCAAGGGGCAGGTGATCTATGATTCTCATCAATGTTTCTAACTCTCTATCCCTCTCTCTTCCTTTCTGTAAAAAAAAAAAAAAATAAATAAAAAATATAATATATATATATATATAATATATATATATTGATATATATATATATATATATATATATATATATATATATTAAAAAAAAAGAAAAAAGAAAATACCCAAGCTGAGATTCTTGAGAAGTCTTTAAGCTCAGGTGACCATTAAGCACATTCATCTGAGTGAATCCTCTGAGACCAATGGATTTGTCAAAAGTGTGAGCCTGCATTTATTGAGCATGCACTAGGTGCCAGGCGTTATGCTAGGTACTGGGAGTACAGTAGTGAACAGCCCAAGATTGTCTCTGGCTTTATGGAGCTTACTGTCTAATGTGAGAATGTCCTTAGAGTTCTGCTCAGATGGCCACAGAGAGGGATCGGTGACATGGAAGGGGGAAAATTTGAGACACAGTATCACTGAGATGGGTGGAGATGGTGGGGCCTGTGGGTAACATGTACTTATCATGACCTCTTCTTTCCAACCCCTTTGCAGAAATCCTGTGGCGAGAATGGGAGGATTTTTCCACTCAGCTAGATATGCAGGGCCTGGAGGCAGGGGATGGCCCTCAGTTCCAATTCACTCTGATGTCCTATAACATCCTGGCCCAGGACCTGATGCAGCAGAGCTCTGAGCTCTATCTGCATTGCCACCCGGACATCCTCAATTGGAACTATCGCTTTGCAAATCTCATGCAGGAATTCCAGCACTGGGACCCTGATGTGAGTGAAGAGCAGGGAGGGCAGTGCATCTTACATTTGCTTTGGCCCTGGGCTATTTCCCAGTGCTCTTAGAAAATGAGTCATTCCCATAGTTGTCCACATGATTGAAGTCCTTCCTGGGGCTGGAGCTTGCCTGCCTGAAGTCAGAGTTTTGGCAGATGCTGAGAAGACTTTCCCTAGGTGCACTTTGCGGCACCTTTATGAAGGGAGGGAGACTTGATGGGGAAAATCCAGTGTATGTGTCTGGTCTCCTCAGCTTCACTCTGGCCTGTTCTTGCTGGGACTGGCTCTCAGTCCTGTGGAAGGTTCAGTGCCTGAGACCCACAGCAGTTTCCCACCTGGCCCCTGCCTGCTCCTGGGGTGGGAGTCCCATTCAGCATTCTGGGCATTCTAGAGTGATTGGTTTCCTTGTAAATTCCCCAGATCCTGTGTCTTCAGGAAGTCCAGGAAGATCATTACTGGGAGCAGCTGGAGCCCTCGCTGCGAATGATGGGTAATGCAGCTCCCTGGCATGTGTGCCAGTCTTTGTTCCTGCAGCCCTGTCTGCTTTCTCCGAAGACATCATGTTTTTCCTTTGTCTCAGTAAACCTTCAGTCTCACCTGCGAGCTAGCTCCTTTATGTGGGTGAAAAAGAAAGAGTTCGAAGTTTTAAAGTAACTGTGACATGTTGCCCTTTAATTCTTGAAATAACCAAACCTGTGAGGTCAAGTATTATTAGTCCCAGTTTACAGTGAAGAAACTGAGTTTCTCAAAATTTCTGTGACTTGCTCAGGGTCACAAAACTACAAAGCTAGTACCTCAATAGGTTGTGAGCTAGAACTCCAGCTTGTGTGACTTTATTTTATTATTATTATTATTATTATTATTTGTTAATCCTTACCCGAGATTATTTTTTCCATTTATTTTCATTTTTGACATGTTTCCATTCTTCAAATATATATATATATATATATATATATATTATTATTATTATTATTATTATTATTATTTTTATTGATTTCAGAGAGGAAGGGTGAGGGAGAGAGAGGTAGAAACATCAGTGATGAGAAAGAATCTTTGGTTGGCTGCTTCCTGCACTCCCCCTACTGGGGACTGAGCCTGCAACCTGAGTATGGGCCCTTGACTGGGATCGAACCCGGGACCCTTCAGTCTGTAGGCCAACACTCTATCCACTAAGCAAAACCAGATAGGGTTCCATTGACTTTTAGAGAGTGGAAGGGAGGGAAGAGTGGGATAGTGAGATAGAGAGATGAAAGAAAGAGAGAGAGAAAAAGTAGGGGATAGAGAGAAACGTTAGTGTGAGAATGAGAGAGACACATCAATTGGTTGCCTCCCACACATTTCCTGGGGGATTGAACCTGCACTCCAGGTACATGCCCTTGACTGGGAATGGAACAAGACACTTTGGTGCACAGGCTGACACTATCCAGTGACCAGGGCCAACTTGTCTGACTTTAGATTCCATGCTTTCCCTGTCAACTTATATTGCTTCAACCCCTTTCTCCTTCTTTCCCTTTAGAGCCTCTCACTCATCTGGTTGAAACTGTCAGGGAACCTCTGCAAAGCCAGGGAATTGGCAAGGGCAAGGACTCCCATTATTGAGCAGCAGGAGCAATGCCTTCTGCACACCCGTCTGGGTTACTGCCACTGGTTGGAGGGATTCAGGGTTCAAGGATTCTGATCCATCTTCTTGGCTGGGTGTTCCTGCAGGCTTTACCTGTTTCTACAAGAGGAGGACCGGGTGTAAGACGGATGGCTGTGCTGTCTGCTACAAGCCCACGAGATTCCGTCTGCTTTGCGCCAGCCCTGTGGAGTACTTCCGGCCTGGTTTGGAACTCCTCAATCGGGATAATGTGGGCTTAGTGTTGCTGCTGCAGCCACTAGTCCCAGAAGGCCTGGGGCAAGTGTCGGTGGCCCCATTATGTGTGGCTAATACCCACATCCTGTACAACCCACGCCGGGGTGATGTCAAGTTGGCCCAGATGGCCATTCTCTTGGCTGAAGTGGACAAGGTGGCTAGGTTGTCAGATGGCAGCCACTGCCCCATCATCCTGTGTGGGGACCTGAATTCCGTCCCTGATTCACCTCTCTACAACTTCATCAGGGACGGAGAACTCCAGTACGATGGGATGCCAGCCTGGAAGGTGAAATGGGCAGACCACTGCGGGTGGGAACGCGGCCCAGGGAGAGGCTTGGGTGTGGCACCAGTGCTACTTCTGTGGCAGGGACTTCAGTTATCCCGGTTCTGGCTCCCTCCTGCTTTCTTGTACCCGAAACCTGGATGTTAGGAGCTCTTGAGTGCCTTTGGCATATTGGAATCCTTTCAGTCTTTATCATTAATTTATGTTGAGTCTATAAGTAATACATAAGTACATCCTAGAAAGAATCCAAATATCATAAAATGAGGCCAAAGCCCCTTTTATTACCTACAATCCCTGCCTCTCCCCTTAGAGTCAAGTAATAGCTGAAGTCTGGTGGCATTTTTCCAGATCGTTTTTATGCATTTATAGTATTATTGATGTTCCCATGATAATATAATCTTAATTTACATTTATTAAGCAATTACTATGTGCCAGGTGCTATTTTAAGCACTTTAGATGTAATCATTAATTTTCATAATTTATATCATTGCCTCCATTTTACAAATAAGGAAACTTAAGGCACAGAGAAATTAGTAATTTGCTTACACTAGATCCATGGTCGGCAAATTGTGGCTCACGAGCCACATGCAGCTCTTTGGCCTCTTGAGTGTGGCTCTTCCACAAAATACCACAGCCTGGGTGAGTATTTTGAAGAAGTGGCATTAGAAGAAGTTTCAGTTTAAAAAATTTGGCTCTCAAAAGAAATTTCAGTCGTTATGCTGTTGATATTTGGCTCTGCTGACTAATAAGTTCGCCGACCACTGCTCTAGAGTATGCAGGTCATTTTCGTGACGGAGCCAGGATTTGTAGCTGGGTGGTCTGGCCCCAGAGCTCTCACCCTCCAGCACTATCTGTGCTTCTAACAGCTGGTATATAATCTATCATGTGTGTGTTTATAAACATATATTTTATTTTGTAGCTTTTTTTTCACTTAACACTGTATATATGGATCTGTGTTATTCGCTTTAATGGCTAAATGTTGATAGCACAGATATCTTATAGTTTATCATAGTTTGTTTAGTTGTGCTCCTGGGCATTCAGCGTGTGCTAATTTTTAAGCTAATTTTTAATGTTACTTAATCTTCCTGTTCCTCTGTTTTGCTTTGACTGATCCATCCAACTTTTTGCTTAGCTTTTGGCATGGCACAGTGGAGAAAGGACACAAAATGACTGAATTATTGAGCATTGTGGGCTTTTATTTTCATGAGGTTACTCAGGTGCCAGCAATGTCTTGGTTGCCTCATGTGAAAGGCATTATCCTTCCAGAAGGTTGTTGCAATCAAGGAGCTCAGGAAACAGGCAAAGAATTTACTAAGAGCCTACCTTGTGTGGCACCGTTAGGTGTGGTGATTAAGAGCACTCATTTTGAATTCCCGCTCTCCCACCTTGGTCACGTCATTTAACTTCCAAAAGCCTCATTTGCCTGATCCAGACATTGGGGATATAGTGGGACCTACTTCAGAGGTGTTCATTTCCTTGTTTGTTTGATGGGTTAAATAAAATAATGCACATGAAGTGTTTTCCAGTTCCTACTTCAAAGGAAGCAATCATACTTTGGTAGTGATTATTATTATCAACTTGTAATTACATGTGGTATCATTATACCATTTTATAGTACAAGATATTGAACCCAAGAGAGTTGGCTAACTTGCCCAAAGTCACACAGCCATTCAATTTCAGGTCTGTTTTACTTCAGATGGCATATTGGAAAATAACGTCCTTCAAGGGCAAAGAGATTGTGCCTATCACTGCTTTCTTCCTAGCACTTAGCTCGTGTCCTACACATAGTTGGCATTCACATATTTGTTGTTAAATGAAATAAAGGGAATTTTGTTAACACACGGAGATATGCAAATGGCTGATGTTGCCGAATATTTCCCCTGCTGCCTTCTGTCCGTACCCAGGCTTTGACTGAGGATGGTGATGTAAGTAAAGTGCGTTGGTGCATGTATCATTCTGCTCAACCCTGTGGTTTCCCAATAATAGGCTTACGATGCTAGACCTTGATCCAGAAGATCCAAAGATCAGGATAAACCTTTCCCCCTTGCACATTAAAGCTGCCGAAAGTTGATATTCTCTGTGGAGAATTGTGAAGATTTTTCTGAGGTAAAAGTTAGGGGATCACATGTTCATACAGTTCTATTCTCTGTCACTCACACACCTCATTCTCTTATCCCTCATTCCTGTCTCATGGACATTTCAGTGTTTTTAGTAAAAAAAAATAAATAAAAAAAAGGTTTTAATTAGTTCCTTATTTTTAACCTTCCCCTAAGACTTATGTTTTACTCATATTGTGTATGTAGCATATGAATGTGTGTGTGTGTGTGTGTGTGCGCGCGTGAGCACACACGCGCATATTTGTCTGCATGTCCCCCAAAATGGGCTGTTTCCTTTTTTCATCTTGGTTTCCTTCATTCCCACCTGCTCTTTCCTTGTAGGTGTCTGGACAGGAAGACTTCTCCCATCAGCTTTACCAGAGGAAGCTGCAGGCCCCACTGTGGCCCAGTGCCCTGGGCATCACTGATGGCTGTCAGTATGTCACCTCCCGTCATCCCAAGAGATCAGGTGAGCATGCACCATGATATTGGTGGCTGTGCCTTCATGCCCATTTTGAAAGAAAGCTGGCACCTCCATGACGAGAAAGTAGAATCCCCTCAGTTCCCTTAGCAAGGTCTTTGTTTTTCTCACTATCCTCATGGTCACCCAATGATTCTACAACTTTAAGTCATAGCTGTTGGAACACCTCCTTGTCTTCTGAGCCAGATTTCCCCTGTCCCTGTGCTGGAAGCTTTTTTATATTAAGGAGAGCTCACAAGGGGCTCCTCTTGCTTTCTTTTACTGTGTGGCTTTTCATGGTTTACAGAGAGACGTAAATATAGCCGAGACTTCCTGCTACGTTTCCGCTTCTGCAGCATTGCCTGTCAGCGACCAGTAGGACTGGTTCTTATGGAAGGAGTGACAGATACTAAGCCAGGTAATGGGAACTAAGTTGTTTTATTTTTAAAACCTCTTTACCCCTGATATTTGTCAATTATATGATTTCTCAGTCTTTCCTTGGCCTAATTCTTAGAGGTCAACTTCTGGTTATAAGTAGGCTTAGAAGGAAGATCAGTGGAGTTTAGTGGCCAGACACATGCATTGATGTGCAATGTCATGAGAACGTGGACAGGAATCAAGACCTGGGTTCTAACCAGCTCTGAGACCTTAAGGAAGCGACTTACCCTTTTTAGGCCAAAGTTGCTACTAACTAGCACGTAGACAGCATATATGGGAGAGAAGATTCATGTGCTAGGGGTTTGAGAATCAAAAGGTAATGGTAGCCTTGGTTGTAATAAATAGGCCTACTGAGAACTTCCAGACTGAACATAGCAGAGCATACTTGACATTCTACTCTTCTTGACTCTGAAACCACTTTGAAGCAACAAGGAAAATGGAATAAAGAAATGTAAACTCCATCTTTAAGAATACAAGATCTAAGGTATCTGAAACCATAAACCACAACACAGTGGAATGGCTGTGAGAAGCACTAGAGATCATGCAGGGGTGTTGGAGGAAGTGTGGAGAGATTTATCTGTGAGGCGTATGGATTCCAAAAAGAATCAGCAGAGTTCCTTCCTCCAAGGTGAGGAGTGTACCTGAGGCACCAAACCAAAATCCTTGTTTCATCAATAAGGAAAGGATGTCCAGGTGGTGATAGGACATTATCTCAACATGATTTAGTCCTAAGAGACAGTAGATGGAAGACTGATTAAGGAATCAAGCATATTTGCATCGAGCAGTCTAATATTCAGGGCTACACATCTTTTGCCTAGAGAGAAGCAAAAATGAAAAGGATTCATACATACCCTGTGTCATAAGGAAAATTCTGTTACTTGGGATGTATTTTTAATTCTCTTATGTAAACTTTGTATAAATAACTGGTAGCGAAACCTCAGCTAATTCAAAGCTGGACTGCCCAAAAGAAACCAGCATGAGATCTACACTAAAATACTAAAAGAAAAGAAAAGAAAAAAAAGATAGAAGGAACAGGAAAAATGAAAGGCAGATAAAGAATCCTAACTTCAAAGATAAAACTTCTTGCCATGGAGCATATGAAAATTGTAATTATTTTTCCATGAATAAAAATATGAAGCAATTGCCTTTATAAAATAAGAGCACAAAAATAAAACCATTGCCTTTTAAACATAAATTCAGGCACATGGCAAGACATCAGAAGATGAAATGTAACCTGTAGAGCGGAGGAAAGAAATGGAATAAAAGATTTTAAAAATCACATAAAATGAATACAAAATTGGATGCAGCATAAGAAAGAATAGATATTGCTGAAAACAAGACAAGACAGGCAAAGAGGAGTGGGGGGAAGCAAAAGAAAAGGAAGTAAAATGATAAAAAGGTCTAGAGAGAAAATGGCAGTAGTGAAAGATAAGTCAAGGCAACATATAATTGGAGTTAACAAAGAAGAAAACCAATATAGTGGCACTAAAGGAATATATCAAGGTGTGATTCAGGGAAGATTTTCCAAAGATGAAAAGATCTGAATCTTGAGATTGAGAGGATATGTCATATCTTAGTAAAAAAAAATAATAATATAGGAGAAGCAACACTAACTTCCTAGTGAAGTTACCAGAAGTCAAAGATAAAAGAATCCTTTGGACACTTGAACCAAAAAGATCGGGCTACTTCTAAGAGTAAAAATAATGAGGTTAGCAACTGACTTCTTAACATTAACATTCAACTCTAGAAGATGGGAGCAAGGCTTCAAGGAAAGGATTTTATACTCCACCAAAAGCCTTTTTTGGAGAGATGCCAGAAGACTAACTTATGACAACCAAGCAGTGACTGGAAAAAAACTGTAGTAAAAGGACTGGTGGTAAGCAATGAATTTATTTTTTTCTTGTTGGAATATAAATTAGCATTTTGCACAGAGCAGCAAACATTTCAATGGCTCAATTTTTTCAATTGCAAAGGTAAATGTATTATTACAACTGTAGCAACATATAATGATGATGATGGCATGTGTTGGAGCTGGGATAGGGCTTGTATCAGTTGGGCTCAGGCAGGGAAGCAGGGACTAGGTGTTTTAAGATTATAAAATCTTAAGGTTAAGCAGTAGTAGGATCCCACATAGGCAATTTTATGTTAAGAATAGGCTATTTTTTTTTTTAAAAATCCGTGCTATACTTGAAGCATAAAATAAACATTTCAGTTTTAACAAAATAAAAATCAGGAATCTTTTTAAAAAATATTTTTTATTTTTAAATTTATTTATTAACTAAGGTATTACATATGTGTCCTTATCCCCCCCATTGCTTCCCACCCCACTCATGCCCTCACCCCCCTGTTGTCTGTGTCCATTGGTTAGGCTTATATGCATACATGCAAGTCCTTTGGTTGATCTCTTCCCCTTACCCCCATCTTCCCCTACCTTCCCTCTGAGGTTTGACGGTCTGATCTATGCTTCTCTGTTTCTGGATCTGCTTTTGTTCATCAGTTTATGTTGTTCATTATATTCCATAAATGAGTGAGATCATGTGATATTTATCTTTCTCTGACTGGCTCATTTCACGTAGCATAATGGTGTCCAGTTCCATCCATGTTGCAAATGGTAGGAATTCCTTCTTTTTTTTTTTATTTTTTTTTTTATTTTTTTTATTTTTACCACAGTGTAGTGTTCCATTGTATAGATGTACCACACTTTTTTAATCCACTCATCTGCTGATGGGCACTTAGGCTGTTTCCAAGTCTTAGCTATGGTGAATTGTGCCACTATGAACATAGGGATACCTATATTCTTTCTGATTGGTGTTTCTTGAGATATATTCCTAGAAGTGGGATCACTGGATCAAATGGGAGTTCCATTTTTAGTTTTTTGAGGAAGCTTCATACTGTTCTCCACAGTGGCTGCACCAGTCTGCATTCCCACCAGCAGTGCACAATCTTGCCAGAATTTGTCGTTTGTTGATTTGTTGATGATAGCCATTCTGACAGGTGTGAGATGGTACCACATTGTGGTTTTGATTTGCATCTCTCGGATAATTAGTGACTTTGAGCATGTTTTCATATGTCTCTTGGCTGTCCTGTCTTCTTTGGAGAAGTATCTATTTAGATTAGGGGTGTCGAACTCAATCAGAGAAGGGGCCAAAATCTAAAATCCAGCCTAAATCGCGGGCCGAATGGTTTACTGAACAGTCATAAACTGTCATTGTGATGGAAACGCAGCAGAGTGCAGTGATGACAGCGCGGTGTGGGCCACATTGCAAGGCCTGGCGGGACGGATTTGGCCCGCGGGCCTTGTGTTTGACACATGTGATTTAGATCTTTTGCCCATTTTTTGATTGGGTTTTTTAATCTTCCTTTTGTTAAGTTGTGTAAGTTCCCTGTAAATGTTGGAGATTAAACCCCAATCAGTGATAACATTGGCAAATATGTTCTCCCATGCAGTGGGCTTTCTTGTTTTGTTGATGGTTTCTTTTGCTGTGCAAAAGCTTTTTATTTTGATGTAGTCCCATTTGTTTATTTTCTCTTTAGTTTCCATTGCCCTAGGAGCAGTATTGGTAAAGAAATTGCTTTGGCATATGTCTGAGATTTTGCTGCCTATGGATTCCTCTAGTATTTTTGGTTTCCTGTCTTCTGTTTAAGTCTTGTTTAAATCCATTTTGAGTTTATTTTAGTGTATGATGTAAGTTGGTGGTCTAGTTTCATTTTTTTTTTTGCATGTATCTGTCCAATTTTCCTACACCATTTATTGAAGAGATGTCTTGACTCCATTGTAGGTTCATGCCTCCTTTGTCGAATATTAATTGGGCATAATGGTTTGGGTCAATTTCTGGTTCTCTATCCTATTCCATCGATCTATATGTTTTTGTTCCAGTACCAGACTGTTTTGAGAACAGTGGCTTTGTAATATAGCTTGATATCTGATATTGAGATCCCACCTACTTTGTTCTTCTTTCTCAGAATTGCTGCAGCTATTTGGTTTTATTTTTTTATTTTTTATTCCAGATGAATTTTTGGGAAGTTCATTCTAGGTCTGTGAAATATGCCGTTGGTATTTTAATGGGGAGTAGATTGCTTTGGGTAGAATGGACATTTTGATGATGTTGAGTCTACCAATCCACGAGCATGGTATGTTCTTCCATCTGTTTGTCTTCCTCTATCTCTTTTTTCAGTGTCCTGTAGTTTTCCACATATAGGTTTTTTACCTCCTTAGTTAATTTTATTCCTAGGTATCTTAATTTTTTAGGTGCGATGGATTGTTTTTTAGTCTCTCTTTCTGTAAGTTCACTATTGGTGTGTAGAAATGCCATAGATTTCTTGAAGTTAATTTTGTATCTTGCTACAATGCCAAATTCATTTATTAAGTCTAATAATTTTTTGTTGGAGTCTTTAGGGTTTTCTATGTACAGTATCATGTCATCTGAGAATAAGGACAGTTTTATTTCTTCTTTTCCCATTTGGATGCCTTTTATTTTTTCTTCTTGTTTAATCACCATGGCTATACTTCCAATACTATGTCAAACAGGAGTAGTGAGAGTGGGCATCTCTGTCTTGTTCCTGTTCTTAGGAGAAATGGTTTTAGTTTTTGCCCATTGAGTATGATGTTGGCTGTGGTTTTTTCATATATGGCTTTTATTATATTGAGGATCCTTCTATTCCCACCTTGCTGAGAGTTTTTATCAAGAAAAAGTGTTGGATTTTGTCAATTGCTTTTTCTGCATCAATTGATATGACTATGTGATTTTTATCTCTCAATTTGTTTATGTGATATATCACATTTATTGATTTGCAGATATTGTACCATACTTGCATCCCTGGAATAAATCCTACTTGGTCATGGTATATGATCTTTCTGATGTAATGTATGTTGGATCCAATTTGCTAGAATTTTGTTGAGGATTTTGACATCAAAATACCTTCTCTTGAACATTTAAAAAATATTAAAAATTTTTAAGTAAAAGGTAAAATTTAAACTGAAACTACAGAATATCTAAAAATAATACTGAAAATACCATATATTTTTGGGATTATAGCTGTAACTGTTCAATGAAAAAAATCATAGAACAATATAAAATATTTAGAATCGCAGAATTATATTAATAAAAAAAGATGGAAGTAAGTATAGTAGGCATCCAACTTAAGACAGAAAAAAGAACAAACTGAAAGCAGAAGGATAGAAGAAAAATGAAAATAATTTAGAAAACAAAAATAGAACTAGTAAACTCTAAGAGTTGATGATTTGGGTGAAAAACAGTTGTCAATTAGATAAGCCCATTTGCTGACCTATTTAAGGAGTAGGCAAAAGTGTCCAGATGCACAAGAATTAATCCTATATAATAAAAGCCTAATATGCTAAGTGCCCAGTGTTCATCCGTTCAATCAAAGCAAAATATGCTAATGACATGTTAAGGTAGCTCAACTGCTCACTGTGATATGCACTGACCACCAGGGGGCAGACAGTCAACTGATTGACCAGTTGCTATGATGTGCACTGACTACCAAGGAGCAGATGCTCCAATCATTAGGTTAGCTTGCTGCTGGGGTCTGGCAAATCCGGACTGAACTAGACTGGCTGGATACACCCTGGAGCCCTCCCTCGGTCTCTCCCTGGCTGGCCAACCTCCCATGTCCCTTCTCGGCCCCGATCGCACACTGGTGGGGTCCCTCAGTCTGGCCTGCACCCCCTTGCAGTCCGGGACCCCTCAGGAGATGGTTTTTGGCCTGTTCCCGCGGGCTGGGTACAATATTAATATACAGAAAGCCATAGTAGTCATATAAAAATAATGACATATTTGTTAAGAGATATAATGAAGCCTGGCTGGTGTTGCCTAGTGGTTAGAGCACTGGCTTATGCACCAAAGGGTCGAGGTTTGATTCCTGATCAAGGGCATGCACCTGGGTTGCAGGTTCCATTCCTGGGCCCAATTGGGGCACATATAGGAGGCAACCAGGCAATGTGTATCTCTCACATCAGTGTTTCTCTCTTTCTTTCCCCTTCCCTCCCTCCCTCCCTCCCTCCCAATCTCTCCCTCCTTCCCTCTCTCCCTATCCCTCCCTCCCTCTTCTCCTTTCTCTCTCTCTAAAAATCAATGGAAAAAATATTTTCAGGTGAGGATTAACAAGAACAAAAGAGGTATGATGAAAAAACTCTTTATAATAGCAACAAATAAAAAAATCAAATTAACATGGAAATGTAAGATATATAAAGGAATATTTCATTTCATCTAAATTATCAAATTTGCATGAAATTGTAACATTTCCTTATCCTTTTTTAAAAGACCTTTATTGAGATTAAATGCACATACCATAAAATCCACCCACTTAAAGTATACAAGTCAGTGACAATATAATCAGAGTTGTGTAACCAACACCAAAATCATTACCCTCAAAGGAACCCCATATCTATTAGCAGTCACTTTCCATTCACCCCTCTCCTTAGGACAAATCAATTGACTGTGGACATATGGGTTTTGGACTCTAAATTATATTCTATTCATCTATATGGCCATCTTTAGGCCAGTACCACACTGTCTTGATTATCTTAACTCTGTGTAAGTTTGAAATAGAGAACTGTAAGACCTGTAACTTAGGTATTGTTTTCACTATTAGGTATGATATTTGCTCTCTGGGATCCCTTCATAGGGCATTAATTCCATTCATGAGGTCTCCTGAGTTGCAGGTTCAATCCCTAGGCCCAGTTGGGGCATGTAGATGACCTAATTACCCCCAAAAGCCTTGGCTCCTAATGCCATCCCACTGGGGGCTTAGGATTTTAATGTATTTTGGAGAGACACAAACATTCAGTCCATAATACCCATTAATGTCAGTAGGGAGGGTCTGTAATAATTTCCCCCCTTTCTTTCCTGATATTGATAATGTGCCTTTTTCTTTGTCTGTGTATATATACATGTGTGTAAAAGT
Organism: Pipistrellus kuhlii; assembly: GCF_014108245.1. Classification (NCBI taxonomy): domain Eukaryota; kingdom Metazoa; phylum Chordata; class Mammalia; order Chiroptera; family Vespertilionidae; genus Pipistrellus; species Pipistrellus kuhlii. Next base: position 10,273,678 of record NW_023425404.1, read on the forward strand.
ATGTATATGTGTACATGCGTATATGCACATATATATGTATACATATTATATACACACAATAGATGGTGTGTGATAGAAAATCTCTGGAGGAACAGACCAGAAATTTGGTGCCATTGGTTGCCTCCGGAGAGGAGAATTGTATGGCAAGGGACCTGGAATGGGAGGAAGATTTTTCACTGATATTTATTTATTTATTTATTTATTTTTACTATGTGACTATATTACCTTCTTAAATTTATTTTTTTGTTGTTAATCCTCACCTGAGGATATTCTTTTTCATTGATTTTTTTTTTTTTAAGAGAGTGAAAGGGGTGAGGGGGAAAAGAGAGAGAGACAACTATGTGAGAGAGACACATTGCCTGGTTGCTTCCCCCACCTGCTCCAATGGGCTGGGAATGGAACCTGCAGTGAGGTACATGCTCTGGACTGGGAATCAAACCCAAGATCCTTTGGTGTATGGGGTCCAGGACTCTAACCATGGAACAACGCCAGCCTGAGCTGACTACATCACCTTTTTTTTTATTTTTTATTTTATTTTTTATAATGTACAGCACATTACATTTTATTTATTTATTAAATATATTTTATTGATTTTTCACAGAGAGGAAGAGAGAGGGATAGAGAGATAGAAACATCGATGAGAGAGAATCATCGATCAGCTGCCCCTACTGGGGATGTGCCCGCAACCAAGATACATGCCCTTGACCTTCCGGAATCGAACCCAGGACCCCTCAGTCCTCAGGCCGATGCTCCATCCACTGAGCCAAACCGATTTCGGCTACATCATCTTTTAAAAATAAATTTAAATTTTAAGAGAAGGTGCTGAGTCAAGGAAGATAAATGTCTACTTTAGAGGCCTCTATCTTCCTGCGGTTCCTGACTTTGATCCATTTTTTTTTCCACTCTTCACTATTTTTCCTTTTTTCCTTTGGGAGCAATCCAGTCATGGATCTGAGAAGGATTTCAGGGTGCAAGGTTCTGACCCTGCTTCACTGTCTGCGAATGACAAAACATCTTTCCGGTCTTCTACAGAGCGACCTGCTGGCTGGGCCGAGTCCGTTCTGGAGGAAGACACGCCTGAGCCTGAGCCTGAGCCCATCTCCCCCAGGTAATCCTACTTCCCTTCAGCTTGCATTCCAGAATATGAGAGAGATTCCTGTTGGTCTTCCTAAGGCTCAATTGGGGAGCATTTTTTGTTGAGCTCTCCCTTCCCTCAATACCTGCTAAGCTTATGGAGGGACATACGAGTGAACAGAGGCCAGAGGGGACCCACCCAGGGGCCTGCAGAGGAAAAGCCCACACTCTTCCTCAATGGAGTGAGGCCTCACAGAAGAGCTTGCTGACCATGACAGGGTATGCTTCGTCAGGGGTTAAGGGGAGACGGGGGTGTGTGTGTGTGTGTGTGTGTGTGTGTGTGTGTGTGAGGAACGTCGGGGCGAATGAGTTGCATGTGCTATTTCTAGGCTAATTTTACCTAAGATTGTCAGCCTCTTATTAGCATGGGGAGGAATTTTTATTGAGAATGTTACTTGGTATCATTCATTAAAAATACTTTATAGCCGAAACCTGCCGAGCCGGTTTGGCTCAGTGGTAGAGCGTCGATCTGCGGACTGAAAGGTCCTGGGTTCGATTCCGGTCAAGGGCATGTACATTGCTTGCGGGCACATCCCCAGTGGGGGGTGTGCAGGAGGCAGCTGGTCATGATTCTCTCTCATTGATGTTTCTATCTCTCTATCCCTCTCTCTTCCTCTCTGTAAAAAATCAATAAAATATATTTTTAAAAAACAAACAAAAAAATACTTTATAAAACCCAGAGAGAAAGTAACCTTGAAAAAAGTTCAATAATGTTTGCTGACTGAAACTATCCTCTATTCCCGTAGGACTATAGGCACCATCCAGCACTGCCTCCACCTGACCTCGGTATATACTCACTTCCTGCCCCAGCATTGCCGCCCAGAGGTCACCACAATGCCCTTGGGTATTGGAACCACGGTGGATTACATCTTCTTCTCAGCTGAGTCCTGCGAGAATGGGAACAGGACTGGTAAGCCTGGTGGGTCCTGGGTTCCTAAGAGCCATCCACATGAGTCCCTGGGACAGCTGATGGTAGGTCAGGCATTTGGTGGCATGACTTGGGCTGCTGGGATTTGACCAGCAAAAGAGCAGGTTTCATACCTACCTAGCACTGCTCATCCTCAACATCCTTCTCTTAGGCCACTTGTCTGACTTCTCTTTCGATCCTTGTAGCATTAGAGAGAGGTGGGCAGAACAAGCACTCTCCATCCCTGTTTTGGAGGGGGGGAAATAGAGCACCACGAAATTACTGGGTCTGTTCAGCGGTGTCTGGTTAGTGAGGAACTTGGTTAGGTTAGAGACCCTGTTTCCTATCTCCTCACCCCACTCTGGTGGTCACAGTGTAGCAGTCTATATGCCCTGTGTCTGTTTAAAGCATGTCTTTTAAAATGTTTAAATTGATTGCCTATGTTTAAAAATCAGATTTTTTAATAGAAAAATCTGGATTTCCAGTTTCTCTTAGAAAATCAGATTTTGTAATGTTGGGCCTGGACATATACTCTGAACCCACCCTGCTTCATTCATTGCTATATCATGGAGTATCTGAGAAAAATGAGGCCTCTCCTAGAGGCAGCAGGAGGTGAAGGAGGGTGGGCAGCCAAGGGGATGCAGCCTCTGCGAGGCATAGCTTCCATAGGCCCCGCCCTCTCCATGCTTTGCGACTGACTCTCTTACCCTCTGCCTTCTGCTTTGTGCCCCAGGTCACAGGCTATATCAAGATGGAACTCTCAAGCTCCTGGGCCGCCTCTCCCTCCTCTCTGAAGAGATTCTCTGGGCTGCCAATGGCTTACCCAACCCCTTCTGCTCTTCAGACCACCTCTGCCTGCTGGCCAGCTTCGGGATGGAAGTGACCGCCCCATGATGGGCTCCCAGGGGAAGAGAGCCGCTCTTCTAGAAGAGCCCACTGGGTCAGAGACTGGAAATATCCCATGCTTCTGGAAACTTAGGTCCAAGAAACTTACAGCCCCCGTCCTGTTCCCCTTTCCCATGGTTAGATTATCTGCGGGCCTGTCCAGGCTCTCTGCCTGTGGTCCCTTCCCTGCCCCAACCTCTTCCTAATCCTCTTGTGCCACATCCTTGGTGGCCGTGGGCGAGGCGGAAGGGGGGGTTCCCCCTTCCTTCCATGTATCCAGCGCTCCTCTTGATTTTTAATTACCAGGGTTGTAGGAGCTATTGATCTCATTTGTTATTTGCTTTCAGGCCGTTTCTTGGTGGTACTTTCTGATCCGACCTCCTCCCCGTCCTCACAACCTCTGTGCCCAGCCCTCTTGCCAGGCACACACATGTGACATGTATATAGTGTGTGTGCATCCTCTCAAGGTGGACTGCTCTGTGCGGCCGTACCTGCCTCCCTCAGCTGCTGTCCACACGGAGGCTGTCAGCCTAGGGGCAGGTTGAGAGCATGACCTGGTGCCTGTGTGCTGCCAGGCAGCAGCAGGGGCATGGGCCTTTCTCCTTTTACCCTCTGTGTCATTAGGCGTTCATCATGCCAGCCAGGGCATGCTCATCATCTGAGCTCTGGGAACGCATGGGTCCCCAGCCTGGAGCAGCACAATTGGGGATGCAGTACCTGCCCCAGAGGCCTCTGAGCCTCCGCCCCCGAGCTCCCCACCGGCCCCGTATGCTTTCACTAGGTTTGTCCCTGAGGAGGGTGAAAGTTTGTGTGGGGTCAGTGGGCTGGGATAGTGATTTGAGATTTAAAACTCCTTGAGGGTAAGGAGAAAGAACTTCAAGAAACAATGGGCTCACTGGACTCTGTAGCCCAGCGATCGCCAACCTTTCGGACCTCACGGACCACCAGTGGTCTGCGGACTATTGTTGGCGACCATTGCCCCAAAGGTTTCCTTAAACCAGCGGTCGCCAACCTTTTGGGCCTCACCGGTCACCGGTTGGTGACTGCTGCTGCACTAGGGCGAAGGTGGGAATGTCCAGTAGGGAAAGAGCAGGCGGGCTCTGCAGCTGCCTCAGCTGGGACTCAGGACCTCAGTGTCCTGTTCTCTTCCCTCCACCACTTTTACTGTTTGCTGCCTCCCTCGTTCCCTTCCGTTTTCTCCCTAGAAAAGCCTGCTATTTAGCTCAGGCCAAACCTTCTCAGTGAAAAGGTGGCCTTGGGCACAAGTGCTTGAGGAGTTGTTCAAGCCAGCATTGCCTTGCTGCTTGTTGCCTCTGCTTTCCCTCTCCTCGAGCAGGGCACCTGGCCCACTCAGGGGGCTTCCGTGCCCACACGCGTCACCTGCCTGCCTTAATCTTCTGTTGCTGGGGATGGCCCCGTGGGTTCCCTGACGCAGAGCAACCGCTGGCCCCGGTGGATTTGACTTGCTGTTGCCCACTTGCCCTCCGGCACAGGGCTGAAGGGATGGCTGAGAAGCCTGAGACAGGCAGTTAGCCAGAGGTGAATTTAATGACCTCTCCTTCTTCTGAAAGCCAAAGACCAGCTTGAATTCTTCTGCTATATTCATGGTTATAAACTTTCCACATCTAGGTTCTTGGAAATTTAAATGCGTGTATTCTTAAACAATGTTTCCTGGGTACTGGGCATGTGCCTGTCTGAGCCCCAGGCCTGTCTGTCCATCCCCACCGTACAGTCTGTTTGTCTCTCTCTGGGCACCACCAGAGAGGACAGTGCCCGGTGGTTTTCTAAGATGATTGCCCTTCCCTGTTCTCTGCCAGGAAATGCAGTTTAAATATGGCTGAAGATGGCAGAGGGCAGGTAGCCTGCTAATCATTTTTTGTTTTGTTATTTGTTTCTGTTTTGGAAACAAAATGGGGCTTTAAATTCTCTTTTCCAAATAAAGGTTTACTCCCCTCAACCCCCTCCTGTTGGTCATTTTATTAGGATCTTGCAGGGCACGGGGGAGAGAAGGCCTGGAGAATGAGGTGGGCTGAGAGGAGGAGACTGGCCTTGTGGTGGGGTCTCAAGTCTAAATCTCCACGGGAGAAAAGTGAGGGAATCTCCCTCTGCTCACGGAGGCGTTGGGGGAACCGGGCTTGGGCGAAGCCTCTGCCCTGACTTTTCTTGTGGGTCAGCTCTCTTCTCCATCCTAGCCAAGCTAGAGGAGAATAGCTCTTTCAGCCACTGTTGTTCTTGTTCCATCTGCTGCCCCCTCCCCGCTCCGTCCAGACTGCATTTCAGAAGGGTCTGTGTGGAGTGGAAAGTGGGACGAGAGTGTTTTCCTATGGCAGCTGCATGAGGCCTGGTGCTTGCAGCAGATGCCTCTTACTGAGCTGCTATTTTTGATAATCTCTTTTGTGTTCTGGAGCCAGAGCTGAGCTGTGGGCCATCTGTTGCGGGAAAGTTTCTCTTCTTCCTGGGCCTCACTCTGCTGGTACTTTTGTCCTGCAGCCTCCTTAAGCCGCAAGTCCACCAAGCCCGCGTGGGCATGGGAAGCTCTGAAATGGGGGTGGTTTTCTGCCTTACCTGACCAGATTCCCAGCCCCCACACCTGTGAGTCAGCCTCTGCGGATCTGAGTTACTGAAAGCTGCCAGGGTGATTCTGTTGAACCACCTGGGTTGGGAGTCAGTGGAGAGAGCACCGCCTGGGAGTAGGAACACCACTTGTCATCTTGGCCTGGGGACTGTGGGTGAGTTAACGCTTGTGTTTCGGTTCACACATCTTGGTGAAATGGAAATTAAAGCAATAATCTTTTCCACTTGGGAGGAATTTTCAGCTCTGAAATTGTATTGGTTGGGCGTTGACAAGCAAGGGCTGCTGAGGATTTTGGAGTATTGGAGGGAAGTGCGGGTGGGTAGTCCTCCCCAGCCAGGCTGGACGATTGGCCCACGGGCTGGGATTGTGTGATACCTCCTAAGCTTTGAGGTGTATCCCCAGACCCCTTTCCTGGCCTAGAGGGTTCCCTACAGCACTTCATCAACCAGGACTCCATGCCCACTCTGCACAGATCACAGCACTGTGACGGGCAGTCCAGGTATTCATGTATAATATTACTTTTACACCCGAGGAAACAGAAACCCCAAAGAGGTAAATGGCCAGTCTCCTTTGCTTTATTTCTTGCCACCCCATGCTCCTCAGCACACAGCTTTTCCAGGAGCAAGAGAGAGGCTATCTTTCAGGGCAGATGCATTGTCAGAGTGGTGGTGCTGGTGGTGGGGGAGTGTGGGTAGGGAGGGAAACCACCCACCAGGTTGCAACTGGTGTGCTTTTATTTTTAAACCCAGTTTTGTTTTTCTCTGCAGTTCTTGCCCTGGTATAGCTACTAACGGGTTGTTTTTTGATTGGTTACAGAATGCGTGCGGGGCTTCTCTCCTCCAGGTGTATGAGGGACTCAGGGGCAGAGAGCTGACCTATAGCCCTGCACTTCTAGGCTCACCCTGGTGCACCTCCTGTCTCTTTCCCTCCTGAGAACTGTGCAGAACAAAGCTGCTCCAGGCGAGGTCAGCCTGATGAGAGCTTGGGGTGCCGATCTTGCCTGGGTTGGGAGAAGGTAAACTTGGTGTTTTGAAGGGAACTGCCTCTGCCCCGACCCTAATCAGTTTCTATGCTCCTCAGGCCCGAGGCCTCACCCTGCTGTGGGGAGGAAGGTGCATACACTTAAATTCTTGGAGGTGCTGTCTTTCCTATGACTAAGTCCTTTCTGGCTGCAGGTTCGAAAGGATACGTTACCAGGTGGGCTGGCCTCAGAGCTGTCCTTCCCACTGACCTGAGGTGGCCCATCTCTACCACCTGCCAGGCCCAGCAGCATGTCCCCTCACCCTCTTGGCAAACACTAAGGATGGCCAGGCAGCCTGCAAGTGACCACTCTTTGGTCTGACTACCACTGCCTATCATCATCCCTGCCCTCGACACATTGGTCAAGATGTCAGGTCCTGGCAGACGGGGTGGCAGAGCTTCAGCCTCCTCACGTTCAGGGCTCTGAGAAGTGCTACCTCCATCCAAAGGCTCACCCCAAGTCATGTGCTAAAAGTCGGCAAGCACCTGCTGGGAGCCTGACAGCAAGTAGCAGGGCAGCAGGCCAAGCGGAACCCCCGCAGATTGGGTTCTGACCTTCCTGGAGCCACATTTACCTCTGCATCAGCTCTGAGCAGCCAAGCGTGTCCAGCACCAGCTTGCTAGACTCAAGATGCTCACCCCAGCCCTTACTCAGCTTTCATTTGCAAGAGAGCAGCCCCGGCCCACTGTGAGTCCATCTCGCTGGAGCCCACCCAGAGGCCCTTACTTAAAGGTATTTTAGCGGGATTGAATGTGTCAATGACAACATTGCCTTTGGGTAAAGGTGTTGGTCCTAGTTAGTCCCAAGTTCTGTTACCTTTATCGAAAGGTGCTTTTTGGTATTAACCTGGTTTATATGAGCCTGTATGTAACAAAGCTGCGCCTATTTAATGGTGACATTTGTGGATCCCAGTGGCCGGCGTCTCCTCTTCCCAGCTGCCATGCCTCACCAGCACACACTGCAAGTGAGGGAGCTTGCTGTGCTCAACTACGCTTCTAGTTAGGACTTCTCAGGATTTGCTGGGATAAGAAGTAGGAAGCATTCCACCCCTGATAAGTCTAGGTTTTACTCTCCAGTTGAATGAGAGCAGGAAGAGGGGAGAAAGGGTTAAAGGTGAAAAATGCTTCTGGGTCTGAGAGATTTCTGTGCAAGCTGCTTGCAACTGTTTGGGCTTATCTTAAAGCCTGGGAAGAGGCCCAGAGCTGGAGGGATGATGCAGCGGAATGGGTGACGGATGGACCCAGCTGTGTTTTCCAAAGCTGCGGCTTCAACCACCATAGATTCTGTACTGGTAACTGATGAGAAGGACTTCAGGTCCCTGTTGCTATGGTTTCCTGAAATAACCTCATCTTCCAGGAGGATATTCACCCTTTCTCTGTTCTGGAAGGACTGACTGTTGGGGAAGAGGAGAGGAAGAGCAGGGCTCTGGAATGTAGGCTCCGGGGAGCAGACTCCAGCCCCCCTGCGGGGACCAGGCTGGCTGTGCGAAGGAGAAGGGGTGCACTTACAGCCAGCAGGAAAGGTCTTCCCAGATAGGCTTTCTAAGAGCTCTGTGGCTTCAGCAGGCTGAGGGGGACAGACTAGGAACCCTGAAGTTCCATCCTGACTGCAGGGGCTGTGGGGCTTCCTGTTGGTTGGTTTGGGGCTCCCCTCACCTCCGGTCAGGCTCTTCCCAGAGACGCCGAGGCTGACGGTGGCCCGGTGGGCTCCAGCCCCGGCTCCCAGAGGAAAGGAGACAAGGCTTGCAGGTCCTGGTTCCCAGCCAGCCCATGCAGCCGGAGCTGGGGAGACTTTATTCATTTGGGCAGGGTGGGAAAGGAATGAGACAAAGTGTAAAAGTGGAAGGGGAGGCGCAATACTGATATGAGAAGAGGAAGAACAAAACTAGTACAGCACACAGCCCAACACAAACTCAAGGGAAAAGGTCGGCTGCCATCTCCAGGCCTGGGGCCACGCACACCCGGTTCCCCCTCTGGTCAAATTTGAAGAAAAAGTGGAACTTGGGACACTGGAGCACCAAGGCGGGGTGAGAGGTTCAATACGGATGGGCCTGCAGCTAGCACCACAGCAGCCCTGCCTGGCCTGGGCAGCCCTCCCCGCTCCAATCCCACACTCCTCCCCACACTCCTCGGAGGACCTCCCAGTTGCACTGGGAACAAGGGAAGAGGGAATGTGAACACCACGGAGCTGGCTATGCAATCAATAGGCCAGCCCAGCTTTCCCTCCCTGCGCTCTGAGGCCAGAGGGTGGGCTGCGGATGCTCTGGGGCTAAGCCAGAAAACAGCCCAGACAAGAGGCCAAGGCGCGCACAGGCCTCTGGAGAGGCTGCTGACCAGAATCAGTCCCATCCCAGAGCCAGGAAGTGGGGTCCCAGCTGGGAGGGGTGGGTGTGATGACAGGGCCAAAAGCAGACACGGCTCCTCTGGCCCTAGGCTTCACCACTGTACCAGGGCTGGGGCTACCGCACTCCCCACTTAGCCAGGCCTACGAAGGATGGGTTGGCCGGTGTGATGGGTGCGAGTGACTATGTGTTGAGGCCATGGGAGGGAGAGGACTGGCAGTTAGGGGGGTGGGCACCGAGCACAAGGAGCCAGGCTTGGGGAGCAATCACCCCCCACCCCACCTGACCCACCTTCATTCAGAAGCTTTTTCTGACCTCACCTTGACCCCTCAGCCAGCAGCCCACACCCCAGGGGCAGAGAGCTGGCAGGCAGTCCTGAGTCGGGGGAGCCAGGCTGCTGGTCCTCACAGGAAGTGAGATGAGGTGATAATGAGGATGGTGACTAAGGCCTCAAAGTCCCTGCCTCTGCCTCCCCAGAAACTGCAGCCAGGCCAGCCCCAGGAAGCAGAGCCTGTGTAAACACGCCCGGAGGGGAGGAGGGGTTGCTACATATGAGAAAGAGGAGTTAAAAATAAATTAAAAAGCACCACTGCATCTACATTCCCAATATCCGTGGTGATCTCCCCAGGCCCTAGGTCTCAGCCAGGAGGGGGGTGCTGAGGATTATCAGCTAGAATTATAGCTCATTCCCTCACAGACAGACAGCAATTGGGGGGCGGGGGGGGGCGGGGGCTTCATTCTGCTTCCTTCTCTCCAGAGGACTCTGTAGTGGGACCTGTGGGTTGGAGCATTCTTCCTGGCTTCTGTTCTGGAAGCAGCTTCCCTGTTTCCCTGACCTAAGCTTCCAGCTCCCAGCTGCCTCTTGCGTGTCTCAAGCTCTGTGGTCCACTGGGGCAGGTGGAGCCACTTCCCTGCTGAGCGGCCTGCATGAGGCATTCACATCCAGACCCGGAAATGGCCTCGTTTTCAGCCTCATGCCTCCCAAGTGAGCCACCCCTGTCTCAGGTGAATGTGGCAACATGAGGACCACCACCCACTCCCTGAAAGCTGGACGGGATGGTGAGTCAGGGGTCACAGTGGCCTTCGCTTCCTCTGGCTGCGGTGTCGCCCAGAGGCAGGTTAAGTACCTCCCCAGGGACCAATAATCCATGAAGAACCCCAGGGACTGGCCAGCTGGCCTCCCTGCTGGGCTGGGCTCTGGGCTAATTGCTGCAGATTTGAAGAGCTGCCGGTCCCGGTGCCACTCTTGATGCACACTCCCATTAGCAAAGAAAGCCTGTCTCCCTCTCCCTCCTCCTTTCTTTGCTTCCCGAGTCCCATCCATCTCCAGAGCAGCTGAGAACTGCACTCTCGCTACTCCACTCCACCCCGTCTGGTGACACAGCAGCCATGGAGTCTCCGGTGTGTCTGGTCTGCAGGGAGCATGAGGAACATGGGACACTGCCCACTCCGGGAGCCTCCGCAGGGGGCCCCTGCCCTGGCCCGGCCAGCCCTGGGCAGCCTAGGACTTTCACATTTCCCTCCTCAAAGCCCTGCTTCCCAACACAAGCTCTCCTCTTCAGAGATTACAAAGAGGCCTTCTCTTTCATGTTGGTTTTTAAAATTTCCTGAACTGATTGCCAACATTTAAAAATCAGGATATTTCACATAAAAAATTCAGAGTTCTGGCCTCTGAAAATCTCAGAAGATCTGGCAATGCAGGGCCTGCGCTCTAACAGCTGAGCAGCAGTGGCTGCTTTAATGGGACCTCTGCCCTCTTTAGTTTGCCACCGTCCCCACCCAGCCCTGCGGTCCTCCTTTCCATCACCTGCCTGGCCCTGTGAGGTTATCTGAGTTTACAAATCTAGTTCTGACCCTCCCTTTTCCATGCTCCCAGCCCCTCTGCTGCCTCATGACAGCTGCCCCTGGCTGAATCAGAGCCTCTCAGTTAAAATTAACCTGAATGGTCCTTCCATCCAGCTACCCTTCCATAACCTGAGTCCTCTCAACTGCTTTCTGACAAGTACTGGTAGCCATCTAGTCATTGCCTAAGTCCCTCCGGCAGTAGGGAACTCACCGCTCCCCAAGGCAGCCTGACTCTAAATTCTCCCCCATATCCTTTTCTCACGTACATCCACCCCCATTCTCAGACTCTGCCCCTCCTCAGGGGCCACACTGCACCCTTGCCCTCCACCTCCTTGTTGCTTAAAACTCTGGAACATTCCCCCAACCCTACCAACCTCTTTCTACTACCTCTCACCTGCCCGCCAGTTCTCTCATGCCAGTGGGAGGGCTGTGCAAACTCCGGCTGTTCAAATTCTTCCCTGACATCGGCTGGAACCCCCAAACCTAAATAAGCTGCTAGATGAGGGGAGGTGGACCTGGGGCACAAGCGTTCTGGCCAGGTTTCATTTCCCCACAAGGGCTGAGGTAATGGGAGGGGGGAGGAAAGGGGACAGACCCAGGCCTGCGTGTATGTCCCCAGCCACAGCTCCTGGGCCACCAGCTCTGTTCAGTCCCCACAGTCATGCTGAGCCCAGTGCAAATCTGAGCCCTTGGCTCTGCCCAGGCCTCTGCAGTGAGCCCAGCCTCAGCAAGAGGCAGATCTGGGCTGAGCAAGAGGGGATAGGGGCTCCGCAACTCTTCCCCCAGTGGTTCTCTCGTGTGCTCTCCCTCAGCCCCCCAGCAGGGGGCGTGCCAGTGCTCAGTGTCAGTCCTCAAAGCACCATCTGTCTGTGGGCTGCAAGGTCAGGAAGGCTCTCCTGGGCTGTGGACTCTCGCCCTTGGGGAGATGTCACTGTGTGAACCTCCTGAGATGGGCACAGCCTCTCCCAGGATGTTTCCTACCCTGCTTCCTTTTCCCTGTGTCGAGATGCCGCCAGGGCAGGCGGACGTGGAGAAACACCCCCACCCTCTGCCGCTCTGCCACAGGCCTTGTGGGCTGGGAGATTTCCCGCACGTGGGACAGACCCACATCCCAGAGTCACCAGGGGCAGGGGAGCCAGCAGAGCCAGCCACGCCCCCTCACTCAGCCGCATGGCAATTCTCCCAAGCACACGCCTGCCAGGCCCATCACATTTTTTAGTTTTCCCCAAATACCGTAAACTGTAGTGTCAATTTAAAAACTCCAAGTAAAACACTTAACTGCCTCTCGGCCCAAAGTTGGGAGCTTGGCCTCATCCGAGGGAGGGGCCGCAGCCTGGGTGGCTCAGCTGGAACACACTCTTCCAGCCGCCGCTCACCTGCCCCATCGCCAGCCCTGCCTGCCCCAGGTGCCAGGCCGGTTCTGGCAGGAGATCCTGGCCCCCCCCGGTGTGGGCGAGGCCGGGTGCTGCCACCTTCTTCACACCCGGATCTGGTACCCATTGAGGTCTGGCATGGCTTTGGGCTCGGAAGGCTTCTTCTCACCCGAAGGCCTGCAGGGAGGAGAGAGCGGAGGGAGGAGAAGGGTGAGTGGTCCATCAGGGATGTGGGGGAGGAGGCTGCCCCCGGGACCTCCCCGCTCCATTCTTCGTGGTGCCCAAATGCAACAGCAGAGTCCACGTGGGGGTGTGCTTCTGGAATCCCGGCCGGTGCTGTCCGGGGTGTGGACCCTCCGATCCCTTACAGCTCCCGCCCTTTGCCGGAGGCCAGCTAATCCGGCCACAGTTGGCTATAAAAGCTTCAGGTGTAAATCTCTGTGAGGGGACCCAGTTCTTCAGATGGAAGCGAAAGATGCTGGATATTGGAAGCCTGCTTGGTGCCCCTAGATCAGGGGTCTTCAAACTTCTCTCGTTATGAGAATCACCTGGTGGAGTTGTTAAAACACAGATTCCCGGATCCCAACTATAAGAAGTGCTATCAGGAATCTGTGTTTTAACACCTCCACCAGGTGATTCTCATAATGAGAAAAGTTTGAAGACTCCTGCCCTAGATCATACCAGACAGGTGGCTCCTGAATGACAAGGATATTGAAAGCAAGAGCCAGACAGGTAGGAGACAAATCAGAGGTGGTAGCTTGACCTTTTAATGGGATATTTCTGCCATCCAGATAGAGGCAAAAACCACAGACTCCCAGGGGCAAAAGTTCTGTCCAAAGCCTGCTACCTGATGTTCACACCTTTCCCAGCAATATCCTGGGAGAACCGCTGTCTGGCAGGGCCCCTCCCACCCACGCTGGCCTCAGACCTCTCGCCAGGGGCCAGGGTAACGAGAGGGCCAGGGAGTGCTGCCTTCTCTGGGGAAATGGAACTGCGTCGCTGCTGGCAGGTGTCAACACATAAACACACAAACCCTCCACCCCAAATCACCTCTCTTCAGCGGGGGCCAAAGAGAACAGTGGGAATGAGAAAAGTGAGGTGAACAAAAGTAGGACCCGGAAGATGAGAGGAAAGGAGAGAGCCTTCTTCCGGCCCCCGTCACTCACCGCCTTTCGCTGCGGCTGTTCCTGCGGTGGGGGCTGGACTGGCCCCGCTGTGGGGAGGACACGTCCTTCTTCCGGTCCTTGGTCGGGGAGGGAGGGCCGGTCCCTTTGCCGATCTTGGGGGAGGAGGGGAGAGAAACAGAGACTCATTCCAGGGCCCGCCCTCCAGGCTGTGGCAGAGCCTGGCCTGCTCTGTGGGAGCCACATGCCCCAAGGCTGCACTGGGTAGACCAGGAAGATCAAGCCACCACTTTGCCCAGCCTCCCGGTCCTCCCAAACCTGTTCTGGACACTAAAGCTGCCAGGGCAAGGGGTCCTCAATCCCAGTTACCCCTAAGATAGTGTGGATGTTGGGGGATGCCACTGAGCTTTCGTGATAAGAGACCTCCGAGAAAAGGGCCATTTCGCCATGCCAGGCAGCTGGGGAAGCGGCCCATGTCTGAGTTTTGGGCTGGGATTCTACCAGCCCCAAGGGTGACACTGGTTATCTCCAGCCAATCCGAAGCTCAGACTGGTAGCTAGTCAGAAACAATTGAGGAAAGCAAATGAATTATCCTTTATGCAGTACAATCAGCTTGATCTGAATTCTGAAAACATGGGGTACACAGTGGGGCTGCTGGAGAGAGGCAAATACTATGGGGACTCTTCAGCACTAAACAGACTGAAAATCACAGCATTAAAGATGAGGTAACCACTGGTTTCAACTCAGGTCCAAACTGCCCCCTGGAAGGGGTAAAACACTCCAGCAGCAGAAGCTGGGGAGCTGGGCAGCCAGTGCTACAGAGGAAGGGCGGCTCAGGGCAGTGGAGAGCAGCCCGGAAAGCAGCAGGCTGGCTGCGGCTGCTTCTGCCCTGGGGAAGTGCTGTCACCCATAAGGTCATGGCCTCGGGCTGGCAGGGCGGGCTGTGGGGAGCATCAGTGGATGTGAAAGTACTGAGGTCATGGCTTTGGCACCAGGCTGCTGGGAGGGGCAGATCACAGCACAGCAGTGACTGAGCAATGGGGAGGGGCTGAACCCCAGTAAGGGCCTGGTAGGCCCCAGGGGAGGCACCCTCAGTCCAGGGAGAGGCCAAGATTCTGTCCACTTTCAAGCTCGGGGGCAAACTCCTCAGCAGCTCAGCGCCCCTGCTCAGGGGGCAGCAGCCCCTCCCACTCCTGCTCATTGGGGTGGGGGAGCAGAAGGAACTACTATCTCACTGTCTTCCCATGCTCTGACTTCCTTCTTTTTCTGACTTCCTCCTAGTCCTTTACTGGAGGGCGGGTGTGTGTGAGGGGGTCAAGAGTCAGGATGGCTCAGTGTTTGAGTGTCGACCTATGAACCAGGAGGTCATGGTTCGATTCCCAGTCAGGGCACAGGCCCGGGTTGAGGGCTCAATCCCCAGTAGGAAGTATGCAGTAGGCAGCTGATCAATGATTCTCTCTCGTCACTGATGCTTTTCTCTCCCTCTTCATAAAAATATGTTGAAACCAGTGGTTACCTCATCTTTAATGCTGTGATTTTCAGTCTGTTTAGTGCTGAAGAGTCCCCATAGTATTTGCCTCTCTCCAGCAGCCCCACTGTGTACCCCATGTTTTTATTCTCCCTCTGAATAAAAATATATATTTTTTAAAAAAGAAAAAGAGGTAGGATGCATGGGGTCACGTGATAGAGGCCACTTGTACCCAATCCACCAGTCCCTCCTGTCAGGCCCTGACTTCCCACCTGTGGATCTTTACTCAGAGATCTTTATCCTCCTCCTGGAGTGTCCCCCTCTTCTCCCCTCCCCACCAAGGCCTGCCCTCTCCCCAAGCCCAGCTCCCTGGCCGCCTCCTTCTGGAGCCTTCCCTGGCCTGCCCGCCTGAGGGACTCTCACAACAGTGACCTCTGAGCACAGGCACTGTTCAACCTTCCCACCCACCAGCCCCTCCCCCTCCGCTGGGGTGGCTGTGGGGTGGGGGAGGGGTGATGGCATCCCTGTAGGAAGCAGCAGCCCCTTTATTTCCACCTGGGGTGGCGGGGAGGGGGGGAGGCCGGGGGAGAGGGGCCGCACTGACCTTGAGCCGCATGTCGCGGGCGTGCCGCTCCAGCTCCTTGCGGAAGTCCTCGCGGCCCAGCCTGTCCACGTCCAGGACCGAGTGCTTCCACTCGATCTGCTCCACGCTGTGCGGGTCGTGGGACACGCACTGGCCCAGCTTCACCTTCTTGAGCACGTGCCAGCAGCGGCCGTAGGCGGCCTCGTAGTCCAGCACGAGGTCGCTGAGCGTGCGGAAGGCGGGCGGCTTGTACATCAGGTCCTCGCGCCGGCTCATGCCCAGGGCCCCGTAGCGGCCCCCGAAGTTCACCCCCAGCACAATGTGGCGGAAGTAGTTCCCTGAGAAGTAGCTCTTGAAGCTGATGGGGAAGCGTTCCAGGGTGGGCATGCTGTTGGTGAGGTAACTGGCCATGTCAGCGCAGCTAAGGAGCCAGCCCGGGTGAGGCACGGGGCCAACACGTGGGGGCAGGACTGGGGCTGCACGCCCCCCACCCCAGGGACAGTCTGGGTGAGGTCCCCGCTCACACCCCTCCGTCCCCACGTCCCTGACATCATGCCTTGCTCACCTCCATATCCTCTTGCCTAGCCTTGTGCCTGGCATACAGTAGGTGCTCACTAAACAGAATCTCTAAGGGGCAGGGCTCTCAATGACTAGAGGCTGCTGCTACCATATCAAGCACCATTCACAGAATAACAGCTAAAAGTGAGTCCTTCACTCCAAACCGCAGGCTCTCCAAAGTCCTTGCAGCTTAAGGAGGCATGAGAGAGGCCTGCTGGCTGCATCCACTGCCCCCCTTCGCCCTCTCGCCTTCCTCCCATCAGTCTCACACACACTTCCCCTCTCCCCTGCCTTTCCTCCCAGATGCGTTCTCACGTGGCTTTTCTCTCTCAGGCATCCATTTCCTCGCAGATGCAGACAACCCTGTTCTCTTCCACTCCCGCTGCTCCTCCCTACTCTCTTACTGCCCATCACCCTGCAAATAAAACCACGCCTGTTCCCCCAGCCCCGGAGGCCATGCCGCCTGGCCCAGTGGCCCACTCCAACCTCCTCCTCGCTCCGCCACTTGCTCAGCCTCCCCATCCACCTGGGTTTCCCACCAGAGGACCTTCTGCACTAGCTTTTGCCGGAGGGCTGCTTCCCCCCTCTGCCCCCCGCCCTGGGCTGGCTCCTCCACATGCCTCAGGCCTGGCCATCATCACTGACCTCCCTTTCTAAAGCAGGCCTGCTCTACTCTTCTTTCTCCCCAAGGCATGCTCACTACAGTCTGTCACTATTTTACCTGTTTACTAGCTTTTTTTCTGGCTTATAAACTCCTGAGAACGGGGACCATGTCTGTCATGCACTTTGCCGTACCTCTGGGACTCAGCGCGGAGGCGGGCACGTAATAGTCTCTCAATCAAACTCTTCTTGAACGAGTGGGTAGAAGATGAGGGAGATAAAAACTCAGAGTAGATACTGTGTACAGACACTGTGCCACGTGTCCTGCATGTACCCACTCATTCAGTTGTCCTAGCAACCTGTGAGGCAGGCATGGCCCTGTCCCCCACTGCACAGAAGCTAATGAGACTCTGAGATGTGGAGGAACGTGCTCGGGGTCACACAGTAAGTGGGTGAGAACTAGGATTCAGGACCCCGAAGCCAATGCCCGAAGTCATTACCATACTTCTGAGCGACTCCTTGCAAGTGACGGAGGACACAGAGCTGGGCACGGCACAGGCTCATTGCAAAGGGTGAGGCGCAGGGACAGACGCAGTCCAGTGGCAGCATATGTGCAGCGTCTAAGGGAGTGGCTGTGGGGCCAGTATAAGGAGGACCTCCGCCCAGATGGGGGCTGTCCTGTTTTCTTCCTGCCCACGAGCCACCAGGTAACCCAGCAAAGGCCTTGGAGATGGTGTGACCCTGCATGGACCTGCTTCTATGTGTCAGTGGAGGAGAGGTGTCTCCCTCCTTCACTGTGGGTGGGAGCCCCACTTTGGTGTGTGACCCCTGAAGGAGGAGCAATATGGGGTCAGGAAGGAGGCGCTGGTAGTGACCGGAAGTTCTCGGGCTGGCCTCACCCTCGTCCCTGCAAAGAACCCTTCAGACAGGCTCTGGGAGTGGGGACCGCCCGCCCAGAAGGTCCCGCGGTCTCTGTATGATCTAAGGCAGCTATGCTCTGGGGGAGGGGTGGTCCCCTTGGCTGCGGTCCTGCTCGGACAGGCTGTGCCCCTGTCCTCGGACCATCTTCTCCCCGACCTATTCCAGCGAGTGGACTCTTATTATTGTGTTAGGCCCCTCCCCTCATCCTCTCTGCACACGGAGCCAGGGGCCTGCTCCAGAGGGGCAGGCAGAATATCTAAAAGCCGATGGCACCATGGGAAAGGGGGCATGTGAGGGATACAAAGAGATGAATCTAGATTGGCCCTGAACTGGTAAAACTGAGTGCTGGGCACATGGGGTTTATTATATTTTACTATGTTCATACCGGCTTAAATTTTTCTATAGTAAAAGAAAACAACAAAAAAAGGGCTCCTTCATGAACCAATCAGGTCAGAGAACTGGCCCTATGCACCTGCCTCCCCACCCTGCCCTAACTGGAGGCTTATCTGCCCACCTCAGGGCCAAGCCATAGTTCCAGCTCTGCCCTTTGGGAGGAATGACTGAGAAACCCTATTTGCTTTCCTTTTTAAAGGCAGGAAGTTCTGTTCCAACGACCCTACCCATCATCTTCACAAATCACCATGCCCTGGAAATGCCAACCTGTTGGCATTCACCCTGCTTTTCCCAGTCTGTTTGGCCCTTGGAAATGGCACAGTAGCCTTTGTGAGACAATGTGCCCTGATCCAGGGGTCAGAGAACAGGGTCACAGTATCCATGAGACTCAAGAGAGCTTCCCGGTAAGCCTGAGGCATGGGGGGATAGAGACCCACTCAAGCCCCTTCACTTTGGAGCCAAGTTCAAGTGCTGGGAGAGCGAGCTGTGAGCGCCCCTCCCCTCACCCCCCACCCTCTTCCAGAGGAGGAAGCTGGGGCCCAGAGTGTGCCTGCCCCCTCCCAGGGCTGAGGAAGGATACATTCCCAGGATCACGGCTTCCAGGCATTTGATTGGCAGAGCCTCTTTGGTCATTTCCTTGGCCAGGTCCATCAGCCTGGGGGCAGGAAGGCAGAGCCATGAGGACAGAGCCTCTAGCCCTTTCCAGTGGGGGAGTGTCAGGAGCGGGCAGGCGGATGAGAAGTGCTAGGACAGAGACTCTTCTCCCATCCAAACTGCCTCAGCTCAGGCCCAGCACCTCCCTTCCCTCCCCCAGGTCCATCCTGAGCCAGAGAGGGTAAAAGAAGAGACAGCCAACCAAAGATAAGGAATGAGGTCCCTTCCCTTTCCTCCTTTCACTTCCTCTTCCTACCCAGGCTCCTGACCTCTGGGGGCAGGAGCATGAATGAAGAGCGCAGTCACAGCCAGCCACTGGAGGGGGCGGGGTGGGGGCCGGTAGAAAAGCATGCCATGGATGCTGGGTACCTTGGCATTGATCCTGTCCCTTCTGGAGCACAGTGGATGCTCCTGACCCAACCCCGGTGCCTCTAAAGAGCTTGTGATTGATTGCAACTGCTCCCACAAGACTGGCCAGCCGCCCGAGTCCTGGACATGGCATCTCAGGCGCTTAGCTGGTGACTCCCCAGCAGGTCCTGAACTTGGAATTCAGGCCACTTTAAGACAGCCTGTTCCTGAGGCCTGGTTCCTCCTTCCGCCCCGAATGCTGCCTCCAGGTCTAAGAATGCAGCCTGGCCGCTGGCTTTTTCGCCCAGGACGGAGCTGGACTCCTCCACCCACGAGGCTAGGCCTGTCACTCCGCAGCTCCAGGACAAGAGCAAAGCTTTTAGGGTGCAAGAGGCTGCCTTCCACCAGGGGGTCATTAAGGAATGTACAATAGCTAGTAGCCCACTAAAAGCATTCTTCGCTGGAAAGCGGACTTGGACAGGCTATGGGTGGAAGGAGATGTAAAATCCACATTAATTTTTAAAACACAGGGCTTTAAGCCCATGGACAGCTCTGGGGTGAGCTCCCAGCCCCCCAGGCCCAGTGAGGAGGTGGCACTCAGTCCTCTCTCTCCTGTCCCGGGGCTTCCTCAGGGCCAAGCCAACCAGGGCTCTGGTGGGTTAGGAGTGAGAGACACGGGGTCTTGTACTAAATGACCAGAGGAGTCCAATGAGGAGAATGGGGTGACCACAGGTTCCCTGTGATGGGGGCAGCTCTCTCCTGCTAGACTCCCCTCATTAAAAAAGAAACCAATAAGGCTTCTACCTGGGACCACCCTGTCATTCCCAAGGCAAGCAGGGGGGCTGCCCATCACCCCAGCTCAGCACGGGAGCCCGGTGGTCATCTTGGCCCCAGTTCCTCTTCATGGCATTCTGGGGCCCCTGAGGTGTGCGGTGAAGGAGATGGGGCGCAGGGGGCCACGCCTCTGTGGCCTGCTCCCTGGGAGAGGCCCTGCCTGCCCCACAAGCTTCCACCCCAAGGCCCCGAGGCGCTCCAACCCGCCAAGGAGCATCGTCCGCCTGGCGGAGGGACAGCGCGCCCACACTTACCCGGTGAGGGGTCTGCTCTTCTTGATTTCAAAGAACTGGGTCCCTGTGTGATTGTACCTGCAGGGCTGGTTAAGGGCTTCCCACGTGGTTTGGCAGAGGCATGTCCCACCTCCCCACCCATCCATCAGACCCTGGGCCCAGCATGCCCAGGGGTGCAGGCTGGGTCAGGACCCCAGGAAGTGTTTCTTGAGAGGAACCTGGTGGGGGGGGGGGCACGCTGAGTTTCTGGAGGAGCACATGCTCCACACGGGCCCCCCCGTCCTCTCCATCCTCTGTGGTTTCCACCTTGCTCTCCCCCAGCCTCTCCTCCCAGGAAGGGGGCCATGGAGCAGGCAGCCAGGCCAGCTGGGGCTGGGAAAGTGGCTGGGCTCAGACAGCGAGAAGCAGCATGAACCCCAGGAAGAGGCTGGTGTGTGTTTGGGGGGTGTAGGAGGAAGGCGGGGAGGGTCCAGCATGGCTAAATTGCTAGGTGCTGCTCCTGGGCCATCCTCCCGTTTCAAGGCCGAAATGTCCCACTGACAAAGGGGGAGCTGGATCTGATTCTCAGTGACCAGCCTGGCTTTCTCCTGCTCAGGGCCCGGTCCT
This sequence comes from Pipistrellus kuhlii, assembly GCF_014108245.1. NCBI lineage: Eukaryota > Metazoa > Chordata > Mammalia > Chiroptera > Vespertilionidae > Pipistrellus > Pipistrellus kuhlii. Next base: position 10,294,081 of record NW_023425404.1, read on the forward strand.
CCCATTTCTGCCTTCCCTGTAACCGGAGGGGCTGGGGGAGAGACCCGGGACATACAGGGCAGAGAGCAAGAGGGGCCCAGAGCAGGGAACCCGTGGGGTCTGGGCTCATGGGGGTCCAGCTCTGCATGGCTGGGCAACGGGCCCCCTGCCAGGGAAGCAGCAGGCACAGAACGGGGAGAGCATGCCAAGATGTGGTGCCACCTCCCGGAGCATAAAATCCTTTTCCGCTTCTACCTGTCCCCCGACTCAGACCCCCACTGCCTTTAAACTACTAGTGTTTAAAGTCCCCCTCCCTCCTGCTGGGCTGAGGAGGTCTGGGCTAGTGGACCTAGACGGGGCCACGGCCAGCAGGCAGCACAGGGAACATTTGCCCCATCACACGGAGAAGGAAGCGGGTGGCGAGAGTGGATCTGGCACTCATCACAGCCCTTGGGCTTGCCCACCTCCAGGGGCGCGAGATGCCCTGTGAGCTGCGGCTGGGCCGGGGCCGGTGCTGCTCTGCAGATACCTCTCCAGCCCAGTCTGAAAACAAGGCCCTCTCGCCGCTGGCCCAGCAGCCGGCCCGGCCTGGGAGGATACTGCAGCTCCCTGATGTAGCGCTGCACGGCTTCCAGGCGCTCAGGGACGGGCGTGGAGGGCGGGAACGCAGGCACAGTCGGTATGGGAATCTGGGGACAGAGAAAGAGCCCTGGTCACAGAGGAAGGCTCCCCAAAGCTTCCGGCCCCTGGAAACCCAGATTCCCCTCCCCTGCCCAGAAGCCTCCCCACTTCCCTCCTACCCCGAGCCTCTCTCCTTGGCAACCCTTTATGGAGGCTCCGGTCAGACCTCCCCCAGGACCATCCCTCTCCCTCCCGGCGCTTCATAGCATTCCTAATCTGGAGCTCCGGTTGCTGTTCCCGTTTTGTTTTCCTTAATAATTTTAGAAAAACACAGGTTGACGCACCGACTGTTTTGAATCTTAAACAGTCATCGACTCTACGGCTTAAAGAGAATGTCAGTTTTGCGGTTAAGTTCATCTGGATGTGGGGCTGGTTCTGGTTCAAGTGCGGGATCAAAGCCGGTTTACCTGGTGTCTCATCCTGGCAGGGCCGGCCCTGGGCTGGGGGAGCACTCCAGCGATGGAGGAACACCCCCAACCCCTGGCAGAAGGTGCTCCCCACCCGTCATGGCACATTGACCAGGCCTCTAGCTCCTGCTGGGCTGGACTGCGGTGGTGGCAGGCAGAGGGGCACGTTGCGACAGGTCTTGCTGTGGCTCTACTTGCCACGGTCTAACCACTTTGGAGGGGTTTTGTGGAGGCACAGGAGCCCTGGCTTCCCTTCAAAACCCCCCTTCCTGCCGCCACCACACCCGGAAGCAGCCCGGTGACAGGTCACCAGGCAGTCCTCCCGCCAGGAGGGGCTTTCCAGTGCTCAGCCCAGAAGGGGAGAGAAGGGGCATCAGCAGGAACCTCCTAATGGCTGGACATGGGCTGTGAGGAGCTAGGTCAGAGCTGCAGACCCCTGAGGCTGTCCCCTCAACAACCAGGTGGCCTCCAGGGCAAGGGCCACCTCGCGGGTGTGGGTCCTCGGAGCCCAAATCCTGGCAGTTTGGCTACAACAAGTCAGCGAGGGAGGCGGCAGAGGAGCACCGGCTGGTTCTCTGGGGCCACAGAACAGGCTTCTTTGGGTAGAAGAACCAGATCTCTAGGAGTGAGTCCCACTCCTCTGGGCTCCCCCTTGGCTACTGCCAGCTGTGGGATGGCCTGAGGGTTCCCCACCCTCATGTCTCAGGTCCCCGCCAAGCTTCTCTTCAGAGAGCCAGTGGCTGGGGCTGTTGAGAGCCAGTCTGGCGAGCAGGGGTGTGTGAAGGGGAGGGTAAAGCAGGGCTGGGTGGGGGAGGCTCTCCCTGTAGTAAGGTGCTGAGCCCACAGGGCACAGCCTTTTGTTTCTGACAAAGGAGATGACACACAATGGTCACTGCACCCCTGGTGGCCAGGGTCCCAGGACAGCCTGTGGTAGACACCTGCTCACTCCAAAGGGCCCGGATGCAGGAAGTGACAGCCCTGCATGAACTTCCTCTCCCAGCTCGCTGGGCCCCTCCTCCCAGGCTGGGCAGCCCCCAGGCTGACTCCTCTGTCAGGAAGAGGCTATTTCCCTTTTCACATCACACAGCTGCCTGAACCTGGCCACCACTCACAGTTGCCAGGGTGGTGGGGGGTTCCCTCTTCCTGCCTGACCACCCTGTGCCAATGTCCCCTGGGCCAGTATACGGGGTGGGGGTGGGAGAGGAATCACTTCTCACTTTACTATACCACATAGCACCCCACCTCCTCAGGGGGAAGGTCCCTGAGAGGCCACCTGCATGTCTCCGGTGAGGGCACCCCGTGATTCCCAGAAGCCATGGCTGCAGACTGTAAGTGCACCCCCTGAGACACTCCAACCAGGGAGGGAGCTGCAGCCTAAAGATCCTGTGCCCAAGCTCACCCAGCCCTGGGCTAGGAGTGGCAGCACCCAGGAAATCATCCCGGGTCGCCCAGACAGAGCACCCGGGCACTGGCCGCTCCGGGAGAAGGAAATGACTCTGAAGAGCAAAGGGCCTGGACTCCCAGCAGGGCCTCGGAGGCCACATCACTGAGGCTCAGCGGGAAGACACTGCGGCCAGCTCCGAGACCCAGGCTGACGCATGCAACCATTGCAGACAGCACTACACCTTTCTTCTGGATAGTCACACAGCATGCACCCACCCGCTCAGAAACAAATGGGCAAGTTTCTGTACGTCCCATCGACCAGGCCCACTTTAGGACTGGTAGCTGGATCTGCCCTGACACCTTTCCCTCCTCCCGAATCAGAAGCCATGAAATGCTTCTCACTGTTGAGGGTTGGGGTGCCTTGGGGGTGAGCGAGTTTGGCTTCCCAGACAACTCCTCCTCCACTACCAAGGCCAAGGGTTGGCCTTGCTGCAGGAACCCCTAAATCCTGAGCTCATTCCATTAGACTCGTTCAAGTCCATTTCAGTCCATCACAACAGGGAGGCTCGGGGTGGGAGGACAGCTGAGGGTGTGGGTAAGAAGCAGGAGAAGCCTAGAGGTTGCAGATGGTTCCCGAACCGGACTATCGCTGTCTAATCCCAGACCTGCCATTCACTGTCTGGCATCAAGCTCCCTAGTGAGTGTGTGCCTCAGACACCTCGTTTGTAAAAGGGGCACCATAATAGAACCATAGTACCTAACTGGGATCCTCATGTCAAGGCCTCAAAACAGGCTCAGGCACACGGCAAAGCTCAGTTCCTGCTGTCACTGTCACTCCCGTGTGTGCCAACCACTGGTCAGCACACGCTGGCTTGAAGTCCAAACCTGTATTTCACAGGAGCCCTGGGGCCAGAGAGCTGCAGTCAGAAGGCCTTCAGCAGCTGGCTCTGGGCTGCGTGGCCACTGAGCTTTTAGAGGTGGTGGCAGCCTAGAACATCAAGGTGAGATTCTTATGAGAGAGCACAAACTGTCCCTGGCTCTGGGATCCTTTTAGAAACGGCAGCCTTTTAACATACGGGTACCATCCTTTTAAAGGATGTTTCTCTACAGCGCCTGTAGAGTGGCTGCACCCTCCATCCTCGCTCCATTTGCTGGGTATGAATGATGTGTTCACTCGTTTCACATGCTTTTACTTCACCAGTTCTTCCCGACATCCTCGAAAAGGATATTGCTATTATCCCCATTTTATAGCTGAGAAAATGGAGGCACAAGAGGAGCCTGCAGACAAAAGGCATCATGGGAGAGCCAGGATTTTAACATGGTGCTGCCTCTGAGAGCAGAGCTCTCTCTCTTTGTCACACTACACGGCAGGGATGGCAGGAATCCCAGACTCAACAACCTGCAGGGACCATGCGGGTAACAAATGGGGAAGACAGGCTGGGAGTGAGTGGTGGGGACTGTGGCCAATGGGGGGAGGGGGAACCACCCCTCAGCTCCAGCTGCCTCTGCCATGTGTGACTGCCGATTCTCTGTGCCCAGATCTTCCTCTGAAAAGATGCCCAAAATCTTCCCGTGAAATCTCCCAATTTTAAATTTTAGCTCAAGGGTCTTCTAAAACATTGTGCTGTCCCAACAAAACACCCCTTGGGCCCACCGTGGTGTGACCTCTGCAGAGAATGCCAGCTCCAAGGACGTGGCCAGTCAGGAGGGACCAGTCCAGTGGTCAGTCCACTCTGCTGGCACAGTAGGATCCAACCATGGATGCCTCCCAGACTCTGGGGCTGCTTTCTCCTCTGGGCCAAAGCCAACGAGGAACCCCACACAGATTGGATGGGTTTTCTCTCTGCAACACTTTTTTTCCTGTGGTTTGAGGAGGGGAAGTTTTGGATTTTCCTAATCTTCTAACAAAATTCCCGTGACACTACCATACTCCTATTGGCCAGGACACACACTCCCCCCACCGACAGACAACCGCTTCCGTCCTTCACTGGTATCTTTTCTATACATGACGGTTGAGGATGACATTATAGACCAGTCCCTAATGAACTCATTCATTTTTTTCCCTTCTTTTTTTAGTCTCTAGAACCATTCACATTCTTCTATAACATGGCTTAGACATAAACATGTAAATGCCTGTTCTGTGCTAGGCACACAGGAAACCTTGGGAAAACAAAGAGGAATGCAACACAGCCTCAGCCTTTGTGGGTGACACCACTTAAGACAGCCATCATGGGGGACTTCTAGCTGTGCACAGAAAATTTATTTAATGTACTCCTCTCCATAGGCCCTTAAAAAAATAATGCTTTCAGAGAGGAAGGGAGAGGGAGAGATATAAACATCAAAAATGAGAGAATCATTGATTTTGGCTGGAGAGCTGTCTGCTAAACACCAACTTGTTCATGTGGCAAAAGTGTGTGGCTCTGGCCTCATGAGCTCATATGTTCTGCGTGATGAAGGACGTGGAAATGAACACCCAATAGCCAGTGTTGGTTTGAGGCTTTCGTTTAGCAGATGTTTTAGTGCAGCCTCTCACTTAATTTTCACCACCATCAACCCCAGGTGTCAGATGAGAAAACTGTGGCTCAGGTAGGCTCAAGGGACCTGTTTAAGGTCAGGTAGATAGGTGAGCAACCTGGACACAAGGGTCATATCCTCTGACTCAATACTTTCTCTTCTAGGAATTTATCTCCAGGAGATAACCAGAGATGGACCCCCAAGTTTGCCATAGTGTTTATTTTAAGAATACATTACAGGACAAACTGTCTACCCATAGTGGATTAGCTAAATAAACGCTAAGTTAGTAAGAGGGCAACTGTGTAGCCCTTCAAAATCAGTCCATATTTTATTTACTCAGGAAACATCAGGCAGTTGCTCAAATTCCAACCTCTGAATTCCTTTTTCCCAGAAGGCAACGTCTCACGGCTCTACCTGTAACGTAGTAAAAACAAAACAGGACTCTTGTCTCTGCCTAATCTACTTGAACTGTCACTCTGCCTAGACCCTTCCTTCTCACCTGAGCCATGAGGGCTAACTTCTGGGTTCTGACCTCTGTCCCAAGAGCTTTTATTTGGGGAGTTCAAGCCTCTGCTTCTTTAGTTAACTTGACCATAGATGTTAGAGAGAAAAACCAGGCATGTGTTCCCACTGTACAGCACGCAAAGTCTCCAGCAACCCCTTTCACTGAGCAAATACATGTAAATGCCTGTTCTGTGCTAGGCACACAGGAAACCTTGGGAAAACAAAGAGGAATGCAACACAGCCTCAGCCTTTGTGGGTGACACCACTTAAGACAGCCATCATGGGGGACTTCTAGCTGTGCACAGAAAATTTATTTAATGTACTCCTCTCCATAGGCCCTTAAAAAAATAATGCTTTCAGAGAGGAAGGGAGAGGGAGAGATAGAAACATCAAAAATGAGAGAATCATTGATTTTGGCTGCCTCTTGCTCAGCCCTCACTGGGGATAAGCCAGCAACTGGGCATGTGCCCTGACTGGGAATTGAACTGTGACCTCCTGGTTCATAGGTCAACACTCAACCACTGAGCCACTCCAGCTGGTTCTTTTTATATAAAAAGGTTTTTTTTTGTTTTTTTTTTTTTTTTTTTTAATTATTGCTTTGTATAGAGAGAAGAAGGAGAGGGAGAGAAAAACATTGATGTGAGAGTGGAACATCTATTGGATGCCTCCTGCATGACCCCCACCAGGGATCAAGCCCACAACCTTGGAATCGAACTGGCAACCTATTGGTGCATGGGACAACACCCAACCAAGCCACAGCAGCCAGGGCACAACTTACTGTCCCCATCTTGTGTCCAGCACAGTAGATGGCCTGGAGCCTGAGGGCCCAGTTCTACCACTGCCTATGGGACCCTGAGTTCCGACTTGAGTTTTCATATTTCCCATCTGGAAAATGGGCCTCAATCTGCATTTACTTCACAAGACCGTTGGGGAATTCAGTGGCATAACACATGAGAACATTTTTTTCAATATGTGAAGCCCTGTATCCTCCTTAGTCATTCATTCTCTCTCTGCCCACAGTTCTCTGGTTTAGCAAATAAGACATCAATCCACATTAGTGTACCTGTCAATCTGCTGCCCTGCCCATAAAGCATGGGCATTTTTAAAAAGACAGAGGAGGGCCTCCAGGAAATGAGGCTGTGGGCCTCACAGAGCCACCTCAGCTGCAGCTGGAGAAAGTTCTGGAAAGCACAACCTGCCTGCATTTTTACCTTACCATGACAGCCCCCTACTCCACCAAGCAAAGTGTGGCTTTGCTCTCTCAACCTCAAGGTCACGAAAACCCAGATCCCCCACCCTGCCCCCAAAACACACACACGCACACCCCTCACCTTGGGCAGGTCCATGGCCCCACGGATCCGCTGGGCCACCTTTTCTCCATCGGGATGGATCTTGGCCACGTGCTTCCACATCCTTTCCCAGGTGGCCTCGTCCACAGGCAGTCCACCCCGGTTGACATAGAAGGGGACACCTCCATCTCGCAGGTCCTCTTCCCCTTCCTCCTCTGGCTCATCCTCTCTCTGGGCTGATGCCCCTTCGCTGGTCTCCAACCGCCTGGCCCCAGGGGAGGCAGCGGGGGCAGCGGTGGGGGCAGCACCGCCCCCTATCACCTTCTTCCCTCCTGGCATCCCCAAATCCTTGACAGGGGCCCAGGGGCCTGAAGGAAGGAGGTTTCAGAAGGCAGGAAACACTGGTGGCTACAGGCGGCCTCCTACACACCAGCTGCAGCGATAACACATGGCCAAACAGAGCACAGGCGCCTTTAAGAAACCAGGGCGTGGCTCCCGTACAATACAATACTACTCAATAAGAAAATAATCAGTGCCTCAGCGTGCAGTGGGGGACACGAGGGGTTAGTGATCCAGGGTCATCCTAAAAGGCCTTGAACTCTCTGAAAAAAAAAAAACCCCACAAAAAACGGGATAAAGAGGGAACACCCCAACGTGGCAGCCTTCAGAAAGTACCGCAATGTGACAGCGAGAGCAATGACAGGCAGCCGTCTGGGCTTTCAGAGAGAACAGTCCGGGGGGAAGGGGGGACGGGGGCTGAGGCCCAGCAGCTCAGACCTGCGGCTGTGGAGAGGGCCGAGGCACGGATGCCCAGGCCAGCTGGGCCCCCCGGGTTCTGGTTGTGGAGAGAACAAAGTCCTCGGCAAAACACCGCACGCTCACACCTGCGCGCGCTCCTGGGCTGGGGGGTACCGAGGCGACTTCAGGCCGCATCAGCTCTGAGCCCGGACCCCCAAAACCCTGTCCGGGGCCCGGGGGGGGGGGAGGGGCGAGGGGGCGCGATTTCTTCACCGGGACCCGTCCGGGAGCCGAGACTCGCAGCCGGCGGGGTGCGGGGAGGGGGCCCGCGCCAACGCGCACATCCCACGCCCGCAGCCAGCTCCCCCCACAGAGCGGGCTTTGTCTCCGCCCTGTCCCCTCGCTCCCCGGACGCGGCAGCGGAGCCCCCAGAAGGGGGAAGGGCGACGCGGGGCGGATCCGCAGCCGGGCACGTCTCAGCGGGCGGAGAGCGGGCACCGGGCGCGGCGCGGCGCCAGCCCGGCCATCGCGGGGCGCGGGTCCCTCCCCGGGGAGCGGGGGTCAGCGGCGGTGCCCCGTGCGGCGCGCAGGGGCCAGGCTGGAGTCACCGCGCTGCAGGCTCCGGCTGCCGGGTCGCCGCCCCCGACTGGCTGCAGCATGGGCGGCGGCGCGGCCAGGGCGGGCCGGGGATGATGCTTCGGGGCGGTTCGCCCGCTCGGGCTCCTGCGGCCCGGCTGAGGAGGTGGAGAAAGGATCCGCGGGGCGCGGGAGCCAGTCTCTGGCCGGCGAGCGGAGCTGATGCGAGTGGTAAAGCCTGGGCGAGCGCGAGCTGCGCTGGTCCCCGGAGAGCAGCCCGCAGAGCGCGCAGAGCGCGGGGTGCATGCACAGGCGGAGCCGGGCCCGCTGTGGTCCCCGCCGCCCCAGGGCCCGGCTGTCGCCCGCCTCCCCGCCCCCCCCCCAGCCCTCCCACCGCCCACCCGGCTGGGCTCTGGCCCGCACCGCGCATGCGCTCTGTCCCCCCCTTAAAGGGACAGCGCGTCCCGCGGGTCCGGTGCCTCCCGCTCCGAGTTGCCTCTAGGACGCGGGTGAGCATTGGCTCCCTTGGCACCCCTCTATCCCGGCGCCCGAAGCTGCGGAGGAAGTTTACAATAAGCCAAACGGTGTGCACCCCCGGGCGATTCCGGGCTCGGAAGGTCCGCGGTAGGGAATGTCCTAAGGGGAGCACCTCGCGGGGACCCTCAGTCCTGGGGTAGAAGCCAGGGCATGGCCTGGAAGACCGGGATTCTAGACCGGACTCAACGACTGTTTTCCTGCGGGACATCTAACAGATCACGTCCCTCTGGGGGCCTCAGTTGACATAGAAGGGACCCAAGGTCATCGCGCTGGGTGAGCGTGAAGCCCCAAGGGCGCGCGCATTCCTAAAAGGTGGATGGATAGCTGGGGGATAGGGTCACTCTCTGGAAGCGAAAGGGTTAAAATCACAGTTCCACCCCAAAACCTGCCCCCTCGGGAACGTGGTGTCCAGGGTTCTCTTCTAGCCCACCTCCCTGGACAGGGCTCTGGGTACACACACACACACCCACCCCCCCCCCCCCCCCCCCCCCCCCCCCGCCCCGCAGGAAGCAAGCTGCACCCTCCAGTCCTGGGACTACAACCCATGGGAAGGTTTGGGGATGGTCAGCCGTCCCAGAAGAAGGTGTAGTGGCACCCATGTGTTGATTGGGCTCAGGAATGCAGAGGCCCAATGCCCCCACCCCTCCTCACAGATGTATGATAACTCGGAAAAGGCATGGGAACTTCACTAAGTTGAAGCAGCCAGACTGCTTTAAAACTCCTCCTCACTCTCCCACCACGTTTACATGTGTATAACAGGATCATGGGGTCAATGTGGACCCCTGGGCGCCTGCAGGTAGACTCGGCTTCCTGGGTCTGAGGTGATGGCATTTCTCACCATCCCCTTCTCTGATAAACACAAGTTCCCACACCTGGGCTGGGACAGACAAGGCCTTGGAGAATCTGAGGTCCTCAGTGGTTCCCCATCTGTTTCTTAAAGTTGCTCCTGGTGTTCAAACTTCATAGGTCCGGGAAGCTCCCAAAGCAGCCTCTTGATGCCTCCAGAAATCAAGGGTGATCAGTGAAGGGTCACAGGACTTCCAGAAAGCTAATTAAGGGGGGGGATCCTCTTTAAAAAAATTTAAAAATCGATTTTAGGAATGGAAAAGGAGAGAGAGATAGAAACATCAATGATGGGAGTTCCTGAATGCCCCCTACTGGGGATGGAGCCCACAACCTGCACATGTGTCCTGACCAGAAACCAAACTGTGACCTCCTGGTTCATAGGTCCACATTCAACCCCTGGGCCACACCAGCCAGGCAAAGCAGCGGGTTAGGTGGTCTTCTTAAGCTCATTTTTACCTCAATGTAAAAAACCACTAGGGGCCACTGATTGCATTATGCTAATTGTATAGATGGGGACACTCGGTCTCAGAGAGTGATTTTCCCTAGATCACACAACTAACAACTTGAACTGAAGTCTTCACTTATTCAGACACTAGCTCTGTACCAGCCCTGGGGACACAGCTGTGAACAAGAGAGATATGGTCTTTGTCCTACTAGGGCTTACGGTCTGCTAGTAGAGGAGACGGTTAAAACACAATTCCAATAAAGTACTTTGACAGAGACTTAGTACACAAAGCTATGGGAATTCTTGCCCAGGGAAACTCCCTGCTCAGGTAGTTTGCTGGGGAAAGAAGAAATGAGTTGCATACAAGGCTAGCATGGTCTAAGCTAGAAAGCTTTCTTCATAGAAATGGGAGTGAATCAGAGTCAGACAAGGTGAAACTGGGAAGGGATGTGTCTAAATCTCAAAAGCCCAGAGAAGACTAGTGTCTTGCCTGGCATCACACAGCTTGTGAATTGAGTCCAGATACTAGGTCCTGCATCATACTCTCCCATGATTCTCCCACTCTCACACCCAGAACAACACCTGTAACAGACACTTGGGTAACTTCTTGTTGGCTCTTAGCTCTTAGGATCCTTGCCTGTCTTCACAAGAACCCTGGAAGAAATGAGGAGAAGTTAATTCCCGTTTCAAAGGTGAAGAAATAATGCACAGGAAGCGAGGCACTATGAGCACCTAGTCCAGGAGCTAGCACGTCAGAGCTGCTCTGTACAGTGACTTTGACGATGACAGGGATGGTGATGCTAACGATGCCTCCCTCATCACCTGTCACGGTTGTTATCTTCAAGCTTGGACTAAGACTGATGTTCTGGAAGCTAACACAGTGTCTCTGGGCATCAACATCTGTATTAATCTGCTCCAACTCATTTTCTAGTCTTACAAGACTGCAGCTAGAATCAAGTTCCCAGAGAGGAGAGTCTGGCTGACGTAGCTTGGGTCCTGGGCCCACCCCTTGCTGGAGAAGGGCAAAGCACCTTCACAAGCTGCCCTCCAAAGACTACTCTCCAGTGGGGGCAAGGGGCTTTCTTAAATGCAAATGGGCACAGTTAGTAAAAGAGGGGCACGGGGGTATACAGATAGAGATGTGTTTGTAAAAGGTAGATACCATGTCGGCACTGTCCAATGGGGCAGCCAGAGTCATAGGTGGCTACTTAACTGGAATCAACATGAAATAAAATTAAAAATGCAGCTCCCCAATCACACTAGCCACATTTTGAGCAGTCAAGAGCCATTTATGGCTGTGGCTACTGTATTGACAGCATAGACTATAGAGCATTTCCATCATTGCAGGGATTTCAATCTGCTCTGAGATTCTTACTTAGAATTCAATTCTTCTCTTGCCTCAGACACTGGGAAGGTGGAAATAGCAAAAGAGGTGAGTCAGAATCTTTATTCATTTATTAACACATATAATAAATATATACCCTGAATCAAACACTGTTGTAGGCACCAGGGTCCCTGGAAGGGAGGTTGGAGAACTCCTGTCCAGTGCATCTTGCAGTAGAATCATCTTAAAAGCACTGATACCCAGGCCCCACCCAGCAGAGATCCCGGTGAGATTGGTTTAGGGTGGGGCTTGCTCACCAGGGCTTGGAAAGCTCCCAGGTGATGCTACTATGCAGCCAGGCTTGAAAACCACCACCGTCTGGTTGGACCGGTGAAGTGATTGGCCTCAGATAACCTGCAGATCCAAATCCAGGTGGGTCTCACCTCTGCTTTGGGGTTCTTGTGACATAATCAATGTTCTCCGTAGACTCAGCACCTGTGTGAATGGAGGCACAATTCTTAGGGGAGAACACATCTATTCTCCCTTAATCCACAGGGAATCCAATCCACTGAGAATAAAGCACCCAAAGAACTGCTGGTGTAAATTGCTTCTTTCTCAAACGGTGTGTTTCAGGCCTGGAACTGCACTCTTCAGCCAAGTGGGTGAAATGCCTTTAAAAATAGTGCCTTTTCTGAGCAGGCCAGGCACGTCACATGCAGCTTTGTGTAAGCGCCACAACACTCTTAGGAGACGAATTTGGCTGACACCACTTTACAGATGAGCACACCGGCATGCAGAGGGGTTAGGGACACTAATTGCCCAAGTTGGCACAGCTGGGGTTCCTACTGCAGCATCTGTGTCCTTTCCTCCCCACCACCCTGCGCCTAGCTCAGTGCTCGGCAAACTCATTAGTCAGCAGAGCCAAATATCAACAGGACAATGACTGAAATTTCTTTTGAGAGCCAAATTTTTTAAACTTGGACTTCTTCTAACGCCGCTTCTTCAAAATAGACTCTCCCAGGCTGTGGTATTTTGTGGAAGAGCTACACTCCAGGGGCCAAAGAGCCCCATGTGGCTCGACAGCCGCGATTTGCCAACCATGAGCCTAGCCCTTGGCAGAGAGTGCAGGGCAGCTGGCAGGCAGCGGTGTTGTGCTCTGGGTGGCACAGGGAAGAAAGCTCTGGGAAGGTAAGTGCCAGGGGAAGCCCCGAGCAGATATGACCTGGACCCTGTGCTGAGTGAAAGCGCTGGGGGCCAGGAGGGAAGGGGCCTCAGGGGTCTGACAGGCGAGGGGTTTTGGAGCAGAGTTCTCCTTTTCGTTAATGGTTGTGCCTGGGTTCCTTTTATCAAGGATTTGGAGGAAGCAGCTCAGAGCAGCGTTGTGCTGGGAGAAGTTAGCTCCTAGACAGCTAGCAATTATGGTGCACGCTCAGTATAAGCACTATCTCTTCTTGGCTGGATTCCTGTGGGCTGGCAGGATGTCTATGTCGCCATGTATCTTTGCAATCTGAGCCCCCACCTGATACTTCCTGGGCAGCCTGGCCTGGCCGGGGCGGGCTGAGAAGGGGCAGGACTCATTGTGTCCACGCCAGAGGACTTCAACAGTCAGGGAGCTATCTCTCGCCTGCCATTCTCAGGGGGCCACCTCGCACAGAAATAGGAGACCCAGCCTCGGAGAGCAGCAATGGAGTTGGGTCGGATCAGGGCTTGTCTGTGTGGCATTCAGCAGGCCTGCGTCCCTCCTATTAGAAAGCTGGCTTTCCCATGGACTGTTTGCACAGTAGCAGGTGTTTGGCTAGTGGTGGATTATCATGTCGGTCAGCGAGAAATGGCCAGTCTGCTTAGTGGCTCCCAGGCAGTGGCCTACGCTTTGGCAGGTCCAGAAATAACCAAAAGGCAAGTCTCAACTTCCCTACTCACCAGAAGGGCCCGGGACCTGAGATAGGGAGAAACAGACTGTTCTGAGATATCAGTTAATCCTGAGGACGAGGTTAAAACCATTTAAAATTGCAGGATGATAGATCATGCGGTTGGCTGGGCTTATTTCTCAAACTGTGGCTTCCAGGGAATACTTCACTTGAGTTCAATGGTCGGCAAACTGCAGTTCTCAAACCACATGTGACTCGTGAGCTGCAGTTTGCTGCTCTGTTGACTAATGAGTTTGCCGACCACTGTGTAAGGCCCAGAAGTTTTGACTTCAGGTTAAAGACATTAGTACATTATTTAAAATTTTTTTAAAGTGTTTTTCCCTAAGGCAGTGGTCGGCAAACTCATTAGTCAGGAGAGCAGCAAACCACGGCTTAGGAACCGCATGTGGCTCGAGAGCCGCAGTTTGCCGACCACTGCTTTAGTTCGACAACAGCTTTGAGTGCCCATTATGTGCATGGCATAGCCTAGGATGCTGCAGATGAGATGCAAAGATATGCAAGGCCTTATGGCCTTCTGGGCTGCCTCTAGCGCTATGCCTCTATAACTGACTGAGCACTCACCAGTAAGCCAGGTGTTCTACATGGATTATTTTATGCAATCCTTACCATAACCTTGTAAATAGGGATTCTAATTTCCCCCTTTCAGATGCAGGAAAAGTCTCAGAGAAGATAAATGACTGTTTCTGGGTCCTAGACAGTGAGGGACTGAGCCAGGGTTCAGAGCCCGTGCCATTTCTGCTGTGCCCGGAGGCCACCAGCTCACTACAGCACCTGGCAGGGTCAGGCCAGTGTCCCAACGCAGGCTCAGACAAGGTATGTGAAGGGCGTACAGGAGATAGAGATTGTTGTAATCAGGCAACAATGTTTGGCTTTGGGCACCGTTGATATTCGGGACGCACAATGCTTTGTTGAGGGGGGCTGTCCTGTGCACTGTAGGATGCTCAGCATCCAGGGTCTCTACCCCACTAGAGGCCAATAGTAAGCCCCCTCTGGGACAATCACTGTCAATTGGGAACCACTGGTTTTAGGTGAGAAGCAGTCTTCCACCTGGGCCTCTGAGGCTCTTAGAGACAATACAAGGATTTTGGTAACTAAAGAAAGGAGGAAGGAATTCATCTGCTTAGTGTTTTTCCACTTGACAAAGAGCTTCCCCTTAGATTTTTCCAACCTGGTCTTTCCACTGGCACAGAGGCTTGCTGTGTCCCCATACAAGGTCAATGACTGCCCGGGAAGTTGCCACGGGACCGAGGTGCGTGGGGGATGCTTCTCGTGGGTGGCACAGTTCCTGTGACCAGCTCCTTCCTGGCCTCGTAGCTCAGCCTGCACTGGATGCCTGTTTTCCTCCTTCCAGGGGCTTTTGGGGGATCTGCTTCATCATCAGCCACCACCACCACGCCACTAACGCCCACCCAGTACCTACTGGGGGAGTGGCTCTGTGTTTAGGGCTGTAGTTATAACCATCAACCCATTTAGCCCTCACAGCACCCCCAGAGAAAATGGGGGCTGGGAGAAGGGAGGCAACACACCCGAATTCACTCCTCTGCTAAGTGGTAGAGGAAGATTTGCTGAATCTCCTCTCTTAATCACTGTGCTCTGCTGTCTCCCAGGGGCGCCCCTCCCCCACTGTGCTGCCCAATGGGCGTTAGGTGTCCCTGTGATGAGGCCCAGGAGAGCGACGGGCAGCAGCCAGTGTTAGCTGTGGGAGTGAGGAGCGGCTCCCATGCTCTGCCATCCCTTCAGTTGTGCGGAGGAAGGGCAGACTTTTCGCTGGTCTTCCCCAGCGAAGGGCAGGTATGAGGCTCTCTGGCTGTCAGGGAGGGCTTCCTGGACCAGGGCAGAGCTCCAGTCAGGCTGCAGGCAGATGGGTGGCTTGTGCACTCCAGACCAGCGGACAATGGGCTTGTTAGTTTGCATCTGCCGGCAACGGAATAACACTCTATGACTGCAGGAGGCAGAGAAGAACTAAACACCACATTTGGGGCTGGGGCTGAGATCGGCTTTTCTCTGTCTTCACTTCTCTCTGGGGTGATGGCCCCTGTGGGACCAGTAGTTCTGAAGCTAGGGGGTTCTGGTCGCCACGGAGCCAGGCCAGCAGGTGCAAACAGGCCCTAGATGAACCTCCTCAAGGATGTCTTGAAATTCATGTTCTGTCCGGCCCACAAAAGATCCTTGTTCCATCCTTTCGCGCTGCAGGGAGAGACGGGGAGTGGGTAATGGGGCAGCCGAGCTGTCTCTGGCAATGAGAGAGGGTGGCCTGGCTTGTTCTCATTCGTTACAGACAGGCTGTGACAGAGACCACATCGATGGTCAGGTTCCAAGTTTCAACCCAAGCCAGGAATAAGGCAGCATCATGACTGCCTGTGATGGATGTGCTAACACAGTGCTTCTCAAACTCCAGCGTGCAGCAGAACCTGGGGGCTCCCCACAGCGCAAAGGGCAAAGGGCAAAGGGCGAAGGGGGAAGGTCTGGGCCCTCCCCCAGAGACTCTGATTCTGCTGGTCTGGGCGGGGTCTGAGGATTTGCATCTCTAACGTGTCCCCAGGTGATACTGCGGCTGGTGGAGGACTTAATTGTGAGAATCACTGTGCTAAAGTATACTTTTCAAAAAGGTGAAGTATGGCTTTCATTCATATAGATAAATGAATTTGTATTAAAGATTGCATTTATTTAGCTTAATTACTGAGGGGAACAGGAAGTTAAGACCAGTTAAGGGGAAAATCTGAATAGACATATACCATTGATCATCCTGGAATGAATCTGCCAGTGGTTGTAAATATCCTATGGGATAACGAACTAGGATAAAGTTGTCTTTCCTGAAAACCAATGCTTCTCTACTGGGCAAAGTTCACTTGCATTTCTGTGGACAATAGAAAATAGCATTACTGTCAGTTTTTCTACAACTAAACTTGTAACCTTATAAGGATATAAAATAGCCGAGTACATAGAAAGACAACCATAGTGTGCATGTGCAAGCCAATGGAATCAGGTACGTCCCAGAGAGTCCTGTCCATGAGCCCCCCTGCCCCCTGTCATGAGGAGGGCTTGAAAAACCCAGATTCATGGGCCCCACCCGGAGTCTCTGCTAGGGAGTTGGGGGCAGGGGGAGGATTTAGGACTCTTAAAAGGGCTTTCCTGTTCTTTGCCCCACCTTCACCCTCACGTCTAGAGGTGTCTGTCTGGTGGCTAATGTTTGGGCAAGCTGCATTTCTTCTTGGCGGTTTTCATATTTAACTTTCTCTTCTAATTGAGCCGTGTGCCCATCGACCCTCTATTTGCTGGCTTCCAGCCTGTTGCTGCTCTCATTTCCTCGCCTGTTGCTTTGTCATTGTGGGCTTATGATCCCCCTTTAAAAACCCACATCCCTTCGCTGTCATTTTGACAGAGTTCCGGAAGGATCGGCACACAAGGCATGCATCATCTGGCCTCTGGGGCCCGGAACAGCATTGGGAGACATGCTGTGGCCTGACTGTTGTTGTGTCTGCTCTACAAGTGAGGACACGGACTCAGGGAATCTACTTGGCCGAGAATTGGCTTTTTCAGATCTCCTTTCATATCCCCGGCTCTTT
Source organism: Pipistrellus kuhlii (assembly GCF_014108245.1). Classification (NCBI taxonomy): domain Eukaryota; kingdom Metazoa; phylum Chordata; class Mammalia; order Chiroptera; family Vespertilionidae; genus Pipistrellus; species Pipistrellus kuhlii. Next base: position 10,310,798 of record NW_023425404.1, read on the forward strand.
CCGCAAGAAAATGGTCTGGCATGTCTTGGTGTCTAGAAGCACTTTCCTGATGTGTCTCCCACTGACTCCCCATTACTGTCTATGAGGCTGGCAAGGCAGGTCTGCGGGTCCCTGTTCTATGACTGTGCAGGCAGAGGTGGGGAAGGAGAGGGGACTTTCTCTGGTCACACAGCCTGATGTGCTTTGAGCCCTCTATTTCTAAGTACCCTGCTGACTCTGAAATAGCTGTAAGGACCTCTCCAGGTGAGAAACATCCAATCTCTCAATCAATATCATCGAGTGCCTGCTCTGCACCTGAAACCCCGTTAGTGCTGGGCCTAAAACAGGGACGAGATGATTGGGAGTAGCTGATGCTGCCAGGGGCACCCACATCCTCATAGGCCATCCCCAGGGATCCTGCAGACAGTTCCTGTACATGCTCGTGGGATACTGCCACTCTCTGCCTGAGGTGCCAGAGGTGCCAGGGAGGGCAGACCTGAGGAGCGACCCTCCACTAGTGAGGGTGGGGGTTGGGGGAAACCCCTGAACTTCCTTGCCCTTCAGTGGGAAACTGTTGTGGCACCTTGGGTGCCATCGCTTGAAGGTCCCCCAAGGACTGAACCCTTCGTGGTAACCCTCTCACTAACAAGCTGGCTTTCCTCCTCCTGTCACTTTCCCTGCTTGCTCACTTCGGCTTCCTGGGATCCCTTCTTCAATAGGCACCTGGCTCTCAAATCCTCCTAGCATCTACTTTTGAGGTGGGGGACCCAAACTAAGCCCCCGGGCTTTTTAAAATTCACTTTTATTGATTTCAGAGAGGAAGGGAGAGGAAGAGAGAGAAAAACACATCAACGATGAGGGAGAATCATTGATCGGCTACCTCCTGCACACCCCCTACTGAGTATCAAGCCTGCATTCTGGGCATCTTCCCTGGCTGAGAATTGAACCGTGACCTCCTGGTTCATAGGTCGATGCTCAGCCATGAAGCCCCGCCTGCCAGGCCCCCAAAATCCTCTTGTTTTGTAACTGATGGTCCTGTTCCCTGCCCCTGTTGGCTTTCCCCAGCGGCATGCTCACCCCTCCTCCCAACAATGCAGCTACAGGAGAGAGGGATTGACTGTGCAGCTCCTTGCTGCACCTCAGGTGCCTAAAACATTTGCTGATTCATGGTCGGTGCTCAGTAAATATTTGTTGACTCAATGAATAATGATCATTCTTGGCCATTTTCTCTCTAGACTGGTGGGAAGAGGAAGGAGGTGAGACCCCGAGCTGGGTCTGTGGTGGGCAGGGCTTGGCAGGTGCAGGGAGGGTGGGTGGCTGCCTGGGAGGCTGGGCTCTGAGAAGGTGGTGTGAGTCCCTGGGTCAGACTGGCATCAGCATTGCTGGGGGCTGTTCCCAGGAAGAAGCCAGGCCTGGCCTTCCTTGGTCTGTTCTGCGGATGAGAATTCCCGTGAAGGTGGCAGGAGGGCAGAGAATGGAGGTCAGGCCTCAGCTCCCCCTGACGGCTGGTCTAGGCTAATTTTCAGCAAGAGTTTCAGGAACTCATGGGTTGAATGAGACCTTGTATCAAGTATAGCAAGTCCCTGAGTTTTGACTGCATGGTGTCCTTTTTGAGATCCATCCTCCCCCTCTGTCCCCCAGGCCATCTGGTGCTGTTGGGTAAAATTCAAACTCAGAGTGAGAACTTGCTTTCCCTTAGAGTTTATTCCAGGTCAGTAATTCTCTTCTTGACCTCTGATGTCACTTTTTGGCCATCCTGGTTTGTATAGCTTCAGCATCTCGGGTCATTAATAGCTACTGGGGAAAAATGCCTCAAGAATGTGCAGACTGGCTTTCCAAAATGATGTGTTCAGTGGGGCTGGAATCTCAAATTTGTGTCAAGTTTTACATGTTGTAAAGTACTTCCCCAAGGTGCTATTTCATTTAATTCCTATCTTTAGTATTTGCCTACTATAATCACCTAAAACATCACATATCTTGGAATATATTTAACAAAACACATGCAAGACCTCTTTACTGAAAATGGCATATCATTATGGAAAGAAATGAATGAAAACTGAAATAAATGGAGGGCTAGCCCACATTCGTAGAGTTGAACCTTCAATACCACAAAGGTGTCATTTTTCTTCACATCAATCTTTGGAGTTCATGCCAACCAAGTCAAAATACTAGCAGATTTTATTTTGTGGAACTTGACAAGCTGATTCTAAACTTCATATGGAAGTTCAGAGAGCCAGGAAGAGTGAGGATAATCTGGAAGAAGAAAAAGGAAGCTGGGAGATGGATGCCAGAAGAATTGAGACGTGCTATAAATCTGCGGCACGGAGGACAGCGCGGAACCCTCCTTTGCCCCATTTGAGTCTAAGTTTTACTTGTTTGTATGGCTCTGAAGGCTGGTCGGAGGGTGGAGGAAGCATAGAGATCCCCTGCACATCCCTGTTGTCTAACCCAGGCTGCAGTAAGCCTTCCCAGGGGGTTTATGCTGCATAACCACCATCACCAGTGACTGAAGGGCCACGAGTAGAGTTCAAGGCAATCCATTCTTTACCCAAGAGCAGAGCAGCCCTTTGCTTAGGACTCTGCAATGGCTTCTCCTGGCAGTCAGGGCAGTAGCCCCAGCTCCTTAACTGGACGCACATTCTGGCTCCTCTCTGCCTTCCCAGCAGTGCCTCACTCCCCAGCCCTCTGGGACACCTTCAGTCCTTAGTGACTTACAGACGCTAGGTGCAGATTCTGGGCACTGGCACATTCTCCTGCCTGGTGCATTCTTCTTCCTTCCCTTCCTGCTTGGCCCACTCCTACTTACCTTCCAGGCTGGGTTTAAAATTTCATTGCTTGGGGAGATGGGTCCTTGAGTTCTTTAGGTACAGTCCCCTGGTCCCACACACTCAGTGCACCCAATGCTTCTCCCTTTCCAGAGCACGCTGCACCTTGTTCTGTGTCTCTCCTTCCAGTGACATGGGAGCAGGGGCTGTGTCTATCTTGTTCACCACTGTGTCTCCTGCGTGTAGAATAGCGCCTGGCACAGAGTAGAAACTTTATCAATATTTATGGAGCACACCAATAAATAAGGGAAGGTACACGTTACAAATCTGTCCTGGAAAGGCTGACTTTGTAACATCAAACCTATTCAAGGCTTGACAAACTTTACAGGGTGGCAAAGATGACCAGCTACGGATAGAGAAACCAAGAGGGCGGCATAGGTAACCGCTTAACTGCAGCCTCACACAACAATTTCAAAAAATACAACTAAAATATAAAGTGGACATTATCCAGAACTACAGGAAAGTCGACTAGAAAACCAGAAGGAAAATCAGAGGAGCTGTAAAAGCCTAAGGTATGGAGACATGTTGCATGCACAGAGAGGACGGAGCTGGAGAGGAGGGGCGGCTGAGTGCCTGGCTGGCGTTCCCTAGCAGGAATGAGATAAAAGCTCCAGACTGTGCTGAACCCCAGTTCCGACAGCACTGAACCTCAGTTCTGAGCAAGACCCTGGGGACCCAGACACATACAGAGGGAATCTGGGCTGTAAGGCAGAAGCTCAGGGGAGCGGCAAAAGGCAGAGCCCTGGAGTCGTGCACATTTCACGCAGAAGACAGACTGTTGATTGAGCTGCTGGATTGCCCTAGTGGGAAGGAGACAAACTCCAGACTGCTCTTAACCCACTTCCAACTGCACTGAACCCCAGTTGTGGGCTCTTTGGGGGAGACACTAGACTGTCTGGTAGTGGGCGAAACTCTAAGGCACCTTTCTCTCAGAAGTGCTTGCAGTGAGTACCAAAGGACACTGAGGAACACTGAGACTCAGGAACCTCATAGGGCAGGGCTAACCGGAAGCCAAGGCTGTAGGCTCCTCCCTGAAACTCTGCCCCATCCAAGCTGAGCACAGAGCTCTTGCAGTTTTCCAAGTCTAGTCGAATAAGGCTATCTCCTGGCATAGATACAGCTGATCCTCCCACCCTACCAACTCAGGGAAGCAGCAAAAATGCTGAGACAAGGAAACAGTTCACAAATGAAAGAAATGGAGGACAAAAGCGACTGGATATAGAGTTCAAAACCATGCTTATAAGGTTTTTCAAGAATCTCCTAGAAAAGGCCAATAAATAAACAAGACCTATGAAGATATGAAAAGGGATCAACTAGAAATAATAAAGGATCAACTAGAAATAATAAGGGATCAACAAGAAATAATAAGGGATCAACAAGAAGTAAAGAATACATTCTCTGAAATAAAAAATATTATACAGTGTCCTAAAAACAGAATGGAAGATTGCAAGAATCAAGTCAAAGACTTGGAACACAAAGAGCCAGAGGACACTCCTCTGCAGAAGCAAGAAGACAAGAGAATCCAGAAAGTTGAAGATAGTGTAAGAAACCTCTGGGACAACTTCAAGCGAACCAACATCAGAATTATGGGCGTCCCAGAAGATGACAGAGAGCAAGATACCGAAAACATATTGAAAGAAATAGTGAGAGAAAACTTTCCCCACCTGGTGAAAGAAATAGACTTACAAGTCCAGGAAGCGCACAGAACCCCCAAACAAAAGGAATCCAAAGAGGACCAGACCAAGACACATCATAATTAAAATTCCAAGAGCAAAAGACAAAGAGAGAATATTAAAAGCAGCAAGAGCAAAGCAGGTACCGTATTTTTCGGACCATAAGACGTACCAGTTTTTAGAGAAGGGAAATGAAGAAAAAAAGATTCTGAAACAAATAGTGTCCTAAAATATTTTATGTGCATTAAAACCCAACATCACAGTCATAAACACATGTAATCAACCCTGTAAAGTAAACAGCAGCATTTAGAACCATTTTAGAGCCGGGCAAGCACACAGAGACCACACAGAGCCGGGCAAGTAAAAAAACTTTTTTTAAAAAGTATATGTAGGCTATATTTAGACCATAAGACGCAGGGACTTTTCCCCCCCACTTCTGGGGGGAAAAAAGTGTGTCTTATGGTCCGAAAAATACGGTAGTTACCTATAAAGGAACACCTATAAGATTGTCAGCTGATTTCTCAACAGAAACCATGCAGGCCAGACAGGAATGGCAAGAAATATTCAAGGTGATGAATAACAAGAACTTACAGCCAAAAATACTCTACCCAGCAAAGCTATCACTCAGAATCAAAGGCCAGATAAAGAGCTTCACAAATAAAAAAAAGCTAAAGGAGTTCATCACCGCCAAACCAGAATTATATGAATTGCTGAAGGGGGTTCTTTAGAAGAGGAAGAAAATAAAGATAAAAATTATGAACAACAAATACATACCCATCAACAAGTGAATCTAAAAACCAAGGGAATTAAAAAATCTGATGAACAATATTAACTGGTGAATATAATAGGATCAGAGGTATGGAAGGGGAGAGAACTGATGATTCTCAGGGAAAAGAGGAGAGGGGGGTGAGGGAAGAGACTGAACATAAACTGTGCACCTATGGATGAGGATAATGGGGGTGGGGAAAGGGCAGAGGGTGGGGTGGGAACCTGGTGGAGGGGGGAAAAATGAACTTTTGTAATAATCTGAACAATAAAGATTTATTTAAAAATAAATAAAGTATTGTAGGTACAGTTATTAAAAAAAAGAAAGAAAAAAAAGACCAGCTACAGTGCATAGGTGCCATGAGTGACCTTGGAAGGGTTGGTTAGTGCCTCTCCATAATTAAGAAGCCACCCTTCCTGTCTAAATGCCTGTCGGACTGGGTCTGAGAGTGTGTTGGAATCTGGCGAACCATCTTCACCCCTGGAGAAATAGGGCCAGTGTGGGCGGGTGGTGTACATCTTTGTGGGCGAAGGACAGGGCGTGGGACCTTTCTCTTTGGTCAGCAGAGAGCTGCTTGGTTCTGAAAACCAAAGATATTGTCTTGTTGCTTGGTTAAAGCAGGGAGTCACCTGATGGGCCAGATCAGCAGCACCATACGGGTGCCAAGCTGTACCCAATGGGGTGCTTTACAGTCCCCGGAGGGTGTTGCCCTAGAGTTTGCCTTGGCTGTCAGTTGTGTGTGTTGGCATGACATAAATTGGGCCTTTAACTTATGTTCACCATTTTATTTGTTCAGATTGTTTTTCAATATAAGAAAAAAAATATTTTTTTTGGTATCAAATATGTAGAAAGTGCAGATGGGCCAAAAGAAGGGGGGAAAAAACACATCAGATAATCTCATTACTTAGAAATCAGGGCTGACTTTCCCAATAGTCCCAGGAGGAATACAGCCTAGGGCCCACAATGTTTTAATTGTACTTCATCTTAAAATAAGAAGGGGAAAATGACTATCATAGCAATGAACATATAACAGTGCACCTAGCCTGGCTTGTATCCATCTTTATACCACTGCCACCATAAAATATAGTTTTCAACTATTTTTTTTTTTCACGGAGGAAAGGATCCATGAAGGCAAAGTGCCTATTGCCTACAAAAGTCATAATGCAACCCTGGCAGAAATAACCACTTTTAATATTTTGTTGTGAATCCTCCTGTTCCCCCTGTATCCCATGTACACAAAATACATACATATGTGTAGTTTTTATAAAAATACTAAATGCCTGGTGCACAAAATTTGTGCATAGGTGTGTGTGTGTGTGTGTGTGTGTGTGTGTGTCCATCAGCCTAGCCTGCACCCTCTCCAATCTGGGACCCCTTGAGAGATCCCAGTGGGATTGGGTTTAAACGGGTAGTCAGACATCCCCCTCACAATCCAGGACTGCTGGCTCCCAACTGCTCACCTGCCTGCCTGCCTGATTGCCCTTAACCGCTTCTGCCTGCCATCCTGATCACCCCTTAACCACTCCCCTGCCAGTCTGATTGATGCTTAACTGCTTCCCTGCCCCCTCGATTGCCCACCCCTGCCAGCCTGGTTACCCCTAACTGCCCTCTCCTGCTGGCCTGGTCACCCCTAACTGCCCTCCGCTGCTGGCCTGGTCACATAATTGGGCAAAAAAAGGTGTTTTTCTTTGTTCAGTTTTGTTTTTTTTTTTCCTCCTATTTATCTCCAACTGACCTTGGGGTTGATATTCTCCAACACAAAGCAGATCAAACCACATATGTATTCTTGCAGATTTCATTTGGCTTGAGTTATGTGGGAATGAGACGGTTGGAAACAGGGTATGATTTTGAGAGGAAGCCAGTGTTTTCTGAAACTTTTGTTTTTGTTTGCAGTTTCTTACAAAGAAACTTCCTTTTGAGAGTCAACATGTTTCAGCTGAAGTTATTTCCAACCAGAGGGAAATGTTTGAAAGCTCAGCCCAAAGAACATTGTTTCATCAACAGTGATTTAAAGAGCAACTTCCTTTGGGAGCCTAAGTCATTGAAACAAACTTTGATTCTGGAAGCAAATGTTTTGGCTGTAAAGATGGTATCCAAATGTTACAAGCTCTTCTAATAGTTATCCAGCCATTTATTGTTATGCTATGACAGTAAACATTTTTGGGTCTCAGCAAAAAAACTCAGCTCTGGCAGTGCTGCTGATGTTTGGAGGCAGTATGTTCATTGGCAAGGCCAGATGCTCTATAGCCAGGGTTCGAAGCCCTCACTCTGCACCTTGCAAGTTGTAATCTTTGGCACATTAGGTAGCTGGTCTGAATCTCAGTTTCTGCATCTACAAAATAAGGGTGATAGTATTTATTTGTTGTAATTACTAAAGAATTAGTGTGATAAAAAGCACTTAGAGAAATCTAATACGTTGATAGCATGGTATCCACATGAATTTTCTGGTTTCGATAATTATACTGTGATTATATAGGATATTATCATTGAAGGAAGTTGGGCAAAGGGTACATGGGAATTACGTACTATTTCTATGTGAGTTTGAAGTTACTTCAAAATAAGAAGTTAAGAGCATTTAGAGAAACTATTTGTGTGATTCTTTGAATCAGGTTTGTCTTTTTTAAAAAAAATATATATATTAATATATTTTTATTGATTTTAGAGAGGAAGAGAGAAGAAGAGAGAGATAGAAACATCAATGATGAGAGACAATAATTGATCGGCTGCCTCCTGAATGCTCCTTACTAGTGGTCGAGCCTGCACACCAGGCATGTGTCCTGACCAGAAACTGAACCTTGACCTCCTGGTTCATAGGTTGATGCTCAATGACTGAGCTACACCAGCTGGGCATGAACCATGCTTGTCTTTGACATGAGACTGTATGCTCTCTGAAGTTAGGGATCATGACTATTTCCCCCAGCACCTAGCACAATGCCTGGCACAGAGTAGTCCTTCAATAAATACTTGTTGACTGAATGAATAAAGAAGTTGAGATGATGAAGGCACTGGCCAGCAGGTGTCTAAGCAACAAAAGAGACAAACCAGTTCCTGCACTTGGAGTGGGAAGAAAGAGGTGATAGGACTGTGTACTGATTTTTAGTAGAGCCTTCAACATGCACACACACACACACACACACACACACACGCACAATTGGGGAAGTGATTTGAGCACAGTACTTGGGTTCATTATATGTAGACAAATGACTACCTGAAGGGACGGTAAGGTGATTCCTAACATTAAACAATTTAGAGCACATGTGTCAAACACAAGGCCCGCGGGCCAAATCCGTCCCGCCAGGCCTTGCAATGTGGCCCACACCGCGCTGTCATCACTGCACTCCGCTGCGTTTCCATCACAATGACAGTTTATGACTGTTCAGTAAACCATTCGGCCCGCGATTTAGGCTGGATTTTAGATTTTGGCCCCTTCTCTGATTGAGTTCGACACCCCTAATTTAGAGGAAGCAGCTCAAAACTCAAAGGAACCATGAGAATGTGGGGTCGGTGAATACAATCCAGACCTTGGGTGGTTCAGGAAGCCAGACAATAGTTTTAGTAAATTAACACAAACGATTGTAAGAGAGACAAAACATTACTTCTACCCTTTGAGAGTCTCAGGCTGGCCCTGAGAATGAAATGGACATAAGACATTAACAGGAGAAAAACATACAGACCTTATATATGCTTGGGAGCTGCCATAGGAAAATGAAGACCCCCAAAGCAGATAGGACCAAGTGCTCCTATAGTAGGTTGAACAAAGTGTAGCAATTGTGGTAAAATGACTAAGATATGTGGGGAAGTAGACTAAGGTAGGAGTTACCTTAACAAGGTCTGTTTGTACAGATTTCTCTCGACCTTGACTCCGTCTTGGTGATGATGGTGTTTCTTTCCCTCTTGTATAGGGAGGGTATCATTAGCTCCTGCTTTCAGGAAATAAAAGGGAGGCCAGATGACATTTTTGCATCTCTTCTTTAAGTGTCTTTAGCTCAACATAGTCCTTATGCCAAGAACATGTTTTGATGTTTTGGGGTGATGCATTCAGCCCCTTGCGCTCGCCACCCCCTCCCACCCCCCAAAGATATTTTCCTGTACTCAAATGTTAATGTAATCACAGTTGTCTTAATGCTGTTCCAGTGTCAGGAGTGTTGGCATGCTACTGATTTTGCTGGAATATACTGGGAAACAGGGTCAGACTCGGGAATTAAGCTGAGCTGGTGGCAGCATCCAGGTCAGGTGAAGTAAGTTTATCACAGAGTTTAAGCTGAAAACACTATTTATGATTTGGAAGTATTATAAACATTGAGAGATCCTGCCTCATACCTGGGCTTTGGTATGAATGAGGTTTCTTGAATACAAATAGGGTGTCAAATCAGAATTTTTGAGCAATTCTTAGGCACACTTCCAAAGCCTGAAGCCATTTCCTAGGAGCCATTCACAATGCCTGAATTAGACATACTCAGTCTGTACCATGTGTAACACAAAATGTTTTGTTTAGAGTTTTTTTGTAAGACCAGATACTTACAAGTCACTGTTTTGCTTCTATTTACGTTATATCACTGGGGAATTGGGATATGTCGCAAATAAGCGACAGCCCACAGAACTGGGTGGAACCAGCTCCCCTTTCTATGTCTTAGCTCCCCAAGAAGGTGGTTGGTTCTTTGAAACCTTGAGCTGTGGGTCTATTTTTGGTATTTTCCACTCCCATCCCCTCCATATATCTTGTAATTCTGCAAACGATAGCTTATTTACTGCGCTCGATTAGCATACATAGTCTTGCTAATCAGTTGTATCTATAAATATTAGTACTGGAACTATTAAAAAATGTGTGTTAATTACAACAAACATAAAAGTAAAGAAAAGTGTAAAGGAAATAAAAATCTATCATAATTTGATTTTTTACAATAATCACCCCAGACAGCTTTACATTTAACCTAGACTCAGATATCCCTGCCTAAGGGCAGGCTGATATAACACATATTTAATAACAGGGTGTTTTCTTTCCCCTGATTATTATCTAAAGAATCCCCTTTACTAAGTATAGGTCAACATCATCTTTAATGACTTCAGAATATCTATGTCTGGGCTGTCATTTCAACCCCTATTATCGAACATTTGGATATGTCTACATTTTCTCCATTATATGTTACAGTACAGTAGCTATCTTTATACACGTTCTCTGCAGGAAAATTCGTGGGAGTGGGATTGCTCTGTTTATTTTAGTTTAAAACTTGATTACATTATAAGTTAATTTTGAAGGGCAATGAATGATGAACATTTGACTAGGTTCCTCACTTTAGCTATAAACTTCTAGGCTAGAAGGAGGAGCCCAAGGCTGGATGTCTCTGTATCCTTAACATTCCTTGCACGGTCCCGGGGGTCAGAAATGCTTTGTGCAGCAAGAACACCCACTCAGAGCAGCTTAAACGTAAGAGCCACTTCATGATCTCACATCATTAGGAAGCCCTGGTGTAGACTGTGCAGAGGCTGGTGCCCCAGCTCAGCAGCGTCCCTGAGGACCCAGGCTCCTTGTCTCATCCATCTCCAGCACACTTCCTGTCCTGGGGCTTGCCATCTCACGACAGGGGGATGGCGGCCTCAGCACCAGGCATCTTGTCTTCCCACCCCCAGAAATATTTCCTGAAAGTCATTCAGGAGGATTTTCCTTCTCTCTTGGTGGCCAGAACTGGGTGACAAGGCTACCTCCAGCTGCAGAGGAGGCTGGGAAGGTGTCTTTGGCATTTTTCATCCCCTCCCGCGAGATGGTGGCTCATGGTGGAAGGCATCAAGGAAAGGCTGTTGGGTGGGCCACCAATGCATGGGGACACAATGCTGGGGCTAGGAATAGCCCTGAGTTGGTATACAGGTGATCTCCTTTCTCCCCTCCTCTTAGTCCCTCTCGAAAGAAAACTAATTGTGTGTCCCAGTAGCTGTGGGGCTCTCTGGGATAAAATGTCCATGACGGACAAAGACGGTCTCCCCCACCAAACCTGAGTCAGGCTCCCCTGAGCCTCTTTCTCCTTGAGGCTTGGCCCCATCCTTGCTGGGCCTGCACAGGCCAGTGAGAGCCAGAATCCTAAGTCCGTTTAGAAAGAATCCTCTCACCCCGGATACATGGTCACCTGGCTGCCATCAGCAGGAATCCCGTGAAGTCACTATAGTAGCAACACCCCTACCCTTGACATTTCCTTGAGTAATTTCCCACTCCCTGACCCTCACCCAGACCTGACTCTTGGCTATAAACCTCCATTTCTTCTTGTACTTGGAGTTGACCCCAGTCTCCTCTATTGAATGGTCTTAACACCCATGGCGGAATAAAGGCTTCCTTACCCTTTTGACAGGGTCAGGACAATGTTTTTCTGTAACAGTTACAGACTGCTTCCTTCCTGAGCCTTTGCTGGGACTCTCCTGGGGTGTCCTCCAGGGAAATTCTGGCCTCACAGAAGCCTCGGGCTATGAGAGGTGGCGTCAGGGCCTCTCAGAGAGTGGGGGAGACTTGGGTCCCCTGTGTTTTCAAAAGCTTCTTGTTAATTAAAAAATGAAGAGCAGAACCCTAGCAGCATTCTAAAAATTGTGATTTATTTTTAATGTTTGCCTCCCACAGATCAGCTCATTAAGTACGCAGGGAGCCCGCAGGACAGCTGGGCGGGAGGATCACAGAGTCTGCGAACAAACGGATACATCCACAGCGTGCTGCCCTGGCGTGACCAGGGCGGGGACAAGCTCAAGTGGAAGGTGGAGCAGCCGCTTCGTGAAATGCAGGTCTGTGCTTCTCAGTAGCTCCTTTGGAGGTCGTTGTGAATCTAAATTTGAGGTGATGCATGACCAAGGTTTAGCACACAGTCCTCAGAGCAGGCAAGAGCTGACCCAGAGGCCCAGGCCAGTTTCACAACAAATCACTCACTGGTTTCTCTCCCCCTGTCTGATTCTCCCTCCAGTCAGTATCCCCATCCCCCTCCTCTCCTCACCTCCCCATTATCTTATTGTTTCCCTCCCCCTCTTTCCTTCCTTCCTTCCTTCCCCCTTTTGAAAAGTCTGGCTGTCAGGAGCAGTGGGAAAAACTGTAATCTGAGGTCTGGCCAGCAGCCAGCAGGGGAAGGGGAACACCTGTGGGGTCACAGCGAGGTCACATCCCACAGACAGGAAGCAGGGCTGCCTGAGCTTAGGGGACTCTCCCAGGCAGACCTCCCCACCTCATCCCCTGATCCTGGGCTGAGGTCACGCTCAGAGGTCAGGGCTTATTTTAAAAGCAGCCCCAGCATCCGTCATCCCAGCGTCCTTTTGCGCAGGATTGCTCAAGTTGAGGAGCCCCTTCCAATCCCAACGCAGGAGGCTTTTCCTTCTCTCTCCTGTGTATCAGCCGCCCCAGGGCTGGGCAGCGTTTGGTTGGTCTGGGCCTAGCGGGAAGAGACACTGTTTTGGGGAGAAATCCTGCAGCTTTCTGCGCTCCGGGGGTCTGCCCCTCTGCCTGCAGCATCAACTCCTCTCCTCCTCCTCCTTCTCCTCCTCCTCCTCCTCCTCCTCTTCCTCCTCCTTCTCCTCCTCCTCCTCCTCCTCCTCCTAAGTTTCTGAGTCTTATGGTTCTGAGATCCTAATGATGTCAGGGCATTTGGTCCTGGTTATTGGCCTACAAGTCAACTCTCTGAGTCATCCCTCAGACTTGTTCTCTGCAAGTGTTTAGATTTCAGGAATCGGAGGCCGAGAGTTCTCACAAGCTGTTCTCAGCTGTCTGTCCTTCCACTACTTTCTAGAGGCAAGGACTATGGCTCTGCTTGCAAGGGCAGAGGGCAGAGGAGACAGATATCTCAAAAATGTAACCCTGTTTCTGAGCTCTTGTCCCGGGGCACGGTGCCTAGCATGCAGGGAGTGAGTGTTACATCAACGCGCGCCCTGGCTGTGGCTCCGTTGGCTGGCGCTGTGTCCCGATGTGCCGGGGTTGTGGGTTCAAGCCCAGGTCAGGGCACGTAGGGGAGGCAACCAACGGGTGCATACATGAGTGGAACAACAAATGGATGTGTGTCTCTGTCTCTCAAATCAATAAATAAAAATTAAAGAAAGAAAACGAATGAGCGAGGGAGACAATGAATAAATGCAGGACACCCGGGCTATGGCTGCAGGGCTTGAACTCGAATCCCAGCCCCTTGCTGACCTACCCACCTCCCCTGTGGGTCCCAGTGACCTCATCCATAAAGAAGGGGCAGGATCAGATCATCGATTCCCTCCAGCCCCTCCAGCTCCAGATTTTGCATCCATGTAGGAAAAAGAAAGTGTGTTGATGCCATCATCCCACTGAACTTGAGCAGGAAAGGACCCTCCTCAGAAATCCAGGCTCACACACCGTTGTCTCCAACCACTTCCCCCTCCTGTCAAATATCACCTCCCCTGTCACCACAGCCACACGTGGATATGGCAAGGCCGAGTTTATTGCTCCCCATGGTAGGGGAGAACCTCTCCGTGGGGCCCAGAACCTCCCAAAGCGGGAAAGCAAAGTTGGGGTCTCTGTCAGATTTTACAGCCAGGCTTCAGGTGGAGGTGGCATGTTTGAGTAGGATTGGTAAGAATCATGGCAAAATACTAATCTGTTTTCAAAATAAGGTAATTACCAGAGAAAGACTGAATCATGACGCCCATACCAATATAAATGAATGCACAAAAGACTTTGCTTAGCTCACTGCTAATGAGAGCTGGTGAGGTGTCACCTCCAGCTCAAATGAGAAGCAAAGCTCACATCTATGTGGAGTAAATGAACAATACAGCGCATTTTTAAAAGGAAGGAAACTGACTTTTCCCTTGGAGGGTGGGGAGGGGTATCAATCAACGCTCCACGGGACGGAATTTACTTATGCCTATAAACAGTAATTATTCATATTACTGCCACTTCCCACAATCCACAGAGTTGTAACATAGCTCAAAGGCAGTGAAAGGGGCCTTCTAGCATCACAATCACATCAGCCAGAAGAGTGCATTCTAAATGATGCACAGTTTTCCATTGAATCAGACACCTACCCCCCCCCCCCCCCCCCCCCCACACACAGCATTTATAAAGCACTTAATACCTGCAGGGAGTGATCAAGTACGTTGGGACTGCCAGTCTACGTGGGGATTTAAGACACAAAGAGCTGAACCATTTCCCTCCATCAGTCTGATCCGTGACATGCTGACTGCACTTAAGTGACAGAAGATGTTTACAAATTGGGTTCCATTATAAAGTTTTTGTTTGGGGGGGGGGGGAAAGGCTTTTTAAAAAAACAAACTGGAAAAAAACACACACCATCCATGTCCAACTGCTGCGTTTTTTAGGAGAGAAAATTAAGGCTCAGAGAGGGGAAGTGACCTGCTTGAGGGCACACAGCTTGTCAGCTCATCTCTGGTTGGAAGGGGCTTTGAGAGCCAAGACGGCCTTTCTTTCATCATTCTTGGGTGACACAGAGCTCCCCGGGAGGAAGGATGCAGGAAGCAGGCTGTGACAGATGGTTTTCAGCTCCGTGCTCTGGGAAATCTGCTACCTTCTCTCTCATTGGATGTTGGGAGCTCCAGCAAACGTGCAATCTCCATTCTGTCGTCATCCATTTTCCCTGATTATACTTTGGAATTTGGCTCCAGTGTGGCCTGGAGGGGGACCTTCATTAATGGTGTCGACAGGGACTCTATGAAACGCTCCACAGTCCCGCATTGTTCTGCAGTATGGGAGCCTGCTCGCTCCCAGCTGAAAGATGACTTCATTCCGGGGACGGAAGCTGGCTGGCGGCGGGCCCTTCTTCCTACGTCCCAGTGTGGATGCGAAGCTTTGCAGCCCCCTGTTTTCATCAGCTCAAGGAAGCCCCTTACTGCATTACCCGAGGGGCGTAATTCACCAAAATCGCAGCCATCTGTCCTTGGCATTTCATAACCAATCTCAGTTTCCTATCGCTTGGCCATCATGCCAAAAAACTCATACTCTTGTTTGCATGACAGGTTTGAAGAGAAGCTTTGTCTCCACAGACAGACCCTGGTTCCATCTGGCCCTGCCACCAAAGGCCTTGGGATTCCAGATGGAAAAACCCCCAGTGCCGCCCCTGTTTCCAAAGAGACCCCCCCCCCCCCCACTCCCCTTCCATTGTTTTATCTGCAGCCAGCAGCACAGATCTCCCTGGCGCTGTAGGACTGGAAAGAGCCACTCATGGGGGAAATGGCTCACCTTTTCTCCCGTCCTTAAACCCTGTGCTGTGTGAATGGGAAAAATTCACACATCTGCCTGGACTGGTGGAAAGGGGGGTGCTGGGGCAGAGAGCTGGGGAGGGCTGGCCTTCAGCAAGGAAGACGTTAGGAAAAAAGGCTATTCTTACAGCAGGGAAATTATAGCTTTCCATTGTGACTGTAGTTATTCAACCCTCTCAGCATTTCCCCCTCCACAAAAGGCGTTTTTAAGGGCCCAGTGTTTGGCTGGAGTCTCTGGCAGTGGCCCATTTCCTTCACGTGTTTGCGTTTGGGGGAATAAAAGAAATAGAACTGGCTTTCTTTCAACAATATCCATACCTGCCGAGAGAGAGAGAGAGAGAGAGAGAGAGAGAGAGAGAGAGAGAGAGCGAGCATAGCATGGGAGAATTTGAGGAGTAAAATTTCAGTGGCCAGAAAAGCTCCTGGAGATGTGTCTGCCACCCTTGCTCCTCGGCCTACGGTCCCCTCCCCCTCCCCTGGGTGCATGTGGGACCTCACTCACCATGTATCGCCTTCCCTCTAAGCTACAAGGAAGGCCGGATTTAGGTACCCGTTGACCGTGCTGCAGTTTATATCTGAGCCCTGGGCTCCCCGAGAGCTGGAGAGCCAGGAGCAGGGAACCTTCAAAGGACCCTCCTGCCTTCACACGTTCAGCACATCTCCCACCCCCCTTCAGACGGGAGCCATCCACCCTCACATAAGACTTGCCCACTCTCCTCCTCCTCCTTGCTCTCTCGTCTCTATAGAGCCCCGGGCCGTCCTTCCTTTTCTCTGAGGGGCTCCTCTGCGTCAGTGAATGTCCACCCTATTGCAATAGCCTGAATAAAGCCATCTCAACCACCCGGTGCACACGTTGCTGTGCCCTGGGTGCCTGAATTAGTACCATAACCGTATTGGAGTTAAGAAGGGGAATTACCCTAGATCAGGAGCGGGAACGTCCACCCTGAGGGCCACAGAAGGCCAGCGGGCGTATATGGCCACAAAATCAATTGGTCTGGCCCTGCCATGGCATTAGGAATGGTTTGATTAAATGTTGGACCAGACCAAATATAGCAGGCTGACTTTTAAAGTTGATAATTTTGTAAGGCCGGCAAATGATGTTATAAATATCCAAATGGCCCTTGGCAGAAAAAAACCCTGCCCTAGATGGGTTTGGGGGAGATGTGCACAGGACTACTCATTGGCTGAAGCTAAGGAGTCCTTGAAGCATGCATCCTCCGTCTGGCCATGTTTTTCACTTCAAAACCTCAGAAGCGGTGGAGGCGGTCCGTGCAGGAGAGGTGGGGTGCTGGAGAACCTCCTGGGGATGGGGTGGGGGGAGTTTTGGCCCTCTCACAAAAGACCCTTGCTGCCAGCTGACAGGCTGAAAGCTCTGACCACGTTCCCTCTGTTCTGGCAATGCCGTGGCACCCGGGCAGTTGTGTGTTTATATGGATTTGCCATTTGTCAGGGTTGCTCCTGGGAGCCTATGAGACAATGGCTTCTGCGGGGGTCTGCTGGAGGAGGTTGGCTTTTCACAATCAGAAAGCTTTTTGGCTTGTCAAGTGGAAAAAGACAGGTGGGCCTCTTGGCCCTAGTGTGTGAGATCTGGGGAGTTGGTGTGTATGTGTGTGTGTGTGTGTGTGTGTGTGTGTGTCTTAAAATGCCAGCTGAAAAATGCTGCTTTAAAAATATGTAGTGGCAAGTTTCCGGCTAGCTCAGTCGGTAGAGCACGAGACTCTTTTTTTTCTTTTCTTTTCTTTTTTTTTTTTTTTTTTTTTTTTTAATATATTTTATTGATTTTTTACAGAGAGGAGGAGAGAGGGATAGAGAGCTAGAAACATCAATGAGAGAGAAACATTGACCAGCTGCCTCTTGCACACCCCCTACCGAGGATGTGCCCGCAACCAATGTATCAATACATGCCCTTGACCAGAATCGAACCTGGGACCCTCCAGTCCGCAGACCGATGCTCTACCACTGAGCCAAACTGGTTTCGGCAAGACTCTTAAAAAAAAAAAAAATTCTCAGTATTACATAAACACAGAAAAGTGCCTGAACCATATCTCTTTTTAATGAGATTTTTGGATGACTTTTTATTAAGACACAGGGAGACTCCTATATAATAAAAAGGTAATATGTAAATTGACCCTAATGGTGGAATGACCAGAACAACCGCTTTACCAGTCACTATGAGGCACATTGACTACCTTTCCGTCCCTTTCCCCAGCCCACAGGCTCCAATCACCCAATGGTGAACAGGGAACTGGGAATGGGTGGCGGGGGATGCAGGTGGCGCCAGGCCAAGGCCCCCACCCCACCATCACCCCACACACAGAAGGCAACACATGGTGGGGGCAGGGCCGGTGAATGGGTGGGAACAGCTGACCTCTTGGTCCCTTCCCTGACCTTCAGGCTCAGATCACCAGATGGCAAACGGGGAATCAGGGGTGCGTGGCAGCGGGGGCAGGGCTGGCTGTGGGCTGCCGGGGAAGATGGCCCTGACCACAGGCCAGACCGAGGGACCATACCCACGCACTAATTTCATGTGCCAGGCCTCTAGTTTATTAATAAGTTGTCCTGGGAGAATTTATAAACCTGATCTCCTGGCCTCTTGGGCTCTCTTTGTTTCTTTTTTTCTTTTTCTTTTTTTTTTCCTTTTTTTTTGTAATTGTAATGTTTGGCCAAAAAATTTTTTCATTCAATTTTTGCCCACCCTTGGTATTCCATGAGCTTCAGTGTGTTTGGGTACGTTGGAGGATTGGTTTTTTGGGGTGCTGGTTGTGGGGATCATGTCTGGATTTAAATTTGAGCATCTGCCTGCCATCTAGTGGTGAACTTATATATTGCTCTTTTGCTCAATCTCGTGGGCTGATCTTTCAGAACCAGAGTCCTTTTCTCCCTACCGCCACCTCCTTTAATTACAAGGGTTTTAATTGTGCCACGGTTACAATGCTTGATTGTCTTACTAGATTATAATGAATGAAAGGAATACACTTGTAGTTTGGCTGCACACACGAGAAGGGAGGCGTCTTGCATTCATAGTTAATTGCTACAGAACTCTGCCTGCAGGCTTTGCCGTGCCCTCAATGTGCACTTGGACAGACTAACAGGAAGGCTAAAATGATAAGTGCCCATAAGATACTGTCTCTGCCTCAAAACTTCCGGCTCCAGGGAGGGACGCCAGCTGGAGTTCTGCCTTACAACGTCTCTTTCAAAGGGGGATTGTTGGAGCTCTACCCCCAGCCCTTGGATTTCTGGGTGTTTACTCATTAGAAGGGATACAGCAAAGAACAAAAGCCTGGGCAGAGGGTCTGGAGGTGGAGGGGTGAGGGTTGGGGAGCAGTGAGGGTTGGGTTTCAATGGAAGAGGTATCTGGGTTGTGGGAGCTGAGTGAGTGCAGGGCCTGGCCACCTGCAGGGACATTCTGTGCATCTCCTTCATGTGTCCCCACTCAAAGCTTTGCTCAGAGAGTCAGGAAGAGTTGATACAGTTGTGGTAAAGCTGGTTCTGTCATGACCATCCCAGAGCCGTGGCCTGGAGTGGACGGGTCTGTGGAGACGGCAGTAGTGAGCTATTTAATTTGGTTTAGTCCTTGTATACACAACGGCCACAGCTGGGAGGAGAAGACTGCATGATGCTCTAACACAGTGGTTCTCAACCTTTTTAATGCCGAGACCTTTTAATACAGTTCCTCATGTTGTGGTGACCCCCAAACATAAAATTATTTTCGTTGCTACTTCATAACTGTAATTTTGCTACTGTTAATGAATCATAATCTGTGTTTTCTGATGGTCTTAGGGGACTCTGCTAGCGGTTCTCAACCCACAGGTTGAGAATTGCTGCTGTAGAGCCTAAGACCTAAACTTTATTTTAGGGTTTCCCATGATTTGGTGTCCTGAATCTTGGGTTCCTATTGGGTCATTGTACTAATAATATACCGTAACCTTGGGTGGCTTACACAAGAGAAATTTGTTTTCTCAGAGTTCTGGATGCTGGAAGTCCAAAATCAAGGTGTCAGTAGGTTTGGTTTCTCTAACGTGTATCACTGACTGTAAGGTCACTGGGCTTACATGTTGGGAAGGAAGAATAGTGAATGCCTAGGGAGTCGGCTTCATTCTACTGTATTTACAGAGAATAGATTAGAATAGGGACCCCTACCTGCTTATTACATTTGAAAATATAAAATAGTAGAATCCAATGCTGGAGAAGCTGTAAGGAAATAGGTTTACCCACAGTATTCACTAATTAGTGTCTGTGACATACATACTGAATATGTGTGTGTATATCATGCTGTTCATATTGTAGATTGGCACTATCCTCTAGTTTCCACAACATGAAATGTATGCGGATATTTTCATTGGATTCTATTTCATGCCATTCTAAGAAGTCCTGATCTTGATGCTCTAAATTGATCTTAACGTGTGAGGACCCTGCCCTGCTCGAGGCAGCCACTGCTCTTGCTCTAGACTGCTGTTTAGAGACCACGAGTGATGGTGTGAGTTGTTTAGAGTCACTTATCCATATCTGGCAGAGCTGGCTCTAGAGCCCTGATCGCCAGGACGGAAGTCCAGGCTGCTCTGTCCATGTCATCCTGCGAGGCCTGTGGATATGTCTTCACATCTGGCAAATAACCTTTTTCCGGGAGGGCAGTGGGTCAGAGTGCACAGGGCAGAGGTCAAGGCTGTGCCGAAGCAGTACATTAAAGCGCCCCCTTACCTCACTGAAGACCCCATGGCATGGGGGACTCCTGGCCTCTCCAGGGTACTTTGCTTGGGGTCAGGCCCAGGTGCTGCACCACCACCAGCTCTGCTCTGCAGTCTGGCGTCCACACCAGGGAGCATCTGGCTCCGTTTCAAGCACGGCCACATGATTGGTTAGGTGCGTGATCTTTTGCACATATTGAACAATTATTTCCTCATCACTTTCCAGCTGTTAGAGAAACGTGCACCAGACTGACCGGTTGGGTAAGGTACTTGGAGCTGGCCTCACCGATTGATGCTGTCTTATTTTTGCCACCCTTCTCCCCGCCTCCATCCCTCCCAGTCCCTCCAGCTGAGGCGCCATTTCTGCAGAAATTTCTTCCCTGCCCGCTCGGCCCTCACAAACCCTTCCCTTCTCCGAGGAACTTATTGTCCCCACTGTGCATGTGACACGCCTCAAAAATGGCCTTGTTTCATACTGCGTGCATTTCATGAACGGAGAGATCTGGGCTTGCTGTCAGGATCCACCAGTTCTGAACGGTGTGTCTTGAGCTGGTCACTTAACCTCTCTTTCTCTGTCTGTAAATTGCCACCTTTTAGGGCTGCCATGAGGACTGCAGGAGATAATGCCCTTAAGTGTTCAACATATTGTGTGATCCTCGTTAGTCACTCAGCGAACATTCATCAGATCCTCACCCTATGCCCGTACTGTGCTCTCCTTGTGAAAAGGTAAGGGTGCCGAGGGTTGTGCTAAGGACTATGTAACTCAGGAGCCATCCTGGTCTCTGCTCCCCGGAGGTTCATAATCGAGTCGGCAGGCCAGTTATACTCACATGACACAGTGTCTGCTTACATGCAGAGGGCCTGGCCCGCATCCGAGGTGAGAGGAGGCCAGAGCTGCCTGTGTGGGGGAAGAAGAACAAATGCCAACAAAACCAGGATTTTGCTTTGTTCAGTGATATCCAGTGCCCGCGGGTGCTCACTGAGCAAAAATGAGTAAATGAATGACGTGGAGAGACCTTCGACACACCCGGGCCACACTCCTTTTACAAGGTGGGAAACTGGGTCCAAGCGGGGACAGGGATTGACCCCCAAAGGTCCCCGGGGTCGGGACAGCTGGGATGAGAGCCTCCTGGCCTTTTTCTTCAGGGAGGTCTCCCCTTCGCTACAGGCTAAGTGAGATGTATGTGGATCCCATGAATTTGTGCTACTTTAGGTGATGATTAGGCAGGTTTTCCTTTTAACCTATTAAAGCAGCCCAAAAGTGGTAATACAAACAGGATTGTATGGGAAACGATTAGTGCATTTGAAAGAAGTTCAAGAACCTTTTTGTTCTTGTTAATCCTCACCCGAGAATATGTTCCCATTGATTTTTAGAGAGTGTGGAAGGGAAGAGGAGAGGCAGAGAGAGAGAGAGAAACATAAATGTGAGAGAGACACGTTGGTTGGCTGCCTTCTGCACATGCGCTGACCAGGGTATGTGCCCTTGACCAGAATTGAACCCTGGAACCTTCCGTCTGAGGGCTGGAACTATATCCACCTAGTCAAACAGACTAGGGTAAAAGAAGTTCAAGAATTTTAGAAGGATTCTTTTCAAAGCAATCAACTTGCTAATCATAAATATTTTTTCTTTTATCACCATTAATTAATTGGCAGCTACAATAATTTAATAAGTTCCACATGGCTATCTCTATAAACACATTGAATACTCACTGCTGAGACCTTAAAAATACATTCAGTGTTCATGTTGGTGTTTTTTCTGAATTGGGAATGGGAGAAAATGACACTTTCCTTTCAATTCCCTGCCCCCACCCAGTGCATCACATGCCAGGGAAATTTGGAAACTGTAAAAAACATAAAAATGGTCCATATTCCCACATCCTCACATTACCCACAATTCTATTTTACTGAGACTGCTATTGTTAACTTTTTGGTCTAATTCCTCCTAGTTTTTCCTTTTCCTTTTCCTTTTTTTTAATAGATGATTTTTTGAAATGTATTTTTCAGTTCTAGTTGATATACACTATTATATTAGTTTCAGCTATACAATATAGTGACTAAACATTTATATATCTTATATATAAAAAGTGATCATCTTGATAAGTTTAGAACCCACTTGGCACCATGCATAGTTATGACAATATTATCGACTATATTCCCTTTGCTGCATTCTATTGGGTCGGCACCTAAGTAATTGCGGATTAAAAATTTTTTTCATGGAACCAAATAACTTTATTCTGTAATGTATTGCCCATTTTGATCAATGACCTTTTGCCATCTTTCAGGCAGCATCATAATCCCACGTTCAAAAAACTTCT
Source organism: Pipistrellus kuhlii (assembly GCF_014108245.1). Classification (NCBI taxonomy): domain Eukaryota; kingdom Metazoa; phylum Chordata; class Mammalia; order Chiroptera; family Vespertilionidae; genus Pipistrellus; species Pipistrellus kuhlii. The sequence continues at coordinate 10,333,235 of NW_023425404.1, forward strand.
GGGTTTTATTAGCAAAAAACTGAATCAGGTACGATTTGACATCATCATCATTATTGAAATTTTTACCATTCAAGGAGTTTTGTAAAGATCGAAACAAAAAGTAATCAGATGGTGCAAGGTCAGGACTATATGGTGGATGTGGCAAAACATCCCAACCAAGCTCCATTAATTTTTGCCGAGTGACCAAAGATGTGTGTGGCCTTGCATTGTCATGATGGAATACAACACCTTTTCGATTTGTCAATTCGGGCCGCTTTTCTTCAACTGCATTGTTTAATTTCGTTAGTTGTTCAATGTAGACATCAGAATTGATCGTTCGGTTGGGTGGTAAGAGTTCAAAGTAGACAATTCCTTTGTAATCCCACCAAACTGATAACAAAACCTTCTTTTGATGAATATCAGCTTTTGATGTTGTTTGAGTTGGTTCACCTGGCCTGCTCCACGATCTTTTCCGCTTGATATTGTTGTAAACAACCCATTTTTCATCGCCAGTTATCAGTCGTTTTAAAAATGGATCATTTTCATTACGTTTCTTTAGCAAATCGCAGCTTCTAATGCATTGCGTTAACTGTGATTCTTTCAGTTCGTGAGGAACCCATGTATCGAGTTTTTGAACATAGCCAAGTTGTTTTAAGTGATTTTCAATGCATGTATGTGATACATGAAGCTTCTCTGCAATCTCACGTGTTGTACTGTGACAGTCCGAATTGATTATTGCTATGATTAGGGCGTCATCAACTTCAACTGGACGACCAGAGCGTTTTTCATCTTTGAGTGAAAAATCACCAGAACGAAATTTGGCAAACCAATTTTGACACTGCCGTTCTTTTAAGGCTTCGTCACCATAAACAGCACATAACTTTTTATGAGCTTGCGATGCATTTTTCCCTTTGTGGAAATAAAAAAGCAAAATATGACGAAAATGTTCCTTTTGATTTACCATTTTTCAACGAACGCCAAACGAAAACTACAAAACAGATCAAAAAACTTTTTTTACTGATTAACAGCTGAATAGCCAACTATCAAATAACAAAATGTGTTTTACATTTGTACTACATCTGCAAACCTAAAAATTCAACTGAAGCCATATATGTGTGAAACCCGCAATTACTTAGTTGCCGACCCTATATATTCCTGTGTCTATTTTTATGACTGGCAATTTGTACTTCTTAATCCTTTTCATCTTTTTGTCCACACTGCAACCCCCTCCCATCTGGTGACCCATCAGTTTGTTCTCTGTATCTTTGAGTGTGTTTCTACTTTGTTGTTGTTTTTTAGATTCTACATATGTAAGTGAAATCACACAGTGTTTGTCTTTCTCTTTCTGACATTCTACTTGGCATGGTGCCCTCTAGGTTCACGCATGTTGTTGCAAATGGCAAGATTTCATTCTTTTTTATGGCAGAGTAACAGTCCCATATATATATATATATATATATATATATATATATATATATATATATATATATAATCTTCTTTGTCTGTTTGCCTATGGGTGAACACTTAGGTTGCTTCCATATCTTGGCTATGGTAACTAATGTTGCAGTGGAAATAGTGGTGCATGTATCTTTTCAAATTAGAATTTTGGATTTCTTCAGATAAATGCTCAGAAGCGGGATTGTTGCATTCTACGGTAGTTCTATTTTTATTTTTAAAATATATTTTATTGTTTTTTTACAGAGAGGAAGGGAGAGGAATAGAGTTAGAAACATCGATGAGAGAGAATCATTGATCATCTGACTCCTACACACCCCCTACTGGGGAGGTAGTTCTATTTTTAATTTCTTAGCAACTTCCATACTGTCCTCCAGAGTGGCTGCACTAATTCACAATCCCACCAACAGTGCTTAAGGGTTCCCTTTCCTCCACAACCTCAACAATACTTACTGTTTGTTGATTTATTGACAGGTGTGGGGTGATATCTCATTGGGGTTTTGATTTGCATTTCCCATAGTGATGTTGAGTGTCTTTTTATGTGTCTATTGTCCATCTGTAGGTTCTCTTTGGAGAAATGACTATCATGTCATCTCCATTTTTTAGTTGGATGTGTGCTTTTTTATGTTGAACTGTATAAGTTCTTTATATATTTTGGATATTGACCCCCTTATAGGATATATCACTTGCAAATATCTTCCACCCAGTAGGTTGCCTTTTTTTGTTTTGTTGGTGATTTCTTTTGCAGCACAAAAGTTTTCTAGTTCAATGTAGTCCCACTTGTTTATTTTTGCTTTTGTTGTCCTTTCCCCAGAAGACATATCCAAAAACATAGTGCTAAGACCTATGCCAAAGAGCTTATAGCCTATGTTTTCTTCTAGGAGTTTCATGGATTCAGATTTTACATTTAAGTCTTTAATCCGTTTTGAGTTTATTTTTGTATATTGTATAATAAAGTGGTCTATTTTATTTCTTTGCATATATTCTGTCCAGTTTCTCCAGAATCGTTTATTGAAGAGACCATCTTCATCCCATTGTATATTCTTGTCTCCTTCGTCACAGAGGATTTGACCATATATTGATAGATGCAATTAAATTAAGGATCCTGCGATGGAGATTATTCAGGTGGGCCCTAAATGCCATCACTGGTGCTCTCTACGAGAGGGGCAGGGGCAGATCTGATGCAGACAGAAAGGGGGCAGTGTGAGCACAGAGGCAGAGATTGGAGTGATGCCGGCAGCCACAGGAGCTAGAAGCAAGGACCACATTCTCCCCTGGAGCCTCTGGAGGGAGCACTGCCCTCCTGACTCCTTGATGTTGGCCCCGTGATGCTAATTTTAGACTCTTGGGCTCCAAAACTGTAACATAATGAATTTTTGTTGTTTCAAAATATTGTATTCAAGCTACCAAGTTTGTGGCAATTTGTTACAACAGCCATAGGAAACGAATATCCCCCAAGTAGGTGGAATTTGGTGGTTTATATGCTATGGAACCTTGAATGGAGCTGACATCTGAGGTGCTCAAGCAATATGGTCCAATAGAGCCTGTCCTCCCTCCTTCCTGCTATCTCCTGCCATTGCTTCTCTCTCCTACCCTAGGTAAGCCTCAGTGAAGTGAAAGTGAGAAAGTGCCTGTATGGAAGGGTGGTGGTGGTAGGGATGAGGGTGGGTGGAGGATATTTTCTGTGTATCAGTCCTACAACCCCAAAGGTGAGTATCTGTGTCCACATATAAACATTCAGAGAAAGATTCTGATTGGTCATCTTAGGTCAGATGCCCAACCTTTGGGCCAGTTGCTATGTCCAGGGGTGGGCTCAGTACAGGCTTTCAGAATTCCATGGGACATGGGAAGGGTAGTGCATCAAAACAAAGACAGGAAGGTGAGAGCAGGGTGTTATCCTCAGAAAGAAAATGAAAAAGATGCTGGGCAAAGCAACAAAAATCCAGATAAATATGTATTTGCTCCCCAAATGGAAAGCTAGAGTCTTTCTCGGCTTCACAGGTTTTTCCAGAATCTGTCTCTGAATGTTGGGATCATGGCCAAGACCATAGACTTAGACTCTGAATCAATGGAAAAGGTCATCTGGATCCAACTTACTAGGAAACAGGCCCAGCACAGATGAACATTCTCAAGGTCACACAGCTTATACTGCAGGGCTGGGGCAGGACCTAGATTTGACTGGTGGCCCAGAGGGCTTTTCTGTCTCTGCCAGCAGTTACTTAGCCACCAGTGTCTGCTAACTTGAGTCTGGCCCAGGGTCAAGGCTGGCTCTCTCGGTGTCTTCCTCTCTATCTCTCCATCTCCCCACCTGGGAAGGATGCACTAGGTAAGACTTGGCATTTCAGCCCCAACTCTACCACTTCTATCACGTGACTTTTGCCCCCCCAATTTCTTTACCTCTAGATTAGGGGTAAGAATTCTTACTGGAAAACACTGCTGTGAGGATCAAGTGGGATGTGTCTGAAATCACCAGCACTGTGAACATAATAACATTCCATACCTATGTGTCGAGCTTGGAATTGCTGGCTTCCGAAGATCACTGTCTGCAGGCTTATTTAAATGAATTGTCTTTGTTTCTTACCTAGTTTCAAGCTGACTACAACTTTATCTTTCCTTTTCCAAGTCCACGTGTTAACTAGGCTTTTCTGCACCTTATCATTTTTTAATATTGACCAAGATCAAACCAGATCAAAATATTATTTATTTATTTTCTATCATCTGCTACTCATTCCTCTCTGGCCCCATTTAATAAAGTAGCAACATTTCTCTTTATTCTCTGCCCCCCGACCCCCCCCCGCCAATAACTTTGAAGACTGTTTTTCTGTGCCTTTTATGTACTCCATAAATTATATTTCTTTTTTATTTTTTGCTTTGGTTCTCTGTTTTTTGTCTCCCGTGTACCTGTTATGTCTTCTGAAATAGAAGGTTACACTTTAAAAACATTAATCATTTCTGGGGTATGACATTGCCTACAACATTGCACAGGTCATGAGAAACAGCCATTAACTGGTGATGATGACAGTTAGTTGGGGTTCTTGGCTCTTATGAATTCACTCACTCAACCTTGAGCTTACATTGAAGTTGTGTTGTAGGGCTGATGTGGGGAAGGAATGCTTTAGTTGTAAGTTACGAAAGTAGGTCTTTTGGGATGGATGTTGGGAAGCCTCCAGCCTTTGGGGAAGGGTGGGGAATCCGTGTAGACAGATATGGAGACCAGGCATCTAGAAGTGCAGAGATGGTCCCATGGAGCAGCCCGATGACGACAGAGCTGCCATCGCTGCTGTCAAACATGGGACGCTCCGTTTTCCGGGTCTCGCTGTCAGACACGGGCATGGGGCTGCAGGCATGGCCACCCTCCTGAAAACTGGGGGTTGTTGTCATCACTAAGGCAGGATCATCTCAGTCCCCACTCCTCCACATCAACGTGGGTCCCAAGGTTAGGTCACCGGTCCTTGTCCCGGCCTCCATGGCGGGAGGCAGGCCTGCTACCCGTAAGAATAGCTGCCACGTGTCTGTGGGGGAACCCCTGTCAGCACTGAGAGGGGCGTGGGGTCAGGCCTGTGCCTGTGTGTGGGCGGGGCTGTGGATGTGCAGTTAGTCACCTGGCAGACGTGCCAGTTAAAACTTGCTGCTCTGAGCCTGACAGGGTGGTTCCGCGGAAGCACGGGGGTATGACCCAAGAGGAACACATCTAAAAGCTTTTTGTTTTCTGAAGCTGGAGAAGTGACTGCTATGTTTTGCTAGCAGTTTTCTGTCTCTGGAGTTTGCTGTCAGGTCACTCGGGAATGACATCTGGTTGTTGTGGGAAAACCTAGCTTAGACACTCAGGATTTACAATGGATAAATTTACAAATAAATAAATGTAGTTATCCAGAGCTTAAAAAAGTTGGCTACCCAGTCACACAAGGACATGGAGGAAACAGAAATGGATATTACTAAGTTAGGAACCCTGAAAAAGGCTACACACTGTATGATTCCAACTCTATGAAGTTCTGAAAAAGGCAAGAACTATGTAGACAGTGAAAAGGACAGGGGTTGCCAGGGATGAGAGAGGAGGGACCGGGTCAATTGGCTTACAGTTTCCTGGTTAGTTGGGTCCAGAGGGTTGTTTCATGGCATTGAAACTAGCCCGTGTGCTCCATATCATTATATGTTTGTCCAAACACAGATGTGCAGCACCCGGTGTGAACCCTGATGCGCACTGTGGACTTTGGGTAATAATAAGGCGCCAGTGCAGGCTCATCAGTGGTAACAAATGGACCACTTTGGTGTGGGGTGTTGAGAGTAGGAGCAGGGAGTTTATGGGAACTCTGTGCGTTCTGCTCAGTTTTGCTGTGAGCCTAAAACTACTCTAAAAATAATATTTGAAAGAAAAAAAATGCCCAATACTCATGGATTTAAGAAAAACATGAGATCACAATGGGATAAATTAATGATAGAAAAGAGAATCGAATGCATATCTAGAGTTGAAAAGCACAGTATGATACCAAAACTGGTTTGGCTCAGTGGATAGAGCATCGGCCTGCGGACTGAATAGTCCCAGGGTCGATTCTGGTCAAGGGCATGTACCTTGGTTGGGGACACATTCCCAGTGGGGAATGTGCAAGAGGCAGCTGATCGATGATTCTCATCGATGTTTCTAGCTCTCTATCCCTCTCTCTTCCTCTCTGTAAAAAATCAATAAAATGTATTTTAAAAAAGAAAAGAAAAGCACAGTATGAGATGGTCCACCCCAGGCTGTCTTCGTTAGAATGCATTACCAGTATCCGTCTGCTGGAGTTGCTGAGCCCTCTCCACAGCATCCATGAGCTGAAGGAGAGAGGAGGAGGTTCTGAGAAAGGGAATCCAGAAAGCTTCACGCCCTGCAAGAAACTCTACTCTTATTGTCTCTTTAAAGGGGACTTGAGTTTTTTCTTTTCTTTTTAAATCTTCAGTGATTCAATAGTCGCTATAGACTATGTTGAAAGGAACCATAGAATGTTGCTTGCTAATGAGGATGAATATATATAGCTTTTCCTGTGATGCCCCTACACATCCATGTCAGGCTTTGTGATAAGCTCTTTATATTTTTTATTTTTAAGTATGCTTTTGATTTTATTTTATTTTATTTATTTATTTTTTTAAATATATTTTATTGATTTTACACAGAGAGGAACTGAGAGGGACAGAGAGTTAGAAACGTCGATGAGAGAGAAACATCGACCAGCTGCCTCCTGCACACCCCCCACTGGGGATGTGCCCGCAACCAATGTACATGCCCTTGACCGGAATCGAACCTGGGACCCTTCAGTCCGCAGGCCGAAGCTCTATCCACTGAGCCAAACCGGTCCCGGCATGCTTTTGATTTTAGAGAGAGAAAGAGAGAAGGAGAGAGAGAGAGAGAAACATTGATGTGGGAGTGGAACATAGATCTCCTGTCTCCTGAATGCCTCACTGGGGATTGAGCCCACAACCCAGGCAGCTTCCCTGACAAGGAATTGAACTGGTGACCTCTTGTTGCATAGGATGATGCCCAACCAATTAAGCAACACTGGCCATGGCTGCGATGGGCACTTTTAATGCTTCATCTTTAGTCATTACAACAATCCTTATTGTCTCATTCCCTATCAGTAAGAATTTTTTGAAACATGCATGCACCTCCATTTATGTACTTATTTATCCATAAAACATAAATTAGTCTCACGATCACTAGCTAGTAAATCCACATTTCAAGTAGTCTTCTTGATAATTTTTCATACCTTTTTTTTTTTTTTTTGCCAATTGCTTGTCAGATGTGATTAGATCAACATCATTTTTACCTCATAATACAGTTGACAAAGAGCTTGTACCAGGACTGGGAGAAGTTTCAGCTCTGTCATTTTTCATGTGAACTTGAGCTTCAAGCGAGATTTCTAATGGTGAGAGCTATTCAGTCCAGCCTTGATGATGAGACCTGTAAATTCACTGGATGAGGTGAAGGTGGGCTGTGCTGGGGGATGAGGCAAAGGCGAGCTGTGGTGGGGGGTGAGGCAAAGGCGAGCTGTGGTGGGACTACATGCGAAAGGCTGCCAAGCCCACGTGGGATGTGGTGTCCTTTCCTCCCTCTTTACGCTGCCTCTTACCCTCGCTCTGCGTCACAGAGGCCCTCGGACATGCAGACCAGGGCAGAGTGGAGGTGTGAAACCTTTCATTCCGCCTTGTCAAGGCTTCCTTCCTTCTTTTTGTTTAGACCTTAGAAGGGAGTCAATCGTTCCAGCTCTCAAGTGCCCTCTCCTTTGAACTCCAAGGCACAGTGTGGGCAAAGGTGGTGCTTCTCTCTCTCTCTCTCTCTCTCTCTCTCTCTCTCTCTCTCTCTCTCTCTCTCTCTCTCTCACACACACACATACACACACACCCCTACACCTGTGTTCCTGCCATGGGAGGCCACCTTGGTGCCAGTTTTGCTTTCCATTTGGTCTTAGAGCAGAATCTTTGGCAGCAGGAGTCAATGCCCATCTGAACTATTGTCTTTTCTTCTTTCCCATCACTGTTTCCCTGCCCAAACAACAATGGCCCTGAATTCGTGAGAAATGCCCTTCTTGGGATGGAGAATGCGAAGCATTTACGTCTTTTTCTAGGATGTATTTGTGTTGCTTGATTCGGAGAGACTCAATCATGCTTGTTGAACGAACGAAGGAAGGGAGGAAGAAATGAATGAGTGTTTGGGGGCTGTGTGAGGTGGCTGGCAGAAAGGTGAGTTGAGAGATGATGGGCAGGTGGGGCCTGGAAACAGAATTGGGGGCCCCGGGAGTCCCCGAGCACCCACCTCTGAGAATTAAGTGACATCTAACCTTGGTCAGCGCTGGGAAGGACACTTTTTGTTCGGAAAAGAAAAACGTTACCGTACACTGTGATAAGACCATTTCCTTTCTCACAGCGTCTCCTTTAATGTCAGGTCTGAAATATGAAGTCATTAGGGGATATTAAAACAGTGCTGACAAACTAATTAACAAAAGACATTACGCCGGATGGGCTCAATTTATCCTTTTTAATGGTTCTTATAAATGGGTGCCGCCAATTAAAATTAATAAAGATTTACCAGCGATTGCCGGGTGTACATTGCTAAGAAGCGCTGCTGAAGGTCGGCTTAAAGTCAGCTCTGTTGGAGCTACAAGTTCAGCTCCGGAGCGGCAAGGCCCACAGAGCCCCCCGTGTTTCTGTTTCCTCCCGGCTGGTTCTCCTTCAGCTTCTCCCTCTGGCCTTCCTGCCTTCTGCTCTGAGCTGATAGTCCATCTCCCCCACGCCCACCCATCCTACCCCTTTGCCACCCCCAACTGACGGCCAGCTCCAGCCCTGGGCTGACTGAGATGCCCCAAGTTACACACATAAAGGGAAGAATGATGCTCTGCCCCTGCTCTTACATGAGCTGATATGAATCTTCACAGTCTGTACCATCGCGTTTCTGCTCTCCTGGAAGCCTTCTTGCTGTCTGTCCTCAGCTTCTTGGGCGCCCTGCTGCCAAAGGCTGGGCCTGAAGGGATGTCGGGAGAGCTTTCACCAGGTGTGTGTCTGTGGGGGAGTGGGGGGGAAGAAGAGGTGTCTGGAAGCAGGCGGGGGGGGCCCCCGGGGGTGATCACTAGTCAGACAACCCTGTGGTTATGCTTTTTTTTTAAAATATTTTATTGATGTTTTGTTTGTTTTTTTTACAGAGAGGAAGGGAGAAGGATAGACAGAAACATTGATGGGAGAGAAACATCCATCAGTTGCCTCCTGCACACCTCCTATTTGGGACGTGCCTACAACCAAGGTACATGCCTTTGACTGGAATCGAACCTGGGACCCTTCAGTCTGCAAGCCAATGTTCTATCCACTGAACAAAACCAGCCAGGGCTTAAAAAAAAAAAAAAATATATATATATATATATATATATATATATATATATATACACACACACACACACACACACACACACACACACATATATATATATATATATATATATATATATATATATATATATATATATTATTGATTTCAGAGAGAGGGAGAGAGAGAAATATCAAGGATGAGAGAGAATCATTGCCCTGACCAGGAATCGAACCATGACCTCCTGGTTCATGGGCCAATGCTCAACCACTGAGCCACACTGGCCACACTTTTATTTTTTACTCAGGTGTAGGTTTCTTTTATTCTGAGTAGACAACCCCTAATTGATGTCTCTCTTGATGTCTCTTTTGATACCTGTAGTGTCCAGGGGGACTGTGCCCCGCTCTGAAACCCTGCCCCTCCTTCTGAGCAGCAGGGGGCCGAGCAGCTTCTGTGCTGGAACTCTTTACCCCAGAGCCAAGCCTCTTCTATCCCCCCAATTGGCTCCACTCAGCATCAGCCCTCCCAGGGATGGGCCCCTTTCCAACCCAGCACTCAAGGGGCCACATGAGTTCCTGAAAGAGACCTTCCTTGGCTGGGAGGCTGGGAGGATGAGCAGGGTTGAGTTTTTGCTGCTCCCTCTTCCCCCCTCAGACTGGATATAGTGGGAGTAGCAAGGCCTGGAGGTGAGATAGAAGAGAGGGTTCCAAGGAGAGGCAGAATCTTGCAGGTGATTGTCCTGGGACCTTGCACAGCTGTGACTGGCTACATGGAGGAGGTAGAGACGCCAGCCCCTCTGTTCAGACCGCAGGAGCCTGTGTCGGAGGGAATTCTATTAGGGCATCAGCCCACAGATTGGAGCCTCAGGAGCCTGAAAGGTGTGGCTCCCTGTGCTACCAGGACATGACTTGAAGGATGCCAAATGGCCCCTCCTCCTGATGAGTGAGTGTTCATGCCTCATGCCCCTCGAAGTTGTCAGGGTAGAGACTCAATGAGGGTTGCCTGCCAGGCACTGATCTCAGCTCCAGAGCCCCCGTGAATGCTGCTCCTCTGGCTTTTGTGCTGACCTTCAGGAAGGCAGGCAACTTTATAAGATGGACCATGTGGCACCTGGCATCCTGGGGGCTTGAGGGACAGGACAAATGTGCCAATAGGGTATAAGCCAGGCAGGCTCCCAGGCTTTAGAGAGCAAAGGAAATAGAAACCAACTTTCCCATTTCACAATTTACCAAGTCCCTGTGTTGTCCTTATGTGCCCTTGATGTGGAATTCCGTGTATGGGCTCCCCCAAAAGTGGGGTCAAGGACAACTGGGCAGCTACGTGGATTCAGCCTCTTGAGTGAGGTCCAATTTCCCTATGACAGGCCCAGCAGGGCTGGGTCACATACGCCTGTTGCAAATGATTCCATTGACTTTCTCTTGCCCAATGGACCTCCCGAGAGAAGGCCACAGTTAGGATTATCGGAGGAAGAGCACTGCCTTGCAGTCTGCTGGACTAAGGGGCCACCACATCTGACTGTGTGAGATTAGAGACAGTCATGTAAACGTCCAGCACGCAATACACATTTGTTCCCTTCTTGGAGCTTATTCCTGGGTCCCTGCCACCCCATCTGTTGACAATATGGGGGTAATGTCGTCCTGATAGCTGGGACTGTGTGGTGGGAGGGAAGTGACATTCTTGGCAAGCCAATTTGCTTTGTTAAAAGAATCCAAGGAAGATGCTAATCCTTCAGTTTCTCCATCAACCAAAAGAACCAGGAAGACTTGGTCTTACTTAAAAACTCAGAAAATAATAGCTCAAGGTGGGTGTATTTATCCTAGGTCATTCGAGTCAGAAGAGCCAGAGCTGGACAGGCTCTTTGAAGCAAGGGTTGAATTCAAGAGTGAGGGAGACACCTCCCACGGGGAAAGTGAGACAGGTCTATTGTCACCTTGGAGGGCCCCTGGGGGAGGGGGCTGAGAATGGGTTTTGCTCTGTTTCTCCCTCCCCACTTCCCACTAGATCCCCAACTCAGCAGGGAAAAGGGCAAGTGAGGCTCCCCCTGCAGACTCCCCCTTGAAGGCCACAGGGAAACCATCCATGGGCAATGAATTCATGGGGACATGTGACCTCCAGAGAGCCCAACTCCCTGGGAGGCATTAGCCACACTCTTAATCGTGCATTTTATTATCTCCTTTCTGGCACCGCACAGCAAGTCACTTGTGTGATAGAACATTAGAGGCGATGGAGCAAGTTAGAATAAACAGACTATCCCCTGGCAGCGCCTCCTCTATCAGGTACCAGGACGCAAATGTCTTCTGAAGGCCAGAGGAGAAGGGCCTGGGAAATAGACTTGAAAAGATTTCGGCCCTGGATGGTTTGGCTCAGTGGATAGAGCTTTGGCCTGTGGACCAAAGGGTCCCAGGTTTGATTCTGGTCAAGGGCACATACCTTGGTCTCAGGCTCCTCCCCAGCCCGGGCCCTGGTTGGGGCTCATGCAGAAGGCAACCGATTGATGTGTTTCTCTCACATCGATGTTTTTCTCTGTCTTTTCCTCTCTCTTCCACTCTCCCTGGAATCAATGGAAAAAATATCCTCTGGTGAGGATTAGCAACAACAACAACAACAACAACAACAAAAAGGAAATATTTCAAGGGAGTCTCTGGGAATGCCTTCAGCTTACCACTCTCAAGCAGCAAGACGCAGATGTGCAGGAATTGATAATTCAAATGCGCCCAGTTATAATCTAGTAGCAAATGTAAGGGACCAATTTAATTTTAACTGTGACCTGAGCTATCTAAGGAACTTTAGTGTTGAATGTGAGAGCTCCTGCTCAGGAGGAGGCAGGGGGGAGCAGGTGAAAAAGAACCTAGAGATCTGTAGCTCCCCAACCGCTCTCAGAGTGACCTTGAAGAAGAGGCTGTGTGTTCTGTGCATTCCGACTGCCTCAGTCACCTGTCAGTTAGCAAATCAGAAACTCAACCACCTCACAAGAGGCAACACACTGTCAAGACTCTGATGGCACTACGTACCTGAAAGTGGTGCGCACATCCCGGTAAATGTGAGTGATAAATAGATCCCCCGTGGGTGTTTCAGATCAGGCGGGGAAAGGGAGGGGAGACTGGAGGTTGTGTCCTTATCTGGAGGAATTAGCTAGCTTGTGTTATATGTTAGTAGTAAACAATCTTGTGGGCTGGGCATTTTTATTCTCTTTTTACAAACAAGAAAAGTCAGAGTTCAGTAAAGGTGTGAATTCCATGTGGTCATACTATGAGGAGGACCAGTAGACTTGAACATGTGTATTCTAACTCCCAGACCAGACCCTCTCAGCCACACTGGGCCAGCTTTGGTCCCCTAATCACCTGGCCAGCATCCAGAGCTCCGGAATCCTTCCCAGGAACCGAGATCAGGAAACAGAAGAGACAAACAAGATCAGGACCCCAGTGCCTATTATTCCTTTACAGCCTGTGGGCCTGTGTGGGGGAAACTTATTCATTTTCTTTGTCCATCTGTCCACCCATCCATTCATCTGTCTATCCTTCCTTCCAAAGGACATTAGTGTGATAGAAAAAAGCAGAATGTTGAGTCAAAACAAGTAGGTTTCTGTCCCTAAGGCAGGTTTTCTTTCGCTTGCATCAGAAACATGTGTTATATATGTGATTCCAAGACCTACTGAATTAGATTCTCTGGGACTATAGCTTGTAACCTATATATTTAACAAATTTTCTCGGTAACATTGATACCCACGTAAGTATGAGGATTGCTGCTCTAAAGCATTATCCTGACTTCCAGTGTGTCCTGAGCTATCAAAGAATCGGAAATCAAACATTGCTCTGGTTTGATATGGAGACTGCTCTATTTGCTCTGTGCTGGGGGTGGGATTGCCCCGGACTCCCTGTGAAGTGGGCTGATGCTGAGCCCTCTTCTATTCTCCCTTTTGCCCTCAGTCATATATTTTCCCCTGATTTGATGACAGAATTGATCCTCTTCTGAAAGCTGACACAGGCCAAAATCGGTTTGGCTCAGTGGATAGAGCCTCGGCCTTTGGACTGAAAGGTCCCAGGTTCGATTCTGGTCAAGGGCATGTACCCTGGTTGCGGGCACATCCCCAGTACTGGATGTGCAAGAGGCAACTGATGGATGTTCCTCTCTCATCAATGTTTCTAACTCTCTATCCCTTTCTCTTCCTCTCTGTAAAAAATCAATAAAATATATTTTAAAAAATAATAAAAATAAAAGCTGACACATTCTAGAATCCTTGAACAGTCCACAGTCTGTTCTCTTTTTGCTACACAGAGCTTCCTGCATACAGCTGCAGCTTAATACGTGCTTGCACAATGAGCCAGCGAATGAATATGTCTTCTAAGCTATTCCAGCCTCAAACGATTTGCCTAAAACAAGCTCCTCGTGGTCATTGGGAAAACAGAGAGTGGGCATGATAATAATCCTATTGGTTATCATAGTCACTACTGTTACAGCGTCATTTATTGAGCACCTGTGTGCCAGGTGCTGTGTTAGACGCCTCACATAGTATGTTATCTCACAATAATCCGGGAGAGTCTGTATTTTTAGCTTCATGTATAGATGAAGAAATTGAGGCTCAGAAAGCTAAGCTGACTTGTTCAAGGTCACAGCGATAAAGTGGCAGAACCAGAATTTAAAGCCATATCTTTTAGGCCCTGTAGCCCATATTCTTTGCAATACTCCAGGGAGACCCTCTTTATGGCTTCATGAGTGTTAATCTGTCAGCTCTCCCAGGGGTTGTGTGGACAGCTTGGCCTCCCCTCACACGCAGGGGTCCTCAAACTTTTTAAAGTGGGGGCCAGATCACGGTCCCTCAGAGAGCTGGAGGGCCGGACTATATGAACTACTAATTCCTACTGTAACACCTCGGCTGCGCTCACTGCCCAAAAAACCTGGCGGGTCGGATCAGACTCCTCTGTGGGCCGCATGTGGCCCGCGGGCCGTAGTTTGAAGACGCCTGGGCCTCACAGGGAGGCTGCCTGGTCCGGTAAGTCCACATGGGAGCCTTGGGAAATGGTGGCAATGATCCTGCCCAAGCAGGAACAGCTCTGGGTGCAGCGCCATCATTTCAACGTGAGTGTGCTCTACCCTCACATCCAAAGGTTGAGAACCACTGTTCTAGACCATGGCGCCGTGCGGTGGCACAGACTATCCCTATGTGGCAGTGACTCCCTAATGGGTCACACCCCTCCATGGCCCTTCCCAGCTTCTCTGTCTGTCATTTGTATGGACTTCTATTTTTAGTACAATGGAGATGAGAGCATAGTAGGAAAGAATTATGACAAATAAAGAAGACGGCTTCTAGTTTTTATGACACTTCCTTACCTGCCATGAAAATCAGAATCCTGGCAGGTTCTGGCCTCCACCCTCCTATGGGTTTTCTACTAGGGAAGTGTGGGTTTTGAAAATGAAAATACTCAGGGAATCTTAGTAGAGAGGAGGTCCCATCTCTTCCCCGGAATATCTTGTGGATAAACTTGAATTCAATCAGAATTTATTGAGCAGCCACTAAAATAGGAACAACAGTCAGTAGCTAATGAGGGTTTCTGATGTGCCTGGCACTGTTTCAGATACTTTCATCTACTAAGTCATTTAATCTCCAAACAACGCTTAGAATTATGTTGTATTTTTATTTCCTTTTTGTATAGATGAGGAGGCCCGGAGAAATGAATTAACTGGCCCAAAGTCACACAGTAAGTGGCAGAGCATGGGTTCAGATCCAGACTCCCTGACTTCCGGACCTCAACCCTCCAGCTATGTGACTTACTCCTGGGCTGGACTGAGAGTATTCCAAAGAGCATGTGCCATGGAACTGGGAAGCAGGTGACTTGATTGACAACCAAAAGCAACATCCCCATAACCCTCACAATAGCCCTGTGAGGTAGGAGGGGAAACGGAAGCGCTATCTAGTAACCTTTCCCAAGTCTCACAGTTACCAAGCAACAGAGCCAAGGTTCCCACTGAGGAGGGACCTACTGCAAAGCCCATGCGCCACCCTTTACCCCTGGATGACTTATGGTACCAGCCAGACACACCAGCCGTGAGATGTTCTGACAGGGATGGGGTCCAGAGGCCCATGACTCAGATGAACTAGATGTGGGGAAGGGGTTATGTGATCCTCCCGGCAGCTGATGAGGGGCCCAGATGTTGGCATCAGGAATTAAGTGTCCAGGTGGTGAGAAGGGCAGATGTCCGCAGTTGCACTCGCATGTTCTCCATCCCCCTACAGCGAAAATATACATGCAACATTGCAAACCCTGAAGTGCTCTGTGTGTGTCCATTGCTTACTGTTCTTGGTGAACAATGTTGGTGCTTGTATGGTCAGCGGCGGTGAAATCATGTGGTTGGCATGTGAGTTATCCATCATGAGGATGGGGCCCAAGTGGACCTCTGAGTTTTAGACCCTCCATGACTTGTTCTTTCCTTTTGCAAAAGAACAAGCAGAGGTTGTTCATTAAGGCTGTTGCTTGTTGGAGATGGCCCATGGGAGACAGGGCCATCTTATCCTTTGGACAAGGGCATTGTTCTAGGACTTAGCCTCCGGAGGGTATGGGCTGTGGCCAATTAGAGGTACAGCAGCACTGAGTGCATCAGCGGGATATCTGCCCTGCCTTTGGGTTGAGAGCTTTGCAAAGTTCTATGAAAATGCTTGAGACTTAACAACATACACCCTAAATATTAAAGTTAATATTGTCTTAGCTAAATACTTCTAAATCATAACATTATGTCAATAGCAAGTTGTAATTGCAAATCAACTCCTAAGTAGTTAGGTATAAATTCTCTCGAAGGTAGGCTATGGGAGGCTTTGACTGTGCTTGATAAGCAGGGGGCTGGGGTCTCCAGAAGTGAGAGTACCTCGGATTTGCAGAGATCCTACAATCCCCACTGAGGAGGGAGGGGTGACTAGAACCAATAGACACTGTCAAGTCAAATCTCTCCTTTCAAATCCTGTTCCATTTCTTACGTTTTTCTCCCACATCTTTCCCCTGGGTTGCCAACAGGATAAAGGATGTCAGTGGAGCCGAAACCGGTTTGGCTCAGTGGATAGAGCGTCGGCCTGCAGACTGAAAGGATGTCAGTGGGGGTAGCAAGATGAGTGCTGGCCTGTGCAGGTAGGAATCTGCATTCCTCCCTGAATCAATTGTTTCCTATTTATGTAATTACTGAGCCAGGCTCTGTGCTAGACCTGGTCATATTACTAAGCAGCTGAGTGGCTAGGCAAGTCACTTGGCCCATCTGAACTCAATTTTTTCAACATCTGGGATTGGACTAGGTGGCATTTCGGGTCCTCTTAGCTGAATACATCCAGGAGCTGTGGTTTAAATCACCGAAGGTCTTCTCGTATCCTTGGGGCCATGGGAGCTCTTTCTGTGCCCAGTGGGGTCTTAGGAGCTGCAGGACCCAGACCCTGGGCCTAAGGATTTCTCCCTGAGGCTGGTGGATGGGCAGGAAGAGCAGAAACTCACGTTGGGGCATTTCTCATGCTGAGAGGTCCCTGGCCACACTTGGAGGCTTGGTGGTCTGTCTCTGCCAAGGGAATGCACCATCTTCCTAGAGCCTGACCAGAAACCTTTCTCAGGAGGGCCTCTCCGTGACCCCAAGCTTCCTTTCAGCCCTGGGGTGGTTGCTAGGGAAGGGAAGGGGGAGGGGTGTGTCATCGGACACTCTCCTAGCACAGCCACTGTGAAGACATGAGGAATAGGGCAGTGGGGAATATAGTAGGACAGGAGTTAAGCAAATACCTGTAATTTGGGAATCCAAGGTCTCTTCAGGCTTGTGAAATAGGTGAAATTAACTTCAATAGCATATTTTGTTTAACTAAAGATATGCAAAGATTATCACTTGTAATCATAAAAAAATATTGAGATAATGTACATTCTTTTGCTCATAGTAAGTCTTTCAATTCCATCATGCATGTTACACTTACAGCATTTCTCAATTCCAACTAGCCACATTTCAAGTAGCCTCATGTGGTTTGTGGTTGCCATCTTGGATGGTGCTAGTCTAGATGGTTCAGGGGTAAACTTTAGGGAGATTGTGATCCCCTTAAAATTGGTTGCAAATGTTTTTTTCTGTGCACATTGTGCGTTTTTTTTTTACTGAGGGGATACATAATTTTATAAGATTTTTAAAAAAAGCATTAGTGATCCCCAAAGAATTTGTAGAAAAATGTCAAAATTTGCAGAGCTGACTCCTATGATATTTAAAAGTTGGCATTGCAGTGCTGGGTGGACTCCCACATTCTGGCTGGCTCTGATTCTGGAATGGACTTGGTAATCTATTCCTGTGTATGTGGGTCAAGGAACGTGGCTGCCAGATGGATGGAAGGGACAACCATCCTGGGAGAGAGAGGGCATTTACAGACCAACATTTTTTATTAAATTTATTATAAACTTCCAGGTCTTCAAGGAAATGGAAATACTGTTAGATTCTCCAGATAGCAAGGCAAGTGTAAAGAAAATAAAATACCTGGTTGAGAATTGTATGCAGAGGAGTTTTAAATCAATCTCTTTCTCTCTCTCTCTCTCTCTCTCTCTCTCTCTCTCTCTCTCTATCTCTCTCTCTATCTCTCTCCCCTTTCTCTCTCTCTAAAGACATTGTCTTTTTGAGTCACATGAGTTGATCAGAAAATAAAGTGACTACTAAGTAACATTGACCTTTTCCTCAGCCCTCAAGGTTGATTTCTTCTTGGATCAACTCTAATCAGAGAGTTTACCCTCTACCAGGGGTCTTCAAACTACGGCCCGCGGGCCACATGCGGCCCGCAGAGGAGTCTGATCCGGCCCGCCAGGTTTTTTGGACAGTGAGCGCAGCTGAGGTGTTACAGTAGGAATTAGTAGTTCATATAGTCCAGCCCTCCAGCTCTCTGAGGGACCGTGATCTGGCCCCCACTTTAAAAAGTTTGAGGACGCCTGCAGTCTACACCATGGATTGTTAATCTGGTGACCATGCGTGGGCTTTATAATATGCCATAATGTGCACACTTGTGAGAATTTTCCTGGGGAGAGCATTTAGATTTAATCAATCAAATTGTCAGAGAGGTCCATGACTCTCCATAGGGACAAACCACTGGGCCACACACTCCAATCAGTGTAGATTAGAGCTGAGTCCGGGTCTCCTTCCAGTCCAAAGTGTTTCATAAAATTCATCCTGGGAATTTAGCAAAAGCATAGGGTTCTGTGATCTCAGAACCCTGGCTAGACCAACCCCCTGATGGTGCGGCTGAGATAAGAATCCAGTAGGAATGGGTGGATAAAAGTGGGTTCTCCTCTTACATCAAAGGGAAGAGAAAGAACCAATGATGACTTGACAGAGTGGAGAGGAGGGGGGACAATAATTAAAAAAGCTGAGCTGCATGAATTCATGTATTCATCCAACAGATATGTGAGTGCCTACTGAGTGCCAGGCACTGTTTTAGACACTGAGAATGCAGCGGTGATCACGATAGGGGAGAAATTCTGGTATATGGGACTTACCTCCTGGTTGGGAGAGACACACACAGACAAACAGAATGCCTACCTCTAATGGTGGTGCTTAGATGGGCAACATGGACAACAGTAGCCCTCCCTATGACATCTGCTTCTGACTCCAAAAGCTTTGTCCACTGATACAGTGCAAACAAGTCTCTGCTGATGGTCAGTGATCTCTCCAAACGGCTCTGTTTCCTAGAACACTGCCTGCCCTACCAAGGCTCTGAGGGCATCTTTCTGCACATACATAAACACCACATTCTTCTCCCTCTCACTTTCTTTCTTACCCTGTCCCACGCAGAATTGCTATTTGTACACTTGTTTCCAGAACCTCTGATGAAGTTGGGGGCAACTGAGACAAAGAAAACATAGCCTAAGATTGTTAAGGATCCTTCATAAAGTGAGGGGCTTCTGAAGACTTTTAGGATTAAAATATTTCTTTTCCAACTGGCATTTCAGAGTTTGTGATACATTTAGTACAATTGAAGATATCGGAGAAGGCATTCAGAAAGAGTATCTCTGGTTTAGTGTTCCTAGGAACCGAGCTGAAAAATGTGAGTGGATGTTGTATGGGAAAGTGTGCGCGATGTAAGAACCAAGACCAAGAAGGGGCAGGAAGGCAGGCTCTAGTTCATTGAGAACGAACTTCCTGGGTAGTCCAACAATAGAGCAGGTTCCTGGGTAGGGGGAGGGGCACATGCTCCCAACACTAGCAGAATTCAAACATGGCTGAATGGCCACTTGGGGAATGTTAGAGAGATATATAGCTAACGTTATACCAAGAAGAAAATTAACAACTTTAAAAACGTAGAGTATAGGGTTCTACAGCCAGATGGCCCAGTTAAAATTCCTTTTCTTCCACTCATTAGTTACATATACTTGCGCAAATTCATTTTGTGCCTCAATTTCTACATCTGAGAATGGATGCTATAATATTATTTACCTCTTAGAGTCCTATTGTGAGAATTAATTTATACAAGTAGTATATTTAAAACAGTGCCTAGCACATAATGCTATTACTAGACATTGATTAAAATAATTATAATAAAGATAATAATTATAATAAAGCATAGATACTGAAGCCATCTTTAAGGAATGGGCAGCATTGGGCAGCCTCAAGGACATTTTAGGGTTCTCAGATGGGGAAACCTGGGCAGAGACCTGATCAATCTGAGAGAGCTATGCAAAGATCTGGGAAGAGTGTTTATTTTCAGGGGACAGCCAATGTCAAGGCCCTAGAGCAGGAACCAACTTTGCACAATTGTAAGAAAAGTGAGCAAAGGGCAGAGGGGCAAGAGATGAGGTCAGATCCAGACAGAACAGATCCAACAGAGCTTGGCTTTCTATAGGCTGGGACATGGGGATGAGTTTGCTCCACTCAATTATGTGGTCCTTAAATCAAGGCTATACATGTGGTGGATCAATTTAACCAAATGGGATTCTGTGGGATGAGCACTATATTGAGAGTCAGGAGATTGAGAATTAGTTTGGATCAGTCACTTGCTTGCTGTGTGATCCTAGGCAAGTCCCTGGACCTCTCTGGGCCTTAATTCCTCACCTATAATATTAGAGAAATAGGATCTCCTTAGATTTCAAGTTCTTAGTGTTTACATACAACCACAAAGAAGTAGAAGGAAGAAGAAAGGGAGGGAGAGGAGAAGAGGAGGCAGAGTCCCTTCCAGACTCTAAATTCCTTGTCTCTGTAGACACTCAGTGGAATGGAACATATGTGAAGGTTTACCAATGCATGGAAGGAGAGATGGCTAGGAGAGAAACAAGGGCACATCCCTTCCTGCTTCAATGTCCTGCTACACGGCAGTGTCACCAAGTCATCTGGAAAATGAATGGGGTCTGAAACCCATGTCATCATGAGAGCATCTGGAAATAAACAAAAGATGTAATAACAACCCTAACCGGTTTGGCTCAGTGGATAGAGCAACAGCCTGCAGACTGAAAGGTCCCAGGTTTGATTTCGGTCAAGAGCATGTCCCTTGGTTGCAGGCACATTCTCAGTAGGAGGTGTGCAGGAGGCAGCTGATGGATGTTTCTCTCTCATCAACGTTTCTAACTTTCTATCCTTCTCTCTTCCTCTCTGTAAAAAAAATCAATAAAATATATATATATTTTTAAAAAAGAAGTAATAACAGAACCAACCAGGATAAACTTGAACATGCTCAGGAGGAACATTTTATAATTTACTAGAGGCCTGGTGCATGAATTTATGCATGGGTGGGTTCCCTCAGTCTGGCTGACGATCAGGGCCAGTTGGGGCTGTGAGAGGTTGGCCAGCTGAGGGGAAGGACCATGGGAGGTTGGCTGGCCCAGGAGGTTGGCTGTGGGAGCACAATGACCACCAGGTGGCAGCTCTGCATTGAGCATCCACCCCCTGGTGGTCAGTGTGTGTCATAGCAACCAATCAATCAGTCGTTCGGTTGCTTAGGCTTTTATATATATAGACTAGAGGCTGGTTGCAGGAAGATTCCTTGGGCCTATTCCTGTAAGAATAGGGCTTCCTATGGCCAGAGTGAAGCTCCCTTCTCCACTGCCTCAGCTCTGATCCTATCTTTTCACTGCCTCGGCTCCCTCCCTTCTCCGCTGCTTTGCTCCCTTCGCAGTGCTTGGCTTCCTTCTACACTGTCTTCAGGCTTTGCTCTGCACTTGTATATGCAAATTAACCGTCATCTTTGTGGGTTAATTTGCATACTCACTCTGATTGGCTGGTGGACATAGCAGAGAGATGGTCAATTTGCATGTTTCTTTTATTAGTTTAGATGTCCTTCAGGCCTTGGGAATTTTGAGCAAATGAGAAATGGGCACAGTTCCTGAGAGTGAGAGGAGAGCTGCAGAAAAGCTAATATTTATTTGGATACTACACCTGGAACTCATGCCAGATCCTTATGTGAATTCTCTCATTTAGTCCTCAAACTCTGCTGTGAAGTGCTTATTATTGTGTCTACTTTGCAGTTGTGGAATCTGAGACAGACAGTTAAGGGCCTTGCTCATGGGCACAGAGAGGTCAAGTGCAGGGCAAGACCAAAGGCCCTGATGGTAAAGAGCGAAGGATGTCATCATGAGATGACGAGGCTTGTACCTCAGCAGCTGCTGTCAGTGCCCATTACACAACAAGGCAACAAGGGTGAGAGGTCCCCGGCGTGCCCTAGAGGCTATGGCTTTGCCATCAGCATGAGAGAAATGCAGGTAAGGTGGCCAATCGACTTGCCTTGTCAAGCTTTCCCAGCAGCAGAAGCTCTTGGGGGAAGAGATGCAGTGTGGCCGGCGGAGGGGAAGTGGTACAGGCCAAGAGTATGTTGGGGCCCTGACAGTGTCTGCTGCCCTGCGGGAGCCGGTGCCTTCTCCATGACATGTCATTTCATCCTCATGCTAATGAAGATGATATGGTCTACACCCATGGTCGGCAAACTGCAGCTCGTGAAAATACCATGGCCTGGGTGAGTCTGTTTTGAAAAAGTGGCATTAGAAGAAGCTTAAGTTTAAGACATTTGGCTCTCAAAAGAAATTTCAATTGTTGTACTGTTGATATTTGGCTCTGTTGACTAATGAGTTTGCTAACCACTGGTCTGTACTGTAGAGGTAGGGGAGCTGAGGGCCAGAAGGTTCTGGTGTTCCTCAGCCAGAGTGTTATTTTTTACAACACAAGGTGTCTAATGCCTCTGGCTTCCCCTCCTATGTACCAGTGGCATCGCCCTCCCCCAGTGTGACAACTAATTAGCCATCCCACCGGGAGAAAAACTGTCTCCCCCTCCCCTACCATGTTCCGGCAAGTGCCGGGTGGGAGGATGCCCTATAAGGCAGGTCTTCCTTTTAAGTTACTTCACACCTTACCCAGGTTCAGAGGCAATAATTGGACTGGGAATGAGCTGGTCTGAGGCTTAAGTGTAACTCTTGGAGCAGTTTACTTGACTTGTGTAAAATAAACAACCTTAAACTGAATTCTTAGGAGACTTGGAGGACGGAGTAATGAACACGAAGGTAGCACAGGGCCTGGTCTGTAGCAAATGCTCAGAAAGTTTTAACTATTATTATCTATTGAGGGGCTCTGATCCTGCTCAGAAATCTATTTCTTGCCTAGCCTTTATTTCTCCCCCATTTTCTCTTTTCTATCTTTCTTGCCACTGGCCCCCATCCATCCTCCATGAGACCTCCAAGACAGAGGACAGAACTGATGCTTGAGTCTCTGTCTTCAAGAAGTAAAGGTGCCATTGGTCATACCAGAGTCACCTGTAAGCCACAGCCGGAGCAAGCCAGGGAAAGGCCAGGTAGGCCCAGGACCCCGAGTGCTATGAGGGAAATGTGGGCACTCAGAGATGTGGAAAACTCAGTGTGTGTAACGTTCACACCTGCCATCATCTGCACACTCACTAACAGCAATATCTAAGTAAACGTGGCCTTCAGGAGAGTTTACCCAGATTTCTTTACTTTCTTTGCCGGGAAGGTAGGTCTTTTGTAAGCTTTTAGTGGTGTTTGGCAACTTCTCTCATCCTCAGGTTACCTGCCAGAACCTGCTCCACTGGCCAGATCATCGAGATGGCGGACTGTCTGGCTAGCTTTTGCCTGGGTCAGGCCTGGGTCAGGCTGGGTCAAGGTGATGAGCTGATTCTAAGCTGCATACAAGTAGAGCCTCTGCCCAGTGTCACTTTGGTGGCAAGTCTGTCTGAAGCCATTCCTGGCTGTGCACCCCCTTCTGTGCCCTCAGCAACATGAAAGGAGGAGCCAGGCCAATATTAGTATGATTGCTTTTGTGTGTAGGATGGGGGGAGCTAACTGGGTGTGAATGTGACCTCTTCAAGCTGTGAGAGCCAGATTCAGCCTTTAGTGATTCCCTAGGAGCCAAAGCGTTGTCTGTGTTATGCTTCCCCTTGTACAAGAGGAGTAACTAATAGGAATGCTGGAGTTTAACATGGACCTGCCATGTGCCAGGGGCTGGGAACATGTGACTGTTCTCCTCACAACCTCAGTTGGTGTTACTATGGTTCCATTTTGCAGATAAGGAAGCAGACTCAGGAAGAGCAAAGATTTGACCGAGAAGCTCACAGAGCTAGAGAGAAGCACACTAACTGGGATCAGGGTCCTCTTTTGGACTCTCCCCGCTCCTCTGGGGGTTCCCAGCCCTGGGCCTGTTGACATGGGGGGAAGATAACTGTGCTGTGGGGCTGTCCCGTGCATTGTGGGCTATTGAGCAGATTCCCTGACAGGGAGCATTTTTTCCACTCCCACCGACCGCAGAAACCAAAGAGATCTCTAGACATCGCTCTGGTTGAGCACCTCATTCTTTCCAGGGGAAAACCTCCAGTTCATGCTTCTAAAAAGAACAGTGACACTTAGTCCCCAATTTTGGGCAACATCTGAGCTCAGACTTCCAGTTCCTCTTCCAGCCTGTCCCTCAAACAGCGTTTCAGTCTATCGATCCTGTGGCAACTCCTTCCTTCCTTCCTTCCTTCCTTCCTTCCTTCCTTCCTTCCTTCCTCCCTCCCTTCCTCCCTTCCTCCCTTCCTCCCTTCCTCCCTCCCACCCTCCCTCCCTCCCTCCCTTCCTTCCTTCCTTCCTTCCTTCCTTCCTTCCTTCCTTCCTTCCTTCCTTCCTTCCTTCTTCCCTTCTTTCCTTCCTTCCTCCAGTGACTATTTATTGAGCACACATTCTGCACTAGGAGACATAGAAATAAACAAGAACTCTTGCTCTCATGGAGGTTATATTCCAGTGAACAGGAAGCACTCGGGAGATGGTATAACCCTTGTACCCGCACTAGTATCGTATATTTCATTCTTGTGGCAGCTATTGTTTCCTTTTCTGGGTGCCCAGCTGGAGACACGGAGAGGCTGAAAGCTTGCTGAAGTCACTGCTGGTGAGAGTGGAATTGAGACCTAAACCCAGGCCGTTAGACTCCAGACTCGTGCCCCTGGCCGCTGCCTTCTCCTTCCTTAAGCTGCATCTTCATCCCTCCTCTCTGTTCAAATGCTTTGGGTATTGCCATGTCGTGTCCTGGTGTCATTTCAGACTCACAGGTCAATTGAAACCGGTCATCGTTTCCCCCAAGTTAACTGTTCCCCTTATCTCTCCCAGAGGCGTGATTGTTCTTGTGCGGCCAATGAGCCTCAACATCATGGTGTCATCCTGACCTTCTCCTTCCCTGTAACACCTCCATTTCCAAGTCCTGTTGATTTTTAGGGCGAATCTCTCATCTTTATCCAGCAACCTAGCTTGGCAGGCCTATTCTATCTTCTTTGTATAGATGAGGAAGCTGAGGACCAAAGCGGCCACAAACTTGGCCTTATGAACAGATTGTGCCATGTGAAAGTCTTGTCTCTGCATCTGCCTCAAGAGCTCTTAGAAGGTAAGGGCCATGGCTTATGCCACGTCTGGATCTTGTACACAGGGCCTAGCCCCTGTGTTCACTCAAAGAACTGGAGCGATGAAGCCCAGAGTTGCAAGGATGGAAATCAGATTGTGTCCTAAAAAGTAATGTCTGGAAGCCCACAAGAGGGCAGTGTTTTCCCCACGATAAAGGACATTCCAAAGCCAGTGTAAACTGTAACGCAGAGGCAAGGTTGAGGCCATCAAAGAATTTAAATCTGAAGTTCGTTCCCTCCCTCCCTCCCTCCCTCCCTCCCTCCCTCCCTCCCTCCCTCCCTCCCTCCCTCCCTCCCTCCCTCCCTCCCTCCCTCCCTCCCTCTCTCTCTCTCTCTCTCTCTCTCTCTCTCTCTCTCTCTCTCTCTCTCCAGTTTACAATCCTGCTGAATGTTTAAACACTAATGAAGTCTTGAGAGCTATTACGTGGGCACTGGTAGAGCATCAGTATAATGTGATTTGTGCTTTTAGTCAGACTTTTGGCTATATGACCTTGAGATTGTCTCTTAACCTCTCTCAGCTTTTATTTTCCTTGTCTACTTTGCAAAGTGGGTCTGAGAATACCTGCTTGGTCTCCCTCTCAGACAGGATCATTATGAGGCTGAAATTGAACGCATGTGAAACTACAGATGGCTTTACAGATATACACCAGTGTAATTATGGAGGTTGTGAAGTTAATTTAACTGTTGGTTTAGTAAATAACTATGTAGAAAAGCATTGTTTAAAACCTTGCTACTTGAAGTGTGGTCTATAGGCCAGGATAACTGGTCTACAGGCCAGAGTTTGTCAGATATATAGAATGTAACTGAGTTCTAATACTATGTATGTTAACAGGATCCCAGGGTGATTCGTTTGCACACTAACATTTGATACTGGCTAGAAAATCACTAGTTTTAGTGAATTAAGAAGGTAGCAAGAAAAACAAGTTTTGGAGTTTGTTTGGGAGTTAATACTGAGTTCAGTTCAGTCCCCCCCTAATATAACCAGTGTTTGCAATGATGAGCCCAAGCCATGGTTAACAAATTGTTCCCAATGTACAAGAAATGTTTCTGTATCCAAGTTATGCCTTAGAGAGGGTGACTTGACCTTGAAATAAAAACTTTTCAGTCAGTGAGGATAGGCTAGGTTGTGCTGCAATAACAAACAACCTGACATTTCAGAGGCTTTCAAACCCCAGGGCCACAAGGGCCTTAGAGGGGGGGCAAGGAGCTCTGCTCTGCCACTCAGGGAACCAGCTGATGGAGCGGCCACCATCCCAGGCGTTGCAGGAAAAGAGCTCCGAGGGCCTCACGCTGGCAGTTAATGTTCAGCCCAGAGTGACACACCGCACTTTCACTCAGTTCTTCTGGCCCAAACTAGTAACTTGACTTTACCTGACCACTGCTTGCAGGGCAGGAAGTGTCATCTTCTTCTGTGCTTGGAAGGAGAAGAGGAAGCAATGATTCAGTGAATAGCACCACCACCACCACGAAGGCTACTCCTGAGGCATTCAGAGCAGCGGCTCCCAGGACTGGTTGTGCAGGAGAATTGATAGGGACAGTGTATTAAAGGTACAGATTCCCTAGTCCCTTGCATAGTGCAGGGTCTCTAACCAAGAACCAGGACTCTGTTCTAACAAGTGCCCAGGCGATTCTGATTCACTCCCTCCACAGGCAAGCATTCGGAAACCACTGGCTTTGAGCCCTTCTATGCCCCAACCCCACCTTGGCTATAAGACACCGTACTCATTGCCCATGGGTGCCTTAGCAAATAACCCCAATCTTGGTGGCTTCAAACAACAGAAATTTATTTTCCTACCATTCTAGAAGCCGAAGTCCCAAATGAAGGTGTTGTCGACAAGGCTGGTTCTTTTTGGAGGTTCTGAGGGCAGATCCCTCCCATGACTCTCTCCCAGTTTATGATAACTGCGGCAATCCCTGGCTTGTAGCCCTGTGACTCCAGTTTCTGTGTCCATCTTCTTACAGCACAATGTAGGGCCCGCTTAGGTCATCCAAGTTGGTTTCATCTTAAAGTCCATAATTTAATCCATCTGCAAAGACCCTTTTCCAAATAGGGTCACAGTGGGAGAACATGTTTTCTGGGATCCCCTTTTCAATCCTCTATGCTCACACTGAACCAAACCCAGTCTTCCGCCTGTCCAGTCTACACAGCCAAGAGCAGGCTTTGAGAGCCAGGCGCCACAAGGGGTCAGGCAAACCTCATTTTTCTGCTGCTCCTTCCCTACAGCACCCAGGAATCCTCTCATGTTGGGAAATGCTATCCACTCCACTGTGAGAGTCAGCCAGGGCAAACTGCTGGGATGGGATCCTGGGCCCAGCAGCCAATTTTCAGCTCATTGTCCCACACAGAATAGGGGGAGGACGAAGAAGGAGGAGGAGGAGGAGGAGGAGGAGGAGGAGGAGGAGGAGGAGAAAAAAGAATAGGGAGAGAGCAAGTGACAAGCATCTCCTCCACTTGCACAGCTCACTCTGCCAAACCATTGGAGAAACCTAACATTTCGATGGCCTCAGACACATCTAGGACCCAGATGTTGATGGCATATCCCTCCTCAGCTATGAGGGCTGTAGTTCTTGGAAACTTCCATGGTTGGAGAATTCCAGGTGGACGGCCATAAGATAGTAAGAGAAAACGAGGTATGGGCATGCAGGTCATCAGATGAATGCTTGGTTTTATGGTCTCTAAAAGAGGACAGTTATGGCAGCACATTAAATGGAACACCTCAATGTCATCGGCCACTTCTTGAATTAACAATAATGGCTCCTCAGCAATTATTTTCCATTTAAGCAATTCCTTTGCACTTCAGAAACATTTTTAGCACATTCAGTGAGCTATTATACATATATTAATATAATAATCTTGCTCGGTTTTCATGATCATGCCAAGGAAGGGGGACATTCTTCTCTGTGTGCTTTTTCATTCAGCACCAGTGTGCTGGAAATTTGGCCACACTGAGCCCCCATGTCAGCTCTGCCTAAGTCACAACCTGGAGAGAACTGTGGTTTCTTACTTGGGTGGTTACTGATAGGCATGTGGAAGTACATCTGGAGGACTAGAATTTGTCTCTAGAAGGTTTACAGCTGAGGGACAGGATTACTGGGAGCCTGGCATGCTGGCCCTGGCTGCCCATCAGTGTGGTTGTCTCCTCAGAGCTCAGCCCAGCAGCCAATCATGGCCAGTGTTCCTTTCACTGAACTTATGTGATTTCAATTCGTGGCTGGTTGGTCATTTCATCCTTTAGTTGGTTTTGTGTTTGGCTTTTCTCCTCTTAGACTGTAAGCTACCTGAGGGTAGGGCCTTGCTGCTTTTCCTTCTGTGGTTGCCCTGGCACCTGGTGCACACCTGAAACTGAGTAGGCCTTTGATAAGTGTTCTTTGAAAGATTGAATGTCCATTTGGTTGTGTCCACTTGGTCAGCTCAGAGCTGACCTTCAGGGGGACCTGCTTCCAGGACCTGTGGAGTGGCCTTGTGCAGAAATGGTTTCTCCTGGGGAAGGAAAATCCTCTGCGTTGTGTTCACCATTTCTTTCTGACCTGGGACTTTCAGAGCCTTCAGTCTGTAGATGTGAACTACAGTCTCCATGAGGGAAATTTAGTGTGTAATGGTCTCCAAAATAGAGACTTTCTGTCTTGACTGCCTGGAGCCGTTGTTCCAGAAAGGGCCTCCACAGGTCTGGGTCCACCCCCCAGTGCTGACCAGCTGTGTTTTCCACTGGCTGGGGGACCATTGTCACTGTTCTGCCAAAGACAAGTGAATGAGTGCAGGGAGGAGGCCTGAATTCTGTATTCTCAGCACAGTGCAGCCAGCTCTAGGCAGTTCCACTGTGAGTAAGTCACTTCTGGCCTTTGGGCCTTGGTTTCATTCATTCACTCAACAAAGGTCTGTGAAGTGCCTACAAGGTGTCTGGCACTCTGTTAGGCATTACAATAAAATGGTGAGCAAGAAAGACAGCCCTGCCCTCCTGGAGTTGACAGTACAGTCAAGAGGAAAGATGTTAACAAACAGTCCACAGATGGGTATAAAAATGCATTCCTGACAGCACCCTGGAGGGGAAGTCCAGGATGGTGTATGAGATCCTACCATGGGGGGGGGGGGGGGTCTGACCTAGTGAGGGTGTGATCCATGTCAGAGAAGACTGCCCAGAGCAGGGATCTAAAGGATGAGTAGGAAGGGAGAAAGTGTTCCAAGCGCAGGAATCTTCTTGGGCTCAGGCCCTGTGGAGGGAGCGATGTGGCAAACAGGCACAGTTGAAGAGAGGCCAGTGGACCAGAGAACAGAAAATGAGGAGGTTGGGGAGCACAGAGGCCAGAGGAGGCAGGAGCAGGCCACACAGGACCCTGTGGGCTGTGTTGTGGTATTGGACGTCATCCCAAGAGCTGTGGGGAGCCATTGCTGTGTCTGGAGTCTGAGTGCAGGTGTGAGTGCAGGTGTGAGGAGCTGAGAGCAGACAGACATAGGATCAGCTTGGATTTTGAGGAGATACCACAATGCGGGATGGATTGGAAATGGACCAGAGTAGGCATCAGTGGGCCAGACTGGAAGCTAGTGTAGTCATTCAGACCAAAGATGGTAGACATGAAGATTTGTATTTGTCCATGACTATTTCTGAGCACCTACTTTGTGAGCAAAACAGGCAAAGAACCCTACTTCATAGAGCTGACATTTTCGTGAGGGGGAGACAGAACATAATAAATAAGTAAGCTAGTGTGTTGGAAAGCATAAGGAAAAAGAAAAAGAAGTCAAACAGAGTAAGTGAGATTGGGAATGGAGATGGCTGGTGGCCAAGATCTTTAGGAGATAAAAATGGTGTCATCCCACGATGGAGGACTAGGTGGGGGGATTGAGGGAGAGAGGGGTGTCAAGGTCAACTCCTAGGCTTCTGGTTTGTGTGACTGAAGAGTGTATTAGGCTAAACGTTACTCAAGTCTTCCGGGTTCTGTAGCCTGTGAGCTCTCTGACGGTGACCTGTCCCCTCAGGGGCTGCGTGTGGGCCTGTCATCCGGACTCCTCATCCCCAGAGGCTACCCTGCTGCAGGAAGCCCCGTTCTGGATCCACCACATCGCATGGCAGGTCCTCGCTGTGGGCGACTGAGGCTCCTGCTTCATTCCTTCTCCTGGGTGGGTGGCATCTGCCTGTGTGTGGTTGCTGAGGACTCAACAAACCTGCAGTACTGCTGCGCTGGGCGAGATGCTGCCGGCAGCCTTGAGTGTCCCAGCCCTGGGTGCTGGATTCCTGTTTCCTAAAACGATTCTACCTCAACCCTCCAGGGAGCAGGGTATCTGAGGGTAGATTTCTTGAGTTTGGCTGGGAGCTGGGGTTCATGTGCTTTTGCAGTTCCAGGGGCTGCGTATTCCTAGGGCACTGGGTCACTTGACAGGGCTGGACCCTGGTTGAAGATTGCCCCTAAGATCTTAAAGACATGAGGGATGGCACTGGCCGACCGAGATTCAAATCTGAACAGTCCCCCCTGTTCCCTTCCCAGAGAAAGGCCCAGGCTTCCCCCCAGGCTCCCTGGGGAAACGCCTGGTGTGGACCAAGGAAGATGACGGAATCACAACTATAATTAACCGGGATCGAATGCTTCCTATGTGCTGACGAGCGTTCCGTGGATTATTTCACTTCAGCCTCGGAGCAGCTCGATGAGGTAAGTGCTGTTAGTATCATCTTTCTCGTTTTAGAGATGATGTAATGAGGCTCTGAGAGCTCGTTCAAGTCGCCAAGGTCAGAGAGCTAGCAGGTACAGCACTGGATTCACACCCAGGCCAGCCCTTCCCCGAGCCCTCTGCTCTGGCAGCTGAGGGCTGGGCATGGGGGTCACCTACGGGGGCCTGGTGTGGGGACTCCAGTTTTGACTCTGCACTGTGTCATGCGGCATTTTGGAGCAAGTCCATCTGTTCATGCACCAGATCACTGAATGTTAATCAAGTGCCTTCTCTTCAAGGGCTGGGACACAATGGGGAGCTCACACGTGGCTCCTGGGAAAGCTACATTAGCATGCCATCAGGGTTATAGGAGGACAAGTACTTTGTGGAGCAGGACAGGGGAGGGGCCACAGTGCTGGTCTGAGGTAGCAGTGGGGCCTGCGAACAAGAAGTGGCCTTTGTGCCCTAACTGGTTTGGCTCAGTGGATAGAGCATCGGCCTGCGGACTTAAGGGTCCCAGGTTTGATTCCAGTCAAGGGCATGTACATTGGTTGAGGGCACATCCTCAGTAGTGTGTGTGCAGGAGGCAGCTGATGGATGTTTTCTCACTCATCAATGTTTCTAACTATCTCCCTCTTCATTCTTCTCTGTAAAAAAATCAATAAAATACAATATATATTTTTTTAAAAGTGGCCTTTGTGTTGAGTCTCAAAAGAGAAAGGCATTTGCCAAGGCTTTCCAGGCAGACATGACTGTGGCAAAGGCAGGAGCTGTCTGGGTGCCTCAGGAGCTTCAGGTCGTCTCTCCAGTTAGAACAGATTCCACAAGGCATGTGCTGTGGGCGTCTATGTGAGGACCGCTGGGTGTGTGCACAAGTGTTTGTTAGGATATAGATTCTAGGCTGCTCCCCACGGAACCAGAATCTCTGGCTGCGGGGCCCAGCAGTCAGCGTTTTCCCAGGGCCTCTGGTGTGAGCACTGAGGTTTGGTGCAGGTGAGGAGAAGAGAGGCAGCAACCAGTTCTCATTTGTGACACAGGATGGCAAACTTTTGGGGGAAAGGATCAGAGAGCAAGCATTTGGGGCTAAGAGGAAAATTGAGGAGACTGTATAAGTACTTATGTAATCATTAAAAATATAGAAACAGGCTTGGACCACCTTAGTTTTTTACCTTACCCTGCTAGTGCTGTTTTAGAAAGTTAACCGGCAGCCCGGGGAGAAAGTGGAGAGAGGGAAGCAAATTCCAGGTCAGGGGAAGCAGCTAGAATGTCTGAGTTGGGAAGCTTCTGGAGAGGGCAAGAATATTGAGAGATACATCATGCCCAGCGATATGGCTCAGTTGTTGAGCATTGACCTATGAACCACAGGAGGTCAGAGTTCGTTCCTGGTCAGGGCACATGCCCAGGTTGTGGGCTCAATCCCCAGTGGCGGCATGCAGGAGGCAGCCAATCAATGATTCTCTCTCATTATTGATTTTCTATTTCTCCTTCCCTCTCTCTTTCTAAAATCAATAAAAAATATATTTTAAAAAAGAATCATCTGTTAATATAATTTAAAATAATCTAAATTTTTTTCTGCACCACTTAAAAGATGCCAGCTCCACTGGGTAATACAATGACGTGTATAAGGTCAACTGAAGACAAGCTTTTTTTTCTGGCATAAAAGTCTAGAAAGCATTTATTGCAGAAGACATAAATTCCACTGAAATGGATGTTTCTTATGAATCCTAAAAAATGTAAGGGCATTATATTAAATCTTAGTACACCAAATACTCTCCTAAGGGGAGCTGAACAAATAGTAAGACAAGCTTTTGCTTCTGATGATCTAACTCAAGAGTCCACAAACTTTTTCTGTTAAAGGGCCAGGAAGCGTTTAAGCTTTGCCCAGCCAGTGTGGGCTCAGTGGTTGATCATTAGTCCATGAATTAAGAGGTCTCTGTTCAATTCCTGGTCAGCGCACATGTCTCAGGCTCCATCCCCAGTAGGGGGCGTGCAGGAGGCAGCCGATCAATGATTCTCATCATTGGTGTTTCTGTCTTTGTCTCCCTTTCCATTCCTCTCTCTGAAATCAATAAAAACATATTCTTTTTAAAAAAAGAAAGACTAGGCTTTGCAGTCTGTATGGTCTGCAACTTCTCTATTATGACTTTTTATCACAAGAATACCACAGACATATGAGTGTGGTTGTATTAAAATAAAACTTATTAAGGAACAATGAAATTTGAATTTCATATAACTTTCACACCTTACAATATATTGTTCTTTTTCAGATTAAAAAAACAACAACAACATTTAAAAATGTAAAAACCATTTTTAGCTCATGGGCTGCAAAACAGGTACTAAGCTCAAGTTCCCTGTGGATGGCAGTTTGCTGGCTCCTAATCCAGCTGAGCCCTGAGCCAGGGCTTGGAGAGCCCAGGAGAGTGCAGCACTATGTCCTGTCCATTGTTCTCCCTTCTCCAGCTCCAGTGCAGAGGGCTTCACGGACCAGCCACAGGTCACATAAAGGGCAGAGTTAGGACCAGAACCCACGTTTTCCGGGTTCAAACTTCAGGCTCTTCTCCTTTCTAGTGCTGCCTCCTGGGATGGAGGGAACGTTCACTGTGCCAGTCCTGATGTAGGTCTCTTTGTACATAGAACCTTATCTGGTCTTCCCCACAGCCTTCGTGTGATGGTATGGTCCCATTTTAAAGGTAAAGATACAGAGGTTTAGAGAGGTTAGAAATTAGCTGCTAGATCATGGACTCAGAGTTTATACCCAGGACTTGCCCTCTGCATTGGAATTTGTACTTCTTTCCTGTGTCTTTGGGCACGTTTGAACAGTGGCTTTGCTAAGGATTGCTCTGACTTTGATGAAGAATCCTCTGCCTGTGTTTGCTCACACATCCGGGCTTATCCTCCACAAGACTGTTCTTTATTGATAAGTGACTGGCTTGTGGGGGCAGAAAACATGCCCCCCCCCCCCCCCCCCCCTGCAGTGGCAGTAAGCTCTGTGATGGATGGATAGAGTGACAGAGCCCTTTTTGGAATTTGGGGCTAAGAGGAAAATTGAGCATTGACCTATGCTCAGAGAGCACGCAGGGAAGAAAGGCCTTTTATTTCCCCCTGGATTCTTCTTTTTAAAAGTAATTTTATCTCCCTAGCCGGTTTGGCTCAGTGGATAGAGCATCAGCCTATGGACTGGAGGGTCCCAGGTTCGATTCTGATCAGGGTCACTATGCCTGGGTTGTGGGCTTGGTCACCAGTAGGGGACCTGCAGGAGGCAGCCAATCAATGGTTCTCTCTCATCACTGATGTTTCTATTGCTCTCTCCCTCTCCCTCTCTGAAATCAATCCTAGCTAATAAAGATGGAATATGCAAATTGACCATCACTCCGTGACAAACATGCCAGCACCCACAGCCAATAAGAAGAAAATATGCGCAGAAACCAGTTTGGCTCAGTGGATAGAGCATCGGCCTGCGGACTGCAGGGTTTCAGGTTCGATTCCGGTCAAGGGTACGTACCTTGGTTGCGGGCACATCCCCAGTAGGGAGTGTGCAATGTTTCTCTCTCTTTGATGTTTCTAACTCTCTATCCTTCTCAATTCCTCTCTGTGAAAAATCAATAAAATATATATTTTTTAAAAATATATATGCAACAAAGATGGTGGAGGTCAGGCCAGGACACTTGCATTGTTGCCACGGTGATGATGCCAGTGTTCTGCCCCACCCCAACAGCTCCGGGCCTCTGGGCAGCACACGCACCCAGGTGCGGAGCGGCCAGGACAGGGCAGGATGTCTGCTATGAGGGAAGGGGGTGCGGGATGGAGGGAGCTACAGGAGGGCAGCAGGGCTGGAGCAAAGGTGGAAGGCAGCAGCCAGAGCAAAGGCCCAGGTCCCAGGTGCCAGAGGGAAGCCAGTGTCAGCAGCCAAGGAAGGAAGGCCTATTCTTGCATGAATCTTTGTGTATCAGGCCCCTAGTAAAAATATATTTAAAGAAAATAATTTTAGCAAGGTATACTTGACATAGAAAAATAGAACATATTTATACCTGTAGTTTGATGTTTTAATATATATACCCATGATCAAGATAATGATCATATTCATTGTCCCTCTCACCAAGGTTTCCTTATGCCTCTGGTGATCACTCCTTCCCACCCCTCTTCTCCTTACCCCATCTCCAGGCAACCACTGTCCTGCTTTTTGTCACTTGAAATCAGTTTGTATTTTCTAGACTTCTATATAATTTGAATCGTACAGTATACAATTTTTGCCTTATTTTTTTTACTCACCATAATTGTCTTTTGATCCATTCTAGTTTGTATAAAAATTCCATTCCTTTTCATTGCTGAGTAGTTGTTGATTATATGGACATACCAGAATTTCTTTACCCATTCACCTGTTGATGACATTTGGGATATTTCTAGTATTGAGTTATTATAAATAAAGTTTCTGTGGTCATTCATGTATAAGTCTTTATGTAAACATGTGTTCTCATTTCTCTTGTATAAGTATTTAAGAATATAATGGCTGGATCATATGGTAGGTATATGGTTTCTTTGTTTGTTAGCTTTTTATTTTAGAAATAAACAGCCAAACTGGTTGAGAATGACATTTGCTCCGCATTTTCCCCCCCAACATTTGATATAATCATTCCTTTAAGTTTAGATATTCTAAAAGGTAGTCTATGGTTTTGACTCTCATTGTCTTAATAACTGATGATAGTTTAGGCTTTGCATTTTCCTAATGACTAATGATAGCTTAGGCTACATTAATTGTCATTAGTGACTAATGATAGTTTGTTTTTCAACTACAGGTAGTTGAACATCTTTTCATGTGTTTATTTGCCATCTCTACATACTCTTTGCTGAAGTGTCTGTTCAAGTCTTTTGCTCATTTTTTTTTATTGTGGTCTTTGTTTTTAATTATTGAGTTTTGAAAAGTCTTTATTCTGGATGCATGTTCTTTATTAAATATATGATTACAAATATTTTATTCTCATTTGTGGCTTGCATTTTCATTTGCTTCACAGTGTCTTTCAAAGACCAGAAGTTTTTTATTTTGAAAAGGTCAAAGTAATCTTTTTTTTTTTTTTTTTTTAATAGATTATGATTTTGGTGTCTTATCCAAAAATTCTTTGCTAACCCAGGATCACAGAGATTTTTCACCTGTTTTTTTTTTTTTTTTTTTTTTTTTTTTTTTTTTTTTTTTAGGAATTTTATAGATAGGTTTTACATTTAGGGCTATAATCAATTTTGAGTTAATTTTTAAAATATGATGTGAGGTATGGAATGAAGTTTATTTTTTTTAATCTCAATTTTTGATGGTTCTAGCACCATTTGTTGCAAAAACTATATTCTCTCCACTGACTGCATTTATACCTTTTTTTAAAATTCAGCTGCTCATGTGTGTGGATCTATTTATGGATTCTCTCTTCTGTTTCATTGATCTATTTGTCTGTATTGATGCCAGTACCCCATTGTCTTAATTAACATAGCTTTATGATGAGTATTAAGGTAAGATAGTGTTAGTCCTCTGTCTTTATTCTTCTGAAAGAATTTCCTTCCCTCTCATCAAAAAACAAAGCTAGAATGGGTGTGGAGAGTTCCTGTTCTCCTTCTTTGCTGGTCAATGATTTCAAAAATGTTCACCACAGACCCCTTGCTCTTCCTCATCCAGGTTAATGCCAGCGAGGCCTCCTCTAGACACATTGGAGCAGCTGCTTTGTATTTCCCTTTCTAAATGCCCACCATACTGTTAAACAGTTCATCAATGTTTTTTCACTTTCCACATGGAGAAGGGACCCTGTCTTTCTTGTTCAACTTTTAAATTATTGAGCAGCGTATTTGGCACATAGAAGATATTTAATAAACGTATGAATGAATGAATCAATGATGTAAGGTATCTAGCATAGCAAATTATATCTAGGAGATGCTCAGGATATGACTAATAGGAGTAATAAAGGAAGGAAAGAGGAAGGAAGGAAATTAAGGAGGGAGAGAGGGAAGAAGGAAGGAAGGAAGACTTCTGTAATTTCTAGCTTTGGGATCTCTAAGACTAGAAATAGTGATTTTGTCACAGAGACACCATCCACTGCCCTCTATGTTCTTCAATACACTCCCATCCCAAATAGCACTGAAACCACAATAATCAGAATATGAGTGGCTGGAATAAACTTGGAAATCTGGATTTTAAAAAACACACACTTTTAGGCCATGCTGATGCAGTCCATCTTGGAGGGCTTTTGAGAACTTCACACTTAGAGTGCTCTGGGCGTACATATTC
The DNA here is from genome assembly GCF_014108245.1 of Pipistrellus kuhlii. NCBI lineage: Eukaryota > Metazoa > Chordata > Mammalia > Chiroptera > Vespertilionidae > Pipistrellus > Pipistrellus kuhlii. The sequence continues at coordinate 10,370,232 of NW_023425404.1, forward strand.
TTTGTGACTCAACAGTCATGTGTGTAGAATTCTAGACCTTCCCTCTCCTTTAGCTGTAATGTCCAATACAGTGGCCACTAGCTATGTTATAATTTAAATTTAAATCTAAATTAATTAAAATTAAAGTTAAACATTCAGTTCTTTAATCACACTAACCACATTTCAAGTCCACAGCTATATGCGGTTAATGGTTGCCATACTGGGCAACACAAGTCTGAGTATGTTCATCACCCATGAAAGTGCTATTGGACGATGTTACTTGAGAGGGAATTACTCCTCTCCCATGCTCAGTCCACATGCTTTGGTGGAGCTGACTCTACCCACGGCTCCATGGATGAACCTATAGCATAGAACTCCAGTTATGGTATTGCATGTGACTCAAGTCATAATTCAAACAAATGTCGGAAGTTTTACTTACATGACCATCAAAGGCATTCTCTTTTTCACTGATGGGAACCTCCATGTAGAGTAGTTTAGGCTGGAGCTGTTGGCCATTTTGTTCGGCCATAAACCCGAAGGATGAAGCCAACAGAGAAGGAAGCAGGGCTATTGTAAAGTCAGGTCTGGATGATACTTGTTGAATCCTTAGACAGCAGTTGTGCTTGAAAAGAGAGTTTTCAATTCAGTGAGCCAAATAGCTTTCCTTTTTTGTTTAAGTCATTTTTTTTCTATTTGCAGCAAAAGAATTCTTTTTTTTTTTAAAGTATATTTTATTGATATTTTTACAGAGAGGAAGGGAGAGAGATAGAGAGCTAGAAACGTCGATGAGAGCGAAACATCGACCAGCTGCCTCTTGCACACCTCCTACATTGGATGTGCCCGCAACCAATGTACATGCCCTTGACTGGAATCGAACCTGGGACCTTTCAGTCTGCAGACCGATCCTCTACCACTGAGCCAAACCAGTTTTGGCTGCAGCAAAAGAATTCTGATCAAATACATAGAATGACCGGAGCAAGTCACTTCTTTGCTAGCCCTCAGTTTTCCCATTTGTAAAATGAGATGGTTGAAATAATTAGTTCAGTTTAATTCTCCAAACAGACATTGAGCTTGTTTGCCAAGTGTTGGTGCTTAGTACAAAATGATGCTTGAGATCCAGTCCATTTCCTACAAGACTTCACAAGCATAAACCTAACTCTAGTACACCCTGAGAATGGTTATTATTAATATGGACACAGTGCTCTGGGACCAAGAGGATGTACTTGACTTGGCCTTGGAGAAGACTTCACTGTGGAGGTGACATGGAGACTGAATCTTGAAAAATGAGTAGAGTTTTTTCTTAGCAGAAAAAACAGAAGAAGGTATTTTAGCAAAAATAATAATAATTAGAAGAACTAAGAAAATTAATTGTTCTAATTATTATTAGAACTTCAAATTAAGAAAGTTCATGATGTGGTTGGGACGTATGCCTATGACTTAAAATGTAAGTGGAGAAGGGATGGGCTAGATTTGGAGAGGTTGGTGGGACCTGATAGACAGCATCTCGAATGACATGCTAGGGATTTGGAGCTTTCTCATGCAGGAGAAATAAAAACAGGAGCGATGATAATCAGACTTACATTTACCCTGTTTCCCTGAAAATAAGACAGTGTCTTATATTAATTTTTGCTCCCAAAGATGCGCTAGGTCTTATTTTCAGGGGATGTCTTATTTTTCCATGAAGAAGAATACAGTACATATTTATTGTTAAATAAAAATAAAGGAAATTTATTACCTGTATACAGTACGGTAGTACGGTAGTTGTCAACATAAACCAGACAAACTGTGAATCCTACAGTATCAAGAATTTACTCATTTATTCAATGACAATCATGTCATCATCTTCTGGAACATCATCATAACAATCCAATTCCTGAATTTCCTGGTGAATTTCTTGTGACTCCATTTCTTTCAGAATCAGGGGACCAAATCTCTCATATTTAGCCTAGGGGGAGGGGTCTTATTTTCAGGAGATGCCTTATATTTCACTCAGAAGGAAACCTGTAAGTAGGTCTTATTTTCGGAGGATGTCTTATTTTCGGGGAAACATGGTAGTAAGATCACACTTTTGAGCAAGGAAGACAGATTGCTAAGGGGGTGGTATTGGAGGCAGAGGGACCATTTGGGAAGCTATTGTAATTGTGGAGGCAAAAAATGAGGCTAAACTATATATTCAGGAACACTTTGCAGCATATTATATTATGTGCTGGATATATTGAATTAGTATATGGTAGGTACTAAAAAAAATGTTTGTGGAATAAACGTTGTTGAGTGATAGGGAACATGTTGGAGAGGAAGGACTGATCATCCGAAGGTTATGAGTCTGGGGATGGGTGAAAGAGCTAAAGAAGGGAATTGGCAAAGGTGTCAAAGCCTATGGAGAGGCCAAGTTAGGACACCAGCGACCTTTGCAAGAGCAGAGGGTTGGAAACTGAGGTCAGTGCATTGAGTAGTAAAGACAGCATATATAGTTGCTTCTCCAAGAAGCTAAGAAAAGAGGAGATGGCAGTAGCTGAGAATAGGAAAAGTGGAACACTGGGATTATTGGTTTTCTTCAAGCTTCTGTTGCCTACTTCTTGTTCCCTAATAGAATCCCCAAGTTTGTTAAGGTTTCCACCACACCTTGAAGTCAGAGTCCCCAGAATGGGCACTGATTAATCCAAGCCAACCATGATAATCTCATTCCTCTTGGTCATTGATTGGCACCAGAGTATATACTTCAGTGCACCGATGCAGGGCATTCTCCTGGCAAGAATTATTTATTGTCTGGGGCACTTGACTCTATGGCTCTATCAAACTGATGAAGGTGTGGGCTACTGGCAACCATGTCACCATGAGAGAAGCCAGCCTGGATACAGAGAGCTGAACTCTGATTATCATGGTGCCTGGGACAGCCCGACATCTGGGTTTCTCAGTAATGTGAGATAATACACTTCGTGGTTATTGAAACTGTTCAGTTAGGTTTCTGTTACATGTCACTGAAAACACCATTGGTGCTTATCAATGGGTTTTATTTTATTTAAGGGATGGAGGATACATAGGGTGAAGAGAGAAAGTTCAGAGAAGAGAAGACATTAAAGACATAAGACAGAGAAAGGAGAGAGTTGATGGATTAAATTCCCAGGAGAAATAGGAATGATTGTTGTTCAGACCATTGGTGGAAGAATTGACTTGGAAAGAAATGAGCAAACTTCTTTCTCAACTACAGAAGGCAAAAAGATAGGAGAATACAAGTAAATTGGGAGGTAAAGGCAAATTGATAAAGCAATCTATAAGGACTGTTAGAACTCTCCTGCCAGTCAAGGGGGTGAGTGACATCAATTGGTAAAATCAAGCATCCCAGGTAGTATGTGCAGAGAAGGACCGCCCCACCCTCACACCTCCCCCAATTCCACCCAATCCCACATCCCCCACCCCCACCCCAGAAACAACCATAGTGGAGGAGGAATCTGAGTCAGCTCGAAGGATGGGTTTACTTGGGATAGAGTGTGGAAAAGTATAGTGTAGCCACAGTACTACCATGTCTTTGATCTCATTTAAATGCTGCATTCCTGAGAAATGTTTTGAAAGGACAGGGAGAGACCAGTTTGGCTGCAGCAAGGAGTTCAAGATGGGAAAAAGCCAGGGTGAGGTCAGATCCTAGAAGGTCTTAGCTGCCAGGCTGGGATTGTTAACCGGAATGGACTTAGATCGGTGTTTCACAAACTTGAATAAATAAAAGCATTCTTGCTAGCACCCAATTTTGACTTAACATTATTATTTTTAATAACAGCAGAATATAAACAGACATAAAACTAAGTCTATGCTCCTTATGCTTTATATCTCTTATATGAATCACAAAACCAAACCTAATTAAATACAAAAAAAAGGCATAGCAACTGATAAAATTTTACATCAAGTGGACTGACTAGATGATGTTATTTGCAGAAACTAAATTGCCACTCTCAAGGCAAATGTGGCCTTGACTGTTACAGAGAGCAACGGGCTGATAAATAGGCTCTTCAGGGGGGAAAAATGCTGTTTCATAGTGTGTGCGGATTCCCATGGTGTGAATAGTTAGTGTGGCTCATAGCTATCATCATTGCTCTGTTCACTGGCTCTCAAAATACCTGAAAATTTAAGAGCCCAAACAGGTGGGTTCCAGCACACGATTGCTTTGAAGGAGCTTTTGAATTCATCATGCCTGTTTCCCAGGTGTGCTGTGCTAACTCAGTTGTCCCATTCCTTTCCTATCCCAGTTTCTATGACGTGTATGTTTGGACACAGTCCAGGCACAGGAATTGACCTTTGCTTAAACGAATGTATCGTTTACATATTCAATTAGTCACTGTTCTGTTTCCATCAGCCTGAGATGACATGCAGTGCTCCTCACTCTCCAAAGCTGCACAGTGCCCAATCCAAGTGGTGCGAGGCCGTGGAATGAGGGATGCTGAATGAGCCAAAGCCACTGGGCTCCTATACTTTGGATAACAAATACCAAGAGCTCAGAGAGCAAGGGACATTAGCTCGATTTTTTTTTTTTAATATTTCATTCAGTTCCTGAGTTCAAATAACCAGAATTTGGGTGGCCAAGAATGTGGGTAGGGCTTTTTGGCACCAAAACGATGGCTTCACTGGAAGAAGACATCCTGATGATGAGCCCAAGTGGCTGGCCTGTCAGATGTCAGATGCCCTGCATTGCAGAGTCTCTCTCTCTCTCTCTCTCTCTCTCTCTCTCTCTCTCTCTCTCTCTCTCTCTCTCTCTCTCTCTGTCTTTCTCCTTCTCTCTGTTAATCCGCACCTGAGGATATTTTTTCCCATTGATTTTTAGAGAGAGCGAAAGGGAGAAAGGGAAGGGGAGAGAAAGAGAGAGAGAGAGAGAGACAGAGAGAGAGAGAGAGAGAGAGAGAGAGAGAGAGAGACAGAGAGAGAGAGAGAGAGAGAGAGAGAGAGAGAGAGAGAGAGAGAGAGAGAGAGAGAGAGAGAGAAATATCGATGTGAGTGAGAGAGACACATCAATTGGTAGCCTCCCACACACACACCCAACCAGAGCCAGAGATTGAACCTGCAACTCAGGAATGTGCCCTTGACTGGGATTTGAACCTGAGACAACTGAGCAACACCAGCCAGGGTAACCACTGTTCTCTTTTGAATGGACTTCCTTCTGGACAACCCAGCAGCTGGAGGCCGAGGAGCCCCAGGCCTGTGGTGGACTCTGTCACAGGGTGGAGTGACCAGGAGAGAAAGGAGGACTCTGGTAATTCCGGGTTACTGAGAGTCAGGGGCAATGGAAATTCCATTGGCCTAGGACCGTGGTCGGCAAACTGCGGCTCTCGAGCCACATGAGGCTCTTTGGCCCCATGAGTGTGGCTCTTCCACAAAATACTACGGCCTCCTGGGCGAGTCTGTTTTGAAGAAATGGCATTAGAAGAAATTTAAGTTTAAAAAACTTGGTTCTCAAAATAAATTTCAGTCGTTGTTCTGTTGATATTTGGCTCTGTTGACTAATGAGTTTGCCGACCACTGGCCTAGGAGTTAGGAGCCCAGGTTCTGGACGTGCCCAATGAGTCACTTTGTCTTGTTGGATCTGAGTGGCCCAGAGGGACTGACATCCAGAAGGGGCTGGGTAATGCTGCCCAAACCTCACAGTCTGTAAAAGTACACCTGTCCTGCTTATCGTCTAAGTGTTTGGTAGAACGATATACATGGAAATATGTTCATAATTAAAAAGCACTTTAGAATCTCCACATGTGATAGTCATAGCAGAGAAGAAAGAAGGGAACTTTTACTGGGGCTGCTGGGGACTTGGCCCCACCCGGGCATTTTCACACAGCCTCTCTCTAAATTCTTACAGCAGCTGTTCCAGCTCAGGAATGAGGTGCCCATTCTGGCTGGGTTGGCTGGGTTTCAGAGGGGCGAAGTGACTCTCCCCAAGTCTCAGCCCCGGCGTGAGTCACCCTGCCTCAGAAAAAGCGGTCGCTTCTAGCCCGGCCGGCGTGGCTCAGTGGCTGAGTGTCAGCCTATGAACCAGAAGGTCACAGTTAATTCCTGGTTCAGGGCACATGCCCGGGTTGTGGGTTTGAGCCCTAGTATGGGGCGTGATGGAGGTAGCTAATCAATGATTCTCTTTCATCACTGATGTTTCTATCTCTCTCTTCCTCTCTGAAATCAATAAAAGAATATATTTTAAAAAAAGAAAATGCTGCCTTTTCTAAGAGCCTGGGCTTGGGAAGGGAGGCTGCGGGTATTAGGAAACCCTAACACCTCCAAGGAGCTACCCAGAACTCTGAAGCTGGGGAGGCTAAGGAGCGGGATGGGCCCCAGGAAAGTCTGAGGACTCGTTATAATCAGCCGAGATGGACAAAAACACTGAACTTGGCCCCAAAGCAATTCCTCCAAGCCCCCTGCCCCTGCCTTAGCCCCGGGTTGGACTGGCTGCCCTGGGCCGGCCACCCGCTCCTGCCTCCTCACCTCTGGTCTCACCACCTCCTTCTTGTTTCCCCTCATGCCTCCCCTTGCTTTTACTTTTTCTGTCAAGTTCTGCCATCTAACCCCTCCCCTAATTTAATAGGTTTGTCTCATTATTTTGATTAATCATATTAACTCATGTTAATTAAGAGAGAGATTTAAGCAATGACAGAGGTTAATGGAATCAGCCCCTGTTCTTCTCTGGCTTTTGTTGCGGTCCTGACAGGCCCAGGAAGAAAAGGGACAACGGAGCGTGGGCGGGACCCAGCCCGGGACCAGCCAGCGAGCCTGCGAGGAGGGAGGGGAGAGAAAGGTATCGCAGAAGCCATCAGCTCCCAATCAGAGCCTCCTGCTAATTGAATGTCTGATTTTATTAATGATGGAATTTATAAAGGTCCTTAAGAAAAGAAAAGAATTTAGTCAGTTCAGCAGTTAGCCGTGAAAATTAATGCAGAGGATATAAGTGGCCGTTGTATTTGTCTTCCCCTTTCTCCCTGGTGGAGGGGGATGAAACTGGGCATACCGCCTCCGACGTCCTTTCCCTTTCGGGGCTCTTTCTTCGGTGTTGGAGAAGCAGAGGGATGGGCCTGGGGCCTCCCACTGATGCTGTTCGCAGGAACGCTAAACGCACCTGCTTTATTCCGGACTCCGTGTTGAGCACCTTCAGGGAGCCTCCCTGTTAACTCCTGGTCACAGCGCAGCCAGGTCCCCTTTTACAGAGGCCACAACGGAGGCTCCGAGGTGTTTGGTCACTTGTCCAGGTTTCACAGCTGGAGAGCCGCGCTCCAGGCTTCCCACCGAGCCCCTGACTTTCATGCCAGTGAGGTTCCCAAGGAGCATGCGTCATCGTTCCCCTCGTGTTCAATTGAAGAGAAGGCTTTGAGATCAGGGGTTGCCTGTCTGGTCCCAGTGGCTTCAGTTCTAGGGAGGAGCTGAGACATCCTGGCACAGGCCCCATTGGGAAGGATCCCCATGGGGTGGGGTGGGGGGGCGGACGGGAGAAGAGGCAGGCATGGAAGGCAGATGTCGGGAGCTCTGTTCTTGGCAGGTTGAGTTTTCCTGGGATGGCTTCACCTGCTCTGACAAGCGCATCTTCTCGTCTTCCACGAAGTCCCAGGGCTGAGAGGGCTGATATTACAGGTTTTATTAAGTATAATATTAATAAAACTTTCTGAGGCTGGTAGTAAGTGTATGCCCCAGAAAGTTACATTGAAGTCCCAACCTCTGGAACCTGTGAGTATGACCTCATTTGGAGAGAGGGTCTTTGTGGATATAATAAAATTATGGTCAAACTGAATTAGGGTGAGCCCTGGCCCAAATATGCCTGGTGTCCTTATACAAAGAGGAGAGGGACACAAACACAGATACACGGGGAAGAAGGCCATGTGAAGACGGAAGCAGGGATTAGAGGGATGCTGCCATGGGCCAAGGAGTGCTGGAGGGGCAGGGAGGGACCTTCCCCTGCAGGTTTCAAAGGAAGCCTGGCCCTGCCAACACCTTGCTTATGGACTTTGCGACTCCAGACCTGTGAGAATCCATTTCCGACGTTTCAGCCACTCAGGTTGTGGTCATTTGGTATGCAGCTCTTGGAGAAAGACTGAGTGGGTCTGAACCCCTTTTACTTGCTGGCTGATGCTTCTTCAGCTTAAGATTTTGATTCCCTGTTAAAGTGCAGAAAACATGTTGTAGGCTGCCATCGGTCCTTTACAGGTAATTGCAAGGAAAGTGCGATGGGTGGCACATCCTGGCATCACACAGGGCAAATGCCACTCTGAGTGTAACCTTGATCCAAGCCTGCCTGGGGAAGCCCTCACCACCACCGCTGGAACACCTGGTTCCCAAACCCGGGTCTTCTGAGCATCTGTCCTGAGTGCTTTTCTCTCAGACTTTAGGGATGTCCATGAGCTCTTTGTAGCTTGTAAAAAAATTCTCACGAGGGTGTCAACAGCTCCTTGGGTTTCTCATTACCTATCAGAATCTGCAGATTTTGGTGTCAGGGTTCTGGTCCTTTCCCCACGACATGAATGCCCCTCATCTAACCTCCTGACTTCCAAAAACTATCCAAGGTCAGCCCTGCATCTTTTCTAGCTCCACCTCTTAAAGGACCAGAAGTGAAATCTGGCAATGTGGCAAAAGTCATTGGAGTTTTCATGAAGACCTACGAAGGCCCGGCTTGAGGATGTAACACAGGAATGTGTCTCCAGCTTCTACAGGGCCCTCACCGCTTAAGCTGACAAGCGGTTGCAGGGCCATCTGTCGTCTCTGCATATTTCCAGTTACTGAGAAAGGAGCTTAACAGAAGAGAAGGGAGAAAGGCACCGTTCCTCGTGAAGGGCCAGGTCGTCATCCATGCCAGAAGCGGAAGTGTAGGTCCTAGTGTTTCACAGTCCTTGCTACTTTAGCGGACGAGTCTACCTGGACCATGGCAGCCCCAAGACCAAATTTGGGAATTATTGTTCTAAGGGATGTGTGCTGGGGCCCGGATTCAGTGTCTTTCCTCCGTCGTTGTGCCTGATGCCAAGTACAGACTTAAAAAAAAAAAAATGCAGGGTGAACTTGCAAACCAAGGACAAGTGGAAAGAAAGCATCTTGATAGCTTGTCCTCTTTGAAGAACTCGATGTTCCTAGGTTTTCGTTTCTGTTGCTGTGAATCCTCACCCAAGGATATTTTTCCCATTGATTTTTAGAGAGAAGAGAAGGGAGAGGGAGAGACAGAGAGAGAACATCAATGTGAGAGAGGAACATTCATTGGTTGCCTCCAACATGAGCCCTGACCAGGGCTGGGGATCCAGCCTGCAATCCAGGCAAGTGCCCTCGACCAGGAACCTTCAGACTGAAGGTCGATGCTCTGTCCACTGAACCAGCATGGCTAGGACATTGGGTTTCCATTATTGCATGAAGAGACCTGCATTGAAGTTTCAGCTTTTTAATTTGTCAGCTGTGTAGCCGGGTCAAGACTCTTAGTCTTTCTAAGCCTTTATGTTTTTTAGCATCCAATGAAGGAGCATCACAGTTGTCTAGCATGGTAGTTGAGAGTGTGTAGGGATCCTGGGACCAGGTTGTTCTGCCACTTACAGCAAGATCACTGGGCAAGTCTTTTAGCTACTCTGAGACTCGGCTTTCTCATCTGCAAAATCGGGATAATAAAACTCAAAGCATGATCGTGAGGTTTAAGTAGATTGCTACATATGAAACACTTAGAACAATACCTGGCCCAGAGCAGGTGTTAGCAGGTCAGTCGTAATCCCCCTGACCCCTGCTGGACCTGCCTTGCTACATCTCCCTCCCTCCATGCTCTGGTAAAGAGCAGTTCCTCCCTCTGGGCGCCAATCCTTTATTTGCCCAATTGTTCAAATAGGCAATAAATATGCGTTTACAAACAGAAATTTATTGGTGAGGAAATATCTGCGCCGTTGGCCTTGCAAGATCACATATGCCCAGAATATTGTTCCTTTTGCCTTGACGGTGAAGTAGTAAATTAACAGCCTGTGAGCTGAGGCGTGGGCCCTGCAGCCCCCCCAACTCCCCCGGGGGGGGTGTTTTATAAGTGACGCCTCTCCTCCCCAGTCAATGCACCTCCTCATTTCCTCTTCTATGTGTGTGAGGTCTGAGAGGGTTCCAGGGAACAGAAAGGCAGGAATCACCTAACAGATACCACGGAGGTTGCTCGAGGTGAGGTGGGAGGCTCTGATGACCCCCTTGTTAGACAGGGTGAGTGAATGAGTGGCAGAGAAGGGCATGGGCATGGGGACCCGGGGCATTTGTCTCCCCTGCCACCCCCCCCCCCCATTCTTCTGGTAACAGCATCTGATTTTCCTCTGGGAAATACCCATCCCGCCCCAGCACCAGGGGAATGAGCTGAATGAATCCCAGTTGGTAGTCAGCACATTTCATCTGGTTTGGTTTGGTTTGTAGAAACAACTACTTCCTCCTCCTCTTCTTCTTCTTCTTCTTCTTCTTCTTCTTCTTCTTCTTCTTCTTCTCTCTGCTTCTCTCCTTCTTCTTCTCCTCTTCTTCCTCCTCTCCTCTTCCTCCTCCTCCCTTCTCTTCCTCCTCCTTCTTCCTCTTCTCTTTCCTCTCTTCCTCTCCCCCCCCTCCCTCCTCCCCCCCCTCCTCCTACTTCTTCTTCTCCTCCTCTTCCTCCTCCTTTGTCTTCATCTTTGTCTTCTTCTTCTTAAACCTCTCCCTTAGTCCTAACAGCAATTTTGTCATGCATGATTACCCCATTATATTCTATATAATTATAGATGAGGTTTTATGCCTTTGAGGATGGCTTTTGTATGCAAGAAATAGTTATTTACAGTTTTAAACACCAATGCACAATAAACTAAAATTATACATTAAAAGCCCCAATTTCCCCATAGGCTTTCCCCCCATTGTTTTTATTATGATTGAACAAAACCACATAACATAAATTTTACTGTCTTAACCGTTTTAAAGTAATTAATATTAAGTAGATTTGCATTGATGTAAAAGAGATGTGCGGACTTTTTCGTTGTGCAAATCTGCAACTCTATACCCATTAAATAGCTCCCCTTTCCCACCTCCCAGGCCCCAGAACCACCATCCTGCCCCTGTTTCTGTGATATTGAATACTCTGGGTACCTTATGTAAGAGGAATCCTAAAATTTTTGTCTTTGTGACTCACTTATTTCCTTAAGGTTTACTCGTGTTTTATGACAGGATTTCTCCATAACCTTTTAAGACCAACTTACACATCTTATTATTCTGTTTATAAGTCTGTTTAAAAATATTGTTTTATTATAACAATCATTTTAAAGACCCTTGAGTTCTATTTTGCCCCATTACAAAATCCAGTTCATTAAATACTTTTGAGTATTTTATACTGCATTTGTAAATGTACTATATTTTATTTTCTCAAATATTTCCATTTCCTAACAATAAAACCTTCCCAAGTACTTAAGTAATTCTCAAAAATCTATGAAATTAAGCTAATAAAGTGAGTATACATTTCTCTTAAATGTCCCAATACCGTACAATGTAAAATCCCAGGTCTTAAATCAATTATGTAACTACTATATACATTTTAAATTGGACTAGAAAGTTGTTATGCCAAAGGTCAAAATCCCTTAACCTTTGCAAGTGTATAGGATATAAAATTTTACAGATTCATTAATTCAACAAATATTAAAATGGAATTTTGAGTTACCAATTTCCCTGGAGTTGAATGATGGATGTCCCTTGAAAGGAATGACATGCAGTTACCTGAGGTTACTGATGTCTGAGATTTCTCCAGGATTCTACCTGGATTCCAGGTCATGCCCCTTTGGGGATATACTAACTCTTATTTATGGTTCCTATAAGGTTGATGGCTTCACGACTCCCAAAGAGGTGGAGGTGAAGTCCAGTCCTCATATATCCATATTACTTGCATTCCTGGAAGCCAGCAAATCCCAGTTAGGTGTTACAGGATTAGATCTTCCTTTCTTTTTTTAGTCTCTCAAGTTTTATATATGTCTTTTTTTTAATTTATTTTATTTATTTATTTTTTAAGGCAAGAGCTTAATTAAAGTCTGCATTCTTTTTATATCATTCCTACCTCTTTAATGTACATACAGATGTTAGGTATGCTGATATAATATTGGATTGAGTGTTGGGTATTTTGGATACCCCACTTGGTTTTGTCTGCCTTGCAGTTACATCATGTGAGGTCATTGTACTGACACAGGTAAGAAAACTGAGGCACAGAAAGATTAAATGAACTCCTCTAGTGCTTGCTATGAATCAGGGAAGTAGCCAGAATTGAGTATAAGATGCTAATGGTCTTTCTATTGCCACATTGCAAATCACATAAGTTAGGCACTCATAAGTTAGGCTAGAGAGTTGAAATGACCACTAGTGGCCTGGTGCACTAATTTGTGCATATTGAAAGAAACTTAATTAGAAGAAATATTTTAATACCACTATTCACTCTTTCACTATAATAAAAGTGTCAAGCAAATTCATGATCAACAATGACAGATCAAAACACAACGTGTGTGATTGGTATCAGAGAGAGCTTTATATGTATCACATATGCATGAGTCAACTTAGCCTTTATATATTAAGAATAAACTTGCTTTATTAGATCTGCTTTCTGATTTAGCTAAACTTTTTTCAGCTCAACGAAGCACCCCAACTTCTCTTCCAGATAATTGTCAGCAACACAGAAGTAAATATCAACATGAAGCAATTATTATTGTAGATCATGCAGGGAGAACAAAAGGTAAAATGTTTTCCTGCAGCAGTGTTTGACTATATTTTTCACAGTGAGAAAACCTGAAGTCATTTTCAAGGTCCACCATTTCTTACTTCTTTTCCGTCGGGTTACATTTCTAAGCTTCCTAAATCTCCATTTTCCAGTGAATGAAAAGAAAATAGGATTCCACCGAATTTCCTATCTACCTACTCCAGGACTTCTGTGAGGATCAAATGAGATGAGGCATGGAAAAATGTTACGTAGACATTTGGTTAAAGTGTAAAATGTTTGCACCTGGCTATAAAGCAAGTCATGCTCCTGAGTTGAAGAAACTCCAAGGAGGCTAGTCCCTAGGGAGAGGAAGCTGGACATTGCTACGTGGCATTACCCAGTGCCCACAGCCACTGTTTCTGGGATGGGCTGAGTTGTAGGCTGGATTTTGTGCCATTGGGGTCTCGGCAGCATTGGCTTTGATTTGATGAGGTGTCATTCAGAGTGGTGGCAGGATCTGTGCCCCACTTGAGGGAAGCTGAGAGTTGCTTTGTGGGGACCAGGTCTGTGATGCCATTTCTCTGTATATAGCCAGTGCGTGACACACCAGCTCCTGTGTTGAGTGTCTGCCCCCAGTGGTCAGTGCACATTATAGTGAACTGTCAGACAGTTGGACACTTAGCATATTAGCCTTTTATATATATAGATACTCTCTGCCCTGGTCAGGTGGGTCAGTTCGTTGGAGCATCGTCCCATGCACCAAAAGGATGACTATTTGATTCCTGACCAGTGCACAAACTAGGTTGTCAGTTTGATCCTTGGTGAGGGTGCATATAAGAGGCAATCAATTGATGTTTCTTTCTCTCTCTCAAAAACAATAAGACATATTCTTGAGTCAATAAAAAAGAAAAAGAACTACACTGTCAGTCAATCAGCAAATATTTATTAAGGTTGTGTATGACCGAAACCGGTTTGGCTCAGTGGTAGAGCATTGGTCTGCGGACTGAAAGGTCCCAGGTTCGATTCCGGTCAGGGGCATGTACATTGGTTGCGGGCACATCCCCGGTAGGGGGTGTGCAAGAGGCAGCTGGTTGATGTTTCTCTCTCATCGACGTTTCTAGCTCTCTATCCCTCTCTCCTTCTCTCTGTAAAAAATCAATAAAAATATATTAAAAAAAAAAAAAAGGTTGTGTATGAACCAGGCTTCTTCCCTGGTGGAGTTTATAGCCTGGAGGAAACCCATGAGGTGACTTAACCCACTCTGAGAGGTCAGGAGGCTTTCCAGAGTGGACCTGAAGAAAGGTCAAAACTTACTAAGTATGGGAGTCAAAGTATCCCTGGGATAGGGGTGGGGGGAAGTCTGTGGAAGCTTTGTTCTCTGTGATACTTTTCTGCTTTTCAGATAATATGTTGATAGGACAGTTAAGATCATAATAATGTTAGAAGAAATATTAGAAGAAAAAAATGTTAGAAGAAAGGGCATAAAAACCAAATACACAGAGAAAAGCTAGTCAAATTCTAGTTCTTTTTAATGTGCTCATTTCCCTGCCAAGGCCGACCAGGGCCTGCTCCCCCTCCATTCTGCCTTCGGTTGACCTTCCCACATGTTAAAATGCTAAAACCCGCCTCCTACCGCTGATTGGCAGGTGCCACAGACTTCCCCACAGAAGAAAAGCAAAATGGCCATTCTTACCTTCCTTCCTTTCTTTCTCCTTCCTGTTTCTTGGGAGTCACCTTTCTTGAGCTTCTACTAAATGCCAAGCACTAGCCTTGTGAATTTAAATATCATAATACTGTACTTGCACTTATTTCCTGCATCAAATAGGAATCTTTGAGCAGAAATACTCCTTAAGCAGTTTCTTCTTATGAAGTTCCCATGTATTCCACCTTCAGATTTTAAGGCCTCATTCGTCAGATAGATAAACACGCACACAAGAGCATGCATGTGTATTAATGAGGCCTCTGCATGGAAAACAAATGAGGAAGAAATGTCAAGAGAGCCTTATCAATTGGGGTATCTGAGTATCTATAGAGAGAATCCAACCCCTGACTGCAAGCAGATAAGGGAGGAGAGAAGCAATGATAAAGTAGAAAACCTTGCAATATTTTACTCTGTATGAAGCCAGGTGGTGAGTGCGTATCTACAGTACTTTCTGGGGTGGAATTCCATTTACAAGCCCTCCCCATCCTGACACATGTGTACACATGTGTACCTAGGATTGTATGGGACTGTCCTTGGTTCCAGGAATGTGTGTGGCCCGGCAGCCCACTGTCGAGGTGGGCAGCATCCGCGATCTTCCGAGCCCATCCATATGCATGCGCGTCTACATCCCAGCAGCGGCCGGCATCATTCATTTCCAAAACCAGCATGCATTCATTTTCATAACTTTTTGTTCCATTACAATATTAATGGGACTATCAATGGGAAAGGACAAGAGAAGCATTTTTAATGTTTATCTGACAGTTGCAAATTTCACTTGAGGTTGTTTACTGGGATCTGATTGTTGGCAGAGAGGAGCAGGAGAGGCGGCAAGATTAATGGGATTGCAGGAAGAGGAGATGTATTTATGGGCCTTCTGAACACCATCTAAGAGTAATAAAAAGTCCTGCCGCACTCTTCCCCAAGTGAGACTGAAGAAGTTTCAAACGCTGAGAAATGAGGGCTTGTTTTAATTAACTTCCATCTAATCCAGGTGGCCTGTTCAAAGTGAATCATGTTGCATTTATGTCTCAGTCTATTAAAAATTAGATGGCCGACTCCCATCCCCCACCTATCATCTCTTTCTGTCTCTCTCTACCCCACCCCTACCCCCTCTGGCCCTGGGCTGCCGTCATCCTGGCTTACCATATTTTTTTCTTCTTTCTTACATTCCTGTGCAATCTTAAGGAGAGAGGACCTGGTGGGCCTTTGACCAGGAGGATGGAAGAAAGGAGGAGAGGGGTGTGTCAGTTGACTTTGACTTGGGTAGAGGGGCTTCAGGCTTCCCCTGGAACTTCCCTTTGGGCTCCTGGCTGCTGAGGTCTGAAGCTACTTGGCAATGGGCCCCAAGATCCTCCCCTTCCAACTCACCCCACCCAGAGATCCTGTGAAAGTCAGCTTTCAAAGGGGTTGAGATGCATAGGAGGACCCATCTCTGACGCTTGGGGAAGAGGTCTGGCTGTGGAAAGAGACCTTCCCTGGACAGGCCCCAGTGACACCAGCTTCTTCCAGGGCCTGCTGTGACCACCTGCTGGCTGAGCCCTCCAGCCTAGGGTCCACAGTAGGATTGCCAGTTGAAATAAGAATGCCCAGTTACCTTAGAACTTCAGGTAAACAAGGGATAGTTTTTGTTGTTGTTGTTGTTTTTGTGTGTGTGTGTCTATGTCCTAAAAATCTCATGGGACATAGTTATACTAAAAAGGTTGTTGTTGTACTGCCCCAGTCGCCTAATGGATAAAGCACTGGCCTCCTAAAAAGGTTGTTGTTTATCTAAAGTTCAAATTTAAGTGGTATTCTATATTTTTATTTGCTGTTTGGCAACCCTCTCAGGGGACGAATCCCCAGTCAGTGGAATTGTTATGGTTCCAGATTTGGGCACTCTATTGCCTATGTTCAGAATTGAATTGCTAGTCATTTTGCCTTTCTGACCTCAGTTTTTTCATCTATTAAATGGGGATAGCAACATTATTTATTTGTAGGAATAGGATAAAGATTATCTTAAATTAAGTGTGCCCAGTACTTAGAACAATGATAGGGCCAGATGAGAGTAAATATTTTAATCTTGCCTAGCCAGTTTGGCTCAGTGGATAGAGCCTCATACTGTGGACTGAAGGGTTCTGGGTTCCATTCCAGTCAAGGACATGTACTTTGGTTGCAGGCTCTTCCCTGGCCAGGGTACTGGTCGGGATGCGTGCAGGAGGCAACCAATCAATGCGTTTCTCTCACATCAATATTTCTCTCTATCTTTCCCTCTCTCTTCCACTATCTCTAAAAATCAATGGAAAAATATCCTCAGGTAAGGGTTAAATACATATAATAGGCTTTGCCAGCCAGCCAGCCTCTTTCGCAGCCACACAGTAGTGGGGAAGTCACTGTAGACAATACTGGAACAAACGGGAGTGAATGTGTTTCAGTGAAACAAGAGTTACAAAAACAGGAGGTGGGCCCGTTTGACCATGAGCTGAAATTTGCTGAGCCTTGACTTAGAACAGTGGCTGGCAGATAGGAAGTGCTTCTTAAGAGCTACCATTGTTATACGTACCTGGCCAGGGATGCTCACTAGTGTGGCCTGAGCATTGGTCACTTCCTAGTTGCTTGTCTACTGAGCTGACATTCCACAGGTGAGATTCCGCCTTTTGGTCTTGAACTCTGGAAGAAGTCTCTCCTTAGGCTTCTCCTGTGGTGTGTGGGCTCTTCCTGGCACCGAGCATTGTTAAGAGTACTTAGGCTTGTCAACCTTGGGCAGCAGGTGACGTCCTGTAGGCCATCTGCTCTCATACTCACTCACAGAGGAAAGTGCTGTTAGAATCTGGCTGCTGGAGCTTGGGAGTGAATCACGAGCTCATCCGGGGCTCAGCAGCAGTCAGGGCATTGGGATGCAGGCCCCCAGTTCCTCGGCTGTGGCATTGCATGTCAGAAGCCCCTCCTCGCACCAATGGGAAGGGTCAGTATTTTCCAAGACAGGGCTGAGACAGCAGAACAGGACAAGTGCAAGGTTGGCAGGAAGGGATGAGAGAGAGGTGGGATCAGAGGAAGTAAATGGGCTTAGAAGTGTGGATGGAAAATTGGAGGGAAACATTCAGAGACTCAGTTTTGTCCAGAGCAGTACAACCTCCCAGCCTTGAGTCAAGGGGCACCCAGAGCAATTACCTCCCACCCTCCGGGCACTGTCTGGAGGGCCTAGGACAGCAGAGGGTATGCTGCCAGGTTTTTCTCAAGCTTACACCACTGGACTGGGGTGTGTGCACCCAGATTGTCTGTCTTCCTCCAGCTCATCCTTCTCCAAGGCAGGCTTGTCTAGAACTAAACACATCCTGGGAGTCAGAAAAGCAACTGATGTAGCAGGTATAGGACACAGGTCTGCCAGCTTATCACTCCCCCAGCCCCGCCTCCCACCCACTCTGTGGAGCCCACAGAAGGAGCCCTGGTGCCAGGGAGGACACAGGCTCCAAAGTCAGACCTGGCTGCCCACATCAGGTGTGCGTCTCCCTGCCTCAGATTCTTCTCTTGTAAACAGGGGCGAGGATGCATGATTCTGGAGCCAGTGGAGGTTTTGCATGAACAGCAACCGGACTAGCCCACTGCAGAACCCGGATCAGGAGCGGCGGGGCTGGTCCCATGCCCTTCCCTCTCTCGCTATAGATGCCGTCAGGGCAATGACCTTGTAGGAGGGATCTCCAAGCTTTCTTGACAGATACCTGAGCTTACCAGGTGTTTCTTCTACCCAGCAACCTAGGGGAACATGAAAAGAGGAGTCAAAATCTTGGGGTAGTTCTCCCCTCTGTCACTGACTAGCGGTGTGGGCAGAGCCAGCCACTCAGCTTGCCCTTCAGCCTCGTCATCTAGCAGATGGTAATTGAA
Organism: Pipistrellus kuhlii; assembly: GCF_014108245.1. Classification (NCBI taxonomy): domain Eukaryota; kingdom Metazoa; phylum Chordata; class Mammalia; order Chiroptera; family Vespertilionidae; genus Pipistrellus; species Pipistrellus kuhlii. Next base: position 10,388,408 of record NW_023425404.1, read on the forward strand.
AAGAGTTTTCATCTTACAATGACCCTCCAGTCATTTTGGGGACTCCAGTAAGAACAGAGCCGGGTGAGTATGTAGGTGCTGGAGTCAGACATCAAGGTCACAGCCAGCTCTGCCTCCAGCCAGACTGTGTGCTTCAGTAGAATGTCTCCTCTGCAAAACGGTTGTAAGAACGGCACTGAACTTCCCAGCCACTGGGAGGGTGCTGCGTACAAAGGGCTTAGTCTGGAGTCTGAGAGTAAGCTCTCCGTGTATGTACGATTACACCAGCACTTATTTGTGTTGGGGTTGATGGGCATTTGGATCATTTCTCATTTATGCTGTTATGATAAGGGTTGCTACGAAGATTCTTATTAGGTGTATCTCTGGAACAATGTGCAAGTGTCTTTACAGTATGTGCCAACCATGGAATGTTGGGTGGTAGAGTGTGTATATGTTCAGCTTAGTAGTCATCACTGAATGGCTTTTCCAAAGTGGTTGTACCAATTTACACAGCCACTAGCATCAAGTTACTCATAACACTTGATGTTGTCAGACTTCCATTTTTGCCAAGTTACCAGGTATGAAACGGTGACTCGTTATAGTTATAATTTGCATTTTGCTGATTACAAGTGATTTAAGGGCTGTTATGCTTATGGGCTATTTTTTATTTCTTTCAGTGTGTGTTCCATTTTCATATTCTTTGCCCAATTGTTTTCTCTGATAGATTCATATGCTTTCTTTGTGTGTTCTAGATAGTCATCCTCTACTAGAATTAGTTCTCCAGATTACAAGTATCTTCTGGGTTGTGGCTCATCTTTTCTTTCTCACAAGGGTATCTTTTGGTGAACAAAAGATCCTGATCTATATATATATATATGCTAGGGGCCCATTGCAGGAAGATTCCTACAAGTGGCCACTGCTGCGGCCCACCCCACTGGCCTGAGCTTCCCTCTGGCAGCCGGTTTGCTTTCCCCTTTCCCTCTCTCTTCCTTCTATGCTGTCTTCAGTCTTCACTCCTCTCTCCCTCAGCGTATGCAAATTAACTGCCATCTTTGTTGAGTTACTTTGCATACTCACTCTGATTGGTTGTGGGTATAGTGAAGGTATGGTCAATTGGCATTTTTCTCTTTTATTAGTGTAGAGACAGCTATTATGCAAAGTGTCCCCTTGGGAGTTTGACCAGAAGATCAGGAGTTTGATCACTCGCTATGACGTGCACTGACCAGGGGTAGTGCAGAATGAAGGAAGGCCCCCGCCAGCAGCCAGCAGCTGGGGAAGAAAGACCCCAATCAGCCCTGATCGCCGGCCAAACCTAGGGACCCTACCTGTGTATGAATTTTGTGTCCCAGGCCTCTAGTGTGAATATAACAATCATTTCCTTTAAGGTTTACACTCCTTGGTCTAAGGGAATTGTTTTCTATACTGGGGGCATAGAGAGAGTCTCATTTTTTCTGGTTTCTTCATTCAAGATGCCATCTTCTGGTAGGAAGACATCCCAAGGCTCCCACTGATGGGTTTTCTCCCCATTGGATTCTCTCCCATCTCAAACTGATCATACCTTCTTCGTAGCTCTGAACCTTCTCCCCCACTGTGATCAGGTACTGCATCTACCCTGATGGGTCACGAGCAGGGACTTTAGATCACTGAGTTCTAACTTTTCAGCTCTTGTAGTACCTGGCATGCTAATCTCTCATCCCTCCTCCTCCTCCTCCTCCTCCTCCTCCTCCTCCTCCTCCTCCTCCTTCTTCTTCTTCTTCTTCTTCTTCTTCTTCTTCTTCTTCTTCTTTTACTTCTTATCTCATTTTCCTTTACCTCCGACTCTGAAGCACTGGGTTCTTAACCAGACCTGCACACCTTGTCAGGCTTTCTGACTTAATTATTCTGGGTGGGCCCTGGTATTCATGTTTTTTTAAAAAGCTCTTCTGGCCGAAACCGGTTTAGCTCAGTGGTAGAGCATCGGTCTGTGGACTGAAAGGTCCCAGGTTCGATCCGGTCAGGGGCATGTATGTTGGTTGCAGGCACATCCCCGGTAGGGGGTGTGCAAGAGGCAGCTGGTTGATGTTTCTCTCTCATCGATGTTTCAAGCTCTCTATCTCTCTCCCTTCCTCTCTGTAAAAAATCAATAAAATATATAAAAAGCTCTTCCAATGATCTCCTGTATGGTCAGGGTTTTGAGAACCACTGCTCTGTAGCTTTGTGGAAAAGTTAGGCTTCAGCATAACAAGCCAGCAGTAATTTGTTAGGAGGCACACTAGTCCATAGGAGTCACAAGGTCAAGTCGCCCCCACAGGGACAGAAGAGGCAAAACTACTCTGTAGTTTTGTGAAAAAAGTCACTCTCCAGCGTCTGCCCTCTGCAAAGCAGACCCATTTCTCACCCTCTTACCACAGCCCCAGGCCCAAATAACAAGCCAGGAGGGATCCCTGGGATACTGAGCCTCAGGCTCCAGAAGTCCCTAGAAGGTGGCCTGCCAAGAGCTCGTCCAGTCTTCACCCACGGAGGCTGCCATATTGGCGCATTCAGTTGCCACGGATGGGAACCGGATGAGTGGGAGGGTAACGAGGAAGTTTGGAAGGGGGGCAGATGATACAAGTGCCATCTGCAAGAAAGGCAGAGGGAGAGAGGGAGAAGCAAAAGAAATACATTTTGGAAAGCGCCGAAGTTTTGACAGGAATCTGCCTCCTGCCCCCTCCCGCTCCCATCTGTTTTGGAGAGATGTACGTGCACCCGTGTTCCCAGGTGCATGGCCGGTGGGCAGCCTCTTTGGAATTCTGTGAACTGGCCATCTGTCGGCCCGTAATAAATGATAGCTATAAAAGAAAGCGATTGTGGCGCCGATAGGGGGAGAGGCATTTGTTTATATTCTTATAATATGTATCAGATGGAATAGAAATTATCACTTAAAATTGACAAATGGAGAGCAGGGTTCCTTGGAGAGGGAGTCAGGGACACAGCAGCGGGGATGGGACCACGGGCAAACTTTATTTGACCAAGTGTCAGGGACCAGCACAGCCCCAGAGGTCCCAGAATCCACCGGGCCTCTGAGGGTGAGGACCCAGCTTCCAGCCTTCTCGGGATGTCTTGGGTGTGCACTGGGCGAATGCGACTTAGCTGGTGGCTGTATGAGTCACCCTCCCGCAGTTAGGGAAGGGGGAGGGGTGTCTCTGAGATACCCACAGAGCTAGCTTTGGCTCCTCTGTCCCTGTGGGGGCTACTTGACTTGTGACTCCTATGTATGCCCCCTAACAAATGACTGCCTCCCTACATGATTTTTCCTTTTCTAGCCCGTGGTGTGAAGCCTGCCAGCTGGTGTCTGTCTTTCTGATTTTGCCTGGCTCTCCCCCATTCCTCGGCCCCCAGCTTGCCTTGTTCCCTGCCTCCTTCACCCCCCACCCTCCACCCCCAACAGCAGCATGCTTACTTGGTGGTTCCTGGGGCTCTCACGTCCCATCTCTGGTGTAGTGCCGGTGCCTCCTGCTGCCCAGCCCAGCCTGAGGAGCATTGAGAGCTCACCTCTTCCACAGGCAAGCAAAGGTTTGAGTCGCTGCTGCGTCCCCACCTCCTCCCGCTCACACACCTCGGCTAACACCTCTAGCCTCCTCTGCTCTAAAATGGGATGTTTTTCCCAAGTCCCAGAATAATAAGATTTGATATTGATAGATTGCCAACCACTTTTTTAATACCCTCTAGGATAGACAAGGAAAGTTTTATTCCCCCACCCACCCACCATCTCCCAGTTGGGAAATTGAGTTACATGGTCAAGGCCACATATTAGGGAGGGCAGGGTCATTTCTTGCAATCATTTTTTTACTCCTGATTAGTATTTATAGGGCAACCAGAAAGCTTATTCTAGTTTTCATCCCCCCCCCTTTTTGATAACCTAACTGTAATTATAGATTTATATAAACATAGAAATACTTTCATATATTAAGCACAAGTCTATATACTAAACATATTTGTGTATTTAATGCTCACCTCCAGTCCTAGTCACAGTTACTCCAGTAATTTTGATCCTTAGCTCATTTTAGTAGATTCCTCGGGAGGGGTTCGTGGGGATTACTTGGATGTTGAAAAGTGTGTGTGCAGCCTTTATACTTGATTACCAGTTGGTATGGACATAACATCCTTCACTCTTCCTTTCCTGGAATAGCTTTTATATATTGATTGAAATTTTTTTTTATGCATAAAGCATTGCTGTTGAAAAGCCTGATGATAATTCGATGTTTTTCCTCCTATTTGTGACTTGGCCTGTTATGGGGGTGGGAGGTGTGTGTGACGATAGGTCTGTTCCCTTGCTCTTGCTTAAGGGAAATGTGTGTTCCTGGACTGTGAGGAAGGGGATACAGGCAAGATGCCTTTCCTAATTTTTTTGCTCCAGATCTTGCTCTTCATGGTTTTGTTGAAGTGATAAAAAAAAAACAAACAGAAGCTGTTTCTTTCTGAGACCTCAGTTTCTTCCTCCCTCTCCCACCCCTCTGCTGCCCCCTTTGACCTCCAGAACCTCCAATAGAGCTAAGATGGCGGACACGTTCTGCAGTTGCACTGTCCAACACAGGAGCCACACCCTGGAATCCACCAGCCACGTGTGACCGTCAGGAGTGTGCAATGTGATGAATGCAGCAAAAGAATTAAATACTAAAAGTTAATTCTCGCCGAAACCGGTTTGGCTCAATGGATAGAGCATCGGCCTGCGGACTGAAAGGTCCCGGGTTCGATTCCGGTCAAGGGCATGTACCAGTAGGGGGTGTGCAAGAGGCAGCTGATCGATGATTCTCTCTCATTGATGTTCCTAATTCTCTATCCCTCTCTCTCCCTCTCTGTAAAAAAATCAATAAAATATATTTAAAAGTTAATTCTCATTAGCGTGAATGTCAAATGCCATAGGTGGCTCGTGGCTTCCATAGTGGACGGTGCAGAATTCCAGATCGTCTCTCTTTTATCACTGGCAGTCCTAGTCCTCCTCAGTTTGAACTCTCCAACCAGGAGATGCCCCTCTGTGTGGGGCTCTGATCTGAAAGGGAGCCCTCATCTTTGTTTTAACAGTTATCATGTTTAGATGGCTCCAGGGTGCCCTCCCCTGCAATTCAGGGTCTGCCAGATCCCTCCCAGCTTAGCTGCTCCTTTCGCATTGGCCTGGGTGCCTGCTGCTGGGTGGGAGGGTCTCTAGCTCTCACAACCATCAGAAGCAACCTGGCCTTGTCTCTGTTTCCTCTGGCACAGTTGCTGATGCCATGCATGTCTTATTGCTATTGGGTGCTTGTTCTCACCCACTCTTATTTTGGGGGTTCATGGGATTTCTCCTCACCAATTTTCCTATAGACATTGCCTACAGATTTTTTATATTCTTAATAGTATTTTAAAAAATATTTTTTAAATTGACTCCAGAGAGGAAGGGAGGGGGAGAGAGAGATAGAAACATCAATGATAAGAGAGAATCATGGATGTGCTGCCTCCTGCAAGCCCCCGAGCATGTGCCCTGACTGAGAATCAAACTGTGATCTCTTGGTTCATAGGTTGACACTCAACCACTGAGCCATGCCAGCCAGCCAGATTTTTTTTGTATTGCTATCCTAGTTCCTTTGTCTGTTTCCTGAGAGAGTTCAGGAAAATCCAAACTGGAGTCATCGTCACATTTTTATTTTGAAACCTTGCCTGTGTGTGTATCTCAGAAATATAGCCATTCTTGTGAATTTTCTGGTGTTTGACTCCCAGCAAGAAAAGCCACATGTAGTGAAGAGCTTGGTGTGTGGAAAACACATAAAGAATATACGTTAAGTAAATGAAGGCTCTTAACAACACTAGATCCACTTTAGACACTCAGGCAGATTCTAATAGTGTAGCAAAAATCCCGGGACCCTGAGTAAAAAGTGGCAAAATGGACCTTTTGTGTAATGATAATTTACTGGCCAGGACTGGGTGGCATCCAAGACTTTGAAGCAAGGCAAGGGGGCTGACTCTAGCTGGCTCTGTGTGCCCTTGAGCCTCCTGCACACAGATCACCATATAGTGAACTTAATAAGTGAATGGCTGAGTGAATGAGTGGAAAACTTGAGGAGGCAAAGGGTGAGAGGCTGTGCTGGAGGAGGCCTTGGCCACGCTGGTACTGTAGTTCTCATATGGTCTTCTAAGTAGAAACAGCCTCAATGGGGCTTTTCTGGGCATTGACTCCTCACCCTCAAGCCTATTCTTATGAGGAGGTTCAGTCTATAGCTTCATCCTGGCCAGCTTGGTTTGGATCCCTCCTTGGTGCTCTCTGCAGAGATGATACTATCTTTATTTTGCCCTCGTATGAGAGGCCCTTTTATACCAGAGGTCCTTGGTTCTAGCAGCTGGGGTTCTCCAAGTCCCTACCAGCACTCACAGGGGGCCCTGACCTCCCAACCTTCCCGCTGCCCTCCACCCCAGCTCATCTCTAGGAAACCTCAGCGCTACCTTCTTTCCAATCTGATGTCCTTCCTTCAAACTCACCAACACACAGAGGAAAAGGACAAACTTGCCAGAAAGGTCAATCCCTTGAAAAGAGATTTCCTGGCAGCTCCACCCAGATGATCTCTTCTGATATCTCATGGCTCTTTCAGCTGTGAGGGAAGCTGGGAAATGTAGTTTCTTAGCCGCGCATCTTGCCATCCTCAACACTGTAAGGACTTTGTTAGTAAAGAAGGCTCTAACATCACCTAGTCTGCATTTGATGCTGATGCTAAGCACCTTACATACATTGCCTCATGGAACACGTATAACAACTCCGTAAGATGGAATATTATTTTTGTTTTCCATAAGGGGAAACTGAGGCATAAGGAGTTAAGTAATTTTCTCAAATGGCAGGGCCAGGATTTGGACTGAGTCAATGTATCTCCAGAGCTAGAGCCCTCACCTCTAGGCAATGCAACGCAGGGAAGCAGGGAGGCAGCCAGTCCTGCTTCAAGATCAAAAAGAACCCACTGGCATTGTTTGATGAGGGACAGCCCTGAGTGCTGTTGGGTTCCAAGTTTTCCCCCAGCTCAGGCTGTTTTCCACTTAGGTCCTCAGCCTGTCAGTCTGACTGCTTGGATTTCAGGGTCCCAGAACCCCTTCCCAACCCCCAAATCTACAGTCTCCGAGTCACAGCTGGTGGCCCTGGTGGAAGAGCTTGGCCTGTGGGTCAGGGAGGCCAGGTTCAAAGCCATGCCCTGAGAGGTCCCCACTTCTGAGGCTCACTGCCTCTCCATCTCCAGTGCCCAGTCCTCTCTCCTGTCCCTCCCTATCCCTCTTCCTATTGTTCTGTTTTTCCCTCTCTGTTTTTTTCAAAAACATTTCTTAATCCTTTCTTTAAAATAAAAGAAAGTCTTTCAGCCAAGACTTGGTTTTAATACACTCTCACTGTCCTCCTGCTCCTTTCATCCCCACTCTTCTCCCTCCTGCCCCCCCTTCTCCCACCCCACCCCCGCCCCCCTGGGGTTATTCCTCCATAGATGCTGACTCCCAGCCCCCCACCTGGCACCCAGCCACCCCCTGAGCTCACCACAGAGAGTAGGCCCACAGCCCACCAAGCCAGGGCCATAAACACAATGGAGCTGGCACGGCCCCCTCCCCAGGGCGGCAAGGCAGTCACTGACTAGCACTCACAGGCCTGGGTCCCCGCTCCCTTCGCGGTCTAGGGAGGAGGGAGCCCGGAGTGAAAGGGACTTTGCTTTTCCTTGGGAAGCTTTGCCTTCCACGTGCCCGCTGCAGGCCTCCTGCCCTGCTCCAGGCATTTGGCAGCTTGGGTTTTTGGCCCAAATGGGTCTCTCTCCTTCACTTAGCAAACACTAATTAATTAACAAGAATAATCATAATCGGTAGTACCTCTGAAGAGCTTGCGAGGCTGGCCTGCAAGGTGACTACAGCATTTGGGGAATGGAGGCTATGCGTTCTGCCATGGGTGGCTGGAGCCCCAAGGTAGGTCTCCTGTCTCCCCCTCTGCACCTCCTCAACCCCAAGGCTGTGATTTCTGGGTAAAAGTAACCAAATTCAGCTAACTTTTCTGGAAGGGGAGTCGGAGCCACCAGCCACAGGCAGAACCATGCTCAGTCCCAGCTCTGTCATGCAAAGCTGTGTGACTTCGTGTGGCAGACACTCATGCCTGGCTACCCAAAGCCACTTCGAAGCCCCCTCTGCCTCGCCTGCCTCTCTGTGCACAGGATAGAAAGCCACATGCCCACTTTCCCAGCGTCTTCTGCAGCTAGAGATGGCCATGTCATCAGGTCCTGCCAGTTCATGCTCCAGGGAAGGGTTGTCATACTGGATAGAAAGGAAGGCTTTTTCTGCCGATTTTCCTCCTTCACTCTGAGTGGTGGTGCGAGGATGGAATATTGGGAGCTGAGGCAGCCATTTTGTGAGCACAATTTGGCAAGCACAAGGACCAGAGCTAATATTTCAAAGGATATAAAGAGCCCGAGTCATAGAGCTTTCTCCCCAAACCCAACCCTGCCTCCAGAATTATTCTGGGAGGAAAATAAACCTCTGGTTCCTTACATGGTTACTATAGGCAGAATAACGCCTCTCACCCCCTAAGATGTTCATGTCTTATCCCCAGTACCAGTGGCCATGTCAAGTTTTATGGCAACAGGGAATAACAGTAGCAGGTGGAATTAAGGTTGCTAATCGGCTGACCTTAAAATAGGCAGATTATCCTGGATTATTGGGGTGGATGCAATATAATTGTATTAGTTCGAACTTTTCCAAGAAACTGAACCCTGTGGGATATGTATAAGGAATGTACTCATGGGATTGTGGGCCTGGCAAGTTTTGAATGTACAGAGCAGGCCAGCAGGCTGGAAATTCGGGGAAGAGTCCAAGTTGCAGTCTTGAGTCTAAAACCTTCAGGCTGGAAACTGAGGCAGAGAGTCCTGGTGCCATCCAGGGGCAGAATTGCTTCTTCTTTGGGAAATCTCGGTCTTTGTGCCCTTAAGGTCTTCAACTGATTGGATGAGGCCCACCCACATTAGGGGGAGTAATCTGCTTTACTCAAAATCTGCTGATTTAAATGTTACTCACATCTGAAAGTATCTTCACAGCAACTCATACACTGGTATTTGACCAAAGAACTGGGCATCACAACATGTCCAAGTCGCCGCATCCAATTAACCACCACAGTAATCATGAGGTTCCTGACATTGTGGCAGAGATTGCAGACCAGAGAGTGTCAGAGAGATTCTAAGTGATAAAGACTTGACTGGCCATTGCTGGCTTTGAAGATGCAGGGGATCCATGTGCCCTTCTAAGGAATATGCCCAGGAGTGAAGGCAGCCTCTAGAAGCTGAAAAGGGCAAGAAATGGGTTCTCGTCTAGTACCTTAGAAAGCACCATAGCCCTTTGGACAACTCGATTTTAGCCTAATAAAACCCATTTGGGACTTCTGACTTCCAGAACTGTAAGATGGTGAAGAGGAATTGTTTTAAGCCACTGAGCCTGTAAGTTTGTGGTAGTGGTTATAGGAAATGGACACAGCCACTGTTTGTTCAGATGGGCTATAGGTACTTGCAGCCCAAAGCACACCTAATGGTCACTTGAGAATATCACTTGACCCCTCTGGACTTTCTTCATCTCTGGTAGTGGTGGGAGTGGGGCAGGGCTGCAGACCCGAGCACCCTGGGCCTGTTTTGGTCCTGCCGGTCCTGGGCTCTAAGCCTACCCACACAGGGTGCTCCATCGCTCCCTTGAGAAGTTCTCCCTCTGCAGGATTTACAACAGCCCCTCCCGGATGTGGGACCTGTTTGTTGACAATTGCCTTTGAGGATCCCTAGCTATATGCTAAGCTCCTCAAGGAAAGGAGCCATGCCTTCTCTTTTCTTTATATCTCCCACAGCACCCACTGCATAAAGCAGCTTTTCTATTACTAGCTATGTGGCCTTAAACAAGCTACTTAACTTCTCTGGCCTCAAGCTATCTATAATACTTTATAATAATAAAAGCATAATATGCAAGTTGACCAAACAACCGAACAGCAGAACAACTGTCCACACGACCTTCCAGATGACCACCCTAAGACTGCACTGGTGCCAGGCCAGCCAAGGGGGGTGCAATACCATTGGTTGGGGTGGACTGCCATCACCCCATGATGGTCCCACAGCAAGAGGCCCAGGCCGCCGGCCTGCAGGACGATCCATTGGGGGACAGAGGGTGGGTATGTCAGCAGATATGGGCAGCACCAGGCCAAGGCGGTGCAAGGTGGTGGACAGGGACGGCTGCAGCAGTTAGGGAGCCCAGGTTCTGAGTGCCGGCAGCCAGAGGGAAGCCAGTGCTGGCAGCCAGGGGAAGGAAGGCCTACCTTACACAAATTCTGTGCATTGGGCCTCTAGTTTGTCTCTAAAAAGCAGACAATAAATGTACTTACTTCACAGGCTGATTATAAGAAATAAATGAGATAGTGAGCATTAAATATTTAGCTTCGTATCTGATATGTAGCAGACAAGTCAATAAATACCAGCTCTTAGTGGTGGTGGTATTATTATTCACCACAATGAACGTATCAAATAGGTGTTACTCTCACCATTTTGCAATGAACTTGCTTGAGATAGTGGAGTTTGGTAAGGCAAGGTTAGACTTGGGCTCAAACTCTGGTTAATCAAAGGAAGTAACACATGTGTAATGCTCAGAGGAGTGCCTGGCACATTACAGACTCCCATTAAATGGTTATTCTTGTTATTGTTTCAACTCCGGTTGCTGTACCCCAGGGTGAATCTAAATGTTCGAGAACCAGTGTGTCAGGGGCACTGGTGGGTCAGGACACACCTAGCTGCAAGTAACCATAAGGCTCTCCGGGGCTCCCTGGTTGACGGGCAGCCCTTGGAGGTCACTCAAGTGGCACGTGGCATTGGCTGCCTCCAATGGTCGGAATTTTAAACTGTTTCGTCCTTTTGCTCTTTCTCAGTGACCAAACTGTAAGCTTGTTTGAATTTCTCACAGCACCTGGCCTGGTGCCTTTATCATGTGTATCTGGTCAGAACACTTTTAGATGCAAGTAACAGAGGAAACAACTATCAGTGTTTTAGACAAATAGGAGGTTGTTTTCCCCAAAAACAAGGAGCCTGGGATAGATGACTCTGTCAGGACTAGCCTCTCCGCACATTTCGGCTTTTCCCTTGTGTTTAAAAAAACTGTCACCATGGCTCCAAACATGGAGAAGAGGCAGTGTCACCAGCAATAACTGTCCCTTCGCTCTTGCTCTCCCGTTTAGATCTCATTGGCCACTACGGTGTCACATGTCTATTCTTACTAGTAGCTGCAAAGGAGGTTGGAAATCTAAATATTTTTCTTTTTCAGCCTCTGAGGTGAAGGTAAGCTTGGAATCAGGAGGCTAGGGCGGCGTTGTATTAGATAGCCAGCCACCAGTTTCCACTGAACACACCTGAATGAATGAATGAATGAATGAGTGAATAAGTGAATGAATGAATGAGTGAATGAGTGAATGAATGAATCTAAGAGAGGGCCTTCACCTGAACAAGTCTGGGATAGAAAGGAATCTGGTTTCAGAGCCCTGTGTGGCCACTGGGTCAGGTCTGACGAGAGTTTGCTTCCGACTTTCCCTCTTTCCTGCTCCCTGGAAGGTCCCCCTCGATTTGGGACCCTAATACAGCTTGTCACAGCCAGGAGAGATGGCAGGAGGAGGCTGCCCCTTCTGCTGGTCCCTGCCCCCATCCTGTCCATACAAGATTGATAATGAAACCAATACCTTTCACCAGCGTAATTTTCATATTTAATGAGCGTGACTCAAAAACTATTACATTAATTAGTCAAATCCCACAAACCGTTAATGGCGCACACGGTAATTAATATCGTATTCAATTAAAAAATGACCTGTTTCGGGGGCCTCTCCCAGGTTGGGGGCTTGGGGGTGTTCGCAGACACGCCGGGGAAGCCCTGTGGTGGTGGCTGCTCTTTCCCTCTCTTTCCCTGGTGCTCCATGGAGGGAAGGTGCCAGGAGAGCGCGATCCTCCCTGCCCAGCCGCCCGGCCAGGGGCTGGCTCCTCCTCTGTGTGGCTGCTCCCCCTCGGGCCCTTCCCCCACTGCCACGCCGACAGCCTACTTGCTGTGATTTATGGGAGGACCTGGCACAGGGCTCACAGACTGGAAAATTTCCAGTTTACACAAGAATTCCCTGAAAAATGAGCTTGGTTAATTTATTTCTTTCATTAACGAGTTTGAACTGTGAGATAATCTTTCTGAGTGCCCCCCCTGTGCCCAACCGGCATTGTTCACACATCCTCACAAGCTGTGCCCTTGCCTTCCTCCCACCCAGCTAGGGCCCTGGGGGGTGGAGGGCCAGCCTCAATGTGGCCTTAGTGTGTCTTACTCAGTCTGCCTGCCCCCACGCTGGACTGGGGGCCAGTGGCCAAGTGGGATGCCCTTGTCTCCCACCCTGTCTGTGCCTGGGATTGGAGCCCCGGCTGAATCAACAGGAGGCTGGGCTTCCAGTTGGCTAATGTGCTTGCAGAGGAGCATACGTCACACTGCTCCTCCAGCAGGAACTCCAGGCCTCAGCGTGGAGCTAGGACTTACCTGCAGGACAGAGCTGGAGGGCCAGGCCTAAGACCAGGCTGCCTGTCCATCACCTGTGTGGGTGGAGCAAGAGGGCCCAAGGGGTTCCCAACCTGTTTCTCTCCCAGTGCTCACCTCAAGCTTTGGCCCTCTATGCGGCACAGCTGGCTGCCTCCTGACCAGCCCCCGGGCCTGGGGCGAACATGATGGTGGCTTGACCCACCTCCCAAAAATGGGCCCAGGAAGGAGGCCTACCCAAATAGACGCTGGAAGCCAAGGAGGGCCTTGTGGACAGGGATTCTGGGGATGCAGAGTGTGGACTACAAAGGGGTACAGCTGGAGAAGAGTGACAGGGAGTCAGGGAGGGACCCCGTTACCTGGGTAGAGGGGCAGGTCTTATGAGATTACGGTGGAAACACAATTTGAAACCAGAGGAAGATGGGGTGAATCCAAGGAGCCAGCATGGTGTGTGGGTGGAGGCTGTGAGCTTTGATGCAGGACCTTGTTGGAATCCTCACTCTACCACTTCCTGGCTGTGCAATTAATGGACAATTCGTATAACCTCTCTGGTCTCATGTACACTGATAAATCTTCAAAGAATAAACTGGACAGTCAGCCTTCACGTTTTTCTATTCAGGAAATGAAAGCATGGCCCTAACTGGTTTAGCTCAGTGGATAGAGCATTGTCCCTCAGTCTGAGGGTCCCAGGTTTGATTCTTGTCAAGGGCACATACCTCAGTTGCAGACTTGATCCCTGGCGCAGTCAGGGCACATGCAGGAGGCAACCGATCAATGCATCTCTGTCACATCAATGTTTTTCTCTTTCTGACTCTCCTCCTTCCATCCACTCTCTAAAAAAAAATTAATGGAAAAATATTCTTGGTGAGGATTAACAAACAAACAAAACAAAAAGGGGGCGGGGTGGGGGGGAAAGCATGGAACTGGGAAAGAAATGTAACCCTTGACCAAACTGATCTCAAACAGAACCAAAAATGCTTATGAGCTATGCAACCCTGAGCAAGTCCCCTAACCCAGTGGTCGGCAAACTCATTAGTCAACAGAGCCAAATATCAACAGTACAACGATTGAAATTTCTTTTGAGAGCCGAAAACTGACTTCTGCACATGGGCCACAAAGTTTCAATCACACTGAACGTGAGCACCTGCGCATGATATTTTGTGGAAGAGCCACACTCAAGGGGCCAACGAGCTACATGTGACTCGCGAGTCTCAGTTTGTCGACCACTGCCCTAACCTCTCTCAGTCTTTATGTCTTCAAATTAAGGATCATGTGAAATCATTCACATGAAATAACTCTGCAGCTCTAAAAACTTATATTAATATAATTGCTATCACTGTTAATTATTATTTAACTAGTCCAATGATTCATTTAAATATGCCAGTGAATAAAAGAAAATAAATATGAGGGAATCTGACTAATAGGGACCTAGAATACACACACTCTTCAAATCCAGCATCTAGACCAGGGCTTGGCAAACTACAGCCTATGGGGAAACCTGTCCCACAGCCTGCTTTATAAATAAAGTTTTATTGGAATAGAGCCATGCTCATTTTGTTGCATACTGTCTTGGGCTGTTTTTGCCCTACAACGGTGGAGTTGAGCAGTCATAACAGAAAGCAGATGTCCTGCAAAGCTTCAAATATTTATTACCTGGTCTTTTACAGAAAAAGTTTGCCAACGTCTGGTCTATCCAGTCAACGGAAGAATCAACAGCCATGTCTCTACCCACTCCTTCAGTGGTTCCTGTTGGTGACAGAGTAAAAGCTTTAAGATGGAAGGCAAGGCCCATGGCTTGGCTTCAGTACACTCTGGCTGGTTTGAAATGGTTCTGGTAGGTTGAGACCCGAACTCTGCCAGCTCAGGTGTGGACCTCTTAGCCTCCTCCCTGGACACCTCAGCCTCTCTGTCCTTGACACAGAGAATCTGTGTGCTCCTCTCAGCCTGGGAAGACCCCGAAGCACTGAGCATCACTCAGGAACTTGGCTCTGGGGTGTGAAAAGCCTCAGCTCCATGTCTTTCACCCAGGAAGTAGCAACAAATAGCTGCTGTTGTTACTTCTCACCACTTTTGTGCCCTCTGACTTCCATGGGCCATGAGGATACAAGGGGAGGAAAACCCCCCTCCCCCACAGTTGGCCTGCTTCTCCATCCTTCCTCCCCTCCCTGGGAGATGGCAGGGATTTTCTAAAGCAGGCAATGCTATAATGTCAAGTGCTCTGTAATGATTTCTTAGTTACACAGACACTTAATGGAATATTTCTGAGGAAGCATCTGAGTCCACAGTCATTCTAGACCTCCTACCGACACGGGCGTAATTGCTGCTAATAGACAAAGAGGTAATTACTGTGTAACCTGCCTTCTGATTTCAAAGCAAACAACCACATGTGCTGTGCTCTTGGGGGATCCGAAGAGTGTTACTATTGTGCCCAATCGTGCTCCAGTCTCTGCCCTGCTTAAAGAGAGCCAGTGATCCATTATATACTAATAAAAGGGTAACATGATAATCAGACGGAGTCAATTGGACATTTTCTAGACATCTGATTTCCTTCTGGACAGTTAGGGGGCGACCAGGCTGGCAGGGGGGCAGTTAAGGGGCGATCAGGCTGGCAAGCAGAGGCAGTTAGGGACAATCAGGCAGGCAGGTGAGTGGTAAGGGACAATCAGGCAGGCAGGCAAATTAGTTGTTAGGAACCAGAGGTCCCAGATTGCCCCAAAGAGGTAGGCTAGAGCCGGGGGTCCCACCTCTGTGGCACAAGGGGCCACGGGAACCCAGGCCCCGCCTTCAGGCCATACACTCAGTGATGGATTGTGGGATTGTGACAGTGTGAGGGCATCACAGCGTGAGGGCATGATGACCCCTTGGACTATTATTATATAGATTCACATAAAATACCCAGAATAGGCAAAGCAATACAGAATGAAAGCAGATTAGTGGTTGCCAGGGAGGGGAGGAGCGGGCAATGGTGAATGACTTTTTAATGGATGTGGAGTCTCTCTCAGGAGTATTGAAAATATTTGGAACTATTCTGAAGGGATGGTTGCACCACACTGTGAATGTGCCAAAAGCCACTGAATTGTATACCTTCAAATAGTTAATGTTATATGAATTTCACCTTAATTTTTACAGAAGATTACATTGATGGTGTGTAATCTTGTCACAATGCCAGGTGACAGCCTCTCTGCACCCCATCCTCCATCTGTGAGGGCCATGACAGTCTCAAGTGCCCTCCCTTGACTTTCTCCTCGACTTCTCACCATAAGGCACTGCTAGAATTCTGCTCCCAGGGCTTTCTCTCATTGGGGCTTTCTCCACCAGGCTCTGTAATTTCCTGTTCCCTCTGCCCACTCCTGCCCATCCAGGGCCATGCCTCAGCTGCCTCCTTTCCTTCACCTTGAGCCCATCTCCACCCAGGGTAGTTGAGCATGAAGCCAAAAGTTTCAGGGGTTAACCACCAATTCTGCTAGGGGATGGGGGGTGACATCTGTAGCCAGGAGTGGCTAGAATTGCATTTGTTTGGATTTCCTCCTCTGGCTCTCTGTCATCCAGTTCTACTTCACGTGGGAGGCATGGCCACTGCAGATCACCGGGTCCTGGTACAGTGGGTCACTTCCTGCTCTAGGGACTCCTAAGTATTCTCAAAGCACCCTAGCACCTGCCCCTGCTGCTCCCATCCTGGGGTCGCTCAGACACAGACCTCTTGGCCTTGGCCTCTGGACTCTGTGGACTCCCTTGGTCGCAATCAAGCCCCTCCTCTTGCCCTGTAACACTGCGGATGTGCGGGAGATGGGGCAGGGGTGGTGGGTGGGTGGGGGCTGCTGGAAGCTCCTGAGCATGCGCACGAGCTCCTCTGCGAAACCTTCCAATTGCAGCTGCACGCCAGGCTTTGGTGGACCCCTCCGCCTCAGGTGGGGGGGGTGTGGTCCCCAGGGCTCCCAGCCTTTAACCCAGGAATGCAGCAGCTGTCCCGAGAGCTGATGTCAAACACAAGCTTCTCTGACTTCAAAGCACATGCTTTCCCATCTACCTTATGGGTTGAACCGTTTCCTAAAAAGATCCATCAAAGCCCTAAACCCTGTACCAATGAATGTGACTTTTTTTTTTTTTTCAGATATAACTAAGTTGAGGTCATGAGGGTGAGCCCTAACTCCAAAGTGATTGGTGTCCTTATAAAAGAAGGAAATTTAGCCCAGTTGGCGTGGCTTGGTGGTTGAGTGTTGACCTAAGAACCAGGAGGTTTCCGTTCCATTCTTGGTGGGGGCATATGCCCAGGTTTCAGACTCGATCCCCAATGTGGAAGTGCAGGAGACAGCTGATCAATGATTCTCTCTCATCATTGAGGTTTCTATCTCTATCTTCCTCTCCCTTCCTCTCTGAAATCAATACAAATATTTTTTTAAATTAAAATTAAAAAAATAAAATAAGAAGGGAATATGGACACAGATGCAGAGAGGGGGCTCAGTGAAGAGGGAGACGGAAATTGGAGTTAGTCTGATACATGTCAAGGGTTGCCTGGGGCTCCTGGGAGCTGAGAGATGCGCGGACACCTGTCCCCAGGGCCTTCGGAAGGAGCAAGGCCCTGCCCACATCTTCATCACAGACTTCTGGCCTCCAGACCCCGAGAGAGAAGAAATTCCTGTTGTTTTAAGCCACCTTTCTTGTGCTACTTGGCACACAAATACACTCTTCCACCCCACACCTCAGACAGAGAGAGATAATAGGCATATTTTGGAAATGGAAAAGCTCTCCGTATATGAGTGTGTGTTTTATTGCTTTACAGAATTATTCCTGTTCAGAAAGTTTACCTGGGAAAGAGAGAGGATTGGAACGTGTTAAGCACCCATCACATATATTATAATGAAATAATTATTCCGTTATTGTGAGAGCAGAAGTAACTCTGATCATCGGCCTCTCTTGTCCCTTGTGCACACATCTGGCCATTTCTTAACCTTTTACGTTCCTCTTCCTGTCAGTGCCCATCTCCCTTCTTCCCCTGTAATGCCTCGCAAACACAAAGAAGCACTCGTCCCTGACAGCCCAGATAGGGTAACGGGATGGGTTAACCCAGCTCCAAGGCAAGCCGCACACGGTTAACTCTACCCGCAGGGGCCTGGGAACCCCCGTCTCCCTCCGGCGTGTGCGTGCGCACTCATGTGTGCCCTCTGGAGCTCAGGGAGAGAATCCAGTGATATTTCACATAAATGAGAAATGTTATTCTGCAGATTAAAGCTTCGCCAAGCCTGGTTTTGTCTTTATTTATGCTTTTCCATTTCCCTCTGCGCTGACATGGGTGCCCACGCCGGGGAGCACCGAAGGACGTAATTGGCGCGGTGAAGGATTGTCGTGCGGGCCAGACGCTCCCTCACAGAGCTGCCGCCCGCTCTCCCCCATCTGTCACCATCTAATGTGACAAAGTTTTTATCGGGCATTGAGGCACAGGAGATTAAAAGTAAATACTGCAATCAGGAGGCAGCTGGGGAGAAAATGCAACGCATTTCACAGTAAGCTGCACAGCTCATCAGGGTAGCCTTGTGGCGCCCAGAGGCAGGGGCAATAGGGGTGGAGGACTCCAGGCGAGGGTGGCAGGGAGGCACAGGCCTAGCAACTGGACTTCCGGACTGTGGTCAGTAATAATAAAACGACCATATAGCAAGTCACCATGTATTGAGTGTCTACTCTGTGACGACCAGGTGGTGGTGGTACATTTTCGAGTTTAATCCTCACGGCGATCACGTAAGGTTAGAATAGGCTCCTCCTTCAGAAGAACCTGAAGGCCAGCCCAGGCCAGGGTGGCTCAGTTGGTTGGGCTTCGCCCTGTGCACCAAAAGGTTGCTGGTTCGATTTCCGATCAGGGCACATGCCAGGGTTTTAGGCTTGATCCCAGGTAGGGAGGCATGCAGGAGGCAGTTGATGGATGTTATGCTCACCTTGATGATGTTTCTCTCTTCTCCCCTCCTCTTTCTCTAAAAATTAATAAACTATTCTTTCTCTAAAAACTAATAAACTAAGGAAGGAAGGACGGAAGGAAGGAAGGAAGGAGGGAGGGAGGAAGGGAGGGAGGGAGGGAGGGAGGGAGGGAGGAAGGGAAGGAGCTCCTCTGTGCTCTTCGTGTGCGTGCTGAAGTTTGAGAGATATTAGCACATATGTAAGATCCTTTATCTTGACGGCCCAGGCTGTCCACTTTGTCATCATGGGTGAAAGAGATTGCACTTCACACCTACCTGTGTGATGTTGCTTTATGCCCCACGTCATTAAAACCCACTGTTAAATCACCTCCATTAGATGGTCTTTGGGGACTATCTGAAGCAGGCATGGATGGGCACCCACAAATTCTTTCCCCCTTTGTCTCCTGGCCCCTTTCCTTCTTCTCCCTCTGCCCTCTCTGCAGATCCAAGCCTTGCTGTCCTGGTCAACAGTGGATCCTTGGAATCTCCAGGTTGGGCACTATCCTTGGCTACAACACTCTTTTCTTAAAGAGTAATCCCTTCTCATGGGGAAGAACAGAATGGGTGGAGAAGGAAGAGAACACCATCCTTCTAAACTTGGAACCAATCAGCCTTTACTTGTGGATCATTGGAAAATAAGAGTTGTATTCCTTGATTTCCATTTAGTAGCTAGAGAGATTGAGGCCCACAGGCGAGCAGAAATCTCATGTAGTCTGGTAACTCTGAAAAGTATTGGGTCCTTGATAGGAAGCTAAAGCACTGGGTCAGATAATGCCTTCACACTAGGAAACCAATGTCCCTGATTGAGCCAATATGTGACCCCTCCCTTCCTGCTTCAGACTCGTAGGCCCATGGCCATGGGGGCAAACCGGCAGGGCTGTGACACTGGTCTCATGCTCCAGCCTCTGACAGTACCAGTCTCTAGCTGCCAGCTTTCAGATGATCTAGAATGTAGAGTCAACAGACATTATCAGCTACTCTGTAGCATGCATTATCACATCATCACAAATAACTTTATCAGGTACTTTGAATGTAAACGTGCCTTTCTCATTTTAATATTTCCAAAATCAGAGTGCAACTTGTAGATAAGTACAGTTGGTAGATTGCTTAATTTAAAAAATACTTATTGGATTGATGGTGTATGTTACAATTGACGGTGTCTTAGAATTGAGGGAAATGGTATTCAGGCTCTAATAGAATAGGACACAGGTACATTTTGATTGATGATAAGGAGCTTAGGGAATGTGGAAATGAGGATAAATTAATAATCACTGAATAATACTACTAATTGAGTGCTTACTTTTATGCCAATTAGACATTTTCTCTAATTCTTAAATAACCCTATGGGAAGATAATGTAACTTTAATCGTTTTAAACACAGGTCTTCATCTTGTGATCTTTTTCTTTAATAACAATTTTATTGACATACTAGAAGCCCAATGCCTGAAATTTGTGCAAGAGGGCTTGGCCCTCTCAGCCCTGGCTTCATCTGGACTGTTGTCGTCCGGATGGCCGTTCTGCTGCTCGGTCTTATTAGCATATTAGCTCTTTATTATATAGGAAAACGCACATAAAATTCACCCTCTTAAAGAATACAACTCAGTGGGTTTTAGTATAGTCACAGAGTTGTTCCTGTAGTCTTTTTATATTGAGGATTTGATCATAGGTCTCTTATACCTGCCAACTTTCACTCCTGGTGGATTATTTCCTCACGTGTTTTGTAATTTTGTCCTGTGAGCCCATCTTCAGTGTGGCTTTATGTGTGGAGAGCCTCCATTAACTGAATAGAGGATGTGTCCCTCCAGAGGAGGACCTGACCCGCAGAGTCCAGTGAGGGAATAGGTGACTCCCTGCCAGGGCCTCAGCATCTCCCCAGGGAGTGGCAGCTGCTCCATGTGGTTATTGAAGGATTCCAAAGACCATAAAGCCCTGTGCAGGTGTCCTCATGTTGGCATTGTTGTCACAGGACCAATGTTTATCTTACAGTGTTCACCACCAGTCCTATTTTGTCTAGATCAGACCCAGCCATGGTTGGAACTCCTTGGCTAGCTGTGAGAGGACTTGGTTATCTCCTGAGGATTAGAACATGGATAACTTTGGAGTGCTATTACTCAGCCTACCACAGAAGGAATCGCATAAATAATCTTTTCAAGTTTGTGAATATTATAGAAAAAAGAAGCAGAGGTCCAAAGAAGTCTCTTGGCATGTAGCCCTGTGCTCTTTCCATCCTATCCACCACCCCCACTTGTTTAAGTGCTCACGGTAGACTAGAAAACGAATGACGAGGGTTCACCTGAGAAGCCATCCCAAAAGAGGTGAGACGTGGGTGAATCCTGGAAGGAGTGGGAGGGCAGAGCTTGGTGGCAGCAGGGTTCTAGCAAGGGGAGCAGTTCGGAAACGTTAGTTCATTGGGGAGTTTCTGATAGTCCTAGATCTGGACACCTAAGCCAAGGATGGGAGGAGTGATGGTTCTGTTCAATTGACAGCATTTATTAGCGCCTGTTGTGCTGAGGGCAGCCACAGAGGAATAAGACTCACCACTCACTTAGATTTGTGGGAGGGGTGCATTACATGATGGAAAAGAGGCACAAGCTTTTGAATAGGATAGGCCTGAGGGGGTGGGGAGAGTGAGAAAGGGGGAGAGAGAGAGAGAGAGAGAGAGAGAGAGAGAGAGAGAGAGAGAGAGAGAGAGAGAGAGAGAAGAGGAGAGAGAGAGAGAGAGAGAGAGAGAGAGAGAGAGAGAGAGAGAGAGAGAGAGATCTGCTTATTTTTTCCCTAGTTCTGGAACCAGGACCTAATTGTGTGACTGAAACGAAGGCTTCCTGAGTCTCGGTTTACTTATCTTTGTAATGGGGATAATATTGCCCAGCTTGGAGACTAAAAGAGTGCTTGCTAAGCACGTTTATGCTCTGGCCACTTTTGCTGGCAGCAGAGTCTGGCTGGCTCAGCGTGAAGAAGACAGCTACTGTGGGAACTCCTGGCACTCGAGTCGGAAGTTCTGCCTCTGAAGGTTGTCAGAAAGATCGAATGAATGATCCATAGCAGTGCTTCTCAGCCACTCCACTACTGACATTTTAAGCTGTAAAGTTCATTGTGTGGGCATTGTTCTGTACTGTGCAGCATGTAGCAGCATCTCCACCCTTGACCCACTCGATGCCAGTAGCAACGTCCAGTCATGACAACCAAAAGTGTTTCCAGGCCTGGCCAGTGTGGCTTAGTTGGCTGGAGTGTCATCCCATACACCAAAAGGTTGTGGGTTCGATTCCCATTTGGGCCCATACCCAGGTTGCCTGTTCAATCCCCAATCAGGGAGGCACTGATCAATGTTTTTCTCTCACATCAATGTTTCTCTCTCTCCTTCTTCTTCTTCCTTACTCTTTCTCTCAGAAGTCAATAAAAATATTGATGAGGATGAGGATTAGAAAAAAAAAAATGCTTCCAGACATTACCAAATGCCCTTGGGGGGGACAAAATTTTCCCTGATTGTGATCTAGGGGAAAGCACTCTGTAAACCAAAGGACAACCACTGAGTGCCCAGAATGGTGCCTGGCTCAGAGCCAAATAAGGAATTAATGATGCATGCATCTGCACTTTCTGGCACAAAGAGGCGGCCCGATGAACTTTGGTTGGAATGAGAACCCTTGATCCTGTCACTGATCCACCTTGTCCTTGTGCACACACCCTCTGAGCCTCTGCCGTGGGCACCACCTGTCCCTCCCCCTGGTCACAGGCAGCCAACTGCAGAGCCAGGTCCCATGCCCAGTGGAGTGCCTTTGCACCCTGGCAGCACGGCCTTCCCGTTGTCTTCATGCTAACGAACTGGGGCTAATCAGCTGAGAGAGAGAGAGAACCTATTTTTTTTTTTGCTTCTGTGTGTATTTGTGTGTGCACAGTGGCTGCTGTCATTATGCCGCTAATAGAAATACTGCCACGGATCGCAACTCTCAATTAGCTCCTGGGGCGACCGCTGTGACAGCCAGTTACCGAACAGCAAGGCCTAAAGGAATGAATTAATTTGTAGTACACGGCAGTTAGAGTCACTGAGTTAGTGGTGGACCGACAGCCACACATCCTGATGAAAGGAGCTGGTGCCACTGGACATCCGCGGGGACCTGGGAGGCGCCTCCCCGGTGGGCTTGACCTGGGCAGGGCTCAGAGGAAACTGGGGACCTCTGCTGAGCACAGGACCAGGCAGCCCATTAACCTCTCTCCGGACTGTAGCACCTGCCCCGGGCAGCATACATTCAGACCGGAGGCCCTGGAGCCTGGAGCTGGGAGAGGGTGGTAGACCCTGTGCTCTCTCTCTGCAAACAGGACCTTCTATTGGCTCCTTTTGACTGGAGCAGGAACAGGTGTCCTCAAGGGCATGGTCTTCACAGGTCAGCTAGGGAAACCCTAGAAGCACCAGGAGGGCCAGAAGCCTTCCATTCCCTCTGAGTGTTAATTAGGATTCTATTCTATTTTATTTTATTTATTTTAAATATTTTTATTGATTTCAGAGGGGAAGGGAGAGGGAAAGAAAGAAACATCAACTATGAGAATCATTGGTTGGCTGCCTCCTGCACATCCTCCACTGGGGATTGAGCCCACAACCTGGGCATGTGCCTGACAGGGAATGGAACCATGCCCTCCTGGTTCATAGGTTAATGCTCAACCACTGAGCCACACTGGCTGGGCTATTTTATATTTAATTGAGGTAAAATCCACATAGCATACAATTGAGCATTTTAAAGTGTACAATCTAGTGGCATGTAGTGCATCCACAGTGTTCTGCCACCATTACCTCCCTCCTGCTCCCCTTTCATCCTGCCCCACGCTCCTCTTCCACTTTCTGATTCAGGATGGATTTGCCTACGCGGGATATTTCATATAAAAGGAATCAGACAATGGGTGACCTTTTATGACTGGCTTCTTCTGCTTAGCATAATGTTTTTGAGGCTCATCCAAGCTGTAGCCTGTACAGCTGAATGGATTCTTTCTTTATAAGTAAGGTGTGTGCTAGTTTAAACACACAAAAAATAATGGAGACTTGATTATGAAGGCAGCTGCGTCTCGTGGGCCCTCAGGCAGAACTGCACCCTGTGCTCAGCAGTTCCTGGGACCAAGGCCTGGAGCCTCCTCTTGCCCCTCGTCTTCTCTGCCGGCCCCCCTCCCCCTCCCATGAGATCCTATAGTCGCCATGCCAGTGTGTGAGCTCAGAGTTCAGCTGTCCATGGAGATGTACCTTATCATCTCCAGCTTCCCTCCCAGGGATGAGGATGGGAACCTGGTGAGTCCTCTTCGGTCCGGCAAATGGCCCTGGACCCAGATTCAGAAAAGCATGTTGAACTATGAGGGGACACTCATTACCTTCCACCTTATTTTTGCAAAAATCTTTCCAACTCCTGGTTCTGCTGCTTCTAATCTGACATAAGCATGTAGCCAGAGTCATTTTCCCAAAGTTCAGCGCTGTATCCCGATTCTGCTCCATAACTCTCCGTGGCTTCCCTTTTTCCCCTTGCATGCTCCTTTACGATAGCCTTTTAGGCCTCTTATAATCTGACCAAAACTACTTTCCCAGTCTATTATAATAAATGGACAACAAACTCTATGGGGTCTGTTAATCCAAGGCATGATATTAGCCAGAAAATGCCCCCAAAACCGCAGTTAACATCACTTTAGAATTCAACCTGAGAAGGAGTTAGTTTAAAGTTTAACTTTGGCTTTGAGGTATTTCTTCAAATTACCAGAACCACTTTTTTTTTAAAAAAAAATCTAAATATTTGTTCTTTCAAAAGCCTTAGTATAATGACCAAAATCAGATAGCATAGTAATTATCAAATCATCTAACACTGATATGATTCCATTCTTTCATTTGCAGTTTATATTCAAATTTCATCATTGGTCACGTTAGGGTCCTTTGTAGTCATTTTTTCCTCCGTGGTCCAGGAACCATGCACAGTGCACTCAGCGTTCATATTTCTTTTTGTCTTCTTTGACCCCTGGAACATTCTTCAGCTTTTCCTTGCATTCCTTGGTCTTCACGGTGCTTCTCTGAGAGAGCAGGCCAGTCACTTCGTAGTAATTCCATCAGTTTGTCTGATGTTTCTTCTTGGTTAGATTTGGTCGATGCAATTAGACAGGAGTCTCACAGAAGGTGGTGCTGTGTTCCCAGTGCCTCACAGTGATATTGGTTGGCCAACCATTTGGGAAGGCTTCCCCATTGTAGTAAAGTTACTAGGATCCCCTCTGTAAAGAGCCAGCAACTGTGGAAAGATACTTGGAGGCTGTGAAAATATCCTACTCCTCATCAAAATTTCATCCACTGGTGTTTGGATCCATCGATCATTTTCTAACTCCGTATCCCTTCTATATTTATTACGTGGCATTCTACTGTAAGGAAGAATTATCCTTCCTCCATCATTTACTTATTTATCTGTTTATTTATTCATTGAGTTATAATTTATTACTAGTATTATTTATGTTGATGCTCAGATTAACCCAGATTTGGCCAGAGGGATCCACTCGGGTTGCTTCCTGTGTCTCCATTGCTCTTTTTATTTTTTATTTTTATTGATTTCAGAGAGTAAAGGAGAGGGAGGGAGAGAGAGATAGAAACACCAATGATGATACTGAACCACTGATCGGCTGCCTCCTGCATATCCCAAATTGGGGATCAAGCCTGCAACCCGGGCATGTTCCCAGACTGGGAATCGAACCGTGACCTCCTGGTTCATAGATCGATGCTCAACTATGCCTGCTGGGCTCCATTATTCTTTGAACACACTAACTGACTGGTACAACCGGATCTTTGGACTCCTCTTGGACTTTTCTTGTCCCAAACTCTGTATCAGCTTCTCTGTGAGAGCCGTCCAGGCCCAGCTCGACTCCCTCTCTGGAGAGCAGCGAGGGCCTCTGAGGACAACTGCCATGCAGTGTCATCATCATCACGGTCCAGTTGGCATGTGTTTTATTACGTTCTCTCAGAGTCTTCGTGGTTGAATAATTTATAGTAATAATCATCGCCTTTTTTACCCACATTATTTTTATTTTCAACTTCTTGTATTTACTTTTCCATTCAAGTTTTAACCACACACATGCACATTTGTATGAAACATAAACGACTGGCCATCACATGGGAAGAACAGACACTATGGCATTGGCAAAGGCTTTTTCCAGAGAAGCAAAAGAAAAGCAGTCTAGAGCAGGGCTCAGCCTCCTCCCATTTTTGTAAATCAAGTCTGACTAGGATTCAGCCACACCTGTAGGTTTACCGTTTCTCTATGACTGCGTTCACCCTACTCCAGAGCGAAGCAGTTGCAACACAGACTGAGTGGCCCAAGAAGCCTAAAATATTTATTATCTGGATTTTTATGGAAAAAGTCTGGAACCCCTAGTCTAGATGGAGAGATGCTGAGAACCAAGATGGATAAGGGGAGTGAAGTATTACTGAAATAAACAAGAAACTTGATGCCTAGTAATTTAGGCTCCCACAGCGATTACTTAAAATGGCCCTGTTCTTACATTTTCTCAACTCAGAAACCAAAAATCCCACACAATCAAACTTCTCCTGGAAAATCTCCTGAAAATCACTGTGTTGGAGATGGATATACTAGTTTTCACGAAGTCCAGCTCATTCAGATGTACCAGCATCTACAAATTCACGTTCAGCATTTCATCAGGAGATGCATGCGAAGTGTGTGGAGCAACATCCCTGGCCCTGGACCAGTGGGTCTGATCTGCAGTGTAATCAAGTGTAATTCCGAAACCAGATCACACATGGGCGGGTGATGTTTACAGGGAATAAATGATTCAAAACCCTGGAATAACATCCCCAGAAACTCTCTCACTTGGAAAATTGCAAAAGGAAATTGAAGAGAAGTGGAAAATGTTTTGCCAACATGAAAGCTAGAGGGGGGGAAAAGAATAATACCTCTTAAACATATGTTGAAAGAGATTTTGTGCTTTATATCTATATCCTGGTAAATTACCTCTGTGCAAAAATACCATCCAACGTTAAGTCGTTAAAACATTGATTTGAGCCCTAGCTGGCTTAGCTCAGTGGTTAGAGTGTCAGCCCTTGGATGGGAGGGTCACGGATTTGATTCCGGTCAAGGGCGTGTGCCTTGGTTACAGACTCAATTCCCAGCCCTGATTGGGGTGCCTGCAGGAGGCAACTAAATCCATGTGTCTCTCTCACATCCATGTTTCTCTCTCTCTCTTTGTGTTTCTCCTCTTCCCTTCCACTCTTTCTAAAAATCAATGAGAAAAATATCCTTGAGTGAGGGTTAAAAAAAAACACCAAACTTATTTGAAAGACCATTTCAAATATGTTTGAAATGCTGTCTATGTTTGGATTAACACAGCAATAAGATGCTATGTCATACCCACTGGACTGGCAAAATGTAAGTTGGATTGCACTACGTGGTGACTAGGATATGGGGAGTGGAGAATGGCTGGTGGGAGTAAAATTAATAAACCCACTTTGAGGGGTGATGGGAGTGAGAGTAAAGGTGAGATGCATACACTCAACCACCCAGAAATAGAGCTTCTGGTTAGACCCCTTAGGTTCCCTACCCAAGTATGATCCCAGACCTCTGGGGGGTTCTTGAGGTGCTTCCAGGGGACCTGCAAGGTCAAAACTATTTTCACAATAAACTAAGATGTTATGTGTCTTTTCTGCTGTGTTGACGTTTGTACTGATGGTGTAAAAACAACAGAGGGTACAGCTGGCAGCTGAGCATGAATCAAGGTAGTGGGCCCCAATCGTACCAGTTGTCATAGTATTCTGCACTACCATGCAGCTCGAGGGGAGAAAAGCAGTATTACATACGAATATTCTTGATGGAGTTGTACAACTTTTAGTTTTTACAAATCTTTTTCCCCCCTACCAATCAATGGCTTAATAGCTGAAATATCCCCACCCCCACCCCCTTGGGGAAGCCTTGGTGTTGCCCTAACCAGTTTGGCTCAGTGGATAAGAGTGTCAGCCTGCAGACTAAAGGGTCATGGGTTTGATTCCCTGTCAAGGGCATGTATTGATATCTTGGTTGCAGGCTCCATTTCAGGCCCCTGTTGGGTCTGTGCAGGAGACTACCAATTGATATGTCTTTCTTACATTGATGTTTCTCTCTCTGTCTCTCCTCTTCCCTTCCACCCTCTCTAAAAGTCAATAGAATAATAATAAAATAAAATAAAAATCAAAGCCTTGGTTTTCTGGTGGTGTTCTTGCCAGCTGAGAGTAGAAAGGTGTGGGATGGTTCCAGAACATTGTGGAGGCTTCAGGGATGCTGCTGCTCTTGACCGGGAGTTCTCCCCACCCCAACCCACTCCCTCAAGCGAAGTAATGAACGAGTTGTGGAAGAGGCCCTTGGAGCCACGTTCCAGAGGGACAGAGTTGGGGAGGGCATGAGAGGCTCCCCAACACTTAAAGAGTTTGCTGATAATCAGAGGTGACATTTAACAGACACATGTTTTTTGATATTATATAACGAAGCAGCTAACATGGGGAAGACTATAGGATTTAGTAAACCAATATTTTCTAAATGATCAGGGTATGATGTTACAAAAATCACAAGTGAAAGATCCATTCAAAGTACAAGATGGAACGATGCGTTAAAAGTAGGAGTACTGCTCGTCTTAGGGGGAAGAAGGGAGTGGGGGTGGGTGGGAAGTGATTAATCAAATAACTTGTATGCATATATGGACACAAACAATACAGTGGTGAACGCCTGGTGGGGGGAAGGTGGAGGAGGGTGGAGGCGGGTTAGAAGAGGTCAATGTGGGGGTTGTAGGGGAGGGAAGGGGACATATGTAATACTTTAAACAATAAAGATTTAAAAAAAAATAAGTGTAGAAGTACAAGTTCACTGATAAGGTTTCAGGTTTCACACTGCAACTGATCTAAGAAACTACCACTTGTTGAGTTTTGGTGTATTATCAAAGCATATCTGCAATAGTCTGAAAATTACTCCTCCCTTTGTTGGTGGAGATCAGGCTCTTCCACAGGATCACGGGAGAAGTGTTTTATGGACCCAGGCACGGGACACTGGGGTGTGGCAAGATTATTTGTGTTGCAAAATCCAAGGTGTTCCCCTCCTGGGTTCCCAATATCCCATCTCCCACCACCGCCAATGGAAAAAGCCCAACCTTGTCTTTCGCAAAGGCCTAGACCAAGGCCAGTGTCCATAGTTTCTGTTTCATAGGAAAGCTTAAGCCTTTAGAGCCTATTGGGATGATGCTCTAACCCAGTGGTCGGCAAACTCATTATTCAACAGAGCCAATTGTCAACAGTACAACGATTGACATTTCTTTTGAGAGCCGAAAACCAACTTCTGCGCATGGGCCACAAAGTTTCAGTCTCACTGTACGTGCGCGCTCACACGTGGTATTTTGGCCAAAAAGCCGCATGTGGCTCACGAGCCGCAGTTTGCAGACCACTGCTCAAACCAACTGAGCTACTGAGCCAGGGCTCTATACCTACATTGCAGGGGGCCACAGTTGCTGCTTCCCTTCCCATGCTCCGCAGTACCGCTGCTCTTGTCCTCTGAGCGTGACTCTTGGTCCTGAACTCATCATAAATATTTACTGAAGCTCTTCTGTGTGCAGCACCGGACCATAGCCGACAACAGATAGGCGAGAATTCCTGCCCTCTGGATCTTACACTCTGTAGGAGGAGACAAATGACAAGCAAAATAAACAGTCAATTTCCATAGTGTAGCAGAGGATGGTGGGTGCACTGAGGGAAGTATAGCAGATGAGGGGAATGCTGGGTGGTGTGTGTGTGTGTGTGTGTGTGTGTGTGTGTGTGTGTGTGGACACACATGCTTAGGTTAGAAAATCTTAAAAGGTTGTCAGGGAAGGTCTCACTGAGAATGG
Organism: Pipistrellus kuhlii; assembly: GCF_014108245.1. Lineage (NCBI taxonomy): Eukaryota > Metazoa > Chordata > Mammalia > Chiroptera > Vespertilionidae > Pipistrellus > Pipistrellus kuhlii. Next base: position 10,417,702 of record NW_023425404.1, read on the forward strand.
GACATTGGAGGGTTTCTTTGAAATCTCACACGTTTACACATGTAGGTTTGCATGAGTATTTTGCCAGCCAGATTATAACGCCCCAGAGGCAGAAACTGTCTCACTTATTTCTCACATTATCCCCAGGGCCTACCTAGCCAGGGCCCCTTATGTGTATTCAAAAATGCTTTCTGAATGAAAGCATGAAAAGGAAAGGAATAAATTAACAGAAATGGAATGAATAAATGCAAAAGAGTCCCGCTGTCCTCCCATCTTGAGCAGGGCAGCTGGCCCAGATGTTATAGGATCTTTGCTGCCCTGACTCACCCAGAGACCCTCCTTCTTGTGACTTGGGAAGGGGAGAGTCCTGGGAGGGGTGGGCATGGATCCGCTGGCAGGGAGGGTGAGGTGGGATGGGTGGAGTACAGTAAGGGGGTGGGGGGTGGAGAGGAGATGGAAGAGCTGGAAGAACAGGAGGGGAGAAAACAAAAGATCAATAAGAACAGTAGGGAGGTGACAGCAGCCAGCCAGGGAGCGCTCCTCCCTTGATTAGAATTCATGAACTCCCCTCTTACATTAAGTCTTTATATGACACCTGGCCTTTAATGCAAAGCTGGCTGCGAACATTAAAAATTAAAAGCCGAAGGTAGGCTACATCCATCTCGGATGGCGCAGCTCCCCTCCTATCTGAGGTCTGCACAAAGCTATTACACATTGATAAATTATTTTGGGTAATAGCCGAGATATTACATTGTTTCTGAGTGAAGGTAAAATCTCTTCCTGACACCGGCATTTATCAGCCGTGCCTCTCATCTTATTTATTATGGGCCAGGTGAGTTTGGGGCTGCGGCTGCTGGGGTGCCGGGGTGCTGGGCTGGGCCTCAGACCCCTCCCCCACCTCCCCTCCTTCTCCCGTCACTCACTTGATGGGCTTGTGACAAGTTAATTCTTAAGTCAAGATATGCAATTCCCCTAAAAAGGGGAAGGGTCTGCTGGGGAAGAGGGAAGTTTGGTTATTGAACAATCACAGCCTGGGCCCCTGAACCCATCCGGGTCCCACTGGTAAATCTGAACCCAGGCCTGTGCCCATCCCCAACCTGCGCACTTCACCTGGGATGAAGTCCTCTCAGCTAGGGCCCATCTCCCTCTTGCCACCCCCCATGCCCTTCCCACGCGGTCCACAAGCTGGCAGCCAATCAGAATTGCTGAAAGTTCTGCGAAGGGAGGCAGGTTTGGAGGTGTTTACCATGCTGGCTTCTCCTAGCAACACACACACACACACACACACACACACACACACACACACACACACACCCGAAGCACATAGTGTCTAGCTAGAACCTGCTTTGGAGTCCCAAGCCTCGTTCTCTGCTTCCCCCTCCCTGTCCAACTTCAACATCCTCAAAACTGGTCAGTAATGTCCTCTGTGCTGACAGTTCAAGGAAAAGTCAGCCTTTGGAGCCTGGTTTTAACTGTAGGCAGGTTATTTACACTTTCTGAGCCTCTGTTTTCTCAATTGTAGTAGGAGCATCATGACATACTACCAGCCTCTAGGGGTCCCTGTCATAAAGGGTCACATCTGGGATGGCTGGGCCTCATGAGTGTGTGTGTGGGGGTGAGGGTGTGGGCTGGCTGGGCCTCATGAGTGGGGGGGGGGGGGGTTGAGGGTGTGGGCTGGCTGACACACATGCACTAATGCAGTGCCACTGTATTCATGGGGCAACACCATGGGGAGGTACACCCCAATGGGACCACTTTGGTTTGGGGTCCTTGGGGGGCATTGATCCACAACCCCTTTGGAAAGAAGCATGACCTCCGGAAATGTTTCCAGGTGCGCTCTATTTTGTAGGCACTGTGCTAAGGGCAGACTAGATGTGAATGAACATAACGGACCAGGTCCTGCTCCCCAGCTGCTCCAGTGGAATTGGCCCACTGTCCCTAGAGGAGAGAAGCAGTGCTCTGGAAGGCTTTGTCCCAGGGGTAGGCTATCACTGACCTCCCACCCCTGGCTCTGTGCCAACTACAACTCCCTCCAGTTTGGCACGGAATCTGTGGTCAGTAACTGCCTTGGACTGGAGGGACAGCTGGCTGGAGGGAGGAATGTAAGTCACAGGTGGACAGATGTAGTCTTTGAGTCTCACTGGACCTCAGGGATAGTCAGTCCTTCTTTCTAAGCAACAGAGGCTGCCAGTTCAGCTCAGGGGAACTGCCCATCCCCGAACCCCAGGCAGGCAAGAGGACACACAGCAAAGGGAAAGTGCCCATTGTGGCTGGATGTGAGCTGGGCACTGACGTTCTCCTACTGTCCGCAGAGTCCTTTCTGTGTAAGGACCAGACATCTGTGGGACCCACCCACGGGCAGGAGGAGGGAGGGTTACGGTATGAGGGGCTCACACTCACTCTGGCCCAGCTTCCCTGGGCCTGCAGGAGCAGGACAGGTGGGTGCTGCGGGAGGCCTGGATGAGGTTTGTCACTGCAGTCACATTCTGCAAACCCATGGCACCTCTTCATCTCCACCTCTCTAGCCAGCCCCCGGGAACTTGGACAGGACCATCTGACTGCCTCTAAGTCTTGTTTCAGCCTGCCTGCTGTCTTCCCAGGCATCTGGTCCCATACCCTGCCAGTCAGGACCAACCCCCCTCTTCACTGCATCCAACCCAGTTCCAGAAGCCAGGAAGGGTGCCTGAACGCTGACGATGGATGAATTTGGGCATCTCCAAGAGAACAGGCACCTGTTTGCCATGTTGCGAATTCAGTTGTGGGACCAAACAAGCTCCTTCTTGGTGGCCATTTGCTTATCAGGAGTAAGAAGCTCTAGTCTAAAATCTCCACCTCTGCTGCAGGCTGGCTGTTTTCTCTTCTTCCCCACGAAGATCTGACACACCCGCCAGCTGGACTGAGAGGGTCTATTCCACATTTGTGTTTTTGGGGGGGGGGGGCGGGCGCAGAATAGAGGCTGACACTCTAAAATAGGGGTGTCGAACTCAATCAGAGAAGGGGCCAAAATCTAAAATCCAGCCTAAATCGCGGGCCGAATGGTTTACTGAACAGTCATAAACTGTCATTGTGATGGAAATGTAGCGGAGTGCAGTGATGACAGCGCGGTGCGGGCCACATTGCAAGGCCTGGCGGGACGGATTTGGCCCGCGGGCCTTGTGTTTGACACATGTGCTCTAAAACGTTGATTGTGTGAACCAGCATGAAAGGAAAAGCCTTCTGAGATTAGTTCAATGGCAGAGCGATGCATAATAATACCAAGAACATGAGCAGCTAACACCCACTGAGTGCCCACTATATGCCAGGCACCGTGATAAGCACTTTGTGTTTAGTCTCCTTTAATCTCCACAAACCCCCAGGAAGTTTGTGTTACGGAGCCTCAGAGACATCAATCGTGAGGAGCAGAAATAGGATTTGACCCTGAATCTGACTCTAGACCACATGCTCTTAACTAACCCACTGCAAAGCATCTTCCAGACTGGCCTCTCCCCTTCTCATTTCTCCACGAGAAAAGCCAAGGCCCAGAGAGGGAACCCATTGCGAGAATGAGTGGCAGAGCTGGAACTGGATTCTAAGTGTCCTAGTCCAGACCCAAAGCATGTCTCCGCTGCACCGCACTGTCCACTAGGAGCAGGACTTTCCTGTCCTCTCCCAGGCCCTCTGAGGCTGAGGGAGATCATAAAGGCAGACAAGGAGCTGGAGCAGGAGAACTGGGGGTTGGCCATGACCAGATGTTGCCAAACTAACCATCAGGCAAATGGGCCCGTGACCCGGGGAGCTCTCCGAAGCTAGTTTTAAAAGTGGAAGTCAGAGTCAGAAGCCAAAAGAGCAGCTGGAGGTACGGAGTATGCAGCTACCTGCCTCCGGGTTCGAGAAATCAGTAAAGTCGGTGGCCATGAAGCTCCAATGTTGAAGACACTTTGAAACAGGAGCCGGCAGAACCAGGGGTCTGCTGAGGCAGGGAGGGTCCCAACAGCCTTGAGCAGAGCCACCAAAGGGATGTGAGAGTGCCAGCAACAGGCAAAGGCAGAGAGATTTAGTGGCGAGAAGAAGGTGGGCGTTCTGATTACCAACAGGAGGTAAAGAAGCCACCAAGTGCAGGGGAGGGCAGGCAGCGACAAGAAGTGAGGAGCTGAGTCACGGTGTTGCATGACCTGCTGAGGTGTCTGCAGCAACCTGACCCTGACCGAGAGCCATGCGGCTGGGGCCTGGAGGGCTTCTTGCTTTGGAGTTGATACTTGGGGGAAGAAAATGATGCCAAGAGTATCTTAGAAGGTATTTTCTGAGCATCAGATAAATGTTTTCTCTTTGTTATCTTTACAAGTAACTGCTATAAATACTTAACTTGTTTTAATCTTTTTTTTCCCTCTCTCATAAGATTGTAGTTTGTTCATGGAAATTTATGTTGGGACTAGACCACATGGGAACTTGACTTGTTATGAGCTATATTTCTAGTCAAGAAACACTTTGTAAAAAATAATAAAAGGACGTAATTCTTGTATACCTACCTACACCTGTGCCTAGAACATCTCCCCTTTTTGCACAATATAATTTTAGAATTTATTTTTTTAAATGTTGGTAGATGGGTACACAGTACCGGGCATTGGTTATCTTGAATTTGCCTCTCCTTAGGGGTTGCTAGGGTCCCAAAGGCTTTTCCATCTCCCAAGGGAGTGCTGCAGGCAGAAAAGGTGCTCTTTGCCTCACACCTTTAAGGATTCATAGGCAGGTCTGCAGAGAGGCATCCCACAGCAGATCCCAGGAACTGCAATCACTCAGGATGCATAAGCAAGCCAGTCTTGCATCTAAAGTCTAAGCTAATTCCGCACACTCCTAATCTTTGCAATATTTCAAGCTGCCGCACATTAGACTGGGCTATTTACTGTGCGTGTGGCTGGGGGTAGGACGGAGAGAGGTAAAGAGGAGGGGTGATGAGTTCTTACGGACCCAGTGCCTCTGCACCCAGAACCTGGTAAGGGGCAGTGGTCAGAGGGAAACAGAGGGAGAGAAAGATATCAAGTGTAGTAATCAGAATGAAAAATGGAGCCGCGGTTACTTTAAACAAGAGCTAATTCATCACAAGAACGAGTGGATAAGTAGCTGAGTTTCAGGCGTTCAGTAAGTTCCCCCGTTCTGCTCCAAAAATTATTCCACCCCTGTCTGCACGTTCCCATAAATCATCCCTTCTTCACATCAGCTCCGATTACCAATTACTCCTGCCTGGAACACGCTTTCCTTGCCCAACACCATCTGATGGGGCCCTGCCTCTTAATTTTACAAATGCTTTTTTTCTCCACGTTTGCTTCTTTCTCCTCCAGTCTCTCCCCTCCCCCAGTCTTTCATTCTCTCCCTCTTTTATTTGCATAAAGCTCCTCTGACTCCCCCAGACCCCCACCGACCTGGCCATCTGCAGTGGTCCCTTGGGAAGGGGAGGGAAAAGCCACCTTGGGTAGTGATTGCACCTGGAAAGCTCTCGAACCTGCCCCAACAGGCATCCATCCCCAGCCTGCCTCTTCGCCTGCAGACCTGGAGAGAGTTTGAGTCTAGAGCTCTCACAACCTGTTGGAAAGGGCTACTGATGGTTCCTGAGAGGAGAGCTTTGCCACCACCCCCAACCCCCCAACCCCCTGCATGATGACAAGTCATCGCAAATACAGTTACGCGTGGCATAACAATGTTCTGGTCAACAACGCACCTCATAGACGATGTTGCTATATTGCACAACCTAGGTGTGTAGTAGCTGTACCATCTAGTGCACTCTATGATGCTCGCTCAACAGCCAGATCACCTAACGACTTATATCCCAGCTGTTAAGCAGCACATGACTGTGTTTATCGCGATATTTATTGACTGCTGGCTGTGTTCGCTACGCAGGGGTGGGGGTCTCCGCAGGGTCTAAGAAGCCCTTTGGAAGAAGCCCTGCCTTCCAGCCCAGCTTCTGTCCTTGACAGAATCACCCAAAGCTGTGTGTCCCGAACTTCACTCATTACTGTATCCCTTGCACAATTTTTGCCACATGTGATTACTTGTATGTACTGTCTTTTCCTTAAGTCAGCTTCAAATTGGTTACCTTTCAGAACGTAACTTTGTCCTAAGTGAAATGCCATGAACTCGTGTGTTTGAAGTGATCGTTCTATGCTTCCCAGTACTTGGGAGAATAAAGGCCGTTGCTACCTCATGGATGTCAGAGAAAGTTGAAACTTGATGAGCTAATTATGGGATGGATTTTATTGTAAAAGCCCTGTTCAAGTGAGTCTGGGAGGCATGGCTTGCTTCCTTTCCCCTCTTTAAATAAATATGTATTTTATTGATTTCAGAGAGGAAGGGAGAGGGAGAGAGAGATAGAAACATCAATGATGAAAATCATTGATTGGCTTGCCTCCTGCTCACCCCCTACTGGGGATCGAGCCAGCAGTCCGGGTATGTGCTCTTGACTAGAATCGAACCTGGACGCTTCAGTCCACGGCCAACTCTCTATCCACTGAGCCAAACTGGCTAGGGCTCCTTGACCCTCTTTGCAGGAACAGGAACTCAGTCCTACCTGCCAGTTGGCTTTTGCTTGCCGGCCTTATCACCACAAGCCATCTGTTTGGATCAGATTTGAAACTACTGATTCCTATAAGTTTGAAAACCCCCAAAGTGGGTTTCCCGCCAGTTTCACAATGGTCATTTAAATACGATTGTGTATGGGGTGTGGCTATATCAAAAGTCACCTGAGCCGAAGCCGGTTTGGCTCAGCGGTAGAGCATTGGTCTGCGGACTGAAAGGTCCTGGGTTCAATTCTGGCAAGGGCATGTACATTGGTTGTGGGCACATCCCCAGAAGGGGGTGTGCAAGAGGCAGCTGGTCGATGTTTCTCTCTCATCGATGTTTTTAGCTCTCTATCTCTCTCCCTTCCTCTCTGTAAAAAAATCAATAAAATATATTAAAAATATATATATATTAAAAAAAAAAAAAAAAAAGTCACCTGGAAGCCCAGGGTGGGGCAAGGGTGCTGCAAGCAGAGTATCTACGGGGCAACATTTAAAGAGGACCTTCCTCTCAGGCCCAGACCTGCACTTGCACAATCCTGAGAGTGAGGGCTTCCTTAAATGCTAACCTCTGCCCCTCCTGTTTGCCTCCCTCCGGGCCTGACTCTGTAGAAGCTGGTGTGTCTAAATCCTTGCAAGGCAGGGCGAAGTCAAGAGAAAGGACCAAAAGTTAACCAAACATCCAAGGGTGTGGAAAACCCTTTCGTCCCTCATGATTCAGGGTTCCAGTTCAGGGTTCAGGTTCTGGAGAAGGCCACACATAAATGAAAAGAAACTAGAAAAGCATTAATTTGGGAAATGGGGGCCAGGTGGAAGACTACTCCTCACTCTGGCTTTGCCATCCTTTTTATTAAGGTTGTGGGATACAACCATACCCCTCAGGCAGGAAATTCCACTAGTAGCCAATCATAAGACTAACAAGTGGAGGCTGCTTCAACTACCAATGTCTTGTCCAAGCAATGAGTGATTAGCCCTGATCTTTCAGAGCAATTAAGGTTGACCAGCCTTTCAGATTCTCTACCAGTGAAACAATGATTGGCTTCTGGCGCAAGGGGAAAGGTACTATGCCAAGTGTGTCCACACGCAACATATCCTCTAGTTTCAAAGAAGCCACAGTGGAGACAACATTAATTTCATTTTACACCAGCGGACGGCCAGTCCTAGTGAGATTAAGGAACCTGTCCAATGAAAAGAACTGGTGGACCTGGAATCTGAGCTCAGGACCACCAATGCTCTTTCTATTGAAGTGACTTTCTCTTTCTCATGGAGTGTTAGTTAAAATGGAATTGACTCCACCTCACAGATGAGGCCAGCAAGACCCAGAGCCCTCATGTTTCCTATGCATTTAGAAACCAGGCATTGCCCAGAGGACTTCAGATCACTTGTATTCATTTAGAGCCCTCACTTCCATGCCCCCATCAATCATGGCTGGGGAGGTAGCCCCTCTGACACAGCAAAGAATTGCAGGCCTTCTTCTGGGGATCTTAGAAGCCAGTGGGGAGACCAAATGAGCTAGTGGTCATGAATGAGACTGAGGTAAATAAAGAAAGGATTGACTCTTCTATCAAGGGAAGAGTCACTTATATCAGAACGTTTAGGCTAAAAAGGATTGTCAAAATTTCATAGAATTTAGCCCTGAATTTCCCTGGTAAATATGGCAGTGAATCTAATCAATAAAAAGCACTCCCTAAAAAAACATTCCTTAACTCTAAGCATAATTTGTTGTTGAGAATCTTTTTAAGAGAGGCCCTGACAGCAGCAGAGCCAAGAATAATATTACAGTAGTATTAATAGAAATACTAGCTACCACCCTGGCCAGTGCGGCTCAGTTGGTTGGAGTGTCATCCTGTACATTGAAAGGGTTCAGGCTCCATCCCCACCATGGTGCATACTGAAAGGCAGCTGATAGATGTTTTCCTCACCTCTATGTTTCTCTCTCTCTCTTTCTCTCTCTCTCACTCTCTTCCTCCCTTTCTCCTTCCCTCTCTCCCATCCTCCCCCTCTCTTAAAATCAATAAGCATGTCCTCTGATAAGGATTAAAAATAATAAAATAATAGCTACCATTTATTAAGTAGGCACTTTCAAATGTTACTTAACCCAGTCCTCACAACGATACCATGAAGCAAGTATTATTATAACCCTCCCTTTTCAGAGTGGAAAACCGAGACATCAGGCAACTTGGTCACAATCCCGCAATCCAAAGGGTGGGTCTGAGCAGGAGCAGGTTTCCCCAAGTGGCTTCCATCCCTCTGCTGCTCCATCTGTAAGACCACAGCTGCTGGCCACAGGGCAAAATCACCTCTCACTACTGAAGGGACATTAAATAAGTGACACAGACGCTCAAGTTAATTAACTATCTTGCCCTCTGCCCTTTCATTTCATAATCGACCCTGTTGATCTGAGGCCAAATTTCCTAATGTTTCCGATTTTATTAAAGTCTTCTCTTCTTGCATAAACAAGGGGGGTGAGACAGTAGAGAGAGACAGAGTATCTGGTGCCATCTGCATGATTGGGTGAGATGAGGGAGGCTGTCTAGAGCAGTGGTTCTCAAAGTATGGTCCTGCAGCAGCAGCAGCTGGGAGCTTATTATCTTACTAGAGGCCCGGTGCACCGGTAGGGTCCCTCGGCCTGGCCTGTGCCCTCTCGCAATCTGGGACCCCTTGGGGGATGCCTGGCTGCTGGTTTCGGCCCGATCCCCGCATGTCAGGCCAATGGACCCCACCTGTGCATGAATGCGTGCACTGAGGCTCTAGTATGCATATAAGATCTTTGGTTAATCTCTTTCCGCCCTCCCCACTTCTCCCTTCCCTCTGAGATTCATCAGTCTGTTTCATGTTTCCATGCCTGTGCATTAAGCGTCTGCCCCCTGGTGGTCAATGCTCATCATAGCTACCAGTCCAATGGTCCAATGGTCCAATGGTCACTTAGGATTTTATATATATCTAATAATTATTTAATAAAGTAATGCTTTTTAGAAAATATTTTTATTGATTTTTTTTTTCAGAGAGAAAGGGAGAGGTACAGAAAGTTAGAAACATCTATGAGAGAGAAACATTGATCAGCTGCCTCCTGCATACTCTCCACTGGGGATGTGCCCACAGCCAAGGTGCATGCCCTTGACTGGAATCAAACCTGGGACCCTTCAGTCCGCAGGCCGACACTCTATCCACTGAGCCAAACCTGTCAGGGCTAATAATGTAATTCTTGGGCCTCATCCCAGACCTACTGAATTGGAAACTGGGTGGGTCCAGCAGTTTGAGTGATTCTGACACCCACCAATGCCCGGGGGCCACGGTTTAGATCAGTAGTTTCTGACTTGGGTGCACATTGTGTCACCTGGGAAGCTGTAAGAATGCCAGGGTCCTACCCAGAGAGATTCTGATGTAATGGGTCAGGAGGCTGAGTTCTTCATAGGAGACAGCTGACATCTTCCCAGTGCTTAGTGGGAGGGGGAGAGCAGAGAAATATTAGGTGACACATGTCACACACTTCCTTGCCCCCTTCTGTCCATTCCCAGGTCTGATGTCTAAGTTTAGGCTCTTATCACTTCTTGAATGACCTGTTCAATAGCTTTTAGGGTATCATCTTCCTGTTATATATTTACGAGCTCACCGTAAACCTGGTTTTATTCTACTGGCTTTAGGTGTATTAACTCCTTACAGTTTTCCTTGAGGAATAGGTACTGTTATTATGCCTATATTATAGATGAGGAAACTGAGGCCAGAGAGATTAAATAACTTGCCTAGGATTTCAGACCCGGGCAAAGCAGAGATTCAAATTAGACTGTCCGGGTTTGGAGCTTAATTTTTGTTTTTTTGTTTTTAAGAAAGTTGTGGTGTTTTGTTTTGTTTTGTTTAAACATATTTTTATTGATTTCAGACAGGAAGGGAGAAGGAGATAGAAACATTAATTATGGGAGAGAGTCATTGATTGGCTACTTCCTGTATGTCCCCTACTGGGGATCGAGCCCACAACCTGGGCATGTGCCCTGACCAGGAATTGAACTGTGACCTCCTGGTCCATAGGTTGAATCTCAACCCCTGAGCCATGTCAGTCAAGTAGAGCTTAATTTTTAATCACTCTACCAAATCTCCTTCAACCAGCCCTTCATTTTCACCACAGGCAACTTCCTGCGATGCTTGGAATGGGGTGTGGCAGTCACTGAGAACTGTCCACCTGGCATCTAGTCTCCATTTCTTCCTGGCTAATAGAATCCTGATTTTACTTAGGACTGTAACTTATCCCATTAAAAATATTCATTTTCCCGGACTCCTTTGCAGCTAGAGTGACCTGTTTCTGAATAACGAGATATAAATGACAGGATAGGGCTCCAGGAAGACTGTCTGAACCTGGAAGACTTCCAACAAGAGTGAGCTGCCACAAGCCTTTGCCCCTGGCTCTTTCCTCATTCTTTATGCCTGGAGCATGGAAGAGGACCATGAAATAGTACTCAGGTCTGTAACCACCCCCTCTTCAAACAGGCTCAGTGCTATGAACATAGAAGTTGCACAGAAAATAATGAATTACATGAGAACACCCCCAAGGCAAGTGTTTCCTGAGCACTTGCTATGTGCCAGGACCTAGTCCGCTTGCACCGTCTCGCTGAGTCCCACCAGGAGGTTTCAGCGCAGGCTCCACCATCTTCCTCCCACAGACGAGGAAACTGAGGCACAAGCAGCCGAAGTAACATCATGGCGCCAAGTAGTGGTGCAGGCAGGACTTGAACCAGAGCCTACACATTTCCCCTGGCATCTACCTGCCTGTTAAGTGTCAACGCCAGACCTGTCAGGCCAGGGATAAAGAAATATTAGCGACAAAGGTAGATCCATATCTGAATGACTAGGAGGTGAGGGGAATTAATCAGGGTCCTTAAGTGGCTGAGAAATGAACTATCTGTTAAAACCTAAGAAAAATAAAGTTAGGAAATGGGTGCTAATAAAAAACAGGTAAACGGTCACTTAGAAAAATTAACTGCTGGGGAGATACATAAATCAGGGGGTCCTGACGCATCAAACTGGTGGTCTGGCCAGAATGAGCTAATGAACTTAAGGAACTCTTTTTTTTTTCTTTTTTTCTTCTTAAGGAACTCTTGACATGTGCTTTCAAAAAGTGAGGGTGAACTGCGGGAGATGGCATAGGGAGAGAAAACAACACATCGTGGGACTGACTACACTTGAAAAACAGCAAGAAACTGATTCCAGCAATTTCCCCCCAGGGAAGCCACACGTCCCGTTTTGTAGGCAAGCCATAGAACAAATTTTATGATGAAAAATTTACGATAAATTTTACGAGTAGAAAATCCAGTAAGCAGTTGGAGGGCAACGGGGGCCTGAGCCATAAACCGAACTGGCAGGTTTACGCAGAAGTCATGCCGGGAAGCCGGGAGGCTTTTTTATTCGGACTAATTTGTAATATTAGTGGGAAGAGGGTCCACGGAAGATTTAGTGCTTTTTGATTTTCAGAAAAGCCTTTGATTCAGTGTCTCATGAAACCTGACTGGCAAAATTAATTTAAATTGGCACGGACAGGGACCATCCAGGGATGGGGCGCCGCGGCAAGGCCATAAACAAAGGTGTGATGAATGAGAGCCACAAACCGGAGGGGCGAGGGGGCGGGCCTGGGCCCTGGCTCTCAAGGGTGAATGGAGCAGAAGCAGGTGCCTGATCACACTGACGGGCTCCATGAAGGTGAGGTTAATGACTGATCAATTAAATCTGCATGTATAATTCAGCCACAGCGACACAGACAAGGGAGGGTAGGAAGCCTGGGAGACATAAACAGGACAGAATGACTCCCAGGGAGCAGTGTGTGCCATGTGACAGGTGCCTGAGAGCTGAAGAACTGAGGTCCCTCTGGCAGGAGAAATCTGAGTCCAAGTTAGTGTCTAGCAAAATCCTCAAGGGACAGGACATACATAGGCAGTCACAGCTTTAAGGGGGTGCAAGGAACAGAAAACCTGCCTTGCCCTGACCAGTTTGGCTCAGTGGCTAGAGTGTCAGCCTGCAGACTAAAGGGTTCACAGGTTTGATTTAGGTCACCGGCATGTACCTTGGTTGCAGGCACATCCCCAGTAGGGAGTGTGCAGAAGGCAGCTGATCGATGTCTCTAACTCTCTATCACTCTCCCTTTCTCTCTGTAAAAAAGAAAAAAAATCAATAAAATATATTTAAAAAAAAAAAAAAAAAGAAAAGAAAAGAAAGAAAACCTGTCTCAAACAACAGGGCAACTTCTCTCGCATACAGGCATTAGAGAGATAGGGTTCACTTCAGGAACAGAATGGTCAGGGGTGTGGCTTCACTCCTCTGCCACTTACTGGCTCCGCCCTCTCCCCTTGTTAGTGTTGTCCTCCGGCTAGCTTTTTTCAAGGTTGGGTACAGTGGGGTGAATGGTGGCTCCATAAGCTATCCAGGCCCCACATGTACCTTGGTTGCGGGCACATCTCCAGTAGGGGGTGTGCAAGAGGCAGCTGATCAATGACTCTCTCTCATCAATGTTTCTAACTCTCTATCTCTCTCCCTTCCTCTCTGTACAAAATCAATAAAATATATTTATATATATATATATATATAAAAAAGCTATCCAGGCCCCAGAAACTGTGAACAGGATCTTATTTGGAAAATAGGTCTTTCGAAATAATTAAGTAAAAGGATCTTGAGAAGAGATCATCCTGGACTGGCTCTGGGGACCCTAAAGCCAATAACAAGTGTCCTTATACGACTCATAAGAGAAGACATAGAGGAGAAGGCCATGTGAAGACAGAGGCAGAGCCGAAGCCGGTTTGGCTCAGTGGATAGAGAAAGGTCTGCAGACTGAAGGGTCCCAGGTTCAATTCCGGTCAAGGGCATGTACATTGGTTGCAGGCACATCCCCGGTAGGGGGTGTGCAAGAGGCAGCTGATCAATGTCTCTCTCATCAACACTCTGTCCCTCACTCTTCCTCTCTGTAAAAAGATCAATAAAATATATTAAAAAAAAAAAAAAAAAAAAAAAAAGAGGCAGAGGTAGGAGCCATGAGTCTGCAAGCCCAGGGGTGCCTGGAGCCACCAGGAGCTGGAAGGAGCAAGAAGGGTCCTCTACCCCTGGCCTAGAAGGTAGCAGGGACAGCAGAGCCCTGCCAACACCTTGATGCTGGACTCTGGGCCTCCACACTGTCGGAGAATAGATATCTGTTCTTCTAAGCGACCCGTCTGTGGTGATTGGTTACCGAAGTCTCAGGAAACGGATGCAGTGCCTGTTAGGGAGCTGCGTGCTTCCTTGCTCTCCAGCAGATTAGCTTTGCATGGCTCCCTGGTGAGAGTGAAGAAGTTACTTTCCCATCAGCCCCAAATGAGCCTCTCTTCACATCCCATTGGCTAACATTAGTCCAGCCTTCCCTGTCCCTGAACCAGTGCTGGGCAAGGCAGCTGAGACTATTATATACTGCATAGCTTCCACTCATCACCTAGGTGACAATCACAGGCTACCTTCTAGGTAAGGGGTGGGGAACCTTTTTTCTGTCAAGGGCAATTTGGATATTAATGTCATCATTTGAAGGCTATAAAAATTATCAACTTAGCCGAAACCAGTTTGGCTCAGTGGATAGAGGGTCGGCCTGCGGACTGAAAGGTCCCAGGTTCGATTCCAGTCAAAGGCATGTACCTTGGTTGCAGGCACATCCCCAGTGGGGAGTGTGCAGGAGGCAGCTGATCGATGACTCTCTCTCATTGATGTTTTAACTCTCTATCCCTCTCTCTTCCTCTCTGTAAAAAATCAATAAAATATATATATTTTAAATTATCAACTTAACAACCTGCTCTATTTGGTCAAACATTGAATTAACTCACCCCCTGATGCCTTGGCAGGGCCAGACCAGATGATTTCTTGGGCCTTCTAGGCCCTTCAGGCTGGACATTCCCCAGCTCTGCTCTAGGTAGTGGAGCCTTACAGCCTGCATCTCCTGTGAGGGTGGGCTGGAGCAGAGATGATCAGCCTTCATGATGAACATGCAACATGAGCAAGAAAGGACCCTTTCCTCTGTACCACTGAGATCTGGGGCTATTTGTTACTGAGACCTACCTGACTAATACAGATGGGAAGATCATTGACGTCATTTGGAAGGACTGGCAGGATTTTGACAGGAAGATATAGTCCGGACAGGCTGAATGCATGAGCAGGAGATGCAGGGACAATGTGTTCAGGGCAGTGGCTATGAATGAAGAAACAAATGCTCAAAAGGAAGAGTAGGGCCCAGTTAGGGAGGGACACAGGCTCCCCTGTACAGAGTTGGGATGCGAGAAAGAGGGATACAGGTGACAAGATAAATTTAGGAAGCTGCTACCCAAATCCAAGCAAGCATGATAAGGACCTGCCACAAAGAAGAGCAATGAAAAGAATGATCATAGTAGTAGTGCTAATAAGTGACAGTATAGCTACCCTTTATTACAGCCTCATATGAGCTGGGGACTGTGCTGAGCACTCTCTCTTCCTATCCTGAGGGAAGCAGGGGTAGCGCTAAGTCAGAAGGGCCAATGAAGGTCCAACACAGGTTAGCACCAAAAAGGCAGCCCAGTGCCCTGGCCTGGAGCACCTCTGCTTTGCCTCCGTAGCACTCCCCTGCAAGCCCTGGCCTGAACTCTGCTGAGCATGTTCCTTAGGCTGGTGACCCAGGATCACAATCCAGGGAGGTCAGCCCTGACCAGAGATGGACTGCTCAGAGGTAATGATGAAGGGCACGCTTCTCTCTCAAGGGGGCTGTCACAGTTTTGCGTACAGAGCCACCTTGGAAGTGGCAGACGTGGTGAGATGGCATGGGAAGCTCCCAGGTGTCCTTGATAGAACATGATTTCCGTTGGGGTAGGAATGTATGGTTCCAATGTGAGGCACAACATTATACGCCAGCTAAGAGCTTTATTGGTTCATGTTACTGAGAGGTCCATGAGCAGGTGTGGCTTCAGGCCAAGCTAGAGTCTGGGTGCTTTGGGGGTGTCAGGGAACCAAGGATAACCTGATGAAACCAAAGGTGTCATCCTTCCCGAAAGATTCAGATTAATCAAGGATGACAATAGAGCCCAGCAAGTACATCACTAATGGTAGAGTTTCAAGCTCCACAAGAGTTGTTTACAGGGGAGAGATTCTCAGGAAGAGGGAGTCATCCACTATGACTAATTAGATAAGATTATGGGACTATAGCTGATAATGATCTTTACTAATCTTGCTTGATCTTTCAATAATCTGTGAGGCAGGGAGATTAAACATCATCCCACTTTAGAGAAGAGAATACTGAGTCTCAAAGCAGTCACAGCTGAGCCAGACTCTCACCTGGCTTATCTGACTCCAATCAGAGTCCCCTGCTGCTGTCCTACCTGTGACACTGGCGGGAAAGTTCTTGCTTGTGAGATGTTGTCCCCTCCAAACAGGAATACATTCCTTAAAGAATTGCCCCATGGTCTCAAGCCTTCCCCAAATCCAGATGCTACACAGGGGCTGCTATCTGCACATCAAGGGACAGAGTGGAAGGAAAGCATGGGGGCCCCAGGGGCCAAGAGCAGAAGACTCCCAGAACACTATGTCATAATCATGGCAACCCAGTCACTGGGCAGGCAGGACAGTGTCTCACAGAGTCTCTAAAAGTGTCCACATATTGATTTTGTAGTGCCTTGATTGAGCATCTCTGCCCTGTCTGTGCCCTCTTCTATTATAGATGCACAAGGTGACATTCCCATGTGCCGCGGAAAACAGGGCCTTTGTTGGTAACAGCTGCACCGCTGGGCCCTCATGGAAGAAAACTGTGCCCCACCCTCCAACCTAAACAACCCAATCAGTTCGCCAGCGTTGGTACTCAGAGCACAGACCACCTCAGTTAGAGAGAAGAAACCCCCTCGCCCCGCCCCTCAGTCATCGCGTGTGCCTGTGGGTGTTGTAGTGGAGATCAGTGAACGTGGCTCCGAGGCTGGACTGTCTGAGCATGAATCCTGGCCCAGGTGCTTCCAAAGTTTACGATCTTGTGCCTTTGTCTTCTCATCTGTAAAAAGCAGATAATAACAGTGCCTACCTCTTGGATAGTTTTGAGGATTAATTGAATGAAAACATACAAAGTGCTTATAACTGGCACATGGGTATTCAGTGGATGCTAGCTATTTGGATTATTAATGAGTGACGATGTGAACGTGTCCCCAAAAGCATCAATCTACGAAAAGAGAGCTGCTATTCGCAGGAAGGGGGTCCCATGAGGGTTTCTTCAGACGTCAGTTGTTTTTATTCCTGCACCATCAACATCTCATCAGCTGGCTGCAATGAAAGACCATTTCATTGCCGTTTTCCTGCCCCAGCTGTGGCTAAGAGACGCAGCAGGCTGTGGAGTGCGTGCGTAGAGAAGTTTTAGATCTGCTTAAGTCTCACTGTTAAATGGAAAGAGGGTGGGCAGCCTCCTCTAGATCAGGTGGGCCATTAGGCAGAAAACAAAGCAGCTGCTCCCTCACCTCCAAGAACTCAGTAAGAGGAAATGGCCCTGGGCGGAGGGCAGGGCCTCGGTCAGCTATTGGATTAGGCAGGTTTCCTGTCTCTTTCCCTGAGAATCAGGAAGTTGAGCATCAGAGGCCGCCTACCTGCCCAGGATTCAGCCAGCGACACTGTGGGGAGCTATCGCCCGTCCTGACCGCCCGCAGCCTCCTGAATCCTGCTCGGCCCGTGTCCTTCGGGGCAGAAGAAGGATCCCACTGTTTTATTTGCTCCTCACACTGACCCCCATGAGGTAGGCACTATTTCATCTCTTTTCTGGAGTTAAAGACGCGAAAACACCAAGAGGTTGAGTAACTTGCCCAAGGTCACACAGCGATTAAGTGGACAAGTCGGGCGGCAAACCCAGGTCTGTACCCAGGGTTCCAGAGCCTCTGCTCTGAACTGCTAACCACGGCCACGGGAGAACATCTGTGGCTCCCTCTCGGCCTTCCGTGGTCTGTGCAAGAGCCGCCAGGACTGCGCAGCCTCGTTCAGATGCCGAACTCTTGGCCCTCCTGATTTTGCCCTCCCATCCATCGCTATGGCACACAATGCCCCCGGAGAGCGGAGCTCCGAGGTTCCTGAGTTTTTGTTAATGAAAGGAGTGATCTAGAGGTGGCCCAGAGCCAGGGTCAGCAAACTGCAGCTCTCGAGCCACATACAGCTCTTTGGGCCCCTTGTGTGTGGCTCTTCCACAAAATACTATGGCCTGGGAGAGTCTATTTTGAAAAAGTTTAAGTTTAAAAAATTTGGCTCTCAAAAGAAATGTCAATCGTTATACTGTTGATATTTGGCTCTGTTGACTAATGAGTTTGCCGACCACTGGCCCAGAGCATTCGCAGTTGGTTGACCCGGAGATGGTGGTGATGCCATGGGGGAGGGAATCAAAGGCAGAATGGGGAGGAGGCCCAGCAAGAGAAGCAAACTTGCCACCAATTCTCAGTTTGCCAGAGACAGGCTCTCCCTGTCTGGCAACTTCCTTCCCAGGTCCCCTTCCCGCCACCCCAGCCCCCAGCCCCTGATCAGAATGCAGCATCACAATGGGCTGTTTTTAATCCTTGCTGGATCTCTTTTATTTTTTTCCTCCTTTGCTGGGCTTCCTGGGCTGTAATTTTTCCCTCTGTGTCATCCATCACAGACACAACGTGGCTTGTGCAAATTAAAATGCACCTCAGAATAATAAAAAAGGTGCCTTCTACTCCCCCCCCCCCCTTTCCTTCCCAGCAGCAACTCAACACAAAACATTCTTCTCTGGCCGAGAGAACGCTCGTTAACCCAGTGTGTGCCATCATCGGGCCATATCGTCCCCAAAGCCAGTGCGGCCTGTGAGCAGGGCCGGGCGGCTGGAGAACGGCAGAGAAATGAGCATGGGGCTCTGGACTTGACCTTGTGCTGATCTGTGCCAGACACTGCTCATGCCTTGGCTCTTCAGTCCTCTCTGCACCTTCATGGGGCAGGAGCTCTTATTGTCTTCATTCTACAAATGCAGAACCTGAGTGGGGGGTGGGTAAGTGACTTGCCCAGCTAGTTGGTGCCTGAGCTGGGATTTGAACACCGTCTAAAGTCTGTCTTAGCTACTCAAAGTGTGGTGCAAGGACCAGTAGCATCATGGGCATCACCTGAGAGCTTGTTGGACCTATAGAATCAGAACAAGATGCCCAGGTGATTCGTGTGCACATTAAAGTTTAAGAAACGCTGCTCTAAACCACCACACTCTCCTGCTCGCCACCTTGGTGTCCCTATGTTGACCTGCCGAAAAGGGCCTTTTCTGGGTAGGGGTCAGGAGCTCCAGTGGACTCAGTTCAAGCATCTCTTTCATGAAGCCAGGCCCAGGAGGGTCTGACCAGGCCTTCTTACTGGCCCATTTCTGTCACAGCAAGTGTGACAAATAAGTATAATTGCTCTGATTTACCTGTGTGCCTGCTTCACCTCTCCACAAGCTCCTCAATGCTGGAGTTGTGCCTTATTGTGTTCTGTCCCTGCAGCCCCAGTACAGTGCCTGGCACCTAACCAAAGGCTGACACTGAGACACGATGTGCCTGTATCTAATGCTCCCCAAAACAACTCTCTCCCTCCTTCTCTCTCTCTCTCTCTCTCTCTCTCTCTCTCTCTCTCTCTCTCTCTTCTCTTTCTCTTTTCTCCCTCCCTCCCTCCCTCCCTCTCTCTCACCTTTTTCTAATTATGAAAGGTATATAATAGGATTTCTGTTTCTGGGAAGATGGAATAGAGATATATTTCCCTATTACTTCCACTAAGTATAACTAGAGACCCTGGATATTACATGTAAAACAATTGAAAAGTGGAGAGAAGCCCTGGCTAGTTTGGCTTAGTGAATAGAGCATCGGCCTGGGGACTGAAGGGCCCCAGGTTCGATTCTGCTCAAGGGCACATGCCTGGGTTTCGGGCTCAGTTCCCAGTAGGAGGCTTACAGGAGGCAGCCAATCAGATTCTCATCATTAATGTTTCAATCTCTCTCTCCCTCTTCCTTCCTCTCTGAAATATAGATATATATATTTTTAAATATATTTTATTGAGTTTTTACAGAGAGGAAAGGAGAGGGATAGAGAGTTAGAAACATCGATGAGAGAGAAACATCCATCAGCTGCTTCCTGCACACCCCCTACTGGGGATGTGCCTGCAACCAAGGTACATGTCCTTGACCGGAATCGAACCTGGGACCCTTCAGTCCGCAGGCTGACACTCTATCCACTGAGCCACACCAGTCAGGGCTGAAATATATATATATATATATATATATATATATATATATATATATATATATATATATATACACACACACACACACACACACACACACACACACTATACACACACACACTATATATATACACTATATATACACTATATATACACTATATATATATATATATATATATATATATATATATATATATATATATATATATATATAATTTAAAGGTGGAGAGAAGGCAGGCCAAATAGGAATGTTGAAACCCCAAAAATTACATAATGATGAGTTCAGCATATTTTCTTTTTGCTTCATATCCCTCAGCCTTGAAGCTGATGTAGTCAGCAACCTGTAAATATCAATAAGCACAGATTTATTTTATTTTATTTATCCTCACCCGAGGATATTTTTCCATTGATTTTTAGAGAGAGTGGAAGGGAAGAGACACAGAGAGAGGAACATCAGTGTGAGGGTGACACATCCATTGGTTACCTCCCACACAGGCAAGCGAGGCAAGTGCCCCCGACCAAAATCAAACCCAGGACTCTTCAGTCCACGGGCCGATGCTCTCTCCACTGAACCAAACCAGCCAATGCAATAAGCACAGGTTTTAAGAAGCCCAAAGTAATAGGGTTTTGACATATGAATTTGGGTGTGGGGGATACAAACCTTCAGTCCATAACTGCAACTATATACCATCTATAAGAAATTCACTTACATACTGTAACAATATAGGGAGTTAGAACTAAAAAGATGGAAAAAGTATGTCTTGCAAATACCAATCTGGAGAAAACAAAGTGTCTATATTAATATAAGATAAAGTAATTTCAGAGCAAAGTAAATTGCCAGACACAAAGAGGTACAATACGTCATGATAAAAGGGTTAATCCATCAAGAAGACATAACAATCCTAAAATGTGTACGCACCAAACAGCAACACTGTAATGTATATAAAGCCGAGGCTGATGAAGCTGAAAGGAGGAACAGGAAAATCCATAATTATGGTTGGATACTTCAATGACCCTCTCTCAATAATTAATAGAACTAAACAGAAAGCCAACAAGGATATAGAAAAACTCAACACCATTAATGAACAGAATATAATCAATATTTATGAAACACTCCACTCACATAGCAGAATACACATTCTTTTCAAGAGCCTATGGAACACATGCCAAGACAGATCATATCCTGGGTCATAAAATAAATCTCAACAAACTGAAAAACGTTGGGCCCATTCAGAGGGTGTGATTTGACAATTGTGAAATCAAACTAGAAATCCATAACAGAAACAGAAAATCTCCAACTATTTGAAAACAAAATAATAGGGAGAATCCAAGATGGCTGCTCGGGTAGGCAACTAGCCGCAGCCGCACACAACAATTTCAATAAAATACAACTAAAATATAAAATGGACATTACCCAGAACTACAGGAAAGTCGACTGACTGGAAATTCTACAACAAGAAGCAAGGAGAAAACCAGAAGGAAGCGCGGAGGAGCTGTAAAAGCCCAAGGTACGGAGACACACAGCGCGCGCGGAGAGGACAGAGCCAAAGAGGAGGGAGGCCGAGTGCCTGGCTGGCGGTCCCAAGCGGGAAGGAGAGAAAAGCTCCGACTGTGCTGGGCCCAACTCAACTGCTCTGAACCCCAATTCTAGGCCAGACCCCGGGGACCCAGGCTCATCCATAGGGAGCCGGGCTGTAAGGCGGGACTCCGGGGAAGCGGAGAAAGGAGGTCCCGGAGGTGCACACACTGCTCGCAGAGAAGGGCCGGCCGGCTGTGCCGCGGGATTGCCCTGACGGAAAGGAGACAGGGGCTCCAGACTGCTCTGAATGCCACCTCCAATCCCACTACCAACTGAACTGAACCCCAATACCGGACTCATTGGGGGAGCGCATAGACAGTTTGGCAGCAGGCGAAAATCGAGGGCACCTATCTCTCAGAGGCGCTTGCAACAAATACTGAAGGACCCTGAGTCTCAGGAGTCGCATAGGGCGGGGCTGGCGGAAGCCAAGGCTGTAGGCTCCACCCTGAAACCCCGCCCCATCAGGAAAGCTGCCTGCAAAAATGCCTAAACCAAATAGATCACAAACGAAAGAAATGGAGGACAAAAAGTGACTGGATATAGAGTTCAAAACCACACTTATAAGGTTTTTCAAGAGTTTCCTAGAAAAGGCCGATAAAATAAATGAGATCTATGAGGATATGAAAAAGGATCAACAAGAAATGAATACATTGTCTGAAATAAAAAATATTATACAGAGTCCTAAGAACAGAATGGAAGATCGCAAGAATCAAGTCAAAGATTTGGAACATAAAGAGCCAGAAGACACTCCTCTGCAGAAGCTAGAAGGCAAGAGAATCCAGAAAACTGAAGATGATGTAAGAAACCTCTGGGACAACTTCAAACGATCCAACATCAGAATTATCGGGGTCCCAGAAGATGAGAGAGAGCAAGATATCGAAAACATACTGAAAGAAATAGTGACAGAAAACTTCCCCCACCTGGTGAAAGAATTGGACTTACAAGTCCAGGAAGCACACAGAACTCCAAATAAAAGGAATCCAAAGAGGACCACACCAAGACAAATCATAATTAAGATTCCAAGAGCAAAAGACAAAAAGAGAATATTAAAAGAAGCAAGAACAAAGAAGGTAGTTACCTATAAAGGAGCACCTATACGATTGTCAGCTGATTTCTCAACAGAAACCATGCAGGCCAGACGGGAATGGCAAGAAATATTCAAGGTGATGAATAGCAAGAACTTACAGCCAAAGATAATCTATCCAGCAAAGCTATCACTCAGATTCGAAGGTCAGATAAAGAGCTTCAGTAATAAAAAAAAAAGCTAAAGGAGTTCATCACCACCAAACCAGAATTATATGAATTGCTGAAGGGGGTTCTTTCAGAAGAGAAAGTAAATAAAGATAAAAATTATGAACAACAAATACGTAACTATCAAGTGAATCTAAAAACCAAGGAAACTAAAAAAAAAATCTGAGGAACAATATTAACTGTTGAATATAATAGAATCAGAGGTATGGAAGGGGAGTGAACTGTTTATTCTTGGGGAAAAGGGGAGAGGGGGATGTGGGAAGAGACTGAACATAAACTGTGCACCTATTGATGAGGACAATGGGGGGTGGGGAAAGGGCAGAGGGTGGGGTGAGAAGGGGGGGGGAAGGAACATTTGTAATAATATGAACAATAAAAATTTATTTGAAAACAAAATAATACATTTCTATATAATCCATGGGTCAAAGGAGAAAGTTTTAAGGGAAACAAAAATAAATGAAATTGGATGAAAATGAAAGCAGAGCATATTAAAATTTGTGGTTTTGTAGTTAAAGACATGTTGAAAGGGAAATATATAGCATTAAATGCTTATGCTAGAAAAGAGGAAAAGTCTTAAAATAATAAGTTCTCACCTCAAGATTTTAGAAAAATAAAATTAAAAGAAATGCAAAGCACATAGAAGAAATAAGATAAGAAGTCAGTGAAATTAATAACAAAAAAATTAAATCAATGTGGAAAATAGTTGATTCTTTAAAAAATATCAATAAAATAGACAAATCTCTAGCAAGACAAAGTAAAAAAGAGAAAATGCAAATTACCAATGTCAGGAATTAAGCAGGATATGACTATAGATGTTGTAAATATCAAAAGAATAATAAGAGAATACTACAAATAATGCTACACACATAATTTGACCATTAGATTAAGTGAACCCATTTCTCAGAAAACACCAATTAACACAACTCATCCAATAAAAATAGGTAATTTGAATAGATCTTTATCATTTGAGGAAATTAAATTTGTAAGTTTAGAACTCCTCAAATGGAAATCTCCAGGCCCAAATAGTTTAATTGGAGAATTCCACCAAATGTTTAAGGAAGAACTAGCACCAATTCTATAGTAATCAAAACTATAGAACTGGCAAATGAATAGACACTTAGATCAATAGAACAGAATAAAAACAAAACAAACAGAAATAGACCTCCCACAAATATGCCCAACCATAATTCCCCATTGTTATGAAACCTAACATGTTCCAGGCTTCAAGGATTAGAACATGAATCACTATTCTGCCTACCGCGAATATATCTAAAGAAATAAACGTTTAAAAATAAGAGTAAGGAATTTGAGAATAAAGAACAACAAAAAGACGGAAATAAAACAAATGAAACATATAGAAATGGGAAACAATTAAGTCTCAATGGAAGGATTAAACAGAAAATTAGATACAACTGGAGAGAAAAATACTAATAATATGAAAAATAGATTAAACATTTTCCAGAATTTAGTTCAAAGAGACAAATACATGGGAAATATGAAAGCGATGTTAAAGAGGCATGGCAGATAGAGTGAGAAGATCTTTTAAAAAAGCCTAATTGGAGTCCCAAAAGAAGAGGACAATGGAGAAGAATCAATATTTGAAGAGATTATTCCTTAGGATTTCCCAGAGTTGTTAACAGGCATCAGTACTCATATCCTGGATGTCCAACAAACACTAAGTATAATAACTTAAATTCATTCCAAATACATCACAGGAAAATGATGAAACATCAAAGAAAAAGAGAGTTTTAAAACAACCCAAAAGAAAAGACAGATCACTTAAAAAACAATAGCAACAAAACTCTCCCCAAAAACAAAAGAGCAATGGGTGATGGCTCACTCATCAATAGTAATAACAGAAACTAGAAGACTAATGGTATTATGTTAAACTAGAGACCCGGTGCACAAAATTTGTGCATGGGAGGGGGATCCCTCAACCTGGCCTGCACCCTCTCGAAATCCAGGACTCCTCGGGGAATGTCCGATTGTGGTATCGGGCCTAAACCGGTAGTTGGACATCCCTTTCGCAATCCGGGACTGCTGGCTCCTAACTGCTCACCTGCCTGCATGCCTGCCTGTGTGATCACCCCTAACCCCTCTGCCTGCCTGCCTGATCACCCCTAACCACCTCTGGCAGTTTTATCTGGAGTAATGTCTAGAAGGTCGTTCAGCTGTCTGGTCTAATTAGCATATTATGCTTTTATTATTATAGATATGCCAGCCTCAAATCTATACCCAATGAAAGTATCTTTTAAATCCTAAATATTAGTAATGCATAAATAAAGACTGAGTTTAGCCTAGCTGGCATGGCTCAGTGGTTGAGCACCGACCTATGAAGCAGGAGGTCATGGTTCCATTCCAAGTCAGGGCACATGCCCAGGTTGCGGGCTTGATCCCCAGTAGAAGGTGTACAGGACGCAGCTGGTCAATGATTCTCTCTCATCATTGATGTTTCTATATCTTTCTCTCTTTTCCTTCCTCTTTGAAATTATATATATATATATTCCTATTAATATTTTATGAAGAGCCTACTATATGCTAGGTTCTCTGTATGAACCATCACAGTCTGATGAGGTAAGTATGGTAATTCCCATTTTATATATAGAAAACTGAGGCACAAAAAGGCTAAGAAACTTTTCCAGATCCTTCTGATCCCAGAATCCATGCTTTTCACCCTACACCAAGGAGATGCATCTTAGATTGACAGTGGACTTTCCAGGATTCTTTTGTTTCAAAGCTGGATTCAGGATGGATATTTTGAACATGGAAGGCTACCTATTTGAGGAGAGGGAGTTTCACACTCCCAGGTTTCAAAGTTTACCACTTCCACCCAACAAATGTGAGTAGGACTGTGCAAACAAGTGGTCAGAGCTTGGAAGGAAGCGTTTTCTATGTGGGATCATATCCATGTGATGCCAGGGGAGTAGAGGGGGGTGGCTCTGAGTAGTACAGTCAAGCTTTATTCTTCCTCTCCTTTTCTCTCCTTTACTTTGCCTTCTCATACCCACCTTGCAGGTCTGATATTCTCTAGCTTGGACAGTCCTTCCATGATAGTTATTATATCATTTATCTTGCATGGTTGTCATGGAAACTAAGTGAGCAAATATCCAGCAGAGCACCCCACAATGTGTGTACCCCATCGAGATTATCCTCTTCCTCTCTATCCTGTCCCATCCCCATTGGCAACATTTGATACCATGTTCTGCAACTGGCACTGAGAATCCAGTGACAAAATGGCAAAATGGAATGACCATCATGGTCATCATCCAGCCAGCATCTTCCAAGTTCCAAGTGGAAGGAATAAAATTAAGCAAAACAAACAAACAAACAAAACATAAAGAAGCCAACATGTAGCTTTTCTGCAGGAGTGGAGAAAAAGGAGGTGGTGTGAAAGGGGGGGAAAGAAGTGGAAGTCACAATTATTCTTAATCACATATGGCGCATTAGAATAATATGACTATTCTGTGGCATTCTAATTAGGCGTGATGAAGAGTAATGGGTATGAGAGAAAGCCTGGAACATATATAGGTTCATATAATGTACTAGAGGCCCGATGCATGAAATTTGTGCACAAGAGTGGGGATCCCCTCAGCCCCCCTACACCTTCTCCAATCTGGGACCCCTCAGGGAATGTCTGCCAGTTTCTGCTCGATTCTGGGGATTGGGTCATAACTGGAAGTCAGACATCCCTCTCACAATTTTGGACTGCTCACTCCTAATCGCTTACCTGCCTGCCTGCCTGCCTGGTCGCCCCTAGCTTCCTCCCTGTGACCTGATTGCCCCTCACTGCCCCCTCTGCCAGCCAGGTTGTCCTCAACTGCCCACCATCACCAGCCTAGTTGCTCCTCAATGCCCCCCTGCCAGCCTAATTGCTCTCAACTAACCCCTCTTCTAGCCTGGTCACTTCTTACTGCCCCCGCCCCCCCAACCTGGTGGCCCCAACTGCCTCCCCCTGCCAGCCTGGTTGCCTCTTATTGTGCCCCCTCCCTGGCCTGGTCGCCCCAACTGCCCCCCCCCCTGGCCTGGTTGCCCCACACAGCCTGCTTGTTCAGTCATTTGGTTGTCCCTCACTAACCCCCCTGCCTGCCTGATCATAAGCAGTCACCTTGTGAGGCCATGAGGGTTCATTTGCATATTACCTCTTTATTATATAGGATTTACTTTCCCTCTGGCATGGAAGCATAGGACCCCATATCAGCACTCCAGGGCTTAGAGGCTAGAACAAGGTACAACCTGGGCCTGTTGGAGTCCAACCATAACTCCTGACAGGTATGGTTGATAGGATTGGTATCTGGAGGACCAGGTGTTCCCAGTGTTTTAAAGAATAGATGGCCTTTGGCAGGTGAAGGGTGAGGAGAGTCAAATGGACATTTTGTGAGCTGTGATTGGTATGGACTCTTATTGTGGAAAGCAATCTGGGAGTTGCTGAGGTTATGTGATCATCCTGCTCAGGCTGGGGAGCATCATTCAGGTTATAGGTGTACCCATGCCTTGGCACAGGCCTGAGGAACCAGTATGAAAATGCAAAGGAACATTGATGTATATGCCATGCTTACAGGGGGATCCCCAGTTGCTCAGGAAGCAGACAATGAAGCTCAACCAAGTCATTCCCTATTTCTCTATTAAAAGTCTCCACAGCTGGGAGGCAGCTTCATTGATAAGTAGACCTGTGTCATCTACGTATCATCTACTTATCAGTCACTTTCTGATCCTGGATTCAAGATTTTAACAGGGCAGTGGTCGGCAAACTATGGCTCGCAAGCCACATGCGGCTCTTTGGCCCCTTGAGTGTGGCTCTTCCACAAAATACCACAGGCTGGGCAAGTCTATTTTGAAGAAATGGCATTAGAAGAAGTTTAGGTTTAAAAAATTTAGCACTCAAAAGAAGTTTCAGTCGTTATACTGTTGATATTTGGCTCTGTTAACTAATGAGTTTGCCGACCACTGTAACAGGGAGTCATCAAGGCCATGAAGTGTAAGCACCAGGCATTAACCCTGAAGAAAAGGGGATTTTATTGAAGCAGCACAGGAGATTTTGCAGAACTCAGGAGGAGATGGACAATACAGCACAGGAAGGGCAGGACCCTAGGCAGCTGGGTTGTAGAACCACAGCAGGTCCCTTCCGGAGCTGCCATCCTGTAAGTTAGTCTCAGAGTCTGATTGGCCAAACTCAGACCCTGGTCCCTCCCCTCATTGAGGAGGCCAATATAACTGAAGCCTCATCAGGACCACATGGAAAGGGAAGAGAGAAGAGGGGGGCTGTTATCACAGAGAAAGGGATGGCAAGCTTGAGAGAACCAGCTGTCCACTCCTGAATTGCCCAAGGAATAACAGAATGAGGAAATGGAATGATAACAGAGTTCATGTATTCCACCCAAAAAGTTGTGGATTAGGAAATCAAGACCCAGAAAGGTTAATTAACTTGCTTGGGGTTCCTAGCTCTTCTGTGGCAATGTGGGGTCCCCACTCTAGACAGGGCCCTTGAGGCTCAGGCAGGGCTTCTACCTCATAGCTATCCATGGGCAAAGATAGACAATGTGTGGCAGGTAAGTCTGTGGGATCTTCCCATCACCCCCCAGTAGGTGTGTTCCCATTTGCTTATTCTTAGAGCATCTTTACTTTAGTATTTTATGGAGCAGGATGAAGCTCCTAAAAGAGGGTTGGGGCAGGGGTGGGGGTGGGGGATCCCCACAACACAAATGGGAGCCAACACCATCTGGCTGACCCCAGACATGCAAGGAACCTGAGGGCCACATGAGACCTCTAGGAAGGGGACAGTGAAGAGGACAGCTGGCTCAGGTTGACTTCCCCCCCTCTCACCAACCCCTGGATACCCATTTCCCCTCAGTTTCAGAAGACCCCCCAGGGAAGATGGATTGGGCTGTTGACTCTGAGCAGAAGGGGACTGAGAGCGCATGCCTCTTCTGAGCGCAGGGCATGGCCTGGTGCCCCGTCTTGGAGTGTGCAGGCTTCATTGCTCTGACAGCATGAAGGATGCTTGGTTTTGTTCCCAGCACTGTTATCATTTATCATCCTCTTGTAGGAGCTGGCACCCTCCTGTTCCCCCTTTTTCTCACTCTTCCAACCTCCACCTCCTATCCAACCTGCCCCTCCTGTCTGTCCTCCTGCCACTGAGGGGAGCCCTCTTGTATTTACCCCAGATGAAACTCTCCCAAGAGACACCCCTATTGAATGACACATTTGCTCAGTGAGTCCTCAGCAGAGTAATGTGCTTGGGGCTTTGGATCGTAAAACATACGTAAGACAAGGCCCTGACTTCAAGGGCCTTGTATTCTAGCAAGGAAATAACTACAAAGTCCTAGGCAGCAAAACACTTGCTCAGAGAGCAAGGTAGAAGCAGCTCATGTCTGGAAAATCTGGGAAAGATAGCGCTGATGGTCTTTGAAAGAACAGAGCTGGTTAGGTGTCAGATGGTAGGAGACAGAAGTCTTAGATAAATAGTGAGTGGTGAGGGAGACAATGAGAACATCAAATATCTTAGGGAGGGGGTGGGCGGGGAAGGCCAAGAACACTAAGAAAGAGATGAAGTCATAGCTGGAAGAGAAGCCATCATATTTAAGCTGGTTTGAAGATGTAAGAGGAGGAGCCAGTGGGATGGGAAGGTTGAAATAGAAGAGAGAGGAAATACTTACAGGAAAAAGGCACAAAGGGGGCTGCTGAGGCAGTCAAGGCTGGGAAGGTCTGGCTGTGGAGGGAAATCAGACATCTAATTTCAAGAACAAAGGCAAGGAAGAAATGGGTGTGAGACTATGGGGGCGAACTTGGTGATAAAAGGAAGCTGTGTTGGCTTCATCTTCTTAGTGAGTCGGGAGGTGAGGTCACCTGCTAAAGATTGGAATTGGCCTGGGACCTTACGAATACTGGAATATCCACCGAGGATAAAATAAAGGGACAAATTAAAATATAAAATAAAATTTCTGAGACATAAAAGAGCTGTCTAACATTAAGGCCCTGCTGAGATTCAGTTTCACCCAGGACCTTTGCTCATGTCAATCTCTCTATTTGCAGGGTTAGCATTTTCTCATCTTTCAGAACTTGGCTTAAATGTCACTTCTTCAGAGTGGCTCTCCTCAGAAATCCCAGTTACAGTAGATTTCCTCCCCATCCCACGATTCCCGATCTCAGCTTTATTCCTCACTTCTAATTACTTTATTATTTGTTTTCTTAAAAAAAAATATCTGTCTAGCCTGGCCAGAGTGGTTCAGTGGTTGAGTGTTGACCTATGAACCAGGAGGTCACAGTTCAATTCCCAGTCAGGGCACATGCCCAGGTTGTGGGCTTGACACTGGGGCATTCAGGATACAGCCAATCAATGATTCTGTCCTATCATTAATGTTTCTTTTTAAAATATATATATTTTATTGATTTTTTACAGAGAGGAAGAGAGAGTTAGAAACATTGATGAGAGAGAAACATCAATCAGCTGCCTCCTGCACACCCCCTACTGGGTATGTGCCTGCAACCAAGGTACTGTATTTTTCGGACCATAAGACGCTCTGGACCATAAGACGCACCAGTTTTTAGAGAAGGGAAATGAAGAAAAAAAGATTCTGAAACAAATAGTGTCCTAAAATATTTTATGTGCATTAAAACCCAACATCACAGTCATAAACACATGTAATCAACCCTGTAAAGTAAACAG
This sequence comes from Pipistrellus kuhlii, assembly GCF_014108245.1. Lineage (NCBI taxonomy): Eukaryota > Metazoa > Chordata > Mammalia > Chiroptera > Vespertilionidae > Pipistrellus > Pipistrellus kuhlii. Next base: position 10,447,895 of record NW_023425404.1, read on the forward strand.
CAGCATTTAGAACCATTTTAGAGCTGGGCAAGCACACAGAGACCACACAGAGCCGGGCAAGTAAAAAAACTTTTTTTTTAAAGTATTGTGTAGGCTATATTTGGACCATAAGACGCAGGGACTTTCCCCCCCCATTTCTGGGGGGAAAAAAGTGCGTCTTATGGTCCGAAAAATACGGTACATGCCCTCGACCAGAATGGAACCCAGAACCCCAGAGTCCACAGGCCGACATTCTATCCACTGAGCCAAATCAGCTAAGGCTCATTAATGATTCTATCTCTCTCTCCCACTTCCTTCCTCTCTAAAGTCAATAAAAATATATATTAAAAATACTAATAAATAAAATAAATCTGTCTAAACCAACTAATATGTCAGCTCCAAGGGACCAAAGACCACACCGGCGTTTTTTATTTATTTTATTTTTTATTTTTTTTCTTTAAAACAAATCTTTATTGTTGAGAGTATTACAGATGTCCCCCTTACCTCCCACCCCAAATTGCCTCCCTCTACCTAGTTCCCACTCCACCCCAGGCCTCTACCCCACTACTATCTGTGTCCATAGTAAGATCTTTGGTTAATCTTCTCCCCCCCCCCCCCTGCTTCCCTTTCCCCTATCCCCTTCCCTCTGAGGAGAGGGAGTTTCATGTTTTCATGCCTCTGATTCTATTTTATTCACCAGTTTATTTTTTTTCATTAGATTGTTTTAATTTTGATTTTTAGATTCAATTGTTGATAGATATGTGTTTGTTGCCATTTTTTTGTTCGTATTTTTAATCTCTTCTTCCTCCTCTTCCTATTCCTCTTCCCCTTCCGCTTCTTAAAGAATACCATTTAACATTTCATGTAATACTGGTTTGGTGCTGATTAACTCTTTCAGCTTTTTCTTTTTTGTGTGAAGCACTTTATCTGACCCTCAATTCTAAATGAGAGCTTTTCTGGGTAGAGTAATCTTGGTTGTAGGTTTACTTTTCATCACTTTGAATATTTCTTGCCATTCCCTTTTAGCCTGTAAAGTTTCTGTTGAGAAATCAGGTGATAGTTGTATAGGCACTTTCTTGTAGACAACTAACTGCTTTTCTGTTGCTGCTTTTAAGATTCTCTCTTTGTCTTTAACCCTTGGCATTTTAATTATGATGTGTCTTGGTGTGGGCTCAATTCACAACAAAGTGATTCGATGTGGGGGGTGGGGGGAGGAATGGACTGCCTAGAGTTAGCAAATAGGATTACAGGACATCAGTTAACTTTGAATTTCAGATAAATAAAACCCCATACAATAGTTGGCACATGCTTATACTAATTATTCCTTGTTTATCTGAAATTCAAATTTAACTGGACATCTTGGATTTTATCTAAAAATCCTACCAGGATGTTAAGTTTTTGTCACTGAAGGTATACAGGCTGAGTCTGGAGCACCACCCTGAGGGCTATGGGATAGTGACTGACTGAGGTATCAGATGGAGGGCTTCAGTTTAAGAGCCCCACCCCACCTCCAACCAGGCTGTTGTTGTTGTTGTTGTTAATCCTCACCTGAGGATTTTTCTCATTGATTTTTAGAGAGTGGAAGGGAGAAGGAGATACAGAACAGAGAGAAACATCCATGTGAGAGAGACACATTGATTGGTTGCCTTCTGCACACAACCCCAACCAGGGCCAAAGAACCTGCAACCAAGGTATGTGCCCTTGACTGGAATCGAACCTGGGACTTTTTAGTCCATGGGTCTATGCTCTATCCACTGAGCCAAACCAAGCTTTCAATATCCCATTTCCCTGGGGCAAGGGGCATCCTGCCTGGTCCCCAGGATTTAATTCACTGACGAGAGCCAACAGCTGAGGTTCCTTGTTTAGAGCTCTGCCCCTCAGTGGCCTGCAGCGGCCCCATCCTGCAGCCCCATCCCAGAACAGCTAGCCTGGGGATAGGGATGGGCAAGGTAGGGGGTTTGTGCCAGGAGCTGAATTCATCCCTTCCCGGAGCAGATAGGGACCTAACAACCCAACCCCCCAGGGCTGGGCTCCCTTCCCCACCCCCTTATCAAGCCCCTCTCCTAGGTGGTGAGCTGACACCACCCAAGCGCTGTTCCCTTGGCTTGCCATCACACACACACTCGATTAGGGGGATCCATGTGACTTACAGGGGCTGCTCTTCCCCAGGGTCGGTATTTGCATAGGGTGATGGATGCTGAGATGTCATCTAAACACATCTGCACTTTGCATTTTAAACAAAGCAATTTCCAGAGGAACCTGGGAGAGCTTTGTCTCCTTTCAGGAACATTTCCTCTGAGTCAAATCCTCTCTCCTTTTGGCACTCCTCCCCCCCCCCCCCCCCCCCACATCTGTCCCCATTCCTCTACTGGCCTCCAGCTCACTCCCCACCCCCATCCCACCGCCATGATAGTAGTGACCCCAGTTCAACCAGGGCCAGGCAGGGGTCAGCCAGCCCCCTCCCCATGCTCACCCTGCAGGAGACTGTGACTGGAGGGGAAGGTTAGCCAGAACCTGCCCCCTATGAGACATGGTTTGAGGGACACAGAAAACCTGCTTCAAACATCCCTGGCCCCTCCCCCTTCCAAGATACAAGCCAGGGGTCCCCTAGATCCTCAGCTTTGGGGACATAGGAGTCTCCCAAGCTCTGACCTCTGATAATCAGAGAGCTGAGACCTTCCTCTTCATGAGTCTAAGAACCTGCCCCCAAGGGACCTCTAAGTGATAATAAAAATGTCACCATAATATTGGCTCATAATCTTAGGCTGATGTTTTTTTGTTTTTTTTTTCTCTCCAAAGACAAGTGGGTAGGAATGAAGAAGCAGTCCCTGGAATTTGGTTCCCAGTAGTGTGGTCTAAAGGCCAGTTGTATTTTCCCAGCTCAGTTACTTGCAAGGGGCATGACTTTGGTTCAAGTCACTTCACCACCAAACTGGCCTAGTCAGCCTTCGCTAGTGGATAGAGCATAGTCCTGCAGGCTGAAGGATCCTGGGTCTGATTCTGGTCAAGGGCATATGCCCGTATTGCAGGCTCCATCCCTGGTAAGGGGTGTGCAAGAAGCCAGTCAATGATTCTTTCTCATTATTAATGTTTCTATCTCTCTCACCCTTCCTCTCTGAAATCAATAAAAATCCTATATAATAAAAGGCTAATATGCAAATTGTTCCCTTGACCAGGAGTTCAACCAGGGGGCTGGGCTGGCCAGCCAACCACTTGTGGCCTCTCCCTCTGGCCGGCCCACCCGTTTGGACCAGATGGACCCCACCCATGCACGAATTTATACACCAGGCCGCTAGTAGATCTCACACACACGCACACACACACACACACACACTGTCGTATCCCCTCCAGAGGCCCCATTGCAACAGTGCATGTCAACTGCACTCTCACACGCTGTTCACATTCCCTCTTCCTCCTTTCCAGCTGGAAATGCTGTGAGCTGCCAGGCTGGGCAACAAGCTGCCCCTGGCAGGGGTGAGGGCAGACGTGTGTGGCTGGGGTGGCACCTGGGAGGCCATGTGGTTCTTGCAGTGGGAAAAGGGCGGGGAAAGGAATGGGCATTGTTAAGTGCCTGCTATGTGTCTGGCCCTGCAGCTGGCTAGTCGATACTGTGGCATGGCAGATAAGAGACTTTAATTGAATTCCTACAGATGTGAATTTGAATCTGGGCTCTGTGACCTTAAACATGTTGATTAACCTTTCTGAGCTTTAGTCTTCCATAAAATGAAGGCAGTAGCATTTACATCAAACATACACTGTGAGGAATGAATGGGACAATATGGGTAGAATGTCTAGGATGTAGCCAGCAACCCACTGATAGATCCTGTTAGCATCTTTTCAGGATGAGGTCAGCGTCATGGTGCAGATGGAGAGGAAGGCCTCTGGCCCTTGACCACACCGCCAGTGAGGCCAGAGCAGGGTTTCTGAGCCTCAGCCAGGCTGGATCCAAAGCTCATGCCTCACCTTGGTAGCCGGTCCACAGAGGACTGAAAGCTTGACCTGCTGTGTCTAAGTGGGAGAGGCAGATCTGACCAGGACCCTCCCCTGCTTCAAGCTCTGTCAGGGTTTCCCACTTGTCCTAGGATAGGCATCTGACCAAGCCCTGTGCCATCTGGCCTCTCTGCTTTCCAGCCTCCTCGTCCTCCCCTCTGCCACCAACCAGGCAGATGGTCTTCTTCCAGCTTCTCGAGCAAGTCCAGAGCACATCAGCCTTGCTGTCTCTTCCTCTCTATTCTTCAGCATCTCTCTCTCTCTCTCTCCCTCTCCCCCCTCTGATATGCCTCCCCCAGCCTCACCTGTTTTCTCCTCTCCTCCAGGTCCCAGCCTCCACCTGCTTCCTCAGGATGGTTTTCTTGTACAACCTTCCCACTCAAAGGCCAGACTGGTTCCCCTTCCACACTCCAGTAGGCTGCTGAAAGTCTCCTGTTTCAGATGCCCTCATAAACTGCTATTTTCTCTGTTCAACTGGGAGCCACCACCATGCCCCCAAACTAGCCCTGTGCCAGGTGATGAGTCAAGAGGAACTGGTGTCGGTCAGGGAAATGAGGACTGAGGCACGAGAGCACACCTTGGGAAGGAAGGATCTGCTTTTCTGGGTGTTTTCTGAAATAAAACTCCACTGCCCGCCTAGGAGGCTGGAGGTGGTGCCTGGGAGGGTGATCCTGGGTCTGGGAAACTACATACGGTCCTTTTGCACAACAAAGTGTCAGGCCAGGTGAGGGACAGCTGACTGGATTTCAGGTGGTGGCTGTTCTTTGGGGCAACATGAATTTGCAACAGAGGCAAAATGGAGTATCTGAGGTGGTGAGGTTTGCTCCACTACCCCCACCCCACAGCCTTCGCTGGAGAAGGATTTGTTTACTGGACCAGCTTCTGACCTTGGCTTGTGTGGAAAGGTGGAAAGACACGAAGAGGCTGAGCTGATCTACACCAGCGGTCGCCAACCTTTCGGACCTCTGGTGGTCCGTGCACCGCCGGTTGGTAACCGCTGATCTAGATAACAAAAAGCTGGATCTGGGCACCCACGGAGGCTGAGTTGGGGGCGTGAGGAGATGCCCGAAGGGTTTTCAGGGGCAGCTGCTGTGAGGGAGAGAGGAGGTAAAGAAAGAGGTTTCTGGTGAAGTTTGGCTGCACATTAATAACCGAACGTCCCACTGCTGATGTTGACAACGCTCAGGATAAAGACTTGGGTCACTTTGGTTTGGTGGTTTTCTGGGCTGTTTCTTTGGGGTGGGTGGCTGGGCATTGAACGTGACCTTGGGCTCTCGCAGGGGCACGCACTGCGTGAGGGGCTTTGAACACAGGGAGAGAGTGCAAGTGCAATCAGGCGGCCTCACCCTTAGCACTGAAAGTTTACAGAGCAGTAGACCTGGCCCAGACCTGGCCACTGAACACACTTGGCTGCCCAGAGAATGGAGGCTGAGCTGGTTCTCACGGCCTCTCCTGCCATCAGCCTGTGAGACCCAAGAGCTGTGCCGTCCAGGAAACGGCGGCCCAAATATAAGGTGAAGAAATTTCCAATAGGCCGTTCCTTATTTATTAGATTCCAGATACACGGGGCCAGGACCGGAGAATCCTAGGGGGGTTGCATGTACAGGGGCGTCCTGGGGGTAACACATACAGAGGAAATACCACAGGTGCTGATGCGATGATGGATGCCATTTAAAAATATACACACATCTTAAGCCATTCCAGCCACGTTAGCATTATTAGAAAATAAAATCATCTTTCCACGTAGTGCTTTTCTTTGGTGCTGTCCCCTGGGCATGGGCCCCTCTGCTTGTCCCAGGTTTCTCACTGCTCCCCCCTCCCCACCTCTCCCACCTGCACAGGGGGGAGGGGAGAGTATGGAGGGGAGGGTGACCCTGGCGCAGGGCTGCGTGCAGATTCAGCTCCTTTGAGGCCTTGACATGGCCTCCCAGACCACACCCCTCTCTGGTTCTGAGACAACTGGTTTCCTGTATGCATAACCTGGGGTCACCATCCAGGGTCACGCATAACAAGACCGGCCAGAGGCTTTAGAAAGGGTGGGGACACGGGGACCAAACAAAACCCAGCCGATACCGCCTTCTCCGTGGTTGGATTTTTCCACTTTATTTCTTGTTCACGTCGATGACCTGAATCATGAGAATACAACTGAGAAGGGCTTGTTCTGCTTTAAAGGGTTCCCAGGAACAGCAGGTTTGGGGTCAACTTGAATTCTGGGGGAGGGGACTGGGTGTCCCTAAACTCTCCTCAACACACCATCCCCCCTAAGGCAGGGCCACCCCTTCCCAGGGAGGGCTCAGTCCCCACCTAGAAGCCGCCCCAAACGTGTTTTCTGAAGGCTAGTGGCTCTGTCACGTGCACGCAGGGCCGCCCACTGAATGGACTTCCGTTGCCCTAAGAGTTAAGAGCATCAGCAGCGACGCCTCATTGACACCAGGGCCACCACCCCTCCCTGCTGGAAAGGGGTAAGGGAGCTGCCCGGGTACAGAACACTGCCCATGCCAAGCCAGTCGTGGTGCCTTAGAAGCTTTTAGAGGGGGGACTGGCAGCACGGTCCTCACACTCAAGCAGGAAGTGATACCACACAGAGGCGGGAGCCCAGGTGAGGCGATGGCACCCTCTGCCCCACCGCCTCCAGCGCTGGGCACAGTGAGGGGCACGTTCTCGCACCGGGAGTTCTCCAGTTCAGACCTCAGGGCACGATGGCTGATGGTTAAGTTAGACCTGGGCTCTGGTCCCCGTTCCTTGATACTGAGGAAGTGTCTGTGTGTCCATCCAGACCAGGGACAGTGGGGACCCACACAGAGCTAGGGAGGGAGTGTAACCCAATGCTGACTGTCAAGTGGCCATGGCCTTGGATTCCCCACAGCCACAGTGGGGATGGGTGGGGCACACGTCTCGGTCTGAGTCCCTTGGAGCCCTTCACCTTTCCTACAGGAGGACGTCAGCCGGCCCTCCTGCCTGGGAAACGGGTCTGTGTGGGGAGACAGAGGGGAGCCAGCAGCTGCGGTTTGCCAGTTTGCTTTAGAAACATGAGGCTGAGGAAGAGGGCGCCTGGCCGCCTGGTGTCCTGGCGACAGGTGGGTGGGGTCTGCCTGCCTCTCCAGGTGCCCGGAGGTTGGGCTAGAATGGGTGTGGATTCCCCAGAAGTGTCCCAGGTAGTGTGGCTCTGATGCCTGCATCACAAGGCCTGGAAGGGCATCGTCCATCCTAGGACCCCTAAGCTGCCCTCAGGTACCTGTCACACCCGACGAGGCGGTCAGAGCCATCCTCCCCCAAGTGGGCTACCACAGATTTTCGTGACCACTCGGGGGACCAACTGTTCCCGTTTGCCCACAAGGAGGATTTCCTGGGACACAGGATTTGCAGTGCTCAAACCAGGAACACCCAGGGCAAGCTGGGGTGCTTGGTCACCCCTCACAGCAGCGTGGGGGCTGGGTGGTTCCACATGAGAGCTGGGCCTCCCAGTGCACCACACCTGCTTAGTCAGAGGGCGGCTGGAGCCACCCCCACCCCATGGCATCTTCTCCCAGCCCTTCCCTTGGGAATGCAGGAGGGGTGACCTGGGGTCCGCTGCCCAGAACCAGGGTGATCAGAGGCTGGTGACCTCCACTGGGCTCCCCATCTTCTGGTTTCCCCTCTTGTTTATCTGCTTTGAGGCTTTTATGTGCTCAGCAAATGTTGGTTTGGGCCTCTCTATCCTGCCCGGATTCTACCAGGACTGCCAGCCTGGAATCGGGGTGCCCAGAGCCCTAGGGCTGCCAGCCTAGAATCAGGGTGCCGAAGGTCCCAGGACTGCCAGCCTTGACTCTGTGTGCCGAGGCTCCCAGGACTGCCATCCTAGAAAGGGGGTGCCCAAGGATGGGGCCAGGATGCTGCACATCCCCCACTTCCCACAGACCGCCTGTGTGGACTGCCCTGAAGATTGACGGAGTGGTAAAGGCAAGGAGAAAGGAGGAGCTCCTCTCTGAGCCAGCACTGTCCCAGCTGTGGCCCCCTGGCTGGCTGAAGCAGGGCTCGGTGAGCTCTGAGGGAGGACAGGAGGCAGCAGGGGCTCCTGGGGGAGAAGAGGAAGAGGAGAGGCAGGTCCGGGGAGGCAGGACACCGAGGGCTGGAGCGCCAGGAAAATGAGTGAGTCTAGCCGCTGTTCTCTGGATGGTGAGTCCCTGCTGGGAGCTGGTGTGTGCGGAGCTGAGGGGGCGTGTGAGGGAGGGGCCACTGGCCTGTGGAAGGCTTGGGGCCCCTTGAGGGACCTCTGGAACTCCAGAGTGCGGAGGGCCCCCAGGACAAGCACCTGCCCTCGGAGAAAGGAACTGCTCCAGGTGGAACCCATGTGAGTGTGCCCGAGTCCTAGGTACCAGCACTGCCCACCAGGACAGGGGTTGGTACAGGGGGAAGGGATGGGTCAGGAAACGTCTGAGCTGCCTCTGGGTGGTTTGGTGGAGAGAGGGCCCTCCTTGGTGGTCTCCGGTCTCAGCACTGCCCGTGGAGAAGGAAAAACATACCAAAGAAAAAGCCAGTTACAGATGAGCCCCACGCCCTGCCCTCCCATCCCCGCTCCCGTCCCCAGCACCCAGGTCCCTGCACGCAGCTGGAGGCATGTAACCCCTCCTTCTGGGACTGCCCGTGGCCATGACATAGGCTTGCAGGTCGAGGCTGGTGGCTGAGGAGGTCTCTGCATCCGGCCGGCCGTTTGTCCACAGGCAGGAGTCCATCTGGGTGCCGCGCCCTCAGACCTTGGCCTCCAGCATCTCCAGGAAGAGTTTGCGCATTTGCACCTTGCCCTGCAGTTTGAGGCTGTAGAAGTGTTGCACGGCTTTGGCGGCCGTCTGCCGCAGCAGGGGCAGCGTCAGTAGCAGCTGGCCCGTCCTCCGTGGCTCCGCGTGGCGCTGGCTCAGCTCGTAGTCCTGCAGAGCCTCGTGCAGCAGATCCTGCAGCTTCTGGACCGCCTCCAGGTCCTCGATGTACATGGAATCTGTGGGAGCAAGGGAGAGGGTCAGGGGCCCTGGGTGGAGGGCACCGTCGTGGGGGATGGAGGCCACCACAGAAGCCTGGACTCTGCTTTGGAGCCACCCAAGTCCTCATTTTAGGGAGAGAAAACCAAGGCTCAGAGGCTGCCAGTCAGTCTGAGGTCACAGAGGCCAATGGCAGAGCGAGGGTTGGACCCAGCGAGAGATCCTATCTATGGAGGACATTTCGAGAGACAGAAGTAGAGACCCCAAAGGGCATGACCGTGAACAGACCTGTAATTGCCCTGAGGAGCCGGGTGGACTGTGGAGCCAGACTGGTGGTGGTGGCACCCTGTGTCCCTCACTTGCTACCTGTGTGACTCTAGGCAAGTTATTTAACTTCTTGGTGCCCCATTTTCTTCATTTGTGAAATGAGATAACAGCCATACCTACCTGTTAATACAGGTCAAGGGCTTAAAACAGTACAAAGTAAGTGCCCAGCTAGTGATATCACCACCACCACCACCATCACCACCACCATCACCATCACCATCATACCCACCATCATCATCATCCTCACCACCATCACATCACCACCACCACAATCATCATCACACCATCATGACACCCATCATCACCCTCACCTCCATTACAACCACCACCACCACCATCATCATCATTGCTACTATCACACCCACCATCATCATCACCCTCACCACCATTACAACCACAGCTACCACCACCACCATCACACCCACCACCATCACTACCATTACAACCACAACCACCACCACCACTATTATCGCTACCATCACACCATCATCACCATTATTATCGCATCGACCACCATCATCATCATAACCACTGCCATCATCACCACCACTACCATCATACCATCACCACTATTACCACTACCACCATCACCACCATTATCGCTACCATCACACCATCATCACAACCACAACCAATATCATCACCATCAGCATCACCATTGTCATAACCAATGCCATTATCACCACCACTACCATCATACCATCACCACTATTATCACTACCACCATCACCACCAGCACCATCAGCACCATCACTTTACTGTTGCTGCTTCTGATGCCAGATACCAGCTCAAGCCTTCAGTGCAATAGGTAACCTTGAAAAATGCTGATCACAGAACACAGACACCGGTGAAGAGGCTAAGCTCTGGCGGGGTGCCCCGTGGTAGGGAACATGGCGGGTACTGAGACACATGGCTGGACACATGAGGCACAGTGATGCAGGTAGCTGTTGGAAGGGGCCTTTCCAATCTAAAACCCTGGGGAGTGTTTCGGTCTCATGCCATGAATTGGAGGTTCAAATAAAATTTACTCAAATCTCAGCAGAGCAGGAGGGGCCTGATGATAGCTGGGCAACAGTCAGGTCTGAGCTGAAGCAAAGGAAATCTCCTGGAAGCCATTCCCTGATGCCAGAGAAAATAACAGCCTTCTTCTGACTAATGTTCCTTAAAGACTCTGAGCCGCCACCTTGAACTGTAGCGCCCAGGGCCTGCCAGAGCTGGGAGGGGAAGGGAGCGTGTGGATCCGGGAGCTTGAAGCTGAGTGGGTATCCAGGAAGACTGGGCAAGTTTCCTGAGCTACTCAAAGGAGCGGGGCAATTCCCTTGCATGTTGGGTTGGTGTAGATACCAGACTGCTAAGAGCAGCTGCACCAGCCAGCTGACACCAGTGACCACCCCCTGACCTTCTGGGTCTACGTGCAGCCTGTGCCTTCAAGGGTCCTGCCTCTTTCTCTTGGGAGGATGGCAGTAGGATGAGCTAGACAAGACTCCAGAGTCTTAGATGCTGCGTGGCTTTGGCCAAGTCACTTAGACTCTCTGAGACTGTGTCCTAGTCTATAAAATGGAGCACCTAAGAGTGCATACCTCACAGAGTGGTGCTGAGGGTTAAATGAAATAGCTTGTTACCAGGCACTTAATAAACACCTAGTACATGATACTACTTTCATTATTAGAGGCCCGGTGCACAAGGTTTGTGCTCTGGGGAGGTGGAGGGGGTGGAGGAGGTGGGCAAGGAATTCCCCAGCCCGGCCTGCACTCTTGCAGTCCAGGAGACCACGAGGGATGTCCAACAAACGACTCCCCCTCCTAAGGGGGAGCGAGCCTGTCATCAGTCGGACATCCTTAGTGCTACTGCAGAGGTGGGAGAGGCTCCTGCCACCACCGCTGTGCTTGCTAGCCATGAGCCTGGTTTCTGGCTGAGCAGAGCTCTCCCTGTGGGAACACACTGACCACCAGGGGGCAGCTCCTGCATTGAGCATCTGTCCCCTGGTGGTCAGTGTGCTTCATAGCGACTGGTCATTCCACCGTTGAGTGGATTTATATAGTATTAGCCTTTTAATATAGGATGGTGAAGACTCTAACATAGGGGTGTCGAACTCAATCAGAGAAGGGGCCAAAATCTAAAATCCAGCCTAAATCGCGGGCCGAATGGTTTACTGAACAGTCATAAACTGTCATTGTGATGGAAACGCAGCGGAGTGCAGTGATGACAGCGCGGTGCGGGCCACATTGCAAGGCCTGGAGGGACGGATTTGGCCCGCGGGCCTTGTGTTTGACACATGTGCTCTAACAGGATGAGTGCCCTGGCAGAGCTGGGATGTCACTGGCCCCATACCCAAGGCCCCTCCTCACTTTCTGCTCTTGATACCAAGGCGGTGAGGACTCCTTTGCCGGTTACAGAGGCAGCAGGGCTCCCTTCCTCCTCTTGCAGCTGTTTACAGAGTGTGCACCTCAGATGCGCTAGGCCCTGTAGGCTGGGACCTGGCCCTCCAGACTCCCTGCCTCTGCCAGCTTCCCCTCCCCACCCCCGCCTCCCCAAGGAGGCCAAAATTGGCAGCTGCCTTCGACCAAAAATGAAATAAAATAACATTGCAGGATTAATTTCTTTGCAATCCATCAGCACGTCTGTATCGATGGCATTGATAAACTGTTAATTACAAAATCAATGGCGATGATTTTTTCCTGCTGTCAGAGAGGCTTGCAGAGGCCAAGACACGGGTGAACGTCGGCCAGCAGGCTCCGGAGGGACCCTGGTTTGGGGCTCAGCCTGTCTCTGATGTGCTTCGCCCTCTGTCTAGTGTCAGCCCCCTGAGCCACTGAGAGGCCCTGTCCCATCCACTCTACCTGAGCAGTGGCTCCCTCAGTGGCCCATGCGGCTGCCACCAGGCTGACCCCCCGTCCCCGTCTCTTCTCCAGCTAACACACTCTGTCAGCCTGGGTGACTTGCCTACCTCACTGCTGGGGACAGGCCACTTCCTCTTCCCCTCTATCTTTCACGGCTCCCAATCCCTTCACAGCTAGGAGCCTCTGTGACCCCAAATTGTTTTTCTAGCCTAACCCCCCAAACGGCCTGTTCTTTCCCCGTCTCTGCCTGCAGTTGATTGCTTCGCTGTGCAGCCAGGGCCTGGGCATCACCACCGCCTTCTCTTCCACCTTAGGCTTCCTGACCCGGCACGGAAGCAGCAGGATAGCCCCATAGATGCCTCTGGGACAAGAAGTCCAGGCTCCTGGAACTTCGTCTCACATGACCTGTGTGTATTTAGGCAAAGCTTGGTGCTCATGGCACCACACCTCAGGTGGTGTGTGCATATCTGTATGAGTATGTGTATGTATATACTTGTGTGTATGTGTGCATGTGTGAATATAAGCGTCTGTGCATGTCTGTATGTGTTGAGATCAAGGCGAGAGCCGCTGGCCATGCTAAAGAGCCTCCTGAGAGTCCTAGCAGCGTGGTGTTGAGGAGGTGGGGGAGATGAAGGTGACAGTTGAGTGGCCTCCCCACTTTTCTCTCTCTCCTCCCAGCTGGGATAAGCTTGAGCTCAGGTCTGCTGTGAAGTGGTCAAGAGACTCCAAAATCGCCCTCCAAGGCCTGCCAGCCCTGCTGTCTCCCTGTGTTGGCCCTGTGCCCTCTGATTTCACCGTGTCCCCTCCCTTCCTGTGCCCATCCACAGCGCTGCCTAAGGTGCTGCGCTGAACAGGTGGGCACAGGGAGTGGTGACGCTACTCTGTAAGACGTGTAAGGATGGAGATCTGTCCCTGTATAATGCAGACTGAAGACCCCGGTGGCAACTGCGGACTTTTATTAATAATAACATACCAACATTGGCTCATTCATGGTAACAAGTTGGCACACCAATGCACGATGTTCCTAGTAGGGGGAACTGTACAGGGGTATATGGTACTTACAAACCACCTGCTTATCCTGTCAATCTAAAGTCACTAAAAAACCCCAACAGCACTGGCATTCTCCTACAAAACACAGACTACAATAGGGGACTCAAAGCATAAATGATCTCTATAGAAGCATGCAAATTTTAAATTATTATTTTGTATTGGTTTACTAATAAAAGGGATTTGAACTAAAATAAAAAAAAACCAAAAGCTTCCCTTTTTGGATTAGGTCAGTTCCCTGGAAGCAGGGGCTGCGACACGGGTTCAGATCCATGGGGTTCATAGAGGACATGCTTTCAGGAGAAGGAAGAGAGGGACAGGGCAGGAGCCTGCAAGGTAAGGACGTGGCCTAGGCCTAGCCTGACCCCACCCTGCCAGGAGTTCAGCCTTTGGTTCCCCCGTGTGGGCCACCATTGGCTGAAGGTGCCAAGGGGTGGGTGGGGTAGGTACCCCTCCTGGCAAGGCAGATGCGGGTGAGTCTCTGGCGAAGGGGGGGACTGTGAGCATCAACTACAAAACTCAGCAGCTGGGCCTGCGAGCAGGGACCCAGGGAAGGGGGTCAGATGGGACATCAGCAGTGTTCTCTGTGGAGCCATCTGTGAGGGGTCCCCTGGACCCCATTAGCCTGGGACTGAGGCTTCCTAAATGTGGGGCTTGCAGGAAAAGCACAACAATAGCAAGCAAGCCCGTAGGTTGCCCTGTTTGTACTGTCTCCACCTGAGCCAGCTCTCCCTCTCCCGTATGCTGATAACGCTGTGTCCTCTAATATTAATAATAATGATAATAATTAATATTTATTGAACATTTCCTCCAGGTCAGGCACTGGCTAAGTGCTTTATCTCCTGTCGATCATTTCATACACAAGTGCTTGGAGGAGGTACTGGGACATCCCCGGACACACAAGGACAGAGCTAGGAAGACTGCCAACATGTCCAAGGTCACACTGCTACCAAGGAGCAGAGCTGGAATTTGAACTTGGGTCCATGTGACCCAGACTTGAGTAGGTAATTCAATGCGCCGTCCAGCAGCAGAACAACACATGCACATGCTGACAGTCTTTAGGACGGGACCTCGCCTTTCCCTCCCTTCTGCAGCCCCATGGCACCCTGCACAGGTGGACGCCATGTGCAGATAGAATACGTTTAAGCTCATTCCCCTGTGTCAGCCCTTTTCCCCAGGAGCTGGTGGGAAGGAAGAAATGGAACAAGGCCTCCTTTGAACAACAGACTAAACAACTCAGGACATTTTTCTCTCTTGGACCTGAACAATTTGATCGAGAGATTCAAAGAATGGGCATGAGCTCAGGTTGGTTTTGGAATCATAGGACGTTGGCTTGACTCCTAGCTCTGTATGACCCTGGACAATTTGTTTCACCTTTCTGAGCCTCAGTTTCCACATCTGTAAAATGGGGTTAAAAATAAGAACTTTGCTCCCAGGGTTGTTTGTAAGCATGAAATAAGTGCACAGCTAATTTATTTAACAGGCTAGGCACTTACCATGGGCCAGGTATGTTGTCAATATAATTTTAATTACATACAAATAAATCATGCACACAGTCTTGTGGGGTAGGGCCTTCCTACTGTTCTCATTTTACTGATGAGCAGGCAGAGGCACCGCATAAAGCAGCCTGCCTGAGTGAAAGAAGCAAGATTTGACTCTGAGTCACCTTTTGCTCTGAAATCTGTGTCCTTGACCATGTGCTGGCCTGGAGGTCAAGGGCCCAGCACAGTGTTTTGCAAATCAGGGCTCAGGAAACACTCAGCCAATGCCGGCCTTTGCCACCACCCTTTTAACCCCAGACCGCCCCTTGCACAATCTTTGGGAACAAGAGCCTCTGGCACCTTCACACCTATCCCCCTCACAGGGCTCAGCGGGGTGCTCCCCAGGCCTGAGGTGACGTCCCACACTCCCCGTTACCTGAGTTGGCCAGGGCCAGGGCCTTGAGGGTGACAAACTCCTCCTTCTCCACCTTGAGCTTCTTGTATCGGCGCACGAGATGCAGGATGGCCCGGTAGAGCTCCAGCAGCCCCGCCAGGCGGGAGTGCTCCTCGTCCATGATGTAGTCGTCGGCGTACGCCAGCTTGTCGTCATAGGGCTGCGAGCGGTACACGATGCCCAGGATGAGGATCTCCATCCAGGCGCTCTGCAGCAGGCTCATCTGGTCCCCCAGGGAGAGGTTCGAGAAGCCTGCGGGGAGAGGACGCAAGGAGGGCGGCCGTGGTCAGGCGGGCGGGCCAGGGCCTCCCTGAGGCTGGCCGGAGGGCCGGATCGGGCAGGGTTTGGGCACCTCCGGATCCTGCCATTCCCCCTCATACCTTTGGGACTCATCGTCCTTTTGTTGGTGAATGAGTCAGACGTGGGTTTCACGGAAAAGACTTACCTAACGAGCTCAGTCAGCGTTGACACTTGTTATTATCGTCATTACTGCTCGTTCTATGGTATTTTTCCAAATGCCTGGAGAGGCTTTTTGATTAATGAAATGCATTTGTAATTTAAGGAGGTCGTGAATTCATAGAATTAGGAGGTGGCAGGACAGGGTCTCCTCGAGTCTGGGCAGTTTCCAGGCTCCCCAGTCTGCTCGAGCCCCAGAAGGCTTCAGTGTGCTGAAGTGGAGCCTGCCCCTCCGTGCAGAGTCCCAGCTGCTCCTGGCCAGTGACCTCCGGTGACCTCCAGCCTGGGCCTACAAAATGCTCAGGGGCCTCCAGGGTCGGGGGAGGGGGGCACTTTGTCACAGGGCAGCCTGTCTTCCCTGGGGTCAGGACCCTGCTGCCCAGGCCATTCCTCCATCTAACGATGACGCAGCAGTCCCGTGTTCTGTGAGCCTGGGCATAGGGAAGGCTCCAGAACTGTGCCACTGTCTTGTCCAATGTGTTCTCAGGATTGCCTGGCCTTGAATCCTGACTCCCCATTTACTAGCTGTAGGCTGACCTTGGGAAAGCCGTGCAGCTTCTCCATGCCTCAGTTTCCTCATCCGTGAAATGGGTGTTAACAGTAGTGCCCGCTTAAGAGTGTCGCTGTGAGGGCTAAGTGAAGACAATGGTGACAGGACACACAGCAAGGTTGCGAGGCTTTTACTATTGTTGGTGATGAGATGAAATGCATTAGCAAAATGAGAATAATGTACTGGAATTGCATTATATGTGCTTAACTGTGCAAAGTCAATTACCATCTCGATACACAAGGCAGAGAGGTAGGAAGGTAGGAAACTGATTTTCAAACAGCTATTCACTACACACGGGGTGACTTCCGTGACTGGTTCCAACGCGGACCACGTCCCAGATGAGCTGAAAAAAGGAGCAGCATCCACACACACACACTGGCACCAGCTGTCACGGCAATGAAAAGTCGGGGACTCCCAGGGGTAATTTGCCTGTGTAGGACCCCTCACTTCCCTTGCAGACCTGGAACCTGACCCCGCCTGGATGCGCGGGCTGTGAGGATGAGGATGGTGAGTGGAAGCCCGAGCGTCGCCCCGCACACAGTGGGTGCTCAGCAGTGAAGGCTATCGTGGCTACGCGTCCCGGTGTTGTTAGCATGCTATTGCCATGACTCTCACCGCCCATTGGACTGGAGGCCTGGGGTAGCCCCAAGCTTCGGGACTAGCCCCTCGCTCTGGGCTTCCGTGGTGTCTGTCCCACCCTCCTCTGTCTCTAAAAAACACCGTCCTACCTCTTTTCCAACCTGTGTATGTGTGTTCCTCTGTAGGGTGCCCCCTTACCTGGCAGGCTGGCCTCTCCCCGTGAGCACCCTCTTAGTCTATCCTCACAGTTCTCGGGCCTGATCTGCCCCACCCAGGCCCCGGCTGCCGGCATCCGGGGTGACTGACAAAAGAGCGGATCAATTCTAGTATGCAGCTCTTTAACGAATAAGCACATTTGTATAATAATTGCACGTATTACCTGGGTCACATTACCCTGCTGACTCGGGCGGGCCTGCATCGACGCGCCTTCTCGGGGGACGGGCCGCGGCACATAGGGTCAGGGGCGTGTGCTGTCCCGATCCTGGGGGGTGGTGGGAGCGGTGTGTGGCTCCCCGTGGTGGCGGGGAGAGCCGGGAGGTAATAAAAGAGAGATAGAAATGGACATCCAATTTCCCTTATCGGGCTTCTGAGCAAGAGAGGCCTCGGGCGACATTAATTAACAGATACCAATCAGCCAGCCCACGAGGGTGTGTGTGTGTGTGTGTGTGTGTGTGTGTAGGGACGTGGGGGACGGCACTGGGGTGGGGGCATCTGACAGCAGACAGAATGGGAGGAAAGAAGTAGGAGGTGGATGGGGAGAAATTAATAGACAGTTGGATCGGAAGGTGGCAGAGAGGGAGGGGAAGGGAAAGTCTCCTTCTGGAAACAGAGAAAAGCCCCCCCCACCCCCACCCCCGTGAGGCTAATCACGCAGGTACGATCACAGGAAGAATGTGAATAGCATGCCTCTGCCCCTTCATGCATCCAACAAGCATTTATTGAACACCTAATAAAAGGCCCCACAGCTGAGGCAGGATGGCCAGCTCTAACCGGAACTGGTACTGGCCCAGCCTTCAAGAGTTTGCAGTAAGAAGAGAAGGACACGCCAAGTACCGCGTGTCACCAGGAAGTCATGACAAGAAGAAGCGCTATGAGGAGACGGAGGGCTCTGAGCACACACAGTGGGGGAGTGGCCCAGAGGAGAGCCTGGGAGGCTTCCCAGAGGAGGAGACTCTGAGGTAACAAGGAGCTCTGACAGCACACAGCTCCATGTCTGTGTGCCCCATGCCCTGAGCTTCCTGTCATCTTCCCACCCCCACTGCCAAGCTCCCATCCTGGTGCCAAGAAGGTGCCCAGCAAGTGTCCAAGTCAGAGGAGAGAACGGGCAAAGGCCACTGGGCCTTGACTCCCAGGTGATAAGAAATTGTGCCAAGAGGACGTGGCGAGCCCCTCTAGTCCTCCAGGCGTGGGGTGGGGGGGGATGTAGCTGCCGTGGAGTCAGAGGCAGGCCTGCCCTGTGGCGAGGGGGCAGGGAGGCGGGGAGGGAGGGAGACAGCTCATGGGGGAGTTGTGTGCCACCTCTGGAGGGTGTGCCCCTGAGGCCCGTGGCCAGACCGCCCCTGCTTGGCTGATCTGAGTGGTCTCAGCCCCTGACTTCTCCCTTCCTCCCTGAGCGTTTTCAAAAGGAGCCGGATTAGCTTTGAAAATCTAAATGCCAAGTGCAAGGAAGGGGGAAATATGTGAGCTTTTCTAATATTTGAGAAAAGAAACACTAGGAGGGGAAATGGGAAAGAAAAAGTGTTGCCTCTAGGAGGAAGGAGGAGGAGGAGGGGACGGGGATGGAGACGAGTCCTGTGAATACATTTTTGCCTATTTGGGGCGTTTGAACCTGTCCCTGTTTAAGGTGTCCAAGGATAAAATTAGATCAAGTGCAAAAGGAAAGGTATGCTCCCTCTAACCCAGCCATTCCACAGCTGGGAACTTCTCCCAGAAAGAAAAGCATGTGTAAATACACCCAACCACGTGCGCAGAGGAGTTTGCTGGGTCCATCTGAAATGGCCCAAAGCAGGACAACCCAGATGTGACCCAGGTAATACGTGCAATTATTATACAAATGTGCTTATTCGTTAAATGAGCTGCATACTAGAAGCCACTAGAAGAATGAGGTAGAATGTGTGTGGATGTGGAAGATACTCAAGAGCATAATAAGGGCGGGGATAAGGGTGAAGGGCAGAGGCCGGAGCTGGACCATATATTAAAACCCCAGCTTTGCTGACCACTGGCTGTCTAGCTCTCTGTGCCTCAGTTTCTTTGTTAGTAAAGCAGGAATACTAACAGTCCTGACCTCGGGGGGCTGTTTGAATTAAATGAGCTAAGGACGGGACATTTAGAACACTGCTTAGCACATGGCAGGTGCTATACTACTGCCTATAATTAAATGGAAGAAGCAGGTACAGCAAGTTATAGTATGACCATGGAGGGGAGGAAAACACGTGTGCGGGAGCACTCGTGTGCTCGCGCGCACACACACATGCATACAGTGGGTGTACGTGTACAGGAAACTCCCAGAGGGAACTCCACCTCTCCGTCACATCCCCAACTTTACCAGAAGCCCATACTCCTTTTATTTAAACCCAAACATAGGGGCTGAGCCATTCCTCCCTGCCCTTCAGCAAAGCACCCTCCACTTCCGCTTTTCTGCCAGGGCTCCTCCACTCCTCCATCAAGCAATTCTGGGGCCCAGGGGGCCGCTGGAAAGGCTGGGTGTAGCCCTGCCCCAGGAGTGCAGCCGTCCCTGTGCCTGGCTGACCCCCGAGGGCACTGGCCTATTCGGTTCTGCCCCGCTGGCTGCCCGTGGGCCCTCTCTCCCGGGGTCTCCCACCTTGAGCTCTGCTGCCCCCAGAAAGTTGCTTTATCTGCACCAACTGATCTAATAACGTCAGGTTCTCCCCCATCCCCCACCCCCTTGTGACTTGACAGCAGGAGCTCCTAGAATTTAAAAAAAAAGAGAGAGAGAGAGAGAGCGCACACATAATTTGTGGCAAGTGGAGTTCATAATCTGTTAATTTATTATCGTTTCTGTCGACCTGGAGGGCCATTAGCAGAGGTAATAAAGGGAGATGTAATTATAGGCTCTGAGGCCACTCCAGACACAGCTGCTGTCACTCGGCAGCCCATATTTCATCGGCCGCTGGCATGCTGCTCCTAGGGCGGGCCAGACGGTGGCTACCTGGGAGCAGGGCCGCTGGGGGGCCTGATGTGGGGGTGCCTCTGGGGTCCCCTGCAGAGGCCACCACATGTTGGTGAGGACTCCCCCAGGACTGGCAGGAGAAAGTTCCAGCCGGGGCAGCCTCCAGGCTGCCTGGGCTGCGGAGGGAGAACCGGTTAATCACACCTAATCACACCTGGAGGCTGCTGTTCATGAAGCGGTGCCCACCGCCTGGGGAAGGCCAGGGCTCCGCTTCTAACCTCTTGCTCACCGGGAGCAAGAGGCGGACACTCTGAAGGCTCGAGCTTGTCCCCTGGGCAGCCCAGCTCTTGGAAAGTCAGCATCTGGGGGAGGGAGACTTAGGCCTGATGCACACAAAAGAGCGGCTGTTACTCTGAGCAAATCCCAACCAGGCCCACCCTGTGTGTTCACCTCCCCGGTTAAAAGGGGGGTGGGGGGCGCTGGGAAGGAGTGGGTGCTGAAACCAGCCTTCCTCTAGCTAAGCAGGTGGCTCCGAGCTTCTGTGTGCCGTTGGACTGTTCACAGCATCTCATGCCCTTTTGGACTTTTCCTCCGTGGCCTCTGCCCAATCAAGTCTGAAGGTCTAACCGGTTCAGTGGCCAGAGCATTGGCCTGCAGACCGAAGGTTCTGGGTTTGATTCCAGTTAAGAGCATGTACCTTGGTTGCAGGCTCCTCCC
The DNA here is from genome assembly GCF_014108245.1 of Pipistrellus kuhlii. NCBI lineage: Eukaryota > Metazoa > Chordata > Mammalia > Chiroptera > Vespertilionidae > Pipistrellus > Pipistrellus kuhlii. The sequence goes on from NW_023425404.1 coordinate 10,468,397, forward strand.
CAGCCCAGGCCCTGGTTGGGGCTCATGCAGAAGGCAAACCAAAGATGTGTTTCTCACACATCAATGTTTCTCTTTGTCTTTCCCTCTCTCTCCCACTCTTCCAGAAAGGAAGGAAGGAAGAGAGGGAGGAAAGAGTGAGTGCCAAAAAGAGAGCAGGCCTAGTAGGAAGGATGCAGGCCTGGGCCCGCCTGGGGGGTGTCTGCTCCTATCCATCTTGGTTCCTGGAGAGACCGGACTGGCTCCTTACAACTACTCAGGAAGAGAGCGTTGAGCGGGAGCCGGAGCCTCTGTCCTTCACAAAGGGAACATCTCTTGTCTCGGTATCCTCCAGCTTCCAGGTCAGAGCCTAGCACCCAGGGGTGCTTCATAGCTGCCTTTGCATGCATTTATTGAACACTGACTGTAGGTAGTAAGATCTCTTGCTAGGATTTGTGGCTGATACAAAGAATTAGACTCATTCCTGCCCCAAGGATCTCATTTGGGAATAAGAGGGATAATTTTTGTTGTTTGTTTTGTTAGTCCTCACCCAATGACATTTTCCCATTGATTCTTTAGAGAGTGGAAGGGAGGAGGAAGGAGGAAGGAAGGAAGGGAGAGGGAGAGAGAGGGAGGGAGAGGAAGAGACAGAGACAGAGAGAGAGAGAGAGAGAGAGAGAGAGAGAGAGAGAGAGAGAGAGAGATCAACGTGACAGAGACACACCTATTGCCTTGACTGGGGCTGGGAGTTGAGCCTGCAACCAAGATGCACGTCCTTGACCATAATCGAATCTGGGACCCTTCAGTGGATGGGCCAAAGAATGTATCCTTTAAATGTATCAGGCACTTGATGTGTCATCACCCTTAATATGAGGTTTGCATGCAGTGGCAGGAGGCTCCATTAATTAATTTTACCTTACTAGTAAACACTAGAAGGTCAGGCCCAAATAATTCAGCATGCAGATTTATGCAAAATAGGCAAATTAGTGTCTGAGGCAGACAAGTGAGCCCCTGTGTTTACTTTATTTTTTAATCAAAAAGAATTCAGCTGTGGACAAAGAGCAATGGCGATGCGAAAGGGGTCTTTTAACACTATTGCCAATAAAGTACCGGCAGCAACGATGGCCATGGTCTCTGCCATGTGCGGGCCTGGGCGTGTGCCTTATCCTCCAAGCACCTGGGGAAGGGGATCTAATCCGAGTCCCAGCTCACAGGAGCGGACACTGATGCTCAGGGGGAAATGAAGTCTCTTGTAACACCAGAAAGGGCAGCTGGGGTCAGCACCCAGGTCTGCCTGAACCCGGCGTTTGTATCCCCAGGAACCACTCTGCTCTGACCACTGCCCTCTGGGTTGGGCACAGACAGGAGGTGGAGCTGGGATGACAGGACAGCCGGGGAGGACCGGGTGCAGGGGAGACGGTGCTTCCTAGCTCTACCCTACTCTCTGGGAGGTGGCGCAGGGCTGGGTGGTAGGAAGGGGAAGCAATGGACCGGAGGGCCACCAGGAGCCACTCCTGAGCCATCGCGGGGATGCTGTATCTGCTAGGCCCAGAAGAGGAGTGAGTGATAGGAGGGGTGCCGGGGAGCTGCACCCGATTTGGCCCTGGGTTAGTGGAGCAATCCAGGCTGAGGTGTCTTAAGCAGTGGCCTGACCCCACACCTGTGCTGACCCAGCACAGGGCAGATTCAAAACCACTGAGTGTGTAATCCCAAGAGGCTGAGCCGCTTACTGAGGCCGCTTCAGTCCAGAGCCCCAGTGCGCCCACCCCCGAATCAAAATACCTCGGGCCACAGGGAGTCCCGCAGCGCAGCGCAGCGGGGATTCTAGGCATCCTGCCAGCTGAGCGGCATGGGCATCCCCTCTGAGCCGCACGGCCCCCCACCAGCCCTCGCCTGCGGGAGGGACCTCCCTGTGAACTGTGCACACGACTCACGGGGAGACCTTTCCACTCGCCCCACCAACCTCGGGTCTTGGCATCACAAGGCCAGGACACCTTTGCTACATAAGCATGGCAGCCGTTTCATCATTCAGAGCTCGTGACAAGCAAACAGAGAGGATCCCCAGACAAGATTCGGGGTCCCGTGCCGCGTTGCGAGGGAGAATCCCAGTCCAGGAGAGCCAGTGCCAGAGGACTATGGGCTGTCCCCACCGCACTACGAGCCGAGTGTGTTAGAACCTTAAAGCAGTGGTCGGCAAACCACGGCTCGAGAGCCACATACGGCTCTTTGGCCCCTTGAGTGTGGCTCTTCCACAAAATACCATGTGCGGGTGCACATGTACAGTACGCTCGAAACTTCATGGCCCATGCGCAGAAGTAAGCTCTCAAAAGAAATTTCAATCGTTGTACTGTTCATATTTGGCTCTGTTGACTGATGACGTCTGCCGACCACTGCCTTAAAGGGATACGCTGCACAGACTTCAGCAAGGTCCTTGCCGAGTGGAGTGGGTCATACAAAATATGTGGGTGCCAGTGTCTACAGAAACAAAATTAAAAATCATCTCCCATCGTTTATCCAGAGCAAGAAGAGCTAAACAAGGGTGAGGGGTCGGGCCGCACTCAATGAAGAAAAGCCCGCATCGTCTGAAACATGTCTGTTACATGTACTTCCCATGCCAGAAACGATCGCAAAATCCCAGAACCCGGACAAGGAGACAGGCCTCCCTGCTGGCAACAGTGAGCGTGCAGCTTGATGTTAGCACGTGTCTCGTGTGCACACGCATGGCCACATGTCAGCCTCACGGTGCAGCCCACAGAGGAGGTAAATCCCACAGAGAGGAGATGGAGCCGCCCAGGGTTACTCAGCTAGTAAGCTGCAGGCCCAGAGTATGAATCCCAGTCTGATTCCCAAGCCCTGTTCTTAACTTTTCCACACCACCGGCCCCCGGCAGGGAGCTGGAGAGAGGATCCCTCTCCTGCGCTGTTTTCCAGCATGTTTCCAACAGGGCCTACATGGACTCAAAGACCTTCATTCTAAAGGGGTTATAATTGCGTCTGTATCACCTCTTATAGATGCAATCATAACCCCCGTTAGAATGATAACCAGTTCTGAGGAGCCCCCAGAAGTTTAGGGACATGACGGGACCTTCCAAACACATGCTCACCTCCACTCCCACAGGGAGAGAAAAGGAAACCAGAGACAAACAGGCTTGCCAAGGTGTCATGGGGCTGCTGAGGCCAGGCTCCCGTGGGGAGAGCAGCCGGAGGCCCCTGCGAGCACGCTCTCGGGGTTCTGTGTGACTCACCTGGGATGTGCTTGGCCCAGCCGATGATGCTCACGAGCTCTTGGTCTGCCAGGTCACAGAGAGTGGTCAGGGCCTTGATGTCGCTCTCAGGCATGCCAGGGGGAGGCCTGGCAGATGGCTTGTTCGGCTCAGCCACCAGCAGGTAGGAGACGATCTTGGTCACTGCGGAGACCAGAGGAGGCAAGTAAATGGCTGGAGTGAGGAACGGGGCTGGAGGAGGCCTGGGTGGAGGTCGGGATGGGTCGGGAAGACAGGTCAGGTACTGAGGAGCCCAGGAAGGTCAAACTTGGCTGTAATCATCCCTCCCCTCTTCCTGACTCCACAGGGTTGCTGGCAGTGGCGATTCAGGTTGCCGAGAATTAGCCTCCAAGGGAAGTTGCCTGGTGAATTCTCCCAAGAAGAACCCGCTGCGTGTGGGTGGCTAGAGGGGCATGCTCTGGATGCTGGAGCCCAGGCCTCTGGGGACCACACTGCATTTGGAACCACATTCTGGGGCATCCCTTAGGGAAAGGCCTTCTGAATACAGGATCATCCTGAAGCACCTTCTACCAATGCCAGGCACTGGTGCCTCCTCCCCCAGGTCCACATTATCCCATAACCCAGCACTGGGAAGACGGCGTGTCCCCAAGGGATGCCAGACGTTCCCGTACAGAAGCTGGCAGAAGGGGCACGGACTGCCTCGGCACTCACATGGCTTTTTAGCAGGTGGGGGAATCTGTAAGCTCAGATACGGGCTGTTCTCCGCGTCCAGCCGTCGCTTGTATTTCTGGCGGCCTCCACGCACTCGGTCAAGACGCACGCCTGTCGGGAGGAAAGGCAGGAAGACTCAGGGGTCGTTCGGCATCACCAGGGCGGTCAGCGCTGACTGGGATGTCAGCCCTGGCTGAGTCCTTCCGGCCCACACCCTCATGGCCTCTGACAGCTGCTGGTGGCCAGCCTCAGGCCTGGTGGTTGGACAAACCCTACACAGTGTTCTACAGTAACAGCCCATTCCCGCTGCCCCGGCCGGGTCCTGCCTCTACGGAGTCAGCATCCCCTGGAAGTCCATCCCAAGCAACCTTCAGCTCCCGAGTCCCTGTTCCTGAAAGGGAACGAGCAACAAAAGCACTCCTCCTCACACTGGGGAAAGGTCTGCTGTGAATCCGGAGAGGGGTGAGTCAGCTTGCCAAGCGAAGAAAGGGGTACCTGCCATTGGCAAGCACCTCTAAGAGTTAAGAGAAGGATTTTCAAACTTTTCACCCAGGCAGCACCGGGGTGGACCCTCTTTGCAAAAGTCAATTTCCAGATCCCACCCTCAGGGATTCTAGGCCAGAGGTCTAGAGTCGGTCACCTGCACAAAGTGTCCGTGGGATGCGGACACAGGTGGCCCCGGCCACATCTGGAAAATCGGTGCCTCGGGCTATCTCAGCAGCAGGTGCAAAGCAGCGTGGCCACTCACACGGACACGCATTTCCAGGAGTGAGGCCCCGTCCAGGAGAGATCCGCATTGTCCCTGGGTCCCTGGTTTTCAGAAGAAACCTGCCCCTCCCCCAGCTCCTGCTGTCTGACACCCTCACCAGCCAGCAGAGTGGGCAGGACCTGGAGAGGGCACCTCATCCTCAAAGGGCACACAGCTCTGACTGCCCCCGCCCCCCATGGCCTGACCTGAAAGGATGGGGAGACCCACCACGTTAGCTCCAAAGTGGAACCAAACGCAGAAAACAGAAGGGCTGCCCTTTCCTCACCACGAAATGAGCCTTGACTAAAACACATGAGAAGTCAGGGCCAGAGTCCTGAGAGAAAGAGAGCTCAGTGGCCTCCCCGCCTCTGATTTGACCCCCTAAGTTCAACTTTCTGTTCTTTCCCCAAAGGTCAAGCTGCACCCTCCCAGAGCCCCAGTCAGTCCCGGTCTTCAGAGCCCTGTTCTCTCTCCCCCAGCACTTCCTCCGCGGGTTCTGGCCCCTTCCGTCCTCCCAGCTTACACGGCTCACAGATCCTACCAGCCCAGGCCTCCCCTGGGGAGGGTGGGTGGGTGGAGGGCAGGGAAGAAAAAGGCAGGAATAATCCCAATTTAACAGAATGGAAATTCAGATTCCATTCAAGCTAGGGGTGGTTTTCTGGCTGTTTCTTCTGTGAGGATGCGTAGGAGAGGAAGTTCCCCAGAGCAGGAGAACAACTAGAGGAACATCACCGTTTACCTACAGCAGGGGCCACCTCTTTAAATGCTAATGGCCCTAAAGGAACTTCCAGGCAGGAGTGCCCAGCCCACTGCTTCCAGTTAGGGGCCCTGAGCACATCCACCTCCTGGAGGGTGAGGAGGCTGCCTTGAGCTCACCAAGCCTAGCAGACTGCCCCAGGAGACACAGACATGTCTTTGGGGGGAGGGGGAGAGAAGGAGAGTTGGGGGGGAGGGGTGGCATGCAGTCACTGCTCAGCATTTTCATTATTTGCCTCCTTTACACCTTCCAGCCCGGAAACTCAGCATCTCACCCTGCTTCCTGTATAAAGGGAGGCAATCAATCCCCCTGATTGTGGGTCTAGGCAGGGGGTGGGGTGGGGGGGAGGGGGGGTGGGGGGGGCACGCCTGTGCCCACCCCCACTGTGGATATCAAAGTAGTCCTCTGGAGGTGGAAGCATGGATGGTGACACAGGCAGGCTTTGAATCAGGATCAAATGACACAAAGACAAGAGGGGACAGGGTGTAGGCAGCACGGGGCCAGACCCTCCTGGTCACTGGGTCCCCCGGGCCTGGGCTCCTCGGCTTCCCCAAGTCTGAGTCTTTGGCTGGTTTTGGGTGTGGTCCTTGAGCCTCCTGATAGGTTCCCAATGAACTCCCCATCTGCTTTAGGGGCCAGAGTGGGTTGCAACTGATCACCTCTGTAGGGGTTCCCCAGGAGCAGACCTGAGACAAGGATGCACACGCAGGCAGGCAGCTTATTTGGGGGATGACCGTGCTCCGGAGCAGGCTATCCAGTGGGCTACTGAGGACCCTGGGAGACCATGCGGAACATGTTTCACCCGCCTGGATGCAGAGAAGGGCCGGGCATTGAGCCCCCTCTCGCACAGTCAGTGGGCCTCCTCGGTCCAGGCCTAGCCGGCGCTGGCAGCCAGAGAGAGCCCTGGGCAGAGCTGCAGTCCCAAGGTGGCAGGTCATCGCACCGGCCAGCGATAGTTGGCTGAGTACGTGTGGGGGGCCACCACGGGCCACCTTCCTTCACAGTGTGGTCCAGGGCCAGCGGCATCAGCAGCGTCCAGGAGCTCGTTAGAAATGCAAAAATCTCAGGCCCGGCCCCCAAGGAGTCGGAGTCAGCATTTTAACAAGGTGATTCATAGCAGGCAGGAGTTTGGGAAGTGCCGCACTCTGGCATCCTGGCGGGGCTGCTGTCAATCAGCTCCCATTCGTCCCTGGGACCTTGAAGGGACAGCTGAATCTTCTCTGGCACAAAACCTAGACACCTGTGCTGCTGCTGCTGCTACTTCAGCCCCCATTTGCTCCCTCCCCACTCCCAGCCCCTTCAAGAGAGGGCAGAAGGAGCAGGCGCACAAACACAGGAAGGATGCTCTTCCCTTGAAGGTTTTTGGGGAAAGTCCTCTGGCAGGGTTTTCCTGGCCCCATCCTGTGACCCAGCCACACAGCAGCCCCCCTGCCTACCACACCCGAGGGGAGTCAGCCCTCCACCAGCTTGGCTTCCCCTCGGAGAGCTGATAAGACCGAGAGTGACAATGCCAAGCTTCATTCATGAAGGACGCCAGGGCCCCCATGTCCTGGGCACCTCCTCTGTGCCAGGGTCTGACGTGGAGTCCAGGAGGAGCCCTTCCCCCCATCGCCGACTTCCTCTCTTTGAAGGTCGCCTCCTGAGCTCTTCCCTCCCGCCCAGCCTGCCTGGCCCCAGGCAGCTGTCAACGAGGGTGGACATTTCTCAACAAACAGTAAAGAGGGACCTATCTCTTAGCAAGACAGGAAGAGGGGCAGTCACCACGTTTGTTCTCTGTCCTGGTACGGGACCTGACCCATAGTGAGTGTTCAAGAAAGTCTTGATGAATACAGAAATGGGGGTACCTCCTTTCTCCCCACCCTACCCAGGCCAGGGGCCTCTTCCAGGAATCCTCCCCCACCAACTAGGTGCCCCTTATGCCCAGAGAGACTCAATCCTACTGCAGGGTCTACCTTGGCACCCCATACGAGTGGATGCTTAAGAAATATTACCACCACCACCACCATCATCATCATTATCATCATCATCATCATTGTTTTTCTCCCCAGCAGTGTGTGCATCTCTCTGGAAAATCACATTAATAGTAAAAATGTGAACAGCCTAATTTACAAAGGACTTCATGTATTGCCCTACTTAACTCACAGCATACAAAGCAGGTGCTATTATGCCTATTTTATTCTCTCCACCACCCCCACACACATGCCTTCTCCTCTCCCTCCCTCCCCCCAAGAGAGATTTAGTAGTTTTTCCAATAAAAAAGCCAGCATCCAAGCTCTTTGCCATTCCAGGGTATGACCTCCCGGGGCACAAACATGTAAACTCTCCTTTAAATTTTCTCCTCCAGATCTTTACAGCACAGTGGTCAATGGCTTCAATCAATAAATGTATCAATTATCAGGTCATTTGGTTGTTTTTTTTTTTAATACCCTGTTGGTTTTGATTATGCACAAACCGACCCGTGGTGAGATGCCTTTGCTCCCCTGCCTCCTGCCTGCTTTCCCTGTAATAGCCTCAGCCCAGGGGATCCAAAGATCAAGGTCCCAGGCCCTCACTCCACCCAGGCCGGGAGCCTCTTCCAAGAATCCAAAACAACTGGCCTTCCCCCCCACCCCCCCACTAGGTGTCCCTTGTGCCCAGAGAGACTCAATCCTACTGCAGGGTCTGGTTTCCTCATCACGTAAAGGGGAGGAGACAATAGTACCACCAGCTCCACTCACCAAATATGGCTTTTGTGATGATCAAATGACACACTAATGGGAAATGCTCGGTAAGTTGGGAAGTGGTTTCAGCAGGCAGGAGAGGCTGTCACCCCAGCGCCCTGTGCTTCAGCATTCACCTGGCACTTCTCCTGCCCCCCGCCCCCCCCCCCCCCACCCTGCTTCCCTCTGGTCCCATCACAGCTCTTCAATTCAACAGGCTCTCAGAGGACAGGGCCCCAGTCTGCAGCATTTGCTGAGCACCCTGCCCCACAGGCACGGTTTGCTAACGATCATTTCCAGGAGAAGGGTCCTGTGGCAGAAACATGTGCTTTTCAACCAAGAGACTCCTTCTTGTAGGCGGGGCTTGGGCAGAAGGGCACCCCTTAAGGGAAGTGAGTGCCCTTATCCCTCCTGCCCACACTCTTCCCAAAGGCAATTCACATCCAATTGTCTGAAGGCCCAGTTCAAGCATTCTCTCTCCTGGCACTCTTCTTGGGCTCCCTTTGCTCATCCTCTCTTAAAGTCCCTGTAGTTAAAACAAATCTTCACAATACACCGCACACCCCTCTCCCTGGGCAAGGTCTTCCATTCGTCTTTGTTGCCCGACCCAAGGTCCAAGTAAAATGGTGTGCCCCGCTGAAATGAAGCAGAAGAATCTCAGAGTCTGATCTTTTGTCCAGTTTCCATTGGTCCCTCCAGAAATCCACTCCCTCAAGTCAGGCCATTCATTCCTCAGGACATTTCCTCCTTGTATTGAGTTGCATTCTGTCTCTGAATCAGGTCCCTCCCTTCACCCCATCCAATAAGACGATACCCTTCCACAAGACAACCCTTTATGGACTTGAACTTCCTTGGGCTCCCTCCTTCCATTTCCAAGCACTCTTTATTTTCTATATCTGTGCAGTGTTTGCAGGCCAATCCTCTCCCTGCTTCCTATGCATTTGTCTTTATTGGTGCGATCTGCTCTGCCCTGAGAAGGGTCAGCTCCACAGGGCACAGAGGTCTGAATTCCTCTGCATTCTACCTAAACGGACATTGCTCAGTGGTACTTAGTCTTTTATCAGCCAGTGTGTGTGTGTATTTAGTGATTATCACCCTTTTTGTGTGTGTGTGTTCGTGGAACTTACAAACTTAAATTTTGACTTGTGTGTGTGTGTGTGTGTGTGTGTGTGTGTATATATATATATATATATATATATATATATATATATATATATATATTTTTTTTTTTTTTTTTAGTTTGCTGCTCATAATTTTAGTAAACAAGAAGCCCCTCCTCAAGAGGTAGGGACTGGGTTTTCATCCTGAGAGCAAGATGTCGGATCATGAAAGTTTGAGAAGCGGATTACCCACTTCTCACAGCTGGGCCTGGCAGACATCACTAGCTGTTTACCCAGCTTTCATTCCGTCCCCCCTCTTCCACACTAACAGAACCGGGGTTTTGTCTGTGAAGACAATGTGCCCTAGTCCCAACCATCCATTCCCCACTTTCCCAGTTAAGAAGGGCTGGTCTATGACTTGGTTCTGGCCAATGGGAGGAAGGGACATTCCATGGTGGGGGCTTTCTGGGAATGGTTTTGCCTTTCTGATAAAAGAGTCACACAAGCTGATGCAGCTACTGTTGCCTTTGTCCTACCCTGACCTGGAAGGTGAAGCCCAGAGCTGTGACAGCCACTTTGCAACCGAGAGGCCACCATGTGAGGACAGCAAAGACCCAAAGAAAGAGCCTGAGCACTTGATGCTGTGTCTGAGCAGCCTGTGCAATGCAGCAACCGCCGACCCCAGCTTCCTGTGAGAGGGGAAATCCATCTCATTTGTCAGTGCTGAAGCCACTCACAGTTAAGTTCTCTGCCACTTGCAGCGGAGAGCAATTTCCACCAACACGATGGGCAATTACTTTTCAATTAGGATGTTGAAGTCTTACAAACACCAAACTGAAAAAAAAAAAAGGAGACTTGAGCTTGAAATGGGAGTTGCCTTATTGTTTGTGTCCTTGTCTTTAACAAAATAGCTGAAAAGTAGGCTCGGGAGCATATCAAAATACTAACTAATTCACAATTACTGCCTGGGATTATTAGATTGATTGTAGCATCTTATTGGTACTTTCTGAACAGAAACAAGCATTAATAATACTCATGTGTAGAGTGTACCAGATCTCAAAGTACTGTAATAAATATGTCCTTGGTTTTAACCACTGTTCAACATGGTTTAATCTCTTCACACTTGCAAGTCAAAATTTAAGTTTGTAAGTTCCACGAACACACACACACAAAAAGGGTGATAATCACTAAATACATGCACCTGCGCAGACCGACTCCTTTAGTTGGCCCAAAACCAGATAAGGAATTGTCGCCCATCTTGGCAGTAGGACAACCCCCCTAGATCTTGTGGACACCAGTATAAGCAGTAGCTCACATCTACTGACCAGTTGCTACCAGGTGTGGCCTGTGCTCTGAGCATCATATGGGTGTCACTTAGAAATTGCAACAATCCTATGAGAGAACCGCCATTACTATCCCATTTTATATACGGGAAAAGTGAGGCTAAGCGAGGAGGAGTAACTTGCCAAGGCCGCACAGGTAGGACTGGAGTCTGACTCCAGAGCCCAGGATCTAACCTCTCTGGCACCAGGCATCTCTCAGCGGGCCAAGGGTCTTCATGTTGAAGACAAGCAGCAGAGAGACCCTGCCAGGACCACCATCGCACAGCTCCCGGGGCACCATTCACCTAGAATTCAGTCTGAATGGCACCCCCTGAGATGCCTCAGTTGAGGACAGCCTGCCTCATTGCTGATGGGCCGATCCTGCCCAGAGGTCGTACCATAGCGTATGATCCACAGAAGACCCTACTGTGGCATCCACACTGTCAGAGGCAGAGGCGGCTCCCCCTCAGCTGGGTTTCCTTTGCTCCCCCAGTTCCACACTCTCCTCTCCTCTGCCCTGCTATCTCCTGGCATCCCCTGTCCTCTGGCTCCCTACCCCTGTCCCCCTGGAAGTGCCACAGGAGATGAGGGAATGGGGACCTTGGGGTGTTTATTCTTGACTCCCAACACTTCTGTGCCTTTCTGTTGGGACAGGGTGTGCCCTAGACTTTGACCTCTATTATTAAAAATATATTTTATTGATTTTTACAGAGAGGAAGGAAGAGGGATAGAGAGCTGGAAATGTCGATGAGAGAGAAACATCGACCAGCTGCCTCTTGCACAACCCCTACCGGGGATGTGCCCGCAACCAATGTACATGCCCTTGACCGGAATTGAATCTGGGACCCTTCAGTCCACACATCTACGCTCTACCTCTGAGCCAAACCGGTTTCAGCGACTTTGACCTCTAAATGCAGCCCCACTTCTCACATCTGCACAGGCCCAACCCTGACCAAGACAGCAGGGAGGTGGGATGGACTTGGTCTTCCTGGCAAGGAAGTGGGGGGGAGGGCAGACAAGGTGAATAGAAGGAGTAACCTAGATGCTGAGATGCTCCATCATCACACCTGGATGCAAGGGCCCAGGGGCCTTCCTGACTGTGGCTTCCTACGCCTACCTCAGTGACTGTGTTTACTTTGAGAGAAGCAACTGCGTGGAGCCCTCTGGTGCAGAAGAAAAAAGCACGAGGCCATGGTCAGCCCTGACTCTACCCCTTACTACTTCTTCACTTCTCTGTGCCTCAGTTTCTGCACCTGTAAAACGGGGCTAATAATAGTACTTACCTTGTAGGATTGTTGTGAGGATTAAGTGAGTTAACACATGTGAGGCACTGAAAATATTATAGATGGCACATAGGAAATGCCAAAGAAATGAAGAAGCTACTATTAATATTAAAAATTCTTAACTCTTGAAAATGTCCTATATCTTGATTGATATAGTCAAGTCAATTGTCTGCTGAGATATTGTTCTATTGTTTTACAAGATGTTACCACTGGAGACACTGGGTAACGGAATATGGAACCTCCTGTATTATTTCTTACACTTGCATGTGAATCTACAATGATCTCAAAATTAAAAGGTTAATTAAAAAAACTGTAACTACTTGAGGAAATATAAAATGTTGCCATTGTATAAAACAGCTTAGTGGTTCTTCAAAAAGCTAAACAGAATTATCATATGACCAAGTATTTCCACTCTTGGGTATACATGCAAAAGAATTGAAATCAGGAATTCAGATACTTGCACACCAATGTTCATTGCAACATTATTCACAACTAGAGGCCCAGTGCACTGATTCCTTGGCCTGGCCTGAGGGGACCGGGCTGAAACCTGAAGGGTCCCAGATTATGAGAGGGCAGTTCTTGGGTGATGTACCCCAGAATTGGGCTCCCTTCTCTCTGGATCTGGGGTGCAGTGAAGCAGATTCGGGGCTGATAGTGCCCCAGCAGCAACCTAACCCATGGCCAATTCTGCAAGGAATCGGTCTCCCTCCTCTACTGGTTGGAGCATCTGCCCCCTGGTGGTCATTGTGAATCATAACTACCAGGCAAACAGTCGAACGGTAGGAGAGTCTCTTAGGCTTTTATATATATAGATAGCCAATAGGTGAGGCAACCCAATTATCTATTGAAAGATGAAGGGATAAATAAAATGTGGTGCTATACACACTATTCATACAAACAAATGTGACACTATACTCAGTCATAAAAAGGGTTAAAGTTCTGATACATACTATGACACTGATGGACTTGGAAAACATACTAAGTGAAATAATCCAGACATAAAATAAGAAGTATTGTATGATTTCTCTCATAAGAAATACCTAGAATAGATTGGAAGTAGATTGAGGTTGAGGGTTGCCATGGGTTAGAGGGCAGGAAGGATGGGGAGTTATTGTTCAATGAATACAGTTTCTGTTTGAGATAATAAAAAAGTTTTGGAGCCAAAACCGGTTTGGCTCAGTGGATAGACCGTCAGTTTGCAGACTGAAAGGACCCGGGTTCGATTCCGGTCAAGGGCATGTACCTTGGTTGCGGGCACATCTCCAGTAGGGGGTGTGCAAGAGGCAGCTGATCAATGACTCTCTCTCATCGATGTTTCTAACTCTCTATCCCTCTCCCTTCCTCTCAGTACAAAATCAATAAAATATATTTTTAAAAAATCAATAAACAATATTTTTTTAAAAGTTTTGGAAATAATAGTGATGGTTGCAAAACATTGTGAATGTATTGTACTTCATGTCACTAAATTGAACATTTAAAAATGGGTTTTAAAGTGGGCATCTTATTATTTTATATATTTTTCCATGATTAAAAAACCATTAACAATGTAATATACCTAAAAACCATTGATTTGCATACTTTAAATGGGTGAATTTTACCTCAAATAAAGCTGTGAAAAGATTTTTTTTACATGTTTCACCTTTCTCAGGTTAGAGGAATTAAATAACATAAAATATGTGAAACATGGCAAAGTGCGTGGTACACAGTAGACACTTTATAGTACTTTCTTTCCTTTCATCTGCTATTGAAGGTGGTAGGGTCTGGGCCTCAACTGCCTGCTTTCCTGCTCGGAAGAGGGAGAAACACACCCCCTTTGCTATAACTGCCATGGGCCAGACGCGTTAAATGAAAAACCAGAAGAAACAGGTTCAGAGAGGTTGTGCCAGGGCACACAGCTCCAACACTGTGCTCTCCTGAATATGTGCCTAGGGTAGAGGGCAGAGGACAGAGGCCCCTGAACCCCCTAAGTCTCATCCCTCAGCTGCTGTCTCCACATCTGCAGTATCCAATCCCACTCCCCGGCTTAGGGCACAGAAAACAACTGCAGGCACCTCTGGGGCAGAAACACACCTTGGGAGGAGGGGAGCAGGGCTCTCCAATCCTCTCTGCAACCCACGCCCCACCTGCTGACCTCTCCATCCCACTGCAGGCATGCCGGAGTGCCCAGAGCGCCCAGGGCTGGTGGCTGCCACATCCTGGATCGGATGTCCACTTGCTGACGGATAACATCGGGCTTCTGCTTTTTTCTTAATGGAAGAAAACTAATTCCCAATTCTCCACCCCCACCCCGACCCTCCACCTTTCTTCTCTGTTTCCCTCCATAAGCTGGACCGGAGCCCAGTCTTTCGGAAGTAAAAATAGCCGAGTGTGCAGGGTGGCAGCAGCGGGGGGCAGTTTAAATTTCTTTCATTTATACCCAGGCGCTAAAAATAGCCAGCAGCGCTTGGAAAAGCGTGGCCCTGCCCCTGGCCCCGAGCCCATCCCCGGCACTGCCCCTGTCATGTTTCTCTCCCGGCGGGAAAGGCTCAGACAAGGCCTCGGAGCCCATGTCCTTCTCTGGCCTCCTCCTCAGAGCTGCTGTCCACACGTTAGGGCAGGATCTCTCCTGACATGCAAAGTTTTCATGGTCAAGACCCTTCCCCTCCTCTTACTCAGAAACCCCTCTCTCTTCCTTCATATCCAATGCCCTTGGCATATTAACGATGAAGCAGATTCACGGACATGCAATGAAATGCTTCACGGTTAACAGAGCTGTTTCCATATCTCCGTTGGTCTGCGGAACCGTGGGACAGGAGGTAGAAGACATTATTATTTTCCCACGTGGGAAGGGAGGCTCAGAAAGAACAGGTGACTTGCTCATGGTCACACAACCAGGAAATGTCAGAGGAAGGAGCTGAACCGGGATCTCCAGTCCCATCTCCCTGGCCCTGAACTTGAGAATGTCCATCCTGTATCATCATAGAATGCCCTGGAAAGCCTTTGAGCTACACCGACATGGAGGACTTACCCTGTGCCAGCAGCTTTGGGGTGATGTCCAGGAATGAGTAATTTTTCAAAGCTCTTCTAATGTTCTGACTATCTGCCAGGCCTGGGGAGCACTGCATCAAACACCTCCCTCCCCCTTACCCCCCCCCCCCAATACTTTTATCTGACCCACGTTCTTCCTAAGGGTCTTGGCAGTTGACTCTTTGCCTCTGTGTCCTCCCAACGCACAGCTGACCATCTCCAGGAAGAGGAGAAAACCACCCAAGGGTGATGTGGGTACCCTGGGTTCCTGTGGGCCCAGAGGCTGTGGGTCAGGGGGTATGCCGATGGGCGCCCCAGCAGCATGCCCTAACCACTCATCCACATCCCCTGCATATGTGGGACTGCTCCCAGCCACCTGTCCTGCAGGGATTTCTGGATGACAGGTGAGCTCACCTTGAGACCTTGGGAAGGACGGCTAATGGGGGCTGCCTCTTATCCCAGTGCCATATCGTCATAGTGACAAGTGCCTCACAAGAGACTCAATGAAGGCCAAGAAGTGGAGAAGCACACAGGCCACCTGATATCCCGGTGCAATGCAGACTGCTCCAGGGTGGGTGCAATGGTACTGAGGGATGAGCCTCTGGCCTCCTGCCTGTTAGGAAAATGTCCACCTGGCACTGCTTTCTCTTGGGGATCCTTCTCACCCAGGGGGTCATTTCCCCAACAACATGGCAGCTATGGCTGCATTCCCCACTGCTAGTAAGTCCCCCAAAATATACACCTTCCAAGGAAACCTTACTTCAGCCCAACCTCCCTTTCCTTTCCCTTCTTTTCTCCCTTTTGAGGAAGTACTATGGGCTTTGCTACTGGCCAAGCCATCTCCTTGAGTTGAAATGGGCTTCTTAGAAGGAACTCTTACATAACCCAGGAGACTAGACTCCATCCAGCTTTGTTATTTACTCACTGTGTGGCCTTGGGCAAATCATTTAAATTCAGATGCACCAGGTCAGACGTGGCAAAGAGCTCTCGGCAATACCACTGCCTTCCCTTTCCCAGTCTGTGGCAGACATTGCTAATCAATCCCTACACTCTTGCCTACTGACCCGACAACAGCCTAAGAAGCCTTTCAATCCTGCACTCTAGGCAGCCACGCCTCACCCTAGGGGAGAGAGTCCAACTAAAGGCCACCCCAGGGTCCCAATGGTTTCTCAGGTCCTTTCTATTTCTAAAAGTCTGATTCTGCAACATCAGCTCTCAACCTGGCTTCAGGAACCTCTTAGTTCTGCAAAGCTCTTAAATTGTCAGCAAAATTTTATGTGCTGGTACTTGCGTATGTTTTATGATAGAGTTTTGCTGGATTTTCAAAAGGATTTGTGAATTCCTGAATCAAGAACAATTGTGTGAGAGACTGTCAGGGTGAATAAGAATACAAACAAAAGAATGAATAAGATCATTTCAGACCAGGAAAAATTCATAGAAAGTACACAACGGGCTACAATAGAAACGAAGATGGCATTTACATTGAGGAACCAGACTGGGGAGAGCATTCCAGGCAGAGGAAACAGCCCGAGGACCCTGTGTGTCCTGTTTGAGGATCACAAGTAAGCTGGCGAGGCTGCAACGGAGTAGATGGGAGGAGCAGGAAAGGAATGGTGGTGCGAGATGCCACTGAAGAGGAGGGGAGGGGCTAGGTTGAGCAGGGTCTTGTAGACCAGAGTCAAGTGCTTAGATTTTATTCAAAGTGCAATAGAACATCCCTGAATAATGCAAAGCAGAGCAGCAGAATCCTATTAGGGTTTGAAAAGCCCACTCTAGCTGCTGTGGGAGTCGGATGAATAAGAATCAGAAATCCAGTTTGGAAACTTGCTTCCCTGGACCAAGGCCAGGGTCAGAGAGAGGAAGGTAAGTAGGCAGATCTGAAACGCATTTTGGACGTTGACTCAGGAGGAGGAGCATCACACTGCTATGCAGGCCAAAACCTACGGGTGGCTGCTAGGTTTTGCTTGAGCGATGGTGGTTCAGAGATGCCATTCCAAAAATGGGGAAGCCTGGAATGGTGGAGGGGGAAATCTAGAGTTCCTCTCTAGATGTGTTGAATCTTTGATGCCTTGTAAAGGATCCAAGTGGAAATGCCAGTAGGACAGTCAGATTCTGGAGTCTTAAATGCAGGGAAGGAGCTAGAACTGGAGGTTAAGATTGAGGGTCATCTGTACCTAGTCTGAGATCACCTGCAGGGTGTCAGAGAAGGAGAGGGCCTGGTTCCACATCCAGAATAACACAAAAATATACAGGTCAGGAGGAAAGAAGAGGAGCTTGCAAAAAAAGACTAAAAAACATGGTCAGAGAGGTAATGCAAGCATGGTGTCAGAAAAGCAAAGATAAAAAGGTCCAAGGAGGGCTGGAAAATTGTTTGAAATACTATTGCCGAGAGGAGGAGTAAGCAGAAGCTAGGTTTGGCAACTCAGGCGCTGTGAAGGGCAGGTTCTGTGTCAGAAATGAAGTCCACTGGAGTAAACTGAAGGTGACCAGCTTATCGGATGCAAAACTCAACTCCATCGGGACCAAAGACCCAAGTGGGTAAGGCAGATTAAGGAAACATCTTTACAAAGCAGGTTAGGAAAATAGTCTTTAAATGACATAAACATGCAAGCCATAAAGGAAAAGATAAACTCCATTTAAGAAAATAACTAATTTCTGTTCATCATGGAACTCCATAAAGAGAAAGGAGTGACAAATGAGATTTTTACAATGCTAACAACTGAAAAGGCCTTAGAAAATGACCAGAATATGTAAATATTTCTACAACTATTAATAAACAAGCAAACAAACAAACAGAAAAGAAACTATAAAAATAGGGAAAGGCTTGGATAAGCCCCTCTCAGAAAAGGAATCCCAAGTGGCCAATAAACATGTAAAATATGCTTATCTCATAGTCGAGAAAATATGTATCAAAGCAGTAAGAAGACACCACTTTACACTCACCAGCAAAAAATGTAAAAAGGGTGAGTGTATGGAGCAACCAGAACATCTGAACTCATGTGGTAAATCAGTATAATTAAGTCAAAAACAGTTTAACAATGCTTGTCCTCTAAAATGTTATTCCCTCTTCCATATCAAGAATTTTAACTGGGCACATGGTATCCCAGTTAGTGACTACAATTCCCAGAATTCTTTGCAGAGCAGTATGGCCATGTGACCAGGTTCTCCAATGGATTGTGAATGAAAGGGCCATGTGCCCCTTCTGAGTCCTGCCCTTTGAATGATCTGGCTCTCGATGGAGGACTGGGTCCACACATGGAAGCCAATTGCTAAGGATGGCCAAGCTGCCAATCAATCCTGGAAAACCTCTGACTGTTGACTGTCACATGAGAGATGAGAGAGAACTAAACTTTTATCAGCCAAAGTTTCTGGTTTGTTTGTTTTGGTTTTTGAGGGAGGAAAGCAGTGCCTCTCTCTCAGAAGCTTAGCCTTACCCTCATATAATGTGCAGTATTATAAATATTTTTCTGGATCTACTCATTGTTTACTTTTTGGGGTAAGGAAGCAGATATAGTAAATCTGACAACTTCCCTGGGAAAGTTTTGTTGAGAAGGGAGCGGAGTAATGAAACAGTAGTAGGATGGAGATAAAGACTCAAAATACAGTTATGCATTTTAATTTTGTTTTCAAAATAGGAGAACCAAAGTATAGGAGATTGTGTGTTGATGAAAATGAGCCACTCGCCCTAGCCAGTTTGGCTCAGTGGTTAGAGCATCAGCCCGAGGACTGAAGGGTTCCAGGTTCAATTCCAGTCAAGAGCATATGCCTGGGTTTTGGGTTCGATCCCCAGTAGGGGCCGTGCAGGAAGCAGCCAATCAATGATTATCTCTCATCATTTATGTTTCTGTCTCTCTCTCCCTTTCCCTGCCTCTCTGAAATCAATAAAAATATATATTAAAAAAGAAAATGAGCCACTTGTGAGTGAGGCAGAGTGCGATGGTGCTGGAAGCAGAGATGCTGCTCTAGGAGTGAAGTCCTTGATAAAGAAGAGGGATTTGGAGCACAGGTGGTGGAATGGCTTCTGATAGGAGCAGAGCTGGCTCTAACAGGAGTGAATGCAGAAAACAAGCAGGTTGGTTTGTGGATTCAATAGCAGAAGGGTAAGAAATTCCCCACGTGACTGCTTCTATTTTATTTTTTCAGGAAAATGTGAAGGAAGGTCATCATTCAAGGAGTGGGGAGAAAGGCTGTGAGAGTCAACAGTGCCTCTGGATCACAGAGGAAAACCAACTTTATAACAGGATGAAGGGTACCTATCTCAAACCAATGACCAACACCCTGCTTTGTGGCACAACTCTAGGGGCTGTCGTTGTAAAGTGGGAGCAAGATTCAAAAGGCCATTATTATTCCCGTTTTACAGAGGAGGAGGGGGAGGCTTAAAGAGTCATAAGTAAATTGCCTGCTGAGCTGATACATGGTGATACCCTGTTTCCCCGAAAATAAGACAGTGTCTTATATTAATTTTTTCTCCCAAAGTTGCGCTAGGTCTTATTTTCGGGGAAACACGGTACTAGGGTTTTCCTGGGTCTGTATGGCCCCTAATCCTGGTACCCAATGCTTGAAACAGAGAGCCTGAATGAGCAGTAATAAGGACTCAGCACAGATAAGACCATCCCCTGCACTCCTTTCCATCCACACTTTCCTGGCCAGAGGTCACAGGTCATCGTGCCTGAGTGACCCAGAGGCTTCAAGCCACTGGGATGATCTTGTGAGCCATCAGACATATGTGTATATGCACGCATGTGTGCATGTGTGAGTGTGTGTGTGTACGTAGGATAGAAAGTGGTCGGAGGATACAAACATATATCCGAGATCTCCGGCTCTAGTTCAAAGCTATTCTCTGAAATGCAGGAGAGGCAGTTTGTTTCATAACATGAATGTATTTTGGAAAAGAAAAAGCATGTTTAAAGGTAAGCCATCTTGCATCCTTTTTCTTCATTCAAAGGGCCAGAAAAGTGGTACTTCTGGCATGGGCTAGAGGCAGAATACTCTATAAATACAAAGCCATTAAATCCCATGCAGCGGGAACCTGATCGGGGCCTCCTTTTAATTTCCTGACATGAGCTGGCCACTAACCCAATTACCCAGAGTCCCCGGAGGAGCCCTCGCCTTCCAACCAGCACAAAGGGTGAGAGCACATTGCATCGATGTCAGCCTAGCTTTCACTGAAATCAAATATCTTTTAGAAAACACTTGGGGAAAGGCAGGCAGGAGCTGATGGGAGGAGGAAATGGAGTGGGACTGGGGGGCTGGGGGCTGGGGGGAGACGGGAGGTGAGGAGAAGTTTGCAGAGACAAGCTGTCTAGGGAGGATTTCTGAAAGCCCAGAGCTGTGCTAAGGACTTGGGAGACCCTGTGAAATGCAGCTAATATTTTTCCAAGTTCTACTGGCTTAGAGGCTGTCAGGCCTATGGGGAAGAGCCTCACTGGCTTCCCAGGGAAACCCCTTATCCTGATTTTAGACCCCAGACAAGAGGCCAACCCAAGACAGATGCCTCCTCTCAGAGCCCCCAGCCAACCCACACAATGGGAAGGCCGCTGAAAAGTTGAGTGCAAACGAGACTATCCTTGAGTCAAACACTATTACAACAGGCCCAGGAAGCTGACATCTTAAAGCAATCCTACAGTGCATTTCACCAAGGAGTTGTCCACGTGGTCCCCACCTTGACTTGCCTCTGGGATGGAGAGTCAGATTCTTTTTCTTTTAATCCTCCCCTGAGGATATTTTCCCATTGATTTTTTGGGAGCGTGGAAGAGAGAGGGAAAGACCAAGAAATATCTATGTAAGAGAAGCATATTGATTGGTTGCCTCCTGCACGCATCCCAACCAGGCCCTGGGCTGGGGAGGAGCCTACAACCGAGGTATGTGCCCTTGACCAGAATCAAACCTGGGAGCCTTTGGTCTGCAGGACAATGCTCTATCCACTGAGCCAAACTGGTTAGGGCTCGAGAGCCGGTTTCAACATCCCTGCTCTACAGGTGAAGAAATGGAAGCCCGAATGAGAATAATATGAACATCAAGAATTCCCCAGAGCCAGGAGGAGGACACAGCACCAACTCCTAACCTGGTGCAGAGTCTGTATTCAATTCTTTATAAAGAAAATAATCACTTTTTCCCCATGAAAATACGGATTTTTATGCCCTGTGTTTGCTTAAAGCAAGACCAAACCCTGGACATCACCCACATTCCACTGTCATGGGTTCCAGAGCCAACAGCAGCCTCCAGGTAGAGGCTGAGCCAACAGAACCCGACCTGACCTCTCCCAGCAGCTACTGCCCCACCCCCTTCATCGTAAAGGCACATGCAGGTTCCACTCCTGGTGGCTGCACGTTTGGAGAAACAGCTGGTCAATGTTTCTCACATCAATGCTCCTCTCCCCCTCTAAGCATGTCCTTGAGTCCTCACTTTCTTTTTTAGAAAAGAAAGGGCCTAGCCACATGGATCTGTAGTTGAGCGTCAGTTGACCTATGAGCCAGGAGATCACAGTTTGAGTCCTGGTCATGGTACATGCCTGGTTTGCAGGCTCAATCCCCAGTAGGGGGCGTGCAGGAGGCAGCCAATCAATGCTTCTCTATCATTAATGTTTCTATCTCTCTCCTCCCTTCCTCTCTGAAATCAATAAAAATATAATTTAAAGTAAATTAAAGTGGAAAAAAAAAGGGATCCCTGTAAAAGGCATCCAGAGCTGCAGCATGGAGGATGGGAACAGGGTTCAGATGTGTAGGTGAGATGGGGAAGAAGGGGAGACTGACATCCACATTCTCCTCTTCCCCAGAACCTCTCTCCCAGGACCCAGGACCCCAGCGCCACACCATCCCCAAGCCCGAGGCCTGCTGTGGGATCTTAGAGAGTGGAGCAGCCCCCGCAAAGGCTGGCGCTTGCCTTTCAGAGTCAGGTCAGAGCCAGAGGGAAACAGAAGGAGGCGGGGGGTCTGGGCTCCTGCACAGGAGGCAAGTGAGGAGAGGGGGTTTGTGGGGGGGCGGGGGGGAGTGTTGGGGAGACACCCAAACAAAAGCAGGAGCAGGGCAGCTGCCAAGAGCCCTGCCTGGCAAGGCTCCTCGGTGAGGCACACACCTCCTGAGGGGGCGAGTCCCCGTGGAGCTGCAGATCCCAGGGTCTCCCCAAGGCTCTGCACTGAGAGAGGGGACAGGAAACAGCGGCGCTCAGCTTTGTCCAAACAAGGAGCCTCTGTGGCATCTTTCCCCCACTGGGCTCAGAAGTGCCAGTGCTGGGAAGCGGTGGGGAGGGCCGTGCTCTGGTGGCCGCCCTTCCTCCTCCAGGCAGAGCTCCTGGAAGGGCCTCTCCAGGCTGGACCCCAGGCGTGTGCTCCAATCGGGAATCAAACCACCATCTCCTGGTTCATAGGTTGATGCTCCACCACTGAGCCAGGTTGGTGCCCCCAAATCTTTTAGGAGTGGAGAGCTAGGCGGGGGCTGGAGGCCGCAAGCCTGCTTATAGGGTGTGTGACAAAGGAAGGATGGGCACTCCAGGGAGCAGGTCTTAACTTGGGATGCACAGAGGGACTTCTAGGGTCTGGGGACCCCTGGAGCCGTGTGCACATGCGCTGGCCTGGAGCTATCCACAGCTTGCGGGTACCCTGAGACTCCCGGTGAGCCTTGGCGGGCGGGCTCTTACCTTCCTTCAGCATCCCCACTTTGAGGCATTTCATAAAGCGGCAGGCCTGGCAGGACTTCCGCCTCCGCTTGGTGATCTCACACTCGTTGGTGGCCGGGCAGCTGTACTCGATGTTCCCTGGAAGCAGACACAGACAGGTTGCCAGGTGCTATGTCGGGGGGCCCCCCACCCGCCAGCCAGAGGCCAGACCTACCCTGCCCACCACACCGAGGCTCCCACAGGGCAATGGTTCTGAGTAGGTGCTCTGAGGTACTTGCCAAACTGTTTCCAACTCTCTTAAATACAGAGACCCCCGTTCCCGAGTCTGGGTGGGCCAGGCACCACAGCTTTGAAGAACGGTCACCCACTGAGCTGGGACCTGAGAGCTCCCTGCGGGGTTCCTCAGGCTTCCATGTACCTCAGGCTCCCCAGTGGCACATGGAACTCACTTTCTATGGGTTTTTCTGAAAACGGCCAGGAGCCAGGTTCCACCACCACAAAGTGCTTGGAAGTAATGAAACGATTGAATCCCAAGGACATCGTGCCTGACTGGATATTGAGTACTCACAGTGGCTGGGTGAGTGCTCCTACCCCCATTCTAAGGTGAGGAAACAGGCTCGAAGAGGCTGTTTCACACACACACACACTCACACTCACATATACACACGCCCACACCTTTCCCATCCCATTTCCTGCAGGCAGCAAGCTGGGATGCGAGAGGACAGGAAGGGAAGGAATTAAGATTCCATGTGCCCCTCTCTGCTGCCTAAACCTTATCTGTTTCTTTAGTCACTCTGGCTTCTTGGGAAACAATTTCAATATTTGATAAGATGATAAAATTAAAAAAAAAATAAGCTCTATACTTAAACTAATTTACCCAAGTCTACCCAGGCTTAAAGCTCTGTAGAATCTGGCCCCGCCCACCCCTGGCTCCAGCCTCAACCCCTGCTGCTTTGCATCCTTACCAGTTCCTGAAACTGAGTGATCCAGGCCCCTCTCTCTCTCTCTCTCTCTCTCTCTCTCTCTCTCTCTCTCTCTCTCTCTCTCTGTGTGTGTGTGTGTGTGTGTGTGTGTGAGAGAGAGAGAGAGAGAGAGAGAGAGAGAGAGAGGAGAGAGAGAGAGAGTTTTCTAACTTTATTTATTTATTTTTGTTCCTTTCAATTTGTTTTATGGCCCCAGAGGCTGACTGCCAGCAAAGCCAGGCTGGTGGCCTTGTAATTTCTGTAAGTGCCTCCTCGATAAAGTGATGAGATTAATTCATCGGAATTCCCGTGGTCTCTTGAGGGCAGTCTAGGAGAGCTCCGGAGGACGGAGAAGTCTCTCTGTCTTTCTCTCTCTCTCTCTGTCTCTGTCTCTCTCTCTCTCTCTCTCATACACACACACACACACACACACACACACACACACACACACTCACATATACACACGCATATCATCATCACCACCCCCCAAGCTCAGGTGTGGCAGGTTTGGGGAGGGGGCTCTCATAGGACAGGGTCATGGTCAAACGGCATAAATTCAGGGTTCTCCCAAAGGACTTGTACGCATGAAGCATAACCCATGGATACAGACAGTGTGGGGGCAAAGGCATGTGCTGGGGGGTGGGATCAGTGGGGAAACAGGAGATATGTGCAATACTTTCAACAACAAAGAATTTACATTAAAAACAAACAAATAAAACATTTCAGGGTTCTAACTTGGAAGTGTACCCACTACAGACACATGCAGACTCCACTGCAGGCAGGCAAGTCCCTTAACCTCTCTGTTTCCTCATCGGTTAAAGGGGCACAGGTACCAGCTCATAAAACTGTGCGGATTCGGTGACAGCAAGCACATAAAGGCGGCGTGATGCCCGCACACGGCGGCACGCGTTCAAGGTCACCAGGCTATTTCCATCTCGGCAGGGCTGCCGGGGTGCACACAAGCCAAAGGCTCTGGGGGAGTCTTTGCTCAGTGTCACCTGAAGCGAGCCACCCATTCCGACACCTGAGAGCATTACGTCGGGCCTCCCACAGCTGGACCTCAGAGCCGATGCCGTGTGCCTGTGGGAGGGCGGCAGGCAAGCCCACAGCCTGACCTGGATTTCTGTTACCTTGCGGCAGAGGGGAAGTTGCCACCATCCACTCTCTGATCCTGCTCCCCAAGAGCCGGAAAGCCAGCGCCATCAGCTTCTGTCCTTGAACAAGGGCAGGGGCAGCCGCCCTTTCTTGGAGCTCAGGGACGGGGCTGTTGAGCTTAGGTAAATGGCTGCCAGGGATGCTGGCAAACCCCAGAGTCTGAATGGACACATGTTAAACTGTGGGCGTGAGCAGGCTAGGCTGGCAGGTTCCACTCCCTTCTCCATCTCACTCCTGGGGGCCAGAGACTATCCCTTCCCCTCTGTGTGGTCCACTGTCCTCAGCTCTCCTCCCTCCCCTCCTCCTTCCCCCCTCCTCCTCCCCCCCCTGATTGCATTATCTCATTCCTGCTACGAGCTTCGGCTCTCCGGGAGCTGGTAAGGATGGGCAGCTAGACTTTCTACCGGTGCTTCACACCACTACCCATCTACCTGCTGCTTATTTCCACCTGCAAGTCCCTTAGGCTCCTCACACGACACCCATCCTCATCCAGCAAGTTCCTCTTACTGTGCTCATCTTAGCAAAGGGGCCACTGGCCACCCATCACCAGGTCAGACACTGAGGTGGCATCCGGGATATTTCTAAGAGCCTTTTTATCCCACTCCCCCGATATTTCCTCCCTCCTTCCCCTCTGCCTTGGCTGGTTTCAATGCTCAGCATCTCTTGCCTCACCTTCTAATGTGCTAGCCTCCTCTGTCTCCATCTCCCTTCCACTTGGCCTATGGTGGCACATTAATAACTCTCCTGTGCTAGATCCCTCAAGGGACCTCTGGTTCTTTTTTATTATTATCGTTAATTTCAGAGAGGAAGGGAGAGGGAGAGAAAGATAGAAACATCCACGATGAGAGAGAATCATGGATCGACTGCCTTCCGCATGCCCCACACGAGGGATCAAGCCCGGAACTAGGCATGTGCCCTTGGCTGGAATCAAACCCAGGACCCTTCAATCTGCAGGCTGATGCTCAATCCATTGAACCAAACCCGGTTGGGCAAGGGACCTCTGGTTCTTCATGGAACACTGAAACGGGCAGTACCTGAGTGAGAACTGTCACAGAAGAATGGAGGAAGTAGAAACCAAAGTCGCTAAGGAGGGGGATCCAGATAAGAACTAAGGCCCAGCTGGTGTGGCTCAGTGGTTGAGTGTCAACCTATGAACTGGGAGGTCATGGTTTAATTCCAGTCAGGGCACATGCCCATGTTGAGGGCTTGATCCCCCTTGCAGGGAATGCAGGAGGCAGCCAATCAATGATTCTCTCTCATCATTGATGTTTCTATCTCTCTCTCCCTCTCCCTTCCTCTCTGAAATCAATAACAACATATTTTAAAAAGAAAAAGAACTAAGCCCTTTGTCCTGTAGAACCTCAGAAAGCCTCGGGTGTTGAAGACTCAGCAGCAGACCTCCTGGTGCATGGGACAGTAGGACAGGGTCATGGTCAATGGCATAAATACAGGGGTTTTTTGAAGATAAACTGAGCCATACCGGCTAGGCGAAAGAGAACTTTTAAATGGCTAATTCTGGATCATGGAGGGAGGAGAGAGGATGGCTAGGACCAGAGACAGTTATTTTTCATTGTCAAATTTACACTGCCATTTCCTTCTTAAACTTGTGTGCACGTCTTATTTTGACAAAATTAGAAATTAATTTAAAATGTACATTTAAGAAATCGTCCCACTGTTCCTCATTGTGTCAAGAATGACATCTAACCCCCAGGGCAGAGCCTACCTTTGTGATCTGGCCACCTCTGACCAGTCCACCCTAATTTCCCCCTTCACAGGCCCCCAGATTGGAGGCCCCTGCCCTCAGCCCTCCCTCTACCTGGAACTCCTCCTGGCAAACTCTTCTACATCCTTCAGCCTCAGGCCTCACACTTCCCTCTTCCCTTCTCTCTTCCCAGGTAAGCTCACCTGCTCCTTTGGGTTTGCCCCTACGGGCCTTATCCATCACCCCCCTACACGCACACACACACCCAAAACAGCTAGCTTAGTGCCTCACAACCAGCATTTCGCTTGTTGCCTCCCTTCTGAACCGTGAGCTCATTGGAGAGAGGTCGCTAGGTCTTCCCTGGTTGTATCCAAATACAGTGCCTGGCATTTGAAAATACCTGCTGGTCAAAGCCAATGAACTGAAAGCAAAAGCCCCACCCACAGAACCCTAGAATTCAAAGGCGACCTCCCACGTGTCAAAGGCCATCCCTTGAGTTGGTCTGAAGGTTGTGGGTTACTGTTAAAAAAAAAAAAAAAAAAAAAAAAAAAAAGGCCATCCCTTGCCCTTGGTCCTCCCTGAAGCCACGGACACCCCTCACACCTCTTCAAACCCACACCTCCCTTCTCCCTGAGGGGTCCGGCAACATCTCTGACCACCTCTTTATTTATCACATCGAATCCAAGATGCTTTGAGTGATAAGACTGAAGCATTATTTTATGTATCACTAACAAAGAAGAGGAAAAACTGCCAATCAAACCAGGACTGTGCTTCCTTGCCGATGGCATTTTCATTTCTGATTAAAAGAGCTCTTTGAGATTTAGATACAAGTTTGATCATATAGCATTTTTGTGCTTACATGAAAGAGAAAATAGGGGAAAGAGAATCATTTTGTTGTTGTTGTTGTTTTTAATCCTCACCGGAGGACATTTTTTCCCATTGATTTTCTGAGAGAGAGGAAGGAAGGGAGGGAGGGGAGAGAGAGAGACATCAGTGTGAGAGAGACACACGGATTGGTTGCCTCCCTTGAATGCCCCAACTGGGCCAGGGATGGAACCTGCAACCCATGTAGATGCCCTTGACTGGGAATCAAACCTGAAACCCTTCAGTGCATGGACAGACGCTCTAACCGCTGAGCTATCGGCCAGGGCTCTCTTGAGTCATTTTTTTATCAAAGCCATCATTTTCCTGTTTTCCTTCGGGATCGTCCTCTCTGCTAACCAGGGAGCTATGCTTCTAGAGCGTGTCCTGTTGCTGTCCCAGGGTTTCCTGCCAGGTTACTGGCCCCTTCCTGCAAGCTCTAATGCGCCTGTGAGGGCAGTGACAAACATATAGCTGTCACTTGGCGGACAGTTGTATGTAACATCTCTGAGTCACACAGCCGACTCAGAGACGTTACATGGAGAGAATGTGCATCTTAGAACTGATGAAATCTGGTACTTCTCAGTCTCCTTCAAGGCCCTCCTCCCTTCCCCTTTCCTCTCACAGGGCTCCTGCTCCTGCCCCACCCAACCCCCTTCCCCCCTTCTTCTGAACAGCTTTCCCAGAAATAAGCTCTCCAAGAGGGCATGTTTACCCCACCCCCTCGGATTCTGGGTCTGGGAGGAGCCAGAAATTTGCATTTTTTAAAAAATATATTTTATTGATTTTTTACAGAGAGGAAGGGAGAGAGATAGAGAGCTAGAAATGTCGATGAGAGAAACATCGACCAGCCGCCTCCTGCACACCCCTACCGGGGATGTGCCCGCAACCAATGTACATGCCCCTGACCGGAATCAAACCTGGGACCTCTCAGTCCACAGACTGACGCTCTACCACAGAGCCAAACCGGTTTAGGCAGAAATTTGCATTTCTAACAGGGTCCCACGTGAAGCCTGAGCTTGGGCCTGGGGACAGGGCTCTGAGAACCACAACCTCTGAAGAGCACTTTAGGCCCCGTTTCCAACTCTTCAGGGTAAGTCCTGTGAACTGATCAAACTCGGCATGTGCCCAGCTTTATCCGTGGCCCCAGCCCCTTCCTCCCTGCCTGACCCCTTCCACCAGCAAAAGCCCCCTTTCTGGGTTTCTTCCCCCGATGGCCTCACTCTCTCCCCAGGAGCCGAGATTAGGAATCTAGGAGCCAGGATTCTTTTTATCCTGACTCCACTGTCAAAAGTCTCTGGAGCCTGTCCTCCCTTTAACCTTCGGCCACTGTCCCGCTGGGGCCTTTCGGAGTGCACTGTGAGCCAATCTCTTCACTGGACAGTTAAGTTGCCTCCTCACAGGTCTCCATGCCCCCAGGCTCCCCCAAATCCAGACCATCTTCCCTATCACTGCCAGACCGCCTTACTAAAAGAAGATTTGAGCCCTGACGTGTGGCCCAGTGGTTGAGTGACCAGGAAGTCACCGGTTCAATTCCCGATCAGGGTTGGGGCACATGCTGGATTGCAGGCTTGATCCTCAGTGAGGGGCGTGCAGGAGGCAGACCATCGTTGGTGTTTCTCTCTCTGTCTCTCTCTCTCTCTCTCTCTCCCTCTCCCTTCCACTCTCTCTAAAAGAAATCAATAAATTGATTTTTTTAAAAGGATATTTGGTTCATTCCCTACTCAAAAATCTTCAGCAGTTTCCTGTTGCCAAGCATAAAAAAACAAAAACAATTGCTATTCATATGATGGTTATCATATGCCAGGCTCGAAGCTAAGCATTTTACAAGTGTGTCCCATTTGACTTCTACAATAACATTCTAGGAGCAGGAACTGTTGATTAGCCCCATTCGTCCCATTTTCTTGACAAGGACTCCAAGGCCCAGAGAAACTAAGGATCTCGCCCAAGTTAATACAACCAAGAGATTGCACAGCTGGGATTCTGAGCCAGGTGAAGCGGCCCTCACACTGAAATATTACTCTATATTCTTCCTAATGTTATCGGAGAAACGGAGGCTCTCGTGGGTGTGGGGTTCTTGGGGTGCCACTGGGATAAGCATTCCAGAGGCCCCATGGGAGGACGAGTGGTTTTCATTTGTGTGGAATTATATTTTTGGGTTTCCCAAGTCCTATTTCCCTTAATCCAGTCCTGGAAGAGGTGCAGCTGGGGAGTTAGCAGAGCTCAAAGCAAAGACAGCATCCAGAGAGTTTCCGTTACCTGGTGGAGCTAGGTCTGGTGTAGCATCAGGCTAGCTTACGGTCCATGAGTGAGGTCCGCATGGCTGTGAGCTATGTGGGCGAATGCGTACAGGTCACTGGGAGTCAAGCAGGAGCAAGTTAAGAGCAAGAAAGAGAGAACTCCTTTGTTTAGAAGATTAAATACACTGAGTGGCCAGATTATTACAATCTCTGAACACATAATCTGGCCACTCAGTGTATATCCTATATAATAAAAGGCTAATATGCCAATTGTGCCCTCAACCAGGAGTTCGACCAGCAGGCAGGCTGGCCAACCGCCCATGTTCCCCCACCCCTAACCAGGCTGGCTGGACCCCACCCATGCACTAAATCATGTACCAGGCCTCTAAGATATACTGTACATACACACATACACACACACTCACTGAGTGGGGCCAGGTTATTATGCATTCAGAGATCATAATAATCTAGCCATTCAATATATATTAAATCATCCTGTGCTTGCAGTGGCCATGCTTACTCTGGCCAATGACCTGTTCCCGGGTGTCACTGACGGAAAGTACCTTCCCTATTTTCCTGGGCATGTCTGTAATAGTTGGCCCATGTTTTCATATTACACAGTATTTTACCAAGTATCATACTTTAAAAAGATATTAGCTTCTAAGAACGTGTAATAAATAACTCCAAAATGCAATGGGCATTTAATTTTAAGGGGTGCCTTTAACATTTATGTGAAGCGTTTTTTGTACTCGTTCAATAGAAACTTATCTGGCCACTGGGTAAAGCTAGCAATAAAACAACTGGACTGCAATGTGCTAATTAATAGCCTGGTGATTGCAACAGCAGCAGTAACAGCCTCGGAAACCCTTCTACATCCAGCCCACACTGCTTTCCCAGCCTGCACTGCTTTCCCAGCCCCGCATCTTCCCCTGAGCACCCCAGTCCTTAGCCAAGCTCGTTCACCTCCTCTGGGCCCTGCTCTGGCTGTTCTCTCGGCCACACTCTCATTCCTTCAGGGCACTCCAGACAGCACCCAGAGTCTATGGGTTTGTTGACTCTCTTTGTATAGATGCGAAACTAAGGCCAGAGGACCCTAATCCTTGCCCAAGGTCAACCAGCTGGTGAGTGGTACTCCACTCTCAACTTTCACCCACTTCTGGCTTTGTCTCTGTTATACTCCCCACCCCGCATTGTCTTGTGTCCCCTGCGGTCTTCCAGCCTCATTCTCCAGGACAAAAGGCCTGGAGGTGGTCCAAGGCAGAATAACCCATCAATCATCCCCCTGCCTCTCTCCACAGGGAGTTTCCTTCTAGGCCTGCATCTGGGCCCCAGGTGAGCAGAGGCAGCACAGTGCCAGGGCTGCTGTCTCACTAGCTCCTTCATGAGTAAGTCACAGGCCAGAAGCTGCTCCAGGGCCTCCCAGTGACCTGAGAAGTTGGCCACATGCCCTGGGAGCCTAAGGAGGGTACAGGCTGGCTTTACCCTCTGATAGCCCCTCTCGGCCATGCATCCAGTGTCCATTTATTCATCAATTGCTTTCATTCCACCTGGAAGAAGATCCAAGGGTGGCACCCACATGGCCTGCGACTCCCTCCAGCCCCCTCTGCTTCCACTCTGCCCTCAGTCAGTCAGGCCGGCCGCACTGGCCTTCCGTCTGGTCCTGAAATGCACTGCTGTTTCCTCAGCCTGAATGTGGTCTCAGGATTCTTTTCCATACTCCACCCTACCTTGAAAGTCACCTTCTTAGCATCTCTGCCCTAAATCTCTGTCTATAGGAGACCTCCTCTCTCAATCACCTTTCATTTCTTTGGTTTTTCTCCTTGAAACACTTATTTCAGTCTGTCTTTGTGCTTCTTTATTTTTATTTTTTTATTTTTTTGTCTTTGTGCTTCTTTAAAATTATATATTATATATATATTTCTTTATTGATTTCAGAGGGGAAGGGAGAGGGAGAGAATCATTGACCGGCTGCCTCCTGCAAGCCTCCTGCACTGGGGATCGAGCCCACAACCCGGGCATGTGCCCTTGGCCGGAATCAAATCTGGGACACTTCAGTCCACAGGTGGATGCTCTATCCACTGAGTCAAACCAGCCAGGACTGTGCTTTTATTTGTTAACATATTTACTGTCAGCCTTCCTCGCTAGAACCCCAGCCCAGCAAGGTAGGGCCACTGCTCCATCTCAGCTCCCAGAACAATGGCTGGGACGGAACCTTGGCCACATAAGCTCACGTGTAAGGCAGGAGCTTTCCGCACACCTTGTCCTTTAGGAAAGAAAGGTGTTTAACACTTCATTCTTTAGGGGCCCTCACATTGGAGGTGCTACACCAACCGCTTTGTATGGAACAGCCCCCATTTGAGAAGACCGCAATGAGAGCCAGTCGCCCGAGGGAATCAGTAGCGAAGGTAGGTAGGAAATTTTACACAAACTCAGTTGGTCCTGAGACTGTGAGCTCACAATTGCAGGTGGTAAGTGGCAAAAGCAGTACACATCTGATTGTGGAAGTTGTGACTGTAAACTGACCCAAATGAAAAAAGAACTGTACATATGGCTCAACGTAAAAATTTTCAGGGATAGCAGCCCAAGCAAGCTCGTAAGATCTCAAGTAACCGAAATGGAAGCAAAGAGAGCGCGCTCTGAGACTGGTTCAAAAGTTGCCCAAGAGAAGGCAGAGACTCCTGTGGCACGTTTGGTGAGCCTTGCTTTACATGCGCGCATGGAGGAGGGACTTCAGGCTCTCGGCTCAGGTGCAATTTTCTGGGGTGATCCTAAATCTGGGTTCAGCCAGCACCAGCCGCCTCCACCACCTGCCGCTGAAGTTCAACCCTAACGAAATCAAAGTTGTATACCTGAGGTGCACCGGTGGGGCTTAGAGGGCTGCCTGAGAAGGCATATGGACATTCTTTAAATTGTTAGCTGAGCCCCAGGCACTGGCAGAGTATCTTTGTCCAGGTGTCAGCATGGGCAGGTCTAAATATGTAAATCCAGTAATGTTAGGGCCTAGTTAAGAATGCAAATAAGCTCCTTTGACCCTATAAAAATAAACCTGCTGCCCACCTAGCGCCCAGCTTGATGAATCTATTTCTGCCTCCTGGACTCTTTCTTTCTTAATCCCCAGCTCCTCCACTCAGGAACCTGTCGTTTTTCCATGATGGACACAGAAAACAGAGAAACAGAACCCCCTCTCCTCCCCCCACACCCTCCCGCAGTGGGGAAGTGGGTGCCCTGCCTGCCCTGACCCCCAAGATCGGCCCCCTGGGCCTGTCTCCAAAAACAGGTGGGTGATGATATTGCCAAAGCAAATGGTGATTGGAAGGGTTCCCGGATTACAGTGAAACTGGCCATAAGAACAGACAGGCCCTGATGGAAGTAGTGCCTTCTGCCTCTGCCCTGGTCCTCAAAGCCCTCAAAGACCTGCCAAGAGACAGAAAGAAGGGAAACACATTAAGCACAGCCGAACTAACACTTGATGAGATTGCCAGCATCACCCCGCACCGATCATTAGCTAGAGAGCTCTCAGGAGCCATTACAGAGATCCTGGGGACAGCCTGGGCTGCGGGCTGCAAGGCTGATGGCCGCCACCTCGTGACATCATAGATGGCATCAACCGTGGGGCAGTGGAATGTCCAGCTAGTTAGGAACCCACAAAGGATCCTCAGTCATGTACTGGAGCTTTGATTTCACCCAAACAAGACAGAAGAGAGGCGTGTTCAGATGTGTTCAGAAAGGTCTCTCTGGTAGCACTTCAGTGGGCGGGGGGGTGGACCTGGCAGCTGAGAGAGCATTTCAGAAACCGTGGCAGTGGGCGGTGGCCTGGGCAGAAGCTGTTGGGTTGGAAAGGTGGGGAGTGGGAGGGAAATTACAGAGGAGCAGGAAGCAAAGTTAAAGGAAAGACCCATTTCTGACTTAAACATTTATAAGAGTGCATTGGTAATGACCTGGGAACACAAAGAGAAACAGCAGAGACTTAGCTTCTAATTAGGACCTATTGTGTTTGGGGTGCGCTGGGACATCCCGTGGAAATGTTCCTCGGATGCTAGAGGGCTGGACCTCAGGGAGAAGTTGAGGGCAAGAGCTACAGATCTGGGAGTCATCCCGATTCCAGAAGCAGTTGACTCGGTGGGCAGGAGAAGATATTAGGTGCATCAGCAGACACTTATAAGGTGGGGCAAGAAGTGAGGGGACGCCCTGGAAGGTTTGGCTCCGTGGATGGAGCATCAGCCTGCGGACTGGAAGGTCCCAGGTTTGATTCCAGCCAAGAGCACATGCCTAGGTTGCGGGCTTGATCCCCAGTGGGGGGGGGGGGGGGGGGGGGGTGCAGTTGGTCAATGATTCTTATCACTGATGTTTCTATCTCTCTCTCCTCTCTCTTTCTCTCTGAAATAAATAAATAAATAAATATATATATTTTTTTCAAAAGTGAGGGAAGGGCCAAAACCAGTTTGGCTCAGTGGATAGAGCATCGGCTTGCGGACTGAAGGGTTTCAGGTTTGATTCTGGTCAAGGGCATGTACCCTGGTTGTGGGCACATCCCCAGTAGGGGGTATGCAGGAGGCAGCTGATTGATGTTTCTCTCTCATCGATGTTTCTAGCTTTCTATCCCTCTCCCTTCCTTTCTGTAAAAAATCAATTACATATATATATATATATATATATATATATATATATATATATATTTTTTTTTTTTTATTTTTTAAAAAAAAATTTTTTTTTTAAGTGAGGGAAGGAAGAGAAGGGGGACACTGGAAACTGAAAGTTGAGGGAGAGATATATATTTTTTCTAACTAGAGATACTAGGGGTATTTAAATGCTAATGGACAGAAAGAGAATGGAGAGAGTGCAAATAAGATAAAAAGAGAAGAAATAATGTTAGGAGGGTCTCTGGGAAGAAGGGAGGAGACAGATTCAAAGGCTGGAAGGGTTGAGCCTGGGGGAGGAGACAGCTTCCAACAGTGCATGGGAAGCTATAAATAACTATCCAAATAGTGAATGCAAGATACTGCAGATGTGGGAGCGTATAGGTTTGGTGGTAAAAGTCTCTGAGCAGTTCCCCTCAGAGGCTTCCGGTTTCTCCACGGAGCAGGAGGCAGGGTCATTGCTGAGAATGAGAGACTGACAGGGTCCAAGGAGTAGGGCTTAGAAAAGACCCAGCGTGGCTCCTCCATGTTCCCCTCACCACATTACAAAGGCTCTCATTACTGTGGGGTCCGTCTCACAGGCCAGATCTGGCGCTCAGCCCTAGTTCAAAGGCCGACTGACAGCCACAGGCAGGGGCTCCATCCCCAGGGGCAGACTCCCATTGCTCCAATTCAGGAACCAGAAACAGCAGCGAACTCCAATCCAAGGAGAAGCTGAGGGGCCTGGCCAGCAAGTTCACTCTGATCAGAAGGCCTGTCAGGAACTAGGTCAGATCACCTGAGGTCAGACCACCGGAATGTTTGATCACAGCAGGCTGGCCCCAAACTGACTCCCTTTCCCCAGGAGAGGTGCCTGAGTCTATATCCCCATGGCTGATCAAGCCTTTTGGTGGGCACTTATCCCCACCCCCCTAACCCAATCAGGTGGGGGGTTCGCTCCTTTGGAGCCATTTGGCTCCTTCAGGAGGTGCCCTTTTTGTCCCTCTCAGAGCTCATCTACTATGGGTGAGTGTCAGTTAAGTAACTCCTTTTCATAGCAAAGAATCCGCAGGGAACATTATAACAAACACTTCACCTCTAAGCCCCTTGATGGCATGGGTACTGCATCATCTTCCCGGGTCTATGTCTCGCTGCAAGGGAGAGCACCTTTTATCTGGGAAGGACCAGATAGTAAATGATTTAGCCAGGGGTCCTCAAACTTTTTAAAGTGGGGGCCAGATCACGGTCCCTCAGAGAGCTGGAGGGCCGGACTATATGAACTACTAATTCCTACTGTAACACCTCGGCTGCGCTCACTGCCCAAATAACCTGGCGGGCCGGATCAGACTCCTCTGTGGGCCGCATGTGGCCCGCAGGCCGTAGTTTGAAGACGCCTGAAAATTTTAGGCTCTGTGGCCTGAATGTCTGTGTCGAAACTACTCAAAGTGGCTTATTGGCTCATCAAAGACTAAATGTAAATAAACAGGTGTGGCTCATCCCAATAAACTTGATT
This sequence comes from Pipistrellus kuhlii, assembly GCF_014108245.1. Classification (NCBI taxonomy): domain Eukaryota; kingdom Metazoa; phylum Chordata; class Mammalia; order Chiroptera; family Vespertilionidae; genus Pipistrellus; species Pipistrellus kuhlii. The sequence goes on from NW_023425404.1 coordinate 10,503,885, forward strand.
TACAAAAGCAGGTGACCAGCCCGAAGGGCTGTATTTTGCCCACCTTTCCCTCCCCTCTCCCCCCCCCTGCCCCCCCCCCTCGCCGCAGTGCTAGCATGACTGAGGCCTACCTCACTAAATCTATCATGATAGCCTCACTTCCCAAAATTTCTTTCCACTGTATTTGAGCAGATTAAAGTTACCTACAAGGAAGGTGCTAGGTGTGAGCCAGCAAGATTTTCAAAGCTTTCCAAGCATACATGGATCATTCTATGGTAAGATATTGAGCTTTTTAAAATATCCTTCTTGATTGGCGGTTGCTTAGGAAACTGCCCAGGGCTATGCCTGCAGATGGAGATGCTCTAAGCTGGCATCACTTCTCTCTGCTCCCCTGCAATCACATCCTCAGAGGGGGTACTCATCAACGCCCTCTCATTACAGGTCATCTCTCTCCTCATTTGTACTTTTCTTAGTTTTCCCACAGCCATTATGTTCAGAAACAACAAAATCAGAATCTTTGTTAGAACAAAGGCAAAGAGCTGAGAAAAGAGCCAGAGCGATCCATCAGCCTTGGCGTGGACTTCTCTCTGTTCTATTATAGATGGAAACCTGTTTCTGGTTATAAACCTGAAACTCTTCCCGTGAGAAAGAGGGGAGAGCCGTTCAGTTTTGATTGCACTCAGAGGCTGCTGTTTGTCTTTGACTTCTCGGAAGAGATGGCTATCCTGTTCGTGGGAGCAAGTAATTAAAACTGTTTGCGGATCCTTCCTGCGGACTCCTGATCTGCTAAGGACATTCCCAGCAATGTTGAGTGTAACAGGGTTTCTGAGTCCACACCAGCCTCTGCTTTCAGGACATCTGATGCAGAGCTCTCCAGCTCACTTAGGAGCATGACAGAGAGAAGAAAATACAATTGTCTCCTAAAAAGCAATTTTTCAAAAACTGACTCAAAGAGCTGATCTTATTCCAAGATCACTTCCCAATTTGGGAAGAAAAAAAAATGCTAATTTTTCAGTAACTTAAAAAGGTTTCAACACCTCATGTTTGCCAAATATCTATTGGTACAAATTAGCAATTGGACTGAAGGTTTTCAACCCTGGCTGAGGTAAGAGACTTAGAACCACCAGCCAAGGCTTTTCAAATCTAGAGATGCCAGGGCCCTCAGACTTGGGGGTACAGGGCTGGCAGGGAGCAGATGCATCCATTCACCATGCTGCAGGCTGGCACAAGGCCTGATGGGAAAGTGCTGCCAGTCAATATTTGCTGAAAGAAATCGTATCATGGCTCCTTCTGGGGATGGTTCAGGAAACCAGAGTCAGGAATTTTTTCAAAATTAACTTTTTACTGTTTTACTCTTTTACACTAGTTGAATTTTTACATTATTCGTTTTTAAAAATATTTTTATTGATTTCAGAAAGGAAGGGAGAGGGAGAGAGAGACAGAAACACTCATGATGAGAGAGAATCAAGGATCAGCTGCCTCCTGCACGCCCCTTACTGAAGATCAAGCCAGCAACCCTAGGCATGTGCCCTTGACCAGGAATCGAACCTAGGACCCTTCAGTCTACAGGCTGATGCTCTATCCACTGAGCCAATCCAGACAGGGCCATATATTCACTTTTTATTTTAAAGAGTTTATTTTATTTTTTTAGAAATACAGGCTATCACCAAAACCAGTTTGGCTCAATGGATAGAGCATCAGCTTGGGGACTGAAGGGTCCCGGATTCGATTCCGGACAAGGGCATGTACCTTGGTTGCGGGCATATCCCCAGTAGGGGGTGTGCGAGAGGCAGCTGATCAATGACTCTCTCTCATCAATGTTTCTAACTCTATCTCTCTCTCTTCCTCTCTGTACAAAATCAATAAAATATATTTTAAAAAAAAATACAGGCTATCTAAAACTAAAATAGCTAAGATAATTTAAATCCTCTCAAGTCAAAGTAACTACAGTTTAAATATATGTAACTATAAAAGCTTTCTCTGTAAAGTAAAGCAAATTAATATGTCTGCTGTCCTAGGAACATATCTTCAGTGATTCTGTAAAAGTGAAAATAATCCTCGTAAACATTTATTTCATGCTTACCAGGTGCCAGTGCATAATCTAAGTGCTAAATATATATTAACTCACTTAATCCTGTTTTATAAGCTCTCTGTGAGGTGAGGAAACTCTCCTCTCACTGAAGGTGAGAGAGGAACTGAGGCCCAAAGCAATTGGTCGTAAGGTAACAAATGGAGCAGTCTGACCCAAGTGCCCAGGTGGCAAGCCACTGTACCACACAGTCTCAACTCATATGCAGAGTTGGAAGCATGACCAAGCTTAAATCCCTCAATTGGTTTAATAAATAGATTGTCATCTGGAGAGATCTCAACAAATAAATACTTGTTGACTGAATCAACGGAGACTCATACCAGAGAAGGCGGGCCTGCCTCTTTCAAAGGGGAAGTGGGGGGAAGGACTCCCTCACCCTGGATGAGGGATCTGGGCCAGGGACAGGACAGAGGCCCTGGTTTTCCCCAGTCTGCCTCCAGTGTCTGTCCCAGCGGCCTGTTATCAGCGCATCTCAGTGGCCTGCAGGAGCCCGGCTTTTGTCCATCCTGCCACCAGCACCTAGGAGAGCGCTCCGAAGTTACCAGCTGGGATGGATGAAGCAGCTGCACTACCTGAGGCCTGGTGCGGTAAGTCTCAGCTCCCGTTTACCTCACTGTCTCTCAGTGCTGGGCCAGGGCCTGGGCCTTGAACTTGATAACAGTTGAACTACGGATCGTTTTGCAGAGGGCACCCATCAGGCTCTCGCACACCTTCACCAGAATTATTTGCTCCAGAATCCATGGAAAGAGGCAGCCTCCCCACAGCCACTGGGCCGTGACTCAGCTGATACGCAGATGCTCCAAAAAAGCATAGAAGGCAGGCCTCGCTGAGGCCCGGACCTAGGCACGTCTCCTTCTCAATCAGCCTGAGCCTTTCCCATGAAAATAGTCATATTTCACTTGTGTAATTAAAAAAAAAGAGAAACCCTTTATATTTCAAGAGGCCTGCTACTGCAGAGTAAATAATGCTATTTCCCCCCAAAATCAGCTTTTTTTCACATTGTTTCCCATCCTGGTGAAAGCACACGCCGTGGTGAGACACTCTGTGGGGTTTGGAGGGGTTCTGAGGCACCGTCTAGGGGTGCATGCCATTTCAATAACAGTCCCATCTGGAGTGAGAGTCCTCATCCAGACTCATAGCATGAGAAAACCCGAAAGACAGAAAACAACGCCCCCAAACCTCTGCTCCCAGCACCCAGCCCTGGCCTGGGGGGTCACCAGGCTCCCCGTTCTGCAGGCCAGGGTTGCCACCCCCCAACCCCTCCGGCGCCCATGTACCTTGGATGGTCCTCTTGAAGAACGCCTTGCAGGCCTCGCAGGAGGCCACACCGTAGTGGTAGCCGGAGGCAATGTCCCCACACACGAGGCACAGGCGCTTGGGGATGGCGTTCATCATGAACTCGCACTTAATGGCCGGTTCCTCCATGATGATGCCGCCACAGTCCTCGTAGCTCTTGCGACACGGGGTGCCTCCCAGCCCGGCGCCTACAAACATGGGCGGGGAGTCCAGGCCATTGGCTTGGGGGCCCAGGGCCAGGCCGAAGCCACCGCTGGCGTCCGAGGAGCCGCTGGGGCTGTGGTGGCTGAGGGCATCGATACCCGAGGATGGGCTGGACGGCTCGGTCTTGATGAAGGAGCCGCAGCTGGAGCTCAGGTGCCGGTCGTCCGCGGACATCCTGTTCAGCAGCCTGCGGGCAGAGGTGGGGAATCAGGTTTGCGCAGGGCCCTGAGGTGCATCTCGGACCCAAGAATTAGCTCCGGGCCCGGGCACCGCAGGCAGGGCGGCTGGGAGGGGAGCTATGCTAAGGCTTCAGGGAGATGAAATTGGAGGAGGTTGATTGGACCTGAAGCCACAACAGCCTAGACATAGGGGTGTCGAACTCAATCAGAGAAGGGGCCAAAATCTAAAATCCAGCCTAAATCGAGGGCCGAATGGTTTACTGAACAGTCATAAACTGTCATTGTGATGGAAACGCAGCGGAGTGCAGTGATGACAGCGCGGTGCGGGCCACATTGCAAGGCCTGGAGGGACGGATTTGGCCCGCGGGCCTTGTGTTTGACACATGTGGTAGAGCAAGTTTCCATCAAGACACTCCCAATCCCTAGAACCTTCAGAAAAAAAAAAACCCCACAAACTATGTTTAATCAATTAGCTTCAGGTTAGGCACCCAGTTCTTGGCAAACTGCTGGCTTGAGGGTGACAAAAAAAGGTAACAACTCGGCTAAAGTATTTGGCCAAACTTTCTGCCCAAGAATACAAGATGGTGGCTGCCCTTGAAAGTATGGGCGTGCCAAGCCAGGGACCAGACACCCCCTGGGTAGCCCATCTTACCCATTCCCACTGGTGCTTCAGGTAAGTCCAAGCCTGGAGCTTCCCAGCCCACCACCATCACCGGGATTGGAACCAGAAGACCTCCCACCAGGCCAAGAGGCAGGGCTTGTGGCAAAAGTCCCAGCTAGACTGGTTGCCTCTGGGCTTTGCCACTGGCCCAGGGCACATGGGAGGGTGGCTCCAGGCCCCTCTCCCATGGCCCTGCCTGGCACCCTGAGCAGGCAGGCTCCCACCCAGCCCCTCACCTCTGGACACTGTGCTTCCGTCAGGCAGTAAAAGAGAACCTTCCAACCCCAACTCCATCATCCTCAGCTGTTTGTAACTTTAAATGTCAACGCTTACGTGCCCCTGCCTCACCGGGGGAGTCGGGAGCATTTCCAACATGACAGAAACATTAGAAAGCACCCAGTTTCCCAAAAGGAGAGCCCCTCCTCTGAGACCCTGAGGGGATGAGCACCCTGCTGCGGGAGGAGGTGAGGGGCCGGCAGGTGTGACCCTCCCACAGCCCCGCGCCCAGCACGAGAGGAGGGGCCTCTGAAAGGGCTGGAAAGGCTCACAGCCGGGAGCTGGCGTGCATTTAGGGAAGCTCAGCTGCAGCCCATGCTCAGGCCCTCAGGGCCAGGCAGGATCTGGAATCAGGAGGCTAGCAGGGGCCAGCTGGGCCTGGCCTGGCCTGGCCTGGCCACGTGGAGGAAAAGAGGAGGCCACGGCTGATGCCCGAGGAGCCAGTGGCAGGAACGAGGGAGAGGTCCTGGAGAGGTCAGGAGTATAGCCCGTGAGTGGCAAGATGGCTCCAGGTTGGGAGGGAGGGTCTCAGTGCTGGAGAGACCACTTGTGGTGGGGAGAGGGGCAACCACAGACCTACCTCCAGAGTTGCTCAGAGGGAGCCCCTATTTTCTGAGCAGCCAATAGGGAAAGGGCTGGTTACCACCTGGGGAAGGGGGTCACCTTCTCACCCCACAGAGCCCACCCCCACAACACGAGGTCGGCCACACGCCAACATCACCAAATACTATCTCCCGATGGGGAGGAGCCTTCATTGTCCGGCGCGCCAATGAGCCCAGAGCTAACACACCTGCCGAGGGGCTGTCCCGGGCATCTACACTGGAAGATGTCTGGAGATAGGGAAGCCATTGCCCTAGAGACAGTTCTAAACAGAAACTGGGCGCTGCAGGCACAAAGATAAAAGGTTCCGACTTCGAAGAGGTTTATTGTTGTTACAATATTTTCAAACTGTAGAGTTTGAAAACAGGGGCTCCCTGGTTTATTCCAAATGACCATTGAGTCCTCAAGTCCTTGAAGCCCCTCTCCTACAGGCCCCAGGTTTCCCTTACAGGGGCAGAGGGTGCCCCCACTGACGGTCTCCTCCGGGTCCTGACCCATCCCTGGCTGGTGCCCTGGGCTCCCCACAGCCTCCTGCTTCCCCTCTACCACCAGCGGGTCCGTTTGTCCTCAGGAAACACCATCAGCCTGGCAGGGTGTAAACCAGGCAGAAAACCTGCCTGAGCAAACACAAGCGCGCCTTTAGGTCCCTTCCCACAAGGCCCTTGCACGGGGTCGGCCGGGAGGGCTGACTAGGTGCCCTTTCCTTTCTCACTCAGTTCCCAGTCAGAGCACATGCCCGATGCTCATCCACTGAGCCATGCTGGCCGCAGGTCGGGCTGACCCTCTCTTTCTTGGTTCAGAAGGGCACAAAGCTTCTGCAGCTGGCGGTGCAGCCCAAACGTGCCCTGTAAAGACCCTGCCTCCAGACCCACGTCAGAGACCTGGGGCTGAGAAGGAAGCAAACTTGACCAGCCAGAGTTGGCAAGGAAAGCTGTGCCAATGTGATGCTTGAGTCCCAGGCTAGGGGGGATTCTAATGATTTCATTGTTTTTGTGTGTTTTTAAGATACGTTTTTATTGATTTCAGAGAGAAGAAGGGAGAAAGAGAGATAGAAACATCAATGATGAGAAAACATCATCCATCGGCTGCCTCCTGCATGCCCCCTACTGGGGATCAAGCCCACAACCTGGGCATGTGCCCTGACTAGAAATCAAACCATGACACAACCACTGAGTCATACCAGCCGGGCTAACAATTTCATTCTTGCAACGTTCTCATGTTTGTGATCATTCTTTCGGCTCCACCAGAATGACTTTTCCAGAGATAGTCAACCTGTGTTTCAGGCACCTACTGTGTGCTACATGCTAGCAGATAATGGGAACAGCCGAAACCAGTTTGGCTCAGTGGATAGAGCGTCAGCCTGCAGAAAATGGGAACAGGATAGGCTCACTCCCACGGGAGGACAGACACTAAACAAACAAAAGTGTGCAGAGCTCCAGGAATGGGGGGTGGATACAATACCAGTCTTGCTCCATTCATTCAGATCTGACCACCGAAACCTTCTCCACACATTACCAAATGTTCCAAGGGGCGTGTGTGTGTGCAAAGCCACCCCAGGTGAGAACCACTGACTTAGATGTACAGGGAAGAAAGTACAGGAACTGAGGGTTGGGCAAATGGATGCAGCCGTTTCAGGATCCAGGGGAGTGATGTCAGAAATCATGGATGTGGGAGAACCAGAGAGGTCTCCAGGGGACTTCCAGGGGGGTGGAGGCCGAGGTGCGGGAGGAAAAAGAGAGAGAGAAAGGGAAGGAAGGGGGCTGGGTCAGGGAAGACTTCAGGGGCGGGGCCTGGTGGCAGGCCCCCTCAGGACTTGGGGGAGGTGGCTGACACTCCTCTGGGGAGAGGAGTCACGTTGGGCTCATCATCCGGGTCAGTTGGCTGAGACCCAGTTTCCAGCTGGGTCGATGGCTATTGACTCCATGAGTGGGGACAGATGCCGCCTCTCAGCAGCCTCTGGAAGAGCAGCGGTCCGTGGTCAAAGCCCCTCCAGGCATCGCTTTCCCTGCCATCCATCTCAGAACAGGACATAGCGCTGGCCTGGATTCCACCGCCTCTGATAGGACAGGGCCTCCTCCTGCACCACCCCACCCCACCCTGCCCCCGCCCCGGCCCTGGCCCTCCTCATGCCAGTGCAGGGGCCCTGGACCCAGAGCGGCCTGAGCTCCAGGGGTGCCTGAGCTGACTGGGGGGCTCTCCGCCTCTGCTGCACAGCAACGTGGGTTGCTGGACAGCATAGTGGGTTTAAGATTTTCCTCTGAATCTTGGGAGATGTGAGTGAAACCCCAACTGCTGAGAGAGTCTGCCAGGTTCCCAAGGAAGAGATAGCCCAGGCTGTGACCACCAGACAACCATGAACGTCTAAGCTGTCATCCAGGGACCGAGGCCCCTCAAGGTGGCCTCCTGGCGGGCAGACAGCGGGAGAGAAGCTTGGAGGAAAGAGGGATGGCTGGCCCGTGTCTGGCCTGCTCTCCTTAAGAGGTAATGTCCCCCCACTACATGCAGAGAGGCCCTCATAGCCTTCTCTTTTGCTGGGGCTGCCCCTCTAAGAACAGCAACAAGCAGCAGAGCTTTTTCCCGGTTATGAGCCTGCACTGTGGCATCAAACCAGCCGGTTCTATGACATGGTAGCTGTTCCCTTTGAGTCAACAGGTCACCCTCTCTGTGCCTCAGGGTCCACATCTGTAAAATGGGCTCAAACACAACACCTCCTTCCTAGGGTTGGTCTGGGTGAGCATGAGCTAATCCAGGCAAAACCTATAAAGCGAGCTGGCACCCAGCAAACACTCAGAGGGCATTGGCTGCTGCTGTGGTTCTCCCGGGAAACCCCTTCCCGAAAAGCCAGCACCTGGGGCCCGTGGCCAAACCCAGCAAAGCTCCTCCCTCAACCAAGTCTCCAGATCTAGAATAGATATTTCCATAAGGACTTGCCATTTGCCGAGAGGGAAAGCGGTTGGCTAGGCAAATTAAGAGGATAAATGATCCCGGCCGGTGTGGCTCAGTGGTTGAGCATCAAACCATGAACCAGGAGGTCCAGGTTCGATTCTGATACAGGTTCGATTCTGATAGATCCTCCCTTTCCCTCAGTTGATGGACAGACATAAATCCCACCTGCAGCCAGACATTCCTGAGCTCTGAACCACCAATCAGCACCTGCCAAATACCCTAAGCCCCTAATCAATCAGTGTGTGCTGAGTGCCCTAAGCCCTGCTCCCTATCCTTAAAGATGCTTGTACCCCAGCCCCTCGCTCGCTCTCTTCCGCACCTCTCCGTGGAAGCAGCCGGCAGGGGTACCCTTCCCTCCAATAAAGCCTGTGTCCTGCCACCCAGTCTCCGGTCTACCTTCTCTATTTAATCTATCAGATTCCCAGTCAGGCCACACGCCCCGGTTGTTGGACTCAATCTCCAGAGTGCAGTGTGCAGGAGGCAGCTGATGGGTGATTCTCTCTCCTCACTGATGTTTCAAACTGACTTTCCCCCATGAGTAGTCTGAAACACCTATTCCAGTGGTCGGCAAACTCAGTAGTCAACAGAGCCAAATATCAACAGTACGATTGAAATTTCTTTTGAGAGCCAAATTTTTAAACTTAAACTTCTTCTAACTCCACTTCTTCAAAATAGACTTGCCCAGGCCGTGGTGTTTTGTGGAAGAGCCACACTCAAGGGGCTAAAGAGCCGCATGTGGTTTGCGAGCGCAGTTTGCCGACCACTGACCTATTGTAATAAAGGGGGTTTTGTCACTACCTTGGGGCTGAAATCTTACTTATGTGTACCTTGCAAGAGTAGATCCATTTCTCTGGACAGACACAGCAGCACAGCTGGAGGCGTGAACTTAAGTCCACAGAGAATCTCCTGCCTGCCCTGGTGACTTTCAGAAGAGGGGGCTAAAGCCCCGAGAAGCTGTGACTCCCCCAAAGCTGCTAACTAGAGATCCAGGCTGGTTGGGGCTTAGGGACACAGGGAGCTGGTGAGCTGCCTGGAGAATGAGCTGGCCCGGGAGGCCCACCTGCCCGCCTCCATCGCCACATCTCATGGTGGTTCTACTACCTGGTCTCCTCCGTGAGACTTTCCCAACACCCTCTCCCTCTTTTCCTCTTGGGAGCCCCTCTGGGACCTGAGGCTGCCAAACGCCCCAATAGCAAACTGGCTTCCGTGACAACCTGCCTCCCCGCGTGCGCTGGAGCTCGGGCAGAAGTCTGTAATTAAGCATCTTGTCGTTAGAAGGATTAGTCAAAACCTGGCTGATCCCAGACAACTGATTGAAATCTCGTTCCACACAAATTACGGCATGGAAAATAATGATGGGTAATTAGTGCCTTTCAATCGGGGCTTTTTATCCATGATTTTCCAGGCTGCATCCATCATAACGAGAAGAGAGAGGCTCTGCCAGAGGAGGAGGAGATAACCGGACGTGGAGCGCCTGCCTCGGGGCAGTGGGAGGGCCGTGATGGACGGCCACAGTGGGCTCAGGCCCTGGCTCCGCTCCGAACAGATCAGACCTCCCCCTCCCCCACCCCTTGGGGAGACCTCGGTCCTCTCAGGGTCTTTATGCAGGACACACAGGTACTTGGTGGCTCTCACTTTAGCCCACTCAACCAACTCTGGGCTCTGACCACCACAGAGGGTAAGGTTGGGAGGAAGGACAGCATCACATACTCAGAATATGCCCCAAACACACTTGCAGCATTCTTCCAGCATTCTCCAGCTACTGGAGAGCTGACATCTGTAAATTTATCTTCACTCTTCTTGAATCTGTTCTTATGCTCACCCTACACCAAGTACTGATATAACATAAAGAATTCCACCTCCTGTCATTGATCCGATTTGGCAGTTTGCACACGGCATGCAATCCTCACAGTAGCTGTGCTGCTGGGCCTTGGAGCTTAGTAGTTGCAGCTGGACTGACCACTGAATTTGAACTCTAGTTCTGACCCTGAAAGTTATTTAACCTTTTGGTGCCTCAGTTTCCCCATCTGTAAAATGGGGGTGATTATTACCATATTCACCTCATAGAGTGATTAGTGAGTCAATACAGAAAAGAGTTTGGAGCAATGCTTGGCATACAGGAAGCGCTCAATAAATAAATGTTAGCAGTTAGCAGTATCTAGCACCCCTTTTTTGGTAATGAGGCGATGGCTTCCATTCAGTCTCTAAAAATTCAATCCCATAGCAAAGACTGTCTAACTCCCTCTCCTTCCATCATTCGGCCATCCATGCATCTACCTAGCTGCCCATTTAACCATACATTTGCATACCTCTTTGCATGCTGGGACTTACATTGAGAAAGTCCCTTTTTGGGCAGAGACTCCTCATTCAGGCACTATATTAGTACCAACTACTAGAAGGTAAAGTTCTACTCCAGTATATTCTCTCTCTCTCTCTCTCTCTCTCTCTCTCTCTCTCTCTCTCTCTCTCTCACACACACACACACACACACACACACACACACACAGCTCCTACAGAAATCACCACCTTCTTATTCTTATAGATCTCCACCCCACTGGCCCAGCTGACTGATCCAGGGGTGTGCACCAGACCCAAGCAGGGCTATTGAATTTCTCCCATGATATCTGAGGTGTCAGGTCTGCCTCTCTAGGGACAGAGCAGTAAGATGGACAGCTTAAGCAAGAGCAAGGTCATACTTAACACCTATGTGCAACGAGGGAGAAGAATGTGGAAGCTGGCAGCAGAGAAGGGCTGGCCAGGGCAGAGTCCTGGGAGCAAGCCTTACTCCCTGTTGGCAGGTGCTCACAAGCCCCGCAGCCCCTCTGCTCAGGTGAGTGGGAAGAGCCTGACTCCCCACCCATGGCTCACACAAGGGAGTCCTGATACGTAACCAAAAGAGCCACTCACACACCATCTCATTCATTTGTGCCTCCCTTCTTCTCTCCTCCTTTCATCGCCAGTTCTTGAATATCTGCTGTGTGGCAGACACCATTCCAGCCCTACGAACAGGTTCCTGCCCTCAAGAAGTGACAATTCCATATTTCAATGACTTTGAACTATACTATTTTTTCACATTTTAACGTCTTATAATCAGAATGTATCTTGAATCAAAAGCATTCCATAGTTTGGATTAATTCGTGGTTTCAAAAATAATAGTGTCTTTAGCAATAGATGATGCCATAGACACCCATGAAAAACACACATGGTGTCAAAACAAGCCAGAGGAAAATCGTTTGGGCTAAAAATGAAAAAGGATCCCAAATCAAATTTATAAAAAATATTCCTTTATTAACTTTCGTCGAGAATATGTTTGTATATTTTCAGAAAACAATTCTGAAACTATGTGGATTCTAGCAACAGAGAGGAATTGACAGGACTACTCCAGCCATGAAGCTAGAAAAGAAGCAGTCCAGAGATGGAAGACATGATATCGCCTTGCCATACTAGCTGTCAGCAGCTGTGTATCACTGCAGGTTGCCTAGGACCAAACCAGAGAGGGTCAGACCTGCATTAACACCATTTGTCCACCATCCAGAACTGAAATATCATTGCTAACATGTACACGTAAGGAACTGTTTGACATTAAAATTGGGTCTCAAAAGAACTGTTGGCCCAGAAATAAACTCACACAGATTGATTCATTTGCCTTTCAGCATAACCAGTATTGCTTGTCTCATTTTCAGTTCTTACGATCTCACTCATCTAGGGGAAATGATGAACAACATAGACTGATGAACAAGAACAGACCCAGAGACAAGGAGTCTTGGATCAGACTGTTGGACCTCAGAGGGAGTGTAGGGAGGGTGGAGATAAGGGGGAGGATCAATCAAAGGACTTGTGTGCATGTATATGAGCTTAACCAGTGGTCAGGGACAACAGGGGGGTGGGGCATGCGTGGGGAGGGGTGGGGGATGGGAATAGGGGAATGAGGACAAATATGTGATACCTTAATCAATAAAGAAATTTTAAAATTAAATAAATATTTTTAAAAATCATATTAAAATAAAAAGGGAGATGTGTTTAAAAAATAAAATAAATAAATAAATAAATAAAACATAGATGATGTTATAGATTCAATGAAATATGAAAAGTATAGATGAGACTGTAATGAGTTCATCAAGAGCAATTCCATTTTCTTCCTAGACTTTAGAAATACTACATTTCCCAGTTTCCCTTTCTGTTAGCCTTGCCCAATAACTGGTCCTGGCCAATGGAATGTGGTAAAAGTGATATAAGCCACGCCCCCTTTCTGGCCCATAAAAATCTCCAATGGCACTCACTCCTGCATCCTACTCCCCATCTCCTTCTCTTTCTCCATTCTGCAGGCCACACAGGATCTGGGCAAAGGCTCCAACTTCAAACCCCTGGGGGATGGCAAAGCCACAAATTGGAAGGAGCTCTGGTCCCTGAACACCCTCACCAGGATGCTGAGTGGGCAAGATGTAAATTTACTTCTGCTGTGTTAAGCCGCTGAAATACTGGGGTTGTGTGTAATAATCGCTAGCGGTACCCAAACAACCAAATAGTGTAGATTCAGTTAGTGAGGAGTGCTAAGGAAGATGACAGGTGAAGGCGTGTGCAGAGAAGGCCTCTCTGAGGGGGAACATGGCAGCAGAGGCCTGAAGAAAGAGAGGGAGGGAGGGAGGCACATGGGGAAAGTGCTGTGTGGGAGGAACAGCAGAGACCAGGGGAGGTAGGCAGGTCCTCTTCCAGCCAGAGGCACTGAGACCAAAGGGCTTTTGGTGTCCCCATGGCCAGCTGGCCCCTTGCCTTTGGAGAAGACCTCAGCGATAGGGAGATCACTAATTCTGGAGGCAGCTTTTCCATCATTAGGCCACTCAGATTTTTTTTTTTTTTTAAATAGCTCTTGTCAAGACCCCAAATATTTATTCCCTCTGGAGCTTCCAGTATAATTTATGCACCTCTCCCCCTCAGGACAATTCTGAGCCCTCTAGATTGTGAAGATGCTCCCTGCTCCCTAGTAAGCCCTCTCTGCACCAGGATCCACATGCTCTGCTCCTTGTGTAATCACGCCCCAGAGTCTCTTTTTTGTGTGCTGCTGGTGGGTCTTATGGCCACTTCCCCATGTGTGTTCCCACCGCCTGGCCATGGCAGTGATCCTGACTGTGTGGCCTATGCACAGGAGAGATGACACAGGAAACTTGAGGCTCCCAACATCTATTTCTCTTCCTAACTCAGTTTTCTAGTCTTTGTGCTAATGGGCAACCGGGCAGATGATCAAGAATCATAACTCGGTGGACAAAGTGGGAGCCTGGCACTGCAGCCACCTGGAACCTGCTTCTGACTCTGCAATGCTGGTGGCAGGGTGATGAGAAAGGCCTTTCTCTATGCTTGGCATGGAATGATATGCATTCAGTCACTGATTCCCTGCAACAACATGTTGAAGTAGGTACTGTAGAGGGCCGCCTGAGAAGACACATGGACATTCTTTAAATTGTTAGCTGAGCCCCAGGCACTGGCAGAGTGCCTTTGTCCAGGTGTCTGCAGGGATGGGTCTAGATAGGTAAATCCAGTCATGCTAGGGCCTAGTAAAGAATGTAAATAATGCCAAAGCTGGTTTGGCTCAGTGGATGGAGCATTGGCCTGCGGATGAGGGGTCCTGGCTTCGATTCCAGTCAAGGGCATGTACCTTGGTTGCGGGCACATCCCCAGTAGGGGGTGTGCAGGAGGCGGTTGATCAATGTTTCTCTCATCGATGTTTCTAACTCTATATCCCTCTCTCTTCCTCTCTGTAAAATAATCAATAAAATATATTTTTTTTTAAAAAGAAAGAATGCAAATAAGCTCCTTGACCCTATAAATAAACCTGCTATGTGGCTTGGGGGGTGCTTGCTGCCTCTCCATCAGAGATATTGTACCAGCTTGATGAATCTATTTCTGCTTCCTTGTCTCTTTCTTTCTTAATCCCCAGCTCCTCCCCTCGGGAACCTGATGGACACAGAAAACAGAGAAACAGCCCCCCGCAGGTACTTCAACATTTTCCCCATTTTGCAGATCAGGAAACTGAGGCTCAGATGGTCTCACTATCTTGGCAGGAGTCACACAGCCAGAAGGTGCTGCAGTGGTTTACAAAGCAAAGAGAACTAAGTCACAACACTCCTTCTGCCCAAAACAGTCTGGGGCTTCCCCTCAAACTCCCAGAAACCAGGAATCCTTACCTCAGCTGGGGAGGCCCTGGGGTCGGTCTAGTCCCACCATCTCTCTGATGCTATCCTATACCCACCCCCTCCACTCCATCCCCTACCCCCCCCCCCACACACACACACACACACACCTCCCACCCCCGGTGCTCTGTGCCAGCCACACTGGCCTCAGGGCTGTTTCTTGACCTCATGTTTCACCTCTGTACGTGAGATGTGGGCAGGGCCGTGTCTGCTTTCCTTTCCACTGTTCTGCATGGTCTGGGCCCTTCCAGGCACACAATTGGTGCTCAGTAAATACCTGAGCAAATGAATGAGGAGGCCTGAGAGCTGGGTGGGATCTGAGTCTCCAAGGCCAACACCTGCTCAGGACACCACAGGATGGGACCAGCATCCGTCCAAGCAAGGGGGTCAGCCAGTGCTGAAGGAGCAGAGCCAGTCCTTGTCACTCACTGGCTGTACCACCAGTTGCTTCACACCCCACACCTCAGTGTCTCCATCTGCAAAACGTGAAAAGTTGCCCAACCTCATGGAGTTTCTGTGAGGACTGAATGACACAATAAATGGCTGCACACAGGAAGTACTCAGTAAACATGAGCTGTTAACTGTGACTCCTCAGCTCTCCTGGTGCCGGGCCCTCCAGCCAGAAGGAGGGCCTGACAATTTGGGTCAGAGTCTGTCTCCTCTATAAGCTGGCTGGAAGAAGAAAATGTGGGAGAGGGGAAGCAGAGGTATATAGGGGAACGGTTGGGGCAGTCCCTGGGGCAGTGGGGGGCGGGGCACTGGCTCACGGGGGCTTGCCCTAGGAAGAGCTGTCACTTATCACAGCTGACTGCCCCAGATGGAGCGTTTTGAATATTGATCTGATAAATAAACAGCCTGCTGGCTCGATCAAAATGTTATTTTGCATTTCAATTACTGCTCACTAATGCAACCTTCAGCCCACCAAGATGCTGCTGGCAATGACACCAGCCCTGCCACAGGCCTGAGAGGCAGAGCCTTCTGGGAAGACAGCTGCTCCCAGGAGGTGAGGGAGGAGGAGTGGAGAAGGGGAGGGGGGAACCCTGCACACCCTTGTGGCTGCAGGTAACCCAGCCAGTGCCCCCCCCCCCCCCCCGGGACCTCAGAGTCTGGCCTCGGCGAGACCCCCGGTTTGCTGAATGGCTGAGGTGTATCCCCACACTTCCCTCCACCTCAGCTGCTGCACTGGTGAGCTGGGCCCGAGAACAACCACCCTCCTTCGCTGGGCTGTGGTGAAGACACAAAGAAAACAGACGGGAAGCCCTTTGGAGGGAAAAAGACATGAAGGCTGCTGTGTCATTTAATGGAATAAGACCATGGAGTGTCCCTTCTTGCTAAGCACTTAACTATGTGCTTTTCACAGATAAGCCTTTTTGTTGTTGTTGTTGACGTTGTTAATTCTCACCTAAGGATATTTTCCCATTAATTCTTTTGGGGGTTTTTAAAATATATATATTTTATTGATTTTTTTACAGAGAGGAAGGGGAGAGGGATAGAGAATTAGAAACATCGGTGAGAGAGAAACATCAATCAGCTGCCTCCTGCACACCTTCCACTGGGAATGTGCCCACAACCAAGGTACTTGCCCTTGACCAGGATCGAACCTGGGACCCTTGAGTCTGCAGGCCGACACTCTACCCCCTGAGCCAAACCGGTTAGGGCTAACTCTTTGTTTTTTTTGTTTGTTTTTAAATATATTTTATTGATTTTGTACAGAG
Source organism: Pipistrellus kuhlii (assembly GCF_014108245.1). Classification (NCBI taxonomy): domain Eukaryota; kingdom Metazoa; phylum Chordata; class Mammalia; order Chiroptera; family Vespertilionidae; genus Pipistrellus; species Pipistrellus kuhlii. Next base: position 10,520,015 of record NW_023425404.1, read on the forward strand.
AGGAAGGGAGATAGAGAGTTAGAAACATCGATGAGAGAGAGTCATCGATCAGCTGCCTCTTGCACACCCCTTACTAGGGATATGCCCGCAACCAAGGTACATGCCCTTGACCGGAATCGAACCTGGGACCTTTCAGTCCCCAAGCCGATGCTCTATCCATTGAGCCAAGCCGGTTTCGGCAGGCTAACTCTTTGTTTAGAGAGAGTGGAAGGGAGGGGGAGAGAAAGAAAGAGAGAAACATCCATGTGAGAGAGACACATCGATCTGTTGCCTCTCATTGTTCCCATCAAGTGTGCAACCGGAATCCCTTGACCAGAATCCCAGGACTCTTCAGTCTGTGGGCCTACATTTTATCCACTGAGCCAAGCCAGCTAGGGCCATATCAGCTTTTTGAACCCTCATGAAAACTCAGGATTTTCAATCCTGCTTTACAGATGGGAAAATCCATTCAGGCGCAAGGATGTTGAGTGTCGTGGTTCACACAGTGTCTCTGGTACATTAAAGGGTAAAATTTTAAACTCCATTGTGACACCCATATCTGGGGGTCCAGCCACTCTGACTCACCCCCTCTTCCTCCTCCAAGCTAAGATCAAGAACTGATTCTGGCTCAGCCGGCATGGCTCAGTGGTTGAGCGTCAACCTATGAATCAGGAGATCGTGGCCTATTCCCCAGTTTGCAGCCTCAATCCCTTAACCAGTATGACTTCTGGCCCAGCTCTGAGGCTGTGTGTGTCCTTGAGATAGTCACTTGCCCTATCTGGTCTCAGCCATTCCACTTCCCTCTATGGAAATGGAGACAGCCCTTAGCCGTGTCCCAGAGAGGCCTGAAGACACATGACACAGGAGGTGCCACAGTGGAAGGACTGCTGGTGCCCAGGCTAACCTGGGAAGCTGGACATCAGTCACAAGCTTTGAGCTCACGCCAGTTTCACAGGTTACAGAAGGGTTAAAAATGAAATCACCTAAAGAAAAAAAAAAAACACAAAAAAAAACACACCACATTACAAAATGAAACACTCCCTGTAATACAATGACCTGAGATCAATATGACGTGTACAGACTGGCAATCCATAACCCCTAGTCTTCCTCCCCTGATGTGCCTTTCCAGCCAAATGCCAGTCCTCCTGCCCCACACGACACCCCCTCCCCAGCCCAGGGTCAGGGAGCAGGGCTTCTCTATCCAGAGCAGCTGCCCCATCCTCCGCCAGCTCAGGCCGGGCTACTCCCAGAGGAGGAGCCGCCCAACCCTAGGCTCTCCCAGTCAGGTTCAAGTCTTGGTTTCTGCCTTTTCGTTCCTCCATGACCTTCCGCAGGTTCGTGACCTTCTCTGGGCCTTGGTTTGTTCATCTCTAAAACAGTGATAACCCATCTTGCTACCTTGAGGAGTTACTGTGAGGATCAAATCAGGATATTGTTTTTCAAAAGCTTTGCAAAGTGCCATTCTCCTGCAACACTGTCACATCTCCCCCATCCTCCCTTACTTCGGCATTCACAATCCCCAGCTCCAGAGTAATGGGGACGGGGTGGCAAACAAGGTCTGCAGGGCCATTGGTCACACTGGCCACTCACAAATGAAACAAACGTGACCCCTGAGCTGAGGAGCACTCACACGTCTGTCCAGTTAACCAAGGTAAGCAGCCTCCCGCCATGGCCACGGTCAGAGTGGAGGGACTGAGGATGGGAGGTATTCTCATTCAATGTCCCTTCGTGAGCTGGGGACAGAATCAGGATTTGAATCCACGGCTCTCCAGCTCCTGAGTTCTGAGCTTGATCCCAGCATTTTGCAGCCTCTTGAGATCACAATTCCAAATGGAAGTAGTTTAAAAACGCAGAGGCAAACTACCTGGCAAGCATGCCTCCAACAGTTCAAGGTCATGACCTAAGGCAAGTCTGACAACCTGTCACAGACCAAAAGAGATTACAGAGACTCACAACTCAATGCCCTGTGGGACTGCGGCTCCTGGAGGAGAAAAAGGTTGTCGGTGGGAAAGCAAACGAAATCTGGATAACGGACAGGGTTTCGTTAATAGCACCCACCTCAGTGCCTTCCTGTGACCGATGCACCTCAGTAAGGAGAAGTTAGCAAGTGGGGAACACGGACAGCATCGTACGGAATTGTTGGCATGATCTTTGCAATTTTTCTGTAAATGCAAAACTAAGCTAATAAAAAGTTGGGTGGGTTTTTTTGTTTTGTTTTTTTTAAAACTGGAAACCATGTTAAAGCTCCAACTTTGCTTCTTGAATTGAAGGTGAAGAGCCACGCGACTCACGTGCTGCCTCCTCAGGAGGCACCTACTCCCTGACCTCCCGTCCTCCTGCAGGCCAGAAGCCTCAGCAAGCCTGCTCTGCCTCAGCTCTGCGCCTTCGCACACACAGGAGCTCTGCCTGGAAGGCTTGTCTCTCCGCCTGCAGTCACCTTGTGGCCTTACGGATCTGGTGCCACACAGGTGACCAAACACTTCGTTCGAATCGGGAATCTCACTCCTATCGATTTAGCCTGACACAGCTCATCAGAAGCAACAGCCACATGCTTGACGTGTGACCTGAAGTGTTCACTTCAAACTCACACGCGTTCACATGCCCACGAGGGCACCAACACGGCTAAAAACAAACTTGATGTTGGGTTTTAAAGCCAAACCCATCAGGTTGAATTGTGGCATTGTGGAAACAGCGGGAATTGGAAGAAAATGGAAAAACACATTGGAAATAAGAGTCCCTTCCATGGCCTGCAACGACATTTGCAACCAGCTCTGGCTACCTTTCCCACTTTAACTTCGGCCCTTCCACCCTGTGTTCCGGGCAATATGCCATTACTATTAGGTCTAGTAATAATTAATGTCGTTTTCTAATACTTTTTTAAATCGAATTTATTTAAACAATACAACAAAATTTAATCAACAATATAGTTGCCGTTGTTTTCTACTACTTGTGCCCAACACTCAGGAAGCATTTTAATCCCTCTGTTGTAAAATTCTTGTGACTTTGATGCAAAAAATTCGGTCAATGCATTTTTGAGGCATTCTTCATTATTAAATTTTTTTCCAAGAAGAAAGTTTTGCAAAGAACTAAACAAATGGTAATCGGAAGGGGCAATATCAGGAGAATATGCAGGTTGAGGGAGAACTTCCCATTCCAAATGGCGCAGTTTTTCAGCAGTGATTCTTGCAGTATGCGGTCGTGCATTATCGTGGTGAAGAATTACGCCCTTCCGATTAATCAGCGCGGGTTCTTTTTCTCTTAAAGCTTGGGCTAACCTTTCCAATTGGGCACTAGTACACTGCTCTTGTAATGGTTTGGTTAGATGGTAAAAGTTCATAATGAAGAATTCCTTTAAAATTCCACCAAACACACAACATCACTTTTTTCGCATGCAAGTCAGATTTTGGCGTGGGCTGCGGAGCCTCATTTTTGTCCAACCATTGAGGCCGCCTTTTCAAATTAACATACAGCACCCATTTTTCATCTCCGGTAACAATTTGCTCTAAAAACGGCAAACGGTTTTGACGAGAGAGGAGCGAACTGCAAATTGTGACTCTTTGATTACGGTTGTTGTCAGTCAACTCATGAGGAACCCATTTTCCAAACTTTTGGACTTTGCCAAGTGCACGCAATTGATTGGAAATTGTTTTTTGTGAACAATTTCAAGTTGTCTCAAGCTCTTGTTGGGTAATTTGAGGATTTTGCACCAAAAGAGCTTGAAGAGCTTCTTGATCAAAATTGGACACACGGCCTCGACCACTCTTGTCATCTAACGAAAAATTTCCCTCGCGAAATTTCTCAAACCAACGCTGGCATTTTCTGGCGCTAATTGCATCTTGACCAAGAGCACTACAGATGTTTTTTGCAGCCTCACTTGCTTTTCTTCCTAATTGGAACTCGTAAAGCATGCAGTGCCGAATATGCTCTTCATCCGTCATCTTCTTAGCCCTAGTTTTGCAACAAAAACCAAACCAAACACAAACTTTTTCAAGCAAAACTTGTTAATTGCACTTCACACGTTCTGTAGATACCACGTGTTTGAAGGTTATGTCAATACAAGTCAACGCCAAGCAAGATTTTAAACGAATGTTTAAAAACGACATTAATTATTACCAGACTCGATACTACCCCAGGGCCCTTGCATTGGCTGCATGGGTACACAATGTAAAAGGAGTATGTTTGGAAGATAATGTGCAAAAGTGAAAAGAGAAATGATTGTTGGGGGAAGTAGCTGAACTTTTAAAAATGTTTTCTCAAATTATTTATACTGTAACCTGTAGAGGGCCGCCTGAGAAGGCACATGGGCATTCTTTAAATTGTTAGCTGAGCCCCAGGCACGGGCAGAGTACCTTTGTTCAGGTGTCAGCAGGGACGGATCTAGATAAGTAAATCCAGTAATGCTAGGACCTAATTAAGAATGCAAGTAAGCCGAAACCGGTTTGGCTCAGTGGATAGTGTCGGTCGGCGGACTCAAGGGTCCAGGGTTCGATTCCGGTCAGGGGCATGTACGTTGGTTGCGGGCACATCCCCGGGGGCGAGTGTGCAGGAGGCGGCTGATTGATGTGTCGAGTTTTCTATCTCTCTCCCTTCCTCTCTGTGAAAAATCAATAAAAATAAAATAAAAAGAATGCACAGGAAACATAAACCCTAGACCTTGGTAAGCTCCTTTGACCCTATATATAAACCTGCTGCGTGGCCTGGGGGGTCGCCTTATTGTCTCTCTATCAGAGAGGATGGTGCCCAGCTTGATGAATCTATTTCTGCCTCCTGGTCTCTTCTTTCTTTCATTAATTTCTTAATCCCCAGCTCCTCCACTCAGGAACCTGTCGTGTTCCGTGATGGACACGGAAAACAGAGAAACAGCTCCCCGCAGGAGCCTGGTATGAACTTGCATAAAGATGTGCTTGCGTATTGTTCAGACCTCATTTCAACACCTGCCTCTCCCTCTCAGCCTCTCCAAGCTGCCAGTGGTTCTTCTGTGAAGCTGGTACCACATCCCCCTGTTCAGAGGGCTGCTGGGAGGATGCGAGAGCAAACGAGAAGCAAGTGCTCAGCGCAGCACGTGGCATGCAGGGGGGTGGGAGGGGGAGACCTCCCTCTGTAAAGGTCGCTTCCCCCCATCACAGTCTGTTCAGTTTTGTCCGTATTGTTTGTTTTTGTTTTGAACTAAACCCAAATGTCACCACCCCCTCTGCAACTTTCCAAAATCAGGGGCCCCGCTGTACTTAGGCCTCAGGAAACATAAACCCTAGACCTTGGCTGCTTGTCAGCCTCCTCCCCGCTAGCTCCAAGAAGGCAGAGGTTCTTGTCTCGCTCACATCTGGATCCCACAACACGTGGCTAAGTGCTGGGCACAGAGCGGGCTCTCAGGGATGCTGAACGAATGAGTGACTCATTCACCAACCAGGAAGGGCAGGGGAGCTTGGGTGAAGAGTTTTCGTAGACTTTTAGGGCAGGAAGAGATCAGAAGGTTCATTTAATTCAACCCCCTTTTCACAGATGAAGTCCTCAGGCTCAGGGGGAAGCAGGAAATGGCCCCAGGCCACTCAGCCCGCACCTGGCATCCCTGCTGCACCCTGGGTACAGGAGGCCTGGACCCCAGCCATCCACCCCGGGCTCACTGGGGAAGGCACAGGCAGGGGGAGGAGAGGGTTACAGAGCATCTCCTTCCAATCAGCGATTGTGCTAATCAATCAATTCAATTAAATCTAGAGTGCCTAAAAACAAGTAATAAACAAAACAGCAACAGCAGGTAATGACTAATAATCAAGTGAAATTGGATTATTACTGTGCTGACTGGTTGGGGTGGGGAGGGAAGTGAAAAAGTTCACTGGAGCGAGGGAAGAGAAGCAAACAGCCAGCTCAGCAACCTGGGGGACACTGAAGGCCTGGAAGGGGACATGGGGGGGGGGGGGCGCGGGAGGACCGATGGGAGCAGTTCCAGGGCCCTCAAAAAAAAACCCATTACAAAACACAAAACTATGTGCAGGCACTGTTCTAAGTATGACACGCATATTAACTCATTTATTCTTCACAGCAACCCTAAGAGATCAGAGAACTGTAATGATTTTTACAAATGGGGAAACTGAGGGGCAAACACATTTAGCCCCTCAGCTGGGGTACAGCCAAGATTTATTTGGACTCCTGTCGTCTAACACCAGGATTTTGCCCTTAAAGGACATGCCGTTTGCTGCCTAGGAGGTGGGGTGCTTGTGTGCCTGGGAAGAAAGCACATTTATCTCCTATAAAAAGCAGTTATTACTCATTTGATTATTTAAGTTCATGTACCACACCTTTACTGAGTTCTACCCAACAGGGGCTTGGCCCGTAAGCACAGCAGCTCATGGCAGATACAAACCAGTGATCATCACAACCACGTGGCCAAAAGTGTGAAGATAGAGTCACGCATGCCTATTCACGGGAGCTCCCGAGGCAGAGAGAAGGGGTGTCTAACCCTCCTTGGGAGAAGGGGATCAGGGAAGGCTTCCTAGAGGAGGGGCCACCTGAGCTGTCCTGAGGGACTAGTAAGGTGTTAACCAGGCCAGTAAAGGGAGTGGGGGTGGAATGGAGTTCCAGGCAGCCAGGACCAGCATGCGCGAAGCTACAGAGGTAGCCAACAGCAAACACAAACAGCAAACCCAGGGAAGTGCAGGCACCTCGCACCTCGGGACATCTGGACTAGAGGTGTGTGGCAGGGGGCGGGGCCAGGACCATGTCAGATGAGGGCGTGGCAGGAGACCCAGTGAAGAGATGGGCCAGGACCAGTTCCTGAAAATCCTTGGGTGCTAATTGTAAAGGTTTGGAACTGGAACCGCAGCGATCCTGGGGCCTGCGAGGGGCTGGCTGCAGCACACGGGCACCACGCTGGGCAGTCTGCCCACCCCTGTCACACAAAAACCTGAGATCTGCAGGCCGCGGAGTTACACGCAGCTTTCACTGTGCGGGGAATGGGGAACGCTGGGACTGGGCAGGGAGCTGCTTTTCACTGTCCCCCAACAAGGAAACTGAGGCCCCAAGAGGAAACCGTCACACAGCTGGCTTAGAACTCCATCAGTCCATCTCCCAGTCTGCCCCACCCCTCTTTCCCAGCCACCTTTCTTTGCAATACAAATGTATTAGTAACGCTAGCTATTTAAAGGAACCCTGCAGCTAATAATCCTTGAGTAAACGGAAAATCTTTAAGCAAAGCTAATAATCGCCCATAATCCAGCTGTTACATAATCCTGGGTTTTACGTACAGTGCTGGGGCTGAGGGATTCTGGTCCTTACAAAACCTTCCTGTGGGGAGAGAATGGATAAAGAACTGTTGGAAAGATGTAGCTTGTATGGGAGGGGTGGTGGGGCTGAAAGGAGAAGGCGGGAAGGAGGTCCCCAGATCCGCAGTGTGTTCCTGCAGCCCTGAGAATGAGCCAACCCAGCTTCCAGCAGTGGCCACAGTGGGGTACAGGGTACTTAGTGATGGGGAGAGGTGGGTGGGAAGAAGAAAAGGCTAGGCCATGTGACTCTTTGGCCCCTTGAGTGTTCTAACACCACTTCTTCAAAATAAACTCGCCCAACCGAGACTGGTTTGGCTCAGTGGATAGAGCGTCAGCCTGTGGACTGAAAGTTCCTGGGTTCGATTCTGGTCAAGGGCATGTACCTTGGTTGCCGGCACATCCCTGGTAGGGGGTGTGCAAGAGGCAGCTGATCGATGATTCTCTCTCATCGATGTTTCTAACTCTCTATCCTTCTCTCTTCCTTTCTGTAAAAAAAATCAATAAAATATATTTTTTTTAAAAAATAGACTCACCCAGGCCAAAAACCGACTTCTGTGCATGGGCCACAAAGTTTCAATCGCACTGTAAGTGCGGCATGCCCCGCATGTGGTATTTTGTGGAAGAGCCACACTCAAGGGGCCAAAAAGCCGCATGTGGCTCGAGAGCCATGGTTTGCCGACCACTGGGCTAGGCCCTTCCGGCCTCCAGGAGACTTAAATCACATCAGCCAGGTTGTTCCACATCTTCCAAACACCAAGCAACAAAAAGGAGGTAGCCCCCTCACGAGGGGAAACGGAGGTACCGGAGAGTAGTAAGTCATAGTCCCTCCCTTTGCCTTACAGCACCCCAAACGCCCTCAGACAGCTCAGACTGCAAGTGATCCCTTTGTTCTAAGATGGCAGTGCCAAGTAAACAGCAGTTGCTCAATCAATGTGTTGAGTGGGAATTAAAACTGGTTCACTTTACAGAAACTCAGTTCAGAACGGGGATTGAAAAAGAACCAAGATCTTGACTTAAAGCTGGTAAAGGGAAGGGAACAAAAATGAGAAATCACACAGATTGAGCATCTCTTGTATGCCTCGCATTGCACTAATTCTATTTAAGACAATACTATTTCATTATGTAAATACGATTATATTTTAAATAATGTTTGATCTTAAAAATAGTACAGTATAAGAACAATATTATTCTTATATTCTGGTTAACCTAACTGGCACAGAGTGGATGAGTAATATGTTAAAGTTTATCAGCTAGTAATACTAGTAATTGCTAATATTAACTGAGAGCTTACTATGTACCAGGACATCATAGCCTTCAGACCTCCCAAGAACCTTAGGGTGGCAGAATTATTACTGTACTGAAGCTCGGCCCTGATCCTAGGTTCTGATGCCACCCTTATTTTGCAGCATGCACAGCCACTGGCACCCGCTCTGCCCTCCGCCCTCCACACCCACACCCACAGGTGCCCAGTAGGGGAGAGGGCAGCAGGAGGCCACCTGCTAGAACCTGATAAAGTGGTCAAGGACTCAACTCCCTCTCCCCAAGGGCTGTTGAACTGCAGGAGGCTCTGCACCAGGCTGCCCGGGACGTTTCCATTCTGTGGTGAGGATGCTCAGGTGTAAGCAGACAGGCGATAGCCCGTGAATGGGCCCAAGGAAAGCGCTGGACAAGTAAGAATCCAGGCTCCTTGGTTCAGCTTTGAGCAGGGCCTTCTCTTTTCAGGTAGAGCACACGATTCTGTTGAAAGCCAGACCAGGGACAATTGGGGTCCTGAGCTGGCCACCCACCCACTGGCACTTAGCCAACCTAAACCGTACTTTCCCCATCTCTGGAAGGAGACACCCAGGCTTCCCTGTGGGTTTCTTGAAGGGACGAGGAAAGCTGTGCAAAGATACAAGTGACAGAAAACTTGGTGGCAGTGGTTACTCTGGGGGGGTCTGTCCAGGGAAGAAAGAAAGAACAACGCACAGTCATTGCCTACACTCTGGTGCTGTGTGACCGTCATTGTACGTGGGAATAGAACTTGTTTTGAGACTGAAAAATGAACAAGTACACCGATGGGCACTCCGTAATGGCAGGTGATACAATAACAAGTCCCCTTAAAAGGGCTGCGTTCTCGCGGCCTGGGTAAAACCATCGGAAATGCACACTGTGGGTGACCTAGGGTACAGCTTCCACCCAGGCTCTATGCAGCAAGCACCCCTTCTTCCTTCCTCAGCCTTCCCCCCACCTCCTGCCCCCACCCCCACCCCAAACTCACTCCCCAAAGGAGCCCCCTCGGCTTGTTTGGCTAATGTATTCGCAAACCAAATTAGGGGCCCTGGCTCCCCGGGAGGTCCCCAGCCTTCGGTGGATGCAGGCAATGAGATACCATCTAGTGTTCAAATCCGATTAGGTCCCACCCCCACACCACCCCCCATGCAAAAGCCCACTTTCTAATCAATTTTACAAAAGGCCCTCTGCAGATACACACTAATGGTATTGAGCTGAGATCTCTAAACCGAGTCTGCAAGAAGTCTGCAGAGATAAAGCGCACGCACAGGCTGCATTAAGGAGGAAGCCTGTCGCCAGAGTCCTCCTCCTCAAAGAGAGTGCAGCACAGGGCGCGTGCCTAGGACAGAGAAATGCCATCCCGACTCAACTGACCCACCAGCGGGAACACCAGCTTCACTTCTCTGTCCCCTTTCCGGCCGAGCCCCCACCCAACTCCTTCCCCTAAACTTTCCTTCTCATTGAACCTTTCTGCACCAGCGGCCCAGTAAGTGATTCGGGGACTCCATTGTTATTCTTTTTTCTCTAATCCTTAGTCCCCTTGACCAACTGCCTAAAGTAACCCAGTTTTTTGTGACTCGGGTAATCTTTTCACAGGTTTTTCACGTGCATTTATACACAGCTTACGTAATCCCTCCCAGACACCTGCAAGGGAAGCCTGGGTGTCCCATTTCACAGATGGGGCCATGGAGGCTTAAATGGGTTAAGTGCCAGCTGGGGAGGGGGAGTTAACACCTAACACTGCCACTGCTACCTGCCTGGTCTGGAGCGTTGATGTGACCTCTCCGGGCCTAAGACTGTGCATCTGTCAGATGGGAGTGACAGCAATAGGCTCATGTCAAAGGGTTAACGAGATGGGGTGTGGACTGTGCTCACAGCATTGCCTGGCTAGAACCAAGGGCTTAATAAACATCAGCCCTTACTTTCTTCTCTTCTCTGCACTGCCACTCCCACCACATGTTTTGTCAGACTGCAAATATTTGATGACGTCACACCTTTTCTCTGGAATGCCTTCCCCTCTTCCTTCATGAAGAAGCCTGGCCAGGCCCTAACCGATTTGGCTCAATAAATAGAGCATCGGTCTGTGGACTGAAGGGTCCCAGGTTCGATTCCAGTCAAGGGCATGTACCTTGGTTGTACGTGCCCTTGACTGGAATTCCGTATGGAATGTGCAGGAGGCAGCTGATTGATGTTTCTCTCTCATCCATGTTTCTACCTCTCTATCCTTCTCTTTTCCTCTCTGTAAAAAAAATCAATAAAATATATTTAAAAAAAGAAGCCTGGCCAGGCTCCCCCTGACGCTCCCCTAGCACTTGCTCTTTGGACAGATTGATGGAGCACCTGGAGTGCTCCTTGCTCTCTGTGCTTCTTGTGCTTCATTTACCAGGAAAGTCCCTTGAGGACAGGGACCGTCCTATTCATCCTGGTGCCCTCAGAGAAGGTGCCTGATAATGTTTTGTGGAGTGAACAAAAGAATGAGTCACTGCGGGGGACCAGATGACCCTAGGCAAGGACTAGCCCTGATTTTTGCACTCTTTGGAGGCCAAGGCCTGATGGCTCCTCACACCTGCCTGGTGACTCAGGATCCCGAGCCTGCTCTCAGCTGTAAGTGACTGCAGCCTAGTACCCTGTCCTCGAAGATTGTGCTGGTGTGTGTGTGACCTACACACCGTGGGCTGCTTGGTATTGTCAGAGGGGTACCAGAACCCATGGTCCAGTGTCAACAGTCACCTCCCCCAGGGGCCACACCAGAGGAATTCACAGGTAGCTTGGCGCCAGCAGAGCAGGCCGGGAGGATCCGTCCTGTTTGGGGGAAGTAGCCAACTGGCCGCCTCCATTCATAGTGGGTTCATTGGCTTCAGGTTGCCCAGCCTCTGATGCCAGCACCTCTGTGCCCTGTTCCAAGGTCATCAGGGTTGGTACCCCTGCTGCCTGGAGGCACCCAGACCCACTCGTGCCCATCGATGCTCAGCAACAAGGGCTTCAGGCTGAGTGTGACCCGGGCTGCATGGCCCTGCAGGAACCGACGTGTGCACTGAGCAGCCTGCGTGGCCCGAAGCTCCCAACCTCTCTGATCTAATACAAAGAAATGGGGAAACCAGAACTCCGAGGGGTGCCTGAACCAGAGTCAAGGTGGCACTCAGCTCCACACGGGCTCTGGGGCCCTCAAACCCAGAGAGGGGCAGCCCCCATCCTCCACCCCCCACCCCCACCCTTTCACCAGCTTTGGAACCACGGGCTCCTGGGTCACATTGCACTCCAGTTGAGACGGCCCATGGGCCCTAGGTTTCTGTCCTACCTGCCAAATGAAGTGCAAATCACTAGTTCTCATGGGGGTTTCTCTCAGCACAGACTGGGGACCAGCAGCATCAGTACCAGCAGAGGGTTCGTTAGGAATGATGCCCAGGCTCTGCCCCAGACCTGTGGGGTCAGAGCTTCTAGGGTCAACCTGCTCTGCAAGATGCCGATGGGAGATTGAGAGCCGCGGTTCTGCGACCCACGTAGTGAACATCCGAAAAACTCTTCCCAAGCAGAAAATGTGTCCTGACTCCCGGGCCACCGGCATGTTGGTCTCTTCTCACCTGATTCTCCCAACAGCCTGTGGAGGCAGGAAAGTCAAGATCCATTCACTCCCTCACTTTTGGAGCCAGCAGTTGTTTGCCATGTGGATGCCCTAAGTGCCAGGCACTGTCCAAGGTGCTGGAGACGATGTGGCGAACAGAACACAATCCCAGCCCCCAGGAAGCGGGTCCAGACAGACCACAGGCAATTAGAGAAACTAGTGCCGGACAGGACACTCCATGCTTCACATGTTTATCTACAATCATCAAAAAAGCAAAATCAAACATTTTAACACTCGATTAAATGTCCACAAAGTATAACGTGTCAATGCGGTTCGTTTGGGGTGTATTCATGCACATTTCACCACATCTGAACATAACATAGGTTAGATTTCCTGAATAGAAATTTCTGAGTTGCCTTGATGATTTCTAAGAAATCAGAGCCTATGTTAAACTCACTCAGTTATTTGCATTCAAAAGATTCCAAGTAATTTTCACAATGAACGTTATATGCATGGGGCGTATCATCTATATGCTCTGACACAGATTTGTGAAGACCTCAGGACAGGCCTGATTGGGTGGGTCCTGCATGGCTCTAGGTTGAGCTGTGCGAGTGGAAGCAAAGGCAGTGGCTCCAAACCAGGCCCAAGATCAGGGCTCCTGGAGCTGAGGCAGGAAGTAGCAATGCAGCTCCAGAGCCTGGGCTGTGGACAGAATGAGGAGCCTGGCCAGCAAGGTTAATCTGTGAGGCAGGACACAGCCACTGTGCCCCACTCCACCTGCACTCCCAGGAGGGGCCAGCCCCTGAGGCAGCCACACCATCTATCACAGGGGAAGGGCCCGCCTCCTGAACAGCGGCTCCCCAGGCAGGCGCAAGCACAGCACCAGCACGGAGCTCGGTGAGGAATAAGGTGCCCATGAAGGGCAGGGCGGGGCCTGAGCACAGGGGAGAGGGAATGGTTTACCAACCTGGGCGTGGTTTACCGACCTGACCACAGCAGGTGCTTGAAGATTCCAGGCTCTGTTCCCCTCTCTGACCTGTTGGGACACATTTACCGATGCCTCACCCCCAGGCTGTCTGGGGAAAGCCACTGGACACACTCTACCATCTTCTGATCACACCCAGGGACTCAGCGTCCAAGGAGAAGCTCCCGAACTACCTCCCAAGGTAAACTAGAGGGCGGTTCATCCCCCCCCTCTGGGCACCAGGCCCTCTTCAAAAACTATTAATATTATTAGAATTCAAAGATATGTGTGTGATTACGGCACCTCATTTATCATCTCTGGGTTAGTGACTAACTTGGCCAACAAACAAGCTCACATGCTTGGTTTCCAATGACTTTGTCTCTCAGGAGGGAAAAAAAAAGTCAAAATCATCATTAAGGGTATTCAAGAGGCTGGGCTGGAGCCAGAGATGACTCTGAGCACAGTGCTGAGAGGGAAGTGGAGGGGACACCGAGTGAGCAGCAGGAGGGCGAGGAGGGACAGAGGTCGGAGGGGAGAGGGAAAGGAGGGGAAGGAAGGAGGCCGGGCCGGCAAACTTCAATTTCCAGGAACTCCACTGAAGGGGTGCAGTTTATACGCTGGTGTAAAATCCAGGGCGCTTATGAAAAGGTCGTACCTGGTAGTCTGTCCATTCATGCCTTTACCCATAATACTTATCGGATACGTCAGTGCTCTGGACACTGCCTGCCAGTGAAAACAAGGCCCTTGACCCTCCGGCAGTTTTTAAAAATATATATTTTATTGATTTTTCACAGAGAGGAAGGGAGAGGGATAGAGAGCTAGAAACATCAATGAGAGAGATACATCTACCAGCTGCCTCCTGCATAACCCCCACTGGGGATGTGCCCGCAACCAATGTACCTATATGCCCTTGACCAGAATCGAACCTGGGACCCTTGAGTCTGCAGACCGATGAGCCAAACTGGTTTGGGGAACCCCTCCAGCAGTTTTTATTCTAGTGGGAGAGACAGATAATTACCAAGGATATTCTATCAAATCATAACATTACATATCATATTACATAATATATATGTGTATACGTTATATATATGTGTGTACATGTTACATCATATATATGTGTGCATGTATATATATATGATGTAACATATACACACACACATATATAATTATGTAATATAAAAGTAGTTGAAAATTGTGATACAGGAATGCATTTTGGGTGGTATGTATGTACACATACGTGTGCAGACACATTGCTCATGGGCACCTGTGTGGCAGGGGCTGGGCCCCAAACAAGCACTGTCAGCCGAAGGCAGACACAGCCGCCCACGTGGCCCCGGTGTCCTTTTTCTGTGGAACACCCTCGTGCAGAATAGGATGCAGCACCTCACTCACTTAGCGAGGCCGGCCTCACGCCAGATGTCTGAGAGCACCCGGATTTCTCCGAGTCATACCCATTCCTGGACCCAAGTCCTGCTCCCTCCGAGCAGGGTCTCACTGCCTGTTACCACCTCCTTCCGCCTGGCGCTCTCAGGGACCACCTCTGAGGGCACCAGGCCATTGTGCCCCAAGTGAGATGTAGAGCTGGGCAGGGTCTGTGTGGCACCAGCCACGGGGATGATGGCCCAGGACACCCTAAACCAATGTCCTTTTTCCTGCCTTTCCCTCTGGAACGTGAGCACATTTAGCACACATGCAAAGTCTGTCTCCCCTCACCAGCTTCCTCCTACCCCCTAATCTCTCTGATGTTCTCTTTCCCCATCAAAAGGCATCTTGTCAGGTAAGGGCTTTCAGATAAACTGTCCGACTTTCAAACTACCTGCCGGGTGAGGCCTCTGCTTCCTTCGCTCCTGAAGGTTTCCCAGCCACGCCATGGTCACAGGCCTGGGTTCAAATCCTCTTCCCACCTGCTAGAAGGTCATGGGAACTCCCTGTGCCTATTTCTGGACCTGTAAAGTGAGTCACCAGTTTCCAACTCAAAGGGTTCATAAGGAAGATAATGCATATAAAAAGCCTCACACCCATCAAGCCAGCACTGCTTGAGTAAGCACCAATGAACACAACCTAACAGAACTCTCAGAACATTCTCTCCAGTCCTCTCACGTTGGGATGCAGTCTGACCTTGTGTGGAGGCCTCAAGATGCACAATAGGGACAATCAAGGACAGGCCGCCTTCTCCAGCCAGCACGGCACAGCAGACAGCAGCGGGGAGGGGCCCAAGAAGCCATCATCAAGTATTTTCAGGGACGGAGGTTATGCCAGAGGATGTTCTGAGGACCAGGGAGGTCTCAGTTGTCATCTCCAAGGCAGTGTTCTGCAATATGGTTTGTAGAATCCAGTTCCACAGGATTTTAACAAGTAGCTTGCCCCTTCTCCCCTCCCTCTGCCAAAAAGAAACAAAAACCACACCAGGACCATTGTCAAAACATAAGGAAAACACTTGGGTGAGCAAGTCAAATAGGTTTCTTTATTGCAAAATCTCTCAGAACTGTTAATACACTAACACACAGTGGAAGGTCTGAGAGCTGTAGCATACAGAATCTCCCAAGTTCATTTGACAGCGGTGAGGGTTAATTTTCTGTGTCAACTTGTCTGGGTCACAGAGTGCCCAGATATTGGGTCAAATATTGTTCTGGCGGTTTTAGAGGTTAACATTTAAAGCAGATTGCCCTTCCTCACGTGGGTGGGCCTCGCCCAATCAGTTGAAGGCTTGATAACCCTTTTCCGAGAAACAGAGGGTTTCTCCTGCCTGACGGCTTTCACACCAGGACATCCGTGCTCTCCTGCCTTTGGATTCAGACTGGAACATCAGCTCTTCCTGGGTCTCAAGCCTGCTGGCCTTGGGACTGGAGGTACCCTACACTACCAGCTCTCCTGGTCCTCAGGCCTTTGGACTGGCTATCGCACCCTGCAGGTCTTAGGGCTTGCCTACAGTAACAATTGCATGAGTCAATTTATTAAAATATATATACATATTTTAATGTCCTGGCAGTGGGAGCCTTAAATGTGGGCACTCAATCCCCCTTTTCTTGTATTATCATCCCTATATGTAAATATTTGTGGAGTTGAGGAGTACACACACACACACACACACACACCTTATTTGTTGTTTCCCTGGAGAACCCTAATACAACCACAGAAAGCTTCTTTCTCACAAGGGTATTGTGCAGTCATTAAGTTTCATAAAGTCTGCCAGGAATGCTGCAGTTGAGGGTCAGAATCTAAGGGACCAGGGCTCTGGGGCTACCCGCAGCCTACCCCCGGGGGTGCCCTCTGAAGAATCTATCACTGTGGTCCCCATGCATCACCTTCTCTTGAACCCGCAGTCTCCAGGCTGAGAAGACCGGGAGGGGATTAGGGAGGCCTGCCCTTTCATGAATGGCACCCCCTAGCCTGTTCCAGATTCCCCCTTTTTGTTCCTGTCTTTCACACATGCAGTTTAGTGCTTTTCTCCTCTCCGTCCTCCCACGTGAATAGCCAGGGCTGAGCTGGTCTCAGCAGCGGCCTGGCCAGACAAAGGGTGACGGCAGCCTTTCTTCTCAGACACATGCAGCTGGTCCCTGCAGGAGGCAAACCTCAGAGCTGACCGGGAGGGTGAGGACCGTGGCTCTCTCAGAGGTGCTCAAGCACCCTCACTGGACCTGCCAAGGCAGGAAGCAGCAGAGCAGGGACCACCCCATTTCTTGGCTGCCTCTGAGCCCTGATGGCATAAATAACAGAGAACCAAACAATTTCCAACAAAGAGAGGATTGAATACAGGGGAAATCACTTGTCATCCACAGGCATGTCCAGCACGGTGGACTCTGGATGTGGAGTTGGGTTCAAGTCCCGGCTTTGCCTGTGATGAGCTCTGTGACTTTGGGGATGGTCCTCACCTCACTGCGGCCCCATCTTCTCATCTGTAAAAGGGGGGAAATACATGTGCCTATGCCGCTGTACAGTGGAGATTTAGAGACAAAAAGAAAATAGGGAAAAGCAGTGCTGTGCATGGCACAGAGAAAACACGTGTGTTAGCTAGTGGTTTAGGGAACCAGCTTTCTAACACATGCAGGCCAGCTCAAGAGGCACTGGCCCCATTGGAAAGACAAGCAAGATGATCTATCTATATAAAATCCTAATATGCAAATTGACTGAAAGGCAGAACAACCAGTCGCTATGATGTGCACTGACCACCAGGGGACAGATGCTCAATGCAGAAGCTGCCCGCAGCCCACACGCCCTGACCAGCGGTGGCCAGGGCCCCCCGACCCCACCAGTTGTTCTGCAGAGGGAGGCAACTGGCAGTGGTGGTGAGGTGAGAGGAGTAGGCAACGCCAGGCCTAGGTGAGTGTGAGTGGGAGCCCCAATCACCCTGCTGATCACCCCACTGCTGGGCCCTGATTGCCAGGCAGACCTAGGAAACCCTACCTGTACACGAATTTCATGCACCTGGCCTCTAGTGTAAAAATAAAAGTGAGAAGATGGCCATTGGGGCCTTGCTCAGGCCCACCCTCGGCTCCCCACCAATATAGAATGAAGAGGTTTATTCCAAAGGGGGATATTCTGACAGTGTTCAATCTCCTACCCATTTATGTAGCCTCTAGAACATTCCAAACAAATCCCCTTGCCACTTACTTGCCTCTAGCGACAGAGGACTCGCTGCTTAGAAGGAGTCCACTTCTGAGTACTGAGCATCTTGACAAAAACTGACTTTACACCAAATAATTGTATTTGGGGATTACTCTGAAGCCAGCAACCTCGCCATCTCAAAGAAAATGCCGATCTGAGAGTAAAGCTGAGAATCTCAGGGCCAAGGTCAAACCACGCACATTTGCTGACACCCCAGATCGGTTACCGGCCGCGTTGGCTAGTTGTGTGGGCAGAGTCAGCCTGCAGGGGAGGAAACTCAGAGCCAGGGCAACCTGCTGCCTGGCCCAGCCCGGCAGGCCTGTCCGGGGCAGGGAGAGGGTCCTGCCCTTGGCATGGCCCCGGGCTGCCCTCTACAAGCCCCCTTCCATGGCATCCTAGGGCTGAAGGCCCAGGGCCCACAGGCAGCCTCTGGAAGCAGGAGTCTACCTGTGACCTTGAATCTGAAGGCCCTGCCAAAGGAATAACAATGAGAACTGTCAGCAGACACGGCTCTCTTGGATGTGTCCAGACCTGGGGAATGGGTGTCAGAAGACACACAGGAAAGCCAGATGGCGTTTTCCAGGGTCATGGTCCACCATGGAGAGAAGCCCAGGGTCCCTTTGCATGCCCTTCCCCGAGTCAGTCTGTGCCAGGGCGGCCGGGGTGGGAGCACGGGAGGTGGGGTGACACAAGATTAATGGCTTCCGAGGCAGGGGGCAGCCGCCCACTGGTCCAGTCACGATCCTCCAGTGACTCCCTCGGCCTGGCTCTGTGAGGCGTGAAGTGGAGAAAGGAGCTGGTGAGAGGCAACCCTTGCCAAGCCAGGCCGAGCCACGCTGGCCCGCCGAGTCCACTGTCAGCTCCGGCCCTGGGAGCCCGGCCTGCGGGCTGAGCGCCCACCTGGCTTGTCTTTGTTGGGGTGCTGGCAGAGGTCCCCTGGCTGGTGAGAAGTGCACTATGGGGGGTGAGGGGAGTGGGGGGAGAGCAGGTACAGGAGCCGGGCAAGGACAGACCCTGTTTCTAGAAGTTGGTCTGTCTGCACCCTGGCTTCTAGGTTGGCAGAAGGACCTTCTTTATGTTGAGGTGTTTTTTTCTTAGGAGGTTTTATGAGTTTGCTTTCATGCTTTGTCCTTAACTTTTACCTGAAAGTTGGTTTCATTGTAGAATACTGTACATACTTGCAAACAATCAAAGGGTAAAATCAAAGGTAACAATCCCAGGAATTCAAAGCAGATTCCCCGGAGGTGACTCAAATGACAGCCTTTGTGTTACCTCCCAGAAGTTTCCAAAGTGAATGCCCAGCAATCGGAACTTAAAACCCATCCATGTGATTTTACTATGTACAGGGTGGGGCGAAAGTAAGTTTACAGTTGTGAGAACACAAAACACCAAGTTTCATCTTGAATTATTACTTATTAATTGTTGTATTCTTTTATTTTCCTTACAAACAACGGTAAGCCTACTTTTGCCCATTTAGCTCTCTGCTGCCTGCATTTTGGTACCGAAGGACCTGTGAGGGTCTCCTTTTAATGCCACAATATTTCTTGATCCCCTATACCAGATCTCAGTACCTTTATTCTCCATTAGCTGGAAGAAAACATAATAAACTCACAGTTCAGTAATACTTTAAAATGAACTTGCAAATGGCCACAGCAACATTTACAGAGAATGCTCAGGGCACGGTTGACTCCGTGAAGTCCTGACAATACCCCTGTGTGAGCATTTAACAAGGGTTATTTTACTGAATCCTCCTGTGACCCTATAAGGGAAGGATTGTTATTTCAATTTTTCAGATGAGGCCAGCGTGACACAGGGAGGTTAGGTGACTTGCCCAAGGTTTCAGAGCAAAGGTGGGAGGCAGAGTTACCAGGTGAATCCAGACCAGTCTGACTTCCAAGGTCCCACCTTCTCCACCACATCACACAGCAGTTGCCTGTTCCCCCACGTCCGTCCATCTATTATGAGTCCTGAGTCAGAAAGGACCCCTCTCCTTCCTCCAAGGAGCCCTTCCTTAGCCTTGGCAGCTGGGCCAGCTATTCTTGTGGACACAGGAACACTGCCAGAGCCTGAGGCTGACCTCAGACCAGGAATGGCCAGCTAGGTGCTGACCTTGGACATGGGCTCTAGTTAGCTAGGATGCTGCCTGGAAGTACCCACGGCACCGGCAGCAGGGCCAGGTGTTCCTATTTTCATGCCAGCCGTGGGGCAAGGCACCAGGAAGGCCAGTGTGAGCCAGGCAGTGTACATGGTCTATTTCACATGACTTTTTTCTCCCATCGTCTCTTCCTCATGCCCACGGGAAGAGGACCTTCTTACTGTGTCTCCTCTTTTGTCACCAAGAACAGAGAACAGCCTAAAGAGATGGCCTGGGGATGCCCTGGCTGGTGTGGCTCAGTTGGTTGAGTGTTGTCCTATGCAGAAAGGTCACAGGGTCAATTTCCTATCAGGGCATATGCCCAGGTTTTGGTCTGGATCCCCCGCTAGGCAGTCAATGGATGCTTCATTCTCATTGATGTTTCTCTCTCTCTCCCTCTCCCTTCATCTCTCTCTAAAATTAATTAAAAACTATGAGATGGCTGGGGGAGAGACGCATGAAGGGTCAAGGGCCTGCATTGAGGGGCAATGGCAGAGGAACCCTGTGGAGGAGAATACCTTGCCAGGAAGATCCACTCACCTTGCATCCTACCAGTTTCCATCTATAATACTTCAAACAATAATACAACAATTAATAGATAATAATTCAAGAATAAACTTCATGTTTTGTGTACTCACAACTCTTTCAATTCTTTGATTTATTTTTTAAAAAATATTTTTATTAATTTCAGAGAGGAAGGGAGAGTGAAATAAAAAAACATCAATGATGAGATAGAATAATTAAACTTCTGCCTCCTGCACACCCCCTACTGGGGAATCAAGCCTGCAACCCAGGTATGTGCCCTAGTAATTGGAATCAAACCATGACCTCCTGGTTCTTAGGTTGACACTCAACCACTGAGCCATGATGGGTGGGCTGATTTTTTTTTTTTTTTAATTGGGACTGTTTGCATCATTCTGTCCAGACCTCCTCTGGTTCTGTCTGGCTCCTTGGCTATACTATTCGCCCTGAGGCTCACATTCAAGTCCTCCAGAGCACAGGCCATGGGGCTTACTGAGCTGATGGCAGATGGAATGTACATGGGGAAAGCCAGGCAGTGGAGGACAGAGTGCTGGCTGGGGTGCAGAGGCTGGAGCCTGGGCTGAGCTCTGCACCTGAGCTCCCGGGCTGAGGACAGGCCCTCATCTGTTCAGGGCCTGGTGTGAGTGAAATGAGTGCGCAGGAGCTGATGAGCCTCTTGGGTCTTCCCCTGCCCCCACACACCCTGCCTTCTCCCGCTGGGAAGGAGGAAGTCCCAGAGTCGTCATACAGGACCCTCAGTGGGGGCTCATAGTAGGCATTCAGCAGATGTTATCAATGATTACTGTTGTCACCAGCAACAGAACAGAAAAAATACAGTGACTAGCCTAAGTTGACAGAGGCAGACATACAGGGCTAGACTGATGGAGAGAAAGCAAAGAGCTGCAGAATCGGAGAGAAACTGATTGAGCCTGGCGTGGTCAAGTCCACCTGTCAGGGGCACAGTCTCTGGTCTCACCTGGGCGGCCAGGAGCTGAGATTACAGCATCAACGGAATCCAAAGTGTTGTCCCTGAGATGACGGCAGCGATGGAGACCCCGCCTGCGCGCCCCTGCGCACCCAGCCCCCCTGCCGCTGGGGAGAGGCCGCTGATCCAGGTCCTGTAGGTGCTGCTGTAGGTTGGGAACACTGCAGACTCACCCACATGCAGCCCACACCTGGCCACACCTTCGGCAGGGGCACTCCCCGTGGGCCCACCTCCTGGCCTGACCTCCGCTCTCCCCATAGGCATGGATTGGCCATCAGGGGTCCCCATTTTCTTGGACTGCTCTGAGCCCACCTACCTTTTTTCTTTGCAATAAAGATATTTCATGCAACATCAAGACGGCATAAAATGTGCAAATGTTTAGATAACCACATTTACAGGCCTCCAAAAAGTGACCCATTGCCAGACTGTTTTTATTGCTGTTACTACCGTATTTTTCGGACCATAAGACGCGCTTTTTTCCCTCCCGAAGTGGGGGGAAAAAGTCCCTGCGTCTTATGGTCCAAATATAGCCTACACATATACTTTTTAAAAAAAGTTTTTTTACTTGCCCGGCTCTGTGTGGTCTCTGTGTGCTTGCCCGGCTCTAAAATGGTTCTAAATGCTGCTGTTTACTTTACAGGGTTGATTACATGTGTTTATGACTGTGATGTTGGGTTTTAATGCACATAAAATATTTTAGGACACTATTTGTTTCAGAATCTTCTTTTCTTCATTTCCCTTCTCTAAAAACTGGTGCGTCTTATGGTCCGGAGCGTCTTATGGTCCGAAAAATACGGTAATTGTTTTTATTACACAGGGAAGTGCTTGGTAAAGAAGAGGCTCAGGAGGTTTTGAGGGGTGGAGGGGATGAGTAAGGCTGATGGCCAGGAGCACACAGGGGGCGTCTAATGGAGCCACGTTAGAGGCACTGCTCAGGGCGATGAGAGCCTTTTTGTGGGGAGAGGAGGTCCCTGTCTCTAGGGAGGGCAGATCAGAGCCCCACGTCAAGCCTACAGGGTCTCCCCTTGGGACTGTTTGGCTGGTGTGGAGCTAGGGGTGCAGGGGAGCTCAAAGAACCCAGGGGAGATAATGCCTCCAACACTAAACTGGGTCTGCTCAGGACTGGCCACAGCCCCTGTAATGTGTCCCTGCTGGCCAGGCCCCCAATTTCCCCACACCCACACCCCTCCTGCCACCTGAGTCTGGGAACACAGGGTCCCCACCTGCCCCTGCTCCACGGGCATCCTGAACCACCAGCTGCAGCAGGAGCGGGGCTGCTGAGAGCTGCGGGAGTCTTCCAAAGCTCCCCGTTCAGGATGCAGGGCTGGTGCTAGGCAAACAGAAACACTGTGGTTTCAGAGAACCAGGGCACAGTCCGCCAGGGGCTGCTGCAGTGTCGGAGCCGGGGCCTGATCCTCAGCCCCCCTCTCGGCTATGAACCCCTTGCTGCCATGCATGCCTTCACGTGAATTAGAAAAACTCAGCTCAGACGTCACTCCCCCTCAACCAGCCACTTTGGTTAGTCAACCTGTGCAACTGGCAGCCCCCTGGCAGGGCCGCCCAGTGCACACATTTTCTCAAAACATACCCCCATGTTCCCCTCCTATTTACTGAAGGCTCCTCCAGGCCCAGCCCTGTGCTGAAACTTCACAACGAATCAGACCCGGGCCCTGGAGGGGCTTAGGGTAAAGGAACGACTCTCATGGAGAGGTGGGAGGGATGGCTTCATTGTCAAGGCTGCCAAGGGCATTTCCCTACAGACCAGGGATTCAACTCCCGGGTTGTAAAGCCGACCCAGCCAGACCCCGGTGTCTGCTGGCTTGCAGCTCGCTTATCACCACAAGGGGCTGGGCTGGGTAGGATTGTGTGTAACCACTGAGCTGGGCCTTCTGATGCCAAAGGTCTGAGCCTGAACCAGATTCCAGGGACCTGTGCGAACCCCCTGCCAGGGCGAAGGCATGTCCAGGTCTGGGAACTGAGGAGCCCACTGAGGAAGAGCTGGGAGGGCCCTAGCGCATTCTGGCAACTCCCGGGTCCATGCCATCCTGGGAGCTGCAGACAGATGCTGTCCTGTGGCCTCCCAGCCGCTGCAGCTCAGCCCGTGCCAGCCCAGCTCCAGCTGTGGACAGCACCCGCGCTAACTTGGGAATGGTCTGGAATATCCCTCATCTCCCAAAGCCAGAGGGGCCCTTGCTTTTGTGGACATGGCCGCACTCTTTCCTCCTCTGCCCCCTCCCTGCCCCAGCTAGGGTCAGATTGGCTGCTGCTGTTGTGGTCCCAATTCCTCACGGAGCCTGAGGCACAACCCTCCGGGGCTGGAGGACTGAGCACACTTCCCACCTTTCCCCTTGGAAAAAATAAAAATAAACATGACTGCTTTTAGCTACTGCAGTTACACCAACAGCCCAGCAGGGATAAGCAATAATAACCTTACACCTTAGGCATGAAACTCACATTTCCACCTGGGAAGGTCATTTGTTCTGATAGAATTTGGATGGGACGTGACTGGAGCCTCGAGGAAGAAATTCTAAAAAGAGCCAAACCAGACTCTGCTTTAAGTTCTTCATGTGGATCAATGGTGAATCTTTTTTTAATTTATTTTATCTTTTGTTGTTGATAGCATTATCGATATCTCCCTTCCTTCCTCCCAGCCCCTAATCCCCCCTCCCTAGATCTTCACTATCCTATCGCCCTTGTGCCAGGGCTAAGCACGTAAATATATCAGTTCTGTGCTTTATCTCTTCTCGTTCCCCCCAGCCCCACATGGAGGTATGTCCGTCTGTCCCATGCCTCGTTCAGGTCTTATTTTGCTGGTCAATTCGTTTTGTTCATTTGATTCCACAAGGGAGGTCAGGTGGTACTTATCTTTCTCCGTTCGGCTTATTTCACTTATCGTAATGTTTTCCAGGCCCATCCAGGATTGGTTAATCGTTATAACCATCAGGTGGTCCCTGACAATGGGAATCTGAGGCACAGAGAGTTTAAGTCACTGGCCCAGGGTCACGGAGCTGGGATGTCACATGGCCAGGCAGTGGGTGGGGCCAAGGTTTAACAACAGGCTAGAAGGGGGGGGGGGGGGGGGAATGATGGAAGCATTTGCCAATCTCCACGGGGTACATATTCCCATTGTGGCCAGTTTCTGGCTTCCACTGTGATTGGCACTGTGCAGTGTGAAGCCCCGGGCCGCTAACCAACCTTCATATCGTATTCCCACTGTGCATATTCGTGAGATGCAAACTGACTTCAAGCATGTGAAGTTAAAGGTAGTGAAATACTGGGAAGCTGTGAGTTTTGAGTACTTATTATCATTGCTTCTAATACAATCTATTTACTTGTAAGTGTATATAATTTCATATTTAATGTTTGTATTTAACCATCAGCTCACAAAATTCCTGAAAATGTAACAAATCAGTTCTCCCAAGCCAGTCTGAGCTGGTTGCAGCACACCACTGGGGCCAGGCTTTATACCCAGTCCTAACCACTACACTATACTGCCCTCGAGAAGGATGAGGACGCCCACCTAGCCAGCAAGTTTTGCCCCTGTTGATCAACAAGGCAACAGACTCTACACTTTTTCTATGGCTTTGACCTCCCTCTATGCCCTTGGAATTCCCCTTTAACCACTTCCTGTCTCCCTAGGTTAGCTCCACCAATATGCGTTAAGCACCTACTCTGGGCGATGTGCTGTTCTAGGCATTGGGGACACAGAGATGAGTTTCTATTCGTGGGGCTCATAATCTGGTGAGAAAAGATAAGCATGTATTCAAGGCTAGAAAGCGAGGCTGCAATTCCATGTTGTATTCCTGGTGTGAGGCATCCTGAGTCGGCACCAGAGTGAGGGGCTGAGATTCAGACACAGGGGTCATTGAGGGCAGGTGGTGAGAGAATAAGGAGGGGCATGGGATGGGGGAAAGCCCTGGCTCAGAAGAGAGGCGTTCGGCCTTCAAATATGTTGATGCCTGACTGAAGGGAGACACGGAGCAGGGTGGAGCATCAGGGCACCCCCCGGAGGATGTCGGGAAGTCGGCAACCACACAGGCTGAGAGGGAGGAGAAGCCTCACAGGCTGTGGCAATTCTTCCACCTGCCATTTCAGAAATGAGACAAGGACTCCATTTCCCCTCCCACCTCCGCACCAAACTTTACCTATGTGTCCGGCCCACACAGCCAAGAAGGGGTGTCCTGAGAGGGGAGTTAGCTGGAATTCCAAATACAAAGAGTGAAATTCATGTGGTGGTTAGGAGACCAGGCTGGCAGCCAGACTAGACTGGCCCTGAGCAAATCCCAGCAGTGTGACCTTGGACAAGTGTCTTAATGTCTCTGAGCCTCAGTTTCCTTACCTGTCAAATGGGAATGGTAATAGGACCTACTTCATGGGATGGTTGTGAGGAAGAAATAAGTTAATACATGAAATGCCCTTAGGACAAAGCCGGGCACATAGTAAGTGCTCAATAAACGGCTTCATACTATTACTATGGTTATAACTGCCCACCTCTGACACTGCAGAATCTAAGTGCAAGTACTGGGCTCTGAAAATGCTGCTGGCTGCGCTCTGGCTGTGCTGCTTCAACAAATCCAGCAGCTGGATGGATGGCTTTCCTCTGATGGAATGAGGCCTGAGCACTTTCCAGCCTGGAGGTCAGACAATACATGGAGACTGAGTATGTGGTGAGTGAGTGAGTGAGTGTGTGTGTGTGTGTGTGTGTGTGTGTGTGTGTGTAAGTGATTCTGAAAGGCGGTTCCCAAACCAGACCTGCTTTCTGGAGCAGGAGTCTTGCGTCCACTCCTCCAGGATCCTGCGTTTCTGCAGGCTCACCCACTGGCGTCCTCCACATTCCTTCCCACCCTGGGAAGGCTCCATAGTGGCCCATGAGGTGTAGTGCCATCGAAGGCCTGTAGGGGGCTCTAGAGCTCTTCCATTCCCCATATCTAAGCTGTGAAGGGACCACGCTTAAAACAATGGTGTGTTTCCCCAGGCTGTGTGACTTTGCTGCTCAAAGAGGAGTGAAGAGAAGCTGGGGTTTGCGGGTGCCCTATTAGTAAGTCCCAGTGCGTCCACACTCCCAACTGGCTGTTGCAGATTTAGCTCCTTGTCCCCCCTACCCCACCGTCTAACACTGATTGGGGCAGTTTCTCCACGGCCACCCAGGGGACGCCGCCAAAGGGCAGCCTCCCGTCCTTGTGCAGGAAGGCAGGCAGAGGCCACTGCTTTGGCTTCCAAGGTGCAGCAGGGTGGCTTCCAGTTGCTGGGGTCTCAGGGCCTAGCAATCCAGCCCCCAACCTGCTTGTTGGGGAAGCATCACGCAGAGACAGGTTCCTGAGAAGACCTGGCTCATCCTGTTCCTCCCTAAGGCAAAACTCAGCAGCTTTGGGTCCTGGGTGCGGAGACTGCATTCGGCAGATTTACTTACCTGACTGAAATTCTATCCATGTGTCTGGATGACAGAAATCACTAGTACCCACTAACTTCTAAGGACATGCTCAACCGAACAAGTTAATATTGGCAAAAAGTTAAAGATAGTCATTAAAAAAAAAATTAAAAACACTAAACATGTAATCATTATTCTGGGCTCCAAAAACAGAAAAAAAAATAAGGAAACTGTGTTTCTTAACCAAAACAATGTAAAAACACACACACACCCATGGGTAGGGTTGTCAGATTTAGCAAATATTGCCTGGGATATGCTTATCCTAAAAAAAAAAATTTAAAAAAAAAATAGTCACTGTTTACCTAAAATCCAAACTTAACTGGGTGTCCTGTATTTTATTGGGCAACACTGTCCACAGCACTGAGGATGCAGAAATCCATTCAGAGGAAATATCCTATTCACACACCCCTATCCCTACCCCAAATCATAATTCCTTCTCTAATCCCGTGTTACGTAGGGAAACCCAAGCTACGTTGATCGCATTAAACAAGGCAATCCGTCCTTGCATGCCAATCTTACTGCCGAGGACGCTCCTGGTGAGGTTATGTCAAAGGGAGGAAAAGCAACTTCCAAAAGGTAACATCAAGAAATTAGCCAGAGCGCGGAAACACTTAATGAACGCCCACTGCCAGCTGGCCCTTGTGAATGAACAAGGTTTACTCTTCACAGCCCTGGGAAGTAGACACTGTCCGTGGAAACTGAACAGAACACCTACAGGTCTTGTTTCTGTAGTTCTTGCAAAGGCACCTACATTTCTGGTCAATTACTTCCCGGGGGGGGGGGGGGGGGGGGGAAGAAAGAGGAAGGAAACCAAGACAGACTCCATCCCATCGGCAAATGATGTATTCCTAATGCAACCCAGGAAACTGTCTGAATTTCAATAAACCATCCCTGGCGTGGGGTGCGGGATTGCGGGGGAGAGGCGGGGGGAAACCCATTACAGTCTTCGGTATAGTTGGCCTTACAGCCGAGGGGGGTGTGTTACACCCGGGATAACAAACAGCTCATTTGCTGTGAATAAAAGCACGCTCCAGCCACCCCAGCACTTGGGGACAATGACAGGCGGATTCCAAATGTTCTCTGTGAGAAAAAAAAAAAAAGCACCCTTTCTCCTAATCCCTCTTAAACTCAACAAGACTGATTGGTTTTTATTATTCATGAATTAATTTTTTACTCGGGGTCCAACCAGGGAATTGAAGCTATCACGTTCCTTGCCGACGGAGGGGGAGAAAGCAGATCTCGCTCGACCGACCTGCGCAGCACGGCCACGCAGGCTGGGATCCTTGGGGGCAGGCCGTTTTGTTTGTCAAATCAGTTAATAATCAATTAAAAGCCCAAAGCTTTGGGTTGTTTTCCTTTTAGGGAAAAAAAAAATTAAATAAGAACATGAGTAAAAAATTAAAGTACAGAAAAAAGACAAACAGCGGAGGGACCCTGGAATCTGAGGTGCCTCCTTTATACTAGGCTGGTGTGTGTATTATTAGGCTGCCTCCCATTTTCAAGGCACATACAAAAGGGGGGTGGGTGGTGGGGTGAGGCATGGGAGGAATTAACAAAGGCAGCTCCGATTCCAAAAGTAACGCCCAGATGAGCAGTCTGAGCGGGAGCAGGTCTGAGCCTGGAAGTGGGTATGAGGAGTCGCAGGAGGGGGACACGGGACCCAGGGGGGTGGCTCCCTGGTGGGCCTCCCTCCAATCTTTGCCTCCGGAGATGCAGGTGGCGTACCCAGGAGCAGGGAACAGCAGCCTCAGAGAAGCGGGATGGCCAGGAAGGCAATCAAGAGTGGTGAGGTGACTTTGCCTCTTGCTTCACACAGTTCTTTTCCCAGCTGCTCACATGCGCCAGTCATAGCCCCCCTTCCCATCCCCCCTTCCCGCCCTATTCCGTCCTCTGTGTGCCTTTGGTCTGCAAACTGCTCCTGAGATCGCAGCCAGAGGAACCCAGGACTCGGGGAGATCCAGAGGCAGAGAATGGGCCTCAGCTGCTTGTGGCAGTGGTCAGACCTGACGCAGTATCCTTCTACAAGACACATTTCTCCCCTCTTAATCCAAAGGCAACACATCCAGCATTTCTCGGGGTGGAGCGGGGGCGGGGGGCGGGGGGCACTCGGGGCTGACTGTCCGTGTGTCCATCATTTCAGAGACCAGGCAGTGTTCGCTCCTGGATGGATTCAGACATGCATGGCTATGTTTGCAGGAAAACATTTATGTTCCAGGGGGGAAGCCACAGCAACCCTCAGTCGGTTACCATGAGAAACTGGTTAGGGGAATTACTTTGTGCTTTTGGGGAAGGAAAAAGCTGCAAGCTGTTATTACCGTTATCCTAATTATTGCAACCGTCGCGTTATTGCTATTATTTCTGGAAAAGCGGCGTGCTTTCTGCCAAAGCGTGTTAAGCTTGATTGCCTAGGTAGACAATGTCAACACACCCTGGAGACAAACGACAAGGATGGAGGCTATCAGGAGAGGATGAGTACCGCGCTCTGCATGTGTGCTGGAGGGGTGCTGCGCCTTCCGAAGGGGATGTGTCCTGCCGACCGGTGCAAAAACAAAACAAAACAAAAAAACAACAACAAAAGGATGCGCCAGCTCGTTCCCTCCGTGTGGCCAAGGTCCCAAATAGGAGCTCCGAGTGCCAGGAAGTGAGACGAGAGGAGAGACTTAAATACTGCTTTTGAATAAAGTTTCGTACTTCCGGACATCCTCGCCCACACCGTCGTTCTCAGGTGACAGGCACAGCAAACCTGGCATCTGCCTGTAACCAGAAGGCTTTTCCTCCCTGGTCCCACCCAGGCACGTGAGCCGACCCCTGACCGTGTGCATCAGACACTGAAGGCTGCGTCAGGACAGGCTGGCCACCGAGGGCACCCTGCTTTGGGACTTCACCCCACTAATCCTGCTCGGTCCCTCAGAACAGCTCAAACACACCCATGCAACTCATACAGGCACATACACACGCACACACTCAGGTAGACATCTCCCCCCCCCCCCCCCCCCGCACACACACACACAGACCTACACACCCTGTCTTCCTTTCTCCAAAACAGAAAATCAAAGAGGGAGGAAAGGACAAGGGCAAACAGAGCAATTTGGAATACAAATGCAGGGGGAAATAAGTAAGGACAAAGGAAAGTGTTAAGTTGTAAGGCACCAGAGAAATCTCATCTAAAACATCACCCCTCACACCCCCACCTTCACACAGTTCCCGTAGCATCTCCTTACGACTGTATTTCCTTGTTCTTTGCCCTTCAGAAACCAAGAAAACACGAATAGGCCAGGGATGCTCAAAAAACATTTTCCAGGTATCTTAAAAAAAATAAAATACACACATACCAGGTAAAAAAAAAACACACCAAAACCATCAATGTAATAAAATCCTAAAAAATTAACAAGGAAAATAAAACACAAACTTAACTTATAAATTCAAGTGAATTCAAGCAATTTCTTAAAAAGAGCACAGAATTAAAATAACACCTGGGCTGGGGGTTGGAAACGCCTCGTTTCCGAGGTGAAGGCTCGCCTCTCACTGGCACTTTGCATCCGGACAGTCTTTTTCCCAAACACTGGCGTCCCAGAGAGGCTGGCTGCTGCCGTGATTGGCGGGAGAGGACCCTGATATCATTTTAAATGAAAATCGACCGCATTTAAAACCAGAAGATAAAAACAAAACCTTGTTGGAGTTCGTTTGACTGCCTATTGACCTCTGGATGAAATGACATTGAGAAATAAAAGAACTTTGTCCAGAAAACCATTCCTAGAAAAGATTCAATCCCAGAGATGCAGAACTACAGTACTGATTAGAATATTTTAAAGTCGAGAGAGAGAGAGAGAGAGAGAGAGAGAGAGAGAGAGAGAGAGAGAGAGGGAGAATATACTTCTCTGGGACTAAAATGTGTATAGGTTAAGAAGATGGGGGGAAATTATATCTCTAATCCCCGGGAAAACTTTTGTTTGGGGTTTATTTTGATCCGAGTTCATACACATTTGAATTTAAGCTGTTCCACCAATAGGTTGTTTTTCTACCTTGTTCAATTCCATACTGAAAGTTCCATGGGCAGGTTAACTGACTGTCCTCGATTTAAGAAAACATTGGACCCTTTCAGCTATAGGTAATCAATAGCTACATCCAGGGAGAGAAGGGGAAGCTGGGAACCTGGCCCAGAACGGCCCACAGGCTCCTGTATGGGCAGGGCTGCCCCCTCCTGCCCTCCAGGCTCTGCCCAGCCCTGCCCAGGCCAGCACAGTGGAGAGGCCGTTAAGAAAGACCGAAGTCAGCTGCAGGGACAGCCTGTCC
Source organism: Pipistrellus kuhlii (assembly GCF_014108245.1). Classification (NCBI taxonomy): domain Eukaryota; kingdom Metazoa; phylum Chordata; class Mammalia; order Chiroptera; family Vespertilionidae; genus Pipistrellus; species Pipistrellus kuhlii. Next base: position 10,551,015 of record NW_023425404.1, read on the forward strand.
TCCGCTCTCTCCGTGCTCCCTCTCGCACCGTGGAAAAACCCCAGGCTCCACAGCTGCCACTGGAATGTGGCCACTGCCCAATCTCAGCCCAGGCCCGGACATCGCAGGCAGCAGGGGCTGCGTTTAAATAGCAGAGCCCCTGGCCCCTCTTCCTCTCATCCTGAAGGGAAACAGTCTGTAACACTCTCTCTCTCTCTCTCTCTCTCTCTCTCTCTCTCTCTCACACACACACACACACACACACACACACACACACACACACACGCCCTTCAGGAAGGAATTCTCCCAGGAATAGATGCAGCTTTTCATGTCTGGGGGTTCAGAGAAATCCCCTCCAACAGGGCCGCTCACAGCAATAAGAAAGGGCTTGACACTCCCTTAAGCCACTGCTGACAGATAAAGGGGCTGTAGGGTCCTTTCTATTCTGACCGGCACAGAAAGATGCTGCAGATAGGCAGGTATGAGCGCACTCACAGGATAGGGAGACCACGTGGCTCCGTGGCTCCCCACTTGTCCAGGTGGCTGGTAGGGGGGCTCTCTGCTCCCAGGGACAAATGGAGCCACTGCTCTCCTCTGGTCGAGCCCCTCCCTGAGTGAGACCCCCAGGTTGTCCAGCTCTGCAGAACCGAGGAGCCGGCAGACAGGCCCTTCCCCCTGTCTGCGGAGCCGTAGGAGTGCTCACCGGAAGTTAAGATGTGTCCCCTCTAGAGCCTGCCTTTCTCCCAGAAGGCCCTGAGGGCTACAGACCAGCATGGGCCCAGAGTGCTGGGGGGAGAGGGAGGGAATGCCCGGAGCAGCCTGCCACACTGGGTCACCCTGTTACAGGAGGCAAGGGTTACTTGTCCAGTGGCCTAGGGAAGAAATAACGCACGTCTCCCAGACACTGCCCCGACACCCCCTCTGAGGACTGGGCTGGCCCCGCCACTCGTTACCAGGTCAGCTCTGCCGTGACCAGTGAAAGGTCAGCGGCCGCCCCGGAGGCAGGAGGCGGGCTGGCCCGGGGAGAGTTAATCCGCCCGGCCTGCCATCGCAGGGTCACCGTGATGTGCAGAGAAGTTGAGCATCCCCGACCCCCAGAGCCGGTCTGCTAATTACATTTGCAATTATAACTACCGCCACCTCCCTGCCCAGGGACCAGGCCACACCCGCCACGCCAGTGGACACAGGGACCAGAGGGAGCCTCTGGGCCCCATCTCCGAAGAATGACCACATGCATGCTCCTGGAGGTCCGGGACTGCTGGGGCTGAGAGAGGGAAGCTCACCAGAGACAAAGCCCAGTCAGGGGTCACCAGCGTTTATGGTCTTTGATTTATCCATAGAAATCAGCAAAAGGCCTCAAGGGCAGACAGGCAGGATGTGGACTCAGACTTGTCTGGTTCCAGCCCATCCCCAAGTTCCTGGCATGGTGAGTGGACCCTCCACTTGAAACCCCTTCCTGGGCTCACGTGCCCTCTAAGTGCCTGTGGAGGACATCAGAGGTTGAGCCCAAAGGGTCCCTATGGAAACATTCGGTCAAGAGTCACCAGACTCTAAGACAGAGGCTCCCAGCGGAGCCGGAGGGAGTTCTGGCTGATTCTGGGCAGGCCTCCTGGTCAGGCTGGGCCAGCACGTGGGGCCTCACTCTCCGGAGAGGCAGAAAGAGCCCCGGGAGGGCCCACAGGTGTGGGAAGGCATCAGCATGGGGTGTTCAGGGTGTGGGTCAGAGTTCACTTTGAAGGAATAGCTTATGGTCTGAATATGTGCTATCCCTCCCCCTTACATTAGAACCACAATTGGAATCGTGTTGAGGAAGTCCTAGCGCATCTGGGAAGACAAGGTCCAGGGAAGGGCACTGGAGAACCATCAAAAGCATCTGTTTCTCGTCCCTTTGTCTTCTACTAGAAAATTCTCCCTCCTTTTGCGTCCTGCCCATTCACACTCCAATGCCATCGCCACCCCCAGTGCACATGCATTCTCAATGTCTCTCTCCTTTGGTCTGCAAATTTGCACAGACCCCTCCAGTTCCAAGCGCTCCAAAGAAACAAGGTGTTTTGCAAAGGGCTGAGGAAGGAGTCAAACCTCTTCACTGAGTTTATATTATCTTTAAAAACCATTCGGGGCCAGCCGGCGTGGCTCAGTGGTCCAGCCATCGACCTTTGAACCAGGAGGTCACGGTTCAATTCCCGATCAAGGCACAAGCCCAGGTTGCAGGCTCCATCCCCAGTGTGGGGCGTGACGCAGGCAGCCGATAAGGGATTCTCTCTTATCATGGATGTTTCTATCTCTCCCCTCTCCCTTCCTCTCTGAAATCAATAAAAATATATTTAAAAAAAAAAAAAACAATTACGAGGAACATGAATCCAGACAAAGATACAAGGACCCCCTGAGCTAGGGCCGGGGGTACTTTGAGGCTGAGACTGCGGGGTTGTGACATGAATTCTCTATCACAGCCACTTCCCTAGAACAGTCCCCTCTGTCCCTCTCTCTTGGACTAAATGAGATACTTAATTGTGGGACAGGTTGCTTCTATAAATATATATATATGAAACATCTTTTCATATATCCCCGTTACTGGTAAAATAGAGGATTTGTTTCTAAAAAGGAAGGGGACTGGGGCAATAATAAACCCCGGGAGGAAATTTCCAGTTGATGTCAGGCTCTCACTGAGCTGGAAAGGGCCTTCCCAGGACTGGGCCTTCCTCATTGACCTCCCGTTTCCTCCCAGTTCATCGCCCGTGGGCCTGAGCAGGTCCAGCCCCCTGTCACCCATCCTCTCCCCGGCAGCCTGCCTTTCCAGAAGGGTGGCCGGCTCACAGGCTTAGTTCTTAGACCCCCTCCCTTGGAAAACCCAGGCTAATGTCCTCGCTGTGATTTATTTTTAAATGTACCATTAAAAATTAATTTCCCCCTTTGTTTTTCTCTGGGTCACTGATTCTGAATTACCATGTGGCATTTTTCCTACGTGTGAAGCCACATATTTTACCTTCAGGACAATTTGTTCTTTGTTTCTTTAATAGCAGGAAAGTGGTCACTGGCAGCCAGCCCCCCCCCCCCCCCCCCCCTCCCGCTCCACACCCCGGTTTTCATGCTGAGGGTCTCCAGCCGGGTGGCTCACCGGTACATTTATACACAGGCACACGCAGGCCAGCACGCTCACTCCCACTCCAGCTGATTATATATGTACATAAAATATTGATTAGAAATGGTAATGGAGTCACCTACAGGACTGGCTACAGGAAAATGAAAATGAAGGATAGAAAGGTATGAAGGTATGTATGTGTGGTGTGTGTGTGTGTGTGTGTGTGTGTGCGCACGTGCACATGTATGTGTGTATGTGGGGGGGGGGAGAGAATTTCTCACCTGGGAAAGTGAGAATAACACTAAAGCCTTGAAAAATGCTCTCAATGTCAGCAGGTGAGGAGGGCTGAGCGTGGCGTGGCCCCTGTGTCCCTGGGTTTTCTCAAGTCCTGGAATGTTGACTAAACCACATGGTTAGAAACCTGTGTACGGAGCACATGCACCCACTCCTGTGTATGGTCCCGGAGAAACATCAGCACTGAAATGAATGTAGGATTCGCCCTACTGTCCTTCCAGCCAACCGCAAAATGGTACCAAGGCTCTAAAGCTACTTCTCATGAAGCACGGGGAGGGGGGGTGGTGTTGAGGTCAGAAAGCTGCCTCCCCTACCCCAGCCTCTGCCCTCCCAGCCTGGACCTTGGAGACTTTGCACCTGAACTTCAGCAGACTTAAACCTCACCAGGAGGCTCACCTCTGTGCATGGGGCCAGCTCACCAATGTGCCAGGCACTGCTTTGTTCCTCAGGGGCAACAGCGGGTATATTTATGGGTTTTCCTGTGCCCCACGATTGAGAAGCTGATTCTTTGCAAAGAAACCAGGAAGGGCAGGGAATCCAAACCACAGTCAGGCTCCCTCCATCAATGACTCCCACATCAAACCTCCCAGACACCCGGGACCTCGGCTCCGTCACTCCCTGCAGCTGCTTCCTTGACCTTCCCTCTTTGCCCAGATTTCTCCTCAACCTCAAGCCGGGGTTGCTGTCACCTCGATGAATTACCTGGCTGCTAACGCCTCCATCTCCCCTCTCCTTGCTTTCTGATCACTGTCAAAGGATGTATTTCCCCCATTCGAATTTTTATATTTTTGTCTAAGACTTGAGCCAGGGACACCTACACAGATATCTCCAGCTCACCTAAAGAAGTCACCTCTGGAGAGAGGGAGCCTAAATAATTTAAATATCAAATATTTGTCGCACTTGGTAAGTGCTATGTGAGAAAATGCCCCGCAGGCATCCAACATTGTTCTCAGCCTCACCTACCCACCCTAGGAGGTTTCTTTCCAGGCTCCCACTAGCTTTGAGGAGGGAGCCTCTCATGGCACCACCCCACCCCCTTCCCCACCCGCCATACAAGCTGGGATCCTCTGTGTAACCCATCCATAGAATGAAGAGCCACTTTTCCAGCAGAGGGAAACCTGAATCCATTATAATGAAGGGTTCCCTTCCTCTCCCGACCCACGCACCACCTTCTGAATTTACAATCTTGTCTAAATCCCAGCGGCACCCAAAGGACCCTCACCCAAGGAACTCCTAAAACTAGAACCGAAAAGGTCAGCTCAGAAGCTGGAGCTGTCCTGTTGGTCGTTGACGGGAGACGCTGCTGGGAAGTTGCCTTGGCTTGGTCCACCCGGGATGGAGGTGCAGCGAAGGGGCGGCTGAATGCTCCCCTGAATCCCACATTCACAATCCAGAGTATTTATTTTAGGGGTGCACTGTGTCTTGGGAGAGGGGTACAAAAATGAAAGAACGGCGGAACAAGCAGAGACTCTGGTAGTTTAGCTTTAGGGGGTGCGGGTGGGGGTGGGGAAAGAGGAACAAAAGCACGAAGTTGAGCAGGTCCGAGAGAACCTAGAGTTTTCATTTCATCATTGTTTTTCTAAGCATTCCGAGGGACCCCCGTGCGGGCTCCCGCACCCAGGTGCCTGGCCACCTGCCCGGAAGCGGAGGGACGCTGAGCGCTGGAGGGGAGACCGGGGCAGACACCGGGACAGGGACCGGACAGGGACCCGGACAGGTGGCCCTGGGCAGGAAACTGCCGGTGGCCAGAGCCTGACTCCGCGGAGGGAGCCCAGGGTTGGATGCTCGGGTCAGCCCTCCGCCTTTCAGGGGGATTCACTCTCCACTTTCCACTCTGCGTGCGCTCCTGCGCGGAGGGCTGCCCCAGCCCGGGGCCCCGCGGGTCCTGGGAGTCCCGTTTCGTAGCACCCAGCCGCCACCTACACCCACGCCGCTCGGACCACCTCGGGTTCCCTCCAGGTGAGTGCAAAGCCGCCCTGGGGCTCGGAAACCTCGCCTGTCTGTTCCGCAGGGCACAGCCTCCTCCAAAGCCAGGAACCAACTTTGCGGGTGCCGGTGCCGCAGCGCCGAGCCGCGTCCCGATCCCGGCCGGTGCGGGCTTCCCTCGCAGGGTGTGCGGGGCGCAGTGCGTCCCGGCTGCACCCCGGGGAGCCTGAGCCCCGGGGACCGCGCTGCGGGCGCGCCCTCGGGGCTCCCCACGCTGCCCGCCCGCTGCTTCCAAACCCGCGCACCACCTACGATTTCGCCTCCTTGCCCACCGTTGCTGACCCCCCAGGATGGAAATACATGTTCAAAGGGAGGCTTTCTCACACAGGACCAGACAGCTTCGCGACTTCCCCGCACCTGTTCTGGGCTTGCTCCTCCCCATCCCACAGCAACTCAAATCTTTTCTCTCCAGGAGAGGAAGGGAGAGCGGATGAGAAACCGCGGCTCTGAAAGTCAAGAGTTCGCAAAGGGGATGCGGGAAAAGTTAGAAGCAGGCCACCCCGCCGAGAAGGAAACCCCAGGAAGTGTGCGGCTTCCCCCCATCCGACACTCCCCCAAGTGCACTCGGGGTCCCGGTCGCTTCCAGAACTGCGACACCCAGGACAGAGACTGCCCCGCCGGCGGAAGGACAGACAGACCGACCGACCGACCGACCCACGGAGGAGCCGGGCACCTACTTACTGGTTGTGGTAGCCGAGGGGGTCCGGGATGCAGAGTTCTGACACGTCCATCAGGCCCGGCTTAGCAATCCCAGTTGGTAGAGAAGGACGGCGGGGAAATCGCGCGGAAGAGCGAGTGAAGGGCACTGGCGAGGTGCGAGTCCGGCTGGCGGGCACGGTGCGCGGGAGGAGGCAGGGCGGGGGAAGCGCAGCGGCGGGCGAGGGGAAGCGGGAGCGGTGCGCGCCCAGCTCGGCGCACCGGCTCCCGCACACGCTGCTCCGGGCGGGCAGAGGGGACGCGGCGCCGCGGAGGAGGCGCGGGCGGGCACGGGAGACTTGGAGCCCACTCACCCTACTGTAGCTTTAAGGCTGGGAGACTGATGTATGGTTTGGCTCCTATTGGCTACCTCTCAGGGGCTGGACTTAAAGTGACAGAATCAAGCCGGGGTGGGGGGAGGGGGGGAGAGCCAGAGAGACATCAATGGAATTAGGCGCTCCAGCGAGGTCCCCACCTCCTGAGGAGCAGGGGGACCGGGCAGTGGAGCCACAAAGCCTGCCCTCGCACCGTTAAAGAAAAAACAGTTTTTGTCCAATTGGCTCGTGGGACTGGGGGGGGGGGGGGGGGTGTTGAAAGATTTGCTGCCTATATGCCCTACCTCCGTCCTATCTGTTGTAACTGGCAGGTCTAGCAAACTCACCTCTCAACCTTTTGGGAATGGGTCTGTTTCCCAGATTGAAAACGAGTCACATTTCTACACTCATACACCAAGGAGAAGAGCCAGCGCCCTAGACATTTGCAGCCTCAAACCTTGTGTTTGGTGTGCAGAAGTGCAAAGGGTCAGGCCAGCAGGTGAGGCAGAGAGAGAGAGAGAGAGAGAGAGAGAGAGAGAGAGCAGAAGAGAAACAATTCCCTGCCCAGTGCCCCTCATCTGGGCCAGTTGGTTCTGAACCGCTTTCACATGGCCCCATACCCAGAGTGTGCGCTTATAAAATGCTCTCTAGAGTCTAGACATATAAAATGACGCTCTCTTCATTGGCAACTCTTGGAAATGTACCCAGGACACAGACACAGGCAAATAAATCCCAGTCCGCTTCGAAAAATACAACACTGGTTAACACAACCAATCTCCCTGCCACATCCACTTCGAGGCACACAAGTAGGCACTTCAACACACACACCTGAATCCCCAGCCAGGAACACACCTGCATTCCTGTCTGCTGCTCCCTCCCTGAGCCCGAATGTTGCCACGGAACCAAAAGCAAGCTGTAAGCCATGCCCCAATTCTTCTTCTGGGGCTTGTCATCTGAGAGGTGCCAGCCACAGGGATAATAATCAATTTGATGATTCAAATGAGTGTGGGGAGGGGAGGTAGGCATAGAATTATTTAAAAGGGGAAGAAAAGCCCTCAGGAGAGACCACCACCTTGTTCTCCTAGATTCTACAGAAGACAATGAGCAGGGGGGGGGGGGGGGGAGGTGAAAGGAGACATAATTTTATCATCAAAATAACCTCTAAATGGAGTGTAACTCCAGGCAGTGCTCAAGCACATCAGGAATAAAAGCAGGAGGGCTGTGAGAAACCCCAGGAGGGGCCTGCCGCTGGGAGGGGCAGGGGACTGGGCAGCAAAGGCTGCAGATGATTCTTGACTGGGATAAATGAAAGCGCGCAGGCTGGGACGCAGCTGAGATCTTTCATAAGCGCTGAAGTGGAGGAGCGCGGGATTCTCCGCGCAGGGGCTTGGGCAGGTATCTCACAGAGAGATGGATGAAGATGTCTGCTCTGTCAGCAGATCCCCAGCAGCCCCAGGGCTTTTTTTTTTTTTTTTTTTTTCACCGCAGAAGGACCTGGTGACATTAGAGAAGGAAAGGGTGCAGAGACACTCTCCTTGAGTGGCTACCCAGCCACCCTATCTTGCCAAGACCTCAGTGCCTGTTTCTCTGCATCCTGTCTGGCTCCGGAAGTCCCCTCTCCAAGCACGCAGCGGCCAGGGAGTGCTTTGTAAATGCACGTCCGATGCGCCCATGTCACAATTCAGAAAGAGACCCCGGTTCTTCCCATGGCCTATGAGGAAGGCCCGGCAGGACAGGCTCCTGCGCGTCCTTGGCACCCCTCCTCGGCCCAGGCCATGCTCCCCCCAGTCCCTGAGTCTGCCACCTAGAACACCCCACCTTCCCAGACCACACCAGACCTTCAGCTAGTCACTTTGCTTGAGGTAATTTACCAGTTTGCAATTATATATGTGTATATATATATATATATATATATATATATATATATATATACATACACACACACACACACACACACAGACTCACACACATAACTAGATTGTAAGCTCGGTGAAGGCAAGGACCCTGTCTGTTTTGGTTCACTGGGGAATCTCATGGCACTTAGAAGTTGCTTGATAAAGATTTTGTGAATGAATTTGTAAACTGTAGCCGCCTGGGGTGGGGTGCCAGGGCCTGCTGCCCCAGAATGGGGTGAAGCCCTGGCAGGTTGCACGGGATCAGCTGACTGTGCTTGGTGTGGGTGCACTGTGTTTAAATGGCGGCAGAACACTCGATGGAGCGTGAAAAGAAAACTTCACAGCCCAGAGCCGTGGTTGCAAAGCCTCTGGTGGCAAACGAGGGGCAGAAGGAGGTCTGTGCTGGTTGGGAAGCTAACCTCACGCCTGCACACAAGCACTGGCTGTCTGGCCTCGCCTCTGGGCATTCGCTGGTTGTCCTCCATAGAAGGAGGTCCTTGAGACCCATCCTTCTCAGACTGCCCCCCTCCACTGTGCCCATCCAGCCGCCTCAGCCTGGGGGCAGAGTTTTCTCTCCTTTGCCTCCCTGGCAAGCGTGAGCCTGCAGACCTTGCTACAGGAGAGATGAGGGCCCGTCGGCAGGGACACCCTGTGAATCCGAGTCAGCCTGGCAGGCCCAGGCCACCATGGCCAGGTTACAGTGTTCATGGGGCCAGCCCACTCTGTCTGCAGCCAGCTCACAGGGGACAGGATTTCTCCCCAGAGCCAGGGTCCTTTCCACGGAGCTGGAGAGGCAGGGGTAGGGCGGGGGGGGGGGGGGGGGGGGCAGGGAGGGGCGGGGGGGGGGGGCGGGGAGGGCGGTGAATTCAGAGGACTCCTGGATCCCTGTGACCTTGCCAAAGTCATCTGTTCTCCAGAAAACCAAGATGGCACAGGGGGTAAACGGGACAGGCAGGGCTCTTGGATTTCTTCAAACCAGAAATTCATCCAATCAATCAATCATCACTTCACACCTCCACGGCTCACCCAGAGCAGGGGCTGTGTGTAATCCACCTCTCACAAAAAGCTCTAGGCCAGCCACCCCTTCACTGCCCTATGTCCCAATACTGGCATCCCCCACCGGGCACACTGGCCAAAAGGAAATGGGGCAAACGGTATTAGACACAGTAACTGCAGAGCGGGTAAGGGGCCACAGCTCATTTTGTTTTCATGACAAACCCCCTTACATAGATATGTATTGCATTCACAGAACCTTACAGGTAAGAAGGCTCAGGGATCATTTAGAACAGCCATCAGAATTTATAATTAAGGGAGTTGGTGAATTTCACTGCAAGGTGAAGTGACCTACCCAAGGTCACCCAGCGAGTAACTAACAAAGCATGCCGTCGGTGGACTTCCACGTATCCAGCTCCTGAATCTCCGTCCTTAAGTCTCTTCACTTTCTCTCCTCTCTCCTCCCCCAAGTTCAACCTCTTTCCTAGGGAATCTGAAGCCAAACTGAGCAGCACACACCCCAGCTTCTATGCCCACACCCTCCCCGGGGTGGTTTCCTGGGAGGCGGTGCCTGGAGGCAGAAGCCCAGGAAAACACCCCCAGACACAGTCCTGCCCTCTCTGTTCCCCAAACCCGTGTGTCTCCAGGTACAAAAATCTCCAACTGAGCAGCGGGCTGTGGGACACAGGTTCACGTTACCCACCCCACTTTCCCATCCCAGTCTGGCTAAGTCCTTAGAATGTGCTGTCCTATTGCCTGCACCTGGATCTCCAGGGTCACCGGACCTCAGCACAGCACTTCTGGCCACAGGTGGTAAAAACCCCACCGCTCTCAGAGTCTGGTTTTGGTATGCATCTTCCCTCACCTGAGGCAGCCTTGCTGACATCAGTCATTTCTGCACATAAGACAGCAGCAAGCAGGTTATCCTGGGTTCTTGTATCCCCTCCTTATATGATACTCACAACCCAATAAGAAGAGGCAGGCTGAAACTGGTTTGGCTCAGTGGATAGAGCATCGGCCTGAGGACTGAAAGGTCTCAGGTTCGATTCTGGTCAAGGGCATGTACCTTGGTTGTGGGCACATCCCTAGTAGGGGGTGTGCAAGAGGCAGCTGATTGATGATTCTCTCTCATCAATGTTTCTAACTCTCTATCCCTCTCTCTTTCCTCTCTGTAAAAAGTCAAATATATATATATATATATATATATATATATATATATATATATGGAGAGAGAGAGAGAGAGAGAGAGAGAGAGAGAGAGAGAAAAGAGGCAGGTTCCCCACCCTCTCCTCACTTTTCAAGCCAGGCAACTTAGTAGGAGCTGTTGGACTCATCCTGGGCCCCAGGAAGGCAGAGGACTTGATGGCTTCCCCACTCAAAGACAGGAGCCACGGGGAAGTTTTGAAGACTCCGCCACCGCATTTTCCCTAAGCCCAGAAAATGTGGATGCTAATTGACTTGTGATGCCATCCCTGACCCTCAGCCTCACCCATATTCCCAGAACCCACGTTTCCTGGTGAGAATTGTGCCTTGTGAAACACCCGAGGTGCCCAGCCACTTCTTACCACCAGCCAGGGCCGGAGAGGAGCCTCCGTGGAACCCACTGTCTGAATCACACTCCGAGCTGGTTTCTCCTCCACCCCGGGATCAGCGCTGGCCGAGGCGGGTCCATCGACAGTCCGTGAGGAGTAAGGAGGGCCCGGCCTGGACAGCAAGCCTACCCGGCGCATCCCCGGCCACAGTGTCCCTCGGGCTAGGGCGCCATGGGCTCCATGCTAGGGCGAATGTCGCTGGCCCCACACATCTGTGGTCCCATTCACTCTTGTCTCCCCTATTTGAATGGGGGGTGGTGTGTGGAGTTATATCCCCCAGTGGTGGTCAGCAGACCGGCGGCCCATTGGCTGGCACGCATCCCAAGGATCATAATTAACTGATAACACTAATACAATGTGAGTTTGTGCTCCCATAATAGTCTCCTGCTGACAGATAAATGCTGCGGAAGCATGATGGCTTTTCCTGGCACTGTAATGGGCCATTATTGGGGCAAGAAGGCTCATGTCCTGTTAGCACCACCACCATGACACCAAAGACAACATACTAAGGGGACAGCTTCTTGAGTGGAGAAATGCTTGGGTCCCTCCCACCATCACCGTCATGTCATCCCTTTCATTATCTGAAAGCCCTACCAGGAGTCTTGGAATGCATTCCAGGCATTTCAAAGATCCATTATGACTTTTTTTGAGTCTCAAAATCCTATTCTCATCAACATGGCTGAATAGGATATCTGAGTTCTCTGTTTGCCAAAAAGACCCCTTCCCTAGGGCAGTGAGCAAGGGGGCAACTGCCAACCAGGCAGGTGGGGGTCAGGCATGTGACACATGTCTCTCAGTAGAAACAAGGACCTTTCTCCCTCCCAATCACCAGGAGGATAGAAGCTCATTAAGACATGATAGCTTTCAAGAAACCAAGATGGCAGCATAGGGTAAACAATCACCAGGAGGATAGAAGCTCATTAAGACATGATAGCTTTTGAGAAACCAAGATGGCGGCATAGGGTAAACACCTGAATGCAGCCTACCACAACAAATTTGAATTTAGAACTGGAAAACGGGGGAAGCATCACCCTTAAGCGCTGGACAGCTGGCTGAGAGGAGGCTCTAACATCTGGGAAGGAGAGAGAAGGCACGCTGAACCTCAGGAACTGTGAAGGTGCGGAGAACTGTGCGCGTGAAAAGGTGGCTGCCAGACTTTGCTGCTGGCTTGCTTGCGAAGCGCGGAGAGGGTGGGCCGAGTCCACTGCTGGCTTACTTCCTGCGCTCGGAGAGGACGTGGCTGGCTTTCTTGTGCTGGAGGAAAACAGAAGCACCCCATTGCTTTGATAGACGGCCCCAGACAGGGAGAGGCCAAACCGTCAGGCAGTGGGCAGAGATCTCTCGGTGGTGTGTGAAGCCAGCAGCCATTACTGCAGGACTCAGAAACCAGACCCTCGTAGGGAGGGGCTGACTAAAGCTGGTCTGCACCACCCGGAGACTCCGCCCCATCCAAGCAGAGCACAGAAGCCCTTCCAGTGACTAGCTTTCTCGTTCGCCTCGAATAGGACTCTCCTAGGGAGGGGCAGACAGGAATCTAAAGCTTGTCTGCGCCTATACCAAAGAGGTGCGCAAGCCTGCAACCAATTTTTGGGATTCACCAAACTTGGCTGTGCCACCCCGAGACTCCACCCCATCCAAGTGGAATACAGAAATCCTCCTAGCTGAGACACTTCTGATCCTCATAGCCAATTGGCTTGGAGATCAACACTTCCCAGTGATACCAACAACAAGCAAGGCTTAACAACAAGACTGCACACACAGCCCACAAAGGGCTACACCAAGACTGTCCACCTCAGGTAACTGGGAGGCTGACCCACTGAACCATATAGGACACCTTAGCACACAAAGCCATCCTACCAACTCAGGGAAGCTGTGAAAATGCCGAGACAAGGAAACAGATCACAAACAAAAGAAATGGAGGACAAGAAGTGACTGGATATAGAGTTCAAAACCACACTTATAAGGTTTTTCAAGAGGTTCCTAGAAAAGGCCGATAAAATAAATGAGACCTATGAGGATATGAAAAGGGATCAACTAGAAATAAAGAATACATTGTCTGAAATAAAAAAATATTATACAGAGTCCTAAAATCAGAATGGAAGATTGCAAGAATCAAGTAAAAGATTTGGAACACAAAGAGCCAGAGGACACTCCTCCACAGAAGTAAGAAGATAAGAGAATCCAGAAAGTTGAAGATAGTGTAAGAAAACTCTGGGACAACAGAGTTCAAGCGAACCAACATCAGAATTATGGGGGTCCCAGAAGATGAGAGAGAGCAAGATATCAAAAACATACTGAAAGAAATAGTGACAGAAAACTTCCCCCACCTGGTGAAAGAAATAGACTTACAAGTCCAGGAAGCACACAGAATCCCAAACAAAAGGAATCCAAAGAGGAACACACCAAGACACATCATAATTAAAATTCCAAGAGCAAAAGACAAAGAGAATATTAAAAGAAGCAAGAGAAAAGCAGGAACATCCATACAATTATCAGCTGATTTCTCAACAGAAACCATGCAGGCCAGACGGGAACGGCAAGAAATATTCAAGGTGATGAATAGCAAGAACCTACAGCCAAAAATACTTTACCCAGAAAAGCTATCATTTAGAATTGAAGGTAAAAGGAAAGCCTCTCTTCGATGGGAAAACAACTGTGAATATCTCATGATCAGCACTGGCCACAGAAGTAACGGTTTGCTTTGCGAACTCACAGATTATCCTCCATATACATTCCTGTTCTCAAGGATAATTATCTCAGAGAAACCTCCAAATACATGAAACGTTTGGAAAATGAATTTGAAGGGGCCACACACATGTAAGGTGTTGCTATTGAGTGGGAACAAAGGGACATTTTGGCCGGGCCTGTCTCCCTGGCTTCAATGACATGAGATTCAAAACTGGGAACATTCAGAAGCGCCTTCATTTCCTAATGGCTCGATGAAGGTATACCTTTTTATTTCATTCTTTTTCAGAATAAAATGCTTTTTTTTTGGTGTTTGTTTCACTCTAATAAAATGTTTAATGGAGCCAAAACCCGTTTGGCTCAGTGGATAGAGCATCTGCTATGGACTGAAGGGTCCCAGGTTCAACTCCAGTCAAGGGCATGTGCATTGGTTGTGGGCACATTCCCGGTGGGGGGTGTGCAAGAGGCAGCTGATCGATGATTCTCATTGATGTTTCTAACTCTCTATCCCTTTCCCTTCCTCTCTGTAAAAAATCAAGAAAATATATTTTAAAAAATGTTTAATGGAGAAGAAAAAAAAATGTTTAGGTTTTAGGAACAATCAAATGTGGTTTGTAAACTGTCCCTGCATAAACATGATCAAGGTGGTACCTTCTTACGGTGTTCCTCCAGGAGCACACTGTTGGACAAGCGCGACCTTCACGATGTATATCACAGCGAAAACAGCCCCGCTGGTGAGCTGCCCCCTGCTCGGGACAGCGTGATCGGGAGCGGTCAGTACCAATTCCAGATGCAGTCTTGGGCTCTGTCGCAGGGCCATCCCTCACATCTTTATTCCTCACAAACAACTGGGAGCATGGGGCTTTAGGAAGCCTCTTGACTTAGAAGGGGTTGCCTTCCCTAGAAGGACGAGACAAGTCAGGAAGGGAAACCACAGAACCCAAGAGTGCTTAGAAAAAATGGGTGGAAGGCAGTCAGCGATACAAGATTTAATATGGATAAACACCGGTAATACACTTGTCAGCAATGACCCTAGAAGGAGCGGACGGTGGCAGAGCCGGTGGGAGAGCAGCGATGCAGAGAGACATCTGGGGTCAGAGCAGATAGCACATTAAGCATGGGCCTCCAGCTCAATGGCATGATAAACACTGCTTTGGGGTAATTCTACAAAACCCAGCCGAGCAAGGAGCAGCAATAATTCCTCTTTACTCTCCCTTACAAAAGGCACAGATGGGATTTTATGCTCAGCCCTGAGGAGCTTGCTTTGAAAGCAGACCGGAAGGGTGAGGAGGAAAGGTCTTGAAGAGAGGTGGAGACGGTGCCCATGGCCTCCTGAAGGTGTGTGAGCCCCACCAGGAGAGGGACAACAGTGAGCAAGGTGGGATGGGTTGCCCCTGCACACAGTAGGTGTCGTCTCAAGTTCCTGTGACTGCCTCCTTTTTCTGTCTCTTGTTCAGCACCCCATTCAGGCCAAGTCTCACCTCTCCTTCCTGTGCATGGGTCTGGCTTACCGAGGGGCCAGATGATGTACCCCAGACGTGAAGGACAGTAGCTCCCCAAATTCCTCCTTTTCTGCCCTTTGTGTACTGTTTTGTGGTGATTTTTTTTTTTTTTTTAAGAAACCTAGAAAAGACACACATGTCAAAGCCACCTGCAAGTGTCTTTGGGGCTGCATGGGAAGTGGTGGCCAGCACCACAGCGTATCATGTCAGACTGCTTGGCATCTGTTCTCACCTCAATCCCCGCTTTTCTCACCCTCGATTCCCTGGCCTTGCACCTCCCAAATGAAGTGTCGGCATTTTCCATGCCTGCCTCAGGCTCTCTGTTCTAGGGGACCAGGGCTAACATACAGGCTGAATGAAAAAACAACGAAGGTCCACTGACTTGCTCCCACTTGAGACTGTTATTATTTACCACCTCTCCCTTGGTTAGGGGAGGCAAGCATAACCAGGACAGTGATTGATGGATTACGCTGGGTGGTCACTGCTTGAGTTACAGACTCACTGTTTTACAAAGGCCCACGGGGACCTCACCCTACCCACCCACTCACCCGTCCACTCGGACACTGTGATTCCACCATCAAGAAGTTCAGCTCAGTGGCGTCATCTGAAGCCGGCTGATGGGACCATCTCACCAGTATCCCTTCTCCACTCTCCTTTTTCCTTCACCCAACATACCCAGAAGGCCAAGCGCATACAACGGACTCTTGAACAACAAGGGTTTAAACTACACAGGTTCACTTATACCTAGATTTTTCCCTCAATAAATACTGTGAATGCATTTTCTCTTCCTTATGATTTTTCTTAATAACATTTTCTTTTCTCCAGCTTACTTTATTGTGACAGTATAGTATGTAATACATGTAACATACAAAATTCATGGTATTCCACTATGTTATTGGTAAGGCTTCCTGTCAACAGTAGGCTATTAATAGTAACGTTTTGGGGAGCCAGAAGTTAGTGGATTTCTGACTGTGAAAGGTTGTTCATGGGCCACCTGTACTGTACGCTCCCTTTTCCCTGTTTTTCCCCTGCACCCAAACCCACCCAGCAATACCTCTAAGCTGCCTTTGGGCTTACGGCTTCAGGAGTAGAAGCTTGTGGCCTCACATGGCAGACATCTAAGCGGCAAGTAGTTTCAGCTTTCTGGTCTACCGTCCTTGGCACACTGGCTGTCACCTCCAGCTCGTCCCCCGTGATTGAAGAATGGCTCTCCTGGCCTAGGCACCACTGCCTCCCCCAGCTGCACCCAAATCCAGGAAGGGGGTGTATGCAGATGTGCATTTTTGTTGGGGGGAATGTTGCTCTTTAAGACTCTAGTTTGTTTATCGTTTGTTTGTTTTGATTTGATTTTAGTCGAGAGGAAGTTCTTCCCCAGAATTTCCCCCTCCCCATCCCCGCAGGCGTATCCTCACATCTTCTTGGCCAGCTTCCAGCCACATACTCACACCAAACCAACCACTGTCGAAGAGAAATGGATCACCGTGATTGGTTTAAAATATGTTTACTCCCCAAAGCTGGGGGTGAGGCTCCTGTTCCTGAGTGCACCAAAGTTCAATGGCAAACAGATCCACTTCTGTTAGAGCAGAGGTGGGAACGGCTGTGGGTCAGCAACCCACAGGGTAGCCCAGTGGTTGGCTGTCAACCCATGAATCAGGAGGTCATGGTTTCATGTGTCCAGGTTGTGAGCTCGATCTCCAGCAGGGAGCATGCAGGAGGCAGCAAATGGGTGTTCATGTTTCTCTCTCATTGAGATTTCTATCTCTCCCTCTTCCTTTCTCTCTCTCTAAAAAAAAAAAAAAAAAAAAAAAAAAAAAAAAAAAATCAATGAAAACTTATTTTTAAACAATAAGAAGAAAACAACAGTGAGGGCACAGTGACTCTTGAGACAGAGGAAGAACCGAAGTGCTCCAGTCATGCTCTTGTATGTGACCCTTGGTGTTTCTGTTTGCATTTAAACTTTAAAACTGTGGCTCAGGGCAGAACTATGAGATATGATATTATAAGTTCAAATATTAGTTCACACATGACAAATTTTATTGAACTTGAATATATTTTAGCATAGACATTTACTCTTCATTTTGAATTGTTTATGTTTTTTAAGTTAATCAACAAATCAGGAAAATAATTTTAATTATTTTCATTATTAATTATGAACATTATTAATTATGGCACGATTATTACTAAGTATAATTTTGTTGTACAGAGGAGGGAAGTCCCAGGTGTTACTTAAGGTTTTCCCATCTTTCCTCTTTTCCCATCTTCCTTTTTCCCATTTTCCCATCTTTCCCACGTTTTTTTTTAAATCTTTTTTATCTTGGGCTAGTGGTCCTCAAAATCAGGAATGTCCCTATTCCCCTAAGATATATATTTAAAAATATCTTCTTATTGATTTCAGAAACAGGGAGAGAAAGAGAGAAAAACATTAATGATGAGAGAGAATCATCAATTGGCTGCCTCCTGCAGGCCCCCTACTGGGGTTGGAGCCCGCAACCCTGACCAGAAATCGAATCGTGACCTCCTGGTTCATGGGTCAAAGTTCAATTTCTGAGCCACACCAGCGGGCACCCCCTAAGATATATTTAAGGAACTCATCTCCAGACAGATCAGTAGTAACCAGTCTACGCCTCAAAGTGTCCAAAAATCCCCTCAGATCTTTATCCTGTCTCCCTTTAATTGAATAATTCTGCCCTTTACCAAATGCATCAATAAAGACAGAAACTCTATTTCTTATTCATGACATGGTTAATTCTCTGTTTTCATTTTTGCACTCTTCATTGGAGAACACTAACTCTAGCATGACTCTTCAGACTCAGTGACGAGGGTGGAGAGGGGTGGATAGCCCTGGCACAGGAAAATCAAGCCCAGCCTCCATCTGAGGTGGCTATGATCACCTCACTGTATCTACTGAGGAGAAAATCGAAGCAGTGAGGGTAAGTGGCCCAAGACCAGAAGACAACCTGAAACTTAACCCCACTTCTAGCTTGCTCCCAAAGCCTGTCCATTCCATTAGGTCACGTTAATGGAGTCCACACCGCACTCCGTCTTATGACTAAGGAAGAGGCTCTTGTGGGCTAGTGTGGAACCTTATTTAGCATCATAGGGAGCTGGGAAAACAAAAGCTCAGGTACAAGCAACCAATTTATAAGAGGACTTTAGAAACCTAGGCCCTGGGAAGTCAGCAAGAACCAGGCCTATCCCCATTGTACATGCATTTGGCAAGACATGTTCATTCCGAATAAAGGCGTTCTTTAACGTCAGAGTGAGGTGTGCTCTCAGCACGAAAGGGAGAGAATGAGAAAAAGGAGTGTAACGTTGGGGAAGAAACTGACTGACTTCATGGAATGGTGCCAAGGGGCAAATTTTAATTTTCTGTGACTTGGAGAAAGTGAAGGGCAACCGGAAGAAGGAGGAGGAGGAGGCGATGAAAAGGAAGATGATCTACTGCCAAGCAAAATTTCCTCAATTTGGGCCAATTTGCTTGGTTGGAGCAGGTTCAAACGGGTAGAAATTCTGAGACAGCTGGGTGTTCATGAATGGTTTCTGTAAACACCCAGGAAATGAGGAGGTCCCCTCTGGAGGTAGAGTGAATTCCTTAATAAAATAAGGAGGCCCATTACCTCACAGTCTTTCTCCTTCTAGTTTGAAAGGCCACCACAAGACCAAACACGTGTTTTTCTCCCCTCCCCCATTTCTTCCAACATCAACCAATGCACATTTCCCTTTGTCCTTTGAGTCCTAACTTACCTACCCATTCAACTAAGGAGATCCACTTCCAGCTTCACTATCGGAGGATGGGCTAGAACAGTGGTCGGCAAACTCATTAGTCAACAGAGCCAGATATCAACAGTACAACGATTGAAATTTCTTTTGAGAGCCAAATTTTTTAAACTTAAACTTCTTCTAACGCCGCTTCTTCAAAATAGACTCACCCAGGCTGTGGTATTTTGTGCAAGAGCCACACTCAAGGGGCCAAAGAGCCACATGTGGCTCGTGAGCTGCAGTTTGCCTACCATGGGGCTAGAAGATGGGTCTCTACAGAGACTTAGTTCCTTAACACTCGTCAGTGACAGCCAACAAGGTGGTCCACAGGAGACACACTCTCCCACAATGATTTTTACCTATGGGACTGCAAAAGCACAATTTTAAAGCAATGACTTCTAATTTTTTAAAGAGTCTTCAGATAGAACTGTACCTAGAACTCTGGTATATAAAACAGCAAAAAAATAGCTGTCCTGGTTTAGACAAGTGGGTCTCACTCTCAGTCCTTCCCTCCCACCCTCAGGGAGACCTCAAGCCACCTCTATAGAACCCTAGGTCCCCTGGGAGCACACTTTGAAAATCAACATGGTATCTCTAAAATCAATGTTCTCTAAATAGTGTTGACTCAATCAACCAATAAATATAAAATAACAAGCATCACTACTATAAATCGGATCCATACCTAGAACGGCATCCCTTTGGAGGCCCAGGGCCATGCTAGAGGAGGCCACAGTTAAAAGGTTAGTAACCTGCCCTAACATCATGCTTTTTTTTTTTTTTTAATATATATTTTTTATTGATTTTACACAGAGAGGAATTGAGAGGGACAGAGAGTTAGAAACGTCGATGAGAGAGAAACATCAACCAGCTGCCTCTTGCACACCCCCTACTGGGGATGTGCCCGCAACCAAGGTACATGCCCTTGACCGGAATCAAACCTGGGACCTTTCAGTCCGCAGGCCAACGCTCTATCCATTGAGCCAAACCGGTCCCGGCTCATCATGCTTTTTGTATCACTGTCCTTTGCCATTCAGAATGAGGCCAACCTCATTTAGGTGGCTGGCCTTACAGCATCCTTATGAGCAAGGACCAAAGTCATTATCAGGGATAGTGTAGCATGGTGGCACTCAAACAGCATCACGCTGTGCAGGTAGATTTCAAATCAGGTATGAAGTCAGTTACCAGGAATGTTAATATTGGTAAAGCACCAGCATGTGCAAGCACAATACCCTTCCTCATTTAGTACTTAATAATGTCACTTTCATCTACTTGCATGGGATTGCTTTCTTGAGTGGAGAATAAGGGGTGAATGAAGATACATCTACTGCTTTCTGAGTGATAAGCAACACCCTGTGTGCTGATGAGAGCGTGT
Organism: Pipistrellus kuhlii; assembly: GCF_014108245.1. Lineage (NCBI taxonomy): Eukaryota > Metazoa > Chordata > Mammalia > Chiroptera > Vespertilionidae > Pipistrellus > Pipistrellus kuhlii. Next base: position 10,571,161 of record NW_023425404.1, read on the forward strand.
CTCCAGGTAAATGTTTCCTGTTGTGTCTGGGGGGAAGCAGCTGACAGGCGTGGGCTTAGGAGTCTGGCAGACTTCAGTTCAAATCCTCACTCTGCCCTTCATTAGCTATGACACAGAGATATATGTAACCGCCCTGTCCGTGTTTTCTCAATTTTTAAAATGTTTTGTTGCAGGACAGTGTGTATAAAAGCACTTTGCATAGTGCCTGGCACACAGTAGGTGGTCAACAGACACTAGTTCTGCTCCCTCCTTCCCTAAATGGAGGTCCTGACCTCAACTCTAGCCTGCCTCTCACGGTGATTTTCTTCTCTATAGCATATCCATCATCTGTATTACACTCAGCTCCCCAGAGGAGAGAGCAACTGAGGCATTTAGTCAGTGGCTGACTTTATTCACGGTGACAGCCCTATTCACATGCTCCTCTCTCTGCCTCACCTCATTTCCACCCTGAGGATATGGAACAGCATTTTCTCAGCTGTAATTGGAGCACAGTTCCTCAGAGTCCACACCCTCTGCCCACCTCACCATGAGCTCCTCAAACTCACAGCCCAAGTGTTCAATGCCTGGTCCATCATGGGGAGCTGTAGACTCTCATTCAACATCAGAGTCAAGGCCACCATCAGGACCACCCATTAGAGATGCTCTCAAGTCCTTGCTGTAATCAAACATGAAACCTTATGCCAACCTAACACATCATAGATCTGCGTCCTTCAGCAGGGATTCAAAGAACTGCATTCTTTGCAGCCTCTGAGACTTATTCCTCCTTAGAAGTCCTTTCTTCTACACACCTGTGTTAGCTTCAGTGTTAACTCATAACACCAGACATATATATTAATTACTCCCATCTCTTAATCTTGAAGGAAAAGTCATCAATATGTAAAAATCCAAATGCTGGCCATTTCTTCTCCAAGGGACCTTTTGCAGGTAATGAGACAAGGTTATTTAATTTCCCACAGTTGGAGTTGCCTCACCTCCCTGCTGGGGCAGAGAGGGAGCTGACTACCTTGAGGTCCCCCTCACACCCCAGCCACCCATCTCAATGCAGCCACCTTGAATGGGCCCAGGCGGAGAGGCATGTGAGCCCCTGGCCCCATCTATGTGGCCATCGCGCAGCCAAGTCACCTGGGATGGGTTGGGACCCTCTCCAATGTAGGATGGCCCGGGTGTAATGAAAACACAGAGATGGCTTCTCAAATGGTCCTTCATGAGTTCCTGACCAACAATGTGAGCGAGTTCCCTGTCCAGCATCTGCAGGAGGAACCAGGAGGCAGCACCTCCAAGCAGAGGGAAGCCCTATGTGTGTACGATGAGTTGCCATCTCAAAGCCCTTCTTCAATGTCATCTCATGAGTCTTATTAGCTTACAATTAGAGGCAGAGCAATACCTTCCACCTGGCAAGTGGGAAATAGTCAACCCACCCTCTGTGTGACACTCAAGGGTCCTTTTTGGTGGGGGAGGGGCTTGTGCAGAGAAAAGATATTGAAGATTAACAGCATGTTCTTGGAGCTCAGGATGGAACAACCCAAAAAGGAGGCAGGTGCTTACAGATCTGAGCCCAGGATCAGAGCAATACATAAGGCATCTTTATCATTTGTTCAGTCTCTTTATACTCAACGCAGCTACTACGAAGAGCCCGTAATAAGGCAGTCTGCGAAGCAGTGAACTTCAGCTTGGTGGGGCACCCCACCTCATATAAGGATGCCTGCTAAAGGGAAAGGGAGACTGGCAGCCTGCTCCCCACTCTTCCCCCTCTGCCCACAGGAAAGGCAGGAGGAGTTCATCTGATTGGTTAGTGCCTAGGCCACATTCTACTCATGGCAGGACCTTCCCAGGACTCTGTCTTGCCCACTTGACCTTCAGGGCCTCCAGCTTCTTCTTACAGACAAAGTCAGTTTGTTCTCATTCTCCTCTTTTCTTTCAGAACAGGTGGTTCGCAGAGCAGGTGATGTGTGCCCATCGCCTCTGCCTGGCAGGGCCTCAGGCTCTGGACACAGGGCTTTCGGCGGCCACTTAGCTCTCTGGGCCATGGGGATAATGGTCGTAGTGACCTCAGAAGATGGTTCTGAACTGCCACAAGGGTACAATAAAGCTCTTGGCATAGTGCCTGGGCCAGAATTATTGCTCAATAGGTGTTTACTGGTTTTTCACCCCTAAAATGACACTCACTTGTATTTGAACTTACAATGCCATCCTAACCAGTTTGGCTCAGTGGATAGAGCATCGGCCTGTGGACTGAAGGGTCCCAGGTTCGATTCTGGCCGAGGTCCTGTACCTTGGTTGCGGGCAAATCCCTAGTCGGTGGTGTGCAGCAGGCAGCTGATTGATGTTTCTCTCTCACCGATGTTTCTAACCCTTTATCCCTCTCCGTTCTTCTCTGTAAAAAAGTTAATAAAAATATATCTTAAGAAATAATAAAAATAAAGATACAATGCCAAGAGTTTTAATTTGTACATTCCGCATCCTTGAGTGATTTTGTTTCTATGTCCCTCTCACACCAGATCTGATTTGGTTTTGCAAAAGGAAGAATATGCCTCAATATTAATCAGCAGTGGTCTTTCCCTACCATCATGCTTGGAATTCCAGAGGGTTATTTTAGGGCAATGGTTCTCAAAGTGGGTTCCACAGACTAGCAGCACAGGTATCACCCTGGAACTTGGTAGAAATGCTGAGGATAGCCCTGGCCAGTTGGTTGGGCATTGTCCATGCACTAAAAGATTGCCCATTCAATTCCCGGCCAGGACACATGCCCAGGTTTCGGCTTGATCCCCTTTGGGGGATAGCAAGGGGAGGTTGTGCGGAAGACAGCCAATCGATGTTCTGCTCTCACATAGATATTTCTCTCCTTTCCCCTCTCTCTCAAAATCAATAAACTATTTTTTTTTTAAAGAAGAAGAAATGCTGAGTCTTGGTCCCCACCCCAGCCCTGGGTGGGGATCAACAATCTGTACTGTAGTAAGCAGTCAAGGCACCCAGAAGATCTGAATGCACCTCAGGCTTGGAATCCTAATTGAAAGGTTTCACACACATGAAGTAGTGTAATTTCTTAAGTCTACCTTCTGCAGCCCATGTCTTCAGCTTCAAACAATCTCAGAGCAAATAACTTTTTAAAATAGTCATTACTAATCTCTAATAAGAGGACATTTTAGGAAAAATAAACCCTCACTAATGGTGCATCTGATTAAACACGAGGAACCACCCTTTCGTCTTCAATATCTCACTTTTCTTTTTCAAGTTTTCATGGAAGCAAGAGACATAGAAACAGCTAAGTGGACAGTTCCCTGGATATTCACAGGATAAACACAGTTATGTACCCGGCACCCAGATCAAGACATGGAACCTGGCCAGCAGGGTCTCCCTTTCAATCACTATTCTTGCTCCCATTCATTTCTTTCTTTTTTTTTAAATTGTGGAAATATTTTAAATGAGGAAAATTATTTTTAAAAAGGAAAGTTGCCCCCCTAGTCACTTACACCAAAATTATTTCAACTGTGTTCATTTCCTTCTGCACACCTATTTTATGTAGTTCTGTACGTTCTGTAGTTATAACGTAGGCATGTTCCTTGCTATTGCATATTCCTCCTAAGCATCAGTTAAAATGATCCCACTTTATACCATCACATCAAAGTGTTCATCAATTTTACCAGGCCCCTATTTAGGCTGTTTTTAACGTTCACTTCTGCAATGAACTTCTTTGAACCTCATGCTTCCTTCTTTTCCAGAATGATTTCCATAGAATCAGCTCTCAGAAGTGAAGTTATAGTCAAAGGTCCTGGCATTTTAGTGGCTCTTTATTATTTGCACTATTTTTTAAAACGCAAACCCCAGGCAAAACCAGTTTGGCTCAGTGGACAAAGTGTCGGCCTGCAGACCCGGGGGGGGGGGGGGGGGGGGTCCTGGGTTTGATTCCAGTCAAGGGCAAGTACCTTGGTTGCAGGCACATCCCCAGTAGGGAGTGTGCAGGAGGCAGCTGATTGATGTTTCTCTCTCATCAATGTTTCCAGCTCTCTATCCCTCTCCCTTCCTCTCTGTAAAAAAATCAATAAAATATATTTTAAAAAACTGCAAACCCCATCTCATTTGGGTAATACTTTGTGCACTTCCGAGCTCCCAGAATCTTAGAATTCTGAATTTAGACTCTTCTCTCCCATCCTCCTTCGAACTCAGGAGAACACTTTTGGTAACTTTGGGTGGGAGTGGAGAATGCTGATGACTTACCCTTGCCCCTGACCCCATTAGGAAGGCAGTAGCTTGACCCCAACAACAGGCAGGAGCCTGGACCTCCCTCCCCCCAGGGTGGGGGTGGCTCCAAGAGAGTGTAAACCTTTCCTAGGGTCCCCACAGGAACCTCCCTGTGGCCATCATAGACCCAGCAAGGGATGGTGGATGCTGTGCAGTGAAAGGTCATAAGGTTGGACAAGAAAGTAAGATTGGGTGAAAACCCACAGAAAGAGTCCAGCCTCCCTGAGCAATCATGAGCCCGGGAGCTGATGAAGCCCGACAGGAGTGATTATTGACTCCTGTGCTGCTCATTCCCCATTCCCAGGGACTTCCTCTTCTCCTTAAAAGTTGGGCAGCGCCAAAGGGTAGGATGAGTCTGGAGGGAGCTCAGAGCTGGAAGGCCTGAGTGGAGAGTTCTCCCTCCCCTGATCCATGTGAGGCGGGCAGGCGCACTCAGCCATGGGCCAGAAAGGCAGGCTGGGACCAGAGGAAATCAGGCTGTAGGGTTCAAATTAAAACGTTTGCTCTGTCATCCTGGAGACAGCGTGACAGTAGAAAGCACAGCTTCCAGAGCTAAATTCTCTGTATCCGTACATGTAAAATGTGAGAAACACAGTACCTAGCTCATAGGGTTCTTGTGAGGATGAAATGAGTTAATATAAGAAAACACCTAGGAACATCCAATAAGCCTACCTCTAGACACACTGGGGGAGCCATGGTTTGGCTTGAAGACAGCCAGGGGAGAAAGATTAAGAAGTGTTTGCTCCTCACCTTCACACCATCACTCATGAACACAAGTGCCCATCAAGAAATCCTAACGTTGGCCCTAGCTGGTTTGGCTCAGTGGATAGAGCATCAGCCTGCAGACTGAAGAGTCTTGGATTCGATTCTGGTCAAGGACATATGCTTGGTTGTGGGCCCAATCCTCAGTAGGGGGCATCAGAAGTCAGTAGATCAATGATTCTTTCTCATCATTGATGTTTCTGTCTCCCCACTCTCCCTTCCTCTCTGAAATAAAAAATATATATATATTTTTTAAAAAAGAAATAGTAGCGTTGGCCAGTGTGGCTCAGTTGGTTGGGGACCACCCCATGCATTGAAAGGTTGCGAGTTTGATTCTGGTTAGGGCACATGCCCGGGTTTTGGCCTCCATCTCTGGTAAGGGGTGTGCAGAAGGTAGCTGATCAATGTTTCACTCGCACATCAATGTTTCTCTCCCTCCCTCCCTCTTTCTCTAAAAATCAATAAGAAATCTAGCCCTGGTCCCTATTCTTCCATCTATTCATTCATCCATCCACTTATGGTAAAGGTGGGAAGGGGCTCTGCAATGGGTGAAGTCAATGGCAGCCAGGCTGCACCTTCCACCTGCACCTTCTACCTGCGCCTTCTCTTCAAGGAGAAACAGGGAGAAACAGGACTGGCCTGGGAAATCCATGGTACGACCCATGCTGACCAAATGCTCCATGCCATGGCTCGGGGCTCCGTGGCGTGCATGGGAAGTTGGGATAGAGAGAGGAGACCTGACACTTGGGCCAGAAGAGGCGTGGCCTGGCTTAGACTGGGCTTGGAAGTTTGGAACGACGGGGTGGGCACTGGGAGTGAGGCAAGCATTTCGATCACTAGAGGGAGAAAGGGGGCAAGTGAGCGTGTGTCAGGGCCCTTGTCAGGCATACACTCTGCCTTACAGACCCCAGCTCTCCCGGAGAGCAGCACCCCAGTCTCTGGCGACCATCCTCCATTCCTCTGGCCCCCGCTAGGGCGCCACTGTCTCTGTCCCTGTGCGGTCCCTGCTCCAGGCTGCTGAGAAGCCTGCCTGCAAAGGAGACACACCAGGGAGGAAGTTGCACTCACAGGATGGGGAGTAAAAATAAAAAGTTGATTTCAAATACTCTCCCATACAGATAAAACCTAGGACCTTCCTACACAGACACCCGCCCCCAGGTAAGTCTCTGGCCCGAGGAGCTGAACACAGACCAAGGGGCTGAGGTAAGAACAGCGATTCGGTTCATTCTGCGGAGTTGGCGGAATCCCTTGTTTCCGTGACCTCGGCATTGCCACCTCTCCCAAGGGATGGAGGTACCTTCCCTTCCCGCCTCAGTCGGTAAGGGTGGGATGTGTCCTTCGGAAAAGGCGGCCGCTGTTTGAGCCTGGCTTCACCCAGTGGGCACTGCTATGTGCCTGGCACTGTGCTGTGTGCCTAGCGCTGTGCTCGGCAGCAGGAGAGCAAGACCCTATAGCCCAGCAGCAGAGCAGACGAGTGGCAAAAGGGACAGGCACATGGAGGGATGCGGTGGGATGGGGGAGGCGAGGAGAACTCACGGAGAGTTTGCCAAGCAGATGCCCCAGTGGTGAGGAAGAGCATGCAAGATGGAGAGGTCAGGGCACACCTATGCAAGGGCATGGGGTCGGGTCCCCTGCACAGAATTCAGCAGGGGGCTTAGTAAGACACAGTGGGAGTGACATCAGCTTGGAGCCCAGACCCAAACCCCCGCTCTGTGCCACCTGCTACAGTCCCTCCCTTCTCCGAGCTCAGTCTCTCAGTTCCTGGAGAAAACGAGGGATACACGCAGAGCCCTTAGCACGCACTGTCCTTGGACCAGGCTTAGTCTAAATAAATAAAAGTTAGAGAAGCTGCTGCTGCTGCTGAATCCTGACGTGGATATGCCAACATAGACAGGGTGGGAACTCTAATCCCGGGTCTTAGGGGTTGGAAATGACTGTGAATCCAAGGTATCCAGGGTGAACCTTCAAACAGGCCAATTTGCAGAGATTAGCCCCTTTCAGCAGCCAGTCGGTTTCAACATCAGAAGAGAGGGAAAAGTAGTGGGATGAGGGTACACAAAATAGTGCTCCTCAGCTCTGCTCTCTCCTCCTCCCCCCCCGCCCCCGCTCTTTGTCCAGGACAGGAGAGCAGATACTGACACCTCTCCTCCCTGACACCTCTCACCTCTCCTCCCTGCTCTCCAGGGTGGACTCTGGAGCCCTCCGGGAAAGCAGCGCCAGGGAAGTTGCGGAGCAAAACAGCTTCTCTCCAACCCCCCAGGTTAGAAAGGCACAGCCAAGCTTGCCTGGGAAGGGGAGATGGCAGAGCAGCAGGAGTTCCCTCTGGGGGAGTCTCCACTCGCCAGCTGTGAGCAAAGGGACCTCCTGCGACCGGTCTCAGGCCGAGCGCCACCAGAGGGCGCTCTGGATCTCAGAGTGCGCGCTGGCCAGCTGCGCGGGTGAGGAGGGCACGGTGCGAAGCGCAGGCTGGCTGGGGAGCGCCGGCCTGTGTGCTGGGGACCACGGAAAGACGGGGGAGAGAGCCTGTGTTCCTGGAAGTCAGCCGAGAGCTGGAGGGTTAGGTTTTCCAAAGATCTAGCTCGGAGCAATTAGGGCACAGCACTTAGAAACGTGGTGCTGATCATACCAAACTCACACATTGCTCACTCCGTGAGGGACACCTAGACACCGTAATCCGATCCTCACGCACTGCAACCCGAGGAGACAGATGCCATGATCGCCTCACTTCGTAGCTGGAGAAACTGAGCCTCGGTGTGCCACAGGTCGTTCCGCTGGCGAGGGCCACAGCTGGGATCCAAATCCCCAGAGACCTGCCCGGAGCCTGTGCCCTTATGAGATGCGTTATAATGATCTCTCTCTAGTGATCTATTCCTCTCCTTCCATCGGAGGGTCAATCACTTTCTCACTAGCAGCTCGAGGGTTAAAGCAGCTCAGCCCCTCCCTGCTGCAAAGACGGTGTGGAGCCACGTTTCCATCTCTCCAGCTGCCAAGCGCAACAACCCCGCCATGGCCTCCAACAGACTCTGCTGTAATTAATGTTTACTGAACACTTACTATGTGCCGGGAATTAACTCATTAATGCTCTGACACAGGCTCTCCTGCAACGCTCCCAAAGCTGGGTGAATTATATATGCTCCTTCTTATTTCCATGTTACATACAAGGAAGGCAAGTCAGAGAGGTAACTGATTCTATTATAAATCACAGTTAAAACGTGACTGGGGGTCCCACCACCACACCTATCCATTCATTTATTCATTTCTCACACTTTCCCTGAGCACCTACTCTGTGCCAGGCACTGGCTGGGTGCTGGGGACAGATAAAAACCCTCGCTTTCCCGGAGCTCATGTTCTTCATCAGCAACGGGGAGTCCCCCGTGACATCACCCAGTTCTTGTTTCCAGGTGGCTTAGGGGGTGAGGCCATGTGTACTGAAAGGAAAACGAGCTTTCTGCTTGGGGTGCCGTATGTGAGCACATTCCTGACCTTGATGGCAGTTATGGGTAGAATTGTGCCCCCCACTGCGATATTTAAAACTCTGACCCTCCTCCCCCGTGCCTGTGAATGTGGCCTCAATGGGGAATATGGTCTTTGCAGATACAATCAAGTTAAGATGAGGTCGTACTGGAGTAGGGTGGCCCTAATGGGACATGACTCACACACAAAGACACATACACACTCTCTCTCTCTCACACACACACACTCACACACACATATTCACACCTACTCACACACTCTCATGCATACACACATACTCATACACACACAAAACTGTGACACACACACACTTGCACACACACTCACACGAGGCAGAAACTGAGTATGCACCTGTAAGCTACAGAACTCCAAGGGCTGCCGGCCACCTCGGAAGGTACCAAGCGGCAAGGGGGGGATTCTCCCTTACAGGTCTCAGAGGGAGCACGGTCCTGCTGACCCCTCGATTCTACACTTCCAGGCTCCAGGACCGAGACAACACATTTCCATGGTTTCAAGCCACCCAGGGTACTCCTGCTGCCAGGAAGCTCCTCTGATGGTATTAACTTTAATTGTATTCCCATGAATGGGATGAACCTGGCTCATCCAGCCAGTGTTTTTCTCCCTCCACCTCCCAGCGGTCAAGGTCACAGTCAGGGGTGTTACAGTGGCCACAACTGAGCTATGGTCTCAGCCTCACCGTCCTCTACCTGTCCGCACCAGCCCATGGCTCACAGCCCAGATGCTAAAGGTGTATCCAGTTGGCAGAGGCAGGGCACACAGCTGGCAGGTGTGCCCGGGCCCCCGCACCTCACCTGCCCGCCTCAGCCCTGCCAGCCTCTCTCGGCATTGCCAAGGCCCCGTGGTGCCTCTGTGCTGCTTGTTGATTCCTGGAGAGGGAAGGGGCAGAGGGAGAGGCCAAGTCATCCAGTCCAACCAGCTGTGTCCAGGTGGCCCACGACGGTGGCAGACAGAGGCCATCAGGGCCGTGGGAAGACACTCAACAGTCACCCCACAAAGTGCCTGGCTACAACTGTCAGCCTGCCTGGTGCATCTGAGGGCTCAGTTCGGGAGGCTGACACTGATTCACTCGGATGAGAAATGCACAGAGTGACAAATCTGAACGCTGGCCTGACCGAGTCCCTCTCTGTGGAACCGCAGATATGAACGGACCCAGTGGCTTCTACTCTCTGGGAGGCTGGGCCTTAGCTGTGCTCACATCTCATCTCCTGGGCAGCCTGGCTAGCCTCCTGTCACCCTTAGCTCGCTGCATGATTCTGGGCTCACGGATTTCCCTTTGCAGGCAACCTGTGTCTGCGGAAGGTGGCAAACTCGGAGGGAGAGGCTGCTCTGAATCCTCTTGTCTAGCACGGCACCTTCTGAAATCCAAGGCAGCTGGCGTGTGGCCTGCCCGACCCCAACCCCCGCTGGCTCGATGGGGACATGCTTTAGAAGTACAGGCTTCTTCTGGATCGTCTGCTCCGCTTAGGAGGGAGGGAAAGAGGCAGAGACTCCAGGGAGACATCCTCGCTGGGACTGGAGACAGCCCAGGGCTGGAGCCGACCCTGGGACAGAGAAACCAGAGCAGGTGGGTGGGTGGCATCAGGGTGTGGAGGAGAATAGAAACCTGGGACACCATTCACTAAGAGAATGCTGTCTCCCCCACGAAGAGGTGTCTGAGAAAGAAAGACAGTATAGAGCAGTGGTTCTCAACCTTCCTAATGCCCTTTAATAGAGTTCCTCATGTTGTGGTGACTCCCAACCATAAAATTATTTTCGTTGCTACTTCATAACTGTAATTTTGCTACTGTTAATGAACCATAATGTAAATGTATGTGTTTTCCGATGGTCTCAGGTGACCCTGCTAGCGGTTCTCAACCTGTGGGAGTCACCACAACATGAGGAACTGTATTAAAGGGTCGAGGCATTAGGAAGGTTGAGAACCACTGGTATAGAGAATAGCATTGTTCTCATCAAGCTTGCCTGGCCTTCCCTAGAACCACCCAGGTGCATGAGTTCTCCCTCTCTCCCTCCATTTTTCCCTCCCTCCCTCCTTTCCTTCCTCCCTCCCTCCCTTCCTTCCTTCCTTCCTTCCTTCCTTCCTTCCTTCCTTCCTTCCTTCTCTATTTACTCATCATTTAACAAGTCTTTAGGGGGCATGACTCTGAGCCAGGTATTGCTCTAGGTGCTGGCACAGACCCAGCAGTGAGAAAACAGGCAAAAATCCCGCCTCTGTAGAATCTACCTCCCACCAGATGCCCTTTTAACAGCTTATTTCTTTCCACTCTCTTCTCTGACCTCGGACCTAGCTCTTGCTAGCTAAGACAGCCTCCAGCTGGAGAGTCTCAATCTCATCCTTCATGCAAAGCTATCAATGAAGTGCCTACAGGGTGTCAGGCCCCATGCCAGGCTCTGGACTTCCTGGGCGTCCATCATGAGGCCACACTTGATGGGTGAAGAGCCATCTAAGAGCATTACTTTCCCTGCCAGACCAGTCCATCTCACTGGACACAGAGAAGCCACAGGAAACGTGATTACCTGTGGATCAGAACCCAAAGGGAAGCGGAAACAGCCAATATTAAGCCAATGTGTTGAGCTGGCTGGGGAGCCACTGAGCATCCACCTCCCTTCCTGTGCCCAGACCCAGACCACCCCTTTCACTGTCTCCTTTGCACCTTTTGGAGCCCAGCAGACCGCAGAGGGGAGCCCAGGCCCGCCCTGGAGCCATCGCCCCCACAGCAGCCCTGCACCCGGACTCCCGCTGCCAGCCAGCTCTCGCTGCCTTAATTAACTCGGCCCGGATACACTGATTCACTCCTGGGCTCCCTGACCTGCCCAGTGCAGAGGACACCTCCGCAGACACAATTATTGTACATTTGAGGATGAAGCATTTCCTCCGGGCACAGAACACACCAGGGAAAGCATTTCAGGGGGGAGTGGGAAGGGGCTGCTTGGAGATGACTCACAGAGCAGGCCTGGAGGTCAGCGGTGCCCCGAAGGGCATGGTCTGACTCCAACCTTATCTGTCTGGCGGGCCTTACTGCTCTGCGGAATTCTCCTTGGGGGAAGGAAAGAAATGCATCTACCCCCAGAGAAAGGGGCTAGTGCATGATTCAACATGGCTGTACCAGGCCCTGGCAAAAGCATCTATGCTCAGCACTGGCCTGTTTGGCTCAGTGCTTAGAGCACGGACCCCCAAACTAAAGGATTGCAGGTTCAATTCCTGGTCAAGGGCATGTACCTGGGTTGCAGGCTCGATTCCTGGCTCCAGTTCATTTTGGGCATGTGCAGGAGGTAACCAACCTCTCTCTCTCTCTCTCTCTCTCTCTCTCTCTCTCTCTCTCTCTCTCTCTCTCTCTCTCTCTCTCTCTTCTCTCCCCCCCTCACTCCTTCCCTTCCTCTCTCTCTAAAAAGTCAGTGGGGAAAATATCCTTGAGTGAGGATTAACAAAACAAAACAAATGGTAAAAGCGCCCACGTGCCTGTCAAGACACAGAAGAAATGAAATATGATCCGTCACCCTCAGCTTGAGGGAAGAATCATTGCCTCCAGGCTCCATCCCATCCCAGTGAGACAGGTATTCTTCATCCCATTTCAGGGTCCGGAAATCAAGGCTCGGAGACAGGAAGTGACCTGCTTTCTCAGAACCACACAGCCTTTAACAATGAAATTAGCCAAAATGATTCTGAGCTCTAGCACCGGTGACTGGGGAAAACCCAGAAAAATGGAAGCCCCGGTCCCTTTTCCCGACGTGGGTCTTGAAGACTCCAGGAGAGGACGGTGAGAAATCAGGCTTCAGTGGCTGTGATGAAAGCATTCAGGAGGGAAAGGTCCTGTTGCTGTCTAAGGCCAGCCCCCTGCCAGCCTCTGGGAGCACCAGGGTCACACCCCAGACACCCACCCTGGGGCGGGGTCCGCCCCACTCCTGAGGGTGGAGACGGCACTGGTGTTCCCTCGATGAGAGCTGGCTGTAATCTCTGTTTACATTGAATTTCAATGATGATTTTCCCAGGTGTGTGCCACCTCGAAGGGGTTGTTACTGAGGATCCTGGACAAGAGACATTCCATGGGAAATGTGGCACTGATTATGTTTAAAATGCACACAGACACTTTTCTTTCTTTTTAAAAAAACATATTTTATTGATTTTGTACAGAGAGGAAGGGAGAGAGATAGAGAGTTAGAAACATCGATGAGAGAGAATCATAGATCAGCTGCCTCTTGCACACCCCCCACTGGGGATGTGCCCCCACCAAGGTACATGCTCTTGACCGGAATCGAACCCGGGACCCTTCAGTCCCCAAGCCTATGCTCTATCCATTGAGCCAAACCAGTTTCGACACAGACACTTTTCTTATGAAGCTGGTAGGGACATATCCATCCATCCATCCATCCATCCACCCACCCACCCACCTAACCATTCAGACACTCCTGACCAGTTTCAGTGCAGGGAGAACCGTGGCACAGACATGCATGGCGCATGCCCTCAGAGGCTCCCAGTCTGACGTGCATGCTATCAGTGATAGACACTCTGTAACAAAAGGCAAACATCTATTGAGCCCCACCCTGAGCCCCCGCCAGCCCTGAGCAAGGTGATTAGGGTTTAAGCTCCACAAGGAGGGTAAATGCCATCCTCGCAGTCCCCGCCAGGAGAACGGGATGAAGGGGTGCCACCTTGGCAATTGGATTGGTTGGTGGCTTGGTGGGGAGTAGAGGCTCCAGACTAGTTTGCTTGGAGTCCTTGACTTCAAAGTGAGCCTAATAAAGGTGTCCTGGACAGAGCTGAATTTGAGTTCTGGCTTTGTCTCTTAATAGCTGTGCAACTTTGGACAAATTACTAAACCCCTCTGAGCCTTAGGTTCTTTATATACAAAGTGGAGCCATGCCCCACCTGGAAGAGATCTGGGCAGATTAATGAGTTGGCTCAGTATCTATGATCCTCTCTCTCTCTCTCTCTCTCTCTCTCTCTCTCTCTCTCACACACACACACACACACACACACACACACATACACATACACACACACACACACACACAAATGCTGTATCACCTCGAGCTATGGAACCAATCCAGGGCTGCACAGGTAGCAAGAGGCCTTGCTGGGATTTGAGTCACACCTCTCTGGTCCCAGAGCCCATGCACAATATTAACATTTTCTACCATCTGCATGCATAGGCTCAGACCGACAGCATGCTGTTCTATAGGGTCTGACTCTCCCTGAAGCCCACAGAAAGTCATCCCAAGTTGGATAAAGAAAAGTCAAGTCTGAATGAAGCAATCTCCCTACAGAGTAAGGCTGCTGTCCCAGCGACAAGGCCCCTTGCTGGTTCCCAAGAGCCAGGGCCGGGAGAGGGTGGGGGCCCTTCCCTCCCTGCCCCCTCCCAGACAGCCCAGCTCTGAGGGCGGGGTTTGTACAAGCACATGCCTGGGGCGATGTTATTCACAGTCGCTGGCCAACAGTAAATAAGACAGTGGGGCTTGATTCATGAGGTCTGACAGGAAATCTATAGCATGTGGTGCCTATAATCTGCACGCTACGGCGTGGCCAGAGGAAAGAACAACAGTCCAATTACGGAATCCTGGCTGATTCTGGGCACACTCCTCAGAGCTGGCAGGGCCTGGGCTCAGCCTGGCTGGGACAGCCTGTGGGGAGCAGCTGGGGCAGACACCCCCAGGGCCTGGCCATGTGGACAGCAGGCCCCCGAGGCAGCAGCCAAGCGGGGAGAACTGGGGTGCCTGGGAATGAAGGCATGGTGTGGGGGCTGGCCTTCCCAGCACCTAGTGCCCTGCCTAGTCTGTCTGTCCAACTTCTCCTTGGACCACCCTCCCCCTGGCTGGGCTCCACGCATTTCTGTTCCTCTGACAGCTCAACGACCCCAGGCCAGGCCTTTGCACTTGCTGTGCCTCTACCTGGGCCGGTCTTGGCAGGACTCAGTCATTCTCACGCTTCAGGCCCGAGATCAGGAAGTTCTGAGACGACTTCCCCCGAGCACCCTGCCTAGGAGATCCCTCCGTCTTCCCCGGCCACTGTCTCTCCTCCACTGTTTTTCTCCTTCATCCCCTCTTATTCCACTTTGTTACGATCCCGCTCTTTGTGTATCACCCCTCTCCTCACTAGTTCCTCAGTGCCACCAGAGCTGGAGCTCAGCCACCTTGTTCACTGCTGTGACCCCAGGGCCTGGCACCATGCTTGGCATAAAGGAGGTGCTCCACAAGCATCATCTCAATGAATAGATGAGTGAATGAATGAATGAATGAATGAATGAAACATTCAGGCAGTGACTATTTTTTGAGTTCTAACTCTGTGCCAGGAAGTATGCTAAGTGGTGGCTATCCCACGATTCTGTGGCAGGAACGATACCAATCCCCTTCCTCAGACAAGAAAATCAATGCTCAATGCACCGAATTCAAACCAGAACTCTGGCCCCATAACTCCATGTGCTTAACTCCGGTCTGCTCTGCATGAGTCTCTTCACTTACCTCAGTTTCCTCATCTCGCTCAATGGAGATCATCCCATCCCCTGCCTCTCAGGTTGGCCGGCCACTGGGGAAGAATGCAAGTGGAACATGTCACGTGTCGGGTGGAGGAATACCTTTCCTGGGTTGGAATATTCCAAGGCCAGGAGCTTGGTAGCCATTACCTACAGCAGTGGTCAGCAAACCGTGGCTCGAGAGCCACATGCAGCTCTTTGACCCCTCGAATATGGCTCTTCCACAAAATACCACGTGTGGGCGCGCACATACAGTGCGATTGAAACTTTGTGGCCCCTGCGCAGAAGTCGGTTTTTGGCCTGGGTGAGTCTATTTTGAAGAAGTGGAGTTAGAACACTCAAGGGGCCAAAGAGCCGCATGTGGCTCTCGAGCCGCGGTTTGCCGACCACTGGCTACGGGCTTGCTTAGGGCTCTCACCAAGTTCCCTGCTGACCTGCCACCTTTGCTCCTGATGTTCCTTGTTCCCTGCTGGAAGGAATGCCACATCTTCAGAAAGGTGTGTGATTAGAAGAGACAGAGGACAGACAACGGCTCCCATCTGAGGAGGCCTCGGGGAGCTGTGGCCCATGCTGCCCGGCCCTCCTGTGAACTCTCACTGTGCCACCAGGGGGCCCCTCGTGGTTCTCCAGCAGGGTCTTGTGTTGGCTCTGTCTCTAGGGTATAACCATGTCTTTTCCTTCTGTACACCTCGTCACTGCCTCACCACCTGTCCTCCACACCCCAACCAGTCTTGCCTATGAAACTCCATCCTGGGTCCCCATCAGACCAAGGCCAGGGTCCAGCAGGTAGGCGGCCCCATGGGGCACGCTCAGCGACACATTAACTCTGCCCCCCAAGGACCTGCCTCCCATACCATCGTTCTCCCACGGAGTTTTTGCTTGGAGAAAGGGAAGTCTGGAGTGTCGAAATGTCTCACAGAATTCCCATCCAAGGACGTTCTGAGACATCCGGAGCCTGTGGTGCCCCGTCTCATTCAGTTTTCAATGTTCTCACTTTTCTGCAAGTAGTTTTTTAAAAAATACTCACTTGGCTACCATACTAGGCTCCGAGAGACAGTGGGTGGGTTTATGTACCTGTCTGAGCAGAAACTCTGTCCAGCAAGGCTCTCTAATAAATTACATAATTCATAACGAGCTAGCAGGCCTGTTTCCCACGCCACCTCCACTATCCCAGGCCCATTCCTTCCGAGGCCTGAGAGGGTGGCAGCCAGAAGCACGAGTGGTGTCAAGCCAACTCTCTCTTGAGGGAGAGATGCTGGTCCCCAGGCCCTGGGAGCCAGGGCTCTGGTGGCGTCAGGAGGGACCAGACAGGTCTCCGGGGACAGGAGGCCACGGAGAATGATCACAGGACCTCTGGAGGGAGCAAGGAGAAGGGGCTCTCGGGACAGCAGCCAAGCACGTGCATTGCTGGGGGGCGGGCAATGCGGTTTAGATTAACCCGGGTGTAGCCGGAGCCCAGTCCGGTTATTTCTCCAGCCCTGAGAGGGAGGGATGGTCACATCCATGCAGCTCCTGAGGAAACCGAGACTCAAAGAGAAATGAAAGATGAATCCAATTCATAACTCAATCGGTCTAACCCAGGTCCAGTGCCCAAACTCATGATATTTCTGTTACTTCTAAGCCAGCGAACCTCACCCAAAACAGAATGTGCAGCTCCACGCCCTGTTCACCACCCGCAGATGCCACGTCCCTGAGATCTGCCAACACTGCCGGGCAGAAGTCACCCGGGAAAGTCAGGAGCCTTTGCCATTAGCCTTTGATGGTCTAACTGCCCCCACTCCCTAAATAAAGCTGTTCACCAGACGCAGGGGCAGGAGGGAAGGGCAAGAAGAAAAACGCACGGACCCTTGCTCACACCTCGGGCTACAGCAATCCTACCAGGAGGTGTGACGGTCCCCAGTTAGGAGTGAAGGTGACTGAGCCCAGAGAGGTTACATCGTCCATCCAAGGTCTCAAACTGGTTGGGTCCTGGAGCCAGGGAGCCAAGCCACAGGATTCTAACCTAGAACTTGCTAGTTCTTTTATTTTTATTTTTTTAAATATATTTTTATTGATTTCAGAGAGGAAGGGATGGGGCAAGAGAGAGAGAGAGAGAGAGAAGCATCAATGATCAGAGAGAACCATTGATTGGCTGCCTACACATGCCCCATCCTGGGGATCGAGACTGCAACCTGGGCACATGCCCTGATCAGGAATTGAACTGTGACCTCCTGGTTCCTAGATCAATGCTCAACCACTGAGCCACACCAGCCAGGCCATGGTTCTTTCTACCGTATCATTAAAAACACAGAGCAAACATTAAATTCAGAGCCAAATGTGTGTGTCAGGAGCACAGGTAGGGGGAGGGGGGAGGGGGAATCCTTACCCCTGTCCATCTACTGACCCAGCCGCTCCCGTGCCTCCTCCCGCACTCACTCGGAGGGCTGTTATCGGAGGCCACGTCGCTGCCCCTGGGCTGCGGGGCCTGAGCTATTCCTTCCAGATTGCCGGGGAAGGACACACTCGTTGGGTGAGCAGCCACTCTCGGGACCCTGCTGTCCTCTCTCCCCACCTGCCCCTCCGTCGTTATCTGTCAGTACACAGTCATTAGAGATGTGGCACGCTTGATAAAGATTGCCGCCCGCCCCGAGATGGAACTGCCCTCTCGGACGTGTCTAATTAAAGTGCTGATGGATAAGACGAGGCATCCCACCTGGACGGATGTGGGCCGGCCTCGCCCCTCCTCCGAGCACTCAGCCTCTTCATTACAGGCGGCGAGGGAGAGAGATATAAAGGACCCCAGGAAATGCTCCTACAAACCAATCAATACGTCCTTTTGTGTGTCGTGACAGGGCACGAGGCACAGCCTTTTTGAACCGCTCCCGGAGCTGCAGAGGCAGCCGCGCAGCTGGAAGGGCCCTGGCCTCGGGCTGGCCGGGCCGGCTGCTCCTCTGCTCCATCCTGGCCCTGATCGAGGGATGCTGGACCTGGGAGCCGGGGGACCAGCTGGATTTCCCTCCAGGCCCACTTCCTCCCAACAGCACATGAAAGGATTCTAGCTGGGCCTGTCTGCAAGGTGTCCTCCACTCACCCTGAAGCAGCCTGAGGTTGGGTGGGCATGGACGTGGACATTTGAGGGGCACCTGGAAGCCAACGAGGTGCAGGTGGAAGGGGAGAGGGGAGACATTTGTGGCCACTCATCAGGGGCCAGCACGTGGCTAAGGACTTCCATCATCGCATTTCATCCTCACAAGCCTCACAAGGCAGGTGCCGTGGGTACCCCCATGTTGGAGGCGGGGAAGCCGAGGTGTGTGGGGGGGTGAGGTTACTAGCCAAGGTCACGGAGCTGCGAGCTACCGCTGGCTGCCAGCGTCCATGCTGAGGCCCACGAAGCTGCGGAGGGAGGGGGGGCACTGGCCCAGCTCGCGGCACCATCCTTGGGGACACAGAGGTTACGTAAAAGGAGTGTTTTGTTTTGTTTTTAAAAATATATATTTTATTGATTTTTTTTACAGAAAGGAAGAGAGAGAGATAGTTAGAAACATCAATGAGAGAGACATTGATCAGCTGCCTCTTGCACACCCCCCATAGGGGATGTGCCTGCAACCAAGGTACATGCCCTTGACCAGAAACGAACCCGGGACCTTTCAGTCCGCAAGCCAACGCTCTATCCACTGAGCCAAACCGGTTTTGGCATGTAAAAGGAGTTTTAAGGACCTAGAAAGATACATAAAAAATTCAGGACACTCATCACGGTGGAGGCGTTGGAACATAATGCAGCTGAGGGATGGGCACAGAGGAGCCTTTCACTTGTCCAAAAGGGCAATTCCATTGCTAAGACATAAAGCATAGATCACAACAGATTATCAGTTGTCAATTTTGGGGTGGTGGATACATACTATATCCTGTAGTATTTTTTTTTAATGCTGTCTTCTATAAAAAAAAAAAAAAAAAAAAAAAAAAAAAAAAAAAAAAAAAAAAAAAAAGCAAGCAACAGCAGGAACCGGTTTGGCTCAGTGGATTTGGAGCATTGGCCTGCGGACTGAAGGGTCCCGGGTTCGATTCCGGTCAAGGGCATGTACCTTGGTTGCGGGCACTTCCCCAGTAGGAGGTGTGCAGGAGGCAGCTGATCGATGACTCTCTCTCATCGAGGTTTCTAACTCTCTGTCCCTCTCCCTTCCTCTGTAAAAAATCAATAAAATATATTTTAAAACACACACAAACACACACACACACACACACACACACACACAGACCCCTACCCCCAAAGGAGAAACAGACTACACTCTTCTCTGGTGAAGTGGAGGAGAATACAGTAGGTGCAATCTTAGGAACCCGGCCACCGGGGCGGAGGTGCGCCCCCTGGCTGTGGGAGCAGCAGGTGCCGGGAAGGAGCCGCCTCTGACAGGTGCCTTTGATGTGGGTGGACCAACGCCTCATCGAGGCTCGCCTGGCAGGAGGGGCTGATACAAAGACGCCCACTGGGGACAGAGAGGCTGGCCAGCGGCGGCCAGCACGGCCCCCACCCCAGCACCCTGGCTGCTGGGGTGCTCTGTTTGCACCCACCCCAGGCCGCAGCCGGGACCAGTGCTTGCTGGAGAGACACACACCTGCCCCACCGAGTAAATAGGAGCGATTTGACTCGCTTTCTCTAACGGGCGGTAAGATCCTGACAAACCCTTTTTAATGCGTTTCTGGAGCAGGATGAAATTGTTCCATCGGAGAGCAGCCCCCCGGGAGGCGCCTTGAAGCTCCTTCAGTGAGAGGTAAAAATATGCCGATCAGTAATGAGGGGAGAACTGCGGGGACTGTAACACCATCAGAAAGAGGAGCCTCGGGCGGCTGGGGAATAGCCGCCCTTAGATCAGAGAGCGCGGCTGGCGGCGGGAAGGAGGGGACAGGGGCACGGAGAGCAGAGGCCGCAGGCTCCGCGGCAGGATGGCCTGCGCCTCGCGGCCGGAGTCCCTGGGAGCCCTGGGCCACTGGGTTAGGGACCCCAGGCGGGAGCAGGAGAAGCAGAGATGGGTCAGCACAAGGCTGGGCTCACTGACGTGCCCTCCGGAGAGGCCCCTCAGAACCGTGACCCGGACCCCAGAAGCCCCCAGGAAAGCCCGGGATGGACTGTGGCCCCCTTCCCAGGGCCGGCATGGGCACAAGAACTCTGCCAAGCCCTGTTCGGGGACACCCTCGGTCAAAGGCGGGGGTTGCAGAGGACAGAAACAGCCACCTCTGTGCCTTCGTCCTACCTGCTAGAGGTTTCCACAAACCCTCCAGCACGCCTGAGAAAGCCAGGGCCGCTCAGGGACCCCAGCTTCACGGAGAAAATCCTCTGCTTCCGCCCAGTGAGAGGCCACGTCGGCCTTCCTTGCCCACGGGGACCCGAAGCCTCAGCCCCAGTAGAGTCTGTGCCGCCTGGAGACTGGGCCTCCTGCCTGCCTGCCTCCGCTCACCCCACAGTGCGCTGTCTTGCTCAGGACTGTACCCTGCACCGGAACATGCTAGTGCACATGTTGGAACGCGTGAGTGAATGAAGAGTGAGGAGAGCCCAGGGGACAGGCGCCTCCTGCCGAAGAGCAGAGCCGGGGCAGCTACAGTCACTACCAAGCCATCAGGGCTGGCCTCTCCCCCCCCCACACCCCTTCCCCAGGCCCCCTGGATGGAAGCACGGGCTGCTGGCACCTGGCACCTCAGGGGAAAGGCAACGGGAAGGAGCCGGAGGTGCCAACTCTGAAGACGGTGACAGGGCAAGGAGGGCAGGGGGCCGGGGGCCTGAGAGGCCAGGAATAAGGGTCCTCAGAGTCGAAGGGCAGCTGAAAAGCAGGCACAGACTCAGGGGTCAGGAGCCGCTCATGGGCCTTCCTGCCCCTGCCCCGGAGACCAGCTGTCAGCCGCCCTGTCTCTATGAACCGTGTAAAACAATGTGGCTGTGGACAGCCTGGCCCCGGAGAGGCGCCCATCCAGGGCTTGGACGTGAGCCCTTGGGCTAGTCCCTTCCCATTCCGGGGCCTGGGTTCCCTTCCCCTGAGGGGGGTGCAGAGAGGACCTCTGAGGCCCCGGGGCTGCCATCCCAAGATTTCTGGGGCATGTGGTGCACAGCTTGGGCATACCCAGCAACGGTACCCTGTTAACTAAAAGGCAGCAAGCTTCTGCAAAAGGGGTGAAGATGCTCCTCCTGACCCGTTTTCTACCTGACAGGAGGCAGCCACCGGGTAACAGTGTGGCATGGGGCCCAGGCCCTGGGGCCAGACTGCCCCGGGTTATATCCCAGCTCTGGGCGACCGCAGGCAAGCGAGTTAACCTCCCTGTGCCTGACTTTCCTCTTGGATGAAGTGAGTTGGATAATAATACCTGGTCTGTGGGGTTGTTGTGAAGATTAAATGATTGTATTTCTTGTATTGGCAAGGTGCTTAGCCCCTACGTGCTTAGCACATAAGGAGCAGCTAATAAATGTTGGTGGTCGCTGTTATTAATTTATTGCACCTGAGAGGGGAGCTAGCCAAATCGCGGCTGGGATTTCATGGTGGTAAAAGGTCCAACCTAGGAACCAGCTTCACAAGCATAAAGCAAGGGTCCTGGCCGGTGCTTCTCAGTGGTTAGAGCACCGGCTAGCACATGAAGATTCCCAGTCAAGGACAAGTACCTGGGTTGCAGGTTCAATCCCTGGCCTTGGTTGGGGTGCATGCAGGAAGCAACCAATTGATGTGTCTCTCTCAAACTGATGTTTCTTTCTCCCCCTACCTTCCCTTCCACTCTCTCTAAAAATCAATGGGAAAAAATAGTCTCAGGTAAGGATTAACAAAACAAACAAACAAAACCCCACAAAAATGCCATAAGCAAAGGAGGTGACGGTGGCACCATCAGAGAATCAGCTAACTCTGAAACCAACCAGCCAGCAAGCACTTACTGAGTGCCTGCTGTGTACAGGACACAAGGGAGGATATAAAAGCGGCACAGGGTGCCTGTGGGCTTGTTGCATCTTCCCCACCCAACTGTAAACACTATGAAGGCAGAGACTGTGTCTGCGTCCTTTGCCTCTGTGGCTGCATACCCAGCACAGGGCCTGGCACATAGTAGGTCCTTCATAAATGTTAGTGGAATAAGTAGCCTGCGTACATTAAAGCACAACACTCCTTTTCACGTGCCCTTTCCATATGGTGAGAAGGTTTACAGGCTGACTGTTGGCCTTCCCCACTGGGCTGAGCGAGCAGGCACTGCAAGAGCAGGTGGGTGGACAGAAGGATGGTCAGAGGGCAGCAGAATTGCCAAAGGAGTGGGAAATGTGGGTGAAAAGGAGACGGGGAGACTGGGGGAAGGAGTTCATTCCTGTGGCTGACAATCAGGAAAGGAGACAGGATTCGGGCTGGGCCCGCACAGGATCGGGAAGAGTAAGGAGAGCACCGAGGCTGGCTCTGTGCCAAGCTGGTCACTAAACCAAACGGGCCAAGAGCAGCAGCTGCAGAAGGTGGTCTAATAGGGAACCGAGGTGTCGCCTCCGGCAGAAAGGGGCCCGTCAATCCCAGGTGCCACCAAGGGGAGGCCAGCCCCGATGGCACCCGGCCAGCTCTGGTGTGCCCATCCCAAGCCTGCTGGGGGCTCAGGAAAGAAGAATGACCCAGGCCGTGGAGAATGGGCAGGCGGATCTCTCAGAACCTCCATACCCACATCACCCAAAAATTCTTTTTTTCAAAACACATATTTATTGATTTCGGAGAGGAAGGGAGAGGGAGAAAGCACTATCAATGGTGAGAATCACTAATTGGCTGTTTTCTGCACACTGCCCACTGGGGACTGAGCCCACAATCCCGGCATGTGCCCCACCAGGAATCAAACCCTGGTTTAAAGGCTGATGCTCAACCACTGAGCCACATCAGCAGAGGCAAATTCTCTGTCCCTGCTGGGGGTCAGCCACATCTTAGGGAGGTGGTCAAGTCGCTACACCAGCTTCTCCAGCCCCAGCCAATGGGTGTCCAAGGGGTTCTGTTTCCTGCAACCCAGCAGCCTCTTCTGGCAGGGGCCACAGACCAGAGAGAACGACTTCCAGGGCCAGAGGCTGGGCCCCTAGCTAGACCTCCTCTGAAGTCGGGGAGCAATCTTGGCACCAGAATGGGGGATGTCTCCTGGGCTGGCAAGCCAGCTCCTCCTCCCCCTCCGAGTGGATTCTTGGAGGGGGCCAGCCAGCAGGGGCTGCCTCGCTGCAAATGACTCCCTTTGTCATTCTGTTTTGTTATGATTAAAAATGCATGTCGCAGGCGAGGCCCTGGAGTGGAACCCTGTTGAAAATTGAATCATTAATATTCTCCCTCCAGCTGATGCCCTGGCGCTTCCCAGGCGGCCGTGAACAGAGGAACTCAACAGTTTTGGAATCCGAAGGAGGAGAGGGAAGACAGAGGGGTGCATCCGGCCCCCGCCCAGGGCTCCTGCCCCATCGCTGGAGCTGGGAACAGGTGTCAGGCACAGTCTCCGCCCCTAGACGCCCCTCTGGTCTCCGAGGCTCTGCTCCTGGAGAGAAAAGGAGTCCATGCTCTTCAGGCTGGATGTGGTGCTCGCTGCCCCGCCGGCCCTCTCTGCTCCACACCTCCCCCCCCTCCCCAGCCCCAGCCTCCCCATCCTGCCCTCCGCTCTGCTTTCTGCCTCCACTGCCCTTCCTTCAGAGATTTTTCACGCTCTTTCTAATACTTCTTATTAATGACTGACATTTAGATAGCACTTCCTGCCTGCCAGGCATGACTCTATTTAGCTCTTTATGTTTATGAACTTATTGAATTCTCATAGCAACTCCAAGGGGGAGGTTCTATGACTACCCCATTCTACAGATGAACAAGCTGAGGCCCAGAGAGGTTCAGCACCTGGCCCACGATCACACAGCTAGTAAGTGGCATCCCAGGATCTCCCAGATCTCCCCACTTCCCCCACCCATCCCAGCCCATCTCACCCCCTCCCAGGATTCACCTGTGCCTCTGCCATGCTGTTTCCCCATCAGGCGACACCCGCCCTTCCTGCCTCTCTTCCTGTATTTCATTCTGGACAGAGACTCAGGTGCAGTCCCAAGCCCTTCACCTTGCTCTCTGCCGGTCCAGCCCACAGCTGCCAGGCCCAGTCCTCAGCCTCTTTCCCTGGAGGCCTGCTCACCGTGGGATTCAGGGCTTGCAGAGTGTGCCGGGACCGAGCAGGGGCAGCCCCATCAGCCTTATTCCAGGGGCACACTCAGCCCCAGCTCAGCCTATTGCAGGGGCACATGAGGCCTCTGTGGTCCCTGCAGACTTGGAGGGGTCTTTGAGTCGTCACCCATATCACTGTGCCAACAAAAGCATACGGCGTAGCTCTTTGGGGCATTCTAACTGGCACCTCTCTGCCAACTGTGCCCAGGGGGGGATGACAGCCAAGGTCCAGGAGTCCCTGGGACTGCAGCCCTTGGGGAGGCAGAGGCCTGGCCCCAGGGACCCCACCACATAGCCTTGACCCCAAGGCCGCTGGTCTGCAGCCCCCAGGCCAAGGTGGGTAATGGAGCACACTCTTCCCGGCTGCTCCCAGCACATGGGGAGTCTGGACTCCTCGCAGCTCAGGTGGCAGCTGCCAGGGGCTGGCCAGGCTGTCTCTCACCCGGGTGGGAAGGGGGTGCAGAGCCAGTGGTGGAAGGGGAGGTGCACGTGCATCATTCATTGGCTCTTTTTCCCACCCTTTTGCCCCAGACCCTAACCCCACCCCACTCTCAGCCCCACTGTCCTCTCCCCCTCCCCTGCTTCCCTCCCCCACCCCCATTTCCCCAAGGACAAGCAAAGTTATTACAATAACGAATTAGCCAGCCGCGTACTGCCGCCACTGGCGAAGACAATTATCCCCGCCGCACCTCCCCAGCCGCGCCTGGCTCCCGCATAAAGACAGGCTTTTGGGGCCGTTTGTGCTTTGATTGGAAATGAAGAGATTGCTAATTAGGGAACACCTGCTGGGACCGGGGCTGGCAGGAATGAAGGCAGGGGCCATTTGAGGCGGGACCCTGTGCCTCTGCCCTGGCGCCTCAGTCTATGTGCCCACTGGGTTGGGGGGAGACGAGAAGAAGGAAAGAGAGCTGGCACCACATGAGCACCCCAGTGATTTAATCCGACTCTCCGTCACCCCCCTCTCGAAGCCATAAGACAAACCCAGACGTTTTATGGAGCTTTTCACCTTTTAAGGGATGCCAATTTGTTTACGGGCGGCTGTACTTCTGCTTGTCTTTGCCACGTTTGGCGGCTGAGCTGTGCACAGCTGTCTCCAGCGGAGCCACCAGCATTGCGGAGAGGGAGGGATGGGGATGGGAAGTTCACACAGAGGTGACCTGAGGGCACCAGGACCGCCCAGTGGCAGGGACAGTCAGGAACATGAGGGTGAAGGGGATTTAAATCTGAGATTGACTCCATTACGAATTCTTGGGCCCATAACCACTTCCTTTCCTTAACTCCTTCCTGGGCCCCGGGAAAACAAGCTCATGGGTGGTCTGTGTCCCAAAATGAATAGCCAGTTTTTATGCTGCAGTTGATGGGGCTTGGTGATCAGAAATATTTTCTAAATACTGTGGTCAAACACTGTTCAAAGAGCCCCCTCCTTACCTCCCTCCCCCAGCCTCAGACCCTGTCACCAAGAGGATGCTGAGTGCTCACTCCCCTCACCACCTGGCTTTTCAGTCATTGCTCCTGTCTGAACTGGACTCACAAAAGTGTATTGAGCAACTATTGTGTACACCGAGGATCACATACACACACACACACACACACACACACTCACACACGCACTTTAGGGCATTCTTTTGAATATTTGCCCACAGATCCTGACTCAGATCTCAGCCCTGGTGGGAAGACAGGTATCTATAATAATAAAAGCATAATATGCTAATTAGACAGGACAGCCAACAACTTTCTGGATGTCCTTCCGGATGAAGTTGTGGCTGTGGGGGCCAAGGTAGAGGCAGTTAGGGGTGATCAGGCAGGCAGGCAGAGTGGTTAGGGGCAATCAGGCAGGCAGGCAAGCAGTTAGGAGCCAGCAGTCCAGATTGCGAGAGGGTGCAGACAGGGCTGAATTTCGTGCACTGGGCCTCTGGTATAACTCTAACTCAGGGCGGTATGGAAGGGGCCCCAGAGCACATGTGTGGACCATGACAGAGAAATGACTTCCACCAGAGGAGATGTGAAGGAGGGCTTTTCTGGGAAGGGGATGATCTAGCAGACGTGTAAATGTGTGTGTGTGAGCCCACACACAGAAGTGCGACCCAGGCCAGCCTTGGTCAGGAGATGGAGTGTTTCAGCCTGCTTGGAGCAGGGGACTCGAGGGCAGAGAAGGGAGGTAGAGGTGGGTGTGGAGCATGGGAGATGTGCTAAGGGTCCGGTGGGCCCTGGCCATGGAGGAAGGGTAGCATTGCACACACACTTTTGGAGGCTGCCTGCTGCCCTTGTGCACAGATTTGGGGGAAGGTATTGTCCAGAGTCACCCAGAACAGTGGTCGGCAAACTCATTAGTCAACAGAGCCAAATATCAACAGTACAACAACTGAAATTTCTTTTGAGAGCCTAAAACTGACTTCTGCGCATGGACCACAAAGTTTCAATCACCCTGTACGTGCATGCCCGCACGTGGTATTTTGTTGAAGAGCCACACTCAAGGGGCCAAAAAGCTGCATGTGGCTCACAAGCCACAGTTTGCTGACCACTGGCCCAGAAGATGCTGATCCTGGAACTTGTCTTAGCGGATTTAAGTGGCTTCCCATCCAGCACACCTCACTCCTGGGCCACCTCTAGAGGCTTCCTCTCTCCCCTCCACCTTCTACACTTCAGGTTTCTAAAGCACACAAGTTCCTTTGCCCTTAGAATGGAGCATTTGCTAAAACGCACAGAAAGTATCCCAGCAACCCCAGTTCACTGCAGGAGGCGCTCACGGAGTTCTGTATTGGCACAATCACTGGGCTGAGTGCTCTTACCACTGGCCTCAGTATTCCAACTTATAGAATGGGGAAGTACTCCTTGTTGGGGGTTTCCTGCAGCTTAATAGTCCACAATCCCACCAAGCATTGCACAGTGTCGGGATGCAGTTAAGAAGTGGTTAAAAGTATAGGTGTTACCACAAGTAGACCCTCACATATATGGTCAAATGATTTTCAACAAGGGCGCCAAGACCAGTCAATAGGAGGAGAAGTCTTTTGACAAATTGTATTGGGAAAACTGGATATATTCACATGTAAAAATAATGAAGTTGGACTCATACCTAACATTATATACAACATCAAAATGGATCATAGACCTAAATGTAATCCCTAAGTGTACAAAACTCTTAGAAGAAAACATAGGACAAAACTTCATGACATTAGATCTGGCAATGATTTCTGGAATATGACATCAAAGGTATAGATGGTGAGAAACAAAAAGAGACAAATTGGACTTCATAAAAATTAAAAACTCCTGTGCACCAAAGGACATTATCAACAGAGTGAAAAGGCAAACTACAGAATAGAGAACCTACTTGCAAATTCTATGTCTGATAAGGCATTAATATCCAAAATATATGGATAACTCTTAAAACTCAACAACACAACAAACAACCCGATTAAAAAATGGGCAAAATACAGGAACAAATATTTCTCCAAAAAAGATGTATGAATGGCCAACAAGCACATGAAAAGATGCTAACATCACTAATCATTAGGGAAATGCAAATCAAAACCACACTGGGATACACTTCACATCCTTTAGGATGGCTCCTCTAAAAAACAAAATCAGGACAGAAATAAATGTTGGCCATGATGTGGAAAAATTGGAACCTTTGTTCTCTGTTGGTGGAAATATAATATGGTACAGCCACTGTGGAATACAGTATGGCATTTTCTCAAAAAATTAAAAATAAAGTTATCACATGATCCAGCAATCCCACTCCTGTGATAAATCTGAAAGAATGGAAAGCAGGATCTCAAAGAGGTATTTATATACATGCATCATAGCAACATTATTCACAGTAGCTGAAATATGGAAGCAACCCACGTGTCTATTGGCAGGTGAATAAATAGGCAGAATGTGGTCTAAACATACATACAGTGGAATGGAGAAAATTCCGATACATGCTACGATATGGGTAAAACTTGAGGACATTACACTAATAAAATAAGCCAATCAGGTTGAAAAGGCTTTGCCAAGTGCTGGCACCGGCGAGGCAATGTGAGCCTCTGGTACTGAAGGACAGTGGGCGCTCTGCCCATCCGGCCGCCAGGATGGGCCCCGAGAGAGACAGAAACACAGGCCCCCAAGGAGCTGAAGGCACAGCTGTGAGGTCACCCAGCCCAGGTCTGGGCTCCCCCAGCCCAGGCAGCTGCCAAAATCTGAGGATGGGCCCCGGGGGCTGGGCTGGTGCTGGGTCCAGGCATGGTGGCTCCAGCAGATGGTGGCCCGTGCACCCAGGGAAGTGAACGTGCCAGGCGCTGGGAAAAGCCGCTGGCAAGAAGGGGCTTTCTTCCCTTCCCCGTGCATGGCACAGAAGAGAGGAAAGCAGTGTAGCCTTTAAAAGTGCCGTGGGGTCTTGTCGTGGGGTAGAGGAGACGTGGAGCATCGTGTGGTCTCAAACACCTTACAAAGCAAACCTCAGCTCTATTCTCTTCCCAGGTCTACAATCAAATTCTTCAGTCAGCAAGGATTTGGACGGAACTAACATTGTTAGTATCCGAACGCCCTCCACCGCGCTGAGTTTGTGACCATGAAAACCCTGCGCATTGTCCTTGAGTTGTGGCCACCGCGCCAGGAGGAGGGCAGAGCTCCCAGCCCACCCCAGCGAGCACACACTTCCAACGGCCTCGTCTCATCCTCACAGCCACATCACGAGGCTGGGTTTGATCGTCCCCTTTGCACGTGGGAGGAAACAGAGTGCAAAGAGGCAGCTGAACTGGCCTGAGACCACAAAGCAAAGATGCAGCAGAGCCAGGACTTGCAGCCAGGTTTCTCAAAGTTTCTTCTTTGTTTTGACAGGGCAGGCGGAGCGCAGAGAGGTGCCGAGGACAGGCTAGTGAGGGCGTTCTGAGCGGCTGCGTGAGGACGTGCCCAGCAGCTTGCACGCAGAGTGAACGCACATATCCATGAGCATGGAGCGTGTGCTCTGGGCACACAGAGACGTTGTGGGAAATTGAAATGGATGCTGGCCATGCAGAATGGAGCTCTTCACTCTTGGGCTTTATATTGCTAAGGCTCCACACAGAGCCAGGAAGCAGGTAACTTAACTTCAAGATGTGGTTGGGAATAGGGCTGGGGGAGGAAGCATGGTGGCTGTATTACAAGTGGGTGGAGGAGAGGAAGGGATTGAGTGGGACAGAGGAGCTCACACAGGGAGAGGCTCAAGCCCCGGGGGACTGGGATGAGCTGGGCAACCTGGACCCACTGGGCCAGCGTGCCTTCAGGAGCCTGACCCTAGCGTTTTCAGAATTGGGCACCAAGCCCTACTGGGTTGTTTTTTTGTTTTTTTGTTTTTTAATATATTTTATTGATTTTTTACAGAGATGAAAGGAGAGAGATAGAGAGCTAGAAACGTCGATGAGAGAGAAACATCGACCAGCTGCCTCCTGCACACCCCCCACCGGGGATGTGCCCGCAACCAATGTACATGGCCCTGACTGGAATCGAACCTGGGACCTTTCAGTCCGCAGACCGATGCTCTACCACTGAGCCAAACCGGTTTCGGCTGGGTTGGTTTTTTAATAGAGGTCCCCTGCACAAAATTCATGCAAGAGTAGGCCTTCCTGCACCTGTTTCCCTCTGGCACCCGGAATCCTGGCTTCCTGCGCAGCCCCGGCCTCGTCCGGAAGGTTGTCTGGAGGTAGGTCTGGTCTAATTAGCATATTATACTTTTATTATTATAGAGTTTAATTGATTTCAGAGAGAGGAAGAAAGAGGAGAGAGGGATAGAAACATCAATGATGGGAGAGAATCATTGATCAGCTGCCTCCTGTACACCCCCTACTGGGGTCAAGCCCACCCAGGTATGTGCCCTGATCGGGAATTGAACCATGACCTCCTGGTTCATAGTTTGATGCGCAACCACTGAACCACACTGGCTGGCTGGGCCCTACTGGTTTAGTTTTGAGATGTGGACTATAGAGCGGGCCAGGCTTGAGTTCTTTGGTAAAGCCATCTTTACC
Source organism: Pipistrellus kuhlii (assembly GCF_014108245.1). Lineage (NCBI taxonomy): Eukaryota > Metazoa > Chordata > Mammalia > Chiroptera > Vespertilionidae > Pipistrellus > Pipistrellus kuhlii. The sequence goes on from NW_023425404.1 coordinate 10,601,239, forward strand.
GTTGTGCAGGTCCCAATGCCCTCGGTTAGGCTCGTGTGGGAGCCCATGTTCCTTAGGCTGAAAACTGGAGATCCAAGTCTTGCAGGTTTGTCTCGGTGTGGCCATCAGATGCAGTAATGCACCGAGCCTGGCCCCGCACCCTAAGCCTGGTCCTGCAGCACACGTTCCCTCCCCTGAGTACTTGCCATCTCACACACATCCCTTCCTTTTTCTTGAGGCAGCCAGACAGGCTAAGCCAAGTACAAGCATCAGGGACCTCCCCTTCCTCAGGCCTCCTCCATCTAATTTCAAACTCCAAAGAGCCAGGCCGGTGGCCACTTATAATAAATGCCGCCTGGGAACAGGTGATGCCTACATGCCCCATGCTGGCCTTTGGCAGAAGGCAAACCACAGGCCAAAAGGAGGCTCTCAATCCCATCAAAGGGGCGCAGAGGGAAGCCACCCTCTGCAGCAGAGGAGGAGGCTGTGTCTTACTTCGTTTCCGGCTCCCACAGAGTGAAAGCAAGAGGTGCGAGCGGCTCTCTCCCTCTGGCTCCGGTGAGCTTAACCCAGCAGGGAAGGGCCTGACACAGCTACGGACACTGGCATCTTTAGGGGCTTGACTAGGTAACCAGCCACCCCAGGTCCTGGTGCTGCTTCTAATGGCTCTCCCTGGGCTGGTGCATCCAGGGGAGCGATGGGAGCTCATTGTCCAATTCCAGGTGGCCATGGAGCGGGAGAGACAGGCCCCCCGAGGCTCTGCCTCACAATCTCTGCCACAGATGCTGCAGGCCCACTCAGATGCTCAGAGCCGGGGCCCCCTGTGTGCACTCCCCCAGCAGCTGAAGCCTGCAGCCTTCTCGGGGATTTGCCCTTGACCACTAGGAGCCGCCGGGATCCAGAAGGGCCTGGAGTTGACTCTCTCGCCTCAGGACAGTTCTCAGCCAATGGCTGGGTGGCATGGGGGCCAGCATGCCTGCATTTTTGCCTCAAGTCGGAACAACTCTGTGGTGGTGTTTATGCTCCAGAGCCCCGCTGGGATCAGGCTGAAGCTAGACCCCAGCAGAGTCCATGCCCTTACCTGGCTCCCTCCGCACCCGCTCCTTCCTCACTCTCCTCCAGGTTCCTCCAGTACCTCTCTTGCCAAGAACTGGGGTTCAGCCTCTACCTCCAGGGATACTGGCTGAAGACACTCTTCTCCCCAGTCTCTCAGGAGTCCTCCCCAGAGAGCCAGGGTGACAGGCACATGCAAGTGGAACCGCCAACCACCACCTCGCAGAGGCATGTGCACACCCACAGGGGAATCCAAGGCCCGCGGTGCCAGCGCCAGTGTCAGTGGGGAAACGGGGAACCTCCAGCTTCTGATTCGCAAAGGCCTGGGTGAGGAGAGCGAGCGCCTGTTCTTCTCTGTGCCAATCGCTCTGGGAGCCAGCACCTGGGCCAAGGTGACCCTGTACCTGCCCTACCCTTGCCCCATGCAGTTGGGGACCCCATGGCCTCCATCTCCACAGGCACAATGACAGTCACACCAAACAAGCTCCTCTCCCCCTCACTCCCTGCAGGAGCACTTTTGTCTTTTCCCCGAAGAAGGGACGCAGAGGACTGAGCTCTCAGACAAAGTCCCCAAGGAAAGCAGGTACTTCAGAGGCAGGAAATGTCCCCACTGAGCTGTCAATCACCTAACACTGTGGTCCACATGCGGCTCTTTGGCCCCTTGAGTGTGGCTCTTCCACAAAACACCACGGCCTGGGTGAGTCTATTTTGAAGAAGTGGCGTTAGAAGAAGTTTAAAAAATGTGGCTCTCAAAAGAAATGTCAATCGTTGTCCTGTTGATATTTGGCTCTGTGGACTCATGAGTTTGCCGACCACTGATCTAACATGTTGAGTGTGACACTGAAGCTTAGGGAAAGGGACATTGCTAAACCGTGGGAATCCTATCCATGACTATCAAGTATCCATAAGCATTTCTCGGCCAAGGGCAGGCGAGGGACCCTTACTGCGCCGCCCACTTCATTCAGGAGGCAGACCACAGGCTGCGAAGGCCCCTGAGAGGAAGGGAAGCCGGAGGAAAGGCAGAAACCTGGTTAACCCATACCCGCTGAAGGTCACAAACAGGGAGAATATACACTTTGCCCTAACTAGTCAGCACATGCTGAGCTCCATCCAAGGTGGAGAGAGAGCATAACTCTCCCGGGGGTGGTGATTGGCATCCCGAGAGCCAGGGTGGGTGGAGCAAGAGGAGACAGGGCCACAGGAGACTGGGAGAGGCTGTGGCATTGGCGAGGGCCCCTTGTCCCAGCCTCTCTCTCTTCATGAGAAATCTGTGTGGTGGATTACTCCTGGCACAGCCCACACAGGAGCGAAGGACACGCATGGTCCAGTAAGATATTGGGGTGCCACTGGTGACAGGAGGGGGGATGGAGCACAAGTGTCAAGTTAATACAGCAGACGATGCTCTCAAAACACAAAGTCAGAGAAGATGAAGTGTGGAAAGTGTGTGGTGGCAAAAGGACAACACAGGAAATGAAAAGGGATGCCAATATGGCCCATGGATGGATTGAGGTGGGAAAGGCTGAGGACAGTGGGGGGTGGGGAGCAGGAAAGCACAGTCTTATCCAGGCAGGAGCCAACAGGACCACACGTTCTGAAAGAGGAACCCACGTCACAGTGGCTTTTCGCCCCTTGTAGCCACAGAGAAGGCGTACCTTTCACCAACTGGGTTTCCGGCACCTTTGGAGGGATGTTAGACATTGACTTGGGGAAATGCAAAGACTGGGTAATTGCAAAGGAGAGCTAAGTGTGGTTAACAGGGAACTCACTGGACAAAGCACTCGTGGGGCCATGTTTACGAGGGAGCAGGGACTCGGGGACCCAAGCTACAAGTGGTAGCATCCCCTGTATGGCTCTGTTTAAGGGAATCCCGATACTTTTCAGAGATTAGCAAAGGCACTCACTTTTTTTTTTGTTTGTTTGTTTTTTTAATATATTTTATTGATTTTCAACAGAGAGGAAGGGGGAGGGATAGAGAGCCAGAAACGTTGATGAGAGAGAAACATCGACCAGCCGCCTCCTGCACACCCCCTACCGGAGATGTGCTCGCAACCAACGTACATGCCCTTGACCGGAATCGAACCTGGGACCCCTCAGTCCGCAGACCAATGCTCTATCCACTGAGCCAAACCAGTTTCGGTGACTCTCACGTTTTGCAAACACAGGACCAAGTTCAATGACACTGGTACCAAAGGGCGTTGGGGTGGCTTTTGTGGCTGCCTGTGTGCACTGAGCTCCGTGGCATATTGCAGAAGGTGACATACAGGTCATCCCACTCACTCCCTGGCGGCCTGAAGCAAGAACCCCCACCCCAGGGCCTGTGTCGCTTCTTCTGTGAAATGGGAATGATAGCAGCACTGACGCCGTTCAGCCATTGCAAAGGCCAGAGACAAACTGTGCCGAGTTTTCAAACACCACGGGCCCTCGGTCAGTGCCTCCTTCCTGCTCCCGCACCCGGAGAGGAGCTGCAGGGGTGGGCATGTGAGGGAATCGAGCCACCAGCAGGCGCTGGGGAAACAGTGTGAGGAAGCAGGGAAGGAACGTGCAAGGGAATGCCCTGGTTACATACCAGGTGACACCATGCGGTGTTACTGTCATCGGGGACAAAATGCAGAACCGTTCCCAATATGGCACCCAAGAGAGACTCCGCAGGCTTTTTAAGGCTTTAAAGTCATAGTGTGGTTTTGGCCGCAATGTGAAAGCTCCTGGTTAAAGAAAATATGAGATTTTCGGGGAGAGAGAACAAAGCATGTCCCCAGGCTCAGTATGGAAATGACAGCGACCCAGGCCCCCCAGAACTGTGCAAGTCCAATCGTAGGAACTGCTCTTCTGGGGAATTTTGGTGGAGGACTAGGCAAGGCCCCAGATCAAGGGTCCAACATATAAAGGAATCCCTTTATCCGTTTTGTGAAATGGCAAAGGCAGTTGCGAGAAGGGGAGCGAGGGATCCAGGGAAGTAGACTTCAGAACGTAGGGGAGGGTGTTTTAGAAATAAGTTAGGCACAGTGAAAAGAATCACCATACAATGATTAATGATAGAATCAAGGCCAGTTAGTCAAAAATAACAAAAAAATCTTTACCAGGAAGCACATAGAGACCCAGAAAATGGATAAGGGATACTTTGTGCTCTGAGGGCTCTTTATTTAGCAAGTCTGCAAATGCCATATTTTTAAGTTAATGGGGTCTGATGGAGAGAGGGGAACACAGGACAGAAATAGACAGCACGATGGTCATGTAGAGAAGCAGGCATGGCCCTTGGGGGATAATGTCATTCCTCAAAGGTGTTTCCAGTGGGTTTGTTTCAGGCAGCTCAATGCACATATTATCGCGAGAAGATTGTCCAGTTCACACCATGGAGGCGCCACCCACCACCTCCAACCAGGGAGGGAGGTCACCGAGGGTTCAAACTGAAGCCAGGCCTGCAGCATGTCCGGAAGCAGCAGGAGGGTGGCCCTTACCCGTGCCTACTTCTTTCACTAGTGCATCCACAGGCAGGTTGTGCCCAGCCACCATGCTGGGTAACGGAGCTCCCAGCCCCATGCACAGAGCCTTCATTCTGGAGGAGACCATCAGGCTCACAGCTGTGATACAGGATGACCACTGCCTGGGAGGAAGCTCAGCGCTGGACCCAGTGGAGCACTTGGAGGCTACCTAGCCTCGACAGGTAAAGAAACAGAGGCAGGGGAACGTGAAGTGTCTGGGACGGCCATCGGGCGGTGGCAGAGCTGGAACAAGAGCTGGGGGCTTCAGGAAGCTCAGCTAAAGGCTTGCTCAGTACACTGCCATAAGAATTCATTTTATTTGCATACGCAGTGTCCAACTACATCCATAGAATGTCATACTCCAAGGTAATATTCTGATTTTTTAGCAAATGGATCCCAAAGATTTCATTCTAGTTCACCCAATGCTGTGCACCTGCCCCCATTCCCCATCTTCAATGATTAGGCAAATTTAAGTGGGGAAGCAAGCAAGTGAGGAGCCCGAGGCAGCCAAAGCAAACAGGGGCACTTGGCAGGAAAGGGAACAGAATCCTATTTAATAAAGAGGGATATGCTAATTGACCTTCACACTGTCACAAAGATGGTGGTGCCCACAGCCAATAAGGAGGGAATATGCTAATTAACTGTCCTGCACTCAAATATGGTGGTGCCCACAGCCAATAAGGAAAGAATGTGCTAACTGACTGCTCCACCCTCAAAGATGGCTGTGCCCAGTCCCAGCAGCCCAACCGGGGCAGCAGGCGAACAGAAAGACTGGGCCCGCCCCCAGGCCCACCCGGCCACTCCACATGCCCGCCTCCAGAGTCTCCCAGTCCCCTCAGCCCCACAGCCGCCCAGGGCCGGCCTGAGGCACAGGCAAGCCTTGATGACAGCTGCCCAGCCACTTAGGGCCACCAAGGCTCAGGTAACCAGGGCCACTGAGGCTCAGGTAACTTGTGCTGCCGCCACAGTAGCAGCAACAGAGGTGTGATGGGGTATCATCTTCCCCTAATCACCGGGTCACCTCCCGCCCCTGAGGGCTCCCAGACTGTGAGAGGGGGCAGCCCAGGCTAAGGGAGCCCCCCTCTAATGCATGAATTTTCATGCACCAGGCCTCTAGTACTCTAATAAGCATGACTCCTCCTGTCCGGTAGCTGGTCTTTCTCATTCCCGTGCACACCTTGTGTCAGATCCCTAGGCAATGAGTGGCATCTTCTGCATGTTTTAGGTCCCATCTCTAGAATTTTTCTGAACACCCTTCGCGTATCAATGCTGCTGGCTGTCCTAATCCACCAAGTCTCCTCATTAGAGTAACTTGGCTTTGCTTTGAAATGTCTGTATCTAAGAGCAGAGATCTGGGTGAAGATTTTGGAAGAGAAAAATGCCACTGCCATATTTCTGTTGCCCATGAATAAATCCTGAACTTGTAGGGACTGGTAGTCACCTCCTGATCTTTCCCCCTTGGGGCTAACAATGGTGGTTGGGTCCCTCTGGCTTCCAAAAGAGCAACAGCAGATGAGCATCTGAAGGCAGAATTAAGTCATTACATGAGGGTATTCTCAATTGAGTGCCCTGGAGTGAACAGTAATCACACTTTCCTTCAAGATCACTCTCAGCCCAAGCCAGGGAGAGAGGAGAGCCATGGGTGGCTGGCCACAGTACCCTTACCATGCACTTGTGGCCATAGATACACAGGCTGGTCACAAGTCCTGGGTTTGGAATTTGCCCCTAAGAGCTGAAGTTGCTGCTACAAGTTCCTTGAAATATACAAACCACCCATTTCCCCCGAGGCATTAGAAATTGTCCTTACCTCTTCCCATTCTTCTTTCCTTGCTAAGTACTCCCTGAGATGCACCATCAAGTATGTGGAGAACAAGCAATCCCTGCTTCGTTAGCTCAGTAACACTCCACCAAGAGGAGGAATTGGCCCTTGCAGAAAACGCACTCCAGTGACCCCACAACTTAGGGACACACAAGACAACCCATTTAAACCACTCCCATCCTTCCCACCTGGACTGGGACTTCAGCAGCCAGGCTGTGAAGAGATTTCCATGAAAGGGGAAAGGCTCGGCCAGATCACTCCAAACCCAGGCAGGCACAGGGGGGTGCTCACTTGGTTTGGGGATATGGAAGTGCAGGGAGTTATGGAGAGCCGGGGTATATATTTAAATCACCTCTAGAGCAGCACCTTCTGCCACATTTGTAAGCTGTCCAGGGAGACTGCGGGAGGAATGCAGGGACTTTGAAAGTCTCCTCTCTCCTGGCCTTTTTGGCATGGAGTCCTAGAAAATGCTTACAACAGCCATCACCATCATCAACAGCAATGGCGTCTAGAGTTCATTGTCTAGCAGGCACTGTTCGAGGGCCTGGACATGGGTCTCATTGAACCTGCACTGCAACTCCGGAGGAAGGTGCTCAGCACACCCATTAGGCAGATGAGGGTTAAAGGATAACAGTGGGAAACTTGCCCACGGTCACAGCTAACACAAGGTGGACATGGACAGGTCCAGGATCATGGCGGTGAAGCCCACTTCGTCACCACCCAAACTACTTCATGGAAATCACAGTAAAGGAATGCGTGCGCTCTGATTCTTCTTTTAGCCCCATGCCAATCGCATGACTTACTCAGAGCAGGTTCAGTCTCCTCTGTGAGTGGAAAAAATTAAGGTGCGGAGAGACTAAGGACTTGCTGCGGTCACCCTGTTGGGAAACTGTCTCCTGAAATCCCACCCATGCTCCTTTCTTTAGAGCAGGGATAGGGAACGTCTGGTCTGTGGGCCCCATAAGACCGGAGAAATCATTTGGCCTGGCCCTGCAAGGCATGAGGGGTGAGTTAATTAACTGTCTGGCCAAATAGAGCAGGTTAATGTTTAAGTTGATAATTTTGTATGGCCCGAGAATGATGTTACAGATATCCAAATGGGCCTTGGCAGGAAAAAAGGTTCCCCACCCCTGCTTTAGAGGCTGCCAAAGGGCTCTGAGCATGCCCAGAGGGATAGCACCCTGGCCTGGGGCTTCTCCAGCTGTGCAGAAGCCCGATGTGACTTCTGGGGTGGTGAATTGTGGGGAGGAGAATATTAGGACCACAGAGATATGAAGCTGTGGTCTCTAGGAATCAAAAACAAAACAAAAAGGCAGTTTATAGATTTGGTTTTGAACAAGAAGTTCTGACGGGTTCTCTGCTCACCGCCCAGGTGTACCTACAAACAGGAGAGGTGAGGAGAGAGAACAAACCGAGAAGAAAGTGATGGGTAATAGGGACTGATGGATGATGGTGAAGTCGTGAAGCCCAAAGCCTCGGCTGCTGACCTGTGGTTACTGGCTATGTTAGGATTACAACGTACCAGGCCCACATTGAACAAGTTCTGAAATGTAAACTTTCTGAGCTGGAGGGTCCAAGAGATTGCTCCCCAGCCCTCAGGTTATGATTAAGGGAACTGAGGCCCCAGTAGTGTGTGTGCCTCAATTGCCACTGATCTGGGGTGGCTGGGTCCATGCGCCTGGTCCCTGCCCCTCTGTCCCCGGAGCCACAGATAAAAGCAGCCCTCAGCATCGGGCCTCCCTTCAGGGGACTTCGTCTTTCAACTCTTTACTTCACAATAATTCTAGATTCACAGGGAGCCGCAAAGAAAACCGATAGGGAGGCCCTCGCACCTCCATCCAGACTCTCCCAGCTGACTGGTCCACACATAGTCCTCACATAACCGCAGGTGTACCAAGACTTACCTAGGAGTGAACAATCCATGACCTTTCTTTCTCAGATGTTATTCTACCCTTCTGGCTGCCATGAACCCTAAACACACACACACACACAGACACACACACACACACACACACACACACACACGGGGCCCAATCAGCAATAATTTCACTCCTGAATATTGCTAGAAAGATCACTAAGCCAAGCTAATCAATGGCCTGAGCCAGCCACCGACCCCAAGAGATGCCCCGACTTTTCACTGCTATCCTTTAACCCTTGGCAGCCTGAGTCCCCATCCCCTGCCTTCCAGAAGAGAGCAGAAACATTGTCTGAGAAGAAGCCAGTGTCTAGATAACATTTCTATCTCGCTGCTATTCAAAATCCTTGTCTGCGCTAATGGGAACAGACACTTCAGAAGAAAGGTCCGCCTCTTATGTGGGCCCCCGGGACCAGAGAGGGGAAAGCAATAGGAAGAGCAGAGCCCCTAGAGGGTGGGGACAGCAGAGGAGGTGGGTGCAGGGGAGAGGGTGGCAGATGAGGGAAATGGTCACAGTTTAGCCATTAAATTTGACACCTAATTAGACAAAGCTTTTTACTGAATAGAATAAAATTCCTGGGAAGGTTTGCGTACATCCAAATGAAGGACACACCTCATTTTTCCTTTTTCTGGACCGAGGAACATGGGAGCAGGAGGGGCAGAGAGGGAAGGGTTGAGTAGGGGTACCTCCAACTCTACAAGGGAGAGCAGAGTGGGGAGGGAGGAGGACACAAGCACCCGCTTAGCAGGGGGCGCTGTGATTCCCTTCCCACCCTGCCGCAGCCAGGAGGTGAGTGGCTTACAGGTGGGGGAAGGACAGCCGGGTTCAGGCCTCACAGCCCAGCATCCCCACACAGAAACTCAGGGGGTGAGGGACTGGGACCAGAGGATGCATCTCAGACACTCTCTAGCGGCTCGCTTGGCCCTTGGATTCATTTGTCAAGCGGCCATGTTGAGAGAGAGGAGGACGGAGCTGCCAGCTGCTGGTTCACAGCCGGGGCTGGTCTGGCTGCCCTGGGGCAGAGCCCACACTGCCCTCTGAGAACGGGGCGGCTGGGAGTGTGGAGGGAGTCGGAGACCCAGGAGCGAACATGTTCATGGCTGCCAGCCAGAGCCGACCAAGTCAGGCCTCCTTCCCTGACTTAGGGCTGCTAACCAAACCCTCCGCTTTCCCAAAGGGGCCGAAAAGCCCCAAGTTCTCTACACCTTCGGGAGGGGGTTCCCCATATGCCTTGGTCTCTGGCTTCTGGATGGCATCGCCGTGGGAGGCAGAAGCTGGAAGTCTGGCTAGCACAGGACTCTGCTGGTCAACATTTCGGAAAAACAGCCTGTTGTGGGCAGAAGGCTTGCGTCCTCCCAAAGTCCCTATGCCGAAGCCGTAATCCCCACGTGGTGTTTGGGGGCGAAGTCTTTGGGAAGCAAGTAGGCTCAGATGAGGTCATGAAGGAGGACCCCATGATGGGATCAGTGTCCTCCTAAGAAGAGGAGGAGCCCAGCGCTGAGCTCCCTCCATGCGAGGACACGGCCAGAAGGAAGCCACTGGCACACACAGAAGGGCCTTGCCAGGACCCGCCACGCCAGCCCGCTGGTCCTGGGCCTGCCTCGGACCTGGGAGAGGATAAGGCTGTTGATGGTCACCTAGTCTAATGGCGTTTCATCATAGCAGCCTGAGCTCAGTCACAGCCCCTCAGTGGGAAGCATAGGGACCTACTGTCAGTGGTGTGACAGGGTGACTGCTCTGTGCCGAGCAAATGAGGGTGCTAGCACACTAGGCAAAGGGCTAACACATCACATGCACTTCCTTTTCCCAACAACCCACAAGGAAGGTTCTAGAATTATACCCCGGGTAGCAGATGAAAAAAACAAGACCTTTCAAGGGCCATGACCTCCAGGCTCACAGCTGAGAGGAAGCAGTGCTGGACTCTGAGTCCCGGTGTGTGATTCAGGGCATGATCTTCACTACCCCTGAGGGGCCCTGGTTAGAGCAGGAGGGCAGGAATGGTCAGCCGTCATCTGGGCTTGCAACGGGGAAGGAGATGTTGTCCGTGCTCAGGTTCAGCGGCTGGGGCAGTGAGGGAGGCCCACCGAAGACCCACATGGTGGGGGAGACCAGCCAGGGGCTCCGAGTTGCTGGTCACGAGAGAAAGGATTCCCAGGAAAGTTCCCATTGACGTGAGTGCTGCCTTGACACGAGAAAGGGCAAATGCAAGAGGTCACACAGGCACTCACAGGCCATGGAGGCACCGAGAGAAGATCCATGCCCAGGTCCTCAGGAAACAAAAAGCCAGGGTCTAGGAGAGAGACAGCCAGCTGTCGGAGGCCTCCCTGACCTCCTGGAGCAGGAAAAAGGCCCCAGGGACAGGGCCCAAAACTGCTCTCTTAGTGGGTGGCGGAACAAGGACACGTATCCTCGGAGCATTCAGAGTCTTCCCGCATGGGGACTCCTGCCCGTCCTTTACAAGCCGGAGAAGCCAACAGCACCCCAGGAGGCCCAGGGCAGTCCGGACAGCCATGTGGCTGGACTCTGCTCCATCCTCTACTGGACCACAGAGAACCGGGGGAGAGCAGCCAGAGCTCATCAGAGAACTTAGACTCCCGCCCTCCGTTTGCCGTGACTTTGCTTGACCTTGGCCAAGTCGCTCCTCGCCCTCTCTGGCAGGAGAACGGGGGTTCTCGACCTGCTTTCTCCTGGGCACAGTGAGCCAGATGGGCTTTGAAGTCTTCGTGGGCACAGAGCCCCGAGCAGAGGCAGCGGGAGACCCAGACCGAGCATGGAGCCAAGGGAGAGGCGGGCGTGTGGACATGTGAGTTTGCTATCATGGGGGGAAGAAGACCGTCCTCGGCATTTCACTGGCAGGATGGAGTGGGGACCATCCTCTCCCCCTACACCAGGCAGCAGGGGGACGCTCCAGCTGCTGGTAAATTGAGCCATACTCCTGCCTCCCCGTTCTCACCTCCAGACGGAGGAGGAGAATTGGTCTGGGGAGTTGCAGGCACACGGCCCCTCCAGGCCCATGGTGAACCGAGGACCCCAGTCTGCTGCCGGGGACTTTTCTCCGAGCACATCAGCAGCTGCCGCCGGCTGCAGAGCGTCTGCCACAGTTTCCATTTTCGCTTTGTGAACCGAGTCCCCTCCCGCCCCACCTTCCACTTTGCCCAAGTTGCACAGCAGCCTGAAAATGCTGATGGCTTAACTGGTTTAATTTTTTCCCCAGCAGCCCTGAGGGGTTTTAACTCTTTCCACCGGCAGAAACCCTGCTTTTGGAGTTGAATGTTTAAACTCTCACTGGGAGACTCATAAATATTCGGAGTCACTCTCTCCCTCTCTGTTTGATTAGGAAATGAGCCTTTAACTCAATGTAATCCCCAAGCCATTAACAAAAAAAGCCCTCAACAGCTTCACTATTAGAATTTCGCTCCTAACCCGCTGAGGATTGAATTAGATTAACATAACTACCCACAATCTGAGTTTATTTTCTGTGCCAGATAGAAATGTGTTTTTCAGAGAGAAGGGGGAGAAAAGGGGGGGTGGGAAGGAGAGAGCGCCGGAGGATAATGAAATGTAAAAATAGAGATAAGAAGAAGATGGACAGATACACTGCAGAAAGAAGGTGATGGGGAGAAAGGGCGGTGCAGGGTCTTGGGTTGGAAAATACTGCCAGCTGCCATTTTTTTTTTATTGGTGTGGTATTTGCAAAATTGTCTGAACAAGGGGAGCGCTTTGCAGTATTTGCAAGTCCTTCCTCCTGGAGATTGATGGTCCTCTGCACCTGAGCCTGCTGTATTCCAAACACCTGTTCATCGGCCCCTCTGTCCCCAGATTGGGAGGGGGCTGGGGCTGGGCATCCATGTGCTCAGGGGGAGGGAAGAGGGACTCATCAATGACAGCGCGTGCACACAGGCAACCATGCATGACATCCGGAGACACACACAGCAAGGACGGAATGGGTTAGCTCGCACAGAAGTCACAGACAGCCCTATGACCAATTGCATTTAAAAAGTCAGTTTGGAAAAAAAGATGAGTTTGCTGGGAGCTCAATCCACATAGAATTAATCGTTATTGAAGCAGAAAGTAAGTAATCAGAGGCTGTCTTATGCAAATATCTTGAGGTTTTCCCCCATCGCATCTCTATCACGGATCCCGAAAGGGGAAAACCCATATCCTGAAATGAGGAGGAGAGCCAGGCCCTCCATCACACTGCCAAACAAGCCCCAGTCCACCTGAACGCACCCCCAGGTCGCCAAGCAAAGGAGCAGCTCTCGCCTAAATATTCCAACCAATAGTCTTCCCTCTGGACCGCTAATTGCTGGTGAGAACTTGGAACTTGCTCAGAAATGCAGGCGTCTCTCCCGCTGCATCTCAGCCTGGGCCTGCAGGCTCCGGTGTACAGGTAGAGGGGGCGAGGGAAGGGTCTGCTCTCGTGTTGAAAGGTTAGAAAGTGCCCCTCTTCCTCTAAAAGGCCGTTGAGATCCGAGAGTCCTAGGGTAGTTCCACTCCACAAATAGCTGACTGCTGTGATTTCTGAACGCAATGTCTCAATCACTCGAAGCACTTGAGCTTTAATTAACAATAACCCACCAAATCCCACTCCAGCATTATTGTGGGAGCCTTAGCAGGATGTGTTTAGCAAAACAGAGTCCCTGGCAGAGAAGAGCAGGAGTGCTGCATGTATAATATGCTCAACTCCTGCGTACGTTTCCCCTTCATTTCTTGGGTTTTACTCTCCAGCCTAGGTTTTCAATAGTGACATTCCCCACCCCTCTCTATTGGCCAACAAACTCCTTATTCTGAGTTTCTCCACCAATGAACGCGGACTCACTACCTGGACGTGCCAAGTTGACCTTAATTCCTTACTCCTTCCAGAAACCCGTTCCCCCCTCCCGTAGAACAGATGAATGGATTGAAGAGAACAAGAGGCCAAAGTATTGTAAAATGCCAGCGAACATCAAGAACCAAGAGAAGAAAGGTTAACGTTCTGAAAGATCAACACTGAGGTCAAGCTGCCTCTAAACAGACCCGGGTGTCCACAGTTACTTCCCTTTCATCAAGTGAGACGTGCTGATAAAACTGTCTTATCCTTAATCAAAGGCAACCCGGACATACCTGCTTTGTTTACTGCTTTTAAATCATTGGAAAGATTTCTCTGTGAGGGCACTGTTTTCCCAACAGTCCTTGGCAATGCAGTGTTACTTCGGGTGAGCACTTTGCCAGTACATAGAAACCCGGGCGTTATTGAACTTGTAAAAAGAAAGAGGCACGTTTTGAAAGTTGTACAGAAGATACATTAGACATCAGATTTTTTTTTCTCCTAAAAACGTAGGGTTATTATTCCTTTGTAAGTAATAGGTAGCAGCCAACCTCCCCACATGCAGGATTTTTACTTAATTCTGTGCATTCTCCAGAAACCCAAGTCCCCAGGGGCCCACAGGAAGCCTGCGATGTGGGAGCCGTGTGGGTCACCGGACGATGTCTGGGGACGGCCATCCATGGGAGCCACCAGAGTGCTCACAGAGCCTGCGCCCTGACTGCCTGACACAAGCAGGGCTTTGACGAGAGCAGTGCTATTAAGTTTCTTCCTTGGGAAGGAGGATGCGAGCCTCAGCAACACTCCACACCTGGCTGCATCCTCTCTGAGAGAGACTCTTCCTCCCCCAGCCCCCACTCAAGTTCCCCTCTCAGGGTGAAGAAAATACACCAAATGAGCGAGCCAATGGAAGCCCGGGAGGCAAGACAAATCAGCAGTCAGCTCTCCTCCGGACTCCTCAAAGCAAAGCCGCTCCGTGGAGCAAAAAACAAAACAGTCCTTTTCCTGGGAGGCACCGTGGCAAAGCTGGCCACGGGGGCTGTCGAGACCCCCGGACCCTGGAAGCCCCCAGGTGGAGCCCAGACCTGCCTGCCGGGAGCCCTCCATCACCACCTGTCCTGTGTCACCTTCCCAGCTCGCCCGCCGCCTGAGCTGCCAGCAAATAAAAGTTTTCACGCCGGGAGACATACCCACCCGCTGAGCCACATGTAAACTTTCCCTTGCCCTTTTGATTTACTCCCTCCTTCTCAGCCAAAACAAACACCCCTAACAGGGAACCTACTGATTTCCAAACGAGTGTGAGAAGCCAGCCCACCAGCCGCTCCGGGTCCCTCTGACCTTCCCATGGCAGCCTGGGACCGGCAGCGCGTTCCCCACGGCCTCCCAGGGATGCTTCACCGGCCGAAACACGGGAGGAAGGAGCAGGCAGGGGGAGATATTCTTATCCATTTCCCAAAGACAGAGGGGTGTGGGGGGGAAGGAGGGGGGAGGGGGGCAGGCTCAGGGCACGCAGGGAGAAGTTGGGTACTTACATGCTTGGGCCGGGAGGACGGGGTGGGTGGAATGTCTGCCCCTTAGGTGCTTCCAGTTGCTGATGACTCGCTGCTCAGCTCCTCCAGCACAGCTGACAGTCCCCTGTCTGTGTCTCTTTGTGACTAAGGACACAGTACTCCCAACCTATAAATAGATCCCCACTCCGTGATTGATATAACAGGCAGCTGACAAAAAAAAAAAAAAAAAAAAAAAAAAATTCCCACAACCATAACCAGGTCTTAAACAAAACAGCCAAACGCTCCAGACTTTCAGCTCGGCCGAGCCCCACGCAGACCACACACTGGAAAGGGGGAAGAAAATACAGAGTACGTGGGGGGAGGGCCTGGGGGAGAGCATGGAAGCCAGTGACCGCCCCGGCGGTGGAGCAGTCGCGTGGGGTCACCGGAGAGCCCATGACGGACGGTGGGCAGAGAGAGCCGGGGAGGAGCCGGGCGGAGGTCCTGACCCCGCGGAGGAGAGGCCCCCGGATCCGGAGCCCGTGGCTCTGCAGGCCTGGAGTCAAAGTCCTGACTTGGGCGCATTCGTCAGCACAAGGGCTTTCCACGAAAGTTTCCGTCCCTCCTGCCAGGTCAGCAGGAAGGGGGAGCAAACAGCGCCTCCCCAGCTCAGGGGCCGAACAGGCTTCTCCGAGGACCTGCTGGAGGGCTCGAGGGTGGGGGGCGGGGTGTCGTCAGGAGTCACCTATGCTGGGGAGGCAGGCCCAGTGGTTCCAGCCGCACCAGGTGGTGGGTTTTTTTGGTTTTTTTAAAGGACAGGGAATGACATTGATGTCAGAAGAATTGCCCAAGATTGAAAGGCTTTGGGAGTGCTGGTGTCTCTACTTTTCCCAAGAGCTTTTCTATGTGACTGAATTGCCTGGAAACGTCTCTTCTTGGGGGAAGGAGCCCCAGTCTTTGGGATCCTGGGAATTCTCTAAGAAACACTGCCTGCCCCCACTTCTGCAAAGGTGGGACACCGTCCCAAGGGCTGGCCAGCCCAACCCTGAAAGCTGAGCCTCAGGCGAAGCTTCCAGAAGATGTCTGGGCTGTCCCCCAACAAGCTAGGTGAGTTCCTAACCGCCCCGCGCCGCCCCGCCTGCCACCCAAGGCCGACCTGCGTGGATCACACCAGGGCCACCTGCTGTGGTGACCTGGTTTCTAGCGCCCACGGATTTAGGTGGAATTTCAGGTGACGCTCCCCCTTCTAGAGGGGCTGTGGGACCAGCCCCTGGCTGGTGTGGGAAGGTACTGGTATTTGACCACCCATAAAATGTTCTGCTCTCCAGTGTTTAAGAAATAAGAGTTGAATTTCTTCTTCACATTAGATCTAACTCTTTACTTCCCAGGCTCACAGAAGAAGGAGCGATATGGCATCCAAGCTGCCAAAGTCAAAGCCGTTTAGTATGTAGAACTGAGAGCATCCCCTGCCGTTGGAATACAATCTCTGAGAGAGAAAGCCCACGTGTGTCTTACTCACCATCACAGCCCCAGTGCTACCAGGTTACCTGACCCACGGTCGGTCTCTCCTGAGACTGGACGGACTGATTGAGCAACGTGTTCCCCCGGCCTCCCAGGGAAGCCAGGCCGGTGCCCCCTGTCAGGCCTGAGCACACGCAGGTTTTGGCTGCTAGGAAGGTGGACAACCCTGCCCAGAGGGCTCTAGGCTTCCCGTGCTGGTGGCTGCCGCTGTAACCCCTTGGGCACACGCTCACTGTTCACTGCCAGGCTCCTTTTCAGGGCACAACTTCTCTTCCGAGGCAAGCCGAAGACTTCCCTTCATGATCTGCTTTCTTTTAAAATTCTCCAGCTGGCCGAAACCGATTTGGCTCAGTGGATAGAGCATCAAGAAAGGTCCCAGGTTCAATTCCAGTCAAGGGCATGTACCTTGGTTGCTGGCACATCCCCAGTAGGGGGTGTGCAGGAGGCAGCTGGTCGATGTTTCTCTCTCATCAATGTGTCTAACTCTCTACCCCTCTCCTTTCCTTTCTGTATAAAATCAATAATATATATATATATATATATATATATATATATATATATATTTAAATAATAAAATAAAATTCTCCAGCTGTGCACTCTGGGGTCCTCCCTGGCCCTCCCTGGTCCTCCCTGATTTCGCCAGAAGCCGTTCCTGAGCCCTCTCTGTGGCTGCAACCTCTCTCAGAGCGTCCCAGCTGCTACCAGGTCAGCGCCTTATCTAGTAAGAGGGCTGGGTAAATGGGTCCACAGGCATCCTCCTTGAAAGCCTTAAGGACCATGACAGGCTTTTTACCTCCAGGCCGATCTCTCAGTCCCTCACAGCCTCAGTCTCAGCTCTCCCAGGAGGCTCTGGAGAGCTTCCCCTTCTCACCATAAGCCTCTCCGGGCGCCAAGAGCCCCGCCCCGTAGGGCCCCCAGGGCAGAGGCACACACTGAGGTTAAACCACGGACTCTGGATTAAGACATCGGGTTGGGCTCCTGCCTCTTCCCTTAGGATTGGGGAATGGGTGGAAGCCCTTAGCCTCTCTGTGCTTCAGTTTCCCTCTTGGCAACATGGGGATTCTAAGTGTCTGCCTCCTGAGATGGGCATGATGACAAATGACGCAAGGCCAGGAGAAGCTTAGAAGAGCACCTGGTAGCATGACCAGCCCCCGGCATGCAGCCTGTGGCATTCCGGAGGCGGTCCCTGCCTCATGGAGCCTCATTACTTGGACTTTCACTGATTCCTCCCCAGAATGGGTCCAGAGGGATCCTCTTTGAGGGAGTCCCGGCAGGGCAAGCACCTGATGGTGGAAGTGCTCTGGCCTGCAGAGCCTAGCCAGAGGTCAGAGGTCAGGGAGAGAACACTGTGTGGGGACTTTTGGGGTTTTGGTGTGTGAGCCCAGGGGCAGAGGAGGGAAGGATGGGGAGCCCAGGGGACCCTGAATCTCTCCTCCAACCTCCCAAAGGGTTTTTTAAAAAGTACCAAAAGTATTGCTGCAACCCCAGTTATTTAACCTTTTATTCCTGAGGTTATGAACTCTACCTCCTCTTTTGAGTTTTCTGTACTAACTGTTGTTGTTTTTTTTAGCATGCAATATATAGTATTTCTTATTATTATAAAACTAGAGGCCCGATGCACAAAATCCCTGCCAGAGTAGGCCTTCCTTCCCCCGCTGCCGGCACCGGCTTCCCTCTGGCCCCTGGGACCTGGGCTTCCCTCACAGCCCGGCTTTATCCAGCTGGTTGTCTGGAATGACGTCTGGTCTAATTAGCACATTATTCTTTTATTATAGATACACATACTACCAAGTTCCCCATTTTAACCATTTTACAGTGTACAATTCAGTGACATTTCATACACTCACAACCATCCCCACCATTTAGTTCCAGAACATTTTCACCCCCCCCAAAGGAGAAGCTGTACCTCTAAGCACCCACTTCCTACTTCTCCTCCTCCCCAGCTGGCCTCCCCGCCCTCCTCCCCCCCTCCCCTTGGCGATCACTGATCTGCTTTCTGTCTCTGAGGGTATGCCTGGCCTGCACATTTCATGGAAATGGAATCCATCTGTGGCCTGGCCTCCTCCTAACCTTTAATCCTGTGTGTCTGTCCTAGAGAAACAAGGGCCCTGACCATTGTGCGGCCTCTGTTTTCTGAGGTTCACCTGCCCCCGGTTTGTCAGGCCCACCTCTAGCCTTGCCCCCGTATCTTGGGGTAAGCCGCTGGCCTAAAGATCCAAAGGCTATTTGTGGATTCACATCCTTGCAGCCAACCCAAGGGAAGGGTTACTCTTCCCCTGTATTAGTTCCCATGCTCCCAAGAAGCGGGGCTTACAACGGAAATGTGTTGCCTCCCAGCTCTGGAAGCAAGGCGTCCAGATCAAGGTGTGGGCAGAGTTGGTTCCTTCCCAGGGTATGGGGCGGAGCAGCTCTGAGCCTTGCTCGCTCCTCGCTCCTTGGGGCTGATGACTTGCTGGGGAATTTGCTGTCCCTTGGCCTGTGGAAGCACAGCCCCGACCCCTGCCTCCTGCTCACCTGGCGGTCCCGTCCTCCTGTGTGCATGTCGGACTCTGTGTCCAACATTTCCTCTGGACACAGGCATACTGGATTCAGACCCGTCCTGATGACCTCCTCTTATGTTGATCATTTGCAAAGACCCTGTTTCTGAATAAGGTCGCATTCACAGGTACTGAGGGTTAGGACTTCAACATCATAGCATTTCTTTTCTACGGAGGAAGCAATGGAAACTTCAGGAGGTTTTGCACTCGGTGTGATAGAGAGCTGAGTACAAGTGCGTGTCGCCAGGAGAGAGACAGGGACAGAGGAAGGTGAGGCCCGGCCGTGGGGACGCGGGCTCCCCTCCTGGCACCGTGCCACTGGACTCCATTTGGCTTGCTCCAGCGTCATTAGTCCCCGCACATCAAGGTGACTTTACGCTGTTTACAAGGGCCACTGAAGGTACAGTCCTCCCTGCCCCCGCTCGCTTATCAACTCATTTAACTTTCAGAGCTCCCTAACAGCCTGCCGCCGGAAGGGGCGGGCAGGGGGCCCGCCATCCGCCCGAGGACGGCCTGCCTTCATTTTATCTGCAAAGAAAAATCTATCTGCTCGGGAATAGACCTAAATACAACACATCGGTGCAGCAAGGCCATTAATCATCTCCCACCGGGACGCGGGACGCCGGGGAGCAGCCATCGTGGGCACCGGCTCTGCACAGGAGGGCCAGGTGGAGGGAGCCAGGGACACTGCCCGCTCGTCCGTCTGGAGGGCATTCTCCGGCGATGGGGGTAGCACAGCCCCAGGCTGGTGACATCTTGCACGGGAGGAGTGGGGGGAGGGGCAGTCTGACCCCATCCCAGGTGGTCAGGCCTGAACGGAGGTGCTCCACTGAAGCAAATACCCCCACTCCCTCCACCACCACCAGGTGCGAAACACCTCCTGACCAGGAACACAGTTTGCCAGGGACCAGCCAGGCCCAGCAATTTGACACAGGCCTACAATCCCCTGGAGGCATCCCATACTCTTCTTAGAGGAAGGACAACTGAGGCAGAGCCAAGTCATCAAAGCCCCGCCCCCAGACCCCAGGTGAGATTTTTGGCCATTCCTTTCTCCCCCCCCCCCAAGAGATGGACCCTACCTGTGCCCAAGCTGGGTGCATTCCTAGCTCTACTGCCTTTCCATTCTCTCATACAGAATTTCCATTTATTCTTCGCCATCCAGCTGAAGTGTGATGTCCTCCCTGTCCATGTCCTGCCCGCCGAGTCCCTGGCTGCAGGCCTCCTCACCCACCAGCAATCCATCTTTTGTGTATTGTTTTGTCCCCTACACCCCCCTTTGCCTTGCGTTGTGTGCTGTCTTCTCAGGTGCATTTGCCTCATGCTACCAACAAAGCAGGAAGGATGGCAGTAAGTCACCAGGTACTGAGCACCTACTGTGAGCCAGGGTCTGTGTAAAACACCTGATCTGTGTTGCCTTATTTCATCCTTACAACAGCTCCAATGGACAGGGATGACTCCCCCCGCCCCCCACCATCCAGGAAACTCAGTCAGAGGGAAATGACTTATCCAAGGTCGCACAGCAGGTAATTGGGGGACTCAGGATTGGACTCACCTCTGCCTCACTTCACAGCCTGTGCTCCCAGGCACCGTTAACTCTCTCTGCTGTGGCCCCCTCCCTGCATGGCTCTCTAGGTTCCATGCGGTAACATCCAAGCCCTTTGCCTGACTCTAAGACGTATTAAATAATTCCGCTCTAGCCTATAGCTCTGATCACGTCCCGCCATGCCCTGTGTCACGTGGAACTTTTCCCTCTGCAGCATTGCATTCCCTTTCACGCCTCTGCCTGGAGCATACCATCCGGCCTTCCTAGCCCAGCTCCAATGTCACCTTCTGGGGACGTCTTCCCGGGCACCAGCCACACCTTCCTGTATTTCTACAGGACTATGTGCCTCAGTGTGTCAGTGGAAATGTTCACACACTGGTCTCCCTCCCGGGCCTGCAGCTTCTAGAGGGTGAGGACTTGTTTTTTCATGTGTGTATCATCCTCCATCCCACTACCAGCCAATGCCTAGCCCAGATCCCAGCATTTACTAGGGGACCAATAAATGTTTGTTGAGTAAACAAACAAGGTCAGTATAGGATGAGTGAGAAATGAATTTCCACAGGGCTGCTGGCTCATATGCCTTAACTCATCTGACCTTCACAGCAACCCTATGACCTTCACAGCAACCGTTCTCATCCCCATTTTACAGATGAGGAAACTGAGGCAGAGGGAGGTCCTATACTAGTCCGACCTTGAAAGAGGCAGAGCTGGGATGTGAACCAAGTCAGTCCTACTCCAGACAGTCATTCCCCCCGACACACTGCAAACGGACAAAGACAAGAAAGTGTAACCTCTTGGATCATAGGTCTTCTTAGGTCAACATTCAACCACTAAGCCATGCTGGCCAGGCATCTCTGCTAGCCTTTTCATGAGAGTTCTGCCATCTGTCCTGTTGGCCAACTCCAGGATCCAAATTACCCAAATTTTTCTAATTAGGCTTCCCTCCCAGCGGACACCCATGGGCTGGAGTGAGGGAGGGATGAGTCCCTTTCACCTCCATGAGGACTACATGTAGCTTTCTTGTCTTTTCTTTTTTTATTGATTTCAGAGAGAGAGGGAGAGGGAGAGAGAGTTAGAAGCATTAATGATGAGAGAATCATTGATTGGCTGCCTCATGCACAGCCCCAACTAGAGATTGAGCCCACAATCAGGGCATGTGCCCTTGACCAGAATTGAACCTGGGACCCTTGAGTCTACAGTCCTGAGGCTCTACCCACTGAGCCAAACCAGCTAGGACTACATGAAGCTTTTTTTTTTTTTTTTTAATATATTTTATTGATTTTGTACAGAGAGGAAGGGAGAGAGATAGAGAGCCAGAAACATCGATGAGAGAGAGTCATCGATCAGTTGCCTCTTGCACACCCCCCACTGGGAATATGCCCGCAACCAAGGTACATGCCCTTGACCAGAATCGAACCCGGGTCCCCTCAGTCCCCAAGCCGACGCTCTATCCATTGTGCCAAACCGGTCTAGGCTACATGAAGCTTTCTTAATAAATAACTGGGAACTCCACAATCTTTCCCTGTAGATTGCTTGGTATTTGCCTTTAGTAGGTTCAGAAGTAATTAAATTACTGCATAACTAGCCTGCAAATCTCAGGGAAAAGACTTGAACTAAAGTCACGTCTTACTAATTCATACAAATGAGGGGAGGGTTGGAGAAAAACCAAAAGAACAGTGGCTTTCCTTTGAAAAGAAACACATTTTTTACACTTCAAGTACTTACAGTAAATCACACTGAACATTAATAGCAGCCAAATGGAGTTCTTGCTGAGTTTGTGTGAATGAATAAATAAAATGAAGTTTAATTAGCTTATTGCTTGTATACAACTATCTCCTATTAATACTCTTTTGAGAGCTTGTTGTTTGAAGGTTAAACGTTTATTCATTCATCCAACAGGCATCCTGGAGAATCATTGTTGAGAATCTACAATGTGCTGCTATGTGGTCTGTGCTGGTAGCTGAAGACAGTGAGATGAGCCTTGGAAGAGTCTATACATCCAAGCAAATAAACTGTGATACAACAGGCCAAGATTTATTAGAATCATATAAGCAATGTACTGAGCGACAGCAATCCATGGAACAACTGGATCTCCCTAAGAGGAGGCAAAAGAAGGCTTCACTGGCAAGGCAATCCTTGAGCGGGGTTTTGAAGGATGAGTAAGAGTCTGCCAGGGAAGAAAAGGCGAAAGGCAAGGGTGGACCAGAGGCCCAGCCATGATGCTCCAAAGCATCATTAGTAGGAGCGATGGCTCCTGTGTCACCAATTGTGAATTGTTGGAATAGACGTTTTCAAATAGATGGTCAAATGCAGGAAACTATATTTTAATTATAGGAACACTCTTAATACAGAAAAGTACAAAAGGTAATAAATGCCCAAGTCCTGGCCACTAAAATGAACAAAGGTTGACTTTATGTCATTAGCTACAGGGCTATTTTCTTTTTAAGAAACAAGATTTTACCTTCAGACATTGATACTGCTCAACGGGTGTCCTATCACCTCCTCTGAGGCCCCCTCTCCCCCATCACCACCCTCTCCAGGCAGACCCCTCCCCTTTCCTCTGTCAGGGGCCTCTGCTACTTCCTAATAGCATCTCCCACAATTTGAGGTCAGCTCGTGCATTTGTGGATTCGGCTCCCATGTAAGGTCATCTCCATAAAACAGATACCTGGAATGTCTTATTGACCAGGGGACCCTCTGTGCCAGGCATATGTTAGATGCTCAACAAATATCTGTAGAAGACTGGAAAGGAAGGAAGACGAAAAGAGGGAGGAAGTGAGGGAAGAGGGAGAGAGGGAGAGAGGGAGAGTTTATAGGTGGATATGAACTCTTTTAGAGACAGAAATAGTCTTCTGATAAAGGGACCTTCTCAGGAGAAGGGACAGCAATTCAGTTTAATTCCACAAGTACCCTTAGGGCCCTCCACTGGACACGGCTCTGTGTGAGGCACAGGTCAGGCCTGCCCCCAAGGATCTACCCTCCAAGAATCCCTGGTGCTCCCAGGGCGGGGATGGTTTGGGGCATGTCTGGCGGATTTGAGGAGGTTAGCCAGGGACAAGGGTGTCCAAGCCTTGAGCAGAGGTGGCTGGGCTCTGGCAGAGGGACTAGAGCGGCACACAGTAACCAAGGAGATGGAGCAAGGTGAAAGTGTTACAGGCAAATAAAAGGAATCGACATTCAGGAAAGGTGACAAGTTACACATTAAGCCGTGGAATGGGAGAGGGCCGAACCTCCCCCAGAGCGTATCCCCAAAGACTGACTTTATGTTCACACTGAGAGTCTCTCCCTCTCAAGACATTATTAGTGTTTCCCTTCCCGGTGCTTCCAGGCATGAGGCTTTGGGTGGAAGTGGACTTGGTAGCGAGTGACTTAGGAAAAGGGGCCAACCCCTCCGCCCTGCCCTTCCCGGCCCGGCCCAAGGGAAAGGCAGTCAGTACCAGGGAAGGTGGCCCCTTCAGAAATGGGGGAAGCAGTTCCTTCTCCTGGTCCCCTGGCCTCTGGTTCAGGTCTTTCCCAGGAACTGCAGTAGTCATACAGAAGCTCTGCCAACATGATGAACAAGCCTGGACTAACCGATACATGTTGGAGAGTTCATCCAACAACTTCAGAATACTTTTAAATGTACGCGAGTAGCCCTGGCTGGTGTGGCTCCATTGGTTGAGCACCCTCCCATGCACCTAGAGGTCACTGGTTCCATTCCCAGGAAGGGCGCATGCCCAGGTTGCAAGTTTGATCCCCAGTAGGGGCTGTGCAGGAGATGGCCAACAGATGTTTCTCTTTCATTGATATCTCTCTCTCTCTCTCTCTCTCTCTCTCTCTCTCTCTCTCTCTCTCTCTCTCTCCTCTCTCTCGAAAATTAAAAAAAAAAAAAAAAAGATAGGCCAAAACCGGTTTGGCTCAGTGGATAGAGCGTCGGTCTGCAGACTGAAGTTCCCGGGTTCGATTCCGGTCAAGGGCATGTACCTTGGTTGCGGGCACATCCCCAGTGGGTACTGTACAGGAGAACTAATCAATGTTTCTCTCTCATCGATGTTTCTAACTCTCTATCCCTCTCTCTTCCTCTCTGTGAAAAATCAATAAAATATATATTTTTAAAAAGAAAAAAGATAAAAATGTGCATGAGTAATGTCTAACAAAATTGACCTTAAGCCAAGCTATAAAGGCAACTCTCAGCATAGTCTAAAAAACTAAGATAAATCAGAATATTTTTTCTGATCACAGAGTAATTAAGGATGATATCATTAACGCAAGGATAACCAGATAATCCCCAAATATTTAGGAACCTATGTAAAAAAAGTCTAAAACACCACTAAGTAAAAAAAAGAAATTGCAATGAAAATTAGAAAATATAACTAACTGAATTATAATAAAAATGTGGTATATAAAAATTATGAGGTAAAATCAAAACCATGTTTAGAAGAAATTTTATACCTTTAATTGATTATTTACACAGTTAATTCATTATTATAAAACAAGAAAAGCTAGAAGCCAATGATCTAAGCATTCATCTCAAAAAATTTTAAAAATCACCCGACCGACATGGCTCAGTGGTTGAATGTCAACCTATGAACCAGGAGGTCATCATGGTGAGATTCCCGGTCAGGGCACATGCCCAGGTTGCAGGTTCAATCCCTAGATGGTGGGGTGCAGGAAAAAGCTGATCCATGATTCTCTCTCATCATGGATGTTTCTCTCTCTCCCTCTCCCTTCCTCTCTGAAATAAATAACTCTTTCGTTTTTTATATTTTTTAAAGTTAAAAATCAACAGAGAATTAAGTCCTTAGAAAGATGCAGAGGCAGGAAATAATAGAGATTAGAGCAGAGATTATTTAAATTGAAAAGAAACATATAAGAGAAAAATCAACAAAGCCAAAAATTGGTTCTTGGAAAAAATTAATAAACTATTAAACCCTTAGCAAGATTCACACAGGCACACAAAAGGAATAAGAAGGGGAACATTATTACAGATACTACAAACTTTAAAAAGATAAGAGAACATTATGACAACTTTGTACTGATATAGTAGAAATTTAAATAAAATGGAAAAATTCCCTTAAAAATAAAACAAAACTGATAAGAAAAAAATAGAAAATCCAAAGTTCTCCTTATATATTAAAGAATTTTAAATCTGTAGTTTTCAGGCCCAAGTGGCTTCATAGTTAAAGATTTACCAGAAAATATCCAAATGGCCAATAAGTATTTACAAAGGTGCTCAGTATCAGTTATTATCAGGACATCCAAGTTAATCACAATCGGATACTTCTGCACACCTACCAGAATGGCTGCAATTATAACTGATCAAGCTATATACATATGGTTTGTGTATATTTTGTATGTAGATTTCAAAAAAGAAACTTCAAAAATAGCTACACATTATTCTTTTTTATTTTTTAAATATATATTTTATTGATTTTTTTTTTTTACAGAGAGATCCTTAATTTAATCACAGCCGCAAAGTGTCTGTTACATGTATCATCTTTATAAGTTCCAGGGTTAGGACATGGACATCTTGGGGAAGCCATCATTCAATCTACCACAATGTCTTTCAATGAGCAAAAGTTGATGTCTGTATTTGTCAGGGATCTCCAGAGAAACAGAACCAATAGGAAGTAGATAGATAGAAAGATGATGGATAGATAGATAGATAGATAGATAGATCATTGAATAGTTAGATCTTCATATATGTAGGATATTTCTAGATACAAAGAGATTTATTATAAGGAATTGGCTCACATGATTATAAAAGGCTGACTCGTCTCAGACATGCAGGGCGAGTTGGCAAGCCAGAGATCTAGAAGAGCCAACGGCATCGTTCCTTTCTGAAAGTTGGCCAGTTGGAGATCCAAGAAGAGCTGATGTTTCAGTTCAAGTCCAAGAGCAAGAAAAATCTAGTGTCCCAATTCAAAGGCAATTGAGCAGGAGGAACCCTCTCTTACTCAGGGAGTGTCAGCCTCTTTGTTCTAGTCGGGCCTTCAACTGCTTGGGTGAAACCCACCCACATTAGGGAGGGCAATCTGCTTTTCTCAGTTTTCTGATGTAAATGTTAATCTCATCCAAAAAATCCTCATAGAAATACGCAGAATAATATTTGATCAACTATCTGGGCATCCAAATGTTTAGGTCTACGTATAAAATCTCTATACTATTCCATTCATCAATATGCCTGTTCTTATGCCAGTATTTTAATGCTGTAGTTTTATACCTGGTAGTATAAATTTTTCACCTTGTTCTTTTTCAAAATTGTTTTTGTTTATTATGAGGCCTTTGCATTTTCACGTACATTTTAGAATATGTCTGTCAATTTCTATTTTTAAAAAGAAATTCTTATCATCTGCAACAGCATGGATGGAACTGGAGAGCATTATGCTAAGCGAAATGAGCCAGTCAGAGAAAGATAAATATCACATGATCTCACTTATTTATGGAATATAATGAACAACATAAACTGATGAACAAAAGCAGATCCAGAGACAGAGAAGCACTGATCAGACCATAAAACCTCAGAGGGAAGGTAGGGGAGGGTGGGAGTAAGGGGGAGAGATCAACCAAAGGACTTGTATGCATGCATATAAGCCTAACCAGTGGACACAGACATCAGGGGGGTGAGGGTATGAGTTGGGGGGAGGGGGAGCGCGGCGGTTAGGGGGCAATGAGACGATAAGAACACATATGTAATACCTTAATCAATAAAGAAAATAATTTTTTAAAAAGCCTTCTGGCATTTTGATTGAAATTGCATTAAGTCCATCAATCAATTTGAGGAAAGTTGGCATTTTTGAGTTCTTTTTAAAAGTAATATTCCACTGTTAATAATCTGGGGATCCTCATTGTTGATGATATTTACAACAAATGATAATAAAATTAAAAATATAGTTATTGAACTCAGCCTGTATAGACACTTTCTATATATTACCTTACTTAATAATCCCATAATCAAAATGCACTAGGTATTACTACTCACATTTTTAAGATATATATTATAGATGAGGGCTCTGAGGTTCTGAGAGGTAAAGTTTCTTGCCTGAAGTTACCATATTAATATACCTTACCCAGAGTTAGGATTTGAACCTATGGCTTTCTGACTTCCAAATCCATCCATTTTCTTCATAAACATTCTGGCTGTTTTACATTATATTCCTCACTCCCTATCTCCTCCTGTTCTGACTTCAGATGCCCCCCACATTGACTCTCCTCATTAACATTCATTAAGTACCTACTATGTGTGCCTAGTGTTGGGCTCAGTGACTTCTGCACATCGTCAGAGAGATTGACATTCATGCACTGGCATGGATACATGTGCCTTTCCCACAGAATGCCCCATTCCTGGGTTGAGGTTCAGCCCACCATCAACCGCACCATGAGGGCAGGGGCAGTCCAGGGGGTGCTCCCAGGCTCGGCTCCTCTGCCTGGTTGCCCTTTGTAGGTGGGGTATCATATTTTCACCTCTGGGTAAATGATTTGATCCTTTCCTCTGACTCTCAATAAATAAGCAAACTCACGCAAACCAGTCAAAACACATTGCAGAGCCCCGTCCGTAACTGTGGGAAGCCAGCATTGCTATTTTTAGGTAACCCACTTGCTCTGCTGCCTCACCCCTCTGTGGATAGATTCCGTGTGCTCACACAGGACTAGTTCTGAGGAAGCAGGTTTTCCAGACACTCTTTCATTCCCAGCCACTCTGATGTAGTCCCCACCCTCCCCTGGCGTGTGTAGGCCCAGGCGCTTAGGCCTGGGTCTGGCTCTCAAAAGCCAGAGATCAGTAGCAGTAGCATCTGAATCCCCGTCTCCATCTGCAGCAGTAGCAATGCCTTCTGTGCAAAGTCTCCACTCATTTAATGTTACAAAGGAACTGGGCTAGCTGCAGGGTAAAATGGCATCTTGGGGACACTGTCATCTTCCTGTCGTGCTTAGCAGGAAATACTTAGACACCCCAGCTCTACAGAGGGGTGCCTGGTGCCGCAGGCAAAATTAGGGAAGCATTGAGAGGCAGGCTGGATGTGAGCCACACAGTCCTTCCTTCAGCCAACATTCACGGCATGCTCATTCCCAGGTGCCTGGTACAAGACTATGTGCAGGGGGGACACTTAGTGAATAAGACATAGTCCTTGGCCTCCAGGAACTCACAAGCTTATGCAAGGGTTACAAATAGCTACTTCACAGCAACAGCGGGAATGCACAAAGGAGAGCTTTGAGGAAAGAGAGGGAGCAGCAGCAGTGAAAAGCAGGGCTCACCAGGCAGGAGGCTGGCCTAGAGAGCAGAGGGCCCCGTGGTCTAACCCTGCTCACAAGGGAATGGTGAGAGATGGAGGATGGGCCAGCCCAGGAGAAGCGAAGGCCTACGGCCACTGCCCAGAGCTGCTTCACAGCCCAGTGGACAGCGAGGGCAGAGCGTGAGGAGGTAGGCAGACTCCACGTGGGCACATCTTCACGGCTCAGGGGTCTCCAATGGAATGCATCATCAAACCCTCCTCTAGGGGGGTCTCAAAATAAGGAACTACATGAGGCCCTCCAAGTCTCAAACTTTGGGGAAAATGGCGGGCCCCTCCTGCAGTATAATAAAGATCCCTGCATGGGACATGCTGGAGAATATGCTTTGAGAACTTTAGGGCAGAATTAGGCAACTTAGGCAAAGGAACACAAAAGAAGAGAATAGATATTGCCACATGTGCACCATCCATTGAGTAGTGGCTAGCGTAGGCAGGGTGGAATCAGGCCAACCTTGGGTTCAAAACCCAGCTTCACCAATTCTTACTTGCTGTGTGACTGTGGTTAAGTTATAAAGCATCTCTGAGCCCTCACTTCCTTATCTAAAGAAGGGGACTAACATACCTTTCCCACAGATGTGGGAATCAACGAGGCACATGTAGGGCTTGGACTTACCAGTGACTGGCTGTCCTGCGCATGTTTTCAGGGCATTTGTGGAAAGCTGTGAAATATAAGCACCTGGGCAGGTCTCGGCCCCGGGGTGTCTGCTAATCAGCACGTTGCTTCTCTCCTGCCATCTCTTCTTTGCGCTTTGGACCGGGTTCTCCTTCCTAATCCCAGCCAGTAATTTTCTAAAACGAGCCGAGAGGATCCTGGACTGTATCTCTGTCTCCGTCTCAGCTCCTCTCCCCCGCCTCCCCCCCTTTATTTTGGCCCAGGAACATGTCCCCAGCATGTCAACAGCAGTGGGAAGTAACCTAATTAGTAGTTATTTGATAGACTGCCCACCCTCACGTCCCACTGGCAATCCAGCAGCCTTTTTCTGCAGACAGAAAAATATTTCCTTGCTAATTAATCTGAGCACAGGGATTTGAGTTTGGACCAAGGCAGGGAAATCCATCTCCATGAGTTTCGTTCAATTGCATCTGTTTCTCCCGCAATCATTTCCTTCCCTCCGACTCCCTCCTGCTCTCGCCCACCCCTCTCGCATCTCATCTACCTTTATTAAGGCTGGTTACCCTGATGACTTACCCGCAAGCCCCAGTGGCCCGACTCATAAAGAGGCTGCCCTCTGAGGACTTGTTTAGGGTTCATTTTCCTCCAGCACCAGGTGCTTCCCAAGGATGGAAGAGTTCACGTCCCTTGGGGTGGGGTGGAGAATACACCAATGGCCCTGTCTGCTCTGCTCCCAGGCCCCACCAGAATAGCACACACCTCACTGCGGTGCCCCCTGCCCCCTCAATCCACACTCCAAACAAATACAGACATCTCACTGTCGGTTAAATAAGGTTCAGCTCCCATCCCTGGGCCCTGCCCTGGTCCTCTGTCGAATTGTCTATTTGCATCCAAAGAGGTTCCTAAGAGAGGGGCAACTGTGCACATTATCTTATGTGCTTTTCGTAGCTTCGGCCTGGGCCTGCGTATGTCTCCAGGGCACATGCATGGCATGGGCGTGGGCAGGGGGACTTGGGTGTTGATGGGAGTCCATAAAGGGAAAGAGGGTCCTCCACAATAAGGTAGTGATGATCTCATTTCTGCTGGATGACCCCAGAACAATGGAAAGAAAACTGTTTTTGCCTGATATTAACTTGTTAGACAAACATGAAGATTTCACGTGTGAGTGTGTGTGTGTGTGTGTGTGTGTGTGTGTGTGATGAGTTGTAAAGTAGTAGATGACTTATTATTTTTGTTTTCCTAGCATACCCTTTCCTGGTATCTTCAACCCTATTTTGCTTTGGGGAGCTGCACCATGCCCACTTCTTGCAACTTTGGAGGTACTGTCAATCACGTGACTCAAACGAGGCCAACTGAATGCTCTGTGGGTGGTGAGTCTTGAACCAGGTGCCCAAAGGTTGAAAATAGCCAAGCATTCCCAGATCTCTAGTGCCCTGGTCCTTGGCCCCTCTGAGGCTTGGCCCTTTGCATCCTTGGGCTATATTCCAGTTTTGTTTAAGTGAGCTCCTTCAGTCACTCCTGCTTTCAACCAGACGACTATGGAGCTGGTACAGGTGCCCTAACTCTTCCCTTCCCTCTTCCCTCCTAGGATTGTGTTCCTAGGAATTTTCTGTACTCAGGGTTCCATGTTCTGCTTTCCTTAAAATGTCCCTGAGTCTCTTCCTTCTTAGACTCTTTACCAGAAACTTCTCCACCTCCCTTGAGAACCACTACTAACACCGCTGGGGCTCTCTTTGGCTCCGTCTCTCCTGTCTCCATGCAATGTCCCTGGTCCGAGCCCATCATCCTGGAATCACAGACCAGGCCTTGACCAGATGGTCAGGATGCAGTTGAATCCACCCATGTGGGCTCTACCCAAGGTGAGAGGGGAAAGGTTCTCTGAGCCCCATGGGGAACGTGGGTCCTTCTGGATGGAGCTAGATCAGTGCAAGATTGAGGGAGGCCAGCTGCTTCATCCACTGGCCCCTTAAACTAGGCACGTTCATGGCTCCCCAAAAGATATTCATTTAGTGGGATAACACAGTGGAAACCCAACTTGAAATGGTAATTTTTTTGGAATTAGTTATCAAGGCATCTTGATAACTTGAGGCATCTTGATAACTTGATAACTTGATAACTTGAGGCATCTTGCCTCAGAGGGATCTTTCCTATGATTGGTACCAGAATCTGTTTTCTCTCTTACTCCTATAGGTCCCACCAATAACATAAACGCACTACAATGTCCTTAACACTGGTTTTCTTTGTTAAGGGATTGGATGACTTTAGAATGAAATTACAGGGCTGAGCTCTGGATTCCACTAAATTCCAAACTTTCCAGTCTCCCTCCAAGAGACTTTGCCAATTCTTCCAGAGCTGAAGGAAGTCATTCATTACAAAGAAGGAAGGATGTCTCAATGACAAGGTTGTGTTGTCCCTACTTCCAGGAGAGAAATGGCAGAATCTCACTATCGCTGATAAATCCAGATTGGCTC
Source organism: Pipistrellus kuhlii (assembly GCF_014108245.1). Taxonomy (NCBI): domain Eukaryota; kingdom Metazoa; phylum Chordata; class Mammalia; order Chiroptera; family Vespertilionidae; genus Pipistrellus; species Pipistrellus kuhlii. The sequence goes on from NW_023425404.1 coordinate 10,632,731, forward strand.
CGTTGGTTCCCAATGTTAGTGAGGTAAAGTTCGGATCATTTTCTTGTTGTAGACAAAGTCCTCCCACACGAGGCTGCCTCAGCTCAGAAGCATTTCTTGAGGGCACTCATGGATTACTCTCTGCTGTTCTGGGTCCGAGGCTCCCTGATGACACCACCTTTCTTACAAAAGGAGGGCTCTTTCCTTGCCTACCTGGTAACTAAATAATAGGTCCTCTAGACCTAAAGAACATATATTTCTCACCTTTCTCTTAGACAGGGTGAAATGAATTCTCTGGGAGATGAAACATTGTCCGGATGGCATTTGCAAATCTCTTTTCACCTAGACATTACTTTATTTTTTTAATATATATTTTATTGATTTTTTACAGAGGAAGGGAGAAGGATAGAGAGAAACATCGATGAGAGAGAAACACTGATCAGCCTCCTGCACACCTCCTATGGGGGACGTGCCTGCAACCAAGGTTCATGCCCTTGACTAGAATCGAACCTGGGACCTTTCAGTCCACAGGCTGACGCTCTATCCACTGAGCCAAACCGGTTAGGCAGAGGTCGGCAAATTCATTAGTCAACAGAGCCAAATATCAACAGTACAACTATTGAAATTTCTTTTGAGAGCCAATTTTTTAAAACTTAAACTATATAGGTAGGTACATTGTTATTAACTTAATTAGGGTATTCCTAAGCTGGCCTTTGTTAAAAACTCAAGGGGCCAAAGAGCTTCATGTGGCTCGAGAGCCACAGTTTGCCGACCACTAGGTTAGGGCAACCTAAATATTACTTTATTCTCAGTGTGAATCTCTGTGTAAAGTGACCCCCTGAGAAAGCCATCTCAGCTCGCTTGCCTGTCTCAGATATGACTTAACCACCTGTAGCTCAGTCCCAAGGGCTCCTCAGGTACCAGGAAGGGAAGTAGGCAAGCACAGGCTTTAGAGTCCAACAGCCTAGGTCCAAATCCTGGCTTGGCTAGACCTGTTGTATCAGGTACCTCTTTGTTGCGTAACAAATTATCCCCAAACTCAGCAGCTTAGAACACATGTGTTACCTCATGGTTCCTGTGGGTGCAGGAGCTGCCTCACTGGGCCCTCGGGCTCAGCATCTCTCTTGGGCTGCAATCAAGGTGTCTGGCCAGGTGTTGCAGTCACCTCAAGGCCTCACAGGGGAACGGTTCATCTCCAAACTCATTCACATGGTTGCTGGCAGGTTTTGGCTCCTCGTGGGCAGTGACCAGAGGCCAGCCTCAGTTTCTAGGGGCTTCTCCCTACGGCAGCTCACACATGGCAGCTGGCTCCATCAGAGCAAGTCACCTGAGAAGAGGTAGGGAGAGAGCGTGTGACCAACACAGACGTCACAGTCTTCTGTAATCCAATCTCTGAAGTGGCAGCCCATAGCTTTGTTATATTCTGTTCATAAGAAGCAGATCACTAGGTCCAGCCACACCCCGGGGTGTATGTGGTGTGAATACTAAAGAGAGAAACATCGATGTAGACATCAGTGAGAGAATCGTAGAGGCTGCCTCCGACACTAGTCATTTGAATTTGGCAACTTATCCCGCTTCTTGGTGCCTCAGTTTTCTCATCTGCAAAATGGGTATGCTAACAATTAATAACAATTACCCACTGGAGATAGTGTGTGGATTAAATAGATGCACGCAGGTAAAGAACCTAGAACAGTGCCTGGGAAGAGCATGTGTTCAGTGTTGACAGTGACAAGTACTAGAGGATGCAAGAAATAACGGAGAATGGTTTTGATACACACACACACACACACACACACACACACACACACACACAAAACTAGGTTACCTGCCTGCTTTGCTGCTGCTGCAGAGAATATTCCAGTACCACAGGGTAGTGGTGGGGGATGGGAGGGGAATGAGAAGACTGTAGGTAGACAGGTCAGCAGGAGGAGTACTGCCAAGGGTGGGAGAGGAACCTAAAAAGCTGAGCTGCTCCCAGAGCCCAGGTCTTTGTCTCCTAAAGGGTTCGGGTTTATTTCCTCTGTGGCATCCACATATCTGAGCCTTTCCTATGCACTAGGAACTGTGCAAAGTGCCCTAGGTGAATTATTTCATTTCATCTTCACAACATGCCTGTAAAGTAGCTACTATGACTACACTCACTTTACAGAGTGTACACACTCCTATGGAAAGGATTGTAAATTGAAGCTCAGAGAGGCTAAGACACTTGCCTGGGGTCACACAGCTCTGACATGGCAGCGTGCGGAACCAAATCAAGAACAGTCTGATTTAGTATCTGCTGTGCTAACAGACAGGGTCTGCAGAGAACACACTCACAGCATCTGCATTCTCTCACACGATGACTCCCACTCCGGCCTCCCAGTGTGACCAGCAGGTCCTCTGAGCTCTCCAGATCTGTGTGTGCCATTACCCAGCCTCCCCTCATACACCCCTACAACCCAAATGCCCCCTCTTATACAGTCATTCCGCTCCACCTGACTCAGCCCTCTCGGCCCCTCAAGACCCGCCCCATCTTGATAGCAAATGCTCATTGTCATGAGAACGCACTCTGCTCCTTACGTTGCTCATGGTTGGCACAGTCTGACTCCACATGCCTTCCAAAGTCACGCTTCTCCTCCACCCTCACAGTAACCCTCGTTCTTCAGATTGCTTCATAATCAGGAGTCTGGCCTTGCTGACCCCTAATTCTTCAAAAAACCATTGAGACCCTCCCTTCCACCTACCACCACATCTAGAGCCCACATCACACACCCCTGTGCCACGCCAAAGAGATGCCCCCTGCCTGACAGGCAGCCCTCCCGGGCAAAGGAGAAACTTCTCTGCCCCGTCACCAAGATGGAAGAGAAAGTGAGAGGCGCAGAGGAGGAACACGAGAATGATGGAGACCGCAGCGGAGATGCGAGGGGAGCGGGTGTGCTCCAGGGGGGCTATAAATTCCCTTCTAATTCCAAATAATTCCGATTACACGGATGAGTAGTTTTCAATCAGGAAGATAATCTCGGAGATGGATGGCAGGATAATTGTTCGTAGCGCCGACGTAAATATTGTGTCGTTTCTATTAATCTCCGCGAATCGGCTGTCAGAGATGTCACTCATTCATCACAACAAATTAAAAATAAAATTTTAAGAGAGAAAGTCACGCCTGGGGGTGGGGCGGAGGAGCCCGGAGTTGCTGCGGGAATGGTGACGGGGAGGGGGAGGAGCAGTTGGCAAGCTGTTGCCAGAAATAAATTTGGTTTACCTATTTAATATACTTATGTACGAAAGCAAACGGTAACGAGGGCTGTAGATCTCTATTAACCTCCCTGTGGGCTATGCAGACTCGTGAGCAGGTGCAGGCACATGCACTGAGGGCCACCCTGCTAACACTGCTCTGCATTCACACCCCATCTGGACCTGGGCACTCATATCCCAGAGGCAGGTCACCTATGTTCACCCAGCCAGCAAAGGGCAATGGCGGGGGGGATCTGGGCAGTGAGATCCCCTCACCATAGCAAAGATCTGCTGCCTTGGAGAGAAGCAGTAATTGGACCCAAGCTGGTGTTCCTGAAACTGGCTGGTGATTTTGTGCGACAAACTCATTATGAGCGTTGCAATGAGCCGACATAGGTGAGGTCCCAGGCACAACAGTGCCCAGCTAGTATTAGCACCTTCCCCACCCCTGCTCCACGAGGCTGACCTTCCTCCAGGAACTGAGACCATCATGCTTGCTCTGCACTTGCCCTCCACCACGTCATCACCCACCACAGAACCTATAATATGTGCTTCTTGGCATCTGTACCCCTCCGAAAACATAGTAGTCATCCTGCATCCTTCTGGAACCCCATCCTGCCCCCATGGCTAGTATCAGGTGCCCGTGTGGCTGTCAGTAGCTATGCCTGCAACTCAGTGATGCAGAGGCTGTAAATCAAAACTTCAATTCTCCCCAGCAGCGTCCTCCAACCAGCCCTCATCTCCGCCGTGATCATTACTATTCTCACTTTGCTCAGGCACACTTCGCTCTGCTAAGCTAACAGTCCTTAATCTGAAGAATAAATCTGGAAGTCAGCAGGCAGCACTCCCAGAACTCCAAAGGTGTCTCTTCAGGTGATTCTGCATTTTTTAGAACGAGTGATTATTTTTGCAAATGACAAAGTGGGAACGGCTGAGGCATTGTGCCCTGCTCTGTGTGAGGGCCTTTGTTCCTGAGAAAGGACTTGGCTCCATGGGGGTGCTGCAGGCTTAAGGCTTGGCTTACCACGTGATGAGGACTCCTGGCAAGAAAACAGAGCATCTTCCATTCCTCAAAACTGATCCTAGTAGCAGATATGTCACTTGGTTGGCTGTCTACCATTTAATCCCCCTTCCTGGGACTATCCCAACATGGGACATCCACACTGGGTGTCTTCTTGGAGGTCGGGAACACCTGCCCATCATTATGGGACATCTGGGGGAAGGGGAGGACAGTTGGAGAAAGAGGTTGCCTATCCATCATATGGAGGATCTGGAATGGGGTGACATGTTGAGGGTAGAGAAGACCTGTGCCCATCATTAAGGAAGCTGGAATTCAGCCCTGAGACTTCTGGCCCATCCCGAACACTGAACAAGAACGTGAGTTCTAATTGGCCAATCAGACACTCTCTCCCTGAAGCCAGGGAGACAAGGATGTGGGACATTTGGAGGCCATATCTATCTCCACAGCCACTGCAGGGTACAGGCCAGCCAGCACCTGCTCAAGAGGCTTTAGCTAAAGTTTCTACTGCTCAGTCCTCAAAACAGCTGCTTGGTTCATGCACTCCCAAGCCTGGCTCTCATGCCTCCTAACAAGTTTCTGAGCCCTCTCTGGCCCATTAACAAATTCCCCTTTTTTAAATTTATTTTTAAATATCTTTTTGTTGACTTCAGAGAGGAAGTGAGAGGGGGAGAGAGAAATATCAATGATGAGAGAGAATCATTGATTGGCTGCCTCCTGCTCACCCCACACTGGAGATCGAGCCTGCAACCCAGGCATGTGCCCTGACCAGGAATAAAATCATGACCTCCTGGCTCATAGGTCAGAACTAAACCACTGAGCCATGCCAGCCAGGCAGCAAATTCCCATGTTCACTCTCAAGTGCACTTATTAAGTTATTCTATATAATAAAGAGGAAATATGCAAATTGACCATCACTCCATCACAAAGATGGCTGCACCCACAGCTGAGGCCAAATTCCCATAAGGAGCCTGAATAAGCAATCAGCAGGGACCTGAGGCTATGCCCTCCCCTGCCCACGTGGGGCTTGACAGGGAACTTCAGGCTGCGACCCCACCTAGCAGGGCTTGACAGGGGACCTCAGGCCATGTCTCCCCCCCTCCCAGCAGGGCTTGACGGAGGACCTCAAGGAATGCCCCTGCCCCAATCTGGGCTGAGGGACCTCAGGCCACGTCCCAGTCCTGGCACTGGGCCAGTGGACTTGAGGCTACGCCCCCTGCCCAGCAGGGCTTGACAAGGATGGGACTGGCAGGGTCTGGATCTAGCCCAATGTGTGTGTGTGGGGGGGGGTCAACCAGGTCTGGGTCTCATGCGATTTTGAGGTGCATGTGGGTAGGCGGGGACTTGACTGTAGGTCCCCTGGTGAGCCCCACACTCTGACAAAAGGAAGGTTTTCATATACATTTTACTAATTTTCTTTCATCTCTGACACTTCTATTATAGAGAAAGGGCAAATAGCAATATTAAATTATTTCCTCTAATCCCCTTTTAATGTGCACAAATTTCATGCACCGGGTCACTAGTTATTATATATTCATTTGGGCTCATTTACCTCATGTCTCCCTTGCCCCTGAGGCTACTTGTCCCATGAAGGCAGAGCCACCTCAGCTCTCTTTACCCACTATTTTCAGTAAACATGTACCACAGTGTTCAGTAAGTATGTGTGAGTGGACAAATGCATCTCCAGAGTAAAAACAGTTTGAAGCTTAATCTCCCCAGAATCTGGAAGGTGACGACATCTGGTGTGTAGCTACATGTTGTTAAAAATATGAGATGTTCCTGCATGAAGACACGTGTGCATAGAGTTTATCATTAAGGTGAAACCTACTCTACCTTATTCCTAGTTGGGACCTGGCAAAAGCATTCTTTTTCATTCAAACAGCCTCCATCTGTGTCATGTGCCCCTAACAGAGCATATGCCATTTCACTATTAAAAGTTCAATAAATCATTTGTGATATCTTTAATGGAGAGTAAATTAAATCAATACTATCAACTTTTCTTCTTTATGCAGTTCACATTTTCAACATTTACTTGAAAGTGGTTCAAGGTCTGCAAAATCCAGTGTTTCAAATGGTCTGGGGTTTTTGGGTTAATTTCCAGATTACTTTAAGCTGTAAACACGACTAGAAAGTAAATCTTCTGCCAAAAAGTATATGAATGCATTTTGAAATCAAAGGTGCTTTCGGGATTATCAGTGGATATAGATTTCCATGGCGAAGGAGCCCTCAGTTAATATCGGGGAATGTAAAATTGCTCCATTTCTATGGGGGTCAGCGTTTGAAGTTCCCTGCCACTCTATTAATTAGCAGCTTCCCATTCTTAAAAATGTTCCTTGTGACTCACTCTTTCTGAGAAGCCTATTCTAAGCCCCCTTCAAAGAAAGCAAATTTAGGTGTAACCCTGACTGCCTGCCCCTGACCCCTCCCCAAAGGACACTGTAACTCAGAGTTGCGGGCACAGGAATATTCTGAACAAGGAGCCAGCTCACCTCTGCTCACCAGGGTCTTTGTTCTGGGCATCCCCTATCCAACCTGGCTTCTTAGCCTCGAGTCAGTAATGCCTGGCATTTTATTTCTGAGAGCGTTAATAATTATCTCAGCAATATGACCTACCCTGCTCTATGTAACTACCAGCTCTATCATCTATCCCCATTTTACACATAAACTGAAGCTCAGAGAGGTTAAACAACTTGCCCAAGGTCACACAGTAACTAAGTGGAAGAGCCAGGCAAACCACCTACAGGCTGCCTTCTTTATCACTCTGTTCTACTGCCATGAGCTGAGCAATCTCTAAATTTGTTGTTCAATGGGTACTTGTCTGAAAAGGTGTCTGCAAAGAGGAATAAAGTGAAGCCTTGAAGGAGCCGGGCAGGCCTGTGCTCACTCCTACAGCAAAACCCAGGCATTGGAGCGGAGAAATGGGAGACAAGTAGGCACTCCCTCAGGAGAGCCACCTGTGTCCAGCCAAATAGTGAGAAGTAAATTGCACCTGTTCCATCCACCAACCAGCTATCCCTATGTCCTTCCCGGTGCTCTTCCCCATTCCCCTTTCTCACCCCAGACTTCCTTGTTGACATACTTTCTGTTCCCAGCCCTGAGCCTTACCTGTTCCTACCTCAGCACCTGAGGCTTAAGACACCTGTCCAATGTGCAACCAACTATAATCAGCCTCCAGCTCCTATCATCTATTGAGCCTCTATGATTTCTTACAGCTGTGCCAGTTGTTGAGGCAGCTGGAAGCTAAGTAAGTTCCTGCCCAGAGGAAGTTAAAGGAGATAGAATAGTGAGGGAAAGGATGTAAGTTTGTGAGTCAAGATAGATCAGTACTTCAATCTAGTTCTCAATTTACCAGCTACTTGACTTGATTTACCTTCCTTGAGCCTCTGTTTCTTTACTGTGAAAATGAGACTAATAAAATCTCCCTCTTTGGGGTTAATGTTTAGATCAGAATAAGATGAATAGGAAAGTAGCTGGAATGCATATTCCTATGCATCCTGCCCCTCTTCTTCTGTAACAGTGCTTGGTTTCTCTATAGGAACACTCCTACTCTATGTGGTTTGATTAGGCGAGCTCTATCTTTTGTCTGGGGTGTGGGTGGTATAGGCCAAGGTCAGGCAAATTAGAATCTCTAATTCGTGATCAGTTCAGAGATGAACACATGACCAAGTCTGGGTCAATGAGAATTGTCTGCAGGACTTGACCTGGTACCAATGAGATAGAAGTTTTTTTTGTTTGTTTGTTTTTTTGTCACAGAGTTTTATATTCTTATCTGGTAGAATATAAGACAAGAACAAAATTTCCTCTTACCTGTATTAGAACCCTAACGAATACAACAGCCCTTGAGAATCTGGACTAATACAGCTACCAAGAGAATCTGGACTAATACAGCTTTCCTTTCTTGCAGTCTATCCATAAATGGCAACTTTGCAAACCTGGATATGCAAACAGTAAGAGTTTCAGAGATGGAAGAGAACAGGGTGCCGAAGTAGTAAAAAAGAGCTTGAGGGGAGAAAATACAATCTGGTTTCCTTGGGCTTTAAAGAATTCTTGGAATAGGATAGAGAAGAAGAAGAGAAAGTAAGTAGAAGGAACAGCTCAGCTAGGAGTAGCATGATATGCATAAGAGATAAAATAATGAAGTACACTAACCAGAGGGTAGATGGGAGAGAAAAGGAGGCCTAGGTATTTAGGGGCTAGATTACAGGGGTCTTAAAGAACAAACTCAGGAGTTTGGAATGTATGTTGTAAATAACAAGAGCTCCTCTTTGGTCTTGGGGTACAGGTGCAACAGCTTGAAAGTGAGTTGCCTGCAGGGACAGGAAGTGACTAGAGTCAGGGAAACCATCTCAGAAATATGTTGCTAAGGTTGGGGGAACAGAGGAGTAAGGATTGAGAGGAGACTGGGGGATTTTCTGGAGTGCTGGTAATGTCTGGCAATGAATACACAGATGTTTGTTTTACAATAATCTATTGTACTTTATACTGTACATTTTGTGCAATTTTCTGAATATGTGCTATGCTTTACAATATAATTTTTAAAAATTAATGTTTCATATCACCAACAAACTCATGGTCAAGTTGGGGAAGCAGAAACACAAGCAGGCATGTACGACACTGAGAGAAATGTGATGACAAGCCAGACTGCCTGGCTTCCCCTCCCAGCTCTGCCACAGCCTAGTCATGTGATAACATGTGACTAGACTCTCTTGGCCTTTTCCTCTTGTATTAGATGGGAATGATAACCACACCTGCCTCATGGGGTGGTTGTGAGAAGTAAATGAGTAAACAGAGGTAAACAGCTACAGTATACCTTATATACATATGTAATTGGTCAATATTTTTGTTAGCTATTGCTATCATCACTACTAATACCAGCTCCACCAGTACCACTACTACTAGTAACACATGAGTTCAAAGAGGGTCACAAACCTATCCATAGGCAGTAGAATTTCCTGCATCTGCTCTGTCTGCTCTTGACCACTCTCCAGCCAAATAGAGTACCCAAGCAGGTAGAAGAAGAAGGCCTTGGGTTACTTTCCATGACCCTACCCCAGGGTCCTGAAATCAGCCATAGCAATCAATTCTCAACCTCATTTTGCTCAGAAACAGGCAAAGGGACACTAGAGCCACAACTGATGCCCTGGTTACCATGCCCATGCCCTGTACACAGGAGGTACTTCATAAATGCTTATTGAATCACTGTAAAATAAGGGATGAGAATAGATGAGAAAGTGGGCACGTGAGCAGAGCAAACTGCAAAGCAGGCAGGAAACCCACATGTACCAATGACTGAACAGAAACTGGGGTACCAGTTGTCCTTTAGCCACCTCATTTTCTCTCCTTGTGGCCTGAATCTTCGTTCTTCCCTGATCCTCATCCTGCTCAGACCTACTGCTCATCCAGACTAGAGGTCACATCATGATCTGCTGAGCCACCTACTGCTCAGATGGCAATGGGACAGGGTCGCTATTTATCTTTGTTACTGCTGCAAGTGTCTGGGGAGGGGAAAAAAAAAACAGCTTCAAAGATCACATCTGTTGGGATAACCTATTGATTTGTGTCACGTTTCTCCCAATCCCCATTTTATTGTTGTTCAAGATGGGGTCAGGGTAGGTCAAAAATAACTCTTTCCAATGGAGGCAACAGACTGAGGAATTCTAACAGGAATTCTAAATTCTCTAAAAGCATGGGCCAGGGAAGTAATGGAAGAAGGAGATAGCCCAATGCCAAATTGGAGACTATGGGGAGGGAGGGTCAGAATGAAATGTGTGACATATAAGCTTAGGGAGAAAAGAAAAAGATAAGTAGGAAGATAGACTAGATTACAACCTAGGCTCAATACCCAGGATGAGCTTTTAGATGTTTAAAAACCCGTTTTTCATACTTTGCCAAACCACTCTGCTGAATATAGTTTAAGAGTTAGGCAACTATTCTATAATCAATAAACAGGAAGGACTTCATATTTATGAATACCATATCATCTGCTGAATTTTCATCTATAGATAGCAGGGTCAGCAAACTACAACCAAATCCAACCATTGGCTATTTCTTATAAATAAAGTTGTATTGAAACAGTCATGCCCGTTTGTATATGTATTGTTGCTACAACAGTGGAGTCAAGTAGTGGCTTCAGGCATTAGAAGGCCTGGGAAGCCTTAAATATTTACTGTCTGGCTGGTTGCAAGTAAAAGTCTATAGGATCTTAATTAATTGTCACGTCTACATTTTACACAAGGAAATTTAACTCATCAGGCTTAAATAATTTGCTCTGGATCAGATTCCAGGGTAGTGCTGGAATTTGAAGACAGGTCTGCCTGATATAAAAAAAAAAAAATGTCCCCTAGGCATGTCCTACTTTCCAAAGGAGAAGAGTTTATGTTCACTCTTAATAATACTGTCATTATAAGTCAAATATCTATACAAACTATATCTATGGAAGTCAAATTTGGCCCACGGATTGTTCAAACCCTGTTGTTTCACTAGAATGTTGTTCAGCTGAGTAGTTGTGAAGTCAATGAAGATACCATCTTAGGTCTAGGAATCTTTTTGTTATACTGAGATTTCCTGGCGATGCCATTAGTCATTGAGTTAACTTATAGCCCATTCCATCTCAATAGCTCTGACTTCCTCCTTAGTCTTGACCAAAACTGACCTATATGAACCCTCTCTTACAAGAGGCTAAGTAGAGGCATAAAAGAGCAACGGCAAGGCATAATCAATAGAGATTTAGGGATAAAACCCAAGTTTTCTGTGAGTTTATCTTTCATCTTCACTCCCTTCCCTGGCTATAGTCACTCCCTCAGGCACTGGGCACCACTGATAATATTTAGGATAAGAGAGGTGGGAAATCGTAGAAATATCCTGAACTCAGTGCTTTCCAATGACTCTCTGATTCTCTGTATAACTCAGAGAGCAAAAATATTCATTGTGGCCAGAATGGAACCAAGAAATATGCTGTTTGATTTGAGGAGAAAATAGTTACTAAATTAGGGGAGGCAAATACAGAGGGATTCACAAAGGACATGATACCGCATCAGTGCCTTGAGAGAGATTGTTTAAGGATAACTAGAGAAGGAACAACTCGCAAAATGTGATTTTTTAAAAAAAGCTACTGGTTCCAAAGGACTCCTGTGGAAGCCCTGAGCCTCACGTGCTCTGAGGCTATAATCATGGAGCCCTTTGCACGACGCTATGAGCAGCTGACAGCACATGGCCATGGAACTTGCAAAGAATGGTGTGGGAATTAGAGAGGGACAGCAAAGGCAAGGGAAGAACAACCATGGGGTATTTCACTGGATGATGTGGAATATAACTCACCGATGCAAGTGGTGGCCGCTCCTATCACCTCCAACATGAATGCTGAATTCAAATAGCTTCAGGAATTTGACTTCGTTCAGAGTCATCCTGGGGTGCCCCAGAGACACTAACCTAAGCTATATTTGGAGGGGGGAGAGGGGGGAGGCCACAGGCCCTCCTTCAGCTGTCCCAGACTTCCTGCCTTTCTCCTACAATTTGATCCTTTCCTCGAATGATCCTATAACCAGGCTTCTTTTCACCACCTTGGTAGCGAGAGGTCATGGGCCATGCGACCTTGTAGTCACCCTGTTCTTGCCACACAGCTGCCCTATACAGAGGGGCAGCTCTGCCCCACTTAATTAGAGCGCTGGGAAAACCAGAAGCACAAAGCCCATGGAAGTGACAAACACCCAAGGAAAGACACGAGGGTCAGAACAATAAAACCACCACCCCAAATTTTCAGTTAACTCTTGTTTCTTACTTTGTCCATTCAAACTTCCTACCTAAAAGGGAAATGAGAATCAAACAAACCAAATACACACTAAAAGTGGAAAATGATATGGGTTTCTAATATCAAACCTAACCCTGCTTTCCCTCCCCCTCCGCAGGACAACCTTTCCCAAGGGAAGAAATTAACCCCATTAGTCTTTAAATGCTGCTGGGGCACACACTCAGGTCAGCCACAGCTCGGGTCCCAGGTGGAGGCACCTCAGGGGTTAACCAGGGGTATTTACTCACAGGTTAAAGAGGCAAGCTCCTGAGTGAACACTGCTCAGGAGATGCTGAGCGTGAGCTAACAAGATGCTCTCTCTAGCGGCATTCTGGGTGATTACCCCCGAGCACCCAACCATACCAAAATCAATAAACAATTTCAGCGCAGCTCAGGGAACTTTGCCACACTTAATAAAAGTCTCCAGCTGCAGTTATGGCTTCATTTCACCTTAACGTCTTCTTTAACTGTCCCTTCTTTTCAAGATCAATTAGAGAGACATGCAAAGAGAATAAAGAAATATGCACGTGCAGGCAGGCACCCTCTCCCCCTCCCCCACACACACACTCAGTAAGCAAACAAGGTCAAAACTTGCTATGGGTGCAGTGGGCTCTCCTGCCCACTCGTCTTCTCCACTATAAGATGAGCAACAGTGAATAAGTCTAGGGATGGAGTTGGGGAGAGCGGAATTGGGTTTCGAGGAGAACAGAGAGGGAGTGAGGTAAGGAATTGGCCCCATATTTCCTAAGTACATACAACAAATCCCAAAATGAAAGGCACCTCTACTCTGCTTATAGATTTCCAAGGATCTCTTCGTCTCTGAAAGTCCACCATGATGTTGTGTTTTTTACTGTTCCCTTACTCCCCAGAACATCTATTTAAGAATGGATAGAGAGAAGATTTGAAGATGGCAGCATAGATAAATGCCTGTACTCACCACCTCCCACCACCACATCAAAATTACAACAAAAATACAGAACAACCATCATCCAGAACCGCTGGAAAGCTGGCTGAATGGAACTCTGACAATTGGAGAAATAAAGAAGAAATAGCACTGAGACTGGTAGGAAGTGCTGAAGTGAAGATGCTGAATGGGCTGTGCTGGCACCTACATAGGCCACTTTTTTTTAAAATACATTTTTTTATTGATTTTTCACAGAGAGGAAGAGAGAGGGATAGAGAGTTAGAAACATCGATGAGAGAGAATCATCGATCAGCTGCCTCTTGCACACCCCCTACTGGGGATGTGCCCGCAACCAAGATACATGCTCTTGCCCGGAATCGAACCAGGGACCTTTCAGTCCTCAGGCCAACGCTCTATTCATTGAGCCAAACTGGTCCCGGCTGGGCCACTTTTTTAATTGGGAGGGAGATTGTCTCTCTGGAGGCCATCTGGAGGAACAAAGGGTCCAAGCCCCACACCAGACCCCTAGCCCAGGATCCCAAGGTTGGGGAAAAAAATACCTACTGCAGTAAGAGCTACAGGCTGTAAAAACTGGTGCAGATTGGGGCTCAGTGACACAGAGGCTGCTGGAAACCCAGCTGTTCCTCTTAAAAAGCCAACACCATAAACTGAACTTACAAGGTCCCCCTTCCTCTGAGCTCCAGCACCAGGGAGAGGCTCCGGGGAACACAGACACATATGTGGAAGAATTGGATTGTCTGGCATCAGGACAGGAATTCAGAGGCAGCTTTCTCCCAGACAGAGGTGCTCACGAGGATCATTGCTGGGATCTCCCTAGTCCCAGGGCTGACTGGCAGCCATTTCCATTTGCTCTGCCCTGGTGAGTCCCTCAGACTCTACCTCCTCCAATTTATAACCCCACTAAAGCTGTGTGCAGTGGCTTTTGCATATGAATGGCCTGTCATAGCTTAGGCTAAAATCTCTCAAACTTCAGCTGGGTCTGAGAGCCCCAAACCTATCAAAAAAAGGGCCCAAGATCCACCACAGGCACCACCCTGCCTTGCTTCATAGCTGGGCCTCATCTGGGCACTTCCAAATCCAATACAAAGAGGAAGACTCTTCAGATATCTCTGCAGTTCCTGCTGGGTGGTCCAAGGCAGTGGCTGACTTGGCACCTCCCTGGAGACCCAAGAGCCAGTATACCCAGTGGTCAGTGTCAGACCATACCAGATTATAACTCTACACATCCATAAGCAGCACACTGTAGGGACAGACTCAGTGAGCACCAAAGCCCCAGTGAAGCAAGTCCTGCTCCATAAGGGTGCCTCCTGCACAGCAGCTCTCCCATTGTAGTTGCTGCTGGTTCTCACAGCCAATTGAGCTAGAGACCAATTCCTTCCAGTGACACCAACAGCAATCAAGTCTCAATTATGAGACTTTGCTCATATCCCACAAAAGACATCCTGGCCATTGGATATGTGAAATGTGCACACACAGAAAGGGAAAGGGTTCTTAGTCCCAGAATCCTCTCTGCCTCGAGGTGTGTTGGTACATTGGTGCTGGTGTTCTGAGTTACAGACTTTCTCCAGTTTTTTGAGGACTTGACTCCATTATCTAGACATTGCTGTCCTCTACTCAATTCTCTGCCTTCTTTCTCTAGCTCCAAACACTCTCACTCCCACCTGCCATTCCCCATAGACTCGCACAGCTCACCAAGTGCATCAAGCTTTGGGTGGCCCCAAACAATTGGAAAGGTAGAAGAAAGGGTAATTATAGCAAAGTTCACATTTCTTCCTGACAGTACAGAAAGTGACTATTTACAAGTTCCACTCATAGGGACAGAAAGAATAGTTGTGAAGTATTTGGCAATTTCTAATGCAGTTACAACGGGAATACTAGAAACTGGAGTTTGGGAGGACATTCTTTAGCAGGTTAGAGTGAAAAACAAAGACATACCAACCACAGAAATAAAGACTTTCTAAATTTGTCTATGTTTGTTCAAGACCAAACTAAGTATAAGGACAAGTCAATCACAGAGCTGCCCAAGCACTGGGCACTTCTTCAGGTTCCTGTGGCCTTCTGTTGCTCTTTAGGTGTGACAGATTTATGGCACCTGATTAACACATTGGACAGGAAATGGTAAACCTATTGGTTGCTCACATAGGATAAACCACAGGTACACCTACCTTCCTAAAACTCAATCAATAAACACACTTGTAAAAATATTCCACAAACAAAAAGAAAAACCACAGGTTCCAGTGGAAAAACATAACTACAAAGATGTGTGTTCTTGTGCCTTCCTCATGCCTCCATCCTATTTCATATTTTCATGGTGAGCACAGAGGGGGAAGTTGATGTCTAATTCTGACTTTTGATGTCCTACGGGGGCTCAGGATGTGCAGCCATCTTTGTAAGCAGCCATCACAAGCACACTCGCTTAAAAAATAATCAACTGGGACTTGGGTTAGAATAATGCGGTGCTATTGAGGACTATGAAAGGCAAAGTAGAGATTGATGCAAAAATATATTAGGTCGCTAAAAAGGAGAGGCAATTGGGCACCTGGGTATCTGAAGGCTTCCTTTATTCTGAGAAATACGTAAGACATGTAGAACAACAAACCTTCAAGTGGTGGGTTCAAATGGTATAATTCGCCAGACTCAAAAATGACAAGATCTGATCTTTGTCTGCTTTCTGATCTCTGTATGGTTCCGTGTATCACATAGAGCTTTGAAATATATATATTTGGAACCAAGCAACACACAGAGAAACCGACTTCAGCTCTAAATCAATTCCTGGGACACCGATTGCTTTTTAAGGAAATTATCTGACAATGAAGTGTGTATATAAGCCATAAGAGGCAACTGAAAAATCTTCCTATAGTAAAAGAGAAGATTAGGAACAACCAAACAATGTATAAAACTGGCTTCTCCTGACCAAGGCCACCTCAACCCACACTCATCCCGACTCTCACATACATTGTAACTGATAGTCTCACACTCCAGTCTCAGCCAGACTCACCTGACAACTGACACTCCGGGTCCTGCAGAGCTAGTACTGCACACGGTTGCTCCTTCAGGGCATGCGTTTTACTCATCCCACAACATCCACATGCTGCAGAAAGATTTAAACATCTGCAAGAAAAGGTTTAGGGCTCCATTCCTATAAACTCTAGTGGTTTAGGTATTGTAGGATTGTGACTCTCGGTGGGTCTGTCCTACTGCTGGGCTGTGTGGAGTCCCCTGTTGGGCCAAGAACTTGCATAAATCCTTTCTTGGTTCTTCAGGGCAAGTACAAAGACTTCGTTTATATATATATATATATATATATATATATATATATATATATATATATATATATAAAATCTTCATCTATATCAGAGAGAAGAAGAGAAAGAGAGAGATAGAAATGTCCATGATGAAAGAGAATCATCAATCATAAGAGCCCCCCACCGGGGATTGAGCCCTCAGCCAGGGCATGCCTCCTGACCAAGAATTGTTGATGTGACCTCCTGGTTCATGGGTTGATGCTCAACCACTGAGCCATGGATTTGTGCACTCTTGGGGTCCCTTGGCCTGGCCTGTGGGGATTGGGCCTAAATCGGCTCTCTGACATCTCTCTCACTCGCTCGCTTTTTTAGTTTAGCTAGGAATTTGTCTAGTTTATTTTTTCAAAAATAACCTCTCTCAGTTTTGTTGACTTGTTTCTATTTTCTAGTCTCTGTTTGATTTATTTCTGCTTTAATTTTTATTATTTCCTTTCTTCTGCTTTAGTTTTAGTTTTTTCTTCTCTTTATAGTTCCTTGAAGTGTGAAGTTTGGTTATTTGAAATATTTCTTCTCTTTTAATGTGTTTCCCACTATAAACTTCCCTTTTAGTACTGCTTTTTCTGCATCCCATAAGATTTGGTAAGTTGTGTTTTTGTTTGTCTTAAGATATTTGCTAAATTGCCTCTTTGACCCAGTGGCTGTTAATAAGTGTGTGATGTAGTTTCCATGCATTTGTGAATTTTCCTACTTTCTTGCTTTTATTGATTCTTTATGGCCAGAAAATATACTTGATAATACTGCAATCTTCTTATATTTGTTTTGTGACATAATGTGATCTGCCCTGGAGTTTGTCCTGTGTGCATTTGAGAAGAATGTGTAGCCTTCTGCTGTTGGATGAAAAGTTCTGTATGTTTCTTAGGTTCATTTGATCTATAGTATTGTTCATATCTATTGTTTCTTTCTTGATTTTCTGTGTGGATATTCTATCCATTATTGAAAGTAGGGTGTTAAAGTTTTGTGCTATTATTATTGCATTGTCATTAATTACTCCTTTCAGAGTTGTCAACATTTGTATATACACACAGGTGCTCTGTTGTTGGTGTACATCACGTACAATTGTTATACCTTCCTGTTGAATTGATCCTTTAATCATTATGGAATGACCTTCTTTGTCTTTACAGTTTTACTTAGTCTACTTTGTTATATGTATAACCACTTCTGCTTTCTTTTGGTTACCATTTGCACGGAATATCTTTTTCTATTCTTTCATTTTCAGCCTATGTGTCTTTGAATCTAAGATGAGTTTCTTATAAGCGGTATGAAATTGGATTTTTATTCAATCAGCCACTCTGTATCTTTTAATTGGTGAGTTTAGGCCACTTACATTTAAAGTAATTATTGGTAGGGAAGGATTTACTGTTGCCTTTTTCAAAAGTATTTCTGTTTATCTTATATTTTGCTCCTCTTTTTCTCTCTTGCTATCTCCCTTTCAAAACAAGGACATGTTTTTTGTTTTTTGGTTGGTTTTGTATTGATAGGTTTTGATTCCTTTTTGTGTAACTTTAATAGATTTTTTGTGGTTAAAAGTGAACTTTTTAAGTATTTTTCTGTATGTATGTCTTACTTTGATAAGCATATAATCCCTGATTTCCAGATTATAACAGGATACAAGAGAAAAATGAGCACAGGGATACTTTTAATATGTCTTAAGTTTCACCAGGTTTTTGTGTTAAGACATCTTCAGTTGTAAGTAACAACAAAACCAACCTAACTGGCTTAATCAAGAATATCTTAAAAAAAAAAAAAAAGTATTCATATATCCTGAAATCCAGAGGTAGGGAGATAACAAGATTGGTTAATTCATGATCTGAAAATTTTTAAAAAGGACCCTGGTTCTACCCATCTTTGGCTCATCCATCCTTGGGCTAGCCTCCCTTGCATGCATAGGGTTACCATGATTCTAGAAATCATACACAGATCATGTTCAGCAGAACTGTTCCTTCATAATATCTTTTGAAAAGAAGACTTTCCCAGAATGCAGACATTTCCTCATAATTCATTGGCCAAAACTATACCACATGACCACCACTTCTGCACCAATCACTGCCAACGGGTTTAGGGCCACTGTAGATGGCTTCAACCAATCAGGATTTGGCCCTGGTCAAAATGAGGAATGACCACCCAAACCTCACCAGGGCTCTGTCCACAGGAACAAAGGAAAAGGCTACTGGTAGGCGACAAACAGGAACACACAGCACAAGGTGGGTTTGGAGGAAGAAGGGCACATCTGGTGGACAGACTCAGAATTAATTCCATGAAAAAGACAACTTTGGAGATAGGACCTCCTAAAGGATGCAAGAATTTTTACAGACAGAGATGAGAGCTGTGAAATAAATTCAGCCTGATGGGCAAAGGTGTAAAATCTGAGGGTTGTTTGGGGCACAGCAAATAGTTCAATTGGGTCTGTTTAGAAAAGGTGTGGGAAATGAGACAGGAGTGTCTTAATCACCTAACTGAGCAACGAGCACTTAATTTGAGGTAATGACGTCACTAAAATTTTCCTAGAAGGAATGTGACTGAGTTAGTTTCAGCAGCAGTAGAATAAGAGTTGTCTTATTGTAATCTATTCCTTTTCTATTACTTTTACAAAACATAATGCCTCAAAACAACAAACTTTTATGATCTCACAGTTTCTGTGGCTCAGAATTTGGCAGCAGCTTACTGGGGTGGCTTGTCTCATGACCTCTCCTACAGTTGCAGTGAAGACGTTTTCTGGGGTTGCAGTCATGCGAAGATTTGATGGGCTGGAGGGGCCACTTCCAAAGTGGCTCACTCACTGGCTGTTGGCAAAGGCGTCAGTCCTTGTCACGTGGGCCCCTCCACAAAATGCCTAGCTATCCCCACAACACACAGCCAGCTCTCCCCAGGTCCGGTGATCCCAGGAAGCGTGGAAGGACAAAGGGAGCTTCAATGCCTCCTGTGACCTACCTTCAGAAGTGATCAAGTTTCAGGAAAATATGGCTTCTGACATGTTCTATTAGAATAAGAGTGTCACTAAGTAGAGCCTATACTTCAGGGTGGAACATTAAACTCTGCCTCCTGAAGCAGGGAGTATCAAAGAATGTGTGGACATATTTTAAAACCACCTCCTATGGTCCTGATTCCATGCTCTCGACTTAACTGGTACCAGTAGCAGAACCACAGAAGATGTACCAGCAAAGGCAGCTGAGCAGTCCTAGGACTGCAGGGGCCATCAAACTCCCTATGGAGTCACACAGGAGCCGGTCTGCGAGGCTGGCCAGGAGAGAGCACACTGCCTCCCTGGCTTCTGTGCACCACACTGTGCTTCGGCCCATGGCATCCAGCCACACTCACCACATCTCAGCGTGGGAACTCAGACGCCATGACTCAGATAGAGGAGGATGCATAGGGGCCCAGAGGCCCAGGGCCCAGAAGTCAGCTGGGACCTGCCCTTCCATGCTAGATGCTTGTGCTTCGATTGCTGGCCAGGCCTAGGGACCACACCCATGCACAAATTTCATGCACCGGCCCTCTAGTTTTAAATTAGTTTATGTCCCATAAAACTCAGCATTTTTGAGAGTGTTGTTCACATCTTCAAAGGAACAAATATCCTGCCAGAGTGTCTGGTAGCTCAGAACTTTCTCCCAAATAACTAGGTTGCTTTTATCTCATAGGCACAATAAAGGGATCATTGATTATGTTTCCTTTCTCCGGAAAACTCAGAACCAAATTAGCAAGAACATCAATCAGCCTTTGGTGCGAGAGCCTCATGTGGCTGTCTAATTTTTCCTGCCTTTATTTCCTCAGCTTGATGTTCTTCCCTAACCTTGCCACATCATCCATATTTCTGTCAAGACATTTCAAATCCTTTTATGAATGAAACTGGCAATAAGAAAATAAATTTAAAGTGGGGAAGAGGGGAGATTCCTCCCCTAAGCAAACTGAAAACCTGGGAGGAGAGGCAGAGTGTGACAGGGTCCTTGAGGCCTTTCCGGTCCTCCAGCCATGGTGGCCGGGGCACTGCTATCAGGATCTCCTTCTGACCAGCAGGAGTGAAGGGCAGGAAAGAACAGCTGGTAGTACCAGGAAAGCTCTTTGTGGAAGTTGTTTCAGAGGGAGAAGAGGGGGGAAGTGGGTAGAAGTGGAAACTGAGGTCTAGCTTCTCCATCTTATGAGATGGACCTATAATATTTCTGTCCTCCTCAGCCTTCTCACTTCAAGACTAAATCAGCATGCACACAGGATTGGCAACGCTGAGGCAGGCCCCTGGATCCCAAACATTCCTCCCTTTGGGTGTGACGCACCAGCTGTAGGCATAGACCATCCCGAATCTACTCTGCTCAGTCCCCAGGGAGACAGGCCAGTGGCTTCAGGACAAGGACATATAGACAATTAGGGGCATCTGGATCCAGCCTAAAACTGAGAAAGTAAACACTCAGTTTGGATTTCCCATCTAATTTAGAACATGTCAAGGGTCTCTTCCTTGGAAGGACTTCTTTCAGCCTCAGGCAGGCTGATTGGAAAAGAATCAGGCATCGGCCATGGAACGGGGGCCATTTGGAGCTGCCCACTCTACCCTCCAGCAGTGCCTCCCGGAACATTTCCATAAACAGCCCCATCAGGAAGCAGCGTCAACCTTGACCAGTCACTTCTGAGCCCAGGTACATCCATAACTACACTTCTCCACCTTCCCCTGCCCCCAGCGTGACAGATGAGGGGCTTCCTGGAGCAAGTCCCGAGCTTTGCTGAGGAGCCGTCTCGCTCCGCTGCAGGAAAAATATATATCCCTCAACAGCTGTGAGGAGTTCTTTCATTATTCATCGCAATCTTACCGCTAGTCCTCGCCTCCTCTTTGTACAATAAAAAATGGAAACAGATTAAATGACATCTTCTGACAATGATTGTTTTTAAACACCCAGGCCAGATGGGAAATGGGGAGTGGTAGAGAGAACACTAAGAGAATAGTGTGTGGAGCCTGGGGCTGTGCGGACAAAGAGGAGACCTGCCCTGCAGAGGGGCCGAGCCAGGACGCTCCCCTGGGTGGCCCGTCGGCACGGTGACCACAGGGTCAGCTCAAGGCTACCTGCTTATTTTTGTCAGAAGCGATTTATAACCATTCAGAAGTCCTGTTTGGAGAAGCTGTGTAGAGAGGAGAAGGTAAGTTATATCAAAGGCGGAAATAGTCACAGGATGGAGAAAGTGCAGGTGGACACCCAAAGGCCATATTCTCTGTGTTGTCCACATTAGAGAGGAAGCCACCGTGTGTACTGAGAGGGTACCTTTCCTTTAGGATGGTGCTCAGGAGGGCGCTCACTGCTCCAGAAACACATCCTACGGTCAGTGCAGGCAGGCGGAGAGGAGACCACCGGGAAGGGGCGGGTATGGGTGAGGCGTGTTGGGGTGTGCCACAGCCGGCCAACCAACGCATCAGCATTGATGAGCCACAAAGCCACCTCTCAGGCAGCAGTAGTGGTGGTGCAGTTTGAACATCTGCTCAATGGCTGGAAGACTCACTCCACTGAAAGCAGTGTCTGACCAGCTCTTACCCGGTCTTCTTATGGATTCATTCAACCACTTCAACAACAGTTTAGTGAGCACCCACTGTATTCATTTCCTATGCCACTTAATTGCCACAAACTTAGCAGCTTTCAACAACACACGTTGGCCACCTATGTTTTCTGTGGGTCCAAAGTCTGTACGCAGGGTGGCTGAGTTCTCTGCTCACCAGGGTCTCACCAGGCTGCAATCCAGGTGCTTACTGGGGGTGAGGTCCTAGCAGAGAAAAAGACCTGCTTCCAGGACCCCTCAGATTGTTGGCAGCATTCATCTCCTTGTAGTTGCCAGACTGAGGGTGTCAGCTTTTTGCTGGAATCTACCCTCAGCTCCTAGAGACTGCCCACAGCTCCTCGCCACCGAGCCACATCTTCAAGGCCATCAACAGTGAGGGCAAGAGCAAGAGCATGAGTGAGAGAGGGGAGAGGGTCTATAAACCACAGGACGTATGTTAGGTTAAAAGCTATATCTACGAATCTCAATATCTAGACCTCATTTGGATCTGACTTATTTTTTAATGTAAAAGAAACTCTTGATAATTATGAAATTATTAGAAATTTGGACATCAACAGGATATCTGATGACATTAAGAAATTACTGGGTTTTTTTTTTGAAAGAAATATCACTGTATTTGTGGATTTCTAATAGAGTCCTCAGTTTTTAGAAAATCATACTGAAATATTAAAGACAAAATGATCTGTTAGGAGATTTTCTTCAAAAAGCTATGGGAATGAGAGAAGATGGTTGTGAGGCTGGTAGGATGAGCATGTGGGAATTCATTAAGCTCTTCTGTCAAGTTCTGTGGGTACTCAAAATCCTGCATAATAAAAGCTTTAACAATAAACATATGTTATTAACCATAGAAATACAAATGAAAATATGTGGTCCTACTTTGTGCCTATCAAATTGCCAATAAGGGTGTGATAAAACAGATACTCTGATACATTGCTGGCGGGGATCGGGGGCGGTAGGGTATAAATTAGTACACTCTTTGGAAAGCATTTTGATATGTACCAAGAGTTTTGAAAATGTTCATATTCTTTGATACAGTAATTCCACTTCTGAGAATTTACCCTAAAAAATAGCCCTCAAAATGAAGAGAGCTCAGGCACAAAGATAGTTGTTACAGGATGCATAATAGAGAACTCACCTTACCCAAAAAGCAGGCAGCCTTTGCCCTCAGCTATTGGGAGGGGATCTCTAGGCTCTTGGAATGTCTTGCTGATAGGAGTGTCTTTGTTTACCTGGTGGCCTTGGCTAACAGACAGTCCAACACTGTGATCTATGATGGGGGCTTTGGCCATGTGGCATCCACTCTGTGTCTGAAGGGACTGGAGACTTAAGATCAGCCATATGGGCAGTGTGACTCCATAAGAAGAGGACAGTTGGGAGTCCCATGTCTGGAATTTTCCTGCCCTCTACCCCATGCCTCTCTTCCCTTAGCTGATTTGTAACTGTAACAAATCACACCCATAAGTATAATGGCTACCCATGAGTTCTGTGAGTCTTTTTAGTGATTATCAAAACTCAAGGTGACTTTGGGAACCCTCAAACTTACAACTGATGTCACAGTTCACAAGACCAAAAAAAAAAAAAAAGTCTGGAATTGATAACAGTGCTCAAAACATTCCCCCCCACAAAAAAAACCAACACGCACGCACACCACACACACACACACACACACACACACACACACACACAAACAAAACAAAAAAACCCACACAAAACACTTCTATTCTCATCGGCTTCTATTCTTCAAAATCTTGACAGAGTAGACATGAATAAAAATTTTAATAAACAAGATGGGTTTTGGTTAAAGAGTATCAGAAGGTTGAAGCCAGCAATGAGTTTGAATTACAAAAAGAGCCAATGGTAAGTCAAAAAAATAAAAATAAAAGATGACACAGGCCACTGCTTAGGAAGTGATTTTTATCAGAAAGAAGGCGGAACTTGAACACCCTTAATTTGCTTTCATCTTTTCTGTCAAATAAAATCTTTTACCAAGACCTGGGTAGCACAAATGTTGATAAGAAAGAATAAAAGCCCAAGTGGAGAGATTATAAAAAGTGCACCTGTTCTCCAGCTTCTCTAATGAATTAAAGTTGCTCACCTCGATGAATCACTTCCCAGGAGGCTGATAACCCTTGCAAATGGGATTGCTAAATTATTGTCAGGAATCTTGGAGGCAACCAGGATAACAGAAGATCCTAGAAGATGAGGGCAGGAGCTTTTATAATACACTGCAGCCTAGATAGAAAGAATGACATTTCATTAAGCATTTGTTACACAAATCCTGGTTTGTTTTTGCAACAAATATGGGTGGATCAAATGAGAAAATAAATACTAAATGGTAAAGCCCCATGATTCTAAGCCACAGCCTTTGGTGAATGACCAAATCTAAGGGTTTAATCTAAAGGGATTTAGCAGGCTTGTGAGTGTAAGAAATCCAGGGATTTAGGAGTTTGGAGTTGGGAACCAAGTGGGAACTGGACCTACTAGTAAGTGAAAGAGATGGGAGCATATGGAGAGGATGCTACAAGTGAAGGCCCTGAGCGCCAGGAAACAGGTTTTGGTTTAAGAAAATACTTTCTAAGAGTTGAGCTTTCTGACAATGGATGAGCAATATTAGGAAGCAGTAGTGTTCAGGCAACCACTGGGTTTACCAGAAAAATTGTAGCAAATTTGCACATCAGATGGGCAATAGGACTGGCAATAGTCCCTTTCAATTCTGACTTTCTGCGATTCTATCATGAAACAGTGAATGTATAACCTTCTTTTGACTGCAAGCACAGCAACTGTTGTATTGGGGGACATCAATCCATTACATAGCCCAGAAATTAAAGTTCAGGAAAGCCACTCCTAAGCTGCCATATCTGATAGCTAGCCAAGCTCCTGACATAAGAGTTCAAAGAAATTGAAGTCTTGTTTTTCTTGCTGCCCACAGAGAGTCTGCAGTCACTTGGTGGTGGCTGTCGCCCTCTGGATGGAAGGCATGTCTGAGTCAGGGCCTGTGTCAGGAGACAGATGGAAGCTAGCCACATGACCCCTGGTCCCACATCCATTCCACCAAATGGAGAGACATGACAAGCCTTTTATTTTCAGGACAGCGCGCCATTGATTATTCCCTGTTAATGCTTCCCTGTTGATCACAGGCAGGGACTAGAGGGAAATGGCAGGATGTGATATCCGGGTCCCCCAAAGGGAAAATCAATGTGATACAGTTTGTATTTCATCCTAGGATAACCTCTTTCTCTGAGCCCCAACCCACAGGCCCCCGTTTCTGTCTCCATCAATCCCTCCAGACACTGTCACGTCCTTTCAAGCCAAAGGACAGGGAGGGAGGGAGGGGAGAAGGAGCAGGCACCAGGCATTCTGAAACTCCGCTTTCCTTTTCTTTGGGGAATTTACAGACACTTAAATAGGCTACCGGACGCACAGAAACTTCCTCAGCAAGTTTAGATCAGGAGGGAAGTGCCTACCAAGTCATCCAAAGGAACCCTTGTCTGACTTATTACAGATGCAACCAGCAGTCTGCTCATCTCAAAGGATGACCTTGGAAAACCGACAACCTAGAAACTGCATGCCCCTGGCACAATGCTGAAAGTTACAAGTTCAGAGAAACAGGCAAAGACTTGTAATTCAGGGAGGTTGAGAGGAAAGAAGCCACCTTTCTCTGTGTACACACACACACACACACACACACACACACACACACACACACATCAAACACCAAACATATTTATGTTCCTCTCTCCCCAAAAGGAACCCAACATTTGAAACAAAACACTGCGAATCTTGGATCTAACAGGAAGGGGAATTTTTGTTCCCTCTTGGGTTTCGGGGTGAAGGGAAAGCAATGCTACTTTTATTGTCTTTTAAGTGGAGGTCCAAACCAGTAACATCCTGATACCTGGAGCTATAGTGCCCTTTTGGCTCCAGATAAGGCTTTTCATTAGCATTTAACTTCCTCAGTGTTACAAACACGTGAACCCACAAAGTAGTGTGGCTTCTGGAAAGCTCCAGGATTGTCTATTATCCATTACTGTCTCCCCCTTCTTGTAGTTGTTGTCCCAGAAGAAATAACGATTTTTTTCCTCCACTTACCTTGCTCCCTGGGGCTAGGAGTTGTGGACTGAGCCCTCTGCCTGGGAGAGGTTGGACCAGGTGACATGGACTTTGCAACTGTCACACTCTGTAGAGTTCCTATGGTGCAGACTGGAGTCGCCTGGCCTTGAAGACTGGTTTCTGCTTGTATTGAGCAACTCCGGTTTGACGTACCTACACAATGTGGAGGCCAGTTCCACTTGGACTCATAAGCAGTACTCTTTCCAATGTATTTCTAGACATATAGGATTGTATCTGTTAAAACATGAGCTACTTTTTAAATATCTTAGTATACAAGCATGTGTCCTAGTAGGAACCTGATTTGTTTTATGTTGATTCACAATGACCCGCAGTGAGGCTGTGAAACTGGAACTTGAACATCCCAGCATGGTCTTGAGGCTGCTTCCGTACACCTCCCTGGATTCATCTCTCCCCAGGGGATCTTCATGCCCCGCTCTACCCCTATCAGCTGGTCACAGTCACTTCTGCCCCCAAGTCCTTCTCCCCAGGCCTCTGGCACTGTCCTTTTGACTTCCCAGCTTTCTAAGCTCTTTTCTCTATGCCGCACAGACAGGGGCTCAGGCACTCTGAGGTTGGGGGTAGGGATGCTAAAGACGTCTGTGGGCAGCTGCTTACTCTCACACCAGGGGGGGGGGCAATCACCCTCATCAGATAGATGCTGGCCAGAGCACAGCAGGGTGGGAGGACCCCTCAGACAGTCCAGGAAGGAGGGCCTCTGTCCAGGTGCTGAGACAGAAGGGAAGGTGGTGTCCACACATACCCTGCCCTGGGCTCTCAGACATCAAACTACAATGTGTGTGCTCTGCTTCTGTCTCTATTCTGCCACTGGCTCGTCTGTCTATCAATGCATCGATAACACATAGTTTTACAGCTTTATAAGCAGTCTTGCAGCTTTGGTATTTGTGGGGGGTTTTTCAACACAGTCTTCTCTATTTCTTGGTCTTTAACATCTATATATATAAAATCCTAAGCGACTGGTCAACCAGTCAACTGTTTGACCCATTGCTATGACGAGCATTAGCCACCAAAGGGCAGATGCTCAATGCAGGAGCTGCCCCCTGGTGGTCAGTGCACTCCCATAGCAGGAGGAGATGCGCCAGACTCCAGGTTCACTGCTGGCAAGTGCAGCTCTCCCACCTCTGTGGCGGCAGCAGCAGGCACAGTGGGGCTGGGATGAGCAGGAGCTGCACAGCCCCTGGCCTCCTCCCCAGCCACCTGCCACTTCGTGCAGTACTACATCCCCCCAGGGTCCCGGATAGCAAGAGAGCACAGGCCAGGCTGAGGGATGCACCAGTGCACAAATCTGTGCACCAGGCCTCTCATTTTCATATAAATTTTCGAATTAGCTTGTTAATTCTTTTGTAAAAAAGAATCCATTGTGATTTTGAATGGGAAAGAATTTGAGCCTTTCAATTCGTGACGACAGTAAATCTTTCCATTTATTGATATTTAGGTCTTCTTTATTTCAAAGTAAGATTTCTTATGTTTATTCCTAAGTATTTAATATTTTATATTTTCTGCTTTTATAAAATGGGTCCTCTATCCTTATGCATGCAATTGGACATTATGTACACAAACTCTATTGATTTCTTTAAAAAATTAATTTTGTAGTCATCTAATTTATTAAATTCTTCTTTTGTTTGTATGTTTTTAGTAGTCCTCTTTAGTTTCTGGGTGAATATTTTAATTATATCATTGGCAAATTATAATTTTATCCTCTCTTCCTTTCTATTATAATTTCCATACTTTCTTTCTCTTGTCTAATTGTTTTGTCCAAGACTTGCAAAATACTTTTAAGTATTGGTGATGATTAGTGAATATCTTTGTGTTATTCCTGACTCTAATGAAATCATTTCTCTAACTCTCAATTAAGCACAATGCTGGCTTTGGATTGAGATAAATATATTTTATCATTTTAAGGAAACACCCAGCTAATCTATATTAAATGATCCTCTTGTTTCTGAAATAAGCTTCACTTAGTCATGGTGAATTACTCTTTTACCTGGAGCCAGCCTGACTGGGTTCAAATCCATTACTTATTAGAAATTTGCATTCAGGCAGAATACTTCTTTTTGACTCAGTTTTCTTATCTGTAAAATAGGAATGATAAGAATATCTACTTCATTTGGTTGTTGTGAAAATCCAGTAACCATGGAGAGTTGAGCATCTTTTCATATGTTTCATAAGGATTTTTTTCCTGTGAACTCTCTGTTCACATCTCTTCCCTATTTTTCTATAGGATCTTCTTCAGTTTTAGAAACTCTGTATAAATTAGGGATATTAACCCTTAATCTGTGAACTAAAATATAAATACGATATGTTTTCCCAGTTAGCACTTGTATTTTACTTTGCTTATGGAATATTTTGCAGGTGAATTATTTTACGTTGGTTTTTCAGTGTAAAATATATCTCTAGTATATCTGGATTTATTTAGTATGAACAATTACATTATTGGTCCTAATTGTTTACCCTTCACTCTATCCCTACCCTTTGTCCTGTCAGTTTACAATCTCTTCCAGCAAATGGGTGGAGAATATTTCCTACTGGTCCAAGGGACGAAAAGACATGTGAGCAGAGCTGTCCACCTGAGTTTAGTGGATAACGAGTGGATAACTAACCAGTGCCACCAGCAAAGCTCTGCTCATGCTCAGCTTACAGAGCAGGGTTGCCAATCCTTTTTCTTTTTTTATAATATTTAAAATACTTAAGTAAATATTTTAAGGTTTGCCACCAGATAAGTTCATGTCCTTTTCCTCTTCCTTCTTGTTTATTGAACCCTTTAAAAGTGAAAAGAACATTCTTACTTAGTCCCCATCAGCCCAAAAATAGGCCTCCAGGCCAGTACACTGAGGAATGCATCTTTTTTCTAGTAATTTTATAGTTTACTATTGTATAATTAATCTCTGAGCAATATGAAAATTATTCTGGTATGTAGTGTAAGGGACAGTTTTCTTTTTCCATATGGCTCGTTATCCCAACACTGTTCATTCTATCATCCATCTTTTCCCCTCATTGACTTGAAATACCACCTGTATTATACTGAATTTTCATATGCAATTGGGTTTATTTCTGAATTCCCTACTGTGTTTCATTAGTCATTCTGTCTACTTGTGTGCCAGTACCACACTTTCGGCTTTAGAGGCTTTATGTTGTAATACCCTCCTCCTTCCAAGTGCTTTTACCAGGGGTTTCTTGGGCTGGTCTTGCTCATTTGTTCTTCCAAATTAATTTTACAATCAATGTGTCTTACTTCAGAAAGAGCTAGGCATTTCCTGTGTTTTGGGTGGATCACACAAACTCTTTCTATGAAGAAAATATAGTCCTAGATTTTAAACTACTGACTAGATCTGTTTAATACTACAAAGAGTAATCAAGCTACTTCTGATTTCATTTTGGTAAATTATATCTTTCTAGAAATTTGTCCATTTTGTTTAAGCTTTCAAATTTAATGGCTAAAGTTGTTCATAATATTGCCTTAATAACTTTTAAATCTCTGCTGCCTATAATTATATACCCACTTTTAGTCTCAATATTTTCTATTTGTACCTTTTCTTTTTCTTAATGTTAGAGTTTTGCCCATTTTATTTGTCTTAATGTTTTACTTTGTTGGTCTCTCTATTATATGTTTATTTCCTATTTTATTATATTCTGATCTTACCACAATTATTTTATTACTTTTGCCTTCTCTGGGTCTATTTTGTTGTTCTTTTACTAACTATATAAGTAGAATGCTTTGCTCATGAAATTTCAGTCCTTTCTGCCTCTGATTTAAACATTTCAGATCATGAATTTTCCTCAAACTCTCCTTTTAGCTGCATTCTAAGAGTGTTAAGGGATAAAATTTTGATATTCATTTTTAATAGTCAATATTTCTAATATTCATTAATATTTTTCAGTGATTCATTTGTTTACATGTTGTTAAGTTTCCAAATGCATTAGAAAATCCTTTCTTTTAAATTATTAACTTTTTAATTAATTAATCATGATAAAAGAAAGTGGTTTATGTGACTATAATCTTTCAAAAGTACCAAGGTTTGCTTGAAGGCCTAAGTGTCACCTTTTGTCAATGTTCAATTTGTGCTTCAGAATAATGTGTAACTTCAAATTTTGGGGAACGATTTCATGTCTTTTACACCAACCTTATTCATTGTGCTGCTTAAATATTCTATATTCATAATAATTCTTGTCCACTTGTCATATCAACGACTAAAAGATACTTGAAACTTAGTTCTACCAATTTTTGCTTAATGTATATTGAAGCTATATTATTAAGCCTTGTTGAGAATTAGGACATCTCCCTGGCAAATGGAACCATTTATCAATAATTGAAACAACATTTATTATTTTGTAGAGGTTATCTTTATCTTTACTTTCTCTGATCTGTCTCTTATAGTTTTCCCATCGTTTTACCTTTAATCTTCCTGTCACTTTAAGTTTTAGATGTGTCTTTTATAAATAGCATATAGCTGGGTTTTTAGAATCCAGTATTAAGATTTTACTTTCAATGGGCAAGTTTAATTCATTTATGCTTATTATCAATATATTTTAATTCTTTTATTTTATGCTTTTTGTACTTCTCACCTTTCTTATTTATCATTCCTTTTCCACACATATTAATTTAAATGTTATTCTCTACACCTATATTCATTATTTTAGTGGCTACTCAAAATATTTTAACATGTTACTTCCTAAAGTCCCAAATTAATAAGACTCATTACCTTCTTCTAGAATAATAAATAAATGGGCAATAGGACACTTTAACTCTCATCACCCCTGTTCAACATTATGTGTTTTTGTTGCCTGATGTTTTGAAGTCTCTGTTTTATTTCTTAAAACATATTTAAATACTTAGTTTATATTCTGTACTAATAGTACAATAAAGTGTTTGTGAATCTGATTCTCCTATATGTTGTTTCTGTATTAATTATAAAGTTAATAATTATTTTCTTCTTTGGTCTATGGTTAATTGTGAACACTCATATTCTTTATACTTTATCTGTGGGAGTTCTTTGATATCTAGATTGTAAAAACCTGTTTGTTTCTGCTAATCATCTGGGGTTACTACTGACCCAGATCAGTAAGTTAAATTTCCATTTGCAGTATTTTGGACCACACAAGTAGAATAAACTTGAGCCTTATCTTATACAATAAGGACAACTTCTTAAACACCTTTAGATGAAAAACAAAAACAAAAAAAAAACCACTTTTCCTCTACCAAAAGCCAAGGTCAACATAGTCTTGTTTCCTTACTATTATTCTGCTTGGTGGCTTTATTTACAATAGTATTTACACTTTTGCCATAAGGATAGCACTTGGAGGGTCCTTGCTTTTCGGGAAATCTCAGATTAAACCCCTGCATATTAAACTCTCTGCTTTACCGCCTATTCCCAGCACAGTCATCATGACATGGGCTCAAGGGGACCAGGTCTCAGCAGATATTTTCATGGTGAAAGATCATTCTACCTTACTTGCCTCCCAAGGTTTGAGATTTTCTATCACTTTTGACCTGTGTAGATGCTTCCTTTTTTTTTTTAAATTTTTTTTGCCACTGCTTTGTACATTTAAAAAGTTGTTTTTTACCCTCGAGGATCAATGACAAAACTAACCCTAAAAGTGAAAGAATTCAGTAAGGTAGCAGAATATAAAATTAGCATATAGCCGAAACCGGTTGGGCTCCGTGGATAAGGGTCAGAGTGTGGACTGAAAGGTCCCAGGTTCGATTCCGGTCAAGGGCATGTGCCTTTTTGTGGCCACATCCCCAGTAGAGGGTGTGCAAGAGGCAGCTGATTGATGTTTCTCTCTATCCCTCTCCCTTTCTTTCTGTGAAAAATCAATAGAATATTTTTTAAATAAATAAATAAATGAATAAAATTAGCATAGATATCAATAACCTTCATATGTAAGAACAATAACCCAGTAGAAGACATAATGGCAGAGAAAACCCCATTTACTACCAACAAAGAAGATTAAATACTTAAGTATAAACTTAAATGTGCAAAACCTATATAAGGAACATTTTTTAAGTAATCCTAAAAGGGCACCAAAATAGACCCAAATAAGTGGAAATACATCCCTGTTCTTAGATGATTCAACATTGTAAAGATGTCAGTTCTCCTTTAGCTAAGAAATGTAATACAGCCCTATTTGGCTTGGCTCAGTGGTTGAAACATTGGCCCATAGATTGAAGGGTCATGGATTTGATTCCAGTCAAGGGCATATACCTCAGTTGAAGGCCTTAATCCTGGCCCCAGTTGGTGTGCATGCAGAAGGCAACCAATCAATGTGTCTCTCTTACATCAATGTTTCTGTGTTTCTCTCCCTCTCCCTTCCACTCTCTCTAAAAATCAATGGGGAAAAAATATCCTTGGATTAGGATTAACAAAATAAATGTAATATAATCTTAATTAAAATATTAATACATTTTTAATGGAGTTAGACAAATTGATAGTAAAGTTTATATGAAAAAACAAACACATAAAACTAGCAAGAAAAACACTGAAAGAGAAAAATTATGAGGGTATATTAGCTCTACCAGATTTGAAAACATACTATAAAGTTTCTATCATTAAAACAGTGTGGTACTGTGCACAAGTAACCAAACTGACCAGTGCAATAGAATGGAAAGCCTGGCCATAGTCCCACATACAAATGAATCCTGGATTCAATCCTTAACCAGAAAAAGGATATTACTGGGAAAACTGGTGGAATTCAAATAAAGTATGTACTTTAGTTAACAGGATTGTGTCAGTATTATTTTCAATCATTGTACCATAGCTATGTAAGTTGTTAACATTAGAAAGGGATATAGGGAAAGGGACATAGGGAAAATCTCTGTATTATTTTTGCAACTTTCCTATAAGCCAAAAATTATTCCCAAGTAAAAGTTTTTTTTTTTAAGTGTTTTTAATCAAGAGCTCCAAAGAACTTGAAGAGGAGGTTCTGAGTCACACTAATGTAAACCACTGGGAAAAGAGCCATTAGTCACCACTGTTGGCCCAAAACACTTAATTGGTTCCATTTCACACAGTTTCAAAGGGTTTAGCTAACTTTAGTGACTTGGAGCATGGTATTAATGAGACCAAAATCATGGAATCAGAGCTTAGTATAGGCTAAGCTGCATTGGATTTATCCTATGGATACTTTCTGCAGCCTTGAAATAGCGAAGATAACAAAAATTCCCATCCTAAAAGGTGCAAAAGGATCGACACAAATTTACTGTCACTACTGAGAAACAAAGTCCAAAATGCATAACTGCTCATTGACAGTGACAACTCTGTCACTGAAGAACAGTACTAGCAATTAGGACTATCACATTATGCATTAAATTCTACTAAGGTAAAGTGGTTCAAGGGGAATAACTTCAGGCTGGCTTCATCATAGAACCCAAGGGAATCAGTCAGCTATGGTATGAACTGAATTTCCAATTCAATTTAATCTACTCCAAAGCATGACAGTAGCTCCTGCAAACAGGTGGACCTGGTTCTCTCTCGGAGAGATGATCAGGGAGTCACAGACCTGTTCACATCTCAGTCCAGCTCTGCTTGCACAGTGGGCCCCTTGTAGTAGGGTTTCCATGACTGCAGAGGAACCCTGAAACAGCTCCAAACCAACAAGCTAGCAGTCACATGGGTCCCTTCACTTTGTCTCCTGCCCATCTCTCCCTGTTCCCTCATACGCTTTCTATATCAGCCTTCCAAACGCTTGAACAAACCATGTTCTTTACCCTGAATGGTCTCCTCCTCTCTTCACTTATCTCCTGTTTGTCCTTCAGGTTCAGTATTGTTTTAATCCTCCTTCTGCTCAGTTTGAGTTAAGAGTGACTTCCTTCTTGCCAAAATACTTTCTTACCTAAAAACTTACCACTTCACATTGTACTATTTGCTTTCCTTGCCTCTTCCCCAGAAGACCCTGAACTTCATGACACGGGGAATGCCTTTTCTCTTTTGTCAACTCAGCAGCTAGCAGAGTGCTTGGTATAAAATGTGTTCCATACACATCTACTGAATGAAGGCCAAGACTGTTAAAACAGCTATTTTGCCAGCAGTTCTATGGGTTGTTCAGACTGTCCATCACTGCCATTAACAACTCGTGGATCAATTTTGCCTTGGCACACAAAGGAAAATACATTTTTATTTCCATAGATTTGGGAGGTTTTATTGGCTCTTGCTCTAGTCACTTTCAAAAACAAGACCAGATTGCTTTAAGAGGATTCCACAGGACTTGCCTATCTTCTTTCAATGCTGGAGGCACAGAGAAGAGATGAGCCCATTCATGTTGCTTTGACAGAGAAATAGCTCATCAGCAGCAACAGGTAAATGGAATAAAAGGGTGTCACTAGATACCCAGCCCTGGGCCTAGATACACAGTTTATTTCAGACATATATGACCACCAACAGTTCATTTCTATTGTGGAAAGGGGCAGCATAGGGCATTGGCTGGTAATGGAAACTGTAGCATCGAACAGTTTGCATCCTAGCATACAATGATTAGCTATGTGACTTTGAGCAAGTTAATCTAACTGTAAGCATACTTCACTGCTTAAAAAGAGATAAAAATATTTACCTTAGAGTTGTTGAGGACTAAGTAAGATTATTTAACTGAAATTATATTAAGGCATATAATAATCCCTCGGTAAATACGTGTTGCTGTTATTGGCTCTGAAAAGGGTTCTGCTGCTTTCAGGAGTGTGTAGGATATCTAAGGAACCTCAGAAAATCCTGCTTTGGGGCAGCCACCCTTCCCCAAGAGGTCTGTGAGGAAGACTGGCTTAGTGAGCGCTTAGTAAATGTCTTTTGAATCAGTGAATAGGGCAATAGCTCCAGTGGACCTTTGTTATTCTTAGCTGTCCAGCATCTGAACTGCCCTCTTATGTTTCATCCATCCCAGTGAAACATTTCAGATAACCTCATTCTCACTTCCTATAGCTAGGGCATAGGCACATAACTGCTAATTAGATCCACCTATCCCTGGTTTTAAATCAGAAACTAGTGATTCAAAGGAGCCAGGAACACTCGGGGTCCCTCCTGGAGAGGGTGGGACCCCTACATGCAGTTCCAGAGGCAGCATGCTGTGATGGTAGTGAGGCAGAAAATCAAGTTCCCTTTATCAGCAGTAGAGCTAATTAGTAGTACCTGAAACCCCAATAAAAAGTTATCTGACAGCTTGGCTGGCATGGCTCAGTGGTCGAGCATCAACCTATGAGCCAGGAGGTCATGGTTTGATTCCTGGTCGGGGTACATGCCCAGGTTGTGGGCTCAATCCCTAGTGTGGAGCAAGCAGGAGACAGCCAATCAATGATTCTTTCATCATTGATGTCTCTCTCTCTCTCTCTCTCTCCCTCCCTCTCTCTCTCTCTCTCTCTCTCTGAAATAAATTTATATAGATATATATTTTTTTAATTGTTCAGATTATTACATGTGTTCCTCTTCCCCCTCCCCTCCCCCCCATAGCTCCCCTCCATCTGATATATATAAAAGTTCTCTGACAAAGATCCAACATGGTATTCAAGGTCAAAAAAGTGATGAGGAAATGGGTCTGTCTCAGTCCCTAAACTCAAACTAAAATCTTACCAGCAGCAGGAAGTAAATAATGAGAGGGCACTGGATGGGGGTAGCCTCTTCACATGCAGAAGTGGCCCCGGCCTCCAGACCAGTCCAAGACCCTGGAAAGGAGAAAGCAGAAGGAGGACCACAGTTCAAGGCAGACTTCATGAGCAGCAACTCCACCCACTAGTAAACAGGGTGGTCCTTAGAATCTAATATGATTAGCCATTCTCCCTACCTCAGTGGGCTTGGAGGAAGAGCAAAGAGAAGTGAGGGAAGAAGCAGAGATCTTGAGTACTCCTTCCTAGAAATTTACGATAATTATTAATGAAGGTCAATGTTTTTTTCTAAGCCTGTGCTTTAAATCAGTGCATTAAGGTGGTTTGGTAAAGGAACTCATTAGCACACAGGTGTTAACTGAACTTTTTGAAGGTGAGGACAAACATCTGAGACCTATCAACTAACCTGCCCACTTCTGGAGAGTGACAAAGAGCAAAGGAGGAGGAGAAAAATCAGAAGAGAGCAGGGTCAGAAAAGAGAAGAATTCCAAAAAGGAAATGGTTATCCTAAGGACTAAAATTTGGCAATTAGAAGTCACTGGTGAACCCAGCAAGAATAAATTTAGTGGTGATGAGGGGAGTGGCCAGGCTTGCCCATCTGCACATTTCTTTAAAAAGCCTCACAGGCCAGAAGTGGCAATAAACATTCAAAGTGATGAACACCAAGAACCTACAACCAAGATTACTCTACCCAGCAAAGCTATCATTCAGAATTGAAGGTCAGATAAAGGAGTTCATCACCATCAAACCAGTATTACATGAAATGCTGAGAGGTATTCTTTAGGAAGAGGAGGAAGAAGAAAAAGGTAAAGGTAAAAATTATGAACAACAAAAAGACATCAAATACATACCTACCAACAAGTAAATCTAAAAATCAAGTGAATAAAAAATCTGAAGAACAAAATGGACTGATGAATATAGTAGAATCAGGGACATAGAAAGGGAGTAGACTGACAATTTTCAGGGGGAAGAGGGTCTGAGGGGTACGGGAAGAGATTGGACAAAAATCTTACACCTATGGATGAAGATAGTGGCGGGGGGTAAGGGCATGGGGTGGGGTGGGGGATCAAGTAGAGGGGAGCTATTGGGGGGGGGGGGAGGAACACCTGTAATAATCTGAATATTTATTATAAAAAAATAAAAAGCCTGGAGCCTGTCCCCATCCCCATGTAATTGGGCTGATTCAGTTGGGAGAAATATGATTTTTTAAAAATCTCCCCAGGCCATACTAATGTGAAGCCAGGGTTAAAAAACTACTGCTTCAGTGAATTGAGAACTAAGGGACAGAAAGTGCAAGTGAGGGCAGTACTTTAGTGATGGTCAAGGGTTTCAAAGAGTTAAGGAACGGTATTTTTGTTTGAAGATGGAGTCTGAATATGGCTGAATGCAAAACTATGTACCAGGAGTGAGCACTGTAGCTAGATGGAGCAACAGAGGGACCTAGGGCACTGCAGAAGGGATTTGTCTTGAGCAGGGCAGGTGAGGGTGTCTGTGAGGGTGTGTACGTGGCGACTCCTTCCTAATGCTCTAAGGGGAGGGGTAGAAGAGCTGCTGAGGTTGAGAGGAGGGGGGAGACATTTTTTAAATGGCCAGTTTGCAATAGCGGCTGATAACAGGCTGAGTGAACTAAATACTGAGAGCTATTGAAAATGTCAGCAAGATTTTGGCGTAGAAGCTTGCATAGTCATGACCATTTTTCATGGAGAAATACATGGCCCATTGGAAAGAGCAAGCTATAGAACCACTCACAGTGAAATGGGTTAAGTCAAAGCCACCACGCCATTCCTGAGTTCTCTGATATTTTCTTTTTTTCAATTAAAAACATCTGAATGAGAGATCTGCAAGGGTCAGATTACAACTCACTTTTAAAGAAAACGGGTAATTTTCATATTTTTTATCTTAATTTTTTTTATATTCCCACATCTTGATAGCATCTAGTAAAAACATTTTTGGTTTGAGGTATTTTTAAATGGTTTTTAAGATAGAAAAGGCAAATTATTGTGCTTTAAAAAACTATAAAATTGAAACGAGAGGTAAACAGTCTACACGTGTATATTAATTGTGGTTTTTAATATTCTGTGAATTATGTCTTGACACCTTAAGAAACCTTTCTGGCTGGGGAGAGACTGCGCCTCCAGGGCTAGCCAATTCTTAGAAAGAGCAAATGATTCAGCCAGCAGCACTTTTGATGTACAAACTTACCAGGGATGATGGAGCCATGCCTCCTCCATCTAACCCGCACACCCTAGGAAGCAAACATCCCAGGGGAGCTATGAGGCAACTAGAGACCACTCTATAGTCCAAAGGACCCCAATTACCCCAACTAGCCATTCCTAAACTGCCCGCCCTCTCTGCCTTGCCTTTCTGGCCTACACCTATCATTTGCTCCTCGTCTTCTGCTTCCTGTTCCAAATCTGATGCTTGTCCTGTGGCCCTGCATGGCAAGTTGTACATTGCTTCCAAGGAAACTAGAACATTAAATCTTTCTTTCAATGGCATTGACCTCTCCATGTTCCACTCAGTCACCTTTATAAACCTAAAAAAAAAAAATTATTTCAGAGAGGAATAGAAACATCAATGATGATAATCATTAATCAGCTGCCTCCTGCATACCCCACTGGGGATCAAGCCCACAACCTGGCATGTGCCCCAACCAGGAAAATCCATGACCTTCTGGTTCATAGGTTGATGCTCAACCACTGAGCCACGCCAGCCTGGCAGTCACCTTTATAAATGAAGAGCCGGGCACAGAACCACGTGAGCATCCAAGGCAATGTGACTCCTCCTCCTCTTTAGCTACACATATTCCCCAAGAGAATTTGGGTTTGTAAGCTTTCGTAGCCAATTAGGACCCAGCCCAATTCATACAAATAAAATCTAAAGGAAAACAATGGTCATTTCATTTCAAAACTTCAAGCCAAAATCGATTTGGCTCAGTGGATAGAGCGTCAGCCTGTGGACTGAAAGGTCCTACGTTCGATTCCGGTCAAGGGCATGTACCTTGGTTGCATGCACATCCCCTGTGGGGGGGGGTGCAAGAGGCAGCTGGTCGATGTTTCTTTCTCATCGATGTTTCTAACTCGCTATCCCTCTCCCTTCCTCTCTGTAAAAAATCAATAAAAAATTTTTAAAAAAACAACAAAACTTTTAAGATTACAGTACCATATTCTGAAACACTGAACCCATGCGTCAGACAATCTATATATAAATGCTGTTGTTGTTGGTCCTCAACCCCTGCAGATGTACTACTTGAAATGTAAGACAATAGGATGTATGTGGAATAACTGAAAATTAATTTTTATGTGTTGTGAATACTGGGATTAAGTCCTAGCAAAAGATTACTATCGATTTAACAGGCATTTACTACAAAAGCTATGTTCTCAGGTGGTTTTTCTTCCAACTTCTTTCTGTTTGTCTCACATTTGTGAGTCATGCTTTAAAGGCTTTAGCATTGTGACGCTAGAAAACGTAACATTTTCCCATGAAACTAAGAGACAAAGAACAAGAATCATACAGTCATGAACGGCAGCATCTTACACAAATGTTTTACTGTTGTGAAAAATGACTCTCACTCACAGACTAAAAATTCATGGTTATACTTTAATCCACTTATATTTTAAAACATTGTTTCCATCCATCTAAATTTGGCCTTGATGGCATTTTTCTCCACATTATCCTTTCGCAATATTTCCCGGTGATTTTTCAGGAGTTTGAGGGAAAGGTTATGGGGGAAAAAAGACATTAACAGTGGCTGCAAAATATCACACACAAAATACATTACTTTTTAAATCCTCACCTGAGGATCTGTTTTTGTTATTTATTTTAGAGAGGGAGAAACATTAATTGGTTGCCTCCTGTACCTGCCCCAACCAGGAATCGAACCCTCAACCTGGGTATATGATGTTTTGACACCTTAAGAAACCTTTCTGGTTGGGGAGAGATGACTCCTCCCAGGGTTAGCCAATTCTTAGAAATCGAATTGATTTCTAAAGAGTTTTGATGCCCTGACCCGGAATCAAACCCACCACCTTTTGGTGGTATAACACTCCCAAAAAACTGAACCACCCAACCAGGGCAACATCTCTCTTCTTATGGAGAGTAATACACCTCAGAGCTCAGGGGGTTACTGGTATATTGTTTTTAATTGGCAAATCATGTGGTTCTCAAACATCAACCTGCACCAAAGTCCCCTGGAGAGCTTGTAAAAGGTTGCTGTTCCCACCCTGTTTCAGATTTAGTGGGTCTAAGAGGGCTGAGTGAGCTGCAATCATTGGTCCAGGCAGGCTAGCACCACTACCGTAAGCATGTAACTCTCTTCCCCTTGCCTTTTCACTTCGGACCTTGCCAAGTTTGTTCCATGGTGAACATCCTTAGGACATACCCCATTCTTCAATACTGTGCTTTGATATATATACATTTTTTTTTTATCCCTCAAATTTGGCAATTTTACTAAGTGCCTATGTCTATTAGAGGTGGCAGGAAATTTTCTTCTTAGTCACGTTTGTTTTGCTGGATTTGGTAAAAACCTTATAATCCACACTTTTGAGCAATATCATTCCTTGTCCTTGGTACTGTTCAATGCTGCTGTTCCCAGGCATTTGAAATTCATTTGTTGTGATCTTAACGTAGGTGAAAGCATCCATCTCTGGGCCACTTTGTATTGGTGCTACTAGAGGAACCCACCACTTTCCTCACCTCATCCCTCTGTACCAGTGTCGGATGGGTGGGATTCCCTCTTGATTGCTGCCACCATCAGTAACTCCACTGTCAAGACTGGAGTAGGAGATAAGGAAATACTGACAAGTAAAATGGACAGCTGGAGCATTAGCAAAGGAAGCAGCTGACAGCAAGCGAAAACCGCTTCTATCATCCCTCCTGCCATCCCCGAACCATGACACATCCTGCAAGCCATGCCCTTAACTAGACTACATCCATGGCTGGCCGAATAAGCCACTCTGCTCTCATCCCAGCCCAGATAGGGCTCACCAGACACAGAATACTATGGCCCCTAATGCTGTTTTTACAAAGCCGCGGGAACAAAACACACATGGCTCAGAAGCACATCAACAGTGCCAGTGCACTGCAGTCTAGCTCCTTTCTCTGAGAGGCGTCTGTGATAACTGCCCCTTTACTTTGCAGCAACAGGCTCCCATTGCTGTGGTCTCAACTGTGTTTCTGATTCTAAAATGCAAAGACATATCAGATTAATCTACTTGGGACTCATAAAGAATTTCATTCCCTGTTTTGGTGTGGAGTTTTACTCACCAAAGATGCCATAAGCAGCACAGGTTAGATTTATTTAAGCTTTTGGTCATTTTGCTGCTTAACTGCCCTTGTTTGCAGTCTGTTTCACAACCCAGCAAAACAATGCATTTGATTTCTAAAGAATTCAAGTTTAAAAGCACGCACCATGAAAGACTATAATCTGTCCCCAAATTTGGCACCATTTAAACTGCTACTAATTTCCTCTTCTGAACAATTCTTATAAAAAAGCAACACAAGTTGTGATGCAAATGAAGTTGTTCCCTTTAAAACACTGCATCTGAAAAATAATCTTAAATTCCCTTAAACTCATAAGCAAACTAACTTTTATGAATGACAGTAGTAGATGATGTCTTGACTTTTGATAATTTGGAAAATATATAGGATTAGGATTAGACAGGCAGGTGTGTAGCCATTTAGGATAATCCAGACCCTGAAATAACTAAGAACATGGAACTCAGCCTGTTATTACTTTCGAGCAGATAAAATACATGTAAACTCAAGGATTAACCTCAAAAAGAATTATTTTTTAAATATTACAAAACCTGATTTTGAAATTATATCTTTTGCTAAAAGATAACAGACTTTTCTTAATTTATGACATCCTATAGTTTGCTATATAAAAAAGAATTAAAATTTAAGGTTCAAAATACACTCAATTCTAAGGTTCCTTTGGAATTGACTCATACAGAAAACCAGCAGAATTCGTTAATAGTTCTGTAAGCAGGCTCATGAAGCAGCTTACAAGAACACAGTTTAAAAACTTGTGTTGCAAAGTACTAATGTGCTTAATTGCTATTTTCTTGGACAATTAATTTCTTCCGCAATTATTATAGTAGATAAGACATTTTTTGGTGATCCTTGTTGAAGGTATTTGAAATATGTAGAAAAGCATGCCCAAGAAAGACTATAAACATCCATGGCATACTGTTTATTCTCTCTCTCTCTGTCTCCTCTCTCTTTCTCTTTATCTCTCAGAAACAGAATTTACTGAGGGATAAAAAACTGCATGCCACAGGTGGACAGCAGGTAGGGAAGCCCAAGTGGGATACCCCATCACATACTGTTTCAAAAACATGGGTTTCAGAGCTACTCAGGTTTATCAACGACAAACAAGAGATTAAAACCCAGGGCAGAGAACGTATGAATGTCTGGGATTTTAATACTGGCTTATGTGATTTTGAGCAAATCACAAAACTGTGATTGCTCTTGTCTCTGTAAAATGGCAGCAGTCACCTGCCTTTACATCATAGAGATGTCTAAAATGTAAAGTTGTATATATAAGTTATTTAGTTACAGGTAGAAAGAACTGTCAGGCAACATGCCATGAAGAAAAGATTCTACCTGAACTATGGAGGTCTTACTAGGCTATGATCACAGGACCAATCTCTGCATGAGCCACAGAGCTTAATGCAAAGAAAATGAAATTATATCCAAGGATTTCCCCCTCAAATCCAAAAGAAGTATGTTAGAAGCGTGTGCCTCTGGACACTATGGAGACTAGGTAAGAATGCACCTATGACAGTAAGATCCACTTTCATCACTATTCAGTAGTGCCATACTATATTCATCAGACATTCTACCTTCTCCATGGCTGGGTTACAGCCTGCAGGGGGCAGAACACTTCCCACCATATGAGAGCAAGGATGCTGTGTTGGCTTTAGCACTGCTCCTCACCCCACAATCTCCATGTCCCCTTCCTCCACCCTATTCCTTGTTAGGGACAACTGACATGGTCTCAGTCTTACATAAAGTGCCACATAACTTAGCTTAAGCCCCCTTTCCAACTAGACTCACGCCAACCCCTCAGACGAGGGAATCCTGGAGCCACCACTGCCAAGGGCTAAAATTTTCCGGGGACACAGTAAAGCAGCCTGCCACCATATGCAGTGTGAGAGAAAGGGGCACCTGCCCCTCAGGGACAGGAAGCTCTGTCCCACTCAGCACCTACTGGAGCATAGAAAAGTTCAGGTGCAAGAGGGGGCATCCCCTAGAACAGTGCCAGAGCAGTGGGCACTTAGAGACCAATGTCTGCATATTTCAGAGTAAACGTACTAAATTTGAACAAAACAAGAACCCTTCTATCAACCAGGCCCCTGAATGCAAGACACTCTGGGTAATCTTTTCTCTAGAAAGAGTGGCTTCCTCCAGCAGCTCTAGGCAGTCCCTTATTCCTCATCTTGACAAAAGAGCATCAACTTCAGGCATGGATGTGTACATAACTCTACACGCAGCTCAGCTGTCACACACATGGCAAATATAAAGGCATGTCAAAAGACATTTTTCCTCCCCAAAGTATAACCCCAAGAAGCCATTATTATAATAGAGTATGAATATCTGCTGCAGGTTATTGACCTGTAAACTAACAATAAAATCCCGTTTAATATGTAAAGGCTTACACTGCAACATGAAGTATAATATTAAGACACAATCCACTGACTATTCTAAGTTTGCTGTACAGTTAAACCATTTCATTACCTCATCTCTCTCCCTCTCCCTCCTTCTCTCTCTCTCTCTCTCTCTCTCTGTGTGTGTGTGTGTGTGTGTATAAAATGTTCTCTTTCCATAGAACACCAACTTTGGAGATGAGGCAAAGTACAAAGCAGCTACAAGACTGGAAGGAGACCCCAAGTCTATGGTGCTGGTGTCGCTTCTGAGGCTTCAAACTGAGACCATGGTGGATTTATCTGATTGGCAGTGTGAGTAAAGCAAGGCCAGGCTGAAAGGCAAGCCTTGCCTCCTGCAAGCACATTTCCACACACAGGTCTTAACTCAGTGTTTACATTTGTCTGGAAATGACTGCAAATTTGGAACTTTCTCAAGTGATATTAAAAGCTCTACACGGGAAGTATGCAAAGCAGTTACGAGTTAAAAAAAAAAAAAAAAGAAAAAAGACACACCTGCAAAAAAGCAACAGTTCTGTAACCGGAGCTATAGGTAACTGCTAAGATAGCAATAGCAATAACAAATATAGCATAGGATGACTTTTTAAAAAAATTGCTGCCCCAATACTTTACTTTTTTAAAAAGACACAGATTTCCACAATATGATTTTCTAAGAGAAAGAGTCCACTGCTTTGTTTGAAGAGGAAGGAGCCAGTCCTACTGATAAACAGACTGGGAATATCAATTGAGATATACAAGACTATATAACACAAAATCTAATATTGTTTCACAACACCCGCCGGCTCCTGGTGGACGATCT
This sequence comes from Pipistrellus kuhlii, assembly GCF_014108245.1. Lineage (NCBI taxonomy): Eukaryota > Metazoa > Chordata > Mammalia > Chiroptera > Vespertilionidae > Pipistrellus > Pipistrellus kuhlii. Next base: position 10,676,663 of record NW_023425404.1, read on the forward strand.
ACTGCTATCTAGCTGCATCCAGGACTCTTTTCTTGTGGCATCTTAAAAAATGTGGCTGCAGCTGAATCGGCGGCTTTCTCTGGGGCAGAGGTCCTGACCAGCCACTCCGTATTGGGAGATTTCGGGGCCTGTGGCGCTGGTGCGATTGGCTCCACCACATCCGCAGGAACTGGTGAGATTGCTGCAATAAAAGGAAAAAGGGGAAAAATCCAGGGGAGGCAAATTAGAATGAGCAGATACTTCAACCCCAAATATTCTTAATCCTTATATCTTATGCCCTACTAACCCAAGTGGCCACATAAGGTTTTTCTTTTTTCTTTACAAAGAAATAAAGGCCAGATGTAACGAAGGTAAGCATTTCTCTGAGAAAATGGGTTTAAATGAACAAATAAGCAAATTCAGTAATACAAATTCATAATGTAGTAACTATCACTTCTTAAGCACTTACGTGCTAGGCACTGTATTATGTAAACACTGCATTCATAATCTTATTTCTTGCAAACTCTTAGAAGTAGGTATTGTCATCTCCATTTTCGGATCAAAAAATGAGCCATACGGAGCGGATAAATTTTTCAGGGACAAAACAGAGCTGGTTAAGTAGTAAGATTTAAACTCAGATAGTGGACTCCAAGCCCTATGTTCCCTCTGTCACACCCCATGACAATGTCACCAATAAACAGTGTGATAATAAGGAAAATGGTATAGTTTTTCAACAAGAATATAAAACACATTCTAGACAGAATAGTGATTGCTTATGCAGGGCTGCCCTGTATATTTTAGGACACTTACCATTCTGACCCCATCTACTGAATGCCAAAATTACTCTCTCCTTGGTCACTGGGACAAGTAAACACTGTCCTCACATTTCCAAATGTCCCCAAGCAGAGTAGTTAAACCACCTTCACAGCCACTGTGCCAATGGTGAATATACACCAACAAAAAGCAAAATGTAGAAAGCTCCATTTTAAAAAAATATTTTTTATTGATTTTTCACAGAGAGGAATGGAGAGAGACAGTTAGAAACATCAGTAAGGGAGAGACATCAATCAGCTGCCTCCTGCACACCCCCTACTGGGGATGTGCCCACAACCAAGGTACATGCCCTTGACCAGAATCGAACCCGGGACCCTTCAGTCCACAGGCTGAAGCTCTATCCACTAACCCAAACTGGCTTTGGCAGAAAGCTCCATTTTTACCCTACCATTCAGTAACTCCACTCCTGGAATGTAACCCAATAGAACAGTAATTTTCAAATTGTGGTCACAAGATCAATTTAGTGGGTCATGGCTAGTACTTTTTCTTCTTAATGAAAAGGAATAAAAAATATCAGATTGTACCCAAGAATTTATATACATACTAGAGGCCGATGCACAAAATTTGTCATCTGGAAGCTCATTTGGTTGTCTGGTCTAATTATATATATGTTTAATATATATATGCCTACATATATACTCAAACATAAATTCCTTACAGGGAGTTATTACAAAAATAATCATGCAAGCTATTATTAGATGGCGCAAGTACAAGGGTTTCTTGAGGGCAGTGGTTTTCAAATGTTTTATAACTTCAGATCACATCAGCAAGAAATACATTTGACATCACAACACAAATCAATCCAATCTTTCTCTCATGTTCATACACACACTCACTCATAATTTAACTAAAATTTCACAAAGCTATATTTAACATTACTCTATGGTCATTAACCAGTGCAAAACCTTACCCTAGAAAAACTTTTTCTTTGCTACATGATTTTTATTATGGCTAAATATACATAACATAAAATTTATCATTTCAATAATTTTAAGCATACATTTCAGTGGTATTAAGTACATTCACATTATTTCATAACCATCACCACCATCCATCTCCAGAACTTTTTCATCATCCTAAATGAAAACTGTTCATTTTCCTCTCCCCAACCTGACAACTATCATTCTACTTCCTGTTCCCATGAATTGACTATTCTAGGTAGCTCACATAACTGGAATTATATAATATTTGTCCTTTTGTGTCTGGCTTATTTCACTTAGCATAATGTCTTCATCCATGCTATTTCATTCTGAATCACGAAGGCACTCAGGTTGAATAGTATTTCATTGTATACAGAATATACCACATTTTGCTTACATATTCATCCAGCAATGAACATCTGAGTTGTTTCCACCTTTTGGTTATTGTGAGTGATGCTGCTAGAACACAAATGTATAAATAGCTATTTGTTTGAAGACTTTCAATTCTTTCAGGTATATACGCAGAAGCAGAATTGCTAGATTGTATGTTTATATGTATATATATATATATATATATAGATAGATATATTGAATATATATATATATATATATATATATATATATTTTTTTTTTTTTTTTTTTTTTTTTTTTTAAACAGTACAGAGGTCTTTTATTTTTTTGCACTTGTCATGCCATGAATTCATAAGGGAGCTCAGGAGCTCAGGAGCTCAGGCTCCTTTCCACTGCTTCTGACAACGTGCTTTTCTGGATGGAGCAGGCTGGCACTTCAGCTGAACCCAGAACCTTTCACTTTGGCTTCCTTCTTTTTCTGATCATTGTCCTTCACACGTTTCAGGAAGCTATCTCAGCTCTTCGAGTGCTTTATATGCTCAAGGTGTACATTAATCCTCTGGGCAAGAATCTTGCCCTTGTTTGTTTACAACAATGCCCACCGCAGGCTGGGTAACTGTAGGCTCCTCTAGTTGGCCATGGTGACATCTGTAGGGCATTCCTTTTTGAACAGTGCCCATTCCTTTGATGTCTGCAGTATCACCTTTCTTGTAGATTCACATGTGTGAGGCCAGAGGAACAGCTCCATGTTTTATGAAAGGCCTAGAGAACCTATAGCGGGTGCCTCTCCTCTTCTCCTTTGTGTTAGTCATTTTAATGAATTATTGGAAGACTAGTAACCCAGTACATGGATTAGTACACACTGAAAGGCAATTAATTAGAACATGGCTCACAGGGTGGGACTGGGAGAGAAGGGCCAGACATGCTCTGGAGCCAACCTTCCACAGTCCCTCCTCAGCATCTGCACTGAGCAGGGTCCCTCCAGCAGGTGGAGTCCCTCGGCCTGGCTTGCAGGGATCAGGATGAAACCGGCTCTCTGACATCCCCTGAGGGGCCCTGGAGTGTGAGAGGGCACTCTACAAAGCTGCTGTCAAACAGGGTGTAGAAGGCAAATGCAAGTGTGCAGTAAACCAGATTCAGGCTGACAGTGCCCCAGCAACAACATAGTCCACGGCCAAAGGTGGAATTGCATGACCCCCACGAGGATTTGGGGTTTCAGGGTGCGTCACCCAGGAACCACCGCTGCCAAGTCACTGCAGCTCAGCAGCTCCTGTGTTGAGTTTCTGCCTCCTGGTGATCAGTAAATGTCATAGTGACCAGTCAGACACAGCCTTTTATATACACTAAGTGGCCAGATTATCATGATCTCTGAACACTTAATAATCTGGCCACTCTGGGGTGTGCGTGCGTGCGTGTGTGTGTGTGTGTGTGTGTGTGTATTAGAGGCTCGGTGCATGAATTCATGCATGGATAAGGTCTGGCCAGCCTGTTAGGGGGAGGGGACATGGGCGATTGGTTGAACTCCTCGTGGAGGGGACAATTTGCATATTATATATAGGTTATACACTGAGTGGCCAGATCATTATGTGTTTAGAGATCATGATAATCTGGCCACTCAGTATATACAGATGGTATTTAATATAAAAAAAGTTATGTTTAGATTTTTGAGGAACACCATATTGTTTTCTCTAGCAGCTGCACTATTTTACATTCCCATCAGTAATCACAAAGGTTCCAATCTCTCCATATCCTTCCCACACTTGCTGTTCCTGTTTGTCTGTTCGATAGCCATCGTAAGGAGTATGAAGTGGCCCAGAAAAAGACTCTTGCATGTGTTCTCTCACAGAGAGGAGGGAGATTTGTACACTAAAGGCTCTGCTCTGTTTTTCACAATAGCATAAAATGGACACAATCCAAATTCCATCAAGAATGTTTAATTGTAGTATATTAATCCTACTCATGTAATATAACACCATATATATGGCAGAATGAAACATGAATGAATCTCAAGAATATAACTGGGTAAAACTTGAAATTATAAAATATGACATTCTATTTAAAAAAGATTTTAAAAACAGTCAAAACTAGATAATATACTATTTAGGGATACATATGTCTTAAAACTATTTTAAAAATCAAAGAATGATTAAGTGATTAACAAAAAATAAATATCAGGATAATGGTTACTTCTGAGGAGAGTAGAAAAAAGATTTTAAAGGTGATATTCTTTTTCTTAAAGTCAATGGTGGGTACATGGATATTTGCTATATCATTTTTCTTTACTCCTTATATATCTTCTATAAATGCTCTTTTATAGCCATTCAATATTTACTAAAAAAAAAAATTTTTTAACTTTAAAAACCATTTAAACTTTAAAAAGGCATAGTGGGCAATAAGAATCTGCCCTATGTCTCCCAAGACAAGAGTGAACCTAAAACAAAACTACTGAATCCAATCACTGGATTAGCATAATAAAGAGAGAAACATCAATGTAAGAAACGCAAATCAATTGGTTGCCTCCCACAGGCACCCCACCAGAGTCGGGGATTGAACCTGTAAAATTCTATTTTGACTAATAGAGTCTGTTCACATATTCATACAACAAATATCTAGTGAAACTGTTCCATGTGCTGAGTATTATTTTAGCAGCTGGGGGTACAGCAGCATCTCCTGCATCATTGGTCTGATATTCGGAATCCGATGTAACTAACAGGTTAACTGTTGATTACCCTTCTGACTAATGCTCCAAGGGCACTCATCCTATCCCAGAGAGACAAGTCAGAACAGGCTTTGGGATGGCACAATAGTCAGGGCTCTGAATACAACATCTTGTCATCCCGTTCTCCTTTACATACAGCCATGTGCTTACTTTGTGAAGGAATGGGATTTGTACACCAAAGACTCTGCTCTGCCATTCTGGTTAAGAAAATCATCTCAATAAGAAATGAAATATGTTTTTTACCAAAGGCCCGGTGCACAAAATTCAGGCACGGGGGTGGGGGGGTGGGGTGAGGGAGTAGTGGTGGAGAGGGATGTCCCTCAGCCAGGCCTGCACCCTCTCGCAATCCAGGACTGCTGGCTCCTAGCCTGCCTGCCTGTCTGATCGCCCCTAACCCCTCTGCATGCCTACCTGATCGCCCCCAAACACCTCTGCCTGCCTGCCTGATTGTCCCTAACTGCCTCTGCCTCGGCCTCCATGATACAGCTTAGTCCAAAAGGATGTCCGAAAGGTTGTTCAGCTATCTGGTCTAATTACCATATTACGTTTTTATTAATATAGACAGCTATTTAATCTCGTTTTAGAGGAAATAACCCATGTTTTCTTTTCCAGTTATATTCTTTCTTTTTTTTGTTTGTTTGTTTGTTAATCCTTACCCGACGGTATTTTTCCATTGATTTTTTTTTTTTTTTTTTTTTTTTTTTTTTAGAGGAAGTGGAAGGGAGAGGGAGAGGCAGAGAGAGAGAAACATCAATGTAAGAGACACAAATCAATTGGTTGCCTCCCACAGGCACCCCAACCAGAGTCAGGGATTGAATCTGCAACAGATGTACATGCCCTTGACTGGAATTGAACCTGGGACCCTTCAGTCTGCAGGCCAACTTTCTATCTGCTGAGCCAAACTGATTAGGGCTCAGTTACATTAAGAAAATATAAAGCAAATTCACTTTGTCATGAGGTAATGACATGTTGGGCATTTCCTGTTCTGGTGTTCTGGGTGTTACAAGCATGTTTATACTGTCACTCACTCAGATCCATGGTGGCTCTGTGCCCCATGCACCTGTGTTTATAAAGCCATCAAGAGAAAGAGTGTGGATGTTAAAAGAAAATAAAAGTGCTATACTTTCAAGAAGGATCTACTCAATGACCTTATGAAAAGATCCTTTTCTTTGGCCTCTTGTTATTACTAGAACAAAAAGGCAGGGCACGCTAGTCCTTTCTGCTCTGCACCTCTATAGCCTTATTAATATCTTTAAATTCAGTCAATTTCAACTCAAAACTTTCCACCAGTGGAGGAGGAGCAAGGGGGGAAAGATTTGTGGCTGCATGTTTAAGAAAGAAGCTGAATTCATCACAGTGACAGGGGAGAGTGTTGGCAGAGATGTGAGCTATTTATTCTTTTAGGAAAATCCTATAAAGAATGACACAAGGAAGCCTCTATCTGCAGTCTTGTTCATCACACTGGTGAAGAATCCGATAACAGATGTATGCAGCAGCGTGATTTAGTGCCAGGAGCTGGCCCCTGATGTGTATTAATACAGCGGCAAAGCGGAACGCACCTCTCTTCATCAGTCATTTCTATAAAAGAGGTGGAATCCGAGATGGCCCAGTGTTAGGCAGAGCAAGCCCATTTGTTCTACTGACTGATGGTGTGGGCTCAGGCTATGTCCTTCACCTCCATGGGGCACTCAGGTTGTGGATAGAAAAGAAAAAAAAAAAGAAAGAAAACGTTCAGTGAAGCAAGCCTTAGTCAACAAGTGAGGGGAGGAGTTTGGATCAGCAGGGAAATGTTTAATGCTCAAATCTTGTTTAATACTTCCCAGAAAATTTCCCGATTTGAATACAGAATAAAGATTTTAAATTCTTCTCAACAGTTCTCTTATAAACAAAAGCAAAAAACAGAAGCTGGACATTAAAGAGAAAAAAAGAACAAAAAGGTAAAACAGGGGAGACTGTGCTTCCGATACCACAGACTGGATGAGGACCTGGGTTGTGAGCAGAGTCATAGTTTGGAACCAATCCTATCCTATAGAAGACCAAGAGTGCAGCTCTAGAGTCATAGGGAAGCCAGTCTGACCTTGGCTCTGCAATGTACCAACCATGTGACCTTGGGTAACTGATTAACCTCTCTAGGGCTCAAATATATCATGTGTACTGGAAATAAAAGCAGCATCCACCTTATACAGTTGTTGCAAACATTAAGTGAGATAATGTATGCAAAGGGTTTAGCTTAGGATGGCTATGTGGAAATCACTTAAAAAATTTACTATAGTCATTAGACCTGTGATTAAGATTATCCATTATCATGACAATCTTAGTCTTTTTTTTTTATAAATACATTTTTATTGATTTCAGAGAGGAAGGGAGAAGGGAGATAGAAACAGCCATGATGAGAGAGAAAACATTGATCAGCTGCCTCCTGCACAACCCACACTGGGGATGTGCCCGCAACCAAGGCACATGCCCTTGACCGGAATCGAACCTGGGACCCTTCAGTCCGCAGACCATCGCTCTATCCACTGAGCCACACAGGTTTCGGCAGACAATCTTAGTCTTACCCATTATCAAGCAGTCTTCTCAAACTGAAGCTGCCGGTTTGGCTCAGTGGATAAAGGTTTGGCTCAGTGGATAAAGCCTCGGCCTGTGGACCAAAGGGTCGCAGGTTAGATTCTAGTCAAGGGCACAAACCTTGGTTACAGGCTCCTCCCCAGCCTATGCCCTGGTCAGGCCTCAGGCAAGAGACAACCAATAGATGTGTTTCTCTCACATCCATGGTTCTGTCTTTCCCTCTCTTCTACTCTCTCTAAAAGATCAATGGAAAAATATCCTCAGGTGAGGATTAACAACAGCAAAACAAAACAGAAACATCAAACAGAAGCTTGAAGAGGTCAATTTCAGAGCATGCTGAAATTAACTAAGTAAAGGTAAGGGAAAGACTTCCCCATCTGTCAGAGGTCTACTCTCTATTCAACAATTAATTGCTCTGCTCTATGTATAATATACGTAAATACATACTTTATTATAATATATAGTCTTTTCTGAAGAAAATAAAATAATTTATGATATACTCAATTTCCACAAAATGAAGTCATTATCATCAAGAAAAGAACTGTAGCCGAAACCGGTTTGGCTCAGTAGTAGAGCGTCGGTCTGCGGACTGATAGGTCCCGGGTTCGATTCCGGTCAAGGGCATGTACCTGGGTTGCGGGCACATCCCCAGTAGGGGGTGTGCAGGAGGCAGCTGGTCGATGTTTCTGTCTTATCAACGTTTCTAGCTCTCTATCTCTCTCCCTTCCTCTCTGTAAAAAATCAATTAAAAATATTTAAAAAAAAAGAAAAAGAAAAAAGAAAAGAACTTTAGGTGGTTACGAGAGAAGGGGACTGAGGATAGGTGAAAGAGGGAAGGAAGCCAACTGTATGGTGACAGATAATAACTAGACTTTTTGGGGTGGACACTTTATAATGTATATAGATGCTGAATTATAATGTTGTACACCTGAAACTTACATAATAAAAAGACAGAAAGAAAAACAAAAGAAGTGTAGGTATTTCTGATAGGTCTTATAATCAGATATGATCTTTTCATTCAGAGTAATTCATCCTAAACTGTATTGAAATAACCTAAAGGACTGTCTATGATTACCAATTACATTTAACTATTTTCCCTTAACCCCAAAGAAAAAGATCTATAGACATCCAATGTTCAGCTTATTTTAAAAACAAACAAGCTAATATAAATAACTATCCCCCTTTGTTTTAATTTAAGAATAACATAGATGTAGTTAGTGCATAAATCATAAATGTATGTAGTTCAGTGAATCTTTACATATGAATATACTCATGTAATCCCCACCTAGTTCATGATACAGAACATTTCCGGCATCCAAGAGATTTTTTTATGTCCTCTCCTGGTCACCAGTGATAAACCACTATTTTGGTTTCTACCAACTAGTAGTTTTTCGCAGAAAATTTAAAGTTTTTAACTTGAAAAGCTGTTTTTTACTAAGAATTTCATGACAGGTAAAATATTAGCACTCTACTATACATAAAAACAGTGAGAATTTACTGTACTGTATACTAAATTAAAAAGTAAATAAACCCATGTGGCTCTTTGCCTACTGACTAAATGCCACCCTAATGAGATTTTCATTAACAAAGATCTAATTTCTTATCTGTAATAGAAAAAAAAGTGCAAATGACTGAAGATTATTTTTACTGAAATATAGGGATTCAAACTCAAGAAACCTGTGCGACACAGTGAAAACACAGACTGCAGGGTCAGACAGAACTAGGTTTAAATTCTTAAAATATGTCTAACCTTGAAAAATTACTTCTTACATTCTCTGTTTTCTCACATAAAATGGGAATAAAATGGCCTATCTTATCATAAAAGTTAGGCGGAAGGGTATATAAAACACATAATTCAGTATCAGGTGCTCAACATATAATAACTAGGGTATAATTACCTGCATTTGGGTTAGACAGAGATGCTGTGGCCACAGGCTTCCGTTTCCTCTTGATGTCACGTGAGCATGGGGGTCCCAAGTGTAGGCTTGCCTGTCTGCAGAGGTAACAAAGAAAACATACTATTTCAACTTCATAATTCTCATTGTTTAAGACACTATGTCCAGCCCAGATAAAATCCTTGACCCAATATAGATATACTAACAAAATCAGCAGCAGCTTTTGCCATCAAGTGTCAATACAAGATCATTCACAATTAATCATAATTCACTCTTTACTCACAAAATACACCCAATTCTGAACTTTTTACCTGATTAGCAAAATGGCAGACATTCAAGATTAATTTCAGTAAATATGTGTTTCATTACATGCTGATTTTTGTACATTTTTCATAAAAACTATAAACCTCAATTGTTTTAAGCTCACTAATGAAATACCTACTCCCAAGCGGTAACATATTGAAAAGTTTAATGCTGCATGAACACAGATATTTGCATAGAATTATAATAAGAAATTTAACCCTTCTTTCACTATACATCCGCATTTTTAATAATGTCTGCATAGCAGTTTCTGGGATTTTTAAAAATATAAATTATGTGCTAATAACGTGTTCCCTTTCCAAATGTTCAGCTTATTTTAAAAACAAAACAGTGAGAGCTTCAACATTAGAAAAGCAAAAGATTCTCTGAAAGACAACGGGCTATTTTAGTTCCCCACTTCCTCCTTCCTCTCAAACTAAATGGATATGATGTGATTCAGACCAAGCTGAGTCTCATCTTTACACAAAGCTTTCCCTGAGCATTCAAGGCCTTACCTACCATGAGTTACTATTTAACTGCTGTACATATATCTTGTTTCCCTAACGAGGCTTAATCTTCTTGAGAACAGGGACCATATTTGTATTTCTTTCATAATTTTCCGATGTTCTACCAATCTCAGCAGAAGGCACACAACTGATTCCCCATTAAATATCTATTGACTAGAACTGATATGAATGAATAAAAGTTCTAAAAACCAATAGTCAATTGTACATTTAAAATGGTAAATTTTGTTATGCATTTTTTATCACAATTTTTTTTTTAAATAGCCAGTATACATAACATATAAAAAGAAATCCAGTAAAATTATACCAGATAAACTCCTAATTAGTAGTCCTAGCTGGGGATCAAGTCTCATGGCTTGGTAAACTTGAAACTGAACTCTCAGTCAAATCTCTGAGTTAGCAAGGTAACAAGACAACTGAATGGATAAATTTTTTTTTTGGGGGGGGGGGGCGCGAAGGGCCTGCCTATCTGGTAACTGTCACAGTTTAAAAGTACATATATGTAAGTGCTCTCCCTTACTCCCTCCCTTCTTTCTTCTCTCCCTCTAGCTCTTTCTCACAAGCTCTTTTCTCCAAATAGCAAAAGCTTAAGACCATCCAATTTATAAGAAAAGATGAAAATTTGGGCATAAGAAATTTTTTAGATTGCAAGGAACACCAAAATAGGCAGAGTCACACTAGAAAGCCAGTGGTTTGGCAAAGTCCATCCACTTTTTATTGATCACTCTTGTCTATATGGGAAAAAGAGTTAACTTTAAGTATCCCATGAGTAGTTAATTCCAAATTCCAACGTGAAATGTGTGAATGTAAGTGTGTAAAAAAAACAACTCATCTTTCATACCTTACGTAAGTTCCGAGAATAAGTCTCAATCAGCGTACTGATTTAATAAGAAAGACAGATGACAGAATGCCAAAAGTAGACAGGCCTTTAGTCTAAATATAGAGATAGTATGGTAATTCCTTTTGAAGCCAGACAAAGGCAGAAAAGAAACTGATGCTATAAAATTTGTTTCTCCTCAAAACAGAAATTAAAGAATAGTTTCCATCTTTTCTACAAACAAGGTAGTTTAGTAAGTTCAGCCCCAAACACACAGCCTAGGCACTTTGTTCTAATTCAATCCTGCTTCTCCCAACGTACTTCAGAAAGAGAAACAGTAAAGGGAAAGTTCATATTCATGCACTTTCTTCTTTACTGGAAGCTCATTTAAGAACTCTTCAAAACTTCTTAGATTAAATGTAACACCATTTCTTCAAACTAAATACTGTTATTAGACATCAGGACAGTGGTACATTTGAGATGCAGGGTGTGGGGAAGAGGGCAGTGGCTAGGAGCTTCTGGGGTTCTTTCTGATAATGTTCTGTTTCTAGATGCTGAAAATTCATCAAGTATATATTTATCTATAAACTTTTCTATATGTACATTGTCCTTCAATTAATTAAAAAACATTGTTTCTTCAAGATCAATGTTTGTAAAATGCTGGGTTTTAGGAAACATGCAAAATGAAAAGCCTAAGAAAGGTACTTAAAAGGGCTTTAAGATATTAATTCTTAGAGTATCAACTTGGGCTGAACTAAATAAATACTGCCTTTTATTTATACACTCTTCATCATTTTCACAGCTCTGCATGTTTGATATATGTCAGTAAGATGGTTAAGGGCACCTATTATCTAGTATATCACCACTCCTTATGGCCTTGGTCAGTATCATTTATCTCACTTTTTTAAGGAATGACACACTTTGGAGTAAAAAGGTAAATTTATGTACCAATGTTTAAATTTTTGACCATTTAAATAGAAATACTGTGGTTTTAAAAAAATACGGTACTTATTTAAGTAAAATGAAAACAAGTATTACTTACCTGCAACTATGCACATAGGTTATTATACTGCACTATATTCTGCAATGTCTTTCGGGGACTGCTGTGAACAGAAAGGCTCAGGTGGTCCTTATGATGCCCTGTCCCTCTGGGCCACGGTCCTTGAATCCCCATTCTTCCCTGCTCATTGATGGTACGGGCTTCAGGGTTAATTGTCCTACATTAAATGCCACCCCACCCCCCACCCCCAAACTGCTAAGCCTCCAGCCTGTTACTTTTCTCTGAAGTAAACATTCTACTTCTACCACCTCATTCCTAGTTAAATTCTGGGGAGGGAGAAAGATAAACAGTCCAATTACTTGTTTTGGGTTTTAAATGGACACTAGTTATAGGAAAATCTACTTTTCCCTGTGACGGCTCTGTCTGCTTGGGAAAAACCTTAGAGGACTAAAAAGGAAGAGAACCCAGAGCAAGCCTGGAGAAAGCAGGAGGAAGCTGGTGCTTGCAGCAAGAGGACTTAAAAGGAGACAGGACATGGAACCCGCCAAGCTGCAGAGCACATTCAGAACACAGGACAGCCCTGGTCAGGAATAATGAATAATCTATGTGAGGCTGGAACCTGAGCATGGGGCAGGTAACTGCTGCAGCCTCAGCTTCCTATTCAAGAGGTAGTTTCCATTTTTTGTTTATCCCAAAATAATTGCATATCAATCAATTGCAGACATAAAGAATCAAGATGAGAAGAAAAAAATACATTGATCTACCCATTTCATTTTGTAGTACTGAACCACCTTGGCTTTTTTTTTATTTTTAACTAGTGGCCCAGTGCATAAAACTCATGCACTGGGGGAGGAGATTCCCTCAGCCCAGCCTGCACTCTCTACAATCAGACATCCCAATCTGGGACCACTGGCTCCTAACTGCTCACCTGCCTGCCTGATCGCCCCTAACTGGCCTCCCCTGCCGGCCTAATCTCACCCCCAACTGCCTCTGCCTGCCTGATCACCTCTAACTGCCCTCCCCTGCTGGCCTGGTTGCCCCCAACTGCCCTCTGTGTCTTTCTGTTTTTCTCAGTAGTCCTCCAGGCTTCCCTGCCTGCCTCCCAGTCTCCCTCTTCCTCTTTCCTGGCTGGGAGGGGGCAGGGCCAGTGGGGGTGGCTCCACACTCTGCCTGCCATCCCTTCTATCCAGGCCTCTTCAGGCCCAGTCTGTTTTGTTTCCTCATTCCAAGAGCGAGCTGGGAGGGAAGGAAAGAAAGGGAAAAAAGGTTGTGAGCTGGTGGGCGCTGTGTGTGTCTGTGCATGCGCGAGGTTGTGAGTGTGAGTGCAGGCTAGCCTCTCCCATCACCGTCTCTGCTGCCACAAGTCCCCTCCCACCAGAGCCTGCTGCATGAGCAGCCTGGGCATTAGATCAAGCCTCCGACATTGTGGATGTGACGGACCCAGAGTTTTTATATATTAGGATGTGTTGTTTCTTTAATTTGTGTTATTTTACTCTGACATTATCACTGTCTACTCACAAGATATAAACTGAAAGGGCAATGAACAAGTGAGATATCACAAAGGACATGGAAAAAGAACTTGAGCTTCCCCTTCTAAACACAAAGAGCCCCCTCCCTATAGGTAGAAAGGGGAGATGATTTAACTAGATTTTTAAAAACTCTTTTTCAAGAGCACTGTACAGTTGTTTGTGTGTTGCAAAACGAGGTACTTTATATGAGGGGACCTTTCAATTATGTAGGGGGCAAGAAAAGCTAGATATAAATTAAGCTAAAATGTCTATTTTTTAAGCTAAAATGTCTACCAAATTATTAAACTTCCTTCTCAACTGAAGCAGCCAATGTTTACCAGAATGATGTAAGAAGATTTTAAAAAATACACAACCCCCACCATGCTGGGGTGGGAGAAGAATCAGTAATTATGTTTATTTTCAAATTTCTTCTCAAGTACTAGTAATACCAATAAGTTTCTACTCATTGTGGAAATTACTAAGCTAAAAAATATATCAAATTTCCAAAGCTAATAAACTAATCAATAAAAGAGATCTAAATATTTAACTTAAAGAATAACAAGATGATTAAAATTAATGTAAATTTAGACAAAAATACTGTTCCTCAATATATAAGCAATTAACCTACAAAAAAGACAGGCTAGGCTTGTTCTGTTTCATCTGATGGAGCCTCAGTATTCCTCAGCCCTACTTCTTCACAGCATGAAGCCAGGTCAGTACTTCCCCTAAAAGCATCATGTTCAACAACATTCACCAAAAGAATGCATAGGGGAAATGAGCATTAAAAGCAACAAATACAGTTTTTAAAAATTTCTTACTTCAACCTGCCCCATGTTTCAGGTTCGATCCCCAGTAGGGGGTGTGCAGGAGGCAGCCTATTGGTGTTTCTCTCTCATTTTGATGTTTCTATCTCTCAATCCCTCTCCCTTCTTCTCTCTAAAATCAATAAAAATATACATTTTAAAAAAATTCTTACTTTAGGAAAAGTCACTACATTCATACCATATATAAGTGTGAAGGTGAATGCTAAAGATGAACAATTAATTGAAAGAGTATTCTGTATATCCTTGCATAAACACATTTCTATTATATTTTTTTACTGCAGGTAACCAAAAGATCAGGTGAGTTTTTAAAACTGCAGTGTTACTTAGGAAACTGGGCAGATCACTATGTCCCTGGGGCAGTAATGTACTTTTAGGGGGGAAAATTACTTTGAGAAAAACATGCATGTTTAATAGAGCCAATGTTGGCAAAAAATAACTGAAGTGACTGCTTTAGATTTAGAACAAAGATGTTTAGAGTCACTCCTAAGGAGAGAAAAACAGTCTTTATCTGCCAATGTCGAACTAATTTAAGGAATAGTTCACCTTCAAAAATCATTCATTTTTAAAACCCAATGGAAAATTCATTATTTTGCATAAAATAAGATTTATTGTGAAAAGCTATTTATTTGCTATACTATTCCTTAAACATTTACAAATTGTAACGTCAAGAAAAAATTATTAATATTTCTAAGAACCAAAGTTCATGTATATCATATATTACAATTATTCCCCTTAATTACTAATCTATTCACCTCAATTACTGTTAACAGTAATGTATGAAGGCCTATCCTATGTAAAGCACTATGCTGAGTGTGGAGAGGGTATCCACAAACTGACTGAGCCCAGTGCCCTCCCACCGGGAGCTCACAACATAGTGAGGGAGGTTGATGCATAAAGAACTAACAGACACAGACTGCGATGCAATTAAGGAACAAGCAAAGTGCCAAGGTAAATTGGGGGCAAACAAATTAAATCTAGGGGAAAAGAGACACCCCTTTCCTCGCCTGTGTTTTATCTTCAGAGCTAACTGGCTTTTATGAAACACCCAGTAGGGGAAATATTTTCACAGACTTACACATAGCAAAGGATCCAGGCCTCTGACACCTGAAGCAACTAAGGAGAGAAAACCGCTACACAATTATAGGACACAGTGGAGGTTTATTCAACAGGAAGAGATCCTAGCAATTCCACTAGCGTGTTCACTCAAAACTAACCCTCAGTGGTCTGTGACAAACGGCTCACTAACACCTGAAAACTCTCTGTAACCCACTTCCCTTGGCTGGACCAAGGCTGACACATCGTGAAGCTGTTTCATGCCACCCACAGGAGCAGAACAGATTCACATCAGTTGGAAAGATGGGTTTAGTACAATGGCAAAACAGAGAGAAAAATGCTTTCATCACTCCAGTTAGGCAGGAAGATGCCAGCTGGCTGATAGCTGCTATAAACAAGACCCTCCAACAGAGGACAAAGACTCCAGAACTGTGTACTATATAATGGGAAATGCCAGTAGAACTGGCAGCATTATGGACAATTTTACAGCAGAAACACTTCTCATACGGCCAAAACTGAGACACTAAAGAGGTGAGCAAGAGCTGCTGGGCATCACAGCATCCCCAACAGACAGAGGACTAACAAAAGGTTCTTTCCCCCAAGCCCCGAGGTAAAACCTGGGGCTGTTTACTATGGCTCCAAAGGTCAGAAATAATAGCATGAATTGAGTCTTCTTCTTGCTCTTTGAAACTCCTTGTCAAATGGCACAGCCAGCTGGGCACACAACTCTGATATGCAGATCATAACGCTTGTGAACAGATAAAATGAATTACAATGAGCACAGCCTATCATATTTCAAATCTCTAATGGGCAGGAAGGTCTCTCTTTTATACCCATATACAGTCCAAATGCCTCCTCTTATAGTCCATTTGAGGCCATTTAAGCACCTCAAGAATCTGTACACATCTCATTAGTGAACAGCTTCTGGAAGCCAACTCAGTTTGTAAAACTTTAATTATCCTAAGGACAAGGTAAGGTAGTAACTATATAACAAAAATAATATTAGCTACTAGTATATGAAATATTCAAATATACATTTCATTTTGATCACTAGACCAACAAATATTGATATTCTATTTTACAGATGAGGAAATTGAGGTATGGTAAGGTCAAGTCATTTGCCCAGGTAAAGCCAAGAGTCTTACCTGGGTTTAGTATCCACTAATATGAGACTGAGAGCTTCACAAGAAATAAATGGAAATGGTGATGCATTACCAAAACGCAAGGAAAACAAAACCCACAGCTGCCATGTGACATTCAAAAACTGTAACTGGTGACTTGTGCATCATGCAGAGAGATATAGCAGCTGGTAAGCTCCAGTTTGGGTTTTCTAAGGCAATAATGGTAAAAAAGCTATCCTGGATAATCAATAACTGTCATTTTGGGAAAAGCTGCCTACAGCACTAGCTCCTTATTACTATTCTCTGAGTTCCTGACAGCAATACTACTGCCTCTACCAGAACACCAATCACACCATCTGCTGGAGCAGCAGCAATTCTTAACACCAGCACCAAGTATAAACTATTTTAATAGTAACAGTCCAATACTAGCAACCTAAATAACCAAACCTAAACATCTGGTTTAAGAATTTCATCCATAACCCCACCCAGCAACTCCTCCCACATGTTAATCACTGCGTGCAAAGCACCGAGCTAACCCCTAACACTCTTCTCACTGACAGAAGTTCTTAAAGCTAAGAGATGTCCCGTGTTCTACCTCCCACAAAAAATCATGCTCACAATATCAAAGCACAGAGCTCATGCCAATTATGAGATTTCCCGTTAAGCAAATTACAAAGCACCACTCATAAAACCATATGCATCTAGGGCAATAGTTCTTAACCCTGGCAGCATATCAGAGTCACAGGGAGCTTTAAAATAATGCCAGTGCCTGGGACTCATCCCAGGCCAATTAAGTCATAATCATGGGAAGTGGGACCCAGCGTGGATATTTTTTTTTAAAGGTTCTCAGGTGATTCAAAAGTGCAGCCAGATTTGAAAACCACCAAATTAAGTATTCCTAAAGTGGTATTTCTGAAAACCTCTTATCCCACAAATCTATAAGGTGGCACAACCTCCACAAAGACTCTTCCCCCCCATCCATTGTGCCTGCCATCTGGGCTGTATTAAAATGAAACATCAATAAAATGACCTCTTAAAAATCTCGGTCTCATTATTTCTTTGTTTATAGCAATGAAATACTAAACAAGAAAGTCACTCATAGCCCCCAAGCGGCCTCCAGGCCTCCTGCTGAAAACCAGAGCTGTCTTAGGATGCGGCAGAGAGGAGGTGGGTAAAGGCTCCTCACTCTCTGCAGTAGAGTGTGGAGGACTGCGGAATTGGCCAAGTCCAGGCAGGAAAGAGCCTCAGCTCAATAACCAGGCGGAGGAAACCTTCACAGTTCAGACACGGTTATCAAACTCTTTGTGCTCTTAAAGGAGAGTAATTATAGGCATGTGAAAAAAGAAAAGCACTCCCTGAGGAACTCTTCCTCACATGCTTCCCGAGAGGCACTAGGGCCATTAAAAATTCCATGATGAAGAGGAAAAACAGCCTGGGAACAGCCAGGAGGCAATACAGCAAATTAATACACCAGCCCTCCTCAGGGAAAGCTGTGATAAAACAGGAAACACTTCTCTCTCCGCCAAATAAAATTATACCACTAATGATAACATAGTCACCACACACACACAAATCGTTCTAATGATGGGTGTGAAATTCCCAGGGCTGCCCAGATGCTTTGAAAGAAATTTTTCCTACTACAGATAAAATGGAACAAGAAAAAGATAAAATTTCCATTAGAAACAGTTTTCTATCCCGTCATTCACCTGCCTCTTCCCTACCGCCACTCTTTTAACATTCCCCTTTCTAGGTGACAAGCTTTGTTAAGTCGTCCACTTTTCACAAATCCCACCATCCAGTTCTGAACCCACTCTCATCCCTCAGTCACATGAAACTAGACTGCTTCTTCTTTATGAGCCCTTGCCAGCAGGAACCCCACTATTCCAAAGGCAGGAGAGGGAGCCCCAGGAGCTCAGTGTCTCACCATCCACAGATTCTGAACACTGCATAGAGATCACTTGTGCTGATCATTCCCATAGATTAGTGGTCACCAAACTTTAGTGCACCTCATTTGTAAAAAGTTTGAACGAACCCACCATATATATGTAATATATGACACTGCATGCAAGAAATAGCTGTAAGACCCACTGATTCTGAGAGAAATGGAGTCACAATAAATTCACCAGGAAATTCAGGAATTGGATTGTTATGATGATGTTCCAGAAGACTGACATGATTGTCCTTGAATAAATGAGTAAATTCTTGATACAGTACGATTCTCAGTTTGTCTGGTTTGTGTTGACAACTACCGTACTACCGTACCATATACAGGTAATAAATTTCCTTTATTTTCATTTAACAAAAAAAAAAAAAAAAAAAAAAAGAAATAGCTGTAAGAGGACAATTATGTGCCGCTAGACTACATATGAACGATTTAATAAAAAGAATTAAGGATAAGAAAATAAATAAATGTAAATGTAAACACTTTGCCTTCCCCTTCTCCCAAAGAACTCACTTTGTATCCACTACCCTAGAAATGATGTCTAGAAGGACAAGCTATGAGCTGTAATTGTCCATATTCTCTCCCCTTGCTTTTAGGCAGGGTGGAGAGCAATAAGCAACATTTCCCTGGAGCTGAGTGCCCCAAAAGCAAACCTAGACTTCATTATACTTCCAAATCTAGCTACAAGCACTGCCAGCAAGAGAATGAAAATAATGATATGGATAATGAAAAACATAAAAATACAAGAAATTGACACTCACTCCAAGGGGATAAGGTTTTAAAGGCAACAGCAAACCTGATAAAAGCATGGATATTGAGCACAGCACAGCTCAAGGTAGCAGAGGTAAAGGAAAGAAGGCTAATAATCCACTTTCAGCATCTGACATGATGCAGTGCTTCTTATAGTCTTACCAAAAAAGTATACAAGGCCATTATTTCATTTGGTATTAAGACAAAAGCTTGAGGATTGCTTACTTAGGGATTGAAATTTTGTGTCTCCAAGATAGCTTGCACAAACCTCCTCTAAGAAAACCTCCCTGAGCCTCTAAGCTAGAAAGCCCCTCCTCTGTGCTTCATATCAATGTCGTGCAAACCTGTATGCACTTATTACTCCATATTGCAATTGTCAATTTCCACACCTGGCTTTCCCACGACAATAGGAGCTCCTTAAGGTATTACCTCAACAAAGACCCTGCCACGTAGTAGGGTGTCAGCAAATGTTGAATGAATGAATGAATGAATGATGAATAAATTGCAATCTACTGAAGAAAAGGCCATATAGTAGTTTATCAACATCCCACAATTTTCCACTTTCCTAGTAACACCATTTGTGATGGTCTCTCTTTTCAAAAGACTTTCCCCATTTAAATACTACTTCTCCTAGAAGGTCTGGCAGCAGTTTATGATACAGAGTTTGTTATAGCCCACAGTGGAAGTTCTACTTATATCCATGAAAGAATAACTTCTTTGTGCACTCTAAACACATCCGTTTAAGAACATATTAGGGGGGAAAATCATCAGAACCTTGGAAAGAAATTCACTGTACTACTATAAACAGAAAAAGTCCTTTGGTTCAGCCTATTAACTGCTCTTTTGTACACAATAGTCCTGCTGGCAGATGCTACAATAAAAACCATATTTACTTTCCATGTCACACAACTTAAGAGAATTTATATTGAGAGGCGCTAAATTCATTCTGCTATGTGGGCTCAGGATTCATTCTGACAAATGTATACTAAATGCCTAGTAAGTGCTAGACACAGCATTAGATGCTGGGGATATATCAGGAAACAAGACAAGGTCCCTTGCACTTTGAAGTTTATAGTATAGTTGGGGGTGGGGGAAGCCCAATAAACAAAGTCATTTTAGACAATGTTAAAGCTCAAAAAAAAAAAAAAGAAAAGAAAAGAAACAGATAATAAGCGAGTGGTAGAGGTGGCCCCTTTAAACAGGATGGTCTGAGCGGTTCCCCCTGAGGAGGCTGAAATGAGAAAAAGCCAATCCGGGGAACTGCTATAAGACCATAGTCCAAGTAAAGAGAGCACGTGTGAAGGTTCAGAGGCAGGAAAGGGTTGCTACTTTTGAAAAACAAAATGGTGCTCCCTGGTGCAGCTGGATCCCTCCCCCAGTGGAGATGGAAGAAGTTTATGAAAGGGGTTTGGATATACAGGCAGAAGTCAGATTATGCATAATTTTGCAGGTCATGGCAAGGATCATTAATAATGTCTCTGAAGATGGGGCTTGTAGAAGAAATATGAAATATGAGCCAGAAAACTAGGTCAAAGTTGAAACTTAAATCACATACTGGTCACATGACCATAGAGAAATACCTTGCTACTTTGCCTCAGTTTCTGCATCTGAAAACATTGACCTCAAAAGGTTGTTGTAAAGACACTATACACAAACACATTTTATAATTTAAAAGGTATTGTAAAAAGAAAAATGGCATTGTCTGGAAGAAACAGTCGCAAGAAGACAATTACCTGGCAGAGCAGTGTGCAGGTGAACACCGTCGGTGAGAAGCGTCAGCGAGAACATCCAGGGAGTAAAGCGGAGAGAGGGGATTAAACTGCAATAATGAATAAAGTTATTTTAGTAAAGCATTTATGAAACAGACAGAATTAGAAAGAGTAACCTGATACTTGATTACTTTTTCGCTTTTACCGTTCAACTCCTTTGCTGTCCCACAGACACCCTTAAGTAAGGTTTTGAACATCCAACAGTGTATGTACCCTAGCACACCTCATCTACCACCCCCAAAAACTATTCTTTTTCAAAAACTTCTGATAAGCAATAATCACTTAAATAGCAGAGGACAGTACAGTGGACCCTTGAATATTCACGTATACTTCTGACTTCCTAAAAACTTAACTACTAACAGCCTACTGTTTTCCAGAAGACTTGCTGATAATATAAACAGTCTGTTAACATATAGTTTATATGCTCTGTGTATTATACACTATATTCCTGTAAGAAGGCTAAGAAAAAAAAGTTACTCAGAAAATCATAAAAAAAAGAAAATATACTTCAGTATATTTTTAATTTGTGTATAAGACAACCTGCACAGTTCAAATGAATGTTGTTCAAGGGTCGACTGTACTTTATAACTGACATAACGGAAACTTACTTCTGTTGATTATCATCCCGTTGGGGCTAAGAAAACTAGCATAAAATTACCTTTTCATTTCCTTATCCTAGCAAATAACTGGTTAGCACATACCAGCATCATAGTGTAAACAGAACTACATTAAAAATTAGAATAATGAATGTTTAGTTCCAGTCTACCAACTGAACTGTCATGTATTAAAAACTGCATAATCACTTTAAACTTTACTATCCTCACCTGGGAAATGAAAGTACTGCTTTCTGTCTTACCTATTGTAAAGGACTTTTATGAGGGCTGAATGAAATATTGCTTTCACAGTTTATAAAGTAACCAGGGGGACCAGTGCATGAAATTCATGCACAGGCAGGGTCCCTAGATCTGGCCAGCAATCAGGGCCGATCTGCGGGGTGACTAGCAGGGCAATCAGGGAGCCCCTACTGACACCTGCCTTGGCTGGCCTGGTGTCACCAACTCGCCAGCCCGGCCCCCTGCCACTGCTACTGGTCTCTGTGACTGGCGGCAGATCTTGCACTGAGTATCTGCCCTCTGGTGGTCAGTGAACATCATAGTGACCGGTCGTTCTGCCGTTTAGTCGACTTGCATATTAGGCTTTTATTACATAGGATTTCAGTTTATCATCTATAAAACATCTATGGACCTCAAAAAGTTGTTGCAAGGATCGAATGGGACACTACACACAAAAGTACCTTACTTTATCTTTTCTACTTTCTTTGGACTTTTTCCACAATAACCAAAATTTCAGAACTAAAGACTGAAAGAACTCCAAATGGTCATTACAAAAGAACTTAAGAGAATACAAACTATGGAACTGTTCTCTGTGTCAGAGGTTTCATGATTCTATGAGCTCTATGACTTGGGACAAACAGATTAAACCTCATCTGTAAATAGTACATCCCCAAAGATCCCGTCTGCCTTTAGATCCTCAGATGCAACCAGGATGAGCATTCTAGCTTGGAGTTCCCCAAACTAAAGTCTTTCACATACGACCTTAATGACTTTTTCCATACTTGGCCACCACCTGCACTATTTAATATTTTTTATATCAATTATTATTATTCAGCATTGTCTTTACTCTAGTTCTATGAAATAACAAGTTTGATATAATGATTACATTATTTTATAACTAATCACCAAGATAAAGCAAACTCTCTTCCAAAATCAAAAGCTTCAAACATAAAGGAACTATCAATAGTTTTTAAATTATGACCCCTAAAACAAAGAGCTAGATGTGTCAAGGGCTCCCTCAGTGGATAGCTAGGGACAAGTCTAAGAGGGCAAGGCTCTAAGTCCTCAACCCCATTTCACTCAAAACAGCTCTACCTTCTTCTGTTTAATATGTGTAGGCTTCTCAGCCTAAGAGTCTACTGCTTAACTAAACAATAAGCAGATGAGGTTCATTCTGATTTCTTACTGCAAAGTTTTGAACTAAAATAAAAATGGGATTCCTTTGAAATATGTGTTACAAGTAATAAACTAAAGATTACAACTGAACTTAACAAGTAGCTATAGGTCTTATCAGTGAGTACCTATTCTTGGGCAACA
The DNA here is from genome assembly GCF_014108245.1 of Pipistrellus kuhlii. Lineage (NCBI taxonomy): Eukaryota > Metazoa > Chordata > Mammalia > Chiroptera > Vespertilionidae > Pipistrellus > Pipistrellus kuhlii. Next base: position 10,699,687 of record NW_023425404.1, read on the forward strand.
GTCCTCCAAAAAAATGAGAACAACATAGGAGAACCTTACCTCATGTGCACAAGCAGAAAGAGAAGGAAAATCAGAAGCCAACACTTTATTCTTTCTAAAGAAAAGAAAATTAAGTGTAAAATAGAAACAACAAAGAAAAGACCTTACCTGATTTCGTTCCCTTTTCCCAACTGAAGGTAACCAGACACTAGAGAGAGGGAGAGAATAACAGTGAAGAAAACATAAAAGAAGTGGTAGGAAAATTACAGAGCGAGGGAGAAAATAAAAGGATGTTGGCATAATGAAGAAAAGACAAAGACAGAAATGGGAAAAGAATGAATTTGAGGAAAAAAGAAAAGAGATGTGCCCTAACCAGTTTGGGTCAGTGGATAAAGCACTGGGCTGCAGACTCAAGGGTTCCAGGTTTGATTCCGGTCAAGGGCATGTACCTTGGTTGTGGGCACATACCCAGTGGAGAGTGTGCAGGAGGCAGCTGATTGATGTTTCTCTCTTTCAGCGATGTTTCTAATTCTCTATCCTTCTCCCTTCCTCTCTGTCAAAAAATCAATAAAATATATTAAAAAAAAAAAAAAAAAAAGAATAGAGATGTTAATGTGTCTGAACTTTTTGCAGAAAATAACTCTTCAAAGGAAAAAGCCTTGTAATGGAATGTAAAAGACTGCACACTCTATAAAGAAACCTCTGATTAGACTGTGAAAACAATGCTCTCAGCTGTGCAGTGACAACAGGGTCTTCAATTCAACAAGGGCATAAACTACATGCACATTTTGTCTATTTTGTACATTAAAAGTTCACCCAGTCTAGATAGGTATAGATCATTACCGAGTACTGACCATGACCTGTTCAGGAGACATCAAAGAGCCAATCATGTTAGAGGACCAGGCTGTCACAAGAAGGGATGGAATAACTATTCCATAGCTACACACGGGCTTTTTAGTTGTATTTATCACAGTAGTTAGGACAAAAAAAAAATTTCTCTATATAGAGGTCTAAAAATGAGAAGGGAATATAAGCAAATGTAGAAGCAATCACCCATTTTGAACAGAAACAAGTTTAAGACAGAAAAATTAGTTTAAAATGTAGCATCTTGCCGAGACCAGTTTGGCTCAATGGATAGAGCGTCGGCCTGGGGACTGAAGGGTCCCGGGTTCGATTCCGGTCAAGGGCATGTACCTTGGTTGCGGGCATATCTCCAATAGGGGTGTGCAAGAGGCAGCTGATCGATGACTCTCTCTCATCGATGTTTCTAACTATCTCTCTCCCTTCCTCTCTGTACAAAATCAATAAAAATATATTTAAAAAAAAATTTTTTAATAAATAAATAAATAAAATGTAGCATTTTCACTGGAGGCTATTTTTAAAATGCAGCACCTATAGATATAAAAAAGCAAAGAAATAAAAACTAGTCTAGAAAGGAAAAAAATAGTAACTCTCATAGGTTTAGAGCAGGCGTCCTCAAACTTTTTAAAGTGGGGGCCAGATCACGGTCCCTCAGAGAGCTGGAGGGCTGGACTATATGAACTACTAATTCCTACTGTAACACCTCGGCTGCGTTCACTGCCCAAAAAACCTGGTGGGCCGCATGTGGCCCGCAGGCCGTAGTTTGAAGACGCCTGGTTTAGAGCATTACCCATATTGACTTTAAGATCTCTTCTTTCAGGCCCTAGCTGGTTTGGCTCAGTGGATAGAGCGTTGACCTGTGAACTGAAGGGTTCCAGGTTGGATTCAGTCAAAGGCACAGGCCTGGGTTGTGGGTTCGATCCCTAAAAGGGGGCGTGCAGGCAGCTGGTCAATGATTCTCTCTCTTCATTGCTGTTTCTCTCTCCCCCTCTCCATTCCTCTCTAAAATAAATAAAAATATAGTTAAAAAAAAAAATCTTCTTTTTCAGCTCTGAAGTCAGATTTCTAGGTTTCTTTATAAAACTTTCTACTTCTTCCTTCTCCAAGAAACAGATTGGAATATCCAGTAAATACATAAGCACTTACTCTTTCTGCCGGGAGTCACTAATGATGTGGCCTATCCGCTCAGTACCCAAAGTACTTATGCTGGTCTCCTGAAAAGACAAGGAAGATAAGTGTCATCTAACCACAGAAACAAATATATAAAGCAAACCTGTCATCAAGCTCACACTTTCCCATAAATGTGCCAGCAACTTCAAAGGCACATGTATTCAAATGTCAATCTTAAAACCTAACAGCAAATATATATATTTTTTTATTATATTTTATTGATTTTTTACTAAGAGGAAGGAAGAGCTAGAAACATCGATGAGAAACATTGACCAGCTGCCTCCTGCACTCCTTCCCCACACTGGGGATGTGCCTGCAATCAATGTATTGTACATGGCTGGAATGGAACCTGGGACCTTTCAGTCCGCAGACCGACGCTCTATCCACTGAGCCAAACCGGTTTCGGCAAGTATATTTCTTTTTATGAGAATCTAACTTAAAAGTATTTCATGTTCAAAAGGCCAGTGTGGCTCAGTTGGTTGGAGTATCCCAAGCACTGGAAGGTCGCAGTTCAATTTCCAGTCAGGGCATTTACCAGTATCCGTGGTTCAATCCCAGCCCAGTTGGGGTGTGTGCAGAGGCAACCAACCTCTTTCTCCACCTCCCTTCCCCTCTCTCTAAAAATCAGTTTTTAAAATAAGTATTTCATGTTACCCTAGACTTACTTTTCTTTAGTCTTTCAAAAAAGTTGTTTGTAGGGAGCAGCTCTATGGTCAAGCTGACCTGTAGCAGGGCCACAAACAAGTCCCAGCCTCGAAAGCAGAGCTCTCCTAGCACAATTAAGCCTGACCTTGTAGCCTTCCCCAATTCCTTCCTAAGTAGATAATGGACTTTGGGAGGTGCAGCGAGTGTCACCAAAACGAACATTTGTCTACATGTTAATCTACCCTTGTTTTAAGCTGTCTATAAAATAAAGCATCATCTTGCAGGCTGTGTCCTCACAAAAGACCCAGCTGGATTCTCCTGTCTTTTCTTCAAGCCTTCACTGCCCCTCCTCAGGTTCACCCTTGCCCATGCTGGCACAGCACAGTTGTTATAAACATTGTTTACTATATATAGTATTTTATAATAGTAATATCTCCTGGAGGTATTCAAGTATATAGAAATAAAAACACTTTTTAAAAAAATCCAACAGCAGCTCATTTTTAACAGACCAGCAGAACATCCATTTACAGAGTCCTCACTAGTAACACTTAACCCTTTGCACTCCGCTGTCCCCTCTCAGGGGACATCGGAATTCTAGCATATCACTCGGATGTCCCCTCTCAGGGGACATTGCAGTTTATTAGTGATTACGGGGAATTGAGTTAATTCAACGCACGTTTCCGCCATTAGCATCGAGTAGCTGGTAGCCAATGTCCAGAATGGTTCGGAGTGCAAAGGGTTAAATATCTACTACGGTAAGTAAATGTATATACATAGCAAAGAATTTTTGCAACTTACAAAAACTGTCACCTGTATTTTGTCTGTTAAATGTCATCTCTTAAAACAAGAAATAGAAGTTTGCATAAATTGTTTTCTAAATTTGGGGTTTGAGTTTGCAACATGAAATATTACCCTAACACTACAAGCAATTCAAAACCTCATCATCTCTAAAAAACTGGAAAATGGCAGAAGGCACTCACCCTTCATTTAACGTGAGCATATCAACACTAATAATAGAGAAATATGCAAATTGGTTGTACATCGGATGCACCCACCAACCAGAGTATGCAAATTAGCCCAACAAAGATGGCAGGTTAATTTGCATACATGGGTGTGCATACTGAAGACTAAAGGGCTTGGATTCTCCACTGCATCCAGAGAGAAGAAGGCTCTAGGCTTGGCTTCTCCGCTGCGGCCAGAGCGAAGGCCTGGGTCCCTGGTGCCAGAGGAAAACTGGTGCTGGCAGCCAGGGAAGGAAGGCCTATTGCATGAATCTTCATGCAACGGGCCTCTAGTTTACAATGAGTATCTATCACTGTGGGGAAGCACACAGCAGTGTATAAATAAGAGTTACACAAATATGAGTGTTAAGATGAGTGTAAGTCACAAGGCATGCTTGTCAAGAATGTCAAGCCTGCTACTCAAATGCATTTGTTTCTGGACAAATATTATCTGTATTCATCTATGTGCATAATTAGCCTAAATATCAGGATACACATTTTAGCAGAACTAATAAAAAATCAATTTGAGGTCAGATTTTGGGCAGGAGTGGAGGTAAATGAAAAGGTTTCACATACTGTATTCATACTCGTCATCCCTATACTTGTGCCTCCTGGTCACAGACACAGCCATGGTAGTGGGGCCAAGGGAAAAGATAAGTGAAAAATGAGCTATTTGTTACAGCAAAAAAATTATTAACTTAAAGTGCCGTAATGTTTAAATTTACAGTTTATTACTGTGTAAATTACAAGCAGTACTTTGCGTAATTAGCAGCTCGCTAGCAGGGAGCTGTGAATGAAACTCATTATTTATGATTACAATTTAGAAAAAAATTAGAGGCATGGGGGGGGGGGGAAGGGAGGCAGAATAGTGACCTCTAGTAGAAATGACAAATATCCCTTTAAGGTGATGAAGATGAATTAAACAAGTAAATATTATTCTATTCATTTGCAATCCTTAGAGACATCCAAAAGGCTCTAGTTTTCTTCCAGGCAAACTAAAGGAAGCCTTCAAGTTGTTCTGATTTACTTCCATGGAAGTGAAAGGCTCTTATTTTTATAGGATCTGAAACAAAATAAGGTAGGCAGTAGGAAAAAACTGTTGTCAAACTTAACTAATAAAGAGAAAAAAAATCAAACCATCCCTCTGCTTCCCACTGCCAACCTCCTGTTTCCTTCCATCCCCATGTACTCACTTATACCCTGCTAGCTGTCAAGAATAGTCACTCAGAATAACAGGCAGCCTTTTAGTGTCGGGAAAATGAGCGACCCAAAAAAAGGCATCGTTCTTTCAATAATCAAATGTCTTTCTAATTAAACATTTGAAAGTGAATTTAAAGATAAAAAGAATCTAAGTTCATCTGGATTCTCATCGATGAATACATATAATAAAAATTAGCCTCATTTTGAATGACTACTAATAAAACTTCAAAAAATAATTCCCTGATTAAATTATAAGATAATAACTCTCTGAGGTAAGCCAGACTGTGGCTCTGACTACTATACATAACCAAGTTGGCACAGAGCCTGCCACATAGGCATTCTAAATGCTTACTGAGTAAACCAACTAATTAATGCTTTAAAGTGCCACTCTCTTTCTTACTCTTTGCCCGCCACCATCTTCTCTGACTATGAGCCCCAATCTTAACCTATATTCAATCTCAAAGCTAACGTGAAAAAAAATTTTTTAATTTAATTAAAAAAGAGAAGTAGACCTGGGTTCAGCTCTCTACTCGGCCACTTCTACCTGGATAACACCAGACGTTACTGAACATCTTTGAACCCAAGTTTTTTTTACCTGCTAAAGAAGAATAGCACCTTTTTTCAAGGTTGTTGGGGGGATTAAATGAAGTAAGTGCCGAGCACAATCACTGGAAAAGGCAGACCTGAGTAAGCAGATATTCCTTCCTCATGGACAGTGAGGTGGTTTTGAAATTTGAAAATTTCTTTCCAAGTTTTGTCTTTGTAATGAATTTTAAAGACTAAAGGTAGGACAAAAGAAGCACCCATGAATTCAGGAGGAGTCATAAAAATATCAAGTGTTTTAACTTACATAATAATCATATAAATTTAAAAAAAACAGAATAGAGAAAGATCTGGCCTGTAGATTTATAGGCAACAGATATTGTCATAATGACAGTATTTGCTTTGTCAGAAGTTCTATATGAATTAAACTTCATCCTTTATGTGTTTATCCATCCATATCCTACATAACGTTCACTCTTAGGAACTTGCAAAATATTCCAGGGTATAATGTGCAGCACCTTTTATTATCAAGAGAGTACACAAATCCCCAAAGGAATATTATCCTCCCACTGAGCGTGTAAATAGTAAGAGCCATCACCTTCCCAACAAGCCTCCTTCGCCCCTTTCTGAGACATCGAGCAGCTCCAGGCAGACGATTCAAGCGAGAATGGTACCCTAAAACAACAACAAAAAAAGGCAGTTCTCAGTAACTAAATGTAGAAGATTCATTAGCAGTGACATGCTTCTAGTAGACGAGAGTCCCTCTCATCCAGGATCTACTAGTCTGACCCTTAAACTAGTATCACCAGGCTATCTGTCAAGGATTTACTATCTCCATGTTCTGTCACCAGTAGTATGATCTCAGGCATGCCACTTACCTTTGACCTAGGCATCCTCATCTGTAAAAGAGGGATATCTGCTTGCTCAGGTCTATCTTATAGTGATGTTTGAAACCAAATGAAATAGCACATGGAAGGTACTAATAAACTAAAAAAAAATAAAAAACAACTAGACAAATATATGAGGCATTAACAATAATTTATAACTGTAAGTTAAATGCTAGTTATTAACTTAAAGCCATTCTAATTCATTAAATAATGGTAAAAATAGCATGAATGAGCCAATCCCATTTTTCTGACTGCTGTATGTGTTTTACACATAGAAAAAGACAACTGGAAGAACCACACCAAAATGTTATCAATGGCACAGTCTCTGGATATGAGATTACAGGCCATTTTTTAAAGTTCCTTCTTCCGATTCTTGCTTATTTGTGTTTATTTCAACTAGTCTATAAAGAACTTTTAGACATGGTCATGGAAATGTTTGATAAACATTATTAAGGTAGCAAACAATGTTCCTCAGGCAGAGAGTACTCTTTATCAAGAACCAATTTCTTTGAGAAAGCCTTTCAACCACCACATTCATCATGAAATGCTACAGGAGTTTACAGCTTAGTGACATTCTGATCACCAACAGATGTTCAAAAAATACTTGATAACTGACTAATTGATTATTAACTACTGAGAATTCTACAATCATAAATTTACAGAGCTAAAAGAAACCTCTCAAACCGTTTTATTCAATGTTGAGAATCACTGATCAATATCTTAAATGACCTTAAGACCCCAAGGAAATGAGGTGACCGTCAGTCACAGAGCTAGACAGACACTCCCAGACAGTATTATCACCTTTCCTTCTTCCTGTCCAGCTCCTTCCACTCTACTTTGCTACATCATCACTGAAGGAAAAGCAAAGGGAAGGAATGTGTATTTGTGCTATAAAGCCCACAATAAGAGAATTTTTAAAATTTAAAGAATATTTTTAAATCATCCATTCAAAAAGTGCTACTGTGCCCTAGCCAGTTTGGCTCAGTGGATAGAGCGTCAGCCTGCGGAATGTAAGGTCCCGGATTCGATTCCAGTCAAGGACACATGTCAGATTGTGAGTTCGATCCCCTGTAGGGGGCATGTAGGAGGCAGCCGATCAATGATTCTCTCTCATCATTGATGTTTCTATCTCTCTCTCCTCCTCCACTCCTCTCCTCCTTCCTAAAACTGACACAAATGGCAACAGCAAGCTGAAGAAATGCCCCGCTTTCTTTCAGGACATTGATTTAGGTAAGAATAAAGGATTGTCTTAGGTAAGAATAAAGAGAACCTCAAGCTTCAAGACTTACGCTTAAATCCTCTACAAAAATCTCTGGATTAGCTCCAAAATTCAGATAGTTAATACATGCTTAAAGGAAGGAATATGCATACCATGGGATGATTCTACCCAAAGAGAACCATAAAAGCGGAGGTATACTTTGGTCTCCTCAGAACTCACCTCTTTGAGCTGGCCGAGAAGGTAAAAGGAATGTGGAGTCTGAGAGTTTATCCAATCCAGAATCCATTCTTTCTACTTCAGAGCAATGATCAGGAGTCCACTTGGGCAGAAGATTAGGGACAGTGAATCCTGGAACACACTCTCCTTCATAGAACCAATCACTCTGCTCATCATCCCCTAAAGTAAAGACATCATTTTCATAAGCTGGAATATTAACATGCTCTGTCAAAAACCAAATGGGAGAATAATTTCTCAGTGATATAGGTTTAAGAATACTTTTAAATAAAGTCAAAGTACAAAAAACTATTCTGATCCTTATTCTTGATCCATATTATAATGAAAACTGGGATACCAAACTGGAATGCTTTTAATAGTACAAAAATAAAGCTGCCACTTACTGAGCCTTTACACCTACCACAACCTATGCTAAAAATCTATAAATATGTTATTTCCTTCAAACCTTACACTAACTCCAACTTACAAATGAAGCAACTAAAGTCCAAAGAAGTCAAGTTCAAATGGTATATGATGAAGCCAGGATTTGAACTCAAAGCCTAACTCCAAAGCCTTTACCACAAAAATAAACTGCCTCCTACCATTCTCAGGGACATAAAAGAACTTGGAGATTCAAAGCCCACAAATGTTTCTCAATTCAAAGTCATCTGTTTCTCAATAAGAAAACCCACTGCATGAGAGAACATACTTGCCAATGTTATTTCCTATAAGGGTTTAATCTCCAAAATTTGCAGGAAACTCATACAACTTAACAAAAGATAAACAATCCAATCAAAAAATGGGCAAAGGACCTAAATAGACACTTTTCAAAAGAGGACATACAGAAGGCCAAGAGACATATGAAAACATGTTAAAGTCACTAATCATCCAAAAGATTCAAAACGACAATAAGGTATCATCTCACACCTGTCAGAATGGCTATCATCAACAAATCAACATATGACAAGTGCTGGCAAGGATGTGGAAAAAAAGGAACCCTCTTACACTGCCAGACCGGTGCAGCCACTGTGGAAGACAGTATGGAGTTTCCTCAAAAAATTAAAAATGGAACTCCCACTTCTAGAAATATATCCCAAGAAATAGAAACAACAATCAGAAAGGATACATGCATCCCTATGCTCATAGCAGCACAACTTACAATAGCTAAGATTTGGAAACTGCCTAAGTGCCCATCAGCAGATGACTGGATTAAAAAACTGTGGTATACCTACACAATGGAAAATACTATGCTGCTATGCTGTGAAAAAGAAGGCACTCTTACCATTTGCAACAGCAAGGATGGACCTGCAGAGCATTATGCTAAGCAAAATAAGCCAATCAGAGAAAGATAAATATCACATGACCTCACTCATTTGTGGAATACAATGAACATTAACTGATGAACAAAAATAGAGCCAGAGAAATAAAACATTTTAGAATATAGTAGAAGTAATTCTGTTATTTCAGATTTTTAATATCTCCTACAACTTTTGTGATATTATACTATTAGGACAGTTTTGGAAATACTTTATATTTTAAACTTTTTTTTTGAAATGTAATGTTTACTGCATGTAACATTACTATATTTAAAATATATGTATATTATATAAAATATAATTGTTATAGCTGTTTCTGAGGGATCTCTTGCTATAGCTGAATTTCTCATAATAGGCGAATAAAGAATGTACATCCATACCTTGTTTTTTCCTTGGTACCTCATTAATGGGACAGAAAATCATCTCGACACCAGCAATCCAAGCTATCAGGAAAAAAAACTAACCAGAGACAAATAATATAGTCCCCCAAGGTTTATGTCAAGTTATTTCATTTGCCCAAGGCGCTTCAATAATGACAAAGGCAAGACTAAATCCATATATTCAGGTTTTTGGCTCAAACATCTTTCTACTGGCTACAATAATGGCCTCTCAGTTTCCAATAGTTTATTCTTGCCAACAAAGATTAAGATAGATAACTTTATGTCTCCTTTTCCCCCCACTCCCTTCAAAATAGCAAGGATGAAGGAAATTATTGCAAGAACATTTAAGGAGTTCATAATATACATTCATTCTTTAATGTATACTGGATCCCAGGGAAACTTCTCGGGACATGCCCATCACATGAAGTAGCAGATTCATGGGCTACTAACACAGAGGATAATGATAACTCTTAAATCACTGTGGAGATCACTAAAGGGGAAATGAAAGCTGCATAGTTGTAAATAGCAGCAGATATTGCCACTAAAGAAGTTACTCAAAGTGTTCTCTTAAAAAAACACACCACCAATAGCTGTTTCTCTTAAGCAGTGGTTCTCAACCTTTAATGTTCATCAGAGGGCAAGTAGTGATTGTTGAAACACAGACTTCTGGATCATATTCACATAGTTTCTGATTCAGCTCTGGGCAGGACCAAAACTGCATTTCTAACAAGTTCCCTAGAGATACTAAGCTTGTCTAGGGACCACAATTTGAGAACCCCTATAGCACCTCATCAAATAATGTACATAGATGAATTAAAGACAGACATTAGAAATCCTATGTAATAAAAGCATAATATGCAAATTGACCAAACAGTGGAACGACTGGTCAGGGGGGTCGGGGCTGGTGCGCAGCAGCGCCAGGCCAGCCAAGGCGTGTGCCAGCAGGCAAAGGGTGGGGACAGCAATAGGAGGGAGGGGGCGGCAGCAATCAGCAGTGGTGGAGATGTGATCGGGGTAGGATAGGGGGGCATGGGGATGATCATTAACTGACCAGCGCAGTCCCCTGATCAATCCACCCAGTCGCCTCCTGCAGAGGAAGGCCACGGGTGGCAGCAATGGCAGGGCAAAGGGGGCAGGGCTGGCCATTCACCAGCCCAGTCCCCTGATCGGCCCACTGGTTGCCTCCCACAGAGGGAGGCCAGACTGGCTTAGGCTCACTCCCTGTGGAGAATGGGCCTAAGCCATTAGTCTTACATCCCCTGAGGGCTCCTGGACTGCGAGAGGGTGCAGGCAGGGCTGAGGAACCCTTCCCGCCCTGAGTGCACAATTTTTCATGCACGAGGCCTCTAGTTAATAATAGTTTATTTGCATTTCATCGTATTAATTCCTTTCTTATTCATAAGCATTTCTTAGGCCATTTAGTAAAACAGTGTACTCAGCTGATAACAAATGGCAAACTATCATGGCATGTTTTTGGTTCTCAAGCATTCACTCAAGATTTTTGATAACATGAAAAGAGACTTGCCAAAACCGGTTTGGCTCAGTGGATAGAGCATCAGTCTGTGGACTGAAAGGTCCCAGGTTCGATCCCAATCAAGGGCATGTACATTGGTTGCAGGCACATCCCTGGTAGGGGTTGTGCAGGAGGCAGCAGGTTAATGATTCTCTCATCAATGTTTCTAGCTCTCTATCCTTCTCCCTTCCTCTCTGTAAAAAAATCAATAAAATATACTTAAAAAAAAAAAAAAAAAGAGACTCACTGAACTGGAAGCAACCTTGTGAGATCATCTAGATCCATAGTCTTCAATCTGCGATCACTAGGATGCCTGATGCAGTAGTTCCTCAAGAGTGCTGCCCGAGAATAAGGTAGAGGCTGAGTGGATCAGATCCTTTAGGACCCTGCTTTAACCAAAATAAGTTTAGCTGTTTTACAATTTGAGGTTCTATGTACAACTAGAGGCCCGGTGCATGAAATTCATGCACTGGGAGGAGGGTTACCCCTCACCCCGGCCTGCATTCTCTTGCAATACAGGACCCCTCGGAGGATGTCCGCCTGCATGCTTAGGCCTGATCTCCGGCAGTCAGACATCCCTCTAGCAGTCCGTGGCTCTTGCAGTCTGGGACCCCTCGCTCCTGACCACCACCTGCAGCAGAAGCAGGAGAGGCTCTGCCACCACCACTGCGCTTGCCTACTGTGAGCCCAGCTTCTGGCTGAGCGGCAATCCCCTTGTGGGAGAGCACTGACCACCAGGGAGAAGCTCCTGCATTGAGTGTCTGCCCTCTGGTGGTCAGTGCATGGCATAGCAACTGGTCGTTCCGCCAGTGGTTTAGCCGTTTTGGTCAATTTGGATATTAGGTTTTTATTATATAGGGTTCTGTTTGAGGGAGGAAAAGGAGAATATTCCCTGTCAAATGGGCTTCCCAATAATTATTTATTAAGAGCTCACTAAATGTCAGGCCACGTATTACCTATTGTAGTTGCAAAAAATTTTTGTTTAATCCTGTCTTTGAAAAACTTCAATGGAAAAAGACAAGTATCTATCTATAAACAAAAATGTGATTTGGTAAGTGGTGAGAAAGCAACAAGTACCAGAAAAGAAAAGAGGAAGGGTTCTAAGAGATGGTGCCTACACTGAGAGTATCATCATAATCCCTTCAGGAAACACATGTACATTTAAATGGAGTAACTGAGACTTTAATAAAGCGCCTACTTACAAAGGTGTAGTCAGTATTAAAAATAAATAAATAAAATAAAAAATAAAAACCAGTAAGGGATGGTGAAGCACTCTGGAGCCAGCACAGTGAGAAGTCTTTACATTACTAGACCAAAAGGAGCAAGGGGAAAGAACGGCTATCAGAGCCCAGAGAAAACTGTGGTTATAGGAAAAGGCTGCCCAACAGGAGCGGTGGCTTTCTGCAAAGGAAAATAACCATGGCCAACCAGCAATGCAACAGAAAGGGAGCCAGGAAGAGCTATACTCCAATGTAGCAGACAGCATTATTGCTTCCACCTCCCTTTAATAGAATAAATAATACACCCATGCCTTTTGCCATGGGATTCTACAGAGCCTTCCCCTTAAGGCAGAGCACACTTCCTCCACCCACAGGCACTGGGCTTGGTCATAAGACTTGCTTTAGGTAGAATATTAACAAATGTATTCAAGCAAAAGCTTTAAATATTCATGCATGGCCTAGCTTGGTCATTTGGCATTCATGTTCTCTGCCATGAGAAGTCCACAAGTTATAGAGCCATTGCTTCTTTAGCTTAGTACCCAGAAAAAGATACACTGAATAGATACAAACCTAATGTGAAGCCTGGAGACCAACTGAGCCAGATCAATTGAACCTCAGCTAAACCCCAGTCCCAATGTAAAAAATAAATGTGAAAAAACACTGAAATTCTGGGGTTGTTAGTATTATCATAATAAAAACTTGACTATTACACCCAATCTCATTCACCTCTCTCTCTCCCTCCATTCTTCTGCTGATGCCACAGCTTGGCCAAACCCATGAAGGCGGGAAAACCCATTGATGTAGTCCACAAATATGTCCCAGAAAGACAAAAGGAGAACTGTGTCTTGGTGGATGAGCAGCCATTCAAGAAAAAGTAAGGATGAGATTTCAGGCAGAGACCAACATAAACAGACATGGAAGCAGGAAATAACATAACTATGTGCTGAGAACTCTTAAGCATCTAAAACATCACCAGAATATGTGAAGTTGAGGGAAAGACAAAGAAGAAAGCTGGGGCCACAATCTTCCATGATAAACCAAGGACTTCTTATCAGTGGAAAGGTTTTCCGAAGGCCCAAAACCTAATCTATTGCAATAGGTCAACCCCTCTTCCACCTCTGTATAATTACACAACATAGCCTTTAAGAGAAGCATTATGATACTTCATAGCATTGCAGTAAAAGCAAAGAAAAAGAGAAAATATTAGTAATTCTGAATAATATGCACCAGGTCACTCATGGACAGACAACCACACTTTCCTGGTATGAGATAAAAAAAATAAAGGCCCTGGCAAAACCTACCAGGGAATATACACACACACAATCTCAAATGACACCTAGTTCCTTCAGCATTAGAATGGAACAGAAATGTACTCAGAACTTCCATATAGTAGGAAGCTTAACAAATCCATCCATGCCCATAACTACTCTGAGAAGCCACCTCCTCCATGGTCTCTCTCTCCAAATCAGGATTCCGAGTCTCACAGTCACAGGATTCCTTCAATTACTAGAGAGCTCATCTGTATCAACCAAGACATGTAGCCACTGTATTTCTGTCCTTCAATCACTTAACCCTTGGAGAAAAATCATTGGATTTCAGATCTAGAAGGGACTTTAAAGATCTACAAATTCCTGATTTAGAGTAAGAAAATCAGTCCAAGGGAGCTATATGAAATTCTAATTGGCACACAATTTGAATGGCCTTAAGGAAGTGTACAGGATAAGAACAAAGTTTCAAATGACTGCTTAGGTAGTAAAAATAAAGAATTAACATATATTAGCCTTATTCAGTGTTCTATGCTAAACTTTAGAAAGAAGATATTTTCTATAATATATTCATTCAGAACACTGTGGACATCTATAATAATAAAAGCATAATATGCTAATTAGATTTATAGTAATAAAAGTATAATATGTTAATTAAACCAGACAGCTGATCGTCCGGAAGCTGGAGCTGCGAGGGCTGAGCTTCTTGCACTAATTTCGTGCATCGGGCCTCTAGTTTATAAATAAGGTTTTCAAAATAAATTATTCCTATATGAAAATAAGAATAATTATATATCTAATAAAATGCAACTTCCCAAAGTCCCATCATTGACACTATAATCCCCCTGGACCAATGATTCTCAAAGTCTGAACTACCTGTATAAAAATCACCCCAGTTGCTTATGGAAAATGCAAATTCCAAGGGACAACTCTAGAACTATGTGATTTCTAGGAGTTTGAAAATTTGCAGTTTTAACAGTTCCCCAGGTGGCTCTTATATGCCTTAAAGTTTGAGAACCACGGCTATAGATGGATTTAGAATCTTCAAAGAGCTATGCCATATTCTCAGTGACTCACTTCTATAATCATCAGAATCTTCCTAAAGCTGGGATCAAGATTACCTTGCCGTCCTTCATCGTTGGTAAAGAGCCCTGTGTCACTGCTGCTACATACACTGCTGGTTTCACTGAAAAAAAAAAAAAAAAAGAGTAAAACAAAAAGAAGACATCAGATCCAGGCAAATACAAAGCATTAATTGTTCTTCTGGTTTTCAAATCAAAAGTCTCCCTAATTTCATTAGCCATTCAGAAATGTAAATTTCATAGTTAATTCATTGGGAAAAGTTTATTTTAAAAAATTCTAAAACTTTTATATCTCAAAGTATTTAAAAAAATATCTAAAGCCACTTTGTTAGTTTAGCATTAGAAAGCTATTTATTAAGGCTTATAGAAATGACCTCAATCTGTTTTGGTATATTAGACAACATAAATTTATAAATTTATAAATTAATTTTATTTTTTCAGTATTACCAACTATCAGTTTTAAATAAAGCTATCTAACTTTAAGACATCTAGCATCTCTCAAGTTTTTTCTCCCATTTACAAAGCAGCAAACAAAAATCCCTAAACAAGGGTGAGGAGTGAGGAAATCAGTATGACAAAAGTTATTATTTTCTAAATTTAATGTCTTCCTTCATATCAAGCATATACAATAAAATTCATTTTCAAAAAGGAAGATATAAAAATATAAAAACAAACTACATTTGAACTCATTGAAATAAAACTTTTGCTGCACAGAATACCATCCAATAAGTTTCTTTTTCTGAGCTATTGCTAATAATTAATTCTGCCTCTTTGAAGCTGTATTTCTTTCATCTAGTCATTAAATTGATTTATCTGGTTCAAGAAAAATTTCTCTATTCTTTATATTAGCTGTTTTCTTGACTGGGAGTATTTCCTTCCAAGGCAGTTAATTTTTTTCGCCTGCTCTAGAAGATGGAAGAAACCAAAGCAAGAAGAAACGTTTTCACCATGCTGCCTGCGTAAGGCTTGGGAAAATCCCAACCAATATTTCTGGACCAAAAATCTGGAAATATTTTGTATTTTGCAATACTTCTAAATATTTTGGCAATACTAAATCCTAAGAACGTTGAGTAAATTAAAGAGCAATGCTCTCCTCACTTAAGCTTGTCTCTGAATAATAGACCTAAGAGATGTGTTGCAGTAAGAGCCAATAAAACATATCCAGTTTCTTTAAAGGTCCTTTCATTTTATTTTATTGTGGGAACAGTGGGAACATTCTCAGGTGTCATTGTAAGAAATGTCTTATAAAACTCTACCACTGGATTCTGACGGATTTAGAATCTTCAAAGAGCTCTGCCATTAAATCCAGAAGACATCCTCATAGACTACTGCATTCTTCCTACTTCTCAGTTCAAAGAACTGTGCCTTGCTGAACTTAATGTGTTTTGTTTTTGTATTTTTAGCAAATTCCTAAAAATATTACTAGCCTAACTCCACTGAGTCTTAACTATATACACATCCTCTCATATTACTACTTTATTGCTCTTATTTTACCTCAAAAATAAAGCAAATTTCATATTTTTAACTCCTCTTGATATGAAGGAATGGTGGGCCATGGGACAGATATTCTGTTCTACCATCGTGTTATATTCTTTATTGGCTAGCAATAGCACCAACTGAGTCTTAGGGGTTAGCAAACAACAGCCAGTTACTTACTTTGCTTTGATTTTTAGTTTTATATACCTGCAGCGGGTGGATGGATGGTGTCAAAAGAACATTTTGTGAGGTGTGGAAATGGTATGAAATCCAAATGTCAGTGTTCATAAATACAATTTTATTGGAATACAGCCACACTCACTCATTTATATATGGTCTATGTCTTCTTTCACACCACAAATAAAAAGTTGAGTAGTTGCATCAGAGAACATACTGCCCACAAAGTCCTAAACTATTTACTATCTGGCTCTTTACAGAGGAAAGATAAACTTGTAATACATGTACAGCTGATCCCTGCTGTACATGTATTGCAAGTTCAACTCTGCAATGTCTATGGTCCCCTCTGCTTAAATATTTCCAATTAAAAAAATAAAACTGTTGTTTTATTACAAAATCTATCAATTCTTTTCTCTATTCATGTCCAACCACTGGTAAGTACAAGATCCAGTGCCTCCTTAGGCCTTTTTTTCCATGGATTTCATTCTCTCCTCATATTCTAAATATAGGAGACAAGCTCAAAGAAAGACGTTGGGTCAAGAAAGGTGTTGGTAACCTAAAACCTTCCTGTCTCTGTATATTTTCTACTTTTGTGAACAGCACTTAAGGAGACTCTTCTTGAAAGATTAGCTTGCACTAATTTCCTCTATGCAGTTAATTAGAGTAATGGTAATGATGTCATATAGGACTATCACCAGGATTTTAAGATTATGATCAAAGGAGATATTTTCTTCACCAAGAAAATGACTTATGTCTTACAGAACATTTATTACATAGAAGTATCTTCATTCCACCAGTATCTGGAAAGGACTATTTCATTTGATAGCATCTGCTAAATCTATCCCCTTCAGAAGAACTTGTATTGAAGAAATCTAATGATATGTAAGAAATTGGTAGGATAATTTATTAAAAAGAAAAATACCAGGAAGTTCACGGCATATTTGTATATAAACACTAGAATACAGTAAGCAAAATGTAGTGCTAGCTATGAAGTAGAACCAAATATTTCCAAGTCATAGGCCACAGTTGTCCAGTCCTGCAGCCTTCCTTCATTTATGGCTCAGAGATTATGATTTTAAAATAAAATCATCTCCAAAGAGTACATACAGATAGCCAATAGACTATCAGAATGACTATCATCAATAAATCAACAAAGAAGTGTTGGAAAGGATATGAAGAAAAGGGAACCCTAACACACTGGTACAGCCCCTGTGGAAAACAATAGAGAGGTTCCTCAAAAAATTAAAAATGGAAGTGCTTTATGACTCAGCAATTCTACTTCTGGGTATATATCTGAAGAAACTCAAATTCGAAAAATATATGCATCCCTTTGCTCATTGCAGTATTCTTACAACAGCCAAGCTATCCATTAATAGATTAGTAGATAAAAAAGCAGTAATACAGCTCCGGCCAGTTTTGCTCAATGGATAGAGCGTTGGGCCTGCAGACTGAAGGATCCCGGATTAGATTCCAGTTGGGGTGTATGCCCAGGTTTGCGGGCTCGATCCCCAGTGGGGACAGTGCAGGAGGCAGCCCATCGGTGGTTCTCTCTCATCATTAACATTTCTATCTCTCTCTCCCTTTTCCTTTCTCTCTAAAATCAATATATATATGTATGTATGTATGTATATATATATATATATATATATATATATATATATATGATATATAAAAGCTGAAGTACATATATACAGTGGAATATTACTAGAACATAAAAAAAGCATGAAATCTTAGCATTTGGGACAGCCTGGATGACCTAGAGGGTATTATGCTCAGTGAAATAAGCCAGTGAGAGAAAAACAAATACCATATGATTTCTCTTAATATGTGGAATCTGAAGAACTATATAAATGAACAAACAAAACAAAAACAGATTCATAGATACAAAGAACAGAATGATGGTTGCCAGAGAAGAGGATAGGTGAAAAGGTGAAGGGATTAAGAAGTACAGGTTGGTAGTTATAGGTATGTAATGTACAGCATAGGAAATAAAGTCAATAATATTGTAATCACTATGAATGGTGCCAGAAAATGAAACTTACTGGGTGGGTTTCTATGGGACCAAAGCAACTGAACCACATCCAAGTGAAATAACCAGATGACTGGGCATGGCACCCACTTTCAAATAAGTAGATTATCATAGGAATCAAGCCTAATAAAACACTATTCATACTTCTTGTCCACTTAATTCCAGGACAAACACTGTTAGCTAAACATTGTAAACTTTGGCACTATTTTTAAATACTCTCATCTAAACTGCTTCTATTTCCAAGCTGTGAAATGAACTATTTGCCCTTTTGAGGAGCAATTAGAAGGTATTGTTTTTAAATTGGCAGAAACTCTTCATTTTTAAACTACATTATTTTTATTCTGTAGAATAGATCAATGTTTTGGTCTTACAAAGTTCTCTAAATTTGCCCTGGCTGAGTAGTTCAGTTGGTTAGAGTGTCATTAGGATATGCCAATGACATAGGTTCAATCCCCAGTTAGAGCATATACAACAAGCAACAAGTTAATACATAAGTGGAACAACAAATCGATGTCTCTCTCCCTTCCCCCTCTCTCAAATCAATAAATTAAAAAACTAAACAAAACAGTTCTCTAAATTTGAGACTCATGCTTGTTGGAAAAAGCAGAGTCACTGAAGTAAAAAGCCAATCTCATTACCAGAAACATCTAGAGCAATAGTTCTCAACTGGAGGCAATTTTGGCCCTCACAGACCCTGGAGGCCTTATGGAAATGTCTGGAACCATTATTTTGTTTGTTTGTTTGTTTGTTTGTTTGGACTTAAAGGGAGGAAAGGGGAGTTGATGTCCTCTGGCATCTACTGGGTAGAGGCCAGGGATGCTGCTAAACACCCTACAATGCACGGGACAGCCCTTACAACAGAGAATTATCTGGCCCAAAACATTAGTACTGACAAAGTTAAGGATCTTCATCTAGAGTGATGAACAAAGTAGAGAGATGGAGTGGTGCCATGTTAAGAGAAACTACTTCAGAGGAGAGAAGCCTGTGTATTTTGCAGGGTAGAGCCAGCCTTCGGGACAAAGGTGTCACTCTCTTGTCAGGAGTGGGCCAGATCTCAGTCTCAGGCTTCCAGATCCCAGGAATCATGAGAAGGCAGCTAGATCTTCAGGCCAACTGGTAGAACTGAAATTACTCAAGCGTTGTACAGATCCTCCTCTGCCTAGCCCAGGCAGAAAGGAGATCCTATAGTCCCGGAAGAGAGGGATCCATGCTGGAAAGGAAATAGATTGCTCATCTCAATGTGCCCAATGCCTAGCATAGCACATGGCACATGACAGATATCCAGTAAATGTTACGCAAATGAAATGAACTCCTTCAAATCCGCTCTGCTGCTTCTCCTCGCATGGCCGTTGTGGTGTATCACTTTACCTCACTAATCCTATTTCTCTGCACATAAACTGTGGATGGGTTGTTCTGAGGATGTGATAGTATGAACCCATTTTGTGAACACTGCAAAGGATTAAAGATTAGAAAGCTACTTTTAGGGTGCTAATTCTTGTATGTGCCCAAATATTATTTTAGAAGCTAATAGTAGTAATTCCCTCACTGAAATTCTTATTAAAATAGTCATCTAAAATCTATGGTGCTCTCAATTACATTTCAATTTAAAAAATTCTATGGGTCTTGAATCTATTTTCATTTTAAATGGAAAAATAAAATGTAGTCTATGAAATTTAGTATTTTTCCCATGGGAGAGGGTGTGACTGCTCTCAACAGATTCTCTAAACTTCAAATATCTCAAAAAAATGGTTTGGTATTGAATTGAGTTTATTAAGGAAATTATTCACAGAGAAGGCAATGATTTATTACTGATACAAGTAATATCATGTCCGGAGTTCTACTGCAGGCCAGGCAAAGTATTAAGTGCCATATATTCATTATTATATTTCTTCTATCCCAAAACTCTATGAGGTAACTTTGTCAACCTCATACTACAGATAAAGGAATGGCTCAGAGTGGGTAAGCACTTGCCCAACATTACACAGTGAATAACATCAGAGCCAGGGAGGTGTATCTCCTAAGCCCCAGGTGCTTGCTGAATGATCCTTCCATTGCAATCAAAGAAAAAAACCTTCTCCTAATAAGTTCTGGGGAAATAGTAGTCTGAACTTACTGAATTTATCTTCTTACTAAGTTAGGAAAGAAATTCAAAAGACCAGTAGCCATCTGTAGTAACCAAACTCACAGATGACTCACTTCCTGGTATTTTCACACCCTAGTTGGTCTGTGTAACCAATAGCACCGGCAGAAGTAATGGTATGTCATTTCTGATAATAGATTTTTAATAAGACTGTGGCTCCCATCTTGGGCATTCTGGAGATTCCTCCCTTCCCTTCTCCCCATGAGTGAGCTTAGAAGTGAAAAAGACACCAAGACTCTTGGTCCAATAGCCCATAAAGAAATGAGATCTGCCAACAGCCCTATGACTAAGTTGGAAAGTAGAGCCTTCAGCCCAAGACAAGGCTTGAGACAACTGCAGCCTCAGCATTTGAGAGCTAAATTTTATTTATTTTTAAAATATATTTTATTGATTTTTTACAGAGAGGAAGGGAGAGGGATCGAGAGCTAGAAACATCAATGAGAGAAACATCGACCAGCTGCCTCCTGCACACCCCCTACTGGGGATGTGCCCACAACCAATGTACATGCCCTTGACCAGAATCGAACCTGGGACCTTTCAGTCCACAGACCGATGTTCTATCCACTGAGCCAAACCGGTTTCGATGAGAGCTAAATTTTAATGTAACAGTATTAGATTCTGAACCAGAACCACCCAGCTAAGCTGCTTCCCAATACCTGACTTCAGGAACTATAAGACTTACATGTTTGTGATTTAAAGCTGCTATGCTTTAGGGCAATTTTTCTGCAGCAATAAATAATACAGCATCTTTATGAACTCTTTTTTGAAAATAACTCCCTACCTTCTGGCCCTCATGAGCAGCTTCTATTTTCAATAAGACAAATCTCTCTAAATTCTCACAACTGGGAGGAAAAAAACACAGCTTGTCCTCAGACCTGAGAGCTTGCTAGTTCTTTCATATTTCTAACTACAAGGACTGTAAGTTAAAACTGAATGAGAATAGTTTATACCTGTCTCGGTTACAATAAGGATTACAGAACAAGTTTATCATCTATAATCAAAATTCAGTATCAATAAGTTACCACTCATTTTTTACTCATTTAAGATTATTAACCAACTAGATTATTAACCAACTAGATTATTAACCTGGTCCACAAAATTCATGCACTCGGGGGTGGGGGATCTCTCAGCCCGGCCTGTGCCCTCTCGTAGTCCAGAAGCCCTCAGGGGATGTCCAATTGCGGCAGAAGCGGAAGAGGCACCTGCCAGCACTCCCCCGTGGGAGTGCACTGACCACCAGGGGGAAGCTCCTGCGTTAAGTGTCTGCCTCCTGGTGGTCAGTGCACGTCATAGTGACCAGCTGTTCCTCCATTTGGTCAATTTGCATATTAGCCTTTTATTATATAGGATTAGCTCAATAGGTGGTGCCTCATTTATCTACTTTTAAAAGAAATTAGCAAGATAGAGTTATGGCTTATATCATCATGCTAAAAGATTAGTTTTCATTTTAATTAAATACATAATGGTATACTTAATAATAATTTTAAATTGTCTTAGAATTCAGAAAAACAGGAAGGAAAAAAATGTCACTCCTAGATCCACTGCCCAAAGATATCTTTGCTCAATTTTTCCCCATCTTTTTTCTGAGTCGAGGTGGTACATTTGTAACAATACATAATCAGACTTCTAAGAATGAAAGCAAACATGACTTAGGTTTTTCAGAGAAATATTTCACATCAACTATAAAATTATTCCCATAATAAATCATGAGATTGTATAATGGAGTGTTTCAGTTTCATTCAGTTGGCACCACGTAAGCAGCAACATCTCCAGTTTCACAGGTTCATTACCAAAGCCACTGCAGTGAGACAAACTTTGCAGCGATCATGATTTTGCTCAGGACTCTGCTACTGAGCTGGGGGCTGTGCCTTAGAGAAGTCCACCCATCCTCTTAAGACTTACCTTTTCTCAGAGCTTATAGTGATTCATCTTTGGTTAGATAAAATGTCTTTTGAGAGTAAATTTTTAAAGGGCATACATTCTGAAACATGCATATCTAAGAAGGTCTTTGTGCTCCTTTCTATGTGAAATCTATCTTAGCTATATATAAAATTCAGGGACAAGGGATAGGAAAATCATCTTTTCCTTAGCCCCTTACAGTTAGTACTATAGGTATGAATGCCAACCTTATTTTTCTCATGCCTTTTAAGATTTTTCTTTATACAGTATTTGCTCTATCCCTACTACCAATGTAGAATGCAAAAATATGTCAGCATATATCTAAGTATAAATCTCTTTTCATTAGTTTCCCCTTTTGATTATTATACTTAATTATTTAATTTAATTATAATTAG
The DNA here is from genome assembly GCF_014108245.1 of Pipistrellus kuhlii. Classification (NCBI taxonomy): domain Eukaryota; kingdom Metazoa; phylum Chordata; class Mammalia; order Chiroptera; family Vespertilionidae; genus Pipistrellus; species Pipistrellus kuhlii. The sequence continues at coordinate 10,722,297 of NW_023425404.1, forward strand.
TAATTATTTTTCTCTTCAAATCTAATTTTTAAATCATTCTTCTATTCCAATGCATTGGATTGTTCCTTGGGAATATTTACATATTCACAGACTGGGCTTCAATTCTCTGTCCTCTAGATCTATCATCTTCGCTCTCATTTTCAGCTCCTCTCTGCATTTTGGGAGGGCTTCTGAAGTTTTCCACATCATCAATGCAGTGTTCAACGAGATGAACTATCTTCCATTTTAACATTTCAAATTTCCCTACAATTTTCCCTCCCATAACACTGGTTTTCAAACAGCCATTTTTCTGTCCTTATGACTTACTATTCCTGTTCCAAAGTGATTATACCTCTTTGCATCCTAATGAAGATTTTCAAAAATGCTCTCCTGCTTCCCACTGGCACTCATTTTTAAAGATGTATTCTTCCTCTGAACTTTAAGGATGACCTCTTTTCTTTATTCTGCAGAACTTGTTCAAAGACCTCTTGTTCAGACTGGTTTACCTAGACTCTGGTAGTTGCCAACAGAAAGGGTCTGTAAATTATCTTCCCATTCTGTACTCCTTTGGTTATGGGTAGTAACATGCTCTTCTCACCTCTACAATTGGCCAAGACGATGTGCAGAGCCCCTAGCCTAATTCCCAGTGTCACTGGTGGGCTTTTATCTCAGATGGCTAATGTTGGACTAAGACAGGGTCTTCTAACACTCCCTGCCTGATTCTGACCCCATTTTAGGAGTCAGCAATAAATGAAGGCATAGAAAACACTACAATTCTCAGAATGCTCTATTATGAGTGCTTTTTCAGTCTCTGCCGATGCCAACAGTAAACTTTATTTTTGGAAACTCTACTTCCTGGGACTCAACATGCTGTGACTACTTCCTCCTTACCCTCAAACACAGATATAGACACAGAAAACACAAAGATTCCTTATCCAAGTATATTCTGGGAGTTACAGCCTCCAAATAGAAAACTGAAAGATAGGTATCAGAAAGTAAAGGATGGAACAGCATGCTGGCTCAAACAGCAGCTGCTCGATTTTCTGATTAAAATAAGCCTTGCTTTTCTGAACCAAGAGCTGACTATAGAGAAAGGATGCAGGGCTTTGCTGCCCACCTTCAGCGAAGGCTCAGCACTGCTGAGGGCTTCCACCTGCCTCTCCAGTATAGCTCTATCAACCTTGTAGTTTGGGGAAATCTTGGCAAAAGGCCAACTGTCAGTCCTCGTTTCTGATGACGTATGTGCAATGTTTTATGCCTTCGTAAGTATCGTAGTTGGCAGTGGAGGCTGCTTATCAGGTGCTTTATCTAAAAATGAAGCTACAGTGATGGGAAGGAGGTAGTGACTGAAAAGAATTATATATTCTCAGTTTTGCAGGGACTTCAGAGATCATTCAGTTCAAATTCTCCAACTTCACAATAACACAGTAATTGGTCACCAACCACAGGCTTGAATCACTCGTGATCCAGAACTCATTACCTAGTGAAACAATTCACTTCATTTTTACAAAGTTCTAATTTTCAGAACGTTATATCAATACTGAGGCAACACTTAATTCTCTATACTTTCTATCCATGAATCAAGTTCTTTCCTCTAGAAAAATTCTAGAAAGAAAACTTCTAGCATTTCTCTAAAGAGGTAGACATTTCTTTCAAGAGACAGATCCTCAAATACAATAGTATCAGACCCACCTCCCAAGTTGTCTTTTTTAGTTGTTCTTAAGGATGTACTACTAATAGAACTTTGGTTAAATCTACATAAGAACACTATGCTAGCTATTCAATACTCTCAAATGCAAAAATATAATTTACAATATACTGTTGGTCAGCATTCCTATTTACAGAATAGAAAACAGAACATCCTCAACCTACCTCTTATATTCTTTTCTACAGCTCCACAAACCCCTGATTAATGACCTCCACTCGCAAAGGAGGCTACTTACCTTAACCATGAAATAATGAATGCTATTGATCCAACAAGCTACTGCTATAGAGTGTTATTGATCACCCAATCTTTGGTTAAAATGGTCCTCATTTAGCAATTTCACTGTAGCAAACACCTGGAGCAAAGCTCGCTCATAATTAAAGAGTTTGGGGGAGTTAAAGTGAGAGGTGATAGACAGAGATCTCAGCTTTCTGCCATTTATTCTTGCTTCTGAGCTATTGTTTGTGTCAGAAGGGATATTGATTTTCTATAAAAATAAGAAAACAAGAGGCACCAAGGGGCCGCAGAAGGTCAGCTCGGGCTGGAGAAGGGGGGGAAGGTTTAGCACTCTATCTCTGTCACTTGCCTTCCAAGAGAAAGGAATATTTTCTTTCCTGTGAGATCAGCCTCTAATATATCATCAGAGGAAGGCTCATAACTGCAACCTCAGGCCAACACCAAACCAACTCTTTTATGAAAGAAAAGAAGTTAAGCTATATTCAAAGAGAACAGATGAATGATGTGTTAGGAGAGAAGAGAGCAAAATTAGACTATAAATCACCTAATTAATAACTGCTTTATAGGCAATTTGAATAAAGATCAGTAGAAAGTAACTTTACAAAAGAGTTGTTCCATTTTAGGATGGAACACACTATGCACAGAAAAATAATAAAATAATAACTGATCTTTTTGTAGGCATAAGAAAGCTATTGTATCGCAACCACTTTTAGTTCTTCAGAACTCAAGGGACTGCTGGTGTAGAATTGAAGAACGGAAAGAGAAAAAGCAAAAAGAATTCTTGATTACACTTAAAAAGACTCCAAGTTTAGTTACCCATGAGCTTAAGGAAATTAGAAATAAAGCTCTCTGATTGAGACATACGGTTTTGATCCTAAAACACGTAATGCATGACTTTTATAAGAACTCTTCCTATCCACTGAGACTAGGCTAAGCTAAATGATCAATTCATCCTAATAATTTTACAAGTTGGATCTTATACAATCTGACAAACCTCAATACAACTAATAAAAAGTAAAGTTCTACACTTTGATCTGTGAATAAATTAGCACATCCAAATAAATTTATGAAAAGGGTAACCAAGAGGATTCTTGGAAGTATCTCTTTTAATGCAGAAAAACTAAGAACATTTTGACAGAATCAACTCAACAAGACAGTACAATATCCAAATCATACACTATTTTCTACTTAAACACACTCGAATGCTACTTTTGTGTATAAGGTGTACTTAATAATTGAGGGCAGAAGATTTATAGTTCCACTTTACTATTGAGAGGCTGACCATAGTAATATGCAGTGAGAGTAAAAATTTCCCCTTTCCCCACAGAGTAGATTTAGGGAGAATAAATACAAACACTTCTGTTTATAACTATAGATGAATCAACATAATCAAAGCAAATTTAGGGCTCTAAATAATCATATTCTAAATAATTTTTTTTCTATTTCTGCTACTATTCCACCCATTATTCCTCCCTCATAGTTAGCTTGCTGCAAAGACTTTGGCATCTACATCACTGAAAAAAACTCTAAAGTCATGAACCAGGGAGAGAGACCAAAGGGGGAAACAAGGTCCTCGATTTGAAAAGAGTAAAAAAGACTTGTTGCCGATTTCAATTTATCCAGGCTCTCGAATAACTAGAATGTATATTCTCACCACCTGACTGTACGTGCAATAGATGGGGTAAGAAGGAACAAGAAAAACCAAAGTACCTCACTGCTAGATTATAGGCTCTACATTTAGAATCACATGTGGGCTATCTTAGAGTAGACAAAGTTAACAGTCTCCCTCATATACACAATTATGTCATAGTTTAATAAGAAATTCTGGGGAAGAAAAGCTATCATCCCAAAGGGCTATTTTTAAAATCACCATTCTCGCCGAAACCGGTTTGGCTCAGTGGATAGAGCGTCGGCTTATGGACAGAAGAGTCCTGGGTTCGATTCCGGTCAAGGGCATGTACCTTGGTTGCGGGCACATCCCCAGTAGGGGGTGTGTAAGAGGCAGCTGATCGATGATTCTCTCTCATCGATGTTTCTAACTCTCTATCCCTATCTCTTCCTCTCTGTAAAAAATCAATAAAATATATATATTTAAAATAAATAAATAAATAAATAAATAAATAAAATAAAATCACCATTCTCAACAGTAAGATTACTATTTGGTAAGTATGCTCAATATTGAAACAACTTGACCACCTCAATTGAGATTTTCAACACTGTGAAAAGCTACAAGCTGATTAAGTATTTCTTGTTTCATTAAAAATAGCATTTTGGGTTATAAAATCATAGCTGATTTTATAACCCAAAATTTATATATAAACTGGGTAAATAGACCTTGGAATATACATTAGAGGAAAATTTAAAAAGCCAAATCATAAGCCTACCTAGTTGTGCAGCTGGATTGAAAACCACTCAGGAAAGGTATAGGCATGCAGACCTACAAAGCTTTCCCTATTACTCACACAGCCCCACCTCAGAGGAACCAAGATTTATGTCTTTGTTTTTCAGACAAATTTCTAAAGAAGCAAAGAAAGGCCATACATCTTTAGGTTATAGAAGTTAAGATGAGAGAAAAAAGAGCCATGGAAAAGGCAAAGTCAAAAGGTAGGTAACATGGTGGTTAAGTATGAACTCAGGGATCACGTTTGACTTTCAGTTTTGCCACCTTTGGGCAAATTATCTAACCATGCTTAACCTCCATTTCCTCTTCTATAAAATACAAATAGTGGAGTTGTGAGCATTAATATGTTAGGCAGCCAAAAACGGTTTTGCTCAGTGGCGTCAGCCTGCGGACTGAAAGGTCCCAGGTTCAATTCCGGTCAAGGGCATGTACCTTGGTTGCGGGCACATCCCCGGTGGGGGGTGTGCAGGAGGCAGCTGATCAATGTTTCTAACTCTCTATCCCTCTCTCTTCCTCTCTATAAAAAATCAATAAAATATATTTTTTTTAAAAGGAAGAATATGCTATGCACAACAGTACAATACCTGGCACACAGTTAGTGCTTCAGAATTGCTAATATCAAAACAGAATATAATGGTTCTCATTTGAGACTATTCAACCCATCTAGGGAACACCCATAGAAGCATTTGGTTTGATAATATGAACTGGGCAGGTAGATGGAAACAAAGCAAAAATGCCAAATATCCTGCAAGGCATGGGACAATCCCTCACCACGAAGAACTGCCCCATCCAAAACACCAACAGCATCTCCCCCAGTGAGAAACAGATATCTCACATTATTATTAATAATGACAATATTAAAGTATCAAGCTGGGTAGTTTCATTGTCCCTAGGACTATCTGAGAGGTAAAAAATAAAAACTATACTGACATTATAAATATGCACCCAATACATACAAATTTTTCTGGCTCAATGACATCTGACATAAGACTAATGGGACTAAGTACTGTTATTTTCAAAGCCTACGATGTGTTCGGACAACTTGAATATGAGCCATAAAAAATAAACTCAATATAGTCAAACTGTAAGCAGCAGAGAACAGAATTATAGCCCAGACATATCTAAAGCCATGATTCTTAATGGGTAAAGGCAGTACCAGGAACATTTACAAACTCCATGTGCATGGCACCAGCATTTATAATACACACACACACACACACACACACCAGCCTCTGCTGAGATCCTGATTCTAAAGAACAATACTGATGTATGAACTACATGGCATTAACAGCAGCAAACTGCCTTTAAAATAAAATTCTGGTTATGCATTTGAGGCACACATTTTAAGGAAAAAATGTGCTTCCATTACAGTATAGCCTCCTTGACAGAGGGAAATAGAATCATGAATGTTCTTTAACTGGCTGATTTTGCTCAGTAGTACAGTGTTGCCCTGCAGACTGAAGAGTTGCCAGTTGGATTACCAGTCAAGGTCACATGCTTCTGTTGATTGCGGTTCAATACCCGACCAGGGTCGGAGGCAGCCAATCAATGTGTGTCTCTTACACAGTTGCCTCCCCCCCCCTCTCTCTCTCTCTGTCCTCTATCTCTGTCTCCCTCTCTTTCTATCCTTCTCCCTCCCTTCCACTCTCTCTCTAGCGATAAAAGGGGGGAAAAATCCTACAGTGAGGATTAAAAACAAAGCAAAACTAGAGACAGCCCTGGCCAGTGTGGTTCAGTTGGCTGGAATATAGTCCTGTACATCAGAAGGTGATGGGTTCAACTCCCAGTCAGGGCACATACCAGGCTGCAGGTTCAATCCCTGGTCGGGGTATGTGCAAGAGACAACCAATCAAAGTTTCTCTCTCACATTATTGTTTCTCTCTCACATTATCGTTTCTCTCTCTCTCTTGTTTAGTCCCTCTAAGATCAATAAAAATAAATAAAAATTAAAGATAAACACTAATTGGTTAAAGGAGAGCTACAAAGTCAGTATTATAGAAGGTGGTTGGAAAGAAAGTGAAATTCATCAAGACTGTGCATCTGTACTTTGGGTCAAATTAATCAAGAAAAATCTTTCACTAAGTAAGAGATCTCACCATTCTGACATGTTCTCATCAGAGCCCTGTTTTTGTTCATCTGCTTCACACTCCATCCTTTCTTTCCTTCCTGTTTTGTTGAGAAAAGTCCTAGTTTCTGCTGATTCACACAATCCGTGGCCTGATGAAGTCCAGGGAGTATTCTCCTTCCAGCGTGACAGACGCTGCTTCTTCGCAGACTTGAACCTACACCCTCTCTCATAGCTCCAATCTGACACCTTGAGCTTCTGCTGAAGGCTGGCAGCCACCTCTGAAGTCACTCGCTTCACCTTCCGCCTGCGCCTGAGTGGCCGACAAGGTGCATTTTCAGTAAAGGAGTCAGATTCATGCCAAGAGTGTTGCTTACTTTTAACAATGGTGTTGAGAGCTGGATGCCGTTTGGCTACCATGGTGTCATCAGAGTCACTAAAATTGGTGACCGGGGCCATTTCTCGACAGTCCTTAACGGCCTCATCCAGACTGGACTCAGAGGCCTCACTGTAGCAGCAGGTGTGCTCTGCCAGGTGGGTGAAGTCTGAGCGGCGCTTCCTGCCTCTCCGTTTGCGAAGCTGCCGCCTCTGCTGCCGAGGGCTCAAGGCCATCTCTTCCCACAGCTCACCAAGCTTATTCTGTTCAGATGTCTGCTCCAAGGCTGAGGCTAAGTCATGTACCAGCTCATCCATGAGGCCACATCTGCCAAAAGAAATTTTAAAAAAGAAAAAAGAAAAAGAGAGCCTGAATAGGAGCTGTTATTTTAGAAAATTTTTACAAAACAAATCATGTCACTGCAGAGTTCACCCTTTCCATAGAAAATAGTCACCTTTCATCTGGCTACTCTTAGAATCCTACCATCCATGCCCCCTTTGGCCACTGAGAATAGGTGTTTGGCCCCTGTTAAATGTCTTAAGACAACATGTTTTTAAGCAAAAAATCTCTTTTACCAAGTGACAAGGGGAATATTAGCAAACTCAGAGGAATAAATCTTTCCCCCTTTTCCCCAATTAAACATGTCACTAAATTATCTAATGATAAGATCCAAAAAGATAAAAGAATGTCTCATCAGACAAAAGCAGAAAAACACTCAACTTTAAAAGCATAGATGAAGGACTATTGTGTAGTATGAGGTCACTGATAAGAATGCTTGCAGAAGAGAATAGAAAGACAACCTTAGTGACACACTTCAAGGAAAACTGCTTGCCGTTTTATAGATCCAAGAATCTGTAGTGGACCAGGTTTGTTCTCTAAATGGAAAAAAGAGACTAAGTTTATACCCATTCTGGTTTATACCAACTACCACCTGGAAGCTACCAGGTAAAAAACCTTATAAGAGTATATCATATAATTTTTAATTATTAGCAACTTTTAAACTCTTCCCACATCCTTCAGAAAATAAGTGATCATCTTAATTATGTGCTTTCATGCTAGATCATCACACAAAAACAGGACATAACTGAGGCTGAAATGGCAGGGATGGTCCACATGGAGTCTCTGAGATTTGAAGCTGACTGCTTTCCAAAATTTCCTACTTTTCCACTCATTCATATCAAACCATCATACATCACATTTCAGGGGTCACTTCAAAGGCAAACCTGTCAAGGGATGAAAGTAGTAAGACCAATCTTCAAAATGCCCTTTTAAATGGAAATATCTAATATAATTTGTATAACACCTATTAAATACATATTAAATTGGCACTTTTCTCCACCCCTTGTTAAGACCAAAGTATTTCAAGACCATAATTAGAGCTTAAACCTCTGTGTGACGCCACTCTCAGGCCATATTTCCGTTCATGCAGTTTACATTCTCCAAGGGATTTTTCTAAAACCTATTTTCATGTGGCCCCAATGCCAACGCAGGAAAACAGTCGGCTGGCTTATCTGCCACCTTGGTGGGGGAAATGGAAACATCTAGTTCCAAAACTACCAACCAAACAAAACTTCTCAAAGTGTCAAAAGCCACACACACATACACAGATGACCACTTCCCTTTAGAAAATAAATAGTTTAAAACACCCTGACTGGGGTTTGGGAAACAACTGCCCCTAGGACCAAAATAGGTAAACAAGTGGGAACAGCATGCCTAAGTCTACTTCCCAAATAAAGAACTACCGCTTAAAAAAAAACAACAAAAAAAACCACTCGGGCAGCAGTGGACAAACTTTAACGTGGAAATAAGTTACTAAACAACTACGAGTCGAATGCCTGTGCAGAAGAATCCTTTCCTGCTTCCAAAACTGCAATTCGAAAAGCAGGTGACAGAAGCAGCCTGGGACTCCCACACCTCCGGTCCAAGAGGACCCTGGGGTCCAGGCCGGCCCTCGGGAAGAGGAAAGGCTGTCTGATTTACGTGATGGAATAAGGGGAAACTGGTAGGAGTCAGAAGCGGGGCAGGGGTAGAGGCAGAGTCGGAGGTTGGGGGCGGAGGAGGCGGGAAAGGCAAGAGGCAACCTCTCAGGTTTGCTCACCAGGGGCCAGGGATAAGTCTCCTCCGGGAGAGAAAGTGCGAAAAAGCAAATCCCGGTCACTAGGCTCTCTCCGTGATCAGGGGTCACAACATGGCCACATATGTGAGGGGGGTGGGGGGGGAACGAGTGTTTCAAAGGGCTCTCAGCCCTGGCCCACCCCCGAGGACTAGGGCGACCACGGCCGTGGACACACTAAGCCCTCACGCAATCGCCGGCCCGAAAGAGCCAGAATGAAGAGGTGAGGGCCGTCGCCCGGGAGACGGCCCGTCCCTCAGCTCCCCCTCCCCTCCGCCCCCGGACGGAGGCGATGGGCCCTGAAAAGCAAGGCCCCGTCACCCCCGCTCCTCCCGCCGGCCGCCGCGGCCCCTCCAAGCCTCCGGCCGCTCAGCCACGGCGCAGAGCCCCGGAGCCCCGCCGGCGCCACCCCCCGGACCCCGACCCTCTCGACCCGCTTCGGCCCCTCACCAGCTGCCGCAGGCACGTCCAGCGGCCGCCTCTATGGGGGCCGAGTCTCTCCGCTAGGGTTTCCCTCTCTGACCTCATTTCCGGTATGGGCCGGAGGGGGTGGGGCGACGGCAGAGTGGGAGGAGCTATCTGTGCGGAAGGGCTCGCCCCCCCCCTCCCCGCCCAGCACTTCCGGCCCTCGGCCTCCCCCACTTCCGCCCCAAGTAGGGCGGGGCCGTGGGGGGAGAGGGGAAGCCTGGAGACCCTACTGGGGGCGAGGAGAGGCGCGGTTAGGGCGGGGGCCAGGCTAGGGGTGAGGTGCCCGTCTGGGGCAGGACGTCTCCGCGCTGGCCTCATCTTCGTCAGGAAACTGGGTGCCAGAGAGAGCCTAGGCCTCATCCCTGCTTGCTGACCTGCTTTTATAAAGGGTGTGTGAAGTTGAAGGGCAATGGATCCTCCTTTTAACCATTTGAGTTGGTACAACCTTTGGCAGGGCAGCTTAGCAGTGAGTTACTCGGGGTGTTAAAAAATATACATGCTTTGAGCAGCAAAACCAGTAAAGTACTACTGGATTAAAACTCAAAAATAAATATCTATGAGTTCATACCCATAGAAGGTAATTATATGAATACTGATAAGAATAAGTTAACGAATGGAAAGAACAGTTAACACTAGTGCAGAAGAATTCCAAATAATTCATATAGAGACTCCACCCTAAAGCGTCACTCTCAACTCCTTAAATGTGGGCTGTGCCTAGTGACTTCCAAAGAAGTACAGTCAGGAGGGAAATGAGTAACTTTGTGGTAGAGAAAACACTTCCTCAGCCAGGTGATCAAGGTTCACATCAGCAGTGATAAATCATGTTGACAGTCTGTGGACTAGATATGATGAGAGCGGTATTTTATCTCCTTCCAAACCCACAACCCCAGTCTGATCAAAGGAAATCAGACAAACCCCAATTGAGGAACGTGCTACAGAATGCCTGACCGGTATTCCTCAAAATTGCCAAGGTCATCGAGGACAAGGACAGTCTTGAGAAACTGTCACAGCCAAGAGGAGCCTAGGGCAACGTGACAACTTAACGTAATGTGGTATCCTCAGTGGGATAGTAGAACAGCAAAAAGGACATTAGGTAAAAAGTAAAGAAATCTGGATAAAGTACGGGCTTTAGTTAATAATATCTCAATATTGTTCACTAATTGTGACAAATGTGCTATACTAATTTGCACAGGTAGAGATATTAACAGTGGAAACTGGGTAGGAGGTATACAGGAACCATGTGCAGTTCCTTCGTAATTTTCTATAAATCTAGAACAATTCTAAAATTAAAGTTTATTTTTTAAAATGCACATGCCTGTTGGCCCAGAAATTCAGGCTCTAGGAATTTTATTCTAAGGAAAAATTGGAAATGAGCACAAAATACAGATTAAGTAGAGGTAAATTCATCTTTGCAGCATTGTGGAAGGAGAGGTGAGAAGATTAGGGAAAAAAGCCAGAAACCCTAGAACAGTGGTTAGTTATCTAAACTATGGTACATCTATGGGATGGAATACCTTTGAGCTTTGGAAAATTGTAGTGGGAAAATATTTTAATTACATGAAAAGTTGTCAAATTATGATTGTGTACATCTCTTTTTTATTGTGTACATTTCTATATGGATGTTATACTTTAATAAAACAGTTCCTCTAGAAATGTGAAGTATGACTCTAATCATGTATAAAGTAAATTAAATCTGTATTTGCTTAGGAATGTGACCAGAATGATACACTACAAACCATCCAAAAGAGTTCCATTATAAATGACTACATTTATGACCTGTTGTTTGTATGGATGTTCAGAATTGTTTATAGGGTAAATTTATTATGAAAAGAATTAAGAGAGGAGACATAGATGACTGAGCTTTCGAGCCAGAGTGACTAAAAGAGTGGCATTTGCACAGCTAGAGGAGAAAAGAAGAGATCTGGATAAATTACAGTTTTGTGGGAAGATGATTGATTCTACTTTGGACATGCTGAATCTGTGACTTCCGCAGGACAGGAAGATGGAAATATTCAAAAGGTGTCTGCAGCCACCAGCCCTCAAATGGAAGTTCTCCCCCACAAATCACATCAGCTTCCAAGATGTCAGATGCCTCTAGCAGCACTGAAAGCACCCGCTTTTCTTGATATCCAGCTCTTATTTTCATCTTTCTGCTAGATATCACCACTTGTTTACACCACTAGCATCTCCAAGTTAAGATGGCAAAACAAGTTGAATTTATTTATAGTCCCTATGAAATCTGCCCCTTCTCCATTGTTCCTGTTTGGGAAATTTCACCACCATTACAAAGTCACCCAGGTGAAAAGCTTCAAGGCCATTTTTAGTTCCTGCTTCTTCTTTATACCTTTTTATCTAATGAAATGCCAATCCTCATGGGTTCTACTTCTACAGTATTCTTTTTTTAAAAAAATATATATATTTTATTGATTTTTTACAGAGAGGAAGAGAGAGAGATAGAGAGTTAGAAACATTGATGAGAGAGTCATCGACCAGCTGCCTCTTGCACGCCCCTTACTGGGGATGTGCCCGCAACCAAAGTACATGCCCTTGACCGGAATCGAACCTGGGACCTTTCAGTTCGCAGACCGATGCTCTATCCACTGAGTCAAACAGGTTTCGGCCTTCTACAGTATTCTTGCACCCACCCTCCTTGCTTGCTTGTCTGGGTAGGCAACCACTCTTCCAGATGGTGTAGCTAAGCCAAGACAGTTAAAGCTGTAATTTGTTGGGGAGCATGGGGAGGTGTAATAAGAGGGCAGCTCACATTGCCTTTGTGAAGGGTCCAGAAAAGGAAATTAGAATCTGAGCACCAATATGCTAGGAACTGTCCCAGAAATGGATAGAAGATTAAGTTAGATGATAAAATAATACAGTTATACATTGTATAATGATGGAGATAAATTCTGAGAAATATGTTGTTAGGAGATTTCATCATTATTCAAATGTCATAGAGTGCACTTACACAAATCTAGATGGTGTAGCCTACTACACACCAAGGTATGTAATACAGTCTATTGCTCCTAGGTTATACCTATACATTATGTTACTGTGCTGAATACTGTAAGTAAGTGTAACACAATGGTATTTGTATCTAAACATATCTAAGCATGAAAGAGCTACAGTAAAGATGCAGCACAAGAGAGTTTTTAAATGGTGCACCTGTTTCGGGAACTTACTATAAATAGCTCTTGCAGGACTGGAAGTTGCTCTGGGTGAATGTAAAGGCCTAGAATATTACTGTACAATACCGTACACTTTATAAATACTGCCCCCACATGCCCTTCTCTTCCTTCCTTTTGACAGGGTCAGAAATAGAACATTCAAGTTGTCAAGGCTGCTCCATGAACAGGGATGTGGGTTGGATGGATTGGAAATTTCAAAGAGAAATTGGCTGGGTAAGATGTAGATCACCATAATAGTGACTGTCAAGAGGGAGTTAAAGGTGGCCTGAGGATCAGTAGAAATGAGAAATCAAGATGGAGAGATTAATATAGGAGATTATCATGGCCATATGGTTTTGACTATTGCATGTTGGAGCAGTGGTCATATTAAAGAAATTTGTAGCATTCATTAAAAAATGAGGATGTCCAACATGGAGAGGGTGAAGAACTGAGGACTCTATCTATCTATCTATCTATCTATATATCTATATCTATATATATATAGATAGATAGATAGATAGATAGATATATTATTGATTTTTTTACAGAGAGGAAGAGAGAGGGATAGAGAGTTAGAAACATGGATGAGAGAGAAACATCGATCAGCTGCCTCTTGCACACCCCCCACTGAGGATGTGCTGGCAACCAAGGTACATGCCCTTGACCAGAATCGAACCTGGGACCTTTCAGTCCACAAGCTGATGCTCTATCCACTGAGCCAAACTGGTTTCAGCAGGACTCAATCTTTTGACTTTGATTTTGGCTCCATTAGCCCTATCTAGCACAAAAGGTTCTCTGTGGCATTGAATTTATGGAAGAAACAAAACTTAACTATGTTTTACATCATTACAATCTGAAAATATATCCAAAGTACAGGGCAGGCTGGCTCCACAATACCACAGAAAGCTTTTACTAATATGACAGTGGCACTTCGTACTTTCTATGGTTGCTCCTGTAGACCTGTGTCCTTGTACAGGATCGTAGGTCCTCAACAATTTACAGCAAGGTACTCTGAAGACCATCAGGTTAGATCTGGGAAGGCTGAACATGTAGTCCTGGGGGATTAGGCTCCTCTGTGCTGAAACAAGTCAGTGGTTACTGATAGGATGTCATCTGTGCACTGAAAACAGGTGCAGTGAGTGAGAGGGAACCTATTGCCCAGCCCCACTGATACTAATTCCATCAGAGAAAAAAATTACTCCTAAACCACATATCCTTTTATTTCTTACAGAAAGTTTAGTTCCATTATAATCTTACTAGAGGCCTCGTATAGGAAATTAGTATGTGGGGGTTGGGGGGAGGTCCCTCAGCCCGGCCTGCACCCTCTTGCAAATCCAGGACCCCTGGGGGATGTCCAACTGCCTCCTGCAATCTGGGACCACTGGCCTGACTGTCTGCCTCATCGCCCCTAACAACTGTGCCTGCCTGATCGCCCCTAACCACCTCTGCCTCGGCCCTCTCTGCTGCGGCTTCCTCTGGAAGGACATTCAGAATAACGTCCCAAAGGTTGTTCGGCTGTCCGGTCTAATTAGCATATTATGCTTTTATTATTATAGATGAGTCCAAATACTGGTTGAGCACAATGTAGTAGTTAACATCTATTGAGCATTCAGCAGGTGCCAGAGACTATTCTAAATATTAACATGGATTAACTCAATAATCTTCACAGAAATCCTGTGAAGTAAGTACTATTATCTCCATTTTACAGATAAGAAAACTAAGGCACAGAGAGGTTAAGTAGCTTGCTCAAGGCTACATAGCTGGTAAGTACATACCAGGCAGATTGACTCTAGGAGCCATGCACTTAACCACTAAATTATAATGCTTCTAAAATGAATGTGCATGTTTACCACATTGAATACACATAGCAAAACATGCATACAAACATACATGATATATGTGAATTGTTAGACATGTGTATTATATAAAGATATTTTTATCCACCACTACTTACTGACAAAATCATTTAATTAATCCTCAAAATTATCCTTTAATGTAAGTGCTATTGTTCTGACCAACACAGATGAAGAAACTGAAGCTCAGAGAGGTTAAACAGGGTCACAAAGCTGGTATGAAATAATTGTGATTGGTACGAGGCATCTGACTCCAAATCCAAATGTCTTTTTACTGTACTTTCTCCTCCCCTTTTTGGAGGAATTTGGCAGCTATTGTCTGTACTCACATCCATTCACTTAATCAGGATATATTTAGTGAGTGCCTACCATGTCCTAGATATGAAGATGCACCTGTGAACAACATAGACAAAAGCCCCTGCCTTCAGGGTTCTTTCATTCCAGGGAAGGAAGACAAACAACTAATGGATCAATATGCAAACTGTCAGGTGGTGGAAATGCTTTAAAGAATAACAAAGGAAGATAAGGGGGGGAAAGCGCTGCATGTAGGGACTTGTGGCTATTTGTGATATGTCTCCTTGATAAGGGCTCATCTGAGCAAATACCACAAAGAAAAGAGGGAATGTGCCATCCAACCTTCTCAGGGACAAGCATTCCAGGCAGAGTGAACAGTCAGGGCAGGGGCCATGAGGTGGTGTGTTAGTTTCCTATGGCTACTGTAACAAAGTACCAAAAATTGGGTGGCTTTTAAATAGCAGAAATGTATTCTCTCATAGCTCTGGAGGCTAGACACCCAAAATCACAGTGTTAGCCGTGCTGTGCTCCTTCCAAATGCTCTAGGAAAGGATCCTTGTCTCCTAGCTTCTGGTGGTTCTTGGCACTCCTTGGCCTATAGATGCATCACTGCAATCTCTGCCTCCATCATCACATGGCAGCCTTCCCCCTGTGTGTATGGCTATCTCTTTGTCTCTTCTCTTCTTATAAGCACACAAGCCATTGGATTAAAGACTACCCTAATCCAGTAATCTTCATCTTCATCTTAGTCCATCTATAAAGACTCTATTTCCAAATAAGTTAACATTCATAGGCCCTAGAGGTTAGAACTTGAACATAATCTTTTTGGAGGACACATTAATGGCATCATCTTACCACAGTCCTCCCTCTTGTCATGTTTATTCATGTCCCTCCCACATGCAAAATGTTCACACCTTATCCCAGATACCCCAAAATCTCTTTCAACCATGGCATCAGGATGGGAGTCTAGGATGGTTTGATCTATGTTAAGATCATATGTGGCTCTTCTCGAGATTTATCCATTAAAAGGATAAGTAGGCACTGTTCTGGTTGGGTAGGGACCTGGGTTGTTTAGAATATTTACATTTAATATGATTATTGATATGGTTAGTGTACTAGTTTGCAAAGTACCACAGACTAAGTAGCTTAAAAACAAAAATTTATATTCCCTAACCTGCTATAGCAGTCTCTCTATCATCTCAGCTGGCCTCCACTTGCTTTCCAACCCCAAAGCCATGGCTGTCTATCTTAGGGATGGTTTTTGTTTTGTTTTGGTTTGGGTTTGGCAGCATCAAACTTCTAGACATCAATTTGTGTATCGATTACCTATTTCACAATAATGCTACCTAAGCCACTCCAACATTTTACTTAAAACAACATCCACATATTATTTCTCACAAGCCCATTAGCTGGCTGGGAAGTCCTGCCCATCTAGGCCAGAACTGGCAGATCTTAGCCGGGCTCGCTCATGTACCTGCAGCCAGCTAGAGGCTGGCAGACCTGCTATGTATTTGTCTGGGACAATGTGGTTCTCCATGTCTGCCACGTGGCTCCATCAGGCTGGCACAGGCATCTCACGGCCAGAGGCTAGCCCTGGTACTTTCTCATGACTGTGATAATGTTCTAAGAGAGGTACTCACAGAAGTGCACATTCTAAGACAGAAACCACAGCACTTTTCCATGCCTCTGCTCAAATCAAGCTTGTAATTGACCCAATGGCCGAAGCTAGTGACAAGGCCAAGCCCAGAGTCAGTGCAGAAAGACACTAACAAAGGATGTAGCTACAGAGAAGCGCGAAAGGTCAGGGACAGTCATGAAATCAGTCTGCCCTACCAATCAAGTAGGTGTTAGTACTATTTTCATTGTCCCCATTTTACAGACAGGAAACTGAGGCCCAGAGAAGTGCTTGCCAGAGGTCTCAGCTAATTTGTGTTGGAGATTGGGTTTGAACCCAGGTGGTCTGGCTGCGAAGTCTCTGTGCACAATGCAGTACTGCTCTCTGGGAATAGGCCCAGGGCAATATGGAAGCCTCTAACCTAGTGGTTCTCAACCTTTTTAGTGCCATGACCCTTTTTAAAAATATATATTTTATTGATTTTCTACAGAAAGGAAGGGAGAGGGATAGAGAGCTAGAAACATCGATTAAAGAGAAACATCGACCAGCTGCCTCCTGCACATCTCCCACCGGGGATATGCCCCCAACCTGAATTGAACCTGAGACCTTTCAGTCCACAGACCGACGCTCCATCCACTGAGCCAAACCCGTTCCGGCGCCAGGACCCTTTAATATAGCTCCTCATGTTGTGGTGACCCCCAACCATAAAATTATTTTCGTTGCTACGTCATCACTGTACTATTGCTACTGTTAATGAACCGTAATGTAAATATCTGTGTTTTGTGATGGTCTTAGGCTCTACAGCAGCGGATCTCAACCTGTGGGTCTTAACAGATATTTACGAAAATAATTTTATGGTTGGGGGGTCACCACAACATGAGGAACTGTATTCAAGGGCCGCGGCATTAGGAAGGTTGAGAACCACTGCTCTAACCCATCTGGATAATGGTCAGCCAGCCTCCTGCTGGGGCCTATCAGGGCCTGCAAGCTCACCTCTCCCTAAGTTTAGCCAATGCCCTCAGAACTCATCCAGCATCCATCGCCCTCCCAGGTCTGCACCCAGTGGTCCACGGGGCAGGCCCAGCCAGTCCTATTTCCCTGTCTCCAGCGCCGGTGGCTGCACAACGAAGGCCTTTCAGGGGTTAAAGGCAAGACACAGAGAAACAAAAGAAGGAATAAAGTCAAGAAATGTGCCGTGAAGCTTCTTGCCAGCGCGCAAAGCAAAAGAAAGTCATTTCCAACTTCTTTCATCTCCTAGATGAAGCCACTAAATAAAGGGGCTAAAGCGGCGCGCACAGGGCTTTTAATCTGTCTCATCTCCTTCATAATAACTGCAAATTTCTCCCTGGGCTCCTGGGAGTGAGCCTCTTCCCTGCGCCCGGCCTTATCTCCCCCTCCACATTGCGCCGGCGCCACGCCGCTCCCCGCGCGCGCTGCCCGGGCCGTCCCGGCGAGGCCTGGGGGAGCCGGCGCCCCCGCCTCATTGTCCCCGCGGCCCCGGGCTCCGCGGGAGGGAGGCGGCCGGTCAAAGGGAAGCGGGCTCGCCGTGGCTTCATTAACGGCGGCCTTTCAGCGGACGCGCGTATCAGAGACAGGCCTTTTCAGAGGCGCTAATTAGCAATTTGGAGCCTTCCCCCCTCTGGAGAGGAGCCTTCTGTGGAACAACTGGGAACGGCTCTGCGCCCCGTTTTCCTTGCCTTGAACATTGTATTGTTTTTCCACTCTCCCTCTCCTTCTCTTCCCCCCTCCCTCCCCACCCTCAGCCACATTGTCCAGCTCATCGCCACCAGATAAGGCAGATTGGGGTGGTGGTGGGGGGAGCATCATTAATCACTCTCAGTGCTTTGCTAATGATA
This sequence comes from Pipistrellus kuhlii, assembly GCF_014108245.1. NCBI lineage: Eukaryota > Metazoa > Chordata > Mammalia > Chiroptera > Vespertilionidae > Pipistrellus > Pipistrellus kuhlii. Next base: position 10,740,420 of record NW_023425404.1, read on the forward strand.
ACTTTCTCCGTGGCACCGAGAGAAGTTCATCTCTCTTAGATGCGGAGAGAAAGATGGGACCCGGTGCCGGGAACATGGAAGGGTGGAGATGACAAAAAAAAAAAAAGACCAATTCCCCAATTTCCCATCCCAACTTGTGTCATTACAGTTAGATACTCTCATTTTGTCGGTCCCCTCTACCCTGCAGCAGCCTTACTCAACCGATAGAAACTGAACTTGCTCTTGAAAGTTCAGCTCAAGTGCCACCTCCTCTGTGAAGCCAGCCCTGATTGTCCTGTGCAGCCAGGATTTCCCTCCCTCCTCCTCCTGAAATCCCACAGCACTTCACACACCACTCTCACGGTGAATTTTGCCCACGTTACGGTTGTTTACAACTCCAGTGCGGAGACCACACAATCTGAGGACCAGAGGACAGTTAATGTGGATGAACGCGTCATCAAGTCCCTGACTGCCACAGGAGTTTAGGCATTTTCTTTCTTCCTTCCTTCCTTCCTTCCTTCCTTCCTTCCTTCCTTCCTTCCTTCCTTCCTTCCTTCCTTCCTTTTTTTTCTCTCTCTCTTTCTTTCTTCTTCCTTCCTTCCTTCCTTCCTTCCTTCCTTCCTTCCTTCCTTCCTTCCTTCCTTCCTTCTCTCTCTCTCTCTCTCTCTCTCTCTCTCTCTCTCTCTCTCTCTCTCTCTCTCTCTCTCTCTTTCTTTTTTTCTTTCTTTCTTTCTTTTTCACCAAATATATAAATAGCACTTGCTCCCGATCAGATACTGCTCTAAGTACTTACAACCCTAAGTACAACAACCCCTCCGAGGTGGGTGTGAACCCCCTGAGGTGGGTGTGATTCCCATTTTGCATGAGGAACCCATGACACAGAGACGTTAGGTACCCTGCCTGTGATCACAGAGCAGGTAAGCAAGAACTGGGTTTCACCTCCAGGCTGTCTGGCTCCAGAATCTGTTCTTAAAACTCTTTGGATATGATCTCAGCCCCGGCCTCTCCATCGGGATGGAAGGATGCGCTGGGAGGGAAGCCCATGCCACAAGTGCAGGCTGCCCAGAAGGGAGGATAAAGGTGGCCAATAAGCCAAGCCCTGGCCTGAAAAGCCACACAACCCAGATCTGAAGTCGGGTGCTTGACACATGGCTGCAGAGTGAACACTGTCAGCAGTGGCCTAAGCCCTGGGCCCCTGGACCATGACAGTGACCCCCAGGCTAAGCTGGTTTTCCCTTCTCACTCCAGGCCCACTCCTCTCACTGAGGCAACAGGAGCAAAATTCCCAACAAACTCTGGGCTCTGCTGTACAGCACCGAGTCCAGTGGCGTGCCCTGGAGAGGGAGGGAGGGCAGGAGAGCCCCTGAAAATCCCCTCCGAATTATAAACATATCCTCTTTAAGTACATTTCTAAGGATAACATTTGTATTACTCTGTCCTGTGCCTGCAGATAGGGCCGCAGTATCTCCTCCATCTCCCCTCCTTTCTCTCCACTCTGCTGGGAGCGGTCTCTATCAGAAGTGAAGCTGGCAATCCGCTTCCCTGCAATTGTTTCGATCGAGGGGAAAAATTAATTTCTGCCTATCGTTAATTGAGAGAATTGTGTGGAGGGCGAGGGAAGGGGAGGGGGGAGATGAGGAAGGAAGAAGGCGGAGGGGAGCAATCGTGTTATTAACCGTGTCCCTTTCATAAGCAAATATTCTGATTGCCATCAGTGAGATGAGAGGCTCATTAATGCAGGAAGCAGAGAGGTGATTAGAGAACTTTCAAGAGCTATTGAGCGGAGCAGGAGGGAGGGTTGAGGGGATCTGGAGGCTCAGGGAATTTGGGAAGGACTGGGCTGGGGGCTGAAGGGGAAGCCACTGACTGGCCTGGTAGATGAGCTTTCCTGCTCTTCTGCCTCCCTCAGCCCCTCTCCCTACCTCTCACTTTCAAACAGCCCCCAAAGCCATCAGCTAGAGTTGGGAAAAAGAAAAAGAAAAAAAAAAAGTGAAAACTTTGCAAAAGTCAACTCCTCTAAAGACATTAAGTTGATGCTAGCCGAGACCGGTTTGGCTCAGTGGATAGAGCGTCAGCCTGTGGACTGAAGGGTTGTCCCAGGTTTGATTCGGTCAAGGCATGTACCTTGATTGTGGGCACATCCCCAGTGGGGGGTGCGCAGAAGGCAGATGATTGATGTTTCTAACTATCTTTCTCCCTTCCTCTCTGTAAAATATTAATAAAATATATATATTTTTAAAAAGTTGATGCTAAATTGGTAGTCTGTAGGTCACATTTTCTAGCTCCCCCATACAGGAGGTTTGTCTAATAGCATGTGTTTTAAAAATCATATCATTGTCTTTTAAAAATATATATTTTATTGATTTTTTTACAGGGAGGAAGGGAGAGGGAGAATTAGAAACCTCGATGAGAGCAAAACATTGATCACTTGCCTCCTGCACGACCCCTACTAGGGTTGTGCCCACCACCAAGGTACATGCCATTGACCAGAATCAAACCCCGGACCCTTGAGTCCCCAGGCCAACGCTCCATCCACTGAGCCAAACCGATTAGGGCTCAAAAATTGTCTTTACAAGATTATCTCCATGATCTAATTTGCCAGTTCCTCTTTATTTTCCCCATCCTGCCTCATTTGTTTCTGTCCCTGCCTGAACTGTGACATCATCTGTCTGTAGCTCCTAGTCAGGCTGAGAACTGCTGGAGGCCCCAGGTTAGGAGACTGAGAGGAAGTGGGCATGTGGGATGATGGCAGGAATGCAGGCTGTTGATGCCACCTCACACCCTCAAAACCCACCTCTGATTTCAGCCAGAGCTGTGCTGGTCAGGCCTCTGCGAACCCATTCCAACCAAACCCACCTTGAGAGGAGACTCACATGTCTCTCCAGTTGTCTGCCCCAGGGACTTCTCCAAGAAGATGGTGCTCAGCAGTGCCCATCTCCCCCACACAAGCTGGACGGAGAAGTATGGGAGAGTTTATACCCCTGAGGCAACCCTCAGCCAATGGGGGACAGGAGTCTGTGGGCAGATAGCCCAGGCTTTCTGGAAAGATCATTTCGGGAAGCCTCCTGTACTTGGCTCAGATGCCTGGTGACATCAAGTCCCACTGCCCTCTCAATAACACACTCTCTTATTGGCTTTCTCCACCCTCACTCCTGCTTCCTGTTGTCATCTCTCAGGTGATCGGTACCCAATTCTGCTCAAGCTCTGCTTTCAGGGGAACAAAAACTTAGCCAGTTGCCATATGTGTCCTCAATAGTAAGGGTAGGAGAGAGTCACCAGGAAGAAGTGGCAAGTGCTGCATCAGAGAATGGCTCCATGTGGCTCTTGGCAGCAGTGATGTTAGACATAAGGGCATGTGCAAGGCCAAAAGGTCCAAGACCAGGAGCCAGACAAGACTTGGGAGCTAGAGGTTGAATTCAGGTGCTGAGAGAACGCCACACAAGAAGCCAGAGATGAAAAACATCTAGAAACTGACATTCTGTCTGTCTTGGTCAGGAAGAGCCATGTGGCAGCACAGCTCAACGGCTAACTCCCCAGGCTGTGGCCAACCACTGCACTAGGGCTCAGGGTACCTCAGACCCTGCAGGGCCATCTCCAGGTGCTTCCAAACCCCTCCCAACCTTCTCTCCCAAATGTGGACATGATAAAGTCCCCAAGACAAATAGGAAACCTGACCAGTCCTTCCTCTAACCAGGCCCTTTAGCTCCCAGAGTGCATTCCACTGTCTGTTTTCAAAATAAGGGACCCCCAGCTGGAAGCACCAAGGGAGGCAGAGGCTGCCTCTGGAAAAGGGCTCTGAGGGATTAGGGACAGGGCTTAGGGACAGGAAGCTATGATTGCTCTCTCCCCCAACTCCCACCTCTGGATTCTCTTCCAGGAACCACATGTTCCCTCCCACCATATTCTGACTCTAAATGTGGGAGGGACACCAGCAAGGAGACCGAGACCAAAAAGAGGCCAAGGAAAAAAGAAAAGAAGAAAAGGGAGAGGGAGAGGGACTTGGAGGTTTTCAGAACAATCTCCATTCTCTACGGTGCTTTCTGTTTAAAAAAATGAAAGAGGAATGATGGAGAAGGGGAGAGAGTCAGACAAGTTTAATGATGTGTGTTCAAAGCTCAGATTGGAAAAATGACAGAGAAAAGCAGCCTGTTTCGGCACTAATAAATTGTTCTCTGCCGTAAGAGGCGCCTGTCGCGGCATTAATACAGGCCCCTAATACACGGGTCAGGGTTAAGTAATTCTCTCCGGCAACTTAAGCGAATAATGAAGCTGGCAGCGGCTGGTGGTGCGGTGGGAGAGATGGTCTCTGCCGCCGGCACTTTGTCTTCATTTATTATGCCAGCGGCAGCAGGGACGGGAAGCCTCCACCGAGGAGATATCGCTTCATTTCGGCAAGGTAATGAAAGCCGGGTTGGGGGGAGGATAAACCAATTTGCCAGCTGACAATGGAAGGAGTGATTTGCAGACTCAAGAAGGAGAGAGGAGGCTCCATGCACAAGGAGGCACAAGGCTAAACCAAAGTGGGCCAAGGCCCTTCCACTGCACAGAAACCATGTAGAGGCCCAGAGTGGGGCAAGTGAACCAAACTGGAGATGAAGGGGGGGGGGAAGAGGGAGGAGGAACGAGGGGAGGAGCAAAGAAAGCCCAGGAGCCAGGTAGGTGAGTGAGAAGGTGGATAAAAGGGCCCATGGGAAGCGAGGGGAAGGAACAGAGATCAGACCAAGGGAAAGAAAGATCATGAACATACTGGGCCAAGGGTCAGGAATGAGGCATTGTGGGGGAGAAAAGAAACTGAGGCAGAAGCTGGGTACAAGTAAAGGTCAAGGCTAGTTGGATGGAAACTGCAGGGGAAAACAGGTTGCAAACAAATGAGAAATGTCTAGAGCTCAACTGTCCTTGAATGGAGAGCCTGAAGTTCCCTCAGAGCACCCTGATAGACAGACGGTCCACGGCCTGTGTGGACAGGGTGAACCAGGCTGTTAGTTTCTGTCCTCCAGTGATGTCCTCAGGTGGCAATCTGATTTGAGGGCAGAAGGCCTGCGGTTGTTATTTGGGGAGTAAGTTGGAGGTGTGATCACAAACCTGGAGCATCTCTTCCCTCTGGAACAGTCGGACCCCCACCCTCATTCTGCCTTTAAAATGGGGGAGAATGGGTTAGATGCTCAGTTAAGTACCTCCCTCCAGCAGCCTGGCCCAATTACAAGTTGCCATTCTCTGCCTCATGGGAACTAGGCAAGAGAGCAGGGCAGATCTGGTGAAGAGACCCACTTCTGCCAGTCCTCACAATTGCATCTGTTATGCACTTCAAGGTCACATATGAACCAAGTGGAACACCCATCGGAAAAGGCATAACCCAGGGATAGAAACAGAGGTATGTAGCATTGTCCTGTTATTTCCCCAAACATCGGCACCCTTCTTTCTTCCTTTCAGCACCAAGATCTTTGGACAGCTCCAGCCAGAACTCCTGCCACCTAAACAGGATTTCTTGATAGATTATCATGTTTCAAGTTTCCTAAGGTCCATTCCGTCCCTCTTCCACCAAAATTAAGGTGAGCAGATCTGTAGCAGTTGCTAGGGAAGAGTCTCAACTTCTCTATCCTCCTCTTGCCAACATGCACTTCTCTCCCTCTTACCCAATACTCAATCAATCCTCCACCCCCACCTCACGCATTCCCAAGTAACTCTGCCACTTTTCTCTCTTGATGCGGGTTAAGGATTTCCAATAACGACCAAGCATTTGAAGCTTAACGCTGCGTCTCAGGAGGAACCAGGCCAATTTCACACTAATCTAACCCATGAAGGGAGAGAGCATAGGAAGCAAAAATTACATCAAAGAGAAGTTAATGCCGAGAAGCAGGCGACATAAAAAGGAGCTGCTTTCAGTTTCAAATGACTACACCAATCTGGATTAAGAGATCAGCCTGCCAAATGCCTGTATCACCATGTCTGTGCCTGAGCACCAAGCAGAAGGAAGTCTTGTCCTCAGGGGCCACTCTGAATGAGGGTCAGAGGAAAAAATGATGCATCCACCCTAACTCCACATTCAGTGACATAGGACATACTAATGGCTTTTTAGGGAGGAAAAAAGTTAAAGAGATATAAGAAAAAAGACTGGAAGGAAGCCCATCAAAATGCTTCATCTTTATGTGATTTTGTTTCCCTCTCCATTAATCCAAGTTTTCTGTAGTACATTTATATTACTTTCATAGTAACAAAAATAAAAATAGATGTTTAAGCAGCAATGGAAACTCGATGATTTTCTCTCCATCTGGGATGCATATCTCCAGGCATTTTCCTTGGCACTTAGCACAGTTATGTTTATGTACGAAAAATCACTTTTATAAGAGACTGCTGAGGATTATGAGGGTATGCTCAGAGATGGAGTCATGGTAGAGGGCTGTAGGTCAATGCACTTATTCTAAGACAGAAACGGCAAAGTTGGGACTTTTAACACTTTAATGCCCTCTTTCTTGTAGGATAGGGAGGGGGCTCTGTTGAATTCTCAGCCCTTCACAGCGAACCTGATGCAATACCATTTATTGAATGAGTTAAGGAATGAATGGAAGGGAAACTAAAGATCTCTCCCATTTCCTCTGACCATAGAATTGCTCCAAAGTAGTTGATTGGGATCTATCCCTCCTTCCCCCACGGGCCCCACTGATCCCTCCCAAACACTTGACCTGGTGTCCAGGTCAGAATTCTTTTTGCCCTTATGTGTTCCCAAGCGTGACAGCATTGCTGGGCTGCCAATATCCCTGGCCCTGAGCCCACCCAGCTGTCCTGATCACTGTCTCCTGACCCGGAGGAATCATCCAGGGCATAAAGAAGTGGAAAAGGAGCAAGAGGAAGTGGATCCAGCCTGCGGAGCCCACGGGGAGAAGCCGCCAGTCATCCCGTTGCAAGTGGAGCTGAAGTGAGAGCAGCCTCCTGCGCACCCCTCCTCCTGCGCACCTCCAGGCAGCAGCCTGACAAGTGTAAATCCCAGAATGAATGAAGGCGCCTGGCCTCGCGGAGCTGGTGTCTCCGCGTGCATCTCCGCACTGATTGACTTGTCTCCTCTGCGAGGCTGACTCTATCAGCTCCTCGGTGCCTCCAATTCCAGGTGTGATTTAGTTTGGAGATGAGAGGTGACAGTTAACATTGGTACTCGTCACTGTAGATCAGACGCAGTCACGCTGTCTCTCCCCTCTCCTCCTCCCCCGCGCCCGAGCCCACTCGCTGCCCCTTGGCTAGCGCTGTCTTTCTTCCCAACTCCTTTCTGCCCTCCGCATTCCCAAGGGTTTTCCCTCCGTGCCCAGTGCCCTGACCTGACCAGCCCGGAATCCCTCGTTTTCCCTGGGAAGCTTGAGGGGCTTTTCTTTTCCGTACCTTCTCGTCTCTCTGCTCTGGTTAGCCGCCCTCAGTCCCAGCTGGTCCCTGACTCAGAACCCGCGCAGGAGCCGAGCTGGGGAGGGGGGAGGCAGTGGGGTGGAGGGGTGGCTATTGGTGAATAGGGCTTTTCTCAACCGAGGGCGGGGTTTGGCTTTGCTTCCTTTATTTTTCCATTGAGGTATAACTCACACAAAATGCACCATTCTAAGTTACTTTTTACATATGTAACCACCTGTGGCCACCACCCAGATCAAGCTGTAGAATATTCCCAGTCATCGGATTGTCTCCCTCAAGTGTTGACCCTCTCCCAGTCAAGGACACATTTGGGGGGAAAAACCTGTTAAAAGGAGACCTGGATTCAATGTGAGCAAAATCTCTAGGGCCTGGAGCACCCAGAAGAGTCTAGAGATTGTGTGCTGGGATGGGAGTGTCTCAGCAGATCTCAGGAAGTCCCCGATCCAGGGCAACTGCAGTGGCAGTGACTTTAGACCTTGTGCTCCATTCATAGCCACGTCCTCTGCTTTGAATAGCATGGTACAGGAGTGGGAAAGGTCTCAAAAGGCTACTTGTTCAGCCCCACCACCAGGCTGGGCCACCTCCCAAACTATGCGAGCCTTTCTAGTTTCTGAAGAGTCATCCCTGTTCCAGCAACGTGAGATCTTGTCAGTCCAAACCTACTCTCTCTTTCTTTTCTTGTAGAACATTGCATTCATTCTATAGGCCTCTGTGGGCTTAAGCCTCATAGTCTTATCCATGCAGAGACAAGAAGATATGGTCCTTCTGAAACAACCTCTAGTCTCATAGGGGAAGCAGACATGACTCCCAGTATCTATTCAACAGGGCTAAGTAAGTGCTCTGTAGAGAGACAAACCAAGAGCCAGAGAGAAAACAGAAGTTAATTCTATTTAGAGGGGGGGCGGGGAAAGGGGAGGGGGAAAAGAACTGAAGGGGGGAAAATAGCAAATATGGCGAATATTTCAAATATGGAGGTAATGGGGATAAGAAACTATGGCAGTCTTATAGTTCTGGTTTGCTTAGGCATCAATGGTGGAAACTCCCATTGGCGCTCCAGCCCTTGGCAGCATAAAACTAGGCAGGACATGGATAGGCACACTCTCGGGATAGCCTAAGCTGTATGAGCATCATGGATATTCTTTTTTTCATGCAACCACTAATTACCGGGTGGTGAGCAAGACAGATGAGATCCTTGCCCTCATGGAACTTAGGAGAAAACGATAATCAGTAAGGTAATTTTAGGTTGCAATCATGGAACTAGGAGTCTAGAGGCCCCAGACGTATTTTACTGAGGTGTAACATACATGCGGTAAAGTGTACAAATTTTAGAATACAGTCCAATGAATATACACCACTGTATGCTGTTAAGTGTTTGACTGGCTCTACAGGGGGGAAAAAGCCCTGATTGCTGTTTTGCCCATTACCGTGGTGCAAATATTCTCACCATGGTCGATTTCAAGTCACCAATAGTATGTCACTGAATAAATATAGAGTTGGGAAGAGATGCCTACAATTGATTCTTATCAGCTGGTATGAGCCAGCTTGAGTTGGATCAGGTAACCCCCTATATAATGTATAATATACTCATGTACTCAGATCATGATGTGGTACAGTTCCAGCATCCCAGAACTATCTATCATGCCTCCTCACCCAGGGGAGATGTAACTTTTTTGAATTTATATATTTTAAAATTAAAAATGTTAATGTTATACAACATGATGGCTTGGTATAAATATAGATAGTGAAATGAATACTACAGTTATCATTTTGTGTGTAGTTGAGAGCACCTAAAATCTACTCTGTTAGCATATTTCCGGTATTCAACACAGTATCATTAGGTATAGCTATGCTGGTACATTAAATCTCCAGGCTTTTTCATCCTACATAACTGCATCTTTGTACCCTTTGACCAACATCTCCCAAAAGAAAGTTTTGAGAATATTAATCTTGTTGAAAAATCCCTGGATGAGATGTGAACAAAGTCCCCCAGGTCATGGAGGACTCAGGAGAATCTAGAAGGTTGGTGAGGGTGAAGTTCCTTTCTAAGTTTCTAGAAAGTGAAATGTTGAGTGAAATGAGAGATTTTACCCCTTTGAGCCCTAGAGTTCTAAGGGATCCCCAGAGATGCTTTAGGGAGCAGTGATGAAGGGGCTCAAGAGGGGATGGATAAGCCTCAACACCAAACACTTCTTATTCAACTGCAGTGGCTCCACTCTGTTTGTGTTTTATATGGTTCCTGTGCATTTTCATTTGAAGAAAAAGTTCTGCAGCTAAAATTTGTCTGTACTGCCCGGCCAGTTTGGCTCAGGGTTTGAGCATCAACCCATGAACCAAAAGGCCACTGGTTCAATTCCCAGTCAGGGCACATGCCCAGGTTTCAGGTTTGATCCCCAGTAAGGGGGTGCAGAAGGCAGCTGATGTTCCTCTCTCATTGATGTTTCTATCTCTCTGTCCCTCTCCCTTTCTCTCTCTAAAACCAATAAAAATATATTAAAAAAATAAAAAAATAATCTATACATCTCTTATTGCTCCAAATGGTCTCTACAGTGCTAACATGCATTGATTATCTGACCACTATCTGTTCTCACAGATTCTTCACTCTCACAGATTCTTCACTGTACTGGGCTAGGAATAGGATTCCCACTTTGTCAATAGAGTACTTTCTCTATCTCCCTGACCCCTGGCACATACTTCCATCTCAGGCAGCTGCTCCTATGGCAGCTGCTGAGAATGCAGATTCCAGGCCTTTGGGGACTCTGTCATCTCAGAGCTACTTGAGAGCAGGGAGGCCCGTGAAGTTCTCTGGGCAAAAGTGGAAGAACAGGAAAGGGAAGGAAAGTAGGCTAATGTCATCCTTTTCTTCCAACCCAAGTCAGAATGATCAAGGATCCTATAAATACTTGGACTGACTTCAAAGTTGTTCACACATTAGAAAGAGAAAAGCTGTTTTCACATCAGAGAGTTGTCTTGCCTGGCACTCAAAGGTAGACTGTGGTGCTTTCCTGGTGATTGTAAACAATCTCACAGAACCCAACATCAGACAAAACTACTCTATGACTGCAATGAATCAAGGTGAAAACAAGACTTCTTCAAGATCATATCTAAACACAGACAAAAACAAGAACAATATCCAAAGCACAAAATAACCAACTCTCCCCCCTGTCCGGGCTAACTGGATGACTGCTGTTTTTTTTTTGTTTTGTTCTTTGTTTGTTTTTGGTTTTTTTTGGGTTTTTTTTTTTTTTTTTTTTTTTTTTGCCAATTATAGCTTTAGCCTAGGTCTATTCCTGTCTTCTAGATAAGATTTATTAGGATACCCAGTCATAGAATTGCCCCATCTTCCTGACAGCATCAAACCCAGAGCAAAGCCCTGCTTCCTCCCCCAAAACTCCTATCATGAGTCCAACTCCTATGATAATTCATTTCTAACTCTCTCTTACTGAGACATTCCACAGTTCCCCATGGCATGCTTTTGCTTCATTGCAACAAATCCATCATTTAACTTTCTTAAACTAGAAGTTCATTCCTACTGGCATTGGGTAGAGGACATTGGCACACATGTTGTGTTTTCCCCTTTCACAAACCTTGATACAGAAGCTTAAAACAGGAAGTTGTGTGGCTGAGGTGAGGGAAGTTGGCAGGGAGATGAAGGTGGAGGGGCTTTGATGGAGGGCTAGTAGGGAAGCAAGGTTCAAGTCATCAGTTAAATGGGACTTAACGTTTATAGGCCAGGCATTTCTTATGGGGTCTTTGAAGACACATCGCATTCCAGTGAAGTGAGGGATGTGAGCCCCATTTTTACAGCTGAGTAAACAGTTTGAAAGAATGATTCACCAAAGCCACAGATTAAATAGCTAGGATTCTAACTCATGTAGTTAAGGACTGAGTGTTTGTGCACCTCCCCCACAAATTCATATGCTAAAGTGGAGGTATTTGATGGTGGGACCAGTGGGTGGTAATGAGATTTAAGTGAGGGGTCATGAGGGCGGGACCCTTATGATGTGACTGAAGTCCTTATAAGAAGAAAAGAGACACCAGCTCCCTCTCTCCTCCACTTGACCGCACAGTGAGAAGGAGGCTCTCTATAAGCCACGAAGAGGGTTTTCACCAGGGTCCAAATCCATAAGTATCTTGATCTTGGACTTTCCAGCCTCTAGTTGTGAGAAATAAAGGACTGTTGTTTAAGCCATCCAGTCTATGGCTTGTGTTATGGCAGCCTGAGCAGACTAATACATTAGGTTCTGTCTCATTTCAAGGTCTACACCAAGAAAGCCACACTCTTTGATCATCAATTTTTCCCATCTTAATATTTAAAAAAAAATTAAATCCTCATACAAGGATATGTTTTATTGATTTTAGAGAGAGGAAGAAAGCGGGGGTGGGGGAGAGAGAGAGAGAGAGAGGGAGAGAGAGAGAGAGAGAGAGAGAGAGAGAGAGAGAGAGAGAGAGAGAAATTGATCTGGGGATCAAATCCAACCTAGGTACATGCCCTGACCAGAAATTGAACCTGAAACTTTTTTGGTGCATGGGACTCCACTCAAACCAACTGTGACTGTCCTGCATTTAGGGGTGGTCAGCCCTAGGTGCAGCCAGGGTATTTTCTCTGGAGCCTCCCACTCTAGGCAAAACTCGGTCTCCTCAGGAACTGCTAAAACCCACATCTAGCATAACCCTTTCTGACCTTTTCCACTCCATGAAAACTCATCCTCAGACCCCCTGGGCACGCTGATCTGGTAGATCCCAGCCGCCCTGGGCATAGCCCTCTCTCCTCCCGGCAGATTCAGTGGTCCTCTGGAGAGAAACTTCCAGACGCTGCAGCCAGTGGGTGAGGGAGGGTTTCTGAGCAGGTCAGGACCTGACATTCTCTGGGCACCGCTAGCACTAGTAGCCCCTGACTGGATGCCAGTGGGAAGCACCAAGCAGTCTAAGAAATGAGGGAGCCCTCAGCCCAGGGCATTGTGGTGACTTTCCTTCTCAGTTACCCATCTGAGTTAGCTCAGTCTGTGCCTGCCCTTCATAGTTTCCCACAAACCAGTAACAATAATGACAGCAAACAGGGCTTCCTCCATTCCAGGCACTGTGCTGTGGGCTTGGCGGACCCTCTCTCTGCAGGGAGGTGCTGCCTACCCGGGAGCCACCCGTACTCCTCTGTCCCTTGGTGCTCTAAGCTCACTCGGGAGGCCCGTGACACCCAGCCCAGTCCTTCAGGTCCTTCCAGCACTTCTGAGCATCACCCTCCTCCCCCTCTCTGAGCTGCACCCACCCAAGTGTGTATACCTATTATCAGAAGAGGAGAGCAGCCCAGCAGTATGTCACAGGGGTGATAATTACATCCCAAACTCCCATCATGCCGTCTGCTGCTGACCTCTCACCCTTCCTCTCTTTCAATCACCCCTAGCATCACTCACTGTGACAGAGCAGCAGCATAGGCCTGTGACCTGTCAGCCTGGGGACATGACTTATAGGGCCTCGCAGGTGGACAAAGGGAAGGGAGATAGGCCCCATAAATCTCCCGAGTGAATAAAAGAGTAATGGAGTGCGCTCCCTGGGCCTGTGCTAGCACATTCCCGGGCTCCTGTTATTGGGCTCAGAGTTACGGTGATGAGGAAGTGGCCCAGGCTGACATGTGGGTCCCAATCAACTTTGCCAAAGCCAGCAGGCTCCTCAGAAGTCCCAATGTCACGTCCCAGCCCAATGTCCCTGAGGATGGGCAATGGCAGCTGGCTCCTAGGCTGCCTCATCCTACCCCCGGGGAGGAGTGTGTGTGTGTGTGTGGGGGGGAGGGGGTGTGAACAAGAAGGGAGAAAAAAGAAAATCAGCCTTAAGCCAAGCAACCCCTGGCCTGACCCCTCCTTGGGTGGGCCTCTCAGGAGCTTCCTCTGGGCAGGAAATAGGACAGAGCATCACCAGGCCTGGAGCAGCCCCCAATTGCTAGAGAGAGCCTGGAGTGGTGCCCCTGACCTGGTGATAGCTCATCTAGTCAGAAGGCACTGAGGGGATAACCCCATGGGTCGTGTGCAGGACTCAGCAGGGCCTTTCCAAGGTCCATGACTCGCATCTGAGAAGAAATGGAATCTGATGGCCTGAATCCCTGACCTGGGACCTAGCATGTACCACTTCCATGGCTGGACCCAGAGTCAGGATGAGTCAATCATTCTGTAACACACTCATTCATAAGACACCAGCCAGTTCCAAGTCCTTTTTTACCTACTCATCTAACCAAGGGGTTCCATAAGTCAAATATAGCTCCACAGGTGCCTGTCATTTGGTCTGCAATAGTTTTATCAAATTAGAATTCGCAGTTCTTCAGATAGGCTCACCCCCCTTCATGCTTCACAGATACCTGCCATCTCACTTGGTCCCAGTTCTGGTCATTTACATCACCGGCCTCTTCCCCAGAGGAAGAATGACCCTCAAGGAAGTCTCTGCAACCCAGGCCTGGCTCCTCCCTCTTGCAGGTGACTCCTTCTCCACCTCACCACCTTCTTCCAGCCTCTTCCATCTCCCTGGACAGTGAACCAACTTCCTCAAACCCTTTAGAGCTTTTACTGCACCCAAGCCTCCTCAAAACCCCTGAAACAGCAGACAGCACCACCCCGTTTGGGCAGATGGAGAATGTGAGTCAGAGGGGTTAACTGGCTTGGTTTGGACCACTCAGCTGCTCAGTGAAAGAGATGAGAATTCAGAATGGTGTCAACTGTGAAAAGTGGGTCCCAGGTCTCTCCTACCTCTCCCTGGACACCCCATTTGCATCACACACAAAGGGTCTGGTTTGCTATTAAGTAACCACACTGCAGGGCTGGCACCCTGAGCCTACACGCAACTAACATGCCCAGGCCTTCCATCACATGCACTGCCATGTGGCCACCCATGTTCGCTCTGTGTACAATAGAGTTTTTTAAAAACAAAGGTGCATGGTTTTATATGTAACCTTATTAAATCTCAGCTGGATAGTCTCAACCCTGTGATTGCAGTCCACTGAAATTGTCTAACATATGATGGCTCTGGCAGTCCTAAACTATGGACATATGTTTCCTAATTCTATTATTATTATTATTATTATTAATTTTAGATAGAGGAAGGAAGAGAGACAAACATCGATGTTTGAGATAAACAGAAACCAGTTGCCTCCTATCAGCGATTGAACATGCAACCTGGGTATGTGCCCTGACCTGGAATCAAACTCACCACCTTTCAGTGTACAGGACAACAATCCTACCAACTGAGCCACAACTGCCAGGGCCCAAGTCCCTGATTCTGAAAAAGGCTTAATAGAAAATAGGATCAAGAGCAGGGCCTTATGGCTGGCCACTACTTACTCCTTTGAGGCTGACATCAATCCAGTGATCAGACCTCTTTAGTGTGAATAATAATAGCAGCTATCTCCTAAGATTGTTGTGATGATTAAATGAGCTAATATTATAAGGCTCTTAGAACGGGCCTGACACATAGTATTATGAAAGTATTTGCTAAACAAACAGCTGGGGCTTGACCGATCAAGAGAGGTAAACTAAAACTGGGCTATTATTCAACCCACATTTCTATATCAGGCCCCAAGTCTCTATCGAACACCTTCACGAACAAGAATATGGTACTCTGACTGCCCCCCAATCAATCTTACAAAACTGGGGAAGTGAGGTTTGGCTGGTATGAGCAAGGCTGGCCCCTTGTGACCCACGTGCCTTTCTAGGAGCTCAAAATCCATCTATTTGAATAAGCACACTATTCCAAACCATCTGGGGAACATCAATCTCAGTGATGAAGACTGTGTAGCACCACCCATTGGAAACTTGGGACAATACAGAATTATTGTCTCCTTGCAGTCAAAGTTATGACTCAATCAAAAAGAGTACAGTCAATTTCATTGAGGCGCAAAGTGACAATCCCCAAAATCAGGACCCTTTCCTTGATCACTCACCAAGCTAAGCCTTGGCCTCTAGCAGTGGAGGAAGACACGTGTATCAGTTGAAAATAATATGATTTGCAAGTAACAGAATGCTCTGCTACAGTGACTTAACTATAAGGATTTGCACAGACTGCATACCAAGAAGTCCAGAAGCTACAGGCCTTATGATTAGTTTGGCAGCTTAACTATATCAAGGACCCAGGCTCTTCTGGTCCTGTTCCATCATCCTTACCTATTGGTTTGTGCCTCATAGCCACAAGGTGGCTGCAGCAGCTCCAGGCATCATGGCCTTCTTTGAGGCATAAAGAAAGGGGAAAGATCAGCACCATGAATTCTCTTCTCCAAGCTTGTCCTATGGGGAAGCAAAATATACACTGAGTGTGTAATAACCTGGCCCAGTGCATGAATTCGTACATGGGTGGGGTCCAGCCAGCCTGGCCATGGGGAGGGGACATGGGTGGTTGGCCAGCCTAACTGATGGTCAAATTCTTGGTCAAGGGGACAACATTAGATCTTTTATTATACAGGATATACACTGAGTGGCCAGATTATACATTCAGAGATCATAATAATCTGGCCACTCAGTGTATTTTGTAGACATTCCCATTACATTTCTCCTTTATTGTTCGCCAGAAGAAGTTCACATGCTACATCTAGCTGTAAGTGAAACTAGGAACGAGAGCATCTATACTATAAAGTAAGTGGTGACAGGGAGAAGTGGTTAGGATTGGCTGTGGGGTGGTCAACCAACAAGGATGACCACAGCACCCTTGGCAAGATTGTAGTCCTACTTGTCCATCATCTCTCAGCCCAGATGTTAGCACTGGAAATAACTCTGAATTCACCTTGTTCAACTCCTTCATTTGGCTATGATAAAACAGAGGCCAAATGAGAAGGTGTTAGTAGCTGAACAGTATCTTCATCCATAAATGAGAGTAACAATATGTTTTAGTCAGAATCGAGCTTCTCCAGAGGAAAAATGACAAATATAGAGAGAGGAAGAGAGATTTAGAGCAACTAATTTTAATGTATTGGCTCATGTAATTAAGGGAGCTGGCAGGTCCAAAATCTGTAGGGCAGGCTAAAAGTCTAGAAATCCAGGTAAGAATTGCTGCTGCAATATTAAGTCTCAATTTTGCAGAGAAGAAAGCTGGAAACTTGGGAGGGATTTCTAGATTAAGGTTTTGAGAATTTCATCTTTGGGAAACCTCAGTCTTAAGGCCTTCAACTGATTGGATGAGGCCCACCCACAGTATAGAGGGCAATCTGCTTTATTCAAAGTCTACTGATTTAAATGATAATCATATCTAAACAGCAACACCTACAATGGTGCTTGACCAAACAATGGGGTATCATATCCTCGCATCAATTATTTATGATGATTAAGTAATACTTATAAAGCCCTTAGAACAGAGCCTGGCACAGAGTAGCACCATGGAAGTGTTTGTTAAATAAGTAAATATATTTTTTTAAAAAGCAAACTAACAAACTGAGGCTTGAACCAGCTCTTCTACCATCATGGTTTCCAAACTGTGGGCTAAGGTGCCCTGGACACTGAAGCACACAAGTGGGAAGTTTAAAATTGTCCAGGTAAACAGCATTCTACATCTGTCAGACCACGAGAATGACTAACTGGAGGGAGCTCACCGTTTCAACATTATATCACATTACATTCTTTGCAATAGTGTCAGATCCTTAAGAAGCTGGGTTTTCAGTAGTTGCTGTGATTTAAAAAAAAAAAAAAAATCAATATGGAACTAGGAATGAGGCCAGTGGAGTACAACCTGATTCCAAAGTATAAGAAGGTGCCCAGCCAGTATGGCTCAGTGGTTGAGCATTGGCGCATGAACCAGGAGGTCATGGTTCCATTCCCAGTCAGACCACATGCCCAGGCTGTGGGCTCAATCCCCATTAGGGGGCATGCAGATGGCAATGGATTGATGATTCTCGGGCTGTGGGCTCAATCCCCATTAGGGGGCATGCAGATGGCAATGGATTGATGATTCTTGGGCTGTGGGCTCAATCCCCATTAGGGGGCATGCAGATGGCAATGGATTGATGATTCTCGTTCATCATTGATGTTTCTCCCTCTCCTCTCCCTTCCTCTCTCTGACATCAATAAAAACATTTTTTAAAAATTGCTACAGTGTGAGAAGGTATGTAGTGCCCAACAAGCACATACACATCCATTGGTATATAATTGGGGTTAACAATAGAATAAGCCAAAACCGGTGTGGCTCAGTGGATGAAGCGTCAGTCTGCGGACTTGGGGGTTCCGGGTTCGATTCTGGTCAAGGGCATGTGCATTGGTTGCGGGCACATCCCTGGTGGGGGATGTGCAGGGGGCGGCTGGTCAGTGTTTCTCTCTCATCAGTGTTTCTGGCTCTCTGTTCCTCTCCCTTCCTCTCTGTAAAAAAAAATCAATAAAATATATTAAAAAAATAAAATAAAATATTTTAAATGTAAATTTATATGTATTATTCTTTCAAATGGGTCATGTGAAACTATAAATACTTAAGATGTTTGGGCCCAACTCCTTAATAAACAAAACTTTTAGGTATTTCCTTCAACCAAGGGGTATCATGAAAAAATTACTGAGATGCTAACAGCGCCATAAAAAGTTCGGGAACCTCTGCTCTTTCTTCTCTACACACGTCCCGTTATGGCGTCCAACACTTGTCCACATTCAAACGTCCTGAAAGACGACGGGCAGGGTAAGGCGTTTGTGAGGCTTCATTCACTCCGTGATTAAATACTTATCTGTCGGATGCAGGGCCTGCTCTCTGTGCTGGGGCAGAGCAGTGAGCACCCGGAGCGCCCTTCTTCATGAGCACCTCAGTGGGCGGGGAGAGCAGAGGGCTGTGAAGGCCACCGCTGCTGACAGTGACTGACCAGGGGCTGGCAGGTGTGTGCGTCACTGTAGAGGGGGCTGAAACTACAGGATCTCCAAGAGCAATCAAGCCAAGTTGTGGGTGGGGCATCCAGGTGAAACCAGGAGTTGGGGAGGTGGACCAGTGGGTCACCTTTCCTAGCTCTAGGGCCAAACCCAAACCCGGGGTCCCTTTCCTCTCTTCGGCAGCGTCTGGATGCTAAACAGAGTTCCCTCCATCATCCCTCCACCATCCCTGACCCCCACCCCAGGTGGGGTCAGCCGAAGGGCTCCATTCTTGCTCAGAAAGGGGTTGTCACGCAGTCCAGCAGCAAGAGAAAGGAGAGAGAGACCCTCCCTCCCCAACCTCACCAGCTGGGCTAGTGCACAGCCTCCTACCCTCCCCCCATCTGCCGTTTAACGATGATGGAAGCTGCTGTCAGTGCGTGGCGACAGTAATAAACACTCTTCTTAATAACACAGGGTGTACCTCTTATTAAAATGAATGGACTCCCACGGCGCAGCCTGGGGCCGCGCGGCTGGCAGCCAGCCGGGACAGCAGCCCTCAACTGAAGCAGTTTATCGCTGTAATTACTGGCAGGACCACGCAGTGGGGGCTTCTGGGCAGGCTGGGAATGGGTCCAGGCCCAGGCCAAGCTCAGAAACACACCCACCCAGTCAGAGATGCCCCCACGGAGATTCCAAGGTCCCCCAAGACCTCACACCCAGGAATACACCTTTCCACATCCAAAGGGACATCTACCTATCTATCCAAGGGTATGCAGGCACAACTGGAGATGACACACAGACCCTGATGGGGACCCATGTGTGCCCGATGTGGCAAAAGCAGCAAGAGAAACCGCCACGCCCTCAGGGATGGCCCAGCGCCATAGGTCCAGGGAGAAACTGGGTTATGCACATCGGTAGGGGCAGGGCACAGACACAGAGCTTCTGGGGAGCCAGGACCAGGAATGACCTGCTTGGCAGGGTTTGAGGTCATGGAGACATAGGACCCTACGGAGACCCCAAGGTGAAGGACATCACAGAATCATTGGTATATGCTCTCCTGGCACCATGGCATTTAACAAATCAAATCCATCATTTTAAGAGTCGTGATTTAGTTTGTTAAAGGAATGTATGAATGAATGAATAAATGAATCATTTTAATACGCAGTTTTGCAGGGGAACATGCTAAAGCATGAGGACCTTCTGAGATTCACACATAGGTGCATACATGCACACAGGAGCACACATACCCAGGTACATGCACATGTGCACAGACATGCACTCACCTCTGTCATACCCCTCTCTCTGCTGGCTCAGTCACAGGGCCAGAAACAAACATACTGTCTTTAGCTCACACACATGACTGTGAGACCACTCCCCCATCAAAGACCCTGCCTTTTCAGGTAAGTTTCCTCTTGAGAAGTGAGGGACAGGTGTCTGTGAGGACCCAAGAGAAGGTGAGACGAGGGACACTGGGGGACTGCGCAACCTTTCTCCCTTGTGGCCCTGACTGAGGGCCCTGGCAGCCCAGCCTGCCTGTGACTATGCTGAGGCCCCAGCAGGTGGAAGCCCTGCCCTCCTTCCACAGAGCCCAGTGTTTCCTTGACCACAGAGACATGGAGGTCCCCGGAGACTGTTCAGAAGGAGGGCCCTTCCCACAAGGCACGGTTTCCAACTCTATTCTTGAAGCCCAGGAGGACACAGTGGGAGGGGCTGAGAGAAAGTCCATGTGTCTATGTGTGTATCTGTGTGTGTCTGTGAATATGCACATGTCTCTGTGCACGTGTCTCTGTGTGTGTGTGTCTCTGTGAATGTGTCTGTATCTCTGTGTATGCATGTGTCTCTCTGTGTGTATGCATGTGTGAATGTGTATGTCTCTGTGTGTACATGCATGTATGTGTGTATGCATGTGTAAGTGTAAGTGGATGTGCCTGTGCCTGTGCCTGTGGTGCAGGGAGGACTGGATTTCCAACCTCCCAGTCAGAGCAACTTTCCTTTTCCATCCCAATACTGGAGCTTCACCAACGAATTTGCCCGAAGGGTTCTACTGCTTGCAAATATACAGAAATTGAAAACCACCCAATACTCCTGAGACCCTGAAGGTACACTTTGCTCATCTCAGTCAAGCTAGGCAACACCAGAAGCTGTGGAAATGAGGTTTTTCAACCCCTGAAATGCTAACAAATCAGTCTTTTCAAGCCTTCACTGAGCACTTCCTCTGCCAGGTCTGGGCCATGTCATCTAATTCTTACAGGAACCCTATTGTGGTCTTCACTCTGAAAAGGAACAACCAGATAGTAAGTAACAGTACAGAGTTCACACCTGGGCCGCCTGGCCCGAGCCCTTTCCCATCAGTACACAACATTGTCCTTGGAGGTAGCAGATGCATGAACCTGACCACATGAGCCTGCCCTGCATCCAGCTGAGCTAAGCAGCATGGTGCTCTGGAAGTTATTCCTTATGAACAAGGTGCTGAGTGGCAGGATGCTCTCACACTACCTCCTTCGGGGGAAGGGGATCTGCAGCAGGGAGCTGGCCCCATGCCTTCCTTGGCCATGGGGCTGCACTTCCAAGTACAATTAGAACTACACTGGATTTAAAAACCGGAGATGCACAACACGGACGAACCTTGAGGACATTGTGCTAAGTGAAACAAGCCAGTCACAAGAAAGTAAGTCCTGCACTTCCTACTCATGTGAAGGACCTAAAATAACCACATTCACAGAGTTCCTGTTGGGAGAGATGAAAAGGCTTCTGGAGGTTGGTTGTCCAACAATATACATATACTCAACACTGCTGAACTGTACACTTAAAAACAGTCAAAATGGTTATGATGTTACGCGCATTTTACCACAAGTGCAAATGGAATGGAGGGGTTTGGAACAGTTAGGCCCGTGGGACGTGACCCCAGAGAGGGCAGTAGGGGGCCTAGGTGTTAAGGCCTCAGCATCTGTCCCCAGCATCCCTGCAGCCTCCACACACCTCAACTCTTCCCAGATTCCTCCTGAAGGTCAGCCTTCAGTGAAGTACAGCACTGCATCTGCCTCTCCATAATTAGCATCCCTCCCTCCTTTCCCCTCTCTCTTTCCCCAGCTTCACCCCTCCCCGCAGTGTCTCAGAGGTGACTTGCCCTCCTCACCTGAGCCACAGTTTTAAGCAGCTGGCTTCCTCTGATTTTGTGTTGCCACTACACTTAGCCTGGCTCCAAACCATGGCCACCACCTCAGTCCAAGTGAGAGCAGAGCCGGTTCAAACCCGCAGTTCCCATCACAGCTCAGATGGTTCCAGGGCCAGCTTTTGGGAGTAGGTGATGAGGGGGCAGGTCCAGAATTATAGAGACACTAGTGATCATATAGAGACACGATGTGCATTTGGTGGAAAGGGTTCTATATCCATTTTCTCATTTCGTGCTCTCAACAAAACTATGATAGTAGTAGCCCCAATCGACAGATGATGAAACCGAGACTCTGAATGACGCCACAAGTTGCCCACATTCCAAGTTTTTAACCTCTGAGCCAAGCTGCTTCCATTGCTGCTAAAGGAGCTTGCCCCCGATCCCTAGGGATCCCTCCCATAAGGAAAGAGATCAGCAACCTCTTTTGAGAAGTGGGATAGGGATAGTAATGGTCTCTGCATTTCATTGGCAGCTGTGATGACTGGAGTGGGGAGGGAGGGCTGGGCTGGGCGGAGTGGGGGAAGAAGGGTGTAGCAAAGGCTGCCTATCTAATGGACAGGTTGGCCACTGGGCACCCACAGTGGAGCCAGGGCCTAAGGACAGCCCGGGAGACAAGATTTGCGATGAACCCCACTTAGGACCCCTTCGATATTTGTGTCCAGGTGGCTTCAGAGGAAACCTTGAAAGGAACAGGACACTGGAAGGAGGACGTGGGCTGGGGTAGGGAAAGGGACAGCCTCACCAATTCTGGGTTGGCCATGATGGCACCAATAACGAAGGTGCCGTGTTTCAGTGCCCGCTGTGAACCAGGCACCCGCTCTGGTCTTCCACATCCTGTTCCTAAAACTGTGATCCACCAGCATCGCTGGGAGTGCATCAGAAATGAAGGCTCTCAGGCTCCGCGCCAGACCTGCTCAGTCAGAACCTGCGTTTTAAGAAACTCCCCGAGTGATTCGCGGGCGCTTCACAGCTTGTACCACTCAGTCCCAATACAGCATTCTCAGGAAATGGCTTGTTCGTTGTCCAAAGTCGTGGGTAGGAAATGGCAGCTTCGGAATTCCAGCCCAGGTTAGCATGGCTTCACATCCAGAGGGGAGGCTTAGGAACTGAATCTCGAATTCTGAGCTCTTGATTATTTTTAAATATATATATTTTTATTGATTTCAGTGAGGAAGGGAGGAGAGAGAAATAGAAACCTCGATGATGAGAATCACCGATTGGCTGCTTCCTGAATGCCCCTACCCTGGGGATCGAGCTCACAACCTGGGTATGTGCCCTGATCAAGA
Organism: Pipistrellus kuhlii; assembly: GCF_014108245.1. Classification (NCBI taxonomy): domain Eukaryota; kingdom Metazoa; phylum Chordata; class Mammalia; order Chiroptera; family Vespertilionidae; genus Pipistrellus; species Pipistrellus kuhlii. Next base: position 10,763,027 of record NW_023425404.1, read on the forward strand.
ATTGAACCATGACCTCCTGGTCCATAGGTCGATGCTCAACCACTGAGCCATGCCGACTGGGCTGAGCTTATATTTTAACCATCTCCTCCCTCAGGCTGCCCAGCAGGACACTTGAAGCTCCCATGGGGGAGAGAGTTACTCAAGGGCTGCTCTGGGGCCTCAGCCTTACGCCACCCCCAACCCAACTGGGGATTCCCGCACTTGGGCATTGCAGCCCCATGAGCCTGCGCAGGGCAGCTCCGTGTGGGAGTTGCCTTCTCCCTCTGGGAGCTCCAGCCTGGCCCTCAGGCAGCCCCAGGCCACCAAAGGGGCAGCTGAGGGCCTCCCGATTAGCCCAGCTCCCATGAGCCAGAGACATCCTCTCATCTGCCCAGTGGCTGGGGCAGCAAAGTGCCCCCCACTCCCTAGGGAGGCCATGAGCCATGCCCCTCTCCACCAGCAGCGTCCCTGCCCCTGGGGCTGGGGCCCACGGTGCTTCTCATTCCAGACCCCTCAATCTTTCCAATTAGCTGAGATTGCAGGTTCAGAGCACAAACATCGCCACCTGTCACTGCGGCTGCACATCAGCCTTCAGCTGGGAATGGTCTCGTCTCCTTCAATCCATCACGCAAGGTTTCTATCGCTCTCACTCGGAGACCACTCTGTAAGCCCTCCCCCCAGCGCCTGGCCCAGGGGACGCTGCACTGCCAGGGGGGAGAAGAGGGTGGAGTACTACCACCCTGAGCTGAGGGCAGGGACCCCTCAGCACTGAGCCCAGCACCTGGAAACCTGGCCTCGCCACAGCGCAGGCCTGTTTCAGATCCAGAGGCCTCCCCACACTCCTAAGCCCAGGGATCCATGCTGACTGTGATTCAAATGGTAGATCGCAGGCTGGGCTGAGGCACCCTCCCCCAGTGCATGAATTTGGTGCACCAGGCCTCTAGTATTATGTAACATGAAATGATACTATACTATATTATTTTGTTCACCTTTCAGAGCAACTGAGTAGCTCAAGGCTACAGTTAGTCAAAGGGAAGGACTGAGTTTAGGGCCCAGGTGTTCAATCTCTTTGTCCAGGGCCCTTCTAGTCAGGCTCAGGCCAAGGCAGGGCCAAAAGAGGTTGGTCCCACAAACTCTTGTGTTTCTTGGTTTGGACTGAGTACCCCTCCCCCAATGAGATGGGTCCCTGTGCCCTTTGGAATTCTTACATTATGTCTACATAGGTCCAACCCCACTCTAACCCTGTGATGTTCTCGGCAGCCCCAAAGACAACCGCATTTCTTTCTTCTCATTCTACCCACAGGGAGACTCCATCAGCCCCCATCCCACCTTCAGTCTCTCCACCAGCACTTCGCCCACCTTCCCAAGCCCGGCAGACAGGATACATGTCAGGATTCATTAACTTCCTTACCTAGAAAACAGAACAGTAAAACAGTCTACTTTCTAGGACTTTTCAGTTCACTCCTCCAACAAATATTTGAGCAACCTACTACCCTGTTTCCCCGAAAATAAGACAGTGACTTATATTAATTTTTTCTCCCAAAGTTGCGCTAGGTCTTAGTTTCAGGGGATGTCTTATCTTTCCATGCACTAGGTCTTATTTTCGGAGGATGTATGTCTTATTTTTGGAGAAACACGGTATGTGCCAAGCACTATCCTTGGAGTTGGGGACACAAGAGAGGGCAAGACAGACATCGAGTCCCTGGGCTCACAAAGCCTTCGACGGGGCAAGGGGGCAATAACCAAGTAAACCAAGGAGGCAGATAGAGATGTGGTGGTGCCATGAAGAAGATAAGCAGGAGGATAAGATAAAGGGCAACCAGTTAAAGCTGGGAGGTGACTAATTTAAATGAGAAGATCAGAAAATATCTTTCTGAGGAGGTGGCATGTGAGCTCAGACTAACGTGCATGTGAAGATCTAAGGCAGTGCACTCAGGCCGAGGGACATGCAAAGGCCCTGTGGCAGGAAAGAGCTTGGCAGGCACAGGAGGGAGCAACCAGTGTGGTTTGATAAGAGAGCCTGCTGAGTGAGGCCACCGTGAGAGAAAAGTATGCTCCAACACAAGTTCTGATGAGCAAGGCTCAGGAACTAGCAGGTGGAAATTAGGGCCTCCTGCCATACAAGTCCTCCTTCAGACCAGTCCTCACTGCAGCTGGCTCAGGGGCAATCAGAAGTGAACCCTGAGCTGCTGAACTGGAAGCAGAACCCTGGGCCAGCCAGGTTACTCTAGCCGGGCAAGCTCAAACTCTGGAGATGGGGGTTCTTTGTAGGAGGGGAAGAGTTCATCCCCTCTTAGGCCCCGGAGGTGTTGGGAAGGGGTGCCACTCTCATTCCTGGCAAGGTAGGCCTGACAATGCCCTTGGGGGGAAGAAACATCTGGGGTGCCAGCACCCGCTCAGCAGCCTCAGGGTATTTCTGCCTCGGGACTACACTCACAGAGGAAGACTGACCCCTAGTGATGGATGCCCTGCAGAGTGCGGCTGCCCAGCTGGGTGCCACCAGGCCCGTTTCCAAAACCCAAAGCAGGCAAAGATGGGCAAGGCTGCATGGGACATGGGAGCCTCAAGGCGACCGGTGGACCTGAACCTGGAGCACAGGCTGATCTCCGAGTGTGGGGAACAGCCTGGAGCACCATAAGGGTGTTAGCTAGGACCAGAAGCTCTCATCAGAGTCCAGGCTCAGACTCTCGTTGACTGACACCCTCCCAACCTCAGCTGCCCCTCCGGGGCTTTCCAACATTTCCAGGTGTCTCACATAAGACTCTGAGGTAGGTATTGGTCTCTCCATTTTAGAAATGAAGATGTAGAGGCACATTCAGGGATGAGCCTAGATTTAAGTCAAGATTGGTCAAATCCAAAGTCCACCACTTCCCACCATGCCTCACACTTCCTGTGCCTGGGCCTCATCAGCAAACCAGCACTTCTCAGGAAACTGGTGAGCTTCTGGGACATGGCCGGCCTTCAGGGGTTCTATTGGGACTCATGGTATAGGAGGCAGAGCCAGCTCAAGGCATGTGAGCAGGAAACTGTGTGCATAGGGTCCATGCATGTACAGAGTCTGTGTACAAAGGATCCATGAGCATGCAGATTCTGTGTGTGTGCAGGGTCTGTGTGCACAGGGTCCATGCATGTGCAGTCTATAACATATGTAGGATTTGTGTGCACAGGGTCCTTGTGTGTGTAGAGTCTGTTTATGCAGGGTCTATGTGCACAGGGTTCATGTGTGTGCAGTCTCTGTTTAGGATCCATGCACGCAGGGTCTGTGCATGTACAGGGCCTGTGCGTGTGCATGCAGGATCTGTATGCACAGAGTCCATGTGTGTAGGATCCATGTGCACAGGGTCCATGTATATATAGGGTTTCTGTGTGTGCAGGATCCATGTACACAGGATTTATGCATGTGCAGAGTCTGTGTGTTTGCAGGATATGTGTGCACAGGATCCTTGAGTGTGTAAGGTCTGTGTGTACAGGATTCATGTGTGTGCAGTTTCTCTGTGTGTAGGATCCATGTGCACAGAGTCCATGTATGTACATAGACTGTGTGTGTGTGCGCAGGATCCATGTGTGTGCAGGAGCTGGCTTGGTCAGCACAAGCGATGGGCCTCCCTAGCCCTACCAGGCCTCCTCTTTTTGTTCTTGTGGAGAAGCTTGCTGACCCTCACCTCGGGATCTGGGGAAGAGGAATAGGCAGACATCCAATGTGCCCCTGTGAGGGGTGTCCTGTTCATTTATATTGCCATCTGCCCAACGGAAGAACCTGATGGTTAAAAAGACCCTCCGGGGTCCATGAGGTCAATCTTCTCTACACCAGCTGTGTGTGGGGGTCCGTGGGGAGGAAGGGGAGATTGCCTCCACTGGGGGTGACTCTGCTCCGTCAGGACTTTCCCTTCCAATCTGGGGTACCCATTGGTCACAGAAAGCTCCTCTTTATGCTATGCTGTCATGTGCCTCCACTGAACTTTGAACCATCGATTGTAACTTTCTTCCTAAGGTCACACAAGTTAAATGCATGGAACCTTCTTAGGACACTTTTGAACACACCTACTGCAAACTTCTCTGCGGGACAGCAGTCCCGGCTGCTTCCACCATTCCGTAGCAGTCACCTTTCTACATCCTCTCATCCTGCTCCACTCCCATCAAAGGCCTCTCCGACTCACATCACTTTCCAGACGCTGGAAAATTATATGTGAGAGTCATTATAATAAGAAAAAAACTTGGAAAATCCACGAACATAACACAATTATATACTACGTGTTCCTATAAACTAGGAAAAAAGATTGGAATCAATCACTTTAGAAAAAGCTGAAATAGCATGATTTCTCATGTTTGTTGATTCAGCTGACCCTGTGCACACAGACCCTGCTGTCCCAAGCTTTCAACAACAAAAAAGTCTAAATTATCTAATCAATACATAGTCGCTTAATGAAAAGAGCTATGGTAATGATTATAACCTGCATGTCTTTTCCATATGAACAACTATAAACCTAGCTACTAACTCAAAAGAATGTCATAGTAAACTTATTTTGCACATTCCTGTATATTGAGCACTTATTACGTGCCAGCCAATGTTCTAAGCCCTTTATAATTCATTTAATTCCACAACTACCCTATAGATCAAGGGTGGGAACAATTTTTTTAAAAAAATCTTTATTGTTGAAAGTATTACACAGGTTCTCTCTCCCCCCCCACACACACCCCATTAACCTCTTCCAGCCCATTCCCGTCCTTCTTCCCCCCATCCCCAGGCCCTCACCACCCCATTGTCTGTGTCCACAGGCCATGCATATATACATACATGTTCATTGGTTGAATTCTTCCCACCCACCCTCCCCTGCCTTCCCTCTGAGGTTCAACCGTATAGAAGTGGGAACCTTTTGCTGCCAAGGGCCATTTGGATACTTATAACGTCATTCAAGGGGCCATACAACATTATCAGCTTAAAAGTTAGCCTGCTATATCTGGTGAGACATTTATAATAACTAGCTCACCCCTAATGCCTTGGCAGGGCCAGGCTAGATGATTTCTAGGGCCTTATACAGCCCAAGGGCGGACATTCCCCTGCTGCAGAGTAAGGGTTTTATCATTTCCATTTCACAGGTGGCAAGAAGAAGACATAAAAAGGTTGCCCAATGTCTTAGAAACATTTGGCTGCGTTGAGATCCAAATCTGGGCAGCCTGTGCTCTGACCATTGTGCAAGGCAGCCCGAGGCAAGGGCAGTGGGTCTGGGAGCCTGAGAACAGATGCTATTTGAAGTGCCAGGACTGAACAGGTGGCTCAGGCGGATGCATAGAGAGAAGAGAAAGGAAAGAGGGCTGAGGTCTAAGCCCTGGGCATCTAGCACTCAGAGATGGAGCAGAGCCTGCAGACAGCAGAGAAGGAGCAGCCGAGGACAACGTGGGAGGGAAACCAGAGTCTGCGTTGTCATGGCAACCAAGGGGGAGGCTGACTCAGGAAGGAGGGAGAGGTCAGTGGTCACCTGTGTCAAATGCTGTGGAGAGGCCAAGTAAGGTGACCACAGAGAAGTGACATTGGAGTTGACAGCAAGGCAGTGGGGAATCCCTGGTGACCTAGAAAAGAAGTTTCAGTAGCATAGAAGCTCAGAAACTTCACTGGAGCAGGCTGAGAGGAGAATGTGAGAAGATCAAGTACAGATGGTAAGTTTAGTTGGCTTTGAGGTGCAGGGAAAAGAGAAGTAGGACACAAATCCAAATATTCCCCCATGCACTAACCTTGTGATCTTAAACAAGGGGTCTAACTTGGCCGAGCCTCAGTTTCCTCATCTGTAAAATGGGGATGCTGTTAATATATACTTTACAGGACTACGGTGAGGAATCCAACGAGAGACAAGAGAATGCTAGAAAACCACAAAGTCCTGTGAAGAGATAAGACACTGCAGGGCCCTTGAATGGCTTCCTTCCAGAGGAGTCGTGATTGGCTCCCCCCTCTTTTTCTGCTTTAACCATCTGTCTCTTCAATCTGAAATCTGTTCCGCCTGACCCTTAGCTGACCAGAGCCTTCCCTCTCCCTTACCCTGCCACAGCCTCCTCCTCACCATCCTGGCTGGGCTCTGGGGGCTCAGATGAATATGTAAATATCTCCCCAGCCAGCTGGTGTCTGCCTCCCAGAAACACATGTTCCAAAGCCCCTCTGCCTCACCGGGGATGTGGGCCAGAGCCACCGCCAGCTCCACAGCTCAGAGAGGACACCTGGCTGGGCAAGGAACACCACAGCCAGCAGATGGGCAAGGCCTGCTAGGCACAGGCAGAGGGGGCAGGGGATGTGCATGGGCAAGGGCACCCACTAGTGGGCCGGATGCAGGGAACGAAGTGCCAGGCGCATGCCCGCTCACTGCAAGGGAGCACTGACTGGGGGAATGCACTCATCCCTACTGACCCAGCCAGGGGCTCCGTGGTAAAATTTTAAGGCCTCCAAAATTCTACTGGGTTTTGCAAAATTAGCCTTGCCTACATTAACTAAATAAAGTAAACACTTAAGACCTGAAAAGGTATCAAGAATAATACTCATGTAAAACTCTTATACATTCACCCTCCAGCTTAAGAAATTGCACATGCTGTTTCATACAAATTCAAGGGATGCACATGTTGAAATCATACAAATCCAAGGGAAGGCCCCCAGGCACCTCTCTCCACGTGCACCTCCTCCCCCAAGGGAACCACTGTACTGAATTCAGTGTTTATGGTCCCTGCATATTTCCTTAGACTTACAATGTACGGTTGTCTTGCACATTTTGACTTTCTATGTAAATGGCCACCACACCGTTTCTCTTCTTTTGCAGCTTGCTTGTTTGTCCCCACGCTATAATCATAGGATTCAAGCATGCTGACAAACCACTCATTGTAATGGCCAGCTTGCCCATATGTTTCCTAGAACCCAGATCCCTAAACAGAGAGCCCTGTCTGTGGCACTGAATCTCTGTTTCTCCCAACCACCAAGCCCAGGCACAGGCTCCGCTGGAAATCCAGCAGGAAATCTCAAGCGATAGCCTTCAAGCTGGGGCCTGTTTGTCTTTGCAGCTGATGGGCCTGTGAAGATCACGGGGAAAGAGGCCTCAGTAGAAATCTCTGCTTCTGCACAGTAAGGTTAGAACTGTGGTCGGCAAATTGCGGCTCTCGAGCCACATGCAGCTCTTTGGCCCCTTGAGAGTGGCCCTTCCACAAAATACCACGGCCTGGGCGAGTCTAGTTTGAGGAAGTGACGTTAGAAGAAGTTTACGTTTAAAAAATTTGGCTCTCAAAAGAAATTTCAATCGTTGTACTGTTGATATTTGGCTCTGTTGACTAATGAGTTTACCGACCACTGGGCTAGAATAATGAGCTGGCTACAACAGGGCTGATGATCGCCATCATCACCATCACCACCACCATCATCATTATCACCATCATCATCATTAGTCACACAACACACACCATGTGCCACGGGCCACTCCAAGCACATTAAACGTATTGAGTCATTTAATCCTCACATAATCAATTCCATGGGGTAAATGCAGTTGTTTTCTAAGCGAGGAAACTGAGGCACAACAGGTTGAAGTAAGTCGCCAAAGGCACCAATTATAGAACCAGGACTTGAACCTGCGTGAACCATAACACTAATGCCGCATGGTGCCTCCCAAGTTTCACCAAGTGTGCCCCTCCCCATCTCTGGGCCCCAGGGGTTAGTGTCTCCTGTAGGCTACCAGCCCCGCAGCCTGAGGACACAGCGAAACCTAGTGCCCCAGGAGCCCATAAAAGCCTCAGGTACAGACAACAAAGGAACAAAGATGTGGGGCCCAGAGGCCTTCTCTCTGGTCCTGGCATAGGCCTCGGTGAACCCGCTTCCTGAGAGCAGGGCACTGGGACCCCAGGAGAGCCATGGAATTGCCTGTTTAGAAACAATGGGCCTCCTTCTGCTCATCTGGAAAGTGGGTTGATGGAGTGAGAAGGAATCAAGATTTTGCAGCTAAATGTGTTTTTTTGTTTTGTTTTGTTTTGTTTTTTTAAAGATCTCTTCCAACTCTCAAGTTATAAGACTCTACTATGTATACCAGTTAATAATGCGGATTTTTTTTCCAATAGATGGAGTTACACATATGTTGATATATATGCAATTTGATACGTATGCTATTTTGTTGTATTGACAGCAAGCTTCAAAACTTCATATGTCAAATTTGCTGAAGGTGTTAAACATCATAGATATTTTTATGCTTAAAAAAGTCAAATTTTGGAGAAACCAAGATGGCGGCATAGGGTAGACACCCGAATGCAGCCTACCACAACAAATTTGAATTTAGATCTGGAAAACAGGGGAGGCATTGCCCTGAAGCGCTGGACGGCTAGCTGAGAGGAGGCTCTGCCATCTGGGAAGGAGAGAGAAGGTAACCTGAACCTCAGGAACTGTGAAGGTACGGAGAACCGTGTGTGTGAAAAGGCGCTGGCTTACTCCTGGTGCGCAGAGAGGAAGGGCCAGACCAAGATTGCTGCTGGTTACTCCTGGCATGCAAAGAGGGTGGGCCGGGCTGAGTTCACTATCGGCTTACTCTCAGCGCACGGAGAGAGTGGACAGCTAATGCGTGGCTGGCTTTCTTGTTCAAGAGGAAAACAGAATCACCCTATTGCTCTGATAGACGGCCCCAGACAGGGAGAGGCCAGACTGTCAGGCAGTGGGCAGAGATCTCTCGGAGGTGTGTGAAGCCAGTGGCCATTACTGCGGGACTTGGGAAGGAGCTGAAGGGAAAACAAAGTTTGTCTGCACCAACCAGAGACTCCGCCCCATCTGTGGCTGAGCACAGAAGCTCTCCCAGAGGCTGGCTTTCCCTAAGGAGGGACTAGCCTGAATCCAAAGCTTGTCTGCGCCTTTACCAAAGAGGGGCACGCGCCTGCAACCAATCTTCCGAAACTCTCCACGAACAGGACTTTTCTAAGGCGAGACTGACAGGGAACCAAATATTGTCTGCACCACCCTGAGACCCCGCCCTGTGGAGTACAGAAGCCCTCCTAGCTGAGACACTGCTGATCCTCACAGCCAACTGGCTTGGAGATCAATGCTTCCCAGTGATACCAACAATAAGCAAGGCTTAACAACAATACTGCACACACAGCCCACAAAAGGCTACATCAAGACTGTCCACTGCAGGTAACTGGGGAGGCTGTGCTACTGGGCTCTACCAGAACACCTAGCACACAAAGCTATTCCATCAAATCATGGAAACAACTAAAATGCAGACAAGAGGAAGGACACAAAGGAAGGAGATGGAGGAAAAGAAAAGATTGGACATTGAGTTCAAAACTACAGTTATAAAGTTATTCAACAATATCCTAAAAAAGGCCGATAAAATAAATGAGACCTATGAGGATATGAAAAGGGAGCAACTAGAAATAATAAGGGATCAACTAGAAATGAAGAAAACATTATCTGAAATAAAAAAATATTATACAAAGTCCTAAAAACAGACTGGAAGATTGCAAGAATCAAGACAAAGATTTAGAACACAAAGAGCCAGAGGACATGCCTCCACAGAAGCAAGAAGATAAGAGAATCCAGAAAGTTGAAGATAGTGTAAGAAACCTCTGGGACAATTTCAAGCGAACCAACATCAGAATTATGGGGATTCCAAAGAAGAGAGAGAGCAAGATATCGAAAGAATACTGGAAGAAATAGTGACAGAAAACTTCCCCCACCTGCGGAAAGAAATAGACTTACAAGTCCAGGAAGCCCACAGAACCCCAAACAAAAGGAATCCAAGGAGGACCACACCAAGACACATCATAATTAAAATCCCAAGAGCAAAAGACAAAGAGAGAATATTAAAAGCAGCAAGAGAAAAGCAGGTAGTGACCTATAAAGGAGCACCCATAAGATTGTCAGCTGATTTCTCAACAGAAACCATGCAGGCCAGACGGGAATGACAAGAAATATTCAAGGTGATGAATAACAAGAACCTACAGCCAAAAATAATCTATCCAGCAAAGCTATCACTCAGAATCAAAGGACAGATAAAGAGCTTCACAAATAAAAAAAAGCTAAAAGAGTTCATCACCACCAAACCAGAATTATATGAGTTGCTGAAGGAGGTTATTTAGGAAGAGGAAGAAGATAAAGATAAAAATTATGATCAACAAATACGTAGCTATCAACAAGTGAATCTAAAAACCAAGGGAATTTAAAAATCTGATGAACAATATTAACTGGTGAATATAATAGAATCAGAGGTATGGAAGGGGAGTAGACTGACGATTCTCAGGGAAAAGGGGAGTGGGTGTGTGGGAAGAGACTGAACAAAAACTGTGCACCTATGGATGAGGACAATGGGGGATGGGGAAAGGACAGAGGGTGGGGTGGGAACCTGGTGAAGGGGAGCAATTGATGGGGGGAAGAGGATCACATTTGTAATAATCTGAATAAAGATTTATTTTTAAAAAAATTAAAAAATAAATAAATAAATAAATAAATAAATAAATAAATAAATAAATAAGTCGAATTTTGTGCCAAAAAGAAGAGCATTTGCAGGACGGTTTAATTTATTACTTTATTTTAAAGAAAAAGTTATTGTATACTTCAGGAAGCTTATGGTGAATGTGCTCCACCTCAAAATACTTGTGAACGCTGGTTTACTAGTAAATGCTTTAAAAGTAATGATTTCAACATGAAAGACAAAGAATGTCCAGGTAAACTGCAAAAGTTTGAAGACCAGCAATTACAAGCATTATTGGATGAAGATGCTTGTCAAACTCAAAAACAACTTGCAAAAAGATTAAACATTGCTCAGCAAACAATTTCCGATAGTTTACAAGCAATGGGAAATATTTTAAAGGAAGGAAAATGGGTGCCACATCAACTGAACGAAAGACAAATGGAAACCGAAAAGTCATCGGTAAAATATTGCTTCAATGGCACGAAAGAAAGTCTTTTTTGTATCAAATTGTGACGGGCAAAGAAATGTGGATTTATTTTGAGAATCCCAAATGCACAAAATCATGGGCTGATCCAGGTCAACTATCAACATCAACTGCAAGGCCAAATCACTTCGGAAAGAAGACAATGCTCTGCGTTTGGTGGGATCAGCTTCTAAAACCAGGTAAAACCATTAATACTGATCACTACCGACAACAAATAATCAATTTGAACTATACTTTGATTGTGAAACAACCAGAATGTTCCAGAAGACAAGGCAAAGTAAGTTTGCTTCATGATAAAGCACCATCACACACTTCAACACCAATTCAAGACACGTTAAAAGATCTTGCCTGGGAAGTATTAACCCACCCGCCATATTCACCAGACCTTGCTCCTTCAGATTTCCACTTGTTCTGATGGACCGTACATGCACTTTCTGAGCAGTTCCTCTTCTTCAAAACATACAAAGAAGTGGTTCACATCATAGCACCGTCTCTCCACCTCAAAGTGGTACATTCCTCAAAGACCCAAATGTGATTATGTGTGAGTCTAAGGAACCACAGGTTGGAGGGCTCCAGAGGACAGTTTGAAAGCCCACAGACCCACGGCCTGGAGGTGGCATCTGCCCTCTGCTGGGCGGCACCTTCGGTCCCAGCTCCTGCAGCTGGCAATACCGAGTAGCGGCAGTGTCCCAAGCTTTTGACCCAGAGTCCAAATGCAGCCTGTTTGAGACACTGCCTTGGTCTCCTGGCTCCAGCTACCTCACTCACAAGGGTGGAAGGCGTAGGGGTGAGTGGAGCATGTACAGAGGACAGGAGGTGAGGACACCCAGCAGATCAACACAGCCTTCCTCTCAGCTGCTCAGGCCTGCCCAAGCCGATCGCTCTCCTTTGCCCCCACGCTGTGGAGAGAACTTTCTCCAAATCCTGTGCCTCCCTCCACCACTCTCCCGCCTCAGCCCACCCCTCCCCAGCAGACCCAGGGCTGGCACTGGCAGCCGGGCTGGCTCGAATGCCACCTCTCCCTTTGTGCACACCTCCTGGTACAATTATTAAACGCAAATGACAAAAGATGTGACCCACACGATCTTTATTTCTTCTTTCACCAAGTGCTGCCTGCAGGGCCCTGATTCCAAATTCCGTTTCAATTATCTCAGCCATTTTAGACACAAAGCGGCTGAGTTTGTAATCGCCAGAGAGGGTGGCTGCAGAGCAAGGAGGGTCTGATGGCCTGAACTCGGGATGTCTGCCTCTCGGGTCTGAATTTCCATCTGTGGCCATGAAAGGCATCCAAAGCAGAAGCCGCTCGCACACACCGCCTCACCACACCGTCTGGTGCCACAGGACGGCAAGCCCTGGGTTCTCCAGTTCCTGGCACGCAAGCCACAGAAGCTCCCCTGGGACCAGAGGAAGCCTCCTTGCCTTCCCCCTGTATGTTGGAGGCACCCTCATGGTTCTGGGCTGGGCAAGGCAGAAACCACTGGGACCAGGAGCCACGATCCTCCCCGTGCCCAAGGCAGGAGCAGCCTCAGGGAGCAGAGAAGGAAACCAGTGTGAACTTGGCCATGAGGTTCCTCTAGTGACCCTGGTCCCACAGCACAAAACCGGAAACACAGGAGAATGAACCTTACATCTTGCTTCCCAGTGTGCCCCCACCCCCATCCCCAGCCTGTTGCCATGCACACATGATGTGGCGATGAAAAGCCCGGATTTTAGAGTCCAAGAGGTCTGCCCTAAACCTGGCTAACCTTTCACTAGCCAGATGACCTTGGACGGGTTATATGACCATGCTAGGCCTCCACCAGGGTCTTCATCTGTGAAATGGAGGGTCATGTAAGCTGTGTCTTGTAGGGTTGTTGTGAAGATTAAAAAAGTTTAATGTAAAACCTTAGGACGATGCCTGGCACACAGAACCTGTGTAGTAAATCTAGCTGTTGGAGTTATAGCCCAATACATTCTAACTAAAGCCACAGGTATAAGCATTTCAATAGTCCCTCACCTCTCCTTTCCTTCTTCCCTCCCTCCAGGAGATGAGTGATCCCGGGAGAGGCCTGGGGGCTGGCCAAATGCTGGGCTGCTGGCCACCTGGTCTCCCCGGAGGGACTGAGGAGAACAGATCCAGGCCCAGGCATCGGGAAGACGATTTACAGCCACGCTTAGCGAGGACTGGCGAGTCATTTGTCATGCCGGCCCGGGCACCTTGTTCTACCTGTGTTGAGTGTGTTTTATTGGTGTTGAGCCGAGTGAGGCCAGAGCACAGTCAGGGATAGGAAACCCACTCAAGTGAAAAATGAGGAAAGCCAAATGGGATTGAGCAGAGTGAAAGGGGGCGAGCCGGCGGGGAAGGAGGTGAAGGGGTGGATTGTAAAACACAAGACAAATGTGTGCAGCAGCCCTGGGGTTACCGGAAAGGGACTCCAGCAGGCTTCCGTGCCTCCCGCAGCCTGGGGACCCACAGGGACCCACGAGGAGGCACAGGCAGCCGCAGTGGCAGGTCAAAAACATGGAGAGGGGCGTACGGGCTGCAGCACGGTCCAGAGGAGCCTCCGAGCCCACGGGCCAAGGGGCCATAAGAAAAAGGGCTTTGAAAGGAAAAGTGGACCCATCTCGGGCTTCTGCATTCCTCGGCCTCTCCCCGCAGCCTGCTCTGGAAAAAGGCCACAGTGATCTGCTTAGAATTCCTTACCTTCCCCTCAGCGTCCCTCAGCACAGAAGTTTCAAGTTTAACATCATGAAACAAGACTGTTGGTGAAGCAGATTTACAGATCTCCCTGTTAGGAGCAAGAAAGGAAAGAGAGAGAGGCAGAGGAGGAGAGGGACAGAGGAAGAGAGAGAGGGAGAGAGGAAGAGAGAGAGAGAAAGAGGGGGAGGGGGAGGAAGATAGATAGACACAGGGCTTTGTGCCTGCAACAAGCCACTAAAGGTGCATTTTTAATTAAATTTATACAAAATGGTGTCAGTTTTATCTCTAGGTTTCAAACCTGACTCTCTTCTATCAAAGAGGATTATTGATCTCCATTGCCCCGGAGCTACCCGACTGAATTAAACAGAATAAATAGGAGGAGGAGGACGGAAACAACAGAGAGGCAAAATCTAATGGCTCCACAGTCATTTGCTGCAATTAAAAAACAAAACCCCATTTAGAGAGCCTGTTAACACCTTGAAGTCAGAAAACTCTCCCTTCAAAAAAAAAAAAAAAAAAAAAAAGGCTCCAAACAGCTCCCAGGCAAAACATTTTAATTGCTCTGAATCCTTCCATCTTCGGCTGGCACTTGGGTATCCGTGCTTTTTCTGCAGCACCCAGGCACACGTGTGCTCCATCCCCAGCGCCCCCACACAACAACCCCCAGCTCTCATTAGCGCTGAGCACCTCCCAGCCCCAGACACCTGCTCGGGTCTAATGAGCTGACTCCCACTCACTAGGCAAGTTACCATGCCTCCCTCTACCTCAGTTTCTCCACCTGTAAAAAAAAGAGGGAAATAATACACACTTCATGAGCTTATTGCCAAGGATGCAATCAAGTAACATATGAAGGGGCTTTGTGCAATGCCTGGAGCAGGGTAACTTAAGTTACGAGAGGTTCATCCACATCTCTTATGGCGACAGATAAGGGACTGCGGAGTCACTGACAGGCAGCAACATGACTGCCTGTTCCATCTGGCAGTCTCGCTATTGCTGGAATCTCCAGCTACATACCCAGCGTCGCACAGAGAAAAGCCCCAAGTGGTCCAGCGCTCTGGTGTCCCTGTCTTGAAACTCTTAATGATTTCTGAACAAGAGCCCCAGCGTTCTCATTGTTCACCAGGCCCTGCAAGTTATGCAGCTTGTCTTGACCTCAGCATAACTTGCCCCACCCCATTTGGACTTATTTCTGTCAAGCACCCCCATGCTGACCATTGCTCCAAACTATGGAGGTATCTCTATGCTTTCTTTCCCTCACTGACACAAAGACCCATTGCAGAGACCAGAGGCTGAATCCATGTCCATGCCTTGCCTTAGTCCAGCACCCCGTGGCTCAGTTCCTCACATCTGGAAGCTGCAATCATCTCCCCTCACCCACCACACAGTCTCTCCCTCTTCAATCCATTCCCAGTGAGGCATGCTTGGGCCTGGCCAGTGCCCATCACTAGACTGAGGTTGGCCACTAACTTGAGGCTACTCAAAGGGAGGTCCCTCCAACCACAGCATCAGCACCACCGGGAGCTTACTGAGCATTCAGATTCACGGCCACCTCCTGAGGAAGAACCCCTGGGTGGGCCGGGCCATCTGCACTCCAACAGGCCCTCAGGTGACAGAGGCTCAGAGGTTTGCTAAGATCTGAGAAGCACTGCTTCTCAGGGAGTAATGGTCATCCACCACTCCCGCCTCCCCAGCCCTGCAGACCCTCGGTCCTTCCCGGGACTCATGTCCCTGTGCTCAGGCCCCTGGGGGAGGTGGGATGTCCAGGCCGCAGGGGCCCATCACCCCTCTGCCTATCAGGAGAACCAATCACCCCCATCTCCACCTGGGCCGTAGTGGGCTGACCAGCGCTGCTTAATTAAACAGGGAAAAGCTCAGGTCAGTGCCAGATAAGCAGGCAGGATTAAAACAGACAGAAAGAATGGACAAGAGGGGAGCTGTCAGCACCCTGGCCTGTCTGGAGTGATTATTAATAATGATAAGCAGGAGAATGGGAATAATAAAGGAATAATGAACTGGTTCTGAAAGTGACAGGAGATGGAATCTGATAGCAGCCTGAGGCCTGGGTGCCTGCTGCCCTGGGGGAGGGGAGAGACCTCAGGACTTGGCTCTTATGTGGTGGAGGATCAGGGCTGGGAAAGGACTCTTTTTTTCAGGGAGGCCAAACCCAAGAGGTTGTTCTGACCCGGGGCCCCATTAAACCTACATTCACTCTTTTCTCCGGATGACTGCGGGTCTTAATGCCCTAAAGTGCATCAAATCCACCTGGGGCATGGCATTTCAAATTCATCTCCCTGCGCCTGTCCTCCACGGCTGCTTGAAGATCGGCGCCATCATGAACGGCACAGTAACTAGCTAGACCAGGAAGTTCATGACAGGCAGCTATTCCACTCACTCCAAACCACCCGCTGGGGAAGAAAAGGCCACAAAATACCAGTCCCCAAGGCCCTATGGGGCTGAGGAGAGTCAGAGGGGGAGGCCCGGAGAAAAGACAGGGACGGAGAGACTCGGCTTGAAAAGCTAAGCCAGTTGTCTTACTATCACCAAAATGGATTCTGAATCCAAATACAAATTTGGTAGGGTCTTGTACATTTAAGCTAGTTTTCCTGTGATGCTCTGAATTTTAAAATGTTGACCATGACTGCAAAAATGTCAAGAAAACTGTCTCAGCCAGTACTAAAGGATAGACGTCAGCCTGTGAACCAGCAGTTTGCAGGGTTCTCAAATAGAGCTGGAGTCTGGAAAGGTGTTTAAATGCATACTCTCAGGTCTTTCCTGCTCGAACTCTAACCCAGTGGGTCAGGGGTTCAGGAACCTGCCCGTTTGGATAAGCTCTATAGATGCTTCTGATGCAGGTGGTCCATGCCAGGTGGTCCCTCTGACACCCTGCCTGCAGGTCTTGTCACGGTGCTTCCAGACTCTAGGAATACACCTTGAACAGCCCACCGAAAAAGACCAGAGAAAAAGCTGGTGCCCTGTCTCCAAAGCAGGACTCCCTCTACCCAGCACTCCCATCCTGCCAAGTCCTGGGCAGAGTGCCAAGGGGCAGAGCCACCTGCCCTGCTGCTCCGTCATCGCTCACTGAGGAGACCCCAGTGGGGACAGAATCTTGATGTGCCCCACCCAGGAGGAGGAACCTACAGAACACTGATGACACACAAAACAGAGACAGACACTACTTGCTTCCTCCAGTGCTTCATGAGGATGAAATGAGAAGGGCCTGGGTCTCAGCCTCAGTTTTGCTGACCTCTAAAACGGGCATGATTGCAGTACCCATGTGTCAGCTTTTAGAAGATGTAATGAAACCATGTACAGAAAGCAGTCATGCATTGCCTGGTATCTGGTTAAGGGCTCGTAAACACAAGTGATTACTCTTGCTAGAGACAGTAACGTGAAGTAGGACACGCAGCTAAGGACACTGCAGGGCCTTAGCTCTTAACCAGGGACTAAACTATCTCAGTGAATAGCACCTGATAACACACTTAGCCAGAGAGCACTCACCCGTGTACTAAAAAGGCCCACAGGGTTCCGGCCAAGGTGGCTCATGAGTGGTTGAGCATCAACCTATGAACTAGGAGTTTACAGTTCAATTCCCAGTCAGGACACAAGCCCCAGATTGCGGGCTCAATCCCCCAGTGGGGTGCATGCAAGAGGCAGCCAATCAATGATCCTCTCTCATCATTGATGTTTCTATCTCTCTCTCCCTCTCCCTTCCTCTCTGAAATCAATGATCTACATCTAATATTTTTTAAAGGCCCACAGGGGAATCCAACTGATTTCTCCTCTAGGACCAATATGACAACCACACCCTGACGCCCTACCCACAGACTAGCCTAGCTCTTCAAGCCCAGCCTCTCTATCCCAGCAGGGGCAGCCCATCTTCTCCCCGTGCCTCGCTCTCTGACTCCCTGCAGCCCCACAGAGCCCTGGACAAGTCACCGGAAAACAGATGTTCTGCGGCCTCTTCTTCCCCAGTGGGTGGTGCAGAACGAGTGGAAGAGCTGCCTGTCCTGCAGGGGCATGGTGGCAGCCTGGCCAAAGGAATTCTGAGGGGAGCAGTGCTAGGTTAGAGCGGGCCCTCAGAGGAGCCCCAGTGTGAGAAAGTGGGCTCAGTCTGAATGACGACAGTGTGGGAGGGTCCAGGAGGGGATGGAATTGTGGGACAGGAAAGCTACAGAATAATGCCCACTATGGCAAAGAATGAGGAAGAGTGGTCCCATCATATCCACAATGTGTTGTTGTGGAGCGAACTCGAGTGAACAACCACTGGAGTCCAGACCAATTTAAAATTTAGGGAGCCTTTATTAGCCGACTGGCTGGCCAGCCAGCGGCTGCTCTGCCATTCTTCATGCAGGAAGTCCAAAGAGCAGCCCCGGCCCTTTGAGCAGGATCACTTTTAAGCACATTAACCACATCCTATTTTTGCAGAGCAAGCAACCTAAGACAAAACAGTTTTCCCCAAGCAACGTCAGAGTCATGCCACTGACGACCATGTTATTCACAGGGTCATGCTGTTCTTCAGGAAGCTGACAGTGATCTATGAAAGAAGGCCTACGTGCTGGGAAGAGGCCATGAGACCATATCTCAAGGCCTGGCCTGGTGTCAGCACTGACAACTCTCTCTGGGGCATAGTCCACGGCCTCTCTGGAAGCATGCTCAAAAATTCCCACTCTCCAACAGTGTGACGTTAAGTGGGAAAGGCAAAACAGAGGTTATCCTTTCAGAATGGTGTCAGTCACATAAACAAAACCAAGTCTGGGTCTCCATCCGCTCGTCCACAGCAGGAAATGCTATGAAACTCCAGGTAGGACACCATGGCCAGCCCTGGGGAGGACTGTGGAGCAAGTGGGGCAGGGAAAAGTGGAAGCGATGTTCAATGTATTTCAATATATAGTTTGAAATTTAGTGAGAGTATATTAATGCATAAGTAAAGACAATATTTTAAAGTTAGGATTTGTAAGCTTTTAAAGAGAAATTTTTTTTAAAAGAGCTGCCCTCCGAAGTTCTTATATCCCTGCTCATCCCACCGGTTAAAAGAACAGTTGTTCTGCAAAAGATGGCACAGCTTGCTCTCTCCGGGGTCCTATTTTCTTAAAACAGTGCTGGGTCTTCACAATTCTCTGTGCCTGTCCTTCTCTGGGCTCCACAGACCTGCGCTTCCACGAGAATGTCAAAAACGATCCCCAAATGCCTGCGTTTTACTTCAAACTGGACATCTGCTGTCCCCAGTAGTCAAATTGCCAGATTTTTCTTAGATGGAAAAGAAAATTGCAGATAAAATTTAATTGCTAGCTCTGACCCTAGCCAGTTTGGCTCAGTGGATAGAGTATCGGTCCATAGACTGAAGGGTCCCAGGTTCCTTTCTGATCAAGGGCATGTACCTTGGTGGCAGGCTCCATCCCTGACCCTGGATGGGATGTGTGAGGAGGCAACCAATCAATGTGTCTCTCTCACATCGATGTTTCTCTGTCTCTCCCCCTCTTTTCCTCTCTCTCTGAAAATCAGTGGAAAAATACCCTGGGGTGAGAATTAATCAGAAATAAGTAAATAAAAAGGTAGCTAGCTAGCTATTGTAGCTAGGTAAGTAAGTAAATAAATAAACAAATACACAATTAATTAATTAGTTAGTTAAATAAAAGCTAGCTCTGGAATCTGAGCAGTTCCCTGATTGGGGGACAGGGGCTGAGGCCACCCAGGAGGGCCTCTCTGCCTCCTGACCTCGCTCTCAGGGTTGGCCAGGCTGCTGGGCACCGAGGCACAGATGCTGCAAACACTGGTCAGTGAGGGGTGACAGGGAGAATCTTTTTGAAGTCCTGCTTATTGAGGTACCATTTGCATACAATAAAAATCAGCACTTTTTAAGTGACTAGTTTGAGGAGTTTTACAAATACAGACAGACATGTAACCACCACCACAATCAAGCTCTGGAACATTTACTTCAACCCCAAAGGCTCCTTCAGCCCCCACCACCCAGGTTTTGTTTCCTTTTCTCTGGTTAAGGAGCTAAATTTCCTTGTTCTCATTGCTTAGTTTTCCTACTAATTACTGTCTCGCCATCTACACTCTGTGCGGCAGCACTTGTTCAGTCTTTCACTGTCTTGTCCTCAAAACTGCACTTGCACCCGAGAGGGCAGTGAGCCCTAGGTACAGGGAAGCGCTGCCATCGGGCTTCCATCACAAAGCCCGCAGCAGTGCCCCATGCCCCCTCCTCCCCGCCCACCCACAGGGAAATGCTACAGGCAGAGGCGGCTTTGCAGTCTGGCCCTGCCAGGTCCCCCAGTACCCTTAACCCCCCACTCCCACCCCCACTCACCTGCCGAGGGCCGGAATAGAGTTCCCTAAGTCCATATTTTCTCCCATCTTCAGCAGTGATGCCCCTAGATTCTAGTGGGCACAACCTTGTCTCCCAGCAGGCCTGGTGTGCCACCACATCCCTGTTCTCTGCCACCAACAGAGGCTCCTCATGCCCAACAGCAAAAACAACAATGACAACTGTTTTTCCTGCTGAGAGGGCACCAAATTCTGCTGGCCAAGTGCCTGCTGGAGTGTTCACACTTCCCAGGCCTGCTCAGTTGTATTAGGTTCCAAGTTGGCACTTACAGGAGAGAGGGAACTACATCTGGCCAACCTCCTCCGACCTCTCCAGGAATCCCACACCCCCTTCACATCACCCCCACACCCAGCCAAGCCAGTGGGTTCGTGAGGCACTTGGCTTTGGAGAAGCCACTACCCACACCCCTCCAGGCTGCCTCCTCTCGACCTCGCCACGGTGGGAGGGGAGACGGGGGCTGGCCAAGACTGCTACAGAGGGGATCTCCTGTGCAGGCGAGAGGCACTTCCAGGATGGCACATGGGGGGCTTTGGCCTGGATGCTGAGGCAGGTGCTGAAGGTACCACTGAAGAAGCTGTCAGGTGACTCCACTCCCTGCCCAGGTTCTGTTTTTAAGGGGAGCCAAGTGGTGTACCCCAAAGCCATCCCTCCTCCTGAGCCCGGCATGGAAACCCTGCTAACCATGGATGGGGTTCCTTTCCTGCTCCTGACACCTGACAGCCAGGCAAGCTAAGGCACAGACACTTCCTGAGCAGACGCAGCCAGCTCCGGGCAGAGTTAAACAGTGCAGCGGAGGGCAAATGGCAGGGCAGTTACTGGCCCTGGAGTGACCCCAGGCTCTGCAAAAGCTGTGTCAGACCCACGTTGGACACTGGATTACGCTTCCTTATCAGAGGAGGATAGCCCATGGCAGGTAACCTGGACCTTCTCCAGAGCTTACATGATTTTAGGTTACACATTACATGGTGGGGCCTGGCTACTGACAAAGGGCACTGGCCTGCACGTGAGCACTGGAGCTCCAGTCTCAGGAACGTGCTCTTGGTAAGCACTCTTGGGGAACAGAATCCTCATTGGCAAAATGAGGAGGTTGAGCATGCGAAGTCAATGCCTGCAGTGGCCAAGCACAAAAGTCGGTGCATTTGTGGGGGGAGTAGACAGGGGGGATCTGCACCCCACTTAACGGAGCTGTCGCTTCTCAGCTCAACTGATCGCCGCCACTCTGTAGCCCCAGAGTGGACAGATCTCCAGTTCTCTAAGAGAAGGTGGAAATCTGAGTTTAATGTGAAATTTTCCATTTTCAATGCTGATCATTAATGAAACCATTCAAAATAGTGTACTGGCTAAATAGTCCTGTGGGTCAAAGCCAGTCTGCGGGCCTCTAGTTGCCTAGATGCCTACGTAGGTCCTGTCAGTGCCTGACGCCATGACTTACCCTCCTCAGAGAGACGGTGGTCCACTCGATGAGCTCACAACCAATCTTCCCCGAGTGCTTGCTCTGTGTCAGACACTAATCACTGCAATAGCCTTAGGAGACAGGTCTTACTTCCCACCTCACTCTGCAGATGAGAGAACAAAGGCATAGAGGGATGGGAACCTGTCCAGAGTCATGCGGGTAGGACGTGGAAGAGCAGAGCCGTGAACCTGGCAGTCTGCAGTCTTAGCCACGGCGCCCTCCCGCCTTGCTTCCTCTCAGCCCATCACTGGCTCCCAAGGGACACTATACTCCAAGCAGCCACATAGCATCCGGGGGGATTCTAGAACTGGCACTTAGGAGGGCGCCCTCAGATCCCTGGGCAACCCTCCCAGTGCAGGCCCTTGCGTCCCGGCTGCAGTGTGCGTGCAGGGTGTGTGGCGGGAGGGTTGTATCTAATGCAGCTTGAGCTCTGGAAGAGACCAGGTTTGTTGAACTCATTCTGGTCTTCCCCAGCCCCTTCACAGCCAGGTGTTTTTTTGTGGAGAGCACACGGAGGGCCCCCTCCCGTCTCCCCAAGGAGGGGCTGTTTGCTGCAGCTGTGGCAGATGTTCCCGGGCGAGCTGGCCAGCCATCGTTCCGTGGGAGCCAAGAACCCCTGCAGCCGGGAATTCTGGGCTAATGCTCAGCCCTGGCACGGTCCCCTCTCTCTCGCTGACCCCTCCGGTCCAGGTTACCACGACAGATGCTGGGAACATATGCCCGGAATTAATTCGCTCCATCACAGCCACAAGAGGGACAGCCGCCTCCTCCGTCTGCTCCCGATTCCCTGGCTTTCTGATTTCGACCTCGCCAAAAGAAAAATCTGATTGTTTTCCCTCCCTGGCTGCTCACCCCCTCCACTGGGCTTTCTCGTCATTATTCTGAGCCCACTGCCAAAGGTATTTGACTCCTGGAGACTCCCCTGCTCGCATCCCAAACAGGATCCAAGGGCTGAGAAGGAGCCCCCAGTCCCTCTTCCCAGCTTTTTGTCCCCAGATTATGTGCCAACTTTGCTGGAACTTGTGACTGTTTTTTCTTTTTTCTTAAGGGAAGTTTGTCTCTCTCTTTTAGGAGCCAGAACCGCCCCACCCTTCCAGTCCTTCCTGACATCCACTCAAACCACTCCTGCTGCAATTCATTTTCTGAATAGCAATTAGCGGCTGGGCTTGGGAGCATGAGGGTATTGTTCTCATCATCATTTTTTCCTCCAAGGCAGAGCTGGCAAACTTTTTCTGTAAAGGACCAGATAGTAACTATTTTAGGCTCTGCAGGCCACACAGCCTCTGACGCACCAAGTTCTGCTGTTGTAGCACAAAAGCAACCAGCGACAATAAGCAAAGGCAGGTGTGTGGCCAAATTTTACTAGAACCCGAGGAGGCTGGTATGGCCCGTGGGCTGCAGTGTGCTGACCCTGCTCCGAGCAAACCAAGTCCCCCTCTGGATTTCCAGTGGACACACAAAGCGCCCTTTCCCCCTTTATCTGTACTATGTAGAGCAGCATTTTTCAACCGCTGTTCCGCGGCACACTAGTGTGCCGCGAGATGTTGCCTGGTGTGCCGTAGGTGCAGACAAGACAAGAATTTTATAATTTTTCACTATTTTGTTTACTTAATATTTCATAATAAAGTAATTATAAAATACTTTCTTTGTGTTTGATTCCTATTCAAGAGAATTACTTTATATATAGTCAATATAGGCACAGAGTTAAATTTTTTAACATTTTCTAATGGTGGTGTGCCTCGTGACTTTTTTCATGAAACAAGTGTGCCTTTGCCCAAAAAAGGTTGAAAAACACTGATGTAGAGGATCCTTTGGGCTTCTCCACTCTGGAAAGCTTCTTTGGTTCCCCAGACCAATGCTTTGAAAATCTAGATGGAACTTGTCTGTTTACCTCCTAGACTGTGAGCTTTATTGTTTTTTAAAACAATACTCTCGTTTTATCCTGAAAAAGCTCACAGGCTGGTGGGAAAAATGAGATGAGCTGTGTTCTCAAAACAGAAATAAGCTCCATGACAGGACGAAGGACGGAGGGGGGAACCAGGAGAATGTGCCTCTTATACATTTAATAGTAACCATGGAAAAAATTACGGAAGGGAGACAAGAAAAAAGTAAGCATCTAATTCCTGAAACCCTAAAACACTAAAAAGCAAACAGAACTGATACCCTGGAAAAGTTTAGCAGTTTCTTAAAATTTAAACATAAACATATCATAGGGCCTAGCAATTTCACTCCTGGGAGTCCAACTAAGAGAAATGAAAACATATGTCCACACCAAGACATGTGAATAATGCCCACAGGGACATTACTCATAATAGCCTGAACTGGAAACTCAAATGTCCCTTAACTGATGAACAACAGTTAAACAAAATGTGGTATGGATCCATACAATGGAACACCTGTCAGCAATCAGAAGAAAGAACTACTGATACATGTTACAACACGGAAAACATGCTGCATGAAAGTAGCCAGATTCAAAAGGCCACAAAGACTATGATCCATTTATATGTACGAAGGTAGAGGGTTAGGAAGCAGGTTAGCAGTTGCTGAGAGTGGAGTCGGAATTAATGTAAAAAAGGCCACTGGATCTGTGTAGGGTGATGAGAATGTCCTAACACTGGATTGTGGTGATTGGTTGCAAAACTCCATAAATTTACTCAAACATCTGAACTGTACACTTTCGGTGGGTGAATTGTAAGGCATGCATGTTATTCCTCAATAATAGTGTTATAAAAACAGAACTGAACAGCTCTAGTGCCAAGCCATTCTATGCACGGCTGAATGATGCATGGGGGAAAGGAAGGTGGTAGCCAACAGGTGTCGTTGCAATAAAATACCCAATGTGATTTATCCTATCAATCACATCCAGTTCTAAAATCTAATAGCAGTCAGCTTTACCGGGTCTCACAATCCTAAGAGGACAGCACGAATATTATCTCCACTTTACAGACGAGAAAACGGAATCTGAAAGGGAAAGCAGCTCATGCGAGGACCCACAACTACTAAGCGGCAGAGCTGGGCCTGGGACGTGGGCCTACCTGATTCGGAATCTGTGTTCTGTACCACTGCTCCTACCCTCCTCCGCCTACCGCCTCCCCCTGACTCTCTGGCCCCCAGCAGAAACGCACAGCACTGCTCAGGCAGGCAGAGCAAGGACGCTAAGCTGTCCATCTTGCTGGAGCAAACACAACCTTTTACTTAGGTCTCCAGCACCAATGTTTCCTGGAGCCCCCGTAACCACTGATCAAGAAAGGCCTGGATGCACGTAAGCAGCACATTTGGGTGAAGGCACGAGCGTCAGCTTCGGCCTGGAATGCGTGGTTCCCAAAGCCTGTGTGAGTGTCCCGGGGTTTAGCAAAGATGAGCCAACACTCAGGGGTCGAGACGACCTTAGGTTCAGCCACAGGCCTGCCCAGAAGAACTGCTCACTCAAGCTTCGCTTCGGGGCTGCAGGTTTCCAGGGAGCACTCCACGCCGGGCCCCACAATGCCACCCTGTCCTCCCAGCACACCGGTCTGGCAGGGAGCTGGCAGCAGCCTCCTCACCTCTGGTCCGTGGCAGACGGAGCTCATTGTTCCCTCTCTCTCGTAGCATCACCTGTTCGCTTCTGCCAGGCCAAGGCACAGAGAGACTGTGCAGCCGTTTCAATAACATTTTCTGGAGATTCTCCTGGCAAGCCCACGGAGGCCTAAGAGTGTGCGAGTCTCTGAAGGGAGTGGACCCCGCACGTCCAAAGTTTTTCCTGTGATAAGCCCAGGCGCTGGGCACACTTGACAGGGCGTCTTCTCTCCCCTTGTCCCTTCTACCCCAGACACACTGGCTCCCTGCCGTTACTCAGGTCCATGTCCTCCTGCTGGGATTTAAAAAAAAATCTGTACCTGAGGAGGATATGTCATTTATTGATGTTAGAGACAAAGGCGGGAGAGGAGGGAGAGAGAGAAGAAACATTGATCAGACCCGCCACCCCTACACACGCCCCAACAGGGGTCGAACCGAAAACCTAGATAAGTGTGCCCTGACCAGGTATGGAACCACAGACCTTTGGAGTTAAGGACAACGCTCCAACTAAGCCAACAGCCAGCGCCTCCTGCTGGCTTTTTGCAAGAACTGCCCTCACTCTTTGGAACATTTCCCCAGGTACCATCTTCTTCCTTCTCCTACCTTCCTCAGGTCTTTGTTCAAATGCCACCTTTTCAGGGAGGCCTTCCTGACTGCCATTTAAAATTGCAACCCTCCGCCCCCCAGGACTCCCTTCCCTGTTCTGCCATATTTTCCCCACAGCATCTACTCCCATCTGTCATACTACCTATTCCCCTGATTTGTCCATCTCCCTCCCCCAGGGGTGTGCTAGGAGGGGAGGGAGTTTGCCTTTTCTAGGTCTGTCTCTATAGTGCCTAGCACAGAGCCTGACACGGACTAAGTGTAACCACTATCTTAGAAGGAGTAACGCAGACATTAAGGGAGATTTTATCAGAGACCAGCTAGGACTTCTCAAGCCTGCTCGGAGGTGACACCAGCCAGTCTAGGAGAAACCAGGAAGGAACTGTCAACATGTCACATGGAGACAGCTGTATCAAGACACAATCCATGCCTCCCCCACACGTGTGCACAAAACTGCACTGCGGGTACCTGCAGGTGCTGGTCCATTCTCCAATACCTTGTGGGCCGGCTTCTTGGGAGGCCCTCTGAAGTCTGGGTGGGCGACCCCGCTGGCTGGAACATAAGGAAGGCATCTCAGACGTCGAGTAAGAACGGGGTGGATGTCGGTTCTGGAACAAACTGTCATTCCGCAGGAACTCTGAAGAGGTGATGTTAAGTGCCTGGTAAAGCGTGAAGCCCGGACAGGGCCTGGTCTGGGCACAGGCAGCTGCCAGGGGAATTGGCCACACATGCCTGAACCCGGCTCTTGTCCAGGCTTAGCTCACATCACTGAGCACGGTTCCTCTCCCGGGTCCATAGCTTCCTCCCCACCCACCTGGGCCAGGACTGTTGAGCTCAGCCATGATGACGAGCTTCACATTGAAGTTGACAGAAGCCCTCTGCCTGTGGTCACTCCGTACAAAGAACGGATGCCTGGTCAAGGGCGGAGGGGTGGTAGGCAGTTTCTCCCAGCGCATTGCTCATTCTGCCCGCTCGAAACCAGCTCCCTTTCCCAAGCTGAAGGCAGTAGAGGGGGAACAAAACCACAGGCGTTAAAAGCACAGTGGTGTCAGGAAACTTGGTTTTGAATTCCAGCTCTGCCACCAAGTAGATGGGTAATCTTGGGCAATCTCTTTACCTCTCTGACCCTCAGTTTCCTTATCTGTAAAATGGGCTCACAACGGTATCAGCTTTGTTGGGTAGTTGTGAGAATTAAGCAGAATTCCTACGTGCAAGCCCAGTTTCTGGCAGGTGGTTAAGTGTTCCATACATGTTAGATCTTGTTGCTGCTGCTGTTATAAAATAAAGGAAGAGAGGGAGGAAGTCAACCTCTAGCTCACATGTGTCAAACACAAGGCCCGCGGGCCAAATCTGTCCCACCAGGCCTTGCAATGTGGCCTGCACCGCGCTGTCATCACTGCACTCCGCTGCGTTTCCATCACAATGACAGTTTATGACTGTTCAGTAAACCATTCGGCCTGCGATTTAGGCTGGATTTTAGATTTTGGCCCCTTCTCTGATTGAGTTCGACACCCCTACTCTAGCTACTGGCTGCCGACAGCTGAAGACCTCCAAGGTTATGAGTCCCCAGGCAGTGAATTTGCTGGTAATTAAGGTACCAGAAAGGCAGCCTCTCTCCTTTGGGCTTCAGAATGGTGCAAGCCCTCTGAAAGGAAAAACCAGCCTGAAAGGAAACTTCTCGGTGACCATGGGAATTATTCCAGAGAGGGGCTGTCAGGGCTAAAAGTGTGACCCTGGAGGGGGAGGAGAAGAGGCCCCAAAGCCACCAAATCCCAGAGTTTATAATTAGCAGCCCAGCGTCCTCTGTGCCTGCACGAGGGCCTACCTGGCTCAGGGGGAAGGGCACACACAGTCACACAAAAACAACCCCCCAGTGGGTTTTTGAAGTGCTAAGCCTCTTTGTTTGTCTGAATTTTAATGAGGGGCCGGGCAGGAGGAGAGCAGCACTCACTCCCTGGCCCGGAGTGGGCTTCGTTAGCCGCCAGCCCGCGTAGGCCTGATCCAAAGCTGCATCTAGGAGCGGCGGGCCCTCAGATGCGATGTCTTGGGGAGGAAGAGAGAAAAACAAAAACTAAAGATGCCTCCGTTTAGAAACAGGCTGGGGCTCTGCGCCAGATCGCAGGGCATGTTGGAAACAGGCGGGGGCGCTGCGTGGGGGAGCCGTGGAGACAAGCAGCTGCGTGTCTGAAAGGGCGGAGGGAGGCCGGCTCCCTAAGAAAGCATTTCTGTGGAAGGCTCAGGGCTGCCACGCTGGCCCCCTGCTTCTGAGAACCAGGAACCAGGCTCTGAACCTGGGGCAGAAGGAAACATGCTTTGGGAGTCTCAGGCACAGGTGGCGGGAAGAGGGTGAAAGGGGAGTGCTATCAGAAAAGCCACCAAACCCCAATGTGAGGAAGGGGTCACCTTATCACACCCCCTTCCTGCTGTGTCTTCAGCTAAGCCACCTACAAGCACGAAGGAGATAGTGTAACTTCACTAATTCAACCGAAAGTCCGCAGTAAGAAAAGTGTCCGCCAGGCCACCCAGCAGGCAGCCACTTGCAACCCCCATACCCCTGATGCTTACAGGCAGATGCTCCAGGGAACTGCTGTGGCCTCTGATTGAATAACTTTGAGGAGGAGTGTCATTCCTTCTCTCCCTGAGCTAGCTTTCCCTCATGCTCTTCCATAGTAGGCAGAGCTCCCATAAAATTGTTTAAAAGCTGCTTCCTTCATCTCCATGAATCTTTCCAAGAGGGCGCTGCAAAGAAATGGAAGAGAGAGCCATAGAAAAAAAACAATTTAGCCCTGGCCCATTGCTCAATGGTTAGAGCACTGGCCTGCGGACCAAAGGGTTGTGGGTTCGATTCCCTGGCAAGGGTATGTGCCTCAGTTGCAGGTTCCTCGGCCCCTGTGGGGGCGTGTAAGGGAGGCAACCAATTGATGTCTCTCTCTCATGTTGATGTTTCTCTCTCTCTCCCCCCACTTCCCTTCCTTCTACTTTCTCTAGAAATCAATGGAAAAAATATCCTCTGGTGAGGATTAAATAAAAACAATTTTAAAAGAAAAAAGCAATTTATTACAACTGAAAGATCAATGCAGTCTCCTGAAAATAAGTATTTTTATTACAAAATATTCCATATGAAAATTCTAAGCTCTTTGCAAGCTTTTTTAGTTTTAGGCTTATTGAATTTTTTAAAAAGTCCAAAGTGGACTTTAAAAAGTCCAAAGCGGAGGTTATTCTGTGCAGAGAGTGGTCTGTTGCCCCAAGGGCTCAGGTGTGTGCAGACTGTCCCACGGGGTCCTCCTCCTGTGCCTGCAGCAGGTCTCACTCGGTGAGAAGCTCTGAGGACACCTCAGTGTACAGATGGTCCCAGTCCCAGCCGACGTCCTCCTGCCAAGAGAGGTACCACTAACTTTCTCGGGACAAAGGAAGGCCTTTCCCAGTAGCCAGAGCCCACCACCCAAACCCAGCAGCCACGGAGGCAAGGGTCAGCCTGGGGAGCCAGCTGGTTAGAGGAATGACTCAGCTGAGGGAGCAGGAAGCTGCTACTGCTACGTACTTCCCGAACTTCCTGTTCTGGCGCAAGTACTTTGGTGAGGAGCTTCAAGTCGATCACTCCATCCTGTGAATGCAAAGGATGTGCATTTTAAAATGGATGTGCATTTCAAGAAAGATGTGCTTTACAATTAACTCTTGTAAAGTGAGGAGGATCAGGTTGTGGGGGGCAGACTTCCCAAACCCAGAGCTGCAGGAATGCTTTCTGAAAGAGTAAGAATGTGAGTGGACCACACAGCCACTGAGGGAACGCCACGATACCCCGCACGCTGGGCATTCTTTGGAGGAAGGTCAACATCAGGAGGGCAAGGCATGGCAGCAGCCTTTCTCTAGGCCTGCTTATCTATTGACCCCGAGTGGGCAGCCATGGAAGCAGGTGGGAGCTGCGCTGGAAAACACTGGAATGTGCGGCCCGCAATATCCAAGGACGATGCCTCCAGCAAAAGGACTGTTGCCAGGCAACCTCAGAGGCCCCTGGAGGAGATGAAAAATCCCTGGGGATGCTGCCTGGAGCCCGCCCTCTATGCAGGAGCATCTCCACTCACCAGGGTCTGAAAGGCTGCGCACTTCATGAGGTCATTGTCCAGGTCACGGTAGGTCATCACCCGGTTTACCTGGACGCTGCAGGAGAGAGAGTGTGAAGAAGAACCAGAGGCAGGACCAGTTGCAGGAGTGCTGCTGGGCCACTGTCCACAGAGCCTCCTAGGCAGCTAGGAAAGACTAACCTGGGGAAAAAATGTCTAATAAAATAGGAACCCTGGGAGGGAGCCCTCCACCAGCATCTGGGCCTGCACCGGGGGCAGCACCACTGTGGCTGGCATTTGAAGTATATCAGTTCACATGTTCCTTGCCTCCCTCCAGCTTCATAATCTAACATACCTGGGAGGGGCTGCCACCTGCAACACAAAGTCTTCTTCCTGAACTTCTTCCAGATCCGGAATGACAGGAATATCTGCAATGAGAAGAGGCAGCAAAACTGTCAGCAGCATGAAGAGGGATCTTACCTGCTTCTTTATATATTACTTATTCCTTCAGCCGGCCAGCATGGGGCTACCAGCTCAGGCAGAATGGAGAGACACAGTCTCTGGCCTCCAGGGGCTCCCAGTCCAGGGCTATGGGACTGAACTACAGGTGCACATTAGAATCAAAGGTAGAATGTCAACAAGTCCCAATCCTGGGCTTTACCCCAGAACCAGCTGGGTTAGAACCTCCAGCGTAGGGCTCAGGCACCTGTATTTTCCCTAAGATTTCTTTGGCGATCCTGATGGTCACTCCAGGTTCGGAGTCACTGGTTTGGGTCTCCAAGGAGAAATGTAAAGAAATGAGAAGAGCTCCCAGACAGCATTAGAGGGAAAGAGGGAAGGGGAATCAGTGAATAAGCCTGGAAACAGAGGAACTGAGAAGGCGCAGTGCCATGAGGTGAAGGTCACTGACCCCGTGACCAAGGTGCACGTGTGCATTAGCTCATTGTAGTCCTTGCAATTATCACAGTCTCCATGGCCCCGAGCCTGTGTCTGAAGGTCACTTGACACGTAATGCTACAGCCTGGCTCCCAGCCGTGTATCCGAGACCAGGCCTGCATCTGCCAGGTCTACTGCAAAAACAGTGCTGCTTCTAAAGATGACGCTTCTCTTGCTGTCGCACAGAGACTTTCCTTGCCTGGACTCTCCATATGAGACAGACATACAGACACAGAAGGAGTCACTTCCTTCACCAATTTAACAAAGTCATGCAAATGGAGAAACATAGACATCACTTAATTGTGGCAACTGACTTAAGGTACAAAAATAGCCCATGCTCTCCTGGGGACAACCTAACACCGGACAGAAGAATGTCCTTCTCCAGTGAGTACTGCTGACTGGCAGAGGGGTTTTCTTTGTTTTAACCAGACTGCAGAGAGGGGCAGAGCGAACAAAGAGGTAAGGCCGGAAAAAAGACCAACTGGGCTGAGACAGTGTCAGAATTCCCAAACTAACACAAATATCAAAAGGAAGGGGAAAATTCCAGAGAGGAAAGTGAAAAACCCTTCATTTCTGCTTCCATGGATTGAATGCAATATTATTTTTAAACAAGATGCAGAATCATTTCAAGAAAATGAAGACCCTCGCCTCTTTCAGGCTATTCAGGACTTAAACTGCAGTCAAAGTGAAGCCCACATATTTGTGTGGCAGTACAAGCACGGAGTCTTGACTACTGCTTCAGACATTCCGGATGCTGTACCTGGAAAAAGAGAAAGTATGAAAGGGAGACACAGAAAATAAGACACACAAAGAAAGAGACAGGCGAAGAAAGATAGTGATTAAAAGAATGAAGAGGTAAAATAAAAAGAAATGGCTGCGCCAAACTGGTTTGGCTCAGTGGATAGAGCATCAGTCTGCGGACTGAAGGGTCCCAGGTTCGATTCTGGTCAAGGGGCATGTACCTTGGTTGTGGGCACATCTCCGATGGGGGGTGTGCAGGAGGCAGCTGGTCGATGTTTCTCTCTCATTGATGTTTCTAGCTCTCTATCCCTCTCCTTCCTCTCTGTAAAAAATCAATAAAATATATTTTTTAAAAAGGGAAAAGAAAAGAAGTGGCTGATAGGGAAAATAGACATATTCAACCGCCTCTTCCCCCAAATGATGAAGCACATTCAGCAAGTCCTCTTAGAAAGAAGCTGCTCAGCGCTTAGACTGCATCTCCCTATCCTGCTAAAGAATTAGAGATGGAATTCTCTAAGATTCTGTCATATGCTAATGGAAATTTAGCTTTCTTCCTCATTCTCGCTCTGTGACTAACACTCCACGGTGAGGGCTGCCACTGACAGCGCCGGAGCCAGGGCGGCGGGGCCCCCAGGCTGGTGCGAGGCGCAGACCCAGCAGCAGGGTGGGGGGAGGCTGGCTGGGCCATGTGCCATCAGCAGTGTGACAGTTCTGGAGTGATCCAGTTAGCTGCTCCTGGCCCTCCTTGGACGCGGAGTCCAGCCTGAGATGAATATTCAGAAGTTGGTAAGAAAGTGCCCCATGCTGAGTGTAGGGCTCAGGACGGGTCTTCCCAAAGTCCCCTTTCCCTCCACAACACTAGCATTTGGGCCCTGTCAACTCTGCCCAGCTTCTCCAGCTCTGAGAACTGCACTGCGGCCCAGTGTCCACCCTGACTCCCCACAGGCCTCTCGCTTCATCCCCACCCCCTCCTCCAAATGTGCACCAGGGAGTGTGGGGCTGGCCCATCTGTGACAGTTCAGAGGTCAGTCTGGGCCTTGGCACAGGCGCCTCTCAGAGTGGCACTGGTGGGGCTGGCCACACAGTGGGATTTCTCTCTAATTGGAAGCCTGGTGCCCAACAGAACCCGGTGCACTGCCTGAGTGGGACAGAGCCAGCGATGACAGCCAGGCCAAGGCAAGCTGGAACATTCCGGTGCAGTGACAGCTTGAGCCATCGCAGCAGAGTCAGGCCATCCAACTCCCGGCCCCAGTGGAACAGGTGGCCGTGGAGCAGGTTTTGGGCAAACTTCAAAGAACTTCACAATTTTACAGTTTCTGATTTATAATCACGGACAAGTACTTGCTCATGTGTACATAATATGTTCTTGGGAATTTCTGTTCTTTCTCTCCTTCTGCGTCCCCGCCCCCCACTCCCACCTTGCCCTAACCCCACACACATACCATGAACAAATCTAGGAAAAGAAAATGGACTTGAGAAATTCACCTCTTCACAAAATTACCTACACGAAATGGCCCCGCCTGCACACAGCACAGCTACTTGTCTGTAAACCTGGAATGGTGACCCAGTCTGATTCAGGTTGTCAAGTTTAACTTTCAAACGCTCAGGATTTTAATAGATACAACAAGAGGAATACAAGAGTACTGTTGAAAGCTACCGCTATTTTTTTAAAACCTAATAATTATGTTGACTTTATTCTCATTTTCTTCCACGATGCTGAAGAACATGAACAGAAACAATGAGTTAAGCGTATGGGTAGGACTCCTGTCCAGCAGTTAAGAGTGCAGGCTCTGGAGGTAGGATGGCTGGCTTCGACTCTCCCATGTCCTAGCTGTGTGACTTTATCCTCTCTGTGCCTCGGTTTCCTCATCTATGAAATTGGTATAATTGTGCCCAATGCATTCAGTTGTTGTTGAATATTAGGTGCAACAATCTTTATAAAATGCTAAGTGCTATGCTATTTAGATTCATTTAACAGAGATAATATTGAGCATGGAGAGAAAAACTATATAGGTCTCTACCATCATTTTCTCATTTACTCCTGCCCATTTTCCAGATGAGAACACTGAGGCTGAGAATATTATGCAGTTTGCACTAGGTGAAACCATTAATAACAGAACCAGGCTTCCCACTCCTGTCTGACTGACCCGGAGCTTGCTCACACCTCACCTGTGCTTTCTTTGCAAAGGCACAGAGATGCCTTCTAGAGGTGAGACACTGCCTGCTGACAAACAGCTCCCACTTTTCACTCAATGTCCTCTGCTCTTGGGTATTTCTTTTGATACTAATAGCCATAAAGAAGCGAATTCTCTTACCCTAGCCTGTTTGGCTCAATAGATGGAGCATCGGACTGCGGAATGAAAGATCCCAGGTTCGATTCCGGGCAAGGGCTCGTGCCAAGGTTGCAGGCTCTATTCCCAAGGTTGTGGGCACATCCCCAGTAGGGGGTGTGCAAGAGGCAGATGATTGATGATTCTCTCTCATCGATATTTCTAACTCTCTATTCCTCTCTCTTCCTCTCTGTAAAAAAAAAAAATCAATAAAATATATTTTTTAAAAGAATCTGTAAAAGCCATGCAACAGAGGGCGTGCAACAGGTAGCTGAACAATGATTCTCTCATCATTGATGTTTCTATTTCTCCCTCTCCCTTCCTCTCTGATTAAAAAAATAAAAAACTTTTTTTAAAAAAAAGAAGCTAATGCTCTCCCTCATTATGTGCCCTGATTCGCTACTTTCCTACAACAAGGCTAATCGGAGCAGCATGAAAACAGTGCATTGTCGCCAGAGCACCAATCTGGCTCTGAGTCCCACAGAAGCCTTCCTCTCTGTGTCCCTTTAGGGTCTATTGTTTGCTGATTTCTTGGTTGGAGCTTTCTTTTTTTAAAAAAACAGAACAAAACATGTTTTTATTCTTTTTTCTTTTTTAAAGCAAGAGAGGGAAAGGGAGAAACATGGCTGGGCTGCCTCTTGCACACCCCTTACTGAGGATTGAATGAATCTGCAACAGCGCATGTGCCCTGACTGGGAATTGAACCAGTGACCTCTTGGTGCATGGGGTGATGCTCAAGGAGGCTGGCTGGGGCTTTCTGTGTGGAATTTCCTGGTCACTATGGTTTCTAGAGCTCCGTAAAGACTGTGCTATCCTCCAGCACTTACCCTGATACCTTAGTAAGTAATACAAGGTTGGTCTAACTTACCAGGTTCCTTGAGGTCCTTATACTGATAACATCTGTCCCTCGCTTCAACCACTAACTGAGCTCTCAATGCCAAAGGCCCTACCTGATAACACACAATCTCTTCCCACTCAGTGCCCTGGCCACTGCAGAGCACCCACAGGCCGTGACGGGCCCACACCCACCCTCCACAGCTAAGTTCAACAACCAATCAACATGAAAGGGATCCGAAAATACTGTTTAGAGACACTCCAATACAGACCTCAGCAGAGCTCATAAGCAAAAGGAAGCAACATCCACAGTTTTAGGAGATGGCAACTTAAACCAGAAATCATAATTTTTCTCTGCAGCTGCAAAACTTTGTTTTACTGAACGCTGTTACCTTCTGCATCACGTATAGGGAATTTTAAACAGGCAAATGGAAGAAGGTGTGATTGAAGATGAAGTTAAGTGAAAGAAATTGGTCTCATTTAGCCCGTGACAGGATTCATCTGTGTTCCCAAGTCCACTGAGGTGGCATCACGGGCGTTTCATATTCATGAGCTGCGGCGACACTGTCCCCTCATTTACAAAGAGCCGTGTTCAGCAAATTCTGTCCCTGTGGATACTCCGTGCATTTCATGGTCTTGTTAGAGAGACATCAAACACTCCAGTAACCAAATACCAGAAAATGGCTTTAATTAGTGGATCTCAATCGTATAAATAATTTTTTTCTGAGTGAAAAAAATGGAGAATTTTTTTTAAAGGGAGAAGAAAAGGGGAAAGCAGTAGGCAACAGGCTTCAAACACCCGAAGGAACAAGGGGAAGAGACGGTCTCAGAGGAGCTCCTGAGTGAGGCCGGGCCCAGCACCATCGGTCTCTGCTCTCCCGGAGTCACGGTTCGAAGGGCAAAGACCCGCCTGCAGGTTCCTGGCTTTATGAAGACTTATCCCTTGTGTTTCACCCGACTCAAGCCGGCCCAGCCTGCACTCATCACAGGCAGAGTGGGAGAAAGGCAAAGAGAAAAGAGTCTGGAAACTGTGATGTTGGCTAGAGAGCCAGGCTGCCAAGGCTGAGAGACAGGACTGGCCGTGAGCAAACTGCGTGGCCCAAGGTGAGGCAGAGTGTCTGGGAGCAGGTCCCGGAAGAAGAATGTGATAGAGCAGCAGAGGGGAAAAGATGCGCCATCCGGAGGTGCCAGGCTGGGTTTGTTCGTTTGATTTTCACCCGTGTCCTATATGTTGAAATACCGCCGTGCTCCTGCCAAGCCGAAATCTCTCCTAATGCTACTGGGGGAAGATCACAGACCTTAAGATCAAAATAGCTGATTGTTCCTCACAGCCCCCAAGTTGTGGGGACTCTGCTGGTGGACGATGGGTTGGAGAGGAAGGTTCAGACTGATTTCGGTTTCTGAGATAAGCCCAGCCTCAGCACAATGAGTGTTGCTGGTTCATGAGCAGAAAAGGGGCTTTGCTAAGAGTGGCGACTCAGCTCGTGGTCTATC
Source organism: Pipistrellus kuhlii (assembly GCF_014108245.1). Taxonomy (NCBI): domain Eukaryota; kingdom Metazoa; phylum Chordata; class Mammalia; order Chiroptera; family Vespertilionidae; genus Pipistrellus; species Pipistrellus kuhlii. Next base: position 10,798,917 of record NW_023425404.1, read on the forward strand.
ATGGCCTGTGAAAGCCAGATCTCATAATATCTTCCACAGAGGGATGCTGTAACGTTTCTGAAGGAACCAGGAATGCAACACCTCAGAATGAGGTTTTTCCCATCACCCGAAGTCCATTGAGTGCTGAATAAGATTCTGATTGCCCTGGCCAGTGTGGCTCAGTTGGTTGAACATCATTCTGTGCAACAAAGATTGCCAGTTCAATTCCCATCAGGACACATACCCAGAGTTCCGGATTGATCCCTGGGAGGGGGTATACACGATGCAACCAATCAATTTTCACTCTCACATCAATGTTTCTCTCTCTCTCCCTCTCCCTTCCCCTCACTCTAAAAAAATCAATAAAAAAAGAAAGAACCTGCCAAAACCAGTTTGGCTCAGTGGATAGAGTGTTGGCCTGTGGACTGAAAGGTCCCAGGTTCGATTCTGGTCAAGGGCATGTACCTTGGTTGTGGGCACATCCCCAGTAGGGGGTGTGCAAGAGGCAACTGATTGATGATTCTCTCTCATCGATATTTCTAACTCTCTATCCCTCTCTCTTCCTCTCTGTAAAAAAATCAATAAAATATATATTTTTAAAAGAATCTGTATCAGCCATGCAAAGGCTCATCAAACCCTCCCCACCCCTCCACTCCCCTCCCCTCAGAACAATTCAAAGGTAGTGCTCGAAAGAGACAAGCACAGCTCAACAAGGTTCTCTATGGGAAAAGATCCATTCGGCCCAGGAAGCTGGCATTGGGAGGACCTGCTGCAGTGACCTCTAGGGAACATTGCATCACTGGCTATGGCCAGTTGGAGAAAACAAAGAGCAATGATTAGCAATGCTCTTCGCCATTCCAACAGCTCTCAGAGCTCCGTGGTGGTTCCAGCTTTGATCTGTTGAGTTATGTGAAGGACAAGGAGGAGTAAAGGTCTTTAAAAATTTAGAGGAATAAAGTGGCTGGAAGGAATGGAAACTGAGTAACTCTCCACTCTCTTCAATAGGACCCAAGATGAGTGACAGAAAACTCCTTCTCAGAGCCGCCAGAAGAAGTGTGTTAGAAACCAGGCATATCTGATTCTATTTCATCCTCTTTGTGTTACACTCAAAAAAACAAGACAAACTACACTGCTTTCATTCTAAATCCTTAGTTTTGTATTTTCCTTATATATATTTATTAAAAAAATGCTACTTTGATCAGTGCCACCCGTGCCACCCTCACACACAGAACTCTTCTGAGCGGTCCCCTCCGTGCAAGGCCACTGCTGGTGACAGCCAGCTGGTTTTGATCACAGCCATTCCGAATCGAATTTTCATAAGATAGATGAGGAGTCTTACTGCTGCTCTCTCTCTTATCAGATGAGAAACAGAGGGGGAGGGGGGGAAAGGGTCCTGAGGGAGCCGCTCAACAATCCAGGGCTGCGTGGTTCTTTCTCTGTCCCTCCACGGCTGCAATTTTCAAAGGCGTTCGCCTCGGGCACTTTTAAATGATGGTGTCTCAATTCTGTAATCATCTTTCAAGAACTTTCTCTTAAAGGGCCTTTTAGGTAAACCTAGTCTGTCAACCACACTTATGGACTCAGGAATCACATTCCCAATATGTGTCCTGTGTGTGTATAGACAGACGAACACACACATACAAACACACACACACACACACACTGAACATGTGAATTTTTAGAAAGTTGGTAGAACTAAAGCTAGATTAAGTTCATTTCTTGCCGGGGTAAAAGGTCCCCTGTACCTCTCCTTGAGATTTCTGCCCTAGCTAGAATAGACCCTTCTTTGGGAACTAATTTCCATGGGTGAGAAGTCAGCAAGAAAAGACTTCTCCACCTGAGGGCTAAGTGATGTGCTATGTCCAACCCAGATGCATAAACATGCCTGTCCCTTCCCACCTCACCTAAGCAGTACCTGGCCGTCAGTCTTCCAACTAAGTAATGCATCGTGGCCGTGTATTTGGGAGAACACAAAGCCACAATGCTACCAGTCATCCGAGGCCACAACTTGCTGTCATTTTGGTTGCAAAGACTATTTGGAGCAGCTCTACAACTCTACCTTCTCTTCTCATTGCAGAAAACATTATGGCTCTTTATACAGACTCCATCTTTTGAACAGACATCCTAGAGCCGCGTTTCTTTCCAGTTAATACAAATCTAAGTGGTCTAAGATCTCCCTGGGCAGTGGTCCTCACCAATATGGGCCTGTCTGCATTCAAGGCCTCTCACCTCTTCTCATCACTCATTCATGCATTCCTTCACAACTGTGTGGACAAGTCCCGTGCCTCTCCCAGAGAGCCGAGCACTGCTTAAAGCAGTCACATCTGGGACAGTCACAAAGTAAAGGGGATTGGTTTTGTCCTATCCTGATCCTGTCTTCTGTATTCAGCCAAGACAGAATCCAAGGAGTCACAGAACAAATACCCTGATCTCTATCATGATTTCAGGGAGAGTCACCTGTCTTTGACTTGTCAGCGCTTAATGTTGGATGATTTATTATTAATCACACTCCTCCAGACGGTAGCATGATAGAATGCTGTCGTAGCTTTCTCTGTGTTCCTGGAGGGAGGTATTGCAACCTACTTCATTTCTAGCGTGCGTGCATGGCAAAAGACCTGCATTCTCCCCCTTCTGACTCTTCAGATGGGGACATGCAGATGAACAAAGTAAATGGAACCCCGAGAGGTCACTGCCAACTGTGTTTCAGGCAGAGATGCTCATGAAGGTAAGTTTGGAAAGTCTGGTGTGACCTAGAGATTTCAGGGCACCACCAGGGGCATAATGAGGTCTGTCCCAGTTCTGCCAACGAAGCAGGAGGGCTGGGCCAGACTCCGGGCTATGCTTGGACCAGGGTAAGGTAGAGGATGATGAGTTCTCCTCTCCAGAGGACACAGCATAGACATAAGAATTCATTATCTAAAAGCAATCACAATGAATTTGATAGAAGAGAAATCATGACAAGAAAGAGAGGAGGTGAAGCCTGAAGATTCTGCTTCATGTCACAGAGCTTTAAACACCCGGCCTCTGGCTCTTCTCTACTCAGCCCGGGTTTGTTGTAGACATGACTTCACAGTGGGAGGCTCAGCAGAGCTGAGGACATGGGCCAGCAGTAAGTCTGTGCATCAGGATAGGAGAGCCAATATCCAATCTGAGTGGAGACAAGCCTCCTCAGCCAGCAAGCCTGAGAAATGAGCCTACCACTTTCCACAGCAAAGAGGGAGGCCATGAGGGCGGATGATGCCCAAAGCCCATGTCTGAATTCCAGCTCCGCCACTACTAGTGGTGGCGGACTAGACCAGCTGGTTCGTGCTGGCTTGTAAGAACCAAAGGCTAAGTTTTTAGGAATTCTGCATGCAGGTTGTGAAACCTAAACATTATTAAAGATTAGATTATAGACTTTTGCAATGAAATAAACTACATTAAAAAGAAAGGTGATGCTCAAAACTCACCGTTTCCTAAATATTACTATATCTTACTTTAACTATGCTCTTGAAATTATTGACATCTACTGTTACAGTATGGTGAAAATATGATATACGCACTAGTGTGCTACTGCCCATTTCTTCCCAGATCCATGGTCGATTATGTCATGTTGGGAGCCTGAAACCAACCATGGTGGGAGTATTTATTAATACACCACAGAAACTGGCAAACACTACCAATGAAGATGTCTCCCCCCACCAAGAGCTGGATGTTAAATACAGTAGTCCTCCACCCCTTATCTGCACAGGTGTCAAGACCCGCAGCAGATGCCTGAAACTGAGGTAGTACCAAACCCCATACATACTATGTTTTTTCCTATACGTACATACATATGCAAAAGTTTGATTTATAAATTAGGCACAGTAAGAGATTAACAACTAGTAACAGAACAGAACAATTATAACAAATACTGTGATAAAAGCTATGTGAGTGTAGTCTCTCTCACTTTTACAACTTATCTGATAACAGAGGCAGATACTAAGTGACTAACACGCAGAGTGCACACAGCATAAATATGCTGGACAAAGGGAAGAGTCACGTCCTAGGAGGGACAGAGTGGGACAAAGGGAGCTTTTGCCACGTTACTCAGAACATCGTGCCATTTAAAGTTAACTGCCTTGCATGCAAAACGGAAACCTTTCCCACACACCACGACATTTTGAATTTAATTAAAAAATCAATTTGCAATGAATATATAAAAATAAATATATTACTCACAATTCAGGTGTTCTTGAATATTTTCAGCTGCAAATTCTCATGAAAAAATGATTTTAAAGTTGGTCAGGGATGCCATTTAGGGAAAACATTTCTTTTTATGGACACGTGTGGCGAGTGGGGAAGGTCCGCCACTTGCATCTACAGACGCTTATGGCGTACAATGGGTTAAAACTTACAAATTGCTTATTTCTGAAAATCTCCATTTACTATTTTGAGACCACCCTGACTATGGGTAACTGAGACCGCAGACAGCAAAACCATAAATAAGCCGGGAGGTCTGTATTTACCAGCACATCACTACTTATTAGCTACGTGACTTCTGGGAGTTACTTAACTTCACAAGCTTCAGTTTCTTCCTCTGTGAAAGGGTGATAATCAGTGCTCCTCACAGAATTGGGAGAATAACGGAAGGACTTCAGGACTGCAGTGCTGGCTCCTGGTAAATACTTGAACATGCATTTATCAATACCATTTCTTCAATACATGACTGACTTCCTTTTTCAAAATTCTTACTCAATATCTCACTAAGAGAACAAAGCAAGAGACAAAAGATAGGACAGCTAATCCCCCCCTCCTCTATCCCACCCCATTCCTGCTGTGGATAAGTGTAAATAAAAGGTGCTCCTGTGCATGTTTGTGTCAGGGAAAGAAGGGGAGGCATGGATCTAGAAAGACCTTAGCATCTAGTCCTAGTGACTTTAAATTTAAAACACAAATTGATTTTAAGGAACACTTAATTTAAAAATCCAGTGCCTGTTGGAATCGTTTTTGGAGAGGTAAAGGAACTAGGTTTAGGAATCACTTGAAAAATCCCAGAAGCTGTATTGAGCCGAAGGAAGGAACACTAACATAATGAAACAGTCTTACTTAGCAAGAGGAAGGAATGGAGACATCAGGGTTCCAATTGACCTGCGCTTAAATAATTCTTTCCACCTTCCCTTTCTCTGCATTAAAGCTGTTTAGGCTCAGAATGACTGCTACTTGCAGGAGAACGGATGAAGGATATAGTGGAAGGATTAAGCAAAGAGTGAGAAAGAACCCGAAAGAGAGTTAGAAAGCCTGAAGACAGAGATGAATGGGAAGAGGGGAGAGCGAGGGCGACTGAGTGATAGCCCTCAATAGATAGCATTTTTCTAATTCCACTGACAGTCTGGCATCTCACATCTCATCCAGCTTCATTGCTTGGCTGTGTTCAGCCACTTTTACCTATTTTCCCTGTTGACATGGATAGAAAATTGAGCAATTACCCTTAAACTCGGAGCTCTCAGATCATCCAGATTGCTACACTTGCAGAATTAAGTCCCCAATTGCCCCTGGCTAGAAGGGGCTCAATTCAGCTTGTCCTTTAGGAATTAAACACTTTTTGGTTGGCAATAAGGATTTATTATTCCTAGGGTTTTGAGATAGTTGATTCTGTGAAAACTGGACCCCAGGATGCAAAGAGCACAGCCCTCTCCAGGGGGGACACGGCTTGCTCAAGTGGCACCGGGAGCTGCCAGAAGGGGGTGATAATTCCACCCACAGTCCTAGGTTACCCCAAGATGCAACGGTTATTAGTATATGCAAGAAAGAGATAATCCTTTTTTTTTTTCTTTTTTTTTTAAAGCTTCTGTTTCCAACCTGTGAGAGAGGAATGGGAATGTCCCACCCTCGGCTGTGATAAGGCCTGTGAAATCATTTGGCCTGGCCCTGCCAAAGCATTAGGGGTGAGTTAATTAAATGTTTGACCCAATATAACAGGCTGATTTTCAAGCTGATAATTTTGTAAGGCCTGCGAACGAGGTAATAAGAAGTATCCAAATAGCCCTTGGCAGAAAAAAGCTTCCCCACCCCTATTCTAAAGTCATATTTTGAGGCTCACAAATTCTTTCTTTAATTTGAATTAACTCTCAGGTAAACTTTGAAAGCTGAGTCCATATCTGTGTTTTCAGAGATTGTTTCAATTTGAATACCGTTCACCTTTTTTAGAAACGAGGAATTTTTATCCCCATTGGTGTGCCTCTCAATGTTCCTCCTTAAAATTTCACATTCTATGCAGAGTTCACACTCTAAGAGCTGGAAGAGGCCAAACAGGCCTGAAGATGCTTCTGGGGTTAGGTAGGTGACATGCCTTTGCACATGCTGTTTTCTCTACCAGGGTCTCCCACCCATCTTCTCCCCCCACTGCTGGCAACTCTATCTCCCTTCAAGTTGAAGTTTAAGTCACTTCATAATGGTCTTCCCTCATCACCCAATTTTAATAGACTCCATCACAATATGTCCTTACTTATTTAACTTATTTAGTCCCTATTTCCCTAATTAGATTGTAAGCTTTATAAGGACAAGGACTAAGAATGTTCGTTCACCATCATATACCCAGTGCCCAGCCCTATGCATTATACACAATAGGTATTAAAGAAAAAGTGGTTAAATGAATGAATGACTTGCCCAAAGTCACTTGCAGAGATTGGGCTCAATCCTATTTCAGAGCTGACGTGTTTCTCTAACATATACAACTTTCCATGACAGAAGAAGTCTAAAAGCCTTAGAGCAAATCAGTAACTTGATTCCAAGAATACAATGAATGATTATGTCACTAAAAGATGGTCATCTAAGTAGGAAAAATCAGTTTTGCCATTCCACAATTTGGGGATCCTGAGGTCATTTTGGGTTTGGGCTGTCCATCATTCTTAACTGTTCTCCATAACCATGAGTCCCAACTTCCCTGAAGCATTGTGTTAGCTCTGGCTGATTCTACCTCGAATCAGCAGTCATCAAACTTCATTAAAGGCTGTTTATGTGGGGACACTGATTATGTGCAGATGAGAACGAACCAGAATCAAGGCTTAACTCTGCAGAATGGGCTTCTCTTCTAATTACCACGAATTCTTTATTCCTTCTCCACATGGAGTCTCCCATTATGTCAGGCAACTTGCCCGTAAGGCCTTTCACTTTCTTCGCTAAACAAGTCTACCCATCCTTCAGGGCCCAGAGCAAGATCTTCTTCAAGTGCCCTCAACCCGCTGGGATCACTTCCTTTTCTGAACTCAGGGCCCTTAATAATGCCAACCACCCATAGCAACCACCATTTGCTGCCTTGGCCATTCATCATACTGTTGCCTATACTAACTCCTGTAATGCCTTTCATCTTTTGTCCCCCCAACAGAGTTCTATGTTCCTTTAGAGCAGAACCCTATATAGTCTTCTAACCCCGCAGTCGCCAACCGGTGGTCTGTGGACCACTGGTGGTCTGTGAGGTCCGAAAGGTTGGCGACCGCTGTTCTGAACGACTTGCAAATCATTTCCCAAAGGCCCGATCTAATTGGCAGATGCACTTTGTTCTGTTTATGAAGTGATTTTTTAAAATTCTGTCATTTTTTTGAAATACAAATTTGAAAACTTTTAGGCTGTGCCATCTCCTGTGTGGGTTCACCACAGGCCCCACCATTCTTCAGTGTCTACCCTTCTGCTGGTGCGTGTGATTACATCATCTGCCTGGCCTCTAAAGGCACTTGGGCTTGTAGCCAGTGATGTTTTTGCAAACAGTTCCCATGCAACACATTCTGCTTGACCAATAGATCCCCAAACCACCTCTAACTATCATTCATTCTGTTTCTCATTCTAAAACACGCTTCTCTTAAAAGTTCATCTCTTTTTCTACTTTTCTCCTCTCTTCCTTCAGAAGCCTAAGGGAAGAAGTGCTCCTCTTCTCTCCCTACGCATCTTCCCCAGGTGCCAAGAGTGAAGCGAGGGAGGCTGGATGCTGAGAAACACATCGAGAGACATGGCTCTGAAGGTTTTCTATAAAAGAAGGGGAGGGAAGGAAGGAGGGCATCTCACTGGATCAGAAGCTCCTGGAGCACAAGGACTGTCTTGCCACCATCTCCAGCATCCAGAACAGCATGGCCACAGGAGGCACTGTATAGACACATCTGGCTGTCCTCTCGAAGGCCCGAAGGCCCCAAGGCCTAGGGTGGAAGAAGGCCAGCTGCCTGGTGGGAGACCTGGACTTTACACATTCACCTTTATTCCCTGAGGTTCATCTTCTCCTTTGAGATTGCTCGCCAGTTGCCCACCCCTACCAAGTACAAGGAAAATAGCTCCTTCCCAGGGATAATGCTCTTATAGCAATGACGACCTCAAAGAGCCTGGATGTGATTTTCTTAAGGGAACCAGTTCGCCCACATATCTGCTAACGTCACTGCTGAATGAGCGGCCAGCGGTGACTCAGGGCGATCACTCATGGAGCCTCCCCACCCATTGGTTATTCTAAGTTCAAAGAAGCAGCCTTCACTAGCCAACCAAGTAATTCTCTGAGCAAAGATAATTCCAGAAACTAGTTATATGTAACATATGATTCCTACTGCATAATGGATTCTAAACATTCCCATACAGTGAAATGGACTAAGCCAAGTGTGAAGTGTAACATATGAACTGATTTTCCATTAAAGGACTCAGGCATAACTGCACGGACAAGAGATTTATGCCCGGAAGAGGCATTCCCTCCTAGAAGGTAAAATCAAGTGCACGCTCTGACAAGAAGGGTTTTATGCTTCAAAACTCCAGAGCCAAAATAAAGGCCAAATCACTAATTTCACATTGTAAGTTTATGACAGGGGAAAAAATACTCGGGGTATTCTCTGAAAATTTTCTTCTCTCCTTTCTTAATGAAACTGAATTAAGCATTCTATCAATCATGCTGGGTGCTCTATATTACAAATCTGGGAGCTAACACTAATACACCTACCTGTGGAAGGAGATGCCACCATAGCTGGGGGTCATATCATTTGTTACAGCCCTGAAGCCAAGAGCAAGGACACTGGGGTCAAGATCTGTATTCAAGTCCTGGTCTGGGCTGTGCAGCACTGGTGGTACAGTGGTAAGCACAGTGGTCTTCCCACCTTGCTGTCATTTACAAGTTGTGTGGTCTTGGGCCAGGTTAACTTTCTTTGCCTCAATCTGCTCATGTTCAATATGGGAGATAAAGAATAATAAAAATGTCCTTTAACGGACAAATAACAAAAATGTGGCATGCCCATACAATGATTGTTATCAATAAAAATGAGCAGGCCAATGGTATATGCAACCACCTGGATGAATCTCATAATCATTACAAGTGAATAAAGCCAGACACAAAAGCATACATATATATGATTTAATTTATATAAAATCCCAGAAAATGCAGACCACTCTATCATGACCAAAAAACAGGTCAGTAGTTGCCTAAGGACAGGGGTAGAGGAAGGATGGACTGAAAAAGTTACATGAAAGACTTTTGGGGGTGATGAAAGTGTTCTATATACTGGTTATAGAGGTGATTTCATTTGACATATTCATCTGTCAAAATTCAAACTGTGCACTTTAAATGAAGGCACTTTATTATATGTAAATTAAGACCTCAATATAGTTGATTTTAAAACTTTTGCATAGATTTGTTTTGTGAATTAGTGAGAGAGAAAATAGTGACTCACTAGGCTTAGTAGCTGGTACATGGCCAATGTTTGGTAATGAATGGTGATGGCAGTGATGCTGTGGACACCACGGCATCAGAGCAGAGTGTTCTCTTCGGAGTCAGAAAACCAGAGTTCCCCACCAAGTTACTTTGTATAATCATCTCTAAGCCTCGATTTCTTAAACTGTCAAATGACAGGTTAGGACAAGACAGACTACACAGCTGCTTAACGCTACAACAATTTGATTCTAACCGATGGCAGCCAGCACAACCTTCTAACAATATGCATTTATGATGTGTGTAAACCATAGTATTTAGAAGGTTTTGCTGTAACATTCAACAGCTAAAATGTATCGGTTGAAATGTATCATTTTTAACACGATCAAAAAAATGGAGCAAGTAGGATTCCTTTGAAGGGAGTTGGGAAAAAGGTGCAAGGAAAGGTGTAGAGAGGCCTGAAGAATACCAGTTGAGTAAACTTTCTGTAGCCATAAATTTAAAAAGCATCTCAGAGTTATCAGCATCGTAATTTCCATGTGCACTGCTCCCCAATGGCCTCGCAGCTTTGCTAATGTCTGGCAGGGGCCCTGCTGTCTTGAGTCCTTTGGCATATCCTCCTGGATGGTGCCCCCGCTTCCCTAAGCAACCAATGGCTATAGCAACAGGCCAGTTGTGAGGACAGGCAGAGCAAAAGTGTGGCCAGCAGCCACCAATCACCAAGCCACCACAGGACCCAGTTAACACTGCAAGGACATCCTAGGTACAGATCTGAGAGAACAGATTTTGGGAACAGAAATGCAGAACTCGTTGGGAATGATTAGTGGGTGGAGAAGCGACGAGGAGTTTAGTGATTAGAACTAAGGAGAAATATCTGGCAAAAAGAAATGAGCTTGTCAGTAAGAGCTCACGAGACAGCAAAGAAAAATACTGAAGAATGATGAGAGATGCTCATAAGCTCTTAACAAATCCGAGATGGTAGACTGAATTCCTGACCTCCAGTGGCTGCCTTAAACCCCTTTGGAATGAGATAAGGGAGAAGAACTTCCACACAATCCTTTTCTCTCCAGTCTGAGTTCTGGCTTTACTAGTAGAGGCGCTACACCAGGATTGTCAAACTTCAGTCTGCAAAACAATCATTCAGGGAGCTTATTGAAATTCATGCACACTCCCAGGCCCCAACTTTGTGGGTGGCCTGGGAATCTGCATGTTAAACATCATCCCAGAATATTTCACAAATGTCCTATATGACCCTTGCCCCAATCCTGTGAGTAGCTCTAAAACACAGGTAATCATCCAAGTTTTATTGACTTAATTCTCTCCTTCACGTTGGCGTCGCATGCAAAGGTTAGTTAGTACAAGGCTGCGGGACTCCTTGTATAGCCTTGAGAAAGTAATTGGTACTAGACTTGCTTTCCTGCTGGAAACAGTTAGAAAACTGGAAAAATATAAGGTACGACTGTTTTCAGACAGAGGGCAAGGTAGAACAGGATTGTGATCCCGAGAGAAGGGGGCCCTGCAGTCACCCTGGCTTTCTGCCTAGAGGCGCTGCCTGGATGCTGGCACAGCGAGGTGGAGCCCCCCCGTGGAGCATGGAGGTCTTCCTGAGTTGAGGAGACAGAGGTCAAGGTTTAGGGCGCTAAATTGGCTGGAATTTGAGAAGCAGGATGTGAGAGAGGGGAGCTATGTAGGAAAAGAGATCCACAAATCTAGATGGACTGCATACTAAGCTGTGCATGTACAGGGTCAACCTCCACAAGGCTGGGCAGAGAATTTCAACCAGCAACGTAGGAGCTAGTGATCCCCATGGCTGCCACAGAACTGCCAGAGGAACAGCTCCGCCCAGGCCAGCGGAGAGTCCCTGAGGAACAAGCAGGAAATCAGCAGACACCTGAGTAGTCTTACAGTTTAGGGCTAACTCCAGACTTGCATTAATAAAGCTTAAAAACAATTCTCAAAACTGTTGAGAACCCTAGCAGAGTCGCCTAAGATCATCTGAAAACACAGATATTTATATTATGATTCATAACAGTAGCAAAATTACAGTTATAAAGTAGCAATATAAATAATTTTATGGTTGGGGATCACCACAACATGAGAAACTGTATAAAAGGGTTGTTGCATTAGAAAGGTTGAGAACCACTGATATAAACACTCAAGCTGTAACATTCATAATGGCCAGCAGCCAAGTGACAAGCTACTAATCAAGCAGAAAAATAAGAAAAATAAGTCAATAGAAACAGACTCAGAAAAGATAGAGATCATAGAATTAGCAGAAAAGGACTTAAAAGCATTTACTATAAAGGTTGCTATCAAGGAAAAATAAAAACATGAATAATATACATAGATAAATGGAAGATACATATGAAGAGAGAGAGAGAACTGAGAGGAGCTTCTAGAGTAGAAAAACACAATGTCTGAAACAACAGATTCCCTGGATGGGCTTAAGAGCAGATTAGACATTATAGAAGAAAAGATCAGTTACACAGCAACAGAAAACTATCCAAACTAAAGCAAAGTTTAAAATAGTTTAGGAAAAAACAACTAGAGCCTCAAGACCTGTGTGGCAATTTCAACTGATATAACCCACATGCACATAACTGGAGTCCCAGTAGGAGTGAGGGGGGAAAATATACTCAGAGAAATAAGGGCTAAAATTCTCCAAATCTGAAGAAAACAATAAATCGACAGACTCAAGAGGTTCAAGCAGATAAGCCCAAAGTAAGCCACACCAAGGCATATCATAACCAAATTGCTGAAAGTAAAAGATAAAAATAAATAAATCTTAAAAGCAGCCTGAGAAGAACAAGACACTGCATGCCGGGGAACGAAGATGAGAAGGACCACTGACTTCTCAGAAACAATGCAAAGCAGAAAACAAATAACATTAGTGCTAAAAGGAGGGGAAAGTTGTCAGTCCAGAATTCTGTATCAGGTGGAAAGACATTTTCAGACAAGCAAGATTGGGAAAATTTGTTGCCAGAGGACCTGCTCTACAAAACTGTTAAGTGAAGTTTTTCAGGCACAAGGAAAATAACACCAGATGGAAACCGAGTTCTACACAAGGAATTGAGTGTGGAAGTGGTAAATATATGGTTTTTTAAAAAAGGCTTTGATAATTTAGCCCCAGATATAATCTCCTCTCTAGTAAGTTTCTTATAAAGAGCTACACACAAATGTTATCTTTTCTCTTGAGTCTGAACACGGGCCTTAGCTGTGTCGCTGGCCAGGCCAGCCATTAACTGACTAGTACGCACAGTGTACTGATGATGCAAAGACAAATAAGATGTGGTGTCTGCTGTCAAGGAATTTAGAGCCCAAAAGGAAGAACATTCAAGTCAACAAAAAAAAACTAAGTGTGATAGTCACTTAGCTCTGTGACTATGGGCAGCTTACTTGACCTCTCTGTCCTTTAGTTCCCTCAACTATAAAATAGGGATAATGACATTACTATCTCATAGGGTTGTTGTGGAGATTAAATGCTCTAACATCTATAAACTGGTAGACCAGTGCCTGATGTATAATTAACACCTAACAAACATTAGCCATTGCTGCTGCTGTTAATGTGCCCAGGAGATTGTAGAAGCATAGAGAAAAATCAACCAATGAACTTGAATGTGTACATGTGTAACCTAGGAATACAGACACTAGGATGGTGAAGGCCTGGGGTGGGTGCGGGGCAGGCTGGGAGAGGTCAATGGGAAAAGAAGAGGACAAAGGTAATACTGTCAACAATAAAGTTTTTTTTTGTGTTTTTTTTTTAAAGAACATTTATAACTCAATAGCAGAAAGACAAGTAACTCTTTTTTAAATGGAGGGAAAAAAAGGACATGAGTCAGAGAGGGAAGGCATGGCAGAGAAGGTGATGCTTCAGCTGATTTTTGAAGGATGAGTAGGGTTGGCAGATGAAGAAGGGGTAAGCCCTAGCTGGTTTGGCTCAGTGGACAGAGTGTCAGCCTGAGGACTGAAGGGCCCTGGGATCATGTCCGGCCAAGGGCACATGCCTTGATTGCGGGCTGGATCCCCAGTAGGGAGTATGCAGGAGGCAGCCGATCAATAATTCTCTCTCATCATTGATGTTTCCATTTCTCTCTCCCTCTCTCCTCTCTGGAATCAATAAAAAATATATATATTAAAGAAAAAGAAGGGGGAGAGGTACTCTGGACACAGGCTGTAGCACTAGAGCAGCCGGTGCCTTAGCTGCAGTGCAGAAAATGCCTCGGGGGCCCTGGGACATCTCCGCAAGCCCTTCAGATTTCCTCCAAGAACGTCTTACCTCCTCCGTCATCTGATCCATCCAGGCTCTTTGGTCTGAGGCGATGACTGTGCCCAAAAAGGAAGGAAAGTAGAAAATCAGTTTTAAGCACAGAAAGAAACAACCCAAATTTGTACTATATCCATTCTTTCTCCTAGACCAGTGGTCGGCAAACTCATTAGTCAACAGAGCCAAATATCAACAGTACAACGATTGAAATTTCTTTTGAAAACCAAATTTTTTAAACTTAAACTTCTTCTAACGCCACTTCTTCAAAATAGACTCGCCCAGGCCGTGGTATTTTGTGGAAGAGCCACAATCAAGGGGCCAACAAGCCGCATGTGGCTCGAGAGCCGCAGTTTGCCGACCACTGTCCTAGATGAAAATGTCTCTGGACCCACTCTCCTCCAACTTGCTCAAACCTAACTGGGCACCTGGGTCTGCCACGTATGGCTGCCCAAGCTGGTACTGCATCATTGCACGGGGTAGGGTCACACAGACTATGATGTGAATGCTCTTCTACCTCTGAGGTGCGAAATTGGATGGCCCTGACTTTATACTCCATCTTCACCAGGAAACTTTTTAAGAATGTAAGTCTTAAGAGAAGGTGAGGCTTAGAAACTTGCACTGCCTCTGGCCATCTATATCAATACAGCAGAACCCATGGGTCAGTACTCTGATACCTAGACATGTAATTCTAAAAACTACAGGGTAGGAGGTGTGACAGGCACCAAGGCCAAAGCCCAGGCCTTCAGTGGGAGACGCTGCATTTGTCAAACCCGTGATTCAGGAAGCATGACTCCAGCCCAGCCAGAGCCAGACTCATACTGCCTATTTTGTGAATGCTGCTCAACAAAGACTGCACTGTAGACAAACATCCCCATAGGGTGCCATAAAAATACTGCAAACATACTCTTCTGCGTCTTCAAAAGCCCTCCTTCCTGACCTGAAAGAAAGAAAGAGAAGGGTTATGAGAACCTACTAGTCTCGTGCATTGGCAGGGTATGCTGGACAGGGGGTTTCAAAAGTAGATGCAAATGAGCATATCCCAGCTGCTTTATTTGTCTGGATTCCTCTTTACAGACCAAGGCTCATACTCACCATGAGGGAATTATAGATACTGAAACACCTTCCTATAACCTTACTTCAGCATGTCTCCAAATTAAATGACTGAGTTTAAATGCAGGCTGAGTGAGCTCAAAAGTCAAATGAATATAGATGATATGACACCCTCCCTTCTTTCAACAAGTACTGACCAATTTATTGAGCACTTTTTAGGACTGAGACCTTGGCTCCTAGTTGGAGCTGTTGTGTTAATATGTGCAGCATCTACGAACAGAAAGGGATGAGCTAGCCTTGCAGGGAGGCTGCAGGCTCAGGGCCCGTCTTTCTGTATCCTCCACGTGAAGGACCAGAAGCCCTGTGAGTGATGCTGGCTAGTGCCCTCGGATATTCCGTGGGAACAGGAAGCCTGTCACATTTGTTAAGGCGCTGGTTCTCAAACTTGACTGTGCACGGGAACCACTGGGAAGCCTGACAGACATGCCGCCAGTTGGACGTGCTGGACCTGGCAGCAGAGATGTTCGGATCAGATGGTCTGGGGGATAGGTAGCTCAGGAATATGCATCTTAAACAAATTTCCAGCAATTCTAACCCAAGTAGAATACTACAGAGAAACACCCATCTTAAGTCTTCTGAATGAGACTGGCAAATGTTGACCACTGTTAAAGTCGGGTGATGGGTATACGTGATTACTTTTCTGTATGCCTGAACATCACAATAACAGAATTTTTATTTTTTATGACTTAAGTTAGAAATCGTCGCCATGATAACAGGGACAAAGGGCAGTGGCAATGACATAATGGCCAGGAGATGCATGAGATGGCCCTCGACAGCGCTGGCCCACAAAGCCTCACCAGTAAGAGCTATGTTGGAACCAAACAGCAATTCCTGCCAATGCAAATAATTGCCCCCCAACAGTATAATCATAAATTAAGCCCAAGTTTAAATAGATTAGTTTCCATGAAATTCAGACCATACCAACTCACTGTGAAGGGAGGAAGGAAGGAAGAGAATGGATTTTGGATGAAGTCAAGGAAGGAGAAGAGGATAGGTAGGCGAGGTTGGATGAACAGAGGGGATCTCCCAGACTATGTTTTTTGTCTCTTAAAGGGCCAATTAAAGAGACTGAGCAACCAGGAATAGAAGGACGAGTGGAACAGAAAAGGCAGTAAGAGGCCCAAGGTAGACTGCAAAGTGATGTCCAGGGCAGCGCCACCATGGAGCTGCTGGGTAATGGAGGTTTCCAATGCTGTTCTAAGTCAAACAAATCCTAACAAAGAGTCCGAGGCAGCCGCCAAAGATGCCTCTAAGTGGAAGAGAGAAGGCTCTGCTCCCAACTCACTACCTCTAATTGTCTCGGTGAAGTTGAACTCTATAAACCCACTGACCAAATGGCTTGATATGCCACCAACGGTAGGAGGGCTTGAATGAAAACAGGATCAGAGAATAAGGGTATTAAAAAGGCCAGAGAGCCGAAACCCGTTTGGCTCAGTGGATAGAGTGTCGGCCTGCAGACTCAAGGGTCCCAAGTTCGATTCTGGTCAAGGGCATGTACTCTGGTTGCGGGCACATTCCCGGTACGGGGTGTGCAAGAGGCAGCTGATTGATGTTTCTCTCTCATCGATGTTTCGGACTTTCTATCCCTCTCCCTTCTTCTCTGTAAAAACTCAATAAAATATATTTAAAAAAAAAAAAAAAAAAAAAAAAGGCCAGGGAGCTTAGGCCAGCAATGCCTTTGTACACAAGAGACATATCCATCTCCGATTACTCTTAGGAATTATGACTGCATCGGTTCCTCCTAAGCAATGGGAGGTGGCAAAAGTAGCAGTGATTTTGTCTGAAGGAGACAATAATGATAACGCTAATCTTTGGGGGAAGGCTGATTAATTGCCATTTATCCACTCCATATCCAAAAAGGGGATGAATTTTATATGTGGCTTAATTGCTGCTGAGCCCACATCTTGCTCTCTCTCACTCCAGGGGGAGCCAAGAGTCCTCCGGCATCTCATTTCACCCCGTGGGATGGACCAAGATCAAAATGGAGCCCTCAAGGATGGTCAGCGGGAAGCCCTCAGGTGGTGTTTTCTCGTGTCTCTCCCCCGCCCCCCCCCCCCCCCACCCCACCGAAGTACAGGTTCAGTGTGAGCCTTCTGCTCTGCTATGGAGATGAAAATGGCACGGAACGGTCTGCCTTTGATGAAGTTGGCCACTTCCAGGCCTTATCTAGCTTGCATATAAGTTTGGTCTGGACCACACAGCTGTTCGTTTGTTTGTTTGTTTATTTATTTAAAATATATTTTATTGATTTTCCACAGAGAAGAAGGGAGAGAGATAGAGAACTAGAAACGTCGATGAGAAAGCAACATCGACCAGCTGCCTCCTGCATACCCCCTACCAGGGATGTGCCCGCAACCAATGTACATGCCCTTGACCGGAATCAAACCTGGAACCTTTCAGTCCACATACCGACGTTCTAGCCACTGACCCAAGTCGGTTTTGGCAACAGCTGTTTATTTTTATTTTGTTTTGTTCTGTTCTAACATCAATTTCTTATCCAAATTCGAAGATTTTGTACAAAAAAATGAATTTCTAAATTCTTCAGATACAAACCCTAGCAACACTGGACCTACATTCCAGTGTTTTCCACAGGGACCTACATCTGAGTGTGGCTGCCCCTGAGCTCCCAGCGCTCCCTATCCCAGGTCCAGTACTGGTTCTGCATCACCCAGTCTGCACTGCTAGGTCTCTTACGGAAATGCAGAGGCCAGTGAAGTACGCAGCTAGGCAGCTATCAAACACGGGAAAGCAAAGGCAGACTAACTGGGAAGCAGATTTTAGGAGACTTGGCCAAGAGTAAGTATCTTCATAGAAGTAAGAATACGCAAATAATCAGCATATGTACCTCAGTAATATAATTTAGGTGCTATTCCGAAATAAATCCACACTTCACAGATTTACTTTACCTACCTGGTCCCCAAAGGCACGGAGTCCAATGCCAGGGCACAGAATCCAACACGGTGATTTTCAAAATACAGGTCGTGGCCTGTTAGTGACTCATGAAATCAAGTTAGTAAATCACCACTGGTCTTTTTTTAATAGCATAGAAGATAAAAGAAAGTGAACTGCTCACAATAAGGATAGGTCTTTATCCTTATTAAATTTCTTTTCAATTTTATATGCTCACATACCCAGTCATGATGGAGAGTGTATTTTTAAATGGCGGTGACAGGTTAAACAAAATGAAAACAGAGTTGGTCTACCACCGCCCACCAGAGGACTTGGGGCTGAAGCCCTGCCTGCCACAGATTGTGGAGGCCGAGGGAGAGAACTGTAGCCCTGGGTCATCTCTTCCATAGACATACTTCTGCGGCAACTGACCCGGTCAGCCCTCTGGAGGGGACATGCCTTTTTCCCTAGAAGTGGCTACGAGAAGGTTTGGGAACAGGACAATTATAATGATAATGTGAGACTGTCTTACACAGAGAGAGCACTCTGCAGCACTCGTCAAAGACTCGCTCAGCTGAGTGCTGGAAATGAGGCAGAGCAGGTCTCAGTGGCAGCGTGACAGACGCTGGGCACTGTGCTGTGCACTTCACCCAAACCACAGAGCCAGTTAGTGAGGAGGCTGAGACCAGAATCCTTGTCTCCTGACGCCCTCCCTGGCTTCCAAACACCGCCTGAGCCTTCTCAGCAGCAGGCACAGCTAGTTTTCAGATGCCCCACAGGCACCCAGACAGCTGTTTGGATTTACTGTGCAGACACTCCATTCCTGACTTACCACACTTAGAGAAATAAAAGATGGAGAGAATCCTTTAAACCAGGAGCTCTTAACCAGGCACAAGAGAATCACACTCAGAAAGTTTCTTCAGGATCTATGTGCTGGGTCTCACCCCAGGCCTCTGGGAGAGTAATTTCCAGAAATGGGACCCGCTATGTGGGTGAGAATCACTGCCCTAAACCTTATTTCAGATGGTGGGCTGGACTGTCCAGTTGCTAAGCAGCGAGATGGAAACCTCCTGTCCTATCCTTCTGAGTTGCCTGCTCTCTTCTAACAAAAGTGTTGGTGAACTCTGCCTTGACCTCCAGGCTGAGCAAGGAGATGGATTCACAGACTGAAGCCCTATCCTGAGTGATCCTGAGCTGGTTGTCTTGAAATTCAGACAAGACTCCATCATGTTCATAAAAACTGAGCAGGTGCTCCCAACCCTGGCAGGTCCGATTATAGAGATGCTAGTTCAATATTCAAAATGTAAAACATTGAGGTTGCTGAACCAGCACTTTGAAAAGTTAATTAAATGCCAGGTTTCTTTTTAAGAGCTACTCCATCACTTGCTGATTGCTTTGGCCATTTTGCAGAATGAAGCCTTCACTCTGGACAATGAGTAAATGTTCTCCCTCACCTCCCACCTTGTGGAGACAGGGCACTCTGGCTGCCTGCTTCCCAGGGATGATGCAGAGGCCTGGCCAGTGACTTGCAGGAGGGGAAAGCGGGGCTGTCCCGCTGGCCCTTTCCCAGTCAGCCTTCCGGGAAGCTGCCAATTCCCTGCACTTCAGGTTCTCGGGTGGAAGGCTTCAAGGTTAAGGGTGTGGTCTCATCACCTCCACCTCCATTTAAAGCCCAGTCCTTCAGCTCAACACACACCCCATGCCCTTCTGGTTTCCACCCCCACTTCTCTATGACCCACATGAGGTCTCTCCTCCCCGGCTTCACTGGGCACCTCAATACTCAGGGAAAGACCATCTCCAGGACCCGCCCCCACAGGCCTCTTACAGGATGACGTAACATCGGTAACGTTTATTAAACTTATTGGGTGCCAGGCACTGTCATTCTATTTTCTTGTTCATATATTACATATATTTTACATGATATGATATGTTATTTCATCATCACATTATCTTATTTACTCCATTTTACAGACAAGCAGACAGGGGCTCAGAGAAGTGCAGTAACTTGCGTAAGGTCACCCAGCTAGAAAGTGGTAGGATTGGAAGACAAGCTCTGGGCTGTCTGACACAAAGCCCAGTGCAAGGGAAAGGAACATGGGGGCAGTTCTACACCAGGGGAAGCCTCATTTTATACTCTGCTTTCGGATCCAACTGATATTTTCCATGACGCGTATATACTCTCAACTTATAGAACTATCACTTGGTCAGCCTTGACAATTTGGTAATTAATACTGGTTTAATTGTTCCATATGATTTATTATGTATGTTTTATTTGCAGCATAACAGCTTGCGTAGGGCAAAGAAAGAGATTCCATGTAGCTAAGTCATCTTTCTCTCCAAGTCCTCTCCTTTTCTAAGTTCTTCTGCTCAAATGCAATGCCTTCCTTTTGGCATTCAGATGCCAAACTGGCATGCCATGGGCATGATTTGCTCAACTGATGACAAGACTAATCGCAATGGCTCTTACGGGACTGCAGCCACACAGGACCATTGCCGAACGCTCCATTTCATCCTGGGGCTCAGGCAGAGAGGTGCTGCAATGTAAAAACCCCGCCTCTTTCCCCACCCACCTGGCCTGCCGTATCAGACAGAGGCCTCAGCGCTGCTTACACAGGGTACGTGCTCAAGGGTGAAAGGCAGCCCTAATGTAGACATCATCTCAGTTAAAATGTTTCTCGCAAGTTTAATGGAATACTTCAGAGATCTAAATGGAGATGAAGTACCACGGCTCAGAGAACAGCCAGGATGCTATCTTTATGCAGCATGACAATGTTCAGTGGTTAATTAGATGCCGTTAACCTATTTTAGCAGGGGACATAACTGGGATAAATGGGGGGAAGTGTCCTTGAAGTCTCTTAATATCCACATCACATATTGGACCCTAGACTCGCTCCCTGCTGCACGACGGAACAGGCTTTAAATGGACCAAAGTGCCGGGCATCCAGAGCCCCGCCAGGCCCAGTGGAAGACCCTGCCCTCGCCCATCCAGCATGGACCTCGGCCTCCGCCCCTAGGAGGCTGTGCAGGGCCTGTACAAATGGTTGCTATTACAACGTGCCACCCCGAGTGAGAAGCTAGAGCCACAATAAGGAGCTCACAGGGCTCCCATGACAAAAGGAAGAGGCTATAGCCAGAGGCCAAATCTGTAAAGAAACACATGGTAAGGGGGAGAACAGGACTAAGATACCAGCTGAACCGGAGCCAAAAGCATCACTCCTTTAAAAGAAATCAAAATGCCATTTTCTTGGTTTTCTACCCTCATAATTTTAAAATGCCCAATAACAATTTCGCAAGTGCCTCCAAACCTCATTGAGGAGAATTTAACCAAGGCATGAGCGAGAGAAGGGGCTCTGTCCCAGATCATGTAACACACCATTAGCACATCCCAAACCAAGGCTCTACTTCATAAGTTGTGTGACCCATCAAACAAACCCTCACAGGGAAACCCCAAATCTGAGCAAAGGGAAACTTTGCCATCGTAATCCTGGGCTATTGTGTCCATTCGGTATGAGGCAATGGACTGGTTAATTGCAGTCCTTCTGCTCTAGGATGTCCCCATGCATGTAGTACTGATTAAAAACCAGGTATTTCTCACGAACTGAGGTCTTCCTTGGCCAATAGATTTCTCCTAAATGAGATCTCTCCTGAAAGAAGTCCCTTCTCTTCCTCCCCTTGGTTCCTACTTCTTGCCATTCATGTGTTTAGTGTCCAACATGTGTTTCATATTGTATTTTCTCCCTCCTTTTAAAGACAAGAAACAATTCCCCAGCACCCAAAATTTTGGCACTTTATGATTTCAGGTCACACTAGATCATATTTGGCTACTGCCGGTAAGGTATCAACAACAAGGTATTTTGTAGAAAGATGAAAACCAACGTCTATGTCATGTCTGTAGACTGCCAACCCCTATCAAGTTGGAGGTATATAGTAAATTATAAGGCAATTCCTGGGTGAAGTTTGCCCCCTGCTGGTCAGATTCAAAATAACAACTTGGTTCTGAATCAATCTTACAGGAGCATTTATCAGGAGGAAAAGGACATGAAATACACAGAAACAGTTTTAGTAGCTAAAAACAGTTATAGGAACATAAAATGTATGTACATGCCTGCTATCGAGAAACTTAAAAAGTGGGAAGAGTTTAGAACTCTAGATCTTGGACATCTCAAATGAACATTATCTTATTCAGAAACTTTCAATTGTCTATGAGGCACAGATGGGAGGTGTGGGAACTGGGGCATCTTTTAGCTCAGCTTTACAATCTGGCTGAAGGCTCACATCGTGCAGTGACTGACATGTCCTACCACCACCACCCCATGCATCTTCTAGATGAGGAAATGGAGACCAGGAGTTGTTAAAGGGACCTGACTAAAGCCCCAAAGCTAGCTGGAACTAAAAACCAAGGTTCACACTTTCTCATCTGCTGCTGGTCCCATTATGCCCCAAACTTAACAGGGCAAGGGAGGCAGGTGCAAGCAAAAGTCATGGAAGCACTAAAAAGAAGAGGGAGCCTGGGGAGGCTTCTTAGAAGACCTGCCAAATGAAAGATGAGAAGGCTTGAAACAGGCAGGAGGCTGCCGGAGGGCTTTTCCAGCTGGAAGAAACAACCTGAGTAAAGGCAGGAAGCATGAAAGAGTCTGTATTTCTGAAAACACCTGAAATACGTACAGAGGAAACGCAGCTAGGAGAAGCCAGTAGGACAGTGTTTCCTTACATCTATCACTTTCAAATGCTACCTTCACTAATTTTGCTATAGCGGTGTACTTTCTGCATCTACTTTCTATTTTAAGTTGATTCCTTAATTTTACTTTAATAAATTTACTTAAAGAAAATCTTACAACCTCAGCCATATAGAAGGTAACTGTAAAAAACAATACAGTTTGCCAGGCCAGTGTAGCTCAGTGGTTGATCGTTGAACTATGAATAAAAAATTCCAGGTTCGATTCCCGGTCAGGGCATATGCTCAAGTTGTGGCCTAGATCCCCCGTGCAGAAGGCAGCCAGCCAATCAATGAGTCTCTCTTATCACTGATGTTTCTATCTCTTTCTCCCTCTCCCTTCCTTTCTGAAATCAATGAAAAACACAAACTGGATTTTATTATAGCTAGTTATTACAACTATATTTGCCAAAAGTCTGAGCCTATGGCTTTTTTCGTTGTTAAAAAGATAGATTAGCAAGGTTAGGTAGTATGAAAGCAATCCTAGCTGCAAACTGAGACTTTTTCATTGACATGATGAGGGGGACTAGAAATGAATAGAAAAGAGAACAGCCTTATGACTCAATGCCAGTCTCTGGGAAACGCAGCTGTAAGGGCAGAGAGTGAAACGGCACAGGATGTGCTGATTGAAGTCATGGGTCCACAGTCAGGGAGCAAACTTTTATCACTGTTTCTGGAAACCTTTACTAGTACGTCAGTCCACTTTTAATTGCTCAACAGAATGGGTCTTCTACTTCTCTTAAAAAGCATTTTCTGCTCTGGAGAAACCTGTGATTTCCTTCCAGTCACTTACCCACTGTTTTCTCTGCCCCTTTCCCATCCCCCAAAATGATGGTCCCCTCAAAAGCCCATGAATACACTGAGATTCAACCATGTGAGAAGGGGCTGGAAGAGGAGGAGGTGCCGGCAGAGGTGCTCTTTCCAGCTGCCAGCGTGGGAGGCCAGCAGCACTGCAGGGCTGTGTGTGGCAGCTCCTGGAAGGCGCAGGACCCACCCTGGTGAATCCCTGGTGTAGGTGAACCAAGGACACACTGGCACAGCCACCGGTAACCAGCTGTGGTGAGGGTAGCATAGGTCAAAAAGTAAAGTCACTGGCAGACTTGTTAGACCAGGAAAAAAACCAGGCTGTGCGAGGGGGCTCAATTTCATGCGCACTTATACCTACGTATGCCTAAGCTGCTGCTTCTAAATTGAAACTGCGTCTAGTTACTCCTCAATAAAGGACTAAGAAGAAAAGGGAAGAAGTAGGTATGATGTTCACAGATGCATTTTATTTTTGAGAAGCTGAATCCATCAAAGGGAGAACAAGGAAATCATTTATGTCAGGAGACTTTTAACCAATGGCTGCCATCTCTAGCCATTCCCTCCTGGGTTTTAGCTGCTCACGCTGCAAAGCAGCGAGTCCCCCTTAGCAGGGAGCTGGCTCAGGGGACACAACTTTTTTCCTTGCAAGTTTTTTTGTTCAATAAGATTGCTTCATATGATCAACATCTCATTTCTGAGAAGGTCCCGGAGGATAGCAGTAAAGATAATTTTATTCTAACAGACTCGCTACTGCACAAATAGTATAGTCTGTGGCCTTTTCATGAACTTGAGATAAATGTGTGCAGCTTTCAAGGTTTGAGGATGGGCATGGCTGCATGAGAGGCACATTCTATTACACTAATTAGCTGCCTGACCTTGGGCAGTGGGCAAGGTGACATTTAAGGGCTTTTTAAAGATTCTATAACGGCGTCATTTAACCCCCACCCGCAGCCCTTATCTTCTCTATCTCTAAACTAAAGGGGCCACACTCCATGATTTCTCAGGTCCTTCCCCGCACTGTGAATGACACGGACCCTGCCTCTCCAGATCCTGGCCCCCACTCCATCTGTTCCTCATAAATATCACTCTCTATCCTGAAAACCCCCAAGCAACACTTTCCACAAAATGAACCACGAAGCTGCCACAGCAGCCCTATGCTGCGGGCCCTGGGCCTTGTTTCCTGAGACAAACCACTTTCTGCTTAAGCCTCTGCTGATGAGGTTCTCTGTTGCAACCTCAACTAATACAGCACATCTAGTGGTAAATGAGAGGTCATTCTAGTCCAGAAGGAATGCATATGCTCTGAAGAAAACCAATCTCATCTATATAGATAAAAGCCTAAGGGACCATTCGACCAGTGGCTATGACATGCACTGACCACCAGGAGGCAGATGCTCAATACAGGAGGTGCCCCCTGGTGGTCACTGCACTCCCACAGCAGGAGCACAGCTCAGCTGACCCAATGGGTGCCAGATGCTGGGCTCATGGCTGACAAGCGCAGCTGTGGTGGTGCGATACTCTCCCACAGACACTCCCCTTGTGCACCCTTCCCCCATCTAGACTGGGACCAGGATGGGGACCAGCATCGAGACTGACTGGATGCGAGCCCCCAGTAGCTTCTTGGTCATGGGCACGCCAGTATCACCCTAGGACGGGAGAACAGAAACCCCAGTGGAGTGGCAGTGAGCCTACCCAGTGGTGGTGGCTGCTGTGGCAGGCACAATGGGTTGGGATGAGAGGGAGCAAGCAGTGTGGTGCCTGGCCCAAGCTAGAGCTCCTCCCCCCGCATGCCAATTCACACACTACTACACCCCTTGGGGGATGTTGGGATTGCCAATTTCAGCCCGATCCCCGCAGGCCACGCCGAGGGACCCCACTGGTGCATGAATCAGTGCACCAGGCCTCTAGTATAATCACAATTAGTTAACCTTAGAGATGAGCAGGCCTCCACTCTAAATAACACTCCACTATAAAGAACAATGATGAGACAATCCTTACAAAGAGAACACTACCCTCGGAAAAATGGATGTCTTTTTACATTAGCAAATATCCCCAGATCCTAATTATGCCACATTAAACAGGTGTTCAGATGAAATGTGATAGTGTGTTCCTTGCATCCTTGGTCATACACTTGTCAACATTCCAGGGGCTCCCTGTTCCCTAAATAATAAAGTACATGCCTAGAGTTCAAGGCTCTGCACGTGAGCCCCTCTTGTCTGTCTACGTCCTTCTTCCTCTATGTAATCCCAGGTTTCAGTCTCCCACTCTGCTCATTCCAAACCCAAGGGCACAGCCATGCCCCCATGTATCAGCCCCTGAACCCGAAGGCCTGTCCTTGCCTCCGTGTTTGTCAGCTATTTCAAGGCAACGATTTGTAGACTAAACTGACTTGCTTCAATCAGCTGCCTAGAAAGCATATTTAGAGGTTCAAACACACTTTCTGAATTGTAGAGGGCCTTTGAGACCACTTAGTTTTAATGCCGGAGAGACAGAGCCCAAGGGGGCAGAGCTAGTAGCACAAGGTTACACTGGATGTCTCTTGCTCATTTCTCTCAGCTCAGTGCTCATTGCAAAGAAATTCTGAGCACACCAAGGCTCGTGTACTTGGGATTTCCTGGGGTCATAATATCCTAGGGCTGAAAAGGGAACTTTGAGATTATCTACTCCAACCTCCCCCGCCACCCCTGCCCAAGGAACCTTAGCCCCAAAAGCCCACAGGACTTGCACCATCACATGGCCAGTGAGTGGCAAAAGAGGACTACAACACAGGCAGATGTCCTGACTCCTCATACATACATGGGGAAGGGTGGCCCCAAAAAAGGCAGTGACCAGAGTGAGCTAAGGAAGTGACCTCCAAGGCAGACGCCTGTCCGTACTGAATGTGCACGTGGAGCACCTCGCTCTGAGCTGAGAGTCCCTGGGTTACTCTGCCCTCGGCCTCGCAAAGGGGATGCAGGTCTGAACCCAGAGGTGGGGCTGCCGGTGCACCAGTATGTGAACCGCTCCCTAGCTGCTGCCTGGGAAAGGATCCAGTTCTTGGAGGGCACTGCAGGTTAGAAGGAATGATCATTTCCAATGCCTAATTGAACTTAATGGCCAGCCTAATTAGGCCTTTTAACGGCGGGACTGGCATGGCCTTGGCTCGGGCCCCTAAGCACAGGCTGCACTCACATTCTTCTCGGGTCAGGCACCTGGCTGAGCACAGCGCTGCGGACAGGAGGCCGCAAGAGGTTAAGAAGCAGGCAGGTCCTACATTCACTCGCCGTTATTCTTCCCACAGGCCAAACAGGCTCGAGGCGTGTTAAGATGGCCCTCGGGGCTCTACACAGGGCAGAGGCACTAGCATTAAGCCAGGGGCCAAGGGCACAAAGATGGAAGGTGGTGAGGCACGGAGAACAAGAGCATGACCCCATACTCAGACTCACCTCAATTCAAATCCCACTGCCTCCTTACTAGCTGTGTGACTTTGAGGAAGTTACTTAACCTTTCTGAACTTCCATGTCATCAACCTGAAACCAGGGATAATAACAGAACCTTCACCTCATGGGGTTGTGTTGGAAATAAAGTAAAACAACTATGCTTAGCAAAGTACCCTGCACAAAAGACAAATAAATGCTGTGTGTGTGTGTGTGTGTGTGCGTGTGTGTGTTCCAATCCATACAACAAGAGGGCTAGACAAGATGTATGGGCTGCCCACATTCAAGTTCTGCAGCAGGGCCCCAGAAGGCAGAATCTGGATCAGAGGACGAAGCTGCAAATTTCCTAAAGATGAGCCATTTTTATTTATTTATTTATTTATTTATTTATTTATTTATTTATTTATAAATATATTTTATTGATTTTTTTACAGAGAGGAAGGGAGAGAGATAGAGAATAGAGAGTTAGAAACATCGATGAGACAGAGTCATCGATCAGCTGCCTCTTGCACGCCCCCCACTGGGGATGTGCCTGAAACCAAGGTACATGCCCTTGACAGGAATCGAACCCGGGACCTTTCAGTCCGCAGACTGATGCTCTATCCACTGAGCCAAACCGGTTTCGGCAAGATGAGCTATTTTTAGAAATCAGGGGGTTGATAACGGTATAAAAATTAGAAATACCCTAAACGTCCACCAACAGGGGAACAGCACATCCATGAGATGGGATCATTATGCAGCAGCTAGAAAATGAGGTAAATCTACCTGTGCTAAAAGATCTCCAAGATGGACTATTACATGAAAAGTGAAAAAAATTAAGGAGAAAACAAAACCTGATCCCATTTACGTAAAAAAGTATATATATATATATATATATATATATATATATATATATATATATAGTGAGTGTGTGTGTGTGTGTGTGTGTGTGTAAAAATCTAAACTATACATCTATTGTTGGTGAGATACCAACAAATTATTACCAGTAGTTCCTTCTAAAGAGATTATTACGTTTGGAGAAGATGGTAGTTTCAGGCAAATTTAGTTTGTGTCTTGTTTGAATTTTGTATCATTAAAGTGTTCTTGGTTTGCTTGTACAACTAAAAAAGACTTTATTTAAAAGACTTTATTTAAAAATATACTTCCACTGAGTTCCCCACAATGGAGGAATTCAAGCAGAATGTGACAGGAGATTGGATGAAACTGGCTCTACGCTTCCAATTTCAAGGCTTCTGCACTGTGTGATAACAGACAAGGGAATATTCCATAGGACGCTGTGCTTTTTGGCTGCTGTTACTTTAAGGAATACTTCTGTGCGCCTGTCATTTCTTTCCTGACCCTCAGAGACTCTCCTACTTTATAATCTTACCCCTGGCTCCAGGAAATGACCAGCTCCAGTCACAGGAGAATTTGCACTTCTGCAAAACTAGAAACCATAAAGGGCCAAAAGTCAAAGCCTTCCCAGGCAGGCTAAGAGCCCACTCTAGAATCACTCCTGGTTTTCAATTTCAAGTTTACTTGTTAACTTGTTAAGAAAAGCTGAAGGCCTGAAAGGAAGCCGGGAGCAGGCTCTGGGGAAGGTGAGGATCAGGGCCCCAGCTTTGCAGTCTCTGGCAGGGATCTTACAGGCCTCCCTACAGGCAAACGGAAGCAGTACTACTGACTTGAGCCTTAGAAATACAGCGGTTGTATGTTGTGGGCCTTGGCTGTCCTCTCCTGGTGCACATAAGCGTCCCAAGTCACTGCATGTGCTCCTCCCTCCTCCCTGGGCATCAGGCACTCACTTCCGCTCCAGAGAGGGAACCGGACAGAGCCACTTGTCAGGAAGACTGCTCCCCTTTTCAGAGTGGGAAGTGAAGAATCCAAATGCTGCTACTCCACATGGGGCTTACAGAACAGACTGCTATCACCTTCAATTGGGAGGCACTTGACAGAATTGCAAGATTCCAATTATTTCATATTTAGTCATTTGCATAAATAAATTGGTTTTGTGACACAAGACAAGCCACCCAGGGCCCTACACTGCAATGAATATAACAGAACATCTCTGCTTGTCTGAACCAAAAATCACTGTCAAGACACGTGGAAGTGCATGAAAATGCCCCCCACCAAATCCTCAGTGAGAAAAAGGTGGGAACATTCTGTCCTCTAGCTTATGGGATCTATATGTACCATATCTAAAGCCTTTATGATACTTTCCAGAGGGTCGTGTTATGGGAATTACATGAATAAACACTGGACGTATGCTTTCTCAGTCTGGGAAAGGATCACAACTATTGTCTGCTCATGATTACTTTTACTAAAATAGGGACTTTGGAGCATTTTGCAGCCCTTAAAAATGAGGCAGTTATACACTAGACTGAAATTCAGAAAGGGTGACTTTCAGTCTGTATATCATGGCTGTGCATTTCAGGGCTGAACAGAAAGGACAGCTCAGCTAAGTCCCAGCATTACCCAGCCCTTCTCTTCATTCCTCCCCACCTGGCAGCTACCAACACAACACAAGTTGCTGAAGATAGGAAAGGCCTAGGACAGGATGAGCTTGACATATCCCACTCCTGCCCCTACTTCAGTGAGGATACGTATTTCTCACCAGTTATTTCAGCATAAACAGTCTAGGTGTTATTTATTTCATTTTCAGATACTATTGAAGGTATATATTAAATACTTTATAGCAATAAACAATGCAATCACATTCCAATTTCTTTAAAAAAACACACAAAAAAAACCAACCATGTGACTTACTCTAAGTTCATTAAATTTAAAAACTTATCTAAATTTCCTCTATCATTTTTTAAAAATTTGTTTTTTGTTAATCCTCACCCAAGGATATTTTCCCACTGACTTTTAGGGAGAGTGGAAGAGAGAGGGAAAGAGAGAGAAAAACACTGATGTGAAAGAAATAGGTTGTCTCCTGCACAAGCCCTGATCAGGGCCCAAGTTGAGGAGGAGCCTGCAACCAAGGTACATGCTCCTGACCAGAATCAAACCCAAGACCCTTTGGTCTAAAGGCCAACGTTCTACCCACTGAGCCAAACCAGCGAGGGCTTCCTCCACCATTTCTCTGCCCAGCCAACGAACATGACCTGAGAGCAAAGCAAATAGACTACCTAGGGGAGTCAATTAGTACACAAAGCAAACAAGTGCAAGGGGACATTGAAAAAGTATGTTGCTGCTCGGCTCCAAAGCGCCTTTCCTGAATATGCTGTGTCTCAGACACCGTGTGGAGAAGCATACGTGCAGGCAGAAGCAAGGACAATAAAGCTGAGGCAGAGGTCCAAGCAGGAAGCTCTTATAGGCATCTCCAAACCCTACAGAAACAGGGACAGGGGCCTGAGCCCTGGCAGAGCTATTTCAAATGGTGCACAATTATCTACCTAACACTTTTCCCTTCCCAACTGTCTCACATGCAACCGCCTCACCTCATTTCACCCAATACTGGGCACTCATCTCTGATGCATGAGTGACCTCACTGAGAACCAAATTAACCGTTCACCCAGGATGTCCAAAACCCCTGGTCATGCCATACCAATTCTGAGCGCTTTGTGGCTGAGGGCAGCATGTGGAAAATAAATTCTCAATACTTCTAAATAAGACTGTGTTTACTGATGAAAATGTGAAGGTGAAGGATTAAGTTCTATTTCACCGGGATTCAGGGACACCTGGTCCCTTTTTAATTACTGAAGCTCCCCTAACGCATCCTTGGCCTCATAAACGGTATCATTTTGTTTTTCACACCCATATGTACACCTTCTTAGGATTAAATAACAATATAGCCTTATATGTAAGTAACACAGAACTTCCCCATCTTGTTCAAGACCGGGAGCAGCAAAAAAAAAAAAAAAAAGACACCTGAATGGAAAGCTGAGGTGGGCCAATGAGACTGCTCAGAGTTACAGTGACAAGCCTGGGGCCTTGGCAGATGTAGGCCTGGACCGACAGGTCCAAGGGCAGACCACCCACTACTTGGCACACCTGCATCCAAAGGGGAGGTTCCAGCTAAACTACCCTCTGTGACACCTTCCTAAGAAGCTGACTTCTATGGGGATGGACAGCCTGTAACAGAGCTGAGCTGAGGGGATAAAACATGCATTTGCATCTGTGCTTACAATTCTAAGAGCCCAGCAGCATACTTTTAAAGCTTAATAAGAATTAACTTCTTGCTGCTAATAAGAAGGTAGAGACTCTGGTATGGCAGTGACATAGAGGGAGAGGACAGGAGCCCTTTAGTATTCTTGGAACATCAGGACCATGAAAAAAAAGAAAGAAAAAGCAAGAGGGAGAGGAGGAGGAGGGAAGGGGCAGCCTCAGGACCAGCACACGGCTGTTCTACTGCCATCTTGATGTCCTTGAGGCGTGCAGATGGTGTGGAAGTAGCTGGCACCAGAACAGCCCACGAGAAGAAACGAGCGGCCAATGGAGATTTATGTGAGGAGAGTGAGATGGACAAGGTAAAATTGTCAGGAGGAGTTGTTAGAAAGTAAAATATATTGTGACAATTCCACTCCTGCCGTTCATCAATAAACTGACAGATCATTTAGTGTCAATTAGGAGTGATAGATGGACAAGTCCCCATGATCCTGGGCCAAAATTAATGGCTGGGAGGGAGAGGGTGATTGAAAATGACGGCTGACATTGAGAGCAAAGTCCTGAAAGTCCCTGAGGGGCCATTACTTGCCTCATTCCCTTGCAGATCAATGCAGGGACAAACCCAAAAACAGACACTTGGAGGCAAAACTTAACCAGACTACCTTTCCTTCCTCTCTTTACCAAGTCTGGATGCCTCTCTTTTAGCTCCATTCCCTATGGCCAAGTCAGTGCCCCACTTCAGGCAACTTCAGAGCCAACAAAAGCCTGTTTCCAAGATGGAATCTGACACAGAAATGACTTTGGTGACAGGAGAACGGACAGGTTGTGATCCCAGTCCAAGGCAGTTCTTGAATACAGCCTGTCCTGTGGTGCAGGGATGAGCATACGAGTTCCAACCCCAACATCTCTAGTCCATTCCATGCTCTGTTCTCTGTCTTGGGTGATGTTATACAAATAAATTAAAGGTATCAACAGTAACAAAGAAGAAAATCCTAACTTTTTGGGGGAGCATGGATGGACCTGGAGAGTATTATGCTAAGTGAAATAAGCCAATCAGGGAAAGAAATACCAAATGATTTCACTCATATGTGGAATCTAATGAACAAAATAAAAAACAAAAACAAAATAGAAACAGACTTATAGATACAGGGAATAGATTGACAGCTGTCAGAAGGAAGGGATTTGGGGGGCTGGGTGAAAAAGGTGAAGGAATTAAAAAAAAACACACACACCTCATAGTCAAGGCAACATTATAATGATTACCAGAAGGAAAGAGGGGTAGGGGAGGTAGGAGAAAGTAAAAGGCGGTAATTGGTAATGGAAGGAGAATTGGCTTGGGGTGGTGAACACACAATATACAGATGATGTTATTATAGAATTATACACCTGAAACCTATATAATTTTATTAACCAATGTCACTCCAATAAATTTTTTTTAAATATATTTTATTGATTTTTTACAGAGAGGAGGAGAGAGGGTTAGAGAGTTAGAAACATCAATGAGAGAGAATCATCGATCAGCTGCCCTTGCACACCCCCTACTGGGGATGTGCCTGCAACCAAGGTACATGCCCTTGACTAGAAACAAACCTGGGACCCTTGAGTCCACAGGCCAATGATCTATCCACTGAGCTAAACTGGTTAGGGCAGAACTAGTATTCTTATAAAATGAGGAAGACACACAACATCTCTCTCCTTGTGTGTGCACATACCAAAGAAGGCTATGTAAGGACACAGCCAGGGAAAGAGCCCTCTTTAAGTACCTGACCATGCTAGCACCCTGATCTTGGACTTCCAAACTTCAGAACTGTGAGAAATAAATGTTGTTTAACTGCCCAGTTTATGGCATTCTACCATAGAAGCCCAAACTATCATCCCAAACTATCACCTGTGCAAGCGCAGGTGCCTCACACAGTGCCATTATCATCATCCCACAAGAATTTAAGAAAAGTGCACTACTTTTTAGTGTGAATCCTCTGCTCTAATCAGACTGACAATGAGGTTACTACCCTGCAATACTAATGCCTATATCAATCCTTGAACCAAAGACCCTCCTCACGATCCTCTTTAGCCATCAGCTTCACCCAACTTGACATCGTTCATCTCTGCACGGGTCTCCCTGACCACTGTGATTACTTTCCTTTGAGGCCACATCACCAGTCTCAGCCATTCCATTCATTTCTCACTTCCCATATGCTCCTTGTGCCTTCCTGATTTTTGTGAATGAAAATGCTCATCTCCCTAACTGGAATCCAAGCTCTTGCAGGGCAGGAAGCACATTTACACTCTGGACTCCCTGGAGCGCCCTGCGAGTAGCAGGAGCTCATGTTTCCCAGCCTTCACGGGGCAGATTCTCAATGGAGCCCAACCATCGTCTGTCTTACCTCGAGTCAGCTCCCTTTCCTTTTTCTCTCTCTAATCTGTTCTACTTGCCTCCAGATGTCAGCTCTCTTTTGCTGCAACAAGTTCAACAGTCAAGTTGCCTTCCTACTTTGAGAAAGAAAAAAAAAAAAGGCCAATCCAAAGGGAAATTTCCTATCCTCTCCAGCTTTCTTTCTTTCTTTTTTTTAAAATATATTTTATTGATTTTTTTTACAGAGAGGAAGGGAGAGGGATAGAGAGCTAGAAACATCTATGAGAGAGCGACATCGACCAGCTGCCTCTTGCACACCCCCTACCGGGGGGGATGTGCCCGCAACCAATGTACATGCCCTTGACCAGCATCGAACCTGGGACCTTTCAGTCCACAGGCCGACACTCTATGAACTGAGCCAAACCGGTTTTGGCCTCTCCAGCTTTCTTGATAACTAACCCAGCCTTTCCAAGCTTTCTCCTGTCTTAGATGAAAAATTCCCCCACCTCCTCCAGTCCAAAGTTAGTTAGTCTCTCTTAGAAGATCTTAACTTTTTTTCTCCTTTAGGATCCTACTCCTTCAAATCCGCCCTATTTCATCTGACTCACTCTTTCCCCAGATACTACACACACGATTCACAACACAGACTTCCCTTTCAAATACTGTTTTTCCTTTGTTCCTCAGAGCAGTAGCCTACACTTCCTCTTCCCTCACTGTAATCTGCCTTCTGCCCCAAAGCAAATCACTGTAACCACTTTCTCAAATGTCCCTAGTATCCCCAAACAGCCAAGTTCAAGGTTCCATCCTTGTCTTCTTCTATTTGTGTGAGAGTTGACTCAAATTGCACTTCCTTTTTGCACTCTCTTCTAGACTCCCAAACTGTGGAAACTATCTACAGGACCACCACCAGCCCCAAACAGGTGTCTCCTCCTGCATTATCTATCAGACGACACCACTATGTATCCCAGGTGTGGGATCATCTGGCCCGGGGGCCGTATAAGCCCCACAAAATCATCTGGTCTGGCCCTGCCAAGACATTAGGGTGAGTTAATTAAATGTTTAACCATATATAACAGGCTAATCCTTAAGTTGATAATTTTGTATGGACTGCTAACGATGTTATAAAAATCCAAATGGCCCTTGGCAGAAAAAAGGCTCCCCACACCTGAAACCAGTCCTCAAAGATAGACACCTCGCATTGACCTTCAACTCCTCCCTCTGCCCTACACTCAGCCAATGACGCTTCTATTAACTCCACCTCTAAAATGTCTCCAAAGCTCCTCAACTGTCCATGCTCACACCACTGACGTGGTGCAGGCTTTCATCATCCTGCACACAGTGTGGCCTTCCCAACAGGTCTGCCAGCCTTCTGGAGCTCTACTTCCCACTGAAAGCCAAGTGATTAATCAGGAATACTGATCTGATCATTCATTTGCTCAATAAATAGTCACTGACTGCTTATTATGGACTGGCACTGTTTGAAGTATTGGAATAAGACATCTCTGAGTATATCTTTCTATACCATTTTATACAATAAAAAGTACCAAGAGCTTTTTTCTTGCCAAAAAGCATTAACATGCCCTTGATGGTTTTGTTCAATGGATAGAGCATTAGCCTGCAGACTGAAGGGTCCTGGGTCCAATTCCAGCCAAGGGCATATGCAGGGGTTGCAGGCTCCATCCCAAGTAAGGAGCATGCAGGAGGCAGCCAATCAATGATTCTCTCTCATCGCTGATGTTTCTATCCCTCCCTCTCCCTTCCTCTCTGAAATCGATAAATATTTAGAGATTAAAAAAAAAAAAAAAAAGCATTAACTTGAATCTTATCATGAGGAATCAACCAGGGAAATGTGAATGTGAAACATTCTACCAGAAAGCTGGTCTGAATTCTTTTTTTTTAAAAAGTCAATGTTTTGGGTGGAGGTGGTGAGGGAGGGGGGTGAGGGAGGGGGACAGGGAGGCTGGAGTTATTTTAGATCAAGAGACTAAAAAGAAAGAATTACCAAACACAATGACCCCCTGATTGGATCCTGGAGCTACAAGACCTTTTTGGGACAACAGGGAAAGTTAAAACTAGATATTAAGTCATTATTGAATTTCTTAGTGTGATAATGACACTGATATTTGGAGGATGTCCTTCATCTTTAGAATGCATGCCGAAGTCTCTAGAGGCAAAATGTCATGATGACTGCACTGCTACTTGTTTTGAAAATGATTCAGGGGGCAAAAGTGAGAGAGAGTGAGAGAAAGAGAGAGAGAGGGAGTTAGTTTAGAGGTGGGAAGAAGAAGGTGTAAAAAATTGGGGGGGAAATTTGATAGTGCTATTTTGAAGGCAATAACTGATAAAAAAAATTCTGACAAAAAGTAATGTTTATTCTCTGAGGGAAAAAAAAAATCTCTTCCTGAGTATATCTTAAGTTGTTAAAATAGATAGTTGGCCAGCCCACTGATGTAATAAACACTTTTTTTCGTTTCCCTTTCATCTAAAACTTAGTGCAAAGAATTAAAGACCAAAATGATTTGTAATCTAGCAGTTACTAACAGGCAACTCCATTCTGTTTAAAAAATTACACTAAGAACAACACTGAATGCTACAATATGGGTGAACTTCTGCCAAGTGAAAGAAGCCAGTCACAAAAGACCACATAATATATGATCCCATTTATATGACATATCCAGAACAGGCAAATCATAGAGACAGAAAGCAGATTAGTGGTTGCTTAGGGCTGGGGAGGTTGGGGGGACATGGGAAGTGACTGCTAATGTGTATGGGTTGCTTTGGGGGGCAATAAAAATGTGGTGATGACAGTACAACTCTGTGACTACACTAAGAATGACTGAATTGTACATCTGAAATGGCTGGACTGTAAGGTACATGAATGCATCTCAATACAGCTGTTATAAAAACAGAAAAGAACAACATAGGAGCAAAATGCCCAAACCCACCCTGCACACCCTCACTCCCACAAGCTGCTGGCACTCACTTGGAAGCCTTCATGGAATCATCGGCCCAGCCTCCTTGCCTGCGGCGGGGTGGTTTGGGAGGGGGATCCTACGAGGAAAGAGAAGCCAAAATAACAATCACTCAACATGTGCATTCAGGCAAGCAATGGCTGAGGGTAAAGTCACCTAACCCAATGCTCAACCTATCAAAACTTTCTAAATAAAAATACAGCAACCTTTCAATTCACTACAAAGATCTGGGTGCTTTCATACCCTTCTGGTGGATATAAACTGGCAAGATCTGGAGGATAATCTGGCAATGTCTGTGGAAGGCCTTAAAAATAAATGTTCATGCTGTTTGAGCTACCAATTCTAATTCAAGGAATTTATCCCAAGAAAGTAATCAAAGAGAAACACAATGTCAGTTTTGAACAGTGAATACATAATTGGAAACAAATGAAACAGACAGCAATAGGCATTAAGTAAATCACAAAATACACATGTGAAAATACTGTGCAATAATAAAAAACTATGTTAAAAAGAATATTTAATAATATTAGGTTCATTATACATTTAACTTTCAAAAACATGTAAAACAGTTAGGCATATGCTTCTGATTTTGTGAAAAGACTATTAATACCGAACATCAATTAGCTCTAAGTACATGGGTGAAAGGGGACTTCAGTGACTGAATTATGGGAAATTTTTATTTTCCTTCTTTGTACTATTGGGCATCTTCCAAATTTTTAAATAATCAACTTATACTACTTTTATAAAGTAATGAAATAAATATGTGTGAGAGGTTTATTATTGTCCGGCATATCTCAACTAAAAATCCCAAAGAACCATCAAGCAATCCACTCAATCACTCAAGTGAGATAAAACAAAGAACAGTTCCTATTTTTAATTACCCAGCATTTACCTAGATTTTTTTTAATACCTTATCCCCACCCCCCAAGAACTTCACATAATCATAACTGTTGTTCTCAGTCCAAGGAGACACTTAGGTAAATGCACTAACACAGGGTTGGCAAACATTTTCTATGAAGGGGTAGGGGTAAATATTTTTATTTTGGAGGCCATCCAATTTCTGTTGCAACTCTTCCACTCTGATACTGCAGGGCACTAAACAGCCACAGGTAATAAGTAAGTAAGTAGGTGGAACTGTGTTCCAATAAAACTTTACAAAAATAAGCTGCGGGCCAAATTGAGCAGGAAGGATGTGGTCTCCCAATGCCTGGACTGAAATGTGTCACTAACTGTCCTTTAAATCTGTTGCTTAAGGGCTAATATAACTTTTTAAGAAAACACTCCCTCAACATGCTAAAATGCCTTTCTACCAGTTTGACCCAACTGGAACCAATGGAATTCTCTGTCCCAGGAATCTGGAATTGAGGCTCAGAGGTTAGGCTGTTCAGACCGTGCTGAGACTGGAACTGCAAGGACCAGCTGGAATCAGAATAACCCAAACTGCACCAGCCAAAGTTGTATATAAGCAGAGACCAAGAACCTTGTCTTGTTGAGCTCTTACCGCTGGAAGGGACTGTGTTGGGAGACTTAAATATTAAGGAGAACTGTACTGAACCACAGCAAGATGTTTTTACACCCATTTGCCTTTAAACCATCTATCTACGTGCTTTTGCAAATAACATCTATATTTCATTACCCAAGGTTAGAGCCATTTTGTGATAATGTGAATTCTTGAGTCTAAAGGTCTCAAACTTGTATCCACATGGTTTGTTTGGCCACACAGTGGTTTGTTTTAAAATTTAAAAAGTTGGGGCGGAGGTAAGGACCCTTTTACATCTGGCCTTAGCTGTCACTTTGACTAATGATGAATATTATATAGTTAATAAAATTTCCTAAAATTAAAAAACCAAAATGATCGCTTTATCCTCTTTAACCACAAACCCAAAGAAGCCATGGCTATTGGGAGGATGAATGAAATCCTTCCCACCTAGAGGTAACAACATGACCCATTTTCTCTTATTCTCCATTGCAAAATGGTACCAGTAGCTAAATTAGGACAGCATCTTCAAAATGTGGGCGAAAGGGGTGCTATAATAAATCTATCAGAAAGTAACCTCACAGGGTGAACTGATTACAAATTCCTACCTGGGCAGGTCATAAAGTGCCAGAAGTAATCCTCTTTTCTGTCCACTCGAAGGCTAACCACCCTCTTTTTAACTATCCTGTAACTTGCTTTCTCCCACCTTCATGTAATCTTCCTTACATTCCCTCCTTAATTCTAAATGTATAAAAGGAAGTGCTTAACTGTTATTCTCTGAAGCATCTGAGATCTTGCTTCCTGGCAACTGTCATCAGTTTGGCTCAAATCAATTCTTATAAAAATTCTCTACAGGTCTGGACATTCTTACATTGACAAAAACAAAAAGACCACCACGTAACAATCATTTCTCCACATCCAATAGAATTCGACAACTAGTTCCAAAATCAAAGGTTTTGTGTTTGGTTTTCTTCACACTAATGACCAGACTTCATAATTTGGGATTTGTGGCAAAACTGTACACTACTTTTCACCGAGATCACCTGAGAGAGGAAGACTTACAGAGAAATTCTCTGCACGATATGAGGCAGGATTATAGCTGTCCTCTACTACCCAGTGGGAGTCTTGGCCATCCTCAGAGAGAATGCCGAGGCAGATGGGAGATGGGAGGGCAGACGGAACTTACTGTCTACAAGTTAGGCGTTGGGCATTTCATGGGAGAAGTCTCTTTCCTGATGAGGAATCCTCATGTTCATGACTGAGTACCCTGAGTCCAAGGATAAAAATTTCTTTTGTAAATACTCTCAACCCTGAGTCTTTGTTGTGGCCACATACAGATACCCTGTTTGGATGAGACAGACTTAACTAATCATTGTTACCAAGTTATAAAGGCTCTTCCCCAGAGTTCACCTGTGTTCTCTTGCTGGGGAGCTGGGCCTGTCCTACGCGCACCAGGTGCGTTAGAAAAAGCAGGATTTCATGCCTGTCCTCAAATACTGCCTCAGTTCAGGGAAACTTCATTGAGGCGGAATTCAGATTTCAAACGGCATCAAGGCTGTTTGAAATCTATGTAACTGGACGTTGCTTAATCTGAAACTTAAGAGGCCACAATGGGGGCTGAAGGTAGGTATTGGGGATGGAGGTACGGAGTGCCCTTTCATGGAGAGGCTGCATTCAGGATCCTGAGGTGAAACTGAGGAGGACTCCTCAGCCATGGGGCAGACCCACTGACTTCTGCTGTTTTCTTGTCACTTTTGGTGTTTTTATTGGGCCACTCTCTCCTGGAACATCACTAAGACTGTGTGCTCTGCCAACATGAATAAACCTTTATATGTAACTGAAGGCTAACCATACTTGTATTTACAAACTTGAGAAGAACTAAGGACAAGGAAAGATCCAAGTAGCTGTATGGGAAAAGTGTGGCTCACTCCAGATTGGAGAGATACGCAGAGATGGTAAGAAAGCATTCCAGAAGCAACTAGATATAAGGTGCAAGATAGCATATAATACTCGGGCTGTAGCAAATGCTATACAGTGATCATCATATTGGAGGGGTCCCTGGGAAAACTCTTGGTGGAGGGGGAGGTATGATGAGCTCCTCAGCATCCATTACTTGACAATGTAACTGGTGTAACTCAAGCACAATGCAGGGTTTGAACTTAGGTGCAAATGACCTATTTGAAATGTTGCTGGATGAGTAGCTTTTAGGGCCTAGGTGGACAGTTTGGCCTTCGAATGCCTGGCTGCTTTCCCTCAGAGCCACGATGACATCTAAATACCTATTTAGCCCTGTTTCAAAGAGCCCACGGCTCTCTCCCCAGGGTGATCTGCCTACACCAAGCCACTATTCCTAGGTCAAGCTGCTCCTTTTAGGACCAGATGCCAGAACTGCTGTGCTTCCCCCTCCCCATGTGGTCACTGATCAGATGCTGGGGCAGTTAGGAGGGGGCGGGCCTGGATGCCCTCTCCAGGGCAAATGTCACAGCCCCAGTCCACCTGCAGTGGTAAGAAGTTGTAACCTTTAGTTACGGATCCCTCCATATGGGCCAGGGAGCCTTCCCTCCCCGGCCCACCAAGTCTGGATAGTCAAGAAAAGACATGAATATGTGATTTATTTTTTCTCAAATCTTGTGTGTCTGAGTTTTCTGTGTTCTGAGTTCTCTGTGAAA
Source organism: Pipistrellus kuhlii (assembly GCF_014108245.1). NCBI lineage: Eukaryota > Metazoa > Chordata > Mammalia > Chiroptera > Vespertilionidae > Pipistrellus > Pipistrellus kuhlii. Next base: position 10,839,281 of record NW_023425404.1, read on the forward strand.
TGGCCTGGGAATTTAAAGGAAAGGGAATTTACTCTTGCTTCATCCTTGAACCTAGAAACTTAATCTTTAGGCAGGCTGAGGTCATTGTGGCACTTTTCTCATGGAGCACACACCAGTTCCAGAATCCACCTTAGCCAAGCACTTGGGAAGAAATAGCCGTCTGTCTGAGTTATGCCTTGGGGATAAATCTGTTTGCTATTTGTTAGGAAGGAACAAAAAGAAAAGACTTGAATGGATGAGAGAGGGTAGAACTTAAATGGTCTTAAAAAGCCAAAAGAGAAGGCCTGATCCCAAAATTCAAAAGTGCTGGTGTATTCTTTAAATTGTTCTGCTTGTAAAATTTAGGGCATCATCTGCTGAAAAAACAATTTCCAATTTTGGCAGATTTACTGCCAGGTAACATTACTCAAACTTGTTTTTAGAAGAGAGCCTTAAAATGTGTAACACCGGGAGGGACAGAAACAGGGATGGTGAGGGCAGCCCTAAGGCAGTGCATCCTTCGTGTTCTCTCCTGAAAGCTCGAGTCACGTCTTGGAGTGTGGGAAATGAGCACAGTCTGCCGAGTCTGCAGCCTGATGGACAGAAGGGGGCAGGACCCCGCATAGCTCCTGAGGAGAAGCAAAAATGTGCTCCCTCCAAAAATAAACAGGGGGCAGGAATAACTGTGAGTAAAGAGTGGGAAGCACATGACTGGTGGTTGCAGTCCTGAAATACCAGCTTTCTACAAAAAGGATCCTGTGACAGGCAGAGAGCGGGAAATTCAGGAAACGGCCTCTTTATATGGTCTCATCCGAATGGCCAGGATTCAACCAAGTGGAATTACCAAGTCAGAGGGAGCCTTTAGGGCCAGACTAGTTTCTGATCTTTATATGGTTCCCCCAGATTCTTAAGATGCCAAAATAGAAAGATACTGCAGTGCCAAAAAAGGAGCCTTTTGAGTGTAGAAACTTCTCACATACTCTCACAAATCCTAGATCTAGAAATCCCATAATATGAATCAGCCCCAGATCCAAACTATAACCTGTTTCAAAAAACTAGTTCAAACACATGAATTCCCAGCAGAAAAAGACATTTGGTTAAGCAAAATCCACTGCAACTTCACACCTACCCACCTTCCAGCTTCTAGGAGCAAAAGAGCTCTCATGCTCAAACCCGGATTACTGGCTAACAAGTTTCCCTTCCTTTCCCCGGCAATCTGAAAGGAGACCCGGGTTCTTATATGCTTGATGAGAGAGGAAACTAACACTTATTCATAAGTGCAGACACTGTAGGGCTGGCATTTAGTCCTCAAATCTGTTGGCCGTGCACCGTTCCATCTCTGCCATTGCTTCTTCCTGCCTCAACCCTGGGTGTGACAACTAATTAATTATAGACCCGAGTTTACCCTCATGGATTTAAGGTCATAAAAGTAATGGACCATCTAAGAAACTCTAGGAGTAAACATAGCTCTTTCAAGCCGAAATGGACTTATCGAAATCAAAAATCCATTTTAAGTATAAGAAAGAAAGCTGATCATCAATAGATGTTAAAACCATTAGGTGAAAGATTGATGAGGAACTGGACCTTTTCTTGATGCCAAAAAATTACCCCATATACTGAGTACCAGTTGCAATGGAGAAAACGTTCCTTAACAACAGATCTCTCCCATCATCCCACCTCAGTGATCACACACAGCAGCATTAGCAGTGGGACCCGATGTGCTGCCGCCTGAAGCACACAGCAGCACTGGGGAAAAATTCTGTCACAAATGTCCAACAGGGAATCTAATCAAGCCTTCCTGTCTGATTTCCAGCTTCCTGGAAATAAGTTCAATGAGATGAAGAAGAAGGAATCAGACAAATCCAGCAGGAGGAAAACTCCATAGACTCTACAGAACAACTGGCCCACTCCCATCATCCTGGCCAGTTCTCTCAGTGGTTAGAACGTCGGCCCATGGACCGAAGGTCATGTGCTCAATGTTCAATCCCCAGTCAAGGGCACATACCTCAGTTGCAGGTTGATCCCAGCTCTGAATGGGACATGTCCCAGAGGCAAACAATCGTGTTTCTCTCATGTCGATGTTTCTTTATTTCTCTCTCTCTCTCTCTCTCTCTCCCCCTTCCACTCTCTCTAAAAGTCAATGGAAAAAAATATCCTAGGGTAAGGATTTAAAAATAAATAAAATATAAAATAAAAGCTGGCAAAACATATTTTTTAAAAAGCCAATACCATCCTAGCTGGTTTGGCTCAGTGGATAAAGCGTTGGCCTGTGGACTAAAGGGTCCCAGGTTCGATTCTAGCCAAGGGCACATGCCTGGGTTGTGGGCTCGAGGCTCCCACCACCACCATCCAGTAGGAGGCAGGCAAGAGACAGCCAATCAAGGATTCCCTCTCATCATTGATGTTTCCATCCCACTATCCCTCTCCCTTACTCTCTGAAATCAATAAAAATATGTTTTTTAAAAATTTAAAAGTCAATACCATTAAAAAGGTGGGGGTGGAGTAGGAGACTCTTCTAAACTAAGACAAGAGAAACCTAATTGGGATAGTTCTTAATCAGATTCTAGTTTGAAAAAAATAGCTATAAAAGACATTTTGGAGACAACTGGGGAAAATAAATTCCAGACTGGATAAGAGATAATATTAAGGAATGGTTAATACTATAAAGTGAGGAAAAATGGATTTCTAGGAAAAAATAAATGCTCCTATTAAATGGCATGTCATGTTTGCTTCAAAATAATTCAGCAAAAAAATTATATATAAAAAAATGCATATTTTAAAATATTTTATATATGATCATTTAAGCAAATATGTCAAAATGCTGGTAATGGTATCTGCTGATGATATGTTCAGTAAGAAAGGACCAGAAGGTACCTTGGTCTTACCCTTCTCTCTTTAGTGAGGCAAGCAGAGAGAGGGCTAAGTGTAAAGTCTGGATTAATGAGTGATACCCAAAATAAACTGTAACAGCTTGAGCACTGTACCAAACTGTTAAGCTGAATTCAGCATACATCTTGGTACTTGGGAATTTAGTGAATGTCACAGGATTTCTCATACTAACAGAGCAGTAACTTTAAGAACAAGTGACTAAACTGGGAAGGGAGAAGTGAGTTTACCAGAAGGAAGTAAAAAGGGAAAGCTATGGTTTCAAAGGTGGGGTGGGAGAGGGAAGGAGAGGTTAGGATAGAGGGAAATGAGGAACAGTCCTGGGTTCAAATTCTAGAACTGTCACTTTCTAGCTGTGTAACCTTGGGCAAGTCACATCTTCACTAAGCCTTCTTTCCCATCTGTAAAATGAGAATGTCATGAGTCCCTTACAGATCTACTGTAAGCACTGGAGACAATCTCTGACACAGAGCCAATACTAATAAATGTGAGGGGGCTACTATAATATGTATCAAAGTAATCTATAATAATAAAAGCTTAATATGCTAATTAGACCGAACAGCCGAACGGCCTTCCAGATGTCGTTCTGAACATCCTTCTGGATGAAACCATGGCAGCGGGGGAGGGGGGGGAGAGAGGCCTGAGGCAGGGGTGGTTAAGGGCAATCAGGCAGGCAGGTAAGCGGTTAGAGCCAGTAGTCCTGGATTGCGAGAGGGATGTCTGACTGCCAGGCTGAGGGGCACCCCCCTTCTACTCACATGAGTTTTGTGCACCGGGCCTCTAGTGACGGTAATAAAATGAAGACTTTGAGGAAAAAACATTTAATACCTAGGATTGAGACCATGGGAAGCTTCTGTTAGGAAAACACTGCCAAGCCTTTCATTTGGGACTGCCTTGCAAAGTTTCATTCTAGGAGTCCACCTCTCAGCTATTTCAGCTTCCCTAAAGAGAGTAACGCTGTCAAGTATCCTGAACCAGGAGAAGAAACACAGTTTTGCTGCTCACTGAGAAGTCAAAATGATGCTCAGGACAACCACAGCACCTGGAAGTTACTCTGATGGTGTCACATTCCTCAAATATTCCCACATATCCTATAACAAAAAGACCCATAAGCTATATCTCAATACAGTCTTCAAACTGCCCACTTCAAATGACTCATGGCATAGAGCTACCTGCAGTTTTTTGAAGAGGCTGACTCAAAGAAAACAGATTTTTACCCCCGAAAATCATTCTTAAAATTCATCCTGAATTTTCCTCCCTCCTCTTAATCTCAATTACATCCTATTGGGTGATCCAGTTCTCCCCTTTTCTTGGGTCTATACCTCCCAGACACATAAAGAAATGTCCTGTTCCCCCATACATTTTGCAGTTCAGCCAAAATAAATATTTCTTTCAGCTTTCACCATTAATCAAAACCTTTATGTTCTTGTCATTCGCCTAAGTTCTTGCAGTTTGTTAAAATCCACCCAGCACGTGTGTAGCCAGAAATGTGCACAATGTGGAGAGTGTAAATTCCCAGCACTCCAAGAAGCAAGCCCTCTTGGCACCTGTGACTTTGTATAAGCACAGTCTAGACTTGCTACCTCAACCAAATCTAGACCAGAATCACTTGGAGCAAGTTGAGAGCAGAGGAGCAAGCTGTCACCTTGTGTAAGAAACCTGATCTCGCCGAGGCCAGTTTGGCTCAGTGGATAGAGCGTCGGCCTGTGGACTAGGAGGTTCCAGGTTCGATTCCAGTCAAGGGCGTGTACCTTGGTTGCGGGCAAATCCCCGGTGGAGGTTGTGCAGGAGGCGGCTGGTTGATGATTCTCTCTCATCGATGTTTCTAACTCTCTATCCCTCTCTCTTCCTCTCTGTGAAAAATCAATAAAATATATAAAAAAATAAAATTAAAAAAAAGAAACCTGATCTCTCAAAGACTCCTTCAGGGTGATGATGGAAAGTGGTGGAGGAAACTGGAAAGTAGTATTAAACCCGGCACTGGCGGCCCGATTCTGTGAGGCCTAGAGAGGAAGGCCGACCGCTCTGTTCACAATAGTGAGATGTGGACACTGCAGGTCTCTCCCTGCAGTTCTTCTTCATGCTGCTTCAGTTGTAAGAGCAAGAGAAGACACTCAGCACAGGCAGGGTCATGGCTGGCAAATTAGCACACAGTTTAAGTGACCCTAACAATCCTAAAAGTGTTTTTAATTTCTAAAACTGTTTCCCATATTTCTAGATTTCACAAACTGTCAGTATTTCAACAAACAAATTTTGTTTGGGGGGGTTGATGTGGTTGGCAGGGGGGAGTTAATAGTTTTTAATTTTGTTAAGAATGCTTTTTTAAAAATCATCATTTCCTCTCATCATCATTGCGTTAAAGAAGGGACCTTCTCAATCTCACCAGATTAGACAGGACAAAAACCAGGATAAAGAGTGATCCTTGGAGATTGAAGATGGCTGCCGAGGGAAAGGCACACTGTAAGATAGTGTATGAGTGAGAGAACTAAAAGAGAGTGTGTGGACGAATGGGGAGTATCTAACTGTGAGTGAGGGACAGCTATATTCCAAGGGGGTGTGGGGGACTGCCGGACCAGGCTCCCCTGATGGGGCAGCCTCTACTGCTGCTGAAATCTCTCCCAGAGCGACTGGCTCTGCCACAGAAACTGCACCATCTTGAAGGGGAGAATGGCTGTGATGAGAAGCCTATTCTTACCTTCAATCGGGAAGAATCAGATACCTCCTCCCAGGTCCCTACAACCACAACACCCAGGGACCAGCAAACCCACAAACACCAGGTCTCAAGCAGTGCAAATACGCGGACTTGGACGAGCTTTGCACCTTCTCATGGAAAGATCGGATTTCACCCATAGAAAGGTGAGGTGTGCAATCCAGGATGATGGGAGAAATGCATGCAGCAGAATCTAGAGGTTCAGAGGAAGTCTGCACCCCACAAAATCTGTGGCCGTTGGGGCCAACATAGTCTGCAAATGTGGAAGGGGGGTCCACAGGGCTGCTAACAGAAGGGAACTCTAGAAATCAACCCATAGCTGGGCTCGGTACAAAAAGGCAGCCTGAAGCCTTACCAGTAAACTGGCTGCGCTGTGCCAGGGGCGAGCACAGTTGCACGCAGTGCCTGAGTGAAAAAATCGTGAGTTCGCTTACTTACTCTGGCTCTTTTTTCTCTTCAAATCTTTGCTTTTGATTACTAAACCCAGTACATAGATCACCCAATTAAAATCACTCCCAGAGACTGCAGGGGAAAGTTGTTTTTGTGGATATCAGAGCAGGGAGAAATGAACAGAAAACCACCTCTGGGGCAGTCCATACCCCCAAACCAGCATTAAGTGCAGCAGGGAAAACAACTTCTAAATACTGTGTAGAGAGGACTTATAGCCCCAAATATTAATACAGAAACACTGCCACCCAGGGGTTGAGTCACAAATTGACTCTTGTGTAAATACAACCACAGGCAGGCTAAAAAAACAAACAAATACTGCCTGCTTGAAAACAAGATTGTGGCTTATGACAAAGAGAAGTTGTAAATGCAGAAAAGTTCAATCCTGTCCTGACTACGTGACATGAAACAGGCATGCCAAACAGAATAGCAGAGTGGCCTTCACTACTGCATATTTTTAAAAAATATATTTTATTGATTTTTAACAGAGAGAAAGGGAGAGAGATAGAGAGCTAGAAACGTCGATGAGAGAGAAACATCGACCAGCTGCCTCTTGCACACCCCCTACTGGGGATGTGCCCGCAACCAAGGTACATGCCCTTGACGAGAATTGAACTTGGGACCTTTCAGTCCACAGACTGACACTCTACCACTGAGCCAAACCGGTTTCGGCTGCATATTTTTATCTTTTATCTTTTACTTAAGAAACTAAATTTTTTTCTCACTTGATTTTACCTTTTTAATTAATATATTTTTATTTTTAATCAGTATCATAACTACTATTATCTTATCTTTTTTAAGTTTAATTTTATTTTCTCTTTATTTTATTTTCTCTTTATTTTATTTTGGGATTAGTGTTCTACATTCTATTTTCATTTAACTTTTAGCAAGTTAAACGATAAGTGCTGGAGAGGATGCGGAGAAAAAGGAACCCTCCTTCACTGTTGGTGGGAATGCAGACTGGTGGAAAACAGTATGGCGTTACCTCAAAAATTTAAAAATGGAACTGTCATTTGACCCAGTAATAACACTTCTAGGAATATATCCTAAGGAAACAGAAACACCAATCAGAAAGGCTATATGCACCCCTATGTTCATAGCAGCACAATTTATAATAGCTAAGATTTAGAAACAGCCTAAATGACCATAAGCAGATGAGTGGATTAGAAAACTATGGTACATCTACACAATGGAATACTACGATGCTATAAAAAAGAAGGAACTTCTATCATTTGCAACAGCATGGATAGAACTGGAGAGCATTATGCTAGGCAGTGAAAGAAAAATACCATATAACCTCACTTATTTATGGATGATAATGAACATTATAACCTGATGAACAAAAAGATAGATACAGAGGCAGAGAAGCATTGAACAGACTGTCAAATTACAACGGGAAAGCTGGGGGGGGGGGGTACTGGGGGGAGGTAAGAGATCAACTGAAGGACTTGCATGCATGCATATAAGCATAACCAATGGACACAAGACACTGGGGGGAGGGAGGGGTGGTGGTGGTGGTGAGGGCATGTATGGGGGGGGAGGTCAATGGTGGGGGAAAGGAGACATATGTATTACTATTTGTAATACTTTAAACAATAAAATAAAATTTTAAAAAAAAGAGAGAGTGATCCTTTAGGCAGCAATGGCACCTCCCCTAGGAGTCTAGGGCTCACCAGACCCTCCCCTGGGAGATGGCTGAGGACCGCCAGACCCTCTCCACTGAAACCATGTGTGCAAAGGTGGTGATCAAAAATGCCAATATGTCAGAGGAGATGCAAAATGACTAGGTAGAACGTGCTACTCAAGTGTTACTAGAACTGTAACATAAAAAACATTGTGGCCCATATTGAGGGGTTTGACAAGAAGTACAACCGTGGTACTGACTACATCATGGGGAGAAACCTGGATAGTTACATGACACAGGAAATCAAACACTTCATCTGCTTCTTCCTGGGCCAAGTGGCCATTCTTCTGTTCCAATCTAGTTAAAAGCATGGTCTATGTCACCTACCCAGTGATTTATCCAAAAATAAGGACTGCAGCATAAATTCCAAATACCAGAGGCTGAAATCTACAGCTTTGCCTGAAGGAACACCTTATCTTGAACCTTTATTGTGTTGTTTTGCACAAGGCATTCTCTGTACTCATTTGTTGTGGTTATAATTAGAAAAAAGAAAAAGAATGATCCTTTATTTATTATTTATTTATTTTTAGAGAGAGGGGAAAGGAGAGGGAAGAGAGAGAAACATCAATGTGAGAGGGAAACATTGATCGGCTGCCACCTGCACTCCCCCTACTGGGGATTGAGCCTGCAATCTGGGCATGTGCCCAGAATATAACAGGCAACCCTTTGGTGCATGGTATGACACCCAACCAACTGAGCCATACTGGCTAGGGTGAGAATTATTCTTTAAATTGAATAAATGTTGTTAATAAAAAACTTACTACATTGTTCTTGGTTTTCTCATTTTGGTAAAAACTTCCTCATAGACCTGTGTTAAAACATGCTATGCTCTTATCAGTCCAAGGCCAAGGTTGATTTCTCAAACTCTCTTCCTACTCTTTCTCTAACCAGAAAGGTTAAAGGCCATTCTATTTTTCCCGGTGACAACAGCCTGACATGAAAGGCATGGCCTGGGTATAGTAACTTAATCTGTAAGTTTTGCTACACAGTTAAGGCTATAGAGGAAGACTTCCTGCCCATCCAAAGGACACTGCCAACCTCTCCAACTCTTAAGAGGCCTTTCTAGATGAATTTTTCAGAGTGCTCAGTACAGCATCTGCATGGATCAGTACTTAATCCTAGATCTACAGGATAAAATGAAGAACAATGAAAATGGTAGACATGTGAGTGAATATACAAGACTATCTAATTCCTCTAAATGACAAGTGGTATTGTGGGGTTTATAACATTACTTTTAAAGTGTATGACATCACTGGCATAAAGGATGAGAGGGGACAAGTGGGACTTATAATGCAGCAAAGATCTCATATTTCATGTGAAGTGGTATAATATAAATGCTATGTAGCCTGTGATAAGAGTGCATATTCAATCCCTACAATGACCATTAAAAATAAAACAAAACAAAACAAAACAAAAAAACAGTACAGAAAGCTATACCTAAAAAGCCAATAAAGGGATTAAAATGGAATATAAAAGCAATGAGCTAACATGGTGACATAATTCTCTATTATGGTGGGTAAAGGCATGTGACCAGAAATGTTTCAGTCTATCACCAATGACATTTAACATTAGTTAGTACCCTTTTCCTGTATTAAAAGAATATTTTACTATCATTTTACTCCTTCTCAGTAATTATTGACATGCTACATAATGAGAAGAAATCTAGCCTAGCTAATGATTTCAATGAGGCTAAGCAGATCAGATATTCTCTATTCACACGGCACTCTTGCCATCTCCTTGCCTCTCCTAAAACTTGGCTGGCTTTCCCCTGGGAACTTCATTTCTCTTGAAGTTCTCTCAAATACAGCCTTCTTATTCTTTAAAACCCGAGTCCTGTCCAGCTGGCATGGGCCAGTGGTTTTAACGACAACCTATGAACCAGGAAGTCGAGGTTCAATTCCCAATCATGGCAGTGCCGGGTGGCGGGCTTGATCCCCAATGTGGCAGCCGATCGATGTTTCTGTCTCTCCCTCTCTGAGATCAATTTTACACACACACACACACACACACACACACACACACACACACCAGAGTTCCCAGATAACATTCCTGCCTCACCTCTCAAAGTTCCTCTACACCAGCGGTCGCCAACCAGGGTCATGAAATCCGAAAAGTTGGCAACCACTGCTCTACACCATTACTCTTCCACATTATTACGGAACACTTCCTTTGAAACTTATACTGTTCAGCTACATCACCTTCCTTCTGGTCACTAACAATTACCTGAGTACAGATTGATCAAAAACTGGGGCATTCCTGCTTCAATATCATCCTATCACCAGAAGTCAAAGTTCACATGAACAAGTCATCTAATGCTTTACCTCAAAGTTTCCTAACCCTTTAAACATCTACTTTTTCAAAGTTGTTATAATCTGGAATTGCTTAATCTAGTCCCCTCCTTCCCTCCTTATCTGAGAACTACATTTTGGTTTCACTTCCTTCTCTATCAACCCATCTCCACGGTCCACCATATCATGCCCCACTTCCTTGTCCTTTTACCACATTTGCTGGAGAAATCCCCAAACCTGGATCAAGCCAACCATATGGCCCCACTGTGTCAACACCAAGCCTACTGAGGAGTGTTGGGGAAAATGCACAAAAATGCAAATGAAGATGTAACAAGCTCCTGTTCTGCCTTCTCTCATCTGGGTCCTACCTGATCTCCCTGCTGCTAGTCTCACCTTCCTCTCATCTACACTCCATACCTGCCTGGGCCCCTGGATGTTACCGAGTACCAGATAGGAAGGGGAAGCTAGGTCTCAATCAGAAGGCATTTCTATGTAAGCATTTCTGCTATAGTGCCTAAGGCATCTGAATATTCAAGCCTATAATAACTTACCTAGGTTTCTTTTCTCATTATAAATATTTACTTTCCTAATTTTGAATTATTTTTCTTGAAAAAAGTTAACTCAAATTCAACATGCCCAAAATTTAAATAATTATCTCTTCTTACTCCCCCACTCCTGATCTTAAATTCTCAGCCTCAAAAACATCATTACCTATTCAGTCCTTTTAGCTACAATGGGGTCAACTCCAGAATCTCCTTCCCTCTCACTTCCAACAGCAAATCTAATACCACAACCTATCCATCTCCCCTTACAAATGGCTCTGGGCACTGACCTCTCCTCTTTACCCCTCTGCCAGGCTTCAGTTTATTGTTTCCCCAAATCAGATACAAATGCCACCTCAGGGGTCCCCTCCTTTAGGAAGCTTTCCTGAAGTCCCAGACAGGGCTATTGCTCCTTCTGTGTTCCAACTCTGACACTACTTAAGCACTATAATTTTTGTGTCTAGAGTTAGATTATTCATTTTTATGTTGGAAAGTGTATATACTGAATATAGGATAAATGAGTGAATGAATAAATGAATGGGTAAAATTCTACTTATAAATATATCAATAAAAATATATATGACAGGATGGGGAAAGAAGTATGGGGAATTGAGATCTTTGTTATCACTGGTGAAGAATTAAAAAACAGGAAAAGATACAGAAAAAAGAAGAGAAAGGGGAGAAAAAAGAAACAGAAAAAGGCTCAATAGGAGAGGGAAAGGCAGAGAGATTCGGGAGGGAAGTCAAGAGGCCTTTTACATTTGGTGATGAGTGCATGCACATCATAATGTATTCAATGCTTTCATATTTACTAAGAACCTGTCTGTGATGTGGTACTATGCAAGGCACACACAGACCCCTCTTTGATTGCTTCCCTGAAAGTACAGGGATCCCAAGCACAATGCCTGGCACATAGAAAGCTCTCAATCAAGTTTCATAGTGAATGAATGGCTAAATGGATGTTACTTTCTATTCCAAGGTCACGGAAGTCAATGTCACTGCCATCCTTCTCAATTTCTAACCCATATGCCTCCAAAACAACAAAATGATGTAAGTAAACAATTAAGAATTGTTCTCTGGCCAAGACCGGTTTGGCTCAATGGATAGAGCGTTGGCTTGGGGACTGAAGGGTCCCGGGTTAGATTCCGGTCAAGGGCATGTACCTTGGTTGCGGGCATATCCCCAGTAGGGGGTGTGCAAGAGGCAGCTGATTGATGACGCTCTCATCGATGTTTCTAACTATCTCTCTCCCTTCCTCTCTGTACAAAATCAATAAAATATATTTAAAAAAAAAAAAAAAGAATTGTTCTCTGGTAAAGTATTGGCAAATAACTAGTCAGTGGCATAGGTAGAGAATGCTACTAAAGAAGACAAATTAAATGGGTCTCAAGCAGCACAAAAATTCTCACCTAAAGGATGCCTCATCCAAATGTTTCTTTGTCCTAAGACCCAGAGAATTCCATGAAATAAGAATTTCTCTGTATCTTGAATAGAACTGTATCCTATATAACGAAGATAAAATATGTAAATTCACTATCACTCCGTCACAAAGATGGCAGCGCCTGAGCGGAGTGGGGTTTCTGTAACACAAGATGGCTGCACCCCATAACGAGCCTTAATGAGCAATCAGCAGGAATCTGAGGCTGTGCACGCACACACCCTTCCTCCCCCTCCCCCAAACCCTTTACCCCCCCAATCACTCCCTCCCTGTGTGGCTTGACAGGAAACCTCAGGCAGCACTCCCTGCACTGGCACCAGGCCGGGGACTTCAGGCCACACACCCTCACCCCAGTGCCAGTCCAGGGGACCTCAGGCCATGCCTCCTGCCCAGTGGGGCTTGACAGGAGACCTCAGGCCACACTCCCACCCAGCAGGGTTTGCCAGGGGACCTCCGGACATGTCCCCCACCCTGGCGCTGAGCTGAGGCTGTGCCTCCCGCCTGGTGGGGCTTGGCAAGGTTGGGCCCGCCGGCCAAGTCTGTATCTATTACAACGGAGTGGGGCTGGCTGGGCTGGGTCTTGTGTAATTTCAATGCGCACATGGATGGGCCGGGACTTGACTGTGGGTCCTGTGGTGCACCCCAGACTCTGACAGGAGGAAGATTTTCATATACATTTTACTAATTTTCTTTCATCTCTGACACTTTTATTATAGAGAAAGGGCAAATAGCAATATTAAATTATTTCCTCTAATTTATCCTCTTTTAATGTGCATAAATTTCATGCTCCAGGCCACTAGTTTGAAAATAAACTGATAATACTTTCTAATTCTCATGTGACACAGATAATAATAATAACAAATAACAATAGCATGTTAGGGCACTATCTTAAGAACTTTATATATACTATTATTTAACTTCCAACAACTCTATGAGATAGCTACTAGTACCATCCCCATTCAAGGGATGAGAAAACAGGCTTAGAGTGGTTAAGTAACTTGCCCAGGACACATACCAAGTAAGTGACAGAACTGGGATTAAAGACAAAAAGATCATCTATTCTACTTCTCATGTGATGCAATAATAACAATAGCTAACTTAATGGTGCACTGCGCTAAACTCTTTACATGCATTTCTCATTTAACCCTCCGAAAGGTGAGGAAGAGAACCTCAAAGCGCTCTTCCCTGCACCACCTTTCACCCGGGACTTGAAGGAAGCCAGCCAGCCAGGGCAATTCTCTGCTTTATAGGGAGTAAAATGAGGCATGAGCTGTGGGAAGTGAGTTGTACTGGGAGAATGAAAGAGCCGGAGCCAGTGCTGAAGGCGAATCTTGAAATGCTACTCCTAAATGCAGGCTCTCCTCTAAGATGACATTCCCTCCCACACAGTGATGGGCCCCAGGGATGGGTCAGTGATGCGCCTATGTCCATCCCAAGGGAGAGTTCAAAACTGAAGCATGCAAAGCATGACATAAATATGAAGTGTGGAAAACGCATTCCTCATGAACAGTTCTACATCGAATTCCCTGCATCCCTCTTGGACAACGTTATCAGAAGCATCGTTTAATCCAGCCCACTGGAGAGGGACTGTGAAAAAGGCCGAAAAATGTGACCAATCAGGAAAGTTATTTTTGTGAGAAAGAAGAAAAATGTCACCAAAAAGGGTCAGCAGATAACCCTATTGGGCTGAAAATAACTGCCGCGCTGGCAGCCCCGTCGGGGAATGGGCGGAGGGCGAGAGACGTAATGCCAAGCGCTAAAGGAGCTCCAGCTGAGTAAAGCTGCTGGGGGATGAGGAAATTGGCCTAATTTGGGAACATGAGCCCAGCAGCATTTTTGAGATTCCTTGGAGAGAATCTGGCTAACTTGCAGTCTGAGTCCTTGGAGGAACACCGAGGGATCAGGGGAGAGAAAGGGAACAGCTGTGTGACTCAAACACCTCTCTAGACAAGTGGATGAATAGAGTGATCAAGTGAGACTTACTCCCTCTCCAAAAGGACTCCAAGAGAGAATAAACCAAAGTCTCTCCGCTCTCTCCAAAAGTCTTTCTCTCCTAGGAGGTCTGTGTATCTACCTAGCGAGGAGGTAGGAGGTTAGGTGGTGGGTAAGTAGCTAGCCGGAGTCAGAGAAACTAAACTAGAGGCAGAGATAAGTTGAAGGACTCGGGACAAGTCACCCAACATCTCGAAGTCTCATAGCTATAATCAGATAATAATAGCGTTTACTTCATGAGCTACCCTGGAGCTTAAATAGGATACCGCAGGTAATTAACAGAGAGGTAGCAACTGTCCAATGTCAGCTCACATTGCTTTATTATTGCAAGGACCATCTGCAAAATAAAAGCTAAGCCACAGAGAGACGTGCTCACCTAAAAGACAGGCCAGCCCTGGAGATGTTTTGCCCAATATTACTTTTCTCCAACCTCCAGGTATGACAGTGTAACTTTATGGCAGAAAGTGTTAGGTCTTTTCTTAAAGGAACTGTATTAAGAGTAGCATCATTTGAATCGCTACAAGGTGAAAGTTCAAGCACAGAAATCAAATCCGGTTCGATTATCAGTGCTGTAGACAAGTGAAAACTATCCTGAAACTATCTTGCAGTACAATTCCCAGTAATCGTAATGCCAACTGGAATTGCTAACTGAAATATGCATCTAGTGATCCAAGCCTGATTTGTGACAGGTGGCCAAAAAAAGCCAAACACCACAAGAGTGCAGTCATAAACTTTTTTTAGGATTCGCCATTTCTTAAGAGGTTCCAGTATGCTGGATATGATGCTAAGCACTTTATGTGCATTACCTAATTTCATCTTCAGGACAACCCTAAAGAAGGAGACACAATTCTAATAAACTCTGAGCGAGTAAGGGTAAAACTATCAGAAGAGTTCATTGTTCTGATCAATCAGCACAATGAAATAGTTAAGTTCCTTGAACTTTACCAAATGACCAAACAGAGACCTTCCCTCTTCTTTGAGAGAGGAAGGACTGAGCCATACATACCTGTAAGCCAGTGGTTCTCAACCTTCCTAATGCCCCAACCCTTTAACACAGTTCCTCATGTTGTGGTGATCCCAACCATAAAATTATTTTCGTTGCTACTTCATAACTGTAATTTGCTAGTGTTATGAATCGTAATGTAAATATCTGTGTTTTCCGATGGTCTTGGGCGACCCTGCTAACGGTTCTCAAACCCACAGGTTGAGAACTGCTGCTATCGAGCCTAGGATCATCGGAAAACACAGTGTAAGCGAAAAGCCTCCAGGTGTTAGAAATAACTAGAGGAGAGTGACAGGAAATTTTATCAAGATTTCCTGAAACTTCAAGGGCTTACAATTTTTCACAGAGCACTACACAAATTTAAATTTAAAAAACTAGAGAGGAATGTGGGTTGTTGTTGTTTTTTTAACTACTAAAGGAGGAGGAGGAAGAGAGGGAGGAGAAGAGGAAGCAGCAGCAGCAGCCACCCTAGCCGGTTTGGCACAGTGGATAGAGTGTTGGCCTGCAGACTGAAGTGTCCCGGGTTTGATTCCAGTCAAGGGCACATGCCCGGGTTTTGGGCTCGATCCCCAGTAGAGGCATGTGGGAGGCAGCCGATCAATGATTCTCTCTCATCATGGATGTTTCTATCTCTCTCTCCCTTCCTCTCTGAAATCAATAAGAACATATTAAAAAAAAAAAAAAGCCATGGCCAGTGACTCAATTGGTTGGACGTCGTCCCATGCATGGAAGTTGCCAGTTCAATTCCAGGTCAGGGCATATGCCCATGTTGCAGGTTCAATCCCTCATGAGGGGGCTTGTGGGAGGCAGCTGATTGATGTTTCACTCTCACATCAAAGTTTCTTTCTCTTTCTCTTCCTTCCTCTCCCTCTAAAAATCTATCTTTAAAAATCTTAAAAAACAACAACACACACACCTTTGCATAAATTCTATTTTTCAAAAAGGAAAAATATGTCAGTGAAAACTGCCAACCCAACAGCCATTCTATTCTCCTCTCCTCTCTAACAAAAAAACAAAAACACCCAATGTATGGGTGTTGCCCGGTTGAACACTCCTGTGCAAAATAAAGTGAATGTAAGACCCATTTCTGACCAATAAAATGTAACTATAAGTCCACTTGTGAGGTCTCTGGCTACTGTTTTCCTAGAAAGAAAGGAGGGACACACTTGGCTGGCATGCACCTTGAACTCTTCAACTATCCTTTCTCTTCCTCATTCTAAAGAGGTTGTTCCTCTGATCCCAAGGGAACAACCAGCCACCCTGCTACCATGAGAAGAGGTCATAACCTCCAGATGGCAGAGCTGGAAGGTAGGAGGGGCAAGGGTCATGTAGGACATTGTCTAGTGACTGCACCAGCCCGGCCCTGCCCTCCTCTGGGCTTCTTGCTGTGAGAAAAATCATCCCTGTCTGATTCAAGCACTGGGGTTGAGTTTCTGATGGATGCAGCCAAATTCAACACTAACACACAAAGATACCTGAAAACCAATCCACCCTGAAAAAGCAGGAGTTTGAAACTCAAATGGAAGTAGAAGCCAAGCAGACCAAATGTGAGTAGAACTGACCAGGTGTATTATAGTTAGAAGTGGCCAAGTAGCGAAATGGAGAGGCAGGACGCATGTAAGCGAGCACTGTTACCAGTTCCAGCCTTGTGGGAATGCCAGCCCAGCACTCCCACCGTGCCAACACTTCTGATTTTAGAAAGAAGCCCACAATTTAGATTTTCACATGAAGTTTCCTAATTTATAAGTGATAAAAACCAAGTAAAAAGAAAAAAAAAAATTAACTCTGCCCACATCAGTCAAGACATGACTGTAGGCGAAATTCAGCCTGAAAACCACTAGTTTTCAACCTTAGTAGAGATGGTTAAGGCAAACTAAAAAGAAGAGAAGTCTAGAAAAATAATGGTTAGCAATATATTGAGCATTTATGCGCCAGACTGTGTTAAGAGCTTTTTATTTATGACCTCATTTTTTTCTCTCTAGCCACCCTTGTAATATTAATATCCCTGTTTTACCAACAAGAGAACAGAGGCTTGCCGAAACCAGTTTGGCTCAATGGATAGTCGGCCTGCAACTGAAAGGTCCCGGGTTCGATTCCGGTCAAGGGCAAGTACCTTGGTTGCGGGCACATCCCCAGTAGGGGGTGGGCAGGAGGCAGCTGATCGATGTTTCTCTCATCAATGTTTCTAACTCTCTATCCCTCTCTCTTCCTCTCTGTAAAAAATCTAAAAAATAAAAATAATAAAAATAACAAAATTTTAAAAAAGAAAGAAAATGGAGTTTTAAAGAGATTAAGAAGTAACTTGCTCGGTCGGTATCATAGAACTAATCTGAGGCAGAGCCAGGATTTGAACCCAGGCTGGTATGACCCACCTGTATGACCCCGAGGCCTGCGCTGTTATCCACTCGTAAAAGGAATGTCCAGTGCACCCAGAAAGCACAAAAACTGCTTGGGATCCCTACGGGTCAACTTCTGGTGACATGAGCAGCAGCCTTGAGGAGCCTTTTCAATCAGTTCTAACAGAGACCCAGGCTTACATCCTCCTTCGTTACTAAAAACAGCAGAGCACTGTCCAATACTCCCTTATTCACTAGTTTACTGCATGAATGAACGTTTGTGCCAGGCTTCCCAGTTACTAAAGTGCTTTTAAATGCATATTTCACTTAATCCCCACAGCAACCTGGTAGTATTGTTACCACTACAGTATTTGACAGATAATAGAATGGAGGATTAGAGAGATTAGTGGACTGGTTCAAGATCCAGGCAGTTAATTTACGGAGCTGTCACAAGCCCTGGTCTTCTGATGCCAAGTCCCGTGCTCTCTCTCTTCCCGTGGGCTACTTCTCTGCTTCCTTCGCCAGCGCTCCCAACTCTGCCATCTCACTTCAAGATAACTTGTTTGAACTAATTTCCTGCTTAACTCTAAAGTAACTCCAGTATGTCTGACAAGCCCAGGTACCATAGTTAGTTTCATGAATAGCCTCATCATAGAACAGAGTCAGCGAGAGGACAAAAATAAATATATCAAGTAATACACTCGGAATGTAAATGGGCACACACACAAGTCTTAGAATCTAATTTTAGAAAGAAACAGCCAAAAAGTCCCACACAGCACAGTGAGCATCTGGCCCCGGGGGGGGGGGGGGGGGGGGGGGGAGGCTGCCCACACTGCTTTGAACCTCAGTTAACCCAGGGAGAGAAGGAATCCTGGAATTCTGACAGCCATTTCACTGTCAGATACACCCATGAGATAAAGAAGAGAATGACTTTTCATCATGTTCTCCCAGAAAAATGCTAACACTCATAGTTTAAAAGAAAAAGAAAAAAAAAGAAAGGAAAAAAAAAAAAAAAAAAAGGAAATGTCTCTGAGGAAATAAGCAAGTATTCCAGAAAGGCTGAAACCCTAAAAGGTTCATCAGAGTGTGACACTGGAGTTGTGTGCTTACAGAACTGACTCTTGCTGGAAGCCAAGGGGCAGGGGGTGGGTAGATGAACAGTGCTTACTGACCCCAGCCGAGGAGCCCATTTGGTATGGGGGCCACACAGGGCTTCAAGGCCATAGGTCATCCCAGGACATCCTGGCCCATCACAGGCTCGCTCACCTAACCACTGCAGGCTGTAACCTCCTTCACCATTATGTAGACTGGTAGTTAGTCTTCCTAACTGCCAATAATCACAAGAATATAAGTTCGGTTATGGCAGGGAACCTTGTCTCTTTTTGTTCGCTGAAATATGCCAAGCCCTAAAATGGTGCCTGCACGCAGAAAACTTCAATAAATATTTGTTGAATAAATGAATAAGTCATCTGGTATTGTGATGGATCCTCCTAGAAGTACAGTTTAAAGTGGCCAGAGACCAAGAATACATTTCCATTAACCCAATCATCTGCCCATTTTCTCTTTAAAGATGTACCTTACTACAGTTCGGGCTTCTTGAGATCCAGGTTGGGGTTGGTAGGCCTTCTTTCACTGTCTTTTTATATTATACTACCATACCCAAACAGTATTACTGAGCCTCTAAGATCCCCCATCACACACTATGCACTTCATCCCTTCTTCCTTTGCAATGTCAAATGCATACCTGTTCTGTGACAGACACTGTGATAACAAAGATTACAATGGTCAGACACAATCCTTGCCTCCCAGAAGCTCACATTTCATGAGGGAGCCAGACATGTAAATTGTTAGAATATAATGTAATAAGCACTAGAATGTGGGTGTTATGGCCAAAGTCACATACTAACAACCGTCAGGCCTAATCTAGGCCATACAGCAATTTAATTTTTGTAATTAATGGCTAACCTCTAAAAATGGTTTCTTTCATATAAAAGTTTAGACTGCCAATATCCCTTGCAAAGTCAGAGGATCTGGCAATAGTGGGCCTGTGTTCCCCACAGCATCAGTCAGCTCTGGCTATGCAGGGGTTACCCCTTTAGAAGGGACATCGGCCTCCAGTTCCCACAATCCAACTCACATTCCCCCTACTGTTTTAGGGCAATGAGGCCAAGGGTCAGCTGCCAGCTTTTCTGTGCTGGCATGGTTGGTATCCTAGAGAAATTATTCTCCGTAACCACTTTTCTACAATAAATGAGAAAAATGCAAGATAAATCGAAAGGGCACATGGAGCACTTGAAGAAACGCTGGAAAACTTATTTCGCATAAAAATGAATATGCCTATACATGTGATAGGTAAATAAAGTGTATCTGTGTCCTGTTGCCAGCATGCTGTGCTCATGCATCCTTCTTGCCCATTAGGCTTCTCTAAACCTATATGGGGACACGAGCCAGACAATGGAGAAGCCAGGTTTAGCTCAATGTCTAGCGGGGCTGACAGACACGTAAAACGAAAATCAGCATTTAATGTGAGTTATTCTATGGAAACTGAGAGGAAGGAGCCCCGCCTCAACCTGGAGAAGAGCTGACAGAGGGGATTACCCTGAAGCTGACTCTTGAAAAGGGCAAAGTTTTTTCAAACAGACAAAGGAAGGTGAAACTGCCGAAAATAGTACCCTGGCATTAAAAGTATCGCTCATCAGGATTAACCCCCCCCCCCCCCCCCTACAAAGAAGCCGGATAAATTCCCATCAGTCTGAGCTACTCAGAGGAAAGTAAGGCCAGTACTGACCCCCTTCCTCCCTGACACTGTAGGAAGTGCAGGTCCCCATGAAACGTCCAGTTGTGTAATCTAATTGATGTCACCAGCATGCCTCCCTGACCTTCATTCAGTAGAAATAAACACCTGGACTTCAACTACATTTTGAAACTTCCCAGTCCCTTGTTCAGCTAACTTTGCAAAGTTCTTCATTGAGAATATAAAGCAATGCACAGAAACTATTCTAGCATCAAAGATAAAGTGTTTCTTTTTCATTTCTAACTCAGATGAGAAATGCCTAGGGAATTCCCAAATCAAGATAGAAGAGCTAACATTAAAGAGAAGAAATATGGAATACTAAATCTTTGCTCATTAGGTAATCGCTAACTTGTAGCATTTTCTCAGATTTTTTAACACCCACCTCTCCAATCAGAATCGAAGAATTCTTGCCACTGAGGTTATTCTCGGCTTGAGCTGACTCCTGCTGAGCTCGGCGACCCATCTTGGGCTCCTGTAAGAAGAAATAAGGGGCGCTGCTAACCCAAACATCTCTGAGCCACTATGAGGACAATTATTCTCAGAAGGCAAGCAAGAACTAGATTTATGAATACATGGTGGAGTAATTTGAATATTATTAGAAAATGCTCCAAACCCTAAAAGCAGTTGAGGTCAGTTCTCTTTGGTAGAAGAATAGGAAATTCATGGGTTAATGATCATAAGGTTTTCATTTAATCGCCCCACATCATTTCTACACAAAGAAATGAAACTAGAAATTCCTCTGGAATGGGCACAGACCTCGCACCACAGTTTAAGGAAGAGTGTGTAAAGGCTCCCCGTGTTCATGCAGGATTTTAGGAAGACCTAATTTCAAAGCTGCACCTTGATGTGAGAAAAGTTATTAAAAAAAAAAAAAGTTTTGGGAAAGAATTCCTAGATTCCATAAGAACTGCCCAAAGAGAAATACAGGTAGCATTTGCTTTAACGTGTAAACTAGATTGGATTTCCATTTACAACATGAAAAAAAATCTCTTACAAGAATGTTGAAACATCAGCTTTGGAAATCAGAACAATTCAAATTCTGAGTCATCACATGAACCATTGCAGCTTTTCCCCAAAGTCCTCCTGGGGTGGAGATTCTGTATCTCAAATGCTTCACACCACATCAAAAACTTTATTTAGGCAGACCAATAGGCATTAAAATACTTATCTTTTCATTTGTTGGCTTTTTAAAAATATATATTTTTATTAATTTCAAAGAGGAAAGGAAAGGGAGAGATAAACATCAATGATGAGAGAGAATCATTGATTGGCCTGCCTCTTGCACGCCCCTTCTTGGGATCGAGCCCACAACCCAGGCATGTGCCCTTGAGAGGAATCAAACCTGGGACCTTTCAGTCCGCAGGCTGATGCTCTATCCATTGAGCCAAACCAACTAGGGCTGGAATCTCAGTTTTATGATGTCCGAAGAACTAACTGTACTGACAAATTGAGAACGGTTACATGGGAGCTGTATAAAAACTCTGATGGAGTGTTTACATTTCAAATGTTGTTTTTAATATCTTTTTATTGATTTCAGAGAGGAGAGGAGGAGAGAAACATCAATGATAAGAGATAATCATTGACAGGTTGTCTCCTGCACACCCCCCACTGGGGATGGAGCCTGGAACCCAGGCATGCTGACTGAAAATTGAACCCTGACCTCATGGTTCATGTTGATGCTCAACCACTGAGCTACACCAGCAAAGCCATTTCAAATTTTAACCAATCATTTAGGTTTCAGAGATGATGGAAACAATCTTCCTGATAATAAGCAGCTCATTTTTCCCCCTAAGGCAGACAATCCCATTGCTTCACCTGTGGTTATGCTTTTCCATTTATCACAGCACTAGATATATAAATATGGCATGCCATGAGCAGTGGTTGTGCTACAACAAAAATTCAATGATCTTGTCCCTAAATGCTGTTTATAGATGATTGCTCTAAAAATTAAGTATTTTAAACTTTTTGAAGACTCTGTATAAGTCCACATGTATGGCTAATAGAAAAACTATTTCATTACCCAATTTTATACATTTTGAATGTGTAGTCTGTTTATTGTCCATCTTGCGTCACTGGAATATAAGCCCCATAAGGGCAAGGACTTTGTTTTATTCCCTGCACCTATGAAAATGCCTGATCCCCAATAAAGGCTCAATAAATGTTTGTTGAAAGGATGAAGAACTACGTTTATATAACCAGGCACTAAACACGTTCTCATATCAGAAAAGCCTGGTGACCTAAATATTCTTCTCCTTGGTCAGTCAAGCAACCTGCTTCGGCCTAGAACAATTTGTTCCTATGCTTCAGCTCCCCCTTAGGGAGGTGTGCCTTGGAGGACACCAGATGCTATCAACGTATTAAAAAACAACACTTAAGAGACTCCGCAGTCCACAGTGCAAACTAAAGATCTGCCCTGGGGCTCAATCTTCTAGTAAGTGTAATCCTGACTATTCTAAAGGTAAAGAGGCTTGGAGGGGTGTGATGGGAGTTAAAGCAAAGATCACTGAACTTGAGTCTGGACTCTAGCTTGGTGTATTCCTGACCCTAGGACCTTGGGTAAACCACAGGCAGCAGCGAACTTTACATAAGCCAGGCACTGTGTCAAGGCTTTTCCGTGCATTATCCTATTTCGTCTTCGCTGCAACTCCTTAAAGCAGACAGCAACATCATTCTGAGACGAGGAACCCTAGGTTCTGAGAGGTTAGCTTTTTTCAGGCCCTCGCAACAGCTTCAGACTCCATCTGACCTCTGGGTCCCCAGCCCTCAACGTTATAAATCTGACTCTTGCTTTCCTTAACATAAAACAGAGGAAGCCAAAACCGGTTTGGCTCAGTGGATAGAGCGGCGGTCTGCGGACTGAAAGGTCCCAGGTTCGATTCCGGTCAAGGACAAGTACATTGGTTGCGGGCACATCCCCAGTAGGGGGTGTGCAGGAGGCAGCTGATCAATGTATCTCTCTCATAATCGATGTTTCTAGCTCTCTGTCCCTCTTTCTCTCTCTTCCTCTCTGGAAAAAAAAAAAAAAAACTGAGGAAAAGCCTACCTTCCCCGAGGCTACAGGCAAAAAAAAAAAAAAAAAAAAAAAAAAAAGGCCCAACCCTGCCTTCACGTATATATAGTGCGGTTTTTAATGTAAGCCTGCCCCCAAGAAAAGCCCGACGGGAAAGCTCTAGAATGGGCGCCAGGGCGACCCTGGCCGGGCGCCTCGTCACCCGCAGACCTGCCTTTCTAGGGAAGTTCGCACTTGGGGCTCCGGAAAGCAAGGGAAAACGGGGACCGTTTCCACTGACCCCGGAGGCCGGCGGGAGCAGGAGCCGGCGCGGTTTCCCACTTTTGGGGGATTTTACAGAAAGCGAACCCCCGGCTGAGCACACCGCGGCCCGGGGGCGGGGCGCACGGAGCCACCGCCTCCTCCCCGCCTCCCGCCGCTCCGGCCGCGGGGCCAGGCTGCGCGAGGCCCGCAGGGAGCCGGGCCGCGGAGCAGGCCCTCCCCGCCCGCCAAAGCCTGGCCCCCGCCCGCTCTCCGCCCCCGCCACGGTCCTCACGGAGGTGGCCGGGCCACGGCGCCGCTCCTCGCCCAGGTCCAGCACGTCCTCCATCGCCACGGCCGCCTGACGTCACTTCCTGGAAACCTAGCGGCCCCTCGGCGTCCCTGACGACGGCCCCGCCCTTCCGCCCCGACTTTTAAAGGGTCAAGGCATTATTCCTGGATTCTCTGTGCCATCCTCCAACTTAAATATTAGGTCTAGTAATAATTAATGTCGTTTTCTAATACTTTTTAAAATCGAATTGATTTAAACAATACAACAAAATTTAATCAACAATATAGTTGCCGTTGTTTTCTACTACTTGTGCCCAACACTCAGGAAGTATTTTAATCCCTCTGTTGTAAAATTCTTGTGATTTTGATGCAAAAAATTCGGTCAATGCATTTTTGAGGCATTCTTCATTATTAAATTTTTTTCCAAGAAGAAAGTTTTGCAAAGAACGAAACAAATGGTAATCGGAAGGGGCAATATCAGGAGAATATGCAGGTTGAGGGAGAACTTCCCATTCCAACTGGCGCAGTTTTTCAGCAGTGATTCTTGCAGTATGTGGTCGTGCGTTATCATGGTGAAGAATTACGCCCTTTCGATTAATCAGCGTGGGTTCTTTTTCTCTTAAAGCTTGGGCTAACCTTTCCAATTGGGCACTATACACTGCACTTGTAATGGTTTGGTTAGATGGTAAAAGTTCATAATGAAGAATTCCTTTAAAATTCCACCAAACACACAACATCACTTTTTTTGCATGCAAGTCAGGTTTTGGCGTGGGCTGCGGAGCCTCATTTTTGTCCAACCATTGAGGCCGCCTTTTCAAATTAACTTACAGCACCCATTTTTCATCTCCGGTAACAATTTGCTCTAAAAACGGCAAACGGTTTTGACGAGAGAGGAGCGAACTGCAAATTGTGACTCTTTGATTACGGTTGTTGTCGGTCAACTCATGAGGAACCCATTTTCCAAACTTTTGGACTTTGCCAAGTGCACGCAATTGATTGGAAATTGTTTTTTGTGAACAATTTAAAGTTGTCTCAAGCTCTTGTTGGGTAATTTGAGGATTTTGCACCAAAAGAGCTTGAAGAGCTTCTTGATCAAAATTGGACACACGGCCTCGACCACTCTTGTCATCTAAAGAAAAATTTCCCTCGCGAAATTTCTCAAACCAATGCTGGCATTTTCTGGCGCTAACTGCATCTTGACCAAGAGCACTACAGATGTTTTTTGCAGCCTCACTTGCTTTTCTTCCTAATTGGAACTCGTAAAGCATGCAGTGCCAAATATGCTCTTCATCCGCCATCTTCTTAGCCCTAGTTTTGCAACAAAAACCAAACCAAACACAAACTTTTTCAAGCAAAACTTGTTAATTGCACTTCACACGTTCTGTAGATACCACGTGTTTGAAGGTTATGTCAATACAAGTCAACGCCAAGCAAGATTTTAAACGAATGTTAAAAAACGGCATTAATTATTACTAGACCCGATATTTCCTAAACGTGCCTTGCTTGACATGCGGTAGAAACCACCAGGTATCACATTCCGGTAAAGCTGCTCCTGTGGGACAGCGGAAAAGCATGTGTCCTTTTCTAAACACATAAGCTATTAATTGCAAAGCAAAATGGTAGTAATTATTCTGATCCCTCTTATTTATATAGTTCTTTACAATGTACAGAGGCCCTTCACAGTTATTAGCTCATGTGAAGGGCATGGCAACCTTGTATGGGAAGCAAGATATATTGCATTATCTCCATTGCTCAGATGAGGAATAGGGCTACAAGGATCTGGTGTGAATAAGTGGTTTACAACAGAAAATGCAATACACATCATCTCTGTCTTCAAAAACTTCACAGAGAGGTTTTGATGTTTTTGAGCCAACACATCAAAAACCCCAGTACTAATAACTTGCAAAAGTAAATTACTCAGTTCAATCATTCATCCATGTGTTTATTGGGTAGGGTTGTGACAGCAACAGCATTACCTGGATATCAGAAGAAGTGAGGTCTCATGCTAGCTCTGCTCACAACTACCTGTGTAAACCAGGCAGAGTCTCTCTGGCCTCAGGTTTTTCCCTCCTGTAATTACTCTTAGAGATTATCCCTAATACCTTGTACTTACTGACTCTGATTCTCAGGGAGAATATTAGATTTTTTTAAAATATTTTTTTATTGATTTCAGAGAAGAAGGGAGAGTGAGAGTGAGATAGAAACATCAATGAGGAGAGAGAATCATTGATCAGCTGCCTCCTGCACACCCTTTACTGGTGATCAAGCCATGGCATGTGCCCTCCTGGTGATGACAATCAAACCACTGAGCCATGCTGGCCAGGCTACCCTATTAGATTTGAATCTGAATAAACACTCATTGCCAAAAATCCAAATCCCGAACAGATGAAATACAGGCTCCAGTGCATCCCTACTCCCTTTTCCTTGGCACCAGAAGAGGAAGAAGGAATTAATCTTTGGATATTTTCATTTCTCGTGAGCTCACAGACATACCACAACCACCTTATACCTAGCTTCCAAACCTTCACTCCCTCTTCTCCCTGAAAACAAAAGTTGACTGATGCAGCCCTGGCTTCGGTGTTTCTCAGTGGTTAGGGTCACCCATTCCCTTCCCAATCAAGGGCATGTACCTGGGTTGCAGGTTCAATCCCCACCCAAGTCTCCCCCTCTCTCTCTTTCTCTCTCTTCCTTGCCCAACCCTCCCCTCCACTCTCTTTAACAGAACCAATGGGGAAAATATTCCTGGGTGAGGATTAACAACAACAACAACAACAACAAAAAGTTGACCGCTGCTCACTCTGGGCAGAAAGAAGCCCTATAATAGTGGCTTCCAAACCTTGATGGGTACCTGGGTCACCTGTGAGACTTGTTGAAAGAACATATAACAGGGCCCCATCCCTAGAGACCGATTCAGTAGAGGTGGGGTCCAGATATAACTTTAATAGTTTTCCTTCCTATTTTGCAAGTGTTTGCATAAAGCTTCAGTAAGGCATTCTCTGACTTAAAACTAAAACATCTACTTTAAATTCCAACAGCCCCTCCCCACCCCCCAAGTAGGCACTCCCTAGCCTCTTTCCTGTTTTATTTTCTTTCATTTATTGCCTTCTCTACTGCCCTACCTCCATCTCTAGAATGTCAGCTCCATGTGCGCAAGGATTTTGTTAGTTTGTTTATGTTCACTGTGTATCCACAGAGCCTATTGTTGTGCCTGGCATATAGTGAACATCAAACATATTTTTCCAAGGCTGACTGAACTTCAGAGGCATCATTACACTCATAGACCTGCAACAGACTCTTCAGTCTAAATGTCAGTGGTGATACATACTGGCTATATGACCTTAGACAACTTATTTTTAAGCTTTCTACACGTAGGTTTCCTCATTTGTTATGCAAATGACAATAATGCCCACGCAAACCAGAAAGCCCCTATTAAACATCACCTCCAGCACTCATAAGCCTTTTATTTGATTTTATTTTGGTTTTAAATGTGTTTTTATTGCTTTTTAGAG
The DNA here is from genome assembly GCF_014108245.1 of Pipistrellus kuhlii. Lineage (NCBI taxonomy): Eukaryota > Metazoa > Chordata > Mammalia > Chiroptera > Vespertilionidae > Pipistrellus > Pipistrellus kuhlii. Next base: position 10,866,430 of record NW_023425404.1, read on the forward strand.
AGAAGAAGGGAGAGGGATAGAGAGAAACATACATGAGATGGAACATCACTGATCAGCTACTTCCTGCACGCCCCCTACTGGGCAACCAGAGCATGCGCCCTGACCAGAACCTCTTGGTTCCTGGGTCCACGCTGAGCTACACTTGCTGGGCAGCTTTATGGCCTTTCAAAATCTCTCTGTGACCCTGGCTGGTTTGACTCAGTGGATAGAGGCTTGGCCTGTGGATGAAGGGTCCCGGGTTCCATTCCAGTCAAGGGCACATGCCTGGGTTGTGGGCTTGATCCCCAGTTGGGGGCATTCAGGAGGTAGCCAATCAGTGAGTCTCTCTCATCATTGATGTTTCTCTCTCTCCCTTCTCTCTGAAATCAATAAAAGTATATTTTAAAAAATAAAAATCTCTCTGTGCCTTAATTTCTTCCATTGTAAAATGACCCATCGCTTGCCCCGGGATGTGGTGAACATCCCCTTTCCCGTTAGTAACCTAGGAGCGAGGAGCAGGAACCAGACCTGGCGGGAAGGGGCCTGGAAGGCTGGGGTGAGGTGGGCCGGTGGCAGGGAGCAACATTGATTTCTAAGAAAGTGATCCCCTTCAGGGGCTGGTCCTGGGTGGATTCTCTCCTGGGGAATACCTAGAAGCTCAGGTTGAGGAGGAGGAGGGAGGCGGAGGGGAAAATTCCCCTCACCCATCTGGGAAATGGGCTCCTGCCAACTGCTGACTTTGCGCTCGCTGACGCAGATCCCCGCGGAACCCCGGGCGGGAGGGAGGCCACGAACATCTGGAGGACATTTCTGAGAGAGAGAGAGAGAGAGAGAGAGAGAGAGAGAGAGAGAGAGAGAGAGAGAGAGAGAGAGAGAGAGAGAGAGAGAGAGAGAGAGAGAGAGGCTGCAGCGCTGGGCTCGGGGGAAGGAGAGGTGCACTTGTGTGCACGCCGGGGCCGGGGCCGGGCTGACAGGGAGGCTATTCTGTGAGGGCCAGCGCGTGCCACTCTGCCTCTCTCCAAGCCCCTTCTCCCCAGGGCCAGCAACAGCCCCAGCCCCAGCCCCAGCCCCAGCCCCAGCCCCAGCCCCAGCCCCAGCCCAGCCCCAGCCCCAGTCCCAGCCCCGGCCCCAGTCCCAGCCCCGGCCCTCCCAGCGCCGACCCGCAGAGCCTCTGTCACTGGCGGCCTCGCCACGCCAGAGGGCACCCTCGATCTGCTGGAAAACGCCACCATTTTCAGGGCCCCTGGAGCATCCCCAAGCTTCTCCAAGCTGCCTGGCTCCAAGCTTGTCAATGAAGGGGGGAGGGGGGAAAGGAGGGGTGCAGGATGGCCACGGAGCTCAACCCAAGCCCAAGCCCGTTCCAACCCCGGGCGCCACCCTTCGCCCCCGCCTCGGCCCCGCGCGCTCCGGCCCCTGCCCGGGTCCCGCCAGGCCCGGGGCGGCCCAGGACGCGGCCGGGGAGGGAGCGGAGAGGCAGCCAGGAGAGGACGGACTGACAGCTGGAGAGGGAGACGGAGTTGGGGGAGAGAGGAGGGAGGGGATTCACCCGAGTAACTTTCCAGAAAAACAGTCAACGTGTAGCAGGAGTGACTCCAAGAGGAGAGAGAGAGAAAGAGAGAGAGAGAAAAAAAAGTTCAGTGACCACGTCGAACGAACGAGAAGGACTACTTGCAAAGTATTTTTCAAACGGGCTCGGCTTCCCCTGCGCCTGTTTAAAACATTAAGACCGCGTAGCCAGAGAGGCTGCTGCGTGCGCCGGTGCCTCCCTCCCCCACCCCGGACCAGAGACGTCATCGCAGGGAGGTATAAAATTTCAGCAGAGAGAAATAGAGAAAGCAGTGTGTGTGCATGTGTGCGAGAGAGAGGGAGAGGAGCGAGAGGGAGAGGGAGAAGCAGGAGAGAGAGAGAAAGGGAGGGAAGCCGAAAGCCAAGTCCGAGGGAATGAGCAAGGGAGGCGGGAGAGGCAGGAGAAAAAGCCTGAGAAAGAAGGAATAACAGCTTCTCCGGAGCAGGCGCGCAGCGAGCTGGCTTCTGTTTTATTTTTCCTTCTCCTTTTCTTTTTTATTTTTTAAAGAGAAGCAGGGGACAGAAGCAATGGCTGAGGGAGAAGACACGAAGAGGGGCTGGTGACCCTGGGCATCCAAGTGGATTATTGGGGCTGCTCTCCAGAGGCCTGTCCTCCCTGCCTCCCAATTTGCACACAATCTCCACATCCCAGCCAAGGAAGGCAAGAGGCAGCAGCGGGAACCAGGTGATTGAGAAAGCCCCCAGGAAGTGCACCCCAAAGAGAAAGCATGAATGGTGTGCCCGGAAGACAAGTGTGTCCTCCGCTGCCCTCACCTTTAGCTGAGCCATCAGCAGCCCAGCCCTGCCTCTCCCTGCCTCCTCGCTGGTGATCTGACTTTTTTTTTTTTTTTTTTTTTTTTTTTTTTTTACATTTTTTCCCCTTTTCTTTTTCATTCTCTTTCCTTATTTTTCTCCGGGACAAGGCAACTATTTTGATTCTGGGACCCAAGCCACGGTCCTTCTGCTCCTTCTTTAAAGAAAAGAAAAAAAAACCCACTTTCTCTCCATCGCCAAGCAGCCTTTGGCAATATCAGATATCCACTCTATTTATTTTTACCTAAGGAAAAACTCCAGCTCCCTGCTTACTCCCAGCTGCCTCGCCACCCCTCCCAGCCCTCCGCTTGCCCTCCACCTGGCTTGCTGGGAGTCCAAGCCCAGCAGAACCTGTTTAGACACATGGAGAAGAAACCAAGAGCTCCAAGGCACACAGTCGGCTTCTTCGTGCTTGGGTTGCCAGCGCTTCCTGGAAGTCCTGAAGCTCTCGCAGTGCAGTGAGTTCATGCACCTTCTTGCCAAGCCTCAGTATTCTGGATCTAGGGAGGCCGCCTGGTTTTCCTCCCTCCTCCTGCACGCCTGCTGGGGTCTCCTCCTCGCCAGGCCTCACAGCCCCCCCGCCCCCGGCCTCTCTGCCCGGCTCACCCATGAAGATGCCCTTGCAAAGGGCTCTGGTGGTCCTGGCCCTGCTGAACTTTGCCACGGTCAGCCTTTCTCTGTCCACTTGCACCACCTTGGACTTCAGCCAAATCAAGAAGAAACGCGTGGAAGCCATTAGGGGACAGATCTTGAGCAAGCTCAGGCTCACGAGTCCCCCTGAGCCATCGGTGATGACCCACGTCCCCTACCAGATCCTGGCCCTATACAACAGCACCAGGGATCTGCTGGAGGAGAGGGAGGACGGCTGCACTCAGGAAAACACCGAGTGGGAGTACTATGCCAAAGAAATCCATAAATTCGACATGATCCAGGGGCTGGCGGAACACAGTAAGTTTGAGTTTTCATGGGGGTGTCTGCTCTAGAGGGTCTGAACGGGAGTAGGGAGTCCCAGCGAGGGGGGCCCGGTGGTGGCCACACAGCAGGGTCGCCTGGTCCACCCACACCAAGGGCAGGAGGCAGGATGCACAGTCAGGGTTGGAGAGGTGGGTGGGGAGGGAGACAGAGCCGTTCTGCTAAGACCCTGGCACTTCTGGGAGCCCGGCAGTCCTGGAGCTGAGCGGCTTGCCGAACTCACATCCCATCCTTGGCTGATTTTAACTCGGAATTGCATGGTGTCGTCCCGTTAACATATGTGCTCGGTCGCACATGAGCACGGACCGGTGACTGTAGGCATCTAGGTGTCAGAAAGGGGCAGGGCCGCACTCTCTCTCAAGCCCTACAGTGAGTTCCAAGACTTGGGGAGACCCCGTCTTCTCCCTGCTTTTCACAACTCACTGCGACACGTGTCCGGTTCAGTGTTTCCAGTTTTGGGGGAAGGAGAGCTACACATGAATGTATGTCATGCTTCTGAGGCCCAGGCAAGAGGCATCGTCTTGCTGTCTGGATCCTTCAGTCTCCGCCACACACATGACCCACGTGAGCTGCGGGCGTGGGGGAAGGGCGCACACCTCTGTCCACACGGACGTGTGCTTTATGGCAATGGATAGCCTGGATGTGTACAGTAGGTAAATGCATGTGCTCAAATGGGTGCCTTCTCAGTCTGTGGGCATGGGAAGGCGGAGCTGTGGCTCTCACATGTAGATGGTCGCTGGCGGCCCTTTTGTGTCTGCGTGTCCCGGGAAGGGTGGGAGGTGGGAGGTGTGGCTGTGGGTGCAGAGGGTTCGTGGCCTGGGAGTGTGTCCTCCCAGGAGGCTCCCGTCGGTGCCGAGGAGCTGGGAGGCTTCTGGGTGAGACATCTGTGTGTTTGTACACGTGTGGAAGTCATGTGTGTTTATTGAACGGGGATTTTAAAAACTTCAACACGAGAGGGAGAGATTTGGCAGATGCTGAGAAACTGACAGCCCAGGAAGGAAAAATGTGAGCCAGGGACACTGGGAGCAGCTCTGTTTGCTTTTCCTACCAGCAGGTGTCATCGCCACCCTGACTACCTCAGCCCTGGCTCACCTGGGAGGTGGGCAGTGCCCAGAGGGGGGCTGGAAGGTGGGATGGAGCACACTATGTGAGGATGGTCAGCAGAGGGGGAGCTGCAGGGGGGAGCTGGCCAAACAGAAGAGAGAGGAGTAAGTGGCTGATGGATGGACCAGCTCTGGCTGACGGTGCAAAAGGCCCTAGTGGGAGCCTGTGGTTACGGGGCAGGGGTTCCCGCTCCTGTGTCCTGTGGCTGCCTGGCTCACCCTGCCTTAGGACGTGGCTACTGTGTGGGGCGGATGCTATAGGACAAGGCAGAACTAGCGCTCCCTGCCCAGCGTCCTCTACGGTGGACTGACTCAGGGTCTGCCAGGGGTCCACAGTTACCGGAGGCACCAGTGCAGCTGCATGGCTAAGCCTCCACCCCCTGGCACCTGTGAAGGCAGGAGAGAGTGGCCCTGGTCGTGGAGGAGGGTGGAAAGCTGAGGCCAGCAGGAGAGGTCTGAGGAGAGTCCAGGGCAAGAGGGAAGGACTGGGGCCCTAATGATCCAGGTCAGGAGGAGGAGTCCCGGGGAGGAGGGCATGTGAGTCACCGGGGCCCAGCCAGCCTGGAATCCCCAGCTGAGAATGAATGAGCCAGAGAGATGCAAGGGCACCCAAGTGCCAGTGGGCCTCCATTTTGTGCAGTCTCAGGGCACAGACAGTAAAGAGTCTTGGGAAAAGCCAAAGGCAGGGGTAGGCTGTTCCAAGCTGCAGTACTAGGACCCTAAATCTAGCAGGCCAGGGGTGGCTCTGGGGCCAGGGAGCCATGGTCAGGGAGCCGTGGTCAGGCAGGGAGCAGCAAACCCTGGCACAATGAGCAGATGCCACACAGGATGTCGTGGAGATGGGCAGGGCCCAGTGGGACACAGGCAATGCCAAGGAGGCTTGCAGGTGCAAACAGGAAGCAGGCCCAGACTCTCTGCAGCTGTTGGAGGTGACACAGAGGCTGAGCAGACACAGCCTGGGCCCGCCCTGCAGCTGGTCAGGTGCTGAGCCAACCCTGGAGAGGCAGACACACAAGGCACACTGCTTATAAAGAAGGCAGTGGGCAGATGCATACGCCCAACAGATGCTGAGCCAGAGCAGAGAGCCATCATCAGAGGCTTAGGTGAGGGGAGCCTGTCCTGAAGTGGAGAAGGTGGCAGAGGTGGTGCTGGGTCTGTGGTGGGTCACTCACGAGGTCTCCATGCCAGAGCCTCTGCTGAGAGGGGATGAGAACGCATTCCAGTCCCCATTTTGTCACTCTCAGCCCCCTCCCTCACCAGTGAGCAGGCACTGGGCAGGAAGTGCTGGCAGGAGCTGGGGCAAGGTGCAGGAGTGCCCAGAGAGCTGAGAGCAGGAAGGAGTCACTTCCTGGGGTGCAGGAAAAAGGGCACAGAGCTGAGAGATGAGGGGACTGCATCAGTTAAGTAATTTTCCCCAAAAGATCAGGGACCCTCACCTAGACCTTCTGCCTGCGGAAGGCACGCTGTGAAGCACTAATGCAAATGTGCAGAACACACATCTGTAAGTCCTACCTTTAACCTGTAAGCTCCTATAGAATTTTGATTAACAGCATGAATGAATCACATGCTGGGCCAAGCAGGAGGGCATAGGAGCTATTCTCTTAGTAACCCTGGGGGCAGATTGCAGAGCACTGAACTGAGTGCCTTCTTTCTTTGCTCTGCCTTATTTTATGGCCAGGGGATTCACATTGCTCCAAACTTCCCCCAAATTCAGCGAAAGTTTTTTTTAAATATATATATATATATATTATTGCTTATTGATTTTAGAGAGAAAGGGAGAGATAGAAACATCAATGATAAAAAAGAATCATTAATTTACTACCTCCTGCACGCCCCCTTCCCCCCTATCCCTTTGGGGATTGAGCCTGAAACCTGGAGAATGTGACCCAATCCGCAATCGAACCTTGACCTCCTGGTTCATAGGTCAATACTCAACCACTGAGCCACACCGGCAGAGCAAAGGGTTTTTCTTTATCTAATGAAGAGTCTCAAGCAGACTATGCAAGTACACCGCATTGAAGCTAGTCAGGTTACCTCCCTGAGCCTCAGTTTCCTCAGCTGTAAAGTCAGAGATAATCTCTAAAGTCCTTTTGAGCTGAAACAATTTTTATGGTTCCATCTGGGATGATTCAACATAAGTCTCCGCCAGAGAGTGAAGGCAAGACTGTAATCCCTTTTATAATTCTCCAGGACTTTGCTATGGGAAGTGGGTTGAGGCTTTCTCTGACCCGCTGTTGGGGAAGATGTGGCTTTCTCAGTTCCTTGATTACCCGTGTTATCAATATATCCCCAGGGTTGTGTCATTTTGTCTCCTGCCTTCTAATTACCTGTGTCTGGTGGGAGACTCTTATTTTCATCCAAGGGCGGTGCTAAAATGGCTAGCCAAGCCCAGAGTCACTGAGAAAACTTGGTCTTTTTAGCCTTTCTTTCTTCCTGTCTGCTACACTTAGATTGTGTTCATTCTGAAAATGAAAAGACGTATCCAGAGAACTCATTTGTTCTAGTGTAAGGTGAGCAGACGTCCCGCTTTTGGCGGGACAGTCCCAATTTTTAACAATTTGTCCTGCGTCCCGTGGCGTTTTTAAAAAGTCCCGATTAGAGGAGACAAGGTGGCATCAGATCAGACAGACTTGTTCTGAGCCTAATCCCAGAACAGATAGAATCAGCTTCTAGGAGTCACACAGGGAGTACAGATTAGCAAGCTAAGGGGTAGCAGAACTCTAAAAGAAGGTAAGGGTCCTTTGGACAGGATTTCATGACCAAGCAGCCAGTGCTGCGGTGGCGGAGACTTCTCGGAGCTATGGGCTCAGAGGGAAGGCTGCGCCATCTTACCAAGAAAGGAGGACCTTCTCTGAGGCCTGGAAAACCCACAGCAGAGGAGACCATCGAGCAGCTGTGACGCCCCAATTGGCGCAAACACGTGGATTCAAGGGAGTTCTTCAATCACCCATGGAAAGGTCAGAGTTTGCGGGGAAAACGTGAGGGTTCTGGGTCACCGCTGCACAGGCAGCGACTGTACCTGGGCTGCCACCATTGGCCCTGCGCCTAGAGCTGTGCCGAAAGAGACAGGCTGCAGAGAGAATCGTGCACTGCAAGACCCAGTGCTGGGTTTGGCGTGATCTTCCCTAAAATTGGGTCTTTTTAAAACAAAAACAAAAAACACCAAGGGACTTGGGACAAATTGTTAAGAATCGGGACCATCTCGCCAAAAGCAGAACATCTGGACACCTTGGCGCAGACCCATCCTGCGCCTGATCCCCTTCACCCCCTTGCTTCTGAGAACTAGGGAAGGATTGCCCAGTTTGGCATATCCTGGGAGACTGCAGGGGGAAATTGCCTTCCTGGAAACAGGGGATCAGAGCGAGAAGAAACAATCTGGAAACCAAGTCAATCTGGGAGCCAGCACCCAGGCAGCTTTCCTTGACAAAACGTAGAGCCATAGAAAAAGAAGGCTAGAACAGCCAAAAAGACTGGGAAGTCAAACCAGAAACACTGCCACCTAGGGGCTGAAATACAAACTGGTCCCCCCCCTTTTTTTTACCTTCCTTCCTTCCTTCCTTCCTTCCTTCCTTCCTTCCTTCCTTCCTTCCTTTCTTTTTTATTATTATTTTATTTTTTATTACTTTTAATTAATCAAAAGTAAATGGACACAAATAACTAAGAAATAGCCTACTTAAAATTAAGGACTAGCTTACAAAACTGAGGTGCGCCGAAACTGGTTTGGCTCAGTGGATAAAGCGTCAGCTTGGGGACTGAGGGGTCCCGGGTTTGATTCCGGTCAGGGGCATGTGCCTTGGTTGCGGGCATATCCCCAGTGGGGGGTGTGCAAGAGGCAGCTGATCGATGACTCTCTCTCATCGATGTTTCTAATTCTCTGTCTCTCTCCCTTCCTCTCTGTACAAAATCAATAAAATATATTTTAAAAAAACACACAAAAACAAAAAACAAACAAACAAACAAAAAAAAAACTGAGGTGCAGTGGAACGCAGGAGTCTGCAATACTGTCTGGACCGAGAAATACGTGTGCCAAATATAATAACAGAGGAAGTGAATGACCACTACTGCACATTTTTTATACTAATTTTTCTATTTTGTATTTTATTTTCATCTTATACATCTTTTAGTTTATTTTCATTTTTTACATCTTTTAATTAAGAAACAAATTTTTTTTCTTTATTCCTCACTTGATTTTTTACCTTTGCAATTATTACATTTTTCAATTTCAATCATCATTATTATTACTGCTATTTTGCATTTTTTGTTTCTGTTTTGTTTTGTTTTGTTTTTTTGTTTTTTTTTTTTTCCTTACCATTTTAATTTCTTTTTATTTTACATTTGGATTAGTCTTCATTTTATTTTAATCTCTACTATGGCATCATTCAAGCCTATCTCAACTTGACCTTTATGCCATCATTCTCTTACTAACCTTTACCCTTTTCATCTCCTGTTTATCTTATCCCTTTCCAGATTTAGTTTTTCCCTATTCTTTCTATATACCCCCTGCTAAAATTCTCACCATACTTATAGTCCTAATTTTCAACCCCCTGCTCCAAGTGCATAAATATGACTCTCTTCGCTATATTAACTAGTTAACAAAAGAAAGAAAAACAAAACAAAACAAAAAAAAACTGTTGTCCTCTCTATCCTTTTTGTTATTGTTTGTGTGAATGTTGATTATATTGAATTTTTATGCTTTTTAGTGAAACTGATATGCTTATTCTTTTGTTGTTATTGTTGCTTAGTATTTTTTAATTGCTTTGTTTTTGTTTATTTTTTACTTCTGTTTATAGTAGTCTTGCTTAATAATAGTGGATATTGTAGTTTGTATTAATCTCCAAATATTGTTGCAGGTATTTTCAGGGATTAGTGGTAGTTCTATGGAATTTTCTCCACATATATATATAGTTTGTTTCCCCTTTCTCTCTTAGTCGTCGTCTTCTTCTTCTTCTTCTTCTTCTTCTTCTTCTTCTTCTTCTTCTTCTCCTTCTCTCTCTCTCTCTCTCTCTCTCTCTCTCTCTCTCTCTCTCTCTCTTTTTACCTTCTTTCTCCCCTCCCCCCTAATTTGCCTTTCTCTAGTGATCACCTTTATTAGAGGTTATTAATATTGTAAATACATTCCTGATCAGTGCTTTTTGTGTTGTACCTGGTAGTGTTATATTTTGTGCTTTTAAATCAACCCAGGAGAAAGAAAAGCATATAACCAGACATCCTGAAAAGAGAGACCATGGGCAGACAAAGAAATAGCCCACACATGAAAGAAAAGCAGGCATCACCAGAAAAGGAAGTAAACGAGTTAGAGGCAAGCAACCTACCAGAGCAGGAATTGAGTAATGATCATAAGATGGCTAAAAAGAATGGAAGAGAAATTTGACAATAACCAAGAAGAAATGAAGAAGAACCATGAGGAATTGAAGAAGAACCAAGAGGAAATGAAGATGAACCAAGAAGAAATGAAAAATGACATCGCTACCAGGAAGAACTCAATAGAAAGAATCAAGAGTAGACTAGAAGAGAGGACCGCATCAGTGAGCTAGAAGACAAGATGGGAAAAAATACCCAATTAGAGCAGCTTCTAGAAAAAAAAAAAATAATAAAAAGCAGGAGGAGAGCCTATGGGAGCTTTGGGACAATACAAAACAAAACAATATTTGAATAATAGGGGTTCTGGAAGGAAAGGAAACTGAGGTAGACATGGAAAACGTATTTCAAGAAATAATGACAGAAAACTTTCCTGAGATAGAGAAGAAAAAACCCACACAATCCAAGATGCTCGCAGAGTCCCAAGCAAAATGAATCCCAGAAGACCGATGCCAAGGCACGTTATAATTAAATTGGCAAACACCAACGACAAAGTAAGAATCTTAAAAGCAGCCAGAGAGAGACAGAAAGTTACATATAAAGGAACCCCCATCAGACTAACAACTGATTTCTCAACAGAAACTCATCAGGCCAGAAGGGAATGGGATGAAATATATAAAGTCATGCAAAGGAAGGGTCTGAATCCAAGAATACTATACCCAGCAAGGCTATCAATCAAAATTGAAGGGGAAATCAGGAGCTTCACAGACAAAAAAAAACTAAAGGAATTTATCTCCACCAAACCAGCAATGCAAGAAATGCTAAAGGGTCTACTGTAAAAATAAAGAAATAGGAAGCAAAGAAGGAACACAGTGGTATAGAATAAAAATGGCGTCAAATGAGTACCTATCATTAATAACTTTAAATGTAAATGGTTTAAATGCTCCAATCAAAAGACATAGGATAACAGATTGGATAAGAAAATAAGACCCATACATCTGTTGTCTACAAGAAACCCACCTCAGAAAAAAAGATGCACACAGACTGAGGGTGAAGGGATGGAAAAAGGTTTTCAAGGCAAATGGAAATGGAAAAAAAAAAAAAAAAAAAAGCTGGGGTAGCAATACTTATATCTGAAAAATTAGATCTCAGAGTGAAGGACATAACAAGAGATAATGAAGGCCACTTCATAATACTAAAGGGAGCAATCCAACAAGAAGAAATAACCCTGGTAAATATATATGCACCCAATACAGGAGCATCCAAATACATTAAAACAAACAAACAAACAAAAAAACAAAAACAAAACTGCTGGAGGACATTAAGGGAGAGATTAATAGCAATACAATCATAGTAGGAGATTTTAATACCTGTCACCCTTCGACAAATAATCTAAACAAAAAATCAGCAAAGAGATACCAATCCTAAATGACTCACTAGACCAGATGGAATTAATCGACATCTTCAGAACATTCCATCCCAAAGCCACAGAATATACATTCTTCTCAAGTGCACATAGGACATTCTCAAAGTTAGACCATATTTTGGACATAGGCAAAGTCTCTTCAAATTCAATAAGATAGAAATCATATCAAGCATCTTCTCAAATCATAGTGGCATAAAACTGGAAATTAACTACAATAAAAATAATCCAAAGAAATCAAACACATGGAGACTAAACAGCACACTATTAAACAAGGACTGGGTTACCAGAGAAATCAAGGAAGAAATTAAAAACATCCTGGAAACAAATGACATTGAAAACACAACAATCCAAAATCTATGGGACACAGCAAAAGCAGTTTTGAGAGGGAAGTTCATTTCCCTACAAGCCTATTGCAAAAAACAAGAAAAAATGGTAACAAATTATCTAACTCTACAACTCAAAGAGTTAGAAAAAGAGCAACAAGAAAAGCCCAGTGTAAGCAGAAGGAAGGAAATAACAAAAATCAGAGCACAGATAAATGACATAGAGACCAAAGAAACAATACATAAGATCAACAAAACCAAGAGCTGGTTCTTTGAAAGGATAAACAAGATAGATGAACCTCTAGCCAGGCTAACCAAGAAACAAAGAGAGAGGACCCAAATAAAATCAGAAATGAAAGAGGTGAAATAACAACAGACCCCGCCGAAATACAAAGAATTGTTACAAAATACTATGAACAACTCTATTCCAACAAACTGAACAACCTGGAGGAAATGGACATATTCCTAGAGAAATACAACCTTCCAAAACTCAATCAGGAAGAATCTAAAAATATCAATAGAACAGTAACTTGGGAAGAAATTGAAACAGTCATCAAAAAGCTTCCAGCATCAAAAGCCCAGGGCCAGATGGCTTCACAGGAGAGTTTTACCAAACATTCAAGGAAGAACTAAAACCTATCCTCCTCAGACTATTCCAAAAAATTCAAGAGGAAGGAACACCTCCAAACTCCTTCTGTGAAGCCAGCATCACCCTAATACCAAAACCAGATAAAGACAACTCAGTGAAAGAGAATTACAGGACGATATCCCTCATGAACATAGATGCCAAAATCCTCAACAAAATTCTAGCAAATCGGCTCCAGCAGAGCATCACAAAGATCATACACCATGACCAAGTAGGATTTATTCCAGGAATGCAAGGATGGTACAATATCTGCAAATCAATAAACGTGATACATCACATAAGCAAATTGAAAGATAAAAATCATATAGTCATATCAATTGATGCAGAAAAAGCATTTGATAAAATCCAACATCCTTTCCTGATAAAAACTCTCAACAAGGTGAGAGTACAAGGATCATACCTCAACATAATAAAAGCTATATATGATAAACCCACAGCCAACATTATACTCAATGGACAAAAAACCATTCACTCTAAGAACAGGAACAAGACAGGGATGCCCACTATCGCCACTCCTCTTTGATATAGTACTGGAAGTACTAGCCATTGCAATTAGACAAGAAGAGAAAATAAAAGGCATCCAAATTGGAAAAGAAGAAGTAAAGTTATCCTTATTTGCAGATGACATGATATTGTACATAAAAAAACCAAAAGACTCCATAAAAAAAACTAATTGACTTAATAAATGAATTTGGCAATGTAGCAGGATATAAAATTAATGCCAAGAAATCTATGGCATTTCTATAAACCAACAGTGAACTTATAGGAACAGAGACTGAAAAAGCAATTCCATTTACCATCGCACCAAAAAAAATAAGATACCTAGGAATAAACTTAACTAAATAAGTAAAGGACCTATATGTGGAAAACTACACGACACTGAAAAAAGAGATAGAGGAAGATGTAAACAGATGGAAGAACATACCATGTTCATGGATTGGTAGAATCAACATCATCAAAATGTCCTTATTTCCAAAAGCAATCTATAAGTTTAATGCACTCCCTATTAAAATAACAATGGCATATTTCACTGACCTAGAAAGAACTCTCCAAAAGTTCATTTGGAACAATAAAAGACCCAGAATAGCTACAGCAATCCTGAGAAAAAAGAGTAAAGTAGGAGAGATCTCAATACCAGACTTCAAGCTGTATTACAAAGCCACTGTTCTCAAAACAGTCTGGTACTGGTACAAGAACAGACATTTAGATCAATGGAATAGAATCCAGAACCCAGATATCAACCCAAATCAATATGCTCAATTAATATTTGGCAAAGGAGGCACAAATATACAACGGAGTCAAGACAGTCTCTTCAATAAATGGTGTTGGGAAAATTGGACAGATACATGCAAAAGAATGAAACTAGATCACCAGCTTACACCATACACAAAAATAAACTCAAAATGGATACAGGACTTAAACATAAGATGGGAAACCATAAAAATACTAGAGGCATCCACAGGCAGCAAAATCTCAGACATATGCTAAAAGAACTTCTTCACTGATACTGCCCCTAGGGCAATGGAAGCTAAAGAGAAAATAAACAAATGGGACTACATCAAAATAAAAAGCTTTTTTTACAGCAAAAGAAACCATCAACAAAACAACAAGAAAGCCCACTGTATGGGAGAACATATTTGCAAATGTTACCACTGATAAAGTTTTAATCTCCAACATCTACAGACAGCTTATACAACTAAATAAAAGGATGATGAATGATCCAATTAAAAAATGGGCAATGGACCTAAAATGAATCTTTTCAAAAGAAGGCAGAAGGAAGGCCAAGAGGCACATGAAAACATGCTCAAAGTCACTAATTATCCAAAAGATGCAAATCAAAACAACAATGAGGTACCATCTCACACCTGTCAGAATAGCCAACATCAACAAATCAACAAACGACAAGTGTTGGCGAGATTACGGAGAAAAAGGAACCCTCGTGCACTACTGGTGGGAATGCAGACTGGTGCAACCACTGTGGAGGACAGTATAGAGTTTCCTCAGAAAACTGAAAATGGAACTCCCATTTGACCAAGTAATCCCACTCCCAGGAATATATCCCAAGAAACTAGAAACACCAATCAGAAAGGATATATGGACCCCTACGTTCATAGCAGCACAATCTACAATAGCTAGAATCTGGAAACAGCCTAGGTGCCCGTCAGCAGATAATTGGATCCAAAAACTAAGGTACATCTATACAATGGAATACTATGCTACCATAAAAAAGGAATTCTCATCATTTGCAGAAACCTGGATAGAATTAGAGAACATCATGCTGAATGAAATAAGCCAGTCAATGAAAGAGAAATACCTCATGACCTCACTCATTTATGGATATTATAGAACATTATAAACTGATGAACCAAAAGATAGGTATAGAAACAGTAAAGCAACAAGCAGACTGTCAAATTAAAGTGGGGAGGGTAGGGAGATCTGGGGGAGATAGATCAACTGAAGGACTTGTATACATGCATATAAGTATAACCAATGGACACAAAACTCTGGGGAGGGCAATGTTAAAATATGTGCACAAATAATAATTTAATTAAAAAAAATAAAAATGAAAAAATAAAAATAAAAATAAAGAAATATAAAAAAATAAATTAAAAAAATTAAAAAGTCCCAATTTTTATCCAAAAATTGGGATTTTGAAAAATGCCGCGGGACAAAAATCGGGACTGTCCCGCCAAAAGAGAGATGTCTGCTCACTTTATTCTAGTGCCAATGCCTTCTCCCCCCACCAAGTCAGTGTTTGTCCTAATGCAGTTCAGAGGATAGGTGAGTGGGGAGGCTGGATTCCCAGGCCCACCATTACAGAATCAGAATCTCTGGGGATTCTGTATTGTCAAACTTCCTATTGCTTCGTAAACTCGCAGAAGCAGAAGGCTCAGTGAGCTAGGGCTCAACCTTCCTTTAGAGGGGCTGCACATAGGAGTGCCCACAGAGGCCGGGCAGCTAATGCCAATGACCCAGCAGAAAAGTCACAGCCCAAGCATCATGGCAGACTGCACAGGTCTTAGGTCATGGAGAGATGAGAGTGCATAGGGAAGGTGGGTAGCTAGGTAGTGGTGGTGGGTATGAAGGGCACACACCCCATTAAGAAGGGGTACCCAGCTGGAACTGGTTTGGCTCAGTGGATAGAGCGTTGGCCTGCAGACTAGAAGGTCCGGGTTCGATTTCGGTCAAAGGCATGTGTCTTGGTTGCAGGCACATCCCCAGTGGGAGGTGTGCAGGAGACAGCTGATTGGTGTTTCTCTCTCATCAATATTTCTAACTCTATCCCTCTCTCTTCCTCTCTGTAAAAAAGCCAATAAAATATATTTAAAAAAAAAAAAAAAAGAAAGAAAGAAAAAAAAAGAAGGGGTACCCACAGCTCAGTTTGGGCTGAGTTTTGCAGTTAGGACTCTAGTCCAGCTTGACTAGAACATTTCCCAAAAAAGCAGAAAATCTGCATCTTTCTGTAAACTTTTCCAACTTTTAACACTAGCTTAAAATGCTTATAGTCTTCTTATTCTAAATTAAAAAAAAAAAAAGATGCATTGGCCAACAACATGTCTAATACATTTAAAGGTTAATCCATTGAAAGGTTAAACCATTAAAGCTGTGGTTTCTCAAACTTCCACAACATCTGGAAGCCATGGCACCCTTTGCAAAGCACTATAAACTGTGGTTCTCAACCCTGGCTACACGTTAGAATCATCTGGAAATCTTAAAAAAAAAAAAAAAAAAAAGTAAGCTCTGGACCCACCCATGCTCCAATGTAGTGAGAATCTGTACAGGGAGTGGGTCCAGGCAGCATCTGTTTTTAAAGGTCTCCAGGTGATCATAACGCACTGCAGGGATAAAGAAGCTCGGCCACACTGATATATGCAGTCCAGTCACTGGAACCGGCAGTACTTTTCCTAGCAGAGATGATGTATTGATATACAAGCAAAGGCACAGCTATGAGCCCAGGTGTCTGCAAACATTTCAAATGGCATGGCCCAAAACCACAGTCAGCTGTTTCCAGGTTTTTCCATGAATACTCTCATAATTTTTTTTTTCCTTGTTTTTCTCTCAAAAGAGAAAATGGCAGCCATCGATCTATATAGTTTGTGCGTAATGGAAAAAGGTGGTCATGATTTAATTTGTAAAGGTCAGCCCTCTCGCCCAGCTCTCAGGAATACTAGTGTTCTGCAGAAGCAGGAGTTTGGCCACAAAGCTGACTGGGAATTGGCTTTTGTCTGAAGCACAAGTTGCCATCCATAGACCCATTTTGTGGAACCCTGCCCCCTTTTGTTGGTGAAATCATCTCTCTACTGGATGACCTCTCAGGAAACTTCAGAGTCTCCACTTCAATAAAAGATATCAGAGGACCTGGTTCAAATCCCCCGTCTGCCACCTATTGGCTGAGTGACCTTGCAGAAGTCATTGATCTTTCCTGATGCTCCCTTTTCTCATTTGTAAAATGGTAAATTTTACTTATTCTCATTCTTCTCAAGGATTCTTAGAGGGTCAGCTGAGTTAATACAAGTTCTGTGCAATGCAAGGTTGTGCTATTACACTTTGGTTACTTATTTACACTCTGACTTATTCCACAAATGATTTAAACATCATTATTATTCAGTGAATTTAATGGTCAAGAAGATGATCACATTTCCTTTTCTCTCCCAGGAAGTTCTTTTTACATCAATAACAATTGTGCCTGAATTCTGCTTAATAGTGACAATCTGCTCCCGTGTGACCTGGCTAAGACCCCTTTGGACATCCATTTCTTTATCTAAAGGGAGACAACCTCCTGACATCTGATCTAACTGTTAGAAATCTGTAGGTCCCAGTGATAAAAAATAGTGACCCTTCTTACCTCCTTGAAATTCCCAACAAGAGGAGTCAGTCCTTCTTAGGGAACAGATATCTAATTGATGGGTTGGAAGAAACCAAGGAGGGATGGTCACTAGGGTGTCTTGAAGACTCTCTTAGCTCCTTGCTCCCCCATCTCCTGGCTGCCTGTGGTCTGGACTCCTCACTGGCACCTGCCATTTTTCTGTTCCCCTTTTCCTTTTTATGACAACGCACACATTGCATTGACATATCCTTTCCTCCCTCCTTCAATAGTTCCTGGAGGTGCTATTATAACTGAAGTCATGTTGATGATAGCTCCCTCCAGAACCAAGGATGTCAGTACTCAAGAGGGTTGCCGGTCCAAGTAGCTTCTCCATGTCTGGAGGGTTATAATCTTGCAAACTTAAAATTTAAATTGCCATCATGAGTCCTCTTTTCGGTTCTCTCTGAAATGGTTCAGAGAATACTTGGCGGGATTTGTTCTTTCAAAGCCAATTATTAATCAGGGCTTCATTAGGCGGCATTCACACATTTGTTTTTCTAACATCTGTTCCATTAGTTTCCTAAGAACCAGTGTCAGGCCAACCAGATGGCAGTTTCCAGAAACGCTCACTCATCCTTTCCTAAAGATCAGTAGCGCATTTGCTCATTTCCAGGCCTCTGATCCTTCCCGCTTTGTCGTGACTTCCTAAACCACCCCTCGGGTGATTATGAGCTCATTCCAGTCATGTCCATTATGTGTGGAATCTGGGTCTCTGAGCTTGAGTTTCAAGTTCTGTGACCATTTGTGCAGAAAGTTTTTCTCTGGGTGTTAATGCTGCTCAGAGCTTGAGGTTGTCAAGTGTGTACAGGAGAAAAGATAAGATCTTTCTTTTATCTGGCTGTCAGGGGTGGGGAAGAGCATTCACTGCTTTTAGTCTCATGAACAGGGACTAAGAGGCCGTGGGGTGATGGAGGCTGGTATAGCAGGGACAGTTAAGAAAAGAAACTCCTAGAGAGAAAGGAGCCATTGTGATGGACCAGCTTGGTCTGAAGAAACATCTAAACCCCTGTTTGTCTGCCAGGCAGGAGATGTGGGCCCTTTGCCAGACCGATGTTGCCTCATTAGGTCTGAAACCCGCTGTGGGTTATGTCGCTGAACTGCTCTGACACTTTCCATGTCTCCCTACTGTAAGTGAGATAAAATCCAACTCTTCAGTGATATTTCAGCCTCCCTGCATGTGGCTCCCAATCTACTGTCTTAACTGGATCTCATTTGCTCCAGTGCGGCTGCTTGCAGTCACTCTTACTCACCTGCATTTCCTCCCCATCCTACCTTTGTTTCCAGCCGACCTTACCTGTGAAATTTCTCTCCTCCCCATCCTCAAACTCTCTCCTAGTACAGGACCCAGCTCAAATATCTCCTCTTCCATGAAGTGTTCTCTGCTTTCTCCCGCCTCTGATCTCTTTGCAGTATCTTGGGCTTCTCTGCAAGCCCTCAATACTTTCCCTCTGGTCCTGTTATTTGGGCCCATGTGTTAATGATCTCCCCTGTATACTAACCTCCTTGAAGGCAGGGGCCATGTCTTATCATTTTTTGTGTCTGGTGTTAGCATTGTTATTGGTATGTAGTATTTGTTCATCACATGCTCAATAAATGAATGAACAGCCTGGCCAGTGTGGCTCAGTGGTTGAGCATTGACCTATGAACCAGGAGGTCATAGTACAATTCCTGGTCAGGACACATGTCTTGGCTGCCAGCTCAATCCCTCAGTGTGGGGCATGTAGAAGGCAGCCAATCAATTATTTTCTCTCATCACCCTTCCTCTCTGACATCAATAAAAATATTTTTTAATCCTATATAATAAATATATAATATGTAAATTGACCATCACTCTGACACACAAGGTGACAGCCCCAAGTGATCAAAGATGGCTGCCCCCACATGGACACAAGATGGCTACCACAAGATGGCTGGCAGGGGAGGGCAGTTGGGGGTGATCAGACCTGCAGGAGAGGACAGTTAAGGGTGACCAGGTCGGTAGGTGAGAGCAGTTAGGGGTGACTGGGTCAGCAGGGGAGGGCAGTTACAGGCAATTGGGCTGGCAGGGGAGTGATTAGGGAGTGATCAGGCTGGCAGGCAGAAGTGGTTAGGGGTTATCAGGCAGACAGGCAGGCGAGTAGTTGGGAGCCAGCAGTCATGGATTGTGAGAGTGATGTCTAACTGCTCCACTGGAATCAGGCCTAAATGGGCAGTTGGACATCACTCGACGGGTCCCAGATTGGAGAGGGTGCAGGCTGGACTAAGGTACACACATCTACCCACACCCCACACACACCCCATGCACGAATTTTGTGTACTGGGCCTGTAGTAATAAAATAAATGAATGAACAAACACATCTCACTGGCTATGAGATGATTAAACTATAGGAGGGACAGCTGAGGTCTCCTGAGAATCTGTATTTTCTAAAAGAGTAGGAAGGGCAGGCCAGAAAGCAAGCTGGAGATGATGTTAAGGCAATGGGAGGAAGGTGATTACAGTTGACTGGCCTGCCTTCTGTGCCATGTCCGGGGGCTCAGGAGCCTCTCTGCTCCTCTCTCAGGTCTGTGTGTGATTCCAGGGCCACCGAGGATCTTCCTCCTATCTGCATGTTTAGGTCTGAGGCCTCAAGCCTCCAGAAAGGTCACTGGTGGGACCTTGGCCCCTTGGTGAGTGTCTGTTGCTATCACATTGCTCCCGTGGGCCTCACTCCTGCTGTGCCTCCCTGTTGCTTTGTCTCCTAGATGAGTTGGCTGTCTGCCCCAAAGGAATCACCTCCAAGGTTTTCCGCTTCAATGTGTCTTCAGTGGAGAAAAATGGAACCAACCTGTTCCGAGCAGAATTCAGGGTGTTGAGGGTGCCCAACCCCAGCTCCAAGCGCAACGAGCAGAGGATCGAGCTCTTTCAGGTGAGCCCCCTCCCAGAACAGAAGCCAACCTGGTGGGAAGCCCAGGCAGACCTGAGTAGGAATCCTGCCTCTCCGAGCCTTCGCTTCTGTGTGCCACTAAGAGGACTGAGCGTTACCTTAGGTGCTCAAAGCAGCATTCAGAAACGTGCTTTCCTCTTGCTCCCCTCACCTGCCCTGCACTGTGACACAGCCTGTGGGACTCTGTCCGGGCCTTGGGATCCTACCTCTGTCTCTGTCCTGCAGATACTCCGTCCAGATGAGCACATCGCCAAGCAACGCTACATTGGCGGCAAGAACCTGCCCACGCGGGGCACCACCGAGTGGCTGTCTTTTGACGTCACTGACACTGTGCGTGAATGGCTCTCTCGAAGAGGTAGGTTGACTCTGAGAATAAGCGTTTTTTGAAAGGAGCCTGAGGCTCTTTTATCCTTCATGAAACAGAAGGGGGAAGACAGAACAAGGGGAGTCATGGATCTGGATTTAAGACTTAGCTTTGCCACTGACTCCCTGTGTGTTCTTCCTTTATTCACTCACCTCGTATTTATTAACTCCTCACACTGCGCCAGGTCCTGGATTCAGCAGTGAACAAGACAGGTGAGACCCTAGATCCTATGGGGCATTGGTTCTGGTGGGAGAGACACATAATACACGAATAAACGTATTGACAAGGAAGAATTTCAGAGAGTGATAAGTACCATGAAGAACAGAGAGTGGGTAATGTGACGACTGGGTGGGATCCGACATAGGATGCTCAGGGAGGGTCTCTAAGAAGAGGGAATTTGTGCTCTGAGGTCTGAGTGAGGAGAAGGAACCAGCCTGGGAGAGTCAGGATAAAAGATGTTCTAAGCAAAGCAAACAGCAAGGCCCAGGCCCCCGGGCGAGAACAAGCTTGATTTGTTCTAGTGGCAGCAGACAGACTGGCATGGCTGGAGCCGAGTGGGCTGGGGTCAGAGAGGTAGCTGGGGCCGTACGGACCTGTCAGGCCATGGTCAGGTTTAAGTACTTATTCCACGTGTGATGAGCTATTTTAGGAGGGTTAGAAGCAGGGCTGGGGATACTGGGTGAGGTGATTTGGTTTACATATCCCTCTGGTTGCCATGAGGTCAAGGGAAAAGCATGAATCCCAGGTAGGGCCTGACAGCAGTCTGGATGAGAGCAATAGGCACTTCAGTTAGGTCAGTAGTAGGGAGTAGGGAGATGGTGTGGATTTATTCTATATTTTGGAGGAGAAGCCAGTAGAACAGGTGGATTGTGTGTGGTGTATAAGGAGCTTAGAGCAGTGGTTGGCAAACTGAGGCTCTTTGGGTCCTGAGTCTTTAGCAAAGGCCAGCTTAGGAATACCCTGATTAAGTTAATAACAATGCACCTACCTATATAGTTTAACTTTACAAAATTTAGCTCTCAAAAGAAATTTGAATCGTTGTCCTGTTAATATTTGGCTCTGTTGACTAACAAATTTGCCGACCACTGGTCTAGGTGATTTCAAAGATATTTGGACTGAACTAACACTTATTGAAATAGGAAGACTGGGAGAAGAGCATGTTTGAGGAAGGTTGTGTCTTGGCTCATTAATGTGAAAGGCCTATTAGACATCTAAGCAGAGCTGTTTGAATTTTACACGTCCCAAACGTCTTGCCCACTTGCTGTTCCCTCACCTGGAAAATAAGGCAATGGTTCCTTCCCTGATGTCACCACAGGCCCACCATCCCCCGTGTCCCCCAAGAGTGAGGCTGGAAGTCCTGACCTAGCATGAGTGAGCCAGCTTGCTTTGCTCACTCACAGAACCTGCCTGGGCTCTGGGCATCTGAGTTTGCAGGTCCCCACCCAAGGGACATTACCTGGTGGCCGAGCTGGCAGATGGTGGGCTGGAGGCCCTGCCTCGGCTCCAAGGTCCCCAGAATCTGTCCTATCTCTCTTCCCGAGCACCAGGAGAACCACGTGGCTCAGCTGACAGCAGCACTGGTGGGAATTCTGACTCAGACAGCACTCCGCCTAGAGCCTGATGTGGCTGCAGAGAGAGGCCAGGGAAATGAATCTCTGCGCTTCCCTGCCTGATTTTGATCAGCTCCACCTGGATGTCTCTGACGCCCTGAAGGAGTTCTTATTTTCACAGCTGCAGAACTCAATGAGCAGCTTGCATTGAGAATGATTTCCATCCTTCTGGAGACATCAAAAAGATAATTTCGCAATAGAATCTATGGGTCCCCCACCCTCCAGCCCCACCGCTGCCAATTCTGAGCTTAGTTCTTCAGTGGAACCTTCCGTTCCCTCTCGGCAGATGCTGCCCGCCCCCTGCACAGACCTTGCCTTCTGTAGAGCTCAGGAACCTCTTCCGAGTCTGTGGCCCCAAACAAGGCAACAAATGGAGCAGTTGGGGGTGTGGACTACTGAGGAAACTGAGTCACGTATCTATCTGCTGTTCCATTCATTTACCAAACATTGGACAGCCTACGATGTGCCTGGTTCCCAGGCTGCCTTCTGGGTTCCAGACCTGGCTGGGGCTTTCTCCAGGGTTGGGGTCCCCTGAGCTATTGCTCTACCCCACCTGCATTTCGTCCACATGCAGAGCCAGGCCTCCCCAGCAGTGGGGCAGGGAGCACGCCCAGCATCCGGGCCCTGGAAGGGTGGACATTGGGAACACAGGACCATTTTGCATCTCAGTGAGTGTGTGGGCATCCTCCTTGCTGCTCTGTGCTGGCCTTCTTCTCTCTCTCTGTCTCTAACAATCAGGAGTGTAGCTCTGGCATCAGGCTGCCTGGGTTTGAATCTGGTTGAGTACCTTGGACAAGGCATTACATTTCCCTAGGCCTCCATGTCCTCTGTGTAACGAGGATAACAACAGTTCCCACTTTGTAGGATTATTATAAAGATTCAAAAGCAGCATGGAAGTCTCAGAGCATGCTCTCAGGAAGTCCAGGGATGCTGGTGATTATTGCCATCACTCTGAGCTTCCTGCCAAGACAGACCGGTCGGTCCAGCCAAGCCATCATCTCACACCTGCACCCTAACCCTGACTCTCCCCAGCACATCTGTCTGAACCTTGACTTTCCAACTCACAGAATCATAGAACTTGTCCACTCCATGTCTCTCCCAGCCTACCTTAACGCTTTGGGATAGCATGAAGTCTTATGTAGCCCAGTTCAGCTGCTCCAGCGCCTTCCTTCAGTGGCCTTAAACCAACAAGAGTCCACTCCTTACATCTCCCATATCCGACCACTATTGCTTCTGGATCAATAAAGAGTCTCTAATTGTTGTATCCACCAGAACTAACATGATACCAAAACCAACCTGGTTTTCCTACCCAAAACTACTGGGTTCAGTTAAATTTTTTTCACTTATTTTTCTTCCACTTTACTTTTTGTACTCATCTCCTTGCTTCCCCAATTTTAGTTACCAAAACACCTGATCCCAGAACTCCTTAGGAGAAAGGGCCAGAGCTAGCCCTCTTACTCCAGAATATCAGTCATCAAACCCAGCACCTCACACTTCCTGGGGCTTGTTCTCGCCGGCTCATGCCATCTGGACGGTTGGCCATGGCCCTCTGCAGCTCTTCTGGCCTGATTTCACAACTGTCTCCACCAGCTGTTTGCTTCCTCCCAGTGAGCCATCCCACTTCAGACTTCCCAGTGAAGCAGAACGAGGATTCCCAAAGAAGCCTCCGAGGAACCTTTATCTGCCCGTGCCCTTGCTCCTTAAGGAAAATATAGCCAACTGTAATGTTCATTTTATCTCCTCTGGGATTTACCTCTTTATGGCAACAATACCAGCCCTGGTAGAAATGCTGGCAGCTTCTACTCAGACTGATTCTGCCTTTTTGACACTGATCTTGCTCGGTCATGCTCCTGACTTAAGCTCAAACTCTACCACCTTCCTCCCATCTTGTGGCCCTTTGTGTTTGGGGCCTTTGGAATCCCTGCCTCTCAGTCCCAGAGTTCTTCAAGTTTCCCCTTTCCCATGTCTCTCCCAGCCCCTCTGCCTCTTCCCTTCATCCTTGGCTCGAGTACCTCTTCTCTCAATAAGCACCTTTTTTTATCTTCTGTCCTGCTCCTTAAAAAAAAAAAAAAAAAAAAAATTAATGTTTTGATTTCAGAGAGAAAGGAAGAGGGAGAGACAGAAACATCATCGATGAAAGAGAATCATTGATCAGCTGCCTCCTGCATGCCTCCTAATGGAGATTGAGCCTACAACCCTTGTGTCCTGACCGGGAATCGAACCATGACCTCCTGGTTCATAGGACGACACTCAACCACTGAGTCACACTGGCTAGGTGCTCCTTATTTTTTATTTTTTTTTTGCTTCCACGCAGGAGTGTGGCAGCATGAGTGGGAAGGTCTGCACTGGCTTTGGCATCACTTTCTGTCTCCTGTGCCCCTCAGGACATCCCTCTTCTGTCTGTGGCAGCAGAGACCCTGGCCCTCCGGTGCATGGTTGTTATGCCCAGACTTTGTGATCCCCAAGGACCAACCAGGGAGCCGAGACCGATGCAATAAGCAAAAGAGCCTGTCCCACTCACACCGACAGCATGGCGGAAGAGAGAGCGAATTTTGCCAAGCCCTGGGGTTTTACTCCGGTGGTGATGTCACTGCTTTGGCTGACCCTGATTGGTTGGGTGAGGGCCAGGTGCCAGCTACACAAAATGGAGGATAACTCAGCCCTGCCCCACAGTGAAGTCAGGAGTTTATCCTCACCCCACCCTGCCCTCTCATCCCCCCCTTGTCTTATGTGCATGAGTCAAATCATTGACACAGCCTACTTCCTTTCAGCATAAACAACAAATATAGTTACCAAGACCCTTAGTACCACAATTCCCATCAGTATTGTCCTCACTGAAGTCCAGTTCCCCTCCTGCAGGCATCAGTTCTCCTCCTGGCCTGCGTGGAGCCCAGGCTGGGGATCTCACAGGTGAGGCCACTAGATGCCAGGATCCAGGCCATGCAGGAGCTGGGAGTCATGTAGTCAGGTCTGGGTGCCGTTTCAACAGCCATGGGCGTGCTCAGGATAACAGTGTAGCGTCTTTTTGAGTCCTTGGGCAGTGAATTTCTTTATCCACACTGAGTTCCCGGGTTACAGGGTCTGTGGTGGGCACTTTTAGTGCATCTGGAACAAGCAAACTGCAGAGCCTGTAAGGACTTGAGCAAGGGAATGGTTACCATACATGATCTCCTCCAAAAAAGGGGAAACTTGTTCCAGTAAGGGGTACACCTGGCCCATAAGAGGGTGAAGGACAGGGGTTGGTCCAATTTTCACTGATTCTAGGACACATTTAGTTAAACCCCTTTCCCAGAGTTTCACTTTACCTGTCCTAAGGCTAGAGCTATACTCTGAGATAACTTGGCTACAAAGGTGGGGCTGTTATCTGATACTGGCAGTCCGAATCTAGGTATAATCTCCTGGAGTAATCTCTTGATTACTATAGAGGCAGTTTCTATCCTAGTGGGGTATACTTCAACCTAATCTAAATTGTGTACAAAAACTAGACCTTATTGATGGTGGCTTAATCTCTAAAATCCACCTACCAATGCTCTCCTGGGGAAGTTCCCTGGGACCCAAATTCCCAGGGGGACCCCCTTACTTTGCTTAGCATTTACCTGTGCACATATAGTACTTCTAGCAACTCTGCCTCACAGAAGTTCAGAAGTCTTGGTGACAATTAAGTGGGTAACCTGGTGTCACTGGGCAACTCTGACCTAGAGCCTCTGGGACCAACAGTCTTGCATATGGAGGGTCCACCAATCATCTGGTCCTTAGGTGGCTTGCTTCTGTTCAGCCAATTCCTTCCAGTTGCAGTTGGTAACCCTCTTTTCTCTGTGGATGGCACAGTGTCTCCATCAAAGGGCCTGGATTAAGGCCGAAAGTTCAGGAACTGTGCCCAAATGGTGTGGTCCAGGGTGACTACCACCACCTCTGCATATCAGGTCCCATCCTGAATGTAACTGCTCCCATCCGTGAACAGTGCCTTGTCATCTGTTACCTCTGTGCAGTCATGAATGGGTTCCTCCATCATCATCTGGAAGCAGGCTGGCAGGGTTGATGTCCAGAGTCTTATGAATCTGGAGACAAGGCTGGTCCAGGAGAAAAGCTTGGCCCATAGTCTGCTTATCTGCCTTCTTCACCAGCAATGTTGTGGTGGCCACTGCCTGGAAGCAGCTGGCCACCCTGCTGCCACAGGGTCCAGTCTCTTAGACAGATAGGCAACAGGTCTCTTCCAGGGACCTAGAGTCTGAGTGAGAACCCCTTTGGCAATTCCCCTTACCTCACCCACGTAGAGGTGGAAGCCGGGCTTCGTGACATCTGGCAAGGCTAGGGTAGGTGTTGAGACGAGAGCCTTCTTTAGCTCCTCAAAGGCCCATTGTCCAGTTCAGCAGTTGCATTCCTTCAGTACATGTTCCTTCTGAGGTCCACAGTCCTTCTTCAATGTTCAAGCAGGCTTCCTGCTTTCTACAATAAACATACTAATTCCTTCCTATTAGTTGCTGGCCTTTTATAATTTCAAATTAACTTCTAAACTTTCTTTCTATATCCTTCAAAAATACATAACCATGCCTCAAATTTTAAAGAAAAGGCAAGAGAGGAGGGAGCAGGTCCAGTACCCTGTTCCCAGGACTTCAGCCGCTTGAAATTTAAAATGCCACATTTTTCCTACAGATACAGATTTATCTGCATTTCTAAGCTCCCCCATACTCTCCCCCTCAGAACATCAGTGAAAGTTGTCTAAGCCGTCGCGGTGGGGGTTAAATCATACAAATAATTATTTTCACATTGTTTTAGCACAATTCTAAATAAATTATAAACCTTTGTGATGAAGTCCACTTAAATCTATAAAGTAGACACACATGACTGAAACTAAAAATAACTCCCTAAAGTTTACAAAATACAAGATGCGGGTACAAGCCCAAATTCAAGCTTACAATGTGATTACAAATGACAACAATGGCATATAAAGCAAAACAAAACAGATCAAATATAAAAGTTTACATGTTACATTAAAACATCACTTCAGAAAAACTGACTTCTGTAATGCCCAAGTGTCATAAACCCCAAAGACTACCAGGGAGCCGAATCCGATGCAATTGCAGAAAGCCTGTATTTATTTTGGACTAGTCCAAGCTTGGTCCCACCTACACCAGCAATGGCATGGCAGGAGAGAGAAAGAATTTAACATATCAATGGGTTTTATAGGGGGGGTGGTGCCACTACCTTGTCTGACCTGATTAGTTGGGTTAGGGCTAGGGTCCAGTTACCAGGAGCTGGCCCTGCCCCGCCCTGCCCTCTCACCTGGCCCTGCCCTCTCAATCCCCCCTTGTCTTGAGACTTAATGGGCCCAGTCATAGGACCGTTTGCACTTCTGAAGGGTGCATAAAGTTCCTCTTTCCCGGTGCCCTGATCTGACATTTTTATCTGACAGTGTATGGGGTGTGGGTACTCCTGCAGCCAGAGCAGCCACAAACAGAATTTCCAGTATCAGGCAGGTTGAGTATGCTGTAACTTGAGCTTGAGGGGGTTGTCTCGGTCTCGGTCGATGCTCCATCGGTTGGCGAAGTCTTCCCGGATCGCAGAGGAGTCAGCTGGCGGAACATGGGTGTGGTGGACCCAGGTCGCAATGCTGTCAGCACCACAATGTATGGTCCTTTCCAACGTGGTTCAAGTGTCTCCCGGCGGTGTCTTTTGACAGACCCAGTCTCCCGGCCGGTACTGGTGGGGCGTGGGGATCCAGCCAGCCTCATAGATGGCCTGTAGGCGTGGCCAAATGTCCGCATGCACCCTCTGGAGCCTTCTTAAAGAAAAAGATATTTCTTGGTTTTCAAATTCAGTTAGAAATTCTGCCTTAAGATTGGGAATGATAGGCGGGGGCCTACCAAACATAATTTCATAGGGAGTGAAGCCTAGTGTATAGGCTGAATTCCTCACCCGGTAAAGAGCATGGGGAAGGAGAGCCACCCAATAGGTCCCCGCCAGTCTCCATGGTTAGTTTAGAAAGGGTCTCTTTTAATGTTCTATTCATTCTTTCTACCTGTCCTGAACTCTGGGACCTATTCGCACAATGTAATTTCCAATTTGCCCCTATAGCCTTGGCTACTGCCTGTGTTACCTGTGAGATGAAAGCTGGGCCGTTGTCTGATCTTATCATAGCTGGGAAACCGTACCTGGGTAGAATGTCCTCCAGTAGCTTCTTAGCGACCATCTTGGCTGTTTCATGCTTAGTTGGGTATGCTTCTACCCATCCAGAAAAGGTGTCTACAAAAACTAGAAGATATTTATAGCCATACTTTCCCGGCCTTACCTCAGTGAAGTCAATCTCCCAGTGCACGCCGGGCTTTGTTCCTCTGAGCCGGGTTCCTTTTCCGCTTGACCCGGCCCTTGCATTTGTAAGCTGGCAAGTTTTACAGACTGATACAATTTGATCTATTCTGGCATCCAGTTGGTGAATTTTGATCTTAGCATGCCCGACAAAATCCTTTAGTTTCCGGGACTCTAGGTGAGTCGATTGGTGTATGTGTTTCAACATCGGGATCCCAAGCTGGTCTGGTAGCAGGAGCTTCCCATCTGGAGAATACCACCAGCTTCTAACTTCCTTGTTCGTGGGGTGGCTTTTGATTCGCTGTAATTCTTCCTGGGAGTATCAGGGCAGATCTGGCAGAACTGGGTTCCCTGGGTCTGGCAATTGCAGGGCCAGTGCAGGGACTGCAGTGAGGGCTACTTCTTTGGCCACCTGATCAGCCTTCTTGTTGCCCCTGGCTACAGGATTGTTGGCTTTCTGGTGTCCTGGGCAGTGGATGATGACTAACTTGGCTGGGAGCCATAAGGCAGCTAGCAAGTCCAGTATTTCTTGTTTATTTTTTATAATCTTTCCTTCTGCAGTCAACAGCCCTCTCTCCTGATAGATTGCCCCATGGATGTGAACTGTGGCAAACGCGTATCGGCTATCTGTAAAGACATTGAGTCGTTTCCCGGCCCCTAGTGTCAATGCCTTTGTCAGAGCGATGAGTTCTGCCCGCTGGGCTGACGTTCCAGATGGCAGAGCCTCTGCCCATAAGGTGTCAGTCTCGGTTCCTACTGCCGCACCCACGTACCTATGCCTGTTTCTCATGAAGCTTCTCCTATCGGTGAACCATGTGGCCTCTGCATCTGAGAGGGGCTGGTCCGTCAGGTCCTTCCGGAGTCCATGCACCTGTTCCAAAATCCCGGCACAGTCATGTAGCAGGGCGTCTAGGTCGGGATCAGGCAGGAGAGTTGTGGGGTTGAAGGCTGCACTGGGGCAGAACTGCACTCTGGGAGGGTTTAGGAGGAGGCTCTGGTAGTGAGTCATGCGTGCATTACTCATCCATCTATCAGGTGGCTGTTTTAGAACTCCCTCAACCACGTGGGGGGTTATAATCCAGATTTCTTGCCCTAGAGTTAGCTTGTCTGCATCATTCACTAAGAGTGCTGTTGCCGCAATAATCCTCAAGCACGGTGGCCAGCCGGCAGCCACTGGGTCTAGTTTCTTAGACAATAAGCTACTGGACGGCTCCAGGGGCCCAAGGTTTGAGTTAAAACCCCCTTTGCTACCCCTTTGCGCTCATCTACAAAGAGGTGAAAGGGCTTTGTAATGTCTGGCAGTCCCAGAGCCGGGGCGTGTAGGAGGGCCTTTTTCAACTGATAAAAGGCAGCCTCCTCTTACTCTGTCCATTCAAATGCCTTTCCCTCTCTGGCCTGGCAATCTCAGCAAAACCCAGAATCCAGAGACGGCAGTAGCCGGCCGACCCTAAGAATTTTCTCACTTCTCTTTGAGAGGTGGGTATGGGGATCTTTAGGACAGTTTCTTTTCTGGCATCTGACAACTGCTGCTGTGCGCCCTCCAAGATGTACCCCAGATAATTCACCCTCTCTCTGCATATCTGTGCCTTCTTCGAGGATGCCTGATACCTCAAGGTCCCCAGGGTGACCAGCAGATCCTGGGTTCCTTGTTCACAGTCCTGGGCTGTGTTGGCAGCAATCAGGATGCCATCTACATACTGTAGGAGGGTGAGGCCAGGGTGCTCCCTTCTGTACTCACTCAGGTCTTCGTGTAGTGCCTCATTAAAGATGGTGGGCGAATTCTTGAACCCCTGAGGCAGTCGTGTCCAGGTGAGTTGTCCGCTGTAGCCCTCCTCGGAATCATGCCACTCAAAGGCAAACAAGGGTTGGCTTCTGGGTGCTAGCGGCACACTGAAGAAGGCATCCTTTAAATCTAATACAGTATACCAGATTCTGGTGGGCACCAGGGAGCTCAAGAGAGTGTATGGATTGGGGACAGTTGGGTGTATGTCCATGACTTTTTTATTTACTTCCCGGAGATCTTGCACTGGTCGATAGTCATTTGTGTGAGGCTTCTTGACCGGCAGTAGGGGGGTGTTCCAGGCAGATTGGCAGGGAACCAGCACCCTTAGACTCCGCAGTCTCTGGATGTGTAGCTGAATTCCCACCCGGGCCTCCTGAGACATGGGGTACTGTTTGATCCTTACTGGACCTTCTCCTGGCTTTAGCTCCACTAGGACTGGGGTCCTGTGAGCAGCTAGTCCTACCCCTCCTGTCTCTGCCCAGGCTGTGGGGAATTCTTGTAGCCATCTGTCCATGTTATACCCCCTTGGGAGCACCTCCTGGTGGAGGCGGTACTCATCCTCTAGCCTCAGAGTCAGAATGTGGATGGGGTGGCCCTCGCCACCAGTGACCTGAGGCCCCCCTTGTCTGAAAGTTATCTGAGCTCCAATCTTGGTCAGTAAATCCCGTCCTAACAGTGGGTAGGGGCATTCCGGTATTACCATGAAGGAGTGGGTTACCCGGCCCATCTCTAAATCCACTGTTCTTCCGGTAGTCCATGATACTGGTTCATACCAGTTGCCCCTTGCACCCAGGACTTTTTGCTAGCTAGTTTTTCTTGAGGAGTGCAGAGGTCCGAATGCTGCGCTCCGGTGTCAACAAGGAAGTCCACAGGGGTCCCCTCCACTCTAAGAGTTACCCTGGGCTTGGGGAGGGGGTCCAAACCCTGACTCCCCCAATCACTTAGTTCATCAAGCCCCAAGACCTTTACTCGGTCTGTCTTGCTCCCCTTTCTACTCTCTTAGGACATTCTTGAGCCTAATGCCCTATCTTCTTGCAGTATGCACATTGGTCCTTCTGCAGTTTCCACCTCCCTTCCCCGGAGGTCTCCTTACCCCTCTTTCGATCATTTGCAAGCTGTCAGAGGCGGAGGTCCCGTTTCTCAGGGGAGTCCGTAGTGGCGGCCCACAGGATCCTAGCCAGGTCTCGGGTCTGCCTGCGAGCCTGTTTATCTTCAGGGGGCTCCCGGTTATTGTACACCTTTTCAGCCACCACCAACAAGTCCTGCAGACTCTTCTCTCCCAGTCTATCTATTCTTTGCAATTTTCTCCTAATATCTGCAGCAGACTGGTTTACAAAGGCTACAATAACAGCTGCCTTACTCTCAGGAGCCTCTGGATCCATGGGGGTATAGGTGCGGAATGCCTCCATGATCCGCTCTAAAAGGCTGCTGGAGATTCATCTTTCTCCTGCTGTACGCTCCCTACCTTAGCCAGATTAGTCGGCTTTCTGGCAGCCGCCCGGAGACCCCCCATTAGAGCCTGGCGGTAGACCCGGAGCCTCTCCTTACCTTCTGCTGTGCTGACATCCCATTCAGGCCTAGTCAGAGGGAAAGAGATATCTATCTGAGCCTGGTTGGTGGTAGGATTCCCATCCACGCCTGGAACCAGCTTCTGGGCCTCATTAAGGATCCTCTCCCTCTCCTCGGTGGTGAACAGGACCTGCAAGAGCTGCTGGCAGTCATCCCAGGTTGGCTGATGGGTAAAAATGATAGAATCCAACAGATTAATAAGTCCCGCTGGCTTCTCAGAAAACTCAGGATTTTGAGCATTCCAATTATAGAGGCCGCTAGTGGCTAAAGGCCAGTAGTGATGGGGCTGATCGCCCCTCTCGTCTGGGGGACCAGTGGCTCACAGGGTTAAAATCTTAACAGTGGAGTTGGTGATGAAGGCGAATGGTTCCCTCTGGGCTCTTTGTCTGGTATACGGCAGGCTTCTTGCTCTCCTCGTGACGTCTGCTTCCTTTAATGGAGGAGGGTCAGGTCCCTCCTCTGGCACCCTGGGGAACTGATATGGGGGAGGAAAAATTAATTCTTATTTAGTTCCCCTCTGCAAGACAGAGTAGGGGGAAGCTGATGGCAGGGTGATTTTCTCCTCTGTCCTCTCCATTCCCTGTAAGGCAAAAATAGGTTCTGGCTCTGAGGGGCACAGAGCCATGAAGGGCTTAAGCCAAAAGGATGGGTTCTCCACAAGGTCCTGCCACATGATAATGTATGGGAGCTGATCGTGGTAACCCGGCTTGGGTTGAGAGACGACACTCCAAACCCGGCGAATGGTATGGAGATCGAATGTTCCCTCTGGTGGCCATCTGACATTGAAAGCTGGCCACTCACTTGAACAACTCTGTCATTCGTTCTTCCAGACCTCCATACTAAAATTGTTAGCTCTTTCCTCTACTTACTGAAAATGATTAATCACAATGCTCAAAGGAGTAATCTGAGTCTGTCCCATAACATCCATACAGTGAGTCCATAAAATAACACATAAAATCACAAAAGCCACCAGGAGAAGAACTCCCCACATCAACATTTTCAGTATTATAACAAATCAATACATTCAGATTTAAGTTTTTATAGCAAATTTACAAACAAGAGCAAACTGAAACCCTTCCCTTACTTATACAAACATACAAACATACAAACAAACAAAGAACACAGGAACAGATGGGGGGTGCCCCCAAGAACAGCCTTCCAACTCTGTGGAAGCGGCGCCTAAAACTAAACGACAGCCTCACACCGACTACCTCGTCCTGAGAGGGAATTCTATGTCCCTCCAAAAGGAGGATCAAAACGTCTTTTGATCTCTCCAGCCCGTGGTCTTCAATAGCGTGTCCACTAGACCTTTCGGGCACTTCCCACAGGAATCCCTTCACACACTTCTACCGTGGCCAGACAGGCTCTCCAGATTCAGTGTCCCTCAGCCTTGGAGATTCCGGACAAGGCCCCATATGTAATGCCCAAGTGTCATAAACCCCAAAGACTACCAGGGAGCCAAATCCGATGCAATTGCAGAAAGCCTGTATTTAATTTGGACTAGTCGGAGCTCTGTCCCACCTACACCGGCAATGGTATGGCAGGAGAGAGAAAGAATTTAACATATCAATGGGTTTTATAGGGGGGGGGTGCCACTACCTTGTCTGACCTGATTGGTTGGGTTAGGGTAAGGGTCCAGTTACTGGGAGCTGGCCCTGCCCCGCCCTGTCCTTTCACCCCACCCTGCCCTCTCACTTCAAAAAATACTGCATCACTGACTTAAAATAATTTTTTAAAGTGTAAGCATCATATAGATTTCTCATCCCACAAATAAGAACAAAACAATCCTTGAGATCTTTGATCATTACTGCTTATTTTTAACACATGTAATATAGTTCAGCCTGCCATCAATTCTATGAGGCAAATTTAAATTTTCCTTTCCTATGTCTCTTCCTTCTCTTACATCCTGCTTACTTAGGGAGAAGTTTCAGCAACAGATCTGGCCATTCCCTGTAGATCACTCGGGGAGGAATTGGACAATGGGAAAGATGGCTGTAGCCATTCAAATGCAAATGAACACATTCTTTAGCTGAAGACTTCCAGCATTACTATCTAGTTCCTGTCTCAGGGCGGGAAATTTCAAATGCTGCTTATCTAGTTCCTGTCTCAGGGCGGGAAATTTCAAATGCTGCTTACAATGACTTGGGAAACCAGTTTTAATTTATCTCCCAGTTAATCTCCACCATTTTTAAAGCTCATTCTGTACACAGAAAAGAGTTTAAGTACAGCCCAAAACTATGCGCACTCGTTTTGAACTGGCCTTTTCGCTTTACATGAGCACAGAAATTTCGAGATGCATAAAAACTTTCTTGAGAAGTGGCTTCGCCACATGTCTCCCCTCCTCCACCTCCTGCCTGCTTTGGGGGGAGAGAGTAGCAAATTTTCAAAGAACACAGAAACAGACAGAGGGCTCCTGAGAACAGTCTTCCAACTCCGTGGAAGCCAAACCAAACAATGGCCTCACGCCGACCAGTGGCCCTCCGACACTGAAAGCTGGCCACCTACTTGAACGAGTCTGCCATTGACAATTCTGGACCTCCACCACACAGAAAATCACAACAACCAACAAGAGGGCACCCAACATCAACATTTCAACTTGAAACCAGACTTGGGAGAAGTCCACTTCTCTCTCGCCCTTATAAGAGCACAGAAATTTGCCCATGAGGCCTCTTCTCCTGGACCTGATGCCGCCACGCTGGCCCAGGCCCCCAAGCGAGCTGCTGCCACCGCCGCCCCAGCCACGCTGCTCGGGTGGCCCCGAGGAGGAAGCGAGGGTCGCCCCAGTGGTTTCCGGGCTCCGCCTCCCCTTCTCCAGGCAGCCAGCAAAATTAACCCATGTGCCTGCGCGCCCCCCCCCCCCCCCCCCCGCCCGAGCGAGGCCACTGCTGCCCAGCCGCTCTCTGACACACAGACCGAGCCCCACAGAAGGCCCCCCTACAACCCAACGCTGCCAGGGGGCCCTGTGCCGCCACGCCGGCCACACTTCACCGGCTCCATCCTCAGGAGCCACACCTCCCGCTGACACCAAACTCAGACCTGGGAGAGTCTCCAGTCACTTTCCCGCATGTGAGGCACCGGCTTATGCCACTCACCTCGTCCTGGGAGAGGTTCCCATCCCTCTCCCCATCTGAGGGTCCCTCTGGGAGAGGATTCCACCTCTCTCCTGTCTGAGGGGCCCTCCCAGGAGGTCAGAATGTCTTCTGAATCCTCTGGCCCGTGGTCTTAATGGCGCGTCTTCCAGACGTATTCGGGCACAAATGACACGAGGGGTTCCCATGTCCCTCCAGAGTGCTCACACAAGGACACAGACAAACACACACTTATCGCAGCCAGTCAGGCTCTTCGGATCAGGGTCCCTCATGGTTCTGGGGATCCTGGACGAATTCCCCCATATGTTACGCCCAGACTTCGTGATCCCCAAGGACCACCAGGGAGCCGGGTCTGATGCAATAAACAAAAGAGCCTCTTCCATGCTAGCATGGGTTCTGTCCCACTCACACCGACAGCATGGCGGAAGAGAGTGCAAATTTCGCCAAGCCCTGGGGTTTTACTCCGGTGGTGATGTCACTGTTTTGGCTGACCTCAATTGGTTGGGTGAGGGCCAGGTGCCAGCTACACAAAATGGAGGATAACTCCACCCTGCCCCACAGTAGAGTCAGAAGTTTATCCTCGCCCCACCCTGCCCTCTCACGTATATACGTATCGATCACACAAAGTGCTTTTCTCACCCACTCCATGTCTTGTTTTGCAGAGTCCAACTTAGGTCTGGAAATCAGCATTCACTGCCCGTGTCACACCTTTCAGCCCAATGGAGACATCCTGGAAAACATCCATGAGGTGATGGAAATCAAGTTCAAAGGTAACAGAGTGCACAGGACAGGAGACCCTTCCCAGACCCCGGGCAGAGGGACCAAGCTCCCTTGCAGAGATGGCCACTTTCCTGTACTCAAGTCATTATGCTTTGCCCCCAAAGCAATGGGTGTGACTATTAGTTTCTAGATGTAGAGCACACATTAGCATTTTGGAAGACACTGTTCGGCTGGTCAGAGCAGTGAGATCGTGTGGATGAGTGGTACCATCACTCTGCGGTCAGTAAAATGGACCTCTTTCCCAGGGTTGCTATGCAAATAACAAAAGAGCCTCTTCATGCGAGGTGCCTCACATGTGAGGACCTCTTTCCTAGGGTTGCTATGCAAATTAAATGAGATAACAAGTGTATAACCCAGTGTCAGGAATGCTCAACAAATAATAGCTGTCTTCCCCTTCCCTAAAAGCAATGGACATTGGTGGCTGTAAATTGAGGGGTCCTGACTACTGAGCCTGCGGGTGTTACAGAGCCCACCGGATCCTTGCCTCGGCGGCACCTGGGTTTGAATGATGGCTTCAGGGCTCTGGGTGTTTGTGATGAGATGGTGAAAAAGTTGAGAGTCATTTCAGGTTTTCCAGTGTGTTTCTAAGGCGCTCAACCTAGACCAGTGGTCGGCAAACTCATTAGTCAACAAAGCCAAATATCAACAGTACAATGATTGAAATTGCTTTTGAGAGCCAAATTTTTTAAACTTGAACTCCTTCTAACGCCACTTCTTCAAAATAGAATCACCCAGGCCGTGGTATTTTGTGGAAAAGCCACACTCAAGGGGCCAAAGAGCCACATGTGGCTCGCGATCTGCAGTTTGCCAACCAAGGACCTAGACCAGCTTTGGGTTTTCCTTCCATGTCTATTTTGGGTAACTGAGGCACACCTGAAGCCAGGTGGTTTATCAAGGTCAAAGCAACCATGCCATAGCCTGAGGTCCGAGGCTTATCTGAGAAATGGTACAGGCCTGTTGGCTCCCTGCCCTGGGCAGTCCCCTTACCCGTCAGGGCCTCTATTTCAGAACCTTTTTATTTTTTAAGCCAAGCATTTGACAAGCTAATTACAGAACCTCAGAGTTCAGATCTTTGGAGTCTGTACCGCCAGGCCAGGTCAGAACAAGATCCTTCCACCATAGTTGTGTTCATAAAGATCGTCAGGGAAGGAAATTGAAAACCCAGGCCTCTCGTTCATCTCACAGCCCAGGTCCAAGTCCCTCCAGTTACATGTAAATTAACTTCCTGGATCCTGTCTTGTGTGGAGATGTACCATCGCTGGCAGCTGTCTGTCACAACATAGATGTCCTTTCAGCTGAGATTCTTTCTAATCCAGTCTTCAGTCTTTTCCTTTTCAGGTGAAATAGCAGGTTTTCTTCCCAGAGTTTGCTTGCTAAGCTGATTATTGTGCACTCCATTAGCGCCTCTGAGTTTTATAGTGAAACCATTTGAATGGGAACGATTATTCAGTCTCATTCCTCTGGCTTCTCTTCAAGATGTCTTACAATTGTGACACCTTAAGTTACAGCAGGTACTTCCGAGTATCTTGACCAATTCAGATCATAAGAGGGAACTCACACCTGCAAGAATCCAAGTCCCAGAATCTAAACTAACAGCCCAAAGAAATGTTAGGTAGCTACTCAGTGACAGTAGTTCACGAATCCAGGAACATCTCAGGAAAGGCTCGCTGCGTCCTAAAAAAAAATCTTTATTGTTGAAAGTATTACCTAGCTCACCCTCAGTGTTCCACCCCCTTCCCCCACTTGGCCTCTTCCAGCCCGCTCCCATCCCCCC
Source organism: Pipistrellus kuhlii (assembly GCF_014108245.1). Lineage (NCBI taxonomy): Eukaryota > Metazoa > Chordata > Mammalia > Chiroptera > Vespertilionidae > Pipistrellus > Pipistrellus kuhlii. Next base: position 10,903,601 of record NW_023425404.1, read on the forward strand.
ATCCACCTCTGCCTCTCACCACCCCATTGTCTGTGTTCATGGGTTATGCATATAAGTTCATTGGTTGACCTCTTCCCACCCACCCTCCCCTGACTTCCCTCAAGGCTCCATAGTCTGTTCAGATGTACACACACACACAGGAGGCATGAGAGGTCTGACCAGGGCTGTCTTGTGGGTTCCTCTGATACCGGTTCCCCCATTGAGTCTTTTCCTTCCTCACAGACCACACTGCCCTCCTCCTGGGCAGGGATGGGATGGGATGGGATGGGGTGAGAAGGTGGCCTCCACTCTGCCTTCCTTAGACAGGAGAGTGTCACCTTCTTTCCCTCCTGTAGGCGTGGACAGTGAGGACGATCATGGCCGGGGAGACCTGGGACGCCTCAGGAAGCAGAAGGACCAGCACAACCCGCATCTCATCCTCATGATGATCCCCCCACACCGGCTGGACAACTCTGGCCAGGGCGGCCAGAGGAAGAAGCGGGCCCTGGACACCAATTACTGCTTTAGGTGAGCCTGGGCCGCTCAGGATCCATGAACTCCTGAGGTCGCCTGGACTGGTACCGACTGTGGGGTAGGCCCCACTCAACCGAGGGTCCCTGAGGCTGTTCACAAACGTCTTCAGGAAAGATTTACAAACCTTTCTGTCTCTCTGGGAGCCCCCCAGTTTCCTGCAGCCCAGCTCTGTGAGGCCAGGATGAAGTGCCAGGCGAGTGTGGGCTGAGCCTCTTCATGGTTCTCATGTTTTTTTTTGGTTTTTTTTTTTAAATGTTTTTATTGCTCTCAGAGAAGAAGGGAGAAGAAGCGAGAGACTGAAACATCAATGATGAGAGAGAATTATTGATTGGCTGCCTCTTGCAGGCCCCACATTGGGGATCGAACCCGCAACCGGGGCATGTGCCCTGGCTGGGAATCAAACTGTGACCTCCTGGTTCAGAGGTCAATGCTCAGCCACTGAACTACACTGGCCAGGCAATAGTTCTCCTGTTTCAGAGTACGTGCGTGTGGGGTGTGTTTGCCTGTGGGTGATGCTTGCAGGAATCCCCATGAGAGAAGTGCTCAGTTCCCTGTGAAGCATCCAAGGATGCTACGGGAAGAGGGGAAACAGGGCAGTCTCCATTTGTGCCAGGCAATCTGAGCTCGAGAAATTCATGAACTAATTCAGAGGCTGTTCAGTAGCCTCAGTGAAGAGGTTTAAAAACAAACAGCCTCTTGTTTTATTTAGGAGTCATTTAGCTTCTTCTTGTTTATAACGAAGGTCTGCTGAAGCATGCACAGCGGTTAGTAAAAGGTAGAAATGACCACATTCACGAGAAGGTCCGAAGGGTACGTGCTTTAAGAATTTGGAGCTCATCTGCGGATGCAGGGGAGGCTTCAGAGGGAGTGGAATCCCAGCCTTGGAGGACCAGTGAGTGTGGGTGGGGCCATGGGAGGAGGAGGCACTTCCAGTAAAGGAAGGGGCATGAGTGGGTCAGTCTGGCTGGAGGGGAGGGTGCCTGGATAGAGCGGGGGGGGGGGGGGGGTGCGGGGGGGGGGGATGACTTGGGAAGTTTTTAGCTCTAAAACCATGTCTTGTTAGGAGCAGTCGAATGAATGAGGGATGCTGAGTTTGGGGAACAGAAGGGGTAAGAGAGGCATGTGGTTGCCTCCAACTGTCTGAAGGCTGGTGTGTAGATTAGTTCTGTGTGGGGCGTAATCAGTTAGGAATGGATGCTCTTGGCTGCAGGGATTTCTTGTTCATAAGAGGCTGGCAGCAGCAGGCTCAGGGTTGACTTGGCTGCTTAATTATGCCACCGGGGACACAGGCTTTCCCTCTCTCTTCAGTCTGCCACGCTTAACATGGTGCCTTGCTTTTCATTCTCTTGCTCATGGTCACAGTGTCTGCTGGAGCTCCAGGTAGCTTGTCTGTGCTGAAGATGAGAAAAGGGAAGAGGCAGAGATAGTGTTCCTCTTCTATCTGCGACTTTTATATGGAATCAAATATTTTTTTTTTTCTTTTTTGCCAGAATTGGCCCTCATCCCCTGCATGCATCTCCATATGTCTGGTCATTGCTGTTACATGACCACCCCCATCTGCAAGGGAGGCCAGGAAAACAAGTATCTGGTGTTCTAGACTCTGTCATGGGAAGCAGCAAGAGAAGGGGGTTAGGAATGAAAAGATAATAAAGAATGTCTGCCACCCTCAGAACCCACAAGAAGCCAGGTTTTGGCCTTGGAAGCAGCAAGTCCTAGGTCTCAGCAGATACTGAAGTAAGACTAGCTCCCACCTGCCAAGGGTACTGCCCAATGGGCTTCTGCAGGCAGCAGAACTGATATGTCCTGATGATCACATTGGGGGGTGAGGGGTAGGAATCGTGAGTCTGATCATAGAATGACATGGCTCATTTTGATTCGATGGCCTTGAGATGTAATCTAAGCAGACTTCTCCCACAGTACATATGCTGTGTGAGCTTAAAGGTCATTTCTGGCTGGGTGCACAGTAGGAAGGTAATCAAATCAACCTCCACTGAGCTGAGTTGGCTGATAACATTCAGTGCTTGGTTTTCTGTGGAGCGATTTATGTCTCTGCTTTGATTCATAAAGTAAAAAGGAGCAGGGCCCCCTCTGCCTTTTTGCTCTTATTCATCATCTACATCTGCTGGGTATGTCCCTGGGACCAGGGTCTTTAACAGAAAACTCTGTTATAGTCTATAAGGCTCCTTGCACTTGAACCTGAGGTTCCATCGATTAGATCCCGTCTTAGGATGACCAGGAAGGACTCCAAGTGCAAAGATGAGGGCCACTTGTGAAGTTGTTCATGACAGTGGCCTGCTTTTAGGTCGGGTTTCTGTAATGTATTTTGTGTTGCAGCAATGTGGAAGAGAACTGCTGTGTGCGCCCCCTCTACATTGACTTCCGCCAGGATCTGGGCTGGAAATGGATCCACGAACCTAAGGGCTACTATGCCAACTTCTGCTCGGGCCCTTGCCCGTACCTCCACAGCGCAGACACAACCCACAGCAAGGTATGTATGGAGGAGGCTCAGGCCCCAGGGAGCGCCAGGGCTGAGTGGACCAGGCACCTGTTTGAAATTGATGCATGAAGGACTGAATGCCAAGTGAGGGAACGATGAGCTGGAGCCAGTCAAATCCCTTCCCTGAAGGTTTTGATCTTGGCACTGTGGCCAAACTCTACTTGGGCTCATTCTACCTTTCATAATTACTTACATAGTTTTGGCCTGGCTTTTCATCTTCTCTGTCTAAAGCGTTTCTATTGTTCTGGAATGAATTTGCTCCATGCCACCCTGTATGTCAGAGATGTGTGCGCCTGGCTGGCAGGTGATGGGGGCAGAATGGCTTCCGCCACCACCTGAAGAACTCTGGTAATTCCAGCCTCCTGACTGTAGAAAAGTTACTTAGGAAGATGAGGTAAAGCATGCAGAAGCAGCTAACTGAAGCAACAGGAAGAAAAGGGGAGAGGGGGAGGGGAGTCCAGGACCCTGAAACCAGCTTATCTTTCCCTGGTGGGTGGGGTGAGGGGAATAAAACCAGGGCAGAAATTCACAAGGCACTTTCCTTACAGCTCATTATCACTACATCTAGTCTGGCAATTACCACACTCTAGCAATTACCAAATGGCAAGGTTTTGTGAAGTCCATTTCTCACCAAAGTGGCCAATTAGAACTGGGAAGACCAATATAGGAGTGTTTTCTTCACACAGAGAGAGGATTCCATGACCAATGTCAAGTCCCCCATAGCTGTTAATGTGTCAAACTGTTAACGAGCAGGTGCAGATGCTCTCCATTCCTGCTCCGTGGATGAACGGGACTGGTCACTCACGCCAACTGGACGCATGTCCGTGGTGTTGACCACGTGCTCGGTCTCTGGAGCAGCCCCAGATGGTGTGGAGGGTCTCAGGCCTGAGGCCTTGCTTTCCAGCTTCTAAGCGATGTCTCCTCCCCAGGTGCTGGGTGTGTACAACACCTTGAACCCCGAAGCCTCTGCATCGCCTTGCTGTGTGCCCCAGGACTTGGAGCCCCTGACCATCCTGTACTATGTCGGGAGGAACCCCAAGGTGGAGCATCTCTCTAACATGGTAGTGAAGTCCTGTAAGTGCAGCTGAGGCCCCGCCCGCAGCCCGGGGAGCAGAGAGAGAACTGCCACAGCCGGCCTGCCTGCTCCTCGGGAAACACAAAAGCAACAGACCTCACCTGGAAGCCTAGAGCCCACAAGCTGCTGCGTCGGGCAAATGGCCGAGACGGAGGCTCCCTTCTGGAGCGTTCCTTTCTTGTTGGCTCTGAGAATCACTGTGGCAAAGAAAGTGTGGGTCTGGTTAGGGGAAGGCCGAACTCTTCAGAACACACAGATGTTTCTGGGATGTGGACAGGTGGTGGGACGGTGGAAGAGGGATGGCGAGCAGATAGTGGTGTGGCAATGGGGTTGGGGAGACGGGGAGGAGAAGAGGCAGAGTGTGGCCGGGACAGGGCCAGGCTGGAAGACATGTCTGACCGAGGTCAGATTTGCTCATTGCTGCCCCACGTCGGCTCTAGGGAATCTGGATCACGTTATGCATGGCAAGCATTTCACTTCCGACAGGTTACCAAAACATGGTCCCCAGTGTTGTCTCTCATACGACCTGGGATGAAGGATGAAATCTGTTAGTTTTGCAAACCGTCCTCTGGACACCCATCAGCATCAAGGGGCATTGCAGGGAAAGCGGCCCGGTAATGCAGATCCCGGCCATCAGCTCCACGGGGCCCTAGGGGGACATTGAACTCAGAAGCAGAAGGTGCAAAGCGACCCTGCTCCTGTCTGCCCTCTGGGTCCCTCCTCTCGCCTTCTTCTCTGGTGGCATTTCCCCTGGGACATTTGGCTAGACACCTTCCAGGTCAGGGTACACATCCGAGATGGGGGTGTGTGCAGCCCTGGGGGCATTATGGGCTTCCCCCTGCCCTGGGCCGTGTTCACCTGGTGTTCCTGGAAGCAGGTGCTATGTGTGGGGCACGCGGGGAGGTCACTCGTGTGCCACGCAATGACTCGGCCCAGACGCGTAGACTGAGGTATAAAGACAAATACAAATATTAATCTCGAAATCTTTGTATAAATAAAAATTTTTTGGGAACCTTGGATCGTTTCCTCTTCTGGAATATTGTTTTTAGGACAGTAAAAGCCTTATTCTAAGGTGTAAGTCTGATTCGATAGATGTCCTTAGTTACCATTTTCTTAATTTCCTGTCCATGCCTGCTAATCAGAGGTACGGGGAATCCGGGGTAGAGAATCACAAATGTTGATCAAATACATTGCTTAGCGCTGTGGTCGGCAAACTGTGGCTCTCGAGTCACATGCAGCTCTTTGGCCCCTTGAGTGTGGCTCTTCCACAAAATACCCCAGCCGGGGCAAGTCCAGTTTGAAGAAGTGGTGTTAGAAGAAGTTTAAGTTTAAAAGATGGATGGGAGAGAGATACATCGATTGGTTGCCTCTTGCATGTGCCCCAACTGGAGATCGAACCCCCGACCTTCCAGTGCACAGGGTGATGCTCCAACCAACTGAGCCACACCAGCCAGGGCTGTTTTTTAATTTCAAACTATGATCTCGAAGTTCTTAGAACTTTACCTGTAGGGATTACTAGAGTTTTGAATTGAAGGAGGATCCTCCAGAAAAAATAAGCATTTGATTCTATTAGGTGCCAGGAGCCACTACTAGCTTAGGGGACCACCTTAAACTAAATTCTCAACCTGAAGGTTTTCAGGGCAGCTAGGAAATATGAATTCATGCCCAAGCTCACATGGATGCCAGCTTGTACTTATGAAGAATCACGGAAGAGGCCCCTATATGCTCTCACTCAGCAACCAAGTTCAAGGCAGGTAATTTTCTTCCAGTGCCTGAGGGGGTGGAGGTGAGGGATTATTTCTGCTTGACATAAATACAGAGAATACAGCCTTTTGGGATCCCATCTATACACGAAGGGTCTCCCACTAGACTTCCCATCTTGGGATTACCTCTTACCCCTCACATGGTGCCATAATTCTGGCCCAGTGCGGCTCCAGTACCACTCCTGCCTGGTGACCCCTGCTGGGATTTAAGGGCAGGAAAGACACCCAGGACAATGATGTGATGGAATTTCCCCCTCATTGCTTCTGTGGCCATGATCATAACCATTCTCTCTCTCTCTCTCTCTCTCTCTCTCTCTCTCTCTCTCTCTCTCTCTCTCTCTCTCTCTCTCTGTCTCTCTCTCTCTATTTTTAAAAACCAGTCATTGACATTAACCCACTTTCTTCTTTTCTGTTTTGATGTCCTGTCCTGGAAATTCTTTTTTGTTTGGTTAAATGTCTATGGATCATACTGTTTATTTATACACTTACTTGGTGCTTATCATTAAATGAAGGTCCATCATATCAGATTAGTTCTAAAGTCAATGAGTAACACGAACATAAAATATCGTGAGAATTACTCCTAAAATTTTTAAAGCTCCCGTGAACTACATTGTATTGGTTTGGCAGCTATCAGAGCGTCCAACACACCCGGTTTCTCTGCCAGATGCCATTCTTCCATTAGCACTGGGTTAAAGTAACAGGCTGGCATTACTTTGACACCGTGAATGAAACTATTTTTAACCCCTGGGATTGACATTTGCCAAGGTGAAGTGCATTACAGGAGGCACCCAGACATAAAGAATGCCGAGGGACCAGCACATTTCTGTTGCATGCTCACTCTGAGGAATAAGGACCCTGAGGGCAAAGATGGAGAGTTTTCCTATGTTTCTGGGGGCGAGGGGACACTCCCACTTGCACGAATCACTAATTTCCCCCTAGCACACTTTTTTTTAAAAAATATATTTTTATTGATTTTTTACAGAGAGGAAGGGAGAGAGAGAGCTAGAAACGTCGATGAGAGAGAAACATCGACCAGCTGCCTCTTGCATACCCCCTACCGGGGATGTGCCCACAACCAACGTACATGCCCTTGATTGGAATCGAACCCGGGACCTTTCAGTCTGCAGACCACGCTCTACCACTGAGCCAAACCAGTTTCGGCCCTAGCACGCTCTTTTAAATGCAGAGACTACATCTTACAAATCTTCACCTGACCTGAGCTTCCACCATTTAAAAAAATATATATTTTTGTTGATTTTAGAGAGGAAGAAAGAGGGAGAGAAACATCAGTGATGAGAGAGAATTATTGATCTGCTGCCTCCTGCACGCCCCACACTGGGGATCGAGCCCACAACCAGGGCATGTGCCCTGGCTGGGAATCAAACGGTGACCTCCTGGTTCATAGGTCAAGGCTCAGCCACTGAGCCACGCTGACCGGGCGAGCTCCCAGCATTTCGCCGTGTAAATATTTACTTGGGAGCTGCTGGGTAAATATCAGATGCTCTGATGTGGGGATGACCATGGGCAGTGTTTCCTATGGGGCAGCAGACCTCCACCTCCATGCAAACTGCATCTGCCAACTGCAAAAGGCCTGCTGAGGTAAGCAGCGACCCACGCTCTAGACCAGGGCTCCTGCGCCCTCCAGCTGTCTGAATGAAACGGATGCAACATTTCAACATCTGCATCGTGGCCTTTCCCATTGAGAAAAGACAGAATTCATCATGACTTCCAGGCCGGTAGAGAAGGCCCAGACCTCAGACAATAGGAACATATACATGCTTTTCCTCCCTCCAACATCTGAGGTGAAGAAGAGAAAGAAAGTTAAAAAAAGAAACTTAATTTAAAAATTTTTGAAAAATGACCAACATGTGAAGACTTTTAGAAACCGTGCCTCTCCGATTTGCCCCTAAGGTCTTTCCAACGGATCAGAGTGGCCCTGGTAGCATTCTCTGGCAACGCTTTGGTTTGATGAGAAAGAGCCTGGATGAATAAACTTATTTATATCCTGAGTGACACTAGGAGTGAGGGACAGCTGGGGAGTAAGGGCCAACCTGCTGGCCCCTCACCTTCGCGGGCACAGCTCCAGTTCACAGGAATGAACAGCACAGGCACAGGAGCAGCAGATCCATTTCATGAAACCCTGCCTGGGTGACAGGGAGGCGCCGGGCACAGCTGCGAGGGGTTTGCTCAGAGCCCAGGCAGCCCCTCAGTCAGTCTGAAAGACAGCAGCAGGGAGCAGGGAGCTGGCCTACCACGGAGGTGCCATGGAGCTCGCAGCCCCTCCCAGGGACCCTCCCTCTTCATTTTCAATGAACATTATAGGCACTTGGCTTAGCTCTTACGTGCTAACACCATGCAATGGGGGATATTTACCTTTTACTTGCAAAATCTGAGTGTCAATAAAACACTATTTTAAGGAATTCTACTGTAAAGAACTAAAGTCTTACACAAAATAAGCCTAATTATTCTAAGAAAAATGGATATAATTCATTTTGGTAAGATGGGCATGATAAAATTACATCATGGAATAGAAAAATCTAAATCTATTTGAAGGACTTTCAAACGCCACGCAGTAAAAAGTGTTTCTTTTTGTAGCTACAATTATTAGTTAGTATCCCAAGGGCAAACCATTTAACATGTGGCAGGCTTCTCCCGGTAAGGAAACTCTAACTTCTTCCTGGCTTTTGAGAAGTTCTTTGTCTAAAGATCAGAAGAACAGCAGACTTTTAATTATCGGAGGAAGAAAATGAAGGGACCCTCTAGACCAGTGGTCGGCAAACAGCAGCTCTCGAGCCACAGGTGGCTCTTTGGCCCTTGAGTGTGGCTCTTCCACAAAATACCAATTTGAAGAAGTGGTGTTAGAAGAAGTTTAAGTTTAAAAAATTTGGCTCTCAAAAGAAATTTCAATCGTCGTACTGTTGATATTTGGCTCTGTTGACAAATGAGTTTGCCGACCACCACCCTAGACCAGTTACTTTCACACTTATTTTTTAACTGCAGTGAATAGTAAAAAATACATTTTGTATGAACACACACATAAATATCTATGACTTAATCAAAAGTCTCATAAAACAATTCTTTCTTTTATTATAGATGGATCCTGGCATTTTTCTTCTAGTTCATTCTGTTTTATTGCATGGGGCCAGAAGTGATGGCTATGACTAGAGGTATGCTAGTAAATGTGCAACAACTGGTTCTCTGTGGTAAGACAATGAAAAGCCGGCTGATTTTGTGTTGCTGGCCCATTTCCACCCCCGCCAACTTCACATAACTGACTAACATGCAGGGACTGAAGGCCGGGTTGGGAAGAGACATGCACTACCAGCTCTCATGAGCCTGGATGTGACCCACTCATTGATTTGATGACCCTTTGTTGGGTCACGACCCACAGTTGAGAAACCACTGCTGTGGAGTCTAGACCATCAAACTCCATAGTAGTTCATGGGAAGGAGAGCGTGGCCAGCAGACCCTGCTTCAGGAGGTACTGAATGAGAGCGCATGTGCGAGGGATGACAAGCTGCCCAGGCACTAGTGGGCAGCACCTCCTGCCAGCTCTGCCTTGGGCACCTCTAAACTACTCTGCCTTCAGCTTACCCCAACTTACTCTGGTCAGCTTACTCTGGTCAGCTTTGGGGAGTGAGAGGTACCCAGCAGTAACCTTAGGAAAATTACAACCTCTCTGAGCTTCTTCCTTCTTGTAATATGGGAATAATAACTTGTGTACTTTACTGAGTTGTTTTAGGGTTAACTAAGCATTTTGAAAATTACAGAGGACTCTACAGGATAGTGTTCCTATGAAAATGATTCAACTTGACAAAACCTTATGCACAGGCAATTAAAAAATATCATTTGTCGCCGAAATTGGTTTGGCTCAGTGGATAGAGCTTGGGCCTGAGAACTGAAAGGTCCCAGGTTTGATACCGTTCAAGGGCATGTACCTTCGTTGCGGGCACATCCCCAGAAGGGGGGAACAGGAGGCAGCTGATCAATGTTTCTCTCTCATCTATGTTTCTTACTCTCTATCCTCTCTCTTCCTCTCTGTAAAAAATTAATAAAATACATTTAAAAAGTCTTAGCATCTGAGTTCATCGATCATCCCCACCCTCTTTTGACCCCATCCACCCTGCCCCTCCCCTGTTTCCAACCCCTCCCCATCCCTACCCTCTTGATCTCCCCTCTGTGGGTCTCTGAGACTCTCCTGGGACTACTCCATGGCTCCTCCTTTGCAATTTGCTGTTCTTCCTTACATTTTTTCCCTATGCGATTTTATCCACTCGAAGCTTTGACAGGAATCTGTATAGGGATGGCTGCTAAACTCTGCCGCTGGCTCTAACATCTCCGTGGCTTTTGAGAAGACTTTTCTGAGTTTAATGTTCAGCCATCATATTGAATTTGACTTTTAAGATACAACAGTATTATCTGTCCCACTCACCGCAATTCTGGGTGCTCTAATTCTGTCTATGGCACTAACATTACCTCAGGCCCCAAGGTTTAATTTAAAAGACCACCTCATGCATTAGGATGGCTACTATCAAAAAAGAAAAAGAAAATAGCAAATGTTGGTGACCATGAGCAGAATTGGAATCCTTGTGCACTGCTGGGAGGTGTGTAAATGGGCAGTCACTATGGAAAATAGTATGGTGATACCTCAAAAAAATTAAACATAAAATTACTGTACAATTCAGCAATTCTACTTCTTGGTGTGTACCTAAAATAACTGAAAGCAGACTTGAACAGATATTTGTATACTATGTTCACAGCAACATTATTCACAATGGTCAAAAGATGGAAGCAACTCAAGTATGCATCAACAGATGAATGAATAAACAAAACGTGGTCTATACATATAAAGAAGTATTATTCAGCCTTACAGAAAGAAATTTTGACACATGCTATAATCTGGATATGCTAAGTAAAATAAGCCAGTCAAAAAAGGACAAATACTATATGATTCCTCTTATATGCAATATCCAGAATAGTCAAGTTCATAGAGATAGGAAGGAAAACGGTGGTTGCAGATGGTGGAGAAGGGAGAATGAAATTAGTATTTAATGGGTATCAAGTTTCATTTTTGCAGGATTTAAAAAAGAACTTCTAGAGGTGGATGGTGGCAATGGTTGCAAAACAATATGAAAGCCCCCATCCCCTTGGCCATAGCAACTGCCTTAAAAGATGGTCACATCACCCAACCCAAGCCAATCACAGCCCTTCCTTGGGATTTATATATACTAATGTAGAAGGAGAAATGCTCCCCTTAATTCTGTGGTCATTAGCTGGAAAGAATAAAGCTGGAGCTGATCAAACTATACCCTGACACCTGATCTTGCTATAAGGAAACCATAGAAAGAAGGAAAAAGGAAGATTAATGAAGCTGAGAAGAGAAATTAAAAGAGATAAAGACGAAGAGAAAGAACAAAGCATGATGAAGAGAAAGAAAGATCTGACCATATGTAGTTTTTATCCATCCTAATGCTCTCTCATCATGTGAGTCAAAAGATGTACCTCTCAGATGTCTGAGTTTGGATTTTTACTAAAACTAAATGATTTTTTACAGAGAGGAAGAGAGAGGGATAGAGAGTTGGAAACATCAATGAGAGAGAATCATCCATCAGCTGCCTCTTGCACACACACTACTGGGGATGTGCCCCCAACCAATGTACATGCCCTTGACCACGATCGTACCTAGGACCTTTCAGTTTGCAAGCCAACGCTCTATCCAGATGCAAACCAGTTTTCGCTGTTAAATTAATTTTTTAGGAAAACTTTCTAATAATGCCACTGCAGGTCTAGATTCAGAGAAGGGGAATATCCCAAAGCAGAGTCCAGGTGCTCTGCTGAAAGTATTCTCAGCAAGGAATACGGGCATCCGGGTGCTTCTCAATGGACCTTATGAGTGAATCAGAAAAGCATCTGGTTTCTCAGTCTTAGCTTCCTTCCTTGTTAAATTCATCAAATGTTTAACAAATGTCTCCTACTGGATGGCAAGTAGTAGAAGAGTTGCACAGAACAGAATGAACTGGAAGCTTGATTCAACATGAGCACACTCTGAGACACTGCACCCCTCCAGAAGGTTTGCACATTTGAGGAAAGGGAAGAAGTCAGTATGGCTAAGGCATAGAGAGCAAACAGAGTGGAGAAAGGAGGCTAGGACACCAAGAGCCAGACCATGCGTGGCCTTGGGGGCTCTGTGTAGAATTCTGGCACAGAACCATCCCGTTGGTCCGAAGATTGTCACAAGATGGACATCTGAGAGCACTTGTACTTCCAAAGTGAAGAAACTACTCAAATACATGATGAACACAAGCATATTTTTGCTCAGAGGGTAAGCCTACAAATAAACGAAGACCTAAAAATCATGATCAAAACATTACAAACACCAACACATATCGGTAGTTAGAATGTGAATGTATGCTTCCTTCAAGTAGACTTTTAAAAATTCTTAAAACATTTTACCTAATTAGAAGCCTTTATCACCCATTAGGAGTTCTCCTTTTGTATCACACATTTTGTTACTGGTTCTTCAGTACTATCAACACCGCTTCCACTATGCATGCATTATGCAAGCTTTAAATGTGAAATAATACTCACAGAGAAATACTATAATGGACAAAATACATAGGACTTTGTACTAAACGAAGTCTGGCAACCGATTCCATCTGTAGACACCACATATGAAGCAACATAAGGAAAATGTCATTTCCTGTGGCAAGGTCCAAAGGAATGAGATTAGATGTTCTTAGGAAAAGGTTGCCCTCTATGATAGATAGACATCACTAGCATTATTTTTGTCCTTTATAAATTTTATTTTTTTAAGATAAAAAAGATGAACTGAGTAGCTTTAGTAAAATGTTATCCAGCCCTTCCATACTCATGCCTGGGAATGAAACACTTTAGCGAAATGTGTCCAAAGGTGCTGGGCTAGGCAGACCTGAGGGGGACCAAGGGTTCCTGCATGGCCTGACAAAGAACAAAACAACTGCAGAGGTCGAGGACCGCTGTATTTTCAAAGAACCAATCCGAGATGTTTCATCTCTGCGAACCCAAGGGGAAACTGAAGTGCTGTTCACTCACCTCCGCCTCTGACCCAAACAAAGGGAACAAAGAGAATTCTGAGTCCATGGAAGCCAAAAGGAGTATGTGGGGTGCGGCAGGTCCCCAGAGGGCCCAGGAGACTTGCTGCTGCTTCAGAGGACAAGGAACCAGAGGTGCAACAAGAGGGCAGGCCCGTGGCACTGGCTCCACAACATACTGGCATTGCCTTCCACCGGGTGTCCATGTCCGGGGGCCTGACAATCTGAGGGAGAGGCTCCGATGGAAGAGAGGAGGAGGCAGAAATGGGCCACCCAAGGCTTCTATTTTCACCACCTCATCTCAATACATGAGCTTACGTGTGAAGAGTGCTTGCCAGAGGCTTGATCAGTATGGGTGCTGAAGAACATTTATTCACTGTGGTGACAACCATATTTTCAAATTCATGAAGGTGTTTTTTGTTTTTTTTAGTATATTTTATTTATTTTTAACAGAGAGGAAGAGAGAGGGATAGAGAGTTAGAAACTTAGATGAGAGAGAATCATTGATCAGCTGCTTCTTGCGCACCACCTACTGGGGATGTGCCCTCAACCAAGGTATATGCCCTTGACCGGAATGAAACCTAGGACCTTTCAGTCTGCAGGCCGATGCTATATCCAGAACCAAACCAGTTTCGCCTGTTAAATTACTTTTTCAGAAAAAAACTTTAAAAAAAAATAAATCTTTATTGTTCATATTATTACAAATGTTCCTCTTTCCCACCCCGCTCCATTGCTCTCCTCCACCAGGTTCCCACCCCACCCTCTGCCCTTTCCCCACCCCCCATTGTTCTCATCCATAGGTGCACAGTTTATGTGCAGTCTCTTCCCACATCCCCTCTCCCCTTTTCCCCAAGAATCATCAGTTCACTCCTCTTCCATACCTCTGATTCTATTATATTCTACAGTTAATATTGTTCATCAGTTGTATTTTTTTAATTTCCTTGGTTTTTAGATTCACTTGTTGATAGTTACATATTTGTTGTGCATAATTTTTATCTTTATTTACTTTCTCTTCCGAAAGAACCCCCTTCAGCAATTCATATAATTCTGGTTTGGCGGTGATGAACTCCTTTAGCTTTTTTTTATTAGTGAAGCTCTTTATCTGGCCTTCGATTCTGAGTGATAGCTTTGCTGGGTAGATTATTTTTGGCTGTAGGTTCTTACTATTCATCACCTTGAATATTTTTGCCATTTCTGTCTGGCCTGCATGGTTTCTGTTGAGAAATCAGCTGACAATCGTATGGATGCTCCTTTATAGGTAACTACCTGCCTTGCTCTTGCTGCTTTTAATATTCTCTCTTTGTCTTTTGCTCTTTGGAATTTTAATTATGATTTGTCTTTGTGTAGTCTTCTTTGGATTCCTTTTGTTTGGAGTTCTGTGCGCTTCCTGGACATGTAAGTCTAATTCTTTCACCAGGTGGGGGAAGTTTTCTGTCACTATTTCTTTCAATGGGTTTTCAATATCTTGCTCTCTCTCATCTTCTGGAACCCCCATAATTCTGATGTTGGTTCGCTTGAAGTTGTCCCAGAGGTTTCTTACATTATCTTCAACTTTCTGGATTCTCTTGCCTTCTTGCTTCTGTGGAGGAGTGCCTTCTGGCTCTTTATGTTCCAAACCTTTGACTTGATTCTTGCAATCTTCCATTCTGTTTTTAGGACTCTGTATAATATTTTTTATTTCAGACAATGTATTCTTTATTTCTTTTGATCCCTTATTATTTCTTGTTGATCCCTTATTATTTCTTATTGATTCCTTATTAATTCTAGTTGATCTCTTTTCACATCCTCATAGGTCTTATCGACCTTTTCTAGGAAATTCTTGAAAAACTTCATAAGTGTAGATTTGAAATCTATATCCAGTCACTTTTTGTCCTCCATTTCTTTCGTTTGTGATCTATCTTCTTGTCTCGGCATTTTCGGAGCTTCCCTGAGTTGGTTGCCTTAAAAGTCTCTGTGTTCTGCTTGGATGGGGCGGGGTATCAGGGTGGAGCCTACAGCCTTGGCTTCCATCAGCCCGGCCCTATGCGGCTCCTTAGTCTCATTATTCCCCAGGGTCCTTCAGTAGTCACTGCAAGCACCTCTGAGAGAAAGGTGCCCTCAGTTTTTCCCTGCTACCAGTCTAGGCTCTCCCCCAATAAGCCCGGAACTGGGTTCAGTTCAGTTGGAAGTGGAGTTGGAGGTGGCTGTCAGAGCAGTCTGGAGCTTTTGTCTCCTTCCCACTAGGGCAATCCCGTGGCACAGCCAACCGTCCCTTCTCTGTGCGCAACGTGTGCACCTCCGGAACCTCCTTTCGCCGCGCCACCCGAATTGCGCCTTACAGCCCAGCTCCCTCTGGATGAGCTTGGGTCCCCAGGGTCTGGCCTAGAACTAGGGTTCAAAGCAGTCGGAACTGGGGCCCAGCACAGTCCAGAGCCTTTGTCTCCTTCCTGCCAGGGCAATCTAGCAGCAGAGTCAACAGTCCGTCCTCTTGTGCGCAATGTGTGCATCTCCGGGACTCTGCCTTTGGCTGCTCCCCTGGGATTCCCCCTCACAGCCTCCACTCCCTCTGTTTGAGCCTGTGTCCCCAGGGTCTGGCCTAGAACTGGGGTTCAGCGCTGTTGGGTCTGTGGTTCAGCACAGTCGGAGCTTTTATCTCCTTTCCGCTAGGGAACGCCAGCCAGGCACTCAGCCACTCCTCCTCTCCGGCTCTGTCCTCTCAGCGCGTGCCCAGTGTCTCTGTACCTTAGGCTTTTACAGCTCCTCTGCTCTTCCTTCTGGTTTTCTCCTTGCTTCTCGTTGTAGAATTTCTAGTCAGTCGACTTTACTATAGTTCTGGGTAATGTACATTTTATATTTTAGTTGTATTTTATTGAAATTTTTGCGTGCAGCTGTGGTTAGGTATTTACTTGTGCAGCCATCTTGGATTCTCCTCTCATGCCAGGAAAAAACTTTCTAATAATGCCAGTGCAAGTCTAGATTCAGAGAAGGGGAATATCCCAAAGCAGAGTCCAGGTGCTCTGCTGAAAGTATTCTCAGCAAGGAATTGGGGCATCCGGGTGCTTCGCATTGGTCCATATGAGTGAATCAGAAAAGCATCTGGTTTCTCAGTCTTTGCTTCCTTCCTTGTTAAATTCATCAAATGTTTAACAAATGTCTCCTACTGGATGGCAAGTAGTAGAAGAGTTGCACAGAACAGAATGAACGGGAAGCCTGACTCTACCTGAGCCCTCTCCCAGACACTGCACCCCTCCAGAAGGTTTGCACATTTGAGGAAAGGGAAGAAGTCAGTATGGCTAAGGCATAGAGAGCAAACAGAGTGGAGAAAGGAGGCTAGGACACCAAGAGCCATACCATGCATGGCCTTGGGGGCTCTGTGTAGAATTCTGGCACAGAACCATCCCGTTGGTCCGAAGATTGTCACAAGATGGACATCTGAGAGCACTTGTACTTTCAAAGTGAAAAAACCACTCGAATACAAGATGAGCACAAGCATATTTTTGCTCAGAGGGTAAGCCTACAAATAAATGAAGACCTAAAAATTTTTATCTAAACATTACAAACACTAACACAAATCGGTAGTTAGAATGTGAATGTATGCTTCCTTCAAGTAGACTTTTAAAAATTCTTAAAACTTTTTTACCTAATTAGAAGCCTTTATCACCCATTAGGAGTTCTCCTTTTGTATCACACATTTTGTTACTGGTTCTTCAGTACTATCAACACCGCTTCCACTATGCATGCATTATACAAGCTTTAAATGTGAAATAATACTCACAGAGAAATACTATAATGGACAAAATACATAGGACTTTGTACTAAACGAAGTCTGGCAACTGATTCCATCTGTAGACACCACATATGAAGCAACATAAGGAAAATGTCATTTCCTGTGGCAAGGTCCAAAGGAATGAGATTAGATGTTCTTAGGAAAAGGTTGCCCTCTAGATAGACATCGCTAGCATTATCTTTGTCCTTTATAAATTTTATTTTTTAAGATAAAAAAGATGAACTGAGTAGCTTTAGTAAAATGTTATCCAGCCCTTCCATACTCATGCCTGGGAATGAAACACTTTAGCGAAATGTGTCCAAAGGTCCTGGGCTAGGCAGACCTGAGGGGGACCATTGGTTCCTGCATCAGAGACGTCATCGCAGGGAGGTATAAAATTTCGGCAGGGAGAAATAGAAAAAGAAGGGTGTGTGCATATGTGCAGTGAGTTCATGCACCTTCTTGCCAAGCCTCAGTCTTCTGGATCTAGGGAGGCTGCCTGGTTTTCCTCCCTCCTCCTGCACGCCTGCTGGGGTCTCCTCCTCGCCAGGCCTCACAGCCCCCCCCCCCCCCCCCCCCCCCCCCCCGCTCCCGGCCTCTCTCCCCGGCTCGCCCATGAAGATGCCCTTGCAAAGGGCTCTGGTGGTCCTGGCCCTGCTGAACTTTGCCACGGTCAGCCTTTCTCTGTCCACTTGCACCACCTTGGACTTCAGCCAAATCAAGAAGAAGCGCGTGGAAGCCATTAGGGGACAGATCTTGAGCAAGCTCAGGCTCACGAGTCCCCCTGAGCCATCGGTGATGACCCACGTCCCCTACCAGATCCTGGCCCTGTACAACAGCACCAGGGATCTGCTGGAGGAGAGGGAGGACGGCTGCACTCAGGAAAACACCGAGTGGGAGTACTATGCCAAAGAAATCCATAAATTCGACATGATCCAGGGGCTGGCGGAACACAGTAAGTTTGAGTTTTCATGGGGGTGTCTGCTCTAGAGGGTCTGAATGGGAGTAGGGAGTCCCACCAAGGGGGGCCCGGTGGTGGCCACACAGCAGGGTCGCCTGGTCCACCCACACCAAGGGCAGGAGGCAGGATGCACAGTCAGGGTTGGAGAGGTGGGTGGGGAGGGAGACAGAGCCGTTCTGCTAAGACCCTGGCACTTCTGGGAGCCCGGCAGTCCTGGAGCTGAGCGGCTTGCCGAACTCACATCCCATCCTTGGCTGATTTTAACTCGGAATTGCATGGTGTCGTCCCGTTAACATATGTGCTCGGTCGCACATGAGCACGGACCGGTGACTGTAGGCATCTAGGTGTCAGAAAGGGGCAGGGCCGCACTCTCTCTCAAGCCCTACAGTGAGTTCCAAGACTTGGGGAGATTCCGTCTTCTCCCTGCTTTTCACAACTCACTGCGACACGTGTCCGGTTCAGTGTTTCCAGTTTTGGGGGAAGGAGAGCTACACATGAATGTATGTCACGCTTCTGAGGCCCAGGCAAGAGGCATCGTCTTGCTGTCTGGATCCTTCAGTCTCCGCCACACACGTGACCCACGTGAGCTGCGGGCATGGGGGAAGGGCGCACACCTCTGTCCACACGGACGTGTGCTTTATGGCAATGGATAGCCTGGATGTGTACAGTAGGTAAATGCATGTGTCAAATGGGTGCCTTCTCAGTCTGTGGGCATGGGAAGGCGGGGCTGTGGCTCTCACGTGTAGATGGTCGCTGGTGGCCCTTTTGTGTCTGCGTATCCTGGGAAGGGTGGGTGGGTGGGAGGTGTGGCTGTGGGTGCAGAAGGGACGTGGGTCAGGGAGTGTGTCCTCCCAGGAGGCTCCCGTCAGTGCCGAGGAGCTGGGGCAAGGGAGCCATAGTCAGGGAGCCGTGGTCAGGCAGGGGGCAGCAAACCCTGGCACAATGAGCAGATGCCACACAGGATGTCGTGGGGATGGGCAGGGCCCAGTGGGACACGGGCAATGCCAAGGAGGCTTGCAGGTGCAAACAGGAAGCAGGCCCAGACTCTCTGCAGCTGTTGGAGGTGACACAGAGGCTGAGCAGACACAGCCTGGGCCCGCCCTGCAGCTGGTCAGGTGCTGAGCCAACCCTGGAGAGGCAGACACACAAGGCACACTGCTTATAAAGAAGACAGTGGGCAGATGCATACGCCCAACAGATGCTGAGCCAGAGCAGAGAGCCATCATCAGAAGCTTAGGTTAGGGGAGCCTGTCCTGAAGTGGAGAAGGTGGCAGAGGTGGTGCTGGGTCTGTGGTGGGGCACTCACGGGGTCTCCGTGCCAGAGCCTCTGCTGAGAGGGGATGAGAACGCATTCCAGTCCCCATTTTGTCACTCTCAGCCCCCTCCCTCACCAGTGAGCAGGCACTGGGCAGGAAGTGCTGGCAGGAGCTGGGGCAAGGTGCAGGAATGCCCAGAGAGCTGAGAGCAGGAAGGAGTCACTTCCTGGGATGCAGGAGAAAGGGCACAGAGCTGAGAGATGAGGGGACTGCATCAGTTAAGTAATTTTCCCCAAAAGATCAGGGACCCTCACCTAGACCTTCTGCCTGCGGAAGGCACGCTGTGAAGCACTAATGCAAATGTGCAGAACACACATCTGTAAGTCCTACCTTTAACCTGTAAGCTCCTATAGAATTTTGATTAATAGCATGAATGAATCACATGCTGGGCCAAGCAGAAGGGCATAGGAGCTATTCTCTTAGTAACCCTGGGGGCAGATTGCAGAGCACTGAACTGAGTGCCTTCTTTCTTTGCTCTGCCTTATTTTATGGCCAGGGGATTCACATTGCTCCAAACTTCCCCCAAATTCAGCGAAAGTTTAAAAAAATAAAATTATATATATATATATATATATATATATATATATATATATATATATATAAATCAATATTGCTTATTGATTTTAGAGAGAAAGGGAGAGATAGAAACATCAATGATAAGAAAGAATCATTAATTTACTACCTCCTGCACGCCCCCTTCCCCCCTACCCCATTGGGGATTGAGCCTGAAACCTGGAGAATGTGACCCAATCCGCAATCAAACCTTGACCTCCTGGTTCATAGGTCAATACTCAACCACTGAGCCACACCGGCAGAGCAAAGGGTTTTTCTTTATCTAATGAAGAGTCTCAAGCAGACTATGCAAGTGCACCGCATTGAAGCTAGTCAGGTTACCTCCCTGAGCCTCAGTTTCCTCAGCTGTAAAGTCAGAGATAATCTCTAAAGTCCTTTTGAGCTGAAACAATTTTTATGGTTCCATCTGGGATGATTCAACATAAGTCTCCGCCAGAGAGTGAAGGCAAGACTGTAATCCCTTTTATAATTCTCCAGGACTTTGCTATGGGAAGTGGGTTGAGATTTTCTCTGACCCGCTGTTGGGGAAGAAGTGGCTTTCTCAGTTCCTTGGTTACCCGTGTTATCAAGATATCCCCAGGGTTGTGTCATTTTGTCTCCTGCCTTCTAATTACCTCTGTCTAGTGGGAGACTCTTATTTTCATCCAAGGGCGGTGCTAAAACGGCTAGCCAAGCCCAGAGTCGCTGAGAAAACTTGGGCTTTTTTAGCCTTTCTTTTCTCTTGGCTGCTACACTTAGATTGTGTTCATTCTGAAAATGAAAAGATGTATCCAGAGAACTCATTTGTTCTAGTGTAAGGTGAGCAGACGTCCCGCTTTTGGCGGGAGAGTCCCGATTTTTAACAATTTGTCCCGCCTCCTGAGGCGTTTCTAAAAAGTCCCCATTTTTGTCCAAAAATCGGCACTTTTTTAAAATGCCGCGGGACAAAATCGGGACTGTCCCGCCAAAAGCGGGATGTCTGCTCACCTTATTTTAGTGCCAATGCCCTTCTCCCCCAACCAAGTCAGTATTTGTTCTTATGCAGTCCAGAGGATAGGTGAGTGGGGAGGCTGGATTCCCAGGCCCACCATTACAGAATCAGAATCTCTGGCTATTCTGTATTGTCAAACTTCCTATTGCTTCGTAAACTCGCAGAAGCGGAAGGCTCCATGAGCTAGGGCACAACCTTCCCTAAGAGGGGCTGCACATAGGAGTGCCCACAGAGGCTGGGCAGTTAATGCCAATGACCCAGCAGAAAAGTCACAGCCCAAGCGTCATGGCAGACTGCACAGGTCTCAGGTCATGGAGAGATGAGAGTGCATAGGGAAGGTGGGTGGCTAGGTAGTGGTGGGGGGTCTGGAGGGCACACACCCATTAAGAAGGGGTACCCAGCTGAAACTGTTTTGGCTCAGTGGATAGAGCGTTGGCCTGTGGACAAGAAGGTCCTGGGTTCGATTCTGGTCAAGGGCATGTGCCTTGGTTGCAGGCACATCCCCAGTGGGAGGTGTGCAGGAGACAGCTGATCGGTGTTTCTCTCTCATCAATATTTCTAACTCTATTCCTCTCTCTTCCTCTCTGTAAAAAAAAACAATAATATATATATATAGATAGATAGATAGATAGATAGATAGAAAGAAAAGAAAAGGAAAGGAAAGGAAAGGAAAGAAAAGAAAGAAAAGAAAAAAAGAAAAGAAAAGAAAAGAAAAGAAAAAAGAAGGGGTACCCACAGCTCAGTTTGGGCTGAGTTTTGCAGTTAGGACTCTAGTCCAGCTTGACTAGAACATTTCCCAGAACAGCAGAAAATCTGCATCTTTCTGTAAACTTTTCCAACTTTTAACACTAGCTTAAAATGCTTATTGTCTTCTTACTCAAAAATTTAAAAAAAATGATGCATTGGCCAAACAACATGTCTAATACATTTAAAGGTTAATCCATTGAAAGGTTAAACCATTAAAGCTGTGGTTTCTCAAACTTCCACAACATCTGGAAGCCATGGCACCCTTTGCAAAGCACTATAAACTGTGGTTCTCAACCCTGGCTACACATTAGAATCATCTGGAAATCTTAAAAAAAAAAAAAAAAGAAAAGAAAAGAAAGCAAGCAAGCTCTGGACCCACCTACGCTTCAATGTAGTGAGAATCTGTATCGGGGAGTGGGTCCAGGCAGCATCTGTTTTTAAAGGTCTCCAGGTGATCATAACGCACTGCAGGGATAAAGAAGCTCGGCCACACTGATATATGTAGTCCGGTCACTGGAACCGGCAGTACTTTTCCTAGCAGAGATGATGTATACAAGCAAAGGCACAGCTATGAGCCCAGGTGTCTGCAAACATTTCAAATGGCATGGCCCAAAACCACAGTCAGCTGTTTCCAGGTTTTTCCATGAATACTCTCATAAATGTTTTTTTTTTCTTCTTGTTTTTCTCTCAAAAGAGAAAATGGCAGCCATCGATCTATATAGTTTGTGCGTAATGGAAAAAGCTGGTCATGATTTAATTTGTAAAGGTCAGCCCTCTCGCCCAGCTCTCAGGAATACTAGTGTTCTGCAGAAGCAGGAGTTTGGCCACAAAGCTGACTGGGAATTGGCTCTTGTCGGAAGCACAGGTTGGCATCCATAGACCCATTTTGTGGAACCCTGCCCCCTTTTGTTGGTGAAACCATCTCTCTACTGGATGACCTCTCAGGAGACTTCAGAGTGTCTGCTTCAATAAAAGATATCAGAGGACCTGGTTCAAATCCCCCGTCTGCCACCTATTGGCTGAGTGACCTTGCAGAAGTCATTGTTCTTTTCTGATGCTCCCTTTTCTCAATTGTAAAATGGTAAATTTTACTTATTCTCATTCTCCTCAAAGATTGTTAGAGGGTCAACTGAGTTAATACAAGTTCTGTGCAATGCAAGGTTGTGCTATTACACTTTGGTTACTTATTTACACTCTGACTTATTCCACAAATGATTTAAACATCATTATTATTCAGTGAATTTAATGGTCAAGAAGATGATCACATTTCCTTTTCTCTCCCAGGAAGTTCTTTTTACATCAATAACAATTGTGCCTGAGCTCTGCTTATTAGTGTCAATCTGCTCCAGTGTGACCTGGCTAAGACCCCTTTGGACATCCATTTCTTTATCTGAAGGGAGACAACTCCCTGACATCTGATCTAACTGTTAGAAATCTGTAGGTTCCAGTGATTAAAAAAAAAAAAAAAGTTACCTTCTTACCTCCTTGAAATTCCCAACAAGAGGAGTCAGTCCTTCTTAGGGAACAGATATCTAATTGATGGGCTGGAAGAAATCAAGGAGGGATGGTCAGTAGGGTGTCTTGAAGACTCTCTTAGCTCCTTGCTCCCCCATCTCCTGGCTACCCGTTGTCTGGACTCCTCACTGGCACGTGCCATTTTTCTGTTCCCCTTTTCCTTTTTATGGCAACACACACATTGCATTGACATATCCTTTCCTCCCTCCTTCAATAGTTCCTGGAGGTGCTATTATAACTGAAGTCATGTTGATGACAGCTCCCTCCAGAACCAAGGATGTCAGTACTCAAGAGGGTTGCCGGTCCAAGTAGCTTCTCCATGTCTGGAGGGTTATAATCTTGCAAACTTAAAATTTAAATTGCCATCATGAGTCCTCTTTTCGGTTTTCAGGGCATACTTGGCGGGATTTGTTCTTTCAAAGCCAATTATTGATATTAATCAGGGCTTCATTAGGCGGCATTCACACATTTGTTTTTCTAACATCTGTTCCATTAGTTTCCTAAGAACCAGTGTCAGGCCCACCAGATGGCAGTTTCCAGAAACGCTCACTCATCCTTTCCTAAAGATCAGTAGCGCATTTGCTCATTTCCAGGCCTCTGATCCTTCCCGCTTTGTCGTGACTTCCTAAACCACCCCTCGGGTGATTATGAGCTCATTCCAGTCATGTCCATTATGTGTGGAATCTGGGTCTCTGAGCTTGAGTTTCAAGTTCTGTGACCATTTGTGCAGAAAGTTTTTCTCTGGGTGTTAATGCTGCTCAGAGCTTGAGGTTGTCAAGTGTGTACAGGAGAAAAGATAAGATCTTTCTTTTATCTGGCTGTCAGGGGTGGGGAAGAGCATTCACTGCTTTTAGTCTCATGAACAGGGACTAAGAGGCCGTGGGGTGATGGAGGCTGGTATAGCAGGGACAGTTAAGAAAAGAAACTCCTAGAGAGAAAGGAGCCATGGGGATGGACCAGCTTGGTCTGAAGAAACATTAAGCCCCTGTTTGTCTGCCAGGCAGGAGATGTGGGCCCTTTGCCAGACCAATGTTGCCTCATTAGGTCTGAAACCCGCTGTGGGTTATGTCGCTGAACTGCTCTGACACTTTCCATGTCTCCCTACTGTTAATGAGATAAAATCCAACCCCTCGGTCTGATATTTCAGCCTCCCTGCATGTGGCTCCCAATCTACTGTCTTAACTGGATCTCATTTGCTCCAGTGCGGCTGCTTGCGGTCACTCTTACTCACCTGCATTTCCTCCCCATCCTGCCTTTGTTTCCAGCAGACCTTACTCGTGAAATTTCTTTCCTCTCCACCTTCAAACTCTCTCCTCCTGCAGGACCCAACTCAAATGTCTCTTCTTCTATGAAGTGTTCTTTGCTTTCTCCCTCCTCTGATCTCTTTGCAGTATCTTGGGCTTCTCTGCAAGCCCTCAACACTTTCCCTCTGGTCCCGTTATTTGGGCCCATGTGTTAATGATCTCCCCTGTATACTAACCTCCTTGAAGGCAGGGGCCATGTCTTATCATTTTTTGTGTCTGGCCAGTGTGGCTCAGCAGTTGATCATTGACCTATGAACCAGGAGGTCACAGTTCAATTCCTGGTCAGGACACATGCCTTGGTTTCCTGCTCAATCCCCCAATGTGGAGTGTGCAGAAGGCAGCCAATCAACTATTTTCTCTTATCTCCTTTCCTCTCTGAAATCAATAAAAATATTTTTAATCCTATATAATAAAGGTATAATATGTAAATTGACCATCACTCCAACACACAAGGTGACCGCCCTCATGTGGTCAAAAATGGCTGCCCCCACATGGACACAAGATGGTTACCACAAGATGGCCGGCAGGGGAGGGCAGTTGGAGGCGATTAGGCCTGCAGGAGGACAGTTAAGGGTGACCAGGTCAGTAGGGGAGGGTAGTTAGGGATGACCAGGCTGGCAAGGGAGGGCAGTTAGGGGTGACTGGGTCAGCAGGGGTGGGCAGTTAGGGGCAATTGGACTGGCAGGGGAGTGGTTAGGGAGTGATCAGGCTGGCAGGCAGAAGTGGTTAGGGGCTATCAGGCAGATGGGCAGGCGAGCAGTTGCGAGCCAGCAGTCATAGATTATGAGAGCGATGTCTAACTGCTCCCCTGGAATCAGGCCTAAATGAGCAGTTGGATATCCCTCGAGGGGTCCCAGATTGGAGTGGGTGCAGGCTAGACTGAGGTACACACATCTACCCACACCCCACACACACCCCAAGCACTAATTTTGTGTACTGGGCCTGTAGTAATAAAACAAATGAATGAAAAAATACATGAAGGAATGAACCCGCTGGCTATGAGATGATTAAACTATAGGAGGGACAGCTGAGGTCTCCTGAGAATCTGTATTTTCTAAAA
Organism: Pipistrellus kuhlii; assembly: GCF_014108245.1. Classification (NCBI taxonomy): domain Eukaryota; kingdom Metazoa; phylum Chordata; class Mammalia; order Chiroptera; family Vespertilionidae; genus Pipistrellus; species Pipistrellus kuhlii. The sequence goes on from NW_023425404.1 coordinate 10,928,710, forward strand.
GATAAGAAGGGCAGGCCAGAAAGCAAGCTGGAGATGATGTTAAGGCAATGGGAGGAAGGTGATTACAGTTGACTGGCCTGCCTTCTGTGCCATGTCCGGGGGCTCAGGAGCCTCTCTGCTCCTCTCTCAGGTCTGTGTGTGATTCCAGGGCCACCGAGGATCTTCCTCCTATCTGCATGTTTAGGTCTGAGGCCTCAAGCCTCCAGAAAGGTCACAGGTGGGACCTTGGCCCCTTGGCGAGTGTCTGTTGCTATCACATTGCTCCCGTGGTCTCACTCCTGATGCTCCCCTCCCGCTGCTTTGTCTCCTAGGTGAGTTGGCTGTCTGCCCCAAAGGAATTACCTGCAAGGTTTTCCGCTTCAACGTGTCTTCAGTGGAGAAAAATGGAGCCAACCTGTTCCGAGCAGAATTTCGTGTGTTGAGGGTGCCCAACCCCAGCTCCAAGCGCAACGAGCAGAGGATCGAGCTCTTTCAGGTGAGCCCCCTCCCAGAACAGAAGCCAACCTGGTGGGAAGCCCAGGCAGACCTGAGTAGGAATCCTGCCTCTCCGAGCCTTCGCTTCTGTGTGCCACTAAGAGGACTGAGCGTTACTTTAGTCAGTAGTGGTGTCGAACTCAATCAGAGAAGGGGCCAAAATCTAAAATCCAGCCTAAATCGCGGGCCGAATGGTTTACTGAACAGTCATAAACTGTCATTGTGATGGAAACGCAGCAGAGTGCAGTGATGACAGCGCGATGCGGGCCACATTGCAAGGCCTGGCGGGACGGATTTGGCCCGCGGGCCTTGTGTTTGACACGTGCTTTAGTGCTCAAAGCAGCATTCAGAAACGTGCTTTCCTCTTGCTCCCCTCACCTGCCCTGCACTGTGACACAGCCTGTGGGACTCTGTCCGGGCCTTGGGATCCTACCTCTGTCTCTGTCCTGCAGATACTCCGTCCAGATGAGCACATCGCCAAGCAACGCTACATTGGCGGCAAGAACCTGCCCACGCGGGGCACCACCGAGTGGCTGTCTTTTGACGTCACTGACACTGTGCGTGAATGGCTCTCTCGAAGAGGTAGGTTGGCTCTGAGAATAAGCGTTTTGAAAGGAGCCTATGGCCCTTTTATCCTTCATGAAACAGAGGGGAGAATACAAAATGAGGGGAGTAATGGATCTGGGTTTAAGACTTAGCTTTGCCACTGACTCCCTGTGTGTTCTTCCTTTATTCACTCACCTCGTATTTATTAACTCCTCACACTGCGCCAGGTCCTGGATTCAGCAGTGAACAAGACAGGTGAGACCCCAGATCCTATGGGGCATTGGTTCTGGTGGGAGAGACACATAATACACGAATAAACGTATTGACAAGGAAGAACTTCAGAGAGTGATAAGCACCACGAAGAACAGAAAATGGGCAATGTGACAATGACTGGGTGGGATCCAACATAGGATGCTCAGGGAGGGTCTCTAAGAAGAGGGAATTTGTGCCCTGAGGTCTGAGTGAGGAGAAGGAACCAGCCTGGGAGAGTCAGGATAAAGGATGTTCTAAGAAAAGCAAACAGCAAGGCCCAGGCCCCCGGGCGAGAACAAGCTTGATTTGTTCTAGTGGCAGCAGACAGACTGGCATGGCTGGAGCCGAGTGGGCTGGGGTCAGAGAGGTAGCTGGGGCCGTACGGACCTGTCAGGCCATGGTCAGGTTTAAGTACTTATTCCAAGTGTGATGAGCTATCCTAGGAGGGTTAGAAGCAGGGCTGGGGATACGGGGTGAGGTGATTTGGTTTACATACCCCTCTGGTTGCCCTGAGGTCAAGGGAAAAGCAGGAATGCCAGTTAGGGCCTGACAGCAGTCTGAATGAGAGCAATAGGCACTTTGACTAGGCATAGCAGGGGGTATGGAGATGGTGTGGATTTATTCTATATTTTGGAGGAGAAGCCAGTAGGACAGGCGGATTGCGTGTGGTGTATAAGGACAGAGAAGGAGCCTAGAGCAGTAGCAAACTGAGGCTCTCGAGCCACATGTGGCTCTCTGGCCCCTTGAGTCTTTAGCAAAGGCCAGCTTAGGGATACCCTAATTAAGTTAATAACAATGTCCCTACCTATCCTGTTTCCCTGAAAATAAGACAGTGTCTTATATTAATTTTTGCTCCCAAAGATGCAGTAGGTCTTATTTTCAGGGGATGTCTTATTTTTCCATGAAGAAGAATACGGTACACATTTATTGTTAAATGAAAATAAAGGAAATTTATTACCTGTCTACGGTCAGGTAGTATGGTGGTTGTCAACACAAACCAGACAAACTGTGAATCCTACTGTATTAAGAATTTACTCATTTATTCAATGACAATCATGTCATCTTCTTGAACATCATCATAACAATCCAATTCCTGAATTTCCTGGTGAATTTCTTGTGACTCCATTTCTTTCAGAATCAGTGGACCAAATCTCTGATGTTTAGCCTAGGGGGGCCCTTATTTTCGGGGGGATGCCTTATATTTCACTCAGAAGGAAACATGTAAGTAGGTCTTATTTTCGGGAAAACACGGTATATAGTTTAAGCTTAAAAATTTTGGCTCTCAAAAGAAATTTCAATCGTTGTACTATTGATATTTGGTTCTGTTGACTAATGAGTTTGCCGACCACTGGTCTAGGTGATTTCAAAGATGTTTGAACTGAACTAACACTTATTGAAATAGGAAGATTGGGAGAAGAGCATGTTTGAGGAAGGTTCTGTCTTGGCTCATTAACTTTGAAAGGCCTATTAGACATCTAAGCAGAGCTGTTCGAATTTTACACGTCCCAAACGTCTCGCCCACTCGCTGTTCCCTCACCTGGAAAATAAGGCAATGGTTCCTTCCCTGATGTCACCACAGGCCCCACCATCCCCCGTCCCCCAAGAGTGAGGCTGGAAGTCCCGACTTAGCATGAGTGAGTCAGCTTGCTTTGCTCACTCACAGAACCTGCCTGGGCTCTGGGCATCTGAGTTTGCAGGTCCCCAACCAAGGGACATTACCTGGTGGCTGAGCTGGCAGATGGTGGGCTGGAGGCCCTGCCTCGGCTCCAAGGTCCCCGGAATCTGTCCTATCTCTCTTCCCGAGCACCAGGAGAACCACGTGGCTCAGCTGACAGCAGCACTGGTGGGAATTCTGACTCAGACAGCACTCCGCCTAGAGCCCGATGTGGCTGCAGAGAGAGGCCAGGGAAATGAATCTCTGCGCTTCCCTGCCTGATTTTGATCAGCTCCACCTGGATGTCTCTGACGCCCTGAAGGAGTTCTTATTTTCACAGCTGCAGAACTCAATGAGCAGCTTGCATTGAGAATGATTTCCATCCTTCTGGAGACATCAAAAAGATAATTTCGCAATAGAATCTATGGGTCCCCCACCCTCCAGCCCCACCGCTGCCAATTCTGAGCTTAGTTCTTCAGTGGAACCTTCCGTTCCCTCTCGGCAGATGCTGCCCGCCCCCTGCACAGACCTTGCCTTCTGTAGAGCTCAGGAGCCTCTTCCGAGTCTGTGGCCCCAAACAAGGCAACAAATGGAGCAGTTGGGGGTGTGGACTACTGAGGAAACTGAGTCACGTATCTATCTGCTGTTCCATTCATTTACCAAACATTGGACAGCCTACGATGTGCCTGATTCCCAGGCTGCCTTCTGGGTTCCAGACCTGGCTGGGGCTTTCTCCAGGGTTGGGGTCCCCTGAGCTATTGCTCTACCCCACCTGCATTTCGTCCACGTGCAGAGCCAGGCCTCCCCAGCAGTGGGGCAGGGAGCACGCCCAGCATCTGGGCCCTGGAAGGGTGGACACTGGGAACACAGGACCATTTTGCATCTCAGTGAGTGTGTGAGCATCCTCATTGGTGCTCTGTGTTGGCCTTCTTCTCTCTCTCTGTCTCTAACAATCAGGAGTGTAGCTCTGGCATCAGGCTGCCTGGGTTTGAATCTTGGCTCTACCACTTCCTGGTTGAGTACCTTGGACAAGGCATTACATTTCCCTAGGCCTCCGTGTCCTCTGTGTAACAAGGATAACAACAGTTCCCACTTTGTAGGATTATTATAAAGATTCAAACACAGCATGGAGGTCTCAAAGCATGCTCTCAGGGAGTCCAGGGATGCTGGTGATTATTGCCATCACTCTGAGCTCCCTGCCTAGACACAGGTCGGTCCAGCCAAGCCATCATCTCACACCTGCACCCTAACCCTGACTCTCCCCAGCACATCTGTCTGAACCTTGACTTTCCAACTAACAGAATCATAGAACTTGTCCGCTCCAGGTCCCTCTCAGCCTACCTTAACGATTCGGGATAGCAAGAAGTCTTATGTAACCCATTTCAGCTGCTCCAGCGCCTTCCTTCAGTGGCCTTAAACCAACAAGAGTCCACTCCTTTCACCTCCCTTCCCTTCCCGACCACGGCTGCTTCCGGATCAAAAGAGAGTCTCTAATTGTCAAACCCACCAGAACTGATGTGATACCAAACCCAGCCTGGTATCCCTGCCCAAAACTACTGGTTCAGTTAAATTTTTTTCACTTATTTTTCTTCCACTTTACTCAACTTTTTGTACTCATCTCCTTGCTTCCCCAATTTTAGTTATTAAAACACCTGATCCCAGAACTCCTAGGAGAAAGGGCCAGAACTGGCCCTCTTACTCCAGAATATCAGTCATCAAACCCAGCACCTCACAATTCCTGGGGCTTGTTCTCGCCAGCTCCTGCCATCTGGACGGTTGGCCATGGCCCTCTGCAGCTCTTCTGGCCCGATTTCACAACTGTCTCCACCAGCTGTTTGCTTTCTCCCAGTGAGCCATCCCACTTCAGACTTCCCAGTGAAGCAGAACGAGGATTCCCAAAGAAGCTTCCGAGGAACCTTTATCTGCTTGTGCCCTTGCTCCTTAAGGAAAATATAGCCAACTGTAATGTTCATTTTATCTCCTCTGGGATCTACCTCTTTATGGCAACAATCCCAGCCCTGGTAGAAATGCTGGCAGCTTCCACTCAGACTGATTCTGCCGCCTGTTTGCCACTGACCTTGCTCGGGCATGCTCCTGATTTAAGCTCAGACTCCACCACCTTCCTCCCATCTTGTGGCCCTTTACGTTGGGTCCTTTGGGATCACTGCCTCTCAGTCCCAGAGTTCTTCAAGTTTCCCCTTTCCTTGGCCTCTCCCAGCCCCTCTGCCTCTTCCCTTCAACCTTGGCTCGAGTACCACCTCTTTCAATAAGCAGCTAAACTCTAATTGTCATACCCATCAGAACTGGTCTTAGAGGGTGTGACTTTTTTATCTTCTGTCCTGCTCCTCTTTTTTTTTATGTTTTGATTTCAGAGAGAAAGAGAGAGACAGACAGAAACATCAATGATGAGAGGGAATCATTGATCGGCTGCCTTCTGCACACCTCCTACTGGGGATTGAGCCCACAACCCAGGCGTGTGCCCTGACCGGGAATTGAACCATGACCTCCTGGTTCATAGGTCGACACTCAACCACTGAGTCACACTGGCTGGGTGCTCCTTATTTTTTTTGCTTCCACGCAGGCATGTGACAATTTTTTCCTAATACCATCTTTTAAACATAGATGAATGTTGAAATTTTCCTTTCTGATCCCCACTAGTTACGCCTCCAGAAATCCATGGGGTGTGGCAGCATGAGTGGGAAGGTCTGTGCTGGCTTTGGCATCACTTTCTGTCTCCTGTGCCCCTCAGGACAGCCCTCTTCTGTCTGTGGCAGCAGAGACCCTGGCCCTCCGGTGCATGGGTGGGGCATACACATCTCGATCACACCAAGTGCTTTTCTCACCCACTCTGTGTCTTATTTTGCAGAGTCCAACTTAGGTCTGGGAATCAGCATTCACTGCCCGTGTCACACCTGTCAGCCCAATGGAGACATCCTGGAAAACATCCATGAGGTGATGGAAATCAAGTTCAAAGGTAACAGAGTGCACAGGACAGGAGACCCTTCCCAGACCCCGGGCAGAGGGACCAAGCTCCCTTGCAGAGATGGCCACTCTCCTGTACTCAAGTCATTATGCTTGGCCCCAAAGCAATGGGTGTGACTGTTAGTTTCTAGATGTAGAGCACACATTAGCATTTGGAAGACACTGTTCGGTTGGTCAGAGAAGTGAGATCTTGTGGGCGAGTGGCACCATCGCTCTGTGGTCAGTAAAATGGGGGTGCGAGGACCTCTTTCCCAGGGTTGCTATGCAAATTAAATGAGATAACAAGTGTATAACCCAGTGTCAGGAATGCTCAACAAATAATAGCTGTCTTCCCCTTCCCTAAAAGCAGTGGACGTTGGTGGCTGTGAATTGAGGGGTCCTGACTACCGAGCCTGCGGGTGTTACAGAGCCCACTGGATCCTTGCCCCGGCGGCACCTGGGTTTGAATTACGGCTTCAGGGCTCTGGGTGTTTGTGATGAGATGGTGAAAAAGTTGAGAGTCATTTCAGGTTTTCCAGTGTGTTTCTAAGGTGCTCAACCTAGACCAGCACTGGGTTTTCCTTCCCTGTCCCATTTTGGATAACAGGCACACCTGAAGCCAGGTGGTTTATCAAGGTCAAAGCAACCACACCAAAGCCTGAGGTCTGAGGCTTGTCTGGAAAATGGTGCTGGCCTGTTGGCTCCCTGCCTGGTCTCTGTTTCAGTGCCTTTTTTATTTTATTTTATTTTTATTATTTAAAAAATATATTTTATTGATTTTTTACAGAGAGGAAGGGAGAGGGATAGAAAATTAGGAACCTCGATCAGAGAGAAACATCGATCAGCTGCCTCCTGCACACCCCCTACTGGGTATGTGCCCGCAACCAAGGTACATGCCCTTGACTGGAATCGAACCTGGGACCCTTCAGTCTGCAGGCCGATGCTCTACCCACTGAGCCAAACAGGTTTCAGCTGTTTTTATTTTTATTTTTTAAGCCAAACATTTGACATCCTAATTACAGAACCTCAGAGCTCAGATCTTTGGAGTCTGTACCACCAGGTCAGGTCAGGACAAAATCCTTCCACTTCAGTTTTGTTCATAAAAGATCATCAGGGAAGGAAATTGGAAACCCAGGCCTCTTATTCATCTCAGGGCCCAGGTGCCCTTGTGTAAGGTCCAAGTCCCTCCAGCGACATATAAATTAACCCCCTGGGTCCTGTCCTGTGTGGAGATGGACCATCGCTGGCAGCTGTAATGTCCTTTCAGCTGAGACTCTTTCTAATCCAGTCTTCAGTCTTGACCTTTTCAGGTGAAATAGGTTTTCTTCCCAGAGTTTGCTTGCTAAGCTGATTATTGTGCACTCCGTTAGCGCCTCTGAGTTTTATAGTGAAAACATTTGAATGGGAACGATTATTCAGTCTTATTCCTCTGGCTTCTCTTCAAGATGTCTTACAATTGTGACACCTTAAGTTACAGCAGGAACTTCCGGGTGTCTTGACCAATTCTGATCATAAGAGGGAACTCACACCCACAAGAGTCCAAGTCCCAGAATCTAAACTAACAGCCCAGAGAAATGTGAGGTAGCTGCTCAGTGACAGATGTTTCACAGGTCCAGGAGCATTTCAGGAAAGGCTCACTGCGTCTTAAAAAAAAAGTCTTTATTGTTAGAAGTATTACCTTGCTCACCCTCAGTGCTCCACCCCCTTCCCCCACTTGTCCTTTTCCAGCCATTCCCATGCCCCCCCGAACCCCCAGCTCTCACCACCCCATTGTCTTTGTCCATGGGTTATGCATATATGCAATTAAGTTATTGGTTGATCTCTTCCCACCCACTCTCCCCTGACTTCCCTCAAGGCTCCATAGTCTGTTCAGATGTACACACACACACAGGAGGCATGAGAGGTCTGACCAGGGCTGTCTTGTGGGTTCCTCTGATACCGGTTCCCCCATTGAGTCTTTTCCTTCCTCACAGACCACACTGCCCTCCTCCTGGGCAGGGATGGGATGGGATGGGATGGGATGGGATGGGGTGAGAAGGCAGCCTCCACTCTGCCTTTCTTAGACAGGAGAGTGTCACCTTCCTTCCCTCCTATAGGCGTGGACAGTGAGGACGATTACGGCCGGGGAGACCTGGGATGCCTCAGGAAGCAGAAGGACCAGCACAACCCGCATCTCATCCTCATGATGATCCCCCCACACCGGCTGGACAACCCTGGCCAGGGCGGCCAGAGGAAGAAGCGGGCCCTGGACACCGATTACTGCTTTAAGTGAGCCTGGGCCGCTCAGGATCCATGAACTCTTGAGGCCACTTGGACTGGCACCTACTGTGGGCAGGCCTGGCTCAATGGAGGGCCCCTGAGGCTGTTCACAAATGTCTTCAGGAAAGAAGATTTACAAACCTTTCTGTCTCTCTGGGAGCCCCCCAGTTTCCTGCAGCCCAGCTCTGTGAGGCCAGGATGAAGTGCCAGGAGAGTGTGGGCTGAGCCTCACCTTAGTTCTCATGTTTAGTTTTTGTTTTTAATTTTTTTTTATTGATATCAAAGAGGAAGGGAGACAAAGAGAGAGACTGAAACATCAACGATGAGAAAGAATCATTGATTGGCTGGCTCCTTCATGCCCCACACTGGGGATCTAGCCCCCAATCTGGGCATGTGCCCTGGCCAGGAATCAAAGTGTGACCTCCTGGCTCAGAGGTCAGTGCTCAGCCACTGAACTACACTGGCCAGGCAGTTCTCCTGTTTCAGAGTACGTGCAGGGTGTGTTTGCCTCTGGGCAATGCTTGCAGGAATTCCCATGAGGGAAGTGCTCAGTTCCCTGTGAAGGGTCCAAGGATGATATGGGATAAGGGGAAACTGGACAGCTCCATTTGTGTCAGGCAATCTGAGCTCGAGAAATTAATGAACTAATTCAGACGTTGTTAGTAGCCTTAGTGAAGAGGTTACACAGAGCCTCTTTTCTTATTTAGGAGTCATTTAACTTCTTGTTTATAACGAAGGGCTGCTGGAGCATGCACAGCGGTTAGTAAAAGGTAGAAATGACCACATTCATGAGAAGGTCCGAAGGGTACGTGCTTCATGAATTTGGAGCTCATCTGCGGATGCAGGGGAGGTTTCAGAGGGTGTGGAATCCCAGCCTTGGAGGACCAGTGAGCGTGGGTGGGGCCATGGGAGGAGGAGGCACTTCCAGTAAAGGAAGGGGCATGAGTGGGTCAGTCTGGCTGGAGGGGAGGGTGCCTGGATAGAGCGGGGGGGGGGGGGGGGTGCGGGGGGGGGAATGACTCGGGAAGTTTTTAGCTCTAAAACCATGTCTTGTTAGGAGCAGTCGAATGAATGAGGGATGCTGAGCTTGGGGAACAGAAGGGGTAAGAGAGGCATGTGGTTGCCTCCAACTGTCTGAAGGCTGGTGTGTAGATTAGTCCTGTGTGGCGCGTAATCAGTTAGGAATGGATGCTCTTGGCTGCAGGGATTTCTTGTTCATAAGAGGCTGGCAGCAGCAGGCTCAGGGTTGATCTGGATGCTTAATTATGCCACCGGGGACACAGGCTTTCCTTCTCTCTTCAGTCTGCCACGCTTAACATGGTGCCTTGCTTTTCATGCTCTTGCTCATGGTCACAGTGTCTGCTGGAGCTCCAGGTAGCTTGTGTGTGCTGACGACAAGAAAAGAGAAGAGGCAGAGCTAGTAGTGTTCCTCTTCTATCTGCAACTTTTATATGGAATCAAATATATATATATATATTTTGCCAGAATTGGCCCTCATCCCCTGCATGCTTCTCCTTATGTCTGGTCATTGCTGTTACATGACCACCCCCATCTGCAAGGGAGGCCAGGAAAACAAGTATCTGGTGTTCTAGACTCTGTCATGGGAAGCAGCAAGAGAAGGGGGTTAGGAATGAAAAGATAATAAAGAATGTCTGCCACCCTCAGAACCCACAAGAAGCCAGGTTTTGGCCTTGGAAACAGCAAGTCCTAGGTCTCAGCAGATACTGAAGTAAGACTAGCTCCCACCTGCCAAGGGTACTGCCCAATGGGCTTCTGCAGGCAGCAGAACTGATATGTCCTGATGATCACATTGGGGGGTGAGGGGGTAGGAATCGTGAGTCTGATCATAGAAGGACATGCCTCATTTTGATTCAATGGCCTTGAGATGTAATCTAAGCAGTCTTCTCCCACAGTACATAAACTGAGTGAGCTTAAAGGTCATTTCTGGCTGGGTGCACAGTAGGAAGGTAATCAAATCAACCTCCACTGAGCTGAGTTGGCTGATAACATTCAGTGCTTGGTTTTCTGTGGAGCGATTTATGTCTCTGCTTTGATTCATAAAGTAAAAAGGAGCAGGGCCCCCTCTGTCTTTTTGCTCTTATTTATCATCTATATCTGCTCGGTATGTCCCTGGGACCAGGGTCTTTAACAGAAAACTCTGTTAAAGTCTATAAGGCTCCTTGCACTTGAATCCCAGGTTCCATCGATTAGACCCCGTCTTAGGATGACCAGGAGGGACTCCAAGTGGAAAGATGAGGGCTGCTTGTGAAGTTGTTCATGTCAGTGGCTTGCTTTTAGGTCGGGTTTCTGTAATGTGTTTTGTGTTGCAGCAATGTGGAAGAGAACTGCTGTGTGCGCCCTCTCTACATCGACTTCCACCAGGATCTGGGCTGGAAATGGATCCAGGAACCCAAGGGCTACGACGCCAACTTCTGCTCAGGCCCTTGCCCCCACTTCCACATGGCCGACGCAAACCACAGCAAGGTACGTATGGAGGGGGCTCAGGCCCCAGGGAGCGCCAGGGCTGAGTGGACCAGGCACCTGTTTGAAATTGATGCATGAAGGACTGAATGCCAAGTGAGGGAACGATGAGCTGGAGCGAGTCAAATCCCTTCCCTGAAGGTTTTGATCTTGGCACTCTGGCTCAACTCTACTCAGGCACATTCTCCCCTTCATAATTACTTACATAGTTTTGGCCTGGCTTTTCATCTTCTCTGTCTAAAGCGTTTCTATTGTTCTGGAATGAATTTGCTCCATGCCACCCTGTATGTCAGAGATGTGTGCGCCTGGCTGGCAGGTGATGTGGGCAGAATGGCTTCCGCCACCACCTGAAGAACTCTGGTAATTCCAGCCTCCTGACTGTAGAAAAGTTACTTAGGAAGATGAGGTAAAGCATGCAGAAGCAGCTAACTGAAACAACAGGAAGAAAAGGGGAGAGGGGGAGGGGAGTCCAGGACCCTGAAACCAGCTTATTTTTCCCTGGTGGGTGGGGTTAGGGGAATAAAACCAGGGCAGAAATTCACAAGGCACTTTCCTTACAGCTCATTGTCACTACATCTAGTCTGGCAATTACCAAATGGCAAGGTTTTGTGAAGTCTATTTCTCACCAAAGTGGCCAATTAGAACTGGGAAGACCAATATAGGAGTGTTTTCTTCACAGAGAGAGAGGATTCCACGACCAATGTCAAGTCCCCCATAGCTGTTAATGTGTCAAACTGTTAACGAGCAGGTGCAGATGCTCTCCATTCCTGCTCCGTGGATGAACGGGACTGGTCACTCACGCCAACTGGACGCATGTCCGTGGTGTTGACCACGTGCTCGGTCTCTGGAGCAGCCCCAGATGGCGTGGAGGGTCTCAGGCCTGAGGCCTTGCTTTCCAGCTTCTAAGTGATGTCTCCTCCCCAGGTGCTGGGTGTGTACACCTTCTTGAACCCCGAAGCCTCTGCATCGCCTTGCTGTGTGCCCCATGACTTGGAGCCCCTGACCATCCTGTACTATATCGGGAATAACTCCAAGGTGCAAAGTTTCTCTAACATGGTGGTGAAGTCCTGTAAGTGCAGCTGAGGCCCCGCCCGCAGCCCGGGGAGCAGAGAGAGAACTGCCACAGCCGGCCTGCCTGCTCCTCGGGAAACACAAAAGCAACAGACCTCACCTGGAAGCCTAGAGCCCACAAGCTGCAGCGTCGGGCAAATGGCCGAGACGGAGGCTCCCTTCTGGAGCGTTCCTTTCTTGTTGGCTCTGAGAATCACTGTGGCAAAGAAAGTGTGGGTCTGGTTAGGGGAAGGCCGAACTCTTCAGAACACACAGATGTTTCTGGGACGTGGACAGGTGGTGGGACGGTGGAAGAGGGATGGCGAGCGGACAGTGGTGTGGCAATGGGGTTGGGGAGACGGGGAGGAGAAGAGGCAGAGTGTGGCCGGGACAGGGCCAGGCCGGAAGACATGTCTGATCGAGGTCAGATTTGCTCATTGCTGCCCCACGTCGGCTCTAGGGAATCTGGATCACGTTATGCATGGCAAGCATTTCACTTCCGACAGGTTACCAAAACATGGTCCCCAGTGTTGTCTCTCATATGACCTGGGATGAAGAATGAAATCTGTTAATTTTGCAAACTGTCCTCTGGACACCCATCAGCATCAAGGGGCATTGCAGGGAAAGCGGCCCGGTAATGCAGATCCCGGCCCTCAGCTCCACGGGGCCCTAGGGGGACATTGAACTCAGAAGCAGAAGGTGCAAAGCGACCCTGCTCCTGTCTGCCCTCTGGGTCCCTCCTCTCAGCTTCTTCTCTGGTGGCATTTCCCCTGGGACATTTGGCTAGACACCTTCCAGGTCAGGGTACACATCCGAGATGGGGGTGCGTGCAGCCCTGGGGGCATTATGGGCTTCCCCCTGCCCTGGGCCGTGTTCACCTGGTGTTCCTGGAAGCAGGTGCTATGTGTGGGGCACGCGGGTAGCTCACTCGTGTGCCACGCAATGACTCGGCCCAGACGCGTAGACTGAGGTATAAAGACAAATACAAATATTAATCTCGAAATCTTTGTATAAATAAAAAAATTTTGGGGAACCTTGGATCGTTTCCTCTTCTGGAAGATTGTTTTTAGGACAGTAAAAGCCTTATTCTAAAGTGTAAGTCTGAGTCGATAGTTCAATCGTACTATCGACATTTGGCTGTTGACTAATGAGTTTGCCGACCACGGGCTTAGTGTGATCAGCCTGTACGTGGCTCATGAAGCCGCCTTCCCCCGTCTGAGAGACCGCACTCTTGTGTTCCGCTTTCTTCAGTGCGTAACATTCTCAGACACCCAGAGGAAGTGGCTCAGACTTGCAGACATTACACTGTATGAATTTGACCTCCGTTTAACTGTGGGCAAAAGCACTTGGGATGGGCTTGCATATGGAAATGCGTTCATTTGTACATTCACTGTAAGTGGCCAACATCATCCATTTTGAAAATCTCATCTCAACATCCAAATCAATGGAGAGTTAGAGACACTGCCTGTGGCAAATTGCCTGAGAATAAGCGGCCACTTCTGCCATCAGAGGAAGCCTAGGCAGAGCCCAGCAGGGGCCCCTTCTCAGACCAGGGGCCTCTTGCCAGGGGCTCGGGGATGGGAGGGGACCGAAAAAGCGCAACTCAGGAGCTCTCCGTGGGTCACAGAGCCCGGGCTGCACAGAGTCCGTCCTGCCACCGATGTCCACCTGAAGCAGCCTTGTGCAGGGTGAGGCACACGCTCCTCTGTGGAAATCGCTTTGCCTCTGGTGAAATCAGTCTAGCCTAGGCTAAATTTCTCAGGTCGAAGGATGTGGAGGATGCTGGTGGGTGTGCATCTTGCTCCTTCTGGAGATCTCCCATTTTGAGCTCCTGAGTTTGCACAGCTGGACCTTTTCCTGCGTTGTCCGTGCCCAGCAATGCCAAGTGCTTCTCTCCCAGCCTTCATTCCATGTGGCATCATTTACTCCCACTGTACTCAGATACTCAGCCCCGCCCCCCCCACCCCCGCCCTATAAACATGGCAGGTAGACTGATACAATTCTGGCAGGTGGACTGTGTTCCTTACCCACGGGAGCCAGTGGAGCTAGAAGGGGTGTAACACACCCAGCCCTTTGGCTGTAGCCATTGCTATCCCAACTTTCAGTCTACTCACCCGTGGCTGTCATTCTCAGACTTCAGTGGGTGTGAGAATGACCCGTGTTTATTTAAACCATACAATTCCAGGCTGCAACTCCAGGGATGTCTTTAGGCCTGGGGCAGGGTCCATGCTGCCTAAAACTACATTTTGAGACACAGTGTGTTATATCTGACATCGTCGGTCCTTACCTGAGGCTTACATAAGAGGGAAATAATCTCTGCGGTCCTACAATAAACTTTCCTTATTATCCAACCCCACAGGACATCACTAAAACATTGGGCTGTGGTTCATCCTAATGCACCAAGGCAATGTGATGTGTTTCCTGAAGTATTCCAAAGAAAGCAGCACACACTGGGATTCCAATGTTCCTTTTCTGTTGGAGCTCTGCTCTGACGTAATCAGCAGATACAAATACGGGCAGGGGCCTGGCATCCACCCTCCCCGGTGCACATCACTTACGGGCACTACAGAGTTCTGAGCCATTGTCTGTCCATCTGCAAAATATACGCTTGTTCTGGAGGACGGGGAGGAGGGGCCCTGGAAATAACACTGCTGTGGGAGGGGATCTTGTGATCTGTCTGGTCTACTACGACACCTGCCTTCCCAACGCCAGCAGGGGACTATGAAGGATTTCTATCTAATTTGTCTCCCAACTCAATTCACAACCAAGTTAGCAAACAGCTAAGGTGGCCCTCGGACTTTGAACCAAGAGAGGTCTAGAACCAGTAAAAATGGCTTGAGTTCACCTGCCTAACTGAAGGGAGTCTGTTCCTTAAGTGATCAGCACTGTGAGTGCAGGAAGAAATCAGCTGGAGATTCAATTCTGATTAGTCACCGAGGGCAATTCCAAACACTCTCATGGTTCCAAAAGCTTTTACTGAGCCCACACCCTCTTGTCCTTTCTCACAAGACCCATATGGCGAGTCTCCCAAACACCTGATTTCCCAATTCTAAGCGCCAGCAGGGGACTAATTAGGCATTCTCTTTTGTCTCCAAACCACTGACAACCAATCAGCAAACAGCTAAGGTGGCCCTCAGACACTGTACCAACCGGAAGTCCCAGGAACATCTGGAACAGTCTCTCTTTTCTCTTGCAACTGACAGACCGCATTCTTTACAGGCAGGCAAAGGGCTTCATTCAGTGTGTCCAAACCTTGGTTCCCATTCATTGTGAAAGGCACCAAATGTTCCTTTCCTCTCTGCTTCTTTGGGTGTCCTTTTCTTTTGGGGTTTCAATGCTGAGTCTACAGCACATTGTTGGAGATGCCCCAGGCACTGGGTTCTCACTCAATACCTCCCCAGGCAGCTGAGTCAATCCTTTGGTGGGCCTGCCACCTTTTCTCCAGCAGAAGCCAGAGAGAAGACCTGCAGAGATGAGGGAGTGAAAGTGCAGAGGACAGGTGGGTAGGAGGCCACCAGGCCTGCGTCGCTGTAAACGGGTTGTCTGGCTCGCATGCCAGGGGAGGACCTGTGTGTCCTGGTCTGATCACGGAGACATTGGCACAGACCAGCCTCCCAGGGGCAGGAGTAGCCTGGACCCACCGCCTGCTGAAACCAAGAATAAGAATAAACCACCTCTTTATCGCCCACATTTCCAAAAATGAAGGTTTAAAATTTTCCCAGCAATGACACAAAATGAGAAGGTGATCCCACCATTTTAGTCTCGTTGGTGAATCCTGATGGATGGGAAATTAGTCAATGGAAAAAAAAAGAAAATAAAAATAGAATTACTTTATTAATTTTAGAAATCAGCAATGCCAAAGGGTGCCTTTGCCGTGGCCCGTGTGGTCAGCGGCACCCTGACTTTCCTCCTCTCCGGGAAACCCGTGCCGGAAGCTCCCCTCCCCTCCCCTCCCCCCCCCCCCCCCCCAAAAGGGAAGGGCAACGCTGGTGGACAGTGTTGTGGGGAGTAAAGTTAATACTGCAATCTGGAAAAGAAGAGGAAGCGCAATGCAAATAGCCAAAGAGCCTCTTTTATATCATCTGTGTGTGGCAGCAGGAGAGGGACAGAGATACCTAAGCAGGTGGGGGGAGGGGGAAGGGGGGGGAAGATACACGTGTGCTCTGACGGGGTAGATCACGCATCCGCTGAAGGCCCCCTCTGCCAAGTTCCATGAATCCAGCTGATGTGTTTTCCTGTCCTCTCAGGGAAAGGCTGGATTGGCTGGTTGGCAACCCACTACTGCCACTTCTGCTGGAAGGCCTTGGGGACTGAGGCAGCAAAAAAAATACTATGGACCCCAGCTGCACCAGGGGCAGAGGAGCAGTGGGCAGGTCCTTCCTCCGCACGCTCTCGTGGCTCATCTCTTAGAGGGAGCAGGATCTGAAGAGAGAAAATGAACCGCTGAGTGACCGCAGAGGGCCATGGCTGGTTTAATTAGTATCACCACGGAATAAAGAAGTGAGGGCCCACAGTAAATGCAGTAGGAAACTTTTCACTTGAACTTTCATTGGAAACCTTTCTAAAACACTCCTGTTCTGCTGCTGCTTTGTGAAGTCCCTTTCCTTCTATTTTCCCTGAGTATCACCGGCTTGCTTCTTAAATAGAAGATGCTAAATATGTTAAGCTTTTCTAAAAACTCCCGGCCAGCCGAAACTGGTTTGGCTCAGTGGTAGAGCATTGGTCTGCGGACTGAAGGGTCCTGGGTTCGATTCTGGTCAAGGGCATGTACCTTGGTTGCGGGCACATCCCCGGTGGGGGTGTGCAAGAGGCAGCTGGTCGATGTTTTTCTCTCATCGACGCTTCTAGCTCTCTGTCTCTCTCCTTTCCTCTCTGTAAAAATCAATAAAATATATTAAAAAAAAATTAAAAAATAAAAATAAAAACTCCCGGCCAGCATTATTAGCATTCAATATTGAAATGCACGGAAAAACCTTGCTGAGTTTGTCCAATCTCCCCTCTATGTTGGGCTGTCAGGTACCGCTTTGCCCCGCACCCCTGGCCCCTTCCCCACCAAACACTCCACCCCACCACCCAGTTTGAGAAACATCACCTTCCCCCAGTTCCTTCCCATTCCCACCATCTTGGATTTTGTGTTTTCATGCCCTCGTCTGCTTTTTAAAAACAGGTTTATTTACTATATATACTTATATCCCTAAATATCCCATTGCTTTGCTTTATGTGGTTTTGAATTTTATATTGCTGCTGTGACTCTTCTTAATGTCATCTCAGCACACAACTGAAGAATGCCTTTAGGAAGGTACTTAGGAGAAGAATTGCCAGGTCATATAAGTACTTGAATCTTTAACTCTTTCAAAATAATGTATTATTTTCTAACTGAGGGCCAAGTGCATAATTTATGCACCTTGAAAGGAACTGTGGGCCGAGAGGCTACGGTGGGCACATGGGTGGGTCTTGGCCCCTCCCACTGTCACCCCCTTCCTCTGCCCTGCCCTCCTCTGCTGGAAGCCCTGTTCCTGTCACCACCTTTTGCTTATTTTTCTACTGAGGTGTTTTTTGATTAAAAAAACCAAAACAAAACAAAAAAAAAAACAGCTGAAACCGGTTTGGCTCAATGGATAGAGCGTCGGTCTGCAGACAGAAAGGTCCCAGGTTCGATTCCGGTCAAGGGCATGTACCTTGGTTGTGGGCATATATCCCCAGTAGTGGGTGTGCAAGAGGCAGCTGGTTGATGTTTCTCTCTCATTGATGTTTCTAGCTCTCTATCCCTCTTCTCTTCCTCTCTGTAAAAAGTCAATAAATATTGAAACAAACGAACAAACAAAGAAACAAAAAAAACAAAAACAAAAAACAACTTGAGGTATAATTCACTTAACATAGAATTCACCATTTAATGTGTAAAATTCAGTGGCTTTTAATATATCCATTGAGAGTTGTGCATCATCATCATAGCAATTCTCAAACATATTAATTGAAAGAAAATGAAGCTTTATACCTCTTAGCCCTCAGCCTATGCATCTCATCCCCAGCCCCAGACAATCACTAATCTACTTTCTGTCCCTGTAGATTGGCCCATTTTGGACATTTCATATAAAGTGGAATCATACAGTATGCGGTTCTTTGCATCTGGCTTCTTTCACTTACCAATGTTTCCAAGGGTCATCCACGTTGTAGCATGTATCCTACACCATTCCTTTTTTTATGGCTGAATAATATTCCATGGTATGTACACATGGCATTTTATTTATTCACCCATCAGCTGATGGGCATTTGGCTATTATTAATAAAGCTGCTATAAACACTCATGTACAAATTTTTGACAAGACATACGTTTTCATTTTTGTTGGGTACATATACATAAGAGTGGAATTGCTGGGTTGTAAAGCAACTCTGAGTTTGATGGTGAGAAACTGCCAAACTGTTTTCCAAAGTAGCTGCACCACTGTACAGGCCCATCAGCAGTGTATGAAGGCTCCAGCTTCTCCACATCCTCACCAGTCCTTTCTAGTCTTTTTGTTTTAGCCATGCTGGTGGGTGTGAAGTGTATCCTGTGTAGTCTTGGTTTGCATTTCTCTCCTGTGGCTAATGATGTTCAGAATCTTTTCATATGCTTATTGGCATTGTAGATCTTCTTTGGGGGAATCTGTTCAGATCCTTGGCCCAACTAAAAAAAACTGAGTTGTCTTTTTTTGCTATTGAGTTATAGAACTTCCTTATATAGTCTAGCTATAAGAACTTTATCATATACACGATTTACAAATCCTCTCTCCCATTCTGTGAGTTACCATTTCACTTTCTTGATGGTTGTTTATAACCCGTTTCCCTACAATCTTTTAAAATATTTTTTAAAAATATATTTTATTGATTTTGTACAGAGAGGAAGGGAGAGAGATAGAGAGTTAGAAACATCATTGAGAGAGAGTCATCGGTCAGCTGCCTCTTGCACACCCCCTACTGGGGATATGCCTGCGACCAAGGTACATGCCCTTGACCGGAATCGAACCCGGGACCTTTCAGTCCCCAAGCCGACGCTCTATCCATTGAGCCAAACCGGTTTCGGCTATATATATATTTTTTATTAAAGGTTGTTTTATTATTTTTAAATTTATAAGTAAAGTCCTACTCAGAGATAAAAACTAGACTGCATTTAGATATACACACTTAACAAGTGATCTTTTTAGAAAATGGTTTTAAAAAAATATTAAGACTGCCCTGCCTGGTTGGACTCAGTGCATAGAGTGTCAGCTTTTTTTTCTTTTTCTTTCTTTTTTATTTTTTTATTAACCTTCACTCGAGGTTATTTTTCCATTTATTTTTAGGGAGAGTGGAAGAGAGAGGGAAAGACAGAAAGACACATCAGTGTGGAGAAACACATCGATTGGTTGCCTCCTGCACATGCTCTGACAGGGACTGGGCCAGGAAGGAGCCTGCAACCAAGGTATGTGCCCTTGACCAGAACCGAACCTGGGACCCTTTGGTCTGCAGGCCTACTCTCTATTGCCTGAGGCAAACCGGTTTGGGGTCAGTCTCTGACTACCTGAAACATTTAGTCCACTCACATGTTTATAATTACTAAGCTATTAGTTCCATTGTTTCTGTGTTTCCTTTCCCTCCTTACGGATTTCTTTTTTCCTCATCCAATTTCTCTGTACTATTTTGGAAGTTTTATATTCCTATTCTTTTAGTAGTTACTTGATTCTTTCTGCATTTGTATATATTGATTATGTAAAGCTGAAATTAATATCTTTAACCTCCTCACTGTATAAAATCAAGTTAGACAACTTTAAAAGTTAGACTACTTTATCTCTGCTCATACCTTTCCCCTTGATTTTCAGTGTTTCCCAAACTTTTGACATATGTGTACCCCTTCTGTAATTTTCGTAATGCTGAGTACCCCTTGTCCTCATGAGAACGTAGAATTAGGCGCAGCTAAGCACGGTGCAGTGCATATCCCCACCAAACTCCGTGCAACGCGTACCCCCACCAAACTCTTCCCGTACCCCTGGAAGTACGCGTACCACACTTTGGGAAACACTGATTTACATGATACTGGTGTTGAATATCTTTATCTCCCTCCACTTCTCTCTGCCCCCTGACTCCCGTCCCCCGCCACACACACACAAATACACCGCCTTTTAAACCTCATAAGAAAATTATCATCATTTTATTGGTTATTTTTGTATTTGCCCATATTTTTACACACTCTTGGCTCATAATTCTTTCTGGTCTCTCAGACCTTTTTCTGGTATCACCTTCTTCTGTTGGAAACATATTCTTTAGAATCTTCCCCTTTGTGAAGGTGTACTAGAGACCAATTGTTTGGGGTTCTATGTGTTGAAAAATGTCTTTATTTCATCCTCATTCTTGAAAGGTATTTTTGCTTAAAACATACTTTTGATTTGGTAATTATTGTCTTTCACCAGTGGCCACATTGCAATGTACTGTGATCCCCTGTTGGTGCTGAGTGTGTGCTGTCAAACAATCGGGAGTCCTTTGGTAAGCCTTCTTTGCACTCTAGCTGCTTTTAACATCCTTGTCATTTGTATTCTGAAGTTTCAGTATGGTGTGTCTAGGTGTGGATTTCTTTTTTTAAAAATTGATTTGCGAGAGAAAGGGAAGGGAGGGGGAGAGAGAGATTTGTTGTTCCACTTATTTACTGGTTGCTTCTTGTATGTGCCCTGACTAGAGGTAAAACCTTAAAACCGTAGTGTACTGCAAGCATGTCAAACGCAAAGACTAATACAAGCCAAATAAACAAGGTTTAAGTTTCTGTGGGCTGCAAAAAAACAAAAACTTCAATTTTCATAGCAACATATGTTTATTTCGATAGAGACATGCTGAATACAAAGGGCTGAAATAAAAATCGTTAACAGAAAATAACAGAACATTTTAATATTTTTTTCTTGAACATTAACTTACCAGATCCTGAATAACTGCACAAATTAATAAGCGTAACACAAATAAACCTATTTTTCTTGTTTTCCAAAAGTGAAATATTGCCTGTTGCGCACACCAAACAAGTCAGTCCAAGACTAATGAAGTGGCAATCTGCTGCTAAAATATTAGCTGCTAGTATTAGTGGAGAGAAATGGTGTGCTTGCGCGTAAGGGAAATGAATACAACACGATTACAGTAACCAGTCATAAGCGAACGTCGTAGTTTGTTATTAATAATTATGTATAACAGGATATTGTAAAAACTAAGTTAAAAAATTTTATTACAATGTTTCTTACATACTGTTATATTGGCTGGATTGCATGCAACCCGTGGGCTGTGAGTTTGACATGCTTGGTGTACTGGGATGATGCTCTAACCAACTGAGCTACCCAGCCAGGGCTTAGGTGTGGATTTCTTGTGATTCACTGCAATTTGTGCATCTTTCATTAGTTCAGAAATTTTTTAGCCATTATCTCTTCAAATATCCCTGTCCAGTTTATTTCCAGAACTCCAATTAGATATTAGACTTCTCACGTGTTTTCTTCCATCACTTTTTCTTTCTGTGCTACATTCCAGGTAATGTCTTTAAATATATCTTCGAGCATGTTAAATCTCTCTTCAACTGGGTCCAAACTGCAGTTAAACTCATCCATTGACTTTTAAACTGTAATTACTATGTTATTTTTTTTTCATTCCAAAAATGCTATTTGTTTTTTTCAGATCTGCTTGGTCATAATTTAAATATAAATATATATGTATATATATTTCACAGTGGAAAGGAGAGATAGAAACATTAATGATGAGGATCATTGATCAGTTGCTCCTGCATGTCCCCTGCTGGGGACTGAGCCAGCAACCCGGGAATATGCCTTGGGGACCTCCTGGTTCAAATATTAAAAATTCAGATGTTCAACCTCTGAGCCACACTGGTTGGGCAGCTTGGTCATAATTTTTTATTTTTTTTATTTTTTCAGAGAGGAAGGAAGAGAGATAGAGAGCTAGAAACATCGATGAGAGAGAAACATCGACCAGCTGCCTCTTGCACACCCCCTACCGGGGATGTGCCCACAACCAACGTACATGCCCTTGACTGGAATCGAACCCGGGACCTTTCAGTCCGCAGACCACGCTCTACCACTGAGCCAAACCGATTTCGGCCCTAGCACACTCTTTTAAATGCAGAGACTACATCTTACAAATCTTTACCTGACCTGAGCTTCTACCATTTAAAAAAATATATATTTTTATTGATTTTAGAGAGGAAGAAAGAGGGAGAGAAACATCAGTGATGAGAGAGAATTATTGATCGGCTGCCTCCTGCACGCCCCACACTGGGGATCGAGCCCACAACCAGGGCATGTGCCCCGGCTGGGACTCAAACGGTGACCTCCTGGTTCATAGGTCAAGGCTCAGCCACTGAGCCACGCTGACCGGGAGAGCTCCCAGCATTTCGCTGTGTAAATATTTACTTGGGAGCTGCTGGGTAAACATCAGATGCTCTGATGTGGGGATGACCATGGGCAGTGTTTCCTATGGGGCAGCAGACCTCCACCTCCATGCAAACTGCATCTGCCAACTGCAAAAGGCCTGCTGAGGTAAGCAGCGACCCACGCTCTAGACCAGGGCTCCTGCGCCCTCCAGCTGTCTGAATGAAACGGATGCAACATTTCAACATCTGCATCGTGGCCTTTCCCATTGAGAAAAGACAGAATTCATCATGACTTCCAGGCCGGTAGAGAAGGCCCAGACCTCAGACAATAGGAACATATACATGCTTTTCCTCCCTCCAACATCTGAGGTGAAGAAGAGAAAGAAAGTTAAAAAATGACTGACATGCAAAGACTTTTAGAAATTGTGCCTTTTCAGATTTGCCCCTAAGGTCTTTCCAACGGATCAGAGTGGCCCTGGTAGCATTCTCTGGCAACGCTTTGGTTTGATGAGAAAGAGCCTGAATGAATAAACTTATTTATATCCTGAGTGACACTAGGAGAGAGGGACAGCTGGGGAGTGAGGGCCAACCTGCTGGCCCCTCACCTTCGCGGGCACAGCTCCAGTTCACAGGAATGAACAGCACAGGCACAGGAGCAGCAGATCCATTTCATGAAACCCTGCCTGGGTGACAGGGAGGCGCCGGGCACAGCTGCGAGGGGTTTGCTCAGAGCCCAGGCAGCCCCTCAGTCAGTCTGAAAGGCAGCAGCAGGGAGCAGGGAGCTGGCCTACCACGGAGGCGCCATGGAGCTCGCAGCCCCTCCCAGGGACCCTCCCTCTTCATTTCCAATGAACATTATAGGCACTTGGCTTAGCTCTTACATGCTAACACCATGTACTGGGGGAGATTTACGTTTTACTTGCAAAATCTGTTTCAATAAAACACTATTTTAAGGAATTCTACTGTAAAGAGCTAAAGTCTTACACACAATAAGCCTAATATTCTAAGAAAAGTGGATATAATTCATTTCAGTAAGATGGGCATGATAAAGTTACATCATGGAATAGAAAAATCTAAATCTATTTGAAGGACTTTCAAAGGCCACGCAGTAAAAAGTGTTTCTTTTTGTAGCTACAGTTATTAGTTAGTATCCCAAGGGCAGACCATTTAACATGTGGCAGGCTTGCCCCGTAAGGATACTCTAACATCTTCCTGGCTCTTGAGAAGTTCTTTGTCTAAAGATCAGAAGAACAGCAGACTTTTAATTATCGGAGGAAGAAAATGAAGGGACCCTCTAGACCAGTGGTCGGCAAACAGCGGCTCTCGAGCCACATGTGGCTCTTTGGCCCCTTGAGTGTGGCTCTTCCACAAAATGCCAATTTGAAGAAGTGGCGTTAGAAGAAGTTTAAGTTTAAAAAATTTGGCTCTCAAAAGAAATTTCAATCGTCGTACTGTTGATATTTGGCTCTGTTGACAAATGGGTTTGTCCACCACCGCCCTAGACCAGTTACTTTCACACTTATTTTTTAACTGCAGTGAATAGTAAAAAAATACATTTTATATAAACACACACATAAATATCTATGACTTAATCAAAAGTCTCATAAAACAATTCTTCCTTTTATTATAGATGGACCCTGGCATTTTTCTTCTAGTTCATTCTGTTCCATTGCAGGGGGCCGGGGCAGGGGAGAGAAGTGATGGCTATGACTAGAGGTATGCTAGTAAATGTGTAACAACTGGTTCTCTGTGGTAAGACAAAGAAAAGCCTGGCCGATTTTGTGTTGCTGGCCGATTTCCACCCCAGCCGACCTCACATAACTGACTAACATGCAGGGACTGAAGGCCGGGTTGGGAAGAGACACGCACTACCAGCTCTCATGAGCCTGGATGTGACCCACTCATTGATTTGATGACCCTTTGTTGGGTCACGACCCACAGTTGAGAAACCACTGCTGTGGAGTCTAGACCATCAAACTCCATAGTAGTTCATGGGAAGGAGAGCGTGGCCAGCAGACCCTGCTTCAGGAGGTACTGAATGAGAGCGCATGTGCGAGGGATGACAAGCTGCCCAGGCACTGGTGGGCAGCACCTCGTGCCGGCTCTGACCTGGGCACCTCTAAACTACTCTGCCTTCAGCTTCCCCCAAACTGGTCAGCTTTGGGGAGTGAGAGGTACCCAGCAGTAACCTTAGGAAAATTACAACCTCTCTGAGCTTCTTCCTTCCTGTAATATGGGAATAATAACTTG
This sequence comes from Pipistrellus kuhlii, assembly GCF_014108245.1. Lineage (NCBI taxonomy): Eukaryota > Metazoa > Chordata > Mammalia > Chiroptera > Vespertilionidae > Pipistrellus > Pipistrellus kuhlii. Next base: position 10,953,003 of record NW_023425404.1, read on the forward strand.
TGTACTTTACTGAGTTGTTTTAGGGTTAACTAAGCATTTTGAAAATTACAGAGGACTCTACAGGATAGTGTTCCTATGAAAATGATTCAACTTGACAAAACCTTATTCACAGGCAATTAAAAATTATCATTTATCTTATCATCTGTGTTCATAGATCATCAACACCCTACTTTGATCCCACCCACCCACCCACCCACCCGCCCCTCCTCTGCTTTCACCCCTCCCCATCCCAGCCCTCTTGTTCTCCCCTCTGGGGTCTCTGAGACTCTCCTGGGACTACTCCCTGGCTCCTCCTCCTTTGCAATTTGCTGTTCTTCCTTACATTCTTTCCCTAAGCAATTTTATCTACTCACAGCTTTGACAGGAATCTGTATAGGGATGGCTGCTAAACTCTGCCGCTGGCTCTAACTTCTCCGTGGCTTTTGAGAAGACTTTTCTGAGTTTAATGTTCAGCCATCATATTGAATTTGACTTTTAAAATACAGCAGTATTATCTGTCCCACTCATTCGCAATGCTGGGTGCTCTAATTCTGTCTATGGCACTCACATTATCTCAGGCCCCAAGGTTTAATTTAAAAGACCACCTCACGCATTAGGATGGCTACTATCAAAAAAGAAAAAGACGCGGGGACAGGTTTGGCTCAGTGGATAGAGCGTCGGCCTGTGGACTGAAAGGTCCCGTTTTCAATTCCGGTTGAGGGCATGTACCTTGGTTGCGGGCACATCCCCAGTGTGCAAGAGGCAGCTGATCGATGATTCTCTCTCATCGATGTTTCTAACTGTCTTTCCCTCTCTCTTCCTCTCTGTGAAAAATCAATAAAATATATTTTTTTAAAAAGAAAAAAAAGAAAAAGAAAAAGAAAATAGCAAATGTTGGTGACCATAGGGAGAACTGGAATCCTTGTGCACTGCCGGGTGGCGTGTAAATGGGCAGTCACTATGGAAAACAGTATGGTGATACCTCAAAAAAATTAAACCTAAAATTACTGTACAATTCAGCAATTCTACTTCTTGGTATGTACCTAAAATAACTGAAAGCAGACTTGAACAGATATTTGTATACCATGTTCACAGAGCATTATTCACAATGGTCAAAAGGTGGAAGCAACTCAAGTATCCATCAACAGATGAATGAATAAACAAAACGTGGTCTATACATATAAAGAAGTATTATTCAGCCTTACAGAAAGAAATTTTGACACATGCTATAATTTGGATATGCTAAGTAAAATAAGCCAGTCAAAAAAGGACAGATACTGTATGATTCCTCTTATATGCAATATCCAGAATAGTCAAGTTCATAGAGATAGGAAGGAATATGGTGGTTGCAGATGGTGGAGAAGGGAGAATGAAGTTAGTATTTAATAGGTATCAAGTTTCATTTTTTGCAGGATTTAAAAAAGAACTTCTAGAGGTGGATGGTGGCAATGGTTGCAAAACAATATGAAAGCCCCCATCCCCTTGGCCATAGCAACTGCCTTAAGAGATGGTCACGTCACCCAACCCAAGCCAATCACAGCCCTTCCTTGGGATTTATATATACTAATGTAGAAAGAGAAACGCTCTTCTTATTCTTTGGGCATTAAGTTGGAAAGAATAAAGCTGCAGCTGCTCAAACTATACCCCGCCACCTGATCTTGCTACACGGAAACCATAGAAAGAAGAAAAAAGTGAGATTAATGAAGTTGTGAAGAGAAATTAAAAGAGATAAAGAAAGACAGAAAGAACAGAGCGTGATGAAGAGAAAGAAAGATCTGACCATATGTAGTTTTTATCTATCCTAATTCTCTCTCGTCATGTGAGTGAAAAGATGCACCTCTTAGATGTCTGAGTTTGGATTTTTACTAAAACTAAATGGATTTTGGATACCACCAATGGAGTCTCAAATGCCAATCATTAGTATGATGGTGAAAGCTGAATAAATGAATAAAATAATTTATTGTACAGGAAATGAATAAAATAATTAGCCCACAGAAAGAAAACAAAGACAGGAAAAAGCCAAAGAGCAGACTGACCCACTGAACCCTTAGGAGAAAGGCCACGGGTTTGTGAAGCAAAGTGCTAATCAGACATTTCATAGAAAATTAAGCTTGGGACTTTGTCCTCTCTGTTTTCTAAAAAGTCCCAGGGGAAGGAATATACAAGTTCCAGCTAAGAAATGAGGTGATTATTGGAATGAGTAAGTGAAAAAAATCCACCTAAGATATAGTAGGTGCTCAATACATAGCTGATATTACATCAGGAATTTCCAAACTACAATGACAAAAAGAAAAGAGAGTTGGAAAACTGAAATCACCATGTAGATGAGCATAACCAATGGACACAGACAGTAGGATGGTGAGGGCATGTGCTGGGGGGTGGGAGTGGCCAGGGGGAGGTCAATGGGGAAAAAAGGAGTCATATATAATACTTTAAACCAGTGGTCTGCAAACTCATTAGCCAAGAGAGCCAAATATCAACAGTATAACAATTGAAATTATTTTTGAGAGCCAAATTTTTTAAACTTAAACTTCTTCTTAATGCCACTTCTTCAAAATAGACTTGCTCAGGCCATGGTATTTTGAGGAAGAGCCACACTCAAGGGGCCAACCACTGCTTTAAAACAATGAAGAATTTTAAGGAATTACCATGTAGAAAGAATAGAGCACATGTTTAAAGGCTATAGCAACTTTAATTTCTTTTAAAAAAAATTGTTTAAAGTATTATAATGTATATGTCTCCTTTTTCCCCATTGACTCCCCCTCCCCACCACCATTCCCACCCCCAAGGGCAAGCCTCCACTGCCCCAGTGTCTGTATCCATTGGTTATACTAATATGCATGCACAAAATCCTTTGGTTGATCTCTAACCGCCCCCCTCCCCAGCCTACTCTCTTAGGTTGGGTGGTCTGTTCAGTGCTACCTTGTCTCTGGATCTATTTTTGTTTATCAGTTTATGTTGTTCATTATATCCCACATATGAGTGAGATCATGTGATATTTATCTTTCTCTGACTGGCTTGCTTCACTTAGCATAATGCTCTCCAGTTCTATCCATGCTGTTGCAAATGGTAAAAGTTCCTTGTTGTTTATAGCAGCGTAGTATTCCATTGTGTAGGTATACCAGTTTCCACTCATCTGCTGATGGGCACTTAGGTGTTCCCAAATCTTAGCTATTGTAAATTGTGCTGCTATGAACATAGGGGTGTATATATTCTTTGTGATTGTTGTTTCTGGTTTCTTGGGATATAGTCATAGAAGTGGGATTACTGGGTCAAATGGGAGTTCCGTTTTTAGTTTTTTGAGGAAATTCCATACTGTTTCCCACAATGGCTGTACCAGTCTGCATTCCTACCAGCAGTGCACAAGGGTTCCTTTTTTCTCCAAATCTTCACTAGCACTTGTCATTGATTTGTTGATGACAACTATTCTGACAGGTGTGAGATGGTACTTCATTGTTGTTTTGATTTGCATCTCTTAGATGATTAGTAACTTTGAACAGGTTTTCTCATGTTTCTCATCCTTCTGTATGTCCTCTTTTGAAAAGTGTCTCTTTAGGTCCCTCGCCTGTTTTTTGATTGAATTATTTTTCTTTTGTTAAGTTGTATGAGTTCCCTGTAAATGTTGGAGATTAAACCCTTATCTGAAATACCATTGGCAAATATGTTCTCCCATGCAGTGGGCTTCCTTATTGTTTTGCTGATGGTTTCTTTTGCTGTGCAGACACTATTTTGATGTAGTCCCATATGTTTATTTTCTCCTTAGTTTCCATTGCCCTAGGAGCTGTATCGGTAAAACTATTGTTATGACATATGTCTGATATTTTGCTGCCTATGGAGTCTTCTAAGATTTTTCTGGTTTCCTATCTTACATTTAAGTCCTTTAACCATTTTGAGTTTGTTTTTGTGTATGGGGTAAGTTGGTGATGTAGGTTCATTTTTTTGCATGTATCTGACCAAATTTCCTAGCACCATTTATTGAAGAGACTGTCTTGACTCCACTGCATGTTCTTGCCTCTTTTGTCAAATATTAATTGAGCATAATGGCTTGGGTCTATTTCTGGGTCCTCTGTTCTGTTCCATTGATCTATATGTCTGTTCTTGTGCCAGTACCAGGCAGTTTTGAGAACCAGGGCTTTGTAATATAGCTTGATATCTGGTATTGTGATCCCTCCAACTTTGTTCTTCTTTCTCAGATTGCTGTGGCTATTCAAGGTCTTTTTTAAAATTTTTATTTCAGATGAATTTTTGGAGTTTGTTCGAGATCTTTGAAATATGCCATTGGCATTTTAATGGGGATTGCATTGAACCTATAAATTGCTTTGGGTAGTATTGACAGTTTAATGATGTTGAGTCTACCAATCCACGAACATGGTATGTTCTTCCATTTGTTTATGTCTTCCTTTATCTCTTTTTTCAGTGTCCTGTAGTTTTCCACATACAGGTCTTCTACCTAACTTAGTTAAGTTTATTCCTATGTATCTTAATTTTCCTGGTGCAATGGTAAATGGGATTGTTATTTTAGTTTCTCTTTCTGTGAGTTCATTTTTGATGTATAAAAAAGCCATAGATTTCTGAGTATTAATTTTGTATTCTGCTACATTGCTGAATTCATTTATTAAATCTAGTAGTATTTTGATGGAGTCTTTGGGGTTTTCTATGTACAGTAACATGTCAGTTGCGAATAATGATATTTTTACTTCTTCTTTTCCAATTTGGATGTCTTTTATTTCTTCTTCTTGTCTGATCACTATGTCTAGCTAGCACTTCCAGTACTATATTGAACAGGAGTGGTGGAAGTTGGCATCCCTGTCTTGTTCCTGCTTAACTTGAATTTCTTTCTCTTTAAAAATGGTTTCTATTTCTGTTCTTTTAAAAGTAATTCAAGCCCTAGCCCATTTGGCTCAGTGGATAGAGAACTGGCCTGTGGATTGAAAGGTCCCAGGTTGGATTCTGGTCAAGGTCATGTACCTTGGTTGCAGGCTTCTCCCAGGCCTGGGCCCTGGACAGGGCACGTGCAGGAGGCAACCAATTGATCAATTGATATGTTTCTTTCACATTAATGTTTGTCTCTGACTCCAATTGAAATGTTTGTTTCTGACTTCAATTGAAAAATATCCTCCGGTGAGGATTAAATAAATAAATAAATAAATAAATAAATAAATAAAAGTAATCCAAGCACAAAATTTTTTAAAAATACAAACAATACAAAAGGGTATAGATCTAAGAATTTGTCTGCTTCCCTAGATACATTATTAGAGTGTATGTGTCCCTTTCTCAGAGCAGTCTATGATCACACAAACATATATTCCTTTTCTCCTTTTTATACAAATGGGCTACCGTGGAGTGGTTTTTGTGGGCATTTTTTATTTAAGAATATAGCTACGAAACTGTTCCATACCAACATAAATACCTACATCAGGAGAACTTTTTAGTGATCCACAGAAATATTATTCAAATTCCAGAAACCGTTTTGGTGTGGGTTATCTTGTATGATCCTCTCACCACCTCTCTCTCTAGTTCCACAGCTTTTTGTAAGGAAAATGAAATGGACCCTAGAATCAGTCCTTCATCTTGTTATCATTCAACCAGGAGATAACAGGAAACAGCTTCTTCCTCTCTTGAAAAACAAAGGGCCACCCTGGGGGCAGTTCCAATGAGGCAGGAGCGAATTGGAGCTCAATATTTGGAGATGTTATTATAAGTGACAACTCTTAGAGAGCTCTGCAAAGTAAAGGAAGAGTTTAGATTCATATTGGCAGCATTTAAGAGACCGAAAAGAAGGCTGTTGGTGAAAAGAAACTTGTCCTTGGTTGGGAATACTGACAGCTTTGTCACATGGACTCTGATGGTTAGACAACCATGAGACAATCTAGTTGACAATGCGACTAATTTTAGAAGCTGAAGCTCCTGGAAACTCAGCGTTCTTATGAGGAGTCAGATGTCAGCTCGCTATCACCACAGAGCAGATGTCCTCTGGATCCTTTGAACTATTGGCTTGGGTTCAACCTAGCCCATCCTACTCTTGTCAAATTCTTCCTATTAGTTCTCAAAAGGCTCCTGAGTATGTCTGTTACTTTACATATATCTTCCAACCTAATCCATAGAGCCCACTAATAGTTTTTATGACTCTTCACTGGATTTTCTAAAATGTATCATTTCTCTGGGCATTATGGTTCATTGCCAGTCCACATTTAAGCTTGCATCCCGAATCCCTCTTTTTATCTATTACCAATGAAAGAATTAGGGAGTTTCTCAGCCTTTTATGATCATCAGCCAAGAAAACTTTGCTCAGTTGTACTTTCTCTAATTTATGAAAGCTGTTTCTTCTTTCCACACATAAAATAGTTTGACTATACTTCCTCCCGCTTCTCGTTTCCACTCATCCCCTCTTGGTATGCACCCCTGGTTGAGAATCTCTATATTAGACATACACTTAGGGATTCATTGTACTGTTTCTCTGTAGTCTAGTCCATAAAACGCTCCTTTTCACACACACAAAACCTTCTCCAGAACATCAACATTTTATATCTTCCTGGTCGTAACGATCTCAGCTTCACAGAACGATAGTATGGCTGACACATTAAATCAGAGTGCCCGTGTATTTGATGAGGTTGAATCTACTTCCTCGTGTCAAAATTGCCATTTGTACACCTAACTTTTAATTTTTAGTTTATTAACAACAGAACTAAATGAGTGTAGAAGGCAGCCTTTGAGATGGCCCATGGTGATTCCTGCCTCCTGATATCCATGTCCTTGTGTAACCCCCACCTCTTGAGTGTGAACTGAACTTACTGACTCACTTCTAACACAGATAATGCAGCAAAGCCCTCGACATCACTTCCAAGGTTAAGTGATAAACACTGTGGCTTCTGCCTCGGCCTTCTCACTCTCTCTGGCGCTGCTTGCCCAGGGGAGGCAGCTGCATGCTGTGAGGCAGTGCAGCAGTTTGCTGGGGCCTTCGTAACGAAGTACCACGAGCTGGTGGCTTTAACAAGAGACATTTACTTCCTCACAGTTTGAGAGGTTTATGTTCAAGATCAAAGTGTTGGAGGTTTGTTTCCTTCTGAGGTCTCTCTTGTTAGCTTATTTAGCCTATTAAAGACCAGTTCTCTAGCATACGCTTGTTCCCTCTCTGTGGAGATCTCTGGGTGAATGAAGGTGAACACTAGGAACAGCTGACTGCAAAAACGGCAGTTTCTTTTTCCTCCAAAAGTCTAAGGGACAGAAAGCTTAGAAATAGTTTTTAAAACACTCATGATGTATAGGATAAGAACACTGCATAGCTGCTCTTGACACTGTCTAAAGACTTATTTGGCTTATGTTAAATCTTATACAAAATAGCAACAGGTATTGATCTTTCCCACATCCACCTGCTGAATACCTACTATACGCCCAGCACTATGAAAAGGGTGGTGATAGAAAGTAAATGACATAATTCCTAATGCCTCTGGGAGTGTATAACCTACAGAGCAACAAGTAAAACAAAAGAATATTATTTTAGCAAACCTATCACCGAGGAAGAAAAGGGTGACACAGGCATTGATGGCAGGAGATGGAAGATGGGTAAGAACTGGGATGGGCAGGAGCTAGCCAAGGTGAGATGGGGTTTCTATGTAGAGGAGACATCCAGTGCAATGGCACAGAACCTTAAGATAGGGTGACAAGTTGTTCGCAATGACTAGGATTTATTTATTTATTTATTTATTTATTTATTTATTTATTTTTAAAATATATTTTATTGATATTTTACAGAGAGGAAGGGAGAGAGATAGAGAGCTAGAAACGTCAATGAAAGAGAAACATCGACCAGCTGCCTCTTGCACACCCCCTACCAGGGATGTGCCCGCAACCAAGGTACATGCCCTTGACCGGAATCGAACCCAGGACCTTTCAGTCCGCAGACCGACGCTCTACCACTGAGCCAAACCGGTTTCGGCCAATGACTAGGATTTAAAGGGACGCAGTGAGGGAGTGGTGGAGAGAAGAGAGCAGACCATGAGGGCTGTTACCCAGTTTAGGTGCTTTCACTTTAAAGGGAGCTTTTGGAGACTTTCTAGTGGGAAAGCATACCAATTGTAACTGCTTTTAAAAGACCTCTGCAAGCTTTATCAGTGTGGAGGAGAAAACCAGACGAGACAGAGGGCGAAGATATCGCATGGAAAATGCTCCAGTAATTACAACAAAAAGTGGTGCCTGAATTAAGGCAGTGAAAGGGAATGAGATTGGGTGTAAGACCTGACAGGTATTAAAGAGAAAAACCCATTGGATATGTGGAGTGAGGGGAATAACTAGAATGATTCTTAGGTTCCTGGCTTTGCCTTGGATGAAGGTGAACAGGGATGGCCACAGGAGGGATGTGTCTGAGGGGAAGTGTGTTGGGTTTTAGATAACTATGGGCATTCAGGAGAGAGGCCTACAGGTGGCTGGGAGGTACAGATCCCGAGAGCGGTGTGGGCCGAGCGAGGGCTGCTGCGTGCATGTTTTATGTGCATGGCACCCCCAGGAGTGTGCAGCGCTCAACCAATCTGTGGAGCCAAAGGGACCGCCCTGAGTGGAAGTACAGGTTTGGAACGAATGACTATGGAGGGCAGCTAGAGAAGAGGATCACAGACCGAGCCTAGAGCTTTATAAAGAGACTAAGCCACCACCAGAGGTGAGAAAGGAGAAAGCCAACAAACGCTATCCCAAAACTCAACATTTAAGAGGGACACTATATGCAGATGTTACTCTAACCATTCTTATTTATTCCTTACAAGATTTATCATTAGTCATACTTTTTATGCTGGTAGATGGTCTGGCTAAGGTTATCTTAGTCAGAACTCAATTTTATCCTCAGTATTTATTGCCAGGTAAACTGCTACTTCCTCAAGCCCTAAAAGTCCCATCGTAGCCTGATTCTATTTACACAGTGTTTACCTCATATATCTCTTATTTGATCCCTAGTCCCATTTTATGTTTTATTTTCATTGCTGCCTTGAATTCCTTGTTCTCTGCATCTTCTCAGTAGATATTTAATAGGAATTTGTAATCATTCTTTTTCTTACTAAAAATTCTGAACTTTTTCCTTGTATATATGCTTGTCCTCTAAATTGAGATTAGAAATCTTGTGATTTATTCAGTTTATTCCTTATGAGCACCTAATAAGTGTGCCGAGCATAATGATTTATTCAGAGAAAATTCCTGCCCCCCCCCCCCCCCCCCCCCCCCCCCCCCGCCCAAAGGCCATATCTAAGAGAACTAAGCACCTGAAAGGCGAGTTCCAGAAAACCTTTTCAAAACTCTCGTTACAAGCCTGTGTGGGTCTGAGTGATTGCTCTGGCTCTGAGGTTCAGTTTTTAAAACTGGAGGTCACCTTGCCACATATGAAATCCTTTCCCCCTGTGAATGAGATTTGGAAGTGTAGTGTTACTTTAAATTAAGGGTGGTAAATGTGGCATGTGACAGGTTTCAGATGTGTAGCATTTTGAAGCTGAGCTTCAATTCTCACGGTGTCAAGATAGTTAATCGGCATAAATGGAAAAGCAGTTCCAGGTCAGATACATTTGAGAAATGCTAGGTTAAATGCAAGTGTGTTTACTGAAAAACTCCTCCGAGGCTTTACTATACTAACATATGCCCCTTTAAGAAACAGCGTAATGTAAATAGCGTTTCTCCATCTTATTTGACTGTGAAGACTTGTATTTCACAGGAGGCACTTTGGGCAGCATTCACCTAGTTTTACAGATGAGGGCCTGGGGCCCATAGAGGTTTGGTGACTTGCCCAAGATCATACAAACATTAGCAAAGCTGCGACTTTTACATTGGGACCTCTTTTCATGACGCCACGCTGCTGGCACGCTACTGACTTTTCATCTAAGCCTTTCGGGGAGAGCGGAGCACAAAGCTGACACGGCTGACCCACAGAGATCCTGCCTTCCAAGTCTCCGAGGTTCCTTCCCTTCCCCCGCGGCAATGACAAGATGATCCTTTTGGGAGGCTGTCAGCTGCTCTGTGGCCATGAAGTCAGCTGTGGGGCAGGGAGGTGCGCAGGGGAGAAGCTCCCCGGGATGCGGTAGGGTGCTTAAAAGAAAAATGGATTTGTGCTGAGGATCATTCCTGGAACAGATGTGAAACCAAATACTTCGCATCCCAATCCTGCCCCCATGCTTTCTGAAAGGGAAATGAAATAGCAGGATTATCCTGCTCTTCGTCAGATCAGGCTTTGTTTCTTTCAAAAGTCCCATGACCGGGGCAGACTCCATTTCCTGCTACTCCCCTTCCGACAGCCATGGGAGCGCCAGGAGGGAGAAGAGGCTGTGGGTGCTCCTGCTCGGGGCTCAGGGGCAGAGCGGTGAGGTTGGAGGCGGGCATGGCAGTTAAGGCAGGGTAAGGCCTAACACTTAGCATGCTACCTCCCGGGACCCGGCTGGGCGTCTCCCTCTCCGTGCCGTTAGAAAGCTCTCCTGTAAATGTAATGGACACTTTAGGACACTGATAATCCATCAATCTGGAGAGAGGGAGAAATTAGAATTAGTTTAATTCTAGGCTTTCTGAAAAGAGTACTTAAAGACTGTAAAGCGACTCACATTTCTGAGGTGGGGAGCATAAAATCCAGGATTTGTGAAAGAGATGGATGAATGTTTTAAATAAACGATAACATCCCGAGCAGGTAGTGACAGAACAAAGCAGAAAGACAGTGTATAATATGTATAATCATCACAAAGCCAGCTGTTCCATGGTTTAAAGGGATTTAATAACTCAAGTGCTGGAGCATGAACTCTTCTTAAGAGCCCAAAAGGACTAGAGGCTTCCCACTGCCTGCACTTAGCAACAAAATGCCGCTCTCCCAGTGACCCTGGCAATGAGGCCAGGATCTCAGGGGGTAGTTATCTCCTCTTAACGCGGAGCTTGATTGGAAAGTGTAATTAGCTGCTCCTGGAAAGGAACATCAAGAGCATCCTGGCAGCCGGGACTGGGTCACTTGAGGTGTCTCTAAGAATCACCTTTCAAAGCCCCAACCACTTGTTCAGTCGTGTCACAAGTGGGCAACAGGGCAGTGTACAGGGAGCGGTGCCTGTGGACGGCAGAATGAAAGGGATTAACAATGGGAGAGGAGCAATTGGTGGCACAGCCAGCCCCATTCTCAGCTGCTCTGTCTTGGATTTGGAGCACGAGGTGAAGCTTAGGGCTCTGAAACTATAGTCACGGTCCTTCTTGCTCTGTGCTGACTAAAGCAACTGAAATACCCTGGGGCCCGACACCTTTCCAAACGGGGAGGAAAGCGAGGGAAGCCGGGCAAAGGGACAGCTGCCGGCCCAGGCACACCACCTTACTTGGAAGTGCAGAGAGCTCAAGGCAAAGCTGGGTGCAGGCATCTCTCCGCCAGGGACCCAGCAGCCCACTGAGCACAAAGGAGGCAGTCAGATGTTTGTTGAATTAATGTACAGGAGGCACTGAATCAGTATTTATTAAAAAATTTGGCTAAGAAGTAAATATAATTTCGCTGCTTACACTGAGGCTTTTTGTTTTATTTTCTACTTTTTAAGATATCAACTAATAACTTCTTTAAGGTTTGAGATATACACCACATACTAATAAAACTTACCTATTTTAAGTAGAGAACATTCACAGAGTTGTGTCACCATCAGCACAATCTACTTTTAGAACATTTCATTACCCCAAAAAGAAACCCTATGTCTAATAGCAGTCACTCCCCATTGCCCCTCCTCCCACCCCAGCCCGGGCAGCACTAATCTCCTTCCTGCCCCTATGGATTTGCCTATTCTGGACATCTCACATAAACAGAATCATATAATACATGGTCTTTTGTGACTGGCTTCACTCAGCATTACATTTTCAAGGTTCATCCATGTTGCAGTATGTATCAATACTTCATTTGTTATGGCTGAATAATACTCTATTGTATGTACACATTATATTTTGTTCATTCACTAGATGATAGACAATTAGGCTGTTTTCACATTTTGGCTACTGAGTAATGCTGCTATGAACATTCATGTACAGCTTTTATGTAGACATTATGTCTTTATTTTTCCTGAATATATATTTAGGAGTTTAATTGCTGGGTCACCTGGTAACACTATGTTTAACTGTTTAAAAACTGCCAAACTCCTTTTCCAAATCATCACACTATTTCACATTCCACTACCAATTTCTCCATAAACTCACCAAGACTTGTTATTACTTGTCTTTTGATTACATCCATCTAGTGGGTACTAAGTGAATCTCACTGTGTTGGTTTATTATTATTTTTATTTTGCATGCTCCTAATGCTTAGTGATGCATCTTTTCAGGGAGTTTATTGGCCATTTGTATATCTTATTTGGAGAAATAGCTATTCAAACCCTTTGCTCATTTTAAAATTGAATTTTCTGTCTCTTTACTATTGAGCAAATTCTGGGTATGCATCCCTTGCAGACATACGATTTGCAAATATTCTCCCATTCTATGGACTGTCTTTCCACTTTCTTGATAATCCCTTTGGAGCACATAATTTTTAAATGTTAATGAAGTACATCCCATTTAACTTTTGTTGTTGCTTGTGCTTTTTGATGTCATATTCCTTAATACATAAAGATTTACTCCTACGTGTTCTTCTGGGAATTTTATAGTTGAGCCCTTATATTTAGATCTTTTACCATATTGAGTTAATTTTTGTGTGTACAGTGTGAGGTAGGGGTGCCAAACAATTCTTTCTCATGTAGGGAACCAATTTCTTTAAATGAAACAGGGATAATTAACAACTTCTCTCCTTTTATAAAGCAGCTGCCGTGTGAGCAAAATCTTAGGAAAACAACATACGTGAACAGAATTTGTATTACCATTAAACTTACAGTAAGTTCTTCTCAATAATTTGAGTAAACATAATCATTCTGCTACAGGATAACCAGGAGCAAGTGTAAATAACTCATGTGGGTGAATGTGGTATATCAAACAATTATACTTAGAGCAAATTTGTCATTTTAACAAATAAACACATTTATAGGATTCTCCCCCCCCCCCTCCCTTTTCTCTATGGCTTATTTTTTTCTTCCCTCCTCACTTATAATGACCTTTCTTCCTGGAAAATGAAGACTCCTGTGTGTTCCTGAAACCTCCATCTGACACGCACCCCACTCCATTGAATAAGAGTGAGGTCTGGCGAACTAATGTCTAGGAATGGCATTTCCATTTGCAGCAGTCAAGAAGCGGGTGGAGGGGGCTGCAGAGAGGTGTCGAGCTCCACTCAGCAGGGGAGGAGACTCTGTGGGGAAACGTGTTGTGACAAACTGATAAATGCTTCTCAACATACATTCCCCCTTCTTCCTGCAGTTGGAGGGGAGGCAATGTGGCCAGCCAGGAGACTCTCTCTCCAGAATCCCTGTTGCTAGGGAAAAGTGGGCCTGGGCTGGTCATTAATGAGTTAGTTGGAAATGCCAAGCCTCCAAAAGAGCTTTTTAAAAAGTGGACGGATTTAGCAGGCATCTGTCTTCGCCCATCTTCCCAGCCCCTGCTCATGCCTGGGACATGGACACAATGCCAGTAGAAACAGCAACCACCTTATGACCAAAGAGATGAAAGTCAATGCGTTAGGGCTAGAAGGCAGGAGAGAGGAGCCTGGCTGCTCAGCTATGTCTCTGCAGAGCTGCACTGGCCTTGGACCGCCTGTCTCCAAACTTCTTGACATGCAAGAAAAATAAAAATAAATCCTTTGCTCCTGTAAGCCACTGACTCTTTTCTGTAACCTGCAAAGTAAGTGCTCCTAACTAATCCAAGGTGATTCCTAACCCCTTCTACCTCCTCCTACCTTCAGCTCCACCCTCCACTGCAGAGGGCTTCGTCCCCATCTAAGTACTCCATCCATGGAACCCCTTTAAGGAGGCAGAAGGCCAACCTTGATCTTATCCTCCTCTGCTCAGGTCTGACTCCATGGAAAAGAGGGAAGTTAAATGGCTGGATTAAAGGCAAGCAGCCTCATCAGCATTCGCCCCACACCCCTTGCTGAGCGATTAGATACCACCAGACACTTCAGGCAGTCCTGGCTGGAGAGCTTGGTCGCCAACCACTTAACTCCATGAAGAAGGGAAGCTGGAAACATGGCATCATCATGAGAGGCCCGGAGTTCTGATATGAGGGGACCGTTCAGCAGGCTCTGATAAAGCTGCTTGGATTGGAATTTCAGCCCCATTCCTGACTGTGTGGCTTGGACAGTCACACAGTGACTTTCCAACTTTGTAACTTCTCTCAGAGATAACAAAGCCACCTGCTTTTGCAGGGTTAAAGAAGATAAAAAGTGACAACTATACAGTGCTTAACACAGCCCCTAGCATATAACAAGTGCTCAATGAAATGCCAGCGACAGTTATTATTTAGGGGTTAAGAGCCTTTGAAGTCAAATCTAGATTCAAACCTGTCTTCACCACCTGCCAGTTATGTGAACTTGGGCCATTTCCCAGTCTCTGTGCCTTAGTTTTGTCTTCTCTAAGCAAGGAAGGTAACTCACTCACTCAGTAACTACCAAAGATAGGCCTGTTCCACACCAACTTTTACATTCAACTCTGGGCAAAAGAAGGTGAATTACAGGCACACAGTTTCTGTCCTCAAGTAACTTCCAGTTTTGTGAGAGCGACAGACAATGATGGAAAATCACGAAGAACTGTACCAAATGCTACAAGGAGACCTATACAGGTCTCAGTGAAAGGGGAACGTGCCCTCATCAGAGAGGCCGGAGGAAGGAGATGCACTGGAGAGCAGGAAAGAGCATTCCAGGGGAACGACATCTGCAAAGGCTCTGCGGGCCCACAGGCTGTGGGGAGTTCAGAGAGGGCTGGGATAGTAAGTGTGGAGACAGCATGGGGAGGGGAGTGAGGTGGTGGAGGTGGAGGGAGGTAAGAAGAGAGGACAGACAGGCAATATAAGACCTTTTGTCTAATTTTGTCATTATCTTAAGTGGCGTGTGCACGTCATGCGCATGCACGTCAGACACGGTCAGTGTGCATTTTGAAAAGCTCACTCCACAATGATGTGAGAATGGAAAGGAGGAGCACCAGGGAGGATAAAGCTTGATGCTTTAAGAAACCAGTAGAGTAAGTGCAAGTGAGAATGTCTGGTGATTTGAGCTTGTTGGGAAATATAATCCATGTTTTAAATCAGAGAGTTAAATCTACAACTATGAGTTTTTGGGTCAAGCTGAGGACCCTTTCCCCAAAGAAGGGGCACAAATGCAGCACACTTGATGTTCTGTAGTTTCAGGGGAGTCATAGGTCAACTGAAGCCACGACCACAGGCCACAGCTCTTAGGTCAAACCCCATGAATCAGACAAGGCAGCTTGATAAACTCTGTGAATGCATCACTTGGTTTCACTAGTACCTCTTTCCTGAAGGTTATACTCTGCTTCTCAGACCTCCACTCGCTGTTCCCTCATCTCCCTATCCCTGTACCAAATGTCCTGGGAGGATGATGATAAGAGATCAGTTTTCCTTAGATCAGTTTTCTTTGCTCCATGAATAGGAGCTGCATAATGACCAACAAAGCAAGGAAAGGTCTTTGTCCCTTTCATCCATCAGATCCTTATTAAAAACTCCACCTCTTCTCTTAGTCATGTGATTGGATCAAGGAGGAAGCAGAAGAAAACAGTGAGTTATGCTCTTTTCATCCTACATTCTAGAATTCTTATAAAAGTTAGGTATTGTTACTAATGTTGATAGTGTGTATTGCTCTATGGCACTGAATCTGAAGCAAGAGTAAGAGGTTAAGAGTCGAGAGAACTTTAGTTTTGTATTTGAGAACATCGTAGGTTAACCTTTTTATGTGAAGCCAAGAAATAGACTATATTCCACAAAAATTTTATGCATGCTATGTATTCTTTTCTTTAGGGCTTATATTATAGGCAATGAAGCTTTAGAAGAATTGCTAGGGATTCAAGAAACATACAGAATATAATCCTGCCCTCAAGGAGTGTGTGGTCTTAATGAAGAGACAATTCACCTATGAAGTAAGTAAGTGGCAAAATACAATAAAATGATAAACTTTGTGGCATAAATTCTAATGCTGTAGAGATTTAAAAATGGCAAGATAAATGCAGCTATAAAAATAAGGATAACTGCAGGAGACAAAACTTAACCAGATCTTTAGAGCAGCAGTCGCCAACCTTTCAGACCAGTGGTCCGCGGACCACCAGTTGGCGACTGCTGCTCAGGATAAGGATTTGCCTACGTGGACAGGTGTCAGCAAAAGAATAACCAAAAACAGAAATATGATAACTCACCCACTCATCCAATCAGAATTTCATATGTCTCTACACTACAGTCTGGGCACTGTGCTGAGCTCAGGAGTTTCAGAATCAAATCAGACCTCATCCTGGTCTTCCAGGGAACTCCAGCCCAGTGAGGAAAAGTCAGGTCACCTTTAAAGACACTAGAGCGTTGTAAATTCCACGGTCAGATAAAGTTAATCCCAGTGTTCCACTGGAGCACAGTCAAAGCCATCTAAATTGGATTGGGAGTGGGAATGGGGTATGATTAAAAAGGAGAAATGTAGGACAAACAGAAATAGCAATATTGGAGAGGAAGGGGACAAGAGGAGGCAGATGGTACCTGGGCAAAGAAAACAATATGTAAATAAAGGAACAAAGAGCAAACATGCAGTATGATGGGTGGGAATACTGCTTCGCTTCCACAGGGTTCACAAGAGATTAGCTCTGACACCTGCTTTCCAAAGCATACAGGTGCACCTTCAGTCAGCCACACAGAAAACCAGGTACCTGGCCCTTGCCTGAGAGCACAACTAGCTCCGGTCAAACAGCCAACTAGAGAAGTTATAGCTAGGGCTGCCTAAGACACATGCAATCCATCCCTTCCTCTACCTGACCAATAGCTTATCTTTGAATTACGCGGACCACAAAGAACTTGGACTATATTAATTGTGTCCCTCACAAAACTGTTTTATTTTTTTAAAAAAATCCTGACCAAGGATTTCCCCCCACTAATTTTTAGAGAGAGTGGAAGGGGGAGACACCTGCAGAGAGAAACTTCAATGTGAGAGAGACACAGAGATTGATTGCCTCCCACATGAGACCCAACCACAGCCAGGATCAAGCCCTTGATTAGAATTAAACCCAGGACCCTTCAGTCTGAGGGCTGATGCTCTATCCACTGAGCCAAACAGGCTAGGGCCTCACTAAACTGCTTTTATCGACTTGCACTGTAATAATGTGTTGCTTTTGTGTAGATCATGAAGAAGTAGTCCTGTGAACTCACTGCTACGTTGGCTTGTTGAAGGCACCATTGCTTCATTCAGTGTCCTCTGTACAAAGTATGTAAAATACTTCTTACAGAGTAAAAGCTAGGAAAAAAATAATTTTCCTCCAGAGTATTTCTTTTTAAAAATAAGAACTACCTCTCTGATTTATCATGCTTCCCTTTCTGTCCTGCCTATTAGGAGACTTGGAACCAAATTTAAACTCAATTATAATACTTTTATTTGGCCTTATATTTGAAAAATGTGAAGTATTTGGTTTTTGGCCATGATTTTCTCTTTATACTTTATTATTTTACTAGAGGCCCAGTTCATGGATTCATGTACTGGAGGGATTCATCCCTCTGGCCTGCACTCTCTCGCAATCCGGGACCCCTCAGGGGATGTTGGGTAACCGGTTTTGGCCAGGTCTCTGCAGGCCGGCTCCAGATAAGAGGGAGCCAGATCCAGAAAGGAGGGAGCCTGATCCTGTGCGTTGAGCATCTGCCCCCTGGTGGTCAGTGCGTGTCATAGTGACCAGCCGACCATGAGGTCTGCTTAGGCATTTATATATATGAATTATTTTACTGTGTGTGGTTTTACATTTGAAGACTTTATGCTAACTATGATCCCACCTGCAGGAAACCACCAGAAGTGTGTAAGCTGGCAGTTTAGAGCCACATAATTAAGCCACACAGCAGCAGGCTGGCATGGCAGAAGGCAGCAGCCTTCCTTCAGCTTTGTCCATCCGCCAGTGGCACTTTGCTGGACGAATGACTGCGAAATATTCTGCTCCCATCTTTAAGCTGAATGTGTAGGTGGAGAGGAACAATCACAGAGAGAGGCCAAGCTCTGAGTGTGGCAGCTGTTCACCTGGAGAACAATGGGAGCCAGCCGCTCAGGGGACAGCACGTGACCTGGTCAGAGGGAGGGGCCGACAGATTTGCTGTTTAGCCACTAGAGGTACTAATCACCCCAAGTAAGGGTGCAGGTTTTCATGAGGTCTGCTTCTTGAGAAGGTTTCTTCCCGTGATTATGAACAATAACTGCTTAACAGACCTGACCTGAGGGTGTCTCTATTCTTGATAACAAAGGCTATTTGGGACAACTCAAATTCTCTGCATAAAAAGAGGGTAAGTATCTGTACACATGCATGATGGCAATTTCTATTTGAAAATAGTAGAAAGGATGAGAAAATATAAAACAAAAGGCCTAAGAGGAGTCATATTTCTAAGACAGAGTTGTGGCTTTAAAAATATCATATTCCATTATCTGATTAAAAACTATGAATAATCCATTACCTAATAAATTTGACAGCTCAACCGTAGTAAGTTAAAAAACAAACAAATAACTCTTGTCAAATTCCAATATATCTTCATATAGGCTTGTCACATGTCTTAATTTCTGCAGGGAGTAAATGAAAAGTGAATGGGAGGGGGGACCTCAGAGTCATTTTTCAGTCCAAAAGACATAAAAACAAGTGATTCCTCAAATAGATATAAAACAAGTGATTCCTCTACCTAGCAACAACAATCACACACAAAACAACAGCAACTTCTAGCCAGCTTTTTTCCTTCTCCACATCATCTTGCAACCAGGTTGGCTTTCCAAATCGTATGTCCATTTTATACTGGGGGTGCATGCGATGCTTTACTGCTGCATCCGGGGACATCCCACACATCCAAGCTCTTCCTCTCTGCTATCAGATAACTAGTTAACCCGGGTTTAGGTTTCAAGAGGGAGGGCTCCCTGATACCTGCGAGAGCCCCACAGTTATTACCTGTAGGTTTGAGGGGTGAGAACAAAGAGGGTAACAGAGGGAATGCTGTTTTACTTTGACTAGTGATGCTCTTCCTTCTGCGAACTGAAGAGAAACTGGATCTTTTTCTTGATGAGCATAATGAGAGAGAATAGAGGGCAAATATCAAAGCCAATCATGCCAACAGGCGATATTAAGTCATCTTTCTCCGTGCCCTGCAGTCACACACCCACACTCCGTGGGTCCCCGTTCAAATTCTACAGATCAGACAAGCGGAGGTGTAAACATTTCCATGTGCAAAACTCGCCTTTTCCAAAGACAGGCATGGCTTAGCATGTCGCCTTCTTTCTTTAGCACTTTCAGGCACAATTATGTCCTCGGGATAAAAGGATGGCAAAACAAAGGTACGTGCCTACAACAAACATCTCATTGAAACTAGCAGCAAAACGAATAACCACAGAATATACATGATAACGTGCAGTGATAAGACTCACAGAGTAAGGCAATGCTATGCTGGTGACTTGCCCAGTTCAGAGCTACAAGAATAAACAGGACCTTTTTCCACTCAAAGCGAATGGGTACGACACGGGACAGGACGAATCTGCTACGAGATGCAGTGGCAGGTACAGCTCTGACAGTCTAAGCTGCCAGGAATTTTCCCCAGGAGGTGTATGCGCTTCTGCAATGGAAATTAATTGGAGAAAGGGACCTGGCGCTTCCCAGTCTCTTTATAACAAAGTAGTAATTGTTAACAATTGAAGAATCATCACTCCTCTCTTGGGACTCTGCCAGCTCAGCAAAAGGCAATATCAATTTTTAGATGTTATCTTTCTCAGTAGTGCAATTCTTAATCCATTTCAGAAATAGAGTTCCCTCGCTTTCCTTAAGTCAAATGAATGCCCTTTGGGTGGGTTCTTAGGCGTACTCCGTTCGGTCTCCCCAAACTAAAAGCCGGTTGCTTGCTCCCCCACACCCAGGTTGTTGAGATACACTGGTTTTGTTTCTGAATGCAGAAACAGTTACTAAATGAAAGAGGCCTCAGGACAGGAAAGCTTGAAATTTCAATGGCTGGCAGCCAGGCGATTTTGCCATGGAGAGGGATCCACATCCTTCTTGTGTGGCCACAGCCAGGTTGAGGCTGGCAAAACACACAGTTAAAACATCATGGGTGTGACAGCCTGCAATGAAGGCAGCACTGTGACCGGCTGCTGGAACTAGGTGGTACAAACCTGACTGATTCAGGTTTTTGCCTGGTTCCTTACCCTGCAAAGGAAAGCTACTCTTCCTAGGGATGTCTGCTCTAAGAATACACATGTTGGGGATGGTATGGAGAAGTCCGTGTGGCCTCAGGAGATGAGGGAGAAGCCGATTTCGGTCACGGGTCCCTGGGAAGGAGGTCACCGCACATCATGCAGGGTCACAGTGAAAGAACACCAATGTGGTCAGGAGACAGAGGTGGGGGCGAGGGGAATGTCTAGGCCAGGGCCTTATTTGGAGTTTCCTTGGGAAAGGCAAAGAAAAGGACAAGGTAAGCAGCTTAGGACTAGCTAGTCTGAATGGTTTGGTGGGCTTTGGGCTACAGGCCTCTGGTTGCTTGGTACCCAGCCCTAGAGTGATTTAGGGCAAGGGGAACTTTGGCTTGCCCTGTGAGAATTCTTAAGGAGAAGGTTGGAATATAAGATTGGGAATTAGTTGGTTTACATAGGAAAGCTGATATTGTCTTTAGGAATTAGCTAGGCCCGGGAGGGGCAGTCTCTCTGGGTCTGTATATGTCGTCCCCCCCCCCCCCCCCCCCCAATGCTAAAGCATCAAGAACACAGAAAATATAATTAGCCCTATGATATACCGATGCTGAACAGACAATACAGAATCTAAGACACAGACAATGTATGTATTAAAATACTGACATTTGCCAGGGGCAGCTACGTAGGGTTCTTTAGTCCCTAATATTCTTCAGCACAGCTCCCTCCATTCTTTGATAGGGACAAATGATGGTTTCCCAGCCTTACAGACCAAGCTGCACACGTACTTGGAATCCTCTATGCCAGTGTTTCCCAAACTTTTGACATATGTGTACCCCTTCTATAATTTTTGTAACGCTGAGTACCCCTCTTACTCATGAGAACATAAAATTAGGCGCAGCTAAGCACGGTGCAGTGCATATCCCCACCAAACTCCGGTGCAACGCGTACCCCCACCAAACTCTTCCCGTACCCCCGGGGGTGCGCGTACCACACTTTGGGAAACACTGCTCTATGCTAACCTGACGGCCTCCCTTAAACCCACACAGAAAGAGGTTTGGGACTGATTACAGCTGGTGATGACTTTCATTTGTAACGGGGTTAAAGGGCCCTCTGCCCGAGCAGTGATTCAGCCTACAATGCATTTACACACGAAGAAAGCAGGCACTCTGGCGAAGGGTTGTGGGCTGTGGGGCCTGCCTCCTCACTCTGTAAACCACCTCCTCCCCCTACTCACGGAGAGGCAGCCCACTGCCATCTGCCAGGCTGGTGGGTCTGCCGCTGAAGCCCCAGCAGTTATGCTGTGCGTGGGAGGCAGGACTTCTGAGGGCCTCTGACCCACTCTGTCTTCTGAGCCATGCACACTTGGCATATGCTCTCACCCCTTCAGTTGATCACAAAGCCCAGCATCATCCATCCCTACTTATGTACACAGCTCGGGCTCATGGCGGTGGTGTTTGCAGCAGTGACTTAAGTGTTGAAGGGTAGGCTCTTTCCCAAGGCTTCTTTGAAGATGATGCTATTTTGCCATGTAATGTTCTGGGGGGATTGTAAGGGATACTAATGAAACAGGCTCAAGGGGAGTGATATTATAACTGTAGCAGGTCCAAGTCTCCCAGTCTTGGAGATGGATGGACATTAGTACTTCTTGGCAGGCCATCGGCTTGATTTGGAGCTTGATGTCACATTCATTCTTTTGGCTGCCAGTCTCCTGAAGGAAATACTGACCTTCTCGCTTCAGTTTTCTATATTTTCTTAGTTGTTCATCATTGAATAGACTGCTGAGGATCAGAATTAAAGCACCGTTGGCTAAGTATTACCAATAGAACTCTGGCTGTTTTCAGTTTCTCTGGTACATTTTGGTAGGTGACCAAGCCATGGATTTGGTGTTCCCTTCTCTCTCCTCATTCCTTTTTGGAAGGAGTTTAGATGGGCTGGGGAAAGACATCTGAAGCTTTCTGATCCAACGTAAATGAATCCTGTGGTGGGTAAATAGTTTTCCTCCCTCTTTTGCTCTCCTGGGGTATTTTGATGAATAATGCTTCTCAAATACATTTATAAATATTCCCCTAGAGGTAAGAAGAGTATTAAGCTCATAGCAGGTGTGCCATTAATGCTTTAGAATGTAGGGCAGAGCAAAGGGGAAAGCAGTCATTAAAACCTGTGGTGTCATAGAATTCTCTGAAAAGTTTTGAAAGCCACTGCTGTGAACAAAACATTGAGTGCAGCGCTGGTGCAGTGTGGACACAGCCTCACAAGATCAACTCAGGCCGGTCCTTCAGTATAGAAGCTCCTTTTGGATGGGGGGTAGGCTGGGGTTCATAGTCTGTTTTGCTGCCAATTATGGCATATGTTTATCTTAACTCAAAATAAAGTGTCATTAATTTAAATGGCCTCACCAAAAATTTAAAAAATTGTGTGCGTGTGTGTTTTAATTTTAATTGGCCCTTTTTTTGGTCTCCCATTATTTGCAAGTCTAGTTCACAATTAACCCAACTCTAGTCTAGATGCCTTCATTAATAATCATGCCACTGCAATTTGACCTACAAATATTATGTTTTTAGATTTATTCTGTTACATTTTACTTGTAATTCAATTATGGCTTTAGTGTCTTTCATTGATTGGCCTAGCCATCACCATATTTTTAAACAAAAGCCTCTGTAATAACAGGAATTTATTACTGCCACAGCGCCACCTACTGGGAGGCCATTACAGAAGCAAGATAGTTGTAGCTTAACTTTGACCCACAGTTTTTAGAGTCCTTCTGAGCTTTGTTTTTGAAAATCCCAATTTCCTTGTCATTTTGAGAAACTGTAACTTATTTTGATAGCTACTGAGTCTCTTGCTGCAGCATAAAATCAGCAAGTTAGAACAAAAAATATGCTCTTACTGTTGTTACCTTAAATTGGCCCTGACTTCACCGACTTTGATTTTCTCTGTCCTATAATTGTAGCAGGGGCTCCAGATTGGGTGGGCAAAGGTTTGGATCTGGCGAAAATAACTTGGGGAGCTTCCAAAGATCCTGAAAAATGTAAAAAAAATCCCTACTTAACACTTTACTTGATCTTGGCTGAAAGGACAAGAGGTCAAATCTAAAACTAGGATTTAGGGCATCAACATTCTCCCAGATGCTGCCATCCCCCCCTTCTTACCAAATAACAAATCCATGCTCAGTCTCTTGCTTTCCAACAGCGTAACAGTGGGTAACCAACCCAAATTCTTATCTCTATGGCTCTGGGGAAAGAAGAACTTTTGGGGAGCAATAAAGGGCATCACACACTAAGGCAAGCATCTCAAGAGCTTTATTTATTTTTATTTTTAATCTATTATACTCCAGAGATCCACCCAGGAAATTCAACAATATAGAATGCATGGTGACAAAAATAAGAATCTGATGGTGAGAATAGCTCATTCCACTGAGAGCTGCCAGGCAAGTAATTTCACTTGGAAGTTAAAGCGATTTCTACATCTGTAGGGTCTTGGCTCCACTGGGTTTGCTTTATAGTAAAATCAGTTCTTTTATCTTGTCTCTCAGAGACAGTGAGGGGGCAGGCAGAGTCACACTGATGCGCTGATGCCGCATCCCCATGCAAAGAGCATGGAGTTAAAGTGCATTTTACCAGGACCCGGGATAACACTGAACAAGCACACTGCTTCTCTCTTCTTGTAAACAGAACCCATCATTGGTTTTCAAAAAGTGGCAAGGTTTCTTCTATCAACTACAGACCATTGAGAGCTTAAAAAGCACACTGAAGAAGAAGAAAGAAGAGGAGGAAGAAGAGGAGGAGGGGGAGGAAGAGGAGGGGCAGGGAGAGGAGGAGGGGGTGGGGGAAATGGGAGGGGCTGGGGGAGGAGGGGGAAAAGTGGAAGGGAACGAGGAGGAGGAGGAAGAGGAGGAAGAGGAAGAGAGGAGGAGAAGGAGGGGGAGGAGGGGAAGAAGGGGAAGGGGGACTGGGGCAGGTAGAGATTGACTGCAGGACAGGAGAGATGCAGGCAGAAACTGAGGTGCCGCACTGAGGGCAGCTGGTATGGCTTCAGACCCCTACAATAATGGTAGCTGACACTATCGAGTCAGCATGAGAGAAATGCGGGTTATCTAATCTGCCTCTCTGCTATTTTAGTTTACCATCGCCACTTCAGAACTCAAGAGCACCCTGGTCATAAAAAAGGAAGGCACTGGCTTTGGCTTTGAGCCAAAGGCCTTCACGACAGCTTCCTTCTCAAATTTCCAAATTTGCTGACTCCATACCTTTCCTTCCATGGCCTGAATATACAGAATACGTGGCCTGAGGTAAGGAAGTTGAGGGAAAATATCATCCATGGGACATCTCAGGCACTCTGCTGGGAGCTTTCACATTCACTACCTCATTTAATGTTCACAATAAAAATGTCACTGTGCCACCATCTGTGCAAAAAGACTGAGTTTTTTTCAACAGCACTCTGAGATGAATGCCTGAGAACAAAGCCACTCAGCGTTATAACGGCCTGCTTGGCCAGACTTGGGGAAGGCTCAAGGGACCAGGGACTAGACTTTTGCTACATTCAGGGATTCATTAATAACCATGTTATCCACCTGAGTTAACTGGATAAGACGGGTTAAAACCTTCAAAACCAGTTTAGTGATTCCTGGGTGGGCACAGACTTCTCAACTATGAGAGAGATGTGTAAATTTTTTGACTTACTATGAGGCTTATTTTTCCTTGTAAGTTTAAAGAAAAATGTTTCTGATAGCAACCTAACCTTTTTATAGCTCACCCTTCTGAACCCCTTTTAAGTCTACACAGGATATAGAAAAACACATGATTTTAGTTGAAACTATGAAGTGCCAGGTAGTTACCCCATTTCCCTGAAAATAAGACATTGTCTTATATTAATTTTTTCTCCCAAAGTTGCGCTAGGTCTTATTTTCAGGGGATATCTTATCTTTCCATGCACTAGATCTTATTTTCGGAAAAACATGGTATTTACTAGCTGTATAAATAACTCTAACAGGATTAGTTTATACTAATTAGCTATACTGCTCAGGTGTAAAATGTTTATTGGGAAGTATGGAAAATGCCTGAACCTATTCCCTCAGGTACACCGGTGTTTTCTTAAGGACCAGGACATCAGAAAAGCCATAGAACAGAAACAAGTTCAAGGAACTATAGAGGCCAAGAGTCATCTGTGACTACAGCAGTAAAAAGGCTACCTAAACAAGGTGAGCAGAATATATGTTCATCTGACATAGAAGAGGGAGAAAGGTAGCTTTTAGGATCCAAGGGGAAGTGCAAGTTCTCTTTGCTCTGTGGTTTTATGCCGATATCAAATTCAGTAGGAATGCTACAAAATCTTCGAAGTAACTTCAACAGTCAGTAAATATTAACTCATGATCAAGATGCTGAAAGTCTGACCCACCTGGCCCTCACATTTCCACTGTCCTCAGGCAGAGTGCATGCAGAGTTCAGCTTAGTGCTTATCAATTAGACATGCAGATGAAACAGGCCAGGTTCTCGGATCTCACAGGCTTTGTAAACCTCTCCAGTTTCAGACTGAAGAGCTGTAGGGGCTCTAACCACTGTACTAACGAGTACCCTTCCAACTAGACCATGATTCTCTGAGCCACTCATTCTCAGTCCCTAACCGTTCCAGGCAGAAATTTTATTTTCTTAAAAATAATTACCATGTTCTAATAATGCTTTTTTTCTCCTGAGGGGAGGGCAAGTTGATGCACATCAACAATTTCTCGAATTCAGTTCCTAAGATTTTAAGTGCAGAATAAAATCCTTATACTTTTATATTATTACCTTACCTGGATGTAGTCTCAGAATCTTTCTCTATATATTGCTTCATTTAATCCTCATAGTAACTCTATGGGATATATGAAACCTGGCTTTTCAGAGATCTTATAATCATTTTAAGGTGCGTTATGTCAACCACCAACCTGTCCCCTCCCCCCGCCCCCCATACACATCCGCACATTCCTTGATGGCCCCCTACTGCTCTTAAGGCCAAGCTCCCTGCACGGCTCATAAACTGCCCCTGCCACCTGCCACCTGCCTTTTCTCTTGCCGCTCCTGCTCCTGCTCCTGCCCCAGTCCCAGGTACACGAAGGCTTCCAGAACACAGCTTTGCACACATCTTCCCTCTTCCTAGACCTCCTTCCACTCCACGCCTCCCCTCTCCTGGCTGACCTGCTCGCATTCAAACCTCAGCTTTAGATGTTTCTTCCTCTAAGAAGCCCTCTCTCTAAGGGCTTGGGCCAGATTGCTTGGGTTTAAAGACAGCCCCACCATTTACTAGCTGTGAACTTTTAGGCACGTTTCATAAGCTGCCTGTGCCATTATTTCTTCAGCTGAAAAATGGGGAGCACGGTTCCTCTATTATAAGCCTGTTTGTGAACAAATGAGTTTTACACACAAAGCGATCAGAACTCTGCCCGACACACAGCAAATGCTCCGCCAGTGTTATCTATGTGATTCCACTCGTCGCCGTCCCTGGCTTGGATGGCCCTGCAGCATGCTCCATGCTGACTGCTCTCTCGCCCTGAGTCTGTAAGGTCCCTGACAGCAGGGACTGTCTTGTTCACCGCGCATGTACCTCAGCGCCCAGAATGTTCCTTTATCCACCGTGGGTGACCAACAAGAAATATGTGATTTTTCTCCCACTTGTCTGGTTACTTATGAGTACTTCTTCATGCATTATTACTCATAGCAAACTATCCGTGGTCCAAGGATGCCTAACTTACATGTAGGTTCCCACATTGAGAGGCTCTGGGCCCTCAGCACCTACCTGGCAAGAGACCAGTGACATTAGCATGACAGGCCTCAGATCAAAGCCCAGAGCTCTGGCTCTGCATCCGAGCACAGTCTGCTCCAGGCCCCTCAACTTTCTGAGCCTCAGTTTCCTCATCTGGGGCAGCGGAACAGGAAGATCCAACTTACAGGGCTGTCATGCAGACCACGAGAGATACTACATGTGGAAATACTAGATAAACAGTCAAATACAGGCATTTTTTTTTTCTCACTTAAGACAGCAAATCTAAGAGGATCAGACCGAAAATGGGAAATTTCAGCTGTCCCAACTATCCAAAACACTATTCAATCCCAAACTGCAAATGTCCATTTTAAAGAGGAATGTAACAAACTGCCCTTTGCCAGTGCAGGAAAGCCCGAAAGCCAGCGTGCTTCCTTATTTGAACGGGAGCTCTCTTCGAAGGCAGAAGAGGGCGTGTGCCAATCCCAGTATCCTCCCTCAAGGGCGGGACAGCTGCTGAGCCAACTAACCTGAGGAGTTGGCGATGGGTACGGCTGAAGCAGAGTTAAGGTTGCTCTGGAGTCCGTTCAGCTGCCCTTCTGTGGTGGACCCTCTGAAACACAGACAGTTGGTTAGATGTATAGAATGAAAGGCAAGGTCAAGCACAGGCCCTCCAATGGCTTGCTTCTTGCTCTCGGCGCTCCCTCTCATGTGGCTCATTCTCTTGCTTTATTTCAAGCCCTTGTTGAAATGTCCTCTTATCAGAGAGGGCGTCTACGACCAACCCATCCTCTCCTTCTGAAATATTACATATTTTAAAAGGCATGGTCCATCTCTCCACGGAATGCAACTTCAAGAAAGCACAGGCTTTCATTGCTGCTGTGTCTTCAGTGCTGAGAACAGTGCCTGGCACCTAGTAAGTATCCCGTTTCCCCAAAAATAAGACAGTGTCTTATACTAATTTTTTCTCCCAAGTTGCGCTAGGTCTTATTTTCAGGGGATGTCTTATCTTCCCATGCGCTAGGTCTTATTTTCGGAGGATGTCTTATTTTGGGGGGAACACGGTAAGTATTGAACATTTCTTTATTGAACGGACAAATTAAATTCCTGGCACTGACTTGAATAAATCATAAGGAAGCAAAAAGACATTTTAAAAAAACAAGTTTCATTAGAGCAATGGTTCTCACCTGGTGGAGCGAGGGGGGACAGATTTTGCGTAAGGGACATCTGGCTATGTGGAGACATCTGTGACTGTCACAACTGTGGGGTCTATTGGCATCTAATGGGTAGAAGCCAGGAATGGTACTAAACATCTCCTATAGGGCACTGGAAAGTGCCCTCAGACAAGGCATTATCTCACCCAAGATGCCAATTGTGTCAAGGTTGAGAAACCATTACACGGAAGCACCCCCCCTCATGCCAACTTTGACAAGAGATGGGATAGAACAGTTTGCCACTTTGTTGACTAATGAGTTTGCCGATCACTGGGATAGAGTATGTTGGGTTCCCCACCATGTCTGAGGAGGTCTATGACTAGCTCAATGCCCTACAGACCATTTCAGGTCTCCATGTTTTTTTTTTTTGTTTTTTTGTGTGGCATTTACGAAAATTATAATTATGAAGTTGTGTAACTGGTTGCATAATATGTTATCCTTGCTAGATTATTTGTAAGTTCCATAGAAACAGAGATTGTCTCAGCCTTACACAAAATTGTATCCATAGTGCATTTTGCATACCTTGGGTATTTAATAAATTTTTTTTGTCTTAAATAATCTGACCCAACGCCCCCTAAACACACTTACTGTTGGGTCCATCTACCTTGATTTTAGTTGATGTGTAAAAAGTTTAGATGGTAGATTCAAGTTTCCATATGCTCAGTTCTTTATTTGTTCAGCAGCATCCAATCCCACTCTTAGTACCCCCTCTCTCAGCACTGCTTTTCCATTCATTCATTCACACACAAAATATTTATTAAGCGTTCCCTGTGCTTGGTGCTAGAGAGGAGGTAGACATCACGCAAATACCTAAGTTATAAACTGGGTGATAAATGTTCAGGAAGAGAAGTATAAGATGCTATAAGAGAATGAAATGAGGGAACTAATTTAGATGGTAAAGAGAATGGTCAAGGATGATTTTTTTGCTGTCTCATCCCACTGCTGCATAAGGGAAATCAGGCAATGTTGAGGAAGTCATATTTCAGCAGCGTCATAAAGTTATGAGAAGCATGATCCTGAGTAAGAGAGGGGCTTATGATGTCAGAGGAACTTTTAAAGACCAGGAAGGTAAAGGGAAAGTCAAGCAGTGTTTGACAAACGTGTCCATCATACAGCTTCTGGGCCCTTCAGTTGGAACTGCAGATTCAGTGAGCTCAGATGCAGCCTGAGAACGCGGACTCTTCACGGCTCCCAGGGAAATCATGGAAACACTGGCTAGTGGGTAAAGGAAGGCGGGATGAGTACCACTCGAAGAGTCTGGCAGAAGCTCAGGTGCCCAGGTGGTCCCTACATGGCTGGTGGAGACGGCTCCCTTGAGAACACACCCCAACCATGATGCAAAGATCACACTGTCTTATACCCCCCTCCCTCCCCTCTCCCCTCCCCACTCTCTCTTTCCACTTGCATTCTGAGGATGCCACAGGGCCCAAGAGGAGAGAATGCAGTGCAGGGCTCCGCCCTTTTCCACAAGCTGCACCCTTGTTTACCTACATGGGGAATGTCTATGCATTTTAGTTCAGCTCCTTATAGACCCCCACAACCACTCTGAGCATCCACAGGCTGGGATTTGCTCTTCCAGGCCCAAGCGAAAAGAGAAATGTTCTAAGATGAGCTTTCTTTTAGAGAAGTTAAAAGCCTTTAGGGCCATTCACCTGTGTGAGCAGCAGCTGCATTAGGGGGGAAAAAGAAGAAAGAAAAAAAAAAAAAGCAGCAGCCTGGGGCTGTCTCGGTTTCACAGGGATACCCCAAGTGTCAGCTATAAAAGGGAAGCAGGCTGGCCAAAACTTGGGGGTCAGGAGAAGAAATAAAGGCCACACAGGAGATTCAGAGGTTCGACCTAGAGAGTTCATGGTCCCCCAACTCTCTCATCTTCTCCCTCTGCCCTCTAGCACGGCCATCCTGCCCTGCGCCCTCACAAGCTTTCTCCTGTTTCTCCTGACCCCATGTCCCCTCCGTACCCAGTTCCACTCACTCCTCCACCCTCCGCCCTCTGTCAACACCCACCACAGGCCTCGAGTCACCATGATTCATGTGGACGACGTTTCTAGGGACTCTCCTGTTTCTAGCACAGGCCCCCCTTCCACAGCCACCCAAGAGGAAATTCTGAGTGAACTTTTCCATGAAAACACTGGTACACAAAACGGTTTGGGTCTGTTTTTACTACTTTAGGCACATTATGGGTAAATATGCTCTTCTTGTGACAACGTCATTTCCTTTGGAAAATACATTTCAACTTCTGAACAGCACATTTCTAAACGAGAACCTGAAATACAGCTTGTCTGGAGCCTGCATGTGAATTTGCACTTGCTGATCTGCTCCTGCAGCGGCTCTTGGCTGCTTTCCTGGGAATACCCGTGTTTTGGGAAATACACAGAAAGGTGTGTATGCGCTTCCTTGGTTGCCTCTACGTCACTCACTATGTTTTAACATCAGGATAAAAGGGCCTACCTCAGAGGGTTGTTGCAGATTAGATGAGATGGTGGGTGAAAACACATCTTAGCAGTGTTCGATAGTATATCAAGGGCTAAATAAACATAATTTGTAATTTTTACTTAGAAATATCAACAATCTTTGTATTCCCTATAAGTTTACTACACAGAGAAATATTAAATTGGATGACTCACTGCCTCCAACTCAGGTTGGACTATTAGTGCTAAACTATAGAAGAATGACCGCAAGACATTCAGATCTGAACGTGAACAGCAATTTGCTATTAAGGTCAAAAGGTAGTTAAATGGCAACTGATAAGACAGAAATCTCATAGTCAAAATTATTCTAAAAATCCTTTAGGAAGGAAGGTCTCATTTGAGATTCACAAACCATTCTTTAATAAATTTAATACACATTTTTCCTTCCTGTAGCAGAATGAGTCACCATTTTTTTTCAATTGTGCACCGAACGAGGCACTTGGCTTGCAGCAAAGGGCCATGCTGTGTAAAATGCATGTGTGAACATGAGAATAACACAGATACAGAGTTGCCTTCCTATGAGAGGCTCATAGGAAATGAGACCAATTGGAGGAACAACACAACTCCTGTCTTATTCTGAGCAGAACGTCAACTGGAATCAGCCACTTTATTGAAACTACTTTCTTTTTCTCACTGAATTCCTGAATATGCAAAGTTAAATGTGTGTTTGATGTTGTGACCTGCTATTTTCTGATCATAGCTCATATGGAATAGGAAGAGATGGCTAATGATGGACTCAGAACCACTGGAATGGTGAAAGTATCAGAGCTGTATAGTGGGAAACATTGAAAAGGCGGGACGAGAAAGATGACATTAACTGTGCATCATACACATCCCTTCTGCGAGCACGAGGTGTGACTCTCTGGTCCTGTAAGTGCTCCTCCATTGCTCTTCTTGGAGACGGTGTGCGTTCTAGCAGATACAAAGTGCCAGATGCAGTCCCAGGTGAGAGTTAGAGGCTCAGTACAACCTCAGCTGTGGTCATGGGCTCAGGGAAGAGTCTGGACTGTTTGTTTAGAATTGTCAAAAGCTGCTGGAGGGCAGGCTTCCTGATTAACGGAACCACTTAAAAACTGAGATAAGAAAGTGGCCATGCATGGCAGCAACAAAGAATTCCATGAATAGTGACCTGCTCTTTTTCCTGGGACATGTTCAGAGCCAGCACCTGAAGCGTTTCCTTAAGTATTAAATGTACACGTCTTAACCCAGACTCCAATTCTCTGGCTCCATTCCTATCTACCCCTCTTGCTCTTCCACGTTCCTGCGCCTGGCATGGGCACTACTACTCCGAGGAAGGGTAGCAAAGACATTGTTCAACCAAGTATTACAAATAGCCTCTATAAGCTGAAAGTGGCCTGTATCCATCATTGTGAAAGATTTTTTTGAGTGCAAGTCTCTACTTAGGGAATACAAGTTGATCAAATAGCTGGCTAGGAATTCCACTGGCATCCAGACCACACCACACCACACCATACAGCGGCCTATACTGTCTAACGTACCATCACCAGTCTAGGTGGGTCCTATTGAGCAAAATCCCCATTATCCCTTTTGCTGGTAAGGCTTCTGACAGGCTTTTTTGTGAACCTTTAGCTCCTTTATTTGTGGTTTCCTCTGTTCTTTCTTCCCTCCATTATTGTGATCAGTGGAAACTTTTATGAAAGTGATATCCTTTCTTTAAGATCTGTTTTATTCATTACTTCACAAGGGTGACTGTGGTTTGGTGCTATATTGCTTCTCTCTGGGTTCTTTTCAAGGCTTTCCATGTCTCTGACACAGGAGTTCTAGCTTTCTGTTTCAATGGTTTAGTAAAAGTTTATCTTGGATTCATGCCACCACATCAAGGATGACCTTTCTGTAAAAGGAAGGACCCACAAAAGGAAAATACTCAACGTTTTACAGGAAGAGTGGAGCTACCTGTGCTGACCTCGCCAGGCCTGTGGCAAACAGACATAGTGGCATCTGTGAAGGTCCTGAAAAGAGCCACCCCATTTTTATAAAATACCTGTGAAGGCCAACCTCTTTCAATTCCCAAAGGAGAGAAGAAATCTCAAGGCACAAGTTAAAGACTGAATACCAAAGAACGAACACGGACTTTTCTCACAGATTAAATATTTTACAGCTTTCCTTACAACACACCTACGTACACACAGTGTATGTGCACCTTCTCCTTTATCTATCAGTCCAGGGATTATATATATAAGGTGTCCCCAAAAATGTATTCACACTCTAACAGCTGACAACTCACTTACTTTTCACTTCTTTTCAGGTTTTTAATACTTTCAACAATGATGATTTAAAAAAAACAACAACTTAACTGTGTATACTACTTGCCCCACAAATAAGTGTGTGTGTGTTTTAAATTAATTTCAGAGAGAAAGGGAGAGGGAGAGAGAGAAACATCAATGAGAGAGAAATATTGATAGCTGCCTCCCTGCTATTGGGGATTAAGCCTGTATCTGGGCATATAGGCCCTGACTGGGAATCTAACCGTGACCTCCTGGTACATAGGTCGATGCTCAACTATTGAGCCACATTGGCAGGACTCCTTTTCAGGTTTAACTGATTTGAAATAATGGGTGAAGCCAGACTAAGCTTTCAATAAACAAAAAAATTATCTTAAAAGTGCCACTAAATTTTTACTTGGGAATACATATAAGATAAAGTTTATAGTACAGATTGCAACAACTGACAAATTGAGGGCACACAAATATTGAACAAAATAATATTTGATGTTTGCAATTTCATTGCTTCACGTTATCAGCAGTGCCTGATTGTAGGAGTCCATGCCTAGCTACTAATGTTTTTCAGATTGAATTGTGACTCATAAGAGCATTGTACTAGTAAAATTTAGGGGACACAATCTCATTTAAAAAAACACCCAGGGAATTCTTGAACTTTCTGCTTCATATACATATAGATATTTTTACTGGGTTGCATGTTAAATGTATT
Organism: Pipistrellus kuhlii; assembly: GCF_014108245.1. Lineage (NCBI taxonomy): Eukaryota > Metazoa > Chordata > Mammalia > Chiroptera > Vespertilionidae > Pipistrellus > Pipistrellus kuhlii. The sequence continues at coordinate 10,986,563 of NW_023425404.1, forward strand.
TTTAAAATCACAAGTGGTGGTAAAAAAAAAAAAGATTAAAGGCCACTTATTAAAGCAAATTGTTACTTCTGCATTTCAAATATTCAGAATCCTCAGAAATTTTGTTTTTGAGTTACTTACACTAATATATTTAAATAAATCTTCCACTGTAATGATACTTTGCCAGTTTTTCTTATAATTCTGCCAGCTTCTAATTCATATATTTTAAATTTATAATATTAAGTGCATATAAGAGCTATTCTTTATTTCTATTAATTCTATTTTTTTCTATTGCTATATTAATTTTCCTTCTAATTAGTATTGCATGGCTTATCTCTTCCCAAGTCTTTGCCATTCTGTGAGATTCTACTTTAGGTATGTCTCTTTTAAGCAGCCTATAATGGAACATTTTAAAAAATGCAGTTTGATAATGTATTTTTCAATAGAAGAATATAATGTTAAACATGTATTGTTCTTACTCATATATTTGGATTTATTTTTATTACTTTGGTTTTGTTTTCCATTATCATTCTTTTTTTTTTTTAAAAATAAATCTTTATTATTCATATTATTACAAATGTTCCTCATTTCCGCCTCCCCTCCATCGTTCCCTTCCACCAGGTTCCCCCCCCCCCCCCGCCCTTTCCCCACTCCCCATTGTCCTCATCCATAGGTGCACAGTTTATGTTCAGTCTCTTCCCTTTTCCCAGAGAATCGTCAGTTCACTCCCCTTCCATACCTCTGATTCTATTATATTCAACAGTTAATATTGTTCATCAGATTCTTAAAATTCCCTTGGTTTTTAGATTCACTTGTTGATAGTTACGTATTTGTTGTTCATAGTTTTTATCTTTATTTACTTTCTCTTCCGAAAGAACCCCTTTCAGCAATTCATATAATTTTGGTTTGGTGGTGATGAACTCCTTTAGCTTTTTCTTATTAGTGAAGCTCTTTATCTGGCCTTCGATTCTGAGTGATAGCTTTGCTGGGTAGATTATTTTTGACTGTAGGTTCTTGCTATTCATCATCTTGAATTTTTCTTGCCATTCCCATCTGGCCTGCATGGTTTCTGTTGAGAAATCAGCTGACAATCATATGGGTGCTCCTTTATAGGTAACTACTTACTTTTCTCTTGCTGCTTTTAATATTCTGTCTTTTGCTCTGGGAATTTTAATTATGATGTGTCTTGGTGTGATCTTCTTTGGATTCCTTTTTTATGGAGTTCTGTGCGCTTCCTGGACTTGTAAGTCTAATTCTTTCACCAGGTGGGGGAAGTTTTCTGTCACTATTTCTTTCAGCATGTTTTCGATATCTTGCTCTCTCTCATCTTCTGAGACCCCCATAATTCTGATGTTGGTTCGCTTGAAGTTGTCCCAGAGGTTTCTTACATTATCTTCAACTTTCTGGATTCTCTTGTCTTCTTGCTTCTGCGGAGGAGTGTCTTCTGGCTCTTTATGTTCCAAATCTTTGACTTGATTCTTGCGATCTTCCATTCTGTTTTTAGGACTCTATTATTTTTTATTTCAGACAATGTATTCTTTATTTCTTGTTGATCCCTTATTAGTTCTTGTTGATCCCTTTTCATCTCCTCATAGGTCTTATCGACCTTTTCTAGGAAATTCTTGGAAAACCTTATAAGCGTGGTTTTGAACTCTATATCCAGTCTCTTCTTTTCCTCCATTTTTTTTTGTTTGTGATCTATTTCCTTGTCTTGGCATTTTCACAGTTTCCCTGAGTTGGTAGGGTGGCTTTGTGTGCTAAGGTGTCTTATATGGTTCAGTGAGTCAGCCTCCCAGTTACCTGAGGTGGACAGTGTTAGTGTAGCCCTTTGTGGGAAGTGTGTGCAGTCTTGTTGTTAAGCCTTGCTTGTTGTTGGTATCACTGGGAAGCGTCAATCTTCAAGCCAATTGGCTATGAGGATCAGAAGTGTCTCAGCTAGGAGGGTTTCTGTATTCCGCTTGAATGGGGCAGAGTCTCGGGGTGGTACAGACAAGCTTTGTTCAATCCCACACAATTGGTTGCAGACAAGCTTTAGATTCCTGTCAAGCTTTAGATTCCTAGGAGAGTCCTACTGACAGCAAACAAGGAAGCTAGCCACTGGAAGGGCTTCTGTGCTCTGCTTGGATGGGGTGGAGTCTCGGGTGGTGCAGACAAGCTTTATTCAGCCCCTCCCTACGAAGGTCTGGTTTCTGAGTCCCGTAGTAATGGCCACTGGCTTCACACACCTCCGAGAGATCTCTGCCCACTGCCTGACAGTCTGGCCTCTCCCTGTCTGGGGCCGTCTATCAGCGCAATAGTAAAGGTTCTTTTTCTTCCCAAACAAGAAAGCCAGCCACGCATTAGCTGTCCACCCTCTCCGCACACAGGGAGTAAGCTGATAGCGAACTCAGCCTCCCCTCTCCACGCTCGCAAGCAAGCCGGCAGCGAATTCTGTGGCCGCCTTTTCGCACGCACAGTTCTCCGCATCTTCACAGTTCCTGAGGTTCAGCGCGCCTTCTTTCTCCTTCCCAGATGGTAGAGCCTCCTCTCAGCCAGCTGTCCGGCGCTTCAGGGTGATGTTTCCCCTGTTTTTCAGTTCTAAATTCAAATTTGTTGTGGTAGGCTGCATTCGGGTGTCTACCCTATGCCACCATCTTGGTTTCTCTCTGTTTTCCATTATCATTCTTCCACCAGATTCGTAAAATTTTTACACCCCCCCCCCCACACTTTATTGGTTTGAAAGTTACAGAGCTAAATATAACAATTATTTAGTTCTTGTTTTCCTAAGAAAATGCTTCTAAGTTGCCCTTAAATGTGACACAGACCTACCTTTACTATTCACTGACTACTTGTCCTTGAATGTTTTATTTCTTTTAAGCAGATCAACAATTATTTTTATAGTTACTAATACTCATTGGCTGTACTTTACTGTTTCATGTTATCTAGCACTTCTGTGTTCCCTTTTATCCTGTCTTCACCAATTCTTTCACTGAAAACCATGGTTCCTCTTAGATTTTAAATCTTTCCATTTGTATTTCTTTTGCCTTCTCTCTGGAATGAGTTTAGCTATGCATAAAATTCTAGACTGAAAGTTGTCACTTGAACACTTTATGAGCTCTTGTTTTTTGCTGCCTACTGTTGCTGGAGAGAAGAATCCTGGTATTCTGTGTTCCTATGGAGTTCGAGTGAATTTTCTCTCAGGTGTATTAACATTTCTCTTTATGCTTAATGTTCTGCTGTTTCACTATGATGTGTCCAGATATGCATTTATTTTGGTACATGAAATTTATTTTTTAGCTGAGGACTCATCATTAATTCTAGAAAATTCTCTTATTGTATTTTGAAGTATTGCTTGTGCACCTGTCTCTCAGGTCTCTCTAGTGATACGCCTATCAAGAGTCAAATGTCATGCCCCACAAGACTCTCCTATTAGATACATAATCTATTTTTAAATGTATGACCATTTAAAAATATGAATTTCATCTGTAAGGAATTCAACTTCTAGTTGTTGATTCTGTTGGCAACCTTTCTTAGTATTAGATTATTCATGTGTTTAGGAATTTTGGTTTGCAGGCTCATTTGGAATAGAAATCATTTCCCCTTGCCTCTCTAGTTGCTTATCTCTTGCAATCTGAAGATTTTATAGTTGCCTCCACCCAGACACCCTGACCCCAGACCAGATTTATAGAAGTATTTTGGTGCCTTTGCTTCAGTGATTTTTAGAAGTACAGGTGAGTACTGAGACATGGACAGTTACAAGGGCATGCCATTATCTTCCTGTGTAGGCCCATAGTCTCATATAAAGGTCCACGCCAGCTTTACCAGTCTCCCATTGGGAGAGCCCACTGCATCCTTTAGCTCAGGTGATGTTTTTTCATTGTGTGTTTGTGTGTGTGTGTGTGTATGTGTGGGGGGGGTAGAAGGGGGTTGCCTTGGTATTGTTGACATTTTTAGACTGGGTAATTCTTTGTTTGAGGGGAGCTGTCCTGTGCTTTACAAATGTTTAGCATTATCCTGAACTCTACTCATTAGAAGCCAACAGCAACGTTCCATCCCCAGGCGCCCTGTTATGAAAACCCAAAATGATTCCAGAGATTGCTAACATCATCTCCAGTTGAAAACCACTGTTTTCTTTTCAGTTAACGAGCCCGGTTTTAGTCTCTCCTCTTGGGTAGGGCACTTTCCGGCCCAATATGCCACAGGAGCTGAACTGCAAGCTGCCCCGGCCTGCTTCCAAAGCAGAGCTCAGGAAGTTTGCTGCTGCAGCCTCCTTCACGGATTCTTTTATTTTTATACATTTGGGGGCCAAAGGAGATGCTCCCCTTGTTTTGAAGCTCAGCTTTTGGTTTTCTTCTTTAAGCTTTTATCTCTCTTTGCTATGTGTTTGAAGCAGAGAATATTAAGTATGAACTTATGGAGCCAACTTGACTGGAAGTCAGTAGGTCCAAATCTAATCTTTTGTTTTGTTTGAAACTAAGCCTTTGCCTTCAATAGTCATCAGTTATTAGTGTTCAGGAAATCAGAATGTGTTTGAATTTCCATAGCCTTGCTAGCAAGAGCCAAATCACACTTACAAATATCTTACAACAAAAATGTGACTTCTTTTAATGGGGAACAATGGCCGCGACAAAAATTACAATTACACCAACCAGCATGCATGGACACTAAATATATACCAGGAAAATACATGATCTCATTTAACCCTAAGGATAACTCCAAGACATAGGTAATCTGTTACAGATAATGAAAGAGAAGCTTAGAGGTATCCCTAAATAATGGTTAAGTGAAGGAAACAGGATTCAAATCTAACTGGAAACCTTGGGCTGTTATCAGCCGTATTCTTCTGCTTCTCCTAGCACTCTACACTGTATAAATGATCAATGGTAAATGCTATTTAGTGACTTCTGGTGAACACACCTTTATGCAAAGAACCATGTCACTACCACCAGCACCATTTCCTGGTAACTCATCATGCAAATAAGCTCTCTCAAGAGCTGGGGCCTGAGCTTCTCTCTTCTTTCTCAAAAACAAACTTCAAGAAAGCAGGGCTCGTTTCTGTTTTGTTCACTGGTGTTATCACCAATATGCCAGAGCAATGCACAGAATAATGGACATTTAATAATATAGATACCATAAAACAGTGAAGACAAGATATATGTCCCTAAAAGATTTATGGGAAACAGAACACATATAAAGAGGAAAAATAAGCAATAAACTAAAACCTGATCTTGAATAAGAGGCAGGACTTAGATTCAAGAGGCTACAAGCATTCTGTAGAGGGGATGGGCATGAGCATTTGGGAACAATAGGGGAGCAGACTGTGCAAGGGGTAGTATAACATAGGAAATCCAGAGACATGACAAAGGACACACTGAAGAAGGCTTTAATGTCAGAGTGAGGGCCCAACCTGATCTTGCAGGCACTTGAAAGCCTCCATAGATTTCAGAAAAAGGCTCAAAAACAATTTGAGATTATATATATTTTGTATCCCCACCCAAGGATATATTTATTGATTTTAGAAAGGTGGGACGGACACACACACACACACACACACGATGTGAGATGGAAACATTGACTGGTTGCCTCTTGTACTCGCCCTGACCAGGGATCAAACCTGTAACATTTTTTGGTGTATGGGATGATGCTCCAACCAACTGAACAACCAGGCCAGGGCTAGAGATGATAATTTAAAAATTGCTTCCAAGGCTTGCTTGTGTACCCTATTTCTAGATAAATATTTTATTGATTTCAGAGAGGAAGGGGGAAGTAGAAACATCAATGATGAGAATCATTAATTGGCTGCCTCCTGTATGCCCCCTACTGGGGATTGAGCCTGCAACCCAGGCATGTGCCCTGGCAAGGAATTGGACGTGACCTCCTGGTTAATAGGTCAGTGCTCAAGTACTAAGCCATGCCGGCAGAGCTACCCTGTTTCTTTAAGAACCAATTTGTATAGTTTAAAAATTTTCGCCTTGTTCTACTTTTCTTTTTACTTAACTGTGATAGTTGTTTTCAAAATGACACCTTTCATCCAGTTTTTAAAATTCAGTAGCATACAGTCGTGCACAGTGCCCTTGTAATTTTTCAATCTCCCCTATGTCTACTTTTGAAACCTCTTATTTGAATTCTCTTGTTTTTCTGGCAGAGCTATGTTTATTTTCTAGTTCCTTGGCCCCAAACTAAATACGTAGTGTTTCAAACTTAACTAATTTTATTGCTTACTTTTCACTTTATATTGCTTTTTTTCTTAATTTCCTTTGATCTGTTTTTCTTAGCTTTTTCTTATTGACTCTTTTCTATGTTCAAGAGATGAGAGCTTAGTTCAGGTATGACTAATAGTTTATGTGCATCTTCACCAGTTCAGGGTCTTCCCTGTCTGTGGTAGACATTACTGATCTATCAAAGCACTCTTCATTGCAAAATTTGAGCAGTCCTCATAATTACCTTCAACGTGACACTCTGGGAAAGCAACAGGAGCCAGAGTATCAGTTGAACCCAATCTGCCATTTGTGTCTTGGTTAATTTTTTTCAATATTCCTATGTTTTAACAACAAAAATAACTATGATTATGAATTTCCCTTTTAGTACATATTTAACTACACTTCAAATATATTGTAAGTTTTGATATGTACAATTCAGCCCTAGCCGGTTTTGCTCAGTGGATAGAGCTCTTGCCTGCAGACTGAAGGGTCCCAGGTTTGATTCTGGTCAAGGGCACATACGTCGGTTGTAGGCTCAATCTCCAGTCCTGGTTGGGGCATGTGTGGGAGGCAACTAATCAATGTATCTCTCTCACAGCAATGTTTCTCTCTGTCTCTCCCCTCCCTTTTACTCTCTCTCTCTCTAAAAAAAGGAAAAATATCCTTGGGTGAGGATTAATAAGCACACAAATAAAAATAGATTTCAATTTACATTATACATATTTGAACCACCAAAGGAAGACCCATCATTCTATGGCTCTCATGCACTTCTTTTCCCAACTGGACCATACACATCCCAAGTAACTTTTAGTTATTGTACCCAGTTCTCTGAATGTGTTGTTGTCTATGTTCAAAACAAGCCTTAAGATCTCCAAATGCCACCACGATCAAGGTCCAAATCCCACCACGATCAAGGTCCAAATCCCACCACGATCAAGGTCCAAATGCAGATGACTGGTAGAGGAGAGAGTCTAAGTGGCAGAGTCCTTGACTGGCTCTTACTACCTCTTGCTTTCTCCAGGTCCTTAGAGTGAGAGGGTCTCCCACTGATTTCTGAGACTACACCCTCATAGGAAGGCAGTAGATAAAAACCCTCCACATCGTTCTTCAATCTAATCCTTCCACATTTAACAGAAATCACCCAAAACCTCAACATAAGTGAGATAACAATTCTTCCTCCTGTTGAATGTTTTACTGGCCATTTAAGTGGGAAAACTGGTGGGGGGAGGGGAGAGGAGTGTAAGTTCTTAAGTGCTTACATTGCACTTTCTCAAAGGCAGTATTGTGGATGACTGACTTTCCATTTGCTGTATAAAATGAACTTGAGTAGACTGGCGGGGCCTTTGAAATCAGTGGTCTACCAAGAGCCTGGGGTTAACCCAGATATGGATATTAGTTTGCTTGTTTTTAAATAAATCTTTATTGTTCATATTATTACAAAAGTTCCTCAATTTTTTCCCCTCCACCAGGTCCCCACTCCACCCCACCTCTGCCCTTTTCCCACCCCGCATTGTCCACATCCATAGGTGCAGTTTATGATCAGGCTCTTCCCGCATCCCCCACTCCTCTTTTCCCTGAGAATTGTCAGTCCACTCCCCTTCCATACCTCTGATTCTACTATATTCAACAGTTAATATTGTTCATCAGGTTTTTTAATTCCCTTGGTTTTTGGATTCACTTGTTGATAGTTGCATATTTGTTGTTCATAATTTTTATCTTTATCTTCTTCCTCTTCCTAAAGAACAATTCATATAATTTTGGTTTGGCAGTGATGAACTCCTTTAGCTTTTTTAAATTTTATTTGTGAAGCTCTTTATCTGGCCTTCTATTCTGAGTGACAGCTTTGCTGGGTAGAGTATTTTTGGCTGTAGGTTCTTGCTATTCAACATCTTGAATATCTCTTGCCATTCCCGACTGGCCTGCATGGTTTCTGTTGAGAAATCAGCTGACAATCGTATGGGTGCTCCTTTATAGGTAACTACCTGCTTTGCTCTTGCTGCTTTTAATATTCTCTCTTTATCTTTTGCTCTGGGAATTTTAATAATTATGTGTCTTGGTGTGGTCTTCTTTGGATTCCTTGTTTGGGGTTCTGTGTGCTTCCTGGACTTCTAAGTCTATTTCTTTAACCAGGTGGGGGAAGTTTTCTGTCACTATTTCTTTCAGTATGTTTTCGATATCTTGCTATCTCTCATCTTCTGGAACCCCCATAATTCTGATGTTGGTTCGCTTGAAGTTGTCCCAGAGGTTTCTTACATTATCTTCAACTTTCTGGATTCTCTTGCCTTCTTGCTTCTGTGGAGGAGTGTCTTCTGGCTCTTTATGTTCCAAATCTTTGACTTGATTCTTGCGATCTTCCATTCTGTTTTTAGGACTCTGTATAATATTTTTTATTTCAGACAATGTATTCTTTATTTCTTATTGATCCCTTATTATATCCTCATAGGTCTCATTTATTTTATCGGCCTTTTCTAGGAAATTCTTGAAAAACCTTATAAGCGTGGTTTTGAACTCTATATCCAGTCTCTTCTTGTCCTGCATTTCTTTCATTTGTGATCTGTTTCCTTGTCTCGGCATTTTTGCTGCTTCCCTGAGTTGGTAGGGTGGCTTTGTGTGTTAAGGTGTCCTATATGGTTCAGTGGATCAGCCTCCCAGTTATGTGAGGTAGATACTCTTGGTGCACCCCTTTGTGGACTGTGTATACAGCCTGTTTTAGTTAAGTCTTAATTGTTGTTGGTATCACTAGGACGAACTGACCTCCAGGCCAATTGGCTGTGAGGATCAGCTGTATCTATGCTGGGAGACAGCCTTATTCAAAAGCCTCTGTGCTCAGCTTGGATGGGGCGGAGTTTCAGGGTGGAGCCTACAGCCTTGGCTTTCTGTCAGACCCACCCTATGAGGTTCCTGAGTCTCAGTGTTCCTCAGTGTCCTTTGGTACTTCCTGCAAGCACCCGACAGAAAGGTGCTCTTGAGTTTCCCCCACTACCAAACAGTCTAGTCTCTCCCCCAATGATCCCGGAACTGGGGTTCAGTGCAGTTGGAAGTGGGGTTCAGTGCAGTCTGGAGCTTTTATCTCCTTTTTGCTAGGGCAATCCAGCGGCACAGTCAACAGTCCGTCCTCTGTGCACAATATGCGCGACTCTGGGGCTCTGTCTTTAGCCGCTCCCGAGTTTCCGCCTTACTGCTTAGAATCCCTCTGTATGAGCCTGGTTCCCCAGGTTCTAGCCCAGAACTGTGGTTCAGTGCAGTCGAAACTGGGGCTGAGCACAGTTTGGAGCTTTTATCTCCTTCCCACTGGGGAACTCCAAACAGGCACTCAGCTGCCCCTCCTCTCCGGCTCCGTCCTCTCCCCACGTGTGCAGTGTCTCCGTACCTTGGGCTTTTAAAGCTTCTCTGATTTTCCTTCTGGTTTTCTCTTTCCTTCTAGTTGTAGAATTTCCAGTCAGCCAAGTTTCCTGTAGTTCTGGATGATGCCCACTTTATATTTTAGTTGTATTTTTTGAAATGGTTGTGTGAGGCTGCAGTTAGGCATTTACCTATGCCGCCATCTTGGTTTCTCCTCTGATTTCAGTTCTGGCTCTGCCTTGGACCACCTGTGTACCTTGCTACACTCACAGCCTCATACTATGCCTCTATTTCTTTATATTCCAGCAGTAAAAGTCGATGGTTATTGTGATAGCATGATTGATGATGATAAATATACATTTGGTCTTCTCCTGTTTTTGGCTTATAGCTTCTGAAACCTTGGAGTTCCCTAAATGCTGACAGTGATAAAGGTGTCTTCTGCTACATTAATGAGGGAGATTTTGGAAGCACCTAAAAATGCAGGCTGGTTTTTAGGAGAACCAACTATGTGGTTAGAGGACTGGAACTTCCAGTTGAATCAATCACCAATAGGCCAATAATTAATCAATCATGCCTGTGTAATTAAAGACTCCATAAAAACCCAATAGGATGAGGTTTGGAGAGCTCCCAGGTTGGTGACACGGGAAGACAACATGGCAGTTCTGCACCCCTTGCCCTCTGCATATCTTCCAGCTGGCTTTCTTGAACCATACCCTTTGATAATAAACTGGTCTCCGGTAAGTAACCTGCTTCTCTGGGTTCTGTGAGTCATTTTAGCAAATGAATTGGAACCTAAGCAGCAGGTTTTGGGAACCTCTGGTTTATAGCCAGTAGGTCAGAAGTACAGGTAACACCCAGACTTGCACTGACATTCTGAGTTGAGAGGGTCATTAGAATAATCAATCTATAGCCCTAATCTATAGCTGCCTGGTCAGAAGCACAGGTTAAAAATCTGGGTCTGAGGCTGGCACCTGAAGTGTATGTATGTGTGTGCACACCGAGCACAGTCTTATAGGACTGATTCCTTAACCTGTGGAATCTGCTGCTGTCTCCAGGTAGGTAGAGTTAGAATGGAGGTGGATTCCTGGACACCCTGTTGGTATCTGAGAACTGCTTGTTGATGTTGAGGGGAAACCTCCCCTTTCCTCTGCCCACCTTGGATCTGGCTCCAGGAACCCTTTTTAGCTATATGTTTTGGAAATGTATAATTTAGAGAATCCTATATTTAAGGATGGATATGCCACAGATTTAATCATATTTCTTGAAATTATAAATAATAAAAGGCTAAAAGGCTGACAGAAGATGGTCAACCTACAATATGACATCTATGCTCACGTCAAGTACCTACTCCTGGATCATTTCAACTCCCGATCACTTTGCCTCATTTTAAATGAATCCTAAGTTAAAAAGAAATTGCTTTAAAAAAAAGAAAAAAAAGAAAAAGAAAAAAAAAAAGAAGAGCCGAAACCAGCTTGGCTCAGTGGATGGAGCGTCAGCCTGTGGATTGAAGGGTCCCAGGTTCGATTCTGGTCAAGAGCATGTACCTTGGTTGAGGGCACATCCCCGGTGGGGGGTGCAGGAGGCAGCTGATCGATGATTCTCTCTCATCAGTGTTTCTAACTCTCTATCCCTTTCTCTTCCCCTCTGTAAAAAATCAATAAAATATATTTAAAAAAATAAAAATAAAATAAAATAAGAAGAATAAACACCTGATCTTTATGTTTACATTTTTCTGATGTCACCATTCAGGTCAGATGAACTGGCACTTGGTTTTAGCATCCTGCTGAGCTCCTGATCGCTTTTTTCCCACCTAATGCCTAGCAGCTTTTCACAAACAGCCCTGTCCTGGGTGCTGACACAGAGCAGCATTTACCTTCGATTTCCACTGAGGTCACCCTGAGGAAGAATATCTTATAACCTGGATAAGGAAAGTGAGTCCCAGCCGATGGAAGAAGAGCAGTTTAGTTAAGTGTGGTATAGCAGCTTTGACCCCGCCCTTCCCAGCTCATCTCTAGTCAACAAGTTTTGCCCTGGCAAACTTGAACCTTCTCATGTTTCTTTCTTCCCATTTCCTGGAGAGTGTAACTGGCTCTGAAGAAGGGCCTTTACAGGGAAGAGACAGTCCGGGTGCATGTACTTGTTCACAGGCTGTCATACTTCCTGGTTCAGCTGACCGCCTGAAATACCACAGCCAGTTCTGAAAGGACAATCTGAAGTGGGTACTAAATTATGAAGTGTTGCAAACACTAGAGAGGAAAATCAAGGAAGGCTATTGGCACTATAGAAAAGGTTAAAAAATCAAAATCATTCTCTGCACAGAACTGACGAATAAGATTTAGCTAAAGGAAATATAAGACTATGACTCTGGGAACGCTAACAAAGAACTGTTGGGCCAAAAAGGGATGATGAAAATGGCTGTAAAGCACCAGGATTAAAAAGCAAATGTGCTCATAAAAAAGCTTTCAATGGAATAGACAGAAAACAAGCTATTTTGGGTAATTATTCAGTGGGGACAGTGGTTTTGTTTTACAGATGGGAAACTGAAACCTTTAGAGGGAAAGTGACCTGAATATTATCATAAAGAAACAGAACTCCACTGTTCTGACTCTCAACTCCCTTTGCACCCAAATCCAACGACATTCCATCTTTTATGTTCCATTGTTCTCTAAAATCAACCCTCTCGGATGTGGAAACTTTGATGCTCTTGGAAATTGCTTCTATATTTGTCTAATGCCAATTTCTGTGCTAGAGAATGTTGAAGCTCAACCCCCAAACAGGACTTGGCATGGTCTATAGCTCATTACAACTTCTCATTAGTTGTGTCTCTTGGGGCAACTATGGCATTCCTGAATGTGACTCAGTATCACCAGTCACAAAGGAGGGTTCCCGATTAACCTGCACTGAGCCAGAGTAAAGACTGCAAAAAGCTCTAAGCAAATGAAGTTACACAGCTTGTATGAAGAAAGTAAAACAATTATACAAAAATTTCCTGAAATGCCATCTTAGTATTAACCACAATGCCTAACACTTATTTTACATATATTACACACTCGGCACTGTATTTGTGCTTGGCATTCATTAATAATTTATTTCTGTCAATGACCCTATGAGGCAGGTACTATGATTATCCCTATTCTAAAATAGGAAACTGAGTCACATAGATGTTAAGTAACTTGCTGTGCAGGCAAGAAACATGAATTACTTTAGAATAATTAGACTATATCAACTGATACTGAGAATCCCGATTTCAGAAACCTTGGAAGAACTCTGTAGGTTAAAAATAACTTCATCAACCCAAATAAAGTATGGAGTTTAGTTCACAATAATGTACAATGGCAGTTTCTTTGTATGGAACACCCTTTAAATGTGCCATGGTGATGTAAGATGTTAAAGGCAGGGAAAACTGGGTGTACTCATCTTTATGAGTAATGTCTTTACAACTTTTCTATAAATCTAAAACTATATAATAAAAGCCCAATATGCAAATTGTCCCCTCAATCAGGAGTTCAAATGTTCGACCAAGGGGTGGGGTCGGCTGGAGGCCCAGGCCGGTGGTGGTGGTGGTGGTAGGCAGCTGGGGGAAGGGAGGTCGCGGCTGGCAGCCACTAGGGATCCTACACTTGCATAAATTTCGTGCACTGGGCCTCTAAAATTAAAAAGTTCTTTAAAAAAACACACACAACACTTTATTTGTATACTTCACGGAGGGAGCTTTTCACTGAGTCAATGCAGATACAAACAATGCTTTTCTTTCAGAAGAGCATCGAAAACTGTGGGGCTCGAGCCCTGACCAGTTGGTTAGAGCATCATCTTGATATGCCAAGGTTGTGGGTTCAATCCCTAGTCAGGGCACACACAAGAATAAACCAATGAATGCATAAGTGAGTGGGACAACAAATCAATGTTTCTTTCTCATATATAAATAAAGTTACTGTTTAAAAAAAGAAATCTGTGGGGCTCTCACAAGACTGCACATTTCACATGTAGTAAGATAATGTTCAGGTCCCCTTTAGTGCTAATTTATTTAGCTGCAGAGACTTGTGCTGGAGTTTTAAAGGCAAATTGGAAACTATTTCCTGGAACAACGCCTCACAGCATGCCTTTTGATTCTTGGATTATATTTCTTGAATTCTGAAGAAATCTGCTTTTTTCCCCCCTTCTGTGCATTTTTGGTGCTGAGCTGTTTCCGGTTTTCCCACACTCCTGCCTGTCAGAGAGAAGAAACCACAAAAATGCAGCAAAGCAAAGTTTGTCCATAGAGTTGCAATTCCACCTCTGAAGGCTGGAGAGCTCTCCTGCCAGCAGTGGGTTCAGGGCAGCGAGCGGCGCCTTCAGATGGCCAGCCCGCTGCCTGCTGCCCAAGCCTACCTCTCCACCAGCAGACCAGCTAGCCACATGGGCCAACAGGCCATCTCAGGATACTGGCAACCATCAGAGAATCCACAGACAGAAAGTGTGCCGGCAAATGCAATATTCATTTGCGGCTCACTCATTTTCCTGCCTAACTGTGTGATTCTCAAACCTGTACAAAAGAGTGTGATTTAGAAAGCGTGTGCCAGGTCCATGTACTTTACAAGTATTAATTCTACTAATATTTATCAACTGAAGCAGATATTTTTTTCACCTCCACTTCACAAATGAGGAAACTGAGGCCAGAGATTAAGTAACTAGTAACTTGCTGGAGGTCTCCAGTCAGTAAAGCGTGGAGCTGGGATGTGAATACAGGCAGTCTGCCCTGAGGCTGCACCCTTAGAATCGGACTCTCCTCTCTCCAAGGGGAGAGGCCATACAGCTTCCTTCCTATTGTGCTCCTGACTTTCAACCAGGAATGGCAGCCTTCCTACTGCCCTTCTCTAGTGCTCCAGAGAGATCTGTAAAGTCAAGACAACACCAATAATTTCCAGAATGGTGCTTGACACTTAGTAGGCACTGAATATGTACTTGTTGGATAAATGAATAATGGCAGCAATTAAAACAGCCAGAAGGGATTGTTTTCAATTCAAATTCAGAATTTGATTCACCGTGCAAGGGGGTAGCTGGGGGAACTGAACCATTTTTGCCATATCCTAGGATTCTTTCTTACCGAATCTGGTTTTATAAAGGACAAATGAATGAGGAGCTGCAATGAGGACAAGAGAAATACACAAAGCTCCTCCAGGTGTTTATACATTAGGAATGCCTGCCTCTTCCACACTGAAAAGTGCCCCAATTTTAAATGGAGAATTAGACCCAGCACCCTTTGCCAGTCTATTTCTGGCTCACTAGCAGGAGGTAGAATGAAGGATGTGACCTACAAACGTTTGATTCAGGAGTGGAAATGTGTTTTTGAGGTAAAATAGGTAGACTCACACGGCATTGAAGGGAACCAATGTGTTGCCACCCTAAAGCTGTTTTTTTGGGTTCTTGACTCTAAGAAAGAAGACTCAGAGGGAGCCTGTGACCCTCTCCACTTTCCTGCCCAAGAGATTCAGACAGAGTAGCCTACTTGGGAAGGAAGCCTTGTCTTACTCCCCTTAAGGATCTTTACCCCAGCAGGAAGACTCCAAGCCTGCTTGGCATTGATCAGCTGAGCCCACTGGTTTTGAGCTGCCTGGCAAAAATTTTCCTGCCATGTTCCCCTTTTCCTCAGCTATCTATATAGCACCTATTCTCACTTCTGAAATCTAAGACCCCCACCCCCCATTTTCTCCTTTGTCAAAATGTCTTATACACTCAATGTTCCTCGCTGTCTTTGGAATTTTCATTCTTATGTGAATTCCCCATGTGCATGTATTAAAACTCTGATTTTCTCATGTTAATCTGTCTCTATTAATTTGATTATTAGCATATACAGCAGAACTTAAAAGGCAGGAGGAAAAGTATTTATGTATATGTGTGTGTGTTTACTGATTTGAGGAAGAGAGAGAGAGAGAAAGAGAGAGAGAGAGAAATATTGATTGGTTGCCTCTGCACACAACCTGACTGAGGACTGAATCCTCAACCTGGGTATGTGTCTTGACTAGAAATGGAACCTGCTATCTCTTAGTGCAGCGGTCGGCAAACCGCGGCTCTTAATGAGTTTGCCGACCACTGTTAGTGTATGGGACGATGCTCCAACCAAGTGAGTCATGGCCAGGGCAGTATTATTATTATTTTAAGGCCCACAGTATCAAAAAATGTTGTCACAGAGCCTGCTGACGAATGTTAGTGATAATCTTCATAATAAAATCCCACCCCTATGTCTTCCTATTCAAGTACCTAAAACTGAGCAAACAAAGGAGGGAGTGGCAGGGTATTGAATTTTATATGAAATTTTGTGGCTCTGACTCTGCAGAATGACCAAGAGAGGAATGCCTCCAGGAGGAAGTTTGCATTTCCTTTCTCCAGGCCCCCAGCTTTGCATCGTTATCTGGTCCACTGTCTGATTGTAGCTCCTGCCAGAAGCTGGAAGGGCTGGTTAGCAATGACCCTAAACCCTTGGGGGTGGCAGCTCTCATCACAATCCCTGGGAACCTGAGAGAGCAGTGCCTGCCCCTCTCACAAGGGTAAGAAAGAATCCAAATGCAGGTACGTTTCCATAGCTCCCCAGGCATTTCCAGTTTGGAGCCAGAGCTGAGAACCAGAGTTAGCCTTTATCACCCATCAGGCAATCTCGTTTTCAGCAAGTCAGTACATACTGTCCTGAAGATTCCGTAAGTAAAGAGGACTATTAGCACAGAGCTGATATAATTCAGAAGATTATGGCAAACTTACTTGGAAGCCCTCTGCGATGTTGCCTTTTTGAGGACTTGTTTGTGATTGGATGGGGGTTTGGGGACCAGGGACGAGGAAGAACTTGGAGGTGGCACCACTTTCTGTGGCAGAGTGGCTGGCTTCTGGCCACCAGCCGTGGCACTTGAAATTCTGCAAGCTGCACCATTATTTATTGTCCATAAATTGGAGTTAGGTAGTGTCTGGCTGCCAAAGATAGCCTATCAGAAAAAGGAAAAAAAGAAAAAGAGAAAAGATCAGTGGTGATGCCCTTTACAATTCAGTTGCTATAATTGGACGAGGTTTGTAATCCTTCGGTGGGACAAAAGGAAAAGGGAAATTGTTAAAGTAATTTTTTAGGAAAGACTTTTAATAATGCCAGTGCAGGTCTAGATTCAGAGAAAGGGAATATCCTGAAGCAGAGTCCAGGTGCTCTGTTGAAAGTATTCTCAGCAAGTGCTACACATTGGTCCACACGAGTGAATCAGAAAAGCATATGGTCTCTCTTAGCTCCTTCTTTGTTAAATTCATCAAATGTTTAACAAATGTCTCCTACTGGATGGCAAGTAGTAGAAGAGTTGCACAGAACAAAAGGAACTGGAAGCCTGACTCAACCTGAGCCCTCTCCCAGACACTGCACCCCTCCAGAAGGTTTGCACATCTGAAGAAAGGGAAGAAGTCAGTATGGCTAAGGCAGAGAGAGCAAACAGAGCGAAGAAAGAAGGCTGGGACAGACACCAAGAGCCAGATCATGCGTGGCCGTGGAGGCTCTTTGTAGAATTCTGGCACAGTAGCATCCCATTGGCCTAAAGATTGTCACTAGATGGACATCTGAGAGCACTTGTGCTTTCAAAGTGAAATAACCACTCGAATACAAGATGAACACAAGCGTATTTTTGCTCAGAGGGTAAGCCTACAAATAAATGAAGACCTAAAAATCATGATTTAAACAATACAAACACCAACACATATCGGTAGTTAGAATGTGAATGTATGCTTCCTTCAAGTAGATCTTTTAAAAATTCTTACAACTTATTTATCTCATTAGAAGAAGATTGTTTAGTATCACAAATTTTGTTACTGGTTCTTCAATATTATTAACACCGCTTTCAATATGCATGCATTATAAAAGCTTTCAATGTGAAATAATGTTAACAGAGAATTACTGTAATAGACGAAATACATAGGACTTTGTATTAGATGATGTCTGGCAACTGATTCCATCTGTAGATACCACATATGAAACGACATGAGGAAAATGTCATTTCCTGTGGCAAGGTCCAAAGGAATGAGATTAGATGTTCTTAGGAAAATGTTGCCCTGTAGATTGACATCACTAGCATTATTTTTGTCCTTTATAAATTTTATTTTTTAAGATAAAAAAGATGAACTGAGTCGCTTTAGTAAAATGTTATCCAGCCCTTCCATACTCATGCCTGGGAATGAACCACTTTAGCGAAATGTGTCCAAAGGTGCTGGGCTAGGCAGACCTGAGGGGGACCAAGGGTTCCTGCATGGCCTGACAAAGAACAAAACAACTGCAGAGGTCGAGGACCGCTGTATTTTCAAAGAACCAATCCGAGATGTTTCATCTCTGTGAACCCAAGGGGAAACTGAAGTGCTGTTCACTCACCTCTGCCTCTGACCCAAACAAGGGGAACAAAGACAGTGCTGAGTCCACGGAAGCCAGAGGGAACTCTGTGGGGTGCGGCAGGTCCCCAGAGGGCCCAGGAGACTTGCTGCTGCTTCAGAGGACAAGGAACCAGAGGTACAACAAGAGGGCAGGCCCATGGCACTGGCTCCACAACATACTGGCATTCCCCTCCACCAGGTGTCCATGTCCGGGGGCCTGACAATCTGAGGGAGAGGCTCCGATGGAAGAGAGGAGGAGGCAGAAATGGGCCACCCAAGGCTTCTATTTTCACCACCTCATTTCAGTATGTGAGCTTACGTGTGAAGAGTGCTTGCCGGAGGCTTGATCAGTATGGGGGATAAAGAATATTTATTCACTGTGGTGACAACCATATTTTCAAGTTCATCGAAGTGTTTGTTTTTAATATATTGTTGGATACGCAAAAAAAAAATTTGCTGGACATGCATAACCCACAGACACAGACAACAGGGTGGTGAAGGCCTGGGGCAGGGGCAGGCTAGAAGAGGTCATTGAGGGATAAAAGGGGATATACGTAATACTTTCAACAATAAAAATTTATTTTAAAAAATAGAACAAAATATTCAAACTAAAATCTTGCTGGGCCATCTAAACACAAAGAGTAAATGAAAAGAACAAGATCAAAACAATGGGTATAGTAAACATTTTTGTGTTAAAAAAAGGTACATATATAACAACATATACACAAAGACACAACGTTAATATCTGCATGGAACAATTCTGAAAGATTACCAAAAAACTGGTAACTTCCATGGAGAACTGGTTAACTAGGGGGTTAATGTGGGAGAGAAACTAATTTTTTACTATATACATATTTATCTTTTTGGATTTTGTACCATCTATATGTAGTTATTTATTAAAAAATAAATTACAAAAAATGTCAAAAGGAAGTCAAGTTCTAGTAATATTTAAGCAGGTAACAAATTAACTCTGAGTACAAGTAGAAGTGCTCAAATAAAGCCCAAGTTTCGCGCGGGTGGTAGAGGCTGAAGAAGGAACTGTCTGTTCCACACTTATGGCTGCAAAACCAGGTTACGTCATCTCGAGAGGCAGAGACCCAGGCAAGGGAGAAAGAGCATGGCTTTCCATTCACATGCTGCTGAGGCTCACATGGAGGCTCTGTCACTTATCAACTGGTGACCTTTCCAAGCTACTTAACCTCTCCCAAGCTTCACCCTCCTCATAAGCAATTAGTATTACTTTGTAGGATTGCTGGGGATTAAATAAAGATCACATAAGCAAATCTAGCCTAAGCATTCAATAAAGAGTTCTTGAAATAAAATTAAAGCACCAGATACACACAGCAGACATTCAACTAATGTTCCGTTCCTTCTCGAACCTCAAACGTCCACCAAGAGCAGAATGACATGCAGCCTGCCTCCAGCTGAATACTTGTGAGAGGCAGCTGGTTATGTATCTCTCTAGTCTAGTCTCACGATGATGCTCACTAACTGTGAAGTAAACTAGTGAAAACGAAAACATATGCTTAGGTTCCCTACATCATATTTGCTCAGTTCTCTTTGGCAGGAATACTCTTCTCCTCTTTTGAAACTTATAAAAATTTATTTGTATGTCTTATCACATTTAGCACATTCTACCTTGTATTGCAGCCACTTATGTATGTATTTTTTTTCTCTGTCTGGACAATACACATTGGAAATGGCTGGATTTCTATCTGATTAATTTTTGTTTCACCCATGGTACCTGGAATGACTTGTGCATAGAAGGTGTTTAAGAAACATATACTCCATAAATAAAACAACAACACAACCCTTACATTATAACAATTATTCATTTCTTTTAGCAACAATAAATTCCTGTATAAGAGAATAGGAAAGCTTGTGTTTACATAGAAATGTAATCTTATAATAGGGCCATTCTCTATTACACTGAATAGTGCCTAGTGTGTTATTTGTATTCAAGTGACCCCCAGCCCAACATGTAAGTAAGCCCTTCTGCGGATCCCAAACAAAAGTAAACTCACTTTCCCGGATGCGCACTTTGTGGCAGGACCTCAGACACTGAAATCCTGTAGTAGTAGGGTCCATCTTTACAGAAACAACAACATAAAATAAGTTAGGTGAACTTACTGCCTCTTACCTGGGTATCACTCTTCCTTTCTTTCTAATACCACTGCCCTGGTTTTATTTGGGTAATGTGTGTTCAGCTAAAAATTATGTTCCCTAGTTCCCCCTGTACCTAGAAAAAACAGCTCTGAAATGTAAACAGCTTCCAGGTGCAGCTGTGGGGACAGCCTGTAAGGGAGGTAGTCTGGGTTGGGGCACACGTTTTGCCCTTTACTGTTCTTACCCAGTGCGATATCTAGCCAGAGGTGGGCAGGCATCAGAGAAAAGTTTCCTGCTGAGGATTGCAGAGAAAGATAAAGACAGAAGGAACATGGGCTCCTGACAGCAAGCACCATGGAGTTTGGGTGAGCCTATCTCTAGACTTCAGATTATATGGGAATAAAATACATCTCTAACTTGTTTAAGCCATTGGGGGAGGGTAGGGGAGAGGGTTCAGTTACATTGCAGCCAAATGGAATCCTGAGTTGAGAAATAATTTCGAATCTATTAGAGTCAAGCTTGTTTAAGCCTCATTGCAACATGTATCACTGCAGCTCAGAAAAGCAGACACTTTTCAAATCAAAAGCTTCTAGGTTTTGATTTGTTTGGTGAGCAGACTCTGCTATACTGCATGGAATGAAACGATTACAACTCTATAACACACCAAATTCCAAGAAGTTCATAATGTAGACAGGTCCCCAGGTGTTTTACCAAGGCCAAGGCTAAATGGGATGAGATTAAATCAACCAAATCTGATAAGAAACCCAGGAAAATATCCAGGCAATGGTAAAAGCAAACATATAAATGGATATATTTAGACTAGCAGCAGCAATCCGTCTCCCCAGGCCCCACAGCCTATGTGAGCCCAATCCTAGAACTCCAATGACAGGTCACATCAACTGTTGTGCCCTGAGAGTTGTTCATAAACGGACAGAAAAACTGTATAAAGTTCCCTCTGTACAATTTCTAAGAAATGGGAGGTGCGGGTATACAATATTAGCACTCTGTGCTTGTGGGCTGACAACTCAGGGATGGGGGCTGCACTGTCATCAGTCAATGTCCCGGGAATGTGAGGGCTGTGTAAGCACTGGCCTCCACTCAAGGCCTGGTCAACATATACAAGACTTTTGCTTCTTTATTGAGTGTGGGAAACAGCCATGCTTCAGCAAGGAGACTCAGAGAAAACCACAGTTTGAGGGTTGGCTTGGCCCCAGGCTAAAGACTGGAAAGGCCCTCCTTCTCCCACAACAGAAGGGGACTCGTGGGTGGGAAGGAGGAATTTCTGATAGACAGAACGCAGGCTGCAACTTGGAAGGTCACGGGGAAGCAAGATCTGGGCTCTCTTACTAGAAAGATAATACTATTTAGAGATTAAATTCTGGGAGGTTTTCCCCCCCTAAATTCCTTCCAGAAAACACTCCTTTTGGTCTTAGGCTTCTTGGTGATGAATCTGATCTGGATGGTTCTTTGTAGTAAAATAACTCTAAATTAACTTTTTGAAAATGAAGGGGGCTAGGGCAGGCAATGGGTAATCTCTACTTGAATGGGTTAATGTCTCGGTGCCCTTTTTACTCTGATTCAGAATAGCAAACATTTCTAGGTCTTATCTCTCCACATAAGATTTCATCCTAATTTGGGATAAAGTTCCTATTACACAGAATACAAAGCCACTTCTAGCATGTTTCTCCCTGGCAGCTCCAATGCCGGGATGTGTATCTTTCTGAGCATGTAAGACACTAATCACTCACCTTACGACGACCAGACCCAGAGGTGTTCAAAGAACACATTAGGTCCTTTGTTGCATCCATACGACACTGTAAAAGCTCAGGGCCGAGGTGAGGGTGAGGGTGAGGGCAAGGGTAGCTATTTCTCTTTTGGCAAAATCAAGCTTCCAAAAGGCCTTTGTCTCCCACTGTATGGAGTTCTTAGCTGTCTTCAATTCAGTGTTTGTCAATTGGGATAAGACTGGAGGCTGAGCAGAGAAACAGAGTACAATTTCTGGTCCTGCTACAGGGCGCTGGGCGGTGCTGTGTCCCTGAGAGGGCTGGGGCAGAACCCCTCAAAACACTCCTGTTCATACAGAGAAAGACAGAGGCACAAGTACCGGAGACAGCACTCTGAGCTGTCAGATGTTGAACGTCCTCTGGCACATCTTTCCATTTCTAAGATCAAGAAGCCCCTTTAGCAACTAGGAAAGAAGGCTCTTTACCAGTTCAAATGATCTACTCAAGAATGTACACATGGGTGGTCACCTGGACAGAACAATTTAGGAGAAACTGATTAAGCAGCCAAAGAAAGCCACTGTGCTTCAGACAATCCCTAAATCAAGTGTAGGTGCTAACATCTGCGCAGCAATGCAGATCGTTAAAAACAGACATTCAAATACACTCATGAGCCTCAGACCCCTTCATCTACCCAAACTGAAGATACCAACAGTAGTCAGTTGCTTCCTGTAGGTGCCCCAACCAGGGACCAAAGCTGCAACCTAGGTATGTGCTCTGACAGGGAATCGAGAACCTACAACCTTTTCGTTGCACAGGAAGATGTTCCTCTTCTCACATCTTTCTCTAGCAATTGTGATCAAATTAAACTGCATGTATCTTTTGATTGTCTAAGTAAGTAAAGGTAGTAAAAAGGTAATACTTTAGGAGCCTTGAACTTCTAAAACATCTTCAATATTGACTAATTTTTACTTCTGGCACAGGGGGTTGAATGATAAGGCCATGTACATTTAAGGTTACAAGTAAAACATAATAGAAGAGATATTTGCACACGTTCGCTAAAGCTTTAAACAACAGCTAAGCTGTAGAAGCAATCTCAATGCCCACTGACAGATGAATGGATGAAGAAAATGTCTATACTTACAACAGAATATTATTCAGCCTTAAAAAAAAAAAATCCTGTCATATGCAGCAAGATGAATAAACCTTCAAGACATTGTGCTAAATGAAATAAACCAATCACAAAAGGATAAATACTGCATGATTCCATTTATATGAGGTATCTAAAGTAGTTAGACTCATAGAAACACAAAGTGGAATGGTAGTCGCCAGAGGTTGAGAGAGAGGGATATAAGAAGTTGTTCATGAGTACAGTGTTTTGGTCATCCCAGATGACATTATTATAGTGACCTATTATAAAATAATGTACAATACATATAGCTATCAATACTGTACACTTGAAAATTGAGAGGGTATCCTGGGCTGGTTTGGCTCAGTGGATAGAGCACTGGCCTGTGGACTTAAGAGTCTTGGGTTCAATTCCTGTCAAGGGCACATGTATGGGACTTGATCCCCTGTAGGGGGCATGCATGAGGCAGCCAATCAATAATTATCTCCCATTATTAATGTTTCTATCTCTCTTCCCTCTTCCTTCCTCTCTGAAATCAATAAAAATATACTTTAAAAAATTAAGCGGGTAAATCTATGCTATGGGTTTTTGTTAAAGTGAAACAAAAAATAATACATAACAATAAGATCAATGAAATTTTATTGAGCTTTTACGATGGGTCAGCACGGCTCTGAGCGCTTTAACATGTTATCATTTCATCCTCCCCAGCATTTGAGGTGGATCCCATCATCATCACACACCAACCAAGTAAGGAACCATTGCACAAAAGGTTCCACAATTTGCTCACAATCACAGTTGCTACAATACCCAGGGAGGAGTCTGACTTCAGAGACCCACTGCACTACATGGCCTTCCTTATTTATGCTATGCTGACTTCCTTTTACATTAAATCCACTGAAATAAATCCTCCTTCCAAAGCAAATCTAAAGCAAACCTAGTGATAAGTCCAATTTTCATCAGATACACGTAGAAAACAGAATTTCACTTTCTTTTCTCCAAGAAAAGGTTAAAAAAGTTTGTAAGCAAATCATTACTTAATTTTTTAAGTATGTTTTTACTTATTTCAGAGAAAGAGACAGAACTTCAATGATAAAATAGAATCATTGATCAGTTGGCCTACTGCATGCCCCCTACTTGGGATCGAGCCTGCAGTTCAGGCATGTGCTGACTGGGAATCAAATGGTGACCTTCAGGTTCATGGGTCACATTCAACCAATGAGCAGCACTGGCCAGGCCATCTTACTTATTTAAAAAGTTAAAGAATGCGTGTATGTATTTATGTATATAAAAGTAACCTCAAAAGATCAGTGATGGCCCCAATTGGTGAAAAAAGAATTTATAGCCTCATTTTCAATGATCTCTTTAGCTAGCAATTTTAGGGAATTATTTATATACCAGGACACCAGTTCCCCTAATAAAAGGTTTGTGTCTTACATCTCCTGATTATATAAAATGATCTAATTAGACAAAGTAATCTCTAGGTTCCCTTACAACTTTAAATTCAGAGTTTATAAAGATCAAACTTGTCTCTGTCTTCAAATGCATAATTTGTTTTATTTGACTCAGAATCTCGCATGGTTGATCTACAGTGTATCTCGCACAGACTTGCTATCATGTTTATTAAGCTTTTCCTGAGCCTGCATCCATCTCAGATGGATGGGCTTCTTTATGTTTAAAGATGAGGTCTTCCCTCACCTCACAAAGCTACTGCAGCGAGTCCCTCATACCCACAAACAGAAATAAACCACAGGTCACAGAGTGAGGGAGGAAACGCATTTCTCACCAGGCAGCTGTAGTAAAGCCACATTTTAAGAATATGCAACAAACAAGATCAATCCCAAGCAGCTGATAGGTGAACAATTCTTTTATTATACCCATAACCATGGAGAGTTCTGCACTTTGCTTCATTAAACTGATTCTTTCTTTTATATTTGTGTATATGAGTGTACAGCAGCAGCAGCAATAGAATTGGAATGCCTATGTGACTGATGATAAATGTGCAAAACAAGAAGCAAAGGAACAGTCACTCTACAAGGGTACGGTGGGAGCGTGGAAAGGGCTTCGGAAGCCCTCCCACCTGGGCTGACTGTTCTCTCTGCGATCAGCTAGCTGTGCAACCTTGCAATAGTTACTCCAACTCCCTGAGCACCAGTTTCCTCACCAGTGGCATGAACATACTACATCTAGCACTTAGGAGACTCCATTTCCCTGCCCTCACTTTCCTCCCACTAAGCTTCTAGGGGACACTACTCTAGGAGCAGCTCAGAAAACAACCTGATGGAAACCAACGGACTCCCACTACTATTAGTAATTAATCAGCATAATGAACTGAGGTCTGCATTATAATAATGCATTAAGAATTAGATTTAGCCGAAACGGGTTTGGCTTAGGCCTGCGGACTGAAGGGTCCCGGGTTCGATTCTGGTCAAGGACATGTATCTTGGTGCAAGAGGCAGCTGATCGATTCTCTTTCATCGATGTTTCTAACTCTCTATCCCTCTCTCTTCCTCTGTAAAAAATCAATAAAATATCTTAAAAAAAGAAAAAAAAGAATTAGATTTATATGGTACTGAACAAGCAAAATAACATGAATCATGCAAAGGTGTCATCTGTGGTATTCACATTCATAGGCACCTGCCATATTTCCTGGTAGTCTTCTCAAAGATACCTATCACAGAAATAAAATTAAAATAGTATGACCAGTAAAAATAACAGGATTGAAAGGCCAAACAATGTGTTATACAGATGACGTTATAGAATTGTACACTTGAAACCTATATATTATAATTTCATTAACCCATGAAACCCCAATAAATTTAATAAAAAATTTAAAAAGGCCAAAGTGATCACTAGAGAGACAATTCCTGCTTTTAGTAACAATCCACATAAGTGCTCATAATCTCCAAAGTTCCAGGAGTCCCTAATCCTATTACTGAATAAAACAAGCACAAGGGAGGGTAAAGTAAGGGCATTGCTAAGAGTTATAAGCCCAGAAACACCTTCTTAAGACATTTCTTGAAGAATCTGTGTTAACCAGAATAAAATCTAGGCCTGAGTTCACCGATGTTTAAGTAAATCTTTTCTTTTGGGACAGTACATAGTTAGGGTACCTGACAACAACTTTTTAAATAGTTTTATAGGTGTCAATAAGTGCTTGTTGAGTGTATAAACTAAGCTAAAGATTTATATAATAATACATATGGCTACTATTTATTGAACACCTTAATAGAGTGTCAGGGAGGTGGCATATAGCATGATAGCCAAGAGCTTGGATGCTGGAGGCTGACACACCTGGACTCAAATCCCAACTCTTCCATTTGTCACTTATGTGACCCTAATAAAGTTACATAAATGATGTTCTCTTTTTTCATCTATAAAAGGGGCTAATAAGAGGGCAGGTGTGCCTAGCCAGCATGGCTCAATGGTTGAGCACTGACCTATGAACAAGGAGGTCATGGATTCAATGCCTGGTCAGGGCACATGGCCAAGTTTCTGTCGATTCCTAGTGTGGGATGTGCAGGAGGCAGCCGATCAATGACTCTCTCTCATCATTGATGTTTCTATCTCTCCCTCCCTCTCTGAAATCAATAAAAAAATTATTTTTTTAAAAGAGGGCAGTTGTGAGGATTCAATACAAATATAACTTCTGGTTCAGTGCTTCTGAAAGGGCAGGGCGGGGCGAGGATGAGCTCCCAACTCCGCCCCGTAGGGCGGAGTTATCCCTAGCCCTCAAAACCCCTGGACCGGAAGAAATTCGCTCTCTTCCGCCATGCTGCCGGCATGAGTGGGGGAGCACATGCTAGCATGGTGAAGTCTCTCTTGCTTATTGCATCGGACTTGGCTCCCTGGTGGTCCTTGGGGATCACGAAGTCTGGGCATTACAGATGGGGGCTCGTCCGGGATCCCCGGGACCATTAGGGAAAACCCGATCCGGAGAGTCTGACTGGCCGCGGTAGGTGTGTGCGCGCTCTGGAGGGACATAAAACCCCTCATGGAATTGGTGCCCGAAGACGCCTGGTGGACGCACCATGAAGGCTACGGGCAGGAGGATCAGAAGACGTTCTGACCTCCCGGGAGGGCCCGAGAGGGACCCTCATATGGGGAGAGGAATGGCGTGAGCCGTTGCCTCACCTGCGGAAAGTGAGCCTTTCCCAGGTCTGAGTTTGGTATCTGTGGGCGGCATGGCGCCCCAGGATGGAGCTGGCGAAGTGTGGCCGGCATGGTGGTTTGGGGCCCCCTGGCGGCGTTGGGTCGGAGGGGGGGCTCCCGCGGGGCTCAGTCTGTGCGTCGGAGCGCGGCTGGGCAGTGGTGGCCTCGCTCGGGGAGCAGGCACCTGGGTTAATTTGCTGGCTGCCTGGGAAGTGGAGCCAGGAAGCCGCTGGGGCGACCCGCGCTTTCTCCTCAGGGGCTGCCTGAGTAGTGTGGCTGGGGTGGCCAAAGCAGCCTCGCCCCAGGGGCCTTCGGCCATAGGGGCCTGGGCCAGCGTAGAGACATTGGTCCCTGGAGACATCAGGTACCAGAGAAGAGCTCAAGGGCAAATCTCTGTGCTCAGTAAAGAGAAAAGGCCAGTTCAAAACGAGTGCGCATAGTTTTGGGCTGTGCTTAAAAACACTTTTCTGGGTACAGAATAAGTTTTAAAAGTGGTGGAGATAAATTAAAACTGGTTTCCCAAGTCATTGTAAGCAGCTCTTGAAATTCCCCGCCATGAGGCGGAAACTAGATGGTAATGGTAACAAGTTTACGTGAATGGTGGTGAATGGCTGTTAATGGCTGAGAGTCTTCAGGTAAAGAATGTGTTCATTTGCATTTGTATGCTGCTCCAGCTTCAGGAGTGGCAGGTAATTGGTGGTGAAGCAGCCCACAATGGTTAGTCTTCCTTGTCATTGGTATCAGCTAAGCAGAGTCATATAGCTACTTAAGTATGAATTGTGATTGACCTATGATTTTCTGACATTGTCTTAAATCCTAGTAAACTGCCTCTGGTGTGAAGAGGTCTAGGGGAGGCCGGAGAGCGCAAGACTATTAGCTCTCCTACAAAGAGATTATTCAGTGCTTTGTTTGAACTTCAGAAAAAAATTTTTTTGAGATCTGAAAAAACTGTATGATTAGATCTGTTGCTGAAACTTTACCCTAAATAAGCAGGATGTATTAAAAATGTAATGTTATTAATCTAAGAAATGCCAAATTTATTTGACTTGCCAGCTTTAAAAGTTCAAAGTATAAGTTGAATTAGGAAAAGTTAATTGCAGTAACTAGATGCCTAGAATATGGCAGGCTAAACTGTATTATATATGTTAAGAATAAGCAGTAATGATCAAAGATCTCAAGGATTGATTTATTCTCATTTGTCAGATGAAAAAGTATGTAATGCTTACACTTAAAAATTATTTTAAGTCAGTGATGCAGTATTTTGTAAGTCAGTTTTTCTAAAGTAATGTTTAATGTAACATATGAAACTTATATTTGATTTGTTCTGTTTTGCTTTTCTCACATGCCATTGTTGTTGAATTTGGGCGTGTACCTGCATCTTGTATTTTGTTTAAACTTTGGGAATAATTTTTGGTTTCAGTCATGTGTATCTACTTTATAGATTTAAGTAGACTTCATCACAAAGGTTTATAATTTATTTAGAATTGTGTTAAAACAATGTGAAAACAATTATTTGTATGATTAACCCCCCGAGACTGCTTGGACAATTTTCACCGATGTTCTGCAGTGGGGAGTAGAGGGGCTTAGAAATGTAGATAAATCTATATCTGTAGGGAAAATGTGGCATTTTACATTTCAGGTGGCTGTTAGAGGCCTGGGAACAGGTACTGGACCTGCTCCCTCCTCCCTTGCCTTTTAAAATTTGAGGCATGGTTATGTATTTTTGGAAGATAAGATTTTTATAGAAATTATAAAGAGTATGTCCTGACAGGTTAGCTAGGAGAGGCAAGCCTTTTAGTTTCCTGATGGGCATGGGGGCACCCTATTTAGTCTTGAGAGAGCCAATAGGACCCGTACATCAGCCCAGGAAGCCACCAGACAAACTGCCTGTTTTCCTTGGACATCAAGAAGGACTGTGGTCCTCGGAAGGAACACATACTGGGGGAATGCAGCTGTTGAACTGGTCCAAAGTGGAACAACGGATCTTTGAGGAGCTAAAGAAGGCTCTCATCTCAGCAGCTGCCCTAGCCTTGCCGGACGACGCGGAGCCCTTCCACCCCTACGTGAGTGAGGTAAGAGACATTGCCAAAGGGGTTCTCACTCAGACTCTAGGTCCCTGGAAGAGACCTGTTGCCTATCTGTCTAAGAGACTGGACCCTGTGGCAGCCACAGCATTGTTGGTGAAGGAGGCAGATAAGTGGACTCTGGACCAGAAGCTAACCTGGATGGGCCAGGCTTTTCTCCTGGACCAGCCCTGTGTCCAGATTCAGAAAACTCTGGCCATCAACCCTGCCAGCCTGCTTCCAGATGATGATGAGGAACCCATTCATGACTACACAGAGGTAACAGACGACAAGGTACTGTTCACGGATGGGAGCAATTATGTTCAGGATGGGACCTGATATGCAGGGGCAGTGGTAGTCACCTTGGACCACACCATTTGGGCACAGTTCCAGAACTTTTGGCCTTAATCCAGGCCCTTTGATAGAGACACTGTGCCATCCACAAAGAAAAGAGGGGTACCAACTGCAGCCAGAAGGAATTGGCTGACCAGAAGCAAGCCACTGAAGGACCAGATGGTTGATGGACCCTCCAGATGACAAGACTGTTGGTCCCAGAGGCTCTAGGTCAGAGTTGCCCGGTGACACCAGGTTAAGTGTCACCAAGACTTCTGAACTTCTGTGAGGCAGAGTTGCTAGAAGTACTGTCTGTGCACAGGTAAATGCTAAGCAAGGTAAGGGGATCCCCCCTGGGAATTCAGGTCTCAGGGAACCTCCCCAGGAGAGCATTGGTAGGTGGATTTCAGAGATTAAACCACCAGCATTAAGGTCTAATTTTTATAGACACTTCAGATTAGGTTGAGGTATACCCCACTATCAGATAACAGCCCTCCCCTTGGTAGCTAAGGTATCATAGCTCTAGCCTTAGGACAGGCGAGACTCTTGAAAAGGAGGTTTAACTAAATGTGTCTTAGATTCGGTGAAAATTGGACCAACCCCCTGTCCTTTGCCCTCTTGAGGGCCAGGTGTACCCCTTATTGGGACAAGTTTCCCCTTTTTGGGAGGGGATCATGTATGGTAACCATTTCCTTGCTCAAGTCCTTACAGGCTCTGCAGTTTGCTTGTTCCAGATGCACTGCCAGTGCCCACCGCAGACCCTGTAGCCCTGGAACTCAATGTGGGTAAAGAAATTTGCTGCCCAAGGACTCAAAGGGATGCTGCACTGTTATCCTGAGCACGCCCACTGCTGTTGAAGTAGATGGCACCCAGACCTAACTACATGACTCCCAGCTCCTGCATGGCCTGGATCCTGGCAACTACAGGCCAGGAGGAGAACTGATGCCTGCAGGAGGGGAACTGGACTTCAGTGAGGACAATACTGATGGGAACTGTGGTACTAAGGGTCTTGATAACTGTATTTGTTGTTTATGCTGAAAGGAAGTAGGCTGCTGAGTCAATGATTTGACTAGGCACATTAGACAAGGGGGGAATGAAAGGGCAGGGCGGGGCGAGGATGAGCTCCCAACTCCGCCCCGTAGGGCGGAGTTATCCCTAGCCCTCAAAACCCCTGGACCGGAAGAAATTCGCTCTCTTCCGCCATGCTGCCGGCATGAGTGGGGGAGCACATGCTAGCATGGTGAAGTCTCTCTTGCTTATTGCATCGGACTTGGCTCCCTGGTGGTCCTTGGGGATCACGAAGTCTGGGCATTACACTTCATACATCATAGTGTCCCGAGGATTATAATCCTCATGATAACTCACAGGTACTGTATATTATCATCTCCGTATCAGAGATAAGCAAATTGAGATTTCAAGATGTTTGAATAACCTGTCCAGGTCACAGGCTGGGCAGGGATAAGATTTAAACTGAGGATTATCTGGCTCCAAAGCTTGTTCAGCCTGCCTATTTCAAACAACTGGATGTAGTTTTACATGTATTATCTCACATGTTTTCAATGTGTTTGTATGAGGTAAGACAAAGAAAAGAGTTTGATTTGACAAAATCTACTAAATCAAATGGTTCTAAGAAAATTCATCATCATTACCATCATTATCATCTAGAAACTAAGTGTTACAAGAGTTCCTGATAAAGGTCAGAAGGAAAACCAAAACAGAACAAAAAACCCAACCCAAACCAAACAAAACCAAAAAAACAAAGCAGCAGTAGGTTATAACATTTAAGTCAACCTACCCCGGGAATCGAAGCACACAGGCCTCAGTTCTCTCCCTTGTGTACAAACCCCCTGCGCAGACCCCTCACAAGTACTGTTAGCAACACGCAGAGACTCCCCTGCGCAGTGAGGCTGTTTGCTTGCTCTCTTTGTGCCATGCTGAGGAGCTAGCGTGTTATTGCTAGCTGCCTGGAAAAGCCGGTGCCTGCTGAATTTCTCTTTCCCCTCCCCCACAACGCAAACACACAGCAGCTGAAGACTTGGAGACACAGTATTCATTCCACCAGGGGGGCAGAATTTTTCTAGACACATGCAATGAACTTTTAGGAGCAGAATAACAAGACTTGGCTGGGTTTATATGGGAATCCTTTCCACACCTGTGAGGTTGTGCATACATGTGCATGTGTGTGTGTGCACGTACACACACACACACATACACCATTAGCAAAAAGCTGATTATATATGGCCCTTAAGATATTACTAGCACTCAGAAGGAGCCCTTGATGAGAACACTGAGCTTTCTGCCCCCCTGCTAATCTGAAAAAATTGGGACGGTGGGAAGGGGGAAGGTAAAGAACAGATGGAGTGGAAATATGAGAATTTAGGATGCACAGTTTTCTCCTGCCTTGAGTTATTTCACTATGTTGAAAAGTAAGTTTCCTAAAAATTGAAGGGCTTCAGGAACCAGTAAAAAATTAAAATCCCCCTCTCTAACTTGGTCGTTAAAAGAAATTTCAGCAATTCTGCCTTGGCCATCAAAATGTCCTTAATTTTTCTGTTTTGGGGCTTTTTTTTTTCCTTCAGTCTGGATGAGGCTGAGAAGAGTGGGAGGAAAGGAGAGGGGGCTGGGAGCAGAAGTTTAACAAAGGATCACTTTAACAGAAACTACTGAGTAATCGCTCTGTCCTGGGCCAAGAATAACATCAGCTCAATGTCGGCAATTAGAATCAGGTCAGTCGGGCCTCACAGCCTGCGAAGCCCTCCTCACAGACCCCAGCATGGAGGGCTACCATGCTGATGTCACCAAGTCAACCGTTGCTGAAGAAAGTCCCACGACTCAGCTGAAAGAAAAGTTTTTAACTTTTTCCTTCAGGGGCAGGAAGCCAGTCTGAGAAGGAAGTGAGAAACAGAGGGAAATTAGAGAGGAGACACACACCGGGACACATCAGCACGTAGCAGTCATTTCCCCGTCCCTAGACTATCAAGATCCTGCCATTTCCCCAACCATCCTGACACTCATTTTAAATGAATTAGTATATGTGAAGCACCGGAATAGTGACTGGGCCTCAGTAAGTGCTTATTAAGTGTTGTATGATTATTAAAACACAGGGGAATAATGTGTCCCATTACTTATCTCTTATCCACTAAAAACTTGAATGCTGGGAGCAATGGTTGCTGAGCACAATGTACCTGATAAGAAGAGTGAGCAAGAAGGTTTTCAAGATTGGAGTGAGAAGATAGAACAAAGTTCCTATAAAAAATGATTGCTGAAAATTTTATAAGGGCAACATTAAAATTTAACATATTCAGTCTCCCTTCCAAAGGACAGAAAACAAATAACAAAGGGGAACATTTGTAATCTCTTTTCCTCTAATCCAATGTTTCTCAACATGAGATACCCAGAAAAGCAGCTTTACTATCACCCGGAAACTTAGAAATGAAAATAAGTGAGCCCCATCTCAAATCTACTGAATCATAAATGGGGTTGTGAAAGCAATTGGTAAACACAATAGGCCCTCCAAGAGGTTTTGTGGCTCAATACCAGGGGTCTACAAACTAGGGCTTGCAGGCCAAATCCAGCTTGTTGCCTGTTTGGTAAATAAAGTTTTATTGGAAAACAGCCACAATCATTCATTTACATATCATCTATGGCTGTCTTCATTCTCCCATGACTAAGTTGAGTAGTTGCCACAGAGACTCTATCTACAGCCTGAAAGGTCTAAAATACTTACTATATAACCATTTACAGAATAAGTTTGCTGAACTCTGTTCTGATTTGGAACAATGTCTTGAAAAAACAAAACAAAACAAAAACCCCAAACACCAAAACTGCTGATTTTACCCATCAATGTGTAAAAGTTTACATTTTATCATGGTCTCATAGTTTCCATTTTATCATGGTCTCTATCAATAGGACTGAATCCCGCCAATGTCTATACCTCTGTCCCTGAAAACCTTTGCCAATGGCACTGGGTGACTTTCTTCTTCCACACCCATGTTATAGGACCAGTTTTTAGCAGGAGTAGATTCAGTGAACAAACATTTCTAGATTTATGAGTGAAGTGCTCAACAGATATGGAGATCAAAACCAACTCCATAAGAATGTTTTGAGATGCCCATTTCCAAACTCATATCCTGAATCAGAGTGGGCCTTCTTGAAATGAACACCTTCAGTAAACTGACTACCTATCTGCAGAAAAGGATGGAGAACTTTCTCTGCAAGTAATGCAAGAAAGGCTGTAAGATCTTCCCAAAACATTTTTTTAGGAGATCAGTATGAAAAGCACTGTCATGTACATAATTAATATACAGTAACATGATATACACTCTAATATATAATAAATGTAATAAATACAATATAATAAAATATAATGAATATAATATTAGAGGTCCAGTGCACGAAATTTGTGCACTGGGTGGGGGTCCCTCAGTCTGGTCTGTGCCCTTTGGCAGTCTGGCAGCCCTCAGGGGATGTTGGACTGACAGCTTAGGCCCGCTCCCCCTGGGGAGCGGGCTTAAGCCAGCAGTTGGGACATTCTTAGTGCTGCCACAGAGGTGGGAGAGGCTCCAGCCACTGCCACTGCACTTGCCAGCCATGAGCCCAATTTCTGGCGGCTGAACAGCGCTCCCCCTGTGGGAGTGCACTGACCACCAAGGGGCAGCTCCTGCGTTGAGCACCTGCCCCCCTGGTCGTCAGTGTGCGTCATAGGGACTGGTCATTCTGCCGTTTGGTCGATTTGGATATTAGCCTTTTATTATATAGGACTAGAGGCCCGGTGCACAAAATTTGTGCTCAGTGTGTGTGTGTGTGTGTGTGTGTGTGTGTGTGCGCGCGTCCCTCAGCCCAGCCTGCACTGTCTCCAAGTCTCCAATCTGGGACCCCTTGAAGGATGCCTGACTGCCCATTTAGGCCTGATCCCACCTAAATATGTGATATCTGTCTCACAATCCAGGACTACTGGCTCCCAACTGCTCACCTGCCTGATTGCTCCTAACAGCTTCTGCCTGCCAGCCTGATCACCCCTAATTGCCCTTCCCTGCAGGCCTGATTGCCCCCAACTGCCTTCCCTTGCAGGCCTGGTTCCTCTCAACTTCCTCCTCCCCTGCTGGCCTGGTCGCTCACAACTGCCCTCCCCTGCTGGTCATCTTGTGTCCACATGGGGTGGTCATCTTTGACCACATGGGGGCGGCCATCTTGTGTGTTGGAATGATGGTCAATTTGCATATTATCCTTTTATTAGATAGGATAATATAACAAATATAAAGAATCCTTTAATGTCATGTTCTATTAACAGGTCTATCTTGTGAATGAAGGATAGGTAAATCAGATTTCAAGTCTATCCGCTGCTCTGAAAACAAATTGTTATATCAATGACTACCTACACTCAAGTAAAATAAATCCAAAGCATAAGAAGTTTATCAGAGAAACCATCTCTATTCTAAAGCATAATCCAAGGACAGAAATGCAGGACATATTGAGAATGCAAGTCATCTTCAATCAACAATTTAGTGGTAATTCTAACAGTCAAGTCTAGCACTTTCATAAGATAAGCTGAAAACAGAGGCTTAAAATCTCATAGGTCTGTTCCTTTTGTGAAGCAATTCTTGTCCTCTGAAATAAAGTGCCCTAAGTTACTAAATATCCTTAATGTTAGAACATTTAATATCTGCCGAGACCGGTTTGGCTCAATGGATAGAGCGTCGGCTTGGGGACTGAAGGGTCCCGGGTTCGATTCCGGTCAAGGGCATGTACCTTGGTTGCGGGCATATCCCCAGTGGGGGGTGTGCAAGAGGCAGCTGATTGATGACTCTCTCTCATCGATGTTTCTAGCTCTCTATCTCTCTCCATTCCTTTCTGTACAAAATCAATAAAAATATATTAAAAAAAAAAGAACATTTAATATCTTATTTGCTATTTTATTAGTTATAAACTCTTTAAGCTAATCGAATTTAGTCTCTTTAGCTCCCTCACAGCCCCAGTACTTTACTCTTCTTTGTTTTTATCTAAATAAAACTATGGGTTAGAAGAACTGGAAAAGAAAGAAAATGATGGTATAAACATATATAAAACTGTGATGAATGATCTTCTGTTCCCTCTCCAGGAGACACGAGCTAACTCCCTTCTTGGGAGTTCTGAGTCCTCCCTAAGATAGATATTCTGACAGATTCAAAAAAACATATTTTCCATATACTTCATAGTTCAGTGAAACTCAAGTAGTATAATCCTCAGTGAGGAAAAAAAAAAAAAATCCACACAAGAATGGTAATACTCTGAATTTTCAAAGGAATGTGAGTTGCTGGAAGCTAATCAAAAGAATGAGGACTTATAAATGAAGCAGTTTCTAAAAGTGAACATTAGCAAAACTGTCTCCTTCTTTAAAATTTCAATGCCCTGCAAGCACCACCTTGTTTTTTTTTTAAATCACCCACCATTTCAAGGTATGGAAGCGTTAAAAATTACAAGAGACCAACTGTCTGGATATGTCAGGCTGTGGATTATAAGATTATGTTCAGATATGAGGAATAAGGCTACATATGACACCTCCACTATCTACCTCAATAGTATCCAATTCAGTTGGTATTCTCAAGTACTTTGAATGATGTTGGCTTTAGAAGTTTAAGGAGTTTTTAAAAAATTTAAACATTAAAAAATATCAAAGACACACATTTATATCTATAATTGTGAGAATGCAAACTGGCTTAAATGGATTCTCTATTCCTTAGATTTTCTAGAAAATAACATTTTTATCAGACAAAGGGCAGTGTAGTGATCAAAATGAGATGCTACATTACATATTTTCCAGATGAAAAGTGTGGATATTTCTCTAGAAAAATGACCTAATGAACTACTTCAAAATGTCTGCACTTAGAATTTTTCAATTATAATGAATTAATCCTATATAATAAAAGCCTAATATGCTAAATATCTGGTATTCTAGTTGGCCGTTCAACCAATCAAAGAGTAATATGCTATGATATGCTAAGGTTGCTCAACTGCTCACTATGACATGCACTGACCACCAGGGGGCAAACACTCCAACCGGTAAGTTAGCTTGCTGCTGGGGTCCGGCTGATTGGGACTAAGCAAGATGGGCACACTCCCTGGAGCCCTTCCAAGATCATTCCCTAGCTGGCCAACCTCCCACATACCTCCCTGGCCCCAATCGTGTACCCGTGGGGTCCCTTGGAGAGCTGGTTTTGGCCCTATCCCACAGGCCTAGCCCAGGGACTCCACTGATGCACAAATTTGTACACTGGGCCTCTAATAATAATATACAGAATACACTAAAACGGATAAAAGTAATCAAGTGGTCAATGATACTTCAATAAGAAAAAATGTTTGGCCAAAACCAGTTTGGTAGAGCGTCGGTCTGCGGACTGAAAGGTCCCAGGTTCGATTCCGGTCAAGGGCATGTACCTGAGTTGCGGGCACATCCCCAGTAGGGGGTGTGCAAGAGGCAGCTGGTCGATGTTTCTCTCCCATCAACGTTTCTAGCTCTCTATCCCTCTCCCTTCCTCTCTGTAAAAAATCAATAAAAATATATATATATTTAAAAAGAAAAGAAAAGAAAATATGTTTGAACTGGGATAGTAGTTGAAAAGGTAAGTAATGATAGAGAGCACAATGACAATTATTTTATTTAGAAGAAAAACTTTGGTAAACATTGCCTTAGCCATATTTTAATTTTGCACAAACTAATGAACACTACATTTTTATAAAAAGAGCAAAAGCTGATAGAAGACATTTCTTCAAAAAACCAAATATCAGGGAAGCTCATAGCATCAATACTGATTCAGCCCAATAGAACACGTGGGACGTGGTAACTGAGTCTAATGATAATCCTGAATTATAAAGAAACATTTAACTCTTTATAGCCTGTCTTTTCTGTGAAGCCACCCTTTCTCTGTAATGGGGGCCATACTGATACACAAGTATAAAATACTCAGATAGCTCCCTCACACATATATTCAAAAAGAGTTTCTGTCATATTATAGACAGTGAGTAGGGACTCAATATTTCACTAGAGCATAGCTCCATGACAGCAAGATTTTTGGGTTCATTTTATATTTTTATTTACACTATTTTGAGTACAAACTATCAAACCAGAAGACCAACAACTTAAGTTATGACCATTTCATACAAGAACTTCAAAGTGATTTATTCCTTGAAAATTTTGATAGGTCACGAAGGATTAACATGTACTTATTGGGCCAAGTTTATGAAAACAGAGTACACTTAGAAAAAGATTAATAAAAATGCTAACTTCTAGGTATCTGAGAATTAGACCCTTTTGGGAAGTTACTAAACTAAGATCATATAATAGGAAGGGTAACTACTACACTAGAGACTTTGTGGGGAAACATTCAAATGAAAGAAAGAATGTCAAGACTAGTTCGGCATCACTTTACAGCAAAGCCAAGGCTCTGGCTTCAGAACATTTCTTCCCTGAGAGCAGAATTCCCCAGGAACCATCCAAGCCACGGTGGTGTTTGTAAACTGTATTCCTACATTTTCCCATTGACCTTATTACTCAATAGAAGGAAGACATTAGCACTTGGAAAATCTTGAATTACCTGGTGCCGGGCTCGACTCTGGTCCAGAAGCTGCCGGGACTGAAGTTTTTGTTGTTCAAGTTGCTGCAGGGCAAAATGCAGTTGGTAACTGCCAGCTGTGGGGTGATACTTGTGCTGGGGGACTACCCCGGTAGCCTTGCTATACGCGTTGTTTTCTACCTCTCCCTCCCAGGCAAAGCCACCTGTCTGGAGGCCCCTAAAGGGAAAAGAAAGCAGATTTCTTAGGGTGGTTGGGTGAACAAACTTAAGGGAAGAAATATCTCAGCTATTTTTCCTTTCTAGAACTAAACACAGTTTGAATTACAAATCTATTTGTGTGATAAATGATCTGAATCACCCACTAAAATGTAGCTCCATGAACATAAAGACAGGTATTACTCTGCTCTCCTTTCTATTCATTGTTTTTTAAAAATAATTTTTTCAATGATTTCAGAGAGGGAGGGAGGAAGGGAGAGAGGGAGGGAGGGAGGAAGGGAGGGAGGGAGGGAGGGAGGGAGGGAGGGAGGGAAGGAGGGAGGGAGGGAGAGAGAGAGAGAGAGAGAGAAAAAAACATCAATGATGAGAGAGAATCTTTGATCAGCTGCCTCCTGCATGGCCCGCACAGGAGATCAAGCCTGCAACCTGGGCAATGTGCCCTGACTGGAAATTGAACCGTGACTTCCTGGTTCATAGGTCATCATTCAACCACTGAACCATGCTGGCTGGGCTATTTGCAGCTCTTATAAGGCTTTGGCACATGGCCAATGCTCAATAAACATCTGTTGAATGTTAATTAATTAAAATAGTAATTTCACATCCTTGTGACTGCCACAAGGTCCCCTAAGAGGAGCCCAGAGAGTCTCAAACGCAGGATAGTAGGTTAAAGTAAGAATGGAGGCACAATCATCTTTTCTAACATCAACTTTAAAAGTATAGGGGTCGCCGAAACTGGTTTGGCTCAGTGGTAGAGCGTCGGTCTGCGGACTGAGAGGTCCCGGGTTCGATTCCGGTCAAGGGCATGTACCTTGGTTGTGGGCATGTCCCCGGTGGGGGGTGTGCAGGAGGCGGCTGATCGATGACTCTCTCTCATCGATGTTTCTAACTCTCTCTATCCCTCTCCCTCTCTGTAAAAAAAAATCAATAAAATATATTTAAAAATAAATAAATAAATAAAAGTATAGGGGTGAATTATACAGAATTCTTGTTTTGTTTTGTGTTTGTTTTTTTTAAAACCATCCAATTGTGACCTATCTAAATCTTTTAAACAAGTGTTCACATATATTTGGGCTTATATTCTCATCATAGGATGTGTGAAAAGGTATATTTGTCATTATTCTAAACTTACCTCACAGCGTCTTCCTCATCCAAGTTGACACGTAGCCTGAAAAGAGGAGAAAGGTAAAGGGCCTGTGGCCTTTTGGACTGTTTAGTACCCATGCTATGAATTTGTTAAACACTATCTCCCTTGTCCAAATTCTAAAATTTAGATTCTGGTGCCTCATCTGTGTACACCTGAGTCAAAGTCTTCAAAACTATAGGTTCCTACATATCTCTAATCTCTTCCAGGTAGAAAATCCCCATTTATACCATATAATACCCATGAGGATGACTATTATTTAAAACAAAACAAATGGAAAATAAAAAGTGCTGGCAAGCATGTGGAGAAAGTGGAACTCTCATGTATAGCTAGCTGGTAGGAATGTAAAACGGTATGACTGCTGTGGAAGCACTCTGGTGGCTCCTCAAGAAGCTTAAAACAAAAATTCCATATGACCCAGCAAGTCCATTCCCAAGCATATATCCAAAAGAATTGAAAGTAGGGACTCAGATACTTGTACAGAGCAGCATTATTCATAATAGCCAAAAGGTGAAAACAACCTAGCTGCCCATTAGCAGATGAATGGATACACAAAATGTTATATATATATATATATATATATATATATATATATATATATATACACACACACACACACATATATATATATATATGTATATGTATATATATATACACACACACACGCACACGCACGCACACACACACTCACACACACACACACACACAAACACACACACAATGGAATATTATTCAGCCTTAAAAGGGAAGGAATTTCTGACACATGCTTCAAGGATGAACTGAAGACATGTTAAGTGAAATAAACCAGTTACAGAAGGGATTTCACTTATACGAAGTACTTAAAATAATAAAATTGAGAGAAGAAAGTAGAATGGTGGGTGTCTGGGGCTGCAGAGACAAGGGAATGAGGACTTATTGTTTAATGAATACTGGGTTTTAGTTTGGGGTGATGAGAAAGTTCTAGAGAGAGATAGTAGTTATGGTTACACAACACTGTGAATATACTATATGCCACTGAACTATACACTTAAAAATTGTAAATTTTAGACGATCCAAGATGGCAATGGAATA
The DNA here is from genome assembly GCF_014108245.1 of Pipistrellus kuhlii. Taxonomy (NCBI): domain Eukaryota; kingdom Metazoa; phylum Chordata; class Mammalia; order Chiroptera; family Vespertilionidae; genus Pipistrellus; species Pipistrellus kuhlii. Next base: position 11,026,902 of record NW_023425404.1, read on the forward strand.
GGTGGATGTCACACTCATCTCCTCCCAGAACCAAACTGGAATTATAACTAAAATATAAAGCAAAAAACCTAAATAACCAAATGAAGACTAGCTGAAGGATTCCTACGTCTGGTAGGAAGGGCAGAGACATCAAAAGGGCTGGCCCTACTCCCATGGGTGGCAAATGAAATTTCAAAGGGATATTTCAGCTGTAAAGGTTACCCCTGAGAAGCATGGGTATCAGCCCAGAGCACTAGAGGCACACAAAATCTCGTTCCGCATGCATCCAGGTCATGCAGAGGCAGGCAGAAACTGAAGGGATTCAACAAACAGAAAAACTCATAACACAGACATCAGTATGGTGACTGCCAGAAGGAAAGGGGGTGAGGGAAACAGAAAAGGGTAACGGGGGATAAATGGTCTTGGAGGGAAACCTGACTTGGGGTAGTGAACACACAATATACAGATGATGTATTACAGAATGTACACCTGAAACCTATATACTTTTATTAGTCAAGGTCACCCCAATAAATTCAATGTTTTTTTAAAGAGTGGTAAATTTTATGTTATGCATATTTTCCCACCATTTTTTTTTTAAAAAGGTCCCCATATATTTTAGAAGTCTCATTTAGCAATCCTTCCATCTCCTTAATACTTTTAGTTATTCTCTGAAACTTCTTTAACTATCCTGAATTTTTTCCTTTTTAAGGTATAATGACGAAAATATTGTACCTAGAAGAAACTTTAAAAATCTCATATTCGATATTTTTAAATCTACCCCAAATCCTGCTTACAGAAATGAAATAGTGCCTAATTTAAAGGCTCAACACACACACAATCTTATTCTACATGCATAGTGATTTAAATCCTCATGTGATTCTTTCCTTTATGAATGTCCTTTGGTATTAATGGTCATCTCAATGGCAGAGATGCAGCAACACTGAGGTGAGGTTGCAGACCTCCCTGGTCCTAACCTATAGGCTGCCTAGTTATGTATAGCTTAGGTCCTAATGACCCTGACAGAGACCTGTGGGGAGAAGCAAAGTGGGTGCCAGCTGAGCCAGAAGTCCCTGCCCCTTTCTTGACCTCCTGCACTCATATTGGTCTCTGCATGGATTCCCTGCTTTCAAAGAGCTTTCCAAGTACCTGGTTCAGAGAAAGTCTGAATACTGTATTCCAAAGTCTGTTGATGAAAGGCTTTCTACTCACATAATCTCACTTCCTATGTGTCACATCCCTTGATCATCTCCTCCCACAGTTTGGCTCCACAGTTCAGTTGCACGATTATACACTTTCAGCTAATCTTGAAGAACAGTATCAAAAACCTCAGAGCTTATTTGAGTATGACATTTGATCCTCAGTAATCCCTTCTGAAATGCCTCAATGTGCGAATTGCTATACAGTGAAAAAGACATGATCTTTCCCAAGGGGCTTCCGGAGGTATGACGAAACGTGGCCAGCAATGACTGAATACAAATACGACTTAAATACATGAATAAAACTTTAATGTTATTTGCAAAGTGAAGTGCTGAGCAAGAGTCAAACAGGAGTTATAGGGTTAGGAAAAGTGGGGCCAGAGAAACCTGTTAACTCTTCCATTAGGAGGGAAGAGGGAAGCTTACTGAAGGATAACACTTGCAAGAAATGACTGAATGGCTAGGGAAACTAGGTGAGCTCTGAGGGGCAAAGAAGAAAGGAATCCAGATATAAATGAAGAGAAGGTTCAGGCAGAATGGACTGAACCAATCCTCCTAATATATAAGAACCCTGGGTCCATCGCATTCGAAATGATCAGGAGGCTCGACCATTTGCCAGGCTGCATGAGCAGCAGGCAAGTGGATTGAACTGCTGACTTCCCAGAGAAAGAGAGAGGCGGGGCTAATCAGCAGTGACAGAGGCCTGGATAGAGAAGTAGGGTGATCAGACCCTGCTTCTCTCTCCCTCACCAGCAGCCAAGCCTCTTTCTCTCTCTCCCAGAGGTCAGCAGTTCAGCCGCACACCAGGAGCCTGGAGCAGCTGCTGATCAGCCATGCCTCTATGATCAGGCCCGGAGATGCTGATTGGCATAGAAACCGACCAATCAGAACCAAATCTGGGTGAATTGCAAGGAGCCAATGGCAGCCTAAGAGGCTGGGCTCTTGACTCTGACTGGCATAGAAACTGACCAAGCAGAACCAAATTGGCCAGCAGAGGAGGGCAGTTGGGGGAAACTGGGCTGGCAGGGGAGGGCAGTTGGGAGTGATCGGGCCAGCAGGGGAACAGTTAGGTGTTAATCAGGTCAGCAGAGAAGCAGTTAGGGGGGTGGTCAGGCTGGCAGGTAGAAGAGGTTAGGGGCAATCAGGCAGGCAGGCAGGCAGGCAGGCAGGCAAGCAAGCAAGCAAGCGGTTAGGAGCCAGCAGTTCCGGATTGTAAGAGGGATGTCCGAGGCATTGTGACAGGGATCGGGCCTAAATAGGCAGTCAGACATCCTCCAAGGGGTCCCAGATTGGAGAGGGTGCAGCCTGGGCAAAGGGACACCCCCCCGCCCCCCCGCACGAATTTTGTGCACGGGGCCTCTAGTGAACAAATAAACAGAAGGGAAGAGACAGATGAGACAGCAGGAACTGCCTGGATGAATAACCTTGATATTTCTATACAAATTGGAGTAGGTATTTGAATCTGGAATAAAACTATTATTTATGATAACTGGACCAATGGTCAGAAAATTCATCAATTATTCCTCTGCTTCCACTCCTGGCTTGCAAGTTTCTAGCCACGAGTAGCAATCTAGACTAGGGATTGGATATTAAAGGATTTATGTAACCATGTATCTTATATCAGAATTCATCTCAACAGCTAGCTAGATAGGTTTTATTTCTAAAAAGCTGTTTTAATAACAAATATTCCTAAGAGAAAATTGCTTTACTGTCTTCTCATTATATATCAGACATCAGAGTCTGTAATGAGGCCCCTTGTTTGGAGATGAGCAGCGTTAGATTCTCAGGTGTGCGAACACAAAGCTGCACATGGATGCGAGGGGTAGGGTAGTCAGCAACAGAAGATCCAATAAGGGTCTTGGGATGAGAGGAGGTTTATTCATCCAACTGCACACATATTGAACAGCCTGCATCATCATAAACTTTTATAGGGAAAGCTGTTTTTAATCTCATCAGTAACATAAACCCAGCCTCCAAATCACAAAAGCAAGTTTCTCAAGCGAGTAGAAGCTTTCCACAGAGGCAGGAATGTTTATAGTGCGACACTGGCTGGGGGCAGGAGTGCTCAGCTGCGCAAGGCAGTGTGGTAAGCTCCATGAGAAACGTACTGGCTTTGAGTTATGGGTGTTACCCGGCCATGGGATCTCCCAATTAAAGCCCAAGCCTTTGGGGTTTGTAGTATGCAAGTGCTCCAATGACTGACACAGAGGAGGCCAGGTGCGCGCTCTCGTGGGCTTTGCCTGAGATTATATAGCTACACATGCCTCTCTATGGCACCTAATAGTTTCCTTTTCTACCCCAAATCCCATCCCACTTTCTGGGACCTCAATTCATTCTAGCTTACCAGTCATACATTTTTTACTTCCACCAAATTTTTGAGATTCATTCAACTGTGCTTCTAAAATTTGTGTTTTAGTCTATTATCCTCTAAGTATTTATTCTTTGCTTAATATTAAAACATAATATTGTACATATTCCATGTAAATAACTTCTAATAGTTTTATATAATTCTAGAATGAAGTATATAGGGACAAGCAAGTTAACTGTGGGAGTGTTTAACATTTGATTCAGATTCAAAGATTCAAAATGAACTATGCTGCATTTTGCCTTTAGTACACATGCAGCTATAAGCAACACTATGGTATTTCTCACAACCACATTCTCATTAGACTATTCATGTAGAACTTCATCTTACTTTGTTACACTGTGGCACTGCAGGGCTAAATGTTTTTCGCCATGACTGCCTTCCTGAGAACACCTCAACTTCTAGCTAATACACACCGAAGGGCAATGCTTCTCCCTCCGCTTTAATATCTGGTCCATCAAATGGATGTTGGTTCTAGGGAACCTGGAGGCAATATGTAAAATGCACCACTGGTCCTGAGTAAAACAAAAATGTTCAGCAGGCTGTTGCACTGTCTAAAGAAATGCCCTCAGGGTGAAGGTTTCCTGAGAATGATGTGATGTCACAGTGTGGGATGCGGCAGAGGAACATGACAGCCTCCTCCACCCAATCCCAACAAAGCCTGAGCGATCAGGACAGGGATGCCACTATCCCTCTTTGGGGTGTTGGGGAATGTGGGGGTATGCTTCCAATTGTCATGCTAATGGGGGTGGGGGTTACTGACATTTAATAGGTGGAGGTCAAGGCTGCTGCAAGTTTACAGATGCAAGAAAGAGCCCAGTACTAGGAAAATTATTATACATGCTGCTCAAAATGCCAATAGTGCTTCTAATGAAAAACACCGCATGGCCATGAAGAAAGTGCTTTCTGGGGGAATCTTACTACTTAAAAAATATCCACCCATTTCAGGCACTTTATGGAACGTGTAGATATTTAAGGACAACGGAGGCTTCATTTTATTCTCAGTCTCACACAGAGCAGTTCTGGCACACCGTAAATGCTGCAAAGGAGCTGTAAATGCTACAACCCTGCAGGACAGAAGGGTTCTCTGAGCAATACCAAGCAGAGCTGGCCAGGATAAGGAACTTACATGATTAGAGAGGCAGGACATAATGTGGTGGGAACCCTCCCCTTGACTTTGGGGAGTATTTGTGGGCATCCTATATAATAAAAACATAATATGCAAATTGACTGTGCCTCAGCTACACCATAAACCACACCCACCAGCCAATCAGGAGTGAGTATGCAAATTTACCCAACCAAGATGGCTACAGCCTCAGAGCGAAAGGTGGCTTGGGTTTCCCTGGCACTGGAGGAAGCCAAGCTTTCCGCCCGTTCTGGCAAGCCCAGGCCTCCTCTCAAGGCTACAAAGTTTCAAGTACAGAAGATAAATAAATCCCAACAAAAATGGCTGCAGCCACAGAGTGAGAGGGGCTTGAGTTTCCCCAGCTATGGAGGAAGGTAAGTTTCCTGCACACCCTGGCCAGCCCAGGCCTTCTCTTGGGTTGCCGAGGGGACGTAGCCATCCTACAAACCACCACAGGCTCCTTGCCCAGGCCACCCCATGCAGCAAGGGAACCTCCACCTTGATCCAGGACACCCTTCAGGGCAAACCAGCTGCCCCCACCCATGCACTAGGCCTTTATCCTATATAATAAAAGAGTAATATGCAGATTGACCATCACTCCAACATACAAGATGGATGCCCCCATCTGGTCAAAGATAGCTGCCTCCATGTGGACACAAGATGGCCAGCAGGGGAAGGTAGTTGGGAGGGACCCAGGCCTTCGGGGGAGAGAAGTTGTGGGGGAGCAGGCCTGCAGGGGAGGCAAGTTAGGGGCAATCAGGCTGGCAGGGGAGAAGTTAGGCATCAATCAGGTAGGCAGGGGAGTCGTTAGAGGTGATCAGGTTGGCAGGCAGAAGTGGTTAGGAGTAATCAGAAAGGCAGGCAGGCCAGCAGTTGGGTACCAGCAGTCCTGGATTATGAGAGGGATCCCAGATTGGAGAGGGTGCAGGCTGGGCTGAGGGGACTACCCCTCCCCCCGTGCACGAATTTTGTGCACCAGACCTCTAGTAAATAATGCTGATGCTGTCTACCCTGTTTCCCCGAAAATAAGACAGTGTCTTATATTAATTTTTGCTCCCAAAGATGCGCTAGCTCTTATTTTCAGGGGATGTCTTATTTTTCCATGAAGAATACGGTACACATTTATTGTTAAATGAAAATAAAGGAAATTTATTACCTGTATACAGTACGGTAGTACGGTAGTTGTCAACACAAACCAGACAAACTGTGAATCCTACAGTATCAAGAATTTACTCATTTATTCAATGATAATCATGTCATCATCTTCTAGAACACACATGTCAAACACAAGGCCCACGGGCCAAATCCGGCCCGCCAGGCCTTGCAATGTGGCCCGCACCACGCTGTCATCACTGCACTCCGCTGCGTTTCATTACAATGACGCGCGGTGACATAGGAGGCTTGTGATCTCGCCAACGGCCTCGCAGGCTGCCGTACTTGCTATCTATTACGCATGCACATAGATAACAAGTCATGCGAGATTCAGGAGGCGTGACCTATAGTCCGGTATCCGATGTGGTTGTGCGGGTGGCAGAGCAGAGGAGAGAGTGAGTGTGCGGGCATAAAAAATACACAGCAGAAGCTGCCAGTTCCTGGCATAAAGTGCAGGCATAAAAATCGCAACAGAATCTGCTATCTGTACCCAGCCAGGCATTTATTGACTGACTTTTTTTTTCTCCACTCCATCTGCCAAATCAAGCTATCCCTGTGCAGTTTTCAACTTTTTCCTTCTAACGTAGATTTCCAATAAACTACATCTTTTACTGCCAATATTGATCCCAAAATGTCCAGGAAAAGAAAAATTGACGGTGAAGGCAGACAATTTAATGACAAATGGGAAAATGAATACGTTTGTGCTTAGAGAGGGCAAACCAGTGTGTATATTGTGTTATGAGACAGTGTCGGTGATGAAAGAGTACAATATACGTCGTCATTTTGACACCAAACATAATGTTAAGTATGGCAAATATACTTTGGAAGAAAAGCATAAAATTGTTAAAGAACTAAAAGGCAAACTACAATCACAGCAGCAAATGTTTACAAAGGCTACAGCGAAAAATGATGCTGCAGTGAAAGCAAGCTTTATAGTGGCTGAAGAAATTGCCTGTACTTCAAGGTGTTTTTCAGAGGGTGCCTTTTTGAAGCAATGCATGCTAAAAGTGTGTGAGCAAGTATGCCCAGACCAGATACAGAGTTTTCAAAATGTCAGTTTGTCAAGAAACACCATTGCAGATAGAGTTCAAGAACTCTCAGGAAATCTATCATCACAGCTGGCCGAACAGGCATGCAGTTATCTCACTTTTTCACTTGCTATCGATGAAAGCACAGACAGCACTGATACAGCGCAGCTGTCCATCTTTATACGTGCTACGAAGACCGACCTCTCTGTCACTGAGGAACTTTTGGATGTAGCTGCCATGCATGGGACAACGACTGGTAGAGATATATTTGAGGCTGTGGAGAAATCTATAAATAATTTTAAATTACCCTGGGAAAAGTTGGTGGGGCTAACTACCGATGGCGCACCTTCAATGTGCGGAGAAAAGAAAGGCTTGGTTGGACTAATGAAGGAAAGAATGCAAAAAAGTCACTGCCACACACCCTTGATTACTTATCATTGCATTATCCACCAAGAGGCTACGTGTGGAAAAGTTCTGGACATGAATGACATAATGACCACAGTCATTAAAACTATTAACTTTATATGGGCACGTGGCCTGAATCATCGCCAGTTCCAGCAGTTTTTACAGGAGGTGGGTGCAGAGCATGGAGACGTGCCATACCATACAGAAGTAAGATGGCTGAGCAAGAGCGCAGTCCTCAAAAGATTTTTTGAGCTCAGAGAACAAATTGCTCTTTTCATGGAAAGTAAAGGAAAGCCCTTGCCTGAACTGTCGGATCCCGCCTGGCTATGTGATTTTGCTATGATGTGTGACATATGCGAGCATCTCGCCCAACTGAATCTGAAGCTGCAGGGACGCAAACAAGTCATCACGAAGATGTCTGACATGATCACAGCATTCCAGCGTAAACTTCAACTATGGAAGTCCCAACTGGAACAGGACAATCTTGCCCACTTTCCCGTTTGTTTGAGTATCTCAACCACTATTTCTGGTACTTTTCCTTGCAGTCGGCTGGCTACCAAAGTTAGCCGTTTACTAAGTGAATTTGAGCGGCGCTTCTCTGACTTTAGAACACAGCACTCAGGCTTTGACATCTTTGCCAATCCTTTTACAGTTGATGTCAACAATGTGCCCCACCACCTTCAGATGGAGATAATCGAGCTTCAGTCTGACAGTGGCCTGAAATCAAGGTTTCAGGATGTTGAAATTGAGGACTTCTACCCTCTACTGCCCCCTGACTCAATGCCAGAGCTCCGACTTCATGCTGCCCGTATTCTATCCATGTTCGGGAGCACCTATCTTTGTGAACAGATGTTTTCAATAATGAATCTGAACAAAAACAAGCACAGATCACGCATTACCGATGACAACCTCCATGCTGTTTTGCGGGTTGCTACAGCCCAAGAAATAAAACCGAACATTGACTCATTGATCCGGGGAAAACGGTGTCAGACATCTAGCCAGAAAACAAAACAATGAGCATTTTAGGTACATTCCAATATTACTGTTTTGCTTGATACCAATATTACTGTTTTGCTTGATAGCATGTGAGTTGGTTAACAGCACTGTTAAGGAAAAGATTGTTCCACTCATTTTAAATTCACATTTCTGGTTAACATTGTCAGTTTATGACTGTTCAGTAAACCATTCGGCCCGCGATTTAGGCTGGATTTTAGATTTTGGCCCCTTCTCTGATTGAGTTCGACACCCCTGTTCTAGAACATCATCATAAGAATTTCCTGGTGAATTTCTTGTGACTCCATTTCTTTCAAAATCAATGGACCAAATCTCTCATGTTTAGCCTGGGGGGGGGGGGGGCTTATTTTCGGGGGAATGCCTTATATTTCACTCAGAAGGAAACCTGTAAGTAGGTCTTATTTTCAGAGGATGTCTTATTTTCGGGAAAACACGGTACTAACAATTCTTAAGACTTGCTGTTGGTAACTTGTGACTGGGATAGCTAGCCAAATAAAATCTGGGCTTAAAATTATTTAAGTGGAATGAGTTAGATGGACTTGCCAAGAGATTTTATGCTCATGGTGACCAGTATCTTGATTTCTAAGATATTTTGGTGTTGGAATGTGATTTGAAATGATCTCTGAAAATGCAGGTGTCAAAGATTGAAATTTATATTTTACCTTTGAGTTTGCTCTTTAAGACTATATACTTTTTTAAAAAAAATCTGAATATTGTTTTTTTTATTATTATTATTAAATTTTATTTGGGGTGACATTAGGGAACATGAACATATAGGTTTCATGTGTGGATTACTAAGTTACAACTATAGACTACATACTTTTAACTTCTGTTTTGAAGCTATGTATTGAGATGATTCTTTTGCAGGAAGAGGCAGTGCTAAAGATATAGAAAAGCTCAGAAATTACTATCTGGAAAAACTATGTGAACTTTTGATGACCCATATGCTAGGTCAAAACGACAGAACTATATGACATTATAAACGGAAGCTGATCTTTCTGCCGGAAAACAGGGCAAAAGGGCTTAAAAACCTTTAAGTATTTTGTTTATTTGAGAGGATGAAAGGCTCTTGGGAAAGGATTAAAGAAATAATCCAAGAAAGAAGGCAAAAAGAAATAAAAGGTTTTGGATGGATGCTGGAAGGAAATAAAAACCAATGCAAACGCTGGGTTAGTAGTGACAGAATCCTGGAAGAAGAGCAGAGGCCCCGTGCCCCTGGATTGCACCACAGACTCTCAACTAGATGACCCTCAGAACAGGAGGCACCTCAACTTAGTGACCAGGAGCTGAGCTCTATATAGAACAAGACTGCCAGGTTCAAATCCTGGCTCTACAACTAAAGCAACATAAACTCTCTGTGCCTTGCTTTCCTCAGCTGTGAAGTGGGAACAGAAATCAATACCACCTCTCACAGGGTTTGTCCAAGATGTAAAAGTGATGGCCCATGTAAAGCATTTAGCACAATGTCTGGCACACATAATAAATGCTCAATAAATGTGAGCTGCCATTATTAACATTCTTTCCACGGAAAATGAATCCAACCCTTTGGGGAAAACAAACAATAAGAGCAGCAAGGAACATGTGTGAGCAAATCTATTACTTCTCATGCTAGAGAATGCCCTAACCATAGGCAGGGTGCTGGCCCTGGTGGGGAAGGGAGGGCTCACTAATAACGCTGACCGCCAGGGAGGGGCAGCTGGCCAGGGAGAGGATGTGAGCGCTGATGAATGAGGGAGAGTAATCACAATCCTCCTTTCCCACCTCCAATTCTGTTAATAAAAGCTTAGGTTCTTAATAGTGATTACAACCCCCTCCCTTTCAGCTTTTCAAAATGAAACGAAAGTAATTTTTTTTTTTAAAGGGCAAGCAAAAACAGTATATCCTCAATACCACAACCTGAGAAACACAATAAGAGAGAAAGGCAAAATCCAAGTCACCTCTTTTGTCATCTAACAGCCAAGGTGGCTACCAGACCACCTTGCTGACATTCTGATGTATGCACTTCCTCTGGGTGGGTTCCCGCTGTCTGCTATAGAGTCTCATCTGGCAATGTCGTGAAAAACTTTCCACATGCTAGTCCTGATTTTTGGCAGTTCTCACTCTACTGTTACCATCTCTTACACTTAAAGTTAACCTAAATAAACCCTTAAGCCTTCTTCACACTTGAATGTTGGAAACCACGTCACAGCTTTATGTTTTTCCTTATCAAATTCCATGAATTAGGCTCATCATTCAAGTCTGTTTAAATCTTTGTGAATCCTGATTGTCATTCAAAGTATTCAGTATCCCACCCTACTTCATGTCATCTGAAAATAGGATTAGAATGTCTTCTATAATAGATATATAAGCACCTAGAATATAGTAGGCACTTAGATAAATATGAAAGGATAAGCAAATTCATTGATAAAAATGGTGAACTAGTGAGCCAATGACAGAACCCCAGGGACTTTATTCTCAAACCTACACTGATTCATTGTTTGCATACAGTTGCTCATTTAGTCGCCAAATATCCCTAATGATAGTACTGTCCTGTTCACATTTCTCTTGAGCCCATGAGATTTCATTACACCTTGCCAAAACCCAGTTACAGTGATTCTTTTTAGTCCCCTGATCTTCTTTTAAGTAATTTTGACACAGACAACAGTATGGTGATTAACAGAGGGAAAGGGGGGTGGGGAGGTGGGGAGAAGAGAGTAAAGGGGAGATAAATAGTGAGGAAGGAGACTTGACTTGGGGTGGTGAACACACAATACAATATACAGATGAATATGTGATAGAATTGTATACCTGAAACCTATATAATTTTATTAACCAATGTCACCTCAATAAATTCAATTAAAAAAAAACAAACTTATATGTTAGAATACAAAGAGTGCTCAATGAAAAATAAAGAATTCTACCATGAAGGGAAATGAGGGTTAGTCTAGCATGACTTATTTCTTTCATGAATCAATGCTGGGCTTAAGTGATTCCCTTTTCCTTCTCTACAGGCTGCCAAATCATTGGTTTGCTAATCCATTAGATTTGGGCTTGAATCTGACATCTCAATTACCAGTTTATATATTCAGCATCTAATTTATTTCTAGTTCTTCCCTTCCTTTCCCAGTGTCTGAGCTCCTTCTCTGCATATTAAATCAAATGCTGAATCACAATCACGAGGACTAGAATCACAAATCACGAATTAGTAATCACAAGGACTGTTCCTCTTTGAACACAGAAATTCAATTATTAAGTAGAGGAAATAAGATTGATAGCTCTTGTGGGTTTCATTTTCCTTGAGGAATAAAGGGTTTGGATAGGACAAAGATGTACCCTGAACTAAGAACCCAAATAAGAAGGAGACTTCATATGAACTGGCACCTAAAAAATAAACCTGCCACCTATTGTTTATACACATCTTTACAGAAAAGCCAGAAGTGGAAGTGGGATAACAAGTTAAAATAAGATGGCTCAAGCCCTGGCCCATGTGGCTGTTGGCTGAGAATTTACCCATGCACAGAGAGATTGCAGGTTTGATTCCTGGTCAGGGTACATGCTCAGGTTGTGGGCTCCATCCCTATAGGGGTCGTGCAGGAGGCAGCTGATCAATGTTTCTCTGTCTCTCATCAATGTTTCTTTCTTTCTCTCTCCCTCTCCCTCTCTTTTTAAAATCAATAAAACCATTAAAAAATAATAATAAGGTGGCCCAAAATCAATTGAAGCCTCCCCTAAAAGATTCAAGAAATCAAAAGAAATTAAGAATACGAGTAGAATCCAGATAAGGTATATATTTTAAAATATATAATTTCAAGCAATTGTGAGGGGGAGCTTTCTGATTATTCAGTCAATAGCTGAGATACAGAAAAAGAAAAGGAAGCAGTAGTGATGATGGGAAGAATTCTAGGGGGAGTAATTTAGCTAACTACTTTGATTTTATTAAATACTGTGTGAGAATAACATAAACTTGGGAAGAACACCCTGAGGTATCAGGTCAAAAAGCTAAGAGCTGATATGCCTGTTCTTTAAAAATACAGTGAGATCCCAGCCAGTTGGACGTGACAATGGATACAGAATGGGAACCAGACTTCTGCTGTCTCCATACTCGTACCACTCCGTGATTGATGGAATGATCCCCAGGAGGAGAAAATAAGGGCAGAAATTGGATTTCTCAGTACATCTGGCAGAGACTCTAGGGGCAAGCTTTATGGAACGCAAAGCTGGGTATAAAGCCAAACCTTTCAAAAGGTAAAGTTCAGAGCACTGTTCTAGAAGGCAACTGAGGATTCTGGGAGCCAGCTAGTTATGTAGATGGAGCCTCCTTGGGCCTTTATTAGCAAACTGAATCTGAAAAGACAGACTGATCCTTAGCCTTATGGACAAGAAATGTCTTTGATCTAGCTCTTTATTTTGGCATAACCAGCATACCACATGAAGCCTGAAAAAATGAACTAAAAAAGTGAGCAGAGTGACCTTTAAGAAAGCCAAAGGAGAACTCCCTGACACCAGTTCATTCAGCAATGAAGACTGAGTCCAACGCAGCAGGATTTTTATCAAAGTCTGATGCCTCTGTGACAAGTGCAGTCACACAAGAGCACAGCTGGCCCTTGCAGAACTGGACCTCCACTGCCTTGCGTTCACACCCTGCGAAGATAAGCTAGGAAAAGCCCTGAAAGTGGAAGTTAATGTGCACAGTGTCTAGGGCAGCTGACATGCCAGTTTCCAACTACTTTCACATTGAATTGAAGCTGGGTTCAAACCTAGTACACACAAACAGCGTGTGAAGCATCACAAATTTAGAATGCCTGCCTCATCACATCAGTTAAGCTGCGTTAGTTTCTCCTCTTTTCCCCAAGAAGCAACACAACAGGCATCTTGGAACAGTCAAAGTCTACAGCTTTTCTGGATTCAGTAACCTGTCTCTGCCCCCTTACTTTAATTGGCCAAGGGAAGTGGGAGACAACTCCAAAAACTCCCCTTTCCTTCCTTCTTTTCCCTCCCTCCCTCCATCTCTCCCTCCTCCACCCCACACCTTCTCCTCTTGTCATTTTTCTTTTCTTTATAAAAATTTTTAAATTTTAATTTTTTATTGATTTGAGGGAGAGTGAGAGGGAGAGGGAGAGAGATGTCAATGTGAGAGTAAGACATTGATCAGTTACCTCCCGCACATGCCCAACTGGGGATCAAACCTGTAACCTGGGCATGTGCTCTGACTGGGAATTGAGCCCATTGCCTTTTAGTGTGCGGGACAATGCTCCAACCAACTGAGCCACACTGGCCAGGAAAAGATTTTAAAAATATAAAATAGAAAAATACTAGGGAAATCAAGAAAAAATTAAAAAAGAAAACCATTGGATTAAAGGAGGGAAATAAAATGTGTACTAATGTTCAAGCCTTTTTTTACTTGAATAATCTATGAAAACAAACAAACCTTCATTGTACCAGGAACTGGCCTCTTAATCACCATGTCCATCGCATGGCTGCAATGGCACATACTTCTCTCTTGTCAAGACAAGTCTACAAAAATTTGCTGTCCTCAAGATTTACTAGAGGGCTTAGTGCAAAGTCACAGCTGCTGCGAAACACAGGCACCTGCCTCTGCTAGGATCAGACATCACCCTGGTTCTCGGCTGCTTGCACTGAATTACCAGCCCCAGAGAGGCAGCACAGCAGAGCATCACCTGCGAATATGTTAAAAATAAAAATAATCCAGCCTTACCCCAGATCTACTAGAACCAGACACTCCGGGGTTGGGCCCAGTAACCTGTGTTTTAATAAGCCCTTCAGGAGAGTTGGACACACCCCACTGAGAACCACAGGCAGAGTGGTTAAGAGCATGGATGGATTCTGGGGCCACTTGTTTGGGTTTGAATCCTGACTGCCATTCACCAATGTGCTATCCTGGGCAAGTCACTTCATTTCTCTGTGCTTAGTCTCTTCATCTGTAAAATGAGGAAGGTATTAGTACCTGTCTCAGAGGCTAACTGTGAGCACTAAGTCAGTTAATACATGTAAAGCTTGGAACACAGCTGCCGGCACACAGTAGAAGCTATTGAATGAGATAAAGTACATAAAGCATTTAGGGCCTGGTATACTGGAAGCATTATGTGTTACTCTCAGCTACTATCATTTCTTATCTATAATCTTATTTTTGAGGTTCATACCCTAGATTTTTCATAGACCAATAGGTAATCCATATTCTTAAGTGGTAAACTGTGTCTTCTTGGTATAGAGAAGCTAATTAGTTTTGGTATGACTATGATAAAAGTCGAAATATAGAATTTGAATTTTAGGAATTGAATCAAACATAAATTCTTTTTCTCTAAGATCTCTAAATCCAGACATTACATTTGCTGATGAAGAAATGGATGATTCATCTCTGAGTCTGGCTATGGCCTGATTCTCCACACACACTGAGTCCATAAATGGCCAGGAGGCTAACAGGGACATCTTTCATTATCTCTTCTTCTTCTTTACATCCCTTTCATGAATCATGGTTCGCTTCTACACTTAATCTTGGCCAAAAGACAGAGGAGTGATGGATCCCTTCTAAAATACCATAGCTGTTGAACAATGTTTGTTAAACCACAGTTAAAATGACAAATCGCATTTATATGACATGTTGACAAGCAGTTGTATGATGAAGCCATTGTAAGAAACCAAGAGACCCAAATTCCACAATTTCCACCCCCTAGAATCATGGTTGTTCCCTAGTATGGAATTACCCACTCTCTAATGTAGCCATCCTAATCTTTCGGACCTGCTGGTTCAGATCCGTGAAAGAAATTAAGTTATATCCAGAAGAGTCAGCACACAAAAGCAAGTAAAAATTTAAACCAAATTATAAACACAAGCCATACACTTACTGTTTCTTAAGTCTCTCTATGTGCTCCGCCCACACATGAAGTGTGGTATTAGTGCCTGATGCAAGTGAAAAATTGTACAGATTCATAGATGACAGTAAAGATATTTGTAATGCTGAACTATATAGCTCCAGCTAGTAAAGCTTTCTTCACTTTTTGTTGTGTTAATCCTTACCAGAATATATTTTTCCATTGGTTTTTAGAGAGAGTGGAAGAGAGAGGAGAGACAGAGAGAAAGAGAAATATCGATGTGAGAGAGACACATTGATTGCTGCTTCCTGCACGAGCCCCAATTAGGGTAGGGGATCAAACCTGCAACCGAGTTACATGCCCTTGAGTGGAATCAAACTTGGCACCCCTCACTCTGAAGGTCAATGCTCTATCCACCGAGCCAAACTGGCTAGGGCAGTTTTCTTCACCTTTGTTCGCAGAAAGATTGTTTCTTATATTTCATCAATGAATTTTTTATTTCCACCTCTCCTTTGCACATTATCATCAGCTATATATATAAAAGGCTAAGTAACCAACTGTCCGTCCATCCGACTGGTACATATGACAAACACTGGTAATTTAAAAGTAAATCTTGACTCACACATGCACAATACATATAAAGTTGGTCACTGGGCCTTTATAGCCAGTCACTTAGCCTTTTATATATATAGATTTTGACATATAATTTTTTGCATTAACATAATTACTGCACCAATCTTTCTTCTAACTAATTTCCTTTCAATGTGCATGAATCCATGCACTGGGCCACCTAGTCAATAATAAATAGATTCAGTCCAGCCTGGGATGCCACTGTGAGAAGACTGGAACTGACTTTTCTCTCCCCGTTAGTGATTCCAATTAAATCACTAAAGGGCATGTGACTAGGCACTTATAAAGGGCATTTTCTCTACTAAAGGTCATGAGCTTTTCCATAACAGAAAGAATTGACCCAAATGTTAACATAGCTAAGGCTATTTCATCATCTATACTTACCAGGTAAGGATAAGACCTATGTAACAGCCATGTTTTTTGGAAATAAATACGATAAATCATACAAAGCATAGGAGGTGGCATGGACTGGACTCTCAATGAATGTTAGTTCTCCCTTCCTTTTGTTATCCTCTTTAACAACAAAATAGAATCCTATCACTTTAAAATAAAAAAGAAATGTTTCTGAATTAATAACAAATTACAAGACATATTAAACAACATAAAATCAATTTAAAATTAATATATGCTTACTATGAAAATGTGTAAGTACTGAAAAATGTAAAGAAAGAGAAAAAAGTCACCCATAGTTCCATTTTGTAACCATGGTAGTTGGTATATTTCATTCTAGTCTTATTCTAGCACATTATAATTATACTAGAGGCCCGATGCACAAAATTCATGCATCCTTAGCGCTGATGAGGAGGCGGGAGAGGGTCCCACCACTGCTGCTTCATTCGTCAGCCATGAGCCCAGCTTCTGGATGAGTACCCTGACCACCAGGGGGCAGCTCCTGTGCTGAGCTACTGCCCCCTAGTGGTCAATGTGCGTCATAGCGACTGGTTGTTACACGGTTTGGTAGATTTGCATATTAGCCTTTTATTATATAGGATTATCCAATTTTTATCATTTAATGCAGTCAAGACATACAGACATATTTTATTTATGAATTTAAAAATATGTGTGTGTGTGTGTGTGTGTGTGTGTGTGTGTAAGAAAAAACTCTCCAAACTCTGTATGCCACTGTGCTGGGAAAGGACATTAGCTTTAGAAAACAAGAGGAAAGAGCCCTAGCTGGTCTGGTCCAGTGGATTCAGCGTGAAGAAGGGAGCATGTCATATGAGAGAAATCAAGGAAGGCTTCAAAGTAGAGGTGGTCTCAAAGATGTCTAGCAATTTGACAATTGGAAAAGATACCTCAGGGAGAAGGAATAGCATATACAAGAGCAGGGAGCAACAGGAAATCCAGTGTAGCCAAATGTGGGGGTGTTGGAAGAGGGAGAGATGCTATAATCAAAGCTGGTAAGACATGGATTTCTCATATAACCTGAAATAGAAATGTTACTGGTAAAAATTTCCATTTAAGCAAAGCACAGCACACAACTTTAATTGGAATCACTCGTGCTCATAATGAAGCTACAATGAAAAGGCTAAAAAAAGCTAAGGTTTGTGGAAGGCAAAGGGCATGAGCAAGTGTGGCTTAGGACAGCCAAGCACAGAGAAACCAAGTGTTACTACCACTACTACCATTAGTGTGGGACTTTCTAAATGCCTGATTTCAAGCTACCGTAATCCCCTTTCATGCCTTACCATGGCTAGTCTTCACAGAGGCTATTCTATTTTACAGAGGAGGAAACTGAGACTTAGGTTAAATAACTTTGGTGTAATTTTACACAGAAAGTAAGTGAAAGAGCTGCTTTAGCACCTCAATCTGTATGACTCCAAAGTTACAATGAAGAACGTAAGATTAGAAACAAAAATAATACTCGCTAAAACAGGCCTTTGTTTTGGGAATACTAAGATCATCCAAGACACACACATACGCTCAACTGAGTTTTGACAAAGCTGGAAAAACCAATAGCTATTTGTTTGTTAGCAAATGGAGGTGTAGCAATTGTACACCCATAGGCAAAAAACTGAACCTCAAACTATCCTCATACTTCTGTTTTTATTGATTTCAGAGAGAGGAAGGGAGAGGGAGAGAGGGGTAGAAATATCAATGAGTAGAAAGAATCACTGATTAACTGCCCCTTGCATGGCCCCTACTGGGGATCAAGCCCAAAACCCAGGCATGTGCCTTGACTGGAAATCGAACTGTGACCTCCTGGTTCATGGGTCAACACTCAAACACTGAGCCAGGCTAACCTCATTCTTCTTACAAAAATGAATTCAAAATGGACAATGGATTTAAATGTAAAACATACAACTATAAAAGCACCCCGAATATAATTTTTAAGAACATTTGAAACGAAGACATGCTTCAGTTTTAGCTACAGGCCCAAAGAAGATAATGATGAAGACAGGGAAGAGTAGATGCCAGGCAGTGTGCTAAATGTTTTCATTCTTTAACTCACTTTATCCTTAAACATTCCAAGAAGGCAGAGACTAACATCATAGATGAGACAACCGAGGGCAAAGAGGTCAAGCTCACACAGAGACCAAGCACTCATGTACCCTGCAGTGCCACCTGCCCCACTGCTACCACTGCCCTACAGCAATGGGGTGTTGGGAGGGCTGGCCCTCTGAAATGATAAATATTAGACATAAAAAGTAAGATTTTTCTTTTTGATGCATGGTTGACTTTTTAAAAAATATATTTTTATTGATTTCAGAGAGGATGGGAGATTTAGAGAGAGAGAAACATCAATGATGAGAGAGAACCATTGATCACCTGCTTTCTGCATGCCCCTCACTGGGGACTAAGTCTGCAACTCAGGCATGTGCCTTGACTGGGAATTGAACTGTGACTTCCTGATTCATAGGTTCATAGGCAACCAGAGCAACATCAGCTGAGCCACAATTGACTTTTTAAGGTGCCTGAACAAAGTTCAAATCTAGATGAAAGATGAACTAGGAACTTCGTTCATTCTTCCATCCCTTTTCATCCTCCCTCTGTAGATAAATGGAGAGGCCAAGAGGCAAGTGCCTGTCCTTGACCACCTGGGAGTCACAAGGTCAGGGGATGCCCTTCAGTTCCAAACCATCTTTACATCTCAATCTACAGTGGCAGGTGTGGACTTCCAAGATAAACAAAGGCCGGGGCCTCTAGAGGCGCACATACTTCCACCCAAGAGCACTTCAGACCCCACGGCAGGCTGTTACTGATGGAGAGACTGCCTGTCTGTAACATGGGGATTCTCATCTTCTACACTCCTCTTCAGGAAGCAAGGGGAGAAGATAATATCACTCATACCTGGTAAAGCTATTGGTCAAGCAGGCTGCTCACTGTCCAGTATGAAAGCCTAATGTGGAAAGATAAATTTAGGCCTACTCTGAGGCGTTAACAGCTGTTCCTTTTTATTCCACTGCTTGCGCCCACCTTCCTTCTTTTTGCCGGAAGGGACACAGAAATTCTCTACACAACCGGACTTCTTCACAGGGGCACCACCTCTGAAAGCCGACTGGGAGCAGCTGCCCAGGTACGGAAGGGTTAAGGCGAGTCCTGTGCTGTTGGCTCTCCGTTGCTATCACTTTGAAAAGCCGCTGGGTTTACAGGAAGAGTGTGAGAATGTTGCAGCTTTCCCAGCCAACATTTGGTTCCCATTACCGTGAATAATCTCTCTCCTCCCTCCTGCCCTAGCCCCCACCCTTTTTCTACTTTTTCCACATTTTATATTAAAAGTACATCAAACACTTTTCTTCCTTTTTAATATTTTCCTTAAGCTTCCTTCACTCAATCTGCTGGGTTCTGTGATTTTTCTGGTTATTCATTACTTAGGGAGGAGGAAGGGGGAGACTTCTTGGATGAAATCAGTCAAAAACAAAACCAGGAGAGAAAAGCACCTAAGCAGTGTGGGGAAAAGCAGCTGACTCACAGGGATTCCTTCTTGGCTTAACGAACGTTAAAGAAAGAAAGAGCCCACTGAGAACCCTTTACTTTCCAGCTTCTCGGCCCCATCGTGGTGTACTCCTGTCCTAAAACAAAGCAGCCCCGAAGTAAAGTATCGGAAGACAGGGTCTACTCCTAATGTCATCATCAGTACAAATAGGAGAGAATTTGTGAGAGGGATAAGTGATAGTCCAGAGATTCGAGAGAAAGATCAATGGGCTGCAACGCTGGCAGGGTGTGGGGAAAGGGCACCCTCTCACTGAAGGATATATTGATATAGCCTTTTT
Organism: Pipistrellus kuhlii; assembly: GCF_014108245.1. NCBI lineage: Eukaryota > Metazoa > Chordata > Mammalia > Chiroptera > Vespertilionidae > Pipistrellus > Pipistrellus kuhlii. Next base: position 11,046,820 of record NW_023425404.1, read on the forward strand.
AGAGGCCAATTGGACAGTAAAAATTCAAGTAATACATATCATTTGGTGTAAAAAAAATTCCACTTCTTGGAATGTATCCAATAGAAATACTTGTACACGTACAAAAGGTATTCACACAGATCTCTAAGTTGGATATAATTTCGTACTCTTTAATAAAATGGTAAAATACATTATGGTGTACCGTCAAACTTAGGAAAACTACATACTGGCTAAAAATATTTAAGTGCATATGAACAAACAAACAAACAAAGGAAATATTAGGGGGGAAAGCTCACAGAAAAATACATAGAAAACTACACACTGGGGCAGGCTTCTTCTAAGGAGGAGACTTTATGTTTTCATAAACTATAAATATGTATTTCTATTAGATTAGTTTATGATATGGCTACATGGATTACCTGTACCATTAATTTGTATAAAGTATACACATAAATATTATCTAAAGAATAGGAATATGTGTAATATATGCATTATTGTATTGTAACCTATTCTCATAACTACTAGAGACCCGGTGCATGACATTTGTGCATGGGTAGGGTCCCTAGGCCTGGCCAGCGATCAGGGCTGATTGGGGCCTTCTGAGTGTTGACTGGGGCCGCCCTTCCCTAACTGCGGACCTTCCTTTGTTTCACGCTGCCCCCTGGTGGTCAGTGCATGTCATAGCGAGCAATCAAACTCCTGGTTGGTCGAACTCCTGAGGGGACACTTTGCATTTTATATATATATATATTCCCCCTTTGATTCAGCCCTTTGTAGACTGTCTTCAACTGGAAGAAATGTGAAACTCAGAACACATCTTAACATTGAAATATGTACCAAATCAGAAAGTAGAGAGTATAGAAAATTATTAAAGGAATCCCCCAGAAAGTCAGACAGAATGACAGAGAAATGGATAAATACCAGAGAGGAAATGAATTTAAGAAGCCCAAATGTTTACAAGGGCATAGTTGTGATAATGAAAACAGTGAACACTGATCTACCAATAATTATACAATGTGTCTACTGCAAGGATGGGAGGAAGAGAAATGTGGAAATTAAGGTTGGGCGGCAGTGAGAAGATAAGGGGCAACGGATTCTCATTTTCATTATAAACCTCATAGAATTACTTACCTTTTAAATCATGTATCTGAATTATTGTGGAACCAAGCTTCAATATAGCCCCAGATGATCCCCCCTCCTGTTATTCATATCCTTGTAATATCTCCTTCCAAACTGAATAGACTGGCATGTTGCAGAAATGACAGTGTGTGTGTTTGAAATACCTCAGTATAAAAGCTAAAACTAGAAAACTCTTAGAAGAAACATAGGTTAGAAGCATCATGACTATGGATTTGACAATGATTTCTTGGCTATAATACCAAAGGCACAAGCAACAAAAGAAAAAACAGGAAAATTGTACTTCATCAAAATAAAAAACTAGGCTTCAAAGGACACTACCAAAACAGCTAAAAAGCAGTCTACAGAATGGGAGAAAATATTTGCACATGATAAGGGATGAATATCCAAAACCTATAGATATCTTGCCCCAACCTCTGGAAAGAGACTGTGTCCACCAAGTCTCCCTATTAGGAATTCACTGACCATCCAGCAAACACCAATAAATACCACAAGCTTCGTGCAAAGGACCCAGACTCCAGCTATGGCCAATAAGCAGTGTATTTATACAGGGAAAATGAAGTGAATTAATTAGGCTTAAGAAAAATAGAATTTTCATATGATCCAGCAATTCACTTTGGAAATATAACCAACAAAATTGAATGTAGGAACATGAATAACTATTTGTACACCCCTGTTAATAGCAGCATTATTCCCAACAGCCAAAAGGGAGAAGCAGCCAAAGTATCCATCCACAGATGAATGAGTAAACAAAATGTGATAGAAGCACACAATGGAATATTATTCAGCCTTAAAAAGGAAGAAAATTCTGACACAGTTACAACATGGCAGGGCCCTGAAGATAGGCTAAATAAAACACGCCAGTCACAAAAGGACTCCACTTATATGAGGTACCTAGAGTAATCCAATTCAGAGACAGAAAGTGAAAAAGCGGTTGCCAGGGGCTGGGAGAGAGGAAATGGGAATTATTTTTTAATAGATACAGAGTTTCAGTTTTGCAAGATGGAAAGAGTTCTAGTGATAATGAAAACAATGAACACTGTTGAGGTTGTGCAATATGGGATATACTGAATGCTACTGAGCTATGTACTTAGATATTATTAAAAAGGCAAATTTTGTGAGGTGTATTTTACCACAATTAACATAAAGCATTCTGATGATGGTGTATAACTCCTGGGACGAGGTCATAAAAGACATTGTGGCTCCCGTCTTTCTCCTGAGTTATTCACTCCTGGGGAAGCCAGCTGCCATCTCTTGAGGACACACAGGCAGCCCTGGGGAGAAGTCTGTGTGGTGAGGAGCGGGCCTGCTGCCAACAGTCAGCATGAACTCATCACCCACGTGAGGGTGAGCCATCAGGGAAGACGATCTTCCCGGCCCAGAGGAGGCTTCCAGTGCCTGCAGCCCGTTTGGCTGACATCTCCGCTGCAGCCTCGAGGGAGAGCCTGAGCCAGAACCCAGCGAGCTGCTCCTCAGTTCCTCACCCACAGAAACTGAGATAATGTTTACTGCGTTAAGCCACTAAGTCTCGAGATCCTTTGTTGTGCAGCACTAGATAACTCACGCAATTACTTAGATGACAAATTTTAGAAGGCAAAGAAAAATTACCTTGCAAGCATTATCATATAAGAGTGGCCTGCTATCCTACCATAGCACAATGCAGGGCACATTATCCGGACGGGGTGCTGCTGGGCTACAATGCAGCTTGTCACAGAAGCCCAGAGACTCGCAACGGTCTGTGCTGAGAACACTCACTCACAAGTGTGTCAAGTTTGTTCAGCATGCAAAATGTATATATGTATGTCTGTAAACATGCTACTACAGCTATGTCTGTCAGATGAATGCTAAGCTGGCTGGATCTTGTGGCATGGCATTGAGCAGGGTATATTTGCAATATGCAAGAGGTGAAATGTAACATCCAACTGGTGCCAAATACAGAGTGTATGTTAGAATATAAAGACACTTTCCCTCATGAGCACAGGAGAGTCAGGGCGGTAAATAAATAACTACTCAAACAGCCATGTGGCCCAGTGAATATAAATACAGCAATTTAAGGGGCACTGTGAAATATTGCTCTAGTTCAGCGATTTTCAACCAGTGTACCACAAGAATTTTTAAAACCTGCAGTACCTGACAAGAGAGGCCAGGGTCACTGACCTTCTTTCTTAAGACCAAGCATGTCAAACTCGAATGCTTGCTTTAGACTATCAAATAAAAAAAATGACAACAGCCAACACAATAGCCCTCTGGTGTGAATACCCTGTCTTGATCCATAAATATATAGACCATATACCAGACTTGGCATCTTACTGGTCACGTCAAATAATAAAGTTGCACCTGACTGGTTATTTCTAAGTACCAGAAATCTTTAGATACATAGTATAGGTACCTGATTATTATTTTTTTAAAGTCACTTTGGGGCCCTGGCTGATGTGGCTTAGTTGGTTAGAGTGTTGTCCTGTACATCAAAAGGTTGAGAAGTTAAATTCCCAGTAAATTCCCAGTAGGGGCACATATGGAAGGCAACTGATAAATGTTTCTCACATCAATGTTTCTCTCTCTCTCTCTCTTCCCCTCCCCCCCCCTCTCTCAAAACCAATTTTAAAAAATTCACTTTGGAGCAAAAAAGATAGGTAATTATTATTATTATTTTGGTAAATCAATCAAAATTATACCTATTTTATTTGTCAGATCAGCAAAAAAACATATTTTCTGGTGCGCACATAATTTTAGTAATTAGTTTCCATGTGCCATGACATGAAAAGGTTGAAAATCCCTGCTCTACTTTGATACTGATTCCACCAGGTCCACTGGATGGAGTTTATTGGGTTGTGTACTGAGCCTTTTAATTCCTTCCAGTGTGTTGGGCAAAGTTCTAGTACGTGGAATTGTGCTGCACACATAGAAAAGTGACAACTGCTTCCATAGAAGGCATTTGACCAGCTTAGTGTTAAGGGGCCTTTCCAGAGGCAGCCAAGGCATATACCCTAGAGATAGCAAGCAGGCCGAGAAGTGGCTCTTGACCTGATGCATCTAAATTTTTGTGGTGGTGATGATAGGCATTAGCTAAAGAGCTGCCCAGGAGAAATTCAGGTCTGTGATTACGAACCTAGATACTTAAATCCACCCGGCATACATTAAATTAGTGGATATTATGTGTCAGGAACTGCATGAAGGGACAGGAGTATAAAGATGTATAAGTCTTGATTTCACAGGAGATGATAGCAGAAAGACATGAAGACCTAATTATAACAATATAAAAATACTATAGCTACAGACAAGTAGGCCACCTCCAGATGAGATGAGGTAGAGGTGCAGAAAGGAGGGTTGAAATTAGGCTGAATCCAGAATGACAAAAAGAATCTGCTAGATCCGAATGGGGAAGTGAAAGACAGAGGAAACAGTAGGAATAAAGACTCAAAAATGTTAAAAAACCAACACAAAAAATGTTCCTGACTTCTCCAGTTGATGTTCATTAAAAGGCAGATGATGGGGTAAAATCCCTTTAGTATGTATGGCACATCCAGCACTGCAGCTTTCCCACACACTCTCAGCCCTCCCCCACTCGCACGCCATGCTTCCTCAGCTTCGCACTTCAGGCGGGCTCGTCCGAGCCTCCCTGCTTCACACACGTCTCTGCCATTTCCACCCGTCAAAAAACAACCCACCCTCTGCAAACCTTCGCTGGTCTTTCTCTCAGGGCTTTCCCTGAGGCTCCAGGTTACCTTTTACTGGCATGTTCTAACTGTGAGTGTTGTGCCCAGTGACCATGCTTTTCCCACTGGACCCACCATGAAGGCAGTGAGTTCACTGCTCTGGTCTTTGTCCATCCAGAGCCTAGCAATGTCCCAGCCACGCGATGTGTGCTGGAGAATAAATGCATAATTCAATTCGCACTCCTTGCTGGAGTGGTCCTACGTTCCACCCGCAGAAGGGAAAATAGAACAGATAAACCCGCGAGGTGTTAGAGGAGTCGAAGCCCTGGGTTCCAGTCCTCACTTTATTACCAGGGAGGCGTGAAAATTTGTACAACTCATTTAACTTCTCTGGGTCTCAAATTTTAACACCTGTGAAACAGGATATGGCTAGATTATGTGGACATATTTACAACAGTTCCCAGGCACCATATAAAAGTGCTCTTCTTATGTCACTTAATTTTCATTTGCTCCTTAGACTATCCCTAAGAAGTAGCCTCATTTAGAGATAAGAATAACAGGTTCAAAGAACCTACTTTAGGTGACATAGCTACAAAGTGGCAAAAAAAAAAAAAAATAAGGGATTAAAACTCATACTCTCAAACACCAAATTATACCAGTTAGATACTGAGATTCTAGATATTTTAAAAGAATTTGGCCCTCCTGGAACCATATAACAGCACCCAAAATGGTAGTGCTTGTTTATCTGCTCTTCTCTGAGGAGAAGATGCCTTCAGGTGATGAGGACTGAGTGACAGGGACAAGCACCAAACTTCAGTCTTAAAAGGGGGAACAGTCTTACTGAATGGAAGGTCTTAGCTCAAGAAAGAAAATGCAGGATGAGCCCTAACCGGTTTGATTCAGTGACTAGCACATCGGCCTGTGGCCTGAAGGATCCTGGGTTTGATTTCGGTCAAGGGCACATGCCTGGGTTTTGGGCTCGATCCCCAGTGAGGTGTGCAGAAGGCAGCCAATCAATGATTCTCTCTCACAGTTGATGTGTCTGTCTCTCTCTCTCTCTCTCTCTCTCTCTCTCCCTCCCTCCCTCCCTCCCTCCCTCCCTTCCTCTCTGAAATCAATAAAAATATATTTTAAAAAATCACCAATTTTAAAAAAAGAATATGCAGGATGAGATGACATGGAAAGAAGAGACTGAAAGAACAGCCTGGAAGAAAAGTGAGGGCAAGGCCGAAACTGGTTTGGCTCAGTGGATAGAGCATCGGTCTGCAGACTGAAAGGTCCTAGGTTCTATTCCGGTAAAGGGCATGTACATTGGTTGCAGGCACATCCCCAGTAGGGGGTATGCAGGAGGCAGCTGATCGATGTTTCTCTCTCACTGATGTTTCTAGCTCTCTATCCCTCTCCCTTCCTCTCTGTAAAAAAATCAAAAAATATATTTTAAAAAAAGAAAAATGAGAGTAGGGAGAAGGAAACAGGAAGGGACCCTGAGCCGCCCTGAGAATGATGAAGGGGCCGGGTGCTGTTGATGGGTAGAGCTGTGGGAGGCTGGTGGCCAGGATAGCAATTCCAGCCTAAACTGGGAAGTGAGATGGGACTACCTTGCTTCTCCAAGCACTGAGGGGGTTAAAAGAGAGAGCTCAGCCTGGGCTCGAGGGGAGAAGGGGGAGACTGGTAAGAAAAAGAATGACCCCATGGGTCTGAAAGGAAGAACCTGCAGACTGAAAGAGAGGTGATGACAGAGATTGCCTGGAATGGACCACTTAATGCTTTAAACCCGAGCCAAGCTGAGTAATGTGGGGCTGAACTTGTGATTTACCTCAGCTCTGGGAGAGATTAGCCTGTGTATCATCAGCAGCACAAACAAACATTACTACTTCATAGTGGTAAGTATCATTAATACTGAAAAGACCTAACCGTGTATAGTGCTTCAGACTTCACAAAAGTAGGTTTATGTATACGATCTCATTGAACTCCCATGACAATCTGGCACCATCACTTTCCACATGGCACAACTGGGCTGAAGTTCTGTCAAACGATCTATCCCAAATTAGGAAGTTCCAGGTGGACCTGGGACTGGCACCTTTGGTCTTCCCCTCCCTGGCCCAGGGTTCTTTCTGTAGGAATAAAATATAGTGCTTGCCTTTAATAGACTTCCAACTCAGGAGGGACAGATCAAAGACATAAAAGCTAATCACACAAGGAGCATATACTGTAATCCAAAGGAGCAGAGCAGCCCGGGAAGGTCTGAGGTGACAGCAGCCTGGACGGGGAAAGAGATCACTAAGCAGGAGTGCAAGGAGGCGGGAAAAGCTCAGAGAGGGTGCTCTGCCTACCCAGGTCCTCCCCCACAGCAGGGCACCTGAAAGTGCACCCATTCACCAAATATTTAGTAACTGACACTGTGTCAAATGCTGAGGATTCAATAGTGAACAAGATCTGCAGTCAAGAAACTGACTCCCACACTGAACGTGCTTGGGTTGCATGCTGGGGGTCGTCACCTGTTCCTCTGAAAAAGAGAGGTGGTTTATTTTCAGAGCGATGCTCCAATCCATCGGAAAAATGTCGGAGCTCCAGTTTTTCCAAACCTTACGACTTTCCCAAAATAGAAGTGGACGCTGTTTGCCTCTCCTTGGGCAAGAGATCAGAAAGGGTTAGCGCTGAAAGGGGAGCAGGGAGCATTAAAGTGGCTATTTCATGACAGAGTCATAGTAAAAAAGCAAGAGGGTGTGTTTAGCAACTTACTCCACACCATTACGGTTACCCTGCCGGCATCCAAGCTCCATTGTGTATACTGTGCACATATAGTAAAGAAAAATGTGATATGGGAATACGGTGAGAGAGTCTGCAAAGTGCTGAAACAGCATACCTGGCAGCTGCTAAAACAAAACTTCAAAGATTTGGCTTCTTTGAAAAGCCATCAGGCAGCACCGCACCCACTCCCCCTGCTAGCCACAGCTTCCCTAGGAGCTAGTACACGTAACCACTTGTAACCACTTCCGCATGTTTGGCTCTGTTCCCCAGAGCTATAGCAGCTCTATATGCCAAGTCAGGACTGCCAGCCAAGCAGGTGGGGGCTGGGGGCTCGGTGAGCGTAGGGAAGCAAGACCTCTACCCCATATCTAGCCATGGCGTGTCTCAGAAAATAAAATGCTGGGATCTGCATATAAAGCCCCTTCCTTTCCGTCAACCCAACTCTGATTGGCTAGACCCTACTAACACAGAAGTTCTGGGCTTTTGAGATTCCCAAGGCACTAGAATATGCTCCTCCCATCACCACAAATTAGTTCAAGAACAGCATCTGTGGGAAATCTCTAGATCTAAACAAAGGAGGCTTGACATCTACAGATTGTCAAGAGGATAATCAAGATTATGCCTTTCTGAGAAACTCATTTCTTTGTATTTTGTAATCCACTGACCAAGTTTGGGTCTGTATCACATCTTCTAGGTCAACCATCTAGTTTGATGCTGCCAATATGGTAGCCATGAGTCCCATGTGGCTTTTGAGCATTTGAAATGTGGCTAGTATGACTAAAATTGAATTTTTTCATATTATTTAATTTCATTAAAATATCCACAATTACTTACATATTGGACAGCACTGAACTAGTCATTTATTCACCGAACATTTCTTAAAAAAATATATTTTATAGTTTTGTTTTGTTTTTTTACAGAGAGGGAGGGAGAAGGACGGAGGGCTAGAAACATAGATGAGAGGGAAACATCTATCAGCTGCCTCCTGCACACCCCTTACGGAAGATGTGCCTGCAACCAAGGTACATGCCCTTGACTGGAATCAAACCTAGGACTCTTCAGTCCTCAGGCCGACACTCTATCCACTGAGCCAAACCAGTTAGGGCCACCAAACATTTCTTAAGCATTCTGCATTGGGAACTGGAGGGCTGTAAAGATGTGTTAAGACTCAGGATTTGGCCTCAAAAAGCTTACAATCTAATACAGGAGGTAAGAAAAATACACAAGCAACCATAATATAATAGAAAGAGAAGTGGTAAGAGTCATGGGAGAGGTAAAGAGATAACAGCAGAACTTGGAATAGGGAGATGGTGGCCTGACATGCATTCTCCAAACTAACGACTCAGGTAGGGAATGGAATGCCAATAAGTCTATCAAAGGAAGGACTTTGAAAAAAGAGGAACTCCAACCTTGGGAAGTCACTGGTTCGATTCTCTATCAGGGCACAGACCAGAATTGTAGCCTGATCACCAGTGTGGGGCATGCAGGAGGCAGCTGATAAATGATTCTCCCTCGTCATTGATGTTTCTCTCTCTTCTTCTCCCTTCCTCTCTGAAATCAATATCCTATGTAATAAAAGTGTAAGATGCAAATCAACTGAACTACAGAAGAACTGGTCGTTATGATGCACACTGACCAAAAGGGGGCAGATGCTCGATGCAGGAGCTGTCCCCTGGTGGTCAGTGCTCTTCCACAGGGGGAGCACCACTCAGCCTAAAGCCCAGATTGCCAGGCTCATGGCTGGTGAGTACTGCGGTGGTGGTTTTTCATCCGCTCACACCCACCTTGGCCTGGTACTGCCTGCTCACCTGCTCACCTTCCACGGTCCTGCTCTCATCCTGCTCTCATTGGGGCCCGTCAGGGCCAGCAGCGCCTCCAATGCCACCCACTGCCATGGCTGCGTTGCTGATGCCTGCCATGTTTTGCACTGCCTCCTGGTGGTCAGTGCACGTAATAGCAAGCGGTCAAACTCCCGGTTGAGGAGATAGTTTGCATATTAGTCTTTTATTATATAAGATTTGTTCTTTATTTTTAAGTATCCATTTACCAAGACAGTAGCCCTTTTAGTTACATGAAATAAAAAGTCTCCTTTATAGTTAGGGCTGTGTTTTAACTAATATTTGTTTCCAATAGAAATGCTCTGCCTTAGCCAGGCTGATTCTTATTCACCATCCCTTGAAAATACCTAAACACCTTGTGCATTATCTTCCTGTTTCCCCATCTCCTTTCCTTCACTCGTCTGTAGACTATACATAAGCTAGGCCACCACAAACCCTACCTAAAACCCTTCCTTGGAGGAGTCTTACCTTTCCACCCATTTTTAGTATCCTTTGTAAACTGTAAACTCCCCTGGACCCATACACCCCTTTTAATATTTAATAACTCACTTGATATTTCATGTGCAAAAAATAAGTAAACATACACACAAGGCAGTGTTCTCTAGACTACCCTGCTGAGCTGTCAACTTTAACTCAGTAGGAGTGCAGATCACGTTTCTCTGACCCTCTCATAGTTCCACACACAGTGTCAAGCACAAATGTACAATTATCTCTTAATTGGTTAAAATTCAGAGGAAAAATTGATCACTCTGATGGGAGATCTTGCCTATCTAAGTCCCACCTATCCTTCCAGATCCATCTCACACACTTTTTTTGCCCCTGAAAGTCTTTGCTACTTTCTCCCATCAGAGTGATCAATTTCTCCTCTGAATTCAGACCACTTATAGCACAATCCTCTCATTCAACAGTTAAGCACAGATTGTTTAACAATACTTCATTAGTAAGTTAAATGGCTGTGAAATTTCCTCCCTGATGATAAAGACTTTGTCTACCACCTTCGTCAGAGCTCAGCACAGTGCGGTGCACTCGTAGGCTATTCAGTAAATGCCTGTTAACTTTTCGGGGATAACTTTGTTTTAGCAACTACCCAACGAAGCTGAACATTACTTATTACCAGTTTTACCTTTATTCTTTTTCAAACATTTCAATATGCTAAATACCTGATGAAAAAGTTTACAAAACTCTCCTTTTGGGGGCTTGTATTTCAAATGTCAGTATTGGGTTCAAGCAGCTAGCAAGATAGAGAGTCCTAATAACATAGTCAGAGCCTTTCATTTATTCCAAGTATGTCAAACTCGCAGCCCCAGCCGCCAGTTTGACATGCTTGGTTTATTCAATGTTCCTGGTGCAACCCAGTTTCAGAAGAGCATAATTTGATTTCCTCTGGTCTTTAAGTACATTTATGGTTTCTTTACCTGCTGTGCCAGGAATCCTACTCATCTAAATCCTTCTAAACTATAATCACATTACTGAGATGCACCCATATTTTATTTTCATCACAAAAAGACAGTAAAACTTATTTTGAAGAACAAGGCTAAACATGGTATTGATTATTGGCTTTGAAGCCAAATTCATACAAGTCTTAGCCTGATAATTCATGAAAGCCAAAAACATCCCTTTACTGCCTCTGAAGCATAAATATGCTCCAATTAGGACAAGAGCTCCACTGTTCCTTATTGCGAACACCTGGGCCTGCACCATACGATGCCACGTTTTGAATTCCTAAGCCCCTTCCCACCTCCAGCCTTATTCTCACCTCCCAAAGAACACTCGGCTTCATGGCCTTTAAAGTTTAGCTTCTCTTAGTTATCTTTAGGAGCATTTTAATAGTTTGTAATCAAAATGTTAACAAAGGGATACTTCGCAATAAAAACACCTGGAACCTCAGTACTGTGATTAGGCATCACTGCTATCCCTCTCTGACACTAACATTGCACGTGATGGCCGGTTGTAGCCAACTAAGTGGTGCAGCAATGCTCTATCCTAAGCAAGTCTAAGTTTATGCTTCTCTCTCTTCTGGAAAGGGAATTAAGAGTAATCAAGAAACTTTACCAAAACCAGACCTTATTTCATTTCAGATGCTACAAGTCCATAGTTTTCTTTTATTAAAACAGATACTAGGCCCTGGCTGGTGTGGCTCAATTAGTTGAGCATCATCCCATACACTGGAGGGTTGCTGGTCAGGGCATATGCCCACATTGTGGGCTTGATCCCCATTAGGGGGTGAGCAGGAAGCAGCCTGTTAATGTTTCTTTTCCTTTTAGTCTCTTAAATCCTAGAGCTTAATTTTTTTTTTTTTTTACATTGATTCCTCACTTGCACTTCCTCAGTAATATGCTAAGAGTCTTTTAGGAGAATGATGGGCAGAAGGTAGAATGGGATCTTTTACCAAAGGTTCAGGAAAGCCAGCTGGTCTTCCTTCTAAATTTGTTGAGTCAACATTAAGTAACTTTAAAGATGAATCATCAATGTTCCTCTACAGGAGTCAGAAAGAAAGATACAGTGTTTCTTCACCACGGATTCTTTCCAAACTCTTTCAAGGCTGGTAAACAAAGTTAACTTGGAAATACAGAAGATGATAGAAAAACCATGGGAGAATTAAATTGAATTATGAGTTAACTCTGATATAATTTTGTAATTCTAGAAAAGGAGTCTGAGTCAGCTTAGTACATGGATTTTTATCATTTCAGGTCTTTTAAAACCAAAATAATCGTCAATTGTGGATACATACAAAATTACAAAGTAAATAGTTGAATTAGGATCTTATCTCTAACAATGACTCTGTGTGTGTGTGTGTGTGTGTGAGAGAGAGAGAGAGAGAGAGAACCCAAAGGAAAGGTAAGGTGGTTTATCCATAATTCATTGGGGGAAGGAGGGAGGCAAACTGAACTGGAAACTCCAACCCTGGCATACCACAAAATAAGCTGCATTTTACTTTGGCGTGCAGATAAGTAAAGATCCCTTTTTCTCACTCTTGAGCCCCGCCCTGGTAGGGTGGCCAGCCAGCTGTCGTCGACACATTTCCCAAGCTTACCCACATTCCTGCAGTAGGCAGAAGCCCAGTCGTTCTGGCCTTGGTACACACGCCCATGGCACTCAGCTCTTGTGGCGAATGGGGATTGGAGAACCTGTCATGGAGCTTGAACTGACACAGAGCACAACCCCTGGGAGCTTGTGTGTCTGGCTGAGTGGGAAAGCAGCAGAGGAATTTCAGATAGAAGTGCAGGCCTTGGTCACCCGTGGCCAGGGAAACTTCTTACTCAGGGGGAAGGACTGGTGAGAGCCAGGACTCAGGAGGAGAAGGGCCAGGTAAACTTTATTTTATGAGAAAAAATGAAGGATAGGAGTGAATATTGCTTCCACAGAACTCTGAACACAAGTTGCTTTTTTTTTTTTTTTTTTAGCGCCCCCCCCCCCCAACAAGTGGTTTCTCTTTGTGATTGTGCTCTTTGGCTGGAGAACGTTGTTTATATAACAGGATAAAGTACAAAATTGTAAGTTCCAAACTCCTCCAGAGAAAAACTCTCCCAAAGCTCGACCCCCAGGATAGACGGAAAATATGAGAGTTTACTGGCTGGGACATCAAGCTACAATGGAAAATTCAACATTCAGAGAAGATAGTGGAGAGCAAGGGCCTACTGAGCAGAAAGAAGTCATCTCTCAACAAAGGAGTCAAAGAAGAAGGAAGAATCTCCTGCTGGCCCTTCTGATGCCTTTCTTTGCACAGCTAGAGACCCACACCTCTGGAATCCGGCTCCAGGAGCACAAGCACACGAATGAGGGCCAGCTTCCTTCGAACCAGAATACTGGAAGAAGTGATGCAGCAATCCCATAGCCCAGGCAGGTCCCATTTCAACTAACTTCCTCCCTCCCTCCCTTCCGTTTCTTCTTTTCTCTTTTCCCCCTGCCCCGCTCCCCTTCTTCCTTTTGGGAACCTGTACTGAAACCATGCACTATACTGGCTACCTTCACAAACACAACTCGTCTTGTAACTACTCAATGCCATAGACATTATTATTTGTATTTTAAGCAGATGGCTCAAAGAAGCTAAGTAACTTGCCCAAGGTCACATACAAGGCAAACCCAGATCTGTCTGACCCTAAAGTCCCTTCTCTTTTCACTACGCCATGCCATCTTCCTAAGGGGATTGATGGCCTCCTTTTCTATAAGGGACTATTTCTGAATAATTCCCTTCAATTGAGGCAGAGGTGGAAGCAAAACCTTACCATTTTGGTCACTGAATAATTTTTGTTGCTCTTTCTTGAAACCATACATTATTCCTCCCTCTTCTTTTTTTTTTTTTAATTGTGGTAAAAAAAAGAAAAACTTTAAATTTACCATCTGAACCATTTTATTCTTATTTATTCCTAACCAACTGTACATTTATTATGTACAGTTGAGTAGTGTTAAGTATAGTTCCACTGATGTGCAACAGATCTCTAGAAAATTTTCATGTTGCAAGATTCAAACTCAGTAGCCATTAAACATGAATTTCTTCTCCTCTCTTCCCCTAGCCCTTGGCAACCACCTTTTTACTTTCTGTTGCTATGACTTTGATTACTTTACATAATTCATGTGAGTGGAATCATATAGTATTTGTCACTGGCTTATTTCACTTAATATACTGTCCTTGAGGTTCATCCATTGTAGCATGTGACAGGATTGAATCCTTATATATTCTTCTAGGTACTCTTTCTTCTGTCTGTGCCATAAAATTGAAATCTTTGACATGTCTCCCAACACTGCTAATTGTTCCACATGTATGTGGCTCCTTTTCCCCACTAGTGATCGAACATCATGTCTTCTCTTTTATTTTTTATTTTTGTTAATCCTTACCTGAAGACATTTTTCCAGTGATTTTAGAGAGAGTGGAAGGGAGGAGGAGAAACAGAAAGAAACATTGACATAACAGAGACACCTCAATTGGGTTACTTCCCTCACTCGCCTCAACCGGGATGTGCCCTGACCAGAGATCAAGCCTGCAACTGAGGTACATGCCTGGATTGGAATCGAGTCCAGGATCCTTCCTTCAGTCCAAGGGCCAATACTCTATCCACTGAGCCAAACCAGCTAGGGCCAAGTCTTATCTTTTGGACCTCACCCAGCACCAGCATTCTGCAGAAAACATGGGAGATAAATCCTGGATAGTAAACTGAGAGATCTGGAACTACCGTGTTTTATTTATCACTACTTCCCGGCATCTAACGTAATGCCTGACATATAGAAAATGAAGAGAATATATTTTTTAAAGAAAATAAACTCAATTATTTTTTAGGACTGATTGAAAATGAAAAGATGGGAAGTAGGAAATGTGAATCTCCAGCAGCATTTATAAGAAATAATCTAAGGGGAGGGAGAAAAGTATTAGCTAAACTAGAATCAGAACTTTGAAAAACTTCTCCTTGAAAATTATGTAAAACAGGTACTAGGTTCTTTATAATTTATTACTGAGGAGGAAGGGGGCAGAGGACAGTGACTTTGTTCTGAATAATTATGGCCCAAGTTTTCAAGCTTTGGTGCTTCATCGTCCCCTTTCCCAAGGACGGAACGTAAAGTGCCGATGCACACCTGCTCCCTGGAGAGGGGCTGGCCAGGCCAAGCAGCACATGCCCACACGTCTTGCCCTGTCACCGCAAGGAGGAACAAACTCATGAGTGAGCTTTCGACCTCCCCCACCTTTAATATCGAGGAACAGACAAATCCTCAGGTTGCGTGTTTGAAAGCCAGAGGTGGATAAAAATAATCCAATGACAAATGCTGGAAAAACATACAAAGGGGCAGAAGCCAGACATTCGTGGGATTCCCTGACAGCTCGATCTACAAGGAAGGGCTGGGCTGGAAAAAAAACAGGGCCTCAGGTTCCTGCCAAGCCGTCTGAGGCCCCATCCTTCCCAAACCATTCCAAGCAGCAGCCAAGACTTGACAGTAACCCTTCTCGGTCTCACAGAGAAAGATGCACTGTGCAACCACCGAGTGCTCCTCACCTAGAAGTGCTCCTCCCTATGAGGCTGGAAATGAGAAGACACCGCTGCATATCGACTTTCAGTTCCCAATAGCTCCCCACGTGCCCGGAAAATGGACACTTAAAAGGCAGCTGAAAAATCCTACCCATCTCATTGGCTAAATAAAAGCTTATTAAATACCCAGGTATTAGCACTCAGAAACCAAAGGGGTCCCTTTAAGAAAAAAGGGGTCACGACCACTAGTACCTGCATCCCGGAGGCTCTATTGTATAATTCTAAATTGGCCCTGCTCGGAGGCACACCTCAGGCTTCTAAACATGTGACTGGATTTGGCCCTGACTACTTTCTCTTCTGGAAAGTGGCCTGCAATTAATCTCACTTATTACCTCTGAAAAGTAACAACAGAGGAATGGCTGGCCAAGTCCAACTCCGGAGTGTCTAGGGAACTGCAAGCTACATGGCCAGGCCTCAGACTGTCTGGGCAAGTCATGGGCTCTCTGCCTTCCTCCCCACAACAAAGCTTGAACAGGGACTCCAGACAGACCAAAGGAACCGAGGGATTTGAGGAGCTGGGCTGAGCTCACGCTGACCCAATGGGAGACGACAGCCCTGAGGCTACGTTTGGGATGGTTTCAGAAAGCGGGGGAAGAACAAGGTTGTCTGGTGAAAACTTGTGTGATCCATAAAATTGAGAACAATAGCAACACCACAGGGAAATGAAAAATAACACTATTTGCAGAGTTCTCGTGAGTCACCAGTTTTCATTCCTGTGGCTACCAAGTCACTGAATCCTGATGAAAAGTACAGCCAGCAATGGATTCTCTTTACATAGGGTTACTGTTTGCAGGACAGCCCCCAGTTCAGTGAATTATCAGAGTTTATCAGCGCTGGAATCCGCTGTTGCTATTGTAGAAGAACAAGTAAGAGTGCCTCTTACTTTCTTAGCACCCACTTCTAGGGAGATCAAAGTGCTTTAAGGGCAATCTAAAAGCTCCCGAAACAGGCCAGTTTATATGTAAGTATGTTTACCTAAAGAAAACATTAAGCGAATAGTATAGGGTTACTTAAGTGTTAAAACCAGTAATAGAACTCACATCTCTAAGCTACTAATTCCAAATTCATGAAACTTGGTCACTCTTACTATCAAGGGAGGAACAACAGGAGGCTAAATAATTACAAAACAGTGACTTACCAAGCAAAATTAGAAATCGGGGCATGGTAGGAAGAATGCCTGCTGTAGCCCACTTCACAGCCAGGTCTGGAAGGATCTCTGAGCATCCTCTTAGGGCTGTTTTAGGGTAGGTACCTCTGGGAATTCCCTGGAGCCAGAACTCCCAACCTAGTCTCCAGGCTGTCCTGGCAACCCTCTGGGAGCAGAGGAAGATCTCCTGGGCTACCCTGGACGGGAGTGGGAGCTAAAAACTGGCTCGTAAGCTTGAAGACCAGGTGAAGAGAGGACTGCTGTAGGTACAACTAACCCAACAAGGAAGGGGACTTTGTGAGGGTTGCTTTCTGGCGCCAGTGGCTTTTGCTGATCGTACAATGTGACATTCTGCCACAGCCCAGGAGCAGTCAGGCTGGGCAAAGGCCATACACAGCGCTGGCCTCTAAATCCTGCCTCCGACCCTGACAGAGCCCTTCTTCGTTCAGTCTCCGCATTAACAGGTGCTACACCAAGAGAAGGCTCTCCTTCTTATTTTAAAAATTCTGCCAAAACTGGTTTGGCTCAGTGGATAGAGCATCAGCCTGCGGATTGAAAGGTCCCAGGTTCGATTCTGGTCAAGGGCATGTACCTTGGTTGTGGGCACATCCCCAGTTGGGGCTGTGCACGAGGCAGCTGATCGATGATTCTCTCTCATCGATGTTTCTAACTCTGTACCCCTCTCTCTTCCTCTCTGTAAAAAAATCAATATAATATATTAAAAATTAAAAAAAAAAGTTTTTTCTCATTCCATCTGTAACTAATACTCAAATTGTATCTTTCCAAAATGTGTAGTTCTGACGTTTTGTTTATGGAAAACGGCTGCAGCCTTATCCTATAGATAATATATCTGAGATTGCAGTGGAAATGTTTTCCATAGAAATAAGGCTCTGACTGTAAAATGGAAATGGAATATTTGGAAATATTTTATATGGAAAATAAAGCCCTATGGTATAAACAGAATTTCTTTTTTACAACCTACGTTTTCAGAATTGTTTACCATTGTAAATCACCAAATGACAGACTCCTCCTGGGAAGAGAACTGTGTGGGAGGATGCCCCGCTTGAAGTCCTGCTGTTCAGTCTTTAACTCTCTGTAATTCTCATTTGAGAAGATTCTTTTCACTCTGACCATTGTGATTACTAGTATAAAATACACTGGACCAGAACATGATGTAATGTGTTTATACTTATGTTGTTTCCTGGACAGAACCTGTTTCCAAAATTAGTTCCTTAAGAAGCAGTGCTAACACCAACATACTTTAACAACAATTAGGTATTTCTGCCATGCCCAAGTTTTTGGTCTCCCCTCCTAACTTTGTGGCAAGGCAGCATTAAAGAGAAGGCTGGCTGGCCCAGCTGGCTCAATGGTTGAGCACTGACCTATGAACCAGGTCACAGTTCGATTCCCAGAGAGGGCACATGCCTGGGTTGCGGGCTCGATCCCTAGTAGGGGGTGTGCAGGAGGCAGCCAATCAATGATCCTTTCATCATTGATGTTTGTAACTCTTCCTTCTCTGAAATCATAACTCATGGACAGATGAAATCAGACCCTTATTTAATAGCCACTAAAGCATGATGTACTGGGGGACTTAAAATATGGATTGAGGATAGAATTCAAGACAGTGATTTATTTTTTAATTCAGAAGTTGCTTTATGGCCAGAACCTATCTGGATTTTATCCTCCGCTACTTCTCTCAACTATATAAAGAAAATCTCCTTCCTACTTCCCAAATAAACATTGACCAGGAGGAGGTTTTGAATTTAATTATAGAACCTAGATGAAAACAATGTCCTTCAGAAGAAAAGAGTCCAAAGCCACTGAAATACAATGGTTTACAAGGTATAAAAAAGATTTGATACCTAGAAATGAAGGAGAGGAAGAGAGAATGTCAAAAGTATTACATGATTTGAGTTATATGTGGAATCTAATGAAGAAAATAAATTGATGAGCAAAACAGATTCAGAGACACTGAAACATGCAACACACTGACTTATTTCAGAAGCTGTGGGGGAGGGCATAACAGGAAGAGATTAAACAAAGAACTTATATATGCATAGCCCATGGGCAAACAATAGTGCAGGGAAGACCTGGGGAGGGAGTAGGGCAAGGTGGAATGGGTCAATGGAGGTAAAAAAAAAAAAAAAAAGTGACATTTACGATACTTTCAACAACAGTTTTTTTAAAAAGGCAATACATGAAAATGTCCGCAATAGGCAGGGATTAAACACAATATAAATTCCTGTTCTTTCACCAGAAATGAATTTATGGAACTGTATCAGGTATTTCCTTTTCATTTGCTTTGCTCACAAACTGTCCAACAAGTGAAATGAGGCCCTATATTCAAGTGCCGTAGGACTGGGACAGGTGGGGGAAGGCCCTTTTACCAGTGTCTATCCAGGGAGCTCAGGTGAAACTGGCTTGCTCATAACCCAGGCTATCCCCGTGCCACCCAAATGTTAGCTCTGTGGTTCTCACGTACCTGCTTCCAGGAGGAGTGGGGTGGCTCTCAGGAGCTTGGGGGTCTGACTGAATTGACCAGGTTGGGCCACTAGGACTGATGACAGGCCGAAGGGTGGGGGGAGTTGAAGCACTGCTTCTGTTTATGACACCGCTTGTCAAATTCAGGTTTGATACCTAGAAATGAAGTGAGGGAAATAATCTGATTTTACAGGGTTTTAGAAAAATTTCATTAAAAACACATGGGAAGAATCGAGTCAAAGGCAGGAGATGCTGACTCAATGAAGCTGAAGCTGCTGTGACAAAGGTCCCATCAAAGCTGGCTTCTGCACACATCCCAGAGCAGAAGTGAGGGTGGCTAGTGTCAATGTAAGCATTACTCAGTGATTAGAACGTTGGCCTGTGCACCAGAGGGTCATGGGTTCCATCCCTGGTCAAGGGCACTTAGCTGGTTTGCAGGTCCAATCTCCTGCCCCCTGTTGGGGCGAGTGTAGAAGGCAACCAATTGATGTGCCTCTGTCACATCTATGTTTCTCTCTCTCCTCCCTCCTCCTTTCCACTCTCTCTAAAAAAAATTTTTTTTGAAAAAAAATCAATGGATGACTCGATGGTGGGCACACGTTGCAATATACAGATCTTGTAACATAGAAAACCACACATGAAACCTACAGGTTCATGTTGACAAATGTCACACCAAACAATTAAATAAAGTAAAGAGAAGAAAAAAAAAATCAATAGAACAAAATATCCTCACTGCTTGGGTGAGGATTTAAAAGAGAAAAAAAGAACCCCCAAAATCCTGATTATATAAGCTCAGGGTTGTAGTTAAAAAAAAAAAAAAATTAACAAGTGTTTATTTTGCTGCTACCATGTGCAAAGCACTATACTGTCCTAGTTGCTGTAAAATATAAAGGTAAATAATAGAAACAGCAAGACTTTATTAAGTATTTACCCTGTGACAGGTCAGGTTCTGAGAAATTAGGCAAACTACGTAGCCTTTCTGGGTCTTGTTTCCTCATTTGTAAGTTCTAAATGCTCAATAAAGTTTAGTTATAAATAATACTTATTATTATAAAATACAAAGAATTCATTGCTTTAGAAAGAAAAAAAGATGCATAGTCACTAGCAAAATAGACATTGACTTCAATAAATAATTTACGAAGAAGAAAACTTATTAGCTAATTAAACATTTAAAACTAGTCATTTCCCCTGGAAATCAAAAGTTGCAAATTATATTACCTCTTTTGTGTGTTATAGTAATAATAAAAAACACAACATCTAATAATGGCAAGGAGTGATATTATACAGGTACCTATACTATTTATGTGACTATACACTGGTATAATCTTTCTAGAAATAAATATGGCAATATATTATTAAAAATATTATTACAATGTTTGTACACTTTGATGCTACAATCTAACTTCTGAGAACAATGCTCAAAACAACCACATATGATCAATGACAATGAATGTTATAATAGCAGTTACTGTTTTAATGTACCAGCTCTGTATGCATCTCATTTCAATTGCCATAATTCTGTTGTAAGTACTATTATCATCTCCATTTTACAAAGAAGGAAACTGAGGCCTAGGATAGCACTGAGGCCTAGAGAAAAATGGCAGAACTGGGATGTGACCATGATCTTTGGAACTTCGATGCCTGTATTCTCATACTGTAATGTACTGTGAACAGATTTTGAAAACAAACACTGATTTTAATATTGTAAAAGGAGAAGATCTAAATGGCTAACAGTATTTTACATATATTTTGCCCTAGCAAAATAAGGAAATATTCTGTATCTATTAGAATTTTTTTGAAAAATATTCAAAAATATAGGAACATGCTGATTTTTTTTAATAATATGAAACTGTATAGAGAGCAGATTCAAAGTTCTTAAACATACACATCCACAGATATACACTCATAAAGGACCAGAAATAAAAATCCAATTCGTAAATACATCTATTTCTGAATGGTGACTTATTTTCTTCCTTATACTTACCTATATTTTCCAAGTTTCCTATACTGGCCATGTGATTACTGTTAGTACCCCAAAGAAAACTTTTAAGTCATTATGAGAAATACAAAGGATAGTTTGAGAAGCATTTCAGAATGAGATCCACAGGGTATGATGAAAAGAGGGGACACAGTTGAGCATGACACACTATGGAACAGTGACATGAGGAGAAGTATATTTTAAAAAAGTGTTTTTCTATAAGATGTCCTAAGAAGCCAATAATTTTGACATTTAAAAAAAATTTTTTTAAATATATTTTATTGATTTTATACAGAGAGGAAGGGAGAGAGATAGAGAGCCAGAAACATTGATGAGAGAGAGTCATCGATCAGCTGCCTCTTGCACACCCCCCACTGGGGATATGCCCGCAACCAAGGTACATGCCGCTGACCGGAATCGAACCCGGGACCCTTCAGTCCCCAAGCCGACGCTCTATCCACTGAGCCAAACCGGTCCCGGCAATTTTGACATCTTATATAACAAAAGCGCAGACCACCAGGGGGCAGACGCTCTGACTGGTAGGTTGGCTTGTGCTGGGGTTCAATTCATGCTTCGATGTCTATGGATCTATTTTGTTCATCAGTTTATTTTGTTCATTAGGTTTTAACCACTATTACTCCCAAAGCCTGGGGCCACTGAACCTAGAATTTAAAATTTCACCTGTGGACGAGCAACATCTGCATTACCTGAGAGCTCGCTAAAAATGCAGACTCAGTCCAGACTCTGCCCCAGTGAATAAAAAACTGCATTTGACAAGATCCACGCATAATTCGCATGCATCTAAATGTTTGAGAAGTACTTATTGGGGGAAGAGGGAATGCTAGAAAAGAAAGGAGAAAACAGGAAAGAGGAACCACTTAATAGTTCTCCTCCATAAAACTCAGGGGATCTTCCAAAAGCCGAAGGAAATGCCCTGATGGGGTAAAGAGCAAGACAGAAAACAATCAAGGGGAAGGAGAAAATAATTCTATGAGAGATGTTAAGGTTTTACTATTTCTCAACGTTGCTTGTATGCACAAACATTAATATGAGTAACTGTTTAGTATGCCAAAGATACAAAAGTGGGTAAGATAATTTAGAACAAACTTCAAAATATTTCAAGTCTGTCTGGTCAGTTGGCTTAGCTGGTTGGAGCGTCATCCCATACACCAAAAAGCTGCAGGTTTCAATTCTTGGTCAGGGCACATACCTAGGTTGCAGGTTTGATTCCAGGTCAGGGAGCCTATGGGGAGGCAACCGATTGATGTTTCTCTCTCACATCGATGTTCTCTCTCTCTCTCTCTCTCTCTCTCTCTCTCAAAATCAATTAAACATATCTTTGGGTGAGGATTAAGAAATAAACAAATAAATAAATAAAGTCCAAGGTTACTTGTTATGCTGACATGAGAAACAGTGGTAATTAAAAATAAACCAAAACATGTAAGCCTAAAAACACTCAGCTTGTTAAGTATTCTTCCACCCCTGCCTTTCTGTAGCTGGGTAGCTGAGTGAAGGACCGCCTGTGGGAAAGTCCAGCGACGGGATGCTACCTCGACCCAACGCCCAAGCAGGTGTTCCACCCCTTGCTGTCCTCCTCGCTTCCTCCAATGCTCCCACTGCCCCGGAGCAGCTCACCCACAGGCTCTACTCTTGCTCCTTTCTCCATGTCAATTTCCTCAGTGACCTCAGTGAATTTTTTTTCTTTTAGGACCAAAACACTGTTTATCTTAGAGCCGGCCTTCCGAATAAGGCAGGTGAGCAAATATCTGAATGTGTGGGGCAGGGACACATTGCACGCATTCCATCTAGACAGGTGTTTAAATTATAGCGGGAATAAATACAGGTGATGGATTGAGAAGAGGATAGGAGAAACAGAGAGGGAGCCAATTTCCGGCGGCTGGCCCGCCCAAGTGTTATTGCTTGTTACTGCTGTTTGCTAAAAGTAGTGCTGCTGCCAGTGCTATAATTAAAATATGATGGTACTGCCCTGATGACTTCCCAGAATATGCCACCACCCACCCAGATGCATAACCTTTTGGTATCTAAAGAGGACCAGGGCCAGGCCTAACCTAGATCACTGTTGCTCTAGTGGGCATGCTCTAGAAATGCTGGGGACCTAAGTGATCAAAACAGTCCAAACCTCAGGTAATTTGATAAATATTCGCTGCATTGCCTATTAGGGGCAAGGCCTTGGGTAAACCTTCGGGTATATAAAGATTAAACTGTGGCCCCTGCTCCAAAGCCACAGAGGAATTTGTGTTCCCCCAAACAAACAGCAACATATAAGGCCTCCAGAATATAAGTGCCATAACAAAAGTGCTAAGGAAATTCGAAGGAGGCACCTGAGCTGGGCCTGAAAGCATCCTTTGGGAGGGAGTAGGAGATGCTGGGAAAGGGAGTGGGGACAGTAGTTCCTAGCTGGCAAGAAAATTCATAAGTAACGCAAAGACAAATAAGCTGGAAGATTGTCAGAAACAAAAAGCAGTCTACTAGTAATTTGGCAAAAGCCTAGAGCAGAAGAGAGGATGAGACAGACGAACAGCTTGGGGAGGTCTTTGCATATCACGCTAAAGATCCTGTTCTTTAGCTATTAGACAACAGTAAGCTTGCTCACACGTTCTGAGAGTAGTGCTGTATCAGAATTGTGGGCAGGCAGGTAGGTCTGGGCTGTTATTTGTGCAGTGGGTTGAAAGGGGCTATTAAGAAAAGTTCAGATCAGCTGAGAATCACAAGTCTGGGGAAAGGTAATATGTCCTGGGATGCAGGACATATTACTGCTGGTCTCCCCTCGTTTCCCTCCTGGGCTAAGGCAGTGTGCTGGGGCTTGGAGCTGGAGAACGGCATTTGTAATATGATAAATTCACTCGAGTTCATGTGTTCTCTGTTCACGTTTTCTTTTTGGATCGGCCCCCTTTTGGATTACATTTCTCCATGCAACGGGTGAAGGAAGAAGGTGCTGCCTGCCCCTTAAGAAGAGAGGAGGTCAGAGTGGGACTCTGAAGCCAGCTTAGTTGTAGGGCCCTCTGAGAGAATGCACCTTTCCTTCGCTGTGTCTTTCCATACTTGTCTCCAACGATAAAATGGTTTTGAGGATTAAGATTAGGGAAAGGTCTGGGGGAAGGCACCCCAGGATGACGACTAGATGGCTCCAGTCCTTTAGTCTGGGTCTGAGGCCTGGTGGGCAAAAGAAGGCATTGCATCATATGTCTAAGTCACCAAAAAGCTTGGGATTCCACTCCGGAGTTTAGAACCAAAAATCTGACAGTAATTAAAGAAGGCTTCCACTTGAAGGATCCCCTCTGCATCTTCTCCTCAACCTCAAGATGGTGACTATGGAATCCTGGATTCCAGCCACAGTTCTCTGAATCTGTGTTTAATGACTGTGTGTGCAGTAATGTCCAGCTTCCCCATTAAACCTCAGAACCAAACATACTGACATTTAAGGATGGTAAGGCTTTAGTAGATACTTGAAAAAAAAGAAACAACACAGGTTAACGAAAAAAGTGGGATGCTGGTTTCCAGTGTGAGCCCTTGAGCCCTCATCAGCTCAACTGTTAGCCAGCATCTGCCTCTATGCACCCAGGTTCTATCAGTCCCTTAAGGACAAGACTCCACTCACAGCAAACGACAGAATGCCACATTTCTTTAAAAGTGGTTTGTTCATAAATGTAGTGACAAAAACCCTCCTCTAACTGGGCCTGCAGATTTTCACATGACTTTACCTTTCTTGACACAGAAGCAATGTTTATCACTGTTACTTGAGGAAAACATAGCTACAGCTTTGCCAGGAGAGGCGGGAATTACCCTCAACCTGGAAACTGGAAAATCAGAAACTTATTTGGTGTTTTAATCATTGGCCCTAGGAAAGCCCTTTCACCTACTTCAGTACAGTAGGATCCTAAAACCTTGTTGCCGCCACCCTGCTCTTTACTCCCCAATGTTAACTTTGTTTTTCATAAAAGAGTTCCCTCAACTGTAAAGGATCCTTGTCATTAAAAATGCTTCAAGAGCACAGTGGCAGAGCTGTAAGAGCTTCATGCCATGTTTTGTATTGTATTATAATTGCAGGTTTATCTGTCTATCTCACCCCACAAATTACATGCTCCTTTAGGAAAGGGACTGTACCCCCAGAGTTTAGTTCAGCCAGGAGGGATAAAGCATTTATATATTAAAGGCAGTAGATCTCATCTACTCCCAAACACAAACACACACACACACACACACACTCACTCGCATTCTCTTTCTCTCTCTCTCACCCTGTGTCCAACTAGAAGGCTAGCAAGGAAATGAAAGGCTCCAAATGAACTCTTTTTGCATAGAGGGAGGGACTGCTTTGGAATTAGGGGAAATAAAATAATCAGTGACTACAGTGAGAGATAAGTGTTGCTCTTGCTAGTAACCTGCATAATTTGAGAGATGATATCTGCCTGGTGTGAAGACTTTGGAAGGTACTCAATTGGTATAATGATAGCTTTGACATACAGATTTTGTTCCTTGTCTATACCATGTGTATACTATATTTGTCTCTCCTTAGAAATTCAACATTAAAATTTGAATTAATAATAGCTTTAATAATAGCTTTACACATAAGCAAATTGGTGGCATCACATTCTCAATGCAGCTTACAGTATTGGCATAGCTCAATTTCCTCATTCTAACATAGTTAATAAAAATCTTAGGTAATTCTTGTCTGATGAGGCCCAGAGATGGGGTTTTAAAAGATTATTTCACTAATTCAACAAATATTTATCAGACACCTACTCTGTGAGTGGCTTTCTTTTGAGCACTTAGGATAGAACAATGAAAATAAAATACTCACCTTCACAGAGATTAGCCTGGTGGGGAACATAAAACTAAATATATAAAATGTGTGAAGCAAGGATGACTACAAATTTGGAACAATCATTTTGGGCCAAATCATTAATATTAATAGCCATATCTGACCTAACAGTTTTCAGAGACCCTGGGTTTATTGGGCATCAATAGAAACCTAGTTGGGAGAGTTTCTATAAACCATTTGAAACTAACACAAATTTCTAAGTTTGAGTGTACATGTTTTTCAGGAGAAAGAATACAGTTTTTATTCAATTTTCAAAGGGATCTCTGACTCCAGAAAGGTTAAGAAGCATTTGGACCGACATGAATATGAATTTGTCTAAATCTGAATTCATGCTGTCCTCTCTGCAGGCTCAAGCACTGACATGGCTACAACTCTGGGCAATGTCACAGGAACCACAGGCTCTCAGTGCTAAGCTCAGTCATTTTAGTCTGATGAGAGGTTAGCGTCCTTATTCAAACAGGAAGAGACAGAAACGCACAAAGGGAAAGAGCAGGGAATCAGACAGACCTGGATTGGAGTCTGGTTCAGTCACTTTCCATTTGTGTGACCATAGCTGTCACTTACTCTCTAAGCTTCTATTTTCTTCGTCTGTAAAAAAAAAAAAAGTACCTCATACGGTTAAAGAGAGAATACTTAC
Organism: Pipistrellus kuhlii; assembly: GCF_014108245.1. NCBI lineage: Eukaryota > Metazoa > Chordata > Mammalia > Chiroptera > Vespertilionidae > Pipistrellus > Pipistrellus kuhlii. The sequence continues at coordinate 11,073,281 of NW_023425404.1, forward strand.
GAAGTGCTTGGCACAATGGCTATAACGAAAGTAGACATTCAACTAATGTCAGCTGTTTTTTTATGAAGGGCAGATATTGTCTCATCAATTTTTAAAATGGAGAGCAATCATTTGAAGAAATATAAAAATGCAGAAAAATTATTTTCAATTCTATTCAATTGAGCTTGCATATGATAAGTGCCTACCAAGTTCAGGGTGCTGTGCTAGGATAAGGTTAGAAAGTATTGCCATCGTATAGTTTATAACTCTACAGCAGTGGTTCTCAACCTTTCTAATGCTGTGACCCTTTAATACAGTTCCTCATTTTGTGGTGACCACCAACCATAAAATCATTTTCGTTGGTACTTCATAACTAATTTTGCTACTGTTAACGAATCGTAATATAAATATCTGTATTTTCCAATCGTCTTAGGTGACCCTGCTAGCAGTTCTCAACCTGTGGGTCACGACAAAAATGATTTTATGGTTGGCGGTCACCACAACATGAGGAACTGTATTAAAGGGTCGCAACATTAGAAAGATTGAGAACCACTGCTTTACATGAAGGAAGGGATGCATAAGTATAATAGATTTGTTCTAGAGAGTGATGAATGAAAGGCTAAAGGAGCATAGAGAATGGACAGGAGACTTCTAGCTGGGGTAGCAGGGCCTTCTTCAAGATTCACTTTTATTTTATTTCTAAAAATACATCTGATTTCATGGAGAGGAAAGGAGAGAGAAAGAAGGAATGATGAGTGAGAATCATTGATCAGCTGCCTCCCACATGCCCCATACTGGGGTATTAGCCTGCAACCTAGGCATGTGCCCTGACCAAGAACTGAACCATGACTTCCAGGTTCATAGGTCCATGCTCAACCACTGAGCCACACCAGCTGGGCAAGATTCGAGTATTTATTTTTTTTAATGTATTAAGTGCTTCTAATCCGGGTAGGGGGGAAACTGGTGAAAAAATGAACATGGTCCCCCTACTCAGTCCTGTAAAATCAACAGAGTCATTGAGTACCATCACTGAACCAGTCGGGTTCTGAGGCAGCAAAGGAGACTGCCCTGAAAGAGCTGGCTGACTATTAAGGGAGACAGCTATCTGGACATACACAGTGGGCAGAATAAAATGGCATTCATACGAGTGAAGTGGCATCTATGCTGAGCCCGAACGGATGTCTTAGGTGACGGGGGAACATTTCCCTTGAGAAGATAGCACATAGTGAGGCCCAGAGATCAACAGAAATTCTGGCTGAGCTTCACAAAAGAATGTGATGGAAGAGACACAGACTGGAGGAGTAGCCTGGAGCCCGATTCTAAATTAAGGCTTTGAATAACATTTAATAGCTTAGGCTTCACATTGTAGATCACAGGAAGCCCCTTGAGATTCTTGCGCAGAGGAGTACTATTATCAGACTTGTGATTCAGAAAGACGCCTTTAGAGCAAAGACAGGGTGAATGAGAGGGAGGCTAGCTGGGAGGCTGTTTAGGAGGTAATTGCAGCTGTCCAGTTGAGAGATAATTAAGGCCTTAAACAGGACTATAGATATAAAAGTGAAACAGAGAGGATAAATATCAGAGACATTCTAAAGTCAGAATCAACAAAAGATGGCAACTTGCCTGGACGTTTAAAGAGAATAAGGAAGCAAAGAGAGGCAATGATAAATCAAAAGCTCCTTACCTAAATTCCTAGAGAAACTGCAATGTCAACTAACATTGAGAGGGAAAAAGGGACAAGGGTAGGTTTTAGATATATTATTATTTTAATATTTTAAGAATATGTTGAATATTTTAACACTGGCAATACAGTTAAGTGGAAGAGTCTAGCAGGCAGCTGGAAATTTAGACCTTGCACTCAGCAAAGAGGTTCACACTAAAAGATACATATTTGGGAGAAATGCACAGAACAGTACCAGGTGGAGCTATGAGAAGATACACTTCAGAGAGAAGAAACAGTTCTGCTGTGCCTGGAACCAAGAGATATCTGGAGGATGCAGTGAAGGGCAGAGAGAGGTAGATGCCCAGGCATCACCAACCTCTTCCATCAGAGACTCTGCTGTTGACCCAGAGATTCCCCAGAGCCTATTCTCATAACTGAGGTCCATATACCAGTGGCTTAAAAACATAATCTTTCCAGTAGGAAGAAAAGAGCTCTCAAAAGAATTATTAAAGAGTTGAAGATGCTAAGGGAAGTTTCAGGTAGAAGGTGGTCAATCATAGTGCCACACGCTAAAGGAGAATGAGAATTATAAACAGGTGACCAAGCTGGCAATTTCAAGTTCATCAGTGACCAGTGAGAGAGCGTTCGGCAAGATGGTCAGAGATGAAGTTAGACTGCAAGAGTAAGGGGTGGGGAGGACTGAGGGCAGCAGGGGGTGTTCCTTCAAAAGGAATCTGGCAGTTCGGAGATGACAAGAGCTTGAGGGGGTGGACGGCAAAAGAAAGGTTATTTTAGAACAAAAGACCTCGCAGTAGGCCAAGGAATTAAGAAAAATTGGGGGCTTAAAGCCTTGAGAGACACAGAAGATGTAGGAATTACAATAGATGAGATCAACGGGAACTAGGTCTTAGAGCGGAGGCATAGGGATCCAAAAAGAGTGGTCCTGATACTGAAATTATTCTATCTTACCAATAAGGAAGTCAAGGCACGAGGAGGCTAAGTAACTTGTCCAAGTCTCACTGACTCAAGAGTGTCTGCTTTTTCGTTTCTAGGAATGAAGAGTAAGTATATGATACAAAGAAGTACCAAAAGCATATACTGTAGAACCAAAGGAGTTAGGCTGAGACAACAAACACAAAATCCGAACACAGTGTGCAGGTGCTCAAGTGTGTCCAGATGAGCTAAGGAGACAGGAAGGAAGTATGCTGGTGGTAAACTGAGTGTCACCTGTCTCGATCTAAAGGACATTTGTAACCAGGCAAGTCATTTGGCTCCTCTCTGCCAATTTCACTTTCAAATTGGAATCTGTGAAATCGAGATTCAAAGTCTACTGTGGACCATGAATAAGTCAGCAAGACTACAATGGTAGCTGCTACAGCAAAAGAAATGAAAAAACAAATTCCTCTGTGAATTCTCTGAATGCATATGAATGAGTGAGAGTGAATGAGGACTGGTGTGAACCAAGGATTCCATATCTAAGCATATAAAAATTCTATACCTAAGCATATATCCTTCTCCAGGACCAGTCAGGGAAGTATCAGGGCAAGGAGCAAAAAAATGAAATTAAGTGGTTTTCTTTTTTACTCTCCATCCAAATGAAAAATGTGAGAAGCAAAACGTGCCTCCTCCCTCCTATGTGTCAGTCAGCACATTTCCAGGAGGCCTGGCCACATCCCGGGCACTGGCTGGCTGGGGAACAGAGACTGACGGAGCCCTCGCCTGGGTGGTCTGCTGTTATCCCTTTGATTAAGCCTCCAGGCGGGAAGAGCTGGAGCTGCTCCTAATGATAGCTGGGTCCTGAAATCTCACACGCGCCCGCCGCACAGAGAGGGCCACTGCTCCCTCTGATTCCCTGCCTCCCCTCCTCACCACAGAGCTGGGCTGATTCGCCACATTCTTTTGTGAACTCAGGGCAGTGACCACAGCGGGCTGCTTCTGTGCAGAGCGCTACAGTTATAAAAACACACACGCCTCTCTTAGCACTGAGTGAGGCAGAGATAGTGAGACCTCACACTCAGCTCCACCCCAGCACCCTGCCAGCTACTGCAGTGCTCCCCCACCACAGGTGAGAGATGCTAGTGGAAAACTGCTGTCAGGGAGTACACATTGCTTTCCAGAGGCTCCCATCCTCCCAAGATAACCAGCCTCTCACATGACACAGGAAAGACCTCAATGTGATCTGCCTTCCATTCAGATGTAGAAGGTATTTATTGAATAATCGTATGTTGAGAATATGTATCTGGCCCTAGCTGGTTTGGCTCAATGGACAGAGCATCAATCTGCTGACTGAAGGGCCCCAGGTTCAATTCTGGTCAAAGGCATGTACCTTCCAAGGGCATATACCTCCGTTACAGGCTGGACCTTTGGCCCTGGTTGGGCACGGGTGGGAGGCCACCAATTGATGTCTCTCTCTCACATTGATGATTCTCTCTTTCTGTCTCTCCCCCTCCCTTCCACTCTCTCTAAAAACCATGGAAAAACATCCTTGAGTAAGGATTAACAAAAACAAAACAAAACAAAGAACATGTATCTCTTCTAACTTCAAGCATACTTGAGCTGGCACAAATATTTCTAAAGTGGTCACTGTGGCTACTCCTTGGGGTCAGGCAAGTTTGATATTCTCATGTGTTCTTGGCCATAAACAAAGTTGTCATAGCAGAAGTAGTAAAAGCAATGACAAGGTAAATGAGGTTGTTTTTATATAGATTCCTGAGAACTAGCCTTTAACGTAAATTCTGGATAACTTGGGTTGTCAGAGTACTTTGCTTCTTTACTTTTGGCTAGTTTACTCTTCCTCTGCATCTTCACCAGTGAGCAGGGAAAGAGGTGACAATGCCTCATCCATCCTCCTCCCAGCTGCTTGAGGGCTCCAGCTAATGGTCTCTATGGCTCCCAGTCAACTCTGAAATGAAGAGTGAGCTCCTGCAAGGGGCATTCAAAGCTCTCCGTGAATCAGCCCTTGTCTTCCCGTCCAGCTTCCATACTCGCTGGTCCCTGCTGGCTCCTTGTCCTCCAACACCACTAACCAGATTATGAGTTAGTTCATGCTGAGGACTGTCTTCTATCATCCCCACAGATTGGTGCCAAGCCTGGAACACTCTTAAGAACTTAATAAAATGTTTTTGAATGAATAAATTTAAAAAACACATCTGAATAAAAAAATTTTATGGAGAATGCCACTAAAACCTTTTTTTTTTTTTTTATCCTCACCCAAGGATATTTTTATTGATTTTAGAGAAAGAGGGAGAGAGAAACATCAATGTGAGAAAGGAACATTGGTTGCCTCCTGCCCCAACTGGGGACTGAACCCACAACCCAGGCATGTGCCTCGACTGGGAATCGTACTCATAACCTTTTGGTGTACAGGACAACACTCCAAATGATTGAGCCACCCAGCCAGGACTGCCACTAAAAACTTCAATGGGCTAAATAATTGAAACTGTGGACAAAATAAAATGATTATCCAGAAAATGGTGCTGTTGTATTTTCCCCAACAACAAAGAACCTGAAGTTGAGAGAAGTTGAGTTAATTTTCCAAAATCACACAGCTAGTCAGTGACAGAAGGCAGGTCTGTAGATGGCCAATACAACTCTATTCCCACCACTCCACCCTGCGTATTGGATACTACAGCACCTTCCTCAGAGCTGTTCCAAGCTCTAACCAGACTATCACCAAGACTCCAAACGCTGAGACTGACATCTAATGGCAAGTTCAGAGCCCTACGAAGAGGACTCAGATGGACTTCACTGGCACTGAAATTCTTAGCTGAGGAAGAAGGACAGGTGAAAGACAACTTTCTAATTATAATACCCTCACCTAAGACTCCCACAAGATGAGGATCCTGTCATTCTGTAAGACTTGCAATCCACCAAATGACACAAGTGGAAAATATGTAAATGCCAAAGTTGGCTATGTTTCTTTACTACAGTTGCAAAGAAAAAATTTTAATGCTTTGGTGCTTCTAGTTGCTCATTTGTAAATTGGAAACATATTCTAGTCAATGAGCCAATAAAAAGATGTGTAGCAGATTACTGGCCCCTTTCTCCCTTCCTCATAGCCACTCACATTTCAAAACTCCTTCCCATTCTACTATGGGTGTGATATTCTATTCCCTCTGCCCATTGTCCTATCACTAGAATCTAACTAACTCCCTTCAGTTCTCAACATTGCCCTTATAAGAGTCCTTACTTTCTGTTTCACCTTGGGTCTCTTCCTCTTCCTTCCTTCAAACTATTAGAGATTTGAAAAAGAGAACCAATTACATCCTCCCACACTGGGGTGACGCTGAAGTACAGCTAAGGCTTACCTTTCATTTTGGTCCTAAATTTTATACAGAAAAGTAGGGTACCACCAGGGAGCAGTGTGTTGCCTACATTGAATATGTACTTAAAGTACAGCTTCATGTTTTCTAGACTTGATATCATTACAGAGTTGCCACCATTTAAGGAGTTTGACACAACAGAGTTAGTGGAAAATATAACTGTGGGGTTAAGTTATGATCATTTTTTTTGGAGGACTTTGATGCCATTTTGCTTTTTAAGGAAAAGAGGAAGATATGGGTGCTACTTTCAGTTAAATGCCACAGCGAGGAGGGGGAAAAAGAATCGCAAAGTTCTTGAAAGTTTCACCTAATCTTCTTGTACTGTAAGCTTGTTATTATCTATCTAACTTAAAGCCAAAACCCTGGTATCTATTTCCAGCCAGCCAGCTTTCCAGATGACCTTCACTACATCATTTCTTTCAGCATCAGTTTCCCCCGCCTGTGAAATGGGGAGAGTAACATGTGTTGGAGAAGAGTGTACTGAACTACTTCATTAATCAGAACCCATAAAACATCTGAGATCACAAGGTGAAAGATGGTACAATAAAAAAAGAAAAGTAAAAGGTAACGTTATGGCATTCTGGCAAAAAGATTTATAAGACTAGAAAATGTTACCAAATTAAGAAGTTATTTTAAAAGATCCTATAAAATTTATTTTTAAAGATCCGTGAATTAAGTACAGTAACATCAGTTGCAACTTGAATTTGCAATAACTGTAACAGAAACTCATTTTCTTTCAAGTTGAAGAACTCTTCGGTTCAAAACCAGCTAATACTCATTCAACTGGCATCAGTATATAGAAATAGTAAGGACAGAGCACCCTGTTACTCCTGTGTCAGCTCCAAAGAGCCCTCTGGCACCCCAAACCGTGCATACCTGCTGGGTGAGGAGGCTGATGTGAGTGGAGGGCGAGTACTGCCGCGCCGCCTGCTTCTCAGCGAGCCGCTGAAGTTCAGCAGTCACCATGCTCTGATTGTACCGCCGGCTATATGAAGGAACATCTTCTCCCTCCTTTTGCGTTTTGGCTGCTCCTGAATGCTGCTTATTTGGATGGCCCGAACCTGCTAAAAAATAAAAATAAAAAATAAAAAATAAAAGCGAGCGAGCGAGCGAGCGAGCGAAAGAGAGCGAGCTAGCGAGAGAGAGCGAGCTAGCGAGAGAGAAGTGTTTTCTCATGTAAAAATAAAATGAAAACACCTTAGGATGATGACAGAGAAACCTCAGCCAGATTACTTTACTGACTACATAAGGAGAAGACACTGTCTTCCAATGCTCATAAAAATAAAAATAAATCCTTACTATACCCTAAAAATTCTTCCTACTGCCCAATTGTTACATGCATTTATTAATGTGTTTTTATTCTCTGTGATAGCTTCGTAAGAAAGAATTTACTAGATCCAATCCTAGAATTTACTAATCTGAACAAAAATGTACCCTGGAAACGTATGATTATAATTCTTGATTTTTCTTGTGTGACTGTACTTGCCGTAGTCTATGGCATCCACTGTCAGTCATCCACAATCCTTCTAACAAAGCTCTGAGATCAGAGTTCTGTTAGTTTTGAACAATGAAATTCTGGCAAGAAAGAAATTATTTAATATAAAATCAAGGTTCATATTTTCCCTTTGCTAAAAGTCTCACATCTTACTGAAAAAAAATTAAAAAATCCAAAAGAGAAAAACACTGTAATGTGTTTTCTTTCTGTAATACTAATGCTTCTATAACTGTGATGATCATATATATGATTTGGTGACACTGCTTTCAAAAATCTAAATATTCTCATGCTTATTATGGGATACATATAAAATTATTTATAACAGATGTATAACTCATACAGCAGATTACAGTGAACACCCATGAATTTATTATCAACTCGAGGACCACATCACCAATAAACATGCATCAACCCAGGTGCTCTTCCTGATCCCTTGTCTCCCTTTATCATGTATTCCCTTCCCTTTAAAAAATATAACTTTATATTGGGTATTTATGTATGCATTTGTGTGTACACATACTCAACACCAGGTAATTTTGCTTGTTTTTGAGTTCTACAAAAATATAAACCTTCCTGTAGTGGTTTCCTTGGAGTTGCTTTTGTTATTCATTACAATACGCTTAAGGTTAATCCTTTATAAATATAGCTAAAATTTATTAATTTCATCTGCTGCTTGGTATTCCATTTTGCAAGTACACTACAAGTTCTTTTTCTGTTCCCCCATTAATGGATATCCTAGTTATTTCAAGCTCATTGCTATTATAGACGGTGCAGCATACATCCTGCAAACATCTCCTGGTACATATGTGGAAGAACTCTTGTGTATATGCCTAGGAGTAGCATTGATACTCTCACCTAAGATTTCCACACCTGAAATTAATATAATATTGTATGTCAACTATAATTAAAATAAATTTAAAAAATAAAGTCTAAAGTTAAATGATAAATTAATCTCATTCCCAAACTACTCGATAATCACAGAAAAATTTGACTCCCAACACTAGCAAGTTATTATTGCTATCTACTATATTGTTGCTGACTATTGCTGTTTACTACTATTTAAGCCATTCAGAATATGTTCTTGACTATAGTTGAAAAAAGTTAAAAGCCAATTAGGAAAAGTAGAGAATGCCAATTATATAAAAACTAAACAATGATTATACTTATAATCAATCCATGGGTAAAAGAAGAAATCACAATAGAAATTAGAAAACATTCTGGAACTGACTACTTTCTTCTGTTCCCTATCCTTCTTTGAGAAAAATAGAAAAAGGAAGGTGAAAAAACAAGTTTTGATGAAAACACAGGGTACTGGAGACACTGACATTACTGAATTTCTCACATGAGAGAATAAAGTTCAAATCAGATTATTAATATTACTAATTTTAGAAGATTAAAAAATAATCATCACAGAATTAGCACAGACACATATTCATATTTATGACTTATTAAAATAACACATTTAATATTTCTGATTCAAGCCACATATTATAAAATCCATTTCATTTGAAATCAGATACTGATTAAGAAACAAATTAGTGCCCTGGCTGGTGTGCTCAGTGGTTAGAGACTCGGCCTGTGCACTGAAGGGCCTTGGATTCAATTACTGGTCAAGGTTCCATCCTTGTGTCAGAGGCAACCCAAAGATGTGTCTCTCTTACATCAATGTTTCTCTCTCTCATTTCCCTCCCTTCCACACTCTCTTAAAACAAACAAACAAACAAACAAACAAACAAAAAAAACAGTAATGGGAAAAATACCCTCCGGTGAGAATTAACAAAAACGAACAAACAAAAAGGAAATAGACTGGCTATTTACAAAACATAGTTTTTAATAGCTGTCACTCACATTAACATGGATATCACTAAAGCATTTAAAAATCTGACTGATGCCAAAACCGGTTTGGCTCAGTGGTAGAGCGTTGGTCTGCGGACTGAAAGGTCCCAGGTTCGATTCCGGTCAAGGGCATATACATTGGTTGCGGGCACATCCCTAGTAGGAGGTGTGCAGGAGGCAGCTGGTCGGTGTTTCTCTCTCATAAACGTTTCTGGCTCTCTATCTCTCTCCCTTTCTCTCTGTAAAAAAATAAATAGAATATATATTTTTTAAAATAAAATAAAATAAAAATAATAAAAAATAAAAATCTGACTGATGTTAGGATTTTCCCCAAACTGATGTACAGATTAAACTCAATTCCTATTGAAATCCCATCTGTATGGTTTTACAAAAACTAATAAGTTTATTCTAAAGTTTATATGAAAATGCAAGGGATCCAAAAATAGCAATATAAAAAAGAACAAAATTGGAAGAATCACCCTTGGTGATTTCAAAACTTACTACAATGCTACAGACAATATGGTACTGACATAAGGACAGATGTATATATCAGTGGAATAGAACTGAAAATCCAGAAATAAACTCTTACACTTTTGAGTAAAGGATTTTTGCTAGGAGTGCCAAAACAATTCATCATGGAAATAATACTCTTTTAACAAATGGAAAGGGACAACTGAATATCCACATGCCAAAAAAAAAAAAAAAAATGAAGTTAGACTCTTTTACCATATCATGCATAAAGATGAACTCAAAATGAATAAAAGATCTACATGTAGCAGCCTATACTATAAAATTCTTAGAGAAACATATATACAGGGTGGGGCAAAAGTAGGTTTACAATTGTTAGTATGGGAAACAATATAATAATAAATAATAATAATAGAATAAACTGTATTTCATGTACTCACAACTATAAACCTACTTTTGCCCCACCCTGTATAAATATTTGTAACCCTGGGTTAGGCAACAGTTTTTCAAATATGATAATAAAAACACAAGCAAGAAAAGAAAAACTAGATAAATTAAAGCTCATTAAAATTTAAAACTTTTATGCTTCAAGAAAATTGGAAGAATCACCCTTGGTGATTTCAAAACTTACTACAATGCTACAGACAATATGGTACTGACATAAGGACAGATGTATATATCAATGGAATAGAACTGAAAATCCAGAAATAAACCCTTACACTTTTGAGTGTTTTGAAAACACGGCCAACAGAATAGGAGGAAAATCTTTGTGCATAAAGTATCTGACAAAGGACTTGTACCTATAATATATAAAGAACACTTACAACTCAACAATAAAAAGACAATATCCCAATTTAAAAATGGGCAAAGTATTTGAATAAGAAGATATACAGATGACCACTACACACATGCAAAGATTCTCAACATCATTAGTCACTAGGGAAATGCAAATGATGACCACAAAAAAAAAAAAAAAAGATACTACCTCAAAGCTACCAGGATGAGTAAAATAAAAAATACAGATATACTACGTGTTGTCAAGAATGTGGAGAAATTGAAACCTTCATACACTGCTGGTGGTAAAATGGTATAGTGCCTTTGGAAATAGTCCGGAAGTTCCTCAAAAAGAACTATAAAGTTACCGTGTAAACCAGCAATTCTATACCTAGGTTTACATCCAATAGAACGGGAACATAGGTCCACACAAAAACTTGTACATGAATGTTCATAGAAGCATTATTCATGATAGCCAAAAAGTGAAAACAACTGATAACTAGATTAAAAAATGTGGTACATCTATCCCGTGGGATATTATTCAACCATAAAAAAAGAAAAAGAAAAAAAGAAATGAAGTACCAATACATACTACAATATGGATGAGTCATGAAAGAAGCTATTTACAAAGACCACCAATTGTATGATTCTACTTATATGAAATGTCCAGAATAGGCAAATCTATAGAAACAGAAAGTAGATTAGTGGTTGCAAAGGGCTGGTGGAAGGAGAACATGAATAGTAACTGCTAATAGGTATGGGATTTCTTTGGGACAAGGAAAATGTTCTAAAACAGTGGTGTTGTAAAACTGTGAATATACTAAAACCACTGAATTCTACACTCTAAATAGGTGAATTTTATGGTATATTAATTACATGTCAATAAAGCTATTTAATAACGAGGAAAGCCCTGTCCAGTGTGGCTCATTGGGTTGGGCATTTATCCCATGCAACGAAAGGTTGCTGGTTTGATTCCTGGTCAGGGCACAAGCCCGGGTTATAGGTTCCATCCCCAATAGGGGGCATGTTTCTCTTTGTCTCTCCCTTTTCCTTCCTCTCTCTCTAAAAATAAATTTAAAATATATATTAAAAAAAAAAAAAAACCTAAAAAAAAAAGAAAACTTGAATGATAAAATGGGTCTACTTCATTTAAAATTAGATACCTAGCCTAGATATCTATAATAATATCCACAATAAAAATACAGTTAAAAATAAAATAAAATTAGATATCCTATCTTAAGAATTCTTTGGTTATTTATTCAGGTCACTTTTGACTTTAAATACATTAAAAATTAATACTAATTTGTCTGATGTCAGGATTAATTATTTGAATCAGAAAGAATACACACAGCACACTCACAGATCTATGATTATCTGTGATGGGAAATCTCACATATATACGTTATATATATATATATATATATATATATATATATATATATATATTTTTATTTCATGATGGAAGAGAAAGGGAGAGAGAAACATCAATGGTGAGAATCATTGATTGGCTGCCTCCTGCACTCCCCCTACTGGGGATTGAGCCCACAACCCTGGCATCTGTCCTGACCGGGAATTGACCTGTAAACCTCCTGGTTCATGGGTGGATGCTCAACCACTGGGCCACATTGGCCTGACAGAGAAATATTTTAATTAGACTGCAAGCTTCTACTAAATAGAAGTCCCGTCTTATTCATTTCTTTATCCCAGCACCTAAAAGAAATTGTTTTATTTTGTATCAATGAATGAATGCCATTGGACCAAATGCAAGACTCTTCTTTGATTATACCAGAACAATGCAGCATATCCTTTACCTTTCAACAACAACAACAACAACAAAAGGCGATATTCTCTTTTTACTGGGGCTGGGAGGAGCTGCCACTGCAGGCTGCCTTTCGTTTTCTCACTCACCTGCCTTTGCTGAAGAGGGACGAGACAGTTTCTGGCTGTAGATTTGTGCAGCACTCTGGAAAGAGGAAAAGGGGCCAATGGTATAACTGCCTGATCGACAGCGTGGCAGGCCAGCGGGGCTTGGTACGTTCTGTGTCCCAGGATGTGTGGAGGGAGAAGCACTGTCAGGGGCTGTGCTCAGCAACACTGTTGGCTGGTGAGGCACGTTGGGGATGGCTGGAGGAATCTGAGATAAAGAAGATTGGTGACCAGGCCCTTGAGAGAGGTCAGAGGTTGTAACAATAGATGACAAATGGGTGTTGGGAACTTTCTGCAGAAGAGTAGCAGCAGGACCAGAAAAAGAAGCAGAGGAAGGATTGGTAAAGACTAATTTAGTCTCTTTTTCTGCTGAAGTGGTAAGTCCTATTAAAACAAAAACAAGACAAAACAAAAAAATAGGTCATTTTAAGAAAAACTGGCATATAATCACAATGAAGCATGACATAAACATATTTAAACATCAAAATAATCTTATCATGAAACAGAAGTCATGAAAAATACAGACTTTAGTGAGTATTCATCATGAATTTAATAAATTTTGCCTGCGGAGATAACTTGGCAACAGAAAGTTTGCTTTTAGTTCTTTTTCAAAGCTGGAGTTGGGACTAGCTCCATTAACCAGAGCAGAAGTTTTACAAATGTTAGGGCATCAGACAAAGTTTCTGGTAGTGACAACTAACACCCTTCTTCTGCTTTCCAACCTTCTAGAAAAGTGCTCAGAATTTCTAAACATTAAAGTGAGAAATCCTTTGGAAGGAAAACAGGTTCTCAGTAGATTAGAGGAAATTCTAAGGGAAAAGGAAGAGCAAAGAAAAGGAACTTCTTTGGGGTAATGTCTCATGTTCTCGAATCATTTAATATCTGAAGACTTGTTTTCCTTTCGTGGATTTATCAGTGAGTAGCAAATCTATGTAGTCTGAAGTCACTCACGAGATAGTTTATCAGAGTGAATTTCTGTTGCCTGTTGCTGTTTGGGCTGCTTTATTTTCACTTCTTCCATTGTCTCAGGGTGATCTAAAATAAAAGATAAATACTGACCTGAGGCTCTTCTACTAATGCTAGGGTGTCGCTACATATAATTTTGTTTACAAAAATATAACACAACTATAAATCAATCCCAGGAACCAATCCTATCTCAACCACACTTTTCCAAGGATGGCCAGACCCACTTCTCTGTAGAGTGGGCAACCAACCAAATGATTCCCAATGATCCCCAAGCCCAGCTCCTGCTAACTGAACCAGGAAAAGACATTTAAATCCAAGATAGCATCCATGGACTGCCAATAGGCTAGGACATGCTCGTAAAAGAAGATAAGGACAGTCAGATGCCTCTGCCAACAACTCAGGCTATGGGAACAAGAGACCAAGCAGGCTGGTGGTATCCTCTGGAACAAAGAGGTCATAATTTGTATGGAGCAGGGCAACCATCAAGAGATGGAAAGAATAGCCCTGATATTTGCTGGCAGGACACCTAGATATTACAATGGCTCTGTATCTTAAACTCCTTGGCTTTACTTCAATAAGCTAAGTGAGTTTTACTTGAGATAGGTTGGTCAGTATATTCAACAACAAAATAAAAACTCTAATAAAATAAATTTCCACTCTAATAAATTAGTGGGTTTTTTTTTTTTTTCTGCCACAGATTACTGAAAAAGGACAGCCAGAACTATTCATATACTTAGGGGAATATTCCATAATCTTTCTCAAGGGCTAAGCTCATTGCAAAACTTACAAAAGGTCATTTTTCAGGTCATCTTTCAGAATGAAAGAATTAGGACACATGAATTCTCCTCTCCATCAACCTTGGTCATACTATCCCACATTTGTGTACTCATGTTTGAAACGAGTCCAGTAATTATCAAATTTCAAAATGGTGTTTCCTTGGTTGAAGCATTCTTTTTGCCCCTCTGGTTCTTTTTTTCTTTTTCTTTTTGCTAATCCTCATCAAAGGATTTTTCCCTCCCATTGATTTGTAGAAAGAGTGGAAGGTAGGGGGAAGTGAGAGAGACAGAGAGAGAAATGTCAATGTGAGAGACACATCGATTGGTTGCCTCCTGCATGTGTCCCGAGCTACGAGACCTTGACCAGAATCAAACCAGAAACCCTTCAGTCCATGGGCCAACACTCTAACCACTGAACCGAACCAGCTAGGGCATCCTCTGGTTACTCTTGATAGGTATAGACAGATATAGATCTTATATAAAGGCAGTCCTTAACACACAAACTCCAGAATTTCCAAGGACCCATTTATACAAACAGGTACATTTTGTTAGGGCTTCCCCATTACTGCCAGGGGAGAAGTTATATTCTCAATTGCAATCTAGGCCCTCACCTACTTGGGTTAACACACTTTTCTCTACCCCAACCTCATTATAAGAACTCCTGAGCCTCTCTTCCCCAACACTTCCACCAACCTTCTTCCTTTATTTATTCCTCCTACTTCATTCGAAGACAATAAATGTTACATAAAATAAAGGACTATGACAGTCCTGGTCATTACATACCTACAACTATCACAATAATAGATGACACGTAACAGATGCTCAATAAAAATATTTAGGAGGAGTGAATGAAGAGGTGAATAAACTAGTTTCAGTACTTAGGTAAG
The DNA here is from genome assembly GCF_014108245.1 of Pipistrellus kuhlii. Classification (NCBI taxonomy): domain Eukaryota; kingdom Metazoa; phylum Chordata; class Mammalia; order Chiroptera; family Vespertilionidae; genus Pipistrellus; species Pipistrellus kuhlii. The sequence goes on from NW_023425404.1 coordinate 11,088,373, forward strand.
TTAAGAAAGCTCAAGTAGAGTACTGAATTCAGAAGGACATTTAGAATAGAATAATTCAGTGATATAATGAGCTAAATAGGCTTTCGTGGACTAGTCTTAGAACATAAAAGATTTTCAAAATATTAACATTGCTTTTCTGGGGAAAACAAACTCACGTTTTAAATGACCAATTATCATGGCCATCTCCACATTAGGCTATGGTAGCCTAAAGAACAGGAAAAAGCCGAAACCGGTTTGGCTCAGTGGATAGAGTGTCGGTCTGCGGACTGAAAGGTCTCAGGTTCGATTCTGGTCAAGGGCATGTACCTTGGTTGCGGGCACATCCCCGATAGGGGGTGTGCAAGAGGCAGCTGGTCGATGTTTCTCTCTCATCGTCGTTTCTAGCTCTCTATCTCTCTCCCTTCCTCTCTGTAAAAAATCAATAAAATATATTAAAACAAAACAAAACAAAACAAAAACAGGAAAAAGCTCCACCTTTGAATCTGCTATTTAACTCCTTAACAAAATTAATTTATTGAGTACTATATCTTACTAGTACACTTCCATCTAAATTTTAAATGAATCTTACATTTAAAGCACAGGGCTCTGTTTAGAACAGAATATCACTGCTACTTTTTAAATCATGTGATGCAACCTAGATACTTTGATCCACATCAATTCCAAAATCCCTAATCATGGAGTGCCCCAACACAGAAAACTTTCAGAAACATGTGGAAACATTTTGGGTTACTACCATGACTGAAGAAATTTAATGGAATTCAGTGAATGGGATTAAGAATATTAAGTCATCACTAGTCCTACACAACAAAGAATTATTCTACCCTAAATGCCAATGATTATGAGCTGGAGGAAGCAAAAACAAAAAAGGAACAAAAGTGAGAGATCATTAGGAGAGGCAGAGAAACAGATTAAGAGGTCATGCTTTGAATCAGGCAGGCTAAGGCTCAAACTCCTGCCCCACAGCATGGCGAAGGGCATCCTTGAGCAAGTTACTCAGTCTCTTTTGGCTTCTGTTTTCTCATCTGTAAGGAATTTTATAATAGCACCCACCGTACTCCATATGATTTTTTGAAGTAAAAAAAAAAAAAAAAAAAAGATCATGTCCAGCAGATTATCAGGATCTCTCACTAAATGTTGACTATTAATTTGTCTTGAAAAGCTCTCTGCTGTTATCATTAAAAAACCAGTTCCTGCCTCTCTTCTGCCTTTAGCACAAAAATGTAATGTAATGCCTTCTTATTTCCCATCTGGCACTGTAAAATGTCACCACCGTGGCGTCTATCACTGCTTAGGCAGCACATTATTCTTGACTCTCCTTTGCATATCCTTTTTTTCCACTTGTTCTTATTTTTCATGAATTAACCAACATACTTACCACCCTTTGCTCCGCTATCAGAATAGCTGTTGCTGTTTTTAGAGCCTTTGGAGTGAGTCCCCAGGAAGACGCTTGCAGACTTGTTTTTTTGGGTATAAAAAGTCAACACCTCCTCCAGCTCAGCCTCACTGAAACGAGGAGAGAAAGGATGGTTAGAAAACCTTCCCACCAGATTTTATTAAGAAATGGAGTAAGCTGGAGAATGGGAAAATGAAAAGATAAGCTGAACACTCGTGACTAATAAATGGTTAAGCACAATATAAGTAAAGCAATCTAAAATTTTTAAGCTTTATTCTTTCCACAAATTTTCTAGATCTGCACTGTCCAACATCCACCTGACCAGCAGCCTGTTTCCTATGGCTCCCAATTAAGCATGGCTTTTATATTTTTAAAGAATATGCTCTAAAGACTCCATGCAGCCTTCTTTTCTGGCCCTTTACAGTCCACCCCACTTCAGGGTAATTGAGGTATACTCACTAAAAGAGCCACTTGACATTTGGTCTATATCAGCACTAAGGAGACCCACCCATCACCATAGAAGAGTTCCCTGACCACCTATATAATGAAGGAGAGCAAACTAGGTGTTCTCTAGGTCACTTCCAATATTGAAATAAAATTCACCTTCGGAATACCCACAAAATGAAAGTACGTATAAGGAAACAGACGAAAGCCCTTAAGATTCTTCCAGTACATATGTTATACACAGATTTTGTAACATCTAGAGCAGCCTCTCAATGGCTTTTTTGCATTTTCCCCCCTCGAGCCTGGCTATGTTCCAGATAAGAAGCCTTCAAATGAGCGAAATATTCCGGCATTCTTTCAAAGAACCTATATCCCATCTTCAGCACACACTGAAATGACAACCTAAGAAATGGCATCTATGAATTTCAGGGTGAGCCTTAAGGTCTCTGAAGTAGCACAAGATAAAGGCTGGTGTAACTACCAAAGGCCTAGCGCGGAGGCCGCCTCTGCCTGTCAGTGTTTTAGTTGGCTTTCACAGGTTACTGACAGGGAACGGCGAAGGTTGGTCAAAATACAGGCTTGCTTTATACCTCATATCTTATCCTCTGCCCACTTCATAATTTATGTTTCCCTGCCTGGCTCCTGCAGGAGTTTGAATTCAACAACCCTGACAAAGGCATCCATGTACCACCCAAGCATAATAAAGCACCTATTCCCACAATTAGTATTTAGTCCACAATCAGTAGTAAATATACTTTACCTCCAAGTCTATATCCCAGCTAATAGTATATATAACTCAATTTGACTCCCAAGTGAGGTCTAGTCGTGGAATATACATCACTTGTTTTTTCTTTTCTTTTCTTATATTTTAGGGATTTTTAAAATCCCTAGGAGGAACTAGAAATTAAAATTTTTAATTTAAAAGAACCATTTTCTGAGCATAATCTAGTGTTTTTTCTTCTCTAGTTTTATAATATTGATGTGACAAACTGTTCCTTGCTTTGTTTCTATACCTGCTTTATCAATCATATTACTCAATACCCAAGAATGTCAACAAAATAACTACAAGATTATGAACTCTTAAAAAATGAAGTGTTTGCTATGTGTTTAACTTAAGCACATGACATTGAGGCTATGATTAAGTCTACACAAGGCATTAAACACAGACCATACCATGCTGGTGATTGATAAACCACCACCTGATTTAACTTCACAAATCAACTGAGAGTTGATTTTTCTACTGCTTTTCTCCCTACTGTGTCTTTGATGGTTGAAAACTAATTAGTGGGGTTATACGGATGTTTTATCTTTTATTTAAGTGGTTTTAAAGAAGTCTGTTTTGTTTTAGACAAAGGCCTTTAAGTACAAATTAAACACAATATAAATACCTTTGTTACCTCTTCCTTTGGAAACACATTGTAAATGGACAAAATGGCCTGCTAATTTATATCAAGATAGAGAGCCAAATGCTAAAATTTTCAATCCCTAAAGACTAACCCTAAGCATGAAGGACTTGTTCTATTTTATATAAATTAGGCGTAACCTTCACAGTGCTGAGAAACTGCCAATTCCTCAACCCACTCAATGTAGGCAAAATTTGGTCATCTCTCTGCTTCAGTAGGCCAGGGATAAATTCAGATCCAGTAAACACTAGAAGCTTCTAACTTCAACTTTCCAAAGGGCTCTCTCAGCACTCTGAGTGATGTGTACTTTGAAGGCTGTCTAGAAATACAGCCCAGATAACCAGCAGCAGTGTTATGATAAACTAAACCATGACAACAGCAACATAACTGGCTGAGATATGGAGAGGCCAAGCCTAAGAAACTCTTTTTTTTCCTTCTAAGAGAGATTTTATTCACATCCATATGTTAGGAACAAGGGAATGTTGGGAATTCAATGGGGAGTATGGAAGATGGAATAAGACATTTTCAATTCTTCAAAAATGTCTTCTACCTTGCTTGTTTGATGAACTCCTGAAAATTTTCTGCATTCACCCCATCTTCCTCTTCTTCCTCAAGTTTCTTCTTGGATCTCTTTTCAGCCATCTGTTCTGTTTCCTACCCAGTCCCCAACCCCCACAGAAAAACAACAAGATAAAACTGACTCCTGATAAATGCAAATTTCATCATCTGGTTTCACAGCTTAGTAAAGACATTTAATTCCTCTATGGTCTTCTGCCACACATCGATATGAGACAATGCTTTCTGCCATTATTTCATGAAACACTGCAATTTCCAAATAAAAATTGCAGAATAAATGTAAATTGTTATTATGTTTTTACTTTCTATTCACAGAGCCCAATGAGAAAAGGGCTTTTCATAACATTTTACCAACGTCTGTGGCTATACTTACAGCTTCAACAATATAACAGAGACTGCATTTTGTTACAATTAGGGAGAAGAAAAATAGGTCTTTGGAGATATTCCCTATATCAACCAGCACCCAAACTGAATAAATCCTTCGTTTATACAAGACATACCAAAATTCTGAACAGATCTGGAAAAAATTGTGAGCTATGGATTCAGTTATGTTAATGTTCTGCCAATCATTCCACGAATCTTTTAAAATGCCATTTAGATTTTCAGGCCTCAGCTTTTCCTTTTGTAAAAAGACCATATGTTTTATAAGGGAAAAAAAAAAGGTATTTCTAAAGCATTCTGAGACCCTTGGATAAAAGATGCTTTACAAAGTAATCTAACCAAATAATGTATTTCCTGGGCTTCACTGTAAAATGATGCCACTGGTTAAATGTTCTAGAGAACAAAGTATAACTCTCTCAGGAAAGAAGACTGTAGATATATTAAATACACAGTTCAAATTACCTCTGAAATAGTCATTTCACTACTGTCTACAGGCACCATCAGGACAATGCAAATTCACACAGCCCAGGAGTTATCTCAGGTGCAACAGTGCTCAAAAGGACTATACCTCGTGATAAGAGTTAACTATGGCCACTGGGGCCTCAGAAGTAATAAATAAGTAGCCTTTCAACCCACCTAGGTTAAGGAATGAGGCCCTGCTCCCTGTAATGGCCAAACATGGGATAATGAGGCCAGAGAAGATAAGAAGGACCTCGCCAGCCAGTAGGAAAGAGGCTTCCAGCCTGTTTCTGACGGTGCGCGGTAATCTAAAGCAAAGGCTAACAGATAAACCACCTACCTTGTTGTACACGATGATAAAGTCACCCAGCTGATGGGCCAGGATTCGCCTGCGTTCCAGAAGTGCCAGTCGTCGGCTGGGTAACACCATCCTCAGTGAGTGCTGGAGGTTACCTGATGCTCGCTTGAGGAAACGAACCACTAGCTCCTAAGAATTAAGAGTCATTGTGGAGGCAAAGCAGGGATTGTGCTAAGCAACAGAAGACAAGCTATCAAGAGATTATACAACAGAGAAGTGAAAAAAGGCAAACTATACATTTCAATAAATAAGCAAACATACTAGGTATAGGAAGGATACATAAAGACATAAAACAAAGGAAATGCATTCTCTTCCCTTAATATGCTGGCAATTAGAAAATCAAAAATTATGCAATAAATAGCTGTAAAACTACCATAATTCATATACAAATAGTATTATAACAATTTAAAGTGCATATTTCACTTCTAATAGGGTGAAAAGAGAAAGCTATTTAGGGAAAGTTGTGGAAACAAAACCATGAGAGCAGATGAAAATACCAAAGGTGAGAAGATAAAGAATACAGAAATAGTCATGCTTAGAGATAAGTGGGGGAAGGGGAAGGATCAGAAAAACAACCTAAAAACTACCCAGATCATACATACAACCCCACGGGAGAAACATCATAAATGTAGAAAGAAACCCAAGAGAAAACAGTGTCATGGAAGTTGAGGGAGGAAAGGGTCCCAGGCCCAAAGCTTCCAAGAGGCTGGAGCTGGAAAGAACCACAAGCCGTGGCCCTGGATGGAGCTGTATGAAATAATACCAAAACCATACTTTCAGCAGAGAAAGGGGAACAGAGGGAAAGGGAACAGAGGGGAAAAAAGAGCTGTTACTATGCTTGAAAGGTGATGTGTTTTTCCTGTCCTGAGGATAAGAGAGTCTTTAGAATTAAGGATTGGCAAGCAGGGCACAGTGGAAGGTCATTAAGGGGAAGAATGAATGCATCTCACTTGAATGGAAGAATGGATTCTGAAATCTGAATACACAACAATCAGATCATTCATAACATCATAGATGCTTCAAAGAAAGATTTTGCAAGGCCACACGCCTTAAAGATTGTTGTTCCTTCCCTCCTCTGCCAAATGCAATAAAATTGCCTTAAGATGACAGATGTTGGAACTGTATATTGATGTGCCTTCTGTGAGTTATGTGATAAAGAATCTCTAACTCTAACCTGGATCAGAGAGACAATTCTACACCTACCTTCCTCATAAACAAGACCACTGCCACAATCCTCAGGGAATGGGTGAGGGTTTGTTTCCTAGATATATTTTCAAAAATAAATTCACAGAACTGGTATTAAGTTTTGCAGTGATGATCCCAAATATTCTTGTAAAAAGTACTGTAGAAATCCTGTGTGAATTCCAAGCTAATAGTTGAGTGGTTATGCTCTTCTGAGCTATTTTTTCTTCTTGGTTTTATTTTTTTCTATTTGATTTTGGTTCATTGTCCTTTGGTGCCAATTTATTCCAGTATAAAGAAATCACTTCATAACTAGAGGGTTGGATTTCATAGCTCTACTCTGCTCCCTGTACTATAGGGTGGTTTAAGCTGTTATATTAAAACATTATTTTTTCACAGTGGAGCAGACAAACTGACTCTCAAAAAGGCAGTTTCAATTTTCCACTTGGAAAGAGCAGAGCTAACATTTTCCACTGATGGCTGAGAGATTATTCACAACACACAGGGTTTTATCTCTGGGTTACAGTAGCTACTTTATTTTTTTTATTTTTATTTTTTTAAATATATTTTATTGATTTTGTACAGAGAGGAAGGGAGAGAGATAGAGAGTTAGAAACATCGATGAAAGAGAGTCATCGATCAGCTGCCTCTTGCACACCCCCTACTGGGGATATGCCCGCAACCAAGGTACATGTCCTTGACTGGAATCGAACCCGGGACCCTTCAGTCCCCAAGCTGACGCTCTATCCATTGAGCCAAACCGGTTTCGGCTGCAGTAGCTACTTTAAATTCACAAGTTATTTTCTGAGACAGCCATCATGTTTGTATAATAAGCTGGGCATACTGTATGCCTCTTGAATGTGGACAACTGGACATTACAGTATGGACACCAGTGACTGGACAAAGGATGCAACTTTCTAAGTCTCAAAGGTCCCTCTCTTTTTGGTGACACATCCCTGTGGTTAAAATGGCTACGGAAGGGCTGTAGCTTCTTCCATAAACATTGACTTTGCCAAAGAAATTTAAGTTCATTCTGATCCAAAAGGAAAAATCTTGCTAGAATATTAAAATCTAGGCATGTTCAAATGACTGATACACAGTAAAAATTATTACGTTTGTTTCCAGTAATCTAAGAATTTTATAAAGTTACAACTAGCAAAGAAAAAATGTTAAAATGGAGGAAGTTTCACTCTCAGAGGGCCTATGATAAAGTGTTAACTTTCAAAGAGCTAACTTGACACCTCAGGACAGAAAAATAAACGCCTATGACTCATGGAAACAATGGAAGAGCAAATAATGTACCATTGTAACTTCCGGGTTCAAGTTCCAGTTTACCACATACAAGCTGTGGGACAGACAACAGGCAAGTTATCTTCCTTCTCTAGGTCTTTGTTTCCTCATCTATAAAATGGGGATGGTAGTGCCTCCCTCAGAGAGTTAATAAAACAAACTTCCTTGAGAAAATATTCTAATTGTTATTCTTTTCGAGGGCTTTGCACAGGACCTGGCATCTACTCAGCAATTTCCATTTTTGGAACGAAATAAATTGATGTCCCCAACACATAAGTATGATGAATATGGCCCCATAACAAAGACTTACTTCACATTAAAGTAAGAGAAATCTATACAATAGATCTGAAATCATTCATTGACCAGAAGAATATATTGCTCTTTACCGTAGTAGAAAAAAAAGGGAGGGGAGAGAGAAAGAAAAGGAAAAAAAAAGTTCCAGCAGAAGAGCCTCACCATCTGTTCATCTTCCTTGGCAGCCCAACTGGCACTGAACGTTTGACCTCCGCTGTCTTTCATCAGGCGAATTTGGACATGCTGGAGATAGGCAGAGAATGCTATTCGGGCCTGCACTTTGCTATAGAAATCCAAAACAGCACACCGTTATGAGGCAGAATGGTAAGCCTAGCAAATGTGTACTTGCCTCTCTCAAAGTGGCCCTTGAGTCTCCTTCTAGAAGGATGGTTAAGAAAAATAAAGCCCATAAACCATATAGTCGCTGAATAAAGGTTCCTTCTAAAACAGTACATGAGATTTTTTTCTATTAAAAGAATTAGAAATGGAGAATCCTATTTATTTTCTCATTATTTCCACAAGGAAAACTCAAACAATAATAGAAAATCAGGTTTCCTACATACATATGTATCTTTGAACTTTTTAAACAACTTCCTTGGGGAATGGACAGGAAAAATATTGACTCTTCACCAGAGCCTTTGTATTAATGTAGAAAAGTTTTTCTGCCCCCAAGACCCATAAGAACATACTTACCAGTTAGTGCAAAAGTATGGCTTTTGCTATGGCAACTAATATTTCTGGTGTGCAAAAGCCTCCAAAGCAGAAATAGATAAATCCTACAAAGGAACTTTTGAGACCAAATTTTAAGATCATGCTTTTCTCAACTACGAGACGAGAGTGGCAGAGGCCCAGAACAAATGAGTGAGGGCCAACAGAGTTTGGCATGGACAGGCTAGGACAAGCCCAGATGTTCAGTGGGAAAGAGAAATCCTCGCATGCAGTACAAAACTCCTCAGCGACATTGCCGAAGAACCCACCGACTGCTGACTGGTGGTCTCGGTAAGAACCCAGGAAATCTGATAAGTACAGCGTGGCAGCCAGAGGAACCAGAGAGACACTGATGATTTTCACTGCGGCGGCTAATTGCAGCAACTCTGTTTTCTTTCAGGGGAGATTTTGGTTACTTCAGCTGATCGGCCTTCTGACACTCTAGCCAAAATGACATCAGTGAAGCTTGGGGCCCAACACAAACTTTGTTTACAATCCTCACACATGCAATCACTGAGTGCTTTCTACTCACTGTTCCTCCAAGGCTGAGATGAGGGGCTTGTCCAGAGTACACTGGAAATCCCAAGAGGGTCTAGGTTTAGCTTTACATGTGTGTGTTGGAGGGACTGGAGGGGAAGGGAGTCAAGTTGAGGAGTAGATTTGCTTTGGAGAGTTTAATACATAAGATCTTCAGAGCATGAAATATAAGAAAGGCTATATCTTTGTTATTAATAGGGATAGTCTATGGGAGTATAATATGACTTTGGAAAAAATAAATTTATATTTCCGAGTGTTTCTCAATAAAGACAACAATTATATTCTTGTCCACCTGGGGACCATATGTCACTTTCCCCTCAACCATTCCTATAGCTTTACCTCCACAACAAATTCCTTTCAAATCAAAGTAAATCAATTTTGGTCAATGAATTCACCTGCAATATAATGAACTAGAAATAGCATGTGTCAGACACCTCCAAATTTAGCAGAATACCCAGTTGTATTGATTAGTCTTTTTTAAAAAAAAAATATATTTTATTGATTTTGTACAGAGAAGAAGGGAGAGAGATAGAGAATTAGAAACATCGATGAGAGAGAGTCATCGATCAGCTGCCTCTTGCACACCCCCTACTGGAGATATGCCCGCAACCAAGGTACATGCCCTTGACCGGAATCGAACCCGGGATCCTTCAGTCCCCAAGCCAACGCTCTATTCATTGAGCCAAACCAGTCTCGGCTGATTAGTCTTTTAATGTTAAAACATGAAGGTCTTTGGATAAGGGAATTATTGCTTAGAAGTTAAGATTTCAATTATTTTGTTAAAAATCATTGTTGAAAATCAAATGAACAAGTACTAAGTTTTCTGCCCTTGTTAAAGAGATCAGTAGGATGTTAATCCTGAGTTTGCCCCTAAGGTATTAGATACATTTGTTAGCTAGTCATTTGAAACAAACAAACAAAAAGATAAAAGAATGAAAAAATGATTTACACCAAAAAAAAAAAACCCACAAAAAACAAAAGCCTATGTGGATCCTCAGTACAAAAAATAGTTCTGGCTAGTTCTGCTCAATTGTTAGAGCATCAGCCTGTGGATTGAAGGGTCACGGGTTCAATTCCAAGCAAGGGCACTCACCTCGGTTGCAGGTTCAATCCCTGCCCCCCCTGGTGCTCCTGCAGAAGGCAACCAATCCATGTGTCTCTCTCATGTTTCCCTCTCTCTTTCTCTCTCTTCTCTTACTCTATCTTTTCCCCCTCTTCCTTCCCTTCTACTCTCTCTAAAAATCGCTGGGGTAGGGGAGAGAACCCTCACTCCTTGGGTAAAGATTAAAAAAACTATCAACATAGGAAATGTTATCAAGATGTGAAAGTCTTATCAGATTAAATATATACATATAACTAGGGGGCTGCGGCCTGGAGTCTTGAATCCTTGCCATGGACCCCGCCCAGATTCCCAGTAGCCACTCTGATGCCCCATGGAATGATGGGCAACTCCAGAAAATAGTCTGAAAACCACTAATTTATATGAATGCACACTGCAATTACAAGTTTACTGGCTGAAAGTGAGGTCCATAAGATTTATGAAGAAATAATTATATCCAGAATGTCATTGCTGGAAAGGACCTTAGACTATAGTCCAGTGGTTTTGAAAAGTTCTATTTCAATTTTCCCCCAGCAGAAAGCACAGTTTGAAAACACTTGTCTAACCCCATTCTCTGGCCTAATAGAAAAGGAAACTGAGGCGTGGAAAAGCCATGATCACACCTCTAGCTGGTAAGCACTAAAGCCAGAGCCCAGGTCTCCTAACCAAGTTCAGTGTGCTCTTTACTAATGAAACTATTCTCATTTTCCAAACCTTAATTCTATCCCCCCATTTCCCAAACCCCAATATCGCTCTCCACTCCTGCAGTACTAGTATAACAACTGACCACTAACTTAGAAAATAAATACCTAAACTTCCTTCTCCTTTAACTTCTAACCACTGCATTCATCCCATAGTGCTTCCATTCTGACTTACAGGAAGAAGATACCCCTCCATTAGCCTCTGCCACCTTCCTTTAGAACCCTTTTCTATCAATATAGCCATTTCTGCATCCCTAATCCTCCTCCCATAAAATCCTTCCCTTAGTCTATAGATAAGCTCTAGAATCCCTACTAGAAAAAAATTTTTAAATCCTTTTTCTTGGCTTGCTCTCTCACATGCATCCTCACCTTCCTTTCGTTGCCAAATCTTCAGAAAAAGTTATTTCACAATTGCTTTTTTATTTCCTTAAATCACACTTTCTCTTCTATCCACTCTCTATCCATCCCTGGTCATAAATGCAGGCATCTCTTTTCACTCCCATCCTAACTTGGGCTGTCTGAGGCACTCTACAGCTTGAAACTCTTATAGCCTTTACCATCCCACACCCTCCCAGTTCTTTGCCTAACTCTCTGCTATTTCTTGTCTCTTTACTAGTAAACATTGGTTTTCCCAGGGCTCAGTTTTCTTCCCTTTCCCGTTGTCTTTGCTTGCTGAACTAAACTGAATTGGACAAGCACATCCACTCTGAAGTTGTTAACTATCAACTATACATTTCTGTTGACCTCTGACCTTCAAAGCTATATTTTCTATCTACTGAACATCCTCATCCTGGAGCACTTTCACCGCACTGTGTCCCAAATAAAACGTTACTTGAATCATCAACTATGCTCCTTATCCTGACTGATGGCATCACTAAGTTGCCAAATTTGGAAAAGTCAGTCTCTCTGGAGTTCTTACATCTATAGAGACCAAGCTCTGACAATTTTAACTTGCAAATTTAATTAAGCCCATCCCATTCCCTCCATTCCTCTGGTCAAGGCCTTTATCGTCCTGGCTTTGGACTACTGTTAACAGCCCCAAAACTTCCCGCTCTACCTTCAGTTCCTCTCCCACAGTGCAATCAGAATTTATTTTCTAAATTAAGATCTGACCACATCATTTATCTGCTTAGAAATTAGCATTTAAAAATCAAGGCTCCTCTTTGTCTCATTTCTTACAATATCCTTCTCTCCACTTCAATATCCTTAACTCCACTTCACATGACTTTCCTCCTCATCATCATTCAGACTCAACTCAAAAGTTACCTCTTTGTGTCCAAACACCAATCTAATGGAACCACACTAACACTAGACCCTGTTTTGTTGTCCTTATAGCACCTCCTACTACTGCCTAAGAGTACCCTGCCTCTTTGTCTACTGCCAGCCTTCCCCACTAGAGTAAGCTCCAGGAGCCTGTCTTGGTCTCTCTCCATGGTAATTCTATGCAGCCTAGCACAATTCCCAGCACAGAGCAGGTACTCAGCAAACACTGCTGAAGGACTGAATGAATTTTCTATCACACCTCTGTGTCTTTATTTCTTCTATTAGCACTTCCACACTTAGTTGGTATTTCCCAAACCTCCTGAAATCCTACTCATTATTCAAAGCCTGGTTCAAATATTGCCTCCTCCCTAATGTCTCTCTAACCTTCCCAAGCAAGACTAATCAGTCCTTTCACTGTGTCCTAAGAGGACTTAATCCATGTTGGGGTCGTAGCCTCTGCTCTTTAAGTGTCTCCATACTGAATCATGAGCTGCTTGAGCTCCTTGTGTTCTTAGTGCTAACACTAAAACCCAACAAGTATTTGTCCAGCCAATGAAACCTGGATTTGTATCATAGCTTTATATCTTGGACAAGCCACTTCTCTAAGACTCAGTTTCATTAATACTATCATATCACAGTCATTACTTCACAGGGCTACTGTGAATAAGAGATGAAAATGGCTCTAAAGCCACCAGCACGGCACCTGGTACACAATACAAGTTAGCTGTTACCAGTTTTACTATTATAATTACAAAGGGTACATACCTAAGATTGCCATTCTCTTGCAGAATCTGCATCAGGTTAAATTTAGGCTCTGGTTCCTGAGTGTCAATTTTGCAGCACTGTTCGCCTTTATTAGTCCATTCGGAAACTTTCATGGCATTTTCTTTGGGTGAATTTTCTACCGTTGTGCTCAATGAGGACGTGTATTTGGCTTGATTTTCTCCAAGGGACCCTGCAAACTCTTCCTGGGAAGCTTCCGGTTCTTCATCTTCATTTTCTAATATAACTTCTTCCTCCTCTTCACTCTCTGTCTCAGTTTTAACATTCATTTCAGCTTGTTGAGTAATCACTAAATGCGAAGAATCACTAATGTTGCTGAAAAAAGGATTAAAATTTCCTCTCTCCCAATACCTTCCTTTTATCTTTTTAGTAAAAACCCATAACTAACACACAAATTAACAGCATGCATACATCACTCTCCAATCTTATATATTCTAAAAGCTTAGTAATGACTTTCAGTAGTTGATGTCTCTCATCATAATACCAATGATTCTCTCACAACTTAAGGCAAAATAAGATCTTAGAAATCTCTTAGAGTAGGGGTGTCGAACTCAATCAGAGAAGGGGCCAAAATCTAAAATCCAGCCTAAATCACGGGCCGAATGGTTTACTGAACAGTCATAAACTGTCATTGTGATGGAAACGCAGCGGAGTGCAGTGATGACAGCGCGGTGCGGGCCACAATGCAAGGCCTGGCAGGACAGATTTGGCCCGCGGGCCTTGTGTTTGACACATGTGTCTTAGAGTGTGTTAGAGGTTTCTGAAGGGTACCTTTCATGAAGGTACAAAGAGCAGGGAATAGCTTTCTCTCCTAAGTTTATTCTTTATCCTTCTCCTTCACTGCTTTGGAAGGTCTATGGTAACAAGGACCAAATCTTTTTTATTCACCAATGAAACCTCAGGGACTAATGTGCCTAAACCAGCTGCTTACCAAATGAGGGGAGGAGGGAAAAAAGAAAGTCAGTCAGTGACAAATGGATATGGAAGCATCTGGGAGAGAAAGAAGTTCCGCTTTGTCTGTCTGGGTTTAAAATATTTACAGCATTCAACAATGTCAATGAATAAACAGGACTTAATATGTAATCATGATAAAAACAGAACAATAATGCTCAGGCTTCTATTAAACTTAAGCTAATGCTAATTAACTTTCTAAAGTATCAGATAATACTAAATGATGCTGAAATACAAGCAAAAACCTAAATGTGTGTGCTTCTCATGTTCAATACAAATGTTATAGAAGACTTAAAAACATAATCATTTTGAAATTCAGTTTCAGAGAAAAAGGACTATCCAAAAAACTAAGTATATGTGATCAGGACGGTTCAGGTTCATGGTGCAGTAAGAAGCTGATTAAATGAGTCAGGCAGGGCCAGGTACTGGACTTTGGTGAAAGCTCTCCAGCACATACCTGGGTATTTTGTCCTCGACCTCAATTTCCCACTGCGTCGTCTACGTTTTCGCACTTCCAAAGACAGGAGCTTCCTCTCATACAGAGCAGCATGCAGCCTGGCTTTTGAATTCATACTCTCTACCTTCAATTCCGGTGCACCATCAGTCATTACTCTATGGGGGAAAAAAGCCTTCAGAAAATTCCCTCCTTTGTTCTAAGGCTAAGCTTGACAGAAATCTGTAATGGTGATAGACTGGGCACACTTGGTAAGTAACTCTAATGAATTCTAAAAGGTCTGACAGATGAATTGAAATGCTGAAATCTACATTAAAACTTCCCTAATGGCCTGTCTGAATTTTTTAAATATTCTGAACAAAAATATATCTGAAGATAATGTTTAAGTATTTTTAGATATTCAGTAATACTGGCTATTTATTGCAGAGATCAGAAAATGCTACCCAATACTTTATACCTTAAAAACGACTGGGAGATACTGGTAACATTTTAACTCTCAGGCTAGGTGGTGGCTAGAGGTGTTTATTTTGTTAGTCATTGTAACTTAGAATTATACAAATATTGTTTTGACTACATCATATTCAATAAATATAGCAGAGGTGAGATGGGGGAGGGATAGCTGATATTTATGAATATGGTAGCACAGAGCTGACTGAGACTCGCAGGGGAAGGATCTTGGTAAAGTCACCAGGACCTTACGACACTCCAAGTCTCAAGCATTCCTACGTGAGGAGCTCCTCCCTTAGGACCTATTTCATTAAGGGAGTAGGTGGGGAGAAGGGGCAGGGGCACTTCAGGTGTTGAGTACAGGTCAGAAGTTAGTCAGAGGCACAGAGAAGGGCAGACACAGATGCAGGACAAGGCCAAATTCAATCAGCTCATGAGTGGGAAATGGGATGTGGAATGAAGACCACAGCAGCTACAATAGGCATTAAAATAAATCACAAATTAAAGAAGTGACAGGTATCAGATCCAATCCAGACAAGGACCAAGTAAAGTACAAGGTAGCAGGGATAACTAAAGAGAAAAAGGGTTCTTGGTCATTGGGCCAGAAAAGAATTCTCCGTGTTAGTGTCTGAAGGCAGGCAGCTTTGAACTTGCCCTCTTTAACTCTCTAAAAATCAAAGTGGATTCTCTCTGAGGTCAAAGAATCATCTTCATTCCTTTGGAAGCTTTTGGTCTCTGAGCTCGATGAAAAGGCTGTGTCTTTTAGGACTTGGAGAGATTTCTGGGTGGATGAAAAGAATAGTAAATCTTTTGGAAGCCTCCTCTTTAGAGGAGAAAATTGAGTCAAGAACAGGGAAGGTCCTGACATCAAGGGCAGAAACGGGAAGCAAAATTTAAAAATGATAGTCCCAACTGAACACTGTTCCACCCTCCCTTGTATACACATACATATATTTGTGAAAATAGACGTTTTAGGCAAG
Source organism: Pipistrellus kuhlii (assembly GCF_014108245.1). Classification (NCBI taxonomy): domain Eukaryota; kingdom Metazoa; phylum Chordata; class Mammalia; order Chiroptera; family Vespertilionidae; genus Pipistrellus; species Pipistrellus kuhlii. Next base: position 11,104,076 of record NW_023425404.1, read on the forward strand.
TAATTAATAAAGAAAACAGAACAAATCTGATATTTTAAAGTCTCACTTTAGTCCTATGCATTAGCCTTTTTACATACAAAGGGATTCTATTTGTTAATATTCTTTTAAGAAATTATGCATCTAGCCTGGCTATTTGCGGTTCAGTGGTTGAGTGTCAACCTATGAACCAGGAGAAATATGTTAATTCCTAAATATTTGGAGATTTTTTTTTTCTATTGTTACTGGTATCTAATCTCCTTGTGGTCCAGGAACATACTCTATCTGCCTTTAATCCTTTTAAGTATATTCGGATTTGTTTCATGCTACAACATAGGGTCTCTAACACCACCTTTCATTTGCTTATGCCTCTATATCACATAGAAAACCCTAATGATGGCCAAGCCATATAAAATGAGTGGCAAAAAATGGACAAAGGGCAGAACTCACTGATTTTTAAATATTCTCGTTGTTTAAGATTTTATCTTTTGTTCTTTTTTGTTTTGTTTTGTTGTTATTTTTCTAATTTCAAAATTGATAGCATATACTCTAGGAAGCATATTCCTTGACTGAAAACTGGAAAAAACTTACAAACTAAGTATGACTTTTATTTAGAAATAAACTACAAACTTGAATTGTTTTCCTTTAATTAAATGGCAATCATTAGTTTTCCTTTTGAAAAATATGTTTTTATTGATTTCAGAGAAGGGGAGATAGAAACATCAATAATGAGAATCATTGATCAGCTACCTCCTGTATGCCCCACACTGGGGATCTAGCCCAAAACCCAGGCTAGTGCCCTGACCAGGAATGGAACCATGACCTCCTGGTCCAACCACTGAACCATGCCAGATAGGCAGTTTTCCCTTAAAAATAAAAAATTAGACTTATGCTTTAAAAGATTTGAGTGAGAGACCAAGTTTACCTTCATTCTTAAATGTAGAACCAAATGCTAGATATAGAACAGCGGTTGCCAACCTATGATCTGTGGACCACTCGTGGTCCATGAGGTCCAAAAGGTTGGTGAGCACTGATACAGAATGTTTCTTATTGTTCTCATTTTGCTTTTTAAAAATATATAAAGCAAAGGGGATGTATGTGATGTCTGAAACCAGAGGGTGTGAGTTTAGGTTGAAGAGTTTTACTGTAATTGGAGTCTTCAGTTGGATAAGGCCATCCTCAGCTCTTCCTGTAAGACCTTTCTTACCAAAGTGAGCAGCCATGGGTATCATGCATATTTTTACTTTCATGGCAAATTGGAAGTAGTTCTATTCAGTCCCATAAGGCTCAGAGCTGTATGCCCAGGTATGTCAAAGACAAAACTTAACCTCTTATTTGAATCTAGCAGGAATAGTCTTGAAATCTCATTGATATTTTGGTCTCTCTTACATAGCCAAAGAAGAATATTATTATCAGTTGAATGATATACCTGTAGTTATAAGCAAGCACATAAATCTCAAACTTAGTTTGTAAAAAATTGCTACAGAATGTTTCGATAGAAAACATTTTCATGTTACTCAAGCTGAGCCAAATTGAAAATGGTTATATGAAGTATCATGCATATTTAGTCTGTGCATGATCACATATTACACACATGGAAAAAATTGCTCAACTTTTAAAAATCAGTTACCGTGTTCTTCCTGTCAATATGCTTCTTCTTGGGTTTCCCCTGCAAAAGTAGAAAGGACAAGTGGGTTAGAACACGCTGCGGATATTCTGAGTTCACACACACACACACACACTTGAAATTTTTTTATTGTAGAGATTCAACATGAAATTATGCCAGGGAAGACATGTTGAGGGAGCAGAGAGATGACTGAGAACATGCCCAGAAAAGAACAGAGTACCCGGAGCTTGAGGGAGGATAAAAAAACAAAAGGGATAGAACAAATGAATTCTAGAGAAAAATCCTAACAATTACTTACAGGTGTATATCTAGTCACAAGTCAAGTCACATTATTCTTCACAACAATCATGTGCAGAAGGTTATTAGCCCCATTTCTAAAAAGACCATTTTATGACATGCCCTAGGTCAGAGTTTAATAGGCTTAACTTTGAACCCAGGGCTTAGGTTTCACACTCCAGGACTCGTTATAACTGAACTGTATTAAGAAAAGAAACCAATCTCCATTTCTATGAGGTCCAAAGAGCTGATCAAGAGAAAGAGATTTTCCACAAATGATGCTCTCCATCACTTGTTGGGCTCTAACCAAAGGAGGTGAATGCCATTCATATTAAACTTTTGTTTTTTCCTTTAAAAGATTTTTCTCCTCATTCAATTTCCTTTCACCTAACACTCTTTTCTTAAATTTCCCGTTTTACTTGTACTCATTTGTGAATGTGTATATGTAGCTTAATACAATTTTATCACTGTGCAAGTTCATGTACCCATTTGCCAGGTAAGATACTGAACGATTCCATTACCTTAAAGATCCCGTGTTACTCTTTCATGACAAGACACTGCTTACCTCCCTTTAATCTGTTCTCTATTCTAAAATTATATCATTTCAAAATGTTATATAAATGGAATTACACAATGTGTAATCTTTGATATTGTATGGGTTTTTAAGACACAAATGCAATCAATATCAAGATTTTCTATCTATAAAAAATCAAGCGAAAAGTTTGTCTTCACCAAAATGTTGTCTTTTCCTTCCCATGTCTTCTATTCAAGCTAATGTCCTCATATTGTCTTACTGTCATCAGAAAGTCTCAAGATTATTTTAACTTTCCCATCATATAATGTTTTTTTCCCCACAATTTGCAATCATTGCTTCATATTACCATCACTATGCAGTTTTTCAGTAAATACTAGTACTTCAGAGTTTTCGGGTAGGGCCAGGAGATAAACACAGGTGTTATTAATATGAAAGGGTTAAAAATACTATCATAATGTATGAAAGTATTTAAGATACTGTTTGCAAGGCAGGGTGGGTAGGTGAGGTAGGAGTAGAGGGCAAGAAAGCGACAAAATTAACCTATAAGAAATGATTAGAGAATTAGTATGAAAGTAGTTCTGACAGTAATACAATAGAATCTGCAAGAGGAAAAACATCAATTCAAATAAGAGAGAAGAGACTTATTGGAAGATGTTAGGGCTTGCAATAAATACAATTTCAATTCTTCAATTTTTTCCAAAGCATGTTTTTGTATGTGGAGTAGATTCTTGATACTGACAAAAGATGAACATAACAAAGTACTTACTCATAAAAGTCAACTTATAAAGTAGACAGACTAGTTAGAAAACAAGCAATTATAATATAACTAGAGGCCCAGTGCAAAAAACTCATTCATAAGTGTGTGTGTGTGTGTGTGTGTGAGCTCCGCCTGCACCCTCTCGAAATCCAGGACCCCTCGGGGGATGTCTGACTGCCTCAGGGGTTCTGGCCTAAACCAACAGTCACACATACCTCTCACAATCTGGGACCACTGGCTCCTGACCGCTCTCCTGCCTGCCTCCCTTCCTAATCGCCTCTTACCACTCACCTGCCCGCCCTAACTGATCACCCCTAACTGCCTCTGCCTCGGCCCCTGGTGCTGCGGCTTCGTCCAGAATGACGTCTGGAAGGTGGTTTGACTGTATGGTCTAATTAGCATATTATGCTTTATTATTATAGAAATGGGAATTTAAATCAGACTGAGGGATAAAGAACTTCTCCTGGTCTGGGAAAGAGGATGAAGAACATAGAAAAAGAAGTTAGGGATGGACTAAAGGTCATTCTGAGGTACAATGAGTATGAAAATATAAGGAGGCATAAAAAAGCATGCAGATGTGGTCTCGTTGGCCATGGGTTGTGTGGAGAAGTGAAGATTAGACTGAAAAGGCTGTCAAGAGTAGATCATGAGGGCCTTTCTTTGCTAAACTGGAAAATTCAGAGGTTTTTTTAATCCAAGTTTTTAGAATGCAGAATGTTAACTGGGGCTTCAAGAAAGAATTCAGGGAGTAGATAGAAAAAATATTAACTGAAACTTAGCATTACCTTCATATACATGCATGAAACCATCCTCAGTGGTATTACTGTGATTTCATTACCTAAAGAAGTAACATCTTTTTTCTTATTACTTTAGAGTTGTTAAGAGGTATCTCAAAATATTGCCAACACTTACCATAGTTTTGAAATTATGGTGGTTAATGTGTTAATTAAAAAGCACATGTTACATTTCAAATTTTTTAATTTTATGCTACCCCTAGCAGAATGTTTCCTAATTTTGGCTGTTGTGGTGCTCTGCTCTCCTCCTCCCTCATGGGAAGCCCAAATATGGAAGGACCTAGATACAAGCCCAGAGTCCACATCAGTTCAGAAATACAACCTGTGAGGAAGCTCATGTAGCCTGCTTATCCTAAACGAACAGTCCATTACTTATAAATATGACTGGAAATCAAAGATTATCAAATATAAGGAAATACAACGGTATAAACTAGAAAGAATGACATGAACAAACAGAACTAATCCAGAAGAATTAAATATAATACAAACAGAAAAGAACACTAAACAAACTAAGAATATCAAAGAGCCCTGGCTAGTGTGGCTCAGTTGGTTGGGCATAATCTTATGCACAAGGAAGTTGCCAATTAGATTCAAAGTCAAGGCACATGCCCAGTCTGCTGACTTGATCCCTATAAAGGGGCATGCAGGAGGCAACCAATCAATGGCGCACTCTCCCATCGATGATTCTTTCTCTCTCTCCCTCCCTTACTCTTTCTATAAAAATCAATAAACTACTCTTTAAAAGAAAAAGTCAAAGAGATGTGAAAAGATATTATATCCATAAACTACGAAAACTAGTCAGAAAGCAAAAATAATTATTTGATATTAAAATCATATTTGCCAAATTAAAAAAAATGTAAACAACCCTCTTCTGTGCTGGTCTTAAATAACAAAACAGATAAGGCTAAAGTTGTTAGAGTTTAGATTTATTTAGAATTTTAGAAGACAAAGTTCAAGAAGTCTCCCAGAATTTAAATCTAAGAGATAATGAGATCAAAATTATGAAAAAAAAAAGTAAAGAACTATGGAGGAAAATCAAAAGATCCAAAATTCACCTAACAAAAGTTCCACAGGGAAAGAAAAGGCAGGATGAGAGGTACAAGTATATTTCCTACAGTTGAAAGACTTAAAATCTTCAGACTGAACACACTCATCCACTAAAAACCAAAGTAATGAAAAGTAACACATATGAACTGTAAAGACAGGGGAACCTCATAAAAATCAAGCTTCTATGTTTGCTAAGTAAATCTGAAGATTTCTTTCATTAGAAGTTGCACAGTGTAATTAGTTCATCAATGGTAATAACCATAAAGTAGGGGTGTCGAACTCAATCAGAGAAGGGGCCAAAATCTAAAATCCAGCCTAAATCGCTGGCCGAATGGTTTACTGAACAGTCATAAACTGTCATTGTGATGGAAACGCAGCGGAGTGCAGTGATGACAGCGCAGTGCGGGCCACATTGCAAGGCCTGGCGGGACGGATTTGGCCCGCGGGCCTTGTGTTTGACACATGTGCCATAAAGTTATACAGAGAAATTGCAAATCCCATATATTTTCTGACAACAGATCATGAAATTGCAAGAAACAGTTGAAATCTGGGTATCTATAATAGTTTAAGAATCCTGCAAACCAATCAATGTGTTTCTCTCACATCAATGTTTCTCTCTCTCTCCCACTTTCCCTAAAAATCAATGGAAAAATGTCCTTGGGTGAGGATTGAAAAAAAAAGTCCTGCAAAAAGGACACGTATCCTGAATTGAATATAGGTTTCTCTAAATAACTAAAATACCTTATTTTGATAGTCAATTACTGAACTGCACTATAATGCAGCTATGTCTCAGGGGCAAGAAAAATATGTGGGACTGAGCGGTCTCTGATTGCTATGCTATTTGAATTCCAAAGTCTGTTTTCCATCATTTCCCCCTATTTTCTCTTGTATTAAGGTTATCAGTTGTCATTTCTTACAATTCTCAGTGTATTTATTTTGTGAATTACCTCCCCTCCACCTTTTCTAATCTGATCATTCTAATCTCTTCTGGTCTGGAAAAACAGATGATCATGTCTGCTAAAATTGTGTCTAAAAGTAAAAAGGCTCTGAATAAGGGCCTTCCTTTAAAAAGAATGAAGTTTAGGGCATCTGTTAAGTTTGTTTAAAGATCTTTATTGTTTAACTTTTAAAATAAAAAGATCTTTAAAATTTACAGATCTTTATGCTTAATCCCATCTAATATTTGTTTTATATTCCAAAACACCGAAGTGCTAGATATTTGGTTAATAGCTTAGCAAAAAGGCATATTTGTTAGAAGATAAGCACATATTCCTCACTTTACATAAAGGCAGCTTGGTTATTTTAACATTGTTAAAATAACCTCTGAAAATGTTACAAAGTGCTGAGAATGAATGAATTCTGGAAAAATGAGCTATTATATTGTATTTTCTGCAAGGCTCTTTCTACCAAAGCTTTTTATACAAAGACTTTTATAGAGCTTTTTTTTTTTGCCTTTCACTGTATGTTCTATTCCCTAATTTTGTGATCTGGTCCTACCAAATTTATAAAAATAGCAAATCCCCACCTGTCCGGGAAGAGACGTGTTGCCAGCATATAGTTCATGGATGTTTTGTGTTCAAGGTAGGACCTGAAAGACAAAGAAAGAAACTGGTTATTTATTAAACTTATTGAAAATAGAAAATATAGAAATAAAACCAGGAATCAAGTACAGAAGTAGCAGGTTACTAATGTACTGTTTCTAAAGCGGCAAAGGAGGCGGCAGTTGCTCAAATAAAGCAATAAAATAGCCCAGACTGCATGGCGCAGTGTTGAGAGTCGACTTACGAACCAGGAGGTCATGGTTCAATTCCCAGTCAGGCACATGCCTGGGTGGCAGGCTTGATTCCCAATGTGGGCTGTGCAGGAGGCAACTGATCAATTATTCTCTCTCATCATTAATGTTTCTATCTCTCTCTCCCTCTCCCTTCCTCTCTGAAATCAACAAAAATATTTTTTAAATGATAAAATACTAGAGTAGCAGCAAATACAATAAAAGGAATAGAGGGCTTAGTCTAGAAAATAAGAAATAAATGCAGGATTTTTGGGGTTACTAAAGGTGATATACTAAATTCAGAAAAAAATGAAAATGAAAACAAAACCCCCATAAAAAAAAATCGTATCTAGCTGAGGGAAAAAGTCAAATGAAGTTGGAAATGGGGGAAACAAAAACATGAAAATGTGGATGGAAGATTGTTTCAATCAAGAAATTGCTCAAGAGTTTTCAATAGCTCCTTGATGCCTATTGCTGGAGGCATACACTTACTCTTCCAAGTTTTCAAAAGTTGGATAATCTATACCACACTTTGTCCACACAGTTCCCCAACATGGATCCTGCAGTAGAGCCAGGCAAGTCTCCTCAAGATCCTCTCACACCACACCTCCCACTGATCCTTTTGCCTCTGTCTGGAAAAATTCATAACCTATCCTCCACAAGTAACTCAAGTCCACCCTGCTGCAGGGAGCCTTCTTGATATGACTACAGAGGTGCCTTTGTCTGAACTACCCTGCCCTTTAATGTATATCTGAGGGACCTGTCATCTGCTGTCTCAGAGAGTAAGGTTGTTCTTCTCGGAAAGCAGCATGACGAAGTAGGACAAAGTAGAATCTGGAGTCAGAATCCCTGAATCAAGGCCCACTGTGAGATCACAAACAAGTCACATTACTTTACTGAGCCTCACTTGCCTCATCATTAAAATGAGAAAAAACAATGATGTGCTTAAGTACATCATAATTACATAGAGCTACAAAAATCTGAGCTATTTTTTGTTATATATATATATATATATATATATACACACACACACACACACACACACACACACACACACACAGAATTTCTCCATAATCTTACTGTCATTTCTCAAAGAGCAGGGTTCCCATATAATATTTGTTTTATATTCCCAAAGTAACAGGCAAATATTAATACTTGGTTAATACTCAATAAATATGTATTAATAAAAATTTGAACAACAGGACTTCACTGAAATTTAAAACTTTCTGTTCTTTAAAAGCCATTGTTACAAAAGCAAAAAAGCTAGCCACAGAATTGAAGAAAATATTCACAATATAAATATCTGAGAAAGGGCTTGTATCAAAAGTCCTTCATAACACAGTAACAAAAAGATAAAAATCCACCCTAGCTAGTTTGGCTCAGGGGATAGAGCGTCAGCCTGGAAACTGAAGGACCCCGGGTTAGGTTCTGGTCAAAGGCACATGCTCAGGTTGTGGTCTCGATCTCCAGTGGGGATATGCAGGAGGCAGCTGATCAATGATTCTGTCATCATTGATGCCTCTATCGCTCTCCCCCTCTCCCTTCCTCTCTGAAATAAATATATATTTTAAAAAGAGATAAAAATCCTAATTTTAAAACAGAAAAATAAGATACACAAATGGTCAACAGAATATGAATGCTCAATATCATTATCCATAAAAGAACAAGTTAAAACCATAGAGATATGCTACTACTAGAATGCCTAAAAGTCTGACAATAACAAGTGCTAGCAAAGATGGGAATCACTAGATTTATACTGTTATTTAAACATACATTTATACTGGTATAATGGTACTATTACTCTTTATCCCTTATCGAACGACCTACCTAGTATTCCATTCCTATGTATTTATCTAAAAGAAACATAACCATACATCCATAAAGGGACTTGTACATGAATATCATAGCAGCTTTCTCCATAATAACCCCAAAATGGATACAACCCAAATGCTCTAGAACAGCTCAAAGGATAAACAAATTGTGGTATATTCATATATTGAAACAGTACATAACAATAAAAAAAGACATAACTATTACTATTACTTTAAACAACAACATGAATAAATCTCAAAAATCTGCACCAAACAAAAGCATCCTGACACCAAAGAGCACATACTGTATGATTCCATTAATATGAAATTCTAGAAAAACTAGAGCGACATACAGCAGATCGGCAGAGGTCTGAGAATGGAGGTAATGGGGGACTGACTATTAAGAGGTAGAGGGAACTTCTGGAAGTGACAGAAATGTTCTATATCTTGATTGTGGTAATGGCAGTGGTTTAACTTGTGTTTATATTTGTTAAAATTGATTGTCAAACTGCACACTTAAAATGGATGCATTTTATTGCATGTATACAGATCTCAATGACTAAAAATAAACAATATATTTCTTAGGCACACATATAGATGATAAAACATTTTTTTTTTCCAAATCAAGGTAATGATAAGCACAAAACCTATGAGTGTCCAATCCTGAGTTAGGAGAGAGGCAGGGGATTTAAAAAAAAGAAAAAAAGAAAAAAAAAGAGGAGTAATGCACACGTAGATTAAATTATTTTAATGCTCTAATGTTTGGGCTGATGGTATTCATACTCTTATAAATAAACAAACAAAATAAGAAAAGCACCATGAGGGGAGCAATGATGACACTGTGTCACAATTAATCCAATTGTGTGGACTTAAGATATAGATTTTTTTTTTTAATGGGCAGTCACCTCACCCGTATATTTCCCATGTCTCTGATGTAGGGAATATCCGAATAAATCCACCTCTCCGATCATTCTCTTCCTTCACCCTCCGCAAAACTCTGATCTACATGGAGGAAAATAAAATAAAATTACTATCTATTTTGAAAACTGGAATTCATGTGGTTATAAGACAGAAGAAAGGAGTTATGATCCAAGAATATGAAAGAAGCATGAGGGAGAAATTAATTACATTTAAGATGCTGTTTTCTTGGGGGGAGGGGATCCCCCCTTCTTGAATCTTATATTTTTCAATATAAGATAGGAGCTGGTAATGAATATTATGAGTAACTCACTAATTTTCTCTGAACCACAAAAGCCTGAAACAGAGTTATCTCACCTCCTCCATTGACAGACCAAGCACAGAACCACCTAGTTTCGCCGGCACCTTCTCCCGGGCTGAGCCCACAAGGTTTTTCATCTCTGCATCACTGGCAGAGAGTGGACGAGAACGCTAAAAAGAAAAACAAAAGCAAACGAAAAAAACATTACCTTTCTTCATTTCCCTCTATTCAGTTCCTCAACATCATTATCTTTCCGAATATGTGTAAGCTCAAATCCAAAGCCCATTTTCAAACCCTGGGAAAGAGATGAAAGCTAGTACACTCAAAGGCAAGAAGAGAAAACAGAAGAATAGGAAAATACTATGGGTTAGGAGAGATAAGTAGGAAAAAAAGGATGTGCATGTATCTTTCTAAGCTAGTACTCCTAATCTTGTTTTAGAATACATTTAATATTTTCAAGAATATGGAAAAAGTTTGGGGAAAATCTCAGTATAAAATTAAGTGTGCATTTATTTCAGTAACTATACTCTTTTCAGCACTGGGGAAAAAGAATTAGAACTGAGACATAAGACAGGAAACCAAGGAACAAATGTCACAGATGAAAAAACTGGGTAGGTGGGATGCTTTAGCACTTAAAGGGGAAAATAATGAGATTAGAGCCATGAAAGACTCATAAAAGAACTATGACAGAAAGAGTACAACTTGAGGAATACTCAGGTTGCTGGACTTTGAGAGACCTCAATCCTGGACGACTGCTCTGAGCATTCTGCAAGAGCAAGTAAATGTGCCATGCTCACCACAGACCCCCAAAATGATCTGTACTATTTCCCCTTCTGAAAGATGACTAGGAATGTCATCTGAGAACAAAAGTTTTAAGTGACTTTGATGTTAAGTGAACAGAAAAATATAAAATGGGAAGTCAGATGGTATGCAGGCGTCTTCAAACTACGGCCCGCAGACCACATGCGGCCCGCAGAGGAGTCTGATCCGGCCCGCCAGGTTTTTTGGGCAGTGAGCGCAGCCGAGGTGTTACAGTAGGAATTAGTAGTTCATATAGTCAGGCCCTCCAGCTCTCTGAGGGACCGTGATCTGGCCCCCACTTTAAAAAGTTTGAGGACGCCTGGTATAAAGCATGAGAATAGATTATTGAAACAGATGAAAAGACATAAGACAAATCTGCCAAGTAGGGAAAATATGAAATAATTCAAGAAATGTGGGTGTAAATTGGCTTTCAGAATTCATAGAAGTAACTTTGTCCAAAGAGAAAAATCCCGTTTGTCAGAAGCTATTCCTGCATTTATTTTTCTCTTTGTGTAGACTATCTATGAAAAGGCATTTTGGTAACTAACTTTTGACCTTTTTAGCAATACTCACTGTTATGGACTGAATTTTGTGTCCCTTCAAATTCATATGTTGAAGCCTAATAACTGTTGAGAAACTCAAACACATCCCAATATTCTGACAACAATCTATCCCTATATATATAAAAGCCTAATATGCAAATTATCCCCTCAGGAGTTCTACCTGGAGTTCGATCGCTTGCTATGATGTGCACTAACCACTAGGGGGCAGCACAGAACTAAGGAAGGCCCTGGCCAGCCGCCAGCAACTGGGGAAGGGAAGCCCCAGCCCACAGCTGGAAGGCCCGGATTGGCCCTGATCGCCAGCCAGGCTTAGGGACCCTACCTACCATGCATGAATTTCTTGCACCGGGCCTCTAGTATATTTCAGAAGATGACTGAACAAAAGAAAGGTTATCTGTGAATTATGATATTTCCTTTCTGGAATAGTTTAATTAAAGTGATAAATATGCCTCTAAACACTGTTCATCATTTAAATTCAACTGCCTCCATCACAGCATAATCACTATCAGGAAAAGAGGATTCATACATTCCTGCAACCTCTACTCCTAAATTCTATATCCAAAAGACCTCTGTGCATTCATTTTCACATATTCTATTTTATATTATTAAACTGTTCAAAAAGTAGATGCATAAAATATGTACTATGAAAAAGTAAAGCTAAAAGGCTTTCCGTTTGGCAAATGGAGATGAAAATTTGAATGAAGTCTCCAAATGATCCAGAACTTACCTATTTAGTGTTTGATGATTGAAATTGTGCAGATATTATATGCATAAAAGACAGAAAAATAGAATAAAGCCTTATCTTCTCCTAACATGCCTATATTTTTCAACTCCTAGTCTATGTTTTAAAAAAACAAAAAGATGATCTCCATTCTAAAACCAAAAGCAAGAGACCTACACTCTGTGCCTGGAAAATGAGAACAATATTTTTCACATTGCTTTCTCTACCGTATAGCTATTCCAATTTCACCTTCTCACCACTGAAGTCAAAATCCTGCTGTCATGTGCTGAAGTTCTGAAGTTAATTCCCCATCCTGATAATTGTGTTTCACACAGGGTACAAAACATACCCTAGTCTATAGTTTCTTTAGTCTTTAATAAGTGTCCTGTGGGCTGCTTATGGATGAGATCAGGCCATTATCTACCAGGTAGCAAAACAAATGGTGACAAATTCTCTATGATTTGCAAAGAGTCACCAATAGAAGTTGAAAGACAAACTAAGAAAAAGAACAATTCATACAGGATTGACATACGGCCCCTAGAGTGAAACTTGGCAGAAACTCTGTTAAAGCTGTACATAAACATTCACAATCCTTCCTACAATCCTGTGGCTCTTGCCACAGACACTGCAGAAAACCATTTACAAAGGAATGTGACTGTCTAAATTCAGTTTTCCTAGTACACCTAGGTTAATCCTCTACTTTTTCTTATTAAAAATTAAAGAAAACCCTTTGATCTGTGATGATGTACAGATCAAGTACAACCCTGTTATCTGGTTTTACTTGTAATCCAAGGAAATTCCCCTTAAAATATAGCACACTCTGTTCCATGTCACAACACTCTTTACAGCAGGAGGTCTCAGGTAGGCATGTTACGTTTGGTCTACAAATACTTTTTTTTTTTTAATTGAACTAGTTGCCAATATTCTAAAATAAGATTTCTGATTCCTTTTGACAGTAGGAAAATCTGACAACATTTGGCCCACACTCGTAGATGGCAACGATTAGCTGGAGCACACAGTAAAATAGGTGTTCCTTTTTATAGGAGGCATGCCCTCTCCAGTCTCCTGCAGTCACATCACTCTTACTTCTCTCATACCTGGCCCTATTTCCTCATTTCCACTGTCTGCATTAGACCCTGTAGGCATTTGAGTTTGCAAATCCCGTTCGAATGAAAAGTTATCTGTATGAATGCAGCAAAGAGAAACAGCATTACTCCAAGTAAGACTAGCAAGCAAGTGGAAGAGGAGGAAGAGGAGTGAGAGAAGGAAGGAAAAAAGGATTAATGGAAGGTACAGTGGAGGTAGGGGAAAGAGAAAGGAGAAGGGGGAGAAGAAGCTGAGAGAGCTTACAATCCAGCAGATGAGTACGGGACAATTTAAAAGCAACAAACCAATGAATGCAAAACAATGCAACAGACAACAAGTAAATAATATGAAATGAGCAGGTGAGATAATCCAGATGGGAAGAGAGGAGGAATGTGGACCTTTTAGGTAAGAAATGTTAAAGACAAAAAATAAACAAACAGAAAACAAGTGGAAACTAGCCAGGTCTAGATAGGCAGAGACTGCTTAGAATAGATGATGGCGTGGATAGATAGAATGATTAGCTGACTGGTTAACTGGAATACAAACACCAGGACTGAAGCAATGCTTGATCAAATGACGTTTCAGATATGCACAGGTTTCCATAGGCATTTTATCTCACTGAAAACTCAGCCAACACCTCACCACCACTGAGGATCCTTCTGAATAGAATCACTTGTAGGATTGATGATATTTCAATTGAGCATCTTTATGAAGCTAGTCTGAAGATCAGAAAAAATGTGGCACAGTAATGACCAGGAATTTGTAGGCTCCCTCTCTGTGCCTTATTTGTGAGCATATCAATTTGAGGGGGGAAAAGAGGGAAATTAAAAAAAAAAAAAGGGGGGGGGGGGATGAAAGATAATGGAAAAAGAAGCCAAAAGAAAAGGCAAGAAGCAGACAGTAAGCTTGTTTGAAAGCATAAGCTAGTAGCCACAGATGAATGACACTGCCTCCTGTCTAGCATATCCCCGAATTCTGCTCTGAGTGACCTCATATCCATGGAGCCTCGGCTCACTCATTTACATCGCCTGCCAATATCTAGGAAGCCTCTTTAGGGCACCTTGGTGCTGAATTTGCTTACCTGAGATTTTTGGAAAGGGTTTCGCCTGGAAGACTCAAAGGTGGGATAAATTGGCCGGGTTGATGTCCGCTGGGTAGGATCTTGGCACACAAATCCTGAATGGAGAATGGGAAACATTAAAACTTGCCATTTTCTAAGAAATCAGCTGATTGAGCTGCACCTTTTTTTATGATGCACTCACTGTATCATAAAAAATATGAGAATATTACAGAGATCCGTTCTCACGAGGATTAGACATGACTCTCCCACATACACATTCTGCTTGAACTTTGAGCCACTATAGCTGGAGAGAACAAGAGAGGAAAATACACAGCTACATCAACCTTCCTCACTGGGAAGCTGAAACATGACTCTGATGGAAAAGAGGTGTGCAGTTTTGATGAGCTTCAGCATGAAGGTGCAAACCACCATTAAAAAACACAGTTGTTAATACAAACAAATTATTTTAAAGTGACTTCCTGGATGGTGTCTGGAAAATAATGTTTTTACCGGGAGAATCCAGAAGCAAGTGAGGAGTCTTGTCCAGTTGCAGGATCCACTTCTGGAACTGCTGAAGGTGTTCTACTGGCAACTTTCAAAATGAGCTTTGCAGGGGGATAAATGGTGATGGAAGGAGACTTGATTTGGGGTTGTGAACACACAATACAACATACAGATGATGTGTTATAGACTTGTACCCCGAATCTACATGATTTTATTAACCTATGTCACCCCAATAAATTCATTTTAAAAAATCAACAACAAAAAAGAGCTTGGTAGCCTTTCCATGGCTTAAAAGATTAGGCTTGGACTAATTTCACTTGTATCATAAAAGGAAGCAGATTCCCATCCAAGGAGAACAGAGTACCTAAGTTTTATAGCTTTTGCTGGTACACCAAGTGCTAGTTCATTTCAAATATATTTTATTTTGTTTTTTTAGAGTACTTAAAAAACAACAACAACAAACCAACCACCTATCCACCTGAATGCCCATCTCCATTTCAAAGTTTGGGTTTATCTACTCAAAAAAGGATTTTTGCCACGAACTGCTTCCGTTATAACTACTAGTTCTTCAGTTATAACTGCCGCAACTCATGTTGACACCAGCAGGGACTGTCCAGCAGAAATACAGCCAGTCTCCTTTGAACCAAAGCTTCTTCAGTGGGTCTCACTATCCCAGCTCAGAGAAAAATATTCTTTCTCCAGACCTTTGCTTAATTCTCTTCCTTAGCTCTTAATTCCTGTGCCCAGGAATTAGGTCTCAGCCCTAGTTGTGGTTCAACCTCAGGACAGGATGGAGCCAGGGGGAGCAGAACACATAAACACTTCCCTGAAAATATAATTTTTTGGTACAAGACATCCAGCATGGCTTAGGAACTGCCAATTGGCAACACCTATGTGCCTGAAAACATGGACGCTGTGGATAACTTTTATGTGCGATTTCAGAAAACACCACTACTCACCTACAACAGTGAACATATCTGAAATCATACTGGCTTTAATCTTTAGGTCCAGAGGGGCATCACTAACAGAAAAGAGAAAGAAAAGAGCAATCGATAATTTTATAGGTTAACATAATAGCTGCTCCTAACGGGCCCCAACATAGCAAAGCTTCCAAATGTTGATGAGCAGCAACACAAAGCACATCCAATCTGCAGAAAAAGAAAAAGAAATCTGGCAAAAGTACTAGAAATAAAAGCTTGATGTTAAACTCATCCTCCGACAGGCAGGCCAAGCACCAAGGCGTTGATTCCCTGACATGCAATCTTTTCAGTCCAGAAGATCTTGTGCAATTCAAATTTTGCACAAATCAAGAATACTGCTTCATTATCACTGTGGACTTTAGAGGTTTAGACTTTTTTATGAGGTGCCCACCACTGAAATTACTTTTTTCTGATGCAATAGTCAAATCACATTTGCATGCAAGAGAAGAATCTTTGGCTCTCTCTAGACTTTTTTTTAAGTCAATTTTCTTAAGCTTACAGGCTTGCAAATGTGGGCAAAATAAATACAAATTATACCAAAATATGACCAAATGATGCAGCAGAAGTCCACGTGGAAACAGAAACAGCACAGACTGAAAGCTGGAGGCCTCTGTGAGGCGGTGCCTCCATGATGGCTGTGCTGCCGAGGTGTTTCTCCGTGAGCCAGATCACTCATTCTGGGGCCTCTAACACGTTTGATGTCCCGCTAACACGGTGTGTGCTGGGCGAGCTGATAAAAGCTGACTGGCTCAAAGTGTAGCACCACATCTGAAGCATCTGCAGTATCTAGCTCCACACCTTACTCTTGGGTTTAAGCCAAGCTCCTACTCCATAAAGTAGTCTATCTGTCTTCATTTGATTCCTTGGCATGTTGCCAACGTTGCTCATCCTTAAAAATGCAGGAGCTGGGTGGTCTCTGAAATATAATAAATCTCCAGGGTTCCTTAGTTGTTTGGAGAAGTATATAGCAAATAGAAACTCTGGCTGTTGCTACAGATATAAGCAGTGTCTTCTCTAGTATGAAAAAAAAAATGTTTCTTTCGTTCTTCTGAATAATAGACAGATTAAAAATGATTGGAAATGTTTAGACTTAAATCTTTGGTGATTACCAGGACAAAAGGACAGCTGTTATCTACCCTACTCCAGGCCCAGCTCTATATCTTTATAGTTTATGTGGATTTGGGTCTGTATAAGGCTTTATAATAAAGGAAATATAATACCACATGTATTTCTTTAGCCTTAGCAGAATACCTATAAAGTTAAAGAAAGAGGGAGAATTGGAGATAAAAATGTAAAAATGAATGCAAGAAGCATCCTTTAAAAATCCAGTAAGAAAGTAAACATAGAGCACAAATTGACTAGTAGGATAGGGTCCATGGCTGTCAAATGGACTTTGACAACATACAACAAATCTTCCAAATTTAGAAATTCTAGACATCTCTATCTAGTAACTAGGAAAGAAATCTTCTAGTACCAAGAGAAATGACAAAAAATGAAAAATAAACAAACTGTGTTTAAGTGCTATTCACCGGAGGGTTCTCCTTTGCTAGTGGATAGAACAGGCTACTTACCAAGCCAAAGAAGGAGAGAGATTCACTTCCAACAACCATGGCTTCAGAGTAGAATCTATGAGCACGTCAAAGCCATAGAGTTCTAGAAATACAACAACACAATACACAAGATCAGTTTCCATGTCACAACCAAACAAAGATCTGGAAGATTCATGCCAATCAATTCCCATCAGAGGCCTAGAAACTTGTTGAGTATCAGTAGCAAGAGGAAGCAGCAGCGGAGAATCTTTCAAGTTCAAGAGAAATTAACCAAGCTCTAGAGATAATAAGAAAACAATGCTATAAAAACAAAAACAAAAAACCCACTGTTTTACCATCTGCTCTATTGCCATCCTGACTCTAGCAGGGGTCCTCAAACTTTTTAAAGTGGGGGCCAGATCACGGTCCCTCAGAGAGCTGGAGGGCCGGACTATATGAACTACTAATTCCTACTGTAACACCTCGGCTGCGCTCACTGCCCAAAAAACCTGGCGGGCCGGTTCAGACTCCTCTGCGGGCCGCATGTGGCCCGTGGGCCGTAGTTTGAAGACGCCTGCCTAGAGGTTAATAGCATGACTCTGCTGTGCCATGGGCTAAAAAAAAAAAAAAAAATTGGAAAGAGGAATGCCACAAGTGCATCCAATATCAATGCTGCTTTGGACTTGTTCTGGGTTGTCGGCCACCACTTCCCCATCACACTCTGAAAACAGAAAAGTCTATTGGAAGCCTCTCTCTAGGATTCTTCTGTCACATTTTCTTAAACCAAGATATTGCTTTTGCAACCTAGTCAAGAAGACGTCTAAATGTAAAATGCTTTTATTCTCTCCCCTTCCCTATGGTTTCATTTTCCTTTTGAAGATAGAAAATAACATAGAAAGACTGAAAGACAGAGGAGAAAGGACAGAGCCGGTGGCAGTGGAGCAGGACTGTGACAGCCCTCCTGCACTTCCTTGAGGGGATGGGAATCACATTTCTATGGCTCTGGATTCTTTTTTTTTTTCTTTTTTTTAAATATATTTTATTGACTTTTTTTTTTTTTTTTTACATAGAGGAAGGGAGAGAAATAGAGAGTTAGAAACATCAATGAGAGAGAAACATCAAATCAGCTGCCTCTTGCACACCTCCTACTGGGGATGTGCCTGCAACCAAGGTACATGCCCTTGACTGGAATCGAACCTGGGACTCTTGAGTCCGCAGGCCGACGCTCTAGCCACTGAGCCAAACCAGTCAGGGCCATGGCTCTGGATTCTTTACAGATTCTCTTCCTTAACTCTCCAATTGTTGCAAAGAGCAGAGCAAGAACCATGAGCAGCCTTTTCTCCCAGAATGCAGGGATGAGGCTAACTTTGTAACTTCAGTTGACAACCTTTATTTTCATTATTATTATTATTATTATTATTATTATTACTACTGAGACTCTCTCCACAGTCCTCCTGGGTATACATACATAGAATATATCAGATTTTCAAAAGTCCCACTCATTCCCAAATACTCTATTTCTCGAATAAATGGTTTATACCTTCTGTCCAGGAGAAAACGCTAGCTTCTGTACAGTTCAACCAAAGGTCACAGACCACAGCTCATACTCACAAAACACTACTTATATTTTCCAGATACTCATTTTGAAACAAACTTCTTTATTACAAGAAGAATTGTCCCATCTCTCAAGCAACTAAAAAACATAGAGAAATAATCGTAGGCTTTTTAAAAAGAGGTGCCAATGACTCTCTTCTAGAACATAGGAAATCTGATGTGATACCAAGAAAATCCTAGAATCCAGACCCCTGAATCCTCCTCATAACTCTACCATTGACTCACTGTGAAACTTGGGGAAACCATTTCTCTTTCCGGTATTTCTTCAGCATCCTTTGGTTTATGCTCTCACCATTTGTCAATATCTGTAAGCTCAGTAAACCTAAATCCTATTAAATATGCATTCAGGTAGACATTTATATTCAGATTTTCTCTTGGGAAAATTTTCCATGAGTGAGTTAGTTTCCCTAGTACTTATTTAGGATTCCACTTAATTTGCAAAAGTAATCACAAACTCTAAGAGCATGTGAGTTGGGTTTCACCTTCATATAACTACACAAAAATCATTTTATCTATACTTTAAAATATAAAGAAACAGAGGGTCCTTCACCTATCTTCTTTTGGTAATATATTATAGCTTCAAAGCTAAAGGGCCAGTACATTCTTCTGAATAGTCTTCTAACCTGCAGAATATTCTCCTTTTAATGTGAGAAAAGTCTTTTGTGGTATAGCATTAAATATGATATTTAAAAGGAAAAACAATTTACCATTACAACAAAAAAAATTAAGATACTTAGGAATAAATTTAACCAAGGAAATAAACGACCTATACTCAGAAAATTACAGGATGCTGAAAAAAAGAGATAGAGGAAGACATAAACAAATGGAAGAATATATCATGTTCATGGATTGGCATAATCAACATCATTAAAATGTCCACCCAAAGCAATCTATAGATTCAATGCAATCCCCATTAAAATATCAATGGCATATTTCAAAAGATGTAAAACAAAGTCTCCAAATATTTTTCTGGAATAAAAAAAAGAAAAAAAAGACCCAGAATAGCCACAGCAATCCTGAGAAAGAAGAACAAAGTTGGAGGGATCACAATAGCAGATATCAAGCTATACTACAAAGCCACTGTTCTCAAAATTGCATGGTACTGGCACAAAAATAGACATAGAGACCAATGGAACAGAATAGAGAACCCACAATAGTCCTAAGCCATTATGCTCAATTAATATTTGACAAAGGAGGCAAGAGCATACAATGGAGTCAAGACAGACTCTTCAATAAATGATTTTAGGAAAATTGGACAGATACATGCAAAAAATTAGAACACCAACTTATACCATTCACAAAACTAAACTCAAAAAGGATAAAGGACTTAAATATAAGACGGGAAACTATAAAAATCTTAGAAGCCATGGGCAGCAAAATAGCAGACATCTGTCATAGCAATATCTTTACTGATATAGCTCCTAAGGCAATGGAAACTGAGAAAATAAACAAATGAAACTACATCAAAATAAAAAGCTTCTGCACAGCAAAAGAAATCATCAATAAAACATCAAGAAAGCCCACTGCATGGTAAAACATATTTGCCAATGTTATCTCCGATAAGGGCTTAATCGCCAAAATTTATAGGGAATTTAATAAAAGGAAGATAAACAATCGAATCAAAAAATGGGCAAAGGTCCTAAATAGACAGTTTTCAAAAGAGGACATACAGAAAGCCAAGAGACATATGATTCCACACCTGTCAGAATGGCTATCATCAACAAATCAACAAACTACAAGTGCCGGAGAGGATGCAGAGAAAAAGGAACCCTCATACACTGCTGGTCGGAATGTAGACTGGTGCAGCCACTGTGGAAAACAGTATGGAATTTCCTCAAAAAACTAAAAATGGAATTTCCATTTGACCCAGTAATCCCACTTATAGGACTATATTCCAAGAAACCAGAAACACCAATCAGAAAGGATATATGCACCCCTATGTTCATAGCAGCACAATTTACAATAGATAAGATTTGGAAATAGCCTAAGCACACATCAGCAGATGAGTGGGTTAGAAAACTGTTGTACATCTACACAATGGAATACTACGCTGCTATAAAAAAAAAAGAGAAGGAATTCTTACCATTTGCAACAGCATGGATGGACCTGGAGAGCATTATGCTAAGTGAAATAAGTCAGTCAGAGAAAGATAAATATCACATGATCTCACTCATATGTGGAATATAATGAACAACATAAATTGATGAGCAAAGACAGAACCAGAGTCACTGAAGCATTGAACAGACTGTCCAACCTATGAGGGGAGGAAGGAAGGTGAGGGGTAGAGATCAACCAAAGGACTTATATGCATACATATAAGCATAACCAATGGACACAGATGGTGGGGGGAGGGTAGGACAGTATGTGCTGGGAGGTAGGGACAGCTGGGGAGAAAAGAAGATGTATATAATACTTTTAAAAATAGACATTTTTTTAAAAATAATAAACAATAAAAGGAAAAACCTAACTGCAAAATACCTTAATCAAAAAGAAATTTAAAAAACAAAAAACAACAAAATCTGTAAGTCCAAATTAGTATCATAAAAGCAAGACAATAGAATGTGAGTCTCATTCAAGAAAAATAACATTCTCTTCAGATTTTAGAAGCTGAAGCATAGGATTCAACTGTTTCATAAAGTAATAATATTATCAATAATAACAGTTTAAGGAACAGTGTGAGAATAATGATTGGTCCACATATTGATCAGATTTGCAGAATTAATCACAAATGAAATCAAATTGAAATCAGAATAACAATGAGACCCACTATTTCAACACCTAACATTGAACAGCCAACACATTCACTTAACTATATTCCAAATTAAGAGGCAAATTCCAAGAATCTCAGTTGAAAGGCTGGGAACCAACACTCTGGAAAAGGAAAAAATATAACCCAAAGCAAGCAAGCATCCTTTGCAGTGACAACTTAATTTTTACTTGGGTGAATAAAACCCATCAATCTCATAACAACCTCATAATCAGCTTTGAATCTAACTACATCTTGTTCATGCACCAGGTTGGATCTACTATCATTTAAGAGTGGGATAAGTTAGCCAATCACTGTGGCTCAGTTATTGAGCATCGACTTATGAGCCATGTTTGGATTCTCCATCAGGGCACATTCCCTGGGGTTGGGGGCTTGATCCCTAGCAGGGGGCAGCAGGAAGCAGCCCACTGATGTATATAGCTCTCTATCCCTTTCTCTTCCTCCCTCCCTCTCTCTCTCTCTCTCTGAAATCAATAAAAACATATTTTTAAAAAAGAGTGTGGTAAGTCCATTACAACATGGTGCAAAACCCAGCTCACCTAAGAAGCTGGAATTTGGGGAAAAGAAATGGGGTGAAAAGACAGCATTTGTATCAGGCTTATCTCTTAAAATAATTGGCTCATCTTAAAAATAATAATTTGAATCAGGCTACTAGTCTTGATAAGTTTTTTAACTTATGATTGGTCTTTTCTGTGGACACTAAAGGTTTTAAAAGGTAAGAAGCAGGTTGTAATGAGAATATTAAACTTCCTCACCTTTTAATGTTGTGTGTTTTAGCGGCAGTGTCTAGAATTTCAAAACTTCAGATTCCAGGATGACATCTCCCAGTGTTCCTTCCTGTCATTGAGGGGTGCAGGCAAGCTGAGCTTTCCCAGTTCTGAGCTACTTTCTCTGTTCCTCTGTGTTGCCTTCATCATGACAGGAGAGCAAGTACCGTATTTTCGGACCATAAGACGCACTTTTTTCCCCCCAGAAGTGGGGGGGGAAAGTCCCTGCGTCTTATGGTCCAAATATAGCCTACACATATACTTTTAAAAAAAAGTTTTTTTACTTGCCCGGCTCTGTGTGGTCTCTGTATGCTTGCCCGGCTCTAAAATGGTTCTAAATGCTGCTGTTTACTTTACAGGGTTGATTACATGTGTTTATGACTGTGATGTTGGGTTTTAATGCACATAAAATATTTTAGGACACTATTTGTTTCAGAATCTTTTTTTTCTTCATTTCCCTTCTCTAAAAACTGGTGCGTCTTATGGTCCGGAGCGTCTTATGGTCCGAAAAATACGGTAGTTTCAAAAGATTGTTGCTGCCACCTTAATCAACATTTCCTTAGGAACTTTTTCCTTAGTGAGAAAAATTTCCCTAGCCTCTAGCCAAATCAAAACAAACTTGAAAATTATACTAGTGAATGGTAAAAAATGCCTGGCTCTACTTCTTACTTTACATTACACCCTTTCCTCCCTATTTCTGCAATGCAGCTGCCTTAATTTTCTTGATGCCTATTTACTCCCCAACCCCTAAGAATGTGTTCTGCTCCCACTCTCTAATAGTC
Source organism: Pipistrellus kuhlii (assembly GCF_014108245.1). Classification (NCBI taxonomy): domain Eukaryota; kingdom Metazoa; phylum Chordata; class Mammalia; order Chiroptera; family Vespertilionidae; genus Pipistrellus; species Pipistrellus kuhlii. Next base: position 11,127,063 of record NW_023425404.1, read on the forward strand.
TGTTCTCATTATGATCACCAAAGACCGCCTTACTGCTAAGCCCAAGCATCTGAAGCTGTTGACCATCCCTTACTTATTGGAACTTTCTTCTCCCTTGGTTCCAGGACACTGCTCTCTGCTGATTCTCCTCCTCCTTCCTCTCCTTTCATTCCTTCTCTTCTGCCCAGCTAATCACTGGTGGGTTTGCTCAGGGTGGTTTCCTCAGGTCTCTTCCCTTCTCAATTCTACTTCTCTTCTTGGGTGATCACATGTATTCTCATGGCTGCAATTAACATTATGATGATGACATTCAAATCTACATCTTTAGTCAAGTGTCTTCAGGACACCAAATCCATAATTCCAACTGCCTTCTAGACAACTTCACTAGGACATCCCATGGATACTCAACACTCAGCAAAACATAATTCGTTATCTTTCCCCAAAACCTCTTTGGCTTCCTATTATTCTTCATCTTAAAAAATGGTAACCCCACCTATCAGTCTCTAAATCCAACAAATTAACAGATCTCTGTCTTTATTTTTCTTTAACCCAGCCTTCTGTTTTCTTTTAAGGTATAATTTACATGAAATGGACAGATCTTAAGTATACAATTCGATATTTGATATGTCTTAATGATTTGATACACTCATATCCATCCACACAGAACATTTCCATCACCCCAGAAAGGCCTCCCATGTGCCTTCCTAGTAAACACCCTGCTTCCTTTGACACACCCCAATCACTACTCTTTTTTTTTTAAATATAATATTTTATTGATTTCAGAGAGGAAAGGAGAGGGAGAAAGGAAGAAACATTCATGATGAGAGAGAGTCATGGACCAGATGCCTCCTGCACACCCCAGACTAGGGATCGATCCCGTAACCTGGGCATGTGCCCTGACTGGGAATCAAACCCTGACCTCCTGGTTCATAGGTTGATGCTCAACCACTGAGCCACACTGGCTGGGCACCAATCACTACTCATTTTTTTTTTTTTTAAATCCTCCCCCAAGGATATGTTTACTAGTTTTAAAGATAGGAAATGAGAGGGAGAGAAGAGGGGGGAAAAACACAAAAAAAAACCACAACATTGATGTGAGAGAAAAACATGGATTGGTTGCTTCTCAGATGCATTCCAACTGGGGACCAAACCTGCAACCTAGGTATGTGCCCTGACTAAGAATAGAACCCAGAACCTTTTGGGACAATGTTCCAACCATCTGTGCCACACCGGCCAGGGCCTCCAATCACTATTCTTTCTTCCACTATAGATTAGTTTTGCTTATTCTAAAATTTCATATAAAAGGAAGCATGAAGTATATACTCTCTTGAGTCTGGCTTCTTTCATTTAGCATGCTTGTGAGGTTCATCCATCTATCATTGTTTCTTATTTTAAGATAGGCTTATTGAGGCATGTTTACATACAGTAAAATGCACACTTAAAATGTACAGTTTGATGAGTATTGACAAATGCATACAGTTGTTTAGCTGCCACCACAAACAATAGAATATTTCTATCACCAATGTGACCTTCTGCCCCTTTGCAGTCAATCCTCATTCCCTATCCATCAGCAACTTCTTATCTGATTTCTGCCTTTTCCCACAAAGTCAAATAAATGGAATCATACTGTATTTAGCCTTTTAAGAATTATTTTCTTTCACTTCAAATGTGCTTTTGAGAGCTATCTATGTTATTATATGTATCAGTCATATAGTTCATTCCTTTTATTACTGAGCAGTATTCCATTTTATGGACATACCACAATTTATTTATCCATTCAACAGATGATGGACATTTGTGTTGCTTCCAATTTTTGGTGATTATGAATAAAGCTGCCATAAACATTCATGTACAGGTACTTATGTAAACATATGGTTTCATGTTTCTTGGGTCACAAGATAAGTATATATTACCACTGTGTACCTCTACCTCTGAAATTATTTCCCTAGCACGAGTCTCTCTCCCCACTGTAGTCCATTCTCTACATGGTATCAGAATTACCTTTCTAAGACATAAATCTAATAGATTTATTAGACAGGCAGTGACTGTCAGCAACAGACTCTGACGTCAGGTTGGTTCCTGGAAGATTTTAAACTAGTCATTTCCAATAATGTTGAATAGTTTTCTCTGTGTTGTAATTATATCATACCAAGCTTTAGATCAAATCATGATAAAAGTTAAAGAAAATAATAATGATCCTATTGCTCCCCTGCTCACAAACCTCCAGTGGCTGGTCCTAATTGTAAAGGCCTGAAACTTAAGTGTGTCAGGCCTATACAACTAAGCCCCAGTCTATTCCCATAACTTTATCCCCGGCCACCCAATCCTAGGCAGGCTACTTCTGGTCACAATGAACTTACTTCAAAAATGCCGCATTGTTTCATGACATTGTTTTGCATGTCATATTCCCTCTGCAAGGAATGACTTTCCCTGGCTCTTCTAGGCACAGCTGTTAACTCTTGTGTATCCCAAGAGCACCTGAGTTACCCCACTACTTGTACTGTCAGTTATCATTTCATGCCTGCTCCTCCCATCACTCAAGGGCAGGGCTCATGTCTTATTCATCGTTATGTATCGAGCAGCCTACATCATAAAAAGAACATAGAAAGCAACCAAGAAATACTATGGTGAGAGAAAGTGGGGGAGAGAAGAAAATAGAAAGAAAAAGAAGGAAGTTTTAAGTGAAAAATTGTACTATTTTTGAAAAAGACAAAAGGGTTTGCAGGTTCTCCCCACAAATAATTCTAATCATGAGATGAAATATTCATAATAAAACCAACAACCATACAGAAAATAAGAAAAATTCTTATTAAGATTTTGACATATTAAGGAAAAACTTGATACAAAATGGCCTAGGGAAGGAAGGGAAAAAATATCTGATAGAGGAATTAATAAGGCATTCAAAACCTAAAAGATTACCAAACATGTCACACCACTAATTTTGGAATCAGTCTACTAACCCCCCCAGAAATAAAGTCCCAGCTGAAGCTATAATCCTTGAGGCAGTGGAGAGTGCTAACACTGTCCAGGACTCTCTGTCAGTCAAATGCTATTGTAGAAAGGAAATTCTTTTCAACTTGGCTTTGGATTTGATTTGAAACCTAAGGAGGAAGTCTTTATCTGGGATCCAGAAGGAGAATTTGGAAAAAAGCAGGTCAAGGTCCACAGGAAAATGAACCAAATAAAAGAAAAAGCCCAGAGCCAATTTGTTAACTAGTCCAAAAAATCAATATGGTATCTGGCTACCATATGTAAAGGTAGATTTGGAAAGAGTAGCTAGGACTAGGTACTGTTGGTTTGAGCTGAAAAAGTGTCCTTTCTCAGACCTGATCTACTAAAAAGGATGCTATGATTTATAGTTATAGGATAGCAGGAGAATCCAGAATATGCCAAAAGTGGCCGGACACATCAGAACTTGTCTTTCTAAGGGTGGAGAAAGAGCCAGAGACCTACCTCTCAAATTTGGCTTTGCCATTTAGGCCCTAGGACAGATTATTTAACTTCTCTGAATCTTCTTCCCTTGTATATTAACATGAGTAATAAATACAAACTATAACAAGGACTAAAGAATATAACCAATGAAGAGTACTTACAAATAGTAGGTACTTTCTACTAAGTCCCTTCTACAGTACACTTCTCTTCCCATCTAAGTAGAGCATGGGATGAACCGACAAGAAGACTGTCTCAACAAGTGAACTGTTTAATGACTTCCATTATTTTTTTGTTGGTGGTGGTCAAGTAGTTTACATTGTTGGAGAATGTATATTGCCTGCTTTACATTGTTGGAGAATGTATATTGCCTGTTTTCATTCCTTTAACAAATATTTATGGGCATTCTCCCTTTAAGAATGTCAGCTAACTCTGTGAAATGGTCTAGAACAGTGGTCAGTAAACTGCGGCTCACGAGCCACACGCAACTCTTTGAGCCCTTAAGCGTGGCTCTTCCACAAAATGCTACGGCCTGGGCAAGTCTATTTTGAAGAAGTGGCATTAGAAGAAGTTTAAGTTTTAAAAAATTGGCTCTCAAAAGAAATTTCAATTGTTGTACTGGTGATATTTGGCTCTGTTGATTAATGAGTTTGGTGACCACTGGTCTAGAACAATAGCATTGAAAGATCAAACCTGCATTCATCCAACAAAGAGAGGTTTCCTGAGCCTGGTTTGCACAGAGCAAAGATACCGTTGGTCTCTGACCTAAACAAAGCCAGTCTCAACAATTTTAGAAGCAGCATGAGAGTGGGTTCATATGATCCCAGGCTCGAGAGGAACAGGGTCATAGCTTGTCACTTAGGCCATCTTCACACACACACACAGATAAAGTCAGTGTCAGCAGCAGCATCTTTAAAGAGCAGCTAACATCCTGTTGTCTTTGGCTGCTTTTCTCACAGCCAGTTATCTCACGGTGCCAATTTCCTCAGCATATTTAAAGGGTTGCTGTGTAAGCATATACTTCACATGGTACCACATTTTCACAATCTTGAAGGCCGTGAAAATTAGACCGTCAAAAATATGTTTCACTGGGGGAGTTCTATAAACCGCCCTAGCCCATATGGCTCGGTGGACAGAACATTGGCCCACAAACTGAAGGGTCACGGGTTCAGTTCTCGTCAAGGGCACATATCTCGGTTGCAGGTTCAATCCCCTACCCTAATTGGGGCACGTGCAGGAGTCAACAATCAATGTGTCTCTCACATTGATATTTCTCTCTGTCTCTTCCCTTCCCTTCCACTCCCTCTAAAAATCAATGGAGCCGAAGCCAGTTTGGCTCAGTGGTAGAGCGTCGGTCTGCAGACTGAAAGGTCCCAGGTTCGATTCCAGTCAAGGGCATATACCTTGGTTGCGGGCACAGTGTGCAAGAGGCAGCTGGTCGATGTTTCTCTCTCATCGACATTTCTAGCTCTCTATCTCTCTCCCTTTCTCTCTGTTAAAAATCAATAAAATATATATTTTTTTAAAATAAAAATCAATGGAAAAATATCCTCATGTGAGGATTAACATCTACAACAAAGTTCTATAAACCAAGAGTCCTATGATCAAGACGACTTAATTGCAAAAACCCATCTTCTGACCCTTTTCTCCAAGCTAAGTCTCTCTCATCTGAGCTCTCTCACTCACTAGCTCTAGATCCTGAAGTAAGAGTCTTAATTTGTCAGGATCTCAATCTCTTTTCTAATTGTTCTCTGAGGAACTTCCAAGATGTACACATCTATGAAAAAAAACATTAAATGGCTAAGTTCCGGTTGGTTTGTGATGGTTCCTAAGTCTATATTTAAATACTAATAATACAATGCAGATATATATATCCTATATAATAAAAGCCTAATGTGCTCAGTGTCTGGTTGTCTGGTCAGCTGTTCAATCTATCAATCGAAGTGTAATATGCTAATGATATGCTAAGGTCACTCAACCACTTGCTATGACATACACTGACCACCAGGGGACAGACAACCAGTTGACCATTCACTATAACATGCACTGATCACCAGGGGGAAGATGCTCTGACCGGAAGGTGAGTTTGCTGCTGGGGTCCAGCCAATTGGGACTAAGTGAGATGGGCCGGACACATCTTGGTACCCTCCTATGGTGCCTCCCGGCTGGCCAACCTCCTGCATCCCTCCCCAGCCCCAATCGTGCACCAGTGGAGTCCCTTGACCTGGCCTATGCCCTCTTGAAATCCAGGACCCCCTGGGGGTTTATCAGAGAGCCGGTTTCGGCCCAATCCCGCACACCAGGCTGAGGGACCCCACTTGTACACAAATTCATGCACTGGGCCTCTAAAATATATATGTTACATGCCATGCACAGTTTGGTTTGAAAGGAACAGACTCTTATCTATGCCCTGCACACCGCATAAATTCAATGCCTAAGTAAACAAATGAATGGGAATATGAAAGGTACCAGGGAGCGCGGTTGGGCATCAGATGGTAGGATAAGAGAGAAATGATAGCACAGAAACACTTAGATAGTAATGGAATGCTCCTGGCAAGGATTCATAATGTGGAAAGGCAGAAACAGCAACCAAAAAATATATAGTGAACCCCATCACTGGACTATTGGCTTCCTCTAAAAGCACCAATGCTTTGTTCAAGCCAAATTCTTCTGGGAAACTCTCAACTCCTATTTACTCTAAAACAAATGAAAAAAAGGAAAGAAAGAAAACAAACAAAACAGCTTATTCCTTGTAACTTAAAGCCCAGGGAAGGTTAGGAATCGTGGGAGGCAAAGAGATCCACTCAAATATACACACGTTCACAGAATCATGTCTGATGGGGGAGGTAATGAAGCACACAGAATCCCAGGACTGACAGGAAGTGGAATTACAACCACAAAAGCCAAGAACACAGTCAACAACTTAAAAAACTCCAGATGCACTCAGTTTATTGAAACTGAACACAAGTAGGGAGGGGGAAGGAGACCATGGGTGAGGACACGGACCTCAGGGGTATTCACGAAATCAGAGAAAGTCGCTGCTTACTTCACATCAGAACTTTGATAGCCATTAAGTATAAGAAAATCTTAAGCTTCCAAAAGGCAATCAAGCAATAAACCAAAATAGGAATGGAAACATTCAGAAAAGCTTGTGATGATTCTACAATAGAACAAAGATTTTTTTACACCAAAAAATTTACCTTCACATAACAGCCAAGCAGATGTGGAAAAGGACCTTTATTTATTTATTTATTTATTTATTTTCATCTAATAATGTTTTTAAAGTTGGAGTTACAGTCCCTATGTCCTCTCTTCAAACAGTTTACAATAATTCTAAGAGCTCTAAGCCCTTACCAAATCACATTTATTATGAAGCCTACTGTCAGGCCACCAAAAGGCAGTGAGAACAGGTACCAATCAGACATTCAACAATTATTTCTTGGAGGGGCAGAAATGAGGGAGACACTGTTGCTGTCCTCAAAGAACTTCCGGTCCATTGGGGGGACAGACACATGACTGGGTACCAGGCAACATGCCGGAACCACTGCAGACTATGAACAATGCTGGGGGTGGGGAGATTATCTTTGACTGGAGACTTAGAAAAAACTTCTCCAAAGGAGTGATACTTGACTTAGTCTTGAAAGATGTCATAACCTGTTAGGTATTTCAGACACAGGATAAAGCAGGTGCAAAGGCAAAGGATTTGGAAAGGACCTGGAGGTCCAGGGAGATTGTGTGGTTTGGTTTGGCAGAAAGAGGGTGAGAGGGGTAGGGAGACAATGACTACTAAGAATTCATAAAGGCAAGCTGAGAGACTACCGGGAAAGTGTATGTGTGAACAAAACACAGCAATATAATAGGAAAGAAACATAATGGAACACGTGCACAACATAACATGAAAGAGGAGACACAGGGGGCACTTTGTTAGACTAGGATTCCTAGAACAGACAAGGTCAAGGTGAGTCTTAGAACATAAACAGGAATGTGGAACGCAGGCAGGAGAATTTCCAAGCTGAAGAGCAGGCCTTACAGAGAGGCACAAGACACAGAGTGGTATAATTAGACTGCAAGGTTTAAGAAAGGAAACAGAATTCTAGAAAAGCCAGCTGGGGTCAGATCCTTAGAAGCTTGAAGTTATATCAGGTTTGTGTTGATGATTAAAACCTAAGGAGCCATTTATGGGTTTTATAAGACATAAATATATTTGCACTTAGCCCAGCTTGGCTCAATGGTTGAGCACTGACCTATGAACCAGGAGCTCATGGTTCGATCATCAGTCAGAGCACATGCCTGAGTTACGGGATCTGTCCCCAATGGGGGCATGCAGGAGGCAGTCGATCAATGATTCTCTCTCATCACTGATGTTTCTATCTCTCCCTCCCTCTCTTGTCCTCTCTGAAATTAAAAAAAAAAAAAAAAAAAGTTTAAAAATAAATAAATAAAAAGCTATCACAACTTCTTCTTTTCCTATATAATTTTAGGTCCTTTCTTATCTACCATCTTCTATTCAGTCTCAACACTTCCCTTGGTTCAGTGGCCCTAAAGTATAGGCTATTATGATAATCCATTGAAGAAATCAAGAATTATAATGGCTAGTTATAAATAGAACAAAAAAAATGTCTATTAAGTACACAATAAAGGCCAGGCATGTGCCAAGTGCTCTGCATGCACCGTCTCACTTGCTCTTCCTGGTACCCTGAGGAGGCAGTGCATCATCACTGCTGCTTCATAGCTGAGGAACCGGAATTGGTGCAATTTGCTGAAAATCAGAACATTAGTAAGGGGGCCAATGGGTCTCAGCCTACATCTCTCAGGCCCTACACCTGAAGGTCTTTGCTTTTCTGTTACCCTGCCTCCTATACAAGCCATGATTTGCTACTGTATTACTTGAATTATCCCCCATCTATGAGCCTGTTGCGTTTTACTAACAAAGCCTAACACCTGCTGAAAGCCTGTGTGACTTGACTGGCAATCACTACGAGTTCACATCCACGCAGGAAACAAATGCTACAGCACCACCACTAGTGGGTCAGTCAGCAACAGGCTTCCTGACCCAGTAACTGTGTCTCTCTCCTTCTCTGTGCAATCAGGGAGTTAGGGATGGCAGAGAAGAGGAGGAGAGGAGGAAGAGGAAGAGAATAAAGAAGGAGAGGGGTAGAGGAGGAACCCGCTGGAAAGAAGACTAAAACAAAAAGGAGGAGTCGTTGGAAACTGGGAGAAAGCACACACTGGTACCAGCCAGAGCTTCTTGGAACAGCTCCCAGTCTGGCTGCCAAAGAGCTCTGGAATATATTTGTTAGAGCTGGATTCCTGTACAGTCCGTTGCAGACTTTTTCTGATTGCACTCTGACAAAGAGACCTATACTTTAGTTCCAATCCCTGCTTCCCACACAGAAAGCTAGCTCGTTCTCAGGGGGCCTCCAACTAAGCTCACTATTGACCTCTTAGTAGGATCTTCACGTGAATTTAGAAAGGAATAAAAATCCACCACATACCTTACTCCTGCAGAATCACTCTCTACCCCAGGTTCCCATCCCAACTTCCCAAACCCCTTTTTACAAAACACTTTAAGCTTTTTGAGTCTCCTTACCAAAACAACTGCTGCGGTGAGGAACAAAGGTTTTACAGGCTGTAGCAATAGCCAGCTCAGCAGAGATTATAGTCTTAATGATCAGGTCTTCTACATGGGCCATCAACGCTACAAAAAAAAGAAGAAGAAGAAGGAAGAGGAGGAGGAGGAGAAGGAGGAGGAGGAGGAGGAACACCACAATGCATGGATTAGAAAGACTGGATTCCAAAACACAATCCTATATAATAAAAGCCCAGCAACCAACCAGAAAGACCACTCAACCAGTCTCTATGATATGCACTGACCACCAGGAGGCAGATGCTCAGTGCAGGAGCTGCCCCCTGGTGGTCAGTGTGCTCCCATAGCGAGAGCAGCCACTCAGAGGGCAGTCCACAGCGGAGCAGCACTCTCACAGCGGGCTGATCCCCACAGGCCATGCCCCCCACCAGTGCATGAATCCCGTGCACTGGGCCTCTAGTCTAATATAAAAGCATGTGTGCTCATTCAAAAAAAGTCTCTATATAACAATCATGTGAATGGATGCTCCAGAAGAAGGCATATCTGTGAATAGAGGAACACAGTCAAAATGGTGGTTGCCTATGACAACAGACAAGACAGAATGGAGAAGGAGCGTTTCTCCCCTTCTCACTCCTCCATCACCTTCCCTGTGTGGACTGAGATAGGCCTTGTTGCACAATTTCTCATTCTGCTCAAGGCTCAGTATTGGTGTCCATTTTGATTCCAAGCCCCACAATCAAACTTCATATAGTCCATTCTCTAATTTAACAACATGTGTAAGAGAGATTAACTTAGAAAAGTTTGAATTCAAGACCAATATAGAGAAAATTTATTATTTGAAAAGCAGATAGCAAGTAGCCCCACTGGTGTGGCTCAGTGGTTGAGTATAGACACATGAACCAGGAGGCCAGGGTTTGATTCCCAGTGTGGGAACATGCCAGGGCTGCCATATCAATCCCCAGTGGGGAGGAAGGCGTGTGTATGCAGGAAGCAGTTGATCAATGATTCTCTCATCATCGATGTTTTGCTCTCTCCCCTCCTCTAAGATCAAAAAATATATTTTAAAAATAAAAATAAAAACCGACAGTATTTTCGTTAACAGTTCAACATTCACAAAGGTTAAGTTCACTGAATATTAAAGAAGAAAGTTATGTTTTTCGAACTAGAAGAAAAGAGATTCCAGGATCATGGAAAGCATTTCTGCATCTCGTAAAAGACAGGAAAAACTGAGACCAAAACCTAATCACATCAAATGTCTCAGCAACAGTATTACAATTAAAAACTAACTTCTGATGAGATAATGGTAAAGTTATACACAGAAGGGAAGTCAAAAAGAAAAAAGGCCTGGTACTCACCAGTTGTATCTCTGCCTTCTTGTTTTAGATACCTAAGCATAGCGCTCATACTCCATTTGTTCCCATAATCCTCCACTTCTGGATCATCACAACTAAAATAAATTAATAGGTCAAGGTCACATATGCAACTAGGCCTGGAGGTAGAAACAAAAATTTTTACAACTTCTACCTCATCACTTTTCCTTACACTTTTTTGTCACATATCCCTTTACAGCAATTTCTTCCGTTGAAATGAAAATGCGTATAGCCTGCCTTTTTGAGGAGTGTAAGGGAGAAGCAGTCAAGTCTTCCTCAAACAATTATGCATCATAAAAGAAATGTGTGAAATAATATTAACAAGTTGAAGAATGATTCCAAAACATTAATAGTTTGAAATATTTGGGGTGAAAATCTAGCCTTTGATATAAATGTTATGAGGACATAAAACCGCCTCTGATGCCATTTTCAGACCAAAATTGAGCCTGGATGGGTTAGTGAGATACATAGTGGAGCATTTTAATGAGCAAACCAAGTACAGAGTTGCTTTAGCATATGAAGCAAGCTTCCTCCTCTCTGGTGGCAGACATAGCTTTTTAAATGTACCTTTTCATTTACCACTGAAGGAAAGGGAGAATGCACTAGAGCACATGTGTCAAACACAAGGCCCGCGGGCCAAATCCGTCCCGCCAGGCCTTGCAATGTGGCCCACACCGCGCTGTCATCACTGCACTCCGCTGCGTTTCCATCACAATGACAGTTTAAGACTGTTCAGTAAACCATTCGGCCCGCGATTTAGGCTGGATTTTAGATTTTGGCCCCTTCTCTGATTGAGTTCGACACCCCTACACTAGAGCAACAATAAAAGTGATGCAGTATACCTCCACAAAGAAGCAGGATGGCAAACGGGCAGACTCCCGTGACTGGTGGAAAGGTCTTGCCATCTGGAACGTGTGTGTTGCCACTGCCCACTCATTGCCTATCAATGCCCCACCACCACCAGTTACTTATTTGCTCATTTTCCAAAATGAAGGCGATTTCTTCAACCAATTCCTAATACTGTCCACAGGATACCCAATGCAATCTACATAGCTCAGCAACCATTCAGATCCGTCCCTTTCTCTGCTTCCTTCTCTTTCTTTCTTTCTTTCTTTCTTTCTTTCTTTCTTTCTTTCTTTCTTTCCTTGAGCTTTGTAGGCACCTATTTTTAGTCTGAGTAGAAAGTAACTATTTGGTGTGTTTTTTTATTTTTCCACTTTCTGGCAAAATTATCAGAATTAAAGAAAACAGAGCAGAAAGAATATTTCCACACAGCTGGGCTGGTATTCCCTTCCACTGAATCCTTTTCTGAGATGGCCTCGTTTCTTTATTTAATTTATTCCAAAATTTTTCCCTTTTGATCATATAAGTATTTATTTTAGAAAAATGTAGAAAGTACATAAAAGCTCTGAGGGGAAAAAAATAGAAATCGCCCACCCATAATTCCATCCACTACAGTTAACTTTTAACATTTTTGTGTCTATCTTTCTAGTTTCCTTCCCCCCTCCAGCACAAATAAACAGCTTTAGTTATCTTATATATTCAAAAAAGGAACTGATTGCATGCAGTGTCTGGTAACCTGCTGTTTCCACCTGACAATGCATAGAGACAAACATTTGTGTCTCTGATCTTGTGTGCACATCCTTCGTTACTCCTTAAGGTTAAATTCCTAGAAATGGAATTGCTGAGTCAAAGGGCACAAGTGTTTTTAAAACCTTTGATACATTTTATCAAATGCTGAAATGAACTCATTTCTTGATTTCTAGAAAGTTTCACATGCGCATGAAATTTCCACTCTAAGCCAAAGTGAGGGAAGACAATGAATGAGGAAGATGAAACTTGAGAAAGCATATTTTGGTAGAGAAGGTGACTCTGTAACTGTGTAAGCAATGGAGAAGCAACAGCAGATATGCCTCAGAACTAGGGTAAGTGACTTAGCTTTTCACATGTTACATGGACATAAACATAATGTTTGCCTCCAGGGCAACAAGTTGACTGCTGATTCCACAGCACCCACATTTGAGACTGACTTCTCCAGCTCCTGGCTCTGGCGCAACCAATACCTGACATAGTCTCCGCTCTTCTTATTCACGCTGTAATTTGTCAGGTGCATGAACTGGTTCCGAATGTTTTTGGCTCCTTGATCATATCGCACAGTTGCAAACCTGATAGAAAGGGATACAGGTTAAATGCCAGGAACAGGGTTTCAAGAAAATAAAGCCTAGAACACAGGAACAAGAAGATTTCAACAAAAAAAGGGTGACACCATTCCTAAATGCTGAGTGCCAACATCCATGCTAAGTGTTTCATATATAGTATCGTATTTAACTCAATCCTTGTTGCCTCCCAATTGGGGATCGAACCCACAAACTAGGTATGTGCCCTGACTGGGAACTGAACCTGCAACCTTTTGGTGTATGGCATGACACTCTAACCAACTGAACCACCCAGCCCAGGCAATATTATATCTAATTTTTAAAAATATGTATCAAAACTACAATAAAATGTGATCTAGAAAAATTAAATAATTTATACCAAATCACACTGACTCAAAAACCCATGTTTTTAACTACAAGATGCTGTTTCTCTTCTATAGAACCTTAGGAGGGATAAAAGATGAAAACAGTTATTCACAGCCTGGGAAATTGTGTGTAGGATACTGTGGAGGTTGAGGCATTAGCTGGTCAAGAAATACCTAGTGAGTGCCCACAGAGTCTATGGAAAATATTAAGCAAAAAGAATAAAAGGACAGCATAATAATATATAGACTTAGAACTCATCTCCAAAGAAACAACAGAGCTGATCTATAAAGTTCATTTTAAGGAAATAATAATGTCGGCATCAATAGCAGACAAAGCCCATGTCTGCAGAATAGCATCAATATGAGCCCAGTGCAGGAGACTAATTCCTGAATTTGGAATGAAAGCAAAAGACAGAGAAATTAAACATGGAGTCCACTGAAAACAGGGCAGCAATTTGATATCCTGGACTTCTGTCAAAAGAAGACCAAAACGAAGTATACGTGCCTCTGAAGGAAATAACCAGGAAGGAGAAAACTTCCCAGTGATGCCCAACATCAACAAAAGGACACTTGAGTCGAATGGTTATGGTAAATATCAATGCCTGTTTACATACCACCACAACCATATCACCCTTCACTAAAGTGGTTTTCCCAAGAGGCTCATCCAAGTGTGTAGAAAAAAAAATCCTCCAAGTCCATGCGTTTATTTTCATATGCTTCACAAATTATTTACATATGCTCACTCAGACTATGAAGTCAATATGAATTTTTACCACATTAAAGGTCAGCGTTTTAAAACTGTCCTTTTCTCTATTTCTTCTCACCCACCCATCCAATATATCCACCTCCTAGTTCCCTGTACTAGAAATATATGAGCCAAAGAAACAGAAGTGTAAAAACAACAACAGAAAAACCTAGGAAATGAAAATAAAACCAACATGAGGCCAGGAAGAAGGATGTGGACAAAGAGAAAATGCTAGCTAGGCATGAATGGCTAAGGCACAAGAGGTTGATGAGTACTAAGTCTATACAGAGAGGAAGCTCAAATTTCCCAGATACCACCAGTAGTTAGCACCTAACGTCGAGCCGTGTCACTCCATGGTGAATAAACCTTGCCTTTATTTACCAAGCGACCTTCAGCAGACTTTATCTGAGCAACTGGGAGACAGTCATTCTCTGAATTCCTGTAAGATGCAAAGGGGGGTCCATGCTGACCCCACAGAAGCTGCCTACCTCCCCTGGACATCACCTCCTGCCACCATCTCCCCCAAAAGAATAATGATTTCAATGAAGGGAAAAGGCTATGCTTCAGAGAAGAAAGGTTTTCATCTCTCCTAAATATGAGTACTGATCAAACTGGGCCAACAACATGAAAAGATTGGCACAATCCTGGTGATTAACTGAAACCCAACACATGTCATTCCTACACTCCTTTTTTCAATAGGACTCTTTTTTCTTTCTAATCTTTCTTTTTGCTAGGGAATTTATATTCTGAACCCCAGCATAAGATTATTAATGTCAGAGTGGGTTTTTGTAGAGATGAAGAAGTGGCAAGAAGTAAAAATTAGAGAAAACAAAAAATGTAATCTCTATGGAAAAGTTACTCAAAAGGACAAAAGTGCTACCTTCTTCATTTCACTTAGCCTGATGGGACATGTAGAAGACCGGACAGAAGGAAGGTAGATGTACATGCTCACCTTTCCCCCTAACCCAAAAAGATCTTACGGTTCTCTCTAAAATCCAGGTTACAGACCACATCCATCTCTGATCACCACTTGAAACTTTTCCTTCTTATCTGGTCCCATTAGTTTCAGATCTGGCACAAGAATCAAGTTCTGATTCACCTATGAAGGGTTTTCTTTGTTTTGTTTTTCGATTATTTGGCCAACTATTAAAAACCAGACCTTCCTTCCTGTAGCCTAGTGACAACCACAGCTCACAAGAGGAAGATGGTGAGCAGGATGGGAAGGCAGCTGAGAGGTAGTACCAAGAGGTTATGTAAGCAGAGTAACCCAGCTGGCCCATAGGGTTCAAATCTGACACAAGGAGGGCATCAGAGTGGGACAGAAACCAGGGAGGTCAGGAGACTGGCTAAATACAAGGGAATTGCATAAATAAATTTGTTGAAGAGAATAGGAGTCATATTTCACATTGTTGGAGAGATTTTTTTAAAAAGAAAAGGGAAAAAAGCTAGAAAGAATCTTGTTCTGAACTAGAATTGGAGGTATTATAGTATAAACTCATGCTTTTCAATACCAGAATATGGCAAAAGTAGGTTTATAGTTGTTAGTATGAAAACAATACAATAATTAATAAATAATAATAGAAGAATAAACTGTGTTTCACATACTCACAACTGTAAACTACTTTTATCTCCCCCTGTATACAGATAAGAGACACAGATGTGGAAATAGATACTATGTAAATGTGTATGTATATGTACCTGAATGTATACATATTCTTATTTTCTAGGTTTGTCCATTGCAAGGACCTGAGAGCAGAGACAGCCCAGAGCAATGAGCATATCTAGCACCCAGATGATGACTCCTGAATTCTATTCTCCATTAAAAGCCACCAGTGCTGCCCTGGTGGTGTGGCTGTTGGTTGGGGGTTGTCCCAAGCACCACAAGGTTGCTGGTTTGATTCCTAGTCAGGGCACATGCCCAGGTTGCAGGCTCAATCAATCCCCAGTGGCGAAGGGTGTGTGAGCAGGAGGCAGCCAGTTAATGTTCTGCTCTCACATCGACGCTTTTCTCTCTCTTTCTCCCTCTCTCTTCCTCTCTCTCTAAAAATCAGTTTTTAAATCTTAAAAAATTAGGGCAACCAATGCTCCTTAGAAAATATGGTTGATTCCAGGACTGGGACAAAGAACAAGATGAGCTTGAAACATTTTGTGCTAGAGAATAAGGGAACATGTCAAAATAACACAAAAGCCAGTTTAAAAGGGTCCCCATTGTCCAAATCTGGGGCAATTTGAGCTTCAAAATAAATCATAACAGTAAAGAATTATAACCCATTAAATAAAATAGGGATCCTTGAGTCCACATTGGTATATATAAATAAATGGAAAGAGGAGAAAGCTCTTTCTTGGAGTGAAATACTAAACAATAAACGTTAAAAAAAATGATGGAGAAAGTCATTTAGCCACCATCATAGTAATAATTCATTCAGGCAAGAAGCATAAATGGATGTGAAAATGAGATGAGGAATAAGATTCTACATGCTCTCAAAGTATTTACTCAAAATGTATGGTATTTATTAATTACAGAGGGAGAAACAAGTTAAATTTATAGTAGAGAAATCTGGCAGGTACCATTTTAATCATGTGGTCAAATACCACTAAATAGTTATCATGTGTTATCAGACATAATGCAGTGAGAATACAGCATCACTATTGTGGCATTCTGGCCAAAAATACATAATCTGAGTCTAATCATAAGAAAATATCAGACAAACCCAAATTGAGAGACATTCTACAAAATGACTAGCCTGTAATCTTCAAAAAACACTAAGGTCATGAAAATCAAAGAAAGACTGAGGAACTGTTCCAACCTAAAGGAGATGAAAGAGACATGACAACTAAATACAACATGTGATCCCAGATTGGATCCTTTTGTTAAAAAGAACATTACTATGACAATTAAAAATTCTGAATGTGGACTCTAAATGAAAAGATAAAAGGCTATTCTTCATAATAATTTTACAGCTTTTGTATAAGTTTGAAACAATTTCAAAATTAAAAACCTACAATCAAAGGTATGTTTCTCAATAAAAAATATAGATTTTTCAGCTACTGTTAAAAACACACATAAAAGATCTGGCAATACCACTACCTCTCTTAGTCCTTTGGGGCTCCTATAACAAATACCATATACGGTGTAGCTTATAAACAACAGGAAGTTACTTCTCACAGCTCTAGAGGCTGGAAGTCCAAGATCTAGAGGCTGGAGGTCCAAGACCTTCCTGCTGGGTCCTCAGATGATGGAAAGGGTGAGCAATCTCTCTGGGGTCTTTTTGTAAAAGGGCACTAATCACATTCATGAGGGCTCCACCCTCATGACCTAATCACCTCCCAAGGTCTCACCTCCTAATCCCATCACCTTGAGGGATAGGATTTCAACCTATGAGTTTGGGGGACACAAATATTCAGAAAAATTCATGAATCAAGAGAAAGCTGAGACTCAGAAGGGCAGCAATAGAAGAATTAGGAAAGCTTACTAAGAGCAAAGATATGTCATTGGAAACCAAGACTAAGATCATCCACACCTTTGCATTCCCAATTATCAATACTATGTACGAATGCAAAACTGGATAGTGAAGGTTACTAGGGGGGGGAAATGATTCATCAGAAATATGGTGTTGAAGGAGAGCTCTATGAATACCCCGGATTGTTAGAAAGACAAACAAGTGGGTCCTAGAGCAAATTAAGCCTGAAACATTGCTGGAGGCAAAAATGGCAAAACTGAAGTTGTCCTACTTCGGGCATATCTTGAGCAGGCAGGGTTCTTTGAAAAAGATAGCAATGCTGGAAATAGAAGGCAGCAAGAAAAGAGGAAGGGCAAACATGAGCTGAACTGATTCTGTGAAAGAAGCCGTGGACATGAGGCTACAGAGGCGGAGCAGGGCTGCTGAGGACAGGATGTTATAAACATCATTCACAGGGTCGCCAGGAGTCTGAGCCAATTCAAGAGCAGGTAACAGCCAAACATTCAGACCATAGCACCACCACAAACCAAGGACTTGCTGGCACTGAATAGTAAATGCCCGTTAGGCAGAGCATGCGATGGCACTTTTCCCGTTACCACCTGACCAACTTCTCCAGTGAAGGTCCTTGAGAGCATTTAGGTTTGTGCCTCTTGATTTAGGCCCTCACATAACAAATTTCATCCTATTTAGGCCTAAAAGCTCAACACAATTTCCTTCTTAGAAATAATCTAAAATGGGTAATTCTCTATAAAGGGGTAATTCTCTATCCCAAGCCAAATACTTATCCTAACCCAGTGGTCGACAAACTGCGGCTCGCGAGCCACATGCAGCTCTTTGGCCCCTTTAAGTGTGGCTCTTCCACAAAATACCACCTGTGGGTGCGCACATACAGTGCCCATGCGCAGAAGTTGGTTTTCAAAAGAAATTTCAATCGTTGTACTGTTGATATTTGGCTCTGTTGACTGAGTTTGCCAATCACTGTCCTAACCCATACTAAAATTTACATGATGACTTAAGTCTTGAACCTCCCTCTGAATGAAATCAAAATTTAGGGAAAGCTCTCATGACAGAATATTACAGCCTTGACCTATAAACAACAACAACAACAACAACAAAACAAAAAAAGGCAGGGGCTCCACTCTTTTCACCAAATCTGAAATTGGGTCCTAGTTTGTGGCCTACTAATGAACAGAGAACTACATACCCTTAGAACATTTCTCACCTTTCACTCTGACCTTAGGACAACTCCCTGGGGAAGACGGGAAGCTAGAGCCACTCTATCTGGCTGTGTCGCTCAAAGTATGAGCTATAAGACTATGAACTGGCCGGTGAGGCTCAGTGGTTGAGCACTGACCTATGAACCAGGAGGTCAAGGTTCAATTCTGGTCAGGGCATATACCCAGGTTGTGGGTTTCAGGCTTGATTCCCCAGAAGGGGGCGTGCAGGAGGCAGCCAATAATTATTCTCTCTTATCATTGATGTTTTTCTCTCCTCTCTTCTTCTCTCTTAAATCAATAAAAGCATATTTTTTTTAAAAAGAAATGAAGTATACACTAACTGAAATAAAGAATGACTTACATGGAATCAACAGTAGAAGATAAGAAGAAACAAATCAAGAATTTCAAATATAAGCAAGCAAAAAACATCCAATCATAACAGCAAAAGAAAAAAAGAATCCAAAGATATAAAGAGCCTCTGAGACAACTTCAAGTGTACCAACATTCACATCATGGGGTACCCAGAAGGAGAAGAGAGGGAGCAAAAAATTGAAAACCTATTTGAAAAAATAATGACAGAAAACTTCTCTTACCTGATAAAAGAAACAGACATCCAAGTCCAATATGCAAATCGACCAAATGGTGAACAACCAATCGCTATGATGCACACTGACCACCAGCACCACAGCTCCTGCGTTGAGTGTCTGCCCCTCCCCCACCCAGAGGTGACTTGGGGTGGCGGGGAGCCCAGGGCAGACCGGGGATGGCTCCAGGCTGCCAGCCAAGGCAGGTGCCAGTTGGGGGGGGGGGGCAATCTCCTCACCCTCCAGTCACCCCACAGATGGCCTTGATTGTTGGCCAGGCCTAGGGACCCTACCCATGCATGAATTTTGTGCACTGGGGCTCCAGTATAGTTAATAATATTCTAATAACTATGTTTCGTGTCAGATGGGTTTTGGGATGATCACTTAAGAAGTTTCATAATGTCTAATCACTGGAGTGTACACCTGAAGTTAATATAATAACTGCATGTCAACTGTAATTGAAAAATTTTTTTAATAATTTAATTTTTTTAAAAACAAAAAGAGGAGGCCAGCCCTGAGGAAACCCTGGTACGTGAGTTATATCTTTCAGCAGGTGAAGCCATTCAGAGCCAAAAAGGCCTGGAGGATAAAGAGACAGCACCTCAGGCAGCCCTGCCAGAAGCCACTGGGTTTCATCCTCGCCTGACCCAGAAAAATCTTATGGGAGAGAACAAGAGGCCCAAGAGCTCTCTGATCTTCTGTCAACCAGCTGCAACCCCGAGACTGCCAAGTGCTGCAGTGACTCGGCAGCACCCTACGGAGCCGTCTGGGAGGGGATTACCAGCCTGATCCCTTGTCTTTGGAGCCAGAAATGACTCAAGCTTCACGAACAGCAGGGGCCTGCCAGGGAGGGTGACAATGAGCACTGGAGACGGTTTTCTCCCCTCACTGGTGTCTCTTCCCCCTTCTTGCTGCTGCGGCAGATTCTGGACAGTGTACAGCCTGTGAGGTAATATGAATTCCTTGGCAACCAGCAAGTACCTGAATTCTTTCAAAACCACAGGAATCCAGCAGAGAAAAGGTAAATATCCCCACGGAGCCAGTGTTAATTAGCAAAGAAGGCTACTGAAGAAGGAACTGGGGGTGGGGAGGAAGGGAAAGGCATTACAAATGCTTTGGGGTCTTTTATGGATTTCCATTGAATACTATGGCTGAGGCCGTCCCCATGGACCTTCTCAGGGTCCTCTCCTCCCACCCTCATAGCACTGTGGCTCTCTCCCTGTTCCTGGAGAGGCACCTTCATTTCACCCAGCTGCCAGACCTACCTATCTTCAGGTCTCTGACAACAAATTTGGTTTTCAACTTAATTGGGTTTTAATTTTTTCTTTTCCTGTTTCAGTGAAAATTTAGCTATTGGCCCTGTCTCAAAAAAGGTCTAGTCAAATCATTTAGACCACATATTGGATCCACCTAAAACTGTAAAATCCAGGACAAAGTCTTTTTGGTTTCCACCTCTGACAGGAAAAAGAATCTACTACACCATTTTGGTGGAGAATGCCACCCTCTCTGGAAGGCGAGTGCCCCCTGCTGGTGCAAGGCAGCAACATACATGTGCAACTCAAAAGCAGGGCGGACTTCCAGGGGAAAATGCCGGACCCAGATGCCAGAAAGATGGTTTTTTTTTTTAGATGCCTCAACATTTTGCCCACATATAAAAAAATGAGTTTTCTTGCTTCCTATGTTAGTAAGACAACAAGAACAACTAAAATTATTAATACAGAAACAAACTGTTAAGGCTCTTTTTCCTCACTAAGTTTAGAAGGTAAAAAAAACTTACAGACTTAAAAAATTAACTTAATCTGCTGTCAACTAAGCTTTAATTTGAGTCCCAACGAGGTGATATGGGATAAGGCCATTCTTTTGTAAAGAGGAAAATCAAATATATTTGTTGTCAATTGTTTCTTTAGAGAAGATTATGGTTTTCCTTGGTGAACCTCAAAGTAAAATGGCTTAGTGATCTCATCCCAAATTGACTGTCTTTAGTAATGTCTACATAAAACACACGTGAGCCAAAATTTACTAAAGGCTACAGATCTGGAGATGCTATAGACTATTGTTGAATGTAATGACACACTCGAGCAGATCCTGAGGATTAAAGAGAAGCAGATGAATGCCAAGATATACAGTGAGTTAAGACACCAGAGCACAGGCACACGGAAGTTACTGTGCAGAGCAACGTGCCCTCAAAGGACTCTAGCTAATAACCTGTGATCATGTACTGTTCTTTTGTGGAGCTTTTTTATTCACCTATACTTTTAGGTAAACTGACACAAAGCCCTGAAAATTCCCATTTCTTGGTTCAATTTGATCTGAATTTTTAGAAAAACTGTTCTCTAAATTACTCTAAGAAAAAGCATGCATTTTAAAATACATAGGGGTGGTCAAAAGTAGGTTTACAGTTGTAATACAAATAAAAAATAAAATTAATAAATAACAACACAAGAATAAACACTGTTTTGTGTACTCACAACTATAAACCTACCTTTGCCCATACATATATATATACTCAGTTTCCCCTGAAGGCAAGAAAAGCTACTCAGTTCAGTGGATTCTGATTCTGGAACATACCAAGTAGCCAAAACTCTTGCATATCTGTAATAAATATTGGTATTGCTCTCAATCTGTGTCTGAACCATTGAGGTCTTAAAACTATGCCAAATTTTAGCAACAGAGAGGGCTATTAATATTGTAAGTGAAATGTCTTTCAAATAATATGTAAAACATGTTAGTATGATCTTTTCTCTTTTTTAAATATATTTTTATTGATTTCTGAGAGGAAGGGAAAGGGAAAGATAGAAACATCAATGATGAGAGAGAATCACTGATCAGCTGCCTCCTGCTTGCCCCACACTGGGGACTGAGTCCACAACCCAAGCATGTGCCCTGACTGGGAATCAAACTGTGACCTCCTGGTTCATAAGTCAAAACTCAACCACTGAACCATGCCAGCCAGGTGGTATGGTATTCTTGAGAAATAGTGAGTGTAACCTTGAGGGGTTTTTTCCCAATGCAAGAAGTCCAACTTGTGGCAGGACAGAATCACTCCTGGGAAGGGAACAGGAGACAAGCTGGGATAAGGATTAGTGGAGGGAAGAGGAGAAAAAAGCTCATGATACATAAGAAAGCTCAGATATCTAAAATTACAAAAAAACTGAAATGCTCAGCACCTTATATATCTAAGTAGAAGAGGTATACTTTAGCTTCTTCTTTTTTTTTTAGATAATATGGGGAATTGGCTTTTACACCTATATTTCAAAGAATGGCAGCACATGTGTCTACAAACACTACAGACAACTTCTTTCCTATGAATCTGATTAGAGCTAGTAGTATGTGATCAAGGACTTGGCTCAACCCTCTACCTAAAAACTGAGAAATATTATAGTAGTTTTCCCCTCCTCAATTTTGAGGAAAGAGTGAACACAGGAACTATATAAAATGGAATCACTTTAACCAAGCTGTTAAAATTATTAACAATATGAAGATTGGGGCATGAGGAAAGATTCTATTCTTGTTCTAACTAGCCTGGGAAATTAAAATTTTTTTAACTTTCCAGTCTTGTATGAATGCCTGCATATATGTCTGGACATACACACTGAACCTCCATATATTTGATTATTCCCTTCAACAGCTCACATAGACCACCTGGCATCCGTTAACCAGACCTTAGCATGTGACCAGACCTCCTGGGATCCACCTTCCAGACCACCTGGCATCTATCATCTAGGCTACCTGACATCTGAAAGAAAAGCATCCTGGACCAATCCTAGGGCTAAGAATGCAGGACTGAAAATTCTCAAGAGTGTACTTTTTACTATAAGAAATCTTAACTTTTCTTTCTTCTTTGGAACATTTCTGGGGTTTTTGTCTAGCTGTGTTCCCAGTTTGCAAACTCTAAGACCCTTGAATAAATGTTTTACATTCATTTCTAGCCAAAGCTTCCAGACTCCTTTTAATTACAATCGACAATTTTCAAGAAACAAGAGGCCAGAACTAGGGAGCTTCAGTAGCCTCCGAGTTCCTAGGGCTCAAACACATAAATCTAGTTAAAAATATGACAGGGCATATAAATGTTGTCACTGCCACCTAGAGGTGAAGGGAAGAAACGGCTCAACCAGCCAAAATCACCCTCAGACTATAGTCAAAGGATGCATTAAAAAAATTTGAATTTATGAAATAATTAAAACACCATTTTAAAGTAACAGTTGTCAGAGTACTATAATACTTCAATAGGTAGGCTTCTTTTAACCATTATATTTCCCATCTTCCAAGTACATTTTCTAAAATAAAAAACACATACAGACCAAGCTTTATAGCTTGCCATGACTGCTCACAGATTGCAAACTACCTTCTAAACTGCTGTTATGTAAGGCCAATGCATAAAAGGAATTTCAGGGAAAGCAGGTTGATTAAAAAAAAATACACACACTCACACATGGTGGGACAAAAGTGGGTTTACAGTTGTGATTATATGAAACAGAGTTTATTCTTGTATCATTATTTATTATTTTCCATAAAATCAACTGTAAACCTACTTTTCCCACCCCTGTATATGTTGGGGGAAGAACATAAGCAAAGTTATATGCTCATTTTAAACAATTTAAAGGGTCTATGAAAATACTGTCACCTCTAAAATCATCTGCTTATGGAAAACAAAACTTCCAATTATTATAATTTGAAGTTAATTTTATAAGTTACATTACCATAAAACCTAAAAAAGACCACAAGAAAAAACAAAATAATACAACCATTGTAAAGTATATTACTTGCAGGTGGGGGGGGGGGGGGAGAAGGAGGAGAGAAAGCAGCTAATACCTCCTAAATACAAGAGGCCTTGAGCTCTAGAATCAGATCCAGAAATCCAAACTCTTGCTCCAATGCCAACCTGCTGGGAAACCTCAGAAAAGTGACTTCAAGTTCCCTTACCTCTCTAATCAGTTTCCTCAATTGCAAAAATGCATCAACTGTAAGATTATTGTGAGCATTAAAGAAAGTATCTGGGACACTTTTTTTTTAATTGGAATTAAAAATTTTTTTAATTCTTTTTAGATCAATTTTTAATTCTTTTTAGATCAATTCTGAAGAACGACGACAAATGATCCTTTTTGTTCTGTTTTATTAATCCTCACCTGAGGATATTTTTCCATTGATTTTTAGAGAGAGTGGAAAGGACGGGGAGAGACAGAGAGAGAGAAACATCAAATGTGAGAAGACATATCAATTGGTTGCATCCCGCACACACCCTACCCAGAGCCGGGATTGAGCCTGCAAATGAGATCCGTATCCTTGTTCGGAATCAAACCCACCAGAACCCTTCAATCCAAGGGCCGATGTTCTATCCACTGAGCCAAACCAGCTAGGCAACAAATTATCTTAATACCATAGGTCTTGAGAACAACTGCCAATGCATGAAAACAGGATGTGATCCTGGATCACTGATAGGAAAGATATGTGCTTACATATGCAAAACTGCTCATTCATGTGCCTATGTAAAGTAACCTGAAAACCATCTGGGTACACTCTATTTTTCTGAGTTAAACATAACAGAAAAAAAATTGATCTTAATATACCCCTTAATTGGTCCACTCTAATAAACACCCTCCCTCTACATGTCTCTTACCTAGCCAATCCTTCCTCATAGAGATAGATGACAAGAGGATCATAGGAAGTCACAAGCACATAGAGGCGCACATCAAACTTGAAATCTAAAAAAAAAAAAAAATTGAATTCACAGGAAAAACTAAGTTCATTTGTTTTGTTATAGAATAAACAGGACAATGTAACAAAGAAACATGAAAAAACAAATAACCCCCCTCTCCCCACAAAATACACATTGTCCACACCCCTTGCATTTTGAGGATAATAATTATACATTTTGTACATATATATGAGAATTTATACATGTATATTGTACAGTTCTCATATATATTTGTTATTATAGCACCTATAAAGTACTTTCTTTTTTATTATCTCATTTCATCTTTGAAATAATCCCATAAGGTAGGTAAGGAACCAGCCTCTAAAGCCATAGTTGTTAAGAATTTCATATTAGCTTAATAAAGACTTACTAGTGATTGCCAGAGGAAAAGGGATGGGAGGGAGAAAAGAAGAGGGTGTAGAATTGATAAAAAGTGCCGGAAAGAGACTTGATTTGGGGTGATGAATATACAATACAATATACAGATTATGTATATTATAGAATTATACACCTGAAACCTATATAATTTTATTAACCAATGTCATCCCAATAAACCTAACTATATATATAAAAGCCTAAGCAACTGTCCAACAAGTAGCTATGACATGTAATGACCACCAGGGGGGCAAACGCTCAATGTAGGAGCTGCCAAGCTGTGGTGACTTGGCAGCTGCAGTTTTTGGGTGATGCAGCTGTAACCAGAGAGGAGGGAGCCCGATTCTGGGGTGTGTCACCCAAAAGCCACCCTCTTGCAATCCAGGACCCCTTATGGGATGTCAGAGAGATGGTTTTGGCCCAATCTCCACAAGCCAGGCCGAGGGATCCCACGGGTGCACAAATTTGTACAGTGGGCCTCCAGTAAATAAATAATAAATAATAAATATTAAAAATTAACAAGATCTAACCCAATCGAGGCAAGGGCCTAGCGAAAACTCACCATCTATGAGCAGGGGGTTGTTAATGTAACGGGAGACCAGGATGTTCTCTTCCAGGGAAATCTGGTTTGGCTATTGAGTAAAGAAAAAGAATGAAAGGACAGAAATGCAAAGAAACTCTAGCTTACAGTATGGGAACAAAGTTCTTAATCTCTGAGAAATGATAATGTAGAAAACTAAAACTCTAAGAATAAAGTTTTCTTCCAAGCTACCCATACATTCAGTTGGCCACATAACCCACCACTTCCATAAACACTATAGGTTTCCAATTACAATGGGGGGAAATAAGTTTATACAGCATCTCTCAGATAATAAATCAAGTCTAAACAGCTTTAAAGATTTCTATACATGATATTATAGTTACAGGCCAAGATAATAAAAGCTACTTAAAAATAAAACCTTGCTTTCTCCCAAACATAAAGTATGATGCAAATTTTTAAATGCTACCGTTATTCTTAGATAAAAGCTTTCATCAAGTTGCTTAGAGAATTTACAGATCTTACCCCCGTGAAACAGGATGGATGTTTCACTGACTCCCTCAATGGTACTTGCTATATCACTATATGTCAAGATGGAACTAGATGTTTGAAATTTCTTTCAATAAGAGTTGTTTTTACAATAAGTTATTATGAGTATTGCTGGATAGTATAGAAGGCACTGGGGAATACTGTGATGAAGTGAACAGATAATCCCTGCCCTCATAGCCTACTCCCTACTCCCAAAGAATTTAATATTTAGGTAGATGGACAGCAAAACAGATAAAAGAACACAAAGGAGCATATCTGCAAGTGGAACATATGAGGCTGCAAAGTGGAAGATAGTTAAGTGGGACAAGTCAGGGAAGGCTTGACCTGAAAAAGGAGGTGTGGAAGTGAGTGCTGAAAGCTATCAAGCACATGGTGGAAGGGATAGGAGACCATCATGGGAAGACGGCATGCACTCAGTCCCGCACAACGGAGAGGGGGCAGGTTCACTGACCTGGGCTAAAAGACTAAACTGAGAAATAATGAAAGACAGACAGTAAGGAGAAAGGGACCCCACTGGCAAAGGGATTTGGACCTCTGGCAAGGCGAATTTAGGTCGAACATGGTGGAAAACAGGAAATGATTGTGGAGTCTTACGAAAATGGTAAGATTAAAATATATGGAATAGAACAACTCCATGTGAGATTACATTAAGACATAAGTCAGCTGGAAGTCACCACAATCCATATTGGACAAAGAACTCTAAAGGAAAGTGACAATAGTAATAACTGTGATTATAATAGCTACAGCAGCAGCAATAGAAATAACCATTAACATCTGCAGCAAAATATGAGATTTTAATCAATGTATTGAACATTTACTATGTGTTGTTCTAATTCTTCACAAGTATTATTTCATTTAATCCTCACCTAAGTCCATGAGGTAGGTATATCACCATTCAAATATTAGAGATGAGGAGAGTCAGAGAGTTAGGAACCTGCTCTGAGTCGGACAGCTAATAAGTGATCAGGAGAAGCATTTGAACCCAGGTCTGCCTCAGAGGCTTAACTCTTAAGCCCTAAAGTTCTGAACTAAAAATAATTGTCCACCAAATTCAAAAGTTTGTCTTGATAATAATGCATTTTCTATCCCAAATACTACAGTTACCATAAATAGGGATAGTTTTGTGACACATTACACAGCCACGATGAGCAACTCATCAGGATGATGAGATCCCCCTCCTGCTTCCCACTGCTGCTATCTCAAGCTCAGAACACAACTTTCCCAGCCTATGCATCATATGGACACCAGTGCTGATTCATCCTCAAGGACTCAGTCACCCACAGCATTTCCCGACTCCCTTGTACTCCATGATCCTTTTCTCACAAGTACTATCTCAGTGGCTTAGTAAGAATTGATACAATCACAGTACAAAGCAGCAAGCTGTAGGCCGTTCCAAAAGGAAACAATTACAGCTCTCTTCCAAGTGAATAACACCTATAGGCTACAGTAGATGTCTGAGCATTCACCTTTCCTGTGAACCAGTTTCCTAACACATATTTATCCTTTGAGTTATGTATAACATAATCTCTTACATTATTTTTTCAATGGCCTGTAGCTCTCCTTTTTATCTGCATTGGGAAATTGTAAGCTCAGAGGAGAAAAGAATGGCTTGGGTATAGTTTCCTTATATACTATTATATACTAGTAAGCAACTAATGAAAGCTTTTTCAAATCTTCAAACCTGTTCCTCAATCCCCAATTAACTCACTTTTAATGATTTTCATTCCAAGCTCAAACTGCCCTCCAAAGTATGTGAAAGCAAGAATGTGAATTGTTGGAGAAGTTGGAAACATTTATTTTTCTAACTGGACTTTAAGACTAAAGTTCATGGTATCTGTTAGGTCATTGTAAGGTAGAACGGTACACTGGTTAAGAGTGTATCCTCTAGATGCAGGGGAGTGGAATGGGGAGTTGAGGACAAATATGATACCTTAATCAATAAAGAAATTTTTTAAAAAAATAAAAAAGTGTATCCTCTAGAATTTGCTAGATCTGAGTTACAGTTTTGATCCTACAACTTACTAAGGAAATAATAGGAATTCATCATAAGGTTCTTATAAAAACTAAATGAGATTATATTTGAAAGGCACATTGGTAGGCACATATTAAATGCTCACGAAATCTGGTTGCTATTACTATTGCAAACTCTATAGTATCTATGTGGTTCTATTTACTAAGTTCCATAACTCAGCAGCATTCATCGCAGCATGCAACATGCCATTCTACTCAGAGCAGTGCACTGAGTTACAATGAAGATCCATAAGAATTAGGAGAGTCCCTATTTCTCAAAAGGTTTTTAAGGAGTATAAGTATCTGGCACACCACAGGCACTCCCTACATATCTGTTGAACAATGAGAAAAAATAAAGAGCACATAAGATAACAACATATAAACAAACAGAAACAAGAGAGTTGTGCAGACTTATATTCACAAGTATAAGAGTGACCTAAATACACTTCTGATTCTTTAAAACATCAGGGAAATATTCACATTGCGTTTACCGTGGATAATGTGTGAGACAAGGATGACTAAACCTGACTTCTATAATCAAATTCATACCCTAATCAGGAAACACCAGATCTTTCCCCTCCTCGATCTGAAAATACTAAATTGGGAAAATATGGCATTTAGTCACAGTTACTGAAGGAGCTGGATCAAAAACAACTCTGTTCCTTTATGATGTGTTTCCAGAGTTAAAGAGCCCGTTATTAAGAGACTGTGTTAGCCAATCAGCTGAGATGCTTCCATCTGTAGGAGCTTGCACGTCTCTCTCCATTAGTACATAAAAGTAATGTTTTGTCTGTCTTTTATCCTGTTCTTGTAATGGTAAAAGTTGCTATTTGTAGAGATTTTCCAAAAGGTTAAGACTATTATTGGGAATGTGAAATAAGAGGCCCTCTCAGCCCAGCAGGAAGACAGGGAATGATGTTTTCATTTGGCCCTCACACTTAACTCAGGCCCCACAACATCCCTCACCCACTCTCATTAGTGCTGCGCAAAGACCCTCCGCCGGAGCACTCCCTCCTCCCTAAAACCTAAAAGGAAAGCAGGCAGCAGCCTTGGAAATAGTTACTTCATCCAGTTGGCTAATGGGTCACATATTCCATGGGAAAGGATCCAGGTATGGAAAAGAGGGGATGGTTAGGCCTTGTGTGTAAAGGAGAGAGAGAAGAGTATTAACTACATGGTTCTAAGGTCTGGGTAAAAGGTGATAAATTTCCAGTTTTGGAGTGAAATGGGAATATTTTCCCATTATGTCCACATGTTGCCAGCTCCCCTGGTGCCTGCTGGCATCTTCCCAGGCTTCTGTCTGGCACCTCCACCAAATACCTCAAAGAATCAGACTCATTCCAATGCTTCTCTGAGGAGGAGGGGGGCCAAGGGTCCAGCCAAGTTCTTTGATCTATGCAGGGGGTCTCCAGGGATTCAGCCCAGGGAGAGGTGGGAGGGAGGAGAGCCTGCCAAGTGCATTCTCTACAGGCCTGTCACCCCCTTTATGAGACTCAGAATCCAAGGAGGAGTCAGAGCACGGGGCTCTCAGCCCCACAAGGAAAGTTTAACTCTTCTCTCCTTTGTGATGTTGGTTTTAAAATAACAAATCACCAGGGCAAAAGAGCATTCCAAGAGAAAAAAGTCCCAGATGAGCTGGGAATAGATCCTATTCTTCTTGACTCATGTCTAAGAAAATAAAAGGCAAACTTATACCACCGCTGAATTTCAATAGTAATTCCATTTGGCAGCTAAAACTCAAACCCAAACCCAAGCTAGTGCTGTCTATGAGATTCAAATAACACTGGAATTCCTGGCACAAAGCTGAAGGAAAAGCTATTGGGCAGGAGCCCTCACACCAAGGTCAGAACAGAGACAAGAAAAGAAACATCCAAAGCATCTGACCAGGGCCTCTGTCACAGGAGACACAGAGCAAAAGTTTCTGGAGTGATTCAGGGCCAGGTAACAGGATTGGCAGCCTGGTCCTGGGGCTGCAATAGCTGGTGTATCAGAACCAGATCCTACATGTCTGCAGTGTTCACAATAGAGTTGTTAGTCCAGTCTGAATGGACTTCCCAATGTGAAAGACCCTCAGAAAGTTAGTTTCTATGTGTACAGAAATAGCACAAATCATGTGAAAGAGAATGGGGAGGTTTAAGATGGAGCACTGAGCTGAAACAGGTATGGCTCAGTGGATAGAGTGTCGGCCTGTGGACTGAAAGGTCCCACATTCGATTCCGGTCAAGGGCATGTACCTTGGTTGTGGGCACATCCCCCGTAGGAGGTGTGTAGGAGGCAGCTGATCAATGATTCTCTCTCATCAATATTTCTATCTCTCTATCCCTCTCTCTTCCTCTCTGTAAAAAATCAATAAAATATATTAAAAATAAAGATGGAGCACTGATCCCACACACAACATATCTTCCTCCCAGAGCCCCACTGGAAAGACAAAGAAGATACTTTCTAAAAGAAAGAACTGAGAACAAGACTAGAAATTGGTTCAAGGACCAACAACAGACCAAAAGTTTAAGGAGATCTTGAAAGATAGAAAGCAGAGAGAATCAAGCTGAGAAAGCAGAGCAGAGGATGCCCCTGCCCAGGATTTCAGAGCTGAGCATGATCTTCCGAAGGAGGCTGGGAGAAGGTCCAAGCTGGTAGTGCACAAGCGGGAGCAGGAGTGGGCCAGGATCAAGAGCCGGGCAGGTCACTAACACGCAGCATTTGGAACAGAGGCCAGTGGGTCTTCTCCAACACCCACCGCATGGTCCTCAGGAAATAAGCAGGGTTCTCTGGGGAGGACAGCTGTATGAGTGCAGGGATCTCAAAGAGTGATACCTGCTACTAACTCAAATCTCCCTGTACCTTCAAAATAAGGCTGCCCTGCTTTGGGGTCGAGGGGGAAGGAAGAGAGCCATGCTCCTCACTCACATCCACCAAAGGTGCAGCCTGACAGTCAACACGCTTTGCCCAACACTCCAACAGCCTCCTATCTAGGCAGAAGCTACCAGGAAATCGGTCCTACACAACAGTGGGGGAAACTCAGGCCTGTTGTCAATTTCAGTCAGTCTCGTCTTCCATTCATAAATGTGACTCAACACACCTAAGGTTACTGAAATTGAGAAAAACCAACAGGAAGAAAATAAGACAATCCCTAAGAAAATTCACACAACAGAAGACAACTTTAAAAAACTTTCAACTGCTATCTTCAGAAAGACCAGCAGACAAACAGCACTAAGCAACAATAGCTGTTAATAAGAAAGCAAGTCCTAAAATAAGAGTTTTTGCAAACTACGATAGCCAATATAGAAATACAGTAAGTGAGATAAATAAATGGATAGAAATCCAACTGGTGATCCAGAAGATAGAGTGGAAAGACAGAATTTAAAATGAGAGAAAAGCTGGCATGAAGGAAAGACCCAGTCTGCCTCAAAAAGGAGTTCTAGAAGTAGAAACAAAGACAAAAAAAGGAGGAAGGGGAGGGAGTCGAGGGGAGGGTAGTTTTCCCTGAACAAGGAATACTACTAGTTTCTATATGAAAAAGGTTGACCAAACATCCAGGAAGAAGAATTAACAAAGACCCCAACTAAAATACTAGTTAAATTTCAGAATTCCATGCTATAAAGTTTCTATTGTGTTTAAAATTTGTATCCAATTTATAAACCCGAGAAACTAAATCATAGTTACTGAGGAGAATGTAAATGTTAAAAACGTTAAAAATAATAAAAAGTAATCTAACTTAGAAGTAGAAAGAGGTAGGAGATGATACGAGTACACCAAATATCAAACTGGGAATTAACAAACAAAATGCAAAGCTGAGAAAAAAGAATAAACATAATCCAATTACATTAGGTTACTAACTACTATTGTAAATCTAGGGAGCGAAACTGTGGTTGGAATTTTATTCTATTTAACTTAAAAACAACTTTTAATGAGGATTTTTTGAAGAATCAATATACTAATAAATTTTGAAAAAATAAGAGGATGAGGCGGTTGGGAGGGGGGAAAGGAGGGAAGTGCAACAGGATGCCATACTGATTTGGGTAAATTTCCTTGAAGACCTTGAGGGCAAGATCCCACAGTTCTGCTCAATAAAAACTAAATGTTTATGCTATTAATTAATACTTAGTGATGAGGAATCCACATGACAGTATCCTGAAAGCAGAAAAGATACCTCTTTTGATACCAAAGGCTACCCTCCCCAAAATTGGATCAAGTAACTTTTCAGCCACAGAGTAACTATTGTTATGGAAAGTTACTGTCAATAGACACCTCATATCCACACTCAACTTACAGTTCGGAATGCAGATTTGCCAAGGGAACATCTGCTCTTAATGAAAGGTACCATGTTAGTAGCTGGGACAAAGGGTGCGCAGGAAAAACAGGATGCAGAGGTTGTGCTGGATACTTACATTGTTGATCAGGTAGACGCCCCGTCCCCTAGAAGAGGCCACTGGTTTTACTATCCAAGGTCCCCGATCCTTTGAATAGCAATCTGCTCAAAATATTGAGAGATAAAAAGTGGGAGAGAGAAACAAAGAGAAAGAAGGGACATGAGATTATCAACTTAAATTTCAACAATAGTTATCTACTCAGGTACCCAGAGAATTTTCCAAATTTCTAAGTGGAAGGCAGTAGCTAAAATAACCTGTATTTTTTTACTAGTCTTAAAAATGAAACAAGGATAGAGACCATTTCCTTTCTTGAATGAAAGGATTTAACAAAATAAGGCAAATAACTGGATTATAATCTGTTATTGTCACAGACAACCTTCATAAATCTTTGCGATTATTTCTTCCCTTAACTAAGGGACCTCCAGAGGCTAACAGAGCAGACAATAGCAGTGTCAATGATAGATATCATAATATGATCACTTTCCTTAAGCAATTTTACTGAGCTTGTAAAAAAAAAAAAAAAAAAAAAAAAAAAGTCACCTAAAACCAAACAATGTGCAAGTGGAAAGGAAAAACACGAATTTACAAGTGAGTAAAAGGTAGTTTTCTCTTGTTCCTTTCTTAGTTCAGGCTTACACCTTAAACATCTCTGGATCATGGGAAGAGAAACCAAGCAAGACACCGAGGCTTGCAGATGGCTCTGCTTAGAAGTGAAAAGACCAAAGAAAAGAAAGAACAAAGAATTCTCCCTTCGCTATGAGCTAAACTGACTTTTCAAGGCCTCCAACAGGCACTTAACAAACCATTACACCAGGAGGAGAAAAAGTAGGTCTCCTTGCCCACTTTCCCCCATCTCCCCCTGCTTTTCCCTTGATGCAACCTAATTGAATTAGGAAAAATGAAATGTGCCACAAAGAATTTACAACACCATGAGCAATTCCACTTCCAAAAATATGTCCGCTAGTTCTACTCACACATGTGAAATGTATTTATAAATGTATGAAGTATTGCAGTATAGTAGCAAAAGATGTCCATCAATTAAGTACACTATATTGCATCTATTTGAGGAGCTAGCAAACTTTTTTGGGAAAAAAAACAAAAAACAGATAATATCCTGCCAGCATGGCTCAATGGTTGAGCGTCAACCTATGAATTAGGAGGTCACAGTTTGATTCCAGGTCAGGGCAGGCATATGGCTGGGTTGCAGGCTCAATCCCAGTATGGAGCATGCAGGAGGCAGTCAATCAATGATATTCTCTCATCATTGATATTTCTATTTCTCTCTTTTCTCCCTTCCTCTCTGAAATAAGTAAAAAAAATGTTTTAGAAATAGACAAGGAACTATTAAAAAAAAAAACAGATAATAAACAATTTAGGCTTTGCAGACCATGCAATCTCTGTTGCAACTGTTCACTTCTACCATTGTACTTCAAAAACAGCCATAAATAATACACAAAGGAAGGGGCAGGCTATATTCCAATAAAACTTTATTTATGAACACTGAATTCCATATGATATCCAAATGCCATAAAATGTTATTCTCTTTGGTTTCAACCATTTAAAAACATAAAAACCTTTCATAGCTCATGAGATGTATAAAAACAGGCAGAAGACTAGACTTCATTCAAGGGCTATAGTTTACAGACACCTGATCTATATAATGGAATATGAAGCACACATACAAAATGAGAATGTTATTAATGAACAGAGTATGATCTCAAAGATAGGCTATTCAGTGACTAAAAGGAAAGAAAGTGCAGGGCAATGCATATTGCATGCTCCCATCTGTACACATACACACTCAAGCTATATGCTACAAACACACAGATTATCTCTAGGAGGACATGTGTAAAACTAGGAACACTGATCACCTCTGGGAAGGAGAGGTGGATGTCTGAGGAAAAAAGAAAAATAAGGCTTTTCTTTATTGTTTTGTAATTTTTTTTTTTTTTTTTTGTACCATGGGAATATACTCCCTTTCAAAATATATAAATTACACAACTTTACTAATAAAGTCCTACAATAGATAACTTACTTATCTATATATATATAAAAATCTAAGGGACAGAATAACTGGTCAACCGGTCACTATGACATGCACTGACTCAATGCAGAAGCAGCCGCGATTGTCAGTGCACTCCCACAGCCAACCTCCCATGGCCCCTCTCCCCGGCCTCCAGCCCCAATCAGGACGGGGCAAGACGGGCCCAATCGGCCCCAACCGCAGGCCAGGCCGAGGAACACCACCCATGCACAAATTTGTGTACGGGGCCTCTAGTAGTTATATAAGACAAATTAAGCCTCTATAAAATAAAGCCACTGAATATGTGTATGTGTATAGTTTATATATTTTTTTCCATTTTGCCATTTTCCCCAGATTCTAAGGAGGCAATGAGTTGAGTACAGAAGAAATTATTAATAGTGAAAGAAAACAAAAATTACAAAATTTTCTAACCTTCATTCATTGAATACTTCTAAGTACCCAATCCGTGTCAGTTTGCTAGGTGATAGATCGATCCATGCAGTAGTGACAAAGAGAGCCTTTCCCTCACAGAGATTAGACTAGTAGCAAAGGCAGACATCGATCAAGTAATTACTAGTACAGACACACTCTGAGTCATCAAGACGAAGGGTAGGGTGCCATAGGAATGCCTAAGGAAATAGCCAAAACTGTCTGGGGACAGTGCCCTCTACAATGGCAAGTACATTAATGAAATTCTCGTTTTCACAAAAGGGAAAATCTAGCTAAATGCAATTTTTGCACCTAACAGTGTAATAATCTTATTTTGTGAACTAGCCTTATCAGAAGTTTTTGCTTTTTCGGTGCTTCACTTTTATCACATTGTTGAAATTCCAAATACCAAAGATTTGTCTTTCACATTAGGCTTTTATCCTTAATGTGTTATATTTCAGAACAAAGACTGAGTTTTTTCTAGGTTCTAAAAACATGGTTACGAGGCAAATGCAGGTGGCAAAGCTTGTCAGCCTCTCAAGATAAGGACGTACTACACAGAGTCTGCGAGCCTTCTAGTGTCTCCCAGGTTCTACAGTGGCAGCCTGTGCAGTCTAATGGAAAAGCCTCTGGACCAGAGGTAGAAAGATCTGGATTCGAATTCTGGCTTTTACACTATGGGAACTTTGCTTAAACCAGTGATTGGCAAACTCATTAGTTAACAGAGCCAAATATCAGTAATACAGTGATTGAAATTTCTTTTGAGAGCCAAATTTTTCAAACTTAAACTATATAGGTAGGTACATTGTTATTAACTTAATTAGGGTACATGGTATTTTGTGGAAGAGCCCTCAAGGGGCCAAAGAGCCGCATGTGGCTCGAGAGCCAAGGTTTGCCGACCGCTGGCTTAAACCATCCAGTCCCTCATCGATACAGAGAAAAGACTAATGGTTGCCAGAGGGAGGGGCATTTGGGGACTGGGTAGAAAGGTAAAGGGATTAAATACAAATTGGCAGTTACAAAACAGTCACGGGGATGTAAAGTACAGCATAGGGAATACAGTCAATAATATTGTAATAACTATCTAGCGTGCCAGGTGGGTACTGGAAATACAGGAGTGAACACTTTGGCAAGCATATGATTGTCTAACCACTATGTGGTACACCTGAAATTAATACTAAGTAATATTAAAAGTAAACTGTAATTGAAAAAATTAAAAATTAAAAATAAACTGTCCAGTCTCATCTTCAAAATGAGGGGGTTTGGTCTGATTTGCTAAGTTCTCTTATAATGCTAAGTATTACGATTCTGTAAATTTACTGACTGCTTTAAAATCTAGCTAACTGCAATTAATGAGAAGTCAAAATTTTGTCATTCCTTAAAATTATTTCTCAGCCTCTCTTACAACTGAAGGTGACCACAGGACACAATTATGACCAATTAGAAGTAAGCAGCAATTTGCTGGGTTTGGGAGAGAAGTTTTGCTTTTCTGACAGTGGTGCCACCCTGTCTTTGTTTCCTTCTTCCGGCCGAGAAAGCTGTCCACTGGGCCACATGTGGCTGGAGCTGCCAGAGAGTCCTAGGTTCCTCAAGGCCACAGCCCTCCAATTCTACTACACACTGCAACGAGCAACAGTGCACCCGAAGTCTTATAATCCTCACTCTAATTACTGGCAATATCCGGCTTTCACAACTCTTGAGGTACCGTGTTTCCCCGAAAATAAGACATCCTCCGAAAATAAGACCTACTTACAGGTTTCCTTCTGAGTGAAATATAAGGCATCTCCCCGAAAATAAGGCCCCCGCTAGGCTAAACATGAGAAATTTGGTCCACTGATTCTGAAAGAAATGGAGTCACAAGAAATTTCACCAGGAAATTCAGGAATTGGATTGTTATGATGATTTTCCAGAAGATGATGACATGATTGTCATTGAATAAATGAGTAAATTCTTGATACTGTAGGATTCACAGTTTGTCTGGTTTGTGTTGACAACTACCGTACCATATACAGGTAATAAATTTCCTTTATTTTCATTTAACAATAAATGTGTACCGTACTCTTCTTCATGGAAAAATAAGACATCCCCTGAAAATAAGACCTAGAGTATCTTTGGGAGCAAAAATTAATATAAGACACTGTCTTATTTTCGGGGAAACAGGGTAGCAATATCCAGGCTTTCACATCTCATGAGTTACGTAGTGGTTGGTCTCTGGGCTAGATCTCTACAGAGATGGGTTTAAGGTTTTCTCTTCTTAGAACAAAAGTCATAAATTCATGAGATCCAGCTTGGCTGATATCTCAGCGTCTTTAGGCAATCTTCATGCCCATTGTTTATCAGTTCTCTTTCAAAGGCCCTATACAAGCTAATTTCATAATTTTCTGTCCCTCTCAAACACCCGAACCCATCCGTAGGCCCTTCATTCCTGCATGTGTAATCATCACCCTCTACCCCAAGACGGCTGGGAATTTGTTTCATAAACCCACTCACCTGCATTGCTATCTAAAATCTTATCTGGGTCATCACTTGGCCTTCTTCCTTTCCTTGTTTTAGGGGAGAGACATGCCCACCTCCTTCCTAAAGCTCACCTTCCACAGGGGCTCTTGATTTAACCCTCTCCTGCCTTCTCTGGGACGTCAACCCATTGTTTGTAACTTTGAGCTCTTTCCCCTCTGATTTCTCTGTGGTGTGGCTTCTCATTATTTTTCCCTCCCTTGGTAATCATATCCACCTCCATACCTGCAAACACCAGAATCTATATAACTGGCAAACTAAAAACTGCCTTTACGACTGCTGCCAAGCATCATGACATGGATGCCTACAGACACCTCAAATCCAAACCTCGTCCAAAATTTAATACTCTCCCACTTTAACATCCTTTATGTTCCTGGTTCCACTCTCTAAATAAAGATGTAATGATGCTCCCAGCTCTCCAGACTCACATCTTTGGAGATATCTTTGACCCTTCTGTTCTTTCCATTCTGGCCACCCAGCTATGTCTAGCTACACTTCCTATCTGGATTATTCAATAATCTTCAAAGTAACCACTGTGTTTCTGCCCCCTGCTCCCTCTAATTCATTTCATGCAGTTATTTTTGTAAAGGCCACCTGTTCACCTTTTTTTCCTTCTTGAAAGTCTTCTATTGCCCACATTCAAGTAAGCACTGGAGGGTCAGAACACAAAAGTCATGGAGAAAACGAAATTTCCAAGTTATGACATGTGATGCAGACACCAAAGGAAAAGAGAACTTAAAACAGACTTTATCAAAAAGGGGAATGTCTCTTTAAAATCGATGGGCTTGTCCCTTGTATGTAAATTTAACAACACAATTAACCTAATGGTGTTGGATTTCTTCCCAGTGGATTTAAGTTTAGAGGTCATGAACTCTGGACAACTGGCAAAAAATGACTAACACCCTGGCAAGACTGAAACCAAGGAGATTCCTCTTCGCTACCACATCTTCCCTGCCTTCCCTCTTCCACAAACTGCGTGAGTCCCTGCTGGGATTGTTGGGTGGCAATGGCAATGGGTGATTTGTTTGGGGGACTGAGGTACACTTGGGCCTGCAATAACTGCCCTGGGGTTAAATGTGGTGGTTGTATGTTGCAGCTGTATTAATTCTATGTGTTCTACTGACCTTCTGAATTCACATTTGTTAAAAGAAGAACACATAAAAGTTTGAGTAATTGCTGAAGGACCAATTCTACGGAAAGACAGGTCAGGCTGGAACTGATGAAGGAACCCTAACTCTACCCAATCAGCTGAATGAGCTTCCCCCCAAAGGGTAGGGAAGAACAGCAGAATAGGCAATAGCAACTTACATTCCTTTAGTCTTTAGTAGGACATTTTTCTGGACTTAATTTCTCACCAAGAATCCAACAACAGGAGGAGTTCATATTGGGAACTGTTTTAAATTGCCAACCTGTTAGTTGAAGCATTTTCAAGCTATCGTGTTGGCTTATTACAGAAATTTTAATTTTTATTATGTATTGGTATATTTCAACATAACTTGAAATAGGAAGTAACACTGAACATTTATTGAGCACCTATAAAGCACCATTCCAAGTGCTTCCATGTGTTAACCTATTTAAACATCCCAACAACTCTATAAGGTCAGTCCTGGGAACAGTCTTTTTACAGAGGAGAAAGTTAAAGTACAAGAGAGGTTTAAGTAACTTGGCTAAAGTCACATAAAAATTCTTGACTGCAGATTTTCAGTTGAGTGCACTGTAGTATTGAAGTTAACTTCATTCATCTATTTAATACTCACTACGGACCCATTTCAGAGCCCTCCGTGGGCAAACACTGAACTGCCAACCTGTGGACCCAGCAATAGTGCCATCAGAGGAATGGCAGCCTCAAGGTGGAGCCTGGGACCATCCCTGAGGACCTAAGTCCCAGAGAAGAACACTCCACAGGGTAACCAGACCAGATTCTTAAGTCCATCTGGTAAAAGTACCAAAGTCAGGAAGTTTAGAGAGACCTTGCTTTTCCTATCCCCGTGCTTCCTCTACCCTGAAACAGAAACAGGCTCTCCCTTGGACTTATCCAGAGGAAAATTGTGTTTCTCCTCTCTGTCACACCCGGTCCTCTACCATATCCAATCCTCCTCACAGACGTGACTTCTGTCGCTGGCAATACTGGGAAATGACCACTGTGTACGAACTGCCCGGGTCTTTAGCCATAAAGTGCAGTGGTGAAAAGCCTGGCCCCTGAAGCCAGACTGTGGCCAGCTTATTAGAGAATTTTTAACTTTTATTATGTAGTAACATATCTCAAATATCCAAATAGGAAATAATATGGAACATTTAGGTCTGAATTCTATTCCTACCATTTGCACAAAGTTCTTTTACTTCTCTGTATCTCAGTCTCTCCATCTGCAAAGGTGGGGACAATAACATACCTATCTCAGAGTAGAGGTGCCACTTAGAAGAAGGCCTGATAGGAAGAAAATGTTCACTAAGTGTCAACTATTAGTGTTATTATTATTTAAACTCTCCCAGACCTGCCTCACACCTTACCTGTGCACTAAGCCCACTGAGTCAGGCTCTGCTCCCCAAGGAAAGCCTGAAACAGCCCACTCCTCTGCTTATACCTGGGAAGGTAAGTTCACCTCAAGGCAAAAGAAATAAGAAACCCACTGACACATGGATGCAGGCCCCATGTTCCTATCTAGAGTGACCAGCAACACAGCTGCCATCTGGATTCCCAGTTGGCTCCCAAGGATGCCTTCCAATTAATTAGTGTGAACTCCAAGGAAAAACATTGATTCTAACCAGTACTGCTAAACACCAAAAGATGCATGAGACTGCTACCTCAAAGAACACAAGTCACACAAATAAGTCCAGAAATGAAGGGGACAGGAATATTCCCTAAATGGCAAGAGGAAAAGAGACACCAAAGAGGATAGAAATGTAGTTTACATGTAGAGGTACATACATCCCTGCATGTGCACTAACTCTTGTCAATGAAGAAGAGACTGTGTACAAGACTAGAGCACATTTACATGACACCAATGTGTCCTACATAAATGATACTGATGAGCCTATCTAAGAATGAATATACAGGTACACAGAATAAAAACCGTTTTAAAGTTATCTCTGTAGCTGTTTTACTAAAGAAACACAAGTTTTTTAAGGATTTGAAAAACCCTGATTGGTGACTGACTTGAGGCAACCCTTGAGGTCCTTCTGCCCCAAGTTCAGTTCCTGGGGATGGGCAGTGAGTCAAAGCACTTACTACAGAATTCTGCGTACTCAGCTGGCAGCAGGAAGGTCTGAGGGAGGATGTGGAAAGCCTTGAATCCATGCGTATGCTGCATCCGAATGATGTTTTTGTACAGTCGGTCCTTCCGGGTTAGTTCATATGACCTAAAAATCATAAAAGTACTTCCATTTCAGTCAACTCCGACTCAGAGGTGATCCAGTGTTATCACACCCTGCAGAGTTCATGTTCACAGTTCCAGAGCAGTCACTGAGAACAGTAGATCCCAAACCTATCACTGTCAACCCCAAAGGTTTTTTCATCATTTTCATGAAATGGATTTCTTTGGTCAGGTTTAGTCATTAAAGTATACATTATGTACAGTAAAATTTGCCTTTTTTAGTGAATTATTCTGAATTTGAACAAACACATACAGTTATGTAACCACCACCACAATCAAGGACACATGAGCTGTTTCCACTTTTTGGAGATTATGAATAAAGTCACTATAAGTAATTGTGTATAGGTTTTTATTTATTATTATTACTTTTTAATCCTCATCCAAGGATACACTTTTTTATTTGATTTTAGAAAGAGAGGAAGGGAGCAGGAGAGAAAGAGAAACTTCAATGTAAGAAACACTGATAGGTTGCCTCCCGACTGGGGATTGAACCCACAATTTAAGTTAAGTGCCCTGACCAGGAATCGAACCCGCAACATTTTGGTGTATGGAACAATGCTCCAACCAACTGGGCTACCCAGCCAGGGCATGGATTGTACTTTTATTGTTATCTCTAGGAACTCTTTGCCTAATCCAAGATCTCACAGATTTTCTTTTATGTTTTCTTCTAGAAGTTTTAGTTTTAGGTTTTATATTTAAATCTATGACAATGTCAGGTGCCTTTAAAAGGAGCAAAGTGGCTATAAGAGCATTACCTGGGAAAATGGTTAACCTTTTGTGCTTCAGAGAGGGTGCGAAGTAAGAAGGGCTTCAGGTGGGATCCTGTCCACATTAGGTTATAGTCAGTGCTGCTTGGGTGAACCTGAGGACAGATAAAAGGACAAGATAAAACACGTCAGAGATAACCCCTCTCCAGGAAGAGCCATGCAGAAAAGGCTAGAGAGATTTTTCATCCACAGAGTACTCATGAGGGGCCCAGTTAGGATGTGAGCCTAGCAAGACAAAAGTTAACACATAGAACATGGGGATAATCAAGTTTAAAGAATTGGAGATTGGGAAAATCCCAGACATAAAAAGTAGAATAGCCTGCTAGTGTAGCTCAGTGGTTGAGCACTAACACATGCACCAAAAGGTCACTGGTTCGATTCCTGGTTGGAACATGCCCAGGTTGTGGACTTGATCCCCAGTAAGAGGTGTGCAAGAGGCATCCAATGGATGTTTCTCTCTCATCTATGTTTCTATCTCTTCCTCTCTAAAAATCAATAAAACATATTTTTAAAGTAGAATAAATTAATCCTTCTATAGAAGTCCACAATATCTCTTAATATTTTTGCATATCAAAGTATGAGAAAAGGGCCCAACTCCAAAACTCCCTTTTCAGAGTAACCTTTTGTTTTTGCAGATGCAAAAGCACTGATCAGAAGTAAAAACTTATATAGTAGCAAACCAACTTAGAATCCACTCATTCGGTCATTCATAATAATTTATTTGTACATTCATTAAACAATTATGTATTCTGTGCCTATGATGTGGTAGGTGCCAATTACGACCTGGAGATAAAATAGCAGCAAGACAGAATATAAACTGGTACCAGAACTTCAAAATGCCTAATTCAGACTTCAACCTAGGATAAAGAGCTAGCAAGCATACCTTTATCAATTGTCTCAAAATCTCTACAGTGGTCCTTGCAGTTTGGCTCAATGGATAGAACTCCAGCCCTTGGACTAAAGGGTCCTGGGTTCAATTCCAGTCAA
Source organism: Pipistrellus kuhlii (assembly GCF_014108245.1). NCBI lineage: Eukaryota > Metazoa > Chordata > Mammalia > Chiroptera > Vespertilionidae > Pipistrellus > Pipistrellus kuhlii. The sequence goes on from NW_023425404.1 coordinate 11,169,584, forward strand.
GGGCACGTATCTCAGTTGCAGGCTTGATCACCGGTGAGGCAACCAATCAATGTGTCTCTCTCACATAGATGTTTTCCTTTCCCTCTGTCTCTCCCCTCTCTTCCACTCTCTCTAAAAACCAATGGAAAAATATCCTTGGGTGAGGATTAACAACAACAAAAATCCCTATAGTGGAAATCTGTCCAGCATTTTTGCCTGTCCCTTTTGATGTCAATATCCCATTTTTTCCCCATTTACTTGGGGAATCACATACTCTTTGGTTTTAAAGGACCTGCCAATCATCTGTCCCTCTCTCCTCCAAGAAGTGAATCCATGACCCAAGCTGGGTCAGTCATTCTATCTTCAGAATATGGTTCTTGAGTGAAGAAAGGCACAAGGACAACAAATAGAGTTGAGTCACTTCCACCTTCAATGCCTACAGGAGATGGTCCTGAAGCTTCCTGTCCTAGATTCCTGGAGCTGTCCCGTCTCTCTCCTTCCAAAGGCTGCCTTTTCAGTTTTTCCTGATTCTGCTAACCATCTTAGGTACACTTTTCCTACAAATCCCTTTTGGTTTAAGTTAGACAGTCTGTTTCTGTTGTTAGCAATCAAAGAACCTTAATTGGGTAACAAACAATTCCTTATGGACAACTGTGCCTCTAGCCTAAGCCTATAAACTTAGCATGTAAAAAAAAAAAAAAAAGCAAGCTTTTAATTGTGGAAATGTCTTCCTTGTATTTCATGGAATTCAATGCAAGTTCTCCTATCACCACTAAGCATTGGTCTCATGTACTTTCTAGTGTTGGCATGGGTAAGTAACTGTGAATCAGGTGGCTAGGATTTTCAGCTTCTGGACAGATTAGGTGAGCTAGTCAAAATGAACTTACTTCATGAAATCCATGGGCTGTCAGAATGCTGCGTACCAGGCGACTGTCTGTTCGCACAATCTTGTAAGACAAATGATAACGTTCTAAAGAAAAACACAGAATCAAGTTCAGTAACCAGAAAGTTCACTGTAGAGACAAAAATAAACTGATTAACCCCTTCAATGGCAACATATGTAGCTTGCCCTACTGTCAGAAAATTACAGCTGTACTGTTGAATATGGTAGGCACTAGTCATGTGTAACCACTGAGCACTTGACTAGTGTGAGAGAGTAACTGATTTTTTAAAAATTTAACTTTACTTAATTTAATTCAGTTGGAAAATTTGTCTGGAACAACCTGAGTATAAAAATTGATTTTTCAACTATAACATTTATGGAACATATGTTTTTATGGATTTCAGAGAAAGAGAGAGAGAGAGAGAGAAACATCAATTATGACAATCATCAATCAGCTGCCTCCTGCATGCCCTCTACTGAAGATCAAGCCCACAACCCGGGCATGTGCTCTGACTGGAAAATGAACAGTGACCTTCTGGTTCATGGGTCAATGATTGACCACTGAGCCGTACCAGCTGGGCTCATTTATGGAATATAAATTCAGATCAAGTACTCCTAATAAAAATTTTACACCATACTAACATGTGCTATAAATGTAAAATACACAGGATGTAAACTACCTCAGTGATTTTTTTATAATGAGTAAATGTGGAAAAGGTATTTTGGATTAAACAAAATGTATTAAAACTAATCTCACCTATTTCTGTTTACTTTTTTAATGAGGCCTAGAAATTTTACATATGTAGTGTACATCATATTTCTATAGGTTGGGGCTATACAAATGCAAATTATGAAACTGACACATTAGAGGCAAATTATAAAATTATACTTCATTCTATAAAAGATTAAACTGAAAATATCTGTTGCCTATAAAACGACATCCCATTTACATGTTCAGTTTTGTGGGGGGAACAAAGGATCGAGTGAGGGGAAGAAATATGTTCCTAGAATATTTAACAAAGCATATGAAATCATATTGAACCAAAAATTTTAACAGTGAATGCAATGAAACATTTACTAGATAACAGAACAAACAAGGCTGGCACCAAACATGAGATCAACAGAAGATAACTAATGCCCCAGATACACTTCCCAAGAGGATTTAACCACAGGATTATGATCTCAGCAGACCTATGTCAGCTATTTAGGAGAGCAGAGAGGAAAAAATAGGCCAAGAATGTTTAACAATTCAGAAATCTGAGGCAACTACAAAAGTCATTTAAACTGTTCTTCACATAACAGAAGGTGAAAAAAAATTATTAAACAACAAGGAATGAGGAAGATAAAGAAAATTCAAAAGCAAAATTTGAGAAAAAAATTTAGTGGCTTTTTCTTTAATCACAGGAATGTGGGGAAGACAAAAAAAAAAAAAGAGCCTAAAATCTTACAGTGCTTGAGTAATGGAAATACTACATTGATGGGTGCTAATTTCCAGTATATGTTAGGTATTCTAAAAAGGAAGGGTCTGCCCAGACAGTGTATCTCAGTGATAGAATGTTGAAATATGAACCAGAAGGTCACGGTTCAATTCTCGTTCAGAGCTCATGCCTGGGTTATCAGCTCGATCCTAGTTTGGGATGTGTAGGAAGCAGCAGATCAATGATTCCCTCTCATCATTGATGTTTCTATCTCTCTCTCCCTCTCCCTTCTTCTCTAAAATCAATAAAAATATATTTAAAAAAATAAAAAGGACGTGTCTGCTCATTGCCATGAAATATATAAATTTATGTGACAAGCACCTCAAAAAAAAGTATGTTTGGAAGGAATTATTTACTTCTGTTTTTTTCAAACCAACATTTGACATTTTGACTCATGTCATATTTTTATTTTGAGGGTGTTTCTCAGTAAACGTTAGCAACTCTTCAGTTGCTCAGAATTCAGAGAATATAAATGAACCATGTCCCTTTAAGTGGTAACCTAGCAACTTGCTGAGGGTATTATAACACAAGGATCCCTAGGAAGAGAGGAATATTCAATCCCACCATCTTCTTAAACCCTTGGCTCATTATGGCAAGATCAGACCTTAAATTAATCTCGAAGTACAGCAGGTTCTATTCAACAAGTAAAGTAAGTTTTGAGTGTGTACTATGTGCCAAACATTTAGTAACATGTATTTCTCACAATGCCTGCAAAATAGGTATTATCTCCACTTTATTAGCAATGAAATGAGATAAGATGGCTTCACAGATGAATTTTATCAAACATTTAAAGAACTAATAACAATCCTTAAAACTCTCCCAAAGAAAAGGGAACTCATTCTCTGAGGCTAGCATTACCCTGATAACAAAGCTAGATGAAGGTATCACAAGAAAACCACAAACCCATATCTCTTATAATTACTATGTGAAATTATCAACAAAATACTAGCAAACCAAATCCAGCAGCATATTAAAGGACAATACCATGACCACATGGGATTTATCTCAGGAATGAAAGGGTTGTTCAACATACAAAAGCCAATCAATGCAATCCACCACATTAAGAGAATGAAGGAAACAAAACAGAATCATCTTAAATGATGTAGAAAAAGCATTTTACAAAATCCAACACCCTTGAATGATAAAAAGAAAACAAAACAACAACAAAAAACAACACACACTCAATGAAAGACTAGAAGGGGATGTTTTCAACATGCTAAAGGGAATTCTGCAAAGCCCACAGCTAACATCATACTCAATGGTGAAAGACTGGAAAGCATTCCCCTTAAGATCAGGAACAAGACAAAGATCCACCTTTCACCTCTTCTATGCAACACTGTACTAAAAGTCCTAGTCAGTGGTCGGCAAACTCATTAGTCAATAGAGCCAAATATCAACAGTACAACGATTGAAATTTCTTTTGAGAGCCAAATTTTTTAAACTTAAACTTCTAACGCCACTTCTTCAAAATAGACTCGCCCAGGCCATGGTATTTTGTGGAAGAGCCACATTCAAGGGGCCAAAGAGCCGCATGTGGTTCGTGAGCCACAGTTTGCCGGCCATGGTCCTAGTCAGAGTAATTAGGCAAAGAAAGATAACAAAAGGCATCCACGTTGTAAGGAAAGAAGAAAAATGGTCTCTACTGGCAGATGACATGATCTTATATACAGTATAGACAATGCAAAAGAACCCCCAACACACACAAAACTTACAGCTAATAAATGAGTTCAGCAAGGTTTCAGAATATAAGGTCAATATACAAAAATCTACACACTGATAATTAACAACCCAAAAATAAAATAGAGAAAACAATTCAATTTATAATAGTACCAAAAAGAATAAATTATGTAGGGATAAATTTAACCAAAAAGCTTTAAGACTTGTACACTGAAAACTATAAAACACTACTAAAAGAAATTAGAGAAGATCCAAATAAATGGAAAGACATCCTTTGTTGGTGGACTGGAAAACTTTTAAAATGATAATACTCCCAAAAGCAATTTATAGATTCAATGCATTCCCTATCAAAATTCCAAAGGCCTTTTTGCTGGTATTAGAAAGCTTTATCCTAAAATTCATATGGCATTGCAAGGGACTCTGAATAACCAAAAAAAGAAATCTTGAAACAGAAGAACGAAGTTAAAGGATTCACATTTTCCAATTTCAAAACTTCGTACAAAAGTACAGTAATTAAAATGATAGGTACTGGTATAAGGCTAAACATACAAATCAATGGTCTACTAAGAGCCCAGAAATAAACCCATACACCTACAGACAACTGATTTTCAACAATAGTTCCAAAAGCATTCAATAGAGAAATAACAGTCTCTTCAATTAATTATGTTGGACAACTAGATATACACATGCAAAAGAGTGAAGATAGACCCTTACCTCACATTATGTAACAAAAGTAATTCAAAATGGATCAAAGGCCATTTATCTCCAATACAAGAGTTTAAACTATATAACTCTTAGAATAAAGCATGGGGATCATGACCATGGGTTAGCCAATGGTTTCATAAATATACCAAAAATATAAGCAACAATAGAAAAAAAAACAAATTAGATGTTATCAAAGTGAAAACCTTCAGCTCATGAAAAAATACTATCAAAAAAGTGAAAAGAAAAACCACAGAAAAATATTTGTAAATCATATATCTAATAAAGTTCTAATATTCAGAATGGTTAATGAATTCTTATTACTCAACAACAAAAAGACAAGCAACCCAATTAAAAATTAAGCCAAAGCCTTGAATAGGCATTTCTCTAAGGAAGATATATTAATAACTAACAAGTACATGAAAAGATTCTCTATGTTGTCCAGCCGGGGGTTGAGCGTCAACCCATTCACCAAGAGGTCCCTGGTTCAATTCCCAGTCAGGGCACATGCCTGGGTTGCAGGCTCAATCCCCAGTAGAGGAATACAAGTGGCAACCAATGGAGTTTCCATCTCTCCCTCTGCTTTCTTCTCTCTCTAAAAATAAATAAAAATTTATATTTTTAAAAAGATGCTCTATGTCACATGTGTCAAACACAAGGCCCGCGGGCCAAATCCGTCCCGCCAGGCCTTGCAATGTGGCCCGCACCGCGCTGTCATCACTGCACTCCGCTGCGTTTCCATCACAATGACAGTTTATGACTGTTCAGTAAACCATTCGGCCCGTGATTTAGGCTGGATTTTAGATTTTGGCCCCTTCTCTGATTGAGTTCGACACCCCTATGTCATTAGTCATTATGGAAATACAAATCAAAACCACAAAAGGATATTTCACATCCACTAATACAATGATAATATAAAAAAAAAAAAACACACAAAATAAACATTAGTGAGAATGCAGAGAAATTAGAACTCTTATATATTGTTGATGGAAATGTAAAACAGTGCAATCATTGTGGAAAACACTTTGGCAGTTCCTTAATACGTTTAACATAGAATTACCATACAATATAGCAATTCCATTCCTAAGTATATATCCAAAAGAATTGAAAAACTAATGTTCAAGCAAAAACTTAAACATTTTAAATGTCCACACCAGCACTATTTACAATAACCTAAAGGTAGAAACTATTTACAATAACCTAAAGGAAGAAATCAGTTGGTGAATGGATAAACAAATGTGGTATATGCATACATAGAATATTATTCAGCCATAAAAAGGAAGGAAATACTGCCCTGGGTGGGGGGCTCAGTTACCCCTGAGTGTTGCCCTAATACCCCAAGGTGGTGGGTTCAAGCCCTGGTCAGGGCACATACAAGAATTAACTAATGCATAAATAAGTGGAACAACAAATTGATGTTTCTCTCTTCCCTTCCTCTCTCTCTCTCTCCCACTCACTCCCCTTTCCTCTCTCTCTAAAATAAATCAATAAATTTAAAAAAGAATGAAGTACTGACACATGTACAATATGACTGAACCTTAAAAACATTATGCTAAGAGAAAAAAGCCAGACACAAAAAGTCACATATTATATGACTCCATTTATATAAAACTAGAGGCCCAATGCGCAAAATTCACTCAAGAGTAGGCCTTTGCAGTCGTGGTGGCTGCCTGGATCCCTCCCTCACAGCCACAGTGGATGTAGCCCCAGTGGTTTCAGCTCCGATTTCTGGAAGGTAGTTCAGAAGGATGTCTGAATGGCCGTTTGGTCAATTTGCATATTACCCTTTTATTATTATAGATATCCAGGAGAAGTGACTTCATCGAGACAGAAAGTAGATTAGGGGCAGTCAGGGGCTGGGTATTAACTACTTAATGGGCACAGGGTTTACTTTTGGGATGATAAAAATGTTCTGAAACCAGATAATGATAATTGTTGCACAACACTGTAAATGTACTAAATGCCACTGAATTGTGCACTCTAAAACAGTAAGTTTTGTTTTGTATATTTTAACTGATAATAAAATAATAAGCACATGTATACTTAACTCTGAAAAAAAATTCAAAAGTAAAAAAAAATAATATGCAAAAAACAATTCCAGAAATGCTAATAATCCTTTCAAGTATAATAAATATAGTCTTCTCACGGCCAAGGCCAATTCTCTATCTATAGTTGTCAATTTCTGCAGGACAAGGTTGCAAGAGCCATGCCCCAGCCCTACCATCTGTGGGGAAGTCATACTCACCTCCAATTACTCGAATATTGTTGTCCTTGGTCAGAATTGCCTCGGCATGGAATACCAAAATTGGAATTCTCCTGCAGCCTCCAGTCCACATGATACATGGATGATCCCTACAACCATAGCAAAAAGCTTTATTAATTTACAACTCAAAATCTGAATTAACTGCTGAAGCAGATAACTACGGTTGGCTGTTTAAAACTTTACCCTCCTTCTGAAACAAGAACCCTAAATGTCCTATGGGAAACATTCATTTTCCATTTTTAGCCATGTGGTTTGTTTAAAATTAATTCCATCACTGATCCCGGGACGAGTCTTGACTGGCTTCAGCCAATTAGGACATTCTATCCCCCAGTTATAGTGGCTGTTTCAGGGATGAGCACATAAGCCAATTGGAGCCAAGTGAAGGTCAGATGACATGTGGTGAGACCCTCTGACAAAGCAATGCTTTTTCTCTTCTCTGGCAGCTACAGAAGAGATGGCCTCTCTTCCCCTTGACAGTGTAAGAGACTGAGAGGGCTGGAAGTGCTACTATCATTCTGTGATCTTGACATCTCCTAGAATCTGGAGATGCTAGTAAAGGAGGAAGTCAGCGGGAGCTTGATTAAAAGGAGAGAAATGAGATGCTGAGTAGCACACTTAGAGCTGCAGAATCAAGTCTTCCCTAAATATGAATGAATGAAGTCCCTTTATTTTTAAGACAAAGAATAACAATTATGTTTTAGTCCCCAGTATACATAAAGAATCCTAACAAATAGATTCACGGTAATTTATATATCCCTTTGAAACCCTATAGTCATTTTTTTTAATGTTTTTATTGATTTTAGAGAAAGAAAAAGAGAGAGGGAGAAAGAAACAGCAATGATGAGAGAGAATCATCCATTGGCTGCATCCTGTGTACCCCTACTGGGGATCGAGCCCAAGACCAGGGCATGTGTCCTGATGGGGAATCAAACCATGACCTGATTCATGGATCAATGCTCAACCACCCACTGAACCACACCAGCCTTTAGAGCCATTTTTTAAGGTCATTTGATGACCCATCTTAAAATTCTGAGCTAGGAAACCAAATTATTACCAGTACCCCAATTAAAACCACATATTTTAAATAAAGCTTTACTAAATGCAAAAACCGATATTTTCCTCCCGAGAAGGATCTCTTGAATTATTTTCTTTCCTTAGCCTCATAAAATATCAGTTTAATCAATTTACGAACAGATTAGGAAACTTGAACCTCCTCAGTGCAGGAAGGTAGAATGGGAAAGAAATTACCTGAGTACCTACTATGTGCCAGGAAATAAACTAAGAGCGTTCATGCTATCTCACTTACTCCTATTGCCCCCACTAAGAACTGAGGAAAAGGTGTTCAGAGAGGTGTTAAGTAATTTGCCCAATTGAGTAAAGGAAAGATATATGAACCCAAACGTCTGTGCTCTTTCCATCCTTCCATCACCCTGATTACATTTCGGTGATGTTCTGTATGTGGAACACCTTAAACTCAACTCTTTGGGAACTTAAACTATTAAATTTATTAAATGGAATAAGACACACTGAGCCAAGATTCAGTTCCCTCTCAAAAAATCACATGGCCACATCCTTAACCACAAATCTCAAGGCCAAGTCAGACCCTCCCAACCCAAGTTTAAAAATATACATACTTTGAATGAGTAGGCTACAGACTACCAACTTTAGAAGGCAGCCTTTAGACTTGGGAATGAGCTGCCAAAAGCCTTTTAGTGAGAAAAGCAGAAAACACCATACCGAGCTCATTTCCTGCTTTGTATTGTAGAAATGGAATGTGGATGCTTCAAGTCCTTGCTTTGACCTGGGTGATTGTGCCCACTTGTGAGAAATGCTGTTTTACAGGGTGCATTTCTTGGCAAAGATTTTTTTTATTTTGCTAGCTTTTTTAATCTTAAACACCTATAATAGGGTGGGTAAGGGGGTCAAGCTATTCCTGTGATCTCTTCCAACTTTAATTTTTCCACTATATTTCTAAGACAGAGGATAGAGGGGGAGAAAATAGGCTGCCTATCCAAAGTCTTGGACAGAAACTCTGGAAACTATAGAAACTCTGGAAACTATCCAAAGTTCCTTGTCAACCTGGCATTAACTACAAACTGACACCACTGTGCCTTATCACTTACACACAATGGATCACTGTGATAAGGCAGGGCAATCAGAACACACACAGCAGGTACACAGATGAGAAGAGCCAAGGCCTAACTACACTCTGTGGAAAGCCACTTCTCTGAAGGAGAAATCTCTTCACTTAACAACCCATAACAGAGATAAAAGAGGTAGTAGACAAGTTATTAATTCAATAAGGTCAACTACAAAATACTTAAGGCAGATGCTCAATTGCCATGCTCCCACCAGGTGGTGCTAAAGGGATACGAGTCCTCCGATTAGGAAATTAAAAATTGGGACCTTAAATTTTCTTTTGCACCAGAAACTGGAATAGATTAAGAAAATATGCCTTACAGGCATGAAAGGACAGCATATTTGAATGATTAATTATCAAAGTAGACCAGTTTTATGGTTGACTTTGAGAACCTAAGAACGCTTTGGGTTTTAAGAAGCAATTTCATGAGGAATGTATTAGTCTTCACTCCTGGGATGCAGCCTACATAACTCCAAACTTCCACCCTTATTACTACCGCTGTCCCTGCTGGAAATGCCTTCCCCAAGTCTCTGTACATTCAATCCCACACTCCAAGGCCTTGCCCCGCTCCCCCAGCCCCGAGTGATGCCTTCCTTCTCTCAACTCCTGGACCACTCATTGTATAATCACTTGTTCATGATCTTTTATTTTTTCCAAGTAAATGTTGATGATCTTTTCAACTGATACAAAGCCTGTTTTTATTAGAGAAATTAGAGTTACTATTTTTTCAGTGACAAAAGCAGCATCAAATCTTTTTATGAAAGTTTTCATATTTATAGTATATAAATTTGTATTTGGGACCCCCAAGCAAAATAGAGAAAAAAGAACCCCTTTTACATTTACCATTTGAAATAATGCCATGCAAAACAAGGACTGCCTGGACAGTTTCTAGTCCTAAAGTCCAGGCATTAACTACTTTAATACAGTCAAGGAATTGAGAAGATCTAACAGATGTCCTTGGATATGCATCTTAGGATCAAATCAACTTTCTTAGATGATTTAAGGCCTTCTAACTTCCAAAAAAAAATTTTAAATGTAAGCCTGTTGCTCTAAGTGTGAACAAGATTGACTTAAGATTCCTAATGTATAAAACAAGTGTCTAACAGACAAGATGAGCTGATGGAGCAAGATTAACCATTGAAATTCAATAGTAAGAGTGTGAAAGAAAGCAAAACAAAACAAAAAATAAAGAAACTTCAAAAGGTCCATGAATTTGGGGGGGGGACAGGGGAAATGGGGGGAGGGGAATATTACACTTTATTTCACTAATTTTTACTAGAAATTTAACATCTCTCAATTATTAATATAGGCAGCAAAGCACAGCATTATTAGAATGGTCCGAAATTAGATTTTTATACCATTTTACAGGTGATGCCAGTATATTAAAACATCACTTACATTTATCACTACTTCTAAGTTGTGTTAGTTACTAAACCTGCCACTAGATACCTGTGATCACAGTCTTCCTCATCTGGTGTGATGAGGCTGGACAATGACTTAGCATCTCTCCTCCAAGCTACCAAGTGGTGACATCACACATTGGTAGTCCAGACATGTATAAAGGTCCCAGCATTCCCCACTTCTAAGTGTTAATCAAAGACCACACCACAGTGTAATGATCTTACACAAACTAAGCAAAAACAGTCTTCATGCTGCTGTCTTTAGAAAAATAAAACGTAACTTCCCCACATTTTAAATGAGTAATCTTGTTATTTAATGTATAAGAAAGCACAAAAGAAGCAAGAAAACAAAACTGTAATATATAAGGAAGCGCAGCTTACTCTATCACAAGTAACTTTTTTAAATAATTTGATAACTGCATTTCAATGTAATTGGTATTTTTTATGACACATATTTAATTTTAAGTACTTTAAACATATTCTGACAAGGGACCCACAACATTAAAAAGGTTAAGAAAGTCTGATCTAATGTGATCTAAATCATACATTTGTTTGTTCACTCATTCAGTCAGCAAGTATTTATTGAGTTCCTACAATAATACTAGGTTGAACTATTTGAAATTGTCAATATTTGACTGGTTTTGACCTACCAAAATGGCAATTTCATGAGGTTCAAACTAATATAATACATCCTTGTCAGGGCCAACCTCTAACCCCACTAAGCAGGAAAATATTTATGGAGTAAAACAAAGATCTTAAAATTAGAAAGAGTGATGCTTGGAGAAGTTAAAATTTTATGAAATGAGTAGGAGGCAGCACACAGAAAGCAAGAAGTCATAGGAGGCAAATGGCCAGAAGGAATTGTCCATTTAATTATCCTGAATAAGGATGACCCAAATATAATATCAAATCTCTGTTATTTTCTACAACCTAACAGTGACGAGAAGCCTTTCCTCAAAGCTTTATTAATGCTTCAATAATTTTCTAAAATTATAATATCAAATAATGAAATCTTCCACTTTGTAATAAGAAGTCCACTTTAAGCTCAATATTAAAGCAAGTAAGAATAGTATCTTATGTGTGTACCACACTTCACAATTTACAAAGTAATTTCATAAACATTATTCTATTTGATCCTAAACACACTCCTACAAAATAGCCTGGGAGATATCATCCCCATTTTTCAGGTGACACAGCACATATCCAAGGGGACCTGCAGAAAATCTTATTTTTCTTAACTGTAAGCCAGCTTTTCTCTTTGTTCTCTGTCAAGTAATAAGGTTGGAGGAGGCAGAATAGCAAAGTGCTACAAAATTCAGTAAAACTAGGTCTGAATCCCAATCCATCACTTACTCTCTACACATCCCTGAGAAAGTCCTTTGGTATTTGTGAGGACAAATTTAATCAAGTGGGAATAATGGCATCTTCAGATTAAATGAAATACAGTAGTTAAAGCCCATATCATCATCTATAGCAGCTGCTCTTACCACTAGCACTTACATTTCTATTATTTTGAGTCCCTTGCATAAAAGAACTCAGAAAAGCACTATCGTTCAACAGACCCAGCAAAGGCTATAGCATTCTAATGTAAGGCCCCACAATGACTCTGTAAGTCACCTGGCCTCTTTCTATTATCATCACTTCATCATTGTAAAAAATTTTGAGAAAGTAGCATAACCAGTATCACAGTGTTTGGAGACCTATTTTTCTTCACTATCTAAGTATTCCAAAATCTCCTATGTTAGAAGCTCTGATCAGAAGTTTACTAAGAGCTCCTAGCTGGAACACCTAGAACCAGTGTTTGGTCAATCACAGAGCCTTATATCTCATGTCAGATAAGGATGAAATAATAAGATTTTTAGTTAGATCATGGATAGAAGCTAAAACCAGAATCAGACAACACCAAAGGAAGGATAGTGGGTAAAACAATGTGTGTAAGTAAACGAGAACTATTTTCCCATCCTAGAGGCAAAGGTTCAAAAGCAGGCTGGCTACTACTTACTCTTGGCCTATCACCTCCTCATCCTCTGAGGAAGATGCTGTTTCCTCCAGGTCCCGGGCCATCACGATTGGCATTTCCTTTAGGGTTTGTCATGCAGTCAGCAGACGGGGGGCCTCAAAGACCTTTCTTTGCAGAGTCACTGGATCAAACAATTTGGGTGGCACAGATACCTGTAGGAAAGCCACATGATCTGAATCACGATGCAAGGTCTATTTGTTCATGATAGCTGATGATCTTCCAAGCAATGAAAATGAATCTTTACTTCACTAGTGCTCAACCTCTAGGTGCTTACCTTCTATCACAGTGCTCACATATGCCCCCCCAAGGTTTTGTGTGTTTTTCTGTGTGTGTGTGTGTGTGTGTGTGTGTGTATGTATGTGTGTTTGTTTTTGGTTTGTGTTTTTTTTTTTTGCCCAAACATACTGTCTGTCCACTGTGTATCTGAAGAACTGTTACTAAGTTTGAGTTTTTCATTTTTCTTTTATATACAGTATCGAACATGCACCAAAAGGACAGACTTATCTAACTTTTAGGGAAGTCTGAGATAAGTGGGTGGTTGCCTGAAACATACATTCCTTGCTGTTAAAATCTGACCTGGTTTAAAAGTAAAAACTCAAGATTTAAAATAGTTGTAAATATTTATGTGGCCTCTATGACAAACGCACAGATAAAATGCCGTCAGATTTTCACTAAAATTCAACCACTGAGCCAAAAGATGAATAATCTCCGGAATCGAGGTCATAAATAACCGGGGAGAAAAAATGTCCTTCCAAACACTCAAAAACGGCTGCCCCTTGCTAAAAATCACAAACCATGAATTGAATCTCAAAAAGACATTAACAAATGTGGATGTTTTCCATTTCTAACTTAAAATTTATCCAGGGGGTAAAAGTATATGTTTGCTGTATTTGCCTAAGGAATAGAAAATAGATCAAGAAAATGAAAACATTTAAAGGATCATAATCCCACAATTCAGAGATAACCACTTGATGTAAATCTCTCTAAACCTCGTTTTGCTCTGCATTCCCAGATACTGTAAAAATTATAAAAGGAACCAAAAATGCCGCTCCCCCCCCCCCCCCCCCCCCCCCCGCAAATGATCCCTAGAGATCTCCAGCGGAATGGGCAACAGCGAACAACCCCCAAAGGCGTTCTTCCGAGGATCCCCAATGGGATGTTCTCCATCTTCCCCAAACGTTGGCACGTCCTTTCCATTAAAACTGTGTACCAGGCTGCCTGCAGAGCGGGGAGAGACCGGACAGGACGTTCGCAATAAGGTGAAGGACACTCGCCCAGCAGCTAAAGGGATCAGCCTCTCAGCCCGACCCCTGCCTGGCTCACCCCAATGCGGGGCAGGTCCGCCGATGCGCCCCCGCGGGAAGGGCGCGGGCAGCTCCGCCACAGCGCCTCAGCCCAGCGCGCCCGGAAACCTACCGCAGCCCCCGGACTCCGAGCGGGAAATGCAGCGGACGGCGCCCGCCCAGACCCGGGAGCGCACCTCCCTCGGGTGGGGGAGCGCGCCAAGCGCAGGCGTTTACCTGTCTCATCTTCCCATGGCTCGGGGCGGGCCGGCGGGGAGCGCGCTCAGCGCCTACCTCCCTCCTCCTTCCCAGCCCGGCTCACGGCGGCCGCGGACGGCTGCTTCCCCGGTTACTACAACAACCAACCAGCAACCGCCCGCTCGGGGCCACTGCGCAGGCGCCCGCCACCTGGCGCCCACAACGCTCCGGCTGCTGGCGCCGACGGATGTCGTCACTCCCGCGCAGCGCGGGCTCGGAGACCACTCTCAGCAGCGGGAGAATCTCGATTTCTTTTCCCCCAGTTTCTCCCGTCCGCCCGCCCCGGGTTGAATCCGAGGCCGGAGCTCTTCCGCTACGCTCCGCAGGCGGGTGGGTTCGCGGGGTGGGCGGCGTACCCCTGCGGATACCTAGGCAGTGGCTACCGCTGATTGGCAGCAAAGGGGTTCACGCCCCATCTCCTGCTTGAGCAGAACCGAAACAGCCAATCAGAGCGAGGAATGACAGAAGTGGCCCAATCCTGGAGCCGGGTGAGGGCGGGGGCGGGGACAAGTGATTCGGGTGGACTCCTGGCTGCAGCTTTTTTGGGGTTGCATCTTTGCTGCTGTAGCTGCTGCTGCTTCCTGGGGTCCGGTCGCCAGGTGAGAATATTCCTTGAGATAGTTGTGTTTTGTGTTTTTTTTTAAATCTCCAATTCGCATGTGAGGAAATCTCGGCTGTAAAATGTAAATGATTTGTCCAGGGTCACACAGCTACTAAATGGTAGGGCCAGGATAGAAACGCCTCTCTTCTGACTCAGGTTTCACCACCACACCTGCCTGGGCAAAATCTGAGAATCGGTGTTGGATACTTTGTAGGCCCTCAAGCTTTAGGGAAATGGGTCGAGGGAGTGGGGGAGCAGTTCAGAAGAATGCTCAGGCTCACCCCTCATCAGCTAACTGTTGGAATGTCTAAGAGCTTCTGTGAAATGAAAGGCATACGTTGTCAAAATGAGGGGGTCATCCATGCAGCTTTTCTGACCCTTAGAAGAGTCTCCTATTGAGGGACGGTAAGAAAATAGGAAGGAGGATGGGGGTGGGGTGGGGGTCGGGGAATCTTGGCCCAGGATGTAACTAACTGATTGTGATATTTATAGAACCATATTCTCTCTAGATTTGGACAAAGCCCACAGTGTGATCCACCTTTCCCTGAGGGATTCCTCCATTCATCCTTCCTCTCTAGATTTTGATGTTGTTGTTGTTGTTGTTGTTGTTTCTTGGTGCTTCACACTGTCTTGAGCCATGGCTGACTTTACTGTCTGTTTCATCTGGGTAGTGTAGGACCATACTGAAACTTTTACTGCCAGAGTGACAAAGGAAGCCTGATAGTTTGTCACCACTTCAAGCCCAAGAAGTTAACCTGACAGCAGATAAACCGTGGGCCAAAAAACCATAATGAAGGTGGGAAGAAATCATTCCATTATTAAATTCTTTATCTACATGGGTTTTATTTAAGTCAAGCTCATTAGAATCAATGCTCAGCAAGGGTTAATCTAAGCTTTTAAAAAAAAAAGTGCATAATCTAATGTTATTTTTCTGTACAACTTCAAGACACAGTGGGGATGGTATGCTTGTCTTCCTCAAGCATGGAAACTTCGTCAAAATATTCTCAAAACAGTTGAGGCAGTATTGCAATGTAGATACGAATCTCATTCGGATCTCAGCTTGGCCATATATTAGCGGTAAAACTTCAAGCAAATCACTTAACCTCTCTGCCAACCCTCATCTGTAAAATGGAAATATTAATAATGTCTACAATATATGTTAAGTGCTTGTCTCAGTGCATGGCACATATAAGTGCCCAGTAACTTAGCTACTATAATTTCTCCTGCAACCCAATGCCGACACTGCTGTTTCCTTCATGTAATTTCTTACTAGTTCTCAAGTCACAGCAGTTTATTTTTAACTTTTAGGTTGTTCTTCTCGTTTATGGTATACCTCAGAACCAGAATAGAGAAATCCTGAGGATGTAAATATTGCCCTCACAATTGGTTCCACTGAAATGTGTAAAGCTTCTATGCGCTTGGAAGGATCTGTCATCAGTAGCCAGGCAGGTATCTGTTAGATTTCTAATTACCTTTCAGCCACTTGCATTGTGAAGGAATGACATGAAAAACCAGCCTAGAAGTAAAGCTAGAAGAGGACTGATTGAGCCAAGAGGAAAGTGTTCTGATGTAGGGTAATATTTTAGAGAAATTACTCAAGTCAAAGATAACTACTGTACCATGTATTGGAAAGTATACTGTTGATTCATCACTATTAGTATGACTAAATATTGAGACCAATTTCTGTAAGCCTTATACGTAAATCCATGTTGTTAACTTTATAGTAATATTTGTACACCTCCTCTTCTCCTTTTTTTTTTTTAATCTCCAATTTTTCCACTGGGTTTGTCATTTCTGCCTACTGCATTATTTAGCCTTTTTCACTCTGGGTAAAGGTCAGCACATTTTGGTTTAGGGAAAATATTGAAAGGCAGTGTGCTAATTCCATGAGTAGTATATTAAGGTGACTAATATATGAGGGAGGATGAGCTTAGGGCAGTGATTGGCAAGCCACGGCTCTCAAAGCCACTTTTGGCTCTCGAGCTACAGTTTGCCGCTTTAATGAGTTTGCCAACTACTGTCAGGTACTAATATTTACCTCTTTGCACACAGTTTGCCACAATTGCCTAATCCTCACAGCTTCCAACTACGTGGTAACATTTAGTCTAGTGCCAGTGGTTTCAAGCTTAAGTTTGCCAACCACTGGCTTAGGGGGCTTGCTGAGGAATTTATGTGATCAATAAGTGACCAAATAAGCTTAGTACAGCCCTTAGGAGTGGGACCCAGGGGTGAGAGAGCTCATGGTTATAGGAGATGAACCATCTGTTGTCTCACATCCTTTGCCTTTGTTTCCAGGGCAAGAAGCCCTCTCAGATTTGAGGGAGCCATGAGCCGTTTCCTGAATGTGTTACGAAGCTGGTTGGTGATGGTGTCCATCATAGCCATGGGGAACACGCTTCAGAGCTTCCGAGACCACACCTTTCTCTATGAAAAGCTCTACACCGGCAAGCCACACCTGGGTAAGAAGCCAAAGAACTGCATCTTTTGTACATTGTGATTCCCAGACTAGGCTGCACATCAGAATAACTTACTAAGCCGAGACAGGTTTGGCTCAGTGGATAGTGCCACGGGCCTGCGGACTGAAGGGTCCTGGGTTTGATTCCGGTCAAGGGCATGTACCTTGGTTGCGGGCACATTCCCAGTGAGGGGTGTGCGAGAAACAGCTGATAGATGTTTCTCTCTCATTGATGTTTCTAGCTTTCTGTCTCTCTCTCTTCCTCTGTAAAAACTCAATAAAACATTTTTTTTTTAAACTTACAAACAAACAAAGCGCAGGTGCCATGTCCCTCTCCAAACCTGTTTACTGAAACTTTCACCCCCTGGCTGGAGTCTAGGAATCTATTTTTTAATAACTACTAGTTGATTCTGATGCTGCCTATATACTAGTAGCCTTTAATAATCTCTGGAGTTATAAACTTTGTGAATAGCACTTGGCCCATTTTCCCCCTCAAAGCTTCTCTGAATACATTTTCATTCATTTTACATGGCCCGTAGCAGTCTGTAAAAAAGCATTACAGGGGCATCCTGGTCAGTGTGGCTCAGTTGGCTGGGCATCGTCCCATGCCCCAAAGGATTGCTGGTTCGACTCCAAGTCAGGGCACATGCCTGGGTTGCAGGCTCAATCCCTGGTAGGGGGCATGCAAGAGGCAAATGAGGAAATAGAGTTACTTGGTGACTCTGTGATGCCCCACTAGGAAGCCATAAAGTTTTGCATGTTATCGCAGCTGTCTTCGGAAATCACATCATGACACACACATGGTTACATTCCATGTTGCAGATAGAGAGTAACTAGTCCATGGTTTTCCCCAACTGTGACATAGTCCCTGAGAACACAGACCAAACCCATTCAGGTTTGCCTCCAAAATGAAACTTCAGAAGGCCCAGTTTCCAGAGCCTTTTTGCTAAGAGTGTTTTCACATTGCTGCTTGCCCTTCCTTGCATTGATGTGTGGGATAGTTGGAGCTGCGACACGGTTTCACAGCAGTTGACAATTCTCTGTCACATTTATAGCTAACCCAGATTCAGGCTCTGACCTAGCTCATTGTTCTGCAACATCTGGGGATAAAATGAACCTAATTAGGCTAAGGCTCATTTTGAACAAAGCTCAAATATACTACCCTGTTTCCCCGAAAATTAGACAGTGTCTTATATTAATTTTTTCTCCCAAAGTTGCGCTATGTCTTATTTTCAGGGGATGTCTTATCTTTCCATGCGCTAGGTTTTATTTTCGGAGGATGTCTTATTTTCAGGGAAACACGGTAGGAGTAAAGAATCTGGAAAAGGGGGCAAGAAAATTCAACTTTTTCACCCTCAAATGCTGCCTTCCGATGGTCTAGGCATCCTGTATAGATTAACAGGATTTTTGAGGTTATCGGCTCTAGCCCTTTGAAATTGAGATAGAGAGGCCCATGGGTCATGTGACTTGTTGAAGGGCATAGAGCTGAGCAAGAGTATGTGTGTGTGTGAGCACATGTGTGTGCATGCATCTTCACATGCATGTGTCTATCTGTCTGTGTCCAGCCCAGAAGCATAGACTGCCACCTCCTCATGATCTAGGGGCTGTCTTGTACTATGCTGATCATATCAGTACTGTGTTAGAATTCCACCCGATGCCTAATCTGCTTAAGGTTGGTGAAATATTTTCCTTTCGTAGCTCACTAATTCCTCAGTCTTTTTACCAGAAAAGCTGTCAAGGTGTTCAAAAGAACGTAGCCCACTGGGGCTAACTGCTGGGTATTTGGCTGGCATATGGAATTTTTGTTCACCTTACTACTTACCATCCAAAGGTCTTCGGGACTGTGAAATCAGAATCACTGTCTGGTTTTCCAAAGGCTGGAAAATCCTAAAAGCCCAAGTATACATGAATAGACTCTTCATTTTTCAGTCTTGTCCCTTGAAATTTCTCTTGCTTAATAGATCGGCAAAGAAGTGTCTTTGCTGTCACTATTTTTGCATTCCAACCACTGAATGCCTTAGATCAATGGCTGTGCATTATAGTCACCGAGGGAGGGGGTTTTAGAAACCACTTTGCCCAAGGCCCACCTCCAGAGAGTATGATTTCATTGGTCTGGTACCCAGGTCTTGGTCATTGTATAAAACTTTTTCAGTTGATCCTAATAAATATCCAGTGTCCAGAACCACTGTTGTGGTGGAATATGATCCATACTTTCAGGACGAGATATTTAATACAGCAGTGTCAGAACAAAGCTACCAAGAGCAGGGTGGCCTTGGCAAACACTAAGGAAACAGTGCTTTGTCCCCTATCATGTGTCCAGGGATCCAGCCTGGTTTGGGCTTTGTTCAAATAATACAGATCTGGATTCAGAGAAGACCTAGAGACTCTGAAAAACCAGATGTAGCCATCTAAGTAGGCGCCATTATTTCTGAGTTCTCTCCTACACCAGCCTTAAAAGTCTGCTGACCTCCCAGGCACCTTGTATGACCAGGCCACTCTGCAGCGTTCTCCCAAACCTGTCCTGATTCAGACTCACTGGGCTTCACCAACACCAGACTGGTTTCTAGGGCAGAGGTATAAACCATTACATCCAGGAGTTATTTGCCCACGTGGGCTCTTTGTTGGATTTCCACTCTTGGAAGTTCCTGCCCAGCTATAGATATTGGAAGAGGAGCTGAGCAGTTCTCATTCTGGAATTCCTTCCATTCCTTCTAGTGCCCAAGTGCGGCACCAGAGCCTCCACTCTGCCCACCCAATGGGAGCTCAGCTCAGCTCCCTGCCTCCCATGAACCACCAGTGAAGTAGGAAGAGTTTGGAAGGCATCCTAACCTTTTTCTTCTTCTCAACATTTGCTTTTTTCTGCTACACAGTGAATGGCCTCCAAGCTCGGACCTTTGGGATCTGGACGCTGCTCTCCTCAGTGATCCGATGCCTCTGTGCCATCGACATCCACAATAAAACGTATGTAAGGGGAGGAAGAGCGTTAGCATCCTTTTGTTCGAACTCAGGTGCTACACATGCCCACTGTGGTCCTCCCCTTGGAGACCTGTTAGTTTTGATACGTTCGCCTAGAATGTGGATGATAATAAAAGGTTAATAGGTTCCGTTCCTTCCAGGCCTAGAAAACATAAAAGGCCTAACAGGTCTTTAAGCTTTGAAAATTCTTTTGGACTGACATAGCTAAATTGGCCGTGCCATGATCCGGTGGCCTGCACCAAAGCCCCTACTTCTTTACTGAAGAATCAGTCTTTCTTCTACTAAAGTACAGTAGTGTTGCGGTCTTTTTAGAGCAGCCGCCCACACATACCATATTCTCACCTGCCTCCTTGAGCAGGATTGCACAGAACTCACAGTCCATGGAAAAAGGAACCCACAAGCAAACTGCTGTATGATTTTGCAGAGGAGGGTGGAAGAGAACCCAGGACTCCTCAGTGTTCTGCCTCTTGAGATACTCAGATAGGCTAGCGTGGAACAATTGCAGACAATCCTAGCCTCTTGTTTAGAGTGCTGTAGCCAGTGCTGGCCACTGGAGGGGGCTCGAGCCTTGTTCCCACCAACAGTCATCACCACATGAAGGTGGAAAAGTTTGCTCAGGTCAGTGGGTGAGGCACCAAAACTCCAACTTGACACTAAAATCTTTTTCTCTCTGATCCAGACCCTCAGCGTCTGGGGAAGAGAGGAGGGAATGGTATTTATCTTATTTTGCTTGGAGCTTTCATCTATGTGACCTTGGCTAAGTTTCCTCCTTGCAGCTGGGGAGGTAGTGATTTTCATTCCTGCTTTTGCACATCTGCATATTAGACACCCAATTAATTAAATCTGAGGAAGACTGACACAAGTGGGATTTGAAGCAGGGCTCTTAGCCCTGCAATCTCACCAACTTCATTTTTAACTTTTTTTTTAACTTGAAACTGTGGTTTACTCGTTCTAGATTTGCATGTATTTTTGGAAACTGCCTGGAGCCTGAAGGATGAAAACAAGAAAGTGAGCTCTGGTCTCAGTTCTATTAGTAACTAGCTTTGTAGCAGCCAGTTCATTGTGTACCATCTCGCTCTCTTCACGTATAAAACGAGACTAGTATTTCTGTTCTACCTCTCAGGGTGACTGGGAGGGAGTGAAGGTTGAATAATCATTTTAAAAGACCTTTACCATGAAGGATTGCTGATAGGTATTAGGTGTAACACCTTTTGCTAGCTGTGCTTTTGGAATGAGCAAAAACACCTCAGACTTACCTTCACCTCTATTACCCATCCATTCCCCCTTCTCCCAATCAGGTCGGCTACAGGTGCCGGCCTACGCTTACAACCTTTTGTTCTCCTGGGACTTCTGTCTGTGTGCTTCTGAAGGGCACTCTGATTCTCTTCCCTCGCTCACTGGAAACTCGCAAGTCCACTCCTATATGTACATGTTTACTAAATGTGTTAAGACATGCACAGGGAGGAAAAACATCATATGTAAGATATTGGTTCCTTCTGGGGAGAGGGGAGGCAGGAGAATGGGATCAGATGGGGAAATGGTACACATGATGCTTTAACTGATAACTACTATTTTATTTCTTTTTAAAAAAGTATCTGAGGCAAAGAAAAATGTCAAAATGCTCAGTTGATAGAGGGTACTGGTTGATTAGGGGCTGTAGTATCTATAGTTTTATATATATATATATATATATATATATATATATATATATATATATATATATATGTTTAGAGGTTTCATAATTTTAAAAATTCCATAGTTAAAAAAGGAATCAGCAATCCAGATGGTGGAGCATCCTGTAACCTACCTCTCCCCCACCTTTTGGCCAAAGCTGTGGAACAAGTTCTCTTCCCATGAGGTGGTCACCGGGCCCTTCATCTGACCATTTTCCCAAGCTGAGACACAATAACCAGCCCACGTTAGAAGAGTCCCTCAAAGCCCCCCGAGGTCCTTGCTGCTCATCCCCCATTCGGGCTCTTCGTTCTGTGGCTCCCCCCATCATGAGTACAGCCCCATGTGAGCTGGGATGACAGAGTCGAGCCCGTTTGAGGAAGTGGAATATGGAAGCATGGCTGACCCAAAATTGCCTCCCCTGCCTGGGCTTGCCAGAAGGCAGACCCTGCTTTGCTGTAGCTGGCATACCGCCTTGCTAGAACTTGGAGATCCGCCCTGGATGCCTGGACCATTCTCTCTGATTAGCAATTAAAACCTTCCGTTTTCTCACGTAGAGAATGGATGTGAGCAAGCAGGCCAGGCCTTTCTCAGGACCAAGTCTCCTTTGCCTTTAGCCATAGTCCCTTCCTGGGTTTTTATTTGCGTGCAGCGGGCCTGGTCACCACTTTTCCTCTGCACAGAACAAGCAGTCCTTCAGTTTCTATTTCTGTCTGTACCTTCCTAGGCTCTACCACATCACGCTCTGGACCTTCCTCCTCGCCCTGGGGCACTTCCTCTCTGAGCTGTTTGTGTACGGGACCGCGGCTCCCACAATCGGCGTTCTGGCTCCCCTGATGGTGGCAAGTAAGCATGCAACCACCCTAGACTTCCCACAGGACCTGTCCCAGCCACGCAGACATACAAGGGGTATGAGAGAGCACTGTGCTTACGTCAGCCATAATGTTCTCTCTGTATTTAAGGTTTCTCGATCCTGGGGATGCTCTTCGGGCTCCGGTACCTAGAAGTAGAACCCGTATCCAGACAGAAGAAGAGAAACTGATGCCAACAGTACCACCTCCAAGACTTCGTCTTCCATCCTTGCTGTCTTCTCCCATCATCCTCTCTGCGCTTTAATTTCTTCTTTTCTGCTCCATCACCAGCCCCCTTTCTCCACTTCTAGCCTTTTACGTTTTGTTTGCTTTTGTTACATTTAAACTTTTTAAAGCTCTAACATGCATACAGAAAAGTATAGAACATGTATGAACATGTACGAATCATTTAACAGTGACCCCTCTGTACTTCCATCCAGATCCGAACATTGCCTGCACCTCAGCCCACTGTGCCCCTCCCACTCGCAGCCTCTCTGTGGATCACTTTTCCAGCCTCCTGCTTTTCTCGTTGTATTTCCATTCCTTGATTTGACTTGTGTGGTGGGAACAAGTGGACCATGAAACTAAAAGCCGCTGCCTCGCCCAGAGCAGCTGCTGCCAAGGGCTGCTTCAAGGAGTTGTCCACGCATGCTGGGCTTCTCTCTGCCACTGGACCCAAGACTCCAAACCATCTGAGGGACAGGCAGTTCTCCTACGAAGGGCTCCCCCGTGAGTGAGCATGGCTTATATCCTTGTGTCTACGGATGGATTAGAGTGGGAAGAGTCTGGGCTGTTTTTAGACCTTCTGGTCAGCTGTATTTGTGTAACGAATTTTGTAATAAACAGAAAAACCCTCTGCTCCGATCAGTCCTTGTACTTTGACACCCCCCCCACCCCCCCCCTTAAGCCATGAGCACTCCCGCCCTCCTCTGGGCCCTCACATAGCGAATCATACTTTCTACTAATCAAATACACGGAGTGAGGGGAACAGCTCAAAACCCAGGCACACCAGGCTGCCTCCAGCTCCTTCAAGTCAGATCTTCCTCCCCTCCTGACCCACCTTCAAAATTCTGAGTTCACAACAGAACAATCAGGCCCCTTTCTTGTTTTCTTCCTAAGGAAGAAAAAGGTTGTTGAGAAAGCATAGGCAAAATACAGAACCAGGCAGCAGAAAAGAAACAGCTGCATGACGAGGAAAGGAGAACACTGGCGCCCAAAGATTATGCACTGGAGCGGACAGCATCCTCAAACAACCCGAGGGCTCCACACTGGCTGGGCCCTCCCACAGCTTGTAGACTCAAGGCCCATTCATTATTTCAACAAGTATTTCTTGAACACGTACTCCATGCAAGATACTTGGGAAAGAAATGAATGACCTGGGTAAAGACTTCACTCCCATGGTGGTCCTCACACGGTAGCCAAGGAAATAGACAACAACAAAAAACCAACAAGTGAAAGAACAGCTTCAGACAGTGATAAGAATTCTGAAAAATATTGTAACCAAGAAGGAGAGGAAAGTGCATAACTTACATCACCAGAAGAGGTAGATTTTAGTTGAGACTTGAATGTCTAGGTATCATGTGTCTTAAGGAATATTACGACCCTAGTCGTTGCTCAGTGGTTAAAGCACCATGGGTTCGATTCCAGTCAAGGGCACATACCTTGGTTGCAGGTTTGATCCCCAGACCCAGTTGGAGTGCTTGCAAGAGGCAAGCAATCAATGTTTCTCACAGATGTTTCTCTGTCCCATTCCCTTCCATTCTTTCTTTAAAAAAAAAAGGGGGGGGGGGGATAGAATCAACGGAAAAATATCTTCGGGTGAGGATTAACAAAAAACAGAGAGGCAGGCAGGAGACTTGGGGTGACAGGTAGCTTGAAGTTGACACTTAATGCATTGGAAATTCTCTATCAATTAAGGCCAAGTGAAAGGAACAAAATCTACCTTAAACTAGCTTAAACAACAAAGATAACATTGGCTAACAAAACTGTAAAGTGAAGGGGATTATAAACTTCAGGAAGTCTGATCAGGACTCAGCTCCATTTCTCTGTGATTCTTTTGGCTCTGCCTACCTGTGTTGGCTTCATCCCCAGGCTGGCTTCCTTTATGGTGCCCAAAAAATAGTTGCATCCCCACAATACTACACATCTAGAAAAACAGCTCAGTTGCTAAGAACTGTCTTTCCCTTACTAACTACTGTAAGGAAGCAAAAAGAAAAGCAATGATCTTACAGAGTTAACATTTGAGTGGAGATACACATGGATCCCACCTAAGGAGTGAATGAAAACATACGATTTGCATCCTCTAGGCATGTGTCATAGAAATATGATTCCATATAAAGATCCCGAAGGATCTAAAGAGATGATGTGTGGCTCAGTAGTTGAGCCTCTACTTATGAACCAGGAAGTCATGGTTCAATTCCTAATCAGAGTGCTTGCCCAGGTTATGGGCTAGATCTCCATTGTGGGGTGGACAGGAAGCAGCCCATCCATGATTCTCATTATTGTTTCTCTCCTCCCTTCCTCTCTGAAATCAATAAAAATATTTTTTTTTAAAGAAAAGAGATGATGTGCAGTATTTAGCAGACACTATGACTATTAGGTTTCTTTAACAGCCAGCCCCGACTTAGCTCCTTCTATGTGATTTAAAGAATTGATAACCGAGATGGTACCAGAATGCCTCAGGCACAGTGTAACTCTCTAGATGAGACATGTACGAAAAGCTGATCACAGCACACCCAAGTAACAGACCAGGTGAACACAGACGAGGCTGGGAAAGGAGGAGTGGCAGTAAGAAGGACAGTTCAGAAGGAAAATCAGAACTGCGGATGCCGGAACTGTGGCCTCTGGCTAGAGCTCGGGGTGACTGTAAAACAAACACCAGCCACCCTCTGAGGCAGAGCCAAAAACAACAGTGGGCTCTCTCATCAGCCCTCACACTAGGCTGAACCTTCATTTGTACTCAGCACAGACAGCGGTCAGGGTCATGTGTTGGACGTTGAGTGGCCGTCTCCCACAAAGGCAGACAGTAACCTTTAGGGCCTCATCTTTAAAAAGTAACCCACTGGGATGGTAACACCTCTGCAAACAGAGGACCACTTCTACCGGAGGCCACAGGAGCTGTTCCCCGAGCCCCGACGCCCCCCCACACACCCTCCAGCCCTCAGAAATGTGCAATGACCTCAGAGGGACTACCAGAAACCCACCTCTGCCCCATCAAATGACACGGCAGACTACTTGGGAACTCTTTTTATTGCTTTACAACATCTGGTTTACAAATAGAAAAATGCAAATTATGTTTTAAAACAAAGCAAAGAATTTGGTAAACCTTTCGTTAATACATTTTGAGGGAATGAAAAGTCAACACCTTTCTCCTTGTCGAAAAGTAAGGCATACTGCACTGGCCAGATTGCTCGATTGGAATGTCAACCCGTAGACCAAAAGGTGGCCGGTTCAATTCCCCATCAGGGCCCACACCTAGGTTTTGGGGGTTTGATCCCTGGTCGGGGCACTGCGGGAGGCAAACAATTGATATTTCTCACATCGATGTTTCTGTTTCTAAAATATTAATGAAAACATCTCTTTAAAAAAAAAAAATGTTAGGCATTCTCTCCACCCTCACTCAGTCCCCCGACCTGCAGTGTGAACTTCTTTTATCACATCCAGTGTCTGTACACACACACCCCAGCTTCTCTGGCAGTGGCCCAGCACCCAGATCTGCTGCCAGCACAGGCTGCTCTGACATGCTGTGTCCAGGGCAGTAGCCACAGCAAACCAGCACAGTGGTCCTGACTGCCGCTGCTCAGTGACCAGGAGCAATTACCAAAATGTCTTCTTTTCAGGAGATGCTACCCACCCAAGCCTATGCGGAGAGCCAGAGAGCAGGTTCAGCAGGGGAGGGGGTCAGCTTGGGTTGGCTTCAAGGGAGTCCCCTAAAATCTGGAACGTCTGATAAAAGGTTAGTGCTAGGAGGGGGGGCGGGGGGGGGGGTGTGCAAATACTGCCCCCACCAAAGCGGGATACACTTAATTCAAGCAGATGCGATTCCCATTTCAAAGGCCACATTTCCTCTCATCTCAGACGCAGCTTTGGATTTCTCAGCATGGAAGGGATCGAGGTTCGTTTTCAGTAAAGGTTACAGGACAATGGCTGGTATCCCCTCTCTACAGAGAAAGCAAGCACCTAGTTCCTCCAGGCAGTGCCCCTATGAAGGCATCAGAGGTGACAATGTCACACAGAATCTCTGGGCAAGGGCTGATTTTGTAGAAAAGAACCTCCCTATTCCCTAACGGAGCTTCCCTGAGTTCCTACATACAGGCCTTCACAAACCCGCTCAGCAGGGAGCCCCCAGCACCCTCACACACCCGGGTGGCTACCTTTCCCAAATCAGTTTCTCCTTCAAGGCTACAACAAAGTCTTTCTCAGGTTTATTGATGTTTGGTTTGATCAGCTCTTAAGAAAGAGGGTTCGGAGATAGCCCCCAACCTTAGGCCAGGAGAAAAGAGGACCCAAGGGTTTGGCCCGATGGTGCTTTCTCTCCCACGGAACGTTAGCCGTCAAGTCCAATGACCCAAGAAGGACCCTCATCCAGCGCAACCTCCGCTCCTTAGAATTGGGTCTTCAGACACTAGAAAAAGTTAATATCCGGAATAAGCTTTCTTTCCACGATAATTTTGCAGGCTTTCCCCATGAGGGATGGAGGTGAAGAGGAAAGGCAAGGCACAAAGCCAGGGCTGACTCCACGCCTGGCCAGCCTCTCCCAACACCAGCTCCTGGAACCTGCAAGGGGAGGGACGGGGATCCAATCTGCATTTGGTGAAAGGTGCGATTTCCCCCAACTAGACCGTGCAGGCTCTTAAGTGGGTTCCAGAAGCTAGGCACTGCCGTCCAAGCCACCAATGTTCCAGCCGGTTCCCTCCACAAGCTGCCCCTGTGAAGACCCCGGTGCTGGCAGTGAGCGGTGCTGACGGAAGAGGTGGGGTGTCCGTATTCCCTGAGTTGCCACCCCCTTCTCGTCTCAGAGATGCTCCTCAGACAAAGTGGTGGGTTCTTTGCTGGTGACATTGTCCGCTTTCTCCACTTTCTCCACCTTTTCCTTTTCCTCCTCCTCCTGGAGTTTCTACAAGGCAAAACAAGCAGGCAGTCCTTGGGGTGAAGAAGCACAGGGCTCCCCCCTGGCCGGAGCCACTGCCTGGCAGGGATTCTATAGTCAGCGGGGAAAACAGGAGCCAGAGGCATATTCATGAGGGAACAAAGGGAACAAGGAAAGAAGTGCCAGCCCCTGGCTCCTGAGCTCCCTATACACACACACACACACACACACACACACACACACACACACACAAAAGCACACACATACATGTACAAATGCACACATGCCATCACAAGGTCATCAATGGAAAAACCAAAAGGCCAACTTTTTGCAATGCCACAGTCACCACAAACCATCCCCTTCCAAGTGCCAGTGCTGCCCCCTCCTGCTCCCTTCTAAACATCCTGGCACTGACCATCCAACAGCTGCCCAAGTGCCACGTCTGCAACTCCCGAATTCCTAACTATGCCCATTTGGAGGCAGCTCCCAGGACAAAGAATAGTATTACAATGTGCATGGAATGAATACAACAACAACAAAAATGTTTATACAAGCAGGATGTATAATTGCATAGGAAAACTCAATGACTAAAAATAAGTATATATGCTTCGTGCACAGAAAAAGAGGCTTTGAGTTGATCTGGCTTTGGCTTTCTCAGTGAGAGAGTGTGCAGGATTAGAGGAGTCTTCTGGGTCACACTTGTGAGGTGAGTTTGGCATTAAATACAGCCTGGAAATTATCCAGTGGGGACACTAGGTGCATACCGCCACCTTGGGAATTTGCTCTTTCAAGAAGTGCTTTGCTTCTTAGCTCAAGGGTTCATATCTAGTTAGGGAGAAGGCCTTGGGCACAGCACGGCACCACTCAGGGGCTGGGGAAGTGTGTGCAGGGCCAACCTAGAGTCCTGTCAATCAGACTCATGGTGCTTCCCCAGGGAGTGTCTCAAGGACAGTCCATGACAATGGCAACAGCTGTGTAAATCCAACCTTCCCATTCTCAGTCTCACTAACTTTTGGCTCTGGGTCAGCCTCAGTCAGAAAAAGCCTTTATTCAGGCAGCTTAAGTCATTAAGGCAGTCTCTGGCACACGCACGTGTGCACATATGTACACACGCACCTGCCTCCTTCAGAGCCACCACCTTGAAATCACAATCAAAAACACAGATTAGTGGGAATGGAAGCATAGCCAGTCTTTTAACTAGAAGAAAAATGGAAACTTAAACCAAGATTTTCATAGTCAGGGTCAGCTGCCTACCTCCATTCTGTCTCTTTTTATCAAAATGATATATCTCACTGTATGATTAAAAAGAAAAAGCAGTTCTGGCCAGATCGGCTATGTGCCCTGAATTTACATGGCTCTGATAATGAATTTGTGTGCTAACATGCAGGTCTCACTCACACTGCCCACCACGGCAGGCGTCAGAGAAGGGATGCTTGACAGCCCTGGCTTTCTTGGGTGTCAAGCCCAGCATTACTCTGACCTCCTATAGCGCCAGCTGCCCAAATGCAAGTGAGGCCCAGGGATGCAGAGTGGCTTATCCAGGGACACAGAGTGTTGAGAACCATTGCAAGATTTGTCTCTTATAACTCAGTGCTACTTTCAATACTCCAAAAAGAAAGACTAAGCCAACAACTCCAACCCTGTGTGACAAACCTGATCCGCATGCACAGGATCTGGTTGCAAGAATAGGGAAATATTGTAACAGCCTAAATATTCAACAAGAGAAAATGGAAGTTTGTGTGTGTGTGTGTGTGTGTGTGTGTGTGTATACACACAGACATATACATATGGATATATATACATATATATTATATGGGAATATGGACATGTATAAGTCAATGCAAAAACTACAGCATCTTACCTCTGGATGGTGGTATTACAGGATGATTTTTAAATTTTGTACACTTTTGTATTTTTTTTTTCATTATTCTATAAAGAGTACGTATTACCTCTGTAATAACTTCTGGATTTTTTCGTTTTGTTTTGTTCTTTTGTTTAAAAATATCCTGTCTTTACTGCTCAGATTTGAAATTCCTTTCATCCTGGCTCAGATTTGATACCTAACATTTTGGTTAAAATTATTCCCAGCTGATGGGAACAGAGGAGAAACACTTTCCTACTACAGATCACATCCTGGTTCTCTCTCCTTACACCATCATCGGCTCCTGCTTCCAGACTTATCCTTCTAGGGCCTGATTGGCTACCCACTGGCTCCAGTCCTTAGATCCCCATGGCACTGCCTAAGCGGTTGTCACATACCGGGACAGCCCCCTGCCCTGGGGCCGCCACTGCCATGACAGGCTCCTGCCATTCCTCTACAGCTACTGACCCCCGGGCTCAGGGTCCACGGGTGGGTACTGCTCAGCAGACTGTGATAACAGTGACACACTCTGAGGACCAGAGCAGAGAGACCAGGGAAAGAGAAGGAAGCTGGAGAGAAGCCTGGGAAAGAGCAGCAGAAAGGGCGTGCTGAAGCAGCCACTGAGGAAACTGGATGCTATGTTCATGAGAGTTGCACTAGTCTCACAGGCACCTTGAAATCTGTCAGCTCTCCCGCCCCCAACCAGGCTGCTCTCCTGACCCCTACCCATGCTGCCACTTCCTCAGCCTGCAACCCAGATTTCAGCC
Organism: Pipistrellus kuhlii; assembly: GCF_014108245.1. Classification (NCBI taxonomy): domain Eukaryota; kingdom Metazoa; phylum Chordata; class Mammalia; order Chiroptera; family Vespertilionidae; genus Pipistrellus; species Pipistrellus kuhlii. Next base: position 11,199,938 of record NW_023425404.1, read on the forward strand.
CAGCCAGCTTCAAGTACATACATTCTCGGGAAATTCCATATTCGCCTTCTGCCTCCGTAGATCTGCCTTGATGAATGCTGAGGTCATGGGATTGAGAAGGAAGAGCAACAGAGACACAGAGTTATCAAGCAGACTAATGTTCAAGTCCATCCCAGAGTGGGAGCCCTAATTGTCCTAAGGCCCACGGACATCCCAGAGCTATTGTACATCAAATATTCCAGGGAGCTAGGGGCACACTGTCACCCACCTTGTTAAAGCCTGGAGCCAGTGACAATGGCCTTGTACTTGTAAATCCCCATTTTACAAATCAGCAAATGGAAGCTCCCAGATATTGGTCCACTTGCCTAAGGTCAAACAGCTATGGAGGTTAATATCACAGCCTGGGATTCAAACAAGGGTCTTTTATCTCCAAAGCCCATGCTCATTCCACCAAAACATATTTTTACCTCCCTAGCAGATTTCCTGACTAGCCCTTCCCTCCAGCCTGTCTAGGTAATGTATACTCCTCATCTGTACAGTCAGTCAGTCAAGACACTGGATCTCAAACTGCCTCAGCGCATGAGCACCCAGAGCCTTATCTTGTTCCAAGGCCCCAACTCACCAGTGAGGCCTGCTCCAAGGGCAAGGAACACACACAGAAAGATGTTCCCAAGCATGGTGCCATAATTTTCGATTATCTGGCCCTGGGAGATGGTGAAGATGATCCCGAATACCTGGAAAAATACAACGAAGACTGGGACCAAGGGCCCAGCCAACTAACCCACGGTAGAGCTGAGCTGCCATAATACAAGAAACAAAGAGTCACTGCTATGGGGCCACCACCAAATAAGACCTACCTGGGCAGACACGTTAAGGAGGCCAGACGATATGCCTTCCGATTCTGGGTATGTCAGCTCCACGGCAAACTCAAATCCCAGGGGGAGGTAGCCAGTCATAAAGAACCTGAGGGCCAGACCACAGAAACAAGGTGATAGAGAACTTGCAGAACAAGAAGGACAGAGAGCCCACTTCCTCCTGGTTTCTACCCATCAAGACATGCTGGGCCCTTGAATGATCAGGCCACCTGCTAGAGGGCCATACTAAGGAAAGAGGGATCCTGCAGGCCAGGAAGAGGCTCATAGGTAGGCTTTGTACTCAAAAGCTCTTCTTCTACATCCAGCCACAGTGGCAGACAGGGTCAGCATTTACAGAGGGTGGGATGCCTGGGGAGCTCAGCCCTCAGCTGAGAGACTCTGTGTCATGGATACACAGACTCTATGCTATGGGAAGTCCCTGGATATAGAACAGCATCTCCATGACTCTGTGGGACCTGGAAGGAGCTCAAAGTCCTTTTTATTTCGCCACAGAGTCACCAGTCACCAGCTGACTTTCACACACACACACACACACACACACACACACACACACACACACACGTACTGCCCACAGTAAATAATGGAGAGGTAAAGCTGAGCAGAGAGTCCTGTGCAGAAGGCATGCTTTCTCATACAACAGGTTTATAAATTTGCAATTTTAATGCCTTACACGTGCCTGCACCACACTTTTTGCTGCTTTCACATCTGTTATCTCTCTCAATCCTCCAACAACTCTACAAGTCAGGCCACTTATCTTCATTTACACATGAGGAGACAGGGGCTCAGAGTGGCTACGTGACATGCCTGTGGACGAATAGAGAGTCTGCAGCGGAACTGAGACCAGGATCCAGACTTTCCAGGACCCACATTGTCTGAGGCAGAGCTAAAAAAGACTCTACACATTTCCTAACCTCCCAAGTCTGTAAAGAAATACAGTGTATCCCAACAGCACAGATGGGTCTGGAAGCCCCAGGCAGCCTTTTGAAGTGCAAAACAAACAAACAAACAAACAAGCAAAAACAAATAAGTTCTCTGAGCACCATTTCCACATCTCCACACAGGTCAGTGAGAAGGCAGCAAAGGGATCCGTATTACATCCTAGGATGTCAGCAGCTCTAGGAGCCATGGGATGGTGCTTTCTGGTTAAACATGTTAGAGGTGAAACTTACCCCATTGTGCCAGCGGTGATGAACACTATCCATAGATGCTGGAGGCTCAGGGTCAAAGTGTACACCACCATGCCCACCAGCGTCATGATATACACCACCAGGGTTGTCTCCCTACAAGCAGAGACCAAAAGGTTGACTCATACACCTCGGACTTTAATAGGATCATCTGTTCATTCGGTCATTCTACAAGTCTTTATCAGGCACTTGCTCTGTGTTCAGCCCTCTGCTGTCTGCTGAAACATGTGCTCTTATAGGAGACTGAACATAATCACACAGATAATTATTTAATTGTATGTGGTCACTGCTACAAAGGGTAATACCGGGAGTGTATGAAGCATCTTGCTGCATGTGTGTTCTCCTCCTGCAGACCCCTCTCAACACCACCAAAGTGCACTTTGACTTCTCAGTTCCTGCCCACAGCAAGAAGGGTACAGCCCTTTCCTCTCCTCGTCCCCCACCAAAAGCAAACAAACAGGAGGAACACCAGCATGCCACCCCAGAAACCACTCAATTCTGCATGTCTACTTCACCCAGGATCCCGCAACAATGCTGAGAAGTGACCTAACTTTTACACTAAGTGGCCAGATTATAATGATCTCTGAACACATAATAATCTGGTCACTCCGTGTGTGTGTGTGTGTGTGTGTGTGTGTGTGTGTATGTGTGTAGTATATATTAGAGGCCCAGTGTATAAATTCATGCATGGGTGTGGTCCAACCAGCCTGGCCAGGGGGAGGAGAACATGGGTGGTTGGCCAGCCTGCCTGCTGGTCAAACTCCTGGTTGAGGGGACAATTTGCATATTAGCCTTTTATTATATAGGATATACACTGAGTGGCCAGATTATTGTGAGTTCAGAGATCATCATAATCTGGCCACTCAGTGTAGTTTCCCTGTCATCTCTACAGTCTTCCTGCTGCCACTTGCATGGGTTTTCCTGCTGAATCTGGTTTACTCCAGACAGCAGGTACTAACAGGGAACATTCTCCAGCCCTGAACGAAGTATGTGACTCCAAAGTGAGAAACCTCCACCCACTCCGTCACATTTCCCCTTGTCGGTCCCCTCAGAAGGGCCATCAGCAACGAGCTGGTCTGTTTCAGGCTCACCCAGCTTGTGCACCTCCCCACATGTCTCCGTGGCACCCACTCTGGACTCTGCTGGGGCCTGACTCCTGCTCAGATCTATTTTCCTCTCCTTGCCCTACTCACTGCAGGGGACCAGCTCTGCATACACCTCTTCCCTTCTGCCCTGAACGTTAGGTCTCAGACGATGCAAGTTTAAAAGCCTTTACACATCTCCCCTGAAGCCAGACACCTGGTGGGGGCATCTGAGGACGCATGCTATGTGGTAATGTCAAACTAATGCCTGTAGCTCTTGGGTGCAGGGAATTCTGTAAAGCATTTTACGTTCATTTATTATTTCACTCAAACATTATCAAAGCCCCTAAAGACATGTATGACTATCCCTACTTTCACAAATAAGAAAATGGAGGCTTGCCAAAACTGGTTTTGCTCAGTGGATAGAGCGTCGGCCTGCGGACTCAAGGGTCCCAGATTCGATTCCGGTCAAGGGCATGTACCTTGGTTGCGGGCACATCTCTAATAGGGGGTGTGCAGGAGGCAGCTGGTCAATGTATCTCTCTCATCAATGTTTCTAGCTCTCTATCTCTCTCCCTTCCTCTCTGTAAAAAATCAATAAATTATATTAGAAGAAGAAGAAGGAGGAGGAAGAGGAGGAGGAGGAGGAGGAGGAGGAGGAGGAGGAGGAGGAGGAGAAGATGGAGGCTCAAGCTAGTTCGGTTACTAGTCTAAAGTAACCTGTTGATTGGACAAAAATCTTACACCTATGGATGAAGACAGTGGTGGGGGGTAAGGGCGTGGGTTGAGGTGGGGAATCAGGTGGAGGGGAGCTATGGGGGTGGGGGGGAAAGAGGAATAATCTGAACTATAAAGATTTATTTAAAAAAAATAAATAAAGTAACCTGTTGAACAAATGCAGAGTTGGGACTTGAACCCGAAGCTGGGATTGGAACTCTGCGCTCTTTCCTCTATTGCACAGAGGATACGAATACTCAACGTGGTTGCAGCTTTGGAAAAGCTCTAGGCCAGAGCCTCTGGAGGATGCCCCTCCCACCCAGCACTTCAAAGCTGCTGCGCATAGAGGAGCTTTGTCCTTCCTCCGCCCTGCTCCCCTCATCTGGTCCAACCCACCCCACAGGAAGCTACTTCATGAACCCCATTCTCTCTCGCTGACCCCACCAGCTCATCTTTCACCAGATTTGTTCAACCACAGCTTCGTCTCAAACTACTGATCTGTCTAGAAAAACTATCTGTAATCCCAGCCTGAGATAAACGGACCTGACCACCGCATTTCCAGCCTCCAAACCGGACAGGACTAATCTGAGGGCCTCGAGGAGAAATAGACCGGCACCAAAAGGACTGGATCACAGTTTTCACTCATCCTTTCTCCCTGGGGTGTAGTTCAGGGAATGGCTCGCGCTGCCGGCAGGACCCAGGCATCGAATGAAGCAAAGGAATGGGTGGCATCTAGGTTCTGAAGTGTCCTCTCCAGCCTTTCACTGTATTTTCATCTGAATCATCTGCTGCCCACATTCCAGTCTTAGCGGAATTCCAACTCCTCCTCCTGCCACTGAGCAAGCACTACTCTCATGTGTGTCTGAAGCAAGCAATTGACAGATGACAGAGAAGAGTGGGAAGCCAAGCTCCAGCAGCAGTTAATTAAGCCAAGCCAAGGCCTTCGTCATGTTCAGCCAGGCAGCCACATCATTGGGGATGGCCTCAATTGGCCTTTGACTAGGATAGCCACAGTGAGACCTGGTCTGACAGAAGTTGGTTTGTGGGGCAGAGAACAGGTCTGCCACTGTCTTGTCGCCTGCAGACACTGGGAACTTTGGAGGCCTTGTCAAAGCAGCCCAGAATGCCGCCCTGACCCAGCACAAGGCAACCCTGGCAGCTGCCCTGCTGGCCAGCATTAATGGAGCACCCAATGTATGCAGAGCACTGGGAAGATGCAGTAGCCCTGGCCAGTTTGGCTCAGTGGATAGAGCACCGGCCTGTGAACTGAAGGATCCCAAGTTTGATTCCGGTCAAGGGTTGAGGGCTCGATCTCCAATAGGGGGCATGCAGGAGGCAGCCGATCAATGATTCTCTCTCATCATAGATGTTTGTATCTCTCTCTCCCTCTCCCTTCCTTTCTGAAATCAATAGAAATATATTATTTTTTAAAAGATGCAGTAAGAAGAGAAGGATGCTGTGCCTGTTTTATTCAGTCTTTTTTTCTGAGCCTATTTATTGAATTTGAGGGAATTTGACACAAATGCAGATTGAGGCAAATGCAGATTCCCCTACTGAATTGGTATCCATGGCAGTGGAGTCCACAAGTATGTATTTTTAATAGCATCCTGAATTAGTTTGACATACACTAAAATCTTTATTCTTTTATCCTCATCTGAGGATGTGTTCACTGATTTTTAGAGAAAGAGAGAAACATCCATTGCATACATGCTTCAACCAGTATGTGCCTTGACTGGAAATCGAACCTAAAACCTTTTGCTGTAAGGAACGATGAACCAAGGCTGACTGTCGTACACCAAAATCTTCAGAAGACCACTCTGGGCTCTTAGAAATGCTCTGGGCACCAGACCCAAAACACATCACAATAGTTACCAACGAGGTACAGTATAAGCAATTGCAAGATAATGCACTGCAAACCAAAGTAAGCACAGGGCACCATTGTTAAGGCCATGGGGTCCAAGGGAGCCACGAGGACAGGCCAATGGAATCACCCCCTCATTCCCACTCTTCGGGGTTTCCACAAATTTTCCAACTGCTGACATTTTTCTGCATTCATTTTCACTTCTCCCCCACCTGTCCCTTGCATAGCCATACCGGGGTGAGTGGTGCTGTGCTCGGCCTCATGTCCTTTACCTCTAATCTCTCTAACTCTAATCTCTCAGAAACTTTTGGGACTGCGTTGCTGAATGAACATGTCATTTTAAATGTGAGCCCCCCAATTTGAGGTCTGAGAGGAAGAGTCACTTACTTGTAGGTTTTGGATCTATCCAGCCAGATACCAGAGATCATGGCCCCAAACATTCCTGCGATGATGATGGTGAGGCCTATTCTTCCAGCATTCACTTCTTCCCCCTGGGAAAGAAAACCACAACCCAAAGGTCAGCCAGCGACAGGACAAGGCCCAGACAGAGCACAGTCACCACGAGGTGAAGGGGCAAAGGCAGGGAACTCAGCTCCATGAGAGCCAGTTCTCAGAAGGTATCAGGGCAGCCCTGTAAGAGGCTGCCAACGGGGAGAAAATACTCCCAATAAAATGTGACCCCAGATGCGGGTGCCTGCTACTGGATGCTGGGGTGAACCAAATCCTGTCCTTAGAACCACTTTGAGGAAGATTATTTCTTAAAATGTAATCCTTACAGCAACTCTTTTCTCTTGTTTATCATTATTCCCATTTCACAGGTAGGTAAACTAAAATATATATATACATATATCCCTACTTAGGCGTCTTTGAGCTCTTTCTGCCAAGAGGAATGGAAAAATAATAGCTATATGTTTTTGAGCCCTTACTTTTATGAGCCAGGCACCATGCCAAGGATTTTACATCATTATCCCATTTAATTCTCCTAATTCCCCCACCATAAGGTTAGGAATCAGTACTCCCCATTTTTCAGGTGAATAAACTGGGGCACAGTGAGATGAATCTATCAGTCCAAGCCATGAGGCATTTATTAAATGCAGAGCTAGGATTTGAACTCAGACCTGTGACACTCCAAAACCGGAGCACTTAGCCACAGCAACCACCTCCATAACAATGTGACCCTGGTCCTTTCACAAAAGGGTTAAACCTGGGATTCCTGACTCCAGGATAATCAGTATTCCATTCCCAGCAGCTAGTCCTCACTGGTTCTGGAAGCATTTAAACAATATTTTCAGTTGAGTGACTAAGAGTGCAAAATTAAACTTTGCCCATATTTTACAAATTAAATATTTCAGCTGTGACTCCAAATATGTATATGTTTACTTTGTTGTCATGTGGCATGTTATGCATATGTCTATATAACATATATTATATAAATATACACATAGACACACACACAATATTACTTACTTTCTAATCCTAAAAATGATCTTTCAGTAATTATGCTTCTTTTGCAGAAAAGAGAATGAGAGCTCAGAAATATTAACTAGCTTGTCACACAGTTTAATGCCACCAGAGTTAGGGTTGAAATCCTCCAAATCCCATGAGCATACCACCATACCCTGCTGCCTAGAAGTGGGGGATCCAAGCGTTAACCACTACCCCAGCTCCTGCTGAGACAGACTCAGTAACCTCATTCTCTCCGGGCCTCACACGCTTAGGGGACTCCCTTACCGGATAGTTCAAGATCACCATGCGATTCAGCAGAGTGGACAAGGCATAAAAAGCCCCAGTATTCAGACCTAAGGAGGGAGGGAGAAACACACAGCATTAGGGCTGGCTTTGGAGGGGCCACTGCTAGCTCCTCCCCCCAGCAGGTCAGGAGGTCGGAAATCCTCATTTTCATTGCCACTGTGAATGGTGTCCTTGGAGAAGAAAAATCCAGCGAGTGTGAGGCTACTCTGCAGTTTTCCTCCAAGAAATACTCCAAAACAACCAACTGTAGCCATTTCAACCTGGCTCTCTGGCCCCTGGTAAGCCTGCCCTAGAAACACAGGTTCTGGAAAGCATTTCTCCCACGTCAGAATCATCCACAGTCCTTTCCTAAGCCCTTGGCTAGATTTATGAGGTAAGTGGGACTACTGGACACCTTCCATCTCTTCCTGATGACCTGTCCCCTCTCCAGACCTCTGACCCCTGACACCACTCCCACTGCAGGTGCTTTCTCACCTCTTTCCTGTTGCCCCTTCAGCTTTCTTCTCAGAATCAGTGCCACACAAAACCTTATATTTGAAACCAGAAAGGACCCAAAAAAACATTTAGTTGCCTCTTCTAATTCATTAACTTGTTCAACAAATAAGTGGAAAACCTAGAATAGACTGTAAGAAGCTGTGTCCTTAGAGAATGGAGTCATTTGCCCAAAGCCATATAGTGAGTTATAGTAACTAAGATGAGACTAGAATTGACCCAAAGAAGAAAGGGCCTCCTGGCCTCCCTAATAACATTCATGATGATGATGATGATGATGGTGGTGGTGGTGGTGGTGGTGGTGGTGATAATGACAGCAGCACATACTTGTGTACTAGACACTGTTCTATGCACCTTACAATCCTCACAACAACCCTAGAAAGCAGCTAGTGTTATCATTCCCAATTTATAGAATAGAAAAATGCACAGGGTTGAAAATCGTTTTCGTTTTAAGTAAACATCGAGACTCATAAGACTTCCACTGATACTTGACATTAGATCCACCTAGAAGGGACAGGGACACAGCTCTTTGACCGAGCAACCTTAGGGCTTCTTTTCAATGGGACCAGTACACAGAACCCCAGGCCATCCAGCCACTGAGAAACCATTCTCCTTAGCCCTTAAGGTGATAGCTCAGGGGCAGGAAAAGGTGGCTATGGCAAGCACTCTGGTTTATACCTGACAGGAGCCACTACTGCTTGCAACAATGCCATACGCACAGTTTCCAGGGTCCCCATAAAGGACAGGACAGTGAGTCACAATACTCAGCAAAATACAAGGAATGGCTTCTTATCAGATGGGAGAAGGTCTCCCAGTCCAACGGTAGTCATTTTTACCACAGAGGTCATTTTTATCATAAGCAAGGTTGCATATGTGCACCTGACTCACTCCATTTTTCAGGTTCCCAGAGAAAGGATATACAAAGTGAAATGAAGATCCAATTCTCATGCAAAATGAGAATGGAAGTTTTGTGTGCTATTCCCACAATCACACAGGTAGAAAGTGGCAGAGCTGAATTTTAACCCAGACAATGTGGCTCTAGTGTCCTCATTTTTTTGTATGTGTTTTTTTTTTTGTTATTGTTTGTTTGTTTGTTTGTTTTTTATTGGTTTGAGAGAGGAAGGGAGAGGGTGAAAGAGAGAGAAAATCATCAATGATACCCTGGGGATTGAGCCCACACCAGGATTCGAGCCAGTGACCTTTTGGTGCATGGGACAACGCTCAACCAACTGAGACACACCAAGTCAGGGCTAGAATCCTCATTCTTAATCACTCATTTACACACTCATAAAACTGATTTTTGCCCTAGCCAGGTAGCTCAGTTGGTTAGAACATCATCTCAATACACCAACGTTGTGGGTTGATCCCTGGTCAGGGCACATACAAGAATCAACCAATGAATGCATAAATAAGTAGAACAACAAATCAATGTTTCTCTCTCTCTCTCTCTCTCTCTCTCTCTCTCTCTCTCTCTCCTCCCACCCTCCCTTCCTCTCTCTCTAAAATCAATAAATTAAAAAACAAAACTTGATTCTTAACCATTTCTTAATCCCAGTCAGGTTATCGAAAATTTCCTTGAATTTCTGCCTCTCCCAGCAGCCTGCTTCAGGGACACAATAAAGGTGGGAGGTTTTTGTTTGTTTCTTCTTTTTTCCCTTGATTTCAGAGAGGAAGGGAGAGGGAGAGAGAGACAGAAATATCAATGATGAGAGAGGCTCATTGATTGGCTGCCTACTGCATGCCCCCCACATGAGCCCGCAAACCAGGCAGATGCCCTTGACTGGAATCGAACCTGGGACCTTTCAGTCCACAGGCTGATGCTCTATCCATTTGGCAACACTGGCTAGGGCCAAAAATGGTGGTTTCAATACCATATCCTGAGGGGCACAGGGCCACAGTGAGTAGACAAACCAAGGAGTGTCACCGAACATCACTACAACTGCCAGACCATGGTCATGAGGACTTATCAACATAAGAATGTCCAAACTTATCAAGAAAACTTATAAAAATTTATTTGAGTCAAACAGAGAACATGCCTGGAAGCAAGATCTCAACAGACTGAGAAAAATGCTTAAGAAAATTATAGTTTGCAGTTTCTTTTATACATGTGAGATTAGGAGGGAACATAAGGAAAATTGCATGAAGGTGGGAGAAAGCAAGGCAGGGGCTGGATTACAGGGTAGTTAAGATTATGTGCTCTCCTGAGGATGGTCACACTTTAGAAAGAGGGTTCTGAGAGTTTGGTCAGATATTAGAAGGAGCAGTCTGAAAGGAGGCGTTTCAAAGGAATGTTAACTTAAATGTACAGAAACATGGGCAGGGCTTGCTGAAGGCAACAATAAGCCCTTTACTAAAGAAGTTGCATGCCACCTGGCCAGTGTTGCTCAGAGGTTGAGTGTCAGCCTATGAACCAGGAGGTCACGGTTTGATTCCTGATCAGAGCACATGCCCAGATTGTGGGCTCGATCCCCAGTTGGGGGCATGCAGGAAGGTGCCAATCAATGATTTCCATCATTGATATTTCTATCATTCTCCCTCTCCCTTCCTCTCTGAAATCAAATATATTGAAATATAAAACTAGAGGCCTGGTGAACAAAATTCATGCGCTCAGGGGGAGGGAGGCGGTCCCTCAGCCTGGCCTGTGCCCTCTTGCAGTCTGGGAGCCCTCGGAGGATGTCTGGCTGATGGTGTAGGCCCGCTCCCCATAAACCAGCAGTCAGACATCCTTAGAGCTGCCATGGAGTGTCAGGAGAGGCTCCCCCTCCTGCTGCTGCACTTGCTAGCCATGAGCCCAGCTTCTGGCTGAGTGGTGTTCCCTCAGTGGGAGCACACTGACCACCAGGGGACAGCTCCTACATTGAGCATCTGACCCTTGGTGGTCAGTGCACGTCATAACGACTGGTCCTTCTGCCATTCGGTCGATTTGCATATTAGCCTTTTATTATATAGGATTATTTTCTTTTTAAAGTTATATGCCAGGGCATGATACCCATCCTGACCTACCCAGTTAGCAATCTGTGATCAGATCACCTTATGAGAGCCCTGGCTGGTGTGGTTCAGTTTGTTGAAGTGTCATTTTATACACCAAATGGTGGTAGGTTTGATTCCTGGTCAGAGCACATACTCAGGTTGTGGGTTAGATCCCTGGTTGGGAGGTGGTCAATCAATGTTTCTCTCTCACATCAATGTCTTCTCTCTCTCTCTCTCTCTCTCTCTCTCTCTCTCTCTCTCTCTCTCTCTCTCTCTGTGTGTGTGTGTGTGTGTGTGTGTGTCTGCCTTTTCCTTCCTCTTTCTCTAAAATCAATAAAAAGCCCTAGCTGGTTTGGCTCAGTGGATAGAACATCAGCCTGCAGACTGAAGAATTCCAGGTTCGATTCTGGTCAAGGACACATGCCTGGGTTGTGGGCTTGATCCCCAGTAGGGGGCATGCAGTAGGCAGCCAATCAATGATTCTTTCCCATCACTGATGTTTCTATCTCTCTCCTCTCCCTTCATCTCTGAAATCAATAAATAAAATCAATTTTAAAAAAAACATGTTCGAGGGTAAGGATTAAAAATAAGAAAAGCTGTTCAGATCACACTGTGAGATTACTTTCCATAGAACCCATATTTATTCACAACTTTGAGGCTCTCGAGGACTTCTTAAGCAACAAACATACCCACCTAATCTTTATACCACACACCCAGCTACTTGGAAATTCCATTCCTGAGTCCAGGGGGCCTTAAAAGGGTGGTGGGTGGAATGTGGGCAGGGAGAAGAATGAAAGCAGCCCCTTGTCCTGCTCCTCACACCTCTCGGCCCCTTTCAACTTATGGTCTGAGCCTCACTCTGCAAGGGGCAAGAAAATGCTCCAAGTCAGGCTCAGCTTAAGGCACGATGGCTACTCTGAGCATGGGCTCACCTGGAATGAAGAAGGAGAGCAAAATCCAGAGGAAACAGAGGGAAATTATCCAGGAGTGAGGCAGGACAGAAAGAAGTTAGGAAAAGCTCTCGACAAGTGAAATGAATAAATAGGAATAGACATCACAGGTCAAAAAGCCACTAGGTACTCTCATCAGAGCCCCAAGCTCCCGGAATAACCAAAGGGAAGACAGCTATGGCAAAAAAAACTCCTGTAGTGGTCACAGAAGTCAACAACAAGGCCTGGCTAAAACCAAATCAATCCAAGATGGAGGAAAAACTGACCAGAGAAACACCTCAGAGCTCATTATATAATCACTAGAGACCAGATGCACGAATTCTTGCAAGAGTAGGCCTTCCTCTCCCCGCCCCCCGCCCTCCCACCAGCACTGGCTTCCCTCTGGCACCCAGGACCGGGCTTCCCTGGCAACCCCACTCCATTCGGTCTAATTAGCATATTATGCTTTTATTATTATAGATTATAATGACACCACAGGTAGAAGGGGAACTGAGAAGGACAAACATCAGGGCACTTTCGGAACAGGCCACATTAGGAACACTACCCCTTGCCCTCTCCCACCAAAAGGTGGAGTCATAATTTGGCACCATGAAGTGTCAGAAACAACCTGACCCTTAGAAACATAAACTCTGAAAAACTGACTGACCCAGTGAGCAATGCACTGGCAAGTTTGCCCACATCCACTCAATGTGTACTTTCATCTCTTTCACCGTGATTGGGGGAGCAGCAGATGGCAGCAGCTGTCCCAGGCTCATCCCCTGAACCTGCTTTCAGAAACCCAAGTCCTAGCCTCTTTTTCTACCTAAAAAATAAAAATAAAAAAATAAAAATCCTTTCACTCTCACTTGGACTTGTTCTTGAATTCATTCCTGTGTGAGTCAAGAGCCTAGAGATCCTGGACCCTGCCAGGACAATCCGGTGAACAAGAGGACTGGGAGTAAAAAAATCCCACCTGAAACACAAGAGCTGGTTGAGCTACACTACTAAAGCCGAGTACTTTCATGGGGACTCAGTGGTTTAGAGAAATCAGTTCCAGATAATCAGCAGCTGGTAGCTTGTTAGAAATGCACATTCCTGACACCTCCACAGATATGCTGCTGCAGACTCTGGAGTTCTGTAATCTGTGTGTCAACAAGCTCTCCAGGTACTTCTGATAGTGCTCAAGTTTGAGACCCACTGGCTCAGCTAGACTAGTCTGGTTTTTCAATAGCGATCCCCCACTCAAAGGCGGCCAAGAGCGGTGGTGGTGGGGATTCGGGGGCACAGGGAATGGGGCTCACCCTAGGAGGCTGCCATTCTTTCCAACTGTTTCTACAGGAATTGGAAATTAGGAGCATATTATGCATGGTTTCTGAATCGGTCTCTAGTTTAGATGACCCTCTCCAGACAGAGTTAAACAGTACCAGTCCACTCCACCGCCCAAACCAAGGGGCCCAGCATTCCACAAGAAGGGCAAGAATGAAACATGTGCTCTGCCCTGTGCGTGAGTACCTCTTAGAGGAATACAGGTGCTATACTTGGGCATGTATAGCTCCAGCAAGTTAAGCCTGCTGGGTGAGGGCCATACTCCTATGAGAAAATGTCTCTTTAGGCTAGTGGTCAGCAAACTCATTAGTCAACAGAGCCAAATATCAACAGGACCATGATTGAAATTTCTTTTGAGAGACAAATTTTTTAAACGTAAATTTCTTCTAACGCCACTTCTTCAAAATAGATTCGCCCAGGCTGTGGTATTTTGTGGAAGAGCCACACTCCAGGGGCCAAAGAGCCACATGTGGCTCGCGAGCCGCAGTTTGTCGACCACAGCCCTGGGCCCATGTAAAGCCCATGAGAGACCCAAGGAAAGGTTTCCATGGGACACTCGGTGAGGCTCTGGGTTAAGGTGCTCATCATGGAAGAGTTTCCAGAAGCCCTGGAGGCAAGGCTGGGGAGAGCAGGGGAAAGTATTCCCTTCAAGGACATTCTTTAGAGGAGTAGCATTTTTCACAGGGCAATTATTAAACCATCACTAGGGATGAAAAAAGATTAGAGGAAGCCCTGGGAAAGCAAGACCTAGAAGCACAAAGAGAGGGTAGCTGAAGAAAGGTTTTTTCTTCACCCCACTCCCGCCGCTGACACACATTACAAGTCCTACCCAAACTCTGTAGGACCCTCAGAGGATCTGGTTCCAGCCCCATCTTTCTGTATTGCCAAACTCTGGAGGTTTGGGGCGGGGGTCTATTTTACTAGAGAAGGAGGCAGTTTCTTCTTCTTGTGATAGTTTGACAACATCAAGCACAAACCCCTTTCTGCACCTCCTTCCTCTAAGTGGGCTGCCAGATTTAAGAAACAAACAAAGACAAACCACATACCTGGTTAAATTTGAATTTCAGAAAAATGAACCACTTTTTGGCATAAATATACCCCAAATATCACATGGGGCATGTTTGGGGTTATTTCCACATTGCTTTTTTTCTGAGAGAATGAAAAGGAGGAACGGAGGGAAGGAGAGTGGGAGGGAGGGAGGGAAGGAGGGTGGGAGGGAGAGAAACATCAATGTGAGAGAGACACATTGACTGGTTGCCTCCCACTTGGGCCTGACTGGGAGTGGGAGCAAATTGGTAACCCAGGTATGTGTTTAACTTGATGGCCCTTATTTTATCTAAAAAAAAAAAACCTACCTCTAAGGGTGTGGCCAAGACCCTATAGGGAAATTCCTCTGAAGCTTTCACTGCACTTCAGCTCTGGGCAGCTGACACAGCAGCTTTTGTGCCCATTCAGAGAACTCCAATGAGGAGCAAATGCTATCAATAGCCATCCCCTACGCCAGGCAGCCTGGATATTGAGTCAACGCTAAGTCAGAAGTGGGGAGCAGGAGTAAGGGGGGCAGAGCAGGGCTCACCCTGGAAGGCTGCCATTCTTCCCAAAGAGAATTTAAGAAATGGGGCTCAGTCCCCAATGGGGGACATGTAGGAAGCAGCTGGTTGATGATTCTCTCATCATTTATGTTTTTAATCCTCTCTCCCTCTCCTTTCCTATCTGAAGTCAATAAAAACATATTTTAAAGAAAGAAAAGAAATGGGTCCTGTCAGCATTGCCCAGTGGTTGAGCATTGACCCATGCATCAAGAGGTCTCAGGGTTTGATTCCCTGTCAGGACACATGCCTGGGTTTCAGGCTTGATCCCCAGCAGTTTGGGGGCAAGGAGCGTGCAGGAGGCAATCAATTGATGTATATGTGTGTATGTGTGGGTATACACACACACATACACATATATATCCATTTACTGCCTATATATATATATATATATATATATATATATATATATACACAATATACACACACACACACACACACACACACATATATATATATCAATTGACTGCCTCCTCTCCCTCTTCTTTCTTTAAAGTCAATAAAAACATATTTAAAAAAGGAATGAGTGGGGAGGGGATTAGGGGGTTAGAAAGACAAAAGATGGGTGAAGGTGGTATACTCAGTAACTGACACCAAAATTCAGACCTCCCATTCTTTATGCGCAATTCTGAACTCAGCGAACCAGCATTCAAGGTTCTTTCTCTAAGGCAAGTCCTGCAAATGTGTTTGTGAAATGCTATTGTATTATCTGCTAGAATCCCAGCCATGTGCTGAATTTATAGGGGTTTGTTTTTTAGATGATGATGATGATGATGATGATGA
Source organism: Pipistrellus kuhlii (assembly GCF_014108245.1). Taxonomy (NCBI): domain Eukaryota; kingdom Metazoa; phylum Chordata; class Mammalia; order Chiroptera; family Vespertilionidae; genus Pipistrellus; species Pipistrellus kuhlii. Next base: position 11,215,477 of record NW_023425404.1, read on the forward strand.
TGATGATGATGATTTGGAGCAAAGAAAGTGGGAGAAGAAAGCAGATTCTTGGGTGAACTGCCTTTACATGACCTGCAAACCTTAAAGAGACACACACTAAGGCTGAGATGCTGTCATCTCCAAATCCCACAGATAGCTGGCCAATAGGTTGGTCCTGCTTCCCAAACCCTCAAACTCTAGATCCAACCCTAGAAGAAAGCAACCCCATGTTAACTGGTCTGGAGAATTAAATCTGAGGAAGAATACACTCCCCTGGGTAGACCCAAGACCACCTGGGCAAGTGGGCTAAGAAAGGAGCTCGGCTCTGTCTCCAAGAGGCTGTGTTCTGCATGAGGAGGCAGGACACCATTGGTTAGAAAGACGGGCTCAGGCCCCAGACAGACATAAGTGTATATCCAAGCTCTATTGCTCTCTAGCTGTCCAATGGTTGGCAAGGAAATAAACCAGAATCTTGGTTTCCTCGGGTATAAAATGAAATAGAGTTAAGGACCTATGTCATGGGTTTGTTTCAAAGATTAAAAGATAATGCATGTAAAGCCCTTCACATGGTGCCTAAAAAACAGTAATGGGCTCAATAGGCTTTTTTTCAAGTCTGTGTTTGAACCTAAGAATCATTTCCTTGTTGGCAAAGAGCCTTGTCTCCACGGCCAATTCTCTACCATGGAAATTAGGCTTGTGGTTCTCTGAGATGAGTACAGACATCCAGGTACCCCCAGGCCTTTGAGGAAAATGTTAATAAATTCTACCCACATACAGCAGAGTCCAATGCTTCGGAGACTCAGAAGTGAATTGTTTTGCCCATCAACCCACACAAGCCAGGTTATTACTGTGGATAAATGCAGAGATATCCTAAGAGCTGAGAAGCTTGGAGAGAATGAGGCCTTGAAGACTAATCAGTTACCAAGAGCTATTCCAGATGAGAGGTTACTGAACTACATTTATGCCAGAAACACTTAGGTGTGCCTCTCTGGCCATGAACGATGCCATCTCTTATCAATGCTTTAGTAGATAAACACTTTGAGATAAATGGCATTGATAAGCCTAACATGAAACCATGGCACGATTTTAGGAAGGACCATAGGCAATTATTAGTATGTAATAAGCATCAAGCAGGCAGGAGCTGGAGCTAGGCAAACCTGTATCTGAGTCCTGGCACTTAAAAGCTGTGTGATCTCAAGCTAGTTACCTAATTCCTCTGCGTTTCAGTTTCCTCATACGTTAATTGGGGATGGTTATAGTATCTACCTAACATGGGTGTGGGGGAAGTTAAATAAAAGCATATATGAAAAGTCTTGGCACATAGTAAATGCTATTATTGTTATAAAACCCATGGCTTATGAACCTATAGACAATAAAAGGTTATCGTTAACTGAGGTTTCACCAAGAATAAATCATGTTAAACCAATCTCATTTTTTTAAATACCTGTAGAGTTATTTAAACTAGCTAGTTGATTAAGTGATCAAATGTAAGACGAAGAGCAGTGCAATTGGGTAGATCCATTTAATAGAATGCCACGAGGCTCTGTTCTTACCCTTGTCTGATCTAACATTCTTATTAAAGGTTGGGGAAAAAGGTGCAGAAAACATCATGCTGGAGAGGCAAGCCAATACACAGAATAAAGATTAAAATTTACCTTAATGAAGGCAACAAAATGAAAGAGACCCTAGTTGGTTTGGCTCAGAGGACAGAGCATTGGTCTGCAGACTGAAAGGGTCTCTCTCATCATTGATGTTTCTCTCTCTCCCTCTCCCTTCCTTTCTTAAATATGTGTGTGTATATATATATATATATGTGTGTGTGTGTGTGTGTGTGTGTGTGTGTGCGCGCGCGCGCGCGCGCGCACGCACATGTGCACACTAATAAAAGAGGAATATGCAAATTACTATCACTTTGTGACACAACCAGCCAATCAGGAGTGAGCATGCAAATTTACCCAACAAAGATGGCAGCAGTTCCGCCCCCAGCCACTCCAGGTCTCTGGGCAGCATGCATGCGGCCAGGCAGGGTGGGACAGCTGCTATGAGGGGAAAGGCAGGGGGCAGAGGGAGCTACAGGAGTGGTGCTCCTGCTGGAGTAAAGATTAAAGGCTCTGGCTGGAGCAAAGACTCTGGCTGGAGCAAAGATGGAAGGCGGCAGCCAGAGTGAAGGCCTGGGTCCCGGGTGCCGGAGGAAAATCGGTGTCAGCAGCCAGGGGAAGGAAGGCCTATTGCACAAATCTTCATGCAACAGGCTTCTAGTTTTTAAATAAAATAAAAGAGGATATTTCTTACATTCAAATAAATACTCTGTGGGAGTCAATGTTACAAGATGAAGGAAGATGGGTGGAGGAGTGATTCATATAGCAAAACTCATTTATGCATTTATTTATTAAGAGTCATTCATTTACTCAATAACTATAGGAGTATCCACTCCAGGCCAGTCACTACTGGTGATGAAAAGACATATAAATCTCTGCTCTCAAGGAGATTCTTGTCTAGTGAGAAAGACAGACCTGGAAATGGAAGAGCACAGCAAGAGGAAAGATCACCTGATCCTGCTTTACAGCAGTGATACTGAAGTAAGACTTGGAGGATCACCAGGCATATGCCAGATAATCTGATACGGGAAAAGAATGGTTTTCTAAGTAGATTTTGCAGAACCTGCAAAGGCCCTGAGACACAGCTGACTGTTCCGGTTGACCCTCGACAATTACTTTACATGTGCATTTGGGATCAGGAAAAAGTAAGATACATAGACACATCAGGCCTCTTGCCTCACATTCCCAGTTCAAGTACACTTCTGGACACATATGCATCTTACCATAGGTGAGGACAAGCAGCTTGAAGTTGAGGTTTTTGAAGAGCCGGATGATGGGGTTTAAGTACGAAGTATCCGGTATTAAGGAATAGCTCAGGGATTGGGCCCTGCTGGGGGGATGTTTAGGCTTCTCCTTGAATACTGAAAGGAAAGAAACAGAGAGATCACTGAACATCCCTGTAGTTACAGCCCAGCAGAGTTACACATGGACAAGAGCTGACTCCCATCACCCAAGAAAGAGCTGGGACTCAAAAGGAAATATTAATTCTTCAATTAAATCCTTTACAGCTTCCTCTCTTGAAGCTGCTTTTCATTGTCTATGGCTGAGTATGTGGTCTACTGATTATTTTTTTTACATTGATTACTTTTTCTTCATGGCCTCTGGATGACTGCAATAATTGGGGCAGTGTTCAAGGATCAAGAAGTCCCATAATGTTAGGGACAGAAATATAATATTGGGGACTAGCTATTAGTTATAAGAATGATTTTTTGTTCTGATTAAAGAAAGCACATTCTGGAATAGAATGAACAACATAAACAGATGAACAAAAATAGATCCAGAGACACAGAAGCATCAAATAGACCATCAAACCTCAGAAGGAAGGCAAGGATGGGGGGAAGGTGAGGTGTAAGAGATCACCAAAGGACTTGTATGCATGCATATAAGGATAACGAATGGACACAGGTAGTAGAGAGGTAAGGGCATGTGCTGGGGGATGGGAGCGGCTGGGGAGAGGTCAATAGGGGGAAAAGGAGACATATGTAACACTTTAAACAATAAATAATTTAAATTAATAAAAAGAAAGAAAGAAAGAAAGAAAGAAAGAAAGAAAGAAAGAAAGAAAGAAAGAAAGGAAGAAAGGAAGAAAGAAAGAAAGAGAAGGCTCATTCTAACCTCGTTGGGAGTTGTAAACCCTGGGACTTGAGAGCTAACATTGGAATGCAGTCCATCCTCCTTTCCTGAGAACTGCCCATCATTATGAAAATATTTACAGCCTCGTGGCTGAAGCAATCTAGTCCTGGAGGCACCTGCTCTTTACAACCTCCAGCCCCTATTACCGGAACCTGTAATCTGTAATCTGGTCCTGGGGTGCCCCAAGGCACCTGACCTTTGAGTCCCCTCCCTCATCCCCCCCTGCCACTTCCCCACAGCCCGCATAACTTATAACTTACAATGATTATACCATGCCTATTACCTCATGCCTGTAATCCCTACTTCCCCATGTAATCTTTGTCTTTCTACCCAGTATAAGCAGCTGACTTATGGGGAAAGGCAGAGCAGATTTTTATAGATAACCTGATGCTCTCCCATACCACCAGCATTACTGGAATAAAGGCTCACATATGATTCAAGGTTGTCCAGTTACAAAAAAAAAAAAAAGCACTGACGAGCACTGAAAACCACACAATAGTCACACATGGATAGAAAGGACATGAGAGCTGAGGCTTTAGGATTAGTGGGCCCAGCTCATGGTCTAGCACCCAAGTTCCTACTGAGGGGGAGGAGACTGTGTTGCCTGTGCTTAGCAACTATTCTGGCACAGGGCGGTCAGTACATATCCCTACCTAAAAGGATCTCCTATTAAAAAAATCTGACGTCCAATTCCTAGTTTTTCAAAGTCTGAATCAGACATCTTCCTCACAGAGCCTAGAGCAAACATGTCAAACTAGGCTCGTGGCCACATGAGACCCACAATGAATATTTTTTTGGTCCAGCCAATATAGTGGTATGTAAGAAGTGTTTTAATACAAATTTTGTAACTTAATTTTTACAATATTCTGTTATACATCCTATATAATAAAAGGCTAATATGCAGATTGACCAATGGAGGAATAGCTGGTTGCTATGATGTGCACTGACCACCAGGGGGCAGATGCTCAATGCAGAAACTGTCCCCTGGTGGTCACTGCACTCCCACAGGGGGAGAGCTGTTCAGCTAGAAGCCCTGAGCCAGGCTCATGGCTGGCGAGTGCAGTGGCGGTGGTGAGAGCCTCTCCTGCCTCTGCAGCAGTGCTAGCGATGCCTGACTGCTCTGGGAAGTGGGCCTAAGCCATCAGTCGGATATCCCCTGAGGTTCCTGGACTACAAGAGGGTGCAGGCCAGGCTGAAGGGCCCTTCCCCCTGAGTGCACAAATTTCGTGCAACTGGCCTCTAGTATTATTAATAATGAACTACAGCGTTCACTGATGACTGATTACTATAATCGTGTTGCATTTATTTCCCTTAAACACCTTACGTGCAGGCGCAGCATTTCTCTCCACTAATACTAGCAGCGAATATTTTAGCAGCTGACTACCACATCATTAGTCTTGGACTGACTTGTTTGGTATGTGTGCAACAAGAAATATTTCACTCTCAGAGAACAAGAAAAATAGGTTTACTTTGAATTATGCTTATTAATTTGAACAGTTATTCAGTGTCTGATAAGTTAATGTTCAAGAAAAAATATTAATATTTATTAAAATGTTCTATTATTTTGTGTTAGCGATTACTCATTTATTTCAGCCCTTTGTGTTTGGCATGTCTCTACTGAAAGAAACCTATGTTTCTATGAAAATTGAAGGTTTTTTTTTTGTGTGTGGCTCACATAAACTTAAACCTTGTTTATTTGGCCAGTGTTAGCCTTTGAGTTTGACATGCTTGGCCTGGGGCAGTGGTTGGCAAACTCATTAGTCAACAGAGCCAAATATCAACAGGACAACGATTGAAGTTTCTTTTGAGAGTCAAAATTTTTCAACTTAAACTTCTTCTATCGCCACTTTTTCAAAATAGACTCACCCAGGCCGTGGTATTTTGTGGAAGAGCCACACTCAAGGGGCCAAAGAGCGCCGCATGTGGCTCGCGAGCCGCAGTTTGCCGACCACGGGGCCTAGAGGATTAATACAGCCTCCCATGGGAGTGGCTACTCTGACGTGAAGGACTTTTATATTCTCTTTTCAGTACAAGTGGTACAATCAATTTAATTGCATTGGCTGCTATTCAGTTCTCTAGAGGGCAGGTCAGTTTAACCAGTTTTCTTGGCTGAACTGGTTCCCCAATTGGGCCCAAGCAGGCACCATGTGGGCCCCCCCCCCACACACACACTCATTCCTAGTCCAGTTAAAGGAAGCTCTGGAAATGAGGTTCAATGTCTTGAAGAGCAAAGTCTCTCCCTCCCCCTCCAGCCCTGACTACAGAGCCCTGCTTCTTTCCTTTTTTTTTTTTTTTTCAAATGTTTTTATGTTTTAGTCTTTATTGTTGAGAGTATTACAGATGCCCCCCACTTGTCCCCCTATTGTACCCCTCCACCCAGCTCCTCACCACCCTATTCCTTCACCCCACTCTCTGTGTCCATGGGCAAGGCACACATGCATGTTAGTTCTTTGGTTAACCTCTTCCCTGTCCCTGCCCTTCCCCCTGAGATATGTCAGTTCCATGTCCCCATGCCTCAGGTTCTATTCAGTTTATCAGTTTATTTTGTCATTAGGTTCCACATCTAAGTGAGATCATGTGATATTTGTCTTTCTCTGACTGGCTTATTTCATTTAGCATATCTCCAGAGCCCTGCTTCTTTCTTCTCCGGAAGTAGTCTGGGTAATTTTCTCCTGGATGACTTCCTTGCTGTTGGGAACCTCTCCTTCACTGTCTTGGCTGTTCGCCTCCCCTTTCATCGGGGTAAAGAAAGCAAGGCAAGGGGCTGATCCCTGCCATGGCAGGTGCTTGCTTCAGATAAGATCTTTCAGTCTGTGCTTGATAATAAAATGCCAGAATGTAGAAATGCCCTACCTCCAGGATTTCAGCTCCAAAGAACCAGGCCCTCACTTGCCACAAACACAAGAATTTGGAGCTGGGAACATTCCAATTTGAAACTTAAAGTCTGGCCGAGTAAGAGGATCCCTGGCTAGATTGTTCTTTCCTGCTCTCACTCACAGCTCGGCAGCTTCTACCTTCCCGGGAACATCATGTCCTCTGTCCGAGACATCCTGTTGGCTCTTAGAGGCCTGCAGGCAGCCCTTTCTCAGCGTGGACCCAGGGAGGGAATAACGAGGTGAGAACAGCTGAATGAAGTAAATGATTATAAACTTGACTCTAGATGTGAGGCCAGAAGGAAGGAATGAAACCTTTAACATGAGTGAGTGAAACTTTCAGATATTAGGAGGAAAACCGGTTAACCTTTAGACGGGTGACTAACTGAAAATGAAAACCTTTACTCTGCTGTTTCTGAATTTATCACAGCCCATATACTATCACTCAGATTATAAAAGAGGATATAAAATTATATTATCCATCAGTTGTATGGTGAGGAATTGTTTCTAGACTTGTGCTGAGGATAAAGTGTATACAGATGTCAAATTAGAATACTGTACTCATGAAACATATAATAAAAGAATTTTCAAATTATATTATCCAAATACCTCAATGATTAAATATACCTTTATATAAAAATGAATAATTGCTACCTGAGGTTGATATTAACTTGTCCAAGGCTAACTTAATGGTCATTCTTTTTTGTATTTTCTAGATTTTTTTCATGAGCAGATTATTACTCTTATAATCTTTTTTAAAGAAAAGCATTAAAATTGTGGTACCTAGGTATTCTCGGGTGAATTTATGAGATTAGTGTTTGCGGGTTAGTTCTGTTTTGTTCAGTTCCAGAAATTTAGAGTATGGCCTTACACAAATTTAGGCTTAAATCTGATCTCTGCAACTTAAGGACTATCAAATCTTGAATAATTTATTTAAGTCCCCTAAGTCTTCCTCTTTGTTAAATGGGACTGAGAATGGTACCTTCACTCCTAGGGTTGCTGAGGCTTACATGAGATTGAGCATGAACAGCACAATGCCTGTGCTGTCATAAGTGCTCATAGGGCTTCACCAAGGGATCAGCAGGCTGACCATTAATTCCTGTGAGGTCATACGGGGGAACCCTGTAATTACAATCAAACCTTTACTGAGCCACTCGCAAAGTGCACAAGACCAGCTAGCACCCTATTGGGGGCAACTGCGTAGGCTAGAGCACTTGAAGACTATTAGAAGCCTGGCCTTCAGATTCTGTAAGTGTCCACCATATTCCAGAGCCATGTGCACAAGAGCCCCACCAAAGCCATAGAACCTCCCTGCGCCCCCGCCCCCAGCAGTCTGATGAACTTACCGATGATGACAAGGATGAAAAGCAGGGTGGCAATACCTGCTATTAAGTAGAACATGATGCCGATGTCGTAGGCAAGCTTGTCCTTGTCATTGCTATTGGGTACCAACACAGGAGGGACCAAGAACCCAATCGCAATTCCAAGCTAAAGAAGACAGAGAGGGTCAATTTTAGTTACCAAGGTCCAAGAGGTGATGGCACAAATTAAAAAGATTCCTAAAAAGAAACACAATCCCAGCCCAGCCAGTGTGGCTCAGTGATTGAGCATTGACCTATGAACCAGGAGGCCATGGCTGGATTCCAGGTCAGGGCACAGACCCGGATTGCTGGCTCAATCCCCAGTGTATGTATGCAGGAGGCAACCAATCAATGATTCTCTCTCATCATTGATGTTTCTCTCTCTCTCTTCCTCTCTGAAATCAATAAAAATATATCTTTTTTTAAAGAAAGAAAAAGAAACACAATCCTAGTATTTCTTAAAAATTAAACAGGGACATTCCCTCTTCACGATATCAGAGAGAGCTTTCTTTTTATTGACAACTCAATGCACTCACACCCCTGACCGCCCTCACCATCAATACCTATTGAAAAAAAATTATAGCTGGGACCCTAGTTGGCATGGCTCAGTTTTTTGGGTGTCACTCTGTGCACCAAAAGGTAGCTGATTCAATTCCCCTGCAATCTGTGGTAGGGATGTGCAAGAGGCAGTTGATCAATGTTTCTCTCTCACACCAATGTATCTCTTTCTCTCTCTCTCTCTTTCTCTAAAAAATCAATTAAAATATTAAAAATAAAAATCATAGTTGGGGTTCTCAAAGCAGGATGGCTCTCCTAAACCTGCACACTAATGAACAATGGTTCCTATACTCCAGTCTCTATGGTACAGTAAAACAATGTTGACTTTTTTGTGTGTCATTTAAATTCTTGGTTTCAATCAGGAGCTCAGAGACCAGCTTGGGGAAAGGTGAAAATCTCTACACCCTATAACTCCAAGAACTCGAATTCAGTAAGACTCAGAAGCCTAACATTATTACCACGTTTACAAACATGAAAGCTTAAGTTCATTGTGTAAATAATTTAGCAATTGACAAGGCACCTGTAGTATAAAATCATAGGCAATTGCATGCAACTATACACACAGGATATGGGCAAACTGGCCAAAAACACACAAGCTATAGAAGACAGAGAGAGTCAATTTTAGTTACCAATGTCCAAGAGATGATGGCACAAATTTAGACACACACACACCAACTAGTTAAAGCAGCAGTCACCAACTGGTGGTCTGTGGACTGCTGGTGGTCTACGAAGTCCAAAAGGTTGGCAACTACTAGTTTCAGGAAACCTTTGGAGCAGTGGCCATCCGGTGTTCTGTGAACCACTGCTGATCTATGAGATCCGAAAGGTTGGAGTTAAAGAATCTCATATTTGCCTTGGAGTCCAAACTCTATTTAACCTGACAGACAACGGGACTTGGATGTTTCCAAGGTCAGAAATGCCTTGATTCTGGAGTAACTAGCTGTGACTCAACTCCCAAAGCCCTTCTGCCACGTGTCATACCAAAGCAGAAAATGAAAAACAGCCCAAGAATGCGGGCAAGCTTCAAGTTCCAAGACTGGAGGAAGATAAGTCCATTGTCTTAAGGTTCCATTTTTTCTTTATTTTATTTGAAACTGTAGGTAGGGAAGCAATTTGCTTTTATTCCACACTATAATGCCATTCATCAGTTGCCAATCTGCTGACCATCTTGATTGGTTTTCCAGCCTGTCCATTATAGCCACTCAGGATGGTCACTAGGGGACCTCAGCTCTGGAACATTCAAAGTCATCATCTACAGGCCCAGTATAGAGTTCTTCCACTGTATGCCAACCTATAATCTCTAAAGCACCTACTATATGAAAAGCTTTCTGATAGATATTTTGGGAGGTACCCAGATGTATGTAGAGGGGATGGGGGTGTGAAATAAAGATTAAAAGATAACACAAATAGGGATATTTGTGTGTTGAAATTATAGAATGTTATTGTTTAGAAGTTCCTTTGTCATCATTTATTATAGCAATTTTCAACCAGTGTGCTGCAAGAATTTTTAAAACAGGCAATACCTGACTATTTTGTCAGGGGCACAGGCCTCTTTTCCCTTAGACTGTCACATAAAAAAATGACAATAGACAACACAACAATAAATGTTTGTTATGAATGCCCTATCTTGAATCATAAATATATAACTCATATAACAGTGTTGCATATTATTGGTCATATCTATAACAAGGTTGGGTCTGATTCATTAATTCTTGTTACAAAAAATCTTTATATACAGTAGAGTATAGACATTTGATTTTTTTTTTAAGTCACTGGAGCAAAAGGGTAGGTAATTTCTATCATTTTTTTAAAATAGATTTTGTTGATATATTTTTTTAAAATATATTCTATCGATTTTTCACAGAGAGGAAGGGAGAGAGATAGAGAGCCAGAAACATCAATGAGAGAGAAACATCGACCAGTCGCCTCCTGCATACCCCCCACCGAGGATGTGCCCGCAACCAACGCACATGCCCTGGACCGGAATCGAACCCGGGACCTTTCAGTCCGCAGTCCGACGCTCTACCACTGAGCCAAACCGGTTTCGGCTATTTTGTTGATATTTTGCAGAGAGGAAGAGAGAGAGATAGAGAGCTAGAAACATCGATGAGAGGGAAACATCGACCAGCTGCCTCTTGCCCACCCCCTATCAGGGATGTGCCCGCAACCAATGTACATGCCCTTGACCGGAATCGAACCTGGGACCTTTCAGTCCGCAGACCGACGCTCTACCACTGAAACAAACCAGTTTCGGCTATTATTATTATTTTTTAAGTCATTCAAAATTATACTGATTTTTGGTCATAGTGGCAAAAAATATTTTTGGTATGCTGCAGAATTTAAGTAATTAGTTTATGTGTGCTGTCGGATGAAAAAGATTGAAAATCACTGCTCTGCTGCAACCTAATTATTAGAGGGCCAAATGGAGGCTAAGTGAGGTTAAGCTCAAGAGGTTAAGTGACTTATATAGGGTCACACAGAGTTCTAGCAGGTCTCACCTTCTCGGCCAGCATCTCCTCCCCTGGGCCTGGCAGCGGCCTCCTGGGCTGAGAGCCATGAGAAAGGCCCAGGTGAGCAGGCTTCTCCGGAACAGAATCTATTTCAGTCTTAGAGTTTTATCCAATCTTAGGTCACTCTGATTTGTCAGATTACAGTCTGGCTTTTTCACTGTAATCTGTAAGATTTAGAGTAAAAACCAGCCTAGACAGAGGTAAATGCAACCTTCATGCTGGGAACCTGGGCCTGCTGCAGGTCATATTTGGCCTTCTCAGTGCTTTGGAGGTGGAGATCTAGAAGTTACATAGAATATGGAGGGTCCCTTTTGCAAGAATGAGGGAAGTTATGGGCCATCACCTAAGGCTCCCCAAAGGACCCTGATATAGGACAACCTAATCTTCAATAATCTTCTGCCTCGAGAAGTAAGGATGGAGAGGCATACTGGGAGACTTGGGTTTTTTTTTTTTTTTTTGTATTTTGTTTTATTTATTGAATTTATTGAGGTGACATTGGTTAATAAAACTATCAATATATAGGTCTTATTATATAATACATGGTCTGCATATTGTATTGTGTGTTTACCACCCAAAGACAAGTGTCCTTCCATTACCATTCATCCCTTCTTCCCTTCCCTCCACCCCTTGTCCTCTGTGTCTGTGTCTATGAGGTTTTTATTTTTTCTTAATCCCTTCATCTTTTTCACCCAGACCCCTACCTCCCTCCTCTCTGATAGCTATCAGTTTTCTGGATCTATAACGTCTGGTTCTATTTTGCTTGTTTGTTTATTTTGTTCATTAGATTCCACATATAAATGAAACCATATGGTATTTGTCTTTCTCTGATTGGCTTATTTCACTTAGCATAATACTCTTCAGGTCCATCCATGCAGTCACAAACGATAAGATTTCCTTCTTTTTTTACAGCCGGGTAGTATTCCATTGTGTGAATGTACCATAGCTTTTTTATCCACTCATCTACTGATGGATGGGCACTTGGGCTGCTTCCAAACCTGGGCTATTGTAAATAAAGTTGCAATGAACATAGGGGTAAATATATTTTTTTAAATTAGTGTTTTGGTTTCTTTGGATATATTCCCAGAAGTGGAATTGCTGGGTCCTAAGGCAGTTCTGTTTGTAATTATTTGAGTAAACTCCATACTGTGTCCCACAGTGGCTGCACCAATCTGCACTCCCAGCAGCAGTGCACAAGAGTTCCTTTTTCTCACATCCTCTCCAACACTTATTGTTTGTTGATTTATGGATGATAGCCATTCTCACAAGTGTAAGGTGAAATTTCTTATACAACTCAACAACAAAATAACATCCAATCTAATTAAAAAGTTGACAAGAGGACACACAGATGTCCACTAGACATGTGAAAAGATGTTCAACATCACTAATCATCAGAGTAAAGCAAGTTGAAACCACAATGGGAGACTCAGCTTTCATTTTCTGTTTTATTTTTGCCTTTTCTGCAAACTCAACGGTGATAGCTGAACACTGTCACTGGTCATGAGAACTTCCAAAGCCAACGTCAGCATTAAAAACGCGTCTGGAGGGCTTTGGAGGGCTTTGGCTTGTCTTTCTGGCTCATGCCTTTGGCAGAGCCAAAATAAACCCAGAAAACCTTTGGGCTGCATCCGGGCTAAGAGTCCCGTACTTAACCCACTACAACACAAACACACGACGTGTCCTATAGACTCTAAGAGCCCTAGAACCATTCTCCCAATCACCAGGGGCAATTCAACAAATCCCCCAGTCACAACTGAATCTGAACCCTGGCACAAAGCTGCCCTCCAAAGTGCTGCCAAAACAGGATCCTGGGGCTTCCACAAAAAGCAGGTAGCTGTGTGTTAACACCAAGGTGAGGGCTTCAGTCCTAATGGAACAGGGACAGAAACATTGGTCTCCTCTGAGCCCTTTTCTAGGATCCCAGGCCGTCAGCAAGGTGGATGCGGCTCTTCTTGGTTGGAAGCAACCACCTTCTCACCCACCCAACCTCATTCCTTCTATGCCCATCTCCCATCCAACCTGCTATGTAGAGAAAGGTGAGCTCACTCTCAGCCCCAGGGCTGGGTGTCTATGGAATTTTTCCTTTCCCCAGGACATCTTCACCAAGTCAGAGCTGGGATGTCCTCTAGGATTTCAGGGTGTTTAGAAACTGGCTGCCTGTCACCAAGGATTAAAAATGTCCCCCTATTGGATCAGCAGCTTTCCCTGCAGCAGACCCTCAGCTTAAAGGCTTACTTCAAACTTGATTTCCCTATGATCTACTCTGAGGCTCACACCCATGTCATTCATTTTAAAATACATGTTTATTGATTTGAGAAAGAGAGAGAGAGAGAGAGAGAGAGAGAGAGAGAGAGAGAAAGACATTGACGAGTAACATCACGAATCAGCTGTCTCCTGCATGTCCCCCACTGAGGATTGAGCGTGCAAACCAGGCATATGCCCTGAACAGGAATAGAACCATAACCTCCTGGTTCCTAGGTTGATGCTCAACCGCTGAATCAAACCAACAGAGCAGCCATGTCATTCATTTTATTTTATTTATTTATTTTTTACTTATTTTTAAATCATCACCCGAGGATATTTTTCCATTAATCTTTTAGAGACAGGGAAAGACAGAGAGAAACATCGATGTGAGAGAAACACATTGATTGGTTGCCTCCTACAGATTCATTTTAAAATGAGCCCCACACCTTTCTTCCTTTCCACCTCAACATGCCTCGGAGACATGGTCACTCTAATACAGAGGTTAAGGGGTCAGGCCTTAGGGTCAGAAGACTCTCAGCTGAGCCTGTTTCCCAATCTACAAAAGGAAGAGAACACTATCTAGTTACACCATCTAGCTCACTGGGTGTCTTGAGGACTGAAAGAGCTCATGTGAATGGCCTTTCCAAAGAATGCTTGATTCCAGACAAGGCCCTCACTCCCCAGCTGCAAGCCTGGCTCTCCCACCTTGCCCTCTCACACAGCCACGGGGGCAGGAGGAAAGGTAGGGCCACCAGGACTCATAAGACCAATCATACTTCCCTGGTTACCTTCCTCTTCCTCTCCTGGCTCCTTCCCTCTGCTCTTTTCTCTCAGTCACCCTTGATTCGGCCCTCTCCCATCCACTCTGTCCTTGGAAGCCTGCCTTGAATCTAACCCCTCCCCTCAGACAACTGTGATCTCTCCTCCTGCATAATATATTCATGGGCACGCTCCTCAGCACTTCACTGATCACAAAGTCCCTGCTCAAGGACCTTCAGGAGCCGGACCCCTCAGAGGGAGCACCAAGTCCAAACCCTCAACTTGCTGTTCTTGCCTTCCTTCACCTAATTCCAAGCCACCGTTCCAGCCCCATGACCACCTACTCCCTCTCTGAGTGTGATGGGATGATCACAATGCCAACCTTTGCATCTTCTAGTCCACATGTGTCAAACACAAGGCCCGCGGGCCAAATCCGTCCCGCCAGGCCTTGCAATGTAGCCCGCACCGCGCTGTCATCATTGCACTCCGCTGCGTTTCCATCACAATGACAGTTTATGACTGTTCAGTAAACCATTCGGCCCTCTATTTAGGCTGGATTTTAGATTTTGGCCCCTTCTCTGATTGAGTTCGACACCCCTATTCTAGTCTCTACCTTTATCTACGCAGTTTCTTGCAGGGAAAAGTCTCCCTCTTTATATTTTAGGAGACTGTCTCAAGGTCAGTTTTTCTTGATTATCCTAGCTAGGCATGATCTCTAAACATCTCTACTCCTTTGGCTTTCAGCCATTTTTCTGGCATGATCTGGTGCCCGGTAAACAGAACAAGGGCTTCCTCAACACTGTGTGTTGAATGAATGGGCTGGAGTTAACTAGCAGATCAGCAAAACACCCCTTCCCTTTAGACAAGTCGAAATGGAGTCCCACAGAAAGACATGGTTAGAAATGTAAATCTAGACAAGGCTCTCAGAGAACATTTGCTATTTAAAAAATACATAATTGAGGATCCTTTTAAAATCAGAGCCCCATGAAAGATAAATCAGGGTTCAATATAGATTTCCACACACTTAAGCCTGTCAGCCTATATGGGCCAGCTTAAACACACAGCCGCACCCCTTCAAAGTTATATTTATATGATGAGAGACTAGATACTTGTATGTGTCCTGGAATCTCTGTAGTCAATCGCAATGGTCTTGGAAAAGATTCATCTGAAGCTAAGGTTCACAGAGTACCACAGCTGAGGAACACTTAAGCTACATAGACAAATGTAGGAAAATTTTATCATATAAATAAAGGGTCGTTTAAGTCCATGCCAATTTTATGGGCACTAAAGTGCAGTATGCCCAATCTCATACAAAAACGTGCTCACATGGGACTGCGGGGCTCGACACAGCAGTCACAGCCGAAGGAGGCCCCCGCTGGGTCTCCCAGGACCATAGAGATGGGGATTATGTGAGACGCTAAGAAGTGACTTCAACACTCACTGCCCCACTGTGTACTGGTGTGGGCATTTAAACTCCACAAAGATGGTGCTATGGAGGCACACATACATCATTCTCATCCTATAAATACCTCTTGACATCACTTTGACATCACTTTGACATTTGCTTGTACCTCACTGAGTAATCAGAGCAAAATGATGCACAAACAGGGGTCCCAGGGCCCCAAATGTAAGGGACAAGGTTAGCTGAAGGTGCTCCACAGGAAAGCCACCTTTGGACTGTGGAGGAGGCTCAAGGGCCGTCCTGGAACTCCATCTGTGGACACCCCAGAAACAAAGAGAACAAGGTGGCTGCTAGGGCACTGAGACATCTATGTTGAACTAACAAACAAGCCCCCAGCCACGTAGGAATGACAGGCAGCTCCTAGACAAATGCCAGGTTAAGCAACAATATGCATGCAAAGCCTGCTCATATGACGGTAGTTTTGCAATCCCCAAATCCAAGCCCTTGACTTCTTTTGGAAAGGCTAATTCAGAGTTGAGGAAGTAGCAGACCTTTGGGAGCAAAACCAATCCCATTGGTTTGGGGGGAAATCACTCATGAGAGGGGTTTATGGGTCTAAAAGGCTAAGCTTTGGTCTCTAAGAACTTAGAGAGCAGGGTGAGAGCTGGTCAACTCTAACCTTCCTTGGAGCTCCCTCCCCAGTCACAGAGTTTGTCTGTAGCGCTGTGATTATGCTGGTGGTTTACGCTACCTTGACAATCTTGGATTTCCTCTGTCCTAGAGGTGAGGGTAATGCAGGAAGCAGCAGCTACTGAAATTAGAGTAGCCTGCTGCAATGCTTGATTCCCAGGGAAGGTAATAATAATAATAATAACAGCTGTACATTATGCTCACCATGCCACAGGCATCATCCTAAGCACTACACGCACACACACACACTTTTAATCCCTATTTTAAAATCGAGGAAACTGGCATTTAAGTAGCTTGTCCCAGGTCATAATAGTAAATGATCAAGCCGGACTTCAAGCTCAGGCCATCTATGCTAGAGTCTGCACCCTTAGGCTAAACTCTCAGGTCATGGCTATTTTCCAAATTAGAAGGCAGGAAACGGATGCATAATGAGCAGCGTGCTAAAGGATTTTGCACATGTTATTCCATTCAATGCCTCACAACAACCCCCTAACGTTGGCATCATTCTCTCTGGTTTGGTTTTTACAGATGAGAAAACATCTGTAATTTGTCCAAGGTCACCCAGCTTCTAATGGCAAAACAGATTCAAACCCATGGCTGTCTGACTCCAAATCCTTTGAAGACGCTGAACGTCACCGAAGTCACCGCCTTCAGACACTATAGTTCCTCTTGTCTCATATACTCGATTCTGTAATTCAAGCACCTCTCCATACGTCTGGCTGTTGGAGGACACAATGGTGACAGGTGTCTCCAGCCGCTGTTTTTACTGACCACTTAGTTACTCCCTATGGGATTTCTGGTTCTTATGCAATGCTTAGTTTTGGGGTTCATTCCCTGTAGGGTGTTGTCTCTGTAATTAGATAGTTAGCACCTTGAGGACAGGTACACTGACTAACATTTCCTTGTGTGAAATCTCCTCACACCATGCCAAGAACAGAAATGTAGCTTGGGAAACAACTTCTGAATAAAGGGATGACGCTTCAAAGCTCCAACCTAACGTAAATATATCCAGTCTTTCCTACAGCAAACCAGTTGGGCACAGTAGCAGTTGGAAGTATTGTGTGAGTTTACCATCAAAAGAAACCAGATACGAAGTGGAATAACACAGAGAAAACCTCAACTTTGGAGCTCCCCAAGATAAGGCCTGGAAGCCATTGCAATAGCAGCTCATCAAATTCCTACTCTCAAACCTACACTCGGTGTTTATTGAACACCTACTAAAAAGTAAGGGAGGAGGCAACCGTTGCAAACCAAGAGCTCACATCACCAAGCTTATAAGCTATCTAATATACCTTGGTCTTGACCTACAGCCTTGGTTCTGGGTTTCCTCCTCATCTTTGGGGGGGTGCAAGGTAGCTGAAGAGCAGAGGTCCCCTAGGCTGTAAACAGAGAAGACGCTACATTTAGAGGAGGGGTTTGAGTTCTACAAAGAAAAAAAAAAGATTTTTTAAAATTAGGACTGAAAAGGAATGCTGACAAAGGGCTTTATTCCTTTTAGCTGAGCCTCACCCTTGTGCCTACTTTTAATCATCAACTCAGGAGGCTCCTGGTCCACACGCTCCCCCTTGTAAGGGTCAGTGTTCCTCTTGAACTTGACCTCATGGAAATATCTGCAAAGGGCCAGTCTATGTCTACATGAGAGCAGATGTGAAACCTCTGCCTGCCCTTTCACCGCCAGCGCGAGTCACTGCTGGCTTCACCACGCAAAGTCCTTCTGATGACAGTGCTGAGGGCCAATGACCACAGGCTCATAGAACTTCCCCAATGACTCAGCCAGCAAAGAGGAAAAAAGAGAGGATGTCTTTCGAACCACCAGGCCAGCTAGAAGTGGCAAAGCGCAGGCCTCATTTTCTCCAAGTTTTTCGTATTGGAAGTAGACAACATGCAAAGCTCCTCATTCAAATGCGTTGGCACTTCCCACCAACTCTGTCCCAGAAGCCAGCGCATAGCAGCCAACAGTCAGGTCCTACCGTCCTGCATACTGTTGCCCTGCTCAACTCTACCACACCCCGCCTTTTGACAGAAGGTCCTAGAACAGCCCGAACCAGGAAAAGCACTGAATGTCTGCAACGCCATATGCTGTCATTCATGTGACAATAAATGTCTCTAATCCTCCCAAGTTTCCTTCCAAGTCTGATTGGACTTTCTTGGTAACAGCACCCCCCAACTTTCTTTTTATTAAATATATTTTATTGATTTTTCACAAAGAGGAAGGGAGAGGGATAGAGAGCTAGAAACATCGATGAGAGAGATTCATCAATCAGTTGCCTCCTGCACACCCCCGACTGGGGATGTGCCCACAACCAATGTACATGACTCTGACCGGAATCGAACCTGGGACCCTTGAGTCCGCAGAACGACACTCTATCCACTGAGCCAAACTGGTTTTGGCATCACCCCCCCCCCCCCCCCCCAACTTTCAATTTTCAAAGGCATAACGCAGGCCCAGGCAGCTGGTTACTCAGGGGCAGGCCCTGGAGGAGCTGTTGCTCTCTGGCCTACCATGAGAAGAACCAGTTCCTCTTCCTTTAGGGCATGTCCCCAGACACAGACAGGGTGGGCCCCACATAGCTGTTTCTTAAGATGCCAACTTCATTAGTTAACTAACCCTGCCTTGTGATCCCAGAGAGAAATGTGGGAAGGAAAAGAAATCTAAACCTTACACAGAGAAAACTACTGGTCACCCCTAACACCAGACCTGGTCCTGCCAGTTAGGGAGTTCCTCCTGGACCTGCTTACACAAAAACACCTCCCAGTGTCCTGCTCTGAAGTCTCCCTCCTCCTCCTCTTCCTCCTCCTCCTGCAATCTTCACCATCAGTCACCCCTTGCATGACTGCTTTGCAGTCTAATTTCTCCTCCCTCAAACCTGAACTCAGACACATTTTCTCCCACTCACGGTTGTATCCTCTGGGCTTGGAATGTTGCTGGGCACAGAATAGATGCTTAATAAGTATTTCATAAGCAAATTAAGGCTATGGAACATTGTCTCAAAATAAAACCACCAATACTTCTCAAGGACTGACTGCTCACAGTAGCAGGGTTTCGCACTAAGCAGGTGTCGCCAGGAAGGGAGCATCCATGGGAACCCGCATCTCCCCCACCTCTCCTGGGCCAGCCATCTCTACAGCTCTGCACCGCCCCTCCCATGCAGGAGTCCAGAATACCAGCCACCACCCTACTTTCCACCTCCCTACCAGCTGCTGATTTATTCCCAGTTGGCAGATCCCTAATCACATCTGGGAGAAGCATACCCTGCCATCAACTCCCTGCACCAGCCACAGGTCTGGCTCGGCCGCCAGAGCCAGGAGGCTGCTGGCTTGCCCTCCTACCATGGATGCCTGGCTGGCCTGCTACCCCATCTCTCTGGGCTGGATGGACGGTGGTGTTATGAGCGCCCTCAGGGATGGCTTCCGCTGCTTGGACCTGCTGCTGCCCCATGTGCACGCCCTGGACACAGCGGGGTTGGCGGGGAACCTGGGCCTTCAGGACATGGGGCAACAGATGGACAAGGTGCGGATGGTGGATGAGCAGCACCTGCTTCTGCACGATCAGACTGTGATTCGAAAGGGTCCCATTTCAATGACCAGGAACCCCTGTCAGCAGGAACTGGTGGGGGCAGTGATGAACCCCAGTGAGGTCTCCCCGGAAGATTGTCCCTCCTGAGCTCCACATCGAAATACAAAGTGACAGTTGCTGAAGTCCAGAGGTGGTTGTGCCCACCTGAATGCTTAAATGCCTCATTACTGGGAAGTGTTCTCAGAGGAGCCAAGTCTGAAAAATGAAGGCCAGTCATTGCGGAGGAAGTTGGACAAGATTGAGCTGAATCTTCCAGCCGGCAAACGGAAGAGTGCACTCGTCCCCCTCCAGACGGCCTTGGTAGAAGGGGAGGCTGTTCATTTGGCTCAGGATTTGAGTGTCTGTGAAGCTGAGTTTCCTAGTAAACCAGTGGCCGTGTACTTAATTAGACCTCATCTTGGGGGATGGTATAAGATGGCAACGAAGAAGAACATGCTGCTGGCCACACAGCAAGTGTGTAAAGAATTCATGGACCTTCTCAAATAAGACTGAACACCCAACAGGAACAACTGGCCAGCCCCGATCTTGGAGGCAAACATTCAGAATTGCCTGTCTCACTTCAGCCTGATTACCCACGGGTTTGGCAGCCAGGCCATCTGTGCTGACGTGTACGCTGTGCAGAACTACATAAAAGAAGCTTTGGTCATCATAGAAAAATCCTACATGAATCCCAGAGACCAGAGTCCAGCCGATTCCAGCAAGACCTTGGAGAAGATGGAGAAGCATCCATCGGAAATGAAACAGGTGGAAACAAAGGGACGAAGAGTCTGCAAGGGGGAAAAAATCTCCAAAACCACTATCACCGGCACAAATGGGGAAATTCTTGGCCTGGGGGAACAAGTTGAGCTTTAATTGCCTTCCCATTAAAAGGGAGTTGGACCTGCCCTCTGGGAGTTCTTAGTGTTTCTCTGGTGCTGAAGTGTCTCCTTAACTCTGGACAAGCGATCAGAAGGTGACAAGTACTGGTTCTCTAGTCATTAAGCTTATGTTTTATTTTGAACCCCATTCTTTTTTCCGGTCTCTGAAAGTGGTGCTACAAGTTGTCAAACCTTTTAAATCCATCCCCTGGGCTACAAGAACCCCACCTGCTTAGCTGTTGAAATGCCAAGTCCATATGATTCAAATCAATAATAACTTTCAGTGTTAAGGTCATTGCTGGCTTCCTGCCCACTAAATATTTATCTTTAGAAAAAAGCATTTATCTAGCATCTTCAGATAGCAGATCCTACATTCAATAGGAGGCAGACTCTCCGCTTAGCAACTAATTAATAGATAGTATTGAACACACTTAAAGACCCCCTTGTTGCAAAGGGGCTTTTGGGTTTTATAAAACACGTGGAAACAAAGCCTGCTTGTTTTATGTGTGTGTTTTTTAACTTTGAAAATTAACTCTTCAAATGGGAGAGTCTTTGAAATGACATGTTCCTTTAAGGAATTGAGGCTTTATTTGCATATTTATTTCACATCTTGGTGATTCAAGTAAACCTGAAAAGGGTAGGCATGAAGTGTTTTTTGATGCCTGTCACCCCCAGGTCTCAGGAGAGCACTGTTATTTTGAGAAACAGTGTGTCTCCTTACAGATTTTATTTATGCATAATTTAACTGGGTCTGTAAATACGGGTGCACTTCTGAGTGATTTTTTGAGACATGGGGTTCCATTTTAATAACTTTTAAAGGTGATGGGGCCATCTAAAACACATCGTTAGGTTTTATTCATATGTACACAGGGTGCTACAAACTAGGATCCTGGGCTCTGTTCTATTTAATTGAAGCTCTCTGTTCACAAAGCCATAACTCTGTGTCTCACTCCTGTTGACACTCCAAACAGGAGTGCGCGGTGCAGTGTATGGGGTGCCATGGAGATTGGGAATTGAACTCCAGGCCTTTCAATGGTCACACATTAAATTGTGTATATGATACCTGTACAATAAAAGGTATTCTCTATTTGAAGAAGAAGAAGAAGAAGAAGAAGAAGAAGAAGAAGAAGAAGAAGAAGAAGAAGAAGAAGACGACGACGACGACGACGACGACGGAGGAGGAGGAGGGGGAGGAGGAGGAGAAGAAGAAGAAAAAGAAGAAGAAGAAGAACTGACTGCAAAGATAAGAGTGCTAACCCCTATAAGTGGATGTGTGGCTACTCTTCCAAGGTGGTCCTTCATGAGACAAACGGGCCAAAGGGATGGCAGCCTTTACGCAGACTCTCATTTGTTACATTACCTCCTGTCACCTGGGGGAACTGGAAAAGCTGGCTAGAGGGAATATAATCCAGGAAAGTTCGGAAGTTCAAAAAGAGACAAAGACTAGATGGCAAATGATGCAGGAAGCTTATTTTCTTTAATCTGCTCTTTAACATTTTTTCCTCTGACTAAAAAACTGGCTCACTCAGCACCCTAACTTATCCACCTCCCTCTCCCTTGCTTAATTGTTAAGCCCTCAGGAAAAGGAGGTTTTAGTCAGCATCCAGGTGTCTTAGAAACAAGATTCTGGGTCTATTGACTATAGAGACAGTTTTCAATCAAACTAAAAACAAAAATTTAGTCATGATTGTGTTTTAGCTCCATACCCAAGAAAGCGGATCCACAGAACAAGTCCTTGTGAAGTTGGACAGGACAGAAAACTCCATGGCTCACCTCAGGACCAGATGCAATGACCAATGACACCCTAGCCCTAGTACCAGCCAATCAGTAGAGACCATGACCCTAACTCCTTTAATCGCCATGATTAATGATTTTTCTCTAGAGAATCCATCTCTTGAAAGCCATCAGAAAGTCAGGAGCATTACCTACGTGTGACTCCTGCATGGCACCATCTCCTTAATAAGTCCTTACTGTCTTTGCTGCAAACTTCTGTTTGTGTCTTATTGAGCTTTAATGCTTGCTCCGGTAACAATGGCTAGGGGCCTGTGTGGGTTATTTGCCTGGGACCGAGACCAGGCCCAGGGTGGAGGCGCACCCTAGTACAGGTGGTGGCTTTTGGTGGAGAAGCATGAGAATTCAGGGGGCAGCCATTCCTGGGGCAGGTGATATGGTACCTACCCTCTTCCCTGAGGAGAGATTAGAACTCTGGGGAGAGAAAGCACATCTTCACCAGGACTGCCTGAGCCCCGTGTGTTCCCTTTGGGCACTTGTGTGGTACAGCCAGGACCGCCAAGCCCTTGGAACTCTGCTCCTAGGTCCCGCCCCCCAGCTCCTGAGGACAGGGACTCAATCAGTTCTGTGCTGGGCCACCACCTCCACTTTTTCCTACATGAAGGGAGGAGCCATCCTGCGCACATGTGGACTGAATTGCCGCTTTGTGCCAACCCCTGGCAAAGGCCCTTCTTGGAATCAGAATGCTCCGCAGGAGCCACCACATGGCTCAGCTCACTGGGAGCAAGCCGCAGGGACGCTCTGGAGCCCAGCAGCTCTGGGAGAGGCTCCTACAGCCTGAAGGACCAGTGCGGGTTGGGAAACAGAGAGCTGACTGTAAAGGTCAGAAAGCTGAGCCCTATAAACAAGGGTGTGGTCCCTAACCCGAGGTTGCACTTTACAATTTAGATAGGACATAGGACGTGATCTGTGTGGAGGGAAGCCCTTTCATTCTCTGTGTCATGGGGCAAATCTAAAGTCCTTTTTTTTTTTTTTAAGGGCATGTAAAAGCTAGCATTACATGGTATTTCAGTTTTCCAGGCACTGCCCAGCCAGCATGTAATCAAAGCCTCAAAACTGTGTCTCCAGAGAACCAGGGATCCCTAATCTTCTCAGGCCCTGCCAATATAGAGAAGGTGATAGACCCTAAGAGGGCATGTTGTTTTCTCCATTCATAGCTGAGTTCAAACCAATTGCTGAAATCACAGAGTTTATCTGTGGCAATGTACACATAGGGATGTCTGATGTTCCCATCCCTAGCCCTGCTCTGTTCCCACAGGACCTTGCTGAGCCACGAGGCAATGAGCAGACACACATCTCAGAAAGATGTGGTCTGAGACTAAGGAATGATCCAGGCTCCAAGGGGATTGTGTTCAAAAAAAGGATCTGTAATATATCTGACCCAAAGCAACCTCCCAGGGCGATCCAATCATAAATCCTAACAGGGTAAATAGTCATGCTCAGAACTACAAAAGGCTTATCTTTGCCTTAAGCAAGCCCTGTCTACCTCTTATCAAAGTTCTTTCTGAACTGTGAGTCAGAGACAGTCCAATGAGAGAAGAGAGTTTCTCTGGATGTCCCTAAACAAACCTCCAGCCAGTGATCTGGGTCCTGAAAACACAACTCCCTCCTGCCTTCACCCCCTTTCCCCCCCCTACCCGCTCCTCCCACCAGCTACGTTACACACACAGTAGCCTTCAGACAACCAAATGTCAGCAAGGACTGTCCTCACCACACAGATAAAGCAAGAGGTTGTTGAAATGCCATGTCCAAGGCCAGACAGCAGGCCAGAGGCTGAGACTGTCTCTTGGTGACCAGGACAGTGACCCTGGAGATGCAGGAGGCTGGTGAGGGGATAGAGGAGGGGAAGTGTCTCCAGAGAACCAGGGATCCCTAATCTTCCCAGGCCCTGCCCCCAGCTCAGCCAGCTCCAACCAGCTGCTGCTCTCCCCTAGAACAGGCTTCCAAGGCTTTTGGAGGTGAGGAGGTAGGTGGGGGATTTTCTCAGGGCAACCAGTTGTGAGTAAAAGGTGAGGAAGAGTAGTAAGAAAGTTGGATCAAGATGCATTCTTCTCCCACCTGCACCCCCACCACACTGAGGTCATTGGCAACCACAGATAATGCTCTGGAATCTTCCTGGTAATCACAAAAAAAGCTCTGGAATCTCTGTTCACAGAAAGTACTCTGGAATCTTCCTTCAGCAATCTACACTAAGAAAAGAATAAGATGCAAATTGACCATACCTTTGTGATGCCCACCAACCAATCAGGAGTGAGTATGCAAATTAACCCAACAAAGATAGCAGGTTATTTTGCATATCCAGGTCCTGGGGCAGTGTGGAGCACCCCAGCCACTCCAGCCTTTGGGCAACATGGAAAGGCGGAAAGGTAGCTCCAGCTGGAGAGAAGGCGGTGCCAGCAGCCAAGGGAAGGAAGATTCTTGCACAAATCTTCATGCATCAGGCCTCTAGTCTATACATATAAAAGGCTAAGTGACCATCCAACCATCTAACTATCAGTACTTATGATGCACACTGATCACCAGGGACAGATGCTCAACACAGGAGCTGCCGAGCTATGGTGATTTGGCAGTGGTGGTTCTCGGGTGACACACCCCAGAACCAGAGAATAGGGAGCCTGATTCCGCCTTCGGCCGTGTGTTATGTTGTTGCTGGGGCACTATCACCCCAAATCTGGTTTACTGCTGAGCTGAAGTAATTAATATTTCTTCTAATTAATTTCCTTTCAATGTGCAAGAATCTGTGCACGGGGCCACTAGAAAGAAAATAATGCCCCATAGATAAAGTGTGAAACCAGAACACCAGTCATTCATCTTTCGATCCAAATGCTCTTAATCCCCACTGGGTGCCAGGAATGGCCTCTTCCCAGTGTATGTACTAGCAGCAAGGTCTTGGGAGGGCTGACCTCTCCCTAGAAGGTTGGTGACCTGGCCTCAACCTAACTCTCCAGCAGAGAGTGGACAGGTGGGTCTGCTTAAGTTCCCCCAATGTATGACACTAGGATAAGGATCAGTCAGCTGAGATGAAAGAAAGTAGCTGGATTCTAGAGATAGAGAGGGTGCTTCTGTACCTGAGTTTGGCTTTCGTACCTGAGTTCCGTACCCGAGTCTGGTGCTGGACCACACTTAAAAACAATTGGTTACTGCCCCAAGGAGAGAAATCAAAAGACACTTAGCTGCTGGTTTCCCAGTGTTGTCCTCGGCAGGGACGGTGTGAGAGAGGTGCACGCGCCTGCCTAGATTCTTGGTGGAGAAGAAATGGCTCTCTGAGTGAGCTCATTGGGTGGCTCCACAAAGCTCTCCAGCACCAAACAGGAAGCCCAGGACAAAGGTCTGAGGAGGTACAGATCACTGGAGGGGCAGCCACCATCCAAACAAACAGCCCGTTAGAATGGGCCCAGCTTTGATGACTCACGGCTGCTCGCTTTGTACAGTTCTCAGAGTAGATGGACAGGACAAATGGCCTTGTGCACAGAGAGAGCTGTTCCAGAGCCATAACTGAGGAACTCCATTATGTTCGCACAGTAATTTGGGCTGAAGTCAGGAATTCTAGGAAAGAAGAGAAAGAAAGAAAAGAAGAAAAACTAACCCCCAATCTTGCTCCAACATCTGTGCCCCCCCCCCCCCCCCGCTTTAGGGCTGTCCAATCAAAAGTGGTCTCCCGGAACTGATGGGATGGGAGCCAAAGCAAACACTGCTCCACAGAGAGGTTCTGAGACACAAGAAGTTGGTGAGCAAATGGAATCCAGCCCTGCTTCTTTTCCCCCTTCCGCAAACATAGATGGCACTGCTGGCATCTGCCCTCATGCTGGAGCAAGGCCTCATCTTGAATTGTGTTGGTGGGAAGAGGCTGAGCCAAGGATTTTGCACAGAATAAAAAAGAAAAGGTGTCTATACTGAGCTCAGAAAGCAGGGTGGGGCGTCAAAGCCTGCAGGATGCCCTCCCACCCCGAGTGACTCAGCAAAGAGAAAGGTCCTTTGTCCTCCAGAATCAAGGGGAGATGCTCCCTGGGGTTGAGTTTGGGAATGGTGTTGAATAGAGGTTAGGAGACAGAGAATGAAAAAAGAAGAAACACCAGCTTTCACCTTAATGCTATGGTTCTTTACCATCCTTGATGGGCTTCCACACTCATCATCCTGCAGTCCATTCAGGCTGTTTGATGTTGACCTTGGGGGGGTTAAGGGGAAGGAGTGGTACTGGGAGGGGCTGGGGACTGAAGTCCAGGGAAGGACATCCTGTTAATAGCACTGCTGGAAAAAGATCAAGATCCAGGCAGGGGGAAACAACTGTATCCACCTGATAAGCCTGGGCGCCCCACTTCCTTCAGCACAGCCTTAAATTTGTGAGACTAAAGTCTGATGTGTGGGGATTGGGGTTGGCCCAGGATCTGTGTCATCCAAGACCCCAAAGTCTTCACAACAGACAGCAGGAATCATCAACCACACACTTGGAAACTAACACCATCTTCTAGCATCTGCAAGCTTTTGATGGAGCAGCTCTCAAGAGGGACAAGTCCCCATCGGAATACTATGGTACCTGGGAACTTCCTGGAATGGCTCACCCTCCCCTATTCACCCAACATCTTTTCACTTCACTCATTGAGAACTGGCTATTACCATCACCTCCTCGGGGAGCTGTCCTGCTTGCTCCTCATGGCACACGCTGAGGTATGCCCTACCACGTGCTGTGACCCCTTAATGCCCTGATCACAGACATCCTCGAGTTGTTAAGTGTTGGCCTTTCCTACATCAGGAGCCCCTGTAGACCAGAGTCAACTGACTACCTCTATTGGTGATAGCATCTGTTCTTCATTGACCATTTCTTCTCTGATAAACTGTTAACTAACAGCCCTCCCCTCCCTTCTTATCTCCATCTTACAAAAGAAGTCAAAACTTGCCTGACCTAGTGGCTCAGATGATTGAGCATCATCCTGTGCACAGAAAGGTTGCCCGTTTGCCCAGGCACAGAGGGAAGGAAACTGAACAATGTTTCTCTCTCACATGAATGTTTCCCTCTTTCTAAGCATGTTCTCGGGTCATGATTTAAAAAAAAATAAAAACTTAGAAACATTAAGAAACTTCAGCAGAGCTGAAGATGGTATTCTCAACCAGCTTGGCCTGGTGGGTCTGGCACAGTTCAAAGCACACAATAAGGACTTAATACTCTTTTCATTGAAAGAGTAAGATAGTCATAGTCCCTTCCTCCAGCCACCCGAGTTCTCGGTGAATTCATTGTCACCTGAATTTCTTTCAGGAAATGGAGACCTATTTAATAATTGGTCCCTTCATTTGTACTCGCCAGTTATGCCCAGAACCCTGAGATATAGGAGAGATGTATCAAGGGTCCAGCTCCCTGACACATTCCCCATTCAGTGGGAAGAGGAGCCGGGGGAGCAGGGGAAGATAAATGAAGAGAGGGAAACACAAACCACCAGAAAACCAAGGCCAGTACCAGTACACTTAGCAACACAGAGGCCAGGGCTGCCTCCAAGTACGGAGACTGAAGAGATGATGGCAGGAGGTGAGCAGTTCCCAGCCAGAAGGGAACACCTCACAACAGTGGGGATATTTTTTTTTTGGGGGGGGGGTGCAGTGATAAAATATACACAGTATAAAATTTATCATTCTAACCATTTTTAACTGTACAGTCCAGTGATATAAAGTACATTCACATTATTGAGCAACCATGCCCTCCATCCACCTCCAGAACTTTTTCATCCTCCTAAACTGACTGGGTACCCCTTAAATAACAACTCCCCATTCTTTCCTCCCGCAGCCCCTGGCAACCACCATTCTACTCTCTGACTCTGTGAATTTGACTACTCTAGGCACCTGAGGTATAATAAAAATATATTTGGTCTTTGTCACCGTTCCTGGCACAGAGCTCTAAACACGTCTGGAATTTCCTGTGTGTCTTTTGTCATTCATATGGAGCCCCCTCCATCGCACCTGAGTTTAAGCTAATGGGGTCACCAGAATTTGGAAACTTTCAATCATACCCTCCCCCACCTCTGAGGAGGAGAGGGGAGCTGGAAATTAGGTTCTATAAAAAGTCTTGAACAAGGAAATTCAGTCATCTTTCAGGTTGGTGAACACATCACGTAAAAGTGCCGGGAGGGTGGTGGTGTGAGGAGCGAGGGCATGGAAGCTTGTGCTTCTCCCCGAACCTTGCTTGGTATCTGGTCCCTTTGGCTGTTCCTGGGTTGTATCCTTTATAATAAACCTGTAAATGTCAGTCAAGTGTTCACCTGAGTTCTCTGAGCCATTCTAGCAAGTTCTAGAACCTAAGGAGTGGTGGTGGGACTCCCCAGTTTATAGTTATAAGTACAGTGGCCTCCAGGATTGGCAAATGGTATCGCATGGGGAGGCAATCTTGTGGAACTGAGCCCTTAACTTGTGGGATCTGCACTAACTCTGAGTAGTTAGTGTTAGAATTGAACTGAACTGTAGGACAGAGAATTGGAGAACTGATTGTTGTCAGGAAAAAAAAAAAAGACATCTCAATAACTTATGTAAGTGCAATTATATAATAACTTGTAACTGGCTTATTTCACTAGGTATAATGTCTTCAAGATTCATCCATGTGTAGTATGTGTCAGAATTTCCTTTCTTTCTTAAGCTAAATAACATTCCATTGTATGTATATAACACATTTTGTTTATCCATTCCCCCAGAGATGGACCCCTGGGTGGTTTCCACCTTTTGTCTGTGAATAATGCTGCTATAAGCATAGGCAAACATCTGTTCAAGTTCCTGCTCTCAGTTCTTTTTATTTTAAATTTTTTAAATTGTTATTGATTTCAGAGAGGAAGGGAAAGGGAAAGAGATAGAAATATCAATGATGACAGAGATCATTGATGGGCTGCCTCCTGCATGCCCCCCTGCTGGGGATCGAGCCCTAAACCCAGGCATATTTTCTTGATTGTAATCAAACCCAGGACCCTTCAATCCACAGGCCATACCAGCTAGGGCTCTGAGTTCCTTTGGGTATATTTTGCTGTGAACATAAGACTGCTCTAAAAAAATAAAATAAAATCTATTTTTTATTAAAAAGCTGTGTGGCTCAGTTGGTTGGAGCCTTTTCCTGAACATCAAAAAGGTTGTGGGTTTGGTTCCTGGTCAGGGTGAGTATGGGAGGCAATTGATCAATGTTTCTCACATCAATGTTTGCTCCCTCTTCCCATCCCCACTTCTCTCTGTAAAAATCAATAAACATATCCTTAGGTGAAGATTGGGGGGGGAAAGAAAAAAAGAAAAAAAAGGTTGTTCTTTTCCTACTGAGTGGTTTTGGCACCCTTGTTGGAAATCATTTGATTATATCTGTGAGGGGTTTTTTCTGGACTCTAGTCCATTGATCATATGTTTGTCTTTATGCCAATAGCATCCTGTCATCATTACTGTAGATTTCGATTTGGTTTTGAAATCAAGAAGTGTGAGACCTCCGGCTTTGTTGTTCTTCTCCAAGATTGTTTTGTTTCTCCAGTGTCCCTTGAATTTCCATGTGACTTTTAGGATGCATTTTTCTATTTCTGTGCAAAATTATCAACACAATTTTGATAGGGATTGCATTGAATCTGTGGATTGCTTTGCGTCGTATTGACATCTTAACCACATTAAGTCTTCTGATCCATGAACACAGGATGTCTTTCCATTTATTTAGGTCTTTAATTTCTTTCAGCAACGTTTTATAGTTTTCAGTGTACATGTCTTTCACCTCCCTTGGTTAAATGTATTCCTAAGTATTTTTGATGCTATTATAAATGGAATTGTTTTCTTAATTTCCTTTTTGGGTTGTTCACTGTTAGCGTTCAGGAATGCAACTGGGTTGAAACACTGCAAATTCGGTTTTCAGAAGAGAAGTGGGGATTGGGAGGCACAGCATGGGGAAGGGAGGTGGGATGGGTGAGTACAAAGGCCATGGAATTTCCCACCATTTTTTTTTTTTTCTTGGTTGGGCTTTTGCTAGGTTGCTGTAGACTGATTTTTAGAGCTCTGATAAAGAAGTTATTTTAGCCAGTTTCTAGTTTATCTAATGTTTCCGGGCAGGGGTGGGGAAGGAGTGGCCTGGAGCTTCCCAGGACACCATCTTGTTATGTTAATGTCACTCTCCGGGCAGCAGGAGGCTTAGTCCCTAAGCAGTGCATCTTCATGGATATAACTAAGGAGCTACACCAATCGGAGCTGAGAGACCAAGCTGGAAGGGAACAAGAGACAGACAGGTAGGGTTGGGGAGGGAGCAGGGGTCCTCGAATGCTACCCTGAAAACTCAGACTGGATTCCATGGAATTAGCGGGCACCTGCAACAGTGCCTGGCAGAGAAACAGAGCCAAGAGAGCCAGGCCAACCCCAGCGTCCTCCAGGGCAGATTGAAACTCAAAGAAAGAAAAGGATTAGGAGCGTCTGCAGTGGTTTCACCTCACATCCCATCAGGGTTGTCCCCCTCTCCCCACCCCCACTCACATTTCCAGGACATTTTCAGAACCTTAAGTGGATCAGAACAATGAGCCTCCAATACCAGCCGGACCAGGATAGAAAGAAGCTAGGAAAAGTCCTCGGCAAGTGGCGTGGGCAAACAAAGAGAGATGGCTGAACAAACTGGCTGAGCAATTAAAGCAAACACAAGTCACCAAGGCAGTTAAGCCCCAAACTGGCACAGGATCACCCCCAGGGGGGCCTTTCCTCCCCTGGCATATGGCTGGTCATGCGATTCGGACCTTCCCCTGACCTTTCCCCCCTAGATTAACATTCTAGGCCTAAGGTGTATTTTGGCTCCAGGCCTGCCAACACTAGGGCCAGCTGTGCTGCCTGCCTGCCCTGGCTCTGATCAATCCTTAAAAGGGCCACCTGGAAAGTGATAGATCCTCCTTCCCTCAACTGATGGACTGAGAATGACGGAAACTGCACCTGCAGCCGGACATTCCTGAGCACCTAACCAGGCACCTTATATGGACTGTGCATTGAACCACCAATCAGCACCTGCCAAATACCCTAAGCCCCTTCCCCATTCCTAAGTGCCTAATCATGTACCTTATATGGAACCACCCATCAGCGTGTGCTGAGTACCCTAAGCCCCATCCCTTCCCTTTCCTCCCCTCAGAAGGCATGTTCACCCCTGCAACATGTCTGCTCTCTTCCTTTGAGAGCCTGGCAGGGGTCTTCTCTTCGACCCCCTGTCTCGTCTTTCAGAAACCTGATAAATATTCTGTTGAGAGCTCCCCTAAGACCTCCCCTAAACTCCCAGCCTTTAAAACCCTAATAAATAAATAAATAAATAAATAAATAAATAAATCCTAATGCTCCCTCTCTCTCCCTCCTGGGGGCATGCTCACACTTTCGTTTCCCCCTTTTCCTCCCACAGGCACGCATCTCCTAAACTTGAGACTTGCAACCAGGGGAGAAGGCAGCTTGTCCTGGGCTAACCCCTGAACCTGCCCCAAGGCCCCCTTGGCAGTGGGACTCTCCAGTGAGCTGATAGCAGCCCCACCTCAGCTTATTTCTCTCCGAGAATTTTACTAGAGAGCCAAAGCAGCCCCACCTAGGCTCACCTGATGTTTCTTCTATCCTAAGCCCTTCATTGTTTCGCTGGTCCAGCCTCATAATGTTGCGAAATTTTTCCTGCTCAGGTGTCAAGAACCAACACACTGCGTCCCCAGGCAGACGCGCTCAGGGCCAGGTCCCTGTCCAGCAGCATTCCCCTCCATCTGAAGGGCGAGGAACTGAGCTCACAATTGCTTCCACCTGCACACAGGCCCCAGCAAACAGCAAACACCTCTTAAACCAGCCCTGACAAGAACCTGGCTCTAAGCAGGAGGGCGCCTGCCCAAGGCCTGCCGGTCCCCTCTCCAGGTGATTTCAAAAAGTCTGATCGCTAGCCCCACCGGGGAGGCCAGCTGGGAATTCAGGTGTCTGGGCCCCGCCCCTAAAAAGCCAGGCTAAGGAAGTCCACGTGGGGGCCCAGGCATCTGTCTTTTTACCCAGGCCCTGGGGGAGGTGAATAATCCCCACTTTCAGGAAGCTCTTGCCTCGTTTCCTCCCCAGAGCTGCTAACCTCTGACTTCTCATTTCCACCTGCCTGCACCCTGATGGCTTTCCCTTTCCCCTGCGAAGGAGAAAAAAGAACTGAAATTCTATTTCACACTCCCCTCCCTCGAAGTCTCAGATGAGACAGTTTTATCTGACCCGCGGCATCTAAATGTTGGCTGTTATTTTTCTAAAGTTTTGAATCAGTCAGCAGCATTTCACCAACAATTCATAAGCCAGACATAGAAAGCCAAACAGTATATGAATCCTAGTGTAAGATCCTATGAGGTACCTAGAATAGGCAAATTCATAGAGACAGAAGGTAGGTAGAGGTAACTAGGGGCTGGAGGGAGGGAGCAGGGAGGAGTTATTGTTTAAGGCACATGTGTCAAACACAAGGCCCTCGGGCCAAATCTGTCCCGCCAGGCCTTGCAATGTGGCCCGCACCGCGCTGTCATCACTGCACTCCGCTGCGTTTCCATCACAATGACAGTTTATGACTGTTCAGTAAACCATTCGGCCCGCAATTTAGGCTGGATTTTATATTTTGGCCCCTTCTCTGATTGAGTTCGACACCCCTACCTTAAGGCTTAGATAAACACCCCAGATCCTTTCCCGGAATCTAGTTGGGACAATTGGGCATCATCCTGGATGCCACAAGGTGGCCAGTTCGATTCCCAGACAGGGCACAATGCCTGGGTTTTAGGTTCAATCCTCATGTTTCTTTCTCTCCCTCTCCCTTCCTCTCGCGCTAAAAATCGATGAAAATATATTTTTAAAAATACTCAAGTCTAACTGTTCTTCATTTTCTTATGAAGGCTCCTCTGTTACATAACACATTAAATAAGTAAATGTGGATGATTTTCTGTTAATATGCTTTTAATTTTTAGGCCCAGCCAGAAACCTTAAGAAGGTCAAGGCCAAGTTTTTCCTCCCTACAAATGGCATCAGTGTTCCAGGTCTGTAGGCTCCAGCCTGGCTACTGAACGCAAGCCCATCATTTGTCTGGAGGTATAAAAAACAGGCCAATTTCTAAAGACCCAATATGCAAAAAGAATGTAAAATAGCTTGTTAGTAATATTATATTGACGGTGTTGAAATAATACTTTGGATATATTGGCTTAAATAAAATGTACTAAAACTAATTTCACCTGTTTAAACTTTTTTTAAATTTACATTTTATAGATTTTTAATGTGGCTAAGAGAAGATTCAGTTATACATGTGGCTCGCATTGGTGGCTTGCATTAGATCTCTGTGGGAAAGAGCTGTCTCCCACAGCCCAGCCAGCCGTGGCTTCCACAGAACTGATTTTATAAGGTAACTGTTTTTTTCCTTACATGGAAGCCAAACTGAACGTTTCCTCTTCTCTCTCTCTCTTTTTTAAAAATATATTTATTTTATTGATTTTTTACAGAGAGGAAGAGAGAGGGATAGAGAGTTAGAAACTTCAATAAGAGAGAAACATCAATGACCCGCCTCCTACACAACTCCCACTGGGGATGTGCCTGCAACCAAGGTACATGCCCTTGACTGGAATTGAACCTGGGACCCTTCAGCCCGCAGGCCTACGCTCTATCCATGAGCCAAACCGGTCAGGGCTTCCTCCTCTCTTATTGGGTGCTGTGCTCTGAGCAGCCCAAGAGTCCTGGAGAAGGCCCTTCCCTTTCTGGGTGCTGCAGGCTCCTCAGGGGGGCTGGCGCTCACTTGAAGATTTCTTTCATCGCCTACATCTCCCTGGTCCTTGAACACCACGTTACCCCTAGACTCCAACGCAGGCTTTCTTCTAACCCATGCACAACAACAATGTGTCCACATCACTCAAAACCACGCACAGATCCCTTTCTCTGGAAACAATGGAACAAGTGTTGCTGGAAAAAAAAAAAATTGCCAGTCTGTTACCACTTGTTCAACTGGCCAGAGGGAACCGGAAGAGCCTCAGCTGCACTGGGGGCCTCCTTCCCTCCCCTCACCTCAGCTCCTGGGCTTGGGATGTCATACAACCCCATCTGAGTTTTCTGTCTCTGAACCTCTCAGGTATGTGGGATCCCTGACTCTTTTACATATGTGGGGTTCCCATATGTACATGTGTACTTAAATGTGGTTATTTTCTCTTGTTCGTCTGTCTTGTATTGATTTAATTATTAGGCCAGTTGAAAGAACCTAGAAGGAGAGAAGAAATTCTCTCCCTCCCCCACCCAGGTAAAAGCTTGTTGAATGAATGAATGAATGAATGAATGAATGTTGGATTGAATGCAAGCAGGGCTGATGCCTGCGTGGAGCTCTAAGAAGCACTGAAGAGAGAGGTCAGAACGACCAGGGTGCAGGGGTTCTGCTGGCCAGTGTGAAGTCCGCAGGCCATGAAGAATGATTGGGCGGAGTGACACTGAAAATCTGTTTAACAGCTGGTGGAGCCTTTTTCCAGCAAAGCTCAAGGTGCTCTGCTAATATTTCCCCTCCACTCAGTCATGCTTCACTCAGAAAGTACATTAAAACACACAATGAGAACCAAATATGATTTATCTCTATGAGAGGAAGTATAAACAATTCCGTGTTTTCAGAATTTTTTTTAACTTAGCACAGTGGGTTGAGCTTAAAAATGTCAAACTAAAAAGATGGCTCTGTGACACAAATGTATCCTGTCAGAGTTTTAAATGTAAACGTCTTAGCATTTCCTGGCCTTGGAGGGGAGCAGGGGTGATGAATACATAACTATTGTTATTAAATTTTAAAGATAAGTTCCCTCACAGGTATAGGTGTGTCAGAAAGGGTCTGAAAACCTATTACTCTCTTTCTCTCTCTCTCTCTCTCTCTCTCTCTCTCTCTCTCTCTCTCTCTCTCTCTCTCTCTCTCTCTCTCTCTCTCTCTCTCCTTTTTTTTTTTTTAAACAAAAACAATTCAACATCATTTATTGTCATCTGGTAGTAATGAAAGGGTATTATAAGCCAACATGAATAAATGTTTAAGAACTATTCTCCCAACAAAGGGCACCTAAAAAATACAAACTGTATTGCTTCTAAGAATTTCTCACTCCGTTAGTCATTTCTAGATAGAGACACGTTGGAGCAGAGTAATATTACCTCCTTTCAGCATGATCCGACCTAGTTGTTTTCTCAATGAATCTCTTCTGCATCATCTAATACTCATCAAAATCAATAAAACAGCCTCTGCCCGCATATTCACGGGTTCATAAAGTCACACCTGAATCCAAGATCTATTCTGCAAGATGAGGTTGATGGGTTGCACCATCACTTTTTTAAAAATATATATTTTTTATTGATTTTTTACAGAGAGAAAAGGAGAGGGATATTCAGAAACATCCATCAGCTGCCTCCTACACACCTCCTACTGGGTATGTGCCCACAACCAAGGTACATGCCCTTGACTAGAATCGAACCTGGGACCTTTCAGACTGCAGGCCGGCGCTCTATCCATTGAGCCACTTTTTGGCCCTCACTGTGGTATGAAGCTACACGCTCCCTCAGAGAGGCACCTCTGGAGCAAAGAATTTTATATGCTCCTTCCAAAAAGGAAAGAGATTTCTACTCCATCCCGCTAAACTTGGGAAACGTTTACTCTTAATGGTTAACAAAACAAGAGCTGGACTCTCTGAACTCACCAGGCCACCTGCGGGTTCCTCCCAGTTAGCTCTGCCCTCCCCAAATGAAAGGTTTGGGATTTGCAGCGACCCTTTCTGTATCCTGTTCTGTAGGCCAATTTCCACCCTGCTCCTCCTCTTCATCACCAGGAAGTTGACTTGAGCTACGTTTTCCCAAGCCAATAAGCCCTGCCACGTGGGCAATAGTGTAAGCAATCAATGAAAACAAACAGAGAGGGCTTCTTTAGCACACAGACAACATGAAATCTCTTACCCAGTGGGACCAGGGGGTGGTGCTTCAGATAAAGAAGAGACCCTGCAAATAAGGAGATATCTCTCTCTGGAAGCTTGAAGGTCCTGCCCTTCACCCCCACCCACTGCTTTACCTCCTTAGAAAGCAAAAATCCAAAAATATCCAACCCACCAGCAGGGCTGCGATGGGGAAGTGAAAATCCAGTCACATCACTTTAGAGCAGTGTTTCCCAAACTTCTCTCATGATGAGAAGCTTAGAGCACTAGTTAAGTATACAATTTTACCTATATGTTCCCAAAAATTCTAGTTTAGCACTTCTTAGTTGGGATTCAGGAATCTGTAGTTTAACAACTTCACCAGGTGATTCTCACCATGAGAGAAGTTTGGGAAACACTGGCTTAGAGAATTAGGGGGTTGGTCAACGTCACCTTTAACATCTATTTTTAGTTGCCCTGAACAAAATCCCTCGTTTCACCCCAGACCTCAAATCAATTCAGTCTTCAGAATGGTCAAACCCACAGGTGGGGAGGGGAGGGAGAGGGAAAGCTAGGTAAGAGATTTCATGTTGCCTGTTTGTGTGCTAAAGAAGCCCTTTCTGTTTGTTTTCATTCATTGCTTACACTATTGCCACGTGGCAGGGCTTACTGGCTTGGGAAAACTTAGTTCAAGTCAACTTCCTGGTGATGAAGAGGAGGAACAAGGCGGAAATTGGCCTACAGAGCAATTTTGAACATTTCTGACCCAAATGAGAAATTTCTAAATGGCAGATTAAAATTTCTAAATGCAACAACAGGTAAGAGAAAACAGGCCCACAGGATCGAAGGGTTACTGGTCCTTTTGAAACACACTGCCACGCTGAGCCTGCTTAGGGACCAGCGGGACCAGGGGGCGGTGCTTCAGATAAAGAAGAGCCCCAGGTCTGATCTGCTTCAAATACCTGGAGAAGACAATCAGATGCATAACTCGCTCAACTTCCTCCAACCACACGGAGAGGCAGAGAATTGTATATGCTCCTTCCAAAAGGGAAAGAGAAGAGATTCAGAAATGAGCTGTCCAGGCCTTTCCGAGGGTTTTCGTCTTTGGGAATTCAGAGGGAGATGTCTACTCCATCCCGCTGAACTTGGCTCTCAACCCGAGGGAAGGCGTTTGGCACAAAGCATTGTTCCCACTGCCCTGACTTTAGCTGTGTACAAAAGAAGGTAAGAACCGTGCCGAACGCCACCGGGCCCCGCTCGGCGGTACTAGGCAGCACAGGAGAGCGTGCACTCTGGGAAAGCTGGCTGCTCCGGCTAAAGACACCTGTACATTCTGAGGGTGCCAGCCCCGGAGCTGTTCCCTGAGGAAGGACAGCTTTCCTGAAGCCAAAGGTCTAGGCTGGTGGACTAACAGGTTAGGAATGAACTCATAAAACATCCTGTTTTTTCAAAGCATGCTTTCTGCTGGGGGAGGAGAAATGGTGGGTGAAAGAAAAGGTCCCCTCCTTTTATCTCCTCTGCCCCCCCCCCCCACACACACACCTCTCTTACACAGCCACCCAGTCCTAATCAACACCATCCATCATACAAAACCATACAGGCACCCGGAGTCACCAACTCAGCTCAAGTCAGAAAATGACAGTCTCCCACACACAGTTCAGGACGGTCAGATACAATCTAACACACTCCGACCCGCAGTGATGGAGTCTTGGCCATTCCTCTGAACACCCACCACCTCTCCTACCCACCTGATTGCCGAAGACGGCGATGGAGCAGGCCGTGGAGACTTCATTGGCCCCAAACCAGACGGACGCGATGCGGGAGGGCATGCCCAGGATGAAGACCTGGGCCACGGAGCAGATGACCTGGCCCAGCATGGTGACTGGGAAGAGGTGCGGCTTCAGGCTCCCCAACTTCACCCAGGCCCCCAGGCAGTTGAGGGCAGAGCCCGTGAGGGCGATGGTGCGCAGGCCATACTTCTCCAGCAGCCAGGCCACGGGCAGCAGCAGCGGGATGTAGGTCAGCATGTAGATCATGGACAGCCAGTCGATGGCGAAGGTGCTGACGTCGTAGAAGGAGGTGAAGATGTTGTTGATGGCGCCGTACTGGATCCACTGGAAGGCGTTGCACATGGAGTAACAGCTAAACACCAGGACCACCGCCCAGCGGCGCCTGCTCACCTTGATCAAACTGAGGTCCTCCCCGCGGCCCAAGCTACTGGTCTGGGTCAAGTCCCCGGCGTAGGCCATGGAGCTGGGGAAGGCTGAACTGCTGGGGTTCGCAGAGACACTGGGGTGGAAGGAGACGCTAGGATGGGCCGAGATACTAGGATGAACCGAAATATTAGGATGCGCAGAGATGCTGGGATGAGCTGAGGCGTTGGGATGAACCGAGACGCTGGGATGAGCCGAGATGCTGGAGTCAGTGGGGATGGCAGGTGGGGCAGGAATGTCGGGGTCCACCGCCAGCGGCGCGGACTGCTGCTCGGGGGTGACATTGCTCTCCTCCAGGTTGGGATCTTCATTCACCATGACCTCGGCCTCTCCTGGAGCCCCGGGCAGGCGCTCAGAGCTCCGGCAGTTTCACGGGGCAGTGGCCTCAGCGGGCGAGGCGGTGGCCCTGGTCCGCCCCCAGACGAAACGGAGGTCCAGTCCTGCGTCAAAGCCACCTCCAAACTTCGGCCCCCACTTTTCCGGGGGGAGAGAGGGGAGGCGCTGTCCGGGCCGCTGTTCCCCAGGCCGGTGCCGGGAGTCCTTCTAAGGCGTCCTGCCCGCGTCCAGCCCCTTGGGTCCAGGAGACACTGAGCTCCGGGCGCAGCCGACTCCCGGACTCCGTTCGCTCCCGGCCCGCTGGGGCCTCGCCCCTCGGGCGCACGTGACTGCCCCGCCCCCGTCCCGCCAGGCTGGCCCCCCCTTCCACCCCGCCTCTCCCCCATCCCCAGCTCCTGCCTTCTCCAGCCTCGCAGGCCAGTTGTTTCGCCATAGTTTGCTGGGTGTCTTCCTCCCCCACGCCCCGGGCGCCATGGAAACCGCCGGGTTCACCCCTACACCCCCCAAGAGTCACTTGCCCTCCTCTCCCCGAGGACCAGAGAGAGAACGCCGTCCGCCTCTCCGAGGTCTCCCTGCAAACGGAGCTTCCGCGCGCCGGTCCGCACCTCCAGCGCGCACCCGGGGCCAGCGCCTCCGGAGCGCTCAGGGGAACCCCAGGAGGATTTCCCAACTTTTCCCCGCTGGGCCCCGCCCCTCGGCCCTTCCCGAGCTCCGGCACAGAGAGAGAGAGATGCGTAGCTTTCGCGGTCGGGTTGCGCTTCTGGGTGAAAGGGGACTGCAGAAAACTCACGTTGCCAGTTGCTTTTCGGGGCGCTCGGAGTCTCATCTGGGGAAGCCCCTATTTGAACCTCTTATGCAGGGGTTTCTGTTGTGAGGGAAAATGCACAGCCTCCTGCGTAACCCTGGGCTGCCCCCTGCTGGCCCCAGCCCGGTCCAGAGCATAGATCGTCCTTCGTGGTCACGGGATCCAAGGGCCTTTTCTATGAATCCATGTAAGGCCGGGGCGGAATCAGAGCCCACAGCCTCCCCAGGTTCAAACACCAGCTTAGCTCCTAGGTACCTAAGGCAGATTGAGGCACTCCACCTGTCTCCCCAAATGGGGATGATGAAATAATAGTACCCGCCTCAGGGTTGTTTTGAGGCTGCAATGAGTTAGGACACAAAGCACTTTGAAAGTTCCTGGCAGATGGTAAGTAAGCATTTCGTGAGTGTAGGCTATTCTAACAACTGGACAGCTCATCTTTGTTGTATTGTGCTAAACATGGTTACTATAGTATGCGTTTAAGCGTCACAAGAATTCTGTAATGCGGTTATTCTTGCTTGCCTGCATTTTAAATTGGTCAGAAAACCGAGACTCACAGAAGTGAAGTAACTTCTTCCTAAGGGCCCAGCTGGCCTGAAGAGCCACATTTCTCCTACAGGTCTGTTCAAACGGCAGCCTGGCTACTCACGTGCAGCCAGGAGTCAGCAGTGTGGACAACCCCTGGGAGCCTCTTAAAGGGCCAATGTCCAGGCCCACCCATGATGTCCTGAACTAAAGACTGCATTTTGTAAGATCTCCAGGTGATGCGTTCGTTTGCACATTAAAGTTTGAGAGCCACAGAGTGCCACCACTTTTTTTTCATCTTTAGACTCAAAATGAAGAATTTAAAGTTCTGGGCAGTGGTTCTCAACTTGGGTTGCATATTAAAAGTCATGGTGTGGCCGAAACCGGTTTGGCTCAGTGGATAGAGCATTGGCCTGCGGACTGAGAGGTCCCAGGTTTGATCCCGGTCAAGTGCATGTACCTTGGTTGCGGCCACATCACCAGTGGTGGGGGGTGGGAGGGGGTGCAGCTGATCGATGTTTCTAACTCTCTATCCCTCTCCCTTCCTCTCTGAAAAAAAATCAATAAAATATATATTT
Organism: Pipistrellus kuhlii; assembly: GCF_014108245.1. Classification (NCBI taxonomy): domain Eukaryota; kingdom Metazoa; phylum Chordata; class Mammalia; order Chiroptera; family Vespertilionidae; genus Pipistrellus; species Pipistrellus kuhlii. The sequence continues at coordinate 11,256,101 of NW_023425404.1, forward strand.
TTTTTAAATCATGGGGGTGGTGGTGGGGGGGAGACTCTTAACATCCCCAATGTCTCAGCCATAGCCCCAGTGCCTTAGGGAGGGTCTCTGGGAATGGAGCCTGGCCTGGGCATGTGGAAACTCCCCTGGGGATCTCAACAGGCAGCCACGTTTAAGCACCCCTAGTGGGGTCAGACCTGTGGGCGGCAAAAACTGCACCAGGTGTGAGACCAGTGGAGTCAGACAGGACCTGGGTTCAGTAACCTCAGTGCTAACAGAATTCAGAGTCAGAACTCAATCTGTAAGAGAAAGTTTATTTAGAAAGTCACAGAGGCAGCAGTGGGCGGTAGGAGAAATGGGTCTAGGAAACAAGTTACAGAGGCAAAGGAAGGACCCTTGGAGCTTAGGAGAAAGAAAGAGGCAAGGAGAACGCACCCGGGGAAGGGCTGGGGAAAGGGGTGGGGCATGTTCCAGAGAGAGAGCTCTGTCCTAAGGGCTTTGAAGGGCAGAGACTTAGCGGGAGGCACCAGGGGCGGCTCTCAATAGAATATTCATCAGCGTTCCAGGTGTGTCCTTTCAGGGCCGTGGTCTGTACTGATTGGTAGGTGCCATGGCATCGTTTGTCTGGTTTTGCTGCTTTTCTGGGCCTGAAGCAGCAATTTAGGCCTAGATGTTATCCCTAGAGGTAATGCTTAAGGGAATGGTTGTGCAAGGGCCCTTATGGAATCACAAGAGGCAACTCTTGGATGCCTGTGTGTACTCTAAGGTGGTCTACTGAGTGACTATCCACATGTCTGGATAGTGACCAGCCAGATGAAGAAAGGTCAGGGGGTCTAAACCAAATGACTAGTAATAGGCTGGGGGAGGAAAGGTTACCCTGGGGACCAGGTCCTTGTTTTCCCAGTTTTGCCTGTTGCTAGGCACCTGGGGCTTTTCACCCAGGTGACCTTCTAGAAGTACCTGGCGTCCTAGTTCTGCTCATGCCTGTCTAATTGCCTGCAAACGGCTCACAGGCAGGGGAACGCGGCTTGGAGTCACCCTCTTTCTGCTAGAAATGATGGCTTATCAAGGACTGTAATAGGATGTCTGAAGAGGAAACTTATACCCATCTGACAATGTCTACACTAACTTAACATTCCCTCTTCTCCTCGTTCCAACAGTGTTTCCCATCATTCATTCTCCGGGGAGCACAGAACCTCCGTTCTCTCGGAAGGGCCTCTCACTGCTTCTTTCCCCAGGTCATCACGGTCCTCTCCCAGAACTCTTCAGACTCTATTCTTAACTTCAATTATGGAAACGGAGGTTGTATTATCGAAGTCCCACAGCTAATCAGGTTCAGAACAAGCAGCAATAAGACAGATTTCCCGAATTCCCTGCCAGAAGCCTCTTCTGGGCAGTGCTTCAATTTGATGGCAAATCTCCAAGGGTCTAACCCGGGATCCAAGCGATATTTGGGATTGCCTTTTCTGATGGAGTGGGTTCTTTCCTGAGCTCTTGACTCAGTCCACTGAAGACTTGAAGCTCTGTTCTGGCATAATTAGCTTTTGTGATCTTGGGCACTTAACCTCTCTAACCTTCAGTTTCTGAATCTGTAACACAAGGATAAAAATACATGCCTCAAGGATAAAAATACCTGCCTCATCAAAATGTCCATACTTCCCAAAGCAATTTATAGGTTCAATGCACTCCCCATTAAAATACCATTGGCATATTTCACTGACCTAGAAATAACTCTCCAAAAATTCATCTGGAACAAAAAAAGACCCCGAATAGCCACAACAATCCTGAGAAAGAAGAGTAAAGTAGGAGGGATCTCAATACCAGATTTCAAGCTGTATTACAAAGCCACTGTTCTCAAAACAGCCTGGTTCTGGCACAAGAACAGACATATAGATCAATGGAATAGAATAGAGAATCCAGATATCAACCCAAATCACTATGCTCAATTAATATTTGACAAAGGAGGCACGAACATACAATGGAGTCAAGACAGTCTTCAATAAATGGTGTTGGGAAAATTGGACAGATACATGCAAAAGAATGAAACTAGATCACCAACTTATACCATACACAAAAATAAACTCAAAATGGATACAGGACTTAAACATAAGATGGGAAACCATAAAAATAGTAGAGGCATCCACAGGCAGCAAAATCTCAGACATAAGCCAAAAGAACTTCTTCACTGATACTGCCCCTGAGGCAATGGAAGCTAAAGAGAAAATAAACAAATGGGACTACATCAAAATAAAAAGCTTTTTTTGGTTGCGGGCATATCCCCAGTAGGGGGTGTGCAAGAGGCAGCTGATCGATGACTCTCTCTCATTGATGTTTCTAACTCTCTATCTCTCTCCCTTCCTCTCTGTACAAAATCAATAAAATATAAATAAATAAATAAATAAATAAATAAATAAAAAATAAAATAAAAAGCTTTTTTATAGCAAAAGAAACCATCAACAAAACAACAAGAAAGTCCACTGTATGGGAGAACATATTTGCAAATGTTATCACTGATAAAGGCTTAATCTCCAACATCTACAGACTGCTTATACAACTTAATAAAAGGAAAATAAATGAGCCAATTAAAAAATGGGCAATGTACCTAAATAGAATCTTTTCAAAAGAAGACAGAAGGAAGGCCAAGAAGCACATGAAAACATGCTCAAAGTCACTAATTATCCGAGAGATGCAAATCAAAACGACAATGTGGTATCATCTCACACCTGTCAGAATGGCCAACATCAACAAATCAACAAACGACAAGTGTTGGCGAGGTTGCGGAGAAAAAGGAACCCTCGTGTACTGCTGGTGGGAATGCAGACTGGTGCAACCACTGTGGAGAACAGTATGGAGCTTCCTTAAAAAACTGAAAATGGAACTCCCATTTGACCCAGTAATTCCACTTCTAGGAATATATCCCAAGAAACTAGAAACACCAATCAGAAAGGATATATGCGCCCCTATGTTCATAGCAGCACAATTTACAATAGCTAGGATTTGGAAACAGCCTAGGTGCCCATCAGCAGGTGATTGGATAAAAAAAACTATGGTACATCTACACAATGGAATGCTATGCTGCCATAAAAAAAAGGAATTCTTATCATTTGCAGCCACCTGGATGGAATTGGAGAACATCATGCTAAGTGAAATAAGCCAGTCAATGAAAGAGAAACCCCACATGACCTCACTCATTTATGAATAATAAAGAACATTATAAACTGAGGAACCAAAAGATAGATATAGAGACAGTAAAGCAACAAGCTGACTGTCAGATTACAGTGGGGAAGGTAGGGAGATATGGGGGAGATAAGAGATCAACTGAAGGACTTGTATGCATGCATATAAGTATAACGAATGGACACAAAACTCTGGGGAGGGAGGGCATATATGGGAATGGGGGGGGCAATGGTAAGATATGTACACATATAATAATTTAATTTTTAAAAAAAGCTAAAAAAAATATCTGCCTCATAGGATTGTTGTAAGAATTAAACTAGATAATGTGTGTTGATTTCTGCAGAAATATTCTGACAGCCACCAGCATGGTGGTGTCTCTTGGCTGATCCTCACCAGGGATATAGCAGCTATATAAATATCGGGTAGATATTACATAGAACTATCCTCTATTGATTTTGGGGGGGAAATATATTTATTGAGCAGCTTACTACATGGTATATTTATTTATCACTATGTTCTATCTCTAGGTATCTATAGGTACACCTTGCCAGGGAAGGAGAAATACATTTTAGTAGTTGCTTCCTGGAAAGGGACCCTGATTCCTGGTTTTATCTCAACTTTAGTTAGTTCCCAAGGGGAATTGAGGGAACCTCTGGCATTGAACTCAGCTTTTGTGGCTCTCTGCAGAGTAGTAGCAAAGTCTGACCCCTAGAGGCTAACAACACTCATGGCAGTAAGAGCAGAACTTGGAAGTCAAAATGTCAACCTTATTGGTAGCTTACCACCACCTGAACAGAGGCTGTAGATGGGAGAGGCATGGAGTTTACTGATGCCAAAGCTAAGTTGCTAATGAATGAATCAGGTTGAGACCCTGGATTATTACCCCTTAAAAAATATTGACACTTGGAATTTGTAAAAAATGTTGTCCTTACAGATCTTATATGTGTGATTTATATGTGTGATGCTTCATACTCACCAATATTCTCTTTGCCTTATCTCCCACATTCCCCAAATGTTTCCAGCTCCTATTGGGTATATCTTTGTATACCATGACACATTTACTGAGATAAGTATATCCCACATGTTCTCAGTCACTGTTGGTGGAATTGAATTGAGTTACACATCACCATGAAATTTCCGGTAACTTGGACAAAGAGGTGAGCCAACAGGTTTTTCAAGAAGAAAGGTTTCATAAAACATTTTTTTTTTTTTTTTTTGCACAAAACAGGTGCAGAATGTCATTAGAGTTATCATCAAGCCTGGAATCTGAAGTCAGGGGAATGATGCTTTCTGAAGGTAAATGACTTTCTGCCTGGAATTTTATACCCAAAGTACTAAAAGAAAAAAAAAATTATGAGGAGAGAATAAAACATTTTCAAGCATGACATGCAATGTTTTAAAAAAAGATACTGCCTTCTCCTCTCCCTCAGGAAGCTGCTAAAGGACATGCTCCCCCAGAACAAGGGAGGAAGCCTAGAGAGTAAGATGTAGGACCGAGGAAACAGGGATTCCAACATCAGAGGCCATGGATGGGAAGTGCCGAAATCATGACAAAGGAAAACTCCAGTCCGGCAGCTATGTGACAGGTGCAGAAAGCAGTCTGTTCAGATTGAAGCTGGCCAAAGGGCTCCAGGAAAGATTTACTCAAGAAGATGACACTGATAGAATTTGCAAGAAGATTTGCAGGACTGGGGAAGAATGAAAGGCTGGAATAGTGATTAGTATAACAAATCTAAGTGGAGAGGGCAATTATTAACTCCAGTAGAATAGTCAAAGCAACAGAGGAAAGGGATAGGGGGATCGTGCTTATCTTAAGTGACTTCGTTGTGACTAGTATCATCACAATAATACCGTGTTTCCCCGAAAATAAGACATCCTCTGAAAATAAGATCTATTTACAGGTTTCCTTCTGAGTGAAATATAAGGCATCTCCCCGAAAATAAGGGCCCCCTAGGCTAAACATGAGAGATTTGGTCCACTGATTCTGAAAGAAATGGAGTCACAAGAGATTCACCAGGAAATTCAGGAATTGGATTGTTATGATGATGTTCCAGAAGATGATGACATGATTGTCATTGAATAAATGAGTAAATTCTTGATACTGTAGGATTCACAGTTTGTCTGGTTTGTGTTGACAACTTCCGTACTACCGTACCATATACAGGTAATAAATTTCCTTTATTTTCATTTAACAATAAATGTGTACCGTATTCTTCTTCATGGAAAAATAAGACATCCCCTGAAAATAAGATCTAGTGCATCTTTGGGAGCAAAAATTAATATAAGACACTGTCTCATTTTTGGGGAAACAGGGTAATAATGTGAAGGCTGGAAGCTGATATAATAAAATATGACATAATTACATGGGGAGGATGGGGGATGGGAAGTGGGTACATGTGTATGATAAAGATGAGGGTAGAGTAAATATAGCTAAATCTTTGTCTGCCATATTGGAAAGCCAAAGGCAGTGCCTCAAAGGGACAAAGAAGTATCAATATGCCCATGTTATTTAAAGCTATGGGGAGAAATTAGACTCATCTAATAAGAGCTGAAAGTAATTGTCTTTCAGGAAAGGGATTGAGCAACTGATATTTTTGATACATGGCCATTTGATTCTTTAGGTATAACTTTGGGGTGTGTGTGTGTGTGTGTGTGTGTGTGTGTTTAAATAAAGCTTTCACATTTTTTAATGGAATCAAATTGAATGAGATTGAGCTGCTTTACCAAGCCCCATGCGTGATGTCTAGGAGTGTGGTAGGTTCCCACATTCTGGGTTTTATGTTGGTTCTAAAATGGACACTTAGGACTCCAACCCTGGCATTGCGGAGATGTCTCTCCGCTCCAGCTGTGTCCTCCAGCTGTCACCTCAGAACACTGGTTACATGGTCAGAGACTCTGCTCTCCACACCCTAGTTTTGCTTGACCCTTCTCTTCCCCTTTCTGCCTCTAGCAACTTTCACGCTTATAGATTCTGATTGTGGGGAGGGGGGCGGGGAGGGGGGTCCTTATCCCTTCTATTTTCAACTTCAGTTCCAACATCTGAAGACCATGCCAAGATCTATTTCCTCTCTGGAATTCTTTCTGTCAATGAATAGCACTGTCAGCTCCCAGTCAGCCAAACCCAAATCTTGGGAACTACTCAGATCATCCCCTCACTCTCAGTGTCCACTGGACGCTTATGTCCTTACCATCTTCTCTCCTCTCTTTTCCCTATACACCAACTTAGTTCAGACTCTCAGGACCTCTCACCTTGATCCTGTGACCCCTCCTCATTGGCCTCATTCCTCCAGTTCACACCACTTCACAGGGCTTTCCAATTCTCTTCAGGCTTCTCCCTGCCTTGAATCCTTCAGTGGCCACCCCCAGCTTGCCAAAGGTTCCCACTTCTCAGCTTAGCCCCCAGACCTTGGTGCTGTGGCTCTGGCCACATCTTCTACCGCCCACTCCCACCTTTCACTCCAGGAAGGCGGGACCACCTGCAGCTCCCCACAAGCATTATGAACACATCATGCCTTGCACATGTCATCTTTCACAAAGCAGGTCTGGCATCACTGCCTCCAGGAAGCCTTCTCAGTGCCCTAAGTATGATTAAGAAGCGTCCTTGACACCCTGCACATACATCCTTATGGTAACTGCTGTCACACTACATCATATATTTTTTTACTTCTTTAAGTTCTTTGAAGTTATGAGTCATATCCTATTCATACTCAAACCCCAACCTCTAGCTCCATGACTATCTAGCCCACAGAAGGGAAATGAAAGAATGAATGAATTGACTTCTGGGATACAATTCCAATGATGAGTCCCACCTCTAACCTCAGGGCAGTTCGCTGAGTTGGTTAGAGTGTTGCCCCGATATGTTAAGGTTGCAGGTTTGATCCCTGGTCAGAACACAAACTAAAGTCAACCAATAAATGTGTAAGTGCAACAACACATTTCTCTCTCTCTCTCCCTCTCTGTCCTTCCCTCCTTCCCTTCCTCCCTCCCTTCCTCCCTCCCTCCCTTTTTCCTTCCCTTTTTCCTTCCTTTCTCCTTTCTTTCTAGAATCAATAAGTGGTGGTGGTGGTGGGGGGGGATCCCATGTCAAGATGACCTCAAAATGAATGAAAACATGTTCAACTTGATCTGAATGCTCATGTTTCCTTTGTTTGCTTTCTTTTCTCTTTTCTGAGGTACCTCCTTTATGGAGTCTGGAGCTCACCACCATATCTCACGGAGCCCACAGGATGGGACGGTTGGGGGGCCATGCTGTGCTGAGTGGGATACTGGATGCCTGCTCCTCTAGGGTCCTCTGGGTTCAGTGAGTCCCCAGGCCTGTCCTTGAAGGGATGCAGCCAATGCCTGCTGAGGCTAAGGGAGCAGGAAGCCCACTTTCCTTAGAGGAGAGTGCAAAAGGAAAGCCTCCTGCCTGGAGGGGGAGACACTAGGCTCTGTCCTGGATGCGTCCTGTGAGGTAGATTATCCAGTTCCCTGGAAATACCTGGCTGCACCTGACGGCATTCATCCTTCTTTAAAGAAAAGGTTTGTGTCCAAGGGTCACATTTTATTTCCTCCCCTGTAAGTACTCGATTGGGTTCTGGATCTCCACCATGTTGTTCTTCATACATTTCTATATCTCTAAATACTTCTTAATAATTAGAAAACACACACACACACAAAAAAAAGTTGCTTTAGCCCTAACCGGTTTGGCTAACCGGACAGAGCATCAGCCTGCGGACTGAGGGGTCACAGGTTCGATTCTGATCAAGGGCATGTACTTTGGTTGTGGGCACATACATAGTAGAGGGGTGTGCAGGAGGCAGCTGATCCATGTTTCTCTCTCATCGATGTTTCTGACTCTCTACCCCTCTCCTTTCCTCTCTGTAAAAAACATCAATAATATATATATATATATATATATTTATATATATATATATATATAAAGTTGCTTTATAAACGAGAGATAGACTTCCCTAAAACACATGAGTCAAGGAGGAAGGATATATTAAAATGGCTTTTTTTTTTTTTTTTTGCATAATCTACAGAAAGCCCAAAGATGTGAGGCTTTCTTTGCATAATGAAATAGAGGAACTGTGGTAGGAGCCAGTGTGTTAATTGCCAAGGCAATGGTTAAAGACAGATGAGTGACAAAGCAGAGGGGCTGCTGATGAGCAGGGTTATGTGCTATGGGAACCACAGCGTTAGAAAAGAGACATGCAGAATCCTTTGGTTCAGCCCCCTCGGTTTATGAGGGATAGTACCCAGGCCCCGGAGCTGCCCTCACGGAGTCATTCACTTATTCACACAGTCATCTCCTGCGGGCCAAGCGTGAACTGCGTGTCAGGGAAACTGGCACAGCAAAGCCAGTGGTTCTCACCCTCTGGGACTCCACAAACCAGTGCAGAGTGAGGCAGATGTGTGAACACGATATTAAAGGGCAGCGCAATAAATGCACGCTGGCGGTCCATGCAGATTGACAAAGCAGGAAGCCGGAGAGAGCTCAGGGGAGATGTTTCAGCAGGATCTTGGGAGGGGGGTGGGTTGGTAAGATTCAGCCAGGACCTGTGGCTGTGCAAAACTGACATGGTGGCCAAAACCGGTTTGGCTCAGTGGATAGAGCACTGGCCTGCGGACTGAAAGGTCCAGGGTTCATTCCAGTCAAGGGCATGTACCTTGATTGCGGGCACAATCCCAGCAGTAGGTGTGCAAGAGGCAGCTGGTCGATGATTCTCTCTCGTTGATGTTTCTAACTCTCCATCCCTCCCTCTTTCTTTCTGTAAAAAATCAATAAAATATATATTTTTAAAAACTGACATGGTGTCTCCATGCCCTCCTGGAGCTTACCCTCTAGTTGGGAGGACAACATGCATCTAATACTCACACAATAAATAAAATTGTGATAAGTACTGTGAGGACTATTTGTAAGAATTTGTAAAGAAGGACAGATGAGCTAGATCAGCAATTTTCAAACGGTGTGCTGCAAGAATTTTTAAAACTTGCAATACCTGACTATTGAGTCAGGAGCACTGACCTCCTTTCCCTTGTCAGGTAAAACAATGACAACAGCCAACACAACAATAGCCATCTGGTGTGAATGTCCTGCCTTAAACCAAGTCATATAATAAAGTTGCATCTTATTGGTGACATTGCATAATAAGGCTATACCTGATTGTTAATTCTTGGCACCAGAAATTACATACAAGTATAAGCATCTGATTTTTTTTAAAAAAAAACAAAACATTTTTTATTTTTTATTTCAGAGAATAAGGGAGAGGGAGAGGGAGATAGAAACATCAATGATGAGAGAGAATCATTGATCCGCTGACTCCTGCACACCCATGACTAGGGATGAGCCTACAACCTGGGGAATCAAACCGTGACCTCCTGGTTCAGTGGTTGAGCGTCAACCACTGAGCCACACTGGGCGGGGCGGCACCTGATTTTTTAAAAAGTCACTTTGGATCAAAAAAGGGTAGGTAATTACTACTACTACTACTACTACTACTACCATAAATCAATCAAAAGTTTATCTACTTTTTGTGTGCCACAGATTTTTAGCAATCAGTTTTTGTGTTCCATGAGACGAAAAAGGTTGATAATCACTGAGCTGAATCATAAACCAGATCTTCAGAGTGAGAAGGGCATTCCAAGCAGAAGGAAAAGTGCCTGCAAAGACCCTGAACTAGGGGGGAGCCTGGTCCTTCAAGATGCACAAAGTCGGTGTGGCTGGGGCAGAGTGAGGGAGAGGGGGAGACCAGGGAGAGAGGCAGCAGCTAGATGGTGCAGGTGTGATTAAGGGTTTTTTCACTTTTCCCCAAGAGCAAAGGGGAGCCACTTAGAAGCACAGGGTCTGTAAGCAGACTTGTCTCTTGGAGAGGTTACGCCGACTGCTCTGTGGAGAACCCAGGCGAGGTGGAGGACAAGCGTGAGAACAGATTCTGCGGAGCCTGTTGTGGTCACCCAGGTGACCACACAATGACATTTTCGAAGTGAACACGGGCAGTGGCAGGAACATGGGGGGGGGGGGGTGAGCAGGTGAGAAGTAGTCCGTGGACTGAATTGGATAGGGGAAGGGGAGAAGCAAGGGATGAGTCAGGATGGTGCCCTCTGAAGGGAGAGGAACAGCTTCTGCCTGTAAGTCTTGCAGGGAGAGAAGCGAACTTGTCAAGGACAAGTGCCCTGTATCGCCCCTGCCTCCCGTTCTTCCCTCCTTCTTCCCACAGCTACCTCAGCCGCTGTGACATGAGTTTAAACTCAGTGTGAATTCCCATGGAAGCCCAATAGGAAAGGAGCGGGTCCTGAACTCATCCTCTAGTATTGCACTCTTTGGCATCCGCCTCCTCAAGGCGGCAGAGTGGGGTGCTTGGCTCACGTTCACCTTCATTCTGGAGGTAAATAGAATAATTAGAAACAAACAAACAAGTCTCAATTGAAACCAAGCACGTATGGGTTCCCTTTAGGTTTGCCCCCTTCAGTGGTTGTGGAGTCCACGCTGTTGATGCCACCAGCGGTCTTGAGCTCTGACTAGACTGTCTCAGATGGGGAAACCAAGAATGCTGATGGCACCCCAATTTTCAACAACCTTTTTTTTTCACTTTGAATTGATTGCAAATTACAGGTGCCCAGCTCAAACCAGCTTAAGCTCAAACCGTCAGTGCCTCCCACAACCATTCAGTCATATGTACTGAGAATCAAGTGCCTCTAGAAATGAGGTACCTAGTCTCCTACCCTCTTAGTGCTTGAAGGCATCCCCATTTTCCTGATAAGGACCAGCACATTTTCCAGAGTAATGGCCAGGAGCACCTGTGATGACGAAGGCTGTCTGTGCTCATTTAATTTCTCACGCACCATAATTTGTGTGATTCCGTAGGTGATGGGCCACCACGGGCAGCTCCCTGTCTTTGCAGGGGGGTTTCCTGCTGTTACAGATCTCTGTGAGGCAGCTTCCTTTCTCCTCCACCACAGTTCTCATTCCTTGACACTTTGCTGACATCCGAACAATGGGACACGGAAACATGAGTTATCTCGTGACTGATCAACAAGGTGTGCTTCTTATTCCCTTATGCATCTAAGAACTCTTTAAAAAAAATTTTTTTCTAAACTCTCACCCGATGATATGTTTTTATTGATTTATTTTATTGTTTAAATTTCTTTATTGATTAAAGTATCACATATTTGTCCTCATCCCCCCATTCCCATCCCACACCCCTCCCCACACATGCCCTCACCCCCCTGCCATCCTTGACCACTGGTTAGTCTCATATGTATGCACACAAGTCCTTTGGTTGATCTCTCCCCCTTATCCCCACCCTCTCCTACCCTCCCTCTGAGGTTCGACAGTCTGATCCATGCCTCCTTGTCTCTGGGTCTGTTCTTGTTCATCAGCCTATGTTGTTCATCATTTCCCCAAGATGAGTGAGATCATGTCCTATTAGAAATACACTTATAAGAACCGAAAAATGAGACAAGCAATACTGGTTATGCTGAGAGGCAAATGAATCAGTCTGTAGTGAGTTTCTTTCTGGGCCAACAGTTCTTTTGAGACCCAATTTCAATGTCGAACAGTTCCTTATGTGTACATGTCAGCAATGATATTTCAGTTCTGGATGGTGGACAAATGATGGTAATGCAGGTCCAACCCTCTCTGGTTTGGTCCTGGGCAACCTGCAGTGACGCACAGCTGCTGACTGCTAGTATGGCAAGGCGACATCAGCATCTTCCATTTCTAGACTGCTTCTCTTCTGTCTTCATGGCTGGAGTAATCCTGTCAATTCCTCTCTATTGCCAGAATCCACATGGTCTCAGAGTTGTTTTCTGAAAATATACAAACATATTCTCGACCAAAAGTTAATAAAGGAATATTTTCGATAAATTTGACTTGGGACCCTTTTTCATTTTTTCCCCAAATGATTTTCCTCTGGCTTGTTTTGACACCATGTGTGTTTTTCATGGGTGTTTTTATTGATTTTAAAGAGGGGAAGGGAGAGGGAGAAATATTGATGCGAGAGAGAAACATTGATTGGTTGCCTCCTGTACGCACCCCACCTAAAGGTCGAACCTGCAACCTTTTGGTGTATGGGATGACACTCCAACCAACTGAGCCACCAACCAGAGTCCAGGAACTCTTTTATCTGCCCAACAGGAGACCACTGTTCAGCTTCCTGACCCACAAAGTCCCGACTGACACTCCTCATTTTAGAGCTGGGGTCCATGGACCAGTGATAACTGAGATGATTTCAGATGAAACATGAGCAACACAAGGGTCACGCCCAGCTGAGGCCATCACACTCACTATCCAGGCCCAGGAGGGCAACCCAGCCCATTTGGGGAGGGGGACAACCCAGCATTGCCCTTCCTCAAAGTCTATTCTTAGGTCAAATCTCCTCCCCAGTCTTCCTCCCCTTAACTTTTTAGGACCCACTCTCATTATGCTTAACTCCTCAGCACCCCTTCCCTAAACCACACCCTGCTTTTGTCTCAACCCATGCCTGCTCCAGGTCCCTTCCCATGTCTCCTCTGCTACACACCCTGATCTCAGTACTCTGTCCTGGTCCATCCCTCACTTCACCGGAACCTCACACCTGCAGCACCTCAGAGTCAGTCCCCACCACAACTTCCTTTATCACAACACCCCAGGGCCAGTTCTCCATCCCAGTTGCAGCTTCCTTTTTTTAAAAAATATATTTTTATTTTTTTCAGAGAGAAAGTGAGAGGGGGAGATAGATAGAAACAATAATGAGAGAAAATCATTGACCAGCTGCCTCCTGGATTCCCCCCTACTGGGGATTGAGCCACAATCTGGACATATGCCCTGAGGTGGAATTGAACCATGAACTCCTGGTTCATAAGTTGACGCTCAACCACTGAGCCATGCCAGCTGGGCACAGCTACCATTTTATCCTCTTGTCCCTGAGATTCCCAGAGACCTGAGGCCTCTCCCATTTCCACTCTCTCCTTCCCTTTGTGCAGCCCCTTGGGACCCAACTCTCACCCCCAGGCCTCCTCTCTGCCTTCCAGCCATTGCCCACCTCTGCCTCACACCTCAGCCTGCAGGGTTTGTCCTGATGATCACACCTTTCTTTTTGGTCTCCTTTCTCTGTTAGTTTCTTTTTATAATACACTAGAGGCCGGATGCATGACATTCGTGCATGGGTAGGGTCCCTAAGCCTGGCTAAAGATCAGGGCTGATCTGTGGGGCGACTGTCAGGGTGATGGGAGGGCTCCTCCTGCTGGCACCCACTTTGGCCAGTCTGGGGCTGGCCACACACAGTCCTGAGCCCTGCCACTGCCACTGATCACCTCCCTCTGTGACCAACCAGCAGGGTGAATATTGGAGAGACATTGCCAGCCCACTCACCAGCCGGCCCCAACCCCTGCTGCTGGTGGTTGCCTCCCTCTTCGGTGTGACTGGAAGGCGATGGGGGGCCCCACTGGCTGGCCTGGGACCTGTGGGCTGGGTGCAGCTTCTGAATTGAGCATCTGCCCCCTGGTAGTCAGTGCACGTCATAGTGACTGGTCATTCTGCCATTTGGTCAGTTTGCATATTAGGCTTTTATTATATAGGATGTGTCCAAGTCATAAAAGTTAGTTGATTTAAAAGATGAAGTAAAAAAGAAGGCAAGAACATACAATAAAGTCAAGAGAGTCTCTTCAGTAAATGGTGATGGGAAAATTGAACAGATACACGCAAAAAAATGAAACTAGACCACCAAGTTACATCATACACAAAAAAACAAACTCAAAATGGATAAAGTGTGGCCTGGATATGTGCTGTACTCTCTACCTAGAGTGGGCCTCTCTTCAACTGCTTGACATTACTCACCCTTCAGGGCTTGATTGAAACATCATTTTCTTAGACAAACCTTTCCAGACTACTCTCCTCCCCACAATATATCCAAATTGAGTGTCATGATTTCTCGGGGTGTATGTTCTCCTAGTTCTCTCTGTTTCTCTTCCATGGTATGTATCACAGTTGTCATTCACTCATTAGTGTAGTTCTTTGGTGTCTGTTTCCCTCCCAGACTGTAGGCTCCATGAGGGCAGGGATGGGTCTGCTTTATGCATCCCTTCACCCCATGTCCCTAGCAGTGTGCCTGACACAGGTGAGCCATCAATACATTTTAGTTAAATGAATGAATCAATAAGCAAATGGAAGAGCAGGTACCTGAGATGCAGCAGGGGAGGAGAGTTGATTCCTAGAGAAGAGATGCAAATACTAGTAGGAATAGGGCCTGTGTCAGCTGAGAAACCAAAGGACTCACAGCACCTTGTGTGGAAAGCATTAGGACTTAGTCTTGGATTTGCATGCAGACCCAGTCATGCCCACACATGAGTGAACACATGCATGTGTGCACATAAAGGTATCAACAGTACCTCCCATATGAAGCATAAAGATGGGCTGATAACAGAAAACCTTTACTCAGGACACTTATTGAAGTTGGAGCAGAAACAGGGACTAATGTTTTAATGGCCAGAATTCGTTCTTGAGGCAAATGATTCAATCAACTCAATCATTTGAGCCTCAGTGAAAAGCAGAATCAATCTTGATGGAAATCATGACTGGCGTGGGCTCAGTGGTTGGGCGTCAACCTATGAACCAGGAGGTCATGGTTTGATTCCCTGTCAATTCCCGTCGGGGCATGTGCCCGGGGTTCGGGTTCAATCCCTGGTGTGGTATGCAAGAGGCAGTCTATCAATGATTCTCTCTCATCACTGATGTTTCTATCTCTTCTCTCCTCTCTTCCTCCCTCTCTGAAACTAATAAAAATATATTTATTTTTAAAAAAAGAAGAAATCATGACATTCAATTTGATTTCAATGCCTCAAGCTCCCATCCTCCAAGTGCTCTCCCATATGCCTTATGCCGTTTCCTAGCATTTTTATGCCCTACCCATCCTCCTGTTAATCAAAAGAAGATCTTCAGAGAAGGAACAGGCAAAATTCTGTGTAGAGTGTCAAGGGTTGATAAGACAAAGATTACTCTTACTGGGAGTATTTGCCCTTTGGTTGTAATAAATACCTTAAGCAGCGGAAACAAAGTTAGGGGTTCTTATGTCCTTGTAATTGTTTTTACTGCACTTGGAAGACACTCGGTTATTTTAGCACAAGAGCATTTTGTCATGCTAATTAGATCAGATGTCCTTCCAGACGACCTTCCGAACAAACCCTGGGCTGCGAGGGAAGCCAGGGTCCTGGGTGCCGGGTGCCAGAGGGAAGCCGGTGCCAGCAGCTGGAGGAAGGAAGGCCTACTCTTGCACGAATTTTGTGCATCGGGCCTCTAGTTATTATATATTATTTTTAAAAGCCATTAAACTTCCAACCATCATAAAGAAATCAAGTAACGTACTTGACACACATCTTCCTTCTGTTTTTGGACCTTATCCCATCCTCACCTCCAGTCCTTCCTTCTCACCATTGATGATACATCGTAGCAGTTAGCAGAGTCAGACCTTCTGCTTCATGTCAAGGAGGTGTCTTTCCTGCAAGTACGAGGACCTCCTGGTTCACTAAACTGTGACCAGGGATGACAGCTGCTGACTCCTAATTCAGTGCTGCAAGCCTGCACTGCCCTCTCCACCAGCAGCTGTGTCTCCTGAGCCTTGGGTGCTTACTGTGCTGACCAATGAAGGGCTTTTACCTTGGGGTCTACAAATGGGTTTCATGGAAGTCTATGAACCCCAGAAATCAAATAATCCAAATTTGATGGACACATTTTGTAAGGGGACGGAGGGGCCCATCGTTTTCATCAGATCTTTAAAGCAGTCTGATGACCACCACGTGTGAGAAATCACTTGTTTAGATGGGAAATCCAGGTATCCCAGGTAACAAGAAGCCTACTTTAGGCCATGTCGTCTGGTGTGTGCTCTCACTATACATGGTGTGAGGTACAGTTGGGCAACTGGGTTATGTAGCACATAATCTAAAGTGGATTTCTTGACACAGATGATGCACTTTGGAGGCAGCCTTTGAGGACTAAACAGAGAAGTTACTGGAATAATTTTGGGCAGAGTGGAGTATGCGTTTGCCTTCTAGAAGGTGACCCTCTGTTTTCCCTCCATTTGCAACCAAGTTCCAAGAGCTAGATCTAAAAGGAACATGTGGGCAGGAGAGCAGGTACCAGAGCTGCAGCAGGGGAAGGAAACGGGTTCTCAAAGAAGAGGATAAGAATAGGGTTTATGTCAAGGGACTCACAAGCACCCAGTGTGAAAGGCATAAGGACTTTGCCCTGGGCTAGCAGACAGACCCTGCCCGACAGACTGCCCACACTTATGAAAACCGGCTTCAGGTGGCCTTGGGTTTGGGAGAAGACCCAGACTGAGCCGTGGGAAGCGCAGGGAGTGGGGATTGCTTCCGCTGGTCTGCCCAGCTATCATGTCCTGTTATGGCTGAGTCTGAAATCACTCAGCAGCCGCACGTTTCAGATTGAGGTAACTCCTCGCTGCCTTAAAGGTCAGGAAAGTCGCTGTGCTGACACAGGCCCATCTTCCCCTGCCAGTCTGCCCCACATCGACTCTTGAGTCATCACATCTGGATGACTAGGCTGATAAAAACAAGGTTTCATGGTGTGAGTTGAACTTGGGGTGTTGGGGGGAGTTGGGCGGCAGGGCAGAGTGGTGGAGCAGGAAGAACACTGCACTTGGAGTCTGAGGATCTGAGTTCAAGTCCCTGCTCTGTGAACATGGGCATGCTGTGTTGATTTATTTGGGACTCAGATGAAATTATATAATACAAGACAAGCTGCTTAACACGGTACCAGGGACACAGTGGCACTAGGTGCTCGATGAAAGTGACAGTGCAGGAGCCTTGGCTGGGACGTGATCAGCCCTGATCTTCTCAGTAACGTGTCTTCAGAGGTTGCCTGATGATCCCTGCACCTGTGGAGATGTGCATCCTGGTCATTCTTTTATTCCACAAATATTTATTCAGAGCTGTGCTCTGGGGTAGGTGCCAGATTACAGCTAGCGGTCCACTCTCTGTATCCAAGAGTCTTCTGCCAAACCACGTATTGATTGGCTTTCAGAAGTAGAACTCAAATGTCTTGGTATCTCTTAAACTGCGAAGTGGGGTGGAGCCTGGAGGAGGCAGAGGGAGAGAAAGGTTTTTCTCCACACTTCTCTGTCTTGTCACTAGGTGGCAGCACCAACTGGGAGCTGCTGTGTCCACCATCCTGGCAGTAGGGCACTAAAACTTGGTCTATTGCTCCAGCTTAGGCAAGCCAGCAAAGGCGAGTTTGAGTACCATCTCTGAGTTGTGAACTAGGGCAAACCCTTCAACCTCTTTTTTTCTTTAATATGGTTTTATTTATTTCTTCTTGTTGTTGTTGTTAACCCTCACATGTGGATATTTTTCCATTGATTTTTAGAGAGAGTGGAAGGGACGGGGAGAGACATAGAGAGAAAAATATCAATGTGAGAGAGAACCATCGAACAGCTGCCTCCTGCATGCATTCTACTGGGGATCAAGCCCACAACCGGGGCAGGTGCCCTGACTAGGTATTGAACCATGACCTCCTGATTCATGAGTCGATGTTCAAGGTGGAACCACACAGGCTGGGCCCTTTCAACCTCTTTATATGTAAAATGGGGGTAAAAAAATCAATAAGATATATTTAAAAATATAAAAAATAAAGTGAGCACTAGAGCTAGTGGGGTGCCTCGGTTGGTTGGAGCATTGACCTCCTTACTCCTCCTCACCCCCATCCCCTTGCCCCCGCCCATATACAAAAAGGTTACAGGTTCAATTCCGGATCAGGGCACATTAGGAGGCAACACAATGTTTCTCTCTCACATCAATGTTTCTCTCCCTCTCCCTCCCCACCCCCCTTTCCTCTCACTTTCTCTGAAATCAATTTAAAAAACAAACAAACCATATTCTGGGCGAGAATTTAAAAAATGATGAGCACTTGATAAAAATTTGGCGGGGGGGGGGGATTGGGAAGACAGAAAGAAAGTCCAAAGTATGACTTTTTAGAACACATCCAACTTTCCCCCTTCCTTCCCCACTTCTACCTCTGTCTTCCTCTTCATTTTCTTTCTTCTGCCCTGGGATGGTGATTTTTATTTACAAATGTGTGTTAGCCACCTGCTCTGGGCAAAGCCCTTGGCCAGGCAGGAGAGATGGGGAACAAAGGGAGAGGAGAGCAGAAAGACACACTGTGGAGAGAACCTCTCCCTCAGAGCTCTCAGCGTCCTGTAGACACTGAGCCCATACCCAGGCGTGGTGCACCAGTGTAATTAAACTGGTTGTTTAAAATTTTAAGTATTTACATTCTTTTTTTAAAAAAACATTACTATCTAGTTGTTTTTAAAAAAATTTATTTTATTGATTTTTTTATAGAGAGGAAGGGAGAAGGATAGAGAGAGCTAGAAACATCAATGAGAGAGAAACATCTACCAGCTGCCTCCTGCACACCCCCCACCGGGGATGCGCCCGCAACAAAGGTACATGCCCTTGACCGGAATCGAACCTGGGACTTTCAGTCCATAGGCCGACACTCTATCCACTGAGCCAAACTGGTCTTGGCAGTATTTACATTCTGGCTGCTCACTAGCCCCCTCTTTAAAGCCCCTCCATGCTTCATTGCAGGGCATGTCTTGAGCCTGCTCCAGCTCCAACACTCATTCTGATGGGCCAGTGCCTGCCCTGAATTTCAATATTACACACACACACACACACACACACACACACACACACACCACAGCAGATTGGCTGGGCTCCACACAGAATGTGCTGAAAGGAACAGAGAGAGCAGCCTGTAGGCTGAGTTCACACTCCCAGTGATGGCTTTGAAATTTAGATGGAGCCTGGTTTTTTTTTCCCCAGAAGCAGCAGTGCGTCCTCCTTAGGGCAGGCACACCAGAGGCTGGTGCAGTGCTGGCTGTATGCCCAGTTTCTGATGGGACACGGGGCATCCAGAACCCTCTCAGAAAGCACTCCACTCCTGTTGGCCCTTGAGAATTAGGGCCCAGTAGCCTCCTAATGCCCCCTTCCTGGAAAAACCCCGGTATCATTCATCATTCCTGGGTTTTACGTTCTTAATGAAACTTACTCTGATTGACTTAAGGGGAAGTGACTTTGCTGGAAGGATAGTGCGTCCTCACAGGGTCCACAGGAAGGCTGGAGAAAAGGCTCAGAATAAGGCAGGAGCCCGGACAGTTCTCTACCACGGAGTTCCCTGCCCAGGGCTCCCATTTGGAGTGGAGCTCCCACCATATTTAGGTCTTTCCTTTGCTCTACTTGATGCAGGCCTTTCGGAAGTCTGGGGACTCGATGGTTCAGTCTGCAACCCACTGGGGTCGTGGCTTCTCACAGGAAAAATTTCAAACTGAACCAGCATGGAGTTTAAAAGAAAAGTGAGTTCGTTAGTGAAGCAGTGAGACAGAGAATGTAGACAGAGCAGTCCCGCTTTAGCAGAATTTGCTTCCTTTATCGAGGTTCATTTACTTGGGGCTGGGGTGAGGGTGGGGGGTTAGGGTATTCAATAAGGGGGAGGAATATTCAGGATCTTTTCAGGAAAGGAGTGGAGATTTCTCAGAGGAGTTCTGGTGAGGAAGGGGGTCTTACTATCTTCTTGACATTTCTGCAGTTGCTTCTCTATATTCCCTATTTCATACTCAATAGTCAATTTCCCAGGAAAGAATCTGATTGGCTCAGCCTGGATCACATGATTGTACATTGTACCACATATGGCAAGCCCCTGATTAACAGCTCTACACACGAGAAAGAGGCAATTCTTGAGAAGGAAATTAGGGTGCTTTACCAAGAGAAGAAGTGGATTCTGGGTGGTGAGAAATGACCCCCTCTAATCACCAGAATCCCAATTCTAGGTCACAGTTCAGTGAACTTTAGCCCCCAGGGATTAGACCCAGACAGAACTAGATCCCCATCCCAAAAGTACTATAAACCTCCTAGGGGCCACCAGATCTATTCAGTCAGCCCTAGTTCCTTAGGATTTGGGGCTCCTACCACCTGGGGAAAACAGTGGAACACAAACATCTGAGAGAGCCATAAATAACTTTAACCTGAAGTAGACAGTCTACTCTAAGAAGTCCTCCCTCCCTCCCTTTCTCCTTCCTTCCCTCCCTCCCTCCTTCTCTTCCTCCCTTTCTCCCACCTTCCCTCCCTCTCTCCTTTCTTTTTTTCTCCTTTCCCTTCCTTCCTTCCTTCCTTCCATCCTCAATCCCTTTCATGGCCCACGGGCCATGTGCTAGTAGACAATTGATAAGCATTTGATGTAAACAATGCTGACTTCCCTTGAGAAGATGTGCTAATGGAGATGGGGTGGGACCTGATACTGATATGATTCTAATGTCACTGCTCCAGCATCACAGCTATGAAGAGCTGATCCCCAGGAATGGGGACCTGCAAATGGTTTGGAAAGTTCAGTGTCAGTGTTTTAAAGTGCCACTAGATAGGGAAATGAGTTATGATATTTTCACTTGTCATGCCAGAATATCCTCCAGAAAAGCAAAAAGGGGAAATTCCAGGGATGCTCCTGGGCTTTCAAACTTTAGTATTTAGTATTTGTTAGGCTTTAAAATATACATATATGCATTTTTAAACAAAAGAATAATATAACTAGTCTTGGTTTGGGCCAACACAGATTTTATTCATCTCTTTATTACCCTCTTCCTCCTGTCCTCTGTGAACATTAAAAAGCAACAACCTAAACATCAGAGCAAATGTTTACATACTGGGTAAGTTAACAAAAGTGGGGTTTCCTGAGGGACTGTAGTTTTTAGCGTATGTTTCTTTAAATCAAATCACTTTTTTATTAAAGTGTATTTATTTGTAGAGAAACACAAATAGCATTTGTTAATCTAAAAATAAAAAGGCCTTGACCTAGCCAGTTTGGCTTAGTGGATAGAGCATTGGCTTGCGGACCAAAGGGTCCTGGGTTGGATTCGGTCAAGGGCATGTACCTCCCTTGCAGGCTCCACCCCGGTTCTGGTCAGGGCGTATGCAGGAGGCAACCAATCGATTTGTTTTTCTCACATTGGTGTTTCTCTGTCTTTCCCTCTCTTCCACTCTCCCTAAAAATCAATGGAAAAATATCCTCGGGTGTGGGTTAACAAAACAAAAATGTTTGGATCACCCTGGGGGGGTGGGGGGGAAATCCTTTCAAAGTGTGAGAGACAAAAAAGGGTTTGAGATCAATAAGAATAACTATTCAGCCCTGGCCAGTGCTTCTCACTGGTTAGAGCACGTGTGTCAAACACAAGGCCAGAGGGCCAAATCCGTCCCTCCAGGCCTTGCAATGTGGCCCGCACCACGCTGTCATCACTGCACTCCGCTGCGTTTCCATCACAATGACAGTTTATGACTGTTCAGTAAACCATTCGGCCCTCTATTTAGGCTGGATTTTAGATTTTGGCCCCTTCTCTGATTGAGTTCGACACCCCTAGGTTAGAACATAGGACAGTGCACTAAAAGATCTCAGATTCAATTCCCAATCAAGGGCACGTACCTGGGCTTCCAGTTTGCTCACAGACCCTGGTTGGAAGGAGTGTGGAAGGCAACCAGTTGATGTGTCTCTCTCACATTGGTATTTCTCTCTCTCTCTCTCTCTCTCTCCTCGCCTCTCCCTTCTTCCCTCAACCCTCCCTTCCTTCTTCCCTTCCACTCTCTCTGAAAAGCAATGGAAAAAATATCCTTGGCTGAGGATTAACAAACAAACAAACAGAATAGCTATTCTGAAATCATTGATTCAGGCAGAAGCCCAAATAATGTTCTGATTAAGAAACAAAGGTGATGTATATTTATGAGAAAGGGAAAGGGAACAATTAATCAATAGAAAAAAGGCATTTCTCTTGGTTCAGATAACATAGTAATGCTCATTCCAAACAATGTTTTAATTTTCACTCCAGTAGTCATTTGTCCAATAGCCATAATAAATGCTTTCTTGTTGTCTTTGCAAACAGTATTTTTGGGACACAAGGTTGCTTAGGCTCTGTCCAAAGGTTATTTTGCCCTGTTTTAACATTCCATGAGGTCTAAAATATACCAGACTTTTTCTCTGCCATGGCAGTTCTGGCTCCATTTTAAAGTGTTTTTTGTTGATATTATTGTTTACACATTGTACTAAGTGGAAAACCCCTACACTTATTGGAGTAAATATATACCAACTAAATTAAATAACTATTATGCAAATATTACCTAAAGTCATCCTGAATCTGTGGCAACTGAGATGGATTTTTTTGTTTGTTTGTTTGTTAATCCTCAGCCAAGGATATTTTTCCATTGAGAGAGTGGAAGGAAGGGAGGGGAAAGGGAGAGAGAGAGAAACATTGATGTTAGAGAGACACATCGATTGTTTGCCTCCTGCACAGGCCCCAACCTGGGTCAGGGAACAAACCTACAACCCAGATACCTGTCCTTGCACTGGGGATGGGGAGAGGGTGGGATGGTGTTCCTCAGTCTGGCCTGCACCCTCTCACAGTCTGGGACTCCTTGGGGGATGTCCACCTGCCGTCTTAAGCCCAATCCCTAGGCCCTTAGGTTATTATTTGGGCTTCTGCCTAGGGTAGGGGTGTCGAACTCAATCAGAGAAGGGGCCAAAATCTAAAATCCAGCCTAAATCGCAGGCCGAATGGTTTACTGAACAGTCATAAACTGTCATTGTGATGGAAACGCAGCGGAGTGCAGTGATGACAGAGCAGTGCGGGCCACATTGCAAGGCCTGGCGGGACGGATTTGGCCCGCGGGCCTTGTGTTTGACACATGTGGGGGGATAGGGCCTAAGCCAGCAGTCAGATATCCCTTTCACGGTCTGGGGTCTAGCAGTCTGAACCCCTCACTCCTTGCCACCCATCTACAGCGGAGGTGGGAGAAGCTCCCGCCAGTGCACCTGTGTTCACTAGCCATGAGCCCGGCTTCTGACTGACCACCAAGGGGCACTACTACATTGAGCATCTGCCCCCTGGTGGTCAGTGTGCATCATAGCAACCTGTTGGTCTGCCATTTGGTTGATTTGCATATTATGCTTTTATTATATAGGATGAAGATTCTGGGCCCCACCTAAAGAACTACTAAAAAGATAAGAGAAGGATCCTAGGCAGAGGAAACAGCACATGAGCAAAGACTTAGTGAAAGAAAAGTGCAAATTATGGTCAAGGACATGAATCTTTCAGCCTGGCCAATACATGGGGTTTGTTTCCAAGAGTAGAGGGATGGACAAGGGTGCTAGGGTAGGCTAGTGGGTCCAGGTCTAGGGCCCTGGAAACACTGGGGCTAGCTGGAGGCTCTCTCCCCCTCTGCACTACAGATGCTTGGGGCTGGATAATTCCTTGTTGTGGAGTCGGTCCTGTGCACTGGAGGATGTGTAGCAGTATCCATTGTCACTATTCACTAAATGCCACTAGCACCTGTCTCCCGAGCTGTAACAACCAACAATGTCACCCAACACTGCCAAGTGTCTCTTGAGGGACAAAATCACTCCCAGTTGAGAACCACTGAGTTTGGGGGAATAGTTTCAATTCCCTGTTCAGCTGTTTGCTCTCTTGGCCTTTGAGTTAGGCAGAATTAGTAAGCAGCACCCAACAGTGCAATACATAGCAGCTTAACCAAATAAACTCTTTTCCACTTTCACTTAACAGAAACCCAGAGGCAGGCCTTCCCCAGCTGGTACCATCACATTTCTGCAGCATTGCCCGGCACCCAGCGCCTCTTTTCCTCCTTATACACGGGCTCCTGAAGTGGTTGCGCCACCTCCAACATCTCACCTGCCTTCCTGACACAAAGAAGGAGACCGGCATGTGCCAAGTGAAAAGGCCCCATCTTAAAAAAAAAAAAATAAATAAAAAAAAAAAAAAAAAAAATATATATATATATATATATATATATATATATATATATATATATATATTATTGATTTCAGAGAGAAAGGGAGAGGGAGAGACAGAGAGAAACATCAATGATGAGAGAGAATCATTGATCAGCTGCCTCCCAAATGCCCCACACTGAGGACTGAGCCATAACCCAGGCATGTGCCCTGACTGGGAATCGAACTGTGATCTCCTGCTGCATAGGTCGATGCTCAACCACTGAGCCATGCCAGCTGGACGCAATGGGCCCACCTTTTAAAGAACTTCCCCATAAGCCCTACCCAGCAATTTCTGCTTATATCTCACTGGCCTGTGTCACATGGCCATTCCTAGCTGCAAAGGAGTCTAAGAAATGCAATCTGTGCCGAAACTGGTTTGGCTCAGTGGTAGAGCATCGGCCTGCAGACTGAAAGGTCCCGAGTTTGATTCCGGTCAAGGGCATGTGCCTTGGTAGCGGGCACATCCCTGGTGGGGGGTGTGCAGGAGGCAGCTGGTCGATGTTTCTCTCTCATCGACATTTCTAGCTCTCTATCTCTCTCCCTTCCTCTCTGTAAAAAATCAATAAAATATATATTTTTTAAAAAATTTTTAAAAAAGAAATGCAATCTGTTAATCTGGCCACATTGCCATCCTAGACTCGGTGGGGATTCTGAAGCAAGAAAAAAGAAGGGGGGGGGGGGGCGGAGAAGGGCTTTGAGAAGTCCGTTGTGAGTCTCTGCTCTTAACTTTGGTTTCTAGGTACAGCGACAAGCTCAGCAGCCTCTCACCAGTAATTTACCAGAAGAAGCCAGACAGATCTCCCAGGCGGCAATAAAATTTGTTTGTGCAAATTTCCCTAGTGAATTCCCCCAAGGGGCTTATTTCTGCCTGCTGGTAGATTCTTTAAACCAGGATCAAGTATTTAGACTGTATTCCTGGCAGTAAATAAATTATATCACATATCAAGCAGTTGAAAAGCAAGACTTTTAGGAGGCATATGTCCCTCTTCCCTTCCCAACCTCACCTTCCATTCCCCTGGAATCCACACTGGGCCAGTGTAGAAGCCAGTCATCCACATAGCAAGAGTTCCATTAAACATCTCCTCTCCACACTTGTTACAAAGCCGAAAATGCCACTGTTAGGCCCTCATTCCTTTGTGTCAGGCAATTCTCTGCCAAGGTGCCTCTTAAAATGCCAGTCCCCTAGGGCAGAAATGAAAGATGATTACATCTCTACCACCTTAGTGTTGTCCTAGTTCACCAGCCCTCTCCCCCTTTGGGATTCCTGAGCAGCGTTGGCCACTGAAACATGTGAGGTGGAAAGAGGCAAGGGATGCAGAGAGAGAGAGACAGACAGACAGACAGACAGACAGACTATCTGTCTGGAAAGAAGTGGAGCACCCAGCTGGCTCACCTCCATGACTGTAAAGCCACAGTCACAACCGGGACATTGGCTGGAGATATCAACAAACACTGCTGGTACGTTTGGATCCAGTAGATGGCAACCCCGTGACCTTTAAGTTGACTTTGCCTCCCTTTCTCTCCCCACCCACACTTCTCAACCTGAAGACTAAAAATCTGGCTTTCCTGTAATTTGCTTTGACATTAATTCAGGGAATAATACTACTAGCAAGAGATAGACACCAAGGATGGGAGGTGAGGAAACAAACATTCCCCAGGAGCATTCACCTCAAAGCAACAGATAAGGATGACGCAGTCGTGTACCATTTCTTGCCACACACCACCTGGGCTTTCCAGGGAGACAGTGTTGACCTAGATCAGGGCTGCAGACTGGCAGACTTCTGCAGTGCCACCCTCAGATTGGGCAAAGAGGTTCCTGTTCTAGACCCCCCATCTTACAGGCGCTGGCAGTGGCCCTCCTCCTACTATACCCCTTCCCATGGGGCAAGGAGTCCTTAGAACCAGGGGTACATGCCCACCCAAAGCCTCACACACTCAGGACACCAAAAACCCCTGTCCAAGTGGCCCTGAGCTGGCTCCTAGGAGCCGTAGTCCCCTTTCTCCTTCTCCGAGGTAGACCAGACTACTGGTATGTCCACCCATGGACCCAAGGGGTGGCCCAGGGATGGTTGGCTCTGCGGGAGAGTGTGCATGGACCCCCATTTTGCAGGCTGATTGTTTACCAATGTAAACACAAGGAGGAGCCAGGGAGAAGACAAGAAGAGGACAGGCTGAAGTCTGGGGCTATTTCTCTCTCTGATAGTACAACATTCTGAAGCATGGAAGAATTCTAAATTCAAAACCTGCCTTCCAGGTTGTTAGGAAGATGCTAGAGGCCCAGTGCATGAAATTTGTGCACAGATAGAGTCCCTATGCCTGGCCAGAGATCAGGGCTGATTGGGGCCTTCTGGCTGCCTGCCAGGGCCTTCCTTCATTCCTTGCCAGTCCCTGGTGGTCAGCACACGTCATAGTGAGCAATCAAACTCCTGGTCTCCCAGGAGTAGAACTCCAGAGGGGAAACTTTGCATATTAGCCTTTTATGTATATAGATATCTTTCAAGGTAGCAGAAAATAGTATATTTTGTTTAAAATATTTAATACATTTTGTAAGCTTCATTTATAATGTGCAAACATTTAGATATATGGTATTTGGCCTTTGTTTGTATTCTTGCCCCAGTTCCTGCAAATTTTAGGGGTAAACCTACTCTACAAATATATTTTGTTTGGTTTGCAGAGTGTTTTAGAAGTTGGAGGATTTCATGCAGAAATTCTAATTTGGGCTTTTCTTGACAAATGAAAGGTATGGTTACACTGGGCCTGGATTCCACATGGCAATAAGGGACAGCTGCTTGCTTTAGAAAGATAACCGCTCACTCCTCAGTTTGCCACACTCCCCACCACTCCAAATTGTCCTAGGACTAGTGAGCCTCGTGTATTTACAGTGCCTGCCTGGGCCCTAGAGACATTTGAGTGTAAGTCAATGGCCCATCAGCAGGAGGGAGCTATTCCTGTCATGAGTAAGGAGGCTAGGACAGAACCTGGTGGGTGGGTCATCCATAGCAAAACTCTGGATGTTGAAGTCTATTCGTAACGGCCCCTCCAATTCCCCTGTGTGTAGATGAAATCAGCATTAGCACTTACCCTAGGCTCAGCCCTCTGCTGGCTCTACCAGGCTGATCAGAAAGGAGAAGTAGAACTGCCTGGTGTCATTAGAAAGTGGAGACTAAAAGGGGAAGAGAAGTCCTTGCTGAGAGATGGGAATAGCACACGTGAGTTCTGGCCCTTAATGTCATTCAGAAGATGCTCAGCCTAGGTCATGTGTCTTTTGTGGGGGTTTCTGGGGGGAAATCACAGTTCGAGAGCAGGGGTGGGGAGAAAAATCTCTGATTGGAAGCAAGTCTGCCCCAGCCTCCCGAGAGGCCAGGCCCTGGCAGGGCTAGCTGTAGAGAAAGGAGAGCCTAGCCGAAACCGGTTTGGCTCAGTGGTAGAGCGTCAGTCTGCGGACTGAAAGGTCCCAGGTTCGATTCCCGTCAAGGGCATGTGCCTTGGTTGTGGGCACATCCCCAGTAGGGATGTGCAAGAGGCAGATGGTCGATGTTTCTCTCTCATCGACATTTCTAGCTCTCTATCTCTCTCCCTTCCTCTCTGTAAAAAATCAATAAAATATATTTAATAAAAAAAAAGAAGAAAAAAAGAAATAACAAAAAAAAGAGAGAGAGAGAGAAAGAGAAAGAGAGAGAGAGAGGGAGGGAGAAAGCAGAGCCTAAAGTTCTAGTTCTTAAGACTGTGAAAAACAAAAACAAAAACAAATTATTTTTGCTGCATGCAACATCTGAGGTGACCACTGGCTTCTTTGATCTGCATATGAACATAGGGAAAGAGCCACCTGGTTAGTTACCGAAACCAGGCCCTGAGGGAAATGGATGGGAGAGATCCTGCTTGTCACAGCCCTTCATCACACACCCTCTTCTACACTGAGTCCATTAACTGGGAGAAGGACCCCATTCACCAAGTTTTGTTGGGAGACCAATGGCTAAAATGCCAGATTCTGCATTGGAAGCAATGCTGATCCCTGGGGTAGGTCTTCTGGGCTGTCTCCCACAGGCTCTGAGCCCAGTTCCCCACACTGGGCATCCCTGGGCATCAGCTTTGGGGATGAGGGGCCCAACAGTGGCAATGTGCCTTCGAAGGTCCTTGAATTGGACTCCTCCCATAGATACGCCACACGCAGGTCCGCGTCTCCAGGCCTCTGCCGAGGTTAGTGATAATCACACCAGCCCAGAGATTTTCAACCTCTCTCATCCCATAAACTAATTACTAAAAGTCTGTGGCACAACAGAAAATATCTGACAAAAACAAAAACAAAAAAACAAAAACAAACACCCACCAGGTATAATTTTCATGCATTCACACCAGATGGCTATTGTTGTGTTGGCTGTTGTCATTTTTTTATTTGACAATCTAAGGGAAAAGAGGTCGTCGCCCCTGACTGAATAGTCAGGGATTGCATGTTTTAAAAATTCTCATGGCACACCGGTTGAAAATCATTCCACTAGCTTAACGCTGGCATCATTCCATGAGGCAGGGAGATTTGGGCAGGAGAGGGTCTAGAGTTGAGACCTTGCCTCCAACCAACCAGAACTGTTGATCCTGGTTGAGGAGGTTCTGGCACAGGAACCCCCCGCCCTGCTCCCCTCGTTTCCATCTGGTCACCACATCCCAGACAGCGGCCGGCAGGGAGACAGCGGGCAGTGGCCGTGCCTTTGAAGGATCAAGGGATGAGACAGAGGGTAGCTGCTGAAGGGGCTGAATCAGGCGCCTCCCTGTGGGTTTTGTCCCCAGCTGGCTCAGCAGGGGCTGTGTGGGGGTCCCTGCCATTGCTCTTGGGCAGGGGTGTGGAGCATGCAGGCCAGTGGTCACTTGGCCTGGAGGTCTCTGAGGAGCTGGGGGACACTGGAGCAGGGGAACTGGAGCACACTGGTTTCAGGCTCAGTCAATACAGTGAATTTGAAGTTCTGAAGGCAACCCTGTGTTACCCTCCAACTGTGCTCAAAGCGGGGGCCTGCGGAGCCTCATGGAGGCAGGCCAGCGTGTGCTCTGTCACGGCTCCGGGGGAGGGCTTCAGCAGGAACGTGTCTGTGACCCTAAGCCACATGTTGCCCAGGAAGGCATGAGGAAAGCACTGCCTTCCATGAGGGGTTGCCCTTGTGTTACCGGGGGCTGGCACCGTGATGGCACACCGCACAGCCAGGGCAGGCTGCTGGACGGAGCCGAGGAAGTGTCATCGTGTGGATGGGTGGGATGGGGGAGCATCGACCGGAATGACGGTTGCTATGAATGGCATCTTGCCCTCGTCCTTCTTCGTGATGAAAGAATGACCCACTGACAATCTAGAAAGCTTGGGGCCAGGAGGAAGGGAAGGGGAGGCGCTGGGGAGGTGATGTGGGGAGGAAAATCAAGAAGATGGCCTGAGGGAGGATGGAAGAGTCTTTGAAAACCCCAGCTCACCCAGTAGGTTAACACAGTGGAAAAGGAGAGATCGTAGCGGGGTCTCCAGAGCTTTAAGGGCTCTGAAGGCCAAGAACCAAAAAAGGCCCCAGCCCCACAGAGTTTAAGGTTTGCAGGGAAACAGCCTTGCCAAACGGGTTTCTTTTTTAAGACATTTATTTAGAAAAATAACCTTTCCCTGCTTCCTCTCTCTTGTGCTGTGGTGCTTGTGCGTCGTACCCGGGACAGCTCTGGGTTGGGCCTCCCACCCAGCATGGGTGTCCAGCACGCGCTGAGGGGCTGCCACCCCGCCAGGAGGCCTCACCCACTTCCTGCTCCAGTCCTGGGTTCAGTCCTTGTCAAGGCCCCTGCCTCCGCATCTCCAGGTGGAGAGAGGCCTCTGGGGGACGAGGGCCACCTGGCCACAGTCTGTGTGTCCCTCCTGAGGCCTGCGGAGCAGCCGGGGCCTGGGGGTGTCGGCTCTGCTCTCCCCCCATCTCTGGACAAGCTCAGGGCTGGAAGCGCGGGGAGCTGACGTGAGGCTGGTGGAAGGCGTGGGCGCTATACACCACCTCGGGGGGCGAGGGCGCGCTGGCGGCCAGCACGGAGCACAGGGGCTCGTGGCTGCTGAGCACCGACGTGAAGTACTTCATCTCCTCTGTGAGCTGCTTGATCTCCTTGCGCAGAGCGGTGTTCTGTTTCTCCAGGTCTTCACTCTCCTGCGGAGAGGGGAGAGATCAGCACTGGACATTAATGTCGGGCCAGGCCCCAAGGTGTGAGGTGTGGGGAACTGTCAGGAGGAGCCAGATTCGATTGACAGGCACATCCGTGGGGCAGGGCATCGGGGAATTTGCACATGTGTGTGGGTGCACGTTTGTGCATATGTTTGTAGTGTGCTGTATGTGTGTATTGTATTGTATAAGCACGTGTGTATATAGTATGTGCATGTGTATGCATAGGTATCAGGTTGAACCTCTTGAAGTTGCTGATAATTGTCTGTTTTGACCTATAAGAATGGCAGTTTCATATGGTTCCAGCCAAGTAGGGGGTGTATGTGTGAAGGTGCATGTGAATTTGGGTGTGAGTGTGCTCCTTTGTGCATATATGTACATGGATCTCTACGAGTGTGCATATGGGTTGAGAGTGGCAAGTGTATGTCAATGGAAACCGGCTGGCAGGCCAGAGCCTGAAAAAGTGGAAAAGAGTTCATGAGAACAGCTGATGCTGATTTCACTCTTTTTCACTCTCTGTTATACTGTACTAGTAGCTCTGTGCACGAATCCGTGCGCCAGTAGCTCTCGGCCGCCCTCCTGTAGCTCCCCCTTCCCTTACCCGTCCCCACCTCATAGCTTGCTGCCCTGCCCCCTCCTGTAGCTCTCCGCCACCCCCTTGTAGTTCATGCCCCACCCTCCAGCAGATCCGTAATCCAATCACATTGTGCGGTCAGTCGTTACACCTCATGGCATAATGGTAATTAGCATATTCCTCTCTTATTATATAGGGTTTTTTTCCAAGAGGTCCCAGTATTTGCATTTAGTCTTATTGATGGGGAATATAAGACATTTGGGGCGGGGGGGGGGGGGGGGGGGAGTCTTAGCAATCTGAATCCGTGCCAGTAACCTAATGTACATTCTTGATAGCCTATAATTAAGTCACTGCCCCTTTCTTAACAATCTGGTCCAGCAAGACCTGTTTTCCTAATGATTCCCAGTTTACAAAGGGGCCATAGACAAAGAATGTAGCAGCTTAGCTGGAGGGAGGTCACTAGCACCAGCCAGGCCAGGCATTTACTAGTAGACACGACCTACCGTCTCCATGCTAGTGGACTCAGGAGGGGCTGTGGGAGCCCACCACAACAGCCTGGTTGTTAGGAAACAAAGAAACCGAAGGGCATAAGGGGAAAGCTTCCTCCATAGCCACTCACTCAGGATCTGGAGAACTGACGCCCTGAGCCCCTGTATAATAAATCTGAAAATAAGTGGGTTTACCCTGAGTCTCTGAGTACCCTCCCATGTATTTTTCGGTTGTGAATGGTAATCCCTGGTGAACTGTCAGTTTCACCCAGGCTATTGAATGGCCACTATTCACCGTGTTCGTTTTTGCTCAGTTCTGCTCACCCAAAGCCTGTTACACAGCATTCTGGGTGTGCCCCACGCCCCTGTGGTTCCTTTTTTCCAGGAACACCTTTCCCCTGTTGCTCAGATGGACCATCAGATACGTGCTGATCAGGAAAACTCAGGATAAAGAGTGCTGCTTACTGATCACATTATTAATTAATCAACAGTGACACTCTGGAATTAGCATTTGCTGGAAAACAATCCCACCTTCAGAAAACTCAGGGGAAATTTCATTTCCAATGTGATTTTTGCAGGTCACAAACCTTGATTCAGTGAAACAGACCCCTCCCATTACATTGGTGCCCGCAGAGGAAGGGGAAGTGGCACCGAAGATGCAAATAAATTGTAATTTCAGTTAAAAAAGCAAACTAATATTGGGCATCGAGGCCTTATCGTGCTAGTTTTGTGTGATTTGGGTCAGCATTTTCCAAACCTACCATGTCATTAGAATTAATTAGAGGGCTTGTGAAAAATATAGTTTCAGGTGCTTCCTGGAAATCTCGAGGTTTAAACTCAGAGGGTTTGAGGCTTGAGGTGAATTCAGGAAATCTGACTTTTTAAAAAAGACATTATTTTTTTTTTTTAACTTATTGATTTGAGAGAGAGGAAGGCGGGGGGGGGGGGGGGGAGAGAAAGAGAGACAGACAGAAAGACAGACAGATATAGTTTGTTGTTCCACTTGTTTTTACTATCATTTGCTGATTCTTGTATGTGCCCTGACCAGAGATCAAATATGCAAATATTGGGAAGACACTCCAAACAACTGATCTACCCAGCCAGGGCTAGGAAATCTGAGTTTTAAGAAATGCCCTAGCCGAAACCGGTTTGGCTCAGTGGATAGAGCGTCGGTCTGCAGACTGAAGGGTCCCAGGTTTGATTCCGGTGAAGGGCATGTACATTGATTGCGGGCACATCACGGTGGGGGGTGTGCAGGAGGCAGCTGGTCTGAGTTTCTCTCTCATTGACATTTCTGGCTCTCTATCTCTCTCCTTTCCTCTCTGTGGAAAATCAATAAAATATATTTTTAAAAAATAATAAAAAATATATACATTAAAAAAAAAGAAGTGCCCTATGTCATTCTAATAATCAAAGTTTGAAAATACCAGTTAAATGTGATATCAAACTTGTTTTAATTATTCAAGCACATATGAAGTACCTGCACACAGTACATATGAATTCAAATGTTTGTTGACTGATTGGCTGCTGGACTAGAAGTTAACTCAAAATCATGATGGGCAATGGGGAGAGGTAAGATTACTTGACACTGAAAGCTTGCCTTCAATAACACACTGGGAGCATGAGCTGCAGTCTGGTGAACGAGCTAGCTACATGGCTAACTGCCCTCACCCTGCGCCTGGCACCTGCCATTCATAATCGGCGGACGTGATCATGCACAGCTTCAGCCTGGCATTTCCGGTGGGTGGCTCTGAGCTAGAAAATGTGCCTAGGTAAGGACAAAGGAAACCCCTATTTCTAAAGTGGGGTGGGGAGTGGGGTGGGATGCCAAGAGCCAGAGCCCCTGGCTGCTGCTCCTGCAAGGTGTGGCTGGATTACCATTTGAGTGGTTGGTTCCCAGGCACGTCCCAGAGGCAGGGCACCCCCTCTTTCCCGAAAGGGAAGACAAAACAGCACGTAGACCCGGAGGGGTGGAGGGGGTGTTGGTAAGACGGGAACTGGGGGGCCTGGAGCGCTGGTCCCTTCCTCTAGCCCTTTTCCTCGCCCCCTCTGAGAGTTTCCACTGGTGACAACACTTACTGTAAGTTCTGTGCTCCGAAGAGCCTGGGCAAACCCCAGGCGGCAGGGCGGGGCAGGGTAGGCGGCGCGGGGACCCGCTGCGGCGCCCTGACCTCCTCCCCGCCCAGAGGCAGGCCCAGCTTTCCGGAAGTCAAGCAGGTTCCTCTGAGCTCCGAGGAGCCTGCTGGGTGGGCTGAGCTCCCCCAGCTTTCTCCTCTCCCTCTCCCTTCCCCGCGGGCTTGCAGGCCCCAGAGCTCTGGGAGGGGGCTGCTAACCACTGCCGCCTCTAACCAGAAAGCCACCTCCTAAGACAGCAAACTTGCCTATGCCTTGGGGAGCAAGACTGCTTCCTGCTGTCCTCCCTCTCCCCCCTCCCTCCCCCACCGCCCACCCCAGAAACCAGCGCTGCCAGCCCAGGGGCCACGGAGACGCGCACAAGAGGAAGAGTTTGACTTCCCTTGCGGGAGGAAGCGGCTGATCTGGGCTTCCTCCCTCCACCTCCCCACCTCCCACTGCTCCATCCACTCTGACCCTCGCTGGGGCAGTCATGCCCTGGGCAGGGCTCACAAAGGGGCATCTGGCAAACATGGTCGTGGGAGTAAGCAGTTTACTCTCCTCCCTCTCCCTCTCCCTCTCCCTCTCCCTCTCCCTCTCCCTCTCCCTCTCCCTCTGCCTGCCCAGTGCGAGCTGGAAACTTAGAACCCAGGGAGGGGGGGAGAGGAGAGGAATATTTGGGAGGTAAATTTCCATTTTACTTATAGGCATGTCTTCTGCGACCGTGGGGGAGGGGTGGGCCTGCATTGGTCCTCCGTGTAACCTGCTTTCTGCTTTTCCGAATTCATGTAGGCCCTTCGGGTTCCTCACAATAATTCTCCAAGGTGGGTATGGAAGGCCAGCTAGGATTATTATCCCCACCTTACAGATGAGGTCCACTGAGCCCTGGGACAAACCTACTCCTCCCTCCCCCCAAAATGACTGTGGCAGCAGCTGCTGGGAAAGGGGACCAAAGGATTGACCTCAAGACACTTAGCTTCTAAGAACTCTGAATGGGTGATTGGTCCAAAGCCCCATAACCACAAAGGAGGAGAGCAGGGCTCCCCACAGCTCAGCCCTGGGCACTCTGTAACGCCCCCAACAGATTCTCCAGAGAGATTGGTGACTCCGTTGACTGAACGTCTAGGGATTACTCAGAAGTCCTTGGCTGCCCTAGAGACTCCCAAGAGGAAAGTGAGTCTTGATTTGTGATCCTTAAGCAGCACAGGACAGGATCCCTGAGTCGCCCACACTCATCCAATCACCGAGCTGGGCATCTGCCTCCTGCCCTGTGCTGGGAGGGAATCTCCGGTCCAGCTATTCTGCTAGAGGGCTAACTAACTCCATGCAACAGTGGGCTCCATCCGTGCATGGTAACTGGGGCCGGGGGTCCTGGATCTTGATCCTGGTTGGGTGACCCTAACTGAGCCCATTACCTCACTTTGGAACAGGAAGACTGGACCAAAACAATGAGTCTCAACCTTGGACACACTGGGATCAGTGGGACCTCGTGTGGAGCTTTAACAATACGGATGCTTGCCTCTGATATAATCAGCCTGGGGTGCAGCCC
The DNA here is from genome assembly GCF_014108245.1 of Pipistrellus kuhlii. Classification (NCBI taxonomy): domain Eukaryota; kingdom Metazoa; phylum Chordata; class Mammalia; order Chiroptera; family Vespertilionidae; genus Pipistrellus; species Pipistrellus kuhlii. The sequence continues at coordinate 11,290,938 of NW_023425404.1, forward strand.
GGGCACTGCATTATTGAAGCTCCTCAACGGATTCTAATTCAAGTGCACTGAATGTTAAAAAAACACAGGATCAGAAGATGCCAGAGCCCTCTTCAACTCTCCAATATTTCAGATCCCAAATTGACTACCTGAGTGTATTACTGTAGCAAACTAGAGCTTCTAATTCCCACTTGTTGAGAAGGTGTGTGTGTGTGTGTGTGTGTGTGTGTGTTAGGGACAGAGGTATGAAAAATCAATTTATATTAGAAAGATTAGTAGGAACCAAAGTTTTAAAAGAATAATGCAGCATGACTTAATAACATTTATTGAATGCTACCATGTGCCAATCACTCTTTTAAAGTACCTTACAGTTATCATCATGTTTAATCTTTGCAACAACCTAATATGGTTAATAACATCATTGTGCAGAAGAAGAGCGTGTAAGGCACAGAGAAGTTAAGCAACTTGTTCGAGGTCACACAGCTTAAAAGTTGCAGCAACAGTATTTGCATTGAGGCAGTCTGCTTCAGAGGAGCCCACCACCCTCTCTTGCCTTTGAAGTCTGTTTAAATCTTACTGATGATTATCTCCCGTAAGGCCTCATCCCCGTTGTATTTCCAGTTTAATCTTCCCTCTTTTCCGACCTCATGCAAATCCAAATGCTAATGTTCACCATTCACCCTCACCTGTGGGCTTACTTGTTGCCACTCCTATCATGAACCACAAGCAGCTTGGGGGTGGCTTCGTGGGGGTGTGGGAACATTCTGGGGAATTCCCTCCTGGAGGGGCCAAGGAGGGGGTCACTCGAAGAGCTCTTGAATGACGGGGGAATCCCCAGGCAGGTCCCTTACCACAGGGAAGCCAGCTGAGACCAAGGCTAAGGACAGGCTCTCGCCCAAAGCTCTGGCAGGGACTCTCCAGGCATTCCGGGCAGGGCTTGGGCTCCTTCCTGCCAGTGCTGGTTGAGTGCCTTGACTTTCTCCTCGAATATTCGAATCACAATTTCCAGAAAGGGAAAACAGTCCCTGTGTGTTTCTTCACTAACAGAACATACAGTCACTTATTGGTAGGGTGACATTTTAGCTCTCAACCACACTTAAGATACAAGAACAGGGTGTGAAGCTTATGTCCCTCACACCCAGTTATATGTTCTGTCTCCACCAGGTCCCAGCCCCCATCCACCCAATGCACATGCAGGGCAGACACGCCACCCCTCCCCCCCCACCCCCATTTTCCTGGAGAAATCTGCAAATTGAGAGATTTGCCTACACCTACTCCTCCTACTAGTCCTGGGGAAATGAGCCCTGGCTCCTGTTCCTTACCTGAGGAGGAAAGGAGAAGAATTGCAAAACCACAAGTCTTTGCACTGAATAATGTGTGTGTCTGATTCTGAGAAATCTTCACTTTCATGCCTTAAAGCTGAAGTGCTGGGACCATCAGCACCCTCCTCATCACCTGATGCTTAGCTACCTCAGCCACGCCCTCCGGACCCGACTGGAGTCGTCACCCATTCCTTGGCTTTTAGGACTATGAGTTCATTGACCTCATCTGTGAGAAACACTGTAGGCTGGCCCACTCAGCATCTATCCCAAACCCCTTCCCCTTACTTTGCTCTAGAGAGGCTGGGGAAAGAATTCCTCAAATACCCAGCTGCTCTAAACCATGTGACAGATTCTGACCAATGAAATATAAGCAGGAGTACCGATGGGGCAGAGCATTCCTTCCCAACTAAAAAGGCAAAGCCTCACCGGGACCAAAGCTGCCTCCCTCTGCACAGATTGATGCCTGAAGGTCCAGCAGCCAGACTGCAGCCTGGAAGGCAAGAGTCACACACTGAGGTTGGCTGTGCAGACAGAGGGAGCTTGGTGCTTTGAGGACAACCTCGAACTAGCCCTAGTCTATGCGATTCTGAATGGCATATTATGAGAGAAAAATAAACCGGGACTTAGGTGTGACTGTCTAACAGTTTTCTATTATTTGCAACTGACTGCACTCCTGACTGGATACCTCAGGTTAGCAAGTTTATCACTAGCAAGCCCGGTCCTGAGAAACAAACACAACTAATAATTGCCATCAATACATAGGTTTGAACTTTTTGTTTTGTTTTTGTGGGCTTTTTTGTTTGTTTGTTTGTTTGTTAATCCTTACCTGAGGCTATTTTACCATTGACTTTAAGAGTGGAAGAGAGGGGGAGAAACGGAGAGAAAAACAATCGATATGAGAGAGACACATAGGTTAATTGCCTCCTGCAAGCAATCGAGGTATGTGCCCTTGACGGGAATCAAACCCACGAGCCTGACATTCTACCCACTGAGTAAAACTGGCTAGGGCTGTTTGTTTTTTTAAGCTGCTAGGGTTCTGAGACTGAGCACTGGGGTTAATCATATAGTTGCCCCACACTCACTCCTCACATTCTACCACCTGCCCCTGACAAAGTTCAAATGTCACTGCTCCCAACTCTCAACCATGGCTGCACACTGCCCCTACACGAAGAGCTTTCAAAAAGCTTCATTCATGAACTTCACCCCCGAAAGATTTCAGTTCCATTGTTCTGAAGTGGGTCTCAGGCATCCATATTTTAAAAATACTTCCCAGGTGAACTCAAGCAAGGAGTTTGAGAATCACATCAATAGCTGATTAATCTTTAAAATAATGTAAGAATATAAAATATGTATACAAGCTTGAATTTTATTACATTAATTTTATCATATATATAAATATAATAATAAAAGCATAATATGCTAATTAGACTGGACATCCTTCTGGATGAAGCTGGGGCTGAAAGGGAAGCCTGGGTCCCAGTTGCCAGAGGGAAGCTGGTGCCAGCAGCTGGGGGATGGAAGGCCTACTCTTGCACAAATTTCATGCACCGGGCCTCTAGTATAAATATAAAGAACATCAAAAGGGTGGAAGAACATTTCTAAGTAAAAAAAAAAAAAAAAAAAAAAAATTCTGAAAGTTAATGCCTGTTTAAGGCAAAGTGCCTCACTATTACTATTACATTATACTTAGTGAAAATAATTTCAAATAGCCCAGAATTGCTCATTTTTAAGATGGAAAGACATGAGGTGGGGCATCTATTAGAATCTCATTAATTACAGCATTATCAAACTAGTTCTGAATTATTGATCATCGTCTTCACTGTTTTGTCTTCAGTGACTAGGACAGTGCCTTGAGAATTGATAATCATTTACCAACTTGGAATCGATAATCATTTACAAAATCTGAGGCCTGCAAAAGGAGAGTCCACTAAAGAAATTCGTGATGCCCATGAAACTTCCCAGGAAGCGTTTAACCAACCATTTAAGTACTTGAATAGTTCCCACTTTGCAATTCCATAAATAAGTGTAAGAGAATCCAGCTTAGCAACACTTTAGTTCCCCAAACTAAAGCTACGGGGTGCAAGCAGCAGAATTACACCACATTAAGAACGCTAGCTCAGACTTGACTTTCTCCATCTATACCAAAGGAAGGAGACTTGACAAGCTGCAATGAAAAACCAAATGAAACAGATAACTTCATCTGATTGATTTGTAAGAAAATGCCAGGCTCACTGCATTAAACAGATGAGTAAAGACAACTTTTCTCACATGCAAAACAAACATAAAATAAAATTATTACTTTGCTTTTGTATTTGCTCTCTCACTTAACTCTTTAAACAGCCCAGTGAGATGCTATTGCTTCCGATTTTGTAGATCAGATGTGTATGTTCAGTATCTTCCCCAGCCAGGATTTGAAGTAGTTTTGTTGACCACTCCTCTGCCCCTCAAATCTGGTTCCTGTTTCCCAGAGCCCAGTTGCCTTTATTCCCGAGTCCTCCTCACTCCCTCGCGGGCCTCAGCCCCACAATGCCTCTGCCTGACCCTGGACTGGCTCCATTCAAGGCTCATCTGACAGCACCTTTCCCCCAGATCTCTCCAGTCTCCTCTTGGACCCATATTTGACCTCAGATGTCCAGGGCTTCAGAAGGGCCATCCCTGATCACTGTCCTCATCCCTGCCCCTTAGGGTCACTGTCACCATTAGTTACACTCTGTGATTTTCTCCAAAGCCTCTTCGTCTGATTCGTGTGCTTATGCATCTGTTTTCCAGTCTGACTTCCAATTGGACGTAAAGCCCATGAAACCAGGGACTCAGTCTGTCCCTGCTGTATTCTCAATGCACCTGGCACCTAGGGGGCCATCGTGTACCTGCACAGCAGAACAAATAATTTCTGCTGACTTAGCACTAGTACTGGGAGTGTGTATGATTTCCTGGACCACCCTACCTCCTTAGCAATAAGACATGTTCTTATGGGGGTGTGAGTTCAATTCCCAGTCAGGGCACATACCCAGAAAATATTTTTGTTACAGGGTCCTAGGTCCAGGAGATGACCTTTTAGTGCTAGGACTCTAGTCTCCCTCTTCTTGGCCTTGATATTGATCACTACTCTTGAATTTTCCTGAGAGCTCCAGGTCTCTCTTCTTGGTTCCTCTAAATCTAGGGTGACCAGATTTTACTGGGACAGTTCCAGTTCGTAATTATTGTCCTGGCATAGTTGTTTCTAGTGCCCCTTTTCACTCTCAGAAGTGTTTCCATTTGAAGGGTAAATGATAAGACCTACCAAAACCTGATCCCCAAATTCCAGGTCAATAACATCTCTGTTCCTATCTATTATTTCATCCAGAGTTCACTTCGCTATTTGACCATTTTCTTATGGTTTTAAAGGAAACATATACAGCATAACTACATTAAATATATATTTTTTAAATTCTACAAGACCATGATCCTAGTCCTCTAACAAGACTGTTTTCATTTGTGTATGCTGCCATCTTGTCCTTATTTAATGAACGTAAAATACTTATTTTTATAAAATCTCAATCATGTACAGATACAATAGGTATTTTCCTTCCTGCCATAGTTTTGTTATAATCACCACAATTAATATTTTTAATGTCTATATCATCAAACAGATGATCCACAATTTACTGAAGATGGTTTTTTAATGTCAGACATGTGGTTCTATCAAAATGTTGCTATCATGAATTATGCTGCAGTGGACATCTTGATCCATTCTAGTTTTTATTTGTTTGTTCAAATATTTCCTAGATAAAGTCCTAGGAGTGAGATTACTGTGGCACAGGCCACAGGCAAGCTTCTGGTTCCTGGTAAGTATTACTGAGCAAGCTGTATTACTGAAAAAGGGTAAGGTAAGATGTGCAACATCACCAGCAGTGAATGCATACATCAATTTTCTTACAACCTAATTTTAAATATTTCATTTGGCCAACTGGCTTTTTGAAAATTTCTTAGTAATATTACAAATTATTGGTTACTACAGAGGAAAAACTTGCTATGTGTCGGTTTGGTACAGCAGCAATGTTGCCCCTCAAGGGACATTTGGGGGTGTTTGGAAATATTTTTGATTGTCACAACTGGGGCAGAAGGGGTGCTACTAACATCTAGTGGATAGAATTACATGTTGCAACGCATAGGACCCCCCCCCCCCACACACACACGTAGGCACACAACAAAAACTTATCTGACTCAAACTGTCAGTAGTGTCAAGATTGAGAAACCCTTTGTGTGTGTCATTTTCAAAATCAGAATAGAAAATAAGGTTATTTTCATTTTGGTAGGAAAAAATGTTACATAAGTTTTTATGTCATAGCTTCTGTCCACTAATCTATTGGAGTCGTGATGTTTTTCTTAAAAAAGGATGTTCTTTCTACAGCATAAACATTAAATTTGCATTTACTTAATTTGATGAAAATGCTTTCCCCAATATGTCATTGTCCTTTTCATATTGGGCTACAACTTTAAGACCTTTTAAAATAAAGGAACACTTAGCATCAGGCCCTCTCAATCTTAGACTCTCTCCCTTTCTGGTCTCTTGCTGTATGCTTGACTTCTGAGGTGGAAGAGTCTCTAGGGCATTCAGACATACTGCCTAACTCTTGGTTTACTCTTTGCAAAAGGACATGTGAGAGCAACACCATCTCTATAACAAAGTCCTGTTTAGCAATATGGCACAAAACAAAGCTAATAGTGGGGCCCTGGCCAGGTAGCTCAGTTGGTTAGTGCATCATGCCCATATGCCAAGGTTGTGGGTTTAATCCCCAGTCAGGGCACATGTGAAAAGCAACCAATAAATACATAAATATGTGGAATGTTATTATGGAACAGTAAATGAGTGTTTCTCTTTTTCAAATCAATACATAATTTTAAACGTTTTTTTTAAGCTAATGGTGAAAAGTCACAAAGTTTGGGTTCTTGGTTGCCCTTGAGAAAGAAGTCAGTGTCCTCACTGGTAACACAGTATGCATCTCCTTTTAATTCTGCGATTCTATAGACAAGGGTGTCTGATAGTCATTATTGTTACTCCCTCGGTAAGCTGCCATGTGGACCTGACAGGACTCTCTACAAATAACCCACCATCTGAAGGGGACTTTGTCCTGTGGAATCAAACTTTGCTTCCTAGGAAGCCGGGGGCCTGACGGAGTCCTACCAAGAAGACTAAGAAACCTCCCACACTGCTTGGGCATGGGCTCTTTGGCAAGACTTTTCCATTCTTTTTAAGAGAAAGAAGGTTGGGGGATGTGAGGACAGCTTCATAAAGAAAAAAGTCTAGCTGAAACCGGTTTGGCTCAGTGGTAGAGCGTCAGTCTGCGGACTGAAGGGTCCCAGGTTCAATTCTGGACAAAGGCATGTACATTGGTTGCGGGCACATCCCCGGTAGGGGGTGTGCAAGAGGCAGCTGGTAGATGTTTCTCTCTCATCGACATTTCTGGCTCTCTATCTCTCTCCCTTTCTCCTCTCTGTAAAATATCAATAAAATATATATTTAAAAAAAATAAAGAAAAAAGTCTAACTTTTTTTAATCTGATAAAAAATGGTATATATTCATCATAATAATAATTAAAAAAAAAAAAAACACCAGAAAACAGACAAGTGCTAGGTGTAAAGTAAGCTACTCAAAACTCAGCCACTCAGAAATAACCACTGTGAGGCTTTTAGAGAATATCCTTCCAGACATCTCTTTATGCATGCAAACATGACCAAACCCACACATTTCACATTAACGGGACTGTGCTCTGCATACTGTTTGTCACTTACTTTTTTTTCACTTGGTCTATGTCATTGACATCTTTCTGTGTTGATAAATACACTCTTCACAGTCATTTTTAGAGCCAGCACAAAATATTAGTGGGTGAGTGTTTCATAATATGTATAATCCCCTATTGTTGGGCATCTGTCCAACTTTATAGTATTGCTAAATGATGATGGATTGAGCTTCTTTTGCAACATTTTTCCTTCAAATTCTTGCAAGGGAAATTATTCAAATTCTTATAAGTGAATTGCTGCTCCAAAGGGTAGTCACAGATAAGATATTAATATTCATCCTTACACAGCTTTTTAAAAAATATTGTTTCAGTGGAGATATTGATGTATTTCATAAAGACATCTTTACTTTCTTAACCGGGCCTATTGATGGAGGGGGAAAGTGAAATTTTGGAGGATGTTGCTTAAAGAACAAAAAATAAGTTCAGGAAGAGATTCAAGGGGGATATAGGCTATGGAAGATGAATACATCTTTATGAGATTCTGAAGAGACAGTATAGCTTAGTGGTTACGAAAATGGATTTTGAAGTCAGATAGGTCTAGTTATAAGCTTTGTGGACTTGGACAAGTTCCTTAACCTAACATAGAGCTTGCAAAGTAAAGTTTTTGAACAGGTTAAATGAGGTACAGCAGATAACACACAGTTCCTGGTACACAGTCATGTGTTCAATATGTTTTTGATAAAAAAATTAATAGCAGTAGAAGCCAAGAGAAATGCCTCTTTTCCACAGATGATTCACTGATTTTACACTGAAATTTTTAGGGTAGAACTAGTCAGAACATTGCTTCTTTATGGTTTTGGTTACTGTTGTTTTGCTTTATGGATTTTTTTTTTATAACTCCTCAATGCCAATAAAGCTATGGAATGTTTTCCAAGAGAGAGCAAAAGGGCTCCGTGAGTGAAAAGGGACTCTAGGCAAACTTGTCTTTTAGGCCTCCCCAGAAGACCGAGAGCAATAGTGTAATTCTGAGGAGGCCTGGGCGGTTAACATCTTTGCTGAGCTTCTTTTCCTCTATTACTCAGATTTCTCCCAGTTATAAATATCTTACTTCTCATAGCATCAGCTTAAAGCTTTGTTTAATGCATAATTTACACTCGTGATATTTGCTATATACGGCATTAAAGATCTGCTTTGGAACCTGTAAACCTTCCCCTTGTATTAAACTAGTGCAAGCCTCCTTCAGGAGCCAGCCCTGGCAAGCACCCGTCCTGCCCCTATCAAAGGGAGTACCTGAAGTTTCAGCTTTCCGATTTGACCCCGTTACTCTACCTTGCTTCCAATTCCACCCTCAAGGCCAGAACTGACCTGCCAACAGCACAACTCTGAGCTCTTACTACTGTCTGCCTGCCATCTCCTCTACTTTTCGCCTTTTTGTGAACAAAGCTTCTCAATCGGTCTCAACTCTCTTTCCCACTGACTCAGAATCCTTCCTACTGCAAGGCACCTGAGAGCCACTACAATGAACCAGGATGGCCACACAAATGAAACCAATTTGCTATCCCTTATATGGCCTGCCCAGTCCTGCAGACATTAAGGTTCAGCATTATAAATCTTAACAGATGGTTCTCCCAAAAGACTGAGATATTTGTGGATGTGCAGAGGATAAAATGTCATAGTGGAAGACTATTCAGTGCCCAAAATCAAAATTTGAAAAGAAATCATCCTAATGTGTATGTTGTCAGGATCAATTGTTGAGAATTTAAATATCTATATTATAAAAATAAAAGCAGGTGATAAAAACATCCAAACTATATTTTAAAAAGATTTTAAAAAAAACAAAGTATTTCTCTTCCGCTTTAGACTTTCCATCCTACTTTTCAGAAATAAATACCATTAACAGTTATTTGAAAAATGTTAAGTTTACACACACACACACACACACACACACACACACACACACATATGCACAGATAAATTTTTGTCTTTATTAGAAACATTCATGGGGGCAAACTATGTGCCATGTTCACACCTTTTTCACTTAAGAGTATAGACATTTGATAATCTTTTCAGGTTAGCACAGACAGATGTAACTTGTTATTTTAACAATCCATGGTATTCCACTGAACGAGCAAATTACAGTTTAATTAGTCCCCTGCTGATGGGTATTTGGCTTGTTTCAGTCTTTGCTATGACTAACAACGCAGCAATAATGATCTTTACATGTACATAACTGTGTAATCCGTGGGTATCTTTGTAAATAGACTCCTATATGGAACATTGCCAAGTTGTGCACTTTTAAATTGGATGGACATGGTCAAATGCCCTCTACTGAGGTTGTACCGACTTATATCCCTAATAGTAGTAATGTGTGGTGGTACCTGCTTCTCTAATGCCTTGGCAACGTCGTGTATTAGCAGCATTTTCGTCTTTGCCAATCTGGCAGGCGACTTGCACATTGCTTTACTTCTCATTTCACTAACTATTGTGAAAAGAACATCTTTTCCATATTTATTTGCCATTTATTTCTCTCTTCCTGTAAAATGCCTATTCATAATCATCGCTTGTTTTTTTTCTTTGGGTTGTCAATCATATGTTATTCAATCTTATGTTATTCATAAGAGCGCTCACATATTAACTAAATATGCCCTTTTTTGGTCATATGTGTTGCAGATGTTTTTGCCAGTTTACCATTTGCGTTTGATCTCACATATAGTAGCTTAAGCTGTATAGAGAATTTCACTTTTATGTATAAAGGTAATGTCTAGCAGTATTTCCCTTTATGGTTTTAAGGTTTTGTGTTTTATGTGGAAAAAACTCCATTCCAAGATAAAAATTTTAATGCTCATTTCCCCCAAATTTATTTAATTTTTTTCTTTCTTTCTTTTTCTTTTCTTTTTTTTTTTTTTTTAAACAACAACATTTAATCTATATGTAAGTTGTATAAGAAATAAAGATCGAGGGGGCAGGGAGGGAAGGAGACATATGTAAAACTTTAGACAATAAAAAAAGATATAAAGAAGCTAGCTTCCCGCCCCCCTTCTCTCCTCCCCACCTCCCTCCAAAATGGCTAGCCAGTTGTCCCAATTCTATTTATTGAGTAATTGTTTTCACTCACTGGTCTGAAATGCCATCCTACTCATTTTGCATTTGAACTTGTGTCTTAGGAATTGACATATGTGATTGGGTCTTAAATTTGAATTTGTTTGAGGTTTATTTCTGTATTCTATTCTATCCAATATTCTGTCTTTTTCATATTGTTTTTATTTCTACATTTGTAATTCCCTTTAATATCTTACTCAGGTAATCTTTTCTAGTTGCCCTCCTTCTTTAGAATTTTTCTGGAAATTCTCACATGGTTATTTTTCTCTAGGAACTTAAAATAGCTGATCTAGTTCTCTTCCAAATCCCAGAAAATCCTATTGGGCTTTTACTGGGATCACATTAAATTAAATTTTAGATTAATATAACAAAATTGTTATCCTTATATAAGATATGCCTTTCCATTTATTTTGAGTGTTTCTAAGTCACTTAGAATAATTTATAGATCTTAAAGATTCAGTTATGCATATTTTTTGTTAAATTTATTCCTTCCTTCAATTTGCGGTTGTTAGTATTATAAATGGAATCTTGTCTCCAATTAAATTTTCTAATTGGTCATGGTTTACATATGGGAAAGTTATTACTTTTTGTGTTAAATTTGGAAGCTGACTGGATTCTCTTAAAAATGTTTAAGTTTCTCAGCTGATTATTTTGGGTCCACTTATTAGCTACTGATGTCTTGAAAATGAACTGGTCAAAATATGCCCTTCTCCCCCCCCCCCCCAATATTATTTTTATTTTATTTCATTTTCGTATTCACAAAAGATAAAACTTAAAATAGTTCTAGATTTTTCCTCCTATTCTGTTGAGGTGTGGCTGCTTCTTCACACGTGGCAGGAGTGGGGGGAAAGGAAGGGGACTACATTCACATTGGTTTATTTGAGGACCCAGTGCAGAGTTCACCTCCTTTTAATCAATGTCTACACTAAACATAATGAACTCTATAGTTGTCTGTTGCAGGAACTTAGTGTAATGGGTGCTGTGTGAGACATACAACCAGAAGAAAATTAAAACAGAATGTGGAGCACTAGCTGGTTTGGCTCAGTGGATAGAGCATCAGCCTGTAGACCGAAGGGTCCCAGGTTTTATTCCGGTCAAGAGCACATGCCCAGGTTGTGGACTCAATCCCCAGTAGGGGGCGTGCAGGAGGCAGTGAATCAATTATTCTCCTTCATCCCTTCCTCCCTCTCCCTTCCTCTCTGAAATCAATTTTAAAAAAAAAAAAATTTTTTAAGAGAATGTGGACTCTATTGATATTATGAGAAGAAGTACTTGGTCCAGTTTATGTGAGGGATAGTCAATGCTGGATGTTGTAACATTTGCATGAGATTAAATACAATCATCAAAAGAGGGTCTTTCCCTACTGTGTTGTTTTAAAAACAATTAATGTACAGTGTCTTGATGTAAACCATTATAGATAGATTGGAAAATGTTAAGTAATAAGTATCCCCCAATTTCACAAGATAATTCTTTTGGTAGTTTAAAGATAGATAGTAGTGGTAATGTTGAAATTGAGAAGATGGCATTATCCTAATATATACGAGCCTAGCACACTAATACAAACATGGTCCTTATGTGCTGCTGTACTCACAGTAGTTTCTAAACCCTGGTCTTTAAAATGTTGATAAGTGAGCCAAAACCGGTTTGGCTCAGTGGATAGAGGGTCGGCCTGCGGACTGAAGGGTCCCAGGTTCGATTCCAGTCAAGGGCATGTACCTTGGTTGCGGGCACATCCCCAGTGGGGGGCGTGCAGGAGGCAGCTGATTGATGACTCTCTCTCATCAATGTTTCTAACTATCTCTCTCCCTTCCTCTCTGTAAAAAAACAACAAAATATATATTTTTTAAAAAAATAAAAAATAAAATGTTGATAGATGAGTCCTGTGACTTTGTCAGAGGGCCAGAGAATAGTTCCAGACCCTCAACATGTGGACCCAAGCATGAAAAGGAGTCCAGGGCAAACCAAGCACTCAGCCCTAAGGGTGTTGGTGATAACCAGAAGATTTTCTACCTGAATAACAAGCATAAGAGGCTAATGAATGGAGAAGATGGGTAATTACCAGCTGAGAGGAAATAAACATTTAGACCAGAGCCAAACTTTCCATTTGATGGTGACAGTTTTATATGTTGTGGCCAAAAGATTCTACCTCAAGTAAAAAAATACAGCAGTTGCATTGGCTGCCATCCAAGCTTGCCATGTAAACTCTGATGTGACCTACTCATGGGGCAAAAAGTGAATGTGAAATCTATGGTGCTCAAAAGAAAGGAGTGGGGCTGAAACCGGTTTGGCTCAGTGATAAAGCCTTCGGACTGAAAGGTCCCAGGTTCGATTCCGGTCAGGGGCATGTACGTTGGTTGCGGGCACATCCCTGGTAGAGGGTGTGCAAGAGGTAGCTGGTCGATGTTTCTCTCTCATCGACATTTCTAGCTCTCTATCTCTCTCCCTTCCTCTCTATAAAAATCAATAAAATATATTTTTTTAAAAAGAAAAAAAGAAAGAAAGAAAAAAGAAAGGAAGGAAGGAAGGAAGGAAGGAAGGAAGGAAGGAAGGAAGGAAGGAAGGAAGGAGTGGGGAGGAGTTTGTGTGTAGATGTAGAAAAGATGGGAACATTCTAGAGACTGAGGCTCGGGTCAGGGTGTTAATATGTACAGGATTGGAGGCTCCACAGACTCCAAGCCCCAGGGATTATCCTAACCTGGTCATGACAAGTATAATCAGATGGGCTAAATCTTTTGGTTCTAACTCTTATAGAGTGAGAGAGCTGAGTCAGCGCTGAAAACCTGGTCACAGCAAAGAAACACACAGAGCACTCTCCCTGATCTATCCCCAGCGGGTTGAATGAAGACAGTGGGCTGAATGTACAAGGAGACAATGGTGCAGCTGAAGACTGGAAGACTCCTTTGTTCATGTTAAGTGAGCTGGCATACGTGTGGAACCATTTCTGGGGTGGAGGAGTGTTGTAGAGGAGTCTGAAGCATCACAAATGTGTCTGAACATTCCAGTCTAGAAGACATTTTTCTGTGAAATTCTGTGATCTATAGATATAACATATTTTGTTATTATAAGAAGCAAAATAAATCATCATAACTAACTATATAAATATATAAAATATATAAGTATGATGACTTATTTTGTTTCTTATAAAAACTGTTAATATTACTGTTATTATTCTTAAATTTTTTTAATATCTGTTGTATGCCAGGCACCATGCTGAACTCTATATGCACTGCCTCTATAAGGTAGTAACTGTCATTTTCCATTTTCATCTGAGGGAGGTGAAGAGCCTCTCTGCTCACACAGATTGCAGGCAGTGTGGCTGAGATTCAGACCCTGTCCTTCTGACTGCGGAGCTGCGGAGCTATACTTAGTTCCTACATTTAAAAAAAAATTGCCAACTTAGAAAGTTTATAGCGGTTTTCCATTATCAAGACATTGTCTACTTGCACAAAAAGGAAGGTTTTGTCCTTTCTGATTTTTATTTCTTTGCGTGTTTTTGTTGTTGTTGGCTTGCTCTAACGAATATTGAATTAGAATCAGACTCTGGTAGAGACAAAGTGAGTGGTCATAGATTTTCAAGCTTAAAGTAGTAAACTGGAGTATTGTGAGATCCTAAGCCATAATGAAATCATGGAGAACATATCAGTAGCAGGATCAACAACTTAACACATTTAGACCACTGATCACAGTTACCAAAGAGAAGGACAGACTTGCTGTTCATTCATTCCTTTTCTTTGTTGCTCAACTCAACAAATATTTATGAACTTAGAACTACATTAGTATGCAAAGGAAGATACGCTGATTACATTTCCAATAAAGCACAGGCAACCCATCAGGGATGTCGGTGCAGCCTGCTCTCTGCTTCCTCACAAACCTTTTCTCTAAAACTGCATCTTGCTATTTCTTTTTTTTTTATAAATTTACTTTTCAATTACAGTTGACAAACAATACATATTTATTTCAGGTATATAGCATAGTGATTAGCCATTTATATACCTTGCAAATTGATCACCCCAATCAAGTCTAAAACCCATCTGACACCACACATAAACATCTTACTTTTTCTTGATAAGATGGAATCAGCTATTCTAACTGGCTGATTTCCATTGCTAATCTTTCAAATAAACATAAGAATATTCTTTTTTTGTGTGTGTGTGCCAATTGCTCTTTTTACCATTGAAATGAGTTACTAGGATGCTGGAGGTTTGGGAATGGCTCAGGAGGCAGAGCAGAAAGGCAGAGTTGCTAGAGAAAGTGGAGTAGATGGAAGAGGAAGGAGCCAGTGAAGTAAGAGTTTGTTGGACAAGGACCAAATTAAGGGGCAGAATGAAGAGAGGCCAGGTGATAAGGTAGGGCAGACAAGGAGGGAGTATTGCTGACAAAGCACACAGCCAGAATCTAAAAACACCAACTAGGGTTCCTGGGCCGCTGGTGGAATTGCAATTCAGCATTGAATTGCTCAAGCCAGGGGTCAGGGCCTTCTCTAGAAAATGAGACTAGAAGCAACTCAGTCAGGATGGTGAGGATCCTAAGTAAGTGCACTAGAAACCACATATTCCACAGACCCCCCCCCCCTTTGGGATATGGTTAAAGAGAGAAGTTTCAAAATAAAACCTTGATGTTCAGAAAAAAAAAAAAAGAAAAAAAAAGTAATGTGCGGTACTCTACGGACCTCCTTGCCTCAAATGCCGGGTGGCTGCTCAACTGGGTTCCCAGGGGGTGGGACTATATGAGATCCTAGTACTGTGGGATGTTGGGCTTCCCCAAAGCTCTTCATAACATCTAAATTCCTCCCTGAGGCAGTCCTCCCTTCTGCTCTCTAGGCTCATGAGGGATGGAGCATCCTCTGGCTTCCCCGACCCTTAGCAGGTGATTCTGCCTTTCTTTTAGCCTCTGGGCTTCCCATGCTCAACTCATTTACCCCTCATTCCTCCTCAGGGGTCAGCAAGAAGGGGCTCCTTTCTCTTTCAGCCTTCTGGCTCATTCCCTGCCAGAATCTTCTCAATACACTAAAAGGAGAGTCTCCTCTCCCACCTCATCCCACAGTTCCCACCCTTCTTCTTACCCACTTCCCCCCCGCCCCCCAACACACACACCCATTTCCCCACACAGGCAGATTCAAAGCTGTGGTCTAAGCATCCATGGGAAGGCAGGGAGCAAAGTCTAAGGCTCAAAAGGATGAAGAAAGGTCTGAACACTCACCAAGTGCAGAGTGTCGGCTTTCTGTGTCTGCCTCTGTCGGCTCTTCTGGGCAGCAATGCGATTTTTTTCCCTCCTCTGAACTTTCCTCACGTCGTCAGATGAGTCCTGGGAAGAGGATATGATGAGAATTAGGCACATCTTGCTTCTCTCTTCTGAGCTAACGCAGGCTCTCCTGCTGTTTGATGTGGATCCAGCCATCCTTCCATTTCTTCATTGTTTCATTTGCCCGTCCACCCCCTATTTACCAAAAGGCCAAATACAGCAGGGAACCCTTCCCCACACTCTGTTATGCTCCCTTAGGTCTCTATAATTTTTTTTGGCCAGAAGTTACAGGAAGAGGACAAAAACCTTGAGGCCGCCTCAATAGAGCTGTATTTGGAAAAATGGTTAAGGCGATGAAGTGTGTTTTATCACCTCTCCCCCTCTTCAGGGCTGCTCCACCCTTACTCTCTCGCCTTTTGGCTCAGAACTTTCTTGCTATTTCTTTTCAAAACTTTTTGAGCCCCTACTATGCGCCAGCTTCTGTACAAGTGGCTTGTACCCAGTGTGCCTTCTGCTGCATTCCTGGGCTGAGGTCCCCATCCCAGATCTGTCTCTTCTTTCCCTGAATCCCCTTCGTGATGCACAGTGACCTTGACATTCCCCATGACCCTGAGCTCAAGAGGTCAAGAATGGCTTTAATGGTGAAGGTAACCTGGCTGTGGCAGGTAGTGAATGGACACTTAAAGGGACGAAGGGCCCTTGGGGGGTTCTCTAAGCACCTCTCACAGATGGGCATGTCTTCTGCTTGGGCAGAGCAGTTAGCTCCAGCTTTCACCCAGATGCTGTGGGATGAATGCAGGAGTCTGAGTGAAACCTTCCTGCAAGTACACACACACACACACACACACACACACCACGTCCCCCTGTCTAGAGTTGTGCGATTCCTAGGACAAGACTCTGTGCTCACCAAGCATATGCCTCACTAATTTGCCCAACACTTCCAGCCATTGTGGTAGGAGGGCATCGGGTTAGATAGGAAGGAAGTGCTCTTTCTCTGAGGGGCATGGGGACCAGGTTACCATGGAAGCCATGAGTAATTTCCTTCCTAAGAAGAGCACAGACTTCCAGGCAATCTGAACCGCCCTGATACCATCTCGGGCAGAGGGCTGGATGGTTTGCCCTCTAGGGGCCTCTCCTGGGACTCCTCCCAACCTGCTCCTCTCCTGCTAATGCAGGACCCATGTTACAGTGCTTTTATTTTGGCAGCAGCATTTTGAAAGCCTCTTGGATATCTGTGCTAAGAAAGAAAAAAAAAGGAAGACATTTAATCCAATGATGTATTGGAAGATAAAGAAGCCTTCCTATAGAGAAGGATGTCAAGAAAAGTGGTAAAGCCAGCACCGGTTTGGCTCAGTGGATAGAGCGTCAGACTGAGGACTGAAAGCTCCCGGGTTCGATTCCAGTCAAGGGCATGTACCTTGGTTGCGGGCACATCCCCAGTAGGGAGTGTGCAAGAGGCAGCTGATTGATGATTCTCTCTCATCGATGTTTCTAACTCTCTATCCCTCTCTCTTCCTGTCTGTAAAAAATCAATAAAATATATTTTTAAAAAAAGAAAAAAAAGAAAGAAAAATGGTAAAGAGAACACCCCAGAAACTGTGAAGCAGGCGGAGTACCCCATTTTTGGCAACCCCCAAGCTGGAAACTTCAGACTTAGAAGTCACAATCTAGTCTCCAAATGCCCCAGAATCTCTACCTCGCTTTTTGGCACAGGACTTTCTTGCTATTTCTTTTCAAAACCTTTCGAGCACCTACTATGCACCAGCTTCTGCTCAAGTGGCTTGTACCCCGTGTGCCTTCTGCTGCATTCCTGAGCTGAGGTCCCCATCCCAGATCTCTGGTTTCCCTGGAGCTGAGCTGAGCTGCTAGGAAATGTCTCCAAGTCTCGAGTCACCTCCTGATTTATTTCCTTCCTCCTGTCCAGAAGCCACGGGGAAGAGCGGTCTTGGCCGCCGCCAGCATCCCTCCGCTGGCTGTGCTAGTGGCAGGGGCAGTGCCCCAGGAGATAAGAAAGACGATAGAGCCTTCCGTGCTGCCCCGGCTCCCCTTCCTTTTAACTTTTTTTTTTTTCCCCTCCGTTTCTCTCCCTGCCCCCTGTCTCTCCTGCCCTGATGGCTGTCTCTGGAACATCGACCTCGCTAGCCTTTGGGTCCTGCCTGCCAGCAGCCCATGCGGAGGCTCCTCCTCTTGTGATTTACTGCCTGGGGGAACGCAGCGCCTTTCCTGTGAGAGACCAGAGCTCTTTGATGCTCATTCTCCCCCAGGCTTCCTAGAAAGCTTCCTGTGGTGGAAATCCAGGTGAGGCAGGCACCGCTGGAGGACAGGGGGCTTTGGCAGAATGGGCAGGAGGATTAGAGTCTCTGCCAACAGGCTCTGCTTGATTACAAATCCCATGTCTCAAGTCTAACAGACTGCCCATGCCACCAGCCACTCACTTGCTCCTCGGCAACCTGGGCAGGATGAAGAAACCTGTCCCTCTTTGTGTGTCCCCCGGGAGAACCAGACGGGAGAAGGGAGGGAAGGGGACTCTACCTGTTTGCCAGGAGGGGGAGAGCGGCTGAAGCTGGAGTCGCTGCTGTCGGAGCTGTGAGGCATGGCTGCAGTCTTCTGGGCTCTCCTCGCAGCCCCAGACGCCTTTGGGTTCTCCGGTCACCAGCCGGCTTCCCTTCCTGACTGCTCCCGGGCCACCAGGTCGCCAGCCCACCCCCTCGGCAGGTCCCTCCTCTGCCTGCCCGGCAGCCACCTCTGACCCCTGTGTCCTCCTCACTCTGGGGTGCAGAGGCACTGCTCCCCACAGGGACATGTCGTTAGCTTTGGGCTCTCACGCTCTCTCTCTCTTGTGGTTTCTGGTAACTCACGCTGGAAGTCACATGGGGCGGAAACTTGAGTTAGAAGTTAATTTAAGATAAAGTGCATATATATCTGGGAAAAGACCCACAGAATTATGTGAAAGAAAGAAAAAAATATACACAAAACCCCAGATACCTTCCGACAGTTTGAAGCGCTCTTTAATTGATGAAGATAAAAGAGAAAAACACCAGGGAGGGAAAAACCCCAGCCAGAATTAGCAAGTCCGGCTGCTGTCAACACGCGCAGAAAGGGGAGTCGAGAGCAGGGAAGGAGTTTCCATTGTCACCTGGCTTGATTTCTTAAACCAAAATAAAACAGAGACTGGGATTTCTTTCTGGTTTTTGCCTGAAAGCAGCTGCCCACCCGTCCTCACTGCTCTTCCAGTTCAGCCAGCCTTGGGGGGCGGGGGTGGGGAAAGGGGTGGGCTGGGGATGAAAAGGCCCTAGGACACAGTTCTTGCCTGACTATCACACGGAAGAAGTTATGGTCCATCTGAAGCCAGGTGGGGAGGCATCGCCTACGCCTCCTGGCAGGGTGCTCTCTTAGGGAGAAAGTGCCTCTCAGTTGAGGGTCTTTCAAGAGCTCAAACTTAATGATTCAAGAAGTTCACTAGAGCCCTGGCTGGATTGGCTCAGTCCATAGAGCCTCAACCTGAGGACTGAAGGGTTCTGGGTTCGATTCCAGTCAAGGACACATGCCCAGGTTTCGGGCTCGATCCCCAATAGGGGGCGTGCGGGAGGCAGCTGATCACTGATTCTCTCTCGTCATTAGTGTTTCTATCTTTCCCTCTCCCTTCCTCTCTGAAACCAATAAAAATGTATTAAAAAGAAAGTCAGTGGGTTGCTAGGTCAGAGTCCAGAGTAAGAAAACAAACAAAAAATAAAATGAGCATTATACTTGGAGTCAAACCAGCCACAATTTGAAATCTGGCTTGGCCCCTTAGTACATCTGTGGCTTTGAGTAGCTCACTTGAGCTCTATGCCCCCACTATCTCCATCTGTAAATGGAGGAAGAAAAAAGCTGCCCTACCCATCTCTCAGGACTCTTTTGAGAAGCAAAGAATATAGCTCGTATTAGAATGCCTGTAGCAGATTGTACAAGATGCTGCAAATGGCTGTTACTTGTAGTATTACTAGCTTTGTAATGTTATTAGCCATGCCATCAGTACCTTTGTAGAGTTCTCAGTAAGCAATCCAGCACTCATCTGGACATTTTGGCTTTTTAAAAAGGACTTGCCTTAGTTCTAATAAGGCTAAAATCCAAATGCTTGTCCTAACCAGTTTGGCTCAGTGGATAGAGCATCGGCCTGTGGACTGAAAGGTCCCAGGTTTGATTCTGGTCAAGGGCATATACCTTGGTTGCGGGCACATCCCCAATAGGAGGTGTGCAGGAGGCAGTTGATTGATATTTCTAACTCTCTATCCTTCTCCCTTCCTCTCTGTAAAAAAACAACAAAATATATTTTTAAAAATAAATGCTTGCCTTGCTTAGTTTTAGGATCAACAGGAGTTATGGCCCCTAAAGGATCTTGTATCCACTGGCTGAGTTTCTGCCCTAAGACAACATTGCTCTAAGGGTAAATTGAGCAAAACAAATTTCTCCTCTCCTAGAAGTTGTATTCGAGTCTGGGAGGCAGAAAGTAAATAAAGACATTATTACATAATGCATCAGTGTCAATTGCTTTGGAGAAACATAAAGCAGGTAGGGGTTTGGGAAATTTTGGGGTCAGTGGGTTGCTAGTTCTACAGGGTGATCATGAAGGTCTTACTGAAAAGGATCACCTGAGAAGAGACTCAAGGGAAGAAAGGGAATGAGTGATGTGGGTGTCTAGGGGAAGAACATTCCATCAAGAACCTGAAATGGGCGTGACCAAGTGGTTGAGGATCAACCTATGAACAGGAAGGTGGCAGTTGGATTCCTGTCAGGGCACAGGCCTGGTTTGCGGGCTCCATCCCCAGTGTGGGGCTTGCAGGAGGCAGCCGATCAGTTATACTCTCTCATTGTTGATGCTTCTGTCTCTCCCTTCCTCTCTGGAATCAATAAAAATATATTATAACAAATCACCCTGAAATGGGAGTGTGTTTGATGTGTTAGAGCACATGTGTCAAACACAAGGCCCACGGGCCAAATCCGTCCCGCCAGGCCTTGCAATGTGGCCCGCACCGCGCTGTCATCACTGCACTCCGCTGCGTTTCCATCACAATGACAGTTTATGACTGTTCAGTAAACCATTCGGCCCGTGATTTAGGCTGGATTTTAGATTTTGGCCCCTTCTCTGATTGAGTTCGACACCCCTATGTTAGAGAAACAGCAGGGCGGTCAGACTAGGTGGAGCAGAGAGGCAGTGAATGGCAGAAGATGAAGCCAGCTGTGGAGGCCACTGGAAAGATTTTGACTTTTGTTCAGAGAGAAATGAAGACCCTGGAGGACCTACCCTCCCACTTCCACTCTGTGATGCTCTATCTCAGCCACTATTTATTTCCTTCGTAGCACCCACCACATTGTGTAATTATTTTTCTAGTTGATTGACTTTGCGTGTGAGTGTTTTGATTCCACCATTAGAATGTTGACTCCACTCACAAATTTCATTCAGCAAATGTTTAATGAGCACTTACCAGGTATCAGGCAATAGTCTAAGTACTGGAAACGCAGTGAGCAGTTGACTTTTTCTCAGAATGAGATGATGAATCAGTTTAGCTCTTGCTGCCTAACAACCGACAAGAAACTTCAATGGTTTGAAACAACCAATTATTTAGCTTGTGAGTCTGGTCATCTGGAAGGTTCTCCTGGTAGAGGCTGGGCTAGGAGTATCTCAGCTGGACTGTCATGTATCCTTAGACAGTTAAGGTTGCCAATAATTGGCGTATCTAGAATGGTCTTGTCTGGGATGGTCTGGCTCCAGGTGGTCTCTCCTCCCCTATCAGGTTTGCCTGGGCCTGTTTACATAGCAGCTGCTGGGATTCCAGGGGTAAGAGCAGGAGCTTTCACAGCCTCCTGCGGCCCAGGCTCTCCCTCTGCACGCTGATCCTGCTGTGCATGCTTTGGGACAAAGACCCTCACAAGGCCAGCCCAAACTCAGTGGACTGAGTAGCAGACTTCACCTCTCGATAGGAGGCATGTCAAGAACTGTGGCCAGCCAAAACCGGTTTGGCTCAGTGGATAGAGCGTCGGCCTGTGAACTGAAAGGTCCCAGGTTCGATTCCGGTCAAGGGCATGTACCTTGGTTGTGGGCACATCCCCAGTGGAGGGTGTGCAAGAGGCAGCTGATTGATGATTCTCTCTCATTGATGTTTCTAACTCTATCCCTCGCCCTTCCTCTCTGTAAAATATCAATAAAATATATTTTTTTTAAAAAAGAAAGAAAAAGAAAAAAAGAACTGTGGCCATTTCTGCGATCTCCCACAGATGAGGAGCCAGTGGAAGCTTTAGAGCAGAGGAGTGGTGAGCTCCAACTTGGGTTTAACCGGACCTCTCTGGATGCAGTTGAGATTTTACTAGAGGGGAGCAGCGTGGAAGTAGGGAGGCCAGTTAGGATTATAGTATGAATTATTGCAACAATTGAATTGGGAGATATTGGTAGCATAGACCATTGAGGAGGTGAGGAAGGTGGTGAGAAGTGGCCATGTGAAAACCAAAGACTGTGTTTCTCTCATCTATAGATATATGCCCAGTGCCGCCCTAGGTAATGCCTAATAAGTAGTTGTCAAGTGAATCAATGTTTGAATAAATAAATGAATTTCACAAGAACTTAGCTCATAACTTATGACGCTTATCATGACCCATAATGTCCTATATCATTTCTCACCCATAGTATACTTAAAGCTGTATAAGGATAAAAAACAGTCATATTTATGTTCTATTAAGTTTTATTTAACATTTATTAATAACTATTATGTAGCAGAGATCATAATTATGAATAAGACAGAGATCCTGCCCTCATAGTAAGAAGGGGAAGTAGCCAACTAACCGAATGGGTTATTATAGTGTCATAATATTTACATGAATTGTAATATTGTCTTTGAATAGTCTATTATTCAAGCAAATACTTGTTGAATGAATAATTGCTTGGTTCTGTGGTTTCACATCAATACACTTATTTAATATGTAACAGAGACTAATGAGGAGAAAAATATTGGCTGACATAGAAAGATAGTCTCTTTCAATGATATTCTTGGAATTATTTTTAAATATTGAAGATTAAGAAATGCCAGTGGTTGAGCATCGTCAACCTATGAACCAGAAGGTCATGGTTCAATTCCCAGTCAGAGCACATGCCTGGGTTGTGGGCTTGATTCCCAGTAGGAGGGGTGGGGGAAGTGCTCCTGGCAGCTGATCAGTGATTCTCTCTCATCAGCGATGGTTCTCTCTCTCTCCCTTTCCCTTCCTCTCTGATATCAATTAAAAAAAATTTTTTTTAAAGATGAAGGAATAACACACCCTTGTGTATCCACTATTAAACTTCATACATAAATTATAAACAGAGCTGAAGGACTCTGTCCATCCTTTTCTAGCCACATTCACCACCCCTACCCTCAGGCAACTATTTTCCAATAAGTGATCCTAATCCCTATTCACTTCCCTATGCTGGAATCATATTTATATGTATACCCAAACAATACTGTGTTGCCATGCATTCCTTTAAACATTTCAGTGTCAATATTTTCACATTTAACTTCTATTGGTATTTTATAATATAGTGTACTACCATGTTTCCCCCAAAATAAGACATCCTCCAAAAATAAGACCTAGCACATGGAAAGATAAGACATCCCCTGAAAATAAGACCTAGCGCAACTTTGGGAGAAAAAAATAATATAAGACACTGTCTTATTTTCGGGGAAACAGGGTAGTAGCTTGGGATACCTGAGGCATCACATTTGGGTTATTTGGAGAACTCCACAAAGCAACCAAGTACAGTTGTAATGCAGCCAGCACCAGTCGGCTAACATCAGCCCAGAGCCCATGAAGAATGCGAGGGTGGCATTTGCGGAACACCCCACTTCCTTATGCTGACAACGAACATGGTGTCAGAACAACTGTTGGCTCACACATGGCCCTGGCACAAATTAGAAAACAGTGCCACCTCTTGGTTGGCAATCCCAGGCCAGGGGGCATTGGCTGGTTGGTGAGCACCTAGTTGATGGGGATGGGGGCTCTTGAACAGTGAATAATTTGCACAACAGTTTCCAGCATCCTTGGGGTATATCCTTGACTATGTGCCAAGTACATGAATTAATCCACCAATTCGCACAACAGTCATAGGAGGTAAGTATTATTCCCCTCCACCCTAACTTGTTGGGTGTGGAATACTGAGGCACAGAGAGATTAAGTAACTTCTTTTCAGGGTCACTTTTGGCAGCTGGCTTCCCCCAGATCAATCAGTCTTGGAGAGAGGAAGAGAGAAAGGAAGATAGAGAAGAGAGAGAGAGAGAGAGAGAGAGAGAGAGAGAGAGAGAGAGAGAGAGAGAGAGAGCGCGAGCGCCTTCACAGTGCCTTTTTTGACCTAGTCTCCCATCCCTTCTGCTTTATTCTTTTCATTAGAAGTGAAGCTCTAAGTCACCCAGCCCACACTCAGGTAGAAGCTAGAAATAAAGCTCTACCTCTTAACAGGAGGAATATACTGATTTCTGAGGGGACACAGAGCTGGATGAGGGATGGTCTGAGATCAGGAGGGAGGCACAAGGCAGCCTTTTGCTCCTAGTTCTGTCTCCAACTGTCTTTATCACCATAGGAAGGCCTCTTTCCCTCTCTGGGCCTCTGTTAACCCAGGTGTTACACTGGTGGAAGGGAATGGTGGAGAGTCTTAGGACAAGCTGCTTTCATTAGTAGAATGAAATGATTTATAACCGAAGGTCATACACTTGACCACCTGTGTCGCATGGACACTTAGCAATCGGAACAGATCCTGCTGTAACGAGTGGCTGGATTGTGGGAGGTGGGAGAAGGGGTGATCTTGAGGGATGGGAAAGGAGAAGTTGAGGAAGGGGAACCCCAAAAATTTAGGGCAGCAGCTGTTTGCCAATCTGTCTTTCAGCATTTCCATAACGGGTAACACAACACCAGTGCCTACGGGATCAGCCTTGTTTAAAATTAGCAGGGTACTTGTAGGTAAATGGGCTTCTTAAGACAATTGAAAATAGATGGTATTTTTAGAGCCACAAATCTGGTAGATTCAGTTTCAGTTCTATTGGTTTGCTATTCCAAGTACTTCAGTCCAATGGCCTGCTGACTCGGCTCATTTCCAAGACTATCTCAGTAGAGCACAGATGCTCTGACCAAATCATTAAGGAAGGGTTGAAACTTGGGAGAAACCTGAGTGTCTGTGGTTCCCCAGGTGGGGGAAAGGGAGGGTGCTGACTGCATAATTAGGTACTTTTTCTTCAGGAGAATCATTTCAGAAATCAGGCGTCTGTCCCTGGAAGGAGGTGCAAAATCTCTCCAAGTCAGAAAGAAGGAAGGAGACACTCACTGTGACCCATCCTCAGAGACTCTGATTTTAGTTGGTCTGAGCAGAGGTGTTTTTCACAAGCTCCCCAAGCAGGGGTGTAGGGGAAATGATGGAGCCCAGTTCTCCAGGAAGGGACAGTTTGTGTCCTTAGAGTCAAGGTCATTGGTGGTCCAGAAGGAATAGCCATCACTCAGCTCTCTCATCTCTGTTCGTTCTCTCACCTTCCCGGGAACAGAAAGGCACCCTCGCGATTCCAGTGCCCTGGGCTTAACTGGCTCTAAATCTCTTCTCACCACCTCTTTGACCTGTTGGAGTTGACCTGAGTCCAGCCATCTGCAAACCATCCCAAGCAAAATGGGGCCCCGGGAGCGACTTAGGGTCCAGAAGCCCTCCCCTGTCCTCCTGGGCTCTCACTGGCGCATGCGGGGGATACACAGGCCGTTAGCTGAATGTAGGCCCCTCTGCCTTTTGCCCTGAGAGGCAATTTCACTAGAGCAGGCTGCCTTACATTCCCGAATAGCACCCTCTCTAGTTAGTAAAGATGAAACCCAGGTAGAAGAAAGGAGAGAAGAAAAGACTCTCCTGAGAGTGCAGGCAAATGTCCCCGGTTCCCCAAGGGCCCCACACTGAGGCCACTTGTGACTGAGGCAGGACAGGGGAGGCCTTCCCCCTCCCTCCCTCTCTCCCCCTGCTGCCCACCTGCCAGGCTGTCCCCACCCAGGTGAGAATGCCTAGGTTATCGCCCCTCCCCCTGGTCTAGACCATGAATTCATTGATACTAAACCCCATCTGGCTCTCTTTTTCCAGAGCTCCATTGCATGCCTTCTTGAGGGCTGATTAGTGGATGCACCACCTTTGAGCTCTTAATGGTTGACTGCCACTTTTTAGTTATTTGAACTAAAATAATAAAAATCCCCTAACCACCTTAATTTTTTTTTTTGGTGGAAAAAGCATAGCCTGGTACATCTTCACGGCTTACAAGGTGGCGAAAGGGGTTTTTTCTAGAAGTTTCCCAAACAAGTTGGGAAAACGTTTACCTGAGGGCAGAGCTCTCCAGCAAAGGGGCTACAGGGGGTGGCCAGGTGACGACAGGGAAAGTCCGCCAGTGAGCATGGCCCGTGTCCAGCCCCCTCCAGCTTTCTTTTTTCTTTTTTTAAATATATTTTATTGATTTTGTACAGAGAGGAAGGGAGAGAGATAGAGAGTTAGAAACATCCATGAGAGAGAGTCATCGATCAGTTGCCTCTTGCACCCCCCCCACCGGGGATATGCCTGCAACCAAGGTACATGCCCTTGACCGGAATCGAACCCCGGTCCCTTCAGTCCCCAAGCCGATGCTCTATCTATTGAGCTAAACCGGTTTCAGCCCCCCTCCAGCTTTCAGTCCAGATACGGCTCCAGGGAAGCTTCTTAGGAGGGTGTGCTGTGACCGGGCCCCGTTCTCAGATGCAGCCCTCTTGATGCTTGGGATGGAGGATTCTTTGCTGAGAAGAGCTGGCCTATACATTGTAGGATGTTTAGGAGTATCTTTGGTTTCTACACGCTAGCTGCCAGTAAACACCCCCCCTGCCCCCAGTTGTAAAAATTAAAAACTGTTTCCAGCTTTTACCAGTTTGTCCTCTAGTGTAGGGGTCAAATTATCCCAGGTGAGAACCCAAAACAATCATTTCTTGGTTAAGACCCCGAGACAAACTGTTCCCCTAGAATCAGAACCTGGCGGCTTTCTCACAAACCCCTCAAATCTCAGAACGCCTCTGGGTGGATGTGATCTGCTCCTTGAAGCCTCTGAGACCCCAGGTTTTTGACAGACTCCAGCCTGTGGCTAGCTAGAACCATGCTGACAGTGGAGAACCCAGCAGCTCCCAGAAGGGGCATCAGTTGCTTCTGGCATGTTCCCCTCTTCCCGGATCCTTTCAGACAGGTGGGAAGGGACTGAGGCCTCTCAAAGGCTGAGAGAGAGGCCATTTCATTCTTTAGTGTCCCACCAGATTAAAAAATTGGGATGTATCAATATGAGGTAACAAAAATTAGGGAATAATTTAAAAGCAATGGACTTGTGCTAGAATCTTCAGTTATGGGATTTACACAGTTATTAATTCACTAGAGGCCTGATGCACAAAATTTGTGCTAGAGTAGGCTTTCTTTCCCCCGGCTACCACATTGGCTTCCCTCTGGCACCTGGACCTGAGTTTCCCTCCCGGGCTTCGTCTGGAAGGACATCCGGAACGACGCCTGGTCTAATTAGCATATTACCCTTTTATTATTATAGATGGCTCTCTGGAGGTAGTACTGTCAGCAGTGGGAAGTAACTTTGAACCTGGTGAATTCCCTCTTCTCTCAGGCTGGGCTGAGTATCTCTGGCTGGACATATGACCTGATTTGGAAGTATGGGGCTTTGGGAATGTGAGGCCTGAATCCAAATCACTTTTCTTTTTTTAATATATTTTATTGATTTTTTTTTTTTTTTTTTTTTTTTTTTTTACAGAGAGGAAGAGAGAGGGATAGAGAGTTAGAAACATCGATGAGAGAGAATCATCGATCAGCTGCCTCCTGCACACTCCCCTACTGGGAATGTGCCCGCAACCAAGGTACATGCCCTTGACAGGAATCGAACCCGGGACCCTCCAGCCCACAGGCCGACGCTATCCACTGAGCCAAACTGGTTTCGGCCCAAATCACTTTTTTAGCACCCTCCCTCACCCACCTAGTCCTCAAAAGAGGGAAGACCCTTGGTCAGGGAAAAGGTGAAAAAGGGAAATTTCTCCTTAGCTTTGGATTTGAATTTGCAGTGGAATATTCTGACTCTGCCACTTCGCTACCATGAGATCTTGGACAGATTCCTTAAAACTCCGTGCCTCAGAGTTCTCATCTATATAATGGGGATAACAGTATCCACTTCGTAGTCTTGAATGTATGTAAATTGCTTAGCACTGGTACCTAGTAAGCATATTGTACCTATAGCTATTTCTGCTGTTACATATTTTGTAGCCCAAACTGAACCGGGCCTCTCCCAGTACAGTGTATCATCCAAAAGAAACACTGAGAAGAGGGAATCACATCACATATCAGCTTTCTGAAATCCTCTTTATACATTTTTCCCCAAAAAAGTCTCCTTCCTCAGATAGACTATTGTGTCAGTCTATCCCTTCCCTTTCTGAGGTCTTTCTCTTTTCTTGCTTCCCAAATCTCATAGCCCTGTCTGTGACCTTCACCCTTATCTTGCTGAACAACTCTAGTCTCTACTTCCCAACTAAATCTCCAGACCACATGAGTATCACTAATTTTTCATCCCACTGTCTTCTTCTCCATCCTCTCCAGCTCCACAGAACAAAGGTTTAGTAGCTATCTGGCTGAAACTAAGATGCCTCTACCAAAGTTATTGTCAAACCCATTGTTGGACAATTGAGGTGTCTTCAGATTTTAACTTTTATGAATAAATGCATATTCATGTATAATTCTTTGGGGGGGGGGCATATGCTTTTATTTCATTTGTATAAATACTTAGAATGGAATGCCTGCAATCTTGCTAGAGTCATTTATTAGTTCTAGTAACTTATGTAGATTTTCTTAGATGAGCCGAAACTGGTTTGGCTCAGTGGATAGAGCGTCGGCCTGCGGACTGAAAGGTCCCGGGTTCAATTCCGGTCAAGGGCATGTACCTTGGTTGCGGGCGCATCCCCAGTAGGGGGTGTGCAAGAGGCAGCTGATCGGTGATTCTCTCTCATCAATGTTTCTAACTCTCTATCCCTCTCTCTCTTCCTCTCTGTAAAAAATTCAATAAAATATACATATATTTTTAAATGATTTTCTTAGATGATTGTGTTATCTGTGAATAAAGTTTTTCTTTTTCTTTCCCAATACATTTACCTTTTTTTTTCCTGGCTTGCTTTATTGCATTTTGTGTGTGTGTGTGTGTGTGTGTGTGTATGTGTGTGTGTGTGTGTGTGTGTGTGTGTGTGTGTACAAGTGTTTTTGCCTGGTTTCTAATCTTAAGAGGTAAGCATTCAGTCTTTTATCATTAAGTATACTATAAGTTATAGGAGTTTTTAATAGATTCTCTTTTATGAGGTTGAGGAAATTCCCTTCCATTTCTAGTTGTTGAGAATATCTTGAATGTGTGTTGAATTTTGTCCAATGCTTTTTCTGAATCTATTGATATAATCCCATGATTTCCCCCCTTTTTTTTTTCATTACTATGTTGAATTACATTAATTGATTTTTTAATGTTAAACCAACCTTGCATTCATGGGTTATACTCTACTTGCTCATACTTTATACCATATTTTTCAATTGAGATGTAATTCATATACCATTAAGTTTACCCTTTTAAAAATATATTTTTAATTGATTTCAGAAAGAAAGATAGAAACATCAATGATGATAGTTGAGACAAGATTTTGACATAATTTGAAATGGCTGGTTTTAATTACAAATCTGTAGGAAAATGAACTCTTCTTCCATTTAGAATTATAACTTCTGCTGTGCTCTTGCTGAAATTAAAGATGAATCTGAGAGATTGGTGACTTACTTTTTTTGTGTGGAAATAATATATTTTAATTTCTTGATGCTATTCTTTTAAACAAAAGTTTTTTTTAATTTTAATGTAGTTCAAATTGTATTTTTTTCCCTTTGATTCCTTGTGCTTAATCCATGATCACAAAGATTTGCAACTATATTTTCTTCCAAAAGTCTTTTAGTTTTAGATAGTTAGGTCTCTAGACAATTTTGACTAAATTTTTGTATGGAAAGGTTTTTTGTTCTTTTGTTTTTGTTTTATTTCAAGAATTTTTGTGAGTTTGAGCCAAACTGTCAGCAAGTGCTGGGAAGCAGAATCTCAATGGGATAGGAGCAGCATGATCTATAGGAATTATTCATAGGAAAATTATATTAATAGTTACTTAAGGAATAATACCAACATCAGTCTTTCCCTTACCCAGGGGGTTCAGACATTGGGGCAGAAGGGAAGAACCCTGGGATTCCACCACCCAGCCTAGAGTCCCATATGCCCCTCCCCCAGGCAGCCTGGAAGGGAGCACCACCACTCCTCCAGGAGCATGCAAGTGAGGACAACCATTCCCTGGCCAGGCCTGGGTGCAAAAGAGGATGGCCATTCACCCAGCCAGCTGGGAAGCATGGATAATTCCCGATGCAGCCTAGAAACAAGCACTGCCACCCCAAATCCAACCCTCCAGTGTGCCCTTGGGGGCACCCCCACCACCTACAACAGCAGCAGCACCAGAGCAGCAGCACCAAAGCAACAGCAGCTGTGGTGGAGCCCCAGAAGGGACAACCAATGAAAACTGCCTTCAAGTTGGGCAACCTTGTGAGAGGACCAGCCGGATGTAGCTAGAAGAGTCTTCAGATTTTTCTTAAGATTCCTATGCTGTACGCCATCCACTGACCAGCATCGTATCAAAAGGACATGAATGAAGCTCATATAATTTTTTACAATATTGGACAATGGACAGCCAAGCTCAGTCAGTGTGGAAGGGAGGAATTCCATTCACCAAGCCAGGTGACTTTCCATCCTTTGAACCAAGGCAAATTAGCACTTGGCTCCAGCATGTTGTCACCATTCCAATCAGAAACTGGCACAAATGCTACTGTGTTGGGGTTGTAGCCAATTTTCTTAATGTAGATGCTGACTTCTTTAATAATTTCCTCGTATCTTTTCTGGCTGTAGGGTGACTCGATGGAATCCATTTTGTTAACACCAACCATCAGCTGTTTCACACCCAGTGTGTAAGCGAGAAGGACATGCTCACAAGTCTGCCCATTCTTGGAGGTGCCTGCTTCAAATTCGCCAGCACCAGCAGCCACTTGGTTATAGGCACGGTCAGCCTGAGATGTGCCTGTAACCAAGTTTTTTGATAAAGACTCTGTGTCCTGGGGCATCAACAATGGTCACAATATTTGCTAGTCTCGAATTTCCACTGGGAGATATCGATGGTGACACCATGCTCATGGTCAGCTTTCAAGACCTGACATACTTGAAGGAGCCCTTCCCCATCTCTGCATCCTCCTCAAATTTTTCAATGGCTCTTTTGTCAATCCCACCACATTTGCAGATCAGATGGCCAGGAGTGATAGACTTGCCAGAATCTGTGTCCAATGACAATGATTCTTTAAAATTATTTTATTTATTTATTTATTCATTCATTCTTTATTGTTTAAAGTATTACATATGTCTCCTCCCCTTCCCCCCCCCCCCCCCATTGACCTCTCCCTGGTCATTCCCACCCCCAGCACATGTCCTCACCCTCCTACTCTCTGTGTCCATGGGTTATGCTCATATGTATGCACGCAATCCTTTGGTTGATCTCTCATCCCTTCCCAGACCTCCAAACCCTGTCCCCCAGCTCCCGACTTCCCTCTGGGGTTGGATGGTCTCTTTGATGCTTCTATGTCTCTGGATCTATTTTTAGTTCATCAGTTTATGTTGTTCATTATATCCCACATACGAGTAAGATCAGGTGATATTTCTCTTTCTCCGACTAGCTTATTTTGCTTAGCATAATGCTCTCCAGGTCCATCCATGCTGTTGCAAATGGTAAGAGTTCCTTCTTTTTTACCACAGCGTAGTATTCCATTGTATAGATGTACCACAGTTTTTTAATCCACTCATCTGCTGATGGGCACTTAAGCTGTTTCCAAATCTTAGCTATTATCAATTGTATTGCTAAGAACATAGGTATGCATAAATTCTTTCTGATTGGTGTTTCTAGTTTCTTGGGATATATTTCCAGAAGTGGAATTACTGGGTTAAATGGGAGTTCCATTTTCAGTTTTTTGAGGAAACTCCATACTGTTCTTCACAGTGGCTGCACCAGTCTGCATTCCCACCAGCAGTGCATGAGGGTTCCTTTTTCTCCTCATCCTCACCAGCACTTGCCCGTCTGTTGATTTGTTGATGACAGCCATTCTGACAGGTGTGAGATGGTACCACATTGTCGTTTTGATTTGCATCTCTCATGTGGTGACGATGTTGATATGAATCTTTTCCTTTCCCATTTGGGGTTTGATTAGTGGTGGTTTTCACGACACCTGTGTTCTGACTGCAAACCCGTTAATTAAACTTTACATGTTGAACCAATCTTGCATTCCTGGGATAAATTCCACTTAGGCCTATTATATAATCCTTTTTAACTGTTGTTGGATTTCATTTAATAGCACTTTGTTGAGAATTTTTATTGTAATCCTCTTTTGAGAATATTTTTTATTTATTTTTTGAGAGGAAGGGAGAGAGAGAGAGAAACATCAATCTGTTGCTTCCGCAACACACCCCAACTGGAAATCAAACCTGAAACCTAGGTATGTACCCTGACTGGAAATAGAACCAGCAACCTGTGGTGTATGGGACAACTCTCCAACCAACTGAGCCACCCAGGTAGGGCCTGATGAGGATTTTTGCATCTATATTCATAAGGGACATTGCTCTATAGTATTCTTTTACACTATTGTGATTTCTTTCTCTGGCTTAGATATCAGGGGAATATTGGTTACATAGAATGTGTTGGGAAATACTTTCTTTTCTTCTAAATTTTGGAAGGGTTTGAGAAGGATTGGTATTAATTCTTCTTTAAATATTTGGTAGAATTCACCAGTGAAGCTATTTGGTCCTAGGCTTTTCTTTGTGGCAAGTTCTTAACTACTAATTCAGGGTTGTTATTTGTTTTGTTCTATTCAGATTTTCTATTTCTTCTTGATTAAGTTTCAGTAGTTTGTGTCTTTTTAGGAATTTTTTTATTTTGTCTATATTATCCAACTTGTTTGCCTACAATTGTTCTAGTATTCTCTTATAATTATTTTTATTTCTGTAAGATCAATGGTAATGTCCCCCTGATTTTAATTTGAGTCTTCTCTCTTCTCTTTCTCCCTTTCTCTCTCTCTCTCTCTCTCTCTCTCTCTCTCTCTCTCTCTCTCTCTCCTCTCTCTCTCTCTCCGCCCCCTTCGCCCCCCATCAGTTTAGCTAAAGGTTTTTCAACTATGTTGGTCTTTTTAAAGGATCAACTTTGGGTTTCATTGAATTTTTAAACTGTTTTTCTATTCTCCATTTGATTTATTTCTGCTATATATATATTTTTTTCATTCTACTTCCTTCAGGTTACTTTGCCTTTATTTTTATTTTTTTATTTTTTCTAATGGGGGAGGGTTAGGTTATTGATTAGAGATATTTCTTTTCTAATATAGACATATATAGCTACACATTTCCCTGTAAATACTGCTTTACCTGCATCCCATAGTAAGTTTTGGGTTGTTATGGTGTTTTTTTCCATTTATCTCAAAGTATTTTATAATTTTCTTTGGGTCATTGGTTATTCAGGAGTATGTTATTTAGCATCCATACATGAATTTTTAGCATATTCACAGACTTGTGCATCTATTTCTACAATCAATTTTAGAGTATTTTCATTACTCAGTAAAGAAACTCTGTACCTCTTAGTCATCATTCACTAAATCTCTCATATGCCCATCTCCTGGAGCCCTAGGCAATTATTAATCTACTTCCTCTCTTTATAGATTTTTCTATTTGCTAATTAACTGATCTTTTAAAATGTCTTTTAATTTCATCAAATTTCTCTATTATTTATCCATTTTCTCTATTTATTTGTCTACTAAGTGTAGTTGCAGTGCAGCCCTTCTATTTGCTGTTGATATTCCTGTGAATGAATATACTTTTTAAAAAATATATATATTTTTTATTGATTTTTTACAGAGAGGAAGGGAGAAAAAGAGTTAGAAACATCGATAAGAGAGAGTCATCAATCAGCTGCCTCCTGCATATCCCCTACTGAGGATGTGCCAGCAACCAAGTTACACACCCTTGACTGGAATCAAACTCAGGACCCTTCAGCCCGCAGGCTGACACTCTATCCACTGAGCCAAATTGGTTTCAGCTGAATATACTTTTTATTGCTGTTTTCAACTGTTGATGGAATTTGGGGTTGTTGGCACATCTTTGATACTATAATTTCTAACATTTTAGTTCTATTATTTCTTTTTCTCCATTACGATTGAATATCTAATGAACTGACTTGCATCAAATGGGTAAAGACTTGCTGCTTCAAGCATGCTCAGTGATTTCCATTTTCGGGTCTCAGTTGCTACAAGGTTGAAAGATTTCTTGTGATTTGTATTAGTATGTTCATGTGTCTAGTCTTTCTCTTTTCTTTTTTGAAGGAAGAAGGCACAATATTAGGGTTATCCAGAGAAACACAACCAATAGGATATATCTATGTCTATATATGTGTATGTTTGTGTATATATACATACTAGAGGCCTGGTGCACAAATTTGTGCACAAGTGGTGACCCTTGGCCTGGCCAGTGACTGGGGCCAATGGGGACTGTCTCACCCCATTGTGAGTCCAGGAGGAGGGATCACATGAGGTTGGCTGGCCTTGGGAGGTTGGCTGTGGGAACACACTGACCACCAGGGGTCAGCTCCTGCATTAGCATCTGCCCCCTGGTGGTCAGTGCACACTATAGCTACCAGCCAGTCTTAACCATCACTTAGGCCCGTGATCGACAAACTGTAACTCACAAGCCACAGCTCTTTGGCCCCTTGAGTGTGGCTCTTCCACAAAATACCACAACCTGGGAGAGTCTGTTTTGAAGAAGTGGCGTTAGAGAAAGTTTAAGTTTAAAAAATTTGGCTCTCAAAAGAAATTTCAATCATTGTACTGTTGATACTTGGCTCTGTTGACTAATGAGTTTGCCGACCACTGGCTTAGGCTTTTATGTATGTAGATACAGAGAAAAACACATATATGTGTGTGTATATGTATATATGCTGTTTCTCTGGAGAACCCTGATTTTATATATATAAGAGAATGATTGATGTATTACGAGAGAAATTGAAATAGAGAAGTTTACTACCTACAGGTCCTGGAGGAAGTACACAGCATGCTTAAGGGGCCACACAGGGAGGCCAAGGCATAGAGAGGAGCAGGACCTGGGGCCTTTATTAGAGTCCATGGGTGAAGTGCTTTGAGGTGCTTGGGCTAAAGCCAGATTGGTCAGTTTAAACCCAAAAGAGCAAGGTTTTGATAAGCTTTATGGGGTCTTATCTAGGGACACCCAAGGGGAAAGCCCTGGGAGGTGGGGGAAGCTGTTAATCACAAGAGCTGATGGGGGCGTCATATCAGGACCTTACTTTTGCTTGTGACTCTGCTGTGATCTAGGGCATGTGTTTGCGTGAGGGGCTGGTGTCATTTTAAGGTCACTTGGCCCAACACATTGTATTGTACTTTTTAAATGGATGTCAAGGCAGCAATACCATGGGCTAGCTTAAGTACACTCTTGACAGGAAGGCAATCTGCTTTAATCAGCCCATCAATGGACATGTTAAACTCATCCAGACACCCTCACAAAGACACCCCGAATAATCAAATATATCTGGGCCCCCACCCTTAGCACACCCTATTGCAATGACTTGTTCATGCTCCTGTCCCCCCCATGGACTGAGTACTTCATGGTAGGGACTAAGTCTTACTCATCACTGTGTCCCCAGTTGTTTGTAGAGAGCTTGACACATAATAGATGCTTAATTAATATTTGATAGAATGGTGAGGCTTTTTTTTTTTTTAATCTCCTGCCCTTTATTCTTTATTAAACAAACAAACAAAAAACACCATTAAAAAAGTATGGGCCCCCAGGGCCTAGTCAAGTTGACACACAAAATTAATCATCATAGACACTGTGCATTAAAATGCTAAAGAACTGCGCAAAAAGACTTTTTACACAATGAGGCACGGCTGCCGAAATTGAACATGCTGTCCAGCTAAGAGAACTACCAACTACCCCACTCTTCCCCCAATTCCCATCGACGTGACAAATGAAAAAAATGCAAACAAGTGTGTTTAAGTAAGGAACTGCCTCAGAGCATAGCTGATAATGGGAGGAGAGGACACCCACAGACCAGGCTTTCTCATGTATTTCTGGAAGATTAAAAAATACTCTCTGGGCCGAAACCGGCTTGGCTCAATGGGATAGAGCGTCGTCTTGAGGACTGAAGGGACCCGGGTTCGATTCTGGTCAAGGGCATGTACCTTGGTTGCGGGCATATCCCCAGTAGGGGGTGTGCAAGAGGCAGCTGATCGATGACTCTCTCTCATCGATGTTTCTAACTCTCTATCTCTCTCCCTTTCTCTCTGTACAAAATCAATAAAATAAAATAAAATAAAAATACTCTCTGGTATCGAAAAAAGAGTTGGAAGTAGGAGTTCTGAAGCTGATGAGCGAAAGTCCAATTTAGCACGTGAAAGGAGACTGGTTAGAAGACAACAGTGTCATAGAGAACGATGCCGCCGTTAAAAAGAGGATTGCAGCCTGGCTGGCGTGGCTCAGTGGTTGAGCGTTGACCAGTGAACCAGAAGGTTGCAGTTAGTTCCTGGTGAGGGCACATGCCCAGGTGGTGGGCTCAGTCCCCCGTGTGGGGTGTGCAGGAGGCAGCCGATCAATGATTCTCTCCCGGGTTATGAGACACGATGTTTAGCATGTGTCTATGTCTCTTAAGAAAATGCTTCTGTATTTCTTTGGGAGACTCTACTCCCAAACCACCAGACACAGGGGTTTCTAGAAGTCTAGGCTGAGGCAGCACAGAACCTAGGCTGGTTCCTGAGGTTTTCTGATCTGAATCACCAGCACAGAGACTGTCAGCTCCAGACACAGTTGCACACCTGGCTGATTCTGACCAGGG
This sequence comes from Pipistrellus kuhlii, assembly GCF_014108245.1. Classification (NCBI taxonomy): domain Eukaryota; kingdom Metazoa; phylum Chordata; class Mammalia; order Chiroptera; family Vespertilionidae; genus Pipistrellus; species Pipistrellus kuhlii. Next base: position 11,327,296 of record NW_023425404.1, read on the forward strand.
GGGTGATACCAAGCTCTCCAGGGCCCTGATCATGCCTACAGGGCAATTCTCCGTAGGCATGCCTCTGTGTGGCTGCAGAGGCTATTTTAGAATTTCTGTGTGTACTTATTTTTCAAAAGTTAATCTTGAACGTATCGGCACAAGAATAAATATCTACCTTGTACCATACTGCTCTGAAAACAATTGTATGTATGTTATGTATTTATGTTGTACATATACACATACCATATTTCTTGCGCGCTCAGAAAAATTTAACAGACAGAGCCCATACAGAGGTTCGGGGGTCACAGGTCTATAGGACGAAGGCCCAGCCCTAATGTGGCCACTCTCCTTCCCGGCAAGCTCTCTTACCAGAACAGGAGGCAGACGTCACACTCCAGCTGCTTCAGCCACTTGGGCTTCTCCGCAGCCGCTGGTCTCTTTCTCAACTCGGCTCTTCTATTCTCGCCGCTTCCTCTGGATTGTCCCTAACCCCTTCTGGCCGGCCAGCTCCTGCTCCTCTTAGGCCTCCCCTCAGGTTTTGTCCTGGCTGGGACACATTCTGTGAGCCCCAAGTGTTGCCTTTCTTTATCATGACATTTACAGTTTGCTGTCCTGAAATTCTACCCACATGTCCACCTTATTCACTCTGAAGAGGGAAGGTCTTATTTCATCTCTGCTCCTCCGTTCTTAACACAACTCACCACGCGGCCTCGCCTCTCCCATGCATGCCACTGTGAAGGCGACTGACTAAAAACCCTACACACACACACACACACACACACACACACACACACACAAAAGAATTAACGTCTTCTCCAGAGTTCTACTCCTTCTAGAGCATGGGTCAAATTGCAAAGATCAGGCCATGAGTCGCCCTTCAAGAAAGAGAAGAAAGTTCCCCTTCAACAACCTACAGTTCCTCCCCTCCCCCCCACCCCCCTTTGGGACTGTGGTTCTTCCAGCACAAAGCACAACCAAGGACTTCCCCTGGTGGCTCGTCAGAGACCTGGCTGAGCGAGCTCCTTCTGCAGAAACTCGATAACATCAGAGTACAGCGAGGGTTCCAGGCAGCAGCCTGTCCTTGGGTGACTGGAGGAGGGGGCAGAAAGAGGTGAAGTCCTCCTCGGAGCAGGGGCCTCCCAAGCACAGGGCGATTGGCTTCTAGGCGGTCTCTCCCTGGGGTCTTGGGGTTTCTTGTTGCTGTAGCCTCTGAGCCTCGATTCATCTCCCTCCTTTCTGCGCTGGCCTTCTCCGTGTCTGAGGATGAACATCTCCCAGCTCCTGAGTAACGATGCTTCCATTCAAACCATCGAAGGAGCCCCACAAAGTTGAAATTCGAAACTGGGAGAGAGACTCTAATGTGCCCAGAGTTTGAGTTGGGGTCTGCCCTGTGTCCCTCAGCCACACACAGCAGTCAAGGCTGGCTCATTCACATACAGCTGCCAGGGCCCATTCCTAAGGCGGGTGGGGCTGGATAATTCTGTCTGTGGCGAGGCACACTCTCAAAGGTGTCTTCCATAGGAAGTAAAGAAGGAAGCATGAAAAATATAAGCTGAACTATTCAGTGCATTTGCTTTTGCAAGTATCTTAAAGCCAGGAGTCCAGCTGAAACCGGTTTGGCTCAGTGGATAGAGTGTTGGTCTGCGGCCTGAAAGGTCCCAGGTTCAATTCTGGTCAAGGGCATGTCCATTGGTTTCGGGCACATCCCTGGTAGGGGGTGTGCAGGAGGCAGCTGATCGATGGTTCTTCTCTCATCGATGTTTCTAGCTCTCCCTTCTTCTGTAAAAAATCAATAAAATATATTTCAAACAAAAAACACCAAGAGTCCATTCTCTAGAGAGGATGTGAAGCAGGTCTCATCCAGGTTCCAATATGCTAGGCCAGCCCCCTGCCAGGCCTCTGAAAGAAGGCAGAAAATGCTACATTACAGGAAGTAACAGTTCAGAAAGGAAAGTCACCAAGGAGCCTCAGATGGCTGTAGGAGGCCTGCCCCTCCTCCAAGCCCACCCACACCTATCCATTCCTCCAGGCCCAGGGCATGGTCCTCAGTGAAATCTTCCCCCTGCATGCTTACTTTCCTGGAGAGAGGGACACAGGGTGGTGTGACTGTGAGAGCCAAGAACCTGGTCTATTTCTGTGTGACCTTGAGGGCCCTCCTTGTGTGTGACCTTGTCCAGCCCCCCTGGCCTCATCTATGGGCTACAGATGCTTGATCTGCTGTAAGGAAGCGTTGGTGGATTTTTGAAACTAAGAATCTATGACATGTTTTACCTCCTCCCGCCTGGAACGTCTTTAGAATGCAATGTTGATGTGACATGATGCCTTTTGCAATCGTCTCATTGTGAAATGTTTCAAGATGAAAATGTGGTGGCGCGCTGGTTAGTTGCACGGGCTCCGAGGATGCAACTCGCCCATGTTCTGCAATCTTCTCATTGCAGAAGGAGCCGCCGTGGGCTGTCAGGATGCTTCCTGTGGCATCAAGGGCTTTGCAAACTCAGAAGGCCTCCCGCTCCGGGTGGTTTCCCATACCTGGGAGCACACCCTCGAGGGTCCAAGGAACATCTGTGCTGTCCCAGCTACATCTGGGACCTTCGCTGGCATTATGGCTCAGGGTTCTGCAGCCCTGGAAATTTTATTTATTTATTTTTTATAAATATATTTTATTGATTTTTTACAGAGAGGAAGGGAGAGAGATAGAGAGCTAGAAAAGTCGATGAGAGAGAAACATTGACCAGCTGCCTCTTGCACACCCCCCACTGAGGATATGCCCGCAACCAAGGCACATGCCCTTGACCGGAATCGAACCCGGGATCTCTCAGTCCGCAGACTGACGCTCTACCACTGAGTCAAACCGGTTTCGGCAACCCTGGAAATTTTAAACTGTAGCCTCTACTGCTGGTACTAGACTTCCTATGATAACCTATAATAATAAAAGTGTAATATGCTAATTAGACCGGATGTCCTTCCTTACGAACAAAGCCTCAGCGGGCAGGGGCCGAGGCAGAGGCAGCAGAACCCCTCCCCACGGTGGCAATAGGTGGGGGCCGCAGTAGAGGTGAGTGTGGCAACGGGAGCCAAGGCCTTTGCAAAATTTTTGTGCATCAGGCCTCTATTGTCAAATAAATCCCATCGATGATAACATGGGACCGTCTGAACTGCTGTGAGACTGGAAATTCACCAACTTCCATTCGTTGAATGTATGAGGAGAAATGAGAACAGAGGTCCTAAATATTTTCCAATATGGTGATAGTTTACAGAAGAAGAGGGAGAGGAAGAGCAGAAAGGAGGGGCAGGAGGAAAAGGCATCGAAGGGAAGGGAGAGGGGAGGAGGTCAGAAGAAGGAGCCGCACTGACGTGTGAGACAAAGGAATAAAGAGATCACCAACCCCTCCAGAGCGTACAGCGACTGTCACTCTGGGCTCCTGCCAGGCCCTGCAGCTGGCTCTTTGCATACGGACACTGCCCCCACTTTCTGTGCCTGCGGACGAAGTCTCAGTGTCAGGTGACAGTCAGTTGGAAGGGCCTTGAAACTCTACTCCGAGGAAGAAGACAAAAGCTGAGATTTGAGCCATCTCTTCTGTCCATCTCTGCACAGGCTTAATTTGAAGTTGTGTCAAATGAAATCAAGGAAGTTTTAGTATAACTAAAAAAAAAAAAAAAAAAAAAAAAAGTGGGGGTAGACAGCATCTAGTTAGACAGACAAAACTGCCTCACAGGCGCACCACTTGCTGGCTCTGTGACTTTGGGCAACTCATTCTGTGGTTCGGCACCTGAGAAACTAGGGCGTTCCCAGCATGTGCACCATGGGGCTGTGTGGGACGCTGCATGAGGTTTTGCTCTTGGTGCGCTGGGTGACCGGCCGCATGGCCATTGTCTGTCTCTTCTCCGGAATTGACGGGGAGCCCCTATGGGCGGGCCGCTGTCACGGTCGGCATCGGTGCTTCCGGCAGTGCCCAGCGCCATCTAGGCACAGAGATGACTTTGTGGCAATGATGAAGCCCTGGACCAAACTGCTGCCTCTGCCCCCCGGAAGGCCCCCGGCTTAGAGCGTGAGAAGTGAAGAGGGGTTACATCGAGCGACAAGTCTTGAGAGCAAAGGTCCAGTGCCCTGGACAGTGTCCTCTCCAGAACCAAGAGCCATGTCACTCCAGTCGTTTCTACAGACTGAATGTCAGCGATGGGAGACCTGCTTGCCCGAGAGGAGACGGGCCTTGTCTGGATGGGTCATTTTGGATCTTATATCCAATATCTGTGTATTGTTTTCTTTTGCCCACTAGCCTCCCAGCTACACCTGTGACCCCACTCACCCTTCAGTGGGCTGGATATGGCAGCAGAGACACCTGCCACAGACGTCAGTCCTGAAAAACTCGCCAAAGACACACTCTGCGTCACAGAGAGCACCGGCTGCCTGAGGCCCCGCTCAGCCTCCCGCCTGTGCCGAGATGCACCACGTAAGGGGTTTCCCACGGCGGCCCCTTCCCTGCCGCATGGGAAAGAGCCCAGCGCTCTGATGTCTCTGCACCAAGGACAAAGCTCGCCTCTCCAAGAACATGCAGGGAGTGGGCAGCGAAGCTGAGGTTCCTGGGGGCTGTGGCTCTCAAGGCCAGGATGCCAATGGGGGGAGTGGGGGGGTTGGATCCGTATGGGAAGAAAGGCGACATCAGCATGGCCTGCCTTCCGAGAAAGCCTCAGCTGTCATGCGACCCCGGGCCTCACCTCGGCCCCAGCCCTTCCCCTGGGGCATCGTGGGAGCCCCCTGGCCTGCTCTGCAGGAAGGGCCCAGCCAAGTGACCCTGCCCTGCTACGCCCCTCTCCCGCCTGCCCCAGGCTCAGGGCCTTGCCACCAAGCTGGTCCTGATAGGAGTAGCCGATACACATGTTCCCTCTGTTCAATTACTAGGCTTGGGAGGGTTTTTTCCCCTTCCCTTTATGAATCAGCACAGAATTGGCCTGTGTGGGCCAAAGAAGGTTCTGGAATACAAAGCTTGCCTCCGGACACTCCCTCCTCCCCCAGAATCACTGGCTCCAGGGTTGCTTCAGCCTAGCCCTGCTGCCTCCTGCCCACCCTGCCCCCAGGAGCCTGGGCCTAGAAAAGAGACTCTGAGTCCCTCTCCCACTCTCACCCCCCATCCCAGAGGCCACCTGGGGGTCCCTATGACCCCCATGCCTTACAGCAACCTCTTCTCGGGTCAAAACGAGCCCAGGAACAGGGACTGGGTCCCCTCGTTGCAAAAGAGTGGGGCACATGAGCACCTGTGGATGCAAATCTTCAGAGGCTAATCACACGTGATATTTGGCTGCGGCCAGACTCCTTTTAAAATAAGTAGTTCCAATTTTCTTTACCACATTTGTACATAGAAAAATTAAAAAATTCTAATAGTGAAGCCTGACCGGCGTGGCTCATTGATCGAGCGTTGACCTATGAACCAGGAGGTCATGGTTCAGTTATCGATCAGGGTACCTGCCCAGGTTCTGGGTTCAATCCCCAGTGTGGGGCATATAGGCAGCAGCCGATTGATGACGATCACTCATCATTAATCTTTCTCTCTCTCTCTCTCTCTCTCTCTCCCTCTCCCTTCCTCTCTGAAATCAATTAAAATGTATGTGTGTGTGTGTGTGTGTTTTAAATCTAATAGTGCAGAAGAACTTACCATGAAAAAAAAACCGAGAGAAGTTTCCAGAAACAATCGCCGCAGCTAGTGTTCACTATGCACCTCCTATGCGCCATGCACTTTATGTCCTTCAAGGCTCATGCCCCTCTGTGCAGTGGGTGCTGTGAGGATCCCACTTTGCAGGTGAGGAAACTGAAACTTGCCCGGCATCACATGATGTTAAGAAAGAGAGAGAGAGAAAAAAGTTAATATCCTAAGTGCAGTGGCGCAATGATTAAACTCCGAAGATGGAGATGGAAGGAAGCCCGGGAAAATGAAAGCAGCTGATTTGATGGGGTGATAAGATGACGGGTTTTTTTTTCTTCTTGGTAAGCATCTGTGTTGTTTTCCTGCAGTGGCGGGGGTGTGCGGTACTGCAGGGCACAGGGTGGCATCCAGGAAAAGGCTTGCCCGGAAGGGGCCTTGGAGGGCCTGCTGGTGGACGCCTCCTCCCCAGCGGCCCCGCCCCCTCCCTCTGGGCTCACCTCCCAGCACTTTCTCAACAGCGTTGCACTTGCTGAGCCTGTGGAGGGAGAGTTTGGGGGAAACCCCTTCTCCCGCTCAGACTGGTGTTGCTTCTTCTTAAAACTTACTGCAAATTTGCTCCTTTGGAACCTAGGGGTTTTTCCCCTTCCCTTTTATGAATCAGCACAGAATGGGCCTGTGCGGGGCCAAAGAAGGTTCTGGAATACAAATCTTGCTGAGGTCTAGGGCTTCTCTGCTTGCCTCCCCTAGAATCACTGGCTCCAGGGTTGCTTCAGCCTAGGCCCCAAGCGGGCTCCTGCCTTAGGAAGGGAGAAGCCAGCAGGGAACTGGTCCTCCTCCCCACTCCACCCCCCAACTCACCTTCCCCTGGGGCATTGTGGGAGTCCCCCGGCCAATTGATCTTGCCCTTCTAGTCCCCTCTCCCCGCCTGTTCCAAGCTCAGGGCCCACCACCAGCTGGTCCTGACAGTAGTAGCCGGTACACGTGCCCTTGGTAAGGTGCTCCTGCTGTAACAGGCTGCCCTCCGCGGGCATTTTGTGTCATCGCGAATTCTCACATCCACCCAGGGGGACTGGGCTCAGTTCTCCCATTTCTCAGAGGAGACAACAGGGTCTCAGAACCGTGACGTGACTTGCCAAGGTCCTCAACCAGAGGCGTCAGGCTGGGATTCTCGCCTCATCACCATGCCAGACTATTACATGAGGGGTTATTCTTGTATCACATAAGGACAGTTATAAGATATTGGGACCATGCTTTGTTCACGGACACTGCCTTCGTCTCAATGTCAGGCTGTAGCAGGGGAGTGTGTAGAGAGGGAATAGGACAGGGATGAGCTCAAGTGTTGAAGCTGAAAAGGGGCCCAGAACCCTGAACAGAAAGGCCAGGAGCTGATTGCAGTCCCCTCCTCACTCCTGACCTCAGCTTCAGGCCAAAAGTTATGGATTCCAGTCACCCAGGCACAGTGCGAGGGAAAGGAGGACAGAAAGAGATCAATGTTTTAAAGATACGCAACCCCCAAGAGTGTCCCAAAACAAAAGACTTGGCTTGGAAGGCCCCAACATTTACCTTGTTGTCTGGGGCCACCAGACTTTCAATGACCTGCTATCACCTTGCCTGTGTTTTCCCTGTGAGCAAGTTCCTTTCTCTTTCCGTGCTCATTGTGTAAGCCCCTGGAAAGGCTTTCGGGAAGTGCACAAGATATAAAGTGGGAACAAGTAGATGTGTTGTATCGCTTATCGTTAGGGTGGCAGTTTGTTTCCTGATCCGAAGCCGGGCCCTGCCGGGTACATGTGCTAGCACAGACCGCGTGGGGTCCTCCTGGGGGCAGGTGCAGAGGCCCAGACGGCCTGTGACCACACGCAGCATCTCAGTTCCACTCTTAAAGAACAGACGCCCCAACCTCAACCTCAGCGGGCTTTCTAGCCCTGTTCCGGGATTAGCCGTCCGTGATTCTGAAACTTGGTGATGTCCCCGGGAAGTGGGAGGACGAGAGACCCCTCCCAACCACTTCCTCTGCCCCTCAGTCATTTTCCCCCAGACACCATTCAGCAATTATTTGGCGCCTACTGTGTGCCAGGCTCCGTATAAGCTGGAAATTCCGCACTGAGCCAGACTGGCATAAACCCGGCCCTAATGCAGCCCCCAGAATAGTGGAGTTAGGGGGGAGATCACTATAATTGCATGCACTGGATGCCATAAGATAGGAGGTACAGAGAAAGGGCATCTAATCCAGACCCCAGGGGTCAGGATTTCTTACCAGAAGAATTAAAATGTAAACCCAAACCTCAAGACTCTTTTAAGACGTAAGCCATTTGTGTCAGAGACTGGCTTGAAGGTCGAATTTTCTTTGCCTTCTGGACACAGAGCAAAACTAGATTTCCCAGCCTCCCTTGCAGTTAGGTGTGACCATGTGACTGACTTTTAAGTTAGTGGAATATGGACAGACTTGAGAGGTGCCACTTCCTGGCCTGGTCCACTCACCAGCTAAATGCAGAGGACTCCCCAGCCCCCGGGCAGAACACAACCAGGAGATAGAAGGAGTCTGAGTTTCTGAATCACCCAGGGAAAGCCTGCCCACAATATGGGAATGTCCTCATGAATTACAGCAGCCGAGGGAAATAAAGTCTTACTGTGTAAAGCCATGGAGATTTGGGGTTTATCTGCTACAGCAACTGGCTTCAATCTAACTTATAAACAAACAAGTAAGAGAGGGGGGTAAAGTATTCCAGAAAAAAAAATACTAATCAGAACAACCTAACCTTGGGAGGTAACAGTCAGCAAATAGACAAGAAGAAACAGAGGCTCTAGAGCCAAACCAATGGGATCAAACTCTGGTTCCATGTTTCCTAGCTGTGTGGTCTTGGGTGAGTTGCTTAACCTCTCTGCATCTTAGTGTCCTCCTTTGTGAAAGGAAGATGCCACCTTCCTTGAAGGGTTGCAATGAATATTCAAGAAATAGTACGTAGAGTGGTTCCTAAGACATATGAAGCTTGTCAAATACTCAATGTCTTACTGCTAACTACATTCTTAGAATGACACTTGATTGATAATATGCTTGAGTAACTGGTAACAGTAACAATAATAATGAATATATATTGATAACTAATTATGTCCCAAGCACTGTTCTAATATTCACACATATTAATTCATTCCATCCTCACAGCTCTGTGAATTAGGCACTATTCCTCTCTCCCCGCCCCCCAATTTGACAGGTGAGGTGACAGACACAGAGAAGTTAAGCACCATGTTCAAGGTGACCAGCAGGTAATCAAGAGAGCCGGGGGTTTAAATCCAGACAGGCGTGGTTCCGATTCCCATGTTACAGATGAAGGAACAGAGAAGTGACACGATTTGCCTAAAGCCACACGGTCTTAAGGCGTCACCCGGGCTGGGGGCCCTGGAACTGCCATTACTGATTGTGATCCTGTGAGGGGGCAGAGCAGCACTCTCGGACCGTGAGAAGCCGCCCTGCTGCGTCCCAGCAGGTGTGCTGGTGGCTTTGGCCCTGATGATGCTGACAAAAAACAAACGCTGCTTCAGTCATCTGTGAACGAGCAGCAGGTGAGCGCTCCAGAGACCCTCCGAGCCCGCCGGTGACGAAACTCTGTCCGTGGAATCCAGGCTGAGGGCTTTGGTTTTTACAAAAATGCCATCTCTACCAGAGCGAGCCTCAGAGTTTAAAAGGATGCTTAATTTCAGGGGATAGTTCTAAGAAATGAGACTTGAGGGTAAATCTCAAGTAGAAGTCACTGCCCTCTAAGAAAGGCTGGGCATTGGGCCTGCTAAGGTCTCAAATGACCACCAGGGGGCAGCAAAGACATTGGTTATAGAAGGCAGAGTTCCCTTGGAGGTTCTTCCTGGAATCTTGTTCCAAGAACAGGAGATAGACAGGAGAAATGAGAAAAGGCCTCCTCCATCACTAAAGGAGCATCCCCTAGACTTGGGACCCCAGCCATTTAAAGGAGACTGGGTTTTTTTTCTTTCTTCTTTTTTTTTTTTAAATATATTTTTATTGATTTCAGAGAGGAAGGAAGAGGGAGAGACAGAAACATTAATGATTGGCTGTCTCCTGCACGCCCCCAACTGGGGACCAAGCCCACAACCTGGTCATGTGCCCTTGATCAGAATCAAACCCAGGTCCCCTTCAGTTTGCAGGCCGACGCTCTATCCACTGAGCCAAATTGGCTAGGCTGGAAAATACAGAAAAACATGTCAATCAAACTGTGATAATTTCACCACCAAGAGAAAACTGCCATTAGTTAACATGTTAATGAATATTCATCTGGAGATATGTAGAAATAGATGAATATTTAGATACACAAACACACATAGATATACATTTACATATTTTTTGGTTTGGGAAACTGACATCATACACGCGTTAGTGATCCACTTTTAAAAACCCAACTGCAACAAAAATATGTTTATGGCGTTATTTATCCAAGTGTTTCTCACTGGCTCCCCTGTGAGCTTCTCAGAGACCAGTCTCCACTGCACCCCGAATAGGATGATGGGACTGGCAGTGGGACGGGTGACCAGGCAGGCGCAGTGACCCCTGAGGCGTGCGGGTCACTCTGATGGGTCTCTCCGACCTGCATCTAAGCCTCCTGAAATCTTAGTTTAAAAAAGACTCCACTTAATGACCAGGTGCAAGTTCGTTGAATTTCATCAGAATGAGTCATCCTGAAGGTGTGAAGGAGGGGCAAGGTGGACGGACTTACCACTTCCTGGGCCCACACCAGCACATCATCATTTTACCGGAGACAGACAGAGGCGCTTCCACAATGGGGGGATCCAGGCAACAGTCACAGGCACTGCTGCTTTATCTCCAGGTGTGACCGTGTCTTCCCCTAAAAAAAAATAATAATAATTAAAAATTTAAAAAAAAATCCGTATTCTTATCTTCCGACTCCTTTGATCATTGTTGAATGAGCTTCAAACCTTAAACACACACACACAGACACACACACACACACACACACACACACACACCTGAAAGTGCAGTGGTGCTTAAGTTGGGTCTTTAAAAAGACGCTGTTCACCAGGTGAGAAGAAGGGCATCCACCACCTGGACTGATAAGCAAGACTCGTTTAATTCACACGACCAGATGGCACCCAGCTGATCCCCTAAGGAGATTCTCTTTGGCCTGTGCTTTGTAGGAGACAAATCCAGTTGTGAATCAACTCTATCACTTCCTAATTGTGTGTCCTTGGGCAAGTCACACAACCACGAGCACTCTAGGATAAGGCCAAGGAGAAATGGCGGAGCAGTTGAGGGGGAAACATCTGGTGTTCAGTCTAGTGAGAGCATAGGATGAGAGGAGACAGAGCAGGAGGGAGCTAAGGGGATGGCCTTGAATGCCACACCAGGGAAGGCCACCAGGAGCCACAGCCCTGGCATCTTCCCTTCTATCTGGGTGACCATTATTGGCTCCCAGGTACAGCCTGGAGAGTTCCTCACCCTGACTCTCCATCCCAGTCATGCCCAGAAAACATTCCCAGTGAACATGGTCCGCTCTCTCAGACCCACGAGGTCACACTCACGGCTCAGATGATGCTTCTCAGCCATGCTCGAGCCTAGCCAAGCTGGGGGGGAGGGGGGCTGCAGAGGGAGAGAAGTAAGCCAGAGGGAGGAAAGGAGAGTTCTCCTTTCCTGGCAGCTGGGGACATCTGGACCCTGATGATCAGAGGCAGCGTCTCCCGAAAGCTCAGCACACCCAGGCACCCACCTGCTCCGTGGGCGGGTGGGGAGAGTTAGGGCGGAGCATTTTGCTCATCATGCTTCTGCTGCAACAGCTATTCCGGTCTGCCTTCTCTGCTGCAGTTGGGAGGTGGCTCCACAGCCAGGGAAGAAGCCAGTCGTGCGGGTCGAAGGCCAGGATCTGAATCCTGCCCCTGTCCCTGCCAAGTCCATCACTGGGCAAGCGATGTCAACCCTCTAGGCTAGGGGTGTCGAACTCAATCAGAGAAGGGGCCAAAATCTAAAATCCAGCCTAAATCGCGGGCCGAATGGTTTACTGAACAGTCATAAACTGTCATTGTGATGGAAACGCAGCGGAGTGCAGTGATGACAGCGCGGTGCGGGCCACATTGCAAGGCCTGGCGGGACGGATTTGGCCCGCGGGCCTTGTGTTTGACACATGTGCACTAGGCCTCGGTTTTCTTACTGGCCAAGTGAAAAAATTGCGTTATTTACAAATTCTTGGGTTTTGAAAGACTTAAGAGATAAGCAGCACTTAATTCATCTACACTAGGATTACCATGACTCATATCAATTGCTTTGTTTTTCTATCTCTTCTGCTGGACTGGAAGCTCCTTGGGGGGCCAGAATCACATTAGATCCAGCTTCCTGTGATAAGTAGTGTGGACAGTGGCCAGGCCCAGGACACTTTTAGGAGACCATGAAGATGTTTTAATTTCTTCTAATATCAGAAGGAAAATATGATTACCTTTATCTATGCCCATGCTGTTGTAAAAACATTATATATATATATATATATATATATATATATATATATATATATATATATTTTTTTTTTTTTTTTTTAATTATTATTATTTTTTTTTAATGGAGGAAGGGGCCCACTAAGGTAAAGTGCCTTAAGCTCAGGAATGTCATCCTGTGACCTTGAGTGCAAGGGCATGGAGCGACACAGGTCAAGCTTGGATCCAGCTCTCCCACTCAGCTAAGAATGTGGCTAGAGAAAGGCACTTAATTTTGGGGAACTCCAGTGGCTTCACCTGGAGAAATTGTCATCTGAAAAACCCTGCCTGTTGGTTCATTGAATTCCACTCCCTTTTTTAAAATCACTCATTACATCTCTAATTATAAATTCCCCCACTAAGCTGTAAGCTCCCCAAAGGGAGGATCTGTCTAACTTCATGATTCCAATGCATAATATCTACCGGGCTCGTATTATACACTGTGTATTGCTCTAAATGAGTGACAGTATATATGAAGAGTTTTAGCCCCATTCTACAGAAGAAGAAACTAAGGCTGAGTGTTTAAGTGGCTTGGCCAAAATGACCTGATAGGAAGTGGTGGTGGTGGTGGTGGTGGTGGTGGTGTGTGTGTGTGTGTGTGTGTGTGTGTGTGTGTGTGTTGGGACCTGGGACCTGTGGCCTTGGTTACAGCCTCTATATGTGAAGCTCAGCCTAGAGCCCAGCAGTCAAAGTGGGGAAAGAAGTGGGTACCTGGGCTGCCTGGCCCAGAGGAAGCCTCCACTCAGTGCGGTTCTGATAAACTGAAACAGAGCTTCGTTCCTGAGTAGGTGGCTGTGAAATCGAGAGGGTGGGGAGTCATCAGGAAGAAGTCTTCCCAGCAGAAAGGTGTTTTCCATTCACGATGGGGGAAGAGTCCAGGTAGAGAGGATGATCTGACCACATCAAGTGTGATAGCAGTTCTCGCCGCAGTGGATCGGAGGCTCAGTCACCCTGGGAAGCCAGTCACCTGGGCTCTCCCTGAGGTTGGGGAACTAACGAGAGCGGAGGGGACTCCCCAGAGTTCAAGTGTCATCCAGGCTCAAGCTGAATGAGCAGCACATTGCCGGCTCACTTTATGCAGCTTTCACACATATGGAGGAATTGGATTTTTGGCTTTTATAATAATTATTTACATTATTTTTATAATTATCATCTTAATTTTTATAATAATATCTATCCTATCTAATAAAGATCTAATATGCAAATTGATCCTCATGCCCTCGCACAAGATGGCCATCCCCATGTGGTCAAAGATGGCCACCACAAGATGGCCAGCAGGGGAAGGTAGTTGAGGCAATCAGGCCAGCAGGGGAGGGCAGTTGGGGTGACGAGGCCAGCAGGGGAGGGTAGTTACAGGCAACCGGGTTGGCAGGGGAGGGCAGTTGGGGGCAATCGGGCCAGCAGGGGAGCAGTTTGGCATAGATCAGGCTGGCAAAGGAGTGGTTAAGGGGTGATCAGGCTGGCAGGCAGGCAAGCAATTGGAAGCCAGCAGTCCCAGATTATGAGAGGGATGTCGGACTGCTGGTTTAGGCCCAATCCCTGCCAGTAGTTGGACATCCCCCAAGGGGTTCCAGATTGGAGAGGGTGTAGGCTGGGCTGAAGGACACCCTCCACCACCACCACCAATGTATGATTTTCATGCACCAAGCCTCTAGTTTATAAAATAATTATATTTTTTCTGGTGACAAAATAACACACAAATATTCATCTTAGAAAATACAAATAGACTCACACTGATCATCTCACTGGGCAGGAATAACCTTGTTTAATATTTTGGCATATTTCTTTCTGATCTTTATTCATGGCATATGAATACATATTTCCTCCTGCACCATTGAGATCAGGTATAATACAGTTATTTTTTTGTAAACAATTTGGTAGAAGCTTTAAGAAAAATAATGAAAAAAACAAAATGACCATTACAATTACAACATGTGAAATAAAATGGAAATTTGGGTTTAGTATTCCTTACTTTCTCCTGCATGTCCCAGGCTGTGGTCATGCCCATGAAACAGGCAACGACAGGGAGTCATAATTGAGATCTTTGGCTCTTATCACATCTCCGGAATTGATGGAACTGACCTTCATTTCTACCAAGAGCAAGTGGAATCTCAGTCATTACATGTAGTGGCAACACTAGTTAGCAGCTCAGCCAACCCCTTTCCCTTTCCTATGGGGACATACTAAGACTGTATTTTCCAGCTTCTCTTACAATTAGATGAGACCATGTGATTGGATTTTGGCCAATGACATACAGGGAGAAATGTGTTTTAGTTATCTGTTGCTGTGTAACAAATTATCCTCAAAGTCAACAGTTTAAAACAGGGGTGGGGAACTTTTTTCCTGCCAAGAGCCATTTGGATATTTATAATCTCATTCGACGGCCATACAAAATTATCAACTTAAAAATTAGCCTGCTCTATTTGGTCACACATTTAATTAACTCACCCCCAATGCACTGGTAGGGCCAGACCAAATGATTTCACAGGCCTTTTATGGCCCGTAGGCTGGACCTCCCCCATCCCTGGTTTAAAACAACCAATAATTAGCTCACACAGTTTCTGAGTCAGGAACCTAGGAATGTCTTCCCTGGATGGTTCTGGCTCAGGTGACAGGTAGCAGTCACTCTATTGGCAGGGCCTGCAGTCTCTGAAGATTGAACTGAGCCTGGAGGAACTGTTGTGCTCAGTTCCTCTCCCCATGAATTTCTCCATAGGACTGGAGGAGACATGGCTTCCCCCAGAGTGAGTGTCCAAGAGTGACAATATCTAAAATGGGATTCGAGAGCTGAAACATAACTTACTAGTATATCAAGATGTCGATATTTACTCATAGATACCAAAAACATGCTGACAGCTGTCATAGGGGAACATGCTGATAGCTGTCAGAGGGGTTGAGGGCTGGGTGAAAAAGGTGAAGGGATTAAGCAGGAAAGAAAGAGAAAGAAAGAAATAGAAAGGAAAGAAAGAGAGAAAGAAAGGAAGAAGCTCATAGACACAAGAAAGAAAGAAAGAAAGAAAGAAAGAAAGAAAGAAAGAAAGAAAGAAAGAAAGAAAGAGGAAAAAACTCGTAGACACCAGAGAGAAAGGGGGTGAGGGAAGTAGGAGAGGATAAAGGGGGGATAAATGGTGATAGAAAGAGAGTTGACTTGGGGTGGTGAACACACAATACAGTATAGGATGATGTATTATATTGTAGAATTGTACACCTAAAACCTATATAATTTTATTAACCAACTAGAGGCCCGGTGCACAAAAATTCTTTTTCAGCTGATTTACTGAAATAAATGACACGTGTCTATAATGTAAGTAAAATAAACAAGTTGAAGATTAGCACATAAAACATGATTTCTTCTTTTCTTTTCTTTTTAAGAGAATTTTTATGACTTTGCTTGAACTAAACTGACAATTGCCAGGAAACAAAATCTCAATAGTTTGAGAAAATGCTTCTCATCTCTGTGTTAAAATATATGATGCCATAGAGATAGATGATAGATGGATGGATAGGTAGATAGATAGATAGATAATAAATAGATGATAGACATATTTGTAGAAACTTAAGAAAAAAATCAGGAGGCACACACATCAAATTATAAATAATGGCTGCCTTATTGGGGATGTGTACAGTGGAAAATGAAATGGGCTAGAATGTTTACTTCTCACTTTATGTGATTTAAAAAAAAAGACAGTATTGTATATCTTTTAAAAAATGAATAGGCTTTATTGTTTAGAGCAATTTTAAGCTTACAGAAAAATTTAGTCAGAAATATAGACTTTCCATAAACTCCATCTTCTAACCCTTACACACCCTCCTCAACACTGCCCCCCACTATTAATATTTTGCATTAGTGTGGTACATTTGTTACAATTGATGAACCAATACTGATATATTATTATTAACTAAAGTTCAGTTTACATAAAGGATCACTCTTTATGTTGAATAGTATTATGGGTTTTTTTAAAAAAACAAACATATTTTTATTGATTTCAGAGAGGAAGGGAGAGGGAGAGAGAGATAGCAACATCAGTGATGAGAGAGAATCATTGATTGGCTGCCTGTTGCACTCCCCCTCCTGGGGATGGAGCCCATCACCCAGGCCTGAGCCCTGACCAGGAATCAAACCATGACCTCCTGGTTCATAGGTCAACTCTCAACCACTGAGCCACGCTGGCAGCACTATGGCTTTTTAGAAATGTATAATGTCACATATACACCATAATACAAAATACACAAAAAATACTTATACTACCCTAATAATCCTCTGTGTTCCTCATTTATCTCTCCCTCCACCTCTCTGAATCTTTGGCAACCACTGATCTTTTTACTGTCTCTATAATTTTGTTTTTTCCATAAAGTCATATAAGTGAAACCATATACACACTAGGAAGCCGCTTCATGCTGGCTTCTTTCACTTCTTAATATGTATTTAAGGTTCCTCCATGTCTTTTCATGGATTGATGGTTCATTTCTTTTTATTGCTAAACATTTCATTGTCTGAATGTATCACCATTTGTTTATCTGTTTACCCACTGAAGGACATCTTGGTTATTTCAACTAGAGGCCCAGTACACAAAATTCGTGCATGCAGGAGGAGTGTCCCTCAGTCCAGCCTGCACCCTCTCCAATCTGGGATCCCTCAAGGAACGTCCGACTGCCTGTTTAGCCCTGACCCAAAACAGTTGGACATCCCTCTCACAATCCAGGACTGCTGGCTTCCAACCACTTACCTGCCTGCCTGCCCAATTGCCCCTAACCACTTCTGCTGCCAGCCTGATCACCCCCTAACCCCTGCCAGCCTAATCGATGCCTAACTGCTCCTCTGCTGGCCTGATTTCCTGCAACTGCCCTCCTCTGCCAGCCTGGTCACCCCCAACTTCCCTCCCTTGCAAGCCTGGTCCCTCCCAACTGCTCTCTCTTGTTGGCCTGATCATTCACAACTGCCCTTCCCTGCCAGCCATCTTGTGGAGGCCATCTTTAAACACATTGGAGCAGCCATCTTGTGTGTTAGAGTGATGGTCAATTTGCATATTATCTCTTTATTATATAGGATTTTTGGCAATTGTGAATAAAAATGCTATTAACTTTTGGAGGACTTAACTTTTCAACTCATTTGTATAAATAGCAAGGAGTGTGATGGTCAGATTGTATAATATATGTTTAGTTTTATAAGAAACTGCCAAACTATTTATTTTCCAAAGAGCTTGTACCATTCTGTATTCCCACCAGCAAGAACGATGTGGTCAGTGTTTTGAATTTGGCCATGCTGATGCATGTATGGTTTCTCATTATTGTTTCAATTTGCCATTCCCTGATGACATATGCTGCTGAGCACCTTTTTATATGTTTATCTCCCGTAGGTATATCTTCCTTGATGCAATTTCAGTTTAGATCTTTTGTTCATTTTTAATTGGGTTGTTTGTGTTCTTATTGTTGAGTTTTTATTGTAGAATTCCTTGTAGATTTTGGCTATATACCCTTTTTCAAATATTTGTTTGGCAAATGTCTTCTCCCAATTTATGGCTTATCTTCTTTTTTTGTTTGTTTGTTTTTTGTTAATCCTCACCCAAAGATATTTTTTCCATTGATTTTTAAGGGAAAGTGGAAGGGAGAGGAGAGGAGAGGAGAGGAGAGGAGAGGAGAGGAGAGGAGAGGAGAGGAGAGGAGAGGAGAGGAGAGGGGAGGGGAGGGGAGGGGAGAGGAGGGGAGGGGAGGGGAGGGGAGGGGACGGGAGGAGAGAGAGAGAAATGAGAGAGGTATATTGGTGTTGCTTCCCACACACACCCCTGACCGGACTGGGAATGGAACCCACACGTGCCCTTGACTGGAATCAAACCTGAGACCCTTCAGTGTGAGAGCCAATGCTCCAACCACTGAGCAGAACAAGCCAAGACTTAGCCTCTTAATTATAGACTATTTTAATCATTTTTGTATTTTTCAAGTAAATGTTTATGTAAAGAAGATGAAGGTGAGCAGGAATGACTCAGCTTAGCCCTTCTGGCCCGGCTTGATTGCTCCTAAGAGGAGGAATTGTCAGCAAAATGACATTCACACCTCTGTGCTATACTTGTGAACAGTTTTTGTGTTTATGTAACTGATTTAGTAAATCCCATTGTTTACCTATAGTTTGTGAGAAAAGAAACTCCTTTTTTTGCAAGACCCAATTAAAGAGGCACACTATGGTATGTGGTGGGGATAGAGACTGTGGACTCCAGGGGACCTGCGAGACGCATCTGCACTTTAGTGGGGAGCCCGGTCACGGGTGGAAGCCAAGTGCAGGGGCTGCCTGCACCCCCACCTGTCTGACGCAGAATGGAATGCCGACCAGGCCCCGAAAATCAGTTCCCCGAGCGGCGGAATGCTTCACTCGAGCGTGTTTCATGAGGCAGCTGTGACCTTGGACGCCCCTCTACTCTCTAACGACGGAAGTGAAGCCTCTAGAGTGTGAGCTGGAAGCTCCTTATATATGCAAAGGCTCAGCTACTTGAAGGGAATGCATCTGAGGGAAATCTCTTCTGGCCTCCCCTTTGCCTTCAAAGAGGAACAGAGCTTCTCAGAAACGCTGTTCTGTGCCCTGGAAAGGCAGGGGGCTCGGAGGCTCAGGTCCCTGGGCCCAGAGGAGGTTCCTCCCAGGCGGTGTTATGCAAATCTGGCTTCATAGACTCAGCCTTCGGGTCAAGCAAAGAAAGGCAGCGAAGGAGAATAATGACAGCCTTCACATGTGGGCCGTCCCCGCCACGGTAAGGAGGGCTGGAGAGAAAGCAGCTGGGGCCTTGGGGAGCCTGAACCTGCAGTGAGGCCTGGGGCTGGTTGTCCAGGTTTCTTCTCAGAGGAAGGATGATACAAGCCGGGATGGAGGGACTGGAATGGGCACCAAGCAGGAAAGGCTCCCCAAGGACACGGCCACCATCCAGGGCAGCCTCTTGGTCACCTAAGACAGGCAAGGACAAGATGGCTGGGAAGAAAGAGTTTCATGCCCTGGCCAGGGGCCGTCGGGATCAGAGGGGCCAGAACTGCTGTCAAAGATGAAAATGTTGACCTGAGAGTGACCTTGGGAGAGCAAAGTGATAAGATGGCCACTACACCGGGGTGTATGTCCAGCCAAAATGAGGTTTTATTTTCCCTGAGATGACATGAACACATACTCAAGAGTCCCCTGATCCAAGGTCACTGATTGCCCCAGGCCTGGCCCTGTTGGCCTCACCAAGGGACTGTGACCTCCCTAAAGGCAGGGATTTCGTGGGTCCATATTTGGCTTCCAGCCCAGC
Organism: Pipistrellus kuhlii; assembly: GCF_014108245.1. Lineage (NCBI taxonomy): Eukaryota > Metazoa > Chordata > Mammalia > Chiroptera > Vespertilionidae > Pipistrellus > Pipistrellus kuhlii. The sequence goes on from NW_023425404.1 coordinate 11,346,662, forward strand.
TCAAAAATTTTGCTTGGGTTGAATCCAGGGCTGCTAACTGCCTCAGTTTCTTCATCAGCAAAATGGGATGCTTAATTATAACACCCACCTGCCAAGAGCCCAGCATATGGCTGATACTCAATGAAAAGCACTGTTCCCGGAGATCCAAGATGGCTGTGCCCAGGTGAACACCTAGCTGCAGCCGCACACAACAATTTCAATAAAATACAACTAAAATATAAAACGGACATTGCCCAGAACTACAGGAAGGTTGACTGACTGGAAATTCTACAGCGAGAAGCAAGGAGAAAACCAGAAGGAGGCGCGGAGGAGCTGGAAAAGCCCAAGGTACGGAGACGCGGTGCGCGGAGAGGACGGAGCCGGAGAGGAGGGAGGTCGAGTGCCTGGCGGGCGTTCCCGAGCGGAAAGGAGATAAAACTCCGACTGTGCTGGGCCCCCGACTGCTCTGAACCCCCGACTGCTCTGAACCCCAGTTCTAGGCCAGACCCCGGGGACTCAGGCTCAGCCATAGGGAGCCGGGCTGTAAGGCGGAACCCCAGGGAAGTGGCGAAAGGAGGTCCCGGCGGTGCGCACATTGCGCGCAGAGAAGGGACAATCAGCTGTGCCGCGGGATTGCCCTGACGGGAAGGAGACTGGGGCTCCAGTCTGCTCTGAACACCACCTCCAACTCCACTTCCAACTGAACTGAACCCCAATACCGGGCTCATTGGGGGAGAGCATAGACTGTTTGGCAGCAGGCGAAAATCGAGGGCACCTTTCTCTCAGAGGTGCTGGCAGCGAGCACTGAAGGACCCGCATAGGGCGGGGCTGACGGAAGCCAAAGCTGCAGGCTCCACCCTGAAACCCTGTCCCATCTGTAACTGCGAATTGCGACAACAAAATAGATCACAAACGAAAGAAATGGAGGACAAAAAGCGTCTGGATATAGAGTTCAAATCTACGCTTATAAGGTTTTTCAAGAATTTCCTAGAAAAGATGGATAAGGCCTATGAGGATATGAAAAGAGATCAACTAGAATTAATAAGGAGTCAACAAGAAATGATAAGGGATCAACAAGAAATAAAGAATACATTGTCTGAAATAAAAAATATTTTACAGAGTCCTAAAAACAGAAGAGAAGATCACAAGAATCAAGTCAAAGATTTGGAACATAAAGAGCCAGAAGACACTCCTCCACAGAAGCTAGAAGGCAAGAGAATCCAGAAAATTGAAGATAATGTAAGAAACTTCTGGGACAACCTCAAGAGAACAAACATCAGAATTATGGGTGTCCCAGAAGATGAGAGAGAGCAAGATATTGAAAACATACTGAAAGAGTGACAGAAAACTTCCCCCACCTGGTGAAAGAATTAGACTTACAAGTCCAGGAAGCGCACAGAACTCCAAACAAAAGGAATCCAAAGAGGACCACACCGAGACACATCATTATTAAAATTCCAAGAGCAAAAGACAAAGAGAGAATATTAAAAGAAGCAAGAGCAAAGAAGGTAGTTACCTATAAAGGAGCACCTATACGATTGTCAGCTGACTTCTCAACAGAAACCATGCAGGCCAGAAGGGAATGGCAAGAAATATTCAAGGTGATGAATAGCAAGAACCTACAGCCAAAAATAATCTACCCAGCAAAGCTATCACTCAGAATCGAAGGCCAGATAAAGAGCTTCACTAATAAAAAAAAGCTAAAGGAGTTTATCACCGCCAAACCAGAATTATATGAATTGCTGAAGGGGATTCTTTCAGAAGAGAAAGTAAACAAAGATAAAAATTATGAACAACAAATACGTAACTATCAACAAGGAAATTAAAAAAATTTGATGAACAATATTAACTGTTGAATATAATAGAATCAGAGGTATGGAAGGGGAGTGAACTGACGATTCTTGGGGAAAAGGGAAGAGGGGGGTGTGGGAAGAGACTGAACATAAACTGTGCACCTATGGATGAGGACAATGGGGAGAGGGGAAAGGGCAGAGGGTGCGGTGGGAACCTGGTGGAGGAGAGCAATGGGGGGGTGGGGGGGAGGAACATTTGTAATAATATGAACAATAAAAACTTAAAAAAAGAAAAAAGAAGAAAAAAAAAAAGAGAGAGAGAGAGAAAAGCACTGTTCCCGCTGAAGCCAGTTTGGCTCAGGGGATAGAGTGTCGGTATGCAGACCAAAAGGTCCCAGGTTTGGTTCTGGTCAAGGGCATGTGCCTTGGTTGAGGGCACATTCCCAGTATGAGGTGTGCAGGAGGCAGCTGGTCGATGTTTCTCTCTCATCGATGTTTCTAGCTCTCTATCCCTCTCTCTTCCTCTCTGTAAAAAATCAATAAAATAAAATTTTAAAAAAGAAAAGAAAAACACTGTTCCCTTCAGTGATACAGAAGTTCCTTTTTTTTTCTACTATACTAGAAAATTCATGCACTGGAGGGGGGGGGGTCCCCTCAGCCCAGCCTGCCCCCTCTCACAGTCCAGGAGCCCTCTGGGACAGGAGGCAACTCGATGATCAGGAGAAGGCAACACACCTTTGCTGCAGCCACTGCCGGCAGCACAAGCCTCCGCCAGCCCTGGTTACCTGAGCCTTGGGCGACCCTGGGCAGCTGGGCAGCTGCCCATCCAAGGCTTGCCTGCACCTCAGGCTGGTCCTGGGTGGCTGGGGGCTGAGGGGACTGGGAAACTCCAGAGGCAGGCGTGCGCGGAATGGCCAGACCTGCCTGGGGGCAGGCTCAGCTGTCAGCCATGCTGCACACCTGCCACCCTGGGGAAGGGAGGGAACTGAGAGGATTAGGAGCCGCCATCTTGTGGCTGTGGGTGCCACCATATTTGAAGGTGTGACAGTCAATTAGTATATTCCCTCTTTATTAGATAGGATCTGTGGTAATTTGTTACAGCAGCAAGAGAACATGAATTTACTTGTGAAAACTGAATTCATGTCACTTAAACACTTCCCTTTTGCTTTGCTTTTAGCCTTAAAAGTGCAGTGGATTGCATTTTACGTAGGGGTTGGGTTAAAAAAGTCAGCATGTAAATGAAAAAAAAAATGTAGATTGAAATTAGCCTTGAATATGTTTTCAATTGCTCAGTATGTTGAGTGCACTGACCAGGATTCACTGAAATGAGCAGATCAACACTCCCAAGGTGTCCTCGTCCTGGGACCAGCTAAACAAGCCACACTCTTTGAATCCTCTCTCCCTCTAGGCATGGAATTACATTTGCATCAGTTCAAAGACCCTCTGCTGCAACTCCACTGTAATTTCAAATTTCTCTTTTTCCCCCTGAGCTGGCTAAGGAACGGGTGGAAAAACAAAACCTTCTATTTGTGTTGTGGCTTGTTCTCTTTTATTTTGAAAAATACCAAACATTCAGAGAAGTCTGGAGAGACCATAACCCATATCTGTGAGCACGTCACCCACCTCTGACAAATTCTAACATTATTCTACATTTGATTCAGATCAGACAAAAATGAAATGAAACGTTGCACCTATGGATGAAACCCAGTGTCCTCCTCACCTTTGCAGATGCCATCCACACTTCCCCTTCTCCCACCCCCAGGAGCCTCTCCAATCACCGGTTTTGCTATTTAGAGCATTCCTGGGCAAGCTTTTATACCTCTAGTACTCAGATATGTTTGTGCCCATCAACAAATATATACCAAGGTACATGTTTACAAAGATTCCATAAATGGTACACTGCTGCTATCCCTCTCTAGTTTTCCCCTTTTACTCCAGCTCAGCATTGTTTCTGAGATTTGTCCACGTTGATACCTGTAGCTCTGGTTCATTCTTTTTAACTGCTGAATAAAATTTTATTTTTTTTAATATATATTTTATTGATTTTTTACAGAGAGGAAGGGAGAGGACTAGACAGTTAGAAATATAGATGAGAGAGAAACATCAATCAGCTGCCTCCTGCACACCCCCTACTGAGGATGTGTCCGCAACCAAGGTACATGCCCTTGACCGGAATCGAACCCAGGACCTTTCAGTCCACAGACCGGCACTCTATCAAACTGGTTTCAGCAAAATTCGATTTTATGAAGACACAATTTGTTTATCTGCTCTTCTGTTGCTAGCTATTTAGGTTATTTCCAATTTCTCTTCATTACAAAGCGTCAGCGAACCTTCTTATCCATTTCCTCGTGCCCCTATGCTCGACTTCCTCCAAGGTATGTACAAAGGAGGGGAATGGCTAGGTCAAAGGATGCATTTAGTTTTAGTGTCACTGATGATTGCCTGACATGGTAGTCACACCCGTTTCCCACTGGCACGGCAGGTGAGGTCTCTTTAATCTCTATCCTGATCAACATGTACTAGTTTCTGCTCATCTGATTGCAAATGAGCTTTATCCCTCTCACGTTGCCCAGCTGATTTTCACGGCCACTCAGCACAGAGGACACCTGGCGGGAGGGCATAGGAGGCCCACGGAAAGAATGATGAGCCCAACGAAGCTAGTTGTGACCAATCAGGAGCCAAACAAACCCAGGAGTCTTGGAACCCAGGCACTCATCACCATGGGAACCGGATTCATGGCCAGAACACTCACTCTGTCTGCAGCCACCTGTAGAGAATAAAAGGTATTTAGAGGATAAAAGATATTTGCATAATTTGTACTGTGTGATAAATATCAACACTGTCCACACTAACAGAGGACAAGAAATTACCATTTTATGGAGTTTTGTATTTCACAAGACATTGTCCTATACATTCCTCACTTGAGCCTGACAACCCCATAAACAAGACTTGGATTATATCCCACCTTTCAGATAAAAGTGAGGCCAAGGGTAGTCAGCAGAATGTTGGCCTTGAACCCATTTACCTTTAAAGTATGTCTTCTTTTTTTAAAATATATTTTATCGATTTTTTTTACAGAGAGGAAGGGAGAGGGTTAGAGAGCCAGAAATGTTGATGAGACAGAAACATCGACCAACTGCCTCCTGCACACCCCCCACCCGGGATGTGCCTGCAACCAAGGTATTGGGTCGGCAGCTAAGTAATTGCGGGTTTCACACATATATGGCTTCAGTTGAATTTTTAGGTTTGCAGACGTAGTACAAATGTAAAACACATTTTGTTATTTGATAGTTGGCTATTCAGCTGTTAATCAGTAAAAAAAAGTTTTTTGATCTGTTTTGTAGTTTTTGTTTGGCGTTCGTTGAAAAATGGAAAATCAAAAGGAACATTTTTGTCATATTTTGCTTTTTTATTTCCGCAAAGGGAAAAACGCATCCCAAGCTCATAAAAAGTTATGTGCTGTTTATGGTGACGAAGCCTTAAAAGAACGGCAGTGTCAAAATTGGTTTGCCAAATTTCGTTCTGGTGATTTTTCACTCAAAGATGAAAAACGCTCTGGTCGTCCAGTTGAAGTTGATGACGCCCTAATCAAAGCAATAATCAATTCGGACTGTCACAGTACAACACGTGAGATTGCAGAGAAGCTCCATGTATCACATACATGCATTGAAAATCACTTAAAACAACTTGGCTATGTTCAAAAACTCGATACATGGGTTCCTCACGAACTGAAAGAATCACAGTTAACGCAACGCATTAGCAGCTGCGATTTGCTAAAGAAACATAATGAAAATGATCCATTTTTAAAACGACTGATAACTGGCGATGAAAAATGGGTTGTTTACAACAATATCAAGCGGAAAAGATCGTGGAGCAGGCCAGGTGAACCAACTCAAACAACATCAAAAGCTGATATTCATCAAAAGAAGGTTTTGTTATCAGTTTGGTGGGATTACAAAGGAATTGTCTACTTTGAACTCTTACCACCCAACCGAACGATCAATTCTGATGTCTACATTGAACAACTAACAAAATTAAACAATGCAGTTAAAAAAAAGTGGCCCGAATTGACAAATCGAAAAGGTGTTGTATTCCATCATGACAATGCAAGGCCACACACATCTTTGGTCACTCGGCAAAAATTAATGGAGCTTGGTTGGGATGTTTTGCCACATCCACCATATAGTCCTGACCTTGCACCATCTGATTACTTTGTGTTTCGATCTTTACAAAACTCCTTGAATGGTAAAAATTTCAATAATGATGATGATGTCAAATCGTACCTGATTCAGTTTTTTGCTAATAAAAACCAGAAGTTTTTTGAACGTGGGATTATGATGCTGCCTGAAAGATGGCAAAAGGTCATTGATCAAAATGGGTAATACATTACAGAATAAAGTTATTTAGTTCCATAAAAAAATTGTCTTTGATTTTCTTTTAAAAATTCGCAATTACTTAGTTGCCGACCCAATACATGTCCTTGACTGGAATCGAATCTGGGACCCTTCAGTCCGCAGACTGATGTTCTACCACTGAGCCAAACTGGTTTCGGCTAAAGTATGTCTTCTTACATCCATTTGGAGATGGATGTCTGGGAGTTGGGAATTCTCAGTATTTCCCCACACGAGTTTCACCGTAATGGAGGTCACACCGCAAACACAGAGCTTTCCCCAAAGGATGAGGCCGGGCCCTTGTGTTTGTACACCTGAAGTCAGACTGTAAGAACATCCGGGCTCTGCCACCCAATAGGACTGTGACCTTGGGCAAGTGACTTCTTTTCTGGGCCTCTGCTGTCTCATCTATAACAGGGGGATGATGGCACCGACCTGCTGGCCAGGTCATATGGACCTGCTGCAGTAACACCTAAAGCGACAGGCACAGCCCCAGCTAGTGTGGCTCAGTTGGTTCAGCAGTGAACCATGTACTGAAAGGTCACCAGTTCAATTCCCAGTCTGGGCACACGCCTGGGTTGTGGGAGTGAAGGAGGCAACCCACTGATGTTTGCTCTCACAATGATGTTTCTCTCTCCCTCTAAAAAGCTATAATAATAATAATAATAATAATAATAATAATAATAATAATAAAAAATTAAGTGCCAGGAACACAGAACACATGCAATCATTAGCTCTTATGAGGAAGACTATGATTGTGACTTCTGGCTACCCCCAAGAGGGAGTGAAGATCCTGGTGAGGAAGACACACCAAGAGCAGGCCTCACAGCACTGATTCTGGCAGGCAGCCCATCTGCAGAGGCTAAGGGGGGCCTAGTCTGGAGGTACTGGCACGCAGCATCCAAGCATAGGACAGGGTCAGGCGGCAGGAACTTCTACCATGTCATTTGAGGGACCCTTGTGAGTGTACATCTTTGTTTTTCTCACAGCTTGAAAAATGTCAAAGGACTTATCCGCCTGAGGATTTACCGTGGCCGCCACAGCTCACAGGGAGTTGTCCAGGCCCTGCTTCCAAGGCAGGGCTCAGGAAGTCCACACCAAACGAGTTGGAAACTGAAGATATAATTACCTTTTCTTATTTCCCATCCATCCCAGAAGGCCTCACTCATGATTTGGGAAGCAACGCAGTTATTGCTACGTGAAACCTCATCAATCACTAGTTATCTAGTCTCAGTGATGGAGAAGAGCTAATTCACCATAGAAAGTAGGAGAGCGGCCAAAGCTGGTTTGGCTCAGTGGATACAGCATTGACTATGGACTGAGAGGTCCTGAGTTCGATTCCGGTCAGGGGAATGTACCTTGGTTGTGGGCACATCCACAGTAGAGGGTGTGCAGGAGGCAGCTGATCTGTTTTTCTCTCATCGATGTTTCTATCTCTCTGTCTCTCTCCCTCTCTGTAAAAAAAATCAATAAAATATATATTAAAAAAAAAAAAAAGTAGGAAGAGTAGGGTTCAGCTCCTAGTTCTGCCTCTTTTCAGGTGGATGAACATTCATTTTTGTAAGCCTGTTTGCACAACTATACAATGGAGCTAAAAACACCTATCCCACCTACTCGTAGAGCTGTGATTGAAAATGAGAAAACATGCATGAAGTGCCTCGTGAACTGTTGTGTGCTGAGGTGATGGCAATTATTGCCTACCACTCTGAGCCATCCTTGCTTTCCGGAGTCATGTATTGAGCTGCGCAGGTGAGGCCCTGGCTGAGTGATCCACACCCTCTCTTCTAGGTCAGGCACACATTTCCCTGGGTCACTGGTTCACTCCACGAACATGACATAGCCTGACACTCTATCCAGCCCTCCGGAAACTACATCTGTAAAACCGTGGCCTCACAGGCTTCCTGTTCTAATCAGATGAGACATCCAACCCCGAGGATAACCACAGAGTCCTGGTGACAGGTGGAGAGTCATGGGATCCTGGAGGCAGAGTTCAGACACCAGCCCTGCCCCTCACTCGCTGGGTGACCCTGAATAAGTCACTTGCCCTCTCAGTTCAGTCATTTGTACAATGGGGCAGTGATGCCTATTTCCATGCGTTGGAAGAAGTAAATGAGACCATATTATGTCACACTGTAAAAGTCAACAAATGGTGGCTGTAAGTTCATCTCCCAGGGCCTCTAATTGGTCACCTGTGAATGGCGGCCATTGCTGCTCCCTGGCATGACTGTTGTGAAGATGAACTGAGACCATGTATGGAGCAAGCCCAGGATTTAGCTCAGGACTGGAAGCTCCATCAACGCTGGGCCTAGGTTTGTTTTATTCCCCAGTGACCGCCCTGTGCCTTGTAGGGTGTGCCTGGCACACAGGTGGAGGCACTCAGTGAACATATGTGGAGTGAATAAATGAAGTACTGCAGGTTTCATCAACTTCTCTGAGCCTCTACTTCCTCATCTGTAAAATGGGCAGATCAACACTTACCTGGGAGGGCTGCTATGAAAACCAAGGAGCCCGCAGCAGATATTCCAAACATTCTGGAGGCCCAGTGAGCATGGCCTGCGCCCCATCCCCTCCTAGGCAGATACCACAGGAGGCAGCTGGGTAAGTAAGAGTAATGTTTACTGAGCGATACAGGACTGAGTACTATGAAGGGTTTTACCAGGATGGAAATGCACCCCACCCCCGCCCCTGCCACCCCCAAAACCCAGACTACAGTACTTAGGAGTTACACGCAACGGCCATAACTGCTGAATATCTGTTCGTAACAAACAAACCATAGCATATTTATACTGTATCACATCAAGTGATTATAGAAATCCATTTATATATTGCTTGTATAAAATCTTTTTTTTTTTTTGTAAAAAATATTTAAAAAAACAAAACAAAAGAAAGTATAAAAAAAACATGTGCAGTTGAGAGCCCTGCCAGGACAGCCGGTCTGTAAACATTCAGTGAGTATGTGCTTTGGAAGGGCGCCCGCGCCTTGTGCCACAGCAGCTCCAGCAGGGCCGGCGAGGTGCGCCCCGGCTGCCACTCCGGGCAGGACCACGCTGGACCACGGCGGGTGGGTACAGCAGGGCCTGGCACTGTGCCCTTCTCCAGCCTTGCATCGGGGTCAGGGTCAGGGTCAGGGTCAGGGTCAGGGCTGGGGCAGGCAGATTGCAGTTTCACTCTGAGTTCCATCCTCAGCCGAATTTTGGTTGAACTCATGGCTTTTCCTGGCTGCTCGGAGGTCCTTTGGGTGCATGCCCTGGAGGAGAGGCCAGAGAAGTGCCCGCAGCTGCCTGGTTGGGCGTCTCTCCGGCCCAGAGCCTCTGTCCTGCCTCCTGCAAGGCTGGCCCCGGGCAGAGCAGGCCCCCCTCAGGACTACTTTGGTCTCAGCGCTTGGTCCTGGGTTTCATCAGCCTGGGCTTCCTCCCCTGCTGTGGCTGATCGGAGTTTCACAAAAAAGCAGGGCTGATGATGGCTGTGCTGAGCCTCATTGAAGAGTTTTTCATGCAGCAAGGAAGAGCCCCCTGGGACCCTCCTCCTCCTCCCTTTCCCTGTCTCCTCTTCCTCCTCCTCATCCTCCTCCCAGCCCATGGTCACTTCTTCTCCAGCTGCTCCAGCAGTGGGTTGCCTTCTGAGTCGGGGGTCTTAACGCTGTCGGTCCTGACGATGCAGGTGGGGCGATGCCGGTTGAGCATCAGGATGAGCTGCTGCCGCTCCTGCTTCAGCTCCTCAATCTGGGTTTTCAGCTCCGCGTTCATGAGCTCCAGCCGCTCAGATTCCTGTGGGCGAACACAGAGACATGGCTGTCAGCTTTCACGGCTGGGGACTGGCTCTGGGGACAGGCTCTGCCCTTGAGCAGGAGTACGGCTAGCATTTTCCTGCTTTCTCTAATCCTCACCCGAGGATATTTTCCCATTGACTTTTAGGGAGAGCAGAAGAGAGAGGGAAAAATAGAAACACTGATGTGAGAGAAACACATCAATTGGTTGCCTCCTACATGTGCCCCAACCAAGGCCTAGGCTGGGAAGGAGCCTGCAACCAAGGTACGTGCCCTTGATCAGAATCGAACCCTGGACCCTTTGGTCCACCTCTATTCACTGAGCCTAGCTGGCTAGGGCAACATTTCCCTGCTTTCTCCTCCTCCTCCTCCTCCTCCTCCTCCTTCTTCTTCTTCTTCTTCTTCTAATATATTTTTATTGTGTGTGGTTTTTTTAGAGAGGAAGGGATAGGGAGAGTTAGAAACATCGATCAGCTGCCTCCTGCACACCTCCCTACTGAGTATGTGCCCACAACCAAGGTACATGACCTTGACTGGAATTGAACCTGGGACCCTCGAATCTGCAGGCTGACACTCTATCCACTGAGCAAAACTGGCTATGGCAACATTTCCCTGCTTTCTGTCTGCCAGGTTTCCACTGGAGGAAGCACAGAACCTGCTCCTGAGCTGCTGGGATAACTGACTTTCTGCACGCAGTGTCTGTCACACCATGACACTGCCCTGTGTCCCTGGGGAGATGAACACTGTCAGGCTATACCTGGGCCAGCCTGGCTCATGTCCCACCTCTCCTACCTCACTCAATCCTCTCCAAACACAGTGGCTTCCTTACTGTGACTCAAACATGCTGAACACTCTCCTGCTTCGGGGCTTTTGCACAAGAAGCAAAAGGTGGGAGAAGACTGGAGGCCGAGTGGGCCTAGAACAGGTGGGCAGAGGGCCCAGAGGTGGCCCCTGGGTGGCCAAGTGCTTTGAGGGGTGACAAATGCATGCTGTGGGAATTCTGGCCTTTGGAAAGAACAAGTGTGGCCGTGTAATTCCTTCTACAACCTGTGCTTCCTGGTTATTCGCCTATAATTGTTTGAACAGCCTCTTCCTAGCCCCTGTTAGCGAGACACTTTGCCCATGGGGAGGCAATAACAGTCATTCTTCTCAAACTGAGGTCTCCGCTAGCCCTCAGGAGAGAGTCCCAATGACCTTCCAGCTCAGTTGGAGAGGCTCCGGGAAGGAAAGAATGTTGGTTTGACTGGGGGATTTATATGTTTATCGTGGGGATGGGGAGGGGCATACCAAGTAAAGCCTCAGGGAGCAACACAATAAGACAGAAAAGCTCCTGAATGATTTTCCTTGGACCGAGTCTAACAGCGTATAACCAGTTTGAGAACTGGAATTTATTCAACTCTGGCCGGCAACGTTTTAGGCCAGCGGTTCTCAACCAGGAGCAATTCTGCCTCCCAGGAGACATCTGACCATGTTTTCGGTTGTCACAACTGGCGAGGGGGCTGCTCCTGGCACCCTGTGCTGGGAGCCAAGGGCGCTCCCAAACGCCTGCCCTGTGGTGCCCAGAGTGGCCCCACAGAAAGAACTGTCCTGTCCCAAGTGTCAACAGTGCTGAGGTTGAGCAACCTGTGTGAGACAGAGAACAAGCTGCGGTTGCAACTGTGTGTGTGACAACAGGCCGTGTGGCCCTGGCTCGGGCCTGTGACTGCCCTCCACCTGGGGGGGCCCACACACACACACCCTGGGCGCTGTCTTCCCCACACCAGCAGGTCTGACTAAGCTGTGCCTTGTGCTCATCTCTGAGGGGGCCGCGTCAGCGTCCAGGGACCTCGGGACTGCTGAGACATGCAGTCCTCATGACTAGATGCTGAGGGAGAACAGCTTCACAGAAAGGGGAAAAAACGCTCAGGGGGAAAATATTAAAACTCAGCTATGGTGGCCGAAACCGGTTTGGCTCAGTGGATAGAGCATCAGCCTGCAGACTGAAAGGTCTCAGGTTCGATTCCGGTCAAGGTCTTGTACCTTGGTTGCAGGCACATCCCCAGTAGGGAGTGTGCAAGAGGCAGCTGATCGATGATTCTCTCTCATCGATGTTTCTAACTCTCTATCCCTCTCTCTTCCTCTCTGTGAAAAATCAATAAAATATATTAAAACAAAACAAAACAAAAACACTCAGCTATGGTGGTTTTTAGTTCAACAGGATGAGGCACCACGGAGATGCTGGTGTGGGCCACTGTTCTCGGAATCCTGAGAGAAGTCCACCTCTGAGGGCCAGGAGCGACCCCACATGAAACCATGAGGCCCTGACCTGCCAGGCTCCCTGAGTCTGAGGAGCAGCTGACCTTGGGAAGTTCTCACAAACCCGTTGATCATCTGGCTCTCCCCAGTCCAGGCTCTGACTCTGGATCATTCTGAGCCTCTGCCCCACCCACCCATGAGCCCCCAACATGGCTCCCATATGGCTTCCACTCTGAGGGGAAGAAGAATCCATACAGCAGGGCAGAGCCTACTATGTGCCTGTCAGCCAGGCTGTGCATCTGGAAGACCTCTCGAGGGGACTAACTGGCCAGGTCTGACACTGGGTCGGAAGAATCGGGGGACTCTCTGGTTGAGTAGAGAAGGTTGGTGGGAGTGAGGGATTTCAGGAAGGGAGGCCTGAGTGAACAAGGACACAGACATGGAAAAGCTTACGATGTATTTAGGAGATAAAAGCACCCATCATGACCATAGGTCATTCTAGGACAGAGTGGGGTACGTACAATAGAAAGCTGGGAAGGTGGTGTAGAGCCATCCTGAAAAAAAGCCTTTAGGATTTCAAATAAAAGCCTACCACAAGTTTCTTAACTTCGAGCCCTGGTCTTCTCATTGAAAAAATGGTGATAATCCTGGACTCAGTGGGAAAGGCACTTTGTAAACCCAAGGGTTATGGAGGCTTGAGGAATTTTACTTTAAGCTGTGAGCAAGAGAATAGGAAGCAAGAGAAGAAGGAGTAGAGGAGGATTTCCTGGAAAGCTTGGCAGGTCGTGGAGAGTGAGAGTCAGGGATGGGAGCTGCCTGTGAGCCAGGGGGTTGGCGGGGGCTGTTCTGGAGAGTGGTGGGGGAGGACAGAGAAGGGAATAGGCTGTAGGTACAGTGAGTGGAAGTTACATAACCCAGATGATGTGGCTCAGCTGCTGAGCATATGAACCAAGAGGTCACGGTTCAATTCCCAGTCAGGGCACAGGGCCCGGATGTAGGCTTGATCCCCAGTAGGGGGCGTGCAGGAGGCAACTAATCTATTATTCTCTCTCACTATTGATGTTTCTATCTCTCCTTCTTCCTTCCCCTCTGAAATCAACAAAAAATAAAATAAAAATTTAAAAATGCACAGATCCACCTCCTTAAAATGAATGCATGTCACCCCAGCCTTATGCTTGAACATCTGCATCGCACGGAAAGACCAAGCAGGTGTGTGGCGCCTCGCTTCACACCCGTGTTCATCCCAGGGACACTGAGGCATTTTGTTGGCTCGAATGTTAGGGTACATCACAGAATGCCATCTGGCTGTTCAGAATGTCCCGGACTGCTTTTTGGTTTTATTTCCTGTTTTATTGGCTGGTGCTACATATTTATTTAGTGTGTACAAGTGGAGTTTAGAATAATCTCTTCTTAACCATGACGGTGGATGTGGTTTGTGGCTTTATAAGCACAATGGCAGTATCTGTTTTCCTAATTACCCTGTTTCCCCGAAAATAAGACAGTATCTTATATTAATTTTTGCTCCCAAAGATGCACTAGGTCTTATTTTCAGGGGATGTCTTATTTTTCCATGAAGAAGAATACGGTACACATTTATTGTTAAATGAAAATAAAGGAAATTTATTACCTGTCTACGGTCAGGTAGTATGGTGGTTGTCAACACAAACCAGACAAACTGTGAATCCTACAGTATCAAGAATTTACTCATTTATTCAATGACAATCATGTCATCATCTTCTGGAACATCATCATAACAATCCAATTCCTGAATTTCCTGGTGAATTTCTTGTGACTCCATTTCTTTCAGAATCAGTGGACCAAATCTCTCATGTTTAGCCTAGGGGGGGCCTTATTTTGGGGGGATGCCTTATATTTCACTCAGAAGGAAACCTGTAAGTAGGTCTTATTTTCGGAGGATGTCTTATTTTCGGGGAAACATGGTGATTAGGACCATGGGCTAGGATCATCACATGTTCGTTACGAAGTGAAGAACTCGGCTTGCATTTCTGTTTAGCCTTTTGCCTTCTGGTGAATAGGTACTGCCCTAGAGAAAATGAGGCCACTTTTTGTTTTAGAACAGAATTAGAACATGAAGTTTTGGTCTCCTCCACTTTGGTCAGCAAAGGCAACAGAAAAAAACAGGGTGAGGGGCTGGGCATCCTGGCTGGGTGACCTCGGCCAAGTCACTCCCCTTCTCTCGGCCTCATTTCTGTCCGGAAAATATAATGACTAGCCCAGGGGGGATTTAAGCATTAAGATTCTCTGACTCTATTTTTTATTAAAGTTCCCCTAAAAGTTGGGAAGATGTCTGGTGCAATCTTCTGAACCCAAAAGACCTGTCTGGGTTAAAATCCTGACTCTGCCACTTGCTAGCTCTGCCGCTGTGAACAGTTCCAGTTTTCCTGAGCCGAGGCAATCGGGATAGAGTGCTGGGCAGGAGAGGAAGCCCTGGGTTCTAGTCCTGACTCCGCCAGTGTGTGGCCTTGAGCAAACTCTTATGCCTCCAAGTGTCAGAGTCCTCCTCGGGGAAATGGGCTGCCTTGTCCATTCCAGAGTCAGTGTGGCCGTCAGGGAGAGAGGCAATGAAGAGTGCAGTGTGCCATGGAGTATGAGATGGTGCTACTGTCACCAACACACAGGGAACTGGTGCCAGCACAGCGGTTCAGAGGCTGGCACTGCAAAAGGGAGACGCCTAGGGGGCCTGCCACTCCTCATGGCAGACAGAGGAGGTCCCGAGGTCACCCTGGGGCTGAAGGTGAAAATATGACCCATTCAAAGGCCTGCTCCTGCCTCCTGCCTCGCCTCGGCAGGTCCAAAAGAGTGAACTCTGAGATGTTACAGAAATCTCCTAGGGTGAATCTGGGTGTCCAGGGGTCAAGGATAGGAGAGTTGTTTTTTATATGCATGTGTAGGTGAACATGTACCGGTATATACGTATATACATACACGTGTGTGCATACGCACACACATACAACATCCCTTTGCACGTCTTGGCCTTGTATAATAAATACTTTACCCACTAAAAAGTACATTCTAAGAGAATTCCCCAGGTCTGGACACTGACTGTGAGCATAGCCATCTGTACCATGCCTAAACCTCACACCCAGCCTCTGTTTCCAAGGCCAGGAGGGGACGAGGGAAGGAGGGGGAGGGGGAGACAGACGGGAAGGACTGGCTTAGGCCCTGCCAGACCTGTGCAAGCCTCTCTCCTAGACCCAAAGGCCATACAGTTCTCCACATGCTCACAGCTGCCTCCTTCTCTCACCCGGACAATACCATAGCCACATAGGGATCTTCCCACTCTATTCTCGGCTGCCCCAATCCGTGCCCATGCTGCAGCCAGAGGGATCTTTCCCCTTCTGAAACCCTCCCACAGTTCTCTAGGATCATATAATTCATCTCCTAATGGGGACATTTGTGCGTGCAGGAAGGTGTAATTAATAATGAGACCAAGCCCAGCCATCGTGGCTCAATGGTTGAGCATCGACCTATGAACCAGGAGATGATGGTTCGAGTCCCAGTCAGGGCAAATGTCCGGGTTGCAGGCTCGATCCCCAGTGTGGGGCCTGCAGGAGGCAGCCGATCAATGATTCTCTCTCATAATTATTGTTTCTATCAATTAAAGTATATTTTTAAACATTATCAATTAAAGTATATTTTTAAATCAATTAAAGTATATATATTTTTTAAATAATGTGGCCAGGACAAGGGGCACACACTGGGATTGCCCCAGACCACCCAGCATAGAGGAGCACCTGACACACCAAGGTTCTGGGGCCTGCCTGCCTCTCCTTCCTCCCCCTGTGCTGGAAACCCCAGCCTTTCTTTTCAATCCCTTCACCACAGTCTCAAACACCTCTTGCCTCTGGTGTTTGCTTGTGCTATTCCTGGTATCCACCTCCATGCCTGTCCTTCCCCTCAGCTAGCTCCTCCTCCTCTTTTGTGTCTCAATTAGCAGTCTTTCCTCAGCCCAGGCCAGGAGAGGGCCCCTCTGTATGTTCTCACAGCCTGCCGGGCTTGCCCAACGCAAGGATCGCACACGTTACCATTCCTCATTTCCCGCCGCCGCCGCCCCAATGCAGATACCGCCTGCTCGTCCTCTGTGCAGCGGGTACTCACTAAGCACTTTCTGGATGGACAGATGGGTCAGCAAATGAATCAATGAGGCCCAGCTCTACCGCTTGCTAGTAGTGTGACCTTGGGCAAATAACTTGACCTCTCTGAGCTGCACAATGTCTAAAATGGGGATAATCAATCTTTAGCTCACTGGAATGTTGTAAGACAAATGAGACACATGTAATGCCGGGCAGGCAGTACATCCTGGAGTGTGAAGAGCAGCTGGCAGCATTCACTTGGCGCTGACTGTTTGCTGCACTAGTGTGTTATCGGTTTACATTCACTGGCATAGCTTGCCTGCTTACTGGCTGACAAGCCCTGGAAGGCCGGGGCCTGAGGCTTCTCTGAGGCTGTCTCTGTGTCTCACCCAGCTCTGGGCTGGCACTGAGTATGTGACACTCCATCCATTCTAAAGGCCCATGCGACTCTATCCATTCTAAAGTCTTAGAAACTTCTTGAGAACATCCAGCTCCGAGATCTAGAAGTCTAATCTGGCCAAGTGCTCACAGCCCAGAGGCGTACACACGGCACCATGCTGATTACATCCATGACCTCAGGTTTGCTCTCTACTTGCTGGAAGCATGTGAAGAGAGCCACCATAGATCCCTCACTGCCAGAGAAAAACAAGGCCAACCTGGCCTTCTCTCTCCAGCTCCCACAGGAAGGAGTACATCTGCTCCTACATATGTATCCCCCAATGTACACAGCACAGTGCTGGGCACCTGGTATATTCTTTAAAATACTTGTCATCCAGCCGGGACCGGTTTAGCTCAATGGATAGAGCGTCGGCTTGGGGACTGAGGGGACCTGGGTTCGATTCCGGTCAAGGGCATGTACCTTGGTTGCGGGCATATCCCCAGTGGGGGGTGTGCAAGAGGCAGCTGATCGATGACTCTCTCTCATCGATGTTTCTAACTCTCTATCTCTCTCCCTTCCTCTCTGTACAAAATCAATAAAATATATTTTTTTTTAAAAAGAAGAAAAAAAAAAGAGAAGGATTTCACTGTGAGAAAAAATAATAATCTATAAAATAAAAAAATAAAATAAAATAAAAATAAAAATAAAATAAAATAAAATACTTGTCGTCCAGCCAGCATGGCTCAGTGGTTGAGCATCGACCTATGAACCAGGAAGTCATAGTTCAATTCTCAGTCAGGACAGATACCTGGGTTGAGGGCTCAGTCCCCAGTGGGAAGTGGGAAGGAGGCAGCCAATCAATTATTGTCTTTATCACTGATGTTTCTATCTCCCTTCCCCAACCCCTTCTTCTCTGAAATCAAAAAAGATTATATTTTTTAAAATGCTTGTCAACAAATCAGTGGACAAGTAAAAGAATAAACAAACAACTAACTGAATGTACAAATGAATGAATGTATTAGAGCCAGTATAGCAGAGTGTTAAGAACAAATACTTTGAAGTTAGCATTAGTCTCAAATCTCAGTTCTACCACTTAGTTGCTGAGGGACCTGGGCAAGCTTTTAAACCTTGTCATGCCTTAGTTTCCCCATCTGCAGAAAGAGAAGCATGAAGGCATGTATTTCATAGTGATTATACCAATAAAATGAGATAATAGACACACAGCAGTTAGCACAGTGCCCAACTTTACAAAAATCAGCAACTACTGTTCATTGTTGCACACTATAGAATAGAGCCTGCCCCATGCTGTTATTATTATAATATTGTTACTCTTCTTATTTAGAAGTGAAGAAGGGATTGGGGGTGGGGAAGCTGGAGATCACTGGCCTGGACTTCCTGGTCATGTTCCTTCCCTGCCATCTGCCATTTTGGAGAATCAGAAAAGGCCTCTTAGATGGGACTCAGCGGAGAAAGAACAACCTCCTGCTTGGTGCATTCCAATGAAAGGGCAGGGGCCTGCTCTGAGGGTCAAGGGGAAAGGCAACCCTCCTCCAGCCTTTGCATCAGAGCTGAACTCTGGTCCCCGGGGGCAGGAGCAGAAGCCAGCCAGCTGGGGGCAGAGCTGGAAGAGCCTCCTGCAGCTAAGGGAGGAGCTTTGCTCTGCCCAGATGCTGTGTCCACTGTCCACATGCTTGGCGCTATCACCTCCTTCACCAGCACCCACCCTAGACAACTTTGGTAGCCACCAGGGTACCAAAACGGGTAGTACCAGTCCTGAGCCAAAGGGGTCCATCAGCACCAAGGTCTAACCTCAGGGGAGGGAGCTTGGCTGCTCCCACCTTCTCTGCCCTCCTCTCCTTCCCCTCCCAACCCCCATTCCACACCCGGGATCTGGGTGGGCTGGGCCTGCTGCAGGCTGCCCTGGGCCATCTTGATTCAGGATGGGACATCAGACGGAGGCAGGGAAGAGCAGGTACACATCGATTCCCACAGCGTTGATGACATCTTTGATCCGCACAGCCCCCACCCTGCCCGGCCAGTGCCCTGCTCACCCGCTGCAGAAACTCCGTCCGCTCCTTCTTCTTGTTCCGGCATCGGGCTGCCGCCACTTTGTTCTTTTCCCGGCGCCTTTTCCTCCGCTCCTCTTCCTCGTCTAGCTGTGAGGGCCGAGAGCCACTGGTTAGACACAGACAGGCCTGGAGCAGAGCTTCTCTCCTGACACACAGACAGACGGATCGGCAATCCCCCTCCTAACTCACATCTCAGCAGTGAGGGAGCTGTCCCTGTCTGCCAGCTCCCTGGCCTCTCAGCTGGCGACATGGGAACACTGCCCAGCCAGCCCATGGACCCTCTAGGC
Organism: Pipistrellus kuhlii; assembly: GCF_014108245.1. Classification (NCBI taxonomy): domain Eukaryota; kingdom Metazoa; phylum Chordata; class Mammalia; order Chiroptera; family Vespertilionidae; genus Pipistrellus; species Pipistrellus kuhlii. The sequence goes on from NW_023425404.1 coordinate 11,365,655, forward strand.
ACAGGTGAGCACCCCTGGGGGAAGTCAGGGTGCCAGGAGGGCAGGGCCGCCCGGGTTCTGCCAGAGTTCAGGAGGCCCGGACCTGGGAGTCTCCTCACGTAGAGGTGGCACCCAACGGTGACTGTCTGCTCTCCTGCCCAGCCCACGCCCTCTGGGCACTGTTTTCCAGGCCAGCAGTTCTCAGGCATTTCCTCCACAACCAGCTTGGGTGTGGGCACAGCTTTTGCATTCTTCCCCCACCTCCCTGAGGTACCTTCTTCCTCCCTCTTGGTCCTTCCAAACACTTGGGTTAATCGCCTTGTCAACTCAACAGTCTCCCAGCCTCCTTGCCTGGCTCTGACTCTCTTACCTGCATGTTCTCCCCAGGACACCCACCTGCATCCCAGAGTCCCAAGGCTCCTACGGTGCCCTGCACGGGACACAGGCAGAAGGGCCTCCTGGGCCTCTGGACTTACTTCTCCCCAGGACACGTGAGGAAATGCACCACGCCTGAAAGAGGGCCCGTGACATGGGAAGGAGGAAACTCTGCCCACCGACACTGGTTTTCGGTCCAAGTGGCAGCTCTGTGTCATTAGTGACGATGAGAGCTGCTGCTTGCTGCCTTCTTTGCTAAATGCTTTAAATATGGGTCAATGATCCTCAAAAAGTTTGATGATCAGCCGAAACCGGTTTGGCTCAGTGGATAAGAGCGTCAGCCTACGGCCCGAAAGGTCCCAGGTTCAATTCTGGTCAAGGGCATGTACCTTGGTTTTGGGCACATCCCCAGTAGGGGGTGTGCAGGAGGCAGCTAATCGATGTTTCTCTCCTATCGATGTTTCTAACTCTCTATCCCTCTCCCTTCCTCTCTGTAAAAAAAATCAATAAAATATATTTTTTTAAAAATTTTTTCAAGTTTGATGATCAAAGTACTATTACTGTTCCATTGGACAGATGGAGATACTGAGGGTCGGTATTCACATTTTTTTACTTTAACCTTCCTCTCCCACTGGCTTGGCCCATCAGGATCACTTTGATGTGATGCCTCTCAGGGTCCGTTACCTGCAGGGGAACCTGGAGGTGACACACGACCAGCCAGGGTGGGGACAGCCTGGGGTGAGAGGCCATTGGAGAGGTCATGGATTGCTCTGGGCTTGCCAACTCTCTCACTTCTCAAGCCTGTGGGGGTGATTCTGGCAGCCTGAGGCCTGGAACAAGGTCTCAGCCGAAAGGGCTTTGGGCCAGGAAAATAAACAGCCTCTCTCCATGCACTCCCAGCATGCTCTGGGAGGTCAGGACCCAGGGCCTGGGCCAGAGACCAGCACCCAAAGCCATTATGACAGCCCCTGGCAGGGCAGCCCCTTCTCTTTCCCCACCACCTCTGAGCTCCTCGCTGCCCCACTCCCACTCCGCCCGGGAGGCTGGCTGGAGAGGTGCCCTGTCAACACGGCCGCACCCACGCACCTCCCAGCCCCTCGGCCTCCTTTGAAACAGAACCAGAAGTGACAGCTCCTCTGGCTGACCCGCATCTGGGAAAATAGAAACCTGGACAAAATCGATTCCGCCCAACCTCAACCTCACCCCCAACAAAGCCGAGGTAACCGTGACGACAGGCAGAGGGAAGGAACTGGAGGAAGTGGCAGGCGGTGCAATCTCCCCTCGGCCTAGAGGGTTTGCCCACAAACTGCTAAGGTGATGTGTGCAACCTGAGCGCTGCTCCGCTCTGGGCCTCGGGCCCCTCCCCCAGAGCACCCTGGGCTCTGGCAGAGCTGCCGTTTCCTAGGAGACACCACCTCTGTCCTCCAAGACCCAGCTTCCTAGCCCACCCCAGTGCAGGGCCTCAACCTACAACAAGTTGGGAACAAACAGAAGCCGCGCTAGCAGCAGGCTCGAAGAAGGCCGAACGCTGGAAGTTCAAGAAATCTACTGGGACGGGCTGATGCCCAGTCAGAGGACTGCCATACCCTCTCCTCCAGCCACAGGGACCCCCTCCTGCCATCATCCTCTACCCAAAACCTCTCATCTTTGTCCAAGCTAGCCATGCCCTCCTGAGATGGCCTTCCTTTCCCATTTGGAAAACTCTTACTCAACCTTCAAGAGCAAATGTCGCCTCCTCCAGGAAGGCTCCTTTTATTCCGGAGAGAATTAACTGCTCTGGCTGTGCTGCAACAGCACTGAGTACCCCGCTGTAGAGTCTGTCCTATCCCCCATAATTCTCTGTTTACGTAGGTACCTGACTTCCCTGCTGGGGGCCTCGCCATCCCCAGCACCTGGCACAGAATCTGGCACTTAGTAGGAGCTCAGCAAACGTTCTTCGAATGAATGAATAAACAAAGGATTATGGAGGAAAATGACACAGGCTTGGGTTCTATCATATAAAAAGTAATTTATGGCCTGTTTTGGTATCTGCATAACCTTCTCCCCACTGTTCTGCTGCAATAACCTCTCTGTGTGCGGGTGGCCAGCAAAGCTTGGGGACTGGGTCCTATCTTCTCAGGAGCACACTGGTTGAAGGCAGAGCCTAGATCAGGGTACAGAGCCCTGGTGGCTATGGCAGGAATGCACTAGCCCTGAGCAGGTCCTCAAGGCATCCAGGCTGTGCCCAGAAGCCAAAGCCTCCAGTTCCACAGCCACTTGGCACGAGCTTCTAAGGTCACCCCAAGCCTCTCTGCACCCTTGCCCCACCTTGGCGGACATCTCCCAGTGAAACAAGAAATGACCCTAACACTCCATTCCCCACACCTTCCCCACTGACACTGCTGCATCTCACCCAAATCCTCCTGCTGCTATTTAAGAGCCACCAGAGGACATGGAGAAAACAGCTGCTGAGGCCCCACCAGAAATATGGGACTGGGCAGGGTCCCTCAGCCGCCTCCATCCCCCAGGCTAACTCTAGCTCCTTTGCCTGGGCCATTGTGGTCTGCACATCCCCACTGGGACCGTTTGAAGACCCCCCAACCCCTAGCCCTCCTCAAGCCTCCTTTCATCCCCAGCGTCAAGGCTGCCGCCCCTCCTCCTGCCGCTCCCTGGATTAAAGCAATTGGGACGTGAGTGGGTGAGAGACAGCAGACTGTTCTCATCACACGGTTCAGGCATCTAAAACTGGAACCCCAGAACGGGAGATGACAGTTCCTTCTGCAGAACAACCAGGCTGCCTGAGGAGGAGGCAACTTGACATTCAATACATTTCAAGAACTAAGAGACAGGGGCTAGGGGATGGAGGGAAGCCTCTCTTTTCTGTTCTCAAACTTAGTTCTGGCTCTTTTTTCCAAATTCCCAGGCAAACCTGAGGCAAAGCTGTGTGGGACTTGGGGATCCATGCCAAGAGGGCCTCCTGCTCAGGGCTGGGGGACCCCAGCCCCTGGCCACAGCTGACTGGACAAGGGGCGAGTGGCTGACCCAAGCTGGACTGCATTTGCCTCCAGGAAATTTAAAATTGAACTGTTGGACTGGAGAGCAAGCAACCTCAGCCATGTGCCCAGAGGAGCAGAAAAATCAAGCTGCTGGAGATGAGCAGAGACTAGAGAACATGTGACAAGACACACCCACACACATACACACACACACACACACACACACACACACACACACACTCAGCTCTAAGAGGGATTCAGAGAGGCAGAGAGAAGGAGGGGTGACAGAGAAAAACAGACCAGGATGAGGCAAGCAAGGTGCCAGGGAAGCACATTTAAGGAAGCACTCAACCCTGGGGCTCATGGAAGGACAGCGTCAGAAGCCAAGAGTGAGTGCCTCCTTAAATGCCATGCCCTGGGCATGTTATTTGCCTCACCCAAGCTACAGACTGGGAAAGATGAAGACAGAGACAGAGGCAAAGAAACACAGAGAACAGAAACAAAGAGATAGAGAGAAAGACAAAGAGGCACAGCCCCCGAGGCACACACAGAGACACAGACAGAGGCCAGTGGTACAGACAGACTGAGTGGACAGACAGAAGCACACATAAAGAAACTCTCCTGGTCCTCCAATTCCACCCCTGGAGAGGCCTGAGCTTCCTGTCCGTGGTGTCCGTGATGCACAACCCCGACTCTCCCCGGAAAACGCTGCCAGGAGGGAGTCTGAGAAGGTGCCTGCCTCTTGCCCCTGAAAGATGCCAGGACACCAGGGCATCCCTTGTGAAGTCACGTGATGCCAGGTGAAAATGGAGTAGAAGGCGGTCCCTAGTGAGCTAGGGGAGAACCACTGCTACCCAGGAGCCAGCTTCTGGAACAGCTGGAAAGCGGCAGCCTGGGTGCAGAAGGGCCTCTGAACAGGAGTGGAGGGCACCTCTGAGGAATCAAGTACCTGGGTGCAGAGTCCAGTGGACTAAATGGCCTCAGTACCTCACCCGGGACAGTCTCCTCCCCACCTTCGCAGATGAGGAAACTACAGAAATCAAGGCTGCCTGGGAGGTGACAGCCTTTGGCCCCCGGGCTGAGGCCTCCTGCTCCCCCACACGTGGTAACACCTGCCCACCCCACCCCCACCCCCCCATCCCGCCTTTCAGCTCCATCTGAGGGCAATGACCATTTTGTGTTTTTCCCTATTTGGGTCTTTTCAAATAAAAACTATATGCTGCCGAGACCGGTTTGGCTCAATGGATAGAGCGTCGGCTTGGGGACTGAAAGGTCCCGGGTTCGATTCCGGTCAAGGGCATGTACCTCGGTTGCGGGCATATCCCCAGTAGGGAGTGTGCAAGAGGCAGCCAATCGATGACTCTCTCTCATCGATGTTTCTAACTCTCTATCTCTCTCCCTTCCTCTCTGTGCAAAATCAATAAAATATATATTTAAAAAAAAAAACTATATGCTGTACAATTAACAGTGAATGTGTAGCATTAAAGCGAAGTGGTTTCAAGGAGGGGCCTCACCGCTCCACTCCTGCTCACCCTCCTGGGTGGAGGGGGGGTGGGGGGTGGGGGGAAGGGTCCAGAGAGGGGCGGGCCTGTTTCCCAGGCCCATCTGCAGGCCACCTGACTGTCATACAGTGGCACCAGTTGTGCAGATGTGATTGTGAATTCTGACATTTCATAAGCCTTCCCCAAAATGTATCTTGTAGGACCCACAAATAGATGAGATGAGAAAAAGCAACGGTACTTTTTAACCTGAGGCGCTGAACGTACAGAAACTGTCATACGACAAAGCAATAGAGAAAAGAGCAATAAAGCTGGCAACAAGCAGAAATAGCAGAGGCGGGGGGGGGGGGGGGGGGGGGGGGATCAAAACCCCAACACTAATCAGAGCAGCGAAGGTCTGGAAGGCTTCTCTCGGACTGGAACCAGCATGCGCAGAGAGCTGGGCTCACAGCATCAGGGTTGGCAGCATGGGCTTTAGGGTCTAAGAGGCCTGGATCCCCAGCAGCCCTGCTTTGGACTGGCTATGTGCCTCTGGGCAAGTCTCTCAGCCTCTCTGAGCCTCCATTCCTCACCTGCATGAGGAAGGCACCGAGCGCTGCTGCACAGGTGTGCAATGAGGCCTGGAGCCGGGGACAGGAAGGGTCCAGTGAACGCCAGCTTCCCCGCCTGCCTTCCCAGGTGAGACAGGGAGGCAGGGAGTGTGCTGCCTGGGGTCCACCCAGCCTCCAGCTCCCATGGGCAGAATCTGGCATAAAAGAACACCTGAGCCAGGGGAAGCGGGTGGCGGTGCGTCAGGGCATGAGGGCTGTCGAGCAGACCTGGAGCAACAGCTCTGAGGCTTCTAAATCCAGCCCTGGCCAGGCCCGCTGGGTCCCTCCCCCTGCGTGAAGGAGACAGATTTCAACACTGGGGACCCACGAGCACCCTGGGAAGTAAACACCCAAATACCAAACATACCAGACATTCCCCCATATAAACAGGCTGCTCTGGGCAGTCCCTCCCCGCTCCCCTGAACCCCCCCTCTACCAACAAAAAAGTAGGGCAGTCCTGGGACAAGATCTCTCTGGGCATGCCAGCCAGCCTGGGCCCACGGATTCCTCTGCCTCCTCCCACCCGTGTAGGAGGAACGAGGAAACCCCAGAGCCCTTGTCCAATACCCCTGCTGACCCCCTGCAACCCACAGGGGCCAGGCCCTCCTAACTAGCGTCACCCCTGGAGCTGAGCTGTTGTCTCCCATCTCCTCTAGCCAGGCCCCTCTGCTCCTAATGCCAAGGTCTTGACTTCAGCTGTGAAATATTGGACAGTTTCTGTGAACACAAGACAGGGCCATAAGGGAAGAGTCAAGACAAATGGCCAGCCTAGGGCTGCCGTTGCAAACTCAAGTCACCTCCAAGGGCCAAGTAAGTAACCATGAGGGAGGGAGTAGGGCTAGATGGGGCCATGGCCTCTCCACTAGCGCCAGGGCAGTGCGGGCTCCGTGTTGTCAGGCCTCTCAAGTTTTCAAGACTAGCTGAAAATGTGGATTTTTAAGTTAACTCCCAGTTCGTAATGCTGGCAACGAATTCCATTTTGAAAAGGACACCGAGTGAGCCAAACAAAACACATCTGTGGGCTGCTAATTTATGACCCTTGGCAAGCGACCCCACAGGGATTGGTCATCAGACACCTGGTTCTGGCCACCGTGGTGCTCTATTCCTCAGGACCTTGGCCAGTCTGCTCATCTCCCCTGCCCTGAGGCTCATGGGTAACAAACACAATAGCTTCTACTTCTCACTAACCTCCAAGCACCTCTGCAAGATGGGTCATAGGGATCTCATTTTACTCTCCATCCCCAGGTCACCCAGCTGGGAAAAGACAGGGATTCCACCCCATTGCATCATGCTTCCTTCCAATGGGCGGGCTGGACTGAAATCTCTGACCCAGCTCTGACATCCCTGGGTTTTCATTCATTCGCTCTTCAGGGGCAGTGTTGGCTTATCAACACCCCACCGCCACCACCACCCTTTAAGAGGTTTCAGAAATAGTCTCTTCAGAGCCAGAAAGGGGCTCTTGGCAAGCCCCTAGGCCAATCTCTAGATTTTACAGGTGAGGAAACTGAGGTCCAGGAAAGGGAGAGGATTGTTTCGAGGCTCACACTTGAGGACAGGACCTGAGTCCTCTTGACCAAGTTCCAAAGGACAGTGCTGGTCCGACCGCCTGGGCTTCCTGGCTCCACCTGACTGAGCATCACTCCCGCTCCCTGGAATTTTTTTACTTCTCTGACCTCTCCTGTCTGTCTCTTGCCTGGGATCCTTTTCCAAAGTCCTCTCCTTGGCCTGCTGCTTCCCTCATGCACCACCTAAGGATCATCATTTCCATGTGGTTTCAATCGCCACCTACACAATGCCAACCAATTTTAGTTTCAGACCCATACATCCAACTGGCAGTTGGACATTCAACTTAAATATCCCTCAGCCTCTCAAAGTCTGTATCTTCAATTGGTGACTTTGTCTCTATTCCCCAGCCCACTGGTACCACTGCTCACCCGTTCACTGGAGTCTCCATCCCCATTACTACTTTCCAGGCCTCCTCTCTCTCCTGGACCACATCCTGGGTCATCTCCTGGCCTTGCAGGACCATCCTCCATCAAAGGCATCTAAAATGCAAATCCGATCCAGTGATTGGCCTTGGGGAGCAGAGGGGTGGGGGGGTGGGGGGAAGAGAATGGCCATTATCTTCAAGCCCAAGCTCCTAATGAGTCAAGCAAGGTTCCTCATGACTTGTCCCTCCTGCTATGGTCTCACCTCCTGTCTATGGCTCCCCTACACTCCATGTTCCTGCAGTGCTAAGCCACTTTTTACCCTACACGCCCCTAGCTTCATGCCAGTGCCCCTGCTGTCCCCTTGAGTACATTCAGCTCAAGAATCACCACCTATAGGAAGCCCTCCTTGATGCTCACCCCCTACAGGGCCAGGGAGGTGACCCTCTGCTCTGGGCTCCCATAGATTTCTTAGCTTATCTGGCCCCTACTGTGCTGTGTTCTAGACTCGATTCCTACCTCCCCCACTAAACTGGGAGCTCCATGAGGGGCACAGTCTGTCTCTGCTACTTTTTTGTGTGCCCAGAACCTTGCTAAGCGTGTGGCCATCAGTAATGCTCAATAAACTTTTGCTAAAGGGAGGCCTGATCTGCAGAATTGGTGACCTGGACAACACCCAGGACTCCTGCCTCCGAATCTGGTGCCCTTTCCACTTCAACTGCCCCCGGTGCCAGGCTGTAATCACACAGTCACCTACAAACACCCCACACACTGGATGCCATGCTCACTCAAAGCCTCAAACCAGCCGAGCCAACCACCAGGTGAAGGCTCCGAACAAGAGCTGGCAGCGGCGAGGGCTCCACCTGCCAAGATGATTCACTCAGCTCCCCTGGCTGGGAGCGCAGGTGGATAAGCAACCGCTCAGTGCATTGGCCTCTGCAGGAAGCGGTGGGGAGCAGCAGGGCTATCCGCTAAGTTCTTTCCTGAGGTTCTGGGACTGAAAAGACCTAGAGATCCTAGGTGCCTGCTGCACCCGCAGCTCAGGGACTGGAGTTCAGAGAAAGGGAGTGAGTCTGCCCAGGTCCCTAGGACAGGCAGTGACAGTACTAACTAGAGCACACTGCTTTCTGCAGAGGCAGGGAGCGCCTTCTTTATGAACAGAACATCTGACTCTTCTGTCACTGAGCATCAAAGCCCACAGGGGGATCCATCCGAAAGGCTTCCCCATCTGCTCACATCTCAGCAGGATGCAGCATTGACCTTGGCCCTCCCAGCCCACTCCCCTCAGTGAAAACCTTCTCCAGGGTTCAGAGAACCCATGAGAGAACAGGCCGCTGGGGCTCAGGGCTGGTTTACAGGAACAGAACAGGGAGAGGCCTCTCTCTCAGAAAGCACTGGCGGACAGCTCGCTGGTCTCCACTGCTGAGAAAAGATGGCATTGTGTTCGGAACAAAGCCCCACAAAGCCGCTGGCAGAGTGACACCCACTTGCGGATGGTCCCGTTAAGGACAGAGCAAACACTGTTACTACAAAAGGGAGGTAAGAGGCCAGGAGACAAGGGAAAATCTCCCTGGCGCGGGCAGAAAAGCTAACATTGAAGAGAAAAGGGGACTGTGATTAACTGGAAGTTCTTTTGCTGGAGAAGAGCTATTTGGAGAACGATGGCTCTTCTTTGTTGAAATATGTCTATTTCAGGCCCATTTTGTACTTATGGTTTAGTTGAGGTTTCGTTTCCCAGTAGGCAATCAACCAATTTTCTTGCCCAGTTGACAATCGCTTCCAAAGAGGAGAAAAGGAGAGAGATGGTGGCTCTGACAAGGCTCTCCCCACCTCCCAAAGACTGGTACAAAGCAGGCTGATTCTGGCTTCAGAGAGAAAAATCTGTTTTCTTTTCAAAAAGAGTTAATAAGACAGTGGAAACCGTCAGTGTAATACACCATGATTGCACTGGGGCAAAAACACACCCAACACAAAACAAAAACCCCCTGAAAAACAGAGGCAGGAGCTTCTGCAAAACAACCACTTAGAATTCAATGAAAATGCGGTTGTTGCAAAGAATATCTATGAACAGGGATGCTCTGAAAGTCCCGAGTTCGCCAACGTGGGAGAATATTTCTAGTCCCACCATCCTATGAAAGCCCGGGAAGTCATTTGTCTTTCATCGTGAAGGTGAAAGCCAAGGTCCTTGGCTTAATTATTCTCCGCCAACGCAGTTCCGTTTAATCTGTATGCAGGCTGTGCAGCTAACAGACGGAGTTCAGCCAACTTCTTTCAGGCACGAGGCACAGATAACAGACAAATGGCTGAGCAGAACCAGCAACCTCTCCTTTGCGGGGACTGAACTAGCAAAAATCCCACCCAGGTGACGTGGCCCAACGAATTCACGACCAGGGATGCCTGGCTTGGAGGATGGAAAAATGATTTCATCATGAATGATGTATGTAATGAAGTCGATACACATAAAGCTCAGAGGTGGGGGAAGGGCTTCAGAGCACCCGGGCAGACTGAGGAGGAGGAGGAGGGGGAGGCACAGAGCAGAAATCTCCCTCTCCCTGCCCCCATTCTTAGACCAGAGCTGCTGAGAACTTCCAGCAAATGGAGGCTCCTTTGGCATCCGAACAGTCTGTCTGATTCTCCCTTCTTTAACAAAAAAGAAGCTGGCCTTCTGATGAACGCGGCAGCTTAATTAATTAGGAAGTCCCTTAGGGTGTGAATGCTGGCAGCAGGAAGGATCTCTAACCTGGAAATTAACTGCTCTGGAAATGCTTCAGCGTTTGCCTTACAAAGATCTGGGTACCACACACGTTAATGAGTATCTGATGGTGTGAGGGTCCCTCCAGGAAGCTTGAGACAGGTTTGGAGGAAAATGTGGGGCTGGATCCTTGAAGCCATTCTCAGAGACATCATTCACAGTCGGAGCTGGGCATTCAGGTCATTTAAAGACAGGGTCGCCTGGACGACTTGTTACATCCCAGGTTTCTGGGCACACGGGCTGGAGAGTCGGCTTCAGACCCCAAGAAACTGCACTTCTGATATGCGCCCAGAGGCTGGCGCCGCTGGCCTGCAGACCCTGCTCTAAGTAGTGCTCATGTAAACCAATGGATTTCAGACTGGTTTCAGCAGAAGGCTCTTGTTGAAATGATACCATAATATATTAAATAGATAAAGGCCATAGTTGAGGGACTCAGAGTTGTATTTTATACTTATCGTCCTTCAGTACAATGAGTTATGGTTGATGACTTGAACTCAGAGGTTACAGGGGATGGTTACAGATTTCTGACAGCCTCAGAATCCAAATTATTTGCTTTATGTTTTCCTTGCACATGCAGATCAGTAGTTACAAACAATATGGGTATATGTACACACACATACAGTCATGTGTTGCATAACGTTTTGGTCATTGATGAATCGCATCCTGACGGAGGCCCAATAAGATTATAGGGGAGTTGAAATATTCCTATTGCCTACTGATGTCATAGCCGTCATAACACTGTAGCACAAAGCATTCCTCAGGTGTCTGTGGCTGTGGCGATGCTGGTGTAAACAAACCTATTATACTTCCAGTTGTATAAAAATATAGCACATACAATTATGCATAGTACACAGCATTTGATGATGGTAATAAATGACTATATTACTAGTGAATGCATTTACTATACTTTTTTATCATTATTTTAGTGTGTACGTTTTCTACTTACAAAGTTTGCTGTAAAAGCGTATGCCGTCAGCAGCCTCACACATCTCGTGTTTACTTTGTGTTTTGTCTGCCTCATTTTCTTTTGTGTTTGACCTACTCTTGTGTTGTTTTCTACAAAAACATGCTGTGCAGGCTTGTAGCCTAGAAGCAATGGGCTATCCCACATAGTTCGGGTGTGTAGTAGGCTGTACCATCCAGGTTTGTGTACGTGCACTTGATGATGTTCGCACAATGATGAGATGGCCTAACAACGCATTTCTCAGAACCTATCCCTGACAATCCTTAAGCAGTGCTCAACTGTATATGTAAATAATGTCTTATCACCTGGCCCTGCACTCTCAGGATACTCATCAGTTACAGGAAAGTAGCAAGTAGAGCTTTATTCAGAAGTCTATGCAAAATAGATTATGCTGGCACCAGAGGTCACCTTGGCGGTGCTCTCCAAGGTGTTAGGTTTTATAACTAATAGGTATGTGCATGTGTGTGGATTTTGCTTTCTTAGAAAAGCAAAATAAATAAGTAGATTATGCTCTAAAAATGAGACCCTAGCAACTTACTTCATCTCTCTGAGCCTTGATTCCCTAATAATACTAATAACACCTACCCCATACAGTTATTGAACAGATCAATGGAGGTCATTGCTGGAAACCCATCATTGTCTCACTAATAGAAAGATGTGGAAGGCTGAAAGGTCAGAGCCAACCACTCCCTATCTAATTAAGACAATGGTAACTGAGGCAACTTCCCCACCAAATTCCCATGTAAATCCTTACTGATAAAATTATCTGCCTGTTATTGGAATTACCTGCCTAAGGGCAATGAGTGTATCTCAAACCTGAATAAAAGGGATGGCAAGGCCAAAAAGCAAGGTGGCAGTCCTCCCACTAGAGGTGAGCTCCCGCCTGGCCCCCAGTATTTTCAAATTAATACTTTTCTAGTCTCTTTCCTTCATGTGCGGCCTTCTCCAAAACCCAAACCCTGAACCACTTTGGAATCTGAAAGGGGTTTCCACAGGTCATTTCTATAAAAGTAGTTTGTAAACCATAAAGTGCATTGCTCAAATGAGCCTTCTCTCCTGAACGCAGATATTCTCATTCCTTCAAAGACCTGGGCCAGTTTATATTGTACCAGGGCTTTCCACCAATGGCTAGAACCACCTGCCGGCCCCACCCTGACCAACTGAATCAGAATCTCTGGGCTCCGCGTCAATATTTAACAGCTCTCCAGGGGATTCTAATGAGTAGCCAGGATTACTCCATATTTCCTCCTGAGTTCCATACAAAATCCTGCCAAATTGCTCTCATTGCTTCTAGATGGCCACTGGCAATAAAAAGAAAGAGGAGAAAATGCCCCTAACCAGAGTCTGACTTTTCCACTGCTGTTGGCCGGAAAGGGGGTTTTAATAACGACATACAAATTCTGGAGCACCCATAGATGCTGTGCGATGTACATACATTATCCCTTTTAATCCTCCCCACACCTCTGTGAGGTAGATGTGTTCTTCCCTGTTTCTAAAATAGTTTTGCCCAGTAGGTGTGACTCAGTGGTTGAGTGTTGACCTATAACCAGAAAGTCATGGATCGATTCCCAGTCAGGGCTCATGCCTAGGTTGTGGGCTTGATCCCTAGAGTGGGGTATGCAGGAGGCAGTCGATCAATGATTCTCTCTCTTCACTGATGTTTCTATCTCTCCCTCTCTGAAATCAATAAAAATATTTTTAAAATAAAATAGCTTTATTGAGATACCACATACTACACAATTTGTCCACTTAAAGTATAACATTCAACAACTTTCAGTACCTTCACAAAGTGGTGACTATCACCGCAATTATTTTTAGAATATTTTCATCCCCTCCAAAAAACATCCCACACTCCTTAGCTGCACCCACACACAACTTCTCCCATCTCCACCAGCCCTAGACACCAGGGAACTGGTTTTCCTTTCTGTCTCTGTGGGTTTGCCTATCCTGGACATCTCACATCAATGGACTCCTGCAACATGTGGTCCTCTATGACTGGCTTCTTTCACTTAACATAATGTCTTCAAGGTTCATGCATGTTGTAGCTTGTATCAGTGCTTTATTCCTTTGTATGGTCCAATATCCCACTGTATGGACATATCGTGTTTTATCTATGCAGTCGTCATTCATTGGGCAATTGGGTTGTTTCCATTTTGGAGAGATTATGAATAACACGGCTGTGAACATTCACATACAAGTTTTTGTGTGAGCGTGTTCTCCTTTCTATTGGCTGTATACCTGGGAGTGTAACTGCTGTCATATGGCATGGGTCTATGATTAGCCTTTTGGAGAGCTGCCAGACCCAAAGTGGTTGCACCATTTGACATTCCTGCCAGTAGTTTGAGGGTTACCGCTTCTCCCATCCTCACCAACACTTGTGATATCTGTCCTTTCTTATTTCAGCCACCCTCGTGGGTGTGAAGTGGAATCTCACCGTGGTTTTGATTTGCTTTTATGGCTAATGATACTGAGCATCTCTTCCTATGCTTCTTAGCCATTCACATATCTTGGGAGAAATGTGCTTTCAGACACTTTGCCAATTTTCTAATTGGCCTACTTGTCTTTCTTTTTGCTGAGTTGCAATAGTTCTTTACAGCCGAGACCGGTTTGGCTCAATGGATAGAGCGTCGGCTTGCAGGATGTGAGCAGCCTCAAGGGGTCGCTAAACCCAGAGAAGGCCTGTGACCTTGCTCTAGCACCTCAGCAGCCTGCTCTAATCTGCCCAATCACTGAGCTCTAGCCTCAGGCCAGATCATCTGTGACCTTTGTTTTTTTGTGTGTTTTCTGTTGTTGTGGTTGTTAATCCTCACCAGAGGATGTTTTCATTTATTTTTTTTTTTTTTAAGGGAGAGAAACATTGATGTGAGAGAGAAACATTGATCAGTTGCCTTGCTGTGCAATCTGACCAGGGATCAAACACACAACCTAGTCATGTGTCCTAATTAGAAATCGAACCCCAATCTTTTGGTGCACAGGACACACTCCAACCAACTGAACCACCCAGCCTGGGGTGTCTGTGTCTTTTGGACACAGAAGAGCGAAAGAGACTCAGCTGACTTGAGTTGTTCAGCCAGAGAAGGTCACCTGTGAGAAGACTCAGTTTCCCAATCCTAAATCCTTGTTGACAATGGATCTGGAGACACCAAGTAAGATAACCAGCACTGACAGGAAAGACCACTTGGTAGTGCTATTAAAAAATTGATGGTTCTGCCAAAACCAGTTTGGCTCAATGGACAGAGCGTCGGCTTGGGGACTGAAAGGTCCCGGGTTCAATTCTGGTCAAGGGCATGTACCTTGGTTGCAGGCATATCCCCAGTGGGGGGTGTGCAGGAGGCAGCTGATCGATGACTCTCTCTCATCGATGTCTCTAACTATCTGTAAAAAATCAATAATATATATATATATTTTTTAAATTGATGGTTCTTGCCCAGCTGGTGTGGCTCAGAGGTTGAGCATCAACTTATGAACCAGGAGATCATGGTTCGGTTCCGAGTTAGGACACATGCCCGGGTTATGGGCTCAATCTCCAGTGTGGGGCAAACAGGAGGCAACCAATCAATGATTCTCTCTCATCAATGATGTTTCTATCTCTCTCTTCCCCTCCCTTCATCTCTGAAATATATATATATATATATATATATATATATATATATATATATATATATAGTTTTTTCAAAAATTGATGGTTCTGGAAATCCAGCAATGACCTTAAAACATAGAAAATAAGATAAGAGGATACACGAGGCAGCTGAGGGGAAACCAGAGGGCTGAAGAGCCTTCTCATTTACAGTTTGTTATGGAAACGACAACTAATCTGCATAAACAACCAGCATCTAATTTGCATAAACAACCAGAAACAGGAAGGTCTGCTCACTTTCCTGTCACCCAGGTTGTAGGCACAACACACTGGAAAGGCCGAAGCAGTCAAAATTTGTTGTGCCATCCTCTGCAAATGGATTCAGTCTTCATACAGTAAGTGACAGATGCACTGAGCTGTTGTCAGTCATCCTTACACACAGATGAAAAAACAGATGCTCAGAAAGACCAGCTGACTTGTCCAAGGTCACACAGAGAGTGAGTGAAGGAGCCAGACTCTGAACCCAGAAGCTGGACCCCAGCCCAGAGCTCTTCCCAGGCCCCGGAAGCGGTCCCTCTGGGGAGAAGCCAGGATGGTGTCCTGCTCCCACAGCACCTGGGCCCCTCCACACACCTCCAAGGGCAAAGCGCCCTCAAGGAAATGAGAGCCCAAGGAACAGTGTTTGAATAAATTATAAATCTAATTTGCATAATTGACACATTCGAAAAGTAAATCATAATCACGTCTCACACTTCTTGCCCATCTCAGTAAGTGCCAGGCATTCTGTGAAACCCTTTAGCCACATGCGTTCATTTAATCATCACAGCAACACTGAGAGGTGGGGACTAATATTATTCCCATCTTTAAGACAGAGAATCTAAGAAAGCAGTACAGGACTCTCCAAATATCCCGAAAGTGTTTGATTTCTGCTAAGAACATGCATGTCCAGCCGTCAGCTCTCCAAGGTGACCCCATTCGAGGATGACAGCAGGGATGGCCAACCTCTGATGCTAAATCAGAGCTTCAGAACCCCTCTAAGTGCTCAGGGCATGGACTCAAATCAGAGGCCATTCCACAGGGGGCAGTGTCCAACAGTCATAGCTGCTCTAAGCTATCACTCATTCTCCTTCAAATTAAACTATCAAAGGGAGGGGAAACGCTAACAGCTTTTTTAAAATGTGCTAACAAAGTGACGGAATTAAAGTGGAAATTCGGGATTTCAAAGACGAGTCAGGAGATTCTGTTCCAAGAGAGGGACAGATTGGCTCTCGCTGCCAAACAGGCAGGAGACAGAAAAAGCGTCTGAGTCAGGGGGAAGCAGGCCAGCGCCATTCCGGAGAGCCGCAAATTAAAAACCAATTATGCAAGGCTTGCTGAAAAATCTCAGTGGGCTGCCTTTATGTGTTAAATCACTAAAAACACCGCATGCTCACGCCAACATTTACCCAGCATGTCAGCTGGTTGGGGGCAACGTTTTATGCTCAGGCCAAACATGCTGAACATTTTGGTCTTTTTGGTGGCGTGGACTCTGGAGAACCACCTGTGGCTGCTAGTGAGCACACCTTCCACGGCCACCCTGCGGTCCACAGATTCAAATTCACGTTTCCTGCAAAGGTGAAAACTTTATATTTATATATAAATATATATTATTGATTTTGTACAGAGAGAAGGGAGAGGGATAGAGAGCTAGAAACATCGATGAGAGAGAAACATCAATCAGCAGCCTCCTGCACACTCCCCACTAGGGATGTGCCCACAACCAAGGTACATGCCCTTGACGGGAATCAACCCCAGGGCCCTCCAGTCCACAGGCCAATGCTCTATCCACTGAGCCAAACCGGTTTCGGCGGTGAAAACTTTCTAAATGTCCTCAGAGACTCTGGAGAAGTTGGAAAATGACCAGTGCGAAATCCACAGACAGCTATGTCTCCTCTGGGACTCTGAGGACCTGGGGAGCGAGGACCTGGGGAATACTCGCTGGAAGGGCAAACTGCGATGGAACGCACAGAATCCTGAAGGTGAGGTCCTCAGAATGAGCCCTGACAAGGATCAGAAGAGCCTGAAGAGACGTAGAACGAACAAGGTCATCCCTGAGCTTCCTAAGCATACCGATTCCCAGGACTGCCCTCAGACAGCCTGAGTCCCTGGGCCTGCGCGGGGTCTGAAATTTTTGTTTATAAGAAGTTCCCCAAGAGGTTTTGGTGATCAGCCAAGTTTGGGAGTAGTTGGTTGGATTTTCACTGTGTTCCTTTTTTTCTGCCTAAAGTCGATAAAGTTCAGAAACAGAAAAGCAGATGGACAATGCTTGGAGGTTGAAATCAAGGCAGAGGACATTGAAGTGGCTTAACAGAAAAGCAAATGGACAATGCTTGGAGGTAAGAATGGAGAGATATAGAAATCAAGGCAGAGGTCATTGAAGCGGCTTGCCAAACTGACACGGCTAATTCATATTCAAAAACAACAAGCCTACATATAAAACTACAGTCTATGCAAGGCAGCGCACACAGGCTGGTGGAAATAAAAAGAAACGTAAGATCTAGTCCCGACCCTTGGCACCTACAAACAGGTCTCAAACTCAAAAGCGGGCTGGTGACACGGTGTGAAATGGGCTGGGTATAAGGCAACAGGGAGCAGTGGGGTCTGTGGTCAACTGAAGACTGCATGCTGATACAGTGAGCATCTACCACCCGGCGGTAGCTTTCATTGCATATAAGGGTGTGGGCCTAGAGTGGCCAGATAGTCTGGTTTTTTTTAAAGAAGCCAGAAAGTTCACATTTCCTGGCTTTTAAATATAGCAACTCATTCAATTAAAAAAAAAAAAAAAATACTGTGAGGGCCAACAAGATTCATCTGTAGGCTGACTCCTGCCCATGGAATGACAGTTTGCAGCCTCTTTCCTACAAAGTCATCCAGTCCTACTTCCTTTAACTCGAGATCCCTTTAGAGCCCTGCAGTGGCCCAGAGGGAGGGGTCCCAACTAGCAGGTGGTTAGGTAAGTGCCTGGTGTGTACATGTGTGTGGAACTTGTGCGTGGAACTTGTGTACATGTGTGTGGTACATGTGTGTGGAACTTGTGGCCTTCCCATCTGCCCCTGCCCCCACCAGCCACACTGGAAATGCATTCCAAGCTCGGAGGCAGGGCTTGGCCCCTGCAGCCACAGCAGCCCCCTCACAGATTACTCAGGAAGGACCACAATCTTCAGGCCGATGGGGACTGGTTAAGGAGTCCAGCTGGAACGGGCTACAGAATAAAATGTGTAGAAGGAAAAGCTCTAGAGAAAGCCAGAGAGCAAAACTGCCTTGAGAAGAAATGTTGGAAAGGAAAGAAGAACCAAAAGGCAAGAAAGAAGAGGAAGAGGTGGGTGGCGGGAGGTAGAAGAGGGGAAAGAGGGGGAAATTGGTGATGGAAGGGGACTTCACTCAGGGTGAACGTACAATACAATATACAGACGATATGTTATAGAACTATACACCTGCAACCTATATAAATAGCCAATGTCACCCCAATCAATTCAGTTTTGTTTGTTTTTTTTTTAAAAAAAAGGCAAGAAAGAAGCATGTGCTCACTCTAAAAGTCCCAAAATATAGCATCCTCAGACCCAAACCAGCCATCCAAACCAACTCTCTGGCCACTCACCACCCACTTGGTGTGCTTAATTTTTCTTCACAACATTGACTTACTCCATGACCTTTTATTTCTGGATGCCCCCACTACACTACACAGTTTCAGGAGAAAGGGTGGGGGGAGCTTGTCTACTCGGCTTACAGTTCAGTTCCCAGTGTCTGGCACAGTGCCTGGCACATAGTAGGTGTGCCTAGCAAATATCTGTTGGACAAATGGACCGCAAAAACAGCTTAGCATTACGTGTCAACCACCTAACAACATCAGCACAAAACACCTATTGTTTAACTTAATGCGTCCAGTTTTCTTTTACCGAATCGCTTCGTGGATTTGCACATGGCCCAAGAGACTACTGGTCTCCGCGAGGCGGACAGTCCCAGAGGCTGCTCTGGCCGGGCTGCCTGCACGGCCGCTCAGCCCACTCGCTCTCCAAGCCTGGGAGACAATGCGGCCACAGAACTGCTAGACTCAGCACTAACTGGGCCAGGTCATCAGTGATCCAATGTTCCTGGCCGGGTTCATTCCACCCCACCCCCTT
Organism: Pipistrellus kuhlii; assembly: GCF_014108245.1. Lineage (NCBI taxonomy): Eukaryota > Metazoa > Chordata > Mammalia > Chiroptera > Vespertilionidae > Pipistrellus > Pipistrellus kuhlii. Next base: position 11,384,454 of record NW_023425404.1, read on the forward strand.
CCTCAACCTGATAAAAGAGGCAGCGGCAGCATAAGGTGAGTAAAGCTTTGGCTCTGAAGTTCGCTTTCCAGCTGCATGACCTTGGCCCTCTCCAGGCCTTTTAACCTCATCCATCATGTGGGCATAACAGTAATAACGGTAACAGTAATTAGTACTTCCAAGTTCAATGAGACGTTGCACAAAGAGTGTCCAGCACCGTGCCTGCTGCTTGGCTCAGTGCATCCGAGACGTGACTATTGCAGCAGCAGCCTCGCCATCACCCCAGACGCCAGTTTGCCACTTTCCTGAGTGACTTGACCCCTTCCCTCCTCCTTGGACCTCCTATTCCTCTTCTCTAACCTGGGAAAAACCCAGTCACCAGGATAGATCAGGAAAGGAATAAACGAGATCACACATGATGTTAAACAGCACACATCCTAGTAGATAGTCAATATTTTATAATCCAAGGAACTTGACTAAAATGCCTGTGTGAAAATCCACTGAAGGCCATTTGCTATATGCAACGAAGTATTTGGGACATGTGGTTCTGCAGTGACAAGGTCTCTCCCCACCGCTTTCTGTTGTAGTTGCTCTAAGAGTAAGCACCCGCACCCCAAACCCCCCACCCCCTTGAGTCGAACCCAGAAAGCATTTGGAGGTGAGTTCTCAGGGAGGAGCTGTCCTTACTTCCCGCCAGCAGTCTACTTCATCGGCGCCCCCCCAACCCCCCGCCCCCACAATGCTGCAGGGTGACAGGAGGGAGAGGCATGCAAATACGCCCAGCAGAGGCTGGTTATCTTCACGGCTCGGATGGTGTGCGTTTGTGGGTGTCTGTGAAGACAGCACGTCACTGCCAGGTACGGGGTATATGCCACCAATGTGGGGGAGGCTGCAAAATGTAAAAATACTCAACCCAAATAAAGGCCGCCCCCACCACCTCCACCACCACCAAAAAAAGAAGGCTTCTCCAGCACCTTTTGTAGAGGGAAGAGGTGGTCACTCCACTTCCCAGGCAAAGCTTCAGGGGTCCAGCCCCTGGCGAAGGCTTTCATAAACACTGAAGCCGCAGCAGCCCGGTGATGCACCTCGGGCACTGGTTTAAGGGTGATTACACTGTGGAATGACCCCTGAGCCTGGTGCTTTCGAGATATGAGCCTGGGAAGATGAATAGCAAGGATCCAAAGGCAAGGGCCCTCGGAAAAGAAAACAGAAGCCCCCAGGACAGGTGAGCATTAGTGCTGGGGACGCCCCGGCCCACTTTCCCAGGGCTTCCGATTTGGCCAAAGGCCTGAGGTCCCCACCCAACAGCATAGCTGCCCACCTGGAAGGGAGAAGGAGCCAAGAAGTGCCATCGACAGCATGTTGATCTACAATGTTCATTTATCGACAGCACATTGATCCACAATGTTCATTCACAAGAATGTCATTACCATCAACTCTCATCTTGAAATCATTAGTGGGCATCTATAATGCACCTAATTCAGGTGCCTCAAGTGCAAATGTCTACAATAGGGGCCAGGCAGTTAAGTAAATGAAAGCAGCTGGTGGTAACAAAAGCAAAACCAACAGTGGAAGAAAAATGAATTGCCCTGGCTGGTTTTGCTCAGTGGATAGAGCATCAGCCTGCAGAATTGGGGGGGGGGGGGGGGGGGGGGGTCCCAGGTTCGATTCCAGTCAATGGCACATGCCTGGGGTTGTGGGCTCAATCTCCAGTGGGGGGCGTACAGAAGGCAGCCAATCAATGATTCTCTCTCATCATTGGTGTTTCTGTCTCTCTCTCCTTCTCCCTTTCTCTCTGAAATCAATAAAAATATATTTTAAAAAGAAAAATGAAGAATAATAGGGAGGTGTGGTGGCCTGTGGCAAACGGGGAAGAGGAAAGAAGAGAGGGGGTCTCAACATTCTGTGTAGCCATTGCCATGGGCACCTGTGAGCAGATCTTCCCAGTTTTTAATCAAAGATTAAAGTCCAACTTTTTAAGTGAAGTGTTGGTTCAAGTGTCTTTTAAAACATTGTGTGGGCCAAACAAAACACATCGGAGAGCCGGATCCAGGATGCCCATGGCCAGTTCATCACCCCCCGGCGGCCCTTCTCTCAGTTTTCATGGTATTCCTGGGGAGAGCGAGGGCCGAGCAGTAGCTGCATGATACTCCCAACTCCCCTCTGCCAGGATCCAGACCCCTTTCTCCACAACCTCTTTCTTCGCAAGAGCGCCTCCGCTTTGGAATGTCGAGTCCTCCGAGCTTCAACCTAAAGCATGAGTCCCCTCCAGGGCACCTTTGTCTGTGAATGCTCCTCATCAGAACGGCTGAGCAGCTGCTTCCCATGTCCTGTCCCCCACACCTGTCCCCAGCCTCCTCTCCCCTCCCACCACTGGCTCCTTCTCCCTTCCAAGTGGCAGCTATTCCGTCAAACCTTTGGCCAAATCACAAGCCCTGGGAAAGCGGGCTGGGGCATTCCCAGCACCAATGCTCACCCCGCACTCGCACTTCTGCTTCTCACTAGTCCCCAGGGAAAAGCAGCTCTTCTGCAAGCAAGGCTCATGAGCGACAGCTGCAAGGGACCCGAGGAGGGAGTGCTCCCTGTGTGGGACCCCTGCAAACATCTGAGGCAGACGAGGTGAGTGGCTGAGGCCGAGCCCAGCTCTGGCAGCTCCTTGAGAAGAAAGGCCACACCATCCTTCCTCCAAGTTCCCACCTTCAGCTGCAGCCCGGGGCCAAGGGTATTAGAGCAATGACATGACTAACGATGATTTGAAAGATAACCCAGTATTAGTGTTCTCTTGTATACTTTCCAAAGCATGTGCACAGTTCCACGATATCCCTTGATCCTCCCAACACCCCAACGAGACTGCCAATATATTATTATTATTTTTAAGACACTACATTTTTTATTTCATTATTTTTTAATCCTGACCAGAGGACATGATTAGAGGGAGGAAGGGAGGGAGGGAAGGAGGGAGGAAGGGAGGGAGGGAGGGAGAAACATCGCTAAGTTGCCTTCTGTACACTCCCCGACTGGGGATCAAACCTGCAAATGTGTGCCCTGAGCAGGAATTGAACCAGCAACCTTTTGGTGCATGGGACAACGTTCAAACAACTGAGTCACTCCAGCTGGGCCCAATATGTTATATTCATTATTATTAATCACTCTACCCTTGGCCCTCAAAGAATCAGAGAGGTTCAGCATCCTGTCCCCGCCCAGGACCTCTCACACTTTACCATGTCCGTGAACTCCCCAAGGGAACTCATTAAAACGCAGACTCTGTTTCCGAAGGTCTGGGGTGGAGCCTGAGATTCTGCATTTTTAACAGGCCACCGGGTTGCATAGATGCTACTGGTCCCCAGGCCCCACGATGAACAGTACCGCTGAGGTCGCCCAGCGGCTGTAGGGCTAGTCCTGGGACTCTAACCCGGGCGTCCCACTCCTGGACGCTGCCTGGGAGGACAGGCTCACTCACCTCGCTTTTCACAGGTTGAGGCCTCTTGCCCAGTTTCACCTCCAGGAAGTGCAAGGGGGCGATCATGGCCCCGATGTTGCGGATGTCAGCGTATTTCAGCTCCTCTGCAGTCAGGGCTGAGCTGGGGAGTCCGGTCAGGGGGCCGAGCCCTGGCAGAGAGCCCGCAGTCACGGAAGGGTCCGGGATCTGCCCAGGCATCATAGCAGGAGTGGCAGTCCAGCCTGGAGTAGGCGGGAGGAGAAGACACGTGCTGTCAGCCGGAAGAAGTGCTAGGAGGGGCTTAAGGCCCCATGTCTTGCCAGGACCTCATCCTTTCTTTCACTAATGTCCCCTTCACCCCTTCCTTTCCCAGTGTCTCTCTCTGCCCTTATTTTATTATAGAGGGAATCTTAATCCACATCAAAGTTCTCCTTGGCACTGAAGGTAATGCTTAATCCAACCATCGGCTTATTGATGCAAGCATTCGCCATGTGCTTGGCACTGCTTAATCCTACAGTCCCATAGGGACTGGGTCAGTGTCCATGACACAAAGGAAAAAGCCGGAGCTTAGGAAGATAACTCACTCAAGACTGCACACAGTTGAAACTGGAAGAGCTGGGATTTAAACCACAACCTACTGCCTCCCAAGAGGATGGTTTATAACAGTGGAATCTCAAGCATCTCTGCACCTGTTTAAGAGGGAGCTATTTTGGGCCTGGCATGGTGCCTCCCCTCAAATCACACATCCCGTTCTGCACACTTGTTAAGACACCCTGAATATGAAATGAAGCAAATCGAAGTGAAAGGTGAGTGTGTGTGCCTCTGGAGTCTGTGAGGAGGAGATTGAGGCAAAGGAGAGGCAATTAATTAGCCTGTGCTTTCCCCAGCGGAGCCCAGGACCAGCAAAGTCCTCCTGAGTCTCCTGCTTCTCAAAGCAAACACGTATTCTGGCTGGGCCAGACCCAAAGGGTTTGCAAGGGAAGACGGATTCAGGCATGAAAGGCAGACAGAAATTAGACAGGTCAACATCGAGAGAATTATTTCTCCCCTCTTTTCCGGGAGAAGCTCGTGGGTAAGAAGTGATTACTACAAGGCACAGCAGGCAGTGCAGAAAGCTCGTCTTCCAATAAAGCCAGACGTATCCGGTCCCTTCCAGGGCTCCTACCATTCATTCAATCATTCATTCATTCATTCGTCCACTTAGCCGTCCACCCATCGGACGATGAGCAAGAAGTCACGTCCGTTCTCCCCAGCCTGAGCACGTCCTCCAGGCCATCTCAGAAAAGGATCTGAGACTCATTCTCATCAACTTACAGTCTGAGAGCTGGAGGAGGCCCCGTGCTTATCTAAACCACATCCTCATTTTGTGCACGAGGTGAAGGTGAAGGTTAGAGAGGGCGAATGACTTGGCACGGTCACAGAGCCAGCACGGGAAAGACCCAGAGCTAAGCTCCTGGGCCCTGGATTCTAGGTCCTGCCCTTTCCCCACTCCTGGGTTCCAAGAGAGTTCATGCAGAAGAGATGACCTTCAATGGCAGTTGTTCAGACGCTAGCCCAGAGTGGAGGATCATTCTCCTGCACAGAGGACCCTCTACTTTGCCTCCCATTAAGGTCCGGGTTTGGGAAGCTCCCTGAATAAGCCGGTGGCAGTTTGGGTGGGAGCCCAGACATAAAAGTGGCCCCCGATACGTCTCACATGCAATTGGTCAATGTGCTGTGACCCTCCCTAAACCTGAGCAGGACTTGAGTCCAGGATCAGGAAGAGTCTCCCCTCTACTCCCTGGAGCTGGGCCTGCAAATCGGAAGTTCAAGGTGAGGCCCACAGGGTGCCATGGCAGGAGGCTGCTCCAGGGCATGGTAGATGAGCTGCCCGGCTCCCAGGCTTCCTCCCGGGAAAACAAGAAAATGGCCAGTGTAAGGACTCATTCCTGGGTGGCAAAGGGATGCCTGGCAGGCAGAAGGAGTTGGTGTTTGGCTACCTGAGCCAAACTGACAAAGGAAACTCACATTTCCTTCTCAGAAGAGGAGAAAACCCTACAAAATCCCCTTTTCTAGAACCTGAACGGATGCCCCGAGGAGTCAATGACCCCCAAAAAGATGCTTAATTGAGCTACTCTAAACAGACCGGAGATGTGAAGCTGGAATATGCTCTGTGCCTAGTGCTTCAGTTGAATACAAACCCCAAAGAGGGGCCGGGGGTCCCACACACCAGCAAAAATACAGAGCAAAATCCCCTCCTGGGCCAGAAGCCCCCGAACCTCCCTCAAAGGGAAGGACCACGTTTTTCCTGCGTGGCAAAATATGCCACGTGGCCACTGAGCAAGTGGAAGGGTGATTTCAGGGGGAAAGCAGCAGTCATGGCTGGTTGACCCACATGACCCCGGCGTGTAGCATCATTTCTGGCACAAAAGGAGTCATCCTCAACTTCTTACTGGATTGTAAATATGCAAAGGAAGGAAGGAACAAATGATAAACTCGCGGTGGAACAAAATTCAGTGAGCAGGGTCGGGATCTACCTCTGGAAGTCTGGGTGCTCATCGCCAACCTCCAGCTGGTTGGTTCCCACGGTAGACCCCAGGAAAAACAGCCCAGAGGCTCCTGTGTGTTCCCTGCCTACGCCATCTCTGGGAGATGGAAGCCAGGCCCCACTGTTCCCGGAATGATAGGCCCTGCCTGCAGCTTCTGTTTATTTTCATGCAGATGGTATAAATGAGACACTAACAAATGAGCCCAAAATATCTGCTACTGTGAAATCCCCCCTCCAAGCGGGGCAACCGCTCTCTGGGAGCAGCGGCCTCATAAATTCCTGCCATTCCTGCTTCGCTGTGAACCCAGCCCAATGACAAGCCTCGCTCAGGGGACCAGGCTCCAGGCTTTCCTCTGCAGAAGCAAAAAAAAATAATAAAAATAAATGCCCCTCTCTTTCCTTCCCCCCGACAAGGGCACCCCGAACTGCTCAGATACAAACCACAAAGTCCTTAGTACATGCCTTTCCTAGGAGACAACCACAACAGCTGACATTCACCAGTGAGAAGTCACCCTAACGGCAGAGGATGCAGGCGGTGGGGCGGCTGCCTCTCATAATTGGACCCTCATTAACTGGGAAGAGCTGGCTGAGGATCCAAGGTGCAAGGCAACTTTGGTGATAGGAAAAATAAAACAATTTGATGTGATGTAGAGATCTATAAGGAGGGGAGGAGCGGGGAGAAAGACAGACAGACAGTGGCAGGGAACCAATAATAGCCAGGAGGAATTTATCCACTTCAAGGAAGACATAGGAAAGATGACAAGAGGTGAAATCATCTCCCAACTGCTTGTTCCATACGGAAACAATTTAGCGGGAAAAGGGGAACTAGGCACTAAAAGCTTTAGGGGAAGAACCCGGAGTTTTTTTCCCCCCCTTGAGGGCCCAGTCGGTCCAAAAGGCAGATAAACACCCTCCGTGTTTCCATTAGTAACTGGGACGCATAAATACAGAGCAAGTGCTATACATTGGCAGAAGACCAAAACTGGCAAATGAAGCTTTTGCCTCAAAAGACAGGCTTAGGATCCAAAAAGACTTTGGCAGTTTGGGACACTGACCAGGAACAGCTTGGAAACTAGCCAAGGAAGAAGAACTGGGCAATGGACAGATCAAGATGGGACTGACAGTGGCGCGTGAAGAGGACAGAGAGAGTGCAGGAGGTCACAGCAAACGCTGCTGCTGAGCCCAAGGACACGAGGGGTTTGATGCAGGTCTCTAAAAGCCAGCTTCGGAGAACCGGGGGGTCCATGAGGAAAGAACCTGAATTCCTGGTATTTGGTCTCTCTCCATTCTGACTTCCTCAGGGAGGGGAGGCACACAGATAGGGGTGCTGCCTTGGACAAGCAGAAAAGCCAGGAAAGCCAAAACTGGTTTGGTTCAGTGGATAGAGTGTCGGCCTGCGGACTGAAAGGTCCCAGGTTCGATTCCAGTTGGGGGCATGTGACTTGGTTGCAGGCACATCCCTAGTAGGAGGTGTGCAGGAGGCGGATGATCAATGTTTCTCTCTCATTAATGTTTCTAACTCTGTATCCCTCTCTCTTCTTCTCTGTAAAAATTCAATAAAATATTCAAAAAAAGAAAGAAAGAAACAAAGAAACAAAGAAACAAAGAAAAGCCAGGAAACATTTCAAGTCCAGAAAGTGGACCCTATTGGGAGATATTAAGATGAAACATCATTTTTTAGCTGACAGGAAAAAGATACATGTAAGTTGAGTTTTTCCCCTTTTCTTCTCGTTTCACTGTACGTAAATCTATGAAATATCATGTTTTTTAACAGGAGTATCTACAAATAACAGTCTTGCTTTGATGGATCAATTTTTACTAGAAAGTGCCAATAACTGGCCTCTCCATCTAGAATGGCAAAGATGGGTTAAAAAAAAAAATAAGACAGGTTAAGAGAAAGTTAGGATCTGCATCATGAAAGTTAGGATCTGTCCATAGAAACAAAAGTGTAAGTGAGGTTTTCAAATCCTTGGGCCTCTTTAAGGTCAGCTCCCCTCCAGGCAAACAGCTGACTAGGCTGGAATAAGGAGCCAGGAATGTGTGCAAGTGAGAATAACATTTGAAATAGTGGAGGTGAGTGAGGACAGGCAAGGAGCAGGGAGTTATGTCACAGGATCAGGCCCCAGGAGCACTAGTGGAGTTGGAAGAGCAGGTACCCAGCCCGGCTGGTGTGGCTTAGTGGGATTTGAGCGTCAACCTATGAAACAGGAGTTCACCAATTTGATTCCAGGTCAGGGCACATGCCCGTTAGTGGGCTCCATCCCAAGTAGGGGGTATGCAGGAGGCGATGATATTTCTCATCAATGTTCCTATCTCTCCTCCTCTAAAAAATAAAAACTCCTATATAATAAAAGGCTAATATGCAAATCAACTGAATGGCAGAAAGACTGGTTGCTGTGATGTGGACTGACCATTAGGGGGTAGACATTCAATGCAGGAGCTGCCCTCTGGTGGTTAGTGCACTCCCACAGGGGGGAGTTCCTCTCAGCCAGAAGCCAGGCTCATGGCTGGTGAGTACATGTAAGTTGAGTTTTTCATCTACAGCACTAAGGATGTCTGACTAATGGGGAGCAGGCCTGAGGGCTCCTGGACTGTGAGAGGGCGCAGGCTAGGCTGAGGGACCTCCTCTCCACTGAGTGCACAAATTTCATGCACTGGACCTCTAGTATATATATATTAAAAAAAAAAAAAAAGAGAGAGAGAGAGAGAGAGAGAGAGAGAGAGAGAGAGAGAGAGAGAGAGAGAGAACGAACCAATAGCCAGTACCTGGGAATCACCAATAGCAGGTAGGCAGTCTTAGAAGCTGGAGTCTGGGAAAATTCCCAGGACAGTGTGTATTGGTGGGAGGGAGGGTGGGCGGAGAAAGGTGTGCCAGGCCAGTGATCACAGAACAAAGTAATAACTATCATGAATCTTGGAGAATTAAACAGTAAACTTGTTCTTGAAGATAAGGGATTATCTGAGATGATCTCTCGCCTGGAGATCCAGAAGGCCAGGAGCAAATGGGTGGAGAAAGCCCCTGAGAACAAGGACAAGCTGGAAAAGGCCCTCCCCAGGTGGCTGTCCCAGCTCTTCAGGCAGGAGAGGGAGGCGGGTGATGGGGGGGAGCTTTGGAGTCAGGTCAGCCACATGTGCAAACTAGCTCTGCCCCTTACTCGCTGTGTGACTTGGGCAAGTTCCCTAACCTCTCTGGGACTCACTTTCCTCAGCTGTAAAGTGGGAATAATAGTGGTAGGTGCCCTGTAAGGATTCCAGTGGTGAAAACTTGGAAAGCACCTGGAACAGTGCCTGCCCCAGTATGAAGTCAGTGGAGCCACAGAGCCTTCCTTCCTGAAGGACACAAATGCTGGACGACCCCGCAAGGTCACTGTAGGGTTCCCACCTAACACTGGCCTCCTTTTCCTATAGCCATGAAGAGGACTCCCCCAGAGGATGCTCTGCTCCCCCACTTTCCAGCTCTAAACCCCAAGGGGCCAGGACCATCCTGTATCCAGTTGGTTACTGCAGAGTAGAAACCAAGGGGGCAGGTCACAGCTGTGTATACAAAGGTGCAGAAACCAGGCCCAGCACTTGACCTTTGCCCCAGTTTCTCCAAGGTCTCCTCCATCCTCCATTCCAGAACACAGCTCCACGGCTGGCTGGCACCACCAGCTGGCTAGGTCTCCACCCCTGCCTCCAGAAGCAGAGGGCCAGCATCTTCTGTGTCCTTCTGCCTACTCTATCCTGTCCGCTTAGAGGGGGTCGCCCCTCAGATCTGCCTAAGAAGAAAAAGATGGAGGAGAGCGGTCAGAAGCTGCTGCCAGGTATGGGCACACAGGCATGCATGACCCCTGTGAAGGCATCCCCGCTATGGGAGAAACTGGAACCTCTCCCCAGGAAAGGTTCTTCCCAGGAGACCAGAGAAATGCTTCCCACAAGGCCCTGTCTGAGGGCACTGTTTCCCCTGCCTGGTGTAGGTGTTCAACACACACACAGGAAGTTACTTCCGCCAGGAATCCTTATCCCAAGCTGCAAGAGGAAGCTGGGAAAGAACTGCCACCTGGCAAGCCTCTGTCCTCTCTTCCCTCTTCACCCCATCTCGGTTCCTTGGCTGCAGGAGCTCCCAGCATGATAACACTGCACAGTCATACACGCAGGGTGTGCGATAAATCCGTTGGCCCTTTTTTAAAAACGCCACCGGCCCTGCTGAAGCTTTGGAAACGAAGCTCCTCAGCCGGAATCCCAAGGGCTGCCGCAAGAAAACAGGCTTAAAAAAAGCCCCAGAGCGGTGGGCTCTGGCCGGGCCTCCCACAGCCAGCAGCGAGCGTAAAGAAACACAGGCTGAAATTCCAACCTGGGTCGCTACAGCATTTGTCTCCGCTGAGCTCCGAGAGGCCAAACCACACGCACGCACCAGAGTACACACACACATACACACACACAGGCACACGGAGCTTGGCAGCCCGTAAGTTCCAGAGCTGGTAACACAAGCCACGGAACCGACTGCCAAGACAAGCAACAGAGAGAGCCAGGCCCCGTTTCATTGGCCACCATACGCTGCATATGGCCCAGGACGCAGCCAAAACAGTGTTCTCACCCTCCTCAAAGGCATAGGAGACCCTCTGTTTTCAAACACACCTCCACAGAGCCTTAATTAAAGGAAAATGGAAAAATAATGTGTCTGCTGCTCTCCCCCTGCCTATATAGGTATGCACGTGTGTGCACGCGCGCACACACACATATTCATACACACTCACTCTATTTTTCTCTTCCTCCCATTTCGGTTTCAAGCATAATTCATTCGCATGGAAAAAAAGCAAACTGCATCCTGCAGCAGAAAAAAGCAGAGAAGAATGTTGCTTGCCCTCAGCCCTGGCTCCGATTGCTCAAGCTGAGCTGGGGCTGAATGAATACAGAGCGGGCCAACCTGAGCCTGCACTGACCCCTCTCTTCCAGAGCAGAGCTGGAAACAGAAACACTTGTGAGAGAGACAGCCCGTTGCAACACAGGCTGACCCACACGACAAACAAGGCCTGGAGAGCCTAGCCTTCTCCTTCTGCCAAGGGTTCTGCAGGTTTAAAAAGATGCCCACACAGATTGCAAACAGGTGGGGGAGACAGACGCTGGGGGCTGCAAAAAGCTAAGCAGTGAGCGAGTGAGTGAGTGAGTGAGTGAGTGAGTGAGGAGATCCATGTCCAAAGCCCCTAGGGGACACCGTTACCACTTATCCCCATGGCTCCTTAGACAGGGCTGCAAACAACGCAGGAGAAAAGTCAGAGGCCTCCACGCCCATGCCTTCCAGCAGCCTTTCAAAGCTCACGGCACCCGGCTCTTCAGGAAGATTCTGGAGCTGCCTGCAGCTCTGAACCAAAGCCAACGTAGAAGGGGAACAGAAGAGCCTTTGAGAAATCCGTCCTCCCGGTTTTAAACAAGGCAAAACCTTAGCCAGCCAGAGGCACGAGAATAGACCTTGCTTCTCTTCCCAGGTCCTCGGGTTAATCAGAGCCACTCTCACACCTGATACTGGGCTAAACTCTCCCCTAGAAACCTGCAGAGGAAGATCAGGCAGCCATCCAAGCTGCAGCCAGATTTGCTGGAAAGATGAAAGCAAGGGGAGGTGTGTTTAAAAAAAAAAAAAAAAAAAAAAAAAAAAAAAAACCTTTAGGATCGGGAGATTGGGGAGATGATATGTGAACACAATTTGTAGCAAGGCCTTACAGGACCAAGCAGGCACCGGTCGTGGCTCAAAGCTTCTATCTCTGATGCTCCCAAACCTGAGGAGAGCCCACCCACTTGGCTGCACGCACCCTGGGTCTGCATGCCCTTTTTTGAGTGACAGGCCTGGGTTCATCTGCATTAAGCACATGTGGTCAGGACGCAGCCCCATGCCCAATGCCCTCGATGCCAGTAGGGAGGACTGCACACCGGGCCAGGATCAGGCAACCTTGCAAGTGGAGCTGGCCCAAAGGGTGAGTTAATTTCCTTCCACCAGCCTTTGCATTTCCAGCCGCACGCATGGCCCATCCATCCCAGCACAAGAACCAAGACCTCCCCGTTCCCGGGCCTCCTAGGGTCTGGGGTCCTGGCCTTCAGACCCAATCCCTCAGCCTCCTTTAGAGGGGAGGAGCTCAGAGAGCCTTCTACACCGGGCTGGTCAGGAGAGAAGGGGCTGGTTCCCCAGAGGGAGCGGGCTTGCCTCCTTATGTAACCTGGCTGAGGAGCCCTCCCAGGGAGCGCAGAGCGGACCCGGGCCGCCCCCTAAGCCTCATTCCATCCCAGGACCCGGGAGCAATGCCCCCAGAGAAGCACTTCTCATTGGATGGAGAGAGGCCCGGGCCTTCTCCAGTCCTCAGGGAGGCACGCTTCCACCCTCCCAGGGGGTGGGGGCGGCACACTTGCCAGCCGGTCCCTGTCATCCTCCCCACGCACACCCAAGAACCCTGCAAGTCCCTGGCCTTTCCCCCTCCCATCTGCACCCCCAGGCCCGTCTCCCCCAGGCAGTGTTCTCCCCACTCACCCGCCTTCCCCGCCGGCCGCCCGAGGCGGGCGCCTGTGGGCAAACGCACGGGGAGAAGGGCGCTGGAGGGAGGCGGAGAGAGAGCCCGGCTGCCTGGGAGCGGACTGAGCCTCCCGTCCCAGGGCGGGAACCAAAGGGGACGCCCCACGGCTTCCAGGCGGCTTCTCGGGAACGGCCCGGGCTGCAGCGACCTCCGCCGGGGCTGCGGGAGCCTCCCCGCGCGCAGGGCGCCGGGTTCCGGAGCTCGGCGCGCTCCGCCCGCGCGGAGGCGGGCGTCCCAGGTGCCCGGCGCGCCCCGCCCGCCCGCCCCGCCGGCCCGGGCGCCCCCCGCGCTCGCGCGCGCACCCACCGTGCAGAAGCCGCGGGCGGAGGCGGCGTCCCCGGGGCCGGGGCCCGGCTGCAGGCGCCGTGCCCGCTCAGCGCCGCTGCCGCCCGGCCGCCGAGCTCCGCCCGGTGCCCAGGCCCGTCCCGGCCCGGGAGCCGCCGCGGCGCCAGCCCCGCCGCCGCCGCCGCCGCTGCAGCGTCCACCGCCGCCAGCGCCTCCCGTCGCGGCCGCCGAGCGTCCCTCCCGCGGGCTGTGGCGGGCGGCGGGACGGGTTGCATCAGCCCCGGCTATATAGCGGCCCCGGGGCGGCGGGGAGGGGTCGGGAATGCGGAACCCGCCGAGCTGCCAGCTCCAGACGTCAGAGGGGGACGGAGAGGAAGGGAAGGAGGGGACAGGGGAGGGAGGAGGGGGTGTGGATCCGGTGCTTCACACCCACTGACCTTCACCTCCCCCGCCGCCGCCTCGCGCGCCCTCCTCCCGCGTCAGATCGGGCCGCTCTCCCCGCCGGGGCCGCCTCGGCCCCGCGGCACCGGCTGCGGCTCCATCGCCGTCCCGGGCGCTCCCTCCCCGCGGCTCCGGAGCGCGCGAGGAAGCGGGACGCGGCGGGCGGTTATGTAAGAGCATCCCCCACGCCCGCCCCGCGCGCAGCGCCGGGGGCCACCCGAGACCCAAGACGGAGAAAGGAGGCGGCGGCGGCAGCAGGACCAGCCGAAAGCCCCCTGAAGCGTTCGCAGTCCGGGTGAACCATCTTCCTGGATCCTCAGCGCTCTTGGCCAGCCCGAGAGAGAGCATTTCTTCAGCACATTCTCATCCTCGGACGCTTCGCGACTGAGGGAGGAAGTGATCTCGCAAGCCGGCTTTCTCTTCCCAGGGAGCAGGATGAGCAGGAGATGAAGGCATGTGGGCGCCTCGACCCCACCCACCAGCCCACCTGGCCACCATACGTGCCCTAAGCCCGCGGTAGTTGGCTGCAGGAGGCCTGCCCTCCGCTGCTTTCTCTTTCTGGGTGGCCAGCGCTGCTTGACGTGGGCTTTTTGTCCCGCTCCATCAGCTTCTCCTTTCCTCTCAGGGGCAGAGAGCATACCCAGCCCTCCTCCCTCTGCAAACGGCCTTCTTCCCCATGACAACTTCCATGGCCAACTCGACGCCCACCTTGCATCTTCCCAGAGTGGTAGACGGTTCAGGGAGACTCCAGAGGACATGTGTGTCCCATGATGCCCTCCAGGATATAAAGCCCAGAGAACTCAAGCACACGTGTGGCACCTGAGACCTTGGCACCTTGGTTGGCATCTCCTACCTCCAGACGCCCTGCGGGCTCCGCCAACCCCTACCTTTCTGTGGAAGCCAGAGAGGGGTGACTGTTTATACGCAGTGACTGCCGGGCTCCTTCTCAAAAGAGTGAGGTCAGGTCATCACCCGAAGAAGAAAGGAAGTGAAAGAAAAAGTTCATGCCTTCTTGGAGCGCAGATGTTCAGAGTGAAAGAAACAACAGTGCTTGAGACAGATGGGAGCAGTAAGCAAAACTAAGTGAGCATGTCTCTGCAATGCAAGTACAGCGACGCGTTCTTTTCCTTCTCTCCCCCGTGCAGGGAAATCCTGCAGGGGGGCAAGAGGACTGGGAAGGCAGATCACATCCCCATGACATTGCCTGGCCGTTTTCACCTTCACTCAAAGCATTGAAGTTAGTAAGTAAAAGAAAGTAAGGGCCCTGACCAGTTTGACTCAGTGGATAGAGCGTTGGGCTGTGGACTAAAGGGTCCCGGGTTTGATTCCTGTCAGCGGCATGTATCTTGTTGCAGGCTGGTCATCGATGTTTCTAACTCTCTATCCCTCTCCCTTCCTCTTTGTAAAAAAGTCAATAAAATATATTTTAAAAAATAAATTTCTTTGAAAAAAAAGAAAGGCCCTGAAAGAATCTACCATGCAAAATGAGTAGTCATGTGATAGTTCTGTGGACGAACATGGCTCTCGGCATCTGAAAGGCCAACTGCCCCTCTGCTGCAGCACGAAGATGGAAGCTGGGTCCTGTGAAACTGCCTTATGATGTTTCCCCCATCAGTCGGAGGTCTGGACATTTATATGGAAGAAAACACTGAATAGGAACAGTGTTCCCTTATGCATCTTTGTCTAGGACTTTGGAAATACTGACCTGATCCATGTGTGGGGACTAATAATTAGTCTATGTGGTTAGAGCAAGTCCTTTCCAGGGATTGTTTTGCATGTAGCTGGGCCACTGGTAGTCCGCCTAGGCCCTTGCTTCCCCCACAAATTAAATATGCTACAGGGATGGCACCAAGGGGTGACTTGGGGGTTACTAGCCCCCTCCATTTCCCTGTTTTATCCATCCCGTCTCCTCCATTATTTGGTGCGGATGGTTTTCAGTTTTGATTCCTGTTAAGGAATATAAACGCTATATAATATATTTTTTTTGATTTTTTACAGAGAGGAAGGGAGAGAGATAGAAAGCTAGAAACGTCGATGAGAGAGAAACATTGACCAGCTGCCTCCTGCACACCCCCTACTGGGGATGTGCCCGCAACCAATGTACATGCCCTTGACCGGAATCGAACCCGGGACCCTTCAGTCCGCAGACCGGCGCTCTACCACTGAGCCAAACCGGCTTCGGCAGGAATATAAATGCTATATAAACATAGCTTCTACCACATTGCCCCCACCCGGCCCCTCTCCATGGCCATTGCCCCTGGAAGTGGCTGGAGGGCGAGGCCATAAGTGGGCCCATTTATGGAGACATTGGCCTGCGTCTCCCTGCTTTGCTTGGATGGAGCTCCTCTACCACTGGCTCGTAGGGATGGACAAGTGACCCAGACTCGGGCTGTTTGAACTTAGGTTTCCTATCCCTTTGCAACTAGAAAAGCCCTGATTAATACACCCATTCCTGGCCAGTGGTCTGGTCAGAGATTGCCAAGTATCCCAAATTAGTCCAGGGAGACTAGGAATTTTGTGGATCTGCCAGGAAGAGAAGCAGCCAGAAACTAGACCTGAAATTGCCAGAAGCTACCACATGGAGGGAGTCCACTGAGGCTGACGCTCATGCAAAGAAGAGGAGAGCCAAGCAATGAGGGAAAGAGGGCTACAGATAGCATTGTCTGAGCTCCTGAACCTGTGCCTGAACTCTCCACCTCTGGAGGTTTTAGTTCTAGGAACCAGTAAACTAGATCTTACCTAAGGCAATGTGAATTTAGCTTTCCTATTACTTGCAACTAGAGAAGACCTGGTTAATACATTGGACTTTGTATTTCTGACTTATTTAGACAATTGCATTTTTTTAAAGTTGAAACTTTATTATTATTTTTTTTTATCCTCACCCAAAGATATTTTTCCATTGATATTTAGAGAGAGTAGAAGAGAGAGAGGGAAAGACAAAAACACTGATGTTAGAGAGACACATCTATTGGTTGCCTCCTGCAAGCACCCCAACCAGGGCCTGGGCTGGGGAGGAGCCTGCAACCCAGGTACATATCCTTGACCAGAATCAAAACCAGGACCCTTCCGTCCGCAGGCCAACATTCTACCTACTGAGCCAAACCAGCTACGGCGACAATTACATTTTAAAGCTTAATAGACATTGATGAATCCCAAGCTCTTTGCAAACAGGAAAATATGCACCAGCAAGATAAAATAATTAATTCCCTAGAGATGTGTTCCTCCATTATCAAAGGAGGAAATGATAGTTCTGAGTAATTAACCAGTCTTTATACTAATTTTTTAGAGCGCTTTTATATGCCTGTGAGGTACATAAGTTTAAGACATGATCCCTCACTGGTCCCCACCTCTTGCCTCGTTAGAAAGAATGGCCTGAACACTAATGAAGAGCAAGACAAGGAGTAACTAAGAGCTAGTATGTGACATCGACTATAAAAGACTGTAGCAGTCTAGGTAGGATTGCTGCACAAAGAAAAATCATTCATTAATTGATCCCTTCTCTACTCAAACTGGGCAGACCCAAAACTGCAGACTATAGTTGGCAGGCTGAATTTGGCATTGGCAGTTCAACCTTAAATTCATATATATATATATATATATATATATATATATATATATATATATATATTTTTTTTTTTTTTTTCCCAAAGATTTCTCACAGAAATCTAAATTTCTAATTTCTCTTGAAAACAATCAGTCAGGTAACATGCCATAGTCAAGTTAGGATAGGTTATGCTGAAGTTGCAAGTGTCCTCAAAACTCAGGGGCTTAACATGAGACAACCTTGGATCAAAGTGATTGATGCCCAGGATGGCTGCCCTACAGGTGATGGCTCAGTATTGCACCTCCATACCACCCTATGTAGCCATGGTCACAATGGAGGAGAAATAGGGAGAAGTACAGAGGGCCAGGCACCAGCAGTTAAATGTTGCCTCCAAGAGTGATACATGTCACTTTAGCTTACATTTCATTGGCCAAAGCAAGTCACATGGCTATCCTTCATTTCAAAGAGGCAAAGACAGTCCTCTGGTGTTCCATGCAGGAGAAGGGAGCCATGTATAAGGGAACCATGTATTCGTGAACAATTAATATCTGACACAGCACATACTAGCTGATGACAACAATGAGCTACAGCCCACTGGAAGCTGCTCTCTTGAGATGGAAATTGACCTCCAGTTTGACCCAGTCTCCACCAGGCCTGCCAGGACATTTCTTAGCCCCTAGCAGCATCTGATTTTACAGCCTCTGATACAGATAAAGCCAATGTTGTTATCAGTCTTCCAGGTGTCCTTGGTGTTCCACTGAGTTAAAACAGTTGATTTGCTAACTTTAAAATAATAATACTTTAGAGAATTCATAGGTGAAAGGCAGATGGTATCATAAGAGCCAACAAAACGCTGAGGCTAGCTGTTACATTTCCTGCAAATGGCGCAGACCTGTTTACAATGGTTTTTTTCCTCCTGCTCTTCCCTTGCTTGATCAAACACCTACCAGGAGAGATCAGGGTAAATGAGCCTCTTGGAAAAAAAATCAAAGCCAGACTACATGAGAAGAGAAGTGGCATGGTAGTGATTTGGGGGGTGGGGGATGGGGGCGTCTAGTTTAAAGCTTAACATATATATGGCTGAACTATTTGAGAAGAAAATGTGTAAGTTGGGAATGAGAGGACATCTCTTTCAATAGCCACCAATGAGAATTTTATTAAACAACAGGCAACATGTCTAAAGGTTTAGTAGTAAGTCAGCACCCATAGAAATGCAGCCATCGCTGAGGAAAGCCCAGTATCTTTAATCTCCTAACACAGTAAGTCTTGGGAAGGTGAAGAGATAGTTCATTCTCTGGTCAAAATGCTGGGCCAAGGAAAGGAGGAGTGTGGTGGATGTATGTTCTCAGTATTTCTTTTTGGGTTTTTGTTGTTGTTGTTATTGCTGTTTGTTTATTTTTGTTTTTATTTTGGGTTTTGTTTTTTGTGGGGGGTTTTTAGTATTTCTTTCTTTGAAGAACCATTACTCACCCTCTCCCTGTGACTCTGGAGAGGTGCCAATCCTGGTGTCCCATCATCCCCAACCAAGTGTGGGTGTATGGCCTAAAATGGCCAATTAGAGTAGTTAGTCCATTTCCAAAGCTACAGTGATTGGTTAAAGGATTGACTCATGACCCAAACAGAGCCAATCACAGTCTTCCTTAAGATTTGATATGTGAATATTAAGAAAGAGGGGAGCAATCTTCCTTTTTTTAAAATATATTTTTTAATTTATTTCAGAGAGGGTGAGGGAGAGATAGAAACATCAATGATGAGAGAGTATCATTGATTGGCTGCCTCCTCCACACCCCACACTGGGGATTAAGCCTGCAACCTGGGCATATGGCCTGACCAGGAATCGAACTGTGACCTCCTGGTCTATGCTCAAACACTGAGCCACACAGGCTGGGTAGCAATCTACCTTTAAAACACCTTTTCTAGAATGTAGTTTGTGTCTGTCCACCGCCATTTTTCCTGTCATCTGACTGAGAATGTAACTAATACACAGAGGAATAGAGATCTAAGACACGTAAAGGGAGAATCAGCCATGAGATAACCATCTGAGTTTCTGGACCTAATGCACATGTTGAATTGGTCTTTGGACTTCACAGTGATGGAGTCAATACATCCCCTTTCTCTCTCTGCTAAGATGGGTTACGTTTTCTGACACTTGCCACCAAAAGAAGGCCAAAGAACACATGAATGAAATGGCCCGAAGTCAATCTTGTACAGGACTGCTGAACTGACACCGTAGAATTTTATCTGCTTGCTATTCTTGCCTCATCCATCAAGTGCCACTCAACCATCTGAAACTAAATACAGGACTGCACTGAGCTGCCTTCTCGAAGCTCAAGGTTCAGTTGTTTGAATAATTTAGTCAGACAGCCTTGTTTAAATGTTTTCTATGAGTCACGGACCATGTGTGTGTGTAACCGCCCCCCCCCCCCCATTTGAGAAGGCAAAGCAAAAAAGTTATTATCCCTGCCCATAAAGGGTGACAGACAAGAGGCCCGGGAAGACGGATGATATTCATAAAAATGGGGAAAGGAGGACTTGAGTGATCTAGGGAAAGCCTAATGCATTCTGCTTCCAGAATATTATGTGTCAAAATTAGTCCTAAAAACACCTGGGGAGGAGAGGAAAGCCCCATGTTGGGGGTGTCACTGGGTAAGCCATCCACACGCAGGTGCTCCCTGAAGCTGACACCAGGAGTGCAGATAGAATCACCAAACTCCTTCAGATCGAAGATGATTCTTAGGTGTGTTAAATTTCAAATATTTCATAATTAATAAATAAATGTTGAGTTAATGAATGAGTGAACAGAAGCTGGTCTAGGACTCAGTCTTAGGAGATGCTGACAATGAGTAAGCTGGAGAAATCAGAGAAGACAAAGAAGATAGAAGAAAGGTAGGCACAGACATGGACTTGGAGAACATCAAGGCTCTTCAAATCCGATTGCCCTGAACAAGGGAGTGAGCTTGCCCACCGCCATGGAAGCCAAAATAAGTTGTCAATATGGTCAAATATAACAGGGAAGTAAGATCTGAGATGAGTCTATTGCATTTATTCAGATCTAGAAGGTACAGTGTAACTTTAGGGATGTATATTTGAGAGGCTTGAGATTATTATTAAAAGAGGAAATTTAGCCCTAGCCAGGTTGCTCAGTGGATAGAGCATCGGTCCATGGAGTGAATGGTCCTGGGTTCAATGCCAATCAAGGCAAGTACTGTGGTTGCAGGTTTCCCAGCCCTGATTGGGGTGCATGTTAAGAGGCAACCAATTAATGTGTATCTCATACATCGATGTTTTTCTCTGTCTCTCTCCCTTCCACTCTCTCTAAAAATCAATGGACAAATATCCTGGGATGAGAATTAAAAAAATAAAAAAAGAAGGAATTAATCTGAAAATGAACATTATGCTACAAAGATGTTTATTTATTCTGATCTGGAAGGTACATTGTAACCTTAGGGGTGTATATGCAAGAGGCCTGACTATATTAAAAGAGGGAATTTAACCTGAAAACATAGAAATTGTGCTACAAAGATGGTTTCATCTAGCACCTCCACAATGTTGATTCTGGAGGGATTAAAGATCCTTTCCACTCTTTCCTTTCTTCTTAATCCCTGTCCCTTCACTCCCAGAAGGTGTTATGATGGAATGGTCAGATACTTAGATAAAACATTTGGACCTCAGTTTCCTCTTCTGTTAAATGGGAATAATATTAATAGTGCCTACATTAGAGAGTTGATGTGAGGATTGAATGGGATACTTAGAGGCCCTGGCCAGGTAACCGGGTAACTCAGTTGGTTAGAGCATCATCCCCATATGCCACAGTTGTGGGATCCATCACAAGTAAGGGCATACACAAGAATCAACCAATGAATGCATAAATAAGTGGAGCAACAAATCAATATTCTCTCTCTTTTTCTCTCTCTCTTTCACTCTCTTTCCCCCCCCTCAAATCAATAAATAAAAAGTTATAATTAAATGTGATACTTATAAAGCACCATATGAATACCTACCACATGGTAAGGTTTGGCTCAGTGGATAGAGCGTTGGCCTGCAGACTCAACGGTCTCAAGTTCGATTCCAGTCAGAGGCATGTACATTGGTTGCAGGCACGTTCCCGGTGGGGGATGTGCAGGAGGCAGCTGATCGATGTTTCTCTCTCATCAATGTTTCTAGCTCTCTGTCCCTCTCCCTTCCTCTCTGTAAAAATTCAATAAAACATATATATATATATATATTTTTAAAGAGTTCAATAAATTGGGCTGTATTCATCATCACCATCAACATTACATTTCAGCCAACTCAAGCCCTACTGTCATGTGGCTCTTCTTAGATCTGTCAAACCCTCAGTGATCTCTCCCTCTTCACACCTTACGTAGCACTTCCCTGCCCACCTAACACGAATTGTATGCTATTTTAAACTGTCCTGTTTATTCACATATGTCATTCTGTGGTGCTTGGGATTACCTGAAAGATTAGGGACAATGTCGTAGGTTTCTAAAACTCCTATCACACCTACCAGATACTGAGCTTATGGTTGGCTCTCAATGGGTACTTAAATAAACGATGGTCAGGGGCCAGAAATTTTTTTATTTTTTTTTAAATCTCCAATAATGTCAAAAACAGTCTGGGCTCTTGGCACGTAACGAATATTGGTTGAACAGATGCTGAGCAGAAGGCAATGCTCAGGCGCTCATTGTGCAGTGCACACCGGTGGAATGCTAACATCAGAGAGGGGCCGTGTTTTATAGATGAGGAAATTGAAGCCCACATTGATGACACAGATCGAGCCGAACAAAAGTTATGATGGGATTAATTCTCAGGGCTCTCTTTAGGCGACGTGTTTTAAAACAACCGCCAATAAAAAAGTTATTTCAGCCAATGTTTATTGAAGGGAGGGAAAAAGTCCCTCAGGTTTTCTGCGGGAGGTGGCCGTTTCCTTTTGCACTCAGCAATCTTGGTGGTGTGGTAGAGAGAGGTGTGGGAAGCAGCCAGGGGGCCCTATGACTGGGCTGTTGTGCAGCCTGGGTGGGTGGGGGAGGGCTGGAATGTTCACTCCTAAGGGAAGCTCTTCCAGGCCCGGGCAGTCTAGGCCAGGTTTTGACACCTGCTTTTGTAAGCACTCTGCCTTAGGTTGGCTCCTCCGTGCCTTCCAGAGGGTCCCACAGTTCCAGCTCAGTACCTGGGCTAGGGGAGCCCCAGGCCCAGCCCACAGACACTCCCGCCAAGGGCCAGGGAAGTTTCCTACGCTCAGAACCTGCTGTCCTTGGGCAATGAGAATAAAATGCTTACAATTAGAAGGCATCTCGGGGAGCCTCAGGAACTCTAGGAAGACCGGTGCCCTGCCCGGCTTGGACAAGGGCTTCTTTGGAAGTCTGGCCAGTTGCACAGGCTCCCTTTCAGGTTTTATGCCCACATTTCCCCTCCCCTTGCCTCTCCACCAGTGTTTCTCTATCTCTTAAATACACCTCCCTAATCCTCTCCTTCCTCCTTTTTAAAGCCTGCCCTTCCTTTCAAATACTTCCTCAAATGCCAACTTGTTATTTGTGGGCCCTCCCATTCAAGAGCTCTGGCGGAAAGTCTACTTTAGACCTCAGGGCCGGACTTTCACTCATACTGTTCATTCAACAAATATTTGCTTAACTATATGTGCAGGGCCGCGGCGATACAATCCTGGACCAGGCTGGCCCGGAGCTTCGGTGACTAAACAATTACAAGGGTGCAAAAGAGAAGGAAAGGGTGTGTTATGAGGCAGGGAGGAAAACCATCAGAACCAACCTTTGTCAACTTGTCAGGAACCATATTCAAGTCAGCTTGGCGTCCAAGACCTGACCTACTCACGGGCAAAGGGGCAGGTGTCCTTCATAAAGCTTTTCTGAGACTTACATGCTCCTTCTGCCCATCAGGCCAAGTTCCAGTGTGGCAGGGGGTCTTCTCAGACTCCACTGTCCAGCCCTAACTGTCCCAGACCTGTTCTCCATGCGGGGGGGGGGGGGGGGGGGGGGGTGTCTCAGGTGGTCATCCGTCATCCTATACACAACTTCCATCTAGTTGCCTGGTCTTCTAAGGTGAACACATCAAGCCGGGCAATTGAGCCTAGCAATAAAGAGTGTGGACTCTGGAACCAGATGTTCCCTGTTTACATCCTGTTTCTGATGCGTACTAGCTGTGTGGCCTTGGGCAAGTTACTTAACCTCTCTAGGCTCCATTTCATCGTCTTTAAAATGGAGAGGGTGTGATACTACCCAACCCAGAGGGATATTCTAACCATGTAAATACACAGATATACAAGCAGTTACTGCCTGAAAAGCACTGAGAGCCGCACTTAGCATGAGTAAGGGCGTGGGGAGAGAGCTGTTGGACGCTAGAGTTTGGATTTGCCCCTGACAAGGTGTCCAGCCATGGCTCCTGGAACCCAGCCTGGGTCAGCGTCTCAGGCTGCTGCTTGCCTGGGAGGAGAGGCTGGAACTTTTAAAAAGAGACAAGGTACTGGCAGCACTGAAGACTGCCCGGAGCTAACTAGACAAGGCGCTGAAGCCAACTGGCTGTGCAACATGTTGATCTCAGTTCCCTAATGCGGGAGCCATTCCAACTGTCCACTGCTCGGGCAATGAGAAGGGAGCCCAGAGGCCTGGCTTTGAGCTGGGCTCACCTACCTCTCGTCTCTTCTGTGGCCCCAGACCATAATCATTTCCATGCTTCTATCCCATCTTTTAATGGCAGAGGATACTGTTCATAGAGTCATTGCGTTTGAACTATTATACAATTGACCTCAGAGAGCCCATTTTGCAACCCTTTTATTTTCCACCTAAGGAAATTGAGACCCAGAAATATCATGTGATGTGGGCACAGGGGCTAGATTCAAATCCCAGCTCCACAACTTAGTCTCTTCTCTGAGATTCATTACACTCTTAGAAAAGTGAAGATAGGGCCCGGCTGGTGTGGCTCAGTGGTTGAGTATTGACCTATGAACCAGGAGATCATGGTTTGGAGGTCATAGTTATAGATTCCCAATCAGGGCACATGCCTGGATTGTAGGCTCAATCCCTGGTGTGGGGTATGCAGGAGGCATCTGATCAATGACTCTCTCTCATCATTGATGCTTCTCTCTCTCTCTCTTCTCTCTCTCTTCTCTCTCTCTCTCTCTCTCTCTCTCACTCTCTTTTTCTCTTTCTCTCTCTCTCTCCCTCTCTCTCCCTCTCTCTCTCTCCCTTCCTCTCTGAAATCAATGAAAAAAATGTTTTTAATGAAAATAGGAATTCCTACTGCAAGGCTGCAGCGGGTCAGGTGAGGTAACTTAATGTTCATGCAAGCCTGAGCGGACTTTCACCTCCCACACTATAGGACGTCCTCTCTCTCACAGTTGTCATTAGCAATGAAAGTGGGGCGACACACATAGATCTTTTTTTAAAAAAATATATATTTTTTATTTTTATTTTTTTAAATATATTTTATTGATTTTTCACAGAGAGGAAGAGAGAGTAATAGAGAGTAATAGGTCATGATGAAGACTAAATGAGACCACATATGATGTACTTCACCCAGGGTCTGGGTAGGATTGTGTAAGTATAAGGCCATTTTCCAGTGTCACATGACCATCCCTTTCTTACCTTCTTCACTGGGTTGACAAAAGAGTACAGCAAAGCAATATAAGATTCACTCTGGATGTAGAAATGTTCTGTAATCATTACCCTTTCTATTAAGATTTACTGAACCCTTTTGGGGAGCTGGCCAGGGTCCTAAGAATTTAGGGGTCGATATCCATGTGTGAAACTTACTTTCTGGTTCTTGGAGGTTTCTCATTAGGGATTGGGTCTCTCAAAGAGGACTTGGTAACCATGGTCTCATGAAGAAAGCTCACTGCTAGTAATGGAGCATGTGGTCTGGGGCTTGGCTTTCCTCCTTCTCCGAGAGCAACTGGGAGGCCTGAGTCCACAAACATTACCATCGGGTCAGCCACTCGGGCACAACCAGCAGGGCAGCTGCTCCCTCTCCATGAGCAACTCTCCCTGCTGTGTGGAAGGGCAGCCAAGTGCCATCAAACTGCAGAACAGCCTCGGTGCCTCAGAGATGAGCCAAAGCTCACAGGCCCAGAGTCAAAGGCCGCTAGCCAGGTGCTCTTTAAAAGAGGACCAGGAGCAATAAAGTAAGAATCAAAATAAAATGAGTCTGATAGAAATACAGTTAAGTCCTCACTTAATGTGGGGAGGTTCTGCAACTTTAAGGGAAATCATGACTAACAAAACCAATTTTACCATACACCGATCAATATAAACAAGAGGTAAGTAAGTTCCTGTGGCATCTCATCAACAATGTGGTAAAATGATGTTGAATGAAAAGCTATTCCAGGAGCTCTGCTCTAGTGAAGACAGTTTCTTCCATATTCACTTAATATATATATATATATATATATATATATATATATAATTGATTTTTTTACAGAGAGAGAGAAGGGAGAGAGAGTTAGAAACATTGATGAGAGAGAAACATCGATCAGCTGTCTCCTGCACACCCCCTACCGGGGATGAGCCTGCAACCAACTTGACCAGAACGGAACCTGGGACCTTTCAGCCCACAGGCTGATGCTCTATCTACTGAGCCAAATCAGTCTCAGCCCATTTTCACTTTTTAAGGTCAAAGAAACCTCTTCCTTAGATCTCTCCTGGCATGTCATTGGCCAGACGTAGTCATGTGTCCATCTCCAAGCCAATCCCTGACGAGGGTGCTCAGAGGATTGTGATTAGATTAGTTGCTTAGAATCCACAGAGGTACCTGAACTAAATGAATTAAGACTCTGTCTGCCGGGAAGGAGGAGGTGGACTGTGAGATGTGCAAGTAGTGATAGATAACCTACTCCAGCGGCCAGGTCACCGCCACAGGAGAAAGTGTTAAAATGTAAAGGATTGAATATGGCTTTGAATCGAAAGAGCTGAGTCCAAGTTATGCCTCTTACCAACTGAAAAGCCTTGAGGGGGACTTTGGCCTCTGAGAGTCTCAAATTGATGTAACAAGGCTGCAGCGGGTCAGGTGAGGTAACTTAATGTTCATGCAAGCCTGAGCGGACTTTCACCTCTCACACTATAGGACGTCCTCTCTCTCACAGTTGTCATTAGCAATGAAAGTGGGGCGACACACATAGATCTTTTTTTAAATATATATTTTTTATTTTTATTTTTTTAAATATATTTTATTGATTTTTCACAGAGAGGAAGAGAGAGTAATAGAGAGTTAGAAACATCGATGACAGAGAATCATTGATCAGCTGCCTCCTGCACACCCCCCACTGGGGATGTGCCCGCAACCAAGGTACATGCCCTTGCCCGGAATCGAACCCTGGACCTTTCAGTCTGCAGGCCGACGCTCTATCCACTGAGCCAAACCGGTCCCGGCGACACACATAGATCTTGTAGGGAAGGGAAAGTGTTTGCCATTGCCTTTTGGAGACACTCCCTCCTTGGTCTTTACAGGCTGTGGCTCAGTGACCCTTTTTTGGCCAAGGTCCACTGTAGTACTTGTTCTTATGTTAATAATTCTTTTTAAAAAATATTTTTTATTGATTTCACAGAGAAGCAGGGAGAGGGATAGAGTTAGAAACATCGGTGAGAGAGAAACATCGATCTGCTGCCTCCTACATGCCCCCTTCTGGGGATGGAGCTGGCAACCAAGGTACATGCCCTTGACCAAAATCGAACCCGGGACCCCTTCATTCCAAAGGCCAATGCTCTGTCCACTGAGCCAAACCAGTTAGGGCTATGTTAATAATTCTTCATCTGAAAACAATATATACAGCAGAATGTATAACACCAAAACTAATCCTAATAAAAGGGTCTTTTATTAGTCTTAGGACCTAAAAAAGTATGTATCCTTTTTTAAAAAAAATCCTAAATTGCAATGTAAACTACTTGAATTAATATGTATATGTATACATTCCAAACACAACTATGCCATTAGATCTATTTGGAAGAACTCCAATAAGTATTAAATGCACTTAAGTACCAAAAAAAAAAAAAAAAAAGTGTCGAAGTTTATCAGTGGTTCTCAACTACTCTCTCAGAGGCCATGATGTTCAAGGCTAGTTGCTAGGATCAAAAGATGTTTAGATCACCTTACCCTTGAACACCAATCTTAGTTTAATCCAGCACAGAGCTTTCTTCGCCAGAGTGACATCGGAAACAAACAATGCTGGTGAAGGAAAGAATGGGGACTGGCAGATCTGCCAAGTCATTCAGGAAAATGAGACATGGATTGAGCTCTGTTTTCCCTGCCTGATCCACTGGCATGGTCCATTAAGAGGCACTTCCTCTAAGCCTTGGAACGTGTGTGGGCTTGAAAGCTCTGGCTCTGCAAAGATCTACCCCAACGCAGAGAGAAAGGAAATCATCCCATCCCATCAGGCATCTGATTGTCTATCCGAGTGCAAGGGATCGCTATGGCCAAAGGGTAGTGACAGCCAATCAATTGGAATCAGCTCTTTAAAAGGTTTACTCTTTGAATAGCTAGTACTGGTTGAGTGCTTACTATATGCCAAGCACTGTGCTAAATGCTTTGTATTTGTTAATTAACTTAATCCTCACAAAACCCCATGAAGCAGGCATTATTATTATCCAAATTTTATAGATGAGGAAACTGAGGCATTTTATTTGTGTGTGTTTTTTTGTGTTGTTTTTTAAAATATATATTTTATTGATTTTCCACAGAGAGGAATGGAGAGGAATAGAGAGCTATTAATAGAAACATCGATGAGAGAGAAACATCGACCAGCTGCCTCCTGCACAACCCCTACCGGGGATGTGCCCGCAACCATTGTTCATGCCCTTGACCGGAATCAAACCTGGGACCCCTCAGTCCGCAGACCGACGCTCTATCCACTGAGCCAAACCAGTTTTGGCTGTCTGTTGTTTTTTATTTTATTTTATTTAAATATATATTTTATTGAGTTTTCACAGAGAGAAAGACAGAGGGATAGAGAGTTAGAAACATCGATGATGAGAGAAACATCCATCAGCTGCCTCTTGCACATCCCCTACTGGGTATGTGCCTCCAACCAAGGTACATGTCCTTGACCGGAATCAAACCCTGGACCCCTCAGTCCGCAGACCGACGCTCTATCCACTGAGCCAAACCGGTTTCGGCTTGTTTTTGTTTTTTGGTTTTTTTTGTTTTGTTTTTTTAATACACTTAATTTAAAACAAAAAACAGTTTTAGATTCACGGCAAAATTGAGGAGAAGGTACAAAGATTTCCTATATATCCCCACCCCCCACACACAGCTTTCTCTACTATCAACATCCCCACCAAGGTGGAACATTTGTGACAGCTGATGAATCTACATTAATACATCATTATCATGCAGTGTCCAGTTTTCTTAGGGTTTACTTCTTGTGTTCTACATTCTATGGGTTTGGAAAAATGTATAAGAGCATGTATCCCCATTGTAGTATCGCACAGAACAGAATAGTTTCACTGCCCTACAACTTCTCTGTGCTCCACAGACTCTTCCCTCCTCACCCCTGGTAACCACTGCCCTTTTTACTCCCTCCATAATTTTGCCTTTTCAAGAATATCATAGGGTTGGAATCATATGGTATGTAACATTGAATAATACCCCATTGTCTGGATGTACCACAGTTTATTTACCCATTCAGCTACTGAAGGATGTCTCGGGTACGACCAAGTTTTTGGAATAAAGCTGCTACAAACATTCTCATGCAGGCTCTTGTGTGGACATAAGTTTTCGACTCATTTGGGTAAATGCCAGGGAGCACAATTGCTGTGTCGTATGGTAAGACTATGTTTACCTTGTAAGAAACCAGCCCACTGTCTTCCAAAGTGGCTCAGAGACCCCTTTTTGGCCAAGGTCAACTATACTACTTGCAATTCCCACCAGCAGTGAGTGAGTTCCTGTTCCCGGTGTCCTCCTCAGCATTTGCTGCCACCAGTGTTCTGGATTCGGGCCCTTCTAATAGGTGTATAGTGGGATCTCATTGTTGCTTTAATTTGCAATTTCCTGATGACATAGGATATGGGGCACTTTTCCTATGCTTATTTGTCATCTGCATATCCTCTTTGGTGAGGTGTCTGTTCATCTCTTTTGCCTATTTTTTAATAGGGTTGTTCCTTTTCTTATTGCTGAGTTTTACAATACAGTGTTTTTTAAGAGTTCAGCACTCCTTCACCGAGTGCATTCCATGGGGCAATTTCCTTTGAGAGCAGTTAACTCCCCAAGGACAGGAGTCACACCTGGCCACCTGTCTGCCCCTCCCCCACACCATCCTGGCACACATTTAGCAAATGCGTGTGGGAGGGAAGGAAAGAGGGAGGGAGGGAGGAATGACTGTCCTCTAGCCTCCAGGCACCCTTTCCAAAGGGAGGCCCCTCTGACTTCTCTAATCTGTGAGGGAGGGAGAGAAGAACATTCTAGATATTCTATGGTGCAATAGTGGGGGCAGAGGCCAGATCAGGGTGTAATTCTTAACCTTGTCATCATCCCCTATGGAGCTTGTTAAAAATTGGATGCCTAGCCTTAGCCGGTTTGGCTCAGTGGATAGAGCATCAGCCTGCGAACTGAAAGATCCCAGGTTCGATTCTGGTCAAGGGCACATGCTGGGGTTGTGGGCTCGATCCCGTTAGGGATTTGCAGAAGGTAGCCAACCAATGATTCTCTCTCATCATGGACGTCTCTATCTTTCTCTCCCTCTTCCTTCCTCTCTGAAATCAATAAAAAATATATATATTTTTTAAATTGGATGCCTAAGCCCCATCCCCAGACATTCTGATTCCATACATTGCATTGCTGTTTACTGTGTACTAAATCCTGGGAGAAGCCATTCACCCATTATCCTATGTAATCCTTCCTTATGCAAATCTATGACAAGGACCGTATTAGCATTCCCTGCCTGTGAATGAGGAAACCATGGATCAGAAGGATTAAGGGACTCACCCAGGGTCACACAGCTAGCACGTGTTGGAGCTGCGTGTAAATTAAAAAACAAACAAACAAAAACAAAACAGAATTGTCGGCC
Organism: Pipistrellus kuhlii; assembly: GCF_014108245.1. Lineage (NCBI taxonomy): Eukaryota > Metazoa > Chordata > Mammalia > Chiroptera > Vespertilionidae > Pipistrellus > Pipistrellus kuhlii. The sequence continues at coordinate 11,414,217 of NW_023425404.1, forward strand.
AGCCTCTCTCCCTCACAGGTGAGCGTGCCCACAGACACTGAGGTCTTCACACTCCACTTGTGCGACCCCTACATGGTGAGCCTCTGAAAGCTAAAGGGCACATACACAAGACCCCCAGAAGCTGCCATGAGAAAGCTGCTCACAGGGGTACGAGAGCTATCTGTGAGGACGCGAACTAGAGCCCATCAGCTCCACCAAAAAACAAACACGGGGACCACGAACCCTCGTTCTCACATGCACACTGCTCAGACAGCGCTCACTCCTTTACTTTTCTAATACTTCAGGGGATTTTTGTTGAACAGCGACATGCAAACACAAGAGTGCACACAACTCCAGTGTTCAGCTGGACCTGTGTTCACAGTGGACGCATCTGGTAACCTGCTCCACTGATTTCAGGTAACATCCTTAGGCATCTCCGGTTACCTTTAAGGGGTCTCCATGAAGACTTCAAAGCAAACATGTTTTAGTTGAATTTCATATCACAGATACATATCCTTTTACAAAAGGGATATTTACAAAGACAAAAGAAACAGCCACCACCAAAAACAGAGAATTGCAAATCCAAAAAGACCGGAAATCACTGTGTTGCTATTCTAAGCCAAATTTGAACTTTTTAGGGGGAGGCTGATATTTATTCCAGATAATTAAATCCTGACAAGTGTGCTTCTTGCTCAAAGCATGCCACTCAGTATGGTAGGGTTGGAGGCCTCTCTCCTGGCTGTATGTCCTCTGGCTACTGATAGATCCTCCCTTCCTCCAACTGATGGACGGAAAAGACGTAAACTCCACTGCAGCTGGACATTCCTGAGCACCTAACCAGGCACCTTATATGGACTGTACATTGAACCACCAACCAGCACCTGCCAAATACCTAAGCCCCCAGTTCCTAAATCCCTGGGTCCCCAATCATCTGCCTTACATGAAATCACCAATCAACGTGTGCTGATTGGCCTAAGCCCCGTCCTTTCTCTTTCCTCCCCTTAAGGTGCCTGCACCCCGGCCCTCCTGCTCTTTCCCCTCTGGAAGGCAGCCGGCAGCGGTATTCTCCTCCAATAAAGCCTGTGTTCTGGCATCCCTGACTCCGGCCCCTCTGTTTCATCTTTCAGCTACGTTTCTACAACTCATCCTGTACCCTGCTTCCCCGCTGTCTGCTCACAGGACCCAGGCCGAGAGGCAGAGCGCTAGCGGTGCCAGCCCCACACTCAGATAACTGGGCTCAAACCCAGTTCTGCCACAGCCGGCTCCGTGACCCTGGGCAAGCCACTGACCCTCCCAGGCTCTCAGAGCCCTGCTCTGTGCCTGATGTGGCTGCACAGAGGGAAAATGAGGCGTGGAACATGCTTATCACAACAGCTGGCATGCTGATGACCTACTCCTCAGTCCCTGTCCCAAAACCTGCATCCCCCGTCCTGGGAAACATACAGGAACGAGAGCAGTCAATGCGGATCCAGGACCGAAGTGGGGGGAAGGGAGACGGTGAAGGGCAGCCCATGGAATACTCCTTCTACATTCAGGGGATATCTGTCACCTGCCTTCAGGCCCCGACTCAGAGCGTCAAGGGGCCGATTCATTCCTGCAGGTCAGCAAAGAGACTTCCGCCCTGAGACAGAAATAAAAATATTGATTCTTGAGGTTGAGTGCAGGAAGCCTAAGGTGTCAAAGCCAGAAATGCAACGGCCCCTAATTCTAGAGGGTCTCCGAGCTCAGCTTAAATGGAGGCTGTCAGCCAGGAAGTTATCAGCCTGCCTTCAGAAACACCCAGATCACCATGAGATTGGCTCAAGGAGGGGTTGCCCTGACAACCCAGGGCCAAGGACTTGAACCCTCTCCCCACCCACCACCACCCCACATGTGCACACACCACAGGTCAGATCTGCCTTGGAAGGACCGGGCTCTCTAAGCCTCAGAAGTTGTGTCTGGTGATTAAGAGAGAGCATGTGGCCCTGCCTCTCCGTCTCCCCACTCAGCACTGCAGCCTTAAGAGTCTGTATTTGGGAGGAGGGTAGGGGATGAAGATGCTCTGAGGATAATTGCCCTCCCAGAGTAGCTGCTGGAAATGCTCAGCCTTAAGGCCCCTGGGAAATCAGGTAGGGAGCTAACCTTGGACTGATCAAGGCCCCAGGGAAAGAGGCAGTGGGCCAATTAAATACTTTCAATCTGCCCCTCTCCTCCCTGCCCTGAGGCCCTCCTTCTGGCCCTCCCACAGGACTGCTCCATTAACCCCACCCTCTACACCCCCTACTCTTAGGCTATAAAATAAGGTTTAGGGGATTAATACTTCCCAGAGGCGTTTGTATTTTAATGGAGACTCTTAAAAATCAAAATGCTTTCCGTCTCAAAGAATAAATCTCTTAATAGGGAATATTTGGGCTCCTTGGGAGTTTGGGGGGCTGGGAGGAAAATATTTGAGGGGTCAGGTGAGAAACACCCAAAACTATAATTCAACCTTAAAGTCCACCAGATTTGGGTTTGAGTCCTTCCTGCTTGACCTTGAATATTGAGCACCTCCGAAGCCTCAGTTTCCATGTCTGTAATATGGGGTCATAATGCTTAAAGTCTGTATAAAGACCGAATAACTCTACTTGGATAGATTGTGAGTTAAATGTCATGAATATAAAGCAACAACCAGGAACATGTAGGTGCTCAACAAATGTTAACTTCCTTCTTTGGCAAAACGTCTCTCCCCACTATTTTCCCCTTCACCCTACACCCCTGCTGGCATGCCATCTACTACAAGTAATAGAAAACCATCTACCAATGAACTAAACAGGCTTTCGTTTCCTCAACTGAGAAGGATAAGAGATAAGAAGCCATTGACTCTAGTTCTGTGGCTCAGCAATGGGAGGACTATTGTCTCCTTGATTCTGTTGGTCTTTCATGGTTAAAACATGGCTACTATCTCTCTCCCAATTTTGGGGGGGAGGAGACAACCAAAATTTTTGGTGGCCCTAAAAAAACAAAAACAACAACAACAAACAAACAAACAAAAATGTGGCTACTGCAGCTGCAAGCATCACAGCTCAATTCCAGGCAGGAAGAAGAAGAGAAAGGAGCAGAACCAACTGTGAGGTCTCCTTGTTTTTTTGTTGTTGTTGTTATTGTTTGTTTGTTTATATATTTTTTATTAATTTTTTTTTTTACAGAGAGGAAGGAAGAGGGATAGAGAGTTAGAAACATCGATGAGACAGAAACATAGATCAGCTGCCTCCTGCACACCTCCCACTGGGGATGTGCCCGCAACCAAGGTACATGCCCTTGCCCGGAATCGAACCCGGGACCTTTCAGTCCACAGGCCGACTCTCTATCCACTGAACCAAACCAGTTTTGGCATGGACAGCCTTTTTGAACACAGAGCTATTGGGGGAGTAGAAAACTGGGGAGCTGCTTTGAGCAAGCTCAGCTGCCCTGCAGGCAAGGTCATTGGGGAGAGGAGAGACTCTAGACCTGGCCGGCTGGGCCCTGCAGTCTGGGAGGTCTCCACCTTCCATGGAATCCTTTACAGGAGACCTTGGCACCTGCCTGGAATTCTCAACCTCACCCTTGGAAATGTAGTTCCAGCCACACTTCCTCAGAGATGCCTCTTCTGACCAACACCCACCCTGAAATATGTCAACTCAAGGACAGTCCATGCACCAGGGATTTCCACCTTGTCACTATTACCACAGTAGTGATTTGATATCTATTTGTGTGAATTGAAAATATATGACCATCTCTTCTGGTAGACTTGTGCTCTATGGGGCAGCAGCCAAGGCTGGTTTTGCCCTATATCTTGCATTTTGCCTGGCATGTAATAAAAGCTCAATAAATATTAAGAGCTAGACCATATCAAACATAGAATGTGAGTAGTCCGAATATTGAATGAATGAATGAATGAATGAGTGAATTTGAGTTTTTCTGAGCACGACCCACTGCCGCATAAAGTTCAGTACAAGGAGGGTCCACCTTGGGCCTGTTCAAAGGCAGCTTTTCCCTGAAATGACAAAGAGCTGAGTATTTAGTCCTGGTCCTGGTCTGGACTTGAGCAGTAAGTCTCACACTTCTATGGACCATGGGAGCCCCTGAGGACCTTGCTACTGTGCAGAGTCGGACTCAGTAGGTCTGAGGTGGGGCCTGAGATTCCGCATTTGTAATGGGCTCCCAGCGGATGCCCAGGGGAAGGCAGCCAGAGGGAGGGAGGTCAAAAGGTTGGCCAAGATGCTCTGTGCCTCCAAGGAACTCCCCCTAAGGCTCCTCTTTCTCAACCAATTCAGAAATTCATTTGTAAAGCGACTGGACTCGGGTCATTGCCGTAGTAGCTGAGAAAGAGCTGAGCAACTGTCACATACAAATGAAAACTTTCCGGATCACTGAAAGTGAGCCCTCCACGTGCCCAAAACTGTTTTTCTTTTCATGGCTATTGGTGGAAATGTTTCAAATTAATGTTATTAAACACTGTCTTGCTTTCTTAAACAGAGTAAATTAGACCAAACCTGGCTCTTGCTTTTTTTTCTCCCTTCTTTTAAAAATATTGTTGGTGAAATACGTATATAAATAAAACATCCATGCACAGCTTAAAAGGCTATAAATCAAGTAAATATCAACAGAACCATCACCCAGATAAGGAGAAAAAATATTACGATGGTACCATAAGAATCCCTCTTTCCTGCCAGAGGTAACCTATGCACCAATTTATATGGTAATCCTGTCTTTGCTTTTCTTAATTGTTTTACTATATTTGACTGTAGCTCCAAACAATATAATCAGTTTTTCCTGTTCCTGGACTTTAAATACATTGAATCCTACTATGTGTTTTGTTGTGACTAGTTCCTTTTGTTGAATATTGTGGTTTTTTGTGTGTTTTTTTTATTGATTTTTTACAGAGAGGAAGGGAGAGAGATAGAGAGCTAGAAATGTCGATGAGAGAGAAACATCGACTAGCTGCCTCTTGCACACCCCCTACTGGGGATGTGCCCGCAACCCAGGTACATGCTCTTGACCGGAATCGAACCTGGGACCTTTCAGTCCGCAGACCGACGCTCTACCACTGAGCCAAACCGGTTTTGGCGAATATTGTGGTTTTTAGGTTCATCCATGCTGCCATTGTGTGGCAATAGTTTGTTCTGTTCTCTGCTGTATAATATCCATCGTAGACTATATACCATTGCTGGGAACCAATTCTAGCATGTAATAATTACACGAGTTCCATCAAAAGGTTGATGGGACTTGGGGGACTCAACAAGGGTGAGCCTCACGTGTAGTTTACCTGTTGGAAACAGCTGAACGGCACTTCCCCCAAACCTGAATAGGATTGTTAACTGCCAGACAGCTCAGGGCATTTTATTGCCTCCTGTTGGTCAAACACCTGAACAGCTGTAGGCTATTCCCCAAACTGATAATGCTTCTGTACTCTACCCTTTGATACCTTACCCTTTGAAGCTTATATTTCCACCTTGCCTTGGGACAAATTGTGTTAGAATAAAAGCACAGGTCCTAGTCAAGGAGGGAGTCTTCAGTTTCCTTTAGCTGAAGCTCCTCTGATCCCCAATGCCTTTCAAAAATATCTTTCGACTTGGACTCCTTCTTAATAATCTATGCGGAGCCCCTTTCTCCAGAATACTGAACCCTTTGTAAGGCTAGGAAAAGAACCCTGCCATTATGACCCCCTAACGAGGGACACCAACAATTATGGTGCCCAAACAGGGACTGGACCTGAACCCTTACAGCACCATCAGTGGAATGCTTCTGGAGAAAGAAGGATTCACCTGAGCGGATGGTCAAGTTCACTGTGCGTAGAGCCCATGTCAGCTTCAGAACCCCTTGGATCTGCAAGTGCGTGAGTGATTCTTTGTGTTTACATCAGATTATTATGGGGGGAAATTTGGTCAAAAGGCAAAATTATAAAGAAATTAGTATATCAAAAGGTACTTTTTAAAATCAGGCTGGAAAAAGAGTTCTGTGGTCATCTTTAATATGGTTTCTTGTTCAAATTAAAATTTTAATTTGTATTTGGAATCTAAAATCTGTAATAAGAAATGAAACCCAGCTGCTGAAATTGCCTTTAGTGCAGAGAAATTCAAAGGTGGCAGGAGAGGGCAGAGCAATCTGCTCTCCTGCAATGAGATTACTTAAAGTTTTGTTTAAAAATTATAGAAGAAAAAAAAATTATAGAAGAACTTGCTGGGAAATGCAAATTTAAGCAAAAATAAGCTTAAGTGCTAGTAATTACTTTGGAATTCAAAAAAGGGAAACATTTAAGATCTGTCTTTTATCTATTGAACATGAAAAGATATGTGGCCGAAACCGGTTTGGCTCAATGGATAGAGCGTCGGCTTGGGGACTGAAAGGTCCCGGGTTCGATTCCGGTCAAGGGCATGTACCTTGGTTGCGGGCATATCCCCAGTGGGGGGTGTGCAAGAGGCAGCTGATCGATGACTCTCTCTCATCGATGTTTCTAACTCTCTATCTCTCTCCCTTCCTCTCTGTACAAAATCAATAAAATATATATTTATTAAAAAAAAAACAAAAAAAACAAAAAAAAAGAAAAGATATGCGGCCAGATCTGTTACTGAAATCTTCTCCCAAAGCAGGATGTGGGGGGAAGGGAAACACGTGGCAATCCAATATGGATGCCAATTCTCTCAATATGCTAATTTAAAGTCTTCTTCTTCACCATGAGAAACCGGGAACCAATTCCAGTATACCATCATGCATTTATTCGTTCTACTGTCTGATGGACGTTTGAGGAATTTAAATATTATTACAAACAGTGCTGCCATGAGTTTTCAGGCCCCTGTCTCCCATGACCATGTGCAAGGAAGGGCTCTCTCTACATATCCTTAGAAGCAGAACTGCTGGGTCCAGGATTCTGCACATGCTCAGCTGTACAAGGTGCTGCCTGTGTGATTATTCTCCCAGCAGCAGTGGGGAAATCCCCGTTGCCCCACAGGTTCACCAATACTAGATACTTCCCACTTTTAAATTTTTCTTAACTTTTGGTGATGCCCACAGTTTTCAGTCCACCATTCTCCCAGGTTATGCAGCACCTGAATAAACCTCTTTCCTTTTGCACCAGCAAATAAACAAACAAACAAATAAACAAACAAATAAATAAATAAAAAGTTAATTGGCTCTGAGGAAAGGTCCTAAGGTGGCACTTGCCTATCAGTAAACATCAAGTGTAAGGAATGAATTCTGTGGCACACCTTGGCTGTGAACAGACTTGTTTTGTTTTGAGATGGTTGTTTGTTTCCTCATTTGTTTTTGGTTTGGGTTTATTTTTGCTCCTTTCTGGTTCCTGACCTTGTTCTAAATAACCGAGGCTGCTGTGCAGCTCGCCTCTGGATAAGTGAAGTGCTACTGCCCTTTGCATATACGTCTAATTTAACTTTATGTTAAATTTAATTAAATTCCTACTTAATTGTGGCTGCTTGTATCCTCCCGAAATACCATAGCTTCAGCCAACAGATGGCTTAAATCCCTGTGATGAGACATCAAATATTAAAACAAAAACAAAACAAACAAAAAAAAAAACCATTAAATCTCTCCCTATCAGTAGAATCTTCAGAAACAAGAGCATTGGAAAAGCCCGACCTAACAAAGAAAAGATTTGGAGACCATCGGAGCCAGGCAAACCTTAGTCTCATCACAGGTTTGTAGGAACAGGGCTGGAGTCAAATAAAGACCCACCTTCCTATGCATCTAAATATTTAAAAGCTGTTAGTCAAGCCAACAAGTTGCTAAAAATAAAACACGTCTTAGCCTCCTGCCCTCACAAATGTACCTTCATAACAGTCTGAAAGGCCACACGTGACTTGAGAGTCTCAGACTCCTCGGGCCAGAATGTGACAGCACAGGGACAGGTGGTCCCAGGTCGGGGCCTGGCACCCTGTTCCCACTCACCTGCATGTTCCTACACCTCCAGGTTCTGTCCACTGCCCGAGCTCCAAGCAGCCACCGCTTGGCCACGGGCTGCACGAGCCACCCTGGATGGGGTGGACCACATGAACAGGCCCACATAGGCCCTGGAAGTAGGTTTTGGCCATTTGGGCAGAGATTCCGGGGTGTTTGGTACTAGGAGCAAGGTCTAAATGGGGGCAGGTGTGGGGATGGCCATGGGCTCTGACTGAGCATCTCCCTCAGTCCTGAGGACTTCTCACCCCAAAGACACAGGGAGGCCAGGGCATGGTTGGCCAAAGGTCAGAGAGGCATTGGGTCACATTGTCATATTTACCGGCAGGCCAGACCATAAGTGAGTTGAGGAGAACTGAAGCTATTTTGAGAGTTGTTCCTATTAGGTCTGAGGTCTGGAGATTGCCTCTGCATTCATTACTGACGATGGGAGAGGATCTCTTTGGCTGTGACTCGGCAGTAAGTGCCAGATTCAGCGCTTACATGCCTGTCTCCTCGCCTCTGGAAACAAACCCAAACTAAAAAAAAACACAAACAAAAAAAAACCCACCATAACCAAAATAGACCCAAACAAAACAGGAATCCCTCGTTTCGCTCGGTCTCCTGCTCCAATCAGGCTCTCCCATCCTGGCAGCGCTGCTTTTCCTGCTCACTTTCTTCCCTCCGCCCTCCTTCCCTGGCTCCCGGCTTAATCCCTGCCATGGCGACAGGGAAAACAACACAACACTGGGCAGAAGGCTGGATCTCAGAGCCCTCGAGGAGGGGCGCCGGCTCACAGGGGGCAGGAATTCCCACCACGAAACAGACCAAGGGGAAAGCTTGAAATCTCGGAGAGGTGGTGAGGGAAACTTTGGGACGGAAGGGGACAGGGGCATCTCAAATCTCGGGGAAGGTTGATATAAAAGAGAAAGAGAAGTGGCGTGCAAAGTCGGTAAAGGTTCCGATAGCTCCCCGCAAAACTGCTCGGCCCAGGGCCGTCCTGTGGGATGGACAGCAGAGTGAGAATTGGTGAGGAGCAAGCATGAGGCAAAGTCAGACCGCTCTTCTGAAAGGAGCCAAAGGGTTAACATTTTTGTGGAGCGGAACCCCAGCATTCCCAGCCTGATGGGATGGCGAGGGAATGAACGCTCCCAGGGAGCAAACCTGGGGTAGCTTGGGAGGGTGTGGTCCCGAAATGGATTTATTTTAGAAGCATGGAAAGCCAGCGAATGTACTTTTGGCCACAGGACACAACAGGTGAGGAACAAGAAAGGAAGAGGCCTGCTTTCTGCTTCCAGAAAAGGGGTGGGGGTGGAGGGGTGGGGTGTTGCAGATCTCCTGGGGAGCTCACTCAGCCCCTCTCTCGTAAATGTATACAGCCCTGATGACTTGGCTTGCTCTCACCCTCCTAGCGTGTTCCCAGTGGCTGGCTCCCTGGTGCTTGGCGCTCAGGGCTGCCAACAACAATGAAGCTGGGTATCGCGGCTGCAGTTTTTGGAGACTACTTATAAAAGAGATGACTAAGCCCCCAGGGCAGGAGGAGGGTGCAGCAACACCTAGCTCAGCAAGAACCGGTATGCTATCCACTTCATCCAATTCACAGCCCTGACCAAGTGCCAACCATGTGCCAGGCTCCGGGGATGTGACGATGACGAGGCGGGGTCTCTGCCCTAGAGGACCAGGCCTGCCCACCAGGCACTGTAATCAGAGATTTGAATGCGCCACACAGGAGAATCAGGAGTCTGGCTGTCGGAAGGATTTCATGGAGCTGCCCTGCTGGAGGCAGAAAGAGGACGTCTCCATGGGTGCAGTCACGCTCAGACTTTTAGCCTTCCCGAAGCTCGCCCTGTGCTCATGCCCCCTATCGGGCCAGTCCTTGAAGTGGTCCTCAAATTCTCCCGCTTTCTCCTATCTTGACTCAGATCCTTATTTCTAGCCTCGATGCAGGCTCTTCGCACTCAGCACCCAAGGTCACTTCCTACAACTCAGGTCCAATCCTCTCCTGCTTGGAAACATTCGATGGGAAGAGAGGCAGCAAATGGTACGAGAGGGAGGAGGTGGACAGGACCAGAAATAAAACTTCGATTGCAGTAATAGGAAACTGAAAGTCTCTGGGGTTGACAGGGGGAAGAAAGGAAAACAGAGATTCCTAAGCAGCGGGAGATGAGCAGCCAAAAGAAATGACCAAGCCGAGGTGTAATATAAGCAAAAAAATTACTAAAAAGTCTATTTACTTTTCCCATGTAAGTCTTTTATAAACATATGATGTTAAGAAGAAAGAAAGAAGAAAGAAAGGAAGGAAGGAAGGAAGGAAGGAAGGAAGGAAGGAAGGAAGGACAGAAGGAAGAAAGGAAGGAAGCCATCTATAGTTTCCCATTGCACCCAGAATAAAGGCTAAGTAAGTCCCAAGGTCCCTCACTATGGCCCAAACCTGCTGAAGTTTGAGCACCCAAATTTTAACTGTTTGGGACAACTTATCCCTCTGTAGTTCCAGTGAGATCGTACCACACAGGCTCCAAGTCACTGAGTAAAGAGAGTTTAAATCAGGTTAAAGTCCTCCTTTCTTCATTTTAGTTATTGTTTAAGAAGATAACCATGCTTTAGAAATGTATACATAAATCAGCCTCCATATAGATGGCTCCCAGGCCACCTTCCTCCTCATATCAGGCCCCACTCCACTCCCTGAGGGATAAATGCCCCACTCTGCTCTGACCTGGAAATCTCTGCGTGGCTCCCTCTCTTTCTCACAGGCAAAGCTGGCCTCTCAGAATTCCCCCGGGTATCCTGGGAGCTGGGCTCTGCAACAAAGGTGCCATAGCTGGTGTGCTAATGAGTTCACAAAGCCCCCTGGTGGAATGAGGTTACAGGGAGGTGTTGTAAAAGTTTCTTTCTCTCTTTTCTTAAAAAAAAAAAAAAAAAAAAAAAACAGTGGCCTTTCTTTTGTGAGGGACACACACACACACACACACACACACACACACGGCCTCTAACCTGAAAAAAACTCTCTTTCCAATTGCCCCAAATTACTCAAGGTAATTTCCCCATCTCTGAGATCTCAGAATGCTCAGGTTTGGCCTGATTTCTGCTCTTCCCTTTCTGAGCTCCAATCCCCTTTCTTAAAACTCAGCTTTTTTTTTTTTTTTTAATTGGTCTCACTCACATGGCATTCCTCCCTTTTGACATGTTAGTATCTGCTCTCTGCTTGTAGACTCAAAATGCCCAAGACCAGAGCCCATGTCTTATTCTTCTTTATATATATATATATATATATATATATATATATATATATATATTATTGATTTTTTTTTACAGAGAGGAAGAGAGAGCTAGAAACATTGATGAGAGAGAATCATCGATCAGCTGCCTCTTACACACTCCCTACTGGGGATGTGCCTGCAACCAAGGTACATGCCCTTGACCGGAATCGAACCTGGGACCTTTTAGTCCGCAGGCCAATGCTCTATCCACTGAGCCAAACCGGTTTCGGCTTATTCTTCTTTTTAATTCTTGTATCTCCCAAAGCTCCTGGCATCCACAATACCTCAGCCAAAAATGCAAAAGACATTGTTTCCATTTATTCCTCCAATAATAATAATAACTACTACAACTAACACATTGAGCATCTACCATGTGCCAAATGCTGTTCTAGGTACTTCACATGGTTAATTTATTTAATTTCTCAAACAACGCTGATATTAATCCCATTTTACAGATGGGGAAGCTGGTGCACAGGTTGGTTACATCACTGTCCACAGATCACACAGCCAGTGAAACATTGTAGATCTGAGCTTTGAAGCTTGGCCGCTCCTCTGAGTATCTTCTAAGAAAATCACTTGGCTAATTGCCTCCCTCAATGTGCATAAGAGCCTGAAATGGTTTATCAATTTAGTCTCCTGAAAGCTATCCTTTGCTGTCCTAGCAACAGAACAACAGGCTGGGATTTAACTTTTAGGGCGTATTTATCTGTAACGATAATCGCATCATAAATGAGCTCAGGGAGTTTTGCTTCCACCCAACCAATCTATGCATCACCAGGAAGTCCTGGGTATGTGTGGAAGGTTTAGTGGGGATGAGGGGCTGTAGATTTCTTTTCAAATTTGAGATCCACTAAAAAAAAAACAAAAAAAACACACAAAACCCACAAACATGACACTGGTGAAAAGCAAGAACACTGTGATGGTTAATTTTATATGTCAACTTGAAGCCCAGATAGTGGTTAAACATTACTTCTGGGTGAGTCTATGAGGGTGTTCCTTCATGAGACTAACATTTGAATCAATGAATTTAGCAGATTGCTCTCCCCGTGTGGGCGGCATCAATTAATCTGTTTCAGGCTTGACTAGTTCAAAGGCAAAGGCGGAGGAAAGAGGAGTTTGCCCGCTTTTTTCCTGCCGCCTGTTTGAGCCGGGACACTGGCCTTCTGCCCAGGGACTGGGGTTTACTTCGGCTCCCCTGGTTGGAGTTCCACCGCAGCTTCCTGAGGTCTCCAGATTGTCTATAGCACCACGTGGGGACAACCAGGACAGTCCCCGGCTTGTAGGCTAATCACTTTGTTTCAGCTTCCACCATCATCTTCTGCTGTTTATTGTTGTTGTTAAAAATTGCTTTTAAAAATAAAATAAAATAAAAAATTTGCTTTGAGAGAGAGAGGGAAACATTGATCGGTTGCCTCCCACACCCTGACAAAGGATCAAGCCCACAACCTGAGCGGGAATGAGACTGACCACCTTTTGGTGCACGGGACAACGCTCCAACCAACTGAGCCACACCAGGGGGGTTATGCACTGTTTTTTATTTTGTTTTGTTTTGTTTTATTCTTAATATATTTTATTGATTTTCCACAGAGAGGAAGGGAGAGGGATAGAGAGCTAGAAACATCGATGAGAGAGAAACATCAACCAGCTGCCTCCTGCACAACCCACTGGGGATGTGCCCAAAACCAATGTACATGCCTTTGACCGGAATCGAACCCGGGATCTTTCAGTCCGCAGGCCGATGTTCTATTCACTGAGCCAAACCGGTTTCAGTTGCACTGATTCTTTAGAGCTAATTGCCCTTTTCCTTGGATCCTTTTGTTGAAGGGCACACATTTCCAGAAGAAAAGTCATGTGTGGTGCAAGCAAAAGGCTCTCTTGATGTGGAGCAGGGTGACCCATCCAGTCACTATCTCTGTAGGTAACAGAGACCCAGTGCCCCTTCCTCCCCTCTTGCCGGTGAAAAAAAAGTGCCGGGCTGGCTATCACTGAGCCCTTCCAGCTACAAGAGCCTGTGGTCTCTGATGTGGGTGTGGGTGGGCTCCTTGACAGCCTTTGTCCAGATGAAGGAAGACAGCACAAAGCCCAGTTAGAAGGCTGGGGTCCCAAGACCTCACAGTATGGGTCGTAGAGCTGGCTCTGGCCACGGGCAAGGAGAGCCTGGGTCCGAGGACGTTGCCAGGCCTCGGCCAGCTCCCGCAGCCCCAAAGCTCCACATTAACAGAGCTGTGTTTTGGAAAGGTCCAGGAATAAATTTATTGATATTAGCCGGAAGTTGGTTGGTTACATTAAGAACTCAGCTTCCTCTTTCCTTTGGTCCCACTGGTTACAAAAGGAGCTTTGTCTGCCGTGGGGCAGCCAGTCCAGGATGTGACCACCAGACGGAATTCAACGTTTTAATAAGCTGCGATGTCTGCTCAGAAACACACGCCAAGCTTCTGCACCTCCAGTGCTGGAAACCCTCCACATCACTTGGGTCAGGGTGCCTGGGTCTGGCCTGGTGCCGAAGAGTAGGACCCGGGATGAGCACCAGCTCAGCCGCCCTTCTTTTCCAGAGCCTCCCATGCCTGTCCTGAAAAGGAGCATCAGTGGCCAGGAATGTGAGTGGGTTAAAAAAGGGATTTTTCCTTTCTCTGGTTCCCACGCAGGTATAAGGAGCCTGGGAGCTGTCCAGGGCCTCACCTGGGTCAGGAGAGAGAATGGAGCATGAGTGGGTAGAACCCTGTACTCAAAGGCTACATCATATTCCATTCCATCTTCTCTCCCAACTCCTTCCTGCCTTGCCTGGTGACCAGTCAGGCTCCATCATCTCTGAGGGCTGAACTGTGAGATGAAGACAAATCTGTCCCAGGCACCCTTCAACTCTGTGGATCCTCATCCATGGAGGCCCCCAGGGCCTTCACAGTCTCCTCCAGAACCATCCCAACCCACATAGCCAACTACTAGCCCTCAAATACTCCAGCCTCCTGCTTTCAGCTGGCAAGTGATCTTAAGTCTAAGCTAATTGTGATTTCCCTGTGGGCAGGAATTATGTCTTTCTTCTCTGTGTCTCCAAGTCCTCTACAGTGCCTGGCTTACCAGAGTCAATTAATATGTCTGAGTGAGTGAGAGAGTGAGTGAGTGAGTGAATGCCAACGTTAATAAATTATACTAATGTACATATTTCCCAGGGGTGTGTGCATTTGTTTCTTTAACTAAATCCCAATGGAAGAGATACTGGATGGCAGAGCACTTCCCAGTGTTCAGAAGGTCCCTAAAAGTAAAGTTGGCCCTTCCATGGGGTGAGGGTGAGAGATGCTGATTATGGATGAGGGAAGCTACACTGGCAAGAGAGAGGAAAGAAGTAGTTTTTTGGCTCTCTGAAAATGTTGCCTAGAGACATCCTGGATTCTGCCCAACCTGAAAAAGGGGACCATTCATCACTGCGGCTGCCCTGCCTACAGAGAAGCATTGGAAGAGTTTGGTCCATCCACAGGTGGCCAGGCAAGTGGGTAGCCATAATACCTATAATACCCAGTAGAAGGGGATAAAAGCCAGTGGAGACATCTGGATTGTTTGTACCTGGAGATCAGAGAAGGATGTATGGTGGAGACAGGAAATGGGTTTGGACACACATTATGGGAAAAGCTTTCAAAGACAGACAAAGAGAACAAAGAAAGTCAAGCCCTGATGGCTAGGAGATACAGGTGTGCTGGGAGAAGATTTTGGCAGAACTGAAGGTACATGGAGTAATAAGTACGTTTGAAAAGGTCAATTGAGATCCAATTATGGAGGGTCTTGGACCATGCTAAAGCATTTGGACTTTATTTCATAGGCAATGGGAGCATTTTAAGATCTCTTAGTGGCTGAATTAGGGAAATGAACCAAAATTTGCTCAGCACCAAGAATCAGGCACTCTACCAAAGTCGTCATATATAAAACTCACATGAGATAGGTGACATAATCCCCATGTCCTAGTTGAGGTAATTGAAATACAAAGAGTTAGGAACTTGCCAGGAACTTGCCAAAGTCACACAGCTAAATCCTCACGTAGGTACTTGATATTAGGTCTAGTAATAATTAATGTCGTTTTCTAATACTTTTTTTAAAAATCGAATTTATTTAAACAATACAACAAAATTTAATCAACAATATAGTTGCCGTTGTTTTCTACTACTTGTGCCCAACGCTCAGGAAGCATTTTAATCCCTCTGTTGTAAAATTCTTGTGATTTTGATGCAAAAAATTCGGTCAATGCATTTTTGAGGCATTCTTCATTATTAAATTTTTTTCCGAGAAGAAAGTTTTGCAAAGAACGAAACAAATGGTAATCGGAAGAGGCAATATCAGGAGAATATGCAGGTTGAGGGAGAACGTCCCATTCCAACTGGCGCAGTTTTTCAGCAGTGATTCTTGCAGTATGTGGTCGTGCGTCATAGTGGTGAAGAATTACGCCCTTCCGATTAATCAGCGCGGGTTCTTTTTCTCTTAAAGCTTGGGCTAACCTTTCCAATTGGGCACTATACACTGCACTTGTAATGGTTTGGTTAGATGGTAAAAGTTCATAATGAAGAATTCCTTTAAAATTCCACCAAACACACAACATCACTTTTTTCGCATGCAAGTCAGGTTTTGGCATGGGCTGCGGAGCCTCATTTTTGTCCAACCATTGAGGCCGCCTTTTCAAATTAACATACATCACCCATTTTTCATCTCCGGTAACAATTTGCTCTAAAAACGGCAAACGGTTTTGACGAGAGAGGAGCGAACTGCAAATTGTGACTCTTTGACTACGGTTGTTGTCGGTCAACTCATGAGGAACCCATTTTCCAAACTTTTGGACTTTGCCAAGTGCACGCAATTGATTGGAAATTGTTTTTTGTGAACACTTTAAAGTTGTCGCAAGCTCTTGTTGGGTAATTTGAGGATTTTGCACCAAAAGAGCTTGAAGAGCTTCTTGATCAAAATTGGACACACGGCCTCGACCACTCTTGTCATCTAACGAAAAATTTCCCTCGCGAAATTTCTCAAACCAATGCTGGCATTTTCTGGCGCTAACTGCATCTTGACCAAGAGCACTACAGATGTTTTTTGCAGCCTCACTTGCTTTTCTTCCTAATTGGAACTCGTAAAGCATGCAGTGCCGAATATGCTCTTCATCCGCCATCTTCTTAGCCCTAGTTTTGCAACAAAAACCAAACCAAACACAAACTTTTTCAAGCAAAACTTGTTAATTGCACTTCACACGTTCTGTAGATACCACGTGTTTGAAGGTTATGTCAACGCCAAGCAAGATTTTAAACGAATGTTTAAAAATGACATTAATTATTACTAGACCCAATATTTCCTTCTTGAGCATGCCTTGTGGATAAGCTAAGTGAAAATGAACCTCAGAAAAACTTGAGTGAACACAAGGGAACAAAAGAATAATGTGAGAATATAAGAAATTGTGGCATTAATCTAGAATCCAAAAGAAATTTCAGGATGACCGCAAGCCTCAAAAGAAATTAATGTGCATTAAAATGTCAGTGGGTCCCAAGGAGAAAGTCTTCTAGAAGAATATAATAGAGTCTAAGAAACACATAAAATGAGTAAAAAACTATTGTAGATCATTGAAACATGATGACAAAGACCTAGCTTTCTTTGTCCAAACAGGAAAAAAGAAAACAATCAAAAACTGGGGAAAACAGCTGGGACCAGTTTGGCTCAGTGGATAGAGCATCGGCCTGCGGACTGAAAGGTCCCGGGTTCGATTCCGGGCAAGGGCATGTACCTTGGTTGCGGGCACATCCCCGGTGGGGGGTGTGCAAGAGGCAGCTGATCGATGATTCTCTCTCATCGATGTTTCTAACTCTCTATCTCTCTCTTCCTCTCTGTGAAAAATCAATAAAATATATTTAAAAAAAAAAAACTGGGGAAAACAAACCACTAAACAAGAAAGTTATGGATCCAAAAATGAAATAACATAAGAGGTAAAATGCTTTTGAGCAAATGATAGCACATTAAACAAGACCATCTATTTGATCTTGGGGCCAAGAACATTGTTCTTTGGGTGACACAGTTGTCTGTCCTTGGACATAGAGGGAAAGAAATATGATAACAAACCATCTCTAGGCCACGTGCCCGTTTACCCATATAAATTACACAACTCCAGTTGCTGTTTATTGGTCTTCAACTTTTAGAGTGGCCCAGGAACAAAGAAAGGAAAGGTTCACTATGATTTTAGGGCAGGATGTAATGTTACCAGGCTGGAAAATGTAGAAATTTAAAAATACCTAAAGCAAGAGGTGAGATAAGAAAAAGAGTGCAGGGAAGACAAGGATGGTGATACTAATATCCTACCTGTGGGAACTCCTTTCACGTCCCGAGTGGTTCCGGGTTCCAGTTCAGGGTTCAGGTTCTGAAGAAGGTTGCACACAAATGAAAGAGACTAGAAAAGCATTAATTTGGGAATATTGGGGACCACGCGGGAGCCCACCTCTAGTGGGAGGATTGCGGCCTTGCTTTTTGGCCTTGTATCCTTTTTATTCAGTCTTGGGATACATCCATTGCCCTTAGGCAGGTAATTTCAGTAACAGGCAGGTTATCTTATCAGTAAGGATTTACATGATTATTTGGTGGGAAAATTGCCTCAGTTACCATTGTCTTAATTACAATAGATAGGGAATGGTTGGCTCTGACCTTTCAGAGCTTAAAAGTTGACCTGCCTTCCACATCTTTCAATAAGTGCGACGATTATCGGTTTCCAGCGCCTACCTTTAAGGTAAAAAGTAAAGTATAATTAAGAACTGATGAAACAAAGTTATCAATAGAAGAACTAGAAATAGTTAGCAGTTGAATCCAAGAAAAAGAAAACTGTATGGGGATTGGACTGTATGTAGTTATGGGTCCTGGTTAAATAGCCTACGTAAAACTATTGCCTCTGTGTCTGGTGTTGGGCCTGTGGACTTCAGACAAGCAGGTGCCCCATCGTGGAGCTGCACATGCATCTGGCCAGGACACGGAAGAGCTGGAGGAGCCCGGGTAGCATGCCAAACAGGTGAGTCGCATGTTGGAGTCAGCAGACAAGATTGGCGCCTGGCTCTACTCGAATCTTCTAAGAGTATATAAATGGCTGTTCCTTCAGTTCTGCCTTCCAAATTTTGCACACACCTCCCTCAGGGCTAACACTAACTTCGGACTACACACGGGAGGGAACTGGAGGAAATGTGGTTCCCACTGACAGTACAAATGGATAAATTCTGAAAAACTGGGAGAGCGATGAGGGCATTTGTTATAAGTAGGCTCCCTGGAAGCAGACACTGAGACACTTAGGGACACATGATGCTTATTGGGATGGCACCTGTGAAAGAAAGGGAAGGAAGCAGGTGGCAGAAGGAGAGTCAAACAGCAATGCAGACCCTATCCACCCCCCCTCTCCTCCCCCCACCCCCACCCTGATGGCTGGGCCCAGAGCACTGAAGTGAGTGTTCACTGTCAGAGTCCCACGTTGAGCGGAAATAGCCTGCCTAGTCCCTCACGAGGCTCAGTCGCTGGGGGCAGGCTGGCCCAGAAAGGGTGCCACCTGGGGTGAGGCGGCTCTGTACCCCTGAGGCTGCCCCTGATGGAGCTGGCAGTTGGTGGCCATCTGTTGACCACACTCCCTGTAGCTGGGCAGCAAGTCTGGTTTTGAAGGGAGGGTCTGGGAGACGCTTCTCTGAGTCTGGCCAAGAGTACTGATGAGCTATAGCCTCCTTTATCAGAGCAGGGAGACAAAGTCCCCAGAGGATCCACTGGGACACAGTAGGATTATTAACCGACCACTGAGAGATAGAAAGGAAAGTTGGCAGAACCAAACGTTAAAAGCCATTGCCTCTGGGAGACAAAACTGAATCCAAGAGGAGTGGAACTGAGGTCTATTCTTTACTGTAAGCCCTTCTGTATTGTTTTATTCTTCTAACCATATGCATGTAGTTCTTCAGTTTAATACTTGTGCAGTTTTTCAAAATTCCGATCTGTCTGATACCAAGCTGCATCCCAAAGTCACGCCCCGACAGGCCTACCTGGAGTGGGCAGGCAGGACCTCCGCTCTGTCCAGGGGAGGCAGGAACAGCTGGGAGTGCCTGGCCACCGCTTGGCATGCGGTGCCCGCCCCATCCATTCCCACGGAGGGAAGCAGGCCAAGTGTTTCATCTCCTGCCCCAAATGGACGGGCGCCCGGGCCCTGAGAGTCGGGGGAAATACCAGCCCCCGCAGTTGTGCTGGGGTGGGAACAGTTTCCACCAGAGAGCTGCTGAGTCGCCATCACTGAAAACAGGGGTGCCTCTTTGTTTATTCGGGCCCCTCCCAAACTTTTTTTTTTTATATAATATATTTTATTGATTTTGTACAGAGAGGAAGGGAGAGAGATAGAGAGTTAGAAATATCAATGAGAGATAGACATTGATCAGCTGCCTCCTGCACACCTCCTACTGGGGATGTGCCCGCAACCAAGGTATATGCCCATGACCGGAATCGAACCCGGGACCTTTCAGTCCCCAAGCCGACGCTCTATCCATTGAGCCAAACTTTACACGTTTGATTTAGATTCCACGCACCAGGGCCTGGAACCTGGAAAATGTCAACAGTCAAGATGGGCTCGCCCAGGGTAGAGGGCTCCTTGCAGGTTGGCTGGACCAATGTGTGAGTGTCAGATGATGTCCCTTCTTACTTTTTAGATTAACCGATGGAATATAATTACTACAGTAATCGAGGAAAATAAAGACAAGTAGACTTCATCATCCTAAATACAACCATTCCTTCCTTACAGTATTGTCCTCACATCCCTCGCCTTGGCACCTGTCTGTTTTGTCATCTAGCTGCCATCCGATTATACATAAACGCTGACCCTTGCGTCTCCTGCCAGATGTACAATATATAATATGCATTTTCCATATTGTCACCTAAGCTTCATAAGTATCATCTTAAATAGCTGCATAATACAAAGTCAGCGGTTTTGTCCCAGAACCTAAGTGCACAGTAGACAATTAAGACTTTTTTTTTTTAATGACTGGAATGTGTGATTGAGCCATGATTTGTTTCACTATTCTCCTATTGTAACTCAGATAAGGAACTGGTTTCCAATTTTTTAAATATCTTCTTGTCATTTCTTTCTTGCACATCCTCCTTTTCCATTCAACATCTCCCATTAATCCCTAAACCCTGCTCCATGACTGATTCTCTCTATCCCTCATTTATTATAAATCAGCCATGTGTGTGTTGAGCAAATACCGAAGCCCAGCATGGGGATATATGAGAAAAGGCAGACGGAGGTGATGGGTGGGCCAGCGGAGTGGAAGCCTGGGTCCCGTCTGAGCTGGGCCCTCCGAGTACAGTCAGCGCGTTCTGTCAGCACTGCTGTCACCATCGAGTACCTTTCCTCTTGGAATAGTGGCTCCGACTTGGCCAGTTCATTCATCTCAGTGCTTACTTTTTTCATGTGAATTTAACATTCGAACATCGTGAACATGAAACATAAACACTCAACCCACCGTGGCAGTTTAATGAGGTTCAGCTGGGTTCAGCACGTCTCATTACTTACAATTGTGTAAAAGCTTTTCGACCCAGATCATTCCTTAGGTCTGGCCCATTACAGCCAAAACAAACTGTGTTCTCCGAGCACTTTAAAGATTGGGGAGAATTATTCTGGGCACATGATGAATATCCACCGAGCCCTCCTTGGCTCTGATTAGCTGGACCAGCAGTTTCGCTGAGCCACGGAGCACTCCTGAAAGGAAACATGGAGTAATAAACTATGATCAGAGACACTCACTCACCCTGAAAATGCTCCCCACGCACCTTTGCCTTGCTCCTGCGCTTTCCAAATCACAGCCGCATCTGCAGCTCTTACAGGCATTCCTTGGAGCAAGGAGAGAGTTACTATTATAGCATTCCCGTCGGACAGACGAGGCCTAGAAAGATAAGGTGATTTGTCCCAAACCTTGGGACAAAGAACTGCTTGTCTAAGGTTCCTGCTACTAAACAGATTCAGGTACAGACGCAAGTATGATAAAGAGTCTTAAAAAAGACACCAGGACAGCCTAGGCGGTGTGGCTCAGTGGTTGAGTGTCAACCTATGAACTGGGGGTCGCAGAGGAGATGGGAGGGGAGTAGTGTCATGGTTCAATTCCCCGTCAGGGCACATGCTGGGGTTGCAGGTTCAATCCCTAGTGTGTGGTGTGCAGGAGGCAGCCAATCAGTGATTCTTTCTCATCATGGATGTTTCTATCTCTCTCTTCCTCTCCCTTCCTCTCTGAAATCAATAAAAAAAAATTTTTTTTTTTTTAAGCCAGCAGAACACAGAGTGGCAGTCTAGGCCATTAGGTGGCTCTGTCATCTTTAACCCACAGCTTCCATGCTGTGTCCAAGGTGGCTTCTCCGTGTGTGAGAGGGGAGAAAAGGGAGGGCAGCTCAAATGTGGGTCATTTCTACTCACACCCCAGGGGTGGGACATAGTTATATGGACATACAAGCAGCCAAAGAGCTGAGTGGTATGTGCCCTGATCAGACTTGGCATTTTATTATCAAATGATGGGGAGTGGAAGTCAGTGGACAACCAGCACATGTGAACGTATACATCATGGGCAACCCCAGAAGGTAGATGAGGGACCCCCAGCAACTCCGATTGCCCTGGAGTTTGCTCCCCAGCCCAAAGTAGAGCTCATGGCCACCCAGTTCCTGTGATATACTTGGACCATGCAGTGCCGGGGCTTCTGGTTATAATGGCACTGTACCGGGCTCAGGACTAAAAACAACAACATGAAAACTGGGCAAATCCTTGCCCACTGGGAGCTGACATTTTAAAAGGCAACAAGGCCAAACTAACCAGAGAACAATAGGGCATACTATCCAGAGAACAAAGCATGAAACCAGCAGATGACTGAAAAGCAAGTGGTTTCCCTTCCCAGGGACCAGGGCATCAAAGGATAAAATGAGCCGGAACCGGTTTGGCTCAGCGGATAGAGCGTCGGGCTGCGGACTGAAAGATGCCAGGTTCGATTCCGGTCAAGGGCATGTACCTTGGTTGCGGACACATCCCCAGTAGGGGGTGTGCAGAGGCAGCTGGTCGATGATTCTCTCTCATTGATGTTTCTAACTCTCTATCCCTCTACCTTCCTCTTTGTAAAAAATCAATAAAAATATATATTTTTAAAAAAGGATAAAAATGAATACTCCTGGGCTGGCCTTCCAGCTCAGCCTCCTTCCCACCCTCCATTTCCCTCCACTTCACCCCGTGTGCCGACCCTCCCCACTCCACACAGCTCCCATTCACCCAATAAGCTCGCTGCACACTTACCTTTGTTCCTTTGCTCTGCTGGTCCAGCTCAAATAACATCTCTTTATCAAGAGTTCCCTGAATCTCCCAAACAAAAATTCGCCACTTTTATCTCTATAATCCCAATGTACTTTTTCATATGCTGATCAAATCACTTATCACAGGTGTATGTATTATGATCCATTGGGCATAAATGTGTCACTCCACCCAACCTAAAATAAGAATGTCACCAAATTTTGTACACCCAGTGCTTAACACAGTGTCTGGGAAGCAATGGGGGTTAAATGAATGAGTGACCCTTAAGAAGGCAGACATGACTGATCACATACAGTAATACACATGGCGCACAACATAGGCACAATGCCTGGCATATCATGGGAACTCAATAAATGGAGTTTGATTAATTTAAGTTGAACTGAAAGAGAAGCTCAATCAGACCCCAGAAGGTACAATTTACTTGGTGCCAGCTCAGTCCAGTTGCACTGATGGGATTTTCAGAATCTATAGATCCCACATGTCCATCTTGGTCGGCCCAACAGATGCAAAGATTTGTAGTACCTTTGTCAATGGTTGTCTGAAGATGGAGCCAACCATGCTGCACTGTGGGCTCCCCTCCTTCTCTCTCCCCACATCGCTCCCTAAGACTCAGTCCTTGGCCTGCAGCTCTAGTCCCCACCCTCTAACCCCCAGAGAAGATTCGGCAGGTAGAGCAGTTAACTAGAGAGGTAAGAACCTTTCACGTATGCCATGGTGCACCTAGTAGGAGACCATATAAGACTGAATGACCCCAAAGACGCATGCTCAGGTATGCTTATTACCTTGAGAGTAGCATTTGCCTTTAGGATGCCAGACACCTCACACTCCACCTGCTCTCCCCTCCTGATCTCAGAGAACATGAGTGTGAGTCCATTATCCGAGTCCCAGACGTGCCACCTGCCAGCCATGAGCACATCATCTATCCTCTCCAACCTGTCCCTTCATCTGTCAATTGAGGTCAGAAACCTGTTCTGTCTGCCTTTCAGGGTTAGATGAGAACTAAACAGAAACGTAAAAGGGCGTTGTAAGCTGTAAAGTAATAAATATTGTTTATTACTGTTGTTATACTTAGTATTGTTATTCCTAAGTAACCCTTCCTCCTAAGTTTTCCTTCTGATTATCAGTGGTGCCAGCATGCCCCCAGACCCCAAGGACAAAAATTTCTGTTGTTTTTTGTCATTCCAGATCTTTTGTCCCTTTCATCAGATACTGAGGCCCTTTTCCCTGTGGGAAGCACATTCTATGTGGCACATGTCCCCAGGCTCAGATCCTCCATCCCCCTGGCTACAGTGATTGGCTCAGAGATGGGCACATGACCTAAGCCAGCCAATTGGAGTCCTTCTGGGATTTTCTCACCAAAGCTGTGACAGAAAATGGTCCCTTTCTGCTAAGAGGTGATTCTGGGGCTCCAGCAAGCGCTGATACCATCATGTGGAGGAAAGCTTGTCTGAAGAATAAGCCAAGTAGAACCCAGAGGAGGAAAAAGAGAAAGACTGTCCTGGATCAAGCTGTTCCTAAAGCCAGATGTAACTAACCCTGGACTTCCCACCCACACAAATGAAGATTAGCTCTCTTTCACATAAACCAGATTGAACTGGGTTTCTATCACTCAAGATGGAAGACTCCTGACCCATACAAGACTCAAAACGTAGGTGATACGTTCTATTTGCCTATTTCCTTCAATCCCAACATGTCATCTATGGGAGCTTGTAAACAAAACCCTCTGCTACAGGCATGTAGTGGAAGGAAACAGCCTGGTGGGAAAGCCTGGTGGGGAGAGCTGTGGGATTAGAGCCAGACAGAGCTAGAGTGAATCCCAAATCTAGCAGTCATGTGATCTTGGGTTTCTCTGACCCTCAGTATCTTTTTCTGTGAAGTAAGATGCGTAAATCTGCCGAAGCCGGTTGGCTCAGTGGTAGAGCGTCGGTCTGCGGACTGAAAGGTCCCGGGTTCGATTCCGGTCAAGGGCATGTACATTGGTTGCGGGCACATCCCTGGTAGGGGGTGTACAAGAGGCATCTGGTTGATGTTTCTCTCTCATCAACATTTCTGGCTCTCTATCTCTCTCCCTTCCTCTCTGTAAAAAATCAATAAAGTATATATTAAAAAAAAAAAAAAAAGATGCCATGCACGGCTATTATATGAAATGAAAAGATCTCTAGCCCTAGTTTGGCTCAGTGGATAGAGCATCAGCCTGTGGACTGAAGGGTCCCAGGTTTGATTCCAGTCAAGGGCACATGCTTGGATTGTGGGATCAATCTCCAGTAGGGGGGATGCAGGAGGCAGCCACTCAATGAGCCACTCAGCCACCTACAAACCCCACACGTGGGATGGTCTGCAACCTGAGCCTGTGCCCTGACCTTGGAATCGAGCCAGCAACCTCTTAGTTCCTGGGTTGACACTCAACCACTGAGCAACACCGGCTGGGCTTCTTTCCTCTTCTTGATCACTAGTCTGGCTTATTATTCCCGAAGAAAGAGAATAGGACTAGGAGGCTGGTGTCCAGGACTCTGGCCTCATTTGTAACTGATGAGCTCTGTGACGTTAGGAAAGGGCCTCCCCGCTCTGGGCCTTGGTTACCTTCCTGTAAAGAGGAATGAAATGGGGGTGTGGCAGGTGTTCTCTAAGATCCCTTCCAGAGCTAACGTTGGAGCCAGGGCATCCTTAAGCCCTAGGGGCTCACCAGGCTGCGTCCCTTCCTCAGACACTGGCTCCCACTACCCCGGACCACACTGAGAGCTTTTATTTTTAAGGAATTCAAGGCGGGGCGTGGGTGGGGGACCGGCCTCCCCAATTTCCATAGATGTTGATCCCAAGAGAAATGATGAGGTGCGTGTGGAAGGTGGGGAGCCCCGGGGACATTCTCCCCACTGGACAGGGCTGCCTCTGTAACACCTCCACGCGAAGGAAGGTAAACCAGGAGGTAGGGGGTGAGCGTCCCTGTTTAACAGCTTTCCGTTTGTTTACCAAAAAAATACTGTTCCACCATAAAAATTCCCAAAATAGTTACTTCCCTGGCCAGACTGACTGGCAGACGCCCAGCTTGGGAGCGCAGCCTCGCTGGAGACACACGCTCAGGGAGGCAGAGTGAGCCGGAAAGGTTGGGGCTGCAGCTCGAGGACCACCAACCCCACACATCCTGTGGGGCGGGGCGCGGAGGGTTAGCCACAGAATGGGCTCTCCGGGGCTCTCGGCAGTGGCAGGATTGTCTCCAGAGGCTCAGCACGTTTATTTTTAGCTGAGAAGGGCTTCCTCTGCTCTGGGGGGAGTGGGGGAGGGGGCAGGGAGGAGAGGGGAGGGTTGATAGACTGGAGGTGGGACAAATGCTTTACCCTCTGCTGGAATGCTCTCTCCCACACTTGTATTCCGGCCAGCACCTTCTCACCCCCCAGTTCTCCTCTTAAGACAGCTCTTCAGAGAGCCACTCTCCCAAAATGGCCCACAGTAGGGCCTCAGCTACACAGTCTCACAGGATTCTTTCTTTTTTCCCTTGGGAGAACTTACCACGGTATGAATGTTGGTCTTTCCTATGGGTTCTTGGGCAGAGAACGTTGTTCAGTACTTATCCCCAGTACTTTCACATAGCAGGTGCTCAATTGGTATCATTTCCATTGACAGAGTGATTCTAAGACTTGCTTGAGGCTCAGAAAGGCCAAATACCATGATCAAAGTCATGCATCTCACAAATGCCAGAAGTAGGATTGGAACCCAGTTCTGTCTGACTCCAAAGCCAAGGTCTTAATTACACTATCCTGCTCTGCACAATCATGAGCAGCCATAAGTGTGTCTTCTCTGTCATTTCCTTCCTGCCTCAATGGCAGAGAAGAAGGAAATGGTGTATAGGCTGCCCCCAAGGAGGCTCAGTACTTACCCTGGGAGCTTCACATATAATAGGTGCTCAATAAGTATGTGGTGGGTGCCTGGCCAGTGTGGCTCAGTGGTAGAGCACCAACCTATAACCCAGGAGGTCATGGTTCCATTCCCAGTCAGGGCACATGCCTAGGTTGTGGGCTCAATCCCCAGCAGGGGTGTGCAGGAGGCAGCCGATCAATGATTCTCTCTCATTGATGTTTCTGTCTCTCTCTTCCTCTCCCTTCCTCTCTAATAAAAAGATAATATGCAAATTGGCCATCACTCCATCACAAAGATGGCGGTGCCCATAGCCACAAGATGGCAACACCCAGTCCTCTTGGCCTCGCTGGAGTCCCCCAGTCCCGAAGGGGGCAGCTGCTGAGAGCAGGCAGCGTGAGCGGCTTGGCGGAATGCTTGCTTCGTCGCCATGGCAATGAGGCAAGCATTCCACACCCAGCCACAGATGGGCCTCTGGGCCACGGAGAGCCTCTGGGCAGCAGGCGTGGAGCGGCCAGGCTCTGCAGAGAGCTACTGGTGCACGGATTCGAACACAGGGCTACTAGTAAAAATATAATTTTTTTAAAAAGTATGTGTTGGGTGAATATTCCCTCTGTGTGGGACCCCAGGTATCTCTCAGGGACATATCAGTCTTGTGAGAACTTGTTTCTATTTGGGGAGTGAGAGTGAGGGAGAGGATTAAATAAAAATGACTCCACTCCAACCTCCAGCTTACCTCTCCTCCTGCCCCCCACCCCAACCTAGCAGAGCAGGGTCCCACATAGAAAAATGACCCATAGTTAAGAGTCGTTCTCACAGATGACTCTTGCTATAACCAAGAGCTCCTGGGCTAGGTTTCCAAGCAAATGTAGGCAGGCACCCTCATGGACCCCTAAAAGGCCCTGGGTTTTTTTGGTTTTTGTTTTTTGTTTTGTTTTTTTTTGGGGGGGTTGTTTATTTGTTTGTTGTTTTTTAAAGCCCTGTTTTTATCCCTAGAACTATCCCCATTCCTATCCCCCTACCTAAAGCTTTCTTAATCTTATGAGAAGTAGACACATTCACCTTAAATGCAATAAATTAAATTAATTCACTTCAGAATAAAATGCCAATTTTATTGATCTACAATATGCAATCTAATATAATGGCTTGCCTTGCAAGCCCAGGTTTAAGACAAGGCTCCCGCACACCATATCCTGCAGGGAGAAAGACAGAGAGAGACAGAGAGAGAGAGAGAGAGAGAGAGAGAGAGAGAGAGAGACAGACAGAGAGAGAGAGAGAGAGTGCACTTTGACAGTGAAGCTGTTTCCTCAAACCGTTCCACTCAGTGAGTATAGACTCCACAGACTGAAGGACAAGATGGCAGGTACACCCTCAGCGCCGGTTTCAGGTCCCACCAAGTTGAGCACTGCTTGGCACCTTCAATGGGTTCTAAGGTAGAAAGATAAAGGCATGCATCTTGCCCTGGCCAGTTTTGCTCAGTGGATAGAGCATCGACCTGAAGACTGAGGGTCCTGGTAAAAATCAGTGGAAAAATATCCTCAGTGGAGGATGAACAACAACAGAAAAGGGATGTGTATCTTTCCATGACTTGGCCCCTAAATGCAAGACCACTACTTTGCGCTGCACAAAGCCACATATATTTTATTTTAACAGGGACTTTATCTTCAATGGCAGTTTTATTGGACATGGCTTTCTTCTTTATGTACTGACTTTAGAACCTGACTTAGCATCCAACCCCATCCTCGTGTACTTCCATTGCGGGGGAATCTGAGCATAGTGCGAAACAAGAGAAAAATACTCCCCTGGAATCCCACCACTCAGAGATAACCGCCATGCTTCACTAAGAGGGTACAAATTAGTATTTATTGTGTCACATCCCAAAAAGAGAAAACTGGCAAGATGTTCTTTTGAAATGTACAAGTTGTGATTTCCCACCCCCAATGTCTTTTCTTTAAGAACACAATGGGCTTGATTCTCTTTTTCGAATTCCTATCCAGACTGGGCTAATTTTCTGCATTGTTAGTATTTATACCAGAAAATCTCCTTGGCATCCTCGGTTCTAAGCAGGTGAGAGTCAGAATCACTCCCAATGGGGGGGGGGGGGGGGGGGGGGCAGGGAGGCCAAATAAACAAAGACCAAGCTCTTTCTCCCTCCCTACCAATGTGGCCTCTGGTTGGTCCTGAAGGGAAGGGGGTCCAGGAAGACTGAGTCACTCCCATAAGTCATGCCTACGCTCTGCCCTCCCCGGGATGCTCAGTCATACCGGTACTTGTACTATCAAGAAACAGGTAGGCTCTTATCTGTTCCCTTTTGGGACCAGATGACACGGGGGGGAAGCAGAAGGAGAGAGGCATTCAGAACATCAATGCCCTTCTTTGCCCCTTCAAACCATTTCAGCCTCAGCTTGTTTCTTCTCCCAGTTGAGGGGAAAGGGATAATTGGAAGGTCAACAGCATTCAGTGTTGAGTGCTAACTGGAGGGTGGGGGGGGGGGGGCATTATGTTCAATACACTATATATTTTGTAAAGGCCTAGGTCCATTTTGCTTTGCTTTCTTCACTACTTGGTGGTTGCAAATCTAATCCAAGATTGGCTAAGGATTTGCAAAATCAGTGATTTTGATTAAGTATTTGGACTTGGATCTTTGAGTGGGTATATACATAGAATTGACCTTAAAAAGAAAACAGTGTTGCTTAGATGAAAGAAATGGCCAGTGTCTCACTCCCCTGAATGTGAAGGTGCTTCTATACCATGGCCAAATGGACTACGAAGGAATTTGATAATTACCTTTCCAGTTAGAATGGCACATATTCACAGCTCCGATTCAAGAATTTGTTTAAAAATGCAACTATAAATAGTGCAGGTACTTCCAGAGTTTCTAACATCAGTCTTGCAAATTTCCTGTACTTATGAATAGCCTGTTGTTCAAGCCACCCAACCACAGTCAGCAAATGGATTTGTGTGAGCTAGCACCCTTTCACCACGTTTGTATTTATTTAACCACCTTATCCCCCAAACAATTTCAGATGACTTTAAAAAAAATACATGGATTATAATGAAAGCAAAGCAATAGGTGAATAAGGAAATAAAGGGAGAAACAAGGAAGAAAACATCAGATGCAGATGCTAAAGAATATAATTTCACTCCCACACCCTGGTGAGGCCCTGACACTGGCTCACCATTGTTTCAGATTTGAATGTGAGATCCTAGTGCAGTGGTCAGCAAACTCATTAGTCAACAGAGCCAAATATCAACAGTACAATGATAAAAATTTCTTTTTGAGAGCCAATTTTTTTAAAAACTTAAACTTCTTCTAACACCACTTTAAAATAGATTTGCCCAGGCCATGGTATTTTGTGGAAGAGCCACACTCAAGGGGCCAAAGAGCTGACTGTGGCTCGCAAGCCGTAGTTTGCCGACCGTGGTCCTAGTGGATAAGAGACATAGCCAGCTACATGATTCACCGTGTTCACAAAGAAAAAGCCTGGTGTTCAAGAGAAACAGCTATTCCTGGAACAAAAGCCTAAGAGAAATTTCTTCCATTGATCCTTATAAAGAAAGCAATGTTCTTATCATAAATATGACACCATAATTTTGTCTCTTAAACCATCCCCCAAAGTAGGCTGATGGCTTCTTAACAAAGTTGAATTGTTCCAAGCATTTCACTGGAGACCAAAAGCATGTAGATTCATCCACAGCCAGTGTGATTCAAGAATAGATTCTAAGAATTTAAAAAGGATGGATGGACTGCATGATTTTCAGACAATTCTCATCAACCTCTATTTCCCTAAACCAAGCATGAGTTAGCATCGTGAGCACAAAGAATTTACGATTACTTTCCGCTGACCAGCACCCGTGATGCCAATTAATTGCTCTGTTTGCTTTCACTTGAGTCAGGCCAGGAGTAGGACCAATGTCCCTGGTAGATGGTGCAGGGAAGTGGTCACACCTCATCCCCTCTGTCCCTTTCTCCTCTTACAGGGGAGACTTGAAGTGTCAAGTCCTCTCCTTCTTCTGCTTTGCCATTCGAGGCCTGGTTGGGCATCTCCGAATAGCTTTCTCACACAGTAATGTTCTCTAATCAAGTGAGACTCATGCCCCACCCAAAATGTTTTCAGTCCTTCTCTTTTTTCTGCAGATCCCATGTCCTCTCACTGGGACGCTCTCCAATCACTCTGATCACTCGCTCCCGAATCTTCTTCCCACTCCCCAAATGTATGGGGTTGACCAGATGCCTGGAGGGCTTCCACAGTTCCTATCTGTGGAATTGTTCTGGAATTCTGGCCGGGTCCATGTTTCAGGAGGGCATCACATCTCTCCTACTGGCTAACAGGATGTTTGTTTCTTTCATAGGCTCACCTGCCACCAGGCTGCTTGAATGGTGCCAACATGCTAATTTGTGGTTACATTGGACACAAGGAGAATTCAGGGTTCTGGGATATCAGTGATGACTATGAAACACTAGGCTTGAGCCACATAAGTGGGATATGCATCTATTCTCTCTGCTCCCCTCACGCTCCTCAAAGATTTAGTGTGAGGGAACCCGCACCCCGTGAGGTGTTCCTGCTCACCTATGCAAGCAGTTTCTTCATCCACTTTCCTCCAACTTGGACTTAAGGATCTCAGGAGGAAAAGTGTTTCCCTCTTTCTTCTTTCCTTCATGTTATTTGTCAGCAAAAGCCCAAGCCCCAATCTCACCTTGTCACATCTTTAAACAACGGGGTTAATGATGCCATAGGATGGCAGAGAAAGTCACATCCAATACACCATTCCCAAGAGCCAGGGTCATCGACACCCAAAGCCCTTGGAAACCTGAGGGGTCCATTCAGAACTCTCAGAGTCTCCATCTACCTCCACTTCAAACCAGTGCTGCACACCTTACCACCAACATTCACGGCAATATTTAAAATCTCATTTGACTTTACAGTTCTCCTATGTAAGCCCTGATGGTGAAAAAGTAGTGTTTCATACTTGCATTAATTCCAAATGGGCAGCATTTCAACTCTATATGAATTGAAGCAGGTTCCAAGCATTAATTAAACCACATATAATGTTTTTTATGGGAAAATGTATTTCCAGTCCCCATAACCACTTTATAAATGAACTTCTGGAATAGGAAGTTTGGTACTTCCTTTCCAGTATCATTTACACATGGGAAAAAAAAAAAAAAAGAATTGGGAATACTGACCACCACTGGTAATGAATAATGCCTGAGCATCTATCTAGAAAAGACAGATTCTGCCCTGGCCGGTTGCTCAGTGGTTAGAGCATTAGCCTGAGGACCAAAGGGTCACAAGTTTGGTTCCCAGTCAAAGGGTACATACCTCAGTTGCAGGCTCGATCCCCAGTCTCGATTGTGATGCATGAGGGAAGCAACCAATCAGTGTGTCTCTCTTGCATATCTCTCTCTCTCTCTCTCTCTCTCTCTCTCTCTCTCTCTCTCTCTCTCTCTCCCCCTCCACTCTCTTAAAAAAAAAAATCAATGGGAAAAATATCTTCAGGTAAGAATTTAAAATAAATAAATACATGAATAAAATAAATAAAAAGAACAGATTCTTCCAGAAACAATCACTTCTGGAAGAAATGAATTCTTCCAGAAATTTATTTTGAGATACTGATGCGACAAAAACGATTATAACAAAAATCCCTGTTGTAGTGTGCATGCATCGGTGCATGTGCATGTACACACACACCCTGCACCAGTTTCACGGCGTGAAAGGGACCAGTTATTAAAGCACATGCACCACAACATGCTCACATTGGTTGTATGAAACTTTTTTTTAAAATATATTTTATTGATTTTTTTACAGAGAGGAAGAGAGAGGGATAGAGAGTTAGAAACATCGATGAGAGAGAATCATCGATCACCTGCCTCTTGCACACCCTCTACTGGGGATGTGCCCACAACCAAGGTACATGCCCTTGACCGGAATCGAACCTGGGACACTTCAGTCCACAGGCTGACACTCTATCCACTGAGCCAAACTCATTTAGGCTGTACGAAACTTTTCACTAACGAGCATGGGCTGGTGCGGTCCTGCCAGGGAAGTGATGCAGGCCTCGGGGAAAGTTGTAGTCTTCTCTTTCTGGGCTATTGGACATATGAACCATTTTTGCTTGTACTTTTCTTCATGAAAATGCAGACATGTATCTGTATGGAATTAATTTTCTGTTGATGGGTTAAGTGTACATGGGCATGGAAGAGCAGTTAATGAAGAGACAGGCCTTCCCAGTTCCAGGTCAGGCCTGCTGTGGGCTGTGGGACTGAGGGTGAGCTATCTCACATCTCTGAACCTCAGTCTGCTGAGCTGCGAGCGGGCAGGTGAGGCCAGATTCACACCCGAGAGTCCTCCCCTCTGAATGTCCGAAATTTTGCCCCTTGGTCATGCCTGAGTCATCTGAGGCTGTCGCTGTATCCACACAGGCCCTGGAGCACCAGTGCCGAGGCTGGGACTTCTGACCGATTTCCTAGGTAGGAGCGGAATCCAGCTGCCACTTACTGGTAAGCAAACGTCTGTACATCGTACCTCCCTCCTTCTTCTCCAGACATTTGGTGGCCTCCTGTGTACACAAACCCACAGAGCTTTGTACCGCTGAGTATAAACAGGGACGGTCAGACCCTGGAACTATGAGAAACAGCTGATGGTATCATAACCCCGGGCAGAAAACTCAGGAAGCTTGTCCAGCCCACACAGCGAACTCACAGCTGACCGTCATGGTCAGTCTGCTCCAGGAGGAGCTGGGTGTGTACCAAGGTGAGCGACTCTCCTCTTGCCCACCTGCCAGCTCGGCACCCCGGGAGGGCCAGACGGCAGGCCTGGAGCGAGGGAGAGGATGGATTTCGTCTCCAGTTTCCACCCTCTTGGAACAGCGAGTGCTGGCGGCCCCCGAGAATGTTTGCTGGCTGCAGTCTTGGCCACACTACAGTCAGAGAAAAGCCCCTCCTAAGTCCTGGTGTTCTTAGCACAGAAGTGCCGCCTCCAGGATCCAATAGGAAGGGACGGGAGCTGTGTGAGGGGGATCCTCTGGTTGGCCAAGTGATGCTTTTATACTTCTAACAAGTTATGAATGTTCCTGCCACCTATAGCCAAAGGCTAACCCGGGATACACTAAGAGCACACAACTAGGTCTCCATCGCGGGCTGACTCAATTATTCTATCACTGGAGTACACGTCCCTAGAAAGCCAGGATTTTATCTGTCTTGCCCACTCAGCGGGCACAGCTCCCTATCCAGGAGGTCTTCAGTAAAGATGTGTTGTACACTTGCTCATTAGCCAAAGAGCAGGTCCTCTGGGTGAGAGGAAGTTCATTTTAGATGAACAGTGACGAGAGGAGCAGGCCAGGGGAAAGGAGACTTCAGTCAAAGTTGTGGCATGGGGAGAGGAGCTGCTTTGCATGCTGGGCCAGTGTTGTAAGCATTCCAGAACCATAAGCGTTCACCCCGGAAATCTTAGTGAGCTCCCCCAGGGATGCTGTTTGCCCCGATGTTTTAAATACATTATATACACCCAGCCAGCATGGCCCAGTGGGTGAGCATCGGCCTACAAACCAGGAGGCCATGATTTGATTCCCCGTCAAGGGCATGTGCCCGAGTTTGGGCTCAATTCCCAGTGTGGTGCTTGCAGGAGGCAGCTGATCAATGATTCTCTCTCATCATTGATGTTTCTAGCTCTCTCTCCCTCTCCCTTCCTTTCTGAAATCAATCAAAATATATATTTTATAAAGACAGTATATACAGGGGTTTAAGCTATGAGCTTTTGGAGTATGACAAGTGGGTGAAATCTCCCCTTGGTCTAAACAACCTAGCCTAGCAAAGGAGCCCCTTACTAGCTGAGAGCTAGGGGTGCATTCTCCTTGGAGCAGCTCCTGGCCAGGCCAGAGCCCTCATTCCCTCTGAACCTGAGGCAGTGGAGGACAGCCACTGACAAGGAGAGGAGAAGGCGGCCAAAACAGCTCCCCTTTATCTACCCCAAGCCCTCACCCCACCCCCACTGTCCTGAGATCTTCCTCCCCTGGGTCGACAGGAGGCTGAAGTCCCCTCACCATTCCCATAGATGGCTCTCTGTTCTCTGGCTTGTTGCTAATTTATGAAAAGAGGGTTCTGAGAGCTATGATTATCCTGTTCTCCCAAGGATTTTCACACCCAGGGAAGTGTGAAAGCGCTGGGATCAGACGCTGTGAATAGCAGCCAGGGTGGACCCCCCTGAATGCCTGGCCTTGTGAATTTCTCAGCCTATGTCTGGCTGGTCTCTCCTGAGGGCTCCTTACACCCGGGTCCTGCCAGGAGAACGCAGGAAAATGTACTGGGGCGACATATATACTTCACAATCTGCTGAAACTGCTTTTAGGGCCCAGGGTGGGTAAACCATGGACTTCAGAGGATTCAATGAAATTAGACAGAGTCAGGACCTAGCACAGTGCTTGGAAAATAGGCAGGCATTCAACAAGTATTTACTAGCAGTTTGCTGAGCGCCAAGTATTGTTCTAGGCACAAGAGATACAATTCTGAACAAAATAAAATCCTGTTCCTCTAGTAAGAGCTTCCATTCCACCCAGGGAGGCGGATAATTCATCAGTGACACATAGCATGTGCCTTGAAAAAAATTAGGTATCTAAGCTGGAGAGTCAGGTAAGGCCTCCCTGAAGGAGGCCTCAGGGCATCAGGCACCAGCATATCCAGAGGTAAGAGGGCTGAGTCTAGCTGAAACCGGTTTGGCTCAGTGGATAGAGAGTTGGCCTGCGGACTGAAGGCTCCTGAGTTCGATTCCGACCGAGGGCTTGTACCTTGGTTGCAGGCACGTCCCAGGTGGGGGATGTGCAGGAGGCAGTTGGTCGATGTTTCTCTCTCATCGATGTTTCTAGCTCTCTATTCCTCTCCCTTCCTCTCTGTAAAAAATCAATAAAATATATATTATAAAAAAATAAAAATAAAAGAGGGCTGAGTCCAGAGGGAAACGTGGCTCTGCCTTAACACAGAGTGAAAGGTGATGGGGAGGGAAGGAGGAGGTGGTTATCACTATCCATCCTCAACCTTAAGGCATCCTTGACCTTCATTTGGTTTGAATGAACTTTCCAGAAGCCTTTCCCTTG
Source organism: Pipistrellus kuhlii (assembly GCF_014108245.1). NCBI lineage: Eukaryota > Metazoa > Chordata > Mammalia > Chiroptera > Vespertilionidae > Pipistrellus > Pipistrellus kuhlii. Next base: position 11,449,584 of record NW_023425404.1, read on the forward strand.
GCTGTTGCAAAGGAGCCACTTGTTTTTCCGAAGCTCTGCCTATTAGAAAGTGTCCCCAGTGCCTCAAGCCAATATGGCAGTGCCCCTCACAACAACCAGTGTCTCCCAAGGACTGCCTCGATTTCCCTAGGGTGATCAGTCTTTGGAAGCCTAAAAACCAAACCATTTAGGACGAGCTCTTCATCGGACATTTACTGAGCTGTGTCCTTGGGTGGGGAAATTATGTAACCTCTGGAAGCCTCAGTTTTCTTTTCTGCGATGTTGAGATTAGAATGGTGTCTACCTTGTGGGGGTGGGGTGGACATGAGGATAATAAAATGTGATGATCCAGGAAATCACCTGGCACAGAGGCTGGCACATGTAACGGTCTCAAAAACATTTTCTTCCTCTTTATTTTTTTAAAATATATTTTATTGACTTTTCACAGAGAGGAAGAGAAAGGGACAGAGAGTCAGAAACATCGATGAGAGAGAATTATCAATCATCAATCAGCTGCCTCCTGCACACCCCCCACTGAGGATGTGCCCGCAACCAAGGCACATGCCCTTGACCGGAATCAAACCCGGGACCTTTCAGTCCGCAGGCCGACGCTCTATCCACTGAGCCAAACTGGATTCGGCCATTTTCTTCCTCTTTAAAAGCAGCACGCCTCTACTGCTGTGTGAACATGTGAACAGTTGTATAAGGCAAAGTTCCACTTCCAGCCTCAATTCTTGCTACTCCTCCCACCTGTCATGATAGGCTTCAATAATGCAGAATATATCAATATTTCAATTCCTCAAACGCTACAAGCTCTTTCTCACCTCCCAGCCTTTGAACATGCTGTTCCACCTTCTCAGCATCGGTTTCATTGACCAACTTCTCAACCATTCTCTGCTCATTCACAGAGAGCTTCAAGACCATTCTCCCTGTTCACCCCAAGTTTTGCCATCACCTTGGGTGATTTTGCTGGCTACACAGTAGGCCAGTCCAACTCTACACAGAAACTCAAGCCTGTCATCCTAGTGGCTCTGTCATCTCCACAGTCCTCGGAGTTCTCCATTGCATCCTGTTGTGTCCAGTCAGGGAATGAAAGACAAGAGATAGTGTGATAGGTCACAGGGAAGTTTCCATAGGCCAGGCCCAGAGAGGGTCAATGGCACTTTCACCCACATTCCATTGGTCAGAACTCAGTCAAATGTCCTCACCTAAGTGCAGAAGAGGCTGAGCCCCGAGGAAACGGGGATTGGTGAACACACAGCAGTGACTTGAAGAACTCCGCCCACAATGCCCTGAAGAATTTCAGCCTCTATTAAACCAAGTAGCACAACCTCAGCTACTCCACTTACCCCAAAGTATCAGCTTAATGTCATTAACCTTTAAACAACTGCTAGCCTTCATTCATTCAACAAATGTTTATTGAGCACTTATGTGCCAGTCACTATGTACTATGTGAGTGACCCTTACCACCTCAAGTCTAAACTACTTTGATTGCCACTGAATGAATCTCCCTGGCTTCCCTCCCTCCACCGTATCCTATACACTGCCTCCAGATTATTATTTTTTTAACATATTTTTATTGATTTCAGAGAATAAGGAAGGAAGAGGGAGAGAGAGATACAAACATCAATGATGAGAGAAAATCATTGAGTGGCTACCTCCTGCATGCCCTCCACTGGGGATTGAGCCCAAAACCTGAGCATGTGCCCTTGACCAAAATTGAACCTGGGACCCTTCAGTCTGCAAGCTGATGCTCTATTCACCGAGCCAAACCAGCTAGGGCTAGATCATTTAATCTTAGTAGAAAAACAAAACACATTCTGCTAGTCCTGGGTTCACAAAATTATTTAATGGTTCTTTATTATCTATAAAATTAAATTCAGTATAATAAATATTGTTTTAAGATCTTCTATGTACAAGATTTTGGGACCACCACAGTGAATAAGCTGTGTACTTCCCCTTAAGGGCTTACTACTCATCCCTAGGAGGAGGCAGACATGTAATGGGCAAGAAAACAAAAAACTCCAAATCATTTGACCAAGGGAAGTTAATATCCACTGTTCTGCCTACCCAGTGTTCATTTCCCTAATTCTGGCCACAGCACCCTGCTCTTCCGTTGGAGAATATCTTAGTTTCAGTTTCTCAAAAGCAGACCCTGAGACACAGATTCAGGTGTGAGGACTTTACTTGGGAGGTGATCCCTGGAAACGCCAGGGGGCGGGTGTAAGATGGGGAAAGGACATCAATAAAGAGTGTGTTATCAGTCAAGTGACCACTCTGGGCAACTGGAACTTACTCCCACTGGGAAACTCTGCAAAACACTCTGAAACATAAGCCTCAGAGCTATCCCACCCAAGAGGCAAGAGAGTTGGGGCATTTGCTGGTATACACCAACTCCACCAGCCACTGGTTGCAAACTCCATCAGCCTTTTGGTGTGAACTACTCCTGGGGTGTGAACTACTCCTAGGATGTGAACTTTGGGTGTGAACTACTCCTGGCACTTCTGGCCTGTCTTGAATGTGCACAGGTGGGCTCTGGTGATCAGAGAAAGCCCCCAGGCAAAGAGATGCAGATGTGAACAGTTGAAAACTGAGCCCCCATCCACTGAAATGGGAAGGGTCAAGGGGTGAGGATGAGGCATTGACAGCATCTGCTACAGTGACCATCCCTCCCGGGGGTTGGGGTGGAACTAAACTTGTGCTCTTAGGCCATGTCCAGACCTGGTTAAGTGAGAGTTCTCACTCTCCCCTGGCCATGGTTATAGTTCCAGTGAGAATAGGGGATTATTACTCATGACTCAGGCTAAGCCAATCAGCAAGCCCTGAGAATTCTGAAAACTCTGCTAGAAATATTGAGCAAGAGATTACTGAACTGATAGTGTAAGCCTGGGTTAGCCAGGGACCATCACATAGAGAAAGTCTGCTGGAAAAATGAAACCAAAGCAGATGAACCCAGAGCTGAGAGATTCCGATTCCTGACTAAATCACCTGAATACCTGAATTTAGCTTGTCTCAAACTCATGCCCTTGGGCTTTTTAATTAGATAAAATAATAAATCTCTCTTCATCTTAAGTTAATGAGTTGGATTTCTATCACTTCAAACTAAAACAGTCCCAACTAATGCACAGGGCAATCAGGAGTCTCCAAAACATTGTCCCAATTAAAGTTTCTATTCTTATTGTCTACAATTCTTCTATTCCTTTATATGCACACGTCCCACCCACTCTGAGCATTGCTCACCTCATTCCCACATCATTCCAGGACCACCTGCCTAAATCCTACCCAGTATTCAATGCCCAGCTCCAGTTCTGCCTCCTCCAAAAACCCATCCTGACCACCCCAAACAGAGCTCCTTGATTGCTGCTGTCTGCACCATTCATGTGTGCTTTCATAACATAGTTTTCCTGTTTTCCTGTTAAGACTAGAGGCTAGACACGTAACTGCGTCTTTCATAAAGCCCAGAATGAACTAGCATTGTAATATGCAAAACAACACACTGGTTGACTCAAATCTCTTTTTCAAAGTATCTTAAAATGAAGTAAATAGTGATGACAGTTTGGGTTGGTTGCATGAACATAGGACACAAGCTTTTCTTACTTCTCTATTTTGCCTAAGACCAACGGAGCATAGTGCTGCTGAGACAGAGGGGCACTTTCTCACACTCACTGTTCCTGGGTATCCTAGGCCACAGCTCAGACACCTTCAAGTGGTTATCTGTCATTCCCAACTTCCCAAAGGGCTTTGCGTCTCTCTCCCCATTTTAAGGGCATTCACATGGATTGATTGTGAGTGTTTGGAGATATTTCCTATCTTCCCTGGCTGCTAGGTACAGATATGTGGCTTAGATTTTGCCACCTAGATGTCCTCACATGAGACTTTGATTTAGAAATGAGCTACATGAGGGAAAAAGGAGGGTGCGGGCACATTTCTTGTGGGCCCAAGTGATGGCAGGTTTCTGGGGTTAGAGGTGTAAGTGGCAGCATCCTGGCTGTGGCAGAGGCAAGCATGATTCTGTGGTTGGCAGTGGCAGCCTCGCCCTACCAACCCAAACTTGCAATGTGGCTCTGGGGGCTGTTCATAGAAGTTCAGCCTCAAGCCTGCTCCTCCAGCTCTTGTGACAATTCTGCAAGCTTTCCGGTATCCCCAGATAAATTCCTTCCTGCTTAAACCATCTGAAGGGAACACTGCTGTCTGCAGCTGTGCACTCTAACCAATGGGACCTTGATGTCTTCGGCTCAGCCAATGGCTCTCCCCACATTCCCCACAGCACAGGTGTGAATCAAAGTCATGAGAGCTTACCAGGCAGGTGGCCAGCTTCAATTCCTTCACAGGTCAAAAGCCTTGGAGCCTTGGGGTTTATCTGCTATTTCTCTCTTGGAGAGAAGAGAAGGGGTTGAGCAGCAAGACCAACAGACGGCCCTGGAAACTCTGCTTAGGTTTCTGGCATTGTGGAAGTTTTTCCTAGTCTGATTAGGGATTCTGCCATTTGCCCCAAAGGTGACTTTTGACTACAAGCTATTACTAAAGAAATGTAAATTTTCTTTATGTCTCTTAAAGATTTTTACGGCACTAGAAATTCAAGATTACAAAAAAATAAAATAAAATAAATCTCTCCCAGGGTGAGACTGCCTCTGACTGTAGACCAAGTTCCTCTAGTTCAGGTTCCTCTTGTTGGCTTCTGAGTCAGCTAATTTTCCCCTTCTTGGGCCTCTTGAAGACCTTCTTCAGCTCCCCCACCCTGCTCCTGCTCAGCTGCCTAAATCATATTTTCCCCTGAAGTGCCTGGTAACTTCCCAATAAAACTTGACCATGTGTCTGCGAGGTCTGGGGGTCTGGAGCTATGGTTAGGGCCGGTTCATCCTTCATAAATGCCTTTTCTCTTCTGCCTGATCTGAATTCTAAGGTAAACCTTTCCTCCCTCTGCTTCCCATTCTCTACTCCAGCTGGCTCCAGACTAGGCCAGGAATTCCACCATCAGCAAGTTGAACTGTGTGTCCAAACTTTATAGCTTCCTTGAAGGATGCCACCAAGGACAAGGATAAGGAGTCATGGGGACTTGCAACTCTAGCACAGAAGCACGTGCATGCTGGGCTGATTTCCATGTGGCCACCAAAGATGCTCCATGGGAATTCTCCCCTATGACCCTTCCAGTTCATCAAACATGTATTCCCTGGAGAAATTACTCTGGACCAAAATCCTATAAGAAGTTAGATTCAGGATGGCTTGCCAGATCAGCTTTTGTGGACAAGTCCCGGCCAATGGCTTCAGAGGAAGCAAGGTCCCAGGAGGCCTCCTGGCTATCTGATCATGTGACCCTCTTGGCCGTGTTACAAGGACATCCTGTTCCTCTTGGAGTGATGGCTCTATTGGGGAAGTGACTGTGTCATATATGGGGCAGGAAAAAAGCTATTTCAAGTCCTGAAGTAATCACTCACTCTGTGCAGCCTTTTCAGGAACTGCCTGGAAGGCAGAGAAAGACCAATGTTGGGGAGGGTACTGGAAGCTGATGTTGTTATGGCAAAGGCAGACCACCCGGAGGGAGAACAGGGACTTGTCACTCCTCCACTGTGACACATCATTGGATGACTGTGAACTGATGACAGGTGGGGATCAACATACACGATCCCCCAACCAAGAGGCAGAGGCCTCTCCACACTTCCAGGGAGGCAGGGAGGAATGGGAACATCTTCACATCACAGAATCCTTGGGTTTCAAAAGCAGAAGGAGCAACAGGATGGTACTTGAGGGCTAAGAAAGTCTCTCCTTGGCTGGCTAGCGTCCCCTGTGTGCAATGAGAGATTTAAGGAACCTCATTGGTATATTTCCTTGAGGAATTCTGGGACTCAGACCCAAAACTTATAATTTCCTCATCACTAGAGTAGACTGGTGGAAATAAGGGTTACATTCAAAAAGCTCATGGACTCACACACACTAACCATTCAGTGGCTTGGCCATCACTCTTAAGCAAACAGGAGAAGGGAAAAGGCCTATTCCTGGAGAGAGCCTCTGCATTTTCAGCATCATGCATTTACCTGGGGCTGCCAGGCACACTATAGGTTTTAACATGTACTTGGAGGGTGAACGGGTTCATGTTTATGCGTAGTATTTTCATACATTTCTACAGTCTCCTGCATCTGTCTGTGTCTCTAGTTGGTAGGAAGATTCTGAGTCTGGATTTCAGTTCTCAACAGTCAATTAGTCAATCATGTTAATTTTTTTTTTTTTTACTTGCCTGATAAAATTTCTTAAATTACAATAAAAGGCGGAAGGATGATTTGTTGCAAGTCTATAGAGTTCTGGATTTACTTTCCAAGAAACCCTCCCCTCATCCAAATGGTGACTCCATTGTCATGCAAAATCAGGGAGAAATAACATTGCTCCCAGAAATTTCTGAGCAGCTGCTATTTTGAGCACCTACGTCAGTTATGGTATTTGTTTGACATGATTGCTACTGCTTTGTATTCTGTGTTCACCACAGACATCACTAACTCTATAACTCTATGCTATGAACCCTCAGAGCCTTCTCAACATTGCATTCCAGGTAGCCATTACCAATCAACTGGAATTCACTCAGAAAAAGAAATCAACGTGTCTTCCATGACTGAGCCCACGGTGGTTTGTGATGCTTTTGTATCCTAAATCAGTCTAGAAATCCCCACAATAATCTGTAACGATGAATAGTGAAATTACTGAATTACAAATCAGAAAGGGACCTTAGAGATCACCTAATTTAATTCAAACTATAAGGTAAACCTGGAACATTCTGTATTGCAATTGTGGACAGTGAAGTCCAGATAGGTTATGCAACTCACCCAAGGTCAGAGCATTAGTGAATGCCATTAACAATCCCTTATGTCTGCATAGTGCTGCAGAGATGACAAAGCACTTTTACCTGAAGCATCTCATATGACCCTTAATTCATCCATTCAATAAGTATTTATTGAATTCCTACTGTGCTCCATGTACTATGCTGAAGATTAGGAAATCAGCAGTTAGTAAAGAATAAGAAAAAGGCAAAAATTCCTTCCTTATAGTTAGGTAGGGAGCTCTGAAATAACTCAATAACTCCATGGTCTGGGCAAGACAGATACTACTCTCAGTTTTTTAGGCAGTTAAGTGATGATAATTAAGAGAGGATATGACACTGATAAAAAAAAAAAAATGGTAGTTCTGAAATTCACTAGATCCCTTAAGTCGCCACTTTTGAATGAAGTCATCACTGTGTGACATGTAGGCCCCTCAGTCATTTCTTAATCAGCTACCCTCTATTTCAGGGTGTACAAAGTGTGAAGGAACCTGGGTCTATCTGTCTATTCAGGAAATGGGCTTGCTTTTTTTTTTTTTCTGCAGATCCTGTGACCTCTGACTTTATAGCCCACACAGAGTGGTGAGAAGAACACAGATATGGGAGTTTCAAGTCCTGGCTCCTATCCCCACTTATGGCTCTAACCAGCTAGCTCATCTTGGACAAGTCACATCATCTCCAAGCCTCAGTGTCCTCATCTACACAGGAAGTAGGTTGAGCCATGTGATCTCTAAGTTTCCCTTCCTTCCCACTGACCTCTGATGATTCTACCTGACCAAGGAAGAGACAAGCTGCTCAGCCATATTTCACCTTCTGCTGTAGCCAGACCATCTGTATAACAGCTATCTCCGCAGCTCAGAGAGCACCAAGCAAGCAGCAGCTCCGGGAAAGACAGTGTGGTCTGGCAAAGCCCATATCAATCATGGATCCAGTTGATCATGTGACTAGAGGCAACCAATCAACCTCTATGTGTCAAGACTTCTCTCAGACAACAATAATGGTACAATCAGCCTGGCTGGTTTTCTCAGTGGTTAGAGCATCGCCCAGAAGACTGAAGGATCACAGGTTTGATTCCGGTCAAGGGCATGTACCTCAGTTGCAGGTTCAATCCCTGGCCCTGATTGGGGCCCATGCGGGAGACAACCAATCCATGTATCTCTCTCACATCTATGTCTCTCTCTCTCTCTGTCTTTGTCTCTCCACCTCCCTTCCATTCTCTCTAAAAAAAAAAAAAAAAAAAAAAAAAAAAAAAAAAAAAAAAAAAAAAATCAATGGAAAAATATCCTCTGGTGTGCATTGACACAAGAAAGAAAGAGAGAGAGAGAGAGAGAGAGAGAGAGAGAGAGAGAGAGAGAGAGAGAGAGAGAGAGAGAGAGAGAGAGGAGAAAGGAAGGAAGGAAGGAAGGAAGGGAGGAAGGAAGGAAAGAAGGAAGGAAGGAAGGAAGGAAGGAGGAAAAGAGGGAGGGAGGGAGGGAGGAAGGGAGGAACACAAAGGAAGGATTATCACACTTGTATTAAGGGGTGAGGCTGAGATTTTAGACTTAGAGCATTAGCTACAAAGGCCACTAACTTGAAACAAATTCAAGGAGAGGCCCAGGGTAAGGGAGGGAGGCCTAGGAAGAGTTGATGGCATGAGGTCAAACATGGAAAGCTGCGTGAGGCCTTCGCAGGCTTCCACGGACTTCTCGGTGACGGTAACAGGCTTCCATGGGGACTGACTTCTGTTGTTCACTCAATTCTTACCTGTGGGCAGTCAGTCCCTGGGGAGCTGTTTCCCTGAAAGGCCTGGTTTGTGATCAGAATCTATTGTCAGGGAGAAAGAAAGTTCCTTCTCCCACGCAAATGCCAGCCAGGCAGGGGACGGTGCCAAGTGGACACAGGACCCTCATTTTCTGCAACAGTGATTGCTTTGTGTAAAGGGGGCAAGATGCCAGGGCAACTGCTGCCCGGCATTGCACAGCCCCAAGCGTTTGGGGAGTTTCAGACTGAGACCCGTGGAGGAAAGAGAACTTCCCCACGTGACCCCCGCCATCTTCTGGGAGGACTTGTGGGGAAATAATGGAGAGAAGACGCTGCTCGTTCCTGTTTCACTGATGCAAAGGCAGCACTGGTGACATCAGAGCAGAGGGGACAATGTTTAAAGCTAACAGTCCATTCGAATGAATGACCAGAGGAGCCGAGCTTTTCAGAGAGGGGTGAATTCCTCGAAGTGTTTAACTTCGGTGGTTTGGTTTTGGGGGAGATCTTGTTAAAGCCTGTTACTCCCCGACCTTATTAAACAGAACTCACAACATAGAAATTAACCTTTCCCCGGTGGTGGCCATCAGTTGTGGCACGTGCCGAGACTCAGCCGTGCATGCAGCGACTGGGACATTTGCCGAGGGGGTGCTGATCGCAGTGATGGCCCTAAAATTTGCTTTCTTGAAATAATCCCTGGCCAAAACTGGTTTGGCTCAGTGGATAGAGTGTCGAACTGTGGACTGAAAGGTCCCAGGTTCAATTCCAGTCAAGGGCACGTACCTTGGTTTGTGAGCACATCCCCAGTAGAGGGTGTGCAAGAGGCAGCTGATCGATGATTCTCTCTCATCGATGTTTCTAACTCTCTATCCCTCTCTCTTCCTCTCTGTAAAAAATCAACAAAATATATTTAAAAAAAAAAAAAAAAAAGAAGAAAAAAAAGAATCCCTGACATCAGCTTGTTCTTCCGTCAGGAAAGTGCAATGCGTGTTCCTCTTCTTCACAGAGACAAACCAGAACCCTGGCCCCAGGAGCTGTGTGACCCTTGGCCAAGTGACATCACCTCTCAGAGGCTCAGATTCTTCATCTGTAACATCAGAAATACGGTTATGAAACTAGATGATGCGTGGTTAGAAGGTGCACGAGATGCATTAAAACAATCTCAGCAGAACAGTGAGGGCCACATAGGAAGACCTCCGCGTGTTAATTATTACTGTTCACAGGTCGAGAGGAGTCCCCGGATCTGGTTACTTTGGTCTACCTCCTGCAGCTCTGTGCTCACCAACATCAGCCCGCTGTCTAGGAAGCCACACTGCTGGTGACTTCATCCCCGGGGTTTCGTGGCCACCAGCCATTGTGCCAATTTTAATCCCCACACAGCTCACCTCCAGCCTGAAAGGGAAGAAAGATTTCCCTGGATTGGGTCCTCGAGGAGCCACAGGCTCTTGCAATCCCCCCTATAAGGTCTCAGAGGGAGGCACTCAACAGATGTGTACTCGGGCAGCGTCAGAGACAACCTTAGCAACTGCAGAGACTCCGTTCTGGGCACTTCCAACCTGGTTTGGAGGCTGAGACAGCACTTGTATAAGATGGAACTAGAAAGCTCTGGGACGGAGGGGCCTAGAACTTCATCAGGAACCAGGGTTGGGGGAACAGTGAGGGACTAGGAGCCCCTCCAGGCAACCAGTGTACAGGATGGCACGGCCCCCATCACCCTTTGCCCCAAACCTCGCAAGGAAGGCACTCTCTGGCCTCCAAGCTCACCTTCCCACCGGTGATATCAATATCACCCGCAGCATTTCCAGCTGGAAGTCAGACATGAACAGCACCAGCGCAGCCTCGCCCTGCACCTGGGCCACCCCCTACCCAGGCCCAGGGGGCTCAGGAAACTCTCCCTGCCTACTTACAGGACCCCCTCCTTCCCCAGCTCACCCTCCCCTCACTTGTGCTGCTCCCGCCCCCTCCTTGCAGGGCTGGCACAGCCTAAACCAGGAGGCAGCTGGAGAGTCTGATGCACCTGCTACCCCAGCCTTTAGTGTGGACTCCAGCGCCGCGCAGACCCAAGACTAACTAGGGAGACTGCTGCCTCTCAGCCCACCTCTGATGAGAGGTCAACCCCTTAATGGCCAGTTTGCCTTTGTCACTGTCCTGAGTGCACATTTGCTGAGTACTTCTCTCTGGGGACCTTGTAGGATGGATTGCAAGAGCCCGCGGCTCCGTGAGGGCCCCAACTCAAGGAAACCTTGCTTCTCTTTCTTACTAAACCAGGTGTCGCTGGCAGGCAGTGGGTGAACCTTCTCCTCCTGTGCCAGAGACGCACAGCACTCTTTCCCTATAAACCCATACTCGCCCCTAACCTCATTCCACCAACAGAGTAGCTCACTGAGGGGGTGAGCAATGGACCAGGCAGGTTTGGGCAGAGCAGGGGGAGACGGGGGGAGGGAAAGAGGCTCTCCTGACACCTGGTGTGCTGTGGGTGTTCAGTTATCTATTTCTGCTCTCCCCTTCCTCTTTTTCTTTCTCAATATAAGGCACTCTCTCTCCTCCCACCTCTTTCTCTCTGCGGGTCCTGCTCCTTCCCTCCTTCTCCCCCTTGCTCTTTTGGACACTGCATATTGCCGGCAGGGACACCCAGTAGGGCTGCGGGGGTGCCCGTGGCTCCATCACAACTTCTCCTGGCCCACTGGCCGCCGACCCCTGAACCAGCCTCCTTCACCACCGTCCCGGGCCTCCCTAATTCACTGGGGCTTGCCCAGTGTGGCCAAGTTAAAGGAATCAGGTCCACAGCAACCTGAAGCACAGTCATGGGGTGGTCTGGCTTTACCAAACACCTCCCCGGTTTTTAAAATGCCACCTCCTGAATTAGTGTTCCTCTTGCTAGATGTCATTGCAGTTATATCTTAAAGTCCTTGTCCATTTGGAGATATTCTTTGAAGTAGTCATAGGTGAGATGGTGTCATGGGAGGGGCAACTTTCATCATACAAATTAGCATATCCAGCCCTCAGCTCTGCCCTACAATTGTTTTACTTTAATTTGTCTTTGGTCCCCCTTTTCGTGGTAAACTATTAGAAATAAATGAGGAATTGGAAGGGAGGAAAGTTCCCCTTTGTAATGACTTACACTCAGCTGAGGAAACTAAATACAAAGGCTGACAATCTACAGCCAGGTCCTTACTCCACCCCTCCCTCACTGTTTTCATGTTGGTTTAACTTTTCCTCCCCATTACCTGGTAGGACCCAGAGGACCTGCTCTGGGCATTAAAGTAGCAGCTATGTCAATAAAGGAAACATCTTAAGTTCGGGGCCGTTTAAGGCCACAGCTGCCCCTTACAAGCACTGCTGTCGAATCACGTCAAATACACCTGCGCAGCAGGCGCAGTGCTAACCCATCTCTGCACACGAATCCCATTTTGTAGATGAGGAAACTGAGGGTCAGGGAGGATACGTTACTTCTTCTAGATCATACAACCAGTCTGTTGCAGAGCCAGACTTTCTGCCCGCAGGATGTGTTTCTACATCATTCTCAGTAAACATTCTCACCTGAGGAGGCAATAGGGCACTCCTTAAATTTTTGAAAGACTCTTACTGTAAACTGGTAAATGTACGCTTTGTTCATACAAAAATACAAGAACGGATTGTGTCCATCTCGCTGACTTCTTCTGTAATTTTTGACAAGTCACATAGCTTCTCTGAGCCTCAAGTTTCTCATCTGTAAAACAGGAATACAACAGCTTCTTATCATAGGATTGTTACTAGGGCTGAATGAGACAGTGGGTATAAAGCACCTAACACCAGGCCTGGCATATTGTAAGCAAACCAGTAAGTGGTACTTAGTAGCTGTGACAATATTTATTTATCACCTACTATTTGCCAGGCCTTATGCTATGTATTATAAAATAGTATCTATATATATAGAAGCCTAAGTGACTGTTCAACCTTTCTACTGTTAGCTACGAAGCACACTGACTACCAGGGAGCAGATGCTCAATGTATAAGCATGGAAACATAGAATAGACTGATAACTCTCAGAGGGAAGTGGGGAGAAAAAAGAGCGGGAAGAAATTAACCAAAGATCTTATATGCACACTAGAGGCCTAGTGCACTGATTCATGCACCAGTGGGGTCCCTCAGCCTGGCCTTGGGGGATCAGGCCATAACCAGCAGTCTGACATTCCTCAAGGGATCCCGGATTGCAAGAGGGCACAGGCTAGGCCAAGGGATCCCACCAGTGCATGATTCTGTGCACCAGGCCTCTATATATAATAAGACTCTAGCATGATGTATGGAAAATACATACATGAAGAGATGCAAATGGACATGCAAAAGTAGGTTAATAATTAATTAATTAATTAAGAATACAAAAATAAAGTTTGGCATACTCACAACTGTAAACCTACTTTGCCAGCCCTGGGAGTATACAGAAAAAGAGTATACAGAAATGACTGGGAGTATACAGAAAAAGAGTATAGAATGACATAATATTAACAGTTATTATGAGAGGTTTTCATTTCCTTCAGTGTCTTTATTTCCCAAAACTTTGTATAAAAACAATGGATGGATTACTTTTATAATGAAAACAAGAAAGTCTTGGGGAGTCCGTTTGAAGTGCAATTCATGTTGAAATGGGTAAACGCTTTTTTTTTTTTTTTTTTTTTAAGAAGTCATAAAAGTTTAAAACCTTTTAAAAAGGTACAGGAGCTTAATAGCCCCAGCAGGGGGAAGAAGTAGGCACTTCCTAGCAAAGCTGAGCCAGCTGACTTCACCAGCAGCTGCCAGTGGCCGTGACACCTGGTAATAGAACAAGGACCTTAGGATTGGAAAGGGCAGGCTCTTCGGTTGTCACCGAGGGAGGCGATTGGCCACCGCTCAAACCACTGTTTTGTTGTTCTGAGGCCAAGCCCAGCTGGGACTCGGAGCCCTCCTGAACCCCAGGCATCCCTTCACCTTGACATGTGCAGGCTTCCCATGTACAGACCTCACACTGACCAGGGTGCAACAGCAGCAAGGGGCTGCCCGCAGCTCGCCCCACCTGGAAGGCAGACCCAGCCTCTAAGCAGGGACCCACCTGGGCCTGCTCCATAGACAGAAGCAGCGGGGCCTGGGGAGGGAGCCCAGTGGAGAGGAAGTGGGAAGCGGCACATGGGGAAGGCAGAGCGCCTTCTGCTTCTCGAGGACGTTCTCATCCAACCCTCACCACAGATTCTGGGGCCCATCAGAGGTTCCATCTTTCACTTGAAGGGTCTCAGGGAAGGTAGAGCTCTGCTCAAATCCCACAGCTGGTGTGAGGAGAAATACTACCGAGTGCTGCCAGAGTGGTGAGGACCATGGCAAACTGGAGAGCTGAGCTAAAACAGGACCAGCTTTTCAGCTGTGGGGATGGGCCATGCTGGAACACAGGCCACTGTGGCAGGATCTTTTGAACTGTTTTGTGAAATATCTCCATTTTTGACTGTTGGATTTATTTTATTTTATTTTTAATATTTTATTGATTTTTTTTACAGAGAGGAAAGGAGAGGGGTGGAGAGTCAGAAACATCAATTGGAGAGAAACATTGATCAGCTGCCTCCTGCACACCTCCCACTAGGGCTGTGCCCGCAACCAGGGTACATGTCCTTGACCGGAATCGAACCTGAGACCCTTCAGTCCGCAAGCCAACGCTCCATCCACTGAGCCAAACCGACCAGGGCTGTTGGATTTATTTTAAAGATAAAATAAAACAAAGGCATCTGCAGGACAGTCGGAACTAGACCGAGTGTGGCCAACTGACCTGTGCATTAGGCCACAGGAGCTGCCTGGATTGGAGACAGGCTTCCTGGTTTGCCAAGCGGTGGCACTTGTGTGTGCTGCTTGACAAGGGTCCTGGAGTTTCGGGTCCCCTGGAGAAGAGGTAACACTTCCCATTGGGCTTGGGAACTTTGGGGGTGATGGAGTCATGAGAGTGGAGCCTTCATGAATGGGATTAGTGCCCTTATAAAAGAGGTTCCAGAAGAGCCTCTTGCCCCTTCCACCATGAGGGGACACAGAGAGAAGAGAAAAGGCACCAGCTCTGAGTCAGGAAGAGGACCCTCACCAGAAGTGCTAGGACCTTGACCTTGGACTTTCCCTCCTCCAGAAGTGTGAGAAACAAATTTCTGTTGTTGATAAGCTATGCCGTCCGTAGTATTTTGTTACAGCAGCCCAAATGGACTAAGACACAATGTGATATCAACCACTGAATGAAGATTTAGGAAGAGATGCATGGTAGCCTACAAAATATATAGTATTTCCAACATATGGGTAAAGAGGGATAAATAACCTCAAGGGCATAGAGATAGTAGAAAAAATATAGTAATTAGGAAGTGATAAGTTTGGAATATTTAATACCATAGTTAAATTTTTAATAATGGCTGCGTTTAACAAGCAGCTTGCAAAATTCCCAAACATTTAACAGTCAGCCCTTGTGAAGCACACTGGTGAGGCACCACCCTGAACTATTTAGCGGTGAGGCCAGCTGAGACCAGAGGCGTGAGACTTAGTGAAGCCAAGTGGGACCAGGTGTCCAGGCAAGGAACCAGCATGGAACAAGGTGGAGAACACATTACCCCAGCAGCTGAGCAGGGGGGGTGTTGTTCAGAGACTCCTTTCTTGTTCAAGAGAAGGAAACTTGGGCAAAAGCTGAACTCCCAAGTCCAATGCACCTGATGGCCTTATATTTCAAAGGAAGGGGGGCAGTTCCTGTGCGTGGGGAAAGGAAGGGGTGAGCTGAGTGCTGCACGAGGGACCCCCCCTAGAACAGTCTTCTCCCTCAAACTCCAGGAAAAGCCATGCCACAACGAGGCAAAACCCTTGAAATGTTTAATTTCTTGTGGAAATGCAGTAGAGGCCGGAATTTGTGTCGGGGTCATTGCATATAGTAGCCCAGAAGTGAGAGAGAATAAAAAACGGCTCATCCCCCAGAGCCCAAGCTGTGAGGGGGGAAAGGGGAGGGAAATGGAGGCCTGGGAGTCCAGTGGACAGCAATGGATCCTGCCTTGCGCAGCTCAAGGCACCTGGTGCTTCACTCCCACGCACAGTGCTGGCCTCTTTGCCTTTCTTCTGTGGTTCCTCCAGGTGTGGGCCCAGCAGGTGACCCAGACCAAGCAGAGCCCCACAGCACAGTCAGGCTTTTCCTGCTGGGTAGGCCTTGGTCCCCTGCCCTTGATCCCAAATAGCCTTCCCAGAACCCAGAGGTCATGGTGTGACAGGACTCAGGCAAAGCTCACTCTGAAGAGGCCACCAACACCTGCCCCTTCACGAACAGTGGCCTTTAAAGGGCATCAGTGGCCCGGAGTGAGAACAGCAAGAATTCCCCCCGGCTGCAGAACGTCCTTCCCTTGGACTCCTAAAATTCACCCTGTGGTGACACAGCCAGCACTGGGCAGTGACTAAGCCGGGTCTGAGGTGTCTTTCCATGATGGGGCGATGAAGCCATGGAAAAAGCCCACCCCCTCTGCAGGGGCTTTCGGCAGCTGGCTCATCCTGAAGCCACAGAATTCTTGCCTTCCTCTTCCCCATTCTCTAAAGCCCCCAGCCGTCCTGTTCCTGTGGGAAAGGAGAAGAGCTCCCTCAGGGCCCAGAATCCAGGTCCAAATCACTCTGATCCTCTGCCCCGAGCTCCTGCACGCCTGCCTTCCAGGAGCCAGAGCTGCCTCCCGGGACAGTCCAGCGGGCTGGGGGGCAGACAAACAAACCAAGAGTTGCAATGCAGTATGACATGCGCCCTAATAGAGATAAGCCCAGGGCCCTCTGGAGACTGGAGAACCTAATCCAGCCTGGGTGCGGTGGGAAAGGTGGCCCAGAGCTGGTGGCAGGTGATCCTAGCCTAGCTGGAAAGCAGGGACAGGACATTTCAGACCAATGCAGTTAGCATATGCAAAGACATGAGCAGGAAGGTACACTCAGGTCGAATGAGTGGGTTGGTGGGGTCAACTATATTCTTGTTTACATTTCTACACCCTGGACTCGAGCATGGGCATGGGACTTACTTTGTCAGTGAAAGTGGAGCAAAACTGACACCCATGTCATTTCCAGACAGAAATGTATGGTCCAAGAGCCCTAATCTTCCTTCCCTCCCTCTCCAATAGTGGAAACATGTCAAGATAGAGTTTCCACCGAAACCAGTTTGGCTCAGTAGAGTGTCAGCCTGTGAAGTAACGGGTCCCAGGTTCGATTCTAGTCAAGAGCATATACCTTGGTTGTGGGCACATCCCCAGTGGGGGGTGTACAGGAGGCAGCTGGTAGATGTTTCTCTCTCATCAATGTTTCTAACTCTCTATCCCCCTCTCTTCCTCTCTGTAAAAAATCAATAAAATATTTTTTAAAATAAAAATAAAAAAAGATAAGAGTTTCCATCAGCCTGGATCCCAGATTGACCATAATGAATAGAGCCCCCTGCTGGTTGGAATGGCCATTTGCTACGGCAGCATAGCCCAGCCTGTTCTGGTATCATTGGCCTGGCTAAAACAGAGGGCATATGTTGAGGAGTAACAGGAGACAAGCCTGCATATGTCTGTAGTCAGCTAGATCCTCACTACTCTTCCTCCAGAACTCAGTTAGCAGTCCAGTTTGTAGTTAAGTGGGTTGGAATCCCAGCTCTGATATTTACTAGTTCTGAGATCTTGGGCAGATTAGTCCAAATCTTTGAGCTTAAGTTTATCCATCTATAAATTGAGACTAATGAAAACAATTTTACCTTTCTCCCAATGCCGTTGTGTTTCCTGTATAAGTAAATGCTGGATCTTCCCTAACCCCAATTATGATCCTTACCCAGTCACCAGGGCACTTGTTTAAAATGCAAATTCTTCCCATTTGCAACAACACGGATGGATCTTGAGGACACCATACTGAGCAAAATAAGTCAGATGGAAAAAGTCAAGAGCCATATGAATTCACTTACATGTGGGATATAGAATTGAAAGCAACAAATGAACAAACTAAAACTCATAGACACAGACAAGAGTGAGGGAAAGGGGGATATGAGGGAGGTAGAAAAGGCTAAAAAGGATCAAATACTAGTATATGGTGACAGAAGGAGACTTGACTTTGGGTGATAAATACACAGTGCAATATGCAGATGATGTATTATAGAATTGTACACTTGAAACCTACATAATTTTATTAACTAGTGCCACCCCCAATAAACTTAATTTTTTTTAAATAAAATTCCAATTTCTCTCCCCAACCCTTGACCCAGTGAATCCAAACCTCTGCTGGTGGAACCCAGAAAACTGCCCTTCTACAAAGCACTCTGGGTAATGTTTTTGCATGCCAGAGCTTAAGAACCACTACAAAAAAAAAAGAAAGAGAGAGAGAGAGAGAGAGAGAGAGAGAGAGAGAGAGAGAGAGAGTGAGAGAGAACCACTACCTTTCAAGTTTTGACAGTCAAAACCTCTGCACTGAAGAAGAATCATTGCATGGAAGCTGGCTTGGTCTGAGGCCAAGAATCTTCAGCCTGCTGCTGACCAGGTGGCCACGGGCCTTGGATGCAAGCCAGAGGTTTCAAATCTCTGTGTTACTTAGAGATCAGGTAGCCTCACATGGAGCCAGCTCGGTCTGTACAACTCCGGCATTAATCGGCCCTCTGCAGCTAGCCTAGATCTGGTGCTGAGCTTTTTATGAGGTGTTCTTGCTGAGGAAGAGCCTTCAGCAATGTACCTCTCCCCACCCTGCCCACCCCCAGCCTGGCTCAGTGAGACTTCCCTCTTGGAGATGCTGTGCCAGTCCCTTTTCCTTCAAGACAAGGCTGGTCTTCAGAGAACATAGACTCCATAAGACAGAAGCCAAGGTGATGGCTGCATATTAGACCTTGGGAAGCAGCCTTCGGAGTGTACAGAGCTACGGAGAAGAAAGAAGCGTTAGCTACATTACTGCCCAAACCAGGCCCGATGTTCTCCTGGCCAGCAACTGCCTCCCAACACATGCCACTGGCATCTGACTCTTCCTAGGTACAGCAATCCTTCTTAATTCTTACTGGTCATTAAGTTGATAGGATTTGCACGTGCACCACAACACCAGCAAAGGCCGGCTCACCTTGGCTCATGTTTGTTTTAGAGGTGCTGGCCCTGCCCTGGCCAGTTTGGCTCAGTGGACAGAGGGTCAGCCTGCAGACTGAAGAGTCCCAGGTTCGATTCCAGTCAAGGGCACATGCCTGGGTTGCAGGCTCAATCCCCAGTAGGGGGCATACAGGAGGCAGCCAATCAATGGTCCTCTCTCATCATTGATGTTTCTATCTCTCCCTCTCCCTTCCTCTCTGAAAGCAATTAAAATAAAATAAAAAATATTTTAAAGAGGTGCTGGCCCTAGCTGGTTTGACTCAATGAATAGAACATCAGCCTGCAGACTGAAGGGTCCCAAGTTCAATTCTGGTCAAGGGCACATGTCTGGATTGCAGGCTTAATCCCCAGTAGGGGATGTGCTGGAGGCAGATGATCAGTGATTCTCATCATTGATGTTTCTATTTCTCCCTTCCTCTCTGAAATCAATAAAGATATATAAGCCCTAACTGATTTGGCTCAGTGGACAGAGCATCAGCCTGTGGACTGAAAGGTCTCAGGTTCAATTCCGGTCAAGGGCATGTACCTTGGTTGCGGGCATATCCCCAGTAGGAGATGTGCAGGAGACAGCTGATTGATGCTTCTAACTCTATATCCCTCTCCCTTCCTCTCTGTAAAAAATCAATAAAACATATTTTTAAATAAAAATAAAGATATATAAAAGGTGTGGATTTTCTTGGTTGACACGTGTTCACGTCCACAGGCTCTCCACCGACAGAATGAAGAGAAAAATTCTATCACTTCTCACATGGTGATCTTCAGGCATCAATTCAGAAAAGGATAAAAGACCATAGTGGTGAAGCCCATTTGCCTGGGTTCATATCCCAACTTCACCTTTAACTGTCTGGGGGTCCAGGACAAGTTGATTGATCTACCTGTGCCTCCATTTTTTCATGCGTAAATGAGGAGATTGTTACTACCTACTGCACAGGGTTGCTGTGAAGATGAATGAGTTGTTACATGTAAGGCCTGAGAGGAGTGCCTGGCTCATAGTCAGCGCCAAGTGCTGGCTGCTGGAATGTCTGCTCTTCAATGTTGCAGAAATTAGTCATCATGCAAACTTCCCTCATTTACACAACCCACTCACATACACATAATATACACATACACACAGCACACAACTACCGTCTTTCCCCGAAAATAAGACATCTTTCGAAAATAAGACCTACTTACAGGTTTCCTTCTGAGTGAAATATAAGGCATCCCCCGAAAATAAGCACCCCCACCACCACCAGGCTAAACATGAGAGATTTGGTCCACTGATTCTGAAAGAAATGGAGTCACAAGAGATTCACCAGGAAATTCAGGAATTGGATTGTTATGATGATGTTCCAGAAGATGATGACATGATTGTCATTGAATAAATGAGTAAATTCTTGATACTGTAGGATTCACAGTTTGTCTGGTTTGTGTTGACAACTACCGTACTACCTTACAGTATACAGGTAATACATTTCCTTTATTTTCATTTAACAATAAATGTGTACCGTATTCTTCTTCATGGCAAAATAAGACATCCCCTGAAAATAAGACCTAGCACATCTTTGGGAGCAAAAATTAATGTAAGACACTGTCTTATTTTCGGGAAAACAGGGTAAATACACCCAACATCCACAACACATGCATCATGCAACATGCAACAGCACAGAATAAAATATACCAAGGCACACAACCAAGTATTGTTTCATGCTCTGTAGATGGTGGTTTCAGCCCATTTTAAAACCAAATCCCTGCTCACACACACTCATGATGCTCATTGCTCTTCCCCATTGCATGTCATTGTAACATCATGCAATGTCATAATAAAGCAATTTACCAACCGCGCATTCTAATTGCTCTCAGAGCAGAATATTCGCCACCCATTTTGTCCCCTAAGCTTCTTAGCCATAGGGACTTCTTCACCACAGTGTGGTGTTCCAGTGCAGAGCTTTGGAGTCAGAAGGACACAGGTTCGAATCCTGACATCACAACTTAACGGGCTCTGTGACTTGGGGGCAAGCTGCTAAAGTTCTCTGGCTGTAGCATCGTTCTCAGTTTATGCATGAGGACCAAAAGAACTATCTGGTAAACATGAGCCTCGTGGTTCTTAGGAATGAAAAGATAAGGTAGGTATGGACCACATTTAGATTAGTACTTGGCACATACTAGTAGCATATGCCAATGTAACATATGTTGGGTAAGTGGTAGTGGTGATGATGGAGTGGGGGGGGGGTTGCTTTGAATAAATTGTTGACAGTTAGTGGGACTCTCTGATGGTGACTTACGTTCCACTCACACTTTTGGGCTCTGATGGTGACTTACGTTCCACTCACACTTTTGGGCTCCAGATCCCATAAACTTCCACCCAAATTGTGTTGTAACTGCACCATTTCCCTTCATGAAATTTGAGAGGTGATATTTTGACATTGTTTCATTTCATTTCATTTCCTCCTGATGGGTGGGCTTAACTCATTTCTCAATTTAGGCAGAGCAAAAGGGAGAAGTGTTTTGAGTTGTGGTGATAGTCCAGGTCGGGCTTACCTTCTGGCCCCTGAGAGTGGGCCCACAATTCTCTTACAGTCTCCTAAGGTTTTGGGGCTGGCCCAGTTCCTCTAAGGGCCACATATCATATAATCCCTTCCTTCGCTTCCTCCACAGATGCCCCTTTCTCCTTTCACTCCCCCCTTGGCATTTGGGCACTTTAACATTAACTTTTCAAAGCACATTGTAATCACATCTCACATTCTTAGGGAGCATTCACTTCTTTTTTTTTTTTTTTTTTTAATATATTTTATTGATTTTGTACAGAGAGGAATGGAGAGAGATAGAGAGTTAGAAACATCGATGAGAGAGAGTCATCGATCAGCTGCCTCTTGCACACCCCCTACTGGGGATATGCCCGCAACCAAGGTACATGCCCTTGACCGGAATCGAACCCGGGACCTTCAGTCCCCAAGCCGACGCTCTATCCATTGAGCCAAACCGGTCTCGGAGGGAGCATTCACTTCTGTTCTTCTGTCTGACTGAAGGAAGATATAGTCCACGTTATGGGTGACACAGCTGAGGTTCAAATGGTGAGCCAAACCCAGATGTCAGCCTTCAAGCAAATGCCACTGTCTCCTGGTACAAGAAGAAAGTCTTTAGCTGACAGACACTTTTATAAAAAACTAGAGGTCTAGTGCATGAAGTTTGTGCATGGGTGGGGTGTCCCTCAGACCAGTCTGCACCCTCTCGCAATCTGGGACCCCTCGCTCCTAACCTCCCACCTGCTTGCTCCTTACCTCTTGGCTCTACATTCCTTAGTGCTGCATGGAGGCAGGAGAGGCTCCTGCCACTGCCACTGCCACTGCCACTGCCACTGCCACTGCCACTGCCACTGCACTCGCCAGCTTCTGGCCAAGCAGCGCTCCCGCTGTGGCTGTGGGAGTGCACTGACCACCCCGGGGAAGTTCCTGCATTGGGCATCTGCCCCCTGGTGGTCACTGCGCATCATAGCGACCAGTCATTCTGGTCGTTCCACTGTAACAGTCGCTGGGCTTTTATTATACAGATTGTGATAAAATATACATAACAGAATTTACCATTTAAATCATTCTTAAGTATACAGTTCAGTGGCATTCAGTGCATTCCCGATGCTGTGCAATCATCACCACCTTCCATCTCCAGAACTCTTTTCATCTTTCCAACTGAAACTCAGTGGCCATTAGACATCACCCCACCCCCACCCCAGCCCCTGGCAAGCACCCTTCCACTTTCTGCCTTAAGATTGTGACTACTCCAGGAACCTCATATAAGAGGGATCATACAGTGAGTGTCCTTTCATGGGACAGACACTTTGGCACCAAAATTTCTGGAGGACGGCTCCACGATGTGTCCCTCCGCTGTGTTTGTTTGGCAGGTTTAGCACATCAGCCAGAAAGGATGTCTATTCTAACCCTAAAGTACCTCGCCCCATGGACATGACCACGGTGGGGACCCTGCCCTGCAAAGCAGGTGTTTTCTAACGCTTTTCCACTAAATGCCGGCCATTCCTCTTCTCCAACTAATAGTTTGAATGTGTTCATGAGCAAGAAAGGAAGAAAGGAAAGCTCCTGGAGAAGGACATACAATATTCCCACCTCTCAAGTTCCCAAAGGTCCCTGTCTCCTCTACTGGCCTGCATGCGTGTGTGTGTGTGTGTGTGTGTGTGTGTGTGTGTGTGTGTTGTTTTCTTGTTTTAAAGAGCTCTGTGATCCACTTCAATTCATGTTTTGCCCAGAAAGCTAACACAGCTGCAAAGCCTTTCTGCCCGGAAAGCCTTCCAGCCTTTCCAGAGTCCTCTTTGCCGGTTCAGTAGCCCCCACCCTCCCTCTCAGGCCTCTGAGCCACTGCCCGCCAGGCCGCCTGCCCAGCTCCTGGGAGAAGGCACTGCTGTCTGTACAAGTGGCCCTGCCTTCTCTGTGCGTCTCTATTTCTTGGAGAAGCTCAGGCCCTGGGGCTCCCCAGCCCCCTCTCTTGGGCTTCCCCCTCAGAGAACTGGCTCTTCTGCCTGCTGGTAAACTGGCCTGGTTGTCACCATGACAACAGCCTGGCCCAGGGCCTGGATGACGCCAGGACTGACTCCCTCCCCTGCCTCACCCAAGTCTGTTTGTTTGGGTTCCAGCGGCTTTTGTTGCTTGTCAGTTGGAAGCAGCTTTGTGGCTGATTGGCTGCAGGGGCTGGGCTTGGAGTCCCTGGATACCAGGAAGTCAGCTCCCTGCCCGGACAGGAATTTCCTGGCACTCTGGGGTATTTCCCCATCTCACTGTAACAAGAGCTGGAAGAGCCCGTCAGGCAAAGCAGAGCCGGCAAGAAACAGGGGCTTCCGGTAATGCTCTGACCCTACAGGCGATCTCAATCAAGGGCACGATCACAGGTCACAAACCCGAGTTGGATTCGTGATGCCACTCTCAGGGCAAGAGGCCAGCCCGTTGTTTGATGAAACAATAGATGTTGACAGAACAGTGCAGCTGCGCAGAAATATCCAAAATAAATAAACCCAGGAAGAAGAAGGAAACTACGTGGGTTTTGAGGAAGTTTAAGCTAATGTGGCGATAGACATCCAAATGAATTTTCAGCTCAGCACTCGGGGAGGTTTTGCTCCTATTATTTGGATAACTGTCGAAGCAGGAATCTGGAACATTGTGACTAACTGGAAAAGAGACCTTCTAGCCCTTTTGTCATTTCATCAGGCTTTTATCTCCCTAATAACTGCTTGGCTGCCAGGGCTGCTGGATTTACCCCAGATCCTCTGATTTGTGATGTAAAAGGTGCTTCTCTTCATTGTCCTTCGGAGCTGTGTCAGGACAACCTCAGCTCTTCATCTGTCAAATGGGGGGAGGGGAGAGGAGACAAATATTGCCAACGTAGCTCAGGCCTGGACTTACTGAGTTGCCCTCATCATTGTTGACTCCCACCGGCGCTTTTTCTCTGGGGATCCTGACACTTGTGTGTGTGTGTGTGTGTGTGTGTGTGTGTGTGTGTGTGTGTTTATTGATTCAAGAAAGGGAGAGGGAGAGATAGAAACATCGAGGATGAGAGAGAATCATTGATTGGCTGCATCCTGAACGCCCTCTACTGGGGATTGACCCCATAACCTTGGTATGTGCCTTTGACTGGAATCAACCTGGGACCCTTCAGTGCACAGGCCAATGCTCTATCCACTGAGAATAACCGGCTAAGGGGATCCTGCCACTCTTTATAAGGATTACATCATTGATTCATTTAACAACTATTTATTGAGTCTCAATGGGCCGGGCACTGTGCTAGCCCTAAGGATAAAACAATAGATGAAACAGACACCCTGCCTGCCCTTTGGCGGCTTGTGGAATAGTGAGGGAGACATAATTAGTCAAATAATCACACAAAATGTAAAAGAGTGTCTGTGTCACCCGAGGGAAGCCCTTGGGACCAGCCCACCCAAATTGGGCAGAATTCCCCAGCCAGTTCCTGTCTTAATTCCTGACCCACAAAATCATGAGATATGATAAGTTGGTTGCTGTCTTACACACACACACTCCAAAAAAATAAAATTAATTACATCTGTATTAAGTATCTAAGACATTAAGATAACATGAAATAGAAGGAATGAACTATATTTCTAGTTAGGAGACAAGAGTTAAGGTAGATTTAGATATAAGAATTTGGGATTAAATGTCTTGGCCTCCTAAATCCTAAAGCTTAAAGGAGAGTCCTGGGATGCAAATTCTCCATCCACAGTGTTGCAGAGATCCCCATGGTTCCTCGCACAAAATCTTGTGTCGCTGAAGAGCGCCCTCTTTTGGCCTGGGGTGCGTTCTCCAGCCATGCTGCAGCTTTTAAAGGGATTTGTATTGTAGAATATGTTGTCCATACCTTCATCAAATGTGTGTGTAGTGAGTACACAGGCCCTGGGGATGCAGCCTGCCCTCGACACAGGCTCCCTACCCCTAAGGGGCTGACAGCCCCTTGAACTTCCTGACATCTCTGAGAGTGAAGAGCCAGCTTTACTAGTATAACTCCCCTTGGATAGATAAGAAACAGAGACTTGGATAAAATGTTGCTATTATTGATCATTCAGGACTGGGTCTTAGGACTCAAGGAAACAAAGAACCTCTCATCAAACATTAAATTTGGGCCCAAATTTCTCATCCCCCATAGCCACCCCTGCCTCATCGCCATCTCTTTCCTAACCTTAAGTTCCCTCCAGTTTGGGAAGTCTTTCCATGGTCCCCTAAGCCACAGAACCCACCTCCACACGTTTGTGGCCCCAAATGCCCTTCCTGCCAAGTCATCTATGCAGTCACTGTTCTTTCAAAGCCCGCCTCTGGTCTCCCTCTTCCCTGAGGCCCTCCAGCTCTCCCTGACATCTTGCCCTCTGGCAGCCCAGATCCCCTCACATGCATTTGGGGACCTATAGCCAGGCAGACTTCATTGTATATCCTGTCACATCAGGGACATGGCCCTCCGAGGAGATCAGACTGAACCCTTAATCCTGTGATGGGAGGAAAGTGATGTCCCCTCAAGTCTGATTTCCTCATGGAGACAACATTGTAGTAATTCCTACCTAAAGAGGCTGTTCTGAAACTGAGAAGATGTTTAAAGCACTTGGCACAGAGTAAGCCCTCAGCACCTTATATGTCTACATTGTTTAACATGTTCAATTTAGTCTCTTGCTTAAAAAGCAATACAGGCCCAGCCAACGTGGCTCAGTGGTTGAGCCTCAACCTATGGACCAGGAGGTCATGGTCCGATTCCTGGTCAGGGCACATGCCTGGTTGCAGGCTCAATCCCCAGAGGGGTGTGCAGGAGGCAGCTAATCAATGGTTCTCTCTCATCATTGATGTTTCTCTCCCTCTCTCTCTCTCTCTCTCTCTCTCTCTCTCTCTCTCTCTCTCTGAAATCAATGAAAATAAATATATATTAGGGTTTGTTTGTTTGTTTGTTTGTTTTAAAAAAAAAAAGCAGTACAGCCCTCGAGGCCTCTCGTACAGCCTTAGGTGTGTGTAGGGAGATATAACCTGGCCACCAGGTGGAAAACAGGGCTGATACAGGAGGCAAGGGGCCTAAAGAGTATCCACAGTATTTTTAGGAACCTATGGACATGTTTTAATTTCTTTTTTAAATTACAAGAAAATATATTTTATGTCAAAAATTACTTTATGTAGATTTTAATATACTCACCTTTATGCCAATGCAACAATAAAATATGATTTTTATAGAGGAAGGAGCACACAAGGTCAAAGTGCTTACAGTCCATGGAAGTTATAATAATGAAGAAAGCCCTCTGCTATTTAAAAAATAAAAAGAGCCGGGACCGGTTTGGCTCAATGGTAGAGCGTCGGCCTGCGGCCTGAAAGGTCCCAGGTTCGATTCCCGTCAGGGGCATGTACGCTGGTTGCGAGCACATCCCCAGTGGGGGGTGTGCAAGAGGCAGCTGGTCGATGTTTCTCTCTCATCGACGTTTCTATCTCTCTCCCTTCCTCTCTGTAGAAAATCAATAAAATATATTTTTTTTAAATGACAGAACTGGAGAACATTTGTTTTAAAAAATTTAAAAAAAATAAAAATAAAAAGGGGGGGAAAATAAAATAAAAAAGAGGGAGGGAAGGTGGGCTAACAGCAGCAAAAGAACAAGGAAATGACTGATTAGATGTGTGTAAGGCTCCTCCCATCCCTAACATCCTTCAGTTTGGGGAGTTCCTTTTGTCTCAGTATGGCCAGGATCCCTGACAGAGTTAAGGGTACATTTTCTTTTCTTTTCTTTTCTTTTTAATATATTTTATTGATTTTTTACAGAGAGGAAGGGAGAGCGGTAGAGAGCTAGAAATGTCGATGAGAGAGAAACATCGACCAGCTGCCTCCTGCACATCCCCCACCGGGGATGTGCCCGCAACCAATGTACATGCCCTTGACCGGAATCGAACCTGGGACCTTCCAGTTCGCAGACCAACACTCTACCACTGAGCCAAACTGGTTTCAGCTAGGGTACATTTTCTAAAGCTATCATAATCTTTTAGCAGATCTTATTCCCCAAAATTGTGTGTTTTAATTTAAAAGTTATGTGTGCTCTTTGATCTACTTGGTCGGTTGTCATGCCCTTCAGTGGCCGACAGAGGGCACAGCGACTCAGCCTTAAGCGTGGGGATCACAGTGGCCTGTAGGTGAGGAACAGGCTGTAGTTTGATCATCTTGGCGCTCAGAACGGTCCAACAGCATGGGAATCGCCCGGTGCTTGTTAGAAATGCAGAATCTTGGCCCATACACTAGACCCAAGGTCGGCAAACTGCGGCTCTCGAGCCACATGCGGCTCTTTGGCCCCTTGAGTGTGGCTCTTCCACAAAATACCACAGCCTGGGTGAGTCTATTTTGAAGAAGTGGCATTAGAATAAGTTTAAAGTTTAAAAAATTTGGCTCTCAAAAGAAATGTCAATCGTTGTACTGTTGATATTTGGCTCTGTTGACTAATGAGTTTGCCAACCACTGCTCTAGACCTCCAGAATCAGAATTTTCATGTTAAGAATATACCCCAAGTAATTTATTTATTTATTTATTTATTTATTTATTTATATTTTTATTATTATTATTTTTTGAGAAACACTGATTTAAAGTGTTTAGCTTTGGAAAGGGAAGCCTGCTTCCTCAGGAGAAAAGGGGGGATGGGAGAGGAGCTGGCTAAGGCATCCCTCAGAGTCCCGAAACCTCCTGTTCCTTCAGCCAATCAGCCAGCATCAGCCAAGGTGAAAGTAAGCCAGAGGAGAGGTGTAAATGCATTTTACAGGTCACAAATGAAGTGGCTTATTCTTCTGCCACTTCAATAAATGTTTATTGAGTGTCCACTATGTGCTGGCCATCAAGGATACAATGTTGAGCAAACTAAAAGGCGCTGCCATGGAGCTTTCAGCCTAGGAGGGACACCAAAGGGTGCATAATCACAAACATACACAACCACCAACCTGGCACTGATATGGGGCCATGAGAGAGGAACAGGATGCAGGGGGCGGATTATACTGAATGGTCAGGGAAGGCCTCTGTGTAAAGAATTGAGTGTTAAGCCTGAGACCTGAAGGATGACTAGGAGTTAGCCAGAAAAAGAGCAGAAGTTCCGGCAGGGAAAACAGTACGCACAAAGGTCAGGCAGCAGGGAGAAACATGGCACGCTCAAGGAACTGAAAGAAGTCTGGCATCGAGTGATGCAACATGAGGCTTAGAGGAAGGCAGAACGCAGTCTGGAGAGGGCCAGGGACCAGAGGACACAGCTCCACCTCAGATCTTACAAAGCAATCGGGACATGCTGTTTCCTGGGGTCCCTGCTCCAAATGGCCCCCATGAACACCTAGCCCCTGTCCACTGAGTTACCATTCTCCCCCACAGCCCACTACTCTCTCCTTTGCTAACCTTGCCTCACCCTACCCACCATCAACCCCTTCTTTGTTACTTGTCCACTTCTCCCTGAAACTCTCCAGCTAGTCTTTCCCATTCACCATCTAAACCTGCTCCAGGTACCTCCTTCCCCCCAACTTTCCCAGACAACCAGACCTCAATCTCAAGACATCTTCCCTGGAAAAAGACTATCCATAAATCAGAAACAAGCACTGTTTACTAAGAGCTTATCATGTGCTGTGTCAGACACCACTTGACACATTTTTTTCATCCAATACAACAGTCTTATTAGACTAACTATCATTCCAGTTTTACAGGTGAGGAAATTGTGTAGAGAGAGCAGTTTCGGCAAGATTACACAGCTAGAAACTGGTTGAACCAATGCTACCTTCCCATTGGTACCAGGGACTGCACACTGTACTACTCTGCTGGGAACATTTTAAAAGTATTTTTTCTTATTAAAAAAGCAAGATGCATTTGCCCAAAAAAATAAAATCAGAAAGTACAACAAACAAAGAGAAAATAAAAACACATTCCCTCCTCCACAGGGACAACCAATGTTAGCACCTTCATGACTGATTCTACCCTTGAGTTCGGTCCTAGGTGCTGAAAACACCTGTTTAGAATGAGGGCTCTAGATTCTTCTGTGGTCCCCAAACAGCTCCTCAGGTGGATGAGTCCAGGTTTTGGAATCCCTGACCAACAACTTAGTGCAGATCCTGACCTCCTTGTGGGTCACAGGGGACAAGAGCTGTCAAGTGGAAGGACCATAAACGTGATTCACAACATGCTTGGGATTGCAACACTCTGTTCTTGAATTTTGCAACCCTCCTTCCACTTCACAAAGAACTCAAAGAACTCCACAGAGCATTTGCATATCCCATTTAGTACTTTTCCACACATGCCGCTGAAGGCAATTAATTTGGCTTTAAGATTGTCATACCCACCTTCCCCTCACCCAATGGATAATCACTGGCAATCAAGCTAAGGTGCCCTCCATCAGGCCTGGTAATGGCAGCTCTGAGAAGCCTTGCAGGCAGGTTCTGCTATGAAGGAGACCACACAAGTCCTGAGAGTCCAACTCCCAGGGAAGGATGTCTCAGGGCCATTTATACACACACGCACGCAAGCACGCATGCACGCACGCACACTCAACAACAGGTTTTCAAGGCCCACCCTGCCCACACCCTCTTCTACTAACATCCCCCATCCTGGGAAAGAGAGCAGGAAGAACCTATAGCTGCTGGCACTGGCCCCACTGGGTCCACACCCTCAGTGGAGCCCTTGAGCAGAAAATGTTCCTAGAACTAATGTGCAAGTCAAACCATTTCTGGTTTCTTCAGATGCCCTGATATCTCGTCAAAGCCCAGACCCAGGGCCTGCCCTCTTACTCTGAAGCTTTGTGACTAGAATTGGGCTCATTGTTATTCAATATGTTCAATCTTTCTTGAAACATGAAAGATTTTAAAGATCCTATTCTGCTTTTTATGTGCTCTTCTCATTGATAACTAGAGCTTCTATTTATTTTTTAAAATATATTTTTACTGATTTCCAAGGGAGAGATAGAAACATCAGTGATGAGAGAGAATCATTGATGGGCTGCCTCCTGCACACTTCACACTGGGAATCGAGCCTGCAACCTGAGTATGTGAATCGAACTGTGACCTCCTGTTTCATATGTGGATGTTCAAACACTAAGCCATGCCAGTTTGGCTATAGCTGCCGTTTTTAAGCTCCTTCTATACCAGGAATTTTCAAGCAATGTAATGCACAAACAGTCTTTTTAGGGAGACACAATTATCCCCATTTCTCAGATAAGAAAACTGAGGTTCCAAGAAGCAGAGTGATCTGCCCAAGGTCACATAACTGCTAACAGAGACAAGAGCCAACCCAGACTGGACTGGCCCCAAAGCTCATGCACTGCCTTGCAAGGTGGGTGCAGAAGAGAACTGAGAGATCATATAACGTCCCCCTATTCCATTTACATGACAGCTAAGCCGAAAAATTCATTTACAAACTGTTATGTGGCACTTACTATGTGCCAGGCACTATTCTGGCACGTTGCAAATATCAATCCAATTTTCCCTCATCATATCACTATGTGATGGGTATTTGTGTTTCCAGATGAGAAGACTGAGGCACAGGAGAGGAAACTTGTCCAAGTCCACACAGCATGTGGTGGCATCTGGATATAAAACTGGCTCCAGAGTCTGTACTGCCTCTCTGATCCCTGGAGCAGTGGCTCCCTCTCCTCGTTTTTTCATCCTGTGACTTTCCCATGTCGCCACTTTCCTCCTCATTCTTCTGAGAGTCCACTTTCAACTTCCTCTTACCGCCCTGGGTGGTGGTGGTGGTTGGTGTTCCCTTGTGAAACTACAGATTGTGCAAGGCTACCCTTGATTAGATCACTATCTAGATTCCCCCAAAGAACTTAGAGTTCTGGAATGTTTACTGGAGCCAGGGCCTAGAGCTGCTTTTGTAGAAATTAGCCCATTAATTAAGCAATTAATCAGCTTATTGAGAGCAGGTTTTAGTCCCCAGCCCCATGCTGAGCACTGTGAACACAAAAAATACACAAGACATGGCCCCAGGCTTCCGGGAAATAACAGTAGAAACAGCATTTAAGAGTGAGTTGTATGCTGGGTCTGTGTACAACTGGATTTCAAAAGATACATAGGAGAGGAAAGACAAGAAAAGTAAAGGAGCTGGAATTTGAAACAGAATTTGAGGTGGGGGGCGGGGGCGGGGTTTGGCTAGCAGGAAGGAAAAAAGCAGTCCAGACAAGGAGGGGAAAAAACAGAAGTGTTTTCTGCATTGAAATCGACCAGATCATAAGAAATGAGAGAGGGAGGGGGGAAGGAGGGAGAGAGAGGAAGAAATTATTTTCTGCAAAGTTTTGCTGTTTCCAAAAGAGTAAACAAAGAAAATCTCCCCCCCCCCCACCCCCCCCCACCCCCCCCCACACACACACACACACACCCGCTCCCCTGCATCTCCAAGATGTGGCTTCTGAAATTCGAGGCGCTCTTCCTCATATGTCCACCAGAGGGCAGAGCTGCTGCTTCTGCTGTTTTAGCTTCAAGATAGAATCCGAGAGGAAGGTGGAGGGAGGATCCCAGACCCCTGTCAAAACAGCCCGGTGGGATGGCCCGAGGCAGCAGCAGACACCAGTCTTCTCAGTCTGAGCTGTCTTCATAATTCAGCCTAAAAGTTAGGCAAGAAATAGAATATAGACTGTAAGAGGAAGTTATGTGAGACAGAAAAGGAAGAGAGAGACAATAGAGGCATTGCCCCAAAGGCTCTAACCATTATGTACCATAAAAAAATAAAATAAAATAAAACCTTCCAAAGATCAGAAAAGGGATTTCCATGGGTTCAGACTACACATGCCCTCTGCTGATGTGGCTGAGAAAAACTTAATGCCAGACTTGGGTAACTGTGAAAAATGACCAGCTGCTGTCTAAGACTGATGGGACAGCTAAGAGTCTCTGGATAAAGGTGGCCCATCTCAGCCACTGTAAGGAGGAATGCTTGTAACTTTGGTAGTATCCACCTCCTGGCCGTCACCCCAAGTCCTGGTGGTACGCTGTGGGCTGTGTAGGGCAGCAAAAGTGCCTAAAGGAGCCCTGAAGTCAATACGTATTTTTACTACACACCCCACCTGCTCAGCCAGGCAGTAGGGTCCTGAAGCCACCGAAACACAGAGGTAAGAAGCACCTCCGTGAGGTGGGACACTAGTTTGAAGTCAGAAATCCTGGCTTTTCTTGCATTCTCCCTCCAGAAAGCATGCCCATGTCTATGCCTTCCCCCTCTCCACCTCCCCCTCCCCTGCCCGCAGTCATGTGTGTCCCCGTCCCCCTCCCCCCCCCACCTCAAGGCAAGTATCTCCTAAATTCTAAGGGCACCAGGAGATTTGCAACCAGGGGGGCAATGGACAGTGGGAGCTGTCCTGGGCTAAGCCCCGAATCTGTCTCCCTTTTCTCTGACCCTCCAGGGAGCTGACAGCAGTCCCACCCAAAACATTTCTTTCCTGTAACATTTCTGGAGCCCAAGCAGCCCCATCCCAGCTCTCCCCTGATTCTTCTTCTATCCTAAGCCCTACCTTGTTTCACTGTCCCCAGCTTTTAATGACTAAATAAACAAACACTCCTGGCTTTTATCTGTCTTTTCAACCATGCGTGTTTGGAGGGGTGAACCAACTTCTCTGATCCTTAATCTCCCCATTTGGGAAGCAGAAAGGCTGAGCTAGAGAATAACCTCTGATGGGGCTGTCAGCTCTGAACTTCTGAAAAAACACACATTCCTTTGGCCATAAGAACTGAGGGGAGAGGAGAGGGGGGCACATGACTGAGTAGCTTGAAGAGTTCATCCTAACCCCGAAGCGGGCTCCCCAGCTGGGGGGGGGGGGGGGGGGAAAGAGCTCCTGCCACGGCCACTGCGACACTTCCCGCCCTCCCCCGCCCTCCCGGGCCCGCGGGCCCGCGGCGCACGCCCACGTCCCTCAGACGCTTCTGGAATCTCGCTGGACTCCTCCCAGGAATGCTTAGTGCCCTTTAGCCCTGCAGATCGCTTTGCATCAGCAACCTTGCAGCACGATTATTAATCATCGCAATATTCCTCCTTCCGCCTCTAAAAGGAATTGCGAAGATTGATGAAGGTGAAATCCGAAGGTAACTTGACTGTGGTTCATTCAATAATCAGTTAACTAAAATTAGTTAAGCGCCCAAAAGGGGCAAGACGCAGAGACACACACACACAAAACCGGTTACGATGGGGTCAGAAATGCAGGGGTCCCCAAGGAACTTCACTGACATTCCAAGTATGTCACGGGGGGCGGGGGGTGTAGTTAGAAGGTGACAGATGATCTCCCCTGACAGGTCAGACCATCCATCCTGCAGTAACCAGTAAGGTCCCACCGCACCCCACCCCTCCCCACCCCACGGTCCACTTTACCAAGCCGGGGAGAGGGAAACGACCTTTCCAAGGTCACTTATCCCTCGAGGGGCAACAGTGATCCCCAAACCCCGGTCTTCAAAGCTCTCCACTGCGCCCCTGGGTGAGAGTCTGAAGTCCAAGCCCACAAAATGCAAAACAGGGTTTCGGCGAGGGGCGGCTGCTTCCACGATTTCTGGGCGACCGAGCGAGAAAATCGTGATCCCGGCGCACCCACCGGATCATTCGAGACAGTCCCAGCTCCTGACCGCGCGCGGCCCCGCAGGTCAAGGACGGTCAGAGGCCCCCGCCACCCGCTCCCTCTCCCGGGCCCCCCCGCGACCTCGGGGTCCCCGGCAGGAAGAGGGGGCACGTGGCACCGAGCCCACCTCCGCGCTCCCGGGGGCGTGTCCGGCCGGGGGCGGGGCGGGGTGGGCGGGGCGGGTTCCCAGTCCGCACCCGGGGGGCGGCACGGCGGCGGCGCCAAATAAGGGCAGAGCGGAAGCGGCGGGCAGACGTCACGGCGCCGGGGGGGGGGGGGGGGGGCGGTGACGGGAGGCGCGCTGACGGCGCCGACGTGTCACCATGGAAACCAAACAGTCAACAGAGGATCAGGGAGCTCCTGACGCTACCTGACCGGGCGACCCGGCCTCTGGAGCAAAGGGCCAGGAGTAACCCGGGCCGGCAGACTAGGGTGCTGAGAGGGTGGGGAAGGGGGCGCCGGGGAAGCACCCCTTCTGGGAGGTCCTGGCGAGTCAGCGCGCCCTCAGCCTGGGATCCGGCTGGGACAGGTCAGGGATAGAAAGGAGCGCTCCTGGATGGAAAGCCTGCCTGGTTGTTGTTTTGTGTTCTTGTTTTTGTTTTGTTTTGTTTTGTTTTTGAAGAGTTTCCGTTGGCCTCCAAGGTTGTTGGGGATATTGGTTTTGCCTTGGTTTTGTTTTTTGCTTTTTGTTTTTGTTTTCCTTACTAGTGGCTATGAAGTCCGGCTTTGGAGCCACAGTACCCGGACTTCAGCTCTAGCTCCGCCACTCTAGTTGGATGATCTTGAGCAGATGGCAATCCTGTGCCCCCAAACTTGTTTATCTGGACAATAAGGAGAATAGCAGAACTTACCTGCTAGCGTTAAATTGATGCATTAATGTAAGATGCGTGTGTAACTGTCTAGCACATTTTAAAAATATATATATATTATTGATTTTTTTAGAGAGGAAGGGAGACAGAGAGCTAGAAATGTCAATGAGAGAGAAACATCTACCAGCTGCCTCTTGCACACCCGCTACTGGGGATGTGCCCGCAACCAATGTACATGCCCTTGACCGGAATCGAACCTGGGACCTTTCAGTCCGCAGGCCGACGCTCTATCCACTGAGCCAAACCGATTTCGGCTGTCTAGCATATTTTTTAGTCTCGCAATGAACAATTTTAAAAGAACTTCCCATTCTGAAGTTAGTATTACAATTAAGTAAAATGTTTCATGCATTAACTGAAATGAGCTCTTACCAAATAAAACATTGCTTGGCTCAGTTTGCACTGCTTCGCGGTTTTAAATTTGAAGCACAAAAACTCCAAATGGTATATAGACTAACAGAACTTAAGTACCTCAACTTCCATTTCTTTGTCTTTCAGGTCACTGTGCTGTCTTCACTTCAGGTCTGCTGTTTAAGCACAGTGTTGTGTGCTACCAGCGTCAGATCCTGCGCTCAAAGTGATCACAGGAATTCCGCACCATTACAGACTTTTATTTTTTTTTTAATATATTTTATTGATTTTTGTACAGAGAAGAAGGGAGAGAGATAGAGAGTTAGAAACATTGATGAGAAAGAGTCATCGATCAGCTGCCTCTTGCACACCCCCTACTGGGGATATGCCCGCAACCAAGGTACATGCCCTTGACCGGAATTGAACCTGGGACCCTTCAGTCCCCAAGCTGATGCTCTATCCATTGAGCCAAACCGGTCTCTGCCGCACCATTACAGACTTTTAAAGTGAAGGCATATAGTGAAGTCCGTGTGCTGGGAACCAGCTGTTCGTGTAACTGGGAGTTTAGTTGCATGTAGAATACATTGCTTTAAATGGTAAGTAATTTTTAAATGAAGCTTACTTATACATCATGAAAGTTCACCAGTAATCCCAGCAACTGTTTAGAACGGAAAACAAGATTTTTTCAGAAGGATTTTGTCATGGACAACATCTAGAATTGCCAGTTTATGGTGTTTTACTATGTTTAAACTCTCAGCAGGTGTTGTGATCCCTTGTGGATGACCAACCCTAGGGTGACCTCCAATAATTCCTGCCTCCTGGTGTCCATGCCTTTGTGTGGCTCAGTGGTTGAATCATCAATCAGCCTGAGCACCTCAGAGCCTTGGGTTCAATTTCCAGGCAGGAGCACGGACCTGGGTTGCAGATTCCATCCCTTGTCTTGGTTGGGACACGAGTGGGAGTCATTCAATATCTCTCAATCTTCCTCTCTCCTCCCCTCTGCATTCCTCCCAGGAATTTCTCCCATTCTCTCTAAAAAAAACAATAAAAAAAATCCTTGAGTGAGAACACACACAAAAAAATTTCTAAGAAATAAAAAAGAGTCAGGCCCTTCGTTATACAAGGAAATAAAGTCTGTCAACAACCAGAATGAGCTCAGAAGCAGACTCTGTCCCGTTCAAGCATCTCGCTGAGAAGGCAGTTTGGCTAGCGCCTGATAGCAGCCTTGTGAGACCTTGTACAGAGGATTGACCCACAGGGACTGTGAGACAATGAAGCTGCTCAGTGTGTGGTGATTTGTTAAACAGAAATACAACATGAATCCATCCTCTTTGCTTGCACCTGGGACAGACGGCTCCCATCTCCTGGCACTTGGCATACCACTGCGGCACCCCATACACTGCTCAGGCCTGCCACCCTGAGTGATAGGCTGTGGGCCCTTCAGTATCTTTCCTCCTAAGTCATCAGAGATTGTCAGAGTTTTAAAGCTGGAAAGGGAGTTTTGAGATTTTTGCAACACATTCCTGATTTTTTTAAAAATATATATTTTTATTGATTTCAAAGAGGAAGGGAGAGGGGGAGAGACATAGAAACAAATGATGAGAATCATTGATTGGCTGCCCTCTGTACACCCCACACTGTGGGGATCGAGCATGCAACCTGGGCATGTGCCCTGACCAGGAATCAAACTGTGACTTCCTGGTTCATAGATCCACGCTTAACCACTGAGTCACACCAGCTGGGCCCCACTCCTGACTTGGTAGACTGAGGAAACAGTCTCAGAAGGTTTAGAGTCTTTTTTTTTAAATATATTTTATTGATTTTGTACAGAGAGGAGGGAGATAGAAACATCGATGAGAGTCATCGATCAGCTGCCTCTTGCACACCCCCTACTGGGGATATGCCCGTAACCAAGGTACATGCCCTTGACCGGAATCGAACCTGGGACCTTTCAGTCCGCAGGCCGACGCTCTAGCCATTGAGCCAAACCGGTTTTGGCAGAAGGCTTAGAGTCTTATCCTACGTCACATAAGAACATATTTGGGGGCAGATTGAACATTCTAGCAGAGCAGTTAAGCACGCTGGACTTTAGAGTCTCAAAGAGCTGATTTCAAACTTCAAATCTTCTATTTATCAATTGTGTGACATTGGTTAATTTATTTAACCTTTCCTAGATCATTTTCCTATCTAAAAAATGAGGATCTTAATAATATCTGCTTCACAGGATTGTTGTGAGGACTAAATGAGAGCATCCATTCATCAAAAAGTATTGCACACAAATTATGTGCCAGTTGCCAGAAGCGAAATGGTTAGCAGAGACTACGGTCCCTGATTTAGCATCCCCTGTGAAGTGCATAGTGCAGTCTTGCTCAGAGCAAGCACACACATAAAATGTTAGCCATTATCAATATCATAGTCTAGGGCTCCAGGTTCTATTCCCATCACATGCCTCCAGACAAACTATAAATTCACAGCATAGAACCTCTGTTGTATAATTCCAACGGCCTACATCCCCTCTCCCGCACCCCCGAGAAATTCCATAAGTATCACTAACTCCACATGTCAACCCAGAACTTACCATCTTATCTCCCAAACCTGCTCTTCTCCCTATAGTCGCAAAGTCATTGGTGAAACCACAAGCCTCCGTGTGTGTCACGCATGGTAAACCTGGGAGTGAGCTTAAATTCCTCCCTCACCCTCACCTCCTACATCTACTCAATCACCGAGTCCAGACAGTGCTACCCCCTAATTACCGCTTGTTCCCTCTGCATTCCCACCACCACTGCCTCGGTTCAGCCTACACACAACTGTACCGAGTAAATACTAGGCATTTCATGACCTGGCCACAGCTAGCTCTTCTTGACCTATCTCCAGCCCCTTCCACTTGGATGCTGCAACACTGATGCAAATGAAGTCAGATGTACTTATGGGGTGCTCTTTAATTGACATCTCCCACCTTCTGCTCCCCGACCCTCACAGTTTATAGTCCAGCAGAACCAAGTGCATGCATCTGTGTCTTTAGAGTGCTTTCCCTCTGCTTTTTGGAATCCCTTCACCTCTCACTGCTCATTCTAGCAAACTCCACTCACCTTTGAAGGCCAGCTCAGAGGTCCCTTCTCAGAGGCTCCCTAAAATAGAGTGCATCCGCTCCCTCCTTCTGTGAAACCTGCACCTCGTGTTAATTTTATTGTCACAGTGGATTATAATGGATATGTTTATGTGACTTTCTCCCTCATAGACCATGAACTCTTTGAGGACAGGGCAGTGCCTTCCTCGATCTGAAGTTGGCACCTGATATAGAGTAGACATCCAGAAACTTTCACTGAATGAAATGAAGCCAATGCTTGTTCCAGAGGGTAAATATTTTCTCCCCTGAAACCCACACCCCCCCTAAATTATAAAGATAATACATACGAGCTAACACGTTTATAATGCCTTTGTATGCCCAGGCACTGTAATGTAGCACTCTGTACCAGTAGCTTCTTTAATGCTCACAACAGCCCCAAAAGGTAGGTAGAATTAGCTGTGATGACAGTTTCATGATTGACTAAAAAGACTGAAGAGTAATCATTGCTTCTGTAGATCTGACCACAAATTGCTTGCTCCCCAATGTAAATATGGCAGCAACTGAGGCCTGTACCATCTACCTGTATGATACTTTTGCTCCATCCTTAAACAGGCTCCCTTCCTAGGAGTCTGCTTCCAATATAACCAATAATCAAGCCCCTCTGCATTCTTATCCAAATCAACGCATCATGTTGGCATGAGCTGAAAGTTAAAAAAAAAAAAAAAAAAAAAAAAAAAAAAAAAAGGCTTATAAATTCAGAAGAGCTGATGGCCACTGGGCCAGGCAGCCTCCTTGGAACAATGGCCAGGGCCCTTTCTGCCCTTTTGTACTCTTAGGCAGCAGAACAATGCTTCCCGGGCAAAGGAGGGGCAGCTTAGTTTAGTCCATGAGTGGGGTTGGGGAACCATTGAAATGACTTGCATTGCAACTAAGCTTCTGGGGCTTTCTCCTTTGTGCAAAGGAAGTGGGACTCTATCTGGCCAGCACCCCTGAGGGACTTTGAACTCACTCATCAGGAGTCAATGCACCTTATTTCCACCTGCTTTTCTTCAGGTCAGGGCATATTCTTGGTAAAGGATGATTATGGTAGTGATGATATTGATACTGATACTGATACTGATAGCAGCTAACCCTTATCATTCTATTGTCTTGCACACTACATTGTAAGTTTTATAATCTCACACACCAGTTGCTAAAAGTTAGTGAACCCAAATGAGTGTGGTCTGAAAATTTTATATCAGTAAGAGTGAAAAACTTGTTTGTTTGTTTCTTGAAGATGAACATACCTATATTTAAATACACATCCATTCTTCATTTAAAATTTGTTTCGAAAGAAAAAGAAAACATAAAATGAAGTGTTATAGATCTGATATGGGCTGTGAAAAAACAAAGCAGGATAGTGGGATAGAGTGTCACAGAGACTGGGTGTGTTCTCCAGTTACTCTGGATAGAATGACCTGGGAAGTTACTCTAGGTAGAGTGACTTGGGTAGCCCTCTTGGAAGGGATGTCCTTTGAGCTGAGTCCTGGATGATAGAAAGGAGCTAACCCCAGAAAAAGAGGCCCAGGCAGAGGGACAGAAAGTGCAAAGGCCCTGCAACAGGAACAAGTATGTGTCAGGGATGGAAGGAAAGCCGTGAGCAGAGTGCTTATAGGGGAGAATGATAGGAGATGGAGTTAGAGAGGAGTCAAGAATTGGCTTCTTGCCCAGCTGGTGTGGCTCAGTAGTTGAGCATCGACCTGTGAACCAGGAGGTCATAGTTTGATTCCTGGTCAGGGCACATGCCCGTGGCTATGGACTTGAGACTTGATCCCCTGTGTGGGGTATGCAAGAGGCAGCTGACAATGATTTTCTCTCATCGTTGTTGTTTTTATATCTCTCTTCCTCTCCCTTTCTCTCTGAAATCAATAAAAATATCTTTAAAAAACAAAGAATTGGCTCTTTAATGTTTATGGCAAAATTTCACAGCTTAAAGTGCTCTGATATTTAGCATTCAAGTGATGTTTATATCTCCTTTGTGGGTTTTTTGTTTTTTTGTGTTTTTTGTTGTTGTTGTTGTTGTTTTAGGAATTTGATTATTCTGTGTTTGGGGACGTCTCAAACAGTTAAGGATTTATTTTTTGTTTTGTTTTGCTTTAGATTTATTTTGGTTTGAAATACATTGAAACTTCAAGTCATTTCCTTAGAGTAATCATCTGAAAACTTTTCCTTAGCCTCTGTCTCTTCTTTATCTACTAATTAAAGATAGCCTAGTTGGTTTACTTTCACTCACACATGGAAAGTTGCTGTTGATACAAAATTGCTGTTATTAAAACAAATTGTTAAACGCTACCCTTTAATTTTGATAATTATATAAGATGCAGAGATATGCAAAACGATGTAAACACTGTCATCTGCTACTATATAGAGATAAATGTTTTGTTTCTTCTTTCCTTTTTCCATCTAAAATTAATTTGGAGCTGGAAGCACAATGGCTGTGCATTCCCTTTGAGGTGAACTGGCAGAAATAATCCAGGGGAGGCAGTTAAGGAATTTCAGGAGTCAAGATAGAAGTCAATTTGTGTCTGAAGCCAGACATAAAAGATGTGAAATCCCCATAGCTTAATATCATTATAGGGCCTGGAATAGGAGAATTTAGAGACGATCTGAGGAATATATTTGTTTGTAGAAATAGTGCAGAATTTATACATTCCTCCACCTGGCAGATAGTCATTAATCCTGTATTTTGTGCCAGGCACTGGACCAAGTCTGGGGATGCATTGGTGAGCTAAACTAGACCTTCTCCCTATAAGGAAATGACCCCTTCCAATCCTTATTCCTGTCCCTGCTAATGTACTTATCTATTTTGTATCAGCGTTGAATGATGGTCCCTGGGATAGTTGTATTTCTTAGATTGGTGTAAGGCCATATCTTGTGGGTAGAGAGCAGAGTCTTTCCCAAAAGGAAGTTGACATCCCAATGTCTTATCACCCATGGAAGTGGTTGAATCGTGTCTCAGGAAAGGAAGATTTGGAAGGAGCCCTTTGGCTGGAAAGAGGGTATTCCTTTCTTTTGATCCCATGAGGAGGGTTGGCAGGGAGCTTGGTGGAATGTCAGCCCTATGGGAGATCCTGTAATAGGCCTCTGAGAAGCCTGTAACAGAGTCTGTGTGCAGGTGATCTCCCTGGACTTTTTTTTTTTTTAATATATTTTATTGATTTTCTACAGAAAGAAAGGAAGAGTGATAGAGAGCTAGAAACGTTGATGAGAGAGAAACATCGACCAGCTGCCTCCTGCATACCCCCTACTGGGGATATGCCCGCAACCAAGGTACATGCCCTTGACCAGAATCGAACCTGGGACTTTTCAGTCCGCAGACCGATGCTCTATCCACTGAGCCAAACTGGTTTTGGCCTCCCTGAACTTTTAATGCAGTCTTGTTGATGCAGCAACCTGGTCTCAGCTGGGCTATAGTAACCAAAGGAAGGGTCTGTGTCCAGGCCTAGGTCAAGGCTGTCAAATGGAAAGCAACGGTCTCGCTTTATAGTCAGCAAGAGGCTTCCAGAAGCCATTAGTCAGGTCCCCAGGAGCAGTTCAGTGTGCAGCGCTAGAGGTCCAGCCTCCTTTATCCACCTGGGAAATCTTCCATGGGTTGTTATTATTGTACATGTGAGGGAGCCAGCTGGTGTCCTTACAGGTTATATCACCTTGTTATTCCAGAACTGGGTGTTAGTTATAATATAGCGATCCTGTATTTAGATTAGGTCATATTTAAAGGCTACAGAAAATCTACCCTCTGAACAGCAAACAGGGAGTCTTTATTACTACCAGACAGGAAATCATATTATGCAAGTGGTGTGTGATAGATATATCAGTGCTCTTAAGAGCCTAAAGTAAGTTGCTTTAAAATGCCAATTATAATGTAAAAAGCAGGGAGATGACAGCCTCAATGGAACTGTCATTTTAAATTAAAACTTTCAGTTTGACAGAGGGTGACACCTGTAACCACCCAGTGATTTTCATTATCACCAAAGCATTAGAAGGCTGGCACCAAAGCTGCGCTGCACCCAGCGTGTGTGCAAACACGGCCTCTGGCTTCCAAGCCGGTGCCGCCAGGACACCGGAGCCCAAGGGAGGGAGGGCACCACCTGCCTTCTCTGTGATGTGTGCCTGTGCGTGTCAGGGCCCCATTACCAGGGGTGTCCCAGACAAAGGTCATGTTCTTCTTTAAGACGATAAACGACTAGGGTAAAGCTTGTTCAGAGTCATGCTGACTTCTCATTAAGCTGTTATGTAATTTTTTATTTACCAAATGATCAACCATTATTTGTACAGTTTGAGGTCGCTTTCAAATTCTCAGAGCCAACTTTTCTCCCCCCAGTGCAAACCAAATGGCAGGCGTATGATGTTAAAGAAATTTTTAAAGTACAATGTATTTATTACTACCTCCTTTCTCTCTGAGAAGAAAAATAATCCAACTAATAAAAGTATGTTAGAGTTAAGGATGGAAAAGATCGGGGGGAAGGGAAGGGAGGGAGGTCCTAGCCAAATGAAAACTTTTTTTTTTTTTAACCAAGTATTAAGAGAGAGTTCAGTCCGACCTGTGTGTCTCAGTGGTTGAGCATAGACCCATGAACCAGGAGGCCACAGTTTTATTCCCAATCAGGGCTCATGCCCCAATTGCAAGGCTCAATATCCAGTAGGGGGCATGCAGGAGGCAGGTGATTCTCATCATTGATGTTTCTATCCTTTTCTCCCACTCTTCCTCTCTCTGAAATTAATTTTTTAAAAAAATTTTTTTAAATTAAGAGGTAGTTCAGCCTGGTCGATAGGATAATGAGTGAGGAAGATTCCAATCCCAATAGTGAGACATTGAGAAAGTCATACATTCTAACCATTCTTCAATTTGCTCACCTTAAAAGTGGAGGTAACCCTTCACATGATGTTGTGTTAAAAAGTCAACATAGTTTGTGCACAGCTGAATTTTATTTGTGAAAAGGGTTCCTTTAAGATCAAGACATTTACATTTAATATTGGCATAACTAGATTTAAATATTCATCCCTTTGACTTTCAAAACAGAAAAAGGAGGAAGACATGTACTCACAAAAGCTATCTCAGAGCGGGTTCCCACCCTCAGAATTACAGGTAGAGAATCGTAGTAGTGCACTGTGAAGACTCCTCATATTTATAACATATTCCAGCAGCAGCTCTGCAGTTTCCTTCTCCTCTTTGATAAGAGATCAAACAAAGGGGTGTGTCCCCCTCCAGAAGCTACCCTTCTTGACAAACTGGTCTTCGATACCTTTCAGAATCTCACCAAACTCCCAAAATGAAAAGAGCACAAGGTTGGTCGCATTCAACTTAAATGCTTTTATTGACAATGTCTTTGAACAATAAGCAAACAATGCTTAAATTTTTCATTCAAATTTCACTTTCCACATGTCAAAAGACTTCAAGGTAGAAAAAAATAAAATAAAAATATAAATATCTGAGAATCCATCTTAATAAATAAATTAAAAACACAATAAAACGTTTTCATGGAAAACTGTTAATGTCAGAACAATCATTCCACCTCAACAATGCATGATCAGTAACATTACAATGAACATTGATGTTGAAGAAAAACTACAGTACATGGATATAAGCTAGTTACTTCTATCTACCAGAAAATAAAGTCATATCTTTTTCTTAGTTTAATATTGGTCATTGCTACTCAGAACACACTATTGCCAGGAACACAGTAGTTATTGTTAAAATCAGCTGCACTAGATACAATTTGAGAATATCCAGCACCAGGTTAATTCCAATAACGAACCCAATAGATTAGTTAATGCTATGAGAAGACTAAAGAGAAAAAAGAGGCGCAGACCCAGGCCTGGCTCCACATGCTACTAACTACCAGCTCTC
Organism: Pipistrellus kuhlii; assembly: GCF_014108245.1. Lineage (NCBI taxonomy): Eukaryota > Metazoa > Chordata > Mammalia > Chiroptera > Vespertilionidae > Pipistrellus > Pipistrellus kuhlii. Next base: position 11,493,398 of record NW_023425404.1, read on the forward strand.
AGATGTGTCGCTGGGAACAATACACACTCCATGCGTTTTTGCTACATCTCCGAAAGAGGTAAAGACTTTGAGTCCACCCGCGGATGCTTTCAAGTCCTTTGAGGCCCACAGCCCGGTGTGTGTCACGCACAGAAAAGGTCCTCCCTAGGTCTACGGGAACCCTCGAGGGAAGATGTTTCTCCTCTCTGCAACGCACCAGCTCAGGACAGTGGGCACTGGCGTGTGCCCACTGCCTCCCCTTCCTCGCCTGCTCACAGGGCCAGCAGCGTGGGCGAGCTGAGCGAATCAGAGGAGGGCTCGTTGCTGCTGCTGCCCTTGCGGTGGGCAGCTGCACAGCTGGGGAAGGAGTCAGCCTCGGGGTAGTTGAAGACAAAGGAAGACGTGTAGGTAGTGCAGCTGGGAGTGCAGGTGACCACCGGGGTGCACAGGGGCTCCAGCTCTGCGGCCAAGGGCCCCATCCCCAGGGAGCCACCGTGCAGGGGCTCCCAGTCTGCTGCATAGAAGGAGCCAGACAGGTCCATGTCTGGCACAGAGCGGGAGGTCTCCGAGCCGCTGGGCCTGGACGATGCCGGGAACAGGAAGTCATCAAAAGGCTCAGCCTTCAGCTCCACGCTGCTCATGTTTTGCATGTTTTTGACGGGCTCCACTGCAGGCTTGGGCTCAGGGTCATTGAGGAGGGGCAAGGCGAAGGCCTCCTCAGACTCAGGGGTGGTGGCCTCAGGCAGGCCTCCATTCAGATCCAGGGGAGCCCCAGGCATCTCTTCCGGGAAGCTCAGGTCATGGGGGATCTTGCAGGCAGGCCGGTGAGCTGCCAGGATGAACTCTAGTTTCTCCTTCTCCTTCAGCAGATTGGCAATCTCGGTCTGCAAAGCAGACTTCTCGTCCTCTAGTTGGTCTGTCTCCTGCACACAGAGGAATAAAGTCAACGCATGAGACCACTGTCTTGCTCAAGGACACTGCCCCCTTGATGCCCAGTTCTCCCAACTTTCCCCTTTAAAGTTTTGAAAAGGAGCAGCCCATTGCTGTCTACCTACCGCTTGGAGTGTGTCAGTCAGCTCCCTCCTGCGATTCCGGCATTTGGCTGCAGCCATCTTATTCCTTTCCCTTCGGATGCGCCTTTTCTCTTCTTCTTCTGGGGACAACTGGAAGGAAAAAGGACCCACAGTCAGTAACAGCGTCTGCCAGGAGCTCCATTCGCCTGCCCCAGTGAAGCTGGCTCCCGCAGCTTTTCCCTCCTTCCTGACACCTCGTCTGTGAAGCCACTTCTTTCTAACCTGCGCTTTCAGGCTGGCTGTGACTTGCATTTCAAATAAGACGCTGGGCAAGAGCGTGAAGAAGAGCCCAGTGACGGGGACCTCTTAGGGAAGGAACTAGTAGGGTCTATCAGAGCCTGGCTCCAGATGGAGTGGGCTTGGAGCCAGAGTTCCCCGTTCAGGATGTGTAGTCAGTTCCTTCATCGACTTCACCCTACCCACTGTGCTCTCCGTCTACACCAGTGCGGGGGGGTGGGGGGGGGACCCTCCCCCACCCCATACCCCTAAAACACAGAGAAGGTGCGGAAGGACTCACCTGTTCCACCTTGCCCCTCCTGCCAATGCTCTGAGCTCTGCCTCCTGTCACAGCCTTCATGACCCCGGCCCTGGAGTAAGCCCCGGCCGAGGGGGCGGGGACCCCGTAGGGGTGGTGGGCTCTGGTCTGGGATGGAGCCACCGAGGAGACGAGAGCGGGCTGCACCAGCCACTGCAGGTCCGGGCTGGTGGAGATGGCAGTCACAGTCGGGATGAAGTTGGCACTGGAGGACCCCAGATCCGTGCAAAAGTCCTAGAACAAAGCAGAGAGGAGAAGCTGCGGTGAGCGAGTGAGCAGGTTGGGAACGCAGGTGAGGTGAGTGTCCCAGTGCCGCATGCAGCTGGGGGGGGGGGGGGGGGGGGGATGGTCCTGCCGGGGACTGCGCCTGTCTTTTTATATTCCCCTCATCCTGGATGAAAGGTCTTTCCCTTTCCTCCAAGAATCCTGGGGCAGCAGCGCAGTGTCTTCCTCCGACATCCCGCTGCTGCGTTCCCGTTATCCCGTCAGCATCACTCGCTTGAAAGGGGGTTTGTTATAAATATCCCTGACGTCTGCGCTGACGCAGGCGCCGCGCCGGAGTCTCCTGAATGAACTCGCTTTTTATCAATGAAACTGCCTTACACACCCGCCTGCTGCGCCCTCCTTCCCGCCGCTGCTTCAGGCTGGGAGCGGAGGGAAGGGGGTGGGGGTGCCGCTTTTGGCCGCCTCCCTGGAGGAGTCAGGCTCTGGCTAGCCTGTCCTTGCTTGGGACAAGTGTGCCCCAGCTGGTATCAGAGACCCGGCAGCGAGCGCGGGCAGGGGGCGGATCAGGAGGAGCCCGCCGCGGGAAAGCAGAGCCAGTTCCAACTTTGAAAAGCGCGTGTGCGCTCCCAACAAGTCTGGGGCTCCCCACACAGGGCTGCTCCAGCCCGGGGCAGCCTCCCTTTCCCGGCCCAAAAAGGAGTCCCCGATTAAAAAAGGAGTCCCCTACTCATCTTACTCAGCTTCCCGTCCGGTGTCTCCTCTCCGGTGACCCCGAATCCCCATCCCCGTCCCCGTCCCCGTCCCCGCGGCGGCGCGGGGCCAGCCTTACCTGCGCGTTGACAGGAGAGCCCATGCTGGAGAAGGAGTCGGCCGGCGAGTGGTAGTAAGAGAGGCTGTCCCCGGCCGGGGAGGCGCTGCTACAGCGGGACGAGGACGCCTCGTAGTCCGCATTGAAGCCTGAGAACATCATGGTCGCGGTGGGTCAAAGCGAAGGGCTGGGGGGGCAAAGGCAGAGGCAGGCAGCAGCTTTTGGGGGCAGAGCTGGGTGGGGAGCGCGGTCACTTGCTCTCTTGCTGCGCCGCCGCCGCTGACTCTGTGTCCACTCCTCGGCTGCTCGCTGCAGATGCGGTTGGAGTACGAGGAGCCGCAGCATTTATGAGATTTTATGAATGAGTCGATGACGTCACGGCGCAACCACCGCCGCGCCGGAGGGGTGGCGCCAGAGCCCGACCGGCCCCGCCGCCTCCCCGGTGCCCCTGCCGCTTGCGCAGCTCCCTTTCCGGTCCCCGGCCTCGTTGCGTCTCCTTATTTTATTATTGTTTAGCCATCTGGGCGTTGGGGTCCCTGAGAGCACCCCCTAGGATGGGGGGCTTGCAGGGACGGCTCCCCCCGCGGCCGCAGGGACCGGCCGTGGAAACCTGCTGACGCAGATGTCCTAATATGGACATCCTGTGAAAGGGGAGGAGGGAGGGACTGACGGGAACTGCTCGCGGCTGCAGCCAACAACTGGGGTGCAGCGCGGGGGGAGGGAGGCGGGAGCTGCAGCCGGGGGAAGGGAGGGGAGGCGGGAAAGGCACAATACCGGCGAAGAACATTCTCGTCCCGGTTCTATGGGAACCCTTGTTCCCGCCGCAGGGGGATGGGGCGGGGACGCCTTCTTACCGGTATACTGTAACCCAGGAGCAGTTCTGAGCTAGGGGAAAGGTATAGGAGAAACAGGTATACCGCCCCAGGGAGGGTATGCAAGCCTCCGCCCGGGAAGTCAGGCGCCTCAATCTACCCCCATTCCCAATTCTAGCAAATTCTGTGCAAACGGTACACCCCTCCCTCCCCCTTGTCTCAAGCCCCCAAGCTCCAGCAAAATACTGGGGCTGTTACTGCGTTGGGAAGCAAAAAGTAGGGGAATCCGAAATAAAAGGATAGCCGACTTCGTCTTCGAAGCTAAGGATTTTAGTTGTATTATTATTTTGCTGTTTTTAAGGGGAAAGGCGCTTTTTTTTTTCTTCTCAGTCCTGTATGGGTATGTTCCTGTTACTGTCAGACCCCTGAGACATTAAACATTAGGCAGAATCTCCACGCAAGGATGTCTGGAGGGTTCCACTGCCCGGTACTGAGAAGAGGCCTGGGCCGTAGGATGGGGATGGGGGGGGGGGGGGGAGGGTTTGTAGACAAGGTCGTCAGTTTGCTATTGGGGGATCGACAGTCTGAACGGGAGGGGGGGGGCGGAGGCGGGGAAAGAGTGGAGGTGATTCAGTCCCCCAGGAAACTCGGTGATTTTCACGCAGCGGGTGATTTTCCATCGAGGCTTGGAGCGGGGAGGACTGGGATCGGCGAAAGGACCTCTCCGCCCAGCAGCGCTCCGGCGCTGGGACCCCAGGTGCGGCTCCGGGGCTCGGGAGCTGCAAGGTGCTCCAGAGCGCCTAGCGCCCCGGGATGCCCCCAGCCTCCCGGTGCCGCTGCAAAGGACAGCGGGGTCACACTGCCCCGGCTGGTTCCCAGGACCGGCCACCTCCAGGGGGGAAGCCCTTTGTCTGCCCCCTCCCTCCCCATCCGCCCCCACCTTCTTGGGGCCAGGAGGTCACGGTGGGCACCTGAGAGGTGGCGGGCGGGGCTGGCAGGGGCGGATCCTGCAGGGCGAACTGGGAGTGGGGCGGCCGGCCGGCCTCCCGCCGCCGCACCCGGAGCCGGGCGATCCTGCTATAGATAGTAACAGGGAAGCTGCTGTTTACAGCAACACTGCGCCGCCAGGGCCGTCTCCAGGCGACGCCGCGCGGCCGGCCGGGTGCGCCGCCGTCCAGGCGGGGCCGCCCTCCCTGCTCGCTCCCCCGCCCGGGGCCTCGGCCTGCCCGGCCCCGCCGCCGCCGCCGCCGCTCCCGCCGCCGCCTGACATCACCCTCCCGGCCCGGCCCGTGGGCTGAGCGCGGCTCGAGCGCGGCGGTGCGCTAACCTCCGTTCTTAGAGATGCCAGCCCGGCGGGATCAGGGAGGGCAGCGGGGAGGCGGGGATCCGTGGAACTGGGCCACTTGCTATTTTTTGCATTCCCTGTCACCGGCGGAGGTGAGAACAGAATTTCATCATTCTATGTCACTGGTTTGTGTTGGTGGGAATTTAGGCGCTTTATTTCTTCTCCCTTCAAAACTGGGAGAGAAAAGAGGGGGGAAAAACAACAACAACAACACATAAAACAGACAGACTTCTTGGAGCAAGCTGCTCTGAATCCTAAAGTAATTCTGCGGGCCTTCGGTTCTCCTAAATCATCTAGTCAGGCTGGATCACTATCTTGGATTACTTAATTTCCCGAAAAGTTGATGAAGGCAGCTCCATGTCTCTCTCTCATTAGCGTTGGACAAAGTAGGTCAAGCTTTGGATTCCTGGGTCTGGCCTTGCATTCCACTCATAACTGGATCTCGTGGGGCCTTTTCAGGGAAAGCCTAGAATGATTTCATTTACTTCCCCTCCAGACTCTTGAATCCTCTCAGGCCAACACCAAAAGGATGCGTCAAAATTTTATATCCAGGATTTATCTCATACGTGACTTATCCTGCCTGTGCCAATAAAAAAGGGAAAAGGGTCCTTGGATAAACATGTCGCCTCTGGATAGCTTAACTTTTTCCTTCCTGGCACCGTTATGACCAGAGAGTCAGAGACAATAAATCATCCTCTGGAAACTGGATCATGAATCCATCCATGAATATATTCATTCATTTATTTATTGAACACAGACCTATTGAGAGCCACCTGTGGCGGGGCCCGGTGCCAGGGCTGGCACTCGCTGAAATGAACAAGGTGGACCTATTCCTGCCCTCAGAGAGATCCCAGCCTCCTGGAGAAGGCCAACAGGTCTGTAAAGAATGGCAGGGCAGCGGTACATGGTTTGACAGAGTGGAGAACAGGGTGCTGCGGAGCACAGAAGGGGGAGTGAAGACAGGTATCTGGGAAGTGACTGCAGTACAGAGATGGGAGCTGGGACCTCTGTCCTCTGCGAAACAGCACGATAAAGACTGACACGCCGGAGCACCTACCTAGGGAAACAAGTGCTCAGTGCCAGTCGTATCAGATGATTCCATCACAAGCTTCCTCTACCATCACTCTGACATACTCTCACACGTCACAATCTACTCCTGGTATCTATTTCAGGACTGTAAAATCACATCTTTCATGCGGAGCTCACATGATGTAGCCTTAAAATAAAGAGAAATCAGAACCAACGTGTGGAATTATCTTGGCCATCTGCAAAGGTCAGGGGTGACTTTGAGACAGATGCGCATGTGCCTCTGTGAGCACAGTGCTGCCGTCCAGCAGGGCAGCGGTTCCACGTTCTGTTCAAGGCTGAGCGTACAAAACCCACACTCACGTAGTTTGTGATCTGGGTGCTGAGTTCCTTCCTCCTCTTTGGACATCCAAGAGTGGAAAGGAGGGTAGAACCGCAGATCTGATTTCCAGCCCAAGCTGCAAGCAATTTTCTTTCTCCTCAGCAGTGGTTCCTTATCAGATAGGGACTTGCCCAACTTTGCAGTCTCTGGCACCTGAACTAAGAGACCTGACCCACATTGACCATGTATTCAGCACCTCTGGAATTCAGTGCGCATGGTTCAGCTTGGCCTTATTGCAACATTAAGTGAAAGGCTGCCGTCTGTGCCGCCTACGTAAATGCTGCCACACACAACCCATCCCCGGCATGCAGAAGTAGTTATTTATTTGGGGAAGTGCGGTCTAGTGGTGAAGGGTTGTGGTCAGAGCACGGGACCAGAAGCCAGGAAGATGCATGTAGCAAAGGCAACTCCTTCAGGGACTTGGTGGGGAGGGGGTTGCTTCTTAGTTTAGCATCTCCATGCTCTTGCCCTTGTCTTTTTCATGTATCGACAGTCCCTTAGCACCTAGCACAGGGCCTGGCCCAAAACAGGTGTTCCTTAAGTATCTGCTGATGGATGAATGCCATCATCCAAGCAGGTGGAATATATATTACTGTCCTTTATGCGTATTTAGAAATCAAATAGATAATGTTCTTTAATCTTTGGGAAGTCTGAACAAGCTGAGTCTGTTGTTTTTGAGTATGAATAGGCAAAAATTGGAAAAAGAGAAATTAACAAGATGCTAGGGCTATTTTTAGCTGTTGCAACCTTTGTGTATAAAGAACACCCCCAGTGATCCGTGATAGAACATCCAACTTGCCCTTGTGAGTTAGCCCCGCACATAAATGCTACATTGTCTGCAGTGATAATGACCTTGTTACCACCACCCTCTGATCTTTTCATTCTAAATGTCTGGCCCAAAAGGGGGAGAAGCATTCCACAATTTCTGTAGGACTCACACACATGTGAGCCCAATTAAGGGTCTTGGGGGTCAAGGTTACTCACCCTATGGCTCAGACAGCAAATAAAAAGACTGCCTCTGTTTTAAAAGAGCGGAGGCAGGATGAACAGCACCATCACCACACACACAGCCCCCACTACCATCAGCGCTACTAATTAGTACTAGGGATTTAGCCTCTTTGAGAAAAACTGTTTTCATTCGGAACAACTCCTGGCTTTGTGACAGGAGATGATGATTCAATGGGATCCCCGTCCTGCTGCTGATGCCAGCATTCAAACAAAGCTCTGTGTGGTCCCCAGGACACGCTCCATCTGGAGCTGATGAGACCGGAGAACAGCTATGGTGTCTAAGAAGGACACAGTTCAACCCTAACTGGGGCACCCTTCACCTCCACCAGCAGCACGGGACCCTCACTCTGCTGGCCATGCCGAACTTGGCTACAGAAACCAGAGCTCCCCGTTGACAGCCAAAGTTTTCTCCAGGCTGTCAGCAACTCAGGTGTCCCGAGCTGCACTTCCAAGGCTTTGGTGGACTTAGCTGCTGGAATCCCAAAGGAACTCTCTCTACGTCACCAAACCTATAGGACAGCACACCCCGACTAGAAACCTCACCTGCAGGCTCCCATCCACAGTCAGCAAGGGTGGGGCGGGAATGGGGGTGACGACGAAGATGGCCTGGCTCATGACGTGCACCAGAGTGTTAGGACACCTCAAGCATAGTTTATACCAGTTTATCCACTGCCTTACTCAACAAGAAAGGTCTTTCAAAGAGGCATTAGTTATTGTAACACCCAACACACACACACACACACACACACACACACACACACACACACACACCTCCTTTCCTAAGCAGGGAAAATCCCGACCAGTCAGTTAGGCTGCCTTCTGACCTACAGAGCATAGTTTCATCCTGAGATGTGAGCACTTTTTGTCTCGGTTCACCACTTGATTGTGTTCTACAAGCGAACTTCCATTGCAACTCCCTGCTGAGGTTTGGTTTCCTCCACTGACGTTTTACCTGGAGTGTCAATGAGTTGCAGGTCACTTGTGAAAATCCCCAAAATGACTTCATGAAGAATTCAGACTTGGACCCAAGGAGATGGTGAAGTAATCAGTTAATACAGGGACAGATCGAACATTGACAGTCTCCTCTTCCACTTAGTGGGGTTCTGAATTAAATCATAAAACTAAACACTAAATCATAAATGCCTCCAAACCTTTTAGTGGCTAATACACAGAATTATGGTGAGGGGGGGGGAGGTAATCTGTCTTTCTTATGAGGTCTACCAAGTCTGGGTGACCCCAGGTCCTGCCTAGACCTCCAATCTCATCCTGAACCACTCCACTTTCTCCTTTTTCACTCTACTTCACCCACACTGGCCTTCTGTCTGTCCCTCAAATATGCCAAGTTGGCTCTGTAGCTGAGCCCTTGTACCCACTGTTTCCTCTTTCCCCCAGATCTTGACATGTTGATTCTTCTTCATGACCAATATCTGCTCAAATAGCGCCTTTTCCCAGAAGCCTGTGCTGTCCCTCCTTCTCCAATGTTGCATCCCTTCTCCTTGCCCCTCAGTCACTTTCAGTCACACTACCTGGTCTTATTTTCTGTCTAGTGCTTATCACTATGTTACCCTGTTTGTTAATGTAGAGACTTCCTACTGTATTGTCTTCCTCTTCTAAACCTTAAGCTCCACAAAGGTAGGGATCTTACCTGAAGATTCAGCAGGCATCTATCCTTGGTGCCTCGTTTCTGGACACTAGTAAGCATCCCATAAGTATGTGTGGAATGAAGAGATGTTAAACAGAAAGCTCCTCAGCTCTTGTCCAGGCTGAGAAGGCAGCATGGATTCCCTTTCTCGATAAAGGGACTTGATGGGTGACTTCTTACCTGTACCCTCCTCAGGGGAAAGGAACAAAAATCCTGATCAGAACCTTTCTCTCTCTTTTTAAATCAGACAGGATAATTTAGATGCTTATAAACCAAGGACTGCACCCATCCTTAGAACTCTAGATCCATTCTATCTAGATCCATCATATCTGCACCAAGAGGATATCAGTGCTTAGTTTAAATAATAGATTTTTAAATTTTATTTTTAAAGAGACAGTAAGGTAGAGAGAGAGAAAACAACAACAACAACAACACAATTTGTTTTTCCACTTATTTATGCGTTCATTCATTGATTGACTCTTGTGTGTGCTCTGACCAGGATCGAACCCACAACCTTGGTGTATCAGAGTTACCCAGACAGGGCTGAGTGCTGAAGTTTTAAATCTGCAATCACTCTGATCAGAAGCTAATAGCCCAATAAGAAATTTCATCTCGCTGAAACCGGTTTGGCTCAGTGGTAGAGCGTCGGTCTGCAGACTGAAAGGTCCTAGGTTTGATTCCGGTCAAGGGCATGTACATTGGTTGCGGGCACATCCCCGGTAGGGGGCGTGCAAGAGGCAACTGGTCGATGTTTCTCTCTCATCGACGTTTCTAGCTCTCTATCTCTCTCCCTTCCTCTCTGTAAAAAAATCAATAAAATATATTAAAAAAAAAAAAAGAAAGAAAGAAATTTCATCTCGAGCGGTTATATCCCAGATCCTTTCTTTTCCACAAGCAGCCTGATCCCATAGTGACTTTTTAGAAAAGATTTGGGCGTAAAAATAAAAAGCTAACCAACTTTTTTCAACCAAGTTTAAAAGTGCCGAGAGTCGGGCCATAATAAAACTTCCATGGCCCCAATCCTAAAATGATGATGGTACCCTCCCAAGCAATTCTCAATATTAAATTGTAAAATAAATATTTATTTAAAAAAACTAAAACTTACAAGTATGATGAAATGATGCCAGGATGTAAATTCCAGGCGGGAGAGGGAAATTGCTGTTTCCCCAGTGCCAAAAACAGGGCCTGGCTCAGCAGCAAGCACTCAGTAAAGGGGGAAATGGACACAGCTTTTCTAACTCTGCCCTGAATGCTTCTTTGACTATCCCATCCCCTCCCCAGCACGTGCTTGCTTGGCTTCTTGGGCAAACCAGCCATGATTGTTCATATGGATGGGGCCAGGTTGGCATTCATTGATTGTTTGATTTACACAGAACAGAAGGACTGGTCTGCAAACTGTGGCTCAGGAGCCACGTGAGGTTCTTAGGCTTCTTGAGTGTGGCTCTTGCACAAAATACCACAGTCTGGGAGAGTCTATTTTAAAGAAATGGCATTAGAAGAAGTTTAAGTTTAAAAATTTGGCTCTCAAAAGAAATGTCAACCATTGTACTGTTATTTGGCTCTGCTGACTAATGAGTTTGCCGACCATTGGACTGGGGCATCACAGGATCACCTGACACCTCGATGCATTGGCTGCATCAGCCTTATGTGCCCAGGTCAGATTGCTTAGCACGGAGGGAGGGAGAGGATCAGTCCATAGGATTCTTCATTGGAATCATTTGGCAGAACCGTTCTATTCCTTTCTCCAGGTTAATCAAGTGGTTTGGGATATTTAAGTCTTGGGCTACCTGAGCGTGGAGAATCTGCTTCCCCTAGTCTCTGCTGGCCGTGAAGAGGAACCGTCCCAGCAGGTGGAGATTGGGGAGTTGGTCTTTTGCCATCGGAGGCAGGTTTATTCGAACCTGGGGCTCCATCCAGCTGGTGTCTGTCTGAGCTTGGAACTTGGAAAAGAGTGAAGCAAGGGGTTGTGAAACAGGCTGGGAAAATAGAGAAAAATCTGATCTTCAAACAGCACTTCTCTCCTTGGCCTGCCAAAACAACAGGCTCACCAAACAACACCTTCCAGCCACGGGGAGCATTTTGACACTCCCTACCTATTTCTGGCCTGTATGGCAAAATGACCAAGATAAGTGCATAAAGAATAATAATGGAGAAAACCAAAGAGCTTCAAATTAAATGGTTTTAGATCGCATGTGCGGATAAGAGCAGCCCTGCAGTGGTTAAGTCACACATCTGGTGTGAGATTAATTTTGTTGTGTTCTTATCAGACATCTTGCTTTCATTTTTCCATTTGGTGTCAGAATTCCCTCCGGGGAAGAAAGAGGTGTCACATGCTTCAAGTTATTATTACCTTGCATAAGAGCGAGGAAAAACAGTTACCTACATGCACTAGGCCCTAGTGACTAGGGCATGGGCTCTACAAAGTTAATTCTTTCTCAACTCAAATTATACAATCAATTACTTTGTTCTTTTTTTCTGCATTCAATGCCTTTATTGAGCACCTACTATGTGCCACTGGACTCAGTAGTAAACAGACAAGCTTCCTGCAGACATGAGGCTCACAACGAGTAATTAAAATGGAGGCATATGTTGTGAGTGGCTGTGTTGCTACTTTGAATTGAGGGAAAGGAGGTGACATTTGTCAAGAGAATTGAATGACAAGAAGGAACCCACCGTGGAAGGATGGGGAGCAAAGCATTCTGAGCAGAGAAAGTGTGAAGTTAAATACTGAGAAACAACTTATTTTTCCCTACCTCTGAACCCAGCAAATCTTCTGTCTTTGTAAGGTGCACCACAAGCCCTACTGTCTAAGTTATCAACAAACCATCTCTCCCTCCTCCAGACCATAACGGACTTTGTGATCAGTGCTACTAAACTGGGAAATGTCCCAGCTCTTCCCAGTTTAGTTTCTTTCTTAGCTGCCACTACACTTCAAATAGGACATGGATGGATTCTATTTCATTCTCACCCCAAAACCACCCCTATGGATCCTATGGAGGGCTTCCCACTAAAATCAATGGTTAATAAGATCTCTCTTAAGAGTCTTAAATGAAAGCACTGACAAATATATGTAAATTGCCCTAAACCACGCTTTGAGACCTTCCAGGGCCCTTTTCAAAGGAATTGGAAAACAAGCGCATTCCATTTTGCCTTTTGTTAGAGAGCTATTGACAACAAACGGCTCAGCTTAGAATCTGTGCAGTAAAACAGCAGAACACAGAACAAGCAACGCTTTCTCACCCAGCCACCACTCCCCTGGGTGCTGCTCATCCTGACACAGGGTTTCAGCACGTATACTTGGGAAGTTTATGGGGAACTAAACTCTCCAAGTATTTGTTTCTTGGATTCTTTGTTATTTTGACTGTAGGGAGACTACTTCACAATCCATCATTAGAATCCGCCCATCTTCAGTTTCTGTAAACATGATGTCTTCACAGAACTATGTGAATTATTTCATGGCTGGACTATGAACCAGGTTGTGAAAAACTTGCTAATAGGTCTTACATAAGACCATTAAAGCTTAAAAGAGAGTAAAATGCAGCAGTCAAGGGAAAAGTGGCTAAAGGATTATGGATGGGTGTGTTGGGGGAAAGAACTACCCTCAGAAATTGATTATTCAGCCCAGGCTCGCTTATTGAAATCCAGCAGCAAATGTATGCTGACACATTCCTGGGGGCACGAGGGTGACTTTCATTACAGCAAGTGAAAGAAGCTGAGTTCAGTTCCCAGAGGTCATTCTCATCATATTTGATACTAATTGTTCCAAGCAATGAAGACCAAGGGAGGCTGAGGCCGTGACTGGCAACTGTCAGTTAATTCCTGGGGAAGAACAAACTAGAGGCAACCGCTGTCATGCGTTCTGGAGCCGAGGACTAAATTCAGTCTGGTTGCAAAATCCAGTCTGATGCAGGAACTCTCTCCCATCTTTGGCAGTTCCAGCCTCTGCAGCCTTTGAGGAAAGGCGCTGTAACATGGAAAGACGAATTCAATATGTGAGTAGTATTGCACATATGGTCTCTACTCCCACCTCCTCAGCGAAGCCTACTCTTACCCAGGTCTCAAGCTTAAAATGTCCTAGAGGACTTCTCTGAGCCGAATTAGGAAGTCCTCCTTCCACCCTAGCTTTGCATTTATGGCACATAAGCACCCACTGTCTGTACTAGTATTTATTTAGAAAATAATCGGGCTAGCATCCAAAAGATAAGTTCCCCAAGGATAGGAATCTTTGTTTTGTTCATTCTTGGACCCCTCCTCTCCCCCCAGCACCTAGAGAAGGCCTGATATGAGTAGCTGTTAATTGTTGATGGAATTTGTTTGGTGTCTATCTCTTCATGCCAGAAAGGCAGAAACCTTGCCTATTTCACTCATCCTAGATTTTCTAGCCTCTAATATAGTATCTGGTCACATGCTATCTACTCAGAAATATTTCTTAAATGAATGGAAATACAACAGCTAATATTTATTGAGTGCTGGCTCAAGGCTTATGCTGAGTGCTTTAGAGATATTGTTCAGTTATTTAATATTCAATGATATGGGTATAGTATTATGCCATTGTGGTTGAATAGGTTCAATAAAAATTAAAATAAAAATCCTATAACGCTCTAATCTACAGTGGACTAGTGAGCTAAATTTTCTTTCCAGGTAGTAGGTAGTACCCTGGTGACTTTCCTGAAATAAATAAATGAATTTATTTCCCTAGGTTTTCACTAGAGAGTGACTGATGAGAGAGAAGCTCAGTCTCATGGGTCTTAAATATGCTTATATTGCTTAGAATTAAATTATAGCCTTAGTTTGGAGAGCAAAAATATATATGAGATGATTGATAGGTAGGTAGGTAGGTAGGTAGATAAATAGATAGATAGATAGACATGAATGTTATACTGGTTGCATTGGGTTCATATACAAAACATATTGAGCATTTCCAGTTCTATCAGAGGGAACTGGAAGCAGGAAAAGACATATCAGCCAGTTCTTGCCCAAGATGCTGGTTAAACTGGCTCTGCCTGTGTCTCTTGCACCTGCCTGGGACACCAGTTGAAGGCAAGTTAGTTCCCTCCTCTGGGAACCGTTCCAGTCTCCCCTGTTCAGCCCCATCTGATCTGGCTGAACCAGGCATAGAGCAGCCAATAATCTCACTTTCCCAGGTAAAACTGGAAGTGTTTGAGCAGGCGGCGCATGCTCCAAGCAAGAATTAGACCAATGGGAAACAGTTCCAAGGGAATTACTCAAAATATTATATTTCCACCACCAGGAACCCATCCTGGTGAGATTATGTTATTTCCTTTACCAAATAAATTGACCCGAAGTGCTAAGTTTAACAAGTGATCAGTTTGATTAAGGCAGAAAGGGCCTGTACGTGTGTGTGCATCGAGCACGTATTAATTTTTGTTAGACTTGGATCTCTTCTTGATTTCTCCATGTGCCTTTTAAAATATACATATTTTTATTGATTTCAGAGAGGAAGCAAGAGGGAAAGAGAGACAGAAACATCAAAGATGAGAGAGAATCACTGATCGGCTACCTCCTGCATGCCCCACACTGGGGATCGAGCCCATTATCCAGGCATGTGTCCTGACTGGGAGTCAAACTGTGACCTCCTGGTTCATAGGTCAATGCTCAACCCTGAGCCATGCCAGCTAAGCTCTCCGTGTGCTCTTCACCATTGTCAACACTATACACGGGGAATGAAGAAGTTATAGAACAGTCAAAGGAAGATAGGAAAAATCAAAACAAAATGGAGTTTTCACAAAACTACATATATTCAATTTTAAAAGCCTATCCTTTCGTCTTAGATCATATCCTCTTAACTTTTTAAAAATACCTTCTCATTTATATATATATATATATATATATATATATATATATATATATATTGTATTTTTTTAAATTTATATATATTGTATATTTTTTAATTTATTTCAGAGAAGAAGGGAGAGGGATAAAGAGATAGAAACATTAATGATGAGAGAGAATCATTGATTGGCTGCCTCCTGCATGCCCCACACTGGGGATTGAGCCCACAATCCAGGCATGTGCCCTGACCAGGAATAATTCTCTCTCATCGTTAATAATATATATTAAAAAAAAAAAAAGACCTGAAAAGAGTGGCAAATGCTTACTCCAAAGGCATATATTGCTGACAACAGAATTTTAGGGACAGTGAGGAAGCACACCAAGATATAGAATGTATCGAATCCTAGGTGGGCATTCATTTAGCCTGTCTATAAATTACGCCCCTCGTGGCGGGGTGACTCAGTTGGTTAAAGCATCATACCATATACTGAAAAAGACTGAGGTTCAATTTCAGTCAGGGCACATACCTAGGTTGTGGGTTTTATGTTTGGTTGGGGCACATACAAGAGGCAACTGATGGATGTTTCTCTCTCTCTCTCTCTCTCTCTCTCTCTCTCTCTCTCTCTCTCTCTCTCTCTCTCTTTCCTCTCTCCTCTCTCCTCTCTCCTCTCTCCTCTCTCCTCTCTCCTCTCTCCTCTCTCTCTTTCTCTCTCTCTCTCAAAATCAGTTTTGAAAAACATATCCTTGCCCAGCCAGTACAGTATTGCTCAGTGGTTAAGTGTTAACTCATGAACCAAGAAGTCATAGGTTCAATTCCCAGTCAGGGCACATGCACAGATTGCAGGCTTGATCTCCAGTGAGGGGCATGCAAGAGGCAGCCAATTGATGTTTCTCTCTCATCAATGTTTCTATCTTTCTATCTCTCTATCCCTCTCCTTTTCTTGCTCTCCCAAAGTCAATAAAAACATATTTTTTAAAAACAACAACACATATCCTCAAGTGAAGATTTAAAAAAAGAAGTAACAACCCTCAAGTCTACCTACACATAGTCTCATTTACAGGTCACCTCTTTTTTAAATTTTTTTAAGAGAATTTTTTAAAATATATTTTTTATTGATTTTTTACAGAGAGGGAGAGGGATAGAGAGTTAGAAACATCGATGAGAGAGAATCATCGATCAGCTGCCTCTTGCACACCCCCTACTGAGGATGGAGCCCACAACCCAAGCATGTGCCCTTGACTAGAATCGAACCCAAGACCTTTCAGTCCACAGGCTGACGCTCTATCCATTGAGCCAAACTGGTTTCGGCAGGTCAGGTCACCTCTTCTTATAAAACATTTTTTAACTTGAAAATGCCTTCTGCTTTATGGTTTTCAAAGCCCTTTCATAAGCATTACTTAGCATGACCCTCATAACTGTCCTGAGGGGTAAGTAGGGCAGATAGCAATGCCTTTGCTTATATAACAGGAAAGCCAGAGTTGAGGAGTGTGAGTTGCTGGGCTGAAATCAGTCAACAAATAAAAAGTACTGGTGAGGATGTGAAGAAAAGGGAAACTTGATGCACTGTTGGCAGGATTGTAAATGTAAATTGGTTCAGCCTCTAAGAAAAACAGAAGTTCCTTGAAAATTTAAAAATAGAACTGCTGTAGAACCCAGCAGTTCTACTTCTGGGTATTTACCTGAAGAAATTCAATATACAGATTTAAAAAGATATATGTACCCCTATGTTCACTGCAACATTATTTATGATTGCCAAGATGTGGAAACAACATAGTCATCCACCAAAAGATAAATGGATATTAAGATGTGGTATATAGGTAGAATATCATCAAGAAAAAGAATGAGCCCTAGCAACTTGGCTCAGTGGATAGAGCATTGGCCTGAGGACTGAAAGGACCTGGGTTCAATTCTGGTCAAGGGCACATGCCCAGGTTGCTGGGTCGATCCCCAGTGTGGGGCGTGCAGGAGGCAGCCAATCAATGATTCTCACTCATCACTAATGTTTCTTTCTCTCTCTCCTTCTCCCTTCCTCTCTGAAATCAATAAAAATATATTTTTTTAAAAGGAATGAAATTTTGCGATTTGCAACAACATGGATGAAACTAGAAGATAGTATGTTAATTGAAATGAAGTCAGACAAAGGAAGAAAAACAATATCATAATTTCACTTACATGTTGAATTTAAAAAAACAAATGGACAAACAAAACAGAAACAGACTTTAAAAAACAGACAAACAGAAACAGACTCAGATACAGAGCACAAACTGATGCTTGCCAGAGGGAATGGTGGTAAAGGGACAGGAAATAAGAGATACAAACTTCCTGTTATACATTAAGTAGGTCATGGGGATATAATGCATAGCACAGGGAATATAGTCAATATACAATAATGTAATAACTTTGTACAGTGACAGATGGTTACTAGACCTATCATGGTGATCACAATATAAGGTATATAAAAGTCCAATCACTTTCCTATATGCCTGAGACAAATACAATACTTTATGTCAACTATACCCTAATTTTTTTTAAAGAGCTGAACTCAGTTATAGCTGGGATGTGGAAAAGGTATGGTATGCACTTCCCCCTTAGTAAGTCAGGTAAGTCACTGCTCCTACACCTTCTGGCCTGGACCAAGGCCTCTTTACTGTGAAAACCCGATGGGAGAAGGCTCCATGTCATACTAAGTCAAGGAGGTGTTGGGGGAAATTGAACCCATTAATAATAATCAAGCATTTATATACCAGATGGTATTTCCACAGTATCAACTAATGATTATTACAATCCTCTTAGCAAACATGTGGGGTCATTGAGTTCTCCAGACACCATTTTATAGCTGGGGAAATAGGCTGGGTAGATTAATCGCCTTGTGGTTTGAGGAAATCAGTCGCATAGCAGGATATTAAGGTATCTTAGGTTGAACGTGGTCAGCTAAATGAGTGGCTCAGGCAAACCACAGGGCAGAAAGGGGTCTGTACGTGTGTGTGTGTGTGTGTGTGTGTGTGTGTGTGTGTGTGTGTGTATGCAAACACATATAAAACTAACTGTTTTTAGCACCATCAGAACTATAATCTATTTAGTATTTTCTAAATTAAGAACTCCTTGGGCCACACACATGGCCCAGGACCATGTTTGGGCCATGGTCAAAAGAACAACCAGAAAAAAGAAATTAAGAAAGAAATCTGAGAAATGGAGAAGACAGAAAGCTTTGAAGGTCTTAATGATGTCGTTGGACAGAATCATAAAATCCAGGTCATGTGCTGCAGTCAAATCTAGGCACTTAGAGATGCTGTCATCTTCCATCTTCCTCATCCACACTGAGAAAATTCCCTCAGTCCCCTCTTCCAGCTTCTCAGGTCATCCTCAATGTACAAGGTCAGTATTGCCTCATTATTCCTGTTTCGGTGTAACCCAGATATATTGGCTCTCAGAGACCACGACACTCTGTATTCCTGGAAATGTAAAGAGAGATGATAGAATTAGAAAGGTTTGTTTGATGGTCTGAAAATGACCCTATATCACACTTTCAAATATTCCCTGGCAGTGTAAAGATGGGAGGGAGACTAGCCTGGCAATTTAATATATTTACTGTGACTTAATCAGAATGAAGCTAATTTCGATAAAGAGCTATGCCCTTTGGTCCTATTTGCATTAAGCAGGCTCCCAATTTCATTTATCATCACTCACATCTAAGGAAACTGTAAGCTATGGGGTTGGCCACCGGGTGGGGGAAGGACAGTTAGTTAGTTAGTTAGTTAGTTAGGATATCCAGCAGGGCAGATAAAGGGGAAAGGAGATAGTGGGTAAGATTAGAGCAGAGAGAACAGGTACCCTTCCTTATCAACTCCAATCTATGAAAGTAAGTTTTTAACTTGAGGTTTTCATCAGTGCCTATCTCTCTCTGGGTTTTGAAAACATATTATCAGTTTATCTAAATCTTTTATGATACATTTCAGACTTGTTTGTGCATGAGCTAGTGGAGATTTATTATATTTGACACCAAGATTTTAAGGCATTCTTTTAAGCACAGCTTGTCTGAATCCCCTTAGGCTGCCAGATCACTATCTCTTGCCAGATGTTAACTTGGTTTCACTGATGGGAGCCCAGGATAAGGTCAAAACTTTCTGTAAATATCATTTGTGCCTTGGAATGTTTAACTCCATCAATATATTACTATTATATATGAAGAAATCTGGGGATTTACGACCA
The DNA here is from genome assembly GCF_014108245.1 of Pipistrellus kuhlii. Taxonomy (NCBI): domain Eukaryota; kingdom Metazoa; phylum Chordata; class Mammalia; order Chiroptera; family Vespertilionidae; genus Pipistrellus; species Pipistrellus kuhlii. The sequence goes on from NW_023425404.1 coordinate 11,512,236, forward strand.
GAATTCTCCACAATTCCACCCACATCTCTGTCCTCAATTTATTTCTGTATCTTTTGGAAAAGGCAAATGGCCCCTCTTCTGAATTAAAATAGGCAGAAGAGCAGAAGAGTCCATGAGGGCACAAGTAAAAATACCAACCTATGTTCTTTGGTATCTGCTCAGAACACAAAAAAATCCGGGTATCTCTGGGTGGCAATATGGATAAATGGTGTCATTCAACCGAATTAGAACCAGACAGGGAAGTGTAGCATGAGAATTAGAATTCTGCAGGGGGTAGCTCTGACTCGTGGCAGTGCCAGGTACCAAAGGCCCCCGACTGCGCTTGCGGGCGCAAACAGGTGCAAGTGCGAAGGCAACGCCGCCTCAGAGATAAGGCTTGGAGGGTACGAGCATTTTTGAGGAGTGATGTGGGGTGGGGTCGGGGGCATAACACCACCTATTGGGCCTTGAGGGTCGCCCGGCCTGGGGACCTGGCTCCCACAAGGGACTGGGCCACCATGGGAATATGTCATCTGTTGGACTGCGATCGGCAGGCGCAAGCTGCACGTTCTGCACGTTTTTCTCCAGGATTCCCGTCCTTGGCGACCAAACGAGACCTCAGGCTCCGCGATCGGTTTGAGATACAAACAAGCGGGAGACAAACAACCAAAACAGCAACGCGGCGGCGGAGTGGCGCGGAGAGAGACGAAGCACCGCCTTTTGGAAGCCCTGAGCCAATCAGAAGCCTGTTGCTGGGGTCCGATGTTTGGTCGCCTGACGTTGCCATGGAGACAGGGGAACGTAACACACTAAACACGGGGCGACGTCGAGGTCTATGCATTGTGTCCTTGGAGACGGCGGAGTAAACGTCATCCCGCCTTCCCGCCGCCGCACGCCAGGGGCGGGGGGAGCGACGCAGGCGTTGCTCTCGTCAGGTCACGTGCGGCCAGGCCGGAGCCAGGCCGGGGGGGCGGGGCCTGTCGCCATGGCTGCGGCCGTGGCTGTTGTTGTTTTGGTGCTGGAATTAGAAAGTGCTGAGGCGGCGGTGGAGCCAAAAACCGATTCTGGGACAGCGTCTCCCGCCCCCGGGCCAGAGAGGGTTCCCCAGCCCCTGGAAATCCAGGACACCCCGAGGCTGTCCCGACACGCCTCACTCAGCCCAGGTCCTGAGCCAAGATCGCTGTGCAGCCTGAGACTCCAGACTGAGGGCCAGCCCAGACCACTCCCTCCACCCCTTAGCTGGCCATGATTGTCAGGGTGTCCTCCAGACAGCAGCCCACAGAAGAGCCACTGACTAAACTGCCTTTCCCAGGAGACAGGAACAAAAACCCAGCGCTGAAAACTTTCCCACTGGAGGAGGGAGTTCCAGAGTCAGGAGGCATTGGAAAGTTCATGTTTGTCTTTCATACACGTTTTAAAGGCAGCAGGATGCTGGACATTTATTCCCTAGTCCTTTGCTGAAGGCTGGAGGGAGGGGTGCCTAATAACCCCATTCAAAAACAGTTCTCCAAAGGACAGGACATTTAGTAACACCCCTGAGGCCTGTAATGCTGGGAAATGGGAAGGTCTGGAAACCCTAGGCCAATAAGAGGTGAAGCTTTGATTTGTACACTCTTAATTTCATCTTGACTAGACAAGCCAGGGGGTGGAGGGTGTGAGAAACCTCTGTGTGCCAGCCTCCTTTCTCTTCGCACAGCTCTGGAAACCGTTATAGGAAAGTTGCAGCAACAAAGTGTAAACAAAACCAGATCAGGTAACAGAGGACCGAAGCAAGGATTGAGATGACTATATGAAAGCAACCACCCTGAACGAAATGTAATGCTTGAGTGATAAGGCACAGCTAAGGCACCCAGGACTCTGAATTTTCTCCAGATATAATCTTCCAGCCTGGCTGAATTTAAACCCAACTTAAAAGTTATTTTGGAAGGACAGCAGAGAGGCCATTATTTGCTGAGATTTAAAAAAAAAAAATAAGCTGTTGAGGTGAGTATGTCGTGTTTTTCTGATGGCAGGATTGTATAAAGAAGGATTTTGTTAAAATGAATGGCGCCAGGGATTGGTTGGGATTCCGCATTTACTCCAGCAACGCATACCCAATCCCATTTGTCCATCTTTGACAGATCAGAACCTGAGGTTCCCTTCCTGTTACTCCATGCTAGCCCTCCCTGGGCTCCGGTGGAGGTGTTTTATCACCTGCCCCCAGAGCATATCCGTTCCTTTCAACATTCCCTTGCTCCATCCTCTGACCTACCTATTACTCACTTCCCTGACACCCTTCTTTAAACAGTTCTCCCTTCACTCGCTTCCCACTGTGCGGCCACTCCCCAGGCTTCTACCCACTAGACTAGCTCTCCCCCAACCCTTGCCTCATCCACCCATCCCCACCATAGTGTTTTTCCTGTCTGGTTCTTACTTAATAAAGCTGAAGTCTTCGTAAATGTTGACTAAACACAGGAGGAAGCGGAACCAAGTCATCTGAATTAAAAAACAAAAAACAAAAAACACTCAGAAAATGGTTTGTGATCCATGCCACCTAACCAAGCACTATGGGATTCTGCTTTTTACAGGACCACAGGCAAGGCAGCGAAATACTAATGCTGACATTTTCAGGGAAGTAGTGATAATTTCTACTTTTTCTATCAACTGATGATCATGTTAGACCCCACAGAAGTGTCAGTTTCACTTCCCCCAGTCCCATAAGGCTGATTGAAAAGAGAGAAACCTCAAGTTCAAATGAATTGGAAGGGTAGATTAGATGGCATCATTTTTGGCATGGGAATGAAGTGGTTTGTGTTTTGTTTCAGATGGGAAAGTAAGTTATTTATTTGGTTTACCCCCAGATACATAAATAACCTATTTTGCCATCTAGGAAAAAAAAAAAAAAAAAGTGGAGCCACAGTCCTTCTTATCTTCCCTACTTTAAACCCAGACATAAGTTAGAATAAGGCAGTTTTGTTTACTGTAAGATTATTTCTCTCTCTCTTAATTTCATCTTGACTAGACAAGATTTTCTAGTTATCAGGCCAATCAGGGACCCAGCAAGCAACTGGCAGAGTGTGGGGGAAGGAAAAACTGAAGACAAAATTTATCTACTCTTTAATGTGCCTGGACTGTATAAAGTGCTCTCATTTATGCTTTCAGATCCTCCCAGCACTTCTGTGAACTAGGTCTACTTTTTAAAAAACATATTTTTTAATTGATTTCAGAGAGGAAGGGAGAGAGAGACAGAGATAGAAACATCAATGATGAGAATCATTGATTGGATACCTTCTGCACACCCTACACTGGGGATTGATAGATCCTCCCTTCCTATCAGGGATTGTGTGGATCGAGCCCACAACCTGGGCATATGCCCTGACTGGAAATGAACCACAACCTTCTAGTTCATAGGTCAGTGCTCAACCACTGAGCCATGCGAGCTGGGATGAACTAGGTCTTCTGACAACCAAAGAAACTGAGGAGTTAGGTAACTTGCCCAGGTTTCCAACCCAGATATCAATTTTCAGAGCTTCTGCTCTTCCTATGTCCCTATGATTAGGTGGAATGCAGGGAAAAAAACAAAAACCTCTACTTGGATCGCTTCACAAGGTTACCTTTCTTTTATTTTTTATCTTTTCATTGTTAACAGTACTACAGATGTCCATTTCCCCTCTTTGCCCCCCCCTCTACTGCCAGTCCCCGCCCCACCGCAGTTTTTCACACCCTAATTGGCTGTGTCCATGGGCTATGCACATGTGCATATATGTTCTTTGGTTACTCTCTTCCCATCCACGGAGTGGCTTTTGCCAAGTTCGTTACAAAGAAAAGGTGGAGGGGAGAGATGGAAGATCTTTTGTGAAATGTGCTAGATCGTCACGAAAAGGTGCTGACACTCAAAGTAAAAAAACATAGATCCATTCCCTGCCTCCTGGAACTAACCTATATTTACCTATTGGCCCCAGATCCCAGAGGCAGAGAGAGACATGCCCCTGAGCACATGCAGCAGAAAGGCCTGGGCGAGTTCTGGGAGAGTCTGACCCGCCCCAGGCCAGGGAGGCTCTCGCTGAGTTCGCAGGCTACCTGGGGAACTCTGCCCAGATTTCTCTGGGCCTGTACTGGGGCCTGGCTCCTCCTCCCCCTCCCTCCTCCCCCTGCCAGACCCTGCAGAGAAGCACGTCCAGCACGAATTCCTCCAAACCTCAACTGCCTTTACAATGTTAATGTGTCTAAAGAGTCCCCTCCTCGACACGCAGCATTAGTCAGGTAGGGTGGGTGGGAAGGGCATTTCCCGGTGAAGGGGAGACCCTCCTCCATTCCAGGCTTGGCAAGCAGCTTCTGGAGAGATCCGTGTGGGTGGCAGTGAGTACAGACAAGCGGGAGGCTTTCTTGCTGGGCAGGAATGCCCACAGGGCCACACCTTCCCCAGCCTTCCAAGCACCCCATCGTGTCTGGACCCGTGGAGGGGGTGGCCGTGCCAGGGAGTGGGTTCGCCTGTGTCTGGCTCCAACAACCGGTTTATTGTGATGATTCTATTTGTGTTCCCTGTGTTCTGTTTGACTTGGCAGCGGGGACGGGAAAGGGCAGCAGGTTCACTCTGGTTTGTACTGGGCGGTTCCCGCAGCCACACCCAGGCATTAAAGCCTGAGGCTTGCACCGGGATGCCTTCACCTGGGAGCCCTCTGAGTGCAGAAGCAAGGTGTGGGAAGTATTTCCTTTGCGTGGGCCGGCCAGGTGTGGCTGGCATTTCACCTATTCCTGTATTACTGACTTCACCCAGATCCAGGTCAAAGGGCAGGCGCAGGAGAGACCTCCAGTCACCCTGGGACCCAGGACCCGGGGACTGTTGATCATGTCCGTTGGGGCTGGATGACACGAAGTCCCTACTACCTGTGGGCACCTTAACTTTTAGATTCAAAGCAAACATCCAAGCTGACAATTGTGTTTTACTTCCAGGAACTCGCGTTCCCAAAGCTGAAATCTAGACTTTCCTAAAGCATCCAAAATAGGACTTCTTTTTATACAAGGCATTCAAAGACAGCAGACTTCAGGGTCAAACAGGCTTAGTCTAGAACTCTGGATTTGCCCCCTATTTATCGGATCCCCTATCTAGAACGAGAGTCTCTGGCACGTGGGAAATAACAGCTAACACTTATGCCACATTCCTGGCTTTGTTCTGAGCATTTTTATGAAAATTCCTTTCAGTTTCCAAACAACCTTCAGAGGTGAGGTGGTGAGTAATATTATTACCACCCCCTTTTTACAGATGAGAAACAGAGGCCCAGAGAGGTGAAGGCGATTACCAAAGGCCACCCAGCTAAGACAGGGCCAGGATTCCACTGCAGGTCATCTGGCTCTGGAATCCGTGTGCTTCCCCACCGTGTGGAAGTGCCGTTCCTAGAGAGCTCACACAGTACCGGGGCCCTGGAGAGCAGACGTAGAGAGAGTCCCCAATCCCCACCCTGCTTTCCCCACACTTGACTTCTGAGGCTCCCCAGTCAACTTGGAAAGAGCCTTCCTATCTAGCCTAGACACTTGCCCTTGCCCTGGACCCTGGGATGGCCTTTTGTGAATTCAGGCAATTCCCAGGACAAGGTGAGGGTAACACCATGGGCATCCGGCCAGGTCCTAAAACAATGAGCTTCAGAACAATTGGCTTCCATGGGACCCTCACCTGCCGCAGGAACGGGAACAAAGCCTTGCCCGGACGCTATTGGGGCCTGCCTTGAGAAAGCATTCTACTGGGCAGGGCAGTGTGTGCCTCTCCATGTTCCTTCACATTCTAGGGGCTGGCAGCACCAGGCTGGGGTGCAGGGAGTCACCATGCATGCCCAGCAGGCCAGGGCACAGAGCCCTTCCCTGAAGAAAGTGGCCCTGACCTAGACAGCCAGGTGATGAAACCATTTCCGCTTGCAGAGAGGCTCACAGGGCCTGGCAAGGCCACAGGCTTGTTCAGCCGGCCGCTCCCTACCGGATGTGACAATGTACACTGTGGGCTTGAGACAGTTAGGATTACTTCTTAAATGGAGGCAAGGTGTAGATAATTACCATCGCCCACGTTTACTGAGTGCTTGACATGCTTTATGTGGTTGATACGGGTTCGTGTATTTAATCCTTAAAACAACACTATGACATGGGTTCCGTGATTATCCTCATTTGACATTTAAAAAACATGGAGGCAGAGACGTTGACTTACCCGAGTCTGCGCAGGCAATAAGTGGAATTCAAACCCAGGACTGGCTGACTTCTGAGACCGTGATCTTAACTATCCAAAGCAAAGGGGAGGCCTTTCCCTCAGGGTCGGTGGAGACGGGACCGGGGAGGAGTCTTGAGGCATTGCCATATTGAACTGGTGGCAGGGTGGGGGTGGGAAGAACAAGGCTCCAAAGCCCAGTTTTTTGGAGATCCTTAGGACCACTGGATCCATGTCTCCGGAGTGCCATCTGGTTCTCAGGCTCTCACGGGCCACTTTGGAGATCCATGAGCCGAAGATGGCTTCAGCAATGCCCTCAGGCTAACTAGATCCCATACTAAAGTCTAAAATGGGGCTCTTTGGCAGAAACAGGTTTGGCTCAGTGGTAGAGCGTCGGCCTGTGGACTGAAAGGTCCCAGGTTCGATTCCAGTCAAGGGCATGTACGTAGGTTGTGGGCACATCCCCAGTAGGGGGTGTGCAAGAGGCAGCTGGTCAATGTTCTCTCATCGATGTTTCTAGCTCTCTATCTCTCTCCCTTCCTCTCTGTAAAAAATCATATTTAAAAATAAATAAATAAATAAATGAAATGGGGCTCTTTGTCTGGATATGCCCTGTCGCTCTGCATTTGGATTCTGCTCTGAGGCTGGGATCGCATCATGCAAGGCCAAAGTCAAAATCCCCAAGGCACCCTTCTATTCCTGGCCCTTTTACAGCACATCCTCTCTCTCTACCTGTTCTCAATAAAACACACACACACACACACACACACACACCTTGGTAGTATTTAACATCACCCATCCTGGAATCAGACTCCCTGGTTTTTAATCCTAGCTATGCCACTCATTTGCAAAGTATTAATCTCCCCAATTAATTACGATATCTGTGCCTCAGTTTTCTTATCTGTAAAATGGGACTAACAATAGTACCTTCCTTAGAGCGTTGCTGGGAGGACAGTGAAATGATGTATGTATATGGCAAGTGCTCAACAAATGTTAGGCATTTTTGTGGTTGGTAGTTTATTATTTCTTTGCATCCTTCTTTCTCTGGATCTGAGATAAGTGTGTAGAAATTTGGCTCTAAGCTATCATTTTCTGGGCTATTGTTCATACTTCTCCCATGTTCTGATACTGTCAACCCTTACAGAGTCCTTTCTGAAGAGATCCAGGATTGGTACTCTTAAAATGGGGAAGAAATCCTTTAGGGGTCTTTGGGAAATTCCTTTAAGATAAAAAGATATCTGAAACCAGTTTGGCTCAGTGGATAGAGCATCGGCCTGCGGACTGAAAGGTCCCGGGTTCGATTCTGGTCAAGGGCATGTTCCTTGGTTGCGGGCGCATCCTCAGTAGGGGAGTGTGCAAGAGGCAGCTGATCGATGACTCTATCATTGATGTTTCTAACTCTCTATCCCTCTCTCTTCCTCTCTGCGAAAAATCAATAAGATATATTTTTAAAAAAGATAAGATAATTTTCCTGAAATTTTTAATAGGTCAACTTGGGCAGGCAGCTGTTAATTCATAACAGCTGCTGAGAAATTGTTGTCAACACCTCATAGAGGTTAGGTTGAAAGTCATGAAACCTGAAATAATTATTGAGCAACAGCCATGTAAGGGATTACTGATGGCAAAATAAACAACCTGTAAAAAATAAATTAATAATCCACCAGCCCCACCCTTGGCTGGGTTCCCCTACAGAGCTCACCTTCTTTTCTTAGATTATCCTCTCAGTCTGACTACAAACCATGCCTGAGTAAATTTTAATTTCTTTTTGACATCTAACATAAGGGCCATACAAACCCTTGTGCCTACTAAATATAAGCTGATGATGATACGGGCCTAGGATAGCAAGTGAGCAACTAGCTGAAACCGGTTTGGCTCAGTGATAGAGTGTCGGTCTGCCGACTGAAAGGTCCCAGGTTCGATTCCAGTCAAGGGCATGTACATTGGTTGTGGGCATATCCCGGGTATGGGGTGTGCAGGAGGCAGCTGGTTGATGTTTCTCTCTCATTCACGTTTCTAGCTCTCTATCTCTCTCTCCTCTTCTCTGTAAAAAATCAATAGAATATATATATTTTAAAATAAATAAAATATATTTAAAAAAAAAATATATATATATATATATATATATATATATTAAAAAAAGAAAAGAAAAGAAAAAAAGAAAGTGAGCAACTAAATGGGTGAGTTAGTACTGCAAAGGAGAGTCAAGATGAAGAGGTACCTTATCTCAAATCTGAACAAAGGAGTATATTTCCTGTGAAGTCTGGTGAGAAGAAAAAAAAAGATGTGGTTTGACTCTATCACCCAAAGTAAGTGCAGTGGGTCTTGCCCTGCCGTGGAACCTGAAAGGCCTGAACAGCTCCTTTGTGGTTTGGTTGTGTTACCCGATTCTGGGGCTTAGACATGCTGCGCTTAGTTCATGGCGATAGAGTTTCCAGTCCTCCTCTAAGCGCTTACGTTATGGTTTCAGGTTGGCCACACATCTCTCCACTATTCAGATGGAACAGCTGCCAGGTACCTCCCAGAGAGACCATATTAATAATAATAATAGTAACTGCCACTGAGCTGTTGCCAATTGTCAGGCATTGCTGTGTCTTCTTTCTTTCTTTCATATTGATAGAATTTAGAGAAGGGGGTTGGGGTGGAAAGAGAGAGAGAGAGAGAGAGAGAGAGAGAGAGAGAGAGAGATATCAATTTGTTGTTCCACTTGTTTATAGCATTCTGTGGTTGATACTTGTCCTGATCCAGGATCGAATTCTCAACCTTGGCATATCAGGACTATGCTCTAAACAAGTGAGCTACCCGGCCAGGGCCTGTGTGTCATTCATAAAATGCCTACTTCATAGGTTAGGAAACTGAGGCTTCATACAAATAAAGTAACTTATCCAAAATCACACAAATAGAAAGGTGTTGATTCTGAATTCACACCCGGGACCATGCCAGGCAACTGCCAAAACGAGCGCTTATGCACTAGGTTACACACCATCACTGTACTCTTTCCTCCTTCCACACCTTTGCCTTGGCTGTGCTTTGCCCTTTTCTCCTGCTCCCCTATTGGGAACGTCGTCTCCACCCTATCCACCCTTCAAAGGCCTTCTCTGTTCTACTGTCCCTACCATTCTACTGCAAAGTAATCTCTCACTCCTCCGAACGTTTTCATTGGGACCATTTATTTTTGGCACTTAATTATGCATCATCTTGTATTTTTTAATATATATATATATATATATATATATATATATATATATATATATATATATATAATCTTATTGATTTTTTTTTACAGAGAGGAAGGGAGAGGGATAGAGAGTTAGAAACGTCGATGAGAGAGAACCATTGATCAGCTGCCCCCTGCATATCCTCTCCTGGGGATGTGCCCGCAACCAAGATACATGCCCTTGACCAGAATCGAACCTGGGACCTTTCAGTCTGCAGTTCCCTCTCCAATGCTCTATCCACTGAGCCAAACCGGTTTCGGTTGTATTTTTATTCAAATGTTTTATTGCATAAACTACAAGCTCCCGAAATCAGGCTCAGTGTATTCCCCCAGCACTCAGCCTGGGATTGTGGATGCTCCCTAAGTGTCCAAACAAATGAAAGAAAACTCAAGATAGATCTTTCCAATGCAGCCTCTGCACAAAGGGCAGTTTCAACAAGTGAGAAAAGTTTTGAACTCAGCTCCTTTGAACTGTAAATTTTCTGTAGTGCCTGGTCCAATACCTAGGTGGCAAATAAATATCTGAGGAATGAAAGAAAGAATGAAATTCCCTCTCCATCACTTATGAGTGACCTGGTCACATTAGCTGAACTCCAAGTCTCAGTTTCCTTCTCTGTAAAGTGGGAATTATTCTTAGAGAGTTTATATGAGCTTAGAGACATGCAAGTTGTCTCCTCCCAGAGTCCTTAGCACATGAGAGCTACCTTCATCCTCATTCTCACCATTATTACTTTCTAGGTCTTTCGTGGGAAATAATTCCAGCAACTCAAAAACAGAGAACTTGGGCCACTAGAGAGGTGGGCAATTGCTATCCGAGGTGAACAAAACAAGCCTGAGCAACCAGAGGAGCCACAGGCTTATGCTGGGTGCTGTTTACCAGGTTTCAGGATTACGTTTTGTTTTTGCTTGTGGCCAAGTCTGTGGCTCGGTCGGAACCCCCATGGTGTCTTCCTATGGAACTCAGCACACCGTTGCTGCGGGGGCCTGCTTTTCCTTTCTTTATTAAGAAAAGGAAACAGGAAATCGAATGTAAAAACCCTCCCACGGTTAGTGTCACACCAAAGTTGTGAATTTAACCACACCCCCGGCCGGAAATGAAAGTACAGTTCTCACAGTGATGTTCCCTCTCCTTTGTGACCCACACGGTGTTTTTCAGATTTTAGTTAGATAGTGCAGGTGAAAGGGCTGAACTCTGGGCAGCGGGCTGTCATTGGGTATTTGCTGGTTTGGGCATAGAGTAACACGGATTTGCTATTGCACAAACGGAGAAGGGACTTTCATTTGCTGTAGGACAATGTGGCTCCATCAAACTGTGGGGTCCACAGGCAGATTCTGACCCACAGACAGGTGTTTTTTGTTCCAGCTTACATAATGTATTTTGTTTCTTTGTTAATCCTCACCTGAAGATATTTTTCCATTGATTTTTAGGGGGGGAGAGCGAGAGAAGAGAAAAAAAAAAATCAATGTGAGAGAGACACATCCATTGGTTACCACCCGCACCCAGATGGGAGCCAGGGATTGAACTTGCAACCCAGATATGTGCCCTTGATGGGGAATCAAACCAGAGACCCTTTGGTGCCTGGGTTGACGCTCTACTAACCAATGAGGGCTACATAATGTATTTAAAAATTTGCTTCGTTGCCAATGTTTAAAAACCAAGATTTTGCACATTTGCGCGCACACACTCACTATAGATTTATGGCCTCCCTTGGGGGAAGGGACTGGTGATAGTGGGTGGCAGCTGCCCCTTTAAGTGGACACATGTCTTTGATTTGGTGCAGTCACAAAGCTTTGGCTGTCTTTTAGATACACAGAGCAGAAGCCTGGTAGCTCAAGTGCTCCAGGGGCAGGCAGGTAAAACAAATGAGTGCAGCGGGTGTGCTTTCCCCCTATTGACTATGACCTGTCCATGTGCTACTAGCTTCTTGAGGGCCAGGACTGTGCCGTAGCCCGTTTTATTTCCAGAGCCCAGTACAGCGTGCCTGGCCTGCTGGCACAGAGTAAGTGCTCAATAAACATGGAGTGACTTAGGTGAAGGGATCCTTTGTTGAGTCTTCAGGGGTAGGGGATCTAGAAATGAGACTTACCCGGAGTCCTCTGTGGAGTTACTGCTAAGTTCTAAAGGTGGCATCACTGACTTGGATTCAGGAGTATTTTTTTTTTTTAACGATGACGTCATGCTGACGTTTATACAGGATTTCCACATTGCTTCTCTAATTCTTATGCAATGAGCTGAAACACACACCTTGCATACCACCAGCAGACAGATTTAAAAGGCCGATGGGGCTACTACAAAGTGGTTTAGAATAGTGGTTCCAAGTATGGGATCTGGAGCCAGACTGCCTGCTCTTCCACTCCCCAGGTGTGGTCTCTGGCATGTTACTTTATCTCCCTGTGGCTTCATTCTCCCATCTGTGAAATGTGGATATTCAGGGCACCCACCTCTAAAGTGAGGATTGCCTGAGCTGCCGGATGTAGAATGTTTAGAAGGACAGCGTGCAGTTAGTAGTCAACCAACATTAGTTAGGACCCTCCATACTGAGAACCCATTCATGTGAGAAAGAAACCAAAATAAATGACAAACAGGAGAGACAAATGTGCTACTGCATTTGAAACATCTTACATGCTGAGCACAGAGTATATTGTTTTAACTTGTTCTCATCCTTGGAAGCTGCTCGAATTCATTATTAGTTTCTTGGCAGTAACGCATGAATTTTTCTAGGTGATGGCAGCAGTGCCTAACACGCATGGTTCCTGTGATACCCACCCACTGTGTGAACCGAGGCCCCTTCCCTCCTTGTCACGGTCACGGGATGCAGGATCTTCTCTCCCTTTCCCGCAAGTGGCCCAGCGTCATCTCGTGCAGGGGGAGCTCCTCTAACCACTGCAGCTGTTCTAAAACTGTGAGCATGCCAGCATCCGTCCTCCTCCCCTCTCGGCTCCCCCGGGGCTCTCTCTGGTTCCCTCTCTGCCACAGCAGGGTGAATAGCTGTCAGGATTTATGAGCCTAAAACGGGCACTCGTTCGCTTCTGGAAATTTCCCAGGAAATGCCAGCTATGTCCCCACCTCCCCCATGGCCAGTTTACTCCTGGGTGGATATCATTATTATTCTGTTATCAGGAGTCAGCTCTGAGATCAGGGACAAAGGACGGAAGACAACATATGTTGCGTGCACAGGCACACAGATCTGTCTTTGGAAGATCGGGAGGCAGCTTCCAGCACAGAATCCAGTGAAAATGTTTGGGGCAGCGATGTCTTGAGAGTGTTGAAAAGATAGGCCCTCCTTTAATAAAGCCCAATACATGGAAGTGCGAATATTAAAACATATGAATTAAGTGGTGATTAACCATCTTTTACGAAGGCTGTATCGGGGGTTTAGTTCAAGAGCCTTTCTCAGTATATTTGATGTTGTTGTTTGTTTGTTTGTTTTTTAAATATATTTTATTGATTTTGTACAGAGAGGAAGGGAGAGAGATAGAGAGTTAGAAACATCGATGAGAGAGAGTCATCGATCAGCTGCCTCTTGCACACCCCCTACCGGGGATGTGCCCGCAACCAAGGTACATGCCCTTGACCAGAATCGAACCCGGGACCCTTCAGTCCCCAAGCCGACGCTCTATCCATTGAGCCAAACCGGTTTCGGCTTCTCAGTACATTTGAAATCAGATTTATAGTACAGGGCCTCCTCTAATCTTCTCTTCATTTTCTCAAAAAAATATGAGTATCAGCTGACACCCAGACCCAAAGAGCCTAATCTGAGTTGCTCAGTATGAAGTGCTCAGCACATGGGTTTGTCTCCTGCGCCTGTGGCCAGCCTCTCCCCATGTGGCAGGGCAGAGGCAGCAGCCAGCCCAGTGAGATGGAGATGGCAGGTTCTGGTGGTGGTGGCAGATTCACAGCTGCTTGGCACTTCCTTGATGGTGCCACGGGGACAACATGGATGGAGGTCTGTGGTCCTCCAAGAAGGACATTGAAGTCCATACGCAAGTCCTCCTCCTCATTCCATACAGATGGATGGGAGAGTGGGTGCAAAAAAGGTGGACCCTGTGTAGACTGTGGGAAAGAGGCTGCTATTCAGTGATAGTTGATCGTTGTGGTGAAATGGACATCCCACTCACTATACACCCCAAGCAGCAGTCCTGCCTGCAGTGCCAGGAGAGGGGGGCAGGGCAGATCCCTCTGCCTTAGGCCTTGGAGACAGACATTATGGGCCCATGGGTATTATTCAAGGTCAAATTTCTCAGGACCTGACCTTGCCTCTTCAATTTCTTCTACACCTGATCCAGGCCTGGAGGCATTCGCACAACTTCCTAGAGAAGGTGATGTTTGAGTTGAGGCCTAATCCTTTAGGGAGGAAAAAGGAAGGCATTCCGGATAGATAGAAGGATCCATGCTAGCACACAGAGGACAAGAAAGAGAGTTTATCGCATTCAGGGAATTGCAAGTGGTTCAGCAAGCTTTAAGGTATCTGGGAGTGAAATGAGGTGGGAGAGGGAGGTAGCTGGTTTTGGGGAGAGTTGAGAGAGTTATTATGTCAGCCATGCCAGAGAGAGAAGCAGGCCCCAGATCATAGAGAACCTTGTGTGCCTGCCAAAACATTTGGGTTTTCTCTGGAGAGAGACAAGAAGACCCTTTGAAGAAATTTATACAACGGGGTGACCGGTTTTTTGTTTCAGAAAGGTCACTCTGTCGGGAAAGAGGGAAGGACTCAGGGGAACTAGGAGGAGACCACCAGGGAGCCAGAGTGGCCAGTGCCTGCCCCCAGCCAGGGCCAGAGGGGAAGAGCATGAGTAGTGAAATTCTGTTGGTCAGTTAGTAATAATCCAGACACAGTGATTCATTTATACCTTCCCCATTCCTAGCTTCGTTTCCCCATCCAGCCCCTACAAGCTTTGAATCCCATCTTTGAATCCCGTCCAGTTCCCTTCAGCTCTAGTAGCAGGCTGCCAGATTCCCCTGGTTTTCTTCTTGGAAAGCTCCGGATTTTTCTCCCTAAAATCCCTTAGAAGTGCTTTGACCAGTGGAAGAGAAGAAGGGTCTTCAATGCCTTTAGAAGAGCAGCTAAAAAATAGCGCCTAAGCCAAGGAATGAGAGCCCCAGTGACAGAAAACCCGAATGAGAAACGGCCGTGCCAGCCTCAGGCCTCACATTCTGTCAGGATGAGAGAGCCAAACTGTGTGTGCATGCCAAGTCTTCCCTCCCCTGGGTGATGCCTTATGGCCTTCATCATGCCAGCCAGAACATACCCTGGGCGATTCTACGTGGGAGACACGTGGCCCGCTGAGCACAGAACGTCTCTCCCCTGCGTGTGTCGGGGGCCAAGGCAAATGCCTGTTCCGTCAGCTCATCAAGCTCCTTTAGGCTCGCTCTGCATGAACAATGTATGTTATGGGAAGCCTGGTTCCTTAAAATTCATAAACCAATGAGCTGTATTATATTAGGATTCTGCTGTGTGTTCATCCATCAAAATGTACATGTCTAAAAATATTTATTAAGATTTAATGCCGGGAGAGACAAAGATAAACTAGATATCAGACATGACTAATTGTAGCAAGCCCCTATCTTTACACAATAGTTATAAAACCAGCCCCACAGGGCTTTTGTATCTGGGAGAAAAATTTTCCAAGTGAGATTTGTCCCCAATGATGTAGGAAATGCCATCTTCTTGTCATCGGTCCAGCCCTACATTCACGCTTTCGTGTTTGTTTGTCTAGCTGCCGCTCCTAATTCCAGGTGAAAAATTCCTGCTACTCAGAGGCAGAGCTGTTTGTCTCTAATTTATGAAACTCTTGGGTTCCTTCCCAACAAAAAGAGCTACTGAAATAGAAGTTATTCTCATCGCCATGCCAACAAGCAGATCCACAACATCATCTCACAAACACACTCTGTCCTACAGCCCAAGGCACATACGCTCACGTTCCTCCATCGGGAAGATCTTTCCATTTCCTTCAAAAACAAACCTCCTTTCCCGTACAATTCCCCACCCCAGTAGTATGTGCAGGCCTCCTCCCTCAGCGAGCTGGCAGAGGTGTACACACGTGTGCACGCACACACAGTCCTCCGGCGCACGCCTCCCTCGCCGGTCCCTAAGAGCCCCCAGGGTGTGTGTGTGTGAATGTCTGCACTGATGACATATTGTGACAGAACGCGCAAGAGTGAGGCACAGCCACAAAGCAATGCAGGTCACGGCAATAGGCTTTATATAACCCAGAACCACGGAGAGACCCAAAATAGCAGCCTCCCTGCTGCTCAGTTAGTCTCCTCCATCAAGCAGGGATAAAATTAGAGCAGGCACTGACGCGCACCTGCGTCGGCAATGGGACTCCAGGGAGACAGAACAGGCTCGACATGCTGCCATCGGCCATGCAGACTGCCAGACTCTTCGGGCCCAATCTGTCACCAGACAGAGATGTGTGCATACGTGTGTGTGTGTGTGTGTGTGTGTGTGTGTGAGCATTCACACGGGCTGTACGTGTGTACCATGTGGAGCCCTGCTCTGAGGAGAACATTTCAAAGGAATGACCTGGAGATGGTATAAGGAGCTTGGCTGTTTGGGGCTGTGAAAGGGATGTTGAGTTCTTCTTCACTGCCCTCAACATCACTTCTCTCTGGCTCATAGGGGGTCAAATTTGGCTGGGATGTCCCCCGCTTTAGGATTCCATTCTGCAAAACAAACAAGCAAACCACAAAAACAGAATCAAAATCCTACTAGGTTTACTTCAGTCTGATCAAACAAACACAGTCTGGTATTTTATTAGACTAGAGCCCGATACGTGAAATTCATGCAAGGGGCTTAGCCCTCGCAGCCACGGCTCCTCTGAGAAGGCCGCCTGGAAGGACTTCTGGAAGGATGTCGGGAAGGTTGTTTGGCTGTCTGGTCTAATTAGCACATTACGCTTTTATTATTATAGATTGTTCCAAGACATCAAGAGGAGGGACTAGGCTGGGTGAATTTAGCTGACTGTTTTGTAGGTCTCTGGACCTTGACCTTGTCTGGAGCCAAGATCACTGCTCACAAGTGTCATGGGTGGAAATGCTGTCCAAGTGAGGCAGGGGAGTAATCTCTTCTTTCTCTGCTTGCTGCTTAAATGTGGGTAGGGCAAAATATTCTCCCTCCACCTTTAAAAAATATGTAGTTAAATGTTTGTTATCTTGATCACTGGGCATCACATATAAATTCCAAGGGAGGAAACAGAGACCAGAGAAATTACATGAATAGCACAGACAAGATAGAATGAAACTGGGCTGTGTAGGTTTGTTTATTTCTAAGAAAGATTCATCATCCTATGCTATTACTTCTGAAATTCTACTAGTACACAATCATTTTTTGGTTTAGAAAATACAGGCCCTCAGTATCTGGGGGTGTTTCTGTCCTTGGAGTTCTCTTTTAAGGAAATACTTCAGAGAACAGTAGGTAACATATTAAACTATTTCAAATGGAGAGATTAGTGATTTATCAAATCCTTTTCCTTTTAAGGTAACCCAAATAAATCCTGGAGCTCCCAGATGGCACAGGATCTGCACAGTTTCATCTTCCAAAAAGTAAAATCAACATATACAGCCCAAATAATCTAAACTAAAAACTTAGTGAAATTTTTGTTCCCATTCTTATTTAAGTATTGAGAAGAGCAAAAATAAAATTAAAAAGAAGGATCTAATCAGTAAACACAGCCACATTCTGAACCTCCCCTTTCCTCTCGTCTCTAAACCTTACAGCTGCTCTGAGCCCCTAAAGCTTCCCAAACACCCAGCCTTTGTGACTATTTTCTCTCTCTCCCTCAACTTCTTCTCTCTTTTTGTGTAGATGGACTAGCTCTCTGACTTCTTCTGGTCCTCTCCAACCTTCCCACTGTTTGGCTTCTCCGCTCACATACACAAAGAGCATCCAGAAGATGACTCAGAAGCAAAAATCTGTTCCTTCTTAATAGAAGCCTGGGCATAAAGGCTCAGGAAGAGTGTGGATATTCATCTTGTTAGACCAGCAGAGCTGTGATGCACTTGATGGGTAAGGTCAGGGATCCCTTGAGAGAGACTTTTTAGGAAATTACCTTTTTAAAGGGATGGAAGAATTAATAAAGGCAAGAGGAGGGAGTTTCAAAGTGAAATTATTATTGTTTGACAGTTTTTGTCTCTAGCTTATCCTGTACCGTCACCAGGCCAAGAACTCAGTCAAAGAACATGCTGTTCATGACTTTCTTTTCTAAGTCCCATCCCAACCTATGTTCCGCTGGGCAACTCCATGGCCATTGAACAGGTCTCCTCATGCTCTTGTGCCTTTATTTATGGTCTTCTGTCTTTCCAGAATGTCCTTTCTGTACTTCCATCTTCTCTACGCAACCACCTCCCTTCCCTGGCAACCTAGAGCACTTAAATTCACTTTTCAACACTCATCTCAAAGGTTGCCTTCCTCTTCCTTCTCCCTACCCTTCCCTACCCTACCCTATCCCACCTTTAGTAGGCAGGGTAAAATGGAACCCAAGATCCCTGCCCTCCGGTGTACATGTATCCTTGTATGGTATACCTTTGAGTGTGGGTAGGATCTGTGAATATGATATATCACTCCTTTGATCATGGCAAAAGGGATTTTGCTGATGTAACTAAGGCTCCTGATCTATTGATTTTGAGTTAATTAAAAGAAATATTATCTTCGGTAGGTCTGAGCTAATCAGTTAAGCCCTTCAAAAGAGAAATTGGGACACACACAACACACACCACACACACACACACACATACACACACACACACACACCACACACACACACACACACACACACACACACTCCTGAAATTAGATTCTCCTGCTGGCCTTGAAGAAGTAAGGTGCAAGTTGTGAGGGGGCCCATGGAAAGGTCATGTAACAAGGACTTGATAGCAGCAGAGGTTTTGAGAATGGTTCCCATTGGCAGCTGGAAGGAAAATAGGAACATCAGTTGTACAGGCTCAAGGAACTAGTCATGTGAGCTTGGAAGAGGACCTGAACTCTAGAAGGGAATGCAGCAGAATAGGCATCTGGATTACAGCCTCATGAGAGCCTGAGCCGTGCCTGGTCTCCTGACACACAAAACTATGAGATAATAAATGTGTATTGTTTTAAGCCACTAAGTGTGGTAATTCATTATGTAGCAATAGAAAACTCCCACCAACCCCCTTCCAAGAATTAATTTATCATCCTCTGGACTCCACAGCATATTATACTTGCCAATATCACATCATGTCATAATTATTCCCTGCACATCTGTCATCCCCATCATCATTGCAATCCTAGTCTCAGTCTTCTTTGGGCCTGGCCCCCAGTATCTGGAAGTTAGTAGGTACTAACAGTCAGAAGTAACACATATTTGTTGAATTCATGTCACACAAAAACAAAAATCACTTTAATCTTTACTTGCTAGAAATTTTAAGCAGAGGTCATCCTTTTGACTTCATATGTGGGCAGGGTGCTGACTTCTCCGTGACATTTTGTACATATATGAATAGATTCAATTATTAATATAATATATCCCATAATAGCCCCTAAAACAAGATATTGTTTCAGATCTCTCCTCTAGCTTTAGGCTATAACATTTCTCTTGGATGTTCCAGGAATATCAAATCTTCTACAACAGCATCTTTAAAATCACACATAATAATGCTGATCCTTAGTAGGCTATGGGCAGTTGGCAAATCTATGCTTCCATATGAAGGCCTTCACTCTTAGCCAAATATTGTCTCTCCGAGAGGCCTCTAGGACATCCCTCAGAGCACACCAGAACATCTCTGCTGAACTGTTAGCCAATACCTTATGTACCTCATATGGTGGTACCAGTTTCACTATTGTTATATTGTCTCCTCAAAGACAATTGTAATGGCCCGTCCATGAGACCTGACTTTTGGTTTAGAAAATAGTCACTAAAGCTACATATGACCCTAAAAATAGGGGATAACTCTATGAGGTTGGTTTACCTAATTTTCCCCCCACCTTCATAAACACGTGTGTGCACATACATAGGTACAGGCTGCACACACACACACACACACACACACACACACACACCTTCTTCATTGGCTCCACAGACAATATAAACACCTCTAGCAGGGGACAGAGCATTTTATTTCTCTCTGTGTAAAAAAATAAATACAGAATTATAGCTCTCGAATGGCACACATTTCTTTGCCACCATTTTGCAACACTGCTCAGAATTTCCCTATGGCCTTAAAAGGAGGAGAGATTTCTCATGGATCAGGGAATCTATGCCAAGGGCCTTGGGAGCAGGGACAGAAGAGGAAGTGAGGGTGCATGACAGGCAGCTCTCTGTGCCTTTGATTCAGACATTCCTGGTGCTTACTGGGTGCAGACACCTTTCTCTGAGCCTATTCCCTTGCATGCAAAATGGGGTAATAACCAACTGACATCATGAGGTTGTTTTAAGGATTATATAAAACAATGTACGCAAGCAAGGCAGACAGCTCAGAGCTTGGCATACAAAAAGCCACTCAGTGCCCGTTAGCTATTACCATTATTTGACCTGTAATCAGGTTCAAAGGGGGTCTTTTAGGGTCTGAGAAATTGAGTGGATACGGGCCCGCCCTCAGAGTTGCTGGTGGCTCATCAGTCTTAGGGTCTCTGGAAGGTAAGTAAGTCTGACAGACTCCTCATGACAGCCTGTTCCCCAGTCACCTCACCCCAGTCCCTTCCAGGGAGTGGCAAGGAAGGCATTTGGCAAGAAACCCAGGAGTGAGACAATAGGGGTGAATAAAACAGGAAGTTTGGTTTGGAAGCAAGCACCAGCAGAAAACCACTCATGTAGAACACCTGAGTCAGGCTGCTGATTGGGGGCTGAGCCATCACGCAGCTCAAGCTTCAATGAGAAGGTTTGTACCAGGGCCCCCAAATTGAAGAATGTTGCCCTTCAGGCCACCAGGGAAATAGATTGAGTTGGGGACCAAGGGCTCATGTGAGATAGCACAGGCTTTGGCCTTCTGGGTTCAAGTTTGCTGTCACCCAGTTGTTATGCAACCTTGGGTAGATTATTCAACGTTTCTGAGCCTCAGCTTCCTTATCTTTGGAAGGGGTAGGGTTGTTGGGAGGGTTAATTGGAATAACATGCAAAGAACCTAGCACAGCACCTGGCCCACTCCATAAATGTGCGCCCTTCCCACTTCCCCTCCCAGGTGTCTGGGACACCCGCCCACCCCTTCCTTGTCTCCCGGCTGAAGACAGTTGACTATGATGTCTGAGATGACGCTGGTTCTTGATTATTTGATATTGCCACATATCTGGCCTTATCACTGGTTATTGACTGTAAGACCGGCTGCTCTCTCCTCTATCTGGCTCCTTCCTGCCAGGCGGTTTCTCTTGACGCACTTAGACAATGATGAAGGGTTGGGCCAGGTCACCTGGTGGCACCAGGGTTGATATGAAAAAGCTTCTGCTTAATATTCCAAACCTATGGGAAGAAATTACTTTAAAAATGCAGACGTAGCCCTAACCGGCTTGGCTCAGTGGATAGCGCATTGGCCTGTGGACTGAAGGGTCCCAGGTTCAATTTCAAGTCAAGGCCATGTACCTTGGTTGGGGGCACATCCCAAAAGGGGTGTGCAGGAAGCAGCTGATTGATGTTTCTAACTCTGTATCCCTCTCCCTTCATCTCTGTAAAAAAAAAAAAAAAAAAAAAAAAAAATCAATAAAATATATATTTTTAAAAATGCAGTCATACTAGTATCTCTGAGCCTATAACACACACCCCTTGACAAGTTGACCTCTTTAGGGTGTCCTGGCTCCATCTTCCTTATGAATGCCCTGCCTAGTCTTTCCTCCACCATTTTTGTGGTTCCCAGGATTCTCTTCACGATGCTCTATGGGTTTCTCTTCCTTAGCCCATCTCCTAAGCGTTGGAATTCCAAGTTCCACACTGAGTCTTCTTCTCTCATCCTCCTCCACAGAGATCATCCAGAACTTCAGCCACAGCCATTCTCTGTTGACTTGCTAATCCATCTGTCCAATTCACACACCTGACCACAGGTTTGTTTATACAGCTGCCTCCAGAACATTTCTACCCAGTGGTTCCGCAGCCCCTCAGACTCGATCTCCTCAACAACATCACCATGCAAAATTCCCAATTGGTCTCAATCTTCCTTAGTCTCTCTTGACTGTATCCCCTCCTTTCCACCTCCGTCCACAGTCTACATGCAGGCCATCATCTTATCTCCCTTGGAATCTTGTAACCCCTGACCAAATGGACTCCCAGACTCTGCTTCATTCTCCATAATTGCCCCTAGGGAGAGCTTTCTAAAATGTAAGTCTCCTCATATAAACATAGAACAGACTGTAAAATCCCAAAGGAAGGCAGGGGAAGTAGATGGGTAGGTGGGAAGATATCAGCCAAAGGATTTGTACGCTTTATGGTTAACCCATGGACACAGACAATAGGGTTGTGAAAGTCTAGGGTGTGGGGTGGGGATGGGATAGAAGGGGTCAATGGGAGAAAATGGGGGACATATGTAATACTTCCAATAATACAGATTTAAATTTTTTTAAATAAATAAATAAAATGTATATCTCCTCTTAAAATCCCCCAAACCCTTTCTATCTATCTCCAGCCGGAGAGCTAGAATCACACCAGTTATTCTAACAGAGCCCATTTGGGAGTTAAGGTTGATGTCAGATCAATTATTTACTAAGTCTACAGTTGTCAACTAGGAAAGTGAAAAGACAAAGAGAATGCTAAGGTATCGCTGACATAGCAACTATAGAAAGGCTGTACCACCCACCCCTGTCCCCCAGGGCATACAGGGAAGAGCTTGGGATAATTAATTCCCATTACCTTCACGATAAGGAAACAAACTAGTTTGACGTGCAGAGCCCTCGCTGTCTCCTGCTTATTTCCCCGTCTTCTCTGCAAACACAGCCCCAGCTTCCCCAGCCCCAGCTCCAGTCTGCAGTCCTTCTGCTTTCAATCCTCCAAGCTTCTCTCCCTGTACTGAGCATCTGAAATGCTGCTCTCCGTCTTTCCCCGCTAACTCATCCCTCAAGAAAGGCTCATTGAGTCGAAACCGGTTTGGCTCAGTGGATAGAGCGTCGGCCTGTGGACTGAAGGGTCCCAGGTTCGATTTCGGTCAAGGGCATGTACCTTGGTTGCCGGCACATCCCCAGTGGGGTGTGTGCAAGAGGCAGCTAATCGATGTTTCTCTCTCATCGATGTTTCTAACTCTCTATCTTTCTCTCTTCCTCTCTGTAAAAAAATCAATAAAAATATATTTTGAAAAAGAAAGGCTCAGTGAGGCTTCGTATCATTCAGAAAGGCTTTCCTGACCACAGCCCCCACTGCAGGCAGAGCTCAGTGGCTCTCTTTCTTAAGAGTTCTCCTAACATCCTGGTCAGTTCATCACACTGTGTTGTTATTGTCATTTTCACCATCTCTGAGCTGCATGGGGCAGGACAGAGCAATCCCTTTGTCCTCTTTGTGTCCCCAGCTCCCAGCACGATGCCTGGCACATAGTATGTGCTCAATAAATTGTTTAATGTCAAAGTTAGACCCACATTGCCTCTCATGCAAATAATGTCCCCCACCTGCTTTCCCCGTCAAGTCCATCCTTCCTAAGGGCAGCTCTGATCATGTCTGTCCAGGGATCAAAAAAATCTTCAGTGGCTCCCCATTGTCTGAGGAACGAAGTCCAAACTCCTGAGCATACCATGTCTGGCGCTTGTCTCTGACCTTCCTATCGCGGCTTATTGCCCTCTACAACCCTGCATGTACCATGAGCCCCTCCCACGACGAGCCACCCACAAGTTCCTCAATGCCTTGGACTCTTTCCCTCCGGGCCAGAGTTCACCCTGTTCCCTTCTGGGGCTTCCTTTGCCTGCTGCAATTCTCCCCAACCTTCAAAGCCTAGTTCATAGGTCGTCTGCTTCAAGAAACCTTCCTGCATCCTCCTTTATTGATAAAAGATAAAGTCCAAGTGGTCAACAGGACTTTCACATCCCTGTGGCGTCTGGCCCCTGCTCACTGGTCCAGCCTTATCTCTCTCCACTTTCCTCCCGGCTCTGTCTGCCCTGGAATGCTGGCCACGCCAGTTCCTGGGATGTGCCATGCTCTTTCACCCTGCTGAGCCATGGCACAAGCTGTTCCCTCTGCCAGGGAGGTCGTTCCTGCCTCACTTATCCCCCTCACGTTCCTGAACCCCAGACCAAGTGGGTTCTCGGTTACACACTCTCCTAGCACCCTGTCTTGTCCTTTTACTCAGCAACTGTCCCTGTGTCTATAGGCTAGATTATACACTGCATGTAAGCAGGCCTTATGTGGGTCTCATTTATCATTATACCCCTGGCCGTGTCCAGTGCCTGGCTCACACTAGATGTTCAATCAATGTAATAAAGGTTTATTCACGAACAAGCTCCCTCATTTATAGCATTCTAAGCAGTCTACAGCAAAGTAGTTATTTTTGTATATTTCTCCCCATCTGGCTCATAAACAGAAAAAAAAAATACACCTTTTTATTTTGGACATTTTCAAAGATACACAAAAGTCAAGAGAATCCTATATAATCCTATATAATAAAAGCCTAATATGCTAAGTGTCCGATCGTTCGTTCAACCATTTGACCAGTCACTATGACACACACTGACCACCAGAGGGAAGATGCTCTGACCAGTAGGTTAGCTTGCTGCTGGGGTCCAGCCAATGGGGATTGGGCGAGATGGGCCAGACACACTCTGGAGCCCTCCTACGGTCCCTTCCCGGCCCCAATCGTGCACCAGTGGAGTCCCTTGGCCTGGCCTGCGCCCTCTTGCAGTCTGCAATCCAGGACCCCTCAGAGGATGTCAGTGAGCCAGTTTTGGCCCAAACCCTGCAGGCCAGACCAAGGGACCCCACCAGTGCACGAATCGGTGCACGAGGCCTCTAGTAATCTATAATAATAAAAGGGTAATATGCTAAATTAGACAGGACGTCATTTCGGATGTCCTTCCTGATGAAGCCGGGGCCCAAGGGAAGCTAACCCGGGTCCCAGGTACCTGTGGGTGGCCTGAGGGAAGGCAGCCTGGGTTCCAGGTGCCGGGGGGATGCCAGTGCTGGCAGCCTGGGGAATGAAGGCCTATTTTTGCACTAATTTTCTTGCATTGGGCCTTTCTCATCATACTGCCTCGACAGTCATCAAGTTAGCCAGCCTTCTTTCTCCTCACCTGTTCTCCCTTTCCCCCCTAGATTATTTTAAAGCACATCTCAGCATCATAAACACTTCTTTTTATTTTATTTTATATTTTATTGATTTTTTACAGAGAGGAAGGGAGAGATATAGAGAACTAGAAACGTTGATGAGAGAGAAACATCGACCAGCTGCCTCTTGCACACCCCCTACTGGGGATGTGCCTGCAACCAATGTATATGCCCTTGACCGAAATCAAACCCGGGACCTTTCAGTCCGCAGACCGACGACGCTCTACCACTGAGCCAAACAGGTTTTGGCTGTAAACACTTCTTAAAGGTTGATGTACCTTGTTCATCTTTACTTTTCCTACAACTCTTAGCTTAACATCTGGCCCCTAATAGTTAATACATGTTTATGAATAAATTAGAGAAAGCGTCATTTATTCAAATATTCATTCATTCATTCATTCACAAATCCATTTGACAAAGACTTACTGAGCAGCCAGTATATGCCAGACATTGTTGACATTGGGGATAGATTTCTAGTGCGAGGACACAGTGAATAAATGAGTGAATGAATCAATGAATGAATAACATTTAAGAAGTACCCCATAGTGGTAAGTTCTATGCAGGTCATTAAACTGGATAATGTGACAAAAGTGATTAAATGGCTACTTAGATCAGGTGGTTAGGGAGACCCTCTCTGAGGAGGTGACTTTTACGCTGAGTGCTTAATGGCAAGAAGGAACCAGAATGGGAACTGAGGGAGAGAGCAGTGCAGACATAATGAACAGCAATTGCAGTGTAAAAAGAGGAGGGCCCAGCTTGAGTGTTGGAGACACAGACTGCAGGGCAGTGCGTGGACCAGAGGCTGGGGGAGTGACAGGAGCTGGGGCTGAGGAGCAGGCAGGCCACATCCTATAGGGCTTTGTAAGCCAAGGCAAGGAGTTTGGCTTTTGTTGAAGGTTTGTTAAGCTGGGGAGTGATAAGATCTGTGTAAAAGTTATTTTTGGCTTTGGTGTGAATAACA
The DNA here is from genome assembly GCF_014108245.1 of Pipistrellus kuhlii. Classification (NCBI taxonomy): domain Eukaryota; kingdom Metazoa; phylum Chordata; class Mammalia; order Chiroptera; family Vespertilionidae; genus Pipistrellus; species Pipistrellus kuhlii. Next base: position 11,537,754 of record NW_023425404.1, read on the forward strand.
AACCACAATTGCAACAGCTTAGGAGAGAGAATGAGGGTTGCTTTAGGGCAGTTTAGAAGCAGTGACAGTGGACAGATGTGGAAGACTCAGGTGTTTTGGAATCAGAGTCGACCGATCTCGCTGAGGAGCTGGATCAGTGGAGGTGAGGGGAGGATTCCTGGGAGGAAGAAGGTCACTAAGCATCCGGCAGGGGAGAACGTGATCAGGAAGTGCCTGCGAGTGAACAGCAGGGTGGCCACACGTGACACCAGGTGGAATCAACTACGTTCACATAGTTTTATATTAGAGGCTTCAACACCAGCCTCAGTTTCCCCTTCTTCTCATTGGGCATGGTGATACCATCTTGAGGGTTTATTTTGAAGGTTACATGAGAAAGTGTGCAAAGGGTGGGCAGTGTCTGGCACAGAGTAAACATACAAGAAATATGAGTTCTTATCTACTGTCCCACCCCAAACACTCCCCTCAATCCATCAGCCTTTGTCCGCCTGAGGATTCACCCCGGGGAGTGGGTGTACTTCCGTCCTTCTCTGGAAGTGTTACAATTCCTGGGGAGAACCGAATCACCCACTCACTGTTGGGTAATTCTTGTACTTTGGGTGCTTCCGATAAGAAGGGCTGGGACGACAAGGGAAATTGTTTCCCCAGGGCTAGGTTCCCTTGGATAAGTGAGATTCAGAATTCCTGGGGGACTTGGACTTCCCCTTAGAGGGGCAGGAATGAGAGGGGGCCGGAAGAGAGAGAAACTAGGCACTGCCCCTTAGTCCCATGTGGGGCCCAGGGACATAGGACCCCCTAGGGACCTGCTGCTCTCTGCTCAGGGTTCCTCTCCCCCCCTCAATGACTCAGTGAGCACAAAGGGCCCTAGGAACTCTCCTTGACCAGCCCTTAGGGAAATGCATCTGGATCTCCTTCAACCAGAACCAGAACCCATGAGCAGGGGCCAGGGCATCCAAGATCTGCTCCTCCTACTTTCCCTTCCTACTTTTCAAGTTACCTATGTATGTGTCTACATACACACATGCTTGTATATGCACACACGTATGTCACATTTCATAAGTATGTATATGCATAGAAAGGCAAAAGAGACATACACACTAAAATGTTAAAGGTGAATTTTCTCTGGGTGGCTAACCTAGGAGAGGTTTCCCTTTATCTTTGTGCTTTCCTGTGTTTTCCACAATGCAGTGTTTCCTAAGTGCACACAATCTTCCATGATTCTAATCTGTTCCTGAAACACTCTTCCTCGGGACACGCCTGAGAAAGTTCCTGAATAACAGAGAGCATGCATTTATTCATTCACTTATCTCATTCACTGGCAAATATTTGAGTGCATAATGGGTATTATTGCCAGACTCTATGGTAGTACAAGACACATAAGATACAGTTCCTGTCCACAAATTTTTAAATTCTGATTTTTAAAAAAATAAAGCAGAATACTACAAGGAGATAAATGAGTACCGAAAAAAATGAAGAGTCCTGAGGAGGATGAGATGGCTTCCAGCTGGAGGCATAGTGGGTGATTACATGCAAGAAACGGTGTTTGAACTGGGTCAGACTTGGATAAATGGAGCAAGTGGAAAGGTATTCTAGACAACGTGAATGGCACAGAGGCAGGGAAATACCAGGAATGCATGGAAAAAAGCAAATAAAAGACTGTCTCTTGGCTGCCATGGCTACAAGGTTTATTATGTATAAATATGTATACACTCACTCAAGAATTTGCTCAGAGTAATCCAGTAAAGTAGATGGGGCAGAAGCATGCTGCCATTTCACAGGTGAGGACAGTAAAAGTCTGAGGGGACAATGACTTCTGTCCAAGGCCTCCAAGTAACAATGGGAGACAGAGAATGAGAAAGTTCTCAGATCCCCTGACCCCCAGGGTGCTCACACCTGGGAAAGAACCTGTGGCTAGAGGTAGAGGGTTTCTCATGAATGGAGGAAACCGAGTCGCTAGAAATATGGAGCAGCATTCTGTTATTTATAAACAAATGATCAAATAAATAAACCAGCCCTTTGTGGGTATGTAGGTAATCTCACTGCTTGGGCATAGAGAAAGGTATAGAAAACATATGCCATGCTGTCAACATTTGTGTGGGTGGGGAAAGCTGCAAAAAATAAGATAAAATAAAGAAGGAAGTTGGCGAAAGAAGAAAGAAAACAAAAGGTTTTAGAGAACACAGTTGGGAAGAGCATAGTACAAATATGTTTGCTTTCAGGCATAGTTTATAATGGCAAAATGGGAACATCTAAAATGTTGAGGTCTAGATTTTAGTTAAAATAATTATGGCATATTTGCCGAAACCGGTTTGGCTCAGTGAATAGAGCGTCGGCCTGCGGACCGGAAAGTCCCGGGTTCGATTCCGGTCAAGGGCATGTACATTGGTTGCGGGCACATCCCCAGTCGGGGGTGGGCAAGAGGCAGCTAGTCGATGTTTCTCTCTCATCGACGTTTCAAACTCACTATCCCTCTCAATTTCTCTCTGTGTAAAATCAATAAAAAATATATATAAAATAAAAATAATTATGGCATATTTGGACCACAAAAAATCTTTTGGCCCTTAAAATGAGAAAGAGCATATGTAATTATTAACATGAAATAGTGTTTAGAAGTCATATTTTAAGTGAAAAAAATACGGAATAGTATGCATAATATGAGTCCAACTCTTTGTTAATTTGCACATGGAAGGCATATCAGCAATGGCTGTCAATGGCTATGGGATTATTTATTTTTTAATAATATATATACATATATATACACATACATATATATATACACACATATATATATATTTAGTGATAGATATTTTTTAAGATTGGGAACATTTGCAAGAATTCATATCTGCTTTTAAATTTTTTTTAAATATATCTTATTGATATTTTACAGAGAGGAAGGGAAAGGAATAGAGAGAAACATCAACCAGATGCCTCCTGCACACCCCCCACTGGGGATGCACAGGTAACCAGGGCACATGCCCTTGACCAGAATCGAACCTGGGACCCTTCAGTCCGCAGGCCAATGCTCTCTCCATGGAGGCAAACCAGTTAGGGCTCAAATCTGCTTGCTTACTGGAATTATCTCTAGCATTGACCGTTCTTCATTTTCCTAATTGATCTAACACCCCTTAAAGCTCTATGAGGAAGGATGCTGCTGGTGCAACAGCAGGAAGACTCATCCTGCTGCCCATCCTGGGGCTTATTCACAACAGATCCTTAGCCCCAAAATAAACACCCGGGGTGTTTCCTCTTCCTAAAGCGGAAGCAGAAGCCCCTGGTGAGCAGAGGGAAGGGTGAGCCTGTCTAGACCATCATCCAGGGGGAATTCTGTCCTCACAGTTCCCCCTGGAAATCCCCCAGCTCTGCTGACTCAGGCCACCCATTCCGATGGTGCCTTAGATGCCAGCTGTCCTTCCCTAAGGAAAGGCAAATGATTCCAGAGCCATTAGGGGCAGGGACCTTTCAAAGGAGAATTTGCTCAGATAAGGTAATAGGTCCAATTATGGCCTCCTTGATTGATGGCCTGTCAAGTTCAGCCTTGGGTCTTGCCTGGAGATAATTCTCCCCTGCCAGGCTCTGAAAACAACAATAAGAACAGACAACATGCCTCCAGCCAGTGTTGCCCAGTGGTTGAGCATTGACCTATGAACCAGGAGGTCATGGTTCAATTCTCGGACAGGGCACATGTCCAGGTTGCAGGCTCAATCCCCAGTGGGGGGCTTGCAGGAGGCAGCTAATCAATAATTCTCTGTCATCATTGATGTTTCTGTATCTCTCTCCCTCTCCCTTTCTCTCTGAAATCAATATATTTTATAAACAAAACAAAACACAGAACAGACTGGAATGGCCTGAAGGGACTCAAAGAACCAAGAAATTTCAGGAATGCAGGCAAACAGGCCCCATTTTAGTTTCTGGGTAAAAGAATCATGTGCAGTGATTCCTGACTATGGGCAATGTGTCGGAATGGGAAACATTTGACAATGTCTGGTGATATTTTGGGCGGTCACAATTGGAGGGCGTTTTGTGTGTTGCTGGCATGCAGGGAGTAGAGGCCTAAGGTGATAGGAAACATCCCACACTACACAGGATAGCACCCTCCCTTGTCAAAGAATCATCCAGCCCCAAATGTCAATAGTGCTGGAGGTTGTGAAACTGGGCTCTAAGGTGTGTGCTAAGCTTTATAGATGCAAAGAAAGGGGACCTGGGGAAATCCCCAGGTGTGGGGATATCCGCAAGGGAAGACCCACTGGGAAGAGGATCTTCCTAAAGGTAAGAGGAAGGTTTCCAAGCTGCCAGCCCCCACCAAAAAATAGTATAACTATTTCAAAAGCATTTAAAAAAAAATATGCTTTTGTCCTAGCCCGATTGGCTCAGTGGATAGAGCATCAGCCTGCAAACTAAAGGGTCCCAGGTTTGATTCAGGTCAAGGGCACATGCCTGGGTTGCCGGCTCCATCCCCAATAGGGGGCATGCAGGAGGCAGCCAATCAATGAATACCTCTCATCATTGATGTTTCTCTCTCTTCCTTTCTGGAATCAATAAAAATATATTTAAAAAATAAAATAAAAATAGGTTTTTATTGACTTCAGAGAGATGAAGGGAGAGGGAGAGAGAGATAGAAACATCAATAATGAGAGAGAATCATTGATTGCTGCCTCTTGCATACCCCCTACTGGGGATCAAACTCACAACCCCCAGCATATGCCCTGATCGGGAATTGAACCATGACCTCCTGGGTCATAGATCAATGCTCAGCCACGGAGCCATACTGGCCAGGTTCAAAAGTATTTTTTAAGTGATTGCCTTATAAGTACTTAAAAAAAAAAAAAAAGAATATGGGAAAAGGTAGAGGACAGGAAGAAAAAAAGGCTTGGATTCTAGCCACTAGCTTTGCTCTGATTCTGGGTATTTGATGATTAAAGACAGATGCTTTTGTCAGGAACCCAGCAAATAAAGCAAAATAGTGAAATAGTTTGTTGTCTTGTTAATCTTTATAATTGTCTGGAATCTTGGACATGAGTTTGACCATGCCTGAATGTGTACCAGCACAACATAAACTGAACTAGAAATATAATAACCCTGAGTTAACTAATAGGTGGTCAAATGTCTGCGGTTGAAGTTGCCTCAGTGAAGGTTTGAACTAACTATGTCTGGAATGATCATACCTGCCACATCCTCGCTTTGCTTCTCTCTACAAATCTTTGTTACTTACTTGGATATTGTGAGCCTCTGGTCGGATGCTGCTATGTGTTCTCCTCCTTGGATTCCTTTCCCAAGTTCTAATGTTATTCCACAAGCATTTACTGTGTCCTCCCAAAGGGCCCAACAGTATGGTAGCTGCTGTGGATATATGCACGGTGCATAGATGCTAATTGGGACAAGTCTAGAATTTTGAGACTGAAAGCTTGAAAAGAAAGTGTTGCTTCTGATGGAAGAGATACAAGGTGAGTGAGTGGGAGCTGGATTGGGCTGGAAGACAATGACTCAGGACACAAGATGATCAAGGACATCCCAGTGGGAGATTATCATGAAGTTGTTGGACTTGGAAGGTTGAAGCTCAGGTAGGAACATGAGCTCGAGATCTAATTATGGAAATCCCCCACGTAACAATGAGCCCGTTGAGATAGGCAGAAAATAGGACAGAAGCCCAAAGGCTGGATCTTGAGGTGCAATTCATAGTTGAGGGGTAGGAGGAGGAAGAGAATGCAGCAAAGAAGATGACTAAGAACAATTAGAGAAACAGGAAGAAAACCAAGAGAGCACAGCACTTTTGCAGTTGAGAGGGGAGAGTATTTTTTGTTTGTTTGTTTTTTTAAGGAACAATCAAAAAATGTCCAAGATGCATAGCATGAACCCTGAGAAAAGGACCCTGGGATATAGGGTGACCCCAAGGCTGTCCTGGTTTTAATACTGAACGTCCCACATCCCAGGAACATTTCAGTCCTGGGCAAACAGGACACTTGGGATGCACAAAGCCTTGAGCTAGCCACTAAGTTGGGGCACCCAAAATGAATAGTTCAGCAGCCAGTCATGTCAATACATACCTTGTAAGAGACCACATTTTAAAAAAATCAGATTCGGCGTTTGCCACATCCTTTGAGCATGGCCCTGGCTCAGACACAGGCCAAGGTTAATAAACTGAACTCGTTGGAAACAGTCTTTGAAACCCTTTGATCACTTTTTGAGGTTTTTGGCCTGCAAGCATTTCCTATCATAAAATTTAGTTAGCCAAACTCTTATTTGGCTCAAGTGCTGCTTCTCTGAACTGTCTCCACTCAAGTGATTGATTTTACTGGAAACTCAACTGTCAAGATAGAGTTGCTGGCCTTTCAGAAAAGTAAGTATGCCTAAAAAACCGATGCAACTGATAGAAAGATTAAAGAAAATTAGTTCACTCTATCAAAGCTACAGATTCAATTTTGAGCAAACGAACTGAATTGGGGAACTACAAGGTTGTGAATCCCTGACAAACTTCCAAAAGCCCATAGCTTTTCTGAAAACCAAAGGTATTGTGTTTTTGTGAGCGATGTTGCAAAGCTCTTTTTTTCCAGGCGTATCTTTCGATGCTTGGAAATCAGAGGAAACTGTGAATAATTTTCATGTTTTTTGGTTTTGTTTTTTACATGCTCTGGTTCTGCCCATTTCCTTTAAGCTGGAGGCCAGAAGCTGGCAGCCAGTGGGCCAACTCAGCCTGTGAAAGTGTTTTGTTTGGCTTCCAGGGTGTTTTTAAAAAATTTGAATTTGTTGCCAGCATTTAAAAAACAGGACATTTTTCAAAAAATAAAAAAAATTTAAAAAAAAATCCAGATTTCCTGCTTTTCTTGAAAAACTGGAAGATCCAGGGACATTGGGGCCGGGTGTACAGATGGCAATAATCCACAGGAGCTGAGCAGCTGCTGCCTTCTTTGGACCAGGCCTGTGCCCTTCCCTATAACCCCATTTCCACTGACCTGCTTCCTTCCTTTTCCTGCTAGGCCCATCCCAAGACTCCACAGAGAATGAAGCTCCCAAGTACCTCAGTCATTAGCTCTACACCGCTTGCCTTGACCTGTTTCCTGTTCCACATCACAACATGTTCCCAAGTCTTGGAGGTTCTGATGTCACTATTGATTTCCTGTTTGTGGATACTACTCATCCCCTTGGTGAAACATCTGGCATCATTCCCCTGGGTTACCTGTGCTTCCTGTCCCTGCCCCTATAAACCAGGGAGACCCACCCCATGTTCCAGACCCACCCCATGTTAGCAGCCATAAAACCAAGCCACAGGCATCCCACTTGGTTTCTCTCACTTTGTATCTGTCTGTGCTCTTATTCCCCACTTGCCACTTCTTCCAAGGCCCACCTGGTTGCCGATTCTTCAACTTGGTCCCCTGTTTTCATCCTTGAAATCATCCCTTGGACTTGACTATAGAGCTCAGCTCTTGTTTGAACTCTGGGCTTCTCTCTCTTGAGCTTTGCTTGAGACTTTTCCTACTTACAAGATCTTCAACTCAATCCAGTTCCAACTCTTGGAAATGTATTAGTCAGAATAATGCTAGCTGCTAAAACAAATCCCCAACATTTCAGTGGCTTAACATAATAAGTATTTATTTCTCATTCACATAAGACTCAAATGGGATTATTCTTGGCCTGAAGGCAGGACCCAGACTCCTTCCAGCTATGGCTCCACAATCCTTGAGAGCCTCGGAATCCTCTTTGTCCAGCTAGTGGGTGGCTTAAAAGGAGAAAATGGCAAAGGAAACCCCTACTTCCTAACTGCCGTCCAGCCTGGAAATGATACACATACTTCCATTCACATTCCCTTGGTGAGAATTAACCATGTGTTCCCACCTCAATGTCAGAGGAGATGGGAAATGTAGTCTGGAGGTAAGGTGCCATTTCCAGGACAGTATTATGCAATGGATGAGAGAGGCTGAGTTTGGGGAGGACAGCTGGCTATCTCTGCCACAGCACCCATCCAAGCAGAAACCTATACAGTCGGTTCCATGCTGAGCTGATACTAGTCTCCATTCAGTGTGGGTAGAAAATTGCACATCTCTCTCCAGGATTATAGAACTTTCCATGGAAGAACACTCTATGGCAAATGACAGGAACCCAAATCCACTTAAGAAAAAAAAGGGGGGGCATTTATTGACTATCATAACACAGAAGTTCAGGGGATGAGGTGGCCTAAAGTACAGTTGGGTCCAGACACTTAAACATGGATGCTAGGTCTCTCGTTTTCGTATCTTGACTCAGGCTCTCTCCCCTCCTGCAGATTTTCCTCCATAGGGCAGTGAAGGTGGCTGACAGTTGCCCTTGCATCACATCCTCCCAATGCCACACTCTAAAGAAAAGGCCCCTTCTCCTCTAGCTCCGAGCTTTAAAAACTACAGAAAAGGTCTGGTTGGCCTGGCAGAGGTCACACTTCTACCAAAAAGGCAGCCAAAGCACTAAATACACAAATTTCTCACCACGCCACCTCTGACCATACCTCTGAGGCCAGCCCAGACCCTGGGCCTCAGTGCACATCGGGGGAGCAGCCTCCTGAAACCAGAGCACAGTCACTATGCACCGAAGCTATGGTTTCCATGAGACTTACTAGGATCTTCATGACTTGCCATAAATTCACCAGAGTTGGAAATTGTTAAATTTTTGTAAGACCTGAATATCTTTTAAGTTCCATCAAAGTGATATATTTACATAATAAAATATTATTGGGAAATTCATATTTTTCAGGCAGGAATTTACTTCAGATGCTGAAGTACCTCCTATCCATCTAACAAATAATTCTTAAGAATCTGTAATGTGTCCAGTTTGCAGTCGGGTACTGCACATACTGTGACGGATAAGATCAAGTTAATGGTCTCACCAGATTTAGAGTCTCTAAAATATAAGGAAACACAGTCAAGGCAAAATGTGATACCAGGATGAAGTCTTTACAGTATTGTTACACAAACATAAGACACATTGAATCTTGAATATACAATCAAAAGATTTTCAAGAATGGAAGAAATTATTGATATGCTGAATAAATAAAGTTAGGGGTCAGGAGCAAATTCATGATGTATGGCAAAGCACTTCAGAGAATGCTACCTTGCCGGTATGCCATTGGACCAGCATTGGACTCTCAATATGCCATTTGAGAGTGTGGCATTGGGCGAATGTGTTGCCAGGGCAACTGTCAGCCACCTTCCCTGCGCTATGGAGAAAATCTAATGCCTTCCTCCATTGCTACTGAGTTTTATTTGGACATTTTCCCCCATGAACACACATTATCATTTTTTTTATTAGGTCAATGACAGTTGTTTTACATTTTCAACAAATGTGATAATATTACACAAAGTAAAAAAAAAAAAAAAAAAAAAAAAAAAAAAAAAAACCTATACAGTCTAGCTCTGGATTCTTTTAGTAAACTTTTTATTGGGGGAAAATCTTAGATTTACAGAAAAGTTGCAAAGAATAATGCAGAGAATTCCTATATTATCCTAATTCAGTTTATCCTAATAGTACATTTGTCAAAACTAAGAAAGCAACATTGCTTTCTATTAATTAAACTCCCTACTTTATTCTGATCTCACCACTTCTACTAATGTCCTTTTTCTATTCTAAGACCCAATCTAGGATGCCACATTGCATTTTGTAACTCTTGATTTTTTAAAAAAAATACATTTTATTTATTTTTTTACAGAGAGAAAGGGAAAGGGATAGAGAGTTAGAAACATCAAGGAGAGAAACACATTGATCAGCTGCCTTCTGCACATCCCTTACTGGGGATGTGCCCGCAACCAAGGTACATGCCCTTGACCGGAATCGAACTTGGGATTTTCCAGTCCGCAGGCCGATGCTCTATCTACTGAGCCAAACCAGTTAGGGCATAACTCTTGATTTTTAAGGGTGTTTTTCTTTAGACCTGAGTCAACTCTCTTTTCCTCCTTCCTGCCAAAGCTTTAGACATTTCATGGTTCATTAGTACCTGCTCTAGAGTGTAAGCAAGGGAAGGAAACAATTTTGAAATGCAAATTAGCCAAATGTTGTCATTTATTGGTTTGTGGCAGTAAGCTCAGTTGGCAATAAGGCCAAGGTTATTCGTTTCATCTCTATAATTAAGTCAGCTAGCTTAGCAATGACAGAGGAAATTTTGTCCTGTGGCCATTATTTGCACCCTAAACCCTGTACAGCTTTCCTTCAATGCAAACTTTGCCACAATGGGATAATGGTAGGAGTGCCTATCCTATTACCTGGATACTCAGATATAGTTCATAGACCAGAAACATCAGCATCATTTGGATCCTGTTAGAAATGCAGAATCACAGGTGTGCCTGCTTCCCCCCTCCTACTCTCCTCCCACCCCGCCCAGGTTTAAGAATCAGAATCTAAGTGATTAAAAAGCATGACCATTCATTCAAAGTTTATTGAAACCTATCCTGTGTGGAATGCTGGAGTTCCAAAAGAAAAAAAAATTCACATCTTGCCATCATAGAGTATGCCATCTGTCTAGTAGGGATTCTAGATAAGCAAAATGACAATACAATTACAAAGGCAGTTGTGAGGATGTGATACATATACACAGTAGAATACTGTTCAGCCATAAGAAAAGATGAAAGACTGTCATTTGTGACATTGGTGGGTCTTGAGGATATCATGCTAAACGAAATAAGTCTGACAGAAAAAGACAAGAACCATATTACTTTCACTTACATATGGGATATAAAACAAAAGAAAGAAAGAAAGAAAGAAAGAGAGAGAGAGAGAGAGAGAGAGAGAGAGAGAGAGAGAGAGAGAGAAGAAAGGAAGGAAGGAAGGAAGGAAGGAAGGAAGGAAGGAAGGAAGGAAGGAAGGAAGGAAGGAAGGAAGGAAGAGAGAGAGAGAGAAAGAACGAACTCATGCCCTAGGTTTGGCTCAATGGATAGAGCATCGGCCTGAGGACTGAGGGTCACAGGTTTTATTCCAGTCAAGGGCACATGCTCTGATTGTGGGCTTGATTCCCAGTAGGGGGTGTGCAGGAGGCAGCCAATCAATGATTCTCTCTCATCATAAATGTTTCTATCTCTCTCTCCCTTCCTCTTTGAAATATATATATGTGAAATATATATATCTGAAATATATATATATCTGAAATATATATATGTGAAATATATATGTGAAATATATATGTGAAATATATATGTGATATATATATATATGAAGAATGCATGAGCATACACAATAGTATGGTGGTTACCAGAGGGAAAAGTAGTGAGAAGTTAAAGAGGGTAAAGGGGGTAAATATATGATGATAGAAGGAGACTAAAGTTTGGGTGATGAACACACAATTGCAATAAAAGGATGATGTATTATAGAATTGTATACTTGAAATTTATATAAGCTTCTTAACCAATATCATCCAAATAAAAATGCAGTTGTGGTGATGGGGTCCTGCCAGAGAATAAAAAAAGAGCCTAAGCTTCAACTGAGGGACCAGAGAAGACTCTTCAGAGAATGTCATATTTGAGCTGAGACCTGAATAAGATTTAGCCAATTGAAAGTGAGGAAGGTACAAGGGATGAAGGTGGAGGAAAAGCAGGTTATAAGTGAAGGAACTCAGAGACCATATTGTCTCCTGGGAACTGTTTATAGTGCAACATGGCTAGAACGTTAAATGCCAACATTGGGGATTATCCAGAGATTTTCTTCATCAGCATCATCAGCACATATTATTGAGCACCAACTATATGCTAGGCACTATGCTAAGTGTTGGGGATATGAATAATAAATGTCACAGATGGAACCCTCAGATGGAACAATCCAAGGGAGGTCAGGCCTGGGTTCAGATAAGGTTAATAGAGTGTGACAAATATTGAGAGGCAAAGGAAAAGGGTCCTAGATAAAGCATCCTGTAATGAAAGGGTACATGAGTTCCATAGAACCAGAGGTGATGCTAAGGTTAACAGTGTGCAGGGCATAGGAAGTATAGTTTTCTATTGCTGCATAACAAATCACCACAAATTTAGTAGCTTAGAAAGCCACCATGTTAGCAGACAGTTCTATAAGTCAGAAGTCCAGCAGATTTAGTTGGGCTCTCTACTTACTAGTAGGGTCTCACAAAGCTGAAGTCAAGGTATATTATCAACCAGGTTGGGATTTATCTGGAGGCCCTGTGGAAGAACTCACTTCCAAATTCATTCAGATATTGGCAAAATCCAGTTCCATGTGGCTGTAGGACTGTAGTGCCTGTTTTCTTCCTGGCTGCCAGCCAGCATCTGTTCTCTGCTCCTGGATGCTGCCCACATTCCTCAAGTGACTTCTTCCACCATCAACGCCCACCACGGTGCATTGAATCCCTCTCATGCTCTGAATCTCCAACTTTCTCTTCTGCTGTCAGCCAGAGAAAGCTCTCAGCTCCTAAGGGCCCATATGATTAGATTACACATGCCTGGATAATCTCCCTAACTTAAGGTCAACTGTGCCAATAACATAACACAACCACAGGAGTGATATATTGAGAGGTTCCGGGGATTAGGACATCTTTGGGGATGGCAGTGGGACACCACTTTAGAAATTCTGTCTACTACTCGAACTAGGGGTCAAAAGGGAGATTTGGAATCCTAACTGGCCTGCTTTGGTCAGCAGCCAAAGTTCCACATGAGACTTAAGCAGGGTCTACATTCTGATGGCTTCCTAGGAGGTGTGCCTTTGCACTATTATGATTGCACTCAAAGAAGATCTCATATCCATTCCACAATTTACCTGATCTCTTGGGAGATTCTGATGATCACAGTTATTTCTGGGGTCAAGTTCCTCCTTCCCCTAATTTAGATAAGTCTGTGAATCTTCTCACCATCGCTACGAAGAAACCCTGTTGTGTCCCACAGCAGCCTGGATCTGGGACTCACTCCCAGTCTGCCTTGGTGGGAGCAGCAGACCTTACTAAGTTTGGGGATATGCACCCTATTATTCTCTCTACCCCTATAACACCAAGCATCCTCTCCTTAGAGGTCTATACTGTGTGTATTTCTCACTCATCTCTCCCTCTCCAACTTTTCTCACACTTCTTGACCTCTTCCTGACTCTCAGAAGCCAACCCCATTTCTCCCTTTCTCACATGCAGAACAAGCCCATTGCCCCAGCTCCAGACCTTCCATTGCACAGCTGATGATTTGGCTAAAACTTTGCCATCACTACTGCCAGATTCAGTCCCATGTCAAGACAACCCTCCTGCCAAGTCTTTGTCTTTCCCGGGCATTAAGGGTGAAGGTGGTTTCCCTCTTCCCATCTCACATGCTGTGCATGCAAGAGTCAAAACAGAAGCACAGGGAAGCGAAGGCCTGAAAGGGTGACTAGGAGGATGGAAGCCAGGTCCCAACTGAACAGAATAGGTTTTACTGACAGAGGGAGCCGAGCATGAGAGCCAAAGCCGGCTTCAGGATGTGAGGAAGGAGCACAGAATTGGACCTTAAAGGAAACTTAATGTTCAAGTAGGAGGAGAAGAGGAAACAGCTTTTCAGGGCCCTATTGACAGGAAAGGCAGGGAGGAGGACTATTTGGCTGCTTCTTATCCATTACTAGACCTCTTTGACTGGAGTGGAGGGCCACTGCAGAGCATGCTGGGTGTTAAGGCCCGCTTCTAAAAGGCATAGATCACAAGGCTACTGCTGGACTTCCCTTCTGCAGGCAGTGAAGTTTGCAAATATATACCTTCAGTATACACAAAACCTACCTTTACACACACACACACCCCTCCATTCACAAAAGAGCAACTGGTGGGTAGTATAACAGCCTGCATTGATCTTGTTTTCTTCATTTGGCTTAGTGTTGCCTTAGTTCACATGGGAATCAGCAGCAGAACTGCCCTTGACAAGCAATGTGTTGAATACAATAAATTGCCTCTTAGCATCCAGTCCCACTATTACTGGGCTTTCTGAAAAGCTAGAAAGTAATACACTATGTTTTTTCAGACTCCCTTGCCTCTAGGTTCTGGGTGATGCAAAGTAGGGTCCATCAATTAGATGCAGTTACGAGAGGTAAAAGACAGAAGAGAGTGAGGGATCACCTTCCTGATGCTTTGGCAATGTTCTGCTGATAGGCAATGTCAAGGCCATGTGGACATCTACAGCAGTAGTGAGTGTTCAACTTCCAGATCCATGAGTGTCAAGTGGAACTGGAGGCAGAGGAGGGGGTGGTGGTGCCTGATCCTTGGATTACAACAGTGATGGTGAATTCTTAAACTGAGCAGTCTCATTCGTAGCCTCCTAATTATGGAGGAGTTGCAGTTCCCTTGGCAGATCCGTTTTTGCAATGTTGTGATATTCATTCCAAGAAGGTGCTAAGTCTTCCAGCCTTTCTGATGATTGCAAAATCGTTGATTTCCTTCTTGGTTAAGAGATCTTGGGTGGCTTTGGTTTCCAACTCTGAACTTTAACTTCTACAGCAAAAGGTTATAAAAAATTTAGTTTTTCACTGAAACCGGTTTGGCTCAATGGATAGAGCGTTGGCCTGCAGACTGAAAGGTCCTGGGTTCGATTCTGGTCAAGGGCATGTACCTTAGTTGCGGGCACATCCCCAGTAGGGGGTGTGCAAGAGGCAGCTGATCGATGATTCTCTCTCATCCATGTTTCTAACTCTCTGTCTCTCTCTTCCTCTCTGTAAAAAATCAATAAAATATATATATTTTTTAAAATTAGTTTTTCACAAAATAGACTCTCAAAAAAAAAAAAAAAGTTAAGGTAGATATCCAAACTGTGATGAATTGAGGGTCTGGATTCCAAGATAATGTTTCCAAATGATACTTTATGTTCCATAGAGATACAAATATGTTTATCTAATGATAATGTATCCCTCCCTCTATGGGAGGATTTTAGATAGTAGGCAGGTGGACATTTACATAATTTTAATAGGTGGGTGTTTATTTTAATGTGTTCTAGAAGAAAACTTACAGGCAGCATATCAGACCTGAATTCATGAATCATTGACTTCATAAATGTTTTTTTTTATGGCAAAACTAGAGTGGGCGGTGAGTACCACAGCAAAACATGTTAATTAATCTAATGTTAAGTAAATAATAGGTAGATGGCACACAGATCTGGCAAAAGAAACATGAGCATGGTATTTAAATGGCTGAGGTTAGGGAAACCCTTTTTCTAGTTACTCATTCTTCTGAGTCCCCTCCCAGTACAAATGGAGGAGAGGAATTTGAAACCATAAATTCTGTTCTCCAACCTGCACCCCATTCCCAAAGATCACCGTTCTTTTTGACTCCTGATAGTCCTGAAAGTCCACACTGCTCTGCAATGCTGTGGAGAGAATACCCAGAACCTGGGAGTTATCAGGCGCCAAGGCTGGATCAGCTCATCAGCAGGACCAAAGGGTGGGGTAGGGAGGAGAAGCTGCGAAATGAGTCTGGCTGTAGGAACAGCGTGTGTTCAGCACAGAGCCATAAGTTCAGAAATACCAGACTTGGGTGTGTTTGTTATGGAGACTTAAATATAGCGAGAGGGAGGATACGAATCCAGGATTATTCCCCTCAAAGGGAAAGCTGGCAAAGTCATCTCCCCAGAATCCCTATCAAAGGCCACTAGCCCCAGACACACTAACAAAATCAGGGGACAGCTAGGAGCCACCCGACCTTTCTGTCCTTGTCTTCATCCCTCAGACCTCAGAAGAGATACTGCAGATATATGACTCTAAATGTAATGAGTACAAATTGCAACTACTCAAAATATATACCTTGATAATGCTTAACTGCAGCAGCAGAGAGATAAGACAAGAAACTGGACTAGAGGACATTTAGAAAAAGAAGAAAAAAAAAAAGATCTAATAGGTCAATATTTCCAAATGCCCATCTACAGATCAGTGTCCAGCTGGCTGCAGAATAATCTGGGAGTTGGGTGTGTGTCTGTGTGTGTGTTAATTTATTTCCAACTTTACTGAGATATAATTGACATATAACAGTGTGTAAACTTAAGGTGTACAATATGTTGACTTGATATGCTTATATATTGCAAAATGACTACAACTATAGGGAGGGAGTGTGTTTTAAAATGATAGATTCCCAGTCACCACCCAGAGAAAATTCTGGTTCAGATCAACGATAGACTTTCAGGATAGGTGTTTTCAACAAGCTAGCACGATAGTTATAATAGTCTAGTTTGCAAACTACTTTTTGAGCCCTTGTGCCTCGAATCTAGTTGCCTCCTCCCATTCCCCATTGGCCCCACCCAGCTCATTCCTTCCATGGTGGTTAACTCTCACAGCTTGCTAATCCATCTCATGCCTCTTTCCTTCTTTAAACACTTTAGAGCCAAACCAATGACTCTAAAGAACAGGAAAATCACATCTTGTCCAAAAAGAGCTTTATCTCTTGGGGGAAAAGTCATGTAACTTCTTAAAACTGCAGTTTTCCTCATTTTTAAATATAGGGATTAATAAATGTGCCCACATTACTAGATTGTTCAAAGGATCAAACAAAACTATTTGATTCAAGCACCGATGACATATGGTCTAAGTTAATCACATCATGCCTATGCCCTGAAGCATATCGGGCTACTAGAACAGACATGTCTAGTCTGTCTAGACAGCATCTCTTCCTTTGGAAACTGTTTCCCTTTCTCTGTTCTGCAAGATTCTGATGGACAACCAATTACAGATACTCTGAGGTAGGCACATGACCTAAGCTAAGCCAATCAGATTCTTTCCTGGGAATTTGAATGTTGAGTGGGGATCCCGGATGAGAGGTTTGAAGGTTTATTTGCTTTTAAATTTTAAAACTAGTTTATTAATTATTCTGGGTTTTAGTGTGTGTTTTTTATGAGAGTTTTGAAGTTGAGTCATGAGTTCATCCTCTGGAGATCCCCTCTTGCCTGGTCAGTTCTTCCTTCAATTCTGTAAACTCCCCGATATCCTCCTAACAGATTGCCCCCTTTTTCTTTTGTTAACTCAGAATTGGTTCCTGTTTTCTAAAATCAAGGAGCCCTAACTGATACAGCTCCCCACTGTCTACAGAATGAAGGATACAAACTTCTCATCCTGTTGTACAGATTTTCCACATTGTGTTTATATCTCACTGAATGGCCCTTCCCTAAACTGCAGTCCTCATGTAACAATCCCATGAGAGCCAGTTATTAGACTATTTGCATGTTTGGGGGCAAGGAGGGTGTCTAACTCATCTCTGCCCCATGCTAGACGGCTTGATATACTAGTATTCTGACCAGATTTAATTAAGAACCAGCTCTACCCTTTAAAAGAAAAGGCATTCTGTGGCTCAGAGCAGAAATGCTTCCCAGAGATTAGAAGAATCTGGGGGTGAAAGCAAGTTGTGGGATATTCTTAAATTATATTATTAAGGGTATGCTCTATTATTTGGCTAGAAATCAGATCTCAAAGTTTAAGATAGGTGGCCCAGTAGAACTAGCCCACTGATGTTCAATGAAGCCAAACTCCTATGTGTTCATTATGCTATATAACCCTCTGGGTTAAGCATGTTAGTGTCCAGAAAGATTATTTGTACCCTCAGGACATCCTGATTACTCAGGAAATCTTACTTATAAGTATTGAGTTCTGGGAACTTAAATAAGTAGAGGAGTGCACGTTCTTAACTGATCACAAATAAAATTAAGAAACAAGATTGATTTAAAATTGATCTGGCAATAAGACTATTAGTAAACTCTCTGTCCCTTCCTTATCTGTCCTGCTTCCTCTGTTACTAGCTCTAGTCACAACTAGCCGTTGCTATCTGGGGCCCCATTCACCAGAGATTGTTTTATTCCCTGATAGTGGAGGAGGTAATGATTAAGGTAATTCCTCCTTCAAGGGTGATTCAATGAACAAGGCAGCCTTGGAGTCCAATAAACTTGGGGTTTATATCCTGCTCTGGCACTTGTTTATAGTTTAACTTCAAGCAAATTATTTCCCCTCTCTAGGTCTCAGTTTCTTTATCTGTAGAATGGGGATAATAACGCTGGTGCCCATCTCCAAGATTCTCATCCTGTTGGACCATGGTGGCTGTAGGTCGTTGGAATTTTGTTAACAATGGCTTGTTGTGAGGATAAAATGTCTGCAAAGCCCTGGAATGGTCAGTGCTCAAAACACGTTCATTTCCCTTCTGCTCTGATGCCCTCTTCCCTAATACCATCTGTTCATTTCCACTGCAGACTTCGAATCATATTATATACAGGTCTATACACAGAGCATACAATTTTAATATATAAACATATACTATGTACACATTCACTCATTTGTTCAACAAACAGTTATTGAGGATCCATTTGTGTTGGCACTGTGATAAACCAGTTAGACAGGTTCCCTGTTCTCAAGGATCTTACTTTCTAGTAGGGGAGTATTCCTGGCGATGTGATAAGGAGGCACCAGGTCTGGGAGGAGTGCCACATGGACTAGGCATGTGAGGGAAGCTTTTCTGAATAGGGGCCTGTGGGACCCAGAGGATGAGGAGGAGCCAGCCACCAACCAGGCTGGGGAAGAGCACCCTAGGCAGAGGGCACAGCAAGGGCAAAGCCCCAGGGCAGGAATAGCGTGGTGTGTTTGAGGAACAGAAAGGGTCTAGTGCCAAGAGGGGTGAGAGTGAGAGGAGATGGTAGGCCCCTGTCGGCCGTGGTGAGGAGCTGGGGCTGAAATAGGACACACTGGAGATGCTAAAGTGAGAAAGGGATGGGACCTAATTTATGGTTGGTTTTCTCTTATTGTTTTTTACTTATTGACTTTAGAGAGAAAGAGGAAGGGGGAGAGAGAAACAAAAAGAGAGAGAGAAACATCCATTTGTTGTTCCATTTAATTATGCATTCATTGGTTGAGTCCTCTATATGCCCTGACCAGGGATAGAACCTGAAACCTTGTTATATCAGGTCAATGCTCTAACCAAGTGAGCTACCCAGACAGCCAGGCCCCTGATTTATGTTTTAAAAGCATTGCTCTGGCTGCTGTGTCACAGAATGGATTGCAAGGAGCCAGGGTGGAAGCGAGTCTCTGAGATGGCCACACCCATCCTACCAGATGTTAGAAAGCACAGAGGAGCCTGGGAACCCAGGTCCTCATCCCACCTGCCCAGTGCAATCACCTGGGGGCACTGTTAACAAAATTCCAAGGATCCACAGCCACCACAACAGGCCAAGAGAATCAGAATCTCATAGATGGGGGCCAGGCTAATGGGATTTTTTACAAAACTCCCCAAGATCCTGTATATGAATTCAGAATTGAGAATCAATGTGTCTGGGTAAACTCTCCAGGGCCCAAGCTCTCACTGCTGCCCCAGACACCGTTCCCGGGTCCGACATCCTGTTATTATAGCGCCCTTTTTCAAGGTGAGCTGAAATCAGCCTCTGGTTAGCTTTCCTGGACACCTACTTAAAGGAGCCAACCAGCAGCTCTCTTTTTCCTGCTAACGTTACCCTCCCTTTACTCCATCACCACTCCCAAGGCAAATCCCAATAAAGAGGAGTGAAGGAACCCAGAAATAGGAACCCTGGATAGGAAAGGAATGGTCAGGCTTCTGGGAATCCCCCCTCTCCCCCGCTCTCCTGTGGTTGCCATCTAAAAGGCTCTGGCACCCAGGGGCAATGCATGTGCTGCTCAGAGTCGGCAAGAAGTTCCCAGGAGATGAACTGACGGATGACTGTCCTCCCCCACCCATTCCACACGGAGAATTCGAAAACTGGAAGAAGCTTTAGCATAAGTAGTTTAATTCTAATTTAACCATGGGTTGGCAGGGGAGGGAGCCAGCCCTAAATATAGTCAATCTTGTATTTCTAAGGTATTCCTAGAAGCTTGAGAGCGGGTAAGAGAACTTACCACCCACTTTCTGGCAGGCTCCGTGTTCTTTAATTTGCAGTCCTCACAAAAGCTCCAAAAAACAAATGTTATTTTCATTGAGGGATTAGGCAACTGAGTTTCAAAGAGGTAAAGTAACTTAACCGAGGTCCTGCTGAGGCCCCATGAAGACTGTGTTGTCCTCGCACTAAAGCTGTGTCCTCTTGGTATACTTTCCTAGAATCTTCCTTCAGTGGAGGGATGGTCAGCACCTCACTTAACTCTTGTCACCTCATTTGAGGTCAGGAGGGTACCTGAGCCAGTTCTTGAATTTTCGCTACTCCTTACGCATCGTTTTGTCTCCCTCATGCCCCCAAGTGCCCTCTCCCAGTGTCCAGCCCTTCTGGCTCCTCTCTCCTCTTCCTCCCCCATGTTTCCTACAATCCCAAGCCAGAGCACAAAGCAGCCCTAAAGTGTTAAGAAAAAATCAAACATGGAGGTTGAAAGGTTGTCCTTTTTACTTGCACGTTTTGTCTTTAAATAATGTTTTTATTGCTTTTAGAGAAAGGGGAAGGGAAAGAGAAACATTGATCGGGGTCCTGACTGGGAATCAAACCACAAATCTTTCAGTGCACAGGACAACACCAAACCAACCAACCAACCAACCAACCAACCGAGCCACAGCAACCGGGCATTACTCACATATTTTGATGAAGGGGTGTAGGGAGGGAACTGTTTTTACCCCTGCTGATTTTACTTTGCCTGGGTTGCTGTGATTTTGCATACTGACTCCTCAAGAGCGAGAATTTCCAACTACTCCAGGCCTCCAGTGATCTCTCTTTTTTAGGCTGTGTCTACAGAATTAGCACTTGTCTAGGAAATCAACGTATCATGTAACAGTCTCTTGCTGTGGCATGTGGACTTGTCATGACTTACCATGGTCACCACCCCACATTTGTGTTCCTCAACACCCTGACTTGCTGACCCTGTCATACTCAGGGACCACTCAATTTTTATTTGAAAGGTGGCACCACACCTACTTCTAGACTCCAAAAGAGTAGGGAATAGAGAATAAGCCATTCTTTATGGCATTTTGCTTTCAAGGCAAAATTCAGTCCCTGGAGGAAGCCACTCCTGTAACCACATTACTCTTCCACCTGAAGGAAGCCTCTTCCAGCTTCCTTCTCTGTCCTCCCTCCTCTCCCCCAAGAACTCACCTGCTCTATCAGACCCTCTTAGGATCTTATCTAATTCTCACAACAAGCGAGGCAGCATTATTCTCATTTTATAGCTACTGAAACTCAGGATCAGAGAAGGTAACTTGCTCCAAGACACAGACAGTTAGTAAGGAGCAGGTGTGCAGGGCCACGAAGCATCAGGACATCTGACACATTTCTGTGCTTCAGCTCCACCAGGGTCAAGGTTCCTCAAGGTGGAGCCAGCTTTGGGTTCCCCATGGGTCTTAGTCTCTGGCAGGGGCACAGTGAGTGTTAGCTCAGTAAATTGTCAGAGGAAGTTTACCCTGATTACCTATTGTGTGAGAACTAGTACTGGGGAAAAGAGGAAGTGTTTGTGCAGTGATAAGGCTTGTGTGCGTGGTGGTGGTCCCATGCTCTGGGCCAGGACGGGAGGGTGGACAGCAGAATGGCACAGGGTGAGAGGTCCCACCCTGACACGGGCTGAGGGAAGGGTAGGAGTGGCCAGAGACCTGGGATTTAGGGAGGATGGGGACAGCATCTAAGGGTTGACTGGTTGTTGGCTTCTCTGGCCTCCAGGCTGACAGGGGTCCCTGCCTGAAAGAGCTACAGACCTGAAGGGAGAGGAAGGCAGGTTCTCCATGGACACAAGGGTCACCTGGGTTGTAGGAGAGAGCCACCAGAGTGGCTGTGCGAGAGGCGGAGATTAGTTTTGGGAGACCCTGGGGGCAGGTGTAGGATTTGAAGGCGCTCCCAAGGAAGATGGAAGAGAAATGAAGTTTTGATTCAACATCTCTAAAGAAAAAAAAGGACATCTCCTTGGAGGGCCCCAGACTAAGAAGGCAAAGCACAGGGAAGCATGGTTTGAAAGGTTCAGGAAAGATGGAACTTGACATGGGAAGCTGTGCAGGGAGGTTTAGAAAGTTGGTTCAGGGATGGCTTAGCCTGATAAGGGTACATGGAATGCCTTCGGGGGGTGAGAGTGGAAGTACAGGGTAGCAGAGATAGCAGGGACCCAAACCGATACTTCACATCCTCCACCTTACCTTTAAAAAAAAATTTTTTTTAATTGATTTTTTTACAGAGAGAAAGGGAGAAGGATAGTTAGAAACATCAATGAGAGAGAACCATTGATTAGCTGCCTCCTGCATACCTTCTACTGGGGATGTGCCCGCAACCAAGGTACATGTGCTTGACTGGAATCGAACCTGGGTCCTTTTAGTCTGCAGGCCGATGCTCTATCCACTGAGCCAAACCTGTTAGGGCCCCCCACCTCACCTTTCACTGCCTGAAGGACTTGGGGCAAGTTACTTAACCTGTCTGACCCTCAGTTTCCTTGTTCATAAAGCGGGAGATCATAATATCATCTGCCTTATATAATTGTTATGAGGGCAAATGAGATAAAGCACATACTTAGCACAGTAGTCAGACATAGTAACAACTGATGATGATGGAAAGATCAAGATATGTTCCTGGGAGGGAAGTTTCCAGGAATATAGAGAAAAAAATAAGCAACTGCCAATCTGTTCTATTTCATAAGTTCAGCTTAAATGTACTGATTTGCATTCCTATTTCTCCTGCCAGATCCTATTCTCAGAGTTTTATGTTTTATTTCTTTTAATTCTAACTATAACTTCATGAGGCAGGCACTATAATTATTCTCATTTACACAAGAACACAGAGGCACAGAGAGTGTATATGATAGCCTGGAGTCACAGTTACTCAGGCATTCTGACTCCAGGGCCACATACTTACTACATGCTGCCTCTCATCCGTTAAATACACACAAGACATCTTGAGGTACATCAGAGAACTGGGCTCACAGCATGGCACGGGGTTTCCCAAACCTCTGGTGCATCAGAATGTCCCAGGGAGATGATCTAAAATGCATGCTCCAGCCCTGACTGGTTTTCCTCAGTGGACAGAGCGTTGGTCTGCGGACTGAAGGGTCCCTGGTTTGATTCCGGTCAAGGGCATGTACCTTGGTTATGGGCACATTCCCAGTAGGGAGTATGCAGGAGGCAGCTAATTGATGTTTTTCTTTCATCGATATTTCTAACTCTCTATCCTACTCCCTACCTATAAAAAAATCAATAAAATATATTTTAAAAAATAATAAATAAATAAATAAATAAATAAATAAATAAATAAAATGCATGCTCTAAGGCCCCTCTCCCAGGAAGCCTGATCCTGGCAGCAGTGACAGCAGTAGGGGCTGCAGCAAGGACAGAAATTGGTTGTCTGTTTCTTTCTTTCTTTTTCTTTGACTGATGGTGCCTCAGGTTTATTTGTACAAACAGCACAGAAGGACACCAGCCCAGGGTTCACACCAGTTCTGTCCTCACATCATCAGACAGAGGCCTCTCTTCTGGAGCCTTCGAAGGGGTCTGGGCACCTTTGGGAGCCTGATCCTGAGCTGGAGTCAGAGCTGTAGATACAGCCACAGCTGCAGTCTGGATCTGGTTTGAGCCTTGGACTTTGGCTGGCAGAGCCTGAGACCCTTTGATGTGGGCACAAACACTTTTCCCAAGCGTGGGGTGAGAGATGTGAGCAACTTGATTGAACTTGTGACTGCTGTTCTTTGGGATCCCGGGCTTGACCTCCTTGGGCTTGACTAGGGCCTTGATAGCCTCGGCACATGCACTCATGGCCTTGGCATTGTTGGCCTGCTCCTTCTTCAGGCCCTTCTTGTTTGCTTCTTGTGGGTTTGCCATGAAGCCCTAGCTATTATAATATCTGTAATGATGAGGTCCATTCCCTTAAGAGATTCATATCTTTGTGACTGGGGTTTCTTGTTGCTCTTCCTGCATCATTTTCAGGACTGGGTGTATGTGGTGTGGTTTTTGGACTTGGCCATGTCTGCACTGAAGCCCATGGCTCCAGAAGGGCCTCAGAAGTTTATATTTTTAACAAGATCTTTAGGGGATTCTGATATAGGTGATCTAGAAGTAAGGGAGGCGGGGGTGGCATATGGAAAGTTCAGGAATAACTAGATGGCCCAGTGGAGATATCTAGGCAATGTGAAGTTTCTTAGATAATGGGTGGCATTTGACTTGGGGTTTAAGGATGGATAGAATTTTGGATACATCCCTCTACCCTTCTCTATTTGGAGGTTGTATTGGGTTGAACTGTGTCTTCACAGAAGATTGGTAGAAATCCTAACCCTTGGAACCTGTGAATGTGACCTTATTTGGGGGGAAAAATGTAAATTAAGGGTTTTGTGATGAGATCATCCTAGATTATCTGGATGGAACCTAAATCCAAAGACAAGTGTCCTTACAAGAGAAAATGAGAGACAGAGAGAACAGAAGTCTACTTAAGGACAGAGGCAAAATTTGGTGCTATGCAGCCACAAGCCAAGGAGTACCTGTAGCCAACAGAATCTGGAAGAGGCAAGGATATCTTCTCCTCTAGAGCTTTGGATAAAGCACGTCCCTGCTGGCACCTTGATTTTAGAATTCTGGCTTCCAGACTGGCAAAATATATCTGTTGTTTTAAGCTACTAAGTTCATGCTAGCTTATAAAGGCAGCACTACGAAATTAATACAGAGGCTTTCGTCCTAGTCACACTGTTTGTCCTGGGAAGGTCTTTGCAATTAGACACAGAGTTGTGGGGGTCAGTCTGCAGACAGCTCAGCTATGACTGCCAAGTCCCCGGCCAGGACAGCAGACCTTAAAGGCGGAGGCGGAGCACAGCTGGTAATGATGTAGTGGCATCACCTTTGCAAGCTTGCGACTTCTCTTTGGATGTAGGCTTGTAAGAAGTCAAAGAAAGGCTGTCTTTAGTTGTTGGGTTTGTATTTTACAAAGAAGATGTCAATACCTAGAAAGTATAATTTCCAGCTCAAAGTGACCCAGTAAGTTGGCAGCAGGGCAGAGCCAGGACCGCTGTCTAGAGCATTGGAATGCCAGTCCATGGCTCTCAGTGTGGGTTTGCCATGAAGCCCTGGCTATTATAATATTTATAATGCTGTCACTATAATTTCATTCCAAAGAGTCGATTGTCTCTAATGACTGCTTGGTGGGCCAGTATTTCTGGTCCCTGGCCAACATGTGTGGGTAGTGGCTTTTGACATCTGGCTTAGAGTTTCTGATGATTCCCTTCCCCATAAGCTGTGTCTTCTGCTTTAGGGATGCAAGTTGATCTATCTTCGGAAGCTGCTCTCCAAAATGCAGAAGTTGGCCATCTGTAGAACTGACAGCACTGCTTGTGGTCTATGAAACACCAAAATCTTAGAGAAGTACCTCTTTAGAAAGCTTATTAATACTTCCTCTGTCCATGTGCCACAATGACTTTCTGCAAAGGACAAGAAAAGGCTCCCTCATGTGCCTGCGGAGAGAGCGCCCTCCTCATCTGAAGCCCTTGCTTCCCATTCCTCCCTCTTGGCTAACACTGGAGCCGAGAACACAGCCAGCAGAGGAATAAACCTTGTCCCTAAGCTGCTGTTCCAAGTGCTTTAGTTACCAGAGGACTAATTTCATGTCAGGTTCTAGAAGAAAGGGCAACAGAGTTTCAGCAGGAGAAACAGGAATGTAAATCAAACTGAGAACAATCTATTGAGCACATGCCACTTAAAATGCATTGAAGGGCTCAGTGCTAAAACAGGAGTGGGCAAGGGTTAGGTTGGAGTATTCATGTTTAATCCTAGACGCATATTGGATCACAGGAAATATTTAAAAAACCCTGATGCTATGGTTGTACCCCATACCATTTTTATCAGAAAGTCTCGGGGACACCTGTACTTTTTTTAATGATCCCCAGATGATTCCAATGTGCAGCAAAGTTAGGGAACCACTGAAATATGATATTCCCATGGGCCATATCCAGATATGCTATTTTCAGTGCTCTGGGTTGGATCCTAAAGCATGGGCAATTTTTAAAGGCTGCTCAGAGGATTCTAGTGTGCAGAGGTGATCCATGTAGCTAATAAAGGGAAAAACATACAGCATCATCAAGGTGTCTGCAGCTAGTGCTCTTTCCATCTGCATAGTCCATATCTCCCACAAGACAGAGCTTTTGTTGAAGGAGAATGGGTTTTGGTGAATCTCAGATACTGCTTAATGGTCTATCAAGGAATAAAAGCATTGGAAAGGAAACCCAAAACTTTCTTAGAACTAGGAGCAAAGGCTGACAAGAGTATAGTTTTCTGCTATAGCAAACTTTAGAGTCTCCAAGCACTTTTGAAAGAATTTCAAACTCTATGAGGATCTATATGTGTATACTCTTCAGGCATGGCTGAGTCCAGGTGTGAAGTGCAATACATGCTTGAGGGTAGGTGCCATTTGACTCTCTATTAACTCTCCTTTGGAAGGCCTCAACTCAGGGGCTACTTCACAAAGTACTAGACAATTTTCCCATTTCTTCCCTACCCGACCCTTCTCCCTTCTCCCCTGGAGTCCCATCTTTGCAACTCTTCTTTTTTGTCCTGTGGTTCCTCCACTTCAATTAGTCCAGGGGATTCCTCCCCCCATCTCATTTCTGCCTTGGAATTTTGCCTTCCTGAACTTGCTCTCTCTGCACTGGGCTCTGGGGCTGGTGTTCTCCACAAGCAAACCCTGCTTATGAGGCAGAAGAGATGCCTCCCTTCTCATCCTGTCCTTTCCAACTTGGTTTTGCTCTCAAAGCCTGTGGGTATTGGTGATGATTCAGATGTTTTCCCAAACTGATTCTTCTGGGACCCATTTTGTATCTTTTGCTTGCATCATCTCTAAAGTTGTTCCTAGTGAAATTTTTGTTAAATCCAGATTCCTCAGCTCACATACATCATGAGAATAACTTGGGTGCTGGCAGTCAGGATTTACAGGCTATAGAATATAAGGCCGGGTCTTGATAGTTTATCTTGGCGACACTGATGAAGGACATTAATTGTCATGGAGAGTTAGTACTGGGGTTCATGTTTCCCACCCAGGAAGACAAAAATTTAGCACTATGGAAATCTGGAGAGAATGATAAATCTTGTTTTTTTCAAAGAAAGTGAATTCAGGGGAGATATTGGTAGATGCTACAAGTTTTATATTATCAACAACTTCATAAATGTTCTAAAAGACTTATATTCACTAAAATCCAAAAAAAGCTGAATTATAAATGTGAATGAGGGTAGAAAACATTGCCCTGAAATATCAAAGTTCTTAGTAGAGTAGGAACTAAATAATAAGTATCATGTTTTATCAAATGTAATGACAATTATGTCTGAAAACTAGTCTGCAGTTAAGAGCTCTCATTTCTATGCTGAGCTCTAACCCTGACTCATAGTATGGATTGAGCTAAGTCACTTGACAGCTTTGGATCTCAGCTTCTCCACGTGAAAAATGGCAATTAAAATACTAGATAAAGGAACTAGCATTTATTGATCAACTGCTCTCTGTTGATGTACTAAGTTGTATCATTTCATTTATTCACTCGGCAAATATTTTTTGAATGTCCACTACAGATTGTGTCTGGTTTCAGGGATCTATCAGGCACAAAACAAAGACCTTGCTCCCTTGGAGATTAAATTCCAGTGGGGCTGGGTGGTAATAAACAAGAAAATAAATAACAAGATACTCTCAAATAGTGACCAGTGCTATTTAGATAATAAAACCGGATCATGAGATAGAAGGTAACCTGAGGACAGGCTTACTTACACAGGGTGGGCTCTCGCAGAGGCAATGTTGGGAGTTGGAGCCAGAACGAGGAAGAGCAGCCTGCAGAGTCCAGAGTCCATGGGACAAGATCTGGGCAAGAGAACTCCAAGTAGACAGTAAGTGCAAAGGCGCTGATGCATGTAGACATTTAATCTGCTTGGGAAGCCTGGAGATTGAACGTGTGGGTGTGCTGGGAGGAAGTGGTCACTGAGATTAGGGCAGGAGCCAGACCACTGTTGCCTTTTGGACTGTGGTAAGGTATTTGGGCTTAATTTTAATTGTTCTGATATCCTTTTTTTGTTTTGTTAATCCTCACCTGAGGATCCTTTTCCATTGATTTTTAGAGAGAGTGGGAGGGAGGGGGAGAGAAAGAGATAGAAACATCAACATGAGAGACACATTGATTGGTTGCCTCTCACACACTCCCTGACCAGGGCCAGGATTGAACCTGCAACTGAGGTATGTGCCCAACTGGAATCAAACCCGGGACCTTCAGTCCACAAGTCAACACTCTAACCACTGAGCCAAAACTGCTAGGGCCTACTTAAAAAATATATACAGCCCTAACTGGTTTGGCTCAGTGGATAGAGCGATGGCCTGCGAACTGAAGGGTCCAAGGTTCAATTCTGGTGAAGGGCATGTACCTTGTTTGCAGGCACATCCCCAGTAGGGGGTGTGCAGGAGGCAGCCAACCGATGTTTCTCTCTCATCAATGTTCCCTCTCCTTTCCTCTCTGTAAAAAATCGATAAAATATATTTTAAAAAATAAAATAACAAAAATAAAAAACATATACAGCCAAGGTATATTAAGGAACATGATTACAGGGAAGTTGCCTAGGAGAGAGAAGCAAACTTTTTGGGAAAGGATCAGATAAATATCTCAGGTTTGGTGGGCCACATAAACTCTCTAAGGTACATCCTTCTCCTCTCCTCTGTCTGGCACCTCCTCCTCCTTCTTTTTAACCCTTTAAAAATGTAAAAATCCTTCTTAGTTCTTGGGCGATATAAAAACAGGTGGCTGCATGCTGGGTTTGGTCTGCCTCTCTGGGCAGTAGTTTGCCGACCCCTAGTTCAGAGAAAAGCAGAACTCATTGCCATAAATTTAGGACACAGAATGTGTAGGATGTGCTGATGAACTGGCCCTGTGTGGGGAAGGGGTAAGAGAAAGAGGAAACAAGGATGGCCTCAGTGAAGAAGTAGAAGGTGGTGTAATTTACTGAGATGAGGAAGAAGCAGATTTGGGATGGGGGGGAGGGGAAATTAAGGGTTATGTATGAGTTGCCAATTAGTCATCCAAGTGGAGTTGTCAAATATGGAGCCTGATACGGACTCTGGAGTTTAGGGAAGAGGGCAAAGATGGAGATTCACATTTGGGAGTTATCGCCTATGGATGAATTTAAAGTCATGGGACTGGCCTAGCAGGTGCGGCTTAATGGTTGAGCGCTGACCTATGAACCAGGGGGTTACGGTTTGATTCCTGGTCAGGGCACATACTTAGGTTTCAGGCTCAATCCTGTGTGCAGGAAGCAGCCAATCAACAATTCTCTCTCATCATTGATGTTTCTGTCTCTCTTCCTATCCCTTCCTCTCTGAAATCAATAAAAATACATTTTTTTATTTTTTTTTAAGTCATGGGAATGGATGAGATCACCCAGAGTGCCGTGCCAAGGGGGTTCTGGAATTTAAGGACCCATAAAAGAGGTCCTTGGAATCACTCTCTGGGTCAAAAGTATGACACATGACAAAACTGCCCAAATGCTGCCCATCTTGTATAAGCTACTTAAATACATGCTGTGAGTGGGACTGTACACACGGATGAGCAGGGACACCAGAATTAGGAATCCTTGACCATTTTTGCCTTGGAGCTGGTGAGCATCAAGCCACAGTGGAGGATTAGGCTGGTTAAAGGAGGTGTTGAGAGGGAGGAAGCGCTTCCAAGGATTCAAAACCACAGAAGCACCCAGCAAGCTTATTACAAATGCAGATTTTTAATAAGAGCTTTGAATTCTGGGGTGAGGTGTGTTTTAAAAATGCTCCCTCTCATACAAACAGAAGGTTGAGAAATGGGTGGATTAGGGATAGATTGGGTGGAGGGTGTGTCTTCATGACGTTTCCTTACTCCCAGAGACTCACAGCTTCAGGAATCTTAGATGGGTCTGGCTGGGGAAGTTTCAGGATAAGGGGATGGCAGAAAACTCCTAGGCCAGGAAGAAATGTGTTGGGACACTTTCCATTTGCTCTACAATTCAGAATGAGGCCGTTTCTCCACAGTGATGTAAAATGGTACATTTTTCTTTTTTTTACTTCTTTTAATATATTTTATTGATTTTGTACAGAGAGGAATGGAGAGAGATAGTTAGAAACATCGATGAGACAGAAACATCGATCAGCTGCCTCTTGCACACCTCCCACTGGGGATGTGCCCACAACCAAGGTACATGCCCTTGACTGGAATCGAACCCGAGACCCTTCAGTCCCCAAGCCGATGCTCTATCCATTGAGCCAAATCGGTCTCGGCTAAAATGGTACATTTTTCATGCTAAAACTTGGGTTCCCTAGGAGTATCTACTTAGCCTTGTAGTTCCACAGCATAGAAGGGAGATTTTTTTTCTTCTATCTTTATATGAAAACAAGAACACATTTTTCAATTCAAATACAAGATATGCGTGTTGTTGATGAAACTGAAACCTCACTTTATATACATTATGGATTTGTGTGAAAACAGCTAAGGAATAACGTAACGAATTTGCTATTAGGCCTTCTGCTAGGAGCTAAGGAATCAACCTTGCATTCATTGAACTACTGTTTAATTTGTCTTCTAAATGCCAATCACTGTTTTAGACTCAGAAGGTAAAGCAATGAACAAAATAAATAAAAATCCCTGCCCATCACAAAACAGATAATCTAGCTAGGAAACAGATTCATAAACATGATATGTAAAATGTATATTATATTATATTATATTATATTATATTATATTATATTATATTATGGTGAGTGCTAAGAAGAAAAATATAAATGAGGGGAAAGGGTAGGAAAGAGTTAGGGACTGAGATAAGTGAGAATATGAGACAAAAAAGGGATTTGAGTCCTGTGATTTAGGAAAGTAACAGTTTCTCCAAGTCTCAATTCCTTCATCTGTTAAATAATAAATAATAGTGCCTTCCTGAGGAAGGCTCAGGCCCTTAGACTGACTTCATCACTTTCAAACTTTGAGCCTCTCAGAATTTCTTTGGCTTCTCTGAACCTGTTTTCTTATCTCTGACATGAACAGACTTGTCCAGTCTATGTCACATGGTTTTCGAAAATATCAAATGAGATCTGTGAAAACAGCTAAAAATATAGATGTTATCTAAATGTAAGATAGAAATTTAAAGAAAAAAAACCACACAGCTAGTTTATGGACTGCAAATCTCTTGCTGATGGTCAGCAGAGTCTCAGGACTGATTATAAACAACGAATTACATAAACTGCTTGGTACAGATTCCGTACACTGCAGGGAAAAGGCCAACAAAAATTATCAGGACATACCAGTAGACTAGCAATCTTATCTTCGATCAGGAATAAAATAAACTAAATGTTCCTAAGTGGACACCTCATAAAATAGTTGTAGTATGTTATTTGTCAAATTTTTAAATGCTTTATTGCTCCTTTATGTTTGTTCTTGTTTTGTTTGTGGGACTTAAGTTCCAGGAAAAGAATTATATGGATTGCAAGCAGTTATAAACAAAGAGCAATCATTTAAATCACCAAGAGCAGATAGTCCATACTCTGAGTATTTCTGTAGAGGCTCCGTAGACATTAAACAAAGTAGATGATTTCAAAATAGGCTGGTGTGTATTCCTTTTCCATCTTTATATTTTCTTCAGTCCCGAATATCTGATAGCATCCCAACAGTGGTTTTTGTTCAATCAAAACACATATTGGTGCTCAGTAAGTATTTGTTAAGCAAAAGCATGACTACTGTGTCAGTTTGCTTACTAAAGACTAGCCAATTGGATCCCTAAAAATGTTTGTGCATTTAAAACACACACATACTTGCCTTCTCTTGGCAATGCTCCTCTGGGAAACCGAATTGGGTCCTTCTCTGAGACTGGATGAAAAGAGTGTTTTATTCTATTGAAATGCAAAACCCAAAGTTAGTTTGAACACTACCTAATCTATCTAGTAGGCGCTCAATGTTTGCTAAACAAGATGCACATTCAGAAAGCAGATACTGCAGCCCAACGATCCCACTCAGGAGGAGCCTGAACTGGCCCCCTGTCCAGTTCGCATCTACCAGGTGACCTCCAGACCTTCTCTGAGCACCGGCCCCCGCTCAGCCTCCGGAGTTTTCCTCTCCGGCCGTCAAGGTCCCCGCTGTCATTCCGGCGGCTTTGCACTGAGGCTGCGCATGCTCCGCCTCCGCCCCGCGCGCCCCGCTGGCAGCCCGACCGGCACAGCGAAGGGCCTTGTGGCCGTTTCCTATTGGGGCTTGGTTGCTATGGTATCACACCCGCCCTAAACCTTGAGGCACTGCTTCCGCAAGGCGAAGGAGAATTACTTCCGGGTCTGCCCTTACTTGGTATGGCTGACTGACCAGTCGCTGAACTCCACAAAAATAAGTTTCCCGGAAATTTTCTAGAAATTTTTATTTAATCACTCTAACTTGCTGGTGCGGCGTGGTATCGTATCTTTTTCCCCTCCTTGTATAAGATTTACTATGTGTTTTTTGTCTACTTGCCAGTCTCCAAAATGGCGCCTGCGCCGCCGGTAGGCCAAAGGTGAGTCACGTGGGCCCTCCGGTTCCGCCGCGGCCGAGGCCCGGGTGTTCACAGACTCCGGCACCATGTCTCGTTTGTCTGGCCTACACGTCCCGCGTGGCCCTTGCCAGTTCGCGTTGCTGCTGTTACCTCTCCTGCTCGGCCCCAGTTCGGTTCTCGCCATCTCCTTCCACCTGCCCATCAACTCCCGCAAGTGCCTCCGCGAGGAGATCCACAAGGACCTGCTGGTGACCGGCGCCTACGAGATCACCGACCAATCTGGGGGCGCGGGCGGCCTGCGCACCCACCTCAAGGTGCGGCCCGGGGCGGGGCGGGACGGGAAAGGACGGAGGACCTCAAGCGTGGGCGCGGAGAGGCCGCGGATGGGGGTGGGGAGGGGGGTGTCGGGCCCGGCCTCCCCGGGGCGCCGAGGGCGGGCGGAGGAGACCGCCCCCTCGCCCTGAGGGTTGGCGTTGGCGGAGGGCTGGGCGCCCGTGCAGGGGGAACCCGGAGAAGGGCGCGAGGCCTTGTTGGCGGATGTGGTGACAGCCGAGCTGGGGCGACCTCCGCTTTGGTCGTTGGCGGGACCCGTGTCTGTTTTGGTCTTAGGTGCCTTGAGCTGGAACTTGATTCTCCAAAGACGTCCTCAGATGGTGCATACTTGTGGGGGTTGACGCAAAGACACGTTGAGACCTGCAAAACCTGCTTGATCGTGGAGATATAATTAGATGCCACCCTTGATAGGCAAGATAATGGAGGCATTGGAGCTCACTGTGAATAAGGAAACCTGTTATTCATTGAGCATTAGCTGTGTCAGATCTTAGTACATACATCGCCATTTAGTTCGTGCATTCCTCTATGAAGTAGGTACTATTAGCTTCATTATACACATAAGGAAACTGAGGCTCAACGAGGTAGTAGAATAAACTGATGCCAGAGCTGTAATTGAGTCTTAGTTGGGAAGTTAAGTGAAAGTGCTGGAATTTTGTTATCGCCTTGCTTTGTATTTGTAATTCCTGTAATTGACTAAAATGTAGTCAATTAAAACCGAGACCATCCATCAAGTGGTCTCAGTCTCTAGTGCTTTTCCTTCCTGGTACCCCAGAATCTGGACTTGGCCAAGTTCTATGTAAATTTCAGCCATACACTAGTGGTGACAGCTACTGCCAGAATGCTAGTTTGGTCCCATTTTTGTCATTAGAGTGATCTTTGAAACGCTCCTATCTTTTGGTTTAGTCAAGGTTGATTGCGTTGGAGGTAATTTTGTTCACTCACAATAAGCACATGGTCTTATTTTTAACAGAATGGGTCTCAGACTGAGTAGTAAGAAACATTTTTACTTTGTAATAATAGCACTTAGGTATAAGAAGACCATCGTTTCTGTGTAGGGTTTTCGAACCCAGTAGTGGTATTAGAGAGAGAAACTGTTTTCAGGGCTACTGCTCAGTGACCCATCCTTTCATTAGTCTCTTCAGGTACCAAACTAATGTCTAGCCAGGAAAGCCACGAGGGTATGACATTTTGAGGGTCATGCTTCTGGCTCTTCAACAGATGTTGTGCACAGAATCAGAGGATTTGAACAGTGAAAGAGACTTTACTGTGGTTTGCAGTGCTGCCCCATCTGATTTGTAATTATATTTTTTAAACCCTTCAGCAGCTTACTTGTGCTAGTCTGATGAAGTTTCAATTTTCCAACATGCCCTATATACTTTGTCACTCCATGCTTTGCATTTTACATATGAGGCACCCTGAACAGTATCCTAAACTCACTTATTTTCATCTTACATTGTAACCACTTACGTTTATACCTTGTCTCCCTTATTAGATTGTTAGTATCCTGAGGGCAGGAATTATTTTCATGTTTGTATTTTATTTTCCAGAATGTCAAGCATACCGCCTTGTTTCTAGTAAGCACTTAATAAATATAAGAAGCATGGTGTAACATGGCCTTATGGGGATTATATCTATGTCCAAAGCTGCTGAAGGACCATCAGCAGTTGGAGTTTGTATATCTATATGCTAGCACTTTGCCATTGTTCAGTTTATCTCCCCATGCCTGATCTGTTCTCTTGCTTCTCACCAGCATAATCACATCACTCCTGGGGTCCTAAACCTAGCTGTCAAGTAAGTAGCATAAATGAATGAACTAAGCCAAGTATAAGAAAAAGGACAGCAGTGATGATAAATGGGGGTAATTGGGAGTATTGGAAACTTAATTTTTTTTAAAAAAATACATTTCATTTATTTTTTACGCAGGCCGACGCTCTATCCAAATTTAATTTGGAGTAGTCAATGATCATTTCTTGATATGGGCCTTGTTGCCATATCTGATTTTTCAAATGAAGTCAGAAATTCAGATTTTTATATGAAAGCTTTTGATTTTTAAATGTCACCAATTAATTCACCTTGGTTTCGGCATTATTTGTTTTCAGTTTTATGGAAAAGGGCACAGTCAGTTGGCCATATACCCCATAACTAGATTTACCAATCAATAGGATCTTGTCTCACTTTTTTCATTGTAATTGCTTCCCCTTTCTCATTTTATGCTGAATTATTTTAAAATAAATCCCAGATATCATGGATTTCAGTCCTACATACTGCTGCATGAATTTCTTAAAACTATGAACAAAGTCACAATGTTATGCAGCTATAATCACACCTCACACGATTTTTAAAAATACATTTTTATTGATTTCAGAGAGGAAGGGAGAGGGAGAGAGATAGAAACCATCAATGATGAGAGAGAATCATTGAACAGCTGCCTCTTGTATGCTTCCTACTGGGGATTGAGCTGGAAACACAGGCATGTGTCCTGACTGGGGATGGAACTGTATGACCTGCTGGTTCATAGGTTGACGCTCAGCCACTTAACTACACTGGCTGGGCCGATGTGGACATTTTGGATGGTGTGGGAGGGCAGGGGATGCCATTATTCTGCCTACTGAGATGGTAGTGCCCTGAAGCCTCCATTATAAAGCTTCCCATTAATTTTTCTCTTATAAATCTATTGATGACTTATATGAATTTATTGTTTCATTAAGGTTATGAAATTATTTTCTAATTCTGTTATTCCTTCCATATTTATTGGCTGGAATTAATCTTACAGAATTTAAGACCACTTGGTTACCCTAAAATTTATAATTCATATAGGAAAGGCAGGCAAATGCAGGCTTCATTTCTTTTTTCTTTTTTTTAAATCCTCACCCAAGGATATTTCTTTTTTAGAGAGAATGGAAGGGGGGTGGGGAGAAAAAGAGAGAAAAACATTGATGTGAGAGAGACACATCAATTGGTTGCCTCTCACTTGCTCCCCCTCCCCCCCCACCAGGCCTAGGGATCTAACCTGCAACTGAGGAATTGAACCCAAGATCTTTCAGTCCACTGGCTGGATGCTCTAACCACAGGGCAGAATTCAGTTTTTTTTTAATGACAATTTTCAGAGTAAAGCATTTTGCCCTTGTCATTTCCATTGTAGTCCAGAGGGTTAACTATTATTCTGAAATTATTTTTTGTTGTTTGTTTCAGTTTTGTTGTTGGTTTAGTCAGTTGCATTCGTTCCTTATGCTCACATGTCTCTGGCTCTGTTATCCTTTTGACACCATCCCATTAGGTTTTGATAGCTTCTCTGTTTTGTAGGACAGTAAGGTGTCCTAGCCACATCTTTTGTATGTCCAACCCCTGATCTGGAAGCAACTCCTCCAAGGAGTTCTGGTTCCTTTCTGTGAGGAGTGGTATTTTAGAGACCACAGCTAGGTATTATCTTAAAATTTTTAATATACTGTGTAGGCCACGGAATACATTTGTGGGTTTGATCCAGCTCTTTATCACAGTTTGCAACCTTTTTCATAGTTTCTGTTCACTCAGTTGTGCTTTCTCTTAAATTTTGACCACTTGTGGGCCAGACTCTGCCTCAATGATTCAACTTCTGAAATGCAGCTCCTGAGCGTAAAAATTTGATTGATTCGGCTCCTTTTAAGCCAGGCCACATTCTGGATCTTCTCTTTGGTCATATGTCCGTCTCTGGTTCAAGCAGCAATAGTTTGGGTTGAAGTTAGGAGAACAAGAGACTTTGTGTAGTGCAAAATCTGGTCAACTGGGGTTGGCATTTTGCTGTTGCCCTGAATGAAGCAGTCTCTCTCAGAAGAATGTAGTGCCTTGATTGAGCTGTCTAATTCACTTTCTTCTTGTCAAAGAGTACCTTAATGTCCAATAAATACATCAGTATCATCATGTCACTCTATGTTGTACTGTGTGTCTACCCATCTCCTCAGATAGACTAAAAGCTCCCTGAGCAGAGACTATCTCATTCATCATTGAAATGCTTGTGTCTAATACAGTGCCTGGCATATAGTACGGCTTCAGTATAAGGGATAAATGAATAGCCATTGGCCTAGCCTCACCTCTGATCTTTCCTTCTCCCTTCCTCTTCACTTCCTCCTCCCACTCCCAACTCTCACTGTACTGAACACCTTGCAGTTCTTTAAATACAGTCTTCCCTTAACTTGGACCAGTCTTTGCCCGTACTGCCCTCCTGTTTGCTCCCATTACATCCTGTTCGACCAGGCACTTTTCATGGAATATGGTGCTTAATTTTGTGAACTCCTTAATGTCTTATATACCTTTGAGTCCTCAGTTTAATGTACTATATAAGTATTATTGTACAACTAAGTTAAATATCTTAATGTTACTGAGAAGCAGTGGAAAGAGACTGGACCTAGAATCAGACAGTTTCGGGTTTAAATCCCAGCAGTTCCACCATTTATAGGGTGCATGGTCTTGGGGGAATGACTTAACTCTTCCTTGGGCCCTTATCTATAAAATGAGGATGATATAATAGATCTCTAAGAATTGTTAGAAGGACTTATTGGAATGTATTCTTTATTGCACAGGGCTCCTTTTGGTAGGCCATAGATATTAGTACTCTTTCTTCTCTCTTGAATGACAATTGACTTGCTAATCTGACTTCCCGGTCATATATCATTGTAGCGACCAGTTAAGAATAGTTTAATGAGCCGAGACCAGTTCGGCTCAATGGATAGAGTGTCGGTTTGGGGACTGAAAGGTCCCGGGTTCGATTCCGGTCAAGGGCATGTACCTTGGTTGTGGGCATATCCCCAGTTGCGGGGGTGCAAGAAGCAGCTGATCAGTGACTCTCTCTCATTGATGTTTCTGGCTCTCTATCCCTCTCTCTTCCTCTCTGTACAAAATCAATAAAATATATTTTAAAAAAAAGAATAGTTTAATGAGAGGAATTCTGAGTATTTTGTTGGTGATTCTTCCATTCATTCAGTAAATATTTATTAGGTCTAGTATTAATGTTTTCTAATACTTTTTAAAATCGAATTGATTTAAACAATACAACAAAATTTAATCAACAATATAGTTGCTGTTGTTTTCTACTACTTGTGCCCAACGCTCAGGAAGCATTTTAATCCCTCTGTTGTAAAATTCTTGTGATTTTGATGCAAAAAATTCGGTCAATGCATTTTTGAGGCATTCTTCATTATTAAATTTTTTTCCAAGAAGAAAGTTTTGCAAAGAACGAAACAAATGGTAATCGGAAGGGGCAATATCAGGAGAATATGCAGGTTGAGGGAGAACTTCCCATTCCAACTGGCGCAATTTTTCAGCAGTGATTCTTGCAGTATGCGGTCGTGCGTCATAGTGGTGAAGAATTACGCCCTTCCGATTAATCAGCGCGGGTTCTTTTTCTCTTAAAGCTTGGGCTAACCTTTCCAACTGGGCACTATACACTGCACTTGTAATGGTTTGGTTAGATGGTAAAAGTTCATAATGAAGAATTCCTTTAAAATTCCACCAAACACACAACATCACTTTTTTCGCATGCAAGTCAGGTTTTGGCGTGGGCTGCGGAGCCTCATTTTTGTCCAACCATTGAGGCCGCCTTTTCAAATTAACATACAGCACCCATTCTTCATCTCTGGTAACAATTTGCTCTAAAAACGGCAAACGGTTTTGATGAGAGAGGAGCGAACTGCAAATTGTGACTCTTTGACTACGGTTGTTGTCGGTCAACTCGTGAGGAACCCATTTTCCAAACTTTTGGACTTTGCCAAGTGCACGCAATTGATTGGAAATTGTTTTTTGTGAACAATTTAAAGTTGTCGCAAGCTCTTGTTGGGTAATTTGAGGATTTTGCACCAAAAGAGCTTGAAGAGCTTCTTGATCAAAATTGGACACACGGCCTCGACCACTCTTGTCATCTAACGAAAAATGTCCCTCGCGAAATTTCTCAAACCAATGCTGGCATTTTCTGGCGCTAACTGCATCTTGACCAAGAGCACTACAGATGTTTTTTGCAGCCTCACTTGCTTTTCTTCCTAATTGGAACTCGTAAAGCATGCAGTGCCGAATATGCTCTTCATCCGCCATCTTCTTAGCCCTAGTTTTGCAACAAAAACCAAACCAAACACAAACTTTTTCAAGCAAAACTTGTTAATTGCACTTCACACGTTCTGTAGATACCACGTGTTTGAAGGTTATGTCAATACAAGTCAACGCCAAGCAAGATTTTAAACGAATGTTTTAAAACGACATTAATTATTACTAGACCCAATATTTAATATTTAGTATATTCCAGACCTATCTGGGGATAAGGAAATGAACAGCAAAGAAGGTCCTTGAACTCTGATGGAGAACAGAGAAAAAACTCCTAACAAATACACATAATTTCAGGTAGGGATTAAATGCTATACTGAAAAATCAAGTGATAGAACTAGGGAGTGATTGATGGCATAAAAAGTATTTGTGTGGTCAGAATCTCAACTCTTTTTTTTTAATATAATATATTTTATTGATTTTTCACAGAGAGGAAGGGAGAGAGATAGAGAGATAGAAACATTGATGAGAGAGAAACTTTGATCAGCTGTTTCCTGCACACCCCCCACTGGGGATATGCCCGCAACCAAGGTACATGCCCCTGACCAGAATCGAACCTGGGACCCCTCAGTCCGCAGGCCAATGCTCTATCCACTGAGCCAAACCAGTTTCGGCGGAGAATCTCAACTCTTTTGATTTTGAATTGAAAATCACATTTCAGTAAGTCTAGATGATACCATCATAGTTTAATCGGCTCCAATACCATTTATTATTTAGTGTGCTTGTTAATAGTGGAAATTGGAGGATGAATTAATTTTAGGGGATGAGATGAGTTGTTATCTAAGGGTGCTTTATATTTTGGAAATAAATTACAGAAAGAAAAAACAACTATGAGGAGTTGTCATAATGATCACCAGAAAGGAAAAAAAAGCCCAATGATAATAATTTAAGTCATTTATACTTGTTCAGCCTCTTCCAAATAATCTAATTGGTCTACATTTTTTATTGTCATTTTTCAAGAGAGAAAATTAACAATTCATTTTGCTGAATGAGATTTTTAAATTTGAATATTTACTCAATTATGGTCCCTATCTTTCCTAACTAGCTTTTGGATGAGAAAGCTAAATAGATCATCTGAAGAGTTCAGCCTTGAACTCTGATGGAGAACAGAGAAAAAATTACTAACAAATACACATAATTTCAGGTAGTGATTAAATACTATACTGAAAAATCAAGTGATAGAACTAGGGAGTGATTGAACTAGGGAGTCACAGGCCTCTCACAATTTAAGACTAAAAATTATCAAGAAGTTTCTTCGCAGTTGAGAAACCATTTGCTTATAAGCTCATCCCTCCACTAAAATCTGTATGAAAAGATAAAAGATATGCATGCACTATAGTTTTGAGATGATTTTATTTAGAACAGTTATATTTCAGCATATTACTACCAGTGTCTGTACTGAGGGCTGATCTTTTTTTTTTTGTTGTGAAAGCTATGTCTCTTTCAAATTTATATTTGCTGTGACTGTTGTCCAGTGGGTTAGAAACAGGTCAATAAATAGGTGGCTTAGTACAGAAGGGTGATTGGTACATTAGCATTCAATAGTATTAAAATCTAGTTTCTTTCTATAGAATTCAAATAGTATTCTATAGTATTCAATAGTATTAAAATCTAGTACTGCATCCAAAATTTCTAGTTTTAAATTAAAATCTGACTTTGTGTTTTCTTCTCCATAAAAACTACAAGGTAATATACATCATTTAAATCTCTCTTGTTCAGTGAACAGTTATCCACAGTCATATCTGTTTTGAACTAATCTAGAGAAAGGGAGCGGCTTAGAATTTGAAATTATATGCCATATCTTTTTTTTATGACATCTGAAGACTGAATCGAGTTTCTAGGGAAATGGAACAGATTTATAGAGGTAATCTAGTTGGGGGCGGTGTCTTATGTGACATAGAAGACACTTCTATGCTGTGTCTTAAGTGAATTGCTGACTGGTGGTTGATCCTAAGCCATTGCCCCCATACGCTTACGCAGCCTAGCAGCTTGGACAGTAGAGCCCTCTGTAAAAAGAGCCAGCTGGCCACAAACCAGAATTTGGGCTTCCAAACAAATATCTGACTTGAGGGAGGTTGATGTCATCTGCTTTATCCTGTGCTAGACCTCATTGTTCTACATAACGTGTGGGAAGTCAAGGGACTAGCTGTTAAGAAAGAACAAGGCTTGCTTTGTGCCTAAAAGGGACACACTGGAGGTTTTTACCGTAAATAACTTTGGAACAGTATGAAAAAAAACATTTGATCTGGCTTCACCCCCGCAGTAGTATTGTTAGGGCAGTAACTGGTTTTTCCTTCTCCCTTCCTCTTTCTCCTTTATTCTTGTCCCCCAACCGTCCCGCCCTCTCCTCAGTCAAGCATGACGTATTGCATATGTTGAGTTAGTAGCAAATGGTGATAGAAGCAGGAAGAGACCATCTATCCATAATCATACCAGTGCCTGGAAATTTTCCATTTCTAGTTTTCAGCACTGCGACAAGCCTCCTTAAGCAATACTTCTCTGCTGTGCTATGCCATCGCTGAATTGTGTTGGAAATTCTAAAGAATTTAGTGTTGCTAAATGCTGTTTGTGGTTTAAGTTTGACTTTGTTCTGGGTGAGCTCTTTATGTGATCCTTTGATTTCAGGGATTCAGACGTGGAGCTGGTATTTGCTCTTGTTTGAATGATCAGGATAAATTCATTTTATGCCATTAAATAATAGCTTCTAGGCTGTTAGAGTTGTCCATGTACTTCATGTTAGAGAACGGTGGGGACTTGTGGTAGTCTTTTGAAGGTATTTCTAATACTACTTTTCTACTCTAAAATGATAACATATTCAATGATTGGGAGTTATTTCTCCTTTTATTATATCTTAGAGTAAATGAAGAGTATAGACCCACAACCTCTGATCATTATATTAGCACACACCATCCTCTCTTCCCTCCCCCAGGCAGTTTATTACTCTTCAGGTTAAAAATACGTGCAGGAAATGCTGGAGTCATCTTGTATTTCTTGCTATCCCTGTAAGCTAAAGGTTTTGTTGAATACCTGCTCTGTTAGGCATTTTGGTAACTCTTCAGGTTCTAAATCTTACTGCTACTTCCTTATGAGTTTACCTGTCTGTCTTCTTCTGTTTTCATGTAATACCCATTAGGTACCTAACCATCCCTGGATTTAGTCAACGTAGCAAACTTTATTTAGTTTGCCATTCTTTAGCACCGTTAGGTTGGAAGTGTGGTTGGTGTTCTAAATGTTTATGTAGTTTTTAGTTATCTCTAACAGTTATAATAGTAATTCGAACAATGACAATGATAACATTATTGAGTGCTTGCCATGTGCCAAAATCTATTCTAGGCTCTTTGTATTAAATTTAATCCGCACAATAGCCTCATAAAGTTCATACCATTGTCCTTATTTTACATATGAGGCACAGAGAGGTTAAGGAACAAATCCAAGGCCTTACAGCTAATAAGTGGCACAATTCTTAGTTGAACACACACCTGAGGTCTAACTCTAAAACCTTTAGTCTAACTGCTATGCGTTACTGTCTCAAAGGGAGGAAAAGGTAGGTATCTCTGTTTCAGTTCATTTTTATTCAATGTATAGAGCTCTACAAGGGACTTGCTGTTTCTAAATTCCCAAGTTTGTCATTAAGGAGCTACAAAGTTGATGGTTTTCCTTAAAATAATATGTATACATTGTATATTCAATATTAAACTACAGACTGATCATAAACCTGATGGAGTACAGGTAGGAGCCTATTTGAAGGAGATGACACCATCAGATTTTCACCAACTACAGCAAAGCCACAAGCTGATTGACCTCTGCTGCTATGGTAGCACTCCAAGAAAAGGTGTTTTTTTTTAAACACACACACACTACCATGTTCTTGGACTGGTAGGATATGAAGCTGATTCAACAAATGAAAATACTGTGTGACCTATACCAGTAGGAAGACACGTCCTTGCCACCTCCTCCATGGATCACATGTCATTTTTCCAGGAGTAGGTTTAGACTTGTTTGTAATGTACCTCATAAAAAATATGTGAAAATGTTTGCTTGTTTGACTCTGAGTAGACTAAGAATATTTTGAGAATCTGAAGATATGTGTGTGTGTGTGTATATATATGTGTTCTTGCCTTTATTCTTTTGAATATTACACTATTTTTTTAAATAAACTTTTTATTTTAGGACAGTTTTAGATTTACAGAAAAACAGTGCAGATAGTAAAGTTCCCATATACCCCATGTTAACATCTTACATTGGTATGTACATTAATCACACCAAGTGAACCAGTATTGACACATTATTATTATCTAAAGTCCATACTTAATTCCTATTTCCTTAGTTTGTGCCTAATGTCATTTTTTTCTGTTCCAAGATCCTATCCTGAATATATTACATTTAGTCATATCTCTTTGGGCTCCTCTAGATTATAACAGTTTCTCAGAATTTTCTTGTTTTTGACTACCTTGTGAGTGTTTCGTTTTTTTTTTAAATATATATTTATTGATTTTTTACAGAGAGGAAGAGAGAGAGATAGAGAGTTAGAAACATTGATGAGAGAGAAACATCGATCAGCTGCCTCTTGCTCATCCCCTAATGGGGATGTGCCCCCAACCAAGGTACATGCCCTTGACCGGAATCGAATCTGGGACCTTTCAGTTCACAGGCCGACGCTCTATCCACTGAGCCAAACTGGTTACAGCTACCTTGTGAGTTTCGAGGTGTATTCCTCAAGTATTTTATAGGATGCCCCTCTGTTGGGATTATGGATCTGGGGGAGGAAGATTGCAGAGGTAAAATGTCATTTTCATCACATCACACATCAAGGGAGCTTGCCATCAACATTATTAATCACTGTTGATATTGACCATGATCACCTGGTGAAGGTTGTGTTTGTCAGGTTTCTCCATTGTCAGATCACTCCTTTCCCCTTTCCATACTGCTCTTGCAGGGAAGTCACTATGGGCAGTGGGGGGTTATTCTTAACTTCTCTGAGGGTGCTGTTTCTACATAAATTATTTAGTCTTCTGCACAGGAAATCTGTCTCTTCTCCCTTGTTTGTTTGTTTGTTTAATTTATAATAGTATGGATTCATGGATATTTATTTTATACTTTGGGTTATAATCCAAATGCTTCTTTTTTGTTGCTCAAATTATTTCATTTTAAAGAAAATGTATTTTTATTGATTTCAGAGAAGGAGAGAGAGAGAAACATCAGTTATGAGAGGGAATCAGTGATTGGCTGCCTCCTGCACGCTCCACAGTAGGATCGAGCTTGCAGCCTGGGCATAGGTATGTCCTGACCTGGAATCAAAAGGTGGCCTGGTTCATAGGTCAGTGTTCAACCACAGAGCCATGCTGGCCGGGCACTCAAATTATTTCAG
Organism: Pipistrellus kuhlii; assembly: GCF_014108245.1. NCBI lineage: Eukaryota > Metazoa > Chordata > Mammalia > Chiroptera > Vespertilionidae > Pipistrellus > Pipistrellus kuhlii. The sequence continues at coordinate 11,581,793 of NW_023425404.1, forward strand.
CTTTGACTATTGGGAATACTTTCATGTGGCTTCTGTATCCCTTTGACATATCTCCATTCTTGTTTTTCTGTTTTGTTTTTGAGCACTTCCTTACTTTTTGGTACTATAAGCTCCAGGCTCATGTTATATATTCCCTGCCTCAATCTCAGGATCAGCCATTTCTCCAAGGAGACCTGGTTCTTGAAAAAAAAAAAAAAAAAAAAAAATGACATTAAGACATGAGATCTAGGTGAATAGTATTATCCTTGCATTTTTTTTTTTTTTTTTTTTAACAGACTGTGGTAACAGTGAGTGGCCAAAAGTAGTCTTAGCTTTCTTGCAACTTTAGAGTGAGGCTGGGAATTCTATGAGCCACTAGAGGAGCTAGAATAAGGAGAGAAGTGCTCGAAGGACAGAGAACCAGAGCACAGGAGCATTCATCCAGTTCCTTTAGGTCCCTCCTCCACATTAGGTCAGCCAGATCATGTGAAAGATTACTAAACACACCCATTTGAACTGTGGGAAGGCCATGGTTGAAAATGGAGAGTCTATTGGTCACAGTCCTTTTGCAAGGACCTTCCTGATAAGTTGTTCTTGCTGTTTAGTTCCAGGAAAATTATCTCTGAAGATAAATTTGTGAGATTTCATCAGACAATAAATTATATGTAACCCAACTTGTGTTTCTCTTAATCTTTTCATCTTTGCTTCCAGAAAACTTGAGTCAGATTTATAGTGCAGATTTCATTTTGCTCAGTTCAGGTTCTTGATGGTGCCTATTTGTTTTCTTCTTCCAGGAGAACTCTATTCTTTTTTATTCCTAATTGCTTTGTTTGCCTAGTGTTTGGGCCTAAGCTACTTTATTTTTTATTTTTTTTTAATATTTTTTATTGATTTTTTTATAGAGAGGAAAAGAGAGTTAGAAACATTGATGAGAGAGAAATATCGATCAGCTGCCTCTTGCACCCCCCCACCGGGGATGTACCCACAACCAAGGTACATGCCCTTGACCGGAATTGAACCTGGGACCTTTCAGTCTAGAGGCCGACGCTCTATCCACTGAGCCAAGCTGGTTTCGGCTGGGCCTAAGCTACTTTAAAATTCTTTTGAAGGAAGCCGGTATTTATTATCCTGACTGTTTGGTAAAGGAATAGAAGCTGAATCTGCTCAAGAACCTCTTTTCCAACCACTGCATAGAATGGTCCAAGGAAATTTAGTTCTAAATGAGTTTATATTCCCAATGGCCTGTATTCTCACATATTGACAGTTTCAGTGTGAGAATATTCACATATTCTTGACATCAGCTACTCTGTACATACAATTAACAGCTTTCCAGTATTTTTTAAGTTGTGACCTTTGGTTTGCTTTTCTTCAGAAGGTGTTATCTGGAAACAAATCTTTATTACTTCCTATCCTTTGATGTTATATGGGCAAATTTTATAGCTTGATATTACCCTTGTTTAATTAAGAACTTTACAATGTGTATTAGACATGTTTTTATTGTTAAAAGTGAAGAAAGGATTTCTTTAAGGCCTTGCTGTTCCAGTAAGTGAAAGTGGCAGTTATTTAACACCATCTAGATGGTTCTTTAGTAAAATTTAAGAAGAAAAAATAAGGTCTCAATTCTTGAGAAACCAGGTGATCTTTTAAGGTGACCTATAATTAGAACATCTTAATTAAAAGATATTTGAAACCATCATTTTGGCCTAATAGGCTTTGCCAGTTCTGGCTAGTCACTTAGCTTGGCCCAGTTTTCTATTCCCTAATTTTAGCTACCTGCTGATTTATGTAATTACATTGGGGTCATGTGATTTTTTTTATCCTTAAGATCAGTGACTTGGCTCCTAAAATAGCTGCACAGTTATGAACTACATGGAAAATCAACTGATTTTCAGAAAAACTCTAGGATCTGTTATACCTGACCCGAAGGTTAAGTTGTCAAGCTATCTGAATGGATTTCCAAGTTTCAAGACAAATACCCTCATATCATAAGGAATATAGAAATGTGGAGGCCCCAAGGGAATTGTGATCATTCTCACACACCATTCTGGGAGATAAATTTCATGTTGAAGAAGATACATGCAGTGATGGGTCCTTTATCTTCAGCCTCTTGTAAAGCATTTGAGTTTTTGCCCTAAAATGAACTTTTACATTTTCAGATATTATAGAAAGAAACAACAAAGCAAGAGGTTTTACCATGATTATAGTTCCTCAGTACAAAGTGGAGGATAATTTAAACAGTTTTTATCCCTTCAAGTACCAGTTAGAGGAGTGGGTTGTATCAGGCCTTTCAGAAAAACATGACAGACTTCTTGATTCATTTTGCAAGTTACTCAATAAAGGATTTTTGCCAATACCTTTAGAATCCCTTTAATATCTTAGGAGAATACAAAGAGATCATAAGCTATTACTCTAGGCCAGTGGTTCTCAACCTTTCTATAATAATGCCTCAGCCCTTTAATACAGTTCCTCATGTTGTGGTGACCCCCAACCATAAAATTATTTTCGTTGCTACTTCATAACTGTAATTTTGCTACTGTTATGAATCGTAATGTAAACATCTGTGTTTTCTATGGTCTTAGGTGACCCTGCTAGCGGTTCTCAACCTGTGGATTGCGAGCCACAGGTTGCGAACTGCTGCTATAGAGACATAAGATGGCAAAAATGTGTGCCAAATCTTGTAAGATTTCAACATTAGAAAGGTTGAGAACCACTGCTCTAGGACATAAGATTGCAAAAATGTGTGCCAAATCTTGTAAGCCCGATTAAGTTGGGCTGTTTGTTGTAGGCCAGTGACCCAGGCTCTTCCCTTGCCTGACTGAAGATGATGACTTCTGTGATGACTCTTCAGTACTTATACCCTTGATGTTTATTTCCTGCTGTTATACAAAGATCAGAAATTGGTTGCTCAGAAGAACTTGGTTCTATAGACATCTTTTTTTGGCCCTGAGATAGTTTTTCAAATGTTGGGATTGGTTGTAAGGATTTAAAAATTAGATTTTAAATAAAAGTTAAAATGTCCACAACTTCTTTTGAAAAATTGGATGATTTGAAAACCTGGCATGTCATGGCTGTCACTGTTTTCTTCCTTAAGACAGACCCATCCAGTTTTCCATATTGTCAACCACACCCTATGGACTTATACTGGTAATTTAGTAATGCATTTTTCACGGCGTAGTGGTCTCCTTTCTTATTCCTCTCCTCATTTAGATAGGAACTATCTTACACATCCTTGTATCCCCAATGACCAATGAAGATTGAGGCATCTTAAATGCTTGACAGTCATGAATGATCAGCATCATTTATGACAGAAGATACTTGATTACTATTACTACTGTTATTTTTTTTTAAATCAATCTTTATTGTTCAAATTATTACAAAGGTTCCTCGTTTCTTCCCCCCTCCACCAGGTTCCCACCCCACCCTCTGCCCCCTCATCCTCATCCATTGGTGCACAGTTTATGTTCAGTCTCTTCCTCCCTCCCTTTCCCCAATAGTAAATCCCTTTTCAGATAGCAAATCTGTTACTTAGCATTTTCTCATATCAATAATACCTCCACATGCCCAATGATACACTTCACACAAAAGACATTTCCAAATAGGACAACCAGCCTCATCCAGGCCCCACCCAAGGCACTCACAGATCAACACCCCAGCACTATACTAACTCAACACATCCAGATATAAGCCTTCATCACTTGATTCAGCAGACCCTCAAGTTCCCGCAAAAGTTTCCAGCCATGTCTGAGAGGCAGCCGTGGGGCAGGGGCAGGTGAGAAGCAAACTGTTTCGGGCCAGGCTGCTCCGGGCCTGGCCTCTGTTGCTCTGGTTCGTTCCACAACCAGCTGCTCCGTGTCTGGTCACTGCCGCTCCCGACCCAGTTGCTCTGGACTTGGCTGTTGCTGCTACAGGCCTGGCCACACCCGACTCGGCTGCTCTGGGCCCAATTGCTCCGGGCCCGGCCGCTCCGGGCCTGGCTGCTCCCAGCCTGACAGCCACTGCTCCAGGCCTGGCCGCACAAGACCCGGCTGCTCCGGGCCTGGCCGCTCCCAGCCTGGCAGCCGCTGCTTCGGGCCTGGCCGCACCCAGCCTGGCAGCCACTGCTCCAGGCCTGGCCGCACCAGACCCGGCTGCTTCGGGCCTGGCCGCTCCCAGCTTGGCAGCCGCTGCTCCAAGCCTGGCCGCTTCCAGCCTGGCAGCCACTGCTCCAGGCCTGGCCACACCAGACCTGGCTGCTCCGGGCCTGGCCACTCCCAGCCTGGCAGTTGCTGCTCCAGGTCTGGTCACTGCCACTCCCGACCTAGTTGCTCTGGACTTGGCTGTTGCTGCTACAGGCCTGGCCACACCCGACCCGGCTGCTCTGGGCCCGGTTGTTCCGGGCCCGGCCGCTCTGGGCCTGGCCGCTCCCAGCCTGGCAGCCACTGCTCCGGGCCTGGCCGCACCATACCCGGCTGCTACGGGCCTGGCCGCTCCCAGCCTGGCAGTCGCTGCTCCAGGTCTGGTCACTGCCGCTCCCGACCTAGTTGCTCTGGACTTGGCTGTTGCTGCTACAGGCCTGGCCACACCTGACCCGGCTGCTCTGGGCCCGGTTGTTTCGGGCCCGGCCGTTCCGGGCCTGGCTGCTCCCAGCCTGTCAGCCGCTGCTCCGGGCCTGGCCGCATCAGACCCGGTTGCTCCGGGCCTGGCCGCTCCCAGCCTGGCAGCTGCTGCTCCGGGCCTGGCCGCTCCCAGCCTGGCAGTCGCTGCTCCGGGCCTGGCCGCACCAGACCCGGCTGCTCTGGGCCCGGTTGCCCCGGGCCCGGCTGCTCCGAGCCTGGCCGCACCCGGGCTGGATGCTTTGGGCTTGGCTTCTGCTGTTCTGGGCCTGGCTGCTCCCAACCCGGCTTCTCTGGGCCCGGCTTCTCCGGGCCCGGCCACTCCGGGTCTGGGTGTTCCTGGACTGGCCACCCTGGGCTTGGCCGCCTCTGCCTCAGGCCTGGCTGCCACTGCCCCAGGTCTGGCTGCTCCTACTATTACTACTGTTATTTTTAGGGAATTTGGAAGATGTCATAAAACCTTTTTTATTAATCCATCATTTAAAATTTGTCTATCTGTGATAACTACTCTTTAGTTATATGTTTTCCGCAAAAAAATGAAATAACTTTGTTTCTGAGCATAAGTGATATGTGCCTTTGTAGAAAAATTGAAAGAAAACTAAAAGTATAAAGAAAACTCACTACTCAGAAATAACTAGTGGCGAAACCGGTTTGGCTCAGTGGATAGAGTAGGGGTGTCGAACTCAATCAGAGAAGGGGCCAAAATCTAAAATCCAGCCTAAATAGCGGGCCGAATGGTTTACTGAACAGGCATAAACTGTCATTGTGATGGAAACGCAGTGGAGTGCAGTGATGACAGCGCGGTGCGGGCCACATTGCAAGGCCTGGCGGGACGGATTTGGCCCTCGGGCCTTGTGTTTGACACATGTGGGATAGAGCATCGGCCTGTGGACTGAAAGGTCCCAGGTTCGATTCTGGTCAAGGGCATGTACCTTGGTTGCAGGCACATCCTGCAGAGGCAGCTGGTCAATGTCTCTCATCGATGTTTCTAACTCTCTTTCCCTCTCTTTTCCTCTCTGTAAAAAAATCAATAAAATAGCCGAAACTGGTTTGGCTCAATGGATAGAGCGTCGGCTTGGGGACTGAAAGGTCCCAGGTTCGATTCCGGTCAAGGGCATGTACCTTGGTTGCGGGCATATCCCCTGTAGGGGGTGTGCAAGAGGCAGCTGATCGATGACTCTCTCTCATCGATGTTTCTAACTATCTCTCTTCCTCTCTGTACAAAATCAATAAAATATTTTTAAAAATCAATAAAATATATATTTTAACAAAAAGATTAAAAAAAAAAGAAATAACTAGTGAAGTGCTTTATATGTGTGCTACTCAGTTGTTAAATTTAAAATCTCACCTTCTAGATGAATCTTGTTTTAAAAACAGCACTAGAACATCCAGTTTAATATAATGAAGTCACTACTTTTGTGGTTCACGTTGCAAGTAGTTTCTGCCTTAGATAATGAAATTGCCTTCTGCTGAGATAGCCATGTGCTCTAGAAAAGAAGCTTGAGATCCAATCTGTCAAGTTACCATGTAATTCCCTTCTTTACAGGCCATTCTCCAGGAATGGAGCAGTTTAAGTTTGGAGACGTAAAGCTAACAACCTATAAGAAAGGCATTACCATTTGTGGAAGCCAAGGATGCCTTCTTTAGGAGAACTTTTTGTTTATCCCTGGGCTTCTTTCCCATCCCAGGAAGCAACTGACAAATTAACATGACATTTGGAGGAATATAGCTACCAGATTTTCTTTTTTGTGTATGCCTTCCTTTCCTTCTCTTCTTATATCAGATATCCCATTCCACTCTCCAGCCCCACCTCAACCCTATCAAGAATTATTTTACAGAAGAGACGTGTTCTTATGTATCTTTATCCCTTTTGTAGTATATTCTTTTGGTAGTCATCCATTTCAATTTTTGTGACATATCCTTTTCTGGGAAATACTGTTCTACATTCTATAAAGTGAACCTTTGCTACTACTAAACCCAATTTATATCTCACCTGTCATTCTAAAGTGGCAACAGATTTTAACTTACAGTGTGGATAGGCTGCTTGAATGAATGAAATTTGCTATATTTGGGCTTCATCCTCCAATCCTATTCCTGTCTTTGGGAATGGTTGGAACATGGTCATCATTATGATAAATGTCTTTTATAGACAGTGTTTCTTTCTATTTCTCCAGTTTCTATCAGTTTTCTTCCTGAGTGTTATTTGCTGCCTGCTCTTACTTACTTTTTTATTTTAGATCACAGATTCTGCTGGCCATATTCTATACTCCAAGGAGGATGCAACCAAGGGAAAATTTGCCTTTACCACTGAAGATTATGACATGTTCGAAGTGTGTTTTGAGAGCAAGGGTAAGTAATCAGAGTGTTGTCTGTCCTTGAATTAAGCATCTTCTCTCAAGTAAGAAAGAGCATGAACTTTCTCTCTTAGGCCAGCAGGAAGAGGAAATGAAAACTACACTTGCTGGAGTGCACTCACATATACCGTATTTTTCGGACCATAAGACGCACTTTTTTCCCCCCAGAAGTGGGGGGGAAAAGTCCCTGCGTCTTATGGTCCAAATATAGCCTACACATATACTTTAAAAAAAAAGTTTTTTTACTTGCCCGGCTCTGTGTGGTCTCTGTGTGCTTGCCCGGCTCTAAAATGGTTCTAAATGCTGCTGTTTACTTTACAGGGTTGATTACATGTGTTTATGACTGTGATGTTGGGTTTTAATGCACATAAAATATTTTAGGACACTATTTGTTTCAGAATCTTTTTTTCTTCATTTCCCTTCTTTAAAAACTGGTGCGTCTTATGGTCCAGAGCGTCTTATGGTCCGAAAAATACGGTAAGTGAAAGTATCATTCTTCAGGTGCAGGAGAGGCTTTTTCTAAATGCTGTGATATACTGGGCTTGAATGAAAAGAGTTTAATTTGTGATAGGTGCTAGAAAATATAGTAAGTCATCACTTAATGTTGGTTGGTTGTTTTTTAAATATTTCAGAGAGGGAGAGAGAGAGACAGAAACATCAACAGTGAGAGAGAACCATTGGTAGGCTGCCTCCTGCTAGTCCCTTACTGGAGATCGAGCTTACAACCTGGGCATGGGCTCACAACCTTCAGTCCTCAGGCCAACACTTTACCAACTGAGCCAAACCAGCTAGGGCTAATGTTATTAATAGGTTCTGCAACTTTAAGCAAAACGGCATATAATGAAACCAGTTTTACCATGGGCTAATTGATATAAACAAGAGTTGAGGTCCTATGGCATCTCATCAACATTATCACAAAACTAGAGGCCTGGTGCATGAAATTCATGCACTCGGGGGTGGTTGGGAGGGTCCCTCAGCCCAGCCCGCACCCTCTCACAGTCCAGGAGCCCTTGGGAGATGTTTGACTGCCACAGAGGTGGGAGAGACTCTCACCACCACTGCTGCTTTCGCCAGCCATGAACCCCGGCTTCTGACTGAGCAGCGCTCCCCCTGTCATTCTGCCATTTGATCTGCATATTAGCCATTTATTATATAGGATATAGGATAACATTGAGTGAAATGTTATTCGGTATCCTTCAAAGTCCGAAGAAGTTTTGGTCTTCAGAGCACTTACTATTTTTTAGTCCTAATATCTTGCTATGGGAATCTTCTATGTATCTCAAGACCAAGATCCCATAGTAACTTTTAGGCTGATTACCTGGCGGTTTCTGATTATCAGTGGTGGGTGAAAAGGCACATTCCCCTTCACTTCCTATTCTTTCACTCTAAGGACACTAGATTCTAAAAGCTGTCTGTATTTATACTTGTTATATTATTTGGAACTCTTTTGGACTACAAGATACAAAAAACATAATTCAAATTGGCTTAAAGAGAAAGAAAAGGCTCAGCTGGCATGGCTCAGTGGTTGAGTGCCACCTATGAACAAGAGGTCTCTGTTTGATTCCTGGTCAGGGCACATGCCCAGCTTGCGGGCTCGATCCCCAGTGTGGGGCGTGCAGGAGGCAGCAGATCAGTGGTTCTCTCTCATCATTGATGTTTCTATCTCTCTCACCCTCTCCCTTCCTCTCTGAAGTTAATAAAAATATTAGAGAGAGAGAGAGAGAGAGAGAGAGAGAGAGAGAGAGAGAGAGAGAGAGAGATAAAGAAGAGGAAGACCATTTGACTCTAAACTGGGAAGTCTTAATGGTGATGCTGACCTCAGGCTAGCCTATATATTGGGGTTTTAACAGGATTGTTGGAACTCCAGCTATCATTTAGCACTTCCTATCCTTTCTTCCATTTGATTTTATTCTCAGGCTTTCTCTGTATGGTACCAAAAGGACTCCTGGCAATTTCACATTTGTAGAATGTTCAGAGTATCTGATCATAGAAGAAAAGCAAGCACTTTGACCAATGACTCTGGTAGAGTCCCAGGAATAGCAGATCAACTTGGTACTTTTGACAGTTAACCAAGAATTGACTCCTTTGATCTAGACTGGGTCAGTTGAGCCTAAAAGCTAAGGGTGTTTGCCTGAAGTAAATGGAATAATAGATTAAGAATAGAAAATTAAATACTTTAATAGCAATTTCGTGACTGATAACCTTTTCCCTGCCCCCACCCCTATTAGTTCCAAAATGTCTCAATAGTAGTCTAGACATTTTGACATGGTTGAGCCACTCTTACTTCAAAACTAAGATGTCATGAACTTCTTTCAAACTAGTTCCCCTCTCTCATCAGTATTACCACCATCCTTCCAGTGACTTGGGCTCATATTTTTGAAATTATTTTTGTCTTTTCCAATCTATCATCAAGTTATGTTGATACTTCTTACAAAAGAGCTTCTGTATCTGTCACCACACAAATCTGAACTCTAATCTTTTAAATCATGAATTAGGTCATTAGCCTTGTAACTAATACCCCTGTTTTTAATACTGGTTCCAGATTTATCTCCTAAACATATCTTTCATTATGTTAGTCCTTTTTCAAGAGCTTTCCCTTTTCTTTTTCTTTTTTTGGTAAAGAATTGTAAATTTATTAGATCAACTGGAAACCAGATGGGCTGAGCCCCAAAATGGTGCCTGCCTTTTTGGTGGTAGCAGTGCTATTCCTGATCTATAGAATGAAACCTAAATCATACAATTTTTAAAAATATATATTTTATTGATTTTTTTACAGAGAGGAAGGGAGAGAGATAGAGAGCTAGAAACGTCGATGAGAGAGAAACATCGACCAGCTGCCTCTTGCACACCCCCTACCAGGAATGTGCCTGCAACCAATGTACATGCCCTTGACCGGAATCGAACCTGGGACCTCTACCACTAAGCCAAACCGGTTTCGGCTAAATCATACAATTTTTGAACTGGACGGGACTTTAGGTGTGATGCTATTTAATAGTCCTTCTCCTCTCACTCCAGCCTTATCTTCCACTACTCATTAGATCCCCAGCCAGTCTGGTTTGCTCTGCTCTCTAAACATGTCACATTTACTCATTTACTGGAATGCTCTTTTCCCATTTAAACATGAGTTTACCTTTAGTTCTTTTAGAGTACTTTCCTCAACATTCTAGCCTTCTTAATTTCTCGGTCAGTTCATTTAGCAAATAATTATTAAGTGCCCTATATATTAAGTACTGTTCTAGGTGTTAGGGATATTAGCAATGAATAAAACGGAAGTCTCTTCTCTCTTGGACATTACATTTTCATTGAAGCAAACAGACAATAAACAATATAAGTCAGATGGTAATGAGGGCTTTGGAGAAAAAGCAAGCACTTTGAGATGCTGAGCATGTCTCAGAAATAGCAAAGAGGTTAATGTGGCTTCTCTTAATAGTATATCACTTATTAATTATTTAGACATTTGAAGATATATTTGTAAAATTTAAGTATTTAAAAATATATACAGGGTGCCCAAAAAAATTTATACGCACTTTGAATGATTGTAAAGTCAGTGTTTAACATACAGTTCATTTTCAAAATATAAAAGAATCTACCGAAAGAAGTTTTTTTTTGTCAGTGCCTGTTTTCAAACGGTCCAGACACTGCATTTTCACTGTAACTGTTACTTGTGTTCATATCAAATTATAAGAAAGCAAAGATTATAATCTCCAGGACAGTTCTAGCACCCAGTGAGCTCTCAATGAATAGTTATTGCATTCACTTCAGCCTGTTTCAGAAAATCTCCAGTGCCTCTCAGGCTACAAAAAGTACAGAACCTTTCTCTGTGGCTTTGGTCTCAGGAGTCCCAATGCTTATGTGGCGCTGTTTCCCCAAAGTCCTAATTTCATGCAGGCTGTTTTTATTTTATAAATAATCAGGTGAATTCCAAGGGATTGAATTCCAAAGGACTGAGCAATTTTCTGTGGCTCTTGGAGTCTTCATTTCTCTTACTTGATGATATAAGATTAGAATTCCTTTCTGATCGAGCTGTATCAGATTACCTTTTTAAATATGAACATGGTTCTGTTGGCCCTACTATACCAAATAGACATTTCTCTTTCTAAGAAGCATCCCTGAGAATTGTAGTCTTATTATCAAGTTTTTTCTTGGCTCTGTGGGAATAATTCTATAACATTTTGCTTATTTATTGAAATGGCCTTACATTTACCAAAATGTTTGAATTAAACTGAAATCTTAGATAAATCCTGTGTTCTTTTCAGTACTAGTTTATATTAAGTAAATCTAAGCTTAGTACATGCCCAATAACACTTTTCTCAAAATTTGACAGGACAACCTATTCAGGTGTGGAAATGTATCTTTTCAACCTAAGTTGGTCCCCACTGCTTGTTGGTCTATATATGCCACTCCGTTTTATACTATTTTGACTTTTGAGTTTTATTTCCTAGTCCAATAAGCCTGCGTGTTTTCTCTCCTTCTTTCTATTCCCCTGTAGTTCCAGTGGCAGTTTCTGTCCTGCCTGCTTAGAGATGTTTGGCAGCAGCATGTTCTCTTTGCTGCTGCACAGACAGAGGCTTTGTCTGGAATGCTTGTGATTTTAGCCAGAGCCAGGAATTTTCTGCAGCTGAGTAGAGGGAGGAGTTTGCATCTGTTTCCCTCTATTGAGGGGGGAGGTTTAGGGAGAGGGAGGCTGGGTGGGTGATTTCCCGGAATTTTAAATATTCCGCACAATGAATCCTTTGATTTCTTTCTCAGGAACAGGGCGGTTACCTGACCAACTCGTGATCCTAGACATGAAGCATGGAGTGGAGGCGAAAAATTATGAAGAGGTATGTCCTACTGTAACAGCCAGAGGAGGCTGTCATGTGCTGGGCCGAGAGGTTTCTGTGACCTACTCAGGTCAACTGGCTGTGCTTTGGCCAGAGGCTATGGTTTTCTCAGCAGTCATGTGACAGCCAGCTACAATTTTACTGATTTAAAAAAAAAGTTGTATTAACAGCCCTAAACAATAACTCTAGCTGTGTTGTCAGCCAAATGACTGACTAAACCATCTGTCCTATAGCAATGTTGGTGTGATAGAACACTCAAGCATATGCCCTTAGCACTCTTGAGACAGCACATAGATCTATATATTTATAATTTTTAAAAGCTGGAATTCATTTAAATGTTAATGTCCAAAGTTAAGAAAAGTGATTTGTTTTTAAAATCTAAGACTTTTATTCCCAGACTGACAACTCTATACAGGGTGGGACAAAAGTAGTTTTGAGTACAGGAAACAGTTTCCTCTTTATTATCATTTATTTCTAATTTATATTTATTGTTGAAAATATTATAGACGTCTCCTTTTTCCTCCACTGTCCCCTCCACTCTGCCCCCATCCCTCCCTCCATTATTTATTGATTACTATATTTTCCATACAAACTACTGTAAACCTTCTTTTGTCCCGCCTTATATATATCTAGGGCATGGTTTCAGCACTGTTTAGACTTGAGCAACTGTGCTACATTTGAGAATCAACAATAGTTCTAAGTAGCTTTTAGGTAAAATGATTTCAGACTAAGGAAGAGAGAAAGATGGAAGAAAAACTGCGAGGGACTAGGAATAGTGATCATGAGAAATTTTTACTGGTAGGAATTGTTATAGAGAATAAAATCTGACATTCATTTGGGTAGTGGGGAAGTAGAGGCGTGGATAAAACAAGGGGAAGGGGGCTGAGCTCTTTTCACCTCTATTACAAGACTTTGGGGGCGGCACAAAATGGTTCTTCAAATCAAGAGCACCTTTGAAAAGCCACAAGAACTATTTAAGACCAGAGGATTGATCTTTACAGTAAGATAAGAGTATTTTTACCCAGATCAGAGTCTTTACATACAGTATCTGTGGGCATGAAGAAGAGGTGGGGTACAGGAAATGTAAATAGCTTTTGAAGAATGTAAACAAAAATAAACAGGCTCAGTTGCTCTAAGTGATTTAAGAGAATTTTCTAGGAGGAACAGAACCAGAAAATTGCTCTAGCTTTTGTCAGGATTTCAAACAGAATATCCTAAAATGGAAGAAGATTGCAAGTGACTGATTCTGCAATAGGAAGTAGTACAACAGTTGCAGGACTTCAGGCCTTTTTTCCCTTAGTTTAAGCGTTCAACTGAACAAAACTAGATAGGGTTATTTGTAGGCAGTGAACAGGAGCAAGTATGCAGTAGTGAAGGGAAGACGATTCCTGACACTTTAATTTGCTTGTTTCTGTCTCCAAGCTAGTTTAGTTAAAAGAAACAAAGCAAGAGACTCTGTTTGATGAACTTAGAGTAAAATGAGACCTCAGTCACTGTGCCTCCGCCAGCAAGAACTCCCTTTGAGCCTCACCTCACTTCCTGAAGCTCTGCCTCCACCCACCCACCTTTCTGTGTGCCAGAGGTAAAGGATTCATCCTATGGTAATAGCGAATGTTCGCTAACCAGAACCTACATTCTTTCAATTCCTTTGCTGATGCAAGTAAAGGTGCTGATCTGCTTTCTGCTGGCACTGAGGATTATATCCATATAAAATTTAACAGAGAAGTAGCAGGAAGTCCCTTTCTACTGTCCAAGGGATCTCTGATGATTGCAATCAAAAGAAACTAGTGAAGGTGTTTAAGGAGAAATTTGTCTGCAATTGTACTTTAATTGAGCATCCAGAATATGGAGAAGTAATTCAGCTACTGGATGACAAGCGCAAGAACATACATCAATTCCTAGTAGAAGGTTCATGGGTTTTAAGTGCTTTTGGCTCACTGAAACTAAAATGAGGATTTCCTTGCAATGAATAGAATTTCCCTTCTCTGCCTTGTCACAAGTTAAAAACCTCATAGCTTATATAATGTAACCATTTGGGGTCTGCTTTTAACTTGGACTAATGTAACTCATCCATGCAATAAACTGAAAAGAACCATACCAAAAAATAAATAAAGTGAAAAATCCTTTTAAACTTTCACGATTTAGAAGAATCTTATTTATATTTAAATAAGATAACATATATTAGAGTGCTGTTGTAAGGTATAAAACACTAGTAAAAAGTTTAGTTATTATGAGGTGGAAGAATAGGTAAAATGATTTTCAGGTTTTGAGTACTGCTGCTGTATCCTCAACTCCAGACCATTCTGTAAACAAGCATTCATTGAATTCCTACTATGTGGAATTTCCATTATCCTTGGACTTTGTTGACCCTGGGAAAGAGCCATTATCTTTGCTGACCTTTTGCTTAACCCAAGAGGGGATTCCCTAGCAGAAAGCAAACCACAGCTCTTCCTTTGCGCCGTTTCCTGGTGTGGAAGTCTGGCACGTCCTAAGCATTTCTTTACGCACATGGTTACAACATAGCTCTAAATTACTGTTTCTTAACCAAAAAAACTCCACCCACCACTTTCTTTGGCAACGTCAAACCCCTCCCCCTCCTTAAAACAAAAAAAAACACACACAAAAAAAAGCAGATCAGCCAAAACCGGTTTGGCTCAGCGGTAGACTGAAAGGTCCCAGGTTCGATTCAGGTCAAGGGCATGTACATAGGTTGCAGGCACATCCCCGGTAGGAGGTGTGCAAGAGGCAGCTGGTCGATGTTTCTCTCTCATCGATGTTTCTAGCTATCTCTCTCTCCCTTCCCCTCTGTAAAAAATCAATAAAATATATATTTTTTTAAAAAGAAAGAAAGTCTGAGATGGAAATAAACATTTGTAGGGAAGAGAAGAGGTGCTAACTTTAGAATGATCGAAAAGTTTTAAAGTTTGGTAAAATATTTTAAAAGACTTGTCTTATGTTCTTGACCAGAGCTATTTTTTTTTCAGGGAGTGGGTTCATGATTCCTTTCTTTTCCAGATTGCAAAAGTTGAGAAGCTCAAACCCTTAGAGGTAGAGCTACGACGCCTGGAAGACCTGTCGGAATCTATCGTTAATGATTTTGCCTACATGAAGAAACGAGAGGAGGAGATGCGCGATACCAATGGTGAGGGCTGGGCAGCTCTTATTTCTCAACAAGAGAACCATAAAGGAATCAGATCACCAGACTTTATTTTTTTATATATATATTTTATTGATTTTTCACAGAGAGGAAGGGAGAGAGATAGAGAGCTAGAAACGTCCATGAGAGAGAAACATCGACCAGCTGCCTCTTGCACACCCCCTACTGGGGATGTGCTCGCAACCCAGGTACATGCCCTTGGCCGGAATCGAACCTGGGACCTTTCAGTCCGCAGACCGACGCTCGTATCACTGAGCCAAACCGGTTTCGGCCAGATCACCAAACTTTAAATTCTGTGTACCCTTTTCTCAGTTTTGCCATGGGTGGGGGGCGGGGTGGTGTGTGGAAAGATAATTAACTTCAGTGTTGCTGCTACAGGTAAATGAGCCTTGTTTGATTTTCAAGGAAATAGAAATTGCTTCCATGATATGTAGTTGACCATATTCTCAGTTAGCTTACTGTGTATCAAATTGATAGGACTAATCTTTGCAATTTTTTTCCTTAAATATATTTTACTGATTTTTTTACAGAGAGGAAGGGAGAGGGATAGAGAGTTAGAAACACTGATGAGAGAGAAACATCAATCAGCTGCCTCTTGCACACTCCCTGTTGGGGATGTGCCCGCAACCAAGGTACATGCCCTTGTCTGGGGTTGAACCTGGGACCCTTGAGTCCACAGGTCGATGCTCTATCCACGGAGCAAAACCGGTTAGGGCTAATCTTCGCAATTTTTAACATTTATATATAATATATAGAATAATGAAAATTTTAAGAAAAAGCTAACTGAAATCCTACTGTTAGGACAGAGTGAAGTTAATTTATTGCCTTTCCTCCCTGGCCATCGTTTAGCCTGTTGCACTTTATTTCATTATTTCATTTACAATGTTTTTGTTTTTGTTTTTTAGAGTCAACAAACACTCGGGTCCTATACTTCAGCATCTTTTCAATGTTCTGTCTCATTGGACTAGCCACTTGGCAGGTCTTCTACCTTCGCCGCTTCTTCAAGGCCAAGAAGTTGATTGAGTAATCAGGCCTACTCTCCTCCCACCTTGTATCTCAGCCAGCAGAACATCACTGGGACGCGCCTGGCCTAAGGCTTCCTATCAACAGCACCACAAAGGCACGTTGGAACTTACTTGCCAGAACTGATGTCTCTTGGTGTGGGAGGACATGGGTTACCACCTACACCCAACAAGTCATTGAGGGACTTCTTTTTAACTTGACAGGATTTGGACTGGTTTTGCAACAATAGGACTTAATAGAGTCACCTGGGACAAAAAATAGGGGTTACCTAGATAATGCCAAAGCCAGCATTTGTACTGGGTTTCCTCATGTGATCTGTTTGAACCATGCTTTCTTTCCTTCTCCCATTTGCTCACCAGCTTGGGCTTCCACTCTAATTCCTTTACCAAGATTTGAATGACCATGTGAAACTTGTTTCATTCTCATTGTCCTCTTTGGATTTCTGTGTGAAAACACCCTTAAGTTTATCTTAACCATTAGCTGAAATGTTTCGGTAGCTCCTGGAGGTGTCCTTTCTTAATTTTATGTCTTGTAAAAGGGTAATGGATGTGACACCTCATAGAAATGAGTTTTGAACTATAGATAACTCTTTAAAAAAATTTTTCATTTTAGAGAATTAAAACATTTGTGCTCAACTGCTTGAATTTTCTTTTTGTGTATTTATGTGTATTTAGTACTATGCCGTTTTATTACATATGTAAATTCATGTGATCACCACCACAAAATGCAGAACAGTTCCCCCACAGGGATTCCTTGCTACCCTTTTATAGCTACAGCCACCTCCCTTCCTTACTCCCAAGCCCCAACCTCAGGCAACCACTAATCCGTTCTCCATCTCTCTAATTTTGTCATTTCAAGAATGTTATATAAATCAGTGGTCACCAACCTTTTGGACTACCAGTTGGCAACCGCTGATATAAATGGAATTATATAGTACGTAACCTTTCAAAATTAACTTTTTTTTTTTTTAATCCTCACCTGAGGATATTTTTTCCATTAATTATTAGCGCGGAAGGGATGGAGAGAGAGAGAAACATCAATGTGAGAGAGACACATCTATTGGTTGCCTCCCACATGTGCCCCAATTGGGGCCAGTGATCAAACCTGCAACCCAGCTCGTGCCCTTGACCAGGAATCAAACCCTTGACCCTTTGGTGCAAGGACTGACATTCTAAACATTGAGCAATACCGGCTAGGGCGAGATTACATTTTTTCACGCAGCATAATGCTCTTGAAAATAGTTGGTTCCTTTTTATTGCTTATATTTCATGGTATTGATGTACCACAGTTTGTCTATCCATTTACCCATTGAAGGACATTGGGTCATTTTCAGTTTTGGGCCATTACTAATCTTCTGTGAACGTTCGTGTACAGGTTTTTATGTGTACATAAATTTTCATTTCTCTTGGATAAATGCTCTCAAGAGGGCAATTGCTGGGTTGTATGGTAAGCATATTTAATTTTTTTTAAGAAACCGCTCTACTCTTTTTCTAGAGTGAGTGCCATTTTATTTATGTTCCCACCAATGTATGACCAATTCACATCCTCACCAGTATTTGCTGTTAATTTTATTTTAGTCATTCTGATAGTTGTCTATAATGAGACCTCATTTTGATTTTTACTTTCATTTTTCTAATGGCTAATGATGTTGAACATCTTTTTATGAGCTTATTTGCCATATATAGCTTCCTCAGTGAAATATCTGTTCATGTTCTTTGCCCATTTTCTAATTAGATTATTCTTTATACTAATGAATTTTGAGCATTCTTATATATCCTACATACGGCCTCTTTGTCAGATATGTGGTTGCTTGAGTTTTTAACATAACAGGTACCAAAGAAAAAAATTAGAAAATTTACCAAGTCTTATATTGCCAGCCACTGAGTTAATTCCTGACCCTTATATGTCCCGAGACATATATTTAAAAAAACACTGGAAGGATCATCATGAATACAGTAAATACTTGAGAATACATGTTGTGAAAGCAAATCCAAGAATCACTATGAGTATGAGGTACCTAAAGGCCAATACTGGTATAAATAGAGAATGTGGATACAAATGACCATGTTTGTAAACAGTTAAAAATACTATCACTTGAAACTTTTTCCACTTCTCCCAGGAAAGGAGCTAGGAATTCATCCTTTCTGTACTATCTTTCTAAAACCCTGCTAACTTGTTACAGGGCTTGTCTAATCACAATGGCGAGAACTATAGGACTTAGGGCCGTGCAGCCTGCAGTTAAGCAACAGCATGTTGGAATTAACAGAACACTGCTGTAATGACCTGGATAAAGTCCAAAAGTGGAAGCGGGAGTGAGTTATGTTGTTAAAATCTCAGGCAGTGCTGTTAATGTTCCAGGTATTGCGAACCCAAAAGCCTTTCCCCCTTTTGACTCCATGTATGCATTTCTCTGGTGTGGCATAAAAGTGGTTCATTAATTTGTGCAACATCGCCATCTGCTGTTAAGAATTGATAAGAACTACTTTAGAGGACCTCGCAGCGAAATCCTTGTCATAAAGGCAGCAAATGTAGTGGAAATCTATCTGTGATATTACATTACTAAATGACAGAATATACATCCAAGTGAGGAGAATGACCAAATTTGTGGGTTAAAATTTCCTTAGACGTTTAAAGGTGAAGTTTTGTACCATTGGTCTAATAAGATTCGCTTTCATATTTCTGACTGGTGCCTTTCCTCTTTTTACAAGCAATGAAAGCTACTTAGTTGGTAATAGTACTCAGCTCTGTCAAAATGTCAAAGAAGAAAATAGAATAGGCAAATATTTTATTTTGCTGATGTTTTTGTTCCCAAAAGTGATTTATGAAACTAGAATTCTTTCATGTCTTTCTTTTATTCATGCCAAAACTATCAACGAGAACATTTGTGTTTTTGGTGTAAAGTTTATTGGTATTACACCTTGATGTTATCAAAAAAGTAAATTTATTTGCCTTCCACAAAAGGCTAGTGCAAGAGCAAATTAGATTTTAAAATGATTTTAAAATGTTATCTGGTTTCCTCTGTTCTTGAGCCTATTTTTCAGCAGGGTATATAAAATATAGATGAGAGTGATTCGTTTAAGTCAGCTTTGTTATACCATTGTCATAAGCCATTTTTCTGTTTGTTTAATGGAAAGAAGCATGTGGGATTTATACAGATTCACTTGTGTTGGATGGGGATTTTTGTGAAAATTTTCTCAAATAAAGGCTAGCAGAAACCATTGTAGGTGTATTTTTATGTTGTTACTCTTGAGTACCTCTTTGTTTTGATTGGCAGTAATTCCTCCACATTCCTTAGTTTTAACATATGGCAAATTATATGTAATAAAGAAAAAAAGATAATTATCCATAATTTACTCCAGATAGATAAAGTTTATGTGAGCTAGCAAAAGTTTATTATATTTTATATATAAATTGTAAATGTATCTGAAAATAATTATACACCTTCAGAAAGACCAAATAGGGTTCTGAAAGCCAGGCATTCTTCCGTAGTTTCTCTCTTTTAGAAACTGCTACTGGAATTATTCCTTTAGAGCAGGAGTGTGGAACCTTTATTCTGCCAAGGGCCATTTGGATTTTTAAAAATATATTTTTCTTGATTTTAGAGAGGAAGGAAAAGGAAAAAAGAGAAACATCAATGATGAGAAAGAGTCATTGATCAGCTGCCTCCTGCAAACCAGCATGTGCCCTGACCAGAAATCAAACTGACCTCCTGGTTCATAGGTTGACACATAACCACTGAGCTTACACTGACTGGGCCCATTTGAATATAACATCATTTGAGGGCCATACGAAATTATCAATGTAAAAACTAGCCCGATATATTTGATCAAATATTTAATTAACTCACCCCTAATGCCTTGGGAGGGCCAAAATAAGTGATTTCACAGGCCTTATATAGCCCATGGGCCAGATGTTCCCATCCCTGCTAGAGAGAACCTTCGCCCTTGCCCTCCTTTCTTAAAATACCTCTCCCAATTTAGAACCCCTCAGAAGTTGCTTTTTTTGGCTCATCACATCTATGCAAAACCTCACTCCATCAAGGCCATTTTATTTGCAGTTGAACATCCTATATAATAAAGAGCTATTATGCAAATAGTTATCCCTCCCTCTGGCCCCAGGAGACCTGAGGCTGTGCCCCCCCCCCACCTCTGCACTGGGCCCGGGGACCTGAGGTTGTGTCCCCCACCCTGTGGGGGTTAAAAGGGGACCTGATGTTGCACCCCCTGACAGGTGGGATTTAATGGGGGACCTGAGGCTGTGCCCCGCACCTGGCACCAGGCCTGGAGATCTGAGGCTGTGCCCCCTGCCCCATAGGGCTTGACAGAGTTGGGGGCAGCTGGGTCTGGGTCTCCTGCGATTTTGAGCCACACAAGGGCTGGTGGGGACTTGACTCTGGTTCCAGACTCTGATGGGAGGGAGATTTTCATACACATTTTACTAATTTTCTTTCATCTCTGACATTTCTATTATAGAGAAAAGGCAAATAGCAATGTTAAAATATTTCCTCTAATTCTCTTTTAATGTGCATCGTGCCCAGGGCCACTAGTCTAATAATAAAAGTATAGTATGCTAATTAGACCAGAAGGCCGAACAGCAGAATGACCTTTGGGATGACCTTCCAGACAAAGCTGGGGCTGCAAGGGCTGAGTCCCTTGCAAGAATTTCGTGCATCAGGCTTCTACTTTTTCATAAAGCTTCTTTCCAAGAGCAACCTGAAGTGCTTTGCACACTCACTGGCTGACCCTCCACTTCCAGTACTCAGAAAAATGGGTAATTTGCCAGTGAATTTATACAAAGTAATGGTTCCCAATACCTGAGTAAAAATAATTTAACATCAGAAATGTCTTGTTTCTGCCAAAACCAGTTTGGCTCAGTGGATAGAGTGTCAGCCTGCAGACCAAAAGGTCCTGGGTTCGATTCCGGTCAAGGGCATGTACCTTGGTTGTGGGCACATCCCCAGTGGGAGATGTGCAGGAGGCAGCTGATCGATGTAAAAAATATATATATTTTTTTAAATGTCTTATTTCTCATTGAAGTTCTCCTTTCAGAGAACATAATACAGCAGAACTTATCAACGAATTTAAATTTAATATTAATAGTTTCAACAGTAGATACTTATTAAATGATAGTACTTTTCCCATTAAAAACATAAAATTAATATATTTAGTTTCATATATTCAAAACAGCATTTTAATGTGTAGTCAATATTAAAATAATAAATGATATATTATTTTTTCATATAAAATCTTTGAAATCCAGTATGCATTTGATAGCTACAGCACTACTCCATTCAGACTAGCCCTAATTCATGTGTTCAATAGCTGCATGTAGCTAGTGGCTGTCATATCATACCATGGAGGTATAGATTTTACTTGGTACTTTGGTAGATTCTTCAATCTTTTTTTTCTTTTCTTTAATCTTTAATTCTGTGGCCCCTGGGTATCTGCATTCATAAGAGAGAACTTTTGCTATCTAGCAACTTACCTGTTCACTTGTTAAAATATAACATGGAAATACCTGGTTTTGACCAAAGGCACTTTAAAATCAGTTATATCTTTAGAATGTTGAGTCTTTCTGGACTTAAGAATATTCAAAGGTCAGATAATTTAGTGTTATTTATACCCATTTTGAAGAAGAAATGAGCATGAGTGTTTCTGTTCTGTTTCCTCTTAAGATGGAATGAAACATTTGTCTGTTAAGCTTATATCAATGCATTATAAGTAGAACAATGCACAATATCAGGCTAACCAAATTATAGAAATTATCATTGCAGAGATGCCAGAAAAATTAAGCTTTAAGCTTTGGCTGAACCCCATTCAATGTCTCTAAAATGAAAGCAAAACATTTCTGTTTTTTTTGTTTGTTGGTTTGTTTTATGTTTTTGTTTTAATATTTTTATTGATTTTTCTTACAGAGAGGATGGGAGAGAGATAGAGAGCTAGAAATGTCAATGAGAGAGAAACATCGACCAGCTGCCTCTTGCACACCTCCTACTAGGATATGCCCGCAACCAATGTACATGCCCTTGACCGGAATCAAACCTGGGACCTTTCAGTCCGCAGACGACACTCTACCGCTGAGCCAAACCAGTTTTGGCACATTTCTGGTTTTAAGTGATTATTTTTTCCATCCTTTTTATTCAAGAAGACATTTATTGAATATCCTTTTTAGTGTGTTGAATTAAACTCTGGAGTACACCCAGTAAATAAGTAATACCCATCCTCAAAGTGCCTTCTAATTAATAGGAGGAGGTAAATGGAATGATCTCTATCCAGAATTACTTTCCTACTTTGTTTAGCCATTACTGACTTTACATTTTGAACAGGAAGCCTTCACTAACCCATTAAATGCCTCTTTAGAAATCTTATAACACTATAACTTATATACAGTTATCCTTATAATTACTTCATTATCTGTCTGTTATATGGACTGTGAGCTCCATGAGAGTAGGACCATGTTTATTTTATTCTCTCTTGTAACCCACCATCTGGCACAAAGTTGGTACTCAGTGTTTGTTGAATGAATAAATTGAAAATTCAAAAACATATGTACAATATAGAACTCTGGAATGGAACCAACAAAATAAAATGTAATGGGTTATCAGTCAGTCTTGCATTTAGGTTAAAAAATGTTATATGCATACAAGATAATAGCAACATGATACTCAACAAATAATTTTTAAGCCTATATTATCAAGCACTTTTCAAGGCACTGATGGTATACAGCTGTGACAAGAGCACATAATTCTCTCATGGAGCTTATATTCTAATGAATGAAGATAGCCAATAAAGTAAGCAAGACATCAGTATTTTATAGATAAGCATTGTGAAGAAAATAAGGAATAATGTGATCTGGTGGGAGGGCTGTGGTACTTTTATGTATTTTTTTTATTGTTGTTAACCCTCACCTGAGGATATTTTTTTTCTCCCTTGATTTTTAGAGAGAGTGGGAGGGAAAGAGACAGAGAGAAACATCCATGTGAGAAACACACCAATTGGTTGCCTCTGGCAGGCATCCCAACCCTGGCCAGGGATTGAGCCTGCAACTGAGGGACATGCCCTTGACTAGAATCAAACTGAGACCCTTCAGTCCACGGGCCAACGGTCTAACCATGGAGCTGTTATTATTTTAGATTGACTGGATGTGAAAAAGGTTTAGTTAAGTGCAAGCACAGTGTGAGCAGACCATCATTAAAAAGGCTGGTACACTAATAGAACAGAAACATTGGATCTAGGTTAAAAGAGACAGAAGACTCCTTTACTCTCCTAGTCAGACCCAATGTTATGTGGAGTGTAGGGTACTTTATAAGGAATGTTGACGAACTGTAAAGAGGTGAGGAATGTGAAAGGATTAGTTAGCCCTCACCCCATTATACCAACTTTCTTCTAATTTGCTGTCACTATCACCTACTTAAAAACCTGGAAGTGCTTCCTGGACTCTCACATTTACCTCTATAACCATATCCCTCCTGACTGATCACAAAGTTTAAATGTTCCTTGAATGGATTTCTTCAACCTGGACCTCTCTTCACCTCCACTCCACACTGATAGCACCTTAGTGCTGCTTCTTTTCTTAGAAGATAAATTGCCTCTTAGCTGGTCTTCCTGCCTCCAGTCTTTGTTTTCCTCATTGTCATCAGAGTTCTTTGTAAAATATAACTTGGATCTTATGTAAGGTGATCATATTGTTTATTGTCTGAGCTGGGCACTTGAGCAGAAGAAGGCTCTTTTATGCTGGGACAAGGGGAAAGGTATGAATTGGGACTTTCCCAGCAACTAGGGACATAGAGTCGTACTCATCATATACTTCCTTTAAAATCTCCTAATTTTCCATTGCCCACAGGAAAAGCCAAACTATAAAACCTGAGGCCTATCTCTTTCTTCTACCTCACATGCACTCTGTCCTCCGGCCAGGTAACCTTTCTCTTTGCCCCAACACATCCTGCTCTGTGAAGAGACCTGAAGCCACATTGCTGGGTCTGACTCCCAGCTCCCCTTACTGTAATATTGAGCAGGCTACTAAACCTCCCGGTATCTCAGTTCCTTCTGGAGAAAGGGAATAATAGGATTAAGGGGGATGATGACACAAGAAAAAACAACTTAGAAAACATAACACTCTATAAATGGTAGCTGTTATCTCTCTGATGCAGATTATATTACCAACTGTACAGATCAAAAAATAAGCTTGGAGGTGTGAAGTTGCCAAGGTCACGTAACTGATGGAACACGATTATCCACAGGTATTGCGATTCTCTTAGAAGCCTGAGGCCAGGGAGATCCCCCACCCCCAAACCCGGTGACACCTACTTCTCCAAGAATGTTGTTGCATGAGTTCAGATGGTCAAAGACAAAAGGATGCTAAATATGAAAGAAAAAAGAAAAAAAAGATAAGATGGCATGTCAGGAGAATTGGTTTAACAATTTTTTGGAGTTGTATATGAGGGAGGGACCTAAGGTGAGACACCTCACCCAGGAGAGACACCTCACTCGGACACAGATCAAAAATATTTAGAAAAGCCCGTTTATTTCCTTTACAGGGTCTGCAGCCGGCTCATGCAGGAAAGATGGGACCGGACTGCAGCCCCAAGCTCTAGAAGCCTTTTGCTTATATAGGCTTCTCATCTTTATCAAGCAAGCAAGCTACGTGTACAGAAGCAGATATCTGCCTTTAGCCATCAGCCATTCCTAATTAATTTTTTACATTTAACATGTCAGTTCTCCCTTCCTCCTCCCACCACCTGGCCTTACCCCTCTTGTATCAGATAGTGGTCAGCACATCCTGCTTTTTGTTGTGGGTCAAACCCTGGGTTCAAAATAAGACCACTGGAGGCTGATGATTTATTAAAAAAAAAAAAAAAAGAAAAAGAAAAAAAAAGCAGGCAAGAATTTATTGAAATATCTGGCCAGGGCAGCCTCAAAAGCACCACACACAGGCGGACTCCAAACGACTGCATTGCTTTAGAGGCAGGTAGTTATTTTTAAAGGTTCTGAGAAGGAAAACCCCCATTCTGCAACAAATCGTTGTTTGGAATTTTCTGCTGTTCTTTCTAGATAAAATGTTGCTTTCTAGTTTGCTTTAGCCCATTTGAAGAATGATGAAGATAAACTTAGCTATCTGACCTTGTAGGCCAGAGACCAGATACGCCCACAATCTCAATACCATGCCAGGTGCATTTTTTTTTTTTAATTGGATAGAAAAGCATTGTTTTCGAGGCCAGCATCGAGATAACCACTAAGTGTACCTAGGGCTGGCTCTTTAATGAAAAAGAAAGTTCTGCCTGTAATCTTGCCCAGAACTTGAACTCATCCTCCCTAAGCCCATCGCCGATGAAAAAAATCAAGTAAGTGAAGGTCGAAGTCAGAATAGTAGGGTTAAAATTCAAACAGTAGTTTTTACCTAAGTATGATTGCTACCATATTTCACTTTTAATGAGCTTGTTTTAAGGAGCTGTGCAGCGGCTGCCCTGCTGGCCTTGTGGAATTTAGGGTGCACAGCTGCTGCGCTGGCCTTGGGAATTTTTCATTCCATAACAAGGTAAGGTGACCAAAGGTCCTGATTTTTAACAATTTGTCCCACGTCAATCGGACATCTGGTCACCCTATTCTAAGGTGGTCCAGGTAGAAAGGTGCACCCACGGACTCTTAAGATAGGAGACAGTATGTCCGCTTACTACAGTATCTCCCTTTGGAAGGGCCTGCTTCCCCCAATCACTGCCCAGAGATAGGCCAGGCGCCCAGAGGAGCCTGGACGGACACCGGACTTGGAAGCTGTCTCGGGACCTGGCCAGGGGTCGGGGGAGTAGTCTACAGACCCGTCACTACCTGCCGAGGCCCGAGGGCTCCACGCGGTCCCCTCCCTGGCGGGAGGAAGGGAAGCCCTGGCCCCGGCCTGAGCCGTAGGCCAGCGAGGGCGGAGGAAACCCCGCCGGGCCGGAAGCACCCGCCACTGCTTCCGGGTCAGGAGGCTGGGGGCCCCCATGGAACCTCGCGGGGCGGCGAGGCGGACGGAGCCGCGGGCTTCCTTTTGAAGCGACCGGAGCGCCGCGCGGCCAGCGCCCCCGGTGACACGCAGGCCGGCCCCGCGGCCGCCGCCGCCGCCATGTCGGTGCTGGGCGAGTACGAGCGACACTGCGACTCCATCAACTCGGACTTTGGGAGCGAGTCCGGGGGTGGCGGGGACTCGGGCCCGGGGCCCAGCGCCGGCCCGGGGCCGCGAGCGGGCGGCGCGGCGGAGCAGGAGGAGCTGCACTACATCCCCATCCGCGTCCTGGGCCGCGGCGCCTTCGGGGAGGCCACGCTGTACCGCCGCACCGAGGTAGCGGCCCGGCCCCGCGCCCCGCGCCGGGCCTCGCGGGGGTCTGTCGCGGGGTCCTCCCCGCGCTGCCATCGCTGCACTTTCCTGGCCAGTTGTTTCTGTGTAACCCGGGGGACGGAGCAAAGTCATTGCACCTTCCGGTAGCCTTAGTTTCCCCGTCTATCAGTTGGGGTTAGTCACAACGACTTTTAGAATACACTGGAGAGGTTATTTGGAAGATGAAGTGACGATGCTTTACAAAGGGTAAAATTAAAGAGTTACGAGAATGAGAGGTGTCAGAACTTCACTTCCTCTCGTGCTGCAGAGCTCTGCGCTCCAAGGTCAGGGTGGGGAGGATCGGCGTAGTTACAAAATTCCCACGGCAAAGGCAGCCCCGATGTCTTTGCCTTTATCTGTAAGCTCCGAGGGGAACCCTCAATTGGAGAGTTTTCTTAAAGATCGTTGGGGAGGTCGTGGTGTGTTGGTTTCTTCATCAGTGTGTATCCGGCAGCTTTATGCCTGGATAATACTTTTTTGTTATGTTCTAAGCCAGAAAGTCTTCACTTGGGGGGGGGGGGGGGGGAGACAAGGACTCCTTTGAGAATCTAATATTCTAATGTGAACATAATCGTCCCGTCCACATTTGCACCCCTACATATTCTTGGAAGAGATCCGTGGGTCACAATGTGTACTAACTAAAACCCCCAAGTGGTGATTCCACTTAACAAAAACTAACCATAAACTGATTTTGATCAATAAAGCCTCAAAACGGAAGCTTTAGAATAGGTAAGCATTTAGTGAGAACTTGCTGGTTGCTGAAGCCGATTCATCCATCAGTGATACATCTGTAGTTGTTTGTGTTCCAAGCTAACCTAGTTTTAAGGCTGAAAGATGCGGGGGAGAGGTGGTTGAGAGAGTATTTTTATGTTCTTTTTTTTTTTATCCTAATTCACATTAATGTATGATGTTAAGTTACTGTTAGTATTGTAGTTTTTTGTTGTTGTTTTTAAGATATGTTTTTATTGATTCAGGGAGAGAGATAGAAACATCAATGAGAATCATTGATCGGCTGCCTCTTGCACGCCCCCTACTGGGGATGGAGCCCGAAGGGGACCTGTGCCCTGACAAGAATCCTACCTTGACCTTCCTGGCTTATAGGTGAATGCTCAACCACTGAACCATATCAGCCTGGCAGTATTCTGTTTTCTTATTTGTACTCATAATATGAGAAAGAGGACATGAGCATTAGTGTACCTATTTATAGTTAAAGAAACAAAGTATATTTAAATGGTTTGCTCACTTAAATTAGAATTAAATCCTTGGCTAAACAAACTTCTATACCTCTTTCCCCATGCCTTTCCATTATTATCATGTTGAACTTAATTACCATTTTAAGCTAAATTTGATGACACTTTCCAAAAACTATGTAACATTATCCATATCACCAAATATTTTTTAGATCTGTGTATTTACAAAGATTCAATTAGAAGCAGCTCTTTCCTTCGGGAAGCTTCTATTTCAATGGAAAGACAAGTTAGTAAACAAATAACATTTAAGTTGTATGTATCTATGAAAAGAATGGACAAATCATTTCAGTGTATGACCTCTGAAAATTAAGGGAATGGTTGCATTGAATAGAATGTACAGCAGAAGGTTCATTAGGACCTTCCCAAAAAGGTTGAATGGCCTATGAGAGCCATGTTAAAGTCTGGGGAGGGTTGTTTGGGCAGAGATGTTGGCTGGGGAGGAGTGTCAGGAATTAGAGATATTATAAGAGAGGATTTTGGGAGCCACAGGTAAGTTTTCATGAATAGAGAAAAACATGTAATACATAAAAGTGGCAGGAGTTAGAGTTGCAAAATGGGCAGCATGAGTTAAATGAACTCAAAGTGCTTAGCTATGACTTCTTAATCCAGAAAGGGTAAACAAAAATCACTAGAGAAATCTACATTGATATTATTAGAGGCAAGTTTAATTTCCATTTTACAAGAAACTGGTCACCCATAGATAACTACTCTCCAGTTTTCTATTTCTCCAATATTCTAGCCCTACTACAATGCTCACCATAACTAACTGTCATAATGTCACTCAGTCACTCAACAGAATCTTTAAGATTACTTCCTTCCCTTATTTTTACATGGAATTGACATGATGCAAATTAAGTGTAGCAGTAAGGTTCTGCAGCAAATTATGATGCTTAATTGTATGCGGAACCTTGAAAGTCTGTTCATGATTTTTGTTTAAAGGAAAAAAATAGAAGCAGTCAGTCGCTTTCCCTCTAGGAAGGTGTTTTTCTAGGTTTACAGATCCATGTGTGGATTCATTTGCTACTGGGCCAGAGGAAACACTATAACTCTGTTGCTGTGTTGCAGGATGATTCATTGGTTGTGTGGAAGGAAGTTGATTTGACCCGACTGTCAGAGAAGGAACGACGGGATGCCTTGAATGAGATTGTTATTCTGGCACTGCTGCAGCATGACAACATTATCGCCTACTACAATCACTTCATGGACAATACCACCCTGCTGATTGAGCTGGAATATTGCAATGGTAAGGTAGTCAGTGGGACTTCCTTTAGCAAGACAGACTGTTCGTACTTACCTTGAAGTGGATTAAAAAAGAAAAGAAATACAGTGATAAGAAGTTTAAGTGGATTTCTTGAGTGTAGAGAATTAATACAGGCCCTGAAAAGTTTTGAAGTGATGCACAAAATAAAGGGAGGGGTTTTTCCCTACATTCTCAAATTCTGCCTTGTGATTAAAGGTTTTTTCCCCTCATGAAATGACATGAGTTAGGCATTAGAGACATACTGTGGCTTGATAAAATATTTAATGAATTTTTTTTTTCCATATTTCTTCATTGATTTCAGAGAGGAAGGGAGAGGGAAAGAGAGATAGAAACATCAATGATGAGAGAGAATCATTGATTGGCTGCCTCCTACAGGTCCCCTACTGGGGATCAAGCCCACAACCTAGGCATGTGCCCCTGACCAGAATCAAACCTGGGACCCTTCAGTCTGCAGGCTGATGCTCTAGCCACTGACCCAAACCAGCTAAGGCATAATGAAATCTTATAAGTGATACTGATTTATATTGACTTCAGTGAAAGCTATCCTATTAAAAAGTGGTCCAAAGGTCATAACTGAATGAAAATGATAATATAGTAAAGCATGGCCTTATTTATGTGGTCTCTGATTTCTTGGGACCATTTTGCTTGTAAGATAGTAGTATGGTCTAATTATTAAAAAAAATAGACTGAAACTCATACCCCAAGTTTCATGACTTTAGCTCTGTAACCTTGCACAAGAAACTTAACTTTTCTGTGTCTCAGCTTATAAGTTTGTTGATAACAGTTCATAACATACATCCTAGGGTTATTGTATTAAATAACTGTGTAAAGACCCTAGCATTGTACTTGGTATATGAAAGATGTTTGATATATACTGTACTAAATATTATCCTTCCTGTTATGTAAGAGAATCTCCTCAGTCCTTTCTTGAGCTGCATGCTATAGTGGTCTCACCATATTCATAATTCTAAATCTCTAAGAGAAAGCTCCTAGATTCTAACTTTTTTTTTTTTTAGTCAATCTTTATTGTTCATATTATTACAAAGGTTCCTCATTTCTTCCCCCCTCCACCAGGTTCCCACCCCACCCTCCACCCCCTCTCCATCCCTCATTGTCCTCATCCATAGGTGCACAGTTTATGTTCAGTCTCATCCTCCCTCCCTTTCCCCGATAGTAAATCCCTTTTCAGATAGTAAATCAGTTACTCAGCATTTTCTCATATCAATAATACCTCCACATGCCCAATGATACACTTCACACAAAAGACATTTCCAAATAGGTCAACCAGCCTCATCCAGGCCCCACCCAAGGCACTCACAGATCAACACCCCAGCGCTATACTAACTCAACACATCCAGATCTAAGCCTTCATGACTTGATTCAGCAGACCCTCAAGTTCCCACAAAAGTTTCCAGCCATGTCTGAGAGAAAGCGTGGGGCAGGGGCAGGCGAGGAGCGAGCTGCTCCGGGTCTGGTCACTGCCACTCCTGACCTAGTTGCTCTGGACTTGGCTGCTGCTGCTCCAGGCCTGGCCGCACCCGACCCGGCTGCTCTGGGCCCGGCTGCTTCAGGCCCGGCTGCTCCAGGCCTGGCCGCTCCCAGCCCGGCAGCTGCTGCTCCAGGCCTGGCCGCACCCAACCCAGCTGCTCCGGGCCTGGCCGCTCCCAGCCTGGCAGCCGCTGCTCCGGGCCTGGCCGCACCCAACCTGGCTGCTCCGGGCCTGGCTGCTCCCAGCCTGGCAGCCGCTGCTCCTCCGGGCCTGGCCGCACCAGACCCGGCTGCTCCGGGCCTGGCCGCTCCCAGCCTGGCAGCCGCTGCTCCGGGCCTAGATTCTAACTTTTTTGTCTAGACTCTTTTATATCATGGTTGTCCTGGTTCTGATCAACCCTACATGCATAAGGTTATAATAGAGATTTCTGAAGTAGCAGAAGCCTCAAGTAGTTAACTTCCTTTGTGGTTAGGAGATCTAGAACAAATGGTACCTTTATTGAAACTTCTAGTTACTAAATTAGGGGGAGGTATAAAGGGGTAGAAAGTTGTGAAACTTAGCCAGGGCTAAAGTGTAAGTTATATTTGCGAGTAGGAAGTAAAATAGCCCATGATCAATTATAGTCTGTGATAGAGGCCCAATGCATAAAATTCATGCAAGGGGCTCAGCCCTCGCAGCCCCAGCTGCCTCGCAGCCCCACCCACTGGTTGTTCCAGAAGGTTGTTCTGGAAAGTCGTTCTGGAAGGTCAGTCCACGATCCAGTTAATTACCATTTTAGCTCATATTATATGGGATTACTTGATAAAGGAAAGGGAGAAGCAAATTCAGACTTATTCTGCAGTATTGAATTAGTAAAGAGAGTAATAATTAGAAACAGTCTTGGGAAACGATTTTCAATCTTTTTTATCTCATGGCACAAATCAATTAATTACAGAATTCTGTGGCACATCAAAAAATATGTTTTTTTTCAGATCTGACAAAAAAAAAGTATAATTTTGATTCACACACACCAGATACTGTTGTGTTGGTTGTTGTCATTTTTTTATTTGACAACCTGAGGGAAAAGAGGTTAGTGCCCTGACTAAATAGTCAGGTAATTGCATGTTTTAAAAGTTCTTGCAGCACACCATTGTGCTTCTGTGGCACATCCGTGTACTGCTGCACACTGGTTGAAAATTGCTGGTTTAAGGTGTTCCTTAAACTTTGGGAAATATTTTAGTGGAAAGAAAAAGAAGTTTATATATACCTGCAAATACAAAACATGTTTTCACTGTTGTTCTAATATCTAATAGTCACAGTGAGAGAGATGTTATAAAAATGTTGCAGATTCTTTTAAAAGAAGTTCTAGAAAAGAAAATCTGATTTTGAAGACCTTCAATATATTTTCACTAATTAGGGTACTATAGAAATGGTTTTACTCTCCTCTTTTCAAAATGTCTTACTTCCTGTTTTTGTATTGAGCTTCTACCATTAGGGAGGGGAATCTCTAAAGAATATTTTTCATATACCCGTGTTTCCCCGAAAATAAGACATCCTCCGAAAATAAGACCTAGCGCATGGAAAGATAAGACATCCCCTGAAAATAAGACCTAGCGCAACTTTGGGAGAAAAAATTAATATAAGACACTGTCTTATTTTTGGGGGAACAGGGTAGTACTTGAAAGATGGAAAAGTCAAGAGGGAAGAGGGATTTCCTTTGAGAGGAAGCAGAATGCTTCATTTGTGTTAACTGTTAAAATCCTAGTAGATACAGGAGCCAAGCTTTAATCTCTGTTAAGCAATTCAAACCTGTCTCTTGTTTCATTGCAGGAGGGAACCTGTATGACAAAATCCTTCGTCAGAAGGACAAGTTGTTTGAGGAAGAGGTAATTCATATTTCTATGGTAGGAAGCTAGAATTGTAATTTGTTGTATTCTGATTCTGTATTAACTCTTCCAACAATGAAGAGGTTTTTTCCTTTTGTTCACACTTCTTCCAGGCTCTGGTTGATATTCATGAGAAAGGAAACCTCTAACAAGGAAGCTGTCTATAGCTGCTTCCTAAATGGTTTACCACATCATGACTCTCTATGGGCTTTCTTTTCCGGTTCTGTTACTGCATACTGGTATGCCCAGTTTTCTATACCTTTGCATTCTTCCCAGATTTCTTTCCACAAGTCTGCTTCACCATACTATACTTTATAATGCCATTGGAACTATTTTATGCTGACCTGCTTTTTCTTTTTACCCCTACCACTTTCCTTTGCCTGTTCAACCTACAAGCAAGAGAGGTCAAGTCCTGTTGAATTGTAACTTCTGGTTGCAGCTTTTTTAATTTTATTTGTTTGAGAAAGAGTATTTAAATCGAATTTTTGTTTGTTTCCAGGCCAAATATAATTTATTTTTTTCTCTGCAGATGGTGGTGTGGTACCTATTTCAGATTGTTTCAGCAGTGAGCTGTATCCATAAAGCCGGAATCCTTCATAGGTAATGAGTGAAAGAATATGGGATTGATTCCTCCCCACCAATCCAACCCCTACCTTAGGTGCCTCCCATCAGTACTAATATTTTCTTCATTAAGCAGGCAGGGCTTTTACATTTATATATTTCTAAATTTTTATTTATTGATTTTAGAGGGATATGAGGGAGAGAAACAGAGACAGAGACATCGATTTGCTATTCCACTTATTTATGCATTCCTTGGTTGATTCTTGTATGTGCCCTGACTGGGAATCGAACCCTCAACCTTGATGTTTCAGAATGACACTTTAACCAACTGAACTACCCAGCCAGGTCATATTGATATATTTTAGAAAGGAAAGTGAATAATGAAGGGTGTTATATTTTCTTCCTGAAATTAAACCATGTTTGTGATGTAAGAACAATTTCCTTAATAGCTAAGTACTGCTCAGTCATTTTTTAAGAGAGATTTTAGAGTTCATTTCATTAATTCATCAGTAAAGCCTAGAAGCCACTATGAGAAGTGGTATTAGATTATTTGGAATTCATGTAAATGTTTTCTCTGAACAATAATTGGCCATTGTTTTTAATTCTATAATTCTTTTAATTTGAATAAACAGCCCACTTATTTTGTGTAATTAATTATACAGTTGTACTAGGCCTTTGGGTGGAGGAACAGTTTTTTGTTCATTTCTAGCTGTAGGAGAGAGAGCCATAGTGAACATTGCTGCATCATTATATCCTGTTTTTTAAAATTTATCTTCATTGTCAAAAGTCATTATATCCTCCTTGAATCATTAACCATTGCCAGAGATTAGTGTGTCTACATCAGTATTTCTTTTTGGTTGGTTTATTAATGTTGACTTACATTTCTTGATAGCTATTGAATGATTACTATTGCATAGTATTTTCTTTTCAAAAGTTGCAAAGAATATTGTTCTACTTATTTTGCATTTTTCAGTAAAGGAAGTTAAAGAGTAAACCAGGCACAGTTTGTTTAACATGTGGTCAATTCATCCTTAGAAAAATAACCAGTGCCGAAACCGGTTTGGCTCAGTGTATAGAGCGTCAGACTGCGGACTGAAGGGTTCCGGGTTTGATTCCAGTCAAGGGCATGTACTTTGGTTGTTGGCACATCCCTGGTAGGGAGTGTGCAGGAGGCAGCTGATCAATGTTTCTCTCTCATCAATGTTTCTGACTCTCTATCTCCCTCCTTTTCTCTCTGTAAAAAAATCAACAAAATATATATTAAAAAAAAGAAAAAGAAAAATAGCAAGTGATTTATTATGTGATCTACACAGCCTGATCATCTTGCTTCGGGAATAGGCAGCCTCTTCTCTTGCCTTAACAGATTTGACACTTTGGAACCAACCAAATGTTAAGATTGCCTTTATGTTACTTCATTCAAAGCATACTTGGTAATTGAAGAAGTAGTGTACCTTATGGCAATTATAATGATCTGGGGGGACAGGTACCATATTTTTCGGACCATAAGACGCACCG
The DNA here is from genome assembly GCF_014108245.1 of Pipistrellus kuhlii. Taxonomy (NCBI): domain Eukaryota; kingdom Metazoa; phylum Chordata; class Mammalia; order Chiroptera; family Vespertilionidae; genus Pipistrellus; species Pipistrellus kuhlii. The sequence continues at coordinate 11,616,012 of NW_023425404.1, forward strand.
GACCATAAGATGCACCAGTTTTTAGAGAAGAGAAATGAAGAAAAAAAGATTCTGAAACAAATAGTGTCCTAAAATATTTTATGTGCATTAAAACCCAACATCACAGTCATAAACACATGTAATCAACCCTGTAAACAGCAGCATTTAGAACCATTTTAGAGCCGGGCAAGCACACAGAGACCACACAGAGCCAGGCAAGTAAAAAAACTTTTTTTTTAAAGTATATGTGTAGGCTATATTTGGACCATAAGACGCAGGGACTTTTTCCCCCCACTTCTGGGGGGGGAAAAGTGAGTCTTATGGTCCGAAAAATACGGCAATTATTTTTTTGTCTTACCCTCTTAGCTTTTCTTATTGGCTTTAGTGGTATGGGAGGCATGCCTGTGTCATGAAGCCCTGGAGGATGAAGTTTAATTTTCTACTTCACTCTCCCAAATCCCCTTTTCAGTGTGAAAGTGATGACCATTGTGTTTTGGATTCATAACAGTCTGAGCAATGGTGACATACTCTTTTTCTCTAATCCTCGGTATGTAGATGAGATGAAAACAATCGACTATATTGCCCTTCCCGGTTTGGCTCAGTGGATAGAGCATAGGCCTACGAACTTAAGGGTCCCAGGTTCGATTCTGGTCAAGGACATGTACCTTGGTTGCAGGCATATCCCCAGTAGGAGGCATGTAGGAGGCAGCTGATGGATGTTTCCCCCTCATCAATGTTTCTAGCTATCCCTCTCCCTTTCTCTCTGTAAAAAAAAATCAATAAAATATATTTTTTTTAAATTGGCTATATGGCCTTGCTAACCAGCATTTTCTTTTTTTCTTTTCAGAGATATAAAGACATTAAATATTTTTCTGACCAAGGCAAACCTGATAAAACTTGGAGATTATGGCCTAGCAAAGAAACTTAATTCTGAATATTCCATGGCTGAGACAGTAAGTATATGTTGCCCTTGTCTTATTTTTTTCCTTTTCCTTTCTAGCACCAGGAGATACAGCTGTTCTCCTTAGACCTTGCATCCTTTTCTCAGTATTCTTGCAGATTCTCCATACTTTTAATATATTTTTTTATTGATTTTGTACAGAGAGGAAAAGAGAGAGATAGTTAGAAACATCGATGAGAGAGAGTCATCAATCAGCTGCCTCTTGCACACCCCCCACTGGGGATGTGCCCGCAACCAAGGTACATGCCCTTGCCCGGAATCGAACCCGGGACCTTGCAGTCCCCAAGCCAATGCTCTATCCATTGAGCCAAACCTGTTTCAGCTCTCCATACTTTTAAAACAAATCTACAGGAGTCTTTTTCCTGGGCTCACTAACAGGCATTTACATGCTCAGATGTTCTTTCAAGAGTCATTGTCTACATTATCTGTATGACCTCAAATTCCTTTCTAACACTTATTAGAGACTTTTCTTAAAAGCCACAAAATACTTTACCATTTTTCCAACTAAGATCTTTAATAGATTTCATGTTATCTCTTAATATTTGAGCTTATGATGTTATACATCTCTTTTTGTATTTCCTTCGAAATTTTCTGGTTCAGAAGCCATATATTACAAATAAAGGCTGATGCCCAGAGAACAATTTGGTCTTTAATATTGTACATAGTCTAAACTGCAGGGTTTGCCGAAACCGGTTTGGCTCAGTAGATAGAGCATCAGCCTGCGGACTGAAAGGTCCCAGGTTCAATTCCGGTCAGGGGCTTGTACGTCGGTTGCAGGCACATCCCCGGTAGGGGATGTACAAGAGGCAGCTGGTCGATGATTCTCTCTCATCGACATTTCTAGCTCGCTCTCTCCGTTCCTCTCTGTAAAAAAATCAATAAAATATATTAAAAAAACAAAACAAAAAACTGCAGGGTTCCCTTCTCACCTGATTCTAAGAAAGACCATTCATTAATAAAGCATAGACATAAGTTGACCTTTAAGGACAGTAATCTCATCCTTTAAGGAATTTAAAACCCGGTTATTATTCTACTGGTTTCACAATGCTCTGTCCTAAAAATAACTTGAAAATGTAAGTTTAATAAAAATTAATTTTGTCCTGATGGTATTTTTTGACAATGTTGCAATATGCCTGCAAGCAATATAGAGACATTCTAGAATACTGATAGCCAGGGTTGAGATTCTCTGCTTCAGGGATTCAGTCTGCTTGTATGGTGGGGCCATATGGAGCTTCTGGAAGCAATCATGTCTTAAGTAGATTTTTTTTTTTTATCAAGAATAATCTGATAAAACCAAGATTTGATTTTTCTTAGCCAGTTAATGCAAAGAAGGAATGATAAGAACATTATAAATGTTGTGTACGCCATCTGAAAATTGCTTTGCTGATTAAAGATGGGGTACTCATTATTTCTCATCTTGGGAAAGACATGACCTTTAGGACATTTTTATTTCCAAATTCATTCTTAATTCAAGAAGTCTTTTTCAAATTTAAAAGAAACTCACTGACTATATTAGTATTACAAATGTCAAATTGAGCCATTTAAAAAACTTCATTGCTATGCATTTTAGTTATAACTTTTAACCCTTTATTCATTTACCTTCTCCCCACTGCCAGCTTCCTTCCCGCTTGTGAGTTTTTACTAAGTCTATCTGTATGTTTTTATCTGTATGAAATTTTAGTGGGCCTCGAATGCCTACAAGCCTCCATGATCCAGAAATCACAGAGCTTTTGTGGCTCCCAAATTACCACAGTGTCTTTACCACAAAGATTATCCTATCTAATAAAGAGGGAATATGCTAATTGACTGCCCGCCCTCAAAGATGGCGGTGCCCAGTCCTCTCAGCCTCACTGGGGTGACAGGCATGTGGCAAAGTCAGACCCGCCCCCAGGCGGGCCCCCTCCCCGGCTACTTCACACACCTGCCTCCAGAGTCCCTTCAGCCCCCCAGCTGCCCAGGTCCGCCTGAGGCTCAGCGCCAGCCAAGGCTTACACTGCCGGCAGTGGCAGCAGCAGAGGTGTGATGAGGCATCGCCTTCCCCTAATTGCTGGGTTGCCTCCCACCCCTGAGGGCTCCTGGACTAAGAGGGGGCAGACCAGGCTGAGGAATCCCCCCTCCAATGCATGAATTTTCATGCACCAGCCCTCTAGTTCCTTTTAATTGGCTTTATAAGTGAATAAGATTTCTCCCCATAGTGACATTATCTCACAAAAACCATAATGGGATATGCTGATGAATGTTTTATGGTTGTTATCTCTAGTTCCTAGGAAATTTAATTTAGTTGTTGAAATATTAATATGGTTACCCCAGAAAATAAATTATTATTTGATTTTTTTCTTTGTTGTTTAGCTTGTTGGAACTCCATATTACATGTCTCCAGAGCTCTGCCAAGGAGTAAAATACAATTTCAAGTCTGATATCTGGGCAGTAGGCTGCGTCATCTTTGAACTGCTTACGCTAAAGAGAACATTTGATGCTACAGTAAGTTGATGTGTTATCTCCACATTGTCCTTGTAAATGGTACCACTTGATTGAGATATCAACTTCATTTATCCCTGAGCTTTTTTTGTTAATCCTCACTTGAGGATATTCTTCCATTGATTTTTTATTTTTTATTTTTTTAGGGAGAGTGGAAGGGAGGGGAGGAGACAGAGCAAGAGAAACATCGGTGTGAAAGAGCCACATCGATTGGTTGCCTCCCACTTACCCCCCCACGTGGGGCCAGAGATTGAACCTGCAACCAAGTTACATGCCCTTGACCAAAATCAAGTCCTTGGACCTTCAGTCCACAGGCTGACAGTCTGTCAACTGAGCTAAACTGGTTAGGGCTGAGCTTCTGATTTCTAGAACAGAAATCAACTGAAGGCAAAAAAAAACAACTAGTATCCTGGCACTGGCTTAGTAGTGTATTGTTAGAATACTGTAGTCCAGATTTATCTCCAATTTGAATTCCCCATTGAATAATCATCAAGTAGTTCGAGCACTGTGCTTGAATTTGTTAACTATAATTTTAAAACTGGCTCTAGGATCGACTGTGTGATGCTATAATTTAGATAAGCCATTTTATTTCTTATGCTTCAGCTACATCATTTTTTTAAAAAGCTAAGGCAAATTATATAATACTCATGAAAGTGTTTTGATCTTTTTTATGAAAAATTTACTCTTATTAAAGATTGTTATCGTCTTATGGGTAAGAATTCTCTAAGTTGTTTTTTTTTTTCTCCTTTTTTTCTTAAGTAAAGCATTGCTTCTCAAATGTTTAATACACATGAGAACATAGGAAATCAGCAGGGTATCATGTTAAAATGCAGACTGTTTGAGTAAGTCTGGGACAGGGCTGATAGCTTCCAGATGATACTGATGCTACTTGTCTATGGACCACAATTTGAGTAACAAAAGTGAGTTCACATCCAATCACCTTTCCAAACCAGGTGTGAGAACTTGGGAAAATCACTTCATCTCTTTGATCCTCTGTTTTATTATCTATAACAAATAAAAAATAAGTATTCCTCTCAGAAATGCTCTGATTAGTGTATATGAAAATTGCAAGTGTTAGTTGATGCAAATTCATTGACTTTTCATGAGACCTATTTATTTTTCTAAATTCTGAAGCTTATTCTGGTGTATCATCTAATTCTCCTAAATATTATAGTGGAAGGAAAATGAGTTTTGGAGTCATAGACTTTGTGTGGAATTATGGCTTTATTTTATACTATCTGTAGTCTTGGGAAAGTTACATGTCTGAATTGGTAAGGATAATAACCTCCTTGTGTAGTGTTTGCAAGAGTTAAAAAAAAAATCAAATACAACCAGGACCGGTTTGGCTCAGTGGATAGAGCATCGGCCTGCAGACTGAAAGGTCCCGGGTTCGATTCCGGTTAAGGGCATGTACCTTGGTTGCGGGCACATCCCCAGTAGGGGGTGTGCAAGAGGCAGCTGATCGATGATTCTCTCTCATTGATGTTTCTAACTCTCTATCCCTCTCCTTTCTTCTCTGTGAAAAATCAATTAAAATAAATAAATAAATAAATAAATAAATAAATAAATAAAAATAACAAAATATTAAAAAAAATCAAATACATAACATGCTTACTAGGACATACTGGTCTCTATAAATGTGATGATATTATTGTATAATAGTAATATTATAATTATCAGCTTGTTATTATAATTTACTACCTTTTCTGTTGGAGCATACTATTATTATCTGTATATCCATTATTAGGACATATAAATTAGGAGACAAATTAATTGCCAAAAGAATTTAAAGCCAAAAAGCATAGCTAGCCTTGCTTAGCTTTTTGAGGGGGTTCAGTTGAAGGGTCAGATTATAATACAGTCTGAATATTAATGCTATTGGCCACATAGTCATATCTCCATGTCAGGCAGTTGGCTTCATTCCATCTGATAGCAGTAGTGCATCCCTAACCATTTCTTGTTGATGCATAGTAATAGTTATAAAAATAAGTCAGACCCGCCGAGACCGGTTTGGCTCAATGGATAGAGCGTCGGCTTGGGGACTGAAGGGTCCCAGGTTCGATTCCGGTCAAGGGCATGTACCTTGGTTGCGGGCATATCCCCAGTAGGGGGTGTGCAAGAGGCAGCTGATCGATGACTCTCTCTCATTGATGTTTCTAACTCTCTGTCTCTCTCCTTTCCTCTCTGTACAAAATCAATAAAATATATTTTTTTTAAAAATTAAAAAAAATAAGTCAGACCTAATGCAAAACTATTAAATAATAGCACAGACATCACAGAGTCCCTAATGGTATTTTATAATGCCATCTTTATAAAACCAAGAACAATGCAGTTATCATTTTCTTATAGAATCCACTCAACTTGTGTGTGAAGATTGTACAAGGAATCCGGGCCATGGAAGTTGATTCTAGTCAGTACTCTTTGGAACTGATCCAAATGGTCCATGCATGCCTTGACCAGGTAAGTGGGACTTACATAATGATTTCAGCTTAGTGTTTTTCCTCCCAGCTTTAGTGTTTGATAGTATTACAGATGTCTCCCCATTTTCTCTTTTGCCCACCCTCCATAGAATTTTTGAGGGCCCAGTATTGTCCAGCTTTAGTGTTTGAGATGTGACATAGGTCAGTGGTCGGCAAACTGCGGCTTGCGAGGCACATGCGGCTCGCAAGCCTCGGTTTTCTACTCTGTTGACTAATGAGTTTGCCGACCACTGCCTTAGGGAAAAACACTTAAAAAACATTTTAGTAATGTACTAACGTCTTTAACATGAAGTCAAAACTTCTGGGTAAGGGTAATGCCTTATGCAGTGGTCAGCAAACTCATTAGTCAACAGAGCGGCAAAGCATGGCTTGAGAGCTGCATGTGGCTCTCGAGCCACAGTTTGCTACCCACAGACATAGGTGAACCTGCACAAAACCACATCTTCTTTCCCAGTAAGATGTATTTGTAGATAGGCCCAGAAGGATAAGCATGGGAGATTACTGATAGTTGTGTGCTTCAGCCAACAAATTCATATTTTGTTCTGCTTTGTTCTTTATTACTTTGTAAACTTGTACTCCTCCTTTTTTTAAAAAAGGGATTTCCTTATGCTTCTTTTATTTTTTTTAATCCTCACCTGAGGATATGTTTTTGAGAAGGGGGGGAGGGAAGAGGGGAACATCAATGTGAGAGAGGAACACCGATCAGTTAGTTGCTTATACGTGCCCCAACCAGGGATTGAACCCACAACCTTTTGGTGTATGGAACAATGCTCTAACCAACTGAGCAACATGGCCAAGGTAGTGATCCATTTTTTATGATCAAGATTTTTGTAACTTGATTTTATAAAAGTATAGTCAGGCTGAAACCGGTTTGACTAAAAGGTCCCAGGTTTGATTCCAGTCAATTGCATGTACCTTGGTTGCGGGCACATCCCCAGTAGGGGGTGTGCAAGAGGCAGCTGATCGGTGATTCTCATCGATATTTCTAACTCTCTATCCCTCTCTCTTCCTCTCTGTAAAAAATCAATAAAATATATTTTTTTAAAAAGTATAGTCAGAGGTAATTTAGAGCTTCTAATGTACAGAATATATATAGTTCTAGAATCTCACAGTTTGTCTTTCAGTGATCCTCTGAGTCAGTATTATTCCAAGTATTGTTCATGAACCACAGACATGGTTGGGAGCATTTACAAGCAAATTATGAAGATTCATGGGCCCCACCCCAGACCAACTGGATCAGAATCTCTATGGATAAAGCCCAGAAATCTTTATTTGTAACAAGCACTCCACAAGAGTCTTACATTCTGTATATATTGAAATTTAAGTGAGAAAGTTACATTTTCACTCATGTACCAGTGTTGATGTTAATAAAATAAACATTAAGCATGGAGTGTGACATAGGAAATTATGTTTTTTAAAACCAAAGAATAATATACTGTGGTCTTTGAATAATTAACCAATAGCCTTCTAAAAGGAAATGAAAAGCCTCTTTAGATCCCATTTTGCCCATTGCCTTTATATTGAAACTAGCTCCATTTGTATTTTTTAGGATCCTGAGCAGAGACCCACTGCAGATGAACTGCTAGATCGCCCCCTTCTCAGGAAACGTAGGAGGTAAAGTACAAAAAAGTCCCTCTGTTGTCTTCCGTAGGTGGTTGACTGTTATCGATCTGATCAGAGTACCACAAAGGGGAGGTGTTTCCTGACTTAGCCGCTCTGGTGCTAGTTTTTACTAACATCTCTGCCTTCATTGTTTGGGGGTAGCTCCTGACTTTACCTCCTAAGCCTGTGCTATTTTCTTTTAAATTTATACTGATAGACCCTAAGACCTCCCACCCTCATCTATGAGTTTTAATCTAGAGTTAGGCATTAGAGTTTTAGTAATTAAGGGAAGACATCCTTAGGTTTGTATCTGAGTTCTGTCATTATATTTGTCAAGTTATTTAACATTTCTGTTCCTTAGTTTTAGGTAGGGTAAGGATTAAAAGAAGGCCTGGCACAGGTGCTCAATAATTGTTGGATAGGAGCGTGGATTTGGACCAGTCCGTTTTTTTTGTGTGTGTTTTTTTAAGTACATTCCTTTAGATAGTAGGTTAGAGTTGGAGGATACCTTGTTCCCATTTCCTAAAAGTCCAGCTTGATTGATTCCTAACAGGTTGTTTGCTGAGATTTATTCTATTAGAGGGCTCTTGAGGTAGGAAAGAGGGCCTTTATCCCTCACCTCCTACAGGGAGGCTTCAAACCCTTACCTAAAGGAAAAGGTGTTCTTTATCCTCCTTAAATGTTCTAGTCTGTATTTCATCCTATTATACTATTTTGCCTTACTACCCCTTTTTCTCCCCTACCAGTTCTTTGTTTCTATATCTTCCCAATATCCAGGCATTTACCATGCTCTTTTTTAAGCTTACCCTTTAGATACATTAAGTATATACCTAATTCCACAAGCTTTTCTGTTTGGTTAGTACCTTTATTTCTGTTAGGTTCTTTAATTAATCTTTTCTGCTTCTTTTCCAAAGCAGTGTTTTCGTGCCTAGAATTATATGTGATACTCTAGGTACAGCAGTGTGGCCTGACATTTATGTTCTGTATATATTCAGGGATGTCACTCTTTGGGGCTGATTGACATTTAATTTTTTTTATCTGATTTATTTCTCAATAGTATAATCACTATTGTAATCTCTTATTTAAATATTTCTATTTATAATTTTTAATTGCAATTTTTATTGAGATAATTGTAGATTTACATACATATATTCTATAAAACTTTGTACTTTGATGGAAAAATGTAAGACAAAGAGCTTTCCAGATGAAGCACACCCACAGAAAGTTGTGGGAAGTATTCAGGAAACCTCAAGTCCTATCTGGCTAGATTAGTGCTGGTTATAGTCACAGGGTTCTCAAGAGCAACATTGCAGAAGCTTTCAAAAAATATTGATGCCTAAGACCATCCCAAGAATTCAGTTATAATCAATTTAGGCAGAATGAAAACCCTGGGCTAAAACATGGGCAGTAAATAGAGGGAAGGAGGGCTGGAAAGGTAGGTAAAAAATTTTGAGTGCCAGACAAAGGAATTTGTGCTTAATTCAAGATATAGAACAGAAGTATTGGATGTGTATGAGAGGACAGTTCATGTGATGAGAGGCAGCCTAAGAGTTGCTTAACAATAGTGATGTCAGTGTTACATAAGTATAGGGCTGGGTAAAGTGGATTGGAACTATGGTGAGACCAATCAGAAAGTGCAATCATAGTCCAGGTGGGAAGTAAAGATGCCTAGAATTAAGGTGGTGAGACTGGGACAAAGGGGTGAGTATAGAGGACATTGTATAGGTAGAATCTATAGAACTTGTTGATTAGGAGAATGGGGTTGGAAGTTTTAGAAATAGGAAAGTCAGAAAGAAAAGTTGTATGGGAGAGAGGTAATGAGCTGAGATTTAGCGATGTTGAACTTGGGGAGTCAGTAGGCAGACTAGATGGAGATGTTGGTAGGTACTTAAAAATGTGCATCATAGGCTCAAGGTTCTCTCTTCCAGCCTGGAACATTTCTCAGAGATAGAAAACAAACTGCCGGCCCCTTGTATTTAATGAATTGTCTAAAGCCACGCCTATATAACTGAGTTGTTTCGGGCTCTTTCCTAAAAGTACTGTAATGTTATAGGACACATACAGTTTATAGAGAATCAAATCTGTGAAATATATTAAAGAGACACTGGTACAACATAGGATTATATTATTTTGCTCATGTATATTTTCCTTTCTTTTGGTAGAGAGATGGAAGAAAAAGTCACACTGCTTAATGCACCTACAAAAAGACCAAGGTAAATGTTCAAGAGACTCTTGAAAAGTAATATATCTTGAATTATCACCAGGGTGTCTTTCTTTGTTGGGTCTGTGCATTGTTTGATCCCGGTAATTAGCCTTTGGCCTCCTTTCAGAAGCCAACATCTGCTTAAATGTCAGATAGTTCTTTCTGAGAAGAGGAAAGCTATAATTTCACCCTCATGCTAAAGTGGACATCATTACCATGATGAATGTTGAAAAGTTGAAAAGTGTAGGTGTTCTGGATCAGACTGGAATCTGATCTGGCTGAGCTGTGCTGAAGCCCTGAGGCAGGAATTGCAAAGCCTGCAATGACTGAAGGTTAAAATGGGTTGTCAAGAAAGAACATACTTTCTCATACCATAATTGGCAGTTCTTCTCAGGGAACAGACTGGAAGCATTTTTCTATGATACAGTTTTTATGTTAAATGTGTCTTTGTTCTGGGGGTTGTTGGCAGGTCAAGCACTGTGTCTGAAGCACCCATTGCTGTGGTAACATCTCGAACCAGTGAAGTCTATGTTTGGGGTGGTGGAAAATCCTCTCCCCAAAAACTGGATGTCATCAGGAGTGGCTGTAGTGCTCGGCAGGTGTGTGCAGGGAACACCCACTTTGCTGTGGTCACAGTGGAGAAGGAACTGTACACCTGGGTGGTAAGTGAACGCTAAGTACTTTAAAACAGTGATGTAAGCATAATTGTTTACCAGACCCAGATGTCTAAGTTGAACATGCGCTGCAGGAGTAGTAGCATGGGCTGATGGAATATAAAGAACATCGATTTTGTATTTTTAAAATTCACTGATGTATGTCCAAAGCCTAGTACATATTAGGTCTCTAGTAAATTGTTTTTTTAAGAGCTCTAGGTTTGGACTTAGGAAACTGGACTCTAGTTTAAGAAAATCACTTAATTACCCTGTTCTATTACGATGAGATTCAGAGCAACTAATATCTGTGAAATAGCTTTGTAAACAAATGCAGCAGTGTGCCATGGCAGGAAAATCCCAAGACTTCCATCAGTGATTGAAGATGGCTAGGTATATCTAGAGTAGGATTTTCCTTTGTTCCCCTCTAGGTTCCATCCTCTCTATTACCTTTTTTTTTTTTTTTAAATATATTTTATTGATTTTTTACAGAGAGGAAGTGAGAGGGACAGAGAGCTAGAAACATTGATGAGAGAGAATCATCGATCACCTGCCTCTTGCACACCCCCTACTGGGGATGTACCCGCAACCAAGGTACATGCCCTTGACCGGAATCGAACCCAGGACCTTTCAGTCCGCAGGCTGACGCTCTATCCACTGAGCCAAACCGGTTTTGGCTCTCACCTTCTTGATCAGATCACATGTATTGCTATTTCTTTATCTCCCACTTGTTCCTCATTCACCAACAATGCAACTTTCATCTCTGTCATTTGATTGAAACTACTCTTAACAAAGTGACTTATAAATTGTGAAAATAAAACAGATGCTTTTTATAAGCAAGTCCTTATCTTGCTTGATCTCCAGCAGGATGTGATAGTGAAGTTGACCACTCTATTCTTGAAGCTTTCTCTTCCCTTGGCTCCCATGAGAGCATGTCCCCTTAGCTTTCCTCCTGTCTCTTCAGCTATGCCTTCTCAGGTTTGTTTTAGACTGCTCTTTCTTTACCTGATCTTGTCTTAGGTCCTTGGTTTTCACTCTTTCTCCTTTTCCTGAGGGAAGTCATTTTTTTCTAGTAATTTTTTGTAGTCTTTAGGAGGACAGGCTTTAAGTGGGTGAAATAGTAGAGAAACTCAACTGTTGATTGATAGAATGAATGATATGGCATCTCTTTTTGAGTGGTAACTTGTTATTTCATAAAACACTATCCCTGAAAGAACTAGACCCTGTGTGCGCTGCCAAAAGTAGAGTGAAATTAGTGCCTTAAAAAACAGTTATATAAAGACTTTCCCTAGCTTGTTGGTTGGGCAGCAAAAGGTTGCCAGTTCAATTCTCCATCACAGCACATGCCTGGGTTGCAGGCTCAATCCCTGGTAGGGAGCATGCAGGAGGCAGCTGATCAGTGTTTAACTCTCACATTGCTTTTTCTCTCTCTCCCTCTCCCTTTCTCTCTAAAAATATAAAAATTAAAAAATTATATAAGAGCCAAAACCGGTTTGGCTCAATGGATAGAGTGTAGGCTTGGGGACTGAAGGGTCCGGGGTTCGATTCCGGTCAAAGGCATGTACCTTGGTTGTGGACATATCCCCAGTAGGGGGTGTGCAAGAGGCAGCTGATAGATGACTCTCTCTCCTCGATGTTTCTCTCTGTCTCTCTTCCTTCCTCTCTCCACAAAATAAAATATATATATATATTTTTTAAAATGTATATAAGAATTGAGTTGAGTTATTGATGAAAAGAATTACTTATCTCTATTAAAATATTGGAAAGTCATTTAGGACTATTCTCTGTGCTGTATAGCAGCCTCTTTGATGTAGTCAAATTCTTTAGAACTCTATATATTTCAAGGAAACTGTGACCAAAATTTGTAAAACTTCTAGTGAGAATATCTAAGAGGATGTATTCCAGTAGAAAGTAAATTAGACTATATAAAATAATTTTTATCATCACCCATAATTCTATATAATAAAACCCTAATATGCAAATCCACTGAACAGTGGAACGACTGATTGCTGTGATGCGCACTGGCCACCAGGGGGCAGATGCTCAACACAGGAACAGCCCCTAATGGTTAGTGCTCTCCCACAGGGGAAGCACCACTCAGCCAGAAGCTGGACTCCTGCCTCCATGGCAGTGCTTAGGACCCTTCAGGGGATGTCCGACTGCCAGCTTTGGCCCACAGGGAGATATCCCCTGAGGGGTCCCAGACTGCAAGAGGGTGCAGGCTGGGCTGAGTGGCACTCCACTGTCCTCCCAGTGCACAAATGTCATGCACTGGGCCTCTAGTTAAATATATAGTTCACCTTAGAATTAAAAGAAAAAGGCAAAATTGGAACTGTGTCCTTTTAAGACCTGGTGGATATCAGTTTGAATACTTTTTTTTTTTTTTAATATAGTTTATTGATTTTTTACAGAGAGGAAGGGAGGGAGTTAGAAACATCGATGAGAGAGAGTCATTGATCAGCTGCTTCTTGCACACCCCCCTACTGGGGATGAGCCTGCAACCAAGGTACATGCCCTTGACTGGAATCGAACCTGGGACCTTTGAGTCTGCAGGCTGACGCTCTATCCACTGAGCCAAACTGGTTTTGGCTGTTTGAATACTTTTAAGTCTTTACCTGCTGGCAGGGGTTTTTTACTACCTACGATTAAAAGTTTTAATCTCATAAGTAAATAAATAACAGTTTAATCTCCTTATCCTTTTTTTTTTTTTTTTTTTTTTTCTAAATTTCCAGTTGATATTTTCCCTGTTGTTTTTCTTTACAAAAAGTTATATTGAAGATTAGCTTTTTGGCATAAAAGGTTAAAACTTCACAAGACCTCTTTATTTAACAGAACATGCAAGGGGGCACTAAACTCCACGGTCAGCTTGGCCATGGAGACAAAGCTTCCTACCGACAGCCCAAGCATGTGGAAAAGTTGCAAGGCAAAGCTATTCATCAGGTGTCATGTGGTGATGATTTCACTGTCTGTGTGACAGGTAAGCCACCAGCAGAAAGCAACCGGGTGTATTTAATATGGGGTATTATACTGTGCAGTTTCAGTTGAGATTTTATAACAAAAGACAATATTCACAAAACCAAAGACAGTGAGCAGATATACACATTAATAACAACGTGCTCAATTTACTATAATATTAGAGGGTTGATGAGCCAGGAGAAGGCAGGTGGGTAACAGAGAAGAGGTAGGATATGGAATGTCCCAGGTATGAAGAAAAATAACTTCACCACCTAGTCAGGTGTGGATAACACTAAATCAAGAATTAAGAGCTAAAATTAAATTTTGGTCTTGTCAATACTCACTTTATGATTTGTTAGTACCTCTCTTTTTCTCTATAAAATAGAGATGATTCCAGTAAAAAATGTCAGTCTTTAACATGAGGATACTACCACTTGTTAAAACTGTTATTGTAACAGCACAAGTGATCCTATAAATACAAACAACTTTAGACTTACATAGCCTAGCCTTCAGACTTCTCTGATGTAATCATCTCATGTGAGCTCATTGGCTGGGATAGTCTTCATTTCAGTCCTGCCCAGCTTTCTGATTGGACAAAATAAGTCATTCTTTTGATAGGTTGTGCTTTCCTTCCTTTTACAGATGAGGGTCAGCTCTATGCCTTTGGATCTGATTATTATGGCTGCATGGGAATGGATAAGGTTTTTGGCCCCGAAGTACTAGAGCCCATACCGCTGGACTTCTTCCTGAACAATCCAGTGGAGCAGGTCTCCTGTGGAGATAATCATGTGGTGGTTTTGACACGAAACAAAGAAGTCTATTCTTGGGGCTGTGGTGAATATGGTAGGTGTAGCCCTGTCTCTGTCCACTTATTCCCAGTCACACAACCTGCTTTCAGGCTTGTGTGCATCTAAACACATCTTGTAGCCTCTACTTGAGAAGTGTTAATTCAGTAAAGGAAAATCTTACGGAATATATTCATTGGGAAGGAGGTCCTCATTTTTTAAAATAATTCTTTATTGTTGAAAGTATTATAGATGTCCCCTTTTTCCCCCATTGACCCCTTTAGCCCGCCCCAGGCCCTCACCACCCCCTTGTCTTTGTCCATTGGAGGAGGCCCTCATTTTAATGATTTTCTTTTTTACGTGTGTCTCAGGACGACTGGGTTTGGATTCAGAAGAGGATTATTATACACCACAAAAGGTAAAATCAGAAGCAGCTGCTTCCTAAAGCCTATTTAGGTCACACAGACTGCAGGAATGTGTCCTCTTTCTCTGACTCCTCATATCAAGGTGTTCATTTCTGAAATATTTCCTATCTAGGACACTGACAATCCAGGATTCCAGATTTAGCACTATGTGGTCTTGTCATCTGACTAAATCATAAAAAATTAACAAAGAGGATACAGCCTCTGTAGACACTGTGGAGTCACATCTTACTCAGGATGAGAGCTAAAATTAGCTTGTACAGTGAAAAAGTCACATCGAGCTAAATACACCTTGGAAAATTCCTTGGAAAGATATTGGAAAACAACATACTATCTTTTAGTCCAACACAGTCCTTCTCCCTCCTATTTATTTCCCCAGTTGAACACCAGTTGAAATAGTTTTTGTATTTAGGGGTCACATTGTATAAAACATAGTATCTAATTACTCCCATCACTGCAAGAGCTGGCACTTTTAAGAGCTGGCACAGGAGCTGAAACCAGCTAAGGGAAGAGCATAGTCACCTCTCACACCCACCCTAAGGCACAGGCTTGCCCACTCGAAAAGGTTGGCTGTAATCCACTATCCCATTCACTGCATGTGTTTATTTACATGTAAAAATTTAACATGTATTTGTGGGGCCGTTCTCAGTGGGGTTATCAGTTGTTCCTCTTCTGAAAAGGCTGTAGTCGGAACTTTGAGGTTTGAGTTTTCAGGTTTCAAAGACATCCGTCATGAGTCTCCCCTACCTCTGTCTGGTTAGCTGCAGAGGGATGTGAGCATTCGGAAGTCCTGGCTGGTACCTCAGTACTCTATCTCCTCACTTAAACCATGACCAGCCTGGGACCCCACAGGGCTGCTGAGTTTCTTTTATGACTGTCCTGAGCCTTCTGTCTCAGCGGGCACCATCAGCAATGAGTGAAGCTGCTCCTTTCCCAACTTTTCTGAGAAGTTTTCCTAAGTAGGACTGTTCTGAAAACCAGCTTTGACAGGGGCTGTCTGTTTAGCTGACCTGGAACTGCCTTTTACTTTATTAAAAAACCTGAAAACAGTAGTCTCTAAGCTGCTGTGCAGATCTGAAGAGCTTAGAGCAGTCTACTTTCCTATAGTCATTCTGTTAAATGTAGGACATTGTTTTGAAAGGATCTCAGGGATTTTTTCCTAATACAAGTTACATTTGAGGGATTTTTTTTTTTTTTTCATTGCAGGTGGAGGTTCCGAAGGCCTTGATTATTGTTGCTGTTCAATGTGGCTGTGATGGGACATTTCTTCTGACCCAGTCAGGCAAAGTGCTGGCCTGTGGACTCAATGAATTCAATAAATTGGGTCTGAATCAGTGTATGTCTGGTATTATCAACCATGAAGTGAGTATCTCCGTTAGTGTCCTAGCCACATTGTCAGAATCTCTTTGGGAATGCTATTATTGGTTAGTGACCATGGAATTTGACTTAGGAATAACGTGAGGATCTCACAGACATGTTTGGCAAAAGAAGCCAGCCACAAAAGAGTGCATACTATATAATTCCAATTATATGAAGTTTAAGAACAGGTAAATTAACTTATGATGGCAGAAGCTAAAATAGTGGTTACTTCTTGGAGGAGGATAATGGGTATTAACAGAAAGGATGGAAGAGAGACTATAAGGTGATAGGAATGGTCTATATCTTGATCAGGATGATAGTTTTACATTTGTATGCATACAGGAAAACATATACAGCTGTGTAACATTTTATAGTTTGTTACATCTCAATAAATCAATTGATTACAAAGAATCAAGTGATGGAATTCAGGTTCTGTCTTATCACTGAAATAGGCATAAGAAAATTAACATTATGAAAAGAATCATATTTCCATGTGCCACATCTTGAGTTTTTAGATTTATTGCTCCCAAATCACCGATCCTGTACAGGCTTATTACATATAATTACCGTTCACCTCCTTCAAGGATGTCATGAAATTCACCACTGATGCTAAGTTGTAGTCTCCTCTTTGTGTTAGTATGATGAATTTTTACCATTTTTCTGAAGAATCAAATATAAGACAAAAGTTTTCTGACTCAATGGAAAAGATAAGAATTTTTAAAGCAGTCTCTGAAGTAGTGATTCTCAAATTCAGGGCAAGTCTAGGGAGGATGTCTCTGTGGTTTGAAAAGGCATATTCAAAATTACCATTACAGTAGTTCCCCTTTATCCACTGTTTTGCTTTCTCAGGTTTTAGTTACCCACAGTCCGCCACAGTCCAAAAATATTAAGTGGAAAATTCCAGAAATAAGTAATTCATAAATTTTAAATTGTCCACTGTTCTGAGTAGTATGATGAAATTGTGCGTTTTCCCACAATTTGCCTGAAAGGCCTTTTGGTCATCCTGACATTTTCAACCTGTTACCCTTCCATTTTTTACCTCATGAGTCTCCACTTTTGTTTTATCTTGTTTCAGGCATACCATGAAGTTCCCTACACAACCTCCTTTACATTGGCCAAACAGTTGTCCTTTTATAAGATCCGAACAATTGCCCCAGGCAAGACTCACACAGCTGCTATTGATGGTGAGTTGATTTACAACTACACATAGGCCTTACTCAGGCTATCAAGTGTAAGCTTTTATAAACAATATATACATTCTCCTGATTTTCCACTCGCACCCAGTATATTCTCATTAATAAACTAAGGCCTTCAAGTAGATATTTTTTGGTAATTATAAGTGCATAATCAATACATACCTTAATGAAAATGTCACACTTATACTGTAGACAACTACCCTCTGTAAATTTTCTAAGTTAGGTATTACTCTTTTTCTACATTTTAAATACAATATTAGAGAGAAAATAGAATATTGAGTCACTTCCTGGCTCTACTTGGTCATAGTTCTATATACCATAGCTCCCCAGGTCCAGGATCGTGTGGCTAGCTTTGGATTTGTGTATGCACTCTGAACAGCCAGACGCTAGTCTGTGGAACTCTGTATTGGCTGCTTTTTCCCTCTGTTCCATTGGCCTATTTGTGCCTGGTTATTTATTTTTGCTTCTCTCCCAGAGCGAGGCCGGCTGCTGACCTTTGGCTGCAACAAGTGTGGACAGCTGGGTGTTGGGAATTATAAAAAGCGTCTAGGAATCAACCTGTTGGGGGGACCCCTCGGTGGGAAGCAGGTGATCAGGGTCTCCTGCGGTGATGAGTTTACCATTGCTGCCACTGACGGTGAGTCTGGACACATCCTTCCATGCAAGGCTTCAGTTTTTGGTTGGGAAAGAGGTGAACTAATTATTTGTGAAATTGGATCATATGTTAACCTTTTAATTTGTGTTGAATTAGTGGCCAGTTGTTGTGCATGTGGAGCGTCATTAAGTTTTCATGTATTCAACATAGTGATTGTTTTAAAAGATCAGATTTCTAGATAATGTCAGGTTAATATTCTAAGCACCTGCTTTTTTTACTTTAACAAATTTGATAGAATGTTTCAAGAATTATTAAATAGTTATATATTCCTGTTCAGCACCATATGGGTTTCAATAAATGTTGGCTAGGGGACTGGAGAAGAGAACCACATAATTTGACCTAACTCCTTAACATTGGGGTCAGCTGCCACTGCAGTGATGTCCTGAAGGACTGTATACTGTGTGTCTCAGTTTTCTGAGCTAGTCTCTCTGAATTTTCTTCCTTCCTCTCATAGCTGTTTCTTCTCTGCAGCATACTCTTGCTGTTATCACTACTTCTCTTTCGTACTGCCACTTCTGCTAGTCTTCATTTCCTTCCCGTTTTCTTCTGCTTTCTTTTTCTTCTCTTTTTTCTGACTTCCTGTAGTACCTTTTGAACTTTTTTAATTTCTGTAGCTACTTCTTTCTGGAGATTGGTAAATAAGTCACATTGCATCTTTTTGTTTTTTCGCTCATTTCAGCTGTGTGTGTGTGTGTGTGTGTGTGTGTTGTTCATGCTCTGCGGTGTCTTTGTTTTCTTCTAGACTACCTGGTGTATATACATAAAGGATCCAGGGATAGTGTCAGATTAGTTATCTGTTATCACCATATTAAGTGAACCAGCTATCATAGTGGCATATGAACCTTCTCTGCTTGTCCTAAAACAAGGGATTTTAGGAAACAAACAGTTTAGTCAAACTAAATGACAGTCAGGATGTCTCTCAGGATTAAATTTAGTGCAGCAAGTACACAGGGCCTCAATGTTTCTTCAGTAGATCTGTGTATTTCATGAGTTAAACTTCAGAATGAGGGAATAAATTGGATTCTGTGGCTAGGCATATTACCTCTTGACCAAAGTCCCTGTACTATTCTAAAATGTATTGCTTGCCTCATTCACACAGCAAACAAACTCAGTGCCTGCTATGCTCCAAGTCCTCTTTTAGGCTCTGGAATAGAGAAGTGTGTCTCAGGAAGGCCCTGTCCTTTAGGAACTCACATTCGAGGAAGGGAGGAGAGATACCCATATAAACAGAGTAGTTCAGGCAGGTAGGTCAGGTGGCGTGGCAGTATCCAACTCCTAAGCCCTGGAGTGCCTGGGGCTCAGTCCTTCTGTCTCCCCACTGCCTTCCTTTACTCCCTAAGTGAGCTCATTATCTTAAATCCTCCCTATATGCCAATAGCTTTTTATGAACACCCCTTCTCTCCACACTCACTCAACAGCCTCTTAGATATTTAAAGATAGGGGGGCTTTATAGCCTAGTTTTCCTTTGTCAGTCCTGATTCATTGTCCTGGCTTAATCATTAATCATACCCCCTTTTAATTCAAAACTGTCCTGATTTGGATAAGAAGTTACAGGCATCTCAAACAAACTTACTATATTCAAAATCAAACTTCTTATTTTCTGTACAAACCTGTTTCACCTGCAGCCTTCCTGTCTCAGTAAATGGCAGCTCCACCCTACACCCCATATCTCATCATCAGCAAACCTACTAATTATCTTCTGATTATGTCCAACCACTTCTCAGCAGCTTCACTACAACTGGTCTCCCTGCTTCCATCCTTGGTCCCTTATAGTTGTTTCTTCTTATGGTAGCCTGAGGGATTTTTTCAAATACCTACTATTCAGAAGCTCTAATAGTTTCCTATCTTGATTAATAAAAATTAAAGTCATTACAATGGCCTACATAGGTCCTACATGTCCAGGACCCCAGCCATCGTCTGATCTCTTCTCTGACTTACCTTCCCCTCTTACTTTGTTCCAGCTGCAGGGTCTTTCTTGTTTCTTGTTTGAGGTGCTCATGTTGCTTACAGGACTTTTGCCCTTACTGTTTCCTACCTGGAAAGCTCTTCCCCTAGATAGCCACATGGCTCTCTCTTTCTTCAATCAGGTCTCTGCCAAAGATCAACAAGTATTTCTCTGACTATCCTATCCTATATAATAAAAGGCTAATATGCAAATCGACCTAACTGTGGAAAAACTGGTCGCTGTGATACGCACTGACTACCAGGGGGCAGATGCTTAATGCAGGAGCTGCCCCCTGGTGGTCAGTGTGCCAGAAGCCAGGCTCATAGCTGGCAAGCACAGCAGCCATCGCAGGAGCCTCTAAGAATGTTTGACTGAAGGCTTAGGCCCACTCCTTGTCAGTCGGACATCACCCAAGTGCAAGCAGGGCTGAGGGGACCCCCACAAGTGCACAAATTACGTGCACTGGACCTCTAGTCAGTCAGTCTCTCCCTCCCTCTCTCTCTCTCTCTCTCTCTCTCTCTCTCTCTCTCTCTTATATATATATATGCCTAAATGACCATCTGACCAATAGCTATGGTGCACAGTGACCACCAGGGGCCAGACACTCCGACTGTAGCTATGACGTGCACTGACCAGCAGGGGCCAGACATTCAACACAGGAGCTACACAGGAGCTACTGAGCTGTGGTGATTTGGCAGCTGATGCCCTGGAACCAGAGAGGAGGGAGCCCGATTCTGGGATGCATCACCCGAGAACCGCCCTCTCACAATCTGGGACCCCTTGGGGGATGTCAGAGAGCCAGTTTTAGCCCAGTCCCCGCAGGCCAGGCCAAGGGACCCCACTGGTTCATGAACCCGTGCACTGGGCATTTAGTCCAAAGTAATAATACCTCCCTTTTTTATTTCCACTATTTTACTATTTTTCAGTCTTCCCCCACTAGTCTGTCACTTGCAGAGGGCAGCGACTGTTTTATTCACTGCTCTGTCCCCAGCACCTCAAGCAGTGCCTTTCATGAAGTAGATGCCCAGTAAATATTTGAATGATCAAAAACAGTTGTTGAATGAGTAGAATGAATAAATGACTGGATGGCAGTATGTAAGAATGGTAGTCATTTTCACCTGGGGAATATAGGAATTGTTTAGGCTTATATAGGGGGTAAACAGCTTTCCCTTATTTTGTACAGAGTGGGAAACTTTCTAGCTCTAGGGCATAGAGGTGGGAAACCCAGATTTGGGACGCCAGCATTCTAGTAAGCTATCTGATGTTTAATGTATGTTTTTTTTCTAGATAATCACATTTTTGCCTGGGGCAATGGTGGAAATGGTCGCCTGGCAATGACCCCTACAGAGAGACCTCATGGCTCTGATATCTGTACCTCCTGGCCTCGGCCTATTTTTGGATCTCTGCATCATGTCCCAGATCTATCTTGCCGTGGCTGGCACACCATTCTCATTGTTGGTAAGGGTTTCACATGTGAGGGTTGAGGTGGCTTTGACAGGGGATAGATCTACACCTAACATACTGGTGGCTACATTTTTTTTAAAAATATATTTTATTGATTTTGTACAGAGAGGAAGGGAGAGAGATAGAGAGTTAGAAACATTGATGAGAGAGAATCATTGATCAGCAGCCTCTTGCACACCCCCTACTGGGGATATGCCCGCAACCAAGGTACATGCCCTTGACTGGAATTGAACACGGGACCTTTCAGTCCCCAAGCCAACACTCTATCCATTGAGCCACACCAGTTTCGGCGGTGGCTACATTCTTGGAAACAGAAGTGTCCTGAAGAAAAGAGGCTACTTCCATACGTCTTACAATGTCAGTGATGCCATGCCTAGTGGTAGAAACAGAACATTGTCACTTCCTGAGCTTTAACATTTGCCACCTCTTGACTATTTTAAAAATAATTTTTTTTATTGCTTTCAGAGAGGAAGAGGGAGAGAGAGAAACATCATTGATGAGAGAGAATCATCGATCAGCTGCCTCCTATACGCCCTGCACTGGGGATAAAGCCCGTAACCGTGCGTGTGCCCTGACCGAAAATTGAGCCCTCACCTCCTGATTCATAGGTTGGCACTCAGCCTCTGAGCCACACTAGCCGGGCGCTTTTTAACTTTGTCCTCTGCCTCCCTTGCCATTGAATTTGTTAATTGAATTTGTTATTCTAGTTCTCTACTAATGCATTTGTTGTGTATTAATGCTATTGTGAGAAACATTTAGTGCACCTTTAAAAAGAAACTAAATCATCACTGCTTTCTGCAGAAAGAGTACTTTGTTATGAACCAAATTATATGAAGGCCTGCCATGAGATTTACAAGTTCATTCTTTCAGATCAGTGGTTCACTACCTTGGCTGCACATCAGAGTCTCCTGAGGAGCTTTTAGAAATCCCTGTCCAATTAAACCGAACCTCTAAAGCTTCCCAGATGATTCCAAAGAACGTTAAGGAGAATTGCTACTTTATATAGTGAATATAGTTAGAGTAGCTAGTGGTGCTTTGTTTATATTATTAATATCTAAAACAGTAATTAATTTTATCTGGAGTGAGGGATAGCAGTTATCTCCTAGATCAACTCCCTATCCTAGTCCTTCTCACTTTTTCCTGCCTATAGCTGTATATAATGCTTAACTACTGAATTTTTCTCCTCAGAGAAAGTATTGAATTCTAAGACCATCCGTTCCAATAGCAGTGGTTTATCCATTGGAACTGGTAAGTAGCAATGTCTTAGGTACCAGTAGTTTTGTGAGAGGTGGAACTTTGGGTTGGAATCCATACATTCTCTCCCAGAAAAGGAAATGATCTTTTGGAAACGGGAATACAGTGATCAAGAGGGAGGATTATATTTTGGTGGGTTTCACAGTAAGTTACGACTTTTACATTGTGGTCAGAGGAAGAGGCCCCCACACATATGGAAGTAATTATGTGGCTTGCCCAATATTGTAATGTGACTTATGTATTGTCTTTTTCCTGACGATGCTTAGGGGCAACAGATTCTGTCTACCCTGCATTTCCTGGTATTTCTAGGGGTATTCTACTCTATAGAAATAGTTCTTCAAAACAGGCCCTCAAAATGAAAAGTTGGCTAGATTTCCAGGTGGTTAGGAAAACTAGCTTAAAGCTCTGTCGTTTTCCTTTGGCTTCTTTGTTCTTAGTGCTGTGTTATTTGGGATCATGCCAGGAAACTGGATCTGTTTCTTTCTGGTTTTCCATTTGCTAGTGTACCTGTAGTCTTGGATATCTCAGAATCTGAGTTCTGATATTTTGTGAATCAAACAGGTAAAAAATCCAGAATAGAAGTAGATAATCCTTTAAAAAAGTAGTAGTTGAAAATCTGATCTAGAATTGTTGCACTTTAGTTTACAGACACACATACACACACACACACACACACACACACACACACACATACATTATACCTCTTATTAGACTCCTTTAGTAATTCATGGCTCAACATCTATTTGTGCATATTACTACTTGTCACAATATCTTTTTGCAGAGCACAGCTGTTTTGTTGGAGTTTTGTTTGCTGGAACAGTATTTAAAGGAAAAACTTGATTAAAAGCACAAGTCCATTGACTAGAAAATGTAAACTACATAATGGCGGGGGGTTTTGTCTTTTTTCCCAGAGAGGAAGAGAGAGAAATATCAGTGATGAGAGAGAATCATTGATTGGCTGCCTTATGCGTGCCCCCTACTAGGGATCGAGCCACAATCCGGGCATGTGCCCTTGACCAGAATCAATCCTGGGACCCTTCAGTCCCCAGGCTGACACTCTATTCCCTGAACTAAACCGGCTAGGGATTTTTCTCTATTTTTATTCATTAATTGTATCTACATTGCCTAGAAGAATGCCTGGCAAATGGAAAGTGCCCAGTAAATAGTTGTTAGTTGAATGTGTTGTTGTCATCCAATAGCATTTTATTTTTTTAATTTATTTTTTAAAATATATTTTATTGATTTTTACAGAGAAGAAGAGAGAGGGATAGAGAGTTAGAAGCTTCTATGAGAGAGAAATATCAGCTGCCTCTTGCACACCCCCTACTGGGTATGTGCCAGCAACCAAGGTACATGCCCTTAACCAGAATCAAACCCGGGACCTTTCAGTCCTCAGGCCAACGCTCTATCCACTGAGCTAAACCAGTTTCGGCAGCATTTTATATAAGAGTGAAAGTGAACATCTACAAATATTTCCATAATGTAAAAAGCAAGTTACAGCAGACTACTTGTCTTATATAAAGTTCAAAAACCAGCAAAATAAATAACTTACTGCTTAAGGATACATACATACGTGATAAAGTTGTTTTTCAAAGAAGAAATGATAAATACAAAATTAAAAAGTGCTTACATCTGGATAAGAGGCGAGAGAAGGAAGGCCTTCACAACCAGGCCCAGTGATGTAGGTAATGTTCTGATTCAGCACTGGCTCTTTCTGCAGCAGTAACTGTGTTCTGTATGTTGCTGCCAGTGTAACAGCCACTAGCCACGTGTGGCTATTGGGCCCTTGGAAAATGGAGACTGAATGAGGAACTGAATATTTAATTCTGTTTAAATATCCATATTATTTGGCTACCATATTGTAAAGTATAATTCTAGTTCTTCAAGTAGTAGATTCATGTGTTTTTTATTAGGCATCAAAACTTATAATTTAAAAATCATCTTCTGTATATCTCAGATGTAACGTAACTTTTATTTTATTTTTTTATTATTTTTTAATATATTTTATTGATTTTTTACAGAGAGGAAGGGAAAGAGATAGAGAGCTAGAAACGTCGATGAGAGAGAAAAATCGACCAGCTGACTCTTGCACACCCCCTACCGGGGATGTGCCCGCAACCAATGTACATGCCCTTGACCGGAATTGAAGCTGGGACCTTTCAGTCCACAGACCGACGCTCTACCACTGAGCCAAACCGGTTTTGGCATGTAATGTAACTTTTAAAAACAATTTAAAACAAAAAACAAGCTTCAGAATTATTTTGGCATCTATAGTTCTACTAGTTTAGTAGGACTGCACTGGTCAATATAGTTATAGTCAAACAGTCCTTTACATTTAACTTTGGAATAGACCATGCAAATTATCTTTTTTTAGTTTTGGCAAAATTTACTTTTTCAATTATATTTTTCTTTGGCCCATAGTAAAATTCAGTTTCATTTCTTGACACACATCAGCTGGGCTTCATTAAGTTAACTTGGAATATGCTTCATGATATGAAAGAACCAGCCATCATCTTTTTTAAATTTTTACAAATAGTTATCAAAGAATTTAATGACTGTAATGGTTGAAGACTTCTTCATTCAGATATTTCTCCAAAAAGGGAGTTGGTGGTGAGTTTATCTGGCAACTTTAAGATGTTTTTGGCTCAAATGTGAAAGAGCTTTGTATATAAGATGAACCTTTGTGGAGGATGCTGGAGTCTGGATGTATCTTTTTAAAGCGTGGATGCTAGATTTGATGAGCTGTGCTTGGGGTGATTGTTCAGTTATGGTTTAGAACATTGATCATCTGCTATGAACTAGGAGTAAGAAAGTTTGGAAAGAAATAAATTATCGTTATGAAGATACTGATATACAATACCTTGTGTAAAAACTAAAAAATTTAGTCCCAAATACTTTACCTACACTGTTACTAGTCTACTTCATGCAAGTCTAGTAACCTCCTCCTAAGTCAGTGGGACTATAAGGTGGTGAATCTTTCTTGCTGCTTAGCAAAGTTGTCTATTTCTGTGCTGTGTGTCTGTCAGTGGCTCAGAGCTGTAGCCCGGGAGGAGGAGGCGGCGGCGGTGGGGGAGAAGAGGAGGACAGTCAGCAGGAATCTGAAACTCCCGATCCAAGTGGAGGCTTCCGAGGAACAATGGAAGCAGACCGAGGAATGGAAGGTTTAGTCAGTCCCACGGAGGCCATGGGGATCAGTAGTGGGGCCAGCAGCTCCTGTCCTGGCTGGCTTCGAAAGGTAATTCCTGTGGTAGAGGTACCTTAAATAAAATATCAGATCCTTTGCAGGGACTGAAAAGACGTTGTCAGAATCTTTCAGTTTCCCATGTCTTATTCGAGTGTTTTGCAGCAGGCACCTGGGTTCCTCATTTCCACCTGGAACAGAATCACCAAATCTTAAATCCTTTTTTTCTTCCTGACAAGAACAAATGCAAATGTTCTCATACCTGTATTACTTAAATGAATGTAAATTAATACAGGTAGTTTTTGTAATCCATATGTGCAAAGATTAAGCTTATGATTTTGTACTGTGGTTTGGGGCAATTGGAATGCTTACAATAGAGAAATGGATTATGAAAGTTGAAGTACAGACAGTAAAAATGTTGAAGTAAATTTATTTATTTGGAAAGTTGGTTATAGCGTATAGCTATGCAAAAGAGGATAGAATAACACCTATGCAGTATGATCCCATTCTTTTAGCAAATATGTAATGTATAGAAGAATGTCTACTGTGAAGACTATACTAATTATTTTAACAGAGGTTATCTACGAGTGATGGAATTGCTGGTGATTTTTATCATCCCCCTTTGCCCATATATATTTTCTCATTTTCTACAGTGAACATTTATAGTTTGTGAAATTTTAAATTTTTTTACCAAAAAGATCAAATCTATATATTTATAGCTCCCTGTATAATAACTTGATAACCAAACTTGATAGCTGTACAAGGAGTCTAAATGGAGGAAGAGTACACTGTACTACCTGAGGCATCTGCCTCAGCCTTTAGAAGCCTGGCAGTTGGCCTCGCTAACATCACCTTAGAGCTTCCCAAGTCACTGACTCGCCTACATAGAATAAGTGTGTTGGGGAAGCATGTCTGGCACTGAAGACTCTGTTCACGAAGTTAAATTCCTATCACTGGAACTCCTCTGAGGAAGGGCTGACAGGTTGTGGACAGGTAGGGAGAGCTATGTCATAACCACAAGTGTCCTGACCCACTAGAGGGTGCTGATGTCACAATAGAGTAAAGCTTATAGCAAGAAGGAAATTTGAAGTAAATGGCTCAAACACAACTGATGAGATTCTCTCTCTATCCATAGGAGCTGGAAAATGCAGAATTCATCCCCATGCCTGAAAGCCCATCTCCCCTAAGTGCAGTTTTTCCAGAATCTGAGAAAGATACCCTGCCTTATGAAGAGCTGCAAGGACTCAAAGTGGCCTCTGAGGCGCCTTCAGAACACAAGCCCCCAGTAGGTGCCTGGGTAACGGAGCTTTTTGCCTTTCAATCTCAACTAGATACGGTGGCTGCAAGCTCTGCCCAGTTCTCTTGGCCTCGCTGTCTCCTCCTCTGGTTTCTTTGGTCTCTGGCTGCTCTGTATCAATTCATTATGCTGTCTATTTGGTAGTGCTTAACGCCTCTACTAAAGAGTAAACTGAATTGTCTTGGAAAAATATTCACTCTTGCACATCGCTGACAGGCAAACACTTTTCTATAGCAGAGAACTCTCTTTCTACCTCAAAAGTACCAACGTTGAAATTACACAATTCAAATCCAGTTTTTCACAATACTGGCAGGGTGGGTTGGAGGCTCTAAATACAAGGTGGGGCAAAAGTAGATTTTTTGTTGTGAGTACGTGAAGCACAGAGTATGTTCTTGTATTATTTAGTAATTATTGTATTATTTTTTGTACAAACAACTGTAAGCCTATTTTTGCCCAACCCTATATAAGTAAGAAATAATGCTTAGGTCCAACACATGTCATGTATATCAAATTGTGGTAAATACCTAAATAAAACTGTAAACCAGGGGTCATCAAACATTTTGGGCCGCATTGTAATTATTTAAAGCTTTGTGGCCATACAGTCTCTTTAGCAGCTCTGCCACTCTGACATTAGCAGCCATAGATAATACACAATGAATGAGTATGCTTGTATCCCAATAAAACTTTACAAAAACAGGCAGTAGTCCTGCTTTGGCCTATGGACTGTCTTCTGCTAACCCCTGCTATAAACAGTATATAATAGAAGAAGGAAAAAAAGTTCAGACTAGCAAAATTGAAAAGCTCCCCAGAAGAAATAATGCAACCTTTGAAACTTCAAGGTAAACCTTTAAATTCCTCCGTTAGTTGTTTTAGGAATCCTTTTACTGAACACCTCTCACATCTCTTCCAATGTGTGATCCGCTACATTTCATGCATATTGACCCTTTGGGTCATAGTTTCCTCAGCGATTGGAAAGACTTGTTTCAAAGTAAATTATGCTTCCCCACCTCAGCATTTTGTTTATTTTTTATCCTCACCCAAGGATATTTTAGAAAAAGAAAATGTGAAAGAGAAATATAGATTGGTTGCCTCCCATATTCACCCTGACTAGAGATTGAACCCACAACCTGGGTATGTCCCTGAATGGGAATCAAAACAGCACCCTTTTCTGTGTGGCACGATGCTCCAACCACTGAGCCACACTGACCTGGGCCCCATTTCAGCATTTTGAATGGGAAGATATCAGTACAATTTGAAATGTTTTCATGAAGTCATCCAAAATAGATTGGTTTTTTACCTTAGCATAATGGAGACCGAGGCAGAGTTTTCTTGCCCTATTATGTTAGGGCCAGGTGCTCTTGTTATCCTGGCTATTTTCTGTTTCTCTTGCATGGACTTCATGTGTATGTGTTTTATTATATATATTTTTAAATATCTTTTGATTTTAGAGAGAGAAAGAGAAGAGGGGGAGAGAAAGATAAAAACACCAATGATGAGAATCATTGGTCAGCTGCTTCTTTCACACCCCCCTCTGGTGATCGAGCCAGAAACATGGGCATGTGCCCCAGCAGGAATCGAACTGTGACCTCCTGGTTCACGGGTCGATGTTCAGTCACTGAGCCACACCAGCCAGGCCTTATCTTTTTATTTTAAAAGTAAAATCTGGTAGCACTTAGAGGAAATTTCGATTGGGGAACTGTGGCATGTAGGCAGAACCTACTGTGACCTCTCTCTCTCCACTCTTTAGCCACCTCGGCTGAATCCTGCAGGAACATGTGCTGGGAAGGGAACACCGCTGATTCCTCCTCCCTGTGCCTGCAGCACTCTGCAGGTAGAGGTGGAGAGACTGCAGGGTCTGGTGTTAAAGTGTCTGGCTGAACAACAGAAGCTCCAGCAAGAAAACCGCCAGATTTTTACCCAACTACAGAAGCTGAACAAGAAATTGGAAGGAGGGCAGCAGGTGAAAGCATTAAAAGAATAATTCAATTTCAGATTCTGTTTTTGAAGAATCACAGAAACAAAATTCCAAGGACCAACATGTACTTACTCTTTTATAAATGCTTTCCTTTTAATGATGTAACTTTTTGAACTAATTCCAGAAGCCCTGGGCCTGGTTCAAGCACCTGGATTGAATGATTTTTTTATTACCTAACTTCCAATGTTTTTTGTTGGTCTTTGTTTTTTGTTTTCCTCCTTATTATGAAAATGTTAAATATAACAGTTCAATGAACACCCATACATCTGCCATCTAGATCCAACAATAGTTAACATGTTGCCATATTAGTTTTTTGGGTTTTGTGTGTGTGTGTGTGTGTGTGTGTGTGTGTGTGTGTGTTTTGTGTGTGTGTGTATTTATAATATGTGTGGGTATATATCTGTGTGTATTTAAAGTGTATGTATTTATTTTTATTTTGATAAATCATTTTTAAGTAAATTATAAAAGTTATGACATAGCCTAAATTCTTTCTTACATGTATCCAAAAATAAAGACATTCATTCTCCTGGATAACCACAATACCATTATCACACTTAACAAAATTAACACTAATAATCTCAGTTCTTATCCAGTATCCAGTTGATACTTGGATTTTCCCAGTTTTCCCACAGAAATATCCTTAACTGTTTTTATCAGATCAGAATCCAGACAAAACCCCCATATCACATTGTTATGTCTCTTATTTCTCTTAATCTAGAGAATTCCTTTCACCACCATCACTTTTCCCCCCATGGCATTGACTTGAAGAACAGGGTCAGCTGTTAACAGAATGCACCACATTTCTGGATTTGTCTTTTTGTTTTTTTTGTTTTGTTTTTGTTTGTTTTTTGTGGGGGCATTGCTTAACTTGTTCTTTTTTTCATTCTGTCATTTCTGTAAACTGAAAGTTAGATGCAAGGCTCAGTTAAATTTGTTAAACATTTTTTTAAAATCCTCACCCGAGGATATGCTTACTGATAGAGAGAGAGAGAAACATTGAGTGTGAGAGAGAATATTCATTGGTTGCCTCCTCAAATCCACAACCTTTCAGTATGCAAGACGATGCTTAACCAACTGAGCCACACCAACCAGAGCTTAAGTTAAACATTTTTAATAAAAATCCCTCACAGGTAATGCTGCATGCATTTTTTTTTTAATGGCCACAAATCCCTAGAGTTTGACATTGAAAATCTAGCCCTGAACTGCCATGTTAGGTAGCAGTAGTGTTAATGTGGAACTGTGTTTTATCTGGACAGATGGGGATGCAATCCAAAGGAACTCAGACAGCAAAAGAAGAGATGGAAATGGATCCAAAGCCTGACTTAGATTCAGATTCCTGGTGCCTCCTGGGAACAGATTCCTGTCGACCCAGCCTCTAGTCTCCTGAACCTATATAACCTCCAGGAAACTGGGATCCAAAGAACTTCACAGCACACTTACTGAATGCAGAGCGCGCTTTCCTGGCTTTGTTCACTTGCAGACAAGGAGTGCAAGGCGGAGGCTCTGAAGCACTTTCCACGTACACTTGGAGAGTGGCATTGCCTATAGATAGGATCTAGGAGTGGTTTTGTTTTGGAGAATGGAAGGGCCCCATGCCCTGGCTTGGTCCTCAGTGACTGCCATAGCAACAGCAGCTCTGTACCTCATCTGGTGATCCCACCTTTGAAGAGGAGACACAATGCTCACCTTAATTTGCTGGTAGCAGCTTATATCCCACTTATCATTTTCACCATAAATTGGAAGCTGCCTTGGGAATTCAACACCAGGCATTGCACCTCTGGGTGGAGGAGGGAAAAGTGTGAAGCTGGAGTGGGCTGGAACCAGGTGGGCCCTCCCGGGGTCCTCTGGAGAGAAGTGGTGTGCTCTGAGCCCTCTCAGGAGTTCTGCGTCCAGGAAAGACTGGTGGAGTCAGTCTCTAGGGCCAGTTTTTAGAAAGTTCAGTTACATCGTGCAGCTCAGTGCTTTAGGAGGAAAAATGGGCTTCAATTGCTTTTCCTCTGAGATTGGTGAGGAGTAGAAAAAGAAGTGCCGGTCCCTCCTCATCACACAGCTGGAGTGTCCAGCTGTGGCCAGTGCAGGGTGGGCTTTCCTAGCTTTGGAAGAAGCCTCTGAGAGATGAGGTGGCTTGTAGAGAATTAAGCCAGTCGGGCAGCAGGAATGGCCTTAAGAGAAAACCGTGAGGGAGAGGAAGTCCTTTAGCTGCCTCTGCTTGCATGTTTGAGAGGGCCTACAGTGACAGGCTTCTGCCCAGGCGGCCTCTCACGCCTCTGCCTTCATGGCTCTTATGGTTCTGATCTTGACATCAGCAGTCCCATCCACTCCCTTTCTGTATGTCAGTATTTTCCCCCTTTGGTGTTTATGACGCCATATCAGTGAATCTGTATCAGTTTTTCTGCTAGAGTGGCCCAAAGCCAGCCCCGAACCTGGTAGTCCCTGAAGCCTAACAGAACAGGTAGAACCTGCCAAGGGAAAGGAATGTGGCTGAGCTCCCTTCTAATCCCGTAGTCATGCCCTATTCTATTAGACCGGAGCAAGCTGGCTTTCCCAAAGAAAGTGTCCTAGAGCCTTCGATGGTTTTACTTAAGAGAGTGAGCGTGGTATCTCACCCAGCCTTGTGGAAGGTTCCGGAGCTGCCTTGAGTTTCACATCCTACCTTCCTAGAAACGGCTCCAGTTTTATTTCCCTTTCCCTAGACCAAATCATAAATGTCTGATGTTTTTAATATTTTGGAAGGATCTGTGCAATGGAAATGTTGTCATTTCCCTGAAACTGATGTAAAGGCTGATGTTCCGGGGAGAACTCCATAGCTGGGGATGGGCGACTCTGTCCAATGGGATCTCCTTTGGTTTGATGTTCCCATTGTTTTCTCAATTCTGGGAAGCCTAGTACAATGGTACTAATGTAATCACTGAAGCCTTTTCTTAAAATAAGGGAAGGGGCCAACCCTGGATTAAGCTACAAATTCTAGGGACTTGGGGGTTTCCTATACACCCTAATAATGGGTTTTGGTTCATCATGTAAATGCAATTTCGATTTTTTTAAAGGACTGACTGGCCTTTCACATTCTTGTGTCCCTCATGCTTACCATCTCAGCAGGCCTGAGAGGCGGGTCAGTTTGGGTGTTGATCATGAGTGTTGCTTCTGCTGTGGATCTGAGGAACATGGGACGTTGCTGAGACTGGGTGATGGATGTGAGCACTGAAGGAAGGGTGAGACCCTGTCCTTGTTCCGGAGGGGAGTTACCCTCTAGCAGTGGAATGCTGTGGTCATTTTCTCTAGCATGTTCCCTTGGGAAACCTAGGTTTGCTATGAATCTGGCTGAGAATCTAAATTCTGTGCCTTAGAAACAATTTGCACTTTTCCAAAATGGTGCCTGGGACAGCCGTGTTATTTTCCCCACCAAGCAGCTATGCAAACAGAAACCAGTTCAAAGGTGGCAGCCATGCTTAGATAAAAAGTGAAGTGAGGTAGCGGAAATGTCTTTGAATGGTTTTCTGTAATTCTCTACTTTGCTTTCTATACAGTGCTAGGTGTTTTAAGTTTTCCGTAGTATTGCTTTTGAGTTACAGTATAACCTGAGTTATTCCTCTGCTCCGACATTGTTGCTGAAGAACTTGCTTATTGTTGGCCAGATGTTTGAAAGGTTGAGGGTGGAGTGGTTTGGCATTTCTATTTTGAATAAACATTTAAACTCTCAATCAGTGCTATGTCTTAGTAAGTCTGTGCATGGACCTTGTCACTGGGGATAAAACACTCAGGTTCCAGACCTTTGTGAATTTTTTAATTCAGTGGTCTGTAACAAACAATGCAAGGGACATTTGCACCGAAATAATCTCTTTCCAATTTCTTTTTCTCGCTAACAGAATCATTTCTGCTGCTACAGCTCCTTTCTCCCCCTACCCCCCCCAAAAAAAACAAACTTATGAAATACAGTGCTTAAAGTGCAGAGGGAGAATAAAACAAGCTATTAGAAGAGGAGGGATCACTTCTTGTACTTGCCTCCCCGATCACAGTGGGCTTTTTCAAGTGATAATGCCAGTTCGTGTTTATAAAACATAAGAGGGTGTACTGTATTTTGGTCGCCTTGGCATAGCACAGCCAAGTTACAACTTCTCTTGGCTGAGCATTTCCCTAGAGTGAAAGCAACCTTAAACTTACACTTCATTTGGTTTGCCATATATTTGGAAACATTCATAATAGACCAACTCTGGAGCAAAGATGTAAATAATTTTTTTCAAAAAAGTATCCCTGGGCCTATAAAGAAGTATTATTCATGATAGTGTCAGGGCAGAGTGGGCTGTAGTCAGGGCTACAAAATATATTCCTTCATGCTGCAAAGCCAAAAATCATTTATTGCTTCGATAACTAACTGGAAATAAACATACTGATCACTAAACCTCACAGAATCATAACATTAGAGAGAAGAACACTGTATCACATCTCAGCTACCTCCTGTGCAGCTGTGAAGAGTGACAAGTTGATGACAAAAAGAAAATGCCGGCCAAAAGGTACTGTGCTGCCTTAAATACACAGCTGTTAAGCACTACGTTAGCATGTCTGCCCACAGCGAGTTACTGTGATTTTTCCCACTGCTTAGCCTTTTGGACTTTATAACACATGGACTCAAGGTTCTTGGACGAAGTAGTATAATGCATAGACTAACAAGCAGCATTTATTTCTCCACGCATCATCCTCTGCTACCCAGGAAGAGACTTAGAGAAAGGTTTCCAACCTCATCCCAAAGATCAGATCAGGCGAAATTTAAAAGACTGCTATAATCAAGGCCTAAGCATGTTGCAATTGAAGGGAACATTAAGACATTGACTATTGTTTTATTTCTCTGGCAACATAGTGAATAACTGCTTCCTGTGTCTTAGAAAGCACCCTGCCCCCTACACACACAGACATTTATTCTCCCGGAGGGCCCTGATCTGTGACCTTAATAACATCACGCAGGGATCCCCAGCCCAGTGCCTTGGGGCCAGGCAGATGAAGCACATAACGGGCTGTGGTGATCTGAATGCTCTCCCCCTCTCAAGGAGCAACTGGTTCTGAACTTCATTCAGTTAGTGCGATGCAGGGTGGCTGGCCTGGTGTTTCCAGAACCTCGTTACGTAAGAGATGCTCCACATCCCAGTTTTTCAGTGCTAGGCTATGTTTTCAGTGCTGTGCCTGCCAAATAAACTGGGGGGCAAAGCAGTCCACAGGCCACCTCTTAGTAATGTTGGCCACAGCTCATTTTTGCCATCTATTGTTTTTACCATCAAGTATGAAACAAAGTGGACCTCGTTAAACTTGCCTGGGGAATGTCTGTGTTGGATTAAATACCCAGTGAGTATGTGAGGCTTCTGTAAGTGGCCAACTGAAAGCCCTGTTATGTGATACTTTTTTCTTTGCAACAGTTAAAAAGCATAAATCAAATCAATATATGCTGTTTTTAAAATATGTAATTTTTTTTTTCAGCCTAGTGTCCTATAGCTTCACAGCTAGAGTCTTAAACTCACATTTCAAAGGGGTTTGATCTGATAGCCCAGCCACTCAGAAGCTGCAGTGGAAATGACACAGGAGTGAGTGGCATTGGTTGCTGAGTAAAATACGGTTTTGTGGTGTGCCTGTCCTCTGTGCCCGGGTCAGGTTGGGTGACTTTTTCCCAGTGTTTTAAACTAATAATTTGAGTAAATGCTCTCAGGACAATGATGCTACTGGTATTATTCCAGGTCTGACCCTACCCTGTCAGATATATCTCATCACTGCTCCCACTTGGCAAGTTGAGGACTAATTATTTGTTTGATGTTAAATCCCACAAACCCATTTATTGGGGGGTCTAATTATAAAGGTTACTTGCAGTAGGCATGACTCTGCACAGAGAAAATGAAAGAGATCTGGTACCCTTCAAAGTTTGCTTTCTAAAGAAGAAGTTACCTGTGGTATAGTCAGCGAGGACATGTGCATAGCAATATACAGCTTGCTTTGATGGTACATTTTGCTGTTTCATTTGAAATGCCATCCATCCAATTTACCAACCTGGTTTGAAAGCAGGCAATAGCTGACACTGAAGTTTCTTCCCCTTGACATTAGAAAAGAACGATGACAGGGACATATAGTGTGTTTTCCCCCATCCCTACCTGTGAGAGATGAAGATGAGGTTCCCTTTATGACACAGAACACCAAAGGGAGGGTTTAGGATGTGTTGGCACTCTAACCTTACATACTCTGTATTGGTTTTTAGCCAGGACCATGCACCAGGGAGGTCCAGGATAGACTTCCATTTGCCTTACAGCGAAATCGTATCACTTTTTATGAGATATCATCTGGGCGACCTTGATCCTCTGACACCAAACTCATCCGAATGAGCCAACTTCTCGCAAGAACGAGAAGAGTTAGCGGGCGCCAGAGACAGAGGCAGGCACTTAGCTAGCACAAACCACAAGGCAGCTTGTGAGAAGACAGCTTTAATGTAGGCTGCTTGCTACTCTTAACTGTCTTCACCCACCAGTTCTTAGGGCAATAACATAAGGCACACCAGCCTGAGGTGGTAATCGGTGGGAGGCTGAGGCTTCCTTCTGTCTCCTGCTGCTTAGCAGTGGGTTTCTCCTCCCTGGTTTCAGCTCTGCAGGCAGATCTGGGAGGTGTAAAAATTCTAGTTCTTCCTGCTTTGCATCAAATCATTCTACTCCGACGTACCGCTCAAGAGAAACAGAGCTTTCTGGAACTATTGAGGAGGTGTCCTCAACTGGAATGCTTCCTCGGAGGCAGAGGACGGTTCTTGATGGTCTTACACTTGGGAATGTGCCGCTCAGCCACCTTAGGAGCAAAGTGACGGCTGCAGTGCGGACACTGGATATAGTCGGGATTTTCTGCAGGCAGGATGGGAGGCAGGTCGGAGGGGTTTCCACCTTTGGCAATTACCCGCTGGACCTCGCGAGCCTGGCGTAGGGTGCGGATGAAAGATTCATGCTTCTGTCTCCAGTTGCTCTTCCGTGGAGCTTCAGCCTATAAGTAGAAGGCAGACCGGTCATTCAACTTGGCATTTATCTCATCTCCTAAGTCTCTACCAGAATGACCATAAGGAAACAGGGTGTTAATCCTGACTTGCAGGCACTTATCCGGAGGGCCTACAAAGGGGGATGAGTACGGAGAAGCAAGCCATGATCCCCAGCAGAGACCTGGAGAGCCTCAGGGCTGGAAAGTGCCAGGACCCAGGGCTGCTATCCCACCCGGGACATCCACACCCTCACAGGAGAACAGGAGTTTATTCTCCGGAGAAATTGAACCCGACAGGTGTCAGATTCACGAAATCCAGACACAGGGGGGAAAGGGTTAATCTTGTGGCTGAAAACAGGGAGCAAGTACAAGTGCACATGATGGACTGCAGAACTGTCAGCTCCTTCCCTCACGTGGCTCCCAGGGTGCCAAACCACGGCACCTTCTTAGGAGACTGAAGGGGTCTCTGGCTGCGCCAAGAAGGCGAGAGAAAAGCCACAGACGCTGGCTCTGGGAGACGGCAATTAAAAGGCTATTTGATAGCCCTAATATGAAGGTCCTTACTCAACAAGCCCAATTAAGCTTAAATATGAATGGACAGACAAGTATTACCAGATATTTGAGTAAGCTTGAACACGAGACCAAAAAAAGTAAATACAAGCAAATACACACACTCCAGAAGCAGCCAACTGAGCCACACCTGCCAGGCCTTTCTGGCTCTTTGTTCCTTTTTCACAGTGTATATATTCTTCTGTTTTATGGACACAATTTCTTCTAATACTCCTTTGTTGATACTATAGTTTTTCATTAAAAAAATGTTTTCCTGGTATCTGCTTTGTTGCTGCTTCTGGAGTGTGTGTATTTGCTTGTATTTGAATCATTTAAAAAAAAATATAGAGAGATAAAGTACATTTGAAAACATGAGTCAATTATTTTTTAATATATTTTATTAATTTTTTTACAGAGAGGAAGGGAGAAGGATAGAGAGCCAGAAACATCGATGAGAGAGAAACATCAATCAGCCGCAACCAAGGTACATGCTCTTGACTGGAATCAAACCAGGGACCTTTCAGTCCGAAGGCTGACGCTCCATCCACGGAGCCAAACCGGTTTCAGCATGAGTCAATTATTAACACCAGGTGCATGTGGGCAGGACAGAATTTGTTCACTCATCAGTGAACAAAATATATGTGGTTATTATAATGTGAAAGCTGACCACTGGTTTAACACAAAATTGTAATTTCACCACAATGGCAGTACTCATGGTTATAAAAATGTATTCAAATATTTAGACTAAAATAAAACCACTCTTAAAAAGAAGGCAAGTGATGAACATCATTAATGATGAATACTAGGAAGAGTTGTTATCAAAGGAAAAGGAAGGCTTCATCAGGAGAGTCTTATTGAAATAGTCAAGAAGGCAAGAGAACCTGTGTTGGAGGTGGTGTCCAGGAACTGAATTAGAAAAGTTTGTCACTATATGATACTTATATTCTTCGTTGTTTTGACATTTTATTCAATTAGCACAATCACAAAGTACCAAAATGTGGCATTCTATGCTCAAATGCTTATGGTCCAGTGGGGAGACAAGAGGTATGAGTGCCAAAACCGGTTTAGTTCAGTGGATAGAGCATTGGCCTGCGGACTGAAAGGCCCGGGTTCGATTCCGGTCAAGGGCATGTACCTTGGTTGCGGGCACATCCCCAGTAGGGGGTGTGCAAGAGGCAGCTGATCGATGATTCTCTCTCATCTATGTTTCTAACTCTCTCCCTCTCTTCCTCTCTGTGAAAAATCAATAAAATATATATTTTTTCAAAAAAAGAGGTATGAGTATACTGAAAGTTACATGAATATTAAATGATATACGAAAAATCACTTGTTCTTCTGAATACACTAGAACCGTGGTTGGCAAACTGAGGCTCTCCGAGCCACATGCGGCTCTTTGGCCCCTTGAGTGTGGCTCTTCCACAAAATACTACAGCCTGGGTGATTCTATTTTGAAGTGACATTAAAAGAAGTTTAAGTTTAAAAAACTTGGCTCTCAAAAGAAATTCAATCATTGTACTGTTGATACTTGACTCTGTTGACTAATGAGTTTGCCGACCACTGCACTAGAAGAATGAGAGGGAGACACAGCCACCAAAACCGGTTTGGCTCAGTGGATAGGGAGTCAGTCTGTGGACTGAAGGGTCCTGCGTTCAAATCCGGTCAAGGGCATGTACATTGGTTGCGGGCCCATCCACTGTAGGGGGTGTGCAGGAGGCAGCTGGTCGATGTTTCTCTCTCATTGATGTTTCTGGCTCTCTATCCCTCTCCCTTCCTCTCTGTAAAAAATCAATAAAATATGTTGAGAGAGAGAAAGAGAGAGAGAGAAACTACTCAGCTTCTAAGGGCACAAACTTTGGGAATAAGACAGGATATTCCAAGGAGGGGATGCATCTTAAAACAGATCGCTTCTGCCTTGTTGTCCTCAATGCAACATATTCCCCCAAACTAGTTTCCACAATGCAAGGGTATCTGATCTCAGACACCCAAATCTTTTGCTTCACTGCTACTGTATTTAGGAACTTAAGAAACACGAGATTCTTTTACGTTCTGGCCAGAAATAAACCACTATACTGTAGTAATGCCCTGGCAGTTGGTTAGAGCACTGTCTCTATACACCAAGACTGCAGGTTTGATCTTGGGTCAGGACACATACAAGAATCAACCAATGGATGCATAAATAAATGGAACAACAAATCAATGTCTCTCTCTCTGTGTCTCTCTCTTCTTCCCTCCTTTCCTCCCTTCATCCCTTCCTCTTTCTCTCTAAAAGAAATTAATTTAAAAAATGAAAACAGAATGATTCTCACGTGCTGCTAGAATATTAGAGCTGGAAGAGGCTTTGAGATCATGTGGTCTAGACTTTCACAAACGTTGATTATAAAGTGATGCATACCACATTCACTTTATCCCCCTATTAACATTTTTCTTTAAATTCAAGATTCTTAGAAATCAAGGGCATAATAATGTTGTAATTTTTAACAAATACTAAAACTACTAAAATAAAAAACGTCTGACAGCATGCCAGACTCTGAGAAACACTCATTTACAAAATGAATGGCATCACCTTGACAGGGTGGTATTCATTCACGGGGCAATCCCCTCCAGATCTAATGGCCCAAATGTGCCACTGAAGTGGCCCTAAGCTTGTCATGGAATGTCCCAATCCTCACTTTTTACAGCCTAGGTTTTCTGCAGCTAGAAATGTTAGCCAAAAATACTCATTTACTTTTTAAAGTGTTTATACTCTAAATGGAGAGAAGAATTCCAAACGTAATTGTGTTTCATGTATCTTAGAAGGTATGTAAAAACTGAGCTAGACTTGAAAAAGTACAGGAGTAGTAACAGATTCTAATCTTGGAAGGTGGCAATATTGCAAAGTGAAAGGAATTCTCTCAAGGTAGTGAAATGCAGAATAGGTTTTTTTTTTTCTTTTAAATTTTCTAAAAGTAAATGTTTACCACATTTTATAATAAAAGAGTGATAAATTACATGAAAGTGATAAATTTTCTCTAGATATCCGGGGGTGAGGATTAACAACAACAAATGACTAGATTTTGGAGTCATTCCAACCGAGTTTTATATTCTGACTCTGCCACTTAAAGCTGTTTGTGATCTCAGGCAAGGTGACCTCTCTGAGACTTGATTTTTGAATCGATAAGAGATTAAGTCCTCACGTTTGTGGTGAGGGTCGTATGAAACTCCTGTTCACAGTAATAACCCATAAATGTTAGCTCTCATTTTCTCCCTTTATAACAATTAAATTTTTTCTTAAAAAAAACAAACACAGACCATATGGGGATATAACGGGCCCTTACAATGATTCCCCACTCAAGGTCAAATCCATAAGGTCCTTGTTACCTTGACTGAGGCTGGTCCCTTCCAGTTCAAGTACTGCTCCAGCTCTGTGCCCTTGGCCCGGGCCCTAGAGGAGTCAAACACTTTCCTCTTGGAACCCTGCATCCTGCTGCAGACGTTGGAGTGTCTCTCCAGCCGGAGCAAGAGGAACTTGCGTCCACAGTGGCTGCATTTGCCCAGCTCTGGCTCTTCAGTGGAACGGCTGGACCCTGCGGAGTGTGGTGCCCTCGACAGGTTAGCATTGCTGGTGGACACAGGC
Organism: Pipistrellus kuhlii; assembly: GCF_014108245.1. NCBI lineage: Eukaryota > Metazoa > Chordata > Mammalia > Chiroptera > Vespertilionidae > Pipistrellus > Pipistrellus kuhlii. Next base: position 11,655,999 of record NW_023425404.1, read on the forward strand.
CAAACACCGCCTGGCGCTTCCGTAGGCTGAGAAAACTTCTCCTTCACCTGCCCTGAGGCTTGGCCTCGGGTTTTGTGATTGCTTGCCACTAGCCTTTCCCTTTTGAGCTTCTGTAGCCCATAACCAGAGAAGTGGAACGGACTACAGTTTTCTTGGGACCCTCCCCACGTTTCATCCTCTCCACTGAAGACCTCCTGAGAGCCATACTCGGGGGAGAAGACGGGTCTGTAGGGGGTGCTGCTATAACCTTTCAGTCTCCTCCTGGAGAGGGCCAGTCTCTGGAACTCTCTTCTTTCATTGTCCTCAGACTGTTCTTTTTCCTTCTGGATCCTCCTGAGCTCTTCCTCTGTCTTCTTCAGCTTTTCCCGCAGGAGGGTCTCTTTCCTTCGGATCTCCTCCTCCCAATTCTCCCCCGCAGCTTCTAGTCTTTGGATCTGCATCCACTCAGTCCGGGTGGGGTTTGCCACAGGCCTCTCCTCCTGCCCGGCAACCACAGTACCAACCACAGATGAACTGGCCCAGTTCCTCAAACCAAAGCCGCTGTACGGGAACTCCCTGGGCACGGGGGGTCTCGGCGAGACGTGTTGGTCCCCATCCAGGCCGGTCTCGCCTGTGCTATGAGACTTCCGGTGGAACACGGGTTTCAGGGGGTACGCCCGGTCCACTCCGACTCGCTTCTTCGTAAAGGGGATGAACTCGTGGTTGCTCGCTTTGGGATACCGGGCCTGAGGGCCTGAGGAGTAAAACAAATCCTTTGCCTGGCTCTGGAGGTGGCTTTTTGGGTCTTGCTGGCTGAGTCCAGCACGGTGGGGATAGAAGGAGCTGCCAGCTTTCTCACCGGGGTTCCGTGTGTTGTGCGTATAGAGATGACTCAGCGTCAGCTCTTGGTTGCTCAAGAGCTTCTCCTGGGAATTATCCCTCAGGTGCCCCGCTGAGGTCAGCTGGGGAGAGTCGCCTTTCTCGTAGGGGTCTTGCTTACTGGAGCGGAGCCCGGGAGCTTTCCTTTTATTGTGCGGGAGCATCACACCCACAGGCAGAGGTGGTGGCAAGTGGAGATCAGCCATTCGGGGTCTGGATTGAAGCCTAGAGGAGATTTAAAGCAGACACAGGTGAGAAGCTTCTTTCTGAGGTTCACCTTGGTCATTGAAGCAAACTATTTCTATTTGTATCCTTCCCACGTTTTCCTTTAAGCTTTTTAGGGACAATGGTGCTGGGTCTGCTAGAGTTTTCCTTTAGTAAGCATTGGTGAGGACTTATTTTGTCCTGGGAATGCTTACTAGGTCCTCGAGGTAGGAAAATGAATGTGATACAGATGTTCCTGCCGCCTACCCTTCCCCTATCCCAGTACCAGCCTCTGCTGTGCACAGGGATGCTCCTGGCACACACAGTGTTCTCCGTATGGGTACAAAGCCATTGGATTGGAAGTCGGGTTTTAGCTCTGTAACACGGGACAAGCCACTTCCCCTTGCGAGCTCCAATTTTTCCGCCATAAACTGAGGAGTTGGCTCAGTTCCATGACTGTCATTTAGGGACCTTAAGACTACAAGTGCAGCCAAAACCGGTTTGGCTCAGAAAGGTCCCAGGTTCGATTCCGGTCAAGGGCATGTACCTTGGTTGTGGGCACATCCCCGGGGGGGAGGGGGGGTGCAGGAGGCGGCTTATCGATGTTTCTAACTCTCTATTCCTCTGTAAAAACTCAATAAATTAAAAAATAAATAAATAAAAAAGACTACAGGTCCAGCCCCATCACTTTACAGGTGAGAAGGCCCGGAGGTAGGAGGCTGGCACACAGGGCTTCCCTCCTGCAGGGCAGCCGCTCGGGGCGGCGGCAGGTGCCCGGCTGTCACCCCTCCCCAGCGAGCCCCAGCGGAGGGAGGTGAGTAACCTGAAAAGGGGGGCGGGGGGGCACCTGACCCGACCGCCGCGGGTTTTAGGTCTGTGACGGAAGTCCCATTCTGTCCTTGGGGGTCAGCCGGGGCGTCCCATTGGGGACCCCGCTTTGGAGACCAGCCTTCAGTGTGTCCATCCGGCCCTGGGGAGGGCGAGGCGCTGACCCCGGGCCTCCCCGCCCTCCCGCCTACCTGAGGCGCTCGGAGACCACTCCGCTCCGGAGCACTCCCGGCGCCAGCCCCCACTCACCGCCCCGCGCAGGCGCCCTCCGCCCGCCGCTGTGACCCCGTTGCCTGGAGACGCAGCGCGTGCGCGTGCAGCCCCGCCTCCGGCCGCGGCCGCCGTGGGGAGGGGACGGGGCAGGGGAAGAGGAAGGGGGAGGAGGAGGGGGAGGGGAAAAGGGAGGGGGATCGCGCACAGGCGCAGTCAACACGACGGGGAGCGGCCTGGGAGGTGTTGCTGGTCGGTTTGACTGTCCCTTGAACCCAGTGTCCCGCCAACTCTGCTCCTCCGTGCCCTTGGGGGATAGGGGAGGGACGGGAGAGGCTTTTTCTGGGACTTCGCAAAACACACACACAAACTGGTATTTGTCTGAGAGCAGTGACGCCAGACCCGGGGCGGGCCCTTCCCCGGCCGAAGCGGGAGCCCCCAGCTCTGCCCTCCACCCTGCGCCGCGGCCCGAGGTCCGCCCCTTAGCGGAGCGGCTGCCGGGAGCCCCCAGCGGCTGCGGGGTCCGGCCCAGGTGAGGCTGGCACCGTCTCTGTGCTTTTCCCGGGCCACAGGTTAGACTTTGCGATCAGATTTTAGCAGTTTGGCTTCGCTACGCAGTGTCTCTCTGGGGTAGTTTTCTCCGGCCAATCTCATTATTTTTTTTTTTCAAGTGTTACACTTTAATAAAAGCACTGTAATTTCTATTATATTAGGTAATACATAAAAAAAATTTTAATGGATTTAAACTACTGGTTCTTACACACACGATACATCAGAGTCACTCAGAAGGTTTTAAGGCCAGGTCTCACTCTTGGAGAAGGCTGTGACAGGGGTCAGGACCTGGGTATTTTTCAAAAGCTTTCCAGGCAGCTCCGATGTTTCCTCCTGGGCAAGTCACTGACTTTAGGTTGACTGGGGCACTTTGCGTTTTTGGCCCAATTTTGGGGGGGTACGAGAAGCTTTTTTTGCAGATTTATTAGCTGTAGTGAAGAATTTGGCCTCTGGCTTTTTGGGCATCTGTTTTGGGTCTTTTTCCCCCAAAGGAGAGTTTCTTTGCTTTTCCACTTCCTCTTTGACTCGGGGCTTCTTCCCTGGGCCTTTACCTGGGGTCCTGGGCTCTGGTGCTTTCGGCATCTCCAAAGCTGGACAGGCCTTTCTCTTCTTCCCACGAGGTGGGTTGGAACCCGGACTCTTTACTGGAGACTTCTCTCCTGTGGCCTGTTTTTGCACCTCTACTTTTCCTTTGGCAGGAGTTTCTCCTATTGGGACCAGGAATGGAATTTTTTCTTCAGATTCAACTGGCACTGTATTTTGGGCTTTTGTTTTGCAGGTCTCTTTCTTCTCAGGCTGAGGGGTCTCTTTCTTCTGGGGTCCAAGGCCCTTCACTGGAGAACCACAAGTTTTTGGGGCCATATCCTCTGTAGGTAGGGCTGATGTAGACTTTCTGCCCTGTTTCGAAGGCTTTCTGTTTCTTTTCCTTTTGTTTCTTTTTATGTTCTTTTTGTTTTTGTAATTTCTTTGCTTCTTGTTTCTTCAGACTAGAAATGTTCACTCCTTTAGCTTCATCCCAACTGCTGACAAATGAAGAAAAGATAGGAAGGGCAACTGATCTCTCAGTTTTCACGTACAAGAGTGTCACACTCTCCCACTTCTCTGGCAATTTCTGTGAAAGCTTTTCCATGACAGCAACAATGTTTTCGATGAGGTGCTGAACCTGCATTCCAGTGTGACCAACGCGGATAGTGCTGCAAGAACCACTTTTAGAGATGTTTAAGACAGTCCCACCTATTGATGTGTTGATCTCTTTGGAAAGATTCTTGGCTTTAAGAATTACAGGTATTGGAACTTTCTCTTATAGAAATGTCTTCCAAGGTGTGAGGGTAAGAGCCGTCGGATTCTTGCATCAGAAAGGAACAAGTTGAAACTACCCAGGAGGCGGAGCTTGGCCTCATAGACTTTATACTCCGTTTTTTAAAGTTCGGAGGGGGATAATCTGAGAAATGGTTTTTATTCCATGCTTTTTTAGAAGCTTCTTATAAAATCGTTCCGTCTTTTCAGGAGTTACCTTGGGTTCGTCCTTAGTAAATAAACAAGACATCTGCTAAATCTGACCGAATACCATGAGGCAAGGACAATCTGACCCTCAGTTCTTTACTTGGGGTTTTCCACAGTACCACCATTAAAAAGAAATTTTCATTCTCATTTAAAAGCAATCCATTCGCGTTTTTCCTGGACTTGGAATGTGTCCACAGAGCTCCCACTGCCTTTTTGGCCTGTTTTTTATCCAGCTGCCCCCCGGCGGCCGGGCTGCTGCGGTCCAGGCTGGGGTTGCGGCGGAGGCTGCGGGTGGGGATGAAGCGGAGCCCTCCTTTTTTCCCCTCCGATCTCATTATTTTGATGTAGTGTTTTACTCTCCCGTGGTACCTCTGGCAGTCTCTTCTTAGGGCCCAAGAATGACTCAACCACACGTAATGATCATAAAGTTAACTACCAGATCAAAAAGCATCCGTCTAAACCTGGTTTCAACACTCGGTGATACTCGGAGACTTGTTAACATCAGGAGAGTTTATTTGCCTCAGGAGACTTTATTTGCTTCAGGTCATCTGTGTGAGCTGCTTGGCAACAGGCAGCTTTTTTTCTGTGACGGCTTAAAAGATTCACGTACATGGAAAATAGCACAGACAGCAGCCCGCGGTGTTACTCCTTTAACAGGTCATCTTACAGCTTTTACAGATTACAAGGACATTTTTTTTTTTTTAATTCTTTGTTTTCTTCCCTCGCTGACTCTCCTGCCTTCTCTATATGCAGTCCCAGATACTTTCCACTCTTCTTAAGGTTCCAATTATCTGAGCACACAGGCCTGCCTGTCATCAGCTCAAGTAGCTCCCTTCCAGTCTGGCACCACTTCCTAGCGTGCCTCTCTCCAACTTGACATCTTTCTTTCTTGTTCCTGGGGGTGAAGAACCTTTCTCTTTCCATGAGTTTTCTTGAATTAGTCCCTTTAGGAATGGAGTCCATCGTGTTAACTTCAAGTGGTATCTAGCCACATACTCTTTCAATTTGGTTTCAAAATAACAAAACCTTGCCAAGGTTTACAGTGGCAAGTACACGAAACAGTTTGTTCTTGTATTATTATTTATTAAATATTGTACTATTACTTTGTATTACAACTGTAAGCCTACTTTTGCCCATCCCTGTATGCTTTATTTCCCCTGCAAAACAAACCTTATTTCCCTTGACCTGCTGCCTTTTATGTACGGCCCCGCTCATTTCTCCTCTTCTCCACAACTTCTTCGTAGAAAACTTTACATTTGCTGCCCCTTCTCTCTCATCTCCCCCTCATGGTCCAGTCTGTTGTGGTGTGGCTTCCACTTTTTCCACTTTATTTAACTGCTAGGCTACCAGTGACCATCCAATGACCAAAGACAAAAGCTGCTACTTCTTCAGCCTACTTACTTGATATTATTGACTTTTCACTCCCTGGGACTCTCTTCTCACTTGCTCCTGTGCCTTCTTGTTTTCTTCTTTCATGTTCTTGCTCTGTCTTCTTCCGCCTGCCTTCTTCTGGCATTTGTCTTTTCCTCCCCTGCCCCCCAAGTTTAGATGTTCTCCAAAGCCCTCTTATTTCTCAGACATAAATGCAGGTCCAGACATTCTCTTCCTTCGTGGTTTCAACCAGATGCTGAAATTTCAGGTATCACCTCTGTTAAATGATCTCTCTCCTTAGTTACAGACTCAAATTTCCAACTCCCCATTTAGTGCCTCAGAAATCTCGAACTGAAGATGACAGAAAACAAACTCATGGTCATCTCCTCACTCCCTCAACCCACTCCTCCGGTGTTCCCTCTCATATGGAGAGCATCAGTCACCTTCTCCTCTTCCCTCCTTGTCATCCCTTCCCTCTAACTGGACAGGAGGCTCTGCTGAATTTGCTTGCAATGTCTCCCACATGACTCTTCCTTACATTTCTACTGCCCGTGACCAGTTCTCCCTCACTTCTTTTTGGGGCGGTAAGCATCATGTCCTAACTGCAATTCTTATCTTCAAGCCCATCATTCGTGCTGCTGTCAGAATATTATCCTAAATATGCCTGATCCTATCATTTTCCTACCCAGAGGCTTCTGCTTTGCCTATGGAATAAAGTTGGGATGCGTAATTTTAACCTGGCATTTCAACCTCCAGCCTGCCTTTCAAGCCCTGCCTCCCCAGAGGATAGTCCCATGGGTTTCCACGCTGGCTGTGCTTTCGTACTACCTGGGAAGCAATTTCTGGGAAGGAGACCGGGGTATTAGCATTTTAAAAAGCTCTCCCTAAAACTTTTAAAAATATATATTTTAAAGATTTTCTACAGAGAGGAAGAGAGAGGGATAGAGAGCTAGAAACATTGATGAGAGAAAATCATCCATCAGCTGCCTCTTGCACACCTCCTACTGGGGATGTGCCTGCAACCAAGGTACATGCCCTTGACCGGAATTGAACCAGGGACTTTTCAGTCTGCAGTCTGAAGCTCTATCCACTGAGCCAAACCGGTTTCAGCTAAAGTTGTTTTTTTTTTTTAAGTCCTCATTTGAGGATATGTTTATTGATTTTTAGAGAGAGAGAAACATTGATGTAAGAGAAACATTGAAAGGTTGCCTCCCACACGGGGCCGAACCCACAACCTAGTTATTTGCCCTGATCAAGAACTGAACCCACAACCATTTTGGTGTATGGGACAACACTCCCACCCGCTGAGTCTTCTCCTGAAGGCTTAATGTGCAGCTAGGACTGAGAAACCCTAGCATAGTCACACCTGACTACCTGCACTATCTTACCTCAGTGGTACTTCCTAGCCTCCACTCCACATCCTGGGAAGCAGTAAAGCATAGCATGTATGGGAGTATACTTAGACTCCTTAGAAGTAAATCCCAGCTCCACCACTTACTGGTTGTGGTTGGATAATATGCTGTTTCCTCCAAGAATGTTTTCCCACTCCTCTTTGTCAGAACGAATCTCTTTGCTCCTTTGTGCTCTCGTGATATTTTTTTTGTTCTTGTTCTAGCACAGGGCGGGCTCCTGACAAGCTCTTGATGGATGTCCATGGAACTGAATTAGCATGTTGTGCACTGCATTGTCATTATTTGTATGCATATTTGTTCCTTACACTGAATTTCAAAATTCTTTGAGGACAATGATTTTATATCATTTATCTTTTTTAAAATATATTTTTATTGATTTCAGAGAAGAAGGGAGAGGAAGAGATAGAAACATCAATGATGAAAGAGAATCATTGATCGGTTGCCTCCTGCACACCCCACCACTGAGGATCGAGCCCAAAACCCAGGCATGCGCCTCTGACCGGAATGGAACCCAGGACCCTTCATTCCATAGGCTTATGCTGTATCCACTGAGCCAAACCAGCCAGGGCTATATCATTTATCTTGGTATATTCAACAGTGTCCTATACATAGCAGACACTCAATTGGTTTTTAATTCTAGAGAAACTAGCCTTTTAAATGAGTCTTAAAGAAACATCAGCCAGGTACTCTTTAGCATTATTTTCAAATATTACCAAGCATAACATTCAATTCCATTTCCCTCCCCAATGCTAGCACTGAGGTTATGTGACCCTCCAGGATTCAGAGCCTCACTTTGTAGTGGGGAACTAATGAAATGATTGATACCCACGACTTCCAAGGCAAGTCTGTCTCTCCTTGCCAAATCTGCCAACACCGCATACTCACACATGGAGTTTCGTGTCATGACGAGATGTTATGTACACAAACAACCCAAAGACAGACTCTGGTCAGCAGTTTTCAGTATGACATAACCACCATAGGACCTCCATACATTTATCTCCCCTCCTCCCGGATCCAGGCTTAGGCAGAACTTAACACTGAGAACTGAAAGAAAAAGTCCAGGCAGAAAGGTTGCAAGTGTCCTCTTCAATTTATTCGTGATGTTTAATGTTGATCGTCCGTCTCCATCTCCAGAACGTAAGCTCCTCCAGGAATCCTTTTTGTTCACTGGAGTATGTCAACCACTGCCTAAGACTGTGCCTGACACACAGAGGCTCTCAGTAAATGTTTAATGAATGAATTTATCTTGTGTTTCTTCGTATTTCTCCCCACGAGAAAACGGATGCAGGTGGGAAGAGATCAACCAAAGAACTTGTCTGCATGTATGCACAATCCATGGGCACAGACATAGGGTGGTGAAGGCCTGGGGTGGGGGATTATGAGGTTTTTGGGTGGGGTGGGGGAGGGCTAGAAGGAGTCAATGGCGGGGGTGGGGGACATATGTAATACTTTCAACAATAAAGATTTTAAAAATAATTTTTTTAAAAAAGAGAAAGGGTGAAGGTGAGGTCTACGGAATCTGAGCTGGACACCCTGGAGAGCGCTCCTTTTGAAGCAACCATTGCTGTTGGGAACTTTATTATAATTTACATAATCTTTAATACCTAGTGTTGACAGTAGCCGTTTTCTGAAAAGCCGGGAGAATTACATTAAAATGTCACTCCTGCCGAAACCGGTTTGGCTCAGTGGAGAGAGCATCGGCCTGCGGACTGAAAGGTCCCGGGTTGGATTCCAGTCAAGGGCATGTGTCTTGGTTGCGGGCACATCCCCGGTAGGGGATGTGCAAGAGGCGGCTGATCAATGATTCTCTCTCATCGATGTTTCTAACTCTCTATCCCTCTCTCTTCCTCTCTGTAAAAAATAATAAAATATATTAAAAAAAAAAAAAAAAAAAGGCCCCCCTCAGGACAAATCCTCCCAGCCCAAGGCTACAGAGCTGTCCCTGACAACCGGTCCCCAAGTCCCACCCTCTGGGCGGGCTCTGGGCCGAGCGCGCCGTCCCTGATTGGTCATCAGACGTGACGGGATGCGAAGGAAGAGCTGCGTTCTGAGCTTCCGGAGCGGCGGTTAGCGGCGCGGGGAGCCGTTGGCGTGGTGGTCGGTGGTTGCCGATACCGGGCCGGCCTCCGGGCGGGAGGGCCGAGGGGGTGAGCCCAGGCCGGGGGTGCCCCTCAGCCCCGTTAGCCTTAGATGTTAGTGGAAGAGGATTCTGCGGCGTGTGGAAGCGAGGTCCGTGGGAAGCGGGCGGGATGGGGAGGAGGGATGGGGAGGGAGCGGGACGGTGTGGGGAGGGAATGGGACACGAAGGTAATTGTCCCCCGAGAGGCCTCCGTGGGCAGCTGCGACCCCAACTCCCTTGCCCAGGTGCCTTCCTGTTCCTTCGCTCGCCCTCGCTTTCGCGTATCCTCTTACATACCCTGAAGCTGGGGGACCTTAGGTCCGGGAGGGTCGCCGCCCCGGATTGGGGGTTCTGGTATAGGATATTGAGCCCTGTCTGCTTCTCTGTTCTTCTGATGCCCCACAGGGTTGAGCATGAACATGGCAGAAGGGGACACACTGATATCAATGGATTATGAGGTTTTTGGGAAGGTGCAAGGGGTGTTCTTCCGCAAGTACACTCAGGTAGGTGGTCCGCGGGATCCGGGATGTGCCTGGGTGCGTTCCTGGCCAAGTGCGGTGGGAGCAGCCGGCTGTTTAGCAGCCCCACGTCAAAGGGGGTTTGTAGAGCCGAGGGATGAGCATGCTTTGCAGTGGGCAAAATATAATACAATACAGATGGCAGATTTATCTGCTGTTGTTATTTTTTAATCCTCAACCGAGGACATTTCCCCACTGATTTTTAGACAGAATGGGAGAGAGAGGGACAGAGAGAAATATCAATGTGAGAGAAGCACATCTATGGTTGTCTCCTGTATGCACCCCAACCAGGAGCCTGCAACCCACCCAGGTACCTGCCCTTGACCAGAATTGAACCCGGGACCCTTGGGTCTGCAGGCCCACAGCCAAACCAGCTAGGCCAGTGGTTGGCAAACTCATTAGTCAACCGAGTCAAATATCAACAGTACGACAACTGAAATTTTTTTTGAGAGCCAAATTTTTTAAACTTCTTCTAATCCACTTCTTCAAAAATAGTGGTATTTTGTGGCAGAGCATAGTCTAGGGGCCAAAGAGCCGCATGTGGCTTGCAAGTCGCAGTTTTCCGGCTAGGGCAATCTGCTGTTATTCTAATTTTTCTAACAGTGGTACTTTCTAACTAGGCACATATTAACGAGCTGCTCTCTTCCAAAGGGGGTTAGAAGGCTTCCCCAGTTCTGTTTCAGCATCATCAAACCAATCACAATTCTTATAGGAAAGCTAACGTTAATAAAGGAGATGGCATTTAGATGAACGCATGAGATTTATGTAATTTACTAGAGGCCCTATGCACAGAATTCTTGCAAGAGCCACTGTTTGGCCATTTGGTCAATTTGCATATTATTATAGGTGTAATAGCATCTTCTGTAGCTGCTGCATTTTCTTTAGACCTCTCTTACTCCTTCAACCTTTCCCCATTCTCTCAATTGTACTCATTTTGTCTTTAAAGAAGAATCACCTTTTCTAGCTGAAGCTTTTCTAATGAAAATACTTAATCCATTCCAGGGTAAGTAACAGTAACCCTGAACATGGAGTCTGGTATTCCTACTGGAGTACTAGGGAGTAATTGAAGGGATGAGCAAACTACTGACAGCTTCTACCTCTGCCTTACGGTCATTAATCTTCCCTTAACATGCAGACAGAAATGCAATCTCAATTTCCCTTCTGTCTTCTGTAGGGGTTATCAGGCTATTGCCTACCCAGGGTATCTCCAGCCCCAAAGATAATGAGTTAAGACTGTAGAACTGCTGAGACCAGTTTGGCTCAGTGGATAGAGTGTCAGTCTGCAGCCAAGGGGTCCCAGGTTCGATTCCGGTCAAGGGCATGTACCTTGGTTGCAGGCACATTCTTGGTAGGGGGTGTGCAGGAGGCAGCTGGTCCATGTTTCTCTCTCATCGATGTTTCTAGCTCTTTATCCCTCTCCCTTCCTCTCTGTAAAAAAATCAATAAAATATATTTAAAAAAAAAAGACTGTAGAACTTTCCAAGTGTCACATTCCAAGTGTCACATTCTTCTATATCCCTTAAATTGCTATTTATTTGACTGCAATCTATTTTGTTCATTATGCATTATATCTTTACTTTGAACATATGATTTATTGGCTACTTCAGTTCCTCATCAAACATGGTTTTGCTGTGCATAACATTATCTTTGGCTAACTCCAGCAATTTCCCACATTTACTAGGTCATTACTCTGGCATTTGGGCATACAATCATATTAACTCCATTTTCTTTTGTAATCCAATTCCTTCTATTTAGATGTATTACTTTAACAATAACTTTTATAATATCCTTAGCTTGGAAATTTTACTAAAATAAATCTACCTCTAAGCACTGGCACCTTTCCAAATAGTCAACGACTCTACAGTTTAATGACTTTAAGGGAAAAACACTAGAAAGGGTAAGAAAAGAGCAACTATTGTATAATGATTAGATGGTCTTCATAAGCTTATTCAATTTAGAAAGAAGAAAAGAAAGTGCAAAACCTAATAGTTATATAATCTCATGAAACTTTGGTTTTCAGAGGCTGATAACCAGTTGCCTTTTCTTCTCTAGGAGGATGATAGAAGGTGGGCTTTGGATGCAACATAAAGACAGTGGGTTAGCTGGAACTGGTTTGGCTCAGTGGATAGAGTGTCGGTCTGCGGACTGAAAGAAGCCCAGGTTCAATTCCGGTCAAGGGCATGTACCTTGGTTGAGGGCACATCCCCAGTAGGGAGTATGCAGGAGGCAGCTAATCGATGTTTCTCTCTCATTCCTCCTGCTTCCTCTATGTAAAAAATCAATTTTATATATATATATATATATATTTTAAAAAGTGGGTTAGACAGTTTCTCTACAGGGAGAACAATGGAATGAGTTGCCCAGGAAATTGTGAAATGCTCTCTAGTGATCTTTAAAGATATAATGGACACTTACTCATCTGGATTTGTTTAGATGTGGTCCTGATTAAAGACAAAGAGAAGGATCAGATAACTTTATGCTTTTTCTTTCTTTTTTTTTTTTTTTTAATATATTTTATTGATTTTTCACAGAGAGGAAGGGAGAGGGACAGAGAGCTAGAAACATCGATGAGAGAGATACATCGACCAGCTGCCTCCCGCACACCCCCTACCAGGGATGTGCCCGCAACCAATGTATATGCCCTTGACCGGAATCGAACCTGGGACCCTTCAGTCCGCAGACTGACGCTCTACCACTGAGCCAAACTGGTTTAGGCAACTTTATGCTTTTTCTGTTTAATATACCAAATAGATTCTTGATTAGAAGGGAAAATGTATAAGATAAATACAGCCCAGCATCCTAACAATAATTAGCCTTAGGGAGTCATTTTGGAAGCATCTGATTTTATCTTACGTCATTTATTACATAGTGAAAAATTCTGCTGGCTTGGTTTTATAGGGTAGAAGAAAGAAATGAAGTGGCCAACATTTCATATTAAAATCAGCAATGAGATTCTTCTTCTTGATCTGTTTTGACTGTTCTGGACAATATCAAATTAGTTTCAGTGGCTTGATTTTAGACCAAGATTCTGGCAAAGATTGTAGTCTTACTTTGTTTTGTTTAATCTCACTGGATTTCTCTTTCTTGTTTTTTTCTTCCCCTTAGGCTGAGAGTAAAAGGCTGGGATTGGTAGGCTGGGTCAAGAACACAGACCAGGGCACAGTGCAAGGACAACTGCAAGGTCCCATCTCTAAAGTACGTCGTATGCAGGAATGGCTTGAGACAGAAGGAAGTCCCAAATCGCACATCGACAGAGTAAACTTCCATAATGAGAAAGTCATCTTAAAGTTGGATTACTCAGATTTCCAAATTATAAAATAATGCCCTGAATTCAAATTTTCCACGAGAAACTCAGAGGTTTTGCTTTTATTGTTAATAGAGATAAAATTATTCTGAGTAATATTAGAATTTGTAAGTTATTTTAGTTTCAGATACCTGAATGTGACTGTATATAATATGTATGATGGAAGGAATGATTACAACTGTACACAATTCTAATAAAAACACATTAGAACCATCTGTAGGGCAAAATTTATTTTGGGCAAAATAAGGTATTTACTCAGTAAACATCTGTGGAAAGATATTTTGAGGTAATTTAAAGAGGTCTGAAAGAAAAAGCAGTTACTTTGAATCATTTCTTTGAATGGTTTCCATGAAGTTTTCTTCAGGAAGTTGCACACCTAATAAGAACAAATCCCACAAGTTCATCTTGTTAGCTGCTCAAATGATGTTTTGGACTAATTACTTTTAATTTTCTCAAGTTTCTGTTATTCCTTTTCCCTGGGTAAGGAATTCACAAAAATCAGGAGGCTAAATTATGTGCCTCCTCCCAATTCTTATGTTGAAGTGTTAACACCTAGTACCTCAGAATGTGAATGTATTTGGAGATAGGGTTTTTTCAGAGGTAATTAAGATTAAATGAAGTCATTAGGGTGGGCCCTAATCTATTATCCTATCTAATAAAAGAACAATATGCAAATTAACCATCACTCCACTATACCCACAGCCAATCAGAGCAAGTATGCAAATTAACCCAACCAAGATGGCTACAGCTATGGAGGGAGCAGTAGTGAGGCTTGGGTTTCCCTGGTGATGGAGGAAGCCAAGCTTTCCACACACCCTGGCAGGCCCAGGCCTCCATTCAAGGATACAAAGTTTCAATTATGAAAGATAAATTCCAACAGAAATGGCAGCAGCCACTGAACAAGCAGGAGGCTTGGCTCTGCTCCAGGCTACAAAGTTTCAATTGTAGAAGATAAACCCAGATACCAGGGTTTCTGCTTGAGTTTCCAGGGGGCATGGCCGGCCTGCAAACCACCTTAGGCCTCTCGCCCAGGCCACCCCATGACCCAAGGGAACCCCACCCTGATCCAGGACACCCTTCAGGGAAAACCAGCTGGCCCCCACCCATGCACCAGACCTCTATCCTATCTAATAAAAGAGTGGTATGCAGATTGACCATCATTCCAACACACAAGATGGCTGTCCCATGTGGTCAAAAATCCTGCCCCCATGTGGACACAAGATGGCCAGCAGGGAGGGCAATTGGGAGGGACCAGGCCTACAAGGGAGGGCATTTTTGGTTGACCAGGCCTGCAGGGGAGGGCAGTTAGGGGCAAACAGGCTGGCAGGGGAGTGGTTACAGTGTTATCAGGCTGGCAGGCAGAAGCAGTTAGGGGCAATCAGGAAGGCAGGCAGGCGAGCAGTTGGGAGCCAGCAGTCCTACACTGTGAGAGGGATGTCCAATTGCCTGTTTAGGCCCAATTCCTGTAGTTGGACATCCTTCACAGGGTCCCAGATTAGAGAGGGTGCAGGCTGGGCTGAGGGACACACCCTCCTCATGCACGAATTTCATGCACTAGGCCTCTACTATCCTTATAAGAGGAAATTTGGACACAGACATGTGCATGCACAGAATAAAGGACATGTGAAGACAGAGGGAGAAATCAGCCATCAACAAGACAAATATATGCCGGGACCGGTTTGGCTCAATGGATAGGGCGTCGGCTTGAGGAGTGAAGGGTCCCGGGTTCGATTCCGGTCAAGGGCATGTACCTTGGTTGCGGGCATATCCCCAGTACAGGGTGTGCAAGAGGCAGCTGATCGATGACTCTCTCTCATCGATGTTTCTAACTATCTCTCTCCCTTCCTCTCTGTACAAAATCAATAAAATATATTTTTTAAAAAAAGACAAATATAGAGTCCACAGAAGAAATCAACATGTCTCACAGTTTGATCACAGACTTCTAGCCTCCAGAACTGTGACAAAATAAATATCTGTAGTTTAAGCCACCCAGTCTGTGGTGGTTTATTGTGACAAACTGATATAAGCAATACTCAGGATTTTGCTTCATTAGCCCTGGAAAATCTCCTGATTGGTTTGGTATACATAGAATGCTTCCTGGGCTTGACAAATTTGTCACAAATTACAAGTTTTAAAAATATAAGGTTTTATCCAGCCAGAGTGGCTCAGTGGTGGAGCATCAACCCATGAAGTCACCGGTTTGATTCCCTGTCAGGGCACATGCCCAGTCCTAGGCTTGATCCTCAGTAGGGGGCTTACAGCAGGCAGCCTATCTGTGATTCTCTTCATTAAAGTTTCACTCCCTTTACCTTTCTCTCTCTAAAAAAAACAATAAAATATATTTTTTAAATGTATAAGGTTTCAGTGAAAATGAGAGTAAATACTGGTAATGATGCCCAAAACACCTATTTTCACCGTGTTCTTAAGAGTTCCGCTCTCATTCTGAAGCTGTGGTGTATTAGGAAAACACCCAAAAAAGGCAATGCAGGGAGTCTAGGTGTTCTGGTCCGTAAATTAAGAGAACTGAGTTAGTTTCTCAGTCTCCCCAGCTCTTAAACGCTTTCATTTGAAAAGACTCAAGGCTGTGGATTTATTCCTTCATTGAGTCCCTAACATAGGTCAGACACTGTTCTTGGCCATGGGGATACAGCAGTAAACAGACAAAATCCTTACCTTCACATGGCTTTCATTCTAGGGAGAGAAGACAGTGAGCAAATAATACATTGAATCAAATGGTAGGGCGTGCAAAGGAGAAACGGGAAAGAGGAAACAAGAACAAAAGTAAAAATGACTAGAAACGGTGTTTCATGCCATGCTAAAAGGGGATAAGGATTGGGAATTCGGGAGCACCAGTGTGAAAAGGCCTGGTGCGGGGAGGAGAGGAGGGGGAAGACTCAAAGCGTGCGCGTGCGCACTGAAGTG
Source organism: Pipistrellus kuhlii (assembly GCF_014108245.1). Lineage (NCBI taxonomy): Eukaryota > Metazoa > Chordata > Mammalia > Chiroptera > Vespertilionidae > Pipistrellus > Pipistrellus kuhlii. The sequence continues at coordinate 11,671,800 of NW_023425404.1, forward strand.
TCTGGAGGCAGGGACTTCTCGGCGAATCTCCGAAGCGCATGCTCCCGGCTCGCACGTGCACGAGCCTCGCGAGCCAATGCGCGCACAGCCGGCATCCGAGGCGGTTGGTATCTCGAGTTGGTAAAGGGTGATTTGAGATGACTTGGGGAAAGCACGCGACGAAAGGATGGTTCCGGGAGCTCTTCTAGCACCAGGAGGGCCGTGACGTCCCCGCGGGCAAGCGCTCGGAGCCGGCTGCGCCGGGGCTTCCGGAGGCCCCTGCCTCCGGCCCCCCTTCGCCGCAGCGCGCACACCGGGGCCGCCTGAGCTTAGTCAGGGGCGGGGTCGGGGCGGGGCCGGGCGGAGGCTGAGCCTGGAGGGAGGGGCCGGGCGGAGGCTGAGCCTGGAGGGAGGGGCCTGCGGCCGCGGTCCCGCCCCTCAGAGCTTTGCGTTGCCATAGAAATAATCAGAGCTGCACTTCCAGGTCGGATTTTCCCTGGGTTTGAAAATCCAGCCCTTCCACCTGAGAGAGGTCTAGACTATGCTGCGCTCTTACCTATAGAGAAGAACCAGGACCTTTAATTGCACCATAATCTTAAATTTTTCTTTTTTTACTGGGAGAAATTTAAAAAACCCAGGTTAGACAGCCCCCTACCATCATTGTTATTTCCGAGGTAGTTTGTAGCCATTGTAAAGGCTTATAATGAAAAAGAATTTTCCTGCCTTATCCTTTCCCATTTCCAGTCTCTTTCCCTTGAGGTCACCTATACTTAACTATAATAATAATAATAATAATAATAATAAAATAGTAATTATTATTAATAATAATATCTTAATCCCATCTTTTCTTCATACAGTAATTTGTCTTTATTTCCTCCTGTTCTTTCACCTTCTTATTACAGTGTCGTTAGTACTTTATTATGAGTTTTTTCTAAAAGTCATGGTTATTGTGTAATGTATAAATGTTATGAAACTTGCTTGGACTTTTGTGTGTGAATAATTTCTAGCTAATGTTAGTGGAATTTGGGCATCTGTTTTTGGTAAAGTGATTAGAATTTTGAACACTATCTTCATAGGTCAACTTCAAATGTGATTATGATTTCACTTTGGGGCATGTGGGATTTAGACGGGGTCAGTGAAAATTATGAAATTATCAGAGCTGCTTTGGATGTTAATTTAAGTCCATTGCATCAAACCTGAGCTGTGTGATCTGCCTAGAGGTCAGAGCTGTCATTTGTTTTGTTTTGTTTTGTTTTATAATGTGGTTTAATAAGAAATTTCATTTACATCAAATGGCATTTTTTATAATGCCTCAGGAAAATGGGTAATGCCGCGTAACCCTGAAGCTTTCATCTGTGTATGTTTTTGTTTTTATTTTTCTCCCAAAGGCAATTTATTTACAGTCACAAAAGGAAACCCTTGTCTGGCATTCTCACCAGCTTTCTACCTGCCATGATCAAGTGCTTGTCAGCGGAAGTGCAAGCCAAATTGCGTTCTGGTTTGGCTGTCTGCTCCTTGGGCCAGTGTGTGGAGGAGCTTGCCCTCAACAGTATTGACGCTGAAGCAAAATGTGTGGCTACGAGGCTGAACATGGAAACCTTCCAAATCCAAGTGATCGACAACGGGTTTGGGATGGGGAGGGATGACGTGGACAAGGTAGGAAACCGTTATTTCACTAGTAAATGCAGCTCCGTACGGGACTTGGAGAACCCAAGGTTTTATGGTTTCCGAGGGGAGGCCTTGGCCAGTATAGCTGACATGGCCAGTGCTGTGGAAATCTCATCCAAGAAAAGCGGGGCAATGAAAACCTTTGTGAAACTGTTTCAGAATGGAAAAGCCCTGAGTGCCTTAGAAGCTGACTTGACCAGACCAAGTGCTGGGACCACAGTGACGGTATATAACCTATTTTATCAGTTACCTGTAAGGAGGAAATGCATGGATCCTAGACTGGAGTTTGGGCAGGTTAGGCAGAGGATAGAAGCTCTCTCACTCATGCACCCTTCCATTTCTTTCTCTTTGAGAAATGATGTTTCTGGTTCTATGGTGCTTCAGCTCCCTAAAACCAAAGACATATGTTCCCGATTTTGTCAAATTTATGGACTAGGTAAGTCCCAAAAGTTAAGAGAAATAAATTTTAAATATAAGGAGTTTGAACTTAGTGGCTATATCAGCTCTGACGCCCATTACAATAAGAATATGCAGTTTTTGTTTGTGAACAAAAGGCTAGTTTTAAGGACGAAGTTGCATAAACTCATTGACTTTTTATTAAGGAAAGAAAGTATTATATGCAAGCCAAAGAGTGGCTCTGCCAGTAGGCAAATGAATTCAAGTCCTCGGCACCGGTCTCACCCAGAGCTCCATGGGATATATGTAATCAATATACAGTGCCAATTCTGTGAATATGATGTGTGTATGGAGCCAGCAAAAACTCTGATTGAGTTTCAGAACTGGGATACTGTTTTGGTTTGCATTCAAGAAGGAATGAAGATGTTCTTAAAGAAAGAAAAATTATTTGTGGAATTGTCAGGTGAAGACATCAAGGAATTTAGTGAAGATAATGATTTTACTTTATTTAGTGCTACTTTTCAGAAGCATGTGTCTTCTGATGAGAAGTGTGACAAAGTCAGTTTCCAAGAAGCATGTAATAATATTTTGGATTCCTATGAAATGTTTAATTTGCAATCAAAAGCTGTAAAAAGAAAAGCTACAGAAAGCATAAATATACCAAATTCTAGGAATTCAGAAGCTATCCGAAAAAAGACAAATGATTCATTTCTGTATACTTATGAATCTGATGGTCCAGGTTCTAGCAAAATGACAGAGTCAACTTTACAAAACAAAGATAGCTCTTGCTCAGAATCAAGGGTCTTAGAACAAGAGAGACCTGAAGCATCAGAATCAGGAGAAAATGAGAAACATAAAAAATCTTGCCTGGAACTTAACTCTTTAGAAAATCCATGTGGAACCAGTTCAGAAATGCCTGCAAGCCCTTTTCAGACATTAGATCACTTTGAGGAGAGCGGAGATCTAGAAATACAGAAAGCAAGTGCTACTGTTAATGACATGGCTGCTGACATTCTGAAAAATAATAGAATTCAGACTCAACTAGAGACATTTAAAGGTGCTACTGAGACGGGCTGCCAACCTCTGCCTTCTGAGACAACATTACTGAGAGCACGTGGTGCTCAGGGGGAGGAAGAGAAAAGAAAAAAAGAACCTAGTAATTGTGGAAGAAATGTTTTTAGTTATGGACAAATTAAATTATGTTCCACTGGCTTTATAACTCATGTGGTACAAAATGAGCAAACTGAAACAGAACATTTATTTAAAAATTGTGTTCGACCTGGTCCTGTGAGTGCCAAAGAAACACTTGGAAGTAGAACACACCATTCAGTTGAGACTCCAGATTTAACTAGCACTTTAAGTACAGAATTTGCTCAATTGTCCAACAAAAAATTGTGCAGAACAAATATAAGTTCTAGGCTAGAGAACAAACCTTTACCAACTTACAAAAATTTTGCTATTTTGCAGGATGGTAATAGAAAGTCACACACAGGTGGCTTATTACTTGACACATCTTCTTTCTCTTGGTGTAGGCATGTTTCAAATGATAGTAAGAAAAAAGATAAGTTGATTGGTTTATCCAGACCCGTAGCTCCTAAGAAGCTAAGCTTAAATTCACAACTAGGATCTTTAGAGAAGTTTAAAAGACAGTATGGGAAGGTTACAAATCCTCTGAATACAGAAGTGGAGGCAAATAATAATTTTGAAATCACTACCAATCTCAGTCCTCAAGTTGAACCTGACATTTCATGTAGAGACAAAAACCATGGAGACAACTCTGATATGTGTAAAATCACTACTATGAAACCTCATGATTCAAATAGTAGTTGTCAACCTATAAGTCACATCCTTTATTCGGAAAACTTTCCATTTTCTAAGGAAGAAGACTGTTTAGAACAACAGATGCCTTGCTCAAGAGAAAGTCCTGTAACCCTAAAGGATCTATGTCATTTGAACAGGAAACCTTTGGATATTGAGAAATCACCTGAATCACTAGCCTCTAAATTATCCAAAATGAAAGGTTCTGAAAGAGAGACTCAAATAATGGAGATGAGTAATTTTTTTGAACATCCACAATCAGATTCCAGTAGAAAAGACAGTGACTTATGCAGTGGGTTAGCCCTAGATTCTTGTATGTTATTTAAAAATGAGTATAAAAACACAGAGAGTATCATCATCCCAATGCCAGACTCTATCACACAGGATAATTCCTTCAATAAAGACAGTGAAGCATATTCTAACGATACAACAGAGAGCTCGGTGATACCAGTAACAAGCTTGGTAATACAGTCTAATAGCTCTGCACTTAGTAAAGATTTAGATGTTCTTACAGTTTCACCACAACAGATGGGAAGTCCTAACTCTCCCAGTAGAATGTTAATGAGTCACAAAGACGATTCCACAGCCAACCCAAATGGAACTTGTTTTCAGAGTGAGGAATCTATAGCGTCTTGTTCTGAAAATGAAGAGTCAAACACACGTTCTTTGGATTGGCAACAGCATTTTGATGTAGCCCTGGGAAGAATGGTTTACATAAACAAAATAACTGGACTTAGCACATTCATTGCTCCTACTGAGGACATTCGGGCTGCCTGTACTAAGGACCTGACAACTGTGGCTGTGGATGTCATACTTGAGAATGGTAAGTATAATATAGTGTTCATGGCATGAAATGCTTTTGAAGGTTGTCTCAGCAGATGGAACATTTTAAACTTTAATTATAAAACATGTTTTATGGTATATGAAGATTCTCTTGGTCCAATACTATTTAAACCTAGAAATACAATGAAAGCCTTATAGAATGGAAGTGTACATATATGTATCTATGGGTATGTATATGTGTAAGAGGGTGAGACAGTTTTAAAATATGTATATTTTATTGATTTTTTTACAGAGAGGAATTGAGAGGGACAGAGAGTTAGAAACGTCGATGAGAAAGAAACACCGACCAGCTGCCTCCTGCACACTCCCCACTGGGGATGTGCCCGAAACCAAGGTACATGCCCTTGACCGGAATCGAACCTGGGACCTTTCAGTTCGCAGGCCGACGCTCTATCCACTGAGCCAAACCGGTCCCGGCTGTGAGACAGTTTTTAATTAAATGGTATTATTAGTAGAGAAGGTCCACTGTGCTTCTCTAGTTTGCTTTCCCTTCTCTTCCAAACTCAACTTTCTAGAAATTTAAAGGCACCTGCAATGCCAGTGCTGCTCTCTGCAGCTCCCAGGTAAACAGCCAGAATGATCCTGTAATCATCCTAGGTTTTCAAGTAAAATTATGGTTCAGTACAGTAGTATACATGTTTTTGTTACTGGTTTTGGTGGAGTTTTTTGTTTGTTTGTTTTTTGTTTTAGAAAATAGGACTTGACCATAAATTTTCTGAAATCTAGGTTAAATATGTACTTTCATAAATATACTTTTCAAATGTACTCCATTATAATGCATGTGTTAATCCGCTTGACCTGTTTATTGTGTAAGTAGCTATTATCAGGCTTTAGATCATACCACAGGGCTACATCAGCGCCTAGACTAGGACTCTGAGTTCTCGGGTCTAAGTCAACATTAAAAGTGATGTCGTTTTAACAGTGTGTTTAGAGCCAGATGTTGGGAGATAGTAAAGCTGATTCCCATCTGGCGATACTCTTGGTTTTGCATCAGGGGGATAAACATTAAGTGTGCATCCAAATTAAAAGTATTGAATGTTGTAAAAGAACGTAATTATATGAATGCAATTGCAAATTATAATTTATCTTTAGGATTAATAACTCTAACAGGTGGCTCTGATTTAAGATTAAGTTAGACCTTTATTTTTCAATGGTTTTTTTTTTTAAATTGTGAAAAAAATAACCACTGTAGTAACTTTCAAAGTATTAAATAGGAGAAAACTCCTTTCTTTCAATATTCTCCTGAGACTATCAGGTTGCTCTTAAAGACACATGTGTTTTTCAATCTATGTAGTTTTATGTCCCGATTTATACTGAGTGTTTATCAGAGGTAAATCTAAGGAACTGGCACCTCATCTTCCTGAAATATAACTGCTTCTGATATAGTAATAAAAAAATAACTGGATTACATTAAACTGAGATGCCTGTTGCTAAACAAAGGCAGAAATCTTGGTAGGCGGCCATACTCAACATAAGCATCTGCTCCTGTTAAATAAATCTAGATGTTTAAAAAAACATTTCAGCCTATTAACTTTCTGGATTAGCAAGTCTCGTAATGAACTTTTGAGGGTCATGTTGACCCAGAATTTCATAATGAAAATTAAAGTATTTTGGATACAGAAATGAGTTCCATTAAAAGATAGCTCCAAAGTACTCTCCATTTCTGGAAATGGCTGAGATATATATAAGGAGATTAGAACATTGTCGAACCATACATAAAAACATAAGATGAATTGTTAAGAGGTAAATTTAATAGTACAGAAGAGAGGATATATAAAAGTAATTTAAAGAAGTTATGTTAACTCTCCAAGCCCTGGCAGTATTTCTCTTTAATGTTTTTTTAACTCTGCAACTTTCAGTTCCCACTTTAATTTTTATCATTCTTAATTTATCTCTCTCCCATATTTGTCCAACAGATTTATCTTTTTGAAATAATAGTTTTTTTCTAAACGTATTTTACTGATTTTTTACAGAGAGGAAGAGAGAGGGATAGAGAGTTAGAAACATCGATGAGAGAGAATCATCCATCAGCTGCCTCTTGCACACTCCCTACTGGGGATGTGCCCTCAACCAAGGTACATGCCCTTGTCCCGAATCGAACCCAGGACCTTTCAGTCTGCAGGTCGACGCTCTATCCACTGAGCCAAAACTGTCAAATTCAGCATTGTTTCTAAAACACAAATCTGATCATCCTTTAGAAAGGAAGGTAGATTTGGAGCCAGATTTTACTGGGCTTTGGAGATAAAATTAAGAAATTTTCATTAATTTATCCATTCATTTATTGATTATTCACACAGTGCAAGGCCCTGCCACATTGTAGATTAACCGACTTTGCTTCTAGGAATTCACAGTCTATTAGAGAAGATAGCTGTCTAAATATAATTAGATGAGATAAATGTTATAATAGATACATGTTTTGGGATAAGAGACATAAATTGGGGACTTGTGAAGATTGTACTCAGTAGTGAAGGATGATAATTAAGTACCACTATATGTTTATTTTTAAAAAAAATATATTTTATTGATTTTGTACAGAGAGGAAGGGAGAGAGATAGAAAGCTAGAAACATGTGCCAGCAACCAAGGTACATGCCCTTGACCGGAATCGAACCCGGGTCTCTTCAGTCCCCAAGCTGACGCCCTATCCATTGAGCCAAACCGGTCTCGGCTAAGTACCACTATATGTTTAATACAGTGTTTCTCAACTGTGGCACTGTTGACATTTTGGACTAGATAATTCTTCGTCTGACATATTGTATAGGATATTAGCAACATTCCTAGCCTCTATCTGCTAGATGCCAGTGGTACCCCTCACCCAAGGAGTGACAACCAAAACTGTCTTAAGATATTGCCCTTGTCCCCATGCAAAACTGCCCCCACTGAGAATCAGTCATTTATTTTAGGCCCTCATTCTGTCTAGTATAGATGGATAATGGTTCTAAGCAGTCAGGTAGATTACTAAATTCATTAAGGAACTTTTGACTCTCAATCTGGTGTTTAGTAGTCTGCCTCTTTATGTCTTGATTTAGTTTGCGCAGAAAGAGATTCTATGTATCTTAATTTTTAATAGTTTATTCTTTGAGTTCAAATGTCTAGGTGTTTCTTTTTTACATTTAGGATCTCAGTACAGGTGTCATCCTTTTAGAAGCGACCTTGTTCTTCCCTTCCTTCCTAGAGCTCGGGAAGAGAGGACTGTGATGAGACAGAATAACAGAGGTAGGGGCAAGAAAAGATTGCTGGAACACCTAGTATATAATGTACCACCTAACTTTAAAAAAAAAAGCAGGGTTGTGTTATAATCAGTGTCAGCTGTGCCTTACTGAAACCAGGAATGTCCCATGGTCCCATTTAACAGCAAAACTAAGTAATTCGGTGCATGCATGTAGATCAGAAATTACTTTTCCAGACTTGAGGTCAATACTGGATAATAATGCAATCTATGGTATCTTGTGACTGAGAAATTGTTTATTTTTAAATATTGGATACAGGAAAAGCTACAGACATTTATTATTGAAGTTGTGCTCCATATTGTGATAGTTTTATATAAGCAAAACTGTTACACTACGTGGCCAGAGTATTATAATCTCTGAACACATAATGACTGGCCACTCAGTGTGTGTGTGTGTGTGTGTGTGTGTGTGTGTGTGTGTGTGTATTAGAGGCCCGGTGCATGAATTCAGAATCCAGTCTGGCCAGGAGGAGGGGACATGGGCTATTGGTCGGCCTTCCTGCTGGACAAACTCCTGGTCGAAGGGACAATTTGCATATTAGCCTTTTATTATATAGAATATCCACTGAGTGGCCAGATTATTATGTGTTCAAAGATCATAATAATCTGGCCATCAGTGTATTTTTGTAAAAAAGCTACAGACATTTATTATTTTCTTTGTTTCTAAAAATAGATAAGGTATATATTTCTTTTTCTTTTTTTAATATATTTTATTGATTTTTCACAGAGAGGAAGTGAGAGGGATAGAGAGCTAGAAACATCGATGAGAGAGAAACATCGACCAGCTGCCTCCTGTACGCCCTCTACCAGGGATGTGCCCACAGCCAATGTACATGCCCTTGACCGGAATCGAACCTGGGACCTTCCAGTCCTCAGACTGACGCTCTGTCCACTGAGCCAAACCGGTTTCGGCTATATATTTCTTTTACTAAAGAGAGCGAGGCTACTAATTTGAACCAGTTTCTTCTGGACTTGTATTCTGAAATAGCTCTTGAAAATATTTTGGAGAAAAAGCTATAATGCCAGAAGATACAGTCATCAACAGTAGTTTAAAAAGTAATTGTTCAAAAACAATTTAGAGGTACAGCAAACACTGAACCGTTGTACGATAGCATGTTGGAGCAATGTGTCTGATCTTTGGTCTTGAGACTGCATCACACCATATATGAGATGTCCTTCACCTTTTCCCCTGAGGCTCTTGACACCAAGTGTTCCTGTCCCCTTTGCAGTAGATACTGTGGATGATGCTGTAGGTAGCGGATCGCTTCAGTCTTTGTTCTCAGAATGGGACAATCCAGTATTTGCCCGTTATCCAGAGGTGGGTCTGCGCAGTTTTTCTCTGCTTGTTATTTTAAAATTAGAATTTCATTTTTTTAAAATTATCTTTATTGTTAAAAGCATTACAGATGTCCAGCCGCTCTCCCCAGTGAACCCCTTAGAATTTTATTTAAGTTGAGTATGGTTATGACTGACAGTACTAACTTGAAATTATGACTGGAAAGTGGGTATGCGTCCAAGTAACATATTTGGAAATTAAAGTAAAAGGAGGAATCAGAATTAATAACATTTGGGGGACTCAGCTTTAAGCTTGGATTAAATATATATGATCAGTGTGGGAGTAGTGAAAGTGTTTACCACTCTTAAAAACCCTGCCTTGTAGCTATGGCAGAGTATTTAGGATGGTGATAATTTATTTATCATTAAATAAAGTAGTGACTCTTTTACTGGAGGAACAGTTCATCATGTATGTTCTCCCTTCAGTGTGTTATCACAGAATGTACTTTGTGTGTATAATGAGGGTGTGGAATACATGAGCACTTAACTATTGATTCTTCAATGAAAATATCATTAAGGACTTGATTATGGAGCCTAGGCAAATTATTATTCTGAAATGTTGCTTTTTGTCAGTAATTTTGATCATAGAGTCCTTTGAATTCCTATAAGTTCTCTGAATTCAACCCACCTCTAGTAAACTCTATGAAAAATGAATGTTTTTAAGGCACTTTGAGATCTTTGGTCAAACAGTTCTACAGACATAAAAATATTTAAATTTAAATAACATTGTGCTGTGTCCTTCTAGGTCGCTGTCGATGTAAGCAGTGGTCAGGCTGAAAGCCTAGCAGTTAAAATTCACAACATCTTGTTTCCTTACCGTTTCACCAAAGACATGATTCATTCCATGCAGGTAAAAGGTTGACTTTGAAATCTCATTATTTTTACTAGTATATAAGCTCTAAGTGAGACGAACTCTTGTGAAATTGGATATATTTAATGATGTAGACCACCCGGGTCAAAGCACATGTGTTGTTGTTTTTTAATCTTACTAGTCCTGGAACTTTATCATTAGAAGAAAAAGAAAAGGACTAAAATTAATTACAAAGAAAAAGATGTCCTTAGTAGTGTGAGCAAGTTTGGAGGGAAGAATGATGATTTCAGCTTCACAGTGTCATGGTTTATATAGACTTTATGTTTTGACAATAATTTATAAGTCAACTAAGTACTGCAGAGACATTATCCTTAAATGTGCAACAATGTCCCTTTTTAAACAACCCTCCATAGTATGAGGAGTTCCATTAATAAGAGGAGCCTCTTGTCTCATCTCTAGATTGCCCTCCCTCTACACTACTCTCTGTCTCCTTGTTTTCAGGGAACAAATTAGGAGGTAGACAAATCTAGGTAAACTCCTAATCTGGCATGTTTGACCTGGTACCAGAGCAAACACTTGATCCAGAAATCAGCCCTGGGGTAGGGGTATAGATTAGGCATTGTGCGGGGAGCCTTGTCAGTACCTAGACAGAAAGGAGCCATCGAGGCCTAAAGCCACAAGTGGCTTTTTCACTTACTGCTTTAATAGACTAGCTCTTTTAAAATGCTTTTCTTTGCTTTTGTATATTTATTTTTAAATTTATTATAGCTCTATTTGTTAGCAGTCTCTGGTCATATTAATGATTCTCTGGTTATATTACCCACTAAGAAGAGTCATTCTGTTGGGAACATTTCAGGTCGAATGCTAAAGAGTTTTGTAGCGTATCCCTCTTAGATGCCTCAGTCTGGGTTCCCTTCTGTGTTCTGATCACTCTACTTCCCATTCTATTATCCTTCCTGGTCACTCCCTCAGGTTCATCAGCACCTAGCTCAGTCTTAGATATGAAAGTTATAATGCAAACTACTCTAAGTACAGTTTTGTCTCTTTCTATACAAAGAAGCCTTTATTTTTATTTATCGTTGTACCATTTATTTCAATGTATGGCAGGTTCTTCAGCAAGTGGATAACAAATTTATTGCCTGTTTAATGAGCACTAAGACTGATGAGATGGGTGAGGCAGGTAAGAATGGAGGTTAGCCTTTTATGGTTAGTTTATTTGTATAACACACACACACACACACACAATATCATTGCAATGACTTGGAAAGATTAGGGAAAACAAATCTAAATTAATATTGTTGAATGATATTTTTTTCCCTCTGATAGTTTTAAAACCCATTTAGTTTTATAAACACACACATCCATATATAAGACATACATATATAAACTATATGTTAAATTATTAAACAGTAGTTACTTTGGGAGTGAGAATGGGAGTGGGGAAAGGGGGAATTTCATGTTTTACTCTTTAAAATATTTTGTATTGTTTGACTTTCAAATAATGATTTTTGTTTTTTCAATCCTCACCCGAGGCTATTTTTCCATTGATTTTTTGTAAGAGTGGAAGAGAGAAAGACAGAAATATCGATATGAGAGAAACACATCGATTGGTTACCTTCTGCACACGTCCTGACCAATGCCTGGGCCAGGGAGGAGTCTGCAACCAAAGTACGTGCCCTTGACCAGAATTGAACCTTTGGTTTGCAGGCCTATGCTCTATCCACTGAGCCAAACCAGCTAGACTAAATAATGTTTTAATGTATTCCCGTTATAATAATGGAAAATTTAGCCTGATCTGTGTGGTTCAGTGGTTGGGCGTTAACTCATGCATTAAGAGCACACACCTGAGTTGTGGGCTTGATCCCTAGTAGGAGGCAGCGGATTAATGTCTCTTTCTCTCTCTCTATCTCTCTTTTAAAAAAAAAAAAATATATATATATATATATATATATTATTGATTTTTACAGAGAGGAAGGAAGAGGGATACAGAGCCAGAAACATCGATGAGAGAGAAACATCAACCAGCTGCCTCTTGCACATCCCCTACCGGGGATGTGCTCGCAGCCAAGGTACATGCCCTTGACTGGAATTGAACCCGGGACCTTCCAGTCCGCAGGCCGACGCTCTATCCACTGAGCCAAACCGGTTTTGGCAAATGTTTCTTTCTCACTGATATTTCTATCTCTCTAAAAATCAACATAAACGTTTTTGTTTTTTTAAAAAAGAAAGTTTATATAATGAACTATACTAGGTTTATAAAAAGTTAAATACAATCTCCTGGTGACCTGCTTTAATAAAACAATAATAGTTTGTAAGTCCTAGTAACTCATTCAAAAATATTGAGTGCTTTTGTATGTCCAGAACCGTATTAGGCCCTAGGGATACATTGTGGGGGGAAACATGCAGAAGAAGCAGATAATACAGAAATCCTATATAATAAAAGCCCAGGGACTGAACGGAATGACCAGAATGACCGGTCATGCTATGATGTGCACTGGCCACCGGGAGGTAGATGCTCAGTGCAGGAGCTTCCCTTGGTGGTCAGTGTGCTATCACAATGGGAGAGCTGCTCCACTGACCAAGATGAGCTGTTGCTCCCACTGTGAACCCCAGGAGGATGGGCAAGAACTGGGCAGCAGTCATCGTCTCCTTGCCGCAGGCTCCTCCTCCTCACTCCCTGCTGCCTTCTCTGGAAACCTTCAGGCCACCCAGTGTCCCCCACCACCACCACCACCGCGACTGGGCTCACAGAGCTGGTGGCGGCGGTGGGGGCTAGGAGGTGGGTTTGTGGCCAGTGCTATCTGTGACATGGAAAAGGGACTGAAGGGGGTAAGGATGAGAAAATGCTTTTTCCTTAAATATATTTTTATTGATTTCAGAGAGGAAGGGGAGAGAGAGATAGAAACATCAATGATAAGAGAGAATCATTGATTGGCTGCACATCTCACACTGGGGATCAAGCCTGCAACCCAGGCATGTGCCCTGACCAGGAATCAAATCGTGACTTCCTGGTTCAACACCCAACCACTGAGCCATGCCAGGCGGCTTTTTTCTCTTTTCTTTTTTAATATTTTTATTGATTTCAGAGAGGAAGGGAGAGGGAGATAGAAATAGAAACATCAATGATGAGAGAAAAAAAAAATCATTGATCAGCTGCCTCCTGCACGCCCCTACTGTGGATTGAGCCTACAGCCCAGGGAATTGAACCATGATCTCCTGGTTCAAAGGTCAATGTTCAACCACTGAGCTACACTGGCTGGGCTACATAATATATTTTCCTAAATCAAAATGTTTTGTCCTAGCTGGTTTGGCTCATTGGTAGAGCATTGGCTTGTGGACTGAAGGGTTCTGGGTTCAATTCCAGTTAAGGGCACATTCCTGGGTTGTGGGCTCAATCCCCAATAGGGGGCATGCAGGAGGCAGCCAATCAATGATTCTTTCTCATTACTGATATTTCTATCTCTCCCTCTCTTCCTCTCTGAAATTAATAAAAATATATATTTTTAAAACGTGTTTACTGTTGCTCATGAATACTGAAAGTACATACTCCTATAACTGATATTTTAATATCTGCCCATATTTTTGTAATGAAAAAATATGTTATTGTTTTAAATTATAGTGAAATTGTCATATATTGCCATTTTAATTGAACATTTCCATCTACAGTAGTTTTTCAGTTATGATACCCTAAAGAATAAAGATTCATTCATTTATTCTGTAAATAAATATTGAGTGCCTATTATGTACCTGACTGCTGTTACACCTGCTGGAAATATATACAGACAGAAATCCTTGCCCATATGCAACTTGTATTTTATTGTGTTGGAATATTAAAAATACAGCTTCCAGCATTAGTAAATTACCTTCATATATTCTGCTTCATTCAAGGAATAAAAATGGTTGTGAACGCTATTTACACTAATAAAAGAGTAAGATGCAAATTGACTATATCTTTGCAAGCCCACCAGCCAATCAGGAGTGAGTATGCAAATTAACAAAAAAGATGGCAAGTTAATTTGCATACGCAGGGCGTTCCCACTGTCCGAGCCGCTCCGGCCCTCTGGGCAGCATGGGAAGGTGGAAAAGCGACTCTGGCTGGAGTGAAGGTGGTGCCAGCAGCCAAGGGAAGGAAGGCCCTTTCTTGCACGAACATTCATGCATTGGGCCTCTGGAATAGACTATAAACCATTCACCCAGAGTCAGGTACAGGATTGATTTTTTGGGGTCACTGGCTCTTGGTAATTCACATTGGCTCTAGTTTTAAAATTTGAGGGCACTCCCTCACAATTTATTTTTTCCATTGTCTTGCCTAATACAGGATGTTCAGTATTCATCACAACCAGCTGCAACTCCTCCTATCCTCAAAGGAATTTACAATTAAACTTTTTGGGGCCTGTTCCCGTGTTTGAACATGCTGTCAGAAAAAAAATTTTTTTTTCTTTATGTTTTAAGTTCTCATGCCATGAATTTAATAGCATCATAGAAACAATTTTTAAATCTTTAGTTCAATCTAGGAACTAAATCAGGGGGAAGAAGCATTATCTGTTTTGATCAAATTCAAGAGAACTTTTATTTCAATATAATACATAACAATAAACCTCAACCCTTTGGCCAAAAGTTTTAAAACATAAGCTAAGCCCTAGCCAGTTTGGCTCAATGGATAGAGCATCAGCCTGTGGACTGAAGGATCCTAAGTTTGATTCTGGTCAAGGGCATGTACCTCAGTTGCAGGCTCCTCCCTGGCCCAGGTCTTGGTTGGGGTGTGTGCAGGAGGCAACCAATTGATGTGTTTCTCTCACATTGATATTTCTCTCTGCCTTTCCCTCTCTCTAAAAATCAACGGAAGAATATCCTCAGGTGAGGATTATGAAAAAAAATTACAAGCTAAAAAAGATCCTATCTAATAAAAGGGTAATATGCAAATTAACTATCACTCCATCACAAAGATGGTGGTGCGCATAGCCACAAGATGGAGGCACCCAGTCCTCTCAACCCTACCAGAGTCCCCCAGTCTCAGGGGTACGGGCAGCATGAGCAGCCTGGTGGAATGCTTGCTTTGTCGCTGTGGCAACGAGGCAAGCATTCTGGCCAGGCCTGGGTGCAAAACACTTGTGTTGTTGCTGTGGCAACGAGGCAAGTGTTCCATGTCCAGCCATGGATGGGCCTCTGAGCCACGGAGAGCCTCTGGGCAGGCCCTGCAGAGAGCTACTAGCACATGGATTCATGCTCAGGGCTACTAGTATAGTTTTATACTAGTAAGTGAAAATCAGTGGTCTTATCAATGAGAAAAAGATTAGTTTTGGCTTTGAGGTCAGGACATTCTGCCTCCTCTCTTGCACTTGAGCGCCTAGCAGGGGTCCTCAAACTTTTTAAAGTGGGGGCCAGATCACGGTCCCTCAGAGAGCTGGAGGGCCGGACTATATGAACTACTAATTCCTACTGTAACACCTCGGCTGCGCTCACTGCCCAAAAAACCTGGCGGGCCGGATCAGACTCCTCTGCGGGCTGCATGTGGCCCGCGGGCCGTAGTTTGAAGACGCCTGAAAGCCTTGCTACTCCAAGTCTGTAAATACCGTCATCACCTGGGAGTTCATTAGAATTGCAGAAGCTTGTGCCCGCCCCCCTAACTTACTGAATCAGAATCTGTATTTTAATAAGATCCCTAGGTGATTCATATGCCCATCAAAATTTGAGAAGCCTGATTCTAAATCAGGACAAACTGTGGCTGGTGGACCAGATCTAGCCATCACCTGTTTTTGTACAGCCAGGTCGTTAAGAATGGTTTTTAGATTATTAAGTAGTTGGAAAAAAGACAATATTTCTTTTCTTTAAAAAAATATATATTTTATTGATTTTTTTACAGAGAGGAAGAGAGAGGGATAGAGAGTTAGAAACATCAATGAGAGAGAATCATCCATCAGCTGCCTCTTGCACACCCCCTACCAGGGATGTGCTTGCAACCAACGTACATGCCCTTACCTGGAATTGAACCTGGGACCTTTCAGTCTGCAGGCCGATGCTCTATCCACTGAGCCAAACCGGTTTCGGCCAAGAATATTTCTTGATACATAAAAATTATACAGCCCAAACTGGTTTGGCTGAGTAGATAGAGTGTTGGCCAACAAAGTTTTATGGGAACACAGCTACAATATTCACGTATTATCTATGGCTGCTTTGGTTCAAATGAAAATTTGAGTAGTTGTGACAGAAAAGCCTAAAATGTCCCAAAAGCCTAAAATATTTACTCCCTGGTCCTTCATAGAAAAAATTTCTGACCTTTGATCTAAAGTGTAGTAGAATTATATTCTTTTTTTTTTTTTTTTAGAAAGTTGGGTTTTTTTTTAATTTTTTAAAATATATTTTATTGATTTTGTACAGAGAGGAAGGGAGAGAGATAGAGAGCCAGAAACATCGATGAGAGAGTCATCGATCAGCTGCCTCTTGCACACCCCTTACTGGGATATGCCCGCAACCAAGGTACATGCCCTTGACCGGAATCGAACCCGGGACCCTTCAGTCCCCAAGCCGACGCTCTATCCATTGAGCCAAACCAGTTTCGGCTAGAATTATATTCTTCATGGGTTCCAGGGTAGCTTGCAAATTAAGGTCAGCTGATCATAATAATTTATTGTTTAATGATCCTTCATTTATCAAATTTGAATTAATAAAGCAAAATCACTTATTTAAAGCTTAAAATATAGGGTTAGCATGGCTATGTGGTTCAGTGGTTGAGCATTGACCTGTGAACCAGGAGGTCTCGGTTTGATTCCTGGTCAGGGCACATGCCCAGGTTGCAGGCTTGATCCCCAGTGTGGGGCGTGAAGGAACCAGCCGATCAATGATTCTCTCTCATCATTGATGTTTCTATCTCTCTCACCCTCTTCTTTCCTCTCTGAAATAATTTTTTTAAATATATATTTTAAAAAATTTTTGTTGTAGTTATTCCCCATAATTTCATTTATTTTTAGGAAATAAGGTGTTACTACAAAGTATGTTTCTATTATGCTCATCTGTTAAGTAGTGTGAATTTTTTTTCTCCCTCAACACAACATGATTATTTTAACGTTGATCTGATAATTTGAAGCTTCAGTAATCCTTGATAATCTTCTAGGTGGAAATTTGCTAGTCTTGGTGGATCAGCATGCTGCCCATGAGCGTGTCCGTCTGGAGCAGCTTATTATTGGTAAGAATATGTTTGGGATTAGAACAGGTTTGAGACTCCAGCAAAATTAGTATGACTGAAGGAGTTTTTCAAACTGTGATTGTTGTAAGGAAAATGAATTGTATGTTTAAAAAGTTAAGCTGAGCCCGAGCATCAGCCTGTGAACTCAAGGCTCAAGGTTCAATTCTGGTCAAGGGCATGTACCTCCTTTGCAGGTTCAATCCCGGGCGAGGAGGGGGACATGTGCAGGAGGCAACCACTCAATTAATGTATGTCTCTCACATAATGTGTTCCTCTCTCTCTCTCTGTCTCTCTCTCTCTCTCTCTCTCAGAAAAAAAGAAAAGAAAAATATATTCAGATGAGCATTAACAAAAACAAAATTTAGCTGAAGTCTTCTAGTTTGTCTTCTTTTATTACTGAAAGGATGTAATAGTTCACTTTACTAATTCAAACATGTAGATCTTACACTGTCAGATACATTTGCTGCCCAGCCAACGTGACTCAGTAGTTGAGCATCAACCTATCAAGCAGGAGGTCACAGTTTGATTCCGTTGGGGCACATGCCTGGGTTGTGGGCTCAATCCCTAGTGTGGAGCATGTAGGAGGCAGCCAATCAATGGTTCTCTGTCATCACTGATGTTTCTATTTCTTCCTCTCCCTTCCTCTCTGAAATCAATAAAAATATTTAAAATTTTTTTGTTCGTTAAAGATACATTTGCTATATATTTATCATCATCCTTAATGATTGGGTGTCTAAGGATTAGGCTACTACTTCATGTCATCCAGCACAGATATATGTCCCTCCACATGCCCATATGACCATGATAAACCTTCTTTACAGGTCACCAGGCAGAGACCACCACTACCTCAGAAGGCCCAGTCGTTTTCATTTTAAATTTTGTGTTTGAATAGGAAGTATAAACAAATAGGTTCCAGTCTGAAAGGCACAGCCGGGAATCTACTAAAGTCTTCTTTCTACCTTTGTCCCTCATCCCACCTAGTTTCTCCCCCCAGAGGCTTCTAGTACCATTCATTTGTTATGTGTCCTTCCAAAAGCAGTATGTGCTTTTAAATCTTTCCTCCCATTTTTTCTCATCATGAAGTAGTGTGTTCCCCAACAGGTAAAATATCAGGAAATCTTTACTCCTGTGGTCAATAAAAAACCTAATGTCAAAGAGTTAAGTGAGAACTAGGGAGATATTTTATTCCATGTTTGGTTTTTCTTATAAAGAACCAATTGTTGGAAAAATTTACTTGCTATAGGCCCTGGACCATTTGAGAACAGTACTGTTGACTGTCTCTTCAGAGACTGGGAAACCCTTCTGAATAAATGGGGACGCCTTCTTGAGCCATACTGTGTAGTAAACCCATTTTATTTCCTCAGTAACCACATTATTCACCTCTGTGGATTGACTATCTCCAGGAATACTGCATTGTTCATTTGAATGTAAGATTTAAGTCTTATAGTTCTTATTTTTTAAAATACTGCTAAGATGAAATAACAGCTGAGTATTTACTAGTTTTATTTTAATAATGGAAATTCAAAGCCTAAAACTACATTGAACTTAGTTCTATGCATGGTAGTAATTACATGGATGTACCTTACCATGTTCATTTTTATCTGAATCTAGAAGACTTCACTTTGTATTCTTAACCTGTTCATCTTTCTCCCAATAGATTCCTATGAGAAGCAACATCCACAAGGCTCTGGTCGGAAAAAATTACTGTCTTCCACTGTAAGTCCTCCACTAGAGATAACAGTGACAGAGGAACAAAGGAGACTCTTATGGTTAGTACCACCATGAGGATAGGATGTTGATAGTGTAAATATTCACAACAATTCTGGTGTAAGCATAGCTATTGTTCATTTTTTCACATGAGTCACCTGAAACTAAGAGAGGTTACATGACGTATTCAAGGTCATAGCAATGATTAAAAAATAAGAACTATAAGACTTAAATCTTACATTCAAATGAACAATGCAATATTCCTGGAGAGTAGGCTCTCAGATGCAGGTTTTCTGACTCCAAATGCTGTTCTTTCCACTATATCCCAGCTGTTGAGTATAGGATAGAATTTCCTGATAAATTTTTCCAGCAGTTGGCCTAGAATAATCTTACCATTTCTTGGAACAGTCAGTGTTTATGCTGTGCTGTTTCTGAAAGCAAAGTTACTGCAGTAATTGCTTCCATTCTGCTTTGCTTTGGTGCATTCTAGAGTCTTAGTTTTCATTATAATCATACTGGGAAGAAAGTAAAACACTGGGCTACAAAGAAGGGGCAAATCATAAAGTGAATCAAAAGATAGGAAGTTTTCCCACTTTTGGGGTGGCACCGATTATTGGAAATGAAAGAGAATTGTCTCTGAATTTATTTCAGCTTTGCGAATATGCCACTGCCATAAAATCTTTTCCCCTGGGTCATAATTTATATTAGAGACAGATCCATTTATTTACCTCCCGTTAGTCAAGACTTCTCAGCTCCTGGGGCTATTCATAACCTCTCTGCTTTAATGCTGATTCCAAACACTCTCAGCCCTTTTATTTGTGCCAAACTCCTTCAAGTGCCAGCGTGAGAAGTTAGCGATTGCTCAGTGAAGAATAAAAACTTAGGAACAAGACTTAGTACTAAGTTGATTCTCTCAATAGAAAAGAGGGTGAAAAAAGAAAGTTACTGTAATTCAAAAATGAAATAATAAAATTCTAAACAAATACTCATAAATGTGAGAAAACAGTAGAACTTAAAAAGTTTGAGAAAATATCAGGTATTTGGAACCAGTAGTGAAATATGAATGATTTTACAGTTGAGATTGTCTCTTTAGGTGTTACCACAAAAATCTGGAAGATCTGGGCCTTGGAATTATATTTCCAGACACCAGTGATTCTCTGGTCCTTGTAGGAAAAGTACCACTCTGTTTTGTAGAAAGAGAAGCCAATGAACTTCGAAGAGGAAGATCTACGGTGACCAAGAGTATTGTGGAGGTAAGGCAGAGTTGCAGATGTTAAATTGCTAAAGTGATAGTAACCTATTTTGTTTAGAAACGATTTTCATGTGTTATTCAGTAAGCATTTATGAAATGCTGCTGAGTGCCAGGTACTAGAGAGCGAAAGACGAATTAGCTCAAGGTGAGGAAGAAGGACATTTAAGTAATTATAACAATGACATTTGGGCAGAAGTATGTTCCAAAGTATGGCCCTGGCTGATGTGGCTCACTTAGTTGAGTATCATCCTGTGCACCAAAAGGTTGCCGGTTCTATTCCTATTCAGGGCACATGTCCAGGTTGCAACTCGATTCCCAATGTGGATGGGGAGGACATATGGGAGGCAGATGATCAATATTTCTCTATCATATCAATGTTTCTCTCCCTCCCCTCCCTTCCTGTCTCTCTAAAAATCAATTTTAAAAAATATCTTTATAAGTGCTATGGGCCCTGCTCAGGTAGTTCAGTTGATTAGAGTGTCATCTCATATGCCAAGGTTGCAGATTTGATCCCCTGTCAGGGTACATACAAGAATGAATGCATAAATAAATTGAACAAGTGGATGTTTCTCATTTGTCTCTCCCCCCCCGCCCCCCCGCCACCTTCTCTCTAGCGTCAATAAATAAAAAATGTATAAGTAAAAATAAAATAAAAAGGAAATGTCTTGCAAAACAGCAGGAGCTTGCCAAATACGGAAGAGGGGAGAAGGGCACTCTGAACAAAGGAACAGATATTAGAGATGTGATGCAGATTCTGTGTACAGGGAACTACCAATATAAATGGTTCAGTTAAGATATATATGGGGTAGTGGTGGACCAAATGAGACTAGATAGACCAAATCATAAAGGGATAGCATATTCTGCTCAGTAATTTGCACTTTATGCTATGGACAGCCAAGAAGAAGAGTGAGATACGTTATCACAGCATTTTAATATGGCTACACGTATATGTTTGGTAAAGGTCTGG
The DNA here is from genome assembly GCF_014108245.1 of Pipistrellus kuhlii. Classification (NCBI taxonomy): domain Eukaryota; kingdom Metazoa; phylum Chordata; class Mammalia; order Chiroptera; family Vespertilionidae; genus Pipistrellus; species Pipistrellus kuhlii. The sequence goes on from NW_023425404.1 coordinate 11,692,987, forward strand.
AAAGCTGCTGCTGGGATGTAGCATTGTGGGGGTTGAAGAGGACCATTACTTCTTACTTATGTTTCTTTATCTCTTTTAAAAAAGCATAATTTACTTTGACTTTATTGCCTTTTTTTCCTCCTTTTCTGTTTTCTATTAGCATTTTCTTCATTTCTTCCCCTCCTCTCCCATTGGCTTAGAAGTTAGATTTGCATATTGAATAAGGTTTAGATGAAATTTTTTTCTCCTTTTTCTTCCTAAACCACACAAAAAATCAACCATCACTCCTCTCCCATTTTCCATGTTGTTGTTGCCTATTTTAATTTTACCTTATTTTTAATCTCCCTGGTAGTCATTAATTTTAAAGTCAATATTTATTTAGATCAGTGTGGTTGGCAAACTCATTAGTCAACAGAGCCAAATATCTTCTGAGAGCCAAAATTTTTAAACTTAAACTTCTTCTAACGCCACCTCTTCAAAACAGACTCGCCCAGGCCGTGGTATTTTGTGGAAGAGCCACACTCAAGGGGCCAAAGAGCCGCATGTGGCTGGCGAGCCGCAGTTTGTTGACCACAGATTCAGACTAACCAAAATGCTTAACAGTCTTTGGTCACTGTTACTTTTTGCATCCTACTTTGTGTTAATTTTTTTTTTACTGAAGTAAATCTCTTAAAAGTTCTTTTAAGAGTCCATTAATGATAATCTGTCTTTGAAAACAACTTTATTTTGCCTTCACACTTGTATGATCGTCTAGCTAAAAACAGAATTCCATATTGTCAGTTATCCTTCAGCATTTTGAAAATATTCCATTACTTTTTTTGTGTGATGACAAGGAGATTAATGTCTAGATTACTGAGGGAATGATTTATTCCTTCAGGAGCATAATTTACACAGAGGCCACTAATCTCAACATTAAATATTAAAGAAATAAAATACTTAATTAAAAACAAAAACCAGCCGAAACCGGTTTGGCTCAGTGGTAGAGCGTCAGTCTGCCTGAAAGGTCCCAGGTTCGATTCTGGTCAAGGGCATGTACATTGGTTGCGGGCACATCCCCAGTAGGGGTGTGCAAGAGGCAGCTGGTCGATGTTTCTCTCTCATTGACGTTTCTAACTCTCTCACCCTCTCCCTTCCTCTTTGTAAAAAATCAATAAAATATATTTAAAACAAAACAAAAACAAAAAACAAAAACCAGTCTTAGCTCCAAATTCAAATAAATACAATATTCAATTACTTTTGACATTCTATTTTGCTATTAAAGACCATTGTCAATCTAATTATTATTTTGTAGGTAATTTGATTTTCTCTCTGGTTTACTTTAAGATTTTGTTTTTGGTATTCTGCACTTTCCCTATGATTTATCTTTGTATGAATTTATTTTCATTTCCTTCTTGAAATTCATCATACTTCTTCACTATGGAAAATGTACACTTATTATCATTTCAAACACTGCTTCTCCCTCATTTCTTGTCTCTGAGAAGTCCTGTGAGATGTCTACTTGACCTTATCTTTCTCTTTTTCATGTCTTTTAACTTTTCTTTCATACTTACCATTGTTTTATTTTTCTTTGATGTATTCTGGGAAATTTCCTCATCTTCTAGTGAACTAAATTTTCTTTTCACCTACTATCTAATTAGATGTTTAACTTGTCCACTGAGTTTTTTAAAATTTCAATCACTTTCTTATTTCCAAAATTTTGGTTCTTAAATCTATCAGGGTTTTTTTTCATGGTATCCCATTTTATTCATTATGGTTTCTTTCTTTCTTTTTAAAAAAATATATTTTATTGACTTTTTACAGAGAGGAAGGGAGAGAGACAGAGAGCTAGAAACATCAATGAGAGCGAAACATCGACCAGCTGCCTCTTGCACACCCCCTACCGGGGATGTGCCAGCAACCAATGTACATGCCCTTGACCAGAATCGAACCTGGGACCTTTCAGTCCACAGACCAATGCTCTACCACTGAGCCAAACCGGTTTCAGCTCTTTCTTTCTTCTTAAAAAAATATATTTTATTGACTTTTTACAGAGAGTAAGGGAGAGTTAGAAGCATTGATGAGAGAGAAACATCCATCAGCTGCCTCTTGCATGCCTCCTTCTGGGGATGTGCCTGCAACCAAGGTACATGCCCTTGACCGGAATCGAACTTGGGAACCTTTAGTCCGCAGACTGATGCTCTATCCACTAAGCCAAACCAGTTTCAGCTCATTATGGTTTTTTACTCCTTTATCTCTAGCGCTTTCTATTTGGAGTGCATGCAAATCCACATTAACTTAGTGTACCATTTTTTTTCTAGACATCTGAATTACTTTATTAAATATATAAAAATAAAAATTAGAAGATATACTTAGTGGATAAATTGTGAGATAGGTTGATATTGAAAAGATTTGAGGTAGGCAGAGCAGCTGAGAAGTTATTGCACTGGTTCAAATAGGAGAGGATGAGGATTGCATTAATCAGTGATAATTCAGAGGAGGAACATAATTTGGAAGGTAGAATCCAGAGGACCTAGTAAGCAATCCTATATAATAAAACCCTAATATGCAAATCAACCAAACAGCAGAATGACCAGTCACTATGATGCGCACTGACCACCAGGGGTAGATGCTCAATGCAGGAGCTGTTCCCTGGTGGTCAGTGCACTCCCACAGCGGGGAGTGCCGCTCAGCCAGAAGCCAGGCTCACGGCTGGTGAGCACAGCAGTGGGGATAGGAGCATCTCCCGCCTTCAGACAGTGCTAAGGACATCCCCCAAGGGCTCCCGGACTGCGAGAGGGTGCACGCTGGGCTAGGGACCCCTTCGGAGCCTGAATGCTGTGCACCAGGCCTCTAGTAGAATAGAAAAGAACAGATAAGTAATGATTCTGAGGGTTCTAACTCAGATGACTGGAAGGAGGGTGGTGCCATTGCCAGAAAAAGGAAATAGAGGAGGAGGAATACTAGTGCACCTAGGGAGTTAGAGTCTAAGGTAGGGGTGTCGAACTCAATCAGAGAAGGGGCCAAAATCTAAAATCCAGCCTAAATCGCGGGCTGAATAGTTTACTGAACAGTCATAAACTGACAATGTTAACCAGAAATGTGAATTTAAAATGAGTGGAACAATCTTTTCCTTAACAGTGCTGTTAACCAACTCACATGCTATCAAGCAAAACAGTAATATTGGTATCAAGCAAAACAGTAATATTGGAATGTACCTAAAATGCTCATTGTTTTGTTTTCTGGCTAGATGTCTGACACCGTTTTCCCCGGATCAATGAGTCAATGTTCGGTTTTATTTCTTGGGCTGTAGCAACCCGCAAAACAGCATGGAGGTTGTCATCGGTAATGCGTGATCTGTGCTTGTTTTTGTTCAGATTCATTATTGAAAACATCTGTTCACAAAGATAGGTGCTCCCGAACATGGATAGAATACGGGCAGCATGAAGTCGGAGCTCTGGCATTGAGTCAGGGGGCAGTAGAGGGTAGAAGTCCTCAATTTCAACATCCTGAAACCTTGATTTCAGGCCACTGTCAGACTGAAGCTCGATTATCTCCATCTGAAGGTGATGGGGCACATTGTTGACATCAACTGTAAAAGGATTGGCAAAGATGTCAAAGCCTGAGTGCTGTGTTCTAAAGTCAGAGAAGCGCCGCTCAAATTCACTTAGTAAACGGCTAACTTTGGTAGCCAGCCGACTGCAAGGAAAAGTATCAGAAATAGTGGTTGAGATACTCAAACAAACGGGAGAGTGGGCAAGATTGTCCTGTTCCAGTTGGGATTTCCATAGTTGAAGTTTACGCTGGAATGCTGTGATCATGTCAGACATCTTCGTGATGACTTGTTTGCGTCCCTGCAGCTTCAGATTCAGTTGGGCGAGATGCTCGCATATGTCACACATCATAGCAAAATCACATAGCCAGGCGGGATCCGACAGTTCAGGCAAGGGCTTTCCTTTACTTTCCATGAAAAGAGCAATTTGTTCTCTGAGCTCAAAAAATCTTTTGAGGACTGCACTCTTGCTCAGCCATCTTACTTCTGTGTGGTATGGCACGTCTCCATGCTCTGCACCCACCTCCTGTAAAAACTGCTGGAACTGGCGATGATTCAGGCCACGTGCCCGTATAAAGTTAATAGTTTTAATGACTGTGGTCATTATGTCATTCATGTCCAGAACTTTTCCACACATAGCCTCTTGGTGGATAATGCAATGATAAGTAATCAAGGGTGTGTGACAGTGACTTTTTTGCATTCTTTCCTTCATTAGTCCAACCAAGCCTTTCTTTTCTCCGCACATTGAAGGTGCGCCATCGGTAGTTAGCCCCACCAACTTTTCCCAGGGTAATTTAAAATTATTTATAGATTTCTCCACAGCCTCAAATATATCTCTACCAGTCGTCGTCCCATGCATGGCAGCTACATCCAAAAGTTCCTCAGTGACAGAGAGGTCGGTCTTCGTAGCACGTATAAAGATGGACAGCTGCGCTGTATCAGTGTTGTCTGTGCTTTCATCAATAGCAAGTGAAAAAGCGAGATAACTGCATGCCTGTTCGGCCAGCTGTGATGATAGATTTCCTGAAAGTTCTTGAACTCTATCTGCAATGGTGTTTCTTGACAAACTGACATTTTGAAAACTCTGTATCTGGTCTGGGCATACTTGCTCACACACTTTTAGCATGCATTGCTTCAAAAAGGCACCCTCTGAAAAACACCTTGAAGTACGGGCAATTTCTTCAGCCACTATAAAGCTTGCTTTCACTGTAGCATCATTTTTCGCTGTAGCCTTTGTAAACATTTGCTGCTGTGATTGTAGTTTGCCTTTTAGTTCTTTAACAATTTTATGCTTTTCTTCCAAAGTATATTTGCCATACTTAACATTATGTTTGGTGTCAAAATGACGACGTATATTGTACTCTTTCATCACCGACACTGTCTCATAACACAATATACACACTGGTTTGCCCTCTCTAAGCACAAACATGTATTCATTTTCCCATTTGTCATTAAATTGTCTGCCTTCACCGTCAACTTTTCTTTTCCTGGACATTTTGGGATCAATATTGGCAGTAAAAGATGTAGTTTATTGGAAATCTGTGTTAGAAGGAAAAAGTTGAAAACTGCACAGGGATAGCTTGATTTGGCAGATGGAGTGGAGAAAAAAAAAGTCAGTCAATAAATGCCTGGCTGGGTACAGATAGCAGATTCTGTTGCGATTTTTATGCCTGCACTTTATGCCAGGAACTGGCAGCTTCTGCTGTGTATTTTTTATGCCCGCACACTCACTCTCTCCTCTGCTCTGCCACCCTCACAACCACATCGGATGCCAGACTATAGGTCACGCCTCCTGAATCTTGCGTGACTTGTTATCTATGTGCATGCGTAATAGATAGCAAGTACAGCGGCCAGCGAGGCGGCTGGAGAGATCACAAGCCTCCTATGTCACCGCGCGTCATTGTGATGGAACGCAGTGGAGTGCAGTGATGACAGCGCGGTGCGGGCCACATTGCAAGGCCTGGCGGGCCGGATTTGGCCTGCAGGCCTTGTGTTTGACATGTGTGGTCTAAGGGTAGGTTTACTAGTAGATACACTGAATGTCTTCAAATGGGGATGTCCAGTAGATAGGCAGACCTGCAGACCTAGCACTTGGAAAAGAAATCTGGCTACCCATTCCTATTTGGAAGTTAACAGTATATATATACTGAGTGGCCAGATTATTATGATCTCTGAATGTATAATAATCTGATCTGGCCACTCAGTATGTGTGTGTGTGTGTGTGTGTGTGTGTGTGTGTGTGTACAGATATAATGAATTTGTGCATGGGTGGGATCTGGCCAGGCTGGCCAAGGGGAGGGGACATGGGTGGTTGGCTGGTCTGCCTGCTGGTCGAACTCCTGGTCAAGGGGACAATTTGCATATTAGCCTTTTATTATATAATATCAGAAGCTGGTAAAGGGTCTAAAGGAAGTGAGATTGTCCAGAGGAAGTATGAAGAAAAGAGCAAAGAGCTGAACATTCAGCAAATGTTTTAGCAAAGGTCTGGAAAGCTGCTGCCCAAAAGAAGAAACTGTAAAGGATCATCAAATGTATTTGGTCAGCCAGGGAGGAGGAAAATTGGGAAAAAGCCAAGGAAAGTTTTAAGCAAGAAGGAAATGGTTAACAATAGCAAGTTGGATTTGGCAGTCATGAGGACATTGGTTACCTTGTGGAATCATTTCCTGGGAGTTGGGTGAGACCGAAGACAGATTGCTATGGGTGAGGGAGTGAAGGAGGGGGAGTGGAACTAACTATACTACTCTTTCAGGAACTTTGGCAGCATACAGAAGAGAGCTTTTGGATTATGTTGATTTTACCCTTTCCAAAACCGCCCTTTGATCAGACAACTTTTGCTTTGTTTTCAGCATTGCTCTTTTCTCCCAACATAGCTTATTTTTCCAAGGCTCCTCCTCCAAATTGTCTTAAATCCAAAAGATAGGATCTGTTAGAATCTTTTGTTATTCAATCTCTAAGTATTTAACCAGAAAATTACAATAAAAACTTTTCATAAAGTGACTTCAAAGACTATTGGGTAAGGAGTTTATTTCTGATTGAAACAAACCTTATGGTTTCAGAAAATCTTGATTATGTTAAGTCAGGCTGATCAGGAGAGATTCTGTTGATGCTGGAAGAAGCTGGAATCGTTTTGGTATCTTAAAGAAAAGGTAGCTACTTGGACCCTAGCAGTTGAACGATCACCAATACATCTTCGTATACGTTCTATCCTCTAGCCTGATGAATGAGCCATTTTAATATTTAAATTATCTAGCATTAATTGAATGATTAAAATATGAAATAAACAGACAGTAAGATCTATCTTCCCCTCACCAGGCTTACAAATTGTTGTTTTACAAGCCCCAGATATACAGGCACAAGAGAGAATAGCAAAAAAGTTAGGTTTTATCTGTATCCACACTAAGCCTTGTTAGCGGGTCAGATATTATGAGATATCTTTCTGTTCAGATTTGTTTGGAAAAATGGGTGGCTTTTAAAAAAAATGTATAGTATACACAACCTAGCTGTTTATATCTTTGCTCATTTATAAGCATTTTAGACTAGAGTGTATATGGAATGGGGAGAGAATTTTCTGAGTCTGGTCTAAAAAGAAAATCTACCATGTTGTAATCTTAGGAAGCTAATTTATACATTGCCATTTCTAGGAGTAAAGAAATCCCGTGTTTTCTTATAATGAAATAATTATATGTACCAATCTCAAAACAGTTACTTCCAGAAGTTAAACAAAGTGGTAGGGTGAACTAGTGTCTGATTTAAATTTCTTTAAAGACCTTTTATAAATATTAACATCTTCAGGGATATAACTGTTAAAAAAGGCTGCCCTTGGGCAGAGATATATTAGTGAGGAGAAACTTCTCAACAAGATTCCTCAGAAAATATGCTTTTTGATCTGAGGGGAATTGTAAAAAAAAGAAAGAAAAAAAAAGCCCATGGGAACGAACATGACTACTTATGTTTACAATATCTAAGCAAGTGTTATATATACTGAGTGCACAGTTGTGTTGATAATTCTTGTATATTTATTCAGTTCCTGTGTAATATTACACTTGTTCTGGTTGAGATTATGAATACAAACAGACAGCCTCTTAGTGAGATGCCTCCCTACTATGCAGAAACAGTTGAATCATCAAGGCTACTCTCACCAGTTACATAATCTCATGAGTCGATGAGCTGTCTCTGGAGGAACTTTCAGTAGCTAATATATTCTTTATTTAATAAGAGTTCTAGTCAGTTGTCTTTTATTTCATATTTAAAATGCCTTACAATAAATAAATTGTTTGCACCTACGTGCTGTATTGCTGGAACTCTCCTTCAGGAAGCATATTTTAAAGAAGAAAATTGGAATGTTTTATAAACTATCCAAGGGCAAGTATAATGTAACAGTAGATTAATGCCTGTTTTCCTTGTTGCTTTGTAGGAATTTATTCGAGAACAAGTGGAGGTAAACTTTTCTCTTCTTTGGGGTTTCACACAAGGGCACCACACAAAAGACACCACTGTCCCATTTCCTTTCCCATTAATAAAGCCTGTGTTTATGCATTAGCTAATCCAGACCACAGGAGGCATCCAAGGGACACTGCCACTGACGGTCCAGAAGGTGTTGGCATCTCAAGCCTGCCATGGTAAGACTCAACAAACAGCGACAGCACCTCTGCATGCTGAGCACTGGTGGGGGTACAACACGTATGAAAGAATTGGAAGGTACATTTACTACCCCTCTGGGTGGGCACAATTCAGGTTAAGAAACTGAACACACTCAAACTGAACACTAGAAAACTATGTTTGCAAAGGGAAATACCAACACATAGATTTTACCGTAATGCAGATTGAATTATATGAGTGGAAGAGTAACTCCTAGAGAAGATATATTTTGAGTCAAGTTTTGAATGAACTGAGGGACATGGATTCACAGGATAGAAGGGAAAGTTTACTGCAGGGGGAGGAAACAGTCTATGCAGACCAGAGGCACAGCAAAGAGTACCAATAAATTAAACTGGTAAGAAAGAAGTCTAGAAGGTCACAACAAAACCTTTAGATTTTATACAGAAGGCATTAGAATAATCAAGGGTTCTATGATAATAATATCATATGTAGGGAAATATGATAAAACTAGAGGCCTGGTGCACAAAATTCATGCATGGGTAGGGTCCCCAGGCCTGGCTGGCGATCAGGGCCGTTCAGGGCCTTCCATCTGTTGACCAGGGCCTGCCTTCCCCGGCTGCCCGCTTGGGCCTTCCTTCGTTCCGTACCGCCCCTAGTGCACAGCATAGCAAGCGATCAAACTCCCAGGCAAACTCCTGAGAGGACACTTTGCATATTAGCCTTTTATATATACATATAGATATAGAAGGTAGATTCGGAGGAACTTACCTTAGGGGTCCTGACAGCTACAGAATCCCCTGCAACTGTCATTGACCACAAAGGGATCTCCAGTTAACTGACACCCTCCTCTGATCTCTCTCCCATCAACCTTCTCTTCACTTCCTGTCTTTTTTCGCTAAGTAACTAGTCACTCAGGAATTTGTCTCCTATAAATATCCTAACCTCCTTTTATCCTGTCTTTACTCCACAAATGTGCACCATCACCAAATTTCACCATCTCTGCCTTCAGAATGTATCTTAAAACTGTCTGATATCATCTGTCTCCACTGCTACCTCCCTCATTCTTGCCACTTGAATCCTCTTACTTAGTCTCCCCACATCCATTCTGTCTCTGCTTCAAGCTACTTTTCCCTCAGCACCCAGAGGAATCTTTTTGAAACGTCCCTGTGAGCATGTCATTCTTCTAACTAAAAGCTGTTAAGATTATTCATTGCTGTTAGGATAAACATTTTACTCCTCACCCAGGCTTGCTGGGGGCTTCACGATCGGGCCTCTGCCTCTTGTTTCCTCTCACTTTCCATCTTGCCCTTTACATTCTAGCCTCTTCCTTGGCCTCATTCTTATGTTTCTGCACCTCTGCATTTGCCCTTTCCTCCGTCTGAAATGCCTTTCAGTTCCTTCTTGTCTTTCTAAACCTAAGGTCTCAGATTAAGTGTCATTTGCCAGGGAAGCCTTCCCTGATCTCCTAAACTGGGTTTTCCTATTACATTTCTTTCATACTCTACATTTTACAAAACTTATAATTTAAGTCTATAATGTAAAATGTATTTTATATATTTATATATAAATATGTATTTTATCATTTAAGTTATTGTGTGATTACTTATTTAATGTTTATCTCACCTTTTAGACCCATTAAATCATAAACTTTATGAGGGTGAAGATCCTTTTCGCATTCACTGCCTAGCATAGCTCCTAATACAAAGTATATGCTTACAAGTATTCATTGATTAAGTTAATGTATGCGTAAAGGCAGTTCTGACAATATGCATTTAGATTAAGATTATTATGGAAATAGAAAAAAAAATAAGCAAATGAAATGGACATTGTAGAAAACAATCAGAGATCTTGGTGCTACACTGGCTATGGACAAAGGATGACCTTGACTTCATAAACATATAAGAAGTAGGCAAAAATATTGCTCTTGCCTCTTTGAGAAAAACTCTGAAAGCAAAACCTTAACCTGTTAAGGAATGCCTCCTACAGGGCTTAGAAAGACAAAGGCTTCATAGGAAAAGCTGAGAGGGAGGCCAGTCCTGAAGCCTGAGTTTCAAGCAGCATTAAAGCCCCATGAGAGAGCCTCAAACATTTTACTTTCCCCAGAGACTTGGCTCTGACCCAGGGTCAGCGTTGGTTTCCCACAATATACACCGTAACCTTCTTGTTTCTGTCTTTCGTTTAGGGGCCATTAAGTTTAATGATGGCCTGAGCTTAGAGGAGAGCTATCGCCTTATTGAAGCGCTGTCCTGGTGCCAGCTGCCGTTCCAGTGTGCTCATGGGAGACCTTCTATGCTGCCGTTGGCTGACATAGACCACTTGGAGCAGGAAAAACAGGTACAGTGATGACTAACAGAAGAGGAAGCAGAGTTTATCTGCTTTTCCTTTTTCAGATGCTATTATCCAAATGTAATGTCTTAATCCTTCCCAAAACAGGAGATTTCTGAAAATTACACATTGGAAGTTTATTTTGAATTTCAGCTTCTAGCTCAAATTCAAAATGGAGCTTAGGCGGAACTGTCAGATTATACACACGATGCCTTTGTATTTTTTAAGTTTACCACATGTACAGACTGGTGTATTCTAAACATCTGTTGCCTATTGGCTCTAGATTTGATAGGATGCAGAAATTCTGGGGTTACAGAAAGTTGGTAGAAACAGCAAATTCACTGCTGGCAAATGGAACCTAAACAGCCAGTTGCTTGGTGGCACTTGCTGGAAATGGTAGCTACCTCCAAAGACCTCTAGAGTTATGATTTGGGCATTATCAGGCCGGGGGAAGCAAGCTTAGGAGATTTCCACATCAAGCTTCGGCCCTGATTACTCAGCAGCCCAAGAACAATGATGTCGATAATACAATAAAGGCACAGTGATTAAATTACTTTTCCTGTTCTTGTTACAATCTTAAATGAAACAGAACATGAAAGTATAATAGTAATATCCATGTTGCTGCTTTCCAAAATATTACTTATACTGGAGGCCTGGTGCATGAAATTCATGGGTTGGGGGGCGAGGAGTGGGTGTGGGTTTGTCCCTTAGCCTAGCCTGCACCCTCTCTAATCTGGGACCTCTTGAGGGATATCTGACTGCCTGTGACTAGGCCAACCTGGTCGCCCCTGTCCTCCCCTGCTGGCCTGGTCCCACCCACTAACCTCCCCTGCAGGCCTGGTCCCCCCAACTCCCTTCCCCTGCCAGCCTTATCACCCCTAACTGCCCTCCCTTGCGGGCTGGTCACCCCTAACTGCCCTCCCTTGCAGGCCTGGTCACCCCTAACTGCCCTCCCTTGCAGGCCTGGTCACCCCTAACTGCCTTCCCCAGCCGGCCTGGTCACCCCTAACTGCCCTCCCCTGCAGGCCTGGTCGCCCCTAACTGCCTTCCCCAGCCGGCCTGGTCACCCCTAACTGCCCTCCCCTGCAGGCCTGGTCGCCCCTAACTGCCTTCCCCTGCTGGCCTGGTGGCCCCCAATTGCCTTCCCTTGCCGGCCTGGTCACCCCTAATAGCCCTACCTTGCCAGCCTGGTTTCCCCCAACTGCCCTCCCCTGCTGGCCTGGTGGCCCCCAATTGCCTTCCCTTGCCGGCCTGGTCACCCCTAACTGCCCTACCTTGCCAGCCTGGTTTCCCCCAACTGCCCTCCCCTGCAAGCCTGGTCACCCCCAACAGCCCTCTCCTGTAGGCCTGGTTCCCCAACTGTCCTCCCCTGCAGGCCTGGTCCTGCCCAATGTTTTTTGTGTGTTTTTTTTTAAATATATTTTATTGATTTTTTACAGAGAGGAAGGGAGAGAGATAGAGAGCTAGAAACGTCGATGAGAGAAACATTGACCAGCTGCCTCTTGCACACCCCCTATCGGGGATGTGCCCGCAACCAACATACATGCCCTTGCCCGGAATTGAACCAGTGCTCTCCACTGAGCCAAACTGGCTTCGGCTGGTCCTGCCCAATTGACCTCCCCTGCAGGCTTGGTCCCTCCCAATTGCCTTTTCTTGCAGGCCTGGTCCCTCCAAATGCTCTCCCCTGCAGGCCTAATTGCCCACCACTGCCCTCCCCTGCCAAACATCTTGTGTCCCATGGGGGTGGCCATCTTATGTGTTGGTGTCACATTCAACTAGCATATTACTCTTTTATTAGATAGACTGTTTTTAAATCCTCACATGAGTATATGTTTTTATTGATTTTAGAGAGAGGAATGGAGAGGGAGAGAGAGAGAGACATTGATGAGAGAGAGACATCCATCAGTTACCTCCTGTATGCACCAGGGGTGCCGGCCTGGTCACCCCTAACTGCCCTACCGAATTCACAACCTAGGTATATGCCCTGACTGGGAATTGGATTTGAAACCTTTTGGCATATGGGGGATGACCCTCCAACCAACTGAGCCACTTATCCAGGGCCTAAATCTTTTCTTTTGCTTCCCTTTCCTAAGGGTTATAAAATCACTTCTTGTATGGGGTTTTCAGGTATTGATGTTTTCTAATCCAGCAGATTTTACTCTGTTAAAGACTTCTTTTGTACCTGGCCAGTGTGGCTCAGTAGCTGAGTGTCAGCCTATGGAACCAGGAGGCCACAATTCGATTCTTGGTCAGGGCACATGCCCAGGTGTGGGCTTGATCCCCAGGAGGGGGCGTGCAGGAGGCAGCCAGTCCATGGTTCTCTCATCATCGATGTTTCTATTTCTCTTTCCCTCTCCTCTCCTCTCGGAAATGAATAAAAACCTATTACAAACACACACACCCTTTTTGCTTTACATGACAGTGAACAAAAAGAAAAAAAGTTTTGTCTTGAAGAGATGGGGAACTAGACTTAAAGTTTTCAGTCCCACTTATCTTAGAAAATCTATACTCTCTCTGAACCCAGAAATTGGAATCTAAACAAATTTGAATAGTGATAATTAGGAAATACTTATATGCCACTTGGCTTTTCCTACTGGTAATTGGAATTACTTACTTTCTTTCCATAGATTAAACCCAATCTTGCCAAACTTCGCAAAATGGCCCAGGCCTGGCGTCTCTTTGGAAAAGAAGGATGTGATACAAGGCAAAGCCTGCAGGTATCCATGCCTCCTTGTGAGCCACTATGAGAACACAATTACTGATCTATAAAGATCCAAAAGGGATGCTAACGATATGCCTCTGAGCAGAGAGCATAACCAGCAGGTACCAGCAGTCTTGACCAGAGCAGCCCAGTGCACCGAGCAACCTGTCAGTCTTCCTTGAGCCAATGATCCCTCTAGTTGAGTAGTCGGATGGAATTCAAGCCTAAAGACACTTCATTCGTTTGCATCCATGGACACAGGAGGATGCCCTATAATACTTACTTTTTGTAACTTATTTATGGATAAAATTTAATTATTTTCTGATTGGTTGGTTGGTTTATGGTTTTCTTGGGATGTGGGTTTTAGTTTGTTTTGCAATTTTTTCCAGCTTCATAATTTGCATTGATGTTAACTTACCTAATGCTGAACTCCCAGGAATCAAGTCCACCCCCCTAGACTGCCCAGGGCCATGCTGGTAGCTTTCACCTCCCTTCACGTCCCTCTGCTGCTGCTTTACATTCTAAACCTCGAACTTAAAGAGTTTCTCTACCCTCAATAAAACCGCTCTCTGCAGTCTTCCACCAGACCTATAGTTACATTATTTTAGGGATAAAAACTATTGATAAGAGAAATAAGAACAAGGATAGAATAGAGAAATTAAAGTTCTTTTCTTCATTTTTTGTTTTATTGTCACTTTAAAAAATTCAGTGTAATGTTGTTCATATTCCAGAGTAGTAAAATGATGAAAGTACTATGAGCTTGTTTTTTAAAAAAGTTTTTGTACTTTATAAAGTATCTCTATGTGAAAGCAATTTTCATATCAGAAAACAGCATTTACTCTTTCAGCCTAACCAGGTGTGTTCTCTACATTTTTTCAGGAGTCAGGGTTCTTTTGGTCCCTTTCAAATTATATCTTGGTTTTATTACAATATGTGTATCTACCGTATTTTTCGGACCATAAGACGCACTTTTTCCCCCCCAGAAGTGGGGGGAAAAAGTCCCTGCGTCTTATGGTCCAAATATAGCCTACACATATACTTAAAAAAAAAAAAGTTTTTTTACTTGCCCGGCTCTGTGTGGTCTCTGTGTGCTTGCCCGGCTCTAAAATGGTTCTAAATGCTGCTGTTTTCTTTACAGGGTTGATTACATGTGTTTATGACTGTGATGTTGGGTTTTAATGCACATAAAATATTTTAGGACACTATTTGTTTCAGAATCTTTTTTTCTTCATTTCCCTTCTCTAAAAACTGGTGCGTCTTATGGTCCGGTGCGTCTTATGGTCCGAAAAATACGGTAATTGCCTCATAATTTCATTTGGGATTTTTCTGCAAATGCTTGTCAAGCCACTTTTAACTTGTATTTCCCCCACCTATTTAGATGACTTGATTTCTGGTTAATAAGACTCAATAGGCTAACGTCCTGTAGCAGGGGAAAAGGCAAAGCAAACAGCTGGCAATGTTTATTGCAACTGGGATGTTATACGATGAAAAAGATGATGCAATGAAAATTTCCACTTTTTTATTTCCTGACCAGCCTGCTCAAATTGGCCTTTGTATCTGTGGAATTATTTTCCTCCTTTTTAAATACAGGAAACAAACTAGTGCTCATGGAAGAAAAGTCTGTTTGCCAATAGCCCTGCAGTGAATCTTGCAGGAGCGATGAAGTATTGCATTCATTAGTGTGTGCCTCAGAGAAGGCTCATGGAAAGCCTTCGCTGGTTTTCAAGGGGATCCTTGTAGAATTACATAGTTGGAACTCCGAAGAATAGGCACCACTGTCTAGAAATGGTCTTTCTTCTTCTAAATACCATAGACGGTTTCATAGCTGGGAGAGGACCGCAGGAAGGAGGGTGCTTTCAGGGGGCTTTGCAAGGCCGTCAGGGGCTCTGCCTCCAGGCCCAGCGGGGGTGCCCTGGCCTCTGGACCTCTGTCTCCACTCTCCAGAGCTACACGGAGGCCAACTGTCCTGGGAGTTTTAAAATCTTTTCAGATGAGACCAATGTGTGGGATTTAAAAAAATGTTACAATACCTTTTATATAATGATGATGGGATACATTTCAAAAAGTTTTGCTATAATCTCAAACCACTGTTAATGGGAAATTAAGAGAGGATTTGAAAAAGTTCTCCATAATTA
Source organism: Pipistrellus kuhlii (assembly GCF_014108245.1). Classification (NCBI taxonomy): domain Eukaryota; kingdom Metazoa; phylum Chordata; class Mammalia; order Chiroptera; family Vespertilionidae; genus Pipistrellus; species Pipistrellus kuhlii. The sequence continues at coordinate 11,708,255 of NW_023425404.1, forward strand.
TGTAACCAATTTTTCTAGCTAGCTTGGATCAATCAATATAAGAGATAATTATCCTATTTTAATAATTTATAAACTCAGTAGCATGCATCAGCATAAAACCAACCTATTAGCCAAAAATATCTAACATTACTTTGATTATTACTTATTAGGGTTCTGTTCTGGTTTGTTTTTAGCTCAGGTGCCATAATACATTTAAATTTTCCAATTTATCAATGGAATTATTCCATGGATACAAAGACCAATTTGAGCAGGCTGGTCAGGAAATACAAAAAATGAAAATTCTCATTGCAACATCTTTTTCATCATTTTTAGTGTTTGCAAAATAACTTTTATATATCTTTCCTATCTTACTTGAATTTCCTGGAAACCCGAGATAAGGTGTATTATTCTCCCCATTTTACAGAGGAGGGTAAAGCTGAAAAATATTAAGTGATTTATCTAAGATCACATAGCTAATAAGTAAAGCTGAGAGCGGTATCTAAGTTTTCTAGCTCCAATAACAAGAATAGCTACCATGTATACATTATTTCGGTCCTTACAACAATCCTCTTAGGAAGTGAGTATCTTTTTTACAGGGAGACTACTAAGGCTCAGAGATGTTAACTAGTTTGCTGAGGACCTACCTAAGAGAGCCGGAATTCAGACCCAGGTCTGTGTGGCTTTACATTATACACTCCTTCCCATTATGACCTCCATATGCTGCTCTATGTATTTTTAATGTATTAGTGATTTATCAGTTTAAAATTTAATAGTTCATTTTTATTAGATTCTGGTTGGTGGAGGCATCATTAACTTCAGAGTAAAACCGAGAGATGAGATGGGCAGTGAAGTTGTTCTTGAGAGTTCCTTTTTTTGGTAATACCCTCAAATTTTATTGAGAAATAAAGGTACATAACTAAGAAACATATATAACTATTACTGTAGTCAGGGAGAAAGGCAAGGAAACGACGATAGAATATGGTAACTTCTAGGTTTAGAGGTCACCGAGTTACCAACTGTATCTTTATTACTAAGATAAGAATCTGTCAGAATTGAGGCTAAAGCGAGCGATAGGAGAGGTCTCAGAAAGCTTAGTGTGTAGGCTGAAAGGAAGGGGAGAGGCTGAGGAGAAGGCTAGGGCAAGGTCCTGAATGTAGCTGAGCATCTGGGACTCCACCAGCAGTTGGCAATGGAGAGAGGCCTCAGCAATCAGACTTCCGAGCAAGGCAGAGGGTCAGAACAAAGAACAGCTGGGATCTGAGTCTAACAGAGTGAAACAAACCAGTCAACCAGAACGGGGCCAAGGAGGGGGCCAAGTTCTAGCAATGTGTAGGGGGCTGAGGAAGTCATGCCAAATGAGAACAGATGGAGCCAGTCAGTTCCTAGAGAGCACTGACAGCCAAGCTCAGCGGACGCTTCACCGGTAACAGCACATCTGAGAGAAGGGAATGGCATTTCCTGGCACAAAGAACTTTCTCCCTGCTCCCACCTGTAGTCCCACCCCATTCCATCAAAACTCTTTACAAAAGCAGGTTAGCAATGAGAACTGACTGGCATGTTTGCCGCTGTATGTCCTATTTCCACCCTCCCTGAGCTGAAGCTGCTCATTCACAGTGAGATGGCAAAAAGATGAGCTCAGAAGAGAGGAACACAAGTCTGGGAAACCACAAATCTGGATAATGTGTACCAAATAAACTCTTCTTTCTTCATCTTTCAGGAACTCCTGAGTCCCTCCTAAATATATTGCATCAGAAATTGTGGAGGGTATAAAGAAAGTGGGGGGGGGGGGTGTGATCCTATGGCTTGGTATTTTTCAAACCCTTGGGCATTTTCAACGCGTGCCCATTTGTCAAAGAGCACTCAGAAACATTTGATAAAGTTCAGGCGACCCCATCAAAGCCCATGGGAATCTGAGTGTCTTACATTTTGGAATCTATGGAGCAGGAAGCTAGTGACTCACGTAGCAGTCTGAAGAAGCTGGGTTTGGCCTGGCTCTGCCCACACAACTAGCCTGACTAAACAAGTGCTCTCATTCCCTTCAAAAGCGAGGAATGATAGTCCCACAAAAAAGTGGTGTGGAGTTAGCTACTATTACTAGTTTATCATTATTCAAGGTAGCTCATCACCTTTCTTTTGTATTGTAGTAGTAAACTGCAGAATTTAACATAGATTATGAATTTCAGGAATCTTATCAAGTTTTTTTCTAGGCAGGTCTTGATTCGAAATGTAACATGCCTGAACAAAAACAAAAACCACTACTGAAAGGATCCTTCTCTTCCATACAGTATCCTCTATATAATAAAAGGCTAATATGCAAATCAATCAAACTGCAGAACTACCAGTTGCTATGATGCACAGTGACCACCAGTGGGCAGATGCTCAATGCAGGAGTTGCCCCCTGGTGGTCAGTGCGCTCCCACAGGGAGCGCCACTCAGCCAGAAGCTGAGCTCACAGCTGGCAAGCACAGTGGTGGGGGTGGTGGGAGCCTCTCCTGCCTTCATGTCCAACTGACAACTTAGGCCTGCTCCCCACTGGGGGGGCAGGGAGAGAAGTGGGCCTAAGCCATCAGTCAGACATCCCCTGAGGGCTCCTGGACTGCGAGAGGGCACAGGCTGGACTGAGGGACCCCCCCCCTTCCCTCCAGTGCCAGAATTTCATGCACTGGACCTTTAGTTTAATAAACATTAAGTAACCATCATTTCAAGTGTGGTTAGGCTCAAATGCTGCCCTGCACTGTGAGTGGCGTGAAGACAAGTGTAACACTATAGCTCTTTATTAATAATAATTGCTTAGCCATTACACAATACCCTGGAACAGCTGTTTGGTGAATGAAAGAATAATTCAAAGTAAAGCAGGCCAGGTATAAAACACTTCCAAGGCACATTTCAAAATAGCTCCTTTATGTGAACTAGGTGCATGTCTGCAGAGGGAGTTTTTGTGAGGACAGGTGGATAATATGGGCCTTTACAATAATTACACCACCATCTGGCCCCATCTTTATAAAGGCAATGCAATTCTGCTGTACCGAGTTTCACATATGTGGTATTATAGAGCCACACAGCTCAACGACGAAACGGTGTGACTAGCAGCCTTTGTTAACCACACATTGATGCAGCAGATTGTTTGAGAAATGGGTTTGAAGCACATCTGTGAAACTTATGATCCTATGGGTACTGGCATTTATTTCTTTGAGGTATCACTTTACACTTGAGTTTTTCTTGGTAGAGTATTTTTTCAGAGACTTCTCTTTTGAGGCTAAATTAGGAATTTCTGTTCCTTATTTGAGTTCCAAGAATTGTGCCTTTCCTGCCCTCCGCCCAAATTGGAAGATACAAACCGTGGGAAAAAGTGTCTTTACAAACTGTATTGAGTAAGTTATCTAACTTGGTTTATTTAGCATAGTCAGGAAACCTTTCACATGCTTGGCATCTTTTCTATTATTTCTCTCTAAGCTAAAACAGTTTTGTTTTTGTTTTTTAATGAATTTCTGGGTTCTTACTGCGAAGGTGGGGAGTAAGGTGGGCACAAGGGCTGACAGGTAGTAAGTCGATATGAAACATTTCTTCCTGTTCAGATCAGATTCTCCCTTTCTAATATTTATTCTTCCTCAAATAGGAAGAGGGAGAGCGGAAAAGAGAAAAAAATGAGACATATAAATAGCTTTGTGGGATTTACTTGAAGTCTAAAGAATATGCATTTATGCAGTTATGATCTACCCTTGTAACCTTCATCCATCCCAGTCATGCCTGAGAAGGATGTTGGTGCTAATTTTAACCGGAGACTAAGATGCACAAAGAACAAGTATCATAAAGCATTTTTGGAGCCAGAAACATTTAAGTTCCTTGACTCACTGCTGCTCTTACTCTAGACCACACAATTATATCCAAGTGAATTGCTGTTAGAATTAGTGCTTTCAGAGGACACGATTGCTCCTAATTGGCAGCTATAAACCACTTCACTGAGAAAGCTGGGGTCTTAGATGCTGTGAGAAATAATTGATAGACTGAGGCCTGAGTGAGTCAGGCTCCTGTGAATCATAGCACTTTTAGGTCAGTTTTTTAGACTGACTCTCCAGGTCTTGCTTTTTTCCCCTCCCTCAGGGAACGCAAGTGCCCCAAGGCAAAGAGCTAAGTAGATATCAAAAAAGTAGAGTGCTTCTGGCGAGTGTTTACTCAAATGTGGTTATCAAATCCCCTGTCAGTCCCATGGGGTGCTTGTTAAACACGCAGACTCTGGCTGCTCTTTCCACCCTACCGCCTAGAGGCAGGAGGCCAGCCTCTGAGACAAGCGTTCCAGGGATTTCCCTGCACACTCAAATCTGCCTTGGACTTTTAAAAAAGATGTAATTACTAAAGTAGTACACATAAAATATGGAAACAATATACAATATAAGCATACTAAAGAAAACTAGATATCTTCCTGCTTGCCAATGTTTGGTGTTACTACTATGACTTTTATCCTATGCAAATACATGTTTTGTTTTTAAAAAAATATATTTTATTGATTTTTTTACAGAGGAAGAGGGAGGTATAGAGTTAGAAACATCAAATGAGAAACATCCATCAGCTGCCTCCTGCACAGCCCCTACTGGGGATGTGCCCTCAACCCAGGTACATGCCCTTGACCGGAATCGAACCTGGGACCCTTCAGTCCGCAGGCCAACGTTCTGTCCACTGAACCAAACTGGTTAGGGCTACATGTTTTGTTTTAATGAAGGATCATATTAAGCATGTGGCTCTGCAGCTTGCTTTGTTTCCCATCTTGTTTTTAACAATATAAAATGGACTTTCTTACAAATATATGCCATTCATTAACACAAGGCTCATATATCAAATGCCTTACGGGGGTTAGGCAGATAACATAAATAAGTTAAATGGAGCAGGGAGGAAACTGCAGAAAACTGGAGGTTTTCCATCTAATGAAATGAGAAGCTACCCAACTCTAGCCAACTGCTGCCTCTTGGGAATGTGGATTCAGAATCGCCAGACCTTTTGAGTTCTCAAAAGAAGCAAGAAATTAAATTTGTTTAATGTGCAATCTCCAGGTATTTAAGTATTGAAAACTAATTCAAAATTAAATACTGGGTGAACAGCCAAAATGTCTTCAATCCAGACACTGCCCGCAAGTCACCCTTTGAAACCTCTAATGCAGTGGATACATAATCTTCCATGGTACTCATTATTTTAAAACCTTTCTTGCTTTTAACTAACTGAATACAAAATGTTACTGCTGAACCCTTAAGCTGTGATACTACAGCTGCTAAAACAGTCTCGTCTATACCTTTGTGCGCTTGTACAAATAATTCCAGAAGTACAGATTCAAAACTGCCCTAGAAAAGACTGTATCAGTTTACAATCCTATTAACAGTACACGAGGGTGTCCTTTTCCAGGGAGCTTTAAACAGATTCCCAGGTGCCACCCTGGAGATCAGATGTAGTGGGTCTGGGACGGAGCCCAAGAATGTTTGTTTTTTTAAGCTCCCAGATGGTTCTAATGATCAGAGAGGTTTTGGAACCACACTCTTAGATTACTAACAAGTTGTTTGGGACCATTTCCAGTAAATTATAAAGGAAACTGTAAGTACTTCATTTGTACTTCTCTGTTTTAGGCTGTTCCTAATTACAGCCCTCTATGGAAACACGAAAAGGCTCTGTCTGCTGCTGCTGCTGTTTCAGGCAGTTCAATCAGAGCAGAACAATAAATAAACCGAGCCAGGAACCTTCAAGCAGCTTTTATTGGCACAGCCTACGAAAAGGTGTGGTAGCCATTCTGAGCAAAAACCTGTATCCCAGCAGCAAGCTGTTCAGTGTTATGTTTAACACACCACTGAACCAGAAAGTTTAAGTTCCTGAAACACACACCCCAGGTCACTAAGAAGCTCCAGAAACAATAGGTTAACCCCTGCTGCTCTGTTAAGACCAGCAAACACACACACACACACACACACACACACACACACACACACTCACACACACACACACTCACTCACCCCTGGATATGCATCCCTGTTAGGGGGTGACTAAAAAGGTACGCAATGGTATCCAGGTGTTTTAGGTTGACTCCAGCTCACTCCCCCATTACAAGGAAAACACATTTCAGTAGTGGCACTGAAGTCTCCATTGTGTTCGCCTAAGCAGTTTCTGCTTAGGACGGGTGGTGTCATAGGACATGATCATCAGGATGGTACAGTTCACTCATCAGGCGGTAGATGTAGGAAGGTGCGTTCCCACCAATGTTGGAGATAAAGAGGGTAATGAGCTCTGGGGGAACATAGTCAAACACAGGGCAATGGACGCTGACTTTCTCCAGAATGTCCCCTGAAAGGCAATCACAGGTTAGAAAGATAAAATTGAGGATCCTGCTCTAGTGGTTTAGTAGCATATAGATTCTAGGCTCAATAATGCAGGCATACTTGCTACCTCAAGGAAGGGAAGCTGCGACAAATGCAAACCAGAACAGATGACTTCAGATCATAATCCCTGTTTAAAATTATCCAATGCTTTTCTTTGGCCCTTAGAATAGAATTCAAACTTAGGATTGCAATCTTCCAGATCCCACCACTCTACACTAATTACAAATCATACCAGTCTACCTCTTGTTCATTCCTCTCCAGCCATATGGCCACTTTTCCCCCAAATGGCTAAACATGTACCTAACTCAGTCCCTTTGCACCAATGCCTAGAAAACTCTCCCCTTGACCTTCAGGTGGGGCTCTACACATTTAGAACTCAGCTGAAATGTCATCTCATTAAGACACTTCTTCAATCTAAGGTAGTCTCCTAGCCACTTTCTATCTCTTATCATTAGTTTTTTTCTCGAAAACATCCCATGACATGAGATTTCATTGTCCATCTGCTGTAAGAGAACGTAAGCCCTGTGGGAGCAGGGCCTATCTGTATTGTTCATTGTCATGTCCCTATATAGTTGGTGCTCAATAGATGTAAATATTTCTGAAAGAATGAATATTTAAATAAATGGATGAAGTTATTCAACTTCTAAGAATTAGCACCCTACATACTATGCTTTGCTCCCAGAGGGTGTGTAAGGCCATGTTAACTTGATGAGGCTCACTGAACACAGCTGCTGCCTCAGAAGTCAGATAAAGGACCAACACAAAGGGTATCCGAGTTATAGGCAGGTTGTAGAAGTCAGAACATTTCAGAGCCAGCTTCCTTTGGCAGCCACATCACCAAAATGACTTTGGACAGCAACTGAAAACAAGTACATTTCCCAAGGGTTGCTGCCTGTGTCTCAAAACAACATGCAAAGCCAACCCCAGTCAATGCTGGGTGATCAACCCACCATAGCCCCAGTAACTCACCTAAAAGAGATTAGCTTCAAAACAAAAGGAACCTAAACTAGATCAGGTCTCCAGGCACTCTAAGGTGCTGAAGAGAACAGTGCCTACAATAAGTATGATAAAAAGCACAACCTGGTAGCATTAAATTCCACTGACCACTGACCACCGAAACCAAAACCAAAATTCCAAATAAACACACACACACACACACACACACACACACACACACTTTTTTACCTTCTGTGAAGGGCAGAACTTCTTCAGGAGCCACAAACTTATGAAATGAATCTTCTTCATTGGGAAACTGGAAAAGAAAAAATAATTTTTTTTTTTTTTAAAAGACACAGCAATTCTATTTCCAGGTATGTACCTAAGAGGAATAAAAAAAACATATGTTCACACAGAAACCTGTACACATATGCTAATAGCAACTTATTCACAAAAGCCAAAAGGTAGAAATAACCAAATGCCAATCAAGAGATGAACAGATAAATTGTGGTAAATCCATACACTGGAATATTATTCAGTCATAAAAAGAAACCAAGTACTGTGCTATAACTCAGATGAACTTAGAAAACATTATGCTAAGCAAAAGGGCCCCTATTGTATTCCTTTCATATAAAATATCCAAAATAGGCCTGGCTCGGTAGTTGAGAGTCAACCTATGCAACCAAAAGGTCACAGGTTCAATGGGTTTGGGACTTGATCCCCAGTAGGGGTTATACAGGAAGCGGCCAATGGATGTTTCTCTCTCATCAATGTTCTGATCTCTCTCTGTTCCTCTCTCTCTCAAATCAATAAAAACACATTTTAAAACAAACAAACACCATACAAACAAAACAGGCAACCCCACAGAGACAGAAAACAGATTAGTGATTACTAGGAGATGAGGCCAGGGGAGAAAAGGGAATGATTACTTAGTAATGGGTACAAAGTGTTTTCCTAGGATGTAGAAGTTGTTTTAAAACTACAGAGTGGTAGATGCACAATGCTGTGAATGTAGTAAATGCTACTGAACATTTTAAAATGGTTAATCACATGTTATATGAATTATACCTCAATTAAAAATAGAGACCTATAAATAGATTGACATTTTCAAAGCAAATAGTTTTATCACTAATGAAATGACTCTTCAGTTAGTAACTCATATTCAGGCTTCAGAGGACAGTCCCTGGAACTATGACAAATAAAACAAATTGTATGTTCCTACTTTTAACTTGCTTGGCATTCTGAGAAGTGGGCAGGGTGATGAGGAGTGGTGGCAATGTAAACAGTGGGCCTTCCCCAACCAAGTATCGTCCTGACCTTCCAATTTTGACTTCTCAAAGCTGACAGGTTATAAATATCGACTGTTTTTCCTGGATCAAGACTCGTGTGGCTTTTTCCAGCCTCCACTGGATCTAATCCATTGAGCGAATGCAGATAAGAAAAGTCCTAGAGTAGGTTGAAGGCCCAGAGATCAAGCCTACCCTTTGACTTCCTTATCTCTGTTAAAGGCAGACAGACATACCTGTGGGGAAAGCTTGAACATAGGGGCACAGACGATGAGTGGGGTGGAATGGTGTTTTGCTGCCAATGCTAGAGTATGAGTTCCTGTTACCGCTCTCAGGGCACCATTTGCCAGGATGGTCTTCGTGCCAATGATCACCTTTGAGACAGGAAAAGGAAGAAAAATGAGACAGAAGGGGAGGGTGGGTGGGTGGGAGGTAATCAACCAAGGACCTTGTATGCATATATACATGGCCCATGGACACAGACAATGGAGAGGTGAGGGCCTGGTTTGGGGAGGGGGAGGTAGGCTGGAGGAGGTCAGTGGGGTGGGGGGGGAAACATATGTAATACTTTCAACAATAAAGAATTATTAAATAAAGTAAAATAAAAAATGTGAGCCCTCCCAGGGATAAAGCCTTAACAGGGCCATTGGGCACAACAGCCTAACTGCTCAGGCCTGAGTCTTGGCCTCCTGAGGGGTCACATAGAATAGAAAGAAAAGGATTCTAGGCTTTGGACCACAGTTTTAAGCTTAAAAGTGGATTATCAAGGAAAAGTGAACAAAGTACAGAACGGGAAACTGCAGTATCTTTTAGTCTTGTCTCTAAAAACCAATATGCCATACTTCCTGAGAAGTGAGGAGCTTTTCTCATTTTCCATCTACCACTGCCAAGTTCTCTGAGCATAAGGGGGGAGCCCTCTACTGGATCCATAGTAGCTGACCTGCTCAGAGTAGAGTAGTCCCACTTCATTCTCTTTTTAAAAAAAAATATATTTTATTGATTTTTTACAGAATGGGAGAGGGATAGAGAGTTAGAAAGATCGATGAGAGAGAATCATTGATCAGCTGCCCCTGACCGGAATCGAACCTGGGATCTTTCAGTTTGCAGGTCGACGCTCTATCCACTGAGCTAAACCGGTTTCGGCTCACTTCATTCTTTCAATGTTTTAACCAAAAAGAGGTTATTCCAAATGAGGACCAATGATATAGACAAAGGGAAAATAATTCAGTTAATAGAGTTGAAGTATGTACTTTCAATGCCATGGCTCAGTGGTGGAGTGTTGACTTATGATCCAGAAAATCACGGTTCGATTCCCAGTCAGGACTCGTGCCCAAGTTGCGGGCTCAGTCCCAAATGTGGAGTGTGCAGGAGGCAGCCAGTCAACGATTCTCTCTCATCACTGACGTTTTTATCTCTCTCTCCCTCTCCCTTCCTCTCTGAAATAAATAAAATCAATTAAAAAAATATTTTAAAATATTTTTTATTTAAAAGGTGCTAAAAATCTCTTCCCATGGATATTAAAAATCAGTATTTTAGAGGTATAATCTTTATAAATTCAACATAACATAACTCCAAACATACCCACCTTATTGACTCTTGACATCACAGCAAAAATGGCGGCATCAGTCATGACAGTTGTCTCAATACCTGCTTTAGACAAATTGACTGCCATTTCGTGACCCTGCAGAAGGAGAGAGAGGCTGATTGATGCTGAAACAGAGTGAGAGAGAGTGAAAGACCTCTCAAATGAAACTGGATCTGGGGAGTTTTGTAATACTGAGCATATCCAACACACAATTTCCAACATATAACTAATTCATTTTTGTGCCTGTAGTAGGTATTCTTTGGTAAGCTGCAAGGAAGCCCAGAGAAAGCTAATAAATGTTTAATGCTCCACAGCAGTGCCAAAACTGGAAATACTACTTGCTTGCATAATCAGGCATTGCTGATGAGAGCTCCTGGCTCATTATTTTACAACATTCTGCCTCCTTATAGATTTCCTTTCTTGAAACCTATTATTTACCTAGGGATTGAGTGACATTAGATCAAGACTTAGTCATCCTCAAGTTAATTTACCCTATTTTAATTCTTAAAAAAACCTATGTTTATCTTTTGATGGACCCAGCAGTTCACCCAACTTTCTTAAACGAATGTTTAAGAATGTTCACAGAATGAACTTGAAAATTTCCTTAATCTTTTATGATCTTCTCAATGTCTTGCTTATCAATTCAAAGTTAGCATGGATCCTATCTATCACTCTGGTATTCTCTCCTCAGTTTTCATTTTTCTTAGCCCCTCCAGACGTCCCCCTACCTGACAGAAAGGAGCACACTCGGCCACAATGACATGGAACTTCCTCTTCCGCGCAGCCTCTTGGAGGAAGGCCTCCACTGTTCGGGAGTAGCCAATGGTCATGATCACCTCATTAGAGTGGATGTGCTCCAGAGCCTGGGCTGCGATGTTCTCCGTTGTCCCTTCTGCAAGAACAGCCAGTTTTACAAGAAAATAGGAAACCGTCATGCCACAACATAGACAGGCATGACAGAGCACCAAAGGGGACGGACGAGTGCTCATCACACAGACTGCCCTCCTAGCTGATGCTGGTAACACGGGGTTTACAAACTTAATAATATGAAATGTCACATTTTCTTAAAAACCCTGCTCCTCTGAGATCTTCCGTCTCCCAAGTTCTCAGCCTGCCCTCCTTTCAGCAGTCCCCCCTCTATCAACAACTTAGCGCCCTGCCCTGGCACGACACCAGCTCCCTTACAAATGATTTTGAAGACAATGACTTCAGGCAAGAAATGATCCATTCTGGGAAACCCTATAGTGCTGAGAATGGGGTAAACAGTACTTCCCCTTAAAAAAAAAAAAAAAAAATCATCCCAAAGGTGGCCACACCTCCACCTAAGAGGGAAGCCACAGAAGAAAAATAAGGAAGGAATTTGGAAGTAGCAGCTCAGTGCACAGACAGACCCAGCTTCTTCCTCCCCTGAAGAACTCTGATTGCAATAAAGGTCTGTCTCCTGGTTCACAAAGACAAGGGGAATGGAGGTGGTATGAGTGGGTATTAAAATCAAAAGGAAGTTTAATGAAGAAGGATCTACTAGTTTTAGAGAGTTCATCTTCTTTAAATGAAAATAAAGCATCCTGGCTGGTTTCTCTCAGTGGTTAGAGCAGTGGTGTGAGGACTGAAGGGTTGTGGGTTCGATTCCAGTGAAGGGCATGCACCTCAGTTGCAGGCTTGTGCCCCATGCAGGAGGCAACCAACCAATCGATGTCTCTCTCTCATCTCGATGTTTTTCACTCTGTCTCTCCCTCTCCCTTCCACTTTGTCTAAAATCAATGGGGAAAATATCCTTAGGTGAGGATTAACAACAAAACTTTTTTTTTTTTTTTTTTTTTTTTTTAAAGAAAGAAAGGAAAGCCCTGTCCTAGTGGAGTCTCTGTCACAGTGGCTTTGCAATCTACAAAGGTTTGGTCTGTAAGGAAATGTGGAATGTCCTACCACCTGTTCCAACCCTCCCTCATCAGGATGGAGGGGAAACCCCTGGAAACCAGAGTACTAGCTATTGCCTATCTCTGCCAACGAACAACCCCGAGGGTCTTCTGTTGTCCCCTCATTTTTCTGCAACCTGTCCCGCCCACCTAAGGATCAGGACGCTTACCCAGTTCCACAAGGAGCTCATTAATTGCCTCAATGATGTTGGACTGGAGTTGGGAGTAAGGAATGGTGAAGTCCTCGCTTAGGCCTCCGGATGTCAACAGTTTGTGTAGGGACTCCTGCTGGTCGCTCTCGTCGCTGCGTCCGTGGAGTCTACAGAGGCAACAAGACCACAGGAGGCGGTGAGAAGGCGCTGTGGTGTGCAACTAGACCTGTTCGGTTCCAAGAAAGGCTCCGAGGGGCTCGTGCCAACAGCGTCACTGGATCCGAACCGGAGCCCAGGGCGGGGGCCTGACCTGCCGTACTCCTCCCGGATGATCCTGAGCACTCTCCGCACCATGTTGCCCACGGTGGTCTCGGAGGGCTGCGCGGCCGTCATCCTCCGGCCTTCTCTGCGGATGAGCTCCATCAGCTCTCCTGAAGTCCAAGACAGAAAGGGGTGAGCGGAGCGAGTGCTCCGGGAGGCCTGGGCGACTCTCTGCCAGGAATGGGGAACGGGGAGTGGGGAGGGACGCCGTGGCGCTAGGCCTGCCTCACCTGCGTTGCTCCAGCGGTGGTCCATGATGATCCGGCGCAGCAGCCCCAGCGTCTCCCGAGCCATGTCCTCAGAGCTGCGCCGCCCGCCGCCCCGCTTCAGGGCCTCCACGAAACTCTCAATCCTCTCGGACAGCTCCGAGGCCTTGTCCGCGGCGCCTGGCATCTTGAAAGAAGCCGCCGCCGAGACGGCGGAATCCCCACCTGCACGACCTCCGAGTTTGCACTTCCGGGACGCACCAGGTCGGCTTCCGCTCCGCGAGGAAAACGCCAGTGGCGTTCACGTCAGGCCACGCCCCTAGCGGTCTGGGCCAATCAGAGGCGCGGAGCTCCAGTTTAGTCACCGCAGAGGCTCTGCAAGCCTCTGGACCAGAGGAGCGCGCTGGCCTTTGCCGGACCCTCGGACGCTACAGAGGTGATTCGAGAATCACCAGAGCTTGGCCTGTCCTGTTGCTGTAGGAACAGCCTGCGGCCTTCTTTCCTGATCCCCAGCTCCGGTGGCTGCCCCAATTTCCGATACAGATGCTCAGAATGCGCGTCCGGGGCCCCCTGCCCATGGGCAGACCCCCCTTTATAAAGCCGAGTTTGCGCCTGTGCCTCTCTAATAGATTCAGCTTCCAGGGCAGGGATCGTATCTTTTTTGCCTTTGCATTCCTAACGCCTAGCACACCTAATATAAGACAGGGATCAGAAATGAGGAGATCCATACCCACCAAAATAAGGAGATTCAAAGTGGGAGCCAATATGGGAGCAAAAATGATACCCTTCCATTTGGACAGACTACAGAGGCTGGACAGTATAGTATAATAGAATGCCAAGAACCATCATTTACTAAAAGCTTGCAGATGTTGGGAAGTGTGTGTGAATTGCCCCATCTAATGCAACTCTGTGAGGTATGTCCTCTTATTCTTGTTTTACAGGTTAGAAAACAGAGCCACTGAATCGAAGCAGCTGGTAAGGAAATGCATTGATATTTAAATCTAGGGCCATCTGACTATTTCCTTATGATAAATTCTTAGAAGTGGAATCCTTGGGAACATAGCATTTTTAAGACTTGTTACAATGGACAAATTGCCTTCCAAAAAGATACATCAATACTGAAATCAGATGATAGATCAAGAAAACCAGAGTATCCCTCATGAACAGCAGATGCAAAACCTGCAACAAATTATTAGCAAATGAAGTCCAGCAATACATGAAAAGACTAATACATAATTGCCAAGGAAAATTTAAATCTAGAATGCAAAGCTGTTTCAATATTTGAAAAGCAATCCATTTAGTAAACGATATGAACAATCTAAAAAGTTAAGCCACATGATCATCTCAATTGATGCAAAAATATTTGACAAAATTAAACAGCCATTTAAGAAGAAAAGATCTCTCACAAAACTTGAAATAGAACGGAACATCTTCAACTTGATAAAAGGCATCTATTATACAAAATTCTACACCTGACAGCATAATTTATGTAAAAGACTGCTCTCTCCCTAAGATCAGGAACAAGGCAAGAATGTCTACTCTCACCATTCCTATTTAACAGCATTCTTAAAGTCCTAGCCATTGTAATAAGGAAAGGAAAAATTTAAAAATATACAGAGTGGAAAAAAGAAAAAGAAAACTACTCTTGCTCCCAGAAGACATAATCACCTACATAGAAAATCCCGAAGAATCAATAACAAAAATAAACAACTCCTAGAACTAATAAGTGAATTTAGCAAGAATACAAGGCTAACACATAAAAATCAATTATATTTCTCTATACTAGCAATGAATAATCAGAAACAGAAATTGAAAACACAACATCCCCCAAAAGCCATAAAATATATGTTAATATTACTGCATGTTGAGTTTTAAATGTCTTAAAAATTGCATCAATTTACATGCTTGCTAGCACCTACCGTGTTCTGGCCAATTTTGGATATTGTTCTTTATTTTTTCAGAGCCATTAAAAAAATAAGACACATACTATTATATGTGTGTGTGTGTGTGTGTGTGTGTGTGTGTGAAATATATATGGAAGTTATGAAGCATAACAATAAAATGAATACCCATGTCCCATCTCTCATCTTACAAACTAAAATTCTCAAATTTCTAGACACAGAAAAAAGAATGGTGGTTGTCAGGGGTTGGAGGGAGGGGTGAATTAGTTTTTAGTGGGCATGAAGTTTCAGTTTTACAAGCTGAGAAGAGTTCTAGAGGTGGATGTTGGATAATGGATGTGCCCTTACATCACACAACAATGTAAATGCCACTGAACTGCACACTTTAAAAAAGCTTAAATGGTTAGCTTTATGTTATGTGTATTTTACCACAACTTAAGTAAATACAGGGGTTGGCAGAAGTAGATTTACAGTTGTGAGCACATGTAACGGTTTATTAATTATTATATTATTTATTTGTATTACAATTGTAAGCCTACTTTTTTCCATCCCTGAAAATATATGTGAAAAACACCCCCCCCCCCAAAAAATACTGCCAATTCCGTCACATCAATGTGTGCTCTTTTTTAAAAATATATATTTTATTGATTTTTACATAGAGGAAGGGAAAGAGATGGAGTTAGAAACACTGATGAGAGAGAAACATGATCAGCTGTCTCCTGCACACCCCTTACTGGTGATGTGCCTGCAACCAAGGTACATGCCCTTGACGGGAATGAAACCTGGGACTTTTCAGTCCGCAGGCTGACACTCTATCTACTGAGCCAAACCGGTTTCGGCTGTGTGCTCTTCTTTTAACTCATTTTCCTGCCTTCTCCCATACCCAAGGATAAATACTTAACTAAATTTTAATTGATGTTCTTTTGCTTTAAAAAATTATTATCTATTTACAATCTATAAATAACATTCGTTTTTCTTGTTTTGAGTCTTTTACAAGTTGTAATTTTTTTTTTTACAATTTTTCACTATGACATTCCTGAAATTTATCCATATTGTTACATGTATCTGTAGTTCTCTCATTTTTACAGCTGCATAATATTCAGTTGTGTGATGTGATTATACCACAATTTATGTATTCATTTTCCTTCAACAGATGCTTGGGTTGTTTCCAATCTTTTTGGGGGATGGGTGACTGTAAGCTCATGTACCAGTGGAACAGGTGAGTCATAACTATGTGAATGTTCACCTTTACGAATAGTGCTAGTCTTCCAAAGTGGTTAAATTAATATATGCTCGCTCTCTGGCAGGACTTAAAGAGTTCCAGATTTACATCCTTACCAACACTTAGTATTATCAACTATTTTAGTTTTGGAGAGTCATCCTATATAATAAGAGAGGAATAGGCGTAACAGCCAGATCATGGGTCTGCAGGAGGGTGGACGAGCGGTGGCAGTAAGCTATGAGGGGAGAAGGGGAGAGGGGGACAGGGGGGATGGGGGCAGGAGGGGAGCTACAGGAGGGCAGCAAAGAGCTACTGGCACTCTGATTCCTGTGGAGGGCTGCTAGTGTGGATATAAAAGACTGTCGCATTGTGATCTTTTTAAAATATATATATTTTGTTGATTTTTTTTTTTACAGAGAGGAAGGGAGAGGGATAAAGTTAGAAACATCAATGGAAGAGAAACATTGATCAGTTGCCTCCTGCACACTTCCTACTGGACATGTGCCAGCAACCATGGCAGGGCTCCATCACAATGAGCCCTGACCAGTTTAGCTCAGTGGATAGAGTGTCAGCCTGCGGACTGAAGGGTCCAGGTTCGATTCCGGTCCAACTGCTGGACATCCCTCTCATAATCTAGGACTGCTGGCTCCCAACTGCTTGCCTGCCTGCCTGCCTGATTGCCCCTAACTACTTCTGCCTGCCAGTGTTATCACCCCTTAACCATTCCCCTGCCAGCCTAATCAACACCTAACTGCTCCCCTGCCGGCCCGATTGTCCACAAATGCCCACTCCTGCCGGCCTAGTCCCCCCCCCCCTCAACTACCTTCCCCTGCTGACCTGATTGCCCACAACTACACTCTGCTGAAGGCCATCTTGTGGCGGCTATCTTTGACCACGTGAGGGTGGCCATCTTGTGCAAGGATGCGAGGGTCAATTTGCATATCACCTCTTTAGTATATAAGATGTGTTTTGTGTTTTATTTTAAAAAATCCTTTTCTAATACAAAACCATAAAGATAATCTAAATATTTTAAAATTTGCCTTTACACATAATTTGGAATTACTTTCTATGTAGGGTGAGAGGTGGGAATCCAATTGTCTTTTCTTTTTTTCATTCTTTCTCCAGTGATTTATATATATTTCAGAGTGGAAGAGAGAGGGAGTGAGAGAGAATTATTGATTGGCTGTCTCCAGCATACCCTTTGCTGAGGATCAAGCCTGCAACCCTATCATGTGCCCTGACTAAATCAATATGAGAGACACATCAATTGATTGCCTCTACAGGCACCCGCCCCAACTGAGGCCAAGGATCAAACCTGTAACCCAAGTATGTGCCCTTGACTGGGAATTGAACCCAAGACTCTTTGGTGCTAGGGCAGACACTCTAACCATCTCAGAGCACACCAGCCAGGGTAGCTCAGCAACTTTTATAATTTCCTTTATGTAGATCTTGCACATCTTGTTTAAGAGTTATTCCTAGCCGAAACCGGTTTGGCTCAGTGGATAGAGCGTCAGTCTGAGGACTGAAAGGTCCCGGGTTTGATTCCGGTCAAGGGCATGTACCTTGGTTGCGGGCCCATCCCCAGCAGGGGGTGTGCAAGAGGCAGCTGATTGATGATTCTCTTTCATCGATGTTTCTAACTCTCTATCCCTCTCTCTTCCTCTCTGTAAAAAATCAATAAAATATATATATTAAGAAAAAAGAGTTATTCCTATGCATCTTATATACTTTTTGCCATTGTAAGTGATTATCATTATTTTTATCATTGCCAAATTGACAGAGAAATTTTTTAGTTTTAATTTGCATTTCTCATTAATTATTAATCATGATAAACATTTTTTCATGTTTAGTTACCATTTGTATTTCTTCTCTTATGAGTTCCTAGTATACATGGTTTGCCCATCTTTCTTATGTGATATATGGTAGACGTTCTTATAGCTCACCCAATACCTGTTTCTTTCTTCCTTAGTAAAAGAACTGATTTTGTTTAGTGTATTACTCAGAGGGTAAGTGGTTTTAGCTTTATGGTAAATCCTGGTTCCATACTTTCACTCATTTTCTAGTTAGTGGGATATGACTGTGGTTCATTTGGGACTTTTTGGAGAAGTTTCCTGTTCAGAGCCTGGCCGGTGTGGTTCAGTGGTTGAACACCAGCCCATGTACCAAGAGGTCACTGTCAGGCCATATGCTTGGGTTACATGCTTGACTCCTGATAGGGGGCATGCAGGAGGCAGTTGATCTATATCTTATTGATGTTTCTATCTCTTTCCCTCTCCCTTCCTCTCTCAATAAAATATATGCTAAAAAAGAACAAAGAAAAAACAGAGAAGACTATTTAGTCTCTTCTATCTCTGGTCTTCTTGGATGTGATGCCTAGAGTTATTGCAGCTGTGAACTTAGGTGAACATCAAGGCAATTATGCTGAGTGAGAAATACCACTCTCAAAGTATACACGCTGCATAATTCCATTAAGTGACATTTATGGAACAGCATAATTACAGAGATAAAGATAGATTAGTGGTTGTCAGGGTTTAGGGACTGTGGTGGCGTGTGATGGGTGTCAGTATAAAGTAGTGACACAAAGATAGTACAGTTGTACCAATGTCATTATCTTTGGTTTTGATATTGTACTATAGTTGTGTAAGATGTTATCATTGAAAGAGGCAGAGGGAAGGGAGCATAGGACTTTGGTGTATATTCCTTTCAACCTCCTGTTAATCTACAATCATTTCAAAATAAATAGCTAAACAAAAACATCATAAACCAGGATTTATAAAATAAAAACATCTATTAGAAATTATAAAGTGCCCTAACCGGTTTGGTTCAGTGGATAGAGCATCGGCCTGCGGACTGAAAGGTCCCAGGTTCGATTACAGTCAAGGCATGTGCCTTGGTTGCGGGCATATCCCCGGGGAGGGGTGTGTGTGTGTGTGTGTGTGTGTGTGTGTGTGTGTGCAGGAAACAGCTGATAAAAGTTTCTCTCTCATCGATGTTTCTAATTCTCTATCCCTCTCCCTTCCTCTCTGTAAAAAATCAATAAAACATATTTTAAAAAATAAAGTATTGCATTATATTACTCTAGCTATAATTGTTAAATGACTCAGTGCTAAAATAGGCAATAAAAGAGACTGTTTAAAGTCTGCAATTTTTCGAAGTAGGATGCAAAAATAATATATTTGGTGGAACTTCAGCTTCATTTATATTTTATATATAAATATATATGTACATATGCTCACATGTGCTTATACATATATATCACACACACAGACATGGTATACCATAACTATATCTATATACTGTATTTACATATATTTCTATCTCTAGGTAGAGTGATTAAAGAGTTTTTAGAGATCTCTAATTGCCTCAAAATTAATTCTTCTATAATAACAGAGTTTAAACTGGGCATATAGCCACTCAGAAGAAAGACATTTTCCAGGCTTCCTAGCAGGTAGAGGTGGTCACATGTCTATGTTCTTACCAATGGGATGGGGTGGAAGCGTGTTGCTGATTCTGAGAACTGGCATGAGTTCTTGGCCTTTTTATCCCTTTCTCTTTGCTCTGCCAGCTTAGCTGATGAGCATACAGTCCACACTGCAGGGGCAGCAGAGTAAGGAGCTGGAAGTAGAACTCGTCCTTCTCAGGCCTCCGTGGAGCAGAACTCCCAAACTAGCCTGGACCTTTGGACTTCATGCAGCTGCAAGCAAAATAAACATAAGTCCTCTTTAAGCCCTTGTTTCCTTGGGGTTTCAATCACTTGCATTCATACTGGATCCTAACAAATACAAGAGTTATTTTTACTTGTGTGCTGTTCTGTGATTTCCGAAATTTCTACAATCAACATGTCCCATTTTTTATCAGAAAAAAATAAAAATAAAGTTATTTGTAAGAAAAAGAAGAAAAATAAATTTTGCATCAGGTCCTTGCTTCTCTCAACCTGGAGCATGATTTTGTTGATTTTCCCAATGTGTCCTAAATGCATAATGATCAAATCATAGTTTCCAAACTTAATTAGGAGAATGAGGTGATTATGATGATAAATCTCAACTGGAGGAAGGAACGCCGATGAAAATATTTGTGTCTTTCTCCCCCTGTTCTAAAGAATCTCCTTTAAGGCCACCGGATCACTTCCTTTTCCTGAAGGGCTTTGACTTAACACTTTGGGCATGTGAGTGCACGACTGTTTTGATCCTTCTCTGATTGTTTTGGTGGATAAGTCATGTCTCTACGCAACCTGAGAACAAGTGCTATTGTGGTGGACACCTGTTGTTTTTGTCTGCCTTGATCACTCCCTTTCCTTTGGGAACTGCCCCTCCTCATCTCATGACATTCAGGTGGGACTGTCAATCCCAGAGCCTCCCGATGCCCAAGTAGCCCTGGCCACAGGGATGGCACACTGCTCAGGTTTGGCCAGTCACACCACCTCTAAGCTGATTGGCTGTGCAAAGCCATTCAGTCCTTCCTGGGGATTTGCTATATGAACCCCAGAAGAAAGCAGGTTTCTCTCTTTGAGGTTATCTGCTATAAGGAGGCCGACTTGGGACTCAGTGGCCGGCTTCCCTGCCTCATGGAGAAGGTTTGTCTGCAGAAGGAAATCAGGCAACTCCCCTAGGAGAAACAGAAGCAAGCGGAGCCAAGTTTTAGAGTGAGAGAAAGAGCAAATAAATTGATTATTTGAAATGAGCTGATCTAAGCCCTTAGATCCAAGCCAGGACTGAAGATAGAACTACCTTCGGACTTCTCAGCAAATTCTCTTTTGGCTTAACTTTTTGAGTTTCTGGAGCCTTGACTTAAGCTTATTTTTTGTCTTCCTGTGAGTCCAACCCTATTTTCAGCCAAGGTAGGAGTCCATTATTATTTTATTGATGCTGCTAGACTACAAGCTAACCTTGGTCTATACGTGGATTTATATTTTTGTGGAATCTGCCTCTGTTCTTGAGATTCCCTGCCACTTGAACATAGTTGCTAGGAATTTGGAGGAAAATTCTGATGACAGACATAGGTAATGGTTCAGGGCATGTGATTAAAAAAAAAAAATACTGCCCCATTGTTTGTTATTAAGATTGCAGATTAACATATGCTCTTTATAGATAAACATATTTAATATGTAACAACTATTTAGAGCACCATATTACGTATTAGAAAACAGCTTCTGGCCCAGCTAGTATGGCTTAGTAGTTGAGCCTTGACCTATGAACCAGGCAGTCACTGTTCAATTCCTGGTCAGGGCATATGCCCGGGTTGCTGGGGGGCATGCAGGAAACAGCCAATCAATGATTCTCTTCCATCATTGATGTTTCTCCCTTTCCCTCTCTGAAATCAATAAAAAACATACATACTTTATTTATTTTTTTAAAATAAATCTTTATTGTTCAGATTATTACAAATGTGATCCTCTTCCCCCCCTCAATTGCTCCCCTTCACCAGGTTCCCACCCCACCCTCTGTCCTTTCCCCATCCCCCATTTTCCTCATCCATAGGTGCACAGTTTTTGTTCAGTCTCTTCCCGCACCCCCACTCCCCTTTTCCCTGAGAATCGTCAGTCCACTCCCCTTCCATACCTCTGATTCTATTATATTCACCAGTTAATATTGTTCATCAGATTTTAAATTCCCTTGGTTTTTAGATTCACTTGTTGATAGCTACGTATTTGTTGATCATAATTTTTATCTTTATCTTCTTCCTCTTCCTAAATAACCTCCTTCAGCAATTCATATAATTCTGGTTTGGTGGTGATGAACTCTTTTAGCTTTTTTTTATTTGTGAAGCTCTTTATCTGTCCTTTGATTCTGAGTGATAGCTTTGCTGGGTAGATTATTTTTGGCTGTAGGTTCTTGTTATTCATCACCTTGAATATTTCTTGCCATTCCCATCTGGCCTGCATGGTTTCTGTTGAGAAATCAGCTGACAATCTTATGGGTGCTCCTTTATAGGTCACTACCTGCTTTTCTCTTGCTGCTTTTAATATTCTCTCTTTGTCTTTTGCTCTTGGAATTTTAATTATGATATGTCTTGGTGTGGTCCTCCTTGGATTCCTTTTGTTTGGGGTTCTTCGGGCTTCCTGGACTTGTAAGTCTATTTCTTTCCCCAGGCGGGGGAAGTTTTCTGTCACTATTTCTTCTAGTACTCTTTCGGCATCTTGCTCTCTCTCTTCTGGAATCCCCGTAATTCTGATGTTGGTTCGCTTGAAATTGTCCCAGAGGTTTCTTACACTATCTTCAACTTTCTGGATTCTCTTATCTTCTCCCTTCTGCAGAGGAGTGTCCTCTGGCTCTTTGTGTTCTAAATCTTTGTCTTGATTCTTACCATCTTCCAGTCTGTTTTTAGGACTTTGTATAATATTTTTTATTTCAGACAATGTTTTCTTCATTTCTTGTTGATCCCTTATTATTTCTAGTTGCTCCCTTTTCATATCCTCATAGGTCTCATTTATTTTATTGGCCTTTTTTAGGATATTGTTGAATAACCTTATAACTGTAGTTTTGAACTCAATGTCCAATCTTTTCTTTTCCTCCATCTCCTTCCTTTGTGTCCTTTTTCTTGTCTGCATTTTAGTTGTTTCCCTGATTTGATGGAATAGCTTTGTGTGCTAGGTGTTCTGGTAGAGCCCAGTAGCACAGCCTTCCCAGTTACCTGCAGTGGACAGTCTTGGTGTAGCCCTTTGTGGGCTGTGTGTGTAGTCTTGTTGTTAAGTCTTGCTTATTGTTGGTATCGCTGGGAAGCATTCATCTCCAAGCCAGTTGGCTGTCAAAACATACATACTTTAAAAAGAAAAGAAAACAGCCCTTGCACTATGGGAAACTCATCCCTTATACTTTTTTGCTTTTATTTTGCTTTTAGTTAAAGACTTTCCTATCCTTATTCCTTTTGGTCACTAATTAGCCTCATGAAGTTGAGTGGTTCCAATTAAGTGATCCATCATTCCACAATTGATAGGTCCACCCTCAGTGAGAATTAGCCAAGCACAAAACAAATGGCCTGTGATTCTGAAAAGAAAAAAAAAAAAAGTGGAGACTAAGGCCCATCGGCCAGTTATGCTCTTGGCTATGGTAGCCGTGTAGTTGAGAGTTAAACTATTGAGAAGCTTGGGCTTGGAGGTCATATGGATCTCAGTTCCAATCTCAACCCTACCCCTCCATGCTTGTCTGTGAGTGGAGATGATAATAATAGTGACATCTGAGAGTAGCAGTGTTCTCAAACAGTTAGAGACATTGTACTACCAGCGATCTTTAAAGCAATAGGTCTGGATTCATTACATAATTGAGAGCATTTATTTAAATCCCCATAAAAGGTGATTTGAGTGTAGTTAATAAGGACCTGGTTGTAATTTTGAAGACTACATGGTCCAGAGAAAAATAACACCAGCTTTTATTTCCATAACTCCTCTCTCTCATCTCTCTCTCTCTCTCTCTCTCTCTCTCTCTCTCTCTCTCTCTCTCTCTCTCTCCTCTCCTCTCCTCTCCTCTCCTCTCCTCTCCTCTCCTCTCCTCTCCTCTCCTCTCCTCTCCTCTCCTCTCCTCTCCTTTAAGACTGAATCAGTCACTGTTACTACCTGAGAGCATTCAGAACAGCCCCAGACCTTGTGTGATGGGATGGCCAGATAAGGAAGCCTAGTGCCCTGACAGGCTTTGCGCCACTCGGTGGGAAAGTGACACAGCGACTAACCTGCAGACAGAGGCTGCTGGCGGCTCCCAAAGCCCACGGCTCCCCCTCTCCCTTCTGGCTTCCTCCTTCGCTGACATCGTTTCTGTCTCCGGTTTGATGCCTGTGGCCAGGAACATCCCTAACAACAGTCACTGTCTAACTTCAGAGTGTAGTTTCACGAGCTGGTTCCTGACCAGAGTGGGGCGGCAGGCAGGAGGCTCCGGCATGCCCTCTGCATGGTGCATAATATACTGGTAGCAAGTGGAGGGGAGGTGAGAACTGCGATCAGAGCCAAGACCGGTTTGGCTCAATGGATAGAGCGTCGGCTTGGGGACTGCAGGGTCCCGGGTTCGATTCCGGTCAAGGGCATGTACCTTGGTTGCGGGCACATCCCCAGTAGGGGGTGTGCAAGAGGCAGCTGGTCGATGACTCTCTCTCATTGATATTTCTAACTCTCTATCTCTCTCCCTTCCTCTCTGTACAAAATCAATAAAAATATATTTAAAACAAACAAACAAACAAAAAAAACCTGCCATCAGAAAGGTCTTTCCAATCTCAGCTAATTTGGGGGGCTTGGGTAATAAGAATCATAGCGTCCTCCAATAGTAGGCACACACATCTAAACCAGGGGTGGGAGGCTTTTTCTGCCAAGGGCCATTTGGATATTTATAACATCATTCGAGGGCCTTACAAAATTATCAACTTAAAAATTAGCCTGCTTGCCGAAACCGGTTTGGCTCAGTGGTAGAGCGTTGGTCTGCGGACTGAAAGGTCCCGGGTTCGATTCCGGTCAAGGGCACGTACCTTGATTGCGGGCACATCCCCAGTGGGGGGGGGGGTGTGCAGGAGACAGCTGGTCGATGTTTCTCTCTCATTGACATTTCTAACTCTCTATCCCTCTCAATTCCTCTCTGTATAAAATCAATAAAATAAATTTTAAAAAAATTAGCCTGCTCTATTTGGTCAAACACTTAATTAACTCACCCCCAATGCCTTGGCAGGGCCAGGCCAAATGATTTCTTGGGTCTTATATGCTCCACAGGCCTCATGCTAACTTCTTTGTTACTGTGGAGGAAGCTCTGAATCGGAGACGTTAAGCGACATGCCCACCTATATAGCTAGTGGGGTAGTGCTTAGGTTCCAGCCCAGGTATGTCTGTCTCCAGAGATGTCCACAGTGCCTCTGAGTTCCACACTGTCCACACCCTTCATGTCAGAATGGGAGGAATGGCCTTCAGAGGTCAAACAGAAGCCAGGCTTCCTCCAGGCTGAGACATTCAGGATCTTGGCTCTGTGGCCGAACCCTGTCACATGAGTAAGGAAGCGCCGGGTGAGACTACGGCTGGTGCTGAGAAAGCAGGGTGGCAGGCTTCTGAGAGCTGTGCCTGCCTTGCTAGGACGCCCGACACACACCTGATGGTGCTGGGGGTGGACAGGAAGGAGCCCTGCTGGGTTCTGGATCGCTCCTGTCAGCCCCTACCCTCCGAAGGGAAGACTGCACAATGTTCCCAGGGCTCACAGGCCCTACTCTGGGGTGGATGACCAGTCACACTCCGTGGGAAAGCCGTGGCTCTGGCCTGCCTGGGAGCCACGGTGGTACCGCCTCCTGCCCACGGCTTGGCTCAGCAGGTTCCCAAGTGGTTTGGATTCTCTCCCACCCTCCCTACCCCGCACCCTCCCGCCTCCACACTCCCAAGTCCCCAGGGAGTCAGGGAGGCCACTGGCAAAGTCGGTCCTCGGTCCCCCAGGCCTTTCCGGAACACTTTGAAGCCAGGTTCCCCCAGGGGAACAGAAGGCAGCCTTCAAACCTCTCGAGAGCACCCCTGTTCTCAGTTCCGTGAGGGCTGGCAGGCCCCAGCTCCACTCCACTGCGCACTGAGGCTCCCCTCCGGCTGCGATCACAGGGCTCTGGGTATGGGCTGTTGTTTTTGCAGCTGGGCTGGGGCGGAGCAGCAGCAGGAAGGCGTCTTGGGCACTGACTACTGACTGTCTGAGAAAGCCCAGAGCCGGATTCCCACTAGGACGGAGGCAGCCCCGTCAAGCGGGTGACTGTCCCGTTCCTGGGAGATGGCCCCTCGAGCCAGGCCTGAAGCAGGGAGTGAAGGGAGAGAGAGAGGCCAGCGGGTAGGAGAGCGACAGCTCAGGGGAGACCCCGAGCGTTCTCCGAGCCGGCCCTCCCCCAGCAGGCTTAGCTCCTCCGTTTCTGACTGCAGCTGGACAGAACCTCCCGCCCCTCCTCGCACACATCTGGGAGATTCTGGATCGAGCTTCCTTAAAACAAACAGCAAACAAAACAAAAGAAAATCTCATTTACCGGGGGCAAAACGTTGGAAACGAAAAAGATCATCCGTAATCCCTTTTAATCAAGAGTATTCATTACAAACGTTTTGATGTTTTTCCCAATGATTGTTTTCTTTTTCTTTCTTTTTTTTTTTTTTTAATATATTTTATTGATTTTTTTTTTTTTTTTAACAGAGAGGAAGGGAGAGGAATAGAGAGTTAGAAACGTTGATGAGAGAGAAACATCAATTCAGCTGCCTCCTGCACACCTCCTGCTGGGGATGTGCCCGCAACCAAAGTATGTGCCCTTGCTGGAATCGAACCTGGGACCTTTCCGTCTGCAGGCTGACGCTCTATCCACTGAGCCAAACCAGTTTTGGCAGATCACTTTCTTTTTTGAGTTAAAATATACACAGCACAAGTCTACCCTTTTAACCATTTTTTTGCTTTTACTTTTATTTTTCAAAATATGCTTTTATTGACTTTTAGAAAGAGAGAGGAAGGGAGAGAGAGAAATGTTGATGTGAGAAACACCGGTTGGCTGCCTCCTGCACGCATCCTGACTGGAGAGGAACCCTCAGCCTGGGTATGTGCCCTGACTGGGAATGGAACCTGCCACCATTTGAGTGGTTGGGGTGCTGCTCCGACCTTCTGAGCCACACTGGCCAGGGCCGTTTTAACCATTTGTAAGTGTACAGTTCAGTGGCCTTCAGTCCATTCCCACTGTGTGCAACCATCACCATCTCCTGACCTATTCATCTTCCTAAACTAAAATTCTGTACCAACTAAACACTAACCCACCGTTTCCCCCAGCCCCTGGCAATCACCGTCCTACCCCCTATCTCTCTGAATTTGACTATTCCAGGGCTTCATGTAAGTGGAATCATACAGTATCTGCCCTTTTCTCTCTGGCTTACTTTGAAGTATGGGAGCAGTCATCTCAGGTAGAAACCGCTCTTTAGGTTCTGTACTTATTTGTTTGCTAAAACAATAGAAAGTTATTTTGATTTTCTGAACTTATGTGTGCTGTCCCAATACTCCATTGATGATGGTTTGACTAGCCCGTTGATTGTGATCTCACTGGTCATCGAAACACATTCTTGTGGGAATCAGGACAGCTCAGTTATCGTGAATTGTCTCAGTAGCTACAGATAACGAGTTTTGGTTGACTCAGTGGTCCCAGAATCAGAACATACCCTAAATTGCCTCAGTATCTACAGATAACGAGTTTCGGTTGACTCAGTGGTCCCGGAATCTGCAAAGCACAAGTATTCTAAATTGCCCCCGTGGTCCTAGCTAATGTGTTTCTGTCGATTCAGTGATTCCTAGATTCCTTAGACAACTAACTTGCTCATGAAACAGGTTCCTCATTCCAGACCCAAAGATGTAATCGATACCTTTGTAATATCCTGCCAATACAAGCCAGATGTGCCAAGCTGTTCGGGGCTGTGAGGCTTGGAGCGCTTTAGCCTCTCGCATGCCTCCGGCTTTTAATAAATGACTCCACAATTCGACTTCCTGAGTTGTCCTTTGTAAGATGGGGGTACACTACAACAATTCCACTTGGTGCAATGTCCTCAAAGTGCATCCACATTGTAGTATATGTCAGAATTCTTTCCTTTTGAAGGCCGAGTAATATTCCATTACATATACTGTGTATATATCACATGTTGTTTATCCATTCATAAACTATTTTTTCACATAATTAAAATAATATGATGGCAGCAGTTAGATAGTGTGATTTCTTTTTACTAGGATGCTTCCATATCATTAAAAAAATTTTTTTTTCTAAACATAATTTTTAGCTTACTCTTGACTTCCGTGGGTGAGTGGATGTAGCATAATACACGTAACCAGTCCCCTGCCTTCAGATACGAAGGTGCTTTCTTATTTTGTTTGTTTGCAATTATAAATGTCACTACAGAAATTTTTATGGGCCCTGTTGCAGGCCTGCCTGGCCTCTGGCATTTCAGATTATTCCCGAAGGAAGAGTACCTAAAGTGGAACTGTTCATCAAGGTGATCAATGCTCCTCGGTCTCGATCAATATCACCCCAAACTTTCTAGAAAAATTATACCTATTGCTCTGCCCAGGAGCATGTAAGCAATATGGAGCCTCTTCCTGCCTTCGCCACGCCCTGGCCCTGAGGAGCCCGGGGCTTGTGTGATGCCTTCTCTTTCCCTGGAGAAAGGTAGAGACCTCCACAAGCCGGATCAGGGTACCCAGCCAGGCTCACCTGCCCCGAGGCTGCTGTGCCCGGGTGGGTGGGCTACTCTCATTTCCTGCTGCTTCTCTCAGGGGCTCTGCCGGAGCCCTGAGGCTGGGGAAGAGAGACAGACCCGTGGACCAGAGATGGTCTGTGGGGGTGGGATTTGGCTCTTGTCGAACCTTGGGCTAGAGACCCCTGGCCACTGGGAATGAGGCGTGCTCCGTGCCCCAGAGGGGCCCGGCGGGGGCAGGGCTGGAAGCAACCAGGGAGGGGGCAGCCGCACACAAAGAGCCCGATTGTGTTGTAGACTCCGCTCTTTCGGAAACTAAGTATCACGAAGTCGTTTTTGTTTTGGACAATCCGGTGTCGCAGAGGCCCAAAGCCAAAGAAAACACGGGCCGAGGAAGCAGAGCCAGCAATGCTGCAGCTGCAGGTGAGGCAGGCCCTTCCAGGGTCGGGCACCGGAGCTCCTGTGGGTCCCCAGGCTGAAGCCGGGCACTGCCACCCAGTGCAGCCTCCTTGGGGTCCAGGCAAAGGACAGGCCTTGGGCTGGAGACGCTATTCCCCAGCCAGAAGGGAGCAGGAGGTCAGAGGAGTTGGGAGCTCCGCCGCTAACCCCCAGCTGCAGGGCCTGCAGGCCGAGGGGTGCACATGGGGAGGCCCTGAGGCTCAGAGGTCTGCAGATTCCGTGGGCTCCATCCCGGAGCGTGAGGAACAGGCACTGAGAAGCCAGGATGAGGGGGAGAGTGGGGCTGGCCAGGCCTCAGGCAGTCGGAGCACCCTACAAGGCAAAGGAAGGCGGCTCAGTGGGAACCCGGGCAGGGAGGGGTGAGCTTTTTTTTTCCAGAACAGGATTCCCTGTGGGGCAGGGAGCAGAAGTCAGTGGGCTCCAGAGTCTGGGACGTGCCTGTTTGACTCTGTTGGGGTCAAGAGGGCGGCCCACTGGCCTGGCCTCACCAGCCAAAGCCAACACAGGAAATGCCGAGCAGACCTCAATGTCCGGGCACCTAATTTATTCTGGCTGCCAGGGAGCACCGCCTCCCCGGGCTCGCTGTGCAGGCAGCAGCGAGGGCGGGGAGGGAGCAAGGGCATCGGGGCTCAGGGGATGCGCGGTCCCAGGGCCTGTCTGGTGGGCCCTCCACCCGGGCAGGAGGAGCAGGGTGAGCGCTCAGAGACCCGCAGGCAGCAAGAGGAGCCGGGCGTTGCCCTGGCCAGTGGCCACCGGCGTGCTGCTGGGATCCAGTTTCGCTCTCCCGCTTCTCGGAGGAGAGCCGTCAGGGGTCAGTCCCTCCTGGACTCCCCGGGAAGGAGCCCGATGGGCAGACGTTTGTCACCGCCACCGTGGTGTTTTAGGCGCTGTCACTGGCCTCACAGCCAGACAGGGGCCCAGCCTGCCCACCGCAGCCACCAGGGCCTGCAGAACAGGGGAGGGGGGCCCTAGCCAGTTTTGCTCAGTGGATAGAGCGCCGGCCTGCGGACTGAAAGGTCCCAGGTTCGATTCTGATCAGGGGCATGTACCTTGGTTGCGGGCACATCCCGGGTAGGGGAGGGAGTGTACAGGAGACAGCTGATCGATGTTTCTCTCTTTGTCAATGTTTCTAACTTTCTGTCCCTCCCCCTTCCTCTCTGTAAAAAAGCAATAAAATATATTAAGAAAAAAAAAAAAAAAAAGAACAGGAGAGGGGGCCGCTGGGGAACCCCAGTGCTGTAACTGCTTGCGGTGATTGGATTAGTTTGTGAATTGGCACTCGGTCATCCTTAGTGGTTTCCTCTCTGGGGCCCCAGCCAAGGCTAGGACTGTGTGGGTGCGGTGGGGGCAGGGAGGGGACCCAGGCCTTCCCAGGCCCCTAGTCAGCTGGGCGCTAGCTGTGGTGAGCGAGGATCTTCTCGCCAGGTGTGGCCTCAGCTTGGCCAAAGAGCACCCTGCTGCCCCTCGGGGACTGCTCAGCCAGCCCCAGGCGCAGGGACTGGTCCATGTGTTGGTGGTAGGGACCCTCCTTCCCACATGCCCAACGGTGGTTGGTACAAGCAGAGCCTTGCAGGTGCCCTGTGTAGTCCCAGGCCCAGCCTGGTGCCTGGCACAGGGAAGTTGGCAAAGATCGTTCTTCTCTTCCCCAATTGGCCCGAGTGCCTGTGGGAGACTCTGTGATCCCCCTCACCGTATGGAAGGTCCTTGTGGGAGCGATTTTCCAAACGCTCTCAAGAATGGGCAGCTCAGGAAACCGGTTTGGCTCAGTGGATAGAGCGTCGGCCTTCAGACTGAAAGGTCCCGGGTTCAATCCCGGTCAAGGGCATGTGCATTGGTTGCGGGCACATCCCTGGTAGGAGGTGTGCAAGAGGCAGCTGGTCGATGTTTCTCTCTCATCGACGTTTCTAGCTCTCTATCTCTCTCCCTTCCTCTCTGTAAAAAAATCAATAAAAATATATTTTAAAAAAAAGAAAGAAAAAAGAATGGGCAGCTCTGCAAAGCCTGCCCTCCCCCGCCCATGCCCCTGTGTGTGGCATCCCTTAAGCCACCTCTGAGGGGCAGCAGTGCTGCCCTTGGCCGGTTTCTCCCTTTCCGCGTTAGCATGTGTGCACACATGTGTGTGCCCGCTCAGAAGGGACGTGGGATATTTTCTTCCCTGCCCATCCTCGATGCTCTCTCCGTTGCCTGGGTCCCCTCCCTTGGTGGTCCCAGGCAGGGAGGAGGAAGGATAGGTGTCTGGTGGGGAGGCTCCTGGGTCATGACCTTTTCAGAACCTGGTCTTGTTTACACTGCAGGCTGAGGCACAGGCTGGGCCGCCCCCCACCTGCCTGACCCCTCCATCACCTCCTCGAGGGGGGTTCCCCAAACCCTCTGGGAGTAGGATCTGGTCCTGGCTACTCAGAGCTTTGACTGCGTAAGGGGTGTCGCTTTCAGCTGGTGGACATGGTGCAGGCCAGGTAGCTAGAGGCTGCGGGGAGTGTATGATGATAACCGGAGAGAGCGAACACGGGCCATGTGTCAGCATTTGTCAGCGTTATCAGGCAGGGAAAGTGGCCAGCACCCACAAAGGTGTAGGCAAAAAACGTCCCTGGAGGCTAGGGGGAGGACAACCGAGGACAGGAATGTGTGAGCCTCAGGCGCAATGGGAGATGAAATGCAACCCCTCCCTCCCTCTCACAGGGCTTGGTTTGAAAATCCAGCCCTGTGCAGCTCAGGCCGGGGGCCCTGAGCGTGAATACAGTGTGGGTTCCGGGGCCCCTGGAGGAGGGGCACCGCTGCACCCCAAGCAGAGCCCGCCCCCCCTCCCCAGCCTGCTGCTTCCTTCTCATTCTTCACCCCTCTCGCCCATCTCAACGCTTCCTCAGCATTTTCCCAGCCTCCCCTGCACCATCTTATCCACTCGGGCCGCTGTGTCAGGGGGAACAGGCCTGGGACAGCCATCAAACCTGTCTGAATCTCAGTTATTTTCATGTTTAAACTGGAAGTGAGGAGCCCTAGCTGGTTTGGCTCAGTGGATAGAGCATCAGCCTGCGGACTGAAGGGTCCCAGGTTCGATTCCAGCCAAGGGCACATTCCTGGGTTGTGGGTTCCATCCCCAGTGAGGGGCATGCAGGAGGCAGCCAGTCAATGATTCTCTCTCATCATTGATGTTTCTATCTCTCTCTCTCTCCCTTCCTCTCTAAAATCAATAAAATATATAAAAAATAAATAAATAAAATAAAATGGAAGTGAGGAATAGCCACTCTGCTCACTGCCTTGGGAGGATACTAAAGAAGTATTGCTGAGAGAGATCAACCAAAGGACTTGTGTGCATACATATGAGCCTAACCAGTGGTCAAGGACAACAGCGGGGTGGGGGGATGAATGGGGAGGGGTGAGGGATGGGAATGGGGGGATGAGGACAAATATGTGATACCTTAATCAATAAAGAAAATTTTTAAAAAAAAGAAGTATTGCTGAATGAAAACTGTAGATGCAGTACAGAATGCATTGCAATGGGCTGGAAGGAGGGCCAATCAATGTGAGACAGATGTTACCCCTGGGGCATGGGTGAGGGAGGAACAGAGTAATGAGTGTGGAAAAAGATAATGTCACTTTTTACTTACTATTCTTTGATATTGCTTGGATTTTACTTCAGTAAGAATGCATCTTTCCTTGTAATTAAAAAAAAAAAAAGTTAGGGTCCTATCTTAAAGGGTTGTTGCCAGCTTTAACTGTTAATATAGAGCTGTTGAATGAATGAATGAATGAAGGAATGAATTCCTAGTGCATGACTGGCTCAGCACTTGCTTCTCATTTCCCCTGTAAGCTAACTCTGACCCGGAGTTTTCTCCCCTCGTTAATTCACCTTCTTTCCCCGAAGGGGTTAAAGCAGCAGCGCTTCCAAAGCAGCGTGAGGGAACCCAGCCGTCCCCATCCCCGTGGGATGTGTGGGATGGCATGGAGGCGGCACCCCCCTGCCACGCCTCGGGCCCTGGCAGGCCACTGGGGCCAGCCCCCTCCGCTCTCAAGCTCCGGACCTGCTTCCAATTACCCGTGAAATCTGAGCTGGAAGAAACCTATTAAAGTCCCATTTAGTTTGATCCCCCTGGGGGCCAGGGATCTTTTCCGATGACATCCCCCTCCTTGTCGCCGGGGCTGCTAGTGCTTTGGATGTTATCTCCTCCTAGGTCAATATTGTGACAACTCCAGCTGTGACCCGGCCACCCTGGAGCCAGGGGCCCCCAAACCCAGCTCCCTTCCGACCGGGGGTTCCCAGAGGTAGAAGGGGGCAGCTACCCTCAGACCAGCCCCACGTCAGCCAGAGCCCAGTCTGGCCTGCGCCCCCCACCCCTTCCCAGGTGGGTCTGCGGGGCCTCCCGTGGGCAGCTCTCACGGGCAGGGGCCATCCTCCTCATACTCCCAGTCGTGCCTGGTACGAGGTCCCATGTTTCATAACACCCGTTACGTAAGAAATAATAAATAACGGTGATTAATGGCCTCCTCTCGTCCCTGGGTTCGCCCGGGTCAGACCTCCCAGGGAAGGCACAGGAGCTGCAGGAGGAGGAGGGGGAACCCATGGTGTGGAGGGGCAGCCACCCGCTCTGCAGATTCACCCCAAACACCTCTGCATGTCCTCCCCCGCGGCCCCTCACGAGGGAGCAGGAGGAAGCCACTGGGGAAGGCAAGGCAGGGTCCCAAAGTCCCTCACGAAGGGGCACCGCAGCACTGAGGTGGTGGGCCCAGGGCTCCTCGGACCCCCTGGCAGGGCCCACCCTCACATGAGGTGAGCCTCAGCTCCCCGAGGACCACCCCGGTGAGGGACCGGCCCTGAACCTGCGGTTCCCAGCCCTCCCCGGGCGCCGCTCCTGTCTGGGCCTCCAGCACCTCTCCTGTGGGTGGGAGGCCGGGGCTGCCCTCCAGGGCCCGGGCGGGGCCGGGCAGGGCCTTTGGGGCTGGTCTTCTGGGAGATTTGTGGCCTTTTTCCTGAATGCAGGAGCCGCAGGGAGGGAGGGAGGAAGCCACTCTGGGGGCAAGGCGGGGGCAGCCGCTCGCTCGGAGGTGAGAGGAGGGCAGCAGGAAACGGAGGATAAGTGGCTTCCCCAGGGAGGCGTGGAGGGCAGGATCCTGGGCGGGTGCACAGACGTGCGCCTGCCTAACTCCCTCCCCGGCCGCCCGCTGGGCCCTCCCAGGGCCTCGAGCAGGGAGCCAGGACAGTGGGGGGGCTTCTCACGGTCACCCAGGCCGGCCTGCTGCTGCGGCCCCTCCACCGGCCCTGCGGGCGGATATGGATCCTGCCCTTGGCTGGGATCCGTGCCGACGGAGATTTGGTGGCCTTTGTCCATGAGGACTCTCCCTCCTGAAGTCTAGCCTGAAGGTGCTTGCTGTACTTGAAACCGGTACCTCCTTCTTCCAGCTAAAGTGAGTCCACCTAGATGGCCTCCCTCAGCATTCACCTGCCGCTTTGTTCCTCCCAAGTTCGCTCCCCGGAGGAAAGGAGGCCACAGCCCTGGTATTCCCTGCACGCCCGGCCCTGTCACCATCCCCGCTGTTAAGACCTAATATATGCAGGAGGTCACAGGCCCAGGGGATGGGGCTGTGGTTGCTGCGCCCTCCCAGTCCTGGCTGCCAGCTCAGTGGGGCAGGGGGTGCTGAAGGCTGGAGCCCAGGGGGCAGGTCACTATGGCTGCCACTCACGGCTGCTCACGGCCACGGCCTGGCAACCTCACAGCAATGCTTCATTTATCTCTGGATGCAGCCCCTCCTCGCTCCTCCGGAGACTGGGAGTACGTGGGAGGCAGACTGGACTTGGCCTCCCCCTTGCCCCTGGCTGGGCAGAAGGAGGCACACGAGGACACGCCCACCCACCTGCTCATACACACACACCTTCAACACACCCAGCACTCATACACGTTCACACTGCGCACACGCTTTGGCTCACAGGCACACGTTCACACGCACAGGCTCATGCACACACGTGCACACACCCAGTTTCATGCATCCCCACACAGGTCCAAACACACACGTAACTCCCCATGCACATGCTTGTTTGTATCTTCCTATGGACACATATATGTTCATCCGCACACCATGACACACTTTGTCTGCCCTCACAAGGGACATGAGCGGGAGGCGGTCAGCTGGGGCCTGGTTTAAATAATGGAATATGTGATGGGAGTTGTTCACACGCCACTGGCTGACTTCCAAGCTCACATCTTTCTTCCCCCCCCCCCCCCAATTTAAAAAATATATATATATTTTATTGATTTTGTACAGAGAGGAAGGGAAAGATAGTTAGAAACATCGATGAGAGAGAGTCATCGATCAGCTGCTTCTTGCACACCCTCTACTGGGGATATGCCCACAACAAAGGTACATGCCCTTGACCGGAATCGAACCCGGGACCTTTCAGTCCCCAAGCCAACGCTCTATCCATTGAGCCAAACCGGTTTCGGCTCTTCCCTCCCCCCCCCAATTAATAAATCTTTATTGTTCGGATTATTACAATTGTTCTTCTTTCCCCCCCCATAGCTCCTCTCCACCCTGTTCCCACCTCACCCTCTGCCCTTACCTCCCCCCCCCACCCCGCAACAGTGTCCTCATCCATAGGTGTATGCTTTTTGTCCAGTCTCTTCCCGCACCCCTCAACCCCCCCCCACCCCCCCCCCCCCCCCCCCCCCCGGAGAAATGTCACAATTGTAATAATCCCGACGGCTCTTGTGAAGAGGAAGCCTGGTCCCCAGGGGAGATTCTCTCGTGTCTTTCGGGAGCGTCAGCCTTCCACGGGACGGGAGAGCCAGGCCTTCACAGTGGGAGGGCCCCGTAGGGGAGGGTGTGGCAGCAGTTTCCGGGAAGAGGAGGTGGCCTGAGCAGGGAGGTTGTGAGGGGCCGGTCAGGCCACGCTTGGGGGAACACTAGGGGCCACGTGACCTGGGTGGAGGGTTCTCGGGCACAGCCTCGGACAGGAAGGATGAAGCCGAAAAGCGCGAAAGGCCTTTTTGGAACG
Source organism: Pipistrellus kuhlii (assembly GCF_014108245.1). Lineage (NCBI taxonomy): Eukaryota > Metazoa > Chordata > Mammalia > Chiroptera > Vespertilionidae > Pipistrellus > Pipistrellus kuhlii. The sequence goes on from NW_023425404.1 coordinate 11,743,692, forward strand.
GGAGCCACGGACAGCGTCTGAGCAGGAGAAGAACTCCGGGCGGCTCATAACCTCAGTGCTCGGGGCTAAGGGCGCACAGAGCGGGAAGTGGCCAGGCTGCCTGGGACACTTCGCTCGGACGGGGGCCTCGAAGGATGGACAGGAGCTGCCCAGACAGGGAAGGGCAGGAAGAAGGACCTGGCAGGTGGGGAGGGGGTAGGGGAGGGGGGAAGAGGACTGTGTTATTTTCTTTTTCTTTCTTTTCTTTTTTTTTTTTGTTAAATATATTTTATTGATTATTTTACAGAGGAAGAGAGAGGGATAGAGAATTAGAAACATCGATGAGAGAGGATCATCGATCAGCTGCCTCCTGCACATCCCCCACTGGGGATGTGCCTGCAACCAATGTACATGCCCTTGACTGGAATCGAACCCGGGACCTTTCAGTCCGCAGGCCGACGCTCTATCCACTGAGCCAAACCGGTTTCGGTGGGCTGTATTATTTTCAGGAGTGCGCCATCGAGCCAAGCACAGGTTGTCTTGAGGAGCTGAACACAGTGTTTACGCCGGAAACAGGAGTCCGGGCAGCTATGACCAAGTCTCCTGGGACACGCAGAAAACGGCAAGTGAACAGCGCCTGCTGCTCCCAGAAGCAGGCTGACCTGACCCCAGCGAGGAGAGGAACGGCTCCCCTGAGTGGGTGAGAGCCCTGGCTGAGGACAGAGGGGTGTTGGGGCCAACAGACCTTCCAGAGGGATTCACTCAGGTCTCAGGGGCACCGGGATAAAAAATGGGGACCACCAGGTTCTGATCCTCCGACACATCCCCTGACCCAGCCTTCAAGACAGCCCCCACCCACCTGTGACCCCGCTCTCCCGCCCAGGTCCACAGCCGAGGGGCTCAGCGCTCCAGGCTCCGGCCCCACCTTGGCCCCCTCTCAGCCTCCATCTCTCTAGAGCGGGAAACACCACATCCCAGCTGTCTGTCCCAAATCCACCTGGAGGCTAGCCAGGCCTGGCTGCAGCCCAACTTAGTTAGGCCAGACCCAGGAGACACTGCTGGGAAGAGGCAAGGACGTGGAGGAAGTGACTGGGCCAAAGTCAGGCCCCCTTCTGGGCCCTACCCTGTAGGGTTCCCCTCGGAACCTCCATTGGCTTGCGAATGGCCGCGCTTCTGAGCCCCTGCCCGGGCTCCCAGCCTTTCGGCGGGCCCCCGAGGAGGCCCGGTTGCCATCACAGCTGGTAGCTGGGCTCCACCCTGATGACCAGAAGCCCGGAGCCTGGCCGGGAGCTTCGCTTGGGACAGAAATTAATCTGGTCGATGCTGACATGTACACACGAGGAGCTGTTAGACGTGGAAATCGGGTCTCCAAAGAACTGGTGTCCCAGAAAGAAGCTCACTGCAGACTGATTCATATGCCTTGTCTCACTTTTGATTCTTATAAGAGTATTTCCAGTAGGACATGATCTCACTCATCTAGGGGAAACGATGAACAACATAGACTGATGAACAAGAACAGATAAGGAGCGATGGGGTCAGACTGTTGGACCTCAAAGGGAGGGTGGGGACAAAAGGGAGAGATCAACCAAAGGACTTATGTGCACACATATGAGCCTAACCAGTGGTCAAGGACAATAAGGGGGGTGGGGGCATGAGAAGGTGGGGGGTGAGGGATTGGAATGGGGGATTGAGGACAAATATGTGATACCGTAATCAGTAAATAAATTAATTATTAAAAAAAGAGAGAAATTAATCTGGTTAAGAACCTGGGGTCACCTCTTGTAGACTTGAAAGCTCCTCAACAGGCTTACCCAGAGACCCTCGCTCTGAGAACAGCTCCCTCCTCCCTCCTCCCTCCTACCTCCCAGCCCTCCCATCTCCCTGAAGCCAGCAGCTTGCATCAGCAGCAACAGCTGCTCAGCCCTGGAGGCAGCCTAGGCCACCGCTACCACTGTAGGAGATGAAAGGAGGCTGAGCGTGGGGCTCAGGGCTGCTGTACCCCCCTTGTTCTGGGGAACAGGCAGCTCTCGTCCTCCAGACACCAGCCCCACTGACCCCCAACCCCTGGACCAGCTCTTCCCTCCCTTCCCCTCGGCTATGTCCTCTACTCATTAGCTCCCAGTCAGCAGACACTATTCCCTGCCCATGGTAACTGGGTGCCCAACTGGTTTGCCACGTTTCATGCAAATTCTCTCTTAGCCTACCAGCGGGAAGAGCCAAAGATACCCAGGGTCAGGGCATCAAAGACAGGCGAGGCAGCCGGAGGACACAGCATGGAGACTGTCCCCAAGGAAACCTGGTGGGGGCACAGGAGACACAGAAGAGAATGGCAAGACAGAGGCCTGAGGTCAGAGGACTCCCCCTGAGCTGGGCCTCATCAGGGACAGCTTAGGGGCTCCTGTGGGACAGGCCAGCACGGAGACAATCCCATGAGGGCAGGGAGCTGGCCCTTCTACTTTCCCCACTGCTGCTCGCAGTCAGGCCTGGGCTCTGGAAGGGCCCCCTGGTGGGCGGCGAGGCAGGTGGGTGAAAGATGTGACAATTCTCGGGGGTGGCGGGTGGGGGTAGAGATGCGGGAAGAGACTGGACAAAAATCGTACACCTATGGATGAGGACAAACTGGGGGGATAAGGGCAGAGGGTGGGGTGGGAACCAGGTGGAGGGGAGATATGGGGGGGGGGAGAAGGAAAGAGGAACAATTGTAATAATCTGAACAATAAGATTTATTTTTTTAAATATATCTTATTGATTTTTTACAGAGAGGAAGGGAGAGGGAGAGAGGGTTAGAAACATCAATGAGAGAAACTTTGATCAGCTGCCTCTTGCACACCTCCCACTGGGGATGTGCCCGCAACCAAGGTACATGCCCTTGACGGGAATCAAACCTGGGACCCTTGAATCTTCAGGCCGACACTCCATCCACTGAGCCAAACCAATCAGGACAATAAAGATTTATTAATTAGGGGGAAAAAAGAAAGAAAAAAAGATGTGGGCTTGGAAGTCAGACAGGCAGCCTGGCCCTCACAGGCTGTGCAAGCTGGAGCGTGAGGCTCTCGCCCCTCGGTGGCTCCGTTTCCTCTGAAGATGGATCTACTGCTGCGCCCACTGCTCTCGGGATGTGAGTAAGTTAACATGTGCAGAGTGTTCGACAGCGTTTTGAAAACGCAAAATCACTGGGTTGGGCTGAAAGCACTCTTATTTTGAGCTTTGATCTCCTTGTTTGTTGGAGGGAGATAATGACATAGACACCCCAGTGGCTGTGGGGAGGGAGCGGTGCCTTCAGGAGATGTCAAAGCAGAGTCCCACACCGAGTCCCAGCCCCAACCTCACTCTGAGCCAGTCTGCCTGGGACAGGGTCCCTCAGCAGCATGTTACCTCCCTGTGACTGCTGCCAAGGCCTCCGCGGGCCTCGTGCCCGGGCAGGCAACAGGTGGCAGAGCCGGCCGGCACAGGTGCAGCCTCGCAGGGGATGCGGGGTGGTCCGGCCGCTTCCTCCCCAGGCCCCGCTTCCCCCAGCTGCCGGCACACAGGCCTGGGAGGAAGGCTGGGAGGAGGGAGGCAGCAAACACAGCCACGTGCGGCTGGGATGAGTAAGCACCGCTTCCTGCCACCACCGTCAGCGGCCTCAGCGGCCTCGGCCGCGGTGGCCAGTGGGTGGCTCACAATGCTCGCTGGCGCAGGAGCTCTGCGCCTGGGCAGGGTCACTTCCCTGAATTGTCCTCACCGCCAGCTCCCCCCACTCCCCTCTGCACACCTGGCCGGCCTGCCTGCCTGCCTGGAGATGGGCAGGGTGCCTGGCGAGGCCTGAGAACACCATCCTGGGTGGCCACCAGCACCCAGCCCGCACCGGACACAGCAGGAGGTTGACAGGCTGAGTCTGAGTTGGACCCCCGCCCACTGTGCCCTCAGGCAGGCGGCGGCGGCGGTGTGAGTGTGGAGGACGCTGGGCTCCTGCATCAGGACTGGGCTCCGGCTGCCGCTCTGCAGGCCTCTCGGGCGGCATCTCTCACTGTGTCGGTGGGCTCAGGGCAGAAAAGGCCCCGGCAGACACACAGCCAGCAGAAATGCAAACGGCCAGTACTAACGTGGAGAAACGTGCGCTCCATTACCTAGGCGCTAAGGACACATCCAGCGGCTCCTGAGATATGACTGTCGTAGCTCCAGCAGCGAAGATGTAAAGACACCTAACGGAGGCCTGGGGACGTTACAGGGCGGAGTGGAAACCAAAGCAGCCTTCCTGGAGGGCAACTTGACATTGAGCATCAAAAGCCTCTGACCCAGCCGAAGCCGGTTTGGCTCAGTGGTAGAGCGTCGGTCTGTGGACTGAAAGGTCCCAGATTCGATTCCCGTCAAGGGCATGTATCTTTGTTGCGGGCACATGCCCCGTAGGGGGTATGCAAGAGGCAGCTGATCAATGATTCTCTCTCATTGATGTTTCTAGTTCTCTATCCTTCTCTCTTCCTCTCTGTAAAAAAATCAATAAAAAAAAAAAAATAAAATAAAAAAGCCTCTGACCCAGAAACCGTACTTCTAGGAACTTAAGGGACAACAGCAACACGTGTGTGTGAAGGTGCTCGTCGCAGCCTTGCTAATAATGGAGAAAACATTAGCTACAACCTAAAAGCCCAATGATAGGGGGATTTGAAAAGAAAAATTTAGACACTAAATTTAGCCAGATTTAGGTCAGTATTCCCTAAGAGCACAGCCATGAAAACTGGAGCCATATACCAGCACCCTCAAACTGGAAGGCACATAAGAATCACCTGGACCTGGGGCCATGGGTGGGCCTGGTGGGGGTGGGGTGGATGGGGTCTTGGTAAAATGAAGATTTTGACTCAACAGGTCAGTGAGGCCTAAAATGTTGAGTGTCCAACGAGCTTTCAGGGAGCCGATGCTGCTGGTCCCTGGACCACACTTGCAGCAGCAAGGCTGTAGAATGTCCAGAGTTCATATGACAAGGCATGACCCAAATATGATAGCATGAAGAAAAGCATGCTACAAAACAATAGGACGCCATTTTTAATGGAAAAAAATGCATGCATAAAAAGAAATTAAAAGGATAGATAACAAAATATTAAGTTTTTCTTTTCCTGGATAATAAAAGGTGACCATTTTAATGTTTCAATTACAGTTTACATTCAGTATTATTTTGTATTAGTTTCAGGCGTGCAGCACAGTGTTTAGACAATCACATACTTTACAAAGTGTTCCCCCGGTATTTTCAGTCCCCACCTGGCACCAGGGTTATGACAAGATTATTGACTCTGTTCCCGATGCTGCATTTTACACTCCTGTGACTGCGTTATAACTACAGAAACTGGGTGATTTTTAAAAATATTTTATTGACTTTTTACAGAGAGGAAGGGAGAGGGATATAGAGTTAGAAACATCGATAAGAGAGAAGCACCGACCAGCTGTCTCCTGCACACCCCCCACTGGGGATGTGCCGCAACCAAGGTACATGCCCTTGACCAGAATCGAACCTGGGACCTTTCAGTCTGCAGGCCAAAGCTCTATCCACTGAGCCAAAGTGGTTTCGGCAAAACTGGGTGATTTTTGATAGATCCTCCCTTCCCGCAACTGATGGACTGAGAATGATGTAAACACCCGCAGCACGGATGTTCCTGAGCACCTAACCAGGCACCTTATATGGACTGTACATTGAACCACCAATCAGCACCTGCCAAACACCCTAAGCCCCCGATTCCTCAGTCCCTAGGTGCCTAATTATGTGCCTTATAGGGCACTCAGCACACCACCAATCAGCGTGTGCTGAGTGCCCTAAGCCCTGTCCCTTTCCTCCCCTCCCCTCAGAAGGCGCCTTCACCCTGGCACACACGCACTTTCTCCCTTTGCAAGGCAGCCCAGCGGGGGTCTTCTCCTCCAATAAAGCCTGTGTCCTGTCTCATCTTTCAATTTTTATCTTATTTTTTTTCATGCTAATTTGTATTTTGGCGTATGTTGCCTAATTAAATCGAAGTGGCTGGGTTTATACTGCTCGGCCGTCCCCCACATGCCAGAGGCGGGTCTAACTGGAAGGAGTGGCCTGCTGAGACCAGTTCTGAAAAGGGTGTCCTTCCGCTGAAAGGCCTGGCCAGGCCGGGGCTTGGGGGCAGTGTTCTGTGGACCTGGGCCAGGAAGAGGCTGCAAAATGTCAAAGGAGCCGCCCGGTAGCGGGGCTGGCACCTGAGCTGCCTCCGGGGAGGCAGGTGTGGGCCTGAAACGAAGCTCTTGATCCTGGAGGGCAGGCGTCTCAGGCTCTGGACAGTGGTCTGTTCCTGTTCCCTGGGTGCTTGTGTCTCCTTTGTTCTTCCTTCCCCTGAGTCCCCACCGCGACCGCTGGGGTGGGAGCATGGGAATGAGGAAGAGAGGGACCCCCGGGGGAGGGTGAATCCGGTCTCAAGGGACCGGACTCCCAGGTGGCTCCTCCGAAGCCCTTCCTCCAGGACCTGCCTCCAAGGGCCTGGGCTGGCTGGGATGGAGGACAGGTTTCCTGCACCAGCGGATGTTGCCTCCTCCTACCTGAGGGTGGCTCTAGAGCACCATCAAGCACTTGCTCAGCATATCGTGGGAAAACCAGCTGAATGACCCTGGGTAGGCCTTGCGACCTTCTCCCCCTGAGCGTTCTCAGCCACAACAGAGAAGAGAGTTACCTGGGGATCTTGCAGGCAGTAAATGCAGGCTCTGGGGACATCACAGATAGGAAGATATGGAAGGGACTCAGGAGCCATGATGTCTTCACGGCCCAGGAGTACTTGATTCACCATTTGGGACAATTGGACTTCCCAAAGCTTCCCTGATAAAAAAATAAATAAATAAATAAAATTTAAAAAAGCTAGAGCTGGAAGGTGAGAGAGTGAAACTGCAGATGTCAGCTTCCAGACCCGAATGCACCTCCAATCCCACCCCAGGCCCGCCTCCCTCACCCCCTCACCCCCTAGGCGGGAGCCCGTCCTGCCCCGGAGGGTCTCCTGGGCTGCAGACGTGAGGCCGCGGTTCTCCGAAGGAGGGGAGCTGGAGGCAGAGGAGGATCTCTGGAGAAGCAGCCAAGTGCTCTTTGACTCATAGGAGAGCCCGAGGCCCGAGGGGCCAGCGGGAGGTCCGCCGTCTGTCTGCCGAAGCTCCGCTAGACTTTCTGTCTCCTCCACCCCTGGGAATCCACCCATAAGAGAAACTAATCTGGCTCCCTCTGCGCCCCTCGCCCCCAGCACGGTTTCCTTCCTGTGCTCCCCCGGGGAAGAGGGGAGCCGGGAAGGGAGGGAGGCGGCTGGGGAGGCAGGTCCAGCCCAGCTGGGCCACGACATCTGTATCCTTAGCAGTGGCCTCTCAGTCCAGCCTGGAACGGAGAGGGGATGGGAGAGCCCCAGTTCTTCCCAGGAAACGCAATATGACTCACTGCCCAGGATAAACCATGGAAGAATGCAGCTTCTTTTGTTTTGCTTTTTTAATGAACGCTTATGGAACTGTGGGACTCACGTTCTCACCTTTATAAGGTGACATGTGGAACAACGCATAGGTTAACAGAAAACTCCAAAATATCAGTGACTTAAGCAAGAGAGAAGTTGATATCCCCCCACACATCAAATAATTTTGGGTGAAAGCAGGCCAGGGCTGGTATGGCAATCCTGTAAAGTTTACGAGAATCTGTGTCCTTGCAATTCTTCCTCATGATCCAAGATGACTACCATCATGCTTGAATTTCAGGCAAAAGCTTGGCAGAGAGCGAAGTCACATGCTCCTCCCTTTAGGGAGATTTTTTTTCCCCAGAGGTCAAACCCACCACTTCCATCTGTACCCAGAATCCTGAAAATCCCTAAGGGGCAGGGATTGGCCAGAATTTAGTCACAGGCCATAGCCAGTTCAAATAATGATGGAAATGAAACTTTTTTTTTTTTTTTTTTACTCCTCACCCAAAAATATTTATATATATATATATATATATATATATATATATATATATACACACACACATATATATATGTGTGTGTGTGTGTGTGTGTGTGTGTGTATATATATATATATATATATATATATATATATATAAAATCTATACTTTTATTGATCTCAGAGAGGAAGGGGGGCAGAGAGAGATAGAAACATCCATGATGAGGAATCATTGATTGGCTGCCTCTTGCATGCCCCCCTACCAGGGATTGAGCCCGCAACCCTAGCACCTGCCCTGACCAGGAATAGAACCACAACCTCTTGGTTCATAGGTCAACACTCAACCACTGAGCCATGCCAGCCGGGTGCATTGATTTTTTTAGAGAGAGTGGAAAGGAGGGGGAGAGACACACAGAGAGAAAACAAAAAAGGGTGAGACGTAGAGGGCAGCCTGGGAAGGCACCTGGGCATTTCTTTTAATTGTTGCCAGCTTTTAATTGAGACCAAGACGATTGGCAGAGCCGCATCTAGGATACACATTTTCTAGATGGCGGAAAGTGTAATCAGGTTGGCCTTCATATCAGCCCATGTGTCAGCAGGGGCAGGACTAGATATGTTAATCCAGGCATGCTATGGCCTACTTAAGAATGCAAATAAGGCCTAAGCCGGTTTGGGTTGGTCTGCGGACTGAAAGGTCCCGGGTTCGATTACAGTCAAGGGCATGTACGTTGGTTGCGGGCACATTCCCAGTAGGGGGTGTGCAAGAGGCAGCTGGTCGATGTTTCTCTCTCATCGACGTTTCTAGCTCTCTATCTCTCTCCCTTCCTCTCTGTACAAAATCAATAATATATATATATCAATATATATAAAAAGAAGAAACAAAAACAAGTATCCATATGAGAAGGACACATCAATTGGTTGCCTCCTGCACACTCCCCAACCAGGGCCAGGGATCGAGCCTGCAACCAAGGTATGTGCCCTTGACCGGAATCGAACCTGGGACCCTTCATTCTGTGGTCTGACACTCTATCCACTGAATCAAAGTAGCTAGGTCTGGAAATGAACTCTTTTATCCGGGTGGCTTTGGGTCCCATCCCATCTCCTCCTGCAGCCACTGTTCTGATTCAAGGCACTCTCAGTTCTACAGATCTGGTCTTCCTGACTCCAGGCCAAATCCTCCACCTGCCCTGAGTGGTTTCTCCAAAATGCACATCTGGCCATGGAACTCCCTTGTTCAAGATCCTGCAAAGGCTCTCTGGAGCCCTTGGAATAGACTATGAACTCTCAGCATGGTCTTCAAAGCACTTCACACACTGACCCCGGCCTTCCCTTCCCGCCTCATCTCCAGGCACAGCCCTCTTCCCCCTGCAAACAGTCCAGCCCCTCCAGGTTCCTCAGTGTCCCTCCAATAGTCCGTCCTTCACCAGGCTGCTCCCCCGTGACTGCAATGCTCTTGCTGCCCTTCCGTTCCCGATAAACGCCCATTCACCCTGTGAGATGCTGCACAAGCCTTACCATCTCCAGGGGAAGCCTTCCTTGCCCCTTCGGCGGACCTCCTCGGCAGTCCCGGGAATGCTCACACGAGAGCGAGCACAGCCAGCGAAGGTCTGGAGCCACTCACTTGCCCGCAGTCAGGAGTCTGCAGCGAAGGCTCCGAAGGGCTCTGTTTTGCACAGACGCGGTGTTATTTAAGATAATATTAAGCCTCTCCCGCTGGGCTGGCAGCTCGTCCAGGACTATTATTCCCCTGAGCCCTGGGGCTGGCCCTGGGTGAGGGACCCACGGAAGATGCAGGTCCCTCTTGTCCTCAGCCCTGACTCCTGCTGCTTCACCAGGGCTGGCCTCCTCCCTCTGAAGTGCAGAATGACAGCGTGACCAGGAGCTAGCACTCCAAGGGATGATATTAAAATGGAACAGACTCAGGCCCTCACAGGGATCCGCGCCCAGATTCACGCTGTTCCAATTATGAGATGTTTAGTCTGTGCTGTCTCCACTGACTTTTCAACCCACAGCAGAGACAGCGTCCTCCTGACCAGAGCGGACGGAAGCCCCTCGCCACCCCTGGTCCTGGGCAGCCAGGGTGAGCGCCAAGTAGAGCCTCCAGGCCCTTCGCCCACTGCCAGCTCAGCAGCCCTGAGCGAAGGCCCTTGGGCCAGACTGGCTGCTTCCCCAGATTCTGCAGCCTCTGGACGTGGTGTCCTGAGGGTGGGGGGCGGGGATGGATCTTTTGGTTATTTTTGTTTTTTAACATAATTTTTTAATTGATTTCAGAGATGAAGGGAGAGGAAGCGAGAGAGCGAAACATCAAAAATGAGAGAGAGCCATTGATCAGCTGTCTCCTGCACACCCTCCACTGGAGATCGAGCCTCAACCCCAGGCATGTGCCCTGACTGGGAATCCAACTGTGACCTTCTGATTCAGAGGTCGGCGACAACCACTGAGCCGCACAGGCTGGGCCTTTTGGTTACCCTTTTCCTCTGCTTCCCACAAGTCCCTCTGCAGGTGCTCAGGGAAGTCCTTCACTTCCTTTCCACAAAGCAGGCGTTACTTTTTGTTTCTTTTGGGCGAGCAGCTGGAGAAGATGTTTGTCACACTGACACCTTGAAACGTGGCTGGGGCATTAGAAAACTTCTTCTCTGAGAAGCCTCAGGTCCTGGTTCTAGGGCCCCTCTCCTTCCCCTTTCACAGAACCCTCCCACTTTGGGGAGGATGCCTCCCCTGGGGGAAGGGATGGTCGGGATTCACAGGCCAAAGGATCCAACATTTACTTTGATCACACACACACTTCGGCATCTTCCCGGCCCTCTGTGTTTCCATAGTACTTTGCACCCTGACTGTGATTCTTCAGATGTTCATTCATAATGATCTGTAATTGTCTGTGAACGGGAGCATAACTGCCTTGGTGATGCGACTGGCCCAGAGAAGGGGCCCCATGGATGTGGGCGCCCTCTTCTTCCCACCCACTCCCCAGAGCCCCACTCCATGGAGAAGCAAGTTCCCAAGGTTGGCTCCGCCCCTTGGAGGGCAGAGAGATAACCTGGATGCCTGGCCTCCTCTGGGATGGCTTTCCCGCCACCGTGGTGACCTTGGCGACCACTGTCCTGGGACCATAGCAGGGTCTGCTTGAAGTTTGGTGGGAATAAGCTGGCCCACCTCTCTCCCCTTCCCCCAGGAAATGATCATAATAGACTTATTAAGCATTTCGCAGCACAGCAGGCACTGTGCCACGTGATCAACATCCACTTTCTCATTTAAACTACCAGCCTCAGCCCTGACTGGTTTGGCTCAGTGGATAGAGCATTGGCCTGCAGACTGAAGGGTTTCAAGTTCAATTCCGGTCAAAGGGCACCTTGGTTGTGGGCCCCAGTAGGGGGTGTGCAGGAGGCAGCTGATCGATGTTTCTCTCTCATGGATGTTTCTAGCTCTCTATCCCTCTCCCTTCCTCTCTGTAAAAAAAAAAAAAAAATCAATAAAATATATTTTAAAACAAAACAAAAAAAGAAACTCCCAGCCTCGGAGATGGGGTTACAGAGCTGAGAAGACTTGCCCAAGGCCACACAGCTGTAAAAGGCACTCGTAATCCTGCCCAGCACGGCCTCCTTGTGCAGCCTCAGCCTGTCCTGTCCGCTGCGCCTCACTCTGCTGCTTGCTGGCCAAGGAGCCTGCACGAGGCACTTCCCGTCCTGCAACCTCCGTTTCCCCACCTGGGACATGAAGCACCAACGCTTCCATTGGAGGAGGTTAGAAGATTCCCATGTACCAAGTGTGTCCACACAGAGCCCGGCACACAGGAGGTGAAACATGGGCAGGCGCTACCGCCCGCCATCACCCCTCGGCCTCCCCAGCAGAGGGCGGCGGAGGAGGAGGGTGACCTGCCATCCCCAACCACCCAGCTGTCACAGAGGCAGGCCAGCCCGGGGCTGGGCTGTCAGCAGGCTCTCCAGTTCTCCGAGAGCTCCGTTCCACATCACAGCCGATTAGTTACAAATAGCTTCCTCCCCTCCTGTATCACTTACTCAGAAGAGAGAAAGGGGCGATTGTTCCCGAGGAGGGAGGTCTCCCGGCCCCTCCCACCAGGGCAGCTGAGAGACGCAATCGCAATCCAGAGCAGGGTCTGGGAGGAGAAGGGGGCACAATCGCAGGAAATGAGGATGTGGAGGGTCCCTGCAGGTGGGAAGGACCAGCTGAGTGTCCACTCCCAGTGGGCAGCAGGCAGGCAGGGGACCGAGGTCCTGAGCTGTGAGGGCAGGAAGGGAGGGCAGTGTGGCCCCAGCTCAGGAGCCTGATTTCCCGATAGCAGCCTGCAGAGTAGCCCCCAGGAGGGAGGACCAGTAGCCGGAGCTCAGCAGGTGCCCAACCTCTTGATTTCTCCAGAGAAAGTGCTCTGAGGACTGGCCCGACTTAACAATACCACTTTGGATACCACTGGAATCTGAACAAATGACCCCTCTCAAAGCAGCCATGACTGGCTGGCCCTCCAGCCCCTCTGGTTTCAATACGGCCCAGGCCGGAGCCCGGAAGACCTGACAGGAAGCTCAGTGTCAGGGACTCAGCTGCTGGACACGAGGTGCTGGCTGTGGCCCCAGAGCCCCCCTGGGCCCCCGACGGCCCCTGACTTTGCTGCCACCTCTGAGCTAGACCCCGCGGTAAAAGCTCAGGGCCGGGAACGCACAGAGCACCCCTTTGTCGTTCCTCTTCGCACAGCTGAGACCAGCTGGCATTTTCGCAAAGGGCTTTCCTAAACACTAAGGGAGAACAAAAGGGAAATAATTACAGAAAACACGAAAAACCCAGCCCTGGCTGCCAAGTTCCCAAACGCCCGGGACGAGGCTGGGGCGCCTCGCCTGGCTCTCCTCCTTCACGGCCCTCGTGGCGGGTGCCACCTCGTTCCCGCCCCCGGGAGCCATTGTTCGCCACGGCCTCTGCCCTTACCTCCCCTCCAGCGGGGCCCCTCCCCGGGCCTCCCGTGGCGTCTGGTCTCCGGGCCTGGGCATGAGCCTCGTCCCCCAGGGGCTGGCGGGGCTGTGGTGGCCAGCCCAGGGCATGATTACACAGTAACACGAGGTTGTCCTCCCATGCTCTGGCCCCGCCAGAGAGGACCACCCAGGCTGTCTTGAGGATGGGGTCTAGGAAGGCTACTTCTGGGGGTGGAAGGACATTGGGGGAAGGAATGGGCAGACCTGCCTGGGACATTTTTCCTGTGTGGAGAAGAGAAAGTGCCCTGAGGACTGGCCCAACTTAACAAACACTAAGTAAGCCCCTACTGTGTGCTGGGACCACACAAGGCAGTGGGGAGCCAAAGGTGAACAAGCGGCTGGCCTCGCGGGTCTCACAGTCTGCAGGAAGCGGGACAAGCAGCCAGCTGGTGATGAGACTGAGGGCCAGGTCATGGTGAAGGCGGTTCAAGGTGCTGTGGGAACCTGGGTGAGGGACATCTCACCCGGTGGTGGTGGCCAGCACGGGCCCTGGAGCCTGCCTGGCGGGAGTGCATGAAGAGATGGAGAGGGGCTCAGGAGGCAGGTGGAGAAGACAGAGGCCAGCCAAGCATCTTTTTTTATTTTTAAAAAATATTTTATTGATTTTTCACAGAGAGGAAGAGAGAGGAATAGAGAGTTAGAAATATGGATGAGAGAGAATCACCGATCAGCTGCCTCCTGCACACCCCTACTGGGGATATGCCCGCAACCAAGGTACATGCCCTTGACCGGAATCGAACCTGGAACCTTTCAGTTTGCAGGCTGACACTATCCACTGAGCCAAACCGGTTTCGGCCAGCCAAGCATCTGTTTGCTGGTGACTTTGGGTGGCAGGGGGCTACAGCAGGTCTAGCCTATAAAGTAGAAAGACTGTCAGCCCCCACTGCTCACTGCTGCTCTTCCTGGCAGCCAGGAAGGGGGAGAGTCTAGCCCTTGGAAACTCTACTTCCTGTCCACCGATTGCGGGACGGGGTCAGAGGGAATGTGCTGACCTAGGGCCGCGTGAGGCACTGCTCTAGCACAAGATGCCAAATCATCGTAAAGAGAGAAGGCAATGTCATAGTTGGGAAAAAGTTTAGAAGGCCCTGGCCGGGTAGCTTACTTGGTTAGAGCAGCGTTTTTCAACCGCTGTTCCGGGCACACTAGTGTGCCGCGAGATGTTGCCTGGTGTGCCGTAGATGCAGACAAGACAAGAATTTTATAATTTTTCACTATTTTGTTTACTTAATATTTCATAATAAAGTAATTATAAAATACTTTCTTTGTGTTTATTTGATTCCTATTCAAGAGAATTACTTTATATATAGTCAATATAGGCACAGAGTTAAATTTTTTAACATTTTCTAATGGTGGTGTGCCTCGTGATTTTTTTCATGAAACAAGTGTGCCTTTGCCCAAAAAAGGTTGAAAAACACTGGGTTAGAGCATGTTTCATACACCAAAAGGTTGCAGGTTCAATTCACAGTCAGGGCATATACCTAAGTTCGTGTTCGAACCCTGGCCGGAGCACATATGGGAAGCAGCCAATTGATGTTTCTCTCTTCTATTCTGTTCTCTTCTCTTCACTCTACCCTGCCCCCGCCTCCATATCCTCAAGTGAGGATTAAAAAAAGACATGAAACCGGCACCGGTTTGGCTCAGTGGCTAGAGCTTCGGCCTGGGGACTGAAAGGTCCCGGGTTTGATTCTGGTCAGGGGCATGTACCTTGGTTGCGGGCACATCCCGGGTGGGGGGTGTGCAAGAGGCAGCTGGTTGATGATTCTCTCATCAATGTTTCTAACTCTCTGTCCCTCTCTCTTCCTCTCTGTGAAAAATCAATAAAATATATTTAAAAAAAAAAAAAAAAAAAAAAAAAAAAAAAAAAGACATGAAAGCCCTAACTGGTTTGGCTCAGTGGATAGAGTGTCGGCCTGTGGACTCCAGGGTCCCAGGTTCGATTCCAGTCAAGTGCATGTACCTTGGTTGCAGGCACATCCCCACTGGGGGATGCGCAGGAGGCAGCTGATCGATGTTTCTCTCTCATGGATGTTTCTAACTTTCTATCACTCTCCTTTCCTCTCTGTAAAAGAATAATAATAATAATAATAATAATAATAATAATAATAATTAAGAGGCCAAAATGGAGAATGAGTCAGGAAACCAAAAGCCAAGAAATTGGGATGGATTCAGCCAGGTGCTTCAGGCTAAGACCATGACTAATGCAAGGTGTGGGGAGCCCTGTGCTCGAGGCAGCCTTGGGAGGCAGGAGCAGGCCTGGCAGCACAACATGCACGGCTAGTGCTCATGGCTACTCAGGATGACTGCTGTCATGGACCAAATTGTCTCCACTGCTTAGACCCTTGTGTTCACCTGTATTTTCTCCTTGTGACATGGTCAGCTCCAGGCCTGGGATGAGGGCTTCTCCCTCCCACACAACAACCCACCTTTCAGAGTTTGTCAAGCACTTCCTCTGCCCCAGCAAGGGAAGAACCAGGCAAGGTTTGAGACACTGGCCCTGCCTGCAAGGTATTTGCAATCTGGATGGCTTGTGCTCACTGTGAAGAGCTCTGGGAAAAGACTAAGATGATTTTCATCTCCTTTCCTTCCTCAGCAGTTAAACGATTATGGGCAAATTACTTACTCTCCCTGTGCCTCCATTTTTCTCATCTTCAAAATGGGAATAATTAAAAATGTTTGTTAGGAGAATTCATTAGGCGTGATGTGTTTAAAGCACCAGACCACATACTAAGTGCTCAATAAATATTACTTATTTATTTATATAAAATATAAAACAACAAAAGATTGTGATGGTACATGGTTAAATGCTGAGTTCTGAACAGACTTGGCCAGTAGATCTACTCAGCACCTGAGTCTACTCAAAAGCTTCGAGGACAGCCGAAACCGGTTTGGCTCAGTGGTAGAGCGTCGGTCTGCGGACTGAAAGGTCCCAGGTTCGATTCTGGTCAAGAGCATGTACATTGGTTGCGGGCACATTCCCAGTAGGGGGTGTGCAAGAGGTAACTGGTCGATGTTTCTCTCTCATCGACGTTTCTAGCTCTCTATCTCTCTCCCTTCCTCCTCTCGGTAAAATATCAATAAAATATATATTTTTTAAATGTTTTAAAAAAAAAAAAAAAGCTTCGAGGACAGCTGAGGACTGATCGCCTGGATGCTGATGGGAATTTGTATGTGTGCGCGCACGTGTGTGTGTGTGTGTGTGTGTGTGTGTGTGTGTGTATGCACCTGCAAATCCCCCAGCCTTCTCTCCTCTGCAGTTGGCAGAAGCATGAGATTATTTTGTTTTGTTCCACGATGACGACTCTGCTCTGTAACTACCGTGTTTTTATATCTCTAATTAGAACCAAACGTTTATTGGAAATCATGCCTGACGACGACCATTTCCTGCACCCCGGGTGCTCTCGCAGTCCTCACCTATGAGGTAAGAACTATTATTGTTCCCACTTTAGATGGAGACAGCGGGGCTCTGAGAAGTAAAGGAAGTTACTTGAGGTTATAGGGCTGGAGCCACCTGCACGCGCGCCCCGAACCGGATGTGAGCAAGAGGAAACTTCTGGTGAACCCATGGACAGTTGGGGGTCTTTTGGTTTCTACCACCGACCCTACCCAATTCGTCTCAAGCCCACGAAGCCATGTTTAGAAAGAAGGGATGGTCCTCAGACAAACAACACTGACACACACTTGTGGGAGAGGCAGACATTGCCCAGACACTCCAGAGGGTAAAAGAGAGAGCTGTGGCCACCTGTACAGCCACCTCTCATTCACGTAAACTTCCAGGGAACCTCCGTCCTGCATGCCCAGCACCTGGGACAGTGTCAGTGAAGGATGGGAGCAGTCATCTCAGGTGGAAACTGCTGTTTAGGTTCTGTACCTATTTGTTTGCTAAAACAATAGAAAGTTATTTTGATTTTCTGAACTTATGTATGCTATCCCAATACTCCATTGATGATGGTTTGAATAGCCCATTGATTGTGATCTCACTGGTCACCGGAGCATATTCTTGTGGGAATCAGGACAGCTCAATTATCGTAAAATTATCTCAGTACCTACAGATAACGAGTTTTGGTTGACTCAGTGGTCTTGTACCCTAAACTGCCTCAGTAGCTACAGATAACGAGTTTCGGTTGACTCAGTGGTCCCAGGATCTGCACAGCACAATTATTCTAAATTGCCCCCGTGGTCCCAGCTAATGTGTTTCTGTCGATTCAGTGATTCGTAGACACTTTATGTAGATACTTTAGATAACTAAGTTGCTCAATTTCACTTCTGTAAAAATGCTTTTCTCGAAACAGGTTCCTCATTCCATACCCAAAGTCGTAATCGATACCTTTGTGATATCCTGCCAATACAAGCCAGATGTGGCAAGCTGTTCGGGGCTCCGAGGTCTGGAGCGCTTTTGCTCCCTTGTACGCTGCCTGCTTTTAATAAATAATTAAAATTTGACTTTTTGAGGCGTCCTTTGTAAGATGGGCTTACCATACAACATCTGGAGCATACTAGGGCTGAAACAATATCTGTCAGTTGAAAAAATAAATGAATCAGCACAAACACACAAATATACAAACACACACAGCCCTATCCATACACAGTTATAGGCAAATATGCCCCATAAACAAATGCTCAAAACACTCAGTAATAGACAAGCATATACAATAGATACTTCAGTACACAAATGCAAATAGAAAACCAAGACACGTATGAACACATGCATATGTATGTACAGATATTATGGGCATACACATATGGTCCAGATATGCACAAATACATACCTATTCATGCCCATTCACATATACAGTGATTCCCAGACACCCTCCCTCCATCATGATCCCAGATCTGGAAAGAAGTCTGTGTGTCCTCGCATGTTGGAGCTTGTCAGAAAGTTCCTTCCAGCTCTCACTTAGCTGACAGGTAACTGGCTTCGGGTTTGGGATTGGCCAGGCAAGGAGACAGCATCTCAGGCAGTCTCTCGTGGGTGGGCAGGCAGGCGGCGGACGCAGAGGTCACCGGGGTGAAGGCTGGGGCTGCCCTGGCCTTTTTGCTTCTGGCTGGAATGTAGGGGCCGCCTCCCTGGCCTCCCTCCTTTCCCTCAGCCATCACCAGCTCCAGGCCTGGACCAACCCATGACCCCAGATTCTGCCAGGTTCTTGCAGCCAGGGTGCTGTGCACTGAGGGTGGTGGCGATGAGCAAGTGAGCACCGTGGGAGGGCGCACACAGATGCAATCACACACAGAAGTTGGTGCAAATAGTCACACACGGAGCAAGGCACACGTAGACAAAGGAAGACATGCACATTCACAGCCCCACTGAAATGCACATCCCGACACCCTCCCAAACACACCTAGGGACACAGCAGACACACACACACACACACACACACACACACACACAGTCACAGAGCTACCAAGGGACCAGATCCACACACAAGTGACAGTTGTACATACAGCGGACACACGCAGACACTCAGACCCCACAGAGCCTCATAGTGCGGGTGGGTCCTAAATGGCCCCCACACACGTGCACAGACACGTGCACACACAAGCACACAAAGACCCTGCGGGCAGACCCCTGCCAGTGGAAGCATCACCCCCTCCTGGGACCAGGCCACAGGCCGCTCTGCCTGTGGTGGGTGGGCCCGCAGGGAGGGCCTGAGGACACTGGACGCCTGGCCAGGAGGAGGCTGCACGGGGCAGACAGGCAGCTCTGGAGCCAGGGGGCTTGGGTTTTGTCTCTGTCAGTGACACACGCGCCCGCTCGTGGAGTGCTTATGTATGCACAACATATACATGCACCGGGGGCACTCTTTCACCCCCGAGGACTGTGGGGATGGCATCAGGTGGCACTGGAAATGAAGGGCAGGCCAAGCTGCCGCCTTCCTAGCGGTGCCGCCAACGTGGGGCTGCACAGCGCGATGCCCCGACGCAAAGCCGCCAGCCTAGGAGCTGAGAGCCCCGTTCGGCGGGCACCGGCTCCGGCCGCCCCGTGGTGAACCAGGGGCTGGGCTCCCGGGGGAGGGGAGCGGGAAGGCGGGGAGGGCGAGAGCCTCTTCCACGCACGGCGCTGCGGGACCAGCGCGCTCAGACCGCCGCGGGCGCCGGGCTCGGCCGCTCCCAGAGCCCGGTCCGCGGTGGGCGGGGCGGGCCCGGAGCCCCGCCCATTCGCAGCGCCCGAAGCCCAGTCGCCGACCAGCTCCAGTCCATAAAAGCTGCTGTCTGAGCTGGAAGCGGCATCCTCACTGGCCCGTGGGATCGCACCGAGAGCCCGACGGACCTTCCCTGGCCGCCTGCCTGCCTGCCCACCGCGCCGAGCGCTGCGCATCAGGCTCCCCGGCCACAGACTTCCTACCTGCGAGCTCCCGCCGCTAGCCCACTAGCGGGCAGTAGTGAGAGGACCAGCCAGCCTGCGAACCAGAGACTCCCCCAGGGAGGTGAGCATGATGATTTTCCTCGGGACGTCTGAGAAGATGCCGACCATGAGGCTGTTCACTTGCTTCCTGCACCTCCTGGCCGGGCTGACGCTGCCTGCTGTGTCTTCCCAGGTAAGACCCACCCTCACACCCCAGCCTGGCCCCCCCTGAGCTCCTCAGCCCCAGCACTGAAAAACCGGGGGGCTCCGAAACCACAGACCCGCTCCCTGCAGCGGCACCTCCAAGGATGTGCACACATTTCCCAGGAGGCAGGCTGGACCACGTTGTCTGGGAGGAGACCTCAGAGGCGGCCGGGCTGCCCCAGACTCCGGCTCTGGGGTCTGTCGTGGTGGGGGCAGGGAAGCCACAGGGACGGGAGGGAGGCTTCCTGTCTGGCCCCTGGAGCCACCATGGCTTTGCTAAAAGCATCTCTCCGCTAATCCCAGGCCGGTCCCTGACCTTGTGGTCAGGGTCGAGGCCTGGGACCAGGCAGACGCCCCCAGGACCTCTGACCTGGTCTGGCGGAGGGGGAAGCCGGCAGAAGAAGCCATCGGTGGGGAGGCTGGGGCCTGCCCGGGGCTGAGCGCAGGGCTCCGGGGAGGGCTGCGGGCAGGACAAGAGGTCCCACGGTACCGGCTCTCCCCGGTGGGCAGCCGGAGGTCCCACGTGCAGGGCCTGGGGAAGTGAGCAGGGCCCTTTTCCCAGGAGCCGGGGGAGTCTGGCCAGGAGCCAGCTTGGGCAGGGAAATCCTGACAAAGCCAATGAGCTGCCTTCCCACTGCGCTATCTATGCCGCTGCTGCCCCCCGAGCCTGCAGCCCCAGCCCCGGAGTGGGTGGGCTAGACAGACCCGGGGCAGAAAAGCCCCACCGGCAGCCAGCCACCCGCGGCTGCAGGGCCGGCCAGAGGTGTAACGTTACCGGCACACCAGCTCATGGCGCCACCCGCCCCAGCCCCTCAGCTCCCACCAGCTGATCACCTCTCCTGGCTCTGGCACCCAGCCAGAGCAGGCTGCATAGGGCCCGGCAGGGTGGCCAGGGGGCTGGGCAGGAGGAAGACCCCGAAGAACTGCAAGATCTTGGAGATACAGAAAGCAAAGTGCTCCCAAAGCGAGCCAGACCCCTACACTTTTCTAATGAGGAAACTGAGGCCAGAGTGAGGGCTGGGACCCACTGGGACCCACCAAGCATCCAGTGAGGTTTTCGTTGGACATGGGAAGAGACAGCGCTGAGACGGGGCAGAGGGTGTGTGCAGTGGGTGGGAAGGAGCTCGGATGGCCCGCTGTGCTTTCGCCAGCACACTCGGCCCCAGAGCACACGGCCCATGACGGTCCCCTCATCTCTGCATCTTTCTGTCCACAGCCACTGGATCTGTCTGCCGGGAACAGCTCGTCAGAGACGAAAGGTAAGCAGACTGGGCTGGTGTGTGTGCTCACCACGCCCTCTCCTTTCACGCCTCTGCAGAGGGTGGGCAGGGACTGGCCTGGAGGGTGGGTGCAGGATGATATTATTAAGTTGGGGTAAGTCTGCAAGCTGGCTGATGCCCGGGCTGACAAAGGTGGCAGAGCTTGAGGAAACCCCCCCTCCTTCCCCCGCATGGTGACCCAGAGGCCCGGAGAGGTGTATTCCTGGGCCAGGGTCACCCAGAGAGCAAAGCTGGGGCCTGGAGCCCAGGGTTGGCCTGGTGGGTCCAGAGCCCCCTCGCAGCATGCCGCCGGGGGTGCATAGGAGGTCTTGGAGGGCAGCGTGGGCCGTGAGTGCCAGGGGCTAGGCCGGTGGTCTGGGAGCCGGGCACCGTGGGCAAGCGATCAAGAGAAGCAGGAGGGGAGAAGGGACCTTCCCAGCAGCCAGCCCTTCCCAGCAGCCAGGCCTTTTCATTGATTACAAACAGACAGAGCATGAGATGAGTCGCGCCCTCCCCGGCCCCTCCACTCTCCGCCCAGGGTTGCATCAGGAGGGAATCTTCAAAGGGCGAGACGGTTGCCAAAGAGACATACGTGCAGGAGGCGGGAGGCTGGTGCCAGGCCCCCCGCCTCGCTCCTCCCTCTCGGCCTCTCCAAGACGTGCGCGCGGCCACACGCGCTTCCCGCGCTCCGTGGGAGTGGGAGTGCGTAGTGTGTAGGGACGTGCGCACGCACATGCATGACAGCCCGTGTGGACTGGGAACACCCTCTCGCTGCTGCCTGCCTGTCTGGTAGCCAGCTCCTCCGGGGCCTGGCCACGCTCTCATGCCCGAACCCCAGGTCCTGAGAAGTGGGTGGGGGAAGCAGCAGCTCTTGGCTTCATGGATGCTCCCTCTCCCCTTGCTGTGCCCTCTGAGGCTGGCATGATGTTATGCTCGCTTAGGTTTGGGGAGAGGCCCGTCCCCACCTCCTATCTTCTCCATGCTTTCAGCGTGCTTCAGGCAATAGCTGGAGCCTCAGTTTCCCCATCTGTAAATGGGAGCAGTAGGCTACATCATCGCGAAGGCTTCCTCTAAGTGTGCAGGATTCTCTGACTCCATGGAGGGGACACGGGAGTATACATTTTTCCAGGGGCGAGGGTGAGGCGGCTTGGAAGTGTCAGTTCCTTAGGGCAGCTAACCTGCCATCCTCACCCGTCAGGAGGCCTGCTTTGTGGCCGTGGGAAGTCCCAGGAGATTTGGACCCCGGTTATCAAAATCTGAAATTGCCATCCCCTCCTGCTAGCCCCGGACAAGAGACAGCGTGGTCTGTACTTTGCAGCCATGGGTGCTGGTTTTTACCGCCACGACCGTGTAAGGGTTTTGGGCATGGACGGTCGTTCTGTGCTGGTCACAGGCCGTGAGCGAGGACGGCGCGCGCTTGTATTCTCCCGGTTTCATGGATGGAGGCGCTGAGGCTCACAGAGGCCCGCGGAGCTGCCTGAAGCCCTGGACACTCCTCGGCAGCCACGGCTCCTGGCTGAGCGGGCACGGGCAGCGTGCCCCTCGCAGCGGGCTGGCTGTGCGCCCCACCCGTGGCGATGGGGCCGTGGCCAGCAGCCCTGCCCAGCCCCGCGGCCTCCCCAGGAGCTTGCTCTCAGGATCAGACAGTTCCCTTCCTGCGTCTCCTCCGTCCTGGGGGGTTAGGCAGCTGGAACCACGTAGGAGGCTCACCCACAGGGCTGTCCAGAACCCACTCGTGGCCCTGGGAGCAGCCTTCGCTGCCGGCCTCGCGCTGGCCTGGCCCTTCATTGGGCGACAGCCTCCCGCTCTTCCCACCCCTACCCCGGCCTCTGGGCCCGGAGCAGCTGAGCAGAGCTCTTTCCGGAGGGCCTCAGCCCACATCTGGGAGCGGCCACGACTTTCTCATCTGGCCCCTACCCCGGCCGGCCAGCGCCCTTCGTTTCCCCGCACCCCCGTGCAGCGGCCTCCGGGAACGGGGTGCCCCCTTTCCTGGGGGCTGCCGGGGACGCCAGGCCCCGCTCACCTCCTCGGCCTTGCCCCAGTGCGATCCGGCCATGCGGTCCAGAAAGAGGCGGGTTCCAGGGCCCTGCAGCCTGGGCCCCGGCGGCGATGCAGGCTGTGTGGTGGGGCGTGGGGGTGAGGAAAGGAAATCCCTTCTTTTGCCGCCAAGGCTCAGCTGGCTCTGCTTAACCTGGCTGTGGCCCCAACAGCCCAGCTGGATGGGAATCTGTTTGCAGACTCGTAGGGGGCTGGGATACCCCTGCTCTGCCGCTGTCCCCTCCCTCATGGCTGCTCCCGGGGGCGGGTCCTGAGCCGTCCTCCACGGCCCTCTGTCAGCTGGCTGGTCTCCGCCGTTATTTATGTTTTCCGAGGTGGAGATTAAACGCCCCGCGTTGCACAGCCTCGCGAAGAGCTTAGACTGAAACAGGCGTTCACGGAGCTGTGATAGGGAGGTGGCCCTCGGACCTTGCACAGCAGAGGCCGGCTTCCCTGGGGCTTCCGGGCTGCTTATGGGAAGAGGGGCTTGTTTCCCACGTGGGGGTCCAGGGAGAGCCCCCCATGGGCCTGGAGAGGCAGGGGAGGCACTGGTCTCTCCCCCATGCCCGGACCCAGCCCCAGTGCCCCCTCCGCACACAAAGCAGAACGGAGCAGCAGACGCCCAGATAAATGTGGTTTTATTGCTCTGTGGCCTCCTAGGCTGGCTCCACGTGGACACGCCGCTCTTGGGTGTTTCCCACCAGCTCGCAGCCTTTCCCCAGGGCCTCTGTGAGGGCTGAAGTTTATTTTTCTCCTGAGGCTCACATCCTCGTAGGCTACATGGGGTGGACTTTGGCCTCTTCCGCCTCCTGGAAAGGAGGTGAGGGGCTGCTGGGAGAACCATGGCTCTGGGGCAGGAGCGTCCGGGCCCCCCGGTGACCCAGATCCCATGCCCTCTGCCACCGGCGGAGGACAGCCATCGTGTGTAGGGCAGCATGACCCAAAGCCGGAGATGTTTCTCTGCCCACGGTCTCAAGGCTGGACGGGGTTGTGTGCCCAGAGTCACAGGCTGTCTGTCAGAGCCGGGAGAGACCTTAGCAACCCTCTATTCCCAACCTGCTTCCTCCTCCCCTCCCCCGCCGAGGAAACTGATACCCCCAGAAAGGTGACGTGACCTCCCCAAGGTCACGCAGTCAGTGTAGGGCCAGGAGTAGACACTTGGCCTCCTGCTTCTGCCTACTCACTTCCTGTGAGCCTCTCTCTTGGGGGCCAGGCCCAGGCCTTCCCCTGAAGGAGTAGCGTATTTTGAGAGATTCCAGGTTGGCCTCCAAAAACTCTTGTTCATGACCACAGGACATCCTGGGGGTCAGGGGTGGGGGTGAGGGGTGTCCCCGATATTCTTCAGTGAATAATCATCTGATCAATAAGTTATTATTTATCCCTGTGTTTACTGGGTGCTAGGGAGGGTCCCTGTCCTCACAGAGCCTCAACTAGCTCAGAGAAGAGATAAGAGCCCCAGTGATTGAGATAAGGCCAGCCCCTGGGGCCTAGCTGTACTCCAAGGAGGAACATCTGTTCACACTGGGAAAGTTGGAGAGAGCCTTGGCGAGGCCAGGAGGCCGGGAGGCAGAGAGGCAGAGAGGCGGGCTTTGAAAAACGGGTGGTACACTGTATTTGGTTGGCAATGAGAACCGGGGGAGGAACATAGCCCAAAGGTGGGAGCAACGGGGATGTGGCCCAGTTTGATTCAAGGGCTGGCCCAGGTGAAATGAGGAGTGGGGATGGAGAGTGTTGCTGGCTGCAGGCGTGGCTGCCTCGCAAAGGCGCTGGCCCAGCGTGGGGCGGGAGACAAAGACGAGGGCAAACTCTGCAAGCCAGGCTCACGGGATGTACAGAAAGGTTTTCTGCAAAGCGGGCCTGAGAAAGACCCAGCGGGCCTGGGGGAGCAGCCAGGGGGCGCTCCTCGGAGCTCCCAGGACCCTAAGGCAGGTGTGGGTGCCTCAGTGAGAACACAGGGGAGCGCTGGGTACACTGAGAGATTCTACCAGACCCTCTAACGGTCCAGCAGTCTCCCCGGAGGGATTGCATCAGTTCAGAGCAGAGGGGGCTCAGATAGGCTGAGGGCTTCCTGGAGGAGGAGGTGTGGGCTGAATCCGGAGGGCTCTGCCAGGCTGAAGGAGCCAGGATGGGGGCATCAGGAGCAGCCGCGCCTGACCTGACCAGCCAACTGTGCCCTCTTGCAGTGATGCCCTTCCAGGAAGTGTGGAACCGCAGCTACTGTCAGGCAAAGGAGAAGCTGGTGGATGTCTTGTCGGAGTACCCCGACGAGGCGGAATACATATTCCAGCCGTCCTGCGTCCCTTTGATGCGCTGCTCGGGCTGCTGTGGAGATGAAGCCCAGCACTGTGTGCCAGTGGAGACGGCCAACGTCACCATGCAGGTAGGGAGGGTCTCCTCTCGTCCAGCCCGGCCCCTCATCCACACTCTACACAGCGGTCCGCTCGCCTGCTGCCAGGAGGGACCTGGAGGGGGAAGGAGGGCAGATGGAGGTCACAGGACTGCAGCGACTCTCCAGCCCATGTCCTTTCCACCCAGCACAGCGCCCCTCCTTCCTGAGCCTGCAGCCCAACTGTGGCCCACTCACCGCCTCCCTTATCAGCTGTCCAGGCTCTGGCTTAGGGGGTGGAAGAGATTTGAATCTGCTCAGACTCAAGAAATCCCTGTTTATACCAGGAGTGCTTGGTGACCTGAGGCCCCCCCCCCCTCTCTCTCTCTCTATCTCTCTCTCTCTCTCTCTCTCTCTCACACACACACAATGGTTTGTGGAACACTTGCTGAGTAGTGCCAAGCACTGTACTAGGTAGGCCCTTCACTGCCTCAGCATTCAGCCTTCAAGGCAAGTCTTATTCCCATTTTACAGATGAGACACGTGACGTTCATCCCTCTCTCAGCAGGGAGGAGAGTCACGATTCCAACATGTGTGTCTGACTCCAGCGCGTGGGCCCCCTGCTCCATGGCGCTCTGTGGTGGCCGCCTCCCTGAGGCCCACATACTGAGGGAGGGCTGTTTGCCCCACACCTCAAAGCAGAAGGAGGGCATGTAGTCCAAAGGGTGGTGGGGGGAAAACACAGAGTCTGGTCCTCCCCCCCAAGGAGGATGTGGAAAATGTTGGAAACCCACGCCCGGCCCCCCTCAACCCAGGCATCCCACCTTTCTTTCTCACAGGTCCTGAAGATCAGCCATGGGCAGACGCCCTCCTTCGTGGAGATGACATTCACTCAGCACACAAACTGCACGTGCGAGTAAGTCCTCAGGGGATGGCGGGCACAGGCCCCATGCACGTGGCAGCCTTAGTCACGTGGCTGCCATCTCGGCTGCAGGCCAGGTTCCTTCCTGGCGGAGCGAAGCCGGCCAGGGAAATCGGGGCTCAGAGGCAGCTGTGTTTTGTCCCCGCATCAGCCAGTGTTTGTCTGAGGAGGGGTCCCAGGAGTTGGAGCACAGCCGCAAGGGTGAAGGAAGCCTGAGTCCCTCCCACACTAGGGGCTCAGAGCACACCACCCCCTCCCTGAGATGGGAGACAGGTGCCACAGCCCTGGAAGAGACACTGAGGCAAGCACAGTTCAAGCCTGGGCTCAGCGCTGGGCCAGGCTGGTGCCTGCGGAAGAGGACAGCGAGGCAGAGGAGCACCAGGGAGGAGGAAAGGGGCAGAAGGAAGAAGGCATTGGGGTTTCAGCACAATAGCACCCCCACCCAGCAGAGCCTCTGCCCAGCCCGATCCCAGGGCATCTGAGCAATAGTTTCCGGGAGGAGCAGGCCCAGCACTGCCAACCAGGCCTGGGAGAGAGAGAGAGACCGCCGAGGTGCTCTAGGCCAGTGGTTCCTAATGCCTCGACCCTTTAATACAGCTCCTCATGTGATGGTGAC
Source organism: Pipistrellus kuhlii (assembly GCF_014108245.1). NCBI lineage: Eukaryota > Metazoa > Chordata > Mammalia > Chiroptera > Vespertilionidae > Pipistrellus > Pipistrellus kuhlii. The sequence goes on from NW_023425404.1 coordinate 11,770,235, forward strand.
CCCCAACCACAAAATTATTTTTGCTGCTACGTCATAGCTGTAATGCTGCTACCGTGAATGAACCGTAATGTAAATATCTATGTTTCCCGATGGTCTTAGGCGACCTTGCTAGCGGTTCACAGCCATTCCGTTGGGGTAGGCAGGCGAGGCACTGGGGCTCCATGAGCATCTCTGCCGTGCCCAGGATGGCATAGACATGACCAGGCAGTCCAAGAGGCCCTGGTACCCTGCCCCGGCTCCCCAGGGAAACAGCCAGCCGAGGGCAACATTCCCTGGCCACGCTGCCTCCCAGGGAAGACGGAGGCCCTGTCCCCTTCCAACAGGCTGGCCAACAGGGACACCTTTCTTCTCACTTCTGGGCCAACAGCCACAGCTCCGGAGGCAGAGCCAGGACCTGCCTGGTGACTGTGGGGCTGTGGTTACCTCCCCTTCCTCCGCCCCTCATCCGCTCCTCCTGCTGCTGCCCGCGGCATCACATCCCTGGAGCAGAGGTGGCAGGTGTGCCCTGACAGGCAGCCTTAGCTGGCAGCAGCCACCCTCCTCTCCTGGCCTCACTCACTCTCCCTGAGGAAACTGGGTGCACCCTGGAACGAAGAGCGGGAACAAGAGAAAACATAAACAGAGAAGGCAGGAAAGGACAGGCTTACAAATCCCCAGATTTGATGTCAAGAGGCTGAGAAGTGCAGAGGTTATGGAAAGGGGCCCCGAGGGGAAATTGGTCTCTCTCTCTCTCTCTCTCTCTCTCTCTCTCTCTCTCTCATTCTCTCTCAGAGGGGTCACAGGAGTCTAGAGTGGGAGCTGAAGGCCTCTGGCCATCTCTTCCTCACTAGCTCCATGCTACCCCCTAGTGGTCTCAGTGCCAACTGCAGGACAGGACTGCGAAGGTCTGAGGGGAGGGAGGTGTGTGGGTGACAGGCAGCCCACGCTTACCACTCTCCTGATTCTCCCCTGCCCTCTGTTTTCCCAGGCCTCGGTCGCAGGTAACGCAGACGACGACGACAACAACAACGAAGCCAGAAGGGTAAGTGGCCTGGCTGGGGCTCCAGACTGTTCTTGGGCCTGCCAGCCCTGTCCTACCATGGTAAGCTCCCAGCCACTGTCCTGACGGTTTTGGCTTATTGCAGGAAGAAATCCAGGAATGGTGAGAAGAGGAAGAAAGAGAAGCAGAGACCCACAGTGGCCCCTGTGAGTGTGCTGGGGGGCCCTGGGATGACAAGGAGGCTGAGGCAGGGGGAGCCCCCACCAGCAGGGGTTCACGCTGGGGAAGGGGAGAGCAAGGCCCAGAGCAGTCTCGGGGGCCCGACCAGGGAGGTGCATTTTAGAGATTCTAGGGCCCTAGAACCTCAGGGGGCCTTGGGTCTCGTCCTGGCTCAGCATGAGTCTCTGTGTGGCTTGAGCGAGTCGCGTCGGCGCTCTGTACCTAGTGTTTCTGTGTAAAAGGAGGGCTCAGAGGCCCATCTAGCATTTAGTCATTCTAGAAACAGTCATCAAGAACTTGACTATCTGCCAGGTAGACCAGCAAACAAACCAACAAGATTCTTGCTCTTAAGTGCTTACCTTCTGGGAACGAAAAGTCCAGCAGCTGGCAACATAGCCAGGGCTATTTTCCAGAGGCGTCTGGGAGGAGCATCTGCCCACTGGCTCTCACATCCTGTGTTTTTGTGCCTCCCCTACCCCCCGGGGGGCCTCGGGTCTACTCGCTTCCATTTCCCTCCCAATGTCACCTGTCCACCTTGGCTTCACACCTGGAGACCCAGGGTGGAGTCCAGGCCTCAGTGGAGTGTAGGCCAGAGAAGGACTAGAGAAGGGAAGCTCAAATACGTGAGTAAATAGTAAAAACACAATATTTCACATCTACTTAGTCACAGGACAGCTCCTTTCAGCTACTTCTCAGGACACATAAGCTGACAATTCGGTTGAGTTGCTCTTTAATTTGTTGAAAGTGAAGACTTGGAAACCACCTGACTTGCAAAAGGCTTGGTTACCCAGTTATTTGCCATATTCCCTTTCTCTTTCTCTCTCTTTTTTCCATATTTCCTTTTCAACACTTACACCTTAAGCTGTTCTTTGTTCAGTGTTTGGCCTCGGGCCATAGTATTGTCCCGGCACAGGAATGGGCAGGATGGCTGCCAGGCAGAAAGGTATTTGGTGGTGAATGCTCAGGATGATGGGGAACCAACCCTGTAAGGCCGGCAGGCAGGCAGTTTTCAGGTGGAGAACTGGAAATAGATTCTCTTAAAACCATTGGTACTCATACAGATCTTGGACAGTTTTCATGTACATCTAGGGATACCCGCACCCTCGTCTGAAGACTGCTGCCTTAGAGCAATCAGATGTATTAGCGTATGGAGCCAGCCTGGGTTCAGGTCCCTGACTAGCTGCGTGACCTTGGGCGAGTTTCTTAACCTCTTTGAGCCTCCTTTTCTCATCGGCAAAAGAATGATAATACCGTAGCACTGCCTTCCTAATGAGCTATCGTGAAGGGTAGATGAGGAGGTGCTTAGCGCAGGGCTGGGCGGCTGGAGACGTGCTTGGTGAGGAGTAGCTCCCAGCTTCTCTGGCCTTGGTCCAAGCAGAGAGCCAGGCATGCTGCAATCTCCCTGCCCCGGCTTCCCCCTGAGGTTGTCCCTGCTGCTCCCGAAGGAGGGACCCCACCTTCCGCAGCGGGCTGATACCTGCTCTCTGTGTTTGGTCTGGACAGGTGAGCTGATACTTCTCCCCCCCACGATGACCAGCCCCTCGGAGGAGAGAGACTCCATACCTGGCTCCTGTATTTATTACCGTCACACACTCAGTTACCTCCTTACTGGCACCTGCCGTCTATTTATTAGCCAATCGTATCCCTGCTGAATGACTCTCTCCCTCCAAGATGAGGGGCATGGAAGGATATGACCCTCAGGAATTCAGTGCCTTACGCAGAACGTGAGAGAAAGAAGACAGCCACAGCCCGTGTGTGCTTCAGCTTGGGAAGAAGCAAGATGTGACTTTGCGAGGGCCACGCCGGGCTCCAGAGGCCCGAGGACTCCCCACGGGGCTGGAGAAGGAACAAGAGAAGAGGAAGAACCCACCACCTGCCCCTGGGCTTTGGGCTCTGCATGGACCAGCCGCCCTTTGGGAGCTCCGGCGAGGATGCGGGCTGAGGAGCTTGCTCTGGCCAGGCAGGGGTTGAGGGGCCCCGTGGCTTCTTCCTCCTCCTCCTGGCAGCGGCTCTGACCCTGGAGAGCGGAACACTCAGCTCTGGGGAACAGCCGTCGCCCGGGGCCTTGGCCACTTCCTCCTCGCATCTTGCTACAGCTTGTCCCGGGACATTGTTCTTTGTGGCCAAGGAAGGCTTCACCATCCTGCCCCGCTCAGGGACACAGGCCACGAGCGGTCCCAGGCCGGGCATGGAGCACACTACCTGCCTGGCTGTCTGGCTGTCAAGCCTTTTTCTCTTGAATAAAGTTATTCTAGTCTGAAAACCTCTGCCTCTGGGAGTGTCTGTTGGAGCTGCGAGCAGCAGAAGGTGGAAGCGGGACAGAAAAAGGATCACTGGCCCTCGGCTGCCCCCGGGGGGGCGCCAGCCTCCTGCAGCTTCCTGGGGGTGCCTTCTCCCCAACTGCTGTCGGCAGAAACCCTGCAGTCCGCTCTTCCTATTAAGAAGGATTTCCGATATTTAATCTCTGCCCCAAAGTTGGGGCAACTTGGACCCAGTATCCCATGAACACCCTCTAATGCAAGAGCACAGTCCCTTCCATCTCCCCCAGGGTCACCCCATACCTGACCCAGTGCCTGGCCCTCCGGACCCTGAGTGAATGGGGGTTCCTCGGGTCCTGCCCCCCATCTCCAGCCTGCTCAGGTTACCGAGTGCAGGGGTCTGCGGATGCTGCCCGATTCCCTATCCCTTTACCTACCACCCGCCTCTGCCTTCCTCCTGAAGGTCTTGGCATGAAATGAGAAAGAGTGCTTTTCAAATTTTTTTCAGTCCAAACCACATCAGACCCCATCTACCTCTGGTCCGAAAGGGCTGTAGTTTTATTGTTGTCGGTATTGTGGGAAGGAGAGTTCCCCGCTCCCTTGCAGGCTGCTCAGGACAAACCCACAGGGTCCGGGGCAGGCTCGCCCGGGGCTTTGGAGGGAAGCCCTGGACAGTCCAGTGGGTGCGGTGAGTTGGCCCTGCTGAGGCAGCTGGCCTTGGCAGTCTGTTCACCGAGGCCTGGGCCCCCTGGAGGACACTCTGGTCAGAATGTGTTCTGGCTGGTGATCACAGAGGGGGTGTGGGCCAGCCTCAGGGCAAATGCTCTGCAGAAGAACTGCACTTTCTCTCCTGCTTCTCTCCCCTTGGGCTGAGGCCATGCTGAGCCATTGCCTTGGATGAACTAAGAGCTGAGAATAGCAGCCCCTTCCCCTCGGCCGGGCCCTGGATTGGCCACAGGGACCCCAGCTCAGTCCCAGGAGCATCTCCAAGGCTCTCAGCTTCTCAAATCACCCACATGGAGCTCAGTCTTCCTCCACAGCCATAGAGCCCTCTAGAGAACTAGACAGAGACGGGGAACTCTCAGAGGCCAGAAGCAAAAAGCTGACCCCTGCCCAGAGCAGTGGGAGGAGTAGGAAAGGAACTGACAGGTCCATTTGGCCACCTGGGCAGTCCTTTTTGATCAGTTAGGTCCTGCAGGGCCCTTTTCATTTGCTCATTGGTTATTCATGGAGCACCACCTGTGTATCTGCCACTGTCCCAGGCACCACGGACCCGGTGGGGAATAAGGCACACAAGGATCTGCTCTCCTGTGTCTGAGAGGACAGACAGATTGTAATCGTGTGTTACAGGATATTGGGTGGACTTTACTGTTGCTCAAACTGGTGGCTGGACCTAGAACTAAGGAAAAAAGGAGCCTTGATACCCCACACTCTAAAACAAAGGAGGAACGATTTGGGGGTGGACACACCTGCCTACAGGTTTTATCAAGAGGTGGCTGAAGTAATCCACCCAGCACCTCCTAGAGCACCCCCTTCTCCATAAGCAGAAGACCAGGAAAGGAGAAGGAAAGGAGAGGGAGGTGAGGCCGCTGGAGACCTGGGTTGCTGGTTCCTCTTCCTCCTCTCTGTGGAGCTGGATTTGCCCAGGTGCTATCTCAATAGGAACTGGGGGCGAGGAGAACTGAAGAGTGACAGGGGACAGCATCCCGCAGGAATTTCCCAGGGGGCAGGGCGCCATGGTGAAAAGTGAACGGCCAGAAGCATCCTTGCCCAGGTTCTCCCAAGAGGGAGACCTGCAGGTGAGGAGATCCTACAGGCTGTGGGTCTAGGGTTGGGGAAATTGCTGAGTGGCACGTATCAAAGAGAGAACTGGAAAAAAAACACATCAGGGAACAGTGCTATAGGGCCGTGGTCGGCAAACTGGCTCACGAGCCACATGCGGCTCTTTGAGTGTGGTATTCCATGAAATACCACAGCCTGGGCAAGTCTATTTTGAAGAAGGGGCATTAGAAGAAGTTTAAGTTTAAAAAATTTGGCTCTCAAAAGAAATTTCAATAGTTGGTATTTGGCTCTATTAACTCATGAGTTTGCCGACCACTGCTCTAGGATATCCCTGTGGTGCACCAACAAGATAGTTGGCATCTATCATGGGAGGCATAGTCAGAGCCAGAGAAGAAATGGCCCCAACTAAGAGGGACTTTACTCCAATTTCTCCTTCCTGGCCCATTTGAAAGAAAGAGAGGGGAATGGGGAAGAGTACAAGGGCAGACCGTGCCCTTCCCAGCTCCCTTGAGCCAAAGCCAGGCCCTGCCTTCGGAGAAGAGAGGTGTTATACTTACATTGGGTAGACCAGCCTAGATGGGGTTGGGCCTTTAATAAATTAAAGTGACAGGAACATTAGAAGATCCGCCCAAAGTGCTATTAATACACAAGAAGAGGAGAATCAACATAATTCATCTAGAAGCAATGATGAGAGAGAAGAAGAAGAAGAAAAAAACTGGGTTGTTTGTGCTTTCACTGTTTGCTCAATAAGCAAGTTAGACATGTAAACAAAGAAATTAATATGTCATTGCCAAAATGGTTCTGGCACATTAGATATGACCTTGACTTCTTTGACATTTCTCCCTCGAGAGGGAAGGTCTGTTCCCTGTCTTTGAATCTGAGTTGACCTGGGTCTGCTTTGATCATAGAGCATGGCAGAAGAGACCCTATAAGAGTTCCAAACCCTTTCAAGAGATCTGGAAGCCTTGGTCTCTTGGAACCCTGAGCTGCCATGTAAGAAATTCAACTATCATGAAGTCACCATGTTGGAAGGAAGCCCGAGCTTGCTGCAGAGAGGTGTGGGGAGAGAGTGAGAGTGAGAGTGAGAGCGAGAGCGAGAGCGAGAGCGAGAGCGAGAGAGAGAGAGAGAGAGAGAGAGAGAGAGAGAGATGCTCAGCCAGCCTCCAGTTGTCCCAGGCTCCCAGCCTTTACAGTCATCTCAGCAGAAGTCCCAGGACTCATGGAACAGGACAAGCTGTGCCCTGTTTGATTTCCTAACCTGTAGAACCATGAGATATAATAACAAATTGTTATGCAGCAATAGGGGCTGAATGGAAAACAAGGAAAGGTGATCAGAGGTGATATTTATGGTGAAGCTGAAAGATAGGAAGGGATTCGCTCAAACAGAAGACACCACTGATGCAAACGCCTTAGAAGGGATCCCAGCAAGGCTGGGCAAGGGAGGAAGGGACATGAGATGGGGTTGATGTTTGAGGTAGGCAAGGGCCAGATCATGCAAGGGTTTGCCAGGTTAGGAGTTTGAATTTTGTTATAATGTGGAGGGAAACCATTGGAGGGTTTCAAGCAGGGGAATGAAGTGACAGCACACATATTTTTGGAAGATCACTCTGCCTTCTGGGTGGAGAATGGATCTTGGGGGCACAAGACTGTAGGAACAAATACCACTTACAAGGCTATAGGAGAACCAGGCAACCAATCAGAATGGCTTGGTTTAGGAAGAAGTAATGGAGATGAAGAGGGATAGAGAGTTTGTTCTTAATGTGCCACATGGACTGGTTACCCTGATCATTCATTCATTATTGAGCTTTTTTTGAGTCTACTAGAAGCAAGCAAATTGTAGTAGACACATGAATAAGGGGGCAAAATATATCAGCATATGAAAGTTTCCCCATTTCCCACTTAGTAAAGAAAATCTCATTCTGCAAGAAATAAGGATAACTGGAGAGAAAGCTTAGCTGAAGGGGCTACATTGATCTACCTAAGAACACACAGAGACAAGGCAAGCCGGAAAAGGGAAAGAAAAGACCTCACTGCTCGGTCTAGAGAAAGAGCGTGGGTTTTGTTGATTTAAGAGCTTCTGATGGTTTAAGACAATTTGGGGAGAGAGTAAGGGTTTGTAAAAGTGATGCTACACTTCTCCCATGTTCAAGTTCCTAATGTTCTTTGAGAGATGCTCACTCAATAAGGCAGAGAGCCAGCCCAGAGGAACACCTGGGTGAGCCAGGGTTGCACAGAGAGACAGAAGAAGGAACTGTCACTGGTCTTACAAAGCTGGTCGAAGGAGTCTGAGATGCACAGATGATTATGAAAGAAGGAAAGAAGACCACATGGCTTAAGCAGATGAAGTGCTACTAAAGAAATCTGAGATCTCTGAGGTAACTTACACATGGGGGAAATCAGGAAAATCAAGACTGGCTTCACAGAGTCTGTAGCATTTGAACAGTGACTCAAGGGATAGGCAAGATTGTGGGGAGATAGATGGAGAAGGCATTCTAGGTGCAGGCAACACATTAACAAAGATCCAGAGGTGGAAAACCCACCGCTATACAGAGATTTTCACACAGTTATGTTTGTTTGTTTGTTTGTTTGTTTAAATTTAATAAATCTTTATTGCTCAGATTATTACAATCGTTTCTCCCCCCCATAGCTCCCTTCCACCCAGTTCCCACCCCACCCTCTGCCCTTAATGCCCCCCCCATTGTCCTCATCCATAGGTGTATGATTTTAGTCCAGTCTCTTCCTGCACCTGCCACACCCCTTTCCCCCTTTTAATTATCAATCCACTCCCTTTCTTTGCCCCTCATTCTGTTATATTCACCAGTTTATTCTGTTCCTCAGGTTTTTAATTCATTTGATTTTTAGATTCACTTGTTGATAGATATGTATTTGTTGTTCATATTTTTTATCTTTATTTTTTTCTTCTTCTTCCTCTTCTTAAAGAATGCCTTTCAGCATTTCATATAATACTGGTTTGGTCGTGATGAACTCCTTTAGCTTTTTCTTATCTGTGAAGCTCTTTATCTGACTTTCAATTCTGAATAATAGCTTTGCTAGGTAGAGTAATCTTGGTTGTAGGTTCTTGCTATTCATCACTTTAAATATTTCTTGCCACTCCTGTCTGGCCTGCATATGTTCTGTTGAAAAATCAGCTGATAATTGTATGGATGCTCCCTTATAGGTAACTAACTGTTTTTCTCTTGCTGCTTTCAAGATTCTCTCTTTGTCTTTTGCCCTTGGCATTTTAATTGTGATGTGTCTTGGTGTGATCCTCTTTGGATTCTTTTTGTTTGGGGTTCTGTGGGCTTTCTGGACTTGTAAGTCTATTTCTTTCACCAGGTGGGGGAAGTTTTCTGACATTATTTCTTCAAATAGGTTTTCAGTATCTTACTCTCTTTCTTCTTCTGGCACCCCCATAATTCTGATGTTGGTATGCTTAAGGTTTTCCCAGAGGCTCCTTACACTATCTTCAACTTTTTGGATTCTCTTCTCTTCTTGCTTCTCCGGAGGAGTGTTCTTTGCCTCTAGGTATTCCAAGTCTTTGACTTGATTCTTGCGTTCCTCTAGTCTACTGTTGGGTCTCTGTATAATATTTTTATTTCAGTCAGTGTATGTTTAATTTCTAGTTGGTCCTTTTTCATATCCTCGAGGGTCTCATTAAATTTATCGGCCTTTTCTAGGAAATTCTTGAAAAACCTTACAACTGTGGTTTTGAACTCTATATCTAGTCTTTTGTTCTCCATTTTTTTCATTTGAGATCTGTTTCCTTGTCTCAGCATTTTTGCTGCTTCCCTGAGTTGGAAGGGTGGCTTTGTGTGTTTGGTGTCCTATATGGCCAGGTGGGTCAGCCTCCCCAGTGACCTGAGGTAGACACTCTTGGTGCTCCCCTTTGTATACTACCTATACAGCCTTATTGTAGTTATGTCTTGATTGTTGTTGGTATCACTGGGAGGAACTGACCTTCAGGCCAATTGGATGTTAGTATCAGCTGTGTCTACACTGGGATACCTTCTGTATTGGAGACAGTCTTATAGGCTCAGACTTGCAAAATTGCAAAAGCCTCTGAGCACAACTTGGATGGGGCGGAGTCTCGGGGATGAGCTGACAGTCTTGGCTTCCCATCAGTCCTGCCCGTGTGCACACGTCTTAGACCTCTGCCTTCCATGGATCCCCTGAGTTTCCATCTGACAGTCCATCTTACCCCTTGTAAGAGCGTGGGTGCCCCAGGGGCTTGCCCTGAACTGGGTTTCAGTGCTCAGTGTAGTCAGAACAGGGGATTCAGTGCAATCCAACTCCCTCCACTAGGGAGAGGCTGCAGCAACCTCCCCAGTCAGACCTCTCTGTGTGCACTCACTTGCGTGCAATTACCCACTGCGGCTCCCGACTCCCCCTAGTCTCCCAGTCTCTAAGTCTCCGGGTGCTTTTCTCTACAGTCAAGACTTCAACCGTATGAGCCTGGGTCCACAGGGTTTCAGACAGGGCTGGGTTCAGTGGAGTCAGAACTGGGGTTCAGTGCAGTTGGGGGCTTCCTTTCCCCTCCTGCCAGCCAGGCACTCGGCTGCCCTTCCTCTCTGCACATGTGTCTCCCTACCTCAGCGCTTTGCGGCTCCCCTGATCGTGAGCCTCTCTCCTTCTTTCTAGTTGTAGATTTCCCACTCAGCTAGCTTTCCTGTAGTTTTGGATGATATCTTTTCTGTCTTTTAGTTTGTTATTTTGAAATTGTTGTGCGAGGTGGCAGTATAGGCGCTTCCCTAGGCCGCCATCTTGGTTTTCCCCACATGGTTCTGTTTTGATGTTAAGGTATGTGAAGCAGATGAGTGATAGGCAGGGCCCTGGATGCCATCCTAGGTTGTTAGGGCATTGCTAGGCAGTGGGAGGCACTGACATTTTTATTTTTTTTTTAAAGCAGGGAAAAGTTTTAAGCAGGAGCGTGACATGATCTTGGAATTTAAGGCTGAAAGCAGGTTGACAAATAATCTATTTCTACCTCCTTATTTTACAAGCAAAAAAGTTGAGGCCCTGCCTTACTCAAAACTATGAATGTTAAGTGAGGCAGAATTTTAAAATTTACCAGTGAGTGGCTGAAATTGACTTGAACCCAGATTTCCTTCCAAATCTGCCCCTCATCACATCCTCTCCCCCTGAGATGAAGAGCAGAGCAGGGAGGAGGAGGAGGGAGGACAGTGTCTGCTCCAAGCCGGAGAAGCAGGCCAGACATCTGTGAGGTGGCTGGACAGAAGAGGCCCCTCCACAACTCTGGTGGGAACTCAAGGCTCCAGACAGGGCGGTGACAGAGTCTTGGTGAAAAAGGTGGCTGTCTGTCAGCACCAGAGCCCAGCAGCTATTTCCTAGAGAAAGTGGACCCTTCCCTGTCCTGAGGGAAGCCCGGACTGCTCCCCTGCCCTTGACATTGGCTGTGACTGAGGCCCATGAAGGCCTGGCTCCTCCTAAGTGTCTGTGCCCATCCCTCTCCTTCCCGTCTCCCCACCCCCCGAGGCCATGGGGCTCCAAGCCAAAAAGATGTGTTTCTAGTCCCTGAGATGACTTCATCACCATGAACACCAGGCAGGACCGTTGGAGGAGGCTGAGGACTTCCTCACAGAGTTGGGTCCATTCCCTGTTTCCTCTGGGCGACAGCGGGAAGGTCCTGCTGCCAGGCTGACCTCTTACTGACACACCCTGGAGACTTGGCCCCTGTCCTGGTTGGACTCAGAGTAGGAGAGACCCCTCTTCCATGTTTCAATCTTCCCCTTTTCCTCTCTCTCCTCTAAGGCCCCTGCCCCCACAGGCACCAGCGGTCCGCGGGACCACCCATGTATTGCCCTGTGGGCAGCACGTAACGGGAGCCTCTTGCTCACAGGCCCAGGCCCACAGTGCTGACTGTTTACGCTGTAATGGTGATATCTTTCTCCGTGAGCTCTTTATCCCCTTCAGAGCCGTCTGTGCCGCGGTCCCTTTTGAAGGCCCTGAAGCCTTCTCACTTGCCAGACAAGCTGGAGGAAAGTACTAAGAGGGTGAGAAATCTGCCCGAGGAATCTCAGTCCCTCTGGGGCCGGGGCTGACAGCTGGGCCCGGCTGCTGCACAGCCAGGCAGAAGCCGAGGCTCCCAAGGCTCTGATTCCCTTGCAGACCCAGGGCCAGCCGTGCGGGGCCACAGAGGTCATCGTGCCAGAGGGAAGGCCCAGTCAGAACCTGGGGGCCATCCTGGAGGTGACCCCAATCAACTGGAAATACAGCTTCTCACCAGACATAGGGAGGTGAGAAGTTGTATTTTGCCCCCTCACTCATGTATCTGCTCACACCCAAGTCTTTTTTTTTTTTTTTTTAATATATTTTATTGACTTTTTACAGAAAGGAAGGGAGAGGGATAGAAAGTTAGAAATATCGATGAGAGAGAAACATCGATCAGCTGCCTCCTGCACACACACACACACACACACCTACCCCCCCCACCCCCACTGGGGATGTGCCCTCAACCAAGGTACACGCCCTTGACCGGAATCGAACCTGGGACCCTTGAGTCTGCAGGCCGACGCTCTATCCATTGAGCCAAACCAGTTTCGGCCACAACCAAGTCTTGAGTCAAGATCCAGGAGCCGCTGAGTGTCCTCGGATCCTCCTTAGAAATCAGCCCTGGTCCAGCAGCCGAGACTCCAGGCGGGCTGCTACACTGAGAACTTTGTTGTGCATAGACTTCCCTCCCTCCCCACCCCTTTCCCTGAGAATAAAGCGCTCCCACCCTCTCAGGAACAGACTCACTGTTTTGTGGCCATAACACCAATGACTCTTAGGACCAGGGATACACCTGGTTTACAAGACCATGCATTTCAGGGACCTGCTCCCGAAACCATGTGCTCAATCAGGAACCATTCGCTTCCTGAAAGCAAGCAGTCAGCAACAGCCTCACTCAGCTGACCATGCTTCCAGGTCAACCAACTCCTGCATGCTCTGCAAGGCGGCTCATCCGGACTGGACTGCCACTTCCCCAAGCCCGGAAGACCGCCTTGCTGGGAGACTGTGCCTGCAAGGACAGCTCCCCCTTGCTGAAGCAAACAGTAAACTCAGCCTCTTGTTTCAGATATGGAGTAGTTACAGCTTCCTTCACTACCTCCTCCCCCAAATCTTTCTTATAATCTGTCACAGATTCTTCCAAAATCCAGAGAATGAGCAATATCCTTCTTGTCAGTGTTGGTATAAAGTTGACCTACAGTGGGGACAGAAGCCCCTTCCTTGTTATTCCTCTGTCCTCCCCCAACATATCAGCTCCATCCTGGACCCAAATAAAGCACCCATGAGACGGTGCATTGTGTCCCTCCTCTCACCCCCAGGCACGAAGACAGGGAGGATGGAAGTGCGGGAGGAGACAGCTGCCACTACACTTCCCTTCTGACACCAAAATGAGATTGTATATACTCATTGTTTTATAACTTGCCTTTTAACCTGTTAACCAGGGAGTTCTCTTTTTAATTACGCAACCTGTAATGGGCGCGTACTCTTTCACTAGGACGTGTCAGTACGTCACGCCCGGAGGACATAATTTCATATTATTATTATATTTTTATTTATACTTAATTAAAATAAATGATATATATATTTTTCATTTATTTATATATAAAGCACAAAGGAAAATACAAAATTACAAAAAAAAATAGAAAAGAATACCAACAAAAAAGTGGAAACATCGAATTAAAAAATTATAAATTTTACAAACAATTATAAAGATTACAAAAAATATATACCGTCCCTCTCAGGGCACAACATATATTTCCAGGACGTATTCATATGTCCTACCCATTCCCAATACTGTTTACGTTTGACGTATTTATACGTCCCGCTCGGTTAACAGGTTTTAAACTTAATATATTGAAGACATCCCCCTACCATGACACTAGATCTCCTACAATATGATTTTAAAATATATTTTATTGATTTTTTACAAAGAGGAAGGGAGAGGGAGAGAGAGTTAGAAACATCAATGAGAGAGAAACATCAATCAGCTGCCTCCTACACACCCCCTTCTGGGGATGTGCCCGCAACCAAGATACATGCCCTTGACTAGAATTGAACCTGGGACCCTTGAGTCTGCAGGCTGAAGCTCTATCTGTTGAGCTAAACTGATTAGGGTTACAATATGATTTTTTAAAGTACTGAATTGCAATGTATCATTTGGCTATTCCATCATTTGATTAATTGATCTATTGTTGAATATTTAGGTTCTCCTTTTTGTTGCTGTTATAATAAACAATGCTATATGAGGAACATCCTTGTGGATATGTCTTTGTGTACAGAAGTCTCTCCCATGATAAAAAATAACAACAGCAGCAAAATCAGACCAACCCCTCAATTGCACCAGCTCCCTCCAGTACCTCCCGATGTGGCTCTTGAGAGTTGTCTATACTTTTTGTCTCTTTCTTGGCATTTCCATTCACTACAGCCGTGCAAAAGGGATTACAGGCACCAATCAGCATTTTGTTGTTCTTAAACTCCAAGTCCTTTCTTCAACCTGGAAGCCTCCCTGAGGTCTGACCTCTATGCACCTCTCCAACCTCATCTCCTGCCTATTTCTCTAAGGTCTAGCACATTTGTCTTTTCTTAGTTCCTGAAATCTGTGGTGTCCCCTCAGGACTTTTACTCATGCTGTTTCTCTGCCAGGAAACCTTTTCCACCTCCCACACCCAGCCTCTCAACCTTGCTGACTAACAAACTTGCATCATCCATAACTCAGCTCAAAGGCACTTCCTCAGGAAAGCATCCCAAACACCCCATCCCCATCAAACCGGGTCTCGTGAGCCATTAGAAGCTTAGGAAACACCGTCTACTTCCTTATGGCACTATTCACTCTATTTGGGGGGGGAGGGGGGGGGGAAGACTTCCTAAGCACATGTACAGAATTTAATATATAACTTTTAAAAGTTGGCCGACCCTGACTCTGCCTGTCTCCCTGGCGGAGTCATGGCAGCAGAAGCCCCCCTAGCTGGCCAGCCCAGCCCAAGCCCAAAGGCCACCGAGCTCTGCCAACTGGCTCCGCACTGGAACGGGGGGGGGGGGGGGGGGGGGGGGGGGGGCGGGGGGGCATCCTTCTCACACTGGGCGCCTCCCACATTGCCATCGGGGTGCTGCGCGCGGTCCTCGGCGGCTACCTGGCCTTTTCAGTCAAGAACCTCCACCTAGTGACGCTGAAGTCTTGGTACCCATTCTGGGGACCTGCCTCCTTCCTCTTTTCAGAGATCTTGGCGATGGCAGTGGCGGAGGTTTTGAAAACCTCTCTGAAGGCGCTGTGCCTGATCGCCAACCTCCTCAGCTTCCTCTGCGGGCTGGCCAGCCTCTTGGTCCTGTCCAAGGACCTCTTCCTGGAGAAAACAAATCCGGGTGGGCCCCGATCTGGAGACCGTACCCCAACAGCACAGTGCACATCCAGAGGCTGCAGCAGGTCCTGTTCAGCCTCACCTGGCTGGAGCTCTTACTGCCCGTGGTCACGGCCGTCTTCTCCGCCGCGGACGACGAGTCTGCGGAGAGCGATGACTTGCCCCCGGTGCCGCCGCCGTGGAGTTGGTGATCCGGGAGCCGCCTCCATCCTACGAGGAGGTGACAGAAGGAGGCACACGGGAGGGGCGGAGCAGCTGTGAAGAGGCCTGGGCCCCGAAGCAGCAGCAGCAGCAGCAGCAGCAGCAGAGTCACGGGGTCCTCCCCCAGGGCACCCCCCCCCCCCCCAGGCCAACGTGCTGTTTGGAGAACTGGGTGGCCTGTCCTGATGGCCGAGGCGGTTGGTGGTCCCATCTCCTCGGGCACAGAAGGGCCTCCAGGCCCCCACCCCTCCCACACCCCAGCATCTGGTTGGTCAGGGCACAGCTAGACCCTTCCCAGCCGCCTGGCAGCTCAGGAGGAGCCCCCGGGGCCCAGCCGCCCTGACGCCTTCCCCATCTCCGTGCTGGCCCATGTGGGCTGCGAGGAGCCAGGGAGGGTGCCTGGCTTTGCTAGACTCAACCTGTGCGAGTGTGGGCTCTGGATCCCTGGGTGCCGGGGAAAGGGGCAGCAGCGGCGCCCGGTCAGGCAGGGATGCTGTGCGTCCTGGCCAGTGGGTCGCTGGGAGACAGCACCCTCCCCCCAATTCCACAGCAGCTGGTGCTGAGCAGCAGGCAGGGGGACGCCTTCCTTCCGTCCCCCGCCACCTCCCTTCGCCTTGTTCTGGGCTCAAACACTGCACAGCTCCTCCGCTGCCTGGAGGCAGGGTGACCTGGCCAGAGGGAGGTGGAGTGGGTCACTGAACCATGGGTCGGTCGGAGTTTGGAGAAAGGTGCCCTGGCGTCGCACCTGTGCCCGAGTTCCTTGGAAACGGCTGAAATAGCGTTTGTAGCCTCTGGGTTGTCCTGGTAACTGTCCTGACTCTCTCTTGTGGATTCTGAGTGTAAATCTGCTGTGACACCTGAGGTTGGTACTGCAGTCGGCCTTGACCATGGTCACTGGTCAGCTTATTAAAGGCTCATGAATTTAAATTAAAAAAAAAAGTTAATCATAACATCACAAATATATACCAACTTACTGTGTTCTTTAAAAATATCCAACATGAAAGGGAATTGTGGAGCTTTATTTGACCACTGCCTGCTCCCTCCCCAAGCCCAGGTCCTGCCCCCACTCCCTGGATAAGACGCTGTTAGGAGCTTTGTGTGTGATCAGCATAGGGCTCCAGAGCTTAGTTTTTGGAGCCAAACTGTCAAGCTTTGATTCCTAGAGCTCCTACTTCCTAACTGTATAAGCTTAACCTCTTAACCTCTCTCTGCCTTAGTTTTAGCATGTTTAAGTAAGGATTAGTAATCGTAACTAATAGTTTTAAGATTTACATAAGATGTTCCATAGGAATGATGCCTAGGCTTTCCTAGGCAGCAGAAAAGCTTTTTTTTTTTTTTTTTTTAGCTTGTAGAGAGCTCCATAATTTCATGAGTCTATTTCTTATCATAAGAAATCTGTCTGTCTATCCATCTATACTGTTGGTTCTGTTTCTCTGGACTAATACACTGTAACATATACTGTAGAAAATATATAGTACTAGAGGCCCAGTGCATGAAATTTGTGCACTAGGTGTGTGTGTGGGTGGGTGGGGGGGTGTCCCTCAGCCCAACCTGCACCCTCTCCAATCTGGGACCCCTCAGTTAAGATTGATCGGGCCTAAACCTGCAGTTAGACATCCCTTTCAAAATCTGGGATTGCTGGCTTGCCTGACTGCCTGCCTGATTACCCCTAACTGCTTCTGCTTGCCAGCCTGAGCACCCCCTAATCACTCCACTGCCAGTCTGATCAACACCTAACTATTCCCTTGCTGGCCCAGTTGCCCCAACTGCCCTCCCTTGCCCACCATCTTGTGGTGGCCATCTTGACCACATGCGGTGGCCATCTTGTGCAATGGTGTGAGGGTCAATTTGCATGTTACCTCTTTATTATATAGGATTGTTTTGTGCATTTAAGCAATATAAATTGTTTATATAAGTAGAATTTGGGAACTGACTGTTTTTACTCAATAATATGTTTTTGAGATCTTTCATGTTTATAAACATAGATTTAGTTCTGATTTAGTCTTTTAAAATGCTGAATAATAAAAATTCACTATATGATTATACCACATTTTATTAATTCATTTTCATATTGATATTACATAAGATTGAATTTGGAATATTTTTTCAATTTTTTGATATTTCAAGTAAAATTGCAATGAATATCTATTCTAATATATAAAAACCCAGGGTTTGTAAGGACTGACCGAAGGCTCAACTGAACACTGGAAGTCAATCCTGCCCCAGCATTGACTGCCCAGAGGGCTGCAGATCAGGCCTGGAGAAAGGTCTGGAGAGAGAGGCAGGCTCTGACCTGCAGCCTCTGTGACAGCTGTTGATCAGCCATTGCCTCTCTCTTTCTCTCCGGACTTTGCCAGCAGCCACGCCTCTGTTTTTCTCTGAGCCTCCACAGGTGCTGCTGATCAGCCCTGCCTCTCTTGATCAGGCCCAGAGATAGGCACAGAGACAATGACTGGCATAGAAACCGACCAATCAGAACCAAATCTGGGTGAACTGTGAGGAGCCAATGGCTGCCTAGGAGGCAGAGCTTTTGACACTGACTAGCATAGAAACCAATCAATTAGAATCAAATTGGCCATCAGTGGAAGGCAATTGGGGGAAACCAGGCCAGCAGGGGAGGGCAGTTGGGGGTCTAGTTCAGGCCAGCATATGAGGCAGTTAGGGATGATTAGGCAGGCAGGCAGGTGAGCAGTTAGGAGCCAGTGGTCCCAGAATGTGAGAGGGATGTCTGACTGCCGGCAGGAAGACATTCCCCAAGGGGTTCCCAGTTGGAGAGGGTGAAGGCTGGGCTGAGGGAATCCCTTCCCAATCCGTGCAAGAATTTCGTACAAGATCCCTCCCCACTTCATGCAACAATATGTATCCAAGGTATACTGCAGTAATAAAGAAAATGTTTTTTAGATGAAATATCTAGAATTAGAATTGGTAGATCATAGAGTATGTGTATTTTCACTTTAAATGGTTCCCCACCAGGAATATTTAAAAGCATTTCAGTTTCAACCTGAAAGTCATACTGATATTCTTAGACACTTTCTTCTAAACATTTGTGGTTGTTCTCTTTTGAATTTTTAATTTTAAACTTAGATTTATTTTTGTATATGGTATGAAGTATGGATTAATTTTTTTCTATATGTTAAGTCAAGTTTCCCAACACCTCTCATGAAGAATTCATCCACTGGCTTGAAATGTCTCTTTTATCCTAAGTCAAACCCCCCTACATGCATGACTTTGTTTCTGAACTCTAGTCTATTCTTGTCATCTAGTTATGTGCATCAATGCCACTTGTTTTAAAAATTGCAGCTTTAGACTATGTCTTTTGATTTGGTAAGGCAAGCTTCTAAGCCCCAGTACTTGTTCTTTTTCAAACAGCTATTGCTGCACAGTTACACATACTATTAAAATCACATAAGATATTACGTATCTGCTAGAGTCCCAGTGCATAAAATTTGTGCACTGATAGGGTCCCTAGTGGCTGCCAGCTGCTGGCTGCGTACTCCCTCCCTTTCCCGGGCTGGCCCTGCCCCCTAGTTGAACTCCAGGACAACTCGTGGTCAAGGGGGCAATTTGCATATTATGCTTTTATTATTTAGGATATGTATGTATTTGTTATTGTTTTTTTCCATTAGAATGACAGTTCCATGAAAGCCTTTTTTTGGTTAGTGTTATTCACAAGGATACCTAGAAAAGGGTCAGGCCCAAAGTAGGCCTTCCAAAAGTTTTGTTAAGTGAATGAATAAACATGAATTTTAGAATCATCCTGTTCTAAGTTCTTTGAAGAGTTCCTTTGGTGTTTTTATTGGAATTGCATTGAATTTTTATTTTATTTATTTATTTATTTATTTATTTATTTATGTAAGTATATTTTATTGATTTTTTACAGAGAGGAAGAGAGAGGGATAGAGAGTTAGAAACACCGATGAGAGAGAATCATCAATCAGCTGCCTCTTGCACACCCTCTACCTGGGATATGCCTGCAACCAACGTACATGCCCTTGACCGGAATAGAACCTGGGACCTTTCAGTCCACAGGCCAACACTCTATCAACTGAGCCAAACCAGTTTTGGCTGCATTGAATTTTTAAATTAATTTGGAAAGAATTGACATCTTTATAGTGGTAGTCATGTTGAACACAATACAACTCCTCATTTATTTGAGTCTTTTTTGTGTCTTTCAGTAGAATTTTATTGTTTTCTCCACAAAGGTCATATATTTCTAGTTAATTTTAAATGGTGTTTTGTTTGTTTTATTACATTTATAATTTTTTTTTTTATTGATCTTAGAGTGAGGAAAGGACAGAGGGAAGGAGAGAGAGAGATGGGTATGAAAAAGAAACATCGATTGGCCACTTCTTGCATGCACCCTGGCTGGGAAATTGGACTTGCAAACTTAGTATGGGCCCTGACTGGGAATCAAACATGCCACTTTTTGGTGTATGGAATGATGCTCCAACCACTGAGCCACACTGGCCAGGGCTATTTCTACTTAATTTATTCCTAAATATGTTATAGTTTTGTTACTACGTGAATGAGATTTTAAAATTATTATTACACTAGAGGCCTGGTGCACAAATTCATGCACCAATGTGGGGTCCCTTGGCCTGGCCTGCGAGATCGGGCCAACACTGGCTCTCCAACATCCCCCAAGGGATCCTGGATTCCGAGAGGGCGTAGGCCAGGCTGAGGGACCCCACCTGTGCACAATTGGGGCTGAGGAGAGATGTGGGAAATTAGCCAGCCAGGGAGGGACCACATGAAGGCTCCAGGGTTGTCTGGCCTGTCTTGCTCAGTCCAGATGGGCTGGACCCTACCAGCAAACTAACCTACTGGTTGAAGCGTCTGCCCCCTGGTGGTCATTGTACATCATAGCAAGCAACCTTAGCATATCATTAACATATGACACTTTGATTGGTTGAAAAAATAACCAGACATTAAGCATAGTAGGCTTTTATTATATAGGAATATTAAAATTATTATTTCTGCCCTAACTGGTTTGGCTCAGTGGATAGAGCGTCGGCCTGCAGACGGAAAGGTCCCAGGTTTGATTCCAGTCAAGGGCATGTACCTTGGTTGTGGGCACATCCCCAGTAGGAGGTGTGCAGGAGACAGCTGAATCGGTGTCTCTCTCATCAATGTTTCTAACTCCCTATCCCTCTACCTTCCTCTCTGTAAAAAATCAATAAAATATATTTTAAAATTATTATTGCTGATACATAGGAAAGTTCTTGATATATAAATATTGATCTAGTGCCCTGAATCAAAGGGTCACCACCTGGTATTGTAGGCTCAATTCCCAGTAAGAGCTGTTTAGAAGGTAGCACATTATGTTTCTCACATCAATGTTTCTCTCTCTCCTCTCTAAAATAAATAAAGACATATTTTAAAAAAAAGATTGGTCTAGTATGCAGACATTTTGCTGCACTCACCAATTATTGCTTTGGGTTTTCCAGGTGAACTATCACTTCATCACAAACAATGGCAATTTCGTCTCTTCCCTTCCAGTTTTTTAAACCTCATGTTTGCTTTCATTTCTTATTGCATTAATTGTAACTTCCATTATATTGTTGAAGAGTATATTGACTCATTTCTGACTGTAATGGTATATCATTTAGGATAGGTTAAGGTATGCTGCAGTAACAAACAATCCCAAAATCTAGTGGTTTAACACAATAAAAATGCATTCCACTGGTCCTGGCTTGTTTGGCTCAGTGGATAGAGCTCCAGCCTATGGACTGAAGGGTCCCGGGTTCAATTCTGGGTCAAGGGCACACGTCTGGGTTGTGTCTTGATCTGGGGGCGGACGGAGGGAGTGCAGGAGGCAGCCAATCAATGATTCTCTCTCATCATTTATGTTTCTATCTCTCTCCCTCTCCATTCCTCTCTGAAATCAATAAAAATATTTTTTAAATGCATTCCTCGCTTACACCCCATGACCAATACAAGCCATAGAGCAGGGAGGAGTTCCTTAGTGTTGTTTCTCAGAGACTCAGGCGAATGGACGTTCTGTGCCTCCATGGACATGTGCTTCTACGGTAACCAGAGCGGAAGGACTGGCTCTTGGAGCTTCTCCTGTGAAGTAACTCACGTTCTGTCCACTGGCATGTCAAAGCACGTTCCCCGGCCAAGCCTGACTTCCCCAGGGGCAGGGAAGTGCCATCCTACCTCAGGTCAGAGGACCGTGGGAATGGGTCTAATGCCCCACCACTGCGCAGGATGGAAGTTGCATCACATATGCTCCAAGTTTCTAGCAGATAATCCTTTCTCAAGTTGAGGATTAAGTTCACGAGTTTGTTTAGATTTTGTTCAGCAAAGAGTTTTGGCTATATCATGCATGAGCATTAAGTTTTATCAGATGATTTTATAGTCTCCTTTTGATGTGCAGATTTTATTCTTCTCCCTTGCTTTGTTGGGGGCGTTTATAGATATTTTTCGCCCAGAACACACTCCTCTACTGCCCTCTTCAAACACTTCAAAGCTCATTCATTCGTTCATTCATTCAGCAAATACTTACTTTAGCAATACTGTGTGCCAGATGCTGTTCTGGGCACTTAGGGTACACCAGTGAACAAAGCCCACAGAGGCCCTTGACCCCACCCTCTCCCCAAGCCTGCCCCTCCCCAAGCCTGCCCCCTACCCCCACCCCACCCCCAGCGCTCCGCCTCGCCTCGCCTACGCTGTGGCTTTGGGGGCCGGCCGTAGCCGAGCTGGGCGCTGATTGGCGGTTTATTCTAACAGCTAGAGGCTGAGCTCATCTGCAGCCAATGGCTGGCTGCACCCGGCAAGAAGCCTGCACCCGGCTGGAGGGCGCAGAGCCGGGGTCCGGGTGCAGGATCGCCGGCAGAGGTGAAGGGGCGGTGGTGGTGGCTCCGTGGCCGCGCGGACAGAGCTCCTGGCTCGGGCAGGTACAGTGTTTGCCCGGCCCTTCACCATCTCTCCTCCCAGACCCCCTCCCCTCACTCCCCAGCTCACCTTCCTCGGCCTGACCCCCGCGGAGTGGTGCCCCCAGCGGGGAGCCCCCCCACCCCACCCCCGCGCCCCTGGAGCTCAGGGGCTGGACGGACGCACCGCTCTCCGTGCGCAGGCCTCGTCCTGCGGCTCTGCCCTCCAGGCTCTGCCCCGCAGGACCGGCCTCAGGCCTCCGAGCTGCATGCCCTGTCCCGGGTGGGCTGGACCGAGTTCCTCCCTCCCTCCCTCCCTCCACCTCCGGGTCTCAGCCTGGCCAGGGAGCAGCTGCCCGCCGGCCCGAGATGTGGGTTTCCCTTCCCGCCCCACGCCCCATCCTGTTCCCTCCTCCCTTTCTCTCCAGAGGCGGGCATGCCTGCGATTGGGAGCTCAGGCCCTGCTCCTTCCCAATGGGGCCCCAGAGCAAGGGCGCCCCCTGCAGTGCAGAGAGGGGCAGGGGCAGCTCTGCTGGCCTCTCTCCGGGCCCTGTCCTTGGCCACGGCCACTTCTCTGTCCCTTTGGCCGCGTGTGTCCCACACACTCCGAAAGGAGCTGCTGTGCAGTCTCTGGCCACGTGGGCTCCTGGCTTCAGAGCCATCCCCAGAGCTGAGTAGGCCCTGCCCTCCTCCCTCTAACCCCATCCATCTGCCCCTCAGGCATGTCACTTGCCCACAGGCCCGAAGGCCTGGCTTCGTGCCCAGCTCCCTGCTGGGCTGTGTGGGAGGTCCTCACCCCTGACCACACTGACCTCGGCGCAGAGGGAGACAAAGCAGGGGCAGCCGCTCTGTCTGCAGCTGAGTGGGGAGGGACAGTGGGGTTCCCCAGGGAGGAGCCGCGAGGGGAGAACGGGCAGGATGGAGGGAACCGTGTGAGGAATGGCTCTGCCTCTGCTCAGAGTGTGGCCTCCGTTGCGTGTACTGTGTTTGATTTTTTTTTTTTTTTCAAAGTAGGAGAGAGAGAGAGAGAGAGAGAGAGAGAGAGAGAGAGAGAGAGAGAGGGAGGGAGACATTAATCAGAGTTTGCTCCATGAAGGCAGCTCTGGGTCACAGATATCTTCAGTTCCCGCCAGTGCTCAGCGCCTAGGAAGTCCTCGAGAAATGCTCACTGAGCAGAATTTGAATCAAAGGGAGGAGCCCCAAGCGTGTTCTTGTTCTATTACCACCCCTTAGGAAAGACCTGGCTCCGTGAAAGGACTTGACCCCCATTCGCTCTGATCCTCCAGCCCCCAAGGTGTTCGCCTCTGAATATTCAGGGGAGGAAACCAGGGTGCAAACGGGGTGTTGTTCCCAATGGGGTCCTCCCTCATGCCCCTGTTCATCCCCCCACGCCCCTGTTCATTCCCCCATACCCCTGTTCATTCCCCCATGCCCCTGTTCATCCCCCCATGCCCCTGTTCATCCCCCATGCCCCTGTTCATTCCCCCATGCCCCTGTTCATCCCCCCATGCCCCTGTTCATTCCCCCACGCCCCCTGTTCATCCCCCCATGCCCCTGTTCATCCCCCCATACCCCTGTTCATCCCCCCATGCCCCTGTTCATCCCCCCATGCCCCTGTTCACTCCCTCATGCCCCTGTTCATCCCCCCACGCCCCTGTTCATTCCCCCACGCCCCCTGTTCATCCTGTTCATCCCCCCATGCCCCTGTTCATCCCCCCATGCCCCTGCAGGGCAGCCGCCATGAGCCTGGTGGCCTGCGAGTGTCCCCCCGGCCCCGGGCAGGAGCCCGAGCCCTGCTCGCGAGCACCGTCCCAGGCCCGTGTGTACCTGGAGCAGATCCGCAACCGGGTGGCCCCGGGGCCGCCGGACACGGCCAAGCGCGACTACCTGGTGGACGCAGCCACGCAGATCCGGCTGGCCCTGGAGCGCGACGTCAGCGAGGACTACGAGGCCGCCTTCAACCACTACCAGAACAGCGTGGACGTCCTGCTGCGCGGCGTGCACGGTCAGGGCCGGGCGGGGCGGGGCGGGGCGGGGCGGGGCAGGGAGGGCTCCGTGGAGCTCCCTGCATCCGCCCCTCTGTGCTGGGTGAACACGGCCTGCAGGCCTCTCCGAAAGACCCTAATAAAAGCTCCTGTTTATGGAGCAGTTCCGGCATGCCAGGCCCTGGTCCAAGGGCTTTGCTGCATTTATTTTTTTTATTTTTTAAAAAATATATTTTATTGATTTTTTTTTACAGAGGAAGGGAGAGAGACAGAGAGAAACATCGATGAGAGAGAGTCATCGATCAGCTGCCTCCTGCACACCTCCTACTGGGGATGTGCCCACAACCAAGGTACGTGCCCTTGACCAGAATTGAACCTGGGACCCTTCAGTCCGCAGGCCGATGCTCTATCCACTGAGCCAAACCGGTTTCGGCTGCTGTATTTTAAAAAAATATTTTTTATTGATTTCAAAGTGGAAAGGAGAGAGAGAGAGAGAGACAGACAGACAGACAGACAGACATCAATGAAACATCAATGATGAGAATCATTGATCGGCTGCCTCCTGCACAGGGGATCGAGCTTACAACCCAGGCATATGCCCCCTGGCCGGAATCGAACCTGAGACCCTTTGGTCTGAAGGCTGACGCTCTATCCACTGAGCCAAACCGGTCAGAGCAGGGCTTTGCTGTATTCACTCATCTGAAGCTCACGGTAGAGGAAGATGCTGTGTATGTTGTTGCAGGGAGCTCCAAGTACACAAAAACTATTTTTGTTCCTATTTTCCAAATGAGGAAACAGGCACGGGGCAGTTACAAAGCCTGTGTGTAATGGGGGTAGGCTGATGAGTGGACGATGGGCAATTACAGTCTCAAGTGTGAAGAGCAATGAGGAGGAAGTGAAGGGAGGGAGACTGAGTCCAGGCGCAGCCGGCATAGGGGACTTTCTGGAAGTCCAAACTCTCATCGGAGCGCTGAAGAACAGCATGTGCCTTGTCCAGCTGAAAGGCCGGGCAGAGCTCCTGAGAGAGAACAGCGAAGGCTGGAGGGGTGGGTAGGAGCCTGTTCAGGGCAAAGTGAGGCATTTCCAAGCTGGGGGAGAGACCAGCCCTGAGGCCAGTGTGGGACCCGGGGGCCTTGGTGGCCAGGCTCGGGTAGAGTTGAGCCCTGATTTGTGCCTCCTGCCCTCCTGCTGACCTGCCCCTCAGTGCCTGGGCTTCAGGCCTGCCCAGCAGACCCCTCTGTCTTCCAATCCCGATCTCCTCTGGCCTTTTCCACGCTGGGCACCAGAGAGGAAGGCAGCCGTGTTCTCCCGGGGCTCCTGCCTCCTCCTCTGAAACGGACATGGGCATCCCACTCTGTCCCTTCCCAGGCGGCGGCCAGCGAGGTGGTGGGCGCCAGCTGTAAGGCGCTCTAGGCCGGGGGTGACCCCGGCTCCCAACCCCTCCTGCCATCTTCCTTCCTCCTCTCCCGCCGGTCTCCTTCTTAGAGGAGGGGCTCGGGAACAGATGGGGGGCGGGAATCTGCTGACCAGCCTCAGACCTAGGCACCCTGACCTGTGGAGGGCGGAGGGCGGAGGGCAGGCAAGGGGAGTTAGAACCACAGCCCTCCAGGGCCAGAGAGGGGAGCAGGGTGGGCCCTGGTAACCCCCTCCCCCCACAGTTGACCCCAACAAGGAGCGGTGTGAGGCTGTGAAGCTGAAAATCACCAAGTACCTGCGGCGGGCGGAGGAGATCTTCAACTGCCACCTGCAGCGGAGCCTGGGCGGCGGGGCCAGCCCTGGCGCGGTGAGGAGGGCGGCCCGCGGGCAGAGGGC
Source organism: Pipistrellus kuhlii (assembly GCF_014108245.1). NCBI lineage: Eukaryota > Metazoa > Chordata > Mammalia > Chiroptera > Vespertilionidae > Pipistrellus > Pipistrellus kuhlii. Next base: position 11,795,708 of record NW_023425404.1, read on the forward strand.
TGGGCGGCAGGGGGGCAGGGGCGTGTGCCCGGGCGGAGGGCTCCGGCCCGCGGGCAGAGGGCTGGGCGGCAGGGGGGGCAGGGGCGTGTGCCCCGGCTGCCTGTGCCCCGGCTGCCTGTGCCCCGGCCCTCCGTTGGCTTCCTCCCTCGCCCACGCCCTCTAGGGTTCATTCACTTTCCAACATGCAGTGAATCCTGCAGGCCGGCCTCTCGCCCTCACAGAGGACACACACACACACACACACACACACACACACACACACACACACACCGCCCCGCCCTCGCACACGGCGCACACACAGGCTCGCGTGTGCACACACTCCCAGGCTCCCCGGGCTGTTTGTGTGTGAATGGGCCTCCGGATGTGGAGCAGACACGAATACCGCGGTGTGCGCATACACACGCATGCACACACAGCGGTGCCAGATGCTCTCCCCAGGCGGCTTTCCCTAACCCAGTGCACACCCAGAGGGGGTTGAAGACACACGCCCACCTCTCATGCCCAGGACACTCACTCGCACCCTCCTAGGCTCACTTTCCCCCCAGCCGGGTGCCGGGCCACGTGCCTGGGTCTTCGAGGCACGTTCCCTGGGGCCCACATGCTCCCAGGGTTCCTCCCCGCCCCCGGAGCACTGCCTCCTGGAGGCGCTTTCGAGGGCGGCTTCTGAAGCCCGAAGGGTGGCTTCTGGGCCTTGGAGAAGGGCTGCGGGGTGGGCAGTAGTCGGCAAACTGCGGCTCGTGAGCCACATGCGGCTCTTTGACCTCTGGAGTGTGGCTCTTCCACAAAATACCACGGCCTGGGAGAGTCTATTTTGAAGAAGTGGCGTTAGAAGAAGTTTTAAGTTTTTAAAAAAATTGACTCTTAAAAGAAATTTCAATCGTTGTCCTGTTGATATTTGGCTCTGTGGAGTTTGCGGACCACTGCGGTAGGGGGTTGAGAGTTGGGGGGCTGAGTGAAGAGGGCAGTGTGCCTCCCCCCCCAAGTCAGGACCAGCTTCTCTGCTCAGCCTGTCCCTGTGAGGGGCGGTTGGACCGCACCCCACTCTTGCCCGCTCCCCGTGCTCCCCCTGCAGCTGGAGGCCCGGCCCTCGGCCCGGAGAAGCAGCCGCTGAGGGCTGGGCCCTGTGCCTGTCTCACCTCCGCAGGGTTTCAGCAGCCTTCGGCTCCGGCCCATCCGCACGCTGAGCTCGGCCCTGGAGCAGCTGAGGGGCTGCCGGGTGGTCGGGGTCATCGAGAAGGTGAGTCAGCCGGCCCCGCGTGCGGGAGGGGATGGTGTGTGCGGGGGGTGACGGGTGGCCAGAGAGAGCACCACGCCCAGTCCTTCGGGGGAGACGGGAAAGGGGCAGGTGTCCAGCGGTGCCCAGTGGCTCCCCTGCCTCCCCCAGCTCACACCAGTCAGGTCCTGGGAAGGAGGCTGGGAGCCCAAGAGGCAGTCAACGCCTCCCACAGCCCTCCAGCTCGGACACAGGAAACTGCTCCCCCCGGGATTCAAGGCAGAAGCCACAGGAGGCGCGGTGCCCGGGGCATCCGGCCCCCACACTGCTCACTCCCACGTCCCACAGGTCCCCACCCCGCATTCCCCCGGCACCCCAGGGCTGCAGCCGAGTCCCCCACCAAGCACAGCCAGGAAGTCCCCGTGGCGGGAAGGTGCTCACCTCCAGAAACCCGTCCTCGGGGTGTCCCACCGGCCCGGGCATCATCCGGGGCCTGGCCGCTGTGCACCTCTCTCCGGGCCCCACCCTCCTCCTCACCCCTCTGGGCCCTTCCCTTCACGCAGGCAGACAGGAGGCTAGGACCTGACATCCCAGCCCGTACCTGGCACCCTCAGCGCGGGGTCAGCAGGGCAAACAGTTGGGTCAAATGAGGTGGGAGCTGTCGACATAAGAAATGTCCAAACCTGTACGAATTTTTATGAGTTTATTTGAGCCAAACTGATGACAGTTGAGGGGAAGCGAAACCCCAATGGACTGAGAAAATGTTCCAGAAAAAAAAAAAAAAAAAAGGCAGTTTTACCACTTATTCCGTAGCTCAGAATTAAAGGGGAAGACCAGGGGTTTGGTTACTTAAACTTCATGGGTGATAGATTAGGGAGGCAGGAGAGAGCAGCTAGGAGAAATGTTTGTTGTTTGGGAGAAAGTAGAATGGATAGACACATACTTCCTTTCCAGAGGAGGGCACCGGCAGGCATGGAGGAGCGTTTTCAGCACACAGAGAGCGTAGTCCGGGAACAGGACACCGTGAGGGGCACTGTGGTCTCCGGACCCGGTGGGAGGTGGATCCCGGAGGGGTCTGTAAAGGAGATAATGCTGACATTTCCAAGGTTCGTTACCTCAGATGCAAAAAAGACAGACAGGCTCACTTCAGGTAAAGACTGGCATTTGTCAAGGAAGCGATAGGCCTGGGATGGGACGCTCCTTCAGTTGGGAAGCTTTATGCTCAGACCGCCCGGTGCGGTTAATTTCAGTCCCTGAGCTTGTCTGGTTCCGCCTGTGGCCCCTTTTCCTCCGCAGAGCCGGCGCTCGGTGCCCTCTGCTCCCACCCAGGGCTGCCTGGGTATCACGGGAGAAGCTCTTTCTCACACCCGCTGTTTGTCAGGATCACCTGGGGGCCTCCCCCAACATGCAGGCGCCTGGAGCCAGAATCTCTGGGGTGGAGCCAGGGATCTGTAATTCAGACACTCATGGGGGATTTTTTTTTTTTAAATATATTTTATTGATTTATTTTTTTATTTTTATTTATTTTTTTATTTTTATTTATTTATTTTTTTTACAAAGAGGAAGGGAGAGGGATAGAGAGTTAGAAACACCGATGAGGGAGAAACATCCATTAACTGCCTCCTGCACACTCCCTACTGGGGATGTGCCCACAACCAAGGTGCATGCCCTTGACCGGAATCGAACCCAGGACCCCTCAGTCCACAGGTCCGCAGGCTGACGCTCTAGCCACTGAGCCAGACCAGTCAGGCACTCACAGGGGATTCTGCCGGGGCTGGAGCCACAGAGCAGAGAGGCCGGTGTGAGCTTCTGCACTCGCCGGAGGGGGAGGTCTGTCGGGGCGGCACACGGGCGGCCAAGGGCAGGTCCTTCACCCTCAGCGCTCGCCGGCCGGTGGGGTGAGGCTCCTCCCCGCACGGGGTGATGTGGGAACTAGAGTGAGATAATTTAGGGGAAAGGCCTGGCTAAAACCCGTGATGCGTGTCTGACGGCTCTCGGTGCGAGTGACAAGTGCCAGTCGGTGGCATGCGGGCTTCCCGTCCCCAGCCTTGCTCTTGCTCCATCGGCTACTCCCAGGCCCCTGGAACGGACCCCAGTAGGTCAGCAAGGCCCAGTCAGGCTCCGTCTGTGCAGCCTGCCCGCCCGCCCGCCAACTAGTCCATGTGACTCGGCCAGGCCGGGAGGTGACCGCCGCCGCCGTCTCCCTACGGGGGACCCCACGGAGCCCGGGCGCCGTGCAGGGTGGCGTTCCGGGGGAAACAGGTTTGGGAAGCAGTGAGTGGGCGTCACGCTGCTCTGCTTTTTAAGTTACAGGAGTTTTGGGGTGCAGACGGGCACCTTGCGTTGCTGGGAGGGAGGTCTGTGACAGGACGCCCCTCGTGTGCTCAAGCCCAGGTCGCCCCGTGCGTGCAGAGCGTTCTCAGAGCCCGGCGTTCTGAGGCCCGTGCGTGTGGCCAGCCGCCGATCCGTCCGGGATCGCCCTGCGCTCCTGCTCCACCCCCCTCCAGAGATCCCGTTTCCTTCTCCCGCGTGTCCCCAAATTAGGAGCGGTGGTGGGGAGCCTGGGGCCGGGTCCCGGCCGCCAGGCCTGGATGTGCCTCACGGCGTCCCGTTCGGCGGCTCTGCCCAGGCAGCTCCGGGCGGGAGGGCAGCGCTGGGGCAGCACAGCCAGGGAGGGCAGAGGGCTGGCTCAGGCAGCCCGACATCCCCTGAGGTGCCCCGTTGTCAGGGGAGAGGGCCTCCAGGGCTGAAGAGGTACTGGCAGGCAGAGAGGGTGGCAGGGAGCAGAGGTGGCTGGTCAAGGACGAGGGAGGCAGTGGGCCAGCATACCCAGGCGTCTGAGTCAAGGATGGGGAAGGAAAAGGTCACTCAAGTCACTTCTTGTTTTTTGGCTCCAACACAGGGGTGTGTTTTTTTTTTAATTTATTAGTTACCAACATTGAAAAGTTGGCAAGTTTCATATAAACGTCCAGCTCTCCTGCTTCTCCTCAAAAGCCAGAGGCCTGGAGAGGCTGGCTCGAGGGAGTGGAGGAAGGGCCGGCTGCTCTCAGGGGCTGCATCCCTCGGCTTCGCCCCGTCCCCGCCCTGCTCGTGTGGCCCACAGGCCTGGCCCCTGCGGACCTTGCATGTTGCAAGCCCGTTTGCAACGTGGGGGCCTGTGAGCTCGGTGAGAGATCCCTCCTGGGGTTTGGACACGTCGGGCGTTTTTACAGAAAGGGTTCCTGTGTCTCAGCAAAGACACGGCAGCAGCTGCGCCAGCCACATTTCAAGGCTCGATACCCACACGTGGCTAATGGCTTCCACATGGGACGGTGCGGATGGAGTTTCCCCGCTCGGCCAAAGCTCCTCTGGGAGGGCTCCTGCGAGGAGCTGTCTTACGGAGCGTGAAACGGGGTCCACAGAGGCCACGGGACCGGAGGGTGTTGAAAGGAGGAAGGGGAATTTTCGTTTCCTTGGTTTAATGGGAAAATGCCCTCCCTGGTACCCCTTTTGAGACAACATGAAGGAGGAAGGCATTTAAAACAGAAACAATTCCCCACCTTCCTACCTCGCTCCAAGATAAGGACTGCTAATGTTCTGGTCGAATTCTTTCCAGATCAGTAGGTTTTAGTACACAGATAGAGTTTAACCCACTTGTTTCAATGTCCTGGTTAAGTTTTTCTTCTTTTTAATATATTTTATTGATTTTTTTTTTTTTTTTTACAGAGAGGAAGAGAGAGGGATAGAAAGCTAGAAACATCGATGAGAGAGAAACATCCATCAGCTGCCTCTTGCACATCCCTTACTGGGGATGTGCCCGCAACCAAAGGTACATCCCCTTGACGGGAATCGAACCTGGGACCTTTCAGTCTGCAGGCCGACGCTCTATCCACTGAGCCAAACCGGTTTCGGCCTTGGTTAAGTTTTATTTCTCACTGCCCCTGCCTTCCTGGCTGGTTTCTGGACTCTGTGAACGCCAGGGCCGTGTCCAGGACGAGGGAGTAGGAAGCCCCACTTGGCAAGGGGCAGTGGGGAATTATCTGGGTGTCGGCGCTTGTGGGAAACAGTTCTCCCAGATGACCCCGGAGTTTTTTTCTCAAACATCGTACAGATTGGGCCAAGGAGTGGGGCTGGGCTGGGCTCCGTCTGTGGCTCTTGGAGGACGAGCCCCCTCACTCCGGCTGCACAGAGCCCGCCGCCTTCGCCTCCCTGGTGATGGGGACCTTCGGGCCCAGAGTGAGCTGCTGGTGCCCCCACTGGCAGGTACTCTCCACGGCTCCAGGATCAGCCCGCCTGGATTCGAGTCCCGGCTCTACCCCTTCTTAGGAGTGGGATCGTGGGCAACATAACCTCTCTGAACCTTCATTTCTCAATAAATAAATAAATAAATAAATAAATTTCTATTGATTTCAGCGAGGAAGGAAAAGGGAGAGATAGAAACATCAGTGATGAGAGAATCTTGATTGGCTGCTTCCTGCACAATCCTCCTGGGGGTGGAGCCCACAACCCAGGCATGTGCCCTGATTGGGAACCGAACCGTGACCTCCTGGTTCATAGGTCGATGCTTAATCACTGAGCAACACAGGCCTGGCTTAACTTCAATTTCTTCATCAATAAAATGGGTCACCAATAGCACTCATCAAGTAGGGCTACGGGACTAAATCATGTAAAGCATTTAGCACAGAGTAAGTGCTCCCTAGCCAGTGGGGTTTCTTAATAATAATAATAATAATCACTACAGATTATCGAGGGCGTGTTCATGGCAGGCACAGGTTGCTGCTCTACTTGAGTTGTCTGCTTTATAGAATCCTAGTGACCTCCAGGTGGGGTACTGCTATCACCCCAACTTGCAGTTAAGGAAACAAGGTTCAGAGAGGTGCTGTGACTTGGCAGATGTGGTAACTGGCATGCTCACGACCTTTACATTCACAAATGGCATCAACCAAACCAGTGATGCAGGCAGGGGGGCATTTGCAATCACTCTTTGGTGGATGAGAAAACCAACTCACTTGCCCAAGATCCTAGCCCAGTTCCTACCAGGCTCAGGCTTCACTGCCCAGGGGTCTGGCCTTAGGGCGGGCTCCACACCCCCCACAGGGAGTGTCTGCAAGGAGTCAACCTCACCAGGTGGTCCTGTTCCGCCGGCCCCTAATCTGGGCCATTTTCTCTCCCCGCCCCCCACATGCTCGGCATGCCCTCTCCTGGGCCTGGGGTCCACCCTGCCCACCACAAGAAGAGGCAAGGACCCAACTTGCTACAAGGCGCTGCCTCTGAACAAAACCACTGGGAGGAGTGGACTGGTCTCCGAAGGCAGCCTCCAGAGAGAACTATTGAAAAGAAGGGTGGGCCCTGGATGGTCTGGCTCAGTGGATAGAGCGTCGGCCTGTGGACTGAAAGGTCCCAGGTTCGATTCCGGTCAAGGGCATGTACCTTCGTTGCGGGCACATCCCCAGTAGTGGGTGTGCAGGAGGCAGCTGATTGCTGATTCCCTCTCATCGATGTTTCTGACTCTCTATCCCCCTCCCTTCTTTTCTGTAAAAAAAAAACCAATAAGGAATATATTTTAAAAATAAATAAAAGAAGGGTGGGCATCAGGGGAAGAGACCTGAGAGAGCACTCCCGCCCAGGCACTTAGTGGCCTGGGCCACACTCTCAGAGCCTCCGCTTTCCACCTGGGAAATGAACGATCAGAGGACGTAACTGGCTCTGAGGTCGTTGCCATCCGTGACACCCTCACACCCTGCAGGCTGGGCCCCTCACCATGGATGTGTGCTCTGGAAACAGAGCTGGTCCGTTGGCTTCCTGTCCTCCTGGGGCTCACAGTGCAGGGGGGAGATGGGAAATTAGACACCGTGTGATAAGGCTCCCCTAGGGTGAGCTTGGAGAGCACCCGAGGGCCGGGAAGGCTTCCTGGAGGCAGCGGCACATGAGCTAAGGCCTGCAGGTCTAAGGAGGGCGGGTGAGCAGGACAGGATGAGTGTCAGTTTGGGGGCCTGCCTTCCTTGCCCCTGGAGTGAGTCGGCCTCGGGAGGAAGCTGGGGGCTGGCATGAGGGCCGTGGAGCCCCGGGAACCAGCATGTGCTTGACCAATGCCTCCTGGACCTTGGCAGGTGCAGCTGGTCCAGGACCCGGCGACCGGAGGGACCTTCGTGGTGAAGGCAGGTGCCACCCAGCCCTCTCCATGCTGCATTCCCCTTGGGACTTTCTCAGAGCTCTTAGACCCCACTACCCTCTAGGGAACCCCCGACTCAGAACCTCTATCTGACATCCGTGCCCCCTCCAAACAGGAAAGCCACTCGTCCTGCCCTGAGCATGCCGGGGCCCTCCAGACACTCACACTTCACTGCCCCTCCCTGGCCCGGGAGGTGGAGGCCCTGGGTGGCATAGGGAAGACAGGGGTGGGGGCCAGGGCAGGAAGTGGAGCAGTGGCTCCTCAGGGTGGCTGGCTCCCGCCCCTCATCCGGTTGCCACTGAAGCCGGGGCTCTGACGTCCCCTCACAGAGCAGCCTCTGGCCTGCCCCCTCCCCAGAGCCTGTCCAGGTGTCCCACGGCGAGCCAGGAGCGGCTGACCATCATCCCGCACGGCGTCCCCTACATGACCAAGCTGCTGCGGTACTTCGTCAGCGAGGACTCCATCTTCCTGCACCTGGAGCATGTGCCAGGTGAGGGCCCCGGGAGGTGTCCCCTCGCCTTCCCTTAAAATGCCTGAACTGGGGGGAGGGGTAACCTGCACTGAGTGTGCAGGCAGACCTGGGCCCGGCTTTGCTGGCGGGTGGCGGCCGGGTCAGGCTGTGTGGGTCTCAGAGGGGCAGGGATGGCCTGGGGAGGATGTGCCCGTAGGGCTGGCGAGAGGGCATTTAGATGCCCCCTTTGTCACCATTTCCTCCAGTCATGGCTCTCTTCCTCTTTCTAGTCTGCGCCCATCCCTCGGAGCACTGTGTGGGATGGTGGTTCTGAAGCTGTAAGATCAGGAGCTGGTCATGTAGCAGATATTTATTGATCTCCTGTTAGGGTGATAAAAATTTTTAAAAAATATATATTTTTATTGATTTCAAAGAGGAAGGGCGAGAGAGAGATAGAAACATTGATGATGAGAGACAATCATTGGCTGGCTGCCTCCTGCACGCCCCCTACTGGGCATCGAGCACACAACAGGGCATGTGCCTTTGACGGGAATCGAACCAGTGACCCTTCAGTTCTCAGGCCAACGCTCTCTCCACGGAGCCAAACCAGCTTGGGCAGGTGATGAGATTTTTTTTAATGAGGTGCACATGCTAGGTCATGACATGGAGTCATCACAGGTCCGTACCTGGCCTTCTTTTATTTCACTAACTTACATTTTATTGTATTATTCTCCCTAAAATTTTTTATTTATTTTTTAAAAATATATTTTATTGTTTTTTTACAGAGAGGAAGAGAGAGGGATAGAGAGTTAGAAGCATCGATAAGAGAGAGTCATCGATCAGCTGCCTCTTACACACCCCCTACTGAGGATGTGCCCGCAACCAAGGTACATGCCCTTGACCAGAATCGAACCCGGGACCTTTCAGTCCGCAGGTTGATGCTCTATCCACTGAGCCAAACCGGTTTCCGCCTCCCTAAAATTTTTTTAAAAATATCTATGTATAAAACATATTGAACACTGGTAAACCAACACCAAAACCAGGGACGTTAGCAATAACGTACATTTCCTTAGGGTAGGGGTGTCGAACTCAATCAGAGAAGGGGCCAAAATCTAAAATCCAGCCTAAATCGCGGGCCGAATGGTTTACTGAACAGTCATAAACTATCATTGTGATGGAAACGCAGCGGAGTGCAGTGATGACAGCGCGGTGCGGGCCACATTGCAAGGCCTGGCGGGACGGATTTGGCCCGCGGGCCTTGTGTTTGACACGTGTGCCTTAGGGGGTACGCACCTATTTTGTGCCAGATTGGGAGGCTGGCCCTCTCTAGGGGAGTGACAGGAAGGAGAGGTCATTCGAGGGTCAGGCTCCGGGGGCGGGGAGCAGAGGCCGCAGGGCAGACCGGGACCTGGTGCCCACGCTCTTCTCCCTTCTGCCCGGCCAGGAGGCACGCTCTGGTCCCACCTGCGCTCCCAGGCCCGCCCCCAGCAGGCCGGGCCCAAGCCTGGCTCCAGCCGGGAGAGGAGGAAGGCTCAGCTCAACCCCCGCCTCAGCATCCGGCCCCCAACGTCGCTGCCCGCTGGCCACACCTGCCTGCAGGACCCAGTGCCCCTGGACTCTCCCTGGACTTGCCGGAGCTTCGCCCCAGCCAGGCAGGTGCCGCCCGTCGGACCCCAGCGAGAGGCTGAAGGTGCGCCCTCAGCCAGGACCAGCACCCCCTGCTCCTCCTCCTGCTCCTCGGACCCTCCGAAGGCTCCCGGTGGCCGCCTGCGCCTCCCGGCCCGGAGAGAACCTGGCCGGAACTCAGACACTGGGTCCCCCTGGGGGCTCTCTTGGGTCCGCGAGGGGGCGGGCCGGGTGCTGGGGGGCTGTGGCCGCAGCAGAGGTCCCAGCTGCCCCTCCGCGGACACGGCCGGCCGGGGGCCCGGCGGGGGCGCCTGGAGCGTGAGGGAAGAGCAGGCCAAGCAGTGGGCGGCGGAGCTGCTGGTGGCCCTGGAGGCGCTGCACCAGCAGGGGGTGCTGTGCCGGGACCTCAACCCCCGGAACTTGCTCCTGGACCAGGCAGGTAGGTGCCCGGCCTGGGGAGGGGAGTACAGTGGGGGGCCCCCAAAGCCTCCAGACAGAGGAGAGTGCCACGGATTCAAGGGAAGGGTGGAGGTGATCTGCTTCCCCCAGCCTTTTTTTATTTTATTTTTTAAAATATATTTTATTGATTTCTTACAGAGAGAAAGGGAGAGGGATAGAGTTAGAAACATCGACGAGATGCCGAAACCGGTTTGGCTCAGTGGATAGAGCGTCGGCTTGGGGACTGAAGGGTCCCGGGTTCGATTCCGGTCAAGGGCATGTACCTTGGTTGCGGGCATATCCCCAGTGGGATGTGTGCAAGAGGCAGCTGATCGATGACTCTCTCTCATCGATGTTTCTAACTCTGTATCTCTCTCCCTTTCTCTCTGTACAAAATCAATAAAATATATTAAAAAAAAAAAAAAAAAAAGAAACATCGATGAGAGAGAATCATCGACCAGCTGCCTCCTGCACACCTCCTATTGGGGATGTACTTGCAACCCAGGTACATGCCCTTGACCGGAATCAAACCTGGGACCTTTCAGTCCACAGGCCGACACTCTATCCACTGAGCCAAACCAGTTACGGCTCCCCCAGCCTTTTTTTTTTTTTTTTTTTTTTTAATATGTATTTGTCTTGATTTCAGAGAGGGAGAGAGAAGCATCAGTGATGAGAGGGAATCATTGATCGGCTGCCTCCTGCACACCCCATACAGGGGATCGAGCCCACAATCAGGCATGTGCCCTGCCTGGGAATTAAACCGTGACCTCCTGGTTCATAGGTGGATGCTCAACCATTGAGCCACACCAGCCAGCCCCTTCTCTGTCCCCCCACCCCCTCACCCGCCAACTCCCCTTCAGGCCCAGGAGTCCAGGGCAGCAGCTCCTATGAATACCCAGTTGTCTCCGGGCCTCGGGGCTGCATGCCCCTCGGGAGGCCATGCTTAGCGAGGCCGGTGGCTCCTGCCTTGTGTGTGGGGGGCGTGCTGGAGCCCCCTCCCCCAGGCCAGCTGCTCAGCGGTGACTAATGGTATTTTCTGTCCCCATCCCATCCCCTGCCCACGCTGGACGGGAAGGTCACATTCGGCTCACGTACTTCGGCCAGTGGTCCGAGGTGGAGCCCCAGTGCTGCAGAGAGGCTGTGGACAACCTCTACAGTGCCCCAGGCAAGGGGGGCCTGGACCCCGGGGCCTTTGTGTGGGTGAACGTGGGGGGGCAGGGGGGCTGAGGGTGACAGAGGGGATGGGCTGTGTCTGGGTAGGATGACTGGAGGGGAGACCCGCCTTCGTGGGGAAGGTGGGGACATTTGCGTTCTTGCTCCCGCAGAGGTGGGTGGCATTTCCGAGCTGACGGAAGCCTGTGACTGGTGGAGCTTTGGGTCTCTGCTGTATGAGCTGCTGACTGGCACGGTGAGTGGCGGGGCAGGGGGTGGGGCCCTTGTGGGCAGTCACTGAGGACAGGGTGGCCTGGGCTCAATACAACCAGCCCATGGGGGACTCAGGCTGCCTGGTGCTCCAGAACCTGGCCCTGGGACTAGGTGTCCTGCCAGCTCAGCTGCCCTCCCCAGCTCACCCCCACAGGGAGCCACTGCCACCCAGGCCGTGGGCCCACTTCATCCCCCCATCCCCGCCCCCAATACTAGTGGCTGTAGCTGGTGAGCCTGCCAACTTCCGTGGGCGAGAGCTGAGCGGGGGTGGGCAGGGCAGGTTTCTGGAAGAGCAGCCTGGGCCCAGGTCTGGAGGAAGGGTGCAAGAGGACAGCCCTTCTTCCCTGAAACACGCTGGCTCACCCCCTCAGCGCTTCCCACTGCTCGCTTCCCACCCGACAGCCTCCTGGGCTGTAACCCCCAGGCGTTGGCTGAAGAGCAGGAGAGAGGGCCTCCTGGGTGCAGGCCGGCCGCTGTCCGTCCAGCCTGGGTCAGCCAAAGGGCTCAATGTTTCCCTCCGCAAACACCCTCCTCGCTCAGGATGGCGGCCTCTGCCCTCCGTCCGCCCCGATGAGCTCAGCTCTGCACCTGGGGCTGGTGAGGTCAGACAGCGAGGGAAAGGCCGGACCGCCTTGAAGCAGGAAAGAGCCAGAGAGGAAGCAGTGTGACCTGAAGCCCAGATCTGACCTCACCGTGGCTGCCACCTGCGTTTGCCCCGTCGCCCGGGGCCTCGGAGCCCTGGCTGCAAACAGAGCTGCTCTCCCCTCGCAGCCTCCCGCCACCTCTCCAGCCTGAGCTTCTCGCCCTCCTCCTGGTCTCTTCTTGCAGCTCACCCTGACCTCCAGACAGACCTCCTTGCTCTCCGCAGCTGCACCCTGCTGGCGGCAGAGAGGCCCTGCCTTCCCTCACCACAGCCCGGCCTTGGCCCGGCAGCAGCATGCCATGGCCAGCTGCCAAATGAGTGGCCCATGGAGGGTTTTTGTTTCTTTGCTTTTTCTGTATGAAGACAAGTCCCAATACTCATCCTGAAGTGCCTGTCCTGACTGCAGCCAAGAGCAATGGATCGAGCGAGCTTAGAGCCAGAGGGACCTGGGTTCAAACCCTACCCTCAGCACCAGTCCCTTCACCTCTCAGCTGCTTTTGTCTCTCCAGTGCGATACTTGTATTTCCTCGGAGAGTGGTTGTGGGCATGTGTGGAATGGCTGTCAGGCATCGAATGCCGTCTGGCGTACAATTGATCCAAAGCAGACCCAATGGCCTGCCTTGCCATCATCGTCCCATGGAATGGGATACAGGGAACAGTAAAATCCTGACTGCCGCTGGGGTGGACCGATGTTCCAGGGCTTGCCCCCTGAGGCCCCTCCCTGTGTCTTCGCAGGCCCTCTCCCAGAGCCACCCCTCAGGAATCCAGCCCCACACCCAGCTCCAGCTGCCCGAGTGGCTCAGTCGCCCAGCTGCCTCCCTGCTGACTGAGGTGAGGTCAGCCCCTTGGCCTGAGGGTGGACGGGCGCTGGGAGGGCAGAACCCTGTGTGTGAACAAGCAAGCTGCTCCCGGATGGCTGATGTGGGTGCAAGAGGTTACAAAGTTCTCTATATGTTGGGGGCCAAACACCACCAGTGTTCCCCAGGGTAAAGCGGGGGGTTCTGTGGGCTGGGCTGGCAGGCAGTGAGCCCACGGGGCCATGGTGACAGGTCCCTGGCAGTCAGCCCACCCCTCAGCAATGGGGCTGGGAAGGCCTGCCAGGCGCTGACTGGGCCTTTCTCCACAGCTACTGCAGTTCGATGCCAGCAGGCGCCTGGGAACCGGAGGGGGTGGTGTCAACAGGCTCAAGACCCACCCCTTTTTCAGTACCATCCAGTGGAGCAAGCTGGTGGGGTAAGAGAGGGCGGAGTGGGCGATGGAGGCAGCTGGACTGGCCTGGATCTCCTCTCTTCTCTTCGTCTGCCATCCTGCCGCTCTGAGCTGACCCTAATCCTGTCACTCTGATCAGTGGCCTCTGCAAGGAAGGCGGGTCAGCCGCCTCTCCTGCTCTGCTCTGTTCCCTCCTGTGGGCCATCGTCGCTGCTGCCCAGGAGGGGCCTAGGGAGTCCTCCGCCAGCTCTTGGAGGAACCCTTTCTAGTCACTGCTGAGGGGAAGGGACAGGTCAGAGCTCACCCTGCTAGGTGGCTTGGGCCCCTCCCTCCACCCATCGGTCCACAGAGACCTGTGGAGCACACACCCTGAGCCTTGAACACGGACCTACCCCGTTCAAAGGGTGCCTTCTGTCACATTCGCTCCGAAGTACTCACCACTTGCTGAGCTAACCTTGAGGTTTTGTTATTCGCTACCTGCCGTGTTGTGCCCTACTTGGGGCATCCCTGGAGACTTATCTCAGGATACTGGTCCACTGGCTTAGTGGGCTCAAGTTAGGGCTGCCCTGGTTGATACCTTAGCCACGTAAATAGTGGCCTCTTCTCTCAGACTCCTCCTGCAGGGGGTGGGGAGGCCGGGGGCGCAGGGAAGACGTCTGCTGTGAGCAGGCAGTGAGGTGGGGAACAGGGTGACCCACTCCCCCTCCTGACCATGCCCCTGTCTTGCAGTTTCAGACTCTGAAAAGGAAGAGGGGTGTGGGGGAGGGAACAGGGATTAGGAGGAGGGGAGAGGGCACCTTTGCCAATTAGAGCAATTTTGGAAGCAGAGAAAGATCTCCCCTCCCCAGGGTGGAGAGAAAGGGGAGCCTGCCCCATGGGTCTGAGAGACCACAGTTAGCCTCCAGTGGGAAGCTGCTAAGATAAGCCGGACTCATTAGGATTCCCTTCTCAGGCATTGGTCCTATTTACCATTTCGCATTTTAGTCTTGAGGGTCCACTCAATTCATTGCCTACTGTGACTTCATCCCCTTTTGAAATGAATCACAACACAGAGAATGGTTGCCCAGGCTTAGCCAGAAGCAAGATGTTTCTGGTCTCTGAAGAACTGGGATAAGTAGTTACCCCAAATACAATTCCCTCCTCAGGTTTGGGGGCTTTTTCTTCTCAGGACTCATCCTGTCACTGGGGTGTGGCAACTTCAACTTTCACCAGACCTCTATCCCCAACCCCTTGCCTGTGTCTGTAACACCACCAGGTGGCGCCCTTGACACTCATCTCCATTCCATGAGGGAGGCTGGAGTGACTTGGGCAGAGGACATGGGGAAGCATAGCCTGGTATGGTCCTGGTTTCTCTGGGGCTTGACCATACCCTCTTGCCCCCAATAAAGCCTGATGTTGCCTGTGGTATTCTTGCCTCATTAATGCAAGGAGAGCTACCCTGTATGAACAAGAAGATTGGAAGGCTCCCCCAAAGCTCCATGATATTCAGCAGTGACTTAGGAAGCAGGGCTGGTGGTAGACCCACCCACATGCCAGCCTGTGCCCTGCTGAGTAGCATTGAGCCTAAGGGGAAGTGCTGGCATGGAGGGGCATTGGCCTCTAAGGGAAATAAAAGACAAGCCTCAGAAGAGGGTCATGGTGCCTAGGGGGAAGAGTTTAATCTTCAGTAAACTATTACTAAGACAGTGGCTCCTACTCAAAGAGGTTAATGACATCTTAGCTGATTTGGCTCAGTGGATGCAGCATCAGCCTGCAGACTGAAGGTTCCTGGGTTCCAGTCAAGGGCACATGCCTGGGTTGCAGGCTTGCTGGGGGTGTGCAAGAGGCAGCTGATCTATGATTCTCATCATGTTTCTCCCTTTCCCTTCCTCTGAAAACACACACACACACACACACACACACACACACGAGGTTAATGACAAGATCTGGTGGGAGCCTAGTGGAGCCTGCCCAGTCTTCCGTTTGCTACGCTCCCTAAGTCAGGCCAGACCTCCTCCAACCACTGCTGTAGGTCCGAGTTGCTTCTGGAACTTCTGGGCCCCATCTATGCAATAGACACCATACATGTGGCACTGAGCCAGGCTCGAAGTTTTGAATCCTGTAGCCCCAGACCTTATGGGGCTTACAATATACCTCCTTAATAGGTTTACTAGAGAAACGAAAGCTTCTAGCACCAGGTTCTGGACCTAGAAAATTCTAAAATTCCTTTCATTGAACCCAAATTCTACCCTCGGAGAGCCACTCTGTTCCTGGGACAGACCTCCAGAGATGGCACCACTGGAAGATCAGCAGGCATGGACTGTATGGAAGCATCAGGTATATTTAAGCCTGGAGACCATCATGCCAGTCACCTGGAGTCAGTCTGTTAACTGTCCCTCACAGACCACCGCTCCCAGGAGGTAACTGACCCTCACTGGTTTTTACTGACCTTGGTATCCACCCCAGAAATGTGTTGGTGTTTGCAGGGGCCTCACACAAAGGTGTGAGCCAGTCTCTGCCCAAGAGCCCGACTTGCCAGGCTTTGAGGGGTCAACTGGAGGCCAGGGCACTTCCCTGGCTGGCAGCCAGCCACAGACCCATTTTTTGTCGAATCAGTGCAGTGTCAAGTCAGGTATTACAGGATCACTACAGGGACATTATGTGGCTTTCAATGCCAATAATAAGTGTTGGAGACTTACACAACCTCAGTAACCGAAATGAACACAGAAGCAACAGGAACCCCATTTGAGAATTTTTGCCCTTTAATTTGCATTTAAAGTCAGTTTCTTTAAATATTTCAGTTACGAGTTCTGAATAGTGAAGACATAGCAGATGCTGCAGGCACTCAGTATTGGCTCCCATCCCTTCCCCCCACCCTTCCCCCAGGCCTTACTTCGAGATACAAGTGGGCACTCTGCACTAAATAAATGGCTCCCATGTCAAGTGTCAGCAGCCTCGGGCCTGAATGCAGTTGGATTTAAAGCAATGAAGCCTGGTAGTTTTCATGACAAGACGTGTACATTTAACCATGTTCCAACGAATTTCAATGATTGTGTCCAGACCAATCGGGCAGTACCTTAGAGGTGACATCGGTCACTTCCCCGTGACTGGCATCTTGGGGCTGGTTCCCAGTCCACCCTCCCCCAGACTCGTGCTCTGCAGAGCCAAAGCCCCACTTCCCAAGGGCCATGAGGAGGAAAGAACTGCCTCTTCAGTCACATGCTCAAACCAATGGAATTTAAAAGCTCAAGTCAGTCGGAGCCTGTCCACAGGACGCTCGCTCCCCCCAATCCCTACCAGGCTCCAGTCCATCCTCCACTGCCTTGATGTACTAGAATCAGCTCGATGAGAACAATGTGCTAGAACAGTTCCTAGCAACCTAGAAAGGTTGGCACAACCATAGCTGTGCCAAAATGGGTTTTCCTGGTGTGAGGCTATGACAGAGAAATGTGAGGACAGGCCTGGGTTCTGGTCTCGTTTACAGCTTATGATCTCAGGGGGGATCTGCCCTCTCCCCCTCAACACTGCCAACATCCCTCCTACCCAGGTCCCCTGGCCTGTGCTTCCTGGAAGAGGTAGTAGAGGCATCTTGAAGTCAACGACAACTGAGAATGAAGGTGCATTTAAGCAAAGCAGCACCTCTTGGCCTGTGGTCAATACCTCCACTCAGGTGGAATCAAGTGAGAATGTGCACAGCCAGGGCAGAGGCTGCTCCGAGCGTGGGAGGCACAATGTCCTCCCAGGCAGCTCTGGAGAATACACTTTCAAAAGACTGAAACTTCATCACATGGTCCCCAGTGGTTTCCCTATAGTGTACTGGCACAGGGGAGAAGCAAAATGATCTTGGCAGAGGGTTAATGAAGAAAGGGAGGGATATTAATGAGCATCCGTTAAGGCTCTCTCTCTCTCCCTCAAGCCTAAGGAAGTAAGATATGCGAGTGTTAAGAGGGGGGTGCAAAGAGAGAGAGAGAGAGAGAGCCTGTAGGAACTCCAAGAAAGACCTGCGACTGCTGGTTATATAGTGCCCTGGCTTCCTTGCATGAGGCCAACAGCATGTGCCTGTCTGTCGCCAGGCGAACTCGGGAACCCCCGTGGGGCAGAGAGAAGACTGGTTTTCAGTTCCTGCGTGGTCAATGTGTTGGGTGTGTGACTTCCTCCTAAAGGTCCATTAGGAGGATTCTGGGATCCTCTACCGCTGCCTTGATTTTTCGGAGGAAAGTCACAGCCTCTCTGCCGTCGATTAGCCGGTGATCATAGGTCAGTGCCACAAACATCATGGGCCGTATCTCCACCTACAAAGAGAAGAGGTTTATAGATTGTCTGCAGCAGAAAAGCCCCATGGAAGTGGGGAAATGAGAAAAGTTCCTTTCCTATTGGTGTCCCTCTACATACAATATTTCTGAAGACCAAGTCTTATCCTTAGAGCAAAGCTCCCCTGCTTACCCTACTCTGAAAAACAAAGTAAACAGGAGTCTCCGCACAACTGCCTTTTTAAACACTCTCTGCCCTTTATTCGTTTTCTAAAGGAAAAGTTTCCCTTTCAGGCTGGCTTTAGGGTTATAAATTTAAACCTGGAGTCCACAAATTCTCTGAAATTGTATGTAAAGTAGGGTGTGTGAGCATTTTCAGGGGGGAAGATCTGTGATTGTAGACTCACAAAGGAGTTAGTGATCCAAAAAGGTTTGAAACAGCCCCAGAAAATGTTTTCCTACTGACATGTCCTCCGGGGCCAGCTCCACACCCTGGGACTTCCCTCCCTGAACTCCCAGAGAACCTCTAAGCCTTACCCTACACTGGGAAGCTCATGGACTGCTCTGCATTATCCTTTTCCCAAGGATCAGGTCCCCAACTGTACCCCCAGTTCCTACAGCACCTAGAGAATGAAGCCGGCTGACTGTCCTGGATAAAGGAGCAAGCCTTCCCAGCTCAACTGTCCTCAGACTTCACTGTGCATCAGAATCATCTGCGGGTTCTGCTTCAACGGGTCCAAAAGGGGGTCCAAGAGTTAGCATTTCTAGTAAGTTCCCAGAAACTAAGAAATGAAACTTAAGCCTAAAATTACAGTGACTCTCATAACTGGCATTTAGTAAGATTTCCTCTCACCACCTAGCTCCTAGGACATGGACAGTGATGGTTCTTACCTTGCCTCCAATAGCCACTGGCCTATCAAAGATGGCATGCATGCCCAGGATGGCAGACTGAGGGGGGTTGATAATGGGTGTTCCAAAGAGGGAGCCGAAAACACCTCCATTGCTAATGGTGAAAGTACCACCATCCATATCTTCAATGGCCAGTTCATTCTTCCGGGCCTAAACACAGAGATTACATCATTGCAATGTAAGGGCAGGTGAGCTTTCTTCACCTAAAGGAAGTCCAGAGGGTTCGTATCTGAGGTCAACATGGCAAGTCCCTGCTGCAACATGAAAGTTGTTCAGCTGAGCCAAGCCAGCGTGGCTCAGTGGTTGAGCGTAGATCTATGAACCAGGAAGACACGGTTCGATTCCTGGTCAGTGCATATGTCCAGATGCAGGCTCTATCCCCAATGTGGGCCATACAGGGGGCAGCCGATCAATGAGTCTCTCTCATCATTGATGTTTCTCTCTCTCTTTCTTCCTTCCTCTGAAATCAATTAATATATATATATATATATATATATGTATATATATAAATAATTTTTTTTTTTTTAAAGGAAGTTTTTCAGCTGAGATGCTGCACCAGAGGACAGACACAAGGCCTTCAGGTCCTCTTGTGTTCCAGCAGGTTCACTTGATGAGTCTTCAGTCACGAGAGCATGCTAAGCTCTGCCCAATGTCCGCACTTCAGCTCTAGTGGGCGAGAGGCCATGCCCTCTCACGGAACAGGGTGAGGCTCCAGCTCCCTGAGCACGGCTCACTGGCGAGCGCTGCCTTCCCGGCCCTGCCCTGCGGCTTAACACGGGCTGCGTTCTACTTTACCTTCTCTCCCAGTTCACTGATGGTTCGCTCGATATCTGTATAATTCATCGTTTCCACGTTCCTGATGACGGGAACCACCAGACCCTGATGAAAGTGAAAAGCTGTTTTCAGTTGCAAATAGCACCTTTTACAGTTATAACTCCCTGACTCAAGTCAATGGTGGTCCCTTCCCAGAATATCTAATTACTTAATTTGATTAACAGAGTCTAAAATATTTAGGCTTGACATTAAAAGAATGAGGTATGTTCAAAAATAAGTTACTCTTTTACTAATTCCCTTCTAAAAAGACAGAATTACAGACATGATCTATGCCTAGCCATCTGCTTCTTCACACAAATAAGGTGAGAATCTAAGACAAGAACCCCCATTCCTGTCCCAACATACCCGTGGGGTGGCCACCGCAACACTGATGTCAATATAATCTCTATATACCACCTCTTTGGTTGTATCGTCAATCACTGTGAGAGAGAAAACACGTTACATACAACCAACCCCTGAGGCCTAGGCTGACGAGTAACAATCCACAGTGCCTGTAGTGTCAGCTGACCAGTATGAAAAGTACTGCACTGCAAGTGGCAAACTCCTCTCACTCCCATACTAACCAATAGTAACATCTCCCAAGTGCCCTCCCTGAGCCCAACAGCCTGAGCATAGAGCACCATTTCTTTGGCAGCCCTCGGCTCACATACGGTAAGTACGCGTTAGGTTCCCGTGAACAAGTCCTCCCTTAGCTGAGAACCTTTAGGTTTAGCCCATCTGCTGTCAACTCTCAAAGGGGGCGGGAGGGAAGGGTCTTCTAGCAGGTTCAGGAGGAAGCAGGGTAGTCTGGCTTTAATAGTGCAGCTTGAGATAGCAACACAGCTGCACATTTAGGTCAAGTGCTCAAGAAAAACTAGGCTTGGGAATCTTTTCCACAGAAAGTGTATGTTGTATAGTTAGACAAAGTCGCCAGGAAAAGCATGTCAATGACAAAGAGGCCACAAGAACTCAGAAATGCCTAGGTGTATGGACAGGCAGAAGACCAGAGAGAGCCAATCAGGAAGCAAAAGAAGAATGGAAGAAACAAAGAGGTAATATATGGGTAAAACAAAGACAGCCCTCCTAGCTACCTAGGGCAGTGGTCGGCAAATTGTGGCTCTCGAGCCACATTAGCTCTTGAGCCACAGTTTGCTGCTCTGTTGACTAATGAGTTTGCAGACTACTGACCAAGACTCGCGATTTCAATAATTACAGGCTGCTGTTCCTTGTGATTGAGCCCTTGTCCCAGTGGTGGGCGAACTCGTTCGTCATCAGAGCGGCAGACCAGGCTCGTGAGCCGCATGTGGCACGAGAGCTGCGGTTTGCCGACCCCTGCGCCAGGGCATATCACCTGATGGAAGGGAGCAGGGCTGCTATTTCTAGATCTTTAGGGACCCTGACCTTGCTGAGGGTGGCAAAAGTGTCACTGTCACTTCTCCAATCTTTCAGGGAACAGAGAAGCGTCTCAAAGGAAAAGAGAACTGCTTGTTAGGTCAACATTTCAATGACGTAGGTGAATAAAAGAGAAAGAAAATGAGCACAATCTTCCAAGGAGGCCCATCAACCAGAAATCAAAGGTCACCCTGGAGCCTATGCCAAGTGTGGAAGTCAGGCCCCAAGATAACAGAGCCCTGGGGAAGGTGAGTGCCAGACAGGACATGAGCTTCCACCCTGACCCGAGAGGCCTGGAGAGCTGAGCTGGCTGAGAACTTCCAAACTAGGCACTGGGAAAAGAAATCATTCTGTTCATTTAATGGGGACAAAGTAATTATGATACTATTAGTGGCCCGGTGCATGAGATCCCTGTGGGGGGTGGGGAGGGAAGGCCTGCACCCTCTCTAATATGGGACCCCTCAGGGGATGACCAACAACCGGCAGTCCGGCATCCCTCTCACAATCTGGGACTGCTGGTTCCTAACCACTCACTTGTGTGCCTGCCTGATCGCCCCTAATCACTCTGCCTGCCGGCTTGCTTGCTCCCAACTGCCCCCCCTTGCTGGCCTGATCATCCCCAACTACCACACCCTGCCAGCCTGCTTACCCCCAACTGCCCTCCCCTCCTGGCCTGATGGCCCCTAACTGCCTCTGCCTTTGCCCCGCCCCCATGGTTTTGTCTGGAAAGACATCCAGAAGGTCTCTGGTCTAATTAGCATACTACCCCTTTATTAGTATAGAAGAGATTTCAGGAAAGTGAACCAAAAAAATTCCTGAGAAACACACTCACGTTTTCACAGGTATGAAATTAAAAGTATGGTCTGTCAGACCAGTGTGGCTGAATGATTGAGCATTGACTTATTATGAATCAAGGAGGTCATTGTTCAATTCCCGGTCTGGGCACATGTGTAGGTTGCAACAGGGGGCAAGCAGGAGGCAGCCAATCAATGATTCTCTCATCACTGATGTTTCTCTCTCTCTCCCCCTCTCCCATCCTCTCTAAAATCAATAAAAATACATTTTTTAAAGTATGATCTGTTGACCGCCACCCTTGTGTCTGTGTTTGTGGGAACAGTTCTGTGTCCATACACACACCTCTCAGGATCTCTGCGATGCTGGCCACAAACTCACCTGCATTTACAACAGGCTGTTCCTGCAAGGCAAAGGCTGAGGCCTTCACAAAGGCCGACATGAAGCCCAGCTTGAGGTTATGTTTCTTCAGAAAAGCATCTTTGTGCCGGGCCCTCATCTCCTGGATGTTACTGCAAAAAACACATTACAAAGCAAACTGACTATAAGTGAAGCCTTGATTCTGACTTTCATACTGGTCTCCAACTCCAAGTACACAATTGGGTAAGCTTTTCCCCTTCACTCTGTACCGTAAAGTTCAAGTTTTGAAATAGTCCACTAGAGGTCACACAATAACCTTCCTTGTTCTTTTACTAAAGGAATCAGGTCCAAGGTTTCTTTATGGTGGGCTGAGCCCTTCATACTCCTTAAGTCAGAGATTTCAGTGACAAGATAATAGGAACAAGAACTCACACAGCACATCGACATCTTTGCTCTGGATAAGAAAGTGATTTCTAGCTACACTAAAATCATGAGGGGGGGGTGTGTTTTTAAGCATAACATCCACAAAATAAGCCATATTATTTTTATTATAATCATTTAAAAAACAAACAAAAAAAACCACCAAACCTGATTATGGCTTCCTTGTGACATGCTTTCTATCTCCTAATTAAAACAAAAGCAAACCACAAACAAAACCTGCACAGGTGAATGGGCTCCCTGTGAGCAAAAGCAGCCATACAGAAGGAACAACCCAGTGTTCTTTAAGCTGATGGCAAAGTCAGCAGACTCATTCTTCATCCCCCAGAGTTATCAGCTCCATCACCTGTTCCTTCAACAGGTGCCCCACTACCTGAGAGGGTCAATGTTGAACACAAAGATAATCAAGACACAGCTCTTGCCCTTAAGCGCTGTTCCATGGGTGTGGATTCCTTGGTATTTAGGAACGTGGCCATGTGTGAACCTGAGCTTCCCAGTGTGAGCAGCACTGCTTTCTGAGAAGTCTCTATGAGAACAGCCTTTGCTCCTTCAGGGCCGGGGTTTCTACATATACACCGTGTACGTACTGCAGTTAGCGGAAAACGGCTTTCCCATCGCTTTGCTGAAGAAACCCCAGTATTTATCGAAATACTGTTCTGTGATGGAAATCAAATTTAACTTTATTTCAGGCCCAAATGCTCAGTTCTCCCTTTCTCCCTATAATGGCCTAATTCGACATTAGCATGAAAGATAAGATGATATAACTTTAACTCATCCTTTCAGACCTTTTGTTTTTTAAAAAGGAAGTTTTCCTAGGAGGATTGATTGAGTCTAAATGTTTGTTTTCCTGAGTCTAACCTTATTTAGTGCTAGGATTACCACCCTAAAGACATTACTGGTTCCCAAGACACAAGAGCTGCAGAAGATGGAAAGAGAAGTGATCAACATCTCTGCTCTCAAACCTGCCCCAATGCTATTGTCTGGTCATTAAGTAGTTTCTATTTCAGAGCTCTGTCCTTGGAGGCAGAGGCTGGGACAACAGGGAGAGGAGAAGGTTTCTCAGAAAGGCCCCTTATGGGTTAGCTGATCAGCACAAGACCCAAAGGGCACTCGATCTAAACCAAATTACTGAGGCGAGACCCCAGGCCATTGTTAAGTGACACCTCGATTAGCTGCTAAAAGGAGATCCAACTATTACTCCTACCTCCGAACCAACGCTGTTGAGCCAACTGAATCTTTCAAGGCCACAAATATTTACATGTTTTGTCTTAAGAAATTGGGTAGAATTTCAAAGTCCAATTCAATTTGTGCACAATTTGGCCCTAATGCATTGAAACCTAAGCTGCAGACTTTGTGATTTATTAGTCAAGGTTCTTCCCCACATCCGATGGACAGGAGAGAAATCTCTAGCTTGAATGACATCCAATCTTTTTAAGAAGCTTCGAAAGAGAATGGATGATATCTAGTGAAATAGGCCACAGAGCCCTCCTCTGCAAACAATGTACACTGTCAAAAGCCATTCCCTCTGCTACACTTTTCAGATTCCTTCCCAAGGAAAACAAGTTTCCCTAATGAAAAGTAGAGACTAATAAACACTTAGGACCAAAAGAAACAAATAAATGCCATGAAGACTTGATGACTTACCCCTGAATTAAATATAAACTCGTATCCCTGTTATTCCATTCCTTCTTATACACATTCCTCACGCAAATTTCTCAAATGCGTCTTGTGCTGTCCTGTCTGTCAAGTCCACATTGTTAATGTCATCTGGAACAATATTTCTCCACAATGCTACCTGTGTCAAAATGCTAGTTGTGTCCTGGCCAGTGTGGCTCAGTGCACCGAAGGTCTCGGGTTTGATTCGCAGTTAAGGACATGTACCTGTGTTACATGTGCTGGAGGCAACCAATTGCAGTGTCTGTCTGTCTCTGTCTCTGTCTCTGTCTCTGTCTCTCTCCCCCTTTTTCTCTCTCCTTCCTCCTTTATTTTCCTCCCTCCCTTCCTCCCATCCACTCTCTCTAAAAATAAATGGGGGAAAATATCTTTAGGTGAAGGTTAACAATTAAAAATAAAAAAAAAAGTCCTAGCTAGCTAGTGGACAGAGTGTCGGCCAGAGGACTGAAGGGTTGTGGGTTCAATTCCAGTCAAGGGTGCATGCCTGGGTTGTGGGCTCTATCCCCAGTTGGGGGCGTGTAGGAGGCAGCCGATCAGTGATTCTCTCTCATCACTGATGTTTCTATCTCTCTCACTCACCCTTCCTCTCTGAAATCAATAAAAACATTTACATTTAAAAAATGCTAGTTGTTCTCTTTTCTCCAGGAAGCCTTTCCTGACCTACCCTCCCTACCTCTGCTGCCACCTCAAAAACAAATGGTAGCATTCTCTTTTGCATTCACACTCTTTGCACCCTTCTGATACTTATTTTATGTTTACCCACACTAGACAGTAGACTCTAGAAGGTAGGGGCTCTTTTCACTCATCTTTGTATCTTCCTCAAATACATATAATATCTGATACACAGGAAGTGCTCAAAGTTAGATTTAACTATATTCTCTTCCCTAGAGTGCTGGAACTTGTAAGCACCAAAGTCTTTTAAGAACATAGGAGAGCCAAAACCGGTTTGGCTCAGTGGTAGAGCGTCGGTCTGTGGACTGAAAGGTCCCAGGTTCGATTCCGGTCAAGGGCATGTACCTTGGTTGCGGGTGCGACCCCGGTGGGGGGTGTGCAGGAGGCAGCTGGTCGATGTTTCTCTTATCGACATTTCTAGCTCTCTCTCTCTCTCTCTCCCTTCCTCTCTGTAAAAAAATCAATTAAAAAAAAATAAATAAAAAAAAGAACATAGGAGAGTTAACAATTAGCTTATTACAGAAATGGGTATACAATAATTCCTAATTTGGTATTAACACTGCTAAGTTCTCTGACTTTAAACAATATGACGTATAAAGAAACCATTTTTACCATATGCTAATTAATATAAACAAAAGTTAAGTTCCAACAGCACCTCTTTAATGTTATAATGAAACTATGTTGAATGAAACAACTTTATTCCAGGATCCCAGTGTGCTAATTTGAGCTAGTCCCTTGATTTAGTTAATATTTTGAGGTTTTTCTGTGAAAACAAAACTTGCTTTCCATTTCACTATCAAAGGTGGAAAGGATGAAAGACAATCAAAGCCTATGCCTTGTCACCCACATAGTTCTGAGTCGCTCAGAACTTGTATGAGGCGCAGTCTCTGTGAGGGTGGGATACCCTGGCTCTGGCCACTGTCAAGTGGTTCTCCATCCCAATGGGTAGGTCTCGGCATAAGCCTTCTTGACTGGATGCCCTACCTTTATTTGGCAACTCACTACTAGTCATCAGAGTTTAAGAATATTATCAGTCTCGTTTATCAGAAATCATAAGTTTTAAGTATAAAAGTCTGAAAAGCTAAGTTTTTTAAAAATATATTTTTATTGATTTCAGAGAGGAAGGGAGAGGGAGAAATGGAAACATCAATGATGAGAGAGAATCACTGATTGACTGCCTCCCGCATGTCCGCTACTGGGGACCAAGCCCACAACCCAGGCATGTAGCCCTGACCGGACCCTTCAGTCCGCAGGCCGATATGCTCTATCCCTGAGCCAAACCGATTAGGACTGAAAAGCTAAGTTTTTTAGGTCACAGAGGAGACGGGCACAGTATTAGCAGTTAACGAGAGAATGACACCAGTGCGTCACTCTGTTTAAGTCAACAAGCAATACAAAGCAGGAAGTACCTCTTCCCCGCTCAGTCAGTTTTGGAATTAACACTAGGTGGGGACTGAGGCAAGTTCAAGTGTCCTCCAAGAACAGGGGTATGGAAATAAGTGGAACAGAGCTCTCACCTCATGTCAACCTCATTGAAAGTTGTCAGCATTGCGCATGTATTCTGGGCCTCCTTCAGACGCTGAGCAATGCGCAGCCGCATCCTGTTCATTTTCTCCTGAAAGAGAAAGTGGGACCAAGTATTGACAACCTGGGTCTCTTTGGACCACGCACTCCCCATTTGGTCTGTGGGAGTAGATGCCGGGACTATTAATATCCAAGTACAATGAGAGCGCCAGCATTCCTCTTTCCTGTGGCCTTGCTCCTCTGAGCAAGAACAAGGAAACATAGACAAAAACTACTCTTTCAGACTCACTTTAAGTTTGACCAAAAATGAAGGCCCAGGAAATGGTTTGATTTAAAAACAAAACCAATGTATAGAAAAGAAAGGAAGAGTGTAGTGTAGGGCTAGTCAGCTAAGGGATCACTACAGATAAGGCAATTTCTAGTGTTAAAGACTTGCATGAGAATAGCTACTTGTGGAATGGAAACTCTGAAGCAATAAACTTTTGAGGCTAAAGTATTTTTAGGAGGCTTTCTCTCAGGCAGAGAAACCCACACTCTTGACCATACTTCCTTGAGGTTTATGTCTGTCCCTGACAGCTACTGCTACTGTGAGGCCTCAGCTAGGTATCCCGGAAGTCCAGGGATAAAGCTCACTAAACCACCTCTCTGAAGTGTGCTGACGCACTCTTCCCTCCCACGATACTAAGCTACCATCCCTGCAAATAGTTTACTCACCCAAGACAATTCAGTGGTAGCACAACATACTAGGAAAAACCACTGGACAAGTGTTCACTCAGGTCCTAGTCCTATCATTTGACAGTCCATGACTATGAACAAGTCACTTCCCAAACTCAGTTTCCCTGTCAAGGTCAAGAGAATAAGCAGCCAGCCAATCAAATGCAGGCACCACCATGCCCACACTCCACTAATCTCAACTGCCCCTCTGCCTCGGGCTTACCCGATGTTCTGAACGCAGACCTTTAACAGCTCCTGGCTCAGCTCCTGGACGAGCAGCAGAGGGTTTTACCGCAGACACTGAAAACAAAGTGGGGGGACAGCTGCATCAGAAAATGAAACATACCCACTTTCATATCCATTTATGAAGGTACCAGTGCTTTCATACTGTAGTCAATCATCAAGACATTCAGGGATAGCTCTAGCCCATTAGGCTCAGTGGATAGAGACTGAAGGGTCCCAGTTTCAACTCTGGTCAAGAGCACATGCCCGGGTTGCAGGCTCAGTCCCCAGTGGGGGGTGTGCAGGAGGCAGCCAATCAATGATTTTCTCTTGCCCTCTCTCTTCCTCTCTGAAATCAATAAAAAAAAAAAAAAAAATATATATATATATATATATATATATATATATATATATATATATTTTTTTTTTTTTTTTTTTTTTTTTTTAAAGATATTCTGGGGTAGCCCTGGCCAGTGTTGCTAATTGGTTAGTGTCAGGCTATGCACCAACGGGTCACAGGTTTGATTCCCAAGCAAGGGCTCTCACCTGGGTTACAGGTTCAATCCCCAGCCCGGATTGGGGCGCATGCCGTAGGCAACCAATTGCTATGTGTCTCTCTCATTGCTGTTTCTCCTCTTTCCTCACTCCCTCTCTCTCTCTTAAAAAAGAAAAAAATCATTAAAAAAAAAATCTCCTGGGGTGAAGATTAACAAAACAAAACAAGATATTCTGAGGTATATTGGAATCATTCCCACTTCACAAATGAACAATTTGCTCAGAGCAGTTAAGTAGCCAAAAGTCACACAGCTGTAAACAGAAAGCTGGGATGCAAACCCAGGTGTTCTGATACAAAGTCTACAGTTCTTTCTACAAAATAGGCAACAGAGCTGTTCAGAGGCATGATTAGTCCCGGACTTTGCTCTGTGAGAAAACATGACGTTAGGTGAGATTGTTCTTCTCCCACAAAAAGATACGTGGGAGCCCTGCCAGTGTGTCTCAGTGGATGAGCTTCGACCCAGGAGGTCGTGGTTCGATTCCCAGTCAGGACACATGCCCAGGTTTCGGATTCTATCCCTGGTAGGGGGCATGCAGGAAACAGCCGATCAATGATTCTCTTTCATCATTGATGTTTCTATTTCTCTCCCCCTTTCCTTCCTCTCTGAAGTCAATAAAAATATATATTAAAAAAAAAAGCAAAACACATGGGAGTGAAGGCTTACCTGGTTTGCTAGCAGAGGGCTGTGCAGGGGAGGGCACCGGTGGCATCTGAGTAGGTATGGATGCTGCAGGGGGAGGAGGAACTGCTGCTGCTACTGGTTCTGCCTTTGGGGCTTCAGCAGCAGGGGCTTCAGCTGGCTTGGCCTTAGCAGGAGCAGCTGGAAAACAAGGGAAATAGATGCCACTGACTGGAATGGAAAGTAACCAAATCACCGATATAAGTAGAATTTAGCAGGAAAATCTCTATCTCCAATCAATTAACAAATGCTTACTAGATATTCGCTATATATGCAAGGCACTATAAGATGCACACATGATATAAGTCATTCTTCTATTCTCCAGGGCTCCTATCCTACATAAGACTAACTGAATTCAACTTTCTCCCTAATTTCATAAATATCTACTGATCACTACATGTGGAAGAATATAGTTAACTATAAAAAAAAAAAGTTTAAATAATCAAGTGTTCATTTAGACTTAAGAGTTCAAAGCATTTCCTTTGGATGATGCTCAAAAGACAATGAGATGGTCAAGTAATAAATTCACAAGGTTAAATTAGATGTTTATTTTTATCTTACCCATTGGGATATTATATTTGTTTTTATATTTAATTTAGAACTTCTCAAACCTCAGAGGGAAGGTAGGGGAGGGTGGGGATAAAGAAGGAGAGATCAACCAAAGGACTTGTGTGCATGCATATAAGCCTAACCCGTGGTCACAGACTACAGGGGGGTGGAGGCTTACGTGGGGAGGGGTTTGGGGTAGGAATGGGAGGATAAGGACAATTATGTATACCATAATCAATTTTTTAAAAAGAACTATTTTTTTTTAAAGGATTAAAAGATCAAAAAATGAAATTCTTCAACTGAAAAGTCAATCTTCTTCACTAGCCTTCTGCTGCACATTCTTTCCATTCTGGGCTTCTATACTGCCCTGACCAATCTCAATGATGCGATCTACCATCTCTCTGCTATATATGTCAACACTGAGAAACTCCAGTATATAGCATTTAACTGAGAATTAAGGGGAAAAGTTATTTTCTGTTCAATTCTCTAATACTGACTGTAAAGTCCAGTACAAATTCATTTGCTTATTTCTCATTTATTCCCAAGAGAAATACCAATCCTCCCTGCAAATGTTATGGGAACAGATGTACAAATATTACACTGAATTCTCCATAACAAACACCAGGAAGCATTGCTTTTTCTCACTTCTCACTTTAGAACAGTAGCTCTCAGCTCTGGCTGTGTATCAGAATCTTTTGGAGAGCATTAAAAACCACACACATGCCCTAACCGGTTTGGCTTGGCGGATAGAGTGTTGGCCTACGGACTAAGGGTCCCAGGTTTGATTCCAGTGAAGGTGTACCTTGGATGTGGGCACATCCCCAGTAGAAGGTGTGCAGGAGGCAGCTGATCGATGTTTCTCTCTCATCGATGTTTCTAACTCTCTACCTCTCTCCCTTCCTCTAAAAAAAAAAATCAATAAAATATATTTTAAAAAACATCACACACACACACACACACAAAAAAAACATGACAGATAACCAAGATCTTGTACTCCCAGATTAAATTTATCAGAATCCCTGGACCATGGAGTCATGGCATTTGTATTATTTTTAAAACCTCCATGTGATTCTGATGCCAGGGTGGGGAGGGGGGGAAAAATCACCGTCTTTAGAACTTCCTTGATTTCTATCATATTTTAAAGAAAAGGTCCAGCATAAGAAACATACATGGAAAGGACAGGACACTATGAGGTTTACTTATTTAAAAACATTTTTTCTGCCCTGACTGGTTTGGCTCAGTGGATAGAGCATGGGTCTGCCGACTGAAAGGTCCCGGGTTCGATTCCAATTAAGGGCAAATGTCTGGGTTGCCGGCTCAATCCCCAATGGAGGGCATGTAGAAGGCAGCCAATCAATGATTCTCTCTCATCATTGATGTTTCTGTCTCTCTCTCCCTCTCCCTTCTTCTTTGAAATAAAAAAATAAAATAGGAGAACTTCTTTACCGCCAGTTTTCCTGAGTGTGAAAAGAGGAGTGCCTCCTTCTACTTTTCCCCCATCAGGTACCAAAAGAGATTCAATAACGCCATTTGCTGGTGATGGAACCTGCACAGATGTCTGGAAAACGAAAACAGATGGAGAAAAAGTCCAAATTTTTACTGAGCATTAGAAAATTAATTGTACAGAATCTCAAATATGAGTTACAAAAGTTGCAACACAGATATACAAGACCATGCATAAAAAAATGCCAACGCAACACTTTTAGGATGAGAGTATAAGTCAATGTTATTGTGAAGATTCACTCTTTGCTCATTCTGTCCTTTCTCAGAAACATTCAGTTTATAAGTTTCCAGGTGATACTTGAAAAATAAGTGGCAACAAATCGTGCAGGCTTTACACACAGGCACAAGAGCTGCAAAACTATTACTAAAGTATAGAGTGCATGCACCTAGAACGGCAATTTTCATCCCCTATGCTGAAGCACACTGGTGTGCCCCACGAATTTTTAAAACATGCAAAACCTATTTAGTCAGGGGCACTGATCTCTTTTCCCTTAAATTTTCAAATTTTAAAAAATGACAACAGACAACACAACAGCAGTCATCGAATGTTAATGAATAAAACTATACCTTTTTTTTTTTGTCAGAGTGGCAAAAATCTAATACATTTTTTTGATGTGCCACAGAATTATAGTAATTAGTTTATGTGTGTTGTGAGATGGAAAAGGTTGAAAATCATTGACCTAGAACAATCTAAAATTAAACTTTTTTTTCCTTTTTAATGAACTTTTCCAACATTTTTACAACTGTGCTTTGAGCCAGTTAAAGATGATCTTTAAACAACAGTGAAAGCCCTGCTTCTTTCATTAAAGAAACAAAGGAGAGACCATAAAAAAATTGGCACTAATACAGGACAAGCCTACCTTGTCGGTTTCAATCTCACAAACCACTTCATCTTCTGCAACTGCGTCTCCAACAGCTGAAAAACAGTCAAAGGCCACCGGTCAGGAAGGGCTCCAGTAGCCACCAAACACCCTCTCACAGATGTAAGAGCCTTTCCTGCAGGCCAGGGTAAAGCAGCCACACTAAGAAAAGGGTGGAGCCAGAGGTTCTACCGATTATCACTGAGGGCGGGAGGGTAAGAAAAGACTTTTAGGAAGTATTTAAACTTAAGTGAGAGGGCACTAATCTTACCTTTCTCCCACCTGACATCCCCTTCTGTGACAGATTCTGCAAATGCTGGGGTTTTTACTGTAATCACATCATCCTCTAGAAAAAGAGAAAAAAAAAGGAAATCACACATAATCCATATATTTTTTTCTTCAATTAAACTCAGACAATTATTCTTTTTCCATTAAAACTCCATTCCCAAGAAGGCAGGGCGCTGAAGGCAAGTACTTACTGCACACGGCCGTAGTTCTGAAGAAGCGAACACTGAAGACACTAC
Source organism: Pipistrellus kuhlii (assembly GCF_014108245.1). Classification (NCBI taxonomy): domain Eukaryota; kingdom Metazoa; phylum Chordata; class Mammalia; order Chiroptera; family Vespertilionidae; genus Pipistrellus; species Pipistrellus kuhlii. The sequence goes on from NW_023425404.1 coordinate 11,827,274, forward strand.
TATTGCTAACGCTAGAAAAGAAACAAAAGTAAACTCCTTTGGCAAGTGAACCACTCACATTGTAGGCACCGGGGATCACCTTCCCTTTAAACCAATGGTTCTTGACCCAGGGTGCCCTCAGTGTCACCCAGGGGAACTTGACGGGCCCCATCCTGAGAGTCTTACTTGGCAGGTCTAGAGCAGAACCTGGATTGGGAGCCTTGAGGGCCCTAAGTAGTAAGCTCATTGTGTGAGTCCAGGACCCTATTGTCAGTGAAATTCTCTCTCAAAACAGACTTACATTTGGTTCTTTGAAGAAAAAGATAAGTATCTTGGTCCTTTTCACACTCACCAAAAGGACTTATCTTTCTGATCAGGTTTTTTTTTCCTTAACCAAATCCAAGTAAAAGCAATTGCATGCTCTTGTGATACTGCCATTGTGCCAAATATAACAGAATTTCTGTCCATAGGATTACAGATTTAGATTAAAGCAGCTATATGAGACAGTTAGCTGGGAAGTAAAATAATGTTATTCCCCCATGCACAAAACACACACACACACACACACACACACACACACACACATAAAAAAAACAAAAACAAAAACCCTCATATGGTATCTCTTCATATGGACTCATTAAAGAGAACCTCAGAAGACCAAGGTATTTCTTGATATGGCACTAACTTTAAATAATGTAAACCAGAGAACACTAACACCTTGTATGCCAGAAAGTGGTAACAGTGTTACCTCTGGAGAGTGGGAGGCGTAGATATCCGTGCATGGTATCTATGGTTATCTGTCACAAACATACACATTTTGGGACAGTGCGTCAGACTGATGGGGACTTTCACTTTGTGCATTTCAGGACTGTCTGACTATTCTATACCAAGCACCTTTGTAATAGGAAAGTAAAAAGGATTTAAGTTGCCTTTTGATATTTTTAACCTTTATAAAGTCAAAATAAAATCTATGTTGAACCAAGGAGAAAAAAATGTAAGTTATAACAAAATACAGACCACAAAGTGTTCTGTATACAGTTTATAACCACGTATAAGTACGTGATCATGGGCAAGAGCCAATGGGTAATGCAGAGACTGCTCTGTGAGGACATCCAAGAACCTGGAGCACTGGCTGTCTCTGGGAAAAGGAAGACGGTGGTGCTGGGGGACAGGAATAAAGTCTTCTCGGAGATATCGTTTGCTTTTGAACCATGTACATATATAACCTATTAAATAAAAATAGAAAGCCAAAAACAGTTTCACAATAAAAGGTTTTTAAAATAAAGTGGGTAGCCCAGCCGGCGTGGCCATGGTTGAGCACTGGCCTATGAACTGGGAGGTCATGGTTCGATTCCCAGTCGGGGCATATGACTAGATTGTGGGCTTAGTCGCCAGTTTGGGGCGTGTAGGAGGCAGCCCATTCGAGATACTCTCTCATCATTGATGTTTCTCTCTCTCCCTCTCTCCCTTCCTCTCTGAAATCAATAAAAATATATTTTTTAAATAAAGTGGGTAGCTTTTTCACAGAAAAAACACACAACACAGCCTGGCCAGCATGGCTCAGTGGTTGAAGGTAAACCTAGGAACCAGAAAGTCATGATTAGATTCCCAGTTGGGGCACATGCCTGGGTTGTGGGCTCAATCCCCAGTGTGGGGCGGGCAGGAGGCAGCCAATCAACGATTCTCCATCATCATCATCGATGTTTCTCTCTCTCTCTCTCCCTCTCTCTCCCCCTCTCTCTCTCCCTCTCTCTCTCTCTCCCTCTCTCTCTCTCTCTCTCTCTCTCTCTCTCTCTCTCCCTCCCTCCCTCCCTCCCTCCCTCCCTCCCCTTCCTCTCTGCAATAAATAAAAATTTATTTTTTTAAATACACAAAAGTTATTAGATTTGGGTGATAGCCTAATCTAATGTGTAATCTAACCCCTCAAAATTTATGGTTTTAAAAAATAATTTACTTTCAAATAGTTATTTGTTGTATTTATTGCATATAGGTTTGTGGTTGCTCCAATTTCATAGAAATTGCAGATGAGTAGCACATTTTGAATCTAAGTAATTTTTTCAATTATAAAAGTATTACACGTTCACTTTAGAATATTTGGAAATAGCAAAAAGAACATTTACAATGAGATTATACCAGACAGTAGAAAATGGAATCATTTTATAAACTGCTCCCCCTCTCCCCCCACTTATCATAGTGTGAACATACTTAACCAATCTCTGCTGTTTGGCCATTTGAGAGAAATCTGGGTATACCAGGATTTCTTTAGTATAGATTCCTAGAAATAGAATTGCTAGATCAAAAGGTAGACACGGTTCAAAGACTAACGAATGCCAAATTGCCCTCTAAAAATAACACATTTTATTTTTAAAAATCCCATTGAGATGCACAGTGAAGAAGGAGCTAATCTGCTGACCCTTCATTTTGAAGATTTCCCCTGCAGTGAAAGTAGCTTGACAGCTGTTTACTAGGTAACTAGAGAGCATCTTCTTACCACCACCTTGAAAATACTTGGAAGGAAAGTAACATTAAGCAACATTCATAAGCAGACGTTAACCTGAAACACACATGGGTGGCCTTTGTCCAACTTTGCATTATGCAATAACTTCCCCTCCAAACTAGTCAAAGTCCCAGGGCTCAACAGATTAGTCTTTTGCTTTTACTGTTTCTAAAATAAATAACTATGCTACATCAAGAGGATACTCTCAATCGCCCCAGTAAATGTAACCTCCAGCCCTTGAGCTGCATTTGTATCCAACCAGAATACTATTTAGGAGCACCTTTCTATATCCATTAGCCATAAAAAGAGGATTCCAACTGGTTTCATTATAATCTAAACACCTTAGGGCAGGCACACTCCTGGTCTGGCGCTTGACATGGGGCTGAAGCTCAAGGTACATCACACATCATACATTAACAGCAAGGCTGGGTCTAGGGACTCAACATAATTATAGTATTCTAGCCCTGGAAACCACTGAAGAAAGCAAATGGTCAAATTTGTAAGTGCTATCTTACGTGCCCTGTGGCCACATAACTATACTCCCCGGTGATACTTACGCGATTGTCCTCCTGTCAGGGTAACCAGGTCCCTGACATAAGGAGACCCCTGCAAGAAACAAAACAACTCTTAACCAACAACTCTTATCTTATACAGGATACCTGCTGGGAATGAAAAAGAAGTCCGTTCACCCTCTGACTCTGAGAAAGAGTAGTACCAACCATAAGCAACAATATAATCTTTATCACACAGAGAGTTGATTCTCAAACTTTTCCACCAAAGTAGCTATAATAGCAGAGAGCAGCAGGTGTATGGGGTTGAGAATGGGTATGTGCTGAGGAGGAAAGGGGAGAATTCTAAGGGCATAGCCTGAAGTAGTTTTATCTTATTTACCTTAAATCCGTAAGTTTTTATTATCCCTATTATGTTTTCTGAATACATTGTCTCTACTCCCCAAGTCTTCAAATACAATTGAAGCTTGAGAAAAGACAGTGGCTTATCCCGTAATCACACACAGCCTAATCTGAGCAGCAGTGGGAATGTTTGATCTGGGTTTCTGTTTCCCTGGTTACTTAAAATGCACTGAGCTGGAAGTCCTATTGCCTAAACCCTAGTACAGTGGTCGGCAAACTCATTCATTAGTCAACAGAGCTGCATGTGGCTCGAGAGCCGCAGTTTGCCGACCACTGCCCTTAGTACTCAGCAAATTATCCTCCCTTTCAGTTTACTGTCTCTTCCTGAGGTCTTCTAATCTGGTAACATGTAACAGGTGGGAGTCCCTTTCTGCCCTCCCCCCCCCCCCAATCCTTCTCACAGGTCATTGCATTTCCCCAGCTGATAACTAAGTACTATAGCTGCCTCACCTGAATGTGTTCTTTCATTTTCCCAATCTATTAACAATCTGAACCAGGGTTTGGGAGACACCAAGTGAGAGATATCTCTCTCTTGTGCCTACCTCTGCACAAACATCCCCTGGGTTTCAGAGTCAATAAGTCACCTATGTCCACAGCCGATGACTCTGCAACACAAATCCCAGTATAATAGCATGTTTTGAGCTAGGACAGCCAGCAGCCCAAGCTGATTTCTAGAACCCTGAATCCGATTCAAAGTTCAGCCTACAGCAAGTTTCACTTGTAGGGTTTATAAAAAGCTTTCACATAATGACCTCATTTTGATTTTCCAGTCTCACCATCCGGAAGCAGAACCACCATCTGCCACTATTCCCATTTTATAAGTAGGGCTTCCGGAGGTGAAGTTGCTAGCCCCAAGGTAAAGCCCTAAGCCACAATGCAAACCCCAAGTCCAAGGCTCTTTCCAGCCAGACGTGTTTCCTTAACATCTGTGACTAGTCAAGTCTCTTTCTGCCTGAAAACCTTTGCACAAGCAATTCATTTTACCTGCAATATAGTTCTCTTGGATAACTCTATGTGCTCTTCAAGGCTTGGCTTAAATGTTACTTCTCTGGAAAAGCCTTAACTAACATTCCCACAGCGCTGACCATCATCCCACCCTCTCATTACACCCTGCACTTCCCTTTCACAAAGTACATCTTTATGGATGCATAAATGTAAAAAGGCCATTTCTCCAGCTAGCACATAAAATCTCTATTTCATCACCTAGAACATTAGTAAGAACTCAAATAACCTATTGAGTACATGAAGAGTCAGGGTTGACCAATAGTAGACCAAGTGACCTTGGTCAAAGCATTTAACCTCTTAGCCTTGGGTTCTACATTTGTAAAGTAGAGAGAATACTTCTAGTACTGCTTCTTAATGATTAACTGAACAACGCACAGAAAGCACTCAGAACACTGCTTGGCACACTGAAAGCCCACAACAAGATCGACTAATTCAACAAATACTTATTCCAGGAATATAAACAATTATTGGGATAAAATCTAAGTTCCTTCCAGTAGTCTCTACACCATACCATCTTCTATCGCATGCTACTCTCTCCCTTAATCAAAATGCTCTGGCCAAGTCATTCATTCATATATATATTCCCCACCCCCACCCCCATTCTTCATCCCCAGTTCTCAAGCACTGCTAAGCTCTTTCCTTCCTCAGGGACTTTGTACATGCTATTTCCTTCCCTTCTCCTCCTCTTCACGGGGCTGGTTTGTCATGGCCTCTGGGTAACAGCTTTAATACCACCTATTAAAGAGGACTCTTGCCCGGCCTAGCCGGTTTTGCTTGGTGGACAGAGCATCAGCCTGCGGACTATAGGGTCCTGGGTTCGATTCTGGTCAAGGGCACATGCCCAGGTTGCGGGCTCGATGCAATAAGGGGCTTACAGGAGGCAGCCACTCTCTCTCTCTCCCTCTCCCTGCCTCTCTGAAATCAATAATATATATATTTAAACAGGACTCTTCTGTCCACCTTCATTTGCTTAGCAATTCACACTTTCTTTTCCCACCAGACTGTAAGCTCCAGGCAGGCAAGAAGTTTCAACTGCTGTATCCCAAGAGAGGGCCTGGCTAGTGCCTGACACACAGTAGAAACTGAGTAACTATGTACTAACTAAATGAATAATCAGGCCGGCGAGTCGCCAATGATTAAATGAATAAATGACAGCTGTCGTTACTCAGTAGCATTTGGTTGCACTCCTCTCTCTCTGAACATTATGCGGAGACACTCGGGCACCCCGATTTCCCCACATCCTCCTCTGCCCAGGAGAGCATGTTTAGGTGACGGCAAGGGCAGAACTTACCAGGCAGGGAACGTCTCCCTAGAGGGCAGCTCCCCTGTTGAGAAAGAAGACATCACCGGCGTCACCCAAGACGAAAGGAGGGGAGAAACAGCTTTTTCTCTTAGCAAAGACCCCAAGCGCTGCAGGTGCCGGTGACAGGTGAATCTCGTGACTCCCAGGGGGACATGCAACAGCCCCGGCTCCCGGGTCTCGGTCAGCACACGGGGCCAGCCCAGCCCCTCCACTTCCCGGCGGGAGGGGAGACCCCTTGACTTGAACGGGAGAGAAGAACAGGCCCCGGGATCCCGCCGAGGACTCGCGGCGGCGCCTCCCAAACTCCAGAGTCTCTCCCGGCCGGGGCGGGCGCGGCTCTGAACCCGTCCTCAGCCGGGCCGGGGGGTGGGGGACGGCAGGGGCCGGGGCGCCGCTGCCTCGGGAAGCCGAGGGGCCCCGGGCTCCGCCAGACGACCCCGGGCCACCCAGCCCGCGGCCTCCGCGTCCCAGTGCCCTTGGTGCCCGGCCTGGCCGGCGCGCCCGCCCCTGCCCCCCGGCAGCCCGCCAGCCCCCCGGCCGGGTTCGCCCCCGCCGCGGCCCCGCCCCGGGGGACCCTACCTTCTGGAAGGCGGAGAGCGAGCGGCTGAACGCCCGGGACACGCAACGGGACCGGGACAGCATCGCGGCGGCGGCGGTAGCGGCGGCGGAGCGGAGGGCGGGCGGACACCGGATATAGGGCCCGGCAGCCACCGGAAGCGGGGCGGGCCGCGGCACCGCGCGGAGAGGGGTGCGCGGGACGAACCACTGGGCGCGGGGGCCGCGGCGCGGAGCGGCCCGAGTGACCGCCGGGTGACCCAGCTGTGGGCGAGGGGGCCGCGGCGCTGCCCGCCGGCCTGGCCGGTCCTCCCTCCCGAGGGCGCCTGCCACGGCCCGGCGGCCGGGTCGTCCTCAAGGCCCCGCACCTCCCGGCCTCCCCGCGGAGCTGGCTCGGAGCTGGGCGCCCTTCTCCGCCGGGGCCGGGGCCGGGGCCGCCGCGCCTCCCTCCTCCGCGAGACCGCCCGGCGAAGAGCAGAAGGCGGGCACGGACTTTGAACTTGGGCCTTGGCCTGCTCGTACACTTGGGCAGGTGACATGGCCTCCTGAGCCTCGGGTTCCTCAAATACAATTTAAAAAGCAATAGCCGGGCCCTGGCCGGTTTGGCTGAATGGATGGAGCATCAGCCTGCAGACTGAAAGGTCCCAGGTTCGGTTCCGGTCAAGGGCACATGCCTGGGTTGTGGGCTTGATCTCCAGTAGAGGGCGTGCAGGAGGCAGCCGATCAATGATTCTCTCTCATCATTGATGTTTCTCTCCCCTCTCTCTTCCTCTCTCAAATCAATAAAAAAAAAAAAAAAGCAATAGCCAGCTTCCTGCCTCCCTAAGCCCGGAGCAAAGAAACAGAACTCCCAAAGAACCTCCCATGGCCCTTCACCGAGATCTTCACCGAGAAGCCTTACTTCTGCAGCAGCATCTCCCATCTCCCCTGCTCCCTGCTCCAGCCCTCTCCAGCCAGGCGGATCGTTCTCACACACCCTGTGCTTTTGGGAGGCTGTTCGTTTGTGTCTCTGCCCCCAGAATAGAAACTCCGTGGTTGTTCAGTGCTGAGTCCCCAGCGCTTAGAACAGAGATTGGCAGTGGGGTGTGCAATAAGTATTTTCCGGCTAAATTTGGGCCTCGGGGCTTTGGGCAGAGTAGACCATTCTGCCCTTATCTTCAAAGTGAAAGCACATGGTACCCGCTTTTCTTCTTTAGTGTCCTAGCTCGCCTTCCTCATAGTAAAGGTTTTCTGTAAGCTTCTGACTGGATGAAGGACGGATGAATGAGGGAGCCATTTGGTTACTGTTCATACTGGTTTCTTCAGGTGAGTCGTCTTGCTGGGTCCTCAGGACCTTTTCGGTGCCTCCACTCATCCAAACTCTGAAAGCACTTCCTCTGGAACTCTGGAGGGATGGGCAGAAGCCCTAACGAGAAACAGGAAGCACTCCTACGGCCCCTGATCAAGTCCTCAGCATCCTTCACCTGGCTTATTACTTTCTTTTTATTGTTGACAGTGTTACACATGTTCCCATTTTCCCCTTTTGCCCCCCTCCACCCAGACCCCACCCCATCTGATTTATTTTTTAAGTTTCCTAATTTTCCTTGGGCCTCCACTCTTTTTTGTTTTTTAAATATATTTGTTGTTTTTAATTTGAGAGAGAGAGAGAGAGAGGAAGGGAGAGGGAGAGAGACAGAAACATCAATAATGAGAGAGAATCATCAATTGGCTGCCTCCTGCTGGAGACCAAGTCTGTGCCCTGACTGGGAATCAAATCAGCGACCTCTTGGTGCACAGGATGGTGCTCAACCACTGAGCCACACAACCTCTGAGCCACACAACCACTGAGCCACGCCGGGCAGGCACCACTTACGTTCTCTATCCTCCACACCTGTGTCAAAGATTCAAATCTAATCCTGTCACTCCCCTAGTTAATCCTTTGGATTGCTTCTGCCCATTGGCAGGATAAAGTTCAAACTCCTCAGCCTCTGGCTACATTGTGATAGTCCGACCCACACTACACAGCACAGCCACAAAGTCTTCTCACTCCTTCAAGCATTTGCGTGGGTTGTCTTATTTACCTAGGACCCTAATCCTAGGTAAATAAGAGAACGAAATTTAAAACCCCTTCCTAATCCCTTTGGGCAGAGTTAACATAACTTCCCTGTGCTTACAAAGCATTGTGTCTGTATCTCTATGGTGCTTTGTAAGGTCCTATTTACCTGCCTGTCTCCTCTCCTGGGCAGAGTAGCAGGAGGAAAGAGATGTTCCAATGCCTCGTTTTATCGCACTTCACTTGATTGTAGTTTACAATGTTTCCATTTTTACAAACTGAAGGCCAGGTCTTTCACTGGCAAAAAGATTACAACTTGCTTTGTTGCGGTACTCACTTTATTGCAGTGGTCTGGAACGGAACCTGAAACATCTCTGAGGTACGCCTGAATTTTCCTCTATCCTCTGCACGGAACATACTGCCTGATCCTCTTTAGGTACTTAATCAATACAAGTAGAATGACTACATACTGCTGGATGCAGCTAAAGAATCCAAGAACAGTAATTAGAACTATGGCAATCCCTTGTAAGGGTTGCTGTTAATATTTTTTAGATGGCTACCTAATTTTTTACTTATTTTTAATTCATCTCTATTGTTAAAAGTATTATAGATGTCCCCATTGACCCTCCTCCTGCTCACTCCCTTCCCCCTCCCAGATTGTTTTAGTTTTATTGTTGTTGTTTTTAATATATTTTGTTGAGTTTTTTTTTTTTTTTTACAGAGAGGAAGGAAGAGGGATAGAGAGTTAGAAACATCAATGAGAGAAACACCGATCAGCTGCCTCCTGTACACCCCTCACTAGAGAAGCACCCACAACCAAGGTACATGCCCCTGACATGAATCGAACCTGGGACCTTCAGTCCACAGGCCAACGCTCCATCCACTGAGCCAAACCGGTTAGGGCTGTTTTAGTTTTAAATGATTAATTTTTGAGATTATTTTTTAAAATATATTTTATTAATTTTTTACAGAGAGGAAAGGAGAGGAATAGAGAGCTAGAAACATCAGTGAGAGAGAAACATCGACCAGCTGCCTCTTGCACACCCCTTACCAGGGATGTGCCTGCAACCAAGATACATTCCCTTGACTGGAATGGAGCCTGGGACCTTTCAGTCCTCAGGCCGAGGCTCTATCCACTGAGCCAAACCAGTTTCAGCAATTTTTGAGATTCTTAACTAAGGGTTATAAGTACATGCCTGAATCAAGTGACAAAGCATTTATTCTGGAATTTCAGTGATCACCCAGATTAACCTTAGATGTTACAGTCGTAGCCACCACACACACACACACACACACACACACACACACACCATAGTCTGCAAAATCCCTCTCAAAGGTTAAAGGTTGAGTTGGTTTCCTTGAGATTTGCCTATGAACTTCCCTGGAGTCTAAGGTCCAACTCAATAGACTTCCACCCTCTTCTGTGTTTAGAGCCTCCCAGGACACAGCAGCGTCGACTGGGACAGGAGTTTATGAACGTAAGCTGTGGCAGGGTTCAAAAGATAATGTTTAAAAACGTATTGCAGCCAAAACCGGTCTGGCTCAGTGGATAGAATGTTGGCCTGCAGACTGAAAGGTTCTAGGTTCGATTCCGGTCAAGGGGATGTACCTTGGTTGCAGGCACATCCCCAGTAGGAGGTGTGCAAGAGGCAGCTGATCAATGTTTCTAACTCTATCCCTCTCTCTTCCTCTCTGTAAAAAATTAATAAAATATATATATTTTTAAAATGTATTGTAAAATATTCATTCAATGTGTGTGGTTTAAAGAAAAATAATGAAAGGAATATCCACCCTCATCATGCAGCGTAAGGAACGGGAAAGCCCTGTGTGGCCCTCCTTGCTGATCCTCCTGAAGTGTACCGCTGCTACGCTGACTTGTGTTTTAATCACCCCCTCATTTTGTAGCTTCAATATGCACGTGTCCTAAACTGTACTCAGTTTTGCCGCTTTTTTCAATTGATGAAAAGACATGTGTACGTTCAAGTTATGTAAGAAAAATGCTTGTTTCTAGGAAGGTTAACAATGGCTCTGTTAATGAAAACACCACACAGCGGCAGGTGGTCTTAAATGACACACACAGCGCCCTGGGTGGGGTTGCTCAGTGGTTAGAGCATCGTCCCGTGCACCAAAGGATCATGGGCTTGATGTCCAATCAGGGCACATACCCAGATTGAAGGTTTGATCCCCAGTGAGGGCATGTATGGGAGGCAACCCATACGTTTCTCTTTCACATCAATGTTTCTCTCCCTCTCCTTTCTCGCTCTAGACTCAGTGAAAAACATATCCTTAGGTGAGGATTTATTTATTTATTTTTAAATATATTTTATTGATTTTTTACAGAGAGGAAGGGAGAGAGACAGAGAGCCAGAAACGTCGATGAGAGAGAAACATCGACCACCTGCCTCTTGCACACCCCCTACCGGGGATGTGCCCGCAACCAATGTACATGCCCTTGACTGGAATAGAACCCGGGACCCTTCAGTCCGCAGACCGATGCTCTACCACTGAGCCAAACCGGCTTCAGCCTTAGGTGAGGATTTAAAACACACACACACACACACACACACACACACACACACACACACAGCATTCTTTTCCCCATCTGAAATCCCACAGTGTTCGTATGTGTGTGTGGTCTGAACTCACACCCTCATTTACATATTTGTGAACATTATTGACCAATGGCAGAGGTGGCTATTGCCTATCCTTCCACTTCTGGGCTCCATAAATAAAGACGATCTGCTTCATATGACGCATGACATGTAGATTCCGTCTATCTCTCCATTCAGTTTTAAATTAAAACGAATGGATAGGTGAATACTCAGTGAAGACCTAGACATTGTTTGGCCTATTTTAAAATGTAACATAAATGGAGTCTCAATGTCTGTATCATTCATTCTGTGACCTTCTTCTTTCACCCAACGTTACAGTTCAAGGATTTATCCATGTCAAGTTGAGCTGTAGTTCATTGGTTTTGATTGCCATATTTCAGACACTCATTCCACTTCCCAACCCGAAGGAGGAGGAGATGGCAAAATTCAAGTGATGTTCAGGTGTGGGTGATCTGGCCAGTGAGGTCTCCCCAGATCTGCCAGAGACGGGGGATGTGGGCCCAGCAGCCAGCCTCCCCACCGGTGTTTGAACCTCTGCAGCAGGAACAAGCCACAGGGCCGCTCCTTTCTGCGAAGCTGAGATGCCACATCTTGGTGCTGGGCTGATTCCAGTCTCCTCCGGAGGATACAGGGAGAAGGATGCTCACTATAGAGCTGCCTCGCTGGCGGACTTGGAAGCAGCTCCCTGTCAGGAGCTCCCTGCTGGAGGCTGTCACTCAATCCCCCAATGTTCAGGGGCTCAGTAGGTCTGCAGACAAGGACAGAAGAGATGGCACTTCAGGAGGGTCCTCTATTAGCTGACTTTTCTGGGCACCAGTTGAAGTGGAGGGTGGGACATGGCAGGGGGTCAGCCAACCAGCTGTGGCCTCTATCTGCATATTCATAAGCCCCCCACACCGGTTGGCTGTGCTAGGCAGCCCCCACTGGCCCCAGTGCCCATGGCTGCGGCAGGGCTGGGGCTGTCAGACCGCCTCGCCTCGCACTGAGAAGGGGCAGAAGACTTCCCTCACCCAGCCACAGGCACCAGGCCTGACTGGGGAGGAAGCAGGGAAACCAAAATCACTTCCTGACCATGGCTCCGCGTGCCCAAGGCTGGTGAAGGGCGGACCGCTCCATCTCCTCCATCTCCTCGGCTGGTGGGTCCCACCTGGCCGCAGAGCCCAGGACTCAGACCGACCCGAAAGCCAGCATCTTCTCTGTGAGTAGCACCATCCCTTCCCTTCACCTCGCCGCCGGAGCACTTTTTTAAAACGATGGGATGTTTATTGTTAAAATGTTTAAATATGCAGAAAAGTGGAGGGACTGGCAGTGTCTGCATACCCATCATCTAGACTTAACAACGGTTGACCTATTGCTATGTTTGCTCCGTCTGTTTTGTTGGCTGCAATACTTCCAAGTGAACTACAGCCACAGATCATCGCACTCCTGCGTAGCCTGGTTGCCTCTCCCGAGCACTTTTGAAACCCTTATTTCGTTAGGTTCGCACACCTGCCTTGAGTGAGGGGGCGATGATCATCCCTGTTTTAGGAAAGTGGAAAAGGCAGAGGCATGAGGGCAGAAGGCTGGGGAGAGAGCTCAGACCTCTCCCCTCACAGCCCAGGGCACCTGTCTGCCTTACCTCACAGCCCGTGGAAGGATCTCGTTCGTGCAGGGGTGTTTTCCCAAAGAGCGAGGAGCCGGCACAGCCACGGTGTGTGATCTGAGGCACTCCCCATCATCCCTCTGGGCTTTGTCTGCTCATCCATAAGGCAAGGCCACGCATGACGATCCCGGGCTCCCTGACACTGGTCTCTGAGGTCTTCACAATAGACAATGGGTGGAGTTTTGTGTTTTGTGTTTTTTGTTTTTTTTAAAAAAAGCTAAATTTATTTATTTATGCCCTTCGTTCTCTTTTAAACGTGGTGCTTAAGATTCTTTTACGAAATAGAAACGATAGTAAATTATAGTCTTTTGTATGCCAATTTTTTGTGCTCTTATTAGCAAATAAGATGCTAGCAATTCTGAATCTGGCCCCATTATTTTATGTGATCAGTGGTTGAAATCTAAAAGTTTGGAAACTGCTCATTGTATCAGGTAATCCCTTCCAGCACAAACATTCGGGGTTGGGGGCTTTCCAAAAGTTACTATTATCAGGCCCCGGGCATGTGTTATTACACGTGCTCTTCACTGCAACCCTAGGAAATAGCGCTGTTATCAACCCCGTTTTACAGAGGAAGAAAAGGGGGGAAGAGGCGAAGTTAACTTGCATAAGGTCACAGAGAGCTAGTGCATCCTACGAAGGTCTGACCCCCAGTAGGCAGATTGCTCAGCAGTTCATAGGCTCCAGGGACGCCGGCCATAATGGCTTCTGACTTGATTGTATGTCTATCGGTGGACAGGACTGTGTGGCCTGAGCCGTCCACCTGACCACCTCTCCCATTTCCACATCCGTCCGTGCGGCAGGGAGCTCTCAGGGCTGGGCCAGAGATGGATGGTCCATGCAGGGATGGTGCAGGACCCTTCCCAGCGGCCCCATCTGAAGGAATGAAACAGAGATGAGGTTGCATATGCAAACGCCTTAGTCAAACATAAAAATACTGCCCAACCCTGAGATGTGCTCCTGAACAAGCGTTATGTTGGCAGCTAAAGTTTGCTGAGCCCGGTAAGGACGAGAGGGAAGCACTTGATGATCCAGGAATACCGTGTGTGTGTGTGTGTGTGTGTGTGTGTGTGTGTGTGAGAGAGAGAGAGAGAGAGAGAGAGAGAGAGAGAGAGAAGTGTGTTTGGATATAAATGTGTGATCAAGTGATCACTATTATGATGGGCCCGTGCTGGGCGCTTAGATCCTGTCGCCTCTGCAGAGGAGAGGTTGATGCAGGAGAAGGCATTTTCCTCCATATTTTCCTAACAATATCGTGGGTGGTTCTCTACTAGGCACAAGGCTGGTGCAATTGGAATCCAAATAAGTCTAGGAAATGAAGAGAAACACGAAATGTTCCCAGTAAAAACCTGGCAGGAACTCTATCAAGGAAGTCACGATGACCCCCCTGGAATAAATCTGGAGGGAGGATCAACAGCGACGAGAAAGAGTTAGGACCTCAGGGCTTCCCGTGGCGCCTCTTACCTAAGGACCCGCAGCAGCCTTGCTGTATTGATCGGTTCCCTGGCGTCGGCCCTGCTGAAATGTGTCAGAGGCGGTTGCTGTTCCCTGAATGTGGTCTCAGCCTGTGAGAACCCTCCCTCCACCCCTTTGAGCAGAGGGTGGGGGGTCTCCAGGGAGACCCCCAGAGGGCACAGAGGCCGGGGAGTGGGGCTGCCTGGTTAGGCGGCGGTCTGTGCCACGATGATCCTGCAGACGCTGCCTGCCTTCTTCTAACACATCAGCGGAAAGGAGACAGCACGCGGCTTCTTTCTTACGTGTGTTACTTAAAATCCAACCTCGCCCTCCTGTCACACTTGGTAGCTGTAAAATCCTACATAACCTCTTCGCAGAGATCTCGTGAGCCCCGTGTTCTGTGCTCGTGTTTGTAGCAAAATTTGCTTCTCCAGTGGGGCTTTTTATGTCTGGTGCCCAGCAATATATATATATATATATATATTAGGGAAAGGCTCAGAGAAAATGCAAGCTTTGTTTGTTTAACAGACTAAGTTTTTTAGAGTAGTTTTAAGTTCTCTGCAAAATTGAGCAGAATGTACAAAAATTTCCTCCATGTATGCAAAGCTTCTCCCTCAAGTGCAAGTTCTTAATTACTAAAGACAAAGGTTGCCTTTCTTTAAGTTAGAATAGTAAAAATATACCCATAGGAAACATGGAAAATACAGAAAAAAAGTAGAGAAGACAATGGGAAGGGAGTAGAAAGGGAGAGAGATGGAGGAGGTTAGTAGGGGGAAAGGAGGACCTATGTAATGCTTTCAACAATAAAGGTTAAAAGAGAAGAAGAAAAAAAGAAAAGAAAAGAAAAGAAAAAGAAGTAGAGAAACAAAGTTACCTATGGTTCCATCACTCATAAAAAACTATTGCTTACACTTCAATGTATTTCTTTCTCATCTCTTTTATTTGTATTTAATTTCTTTGTATGTAATTTCTCTCCCCCACTTACTATAAATATTCTATAAGCTCTTCTTAAACACGATTTTAAAATAATAGCTGTATAATATAGTCACTTGAAGATGATACATATTTTATAGTTTATTTCACCAATCTCTACTCTTATAAATAATACTGGGATAATCACTTTTGACATAAATCTGTGGTTATTGCCCATTTTCTTGATTCTATTTCTTAAATGTAGAATTATTCACTCAAATGGTATAAACATGTTTGCTTTATAATATATACCACATAAATATTTCCCAAAAATATATGAAAAATAAGTAAGGTTTCTGAGAGTCAAGAAATACAAGTAATGCGATAACACTCATATTGGCAAAGATTTAAAAGATTGACAATGCCCAATGTTGATGAAGATGAGGAAATATGCATTCTTTATAGGTATGTTGGTAAGAGAACAAATAGGCTATTTAAATGTATATATAAATAATGCATGAAAACATTCTTTGTTGTTGTTGTTGTTGTGTTGTTAATCCTCACCCGAGGATATTTTTCCGTTGAAGTTTTAGAGATAGTGGAAGGAAGCGGGGAAAGAGAGAGAGAGAGAGACATCAATGTGAGAAAGACACATTGATTGGTTGCCTCCTGCACACATCCCAACCAGGGCTGGGGATCAAGCTTGCAATCAAAATATCTACTCTTGACCAGAATCAACCTGGGACCCTTCAGTCTGTAGGCCAATGCTTTATCCACTGAGCCAAACCAGCTAGGGCATGAAAATATTCTTATAAAAATTTAATTAATACAGAAATATACAGAGTAAAAATAGAAAGTTCTTCATGAGTCCTCATCCCAAACAGTTGGTACATTTCTGGAGGGCATTTGGGCAATAAACAAAATGTCTTTGACTCAGAATTTCCTCTTCTAGAAAGAAATCCTAAGGAAATGATAGGATAAGTTCCCACAGATGTAGAGAGAGAAGTGTTCCTCTCAATATTACTCTTACTCATAATAACAGCTAACAATTATCAGCAATTTACTATGTGCCAAGAACTATTCTAAAAACATAACATACGTTAACTCATTGGATCCTCATGAAAACCCTATGACAGCGGTAGGTACTATGGTTATTCCCATTTTATTGATGAGAAAGCTGAGGTACAGAGAGGTTGCAAAGCAAGTAAGTGGCCCTCAGGAATCAAGTCTAGGTAACCTGACTCAGAGGCCCACACTCTCAATCTTCATGCTGTGTTGTCTCTACTGCTATAGCAGTGAAAACACAGGAACAAAACTATCAAAGAGACTTTACTAATCAATTAGGGTACACCCATGCAATGCCATCTCATCAGCTTCCACAATGCTGATTGATTTTTATTGACATGAAAGAGGAAAAAAGTGAAGCTGTAGAGCTATGTACCTACACTGAGTGGCCAGATTATTATGATCTCTGAACGCATAATAACCTGGCCACTCAGTGTGTGTATGTTAGCCGCCCGGTGTATGAATTCGTGCATGGGTGAGGTCTGGCCAGCCTGGCCAGGGGGAGGTTGGCTGGCCTGCCTGCTGGTCGAACTCCTGGTTGAGGGGACAATTTGCATATTAGCCTTTTATTCTATAGGATATATACTGAGTGGCCAGATTTTTATGCGTTCAGAGATCCTAATAATCTGGCCACTCAGTGTATAATTATTCCTTTTTTTTTTTTTTTTTTTTTTTTTTTTTTTTTTTTTTTTTTTTACAATTTATACAGTTATGAGAAACTTTGTAAATTTATCTGCACACAGAGAAAGAAGTTTGGAAGAAAATGGACACCGAAATGTTATTTGTGTTTTTTTTTCTTGGAAAGCGCATTATCATTGTCTTTCTTTTGCTCTTCATACATTTCTATATTTGCGGAGTAAAGTGATCCCGTATTACTTGCACCATCTCAGAAGAGCAGTAAAGCTATTTTTAAAGGGCTGTGGCAATTGCTCCTTTTATCAGTGGACGGGAGAGTGCTGCGAGTTAATTTTCAAACAGAAAGCATTGCTGCTTCCCGCCACACCCAGATAAAGGGCTTTGGGCAGCACGCTGCCCCCAGCACAGAGGTTTCCTGTTTCTCAGCCCCGATGCAGAGTTTCGATGATTGTCCTGCAGAGACGGGCACAGACACTTCCGGGTGCCCGACCGCAGCGGAGTCTGGCTGCATTTCCAGATTCCCGCCTGGAGACTTTCCTGCTGATTGTCACTTCATGAGACACGCCGAGCTCCTAATATTGTAGTTCTGGCTTCTGGAGCACACACACACTACTGGGAACCTCAGACACCATACCTTAACTACCCACAAGGGAGAGCTGGCCAAGTGTGTGGGTCTATGCTCTCTCGCACATGTGTGGTCTCTCTCTCTCTTCCTCCCTCTTTCTCTGTATTGACTTTGTTCCATGTATAGTTGCTACATGAATCTGAAATACCAGTAAAGCGCCTCTACTACAAGAAGTCAGTCTATTCGTAAATGAAGCGCCTACAGAACAATTAATTCAACGGAGTCGGCAAACATCTATGTGGTAACAGCTGGCAGCCGGGCACTACTTGGGAGACACGGAGGGAGCTCACAGTCTGAAGGGGAAGTCATGTGATCACCTTAGAGGGGTGGCGACATTGCAGTTGGGTTTTAGAGGAAGAGCCGGGTTTATCAGGTGGAAAAGTGGGAGAAAGGCCTTCCAGGCCGAGGGAAGAGTGAGGGCAAAGACATGAGGCACAAAGGAGTTTGGATGCTCATGGAACCCAAAGCCCAGGACAGCTCAACGTGAGTGAGTGTTGATGGTTGCCAGATGGGAGAAGGAAGGGGGGGGATGAGTGAAAAAGGTGAAAGGAATTAAGAAGTAAACATTGCCAGTTGTAAAAACAGCCATGGGAATGCAAAGTACCACTCAGGGAATATAGTCAATATAGTCAATAACTATGTATGGTGTCAAAGGATACTAAACCTATCAGGGTGATCACTTCATAATGCATATAAATGTCTAATCACTATGTTGTATGCCTGAAACTAAAATACAATAATATCATCCGTCAATGTAATCTATAATAATAAGAGCCTAAGCAACCATCACAACTGAACAGACAACCAAACAGGTATATGGGGCAACAGGCCGATGGTGGTGGGGCAGTTGGGAGCAACTAGGCCAGCACGGGAGAGGGGCAGTTGGGGGTGACCAGGTCAGCAGGAGGGGCACTTAGGGGCGATAAGGCAGGCAGGCAGGTGAGCAGGGAGCCAGTGGTCCCAGATTGTGAGAGGGATGTCCAACTGCCAGTGTAGGCCCAATCCTAAAGCCCAGATGGGTCCCAGATTGGAGAGGGTACAGGCTGGGCTGAGGGAAGCCCCCATGCACAAATTTCATGTACTGGGCCTCTAGTAAAAATAAATTTATAGAAAACATAAGTAAGTGTTAAGGATAGTGACTCCAAAGGTGTTAGATTAAACTTGGCAATAATTTCTTTAATTATATTAATTTGTCAAGTTATTTTTAAAAATTATTTTAAAAATATTTTTGTTGATTTAGAGAGAGAGAAAGCGAGAGGGGGAGAGAGAAACATCTATTGATTGCCTCCCATATGCACCCTGACAGGGGATTGAACCTGCAACCTGCGCACGTGCCCTGACCAGGAATTGAACGCACAGCCTTTTGGTGCATCAGACGATACTCAACCAACTAAGCCACACAGGCCAGGGCTCACATCATCTGTTTTTATGTTTGTAATTTACAAATGTCTTACTCAAAGCAAGAACCTTCTCATTATTCTGACCCCAGAACCTTGCCTTCTTCCAGCGAGCGGCATGTCGCCCCTGGTGGCACTGCAGCTGTCCCCACCTCCCGCCCTCTGCTCTGGAGCAGAGGAGTAGAGTGACATTTCTCACAGGGAGCTTGTGTTGGGTGTCTCTGCTAGTCGCCAGGAGGCTGCAGGTAGAGGCTGTGGCCGTGTCTACGGACGAGGACCCACTGGCCTCAGAGGGGAGACCCACTGACCACAGAAGAGCTGAGATTTGCCTGAGGTAGAGAATTCCCAGTAAGCATTAGGATGAAAGTGGGAAGGAGAAAGCAAACCCTCCTGCCAGACAGCGTTTTGCGCAAGAGGAACAAAGGATAGGGGACATTTATTGGGGGAGCGGGAGGGGCGGGAATCATTTACCTCTTGTAGGAAAGGAGGAATCTGCTTAACAGAAAAGTCCTTCTACCTGCAGGGAGGTAGCTGAAGTGCGGTTGCGCAAAAAAATTGGTATCAAAAGATTTGGAACTGAGAGCCACTCTCGGCTGGGAGAGTGACCCTGACTCTCAGGTTTGGTGTGAGGTGCAATGAGGTAACGTACAGCATTTCATAAACTCAAAGTGTCTTCCACCTGCTATCAGAAGCCTCCAGGTTAAAGCTTAGTGTATCTTGAAACTTGGTGGAAATAAGACAGCCTTTCCTAAAATAGCCCCTTCTTTTCCCCAGGCCTTCATTTCCAATCCCCATTGTGCTTCTTCTTAACAGGGATCAGGACCTGAAAACCAACTGTTTATTCTCTCTCTCCTGCTAGGCAGCCAGCTCCAGGAGAGCAGACTCTGCTGCTCTGGTTCCCACTGTCTGTCTCTCCAAGTGCCCAGAGAATGCCTGATGCATGGGACATGCTTAATAAATAGCTGTTCCATGTTGAGCACATGCAAATGAATGCATAAGCTGATTCTCCCAGGAGCCGGTCAGCTGGCTCTCAATTTTTGATTTGTTTCAAAGGCAGGTTCCCTACCCCAACACTGGGGGATTCTGATTTACCCTGTTTCCCCAAAAATAAGACAGTGTCTTATATTAATTTTTGCTCCCAAAGATGCTCTAGGTCTTATTTTCAGGGGATGTCTTATTTTTCCATGAAGAAGAATACGGTACACATTTATTGTTAAATGAAAATAAAGGAAATTTATTATCTGTATATGGTACGGTAATACGGTAGTTGTCAACACAAACCAGACAAACTGTGAATCCTACAGTATCAAGAATTTACTCATTTATTCAATGACAATCATGTCATCATCTTCTGGAACATCATCATAACAATCCAATTCCTGAATTTCCTGGTGAATTTCTTGTGACTCCATTTCTTTCAGAATCAGTGGACCAAATCTTTCATGTTTAGCAATAGCACTGTCTTTAAATGAGTACTTCTTGTCAAGGTAGCCTGCTTGCAGTGCATTTGCAATGCAACTGTCAGTGATTTTCTCCCATGAATTCTTCACCCAAGTCACAACTTCTTGCAGTTTAGGTTTCACAAAGTTTCTGAGACAGAGCCTGGGGGGGGGAGGGTTATTTTCGGGGGATGCCTTATATTTCACTCAGAAGGAAACCTGTAAGTAGGTCTTATTTTTGGAGGATGTCTTATTTTCAGGGAAACGCGGTAGCAGAACTGACTGCTGTATTTGCTATTTTTAAAAATATATTTTTTATTGACTTTAGAGAGGAAGGGACAGAGAAGGGGATAGATACATCAATGATGAGATAGGATCATTGATTGGCTGCCTCCTGCACGCCCCCACTAGGGATCAAGCCCGCAACCCAGGCATGTGCCCTTGGCCGGAATCAAACCTGGGACCTTTCAGTCCACAGACTGACGCTCTATCCAGTGAGCCAAACCAGAGAGGGCTGAACCTGCTATTTTTAACACTGCTGGATGACTCCGTTGCAGGTAGTCACTACGAAAGTTACTTTGAATCGGACAAATCTTGCCTTGACTCCAGCTTGCCACTTGCTAGCTGTATGACTTCAGGAAGCAACTTCATAACCGCTCTGAGCCGGTTCCTTTATCTGTCAAGTAGGAATGACAACATCCTCAGGGAGTTCTTATGGTCATTAAATCAGGTGATGGATGTTGCGTTATTGGCATAACGTCAGTGACGCGGTTCACTGTCATCGTTGTTTTTTTTTTTTTTTTATTGCCATTCTTGTGTTACTGCTATGCCCAGGCAGAACTTCCTCTCTGGAGGATCACTCACTCGGGAATCCTCAGAGTGTGGTCCCAAACCAGCAGTACCACGGCAGCTGGGGTCTGGGGAGAGACGCGGCCCCCGCCCCTCGTAGACCCGGGAGTCAGCATCCGCGTTCTGACAAGGTCCCCAGGTGGCCTGAGCACACATTCAAGTTTGAAAAGCACCCCTGAGCGTCACATGTATTGTGCTCTCCCTGTGTTTGTTTGTTTTTATTAAGGTATTATATGTGTACATATCTTACCATTGCCCTCCCACCCCACTCCCATACATGCCCTCACCCCCCAGTGTTTAGCATCCATTGGTTATGCTTATATGCATGCTTACAAGTCCTTCAGTAGATCTCTTATTTCCCCCATATCTCCCTTCCCTCCCCGCTGTAATTTGACAGTCTGTTTGATGCTTTAGTGCCTCTGTATCTATCTTTTTGTTCATTAGTCTGTAATGTTCTTTATTATCCACAAGTGAGTGAGGTCATGTGGTGTTTCTCTTTCACTGACTGGCTTATTTCACTTAGCATAATGTTCTCCAATTCCATCCAGGTTGCTGCACATGGTAAGAATTCCTCCTTTTTTATGGCAGCATAGTATTCCATTGTGTAGATGTACCATAGTTTTCTGATCCAGTCATCCGCTGACGGGCACCTAGGCTGTTTCCAAATGTTAGCTATTCTTCTTGTCTTTAATTTCAGAGTCACCCCAGGAGGTTCCTAAACCCCAGTATCCCAGAGGCTGAATCCTCAACCCGGCTCATTCAGCTGCACCCCCAGCCAAGGACATTAGGAGAGGGATTTCCTCATGGAGCAGGGGATGGATCGGAGCGCTGGCTTGCTTCCTGCGCCATCCCGGGCCGGTTCCCAGCCGGCAGAGCCCTGTGTGGAAGGCAGGAGAAGCCCATCGCCCCGTGAGCAGGGCGGAGACACCTCCTTTCCCTGGAACCAGGGCCCCAACCCCAGCCTCACCGACCCTGACTGGTTTTGGGATGAGCACATTCAGGCAAAGAGGGCCCGCGTGGAGACCATCATCCGAGGCATGTGCCTCTCCCCCAGCCCCCTGGTGCTCGGCAGTGCCCGGGCCCGGGACAGCCCCGGCTGCCCCGAGAAGGCCCGGGAGCGGAAGAGGAAGCAGGACCTCCCCATGCAGCAGCCCCCGCTGAAGCCAGGCCCTGCTGGGAGCCAGGGCAGCAGGAAGGGGGGCCCTCGCGTGAGAGAACAGCTTCACCTGCTGAAGCAGCAGCTGAGACAGCTGCAGGCGCACATCCTGCAGATGGAGCCCCGGGGGCCTGCGCCCAGCCCTCGGAGTGCAGAGCAGAGGGACAGCTGTGGGCGGCAGCCCTGGGCCATGGACAGCGGCCGCCTCCAGGGTTCCAGCGGGGACCTCCCTGGGCTGGAGGAACACAGGGTGGCTGAGGTCGATCGCCAGCCTGAGGAAGCCAGGCTCCTTCCTTCTGGCACACGAGCTTTGCTGGAGACCCTGAGGAGAGAACTGAGGGGGGCAGTGTCCCAGGCTGTGGACTCCGTGTTACAGAAGGTCCTACTGGACCCGCCAGGCCACCTGACCCAGCGGGGCCGAAGCTTCCGGGGGCCGGTGCCAGGGGGCAGAAGCGAGACTTCACCCGAGGGAGGTGCCTGTGAAAACCCCCTCCCACTGGCCGCCTTGCCCATGGGGGCCCAGGCCCAGGCCCAGGCCCAGGCCCAGGCTGGGTGCCCACTGGGAAACTCATCACTGGCCAAGCCTCTAGACTCTCCTAGATACCCCGTCTCCCCAAGAATGACCTCCAAACCCTGCCGGGGCCCCCCAACCAACTGTGCTGTGGCCGTGCCTTCCCACCTGCAGGAAAGCCAGATTCTAGGTCAGCTCCTGGGTCACGGACCCCCGGGTCCCTGGAGGGGCCGTCTCCCCCAGGGTGCATCGTCCCAAAGTCCCTCCTCCCCGGAGCCTGCCCTGCGGCCTTGGGGAGCTGTCACACTGCGGCCCTCGGTGGTGAGCCCGCAGCACCCCGTGCCCTTGGCTTCCGCCTGCCTGGAGAAGCTGCCCTTCCTCCCCTGCGTGAAGATGGAGCAGGGCGGCCTGCAGGCTGCCGCCGAGGGGCTCCCGTTCCCCTCCGTCCACATATCCTTTGCCGGAAAGGGAAGTTCTCCAGGGACAGCCCGGAGCGGGGATGGGGAAGGAGGGGAGGCGGGGACAGAGAGCTACCTGGCAACGGGAACGGCGTGTCTTTGGTGGTGGGCTTCCTTCCCGGGACAAGGTTCCCGAGGCCGTGGTGACCTCCCTCCAGGGTTAAGCCTGCTGGGAGGGAAGGTTCTGCCACCAGATTCTGCCACCACTCACTTAAAGGCTCTGGGTCTGAAAGGGCGTTGTTTTTAAGCTCCAATGGGCTTCCAAAATATGACAAATCCCCTATGGAAGGAAGAGCTCCACATTGGGTTGTCAGCTGCCTACACACCTCAGCAGGGAGGGTCAAAGGGATGGCCTCACCCGAGGCATGGCTCCCAGCCTCCTGGTCTCCTGGCAAAAGGCCCACAAGGTCTAGATCAGCACTCGCCAACCTTTGGGACCTCGCGGAGCACCGGTTAGCGATGGCTGGTCTAGATAATCCATGAGGAAGATCTGAGGGCCCAGGCACTTCTGAGCCAGACGGGGAAGGAGACGTTTTCCTCGGGGACTAGACCTGAAGCAGCTGGGCCGGGGGAAGGAGCCCTCCGTGTAAGGAGCAGCGTCTCAGCTGCAGCCGAGAGGACTGAAGGGGGGCTGGGCATGTGGAGGGAGAGGAGAGCCCCTGGGGAAGGCTGAGGGGCCAGGCTGGTGTGCAGGAGTCTGGACCTTTTGCATCACCTTTGCCACCGTGAGGCAGGCTCTCCTCTCTCTTTCTCTCTCTTTAAATATGGAACAGTTCACAAATTTGCGTGTCATCCTTGCGCAGGGGCCATGCTAATCTCCGTATCGTTCCGATTTTAGTATATGTGCTGCCGAAGCGAGCACTCCTTTCTTACATAGTGTTTCCCAGAGTAAAGCTCCCTCCGGATATTAATGGTTGCTGAGCTGGGGCGGGGGGGGGGGGGGGGGGGGGAAGGGAGAAATAGTATAGTAAATCCTGGGTTCATGTCTTTGCTGCGGGACTTCTCAGAGCCTTTAACATGCTGAAGTCCACTGTGAAGCTCTTAAGAGGAGAATGTATGCGGTCCCAAACTCATGTGACCAACGCCTGTCTTGTAGGACTTAACGTTCCTGACAGCACATTTCGGGATGTTGCCTTTTTAAAGTGAGCTGAGCTCACGCCGCTGCTTCTCAAGGGCAGCCTGAATCGAGTGTCCAGAGGTCGATGTGCCTGTGGTGTGAACAGTCTGGCAAGCTGTAGTGAGGGCGGCAGGACGGGGTGGGACCAGCTCATTGCCACACCAGGACCGGCTCTTGTGTCCTGAATGCTATGCGCGCCCCCTGCTGGTCACAGATGTTGGGAACACCCCAAAGCTGGGTGCTGCCGGGTGCTTTCCAGGCAGGCAGGAGCAAGAATAAAACCAATGCCAAAAGCATGTCACCTGCCACCACTGCCTCTGCTGGTATAAAGATAGCAGCATAGACAGGTTTTCTTGGTAGGCGATCACCCTGTGTGAGAAAGGCTACCGTCTGGTGAAGACTCCCTGTGAAGGTCAGGCAATGTCGGAAGGAACTCAAGAACTCAGTCCCCACAACTCCTCTGCTGTACTTCCCGTGGGAGGGGCCTGCTGACCTTTCTCAGCACCTACTGTGCGCCTGGCCCTGCCCGGTGAAATGAGGATTGGGCTCAGAGAGCCTCAGGGCCCAAGCACTGGGCCTGGCTGCACAGGTGAGGTACTCGGCTACGTTTAGGATGATCTGGAGCCCCCAGGCAGCATCCCGACCCCCCACATATTCCATTCCAGCTGCCTACATCCCAGCATTAGAGATGCACTCCTGGGGGTCAGGAAAGCCACTTACGAGCAAGATAACTCTGACCCATAGAAGAACTTCCACATTCATGACATCCCCGTGAAGCAGGTATGATTAGCAGCTAATAATGAGGTGGCACTTGCTCTGCGGCAGGCACTGCTGGCCAGCGTTTCCCACGTACGAGTCCACTACCACTGAGCTACATTCTGGAAC
Organism: Pipistrellus kuhlii; assembly: GCF_014108245.1. Lineage (NCBI taxonomy): Eukaryota > Metazoa > Chordata > Mammalia > Chiroptera > Vespertilionidae > Pipistrellus > Pipistrellus kuhlii. The sequence goes on from NW_023425404.1 coordinate 11,852,312, forward strand.
TCGCAAAGCTCAGAAAACCCCCAATTTCTTTTCCCTGAGGCTGATGGGAGCTTTGTTTTTGGTGGCAAAACCTGACCTGCACTGATGGGAGGTGACTTATAGATCGCCCGACTGAGTGTAAATAGTCATCCATTTTACTGTGGAAATATTAATGTATTGGACTACAGACGGCTGCCACAGCCTCTGCTGTGGGATTAACTGACCTATGGTACACAGACCAGATCACCTGCATAAACGAACAGAATTCTGAGATCTGGCCTCCTTTTGGCCAGTGTTTCACATGATAGGTTGTGGGCCCTAAGCATCCACGTTAGACCCGGTAGCTGAGAGCTGGGACAGAAAAGTGAACTTGCCCAAAGTCACAAGACAGCCAGGATTCAAACCAGGGTCTGACTGCCAAACTGTCACCACTACATTTAGAAGTGGCCCAGAGAAGGTAAGTGGCTTGCCCAAACCCACACAACTAATCGGTGGCAAAATCAGTATCTGAAACTGGGTCTTCAGACGCCCAAGTCCAGGATTCTGTCCACACGTGTGTGAACCTGTGAGAAGAGTAAGAAGTGCCAGTGAGGCAGGTGCAAGGGGCTTCAGGAAGCAGCCTGAGTGCCAGGCCAGCTAGAACTCTATTGAGTTGATTTCCTTTAGCTAAACTGGTATATCCTACTGAGGAGTCTTAAAGCTATAGCTGCCAGACCCGAGACCTCCAAGGTTCCTGGGTAAAGCTTCTCATCTGGTCCTGAGACTGTCCCCGGCAATGCTTAATATTTCTGTGTAAAAAAACAACAACAACAACAAAAACACCTTCGTTTCCCTCCCATTCTGGTGCGAGGCAGTCATACCACAGCTCCCTGCTCTTGTTAAAGGGGAAGGAATCTATTCCCAGACTGAGATATGGGTGGAAGACATTTTTCCTAGCTGTGCATGGATTAAAGTTGACCATTTAATCATTCCCACATTCCTTTATCTAACAAACATTTATTGAGCACCTACTATATTCCTAGCACTGGGCTAGGCATGAGGAATACAAAGATGAAAGTATAAGGTCCTTGCCCCCCGAGGACCTCACAGTCTAAACAGGGAGTCAAACATGCCGTGAAAATTGCAATAAGGTCAATTGCTACAACAGAGGTATGTGCACAGAGCGGGGGTAGCCCAGGGCAAGGAAAGGTTTCCCCGAGGAGGAAGTGGCTGAGCTGAGATAGGAAGGAGGAGAGGAGTTCTTCCAGGCGGACCGAGAGCAGGTGCAGAGCAGCAACTCAAGTTCCTTGAGGCAAAGCCAGCGGTGATCTGCTACTGTCTGGTTAGACACTTGTTGGCTTACCCACTGCAAAGGCAATTATGAGAGTGAGAATGGGGATCATCGAGTTGACTCTTCTCATTTTACAGATGAGGAAACTGAGGCAAAAGCGAAAGTAAATCTCTTCTTGGGGTTTTAAAATATTTATCTGGGAAAGAGCTGCCATCTCTTTCTATCCTATTCTGAAAGCACATGCAAAGTACAGCAAACTTATTTATGGCATAGAACTTTCACACATCGAGGTGGTTTTTAAATTCTGCAACTGTGCTGTGCATATATGGTTTTCAGCACCCGGAAAGAAAAAACATACTGGATCAGACTTGTCAGAGACACAGAAATGGAGCAAATACATAATTCAACCAAAATAAAAAATAAAAAGCATAAGGAACAGGACAACTAATTCACTGTTTGGATAATTTGATAGTATTATTTGATAAACAGCTGTTCATTTTCCTTGACCCGGGGGTAATTCCAGGAGGGTCTAAATCCTGGTCACTTGAAGAAGGCCAAACTAATGTTTTTCTTCACACGCTATCCCAGCTCCAGCCTCCTGAAGGCGTATTTCCCTGACGTCCAGGTAAAGTCATCCTACTGAGTGTCAGCTTCTCACAACTCCCAGTGGCATTGGTTTCACCCTGTGTGAGGTGTGAGGCCAGTCCTAGGTCATCACGTGTGCACCTGAGCTCCCCTTCATGTTGGCTGCACTGGGGTGATTTCCAGTTCAGGGGTGAGAGTTGGCCTGAACAATCATGAATAACTTGGAGCTAGGAGAGTTGAGCTTTGGAGTGTACACACAGAAGCACGTGGGAAGGAAACGGGGGGGGGGGGGGGGGGGCGCCAATGAGAAACATTAGTAAATGGGGTCTTTGGCCCAGTGTTCTGTCTTTGCCGAGGACACTGTGAAAAAGACAGAATATACAGAGAGTTGGACACTGTTGAACGGGCATCCAAATAGCTGTGTTTCAAAGGGAGTGGGGATACATCCAATCAAGTGTGACAACAAGGAAAATCTGATGGTTGGATCCAGACCTTGCCTGTTCCCATAAAGTTTCTAAGGGCCCCCGCTTCCTTGGGAATTGGGTTAGGGCTAATCCTGTGTATCTATGTCATTCCTTTGCCTTTCCCAGGTTTTCCCCTCATGTTCTGTGGCTTGGTGGTTGATCCCTACCCCAAGCTCTGATTCCCACTCACTCTGCAACTCCAAGTTGCTGTTTAACTGCTCTCTGATCTTCACACTCACTCCTTCCCTTCACCCTGGGGCTCTGGGGCTGCCATGCAATTGGCCCAGGCACAACAGAAGCTGGTACCAAAACTGGCCTTGACTCTGGACATTCCCAAAGTCACATGGTGAGCTTTTTTTTTTTTTTTTTTTTTTAGAATGCATGCTTCTTCTTTTTTTTTTTTTAATATATATTTTATTGATTTTGTACAGAGAGGAAGAGTGAGAGATAGAGAGCTAGAAACATCGATGAGAGAGAGTTATCGATCAGCTGCCTCCTGCACACCCCCCACCGGGGATGTGCCCGCAACCAAGGTACATGCCCTTGACCGGAATTGAACCCGGGTCCCTTCAGTCCCCAAGCCGATGCTCTATCCATTGAGCCAAACCGGTTTCGGCACATGGTGAGCTTTTCATGGGTGAAAAAACTTCATAAATTGAGGACATAAAAAACTTTTTTTTTTCTCCTTCTAGTGGGCACTACAACTAATCTAGATTTTTCTGAACATGGCTTAGAAAATAGCCATGGCTGATGCTAATTCTTCTTTTTTTGTTAATCCTCACCTGAGGATATTTTTCCATTGATCTTTTTTTAGGGAGAGTGGAAGAGGGGTGGGAAGGACAGAGAGAAACATCAATGTAAGAGAAACACATCGATTGGTTGCCTCCAACCAGAGCCAGGGCCCGAGGAGGCTGCAACCAAGGTAGGTGCCCTTGACCAGAATCGAACCCAGGACTCTTTGGGCCACAGGCCAATGCTCTATCCACTGAGCCAAACCAGCTAGGGCCATGGCTTCTTTTTCAAAAGAGGCCCTTCTCGTGTTGGCTGAAGCCATTCCAATTAATCTGCTGTTGAACTGGACGCTGACAGTTCCACCCCTCAGCTCCTGGTGGTACACGGCTGACTGATGGACCTTGTTGCTTGTGCAGTTCAACCGCTGCATCACCTCCCAGATGATCAAGTGGTTCAGCAACTTCCGAGAGTTCTATTACATCCAAATGGAGAAATCTGCCCGGCAGGCCATCGCAGATGGCGTCACCAGTGCCAAAATGCTCGTGATTCTCCGCGACTCAGAACTTTTTCGAGCTCTCAATATGCACTATAACAAGGGGAATGACTTTGAGGTAAGAGCATGTACCTGGGGTCCCAGGAGGTTGGAGTTTTAGGAAAGAGCCCCTTCTGTGTGTCTGTCTTTACATCAGCGAGAGCCAGGGCAGCCCGGGCTAACTTCTGTCCCATCTGCAAAGATTACAGCCTCCATAGCTTCTCTTAGGCAACAGGTGGATGCTGCACACCGAGTCAGCAGAGGCCTGCCAGGGATTATGTCACTTCACTCGTAGGCTTAACAGTCCGTGATTACCAACTGACCTGGAGGGCCACGACTAAATGCTGGGCTCAGTTGCAGCACCTAGGCTTGGCCCAAGTTTTCTTTACAACAATCTCTGTCCGTTATTTGGTTCTTATCTTTATTCTCACTTGAACAGTTTCTTCTGTGGACCTTCCTGGCAAGTCATCTCAAAAATCCTTTCTGGAAACAATGAAAAAACAATACTCAAGCTTCTTAGTCCTTTGGTAGCACCTTAGGGGTAAGGCATCAGAAAAGGGAGAGCGAGTGGTCTGAGAGAACTCGGGATCCAGACCCGCGTTTCCCAGCGTGCAGCCGACAGCTCTGTGCGCCCGGCGCCTTGTTCTGCGGGTGCCAGGTGTGTCTGGTCACCCAGCCCACTCACCTCTTCTTGATTTCTCACTTGACTGTGATCACAGTGAGCAGTGTATTGATACCTTCAGGAAAGGGGAGACTTGCTGGCAAGTGCTGGTCAGGTGCTTCATCTGAATATGTTTGGAACTAAGCTGCTCTGTGGGTGGAATGGACCGGGCCGCCTGAGGCAATGGAGGGTCAGGCTGTGTGGGGCAGGCAGTGCTGCCACATCTCCCCAGGTGGGGTGGCCGCTTGGCATGCAGTGTGGCAAGCCCGGGCCAGGCTGGGTCGGGAGGACCAGTGGGTGCCAGTCCGAGTGTGGTCCTGGAACATATTCTTTAGCCCCCTCAACCTCATGGTTGATTTTGGAAACAGAAATGATTCCAAGGCCCATGCATCCAGCCTCTAAAGATGGTGGGATGCAGCACGACAGTCATATACTAGGGGGCACTCTTTTCCATGGTACGCACTAAAGAAAAGAATGCTAACACCTCTTTTGAACCAAGGTTTCGTTTCAATCAAAGCCAGAATGTCTGCCATGAGTGGAATCAGCTCCTGCTACAAATGGAGTGTCCTTAATAGGCTTTCTCCCAGGGCTGTCTCATTGGTATCAGCCTCTTAAGGTTTGTAGTCGATGAGGGGGCAGAGGATTCCTACAGCTGCAAGAATCAGGGCCCAGTAGAGCAGGAATGCTCTTATCAGTCAACCCGGGAACAGGAGCGTCAGGCAGTGAGGGCTCCAGGGCTTCCCAGCCTCATGTCTTCTCTTTCTTGTGTATCTCGTTGGGAATGCAGGTCCCGGATTGCTTCTTGGAGGTCGCCAGCTTGACATTACAGGAGTTCTTCAGAGCTGTCTCTGCAGGGAAAGACTCAGATCCTTCCTGGAAGAAACCCATTTATAAAGTTATTTCGAAGCTGGACAGTGACATCCCAGAGATTTTCAAATCCTCCAGCTATCCCCAGGAGCTGCTTCAGAATTAAGTCCCACAGAGCGAGACACAGCTGGCCACGGTTTTCCTGGGTTTGTCTTAAATGGCTGCTGTGGTGATATAAAAGGGGCGTAAGGACAGACACCTCCCTCCCCAACAGGAACTATTACCATTCTAATCATTTATTTCCTTTTCCAGAATCACCAAAGCTTAACCTTAACTATACTATAAACCAACCAAGGGTAATGGTGTGTTGGTAGCATATTGTAAAAGGAACACAATGGTGTTTTGGAATCAGAGGACTTAAATCCCCAATCTACTGTTTCCAAGTATTGTGACCCTAGGACCTTGTAGGTAATCTCTGCATCTGTAAATAAATACTCTGTGAACTGATATTACTGCACATTTGTGGTTTTCCCCCTTGGCTTTCAAATAAGGTTATCTTAGTTGTTTTGTCTGATACAAATTGCTGGTCTTAGTTACCTATTGGTCAAGTTCCACCTATTTGCTAGACACTTGCCAATACATTATCGTAAGCATTTACACTGAAAAGTAGATATTATCTTTTTAAAAATATATATTTTATTGATTTTTTTACAGAGAGGAAAAGAGAGGGATAGAGAGTTAAAAACATCGATGAGAGAGAATCATTGATCAGCTGCCTCTTTCTTGCATACCCCTAACCCAGGTACATGGCCTTGACCGGAATCAAACCCGGGACCTTTCAGTCCACAGACTGACGCTCTATCCACTGAGCCAAACCGGTTTTGGCTTATCTTCATTTTTTTTTTTTAAATATATTTTATTGATTTTTTACAGAGAAGAGGAGAGAGGGATAGAGAGCTAGAAACGTCGATGAGAGAGAAACATCGACCAGCTGCCTCTTGCACACCCCCTACTGGGGATGTGCCCGCAACTCAGGTACATGCCCTTGACTGGAATCGAACCTGGGACCTTTCAGTCCGCAGACCGACGCTCTACCACTGAGCCAAACCGGTTTCGGCCGCTTATCTTCATTTTTTTAAAAATAACCAAACAGACATTTTAGAAGTGACATAACTCGCCAACGTACAAGGCGAGGGCATTTGGGTTGGTAGGGAGAGTCAGACGTGTGCAGGAACCCGAACCTCAGATGCCAGGTTGTATCCTGAGCATCTCACGCTGCCCGTTATGATCTTCAGCAGACCACCTCCAGTGAGCACCCGCACGGAGGGGGCACTGCCACCTGACAACCCCCGCGCAGCGTGTGGGAGTGCTTCCCCACCCAGAACTTCCTCCGAGCATTCCAGCAAGCCCACACAAGCTTTCTGCCGGACTTGAGTGTTGCTGTTCATTCACATTTGTCTGAAGTATTTATCCACTGGACAACCCAAGTTGTCTGTAGTTGATGAACTGATGCTCTCACCTATGTACAGAAGCTGCACTTCAGGATGCAAAAGCTAGGAAAGGCCTAGGGCAGTGATCGGCAAACTCATTAGTCAACAGAGCCAAACATCAACAGTATAACGATTGAAATTTCTTTTGAAAGCCAAATTTTTTAAAAATATATTTTTTATTGATTTCAGAGAGGAAGGGAGTGGGAGAAAGAGAGAAACATCAATTTAGATAGAACCATTGATCAGCTGCCTCCTGCACACCCCCTCAGAGGATCAAGCCTGCAACCCAGGCATGTGCCCCTGACGGGAATCAAATCCCCGACTTGTCAGTCTGCAGATTGACACTCTATCCACTGACCCAAAACAGCTAGGGCGAGAGCCAAATTTTTTAAATTTAAACTATTCAATATATAGGAAGGTACATTGTTATTAACCCTAATTAAGGGTACTCGTAAGCTGGCTTTTGCTAAAAACTCAAGGGGCCAAAGAGCGGCATGTGACTTGTGAGCTGCAGTTTGCCGACCACTGGCCTAGGTGATCATCCCACCCACCCTGCTCCCATCAGGAAGGAGGAAACGGAGGCCCAGACAGGAGGCTTGCACAGCCTGTGCACACCTCACAGACCATGAGTGGCACAACTGGGACAAACACAGCGTCACACAAAGGGAAATCCCCCCCCCCCCATAAGGAAACCACAGTCCATGGTCAATCTTTTACAGATAGAGGAATTCATGGAACCAACATTTATTTTACTATTTTCCTACTGGCCCAATGCAAATTGTGACTCACTCTGAGGACACAGGCAAGTCATCTGCCAGGCCGAATAACTGCGTCTGATTCTGGGAGAGTCAGAATGAAGTGTTTGGAAACTCTGCCCCAGGTGTGCAGGCTGGGGTGAGGGCACACAGTACGGGCTCTGTCGTTCTGATTAAGGGGTGTCTGTGACTTTAGCTTTCTTCTTTCCCATTGACATAAAACAAGTTTTCATATTCAATTACCCACTTTCTTGACTTTTCCGGTGGGCTGGATCAGATGAAGTAAAATCCCTAAACTATCGCTAGATGTGTCAGCATGAAAATGAATGAAAGATGACTTTCTTTTGCATTTTCATTTACTTCAAAGAGCTGAGAGGAAAAACAAAACAAGCCTGCTCAGCCCAAACGAATCTTCTCGCTTTAAGGTTATTCTGAAGTGTCCTTCAGTACATCCAATTGCACTCAGATCACCTTTGCCCTATTTTCGTCCACAATGTTCTCTTTACAAAAGTGAAGGAATCTGCCAAATCTGGGTTTTAAAAGCAGGCAAGCCCCGAGTCCCCAGAGCAAGGAACTCAGTTATGTGTATGGAGACAGCAGAAGAGCCCACTACCCAGTGATCTTGCATGGCTATTTAAGATTTTTGTGGGAAACAATTCCAAGTTCTTGTGATTGTTTGATATGGAGCAGCCATTTTCTGTCCCAAACCTGAAATTTATTACTGTGTTTGTTAAAGACTGAGCCAAGCCACCTCCAGAGCAGTGAACCTTGTCCCAGGGACCAATTAGGTGAAATGTACAAATGCAAATGGAAAACATTTGTGTTCTGCAGTCTTTCCAGGAACTGTTTTTCGAACCACTGAGCTAAACACAGAAGAATGTATAAATATATATGCTCTGCCAACAGGAGTCTGTTTTATTATATTTTTCTGTTTCTACCAAGTATATCTCTTTTTCTGCTGGGAATGCATTCTGAGTGTAAGCTGAGCTGGTTATTGTTCTTTTGGCAGCCATTACATTGCCAAGGTCTGGTCATTCTTTCCATTAAGATATATGTGGGCACCATTCTCTCCCAAATTAGACATGTTCAGAGTCTGGTTGAATACTGCATAATTGTCTAATACTTCAATGGTGAGCAGTGGAGCCTGGACTGTGTTTTATGATGATGGCACTATTTAGGAGTTAATGCCCAGTTATTAATGAAAAGCAGGCAGTTAAGTGACATTCTATGCAGGAAAAGGTTTATTAGGAACCTTATTTCAAACACTAGTGGCCCAGTGCACGAATCTGTGCACATTGAAAGGAAATGAATTAGAATATTTTAATATCACTATTTGACTTTTCTCTACAATAGAAGTGTCAACCAAATTCATGATCAACAATGACAGACGGAAACACATGTGCGATTGGTGCCAGTGAGAACTTTATATTATCTTGCATGCGCAAATCAACTTAGCCTTTTATAGATATAGAATAAACTTGCTTAATTAGACCTGCTTTATGATTTAGCCAAACTTTTTCCAGCCCAGTGAAGCCCAACTTCTCCTTCAGGTAATTGTCAGCAACACAGCAGTAAATATCAACATGAAGCATATTATTATTGAAGATCACAGGGAGAACAAAGGGTAAAATATTTAACTGTAGCAGCATTTGACTATATTTTGCACAGTGAGAAAACCTGAAGTCATTTTCAAGGCCCACAGTTTCTTACTTTTCAGTTGGGTCAAGTTTCTAAGCTTCCTAAATCTCCGTTTTCTGGCTAATGAAAAGTGTGCTGTGCCAGCGCAGCCAAGGGTTCGGTGAGCCTGAGGAGGGGAGGTGAAGGATTAAAGAAAAGACAGACAAGAGAATACAGCTGGGGCTCGGACCTGGATGAGGACACAAAAAGATCCAGCCTGCAAGCCATGGCTTTATTTTATAGTGAGATCAAAACAAGGGGAGTAGTCAACATGTTTACAATGTTCTTGTGAGTTTCACATTGTTTTGGCAGCAGTTGCTGCACCTCCCACAGCCCATTAACTGTCTAGGAAGGAACTAGGGAGGGCTATAAGGTTAAGCTTAATTAAGCTAAGAGGGCTCTGCCCTCCAAGCTGGGACTTGTTTGTGACCCTGCCAAAGGTAAGTCTGAGGCTTAACCCTAGAGCCACTCCCTACAGAAGACAAAAATAAGATTCCACTGAGTCTCCTATCTGCCTACTCCAGGACTTGTGTGAGGATCAAATGAGATGAGGCACAGGGGGGGAAAAAACTTCATAGACATTTGGTTAAGGTGTGAAATGTTTGCACCTGGCTATAAAGCAAGTTGTGTTTCTGAGCTGAAGAAACTGCAAGGAGGCTAGTTGTTGCTAAGGAGAGGAAGAGGTGCTGCTATGTGACGTCTTTATCTGAAAGGACACTTAGCATATTAGCCTTTTATATACATAGATGGTTTTATACCGTATACACAGCTCCAAATTAGATTCATACAGCAAAGAGGCCAAAGGTATCTCTCTTGGACATATAAGGAGTGCCCAAACCATTTCCCTTCCATCAGAGAAAAGGCAAAGCAAAAATGACAGCAATAACACAGCACTCTTCAGTAAACACAGCCCCACATTATATGAAGGTCCTTTTAAAAAAAGTTGTCTTGCTGAAACTGGTTTGGCTCAGTGGGTAGAGCATCCACCTATGGACTGAAAGGACCAGGTTCGATTCCAGTCAAGGGCATGTACCTTGGTTGCAGCCACATCCCTGGTCAATGTTTCTCTCTCATCGATGTTTCTCTCTATCCCTCTCCCTTCCTCTCTGTAAAAAAATCAATAAAATATATTTAATAAAATAAAATAAATAAGTTTTTGTTTTCAATGACCACTTAATTTCAATAATTTAAAATAAGACCTCCATAACATAATTTTACATGTGCATTTAGAAAATATTTCTTTTAAAAAAATCCTTATGAAATTTGCTAAAGTTCTGGTAACCAGTTTCCGGGATGAGCTCCTATATGTTCTAAATTTTCATAATCTTTGTTACTAGCTTTTCTCTACAGTTTTGATCCTCAGCTCTATAAAGCAGATCATTCATTCAAAAAGAAAGATAAATTTTAAAAAATCCTTTGATGTTTTTACACAAATTCTATTGGCATTTGCATAAATTTCACATAGAACGAGACCATTTTTTCAGGACTGAGACAATCTGAAGAGATAATGAGACAGAATGTTGGCTGGTAGAGAGAGAAAGAACACGCTGGGTCCCAGCTGGTTTGACTCAGTGGATAGACATCAGCCTGCAGACTGAAAGGCCCCAGGTTTAAATCCAAAGGTACATGCCTGGGTTGCAGGCTGATCCCCAGTAGGGGGCGTGCAGGAGGCAGCCAATCAATGACTTGCTTTCATCATTGATGTTACTATCTCTCCCTTTCCTTTCCGAAATCAATAAAAATATATATTTTTAAAAAAGAATACATTGGCTATTATAAGTTACTAGTGGCCCAGTGCACGAAATTCATGCACGGGGGGAGAAGGGGTCCCTCAGCCCAGCCTGCACCCTCTCCAGTCTGGGATCCATTGGGGGATGTCTGACTGTGGGTTTAGGCCCAATCCCACAGGCCTAAACCAGCAATCCGACATCCCTCTCACAATCCAGCTCCTAACTGCTCACCTGCCTGCCTGCCAGCATAATTGCCCCCTAACCACTCCCCTGCTGGCCTGATAGCCCCCAACTGCCCTCCCCTGCTGGCCTGATTGCCCCAAACTGCCCTGCCACAACCTGACTCTGCTGCCAGGACCTGCCTCCTTCTTGCGAGGTGGCAGAGACGCTGGGACTAGCCTCCTCCATGCAGTGTGGTGCTGCAGGACTCCCAGGCCTCACCATGTGGAGCAGTTGCTGGGCCCCGCCTCCGCTGTGTACATGGCCATCTTGTGATGACGTGAGGGTATGACGCCACCTAGGCTATTATTAGTATAGATGGTTCTATCAGGCTGATTAAATTATGCTCTGCGTGGTGGTGGTGGTGGTGGTGGTGGTGAGAATCTTGTGACAAGATGGCAAATATAATACCTCTTATGAGAGTATAAAAATTGGTCAGAATTAAGTAGATACAATATACACTGGAAAGAATGAACTCTGCTATTTCACAGCATTAATAATGCAATCTGTCTCTGAGGTAGATCATGGTACCTACACTGTATGTACTAAGTGCTCAACTGTGGAAAAAGACTCCAGGGGTAGGTAATTCTTATAGATCAAGAAGCTCGTCCAGACTACATAAACCTAAATTGTGTAACCAAGTGTCCAGGAGTTGAATGCTCAGTCACATCTTAAACTCCCAGATTGTTAGCCTCAAGAGGAAGGGAATGTCTGCCGACATGGAAACAGCAGAGGGACATCTGCCCCAAACCTCCCCAGTTTCACATGTCCATCTACTCACTGAGGAGTCCACCTTCTCTTTCACCAAGAGTCTTCTGGGGTTATGTCGTTTCTCGCAGTCTCTCTCCTTCAGGCTCACAAATTTTTGTTTTGTGATTTCCTAATTCACCAGTCAACCCTCAAACAAACGTCATGACCTAGTCTTCCCTTAGAAAACCCTTTTTCTCTCCATATATACTGATTTCTGCAGTTCACACTCCTATCTCCTGGAACACTGCTTCTGGCCTGGAAATGTGGCCTTAGGCAAGAATGTGTCTGTGCTCAGTCATCTCCCCATGAGCCGTTAGCCGCAGTTATCTGATTTGCTGCCTGCACCCTCACCCTTTCACTTTCCCCGCAACCAACACCTTTCCTAAGTAGGTGACTGTGGTTAGGTGATGAGCCCTGGAGAACATGTTTTATCCTGGTTCTGTGACAGGATGCCAGGACACAGGAATAGGGAAACTGAAACAGGAAAGTTAAAACAGAACCAAACAGTTTGAGCATTTTGCAGCCAGCTTGCAATAAGCCATTATCCCCCAGCCAAGGACACAGAGCAAACGGTTTAAAAAAAAAAAAAAAATCTCCCCAATGAGAGAATGCAGAAAGGGGGGGAGGAAGAAGAAAGGAAAAAAAGGACAGCTTTACTCCCTAAGCAGAGAATTCTTGCCAGCAGTCTCAAGGCTTGGCAAGATAAAGTTGCCAGGTGCTTCTCATGATTTTCTGGAAAGGCCACAACAAAGAAAAAAGGGACCTTGAGAACCAATCTATACTAAGTATTCAGCAGAGGAATTTTTTTTTTTTAATATTTTTTTTATTGGCTTTCTTTTTACAGAGAGGAAGGGAGAAAGACAGAGAGCCAGAAACGTCGATGAGAGAGAAACATCGACCAGCTGCCTCTTGCACACCTCCAACCGGGATGCGCCCGCAACCAACGCACATGCCCCTGACCGGAATCGAACCCGGGACCCCTCAGTCCGCAGACCAACGCTCTACCGCTGAGCCAAACCGGTTTCGGCCAGCAGAGGAATTCTGAGAACTATAAACAGGAGGGTATGTAACGCCTTGGACCCCCACCCAACCTGCTCTTCAGATTAGCTGAGAGCTTGTCTGTGCTTCATAAGCCAGATGTATAGGTTTGCTTTCTTTCTTTGCTTTCTCAATAAAGGTGCATGCTTCAGTAAACTGGCTTTTCACAGCGCAGTTAAGTTCTCTGGTATGTTCATTTATATGAGAAGACAAGGATGGAAGTTGACGACAGCCCTCTCCAGCTGAGACTCTGGGCTGTCTGTAACACCTCTCCGGTGCCGGTGAGAGGTGCCAATAACTGTTCAATTCAAGCACCTTGGATCTCTGCACGTTGCTTACTCTCTTGGCCTCAGCTTCCCCATCTGTAAAATAGAGATGACAAAATAACACCCATCTCAGAGTACTGTTATAAGGTTTAGATAAAATATAGGTAACATTCTCAGCATATTCCTAATGTACAGCATGTGCTCAGTAAATATTATTACTCAGCAGCCATAAACTGTTAGCAAAGCCAGTAATTTGTACTGTTTACAGTGAAAGGGGGTTATTAAGAATGGCACTGATGTGTGACATTACTGATATAAAACTTATTCTGACCCTGGCTGGTATCACTCAGTTGGTTGGAGTGTCATCCAATATACAAAAAGGGGGTGGGTTCGATTCCCAGTCATGACACAAACCCAGGTTGTGGGTTCAATCCCCCATCATAGCACATGTGGGAGGCAACCAATTGTTTCTCTCTCCCTCCTCTCTAAAATCAATTAAAAATAAAACATTCTGAATTTAGTTTTCACTATACTACATGAAGTAGCATGCACTAATAGCTATTACATGACAGCATAAAACCTAGCTTTAAGTTGATGTTTTTCTGATAGGTAACACCCAACTTAAAAAAAATGCCTTGTGCTATAAACTCTGTATGCATTCCGTCATTTACTCTATCATAGTCCTATGTTGATGGGTTTATTTAGCAACTAATATTGCTACTTGTTAGTTGCTTGCTAAAATATTAACCTGCTTTTGTCAAAACATTGTTATAGTCGTTCCACTTGTTACAGGAGGCTGGTTGTTCTTTTCAATGAGGTGGATGTGGATGGAAGCATGCTGACACAAGCCTGCTTTTGTTCCAACATCTAAAAATTACATTCAAGATTCCATTTCCATAAAGACAAAGCTTATTTTCTAATTAAAAATAATTGGGCCGCCGAAACGGGTTTGGCACAGTGTATAGTGCGTAGGCCTGCGGGCTGAAAGGTCCCAGGTTCGTTTCCGGTCAAGGGCATGTACCTTGGTTGTGGGCACATCCCCAATAGGGGGTCGTGCAAGGGGAAACTGATGGATGATTCATCGATGTTTTTAACTCTCTATCCCTCTCTTCCTCTGTGAAAAATCAATAAAATATATTAAAAAAATAAAAATAATAATCTTTGCCTATTTTCCGGTTCTTTTCATTTTATGTTCATTAGTGCTGATTATCTTCCTCCTCTGTTCTTTCATGAATGTGGGTTGGTGATTACCTCCTCGAGTACTTAAGGCTTTTTTTTCTTTAGCCTGACGTGGTAGATTACATTAACTGACTTTTTTAAAACACACATTTGTATTGAAAGTATTATATATGTCCTCTTTTTCCTCCATTGACCTCTCCCAGCCCCCTATTCCAGGCCTTCACCACCCTATTGTTTTTGTTCTTGGGTTATGCATATATGCACACAAGTTCATTGGTTGATCTCTTCCCACTGCTCACCCTCCACTGCTCTCCCTCTGAGGTTTGAAAGTCTGTTCCATACTTCTATGTTTTTGGATCTATTTTTGTTCATCAGTTTATGTTGTTCATTGGATTCCACATGAGTGAGATCATGTGCTACTTTCCTTTCTCTGACTGGCTTATTTTGCTTAGCATAATACTCTACAGGTCCACCCATGCAATAATGGATTTTTAAATGTTGAACCAGCCTTGCATAGCTGGGATAAATACCACTTGGTTATGGTGTATAATTCTTTTTAAACATTGTTGGATTCCATTTGCTAATACTTTGTTAAGAATTTTTGCGTTTGGTTCATGAGATCTGTCGCCTGTAGTTTTATTTTCTTGTAATGTCTTTGGTTTAGATATTAGGATTATGCTGGCTTCATAGTTGTTAGGAAAAATTCCCTTTGCTTCTACCTTCTGAAACAGACCACAAATAAACTGGTATAAATGCTTTCTTACATGCTTGGTAGAACCCATCTGGGCCTGATGCTCTCTCTTTTGGAAAAGTAACAATTAATTCAATTTCTTCAAATTGTCTATTTTTTCTTGTGTTTGGCAGACATGTCTTTCAAGAAATTGATCCATTTCAACTAGGTTATCAAATTTGTGGGCAAAGAGTTGTTCCTTTGTTAGCCTTTTAATATCCTTGGGATCTGTAGTGATATTTCACTTCTGATATTAGTAATCTCTGTAAAGAATATTCTTTAAAAGGTTTAATAATTAGCCGAAGCCAGTTTGGCTCAGTGGTAGAGCGTCGGTCTGCGGACTGAAAGGTCCCAGGTTCGATTCCGGTCAAGGGCATGTACATTGGTTGCGGGCACATCCCCGGTAGGGGGTGTGCAAGAGGCAGCTGGTCGATGTTTCTCTCTCATCGACGTTTCTAGCTCTCTATCTCTCTCCCTTCCTCCTCTCTGAGAAATATCAATAAAATATATATATATATTAAAAAAAAAAGGTTTAATAATTAAATAAACTAGATCCTCTCAAGGAAAGTGGGTATTCCAGACCACTAAATTAACTTTTTCTCAACAAACAAGGGTCCAATATCAAAACCTATATTTTCACAATTACTCAAACTAGTATTAAAGATGTGTGATGTGAAAACATATATTCATAGCACCTATGTATCCAGCTGTCATAATTCCAAAGGATCAGAGAAAAACTTGAGAAAAAAAACTTCATGATTAAGGAAGATTATCTCAATTGGCAATTTACTTTCTCTATCACTGAAATACCACATATTCCCATAAGCTTATTAAGTTTGAACTATGGCTACTACTTAGAACCTAGTTTGCTTATCCATATCAATTCCAAGTTGATTTAAAGAGCACAATTCAAATGAGAGCAGCATACAAAACTGGAATTTTAAAATTTAAGAATTATTTATACTGTGGACATTAGGACTCTCTCTAAAACAAATGTGGATAATTATTAAGATATAAAAGGAGTTGCTTCCCTTTTAGCCCAGTAATTCAATTTTTTCTGTACATTCTCCAGAAAACTTGAGAACATGCCTAAAAGGGACATTTACAGGGATGTTCAATGGAACATTATAACACTGGAAAACTGTCACAAATAAGGAAAAATAACTGAGGTTAGGTACATATAATGGAATATATATACACATATGAAAAAGTATATATATTTAACATATTAATTGACTGTACCTTCACGATGCCCACCAGCCAATCAGGAGTATGCAAATTAACCCAACAAAGATGGGGGGTTAATTTGCATACACAGGACAGGGTGGGACATTTACAGTTAGCACCACCCCAGCCACTCTGGGCAGCGTGAGAAGGCAGAAAGGTGGCTCCGGCCAGAGTGAAGGCAGTGCAGGCAGCCAGGGGAACGAAGACCCATTCTTGCCTGAATCTTCATTTTTGCATTGGGCCACTAGTGTGTGTGTGTGTGTGTCTGTACATAACACACAAACACACACACACACACACACACACACACACACACACACAAAGCATAGTGGATCTGCAGAACATGTAAAGACTATCACTTGTGATAAAAAAAAACCCAACTATATCCTCATAGGTATATATGTCGTATAGATGCACAAAAAAGGTTTGCAAAGCCACATTCTAAAATGGTAATAGCAATTATCTCTAAGATTTTAAGATGTCTGTTGCTCAATGGAGGGGTGTGTGTTAATATTATTTGTAGTATTTACATTTCTTAAATAATAAGAATGAATTCATATTTTATGGCTGAAATGAATTTGGAAAAGGTAATGCCCAAAAAGTACTGTAAGAAACCAAACAGAGCAAAGGTATACCCACCTTGACACAGGAACCAACAGAAAAACCAACACATCCTCTTCCCCATTGGAAATTAGTAGAAAGCAATGGTGAGTCAAGAGCAGAATATTCTGGTCAAATTCACATCCAGGCGTGGCTGTTCAGCCGCTCTGCTTTACCGGAGGGAATTCTTATTGTCTTCTCTCTCTGGGATAGGTGTGTGACACTGTTTACCTGAGCACACACAAGGTGCTTACCTGCATTTTGGCAAATGGAGACACTGGAAAGATGCCACCCAAAGAGGGAGTAATGTAAATGCTTCCATGTAAAAGCAAACAACGGACAAAAATAAGCCCACTGCAGCTCTAGCCAGTTTTGCTTAGTGGATAGAGAATTGGCCATAGCACTAGAGGTCCCAGGATCAATTCTAATCAAGGGCACATACCTTGTGGCAGACCAGGAGTATGTGCAGGAGGCAACCAACCTATGTGAGAGAGTCACATTGATGTTTCTGTCTTTCCCTCCCCTTCCACTCTCTCGAAAAATCAATAAAATAAAAAAAAAATATCCTTGGGTGAGGATTAACAAACCAAACCAACCCACTGCAAATTCAACATCTGTATATTACATATGTTTTGTCATCTCATGCAATGAAAGCAGAATTGCTCATTCTAAAATATCAATTAAAAGGTGCTATTTACACACAAAATATTTACAATCTATATACCTGGGTGTTTCCTCTCCTATAGATATCTTTGCAACAACTGTCTTTCAGAATTGTTATGGTATATCTTTTATGGTATATGCCAGAGTCCCAAAATGATGACCTATAGATACTATGTGGCCTCCAGATATGATTTGTTTTGCCTTTACTATATTGTCCCCATAGTATTTTGAAAAGATCATTTCACATAAAAATCCAGATTTCCACTTTATCTTCATCTGGTAACACTGGGTCTACCTTGCTTATGGCAACCATTGGTTGGAGAAGAATTCTCATTGAGACAGGGCAAGCACTCTGTATCACCTCAAACCCTACCATGCCCCATTGCTCCCCAACACTGAGCTTGAATGTCAAGTTGACATTATCATTTTACTTCTGCTGCTGTTTTGCTTATACTAGTAGTAGAGTCAATTAGAAAATTGATACTTGTACTTTAGCTCTACCCAAAGTGGGAAAACTAAAAATATACAGATTGCCTAATGTTTCAAAGAAAATGGTAGAGAGGATATTTTCCCATAGAATGAAGAATATTCTTACATGTCTAATTTGCAAGCAAAGTATGCTTCTGATGAAGGAATATTACATGTTGTTATGAAATTATTGGCCAATTCTCTCAATTTTATCTTCCTGTCTATAGCAAGATTTGAATTTGTGATGTCCAGTTTATATATTTGTGGATATGCCCCCAACTGGAAGATACAGAGGCAGTGAAAAAGCGAACACAAGAGTTAGAGTTTTGTAAATTACATATGTATTTACCTATATTTAAATTTAACACATCATCAATTCTAAATAAGCTTGTTGAGCATCAAATGTACGTAACAGGTATCTAGGAGCTTGTATTTAAGAGTGGGAAGGGATGGGAAAGATAGACTAGATAGGTATATAAGTTACTACTCAACTAGAAAGGCAAATTAAGATCAAGGACAAATACAAGTAAAGCTCTGTAAGAACTGGAAGAGGGAGCAAGAGAAAAATCAGAAACAGCTTTTAGGGAGAAGGTATCATGAGAGCTGGGCCTTAATATAGTTGTCATTTCTAAAGGATAACAGAGAGGCAGTAAAACAGGAAGCTATAGGGAGCTGAGGAAACTGTACATGACACAGTACATGTGCAATATATGAACAGGATGCCATTTGTTGTGTTCCTTCATTGATAGAAATTAGGCAAGTATAGGGGGTTGCAGAGTGATGACAATACATGGAATTCACAATTTATAAGAGCAAAAGAGAACATGAATACCCATTAGTAGAGACCAAATATATTAAATTATGGTAAGAGCCAAAACCGGTTTGGCTCAGTGGATAGAGCACCGGCCAGCGGACTGAAAGATTCCGGGTTCGATTCCAGCAAGGGCATGTACCTCGGTTGCGGGCGCATCCCCGGTATGGGGTGTGCAAGAGGCAGCTGATAGATGACTCTCTCTCATCGATGTTTCTAACTCTCTATCTCTTTCCCTTCCTCTCTGTACAAAATCAATAAAATATATTTATTTTTTAATATATTTTTATTAAATTATTTTTGTACATATACCAATGCCCCCCCCCCCTGTACATACCCTCCCTCCTCAGTTTTGTGTCCATTGGTTGTACTTATATGCATGTATACAAGTCCTTCGGTTGATCTCTTATCTCCCCCAGATCTCCCCAACCTCCCCGCTATAATTTGACAGTCTGTTTGTTGCTTTACTGTCTCTATATCTATTTTTTGGTTCTTCAGTTTATAATGTTCTTTATCATCCATAAATAAGTGAGGTCATGTGGTGTCTCTCTTTCATTGACTGGCTTGTTTCATTCAGCATGATGTTCTCCAATTCCATCCAGGTTGCTGCAAACGAGGAGAATTTTTTTTTTATGGCAGCATAATATTCCATTGTGTAAATGTACCATAGTTTTTGGATCCAATCTGCTGATGGGCACCTAGGCTGTTTCCAAATCCTAGCTATTGTAAATTGTGCTGCTACGAACATAGGGGTGCATATATCCTTTCTGATTGATGTTTCTAGCTTCTTGGGATATATTCCTAGGAGTGGGATTACTGGGTCAAATGGGAGTTTCATTTTCAGTTTTTTGAGGAAGCTCCATACTGTTCTCCACAATGGTTGCACCAGTCTACATTCCCACCAGCAGTGCACAAGGGTTCCTTTTTCTCCGCAACCTTGCCAACACTTGTCGTTTGTTGATTTGTTGATGTTGGCCATTCTGACAGGTGTGAGATGGTACCGCATTGTTGTTTTGATTTGCATCTCTCCAATAAAATATATTTAAAAAATAAAAAATAAAATAAAATAAATTACGGTAAGAACATAATGTATTCTACAGCTATAGTAAAAGAGAATGGGATGGAATGCTACTGAGCAACAAAAAGGAATAATTAATACATATAACTTCAATGAATGTCAAGAAAATTACGCCAAGTGAATAAAGCCAAAAAGCTAACTCCAAAAGGTTACATACTATATGATTTCATTTATGTAACAGTCTTTAAATTATAAAATTACAAGAAATGGAGAACATACTACTGTAAGTCAGAGATGGGGGTGAAAGGTGGGGGGAAGATAGGGATAGACACACAAACCTACACGTGTAATGAAACTGTAGTGAAACACAAACACACTATATATATACACATACATACATATATATATACACATACATACACACACACACACACACACACACACACACACACACACATATATATATATATATATATATATATATATATATATATATATATATATATATTCCATGCCATAAAAGAATAGAAATACAGATGAAGCAATTGATGTAGAAAGGAAAAGAGGAGGGAAGAAATAAGAATGGTAATGTGATATATAATACATTATCTGAATGACCTTTAAGACCAACACACAAACAAAAAACTAACAAAAAACTGTGACAACCTGTTGCTTTTTAGTCCTAGTAGTAAGCCAGGCAGTAGACACCTATTATTACGAAAATACCTGCAAATCTGCATGGTTAGAAAAATATAATTCTTAACAAAAAGCTGAGTGGCCTCCAAAGCAAGTTAAGCTAGGTTGAACTTTTTAGTCAATCCAATTCAGAGTTCCAGATGCTTGGTCTCCAGATGAGATGGCACTTACTTTGGTTTGCCCAATCAACATTTAGAATTCTTTCACTAGGAAAATAAATCCATCTAGAAAATTTAAGATTTTATCTTTGTTAATGAACTTCTGACTTACTGATATCTGAATTAAGTTAAAACTTCTAGAAAATTATGTGAATCAAATAAGCATCAACAAACTATTGTATACTATTGATAGCTTTTGATCTTTGTATTCAGTCACAGCATATTTTAACCATGTCAACTTAACCCTAAATAAATGATTCCCAAAAGAAAAGTCTCTGCATCTCATTACCACGTTACTTGCACAGGGAGTTTGAAGTGAGACGATTTACATTTAGTCTAAAAGATCTGAAACATTAAAGATATCAGGAGCTTGCCTCCAAATCAGCCTATTTTGTATTAAGACACAAACCCCACAAAATTTTAAATAAACTTAAAAGGATTAAAATACAAATTTTAAAAACGGTATCAGTTTTCTCAGATAAGAAAAACAAGGCTAATAAAAAAAAGCACAGTAAAATGCTAGCAAACAAATAAATCCCACGTTTGGTTCTCTATATTTCAAGAATATCTCTTAATAAATTAAAAATTCTTGTGCTGGTTGATCCTCCATGTCCAGATGGCAGCCTGGCTGGGTCCATCCCCCCTCCCAACTCCTTCAATTCTGATTTCTCTACCTCTGTAATGAGTCCCGTTCATTACTGGGGAATAAACTTTACTTTAAAACTCAAAAAAAACAAAAAAACTTGTGCTATCAAGGCATTTTTTACCTACACCAAATTTCTCCGAAATATTTTTGGACTTTTTATTCTATTCTGCTTCTAGTGAATTTCTTAACAGTCTCATATAGTCAAGAATTTCTTAAGTCTCATCTGGGACTAGACACATTAAATATTAAGTGACAGTTTCTGTTTCATTCCTTTCGGTGCCTAATATTTCTTCATTAATCTCCTTTCAGTGAAATTTTTTGCTATACCAGTATCTTAAAGTAGGCAACACTCTATGTTCATTCCCTAAGGCTATTTTACTTATTTGTTTGTTTTTTAATATATTTTGATTGCTTTCAGAGAAGAAGTGTGTGGAAGGAACATCAATGATGAGAATCATCGATCTGTTACCTCTTGCATGCCCCACACTAGGATAGAGCTTGCAACCAGGGCATGTGCCCTGACCAGGAATCAAACTGTGACTCCTGGTTCATAGGTTGACATTCAACCCCTGAAATACAGATGAAGCAATTGATAGAATTTTTGAGCGCCTGCTGGGCCCTAAGGCCATTTTAATCCATATCTTCCAAAAGTTGGCAGAGACTATTTCTGATTCTGTTCACTCTTCCCCAGCCCCTCTTGACATAAGATCACAGACAGCAAAAACATGTTGAATTTAAAGTGCTTCATGGGTGAGTACCACTTCTGATTTCAGTGGCATTCTGAACACTGCCAGTCAAAATATTAAAAGGTTCCGGCGAATGAAAGTAAAACATTCTCTGTTAAGAACATATATGCCTCTGTTTTCTTCTGAACCAGAGAACACTTTTTGTGGTCTTTTTACAAACAATTCTACTGGTTACCTTGTGATGTACCCTCATGCAACACAATAAAGGCGGCTGAGAAAGATCAGTACACACAAATGTGTTGTTGGGCTGGGACCGGTTTGGCTCAGTGGATAGAGCATCGGCCTGGGGACTGAAAGGTCCCAGGTTCGATTCCGGTCAAGGGCATGTACCTTGGTTGCGGGCACGTCCTCAGTGGGGGGTGTGCAAGAGGCAGCTGATCGATGATTCTCTCTCATCGATGTTTCTGGCTCTCTGTCCCTCTCTCTTCCTCTCTGTAAAACATCAATAAAATATATTAAAAAACAAACAAACAAAAAAACGTGTTGTTGGCCAAAAGCAACCTAAGTAGCTGGTTAAACATTACCAACAGTGGGAGGGTTTTTTGTTTTGTCACTTTTTTTTTTTGGGGGGGGGGAGGCTATTTAGTGTAGCAAATTGTACATTCAATATTGACTTGTTAATGAACTTAACGCCTTTTACATGTAAACATTCAGAATTTCAGGGAGGATAAAAGTACAGAAAGTTGTCAAGGAGTTCCCACTGAATTAATCTCCAGTACTTTAATTTCAAGTTCTTGAATCCAAAGTGATACTATTCAAATACTAATAAATATTATCTCTATACACACAGTATTTAATGTAGGTCATAAAACGAAGAGGTTTTTGTCTGTAGTCCAAAAGTGAACATTTAAAAATATTCAAGCCCTTTTGTGAACCCGTTTATGACTTGCTGAGTTGGATTACAAAGCAGGAATGGTGTTTGAGGAAGAGGCTCTTATGTGCCTCCTCTCATCTAGAAAATGACATCTTTTTCTTTGCAGAATGAAAAGGGAAAAAGATCTTCCTGTTTTTATATGGGAATGGCATTTGGTTGTTAAGTGTGCGTGTTCTAGGTTCCTCCTGGTACTATCCACAAGAGAGGAGTCTTTGCCGAAGGCCCCGCTTCTTAATCACGAGCAATCAATCTGGCAGGAACCTAAAAACCTGACAGGCTTCAAGGCTGCCTGCCAGAGGGCTCTGCACCTCCACACTCCTTCCCTGCAACTCTGATTAAAAAATCAACAATTCAAGTTCAGCAGTTAAGGTAATAGGCTCCTGAGTTCATGGAGTACATCAGTGCTGGCCACCAGGTGTCAAAGTCAGGGCAAGGAAAATAAAAACATAACAGCATCAAGGGAGAGAGTAAAAGGAGGGAGGGCAGGAAAGAGGGATGGATAAAGAGAGGATCAGAAACTAAAATAATAAAACATCATGTGACAGGACAGATGTACTCCAGGGAACAAGTGAATATTTAAAACCAGCAATAAAACAAAGGTGAGTGTTTTGAAAATCACTGAGCCTTGTATTCCAGCATGCACCATGGAATAACTGAGCTATTTAATATTCAGTGGGGATGAGGTTTGGGGATGTTTGGCTAGCATGTAATTGGAACACACCATATTAAAAAAGCAATAAACATAAAATTAAGAAAACAAGAAAAGGGGCACATGCTGTATAGCCCATGAATCTCATTGGCTTTATCATGAAAGTTTATTGTTTTTAATCCTAGTACAATCAGCTACCAGTTACATACAGTAAAAAATAAAAACAGCCACAAAGCAACGATGATAGATAGTCCGTGACATTGTACAGTGGAGAAAATATTTTCTGTCGGAATCCTCCAGCAGAACCTCACCTGCTTCCAGCAGTTAAGCTATCACTCCCACCCTCCCCAATAGTTTTTAAAAATTAACATCTTGCTTAGGCACAGCAAGATCCCAATATCTCTTGGGGACACTGAAGAACTTTAAAAAACTAAGGTGGTAGATATAAAACAAAAACTGAACCGTGGAAACAAGGTGACACGCCATGAAGCTCCAGGAAGCCTTGGCTTCAGATCACCTCAAAGCGAACCATCTGGAAGGAAAAGAAAAGACTGTCAGCCAGGGAAATTCAGTACCTTAGCATTTCAGTGCTCCACTCCTTCACAAATCTACAGAAGGCATACTTCCTTTTAGAATAGTGTTTTATAAATGTAGGTGGGATATACTTACTCAATACAGAAGCATTTTTAACAAAGCATGCCGTCTACTTTATCTCAAACCCTTTATCAACCACACAGCAGGACTTGTATGACTATGTATCCTTACCTTAAAGGAACAATGACTTCGTTCGAAAAACAAAGTCTCATATATATTTGGTTCGATTGAGGGCTTTTTCAGCCAGGTGACCACTTTCATCTGTGATCTTCTCCCAATCAGTCTGTCCGACCACAAAACCTATGGCCCTTTTCCTATCTGCGTCCTTCTTTTCCTCCAGGTCTGCCCATCTCACCTGGAAAGAACATAGCATTAGGTTGGGCTTTAGGAAAAATAAACATGCAAAAGGCCTTCCCCCTCTCTGAATATTTTAAGATAGAGGACAACTAACATGAAGCCAGTTTTAAAAATTAGAAATTAACTAGATGAATCGGAGAAAGGCAAATTCTTAAGTTACGGAAAGAGCTCTCTAGTTAACCACCAAGTCCTAACCACTGCAACTCCCAAACAGTTCAGCTTTTAGCTCAGTCCTGCTCCTTCCAACTCCTATAACTCATTTACTGACCTGTTTTTGTTTGTTTGTTTGTTTGTTTGTTTAACCTAAAGTAAGCACTAACCTGCATTCTCAATCCCTCAATCTCACTCTCCTTAAAAGACACAGTTGTGACTCTCATCTGCTTTGAATCCTTCCCCTACAGAATAAAATCAGGTTCTCTGAAGCTAGTTCTGTCTGCTCTTCTGCGGCATCTCTGGGCAGTGCCTACAGAATAATGACGTTCAGCTCGAAATAGCTTCTTAAATGTCAGTGTCCCTCCTTGTTTTCCTAGAGGTACTGTTATTGAGATTTACAGTCTCAATTTTTTGGCCATTTATCTTAACTATTAACAGAAAAATGTTAACACTGAAAATGTGGAGGTACATATATTTCATCCATGTCACTAAAAATATTTCTAAAATGAGTGAGTTCAGCAAATAAAACAAGGGATATGTTCACCTTTCACAGTCATCAAAGAAACAAACTGAAAGTCCACTTGAGCTACCATTTTATACCCAATTAAGCAAGAGAAACTTTAAAAAAATAAATTACATTTTAAAACCTTACCATTTTGGTAAAATTCGAATGTGATCAATTCTACTAAATGATCTTTTCTTATAGTGGAAATTAATCCCAGGAACCTGTCTGGTATTTGTAAAAAGCTGAGTTTATAGAAATCAAGAGAGCACAGGAAAGGAATGAACAATGAATTCTGTATTCCTTGCTACCTGTCAGATCTCCCGGTGCTCTGATGTTGATTTTGATGAGTGGGTTGAGAGTTAAAATTATTAAAAAACAAACAAACACAAAAAAACAAACTATTTGAAATGAGGGTGTGAGGCAGGGGTGGAGTACAAGTGGAGCCATTTTAAAGAAAAATAGAGGCCGAAACCGGTTTGGCTTAGTGGATAGAGCGTCGGCCGGTGGACTGAAGGGTCCCAGGTTCGATTCTGGTCAAGAGCATGTACCTTGGTTGTGGGCACATCCCCAGTGGGGGTTGTGCAAGAGGCAGCTGATCAATGATTCTCTCTCATCGATGTTTCTAACTCTCTATCTCTCTCTCTTCCTCTCTGTAAAAATGTCAATAAAATATATTTTAAAAAAAAAAAGAAAAATAGAACAAAAACTTCTCATTTGAGATTATTTGTTACCAGAACTATACCAAATTATCATTCCCAAGGAGAGTTATTTTTATTCTGTTGCCCCAACCTTAAAAGTGTTGTAAGAGGTGTCAATATAAGTAGTTCCTCGGTGGAGCTGAGCACATAAAGGCCACTAATCAGATCTCCCTTCCCGAACTCCTCAAGCTACATAAACAAAGGGGGAGGGGGCCAGGGGTTAGGGACTGTAAAGTATGCGTAAGAGCTTTGAAACCTGGAGTTCTCTGTAATGGCATCTACCATAATGAAGTTTTATTTTCTTACAGTAAGTGTTCTTTCACTAGTAGTGTACTGAGGAAATTCATAAAAAAGCAATGATGTATAAAGAAATGATACACAACCTTATTCTTAAGAAAAGTAAAATGAGATACCTTATTAGATTGTGAAAAGTTTGATAACAGCACTGTGGGGGCAAGTATGGAAAAATATGCATTTACTGCTGAAACCGGTGTGGTTCAGTGGATAGAGCGTCGGCCTGCGGACTCAAGCGTCCTGGGTTTGATTCCGGTAAAGGGCATATACCTCGGTTGCAGGCACATCCCCAGTTAGGGAGTGTGCAGGAGGCAGCTGATTGACATTCCTCTCTCATTGATGTTTCTAACTCTCTATCCCTCTCACTTCCTCTCTTAAAAAAATCAATAAAATATTTTTTAAAAAATATCCTACAATTCTATCACCCAAATTTTGGGGTGGGGGGTGGGGGGGAAATGCACTTACTGACAAGAGGGTTTTAAATAGATGCAACCTTTCTGGAAAACAATCTCACAATAACTGTCAGAAATGATAAATCATATTCTATGAGCTTGCAACTTTAGTGCTAAAAATCTAGCGAAATACTATTAAAGAGACGCCATGACTTTCATCATAGTATTTATATTAACAATAAAATGAAAACAGCCTAAGTATCTACCAACAAGGTACTGGAAAAATGACTGACTGTACAACCAAATATGGCACGCAAGGAAGCCATTTGAGTAGGTATTTATATAGAATGATGGACAGATTCACTGAAAAAGGCTTATGCAGATTATATATATATATATGCCAAACAACACCAGAATTGGTCACTATGACTTGCACTGTGGTGGCCAACCAGCCCAATTGGGGTCCCAATCAAGCATCCCCCCCAATCACCTATGGCCCCTCCCTTAGCTGGCCAACCTCTCATGTCTCCACCCCAGCCGGTCCAGCACCCACCCATTCACAAATTTGTGCACCGGGCCTCTAGGATATAATATGACCCCTTTTGCTTTGTTATTTTTGTTTTGAAGGATATAAACAAATGTCACTTTTACCGAATTTGATATCTATGTGGAAGACTTATCCAATTTAATTTCTCTGCTCCCTTTTATAACAAACCTTCTTCAAAAAAGCTGTCTAGCCGAAACCGGTTTGGCTCAGTGGATAGAGCGTCGGCCTGTGGACTGAAGGGTCCCGGGTTCATGTACCTTGGTTGCAGGCACATCCCCATTGGGGGTGTGCAAGAGGCAGCTGACCGATGATTCTCTCTCATTGATGTTTCTAGCTATCTATCCCTCTCTCTTCCTCTGTAAAAAATCAATAAAATATATTTTTTAAAAAAAAGCTGTCTAGCCTGGCCGGGTCACGATTCCATTCCCATTCAGAGCACCTGCCTGGGGTTGTGGGCTCCATCCCCGATGGGGACATGCAGGAGGAAGCTGAGCAATGATTCTCTCTCATCACTGATGTTTCTCTCTTTCTCTTTATCTCTCTTTCTCTCTCTCTCTCTCCCTCCCTCCCTCTCCCCCCCTCTTCCTCTTTGAAATCAATAAAAATATATACATAAAAAAATTTGTCTACATTTGCTGTCTGTACTTCATTTCCTATTCCTTCTTCAATCTGCTCCAAACTGGCTTCTGTCCTTCAACTTTCAAAGAAAATTTGACTGATTATTGATCAATCATAAGTGATCTCCATGTGCCAATTCAATAGCTATTTCTCTGTTCCCAATGTACCTTTCTTTATATCATTTAATGATGGACTACTCTTTATTTCTTGAAACATTTACCTCTACTTGAAACTTCCAAATTTTGGAGTCCTGATTCCTATTATCATTTCTAACTTAATTGGTCCCTCACTGAATTTACTTATAATTGTTGACTCAAACTTATGGCTCTTCCAGTTTTTCTCCAATTCAGTAAATGGCACCACATACATGAAGTGCTTATGACCAGAACCAGAAGAGCCACCCTGATTCTACCCACTACTGGACTCTCTACAGCTAATCCATAATAAGTCTATAAATTCTCTTTAACACTCTTCTCTGAACCTGGCTCTTTTGCTCCATGACAAAAAAGGCACAAGGGGCCATGCCAAAGCCCTTTAATGTTGATAACATGCTAGTCACTTCTGTTCTCCATTTTTAAGTTACTTGTACATTTTGAGCCGATAATTTGTAAAATCTGACTCATTTTTCTGACGTGTGATATGACATAGTATAAATTACATTGCTATAAAAAAAAAAATAGCATTCAGCCCTGGACAGTTTAGCTCAGTGGACAGAACATCGGCCTGCGGACCCAAGGGTCCCAGGTTTGATTCCAGTCAAGGGCACATGCCTGGGCTTTGGGCTTGGTCCAATGTGCAAGAAGCAGCCAATCAATGGTTCTCTCTCATCATTGATGTTTCTCTCTCTCTCGCTTTCCTCTCTCTTCCTCTCTGAAATCAATAAATATATATTAAAACAAAAATATCATCCATGTGGGTACCTGTTTATGACTTTCAAAAACCAGATGCCCAAAAGGACCCTCATCTGTTAGCAGTTAGTGACAAAGTCTCTTACCCTCTTCTTCCCAGGCTCAGAAGCACGCGTATCATAATCATCAGGGAGCTGCAGATAATCCTCCATTCTGCTGGCAATTGCCTCCCAGTCACGTTTCCTTTT
The DNA here is from genome assembly GCF_014108245.1 of Pipistrellus kuhlii. Lineage (NCBI taxonomy): Eukaryota > Metazoa > Chordata > Mammalia > Chiroptera > Vespertilionidae > Pipistrellus > Pipistrellus kuhlii. The sequence continues at coordinate 11,880,986 of NW_023425404.1, forward strand.
AGTACCAGTTCTCAAGCCATCCAACTTGTCTGAGGGACAAACACAGAGCCGCAGCATTAAGGAAGAGTGAGAATTGGCGCATGACACACAAACAAGGGAAAAGAAGGCTGGAACACGGTCAGAGGGCACATCCACATTTCTGAGAGCAGCATTATTGAAGATCCAAACTATCTTCGCAGCTGAGGTAATACCAAGTTCTACGCAATTTCATTATTTATTTGATGTCTATACTGGCAGACATTACATGATGTTAATTTAAGTAACAAATATGGGCAGAGCAAGAAAGGCAGTTATCTCATGGCCTCTTTGTCCTCCATGCTGCCCTCCACCCCAACACAACACTTCAGTTCTAATGTTCTCAAGGAAAACGCAAAGTTGGATTAAAATGAATAACTTCTTCCATTCTTTCTTTCTTTAACACAGTATTCATACCACCCATTTGATCTGCAATCATGTTTGATACTGTATCATATGAAAAGCAGTACCTAAAACTTAATGAGCCAAGCTAAACTTTAAAAAGTTTTAGATGAACAGTTTCTTATGATTTTGACCTCTGTGAGAAGATTCACTATGAGTAATTGTTTCTGAGTAAATAGACTGCACTGATCACCACTTTCTTTGGTTACACCATGTAGTACTGTTGGCCTTTTGAGCCTAAGAGCTAGTCAGCCAAATTGACCAGATCTGAATTTTCTTTCTGAATTTTTTTCAAAGCCCTCAAAGTGTAATTAATGAATTAAATGATAGGGATTGCTGATTCAGAAATTATGAGATACAAATGTAGGGGTCTTTAAGAAGAACACACGATGAAAATGTGTAGTCTTTTGTTTGTGTGTATGATCTTTTTTATTGGTTAATACTAATTCTGATTCTACATGTGAAATATTATGAGTTATATATTTTAGTTACGTTGAAGCACTAAACTTTTGAATCATTTATACCGTGTTTCCCCGAAAATAAGACATCTTCCGAAAATAAGACCTACTTACAGGTTTCCTTCTGAGTGAAATATAAGGCATCCCTCTGAAAATAAGCCCCACCCCCCACCCCCCAGGCTAAACATGAGAAATTGGGTCCACTGATTCTGAAAGAAATGGAGTCACAAGAAATTCACCAGGAAATTCAGGAATTGGATTGTTATGATGTTCCAGAAGATGATGACATGATTGTCATTGAATAAATGAGTAAATTCTTGATACTGTAGGATTCAGTTTGTCTGGTTTGTGTTGACAACTACCGTACTACCGTACCATATACAGGTAATAAATTTCCTTTATTTTCATTTAATAATAAATGTGTACCGTATTCTTCTTCATGGAAAAATAAGACATCCCCTGAAAATAAGACCTAGCGCATCTTTGGGAGCAAAAATTAATATAAGACACTGTCTTATTTTCGGGGAAACAGGGTAGTTATATAAACACACTATTTCTAAGCAGGTCAATAAAGGAAAACTTGAATACTTCAGGACACTCAATATTTACACTTCATTAGACTCCATAAAGGTGCAGAGTGTATATAATAGAAAGCTGTTAGGCACCAAGTTGGAGAGTACTTGATATAAAAAGTACAATGGAAGCAGTGGCAGAAGAGAGGGTGAGTTTATGCTTCAAATGTAAAAGTTTCACACACAACTAACCGAACCATACCATACAGGCTAAAAAAACAAGTAAGATTTTGCATACTTGGCAAAACTTTATTTCCTAATATCTCCCCCTTAAAAGTAATAGTATTTAAAAAACCAGCAAGGCAAACTACAACACTTTACAAAACTCAGGAAATTTTATCATATCACTTTGGAAATTTTTTTACATGGATGAGTTAAACAGAAAGTTTCTTAACCTCTGTAAATCACATGCTGTACCAAATGGCTCTATCTACATGTATATGACAGGCCATATTATACAGGATCTTAAAGAAGTGATTCTTGCCGAAACCGGTTTGGCTCAGTGGTGGAGCGTCGGTCTGCAGACTGAGGGGTCCCGGGTTGAATTCTGGTCAAGGGCATGTACAATACATTGATTGCGGGCACATCCCCAGTGGGGGGTGTGCAGGAGGCGGCTGGTTGATGTTTCTCTCTCATTGACGTTTCTAGCTCTCTATCTCTCTCCCTTCCTCTCTGTAAAAAATCAATAAAATATATATTTTAAAAAGAAAAAAAAAAGAAGTGACCCTTTGCTGAAACCGGTTTGGCTCAGTGGATAGAGCGTTGGCCTGAGGACTGAAAGGTCCCAGGTTCGATTCCGGGCAAGGGCATGTACCTTGGTTGCGGGCACATACATCCCCAGTAGGGGGTGTGCAAGAGGCAGCTGATCGATGATTCTTTTTCATCGATGTTTCTAACTCTCTATCCCTCTCTCTTCCTCTCTTTAAAAAATCAATAAAATATATATTAAAAAAAAAAGTGACCCTTTGATTGTACAGGGACATAGTATTAGAAAACCAATGAAGTCCCACAAACCATAAAAACTGTTCTCAGTTTAACAGTGTAGAATATAACCAGAAGAGTAGGAAGCTCTCATACACTTTTATTAAATAACTTCAAACGATTTCCAAACATGATAAGATCACCTATGTATGACATTAATGTACTTCAAAGGGAAGTTTCTCATATCAATACCAAGAATAAGCATGGCCAAGCAGCAATGCAGAAGCACAGTGTGAAAACTGCAAGAACGTTTTCTCTTCCACCGTGACAGGCGTTACAGACCAGGCCTTCTCCATTTGCAACATGGAAGTTCAGAATATGTAATCTAGTCTGAACACCCTTGTTTGTCATGTTTAATTTGAAATCTGACCGTGCACATGTTTAAAGTTTCTTTCTTGGGCTGAAGAAAAGTTCATATCTCTTCCACATGGCTTCCTGGAAACCCGAACACACATGTATGGCATAAGGTGAGGGAGAGGAATCTGGGGTATGTTACAGAAGACAACTGGTGACCAATACACTCATACGTATGGTTTTCAGAGATTTGAATTTCTAAAGATGAAGTTTAATATGAAGATGAAAGTTTAAATATCCAACTTGACTGGTCCCAGAATCTTACCACGTTTTCAAGACAGTATATATTATTGTAGAGCAAAAAAAGTTTTTAGAAATGCCTATGTATTTTCCAAATAAATGATGCTTCCGAACACTTGTTTATAGTGAACCATACAAGGGTTATGTGCTTATACAAATCATAACTGCATTCCAATTGTGAAGAGATGAAACTGCCTAACACATAGAAGGCTAATACACAATAACTCATAAACAGAGACAAATGACAGAGATGAGAAAAGCAAAAGGACTTGATATGCAGAAACCTAAATCATGTCATTGGAACTTAAGTAGCTTCCAGGCTAAATTCCAGCATCTGATGTGCATTAGGGTGCCTGGGTCTCAGATGCAAAGGAGTCAGGTGTGACTGAAGAGGGGACACAGTTTTCAACAACTTTTTGATACTCAGGCCATATGTAATGCAGGCCAGCTCTGAATGTTTCCAAAATTATACCACTTCTAATCTGAAACACTCAAACAGAGGCTGTACTGTATACTGTACTTAATGAACACAGATCAAGAGTCTGCAATAAGATTTAACACACTCCTTGAAAGATTACAGATGAGTATTTTCTCATTGGCAGACTCATTTGTGAATCAAAATCCCTCACAAATTCAGCTCTTCTGGCTCAATGCGACGCTGCTAAAGCTTACTGTATCCATCCAGCTTAATCAAGTTACCAAGAGTAACATAAGAATGATGGTAAAGTACTAAAAAGAAAAGAATTGTACTGGTAATCAAGTTTACTGAATTTGGTATGGTAAGAAAGGCAACATAAATAGGCTAATTCTCAGATAAAGATCTTCATATTTTAGAGAAGACTGCTCTTTCCAGTTGGTCCCATGGGCCAATCTTAAAGAAGCAAGCACTCTCAAGAACGCTCACACTCAATTTGTCTTCCTCCACAGGTAGATCATGTCTCAAGATAACAAAGAGGTGCATAAAGCAAGTCATTACATGAAACATCAATGTCACTCTTATTAAAAGTAAATAAAAACCCAATTGCAAACATGTTAGAATTCATTTTCTAGATTCATTACTAGATCTTCAGTGGCTTTAATTGAAATGGTTTATTTAACAAATCCATTTCTGGAATTCACTATGTAACATTTTGTCTTTAAAATGTACTGAATTTGTATAAAATGTATTTTCTGAGAAGCAAATGGTAGACAGGCCAGAATTTTCCCCAGAAATCAATACCAATATTAATAGCATATTTTCTTTTTTTTTTTAAATAGATTTTTATTGATTTCAGAGAGGAAGAGAGAGAGAAAGAGAATTAGAAACATCAATGATGACAGTGAATAATTGATCTGCTGCCTTCTGCATGGCCCCCACTGGGAACCAAGCCTGCAACCTGGGCATGTGTCCTCACCAGGAAACAATATGGAATCAAACCATGACCTCCCAGTTCATAGGTCGATGTTCAACCACTGAGCCACACACAAACTGGGCAACAGCATATTTTCTTGAATCATTACTACTAAATTCCATTTTCCTTTCTCTTTAAAAATTAGGAAGGAAAACAGAAAATGGATGAGCTCAAGTTTAAGGCCTCTGGTTACATGCCTATTTGAAATATTTATCACTTTTACAATCCCTTTGTCTCTTTATGACTTTTCTTTGCCCTCAAATATAAACACTATTTTAGAGAACCAAAAAAGAGGGACATGATGTTTATAGTCTTACAGGTTATCCTAAAAACACAGAACTTCCAATATTCTTAATCTAATGTCAAAATAAGAATATCTAAAGCAGCCGAAACAGGCTTGGCTCACTGGTAGAGCGTCGGTCTGCGGACTGAAGGGTCCCGGGTTCGATTCAGGTCAAGGGCATGTACTTTGGTTGCGGGCACATCCCCAGTAGAGGGTGTGCAAGAGGCAGCTGGTCGATGTTTCTCTCTCATCGACGTTTCTAGCTCTCTATATCTCTCCCTTCCTCTCTGTAAAAAATCAATAAAATATATTTTTTAAAAAGAATATCTAAAGCATTATTATTATTAAAAATAAGATGTGGTTATTATTTTCCTACGTATTTAATTGCATTTAAAACTTACAAATGCTTTAAAAGTTTATAAAAGGAGATAGTTATTGTTAAGATTTCCCACAGAGGGAAGACTATTGAAAGAATAAGTCAGTAACCATGTACAATTTTCACATGACATATATTAGGAAAAATTCTAGACTTTATACCAAGTAACTATCCCAATAATACAGTAATACTACAGTTTATGGAATTATCTTTTGACATAGGATCTGGTCAACATCAATTGCAAATGTCATCAGTTGGGCAAAATAAAAGGTATAGCCTATGAGATTGTATGTAAAATGTACACCCTCTTATGTCAGAAACACAATCTGCCCCAAACAGTGAAGCAGCTAAATGACTCAAATTTATCCTATGATTTTATGATCTTTAGATGGTTATTTTAGTTCTGCAATAATAGTATGATAACCAGGAAGAGAAACATGACCGACAACCATACTTCATACATTGAGAAAAGGTCAATCTTCTCAAAAAGTCCTTATCACACTTTCTTATTTATTGTCATATCTTAATCTACATGTTAAATGATTCTCTTTAAGTAAGGTAAAAATAAAAACAAAGAACCCTGAAAAAATGTTTTGAAATAGTGGAGGAAAATCCAGTGGATATGCATGATTTTCTATTGGCAGATAACTTCACACTAAGCAACTCCAATTTTTGATTTAGATAATCATTTTAACCAGTTAAACCTTGTAATCTAGCACTAAAGGCAAGTTGAAGGAAAATGTAAGTGGAATCTTATAAGGTAGGCTCTTCAAAGACCTAAATTGTGTCTACCGCTCCCCACCTAGAAACTCCAATTTATTATACAAGGAAAATAACTGCCCTTTAATTAATTAATTTGTAAGCTTCACTATTTATTCTTACTATTATTATTACACAAAGTATTCACAATCTGGTTCAACGTTGGACTGCAGTCAAATACTCTTTTGGAAAAGCAGAAATCTCATTGGCACTAACATTTCTGATTAATCTTAAAGAATGAATTTCAGAAGTGACAGTATTTTATTACTAAATTTATTACATATCTCCATTTACTCTAAAACTTTAAGTCACATGTGTCAAACACAAGGCCCGCGGGCCAAATCCATCCCGCCAGGCCTTGCAATGTGGCCCGCACTGCGCTGTCATCACTGCACTCCGCTGCGTTTCCATCACAATGACAGTTTATGACTGTTCAGTAAACCATTCGGCCCGCGATTTAGGCTGGATTTTAGATTTTGGCCCCTTCTCTGATTGAGTTCGACACCCCTACTAAGTGATATAGAAGGTAGTTCCTTTAAAATGCTCTTCTTTCACTCTGTCACAAGATATAACTAGTTAAACTAGTTATGAAAACTAGCAAAAACAGTCTGGGGATGTAGGTAGGCCAAAAGCTTGGTTTAAGCAGAACTTTTGGGGAATCTGTTCTTCTTATAGCAGAAAGATCTATGATCATTACCATCAGGTATCACATATAAAAACAGGAAAAAGGAAATACCCACCTAGCTTTGCCTCAGATGTGTCCATCTCCCATTTGCTTTTCGGAATGTAACCCTAAATTGTACACAGAGAGAAGCTCGAAGGGTTAGAAAGAGACACATACATGCATATCACTTTTGAACTGGAAAAGCATTAAAATTGGGAATGGATTCAGCTTCCACTCACTAGTTATAAAAATATCTTTAGGGAAAACACAATCTCATTATCTTTGAAGAAACTGAATTTCCAAATTCATAAATCTGCAGTGCCCAGATTTCAGAGTAGTCACTTCAAAATAGTATCATGAAGGCGCTTAGAGGCAGCTACAGTTCAGGACATACAACTGTAGTCTGAACAACAGCTGTATAGTAAATAAGGTGAGGATATATGTGCTAAAATTACATCATTCAGAGTAGCAGAAGATTTCTAATACTACTTAGGTTATTTTCTCAATTCAACTGTTATTCTCAAGTGATAGTAGGCATGAGGTCCAGAGTGTTTTTCAAGATAGTTACTTTATAGTCCAGCATAATTTTAAACATTCAAGAGAAAAGAGAAAACTTGGTATCACTGAACACAACTTTGAAGTTCAACTTCATTTTTAAACGACTCCATCCACTTAGCAGATCTTACAAAGGTTAATTTTACTGAATCAACTTCAAAGCATTTCTTTTTTGTAATCTGGAATCTGATGATTATTTCTGATGTCTTCTAAAATTACATTTTCCTATTACATGAAAGACCAGAAATTTTCACAGGCAATTTATGTCTTACTTAATAAATTATGGGTAGTTTATTTCAAACAAAGTCCCATAAGATTTTCAAATTTCCCAATGTACCTATTTAACTATGAAGTAATCCTTTCAGTTTATAACCTGGCAGGTAAATGTATGCTTTTTTCATGTAATTTACCATGACTCCCCTTTTCCTTTATTTGGACTCTGTTCTCTGTTAGACCCTAACATACAGAACTTAATACTAGGACTTATAATAATACAGAACAGATTCAACAAAGGTGTCAGCATCATCTTTCAAGAATCAATATATATCTCTTGACTATTGGAAATGTTCAATTTCATAATATAGACTGACACACAGGTAAGTTGCAAAGTATGTTGAACATTTTATGACAGTAATATCTGTGTAAGAGTTTAATAGAGCATCAATCATTCTTCCAGGAAACCTATAGGTCTTATACATTGCTAGTATTTAAGCCAAATCAATAATTCAATTTCAACTCATTAGGCAGTATTTCAGTTTATAAATTATATCATCTTTTTCAAATACATTTTAAGAACAAACCAAGACAAAACTATGCTAAAGGGATGGTGTTAGAAGTTAATTAAGTATTGATGAAATTTGTACAAGTTATACCTCAAAAGTCATCTGAAAACCTTAAGTATCATTACAATAATTATAAATTCTGAGTCACATCAACTAGATTCACTAAAGCACTAATGAAGGCAAAATATCAAACCAATGATCTTTCTTACCCGCCCCAAATTTCTCTTAAACAAGAAAAGTTTGGCTTTCACCCAGCTATTATAATAAGTAGAGAGTACAAAATGCAAAGTTTATTGAAAATTTCAGTAAAATAGTCTGAATGATATGAGATTTGCTTTTAATCCTCTGGTTAAAATTCACCAAGAATCTTTTACTTTTGAAATAAAACCCAATAATAGAAAATCTAGACTCTGCCTTTTTGAATGGGTTAAGAGAAGTTTTATAACAAAGATAAGCAAAATAAGAATATTAGTATCTTTTACTCTTGGAATAAAACCCAATAGTAGAAGATCTGAAATATGCATTTTTGAGTGGGCTAAGTTTTATAACAAAGATAAGCAAAACAAATATATTAATTTCTCCCTGCTGGAACCACACCCTGTTCTTAAAACATCTTCTCACTGCTTAAAATGTTAAGCCACTTGGAAATAAAAGAGGTAGTCAAGCAGGGTAGAGTCCTAAGGCTTCCTTGCCAGTTTTCTGATATAAAAATGTAGTATTACAATATGTTTTATTTTTAAAAATCAAAAGTTCTGTTTTCACCTATACCTAAGCAAATCAGATGTTATGAATCAAGTCCTGAACTGAATCTCCACAAAAGAAAAATGGACCTTCAGAAAACTAACATTACAGACTTCTCACACAATCACTTGCTAGTACACACGCTGCAAGTAGCTTATGAGGTCAATAGCCGTATTCCAGGACAGCGTGGACTTTTAAGTGAGTTTCCTGCTTACATTTTAGCTCATATATGCCAGAATACAACCTAATTAAGAAAAATACTTTATTTAAAGAAAAGAAAAACTGAGACTCAAATGCCATTAACTTTAAAACTTATTTTTTAATCCACATATAAAATCTAGGAATGCAGAGGCACCATCTTTATATAAACACACAGTTTCTATCCAGAATCCCCATATCAGACATGGGTTTAATAGGACCACTCCTTAAAGAGCCTGTATTCTCTGGGAGGTAGGAATCATGGATCTTGCTTTGTATATTTTCAGAAGAATATGAGAAGCAGTTTTAGCAAGGGTTGAAATATTAAGTAAACCAAATAATACCTTGAATTTAAAAAGCAACACTATTTTAAGGCATCACTAATCTCTGTACCTCATTTACCAAACACAGAAAAGTAACATAATTCTATAGTTCACATATCATGATGACAGAGTAAGGCAAACATCTCTAAGACATATGATCAAAAACATTTACAGGAGATACAGGTACTTTGAATTCACACTATGCAAGCCTCGAATCAGCCTAAGCAAAATGCATTGCCTACACAGTCAAATAATTTTCCCCATCACTTAACAGAATAAAATGCAGAAGGACAAATCTAGAAGTCTATGGCAACCCTTTGCCTCCTCCTTCAATAAGTTTTCTGCCTCAGTTGACAGAAACTCAATAATTTTGAGATCTTACAGCAAAGAAGAGACCATTATGCATATGAGGTAGGCTGTACCAGATATCTGCTGAAGTGCAAGAATACCCTTTGATCTGTAATTGGTTTTCTTAAAACGTATACTCCCCTAAAGCCACCCACAAATAGATGAATAAATACAAGGTAAGTTTCTTAGCATTTTTAAAATTTTCTTGTAATACATAGTAGAGGGTTCTTTTGATCAGGAGAAAAATAAAAAATATCCAGAAGTCTCCTTAAAGATGATTATGGAAACTTCTACCTCTAAGGTGCACATCAACAGTAATAATCTGACCATCGATCTGAATTTAAACACCTAAGAATTTTAATAAAAAGACACTTTGTTCAAAGTGGTTGGTCTGTCTCCTACCAGTTCGTTTTCCTCTTCCTCTGTATCTTTCTTTTCTTCCTTCTGTTCTTCGATATTTGCATCAAAATCTTCCATCTCTACCTACACCACCCCAATAATCATAATAAAAAGAAGAATGAGTTAACATTTAAGAAAATGTTGATTCCCTCATTGAGTTCTGAAATGAATACAGTTGCCCAGAGAGAGACAGCACGAAATCACTGTTATTTACTAATTAATTTTTAATACCCTAAATTTTAAAATACATTGATAAAAGGCAATAATATTCCTGCTTTTCTTTTTTCTGGGATATTTATCTTTACGATTTCCTATGAAGTTGAATATAATGATCTGTCCTACGTTGATAATTATCTGTTTTGAATGCCTATGAATTATAAGATTTCCTTCAAGAACCTTTAGCCAACATTTTTCTAACCAAGTAAAACATGTATATGATCCAAACTTTAAAATGCAAGGAAGGTAATAGTGAACAGTAAAATGACGTAGCTTGGTCTGGAATGGTAGCAACGCAAATAGAGAGGAGATGGATTAGAGAGGTATTTATAGGGTGAAATCTGAATATGAACTGTATATGTGGTGATTCAGACTTCTAGTTTTTTAAGAAAATGCCCTTGTTCTTGGGATACCTATTGAAATATTGAGGGGTGAAGGGTTATGAGATCTGCAACTTCACTCTCAAATGGTTCCACAATAATAGTGATAACAATCCTATGTAATAATCCTATATAATAAAAGTTTAATATGCAAATAGACTGAGCAGGGGAACAATTGAACCAGTCACTGACATGTGCTGGCCACCAGGGAGCACATGCAGAACATGGCGGGCATTGGCCACAGCAGGATGGTGGAGCAAGTGGGGGAGGTGGGCACCAGACCAAGGTAGGGTGGTAGCTGTCATTGGAGTGAGCCTCTGGTGGTTACTGAAAATTCTTTGCTCCCTTGTGCCGCAGTCTCGCCTGGAGCTCGCATCTGCTGCTGGTGCTGGCCCCAGAGCTGTTACTATACCCGCTGCTGGTGCCTGGCGCTGGCACCGATCACCTAGCGCGAACAGTGGATGCCAGCTCTGATCACCGCCCATCAGGGCTTCGCCACCTCCCCCTGGCACCTGCTGCTGGCAACGGCCCCAATCGCTCCACACCGTCAATGGGTACAAGTCTGGCTGGCACCAGCAGTGTGAGGGAGCGGCAGCAGTGGGAGTGGAGCTGCTGGCAGCCAGGGGACCAGGGCCACGGTGGGAGGGGCCACGTTGGGGTGCAGAGGATGGACTGAGACCTGCCCCTGTGCCCATCATAGCCTTGCAGCCCACAGTTCCTTTCAAGGTGCACGAATTCGTGCACTGGGCTCCCTAGTAGTAATAATAATGAGGAAGAGAGAGAGAATGTTATCTATATAGAGAAAAATGTGGCAAAATATTAATAACTGATGAATCTCAATTGTAGTTGTACAGGTGCTCTTATATTATTTGTGCAATTTTTCTGTAGTTTAAATTTTTTTTCAAAGTAAAAGGGTAAAGAAGGGGTCATTTTGCACTGCCTTTTAGGCAAAAGATACTCACCTCTTCAATAGCAGCATCTTGCAACAAAGAACGAATGTCCAGACGCATCATATGACGAGGTGCAGTTTCCCAGTGATCAGCCATCTATTGAGAGATTCAGAGGGTCAAGCTATGTTTGTAAACTATTCAAAGACCAAGGGAACATCCAAGACAAATTAACTAACATTGTGAAGTCTAACAGGTTAGCTCCAGGCAGAGGTAGGCAATCTTTTTCACTTAGATACAAAGGATAAGAAACATTTACTAAAGCAGATAGAAAAGATATTTTGAAAGGAAAGGGAATAAACAAGAAATTCCAGACAGCATAGATGAGACAGCCTAAATAAAGTTTAAAATACAACACCTTCTATGTTTCAAAAAATCACCTTGTTTATTTCTTTAAGCTTTCTTCCATGAATATTTCTCTTACCACAAGTCTGGTTATCTGCACTCATTTCAGCCAAATACACCTAAGAAAGAATGAATAGTGATTAGGCAAACAAATACAGCACTTACATGATAACACAAAGTACTCAAAAATTATTTTAAGTCTATACCTCAAATCCCTTGGTTTTTGCTGCACTCCAAAACTGGTCAAAATGTCTAACTCTGTCATTGATGGCATCCAGGATGATGAAAGGGAAAAAGCCATCATCCAGAGTCTTTTTGAAAGTTTTGAACATGCTGGTGCGATAGGTCTCCTCCATCTCAGCTTCATATTCATATTCCATTACCTAAGATCCCCCAAAAGAGATATGGAGTTAGCAAAAGCAAAGAATCATCCAACACCTCTTCCTTAGTCAGCATCTGAATAGAGATGGATTTGTAGTTGTTACTTTATACCTCAGTACTAAAGTTTGTGTTAAAAAAACAGAAAACCCTTTTCTCCCCCCCCCCCCAAAAAAAAAAAAAAAAAAAAAAAAGAGCCATACTTCTCCTTTCACTGTTAATGAATTAGGATGTAACCATACCTTCTTTTTCACTTTCTTTCCAGAATCTGGATCTTTTTCTTCTTTTTCCACTTCAGTGATGAAGTAATCATCCAGGCTTAGAACTCTGGGAGCAGGTCCTCCAAATTCTACCTCCTTATCCTAAGAATCAGATAGTCAAGGAAGTTAGAGAACTAATGAAATAAATTAATAAATGTTTACACTAAAGATCCTTCTTGTGCCTAAATAATATTCAATCTTCTGGTGGTTTCAAATCAAACAGAAGCAAAAATATTTGTCTAAGCAGACCAAAACTTATTTGGGACAGCCTCTACCTATGGACAAATAAGAATGGATCAAATGGGAAATTCTGTGTTGATAAATGCTGCCTGGTAAAAAGACAAGCAGCTAATAAAAGCAACTGACTCATCAAAACTGGTTTGGCTCAGTGGATAGAGCATCGGCCTGCGAACTGAAAGGTCCCAGGTTCGATTCCGGTCAAGGGCATGTACGTTGGATGCGGGCACATCCCCAGTAGGGGGTGTCTAGGAGGCAGCTGGTCGATGTTTCTCTCTCATCGATGTTTCTAGCTCTCTATCCCTCTCCCTTCCTCTCTATAAAAAATCAATAAAAAAATAAAAAATAAAAAAATAAAAGCAACTGACTCTTTGGCTTTTCCATACTCACTCGAATAAGTTTTGCAACATGTGTCTTTCCACTGCCTGGCAATCCTCTCATTATAACAACAATCTGAAACACAATAAAAAAAAAAGAATCACTCAGATTTTTTTACAATAAAATCTTATAATTAACAATGGTCTGTGTCATTCTCCATGACAATTCACATGATATGCCATGAAACAAACCTTAATAAATTTGAAAGAATAGAAATAATATAAAGTACTATGACTACAATGGAATAACAAAAAACAAGAAGAAAAATAAAAAAGCACTTTGAGATAAATAAAAATGAAGACAGAATACCAAAACTTATGAGATGTAACTAAAGCTGTGCTCATAAGGAAATTTATTAAGAAGAAAAATCTCAAATCATAACCTAACCTTTTACATTAAGACACTATAAAAAGAACAAACTAAACCTAAAGCAACCAGATGGAATGAAATAATAAACACTAGGGCAGACGTAAATAAAATGGAGAACAGAAAAACAGTAAAAGCCAGTTCTTTGAAAAGATGAAAAAAATTGACACACTTTTAGACAAAGAAAAAGAGAAGACTTGAATTATTAGAATCAGAAATGAAAGAGGAGATATGACTGACAATCTTACAGAAATAAAAAAAGGATTATAAAGGAATACTATGAACAATTATAGGCCAACAAATTAGATCATAAAATGGACAAATCTCTAGAAAGACACAGGCTACTAAAAGCGGTTCAAGAAATAGATAATTAGGATAGAATAGGATAAGAAAGAGATTGAATTTTATATCAAAAACTACCCATAAAGAGCGCTGGTTGGTGGCTAAATTGATTGGAGTGTCATCCCGTACAAGTGTTGGGGGTGATTCCTGATCAAGGCACATACCTAGGTTGCGGGTTCAACCACCATTGGGTGTGTACTGAGGCAACTGATCCATGTTTCTTTCACAATGATGTTTGTCTCTCTCTCCCTTTCCCTTCCTCTCTCTAAAACATATCCTCAGGTGAGGAGTAAAAAACTATCCACAAGGAAAAGCTCAGGCCTAGAAGACTACAGTACATTATTGAATTCTAACATTTAAATAAGAATTAACACCAACTCTTCACAAATTCTTCCCAAAAACAGAAGACGAAGGAACAATTCTCAACTCATTCATGAGGCCAGCATTTCAAATCAAAGAGATAACCTGGATACCAAAACCAAATATATCACAAGAAAATCACAGATATCTCTTATGAATATAGATGCAAAAATCCTCAACATATTAGCAAACTGAATCCAGAAACATATAAAAAACATTATATACCGAGTGAATTTATCTCAGGGATGTAAATTAATATCTGAAAAATAATTCACGTAATATATATCAATATAATAAAAAACAAAAATACACACAATAGAGTAAAATAAAAATAATATAATAAAAACAAAAGCCTTAACTGAACAGAAAAAGCATTCAACAAAATCCAACATCCTTTCAAGATAAAAAACATTCAACTAATATAAACGAAAGGGAACCTCCTCAACTTGATAAAGAGCACCTATTGAAAACCCATAGCTAATATCATACTTAATGGTGAAAGACTGAAAGTTTGCTAAGATCAGGAATAAAATAAGGATATCCACTCACACATCTACTAGCCTGAGCAACTAGGCAAGAAAAATAAATAAAAGGTATCCAGATTAGAAAGAAAGAAAACCAACTCTATCTGCAGATGCCATTATCTTGTGTATATAATATTCTAACAAATCCACTAAAGATCTATTAGAGCTAATAAGTGAATTTAGCAATGTTTCAGGATGTAGGATCAATATGCAAAAATCAACTGAATTTCTATACAACTGAACAATCCAAAAATGGAATTAAAACTACTATATCATAACATTAAATGTGAATAAATTAAACAATCCAACTAAAAGGCAGAAATTGTCAGACTGCATACCACATGTGTCAAACACAAGGCTCTCGGGCCAAATCCGTCCCGCCAGGCCTTGCAATGTGGCCCGCACCGCGCTGTCATCACTGCACTCCGCTGCGTTTCCATCACAATGACAGTTTATGACTGTTCAGTAAACCATTCGGCCCGCGATTTAGGCTGGATTTTAGATTTTGGCCCCTTCTCTGATTGAGTTTGACACCCCTAGAACAAACATGACCGACCCAACTACATGTTGTCTATAGAAGACATACTTTAGATTCAAAGACACAAATAGATAGAAAATAAAGGGATAGAAATAGATATACAATATCATGCAAACAGCAACCACAGAAAATATAGATGCAAAATATACTAATAATAGATGACATAATTTTAAATGACTTATATACAGATACATCAAAATATCTGATAAAAATGTCCACTGCCAACTTAAAATGGAATGTAATTATTATGCAATATAAGATAAAATTAAAATGTATACATTTGGAGGTTACTAGGAAAATTTGCCAAGCAATTAAGCTCTAACTTCTGAGATTCTATAGGGTAGGTAATTTTTTAGATTATATGATATATTGGAGATGGTAAGATACCTTGAATCTCATATTATTAGTAGGTCACAGAAAAGTAGAGAAATTCTATTCAGGATATTAAATTTAAAAGATCTCGTCAACTTTTGATTTGCAAGAAAACTACATAGGACTCACTCTCTCAGGTCTGCTCTCTCGGCCAGGGGGTTTCAAAATATCATCCACGTTCTTAGATTCAGGTTTCTTCTCTACCCGCGGAGCTGGAGGTGGCTGGTGGCTTAGTGCAGGAGCTGGCAGGGGCATTCGCTCCTCGGGGTAAGTTCTTCGTTCTCCTAGAATTTCAGCAGTTGAATGAAATTACTACTTGTGTAGTAATTATTTAAAATTTTAACTCTTCGCACTTATCCTAAGGTAATATAATTCATAACGATCTGGGAGCCACTTTAACCTTTATTAGAAAATTTTTAAGTAATGAAAATCAAGAAAATTAAAAGATTTAGATATTATTTCAGGAAAACAGGATGTTTTGAGAAATTCTCAATTCAGCCTTATTTGTACTAAATTTAGGAAAAAAGTTAAGCAACAGGACATATTAGAATAATACTTACTGGATGGTTCCAAGTATGACTTAAGAGTTTGTAACTTCTGCTTTACAGTTTTAAGGACAAGAGTCATCAGCTTTAAAAAGTTTGTTCTTATAAATAGATATAGATTTCGTCCTAGCCAGTTTGGCTCAGTGGATAAGCATCAGCCTGCAGACCAAAGGGTCCCAAGTTCGATTCCGGCTAAGGGCACATGATTGGGTTGCAGGCTCCATCCCCAGTAGGGGGTGTGCAGGAGACGGCCAATCAGTGATTCTCTCTCACCATTGATGGATGTCTCTCTCTCTTTCATACCCATTCCTCTCTGAAATCAATAAATATATACATACATAAATTTTTCACTGCTATAAATTCCACTTAAACTAGAAGCACATATATAGCAGTAAAAAATTAAAAGCAACCTAAATGTCTAACAATAAGTCTTATATCCACTCAGTAGAATGTAATAGAGCCATTATATAATAGATTTATATGTGGAAAAAATGATCAATAGGAATAAGCACAATAAAGAAATTGTATTTATATTTTGATTATAACTTCATTAATATGTATGTGAAAACAAAACGAGAGGAGAACATACAAAATTATAATAGCTGTGATTGGTGGGTGGTGGGATTATAAGTGATTTTGTTTCTATTTTCTAAACTTTTAGTAATATAAAAAAAGCAATTTGTTTTACAATATTATATTAATTGCACTGCTATTTTTTATGATAATGATGCCATGCGTTAGAAACCTGAGTGCATTTTACTCTGTAAGTTTAAATCTATAGCTACAATGGGAAGTATCAGTTGGCATTCTCAACATCTTTATAGTTAACAAGGCACTGCTCTACCTCCAAACATGGATGGTCCCTCATAGGCTGGTCGGTCAGACTTTCGGTCATAGGATGGTCTATCAAATCCCCCTCTTCTGGATGAAGAATGGTCTTTTTTGTCTCGATATGACTGAGTCCTAGAAGGTGTAACAGGAAGAGGTTTGGTAAGTAAAAAATAATTGAAGATCTCTGTATCATAATGCAATACCATTACCTGCCCAGTTTTCTCTAAAAGTAGTTACTATTCATAGTCAATATTTATGTTTTTATTTTGCTTTTCCATTTAGATCTCCCTTGCATAGACATATCTAAAGAGCTCACAATTGCAAAAATAAATTGTTTGCCTACTATTTAAGTAATGACTACACCTTTATTAACGATACTATTTCCTTCCTTTTCTGGCTTTCTCCTTCACCCATTTCATTTTCTGGAATTTAAGCTAGCAAAACTCAATCATCTAGTTTCCTGAAAACTGGTCCAGAACTACTCTTTCCTCTCCAAATTACACATAAGAAAGAATATGTCACTAAATTTCCTTTGACTTTTGCTGAACTCAAGTATATGGTAATTACCTGGCAAAGTTATTTTTCATAGCATACCTATCATCTCGAGGTCGGCGTTCTCTGTCAAATCTATCTCGGTCATAGTCAATAACACCACGATCCCGGTCTCGGTCTCTATGTGTCTCTCGATCCCTTTTGAAATCTCGATGATCTGCCATGACATTGCTTTGACGATCAAAATAAGGCTCCCGGTCTCTGTCTCTATCATAACGATCACGTTGGCCTGCATGCTCTACAAAAACAATTAGTATAAAATAAGAACAATACCCTTTATTCTTAAATAAAGGCAAAAACTGTACAAATCTAACTTTAGAATTACTATAAGTTGTTGCCCTAATTTCAACTTATAAATCTTTTAGCTTTATTAAAAAGAGGCCCAAATAATCTTACCAAAGGGAAAAAAATATATGATAATTAGGTCCTAAAAGTTTTTTTTTTTAATGTATTTTATTGATTTTTACAGAGAGGAAGAGAGAATGATAGAGAGTTAGAAACATCGATGAGAGAGAATCATCGATCAGCTGACTCCTGCACATCCCCCACTGGGATGTGCCCGCAACCAAGGTACATGCCCTTGACCAGAATCGAACCCGGGACCCTTCAGTCTGCAGGCTGATGCTCTATCAACTGAGCCAAACCGGTTTCGGCCCTAAAAGCTTTAAAAAAAAATACTGATCTCTCAAGGACTCTTACCTGTCTCAAAAGCTGATCTTTCAGGTGGATCTGGGCGCAGTGTTATTCTTTCTCCATAGGGTATCTGTTCAACTTTGTTAGTGGACATATCTGGCAAACAAAATCAGGGATAAAGCACAATAAGAATGAAGCTTATGAAAGGCAAAATTGAAGCTAAAAATTCCTTCAGAATCCCAAATACAAACTTAACCATTATCACTCACCTCGGCCATGGCCATAGTCAACAGTCTGTTGTACTGGTGGTGGTTTGGACATTGGTGGCATACCCATTGGTGGCATTGGGCCAGGAGGGGGAATGGAAGGGTGAATAGGTGGGGGTGGTAACAATGGAGCAGATGGAATATTTACAGTTTCTGGTTTAAATTCTGAATTTAGTCCTTGTTCCTCATTTGAATCCCAGAGGCCATAGAAAGAATCTTCATCCCAGCGTTCCTGTTCTACCGCTGAAGTGTGTGGCTTTATCCCTGGAGGAGGAGGTAGTGTAGGAGGAGGAAGTGGTAGTGGTGGTGGTATTGGAATAGGTGGCCTGGTCAAAGGAACAGATGATCTTACTGGTGGAGCAGAGGGTCTTATAATTGGACCTGGTGGTTTACCCATAGGAGGTGGTGGTCTATAGGATCCTGGAGGCTGGAAAACAGAGTAAATAGCTTTAGTGAATGAGAGATGAGAATATTACCATGTTTTTGCACATCAAATCTGGTTTTCAATACATAAAAATGTAATAAACTATACTCATTCAAAATTCAAATCTTTTGTGCTTTAAAATACACCATTAGGGAGAAAATACAATTGGCCCTTGAGGAACACAGATGTGAACTGTGTGGATCCATTTATGCACACATTTTTTCTCCAATAAATATCTACACTGTTTTTTTGTTGTTGTTGGTCTTTCCTTCTTTCCTTCCTTTCTTCCTAATTAAGGTATTACAAATAGTAGTACATATGTGTTCTCCCCCCCCCATTGACCTCCCTCGAGCCTCCTCTTACCACCCCTCCACTCCCCAGCACTTGCCCTCACCTCCCCATATCCCCCAGTGTCTTGCGTCTATTGGTTGTGCTTATATGCATGCATACAAGCCCTTCGATTGATCTCTTATCCCCGATAGCTCCACTACCTTCCCCTGTAGTTTGACAGTCTGTTCGATGCTTCTTTGCCACTATCTATTTTTGTTCAACAGTTTATAATGTTCTTTATATTCCATAAATGAGTGAGATGATGTGGTATTTATTTTTCACTGACTGGCTTATTAGCATAATGGAAAACTATCCTTGTAGGTAGTTTTTTAATCCTCACCCGAGGATATGTTTTAGAGAGAGGAAGGGAGTGGGAGAGAGAGGGAGTGCAAGTGGTAAGAATTCCTTTTTTTTTTTAACAGCAGCATAGTATTCCATTGTGTAGATGTACCACAGTTTTCTAATCCACTCATCGGCTGATGGACATTTAGGCTGTTTTCAAATCTTAGCTATTGTAAATTGTGCTGCTATGAACATAGGGGTGCATATATCCTTTCCGATTGGGGTTTCTGTTTTCTTGGGATATAGTCCTAGAAGTGGTATTACTGCAGTGGTTCTCAACCTTTCTAATGATGCAACCCTTTAATACAGTTCCTCATGTTGTGTTGACCCCAACCACAAAATTATTTTTGTTGCTACTTCATAACTGTAATTTTGCTACTGTTATGAATTGTAATACAAGTATCTCTGTGTTCTGATGGTCTTAGGCAACCCTGCTAGCGGTTGGGGTCACCACAAGTTCGATGAGGATGATAATGAGTCCCATTTTGAATATGCTGAATTTGACAGGAGACATGTCCAGAGAGAGAAACTCTGTAGGCAAATGGATGCATGCATAGGTCATGAGATACAATTTGAGGAGTCAACATCATGATGGTGGTTTATGCCAACAACTAGGTATGAGTGCTATGTGTTAGACGAGGATGAAAAGGAGCACTGAGAAACCAAGAGTTAATTTGGTGAAATGATTCATGTTTTTCTCTCTTTTATTGTGTTGTTTGTTAAAAGGTAAAACAACAAAATGAAAGCAAAACAACTTTACCACACGAACTGGAGCATGATGTTTGGTCCTTTCCCTAGCTGAAGGACAAGTAGCTCGAAGAGGTGGGGAGACTATAAGACTCACATGAGCAGGGCTCAAGGGGAGCCCCTGGACTGCCCAGATGAAAAACAGGACTATTTGAACAAAAACAACTATTAGAAAAACTCGACAATTTGTGAACATGCGCCATAAAGTTCGTGTTTGCTTGGCGTACTTATCAAAACCTTGGGGAAAAGACCACACTTTTAAGATCTTCAAAAGTCAATTACTATTAACTTTTTACCTTTCTAAAAATTTACATTAAAAATATATTATTTTTATTTATTTCAGAGAGGAAGGGAGAGAAAGAGGAAAATAGGGAAAGAGAGAGAGAGAGCGAGAGAGAAACATCAGTGATGAGAGAGAATAATTGATTGGCTGCCTCCTGCATGCCCTCTACTGGGGATGGAGCCTGCAAACCAGGCATAAGCCCTGACAGGGAATCGAACCATGACCTCCTGATTTATAGGTGGATGCTCAACCACTGAGCCACACAGACTGAACAAAATGTATACTTATAGAAAAAATTTATACTTGCTTCATATATCAAAAAACCAAAGGACAAATATACAAAGTAGGAACCACTGCATTTTTCTGAGCACACATTTTCCCATACCAGATACATTCCAGGTCTTGAAGGTGGATTCTGCAATCTTGAATCCTGGGGTGGTAGATGATCAGACATCTGTGGCTCAGATCCAAAGTCTTTCATCTTTTGATACTGTTCTTTCTGTTCCCTGTAAACAAATAAAATTGCCATTGTACATGAGGCATGTATACTCCATTCCTAAATGACTACAATTAATATATTAAGAGACCTAAAAATCTTGTTCTAAAATCCTCTACAGTTTTCACAGAGCACCTCCAGGGTAACACCACTCTCTTGCCTTGATGTAGCTAACTGATCAGACATCTACAACCTATAAATAATTATAAATTATTGAAGATCTTCAAGGACAGATGCTACAACCTGCAACTCATTAGTTTATTCTAATATTTCATTTACTTGTCATGTTTTTTTTCCATCCAATCAAAAGCTCTCTTGCCACTTTTTGTTCAATATTCTTTATTTAGTCCAGAGTTTGCAAAATGGTGGCCAATGGACCGCTATGACCTGGAAAGATTTTTTTGAATTTGGCGTTCACATCAGTTTTCAAAATCTGAATTAGTTGCCCTTATTTACAAAGCAAAGTATCTTATATAGAAATTCAAATGTTAAAGAGATTTGGTAACAATGGGCCTACATTCCCCACATGCCAACAATTAGCTGAGTAGAGTAGTGGCTGCCCATTTTAGACAAAGACCTTTTGCCACTATCACTCATTTTTGTTACCTGTCAGTTTCTTGTGAGTATTTTAGTTAATGGCCTCTGCTGTGTATGGTGATAACAATGGTCAGTCTACACCTTTGAAAACAACACTTTATATTCCTAAAGAGTAATTATGTAACTCTTCAAGTTTTTTTTAAAATGTCTGGTGAAATTCCTTTTCCTTTTCCTTAAGATGTCCACCTTAAACACATGTAACCTGTCCCCACCTTTTACAATATTCTCCCTGCATTTGTAAAATATAGTGATCCAAATGGATTCAAGTATATAAAAAATATTATTTTATGCCTTGTGTAAATTATGACTTTATACCAACACAACATAGCTTTCTTATATTCAACTGTGACCACTTTTATCCATCATTTCACATGTTTTGTTTAATTATGTTTTTGTTGCCTAGAAAGAGCTTTTAAAAAAGAATGATGAAGAAGCACTTTTTATTCAGCATTTCTTTGCAAAGCGATAATGGAAGGAAAAGGAAAATTTTAAAAGAAAAGGAAAGAAACTTTGGCAGATTAGCAACACCAATCAGCTTGGTGTTCTCAAAAAACAAAATAGATTTTAGAGTTGGACAGACTATATTTGAATTCTGGATCTGCCACTTTTTAGCCAAGTGGACTTAAACTCTCTGAGCCTCAGTGTCATTTATGAAGTGGGAATAATACTACTTATTCTTTACAGGCCATTGAGATATAAGGATTTGAGATAGGAGGATTGAGGTAATATATGCTAAATTACTAGCACAGTAACTAGCACACAGATTGTTAAATTAAAGGTGTCTATAATTAAAAGTGAGTTGTATAGTAGCTAAATATTCCAGGGTATGCTTTCCATACCATTAATAATCTGGAAAAGTTAAACCTCATAGAAAGCTTTTGTTATAATTTCAATTGGTATAAACCACAAATATAGACCAGAATTGAATAATGAAAGAAACATAATACATTGTCATATATAAAAAACTAACCATTAATTTATTTTCTCAAAACACAGCTAATTCCTACAAAACAACTAAAAAAAACTTACAATCTGCCAATGACACCTAAATTCTTATCTTAGCAGATAACTGGTTTAAGGATAAAACAATTTACACAAAGCACTTAGAACAGTTCCTGGCACACCATAAGCATACAATAAATGTTAGCTTTTGCTACTACATGGAAAGCTATAGATACCTATACATACATAGTAAGTTGCCTGTAAGTTAAGAAATCCAAATTCTATTCTCCACCTCACAAAGAAAATACTTAATTAAGTATAAATAAGTAACATCCTGAGTAGAGATAATCAGCTTCTAATTATAATGAAAGATAAAACATCCCCAAAAGTATCAATGATTAGACAAATCTGAGGATGCTTGCAGGTAAACCATTCTTAGCTTCAACAGAGAAAAATAAAGAGTTCTCACAGCATTTTCCAAAGTTATATCAAAGATTAATGAATATGAAGTCTATCAGATCTAATAAAGAACAACAAACTGCCTCCTAGGAAAAAACAGGGTGTTACATATGAGCTCTGAAATCCAGAGCACTAGAAAGTTGAAGTTTGACACTTGAAACATGCACAGGCATAGCATGTCAGCAACACATCTATAAAAGCCAAGAATGGCCATCAAATTTTCACATTTCAGAACATAAATTTATAATTAACACAGTTCCTAAAAACCCATCCAAACCCTAAAACAGCACGGAATGACCAGAGATATAATTAAAATTATGTGATAAGAACTTGAAGTAAAATTAATTCCATTCAAATATATCACATTTTTAAAAAGCAGTCTGAATGTGGCTTTGACTAAAAGAAATGATCGTAAGTAGTCAACTTACCGAAGCATTTTCAGTTCTTGTGCAGCTTTCAAAATGATTTCGTGCTGCCTCTGACTGAGAACCATTACCCCTCCAAGGCCTTGGTCAGAGTCTAAATTTGCATCCGACCCCATCATTTCAGAAGAATGATGTGAGGAGGGCATGTGTTCCGAAATGGGGGAATGTCTATCCACATCAGATGGGTACCATCTGTCTGACAACCGTTCTCTTTCCCAGTCCATTCTGTCAGGAATATAATCTCGCTTTTCCTGCCACGTATCTCCTCTTTCTGGATACTCTCGGATCCTCAACTCACCCCTATTACGGAAATCTCGATCATACCCATGGTCTCGATTTCTTTCTTCTCTCCATCTATCATCCCGATATCTATCCAAAGGTGGAAGAGGTGGGAGGGGTGGTAAAGGTGGAAGAGATGGAATATCCCGTTCACGGAACTGTGATTCTTGTTCATCCAGTGGTCTCCCATAATCTCTGTCCCACTCATTATCCAAATCTCTATCATACATATCCATGGGTCTTCCAATCCGATCCACATCCCTGTCCAAGTCCCTGTCCATTTCCCTACTGTAGTCCTCATCCATATCCTGATCTCTCTCCCAATCATCCCACCAAGGGCCTCGCCTATCTCCATCATGCGATCGAGATGGTGGTGCCGAGAACCTGTCCTCTCGGTTATATGGGTCTAATGTATCATCTCGATAGTCACGTTCACTTTCTCTCCAGTATCGCTCTCTATCCCAATCATCAAGTCTTTCTCGTTCCATTGGAGCATTTCTACCATCTAGTGGGAACTCTTCATGTCCTCTCTCTTCTCCATGGTTCCATGGAGCCCTAGGTGGCTCATCTCGGTGATATGGATACATTTTTTCCCCACCATCTCCTAGTTCTGGTCTAAATGGACCTCTGTCACGACCAAAATCTGGTCTTCCCAGTCCCCTTTCCCGACTGCCAGGCCCTCGAGGTGGTGGCCCCCTCTCCCTGCTCCCAGCACTTCGAGGTGGTACTCTCTCCCTGCTCCCAGCTCTTCGAGGGGGTCCTCTCTCCTGACTTCCAGCCCTCCGAGGTGGTCCCCTTTCTCGGCTGCCAGCTCTACCCTTGTCTTGGCTACCTTGCAGACCACCTGGCACTTTCTCCCAGCTGCTTCCTGGTCTCACCAACCCTCTCTCCCGACTGCCTTCTCCTCTGTTCATCTTCTCTCGACTGTCTTCTCTTTTACCCATCACCTTATCATGAAAGTCTTCTTGCTTGACCAACCCTAGGTCACAGCTGATTACCTGGCCTGGACCGCTATTTACTAGTTCTTTATCCTGTGTGTCTTCCATTCTGCTTTGCCCAGGACCTCTGTAAGATGAGCTGCTGCCTTGATTGCTTTCTAACCTATTATCTCTGTTATCTGGCCGAGGCAGCCCTTTATCTTGGTTATTTTCTGAATGGGGCAGACCAATACCTAAAGGTTTAAAATCATTATCTGTGTTTAATGATGATGATGTTGCTACTATTGCTCCTCCCTCCATCCCCCCCATTTCTGAGGGAAAAGTAGATTGAGTAGGTACAGGTTTATTTGCAAGGGATACAGGCTGAGTAACAGCTTGGGTTTTGTCCATTTGAGTCTCCATACTCTGAGAATTCTGGTCCCATTTAGAAGGCTCTATGGGCACTTCCGAGACTTCGCTTTTAGGTGGCTCTTGTTGAGAGTCGCTTAGATTCTCATTTGCCTGAGCCGCCTTGGCATACTTTACATCTGCACCAATGGATAATGCAGCTGATTGCATGTTTAAATTCTTCTGCTGGTTACTATTGGTGTCTGCTAATGGTTCTTTGTTTCCTGAAAGAGGTTCTGCTTGTGACTTATGTTGCTGCTGATGTTGCTGTCCCAAAGCTGGTTTGGGGCCTTTCCATTGTGGTCCACTTTGTCGAGGACTTAGGGATGTATTGGGGGTAATATAAAACTGAGATGCTGGCCCCCGGGGAATCATTCCCCATTTGCTTTTAATGCCCTCTGCTGGGTGACCTTCATATCTGGGTCTTGGCTCATCGGGGCGATTTCCTTCAAAACGAGGCCCTTTGGGTCTCGGTCCTTCACACCTTGACCCTAAATCCTCAAATCTTCGAGGACCATCAAATCTACAAGTAAAACAAAAGATATTACTCAAGACAGTAAAGCAGAAAAAAAAATTCTCCATGTAAGAATATTTAAGGCAATCTTGCCTTATAATTTGTTTACAACAATGACTCTTTCAGTCATTAAACAAATCCTGAGATATATATATATATATATATCTTAGAACCAGCATGCTGAAGCGGCAGTACTCTGAAGGCCTTAGGACAGGCTTTGGAAATCATGTCAGTTTTATCTAATTCACTTCGACACATCTCCTGCAGCAAGTCACTGATGTACTGAACCGTTAAAAAAAGAAAAAAACAAAAAACAAAAGAAAAACATCACACAATTATAAACGCTGTGCCTTAGTAGACAGAAAAGTCCACTAATTTTAATGGGGAAAAAAAATTCCAAGCTATCTTCAAGAGTACTTTTAGAATTAAAATATCACTAAACACTATGAAACAACCAACAAGGTAATATAGGATGTTGATAAATATTGTTGGAGCTAACATTATTATTTTAACTGATTGACAAAAGTTTTAAAAAACCAGCAGCCAGCCATATTTTCAGAGTGTGTCCTGACATTTTAAAGTCTGGACAGAGATGTTTTTGCTATGGACCCACTCAATGATTCAGTAAATATTTAGTGCACATTTTTAATGCACATCCCCTATCAGGTACTACACTACATTCAAGGGCTATATGAATAAGATGTTATCTGTGTCCCGAAAGGGTTTGCAATCAAGGAGAAACAGACGATAAAAGTAAATATGTGCTTAAAAGTGCAATAACTAAAGTCTGCCTGAATATAATAATGGAGGCAGAGGAAAGAATTGTCAATTCTACCAGGGTAGTGGTGGGGTGCTATTCAATAAATGCTTACATTAAGTCTTGAAAGACAAATTCTCTCAGATCAGGCTAACAGAATATGTTGGAGATGAGAGGAGTGAGAGGCAAGGGCATCTCAGGCTAAGGAAGTATTCTGAGGAAAGGCAGAGAAACACATAACAGCAGAGCATGTACGAAAATGCAAAAGTGCAGCATGGCTGAAACAAAGAGGAGCCAGAGTCAGGGAGTGCGGGGGAAGGAGTAGGAAAGCAGTGTATTAAGAGATAAGGTAAAATGGCAGGCAAGAGTCAATGTCCAGAAGATTTTGACTACCTTTTATGGCAAACACTACTGGTGTTCCTCCAGTATTCATTCCCCCTTTTCTACAATAATTGAGCTTCTCCACTTGTAACTGGACACAAGGCCAGCCAAACTAAAGAGTTACTTTCCCAAACCCTCTTGCAGCTAGAACTTGTAGCCATGTTCTGGGCAATGGGCTGAGAATGAAAATGATTTACACATCCTTCTGGGTTGTATTCTTAAAGGGCACGGTTTCCTCCTTCATCATTTCCCTTTTCATGCTAGCTCTGACACAGAAGTGAAATTATCTTGGCCCATGTAGTTGAGAACAACATAGTAAGGAATGTTGAAATAACAAACCAGAAGAAATCTGGATTCCTGATACTGTAGAGCCATCATATAAGTCCGGAGAGGAAAAAAACTTCTAACTTGTTAAAGCCATGTGACTGGATTTCTGTTACAACAGATAAATTAATTTGGCTAGGTAAGAATTGGGAATTGCCTAGAGCCACTAAATATGGTCTGATTTAAAAAAAAAAAAAAAAAAAAAAAAAAAAAAGATTGCTCTAGCTGAAACCGGTTTGGCTCAGTGGTAGAGCATCGGTCTGCGGACTGAAAGGTCCCAGGTTCGATTCTGGTCAGGGGCATGTACGTTGGTTGCGGGCACATCCCCGGTAGGGGGTGTGCAAGAGGCAGCTGGTCGATGTTTTTCTCTCATCGATGTTTCTAGTTCTCTATCTCTCTCCCTTCCTCTTTGTAAAAAAATAAAATAAAAAATCAATAAAATATATTAAAAAAAAAAAGATTGCTCCAGCAGAAAAGTTGCAGATGAATAGGTGGGAAGAGCCTATTGTAGAAAGTGAAGGTAAAGTCTCCTGTTTTAAGGCGGTGACTGACTTGAGGATGAAGAGGAGAAGATACAAGAGAGAGATATAAAGGAAGCTACAACATATAAGATTGAAAATAATTTTTTTCTATAAGATTTTATTTGAGCCAAATTGATGACAATTGTCAGGAAGCAAGATCTCAAATGCTCCCTAAAACAGAACTTTCTTTTTTTAAAAAAACATATTTTTTATATATATTTTATTGATTTTTTACAGAGAGGAAGAGAGAGGAAGAGAGAGTTAGAAACATCAATGAGAGAGAATCATCGGTCAGCTGCCTCTTGCACACCCCCTACTGGGGATGTGCCTGCAACCAAGGTACCTGCTCTTGACCAGAACTGAACCAGGGACCTTTCAGTCTGCAGGCCGAAGCTCTATCCACTGAGCCAAACCGGTTTGGGCCAGACAGAACTTTCTAACAGGTGGGATTTAAATGATAATGGAAAGGAAAGAATTTAGAATGATTCCAAATTTCTGGCTTAGGTGCCTGAGTGGATAGCTATGCCTTTTATGGGAAATAGGTTCTTCTTTCATTTATTTGGGAAATCAATGAAGAGTACTAAATTAAGTTTCAGCAAAATATTTCCTATCCCTGTGACATTGGTTTTGCTGGTCTAGTACCCTAGTTTCAAAGGGAGAAATGCTCCCATCAATACAAGGACACAATGAGTCTACTAAACTCAAGTTGAGACTGATACCTGGTCATTTTGGGTTCTGAGTCAATAGACAAAGAAAAGAGTTACTAAACTGGCTGAGGGGGTGGGGGGGAACTGGTAGAGGGGAAGGATTGATCCTGACTTTCAAGGCAAAATTGGGTTACTACTATACAATGAGGGTAAGGAGGAATATGTCTGGAATACAGATCCTCTAGGACACCTTAGTACTTCCATGTCCTGTGATTAAAGTCAGTGGAAAACTACAGTAACATAAGTTAGGCAGACTGCAAATAGCCCAGACCTTCAAAGAATGAATATTTGGGTCACCCACTAGGCAAGAAACCAGGACCAGCTGAGGTACTTGCTGAGAGCAAAAGGAATATGGAAAGGGTAGTGAAAGAAGGTAGTTATAAAAACTATGATCACATGACCAATTGTAGAAATAAGGACAGTGATAAGATATGAATATTTCTTCCTTAATTTGATATTATATGCTTAAATATATACATTAGTCAAAAATGTTTGGTTAATGTTTCTTCTTTATCATCAAAAATAAGATACAGCAATAATAGTTACTTTTCTATTTGTTACAGAATATCAAAGAGGGAGTATGAATCAGAAGAATGAAGATATCCCAAAAACAAACAAAAAAAGGGGAGGTAACTTTATATCCTTTTCTGGGAAAACGGTTAGAATGTTTTTGGTTTTCCGGGAATATTTCATGCTAGGTGCAAAAATCTCCTAATCAGAAACATAAAAAAGGGAACTCCGGGAAACATACTTCAGCCTAGCCAAGTTGACACTTTATAGTCATAACAATTTAAAAGTATATAAACCCACTAAAAACAAAAAAGGGGCCACCAGCAGATGAGAATTTTGTTTTAAATTCTGAAAGAATGCACACACATGAGTGGTAACATATGGAGCAGGAAAAAGCTACAGCTTAGAGTGCTGGTAACAGAAGGTGGGGCTGGCTTGCCCATAAAACCCCAGAGAGGTCAGGATTCTCAGTTACCAGAGATGCTGGGGAGGGCAAAGTACGACTTCTTGCTTGACATTCCCTAAAAATATATAAATTAAAATCTACATTCAGATCCATCAATCAGCCTTTTCCTAGGCTGAAAATCTGTAAATTCTTGAATTGGAGGGTCCTATAGCATTAGTATTTTGTCCTATCACCTAAAACAAAGCCTAACAGTTTGTGAGCTCCCTGCCCGAGAGCTCCCAATCAGCTTATCAGTGTCTCCCCATTCTCACATAGAAATGGACAACCAAGGATCACTAGATATTTGAGGAATGTCTCCAAAATGAAAGAGACCAAAGATAAACAGTACACAAATCTGGAGAAAACAGAGATAATACAAAAAATAAACAAAACAAAACAAACAACAACAACAAAACACACCCACAAAACAGAACAGAACAGAAAAAAAACAAACTAAAAACCCCCACTCCTAAATTGGCATCTTCAGAGAGTATCTACAAACCAAGAAAAAATAGCTATATGTAAAAGGGATCAGAACCAAAAGAACTTCAGAAAATGTTTTATTTCTCAAAATAAAAAAGTGCAATAAAATGATTAAAAGTATCTCAGAAAATGCAACAAAATGAGAGAGAAAAATAAACAAATATTATCAATCCAGCAGGATCCAAAATTCTACTAGGGAGTCCCAAAAACAGAAAACAAGACAAAAAATTATAGAAGAAATAGCACAAAGAAATTTCCCAGAGTTAAAGAGATTCTAATCTCCATACAGTAAGAGCCTAGTTCACTCAGTATCCAGTATAACTAACAAAACAAAGCAATAACAACAAATCACTAAAATTTTAGATACCAGGAATAAATCCTGGCCGGTGTGGCTCAGTTGGTTGGAGCACTGTCCCATACATTGAAAGGTCGTGGGTTTGATTTCTGGTCAGGGCACATATCCAGGTTGTGGGTTTGATCACCAGTTGGGGTGCATGAGGGAGGCAACCAATTGATGTTTCTCTTTCTCCCTTTCTGTTCCCCTCTCTCTAAAGTCAATAAAAATATATCCTCGGGTGAGAGTTTAAAAAATAAAATTAGAGAACCAGAAATATAATAAAGTTTCTGGCAGTAAGGAAAAGTCATCTAAAAACAAAAAGAATTGGAGTAGCAGCACAACAGCTGTACTAAGTGACAGAAGGAAATAGAACAATGACTTAAAAACCTTGAGGAATAATTATGTTCAACTTCAAATTCCATATCCAAAGTATTATCACATGTGAGGTTAAATAAAAGACATTTGCAGACATGCAAGGACTCAGAAAATTCACCCTCAATATACAGTTTCTTAGTAAATTATTTGAGCATGCACTCAAGGAAAAGGAAGCACTAACCCACAAACAGGAAGCCATGAGATTCAATAAACAGTGTATCCAAATCCAGGAGGATAGTCAAGGGAAATATGAGAGTAACAGCTATATGGCAGATCTTGAGAGCAACCAACCAGCCAACCAGCCTAGGCAAAAGCAAGAGAATGCATGAATTTGGGAGAGAGATCTCCTCAAGAGTAATAGGTGTTTTGGGGGCTGGGGTTGAAGGATTATTTTTAAGATTTTGCAAAAAGAAAGATAACTGGAAATTCTGAAAAAAGTTATTACATGAAAGAAAATGTAATCACAGCACACTGCTTATCTCTACAACAAACAACATTGTTTACTGATGTATCAAAATAGTGACATAAACATATTGAGCAGATGGGGTTAGAGAATAGTATAAGAACTAATAAACCTTTATCAGAACAGGAAGTAAATATATAATACCTAAAAAGTGTAAGTCAAGAAAGTAGCAGCATATTTGTCAATGATATAAAAATAACTACCAAAAGAAACAGCTAAAGAACAAAAGATGATATTAGGAAACACATCTAGGTGGCTTTAAATAATGGATGGTTAATTTTCTTTCAACCTGTATGCATCACTTTGATAAAATGTAAAATGTAATTCTTTTGAGAGCACAGAGACAAGATTAGCCCTAATCATGAGAAAGTCTTCTTGTGAGTTTTAAGAAAGAAGATGAGGATAGTAAGGTAAAGGAAAGATAAAGGTAGGAAGCTGAGTTTTACTTGGCCTGAAAGGAATCTAAATTAAAGCTATAAAGAAAATGTTTGCTAAGATAGAGAAAGCAGCAGTAGGGGTCTATCCAAGAGAAGGCTTGGCACAGCTATTGTTGGGCAAGGGGAAAAGGAGACTTGTCAAAAGGAAGCATCCAAATGCTAAGAATGGAGACCACACATTTACAAAGAGCAAAAAGAATAAAGTTTCAGAGCTTATGATGGTTTGGTTCCTTTTCTTTAAGTTACTTTTGTTAATTCAAAGTGCCTGGAATGACATCTTAAATCATTAAAATTGTATAAAATCCTCTGCGTTATATTAATTCAGCAATTATTAGTTCATATAAGTGATAAGACTATCTTCTACAATGTTCAGAGTCATTAAAGAGCCTGTCAACACATTATCTTATATTAAAATCCATTTCTGAATATGAATGAACTGCCTTCCTAACTAAATTATGAATGCCCTGAGAATTTTATCCATAACTGCGACATATTAGGATAAGGAACACTTATTGTCAGGTACTGTGTTACTGCTGAAATAAAGCTCAGAGAGTTCAGAGTCCATAGAAAGAGTATGACAAGTAAATCAACAATTAGAACAAAATTTAATAAATCTGGGACATTTTGGTCTTGTTCACTGAAGTGTATCCCATTGTATGACTCAATGAAGGATCTCAACATATTACTGAAGTGCACTCAATTATTGAAGTGCAACCCTGGGGGCAGGAAAAACAGGAATTAGTAAAGCAAAAGTGATAGGAAAGGGATTCCAGACAAAGAGAAGAGCAAATATAAAGACCAAAGGAAAGGATAAAGGAAGCAGAAGCACTAAATGTGTGTAGTTAAGAAGAAAGAGAACATGGAAGAAAAGTTCTGCAAGCTTCATGCCTACACATACAATTTGTAGTTGCCATGAAAAGGTAACATGCTTTGCTTTCAGATTAAATTGCTAATCAACAGCCAAGGGTCATCATTTTATTTTTATTCTGGGAATCAGGAAATGTTAAACAAATTGAAATATATCTTCAACACTACATAGAAATGGCAATTATTTATCAATAGTGCACTTTCATATTTTCAAAGTTCAAGGATATTATGAAATCATAAAACTATCAAAACCTTTAAGATTTATAAAAGTAAAAAATTTTTAGGCTTTTGAAATAAATAATATTAAAAGATACTCATGTTAAAAGTATGTACAAAATAAAGCAAATTTTACACCAACACAATTAAATACTATGACTTTTTAACATATAAAATCATGTACTTGAAATAAAGAACAAACATAGTATCTATTCACTAAATACAATCACACAAAACACATGCATTGCACATTGATTAGATGGAAAAAAATAAACAAATATT
The DNA here is from genome assembly GCF_014108245.1 of Pipistrellus kuhlii. Classification (NCBI taxonomy): domain Eukaryota; kingdom Metazoa; phylum Chordata; class Mammalia; order Chiroptera; family Vespertilionidae; genus Pipistrellus; species Pipistrellus kuhlii. Next base: position 11,913,565 of record NW_023425404.1, read on the forward strand.
TGAGGTTTAAATGTTCAGAAAATTTGTTTGTACAGTTAAGTATTTCAGAAACATTTAAAAAATAAAAACACTAAAACTAGGTATGAAACCACTAAAACTAGGAATAAAGACTTCAAAACTTGATATTAAAATACTCCAAATTGGGTGTGAAAACTTAAGAAGTATGAAAATTACAAATACATTAAACAAGTTGTTATCTGATTATCACCATGTTTATGTAAATATACTCAAATCAGCAGGCCAGGGGAATTACAACACATTAAATTTTGAAATCAAATTCCCTTTTGGTTTTCATGTGAAATAATGCCTATTTTCTAATCCAAGATCCTAAAATCAAAATACCCAAAAAATAAGTAAACACTATAAAGAGGAACCACCATGACAAATGGAAGCATAAAGAAAAGCTTCTTTAGTAGTCCCTTGCTCATCTTAGTGTGACAGCTACAGAATGAAAGAGGTTCGCAATTCCAGTATTAGGATCTTTGCTTCCTTTATGTTTAGTGCTTTTTGATTAAAGCCAATCAAAAAGTGGATGGGACTGATCAGAAGTCTTGATTTTTATAAAGATATCAATTCTTCCTCAAAATGGTCAATAGATTCTATAAAATCCCCATCAAATTCCAGCAGGTTTTTAAAATTGATAAGCGATTCTAAGCATTATATATGGGAAATAGAAAGGACCAAGAAAAGTCAAGACAATCTAAATCAAGGGTCATCCAACTATGTCCTATGGATCAAATCCAATTAATAATGACCTTTTTACATTTTTATTTTATTATTTTTTTAAATATATGTTTTATTGATTTTTACAGAGAGGAAGGGAGAGGGCTAGAGACCCAGAAACATTGATGAGAGAGAAACATCTATCAGCTGCCTCCTGCGGGCCACTGGGGATGTGCCCGCAACCAAGGTACATGCCCTTGACTAGAATCGAACCCAGGACCCCCTCAGTCTGCAGGCTGACACTCTATCCACTGAGCCAAACCAGCTAGGGCCCTTTTTACATTTTTAAAAGTTAAAAAGAAATAGAAAAGAAAGAAAAACATACTTAAAATTTTTTAATTGATTTTTTAGAAAGAGAAAAAAGGGAGATGGTGAGAGGGAGACGGGTACCGAGCCTGAAACCTGGGCATGTATCTGACTAGGAATTGAACCAGCAACCTTTGGTGCAAGGGATGATACCCCAATCAACTGAATCACAGCAGCCAGGGTTAAAAAAAAAAAAAATTTCCCCATATATTTTATTGACTTTAGAGGGGAACGGAGAGGGATAGATAGAAACATGAATGAGAAAGAAACATCACTAATTGGCTGTCTCCTGCACCCCTCTTATTGGGGATGGAGCCTGTAACCTGGGCATGTGCCCTGACTAAAAACAAACTAGTAACTTCTTGGTTTATGGGTTGAATCTCAACCACTAGGCCACACTAGCCAGGTGGGCTAGAAAAATATTTGTGAGAGATCAAACATGGTTTGCAAAGCATAAAAATATTTACCATGTGATCCTTCACAGAAAAAGTCTGCCAACCTCTGATCTAGAAAAACAATTGGAGGAATTAACTAAAAGATATCAAGGTTTATTATAAAGCTACAGTAATTAAAACCATGTGACACTTGGTGCAAGGACATAAAAATAAATCAAAGGTAGAGTCCAGAAACAAATCTATACATATCATTATTTATGAGAATTTTGACCCCTACCTCATACCATATATTAACAAAAAAGCCAATTCTATATGGATTAATTTTAAAATAAAACATAAAACAATAAAAGAAGATAAAATAGGATAATGTATTTACGGCTTTGGAGTGAACAAAGATTTCTTAAACAGGACACAAAAAAGCACTAAACATAACAGAAGCAAAGATCAATACATTAAAATTACAACTAAATATATTACGACTAAATTAAAATCAAGAATTTCTATTTATCAAAAGACATCATTAGTCCATGGAGCTCACTGATTGTAGTTTTTGAGGGTTTGTTTGTTTTTTAACAGTTCTATTTGCAGAGATTAATATTTTGTGATTTCTTTTCTTTTCTTTTTAATACTCACCTAAGGAGTGAGGATATTTTTTCCACTGATTTTTAGAGAGTGGAAGGGAGGGGAGTAGGAGAGGGAAACAGGGAGAAGGGGAGGGGAGAGACAGAAACATTGATGTGAGAGAGACACATCGATTGGCTGTCTCCCACACATGCCCAGACTGGGGACGGGAATTGAACCTACAACCCAAGTACATGTCCTTCAATGGAAATCAAATCCACTACTCTCTGGTATCCGTATCCAGACCAATGCTCTAACCAGTGAGCCAGCCAGGGTTTTTGTGACTTTTTTCTTACTGGCCTTCCAGGGAACAAAGAGAAAATTTACTTTATAAAAAACAGAACAAGCCCTAACCAGTTTGGCTCAGTAGATAAAGCGTTGGCCTGTGGACTGAAAGGTCCCAGATTCGATTCCGGTCAAGGGCATGTACCTTGGTTGCGGGCACATCCCCAGTGGGAGGTGTGCAGGAGGCAGCTGAACGATGTTTCTTTCTTATCGATGTTTCTAACTCTCTATCCCTATCTCTATCCCTCTCAGTAAAAATATCAATTAAAAAATATTTTTTAAAAAAGAACAAAATTCAAATTATCTTGCAATTACCATATGGATCCATTGGATCCTTTCACAAATCTAAGATGTTAGATCTTAAGTGATTTTTATTTTTTTCTAGATCTTGAAACATTTTGTGATTTCCTTATCTTAGAGTTCATTAATACTCATCATTACTTATTATTTATTTTCCCCAACTATGCCAAAAAAGATTGAAGTACAAAGACAACAAAAGAATGATAGAATTGCTAGAAGGATGAGGCAATAGTAAAATAAACTGTCACACCCGCTTGCTTTTAGGCTTCATTCAGCACAACTGAGAATTCAGAAAATTTCATCTCCTGACTATAAGGACAAAGAAAAGCAAAGTGACAAAGTTGTACCAAAACTATTACTGTGTTTCCCTGAAAATAAAACATCCTCCGAAAATAAGACCTATTTACAGGTTTCCTTCTGAGTGAAATATAAGGCATCCCCCTGAAAATAAGGCCCCCTCTAGGCTCTGTCTCAGCATGAAAATTAATTTACCGTACACTGGTCGCTAGGGCCGCCACGACTGATGTCTAGCAACCAGTAAAGCTATGTGGAGTCCTGACGTCACTGCTGTGTGGAGGCAGAGCGGAGGTCGGAGTGAGCGGTGAGCGAGGGGCGAGGGGCGAGGGGCAGGAGAGAGGAAACTCGCAGATGGGTGTAGAAGAACAGGAGGATTAGAGCGGACTGGATGCGGCGAAGGTGGTGAGTGCTGGTCTGTCTCTGGTAACACTACCTGATACTCGAGGCCGCTCTCATGATGACTGTGCTCCAGCCCAGATCCAGGCCCCAGCAAGCCCAGTGACAGTCCCCAGGCAGGCCCCAGGGGATAAATGTCTGATAAAGGGGTAGGGGGGATGTCTGGTGAAGGTGTTCAGTGGCACAGGGGTGGGGGGAGGGGGATCACTTAAAATGACACAGGAGAATCAGAGGGGGCAATCAAAATGACACAGGAGAATCAAAAGGGGTTACTAAAATGGTAATCCCCCCCTCTGATTCTCCTGTGCCATTTTGATTCCCTCCTCTGATCCCCCTATGTCATTTTAAGTGATCCTACTCCCCTCCATCTTGATACCCCAATTCCTTTTTTTTACCCCTAGAAATGAGCACAAAAAGCAAAAGCTACTCTGTGGAGTACAAGAAAGGAATAGTGAAAGACTCTTGGGGCCAAAATCTTACTGCTTTCTGCAAAGAGAAGATGTTGAGTATCCGATTGGTCCAAAAATGGCGAGCAGAGTATGGTAACCTCATTGAACAAGTGGACAAGGTAAATGCTAAAAAGCATAAGTGTGGATCAGGTCGGCAACCATTATTTTCTGAGCTGGAAGACCTGATCTGTAAATGGGTTGTTGACAGGAGAGCAAAGGCTTTGATTGTGAATAGGGCTCAGATTCAAGAATTTGCCCTTGCAATACACCACAGTTGACATAGCCCCCGAAGACTTCAAAGCATCACAACACTGGCTGGATAATTTCCTTCAGAGAAGTGAACTGTCTTTAAGAAGATCTACAACATTGTTTAGGTTGGAAGATACTCAAGTTATTAAGCGAGCACTTGCATTCAAGTCCTTTATTGATGATGCTGACTTCTCTAAATACAATCTTTCCAACATGATTGCTATGGATGAAACTGCAGTGTTTATGGACCAATCACCTCAAACAACAATTGAACAGCGGGGTGCTTCCTTAGTTTACATTCCCTCCACTGATTACGAAAGTGCACGTGTTTCCTGTATTTTGGCAATTCATCTGGATGGCACTAAAATCCCACCTTTAATCATTTCTAAGGGCAAGAAGGAAAAGATTGAACGTGTTTTGGGTGTTTTTATTCTTGAAATTGAAAAAGCTTGGGCCACACAAGCAGTTATAAGGAAGTGGGTTGATTTAATGCTGCTGCTTGTTATGCGAGGGAGCCAAAGAGGTCTGCTAGTCTGGGATGCAGCCAGCACTCACCGCGCTAAAGACATGAAGACATTTCTTCATGAAAGAAAAATAGATCAGATAATGATTCCCGCAGGAAATCTCCAGACTCTTGATATTGCAATAAACAAGCCATTCAAAGACAATTTGCGCATGGAAATTAATGACTGCATTGAAAATAGAATGGAAACTTTCTGAAACCTAAACTGCAAGAAGTTGTGACTTGGGTGAAGAATTCATTGCAAATGCACTGCGAGCAGGCTACACTGACAAAAAGAACTCATTTAAAGACAGTGCTATTGCTAAACATGAGAGATTTGGTCCACTGATTCTGAAAGAAATGGAGTCACAAGAAATTCACCAGGAAATTCAGGAATTGGATTGTTATGATGTTCCAGAAGATGATGACATGATTGTCACTGAATAAATGAGTAAATTCTTGATACTATAGGCTTCACAGTTTGTCTGGTTTGTGTTCACAACTACCGTACTACCGTACAGTATACAGGTAATAAATTTCCTTTATTTTCATTTAACAATAAATGTGTACCGTATTCTTCTTCATGGAAAAATAAGACATCCCCTGAAAATAAGACCTAGTGCATCTTTGGGAGCAAAAATTAATATAAGACACTGTCTTATATTAAGGGAAACAGGGTAGATGAATCAAAAGATAAATGTCCTTACAGCTGCACACTAGGCTCTAATAAAGATGTGAAATTTATCAGAAGTAAAATCTCCAGCCATATTTCTATACCATTAAACATCCATCAAGATGGCTAAAATTTAAAAGTTTAACAATACTAAGTATTGATGAGGATGCAAAAACAAACTGGAACACAGAATCACTGCTGGTGAGAATATAAATTAAAGCAACCACTTTGGAAAACTGTTTGACAAGATCTATCAAAGCAGAACATATACCTACCTATGATCAAGCAATTCCAATCTTTGGTATATATCTAAACAAAATTAAACATCCACACACATATGTGTATGCATTTAAGGTGAGACATATAGCACCAAAAGACACATAGCAGTATTTTCATAATAAAAAAAAAACTTAAATGACCATTAATATCAGAATGGATAGACTGTTGTATATTCATACAATAAAATATTGTACAGGAATGAGAATGAACAAACTACAGCTACACACAACATGGATGATCTCACAATAATATAATGTTATATGAAAGGTGCCACTCAAAAGAGTACATACAGTATAATTCCATTTATATAAAATTCAAAAACAGACAAAGCTAATCAGTGGTGTTAAAAGAGAATATGGGAAGGGACATCTAATACACTAGAATTTCTATTTCTTGATCTGAGTAGTAATAACACGGGTGCATCTACTTTGAACAAATTCACTAAGCTGTATTTACAATCATACCTGAGAGTGCTGACCAAAAAAGGGCTATTTAGAATATTATTTATAACGAAGTGTGAACTACCGTGTTTCCCTGAAAATAAGACATCCTCTGAAAATAAGACATCCTCCGAAAATAAGACCTAGCGCATGGAAAGATAAGACATCCCCTGAAAATAAGACCTAGTGCAACTTTGGGAGAAAAAATTAATATAAGACACTGTCTTATTTTCAGGGAAACAGGGTAGGTCTACAGTCCTCTTCCTCTGAAGGAGACTTGATGAACCAAAAGCCCTTCAAATGACAGTGAGCAATAAAGCAGGAGGAGGCTAGAACCAATGTTAGTGTGAAAAGAAAGGAATCTGAGTTTATGTGATGGCAGAGCAGAGTGGGTAAAGAAGGCTGAGAAAGAATACAAGAGGATCATCTTTAAATAAGTGCAGGAACATAATGTAAAAGAGAGAATAATTCATGATGTGTTGTATCATAAAAGTAGATCTAGAGTCAACAGGTAGAAGTTACAGTAATATATTTAGGGTAGTGTAAGAAATAAACTTTCCAAAAAACTGTCAGTGTTCAAGCAGAGCTCATCAATTGCTTGTCACAGGAAGTAAGTACACTGAACTATGAGAAGCCTTGGATTCTAATCCCATCTCAACTATTTGTTAGCTATGTCATCTGGGGAAATTTATTTATAACATCTCCAAAGCTCAGCTTCCTTATCTACTTACCTCAAGAGATCAATGAGAGGAATAAGGTAATATGCACAAGATGACAAACTAAAATACAACACAACCGTGAATTGCTATGAGGAGATACTGCATTATATCATTGCTAAGATCCTCCTAGCACCATAGCTATTAATTGTACCGTGAGACAAGAAAAAAACTTAAAATAGGTCCTAAATTTACAAACTTAAGATTTGGTAGGCAAAAGAGAGAAATGTTAATATGTCAGGAAAAGAAGGGAGCAGGAAATCTTTGTCTTAGGAAGTGTTATGTGTTTCTCTGATAACAAGTCACCAGATCTAAAAGGAATACTCAATCCAATAGATAAGTAGGAATTCAAATCAAGAAGATACACATACCAAATAAATAAATAAAGGCTACAAATGTATTTGTAAATATGCACATCACTGAAAGCATGAATATCATTAAAACCTGAGTGTTACATACAATACTTAACTAGTGCTTTTGCTCTGATTCTCTGGGTATAAATTCAGGCTCTAACATCCCAGTGATTCGATCCTGAGCAAGTTACCCAATCCCCTCAGCCCATTTGTAAAGGGTAAAAGTAGGGCATACAAATTCCCAAGTTGTTGAGAAGACTCCATAAGACAATGTATATAAAGTGTCTGGCAAGGCTTCCAGTAGCCAGAGAAAATCATGTTAATAGCCACTAATTAGCTTTGATTTTGGATTAAGTTTGTGCTGTATTGTTTTCAGAATTAGAAACTTGAGGAACAAATACAAGATATATTTTTTTGTCAAATGATGAAATTAGGTATAAATTAAAAATGATATGTAGATCCATTGACACTAAGATGGAAAATTAACCAATGTACTGATAGTGGAAAAAGCAAGTTATGACAATATACTTAGTATGATGCCATTTTAAAAACATATATTTTAAAAACTATTATTCCCCCAAAATAATTAACAGTAGAATTAGGTGACTTTTACTTTTTTCAGTCCTCTTCTGTCCTGTCTAAATTTTGTATAAGGAGGATGTATGCCTATTACAATTTCCAATTGGAAGAAAATCTTACTGAATTTTTTTCTTTAGGAAAATTATCATTTAGGTCAAACTGGTGAGAAAAATATAGTTTTACAAACTTAGAAAAATGAATTTAACATATTTTAAAAGGTAAAGAGAAAAAAACTCAGGAACCACAAGTAAATTTTTATGTGTACTTTTCTATAAAAAAAAAATGTGGTTCAGCCCAGCTGGAGTGACTCAGTGATTGAACATTAACCTATGAACCAGGAGGTCTCAGTTTGATTCCCAGTCAAGGCACAGTAGGGGGCATGCAAGAGGCAGCTGATCAATGATTCTCTCTCATTGTTTCTATCTCTCCCTTTCTTCTTTCTTCTCTGAAATCAATAAAAGTATTTTTTTCTTAAAAAAGTGGTGTAGACAAAAGAAAAATATCTCCCAAATTGAGGAACATTTGTTCTGGTTTACTCACTGCTATAAACAGAGAATAGGAACTTAATAAATATTTGTTGAACAAATATGCAAAACAAAAGTTTGATATATCTTTACACTAAATTTCATTGCCTAATTTCACTACAATATTGGCTTATTAATCTTTATCTCCAACAGTTAGCTTATAAGCTAACAAAGAGAATTTATCAATTAAATTATTTAATAAACAAGAAAGCAAAAAAGATAAATAAGTCTAATCAATATTACATCTGAAGTTAAAACATCAGTAAGAAATTGATAACCATCACTCTGAAACATCACATTCATCCTACACCAGTGGTCGGCAAACTCATTAGTCAACAGAGCCAAATATCAACAGTACAACAATTGAAATTTCTTTTTGAGAGCTGAAAACTGACTTCTGCACATGGGCCATGAAGTTTCAATCGTACTGTACATGCCCGCCCGCCCGCACATGGTATTTTGTGGAAGAGTCACAATCAAGGAGCCAAAGAGCCGCAAGTGTCTCGAGAGCAGCAAGTTTGCCGACCACTGTCCTACACCATAATCTCTAGTGACATCACAAGAAATGGTTACCATTTCTACATTTCATTATGTCTAGTAAGCGAACACTAGCATAATTAATTGTAAACCAGGATTGTGTATAGATTAAAATGATAAGAGTACCAAACCTGTATAAATGAAGTTTTTTATACCATCAAGACCTACTCAGCCTAAATCAACAAATCAGCCAAACCAACCAACCAACCAACAAAACAAGTCAGACCTACCTTGGCCCTTTTGGACCTTCCATGTAACTGCTTCTAGGAGGATCTGGAAGCAGTCCACCTGACCTCATTGGCATGTCCTTGATTTGCAGAGATGGAGCAATTGAAGACTCCCCAAGTCCTGGCTCAGACGAGAACGAACTGTATGGCAGAGTAGACTTGCTCAGAGGAGCTTTAGAATTCCCTTGTTCTGCAGGGCCAACAGCTGATTGCAATGGAGGATGGTAAGCTGAACCAAAAGACACAGGAGTGGGAAGTAACGCTGGTCTAGGTTTCTCTGGAAGTTGTGAACTCTGAGAACTAGAGACTGATGGAATTGGGGCTGTTGTTAATTGAGGAGGTATCCCTTGTGGAACCCCAGGGGCAGGTATTCCTGGAGGAGGTGTGGCTGAAGATAATGGTGGAAGGGGCAGGACAGGTGGAGGTGCTGTTGAAGAGAGAGATGGTGGGGGAAGAACTGGTGGTGGCCCCACAGAAGAGAGGGGAGGTGGAGGAAGAACTGGTGGTGGCCCTGTTGAAGAGAGAGAAGGAGGCATCACAGGTGGGGGCAGAGAGGTTGGTAGAGAAGGTGGCATCACAGGTGGAGGCATGCCAGGTGGTGGCACTGAAGTAGGTAGGGCAGGGGGCATCACTGGTGGTGGCAATGATGGAGGCAGTACAGGAGGAGGCATTGTTGGTGGAGGTGGAGGCATCTGAGAATATGGAACATAAGGAGGTGGCATTGACATGTTTCCCATATACTGGTTCTTCATATTCTGAAATGAATTGACTTTCTCCTGGAGATAGGTCTGAGTGGCTTTCATATGTCCCTGCCATGTTTTCCACTGCTTCTCATACTCCTGAAGTTGATCTTTATGTGGATAGGAATGAAGCTGTTCCTCCCATAGCTGAAACTCTCGCTCCCATTCTTGGTAGAGATGTTGAAACTGTTGCTGCTGCATCTCATAATGTCGCAGTTGCACATCTACAGACATGGTCTACAAATAAAGAGATAAAATTATTTCAAGACATTCATAGAATTAATAACAAGATCAAAATTAATGCATCAATGTGTGAAGAGACTGAACATAAACTGTGCACCTATGGATGAGGACAATGATGGGTGGAGAAAGGGCAGAGGGTGGGGTGGAACCCCACCCTCTGCCCTTTCTCCACCCATCATTGTGGAGGGGAGAAATGGAGGGGGGGAGAAGAGGAAGATCTGTAATAATATGAATAAAGATTTAAAAAAAAATATTAATGCATCAAGGGCATATAAAGTCTTAGGATATTAAAACACTAAAGATTTTGGGAGGATAAGGATAAGCTTGGTAAATCCATTTGGTGATGATCATTCTTCTTTCTTCCTTTGATTCAATTATATAGGGTGGAGCTAAAGTAGGCTTACAGTTGTTCATATGGAAAATAATACAATAATCCTATATAATAAATAGGTAATATGCAAATTAACCCTCACGCCCTCACAAGATGGCTGCCTATAACCAGGCCGGCAGGGGGGTTAGTGAGGGATGACCAAATGACTGAACAGCAGACTGCGTGGGGAAACCAGGCTGGCAGGGACGCCATGAGGGGAGACTGGGATGGGGGTGGGGAGGCAGTTGGGGGCAACCAGGCTGACAGAAGTGGCAGTAAGGGGTGACCAGGTTGCCAAGGGGGGAAGAGGAAAAAGGGGGCAGTTAGGAGTGACCAGGCTGACCAGGAGGGGGCAGTTGGGGGCGACCTGGCCAGCAGTGGAGGCAATTAGGGACAACCAGACTTGCGGGGGGGGGGGGGGGGGGGGGGTGTAGGGGGCGGGCAGTGAGGGGCGATTAGGCAGTCGGGGGGGAGGCAGGGTGGCCAGCCAGGCAGGCAAGTGAGCGATTAGGAGCTAGCAGTTCAGGATTGTGAGAGGGATGTCTGAGGGGTCCTGGATTAGAGAGGGTGCAGGCTGGGCTGATGGGACCGCCCCCACACCACCCCCATGCACGAATTACATGCACCAGGCCTCTAGTTAAATAATAATACAAGAATAAACTGTTTTGTGTATTCTCAACTGTAAACCTACTTTTGCCTTATCCTGGATAAGTTACCACTGAGTTGAAAAAATCAAGCAAACACTAAAAGCAAATAGCTACCTCAACAATAAGTATTTTCCAAGTTTTTAATATTATTATGGACTGAAGCCCAGTGCACAAAATTAGTGCATGGGGTGGGGAGGGTGGGGGGTGGGGGGTATCCCTCAGCCCAGCCTGTGCCCTCTCGCAGTCCAGGACCCTTCCCTCCTCACTGCCTGCCTGCTCGCTGCTCTTTACTGCTCAGCTCTCTGCTCCTTAGTGCTGCCACGGAGGTGGGAGAGGCTCCTGCCACCACCGCTGCACTTGCCAGCCGTGAGCCCAGCTTCTGGCTGAGCGGTGCTCCTCCTGTGAGAGCACACTGACCACCAGAGGGAAGCTCCTGCATTGAGCATCTGCCCCCTGGTGACCAGTGTGTCATAGTGACTGGTCATTCTGTGGTTCAATTTGCGTATTAGGCTTTTATAAGAAGTTAAAAAACTATTTATTATTATAGACATGCAGACATAAGTTTACACTGCAACAATAAAAGAGAAGCGAGTATCTAAGTCATTTCATCTTCTATGGTATATTCGTTAAGTTTTCTGTGGTGGTTGTTTTGACCTTTTTTGGTGGATTTTTGCTTGTCTGTTACTGTAGTGGTTTGTAGGCAAAACACAAATGAACTTATAATTAAATGATAAGAACCCTGGTTCTTAAATCTCTTAGTAATAGTCAGTACTTAGTAACTTAGTAAGAGTACTCTAACATCTGTCTGGGTTGATATGAGAGCATTTGCATAATACCACATTTCCCAAGCCCCCAAGTTAATGTGACAGATAACTACTTGGGCACGACTTGGGAAATATCTTTCCTTCTTCACATTTCAATCTCCTTCAGGAATAACTAGTATTTTAAATTTCTTGGGTCAATTTGCCATGTGTGAATTGAAGAAGCACTTGCCTGCATATGTGGTGGCTGCTGGATGATCTGCTGGTACTGTTGTAGGATCTGTTGTAGCTGAGTGTGCTTCTGCATTATGCCCTGGTACTGGAAGCCAACTCGATGCTGCTGGTGCTGCTGCCAGTGTGCTGCTGCAGCCTGCAACTGTTTTAACCTGGCATCTTCTTCCGGGTCCTCAGACTAAATATAAAAGAAGATACATTTTTAAATCATAAAACAGCAATTAAATTAGTAAGAAACCTATTTTATAAATTATTGTATTGTAATACAAGTCCAGAATCCCTACAACTCTGCCTGATTGATAAAAGCTATTCCATCTTTAGATAAATACCTAGCTCTATCTTTACTGTGATAATGGATACCAATACCTAGGAGTTTATAAACTCCAGTCTTTACTAGAATAATCATTTCACTGTTCTTAAATAGGACAATCATTACCCAACAAAGTCAATCTACATTTAATGTCCTTTTCACTCCATGAGAAATCTTTCTCTTGCACCTTAGTTACCTTTCACCAATGGGTTACAGTGTAATTATTATGATTCAATAAAATTTCCACATATGACTATTAGGAGAACAATAACCTTTGGACCAAGGTGAGAACTTTCCATGTGTCAGTAAGTATCCTAAATTACATTTAATGCTACAATCTATTTTGCAGATGAGGATACTGAAGTACAGAATGGTTAACTAACTTGCTCAGAGTCACCACCAGCAAATGGCAGTGCCTGGACAGCAGCCTAGGTCATTTGACAATAATAAGTTATTTTTAAAAAATATATATTTTTATTGATTTCAGAGAGGAAGGGAGAGGGAGATAGAAACATCAATGATGAGAGAGAATCTTGATTGGCTGCCTCTTGCACGTGCTCGCATGCACACACACCACGGGGGATTGCGCCTGCAACCCAGGCATGTGCCCTTGACCAGAACTGAACCTGAGACCTGTCAGTCCACAGGCTGATGCTCTATTCACTGAATCAAACTGGTTAGGGCAAAAAGTTGAAGCTCTTAAATATTGCTGTGTGCTGCCAATCTGAAAATACCTGGCAGTCCTTTCGTGCTTAGACACACAATTTACAAGAGTGTCTAACTCTTCACTCTCATTTAAACCATGAAAAAAAAAAAGCCTTTTCTTTTTTTCCCCAAATTGTAAGAGAAAGTTTATTTAGAAAGTTACAGAGGTAGTGGAAGTGAGCCAGCTGGGCTGCAAGGGCTTTGGAAACAAGTTATAGAAGCAAAAGGGCCATTGGAACTTAGGAGAGGAAAAGACAAAGGTAATATACCAGGGGAAACAGAGAGATGAGAATGGTGCTGGCATTCTCCGGACAGGGAATGCCAAAATTGCCTTTTCCAAACCCGATAAGGCATAATCTAATATTCCATAAATGAAATTTTACATGTACTTAAAAAAACACACATAAAAACATATATCTATTCATGATAAAAAATATATATATATGAATCAGAAAAAAGTTGAACAATTAATAAAAACCAAATACATAATTAACTTTACGATTACCTGGGATTCCTCAGGAGGGAGAGGGGGTGGTGCCTCCTCATTAGGAGGTGGTAATGGGGGCTCCTCAGATGGAGGGGGTTCTGGTACTTGACTGGTGGCAGGTACTGTAACTTCTTTTACTGGCTTGGGTGGATCCTTTGCTATGACAGGACCCTTTTTGTGTCCTGGCAAATGCACTTTTGTCCTCTGCTGCAAACTAAGCAAGTGCTGTCGATACCAATACTGCTGCTGTTCCTACAACAGAAATCATTTTTAAGAATTTTACTTGACAATCCTGTATAGCTGCAACTTGGTGTTTAGAGAGCTCCACATTTGTGTCCTCATTCATGTGTCTATATGCAAGAAAAGGCAAAGCTAGACTGAGAAAGACAAATAAGCAAGATTGTCAATTCCTTCCCCAAATTTATACATTTAAGTTAAACCATGCCATACATATCAATGGAACATACGTCTCTACTCTTAAAACACATACTTTTGGAAGTGAGAGCAGTCTTTTTGATAAATGATCAAGTAAACCTATCAGTATTCACAGCTATCTGCTTTTAACCTGTCTTTAGTTGATTCAGACTTATCCAGGGGGATTTTGTAATTAATGAACACAAACAAATAATACTGCCTCTTCTCACTGCCTTCTCTTTTAATCATCTGTTGTATATTCTTTTAAATATTTGCAGTCTATTCCTAGGTATATGTAGAAGTCCTCTTATCCAAGGGAGATACATTCCAAAACCTCCAGCGGCGGCCTAAACAGTGGATAGTACTGAACTCTGTATATCCTACTTTATTCCCCCTAATCATGCATACCTATGATAGTTTAGTTTATAAATTAGGCACAATAAGAGATTAACAACAATAACAATACAACAGAACAATTATAATAATGTAATGTAACAAAAGTTACACAAATATGGTTCTCTCTCTCTCTCTCTCCCAAAACATCTTAAGGTACTGTACTCACACTTCTTGTGATGATGATACAATGCCCACGTGATGAGATGAAGTGAGGTGAATGAGACATTATTAAATAAAATAAGGGTTACTTGAACACATGCACTGTAATATTGGGGATCTGATAACTGAAACAGGTGAGTGATTAATGGCATGGATAGTGTATACTTCATGGATGTGCCAGACAAAGGTATGATGGGATGGATCAGTGTGGGGCAGTGTGATATTTCATAAGCAAAGCAGAATGGTGCACAATTTAAAACTTACAAATTGTATATTTCTGAGATTTCCCATTTAATATTTTTGGACAGTGGTTGATTACAGGTAACTGAAACTGCAGAAAGGGAATGCACAGATAAAGGGAAACTACTGTGTGCATAAATTAGAATAGAATGTGTTTTTTAAATGCTTTCTATTTATTTTAAAAGTCTCACTCTGACTTCCAAATTATAATGTAATTTCATTTTCTGAAAGCCTGTTTTGTGCTTTCACTTTAAAACATCACAAGTTTAACGTGGAAAAAAATTAAGAAAACACAGCTGATCCTCATTATTCATTGATTCTGTAGTTGTGAATTATATATATATATATATATATATATATATATATAGAGAGAGAGAGAGAGAGAGAGAGAGAGAGAGAGAGAGAGAGAGATATATATTGATTTCAGAAGGGAAGGGAGAGGAAGAAATAGAAACATCAATGATGGCAGAGAATCATTGATTGGCTGTCTTCTGGATCAAACCTACAATATAGGCATGTGCCCTGACCAGGAATCTAATTGTGACCTCCTGGTTCATAGGTCAATGCTTAACAACTCAACCACACCAGCTGGCTCTGAGCTTTTTTTATTCGTGATTTTGTTGTTTAAAGTGGCCACCAAGCACAGTGCTGAAGTGCTGACTAGTGTTCCTAGGTGCCAGAAGGCTATGACATGCACTATAGAGAAAATACGTTATATAGGAGAAACCAAGATGGTGGCAAAGGTAAACACCTAAACTGCTGCCTTGCACAACTATTTCAAAACTACAACTAAAAGACAAAACATCTATCACCCAGAATCATGGGAAAGCTGGCTGAGTGGAAGTTCTACAACTAGAAGGAAAGAGAAAAGAGCACCAGCCCTGGAAAGAGGAGGTACAAAGACACGAATCGGGCTGGTGGCGGGCGATGCTTTTTTTCAACCCGAAGGGAGACAAGCTCCCAAACTCTGAAATCCAGTTTCTGGTGACACGCGGGAGACTCAAACTCCTACGAGGAGAAGCTGGACTGTCGGCCATCAGGTCGGAAAGTGAGGGTGACTTTCTTGCAGAGGTGCGCCCAGCAATCATTGTTTACTGCACTGGGACACTGGGCATGAGGACTTGGGATCGCGGAAAGGCAGAGAAGGCTAACTGGCAGCCACTGTTGTTTGTCACGCCCTAGCCTAGTGATGCCCTGAGATCCCACTGTGCACAATATACAAACATACCCAAGCTCCACACTGCGGCTTTTGCATATAAATGGCCTACCCTGTCGCAGCTTAAACAAATAAACTGCAGCTCCAGTCAGACAGCTCCAAAACCTCCAAACCCCAAGCAAAGAGAAGAAAACTAGTTCTTTCTGTAGCTCCTGTTGGATGCCTTCAGACAGTAGCTAACTTGCACTGGAGAGCCGGAAGCTAGTGTATCTAGTGGTCTGTGTGAGATGACACCAGATTTCAACTACTCTCATAAAGGACACGTTCAAGAGGCAGACTCAGTGAGCACCAAAGCCCCACGGGAACAAGTCCTGCCCCATAAGGGTGTCTCCAGCACAGTAATTCTTTTGTTATAGACACAGGGAATCCTCACAGCCAATTAGCCTGGAGGTCAATTCCTCCCAGTGATACCAACAACAATCTTGACTACAACAAGGCTGTACACACAGTCCACAAAGGGGTGCACCAAGAGTGTCCACCTCAGATAACTGGGAGGCTGATCCATTGAACCATACAGGACACCTTAACACACAAAGCCACACTATCAACTAGGGAAGCAGCAAAAATCCAGAGACAAGGAAAAAGATCACAAACAAAAGAAATGGAGGAGAACAAAAGACTGGATATAGAGTTCAAAACCACGGTTATAAGGTTTTTCAAGAATTTCCTAGAAAAGGCCAATAAATTTAACAAGACCCTTGAGGATATGAAAAAGGACCAACTAGAAATTAAACATACACTGACTGAAATAAAAAATATATATATTATACAGAGACCCAACAGCAGACTAGAGGAATGCAAGAATCAAGTCAAAGATCTGAAATACAAAGAAGCAAAGAACAATCAACCAGAAAAGCAAAAAGAAAAAAGAATCCAAAAAGTTGAAGATAGTGTTAAGAAGCCTCTGGGAAAACTTTAAGCATACCAACATCAGAATTATGGGGTCCCAGAAGAGAGAAAGCAAAATACTGAAAACCTATTTGAAGAAATAATGACAGAAAACTTCCCCCACCTGGTCAAAGAAATAGACTTACAAATCCAGGAAGCACACAGAACCTAAAACAAAAGGAAACCAAAGAGAACCACACCAAGACATATCATAACTAAAATGCCAAGGGCAAAAGACAAAGCGAATCTTACAAGCAACAAGAGAAAAACAGTTAGTTACCTACAAGGGAGCACCCAATCGATTATCAGCTGATTTCTCAACAGAAACTATGCAGGCCAGATGGGAGTGGCAAGAAATATTCAAAGTGATGAATAGCAAGAATCTACAACCAAGATTACTCTACCCAGCAAAGTTATCATTCAGAATTGAAGGTCAGATAAAGAGCTTCACAGATAAGAAAAAGCTAAAGGAGTTCATCACCATCAAACCAGTATTATATGAAATGCTGAAAGGTATTCTTCAAAAAGAGGAGGAAGAAGAAAAAAATAAAGATAAAAATTATGAACAACAAATAGATATCAATCAACAAGTGAATCTAAAAATCAAGGGAATAAAAATCTGATGAACAGAATAAACTGGTGAATATAATAAAATCAGGGGTATAGAAAGGGAGTGGACTGACAATTCTTAGGAGGAAAGGGATGTGAGGGGGTGCGGGAAGAGACTTGACAAAAATCATACACCTATGCATGAGGACAGTGGTGGGGAGGTAAGGGCTGAGGGTAGAGTGGGAACCGGTTGGAGGGGAGTTATGAGGGGAAAAAAGGAGAAACAATTATAATAATCTGAACAATAAAGATTAAAATTATAAAAAATAAAATGTTATATGAAGCTTCATTCATGCATATGTTAGTGTTGCTAGCTGTGAAATCAATTTTAATGAATCAACAATATATATTAAATAAGGGTCTTTAGACAGAAACACACATAAATCAAGATTACGCCTTGATTAGCTGATGAAAATGTGACCAAAGGCTCACAGGAACATAACCCTGCATTTACCTTAGGAGCAATGGTTCAGTAGTAACTAATTCAGTGTTCTTGGTTACTTTATAGTTCCTGGTGACTGGATAGAACAAAATATTCAAATAAAGATAAATGACTGCATAAAAAAAAGCAATAACTAATTGTTTAAATCAGCAAAAAAAATCTTACCACTCAAATAACTACAGGATCTTCATTATCCCAGGAGTCACTATATAATCTCCATGGTTATAAAGTTGAATAAGGAAAAAAAGTTGTCATATCACTAAAATATTCACTAATATACTGCCCTGTATATGTCTATAATTAACAACAGCATATATTTCTACTATAATTATAAGGATGCAGAATTTGTGTGTTTGGTGTTTTATTTTAGGATGCAGGATTTGATAAAATGTGATGTTGGAAAACTTTGAAACTCATTACTGAGAGCTGAGGATTTAACAAAAGTCCTACTGGTTAATAAAGAGGGAATATACTAATTGACCATCACACCCTCACAAAGATGGCAGCTTCTACAGCCATTAAGGGAATATGCTAACTAACTGTCACACCCTCAAAGATGGTGGCACCCACAGCCACAAGATGGTGGTGCCCAGTCCCCTTAACCCTGCCGGGGCAGCAGGCATGAAGCACAGCTGGGCCCGCCCCCAAGTAGGTCCAGTCTAGCTTTGTGAGCCCTCCTCCAGAGTACCCCAGTCCTCTCAGCCCCCAGCACCCCGAGGCCAGCCCGAGTCACAGGCAAGTCTCAGATGTTGGCTGCCCAGCCAATGCCCAAGGTGCAGGCAAGCCTCAGATGGTAGCTGCCCAGCCTCCCAGGGTCGCCCGAGGCTCAGGTAAGCAGGGTTAGCCGAGGCTTGCACTGCCAGTAGTGGCGGCAGCAAAGGTGTGACGGGGGTCTCGCCTTCCCCTGATCGCAGGGTCACCTTCCGCCCCTGAGGGCTTCTGAACTGTGAGAGGGGGCAGGCCAGGCTGAGCCCCCCTCCAGTGCATGGATTTTCATATATATAAAATTCCTATATATAAAAAGCCTGTGGTCGTGACACCCTCATGCCATAAAGACCCATCACAGGAGGCACCATGCACTGCAGGCGCGAGATGCACGCAGGTGGGCAGGGACTTGACACTGCTTCCCCATGGGTGCCAGCCCAGACTCTAACAGGATATAATAGTGATATTAAAATATTCCCTCTAGCATGTATGGGGGGGGGGGTGGTATATGTACAAAGATAATAATTTAATTTAAAAAAAAATTTTTTTAAACTAAAAAAATAAATAAATAAAATATTTCCTCTAATTCCCTTTTAATGTGCATGAATTTTGCACACTGAGCCACTAGTAACTTTTATAATAGGAACTACAAAAGAGAATGTTTGACTATCAAAGGTTGAAAAATGGCCTGGTAAAACTGATAAATCCCTAAAATGGTTTTTCAGTATATCCAAAAACTAAATAAAAGATGATATATAATGTTGCCAAATCATTTGTTAAAAAAATTATAGCATGGAAATATAATTTATATTTATTTTTTGTTCATTCTAAGACTCAGCCATTCTTTATGATTTTAAAAAAATATATATTTTATTGATTTTTTTATAGAGAGGAAGGGAGAGGGATAGAGAGCTAGAAATATCGATGAGAGAGAAACATTGACCATCCAACCCCTGCAAACCCCTCACTGGGGATGTGCCTGCAACCAAGGCATATGCCCCCAACCGGAATCAAACCTGGGACCCTTCAGTCCGCAGGCCGACACTCCATCCACTGAACCAAACTGGTTTCGGCTCTTTATGATTTTTTTTTTTTCTGTAGCTCTGACAGAGCTTTATTTATAGGTGGGATTTAGGCACATACATGACACACATATGTACAGGGTCTTCATGATTTTTTAGCTGTTTTTTCTAGATTATATCCCAAAAAAATATTTTACAATAAATTTTTGGTCTCTATGTTAAATGGATTCATTTTATTGGCATTCACTGTGATTCATTATTGTTGGATAACCAGAATATTTTATATTGCTAATATTTTATTGTATACTTCCCCAATTTTCTATATGGAAGCAAATGCATAAAATATACATAATATATACAAACTCTCATTTAACATACTGTTTTGTTATATTTTTACCACTCATAGGATAATTTTCTTAGAAGATTAATGTTTCACTCTTTTCTTAAATCTGGTGCTTAAACATACAGTGTTGGACCATACTGTAGAATGTCAATAAATTGCTGTTAATCAATTGAAGACATCTCTCTTAGGCCCATAGTTGGCAAACTGCGGCTTGCAAGCCACATGTGGTTCTTTGGCCCCTTGAGTATGGCTCTTTCACAAAATACCACGGCCTGGGCAAGTCTATTTTGAAGAGGTGGTGTTAGAAGAAGTTTAAGTTACAAAAATTTGGCTCATAAAAGAAATTTCAATCGTCGTACTGTTAATATTTGGCTCTGTTGACTAATGAGTTTGCCGACCACTGCTATAGGCCATTCATTTCTATGCTCCAATCCACTGGGAAGAATACATTTTATCTCACTAACTCCATTTTGAAGTTTAGGTTATAATTGGGGTTTTGTTTTTAATTATCATACAGTACATATAATCATCAGCTTCCAGGATATAATTGTTTTTACCAATCAATCGTAAAAATAAGCAATCCATCAAAATAGTACAGTGATCATGATAGTTAATAATAATACAGTATGAAAACATTTTCAATCTTTTTTTCTTATTTTATAAAAATAGCAATAGGTTTACCTTTCAGTTTAAGAAAAGCAAATAAATCTGTTTCTAGTAGAAGTTAAAAGTTTCTTTTTTTTTGGTTGCTTTGAAACATCACCAAAAGATACAAAGATGCAAACTGTCACAAACTAGAAACTAATAGTTACAAAGATGAAGATTCTTTATGAATTTGCACCTTCCTTATTTCATGCTTCCTATCTTTGTCTTAGACTTCGTACAGGGTTAAACACCTTATTAGAAGCTCAAGTAATTGCCAGTTTACTGACAGAAGGCACTGTAGGTCAATTTCTACTTAATATGAACCCAATAAGGAGGAAGCATGTTTAATTCAATCCTAGGACTAAGTTTGGACACATTCTTAAAGCTCTCCAAATGAATAATGATGACATCATTAAAAAAAATACCTTCAGTGACCCCAAGAAGGATGATTTACTTTTATTTTAGAAAGGAATAAAATCTGCCTAGACTTGCTAATGAAGCTGAATAGTACCCGATTCTTCTAAATGTCCCATCATATCACACAACTCCATCTCATATGGAATGTTAGCTCACAAATCAGGTCAAATCACAGCATATGTCATATTAAAAAATTTTTTTTTGCCTTGGCCAGTGTGGCTAAGTGGTTGAGCATCCATCTATGAGCCAGGTCACGGTGCAATTTCCAGTAAGAGCAATTGCCTGGGTTTTGGGCTTGATCCTCAGTGTGGGGCATGCAGGAGGCAGCCGGTCAATGATTCTCTCTCATCACTGATGTTTCTATCTCTCTCCCTCTTCCTTCCTCTCTGAAATCAATAAAAATTTATTTTTTAAAGAAAGAGATTGAATGGAATTAAAAAGTTAGGATGCAAGAATTATTTTTCACAAATATCATTACTCAAAAAACGTGCTAATTTATTCACCAAGCACATACTGACTGATGGCTACCAGTAAGTACAGTTATGAACTAGGCACCAAATAATTTTTCAAGTAGGGAAATATAAAGAGAATGAGAAAGAAAATAAGAAAGAGAATGAGAAAGCGAGAGTGAGAGAGCTTTAAAAAATTAATTTGAGGCCTTGCCTATACAGGTTTATTATTATAAACGCCTATAAAACTAAATGTATTATGTCTTTTATATCCTAAAGTGAAGGGGAGGAGGGAGAATCTGATATTAGATTTCCATTTAAAAAATTTATTTAAAATATATTTATTTTCTGTATTTTTGAGATTTACAATCTACTCCAAGAAATTAAAGTCACCAGATAA
This sequence comes from Pipistrellus kuhlii, assembly GCF_014108245.1. Lineage (NCBI taxonomy): Eukaryota > Metazoa > Chordata > Mammalia > Chiroptera > Vespertilionidae > Pipistrellus > Pipistrellus kuhlii. The sequence continues at coordinate 11,935,258 of NW_023425404.1, forward strand.
TCTTAGTTCCATCTTTAAAAAAAAAAAAAAAAAAAGCTTCTTTACGTCACTTCTTCCTCCAGCCTTTGCCCTCATTCTCTCTCCTTCAGTCAAACTTCTTGAAAGAGTGGTCTATACTCACCATCCCCATTTCCTCACCTTCCATCGCTCCTCAAATCAATGCAATATGGCTTCAGTCACTATGAAATTGCTCCCGCCAAGGTCAACAATAATCTACATGTCAATAAATACAAAATATAACTCAAAGTCTTTATCTTGCTCAACCTCTCAGCAGTACATGACACACTGGCCACTCCCTCCTCGTAGAAACAGTCTTCCCTTTACCCCTGTGGCACTACACTGTCCTCATTTTCCATCCATCTAAGTGGCCGTTTTTTCCTGCTGGTTCCCCGAGATACCGAGATTCTGTGAGGCTAGGCTCAATGCCCATTAACCTCTATTCTTACCTACACACTTCAAATACCATTTTTATGCTGATGACTCACAAGTCTATCATGTTTCCCAGATCTCCCTTCTAGATTCCAACCTATATCTAACTTCCAATTGGACATCTCCCTTTGGATTATTATGTGAGGGGTGTGCAAGAGGCAGCTGATCAATGACCCTCATCGATGTTTCTAACTATCTCTCTCCCTTCCTCTCTGTACAAAATCAATAAAAATATATTTTTAAAAAAAACACTTGAAACTCAGTAGATCTAAAACTTAACTCATCATTTCCCCCTCATTCCCAGACTGGTTCTAACTACTTCTCCAGGTTCTCCTATTTTATTAATAAATGGGATCATCATCCACCCAGCAGTCTATTCTACAAAGCCAGACATCATCATTGATGCCTTCCTCTCTAATATCATTCAATCAATTGGAGTTTAGCACCTAAACATTTCTCTAGTCTTCCACTTTTCTCCATCTCCAGGATCACCATCCAAGTCTAAGCCACTATTACAATATCTTTCTCTTTTTAATTCTCATTGAGGAATGAGGATATTTTTTCATTCATTTTTAGAGAGTGAAAGAAAGGGGAAAGGGAGAATGAGACAGGAAGGAGAGGGAGGGAGGGAGGGAGAGAGAGAGAGGGAGGGAGAGAGAGAGAGAGAGGTATCAACATGAGAGAGACACATCTATTGGTTGCCTCCCACAACCCTTAGGTCTGAGGGTCCACACTCTAATCCCTGAGCAAAACTGGCCATGGTAGCCATTAATATCTCTTGCCTGAATTATTTATTAAATATTCTCTATAAATCACTCCTGTTCCTTTTGAGTCTACTCTCTATATTGCAAACAGTGAATTTTTTCAAATGCCAATCTGTCACATTTGGCTATATAAAATCTCTCACTACTTTCCTACTGCCCTTAGGATAGTCATGATAGGCCCTTCCTAATCTGGTTATGCCTACAACCATCACCCTCAGATTTTAGTATGCCTTACTAAACTTAATTTCTTGAACTCTGGTTAATTCCTACCCATTCTTTTTTTTTTTTTTTTAATTGATTTTTTACAGAGAGGAAGAGAGAGGGATAGAGAGCTAGAAACATTGATGAGAGAGAATCATCGATAGCTGTCTCCTGCACGTCCCCCACTGTGGATGTGCCCGCAACCAAGGTACATGCCCTTGACCGAAATTGAACCCGGGATCCTTCAGTCTGCAGTCCAACACTCTATCCATTGAGCCAAACCGGTTTTGGCAATTCCTACCCATTCTTTGGGTTCACTTAAATATCACTTAAAAAGGGAGGCCTCTTCAACTAGGTTAGAAGTCCCTCCTATATCCAATCATTTAAAAAAAAATACTTGTTATCCCATTTACCAATGCACAAAAAAAAAATTAAGATACCTAGGAATAAACTTAACTAAGGAAGTAAAAGACCTATACACGGAAAACTACACGAAACTGAAAAAAGAGATAGAGAAAGACATAAACAGATGGAACAACATACCGTGTTCATGGATTGGTAAAATCAACATCAAAATGTCCATACTACCCAAAGCAATCTATAAATTCAATGCACTTCCCATTTTATTTTACTTTACCAACGGCATATTTCACAGGCCTAGAACGAACTTTCCAAAAATTCATCTGGAATAAAAAAAGACGCCGAATAACTACAGCAATCATGAGAAAGAAGAACAAAGTAGGTGGGATCTCAATATCATATATCAAGCTGTATTAAAAAACCACTGTTCTCAAAACTGCGTAATATTGGCACAAGAACATACATATATACCAATGGTATAGAATAGAGAACCCAGGAATCGACCCAAAGCACTATGTTCAATTAATATTTGACAAAGGAGGCATGAACATACAATGGAGTCAAGGCAGTCTCTTCAATAAATGGTGTTGGGCCGAAATTGGTTTGGCTCAGTAGATAGAGAGTCGGTCTGAGGACTGAAAGATCCCAGGTTTGATTCCTGTCAAGGGCATGTACATTGGTTGCGGGCATATCCCTAGTAGGGGGTGTGCAAGAGGCAGCTGGTCAATGTTTCTCTCCCATCAATGTTTCTAGCTCTCTATCCCTCTCCCTTCCTCTCTGTAAAAAATCAATAAAATATATATTTTTAAAAAATATATAAAAATAAAATAAATGGTGTTGGGAAAATTGGACAGATAGATGCAAAAAAATGAAACTAGACCACCAACTTACACCATACACAAAAATAAACTCAAAATGGATCGAGGACTTAAACATAAGATGGAAAACCATGAAAATACTAAAAGAATCTATAGGCAGAAAAATCTCTGCCATACCCCAAAGCAATTTCTCCACTGATACTGCTCCTAGGGCAATGGAAACTAATGAGAAAATAAACAAATGGGACTACATCAAAATATTGGGTCGGCAGCTAAGTAATTGCGGGTTTCACACATATATGGCTTCAGTTGAATTTTTAGGTTTGCAGACATAGTACAAATGTAAAACACATTTTGTTATTTGATAGTTGGCTATTCAGCTGTTAATCAGTAAAAAAAGTTTTTTGATCTGTTTTGTAGTTTTCGTTTGGCGTTTGTTGAAAAATGGAAAATCAAAAGGAACATTTTCGTCATATCTTGCTTTTTTATTTCCGCAAAGGGAAAAACGCATCGCAAGCTCATAAAAAGTTATGTGCTGTTTATGGTGACGAAGCCTTAAAAGAACGGCAGTGTCAAAATTGGTTTGCCAAATTTCGTTCTGGTGATTTTTCACTCAAAGATGAAAAACGCTCTGGTCGTCCAGTTGAAGTTGATGACGCCCTAATCAAAGCAATAATCAATTCAGACTGTCACAGTACAACGCGTGAGATTGCAGAGAAGCTTCATGTATCACATGCATGCATTGAAAATCACTTAAAACAACTTGGCTATGTTCAAAAACTCGATACATGGGTTCCTCACGAACTGAAAGAATCACAGTTAACGCAACACATTAGCAGCTGCGATTTGCTAAAGAAACGTAATGAAAATTATCCATTTTTTAAAACGACTGATAACTGGCGATGAAAAATGGGTTGTTTACAACAATATCAAGTGGAAAAGATCGTGGAGCAGGCCAGGTGAACCAACTCAAACATCAAAAGCTGATATTCATCAAAAGAAGGTTTTGTTATCAGTTTGGTGGGATTACAAAGGAATTGTCTACTTTGAACTCTTACCACCCAACCGAACGATCAATTCTGATGTCTACATTGAACAACTAACGAAATTAAACAATGCAGTTGAAGAAAAGCGGCCCGAATTGACAAATCGAAAAGGTGTTGTATTCCATCATGACAATGCAAGGCCACACACATCTTTGGTCACTCGGCAAAAAATTAATGGAGCTTGGTTGGGATGTTTTGCCACATCCACCATATAGTCCTGACCTTGCACCATCTGATTACTTTTTGTTTCGATCTTTACAAAACTCCTTGAATGGTAAAAATTTCAATAATGATGATGATGTCAAATCGTACCTGATTCAGTTTTTTGCTAATAAAAACCAGAAGTTTTTTGAACGTGGGATTATGATGCTGCCTGAAAGATGGCAAAAGGTCATTGATCAAAATGGGCAATACATTACAGAATAAAGTTATTTAGTTCCATGAAAAAATTTTTTAAATCCGCAATTACTTAGTTGCCGACCCAATAAAAAGCTTTTGCACAGCAAATGAAACCATCAATAAAACAACAAGAAAACCCACTGCATGGAAGAACATATTTGCCAATGATATCAATGATAAGGGTTTAAGCTCCATTTACAGAGAACTCATGCAGCTTAACAAAAAGAAGATAAACAACCCAATCAAAAAATGGGCAACTGGTCTAAATAGACACTTTTTGAAAGAAGACAGAAGGAAGGCCAAGAGGCATATGAAAACCTGCTCAAAGTCACTAATCAACAGAGAGATGCAAATCAAAACAACAATGTGGTACCATCTCACACCTCTCAGAATGGCTATTATCAACAAGTCAACAAATGACAAGTGCTGGAGAAAAAGGAATCCTCGTGCACTGCTGGTGGAAATGCAGACTGGTGCAGCCATGTGAAGAACAGTATGGAGTTTCCTCAAAAAACTAAAAATGGGACTCCCATATATATGATCAAGTGATCCCACTCCTAGGAATATGTCCCAAGAAACTAGAAACATCAATATGCCGAAACCGGTTTTGCATCAGCCTGCAGACTGAAAGGTCCCAGGTTCGATTCTGGTCAAAGGCATGTACCTTGGTTGCGGACACATCCCCAGGGGGTGTGCAAGAGGCAGCTGATTGATGATTCTCTCTCATCGATGTTTCTAACTCTCTATCCCTCTCTCTTCCTCTCTATAAAAAATCAATAAAAATATATTTTAAAAAAAAGATATATGCACTCCTATGTTCATAGCAGCACAATTCACCATGGTTAAGATATGGAAACAGCCTAAATGTCCATCAGCAGATGAGTGGATTAAAAAACTGTGGTACATCTACACTATGGAATGCTACACTGAGGTAAAAAAGGAGTTCTTATCATTTGCAACAACATGGATGGAGATGGAGAACATTATGCTAAGTGAAATAAGCCAGGCAGAGAAATATAAATATCACATGATCTCAATCATTTGTGGAATATAATGAACAACATAAACTGATGGGGAAAAAAATAGATCCAGAGACAGAGAAATATCAATCATAAGGTCAAACCTCAGGGAAGGTAGGGAACAGTGGGGATTAGGGGGTGAGATCAACCAAAGGACTTATATGCATGTATATGAGCCTAATCAATGGACACAGATAACAGGGGGGTGGGGCATGAGTGGGGGATGTGGGTAATGGGGGAATAAGGACACATATATAAAATAAATAATAATAATAATAATTTAAAAAATTAAAAAAAGAAAAAAGAAATTGTGAGGTAACCAGAAACCCCCCTCCAAAAAATTTGTTTTTCACTTACTATGTGCTGGATCCTGAACTTAAAAAACACACACACACCTCACCTTTCCCCATTCTTTATGGAACAAGTGAGTGATATTTTATATTTTATAATCCTATATTTTGTATTTTATAATGTGATAACAGCCTGTTCTTCTCTTAGTTACTTAAATGTCTTCTTCCCCCCTCCCCGCCCCCCCATCAGAACAAGTCAATGAGGCCTAGTGTTTACCACTTCATCTTCAATACTAAGCATAGTACCTGGCACATAGTTGCTACTCAAAAAGTACTTGAACATTAAATAAAGGACTAAAAACTCAAAAAAAAAAAAAAAAATTCAACAGCTTTTCCCAAATAAGTTTTGAGACTAAAAGGATAAAATCACAACTCATGAAAAAAAAGCTAATATGCACTTTACCTAGTTAGTCCATTAAAGAAACAGAAAATTTAATTATTAATAAAATATGCATTCCATTAAATCACCAATGCTTTACTCTGAAAACCAGAAACTAAATGGAAGGATATCAAGCATTTATCCTGTCTTTCCTATACTAACTGTATTTCCAATCAAACAATCATGGTTCATGAGTGAAAGTATTTCTTTACAGAACTCTATTTAATAAATGTAGAAGAAAAAAATCACCACATTGTAGCCTCTAATGAAGAAATAACTTACTCAGGCAAAGAACATCAATGGATGAACCACTAGATGGAAGGAACATGCAAAATTGATGGGAAGCTTTACAGTGGAGGGACCAGACTGCCGCCCCCTGATCAATCTTGGCACCACCAACAGTGGGACAACCAGGCATTGAGTGTCTCCTAATGGGATATAAATGAAGTACACAGCATTACCTAGGTTATAAAGTACACTTGCCAAAAGAAAGTTGAGCTTAAATCTAAAGTTGAACTTCAGAGTTAACTTCTACATTACAAAAAAACACGGAAAAAAGAAGAATAAGTCAAATGACACCATGAGACAGTAGACAAATCCAGAATGAAGGACATTCTACAGGACAACCAACAGATTTTTCATCAAGTTCAATAGCATGGGATAGAAAAAGAGAACAGAAGAAATTGAGTTAAATCTGGGGTTCTCAACTGAGGGTGATTTTGCCCTCCCACTTCTCCCCCAAGGAATATTGGCAATGTCTGAAAATATTTCTGGTTATCACAACGAGGGGCTGCTAATACCGTGTTTCCCCGAAAATAAGACATCCTCTGAAAATAAGACCTAGCGCATGGAAAGATAAGACATCCCCGAAAATAAGACCTAGCGCAACTTTGGGAGAAAAAATTAATATAAGACACTGTCTTATTTTCGGGGGAAAAAGGTAACATATAGTAGGTAGAGACAGAGCTGCTGCTACACATAATACAATGCACAGGACAGTCTCCCACAGCAAAGAATTATCCAAAATATTTATATTGGATCTTGATTTGAACAAACTAACCAAACATAATTAAATCTATTGGGGAATTTTAGCATGGATGCTATGAAGGATTTATTTTTAATTCCATTAGTATGGCGAGACAGTAAGGGAACTCTGAATGGATCAGGTATACAGTTGTTAATTTTGCTAGGTGTTACAGTGTTAATCTAAGGCTCTGTTTCTTGGAAAGAGTCTAAGAATATAAGGATGAAATGACATGAGAGTTAAGATTTGATTTAAAGTATTTTAGCAGAAACAACAACAACAAAAAAGTCCTAGGTAAAGTAAACATGGCGAACTCTTGAGTTGTTGAATCTGAATGTTGGGTATATGGGGGGGAGGAATCACACCATTTTCACTTTTGTGTACAGTAGTCCCTTTTATGTGAAGGAGATACGCTCCAAGTCCCCCAGCGGATGCCTAAACTGCAGGAAGTACTGAACTATATACGTACTGTTTTCCCCCTATACATACATATCTATGACAAAGTTTAATTTATAAATTAGGTACACTAAGAGACTGACAATAAAATAGGACAATTATAATAATATACTGTTACAATAAATGTGGACTCTCTCAGCAAACTACCACAAATATTTTTCCTTCTTCACAATTTCACGAATACAAGATTTGTCTTTGCCATAGATCTTAGCAACCTGACCATGTCATTTTTCCCCCCTTTCTTATTAACTCGAGAACTTTCACCTTTCTACTTGAAAGAAGCATCTGACAGTTTCTCTGGCATTTCCAAATTGCTAATATTTTATTCCTGTGTTTGCATCCATTAAGTAAAACAGGATTATTTAAACACAAGTATGGCAATACTGCAACAATTAATCTATTAACCAAGAGGGCTACTAATGGGCAAATAGATAAGTAGTTGATACAGTGTGGAAATGCTGGATAAAGGAATAGTTCATTTCCAGGAAGGATGGACAGAATGGAGCAAGATTTCAAAATGCTACTCAGAAGAGCACAGTAAATTGAGCATTTCAGGAATTTTCCATTTAATATGTTCGGAGTAAAGCAAAACTGTGGATTGGGGGAGTGGGAACTTCTGTATGTTTAAAATCTTTCACGTTTTAAATGATATTTTCCAAAAATAGAATATAAATCAAAGAAAAATATGCCATAGGATTAATTATCTGAGATTTGCATGAAGAAAACATTTACCACCTAATAAACCAAAGCATCCTAAATCTAGGACATGCAACTCTTGTATCTTACTCAACAAACCTTTGTGGAGAGCCTACAATTTGCAAGGTACTGTCCTAGGTGCTACAGGAGATAAAAAGAGAGTGAGATAGTCCCTGTCTGCAAGGGACTTACAATCTTTAGAACAGAACCAATTAAATGGCTGAGCTGGGGCATGATTTCACAGCTCAGCCATTTAATTGGCTATATGAGATGTGCCATGAAAGCAATACAACTATAGAGAGGAAAAAAAGATTGAGGAAGTTGGGATGAATTCTAGGGTAGAGGTAGGAAAGCCTAAACAGGCTTACAATGCCTGTTTTTGATAATTAGTCCATTCACACTTCTCATCTTTAATAGCTTTCTTTCCGACTGCTTTCTTTATGGCTCTCACCAAAGAACTGGTGGTACTGAATATTCAAAGCACTAAAATAAGTCCACTATATACAAGGGTTCAAAGGCAGAAAAGCAAAAGCAGTGCTCATGGTATTATATTAAAGACAGGTTTGATCCCCTTCCCCCCACCCAATAAAACAATTTGTTTCTCTCTCTAAAAGACCAGAAAAACAGTCCAGTAGAGATGAAGATATAAAGGTCATATTTTGAATTAACACAGTGTTTGACAACAATACTGGAAATTTCAGAATGGGGTGGGGAAGGAGACAAATTCTGTCTCTAAAATAGAGGAATCTGGGGGAAATAACCTGGTGGGATGGTACTCTAGCGTAAGCCAACAGAATCCCTTCCTCTACTATTTTACCCCAGCACCTTAAGTGTTTTCTCCTGATGATGTGCCAAACAAGTTGTTTTGCTTACTTAAAACAACTTATTTCTGTTCTTAATTTCTAATGCCAAACCACTATAATATTCAAATACCTCATCCCAATCTTTTGGAAATCTTTGATATGTAAATCTGAGTTTGTAAATTAAAAGGATCTTTTGATTCATTAGGAAATCTAAGGTAGATTAGGAAGTGCTAAAAGTCTATTTTAGGAAATCATAAGAAATAATTTATCCACTTCAGTTCTATCTTCTTTCTAAACGGAAGAACTTATTACTGCTATCCTGTCTTTGACAGTTCTCTGGGAAACATCACTTCAAATATAAGTTTAGAGGAATGGCCCTCTCATGAATAAAGAGGCATCACACTTCCTTTTTTTTTTTTTAACCTTTGCCAAATCCCAAGGCTGTTACTCTGGAATGAACGATAACACCAATCCAATACAGCAAATTGGTCATGTCTTAAATCTTTAAGTGATGTGAGAAAAGCATGTATGGGTCAATTTCTTACATGACCGATCGACTCCCCAAAGGGTCAAATGTGTAGACTCCCCTATATATATTGTGTGTGTGTGTATATATATATATATATGAATGAGCATAATTAGGATACTCCTGATAAGCACAGGATTTCAATCCTTCAATTGGTGAGACCTTTTAATTCAGGAAGCTGATAGCTGTCTGTGGCACCTAAAAAATTCTTTTAAAGAAGCTAACTGGTCATAAAGTTGTTCTTTCAGAAGCTTCTTTTCTTATGCTGTCTCTCAAATGGAAATTTTAGTCTAAAATACAATTTTTAAGCATTTTAAAATACAATTTGCAAAAGCAACAAAATCTAAGAAGTCGGTCAAAGGGAACCAAGGAATACATCTAAGAAGTAACTTTTGAGCCACCTCACTACTCTGTGGTGTCTAGAAACATTTTCAGTTTTAATAATCTACATTTAGGTAATTAAAAAAGCGGAGCAGTCAGACCCCTGACTTTCATGGAATCCTTTGGAGTGTGCATTAGCTAGTCACAGTGTCATAATTAGGCTAAGCGCCGGTTAAAGCCCGGAGGGAGGCCTGCTCACTTAGGGCCCTCGAGGTGAAACGGTGAGGCTCCGGCACCTGCTCTCTTACCTGTGGAGTCATCTTAGAAGGATCTGGCTCAGGGGCAGCTTGATGCTGTTCAGCATTCTTGTTCTTGGCACCACTCTTCAAAGGCTCTTGCTGGACAGCTGACTTATTCCCAGCAGCGGTGCATGGTGGTGGAGGACCTAGCAGCGGGGATTTAGAATGGCTCTGGGAAGGGCGGGAAGGAGATGCCTGAGAAGGGGGCAAGTAGGACTGGGAACGGCTCCCGTAGGATTGCGAGGAGGAAGAGGGAGGATAAGGAGTGGGCGCCAGGTAGGATTGGGAAGGTGGGGACTGAGAAGGGGACGGCTGGGCGGGAGGCAGGTAGGGCTGAGACGAGGCCGGCGGGTAGTACGAGGGTGGCGGCTGAGGTGGGGGCATGTAAGACTGGGACGGGGGCATATAGGACCCTGGCGGCACAGGGGGCGATGCAGGAGGGGATTCCAGCTCCATGGGACCCAAACCGGGAGGCCCGTCTCGTTGGTGGTGCAGCATCTGGTGCTTGTACTGCTGCGGTTTCTGATAGCTGAGGGCCGGCCCCGGTGGCGGGGGCATCGGTGGCGGCGGCGGCTGCCAGTCTCCGTAGCCGCTCCCGGGCATCACCGGCGGGGGCGGCGGAAGGTGATGGGGTTGGAGCACGCACTGCATTTGCTTCTGGTGAATCTGCTGCAGCTGCTGGAGCTGAGCCAAGTGCTGTTCGCGGAAGCTCATGAAGCTCGAGGAGGAGGGGGCCGCGGGAGTCGTCGAGCTCGAGTACCCAGGCCCGGACGAGGCCTCAGGAAGCGCCACCGGCGGCGGCGGCGGGACCGGCGGCGGCGGATAGTGGCTGCTCCCGCCATATCGGCCCCAGCTCGGGTACATATCTAAGAAGGCGCAGGGCTCGTCCCAGCACCGTTACTCGTCGCAACCGACCTCCAGGAGCTGCGGCGGCGGCGGCGACAGCCGGAACTCGCGGCGCCTACAGGCCCCGGAGCGTGTGAGCGGAGCGCGCCAGTGCGCCGGCGCTCCCGAGCTGGGCCCACGACCGGGAAGGCGGGGTCGGCACTGGGGCGATTACGCCTGCGCAGTAGCCACAGAGAGGAGAACAAAGGCGAGCTAGAGGGGCCCTTTGCTTGGCAACTCTCGGTCGCCACCTTCCTTCAGGTTCGGATACTGTAGGCGCGAGTAGAACGCGGTCATAGCACGGAGGAACCATAGAGTCTCCCCGCGGAAAGGGGTGGTGGTAGAGATCCTATTGCTCCACGGAGTTCATTTTTGAATGGGGGGAAAAAAATTAAAAATTAAAAAGGTTCCATCGACAATCGCAACGGCAACAAAAAAGAAAAAACAAACAAACATGAAACACATAGAAATAACTCCGATAAGAAATATGTAGAGTTTATACGAAGAAAACTACGAGCCATACAAAATCCTATCGGAGTGGGATAAAATTAGACTTGAAATAATGAAGAGGCTTACCGTGATCTGAATAAAAAGAGGAAAAATTGTAAAGATGTCAAATTCGTCTCAAATTAAATGAATAGGCTTAATTCCATTATAACAAAGAACCCAGCTGAGAACAAATTTGTGAAGAGTGGAAATGTATTTTGAAGACAGAATATAAGACTACACCAATTCCTGCAGGCATCTGAAAGATAACACCAGCAGTTATAAAAGGGGAGAAATTGAATTCTTCACAATAATTCAACATAAGAACTCATGTTAGAGAGTCTCAGCTAAAAGCAAAGATAGCGAGGAACAGATACAAAGCTTGTCTAGAGAGGCCGACCTACATTATAACCAAATCTCTCAGCAAAATACTAAACGTGAACTCCTGTAGCTTGAATAAATCACTGAAAAACAAAACTGATACACACTGAATCCTGAAAATGCTACCTAACTCTGAGAATATTAAATTGTGCGCCATTTAAAGATTTGTCCTTGCTTCCTAATGAGCAACCCAGATCTTTATCTGTCTTTGGAGGTGGATGTGAGTGCAAAGTGGAAAATCTAAATATTCATCATAAGAAAGAGCTGCTCATTCTCAGAATGGAATTTGTTTCTTTTAACTTTTTGCTGAAGTGTAATATACATATATATAAATTACACATCTTGTCCTGGCTGGTTTGGTTCAGTGGATAGAGTGTGAACCATCTACTGAGAGGTGGCAAATGGATTCCAGTCAAGGTGTCTCTCTCACATTGATGTTTCACTCTCTGTCTCTCCCCCTCCCTTTCACTCTCCATGAAAAATCAATGGAAAAATATCCTCGGGTGAGGATTAACAACAATAAAAATAAAAAAATTAGCCTTAACCAATTTGACTCAGTGGATAGAGTGTTGGCCTGCAGACTGTAGGGTCCCAGGTTTGATTCTGTCAAGGACATGTACCTTGGTTGTAGGCACATCCCCAGTAGGGGGTGTGCTGGAGGCAGCTGGTTGATGTTTCTCTCTCATCAATGCTTCTAACTCTCTCTCCCTCTCCCTTTCTCTCTGTAAAAAAATCAATAAAATATATTTTTTAAAATTAAAAAATTACACATTGTAAGCACACAGCTTAATGAATATTCACAACTGTGTAACCAGCACCCAGATGAAAAAGAATATTACCCATCCAATTTCTGAACTACATTCCAGTCTCTGTGAGGTCTTCCCAGATAGCCCTTCAAGAAAATCAAGAGAAACCCAGTGGGCTACTACAATTAGACTTGAAATAATGAAGAGGCTTACCGTGATCTGAATAAAAAGGAAAAATTGTAAAGATGTCAAATTCGTATCAAATTAAATAAATAGGCTTAATTCCATTATAACAAAGAGCCCAACTGGGAACTAATCTGTGAAGAGTGGAAACCTATTTTGAAGACAGAATATAAGGCTACACCAATTCCTGAGTTTATCAGACTCATGACTTTCAAATATTTTTTCCCATTTCCATTAGTTACTATTGTTTCCTTTTGGCGCACAGCTTTTAAATTTGATGCAGTCACATTTGACTATTTTTGCATTTGTTGACTGTGTTTTTGGTGTCATAGTCAAGAAATCATTGTCAAACCCAATGTCCTGAAGATTCCCTCCTATGTTTTCTTCTAGTTTTATGGTTTTAGGTCTTAAACCTATTTTGAATTAATTTTTGTGTATAGTATCAGGTGACCCAAACATCATTCTTTTTATGTGCACATCCAATTTTTCCAATACCATTCACTGAAGAGACTGTCCTTAGCCTATTGTGTAGTCTTGGCACCCTTGTTGACAATCACTTGACAATATATGCAAGAGTTTATTTCTGGGCTCTCTATTCTGATCCATCGGTCTATATCTCTGTCTTGATTATTATTGCTTTATAGTAGTGTCTGGAAATAAGGATGTGTGAGGCCTTCAACTTTGTTCTTTTTCAAGATTGTTTTGGCATTTGGTATCTCAAGATTCCACATACATTCTAGCATGTTTTTTCTATTTCTTCCAACAAATGTCATTGGGATTTTGATAGAAATTACAGAGAATCTGTAGATGTCTTTTCTTTTTAAATATCTGCAACATTTATCATTCTATCAGGATATCATTTCATTTCTTTGTATTGTCTTTTAGCAATTTTCAATGTACAACTCCTAAGTATTTTACCACCAGCTCCCCCCACCCACCCCTTTTAATCCTCACCTGAGGATGTCTTTATTGCTATTAGAGAGAAAGAGAAACATCAGTCAGTTGCTTCTTGAATGTGCCCTGACTGGGGATTGAGTGTGCAACTGTGCACGTGCCCTGACCACTGGGGATTGAACCAGCAACCTCTTGGTGCATGGAAAATGCTCAACCAACTGAGCCACATAGGTCAGGGCTCTTGCATGCCTTTTCTATCTTTTAATTTACTGAAGTATAATTTACATACAGTAACATGCACCCATTTTGCCTTGGCCATTGTAACTCAGTTGGTTGAGCAATGCCCTGTGCATGGAAGGTTACTGGTTTTATTCCAGATCAGGGCACAAACCCAGGTTGTGGATTCCATCCCCGGTTGAGGTGCACATAGGAAGAAACTGATTGATGTTGCTCTCTCACATCAATGGTTCTCTCTTCCTCTCTCTAAAATCAATAAAAAAATATTTTTAAATGCACCCATTTTATGTACATTTCAATGCATTTGGACAAATCAATATATTTGAGTAATAACCATCACAACAATCAACATACAGAACAAGTCTATAAATGGCCTTGGAAATAATGCCATTGTGCATTGTGTCAAGAATTCTTCACTGCCGAAACCGGTTTGGCTCAGTGGATAGTGTCGGTCTGCGGACTGAAGGGTCCCGGGTTCGATTTTGGTCGTGGGCATGTACATTGGTTGCAGGCACATCCCTGGTATGGGGTATGCAGGAGGCAGCTGGTCGATGTCTCTCTCATCGGTGTGTCTAGCTATCTTTCTCCTCTCTTTACCTCTCTGTGAAAAATCAATAAAATATATTTAAAAAAAGAAAAAGAAAAAAAAAAGAATTCTTCACATAGTCTAATAACTAGGCATGGTGCTGGATGGGTGTGAGATTTATTGGGGTGTATTTTAGTTAAAAAAAAAAAAAAGAATCATTCTCAACTAAAGTCATAACAATGTTCCAAATTATTTAGTAAAGCAAAATTCACATTTTAAATAAAGTAACTTGCCTTTAAAAAAAACAAAACAGTTTTAATTCTTCTATATCCTTGCCAACACATTATTTATTTATTTGTTTAAAGTATTACATGTCTCCTTTTTCCCCTGATTAACACCCCTCCACCACCTCCACCCCCAAGGGCAAGCCCCCATCACCCCAGTGTGTATCCACTGGTCATGCTAATATGCATGCATACAAGTCGTTTGTTGATTTGTTGATGACAGCCATTCTGACAGGTGTAAGATGGTACCTCATTGTTGTTTTGATTTGCTTCTCTTGGATGATTAGTGACTTTGAGAATGTTTTTTATAAGTCTCTAGGCCTTCTGTATGTCCTCTTTCGAAAAGTGTCTACTTTAGTCCTTTGCCCATCTTTTGATTGGAGTGTTTATCTTCCTTTTGTTAAGTAGTATGAGTTCCCTGTAAATTTTGCAGACTAAACCCTTATCTGAAACTAGAGGCCCAATGCACTACATTCGTGCACTGGAGGTGGGATCCCTCAGCCCAGACTGTGGCCTCGCAGTCTGGGACCACCGAGGAATCCTTAGCGCTACCCCAGAGGTGGGAGAGGTTCCCTCCACTTCTGCTGTGCTTGCCAGCTGGGAGACCGGCTTCTGGCTGAGCACTGATCACCAGGAGGCAGCTCCTGAGTTGAGCTTCTGCCCCCTGGTGGTCAGTGTGTTATAGTAATTGATTATTCCACTGATCGCTCAATTTGCATAGTAGCCTTTTGTTATATAGGATAGGATTGGCAAAGATGTTCTCCCATGCAGTGGGCTTTCTTGTTGTTTTGTTGGTTTCTTTTGGTGTGCAGAAGCTTTTTACTTTGCTGTAGTCCTATTTGTTTATTTCTCCTTAGTTTCCATTGGTCTAGGAGCTGTATCAGTAGATATTGCTACGACGCATGTCTGATATCGTGCTGCCTATGGAGTCTTCTAAGATTTTTATGGTTTCCTGTCTTACATTTAAGTCCTTTAACCATTTTGAGTTTGTTTTTGTGTATGGTGTAAGTTGGTGACCTAGTTTCATTTTTTTGCATGTATCTGACCAAATTTTCCAACACCATTTATTGAAGAGATACTTGACTCCATTGTGTGCGTTTGCCTCCTTTGTCAAATATTAATTGAACATAATGGGCTTGGGTCTATTTCTGGGTTCTCTGTTCTGTTCCATTGATCTGTATGTCTGTTCTTGTGCCAGTACCAGGCAGTTTTGAAAACCTTGGCTTTTTATTTTTATTTTTTAAAATATATTTTATTGATTTTTTACAGAGAGGAAGAGAGAGGAATAGAGAGTTAGAAACATCGATGAGAGAAAATCATCGATCAGCTGCCTCTTGCACACCACCTACTGGGGATGTGCCCACAACCAAGGTACATGCCCTTGACCGGAATTGAACCCAGGACCCTTCAGTCCGTTGGCCGACGTTCTATCCACTGAGCCAAACCGGTTTTTGGCAAACCCTGGCTTTTTAATATAGCTTGATATCTGGTCTTGTGATATATATTTTGGTTTCAGAGAGAAAGGTAGAGATAGAAACATCAATGATGAAAATCATTGATTAGTTGACACCTGCACACCTATTGGGGATCAAGCCCACAACCCCAGACATGTGCCCTTGACTGAATTTCAACCTGGGACCCTTCAGTTCACAGGCTAATGCTCTATCCACTGAGCCAAGCCAGCCAGGGCATATTTGTTCTTAATAGTAGCTATTTTAAATAGGTGTGAGGTGGCATTTCATTGTGGTTTTGATTTGCATTTCCCTAATGACCAGTGATGTTGAGCATCTTTTTATGTGCTTGTTGGCCATTTGCATATTTTCTGTGGAGAACTATCTACTTAAGTCCTTTGCCCATTTTTAAACCTACACCTTTCTTTTAAGTGCTCATGGCATTTCATAGTATAGACCTAACATAGTTAGGACCCTTTTATGAACATTGTATACTTTTCAGTTTTTCTCTGATATAAAGTGGTATACTAAACATCCTTCAATATAATTCCTTGTACATTTGTGGATATTTCTCTACACATTTATAACACACCGATCATGTATTTTATGGGAAATCACCTGTGTGATACTTAAATAACAAGAACAACAACAAAAATAGAATTAGGCTCACAGGATAACTGCAATTTTTATTTTAATCAATCCTGCTAAATTGCTATCTTAAAATGATTATATCTATTTGTACTCTTGTAAGTACTCCATGACTACCCATTTCTTCACTTGTTATATATATGAAAATTTTCTAGCCAGTCACTTGTCTTAATATTTGAGGGAGTTACTTTGCATAGAAATCTATCATTTTAATATATTCACACTTATTAATAAAGTTTAGATCTTTGATCCACTTGAAATGTATTCTCATGAAGAATATAAAGTAGAAATCTAAAGTGTTTTTCAAGAGATAGCCAACTTGCCATTGTAATAATATTACTGACATTTATTGAATAATTCTTACTTGTGCCAGGTACTGTTCAATCTAATCCCATCTTATTTGGATTGTTTTGTGGATTAAACAAAATATTCTCCCCCCACCCCCCAAACATTAAAAAAATGTTCTTATTGATTTTAGAGAAAAAGGGGGAGGAAAACATGGATGAGAAATGTCCATCAGTTGCCTCCCGCATGCTCCCTATTAGTGATTCAGCTTGCAACCCGGGCAGGTGCCATGACCCGGAATTGACCCTCTGATCTCTCCATGTATGAGATGACACTCTACCAACTGAGCCACACTGGCCAGGACTCAAAACATTTAAGAGGTTGCAAGAAAGGCACCAAATGTTTATGTAGATTGCTCAACTAATACAGGTATTAATTGATAAATAAAGATTCTAACCCTAGTAGAATGATTCCACACTATTTGGCCTCCTAATACAATATCCTTTTTCTAGACTTGAAGTACAAACTTGACAATATACCAAATTGTCATAAATATATAGGAATTTATGGACTTTTTATTGTTTCAGAGATCTATTTGTCTGTTCCTACACTACCTTGTGATCATTTAAAATATCTATTCTGCCCTGACTGGTGTAGCTCAATTGGTTGAGCATCGAACCAAAAGGTCACTGGTTGGATTCCAGTCAGGGCACATGCCCAAGCTGCGGATTCGATCCCTGATCAGGGTGAGTACTGGAGGAAACAGATCACTTTCTCTCTCACACGGATGTTTCTCTCTCTCCCTTTTCTCTCTGAAATCAATAAAATATATTTAAAAAATAAAGCATCTATTCTGATTATGTTATGTATTTATCCCATTTAAATTTTTAAATATGCCCTACTGGCCTCAAGATCAAGTCAAAACTCTCTAGCATAGGGGTGTCGAACTCAATCAGAGAAGGGGCCAAAATCTAAAATCCAGCCTAAATCGCGGGCCAAATGGTTTACTGAACAGTCATAAACTGTCATTGTGATGGAAACGCAGCGGAGTGCAGTGATGACAGCACGGTGCGGGCCACATTGCAAGGCCTGGCGGGACGGATTTGGCCCTCGGGCCTTGTGTTTGACACATGTGCTCTAGCAAGTCACATGAGGCCCCGCTCCCTCCCACCTCGTACCTCTAGTCCCAGATGTGGTACAGATAACTTACCCCTATGTTCTAGTTATAAGAATCGCCTGGCAGCTATCTGAACAGGTGAAACACATTCATTCCATGTAATATCTATCTCCATGCTTTTGTTTGTTTCCTGCACCTAATTTTCTTTACCTCATTAGGCAAGCACCTATTTATTTTTAAAGATTAACTCAAACATTACTACCTCTAGCCTTTCCTCCCTCCCTTTTCCAACTAAGTAGAAAGAAATCCTTCTTTCCTCTTTTGTGTCTAGTTGTCATACTTTTATCCTAGCATCATTATTTTACTGTAGTTATTCATCTACATGTTTCCCTTTCCCAACATAATAAGAGTGTCTTGGGGGTAAGACCATATCTTATTAAGTATGGAGTAAGTATTGTTGAGTAAATAATATAAAACAACCACTGACGTTGTGAGCAGTCATGATTTATAAAAATATGTAACAAAATTTTAAATGACACAAAATATCATTTCCAAAACATCAGTATCATTTTCAAAACACCACCAAAAACTGAGTATATTTAACTGTTCTCAGTTCATAACAGCAAACGTGTGAGTGGAGCAATAACGCATGTTGTATCATGTTTAATAAAAATCTTCAACAGAGAAAGTTGTTTGAAGGAAAGCAGAGAAACTTTGTCTTTAAGTATTAGAACCGAGGGGCTCCATAATCATCTGGCATCCGCTCAATGTTGTACCTAATCAGAAAAAAATAAATAAATAAAATAACACTGGTAAGAAGGGTGGGTCCAATAGCCACCTAAAAACCCATACTCTTATCCCCTCACGACTGCAATACTCTCACCCCCTCATTGTGAATCCTTTTTGTCAGTTGGAACATTTTAAAGGGAAATCATAGTGAGTGATTTGAAGCAAAATGCTGACTATATTTTCTTTATTCTTCAAAGTCAGAAAGTTACCAATGTGAGAGCTGGGCACTGAGTCCAGGTAAGCACAACTCCCTAGCCCATTTTATTCCCTCTATATTGTGCTCTCTGCAGGCTGAGAGGCTGGGCAGTAATAGTCGGACGACTGACATGGGAACATCCAAGAAGGATAAAGGGCAGCTTTAAAATAAAAATAAAAAATAAAAAATAGGCATTTAGTTTCCCAGAGGGGTGCTAATCACATACAGTTGGCTTTTAAAATAAAAATTTCTGGAAAAAAGATTAGCGTGATTTAAATTACTGCTTTGCATTTAAGGCAACATGTCATTCTATTTCTCTGTTTATCATATTGTAACAATGTGAATGTCTGCCTCATTTCTAAATCTTATCTTTTGCCCTTTTTCTTGTTATTTTGTCTTACATTTTCAAATGCAACTTTGTACTAGTAAGTATTTGATACAACAATCTCTTTTAAATTCTTCTATAATCTGACCTCATTTTTAATTGACATCAACTATATGCTTTTAATCACTTTCCCATGAGTAAGTCCTCACCTGTGGTTAGAAATGTACATGATGGGAACTCCAGGGATCTTCCTGATTCTTCGTTTAAGGTCCCTGTCAACTGTGGCCACAATATAACACTTGTGCTATAAGAGAAACACATAGAGTTTATTGAGTCTACTTAGTGATACTATAATGGCACAACCACTGCTGGAGTCTGAAGAATTAATTCATTTTCACAGTACATAGCAAAGGTTACAACAATTTGTTGAGGAGATACTATGATTAAGGAGCTCATGTTTGTTTGTTTATTTATTTATTTAAAAATATATTTTATTGATAATTTACAGAGAGGAAGGGAGAGACATAGAGAGCTAGAAATGTCAATGAGAGAGAAACATCAACCAGCTGCCTCCTGCACACCCCCTACTGGGGATGTGCCCACAACCAAGGTACATGCCCTTGACCGGAATCGAACTCCGGACCTTTCAGTCCACAGACCGACGCTCTACCACTGAGCCAAACCGGTTTCGGCTAAGGAGGTCATGTTTAAAAACATATTAATAAGTTGCCCAGGGCTGAATATAACTCTGAGAACCTTGAGGGGGAGAAGACAGAAAAGATAAAAGCTGCAATCCATTTTTTTGGGGTCATAAGTGGAAATTATTTTTACACCTGGGGTAGAAAATTCCTTGATTTTGGGAAAATGCCCCAAGGGACTCTATGCAAAGGCAGAATAAGTGCCTTAGATTGGAGGGCACGGCTTCTGCCTTTCCCAGGATTGTAAGGCCTACTCTGAGGCCTTCTAGTGGTGGAGGTAGGCTACCCTCTTGCTCCGGAAGCCAGACTAGGATCTCCAGGACAAGTCTAAGCCTAGCAACTCTGAAAGCAATATGTAATTGCCATCTGGGAGGTAATTTATGTTGCACTTTACTTCCATCATATCCAAACCTCCCACTGAGTTTTATAAAGAGTTGGAGCCTGATGTCAGCTGAGCTGTGGGAAATTAAGGGAAATGCTGGACACGTCGTGAATGGAGTTGCTAAGGGGCTGGCAATGTGGTCATCCAATGAAGAGGATTACCCTCAGCCTAGAGAGGCTCTTATAAGGGCAAACAGTAACAGAAGTTCTTGTGGTGCCTGCCGAGAAACAAAAAACCAACTGATTCTCGGGTCCTTGTGAGAGAGAACCCTGTGAGACTTAGATGCAACTGAGAAATGCTTCTGGGTTGGACATGGTACAGAGGAACAAAATTCTTTCGTGAGGAATAAGTGGAATGGAACCTTATTTTAGATTCCCATAGAGGTGAAATCTGGTATAAGCTGACCCTTGAAAAGCATGGGTTTCAACTGCTTGGGTCCACTTATATGTGGATTTTTTTCAATAAATACCTGTATTGTTTTTTCTCTGCAGTTAGGAGTCTCTCTCTCTCTCTCTCTCTCTCTCTCTCTCTCTCTCTCTCTCTCTCTCTCTCTCTGGTAGCAGCAGTTCTCGGGTGATGCACCCCGGAACCAGTGAGGAGGGAGCCTGATCCCCAGGATGAGTCACCGGAGAACCACCCTCTCTCAATTTGGAACCTCTCCGGGGATGTCGGAGAACTGGTTTCAACCGATCCCTGCAGGCCAGACTGAGGGACCCCACCTGCCGGAGGAACCCCGCTCACTGCGCAGATCCCCTTCAAGCCATGGCACTGCCCCAAGTGCAGCCAGCTGGGAAGGGACCATGGGAGGTTGGTTCCAGGGCATGCCTGACCCATCTTGCCCAGTCCCGCCCCACAGGACACCTTCTAATTAATTTCCTTTCACTGTGCACAAATCCATGCACCAGGGCACTAGTTTTATATAAGAGTCTTGAACATTATAGATTTTGGTCCTGGAACCCAATCCCCCATGGATAATAACGGACAACTTAAGTTTTTGGGAGTCAAAAGTTAGACAACAACACAGATTTTCAACTGCACAGGGGGTCAAACCCCTAACCCTGGCGCTATTCAAAGGCTAAGTGTATTATCTATACTTACTCGCTTGAATCATTTTATAGAAAAGATTTATGGAATAAAGAATCAGTAAGTATCCCAAATCACATATCTAATATAATAAATGCAGGTACTAATATTTGAAACCCATGATCTTTCCATTATGTTATGGTATACATTTCTAATTCACTTCCTCAAGTAAATAAAGGCACCTCTGATTGCTATGAAGGGATTCTCAATCTCTCTCTCCCTCTCCCTCCCCCCCCCCTCTCTCTATATATACATATCCTATATAATAAAGAGGTAATATGCAAATGTTGTTACAGCCGAAACCGGTTTGGCTCAGTGGATAAAGCGTCGGCCTGTGGACTGAAAGGTCCCAGGTTCGATTCCGGTCAAGGGCATGTACCTTGGTTGCGGGCACATCCCCAGTGGGGGGTGTGCAAGAGGCAGCTGATCGATGATTCTCTCTCATCAACGTTTCTAACTCTCTATCCCTCTCAATTCCTCTCTGTGTAAAATCAATAAAATATATATTTTTTAAAATGGTAGTTACACTTTGACACATAACAACCAACAGAGAGCTATAGGAGGGTGGGGCAGCAAGCTATGAGTGGCGGAGAGCTACAGGAGGGCGGGGCGGCCAGCAGAGACACGTGGCAACTCGCGCACAGATTCCTGCGCAGGGCTACTAGTATATATGCATACACACACACGCATACACACGCATACACACACGCATACACACACACACACACACACGTATGTATATTACATTACCATTTATATTCCCAGCTACTTTTCTGACCATGAACATTCAGGAGACAATAGTTTGCCTTCTTTCTTTTTGTTTTAAGCACATTAAGCATTTAAAAACTGACGATACCTGAGTTACTCTCTGTACTAAGCAGTCATCTGCATAGGTTCCTTTGTGTGTGCACGGTAATCGTTCAAATCTTGGATCCTTGGCGATCCTAAAAGGTTATAAAAGTGGGTTAAGGAAAACATTCTGGCAACTGGATAACTTTCTTTTTCTTTTCTTTCCTCTTCTTTTCTTTTCTTTTCTTTCTTTTCTTTCTTTCTTTTTTTTAAAATATATTTTATTGATTTTTACAGAGAGGAAGGGAGAGACATAGTTAGAAACATCGATGAGAGAGAATCATCGACCAGCTGCCTCCTGCACACCCCAGGGATGTACATGGCCTTGACCAGAATCGAACCTGGGACCCTTCAGTCTGCAGGCAGACACTTTATCCATTGAGCCAAACTGGTTTTGGCTGAAGCTTACTTTTTAATTGGAAAGACAACTTTTAGAAAAAAGGAAATTAAAATTTCCTGACAGCTGGTGTGTTTTAGGTCATATAATCTTTATAAAACTCTGAATTATTATATTTCCTTTTTACAGATGAGGTAGCAGATTGAGATGAATTGATTTGTTTAAAGTATCTAAGCTGGGAAAGCCAGGATTCAAAACAAAATCAATTTTAACCCAACCAATTCAATTCTAGGAAACTGTCTTAGACATTGTACAAGAATGTAGGAACAAGGATAGCCACCACAGAATAGTTTATAAACATAGTTTAAAATTGGAGGTCAAAAACAAAAACTGAAACAAAACCTGGAGATAATCACCCGGTCGGTGTGGCTCAGTGGTTGAGCATTGACCCATGAATTAGGAGGTCATGGTTGATTTCCGGTCAGGGCACAGGCCCAGGTTTTGGTCTTGATCCCCATTAGGGGGTGTACAAAAGGCAACCAATCAATGATTCTCTCTCATCATTGATGTTTCCAACTCTCCCTCTTCCTTCCTCTGAAATCAATAAAAGCATATTAAAAAAAAAAAAACACCTTGAGATAATCTGAATATCCATCAAGTTAAATACATTTGGATACCCTTATCTTATTTCTTATTTATTTTTTTCCTTATCTTATTTTTTAAAAAATGAGGTAGACTTGTATATGTCAATGTGGAAGGACCTATAATAGCCTGTTTAATAAACAAACAGGCTATTGAACTATTTATCATTCAATTAAGAAAATACAAATCTTTTTTCTCTAGATTTGCATTTGCCTGGAAAATACATATTGACTATATACCAATCTTTCTCAGTTGTCAATTCCAGGGGAGGAGAATGGACAAAGTGTGAATATGGAAGGGGACTTTTACTTTTTATTATACAGGGTGTGGCAAAAGGTTTAGTTATTCATATGGAAAATACTATAATAATCAATAAAAATAATATAAGAATAAACTGTTTTGTGTACCCACAACTGTAAACCTATTTTTGCCCCACCCCATATGTATTTGTTTATATTGTTTGCTATTAGAAAATCAATCACATATTTTTATACAAATGTGAAATAGAAAAGCCCAAGTCTGTGATCCTCAGAGCCATACTCTTATTACATTATGATGATGATGACTAAAAATACAAGGCAGCACACAGGTACCAAGTGCAACAAAAATACTCCACATTGCAGAGTTCAGAGCTAAGTCAATGTGGGTTGGGTATATTTAAGAAAAAAATTACATGGAAATAAAAACAAAATGAAGATGAAAGAATGTTCCAAGCACAGTTAAGGCAGGCACATACCAAAGAGGGAGCCAAAACATCCGTGACATGGTTTGGGTGTGTTCAGGGAAGAGTGAGAAGAGATAGGACTGAAAGGCAAACTGAGGGCAAACTGGGAAGAGTCTCCAGTGCCGGGCTGAGGAGTGAGCTCTAGGACACAGTGATGGGGGGTCATGGAAGTTTTCTCCAGGACAGAGACAGAGTAACACAAGCAGAGCTTTGTCTTAGAAAGACCAAGTGGGCGGTGGAGAAGAGGACATACTAGAAGAAAGGAAGACTGGATACTGAGAAACGAGGTAGGCGATAGTCTAGGCCTTTGCTCTTATTTGTTATCCCTTTTCTGCTGAAATCACTGATCTCCTTCCCATTGTTCTTTCCTGGAAATATACCAACATGCTCTATATTTTAGCCATTTTAAAAAAGAAAAAAAAAATTCCTTCTTTTTATTAATATCAGCCCTTCTAGTTAACATCCCATTTCTCTGCTTCTCTTCGCAGCCAAACTTGGTGCCTCCATTTGCTGCTTCAGTGTTCTCCCTTCCCACTGTTTATTTTAAATTACTTTTTAAATATCTGCCTCTTTTCTCATTTTTATTTGAAATATTTCAAGTAGGGGGTGTGCAGGACGCAGCTGATTGATGTTTCTCTCTCATCGATGTTAAAATTACATATTTAAGTACGTGTAAACAATATAGCTTGCATGTTTTTAGTTTTTTAAAAAAATTTTATTGATTGATTTGAGAGAGAGGAAGAGAGTAAGATAGAAATAGAGACAGATAGATTGAAAGATAGAAACATCAAATTCTCGTTCCACTTATTTATGAATTCATTGGTTGATTTTTGTATGTTCCTTGATCAGGGATTAAACTTACATCCTTGGTGTTCAGGACAACACTAACCAACTGAGCTCCCAGGCCAGGGCCTAGTTTGCATGTTTTTAAACTTCAGATAAACAATATGTTCTACATATGTGCTTGCTTTTTTTTTTTTTTTTTTAACATTGTTTTGAGAGACATCCATATTGATATGCAACTCTACTTCATTCATTTTCACTGTATAGTATTTTATTCATGAACATTCCACAATTTATTCATTATCTTAATGGATCTTTTAGCTGCTTGCAGTTTTTTGCTACTATACATGAGAAAATTCCAATACTTATCTCGAATACATGTAAATGAGCTTCTCAAAGACAGCCCCTCCCTTTTTTTTTTAACAGTATGAAATACATTTTACCTAGCACTCAATATAAAAGTGAAAAAAGTCTGTGATATAATACTCAATCTTTCCTACATGCAATGTATAGTTTATTCTATACTTCATTTAAAAAAATACTAGTTGTGACCCATTAAATAGACTTTACAACCTATAGATTTGTGATTTGCGAGTATGAAAGACACAGTGTTGTAAGAGTATGGATAACCTCAATTTTGTCAGATATTACCAAGTTGCTCTCCAAAGTGACTATTTCACATGTGTCAAACACAAGGCCCGCGGGCCAAATCCGTCCCACCAGGCCTTGCAATGTGGCCCGCACCGCACTGTCATCACTGCACTCCGCTGCATTTCCATCACAATGACAGTTTATGACTGTTCAGTAAACCATTCGGCCCGCGATTTAGGCTAGATTTTAGATTTTGGCCCCTTCTCTGATTGAGTTCGACACCCCTAATTTATATCCATAGCAACTGAGTATGAGAATTACCATTGCTCCACTTTCTCAACTATTCTTCACATTGACAAGCATACTTTAATTCTTGCCAATCTGTTGAGTATGAAATGATATTTCATTGTGAATTTAAGGATTTTGTCTTTATCTTATAGATTTGAAGTTTTTTTTATATATTTTAAAAATAAAACATTTGTTGATTATATATGTTACTAATATCTGTGGCTTGTCTTTTCACTTTATGGTGTCTTTTGCTATAAAGAAGTAACTGATTTCAATATAGTCAAATTGATTAGTTTTCCATTCTGGTTTGGACTTAAAAATCCTTACCCACTCCAAAATCATTAAGGTATTCTCTATATTTTCTGTAAAAGTTTAGACACTTAGTCTACCTAGAATTGATTTTTGTGAAAGAAGTCAGATAATGATACAGATGCAGAAAAAACATTCAACAAACTCAAACACCCATTTTTTGATTTAAAAAAAAAAACCTCTCTGCAAAGTGGTAATAGAGGGAGCATAACTCAACAAGGCCATATGACACGCTGACAGACAATATTATAGTCAATGGGCAAAAACTAAAAGCATTTCCCCTAAGAACAAGAATAAGACAGGATGTGCGCTTTCTCTCATTCAACATAGTACTGGAATTGCTAGCCATAGCTATCAGACAAGAAGTAAAAGGCATCCAAATTAGAAAGGAGGAAGTAAAATTCTTATTATAATATTTGCAAATGACATGATATTGTACACAAAATACCCTAAAGACTCATCAGCAACCTTTCAGTTTATAGGTATGGGTTGAAGCCCAACCAATAAAGCCACACCAGCCAGGGCTTTTTAAAAAATTGCCAGTGAGTTAAAAACAAACAAAAAATATAAATATCATTATTTGGTCCATTGCTTTGATTTGTACTAAGGCACCAAACCAGTATTTCTTCCATCAGAATACATGTCGGCACAGTGACAAAGACAAAGTTTTTATATTTTGTGAAAATGGTTTTGAAAATTCCCTGCAAAGATCTCTGAGATTCCTAGGGGCCCATGAACATACTTTGGAAATTGCTACTCTAATTTCAAGGGTACTTTCTAGAGTAGACTCAAAACTTAGAATGTGAATTCTCTAACTGTGAGATTCCGAAGGAACTGTGTAAATAGACTAACAGGAAGATAATTTCTAATTGAAAATCTAGAGGAACTTAAAAGGAAGGCCCACAAGACCAATATGACTAACTCAGTTCACAATAACCAAGACATAGAAACAACCTAAGTGTCTTTTGACTGATGGTTGGATAAAGATACCATGCATATATACAATGGAAAAAGGTGAAATATTGCCATCTGAGACATGAATGGACCTTGAGAGTATCATGTTAAACAAAATAAGACAGCAAAGGACAAGAACGTGATTTCACTCATATGTGAGATATAAAACAAAAAACAACTAATGAATAAACAAAACAGTCACAAACAACAGTTACCAGAGAAGGGGCAGGAGGAAGATGGTGAAGAGAGTAAAAGGGCAACAAAAGGAGACTAGACTTTGGGTGATGAGCACAAAATGGGATACACAGATGATGTATTGTATTATACAGTTGTACACCTGAAACCTATATAATGTTATTAACCAATGTTTCCCAACAAATGTAATTTTTAAAAAAGACTTCAGCTCAAAATGTCTCTAGACTTCAAACGTCTGTATTCTTGGCCATAGTTAACTAATTTTATATTTTTATTTATCTACTCAGCTAAGAAATCTTTGGACAGCAAACAGATGAAGAAAGGTCAAAAGAATATTCAGTATACCAATCTGGAACAAATCTAGACCAACCAGCTTCTTCCTACCTTAGAGCCACTCGATACTTCTGTCCCAATTTCTCAATTTCAGCCATTACACAGTCAGTTATACAAGGGATACCTGCCAGAAAAAAAAAAGCACAAAACACATATTAATAAAAGAACTTGTGAATAAACAGATTTTACTATCTCTGAATTATATCTTGCCAAGAATCTTAGGAAGAACCATGAGTTTGGTTGATGTGGCTCAGTGGCTGAGCATTGACTTATGAACCAGGAGATCACGCTTCAGTTCCCAGTTAGGGCACATGGCAGGATTGCGGATTCAATTCCTGGTCAGGACTCATACAAGAATCAACCAATGAAAACAAATAAGTGGAACATCTTTCTCTCTCCCTTTCCCTCTCTCTCTCTAAAACTCAATTAAAAAAATACTTCACTTTAACAGACATATTCACAAAGATATTCACTACAACCTTGTTTATAGCAGGGTAAAAACTAGAAGTACTGACATTCATGATATATTTTTTCAAAATCAAGGAGAAATGGATACAATAGAATCTATCCATACAATAGAATACTACTTGGTAATACAAAGAAATGATGAACATGCTTTAACATAGATGACTCTTGAAAATGTTATGCTAAATAAAAGAGAACCAAACATTTTATGACCCCATTTTTAAAAAAAATATATATATTTTATTGACTTTCTTACAGAGAGGAAGGGAGAGAGACAGAGAGCTAGAAACGTCGATGAGAGAGAAACATCGACCAGCTGCCTCTTGCACACCCCCCACCGGGGATGTGCCCGCAACCAATGTACATGCCCTTGGCTGGAATCGAACCCGGGACCTCTCAGTCCGCAGACGGATGCTCTACCACTGAGCCAAACCGGTTTCGGCTATGACCCCATTTTAATGAAATACCCACAATAGCCAAATCTACAGAGACAGAAAACAAATTGTGGTTGCCTAGGAATGGTGGGAAAGGGAAGAGTTTAGGGATGGTGGCTAAGGATCCACAGTTTTGTGGTTCTTTTTGGTTTTTAGAAATAAAAATGTGGGTTTCAAAAAAATGATTTTCAGAAAGAGAGGAAGGGAGAGGGAGGGAGAAACGTTGAGAGCAGAACACTGATTGGTCACCTGCCACACCCCTTTAATGGGATACAGCCCAAAACCTGGGCAGGTTCGCTGATCACCCTCTAACTGCCCTCCCCTGCTGGCCTGATCACCCCTAACTGCCTCTGCCTCGGCCCCCCACCCTGGCTTTGGCCGGTAGGAAGTTGGACATCCGGACGATGTCTGGTTGACCTATTGTAGTTTAATTCGCATATTACCCTTTTATTAGTTTAGATGGGTATAATATATGGTATGTGACGTATATCTCAAAACAGTTAAAAAAAAAAAGGCACAAACATTCATAGTAAGTAATGTATGATCCATTTTCATTTATAAAAGAAAAACTAACCTTCACCCTAAAGAGACTGTATATGAATTTTTAAAACCTATCCTCTGAGGTAAGGCATTATAGGGAACTTTCTTTTTCTTTTAATGCTTTATATTTTTTCAAGTACATTAATACTTTAGAAAGCAAAGAAATGTTAAAATAAAATATAATACTTAGAAGAAAAAGCAGTTGTAAAATAGAGGTATGAAGTCAGTAAGATCAGATCATCATGGAATCAGATGCCCTTAAGAGGATTAATTTCAGGGCCATGTAGCAGTGAAGCAAGCAAGGGCTTGCATCTGGATCACACAAGTAGGCCTAGAAAAAAATCACTATAAAGAAATGGAAATAGGAAAGAGGACTGATGGGCATAAAAGAAAGCTGATGGGAAGCTAACTATTCTTTCTTGTTGGAGTATCAGATGGAAATGGAATATGCCAGGAGATATGGAAAGGTCAAAGGGACATCTTCAAGGCAAGAAGAATATAAAGGACTTCCTTTAGGTATAAAGGCAAGTGAAGAAAAATTAGTAAGCAGAGTTTAGAACAGTTAATCTCCTAGATAAGTGAATATGCACTTTACTTAAAACTTAAACTTTACTTTAACTTACACAAAGACTGCAAAAAGTGATATTATTAACTTAAAAAGTTTGTTTTTAGAAAAGCCATTATAGCTGTCCTGCAGTGTTTCCCAAAGTGTGGTATGCGTACCCCCAGGGGTACGGGAAGAGTTTGGTGGGGGTACGCGTTGCACCGGAGTTTGGTGGGGATATGCACTGCACCGTGCTTAGCTGCGCCTAATTCTACGTTCTCATGAGTACCAGGGGTACTCAGTGTTACGAAAATTATAGAAGGGGTACACATATGTCAAAAGTTTGGGAAACACTGATCTAGATAATAATGGGGGAGCTATCGCATTAAGGAAACAATTCACCTCCAAGGGGCTGGGCTTGTACCCTTGATTCATCTCATTTACAAACAGGTCACAGCATTTGTGAGAAGCTGGAGAAGTAGCTGAGGCAATTCTAAGAAACACCATGGAAATACACCACGTTTAGTGTCTTTCTAGTTCACTCTTATAGCCATGTTAGTGCTCCAACTTGATTAATCTTTATTATTTCTAAGAGATTAAAAAAAAAATTAAAGTATTACTTACACATAGCTTTAAAAAGAAATACAGAAAAAAAGAGAAAGAAATATAGAAAGGCCTATATGAATGAATAACAATCCCCTGAAACTTTCCTACCCCATCAATTCTGATCCTTAAAAAGATAATTATTTTACTCTATTAGCTGTTTTCCTCATTTGGTGGTTACCTTCGTATATTAATATAATAAACTTATGCAGTCACTTAAAATTTATATATCTTATTGATTTCAAAATATATTTTTGATTTCAGAGAGGAAAGGAAAGAGAGAGAGAGAGAGAGAGAGAGAGAGAGAGAGAGAGAGAGAGAGAGAGAGAGAAGCAACAATGATGAGAGAGAATCATTGATCTGATGCCTCCTGCACACCCTGCACTGGGAATGGAGCCTGCAAAGAGGGCATGTGCCCTGACTGGGAATCGAACTGTGACCTTCTAATTCTTAGGTCGATGATCAACTACTGAGTCACCGTGGCCAGGCACACTTTTTAATTTTTATTTTTATTTAAAAAAATATATTTTATTGATTTTTTACAGAGGAAGGGAGAGGGATAGAGAGTCAGAAACATCGATGAGAAAGAAACATCGGATCAGCTGCCTCCTACACACTCCCTAATGGGGATGTGTCTGCAACCAAAGTACATGCCTTTGATAGAAATCGAACCTGGGACCCTTAAGTCTGCAGGCCAACGCTCTATCCACTAAGCCAAACTGGTTTCAGCTGGCACACTTAAAAAAAAAAAAAAATATATATATATATATATATACAATATAAATATATATATCAGGGAGAGGGAGAGATAGAAACATCAATGATGAAATGATGAGAGAGAATCATTATTCAGCTGCCTCCTACATGTTCCACACTGGGGATTGAGCCTGCAGCCTGGGCATGTACTCTTGACTGGAATCATACCCGGGACCCTTCAACCGCAGGCTGACATTCTATCCACTGAACCAAACCAGCTAAGGCCACACTTTTTAAAAATGTAAAAAGTTTCATTTTAGGCATTTAAGGAATTTAATTCTCTTATCTATCATATCCTTACACCACCTTGCTAGTTTTAATACATCAATAAACAACATTTACATTACTATCACTCTATAATGTTACTCATTATAGTATCTTTTAAATATTAAAGAAGTGCAATTGCCGAAGCCGGTTTGGCTCAGTGGTAGAGCGTCGGTCTGCAGACTGAAAGGTTCCAGGTTCGATTCCGGTCAAGGGCATGTACATTGGTTGCGGGCACATCCCTGGTAGGAGGTGTGCAAGTGGCAGCTGGTCGATGTTTCTCTCTCATCAACGTTTCTAGCTCTCTATCTTTCTCCCTTCCTCTTCTCTGTAAAATATCAATAAAATATATTTAAAAAAGTGCAATTTTTTCCTTTGATTCCAATAATTCATTCTTTATGGAAAAGCATAAGTCTACTTTTCACTTGTACCTTTAACCAGGTGACTAGAAAATATTATGAAAATAAACTCACCACAAAATGCAACAGATC
The DNA here is from genome assembly GCF_014108245.1 of Pipistrellus kuhlii. Lineage (NCBI taxonomy): Eukaryota > Metazoa > Chordata > Mammalia > Chiroptera > Vespertilionidae > Pipistrellus > Pipistrellus kuhlii. Next base: position 11,966,846 of record NW_023425404.1, read on the forward strand.
TATTAGGAAGTTATTCCTTTTACATGGCCTAAATTTTCTTTTCCCATTCATGATAGTGAGGAAAGATCATTTGAAGGAGGGGACATCTAACTATACAAGGGACATTTATGAATGGTAAACTGTATATCTAGGTGTAAATAAACTACCCCAGATCTTTTGTGGTACAAATAAATACCAAACTAGGAAGCAGTGACCATCATCACTTCTGGTTCTGTGATTATAAATGACAAAATGTCTTATTTAGCTTTTCTATACTGGAATGAAATGAAGAATGCTTCCTCCTCAATGTAAAAGAATAAGAATATATATACTGATAAATATAATAATTTTTCATTTATCCAGAATTTAATTTAATTAATTAAATTTTTATTGATTTTAGAGAAAGCAAGGGAGAAAGGGAGGAAGAAAGGTAAGAAGGGAGAAAAGGAGGGGGGGAGAGAGAGAGAGAAACTGATGTGAGAGAGAAACATCCACTGGCTATCCCCATATATGCTCTGACTGGGTATCAAATCTGAAACCTGGGTATGTGCCCTGACCAGGAATCAAACCTGCCACCTTTTGGTGTACAGGATGATGCTTCAACCAACTCAGCCACACTGGCCAAGGCCTACTCATTTACCCAGAATTTTAAAACCTAGAAACAGGAAACAGAAAATTCCCCTACTATTTTCAAAGTTATTGTCCATAATAAGTATCTAAGCACAGTAAGTATTTTCTGAATTGTGAGAATTTAATTATTCCCAGTCAAATTTGCATTATACTTCAATTTAATAAAAATGGTCATTGCTATGGTGAGCATATTAAATGCCCAGCAATTAAGTTAACTAAAACCCCATTCCCTTCTTTTCAAGTATTTGGATAAATATGATTATTCTGTAAAAATGTCACAGAAATGTAAAAGTATGATACTCACACTTGGCATAGAGACAATCCATCATTGACTGCACTAAGTCCAGTTTGGCCTTAATGGAAAAGTTGATAAAGTTGGTATCAACCAGGATGTGGTAAGGTGGGCCTAGCTGTGTGTTATATTGAAAGAATAAGCAGGAGGGATGTTGGGGGCTGAAAGAGAAACAAACAAAACACAAAGTAATATCTACATTGATACTTTGATATGAACAAAAATAAGTCTCCAATTGGAACAGTTTGCTATAGATTAAGCTCTTTTTTTCTTTGTTCTTGGAAATAAATCCTGTGATGGTTTATCCATCACCACACTAGGGCAAAATGAGGAAAATAAGCAAAATGTGATGAGGTTTCATAAAATTAAATGTATTTATTTAAAAGAAATAACCTTTATTCTGAAAATATGGTCTTACTATTTTTTTTTGATGATACATTCTCTCTTTTAAGAAATGCCAGTGTGTTGAACAATGACCATTATTTCTTTTGAAAGATTCTTGGCAAAGAAAACAAATAATGATATTAGATTTAATCCCCAGGATTTCAGAGAAAAATTTACTGCTCCATGAAATAAAAACACATCTGAATCATTGGAGTTAGTATATGCTCATCAGTATCACTTTAATATGCATAGTTGTGCTAGACCTGGAAATAACTGAGCAAATCAGTTTGGGAAATCCTGGATTTCTAAGGGGTTTATGGTTTCAGAATGTTTGAAAGGAAAACTTGAAAATGTTGATTACTCACACTTCTCTTTCTTTGAGTGCACTGGGGTCTTTCTTTTCTTTCTTTTTAGGTTTTAATCTATCCTTTTCTTTTCTAGGGAAAAAAAGTAAATTAAGTGCAGGGAAGAAAAAACAATAGCAGTTACAATCTCATTCAAAATTTAAAGTTTCTTTTTGTCTTCAGAGAAAAGCTTACTCTGTGACTTCTTTACATTAGTATAAGCATACATTTAATAGATTTTTATTAAAAATTGATTTCAGAGAGGAAGGGAGAGGAAGAGAGAGATAGAAACATCAATGATGAGAGGGAATCATTGATTGGCTGCCTCCTACATGCTGGATGGAGCCTGCAACGCAGGCATGTGCCCTTGACTGGATTTGAATTTAGGATCCTTGGGTCTGCAGGCAGATGCTCTATCCAATGAGCCAAATTGGCTAGGGCTAAACATACATTTTTTACATTAATGTATATATATAATAATTAATGTAAAAATATATAAATTTTACATTAATGTATATATATGATATATATATATCACATATATATTTTAGCACAAATAACTGTGTGGGAAGTTAACATAATTAGTTAGACATAATTAATTTAATAATCTCTAGCCAAAAACCCATAAAACTTTTAATGGATAAATAAATGTTGGTTATACTATTATTTCTTCCTTAGAAGCTTTTTATCAAAGATCAAAATCCACTTTCAAGCAGAGGGTAAAAAGGCTGATGTTTATCTTCAGATGCTTCAACAGTAGGAACGGGGGAGGAACCCCCATTCCTTTTATAAAGGGTGAAAATGTAACCATACATATACAAAATTTAACTTTTAACTAGAAATAAAATATTAATGGGAAATTTCCTAAAAATTTTATAATAAATACACACTATAGGCAGAAAATACAATTTAATAACTCTGAAGGCTCTAATGACCACTCCTTTGTATTGAGGCTCTTAAACACTAATACCAGTCCTTATTTAGTAACTTTGTCCATTCTTCACTGAAGCAGTGAAGCTTTTTACGCCCTCCTTATAATAGGGAACATCATTTCACTCTCTCCTTCCACAGTCATCTGAATTCTTATGAAATTTATAAAAGACATCTAGGTGTTTCCCATTCTTTCTTTAAAAAAATATTTGAGCCCTGGCTAGTTTGGCTCAGTGGATAGAGCATCAGCCTGCGGACTCAAGGATCCCAGGTTTAATTCCTGTCAAGGGCATGTGCCTTGGTTGAGGGCACATCCCCAAGTGGGGGGTGTGCAGGAGGCAGCTGATCGATGTTTCTAACTCTCCCTTTCCCTCCCTCTCTGTAAGAAATCAATGAAATATATTAAAAAATAAACAAATAAATAAATATTTGAGTGTCAAGATCAATATCTGAGTGTCAAGACAAACATGATCTCTGACCTCATCCTCCTTCAATTTTTTCCCCTATGAAATGTAGTAGTCTAATGACATAAATATAATCTTACCCACTTCACAGACACATTAGGAGGGTAACATGTGATATAGTAGATAAAATATATGAAATGGTGGCACAAAGTGAACGCTTAGATGTTTAATTCCAGTTCCATTCACCAGGGTACTCCTTCAGCAGCTATCTGGCTGTTATACACTTGGCTCTCTCATGCTATAATATATGTACCCAATGATATATACACAATACACAATGCCATGAAAAGTGAATACAAAGTCACAACAAAAATTTTAACTACTTATCCCGTTGTGACTTCTCTATCTTTGGGCAGTCTATGAACCCAGTCGATTCCAGACACTTACAGTCTCTGATCTCTGAGACTAAGCATCCGCTTCATGGTCGCATACTTCCTTGTCTTCTTTTGCTTCCCCTTGAAACAGAAGTTGTAGGGTTAAGAGTCGGAAATACATCCTGATGTTCTTGAGTTCCTTCTTTTCTTTTGCCCATTTCCTTCCCCTCTTCCCTCAAAAACAAAACAAAACAAAACAAAACAAAACAAAACAAAACAAAACCCAGTTCCTCTGATGCTCTCTGCCCCAACCAGGCCCACTCCTACTCTCTTGACTCTAGTATCCGCAGGGTTTCCCAGAGTGTAGTACGCATACCTCCAGAGGTACGGGAAGAGTTTGGTGGGGGTATGCACTGCACCGTGCTTAGCTGCGCCTAATTCTACGTCCTCATGAGTACGAGGGGTACTCCCGAGTTACGAAAATTATAGAAGGGGTACACATATGTCAAAAGTTTGGGAAACACTGGACTCTAGAGCATGACGACAGGCACCACTTCGAGCAGTCTAAGAGCTAGGATTAGGATTCAAATAAGCAGGGGCATGAACATCGGCCAGGGGATGACTCCCTGAACCTCTCCGCTCAAATGTGGTCTGCCAATATCCCTCCCTCCTCCACCCTTCCCTCTCACCATGCTCACGCCGCCCTCTTGTTTCTTCCGGAATCACCGCCCGGCGCGACGCTTCTACGTCCTCCGTGTACTGCTTCCGGCGAAGGCTAGCCCGGAAGCGGAAGTCGCTTTGGAAAACGGAAAAGCCCGGAGCCGGTTCCCAGGCGGGGTGGAGATCTGTACTCTGATCGCTTGTTGGGAGGGGAGTCCGGGGCCGGTGTTCTGCCCGGGGCCGCGGAGCTGGGACGTCGCCGCGCTGCGCCCTCCAGCCCCGGTAACGTCCCTCTCCGCCGCCACGCCCGCGCGGGGCACGGCCAGGGGACCTGCCTGCACCGGCTTTCAAGGGGAGGGAGGACTGGGTGTGTGGGGTGGGGGCAGAGGGTCCTAGGGGGCGGAATTCTGGGTTGTCCAGTAGTTTTGGGAAACGCTCTCTCCTCCTCCTGCAGCGCCGGGCGTCTGGTGTCTGGTCTCAGTGGCGCAACAGCTCGGAAGCCCTGGTCCCTGCTCGCTTCTTTCTCCTGCCCGCGTGGTGCTTCCTGCAGCTAGTGAACGAGTGTCCAAGGGGTCTTCTTCCCGAGTGAAGGGACGCCTTTTGTTTCTCTCGGAGAAGGGCGGGATGGAGCCGCGTTTGAGGGTTGTTTTAGAACACGAGTTAGCAAGCCAGGGGAAGGGTGGGGAATGATTGAGATTTCTTGTGAAGCCTCGATGTGTCATTCTTAGTGGCGAAAGGGGCGTTTTAGACGACAAGAAGGGAAAGAGAACTCACGTTTTTAGTACCTGCTATGTATGTACTCCGGTGGCTTGTAGCCTTTTGGAGATCAAGCCCCCCCCCCCCCCCCCCCGAAAGTTTATGGAAAGCCAGGGACGATTCTTAAAAAAAAAAAAAAATGGGCGCACATACAGTATTTGTCCTACAATGTATGAGACTCGTGGTGTCCGTGAGCTTACTTCTTTCTGTCTTGTATACCGTACTTGGCACCTTAGTTATAATCTTTGACCTCCACAATAACTTAAGTATCGTCATTTTACAGAGGAGGAAGCTGAGGTTCTGACTTTATTCGCAGGGGGGGGGGGGGAGGGGGGGAGGTTTACTTGAGTCTGTTTGAATCCAAAGCCTGTACTTTTCTTATTGCAAAGCTATCTTTTTGAGATTCAAAAAGGTTTTCAGGTTAAAAAAAAGAAAAAAAAAAAGCCGACTCTTGCATGACCCTTACTATAATGTATTGGTTAACATAGTGTATTGGTTGCTATGAACTTTGGAGCCTGACTGATGTGGCTAAAATCCATTCTCTGCTTCTTACCAGCTACATGACATCGGGTGTGTTCATCTGTCTGTGCTTTAGTTTCTTCATTTGTATAAATGGAGATAATCATAATATTATGTGTCTTACAGGGTTTTATTAACACTAAATGTGTTAAAATGTGAAGTCCCTAGAACTGTGTGTCCATCACAAGTAAATCCTATTATTGTGATTGTGTCCTCCAACATAGACTATGTGGTGGTATTAGAATTTTATGTCAGCCCCCCCCCCCCCATGTATACAAACTCTAATAGCTGAAAAAGAAGTGTATTTTAATAGATACTGCCTTTATAATTATTCCAAGTGTGTGTATAAATATTTTTGCTCTATTTTGGAAATGTGTAAAGAACCTTAAGTTTTCAGTTCTTTTTTTTTTTTAATATATTTTATTGATTTTTCACAGAGAGGAAGAGAGAGGGATAGAGAGTTAGAAACATCGATGAGAGAGAATCATCGATCAGCTGCCTCTTGCACACCCCCTACTGGGGATGCGCCCACAACCAAGGTACATGCCCTTGACCGGAATCGAACCTGGGACCTTTCAGTCCGCAGGCCGATGCTCTATCCACTGAGCCAAACCGGTCCCGGCCAAGTTTTCAATTCTTAAAAAGCTCAAAGAGAGGATGATTTCTCATGTTGATTTGAGTATAGACAGTTTTGTCCTGCTTCTTTCTTTTTATTTATTTATTTATTTATTTATTTATTTATTATTTCTATTTATTTATTTACTTTTTAAACATGCATGCACTTAGATAGCTTGCAGTTCACATATATGATTTTGTAGGTTCTGAATTTTTTTATGTTGAAGTAGTTTTATTATTAAAGTATCTACAGATACTGTATGTGCCTCCTGCTATCACTGGAAATTCCTAATCTTTTCAGAACAGCTTGTCTGTCAGTCAAACTGTCATTCATGGGTAGAGCTGACAGTGACCACTTTTTTGATAAGTTAGAACTTTTTGGTTGTTAGGCAATACATTTTTTAGTAAACATGATTAGTTGTTTGTTTTTTAAAAACATCTGGAGACTGATTAGTATACATAGGTTTAGAGGGAAAATTGCATATAATTAAATAGTAATTTGTATTTAAATTCGGGCACTTGAAAAACTAGAAACACTTTCCTGGTAATATGTACTCTGAACTTTGGAATCCATGAACAATAACAAATTGGGGGGGAAAAAAATCCAAGCAGCTTATCGTATCTATTCTGAGAATTTTCTGATTTCCTTGATTGTTAATACTTAACTAGTATTACTGTAGGAACACCCTGGGGGGATGAGAACATACTTAGAGAAATAGGTTTTGCATTGTAACTTTATTGAAATCTGAGATTCTTTTTTTAAAAAAATGTTATTGATTTCAGGAAAACGTGAGAGAGAGTGATAGAAATATCAATGATGAGAGAGAATCATTGATTGGTTGCCTCCTCAATCCCACTGGGTATTGAGCCCCAAACCCAGACATGCACCCTGACCTGGAATCAAACCATGATCTCCTGGTTCATAGGTAGATGTTCAACCACTGAGCCACACCAACCGGGCATAATCTGAGGTTTGTTGTTTTTTTTTAAAGAACTTTTAAGTCCAGTTGCACTTAAAAAAATAAATAAATAAAAAAATATATTTTTTATTGATTTCAGAGAGGAAGAGAGAGGGAGAGAGAGATAGAAACATCCATGATGAGAGAATCATTGACTGGCTGCCTCCTTCATGCCCCACACTGGGGATCGAGCCTGCAACCTGGGCATATGCCCTGACCGGGAATCAAACTAGTGACCTCTTGGTTCCTGGGTTGATGCTCAACTGCTGAGCCACACCTGGCTGGGCCACAATCTGAGATTCTTATGGGGTCAGATTAAAGTACTCAAATATAGGAAGTTTTGGTGGGAGATGGGGGAGAGGGGAAGTGCTGTTGCTTTGTGTTGAGTGGGAGCAGAAAGTAATTAGTTTTCATTGCATACTTGTGAAAAATAAGTGAGTTTAGCCCTCCTCAGCAGTCAAAAAGGTTGGTTTTTAGTTTTCTGCAATCTTGAAGAGAAAAATTGTTCAAGGCATTCATTCCACAGTTTAAAGTCATTATTGGGCTTAGACTTCATCCCCTTCATTAATTGGTCTAACTTACTAATTTAAGTTGATAACAGATTTCTTTATAAAATTATGATGGCTGATTTGAGTCAGTGTTTAGAGCATGAGCCTAGGACCCAAGGGTCATAGGTTCCTCAGGCCCGGTAGGGGTTCATGTGGGAGGCAACCAGTTTATGTAAGTCTCTCTCAGGTTGATGTCCCCCTCCCTCCCCTCCCCCGTAGGTAGTGTTTTGCACCCTTTCATTCCCATAGCACTATTAAGCTAGTGGAAGCGTTGGCTTTGCTCCCAGGAGGGTGGTGTTATCTGAGAAACTAAGAGCTGATCCTGATTGCAGGGCCCTTCCTGGGCTTCCCTAACACGGTGTCCTCAGTGTGCTCACCTCATAGGTTGTACTGCATGGACCTGTCACATCGTTTTCTTGTCTGTCTGCCTTACAGACCTGTATGTTTTTAGGAGGTCAGAGACCATGGAACTCTCATGGTCAACATATTGCTTGGCATGTGATTCTTAATACACATTTGAAGAAATTAACAGCCGAAACCAGTTTGGCTCAGTGGATAGAGCGTCAGTCTGCGGACTGAAGGATCCCAGGTTCGATTCCGGCCAAGGGCACATGCCTTGGTTGCGGGCATGTCCCCAGAGGGGGGCGTGCAGGAGGCAGCTGATCGATGTTTCTAACTCTCTATCCCTCTCCCTCCTCTCTGTTAAAAAAAAAAATTATATATATATAAATTATATATATATAAATTATATATATATAAATTAACAAATCTTTGTTTGGTAACATTGATTATTAGGCCGACAGAAGTTTTGTCTTGAATACCTTAAGTGTTGAATTTCTTCTTTTTTCTTTTTTTTAAATATATTTTTATTGATTTCAGAGAGGAAGGGAGAGGGAGAGAGAGAAACATCAATGATGAGAGAGAATCCCTGATTGACATGCCCCTCACCCCCCCAGAGATTGAGCCCACAACCTGGACATGTGCCTTGCCTGGTAATCGAACAATGAACTCTGGGTTCATAGGTTAACTGCTGAGCCACACCTGTCAGGCTTGAGTTTCTTCTTTAAATCAAGCCTTCTTAGGTTGCCCTTTCTGTGGTGAGTTGTTTGTCTTTCTGGAGTCTTAACTGAAAAATGCTCTTTTTTTTTTTTCTTCCTTCTGATTATATAAATAATTTGTTTTCCTTAAAAATAAGAGTAGAGCCCTAGCTGGTTTGACTCAGTGGACAGAGCGTTGGCCTGTGGACTGAGGTGTCCCAGGTTCAATACCGTCAAGGGCACATGCCTGGCTTGCAGGCTCGATCCCTAGTAGGAGGCATGCAGGAAGGAGGCAGCCATCAACGATTCTCTCTTTTCATTGATGTTTCTCTCCCTCTCCCTCTCCCTGTCCCAGTCCCTGTTCCTCTCCCTGTCCCTCTCCCTCTTCCTCTCCCTCTCCCTCTCCCTCTCCCTGTCCCTCTCCCTCTCCCTCTCCCTCTCCCTCTCTCTGTCCCTCTTCCTCTCCCCTCCTCTCTGAAATCAATAAAAATAAAAATATTTTTTTAAAAAAGAATAGAATTGAAAGTAATGGATGGTGGTAGAGGTTTTGTTAGCTTTTAAGTATTTGTGTGACAATTCCAGTTCCACTACTCTGGGCTGTAGATCTGGCCATTCGCCTGCCACTTCATGCACAGTTAATGAAATAACTTCCTAGACTTATTGAGGTAGATGACTTGTCAGATTCAGAGAACTGGTTTAAAAATTTTCCTGTTATAGCAAAGACTCAGTGGCCAAGGTCACTTAAGCATAAAAGCTACTGTGCTGTGGGGACATAGGGGCCTATCCTAATTCTGTGGATCAGATTTGGTAGAGTCAGTTCGGTAGGTAGACAAAAACTTCAGGATAAGAGGGAGTTGTAAATAGAAACTGCTATTTTCTGGATTTAGACCACATGTGTCAAACACAAGGCCCGCGGGCCAAATCCGTCCCGCCAGGCCTTGCAATGTGGCCCGCACCGCGCTGTCATCACTGCACTCCGCTGCGTTTCTATAACAATGACAGTTTATGACTGTTCAGTAAACCATTCGGCCCGCGATTTAGGCTGGATTTTAGATTTTGGCCCCTTCTCTGATTGAGTTCGACACCCCTAATTTAGACTAAAGACTGAGATGGGGGCATAAATGAGCTGGTTTTCTATTTTGTTTTTCCCCCAGATATTTCACATAGTTACAAAACGAGTAATGATCAAATTGTCACTTTACTCACGTTAACTTAGAATCCCTTTTTCTTCTTTCTCTGAAAAGTTAATATGTTTATATATATTTGTTATATTATTATTATTATTATTATTATTATTATATTATTATTTATTGACTTCAGAGAGGAAGGGAGATGGGGAGAGAGATAGAAACATCAATGATGAGAGAGAATCATTGATCTGCTGCCTCCTGCACGCCCCCTACTGGGGATTGAGCCCAAAACTTGGGCATGTGCCATTGACTGGAACTGAAACCCGATCCTTCAGTCCGCAGGCTGATGCTCCATCCACTCAGCCAAACCAGGTAGGGCCTCTGAAATATTGAGAATGGTAAACTCTATTTCAGGGGTGCAGTTGAATGTAAAGTATGCTTTCATGTATACTATTCGTTTCATTTTGAGTCTAAAATGCACATTTTTAAAAACATATATATATTTTATTGATTTTTTAGAGAGAGGAAGAGAGAGGGACAGAGGGCTAGAAACATCGATGAGAGAGAACATCGAACAGCTGCCTCTTGCACACCCCCCACTGGGGATGTGCCCGCAACCAAGGTACATGCCCTTGAATGGAATCGAACCCACCCTTCAGTCCGCAGGCCGACGCTCTATCCACTGAGCCAAACCGGTCTTGGCTGAAATGCACATTTTGAGTCTAAAAATATACTACTATTGTCTTGGTGAACTTAACCTTTAAAGCCTAAATTTCCTTTTAACCAGTGAGTGATAACTCCTCCAGCCTCCTACCAGGTTAGAATGATTCAATATGGTGAGAACAGACTTACAAAAGCTTCTCTTTTAAACTAGGAGGATAGTTCATTGTCCCTGGCTTAACTTGGAGGTGCATGCTGTGGGTTTTGGAATGTTTTTGTTGTTTTAAGAAGCAGCATCAGAGGACCAGAGGTTTTCTGTCATTTTGAAGAGAACCGAGGGACTAAAACCTTGGCTAAATTTAGAAATTCCATTTATCAGGGTGAAGAGGGGAGAAATCTGTTAAAAGATAAAAATCTTTCCAAAGTCTGAAATACACTAAAATAGTGCTTGGTAAAGTGGAAGTTGAAAGAAACAAAGGGATAATAAAACTGAATAACTAATTATGAGGTAAATGGAATGCAGGAGTTTTAAAACTCTTGTTAAAATTTTTGAGAAGAGATTTTCTTTTGCAAAACTTTTAGGTAAAACTTCCAGGTCAGCAGGAGAGGGTAGTTGGGGTCAACTAGCTGGCAGGGAAGGGCAGTTGGATGCAACTAGGCCTGCAAGGGAGGGAGGGGAGTTGGGAAAGGAGGGAGGGGAGTTGGGAAAGGATGGCAGGGAGGGGCAACCAGGCTGGCAGGGGAGGGCAGTTAGGGGTGACCAGGTTGGCAGGGGAGGGCAGTTGGGAATGACCGGGCCTGCAAGGGAGGGCATTTGGGGACAACCAGGTCAGTAGGGGAGGGCAGTTGGGAATGACCGGGCCTGCAAGGGAGGGCATTTGGGGACAACCAGGTCAGTAGGGGAGGGCAGTTAGGGGCAACTGGCTGGCAGGCAAGGGCAGTTGAGGGCAACTGGCTGGCAGGGAAGGACAGTTAGGGACAATCGAGCCAGCAGGGGAGCAGTTAGGCGTCAATCAGGCTGGCATTGAGTGGTTAGAGGGTGATCAGGCTGGCAGGCAGAAGCGGTTTGGGGCAATTAGGCAGGCAGACAGGCAAGTGGTTGGGAGCCAGCATTCCTGGATTGTGAGAGGGATGTCTGACTGCTGCTTTAGGCCTGATCTCTGTGGGCCTGGTCATCCCCACAGAGATTGGGCCCAAACAAGCAGTTGGACAGCCCCTGAGGGGTCCCAGAATGGAGAGGGTGCAGGCTGGTGAGGGACTCCTCTCTCCCACCCAGTACATGCATTTCATGCACCAGGCCTCTAGTAGTAAAAAGATAAACAGCTCAATTTTTTAAAAATGGCAGAAGATTTAAATACCAGAGAAGGCTCTCATATAGCCAAAAAAGATATGAAAAGACAATTAATATTGTTAATCCTCACTGGCCAGCATGGCTCAGTGGTTGAGCATTGGCTTATGAACCAGGAGAGCACAGTTCCATTCCTGGTCAGGATATATGCTTGTGTTGCAGGCTTAATCCCCATTGTGTGGCGTGCAGGAAGTAGCCCTATCAATGATTCTCATCATTGATGTTTCTATCTCTTTCCCCCTTTCCCTCTTTTCTGAAGTCAATACAAATAAATGCAAGTTAAAACTACAATGGTATACCACTTCACGCTTACTAGAATAGGTAAGATTTAAAAGATTGACAGTACTGCCTGGCTGGTGCGGTTCAGTGAATGAGCATTGACCTATGAATCAGGAGGCCATAGTTGATTCCTGGTGAAGGCACATGCCCAGGTTGCAGGCTCCATCCTCAGTGGGGAGATAGGGGGGACATGCAGGAGGCAGCCAATCAGTGATTCTCGTCATTGATGTTTCTATCTCTCTCCCCCTTTCTTTTCCTCTCAAATCAATAAAAATATATTTTTTTAAAAAGAAAAAAGATTGACAATATTGGCAGATGTTAGTAACTTGAGCTCATACATTGTTGGTGGAAATATAAGGTGGTACTGTCACTCTGGGAAACAGCTAGGCAGTTTCTTATAAGTTAAATAGTATGTTCTTACCACATCACCCAGTAATCTCACTCTTTGTTATTTACATAAGAGAAATGAAAATGTGTGTTCACACAAAGACTTGTTCTTGAATATTCATAGGGGCTTTATCCATAATAGCCCAACCTTAATGAAAACCAAATGGCCTTCAGCTGATTCATGGATAAACATATGGTTACATGTCCATATAGTGGACTACTACACAACAATAAACAGGAATGAACCACTGATACATGGAACAACATATATGGATCTGAAAATCATTATATCAAGGGGAAAAAATGCCACACATTAAAGACTAAGCCAGTTAGACCCTCAGGTACACTCAGTGCCATCTTTCTCATTTATTGTGGGTTGGGCTCCTGCACAAACTACCGTCACATCCTGGCAACCCAGCACCTTGGTTTGCACATAGAGCCATTTTCTCGAGGCACTCCTGTAGGGCCAGGACACCTGAATCTAGTTTCCAGTTTCATCCAGTCTTCCTTTCCCTTATATGCAGGTCTTGCTCCAAAGAGCAGCTGAATTCCTTCCTCTTCTCAGTGGGTCTCCATTTTATATCTGAGGTAACTTAAGAGCAGTTAAGAAGCTTATCATTCAGTAGAGAGATTTGTAGTCTTGACCACTATGTTGTATGTATTTAGAATCAGTCACTCTATCTAGTTTGGCTCCTGGTAGTCCTTCTAATCACTGTGCATTCATAATGCTGAGCTTTATATCACTTCCTTTCTTGACTCAGTACTTTTGTTTATGTTGTTTTTTTTCTGCCTAGGATGCTAGTCTTTTCCTTTTTTTCTGCCTTGCAAGTGTTTACTCATTAAATAACAACTGTATTGTCTTTCCTCTGAAGACTTCTCTATTTGCTCAGGCAAAGTTACCTCTCTCCCTTTGCCCATCATACATTGTTTATTCTTTTGTGGTACTTGCCACATTATATTGCCCATCTCCCACCTTGTCTTATTTATCCTTGTGACTTGAGCTTTTAGCACACAGTCTGGTATATAGCAAATTATCAAGAAAGATAAAGTAAATGAACGATACAGAAGAACCTGAAAATGTTGGTAGTCCTTGGGGAAGCATAGCAGAAAAAAATAGGTGTGAGTATATGGGATGGGTGGTAATACACCAGAAGTGAGCCGGAGGTATAGTGCTTTTCAAACTTTTCAGCTCAAATGTAGTACTTCTAGTGGTAGAAGATAGTGGGTGTGGAACCCCATGGAGGCTAGAAGCAGAGCCCCAAGCAGCCTTTCTGCCTCAAGTACAAAATGTCTAGGAATATTTTTAACATGTCCCAGTTGTATCTTTAGAAATTCGTGCATATTTTGCATTCTATTTTATTACTGTGAATTTTTTTAAACATTTTAATATTAAAATATTTTCTCTTCACCCACCTCATTTTCAAGTACCTAGATGCGGCAGGAACACATTTCCTTTATCTTCTGGCTTCTAGTATATTCTGGAGTGCTCCAATGCCCAAATCTGGGAAGTATGGAATGGGATTATAGTCTAATATGGCACGTTCTAGTTTCCTTCGATTTGGGGATTGTCTCCTCAGGAGTATTATGTCATGGAACTGAGGAGGGTGAGCTCATCCTGTTCTGACTAACTCGGCTGTTCCTGGAAGGCTGCAGTCAGTTGGAGGCACCTCATTACTAGTTCACTGGGGACTAGCTGGAGAGAGTTCACAGAAGACCCACAGGAATGATTAAGAGACTGGAGGGGCTGACTGATGAGGAAAGAATATAAATGAAAACTGTATAACTTGGCTGAACCAAGATAGCAGGAATACACAACTATATAAATATCTCAAGAGTATAAACTTAATAGGGGAGGGCAATCTTTTATGGTGGGATTTTGGGGTGGAGAATAGTCCAAAGATGAAATTAAGCAAGGGAAAATGTAAACTAATTATATAAAATATCTGATGGCTCACTTTATTTCTTGGAACCTTCTTAGACCACAAACCTATAGGCCTTTTGCTAATTGAATGATTTGCTTTTTACGTTGATGTCCCTGTACCCATGGTTGGTGCTTCTGTGTAGAGAATGCTGGAGACTACATCTTGACAAGCCAGTGTCTTACTTTTGCCCTGTCTTGTTTTGTGGAACTCTGTGGGTGATACTTGGAACTCGAGTGTGCTGCCACTGCATCTTTTTTTTTATTTTTAATTTTTTTATAAGTTTTTATTGTTCATATTATTACAATTGTTCCTCCCCCCCCCCCCACCATTGCTCTCCTCCACCAGGTTCCCACCCCACCCTCTGCCCTTTCCCCTCTCCCCATTGTCCTCATCCATAGGTGCACAGTTTATGTTCAGTCTCTTCCCACGCCCTCTCTCCCCTTTTCCCCAAGAATCGTCAGTTCACTCCCCTTCCATACCTCTGATTCTATTATATTCAATAGTTAATATTGTTCATCAGATTTTTTTAATTTCCTTGGTTTTTAGATTCACTTGTTGATAGTTACGTATTTGTTGTTCATAATTTTTATCTTTGTTTACTTTCTCTTCTGAAAGAACCCCCTTTAGCAATTCACATAATTCTGGTTTGGCGGTGATGAACTCCTTTAGCTTTTTTTTATTAGTGAAGCTCTTTATCTGGCCTTCGATTCTGAGTGATAGCTTTGCTGGGTAGATTATTTTTGGCTGTAGGTTCTTGCTATTCATCACCTTGAATATTTCTTGCCATTCCCTTCTGGCCTGCATGGTTTCTGTTGAGAAGTCAGCTGACAATCGTATAGGTGCTCCTTTATAGGTTACTACCTTCTTTGCTCTTGCTTCTTTTAATGTTCTCTCTTTGTCTTTTGCTCTTGGAATTTTAATAATGATGTGTCTCGGTGTGGTCCTCTTTGGATTCCTTTTGTTTGGGGTTCTAGGCGCTTCCTGGACTTGTAAGTCTAATTCTTTCACCAGGTGGGGGAAGTTTTCTGTCACTATTTCTTTCAGTATGTTTTCGATATCTTGCTCTCTTTCATCTTCTGGGACCCCAATAATTCTGATGTTGGTTCGCTTGAAGTTGTCCCAGAGGTTTCTTACATTATCTTCAATTTTCTGGATTCTCTTGCATTCTAGCTTCTGTGGAGGAGTGTCTTCTGGCTCTTTATGTTCCAAATCTTTGACTTGATTCTTGTGATCTTCCCTTCTGTTTTTAGGACTCTGTAAAATATTTTTTATTTCAGACAATGTATTCTTTATTTCTTGTTGATCCCTTATCATTTCTCGATGACTCCTTATTAATTCTAGTTGATCTCTTTTCATATCCTCATAGGCCTTATCCATCTTTTCTAGGAAATTCTTGAAAAACCTTATAAGCGTAGATTTGAACTCTATATCCAGACACTTTTTGTCCTCCATTTCTTTCGTTTGTGATCTATTTTGTTGTCGCATTTCGCAGTTACAGATGGGACGGGGTTTCAGGGTGGAGCCTGCAGCTTTGGCTTCCGTCAGCCCCGCCCTATGCGGGTCCGTCAGTGCTCTCTGCCGGCGCCTCTGAGAGAAAGGTGCCCTCGATTTTCGCCTGCTGCCAAAATGTCTATGCTCTCCCACAATGAGCCCGGTATTGGGGTTCAGTTCAGTTGGAAGTGGAGTTGGAGGTGGTGTTCAGAGCAGTCTGGAGCCCCAGTCTCCTTCCCTTCAGGGCAATCCCGCAGCACAGCCGGCCGTCCCTTCTCTGCGCGCAGTGTGCTCGCCGCCGGGACCTCCTTTCGCCGCTTCCCCGGAGTCCCGCCTTACAGCCCGGCTCCCTATGGCTGAGCCTGAGTCCCCGGGGTCTGGCTTAAAACTGGGGTTCAGAGCAGTCGGGGGCCCAGCACAGTCGGAGTTTTATCTCCTTTCCGCTAGGGAACGCCCGCCAGGCACTCGGCCTCCCTCCTCTCCGGCTCCGTCCTCTCCGCGCGACGCGTCTCTGTACCTTGGCTTTTCCAGCTCCTCCGCACCTCCTTCTGGTTTTCTCCTTGCTTCTCACTGTAGAATTTCCAGTCAGTCAACCTTCCTCTAGTTCTGGGCAATGTCCGTTTTATATTTTAGTTGTATTTTATTGAAATTGTTGTGTGCGGCTGCGGCTAGGTGTTCACCTGGGCGCAGCCATCTTGGATCTCCCTGCCACTGCAACCTCACCAGAATCTAGGTGGACTTTCACATAATTCCCCCCCCACACACACACACAGTTTTTAAGAGAAGCACTTTAAAAGTAGAGACTGAGTTTGGTGATTTGTATTGTAATAATTTTAGAAAGCCGTATATATTGAATAGTATTTGGTTCCTGAGTTACTGGTTTTAAGAAATTACAGCCTTGGTGAAATGCAAGCATAAACTTTGTATGAAACACATACTTTGGGAAATGATTGTATAAAATTCCTACTTGGGGTGCGAGAGGCATAAAACTTTTAAATAACAGTTGAAATTAGCCAGAAGAAATATTTGCAGAATACTGCTCTTTTCCTAGAGGGCATAGAAGAACTGGAAAAAAATGGTTTCATGCTTTTTTTGGTTTATAAAAATGAGTTCTTGTATACAAGGCAATTATATAGCTTTAACAAGATCGCTACATCAGAGATTGGTAAGCTTTTTTTGTAAAGGGTCAGATAGGAAAACTTCGTAGGCCATACGTCTCTGCTGCAAGTATTCTGCTGTTGTAGTGCAAAAGCAGTCATAGACCTTATATAAACGAATGAACTTGGCTGCGTTCATTCTTTTTATACAAACTTTTTTTTTTTTTTAAACAGGCAGTCATCTGGATTTGGCCTGGAGGCTGTAGTTTGCCAATTTCTGCACTAGACCCCTTGCTTCCCAAAGCTTGATCTGCAGACCAGTAGCATCAGCATTACCTATGAGCCTGTTAGAGATGCAGAATACTGGGTCTCTTCTCAGGTGGACCCAGTATTCTGCATCTCTAACATCTCTAGAGTCTAACCATGCTTCTCAAATTTTAACATGCATAGGAACTTGCAGAAGTATAAGCTCTGAGACAGAACTCTGAACATCATAGGCAAAAGATGAGTAAGACCCAAGGTGTTTCCTCAGAAAGCCCACAATCCATTAGGAGAGACTATAAATCAATAATTATAATATAGACTAATCCTGTCTAATAAAGAGGGAATATGCTAATTGACCCTCATGCCATCACAAATATGGAGTACCCACAGCCAATAAGAAGGGAATATGTTAATTGACTGCCCCACCCTCAAAGATGGCAGTGTCCGCAGCCACAAGATGGTGGTGCCTAGTCCCCTCACTCCACACGCCTGCCTCCAGAGCCCCCCAGTACCTTCAGCCCCTAGCCGCCCAGGTCTGGCCCGAGGTGCAGGCAAGCCTTGGATGGTGGCTGCCCAGTTGCCCAGGGCCACCCCAGACTCAGATAACCAGGGCCAGCTGAGGCTTGGGCTGCTGGCAGTAGAGGTGTAGTGGGGTGTCATCTTCCCCTGATCGCTGGATTGCCTCCCACTTGAGGGCTTCCGGACTGTGAGAGGGGGCACACTGGTCTGAGGGGACCCTCCTCCAGTGATGAATTTTCATTCACCAGGCCTCTAGTAAATACTATAATAGAGGTATCTTCGGCATAGAAGTAGCACAAAGAAGGAAGTGGTTAGTTCTGCCAGGTGTGGAGGAGCCCTTTGAGAGGCTTGGGAGTTGAACCGGGAAGCAAGGTTGTGCTTGAGTTGAGTCTTCTTTTTATTTTAAATTCTCACCCAAGGATATTTTTCCCATTGATTAATAGAGTGGAAAGGGTGGGGAAAGAGAAAGAAACACTGTTGTCAGAGAGAGAGAGACATCGATTGGTTGCCTCCTGCACATGTCTCTACTGGGACTAGGGAACTTGTAACCCATACCCTTGACCTGAAATCAAACCTAGGACCCTCCAGTCCACAGGCCAACACTCTAACCAAGACTCAACTTTAAGTTGAGTCTTGAAGCTCATTAGAAGCATTGGGGACAGTGGATGGGGGAGTGAGGGAGGTAAACATGATAGTTCATGATTGGGCACAGTAAAGAATTAGGAATTATTTGATTTAATAATCAAATAGCTGATCACAGGATTGGAGGCCCATTAATATCACAATGAACAGAAATAAAAGTTTAGTACATTCTGTTATCTTGAGCTAATTTTTTAACTGTTTCCTTATTGGAAAAAGAGACAACTTGCCTGTTCTTTCCCTTTTTTGAAAAACAAGTACTTATTTTCCAGAATTAGAAACTTTTTATATGCTCTTGCCTCATAAAAGAATTTGGAGAATGCTAAATGTAGAGGTAGAAAATAAAAATTATTTATAATTTCATGCATCAAGAAATGACCACTGTTAACATTTTTTTATTTCTTCCAGTCTTTTTTATGTAATGTAATATTTTAAAAAGTGGGCTCATGCTATGTAAATAATTTTTTTGTTTTTTCATTTAACATTTTATTTATGAGTGATTCCTTATGTTGTTGTTTTTTGTGTCATTTAAAAAAATGCTTATATATCATTCTAATGGATCTCTGATAGTTTATGTAACTCATCTCTTGTTTGCAGATCTTTTAAGCTGGTTCCAGTTGCTAGTTGTCCTAGGTTTTGGCTCATGTACTTGGCGAGTCTATCTCCATATTTTAAAATAAATATGTATACTTATTTATCTTTAATTATAAAAGTTTTCCAACTTGTTTGATCCGATGGCCTTCCCTCATTCGGTTCTTGTGCTCTTATTAGCATTTTGTGTTTTCTTTCTTAGTTTCCCATGGTAGAGAAGCAGTAGAGTAGTTCTTAAGAGCATGTATTGTAGATGCAGGTTGGCTGGGTTTGACTCAACTCAACTATACATTTGTGTATAATTTTTGAGAAAGTGCCTCAGTTTCCTCATCTGTAAAGTAGGGATAATTATATCTCTGTCTTGGGGTTATGAGTTAATACATATGAAGCATTGAGAGCAGAGCAGTTCCTGCCATGTAGAAAGAGACTGTTTCTTTCCACTTAGTGATTTGTAGGCTCTTCTCATTTGTTTTATGGTTTGTGTATGTCTTGCCATAACTCCTTCCTGCCACATTAGTTCATGAATATCTTTGAGGGAGACTTACTTTACTGAACTTTATTGCTCAGTGACTTTATCTTGAAAGTTCACAGATTTTATTATTTGAAAGATAAGATCAGCATTGTTTAATCATGTCTTGGAAATACATGGGGAGCCCTCTGTCACTTGTCCCACCTGTACCATGTCCTCATTTCTCTTCTCCTTGTGGCCAGACTTTGTGCTCCCGCCCCATCAAACTGAAACTGTGCATGTGGTTGTGAGGCTCATTCTGCTAAAGGGTTGGAATCAACGAAATGGTGGAGCTTCCTTCTGGGAGTGACACAATTAAGGCAATGAGATTTGACTTTTCTTGTGGAATTTTAATTGGGAAAACTTTGTCAGGGTTTACCTGCCCTTGGCTATTTTTAGTGTCCCAAGGTTTCCACTACCTATCTTTTCTTGTTTTCTGGTCATTCTTTTTCAGAAATAAAAACCTATTCCACCAACCCTTTTTTTTCCTTTGTAGGATGGGATCCTGAGACAGCAGATGAGATGCATCCTTTGCCAGTTGATTGCGCCTTGCACTAGGGAGAAGCCCAGGAATGATATATTTGAGGGTTATATTTCTCCACCCTGGAAGTCACCCAGTTTGTTCCAGAAACATTGATTGTCTGCTTCTTTGACGCACCCTCAATGAAGGTCTGATGGACAGACACTTTTTGTTGACCTTGCGGCTGTTTTCTCTCTTGTGGAAGTTGAAGACAAGGTGATAGGGCCAAGTTACCTGCTTTGGTGAATAGAAGTGCTCCACTTGGTTCTTAGAACATGGGCCCTCGCTTAAAGGTAAGGCAATAGTCTAGTTAAGATTCAGTTGTTACTGGGATACAGAACATGGACCCAGTTCTTTTTCAGCAAGGAAAAGCTATGGGCGTGCACAGTTGCAATTCCCAGCAGGATATCTTTGAGTATAAAGAAATCAATTCTCCATTTCTGGGAAATGACTGTTCACAATTGATTCTCAACGTTAGGACTAAAATTTATTTGGTGTAATTATAAATTGTTATACTAAAATAAACCGCAAAGAATTTTAGAGTATGTATATCAGTCAGCTTTCTCACATTCCCTTGAGACAAATATTTTCAAGTATTTCCCCCTTCCCCTCCTTTTGTAGGTAATGTAAGCCAAAGTGCTGTAGTATTAAGCAACTTGCCTGGGATCTTTTAGAAAGCAAGTGATATTTCTGCACTAGATAATTGGTACTGCATTCCATTTTCGTCTGTCATGGTTTATTTTTATTTCAAAAGATTTAAAAGGGGGCCATAAGCATTTATCTCTCTAATTTTAGCCTGGCCATGAAATTCTCATAGCAAGACTGGGTGATGTTTTTCATGCTTGTTTTTTTGTATTCATTTTCTTAAATCTTTTCCTAAATACCTCACTGTGCGAATGACTCCATTCTTTTTATAATTTAGTGTTGTAGGAGGTTAAGAACATTGGGATTCAGAGTTAAACATGGGCTCAAGTCTTAGCTCTGTCACTTAACCAGCTGAAAGATGTTCAGCAAGTTAACTTTTCTAAGTCAGCTTTTTTTTTAATCTGTAAAATGGGAATAATAATGCTTATTTTACCAAGTTGTTAGAGTGACAATTACTTAAGCTAACATATAAAACACTTAGTGCAGTGTTTGGCCTGTGATAAGTAGATCAGTAAGGGGGTTGTAAGTTATTAGTTATTACATACTACTGTATATAATAACTTATGTGAATAGTACTATGTAATAACTCATAGTAGTATGTAAGTTATCATATGATACTATTCTGCTAGCTTAGGGTTTCACAGTTTGCTGAATTGTATAAAGGCAAGAACACTAAAGAAATGAATTTGAAAACAAAGTATTCAAAGTAGCTAATTGCATGAAATTTTATGATAGAGACTTAACATACTGCTTCTTTGTACTTGAATTAGACTCAGGAAGAGTTCCAAAATTATTTTATGAAGGAGAAGTATGAGCAGCAGAAAGTGGAGGGTGCTGTGGAAACTTATAGAAACATGAAAGCTCAAGATGAGGAAGATATGATCATAAAACTGCATGGATATTGTGCCATGCATGAGAACCCATGACTCTAAGCCATGGTATTGGATACATATTTGTGGAACTGAAGAGCTTATAACCTCTGACTCAAGTGAATATCTTGCTAATTAGGAGTTTTAAAAACTAACTAAAATGAAGGTCCCATCTGGAAAATTCCTGATCCTTAGACATTCTGGACAAAGAAGAGAACAGACATTTGATTTTATCCAGGGAGTATCTAAAACAGTTAAACTGCCCTTTTTGGCTCTACCAAGTCATCTAGCACATTTTATAAGGTACAGACGGTTGCTTTTTTTTTAAAGATGATAGCAACTTTTCAGCATAGAGGACACTCAATAATTGTGACCCCAAAATTTTGTGTCTATAGTCTCTTTATAATAGACCCTTTTGGGAGCAGCTTAATCCATGTGTATTGGCAATGCTAATGTTATCTTGTCTGGAAGGACTTTAGAGATATCTGTGAAACTTGACACAGTTATTCCTCAAATTACCTACTCTCTGTGGATTCCATTGGGTGTTTGTGATCAAAGGAACTGCTACCATTTTTGTCTCCCTCTTAAAAATTTTTCACACAAT
The DNA here is from genome assembly GCF_014108245.1 of Pipistrellus kuhlii. Classification (NCBI taxonomy): domain Eukaryota; kingdom Metazoa; phylum Chordata; class Mammalia; order Chiroptera; family Vespertilionidae; genus Pipistrellus; species Pipistrellus kuhlii. The sequence goes on from NW_023425404.1 coordinate 11,988,750, forward strand.
CAGACATAAAGTTTTCCTTCTTTAAAAAAAAAATTGCTTTGATCCCTCCCAAATCTGAGCCTATAAACTTTCAGATGTCTTATCTCTAAGTAACATTCTAGTGCTGATATAAGGTTCTGGGTTGAGTTAATATTGACAACCTTAATATATATTGAGCCTAAAAGAAAGAGTGAATTCAGTGCATTGTAGAATCGAGAGCACATATAATTTATACATCCTAGGTCAAAACTCAGTGATAAGATATGAACATCAATGTATATTGCATTTTTCTTGGCAGTAACTTGGGTGGTTCAAACGTGTAATGACAATTGAAGTCTTATTCTGGAAACAAGCTTAATAACAGTGAAAGTTTACCCCCAAACTCTAGCTCTTGTTTGAATTATTAGGATCTTGGCAGCATCACTTAGGATGATAAGTACAGTCTCCTCCTTTTGTTCCTCTCCTGGGCCTTCCTGCTGAGCTCATCTTCCACAGGGCCCATCAGTTTATCTGATTGGTAATAGCAAAAATGACTTCTCTTACATGCCCACTGCTTGTTATTGGAATGACCCAGAGTTCATTTTAATTATGTAATGCCAACATGATGATGATAATACTTGCTTTTAAAAATCCACATTTTTATGTAACTATTTCTATTTAGGTGAATTACTTCCAGAAGACAAACATAGGGGAAAAGTGACTCCATTATCCTCTTTGCTTGTGTTAATTAGCACAATTTGCTTTGAGGAGGGAAACTATCTTGGGGCTTTGGAAGATGAAAGCCATGCTATTGCATTTTGTAATTAGCAATAAAGCAAATGGCTGTTTGTGGTATTCCTAGGGTGGTCGGCAGATTAGAAGTCTTTAGGGAGAAGGATGCAGTCTCTTTGTCTGAAATATGGCAGAGGGCACCTGTCAAGCTGAAATGACTGTAAGAAAGATTTGGAGAAAAAAACTGAACAAGCTTTCTTTTGCAGCTGCAGCTGTGATCCTCGGCTGTCTGTTGGCATTGAAGGGACCTGATGTTTTACGTTATTGGTATGTTATGAAAAAAAGCTCTTTTTATTATCTTTTTGTTGGGGATGCGTATATCCTTTTTGCCCCCCTGTCAATCCTCTTTCCTCTTAAAAATAGACTTGGACATATTTCTAGTCATGCCAGAAAGTACCTTCACAGAGTTGGCAGTGGAATTCATATATTTGGGAAATATTTATTGCCTAATTATACTCAGTGCCAGACACTATTTCCGGCCTAGTCAAAAGTCTGATAAGGCAAAAATCTGCATATAAAAAGTTCATACTATGAATGAGGAGATAGATGGTCAAGAGGGAGAAAAGTTATAATAGGTGTCTGTAAAGTGTTTGAGGGAGCCCAAAAGAGGGAACTCCAAATTCTAGAGGGGGTTGAGGAGACTTTTGCCAAGTGGTCAAGGGAGGAGGATGTTTCCAAATGGAAGGAATATAATGCACATTCTTTTTACTTCTTTTGTGAGAGCCCAGCACCTAGGGAGGTGGTGGGGCAGGCATGATATGTGGTACATGGTATAGAACAAGGGTTGACGAACTTTTTCTATAAAGGGCTAAAAGTAAATGTTTTTAGCTTCCCAGCCTATATAGTGTGTCACAACTACCAAGCTCTTTTAGTTTAGGATAAAAGCAGCCCTAGACAATATGTAAATGAATGGGTGGGGCTTCATTCCAATAAAACTTTATTTTAAAAAACGGGCCGCGGTTGAGATTTGGCCCGAGGACAGTTGTGTCTGAGTCCTCGTATATAAATCCCTCTCATCACCCACAGAGGTACACGCAGTACAGTGTTTCTTTGGAAGTCTTACTATCTCTTCCTGACTTCCTTCACTTTTTTTTTTTTAAATATATTTTATTGATTTTGTACAGAGAGGAAGGGAGAGAGACACAGAGCTAGAAACATCAATGAGAGAGAGTCATCGATCAGCCGCCTCCTGCATACCCCCTACTGGGGATATGCCCGCAATCAAGGTACATGCCCCTGACTGGAATCCAACTCGGGACCTTTCAGTCCTCTAGCCGACGCTCTATCCATTGAGCCAAACCGATCTTGGCTTCCTTCACTTTTGAGAGATGGCTAGCCTGTCCCATAATGAGAAGCTGTCATGTGTAACTGGCAGGTGTCTGTGTGTTCTCTCTTCCACACAGGTGGAATCACAGTATCTGTGGTTGCATTCTTCTTCACAATTAAGTTCCTCTTCGAGCTCGCCGCACGTGTAGTCAGCTTCCTCCAGAATGAGGACCGTGAGCGCCGAGGGGACCGGACTATTTATGACTACGTGCGGGGAAATTACTTGGATCCCCGCTCTTGCAAAGTCTCCTGGGATTGGAAGGACCCCTATGAGGTGGGCCACAGCATGGCCTTCCGAGTGCATGTAAGGGAATGTTTCTGTCTCCATACCCATTGGGGTTTCTGAGTCACTACTTGTCAGAGCCCAGTTCAGTCTGTTAGTGGTGCTGGCCTAGAATGTTAACATTTTTCTTTGTTTTTCAGTCTCTCCCAGGCACTTGGGAATTGTTAGTATCTGAGGAGTCACGGATTTCTCTAGCACTTTGGTTTAATGGGTGCTTAGCTTTGAAAAAGTATAAACTTAATTACCTCTTCAAAATAAGAAAAATATTACTAAATAGAATTGGCGTTATTGTAGATTTAGAGGTTGGCAAACTATGGCCCAAGGCTTAAATCAGGCACACCTCTTATTTCTGTAAATACAGTTTTATTGGAATACAGCTACACCCATTCATCTTCCTGTATTGCCTATGAGTAGTAAGCCACAATTGAATAGCTGTGTATGACCTATAAAGCCAGAATTATTTACTCTGTGGCCCTAGAAATAGTGGGCTGCTTCCCAGTGATGACTTTACTATAGTACCATGCTTGGTTTTGTAGCCAGAACACCCCTAGCCTTGCCTGGTGCTTTAGTTCACTCAGTGCCAGTGGTACCCATTGACTTACCTTTACATCGGATCAGCAGTGATAACATAAGAAGGGCTGGTAAGAAGAGGCAGCATTTGTGGAATGTCAAGCTGAAATTGATTTAATGGTATATCTTAACCCCTGTCCTAGAAACAAGTTAAGAATTTGTTCATGATTTAATGGTTTTCTTTGAAGTGTTAAGAGAATTTCTCCCTGTGTCTGCAGGACTGTAGGAGGGGTTGGGTACTGGGTTTTACCAGCTACCTCCTTGCTCCCCCACAGTTCTTTGAGTTAGATGGCTAACGATTTTCTCTCCCTATTCACTAATGGGTGACCCTCTTCTTCCCACTGCAGTTATTCTATAAGAACGGGCAGCCTTTTCCTGCACATCGGCCTGTGGGACTAAGAGTTCACATCTCTCATGTTGAGCTAGCAGTGGAAATCCCGGTGACCCAGGAAGTCCTCCAGGAGCCCAGTTCCAATGTGGTCAAGGTGGCCTTCACTGTGCGCAGGGCTGGGCGTTATGAGATCTCAGTGAAGCTCGGTGGATTAAATGTGGCCTACAGTCCCTACTACAAGATCTTTCAGCCTGGTACATTATTCTTCCTGTCCCCTTTCTTCCTTTCTCTCCTTCCCTCCCTCTTCCCCCCCCCTTTTTCTTTTTCTTTGTAATTACACCTATTTTTGAATAATACCTTTATTATAGAGATTTAATTCACATGCTATAAATTCATCCATTTAAAATATACAGTTTTAAAATTCATAGAGTTGTACAACTATCACCACATTCAATTTTGGAGCATTTTCATCACAGCCATGATCCTGTACCTGTTTGTAGTCCCTCCTCATTTTCCCCAAATGCCCCAGATGTAGGCCACCATCAATCTGCTGCTTCTGGATTTGCTTCCAGTGGCTACTACTTTACTGTTTACATTCAGATCAGTGTAATCATAACATACATGGATTTTTTGTGACTGGCCAGTTTCACTTAGCATAATGCTTTTAAGATTTATGTATTCATGTTTTAGCATGGTTTAATACTTATATATTTTTATTTCCAAGTAATAGTCCATTGTATAGAATGCTGCAGTTTATTCATCAGTTGATAGGCGTTTGGGGGTCATTGCTTTTGGCTGCAATGCATAGTGCCACCGTGTACATTTTTGTGTGGACACACATTTTCATTTCTTGAAGAGTGGAATTGCTGGGTCATCAGCCAGGTAAGTTCTTAAGGAATAAGGGTGCCAGAATAGACAAAAGGTAAATTCTTCTAATTTTTGAAAACTTTTCAAGTAAAACCACCTTGACTTAATCCCACTCTTGCTGCCATTGTTTTACTTCTCATTGAAGATTTTAAAAATATATATATTTTATTGATTTTTTTACAGAGAGGAAGGGAGGGGGATAGACAGTTAGAAACATGGATGAGGGAGAATCATCAATCAGTTGCCTCTTGCACACCCCCTACTGGGGATGTGCCCGTAACCAAAGGTACATGCCCTATGACCGGAATTGAACCCGGGACCTTTCAGTCCCCAGGCTGATGCTCTATCCACCGAGCCAAACCAGTTTCGGCTGGCAGGGTGATCAATCTTGGAGGTGTGGAGGCGGAGGCTCCATAATTGCCCCAAAGAGGGAGGCCCAGGCCATCCTCTACAGGGCTATTGATCAGGGGTCTCAATGATTGATCGCCCTGCAAAGGGAGGCCCAGGCTACCTGGCTGAAGTCCCTATGGTGGGTGGGTGGGGCCTCCCTATGTGGGATGGTTGATAGCGGGGCTTCCGGACTGTGAGAGATCATAGGGCGGGCTGAGGGACCCCACCCTCCCTGAGTGCAGGAATTTCGTGCACTGGGCCTCTAGTTTTTATATAAGAGACTTGGGTCAAGGTTTTTTTGTTTTGTTTGTTTGATGTAGTTGTTCAGTTGCTCCAGCACCATTTGTTGCAAAGGCTATTTTTGCCCTGTGTTACATTGCTTTTGCACCTTTGTCAAGGATGAGTTGGGTGTATTTGTAGGGGTATGTTTATGGGTTCTTTGTTCTGTCCATTGATGGACATGTCTATCCCTCCACCAATATCACAGTCTTGATACGTAGCTATGTATATAATTCTTGAAATGGAGTAAACTGACTCTTACTACCTCACTCTTCTATTGCATAATTATTTTAGCTATTCTAGGTTCTTTGCCTTTTTGTATATATTTTAGAATAATATTATCTAAAGCTACAAAACCTTGCTGGGATTTTGATAAGAACTATGTTAAACCTTTATATCATTTGGGGAGATTTGACATCTTTACTGTGTTGAATCTTTCAATTCATAAGCACGGTACATCTCACCATTTATTTAGACTTTTTTTTATTTCTTTAATCAGTATCTTGTTTTTAATAATATATCTTATTTGTATATGTTTTATCTGATTTGCATCTAAGTAGTTGCTTTTGTGTGTGTGTGTGTGTGTGTGTGTGTGTGTGTGTGTGTTTTCTTTTTTGTGACTTTTTAGCACTTAGTTTTAAGGCCTATCTAACTTATAGATTTCTAATAGACTCTAGGCATTGTGTCCGTAACTCAGTTCTGTTTTCTCCAAGTTCTTCTCTCATTTTTTTTAGTGCTTGCAATAGTTAGGAATTTGTAAAAATGAGTCCTTAAAGTTTATTTGAATTAATCTCTTTGTTTTCTATCTTTTTCTCTGCCTCTTAATGGTGGTGGTGATGGTGGTGTTTTTTTTAAAAATATATTTTTATTGACTTCAGAGAGGAAGGGAGAGAGAGAGATAGAAACATCAATGATGAGAGAGAATCATTGATCGACTACCTCCTACACACCCTACACTGGTTGGTGATCGAGCCTGCAACCCAGGCGTGTGTCCTGACCAGGAATTGAACGTGAACTCATGGTTCATAGGTCGATGTTCAACCTCTGAGCCATGTTGGCTGGGCCTTAGTGGTATTGTTTATCCCTCGGGGTTGGGTTGGGACACAGCTCTCTTTGTGCCCTGAAAAGCGCCTGTTAGATTCCATTGTCTTTATTCCAGGAATGGTGGTTCCTTCCAAGACCAAAATTGTGTGCCATTTTTCTACTCTTGTGTTGACCTGTGGGCAGCCACACACCCTTCAGATAGTGCCCCGAGATGAGTATGACAACCCTACCAACAATTCCACGTCCTTGAGAGATGAGCACAATTACAGTTTGTCCATTCATGAGGTAAGCATCTTCCCCCTTCTTTCTCGGTGTTTCTTTCTCTGCCATTCTCACCCTTTCTAATTCACTTCCATCTCTTCTCTCTTTCCTGACTTCTGTGCTTTCCTTTCTTCCTTCATTTGATAATACCTATCTCATTAGTAACTATGAGCCTTCGATTAGCTCATAGATAGGATAGTTTTTTGTAAAGAGTAAATTAATGTGCAAATACAGAAAATTATATATGTTTAGTGATGCTTTGTTTTCCTTTATTAGCTTGGTCCCCAAGAAGAAGAGCAAACCAGTGTCTCATTTGAGAAGTCAGTGACATCCAACAAGCAGACCTGCCAGGTCTTCTTGCGCCTCACCCTGCATTCTCGTGGTTGCTTCCATGCCTGCATTTCGTACCAAAATCAGCCAATCCATAATGGCGAATTTGACATTATTGTCCTAAGCGGTGAGTTGAAAGAAAAGCTGTGATTTGTTCTTTTCATGTCTTTGCTCTTTTGACGACCTCACAAACATCTGCTATTTGAGCCAAGCTTAGCTCAGAGTCCTGTGGGCGAAAAGTTTAACTTTTTTTTCTTCTCTGACTCCTACTCTACATTTTCTCCCTTATTCTACTTCAGAGAATGAGAAGAATATTGTTGAACGCAACGTGTCCACCTCAGGAGTGAGCATTTACTTTGAGGCTTATCTTTATGCCGCCGCCAACTGTACCAGCACACCATGGCACCTGCCCCCCATGCACATGAGCTCTTCCCAGCGCCGGCCTTCCATGGCTGCTGAGGAGGAGGAAGAAGATTCACCTTCGGAGTGTCACACCCCTGAGAAGGTGAAGAAACCGAAGAAGGTGTACTGCTATGTGTCACCAAAGGTTGGGACTCCCATTCTTCCCTCTAAATCTCCCAGCTCCACCCTGCATGTAATTGGTAATAGTCTGAGAATCAGGCAAGATCACTGACCTGTAGGGTTTCCAGGATGCTAAGAGAGGTTACTAAAGTGAAGCAGCAGAGAGTGTGCCACCTCTTCTGCTGCAGATGTTTGGTTTGGACCAGATTTGAGTCTTTGTCTAGAGATTCATGTGCTTTGGAATGTTAGGGAACCTGTGGCATTCTGCCCTTTGAGTACTTCAGGGACGATTTTTCAAGGCATGGCTCTTAGAGCTTTAAAGAAAGTTACTGTAAAAGTTCCTCACTAGTATAAAAATTACTGTTGTTTCCTTGTGCTTTTTCGAAACAATTTGATCTTTCATTCTGTGATCTGTGAAACCACAGTAAGTGGATGTCATCATCAGACTACAGGATTAGAACAGAGAACTTCTGGCAGAGACAGGAGGTGAACTTCTAAGGGCCCTGAGCTAAGAGGTGCTTTGTGTTAGAGATTTAAAAAAAAAAAAATTTGTATTTTTGCTTGTTCGTTCAAACCTCAGAAAAATGAGACTCTTGAAACATCCCTTTATATTCCTTTAATCTCATAATCAAAACTGAGTTCTAATACTATTCTTCAAAAAACTTTGTTACGTACCATTTGTCACTTAAAAATCTTGCCTTAATTTGGCCCGGGGGAATGGTAATGAGGGACTAGTGAAGTATAGATGAAACAGGATTGGTTATGAGTTGATAATTGTTGAAGTTGGTGATGGGTTCATTATACCCTTTTTCTCTTCTTTAGTATGTACGTGAAATTTTCTTTAATGAAGATTTTTTTTTAAATCTAGAAAAAAATCAGTTACTATACAGCAGATAACAGATTTTTTAAATTAAAAAAAATTATGGCATTGTTTTTTTCTTTTTGTAAATGACAAAGAGATCCTTCTTTATTCTTAATAAGGAATTTTTATGAAACTTTTTATATGAGACTCCACCCCAATCACCTTTCTACTCCCCACCCCCTTTTCCCTGGCAAGTCCTTGGTACCATTTAAATAGGGATAAAGCAATAGGTCTGGGCTACTGCCGTTCCCTGTCCATTGACTTAGTAGGGGTGTCGAACTCAATCAGAGAAGGGGCCAAAATCTAAAATCCAGCCTAAATCGCGGGCCGAATGGTTTACTGAACAGTCATAAACTGTCATTGTGATGGAAACGCAGCGGAGTGCAGTGATGACAGCGCGGTGCGGGCCACATTGCAAGGCCTGGCAGGACGGATTTGGCCCTCGGGCCTTGTGTTTGACACATGTGACTTAAAGGAAGTCTCTCTGAGCAGCACCAAGCTGAGCAGAAGTAGACTTTTATTGTTTCCAAGTGAAATAATGTTCTCTACTCATAAAGTGAAAACCTGAGCTCAGCTATTTACAAGTGGTAGTAAGACTTAAATATTAACCCTTTGCACTCCGAACCATTCTGGACATTGGCTACCAGCTACTCGACGCTACTTTGCGAAACGTGCGTTGAGTTAACTCAATTCCCCGTAATCACTAATAAACTGCAATGTCCCCTGAGAGGGGACATCCGAGTGATATGCTAGAATTCCGATGTCCCCTGAGAGGGGACAGCGGAGTGCAAAGGGTTAAGAGTATAAATATCTTTATGTGAATTGCACTGTCAGAGCATTATTTTTAATTTGCCTATTTCAGGAGGGTGATAGTACTTATTTGATTTCAATACTGACCTAAATTATCCTTTTTGTCCATAGACGAAAAGGGTTATAATGAGAAGTTTATGTGGGGACTCTGATATTTGAGTGTTACAGTATCCAAATAGAGCCTTTTTTATTTATCATTCACTTCGTTTTTTGTCTGTTGGCCCACCAGCAATTCTCAGTGAAGGAGTTCTACCTGAAGATCATTCCCTGGCGCCTTTATACCTTCCGAGTGTGCCCAGGAACCAAAGTAAGTGGGTCCTTACATCTGGTTCTTGCTGAGCAGGCTTCAGCCCTGGAATAGCTCAGCCTGTTAGCAGTTATCTCATGAAATGTCATGAAGAACACAGATAGTATAGTAAGACACATCTTACAGGGATTTAGAAGCAAGACAGAATAATGCAAGAGTTATCTTTTTCCTTAAGACTAAATTAATGGAGAGGGTTTTAATAACTTTGCCCCTAGCTTGACCTCCCAGTATATTGAAGCTCTTTTAGAATCAGTATTTCCATATATTTAAAAAAAATTTTTTTTTTTAACTTTTCTGAGCTTTTGGAATCTAAAGGCAAATCACTTTCCTCCACCCAGTTTGCCCAACCTCTTCAGGTAGTTATTTGCTGTTTTATAGCTCCTTACTACCTTCATCCTGCTTATATTCTTTGTTAGAAGGTCTGTAGTGTTGCCTGTGATCCTTACTAAAGGCAGTCTCTGGGACTCAAATAATTTAAAATAAAATTTGAATTGAGAGCACTGAGGTGAAAAACAAGGAAATGTGCTTCTGATAGGTACTCACTTGGAGCAACAGGCTCAACTTGTTTTCATTGGTTGGTACCGAGCATAGCGTTGTGGGTGGTTCTTGCTGGAGTTGAGGATTTTATAAATTAACTTTTTTTTCTTCTCTCCCCCTTTGCTAGTTTTCATACCTTGGCCCTGACCCTGTCCATAAGCTCCTTACGCTGGTGGTAGATGATGGCATTCAGCCCCCTGTGGAGCTCAGCTGTAAGGAGAGGAACATCCTCGCAGCCACTTTCATCCGTTCCCTCCATAAGAACATAGGTAAAGTTGGGCAGTGACCACAGCTACTGTGGGTGCCTGAGGGTGTAGGAGTGGCCTGCACAGATGTCTTGTAATAAGGCTGTAATCATGATGAATCTTGCGGCTCCTCAGGAGGCTCTGAGACCTTTCAGGACAAGGTGAACTTTTTCCAGCGAGAGCTTCGGCAGGTACATATGAAAAGACCACATTCCAAGGTCACCCTGAAGGTCAGCAGGCATGCTTTGTTGGAATCGGTGAGTAAAGTTTCCTCTCTGCCAATAGTTATCAAAGTTTTTCAGCTAGGAGCCTCTTTGATATTTGGTTATATTCTTCAGGTTATCTTTTTCATGAAACACAAACTTCTCTTTAAACATACCTGTTAAAGACTATTCTTCTGTTTGATTATGCTAAGTTTGGGGCAGATTTGTTGGAGGTATGTTATGAAGGAGAGAGACTGGTTGACACATTGGCTTTAGAATCTGTACTGAACTAGCTCCTGAATAAACTCATGGAACTCCCATGCAGGGCGGGTATAAGTAGTTGTTACAGCAGAAAGTTCTTGTTATTGAATCCCTGGAATAGAAGAGCTCTTGTTGGGTTACAAGGCAGTGATTTTTGTTGTCACTCTGGTTTGATGGAAAAGGAACACCTGATGTGTGTCTGTCTCCACTGCACAGACGCTGGCATAGTTCTTACATTCCCCAAGAATGAGAAGGCTTGGTCCCAGTCCAAAATGTGTTTGTGATGTTTGGCTCTGGAAGGTGTGATTGGAAACCTCTTTTCTCAGCCACATTCTCCATGTGGTATGGCTCCCTGTCTGAACCTAGCCTTTGGATAAAGACGTCTAGCAAATAGACTGTACTTTACCGAAAACCAGGACTCCTTGGTTCTCTTGATGACAGCTTACTAATCTGAGAGCCATTTTTAGTTCTTTTTATTTTTTCATCTTTAGTTCTTTAAGCATCTTTTCATTAATAAAATAAGGATTGTAAAAAGAAAAGCAAGCGTCAACTTTTCAACCAAGTAATGGTGTAAAGATAAATTAGATTATTTTTAAAAACCTTCAATTTTTTCTGGAGATACATGTATTTTAATTATAAAATGGTGTTATTAAAGCTTGTTTATGAATAATAGATTGCCTCCAAGAACTAGTAGACAATAGCATTATTCTTGCTAACACCCACTAGATGCCAGCCAGCGTTCTGATACTTCCTTCCTTTTGCTACTTTTCAGTCTCTGAAAGCCACTCGGAATTTCTCCATCTCAGATTGGAGCAAGAACTTTGAAGTGGTTTTTCAGGACGAAGAAGGTCAGTTTTGAAATTTCATATTTATCTTTTTAAACTCCACTCTCACTCCTATTTCTTGCCCCCCGCCCCCACAAAAAAAAACAAACCCTTGAATACACCCCAGGTTCTTTTTCCAAGGGAAAAAGATCATGAGTCAAGATAAAAAGGGTGGTGTTTACTGGCTGGATGACCTGGTGGATCTTGTAGAGCACAGACATAACAAGGGCTTGGAGGGAGAGCTCTATGAGTTTGAACTAGAAGGGCAAACTTTTCACCTTTATACAACTAAGAGAAATGTCCATTTCTTGGGATATTTTATCTCCTGTGTTTCCACACTAGGGGTATTAGCTTAGTGACCTTTAATACTAAAGGATGGGATTTAAAAAAAAAAGTCCAGTTTATGTGGGTTGGAAGGGGGAAACAGTAAGGTAGTGGAATGGAGGGAGTGTGGAGAGTATAAAATAATGAATTAATGAATAGACATGATAGGAGATAGTAGACCAGAGTTACTTTTTATTTTCATTATATTTTTCAGCTCTGGACTGGGGAGGGCCTCGCCGGGAATGGTTTGAACTAATCTGCAAAGCACTATTTGATACCACCAATCAGCTCTTTACCCGATTCAGTGACAACAACCAAGGATTAGTGAGTCTGTGACTTCCCCGTGGGTGGGTGGAAAATGTAGATTATGTTATAATGCAGTAGACTTATGAGTTTGAGATTATGAATCTGGGAATCTGACAATTTGTGCCTTGTTCTTAGCTACAATATGAACTAATCAGTTAACCTCCCTCTGCTTTGCCTTCATTATTTCATCCCTAGGATAAGAGAAAATGCAGACAAATGACTATTTTACTAAAAAGCATTATAATGCAATGACCATTCTACTAATTATAATAATAATTAAGCCACTTTCTGAAAACATGCCTGAAGCTATTGAATTCTGTACTAGACCTTTGACTAAGCAGAGGTGTCAGGAGGAGAGAAGTGGACTTTGGCTGAAGGAAGTTCTGGTTTAGGGAAAAGGCATCATCACATCATATACTAATTACTTCTATACTCAGCCAGATGAAGCCACAAACTTAATGTAAGATTCTTCAGCCTGATGTAAGTCCATCTTTGCTCTTTATCCTCCAGTCACTTGAATTACTCAGTAGTGGCTACCAAAAGGCCAATGCCATTTGGATGGGCTTTTGGTAGCCACTACTGAGTATTTGATTTAATACTGAAATTCTTGCTCTCTTGGAATGGAGTTGGGAGGGAGGGTCTTTCCAAAACTAGGCTATAAGGAAAATAACCCAAAGCTTTTTAATGTCTTTCTTTTGACAGGTGCACCCCAACCCTAATCGCCCCCCTCATCTACGCTCGAAGATGTATGAGTTTGCGGGCCGGCTCGTGGGCAAGTGTCTCTATGAGTCCTCTCTAGGAGGAGCCTACAAACAGTTGGTCCGCGCTCGCTTCACACGTTCTTTCTTGGCCCAAATCATAGGACTACGTATGCATTACAAGGTAATGTCTGAGATGTGTCTTTTCTACTAAGGCCCCTGGCCATGAACTCTGGAGTCTCTCCACTCTGAACTAATTAGTCTCAAGGTTGAAGAGGTAAGTGGTTAATAGCAGTTGTAAATTTTATTTCTGGGTAAGAGTAGTCATGTTGTATTCTGTCTTTCTGTCTCCTCAGTACTTTGAAACGGATGACCCAGAATTCTATAAATCTAAAGTTTGTTTTATCCTCAACAATGACATGAGTGAAATGGAGCTGGTCTTTGCAGAAGAGAAATATAACAAATCAGGTCAATTGGATAAGGTGAGAATGAGGACCAGAGCCTACAGGCCCCATGACTCCCACCCTCCTCCAGAGCAGTGCAGCCTAACAGAACTTCCTGCAATAGTGGGAATGTTCTCTATTTGTGCTGTCCGCTGAGCACCCAAACTGAGGCCAGTGTGACCAAAAAACGGAATTTCTAATTTTATTTTATTTTCATGAACTTAAATATAAATAACCATCTATGACTAGTGGCAGCCACAAACCTTTTATTACAAAATTATTAGCCCAAAGTATTTCTGATGCAAATGTAGTTCTGTTTACATTATAGTGCTAAACAAAATCGTATGATAATGATGAAGCCAAAGTTGCAGTAACATACAATTGAAAGCAAATAGCAATGACTAAAAAACTGTGACCACTGAATGATACCATTGAACTGATAATCACATATTCTGTGTGACTATTGTGGGACTGTAAGGGAAGGATATAAGGGAATAACTGATCCCTTCTTAGAATTTCTAAAGCGATTTCTTCACTACTTATCTGACTTTATTTGTTCTCAATTGGCTCAGGGGTTTAAGAGAGGAGGTTGTGATGGTTTAGTTTCAGATCATAGAGACACTGAACGGTTGCTAACAAGGGACCACAGTATCTTCTTCCTGTTGCATCACCCCTGTTTGACTAGGTCAGAGAAGACCCCCTCAAATCCCCCTCAGAAAAAGCTAGTAGAATACAGCAATAGTAGTAGGAACCCTGAAGCTTAGTAACTGTATAAAACCAAGTGTGTTGAGAAGCTGAATGCACAGCAGAAACTTGCAACTGTGATGGACTTCATTAATGCTGTGTTTGTGTGACATACTAAGCAGCTGTCATCTTACAAACAGCCTCTCCCTGTCTGTCTTTTGCATCTTATTTTAGGTAGTAGAACTCATGGCAGGTGGAGCTCAAACCCCAGTCACTAATGCGAATAAAATCTTCTATTTAAATCTGCTGGCCCAATATCGGCTGGCCAGTCAAGTGAAAGAGGAGGTGGAACATTTCCTGAAAGGTGAGATTCTGTTTGCTCTTAGCTTTGATATGAAAGTACCTGTGCCCTTGGTGTGGGTATGGTTTTAACTGGGCTATTTGTTTCAGGCCTGAATGAGTTGGTCCCTGAGAACCTTTTGGCTATTTTTGATGAAAATGAGCTTGAGGTAAGTGCTTATATTTACAAACCCCCATTCTTGACTCAGTGTTTTCGTTTTCCCACAGGAACTTCTGTTATGAGATGTGGAAAGCCCTTTATGCAAGGTTGATTTCACTGTTAGCACTTTTTCCATGCATTGACCCATTCTTCAGCTTTTAAAAAGTTAGAACGTGTCCTAGCTGGTTTGGCTTAGTGAATAGAGCGTCAGCCCAGGGACTGAAGGGTCCCGGGTTCAATTCCAGTCAAGAGCACATACCTCGGTTGCAGGCTCATGCTGGAAGCAACCAATCAATGTGTCTCTCTCATATTGATATTTTTCTCTCTGTGTCTCTCCCCCTCCTTTCTAGCCCCTCTAAAAATCAATGGAAAAATATCCTCAGGTGAGAATTAAAAAATAAATGAAAAGTTAGAAAGTGAAAATTAAAAACCAGTAAAAAGCTAATTATTTTTGAAGAGTAGTTTTTAATATTTACCTATTTATCAAATATTTTTAATATTGGTTGAGTACTAAAGAATTAGTATCATGTACAGCCTTTGATGTTTAAAGATGACTTAATGGAATAATAGGACATATTTGTTCAGGGACTATTTATTGAGTGCCACCTGTATGCCATGAGTAAGACAAAGTCACTGCCCTCTTCCAGTGAAGAAGATATATTTCAATGCTTGGGACCACAATGCTATACAGTTAATATATTCTTATCTTAGATCCTGAGGTAGCCAAATATGGCTCTATGATGGTCAATGTCATTCTATAAGTAGCAAAATACAAGTTTGTATCAGATGTGAACAAAACATAAAATCAGTTTGTTTTTACCTGCTGTTCACAGATGATACATATAATGCAAACTATTAGTTTCAACTTTCCATAGCTTTTATGAGGAGTGTGTTATTTGCAGACTGTTTCCTGTATGGAGAAAGTTCATTAAAAATGAAAAAACGAAAAAATTTGGATGGTTTTGTACAATATTTATTCTTATTAACTGTACTGTTTTCGAGAACAAGACTCAAAGTCTTGTGCAATTTTCATCACATTTTGTACCTTTAAATATGAAATCCAAACAAAATGAACTCTCCATCTCTTGGCCTAAAGTTTCTGATAGAAACCTAATGCTGTTATTTTGGGGGCTGAGGAATGTTTGTTTGCACCCTGAAGCAAAGCATTTATAGCAATTTGTAAGAGTGAGCAGAAGGAAGGACGGACACAGGCTCTTACAGTTCCACATGCTGCTCTTAGTTACTCATTAGCTTAACAAGTTCTTTTTGAAGGACCCAAGGCTCCTAAGGCTTAATTTGATCTCTTGATTAGGATGTATCATTCTTTATAGCCATTGGATGAGTACTCACAGTCTGTGAAGTAACATGCAGGATTCTGAACCAGATTAGGACATGAACAAGATGTTTAGGGCTCTGATCTCATTAATGGTCTCATTTTTTCGCATGCTTTTTTAATTTATCTGATCAAGTAGGGGCTGGGCTGAAGGGAAGGAAGGTAGTAAAAGTTCAATCCACAAAAGGATGGGTCCTGGGGAAAAGGAAAGGCCATCGGACAGATTTATCAATGGGCCTGGTGTCTTCATCAAAGGGAAAGGGCCTGCTTTTCTCCCTGGTGCTTCTAGGCTACGTCCCGATCAGACTGTCAGAAAACTTAGTTCCCTTTTTGTCCTTTGTTTCCGTTCAAAACAATCCACGGCAGCAGTTCTTAATTAGGTGTGTGCATCAGAAATGCTTGGGGAACTTTTTCAAAATACACAAGCTTGTCACCTACTCCTAGAGATTCTGAATCAAAAGGTCTAACGTAAGTCCACAGGCATAAATATATATTTTTAAAAGCTGTGTGATTTGCCCTTGCTGGTGTAGCTCAGTGGATTGGGCATCGTCCTGTGCACTGAAATGTCTCCAGTTTGATTCCTGGTCAGGGCACATACCCAAATCGCAGGTTCGATCCCCGGTTGCGGTGCATGCTGGAGGTAACCACTCAATATGTCTCTCTCACATCAGTGGGGTTTTTGTTTTTTTGTTTTTCCCCCCTTTCTCCTTCTGCCTTCCCCTCTCTCTAAAATCAATTAGAAAAAGAACAACATGTGTGTTTTTTTTGTTTGTTTGTTTGTTTTTGTGTTTTTTTTTAAGGCTGTGTGATTGTTAGCACATTGGTTAGGAAACTTTGGCCTATTATAATTGATTTTCCTAAAGCAGTATTTTGGCATTGTGACCTCATCTTTTGTCTTTTTCCTGGTGTTTTCTTTATTCCACATTTTTGCATATTAACATAGGTAACCAACCTTATGCTGGGTCTTTGTTCCTCTGAGTGTCCTAGTAACACCTGACTATCTTCTCCAGCTACTGATGTGTGGGACTGGGGACATCAGTGTGGCTGATTTCAAAGCCCATGCCATGGTCGTTGGTGGCTCATGGCATTTCAGAGAAAAGGTAAGTGGGCCAGATTTCTTTTAGTTGGATTTGTGCATGTTGTAAAGAAAAAGTTTCAGATCACGAAAGTTGAAGGCCTGGCCGGATGGCTCAGTTGGCTGGAGTGTTGTCCCGTATACGTAAAGATTGTGGGTTCAGTCCCTGGTCAGGGCACAGACGGGAGGCTCACATTGATAAACCAGGGGTGGGAAGCCTTTTTTTCTGTCAAGGGCCATTTGAATATTTATAACATCATTCATGGGCCATATAGAATTATCAACTTGCCGAAACCCGTTTGGCTCAGTGGATAGAGCGTCGGTCTGCGAACTGAAAAGTCCCGGGTTCGATTCCGGTCAAGGGCATGTACTACCTTGGTTGCGGACACATCCCCGGTGGGGGGAGGGGGGGTGCAAGGGCAGCTGATCGATGATTCTCTCTCATCGATGTTTTTAACTCTCTATCCCTCTCTCTTCCTCTCTGTCAAAAATCAATAAAATATATTAAAAAAAAAAAAAAAAGAATTATCAACTTAAAAATTAGCCGGCTCTATTTGGTAAAATATTTAACTAACTCACCTCCAGTGCCTTGGCAGGGCCAGACCAAATGATTTTGAGGGCTGGACATCCCGCACTCCTGCTTTAAACATATCCTTATGTGAGGATTAAAAAAAAAAAAAATTTATCAGTCAGAAAAGCAGACATATCAACTGGGGAAAAATAGTATATCTGTGAGGAAGACAAAAGGGACCCCTGGTCTCTATTGGCCATCGTGCTGATTACCACAGGAACAGTGCGTTGCAAAGTCAAAGAAATAGAACCAAGCATTCGGTGACTGACGTGTGACAGTGCAAACGCCTAGGGAGTTTGTCAGCTCTAACAATTCCTATCCCTGTCCTGACAGAGTGGTAACTGGGCCACACCCCCACTTGGGGTGTCCTGTTGCTTCCTTGCCCTGAGGTTAATCCCTGCGCTGCATACTGGTGTGACCCCAACTTTGTGCTCTCCCTGCCAGGTCATGAGGTGGTTTTGGACTGTGGTTTCCAGTTTGACCCAGGAGGAGTTGGCTCGACTGCTTCAGTTCACGACAGGCTCCTCCCAGCTACCACCTGGAGGCTTTGCGGCCCTCTGTCCCTCGTTCCAGATTATTGCTGCTCCGACCCACAGCACGCTGCCAACTGCACACACATGGTAGGTATATGACTGCCCGAAGCATGCTTATGTGAGGGATTATTTTTTTCATCCTTTGTCAGTGGTTTTGAGTTAATAACTTTCCCCCTTGCCCTTCCAGTTTTAACCAGCTGTGCCTCCCTACGTACGACTCGTATGAAGAGGTGCACAGGATGCTGCAGCTGGCCATCAGCGAGGGCTGTGAGGGCTTTGGCATGCTCTGACCACTCTCCTGCCATCCCCTTGGCTCCCATGCTTTCTGGAGCAGCAGGGTGTGCACAACAGACATCATAACCACTGATGCTAACAGAACACATAACCATCAACCAGAAGCTGCTGCATGCTCCCCAGTGTCTGGAGTATTTGGTCACCTACAGGCCTTGTCCTTCCCTCTCCTCCTTCCTGTCCATCCTCTCCCCCCAGGCCACTTTGGCATGGTTTGCATTCTGAGCTCCTCGTTCAGTCATGAGAAGAGGACTGTGCTGCTGTAATTCCACTTGGTTCTTAGGAGATCTCAGTAGCGGGAGCTGCCTCATTAGCTGAAGGAGATTACACAAAGGGCTCAGCTCTCATCGGGGAGCTGGTGCCCTCGCCTTGCTATTCTCCTCTGCTTATGCTCCTTCAGGGTCCCTCTGTGGCCCTCCTTACTTGACCTGAGGTCTGTGAGTCCTCCTTGTGGGCAGGGTTATTGCTGCTTCTCAGCAGGAGCCAGGAGAAGCACAGATAGGAAGAGGCCCACATGCGCCGTCTTTGGTTTTGTCCCTCTGCACAATGGCAGGCATAGGCGTTGGCCCTGGACTACCTCTAGTGGGGACTGAGCACAAATGGATCTTTCTGTGTGGTTCTAGACTGGAAACAGAGCATTCCCTGCAGGCATTTCTGGAAATGGTCATTCATTTCTAAACAATTCTAAGCTTTTTCTTGAGTTTGAGCCAGTGGGAAAAGCAGAGCTAAGCATGTGAAAGAGCTGGGCTGTGGCCTCCAGTGCTCAGTCTGCTTCTCCTTTAAGGTTGGGGTATGTCTAGGCATATGGCTGGCTTTTGAAGACTACTGATGTTTGTCCCTAAGTTTGCTCTTTATGCTGAGGTGTGGCTGGGCCTGGTCACCTGCCTCCGAGTTATGCATTCTGCTAAGAGCTGGGATTCTCTTCCTTTCTACTGAAGAAAATTTCGGAGCAAGGAACTGGGATCAGAAGAATAGCATGCCAGTGATCCCTGCTTCTCTCTTTGCTTGGTGTTCTCTGGCAGCACTGGGGCACGGGAAGGGGACCAGCAATTCCAGTGGTTTCACAGGTCCTTTGGGTCAGGACACTGGGAACAGAGGGGATACGGCAGGCAGTAAACACCTCGCTGCCCCAGTTACTTCCCTTCATTCCCTCAGTTACCACCAAGGGCAACTAAGAAGGAAGATAAATTAGGTTCACTGTTGTGTGATAATTGAGGAGCACCTGCTGCTGTCTCTTGGATGATGGCAACATCCTCCTTCATTACAATTTGGATGAAAACATTTGCAGGACGCAAAACCTCATCAACCGCCCCACGTGTCTGTTTTTAAGAAGGCTTTGCTGCAGTCTACCATTCCCAATGGGGCATTCAAGTCTGAGACTATTACAAGCCATCTTTATCGCCAAAACCAGCAAGTACAGAGTCCAGAGAGGAGGCAGGACGGTGGCATTGCCGTGGCCTCCTGGAAGCAAGTCTGAGCCCTCCTGCTCCCAGGGATCACAAGGAACAAGCCCTCCTGAGCTGCTGCTGTTCATGCCTGACCTCACTCCTTCGCAGTCGTCATTTGTCCTTCTTGGTGTGGGTGCTGACCTCACTCATTCTTGGGGTCCAGGATCCAGTGTCAGGGCCTCTACACCACAGGGTCCTGCATGCCACATGGTCACTGCTCTCCTCAGGGACCAGGACAAGGTGCTGCCGCTTGCCCCAGTGTTTCCCGTGGGATATGTACAGGCAAGCTTTGTCATCACCCCGGGAAACAGGATGCTGCCCCGCGGCCCAGAGAGGGAGGCCCATGGGCTGGCTCTGCTGTCTTTGGCAGTTATTCCTCTTCTGGATTCTGCTTTCACCCCTCCGGCAGCTCCCCACAGACTGACGCTGGAGCTCGATTTGATTTTCTTGGCTAGACCTGTCATTTTAAGCTCCGGTCGTAGCACTTCTCAAAGCATCCTGGGCACCACCCCTGCCAGCCGGGGCAGCTGCATCCCTGTGGGGTCCTGAGCCCAGGACCTTTGTTTAACAAAGCCCTTCGGTACTGCTGTGGTTTTTCTATTCTTCCAGGTTCCCCTCTGCGCTAACTGTTCAAATTTATCTTTACTCTTTGGGGCCTTTCTTTTACCTTTTTTTTTTCCCCCCCCCCCCCCCCCCCCCTTCTAATCCTGCTTTGGTACTAGCCAGTGTGGGGAAAGGTACATTGTGTCAGAGAGAAGTAGGGTGTGTTACTTCTCGGGCAATTTTCTATTCACGTTTCTTATTTTGGCCAGTTCTTTTATTTATGCCCTTGTGGCCCAAGTACTTTGGGGGGGGTCAGCTAACCTTCTGGCCTTCAGTGTCTTTGAAGGAGACCAGACACAAAGTGGACACCAAGGAGAACATCGGCATGTCTCTAGGACTTCCGCGGAGACCAAGCCCCGCTGCAGATTTGTCAGGCCGGGCAGAAGGGCCAGACAGTTGCATTGATTGTGTAAATATTTTGTACAGTAAGTAAATAAATGTTTAAAAGGACTAAGGAGTAGAAAGATTTTTTTTGCATTTTCCCAAGAATTCCTTCAGAAGCAGGCGGCTCAGGGTAGGATGTACACTGGGAGACCCGCCTGCCCCAGGCCTCTTGCTCTTTCACCCTTCTCTGATTGCTGTCCATGGTGCCAAGGGGGGCCCTGTCATTCACACAGATAGCCAGTGGTCAGGACAAGTGCTTGTGCAGCTTGGCAAGAGCAGAGGGTGTCTGTTCTCATCATTCTTTTAAACATTAATTTGTTACAGTTTTACTACATAAGAAACTCAGTGTAGAAAATTTGCAAATGAAAAAAACAAGAAATGAATCACCTGCCATCCAGAGGTAACACTAGAAACACTTCGATGTTTCTTATTCGATGTATCTTGCATATAATCACATTTATTCTCCCTCCCATCCTCCCCGCACCCCTAACCCTTCCACAAGTGCTGTGGGTGTGGCAAACAAAAACACAGCTCCTCAAATTTGGCAGGTGGTACCAATTCTTTTCCAAACAAAGATAAACTTGGCAGAGAGAAAACCATGCCTGATTTATGTCTAGAAAGAAAAGTATTAGGGATTCTGGCTTTCTAAGAGAAGTAATCATGGTGTCTTGTACAGTAATTTCTAATCTGGAAAATCAAAACAAAATCCTATTTAGAATTCTTTTTAAAATTCAGGTTTTTGCCCCTACTCCCAGATCCAATGAATTGGAATCTTAACAGGAAAACTCCTGTACAGTGCTTTTACCCTATTTCATCAAGCTCCTGAGTGATAAGCCATGTCACAAAACGAAACAAAATTCTCTCTGACTTAATATTTTTAGGTTAACTGTCCTACATCTTTTATACTCGCTGCTCTTGTGGCTTTGAATAAGTCACTATGAATGCTCAGTGAGAGATTTCATTTCATCCTGAAGTTGTTATTAAGACTCAAGAGGCTAGTAAGATTATTCTTTTAAAAAATATATATTTTATTGATTTTTCACAGAGAGGAAGAGAGAGGGATAGAGAATTAGAAACATCAATGAGAGAGAATCATCGATCAGCTGCCTCCTGCACACCGCCTACTGGGGATGTGCTTGGGCACATGCCTTTGACCAGAATCGAACCTGGGACCTTCCAGTCCGCAGACCAACACTCTATCCACTGAGCCAAACCAGTTTCGGCAGATTATTCTTGAATTAAAACAAAAGTTAGTGCTCAGCCGGCATGGCTCTGTTGTTGAGTATTAATCTACGAACGAGGAGATCTAGGATTCCTGGTCGGGGCATATGCCTGGGTTGTGGGCTTGATCCCAAAGTGGGGTGTGCAGGAAGCAGCTGATCAATGATTCTCCCTCTATTCCTCTCTGAAGCCAATAAAAATATATTTTAAGAAAATAAATACAAGTTTCGGCTTCTCTTGTGCTGGTACCTCTGAGCCACTGCGCACTGAGCTTTCAGCACACTCTGGGGGCTACAGTAGAGGTGGAACAGGACTCCTTATCTCTACTTCGGTTTCACTTAGATCTGAAGTATAAGAGACCAGCTCCAGGTATCCTGTAATACTTTCACTTAAAAATAGAAAACTTATTTTGAGATGTAACATATATACAAAAAAAGGTATGCAAGCACATACAATTTAATAAGTAATTATAAATGAAGTGCACATGTGACCACCATCCGGGTCAAGAAATAAAACAGTGCAGAACTGCAAACTTTAGGTCTCATCCCATACCTCTATTGTTCCGACTTTTATGAGAACTGTTCTATCTGTTCCTTTTCCAAACAGCCTAGGGAGAGGGTGAAAAACAGCCCATGTGGCCTCTTAAGATACTAAGCAAGGTCACTTTCTCCATAGTCATTGCAATACTTCACAATTAGTTTTGAAATTTTCAGAGACAATCGTTTCCCATGAGACTAGTTCAGATTCCTGATGCTAAATCTGATGAATCATATTCAATGTCTACAAAGTTTTCTTGCCAAGATTTACCCCCAGAGATTCTACAATACATTGGATGCTCCTTTGCAACACCCTTTACAGGTTTTGTGGGCTGGTCTTACATGATCATCATTCTTTTTGCTGGTCAGCAGCAGGTTCATGAGTATCATAAAAGTACAGTGGTATTGAAAATGACTCAGCCCTAAGTTGACTCAAAAATTGTAGAATGGGCTAGAACTTCTGACTCAGACTATGGAAACTGCACCATCTAACAGAAAGTCATCCCAAAGTTATCGAACAGCTTAGTTTTTCTGTTTGGGGTTCAAAGGGAATGGGTTTAGGGGGTCTTGTGATGATCTTGGTTTGTATTTGACGGAGACTTGAGATTCGCCTTGCTATGAACACCACTACCACCCTGCCAATTCTGTTCACTTTAATTTTGCTGAAGAACACTTTGTGTTAACTACAGCAGGCACCTGGTTCTCTGCAGTGAACTCAGGTGTAGTCTATTCAAGTTTGTCAGTAAAATCCTGGTAAGGAGATGTGGAGGGCAGTTTATTACCAGAAGGCAGAGGAGTGATAGCTGCAGGCTTTTGATACAGCATCAGAGGTAGTTTTAACCAAGTTGTCCAGGTTGTCAATAGAGCACTGGCTTATTAATACCAGCCAGCAGTGGCAGCTTCTTAAATACAAGGTGCTAACAATGCTGGTATCCTACGGGCAGGGATTAGACACACCAGCACAGAACCCCACATCCAGTCACCTTGAAAGATCAGTGTGGGATCCCTATCTAATTGCTCTTGTAGCCTTCCTTCAGGAAGATGGAGGATAATTTATTCAGAATGAAGTGCACAGATGTGGTTGCTACTTCCTCGGAGTACCCAGCTAGCAGGCCAACATGGCCTTTATTACCTTCACCCCCATTGATTTTTAGGTCTTAGATCTCCATCTCTTAGGGATGACTCTAGGAAGAAGTGTTGGATGACTCAAGGAGCTAGGTGAGGAGAATGCATTTCTTTTATAAACCTCATTGTATCCTTGCCCAGGTGGCCCATGCTATGTTTCTGACTCCAGGGCCCGGGGGGCCTTCAGCCTCCCCTGCAACACAGGCATTTCCTGTCACTTGGCCTTTTCTCAAAGAAGATATTCTTGGACACCTTTGCATCAAGTGTGCAGAATAGGATCTTCAAAGGATAGAGAGATATGATTGGAGAACTTGAACATTCATATTTTATTTTTAACTCCCATGGTTCAACCTTGGGAAATCTTTCAATATCAGTTTCCTGACCTGAAAATTGATGTTATTAACTAAGAAAATCAGCTAGTAACCTGGAGCTCTTAGAAAAAGTTTTCTATATATAGTATGTGTGATACCATATGGACTATGGCCTAGTGCCCTGGTACTTTCCATAGCGGGAGGCTGTATGGATCTGGGAACAGTAGAGTATGATAGAATATGTCAGAGTATGCTAGAGTGTAGAGTAGAGAATGCTAGAGTGGATGACTGGCATGGGTGTGGCTCTTTTCCCACCTTGCTGCCTCCAGGCAGGCCAGAGAAAGTGAGTATTCAGACAACTTGCCCAAACATCTATGAAGAAGTCCTCAGGTCAGAAGAGATCCTTCACATGATCCTCCAAAAGCCAGAGGAGGTATTTGAGGGGACTGCATGTCAAACCTCTGTCATGTGGTAAGCAATCTAGTAATAGGCAGAGCTGTATGTGAACGTGGATCTGTTTCATGTCAAAGCCCAAACTGTCCACATTGCTGGTCTATCTCAGGCAGATTAGTTTAGACTAAAAACAGCCCAGGCACAGGGCCACCAGAGCTCACTGACTCTACCTCATGATCCCTCGGTGACATCACATAACAGATGAATACTTTATACCTTTGTTTATCTGTCGGTCACTTGAGGATTTCAGATTCAGAAGGCTCTACTTTAAGATACCACTATTAGTTGTGTCTTTAAAATCCTTGGCATGTACAAAGTTCCATAGAATACTAGCTAATGACTTGAGTGAAGTGACTTCCAAGTTGAAATGAATCCTGCATACAAGACATCCTGATGATATAATGGAGGTGTGAGCATATATCTGTGTGTGGGAGGGGGTGAAGTGAGCTGGGGGGCATCCTGCAATTTTATTTTTTTAACAAGATATCCATGCACTTTATTAAATATCAAATTATCAAGCCCAAAACAATGTCCAGAAAAGTTATAGAATGTTAACAATTTGAGTCAGGTCCCTGGCTCAAAATAATAGAATCAACTGGTAACAAAATAATTTGTCAACCAAATCCTACAAACAGGATAGATTTTAAAATACCATCCAAAATGTCGGACAATAAAAAAGTACTAGAAAGATATCTGCACAAATATGCAAATATGCAGAAACCTCAATGATTAAAATAATACTTCATTAAGACTCTTTGTAGACAACCAAATGAAGGAATAATATACACTTAATTTGTAAAGTTCAGTAGTGTTTAAAGATGTCAATTACCACCAGAAACATTTATGAATTTTTAAAAATATATTTTATTGATTTTTTACAGAGGGCAAGGGAGAGGGATAGAGAGCCAGAAACATCAATGAGAGGGAAACATTGATCAGCTGCCTCCTGCACAACCGCTACCGGCGATGTGCCCGCAACCAGGGTACATGCCTTTCACTGGAATCAAACCTGGGACCCTTCAGTCCGCAGGCTGACGCTCTATCCACTGAGCCAAACCAGTTAGGGCGAAGTCACCATTTCTATTATACAAACCCCACTTCACCTGCATTATGGACTTGCACATGAAGGAATCTGTCTGAATCTTCCCGTCCTCTTTCTACAGACCAACAATGTTTCCTCGCTCCTCAGAACTCCCACTCAAAGGAGTTGCCAAGACATTCCTCTGCTTGCCCATTAGCAGAGTCAGGGATATCAAATATTCACAAGCCAGCTGGAGAGCCTTTGATGGCTTTTATGTTTGTTGAAAACAAGATGCTGCGTTATTGTGTAAGAGGAAATTTTGTGTGTGTCATCATTTTGTGCTAGTAGGTCTAATCCTATTCCAACTTGTCATTTCATTTCTTGTAATGTACTTCTCCCAGCCCCACAAAAATAAAAGAGAAGGAAAACTTAATGTTTATTATCTATCACTGGGTTTGTGGCCTCCTTTTTCCCTTCGGTTCTCTGCATTTCCGCATCTCAGCAAACATTTCCTGTGTATCAGGAGCTTACACACACACACACACACACCATAGAATGTGATCCCTGCTCCCAAGCAGCTCACAGTCTTGTTGAGGGAGACAAACATATAAACACTCTATTTTCCTTAGGGTTTCCTCTCCCCAAGGCTTGAGTACCCAAACCCGTCGCCATCCACTCCCATAGTTTTCCTCATTCCTTTTTAATTGTAGTTGGGGTTCTGTTTATGCATTTGGAGACTTTCCACATACAGAGTAACAGCTGCAAGTGAAATTTGTCTAGCTCCTAACACATATACAAAGGGAAGGAAATTACTCTCCCTATTGATTTTCGGAGACGCAAGAACCCTTGCAAAGATGAATTTCAAACCAAGAGACCCAGGCAGCGAGCCCCTCATTGTGCCATAAATATGCCATCACCTGAGCAGGTCCTGGGAAAGGAAACTCCATGGTCTTAGGACCCACTCTCCCTCTTACCTACTCTCCCAGACAAAGCAGCCCTGAGGTGTTGACTTTGGCAGTGGGGACTGGCCAGCGCCTGCCGCTCAGTGAATGAAATTAAAATCTTGAGTGGATGGGGAGAGGGAAGTATCTCCAACACTAACAACAATCAGAAGGGTTTGTACTATGGTCAGATGACCAGGGGGTGGCAGAGGAAAGACAAAATAATGCCATTTCCAATGGACCAGAGGCACGAAGAGGCAAATCCACTTTATGAACAGCCATGAAGTTGGTTGGCTGAGACCAATGTGGGTGGAAACACTGAGCTTCACTCCAATTTCCCCTGATGTTAATCAAACCCAGGAAATTGGAATCCTTGGTCATCTCTGCAT
The DNA here is from genome assembly GCF_014108245.1 of Pipistrellus kuhlii. NCBI lineage: Eukaryota > Metazoa > Chordata > Mammalia > Chiroptera > Vespertilionidae > Pipistrellus > Pipistrellus kuhlii. The sequence goes on from NW_023425404.1 coordinate 12,014,941, forward strand.
GGTGTGCTGTCTGTTCCTCTCTGGGGTTGGGGCTGATCTTAACATCGATTCCCCAAGCTTCTGAGCTGGGTCACAGCTGGATGGGCCTTGGGTCAGCCCATTGCCTTTAGGAAAACCTTCAGGCTTCCTTTCCCAGAGGAATTTCTTCTCTGACACTTTTATATATATATATTAATATGTATATTGATTTCAGAGAGGAAGGGAGAGAGAGAGAGCGAGATAGAAAAATCCATGATGAAAGAGAATCATTGACTGGCTGCCTCCTGCACACCCCTGATTGGAGATCAAGCCTGCAACACGGGCATACGCCTTGACTGGAAATTGAACTGTGACATCCTGGTTCATAGGTTGATGCTCAGCCACTGAGTCACACCGACCAGGCTCTTCTCTGATACCTTGTTCATGATGGCTCCAACCTGTGTCTCCTCAAGAAGTCAAAGCAACAGAATTGAACATGGGTGTTTTTTCTATAGATCTGACCCTGGCTCTCCCCAGCAGGGTAGGCAGACATGTTGGAACCTGGCAGGCTCATGTGTGCAGCTCTGGAAAAATCTGGATGTGGATGTGGGTGTGGGTACAGCAGCCACACATCTGCTTGTTTCACAATGGTTTGGTTTCAACAATTCTGTCTTGTGATTCCTCTACACCTTGAAAAGTCCATTGTTTGGGCATCCAAGCTGTGTCTTACAGACTCTCACACTCAGAAGCAGCACAAAACCCTTTTGTCAGACCTTATCTTGAATTCGGGCTCCAAAAAATGTCATTGTGGATCAACTCTGAAAGAATAATAAGCAAAGCAAAACTCTAGTCCTGACTTTTGGGGGTCAGGCTGAGCTTAGGGGCTTGGCGTGATGGGAAAAAGGGGCCAAAATAGCGGTTGGCACAAGGATACGGAGAACTCTGGAAACAGAGCCAGGGACTCTGAGGATTGAGGCCCAGGAAAGTCTGGCACGAGTAAACGCTAGGTATTTAACCAGGAACAGTCACTCTATTTTTCTCAGCCTTGGCAGTAGGTTAGAGCAACAAGCAGTTCTAGCAGGGTCCACATCCTTCCTATTGTCTCCACCCCAAACTCACTCATCGTCCCAAACATCTGCTTCAGATTTGGGTCCTTGCCTTCTCCCTGATTCCTGCACCAAGCCGTGGGTGGCAAGGGCAAGGGGGCAGGCCTGCAGGTGTGGGATGAGGAAGAAAAGGAGTAGGAAGGCCCTGGGAAAAGCTGCTTAATGGTTTTATTCAGGTGCTACAGAAGGATTAAGGGTCTGATCTATTCTTTTTTTAAAATGTGCATATGTATCCCCAAAATCTAACCAGTAAATAGTTTCACTTTCTGGGAACAGGGCTCAACCTAGGGAGAGAATTGGGACCAGCTGGAGAAGTCTTCTGGCCATCACGTGGTCTGCTTTTCAAAGGCAGCTCAGAGTCACTCCAGAAGGAGCAAACTAAAGTGATTAGTGCCCACAACAAGCAGTGGGGAGGTGCTAATGAGGTATTAAACACCTTTTCTCCAGCTAGCAGCTGTGTCTAAGCTGAAACAGACCCGGAGCCAGAGTGGTGAAACTAGCCTGGGACTAGCAGTGGCAGGAGGGGAGAAACAAGCCAGCACTAACCTTAGGTCACAGCCTCAAATGTCTCCCTTAGGCCCTGGCTGGGTAGCTCAGTTGGTTAGAGCACTGTCCCAACATGCTAAGGTGATGGGTTCAATACCTGGTCAGGGCACATGCAAGAGGCAACCAATGAATGCATACATAAGTGTAACAACAGCCTGGCCAGCGTGGCTCAGTGGTTGAGTGTTGACCTATGAACTTGGAGGTTCACATTTCGATTTCCAGTCAAGGTACATGCCCAAATTGTGGGCTCGGTCCCCAGGAGGGGTCATGCAGGAGGCAGCAGATCAATGATTCTCATCAATGATGTTTCTATCTCTCCCTCTCCCTTCCTCTCTGAAATAATAAAAATATATTTTAAAATATATTTTATTGATTTTTTACAGAGAGAAAGGGAGAGAGAGAGCTAGAGAGCTAGTAACATCGATGAGAAACATCGACCAGCTGCCTCTTGCACACCCCCTACCGGGGATGTGCCCGAAACCAATGTACATGCCCTTGACCAGAATTGAACCCGGGACCTTTCAGTCTGCAGACCGACGCTCTACCACTGAGCCAAACCTGTTTCGACTAAAAATATATTTAAAAAAATAAATGGAACAACAAATTGATCTTCCTCTGTCTCTCAAGTCAATATATTGTGTGTGTGTGTGTGTATATATATATATATATATATATGTATATATATTTAAAAAGGTCTCACACTTGCCCTGAAATCTCATTCCATTTTAAGAGACAGGAGTTTCCCAAGGGGAAACACTGAGGAGCCCAAGAGAATAATCTCAGAACTCTTGTAATAATAATAGCCAACATCTACCACCATGCCACGCCATACTCTCAGCCAGTGGTTCTCAGCCTTCCTAACGCCGCGGCCCTTTAATACAGTTGCTCATGTTGTGGTGACCCCCAACCATAAAATTATTTTTGTTGCTACTTCATAACTGTAATTTTGCTACTGTTAATGAATCATAATGTAAATATCTGTGTTTTCCGATGGTCTTAGGCAACCCTGCTAGTGGTTCTCGATAAAGACAATGACTATCCCCATTTTACAGATGAGGAAATGGAGGCACAGAAAAGTAACTTGCCCAAGATTACGCGTCCAGTGATGGGTCTAGGTGTCACTATGGCTCTGACACTTTATGGCACACAAGCTCAAAGGAGGGAGAGGTTGAGGGCAGGGCAGTCAAACCCAGAGAGCCTTGGTTCTGTTCATTCTCCAACCAGAGAAAGACTGTGTGGGCCTCTGACTTCTGGGACCACAGGAAGCCAGTCTGGCAGGCACTTCTCCATCCAGTCTTACTATTTTGTGCTTCTGCTGCATTGTCAGGGCAGAGCCTATGCTTTCTACCCCACCCCCACCCCCACTTCACCTCCTGACCCAAATCACCTGGGGGAGGCAACTAAGGGAGTTGCCTGGACTCCAGGCCCCTGGTGGGGAATGGAAGAAGAGCTAAAGGTCAGAGCTAGCTAAGGTCCTGACTGCCAGGAGCCCCATTAAACTTCAAAGCCGGAAAGTTGGGAGTCCCTGTGGCATACCAGCTCACACTGGCAGGCCTTACAGAGCAGCAACCGTATGGATAGGGACAGTGTGGGGGCCTCTCAGCTGCTGCTACCGGTGCTATGCCAGAGCCCACTTTAGTGGGAATAGCCCCTTTCCACTAAGAGAGAAGAGTGTGCTGGTGAGGGACCCCATGAGGCCTCCCTGACTAGGGGCCCAAGGACAGCAGCTGTGCAGGTGTGGCCGATGTGGCTGAAGAGCGCACTGGTCCTGCCTTTGAGCATTTGCTCATGTTGTGCACACCCCGAGGACTGCTGCCCATCTTAGTCTGCTCAGCCTCTCTGTCCTTCAAACCAGCTCATGTCAGAGGATGTGAGGATCAAATAAGAGAATGCGTGGAAAGCACAGTCTGACACATACTAACACTAAAAAAAAAAAAAAAAAAAAGGTAGGTATTATCATTATTGGTAATAATGGTAAACCCATATGTAGCTATCTTTCGTTTTGTTGTGGATTTGAATTTGGAGGACCTGGGTTCAAATCCCAACCTTGTCACTTCTTAGCTGAAAATCCTTGGGTAAATTGCTTAATCTCTCTCGGTTAGAAAAGATTGATTCTGCCGAAACCCGTTTGGCTCAGCGGTAGAGCATCGGTCTGCGAATTGAAAGGTCCCCTGTTCGATTCCGGTCAAGGGCATGTACATTGGTTGCGGGCACATCCCCCAGTAGGGGGTGTGCAAGAGGCATCTGGTCGATGTTTCTCTCTCATCGACATTTCTAGCTCTCTATCTCTCTCCCTTCCTCTCTGTAAAAAAATCAATAAAATATATATTAAAAAAGAAAAGAAAAAGAAAAGAAAAGATTGATTCTAACACCTATGAAATGTGCCCCAAAGAGGGGCTGATAATGGGTGTGAAAGATGTTTTGTAAATCACAGGGCTTCCTACAGATGCTGCCATATTCTTTCCCTTTCCACCAGCTCATGGCAGGGAGGGGGCGTGTATGCTAGGGGAAGGGCTCTGGCACTGGTGAAGCTCTGATCCCATCATGCTTACCCTTTGGAGTGATCCAATCCCTACAACTGGCCTGGCCTAGATGTAGCTAAATCCCTTTGCCCTTTTCTATTCAGCAAAGATAAGCCTGGAAATTTTTCAGAAGAAATTTTGGCTTAAAAATTAATAGGGAAAGCCCGGTTGGCATAGCTCAGTGGTTGAACTTTGACCTATGAACCAGGAGGTCACAGTTAGATTCCCAGTCAGGGCACATGACAGCTTTCAGACTTGATCCCCAGTGGGGGATGTGCAGGAGGCAGCCAATCAATGATTGTCTCTTATCATTGATGTTTCTATCTCTCCTTCTCCCTTCCTCCCTGAAATCAATAAAAAATATATTTAAAAAAATTAATAGGGTACATTAAATCAAGAACACGCTCAAGAAGGGGAGCAATTTGGTTTATGAATACTAATGTCTCCTGCTAGGAAGTCCAATCTTGGGGGCCAAACTCATTGAGCTCTGGCCGAAAGCCTTGCTTGCTGTCCCTCCTGAGCCTTGACTGGTGGATTTGGAGTTGAGAGGCACCGAAGAAAGGGAGAACCCAGAACCCTAGTGAGCCACCCTCCTCCCTCACACACACCTAAGGTGTGGCTGAAGCCCACAGACCTTCACATATTGTGTCTGAGCCTCACGCTGAGTTCAGCCACCAGAGGCAGATGTTCTGAGAAGCTAAGGGCCTTTGACTTGCACGAGCCTCTTCCAAAAATCATATACTTTTTCAAGGCCATATATTGTATAATACTTGCTAAAGTAAGATTTTTTTTTTTTTTTATGTAGTTGGTTCAGTCCACTGTCTCCACCCAATTTCTCTTCTGTGACATTTGGGGGTGACTAAAAGGAATTTGAGTTGGGAATGTATTCATTTGGTATTGTTGGGAAACACAGTCAGTGTATTATGTCATGTAACGTAGATTGCTAGCTGATCTAATTAAAAATGGCTTTCTGGAATATCACCACTCCACACTGTGGGTACTCACCTGACTTGGTGACAGGTGCAGGGCCAGAGCCTCATCACACCTGGCACCAGAAAGATGCAGAGACAAGGGCTGAGATGTACAGAGCCAGAAGCAGGTCTGTGAAAAATCCTTCCACTCATCGGGTGGTCAAAACACTATTGAGGTTTTCTGTTGGCTGGAGCTCTTAAAATCTGGGAAGTGCACTTTAAGAGAAAGAATACAAAATTAGCTATGAAAGAGAATATCTGCTTGAAATACGAAAACCCCTCACAAGTCACAGAGTTTTAAAGGGCTAGAAAAAATGCCCAGCCAGAGTGGTTCAGTTGGCTGAGCATTGTCCCGTACACCCAAAAGTTGTTGGCTCAATTCCCAATCAGGGCACATACCTAGGTTGCGGGTTTGATCCCCAATGAGGGATCATACCGAAGACAACCCATCGATATTTCTCTCTCTCTCTTTTTCCCTCACAAAGTCCAGAAAAATAATCCATACCAGTATCTGGACTCACCCCTGGCCGCCACTGTGTGTCTCTGGCCTGTGTAGGTCTGCCATTTCTCCTCTGATGGGGTGGGCAGTGGTTGGCAAACTCATTAGTCAACAGAGCCAAATATCAACAGTACAGCGATTGAAATTTCTTTTGAGAGTCAAATTTATTAAACTTAAACTTCTTCTAACGCCACTTCTTCAAAATAGACTCGCCCAGGCCGTGGTATTTTGTGGAATAGTCCACTCAAGGGGTCAAAGAGCCACATGTGGCTCAAGAGCCACAGTTTGCTGACCATTCTGATGGGGGAAGAGGAACAATAAATGATTCATTTCAGGATAACTATTTGGGGTTCCCAAGAATAGAGGAAGGTGGCGATAACAATTAAATATGAAGTTTATGCCATTTTTGGTACTCTGTGAAGGTCCCTGAAGCCAGTGGCTTGGTTTCCTGAATTGAGGGCTGAGAGCTAAAAGCCAGGGGCCACCCTGCCTGCTTCCCATGGTAACAGCCATTGCCATGTTCAAATACAGGGAGCACAGATTTCCTCAGTGGCAGAAGGCTACTGTGGCTGACTCCTTAGGAGCTTGAGAGGACCTGCGGTGGCCAGAGGCAGGAAGACAGTTTAGGAGACTCTTCCTCATGTTTACTTGGCATTTCCCAGCTTCTTAAGTTGTGTTCCCCAGAAATAGGACCCGCAACAAAGATGATGTGACTATGATGGTTCTCAGGAATCTTCCCAGGAGTGGGGGAGGGGATTTGGCGGAGAAAGAGGCCAAGCAAGGAAGCCATGTCAAGCAAGAGGTCAATGGGAAAGTGGCTCAGGGTGCAGGGAGCTTGGGACATGAAGGTGTTTGTACCCGATACACAGAGCTGTTGGTAAGGGATGTCTGCGGGGACTGGGGGTAGTAACTCTCCTATTACTTCCCTGACCTTGATGCAGGTGACCAAAGCAGGTTCCAACAGCTGGGGACAGGTGCTGGCAAGAGTATCCTGAAATGATACAGGAACCCAGAGACAGGTGGGTAGAGAACTGACAGCATCTGATACCCATGCCCTGTGTGCTGCTGCTAACTGCTTAGCTGCGTGTCCTTATTCATTGTTATCACTACTTGTTACTTGATTATCTCACTGAATCCTCAGAACAGCCCTGGTATTGCCCCCACTTCATGGATGAAGCAACTGAGTCTCAGAGACAACTGCTGTGATCTGCTCCACCTGCCACGTGCTCTTCCGGGTCCTCCCTGACTATCACCCCAGTCTCACCACCCTGTTTGCTTTCTCCATGAGCCAAGGCACTCTGTCTGGTTTGCTCTCCACTCACACCCACTCTTTGGCACAGTGTTGGCACTTAACAGGTGCTCAATGCATGCAGGATTCCAGAACCAAGGGCTCGGTCACCACACTAAATGCCACATCTCTGAGGACCACGCTTTATGCTGTGGCACTGTACTCATGCCCCCTCCAGGGCCAGGGACTACAGGATGCCCCCGGATCCTAGGACAAATGCATGCTGGGAGGAGAAGGCAGCCCCGAGCAGACTTGGAGAGTGCCGGGGGAGACAGGCCCCAGCTGTATTCTGACAGCATCCTCATTCACATCCGCAGACGCATCTGTGAAATTGTCCTCTGAACGGTTCCAGTCTCCTGGGAATGACAGCAGCCTATTTTGGGATGTGTTTCAATGTGTCCCTCCAGTTCCCCCAAAAGTCTAGGGGTAGTAACATGAGATTAAAGTTAGTGTGCCCGATTACCATTGGCCTCTGGGATGTGCCACAGATGGCCTCAAGGTCCAGCCATAGAGCTCAGAGAGTTGTAGACAGACCCTAAAGGAAAATAAGACCACTAGCCGAAACTGGTTTAGCTCAGTGGTAGAGAGTCGGTCTGCGGACTTGAAAGGTCCCGGGTTTGATTCCGGTCAAGGGCATGTACCTTGGTTGTGGGCACATCCCCGGTAGGGGGTGTGCAGGAGGTAGCTGGTCGATGTTTCTCTCATTGACATTTCTGGCTATCTCTCTCCCTTCCTCTCTGTAAAAAATCAATAAAATATATATTAAAAAAAAGAAAAGAAGACCACTGGGCCGGCCGGCAGACATGGCTCAGCGGTTGCACATGGCCCTGTGAACCAGGAGGTCACAGTTCGTTTCCCCGTCAGGGCACATGTCCAGGTTTGGGCCGATCTCCAGTGGTGATAGTCAGGGAGGACCTGGGAGAGCACGTTGCAGGTGGAGCAGATCACAGCAGTTGTCTCTGAGATTCAGTGGGGGGTGAGTCCGGGAGGGGTGCAGGAGTCAGCCAATCAATGATTCTCTCTCCCGCTTCCTTCTTCTCTAAAATCAATAAAAACTAAATTTAAAACGAAAGTAAGACCACTGGATGTGGAGTCCATATCAACCAGATAAGGTATTCAAGCTGCACACAGCCAAAGAGCACGCTTGCCTTTGGAGACTGAGGCCCGGCGGGGGTTAAAAGGATGGTCTGCTCCCCGTTCTTGGGAGAGCAGTGGGGGATACAAAACCCGCCATCCTGCCCTGCCTGCCCTTCGCCGGGGCTTGTGTCCTTGGGAGAAACAGTGACTGTGGTGCCCAACTGTGCTGCGTCTTCCTGGTGCCAGAGTGGGCAGGGCCCAGGCCAGGACACACAGGGAGAGAGGTCACCCTGAAGGGGACCCCATGCTGGGGTGGGGCTGTGGCAGAGCTGCTCCTGCAGGCTCGGGAGCTCCAGGCTGGGCGCCACCTGCCTCCCCAACTCAGACTAAATATCCAGCCCTTTGGCTAAGTGAGAAATTCTTGGCCTTGGCCTGGCCGGGGCCTCTCTGGCTTCAAATCCCTTTCCTTCACGGAACCGGGGCTGCTGTCTGCCCTCAGCCCGTTCTTCCTGTTCCTCACCCCAGGAGCTCAAGCTGATTGGCAGACTTATCCAAGCATGGAGGGTAGGACACTGGCCTTGGGCAGCAGCCAGGAAGAGGGCGGGAGTGCGAGCCAGAGGCCGAGGACAGACATGGAGTCAGAGACTGTCTGGGAGAGCAAGAGACAGAGAGAGACGGGCATTGCCATAAAGCCAAGGATGTGGTGAGAGAAACGGAGAGGCACTGGGAGGCGGAGAGATAGAGCAGAGAGAGACAGAGGAGAGGCCAGGAGAACAGACAGACGTATCCTACAGGAATGCAGGAGAAAGAGAAGAGCGAAGGAAAGAGAAAAGAAGGGGAGAGACCGCTGAGCAGACTGGGCCCTGAGGGGCGGCTCCCGTGGAGTCTGAGCCGCAGCCTTGCCTTCAGCCCTCCTCAGGGAAAGGGAGGGGTTCTCCAAGGTGGGCCCTGGGCGCTGGAGCAGGGACTTCCAACATCCCACATCTGCTTCCCATCTGGATCCCACTCGTGGCGGGCTTTCTCTCCAGATCCACAGTCCATGCAAAACAGACAGTGGCTTTTCCTTCGTAGCTGCAAATCCACGCAGACATCTGCCCTTCTCTCGGGTTGTGTGGGGTCCCGCAGGCCCCTGCAGTGCCGATGTGGCTCCAGGGACAGACAGGTGGTGGCAGAGGGTGAAGAAGGGGGGAGATGGTGGCCCCTGGCTCTGACCTGGAGAGGCCGGCCTTGGAGTCCTTGCCTCAGGGATTTTGGGAGGCTCCCCAAGTCCGCTGACCTCCCAGGCCCTTCCCCTGAGGCTGTACCTCGTGTGCTGGTGACATGGCCAGTTTGTCCTTCCCGCATCCGGGGTGGGATACGCCAGCGCAGAGCCTCTGGCCATTATGACTGGCCGCGGCCAAGCAAGCTCCACAATGTTCTTGACAAATGGCACTTGTATATATTTAAAAAGGGTTTTAAAAGCTAATAAAATGGACTCTGTAAAAGAGCCCAGGCCCAAGCCCCAGTTTTATTTATTTATTTATTTTTCTGTAAACACAAGGCTGAGAGATCTGATGGCATGGGCCTCTCTCCTGTCATCCTGAAATGTAGCTGCTCATCCTCTCGACTGTTTCCTTTCTCTGCTCCTCCCCTCCCTGTTCCCACTCCTCTCCCCCTTGGACTTTTTGACCCTTCTGCCACTCTACCCCAGGCCTATTACTGCCTCTATTCATTTATTCATTCATTCACTCATTCACGTCACCATTCATCCAATGATTAATTTATTCAACCACTCATCTCTTCATTCAGAGATCAGTGGTTGAATAAATTATTGGAAACTGCTAGACTTACAGTCCAGTTGCTATGGACTGAATGTTTGTATCCCCACAAATCCATATGTTGGAGCCCCAATCCCCAGGGTGATGGCATTTGGAGGTGGGATTTGAGAGGTTATTAGGTTTAGGTAAGGTCATAAAGGTCAAGGTCCCATGTTGGGATTAGTGTCCTTATAGGAGAGGAAGAAATCAGAGTTTCTCTCTTTCTCTCTCTCTCTCTCTCTCTCTCTTTCTCTCTCTCTCTCTCTCTCTCTCTCTCTCTCTCTCTCTCTCTCTCTCTCTCGCCATGGGAGGATACAGCAGGAAGGTGGCCATCCCTAAACCAGGAAGAGGGCTCTCACCAGACACTGAGTCTGCTGGCCTCTTGATATTGGACTTCCCAGCCTCCAGACTGTGAGAAATAGATTCCCGTTGTGTAAGCCACCCAGTTTGGTATTTTGTTATGGCAGCTGGAGCTAAGATACCAGTTAGTCAACGACTCAATGGCATAAGTCAGTGTATGATGAAGTAGTTTAGACAGTAGATTCCCTAGAATACGATAAAGGAGATGAGAACTTTCTCAAAGGGAGTGGAAGTTTGGGTTCCCCTGGTCTGCCCTTAGGATATGGTTTCTACCAGGACATTAGAGGTGGGAGAACTCCAACATCCTTCAGTCAGCCCTGAAATTGTGGGACCTGGAGTTACAGAAAGACCCCAGGGACAGGAAATTGGGGAATTAAAGGGGGCCTTCTAGGTTGTGAGCCGCAGTGTGACTTAAAAGTGTGCTTCTGCTGGCCATCAGGGACTGGGGAGCTCCCCTCAGTCCTTCTGGAGAGGGAAAGCAGGGCAACAAAGGCAAGACTGAGGGCTGGGCATTCAGCCAGACTTGCCTGGGAAGGAGAGGCGTGGGCATTAGAGTTTGGGGATAGGTGGGAGCCCGGTGAGCTGGAGGGAGATGCCCCAGCTCTGGAGAATGGGGGAGCAACTCATTATTGTCCTTGGGCAGGGTTCTCCTTTGGAAAGAAGCTGGGGTGGGTGGGCCAGAGGTGGAAAATAGGATGGAGTGATGACATGCTTGTGTGTGATGGTTTACACTTGGGGACAAGACAGAAAACTAAAAGGTGCTCTGAGCAGGAGCAGGGGCTCAGAACAGGGTCCAGCTTCCTGCTCAGATGTCAGCTTTCTGAGGGATTGAAGTAAGCTCAAGACTGTTTCAGTAATGAGTAGTTCAAGGGAATTTATTGGCTTGAGTGGCTGAAAAAAGTCCATAACTGGACAAACTTCAGGCCCATTCTTGACTCAGGGATTTGAGCAATGCCATCGGGACTCCGTTTCCTCTCCACTCTTGACTCCACCCTCAGCGGTGGAGGCTTATTCTCAGGCCAGACCTCTCAGGTCTCAGCTTTTAGCTCACAGGTTCTTACCAAAAGCCCCAGAGCAAAGGTCTCCATGGTGCTGATTGGGTCGTGTGTCCTTGCCTAAACCAGTCACTGTGGCTAGGACAATGCAATGCCTTCATTGGCTGAGACCTGAATCCCATGATAGGTGGCAGCAGCACAGTTGTTTGCATCCCTTGAATGTTTATGAGTACCACAAACTGTTCTAAGCCATTTAAACTAATTTAGTCATTACTCAGTTCCATAGTAGATGCTGCTATTATCACCTGCACTTTACTGATAGGGAAACTGAGGCACAGGGAGGTTACACAGTAGGTAAGAAAACTATGGTTCAGACCCAGGCTCCTGGCCCTATCACCTGTACTCTGAAACCCTCCAACATGTTGCTTGGTAGATGTGGAAATTCCATGGTTTGCACCCTCAGGGAAAATCAATTTTCCAGCCTACAAATCCCACAGGTGCTATTTTTTTGTCTTTTCTTGACTCTGGTTGGGAAGTGGAAATGAGAATTCTGTGGGGCATCAGAACCTTTTCTGCTGATGCCCCACAGAATTCCTCACAGCTGACAGTTGAGTTGGATAAATCTTGCTGGTTGGGGAGTACTAGAGGGGCTAAGCACCATCTTTTTTATTCCGCCATTCAGGCATATCAAAAATATTGACCGAACAAGATGATACTGGAACATCTGGTGGTACCAGAAAACAAGGAAGTGCTTGGAAAAGGGTGGGCATGTCAAAAAGACACAGGAGCCACCTGTGGGAACTCCCAATGGATGGGGACATTTGAACAACAAAGTCTAATAATTATAATGTTAAGCTATAACTCATAGAATAAAAGAAATTGCCATGAGTCTAAATTGCAGGGGAAAAAAATGTTAAAAAAAGGGGGAAAGATAGTTCAGCTCTTTTTTTTTACAAAAGAATTCCAATAAATAAATGTAGTGATAATGAGAGTCATACTAAATCACCATTAAGTCAACACAACAGTAATGACTGTTATAGAAAAGATCCAGCAGTGGGAGAGGGTTGGAGGAGAATCAGGCTATTTGCATAATCTCAAAAATTCTCTCCACACCAAGATATGTATTGTTTCCAAAGGGGAGGGGAGGAGGCGTTTTACAGTAGAGAAACAGTGGAGAAACCTGGCAGACGTAAGTGTAACCATGTGATCAAAGTTAACATCACCAGCCAGAAGACACTCCCACCTCATGTACCCCATCATACTGAAACCAGGATACAGCATCATTTCTGTGGTGTTCTTACCAAAAATGGACAACCTCAATCTAATCACGTTAACAGAAGGCCTGGCAAATAGCGTGTGCTCAACTAATATTAGCTTTTCTATTTTATGGTGTCATGGTGGTTAGCATTACTGGGCACGCAGTGAGGACCTGAGTCCTGGCTTTCAGTCCGGACAGGATGCTCTCCGTCTGCCCTGAGTCCCTGCAGTTCGGCCCCACCTCGCTGACCCAATCGAGAGATGATGTTGAAAGCAGCTGATGCTCTCTATTTCGGGACTGAGTGGTTCCTGGGCCTTATATCAGCAGTGTAAAGGGGGCCAGGTTACAGCAACGCTTAATGAGGAAAACAGGAGTGAAGTGGCTGCCAGAGGGCAACAGAGCAAAACACCAGCCCTTCCTCCGATGGAGATGCTGTCTGCCTGGGGCTCTGGGCTGACGTGAGATCTGACTTCCCCTTTTCCTCTTTTGAATACAGAAGAACTTTCCCTGACTCTGGCCCACCCCACCCACTATCCAGCCCAGCCTCTAGTTTGGAAATGGAACTTAAAATTTGGAAACTCCCCACTCATTAAGCACCCCATCTTGAAAATTCAAAGGTCCCCAATACTTCCCCATCCCCCCTGCCTCTCTCCCTGTCCCATTTGAAGAATCCACAATTGACTAATTAAGAGCTAATAAGAGTTTTACCTTCATTTTCTCATTCATTCATTTAGACCAGTGGTTGGCAAACTCATTAGTCAACAGAGCCAAATATCAACAGTACGACGATTGAAATTTCTTTTGTGAGTCAAATTTTTTAAACTTAAACTTCCTCTAACGCCACTTCTTCAAAATAGACTTGCCCAGGCCAGGCCGTGGTATTTTGTGGAAGAGCCACATTCAAGGGGCCAAAGAGCCGTATGTGGCTCGAGAGCTGCAGTTTGCAGACCATGGATTTAGACAGTCTTACAAGTTAGATCTGATTCATCCTGCTTTTACAGAAGGAGATGAGGAATCTCAGAGAGCTTGAGACCTTTGCTGAAGGTCACACAGCTGCAGTGGGGAGCAACTAGAACTTGAATTCAGGTGCCTGGCACCTGCGCCATTGCCTGATGCTCAGAGCAGTGAGCCAGATGAGTGGCAGGAGGGAGAAATGAGAAGGGAGAAGGCTGTGGTGGCACAATGCAACCAGCCTTGGCTGATGAAACCACCTTGCAGGACCCGAGAGACTTTTCTTTCAGCAGCTACTCCTCATCTGGCCCAGAGGCAAGTGCCCCCTCCTTCCTTCTCAGAACCTCCTCACCAGCCCAACCTACTTAGCCTTTGTCCCCTTGCAGGACTGCAAAGGGGAGTCTTGGCTCATCTGCTGTCTCCAGGCCGGTGGCTGCTTTTGGCTTCTGCACTGGGAGCTCCAGACAGGCCAGTGGGGGTCTCCAGAGAGGCCAGACCCCAGCTCACTCAGAGGGGTGAGTTGGATGAGGACCAGCTGGGTTGGGGCAGGAAACTCTCAGCCTCAGCTCTGACTTCTGCCATGCACCTCCTCTTCCCATCACCAGCTTCTATTTCTCCTTCCCGGGGCCGAAGTTGATCTGTTTCAGGCCCTCCTCTCTGGGCCCCTTCCCTCTGCAGCCCTGCTTCCAGAGCTAGCTGACGGCTCCACCGCAGCCTGCCTTCCCTGGTAGCCGCCCTTCGAGCCAGGGGCAGTAGCTGTAGCTATTCCCCAGGGCTTGGGAAAATACCCCACACTTGACCCTGACCCCCGGGTGGAGAGGAATGTTGAGGCTGGAGCTTGTGTGGGATCTGCTGTCCTGGCAGGCGGCCTCCCTCTGCCTCAGGATGAGTGATGGGGAGGAGCCAAGTCGGGTCAGGGACTCTTCCAGCTTGGTGGGAGGGGTGGGGGGGGGGAGACTGAGAGCACAGGGCAGTCAAGGGGCAAAAGTCCCATCCTAGAGGTCCATTCCCCATGCCAGATGCAGGACTGGCTCCTGTGGCTGCCCCCCTCCAGATCACACTCCGCCAGTTTCCTCTCCAGGGAGGCTGGGTTAGGTGCCCAGAGTTAATAGAGAGGGCCTCGAGGGTGGATGGCTGTCAAGTCTCACTCTTCTCATCTGAAAATGGCAAGTGGGGCCTGATTCGTGGTTTTTAGGCTATGTTCTAATAAGCCCTGTGGTTCCTCAGATGTCTCAGAGGCTACAAGGCAAGGGATGTGTGTGTGTGTGTGTGTGTGTGTGTGTGTGTGTGTGTGAATAGGGATTGGGGGAGTCTGGCTGGGTCCCTTCTCAACCAGAGCAGCTCCAGGGTGCTTCAGAAGGAGGTGATGTGGACAGCAAGGGAAAGAAAAAGAAAGGAATCCCAAGAAGAGCAGGACAACGGCCCCTCCCCCACTGCTGGCGTCCCAGGGAGGGGTGGGGAGGACAGCAATGTGCTGGAGGAAGAGGGCAGGGACCAGTTTTGAGTCCTAGGGGTTCTGTTCTACCCAGGATACACCAGTCCCACTTCCATCAAGCTGCCTGGGAGGAGGTGAGGGGTGGGCAGTCGCTCGGGCCGCAGTGACCACGGCTCTCAGGCCAGCTGTTTGCTAGCCTTTGAATTGGTGGCTGACCCCGTGCTGTCCCCAGGCTGTTCCAAGCAGCCTGGGAGTCTTCCAAGCATGTCTTTTGCAGGCCAGATGTGTGTCCACTGGCTGTGAATTCTTGCATGGAGAACAGGTGGGTGGTAATTACTCTAGCAGGAGCCAAGCGTGACTGGGAGCTGAGGAGAGGATTCTATTGAGCTGTCAAGAGCAGAAAAAAACAGCCTTCTTTCCCTGAGCTTGCTTTTATAGAGGAAAAATGGAGATGCAATCCAGGGCTGGAGCAAGAGCTGTGCCCCCCCACCCCGGGGGGGCAGATTCTGCAGCGTCCTGGACATTCCCAGACCCACCCCCATGGTGTCCCTCCTCTCTAAACTGTATGCCATGTGTAGTGAACATCTGCTGTATGCATATGACCAGTGCTCCTTTCTCTTCTTGGGTAACAGAAACCCAACTTTCTGTTGGGGAACTCTGCCTCGCCTATTTCAGGCATTCCTGGTGGGGCTGTGAGCCCTGAGGCTTCTCCCATCCCTCCACCTGCAAAGGATGGGCACAGGACCCCAAGGCCTGCCATCCACGTCTCTCATGGGGAATTTGTTTCTGAGGTGGAGTCGCTACTGATAACAGCAGGCGGCCAGCCAGTCCAGGGGTTTCTCCCACCCATACTCCCAGAGCTGCCCTGGTCCCTGGCTTCCTGGGCCCCCCAAAACCTCCCTACTCCCAACCCTCTTTCTCCTATGCAGATCTACTGTCAGAAGGTCTGCACTCGTCATCAACACTGGAGAGGGAATGAAAGCATTGTCGGGCTCTCCTGGAGATAGTGCCTTCCCAGCCCTATGTCTAAGTGTGAACTGAGTGCTTTGGCCTCTTGTTTCAGGAATTAGAAGTATTCGTGAAGAGGTGGGAGGCTTTGGGGACTGAGTGGGCTTTCCCCAAACACCCTGAAATGAGCCCTGACCACTTCTCTCCAGCACTCATCGCTTGCATGCATTGGGATTTGCCTTGTCCCAGCACTGGTCCATTCAGTAGCTGTTTGTAGCTGCCCTCCTCTGATACTCGTTAAGTTCTGTCCCCACGGGAGTTACTTGCTTCCCACTGTGAGATCTTGACTCAGTGCAACTGAGCTCCTGCAGTGTGAAAGGCCGGGAGCCTCTTGTATCTGGGGTAAATATGTGCTTGTTTTGATGGTTGCAGTCTTGTTGAACAAACAGACTCTACCCCCAAATTGTCTCCTGCATGAACTGAGTGCTATCGGAAAGCTGAGCCAATTTGCCCTGAGGCCACAAAGGAGGGAGGGCTGCAGAGAGGAAGGGCCCAGCTTCCAATCCCCCTGGCCTCTCTCTCTCAGGGTATAAATTAGGGTTCTTTGGTTGCAAACAACAAGGACTTGGACTAATTTGTACATGAAAAAAAGAGTGGGGTTACTAGAAATATTTTTAGGGACAAACATCGTAGAAATAAGAACTGACCAAATAGATAGGTATCAAGGTCAGAAACCTAGGCAGCAACGGGGCTGTTAGCTCCAGAAACTCGGAGTATGTCATTTTGGGCAGTTGCCATTGGATGTTTCTATTATAACTTTATGAGGGTTCAAATCATGGGAGGGTATCTGATTAGCTAGTTTGGGTCACGTGCCAAATGGCAGGTATTGCAATTGGATCCTCCATCAGAATGATCTAGAAAAAGGAAGGACCATTCCTTAAAGGAAAAAGGATGCTGTTATAAGAATAAGAGAGAGGAGGGCCCTAACTGGTTTGGCTCAGTGGACAGAGCGTTGGCCTGTGGACAGAAGGGTCCCAGATTCGATTCTAATCAAGAGCATGTACCTTGGTTGCGGGCACATCCCCAGTAGGGGGTGTGTAGGAGGAAGCTGATCGATGTTTTTAACTCTATCCCTCGCCCTTCCTCTCTGTAAACAATCAATAATATATATATATATATATATATATATATATATATATATATATATATATATATATTTTTTTTTTTTTTTTTTAGAGAGAGAGAGAGAGAGAGAGAGAGAGTGTGAAGGGATACTAGGCAGACAAAATGACAAAGCCCACCTTAGGCTAGAGGGTGACATCCCTGCCTGCTGGGTCACCTTTGACTTGGGCTATTTACATGGCAATCACAGGCTGAGCGGAGGACTGTAATCAAGGAAACATCACTGCAGACAGCGTAGGCTTAGTATCCTCATGATACAGGTGGGTAAACTGAGGCCCCAAAATGGGAGATGACTAGCCCGTGGTCACAGACTCGGTTCTAACCTACAGCCATGGGTGAATAAGAAGGTGAGACTGGACCCACAGGCTTTTGCTTCTGGTAGAAAGTGTCTGCAGCAGAAAACGAGTGAGAGTGAGGGCTTCTATGGTAACCACGGGGAGGGATCTGAGGACCTGCACCTAAGAGGCTAATGTAAATGCTCCGTAAATATTTGTCAGCTGCTCTGGCTGCACCGTGGAGCCTGGAGGCAAAGTTGGCTCCCCCACGCTTTGAGCGCCATGCCCAGGGTCCAAACAGAAATGCCAGGATCCTGGATCCCTGGGGGAGAGAGCTGTCTGGGGCTGTGTCCAGCTCCTGGCTCTAGTGGGGCTTTTAGAGCTGGCTCTGAGGCTCCCAAAGTAATTCTTCCTCCAGGACCTGAGGACAGTCCGCTGCAGAGAAGGCCAGGCTCGGCCTCTGGGTTGGCCCTGCCCCACCCCTGCCAGGCCTAGCCAGGTTCCTGCACACCCAGCCAAGCTCTGTCCCTGTTTACAGTCTGTGAATCCTTGCAGTCATTTCTGCCACCCTGCGGGCTGGGAGGACTCATCCATTCTGTCTGCCCCGTTTTAATTCAGTAGACTGACCAGCCTTTGCTTCTGTTCAGATTCTTTCCTCGGGGCCTGGGATTACAGCTGACGACCCTCTGGTACCTTTTCCCTCCCCAGGGTTGGCAGGATGCCTCCCTCTGCAGTCCCTTGGCATCTTTCTAATCCCTTTCACCACAGGAGGCTTCATTTTAACATCAGCTTATCTGCCCTCAGCGCCTAAGTCCCTTCTCCTGGAAGGTCCAGCCTCTCGCTTGCAAACTCAGGGTGTGGACACGGGATGGGCCCTCTTTCCACCCTGCTCGGTCCTCTCCTGTCCAGTTGGCATGAGGAGGGCCTTCCATTGCTGGCCTTCTCAGGCTGGGCTGTTTCCTCTTGCTTCCAGCTTATTAGTGCAGGTACAACCTGTCTTCTGCCCAACACTGAGCTCAAGGCCCTGCTCGGTGGAACCTTCTCCACACGCCTGCTCCAGCATTGTGGGTTCCCCACCCAGTCTAGAGCACTTGGCATGGAGTGAGCAGCCCTCATCCCCTTGCCTGCCCTGTGAGCGCTCGTTCTCTCCCTCTCTCTCTCTCTCTCTCTCTCTCTCTCTCTCTCTCTCTCTCTCTCCTGCTTGACTTTCTTTCCAGGGTCTGGAAATGGGGAGGCCGTTGTACCTGGGGAACCCATGGATCTAGCCCAAGCTTCCTCAGCCAGCACTGAGCCAGCAAGAAAATCCATGTTGGAGTGATCTGAAGAGGTCATGACCCCTAGGGCTAGATGGGATTTCCTCAAGCTATCCCCTGTCTACTGGGAAAAAACACATTAAAACCATCCCAGACCAAAAGAATCTAACCAGTTTTTAAAGACAACTGAACCTTTTTAAAGACAAATGTCACATGAACTTTTACAAAGTGTAAAATTTCTTGTTGTTCCTTCATCCTGCAAATACTCACCTACAAATCTCATGTTGAACTAAATTTCCACTGCAGTCTTAGTCAACGATGCTTCACATTGCAATCGTGAAGAACAACTGCAAAAAAATAAGTAAGTACATAAAAAAGGATAAATGCTCACTGTCTTCTACCTTAAACAAAGTGAACATCTTAGCAAACTGGTGAGATATTGCTTTACTTCCTTTTTCTCTGGGATAAAGGGTATCAAGACCTTCCTTCTAGGGGCAGATACATTGACCATTCTTGTCACTTTTTCATGACTTGCCCTCGTGGGTTACCTGGCCTCTTCAGAACTCCAGTGGCAAAGCCTGTACCTCTAGCCTAGGTGAGCACTGAAATACATTTATGGGTTGTGAAATTAATGTGGTGAGTACAGGCACTTTAAAAAAATTAGAAGAGAGGTAATAGGAAACACGAGAACACACTGCACGTAAGGGTAAGTTGTTCCAGTTGTAGATGTATGCCCTTGGGTAGTGGATTGTGTTGTAAGATGTATTTTTTATTGTGAGCTGTGGTTTCAAAGTTTTAAAGCCACTGCTCCCAGCTGCCTTGTGCTGTGGAAGTGGAGGACATGCTCTCTATGAGCTTGCTGAGCCCCGGGGAGACCAGAGAAGGGGAAAGCTGGAACACTCTATCTAATGGCATCTGTGGGAGCCATGTTGGTGATTGTTGGGGGCCTGGAAGGGGAGGGGATGGGCTGGAAGTTAGATGCGCCCTGAGGTTTCTTTGACTCTGAGATTCTGCTGAAACTCCACCTTTGCACTGTACACAGTTACACTCGTCCTTTACTCCTCCCTTGTGCTGGAAGGATGAGTCAGCTCCCTTAGTTCTGATTCTTGGAACTCCAAGATATGGTATTAGGAATGGTTGTTCTGGTGACTTGTCACAGGGGATGTCTGTTGTAGCTGGACATGCAGCAATCCAGATATCAGTATTATCATTTACTAGAGGCCTGGTGCATGACATTCGTGCACTCAGGAGTGTCCCTTAGCCTGGCCTACACCTTTTTGCAGTCTGGGAGCCTTTGGAAAATGTTCGACTGACATCCTTAGTTCTGCTGTAGAAGCTGGAGAGGCTTTCCCCACTGCCGCTGTGCTGGCCAGCTGTCAGCCCAGCTTCTGACTGAGTGGCATTGTGGTAGTGCACTGACCACCAGGGACTGCTCCTGTGTTGAGCATATGCCCCCTGGTGGTCAGTGCACAACATAGCAACTGGTTGTTCCACTGTTCAGTTGATTTGCATATTACCCTTACTGTTGTTGTCTCTCCCTTCTTCCTCCTCACACCTCCAGCTGTGGTTCTTTTTTAAAATATTTTTTTATTGATTTCAGAGAGGAAGGGAGAGGGAGAAAGAGATAGAAACATCAACGATGAGAGGGAGTCATTGATTGGCTGCTTCCTGTACACTCAACTGGGGATCAAGCCCACAACCCTGGCATGTGCCTTTGACTGGAAATTGAACCCAGGACCCTTCATCCACAGACCAACACTCTATTCACTGAGCCAAACCAGCCAGGGCCAGTTGTGGTTCTTGTCCAGAGAAAAGAAAGAAAGACTGCTGAATTTGACCTCATGAGGCAGGTTCAGAATCATGCACCTAGCTCCGTTACCCATGTGGGTTGTCATATTCCTTGGCACTTTGGGGTAATTGCTCTCTTACCTCAGAATGAATGACTGCACACTCTGAGGGGGCCCTACATAAAGAAGATGCCCAACAAATGTTTGCTGAAGGAATGAATCGCTTCTGGAGTGTTTTTTTTTTTTTTTTTTTTTTTTTTTTTTTTTTTTTTTTTTGTGTGTGTGTGTGTGTGTGTGTGTGTGTGTGTGTGTGTGAGAGAGAGAGAGAGAGAGAGAGAGAGACCAGGCAGCACTATAGCTTTTTGAATCTACTTTGGAGTCTGTTAAGGATTCCATCTCCTTTGCCATGGAATCAGAGCTCATGCTGGAGCAATGCCAGCAGCTACAGTCATGGCCATTGGCAACTCAGGCCATCCAGAAGCTCCACACAGCTTTCCTAGTCCTTGAAAATAAGATTCTCCCAATTTCTTGATGATATTTTATATTTCTACACCATGATTGCCATTCCTGATGGATGACTAAGATAGAGCATCAAACAAACAAAGCCCTAATTAAGAAAGTTGGTTAAAATCTTCTTGAACCCACTCACATGATGGATCCCCAGCTCCCTTTGCCTCTCAGGAGATGTGTAGATATGTTCCTTTTTTTAAAGATGAAATAATAGTATATTTATATTTTTTAAATTAAATTTGCTGGGGTCAACATGAAAATATAGTTTCAGGTATGGGTTTCTATGTTATAAGATCTGCATATTGTACCATATGCCCACCATCCAGAGTTGAAATAATAGCATATTTTTAAGAGGGATGGTTGATATATGGGTGTTCCTTGTATTGTGAATTTATCTTCTCTACTTATCTCAGGAACCCTTCACATGGTTACCATGAACTTCATCTTGCATCCTCTCCTTTTCATTTCTTACCTCTAGGGGAGTATGATTCAAATGTGAGGCAGTAACACAAAGGCAGCTGTAGGATTGGCTTTTATGCACATACTTAAAAATGAGCACTGGTTCTCTCATGCCATCTCTCTAGTCCTTCAGTCTATCTTCCTCCGATCTCCCATGATTACTCAATTCTTTGTACTGACCTTGGTGTAAACTGCTAATAGATTCAGACACTCCTTTGAGGTCTTTCTCCCATGTAGAAATCCTTTTTACATTGCCCATCCAGCTTCTCTTTGAACACTTCCACTATCAGAGGGCTCATGACTCAGAAATGGGATCTGTCCTGCTCTTGGACAGCCCCAATGTTGCACTCACTGTAAGTGGAAATATGTGTTCTCATTTTTTTCTTATTCCTGACTCAGGCTCTGGAACAAAACTGTGAACTCTACTGTGGCAGGGACAATACCATCAGGTTTCCATCTCATGTGACATCTCAGTAACTTAGAGTAACTAGAGTTGGCTCTGCTTTCCTTCCTTAAATCTAATTTCTTCTTGGATTCTGTGTCACTTCCTCTTCCATTTAGATATTCCTTTCTCATTCCCTTTGTAGGATTATTCTCCTTTTCCCAATCTCAAAGTACTAAAACCCTAACACCTAACAAAAAATGTTATTGAATCATATTTTGCATATCATACAATTTGTCATTTTCAAATGTGTAATTAATTTATTTTTTAATATGATTTTATTGATTTCAGAGAGAGGAAGGGAGAAGGAGAGATAGAAATATCAATGATGAGAGAGAACTATCAATTGGTTTTTTTCCTGCATGCCCCTTATTGGGGATTGAGTCAGAAACCTGAGCATGTGCCCTAACCAGAAATCAAAACATGATTTCCTGGTTCATGGGTTGACACTCAACCACTGAACCATACCGGCCAGGCACAATTCATTCATTTATTTATTATTATGTTTTTATTTATTTCAGAGAGGAAAGAAGAGGGAGAGAGAGAGAAACATCAATGATGAGAGAGAATCATTGATCAGCTGCCTCCCACACGCCCCCCACTGGGGATCCAGCCTGCAACCTGTGCATGTGCCCTTGACCGGAATAGAACCCAGGACCCTTCAGTCCACAGGCCGACGCTCTATCTACTGAGCCAAGCTGGTTCAGGCCACAATTCATTTATTTTAAAATAAATTTACCAAGTGTGTTATCATTACCATAAATTAGTTTTAAACATTTTTATCACTCCAATAAGATCTCATGTGCCCATTTACTGTTAACCACCCCACTCCTACCCCTCTCCCTTGAATCTATTTGCTATATTTATAGCTTTGCCCTTTTTATATTTCATATAAATGAATGTGTGATATTGTGATTGGCTTCTTTCACTGTGTACTAGTATAATATTGAGCTTCATTTATGTGGTAGCATGTATTGGTAGTTCACTCTTTTTTATTGCTTAATTGTATTTCATTGTATAAATATATCAGATTTTATTGGTCCATTCACCAGTCAATGGGTATTTAGCCAATAACTAACCTTTGGTTTTTATGAATAATGCTACTAAGCCTACATTATTTGTGTGTAAGTTGTTAGGTGGATATATTAAACCCTGAACTCTTCTCATTCTTTTTAAAAAAATATATTTTATTGATATTTCACAGAGAGGAGGAAGGGAGAGAGATAGAGAGCCAGAAATGTCAATGAGAGAGAAACATCGACCAGCTGCCTCTTGCACACCCCCTATTGGGGATGTGCCCGCAACCAATGTACATGCCCTTGACCGGAATCGAACCTGGGACCTTTCAGTCTGCAGACCGACGCTCTACCACTGAGCCAAACCAGCTTCGGCCTCTTCTCATTCTTAAGACCGTCTCTTCCAAGTCCAAAATGCTAAATTGGTCTCCCTTCCCCACACTTCACACACAGCCTTTTTCTCTTGGGCACACAGATTACATTTCCAGCCCCCTTGTTGTGTAAGGTATAGTCATGTGACCAAGTTCTGGTCAATGGAATGTGCACAGAGTGATGTTTGCCTCTTTCTTATTCAGACATTGCCTTTAAGAAGCTTGTGCATTCCTCCACCTTTACCCTTCTCTATTTATCTACTGGCTGAATGAGAAGGCAGAAGAATCTCTATTAGTGGAGCTCCATGAATAAAGCATCCTGGGCCCCACATGACCATGTGGGTCAGAGCTCTGCCTGGTGTGAGCAAACAAAAATTGACTGTGTGGGTGTTGTCACTATAGTTATGACTGATGAAAACACAGAACAACCAAACCCCTCTCTTACCTGATAATCCTGCAAATAGTTGAAGATTGCCAGACTCTCCTCACCCAAGATTTCTCTTCTCCAGTATCTCAATTGCTCCTCTTGGGTTGTATTTATCTCCATCAGATCACCTTCTCATAAACATACTTAAAGATTCTAATAAGCCATTTACAACATAGTAGCAGAATCAAGCACAAAACTGCCATTGCATCTCAATAACTTGGGGTACACTGTTATCCTCCAAGTTCTGAGCCCTGGATTTTATCCAAGATGGCACTTATACCTTTTAGAAATTTACATTGTTAGTTTATTTCAAACTACTGGTTAAATAGGATCTCCTTTTTCAACTCACTTCACCTCCCCCCTCACCATCCACATAAGGTCAGTTCACATGAACTACTATCAAAGCAAATATCTCTCAGTCATTAATTATTGCTTTTTTTGGACCAACATGCAAGAATTTTTTACTTATTTTTTATTAAATCTCAACTTATATAGATCAGTTTATATCATACTCCTATCATCCAGATTTATCATTTATTTATCCAATTCCATGTCATGTGAAAATTTGATAAAAATGCTCTGACTTCATCCAAGTTGTGTGAAGTCTTGTACAAATCCTAGTCCTGTCTCATGATGGAGATCTCAATGACCTCCATCCAAGTCTTCAATGTGGGGAATTGTTGTTTAAACATCTATACATATATCTAACTGTATTACTGTGTATTCTACATTTTCTCAGCCTATCCACTTTGAATATCACTTTTAAAAAAACAACAACAATTTTTATTGATTTCAGAGAGGAAGGGAGAGGGAGAGAGAGATAGAAACATCAATGATGAGAGTCATAGATTGGCTGCCTCCTGCATGCACCCTACTGGGGATCGAGCCCACAACTTGGGCATGTGCCCTGATTGGGAATTGAACTTCAGTGTCCTGGTTCATAGGTCGATGCTCAACCACTGAGCCACGCTGGCTGAGCCATGTTAAATATCATTTTAATTTCATATGACTATCATTCAAATATCTGGTAAAATTTCTCTTATCAGACCCCAGTGAAAAGGGAAATGGGGTAGACCCTGGTGCGGTTTAATTTTTGCAAACCACAAAAATAATCTAGTAATCATTGATGTGCCTCCTCCTCACCATCTTTTCCACCTTCTTCAGGCTGAGATTGGCACTACCTTCTAGACCCCACTCAGCCTCTTCTTTAGGATCTTCCTTGATCAGGTGTCTCATATTCCCACCCTAGAGTGCTCTGTCCTTGTATTCACCTTGTACTCTGGGCTTATCTTGATCTCAGCACTTACTATGATAGGTGTTACTGCCTTTCCCACTACACTGGGATATCCTTGAGGACAGTGACTAATCCTTATTCTTCTTGGCGACACTGGTGGCCTGACAAAGAGGTGCTCAATAAATGATGGCTCTCCATGTGATGTCAAAGACATATGGTTTATTTATCTATGGGCCAAGCTCTGAGGGAGGCAGCAGAGTGGGTGGGCTTGAAGATGCGTATTATGACACTTCAACATGGGCTTGTGGGATTGGAGAGGAACCTGAGGCCAAGTTTGAGCGGGACTGGAGACAGAAGCCTGATTGGGGGTTGAGTCTCCAGAGGAAACTGGCCCAGAAAACGTGGGGAATTCAGACAGTGGAGATACCTGGGAAGGGCTGGGGAAGAAGGGGCAGTTAGGTTGATAGGTCATGGCAGCAGGAGGCCAGAGACTTGGCCAGATCTGCCACATCAGCAGCTCCATCCTATATAATAAAGAGCTAATATGCTAATTAGACAGAACAGCCAGACAACCTTCTGGACAAAGCTGGGGCTGCAAAGGCCAGCCGAAGCAGGCGGGCCTGCGAGGGCCGAGCCCCTTGCATAAATTTTGTGCATCAGGCCTCTAGTAAGTCCTATAAAAAGGGAGCCATGTGGGGAGGAACAGACTGCTTGGAAGCAGAGCTTGGGAATTGCTTTTAAGCAAGGCAAGCTCACTGGCTTTGTGTTGATTAGTGTTTATTTGGAGTGGCTTTGGATGGGTTGATGGCATTCAACCCTCCTTTCTCCCCCCCACCCCCACCGCGCGCGCACACACACACACACACACACACACGCACGCACACACACACACACACACACACTATCTCCTTGCTATTGACTGGAGAACATGAGTTTTAGAATTCCGGATAAATAATCTGACCCCTCCAAGTCCAATTGGTGGAGTGGATTCAGGGAACAGGTCCATCCTTCTGAGAAATTAAGCTGACTAGAGCTAAGCCCCCCTAAATTGACCCCAACCTTCACTTCTAGCCTTATCCCTTACATAACTCCTGCTCCTATGTAAACTCCAGCTCTAGGAGCTGCCTGTTATCCCCCCAAAAGACCTAACTTGGTCTTACACCAATGCCTTTGCATATGCAGTGCCTCTCCTTGGCACGCCCACCCCTTGTCTTCCTCCCCAAACCCCCACCATACACACAGAGTGAACTCTCCCGTAGCCTTCAGTGTTTAAGTGCCAGTCAGGACTCTCTGAGAAATGCTCCCTGCCCAAACCCCGCCCTCCATGGTGGGCAGTTCTTCAGTGAGCCTGAAAGACTGTGTTAGTCCTTGTGTTAGTCCTTCCATTGAAGCACTTACCATCACACAGGCAGTGAGGCTATCCTGGCACTTAATAGGTGCTCCAAAAATGTGTGTGGAATGAAGGGCATCATGTTTCCAGCCAAGCAGGCTGAACCTTAGAAGGTAGGCAGGTGCTTAAAAGCAGCTCAGGAATTCAGGCCCCACCAGACACATCTCGAGACCAAGGCTGTAGGTGGCAGATTTCATCAGTTAGATATGAACAGTGTGTGTGTGTGTGTGTGTGTGTGTGTGTGTGTGTGTGTGTATGTGTGTGTATGACTGTATGTCTCTGAGAGAGAGAGAGAGAGAGAGAGAGAGAGAGAGAGAGAGAGAGAGTAGAGAAGAGAGAGAGAAGAGTGTGAGAGGAGAGAGAAAGAGATAAGAGATAGAGATAGAGATAGAGAGAGAGAAATAGACAAACAGATATCAATAATTCATGGAACAATGGCTTAATCAGAAATGGGGACTGTTTCCCCTCAATCATCATGGACACTTCTCTATTTCTTCTTGCCAAGTGGAAGAAGGGAGATGCTGACAGCTTATCTCTGATACACCCTCCCCAGCCCCCAACCCCATCCCTCTCCACCAGCGGCTTTGGCACTTGCACCTACCCCATCAGAGACGTTCCCAGGCCCTGAGGCCCTGCTGCTGACACGCACAGCCACTCGTGGCTTCCCTGGCCAAGAGGGTCAGACAGCTCCCAGCTTCCTGGGGGAGTTGAAAGAGAAAGAGTTGAGGGGCCTGGGAGTCAGGAGATTCTGGTTCAAGTGCTGCCAATAACCAGTCATGTGACCTTGGACAAGCCCTTTGGGCCTCAGTTTCCTTCACCATATAAATTGAAGGAACGGGCTGGTTGATCTCTTAGGAGGTCCCTCCTGCAGTTTTTGGATCCATACCCACCGCTTGCCTTGTCTGCTCCTCAAATCACAATCTTAGTGTTGACATAAATGTGAGTTCATCTAGTAAAATCCTCCCTCTGGATGAGGAAACTGAGGTCCTGGGAGGGGAAGGGGCATGATCAGTGGGGGAGGCCCTGGGATACATGTGGCCTACAACCAGGGTCTGTGGTCCCTGCCATGACCTGTCCTAAATGGTGCCAGAAAATGCATGATAGTTGTTTTCAAGTCTATTTCCGTCATGGCTGTCTTCAGGCAGAGGCAGGGAGGAGTGCAGTGGTGCTGATGAGGTGCCGGGAGCAGTACCATCTTCAGGCAAGGACCTGAGGAGGAGTGGGTAGGGGGCAGGGCTTCGTGACTGGATGTGGGGGGAACAGGGTAGGGGGAGGCGCGGAGACGCCTTTCCTTCCTCCCTTGGCCTCCATCCTCCTCCGGCCTGAGGTCTGGTCTGGTGAGGCAGAGCACAGAGCATGCCTCTGCTGTCTGTGTGAGTTCCTGAGAAGTGAGATCTTTAATTTTTGTCTGCTGAGCCCTGATGGGCGAGGGGCCAGCCTGTGTTACAGCCTCCCAGAGGCCCCTGGGCCAAGGCGCTCAGACCAGAGTGGACGGAAACAAGGAATGAGTCATGGCAGACCGGCTGGGACTGGGCTGCACCTACCCCCGCCCCCACCAGCCTGGTGTCTGTGTCCTGTTGTGGGCAGTTTTGGGGTCTGGGCCTATTTCTAAGGGCCTGGGGTCCTAGAGAGTAGTGGGAGGCAGCAGGGCAAACCTCATTGAGTGTTTAATTAAACCTCTCAATCTTTAATCCCAGGGACAATGGAGGTCAGGAGATGGTGGCTGAAGGTGTCATACTCTTTTTGCCTTGATAATGAAGCAGAGGAAGTTGCTTCCAGGCCTCTCTGGAAGAGCTTAATTTAGGAACAACCCTCCAGCAGCCCCTGTCACTGTCCCCACAACCTAAATTCATTGGGCTGTCGTGGTGTCCTGGCTGGAAACCAAGGTGGGGACAGGCTGGGAGACCCCAATGACAGCCAAAGGGAGTTGCTTCCTGCTCCCCTTGTCTTGAAATTCCTGCCCGCCATCCCAGAATCTGGGGTAGATCTGCACAGCCCTTCAGCCCATAGGACTTTCTCCCTAGAAATTCTGAAAGGATAACACAATGTGTCACCCCACCCCATCCATGCGGACCCCAGCCCAGTCGAGAACCTCTGGTCTTACTTGGGAGGATTAAGAGAAGGAGGCCTCTGGACTGCCCACTTACATTGTCTTCCTGCTTAGGCCTTTAGGTCTCTGGGGGAGAAGTAATGCTACAGCCCCCAGGAGTTCTAGAAGATTCTACAGAGGCTGAAGGAATTCCTGCAGGTAAGTAGGCCATGTTGTCTGAGCTTTGAGCTAAGTGCACAGAGCTTTCAGATCAGCCCACCCCTGCATCAGGGACTGGAAATGAAGGGAAACAAGTAAAATCAGCTATTTGAAGGGCTGCCCACTTCACATCACCGCAGGACATCCTGGAGCAAGCACAGTGCGCTGTAGTGGAAACAGCATGGACCTTGGAGCCGGTCGGACTTTTTCGTTGAACACTGGCTCGACTCCTAGCTGCACGACCTTGAGCAGGAGCCTTCGCCCTTCTGCGTGTGTGAAATGAGGATTACAATGCCCACCACACTGGGCCACGGAGATGTTCGTTCCTGCCACTTCTCTCGTCCTAAGAGAGAGGCTGAGGGCTAAGATGAGCCTTTCTCAGCTACTGAAAACGATCTGATGTGGGGCAAACTTGATTTCTTTCCTGCTCCTTGGACAGTGGGAGTCAGATTCACTGAAACTCACCGTGATGACTTTTGTCTGCCCTTGACCCAAAGTAGACCACTAGCTGTAAATAGGGGGTGGGATGTGCTTGGTGAGCCAACCCGTGACGTGACAGCAGTTCCATGTGGCCACCAGGACCCCTGGCCACACCACGAATCGCTGTGAATGCTTCTGTTTCAGAGAAAGGCAGCCGGAGCTGCATCTCCACAGAAAGGCTCCTCTAGACACTGGCATCGGCTTCGTGTCTGGGACCAGACAAACCAGGGGGGGATCCGAGTGTAGCCACTCAACTAGCTTTGCAATTGTGAGCAATCACTTCCTCATCGGCTACTTCCTCCGTAAGACTGAGTGAGAAAATGTCTGCAGAACTCGAAGCACAGCGCCTGGTACAGGCTCAAGAAATACCCACTGGGAAGTGGAGTAGCAGTCATTGACCCCCTCCCATCGCAGGGGAGATGGGGCTGGTTATCTACTTTGCCCCGAAGGTGGGGTGCCAAGAAGAGCATCAGTATCTCTGTCTTCAGATAAGAGAATAGAAGCCCGGGCGTAGCTGAGAACTGAGCTCAGTCTGCAGAAGACAGAAACCTTCCTGCCCGTGGGAGGAGATGTCCAGGCGGCCCAGGGCAGAGCGGCTGTGAGTTGTGGGGGCGATGCCAGGCCACGGGGTCTGAGGTGGAGTGGTCTTGGCAGCCTCTGTGGGCCTTGAAAACCTGGTGCAGGAGGGAGCCGGGGCCTCTTCACACAGCCCGCGTCTTCCAAACCGGAGGGGAGGGGTCCCAGCTGCCCAGTGTCTGGACAAGGGCATCCCAGCCCCTGAGCTGCTCCCATCTGCAAAGCTGGGGCCCAATCAACCTTCCTTTTCGGCGGTTCTGCCCACTGATTAACCAGGAAATGTGCTGTTTGTTCCGAGCAGGGTAACAAGCTCTCCCGGGGAGAGGAATTCGGGGCTGGAGGTCCAGTCACTTCCAAGGAGGAAAAAAAAAAAAAAAAAAAAAAAAAAAAAAATCAAAAAAATAAATCCCTGGAATTCTGTTGGGAGTCTGGGTCTCAGCAAAGGGAGCCGAAATGTGGTCCTTGCTTTTGGTCCTTGTTTATCAAATTAGTTCAGGTTCTGGTAGCTTCCTGGCTGCCAGCATTATTCCAGCAAGACATGGGAAAGCAATTAGGTTGCCCTGGGTGTCCAGCCTCCCCACTTGTGGCGTACGTGTCCTGGCAACCCTTTCCCCACTGGAGCCTTCTTATCAAGCCCTTGGGACTCTCTGCAGGGCTTTCCAGAGGTGATTTCCCTCCGCAGACCCAAGAGATGGGTGAGTAGGGTTAGCAGCAATCGGCGCCTCATGGGGGCGGAGCTGGGGTCAGGAGTAGAGAAGTAACACACAGTGAGCCAGGGGCCATGGTGGAAATATTTAACCCCTCTTTCTTCTTCTTTTAAACCTTGGAATCCATCCT
The DNA here is from genome assembly GCF_014108245.1 of Pipistrellus kuhlii. NCBI lineage: Eukaryota > Metazoa > Chordata > Mammalia > Chiroptera > Vespertilionidae > Pipistrellus > Pipistrellus kuhlii. The sequence goes on from NW_023425404.1 coordinate 12,045,138, forward strand.
TTAAAAAAAAAAAAAAAAAATATATATATATATATATATATATATATATATAGAGAGAGAGAGAGAGAGAGAGAGAGAGAGAGAGAGAGAGAGATAGGGAGAAGGATAGAAAGCTAGAAACATCGATGAGAGAGAAACATTGATCAGCAGCCTCCTGCACACCTCCCACTGGGGATGTGCCTGCAACCAATGTACGTGCCCTTGACTGGAATCGAACCCGGGACCCTTCAGTCCGCAGGCTGATGCTCTATCCACTGAACCAAACCGGTTTGGGCCTAGTCCCTCTTTCTTTACTGGGCAGGGAGGGTAGAGGGACTTGAGTTGTGGGCTAGCAGGCAGGGAAGAAGCATTGGAGGGATGTACAGTACTTAGGTGGTGACAGCAGCAGAGGTGGCTGGGAAAAATACCACTTCAATGAGAGGAGGGTTACAGAGTCACAAGCCTAAGGGGGAGGCGAGATGGTGCAGTCTTAAAAGCTTGGGCTCCCATGAATCCTGCGTCTGCTACTTATCAGCTGTGTAAAACAGTAGCTATTTCCAGCCTCAGTTTCCTCCTTTGTACAGGCAGAAATCACGATGCCTTCTTTATTTGGTTAAAGGGGTCAACTTATGTAGCATGCTTAATGCAGTGCTTGAACCCTAGTAAACTCTATAAATTTTGGCAGCTTTAAAAAAAAAAAAAGGGAAGAAAAACCTCAGGCATTTATGGGATTGGAGATTTTGAAGAGTTGCATCAACAGATCCTAATATTGATAGTTACAGGGGACGGGAGTGCTGGGCTGTTAAGAGGGAGACAAGACAGGAGTGTGGCACTGGGCTGGGAGGAGTAGGAGATGCCAGTCTGTAGGGGAGATTAGCCAGGCTGTGGGCTCCTAGGAGAACGGGGTGGGAATTTCCAAGGACCATTTGTACTCACCAAGGAGTAGGAGGGGCGCCTAGCGGAGTGGGAAGTGTGTCTGCCTGAGGGTTTTGGCTGGGGCCGAGCGGCGAGAGGCTGAATGGGCGGCAGACTTCCAGAAGTGCAGACGGAGGAGACGGAGCAGTAATAATGACTTGGACACACGGGAGGAAAAAATAACTCAGGGACGAAGATGACGCCAAGGTTTCTGGCCTTGGGAGGCTCATGGGGATCTGAGGTGAGCACTGAGGGACGAAGAGGAAAGCTCCTGAAGGAACTGGCAGGTAGTGGGGGGAGGAAAGGAGTCAGGAACTAAAGAGTTGGGTGAATAACAGGGAAGGAGCAACGTCTCCGGGGGAGAACTGAGCATTCTGGGAATCAAGATGGCATTCATCCCAAAACACAAGACAAAGAATTTAAGGAGATCCTAGGGCCATCCCTCAAGGCAGTAAGCACATGGACTTGGACCAGTAATACTGCCAACAACTCAGTTTTTCTCTCTTAAAATGGGTCTAATGATACCAGCCCTCCTTACTTCATGGGGTTATTCTGTCTTCCATTCAGTTAGCCATCCATTGAACTCACATTTCTGGGCTGTTTATTAGAGTCAAGCACTGTTCTAGCTTCTGGGGAAACAGTGCTGAGTTGAGGAGACAAGATATCAATTCCTTTACTCAGAGCTACCATTGTGTCTTGGGAAGTCAGGCAATAATGATTTTTTTCAGCTGTTGAGCAGGCTTTTTCCTATGATCCTGAATTTTTGCTGAAGCCACAAGGATAGAACAATAAGGAATAAATGTCCCCACATTAAAAAGAGAGGTCCTTCATATTTTAGTAACAGCAGAACAAGTTCAACAACTATCAAGCCATAACCCTCAGTCTATGGATGAAAGGGATTGAAAAAAGTGTTGTCACAGAGCCTGGCTGGCTTGGCTCAGTGGTTGAGTCTTGATCGAACCAGGAGGTCATGGTTCGATTCCTGCACATGCTCGATTCTCCGTGTGGGGCACGCAGGAGGCAGCTAATCAATGATTCTCTCTCATCATGATTTTTCTCTCTCTCCCTCTCACTTTCTCTCTGAAATCAATAAAAATCTATTTTTTAAAAAAGGTAGAGAACCCCCCAATGCAAATCAAGTAAAAAGGGCTCCAAGGGAACCAGTTGCAGAATTTGGGGGCCTTCAAGAAGAGGAAACCGGCACGACTCCCCATAGCTCTCCCTCCCCTGGTGCTGGCTGAGTTAGTTGCTAGAAGCTGCAAGCACCCTGAGGCACCAAAGCACAGCAAGAACATTGCTGGGAGAACCCAACATGTGCCTTTAGGATTTGGGGAGGAATGTAAATGAAGAGACTTGTGGATACTTCCTGTCTGGAGAGTCCAGACTGTGGAGCCTGGCTGGAGTGGCTTCTGTGGCCGAGGGAGGAGCAGCCAACTCGCCACTGGCTTATTGGCCTGGAACAGAAAGTCTGCGAGGGGCACAGGATACAGGGATCTGCCAGAGGCTGGCCAGAGAGGGTTTTGTTACAGCCGTGCAGGGTGGAGGTCTTGTAGGGGGCCTCCCAGGAATCCACAAATGTGCCTGTGAAGGAGCCAGCCTGTGGCACCTGTGCCAGCCAAGGGCACCTGTCACATACTAGTAAGATTTTGCCATGTGTTCTCTGATACCTCTCCCCTGACCCTGGCACAGAGGAGCCAGCCCCGAAAAGGATGGTCAGAAAAACAGACCACACTCCACTCTCTCCACTATCGGATCTTGAGCCAGGGGACAGTCCCATGGGGGGCAGGGATGAGTATTGAATTGGATTCTCGATTGATTAAATTGGATAAGGATTATTTTTTTTATTTGGACAGGACCAGAGTTTTTAGTGCCTGAAAAATTGGTCTTAATTATAGAAGCGAAACTGTTCTTGTGGCTGTTAGGGAAGGTCAAGCCAAAAAGCTCTGAGATTGAGGGTGGGGAAAGGGAAATTCACCATCACATGGCTGAAGGAAACGAGGGGAGAAACACACTATGGCGGTTTCCTGATTATCCTTAAGACCCAATGTCTTCAGTCAGGTTCAGCCCATCCTATAAGCCAGCTATCCAAGTGAAGGAACAGATGAGGTCATTTCGGCTAGTCATCAGACCCACGAGAGCAAAATGGTGATGTGTTAGAAAGCGATGCCTTGGGAATGGGAGGGCTGCTGTAGGTTGCAGGGGGGTGGGGGTGGGGGTCGTCCAGGTATGGCCACTTTAGGAGGGGATGTTTGAGCTGAGAGACGTGAGGAGGAGCTTCCTGTAAACATCTTGAAGAAGAGTGTTCCGGGGCAGGGAGGTGGGCATTCACTTGGCTTATTCAAGGAATCGAGAGGAGGCCAATGCAGCTGCCATGCAGTGCTGAGTGGTCCTGTCAGAGGCGAGACAGAGCAGCTAGGGGGCCAGTCAGACAGGGCTTTGTAGGCCAAGGTCAGGAGTTGAGGGCGTATTCCAACATTGGGTAGTAACTATGCCTGTCCCTTGTGTGGTGTGGGAAGTTGCGAACGGGTGCCCTCTTTTAAAAAATATATATATTTTATTGATTTTTTGCAGAGAGGAAGGGAAAGGGATAGAAAGTTAGAAACATCAATGAGAGGGAAACATGGATCAGCTGCCTTCTGCACGCCCCCCACTGGGGATGTGCCCACAACCAAGGTACGTGCCCTTGAATGGAATCGAACCCAGGACCCTTCAGTCTGCAGGCCGACGCTCTATCCACTGAGCCAAACCGGTTTTGGCACAGGTGCCCTCCTGATGCTCTGTCTCTCTAGAAAATAGTAGGCTACAGAAATGCACCAGGAGCAGCCATGGCTGCCAGGCCTTTAGGCTTTAAGACAGGGGGCCAGGGGTGTAGGTGATGAGCTGATGGTCAGAGGCACTCAGATGGGTGGCAATTGGCATTCTTGCGTCCCTGTCCCCTCGCTGCCAGCACAAGAAGATGTGAGCACCAGATCAATCAGAGGCAAATTAAATCCCTCTCGGGTGAAATTCCTGAGGGAGGGATGGACTTCTGAGCCCAGGCAGCAAGCCAGGGTTTCATTCCCTTCTCGCTGTCTTCTTGAATGACCTTCCTTATTCCAGATCTTACAGGTCTACCCTCTGTGAAAAAGGAGAACACTTCTTCTAGGACCTGCCACCAGGCTTGACCTTGACTCAACAGAAAGGGGACAGGAATAGGGAGCCAAGGTGTCTGGCAGCCACAGGTCCTGTCTAAGCGGCGGGATGGCCAAGGACGCGGCCAACTCCACTAGAGGGCGCGCGCCCCCCCAGGCGGCCTTCCAGCGCTCGCCCGAGCCGTCCGAGCTCTAGCCCGCACCCCGGCGGACGCCCCCCAGTGGCCGGGGCGAGAAGCGAAGGGCCGGGACGTCGGTCCCTACGGTCCTGATTCTGTCACGCCGTTCTTGGTTCCTCTCCCGGTCGGTCTCCTTCAGGCCCCTGAGGCTGCAGCCTCGGCCATCCAACCCAGAGTCTGTCCCTGAGGGCAGGGGCGGGAGATGAATTCGGGGCAGGTCAGCATCTCGAGCTCGCCCAGAACACGAGCAAAGGTGGCTCCGGTGCCGCTGTTCCTGCAGGCGGCACCTCCCTCCCGGACCAGCCCTCGGGTCAGCCCCGAGCCACCCCCAGCTACTCACGGGTTAACCCCCCTCGCCGCCCGCTCGCTCCGCGGTGCCAAAGTGGGTGTTGCTGGAATTCCTCTCTCCCTCTCCCGTAATGAGGGGGGCTGAGCTGTCCCTCCGAGGAGGGGGCATGGTGTGGATAAAAGAGACGAAACACCAGGGAGAGGTTTCCAAAAATAAAAGCCTTCCCGTTCAGGCTGCAGCAAGAGGGAGAAGGCGCGAAGGCGCAGCAGCCGCCGTGCGCTTCCAGCCGGGGACGCGGCGCGGACGCGGGGCGCAGGGCGCACAGCCCGGGCCGCCCTCCCGCTCTCTCGGGGGGGCCCCAGACGAAGAGAAGCGGGCCGCCGGGAGGGGACCCCACCGCAGCCCGCCAGCGCCCCGGGGAACCGGCCGCCAGCCCCGGACCAGCCCCGCGCGCACGGCTCTCCTCTCCGGTGGCCCCGGCGCCATGCGGCCGCCGGCCCCGGCCCCCTGCCCCGCGCGCCCCCGGGGGAACCCCTGGAGGAGCCTCCTGCCGCTCGCCCTGGCGCTCTTCGCGGGCGTGGGGCGCGCTCAGAGGGACCCGGCGGGACGATTCGCGCCGGTCGGCAGGGACGCGAGCCGGCTGTGGCGCCCGGGGGGCGGCCACCACGCCGCGGCCGCAGCCAAGGTGTACAGTCTGTTCCGGGAGCAGGACGCGCCCGGCCCGGGCTCACCGCCCTCGGAGCCGGCCCAGCCCGCCTGGGGGAGCCCCTGGAGGCCCGCCGAGACCCAGGCCAGGAGGCCGCCCCGAGCGCAGCAGCCGCTGCGGGCCCGGCCACCTGCACAGCCCGGGAGGAGCGGCCGCCGGGGCCCGCCGCAGCCCGCAGCCCGGGCGAGGACGAGGGCGGCCGCGGCTCCCCCGCGCCTCTGGACCCCGCAGCGGCCCCGGGCTGCGCCCCCGACCCAGCCACGAGGGCGGCCCACGGGGTGAGCACCAGAGGAGAGCGTGTGTTTGGAGGGGGGGGAAAGAGGGGAGGCTGGGGCTGAGCGTATTCCTGGGGGGATGTGCAGGCGAGAGGAGGGGGTGCCGGGCTCTGCCTCCCCGTCCCTCTGGCCTCAGAGCTGCGGGGAGCCAGCACGAGCCGGGGCCTGGAGTCTGACCCACTTTCAGAAAGAGAAACGCCGTCCTCACTCTTGGGTACCAGCTCGCCGAGACCCGACGTTACATCCTTTCCTGATGGGCCTCTTCCCTGGCCCGCCCTCAGCCAACCTGTGCTGCTGGGGCCCGAGAAGGAACCGGGCAGGAGAAGCGGAGGGGGCGTCCCAGGTGCTTCAGATCCAGGGAGGACGGGTGTGTGTGTGTGTGTGTGTGTGTGTGTGTGTGTGTGTGAGAGAGCGGGCACAGAGCGCAGGTGGGTGGAGGATATGGGGGGGGGGGGGGGCCTCCAGAGTGGGAAGACAGATGCGTCTCTGCGAAGGGGGCTGGCCGCGAAACCCGCGCACCGGGACGCAGGTTTGGGTTGGGCGCAGGTTGGCCCGGGGAACGCGGCTGGTTGGACGCGGGGATGGGCGTTGGCTCGGGAGCACTTTGGGTAGGAAACCCGCCCACTCCCGCCCCCCTCCGGGGTGGTGGGCACAGCAGTGACCTGTGGGGACCGGTCTGTGTGTCTACCTGTGCTGCTAGGCGTCTTTGCAGGGCTAAGGTTCTTCCCAACCCAGCGATGTACGGTTTCCCCTCTCCCCAGGCCCGCCGGGGGGCGCCCTCGCAGCGTGGGGCGGCTCCTCAGTCCGGGGTCCTCCTGGCTGCCAGGCGCTGTGGGTGTATCAGGTGTCTCCAGAACGGAGGGCAGAAAGCCTTGGGCGATGCGGGGCTGCTGGGGAGGAACCCTGGCAGCCCTTTGGCCTGGCCCGATGGACCCATGGGTGTAGTCCTGGTGCACAGCAGGGGGGCTGGTACCCCCAGTTCTATCCCCAGGACCTCCCGAGGGCCTTTGCACGGGCTGTTTTCCTTGGCGGCACACTTCTCCCAGGCTTCAGCAGGTCTCCCTTGCTTCTTTCAGATCTCTGCTCTCCTCCTGCCCCCCTCCACTCTCTCCCTTCGCCCTGCTTTATGTTTCTTCATAGCAGGTAGTCTCCTGTGACATATTATGTATCTGTTTGTGTTTCGTGCCAATGTCAGTTCTATGAACACAGGCTTTGTTTGGTTCGTGGCCGTGTGGCCATTGCCTAGACGCGTGCTGGGTGTATGCAGTGCTCATTAAGTGCCTGCTGAAGGAGTGAATGATCTCCCTGCTGCCGAGGAAGGCCAAGTTTAAAGCAGGCGGGCAGCAGACCCACGGCTGCCAAGTCACTCATACACAGAATCCGTCAGCGATGGCTAATGAAGCACCGACCGTGTTTCCGTTGTTGGTTTTTTTTGTTTTTGTTTTTTTTTTCCCCTTTCCTGACCTGTGCAAGTGACTACATGCTGCCTAAAAGCAAGGGTGGGGAGCATAGGGTAGGGCAGTGGTCGGCAAACTCACTAGTCAACAGAGCCAAATAGAAACAAGACGATTGAAAATTCCTTTTGAGAGCCAAATTTTTTAAACTTAAACTTCTTCTAACGCCACTTCTTCAACATAGACTCACCCGGACCGTGGAATTTTGTGGAAGAGCCACACTCAAGGGGCCAAAGAGCCACATGTGGCTCGCGAGCCGCAGTTTGCCGACCACGGGGACGGGGGATGGGTTCCAGAGAAAAAGGCATTGTTCCTGCTGGGGGAGCAACTCGATTCCTTATAATCAGTTGGAGAAATGGACAGATATGTGCCAGGAATGTGCTTTCTAGTACCAGAAGCTTCGTGCTGAGTATAAAGGAATGGGACAGTGGTGGCTGGGGAGTTCAGAGGACAAGGAGGCCCTGTGAGCCGGAGTCACTGGTGCTTCAAGGGCAGCGGGTAGGGAAGCAGAGGGGAGGTGCCAGGAGTAGGGCCTAGAGGTGAAGCCCTGCCCAAGGACAAGGGCCTCTCACCGTTGGCATTGGCCTAGAGGCAGGACTGCAGTGGAGCCAGGGGCTGAGGCTGGGAGCATAGGTTAGGCTGGATCATGGAGGAGCTTATACTACAGGCATTTAGGTGAGGGTTAGGGGAAAAGTGGGGTAGCAGAGGGTAGGGGCGGGAGGGTGAGGTAGTGATGAGCAAAGCAGATGGTTACCGCACTAAGGCTGTGCACAGATGTGCACAGGTGTGTAAGAATGTGGGGCTGGGTGCCATCCACAGGCACCTGCTGTATGCAGATGGAGACAGGATATCGCATGTTGGGTTTGGCTCCTTCCCCGGGTTATTTTCTGCGTCTTTGATAAAGGGTGAGCTCCTCTGGCACTCCAGCCAGCCACTCCAAGTCAGCTGGGGGGTGGGGTTGGTTGAGTGGCAGTCTTGTTAATGGGCTTTGTCTACCTAGATCTATTCTGGTTAATGGCTCCTGGACAGGCTGACCTCTCTGGCAATTTCTTGTGGGCTCCTTAGGGCCAAGGATCAAGTGCCACCTGCTGGTGGAGATTGGAATAACATTACTATTGCTGGGTATTGATCATTCATTCATTCATTCATTCAACAAATATTTGGAAGTCCTCCTCCATGTCAGGACTGTGCTGGATGGTGGGGATACAGCAATGGCCAATACAGCCTTTGTCTTCATGGAACTTGCAATGTAATGAGGATTTATTACCACAGCAAGGCAGGGCAGACACAATTCCTGCACTAATGAAACTTTCAGTCTACAGGGGATTTTTGAAGCCATTGTTTCTCAACATTCAGAGTTTCGTGAACTAGCCTCAAGGCATAGTGCCTTCATAATATTTTCCTCTTTTATCACTTGCTTTATTATTTCTCTTTAAATTTATAGACTGTTAAAATAATAGGATTTTGTGTTTTACTTAATTTAAAGTATTTTATATTATGAAATTTTGTACAAACACACAAAAAGGTGTTATATATAACTCACAACTTAGCTTTATCAAACCTTAATATTTTGGCACAGTTTGCTTCTGATTTTTTTTTAGTTGCCATTTCTTCTATAAATTTGCCTCCTGCTCTACCCTAAAATTACTTATGATTCCAATGTATGTTTTTGTACTATTACTGCAGATGCATGCATCCACAAAATAACAATTTCTTTTGCATATTTTAAACATAGATAAGTGATGCCATTCTGTATCATCCTTCTGCAAGTTGCTTCCCTTCTCCTCATTAGAGTTTTGAGATTTAAACATGTTAATATAATTAATCCAAGTTTATATTCATTTGAACTGTTGTATATTATTCCACTGTCTGAATATACCACAGTTTATTTATCCATTCTCTTAGTTTTGGGACATTTAGATGAGTTACACTTTTTTTTTCTATTTCAAACAGTGCTTGCCTCATTTTTCTACAATACATAAATAAATTCATTTTCAAGGAAACTTGGTATCACTATCATACGTTGAAAATAATACCACTCGTCACAAAGAGAAGATACCGTAACTGTAGGAAAATTGAAATAAAAATAAAATGTTCTCATATTCTAGTCAGACATCATTATCTTAAGAAGCTCAACCCAGTGGTGTGTTCTCCCTGTTAAAAGGGGGAGAGACAAGTGTTGGGGGAAGGACTCAGCCTGAGGCAGGTTTTTTTTCATTGACCCAATCAGGCTAGAAAATCACTGAAATGGGAATCACTTTCTCACCATGTGACTCAGAATTGTTGAATGCTGTGACTGTGGAAGCCTAACACTCACTTCCCTGCCCTCAGTGTTATTCTTCTGCTTTTTTGGGAAACACTAGAAGAACTGAAACAAAGAAGTATTAAATATATCGCACGTGTCAGGCACTGTGTTAGACTCCAGAAGTACAGAGAGGAATAAGAAAGAGCCCTCAAGGTAGTCAAATAAAACCAACATCCTGAGACAATCAGTACTTAAAGAGCACAGCAAACGGAGAATGGGGAAGGCTGGGTAGATGTCCGGGGAGGTTTCACACAAAGGAGGTAACATTTGATTTGGAAGTCTTAGAGTGCAAAGGACTTTAATTGCCAAAGGAGAGAAGGAAGGCATTCTAGGCAGAGAGCAGCTTAAACAAAGGCATCAAAATGTGACCACAGAGAGTGCAATTGGCAGATGATACTCTTTATGTCCTGGGAGGATCACAGCCTTGGTTATGGGTGTCATGGAGACAAGGGAGAGGTGATGGAGACAATTAGACTGCAGAGGCAGGTGCAGGCCTGGTGAGCTTTGTAGAGGCCAATAGAGAAGTATGGGAGGTTTTCAACAAAGGATTGGTCTGGTCAGATTTGTTCCAGGTGGAACAGCAACGGTCCCAAGCTGTTAGCCAGAAGTGCCCCTGAGTGTTGAGCAGTGATGCTGCATGTTGGGCTAATGTTTGCAGAGTGGTGTCACCTGGAAGGTTGGGCTCTTATGATCTCTAAGGGGGACTTCCCGGGAAGTCAGACCACTGAGTCATACACTCCAGCTAGTCAGGCTCATTTGCTCTCACTAGCTGGGCAGAGCCCACTGAATGGCCACCTCCCTGGGCCTCTACTCAAGACTCCAATCCGACCTATAAAGGACATGCAGAGGCCCTCATGGAGAGCCCGAGTCCTTCTTGAGTAGGATTTCAGTCTCACACTGCTCCTCCCATCCCCACTGATTCTGGAGCCTTCCCGATGGCCCTGAGGGTCCCACCATGGGCAGGCAAGGGAGGCTCCACTGCTGCCTACAGTCAGCTGCAAAGCCATCCTGAGGTGACAGCTGGCTTAGGGGCCTCCTTGGTCAGGGCTTCATGCCCTGACTGCCCGGCCAGGCAGGCCTCTCGGTTCATGCTATCTGGGCTCCCAGAGGCCCTAGTTCTTAGAAAACTCCCAGGGGGTGCAGTCAGTTTCCTTTTGAAGACATACTGGGCCTTTTGAAGGCATCCTGGGCACATTAGCCCAATATGCAGCATCATTGCTCAACAAGGGGTGATGGCTTACCAGTTGGGTTGTAGCTGCCCCCTTCTCCCAGGGCACACATTCAGAAACCCTGGGTATGAGAACTAGCCCCCTCCCCAGAACCCGGTGCCTGGGCCTTGATGGCGAGGAGGCCATCATGGAGCCAGGAAGCTGCCGGAGGCTTCGAGGTGGCCGGAATGGCACAGCCCTTTGCTGGGGGCACATTCTGGGAGCTCCCTGGAGGTTGGGCCAAAGGGCCAGGAAAGAACCTCAGCTTTTCCAAGCTGCAGGAATTTATTTTGAATGTTTCGGAAGGTTCCAAAACCACACAGCCTTGGGGTCCACTCAGATGTCAAACAAATTCCTAAGTGGGAGCAGATGCTCACGATGCTGGCCAAGAGGTCACAGGGACGGCCCCCTGCTCTGTCCCTTGCTTTGACTCTCCAGCTCTGTGCCTTGGCCACCATGCTCACCCCGAGTTTCAGTGAGTGCTCTGTAGACGATTTCTGATGCTAATGATGGGGTCCAGGAAGCCATGCCCAGGCCCAGGCCCAGCCTGAGTCAAGCAGGCAGGCTCCCAGAGGTCTCCCCTCTAGGGAAATCACTTAGATCCAGGCATTTGGATCTTTAGATGGAGAGTGAGAGCTGGTGACAGCTGCTGGTGCTGCAGGGGGGCCTTAACTGAAAGCACAGCTCTGGTGAGTTGGGTGAGAACCCAAGTGGTTAGTGCAGGCCAGTGTTTCCTATGGGTGGCCCCAGGGCCAGCACCAAAGAGGAGCTGGGAGAAGGACAGTGTCCCCTAAAGTAAGTTCCATCGGCCTGCCCAAGTTGAAACAGAGTGCTCCTTAAGCAGAGGCTGCTTACCCCAGGTCCCCAGCCCCACCTTCCTAGCAGCTGGCCCCCTCACGAGTCCTGCTGAAATAGAATTTCTAGGACCCGGGGCTCAGCTTTACTGTGTAAGCCTGCCGGTAGGCCAAGGCTCCTCCCAGTGTGCATGTGTGGGCGGGGGATGCACATGTATGTCCTTCAGACAGTTTTATGTGTGTCTTCCTGTTCCCCTTGGGCTGTCAGCATTTTCGGGGCAGGGACTGTGGTGCTTATTTTTTGGTGAGAGGCCATGGGACGTCGGAGCGTGACTTAGAGTTGGGCCCGCTCAGGTTTGAACCTGGCTCTGGCTCTCACTGATTGGTTACCCCTGGCAGGTGACTGAACCTCTCTGGACTTGCTTTTTGGTCATCGTCATGATCACTGTCATTGTTGACCCAGTGGGCTCCGGACTGTACAGATAGAGAGAGTGAGGTTCCCCAAAGTCATGCAGAGAATGACAGTCGGGATTTCACATTAGGTCTGCAGGATCCCGAAGTGCTTGCCCCAGGCCAGCTGGCCCCCCTTGGTATGGGGGGGGGGGGCAGTCTGCACAGCGTGATGGGGCTCTGCAGAAGGCAGGACCAAGGGAGGGGCTGTGGGAATGGTCCTCTCTGAGCATCCTTACACCTGACCCCGTGTTGGTAACTCCACAGGAGGAATGTCTGCGGGGGAAAGTGCTGCCCGGGATGGACAACAGCAAACAGCACCAACCATTGCATCAAACGTGAGTGCCTCCTCCCCACCTGCCCTTCTCCTTCTCTCTCCTTCGAGAATGGGGGCACCAGACATGGAGTGTCTCCCCCAGTGAAGCTCTTCTCAGGGAGTAGAGGCAACGTGCCCTGGAAGGGAGGAGATTATACAATGCCTCAGACTGAAAACAACTTCTCAAATTAAAGCCCCATTTATGTTTTTTAAGCTTCCTCTATTTTCTTCCTGCTGTCCCGCTGTGTGGGTCTCGCTTGCAGTGCCCGCAAGGTTCCTGAAGTGCCCACCCCCTGTGGTTGTAGGATGTGGCTGGCCCCAGAATCTCTGAATTGCACATTTCTCGGGCACCATGCACACTGTGTCCTATGGGAATCCACCCTCTGGTCCTGGCCTCTGTCTGACATCCCACCAGGATGGTCTGATGCAGCTCTGATCCCGTGTCTGGAGCAGCCTTCCTTTGGACTGCTCTGAACCTGGCTGGCTCAGGTGAAAGAAAAGAAAAGAGAATAGTCTTCTTAGTTAGGTGGGAACCAGGGAGTGAGGCAGGAGGAGCCAGGCAGTCTGCACCCAAGCCTCCACTGATGGTGTCAGAGGCAGTAACAAGGGCAAGAGCCAATACCCAGGCAGTTCTCACTATGTGTGTGGTGCAGTTACAGTCCCTGTGGTAGGTAGTACCATTAGGCAGATGAGAAAACTGAGGCAGAGACGTCACTTGTTCAAGGTCACATGACCTGGAAACAGTAGAATTTGAACTCAGGTGACTTGACTCCAGGGTCACTTTTCTTAAAAAAAATAATTATTTTTATTGATTTCAGAGAGGAAGGGAGAAGGAGAGAGAGAAGAGATAGATAGATAGATAGATAGATAGAGAGAAACATCAATGATGAGAGAGAATCATTGATCAGCTGCCTACTGCTTGCCCCACTGTGGGGATTGAGCCGGCAATCTGAGCATGTGCCCTGACCGGGAATGGAACCATGAACTTCTGGTTTATAGGTCCACCATCAACCACTGAACCGTGCCAGCCAGGCCAGGGTTCCTTTTCTTACTCACTACACCCTCCTGGCAAAATATCTTACTTTCTGGGCCTCACTTTCTACATCTGTGTGGGGAAGACAGTAAACTATTACTGCCATGACTGCCACTGCCACCACCATCACTGCTGCTATTACAACCACTACTACCACTACTACCGCTATTACTCTCACAACTGCTACCACTCCTGCTGCTACTACTAAACTACTAGCTAATAGCTTGGGATTTACTATGTTCCCAGCACTGTGCTGAGCTCTTCACATATATTATTTTAATTAAGCCTCTCAAGTTATTTGGAAAACATGGCCAAGGATATTCTACCCCAAGCGCTGGAGCGAGGGCTGGATCCAGGCAGTCTAACTCCAAAACCCCACACTCTTCTTTACAAGATTTTGTTCCCTCTGAACACCAACTGAGGCCGGGGCCTCCTGGAGTTTGCAATCCCCACATGTAATGACAGGTGTGTGGGTTTCAGGAAGCCCCTGGGATCTTCCTCTCTCACACCCAAGGCCCCTCGTAAGCTCTCATCAGCTCTCCACCTCTGTATGGCATTTCCAGGGTCTCCCCGCAACTGTCCCTCCTGGAGCTGCCACCAGGAGGCCCTAAACCTGGCTGCAGGGCCTCAGGCTCACCAGCACCCCTTCCTGCCCAATGACAAACCCCCGGGCCCTTTGCAGTGTGAGGGGATCCAGGTGCCTGACAAAACTTGGGGTGTTCCCAGGCCCGATGGAGGCCCTCATCTCTGGTTCTCATACCCCCCTCCTCCAAGGTGGGGATGAGACGGGGACAAGATGGGGCTGCTTCCACCCTGTGGGGATGGGGATGCTGGCTGGCATCTCCGACCTCATGGCCTTGACCTCTCCTAGTCAGACAATGATGCTCAGGCAGAATCTTGGGCCTCTCTAAGGATCTGCAGATTAAGAAATCAAAACCCCAAATTCAAAAACAAGCAGTAAGACACATTGTCTTCCTGGAAATTCCTGCCTTTTCGAAGACCCTGGATTAGTGTGGGCTCTCAGAGGACAGGCTGTCTGTGGCTGGGGGAGAGGGGTACCTCATAATTTTAAAGATGAAGACAGTGAGATGCAGAGAAGTGGTGACTAGCTCAAGGGCGTACACCTCATTAGAGGAAGATCTGAGACTCAAAATCAGTGCCTTCCCTGGGCAGGGAAGGCAGGGGTGTGTGTAGCAGGTAGTTTTATGCTCAGCAGAAGCTCTGGTTTTTGGTTTTTTTTTGTTTTTTTTTTTTTTTTTAAACACCCTAGGTGATTCGAGCCAGAGCCGAAGACACTGAGAGTTTGGGGTTACTCATAGGAGTATCTGCCTGGGTGGCGGGGTAGGGGGTGGTGGTGGGACAACTCAAATTTGATTGTTCCCCTGAATCCTCTGGGATCTTATTAAAGTGCAGATTCTGATTCAGCACATCAGGCAGGGCTGAGAGTCTGTGCTTCCAACAGTTCCCAGGGGATGCTGCTGCTGCTGCTGCTGGTCCAGAGACCACACTTTGAGTGGCTGGGCCTTGGGAGTCTCTGGAGGCCTTGGAAGGGCCTGGGGTCAGAGTTGGGAGGAAGGCTGGAAGGCTTCAGCCAGCTTCGCAGAGTGCTGCTGAGGTTTGAGTTGGAACAGAGTGGCTCCAGAGGGGGTGGGCTTCTCACCAGCTGCCCGAGGGCCTTGCTCTGCCCTCCTGTCCCCGGGGTTCTCAGTTTCCCGACTTGCACGTGATTTTCCAGCATTCGCCTCTGCCAAACTGGAGTTTCGACATTGGAAACTCCTAGTTGGGTGAGTCTGCAGATTGTCAGAACCAACATGTGTGTACACCCTCGTGCCCCAGCGGGGGGCTGCCCCAGAATGCTGCCAATCCCCACTCCCCGCTGGGGGGTCCTCAGCTCCTGTTACTTCCCTCCCGGACCCTCCCATCCCGCAGCTCCCTGGCCACCCCCTGACCCACGCACACGGGCTGGAGGAATTGCCAGTGGGCGTCAGCCTTTCCCACGTGAAGACGGCTTGTCCACTGAAGGCCTGTGTGCTAATTAGCTGGGCCCTGTGCTGCTTGCTTGTTGCTGCTTCTCTGCTAATGAGCCTAACGAGGACCACGTGGCCAATGGGCGTTGACTCTGGACAACTGGGTCCTGGGCTCTGTAGAATGCAGGGCTCTTGGCTGCACACCCTGTCAGCTGGCTCTCCTACCTCCTCCAACGGTGTGCCGGCTCCCACTCCCCTCCCCACAGCTGCCCCTCTGGCTGGAGCGGAGACTGCCGGGGAACTCTCATGACTGTCCCAGGAGTTTCACACGTGTGGGGTGACTCCTTGGACAGCAGGTGGGAGGGCTGACAAGGACAGGTGTGTGACGTCCCGCCAGCCCCCAAACCGCGTGGAGTCTCAGTCTGTCCTCTGGCGTTTCCCAGAGAGATCTGTGGGTCCAACTACCGCCTACGCACAGGAGATGATGGCCGGAGCCCCTGGGGCCACTCCCTGCTGCCTCTTGCCTCCTCTCACAGAATCTGAAGTTGCTGTAACATACCAGCCCACCTCCCTGGAGGGCCCCTTCCGTCCCCCTGCCCAGTCACTGGACTTTGGGGAGCCACTGTATCTGTGAGTGGCCATTGCTGGAGCCACAGCTATTCCCTCCACCTTGGCGGAGTCCTCTCTCCTCCTCTCACCTTGGTATCTACTGGCCTTCTGTGGCTTTGCCCTCTCTGCCGTGCGGTTTATGTATTTATGCATTTATGGAGGGTGAGGACTGGGGCCTACCTGGCCCACACAACTGAGGGGAAGGACTGTAGACTGGGATGAGTGGGTCCTGTGTATAATTAGGGCTTTTGGAAGATTGTCCAGTCTTCATCACAACCCCAACACACACACACACACACTGGGAAGAGGATTTGAAGAAATCCTTAAATCCTCATTTATCTCAGCCTACTGCCCAGGGCAGGGGCTGTTCCAGGGGTGGGAAGGCAGAGGGAGTCCCTGTAGCTGAGGAGGGGCCTAGGTGGGTCACTCCTTCCAAACCCCAGGTTTAATATGAAGAGCATGTGCTTCAAATTCTGGTGCGAGATCCAAGGAGGGGTGGGTTTGAACCTCAACTCTGTGTCCTCAGGCGAGTGGCTGGCCCTCTTTTGCCAAAGAGCCTCCTCCATACGATGGGCATAGTAACCTATATGGAGTTGTTTTGGGGAGATTATTAATAGTAATAATAATTATTGTTATTATAGCTCTGTAGCTCTTAGCGTGGGCCAGGACTTTGTGTTATTAATTTTTAGTCCTCACAAAAACCTTATAAACTAGATTAATCTTTGTTCCCATTTACCTTTGAGGTTAGGTATTTGTCCCAGCCTGGCAGCTGGGAACCAGCAGAGCCTGGAAGTTTAGCTGTTGTCTTCATCTGAATCCGGGAGACTGTGCTGCCGGTCCGGGTTTACGTAGCTATGTGACTACAGGCAAGATGCTTAATCTCTGTGTGCCTCCGTTTCTCCCCTGTGTCTCTGCCTCACATAGTTGTGAGGAACGAACGAGGTAACTCATGCCAAATGTTCAGTTCAAGGCCTGGCATGTTCTCTGTGCTCCGCATTTGGCTTTGATGTTGACAACAGGACTGTGTCTCCTGGCCCCCAGCATGCCACTCGGTAGCCAGTGTTCACTGGACACAAAGTCGAAGCCCAGTAAGTATGTACTGAGTAATACAGGGCCTCGCTGGGGTCTGTGCTGAGGCTGTTCTGGCCCTTCTGTAGCCCAGTCTGTCAGCCCTGCCAGAGCACTCCCACGGTGCTCAGGAGCCCCTCAGAGATCCTGGAGTGGCCTGGGCACTTGCTCCTGCCTCCTCGGTCCAGAGCCTCTGCGTGAATCTCATTCTGGTCCACATCTCAGAGCTTCCTTAGCCCACCTATCCCAGCCCTAAAATGACCTCAACCCAACAGTTAAAAACCCCAATTTTTGAGACAGACCCCTGGAGTTCAAACCTTTGCTTCATCCCTTACTAGCATGGTGATCTCAGGCAACTGCTTGGCCACCCTCAGCCTTAGTCTCCCCACATGTCCAATGGGGATGAGAACAGTATTACAGCAATTATAAGAAGGAAGAAAAGAGATCCAGGTAAAGAAATCAGCCCAGGCCTCATCATGGTAAGTGCTGAACAAATGATCGGGAAAAGGGCCAGAGAAGGGGTATGATTGGCAGGTTGTTCCCTGACTGGTTACCAGCCCCCAGGAGCCAGGGTGGTGGAGAGGAAGGTAGGAGGTAGATCCAGGGAATAATCACATGACCTCAGTGGGACCCAGCTAACACGAAGGGTGCAGCCCCAGCAAGAGCAACATCCATCTCTCCCCAGCCACCTACGAGCACCTGAGATCTTCCTGGTGAGCAGGTGCAGCTCCTGACGATCTCATTAGAAGATGTTCTTACCCAGGGGCCTCCTGAAGTCGGGTGCTGTGTCTATTGACAGCAGCGTGGCGCCGCCCCCTCTACCTACTTGACTCATGTTTGCTAAGGGACCAAGTGGGTGAAGGATCTCATGGGTGACCTGGTAGTTTCCTCCTGCCATCCCCAGCTCCCTCTTCTCAGCTCCTTGGCTGGCTTCTCCTTACCCAGCATCTTCATGTTGGGCCACCCCAGGACTTTCCCCAGAAAGAGGGGACCATGGAAGCCCAGCCAGCAGTATTTGCTCCCCACTACTGACCACCCGTAGGGACTCTGCCACATAATTAGCATGCAACAACGACAGTGCAAAGCTCTCTGTGCCAGGGACTGCACTGAACACTTCAATCCCCCTCACCCTGTGAGTGGCCATCATGTCACTCTCTGTCCTGCCCCTCCTGTGTCCCCGCTGCCGCGTCTCTACCCGACAACTAAACGTGGCCTCCCGGAGCCGAGTCCTGGGTCCTCTCCGTTGCTCTCTCGCCGCACTGCTCCCCGAATGATCTAATGCATTCCCATGGATGTAAACATCGTCTCCGGGCTGACGACGCCCAGATTTATATCTCCAGCCAGACCTCTCCTCCGACCTCCACACTCCTTCGTCCCGCTGCCTCCTCCATATCTGCTCTTGATGCCTCCCAGACATCCCCACCCCAACGTGTCCAAAACGAACTCACGGCTTCCCTCCCTCGAAGCCAGCTCCCCTGGCAGGTCTGACCCACCCTGGTGAGAGGCATCGCCCTCTACCTGGATGCCCAAGCCAGGCACCTGGGGACCCTCTGAGACACCGTCCTCTCCTTCAAGCTTTATAGCCAACCTGTCGTGAGCCCTGTTGGTTTTACTTCCTAAAGGCTTCTCTCTGCCTCCCCTGCTGCCTCTCTAGTCCAGCGCCCTCTAGTCCAGCGCCCCCTTCTGGGAGATGGCAGCCTCCGGTGGACTGCTTACCTCCTGCCCACCTTACCCTCCAGCTCTTTCTCCATAAGTCAGATCATAAAACATCCCTCTCTGAGCCTTCCTGCTGTGGTGTAGCTAGCCTGGCCTCTCAGCACTCAAACCACCTCCCTCCCCCATTCTCACTCTCCGAATCCAGCCTGGGCTCCTGGATGGAATGTGCTGTCTCCGGGCTGTGTACATGCCTCTCTCTTGGTTTGCTTTTCCTCCATGAGGCTGCCTCCTTGCCATCTTTGCAGTCTCCATCTCCAGCTCCCCTCCTCACCATTCAATCTAGAGCTTCTCCCCTCTACCATCAGCACCATTATTCTGGATTTCATCCCCCTCCCCAGCACCGTTTCCACCAGATTTCTGTTCTGCTTGTTTGTCCACTTGTCTTGTGACAGTCTCTCTAAGTCAAAAGGTCCCTAAAGAAAGAGGACAGTGTCTGTCTTGCTTACCATCGTAGGCACGTAGTAAATATCGGATGCACAGCCATTTCCTAGATGAGGATGCTGAGACTCACAGGAGTGAAGAAATACGCCCAAAGTCACATGGTGGGAATTCAAACGCAAGCAAGGTCACTCTCTCCTACACACGCTGCCCTGGCCTGGGCTGTGCTGTTAGTGGGGATGGTGCTCTACCCTCCGACCTTCCTGGGCCCTGGGCACGGAGCTGGGGCTGCTGTGGAAGGGCCTGGGTGGCTCCCTGTCTGCACACAACTCTCTTTCGTGCCCTCAAACTTCTCCCCTGGAAAAGACTGGTCCCCAGGCTCGTCCCTGATGGGGACTTTCCCAGCACCCCACCCCATCCTTCTCTCATCTACAGGGATCGCTCTGGAAGGAGACCACCCTTGGGGCTGTGACAGGGTGGACAGTCACTCTTCTGCTTTGGAGCAGGAGCTGGAGGCAAACCCATGCCTCAGCCCTGGGCCACAGCCCTGCCCGTGGTCCCCCTCCTCATGCCTGCTAGAGCCCGTGGGAATTGGGGCTGCTCCCTGGCCCTGGCCTCCAACTGGCCCAGCATCGAGGCATTTGTTAATGCAATTAGCAGGGCGGTCCATGCAGAGGGGCCGGGGGCCAAGGTCTGACTCACACCTCCCTTTCCTCCCCTCGCTCTGCCAAACGGTAGAGGCCCGCTCAGCCTGCCAGACAGCGTCTGCAGAGAGCGCGCGAGGGGCCAAGAACGGCATCTTTCTCTCATTAGAGGCTTTTATGTGAACACAACTGCTATTTTGGAGCCGGGCGCTTGGCTGGCCCCTGAGCCCCAGTGCTGTTCCAGCCATCCTGTGCCGCGGCCCCAGCACAGCTGTGGTGGGAGCGGGGTGCGTCTCTCAGGGCCTGACTTCTCCCATTGCCCGGGGGCTTGGGGCTGAGGTGAGGGCCTGAGGACACAGACCCTGGGCGGAGCTCGGGAGTGTAGAGGACGCGTCCCCTGGTGGGGGCCAGACAAGGATGGGGACCTCTGACATCTGGGTCTCCTTTCTGTGAGGGAGGAATGGGGTAGCTCTGTGGGTAGGGCCTAAGTGGCGCACTGACACAGATTTTAGAGGAGATGGAGGTTTAATGGGGGAGCAGCTGAACTTCAGGTGTGGGTGGGGGAAGGTGGTATGGTCCCAGAGTCTGGTCTGGAGTGGAGGTTCCTTTTCCAGACAAGAGAAGGGGGCCTTGGAGACCTTGGAGGAGGCCACAGGCCTGAGGGGACCACTCTGAAGTCAGTGCCTCCCCTAAGGGGTTATAGATGGAGGGAGGAGGTGTCCCTGGGTCCAGGAGAGAGAGCTGATGACAAAAGCCTTCCCTGGTAGGTGGTAGCGGGTATAGAGAGGGGACTGGCTGAGTTTAACACCTGGAGAACAGCCCTGCCTTCTGGACCACAGGGCTTGGTCTAGCTCTCTAACCAGAGCCTGCATTGACATTGCCTTTCTCTGGCAAAAGGGTCATGGCAGAGAAGTTCAGAAGCCCTCTTGATGCTCCCATTGGGGTTATGGTGTTTTTTGTGTGTGTTTTTTTGATTGTTTGTTTTTTTAAAGCTTTGCAGTGCTGTCCAATAGAACTTTCTGCGGTGATGGGCATGTGCCATCTATCCTCTGTTCAACACGGTGGCCATGAGCCACCTGTGGCCATTGAGCCCTGGAAATGTGGCTAGTGCAAGTGAGCTGAATTTTGAATGTTATTTAACTTTAACCAGTTTCATCTTAAAGAGCCACGTGCAGCTCGCGGCTGCAGCATTACACACTATTGGACAGCACAGCTTTCAAGAGTACGAAGTACTTTCCCATCCATGATCTCTACTGGGTTTCACAACAGCGCTTTGAGGCAGGAATTATCAGACCTACTTTAAGGACGAGACAACTGAGGCACCAGTTGGGGAATCTCAATGCGATAAGACGTGCCCAAGGTCACGCATCTGGGATGTGGCTGAGCTGGAGTCAAACTGGATCCCACTGACTCCCAGCCCCGTGTTCTTACTGCTCCCAAGCGGCGGATCACAGAGGCTCTCAGCGAATGGTAGGAGCGGCCCACATGGTGGGAGCTCTTTCCAGAACCTTCCCCAGGCCTGCCCACTCCAAGTTTGGTCTCCTCCCAAAGGTGGGGGTTTTGTGTGGAAAATCTGAGCAAACCTCTGCTTGGTTGTTTTGGAGCAGAGTGAAGGCAGAAGGGGCACAGCCAGAAGGCGGGGGGTGGGGGGGGTTGGAGGAGCAATGCCTTCTATTTCTTACTTTCAAAGCAATTTTGAGAGTTTTCTTTTTGTTCCCCTTTCTTTTGGCATCGAGCTAACTCCGTGGAGCTGAACTCCCAAAGCTGAAACTTTTCACATGCCCAATCCTCAGTGAGGAAGAGAGTGCCAGGGGGCTACGGAGGAGTCCAAATTATGAATGGCCACGGCCTGGCGTGGGCGAGTGGGCACAGGGAGGCTGGTAACAGCATCCATCACCTTTCGGCTGTCTGAGGATGCGGGCTTTCCACAGGGAGGGGCCAGGGCGTGTCCGCGATGGCTAAACATGGACATTGCAGCATCATGCTTGATAACCATTCACCAATAATCAATCAAGCCTGGACATCGTGGCTTCCTGCTTCCCAACACTGCACTAATAATCCATCAATGAAGACTCACTCAAGCCACATTCCCCATCCTGGGGCCATTTTTCAAGTGTCAGGCAGTCTCTGCTCTTGAGGGAAAATGGAAGTGACGAGGTTCTAAAAGTAAAGCATAAAAACTTCTGGGCCCGCTCTCTGTGTTTGGGAGTTTTCCCTCTTAAAATCCCCACAGTGCCGCATGGAACTCTCTCCCGGGCCTCGGCGTTCCCTTACGTGCTTTCAGCAGCAGCCGCTGCCGTAGGCCATTCTGAGTTGGCTGATTTCCTTTCAGATCCGTCAGTTTTGAAATAGGTGCTCACTTGGCAGAGGAATGTTTTGCTTCAGTCTCCTTTAAACAGAAGGATACGTGACCACTGTTGCCCCCTCCTTCCCAAAGTGTCCCTAACTTCTGGATTTCAAGCACCAGTCAAATATCCAAAAACACCTTCGGCACCAAAGTACAGTAGCCAGCTTTCCACTTGAGGGTGTTAGAAAAACAAACTACCACTTGCCATCCACCTTTAATTTTAATTAAACAAGAAGAAGAAGAAATGATATAATTTCAAAATAAAAGACATTTTTAAATGGGGGGAAAGGCATTACAAAGAGCTCAGGAAATTCTTTTTATTTCCCTTATTTTATGGCAGACCAGTAAAAACTGGCGTAAGAATGTACCCTTTCATAGGCACTCGGAGCCCCCATTTTGGGCCATTCTGGGGTGATTTGCGGGGAATGGAGAGAGAGGAGAGGAGTTTATGCTCCGATCTCATAGTGCAGAGGCTCAGCTCAGGCCAAACTGAAGTGTTTACTTTAGTGCGGAAGTCAGTTCTTGCTGAGACTTATGAAAACAACTCAAGAGCAGATGCAAATGAAGCCGGGAGGGCTGGCTCAGCACCTCTGAAAACCTGAAACTTGCTGGAAAAATCTTTCTTAGAAGATCTGATCCAGAAAGGTTATCTTCCCAAGGAGGTTTTTCCGCCAACAAACCGGCTGGCTTGGAACCCTTTTAGGATTTTTATTTACCACAATGTTATGTACATATTAAATGCCATGTTTATAGTCCATCCCTGCCCCCCTCCTCCCAACTACCCATTTTCCATGAGCTGTTCGTTGTACCAAGCCAAGCATGCCAACCCCGCTCTGCCTGAGGACCTGACTCCCTGCGTGGCATGGGGCTTCCGTCGTTATGAGAACCCACCACAGGGCAGAGTGTCCTCCACGCAGGACCATTCTTGTTGTCTTTGCATCCCCAGCACCCACTATGACCGAAAGGGTGCTTGCTAACTGTTTGCAAAAAGTATTGGCAAGTAAGGCAGAGCCAGAAGTAAGCGAGTCACCGTGAGTCAGAAATTTGGGGCCTTGGGTTTTAGAGAATGGAAGATGTTAAAGTCAGGAACGGGCTGTCCTCAGAGCCCAGGAAGGGAAGGGAGGAAGCTAGGTTGGTTTCGAAAGGCCAACTTAAAAGCAGGGACCATCCACTCAAAGGAGGAAGCAACACCTAGACTGGAGGGGAGTCTGCACGACCTCCTCTCGCCCACACCAGGCTGTGAGTCTTAGTCAGCAGAGAGGGGTGGCTTTGAGGGACTAGGAGTGATACAGCGTTTGTGGTCCACATAAAACCACTCAGGCCTTCCCTTTCTGCTCCCTCCCTAAACCAGGCAGAGACTGGCCTGGACATACCTCCTCCTGCAGTGGTCGCTGGCCCTGGCTTGGCTGTGGGGCTGGTCTCCAGGGAGCGGGGGGAGGTAGTGACAGGGACCTGGCAGATAGTTAGGAGGGGGCTGCAAAATCTGCCTCTGCTACCCTCCCACTCTGTCTCCACAACCCAGCCTCCCTGGGCCTCGAACAATTCCTAGAACATTCCATGTTCTTTGCAGCCTCCAGAGCTTTGCGCTTGCCTATCCCTCTGCCTGAAAGAGTCTGTTCATATTTTTGTCCGTCCACCTCTTTTGCACCAGTCATACCTCATTCTTCAGAGCAGCTTTCTCTGACCCCTCCCTCTAAAGCTCCTGATTGGACACAGACCACTACGTCACCCGGGATACTGCCTGAAACAACATTATTAAGGTGTTGCAACTTACATTATGCTACTGTTTTTCTTGTTTCTTCTTGGTTGTCCTCACTCCACTGCAAGCTCCATGTGGGCAAAGACTTGGTCTGCAGTGCCTAGCACACAGTAGAGGCTAGCAAATATTTGTTGAATGAATGAGTGACAGACAGAGGAGACACTGGGTTTAGAGGATCCAGCATGAGCCTGACTGTGCTCTCCCCGGTTCCCACCTGTTCCCAGGGGAGGTCCTGGGAGAGATGAGCAGGGCCCAGCCCTCCAGTGGGTGCTTGTATATGACTCTCCCTTGGTTACTGGTCACTGGAGGTGACTCTGGTGTTGTAAGGTGATGAAGGGCAGTGAAGAGAAGTCATGGCCCCTGTGGCCAGTGGCTGCTGCAGTGATGGGGTCCAGGTCAGCCCCACTTTATCCATCCCCAGGCTGGCCCCAGGGCCTAGGAGATAGACTCCTCCCAGCTCCCAGGCAAGAGTACTGCCACTTGCTCAGCAGGGTGGGAGCTTCAGAGCAGATGATTTCAAAAGAGGAAGAAGAGGAGGGACTGTCACACTGAAGACGCTCAGTAACCCCCAGCCTCCTTAGCCCATCCTCAGGCGATTCATGAGAAACTGACATCCAGTGAGGTCAAGATCACATGACTCATGGAAGACCAAGAACTCAAACACCCAACTTTCAGGCCAGTGTTGAGCCCTTTCCCATGAAACAGACTCATCATTCATTCATTCATTCATTCATTCAGTACGAATTGAGAGTCTACCCTGAGACAGTCTCTATTCCGAGTTCTTGAACTACCAGAGGGAACAAAACAAAACAACTGAACTCTGCCTTCATGGTAAAGAGACAGACAACAAAAAGTGGGCTTTTGAGTGCAGAGCACAATGCCAGGAGATTCTGCTGGAAGTGGCGGTGTGAGCATCTCCACACCTCTGGTCATTCCCTTTTTGGTTGTCCAGAGATGGCAGGCAAACCTCCCCCGGAGGCCTGTGGGTGGCAGGGAGAGAGAAATGGGGCCAGGGAGCTTTGGGAGGCCAGCACATGGCTTCCTGTCTGAGTGGAGGAGGCCAAGCAGCAAAACGCAAGGGGCCCTTCTGACAAGTGGGTGTCAGGCCCCCTGCCCCTGCCCTCACCCCTCTCCCTGTCTCCCTAGCTGTGTGCCAGCCGCCGTGCCAGAACAGGGGTTCCTGCAGCCGGCCCCAGCTCTGTGTGTGTCGCTCTGGCTTCCGCGGAGCCCGGTGTGAGGAGGTCATCCCTGAGGAGGAATTTGACCCCCAGAACTCGAGGCCAGCTCCCCGACGCTCAGCCGAGGGTTCGCACAACTTGCGCAGGAGCAGCGCAGCCAGAGAAAGCACAGCGGCCAGAGCACGGCCACTGACACCACAGCTGCCACCAGCCAGGTAAGTCCCCTCCTCAGGGGGTCGTGGGGCCTGGGGCTTCTTCCTTAGGACCATTTGGTGACAGTCTCAGAGAAGGCCGAGCTGCCCTTCCTTCCCCTCTCACTGCCACCACCAGTGGTGTGGGGAGCAGGAGAGCAGGGGTTGGGGTTGGGGTTGGCATAGGCTTTGCCAGGTTGAGGTGAAAAGGGGAGGTGGGAGGTAGAAGAAAGCTGAGGAGAGCATGTCCCTGTGACCAGGCTCTCGTTTCCAATCCTGGCATTGCCACTTCCAAGATGGGTGACCTTGGGCAAGTTACCTCTCTGATTCCTCCTCAGTGGGGTGGAGAAAATGATGATAACCATCATCATGGAGTTGCAGTAAGATTAGATTAGTCAACAAAAGGAAAGGGCTTAGCACAGGGACTGGCCCATAGTAAACTCTTTATAAATGTCTCGCCTTCTCCTCCCCCTTCTGTACCTGTGGTCTTTCTGATGCAGGAAGGTCTCACCCACCCAACACTAACCTTTCTCCTTGGAGGGGCCAAGCAGGAGCGTGTGGGGGAAGGGAGTAAAAGAGAAAGTGGGCAAAGGGAGTGTTCACGGGCAGGGTTCCCTGGCCTGCTTGCCAGCTAAACTGGCTAGACTTCTAGCTCAGGGCAGGAAATCTGAACTTTGTAAACTGGTCCATTTCTAGAGAGCTGTGTTTTCCTTTTGGTTTCTCAGGTTAATTTTTCCATTCGTTTTCTACTTAGTTTAAGTTCTTTGTGAAATGTTGCAACCTTGTTTTGCTGAACTAAGGGGAAAAAGGGAGTTGGCCCTTTGGAGGCCAGGAGATCCAGGGAGAGAAGGCTGATAGGGAGCTTGCGTCCCCAGTGGAAAGCTCGGGAGAGAAAGGAAAGGAGCTTCAGATTGTCTAGCAACTCTGAAGAGGGGCCGGGCTGACCAGGGTCTTGGTAAGGTGGGGTTCCAAGGCCCAACCATCCAAGCACGTGGTTTCCAAAGACAGCCAGGAGCAGAAAGGGCTGAAGGATAAACTCAGATCCAAGCCTAGGGAGCTCCAAGGTCAAAACCAGAAGAGCCAAACCCTTAGGGCCAGGCCTAGGGATGCTGGGCAGAGAGAGGGGCAGAGTTAGGTGGACAACACAGGGGCTGGTGGGCAGGGCCTGAGCCTTGTTCTGAGTAGTCCCAGCTGAGGGTCCCACGTGGTGGGAAGGCACTTGAGGGAGCCCTAGTGGTACCAGCTCCAGGGCCAACCAGGGGCAGGGTGGGAGCAGAGTCCTTTCAGCTGAGCTTCTCCCGGCAAGCTTTCTTTCGGCTTGTGTGATTCATTCATTTCATGATGCACTGATCGCGTGTGTGTGTGTGTGTGTGTGTGTGTGTGTGTGTGTGTATGCATGCAAGTGTTTGAGGGTGGTTGTTAGGGAGGTCATTCTCCACTCACACCCTTGAGTCAGAGCTGTGACATCCCCTGCCCCATCTTGCCAGACCACCCTGCTCCTTGCATTCTTCAAGGCCCATTCCTGCTTTCTCCAAACCTCCCCTTCCCAGTCACTTCTACCCAGCTGCCTGCCTTCCTGCAGCACACACTTGGCATGCATCTCTGTGGGTCTGTGCCCTGTGTCTGCAGTCAGACTGTGTGGCCTGTGTGCCCTGGAGGCAGGGACTCCGCCTCACACCCTGGATTTCCCTGAAGCTCCTCCCGGGGCCCTAGCTTATAGAAAGCACTCGGGCTGCATTTGCACTCTCATCTCACGGTCCAAACTGAAGGCTTGGCATGGAACCCTCACCCTGTGCCTGGAACTGAGGGCCTGGCTCAGAGTGCAGGAGGAGGGGAGGCCCCTGCCTCCTTGTGTAGCATTTTTCACTCTGCCTTGGGGTGGTCTGTTTATTTGCTCACTGGACCAGGAGCTCCTGAGAGCAAGACTCTGTGTCCTGCTCATTTATGAACAGGACACGGTACTGGTACCGTGGCCCTGGTACCTAACAAGGCAGGTGCTCAACCAACAGAAGTTGAATGAATAAATGAATGAAGCTTGATGCTGGGGAGAGGAGGAAGCTGGGAAAAAAGGAGGATGAGCTAGGGAGCCCCTGATCTCCCAGCGAAGGTTTCGCATGTGCAAGCGGTTCTGGGGAGGGGTGGGGCGCAGCGAAGGCCCAGGGTGAGGTCCGTGGCCCACAGCAGGGCCACCCTCTTTGAGCTTCACAGGCTCCCTGACCAGAGGCTACTGTGATGTTTTTAATGATCTGCAGCCTCCAGGCCAGCAGTCTCTCTGCTCTGGGACCTCAGTGCCATGAAATCTGGGAAAGTCCGAGTGGCCCGCTGTCGGCCCAGCTGTGTTTTGCTTTGGGAGGCCAAATCCTGCTTGCCTTGTGGTGTCAGACATTTCCTGTGAGCATAGCCAGGTTTCCCAAGCAGCCGCTTGCCTCTCTCCTGGTGGCAACTTGGACAGGCCCTTGGTGTCCAGCTAGAGGGAGTGACATGACTCAGGGGCATTCTAGGAGCAAGAAAGGGGTACAAATGTCCAAGAGGGGGAGACACTGCAAGGGGTTGGTGACAGCCAGAGGCCCTCTTTAAGAGGGACTTAGATGGAGGCCAAAAGACTTGTGCCCCAGAAAGAAGATGAGAAGGAGGGGCCAGGAGAGTCGGAGGCAGAAGGCAGCACGCCCTATGAGAGCCAGACATGGCTAGATGTTGTCCAGCTGTGGCCTGAGCTGACTGCTCCTGAGCTCTGGGTCCAGGCTTGTTCCCCAAGTCTGGGCAGAGGGCCTTCCCATCTGGGGAACAAGAGCCGGGCAGCTGAGGAAGGGCCTTAAGAGATTGGGGGAGGTTGTGTTTACAACATCTTGAAACCTGCAGACCTGGGAAAACGGTGCTTCTCAGCTCTGCAAAGGGAAGTGAATCGCCTGGGAACTTGTTAACATGCAGCTTCTGATTCTGCAGGTCTGGGTGAGTGTCAGGCCTCAGGTGATGCTGCTGCTGCTGGTCCATATACCTCACCTGGAGTAGTGAGGGTCCTAGCCTGGGCTTTTGGACAATCCTGGGTTCCAGTCCTGGGATTTTCTTACTACTCATCGGCTGCGTGATATTAGGCAAGCATCCTGGCCACTGTGAGTCATTAGTCTCTGCCTGATAGGATTGCAGAGAGGATTATGTGAGGTCATATGGGTAGAGTACGTCAAATGGTGCCTGATTTGAGTTCGTGTTCAATACCCGTTAACCATCAGCTGGCTGGTTCTCTTTGCCTTGGGGACTTGAGTGGATAGAAGACTGTGGCAAAGAGCAGATAGAGAGCCAGGGTGCATACATGTGGCCTTGCATGTGTGTGCGTGTGAATACATGTGTTTATGTGTGTGCAGACCTACTACCAGATGCAGCAGTAGCACCGGTGGTGGCTTTGTGCCAGCTTGGTTGTTCCATAAGGACCAGTCTCATTGTCTTTATGGCAGGTGGGGTCAAAGTGAGGTTTAATGACTTTTCTCAGAATGGGAAGGACTTCCATTGGGTTTGCTCCTTAGCCTGACCTAAGTCAACCAGGACTTAGAGGTTGACCCTTGGGGACATCTCAGCCTGTTTAGTCAGTACTTGGGCGACATGGGCCTGGAAGACAGTGCTGAGCAAAGCAAATGGGATGGCGAGGAGGTGTCTGGAACATTGTGGACCCCGTGGTGGTGGCTCTCAGTGGGCTGCTTCTCCAGAAGCCAGCTCTTCTCTTTATATTCCCCCTGGATTAATTTTCTGTGGCTGAGACAGCAATTTGCCACAGTTCTCTAGTTCAAATATCTGTTACTGGTCTGACCAGGCTAAAGTTAGGGTGTCACAGAGGCTGTAGGGGAGAATCTGATTCCTGTTTTCTCAGGTCGTTAGCAGAATTCAGTTCCTTGCAGTTGTAGGTCCCCGTTCCTTCATGGTAGCAACTTCAAGCTGCCCACATTCCTTGACTTGTGGCCACCTTCCTACCTTCAAATCTAAGCAATGGCAGATGAACTCTATGTTTTGAATCCCCTCTGCTTCCTCTTTGGCTGAATCTCTCTCACAGACTCTTGTTGACTCTACTTTAAGGGCCTATGTGATTACATTGGGCCCACCTGAAAAGTCCAATTTCATTTCTCTACTTTAAGGTCAGCTGATTAGAAACCCAAATTCCATCTGCAATCTTAATTTCCTTTTGCCATTTCGTGCAACATGTCCAAAGATATAACACCAGGGGACAAAGATTGTGGGGGCCAGGCACACCCACCCACTGTAGCGCATTACAGCGCTTTCTGAAGTGTGACAGCTCCATTGTCAAGGGCTTGCCACAAGGGGGGCCCTCCATGATCTGATGTCAATTCTCACCTCTTGCTCTCCTCACTCACACTGTTGCTGCCACACAGCCGACTGGTTTTCCCCCAGATGTGTCACACATGCTTTCACCTCAGGGCCTTTGCACTTGCTGTGTCTCCCTGGAATGCTGTTAGTGTCCTAGGTCTGTCATAACAAATTACCCCAGGCTGAGTGGCTTACAACACCAGGAACGTGCTCTCTCACAGTTAAGGAGGCCAGAAGTCCGAAATCAAGGTGTGGGTGGAAGCTCAGAGGGAGAATCGGTTCCATGCCTCTCTCCTAGCATCTGATCCTTGGAGTCCCTTAGCTTATAGCTGCATCACCCTAATCTCTGCTTCTGTTGTCACAGGGTCCTGTGTGTGTGTGTGTGTGTGTGTGTGTGATGTCCTTATAAGGGCACCAGTAATTGGATTTAGGATCTACCCTAATGCAGTATAACCACCTCTAAACCTAACTAATTACATCTGCTAAGACCCTATTTCCAAATAAGGTCACATTAACAGGTTGGGGGCTGGGACTTCTACATATCTTTTTGGCAGACACAATTTAACCTACGCCAAGCACTTCCCCCAACCAACACACATAGCTTGCTTCCTCCCCTCTGGTCTTTCCTTCTCAGTGACACCTGGAGCCTCTACCAGGGGGCCTAGGCACACCATCCCGACAGAATGACAAGGGATATTCCTAGGAGATTGATGACCCAGAATCAGAAACTAGGTCCCCGGGGAGAGGGCAGCTGGGCACAGAAGGGACAAAGAGTTATGACCTCGGCTGGTGGCCTCCAGTTTGGCTATTCAATGTCTCACATGGGAAAGCGTGCTTATTCCCCCTTTACCGCTTCCAAGGTTATGACAAGGGCATAAGATGCCTTTCACTAGGGAAGCCCTTGGCTGTCCCTGACAGTCTGGCCTCAAGTCCTCCTGGCAAGGCTGCGATGGTTTAAGCAGCACTACTTTGGTGCTGTGCCACACATTCCTGGGGCCACTGCGTGGTGCCTCTCTGCAGCGTTGACTCAACCCTACTCAACCCTAAGATCCGGACTGAGTCAAGCTTTTGGACTTGGGACTCAGGAATTGATTGCTTTCCTTCCTTTTCTTGTCTTTTTTTTTTTTTTTTTTTTTTTCCCCCCTGATTTTTTAATATTTTATTTTATTTTATTTTTATTTTTTCTGATTGTTTTTATAACTCTGAGCCCCAAGCTTGCCCCCTGGAGTTTTTCTGGAATTTCACAATCCTTAGGACCTCGACTGCACTTTGAAAAGATTAGAATTAGGGGATCCAATCTTGCTTCCAGCTGGGCTACTAACTAGCGCAGTGACTGTGGGGACTTCATTCCCTTAACCTTACTGTCTCTGTAAAATGCAAAGGCTGATTCTTTCCTCACTGGGAGGTTGTGAGGAGGAACTAACACTGTGTGGGCAATTCTTCAGCAGGCCTGACAGTGGACTGCGGCATCTGCTTACACCTCCTATACGTGAGTGGGTTACTTTCAGGAGAAATTTCTCAACGAGGCCCTGCCTGGACTTCTTTTTAAGGTTTTGACCTCAGGGCTAACCCTAGCCACTGTAGACACCAGGAGCTGTGCCTCAGGTTGTAGTCTGTGGGACGGGTACCCAACAGTTGTGCGGGGCCCAGCCCGTGACCCGGAGGGAGCTGTCCCCCATTTTCCTGTCGTTTAATATTGTAAACCTCCACCTGGAGAGTCCCCGTTTGGCTCTCTTTTTATTTTCCACTTTCTAACACGACATGATGTACTAATTATGCTTTTTGCCTGTTTTTCCCCAACTACAGTATGAGCTCCTCGGGGGCAGGGATCTTTGTTTTGTTCAGCTGCAGCCCAGGCTCCCAGAGCAGCCTGACGTAGAGCAAGCTCTTAATAAGCAGCTACTGAACGAGCATCCTGCCCCAGTGTATCCCCAGCCGCTGCCTGCAGCAGAGACGGCGGTCATGGGTCCATTCCCTCTGAGCTCGCACTTGGCCCACCCCCTAGCATGCCACTCATCAGGAAGGGCCTCTCCCAATGCCCCCAACCGGTGGGTGCCCACCCACCCTGTGCCCGTTGGCCTCGGGGGTCATACTTTTCTCCTGAGAGTGACTGCAGGGCAGCCAGAGCAGGGCTTGGCAGACCCTTCAGTCTGGGGCGGGGCTGGGGCATCTCTGGGCCTTAGAAGAGTCCCATGAGCCCCTTCTCTGGGGCTGTGGGTTTGGCAGAGGGGGGCTCAGAGCACCCCTCTGGAGATACTCACGCTGGGCCTCCGGCCAGAACAAAGGAAAAGGGCGCTGCTGCCCCAGGTCTGAGGTCACGGAAGCCCTGCCGCTGCTTCTGAAAGGGCAGAGGGGCCTGTGCCTCAGTAAGGACTTCCTTCGCTGCCCGCGGGATGGCAGGCACCCTGGGCTTGCAGAGAGTTCTGGGAGTAAAGATGGGCTTTCTGCAGGGTCCCTTGGTGCTCAATCCCCGCCCACTGTGCTCATATCTGGGGGGAACTGGGTGCGTCCGAGGCACCCCATTCCCGCGGGGAGAGGGGAAGGCAGGCTGTTCTGTGCTGGACATGACAGCAGGAGACAACTGCCACCGCACAGTCTCTGTGACAGACAGTGCGCTGCGCAGCCTGTGCACCTGTATGTGGGTGCACCTGGACCCGCTTCTTCCCAAAGGGAATGTCCCCCATGTCCCCCACAAGGCACGTTGTTCCCAGGCCATCCTCTCTGGCTGGTTTTAGCTGTGGAAGCCCCTTCTAGGTTTCTCTGAAAGGAAGGTGGCCTCTGGGACTAGAGTGTTAATGTGTAAATGTGTATCTCTCTCCCCCTCCACCCCCCCCCCCCCCACACACACACACGCAGATACCTGAGAGCCATGGCACTCAGGGCCCGGGCAGGGCATAGCTGGCCGTAAGGTGCCTGTGTGAATAGCAAGAAGACATGGGCCCTGGGAAGAGGCAGCTGGGCATTCAATCTGGCCCTTAGGTCATGAGGAAGGTGAGGCCCATGTGCTCTCTGGGCAGCAGAGTCTGGAAGCCTCCTCCCTCTGCCATGCTCTGCCCAGGGCACTCCCCTCCGGGCTGGCGAAGATGCCAGGCTCAGGCTTCTGGGTGCTCAGGGGAGAAGGGGGCCCGGGCCTTCTTGCTTCCCCCCAACAAAGCAAGTGGGCAGATTCAAAGGAAGTAGTGTCTGCTTCCTGCATACTTGCCTTCTTCCCTCTCTAAGCTTGAACACGGACATCTGGCCTAGATGGCCCGGGACAGCCCCAGATCTCTGATGAAGACTGCATGACCCCCTTTGTCAGGACTCTCCCAGAGCTGAGGATTATCAGGATGCTTCCCTAGGTGAGGTACCAGAGAGGGGCTTCCTCCCAGCCCAGCCCTGACCCCAGCCCTCCACAGTCTCTGACGTAGGAGCTGTTGGCCTCCTATCCGCCCACGGCTGCAGCCAAATGATGGAGAAAGCTACAAGCCTCTTCCTCTTCTTCTTCCCCTTCCTCCTCATCACCACCCCCAGGGCTCGCTGCACTCTGCTCCGAGTTTCAGGCACTGTACTCGATGCTCCGCCCTCCTCTCTCCTCTCTTTTCCTCTCCTCCCCACACCACAGTCCCCAGCTCAGTGACATCCAGGAAATGGATGTTGCACAAATGTCTTGTGGCCAGTTATGTTGAGCCCAAGTACGGCATATGCATGGAGTGAGGGTGGGGCTCCACCTGCCGCTGGGATGGGGGCAGGCACCGAGGACCCGAGGGGCAGAAAGCCTCCCGGGGCTCACCACAGCCCTGACCTAGCCTCAGCCTACTGGGGCGCCTAGGATTGTGGCGACAGTGGTGAGTGTTTGGGCCAGGACTGCGGGGGCTAAGGTTATGGTTGAGGTGACATTCTGTTTCACAACAGGGTGGTGGTTAGGGTAACTTTGGTGTGGTGTTAGAATGAGGTTTTAGCCCGAGGGTGGTGGTTAGGGTTGGGTTAGGGTTATGTCACAGTGGAACGGAGGACTGTGGGTTTTCCAGCATGGTAGGGTTGTTATTTTAACCTATCACGTATGAGCATTATTGAGTCAGATGGCCTACTATGCGAAGCACTTAACAGGCTCCACCTAATTTAATGTTGGGAATAATACGGCATCCTGGTGAAGAGCATGGGTCATGAGTCAGACCTCAGTTTCATCTGCTTCTGTCGCTGCTTAGCTGTTTGAGACACCAGGGCATCCCCCCAAATATGTATACACACTGTAGCAGCTCATAGCTCCGTTTTGAAAACGAAGTGCATTGTCATAAACACGGCCTTTATAATTATTCCAAGCGCGTGTATACATTTTGGAAGGGCACCTTACATCTGAGTTTCTTCACCTCCCCGAGTCTCGGTACACATTGATGATGCAAATACTGGACAGAATAAAATAACATATGGGGTTGCCGTCAGAGTAAAAGAAAATACCGTGGATAAAGTGCTAAGCCACTTAACTAAGGGCTCAGTACTTGATAGCTGATACCCTTCCCATCAGGAGTTCCAGCAGGAAAGAGATGACCCCCTCAGTGGGGACAGTTTGATAGAGGGCCTATCTGTGAGGGTACAGACAGGATTAGGGGAAACAACAAAGGATGGGGTGCCCAGGGGTAGCTCTGTAGGGAAGCCCTTGCTTAACCCTCAGGTCTGAAGGGGACAGGGAGCAGGGGATACTGACACCCAGAGTGGCTCCGGCCATTGGGCCACGACAGGGCTGTGGCCTGTGGCAGAGGAACACAGCCTCCGCCTGCCCACAGTGGCCCAAAGGAGAGAGCAGGGGATCCATAGTCTGCTCCTTGCTGGGTCCCACGTGGGCCGGGGCGGGCAGGAGATCTCCAGCACACGGGCCAGGCCCCACAGTGACCTGGTGAGGAGGAGACTCCTACTGCCCCCGCCCCACAGTGAGGAACCTGAGACAGGGTGACTGCTCTGCCCAGGACTCTGGAACCCATGCCTGCAGTCCTTTTGCTAAGCAGCCCCTAGCGAGGTGAGCTGAGATAGGTGCAGACCTGCAAGCCTGGGGTGGGGGCTGCAGAGGACCGGGGCCGGCATGGCATCCGGGGTCTTTTTCAGGAAACTGTGGAATGTTGGCCAGAGGCTGGAGCAGCATTCCCCACGGCCGAGTGTATGGAGCTTGCTGGGTCATTAGAACATTAATGTATGCAATTTCCAGCATCCAGCTTGAAAAAAAATTAGTAACAACAAACATTTCAAGCTTGTGGCTGTACTCATAGCATTCGACTGACCTAATCCTCCAGGATTCTTGTTTGAAAAGAAAGAGTTAGGGAGAGATGAAACAAGGAGGAAATGGAAAGACAGTTAATACTCATTCTCAGATGCCTCAGGAATGTCTGTCCCATCCGGGGGCTTTGTGCAGACCGCGGCTGCTCAGCCAATGCCACCTCAGGGTGTGTGGTGGTGGTGGTGGTGGTGGTGGTGGTTGTGGGGAGGGTTGTGTGTGTGTGTGTGTGTGTGTGTGTGTGTGAGAGAGAGAGAGAGAGAGAGAGAGAGAGAGAGAGAGAGAGAGAGAGAGAGAGAGAGAGAGAAGGAGGTGGGGTGTGGGGGAAAAGCTGTGCTGAGAGATCATGGCTCAAAAATGACGATGGATTTTTTTCAGGTCCCGTGAATTTTCCTTTTAAGCTCAAGGTTTTCAAATATATACCAGGTTTCACCCCTGTTCACAATGTAGAGGAAGTTTCGGATGTATGTTTCCAGTAGTTTTTCCAGTTACTCAATGTCACAATCTGCCACCACTTAACTGATTTGCCACCATCAGAAAAGGAACTGTGCGTTTCCTGGGTGAAAATTACTTTTCTGAAATAAAGTGGTACCAAAGATACAGTCAGCCCTCTGTATCTGCGGGTTCCACATCTGCAGATTCAACCAACCATGAATAGAAAATACTCAGAAAAAAAAATTTACGTTGTTGATGACAGGCCTAAGAGTCAGTACTGAACATGTACGGACTTTTTTTTTTTGGTCATCATTTCCTAAACAATAAGTATAACAACCATTTACATAGCATTTACATTGTAGTAGGTATAAGTAACCTAGAGATGACTTTAAAGTATATGGGAGAATATGTGTAGATTATGTGCAAATACGACACAATATTCCACAAGGGACCTGTGCATCCATGGATTTTGGTACATCTGAGGAGCCGTCCTGTAACCAATCTCCCATGAATACGGAGGCAGGTTGTATTATGGTAACAGCAGGGGACTCTAACATGTATACTTGTTTCCACTTGTCGAGCTGAGTCAACATGTCAGCATTCCTCCTTATCCTCCCCCAATCACCAGCTCACCTGTGTGCACACATGCACACGCACATACACACACCCCACCCCTGGTGGGGGGCTAAGGAGAAAAGTTTAGGTCTTGCAAGATAATTTCCCAGAAAAGGAAAATGGTTAAATGCAAAATCATCTAATGACCATGGTTGTAAGCTTGGCTGCTTAGGACCCAGAGGGGTGTGTATGCACCCCTGTCTGTGTGTCTGTCTGCAGATGACATAGTGACTATTGCTAAATGATTTCCAATAACAAGATATGCAAACACATAGTTCTTTTGTTAGCCACATTGCTGTGGTTTTGTGTCTGTGATTCACTGTGGAAGTGAGTAGCTGTGACAGGCATTTTGTGGTGTGTTTTTTTCCTCCTAAAAAAATATTTGTGAAAGGTCTAAAATTCAAGGAAGTCCTGTGCTTAGAAAAGAAAAACCCCCATTCCTTGCAAAACGAAGACTGCAAATCAAAACCTCTGGAGCTACCACATCTCTCCTCCCAGCAGGTCACCTACGCTGCATTTTCCTCCCAGCCTCAGCCCTGACTGCCGACTAACATGTCCACCCACAGGTGCACCCAACGGATGGTGGGGGGTTGCATCAGAGGCCTCTCGAGGGAATGTGGTCTTCGGAGGAAGTGGGGGTGTCTTTCTGAGACCTCAGCCAAGCCACACTCTTGGGAAACAAATGGATTCCACATTTGGTTCTGTCTTTGAGGTTCTTGGGTCAAGGTCAGAGGGAGGAATTGTGAAATCATTTCTGTCTTACAGTTAGACAAGTCTGGCTTTGAAGGTTATTTCTAGCCCTGGCGAGGTTTTCTGTCATGGCCGAGGGTGAGCCTCAGGGTGGGGGATGTCAGCCCCAAAGGCGCTTGGTCCCTGTGAGGGGTACCAAAAGGCCGTGCGCTGGGAACTCAAGGGTTCAGGAGGTGGGCATCTCATGCCAGTTTGGTGGTAGTGAGATGCCCATATACCAAGCTCTCCCTGGCTTTGGGACGTGATCCTAGCTCTATCCCCTCAGCCTCAAGGCCTCTCCTCTCCTTCCTCCTCCTTCTCTGACCTCCTAGAACACTTGTTATGTGTCCATAGGCCCCGACTGGTGTTTTCATTCCGTTCCATGGCTTCAGCCCTCCCGCCTCTTTGTCTGATCAAGTGGGGAGTCATCGCCATTTATCGTGTGCCTCTTTGTAACTCACTTGGTGATGAGGCTCAGAGGGGCTTCTGGACCCTTGTAAGACCGAGGCACCCCTGCTTCAGGACTGCTCTGAGGCGGGGATCAGGCCCCAGGCCAGGCCTCAGTGCCCACCCTCCCTGAGAGTCCCCCAGACGTGCACCGTTCCTGCCCACCTCTGCCTTATTCACTGCAAGGAAACAGGGGTGCTGTGTTCCCCCCTGAGCAGCAGGATGTGGTCCAGGCAGGAGACACTCCCCAGGGTCCCACCCCTCCCCACCTGCCCGGAGCATCCCCTGGGACCTGTGTGCAGGAGCTAAAACCTCAGACCTGGGTGTGGCTGCAGGAGGAGCTGGATCTCCGAGCAGGGGGATGTGACTCACAGGCGGCCGGGCCGGGTGGGGCCTTGGCTGACCCGTGAGGCCAGGGGGATTGGAGGAGTGGACACAGGGGGATCAGTGCTGGGGAGGTCTGGAGACACTCAGGGGAGGTCTGAGACACTCGGGGGAGGCTGGCTCCGGCCCTTCCAGGCGGGTGCCAGGGAGTGATGGTGCTGGTGTTGATGCTGTTGCATCAGCGTGTCCGGCAGCAGGCGGGGTGGGTCCACTGAGCATCCACCCCACCCGTCTCTCAGAAGCTGTCTGTCTGCAGCCCTGCCCCAAGCAAGTCTGTCTGTGGCTTTCTCTGGGGGACACAGGGACACAGGCCCCTGATTCCAGGGCCTGGGGCTCCAGCCGCTCCGGGGCCGCCC
Source organism: Pipistrellus kuhlii (assembly GCF_014108245.1). NCBI lineage: Eukaryota > Metazoa > Chordata > Mammalia > Chiroptera > Vespertilionidae > Pipistrellus > Pipistrellus kuhlii. The sequence continues at coordinate 12,082,548 of NW_023425404.1, forward strand.
TGTCGCTGTCAGCTCTGGCTCGTTGGAAGACGTGCCTCACACTGGGCTGGACCCTGCTCCCTGTGACACGGCGCTGGGCCTGTCCTCGGGAACCCGGTCTCTTTCCTGCCACAGCCCCGCTGACCTCTGCGGGCAGACAGTGTGGTGTGGGGGCCGGACAGCGAGGTGGGGAGGGTGCTGGTTCCCCCGGAGTGGGACGGCAGGGAACCCAAGCGCCTGGGTATGAGTGAAGCTTTCTAGGCACCCAGCATGCAGTGAGGGCAGTCAGGGGAGCCTTCTGGCCCTATTGTTATAGGCCGAGGTAGACTTCTGGGGTTCAAACCCCAGCTCCTCCATTTTCTCTACTGTGCTGTCCAGTTGATGGCTATTTAAATTTAATTTAATGTTAAACTCAGTTGCTCAGTCACATAAGCTGCACTTCCAAGTACCCAAAAGTCACACGTGGCCCAGCCAGTGTGGCTCAGTGTTTGAGCATCAACCTATGAACCAGAAGGTCACTGTTCAATTCCTTGTCCGGGCACAGGCCCTGGTTGCAGGCTTGATCCCTAGTGTGGGGCCTGCAGGAGGCAGCCGATCAATGATTCTCATCATTGATGTTTCTATCTCTTTCTCCCTTGCCCTTCCTCTCTGAAATCAATAAAACAATCCTATATAATAAAACACCAATATGCAAATCAACCAAATGGTGGAACAACCGATCGTTATGACTTGCACTGACCACCAGGGGGCAGACGTTCAATGCAGGAGCTGCCCTCTGGTGGTCAGTGCATTCCCACAGGGGGAGCGCTGCTCAGCCAGAAGCATGGCTGATGAGCACAGCGGCAGTGGCGGGAGCCTTTCCTGCCTCTGCTACAGGCCACCAGTAAGGAGTAAGGGGTCCCGGACTGCAAGAGCCCCGGACTGTGAGAGGGATGTCTGGCTGCCAGCTTAGGCCCGATCCCTTGGGCCTAAGCCGGCAGCCAGACATCCCCCAAGGGGTCCCAGACTGTGAGAGAGTACAGGCCAGGCTGAGGGACCACCCCCTAGTGCACAAATCTCATGCACCAGGCCTCAAATATATATATTAAGTCACAAGCAGCTAGTGGTTAGCAGATTGGATGCCACAGGCTAGTGAGCATTTCATCAATACAGAAAGTCCCACTGGAGTGTAGATCTCGGTACATGACCTTGGACAAGTTCCTTAACCTCTCTGTGACTCAGTTTCTCTTATGAAAAGTGGGGTTAATAACAGTCCCAAGCCCCTAAGGTGGTGTGAAGATTAGATAAAATAAGGCATATAACATATAACACACAGCACAGAATTAGTGCTCAGCAAAAGGCCATTATTGTTGTCTAGGACAAGTGGGGCAGGGTTCAAGTCCTCCCCTCCCCACAGGGAACCCACCAAGCTGGTACCTGTGATCCCCAGAGGCTGGAGAGTGATGGCTGCAGCTGGGTCTCACCTGCTCAGCCCTCAAGCTCTGCCTCACCCAGAACCAGCAGGCTCCTGGCTCTGTGCCAAGGCCACAGTGTCTCTCCCCCCTCCCCCTCCCCCTCCCCCTTCCTCCCCACCCAGCCTGGGTGCCCACTTGTTCCCTGCTGGGACAGGGCAGGGCTGGGGCAGGGTCTGGGGCAGGATGTGTGGCCTGGGGGTTTGGCACTGACTGTGGCCTGGGAGTGAGGCCTGCCTGGCCAGCCAGGAGGACAGGCCTTCTCTTGCCAGTGCCCAGATTCTCAGGGGAGACTGTGCTACCGGGAAGGCACCAGGACATGTTTGCCAGCTCTGTCCCTTCAGCCAGAAGCTCTCTTCCTGTTCCCCTCCTCCTTCTCTGCCCCCCTCCTTCCTCTCTGCCTGCTCCTTCTCAGCACCTTCACAGCCTCTTGCTCTGCCTGCCCCATTAGTGTGGGGGCCCCCAGGACTCTCCCCCCCTTCTTTACTCTCTCTACTCCTATATTTCTCAGTGTTTAGGTGTCAGAGCACCTGGAAGTCATAAGCAATACCATAAACGATCAGTGTAATTAATTCCACCATCAGAGCTGGGAACCGTTTTATTAGCAGAAACTATGACGATCGTCTGTATGTGCAAAAGAAAAGACCTGGCTGAGGGCACACTCGAGTAGAATAAGCTGTCAAGTGCAGTGCGGTGGGCTGTTGCCACGTGTTCCACTGATATTCACTTATGGCTTGTTCGTGTGTTTTATCGCGTGCTGGCGGACAAGCGGTAGCAAGTACCAAAGGTCAGAAACGGATGAATGGGAACGTAACTCAGAACGGAGACCAGTCCGCTCATTGACATGGTTCTCCCTGGAAATCGGGACGTGTTCGCAGAATCACTGCCTCAGTCCAACAGTGGAAGGAACCCTGAAGCGTGGTTTGTTCTGCGCACTTTCCCTGAATGATGTCACTCCTTTTCGCTGTAACCACCTCCTCTGCACTTGACTCTCCTGCCCCGCCAGCCCCATCTCTCTCCTGAGTGGCTCTTCCTGGGTGTTCCCATCTGCAGATCCATCTTGAGACGCTCGATACGCATCATGTCCAAAATGGAGCCATTTCTTGGATCTCTTACATTGGGATCTTGGCTCCTGGCCTCCCCTTCTCCTCCCTCCCTGCCCCCACATCTGCCCATTTGTCTAAGCCACAGCTGGGAATTCTCTAGGACTTAAATATCCTTTGAATCTATGCTTTCCTCTGGGTACCACCCTTGGTCCTTGTAGCCTAGACCAGAGCCTTCAGTCCTCCCTAATCTGATCCACCCACCACCAGGTAATCTTTCCCCAGAGTAATGATCATTTTAAAAGGCCCATCCTATCGTGTCCTAGACCTTCTTAAAGACCACGAATATTTCACAGCTAATAGGTGGCTTCCAGTGTGCCCCCCACCCCTTTGCCGGGATGCCAGTACCTTTGCCAAGCCTCCATTGATGCAGACAGAGTAAGAGGGTCTTTGCCATCCCTGGACCTCGGCGCCTAGCATGTGAAGGCACGTAGTGGGTGCTTCTTGAATGAGTGAAAGAGGCTGGGCTGCTGTCCAGGGACCCCTCCCCCTCCCACCCATCCAGGACAGCCCAGGCACCCCTCCCCCACATGTCAGGCCCTGCCCCATATGTACCAGACTTAGTCTTCTTAACTCCTCAAAGTCCTCATCTGTAAACCAGTGATAAAGAAATCACAAGTGCTGGCGTGGCTTAAGGATGAACTTACCTGGTTTGGTCGCCTCACTCTGTACCTGGGAGTTCTGCAACCTTCAGCAAGGCATAGAAAATCCCTCCCCTGTCTTCTTAACTGTGAAATGGGGATAACGCGTAACTCGTAGGGATGTGGAGAGACCCACATGAGATGATGCATGCATTGTTGGCATAGAGGCTGGCACCAAGGCTGGCGCAGAGAGAGTATTCATTACACTGTAACACTAGCTCACTCCCCACCCACCCACTTCCCACTGTTACTACTTCCCAGGGCATCTTTCCAAAGTTGCCCGATGAAGATGCAAATAAATGCAACAGGTGTCCTTATTTTCTCTATTTTTACCCCAAAGTTTACATGTCCCACATGGGGAGTCAGCAGATTTTTCTCCACACAAGGCCAGCTCGTAAATATTTTAGGCTTTGAACAGCAGATGGTTTCTGCGATTCCTCCACTCTGCCATCACCGAGGGAAAGCGGCCTCTGACAATGAGTGCGGCTGTGTTCCAATTAACTTTATTTATGGAAACTGAAGTGTGATTTTCATATCACTTTCTCATGTCATGAAATATCCTTCTTCTTCTTCTTTTGAATTTTTTTCAACCATTTAAAAATGTACAAAGATGACAAGTTGTTTCACTGTCTGTGCAAGCACAGTGAGAGAGCCGGATCTGGGGCTGTTCTTCCACTTCTCAGTGCATCTCGGACACCTTCCCTACAGTGTCCAGGGGCTGCTTCTTTCTGTTTTGAGGGCGGATGACTCCATCCTGTGGAGGTGGCCTAGTTTGTTCGACCAATCCCCTAGGGCAGGGCCCTTAAGTTGTTCCTATTCTTTACAAAATATTGTTATTACAGAGTAGCGCTGTTATGAATAATCTCGCCCATCCACCATTTTTGACATTTGCAAGTGTCTTAGGTCAGATTCCCCTGAAGGTGCAGCTGGGAAATGGATTCTAGTGATTTACTGGGGGAGAGCGAAGGGAGGGAGGGAAGCAGAGTGGATAGGTGGAAATATCACATGATCTCACTCATATGTGGAATCTAATGAACAAAATAAACAGATGAACAAACTAGATCCAGAGACATAGAAGCATGGAACAGTCTGTCAAATCTCAGAGGGAAGGCATGGATGAGTGGGTGGGAAGAGATTAACTAAAGAATTTATATGCATATATGGACACAGACAATATGTGGTGAAGGCCTGGGGCAGGCCTCAGGTGTGGGCTAGAAAGGATCAATGGGTGGGGAAAAGGGGATATCTGAAATACTTTCAACAATAAAGTTAAATAAAAAAAGAAAGAAAAGAATGGGCAGGTGGGAAGAACAAAGTGAGAACTGGTCCTGGAGAAATCAAGCCAAGACCTGATTAAGGGTGGAACGAGCAGAGTGGTCCCACCTTGAGGCAAGGGGGTGGGGCTTTTGAGCTTCTGGTTCAACAGTCATTGGCTTAGTGGTCATGATAGTGGGCAGAGCCTGTCAAGTGGCTGCCATCAGCCCAGAGCAGGACTCAGAAGCAGCCAATGGGGACCTGGGCTGGGCACCTGCAGCACCCACCACAGCAGGTTTATCTGCAGCACAGTCTCAGAGGTGTGACTGAAGGGGCAAAGCATAGATGCACTGTGCTGTGGGTAGACTTTGCCAAATTGCTGTCCATAGAGCTGTATCAATTTACATCCTTCCCAACAACATCCGAGGGTGCCTGTTTTGGCATAATCTATGATCTCATCAAATTAGTTTATTATTAAACTTTTGGATTTTTGCTAATCTGATGGATTACAGAATGTCATCTCAGAGCAGTTTCCATTTGCACATCTCTTAGAATGAGAAAGATTGAGCAATTTTCATGTGTTTAGGAAAACTTGTATTTTTTTCCTGTGAGCTGTTCCTATTCTTTTGCTGATTTTTCCTTTCGGGTTATTGGTCTGTCTTTTTTCTTTCTAAAAGCTCTTTATATTTTATGGAAATTGGTCATTTCCTATACATGAGTTGTGCATATTTTTCTCATTTTGTCGTTTTACTTTGTTGAATGTGGTTTTGGCCAAGCCTAGGGTTTTGATCATAGGGTTGTTTGGACAGGTAGATTATATATTATGTAAAGCACATAGCATGCACAGGCCACTGCCTGATAGGCTGCATGGATGTTATCTCCCTCCCCTCTTCTCTCCTCAGTTCTGTGCTTTATCTAACTGTGTTCATTATCCTTCCTTAAATATGACCCATGCCTCCATCCATTTTCTTATGTCTTGCTCCTCATTTTTTACTGTAAAATTCCTAACCATCTCTTGAATGGGTAGTTCAGACGTCAATCTTTCTTACATCTGAATTCCTACACCTCTGTTAGCCATCCTAATCCATCATGGATCCTCATTATTTTCACACATTTGCCATGCTTTCCCCAAGCTTCAGTTGTCTTACCTAAAAAATAGAGATTTATTTTTATTACGAAAGAATGCATGTTTTCTATTAAAAAAATTAAAATATATATATTATTGATTTTTTTACAGAGAGGAAGGGAGAGAGATAGAGAGCCAGAAACGTTGATGAGAGAGAAACATCCACCAGCTGCCTCCTGCACACCCCCCACCGGGGATGTGCCCGCAACCAACATGCATGCCCTTGACCGAAATCGAACCCGGGACCTTTCAGTCCGTAGACCGACGCTCTACCACTGAGTCAAACCAGTTTCGGCCCTATAAAAATTTTTACTGAAAAAATTCCACAGATGTAGAAAAATATAACATTTAGAACAGTAGTTAGACATACACAGGCACCCGCATTCCCCAGAGGCAGCCACTGTTCAAAAGTCCTTCCAGACCTTTCCAATGGCGGATTGGGGTGGGAGGGAAGAGAGAAGTGTTCTTAAAACACAAAACTGGAAGCATACTATCCACTTTGTTCTGCAACTTCCTTTTTTTTTATTCAATGAAATAACATTAATAAGATGATGCATAGAATCAGTGCTCAATGAATGGTAGCTGTAACTGTCCTACTCACCTTGCAGTGATGTTTTATTTTTTAATTTCTTTTTAATTTATTTTTTATTAAATTATTATCTGTGTACATATTTTAACATTGTCCCCCCTCATCCCCCCCCCCCCCGCCCTGTACATACCTTTGCAGTGATGTTTTAAATGTCCTTTTGGCAGCAGAGTACTTACCAAGCAAAATCATATATGAACGCCCATTTGTAAATGAGATAGGGTGGAGGGTGAAGTGGTGGGGGGAGGGCACAGAGCCCCTTACCCACTTGTTTCCCCATTGCCATTTGAACACCTGAGAGTGTAGGGCAGGGTGTAGGCAGATCACATTTAACTAAGGGACATCATTATGGGGATGTACTGTCCAGACAAGCTGGTGGTTACCCTGCTGGTCTTCAGCTGGCCCTTAAGGGATTTGAGCTCAGGAATCTTGGGGCCATTAGCGTGGGATTCCAATGAGAGAAACTAGTGACAGCATGCTAAGTGAAAAATCTACAGGTGATGACGAAAGTTTAAGAACATATATTTGAGCAAAGGTTGAAAGGAAATATGCAAAATTATTTGCTCTTTTGGGGTGGGGTGATGAATTCATTTTCTTTTCTCCTTGAATTTTGCTGTTATATTATTTTTTGCAACAGAATAAATGAAAGGGATAGTCTAAGTTCTGCTCCTGAATCAATCTGTGAATGTGTATATGTTGGGCACCTATGCCACAGTGAGCTGGAAAGGTTGCATTAAGAAGTAGCAGAAGGCTAGTGTGGCTTAGCGGTTGATCATCAACCTATAAGCCAAGAGGTCACAGTTTGATTCTACGTCAAGTATTCATACCTCCCTTGCAGGTTCCCAACCCTAGTGAGAGTTCATGCGGGAGTCCAATTGATGTGTCTCTCTCACATCAATGTTTCTCTCTCTATTTCTCCCCCTCCTCCTTCCCTTTCACTCTCTCTAGAAATCAATGGAAGAAATATCCTCAGGTGAGAATTTAAAAACAAAACAAAACAAGGGTGAAAAAAAATGGCAGAGGGCCTGGCCAGGTGGCTCAGTTGGTTGGAGTATTGTTCCATACATCAATCCTTGGTCAGGTCATGTAAGGGAGGCAACCAATCGATGTTCTCATGTCATCAATATTTCTCTCTCTCTCTCTCTCTCTCTCTCTCTCTCTCTCTCTCTAAATATATCCTTGGTGAGGATAAAGAAAAGAAGAAGTGGCAGTGGGTAGACACAGGACTTGTTTTGGAGGCAGGGGCTGGTCCATAGCGTCTCAAAGACTCAGAATATTAGAGCTACATGGGACCAGTCTAACACCTTCATTTTACAGCCAAGGGAACTGAGACACAGAGGGGTGAAGTGACTTGCCCAGAATACCCAGCCAGAGCCTGGTATTCCACATATGGGTAGGCACCCCCACTGACCTAGCTGGCTGGCCCTAGCACAGTCCTCTGCCAGGGCACCTTCATTTTCTTGGCAGCCAAAGAGAGAGAGCAGTCTTCTGGTGCAGGTGGGGGCGGGCATCCTGAGCAGGGATTGCTCAGCGACATCGCTCTCCAATACAAAAACCCCACATGCCTCGGTTGTCTCCACAGGAGCCCGAGTGAGCTCAGCCAGACCCGCCCCTCCCAGCAGCGCGTGGGGCTGTCCCGGACCGTCAGGCTTTACCCGGCCACCGCAGCCAATGGCCAGCTGACTTCCAACGCCCTGCCCGCGGGACCAGGCCTTGAGCGGAGGGATGGTGCCCAGCAGGCAGCATATCTGGACCACCTGTCACCGCCCTGGGGTAAGGATGCCCTGTCTTGGGGCCCTAGAAGAGCAGGGCTCCTAAAGCTTTGGTTTTCGTCTCCCCATCGTGCTTCTCTCCTCCACTCTACCTCATGGGCTGAGTTGTCACCTGTCCCTGGTCCTCTCAGCCAGTCAACAAGCAATTGTCCGGTGCCAGGCCCAGGGGTCCCAAACCAGCTGATTGGGGCTTCGTCCCTTTGAGACCCTTAGACGTGGATTGCTCCATCTCTGCTCCATCTGTCACCTGTCCTGCTTTCACTTCCTTCATGTCCAGCTATGAACCTCACCTCCCTGGCCCTCGCCCTTCCAACTCATTCTTCCTATAAACCTCCTGGACCAGCCCAACCAGTTGCTTCCTTAGCGCCTATAACTGGTCCTCTGCTTTCCAGAGGAGAGACCACCGGTGGTCCCTGTGGATTCACGCCTCTGCACATGATTGGCCACCGCCCAGCAGTCCTCCCCTGTGTCCCTGGACGCTCTCTCCCAGTCCCCAGAGCAGCCACTCCAGCTGCTCCCACTCTCCCCGGTCACAACCCTCAGGCACATGGACATGCCTGCACCGCCGTGAGCTCCTGCCTTCCTCCCTTCCTGCCCCGCCACAAGCACAGTGCCCCCTTCCCCTCCGCCCCTGACCATGCTGATTTCATTTTTTTGTTCCATTTTGAAAGTTGAGGTATAATTCACAACATTTTAAAGTGTACACGTCAGTGGTTTTCAGGATATTCACAATCTGACACAACTGCCACTGTTAAACCTGTTAACCGAGCGGGACCTATAAATACGTCAAATGTAAACAATATTGGGAATGGGTAGGACGTATGAATATGTCCTTGAAATATATGTTGCGCCCCGAGAGGGATTGTATATATTTTTTGTAATCTTTTTTTTTTTTTAATATTTTATTGATTTTTTTACAGAGAGGAAGGAAAGGGGAGGGATAGAGAGTTAGAAATATCGATGAGATGAGAGAGAAACATCGATCAGCTGCCTCTTGCACACCCCCCACTGGGGATGTGCCAGCAACCAAGGTACATGCCCTTGACCGGAATTGAACCCGGGACCTTTAGGTCCGAAGGCTGATGCTCTATCCACTGAGCCAAACCGGTTTCGGCTATTTTTTGTAATCTTTATCATTGTTTGTAAAATTTATAATTTTTTAATTCGACGTGTCCATTTTTTTGTCAGTATTCTTATCTATTTTTTTTGTAATTTTGTATTTTCCTTTGTGCTTTATATATATAAATAAATGAAAAAATATATATATTTCATTTATTTTCATTAAGTATAAATAAAAAATAATAATATGAAATTACGTCCTCCGGGCGTGACGTACTGACACGTCCTAGTGAAAGAGTACGCGCCCGTTACAGGTTGCGTCATTGAAAAGGGAACTCCCCAGTTAACAGGTTAACTAATTCTAGAACATTGTCATCACTCTAAAAAAACAACAACAACAAAAAAAACAACCACCTCAAATCCCTCATAGGCATTAAGCAGTCACTCTCCATTTCCCCCATCTCCCTAGCTCATGGCCCTACTGATCTACTTTTTGTCTCTAGAGATTTGCACGTCCTGGACATTTCATATGAATGGAATTATACAAAATGTGGCCTTTTATGGCTGCCTCTTTCAGTTAGTATGATGTTTTCAAGATGACCCCCTTTCTTGTCATCTTGAAAAGCGGGATGTCCCTCTACTTGTCGAAGGCACACACATACCTCCTTTCTTTTGTTGTTTTGTTTTTAAAACCTTTATTGCTGAAAGTATTACATATGTCTCCCCCCCCCCCCATTGACCTTTTCTAGCCTTCCATCCTATTGTCTGTGTCCGTGGTTCACACTTCCTTTCTTTTCCTTTTTTTTCTTTCTTTCTTTTTTTTTTTTTTTTTTAATATTTTATTGATTTTTTAAAGAGAGGAAGGGAGAGAGATAGAGAGCTAGAAACGTCAATGAGAGAGAAACATTGACCAGCTGCCTGCAACCAACGTACATGCCCCTGACCGGAATCGAACCTGGGACCTTTCAGTCGCAGACCGACGCTCTACCACTGAGCCAAACCGGTTTCGGCGACACCTCCTTTCTTGATTGCTCTGGAAAGCTAGGCCTCACAGGTCCTCCCCTTGGCCCCTCTGTCCTCCCCTCCAACCTGCACCTCTCCTAGCCTGTACCTTTCCCGGCAGCTTCTAGCAGGTACACACAGACTTATTTCTCCCCTTTTCTCTGGCTTTCTCTCCCTCCTCTCCCGTTAGCCAAGCTTCTTGACTGGGTGACCGCACACACTTTCACACTCTCCCTCATCCACCCCTCTGCCTCACCGCTTCCTTCTCTGGGCTCCCCACACCACAGGAACACCCCTCCTTAGAACGTCAGTCCACTGCTACGGCCCCTAAGTGAAGCAACCTCAGCTCACACCGCTGTGTGCTTCCCTCCCTGGTCACCTGCCTCCGCTCCACCTGCACACCAGCTGGGCAGACATTCGCCCCCTCATTTCCTCTTTGATCCCTTACCGGACTCTTCAGGGACTTCCTACTACCCACCAAATAAAGCACCCATCCTTGTTCTGACAACCAGTCTCCTCCCACCCCAAACCTGCCTCCAATCGTTCTTTCGGGCTTTATCTTCCTCCACTTCTGGAACTCGCTGCACTCCGGCAGGTCTGAGCTACATTCTTACAACCCAACCTTCTCCCAGCCTGTTTCCTTACCTGTGAAGTATTAGCTTGGATGTAGGAACACTGCCAATCTTCAACCATCCTAACCTGCAAAAGTGGCATCTTCTAATGGTTCAACCTAAAATAAGACTCAAGAACGTCTAGAGTAAAGTGCATAAAACATGAGCTCATTGACTGCACATGGACGTCCCTCAGTCAATGCTTGTCTGGGAACAATGGGGCCTTGTCTCCTGTGGGTGCTTAGCAAATGCCCATGGGATGGACTCACCCCTGGTCCCCGGGCCTGTCCAACCAGCCTCTGGAGGTCACAGCTGTGCCTCTCAGCCCTGCCCCCTGGACCCAAGCCCTCTCTCTTCAGGGCTGAACCTCACGGAGAAAATCAAGAAGATCAAGATCATCTTCACTCCTACCATCTGCAAGCAGACCTGTGCCTATGGGCACTGTGCCAACAGCTGTGAGCGTGGCGACACCACCACCCTGTACAGCCAGGGCGGCCACGGGCATGACCCCAAGTCTGGCTTCCGCATCTGTGAGTCCCTTCTGCCCTCAGACGGCAGTTCCCGGCTGGCCCTGTCCCCCAGGTTATTGGGGGGTCGAGGAAAGGCATGACAGGGCCCTTTAAAAAGCCAGGGGCTGGTTCTTATCTCCCCTTCTTCACACACACACACACACACACACACACACACACCCTCGGGGCCTCCTGGAAAGTCCCTGCATTTCAGGCGACGACACCCATGCAGATTTGGAGCGCTACTGCGCCCTGCTTCGTTGTCACCCACCGTGACATGGGGGTGTGGGTGGGTCGGTGGGGGGTGCTGCTATGTTCTTCCACCGCCGGTCACTTTGAGGTCCACGTTGTAGATTTCTGCCAGATCCCCTGCCTGAACGGAGGCCGCTGCATGGGCAGGGACGAGTGCTGGTGCCCCTCCAACTCCACCGGCAAGTTCTGTCACTTGCCCGCCCCGAGGCTGGACAGGGAGCTTGGGGAGAGGGGCTCCCGCCACCGGGCGCTGCCCGAGGGCCCCTTGAGGCAGTCCACCTTCACATTGCCGCTCTCCAACCAGCTGGGTGAGTGCAGGGCTGGGGCGTCGGGCTGGGCGCCCTGGGTTGCCCCGAGGGTGGGAGTGGGCATGGTGGTGGAGGGGACCTGCCTCCAGGCCTTTCTTCACAGTCAGACCTCCCTCCTTCTCCTCCTCTGCCCTCGGGCCTCCGTTGTATTCCCTACACTGCTCTTTGTTCTCCCATCCGAATTCAGCAATGTATTCAATATTTGCCCTTGCCGCATACGAGTGCTATGCATGAATCAAAAGAGTATGAGGTTAAGGTCCTGCCTTCCAGGAACCTGGACAACAGAGGAGGATGGGCAGGAAAGAGATAGCTTTATAGAACACTTCATTTCCCCTGCCTCCCATGACTAGGTGCCAAATTAAAGGTACAAAAGTAGGTGAGGTCAGGGCATAGAGAGCCCCCTAAGCCCAGGGGGTTCAGGGAAGGCTGCATGGAGGAGGTAGACTTTGGTTAGGCCTTAAAACAATGGCACCTTTGGTTACGCAGAGAGGAGGGGAGGGGTCCCTCTGGGGAGGGACTGGCATGATCAGAGACCACGCAGGCTCAGTGCACTGGACCTCAGGGGTGCAGGAAGGTAGCTTAGACGTTGATAACGAAGGTCCTTCATTGAAAGGCAAGTCGTGAAGGAGCTTGTCCTTCATCCTGTCCCCCTCACCAGGGAATTGTGCTGAAGTTTGGGTAGAGGTTGAAGAAATGAGGGAGGATTGGGGGCCACTCACGGCCAGTGGCCCGCCGGGTCACTCTTCAGAGGGTGGGGCCCTGTTTCCCCCATGCTGACCCCAGCCCCTGTGCCCAGCCTCCGTGAACCCCTCCTTGGTGAAGGTGCACATCCACCACCCGCCCGAGGCCTCCGTGCAGGTGCACCAGGTGGCGCGGGTGCGGGGCGAGGCCGAGCAGGCCCCGGAGGAGAACAGCGTGGAGACCAGACCTGGGCCCCGGCTCCCCGCCAGCCCTGGCCACGGCCCCTGGGACAGCAACAGCATCCCCGCGCGGCACGGAGAGGCCCCTCGGCCGCTGCCCCCGGCGGCACCCAGGCCGCAGGGGCTGCTGGGCCGGTGTTACCTGAGCAGTGCGAACGGCCAGGTGAGAAAGCGCTGGAAGCTTCCAGAACAGGGATTGCCCCCGCCCACACTCTGCTCCTTCTCCTTCTCTGTCCCCCTCATTCTTATGGAACGTAAGTGTCTAGACTCTAGAGCACATGTGTCAAACACAAGGCCCGCGGGCCAAATCTGTCCCGCCAGGCCTTGCAATGTGGCCCGCACCGCGCTGTCATCACTGCACTCCGCTGCGTTTCCATCACAATGACAGTTTATGACTGTTCAGTAAACCATTCGGCCCGCGATTTAGGCTGGATTTTAGATTTTGGTCCCTTCTCTGATTGAGTTCGACACCCCTACTCTAGAGTCTCCCGTCCCCCAGGAGAGAAAACTAGGCCTGTGATTGCTGAGTGCAGACAGGCCTGCCTCCTTCCTGGGCTCCACCAGGCACCTGTCAGTGCACGCAGAGCAGGGCACCAGGGTCCTCGGCCCCGGTGAATCCTGGGTTCGCCGGGAGCTGAGTCCAGGGGCCCCTGGTGCAAGGACAGTGGGGCCCTTAAATCTGGCGAGAGTTTGGTATTCAGCTGAGAGTAGGGTCATAGGAATTAGCAAATGCAGGTTAAGCCCCAAAGCCTCGGGGGTACAATGATGAGAGTCACCTCGCACCCATCAGGAAGCAACCACAGTCAGTGACGGAAAATCCGATGAGCTTTTCTGAGCTCAGGCACCTGAGTACAGAAGCTAAGCCAGACCCAGGATGGTTTTTCTGGGGGTTTGGTGTTTCCAGAAATACCTCCTGACTTGAGGGGACTGGAGGAAGTCGCCTGTAACCAAGGGATAGGGACTCTGAGTCCCCAGACCCGCCCTGGCCCCTCAGCTGGTGGTGTCCCTGAGCCTGGGCTATCCCCATGGGGTTGGCACTGTGGGTGTTCATGGAGTTGGCACAGAGGAAAGTTCATTCTTTGGGGTCCCCCATCGAAGGGCTGAGGCATGTAGGAAGCAGTTTGCCTGGAGTTAGTCCCACCCCTCAAGTTTTGGGTCTGCTGAGTGGACTGCAGGGTTGTCAGCTTCCTTCTGGAACATCAGCTGACTCTTTCCTATCCCCTCCCTGGGGTGGGGGTATCCTCTGGCAAGGTGTTGGGGGAGGGAGCACGTGTCTCGGGCTCCCCGGGGCCATCTCTGTGCACAGCAGGGCCGGGAAGCAGTGACACATGCCAATGGCCTTTTTTCCAGTGTGCCAACCCCCTGCTGGAGCTGACTACCCAAGAAGACTGCTGTGGCAGTGTGGGGGCCTTCTGGGGGGTGACCTTGTGTGCCCCCTGCCCGCCCAGACCAGGTGAGTGCTGGGTGCCAGGGCCCAGGGTTGTGTGGGAAGCTCTCCCAGGGCCTGGCCTCTGCTTTACCTGCCTCCCATCTCCTACCGGGTCTAGGGGGCCAGGCAGGTAGCAAACACTGATAGACGGGGCGGCCTTCCCACATCTGCTTCGGGGCTGCCTCTGGCTGATGGCAGAGGCTGCTGAGGTCTCAGCCTGGCCTGCCTGCTCCATCTGAGTTCCTGGGAAGGTCCCTCCCTCTTGCCAGCATTCTTGCTTGTGTTTTAGGGATCCCATCCCATGCACCCCTTTCCATATAGCCCCTGCCCAGGTACGGGGGGCCCCAGGGTCTTGATTTGGTGACTTGGTGTCTCCTTTGCTCTCTCCCCGGAGGGGCCTCCAGACCTGCTCCTTGCCTCCTGTTTCCTGCCTCCAGTCTTTGAATCCAAAATTGGGTGTGTGTCCCAGAATGTTCTCAGCCTTGGGTACGGAAAACCCAGTTCCCTGCCCTCTTTTGGATAGTGGAAAAACCCAACATGTTTTTATTCATTTATTCATTCATTCACTCACTCAGCAAATACCTGCTGGGTACCTCCGTGTGTGCCAAGCTCTGAGAATTCAGGAGTGAGCACAACGCTGCTCTCATGGGCACTGCTCTTGCAGGCAGGACGCTGTGTCAAGGTGCCTGTTCCTTGAGTAGGGCTTCTGCCCGCACAGCCTGTCTGCCCCTCCAGGCCTCACTCCCAGGCCCAGGCCTGCCATGTATTTCTTGGGCCTGTCAGCAGTCGACTCAGTGAGTTGGCTTTGTCGGGGGGCTGGACTGGAGCCCAAAGGTGGGAGGGGCAGGGCTGCTCTTAACTTCAGACCTGGCTTTGGAGCAGGGACCGTGTTTTCCTAACTAAAAATAAGTGTGACGGTCTCGCCGGGTAATACACTTGTTGGTGAAGCACCAAAAGGTTGTATGAAGCTCCCAGGCTTGAACGTAGCTGGTGTCAGTCCCAGCTCTGCCTGCTGACTGGCCTCTCTCCGCTCTGTCTCTGCTCTGCAAAGGCAGTGCCAACCTCGCAGGGCTGCCCCGGAGAGTACAGGAGATGATGCATGTGCCTAGTGTTAGGTCCATAAATGGTAGCTGTTAATAGTGTTATTAGAAAGATCTCTCCAAAAAGGGAAAGGGGAATGGACCCACTGCTTCAGGAGGAAGAGCTCCGTCAGGCTGCTCAGCACCGCCCCCTGCAGGCCAAAGATGTTTGTGCCACTTTTCTTTTTTCCTTCGTTTTCCTTTTTCCTTCTGGTCCAGCTAGCGGACCCTTGAGATTCCCATATCCCACATTCCACTCAGCCAACGATCAGTAAGTTTAAAGTGGCCCCAGTGGACAGACCGTGGAGAACCCCACAAAAGCAGTGCCCATTGCTTCCTGTCTCCAAGCCTGCAGCCTAGTGGGGGAGGGGAGGAGGGAGGGCGAAGACAGGTAATGGGCATCAGAAAGAGGAAGATAATGCTAGTCAGAGACTAGACAGTGCCAGGTGCAGTGGGGACAGACAGCAGATCCAGAGACTGTTACGTTCTGCAGCACCTCCGTGCAAATCAGAGAAAGGTCCGCCTTCCACTGGTCCAGTCTGTATAAACATACAGATCTAGGATGCCAATGTTCCCCTTAACGAGGTGCTTTATGCAGGGCACAGCCCGCACACCTCTACACTGTGGGTAGGCAGTCCTAGCTCAAACTGGTGAGTCCGGGGAAGCTTCTTAGAGGAGGTGACATTCAGGATGAGATCCGAAGGCTTATCAGAGTAACCCAGTCAAAGACACGGGGAACTGCTTACTAAGCCGAGGAAACTGCATATGCAGGTGAGACCAAGAGAGTGAGCAACATCTCCTGGCGCAGCACACCCAAGGCTGAGCCCTCACCCCCTCCCACCCCCACTGTGCTCAGCACACTCAGCAAGCTGGGCGCCAGGGTGCAGGCCCTGGAATGGCGAGCATTCTAGCACACCAAAGAGCATAATAACAAGGACCAGGGCAATGTAAGCATTTCAAACACATTAAAGTGCAGCTGAGCATTGTAGGGAGAAGGGGCAAGAGCAGGGAGCCTTGTTAGTGTTGACAGAGTGCCATATACCTAGCTCCGTGCCCAGGCCCAGAGCCAGGCTGGGGATGTTTCTTTAAGGAGGCATGACAAACAAGCTACTGTGCAAGAGTGGGAGGAAGAAAGGCCAGCGGCCGGGCTGGGATTGGGAATAGTGGGCAAAACTTCTGGGTTCTAGAACATTCTCTGCCCTGGTGGCTTTGCCCCTCTGAGCCTCTATTTCTCCGATAAAATAAGGCTTTGCATCTCAGGGAAAGACTTTGTCATCCTCAACGAGGCGGTCTAGCAGGATGGGGGTGGGGGAATGATACAACCTACAGTGAGAGAGCCCTGTGATTTTGTTGCTTCTCCTAAATCACCTGGCTTCTGAGACTCTGTGCTGGACTGTGGGAAGGTCCCTGTAGAATACTATTCCTTCTCCTTCTCCTCCTCTTCCTCCTCCTCCTCTTCCTCTTCCTCCTCCTTCTCCTTTTCCTCCTCCTCCTCCTCTTTTTCCTCCTCCTCCTCCTCTTCCTCCTCTTCTTCCTTTCTCCTCCTTCTTCTCGTCCTCTTCTTCCTCCTCCTCCTCCTTCTGGAACTTCCATAGTAATGGAGCTGTCTGTATTAAAAGTAGAGATCAGGAAGCATTTAAGATCTTGCTTCCCAGCAATTGTCAGTTTCACTCAAATACACTCTTATGAAAATTCAAAAAAATAAAAAGTAAAAGTAAAGATTAGAGTAGCAGAAATAGAAGAGTAGGGCTAATTTAAGAAACACTTAGGAGTTAAAATCAGTGCCTGACTGGCGTGGCTCAGTGGTTGAGCATCAACCTATGAACCAGGAGGTCACGGTTCGATTCCCGGTCCAGGCACATGCCTGAGTTGTAGGTTCGATCCCCAGTGGGGGTGTGCAGGAGACAGCCGATCAATGATTCCCTCTCATTGTTGATGTCAGAATGCTGCTGTTTCTGACACAGAAACAGGACTGCCTTCAAGTCTCAGTGACATGACACAGACAAATCCCCTTTCTTCCAGAAACATTCCCCAGGGCCCTCTTTCTCAGGGGGATGGCTCAGTGGATCCAGACTAGCCTCTGGTCCCCCTGGTCCCTTCACTGCATGGCAGATGCAGCTGATGCTCCTGACCCCATGGGCGTTATTCAAGGTCCCCACTCAGAACTTCCAAGTCCTCCTACCAGGGTCGGGAGAGCACCTGGCCCTTAAAAGCCACTTTGATTGAAGTCACATTTCCGAGTTTTCATCTAAGACAGACATCTGGGTTGACTGAAAAGCTGGCCGCTGCCCCATCTGTTCTGGCACTAGCTTGTCCGCCCCAAGGTCCGTTTGCTGGGGCAGCAGGGCGGGCTCACAGCTCGAGGTCGGCCCTGGTGGCTCCAGCTCTTGCCACGAGATAGTCTTTCCTTCTGCTTGGCACGGGATGAGTTCACCTCGGAGCCCTGGCCCCTCCCTGCATCTCCAAGGAGAGCTGGCTCTCGCTCTGCAGCTTCCCATCTTCAAAACAACCACCACCACCCGTTTCCGAACGTTCAGACCACGCTGGGCTCAACACCGGTATGATCTCATTCCATTGTTTCCGCCACCTGCGAGCTCAGGCTCTTTATCCCACCGGGCAGGTGAGGAAACGGGGTTCAGAGAAGGCTGGGGAGCTTGTCCAAGGCCACACACTCAGGACAAGTGCAGCCAGGGTTCAGACACCACAGCGCGCCTGGTTCTCAGCTGACCAAGCTCTCCCTAACTCTGACCAAGGCCTGGACCTGCCTGCAGACAACGAAAACCAGGACCCCAAACCATAATTTCACAGACAGGAGGATGCACCCGGGATTGTTTCATGAGTTATGTGTGCATGAAGGACAAATGTCCCTTGGGGTTGAATAGACAGGCCGGGCAGCAACCTGCAGCCCAGGCCTAAGCGTTGACTGAGACGCACGAGAAGTGTCGCAGGGAGAAGCGAGGAGGCGCGTTCCGTGCGGTTCAGGAGGGCGAAGGCCGATGTGTGGATGTTTCTGGGGAGCAGAGCGCAACTTGAAGCAGCAGCGTGTTAAAACGGCAGCTGGGACTGCAGGTCCAGACAGTGGAGCAAGTAAATGCTGCGCTCGCCTCTCCCACGGCCACATCCACATCACAACTCAGCGAGAATAATCACCTCACAGAACCACCTGACGACGAGCCAAAAGGAACTCCTATATCTGAAGGCATAAAGAATTAAAAACAAAAACAAAAAAAAACTGCAACTGCCCAGCAATATAATGGGGTGTGCCCGGAAGTACCGAGCTCCCCGCCACGAGGAGTGTGCTTACCTTAGTAAGGTTTGGAGGAGTTGGGGAAGGATATTGATTTTTGGGGGGATGGAGGTTTATACGCACTGAGTGGCCAGATGATGATGACCTCTGAACGCATGCATAATCATCTGGCCACTCCGTGTACTTCTCTGAGTACCTCATTTATTTGTTATCAAAGATACTATACATCGTGCACCTGATCAGTTTTCCCCTTTGCACTGGCTGATAGAAAGCTCAGGACAAATAGGTGGCTGGTCTGCAGCTAAAGTCTAGAGTGTACCCATTGGAGATACGAATACACTGAGTGGCCAGATGGCTATGTGTTCAGAGGTCATCATCATCTGGCCACTCAGTGTATACATTTGAAAGTTTCTTGGAAACACTCAATAGAAAGAAAGCTTGGGTTTGGCTTGGTTTTGTCAGGGCCCTTCCCCACGAGGAGTGTGGCAGGCACAGTCTGGGAGGCCAGCCCCGTGGGGGTGGGCATGTGAGGGTGATGTGGGCATGACGCCAGGTTGGAGCAAAGAAACATGGGCAGGTCACAGCGGCAGTGTCATTATTGTCACCATCGTCGTCGTTATCCGGAGCATCTCCTAAGCGCCACGCTCCATGCTTCCTCGTTTTGTTGTCTTCGAACAACATCTCTAGGAGTTTTCGGGCTCACTACCTTCATTTTACAAATGAGGAAACAGCCTGAAACCTCAGGTCTATAACACCTCAGACCTCTGCTTCTAACCGCCCTCTAATCTGCCTCCTGTCCGTGCTGCTTTCTTGTGTTCTTGGCATTTGCTAGAGGACCGAGCGTACTCAGCCAGTGTGGCTCAGTGGCTGAGCATCAACCTATGAACCAGGAGGCCACAGTTCGATTCCTGGTCAGGGCACATGCCAGGGGGCGGGCTCGATCCCCAGTAGGGGGCATGCAGGAGGCAGCTGATCTGTGATTCTCTCTCATCATTGATGTTTCTATCTCCCTCTCCCTTCCTCTCTGAAATCAATAAAAAATATATTAATGGCATTTCAATTAGAGTACCCAGCTTGGGGAGCAGCTGTGCGGGGGTGGGGTTCCTCTTCTCTGGGATTTTGGATGAGATACCCAGTTTCCTGCTCTTTGAAAATGGGGTTTTCAGAATTTCAGTTGTTGGGCTGAAAAACACAACAACAAAACTATTTCTTTGGCTTGGGGATTTTCTGAGAGCGTCTCCAAGGAACTTGGAGCATCCTGGGAACTAAGCCTGGGATCATGTTAGCACCTCCCTACACAAGCGGGAGTGTCCCTGTCACGTGGCGCCTCTGGCCTGGAGCTCCAGGACGGGACGGGGGAGGGCGGCCGGATGGCACTGTCTGAGCCAGGGTTCGGACCAGACCTCTCTCCACCTCACTGCTGTGGGGACTGAGATGCCCACTCTGGCTCCAGTGCCACCTGAGGAAGTGGTCAGAGCCCCTCTGTGGGCAGAACTTCTATAATGATTGGGAGGCTCCATTAGGACTTCACCAAGGAGGAAAGTCTGGAACAATGAATATTATGATAATTACCAACATGTGACAAGAATCGAGCTGAGTTTTACATACTTGTTCAGTGTTCACAATACCCGCCCCCCCCCCCCCACCAAAGGAAGGAATTTTCATCCCCATTTTACTGACAAAAAAATTAAAGCTCAGAGAAGTTGAGAATTTGCCCAAGTCTCTCCAGCAGGCTATCCTTCAGATTGTGTGGAAGGAAGAAAAGAAGGGAGGGAAGGAGGGAGGGAGAGAGGGAAGGAGGGAGGGAAGGAGGTAGGGAGGAAGGGAGGGAAGGAGGGAGGGAGGAAGAAATCCTTGGGGAGCGCCTACAGGCTGTGGCAGGCTGTGCTAGCTCAGACTGCATTGATTTTTCAGTCAAGTTAATCCTCACAACAGCCCACGAACTGAATGTCTGTCCACATGTCAACAGATGAGAGAAATTAAGACTGAAAGAGGATAAGCAATGTGCCTCAGGTCACATAGCTCTTCAGACTGGAGCCAGGAATTGAATGCGGGTCCGGCTGCCCCAGCACCACCCTCTTTCACCCACTCTGGGATGTGGAGGTTTCTCTCCAGCTTACCTGCCCGGGTCTACAAATGGGGGGTTTCAGCTCCAGCCTGAGCACGTGCCCCTACACATCGAGCTCAGCTTCATCTGTGTGCGTGTGTGCGTGCGTGTGTGTGTGTGTGTGTGTGTGCGTGTGTGTGTGTGTGTGTTCTCTGGGCAGAGGGGTGAATGGCAGGCCATCTGTCATCACAGCAGAGATCGGCACGGCTTGTAAAGTCCTGTGGCCAGACTTATGTCTCCACCTCCTCCTCCCTGAGCTCTGTCATGGGGTCAGGGCCAAAACTGTCCCAGCCATTGGTTTGCTCGGGCTGAGGCCTTCCTGGGAGTCTCGTCAGCCACGGGGGAGAATGCGCAGGGCAGGGGCAGGCTGCCGCCAGTGGCCCTCTGCTTCCTTCCCGGTGTGTGCCCAGGCTGAGGCCCGGCAGTGAAGGCACAGGGCCTGAATCAGAGGCCGGAAGACCTGAGTTCCAGGCCCACGTGTCCCCGTTTCCTCACATATGTCTGCCCTACGTGATTCCCGGGTATTTTGTAGATTCAGACTCCTTGGAGTTCAGGGTGATCCCAGCAGACCCCTCAGGAGCTGCTTTGGCCTCCTGGGGTCTAAAAGTCCCAAATGCAAGGTCACCTGCAGATTCCAAGTGTCTCCGTGGAAATCACGGGTTACCAGGCACTCTCTCTGTCTCTCTCTGTCCAGGTCTCACAAACCCCTCTCTGTCTGCTCTCTGATGCTTGAGCTGAGAGGCCGTGAGGGCAGCACAGGTTCCTCATCGTATCCTTTATCGGTCCTGCAGAGCCCTTCGGTTCTATACCTTGTGGAGCATTTGCCCAGCATCTAATTAGCTCCTCTACCTCCTCCTTTTGATCCCTTGTTAAAAAAAAAAAAAAAAAAAAAAAAAGGAAAGGGGAGGGTCCCAGGCGTCTTCCTGTGACCTCCAGACCTTAGGATTCTCAGCTTACACACCGCCTAAGGCTTGCGGTGAAGTCCATCATTTATTTATTTGTAGGCAGTGGAGAGGAATGGTTCAGAATTTATCCTCCGGAGGCAGATGCCAGGGATTATAATCCCGGCTCCAGCCACCTGCTGGGTGACCGAGGGCATGTGTCCTCACCCTCTGTGCCTCGGTTTGCTCACCTATAAAATGGGGATAATAATAATAAGTACCTCCAGAGCTGTTATAAGGACTAAATAAGTTACTATATGAAAAGCCTTCATAGCAGGGGCTGGCCCCCGGTGAGTGCTGTTGTAGCGTTTGCTGTGATTATTCATTCCACTGTGACTGAGGGCCATACGGTCCCCTCTGCTGCACTCGGCTCCAGAGACATAGCAACGAGGAAGAAGACAAGGACCTTGTCCTCGCGGAGCTTACACTTTATGGGGGGAGACAGGCAAGCAGACAGCCCCCCGTGTTAAGTGCTATGACGAGGGAAGGCCTGTGTGTGTAGGGAGCACTGGAGAGGCGTGTCTGGGGCGGGTGCTGGGGGCGGGTGTCAGGGGTGGGAATTCCTGCCCTCTCTGTTCACTGAGAATCACACAGCTCCAGTACTATAGGCTGAGCCTAGCCCCCACGGTGGAGCAACATGCAAACCCTGAACAACACCGTCCACAGCAGCCATGAAGATTACAACTTAAATCCACATCCCTTTTATCTTAGAAAACGACGCTTTACTCATGTATGTCCTCATTGACCCGTCTATCAGACGGTCAGCGGTCATGCTTGGCACACACAGCGCAGGGCAGACGGAGTTCCCAGAAAAGGTGGTGTGCTCCTGTCTGTCTGGCCAGTCACAGCACACAGCACACAGCAGTGCTGGGCTCAGGGGCGTTTCAATGATGTCGTCTAGTTTTAACCAGCAACCCTCACCAAGTGGAGCCCCGGATCCAAATGATGAAAAAGGCCGTGGCCTTCAGTGATATACACTGGGGCAAATTTACCCAGCATCTTATTAGCTCTTCCGACCTCGCCATGAGATATGCCCAGAGAAAGCAGGTAACGACAGGAGTCAAACTGTTTCATTAAAAAAAAAAACATTTAAAAACAAGGCACTCAAACTTTGCTCTATGTACCCGTCTCTTGGTATTTGCAAGGATCCATTTCAACAATAAAATATATAAAGAACTATCTTTCTTTTTAATCCTCACCAAAGAATGTGTCTACTGATTTTTGAGAAAGAGAATGAGAGAGAGGTGGGGGGGTGGGGCGGGAAGGGAAGGGAAGGAAAGGGAAGGGAAGAAGAGGGAAGGGAAGAAGAGGGAAGGGAAGGGAAGAGAAGGGAAGGGAAGGGAAGGGAAGGGAAGGGAAGGAAGGGAAGGGAAGGGAAGGGAAGGGAAGGGAAGGGAAAAGAAGAGAAGAGAAGAGAAGAGAAGAGAAGAGAAGAGAAGAGAAGAGAGAAACATAGATTAGTTGCCCAACTGAGGACTGAACCCACACCTAGGTATGTGCCCTGACCGGGAATTGAACCCACAACCTTTTGGTGTGTGAGATGAACTCCAACCAACAGAGCCACCCAGGCAGGGCAAGAACCATTAAAGAAAGGATGAACCGGAGGACATATAATCTCGACAGTAAAGGACTTCGTGAATAAAAATAAGCTTTACTGAACAGCTTTGGAAGTTCACCCACTGATGTTATGACTAGGAAGGTAACAGCGGTGGAGAGGACCGGATGTAAAATTCCTCCACTGCAGACTTCATGGGCCAGCTCAGGCTGTAAACGAGTTAAAGCCAGAAGATAAATTGCTACCGGAAGTCATCACGCAGCTAACTTTACAAAACAAGACCTTTAGGGTCTGATGGTATCTCTCTGCAGCTTTGTGTTGGAATACTGTCTGTGTAAATCCCTTGAGCCCTTTGAGAATTACTGCCTGTGTCTTTCTTGGCAGAGGAATTGTCCAACTTCAAGATGGATTTTGGTTTTTACTCTTTGTTAAAAACCAAAAAGATGGATATTCTACATCTGCTGCCTTTTTCGGTGGTGACAGATGGCTGTCAGTAGTTTGCTACCTGCTAAAGCTTTTCAGCAAGGTTGACACCCTAGTCTGTCCCTCCAAAGTAATGGAGACTTTTCCCTGTGTTTTCTTTTTTTTAATTAAAAAGTTTTTAATTTCTCTATAAAGGGGAATGTTGTAAGATCAAGGCAGGAGGTGTACCAATACCGAAACACTGAGAATTATTTTCTTATTATGGGATGCTGTAAGCCATCTCCGTTTGGAAAACTCAAGAGCTGGAATTTTCTAACTAACAATTTAATTTGTAAGAACGACTAACCGACCTCCCTACGGAAAGATGGAATTTTACTAGCCAGATTTCAACAGCATCGCATGATTGGTAAATGTGAGGGGAAAAAATGTCATGGTTTTATAAGGGCATTCACTAATGAGTTTCTTCCCTCTTGATCTAGGATACTTTGTCAGCTAAACCAAGGATCAAAATAGATTGAACTGAGCTGGGGTGTGAATTGTATCCAGATGTTTAAAAAAAAAAAAGTAAAACAGCCCTGGCTGGTGTGGCTCAGTTGGTTGGGTATTGTCCCGGGCACTGAAAGGTTGTTGGTTCGATTCCCGGTCAGGGGTACATGCCTGGATATTGGACTTGTTCCCTGATTGGGGGCATGCAAGATCAATGTTTCTCTCTCACATCGACGTTTCTCTCTCTCCAGCTCCCTTCTTCTCTTGCTAAAAATCAATAAATATATTTTTTTTAAACATCAGTTATATAAGATGTAACCATCAGGAGAAACTGGGTGATGGATACTCAGGGACTATTTTTTGCAACTTCCTGCAAACCTATAACAAAAAGTTTTTAAAAAAGTAGTAAACATGTCAATCATATGTGATATTGTATTACATTGATACAGAGTAATATATATGGTATGTAATATATTCATATGCAAAATATATAGGGACTTAGTATCATTTTTATTAAGGGCAAGGTGGACTGAGAGTAGCCCGGTGGGAGCCAGGGCAGGGATTTCAGCTAAGGAGACACAGTTGGACATCCAGACTGCATCCCTCTTCCCAGCGTGGGTGACAAAGGAACCCCAGGGCCCTCATTGAGACCTGTCTGTGCCTTCACCCCTCAGCCTCTCCTGTGATTGAAAATGGCCAGCTGGAGTGTCCCCAGGGGTACAAGAGACTCAACCTCACTCACTGCCAAGGTAAGGATGACCAGGGCCACGGCTGGGCCTGGGGAAGGGAAATGATGGAGGCCTGGTGATGCAGGAACGCCTCTGCCCACCCTGCATCGTCAGTGGAGACTGCCTGCGTGGTCTCCACTGGGGATCCCTACACTCCAGCTTGGGGAAACTTTGGGGTTTGCTGGTTCCAGAGGCTTAAGGAAATCAGGCGATGGGCCAGATCCACCTGAGAAAGGACCTGGAGCCAAGCCCACCCCTTCCTCGCCATCCCCACCCACCCTCTCCCGGACCGGGGCCACGTGCCTCTTTAGGAATGTGTGGTGCCATATCTGAGGGTGCCACCCCACACCCCGAACATCCACTCACCTCCCGGGCTGACCTCCCTGATGGGAAGACTTTGGACTCCAGGCTGGGAGACCAGGTCAGCCTGAGTTAGCAGAGACCTCTGTGGACTTTGCCCAACAAGCACCTTTGGGGCTTCCCCTGCCTCAACCCACGGCCGGGCAGGGGGTGGGGTTAGGGGTGGGCAGGAGGCACAGGCGGAGGAGAGGGGACCATGAAGCACACCCCTGGCCTTGCTGGACTGGCCTGGCTGGCACTCTCTGTGAGGCCAGCGGAGGCCCAGAGCACTCTGCATTAGAAAACCCCAGAGCAGCCAGGCCCAGGGGCCCCTCGGGGCAGACGGTGGGAGAGGGGCTCAGCAATGGCTTCTGTAGGGGATTCCAGTGGGGTGGGCAGTGGGACCGGGACGGAGGGTTCCAGAGGCTTCACCAGCAGCCCTGGCTCTGAGTGAGGAGCCCTGCTGGCGGTGGGCCTGGCAGTAGGTATGACAGGAGCGGGCCTTCCCGCCGGGAGAGGCTGCTGGGGCTGGCGGAGGGCAGCGAGGAGCTGAGCTTCCCCAAAGGAAGGCCGCCTTGCACGCACCGCTGTCTGTGTGGCTGCTCTGGGTGAAGCTGGGTTGGAGACCAGGGCTTGACCCAGGTGGCCTCCTAGGGATCTTCCCCCTGGAGGCTGGAGCCTGAGGACGCCCCGGGGTGGCTGGGCCACCTGCCTGTGGGATGCCAGGCCCCAGAGGCGATTTCCGGCCCGTGGGTAAGAAAGGTGCTTGCATCAGGCAAAAGGGCAGACGTCTGATCCAGCCCAGCCCAGCCCAGCCCAGCCCAGCCCAAGCCCCGCCTCCCTCAGGGGCAGTGGGCTGAGGGCCTGGCGGACTGTGGTGTGGAGACGGCTTGGTTTTGCCCTTGGAGGGTGCGGTAAGGCTGTTCATACCTAACTGTGCCCGGTGGCTTCCCAGCCGGGGAAGGTGACGTTATTTCCAGAATCTCAGATGGGCTCTGGTCTCCAGCCACTGAGCCCCGGGGTGCAGGATGCTCAGGGGCCCTCCCAGGAGGCCCTGCCCCTGAAACCTCCCCCTTCCTGAGTCCAGGGCCGTGGTCTCTGTGTTTTCGAAGGAACCCACCCAACTCTGCACCCGCATGCGCCACCTCTGCTCTCACTCCATCCTTCTCTGCTGCTCCCAATGGGTAATTCTGGGGTGTTCCTCTGAGCTGGTACACAGGGATGGCTTAGGCATGGCTGCGGCCCCAGGTGGAGACAGACACCTAAACGGTGGCTCAGCACCTGCCTCCTCCTCCCCCTGGCCGGAACCTCCATCCTGCAGCTCGCTGCGTGCCTGTTCCCCAGATGTGGGCTGGGAGCTGCTTCTGGGGCTCTCGAGGCAGGCTGAGCGGGAGGGACCGGAACTCTTTTCTCTGCCCTCCAACATCCCCCCCTCCCCGCCCCCGCTGTCCCCTTATCCGCTTCCCCTGTTTGCATCCCAGATGCCACACACCAGCCGAGTGGATTTGGGCAAGTCATTCCTGGAGCCGCCGTCTCCCCTCCTATACAATGAGGACATGTGGACCTATTTGATGAAACTTTGTGAAACTGAATGAGGCACATAGGAGATGCTCAGTAAACATTAGCTCTTAATATCGTGATCATTATGACCAGTTCCAGGACCACGTGATCTGCCATTTTTTTCATTTGTTTTGGCCTCCTAATGTGAGACCACCTGGTAGCTGTTCTTCTGAACCCCATTTTACAGATGGGAGAGTGAGACACAGAGAGAGGGGTCAGCGTAATAAAGGGCAGCCCTTTTGTCGCTGTCCCTTCACTTGGAGAGAGTATTGGAAGCTCTCTGCCCCAGCCCTTCCCTCCGTCAGACCTCCCGGGGCGGGTCCATGGTCGTCTCCTCCAACCCTGCAGATATCAACGAGTGCCTGACCCTGGGCCTGTGCCGGGACGCGGAGTGCGTGAACACCAGGGGCAGCTACCTGTGCACCTGCAGGCCCGGCCTCATGCTGGATCCGTCCAGGAGCCGCTGCGTGTGTGAGTGCGGGCGGGGAACCGGGCTGGGGGGCGCCAGGCGGCAAGATGGGACCCTTGGGGTTCACGGGCCAGGCCCAGAGCAGGAGTTTCCCCCAGACTCCTTCCCCAGGCCCAGAGGCTGCTACTTGACCTGGAATTGGGCCCGGCGTACAAAAACGGGTCCATCCCCTCCTGCCGGGACAGGCAGCTGCTGCTCCACTTTGGGCGTTAGGCATTTCTTGGGACTTTGCAGATTGGGATTTTCTACTCCTGTTTTTTTCCTCTCGTCGTTTCTGTTCCGTCTTTGGCCTCATTTCCTTTGGGGAATGTGTGTTGCCTCTGTCCTAACATCTGGCTGAGCAGCGGCTGCCTCTTTGGCGCCTGAGGGGGCCTGTCTGCAGCAGGAATGCCACTGCCGCCGGCCCCAGGCCTCCCCACAATCCTGTGATCCCCTTGGTTCTGCGTGTGTCTCTGCATCCGCAAACACATACGTGTCACGAGTCCTATTGGCATCGTATCCGTGTGTGCGTGCGTGTACACCCGGGCAGCTGTTTCCAGTGACCTCTGCGGTTTCCAGGGGGAGAGGCCCAGGCCGACAGTCCCTCTCCGATGGCAGAGCTGACGCCACAGTCCGGATGGGGCTTTCCTGGGGCAGGGAGGCCTGGCCAGAGCTGAAAGAAACCAGTACTGACTGGCCTCTGCCAAGGGACAGCCCAGGTCAGGTTGGCCACCCCACTCAGCAGAGCTCCCTCAGTCTGCAAACGGCCAGGCACCGGGTCTGAGGAGACCCCAGAATGGACATGACTCCGGCGCCACCCAGAGGGAGCGCTCGTGTGAAGGGAGGCCTCAGCCCTGTGTGTGTCTCCTCAGGGATAGGAGATGGTCAAAGCCCTCAGGGAGGGCGGGGCCCAGGGTGGGGAGGATATGTCAGGCAGCTCTCAGAAGACCTCTGGTGACAGAGACAGGCAATCAAGGCCTTGAGGGGCACACAGCTCTTCTCCTCCCCACCCCACCCACCACTGTATTTAACATCAGAGATGACATATTAGTGCCAGAGAGAGCCTTAATGCAGGGAAGCAGAGGTGGCCTTTGAGTGTTCTCCCTCTCCCCTCCTTACTGTTACCCCATCCAGCCTCCTCTGATGACTCATATCTATGAAGTGGGTAGGGGGAAGTACTAAGTTTCTCTTCCCTTCATTTCTGAGCTTTGCCCCCCTTCTTGGCAAAGGGCTAGTGGAACAGCTACAAGGGCCCTCTGGGCTGGGCAGCCTGCTGATGTTCCCAGCTGTGTCACCTGGAAAGGACCACACCCTTCCCTACGATAGCCCCAGGGAAGTGGCTGCTGGAGGCAGAGACTGGACCTGGAGGCCGTGGCTCGGGGACGGGTCTGGCACATGACTTGGACAGGACCCTTTCTCATATTTCACTGTGAAGAAGGTTTATTGTCAGGAGTCTTTGGGTTGCAAGTGACAGAAACCCAACTCAAACCACTGAAAGCAAAAATGATTCATTGGTCCACACAACTAGGAGGTCCAGAGGTAGGTGTGCCACAGGCTTGGCTGGATCCAGGCACCACAGTGTCATTAGGATGTCTCTTGCTCTTCTCTTTCGGTGTTGTTGATTGCTTATTCCTTCAAAGGTACCCACCAGACACTCTAGACCCGTGGTCGGCAAACTGTGGCTCACTAGCCACATGTGGCTCTTTGGCCCCTTGAGTGTGTTTCTTCCACAAAATACCATGGCCTGGGCGAGTCTATTTTGAAGAAATGGCATTAGAAGAAATTTAAGTTTAAAAAAATTGGCTCTTGCCAAAACCGGTTTGGCTCAATGGATAGAGCGTCAGCCTGCGGACTGAAATGTCCCAGGTTCGATTCCGGTCAAGGGCATGTACCTTGGTTGCAGGCACATCCCCAGTAGAGGGTGTGCAAGAGGCAGCTGATCGATGCTTCTCTCTCATTGATGTTTCAAACTCTCTATCCCTCTCTCTTCCTCTCTGTAAAAACTCAATGAAATATATATATATATATATTTAAAATTTAGCTCTCAAAAGAAATTTCAATCGTTGTACTGTTGATATTTGGCTCTGTTAACTAATGAGTTTGCCGATCACTGCTCTAGGCCTATAACCTTCCACCCTTGAAACTCAAGAACAACAAATAGGAACATAAAAAGCATCTTTTCTAATAATCCAGGAAGAGTCCCAAAGCTAATTAACATCATGGGGCCTACTTATCAAGTGCCCATCCCTGATTCAATCACTGTGAGAAGGATATGGACTATACTTCTTCAACTGGGAAGTGGAGACCAAGACCGAGGGAATAAAGGGCGGATCCCACAGGAAAACCAGGATGCTGTTACCAGAGAATGAGGGACAGGCAGAAATAAACTCATCCACCACCCATCGCCCTTCGTATGAAGGAGACAAGACCCAGGAGGTCATGTAGCTCCTGGTGGGTCGGGAAGTTGAACTTGGGCTGAAGAGTCCTGATAGGACTCCCAGAATCATCAATTCCTCAACTTTGAGTGTTGCCCTTTTCACCCCACCTCTTCCCCTCATCCGTCCCTCTGAAGATTTCAGTCTCTTCCAGTGAGGCATGGCTCCTCATCTTCCTTTGAGGTAATTTATAAGAGAATAATCTAGAATAGTTACTATCAACGTACAAGCAAGGGGCCTGGTTGATGTTGCTCAGTGGTTGGATATCAACCTATGAACCAGGAGGTCATGGTTTGATTGCTGGTCAGGACACATGCCTGGCTTATGGGCTCCATCCCTGGTGGGGGGTGGGCAGGAGGCGACTGATCGATGATTCTCTCTAATTATTGATGTTTCTATCTCTTGCTCCCTTTCCTTTCCTTTCTGAAATCAATAAAAAATATTTTAATAAGTACAAGCAAGGGGACAATGGTAGTGGCATTGTTATTATTGAAACCCAGACTAGCTCACCCTCATTGTGGTCCACAGGATTGCTTCATGGATCTAGCCATCCATCAATCCATCAGACGCTGGGCAGGGAGCTTGATTACAAAGATGACAGTGTCCCTGCCCTGAAAGGTCCCCAGCAGGCCTTTGGCTCTCACCTCGCCTGTGGCCCTCAGAACACACTGCTCCCCACTCAACCCAGGCCCGCGTTGGACTTTGGCAAACCCTTGTAACCAGGTTCTCCATGTGGGTAGGCATCAGAGTCCCCTCACACAGGTAACACGAGGAGGTGCTGAAGCATTCCACTGCCGCTGTTCTTCCTAACATTCTCGTGAGCATTTTCAAGGCCCCAAACTCCCAGACTGACGCAGGCCAGTAGTCCGAGCGCACGACCAGCCACTCCTCCATCCTCTGCCCTCTTGCCTGTGCTTTCTCTCCCCCCGGCCACCTGCCCATCCCCACCTGCTATGTCTGTTTCAGCGGACAAGGCTGTCTCCATGCAGCAGGGGCTGTGCTACCGGTCACTGGGGCCAGGCACCTGCGACCTGCCTCTGACCCAGAGGATCACCAAGCAGATATGCTGCTGCAGCCGAGTGGGCAAAGCATGGGGCAGCAAGTGTGAGAAATGCCCGCTGCCTGGCACAGGTAACCCTCTGTCCCTGCTCGAGCTTCCTATAAGCGGTAGCGGTTTTCCCCCACCTGGACCTAACCTTACGCCAGAAGACCTTAGTCTTCCTCCCTGCTCAACTCCTTAACCCAGCCTAGGGCCCCTCCCTCCTTGCTGCTGCATTAGCCTTGTCTCCCAAAGGGATGGGGGGGAGGGGCCTGGGGTCCCTGCAGGAACAGCATCTTCAGTGTGTGTCTCTGACCATTGACCTTGCAGAGGCCTTCAGAGAGATCTGCCCTGCCGGCCATGGCTACACCTACTCGAGCTCAGACATCCGCCTGACCATGAGGAAAGCCGAGGAGGAGGAGCTGGCCAGGCCCTCAGGGGAGCAAGGGCAGAAGACCAGTGGGACCCAGTCCAGACCAGCAGAGAGGCAGCCACTCCGGGCGGCCACCAGCACCTGGCTGGAGGCTGGGACCATTCCTGACAAGGGTATCCGGGTTGGGGAGATGCCTGAGGGGTTCCTCTTCCACTTGGATTAGAGCACCTCAGAGAGCCACCGGGAGTTTATCCTGGATGCGTGGCACCCATCTCTGGAGTCTTAGGAAAGGGGCTTTGGAGCAGCAGCAGCCAGCCCTGGGACTCACATGACAGGAAGGCCTCACCCACGTCCTCTCCCCTGTGGGGTCAAGAGGTGCCCACATCAGGGAGTTGCTGGTGGAGATGGGAGAGGTCAACAGCAGCCGCCGCTCCAGCTCCTCAGTCTTTCCATCCCAGGCCCCTGGCCATGCAGCTTCTGAGGCTGGTGCTGGCTTCAAGGCCTGAAGAGCTGAGGGGTGGATCCTGGGGAGTCTGGGTGCTCTCGATCCCCAACTCTAACCTCAGAGTTAAAGCACGAACTCCAGCTCAACTGCCTTGGCCTCGGGAGGAAAGGGGCTGGGAGGAGCCTGGGCTTGAGGCACCCCTGGCAGGTGCCCTGGGAAACCACGCAGAAGGCATGCCCAAGTCACTGGTAACACAGAGTGCAGGAGGCCAGGGTTATAGTAGGACCAGGAGAACTATGTGATGGCCAAAATTTCTCCAGGAGAGAGGGAAGTCAGGACAGAGCCTTAGTCATCATGGGAACTAGACCTTGACTAAGGGAAGAACAACTCCTCTCCTCCCTGGAACTGTTCCCCTGGTGAGAGGGAGGGGCAGAGTGACCTAGTGTGACTGGCAGGCTGGGGAGGGAGGAGAGTGACAGCTAGGACCGCAGGGTGGACTGGCCCAGGTGGGTGGGACTCCCATCACAGGGGGCCTTGGAGGGAAGTAGGTTTCCTCCCACCAAGTGACACACCTTATAGACCCTCAGATCTGGGATTCTGGGGTCTGTGATGGCCAGTCCCAGTGGGGCAGGAGGGGAAGAGGCAGGCATAAGAGTCTAAGCTCTCTCCACTGCTGACCTCTGGGGAAAAGGTCAGGAGGTCACGGGTGGAACCAGCCCTGGCTGTGGGTAGAGGGGAGAAGGTGGCCAGACTACCCTCCATGAGCTCATGTTCTCACATTTCCTTCCCAGGTGACTCTCAGGCTGGCCAGGTGAGTGAGTCTTCTCACCAGGGAATTGGGCAAGTGTGGCAGAGGGGGACCTGGTAGCCACCAAGGCCATGGGGCAGTGTCCTATGAGGGAGGAAAGGGAGAAGGACGGAGTATATGTAGGATTTTAGTTGGAGAGACTCTGAAGTGGAGGGTTCATCCAAGGACCAGTTTTATCCTAAAGGAAGTAATAATAGCTGCTGCTTATCAAGTAGCTTCTATGCTTTTTCACTTGGGGTGGTCTGGGGCCCCCTTCAGAAAGGAAGTAGGCACGTGTCCTGTTAGTTCTGGCTGTCACTCAAGCAGACGAGGTCTAGAACTGGTTCTAGATTAATTTCATATTTGGCATTTTCTGAGCTTGATTTGCTTAAACCTCAAGGTCTCCTCTGTGAGTGGGAAGTAGAAGCAGAGCTGTGGCTAGCCTCAAACCGCTTCACTGAGAAACGAGGATCCCAGCCCCTCCCCTGTGCCCAGCAGTCCCCGTAAAGAACTGAGCGTCCTCCTAGAAAACCACTCCAGAATGAATCTGCTCCTCCCCTCGCGTCCGCCAATCCCTTCCCTGCCCCTCCAACCTGCAAACCTGACTCTCCCCAAACACTTATTTATTTTTAAAAACATTTTTATTGATTTCAGAGAAGAAGGGAGAGGCAGAGAGAGGTAGAAACATCAATGATGAGAGAGAATCATTGATCCTGACTGGGAATGGAACCGTGGTCTCCAGGCTCATAGGTCGATGCTCAACCACTTGCCCAAACACTTTCTCTAATGAGCTTCTTCTCTCTCTCTGGAGAACCATGTGTTATCTTCTCAGACCGAAGTTCCACTTCTACCTCCTCACCGTCCTGAGCTATGCTCCTGATCCTCTATCCTCCTCTGCCATCTCCCCTCCTGGTTCCCCATGGCTTATCTACCTCTGTCCGTGGGCTGTGGTGAGGGACAGCAGGTGTGGCCTGGGATCCCGCTTCACCAACACTAGCCCTGTGACTAGTTAACCCCTGGCGCTTCCGCTGCTGTCTCCGGGGTCACAGCATTGACGTGACACTTGCTGAGACGACACGGAGCTGGCACATTGCATGCATTTAATCATTACAACCTACTATGACAGGAGAGTTGAGATTAATAAGATGTGGACATAAAGTGCCTAGCGAAATGCCCAGCTTGTGGTAAGAACGTAGTACCAGGAATGCACGGAAAATGAGGGAGTGCGATGGATGGGGAGCCCGGCAGAAGGGAGCGAGTCGGGGAGCTGACAGCCGAACCGAGAGAAACAGTCTCTTATTTCTGTGCAGGTCACATCCAGCGTTACTCAAGTCCCTGCCTGGGCCCCAGGTGAGTCCCTCCTCCTTTCGGCTCCCAGCTCACAGAGAAGGGAGGGAGGGAGAGACCTTCATCCAGTGGTGGAGTCAGTACCTGGGAGCTGATACATGGGGCTCAAATCAGATAAGGTCTTGGCTGACAATGTGACCTGTGAATGCTTTTCCAGGAGCTCCATGCACCTAAGGAGCCGGGGGTGGGGACGGGGCACTGTTCCGAAGTCAGAGACCTGGCCCCCTGCGTCCTCACTCTAAAATGGGCACGGACACCTGCCCTGCTGCCTCCCAAGGCCGATGGGGTGTGGATGTTCATGGCAGAGCTCTGTGAACGGCAAAGCGCTTTGCAAACAGGAGGAGGATGCTGGCGTGGGGACCAGGAGTCCGGCTTCGGAAGCCAGGTGGCCCTGCACAAGTGGCCCTTTCTGCCAGCTCCGTCTCCGCGCCTGTGAGATGGAGCGTGAGGGGCTCTGAGACCCGATGAGCCCTCAGATCCTCTGACTCTGTTTGGGGCCAGGTCAGGCCTCAGGGCGCTAAGAGGCGAGGGGTGACCCGCCCTAGGCTCCTCCCCTTGCTCTTGGAGTTGGGACAGCAGAGACGAGCGAAGGGCACTGCCAGGAACCTGGAGGGGGCGCTGTCCCAGGTGGGAAGGTGGCTGGCCAAGGGGCTATGCCCACCTCTTTCCCCTCTCCTCCCCCAACCCCCCACAGGAGACGCCACAGGGAGACCAACGCCACCACTGCCTGGACAGGGGAGTCTAGAGGCCCCAGAAGAAGAGCAAGTGACCACCCCCACCGACGTGCTGGTGACCCTGGGCCCCCCAGGTACCTGCAGCCAGCCCTGCGAGGTGTGGGTGTGACTGGGCCTCTCCACCAAATGAACACACGGTCTGCGGCAACTCCCCCAGGCTCACCCCGGCTCTTCTCACAGAGACCACAGGGCCCTAGCGAGCACAGGAATCCCATCTGGTGCACGGGTCCAGCCAGGAAGGGGAAAGAGAAGGGTCACTCAGAGCCCCCCCCGGGAGGAGCCAGGGGCCTCTGGAGGACAGGGAGCCTCCGGAAGCCTGGCTCTCCCAGGCTGTTGACTCTGAGTCACCTGAGTGTTCTGGCAGTGGGCAGCCTCCTGCCGGCGGGAGGGGCAGCTTTCGGGAAGGCCGGGTTCTCCAGGGTGTTTAGCTGCCGGGGAGCCTGTGCTCCCCCTCCACCCCGGCCTGCTGCAGTGGTGAGGGGGGAGCGGGAGGGGAGATTCCTGGCAAATCCGCCTCGCTCTGGAATGTGCCCTCCTCGAGGCTCATTGTTTGGGGACTTGGCTCAGGAGAAGCCAGGCCGGGTCACCTGCTGCTCCCCGCACACGTGTGGGCGCACGTGTGCTCCCGTGTGTGGCCTCCCACGTGTCCAGGTTTGCTTATCTCTTAACCTCGCAGACTGAGGCCACCTTGGCAGAGACAGGTCTTTCTGGATTTCCCCTGGCAACGGGAGAGACCCCGCAGCCCCGTGGAAAAGTCCAGAAAATGTGGGGTGGAGTCGGGGTTTGTCTTCCTGGGCTTGAACCAGGGCACCCCTCCCAGGCCCTCTCTTCTGGGCTCAGTGCACTGCTCCACGTCCCCCCTCCACCCACAGCAAGATGAGCTGGGGAAGGGGCTCAGTCCTGCTGAGTCTCTGACAAAGGAAATGGGTCTGAGGAAGAGGCCGAGGCAGAGGAGAGGGGCAGGAGGGGCCAGGCCAGGCCCAGCCGCAGCTCTCAGGGGGACAGGTTCTGCCCAACCACCCCCAAAGCCTTGTGCCTGATCCCCCGTCTTCCCTGTCACCCCCCAACCTCACCCCTCGGGGAGGACATTTGGAATCTGGCTGGCGGTCCCCATGAGTCCTGAGGTGGACACTTGAAGCCGGGCGAGCTACAGCGCAGCCTTGCAAACAGGCCAGCGTGGACGTTCAGCTCCGTCCAGTTTAGCAAACACTGTGAAGCCCCACTGCGCGCCATCTCAAGCCTCATCCCAGCCCACTCCCCTGGGGCCGGGCAGGGAGTCCAGAGTGTGTGGGCTTCCCGCTGGGACATCAGGGCGGACACAGAGGCTGACGGCATCCTTCATGCAGTCAGGGCTGTGTCCGGTCAGCATGTGCTGGGTGCTGGGTGCTGGGTACTTTGCTAGTATTAAGGACACAGCTCCACAAAGTGAGGGTCCTTGCCCTCAGGCAGCCTCAGCCCTGAGTCCTGGTGAGTCTCAAACTGTCTGCATTCAGCACCCGTCTCCGCACTTCACCCCTTGCACCACCCAACTCAGTCCTGGTTTCTAAGGGCCCCTGTGCCACCCTTCCCATCTTGCTGAGTGAGGTGGCATGGTGTGATGAGTGGTGTTTCTGAGACGGCTCTGATCACACCCCACCTTGCGTGACTCCTAGCTGGCATGTCTCAGGCGGCATGCAAGGCCCTGCTCGGTTGGCCCCACCCCGCTTGCCCTGCAGTTCTTCCCAGCACCCTGCTCACCAGATCTGTCTGTCAGCCTGTCTGTCTGCCCAGGGGAAAGTGGGGAGGATTTGCCAGGGAAGGGAATCGCCGGGCACTGTTGTGAGAGCCGTGCCTGCATTCAGGGTAAGGTTAGGCTGGAGACCTCAGCGGGCCGGGCCCTGCGGGGACTCAGGACGTGGCCCATTGGCAACTGATTGATCTTGGTCAGAGCGATGCCCTCCTGAGAGCTCCGTCCTGGTGGGGCTCAGGCCCTGGGAGTAGGTGGAAGGGGGATGGGGGGCAGCTTATACAGGCCATGTGGATGTGGGAGAGCCCAACTAAGGGTGAGATGAGGTTTCTGTGGGTCCTTTGAGGCCAAGGTACCCTGACCCCACACTGTTCCCACTCTGCCCCACTGCCTTGACCCCTCCCCTGTGCCCATGACTTGGGCTTTGCTCTGTCTCCCGCAGATATTGACAGATGTGCCGCTGGAGCCAACAACATCTGTGGCCCCGGCACCTGTGTGAGCCTGCCAGATGGATACAGATGCGTCTGCAGCCCCGGCTTCCGGCTGCACCCCAGCCAGACCCACTGCACAGGTGTTCACCTGGGAGTCCGGGCTCGCTCAGGGTCTGGGTGGATGGGAGCGGGACTGCTAGGGGACAGAGTCAACAGTCCAGGCAGCAGAAGGCTGTGTGGTCGGTGGGTTGAGGAGGAGCATAGACCCTGTGGACAAAGCTGACCTTAACCTTGGGGAGACCAACCTCTGAGGGCAGCATTTGAGGAATCTCCAGGACTCCAGGAGTGTGGGAAGCCACCCCAGGGCCCTCAGAGCTGAGGAGCTCTGAGTTCAGCAAACCCCCCCCCCCCCCCCCCCCCGCAAACTGGCCATCTTGCTGCCTGCAGGGTGGACCAAGGTCTGTTTTTGTAAATGTCTCTACCAAGGCCATCCTTGGTAGACAGGTTTGAAGGCCAAGACAAATCATCAAGGGTTGGCCTGACCACCCCCTGTCACCCCAATATTATTACACAAAGGGGACACATCACTGCGGCTTGAAGGAGAAAGGAAGTGATCACGGGGCCACTGGGAGAGGGAGCCAGTGGGCAGAGAGGAGGCGAAGGGCAGCCACTCCAGGCCTTTGGTGCCTGGTGGGCCCCGTGGGCTGGCTTCATGGCTCCCAGCCTCTGAGATATTTCATCTCTCCAGCCTCCTCTGCTCCCTCACCTTCTTCTGGCCCCACAGCACCATCCCCTGTCCAGCCCTTCACATGGGCAGGTGCTGGCCCAGGCCCAGAGAAAGGCTACCCTGATCTTCCTCCCTCCCCACTCTGCTCAGATGACAACGAGTGTCTGAGGGACCCCTGCCTGGGAAAAGGGCGCTGTGTCAACCACGTGGGCTCCTACTCCTGCCTCTGCTACCCTGGCTACACGCCGGCCACCTCGGGGACCACGCAGGAATGCCAAGGTAAGCCCTAGCCCTCCGGTTGGGCACAGGACCCCCGGAGAGCGGAAGTGGCAGAGGATCCAGGCAGCCTCAGCACTCAGTTCTGCGGTGTGGGAGTGCGGGGCCCAGGGAACCGAGACCAGGGCTCAGAGCTAGACCTGGGAGAAAGCCGACTGCCCCGGCACCGAACTTGAGAATCTGAAGAGCCAAGGCTCAGGGAACTGTGGCTAAAGCCAAGAGTGTGTGTGTGTGTGTGTGTGTGTGTGTGTGTGTATTGGGGGGGGGGGGTGTGTGTCCAGGGAGAGGAGGGCTAACAGCCAGGTCCCCAACTTCTGAGTGACAAGGAGCTGCTTTCCTTGTGATAAGGAGGTGACCCATACCCATGCCTTTGGGGTCCTCTGCAGCCGGTGCGTGCAAGGCTCTGAGCTTCCCAAGCAAGGCCTGCAGGGCTAACGGGGCTTCCAACACAGGCCCGTTCATATGCAGCAGTCACACTGTGATGCCTGCATTGTCACAGAAGAGACCACCGAGAATATGGTGCGGCGCTTTCCAAGCTGGGACTTAGGATTCTTAACACAATTGGGTTCTTCTCCTGGGGAACGGCACTGCCTTCTTGGGGCCCACATGGTGGTTCTGGCCCGGGCAGCCCAGCAGTCACTCCAGGGCCCCTCCGGAAAGCTGTGTATCCTCCCACTGCCAGGGACCCCTTGGGTTCTAACCCTCAAGGATCTGGTCCCCTCACCGGTTGTGGGGGGAAAGGGAGTAGAGGAGACAAATCACTTCTTTAACCGAAGGGTGGCGGACTTGTGTGCATCATTCATTCAGCCCCCAAGCACTGAGCACCTATGTACCAGGAGCCGTGTAAGCTCTGGGGGCAGTGGGAGAGAGTAAGATGTAAATGGTGGCCCCAGAGGGTGAGGAGACAACTGGTTCTGTGTGGAAGAATGGGAAGTGTTTGAGCTGGGGCAGAACCGTTTCATGAGCACGTATTACGTGCTGGCACTGTCCTAAGCACTTTATGAAGCTCATCATCCCAACCCCATGCACTAGAAATCCTCATACCTACTTTATAGCTCAGCAAACTGCGGCTCAGAGAGGTGGATTGAAACGCCCAGGGACTTCGGAGCTTTGCTTCCAACAACACACTCCCTTACACACAAAGTGAAGGGCGTGAGGGAGTGGAGCGTATTCCATGGAAAGGGAGCCATTTCTGCAGGGAGCAGAGTCCTGGACAGGCCTGGCACGCTCTGGGAACAATGCCAAATCCAGTGTGACGGGGGTACGGGGTATGAGGAGGAAGTGGCAGGGGCGGAGACCAGTGGTGAAGTGTCATGAGTGCCAGGCTGAAGTGCTTGGACGCTGTCCCACAGGCAGTGGCAGCCCGCAGAGATCTGAAAGCAGAGGGTGGCGATTCGGTCAGCTGGCTTTGAGGGAAGGGACCCAGACAGCAGTGCTCCCAATAACTGGAGTTGGCGAGGGGAGAGGCTGGGGCAAGGGGCTTCTCTGGGCTGCGCAGCCTTGGCAGGTGCTGTGGGCCAGAGGCACTGCTCTCGGCAGGCCCAGCCCTGGGCGCTGGCTGCTGCAGGGAGTGGTGCCGCCAGGATTGGCCCAGATAAGGGGTTATGCTGTGTGCCATCCTGGGTGTCGAGATGTCTCTGCCTACCTGACAGCGGGGAGAGGAGGGAAGCAGCTCAAGGTCAGCTGGGGTCAGTGGGGTCTGCTGCCACTTAACGAGGCCTCACCCAGGATAACACTTCCAAATGTTACCAGTCTCAGAAAGCAACAGGTCATTGTTTTAATTACTTACTTCATGA
This sequence comes from Pipistrellus kuhlii, assembly GCF_014108245.1. NCBI lineage: Eukaryota > Metazoa > Chordata > Mammalia > Chiroptera > Vespertilionidae > Pipistrellus > Pipistrellus kuhlii. The sequence goes on from NW_023425404.1 coordinate 12,121,579, forward strand.
ATTATGTCATTAATGTGCAGTTTCTAGGATTCAAACGATGTAAATATAATTGATGAATATAAATGGCTTGACTAGTACATATGTAAAATAAGTTACTTTACTAATTGGCATGAGATCTCTTCGTAGGTTAGCCTTTGGGTTTCCTTACCTGGAAATGGCCTGTTCTCGTCTTTCGCTCAGTTTTCCAGTGGTGGTTGCTGGTTTTCCTTGTGACTCTTTTGGGGTCTCTTATATAGTCCAGATACTTGCTGGGGTTTAGATACTGCAGCTCTCCCATTTTGTCCTCTGTCCATTGTCCTTATTCACACACCCTTTTAAAAAAAAACATATATATTTTTATTGATTTCAAAGAGGAAGGGAGAGAGAGAAAGAGATGGAAACATCAATGATAAGAGAGAATCATCCATTGGCTGCCTCCTGAATGACCCCTACTGGGGATCAAGCCTGCAACCCAGGCATATGCCCTTGACTGGAATCAAACCTGGGGCCCTTCAGTCTGCTGGCTAGTGCTCTGTCCACGGAGCCAAACTGACTTGGGCTTACACACCTTTTTTAAAAACAGAAATCCCCAGAAGAAATCCTTAATTCTGATGTATCAAAATTCACTGTTTTGTCTTATTTTTATGCTTTTGGGGCTTAAGAAGTCCTTCCCCGCACTTAAGTCACAAAGCTATTCTCCTACACGTTCTTTCATTAAAATTATAGTTTTGCCCTCTGTGGCATGTTTGACTCTTCTGGAGTCCACCCCTCTACTAGTATGTGTGTTAAGAAGGAACTCTAGGACCAGATCAATACAGGGGGTGTATTGGGTTCAGGAGGGGGGCTGTTGGCTTCCTCAGATCATGCCCTGTGGCCACCTGACCTCAAGGCCAGCCCTTGCATTGTGGTGAGGAGACAGCTATAGGGCCCCCATGGGTCCCAGAAGTAGCTTTCCTCGGAGAAAGGAACTTGAGAGAGTTTGCAGGGGCCTGAGCGAGGTCAGTCTCAGCCTTGGCATAGGAACCCCCTGCCAATCCTGGCACAGCAAGGATGTCTTCCCCTCCTCCTGGGTGTCCTTGGCCTTGTCCTCTGAAGGGAATGTCCCAGAACCCCCTCAGCCTGGCTCCAGCTCAGGCCTTTTCCTATGTGTTTGCAGACATCGATGAGTGTGAGCAGCCAGCGGTGTGCCGTCACGGGCGGTGCACCAACACGGACGGCTCCTACCACTGCCAGTGTGATCAGGGCTACCTCATGGTCAGGAAGGGACATTGCCAAGGTAAGGAAGTGGGTGCCGCCCCTCCATCCCCTGTTCCTCCCAGGCACTGAGTGCCCCAACTCCCCTTTCTGCTTGCTCCTGACTGGGCCCCTTGATGCCAAGCCCACGCCTATAGACAGAGGCCTGTCTGGGACCTTTGGAGCCCTTCCATCCCCTCAGTGATATTTTGGCATCCTGTCTGCCCCCTGAAGCAAGTTGTGCATGAGACCCCGGAACATCGCCATGTACTCCTGTGTCCCTCGCCGCCAGTCATAGTACTCGCCTTGTGCAGAGAGAAGGAATCAGTCTACCTGGGAGGCACCTGGGGCCTCAGCCTTGGCCTTCTTGCTAAAGCATGTAGGCTCTGAGCTCCTCAGAACGGGACCACATCCTTGATGACCCATACTAATTGTCTATGTGTTGGACACCCCAACGAATTTTAGTTGAATAAATGAATGAGTCCCTACCCTTACTCCGTTTTTCAGGCCAAAAGATGGCTGTGGCATTGCCAACTGGCTTGAACCTGCTACCAGTATGCCACCTCTGCCACTACCACCTCCCTGCCAGGCTCGGGTGTCAAATGCTTGCAAGCGGCTTAGGTTAATGTGCTTCCAAGACTGGCTGAGAAAGGAATGCATGAGGGTAAATCAAGGTTCTCTCTGGAGAGAAATCCTGCCCCAGATCTGAGGTTAGGCCCAGCCTCCTCCAAGCTTTTCCTGGCAGGACTTGCCTGGATTCAGAGGGTCATGGAGGTGAGGGGTAAGCGAGTCTGCCTTGTGAAGGGTGAGCCCCCATTCCCAATGCCACGACTACAGAAGCAAGTCCAGAGTCCTGAAAGGTCCTAGCCAAGGTGGCTGGGGTTGTAGGACAGAAAACTCAGTGCTGCACGCCCCCTCCCCCATGTTACCTTCTTCTCTCAATGCCTTCCTCATCGTGCTCCCCCTTTAAATCTCAAGGCTGCACGATCAAAGCCAGAGCCCCTTGTTTTCATTAGCACCATGGAGGCAGGCAGCCTGGCCCCTCCAGGAGAATGGAGAGTCACGGGAGTTGCATTTGATGGGTGCCTACCATGGGCCAAGTAGTGTGCTAGGTACCTGTCAGATTGCCTCATTTAAGCATCACAGTATGAATTTGACCTTTGACTTTATTAAAAAGGAAAGCAGAACTAAAAGAAATGAGCCAAGCAAACACCAGGACATCAAAATGATCAGATATATGCTGTCCAGTCCATGCTAGGGGCACAGGCTCTGGTGGAGGCGGGCTTGGGTTTGGCTCTTGTCTCGATGTCTGAAAGTTGAAATCATCATGGCCATCTCAGAGGCTCTAGTGAGGACCAAATAAGCCATACAAGGTGCACATGAGGACCCTCAGTGAGCACGGAGAAGTGTTACTATCTGAGAGCCCCATTCTTTTTCACATCTAGACCCCTCCACCCTGCCCCCATACCCCAGATCACACCTCTGGGTTGTCCCCTCCCCTTCCGGAGGAAAGGTTCCAGACACACACCTCAGCGGGGAAGCCAGGCTGAGCTCCTGACCCAAGGCAGACGCTGAAGCTGTTGAAAGAAAGACTGATGCAGCCTGCACACTTCTCCAGGTTTCCATCAGTAACCACAGACCCAGCCCAGCACCCTGGGAGCCCAGGCAATTTCTCTCCTTCTTTCTTCTTTTTCCAACTAAGAAACCACTCTCTCTACCGAAACTCAAAGTCTCTGCTGAAGGCCTGAGTGGTCTGGACGGCAGCCCATCCAAAGTCTCAATGGTATGTCTTTCGTACCAAGACTCTGGGTTCCCACGGAAAGGGGTTACATTCCCCTGCAGACTTCCAGGGCTTTGCTCCCCCCCGCCCCACACACACACACATCCAAGGTCACCTGAGCCTCTAGCCCCTGATTAAGCACCTCTCACCCTGCTTTCTCTCAAGGAGCAGAGGTGAGTGCCCTTCCATTTCCTGGTGTGAAGGCTGTGGCACTGGTGGAAAAGGTCTGGAATTCTCCCTGGACAGCAGGGCAGCAAGCTGGTCCTGGAGTGACTGTTTCCATGGATCATCTGGGGTCTCTTCAGCAGCCTCATACCAAGAGGTTGTGATGTTTTAGTCACATGGTCTCATGGTTGGACCCACAAACATTTGCAGAGTGCCAGCTGTGTCCCAGCCATGGGCTAGGGATAGAACAATAAGTAAGAATGATAGCTTCCACCCTCATGACCAGGGTGAAACCTACCAAAAACATACCATAATCTTAGATTAAAATTCAAACCCTAGCCCTGACTGATGTGTCTCAGTGGTTGAGCATCAATCTATGAACCAGGAGGTCACCGTTTGATTCCTGGTCAGGGCACATTGAGCCCAGTTTGTGGGCATGCAGGAGGTAGCCAATCAATGATTCTCTCTCATCATTGATGTTTCTATCTCTCCCTTCCTCTCTGAAATAAATAAAAAATATATTTTAAAAAAATTCAAACCTTAGACTAGGCAGAAAATCAGGCTCCACTCCAGGCACCAAAAGGTTGATGGAACAGCCTCAGTAAATCTGGTGACAATGGAGACAGTGCTTCTAACAGGGACTGTTAGATGTGGCAACTGCTTTATGCAGAGTCTGTATCTGGCTCCTTTTGATTGGTCAGCTAATGGCTCCCTTTTAGAAGAAGCCTTCCCTGGCTCAGGTGGAGACTCGGGGCTGCTCGGCTCTTCTGCCCTCCCTCTCCCACTTGCTGACAGATCTCTCAGGTGTGGTCATCGCTTGCTGGGGCTCTGAGGAAGGAAGGGAGCTGTGGCCTTCCAGGATAGACTAGGTTACATTGCACTAACGAACAGTTCCAATCTTAGCGCTTAGAACACAGCAAACTTAAAAAAAATAAAATGTTCATGAGTTTGAACCAAACTGATGACATATGCTGGGGGCAAGATCTCAAGTGCTCCCAGAAGTTAGCAAACTTTATACCTGACCAATGCCCCATGCCCATCGTGGGTCAGCTGGGTTTCTTAGCTCTAGAACCAAGCTAAATGAATAGCCAGTGTCTTGAATGTGGCCAGAAGGTGTCATTATAGAACAGAAAGAGCGCTCTGCAGCCGTTGCACACAATTAAATGCCGTGGTCCATAAATCACACACTTCGTGTACCACCTCCGCAGATGTGTCCAGATAATTTGGAACAGGACAGACCTCGGGGGGGGGGGGGGGTTGCTGCTGGCCAGTCTAACCTCCTTCCTACACTGCCTGAAACCTGTAGGCGAGATCTGAAGACTTCATTATTTTTCTCAGTGTGGTCTTGGAGGCGGATCCTTGCTCCCCTTTGTTCTCCTTCCCTTTATCCCTGAAGTCTCACCTTCCTGAAGAAGGGATCATTCCCAGGGGCTTGGCCCAGCCTCCTTCCAGTACCTCTGCCAAGGCCAGCAGGCCATGGTGCCGTTTGCTGCCTCCTGGGTGGCCAAAGTGATGGTCTGAGATCCTTCATCCCCTCCTTCTCTGTCTCATTCTCTCCACCTCTGTCTTTACAGAAACCCTTACAATAGTTTAGCTTGGTGTCACCACACCCAATAAGAGCTCTTGGCTGCCCTCTTTACAGAGATGAGCCTTGTCTCAGTGTCCCCAAGATTACGTAAGCACGCTCAGTATCTCCTTGCAGATACCTGACTAACCACCTGCCCTGTGAATGGAATGTCTTCCTCTTCTTCTGGACCCTCAGGATGAAAGTTTGGTCTTGAGAGGGCTTTGATGTGTCCGGTCTCCTGCAGGCCAAATGACCTCAGGAGTCACTCGTTTTCATCCTCCACTGCAGTACCCGCTTCTGTTCTATAGTGACATCTTCTGCCTTTAGTCCTTTGGCAGAAAGCCTGTGTCTGACCCTTGGCCCTCCCTTCTGCATTTCCTCCATGGGGCTGAGTAGGTTTTCCTCCTGAACAGTAGGGTCTCTGAATCTGCATAAGCAAGTAGACTTCCTCCAAGACAACAGCAGTTACCCATTTAGGGAGAGTAAACCCCCATGTTTCTTCTGGAGCTCAGTCAGCCTGTGTGTCAGGACCGGGAGCCTTGACACTGAGTTGGAGGAGGACAGTGTCTTCCTGCAGCTCCAACCCAGAGCTCTCTCCCTGTGCTAGGACCTTCCTAGCTCAGCCAGGTTCCCTGGGGGCTTGGATATGGACTCCTGAGAAGCCAGTCACATGGGAAAGAACCCTGTGTGCAGTTCCTGGGAGCAAGATATCCACCCTCCTCCATGTTGTTATTCTCCCTCCCATAGCTAGTGGTAACCACAGCCTGCTGCCCCTCTCCCTCCTGCGTCCCCTCTTCCCCTGCTTGTCTGGTTGGTGCTTGGACTCATCCTTTCTGGCTCAGTGTGGGTTCTGGCTCAACATGGTCCTTGGCTGGTAGAAGTCTGCTCTCCAGCATAAAATCTTGCCAATATCCACCCTTAGCTCTGCATCAGCCTCAGGGCTGGTCTTGGCCACATCCAAGACCGGTGGTCCCCCTCAGTTCTCATTTTCTGGTACAGGAAGCCCATTTGCCTTCATCACCTAGTTGGTGATCTATTCTGGGGTTTGCTGTGCCAAGCACATACAATCCCAGTAATTGTCACCACTTATAAACAAACAAAAAAACATGAGTTCATCAAGGGAAATAAGAAGGCTGTTTCCACCCTAAGTGCCCATCAGCAGTTGAGTGGATTAAAAAACTATGGTACGTCTACACAATGGAATACTCTGCTGCTGTAAAAAAAAAAAAAAAAAAAAAAGGAAGAACTCCTATCATCCCAACCAGAGGTCCCAGGGGCTGTTATTTTGCAGCATGCATGGACCCGGAGAGCATTATGCTGAGCAAAATACCATAAGCCAATCAGAGAAAGATAAATATCACATGACCTGACTCAGTTGTGGACTATAATGAACAACATAAACTGATGAACAAAAATAGATCCAGAGACATAGAAACGTCGAACAGACCGTCAAACCTCAGAGGGAAGGCAGGGGAGGAGGGGAGGAGTAAGAGATCAACCAAAGGACTTGTGTGCATGCATATACGCATAACCAATGGACACGGACTTTAGGGAGTGAATGTGCTGGGGGGTGGGAGCGGCCAGGGAGAGGTCAATGGGGGGGGGGGGGAGGAGACATATGTAATACTTTCAACAATATATTAAAAAATTAATTTAATTTCTTAAATTAAATTCTTAATTTAAGAATTTAAATTTTTTTTAAATATATATTTTATTGATTTTTACAGAGAGGAGGAGAGAGGGATAGAGAGCTAGAAACCTCGATGAGAGAGAAACATCGACCAGCTGCCTCTTGTACACCCCCTACCGGGGATGTGCCCGCAACCAATGTACATGCCCTTGACCGGAATCGAACCTGGGACCCTTCAGTCCGCAGACCGACACTCTACCACGGAGCCAAACCGGTTTTGGCATGAATTTAAATTTTTTTTAAAAGAAGGCTGTTTCCAACAGCACAGGTCACTAAGCAGCCCCAACGCAGAGGTCTCTCCCTGTGCTAGGACCTTCCTAACTTGGTCAGATCGCCTGAGGCCCTGGATATGGACCCACCCTCCCACAGCTAGTGGCAACCACGGCCTCTCACACCCACCCAGGGGATCTCCCTTTCTAAAGCTCTTCTGCCTCTCTCTTTGTCCAGGGCGGTGGGTGGGAAGCGGAGTTGGGAACACAGGACAACACTCACTTTTTCCTACTTTCCGTCTGCACAGACACTGACCTTCTTCCCTCCCAGCCATGGGCAGGGTCGGGATTTGCTTCCTCGCAGACCTGCCCACGTGCTGTGGTTCCCAGGGATGACTGAGGGAGGGGCTGCTGTTTTGCAGATATCGACGAATGCCGTCACCCCGGCACCTGCCCGGATGGGAGATGTGTCAACTCCCCCGGCTCCTACAGCTGCCTGGCCTGCGCGGAGGGCTACAGGGGCCTGAGCGGGAGCTGTGTAGGTGAGGGCTGCTTGCCAAGGCACTACGAGGACTGTTTGGCCCCGGGACCTCTGGTTGAACTCGCACACAGGGGGAGAAAGAGGTGGGCAGAGGGAGGCGGTCTGGAGGCTGTTGCCCTTCATGAGCCGGCTGGGCTCCCAGATGACGTTGGGCATGAGATGGGTGTGCTTCAATTACTGATGCTCCGCTCTCTGAATCAGCTAGGGTGGGGGCCACTTGGCTCCTCGGTCACATCCGTTCGGGAGCTGCAGCCCAGGGTCCCAGAAGCCTCTGAGGCTGGATCCTGGATAGAGTGAAGCACCAAGCATCTTAGGAAGAGCCTGACTCTGGTGGTGTGTGCTGGCAGCCAGGCCCTGCATCCCAACAGCAGTATCTAGACAGCCCCGCCTGAGTGGACAGCGGGTGCTCTTCTCCCTCCAGAGGGGCCTGCGTGTCAGCTGTGGGAGGAATGTTCTTTTCCCTCCGCCCCTGCAGGAAGGAGGGCCGGGGGTGCGGGATGCCAGGAGGGACTGAGCTGTGAATAGACGCTTTGAGGCTCTGGAGAGGGCAGACATTTCCCAGGCCCTTGGCATTGCCCTTCAGCCACCCAGGCGGAGCTTGGCCTTTCTTTGCGTTGCCCACTCACCTACTGGAGCTGGTTGTGAGGCTGGGAACATGAGCTCATAGCATGTTGGCAGGTAGGAAGCCAGAGAGGTTCAGGGCCACTGTAAGGTGAGTCACGGGTCTCGGAGACTTCACTCCGGGTGTCCTTGGAGGGGCCAAACCAGAGCTGAGGGCCTGCCCCTCTTTCTGGGACATATGCAGAGTCCTCGGTGCTACTAGTTAAAGAGGAAGTGGGCTCCGCGGGGAAGGACATCCTGCCCCGCCTAAGTGAGTGGGGCCAGCAGCAGGAATGACCTCGTGGCCTCCGCAGGCTGGCCTCTGGGTCCTCTGCACGGGGGCCCTTGGCCTCCTAACGGAGATTCTCTCAGCCTGACTAGGGACTGCCTGCAGGCGAGGAGGCCAGCTCGCTACCCTGGACTTCTCCCCACAGATGTGAACGAGTGTCTGACCCCCGGGGTCTGCGCCCATGGGAGGTGCTACAACCTGGAGGGCTCCTTCAGATGCTCCTGTGAGCAGGGCTACGAGGTCGCCTCCGATGGGAAGAGCTGCCAAGGTACAAAGATGCACAGCACAAGGCGTCCTGCACAGCACACCAGCGCGCAGCTCCTCCCTTTGTACACACACTCCCGACCCATCCTGATCCCACATCCCAACCAAGCTACCCAACACACTGCTGCAAGCCCGGGCCCTTCCCCTGACCCCACCACCCACCCGTCAGTCTGCTGTCCTGGCACGTCTGTCCCGCAGAGCCCCACACAGCACGCATGGCCTGTTTCAGATGTCAACGAGTGTGCCAGCCGGGCCTCGTGCCCCACAGGCCTCTGCCTCAACACCGAGGGCTCCTTCGCCTGCTCAGCCTGCGAGAGTGGCTACTGGGTGAATGAAGAAGGCACTGCCTGTGAAGGTAACCCTGGGGAGGGGGGTGGCAGAGAGGAACTGAGAACACAATATAGCCCTCCCAACGAACACTCCACGTGTCCCCTAGCTTTGGGCTAATGCGGAGGGTCTCCAGGCTAGGCTACAAGACCCTGTATATGGACTTGGCCCCTACTGTCATAATCCTCAAGTTTAGAGGGGAGGACAGGAGGAAAGGGGAGCCTGAGACCAGAAGAAAGCTTACAGTAGAGTTGCCCAGGAGCATTCTGGGGAGGGGGTGCTGAGATTGCCCCAGAGGTCCACAGTCAGGGCTGCCCTTCCCCAGGGGCCTGGAGAGAGTCCTGCACGCTCAGAGAGGGCAGCCAGGGGCCTGGGAGGTTCCTGCCTGACCAGGCGGAGGGAGCCCTCCCCAGCCCCCAGGTGACGGCTGCTGTCTGCCCCAGACCTAGACGAGTGTGCCTTCCCGGGAGTCTGCCCCTCAGGAGTCTGCACCAACACTGCCGGCTCCTTCTCCTGCAGGGACTGCGACCGGGGCTTCCGGCCCAGCCCCCAGGGCCACACCTGCGAAGGTAAGAGCCCCTGTGGCAGATGAGGGAGACCAGGCCATCACCCTTAGAGAAAGGAGTCGCTGGGACACATATAGCTAGCCCCTGCTCTGTCCACCTCAGATGGCGGGCGAGCTGTAGACACCTGCAGATCTGGGGCCTGGCCAGTGAGCCCTGGGTCACAAGCTTCAGCGCACATCGGCATCGCTGGGGAGAGGGACGGGGTGTGCAGCTCCCAGGCCTTGCCCCAGACCTGCCAAATTAACCTCTGATATGGCGTGGGGGGTGGGATCTGTTTTCTAACAAGCTCCCCAAGGGTTGCTCTTAAGGATGGGCACTGGCCTGTACCAGGGGATCTGTAGGCCAACTTGAAGAATCTAGTTTCTGTTATCTTCTCAGGTTCTGTGTATCTGTTTCCCTGGTTTAGTTCTCATGTGTGTTTCTACTGCTTCTCAGTAAAATCTGAGCCATAAGGGCCTTGGGGGGTGGCCATCCTAGGCCGGGCTGCTGAGAGAGGCCAAGTGTCCCCAAGGTGAGCACTGTCTGGGCAGCTGGAGAAGCCCAGCCCGAGACCGCGGAGCCTGCCGGGCTGGGGCAGAAGTGGAGGGAGCGTCTGTCATCGGGTGATGCCTCCATGGGGCCAGGCTCCTCAGGCAGGTGGCAGGCCCCCTGGAACCCTCCCCATTGGTGTCTGTCCTTGGGCGGTGATGCCATGGGCTCCCTTCCTCCCGTGTGGCCCCGCAGACGTGGATGAGTGTGAAGACCTCCAGAGCAACTGCCGGGGAGGCGAGTGCAAGAACACGGCTGGCTCCTACCAGTGCCTCTGCTCCCCGGGCTTCCAGCTGGCCAATGGCACTGCGTGTGCGGGTGAGTGGCTCAGCTCTCCCCCGGGGACCCGGGCCAGAGAGTGTGTGGGGAGGCGGGAACATTCCCAGGAGATACCACTGCCTACCTTCTCCCTGCAGACGTGGACGAGTGCGTGGGAGAGGAGTACTGCGCACCCCACGGCGAGTGCCTCAACAGCCATGGGTCCTTCTTCTGTCTCTGTGCCCCCGGCTTTGTTAGCACCGACGGAGGCACCCGCTGCCAGGGTGAGAAGCCAACTTGTCCGTGCCCACTTGTCAGCAGCAGGGGGCGCTACAGGCTAGAATAAAATGCCCCTGGTCCCACCCAGGGAAAGAAGGATGGGAGGCTGATCATACTGCACCCTCTGAACTCTTTGAGTGTCACCCTTCTCTCCTTGACAGAACCCCAGTCCCAGGGCTCCTCCCCCCGGCCCCTCCCCCCGGCCTGGCCTCTGGCTTCCAGCTCTGAACTCTTCCTCAAACCTTCAGCCCTTCCCTACCCTGAGCCACTCCCTGGCCCTCCTATGAGCTACGTAGGGCCCAGGGCTGGGTCGGCTGACAGATGTCCTTGTTTTAGATGTGGACGAGTGCGCAGTCACAGACCGGTGTCTGGGAGGGCACTGTGTCAACACCGAGGGCTCCTTCGACTGTCTGTGCGAGACTGGCTTCCAGCCCGCCCCCGAGAGTGGGGAGTGTGTGGGTAAGGGTTTTAGGAGGGAACGGACAGGCTCTGCCCCAGGTCTGCCCTCTCCTACCCTCCCTCCCCCTCAACCCCCGCCCCCAACCCCGCCTGGTCCTCAGGTCCCTGGGACCAGGAACTGCAGCTTTCCACACATGCATCACCCAATGGCTAATGCATTCATGGAGCCTCTGCTGACTCAGGGACCGTGCGGGCATGACAAAGTGCAGACAGTCATCATCCTTGTGCAAGCAGAGCTCACAATCTCGCTTTTAAAGCCAAACTGACTCAATCGACATGTATTAAACACCTGCTAGGTCCAATGTCTTTTGCCAGGACAAGTAGACAGTTACAGGCAATCTTGAAATTGAACAAGGGAGACAGATGCGAAGATAACTCGCTATAATACACTTGGGTGAAGGTTTTATATACAGAGAAGTATAAAGTGCTGCACTCTAGGCAGACGGGTGGGGGAAAGGAGGCTAAGAACTCGGTGCTTTTCTAAGTACTGTAGTGTAGAGCTCTTTTAGATGTTCATCCCTGCTGGGTCAGGGAAAATGACCCTGAACTTGATGTTTGGGGGTTGACCTGATACAGTAATTTGGAACAGACCTGGCCTGGGGATGCTGGGAAGGCAGGGCCAGAACGGTGACCCGGCCCCTCCTGTATCCTCTCGTGGCTCTGGGGACAGACATTGATGAGTGCGAGGACCGAGGAGACCCCGTGTGTGGGGCCTGGCGGTGTGAGAATAACCCTGGCTCCTACCGCTGCGTCCAGGGCTGCCAGCCCGGCTTCCACCTGGCCCCCTCCGGAGACTGCATAGGTGAGTCGGGAGGGGAGGGGGGTCAGAGGCGGGAGGGCTGAAGCACCAGTTCTCATTTTCCCCGAGGACATTATCTCTGCAGCCGTTTGGAAGTTGGTATATGTTCCATAGAGCTGGGCTTGCCCAAAAATTGAAGAGGAAGGCTAGAGTTTTCTTGTCCCGTGTTTAGAAGTTACTTTTCACAGATCTTGGTGTTAACAGGCCGAATCAGTAAGTATGCCCGAGAGGTAACGAGGGTGCGTGAGAGCACACCCTCCACTCCCGTCTCTCCGCCCCGCAGACATAGACGAGTGTGCCAACGACACGGTGTGCGGGAGCCACGGCTTCTGCGACAACACGGAGGGCTCCTTCCGCTGCCTCTGCGACCAGGGCTTCGAGGCCTCGACCTCCGGCTGGGACTGCGTGGGTGAGAGGCCTGGGGGCCAGCAGGCTCTGGGCCGGGGAAGGGGAGGCTCTCGGGCCCTTTGTCCCATTTCCACAGAGGATGGCTGTCCTGGATGGAGGCCCTGGGCCCTCCTCCTGAAACGGCCATGGTCACATGGCTCCCTAATGGGTCCTCACAGAGTGGGCAAGGAAGGGAGGTGTCCGCTGGGCCAGGCGGGTAGGGGAAGCGTGGCCACAGTCCGCCAGGGGGAGCAGGCACATCCATGAAGGCGCCCCACTTCTCCAGAGACCTCAGGGTCTCCAGAGGCCTGTCGTTCAGAGAATGTGCAGAGGGAGGAACCCTTCTCCTCTGTCCATTTCTCGACCCTTGTCTGCCACCCTCCTCTCCCTCCTCCCGTGCCCGCCGCTCATCTGTTCCTCCTCTGGCTGGCTCATACCCACTCCTGCTCTTCCCCCGAGACCCAGCCTCTTTTGCTTGAGGGGATAAGTATCTGCCCCCCTCCACCCGGGGGGCTGGAGGCAGGGGCAGAGGGAGTGGGCTGCCTCTTCTCCACCCACGAGCCTGTCCCCATGCCTGGCAGACGTGAACGAGTGTGAGCTCATGCTGGCCGTGTGCGGGGCAGCCCTCTGTGAGAACGTGGAGGGCTCCTTCCTGTGCCTCTGCACCAGCGACCTGGAGGAGTACGACGCTCAGGAGGGACACTGCCGCCCGCGGGGGGCCGCAGGTGAGCACGCCCCAGACCCCACCCAGCCATTCAGCACAACCACTCTCCAGCTCCTGAGAGGGGGCCTGAGCCAGGGCTGGGCAATGTGGGCAGGGGTAGTGTAGCTAGGGGGGGGGGTGTGGTATGTCACCTAGCTTTTCTATCCCGATTGCCTGTCTGTAAGAGGGTGCTGATGGTAATAATGCTCACCATGTGGAGCTGTGGAGAGCATCAGGTGAGGGAACATAGGTAAAAGCGTTTTGTGTCCTGTGAAGTGGTGTTTAAATGTTAAGTTTGTAAAGGCGAGGGCCATGAGCAGACAATGACAAGGGGCCTCTGTCACACACAGGTCAGAGCATCCCCGAGGCCCCGCCTGGGGACCACCTCTCGGGCCCCGTCCGCAGGGAATGCTACTCTGGGCACCAAGGCCAGCCGCCCTGCTCCCGCCTCCTGGGCCGGAACACCACGCAGGCCGAGTGCTGCTGCACCCAGGGAGCCAGCTGGGGAGACGCCTGTGACCCCTGCCCAGCCGAGGACTCAGGTAAAGTCCCAGTGGTCCTAAGGCCTCTCAGGGTCAGCTCTGCAGGGAGACACCGAGAGAAGAGGACAGAGTCCTCCTCTCTCTGAGCTCGGATGCCTCCCTACAGTCGAATTCAGCGAGATCTGCCCCAGTGGTAAAGGCTACGTCCCAGTGGAAGGAGCTTGGATGTTCGGACAGACCACGTACACAGGTAACCGCCCTGCACATCCTGCTCCCCAACCTCCGCTCACCTGAGTGGGCCCAGCGGGCCCTCCAGCAGGTCCCGGGAAGCTCCTGGCTGCATGCAGGCCCAGACTCCCCGGTCACTTCCCTCCCTCCTGTCCCAGGGCTGGGGTCCTGCAGAGTCTGGGCTGGAAGTTCTGACCGGAGCTCCTCTGGGAGTGCTCATACACCCCACCTTGGTTTTCCTGCTCCCTGAGGCTGAACCCTCCGGGAACAAGCTGGGATGCATTGCCTAACCCAGTCACGGGCACAGGGAAAGAGCGGGGCATGCCCTGTGCAGAGGCCAGCAGCAGCCACGTATCTCCCTGCCTCGCTTACAAAGCCAGCAACATTGGGGAACCCAAACTCACGCGGGTGGTTTAGGTGTGAGCACCCTAATCCCGGAGCTGGGGAAAGAAACGATGGAAAACCAAGCACTGATTTAGGCACCTCACACGTATTCATCTTTTAATCCTCACGACAGCTGTAAGAGGTTGGCCGTATCTACTTTCTTAGGTAGGAAATTGAGGCAAGAACTGAAGCAAGTTCCTGGAGTTACCCAGCTAGCCAGTGGCAGGGCCAGGATTCAAACCCAGAGCCTGGCTTTGGAGCCCTGAATCCCAGGGGCTGCTTCTTGATACCCCCAGCCCCCACCCCCCTCACCTCAGCCCTGCCCTCCACAGATGCTGATGAGTGTGTGATGTTCGGGCCTGGTCTCTGCCAGAACGGCCGGTGCCTCAACACGGTTCCCGGCTACATCTGCCTGTGCAATCCTGGCTACCACTACGATGCCACCCGCAGGAAGTGTGAGGGTGAGGATATACTCCCCCTACTCCCAACCCCCGCCCCCACCCCAGGCCCACAGCTGATGGCTCACCCAGCCTTGCCAGCCAGCCCCTGACTTGCTGGTAGTCCCCTTCCAGGGACAGACACCCGCTGGCTGCAGCAGGCAGGTCTGAGGTGAGGGGAGCCGTGGGGACGTCGGGGATTGTATTTGAGGACTTGCTGGGAGAGTGTCCCTGGGGTGGGGTCTCCCAGGCTGGGCTGGGGGCGGGAGAGGGGGAAGCAGGGTGCTACCTCTCCCTTCCCCTGAAAGTGGGCAAGCCGCCCTGGTACTGCCCACACGCTCCTCCGTCTTCCTGCCCCACAGATCATGACGAGTGCCAGGACATGGCCTGTGAGAACGGCGAGTGCGTGAACACGGAGGGCTCTTTCCACTGCTTCTGCAGCCCGCCCCTCACCCTGGACCTCAGCGGGCAGCGCTGCGTCAACAGCACCGGCGGCACGGGTCAGCGGGCCTGGAAGGGCGGGGCCGCAGGGAGCGTGGGCCGGGACTGGTGGGTGGGGGGCGCTCAAGGGCCTCTGTCTGTGCCCCCAGAGGACCTGCCTGACCATGACATCCACATGGACGTCTGCTGGAAAAAAGTCACCAATTACGTGTGCAGCCAACCCCTGCACGGGCGCCGCACCACCTACACGGAATGCTGCTGCCAGGATGGCGAGGCCTGGAGCCAGCAGTGCGCTCTGTGCCCCCCCACAAACTCTGGTGAGAGGGCGGCCTGTGTCTGCGGGGAGGGAGGGGAGAGCCTGCAAGCCGGCTAGGCCGCAGTGGGGAGAGTGCCCTCGCCTTGGGAGGGGGGTTTAGACAGGAGCAGGCCACCCGAGTAGTGGTCCTGTCTTCGGCCCCTGTCATTTGGGGATAACATGGGGCAGGCGGCAGGGCACTGCCAGGAGCTCTCAGAGGGCGCAGGTCCCAGCATGCTCCCTCTCCCCGGGGGAGTGAGCCAGGGGACAGCACACCAGGCTCCCTCTCTCCCTCCTCCCTGACAGAGGTCTATGCTCAGCTGTGCAACGTGGCCCGGATCGAAGCAGAGCGGGAGGCTGGGGTCCACTTCCGACCAGGCTATGAGTATGGCCCTGGGTCTGAGGACCTACACTACGGCCTCTACGGCCCAGATGGGGCACCCTTCTACAACTACCTGGGCCCCGAGGACGCCATCCCCGAACCACCCTTCCCCAACACAGCCAGCCACCCAGGAGGCCGTGTACCAGGCCCTGAGTCTCCCCTGCAGCCCTCAGCACTCCAGCCCCACTACGTGGCCAGCCACCCAGGTCTGTGTTACTGCAAAACTGGGGGAGAGGTGGGCACCAGAGTTGCTTCCCTTCCATCTCCTCGGCCTGCTGATCACTGCCAGCAGGGTGAGGACGGGGAAGGGAGAAGGTGGTCCAAGACCCCTCTCGGGTCACTCAGGGGGCAACTCCGCATGCCCACGTTGGACCTAACACCTCCTTCGGGTAAACCAGCACCGGAGACACAGAGGCACAGGACACCCCCATCCCAACCTCAAAAGCTTCCCGGTGGGAGGAAGTGGAGAGTGGGAGAAAGCGGGTAGAGAAAGCAGGTACACACCGTACTGTCCCATTTTCTCCCTCACCCTTAGGTATACAGAACAGCCTGTTCTACAAGTTCAAACTTGTGACCCGAAATGTAACTCAAGATTTACAAAAATATATTTATTTTTATTTATTTAATTTTTTTGTTGATTTGAGAGAGAGAGGGAAAGGGATAGGGATAGATAGAAACTTTGATGAGAGACATCGATTGGCTGACTCCTGTACAGCCTGCAACCTGGGCCTGTGCTCTGACCAGGAATCGAACTGTGACCTCCTGGTTCATAGGGCAATGGTCAACTACTGAATCATACCAGCCGGGTGGGATTTACAATCACTTTTTTTTTTTTAATTGATTTCATAGAGGAAGGGAGAGGGAGTGGGAGATAGAAACATCAATGATGAGAATCACTGACTGCCTCCTGCATGCCCCCTATTGGGAACTGAGCTGAAACCAGGCTTGGGAGCCAACCTGTGACCTCCCGATTCATAGGTTGATGGTCAGCCACTGAACCATGCTGGAGGGCTTCAATTACCTTAAAGGCCCACTGTGGTGACTTGGTCTGGTGGCAATGACCCCAGCACTCGGGACTCGGATGGATTCTAATGAGGAAGTCAGGCCTGGCACCTGCCAGGGTACCTGCCCCAGGCTCAGCCACCTTCCCAGGCTGATTCAGACTCAGGGAGATTAGGGATGGTGTCTTTCTCAGGGGTGGAGAGTTGCTTAGAGAGAGAAGTGGGTTAGGCAGACCTGGTAGTTTTGCTTTGTGTTTAGTAAGAGTAATCTACTTTTGCTGCCAATACCCTCCTAGCAGGGAAAAAACAAAACAAAACAGTGTTTTAACAAAACACCCTGCCACCAACCCCAACAAAACCAAAGCTATATAGATACCCACTGCTCAGGAGCCCTGGCGCTGTGAAAGCAGTGAATCCCAACCTTCGTGGAGTCCTCATTTAAAGGTCTACCCCACCTAAAATGACTCTTACTTTTAAAGAGCATTGCCTTTTGTGTTAGCATCTTTCTGTGAAGGTTTTATGACCCTCCCCACCCTCACCCCAGGAACTCAGCAGGGGCCATTCTTCGTAGTGGAGGATGAGGGTCAGGGGTTGGGTCGGGCCTCAGCTCCCTCCTCTGACCTCCTCCCAGAACTCCAGGCTGGCTTCGAAGGGCTTCAGGCCGAGGAGTGTGGCATCCTGAACGGCTGTGAGAACGGCCGCTGTGTGCGCGTGCGGGAGGGCTACACCTGCGACTGCTTCGAGGGCTTCCAGCTGGACATGGCCCACATGGCCTGTGTGGGTGAGTTTGGCATCAGGGTGGCAATGCCCAGGAGGCAGACTGGCCCTAATGCCGCCATGTGGGAGAGCCAGGCTGGCCCCTTGCTCCCCTTAGGGATGCACCACTAAACCAGGGTCCGTAAGTCCCCTGTGGCCCCCTAGTGAGGCTGCCCAGCGCCAGGTTGGGTGGTGAGAAAGCTCCAAAGCAAGGCTGCATGCGGTGTTCAGAAAGCTTTCCATCAAGGAGCCTAGACAGAAAAAGGCAGGGACAAGAGTATGGTCACTCTCCTGGGCACAGTATGGGTTTGTGTCCTTGAGTTGTTTAGTTTGGGGCAGTGTCTTCAGCCTCTGGCCGCTGTACCTAAGATTGCCCTGCAGGGTGGGGGCCGGGATTGGAGATCAGAGGGCCAGAAGCAACAGGCCAGAGGCCTTGGGCTCCTGCCATCTCTCTCCTGCCTTCCTTCTCCCTAGATGTGAATGAGTGTGATGACCTGAACGGGCCTGCTGCACTCTGTGCCCATGGCCACTGCGAGAACACGGAGGGCTCCTTCCGCTGCCGCTGCTCCCCGGGTTACGTGGCCGAGGCAGGGCCCCCCCACTGCACTGCCGAGGAGTAGCAGTGAGGGGCCAGTGTCAGCAGCTACCTGGAAATGGGCCTCAGGCAGGGGCCTGGAGGACGCTTTCCTAGCTGGGAAGATGCCATGAAGTCATCGGGCAGGAGGCCCTGCAGCCCCACTCCCAGCCAGCCTTGCCTGCTTTTCATCTCTCCCAGTTTAGGCTCGGGCTGTGAGCTTGTCACTGCCTCCATGCCACCATGCCTTTGCTTGGCTCAAACACCACCAAATGCTTTAATGCTTCAGCCACTGGCCATGAGGCCCAGTCCGCCATCTGTCCTGGCCTTACTATGAGATGCTTGCCAAAGGATGGCCCTCAATCTCCCCCTCAAGCTGTGCAAACGTGCAAGGTCCTTTGGCCTTACGCTACCTTTTCCACCCATGATGCACATATCATCCTGATGACTGCAAAACCAGGGCAGAGGCATCTGCCTTAGGATGGTCCTTCAGAACCTATGGGGCACAAAAGGACTGGAGAAAGTCTGGGGAGTGACTCGAACGCCTGCTACCAAGAATCATCACTGCCACTTGGCCAGTCTGATCCAGACCAGATTTTGCCACATCATCTTATAGCCACTTCAGTGGCCCCGGGAGGGGCAGAAGATCCCCTCATCTCAGAAAAGCAAGACTGAGACTAGCTTGCTGAGTGTAAGAGACACAAATGAAGGGGAGCAAGAAGACTGACAAAGCAAGAGGGAAATATTAAAAATATAGGGAATTGGGAAAAAGAAAAGGGGTGGGGAGCCAGGGCTTCATACAAATCTAAAGAAAATATTCAGTTGCTTTGAGTAAATATTCAAAATGTACCCAGCAGTAGCTCATTGCACAAGGGCTGCCACAAGACAGGCTGCCTGTCTCGGAAGACCTGTATTAAATACATAATGCTCCTTACAGAAAACACGTTTCTCCTGGGTTCTCCTTTTGTGGACACCAGTTTGATGTGCTAAAAGTAAAGAGATCTATTTTCTAGCTTGTGGAATACAGCGTAGTCCTGTTTGGGGGAGAAGCCAGATTTTCTATGTTTCTCCTCTCTTCTCAGAAGCCTCTGCCCTCTCAACCTTCATGAAATGGCTGGCTGGCATTCCTCTGAGTTTACAAGGAAAGACCCACTCCAGCCTTGGCTAGCTGGGAATTTAGTTAGAATAAAGAAATGTACATCCGGGGCCTTCTGTTTTTGTTTTACACGAAACCACAATTCTTTACCATGTTGGCTAAGTCTAAATATTAGGGAGGAGGCTGTGCCTACCTCTCACCAGCTCTGCCAGTAGCCTGTGATTGGGTCCTGGTGGGAAAAGGTCCTTTACTCTTCTGAGACGAGAAAGCTGACTTTGTATTCCTCTAGTGAACAGCAATGCAAATGAGCAAGGCTCCCTGTGCCTGGAGACTTGGAAACGAATACTATTTTCTTAATTTAATCTGTCCTGTCCTACCTGCTGCTCTGATTGTCAGCCATCACATAACTTATTGAATGCTTGCTTTGTGCTAGGCAATGTTGAGTGCTATACCCAAATTTCATTTAATTATCCAACAATCCCATTTACTATTTTTATTCCCACCTTAGAAATGGAAATATTCTGACCTTCACTCAGAATAAAAGAAATGCAAGTTAAACCACCCTGAGACACTCTTGTCAGTTGGCAAGCATCTGGGGAAAGAGGCACTCACATATATAGCTGACAGAAGTATAAAGTGATACAACTTCTGAAGAGGACATGGAAATGTCTTTCAATATTATAAAAGCATTTACTCTTTGAATCAGTGATGCCACTTCTAGAAATTTCATCTTCAGCTATTTTATCACCAAATGTGAAATGGCATATGTAAGAGGTTATGGTATAGCATTATTTGTAATAGCTAAAGATTAGAAACAATTACTATTAATTGCCATGGAGCCCTAAAAAGAAAAAGTGGCTCTAAATGCTTTGATATGATATCCAAAATAGATGAAGGGAAAAAGGAGGGTTGTATAGCAAAGTGTAACACATGCTGCTATTTGTCTAAAGAAAGGGGAGAATTGGGTATTTGCTAACTCCATCTTACACCCCATATTTCAGAGAATGTCTCACCATTCCTCAGTATACCCTGCTGGCACTGTGCTTCCCTAAATGCTATTCCCATTGCCCCTCCTCCTAACTCACCACACTGCTTGCCCTTCCAGAGATATTTCATGCATATACACACATTTCTATGTACTAAAAACACAAACAGCATGCTATGCATGCTGTCCTACACTTGCTTTTTTCACTTAATTGTAAGTTTTCTCTCTTGGCCCTCGGCCAGCACGGCTAGAGAGTGGATGAGTCCTGAGTAGGGGCGGCTGGGGATTGAGAAAAGGAAAAGAAGAGACAGACACAAAGACTTTAAGTAAAGCTGGGACCAGGTGGGACGCTGCCCTCGGATGGAGAGAGAGTGACCCAGAGCTAGTGCAGTGCATTTATTATATATAGTATGATACCAGCAAGTTTTACTAGAGTTTAAGACAAAGGGAATTATGTGAAATCATGGTTAAAGATCAAACTACAATTCTTCATTCTTGTGACTTCTTTGTAATTGTCACTCCTGGCTGAGCCCAGATAATTATGTCTGTTCCTGGCGCCTGGCTGAACTTCGATAATGAAACCTACTCCCTTTCACCTGAGCTAAAGGTCAAACTGACAATATACCTGCCTCTGGCAAGGTGTTTCCAGGAATGGCTCTGCCCACGCCACTGGACTCAGCTGACAATCGGCTCATGCGCCTTCCCAGACTCTCTCTATACTTAACACGTACTTGCACATATGAGCTCTCTCATCCTGTTTTATAAGTATATACTATTCCATTGAATGGATAAATCGTAATTTATTTAATCAGTCCTCTACTGGTGGACATTTCCATTGTTTTCTAACTTTTGCTATTAGAAATAATGCTATAATTATTATTCTTGTGCAAATCTTATTTCATGTTATTTCTATGGGATTATATACCTGTGGGCTAAATTCTTAGGAACAATGGTAACTTGTGGGGAGGTACACAGGGTGGATGGGTACAGGATTGGAATACATTTTCATTGTATTCCCTTTTGTGTCTCTTGGAATTTTGTACTATATGTATTACCTATTCAAAAAAATAAAATATTTTTAAATACAGCTGCTGGCCATACACTATTTAAATGTTTTGTCTCTCTATATATTTACCTGACTATATTTTACAAATAAAGCCAGATAATAATTATTTCAAAACTTTTTTAAATTCACTTTTATTTTTTGTTATGGTAATCCTCACCTGAGAATATTTTTCCATTGATTTTTTAGAGAGAGTGGAAATGAGGGGGAGAGACACAAAGAGAGAAACATTGATATGAGAAAGACACATAGAATGGTTATCTCCCACATGCACCCCAACCAGGGCCAGAAATTGAGCATGCAACTGAGGTACATGCCCTTGACCAGAATCGAACCTGGGACCCTTCAGTCCTGAGGCTGACACTCTATCCACTGAGTTAAACCAGCTAGGATTCAAAACTTCTTAAAGCAAACTTCCCTTAAGCAGTCTTGTGGTATTTTCATAGAAAATCGGCAGGGGAATTTTTAAAAAGCAATCATTAATATTTGTCCTAGATACATAGAAAAGTAGAATTTCCTGCTTGACACAAACATACAAAACCATAATGCTGCAGTGGACAGTGTTAGCCCTGCCCACTGCAAGCAGTGTGCCATCAGCTCGGGGCCAGAGTTTAAGGGAGAGCTATCCCATGACCATCAGTGCTGCCCACTTCTCTACACAGGATGGTCCTGCCGAATGTCACCCTTCCACTAGGATGCTTTATAACAAAAGGCCAAAAGAATAGTACTCAGTTCTCAAGGGGGGGGAAAAAAAAAAAGAGAGAGAGAGAGAGTATCTTCTATTTTCTCCTAATCATAGAGAAGCAAAGAGAGGATAGGAAACCTATAGTTTTCATACCACTAGTCTCTATCAATCACATAACTACAGCACCATGCCACAAGGTAAGATCTGGACATTGGACAAGAGGCCTCCTCTTTGGAGCAACAACATAAGCTATTCACAACATAAAGCAGCTCCAGGGCTCCCCTGCCTTTGTTCCTGCATTATTATGTTTTGCCAAGCAAAGGGTAGGCATGATGCCCCAGGCATTCACTAGCCTGCATATACAGTTAAATAAAATCAAGTCTGCAACAAATAGGGCCTTGATAACCTCCCCTTGAAAGTAAAGGGAGGCAAAAACAAACAAACACACAAGCCTACCTTCCGATGCTAAAAGAGTATAAAGTTTTCCTAAATGAACTGCAATGAGCAAAATTTGTGCAACTGTCGGCTGGCTTTTATGGCCTGCCAGGAAGAGGACATCTGGCCAGAAAGTGCCTGCAAAAGATCCTACAACTGTTTTACATTGCTGTTTATTCCCTCAAACTGCCCACTGTCCTCATGCCCTGTGCTCTCCAAAGGAGACTTCTAGTTATCTGAGGTTCCCCCATAAAGCTTTCCGTGTGAAATAAGGTGATTTCTCCCAAATACACTTTCTAAACACAAAATTCCAGTTTTCCCACTATCAGTAGATACTTACATATAGGCATTCTAAGGGACCTTGTTCTGCCTGATAAACCACTATAATTCAATGATTTATTTAGCTACTAACGCTATCATGCTTATGCTCACTATAAATTTTAAAATCAATAAATAACCCACACAAATATTCTGGAAGAATACTTCTAATACTTAAAATATAGCAAGATCTCTTTTCTGAGGGAGGATGAAAGAACTCAGACTGAGCTGAAAATCTTGGGCCAGGTACTGGCAGCAATTTTCAGTGTCTCGGTAAAGTTACACACAGATGCTTCCACGGTACACTGGTTTCTGCCTCCTCCTGTGAAAATCTGCTAAGAAATCTGCTCAGGTTTCTGAGTGTCCCCTTCTTCCCTCTTTGTACACATTGTCTACACACGATTGGTTTGTTTTCTCTAAGTCCTAGATTTCCCCATGTTAAATATGTAAGCATCTAAGTTCCTATCTCAGATACTTTGTCATTAGTCTATTATTTCCATTCTTTAATGGTAAATTCTTTTTTTAAAATATATTTTATTGATTTTTTACAGAGAGGAAGGGAAAGAGATAGAGAGCTAGAAACATCGAGAGAGAAACATCGAGCAGTTGCCTCTTGCACATCCCCTTACCAGGGATATGCCCGCAACCAATGTACATGCCCTTGACCGGATTCGAACCCGGGACCTTTCAGTCCGCAGACCAACGCTCTACCACTGAGCCAAACAGGTTTCGGTTTTAATGGTAAATTCTTTTATTGAATGACCTTAATTCTAATTCAGTCTAGAAATAGTCCAATCCAGCCCAGAAATGCACATTTTTGCTATAACGAACTTTTACTAGTAGGCTTTTGAAGAAAAGGTGGATTTAACCAACAATTCTTCCAGAATCAACTTGAGTCAATTTCCCAATATTAGCATTTATAAATCATTCATCATGGTGGTGGTATTTTGTCTTTTTTTTAGTTGTCAGTCCATGCAATTCTGAATCCCCCAGGAGTCAGACACACACCACAATTTCTAGCCTATATAAATGCTATACTCAAATAAGTACTTTAATTTTTTTTTAATCCTCAAAGATATGTTTTTATTGATTTCTAGAGAGAAAGGGGGAAGGAAGGAAAGAGAGAAAAAGAGAGAGAAGAGAAGCATCAATTGGTTGCCTGACTGAACCCACACCCCAGATATATGCCCTGACCAGGAACTGAACCCAAAACTTTTTGGTGTATGGGACAATGAGCCACCCACCCAGGGCCCAAATAAGAACTTAAATTCATTGGAATTTGTGGCTTAAAATGCTTTTACTTCAGTAATCCTAAACTGAAGTTGCCAGGTTTAAGAAATAAATATATAGGATGCCCTGTTAAATTTAAATTTCAGATAAACAAAGAATTTCTAGTATGTCTCATACAGTATTTGGGACACACTTAAATTATTTACTGTTCATCTGAAATTCAAAATTTAACTGGGTATCCTGCACTTTATCTGATAATTCAACCTAAAAGAAAATCCCCGAGTATTATCTATTCCAACAAAGGGACCAGTTTCTGCTATGTGTGAGACCAGAGGCGATTTACTCCATAAGGTAAGTAAAGCAACATACATATCCTTAAAAGATTCAGTCACTAAATGATCACAGAACCTTGAAATGTCTGTAGGAATGTGGAGGCTATTTTTCAAGTGATTATGGTATCAGTGGGAGTTGGGTCTGTTTTCTGAGTGATGGGCTTTTGATTTTGTGAATCTGAATTCTGAGTATGTAAGAGGGATAGAGGGGATAAATGGTGATGTAAAAAAATAAAATAAAATTTTAAAAATAAATAAAATAAAGAATTCTGTGTGATAAGAAAATCTATCTGCCCTGGCACATGGGAATTGGAGCATGAGCTGCACAGAAAATAAGAGTAAGTCAACTAGCACATTCAGGAAGGGTGAGATGAAGATGAGAATTTCATTTGCCTTTCTCATCATCTCTGGCCTAGTGATGTGTTCACGCTATTTTACCTGTGACTCTGATTCAAAACACAAGCAAATAGGACTTGCTTTAAAATGAAGCTTTTATACACAGTTATACATATATATACAAGCAGCTCTGAAGACCAAATAACTCACATTTTGGAACCTTGGAGGCTCTACAAATTACACTGGGTTTCAACTACTAGTCATTAAACCTTAGGTAACAGCATCTAGAGCCTTGGCCTTAGAATTGTGCAGAAGAAATGAAGTCAAGAGTCAAGATTGCTTCACATTCTGAAAAAAAAAAAAATAGTGGCGAAACACAACACTCCTGGATTGTGGGAAATAAAATTGTGGGAGGGACATGATTGGAAGGAAACCACTAAAATTCCACTCATTCCAGGTTCCTCAAATTGGTACCAATGGCAGCCACCTCTGGGTCACCTGTCCTCTCATCAAAGCTTGACGGAGAAGGAAGAGCCACAGGAGCAGCCTTTCTCCGCCTGAGGGTTGTTCAGCACTTGAAATGAGCTCCGGATCAGCTCTTGGCAGAAGTCCACGTGGGCCCCTTTCACGAAGGCCAAGCTATCAGAGTCAACCACCACTCGTGCCCCACCCTGTTCAAATACCCTGGGAGAAAAAAATAAACAAACACACACACACACAGACACACACACACACACACACACACACACACACACAGGAGAAAAGCATTAATGACTATCATAAACACCAAAAACATGACACTCTGAGTCCTGATGTGAGAGGGATGCATTCTCGGTTTTCTGAAATAGAGGAAGCATTCCTTATTGCCTCCAAAAGGTGCTGATTTTGAGGCAAAAAGATTCAATGGAAATGACTACTGGGAAATGTTTAGAAATTTAGACCTGGCATCTAATCCAACCTGAACTACCCAATGGACCCAGGAAGGCCAATCTTCCTCCTATAACTTGGTTCTTTTGAAACAAGACAAAACATCTTCACTTGTCTCCCACCCCGGTGTGGGAAAGGTGGTGTTACGCGTCTTGAGCAAACTTTTTACATTTGGAATAAAAGTGTATCTGAAACTAGGCTCACGTTTATCCCTCCTATACACCCCTTCCCTTCCTCCTTGCCTGTCGTCGGGGTTGATCACTGTATCCAGTGAAAATCTGTACTGGAATCCGGAGCATCCACCTCCCTCCACCTCCAGCCTGAGGAATTCTGCCCCTTGGGTGATTTCCAGGAGCCTCTGAAATGCAGGGAGAGGGGATCAGGAATGCCAGGCAACCGGAGACAAAAGGGTGGGCCACGGGGAGGCCCCCAGGCCGGGTCCCGCCGCCCCGCTCACCTGGACGCAGCTGTTGGTGAGGTGGATCTGCCCTTCGCCAGCCTCGGGGCTGGAGGACGACGCTTCCCGAGGCACCGGAGGTCGGGCGGACGCCGCGAAGAACCTGCCACGAGGGAGGATGATGAGCCCACGAGCAGAGGGACACCTGGCGACCCCCACCTGGACAGCGTCCCCCCAAACCTGGCAACAACGCCCACAGCACTATCCTCACAACAAACCCGACGACCTCCACCAGGACAGCCTCGCGCCCCACCCTCACCTCCCCCCCGAGGACCTTCGTTTCCGTTTAGTCCTGGGAGTCACAAACCCGAACACACTCCCCCAGTGTCCTTTTGGACTTGGTACCTGCTCCTCCACCAGGGGGTGGCCGCTCGCAGGGCCGCCGCCGTTAGGGACAAGCCCCTGGCGGCCGCCATCTTCCTCAGCAAGCCCCGCCCCTCGCGTCTCCCCAATCCCCGCCTCCTCCAGAGCCTCGGAGGCGGAGCCCACAGAGACCCCGCCTTCGAGAGCGCCTATTGGGTGGTGCTAGAAGAGGAGATATTTCATTGGCTAGGAGCGCTCCCAACTGCGGAAGCGAGACTGCACCGACCGAGCCGGGAACGGAAGAGAGAGGCGGGGCGGAGATGTATCCCAGTCCTCTGGGCGGCAGAGCGGCCAGTGTGGGCGGAGCCCGACCGAGGCCTGGGCCCAGCAGCCGGGGGCGGGGCGTGGGCGTGGGCGTGGGCGTGGGCGGGCCGAGGCCTTGTTTGCGGGTGTCGGGTCGCCGGATAGAGCTCCTCCCCGAGCCCCGCCCCAGCTGGTTTATCTTGTGATTCCGGCGGCCGCTTCTTCCTTCCTCGGCGCTTGGAAGTCCCTGAGCAGCGATGTGTTACTTGGCCGCCGCCGCGTTCCTGCTCCTGGCGCTCAGCCCCTCCGCCCTGGCAGAGCCGGTGCGCTTCAAGGACTGCGGTGAGTCCCGGACCCGCCGCAGGTGCCGCGCTCTCGCCGGCGGGAGCCTCCTCCGCCGGAACCGCGCGCCGAGAGCCCAGCGACGTGGGGCGGGTCCGCGTCGGCGGCCGGGCTCAGCCTCGGACCCCTCTGCGGGTGGGTCGGGTCGGGTCGGGGAGAAGGTGCCATCCTCGAGGAAACGCGGCCTCTCACGGCGATGTCTCTGTCCTCGGAACGCGTGCGGGGAGTCCCTGGACGCCCCTGGCCATGGGTGGACCTCCTGCTGGAGTTTCCCAAAGTTTGTAGGGCCGAGGGCTGGAGGTCCATGGACAGCGCGGCGGGGAGGGGAGCGGCGCAGAACTTTTTAGTTTTGCCTCGAACTGTGGGTGACCTCTCCCTTCCCACTCACTGTGTTTACTTTTCTCTTTTAACCCAGCTTTTGCTGACAAGTCAAAAATCAGTTCTCCTTTTCACGATGAATTCCGTTAGCGTTTCCTGGGGGCTGTGGAATGGTGTCATTTCTTCCTGCCTATGGATCTCGTGTTTCTGGCCGCAGCGTGTGACACTGTGGTTGGAGTCCTGTTGGGAAGTAAAAGGGGAGCCCGGGTGTAGAAGTTGTGAGTTCGTTCAGTCAGGTCTGTAGAGGCAATTGCTCCTGCTGAGCTTTTCTGAGGTGAAGAGATATATAATGATGAATGAAAGGCACGAAACTGATTTTATATAATTTGTGAGCTGGGAGGAAACTTGGAGATCATATATAGTCAGTCATTGAATTCCAGAGATGGTAGGAAACTTAACCAAAGTAACAGAGTAGAATGGGGAACCAGGATAAGTTTGCTCCTGTATATCCAGTTCTCAAGTAATAGTAAATATTAATAAAGACTTGTTGGAAAAGTAAATGAGGGGATACTCTTTCCACTGTCATCAAAATGCATGTTGATGCAAAAGCAAAATGCAAAAGCAAAGTTGGGGGTTAGGGGAGAGATTGATTAAGGAATAGACTGCTAATAGAACGAGGATACTAACACTTGAAAGGCAGGTTACTAACTTGCCCTCCATTAAATTTAGGGGCCAGTTTGGAGGAAGACGCTGTGTTCAACCCTCATAACCTGTTTTCTAGATGAGGAAAGGTACATTCTATGTACCTTGCCCACATTCTCACAACTAGTGAGCAGTAAGAAACCAGTGTGTGTTTTTGAGCCACTTTAGGTTTCAGTGGTAACCTTGGGGAGGGGGGGGGGGGATTAAATCCGAACATTGTTCTACTCCTTTGAAAAAAGCAGGTGTATACCTATGGCAAGAACTTCTTCAGTCCCCAAGCCGACACTCTATCCATTGAGCCAAACCGGTTTCGGCGGCAAGAACTTCTTAAGGGAAGGAGGGTTTCCATTACAGATTTTCAATTTACTTTTGAATTGGGAAATACAATGTGAAAACTCTAGTGCCCACATCAAAAGTTTTTTGAGTTCGACTGTATGGCTTCTTTTCCCTGGAGTGGCATCTCCTCAAGTGAGAAATAGAGCCAAGCAAAAGAGTTTTGCAATTTTTGCAGGTTAGGACCACGGAGTTTGTTCTATTGACATTGGAAGTGCAAGAACCTCTTGTCGGCTGAAAAAGTGGATGAAGGAGCTACAAGTATTATCCTTTACTCAGTTCCTTCTACATCATGTGACTCAGCCTTGAAAGAAGCAGGCAGAAAAGCCAAATTCAGAAAGCTTTGGTATAAGCACTGGTTTTCAATAGGTTGTTGATTAAAGTTCTGGATCTCCCCCCTTTACCACATTCCCCCATCTATGGAGATTATGAGAGAGTGGAACAGAGTGCTTAGAGAAGAGAATTCTTGAGGGTAGAGTTTGAGAACTTGGCCATGATGGGGAAGCAAGCTGGGGATGAGGTACTAGCTGGAGCAGAGTTGGTCAGTATGATGACTGTTACACCCAAGAGCAGACTCAGGCTGAGAAAGCAGAGGCCACCCACCTGAGCTGCTCAGTTCCTATCCTACAGGACGGCGCTAACCTGGTGACTGTAAAGCAGATAACATGCTCTTAGCCTTCAGTTTGCTTTCTGTCTTCATGCCTTCTACTTTAGAGACAGAGTGTTCCATCTCCTGGATCCATAATTTCCACCCACAAAGTATATTTGAGATGAGATGCCCACCTTGTGTGGCAAAAGGGAACATGCTAATCCACCTAGGAGCAGCTATTCTAGATTAAATGTATGGACTGAATGCTGCTATGATTAAAATAATTAGTAAAAAAAATTATACAGTAGCTTCCCTTTATCCATGGGAAATAGGTTTTAAGAACTCCAGTGGATTTCTGAAACCATGGATAGCACCGAACCCTATGCAAGGTGGGAAAAACTAGGTTTGCAGGTGTTCATATAGGAAATAATACAATAATTTATAAATAGTAATACAAGAATAAACTGTGTTTTGTGTACCTACAACCGGAAACCTACTTTTGTTCCTCCTTCCCCCCGTATATGCCATTTTTTTTCCTATACATAGTAGTACATACCTTTTCACATAAAGGAAGCGCTATACAGCTTCTCTTTGGCATATATGAATATATGAATTGCCAGCATCACTACTCTTGTCCTTTGGGGACCATCTCATTATTAAGTAAAGTGAGGGTGACTTGAACACAAGCCCTGTAATACGGGGACATTCAGATGCTAAGTGCCTGGCTAAACAAAGGGGTGAGTCATGTCCTGGGTGACACATGCTATTCTCAATTTAAAACTTATGAATTGTTTCTTTCTGGGATTTTCCATTTAATCTTTTTGGACCACAGTTAACCTTGAGTAACTGAAACCGCAGAAGGAGAACCGTGGATAAAGGGAACATACTGCATAGCATGACTATGTTCCCACAGTAAGTAATGGAGCCATTGTTGAGATTGGTAAGATTTCAAACCCAGACATCAGGTCTCAGTCTACCTCTCAGCAGTGGTGGCTGAATTGCAGAGCTTGCCCTTAGCTGGTACAGGCAGTGTTAACAGGCAGTTCACTTGCATTCTCTCCCACTCAGCTGTCCAGTATTGGGGCCTGAATGAGATGATGGGATTTTTAACGACTTGTACCTAACCGTTTCTGATCAAACATTTATGGTGAACAAACAGCACTTGCGTCCTTTTTCAGACTGAATTTTTTTTTTTAAAGGATGCATACCTTGCTCCCAAAATACTTACTTTGAAGAACACAGGTTTCCAAAGTGGAGTGTACACATCTGTATATTGCAGATGAATGCTTAAAGTTCTTACTGGTGGGCGTATACAAAGTTTGGAGATCACTAATTTAAAGAGATACCAATACTGGATTGAAAGATGGTGAGGGAGGGCAGTTTGGAAGCAGCCAGTGTCAAGATTCCAAATGGAAGCAGTAGTGCTGGGACTTGAGCCATCACTTGTATGTTATGTGTGTTGTGTTAAAATACTGTGCGCGGTTGGGCTGCCTCGGGGGGGGGGGGGGGACGGACAGGGAGGGGGCGTGTGATTTTTCATGGTATAGACCTGGTTACAGAGCAGTGGAGTGGCTACTGGTATATAAACTTAATAATTTCCTTAATTCCCCTTCACGCATCAAATATGAGTGGCTCCCTGGAGATCATTGGTGGTCATGTAAGAAAGAGCATCTTCACATTAGGTAGGGACAGCCTATGTGCTTTATTTTTTCTCCTTTTTCAACTTATTTTTCTTCTTTTGCAGGTTCCGGAGTTGGAGTTATAAAGGAAGTGAATGTGATCCCATGCCCCGTTCAGCCCTGCCATCTGCAGAAAGGACATTCTTATGCGGTCAATGTCACCTTCACCAGTAGTGAGTAAAAGTGGCTCCTACCTTCAACTTCATCTTAAACATAACACCAGTCTTAAGTATTAGAATGAGCATGGGGATTGGGGAGGGGAATTGCAGTCAAGAATTCTGTGATGCCGTGCCCGGGCTGATCGGCAGACCCTGAACGGTGGGTGAAGAATTACTCTAACACACGCTTCTGTGAAAGGGAGGGCTAAGGTACTACTTGGCTATCACCTGTTCGCCCGCCTCCTTTGGCTTTTATTGTCATAACAGCTTGAACTAAAATTAGTCTCTAGATACAGTAAGTAGATAAGAATCTGTGAGAAAGTATGTGCTTCTGTAAGGTTGAGTCCTTAAAAACTAAACATAGAGATTCTAGCAAAACACCCCGGGAGATCAGACTTGTTTGGAAAAGTCAAGGTAAGAGCTGCCACCTTCGGCAAGGTCCCCTCAGAGAATCCTCCTTACAGACATTCCAACCAAATCCCGTGCTTCCCCACACTGTGACCTCCTCTCCCCCTTCCAGCCTGTGTATGGCTAGGATTCGCTATATCCTTAGACATCCTTCTCATACGTGGTTCCCATACGCCTGTTTCCCAAACTCCAGACTCCTTCAAAGCAAAGAAATTTCCATGTGTTCACAGGTGAGAGAAGGCAGCTTGGCACTCTGTGCCCTATTTCGGATAATGTTGCGCAGTAGACTTTTATGGAAATGACAGCTCTGTTTAGTTACAGAGTGCAGAGTATTAGTACAGACCCCGATTCTGTAGACTTTGGAACTCCTCCAAATGTTATTTTAGACAATATACCTTCTAGCTGTTAAGTGTGTGTTCTTCCTCAGAATACAAGACTAAT
The DNA here is from genome assembly GCF_014108245.1 of Pipistrellus kuhlii. NCBI lineage: Eukaryota > Metazoa > Chordata > Mammalia > Chiroptera > Vespertilionidae > Pipistrellus > Pipistrellus kuhlii. The sequence goes on from NW_023425404.1 coordinate 12,152,622, forward strand.
TAATACTTAGGTTTAGGGAACTCGCTGGGGACCCAAGAAGCAATCAAGAAATCTGAGAAATTGCTTCAACTTCAAGAAATATTGAAACCTGTTGCTTTCTGGTACCACATTCATCACCTTCAGATTTCCAGGAATCTAGATAACTGCATAATCTTTATTTCTAGGAAGGTATCTACCCTGAATCCTTCTTTTATTTTCTATTCTTTGGAACTAGATTAGACAGTCTAATAAGAACTATCAAAGCACACTTTCCCTTTGCACGGAAGACTGGAGAATGGGTCTTCCCGGCTGAGCTGAAGGAGCAGACCAGAGCAGACTGGCAGGAAGCAGAGCAAAGCAGACATTGAGGTGCAGAGCAGAGCTGACTAGCACCCAGAAAGCAGAGCCAATACTCGCGATCTCCAGAATGACCTAACAGCTCATAATTCTGGTTGCCCTTATTTTATTATATTTATTCCACCTACCCATCTTTTTATGTGGAAGGTAGAACTTAGCAAGAAATGCACCTCTTTCTAATCTTACCCAGTTTCTAAAGGGTTACCTCTTTTTCTACTGCTACAGTGCATGGTGTGTATATAGATTCTGTATTCCTTCTTTCTGCATCGCCTCCTATTTTATTCTGAATTTCTAATGGACTCCTTTGTGTGGGAGTATTTGAGAATTCAGAGGCCAGTCTCCTAAAACTCTTCAGAATACATAATCCACTTTGACAGAAGCTGATGGAAATAGTAAATAGAAAGTTAACGGCCAAAATTCAATTACTTTATTGAATGAGATTATTATTTTCCCAGTAGCTCTGATTCTCCTGAGAAACTATGAAAGGCAGGGAGGGGCAAGGTTGGATAAAGAGCAAAGAAAACAATTCTCTGTGTTTTTTGCACTGACACCCTTTTTTGTTGTTGTTGCATAATTCAGTAATTTTTCAAGTTTTGCAGTGAATGCTTGCTCTGCATTCACAGAGGTACAAAGCATAACTACAAAGAGAAATAGGCCCTAGGAATGAAGAGCTGCAAACATTATGATTTGCTATCATAGCAATGCTGTTGCTTGAGAATATATCTGAATTTTTATTTAGAGTTTAGAAATAGGCTGTTTCTATCACTATTCTCTTTTTTCTTCTCAGGTACTCAGTCTCAAGGGAGCAAAGCTGTGGTACATGGCATCGTGATGGGCGTCCCCATTGCCTTTGCCATTCCTGAGCCTGACGGTTGTAAGAGTGGAGTCACCTGCCCCATTGAAAAAAACAAGACTTACAACTACATAGCCAAACTGCCCGTGAAGAGTGCGTACCCCTCAGTAAGTGGCCTTGTTGTTGAGGACACTGGAGATAGATAGCTTGGGGTGGGCAAGGGGGGTCAGGAAGAAAAGAGTGGAGTTGAATCCTACTCTGAAGGAAAAGTGCCTGCGGGAAGGAGATAAGTTGGAGTGTTAGGAATCACGAGATGCTCAGATATTTTTTAGTGCCCCTTTATTCTTTGTCTATAGTCTAATGGATAGCCATTTTTATACACAATATTTCATTGGACCACCCTTTGTAGAGATAGTATTATCCCTTTTTTACAGATGAAGAAATTTGAGGCTCCAGTATTATGCAATATGAACAGAGTCCACTCTGCAAAGAAATATTACAGCTTAGACTTAGAGCCAAGTCTTGTGATTTCAAAACCTGTAAAGTGTCAAAAGATTTTAGCCAGATATCAAGTAATTCAAGATTTCAAGTTGTCATAGCATTATCATCAGAAAATCTAGGTTTCTTCATTAATCTGTTAACAAGAGAGAAGTAGCTTGTTAGGTCCATAGGAGAGAAGTAGCTTTTTCCACTCTTCTTTCTGCCTTCTTTCTAACCCTAACCCTAGCCCTTTACCTACCTTCACCTCTGACTCCCCTGCTATGCCTACTTTTTCTTCTACTAAACATTCATAAGATAGAGCCTGCTAGAATGGACCTGTATTAAAAATATTTATCTTGAAAAGAATGGAGGAAGTAAAGGGATTACTTTTTTTCCAATCAAATAGAACCCAGGAGCAATCTGGCCATTTATTTTCTAGAAATGGCAAGTAATTAAGAACATCCTAAAAAGTCTCTAATGTAGGGAGTCCATGTGTAAGGCAGTGTTTTTCAACCTTTTTTGGGCAAAGGCACACTTGTTTCATGAAAAAAATCACAAGGCACACCACCATTAGAAAATGTTAAAAAAAATTTAACTCTGTGCCTATATTGACTATATATAAAGTAATTCTCTTGAATAGGAATCAAATAAACACAAAGAAAGTATTTTATAATTACTTTATTATGAAATATTAAGTAAACAAAATAGTGAAAAATTATAAAATTCTTGTCTGCACCTACGGCACACCAGGCAACATCTCGCGGCACACTAACAGCGGTTGAAAAACGCTGGTGTAAGGGATCTCAGAGACCCTACAGGTTTATAGATTAATATGCAAAGTAGCCTTATAATTGTGGGTGTTTCAGAGCCTCAGTTATTTATACAGAGTATCTAGTTAGGGTCTGATACATAGTAGGCACTTTCTATGTGGTAGTTATTAAGGGAATTAAATTTATTTGAAAAACAGCTTAAGCTATGTTAATGTAAGCACTAAGGGAAACAGTAGTTAATGTGTACTTGTTCTTAAAAAACTTACAAACCAAGTTTAGAGAAACCTGGGTATCACTGTCATTCAAATGTTTTGTAAAGAAGCAGTTGAGTACAAAAGAGAGGTAAAAACAAGAAAGCTAATGTCCATATAAGAAAGGACTGGCTAACTGTCAGTAATTTATTAAGAACTAAAAAAAAAAAACTAGAAGGGACAGCTTATAGCATGAGTATAGCAAGCCAAGGCAGAGATCTCTAATGAGATATAAAATAAAAATGTAGTTTAAGCCTTGGCCGCTGTGGCTCTTTTGGTTGGAGCTTCATCCTGTACACCAAAAGGTCTCGGGTTCAATCTCCAGTCAGGGTACGTGTGGGAGACAACCAATCAGTGTTTCTCACTCTCTCTCTGGACCCTCCTTATTCCAACAGCATAAAACACTCTCTCTCTCTCTCTCTCTCTCTCTCTCTCTCTCTCTCTCTCTCCCCCCCCCCCTCCCTCCCTCCCTCCCTCCCTCTCTTTACCCCCCTCTCTCTCCCCCTTTTTCTCTAAAATCAATTTTTTAAAAAGCAGTTTAGAGAATTTAACTGAAACCATATGCTATAAGGGTTGTTGTTCCTGAAATTATTCATATGACAGTAAACTTCTTTGGACATCCTTTCTGCTTTGATAGCTTAATAAGTAAAGCTATCATTAAGTAATTTCCTTATACTTAATGATCTCTGCTCTTCATGGTTACAGTTGGAAAAAGCTGAATCAGATTGCCAAATACAAGAGAAATTGTCTAAGTGTAAAATTTATTTTTTATGTAAACCTTCATTTATGGAAAAAAGGCTTTAGAAATTATATTTGATAAGTTAACTAGGTTTAAGTTATCTAAAGTTTAAATACACAGGCTGTGTCCACTTCCCAAACAGCTTTCCTGATGCTATGACTTAAGAAAAAATGCACGAGGAATTAGGCAGTTGTTTTACTGTACTCCTAGGATTCATAGTTAAACCATGCTGATTGAGATGAGATCCTAGTTTCATTTTCCCCAATTCTTCTCTTTCTCCAGATAAAACTGGTGGTGAAGTGGGAACTTCGGGATGACAAAGACCAGAGTCTCTTCTGCTGGGAAATCCCAGTACAGCTTGAAAACTAGAGCTAGTTGATGCCAGTATGTCTGTCTGGGGATGAGAGCATGAGTGGAGGGAGGAGAGGAGAAAGCAAGTCTAACCTAAATCAGTGCCAAAAGAGGAAAGGAATTTCTAAACTACTGTTTATGCCTCTCAGCCTCCAACTGTATCTCAGACACTGTTTCCGGAGAGCTTAGAACTGCTGCCCTGGTAATATATTTTGTAAAAGGGTTGAAGGAGAGAAGAGAGTGTAGGGGTTAATTGTCTTCAGTGTTTTATGCTGTTGGAATAAGGAGGGTCCAGCGGAGTGAGGTTCTTAGGGATAGTATTAGATAACCTGCCCTGGGGTTATTGGCCCTTGTAGCTGGGGACAGGTTCCAACCACATTCCTCTAGCTGGGGTGTTACATTTCCAAGTGCCTCATTGAGTTCAGTGCATCACTGAGTCAGCCTCAAGCCTGCTGACTCTTGACAGCGCCTCCAGCTCCACTGCCTCAACAATAATGACTTGGTCTCCAGTGGCATCCCTCGTTTCAGCAGAGAGGGAGGTGGTCTGCGATGGAAACTCAACTCGGGGGGTGACTGGTTCTCCGTGGTTATTGCATTTCTCCTTTTGTCTTAGGTGGTTTTCATTAAATTCAACACTTGATTAGCAGATGTTTGGTTTTTGGTGTGGTTTTTTTTGGACATTAATTTGACTTCTTTGTGCACCTGGAAATGTCCCTTGGAATAAATAAAAGCTTGGCAGTCTTCTGCATTTGTGCTTAGGTCACCTGCTTCCTTCAGAGTATTTCCCCAGACACGTGGAAGGTGGATACTCAGGCCCATGGTCCCAGAGAGCAGTAAAGACACAGCTCTCAGAAACTGCCATTTGCCCCCTTCTTGCCCAGTTAGACCTCACCTATCTACTAGTATTTTGTAGAAAATGACCTTGTTCTGCTTTATTTGCATAATCTTATACCACCAAGTGGTATAAGCCGTGAAAGCCAACATCATCTAGTTGAATAACAACATCTGAAAGGTCGAGGGAACTGAATTGAAGCGGGAGGGGGTGGTGAGGAGTTTGGTTGCAAGTTGGCGTGAAGCGTAGTAGTTTTTTGGGAACCTTCTTCCACGAGGTAAGCCTGGAAGCTTAAAAATGACACGTGAAGTTGCAAGTAATGGCTACATTAATTAAATCTTGTTATTTCCTGCTTTTGAAGTACAAGTGTAATCATGGGAACATAGATTTTGCTGCCTGTTTTAATCAGTGTACTGCCAGTCAGCTTGTAGCCATCACGGGGAGCACCTGCTAGTCACAGTGAGTTGAGTAATGTGGACCTTGAAAGGCTTACCTGTTTATGGTTAGGGTGTTTGTACAGCAAATAAGTCATTTGGTCCAGTTCTTTTCACCCCACTCATTTCACTTGGGATCTCTTTGGCTGATGAGTTTCCCAGGAAAGCCACCAGGGGACAGCCAGGGATCGGGAATAAAGTTATCAACAGCCAAGATATTCTAGTTAACTCCTGGAGCCATTCAACCACTGTCCTCTGTGGCTAAGACCTTTTGTTTTGTTTTGTTTTGTTTTATGGGGTTTTATTTATTTATTTTTTTTAATATATTTTATTGATTTTTTTTTGCCCCCCTCCCTCCCTACCACACATCCCCTCCCTCCCCAGAGTTTTGTGTCCATTGGTTGTACTTATATGCATGTATAAAAGTCCTTCGGTTCATCTATTATCTCCCCCAGATCTTCCTCCCCTCCCCGCTGTAATTTGACAGTCTACTTGTTGATATACTGTCTCTATATCTATCTTTTGGTTCATCAGTTTATAATGCTCTTTATTATCCACAAATGAGTGAGGCTAAGACCTTTTGTGTATCCCATCACATGGTGACCAGAGGGACAGCCCACGCTCCTTCCCCATGACAAACCCTGGGTATGTCAGACTTGTAAGAATTCCAAAGGGATTCTGTGGTCACCGGCTTCAGAATGTGAGTAGCTGGATCCTGGCTTCCCCAATTAAAAAGACCACCAGTGCGATCTTTATAAATTCCTGTGCTCTCAAGTGCTTCAGTCTCTTACCTGTTAAATAGGGATAATTACAATAGGGCTCTGAGGATTAGATGAAAGGATGCATGTAAAACATGTAGAATGATCCCTGGCACATAGCACAGACTTAGTACCTGTTAGCAGTTACTCTGGGAGACAGGCATTGCTCTTCCCCTAGAAACATCAGGAATGTCAAATTCAGTCTACTGTGTGGTATGTCACCTTGGAAAGATGAGGCTGTCCTCTGTGCACGGAACTCTGTGAGGGGCCCAGGAAAGCTCAGTTCTCGGGCGTGTCTGCTCTCTTTCCCGTCCCCAGGAGACTCTTCATGTCATTGAGCTCCTTTGAGGCTAAAAGCTACCTGCCCTGCACTTCATACTCCCACCTTCATCTGGGACGCGACAGAAGAATAGTTCCGCTAACCAGGACCCTTCAGTCAGAGCTTATACCTGCTTACCGGCCAATGTGAGGCCATGTGGATCCAGCAGCGGTGAGCTAGTTAGTGCTCCTGCGGGGGGATTAGTTTGAAAGGTCATCTTCAGTACGGATTGTTCACAGGTGCCCCCGGAGTCATTAAAACATGGAGAAGCACTGAATCTCAGGCTGTATAAAAAAGGTCATGTTCTTTCCAGCGAGAGTCTCATACTTTTCTCGTCCACTGAGCAAGCCACGGAGGCTTAAACATCTCTCCTGTATGAATTCCAGACTCTAATCATTAAAACATAATAATAATAAATGAGAGGCACCCCTGCTGACGGAGTAAAGGGAGCACAATACTTAGTATCCCCAGTTTGGTGGAGTGCTAGGTGGGAGGCCTGGCATTTAGTCACATCAGGCCAATAAAAAGCAAAAAGCATGGAATCATTTCCAGTCCTTGGTTTTGAAATCTCAGTTGACTTCTAAAAGGAAACAAATTCATCTTAATGATGCTTTGCAAAGGTTGATAAAACAGTCTGTTCTCTGAGAACACCCACAATGTAGGCGGGGGGGGGGGGGGGGGGGGGGCTGGACACAGGTGCGGTTCAGGCTCAGGGAAGATGATCTGGAAATAGCCATTCACATCAGATAATCCAAAAAGCCAGTGTTGCTTACGTGACGGGGGTGGTTATGAGGACAGGGTTGTGGTACACAGGAAGAAACTGACCCAGAGGAAAGCGTTATGTGTGAGAAATGTCACCATCATAATAGTCATCTTAGACAAGTGGTTTTCCCACGAGCCCTTTGGAGAAAACACAGAACAGGAACTAGGGTTTTGGGTGTTTAAAGACCTGGGATACTCAGTTTAGGGGTTTGTGTGTGTGTGTGTGTGTGTGTGTGTGTGTGTGTGTGATGGGATGGGCAGTGGTGTGTGACCTGAGTTTGAAAGTGGCACTGGATCTCCACAGAAGCTGCCTTAAAGAATCGTTAGACAAGTTGAGTCATTTTGGGTGGTTGTATCTTTTTCTTTCTAAGAAGAGAATCTCCTGGCCTATCCCTTGAATTCTAAACTGAATCCTATTCATTTACAGCTGTCAGTTGACTAGCAACTAAATGGTCTGGGTGTTGGTTGCCATGGAAACAGTTAAAAGTCCCATTGCTATGGGAACCTACCATGCTCTCGATATCAGGGGTTTGGTTCCAAAAAAAGTGGAGGGGAAGGCAGAGGGTGGAGCTCAGAAGATGGGCTGTGTAGTTGGCCGGTCGGTCCCAGAAGAGAGTGAAGCAGTGTGGTGAGCCTCGCCAGCCCCCTACGCATGCTGCAGAAGAGCAGGGACTTGTTCCCCTTTCTGTGGCATTCCCCACCTGTCGTCTGCTCACTGCCACAAGGAAGCCACAGAGCTCAGATGTTTGCTATCCCAAACGGAGAGTAAGGGCAGGAGATCCTGGGGTGCTCCTAGCATGCCCGTGCTGCTCCTCCTCATCTGCTTACGCTCCGAGAGGAAACGTCTTGGTTCCTCTCTGCGTGGCAGCCTGTTCTCCACACATCGTGTGTCTCAGATGGGCAGCCGGGAGGTGAAAGAGTCCACTTAGCTTTGACCTCCAGTGGGTCAGGCTGATAAGGAGCCTGGCAGACAAAATGGATGGCTGCTGGCCTTGAACATGGCAGAGATGCTGGGGCTTCCAGGGGAAGATGCAGAAGGACAGGCAGGCTACAGTAGTCTCTGTTTGCAGCTCTCAAACCCCGGCTCACCCACATGCCTCTACCACAAAAGGGGGTGCTGCAAATGGCATAAATATGAAAGACAGGTTTGACAGGGGCTCTCAGAGGATGCACACAATAACTGGAAGATTCTTTTCTGGGTTTTGCAATCAAGGGAAATAGCTGTCATCCGTGCTGAGTGGTGAGATGACCTGCTGAAACAAAGAGAAAGCATTCTAGTTTTCTCCACACTGAAGAGATTGGGCTAGATAACCTCAAGAGCTGCTGTCAGAGCTAATAGCTTCTGATTCGTTGAGACTGTCAACAAAAGAACACCCAGCCTATAGGAAAGTTTTATTCGAGTTGATTTGAACCAAATTTTAAGGACATGCCCAGAAGCAAGATGTCAAAGGATGGAGAAAATGCTCCCCAAATAGCAAGTTTTTACAGCTTATTTTATATATTTGCAGCTTATTTTATACATTAGAGTTGAAGGAGAAAATGTAAGGAAGGTTACAGGAAATCCATTGGTGGTAGGTTAAGGAAGCAAAGTGGGGAAAATCTGTAAAATTGGATAAAAAACAAAATGGAGAAACACCTGCTTCATTCACATCAGTGGGTATAGGATAGTTAACATTTATAGCACATGAAGATGGTATGTGGGGAACAAGATAACAATGCGGCCTTGTGCTTTTGCATTGAGGGGTCTAGAAAAGAAAATTACTCGGACATTTCAAAGGCAGGTTATCTTATATGCATAAGAGCAATGGACAGAGCTCAGTTACGATGAAAACTGGCCTTTGCTAAGGAAGCGATAGGCCTGGGGCATGACTACCTGCCATAGTCTGCCCAGTCAGGAGTTTAGGATCAGACCATCCATGTGGTTTTTTGGTCATTGGGCTTGTCAGGTATCCCAGATAGTGCCCAGGTTTGCGACCTAGTCCCTTTTTCATTAAGGAAGACACTGAAGGGAAGTGTGGACACCAGGGGCAAGCAAACACAGACTAACCATACCTGTCAGAAGAAAGAAAATCCCTGGAGTCCAGGCGGACTTTCACCTAGCTCACCCATGGGACTCTCACCTGATTCTCCAGAATTCTGAAATCTACAGTCTTGAATTTCTCTGCTAATCATGCCTTCTCTTGCCTGGAGTTGTTGGTCTCTGGCCCTCCCAGGCAGCTTAGAGTCTAGGAGCCTGGCACGAGAGAGAAAGAAAGAGAGAGAGAGAGAGAGAGAGAGAGAGAGAGAGAGAGAGAGAGAGAGAGAGAGATCTGCCACCCAGAATTTGGACTGCTCCATAGGCAACTGAGCTTTGCCCCAGCGCCTGTGGGGAAGTTTTCACTGTCAGATCACAGTAGTTGTTTATAGATTTCTGTAACATTTCAATTTTTCAATCTAAGCACGCTTTGTATCCCACCTCCAGCTGTTTCTAGCTGATTAACTTTGGATGAGTTATTTAACAACTCTTGGTTTTTGTGTGATAAGTACTATTAAGAACTAGTCTTTATTTAACTTCTTAAGTCCTCAATTTTCTCAGCTGAAAAATAGGATAAGGGTACCCACCTCGGGGTGGTTTAATGATGACCTGAGGTGGTATACGCAAAGTGCTAGTGCAGTGTCTGACTCTAATAAGCACCTGATTATTATTATCCTCCTAGATAGGAAAAGAAGGCTGCAGCCATGGAAACTGCTCAGTGGCCCAGAATCATAGGCCTTTGCCATGGATTTGTCTCCCAGACTTAATCCCAGGTGCCTTTCAAGACTGTAGCCACCCTGACGGCCCTCCCTGTGGTTGGCCTTCGTTGAGGTGGACTCTAATCCTCTCTTTATGACATTTAACCACATTCATGTTCATGTATAATTTTGTGTGTTAGCTCACCTTCCTTCTACACTGTAAACATATTAAAAATAATAGAGACTGCCCTTGCATCTTTAAGTAAATGCCCAGAATTCAGCACTCAACAGTTGTTTAGTGAATTCTTCCAATATGAAAAAACGTCATGATTCCTGAGGTTTTGTATCTGACCCTATAGCAACCTTGGTGTCCAAAGGGACAGGAAGCTACCCGTTGATTTGGATTCGTTCTTGTGGCGAAGGGCACATAGTGCCCTATCCTCGCCGGCAGCTCTAGAGCAGGACTTGAGCTCACATCTTGTAGAAGCCAGCTGTCATCTATGTCTAGGTCTCATTGACAACACTAGCTTGTCTCCAGCCTGCAGGCTCCCTGGCCCTGGCATCAGGAGGAAATGGCTCCCCCTCCCTCCTGGCTGCTGTCTGTCTCCAGTTCAGTTCAACAAGCCTCCCGCTGCCCAGCTGCTCTTGGCTGCCCCTGTCTGGGTCATGGCTCTGTAGCTGCATATCATTATATCAGCTTCCCTCTGAGAGGGTGACAGAAAGCAGATTTGGCTTACCCAACTCTCTCCCCTCTCTGGGATGCTGAATCTCTGCAGCCCCTGGCAGAACCCCCTCAGCTTCCCACCAGAGCTTTCTCAGCAGGAACAAGGTCCAAGGAACTATCCAGAGCATCTACCGACTGTGGCCACTGAGAACCATCTTCTTGCAAGGTGGGTACCAGGGGAAATGCCGGGTAGGAAACAAAGGCATTGCATGAATGTAGGAGAAAAGCCTCTAGGCCTGACTGATTTGCCCTGACCTTGGATGAATCATTTAACCACTTTTAGTTAAATACCTCATAGAAGTGTCACAGGAACAAAAGGAAATGACGGGTGTGTGCGCCTGTAGCTTGGAAAAACAAAGGCTACTCACAGTCAGAATTTCCATATCAGAGGCTAGCAGAGAAGATTGGCAGACAGTTCATCCTTTGGATTTTCCAGCTTTGTTCCTGTTGACTTGATGAACTGAACACACCCACAGAGAAAAAAAAAACAAACACACACACAAGAGGGTAGGGAAATATGGGGGAGATAAGAGATCAACCCAAGGACTTGTATGCATGCATATAAGCATAACCAATAGATGAAAAACTCTGAGGAGGGAGGGCATGTATGGGAGTGGGGGGGGCCGCAATGGTAAGATATGTACACATATAATACTTTAATGAAGAAAACACACACACACACACACACACACACACACACACACACACACGAAAAGCAAGGTCTTCAGTTTGATCCCTATAAGAACAAGTTTAAGATTTGGCCACAAAACAGATGTCTAATGCAGCTGTTAGTCCTGAGAGTGTAGAAGGCTTAGGCAACTGCTCACTTCTATTATCCTGCCACCATGGAGTCTAGTTAAATTTATACGGGTGGGACTCTATATATCCCCTTCAGACAAGACTTACTGAGCATCTAGTATGTGCCAGGCACTGTGCTGAGCCCCGGGATGAAAATATGAGTAAGGCAATCTCCCTGACTTCAAGCAGCTCCGAGTCTAGTGGGAGAGACAAGCCTCAAACCATCCCTGGGATATGGTGGGACACCGCCACGACAGTCACATGTGCAGAATCCCGTGGCCGCCCGAAGGCGGAGCGCTGCGGGCGATTTGTCATGGAAGGGGCAGAGCCAGGGCAGGGGCTTCTGCTGGCAGCATGACCGGAAATGGAGATATGTAACACTGTCCTAGTCTACGGCCATACCACCCTGAACGTGCCTGATCTCGTCTAACACTGTCCTAGATCTTTATTCATCCATCACTTATGATTCTTTCGTTCATTCCCTGACCTTTGTCTTCTGAGATTTGGGGGGGAATATTTACTGTAGTGAATTTCCCTCCTCCTGAACTATTGATCTTGGTTCATTTGGTTTTTTTTCTTTTTTACTTCTTCTGTTTGTTTGTTTATTTAAATATATTTTTATTGATTTGAGAGAGATAAAGGAAATGAGAGAGAGAGAGAGAAAGAGAGAGAGAGAGAGAGAGAGAGAGAGAGAGAGAGAGAGAGAGAATAAGAGTGAGAGAGAGAGAGAAAAACATCACTTAGTTGCCTCCCATATGCACTCTGACTGGGGATCAAACCCGCAACCCGGGCTTGTGCCCTGACCAGAATTGAACTGGTGACCTTTCAGGTGCACGGGACAGTGGTCAACCAACTGAGTCACACCAGCCAGGGCTTAGTTAATTTGTTTTTACTTAAAGTTCCTCCTGCTTCATTTTCTGTGGAAGTAAGTACGCATATTTGGTTATGTCCTGACTATGCACCCAGTATATATATAAATATCCAGCTAAAATTATCTCTTTGGATTTTAGAGTTCTGGCCCCCACCTACCCAGCCCATCTGACCCACTTCTCCTTTCCCTGTCTGTGCTCTAGCCACACTGGTCTCCTTTCAGTTCCTAAAGTTGGTTGTGCTCCCTCCCCACCAATCACGGGACTCTTACAACATACTGTTTCCTCTGCTTGGAATGCTCCCCCCTCACTTAGTTAACTCTCTTTTTAAAACATATTTTTATTGATTTCAGAGAAGAAGGGAGAGGGAGAGATAGAAACATCAATGATGAGAGAGAATCATTCATTGGCTGCCTCCTGCACACCCCCTTACTGGGGATCGATCCCACAACCTGGGCATGTGCTCTGACCAGGAATTGAACATGTAACCTCCGGTTCATGGGTCAACACTCAACCACTGAGCCACACCAGCCAGCATTAACTTTCATTTCGTTACCTCCTACTCAACTTACACATTTCTTTGGAAATGTCTCTTCTTTGGGAAAGCAGTCCCTGACCACCTCGGCCAGATCAGAGCAAGTGCTTGGCTCTATATTCTCATAGCCTCCTCCTATTCTCTCCCTTCCTTGAACAATTCAGAATTCCATGTGATAAAATTATTTGATTAATGTCTGTCTCTCCAGGAATTTGTACTCACCATTAGGGTAGAAAACATTTCTACTTTGCTCATCACTGTATTCCCAGTGTCTAACCACTCTTAGTTTAAGGAAAAGGTGTCCAATAAATATTTTTGAATGAGTTAATGAATTAATTAATGGAATGATTAATGACTACTTGCCTTGGGCCTAAATGTGTCCAAAACTAAAAACAATACCAAACATAAAAACAAGGACAAGAACTAAACAGGGAGCCTCCCCTAATAGAGGCACAAAAAGAAGGTAGGCCTGCCTCATGTGACTCAGTGATTGAGTTGTTGACCTATGAACCAGGAGGTCACAATTCGATTTCTGGTCAGGGCACACGCCGAAGTTTCAGGTTCCATCCCCAGTGAGGAGCATGCAGAAAGCAGCCAACCAATAAATTGAGTTTCTCTCATCATTGATGTTTCTACCTCTCTCTCCCTCTTTCTTCCTCTCTGAAATGTGTATATATATATATATATATATATATATATATATATATATATATATATTATATATATATATATTATATGTAATATATATATAATATATATATTTTTTTTTATTTTTTTTAAGAAAGTAGACTGTGCAAGATGTCCAGGACTAGGAGGCTCCTGGCTTGAAGGAGTGGAGGGCCAAGGAAGAAAATATTGAGAGACCAAAGCTGCCTGGCAAGGTCAGACCTAAGAGGTGCCCTGAAAGGAGGGAGAATTGATAAATAAGTACAGAGTATCTGTTACCCGGCTTGTCCTTCAGAGGTATTTGTGTCCCTTGGATATGGGTATTAGATAATGTGCAGGGATACAAAACTACAAGATATAACTGTCCTATTTCCTACTGTTGTAACCGGACAACCAAGGGGTCCAGGCTGCCTGTCACCTCTTGAGCCAAGGTTCAAAGTAGAGACAAGGTTGAATTATATGTGAGCATTTATTCCAATAATGCCAGCACTATGAGAGAACAGAAGGTCTTCCACAAAAGTCTGTTCTACCTCTCCCCATAAACCAGCTGCTTATATTGGATAAAAAGGCAAAGATTACATGGGAAAGTAAGAATTACAGGCATAGAGAAGACATAAGAAAGCCCACGAGACATATAAAAACATGCTCAAAGTCACTAGTCATTTGAGAGATGCAAATCAAAACGACAATGCAGTACCATCTCACACCTGTTAGAATGGCTACCATCAACAAATCAACAAATGACAAGTGCTGGCGAGGATGCAGAGAAAAAGGAACCCTCGTGCACTGCTGGTGGGAATACAGACTGGTGCAACCACTGTGGAGAACAATATGGAGTTTCCTCAGAAAACTAAAAATGGAACTCCCATTTGACCCAGTGATCCCACTTCTAGGAATATATCCCAAGAAACTAGAAACGCCAATCAGAAAGGACATATGCATCCCTATGTTCATAGCAGCATAATTCACCATAGTTAAAATTTGGAAACAGCCTAAGTGCCCATCAGAAGATGAGTGGATTAAAAAACTATGGTATATCTACACAATGGAATACGATGCTGCGGTAAAAAAGAAGGAATTCTTTCCATTTGCAACAGCATGGATGGAACTGGAGAGCATTACGCTAGGCAAAATAAGCCAATCAGAGAAAGATAAATATCACCTTATCTCATTCATTTGTAGAATATAATAATCAACATAAACTGATAAACAAAAACAGATCCAGAGACAGAAAAGTACTGATTAGAGTCCAGGGGTCCTCAAACTTTTTAAGTGGGGGCCAGATCACGGTCCCTCAGAGAGCTGGAGGGCCGGACTATATGAACTACTAATTCCTACTGTAACACCTCGGCTGCGCTCACTGCCCAAAAAACCTGGCGGGCCGGATCAGACTCCTCTGCGGGTCGCATGTGGCCCGCGGGCCGTAGTTTGAAGTCGCCTGGTAGACCATCAAACTTCAAAGGGAAGGTTGGGGAGGGTAGGAGTAAGGGGGAGAGATCAACCAAAGGACTTGAATGCATGCATATAAGCCTAACCAATGGACATAGACACCGGGGGATAAGGGCATGAGTGGAGAGAGTCGGAGAGGGGTGGAGGCTAAGGACACATATGTAATACCTTAATAAAGAAAAAATAAAAATAAATAAAATGCAAATTGAAACAAAAAACAGGAAAATGGTTTTACAAAAAAGAAAGAGAAAAAGAAAAGAAAGGAAAAAAAGAAAGAAAAGAAAAGAAAGAAAGAAAGAAAGAAAGAAAGAAAGAAGGAAAGAAAAGAAAAGAAGGAAGGAAGGAAGGAAGGAAGGAAGGAAGGAAGGAAGGAAGAAAGAAAGAAAGAAAGAAAGAAAGAAAGGGAATTATAGACATGAGAAAGTAGATAGGATATAATGGTTATAGGCAATAGAGCTGGGGCTTGCAAAGGGTGGGTACCTCCAGGACAAGATTGTTTCAGCCAGGAGGTTGTAAATCTTTCCATAATGATGGGCAGTTTTTAGGAAAGGAGAATGGACTGCATTCCGATGTTAGCTCCCATGTCCCAGGGCGTACAACTCCCAGCCAGGTTAGAATGTGCTTTCTCTAATCAGAACAGAACCATCATGGTTAACAGAGCATGATTAATATTTCTTATAACTGTAGCTAGTCCCCAGTATTCTATTTCTGCCTCTAACACTGTTTCAGTTATAACCAGACTTTAATGAATTGAAGGAAAGGATCATTGTTTTATATTAAAACCAGTACTAAGTAGGATATAATTTCATAAGAGCATGAAAATTCATGAGACTTCTAAAGATGCTAATGATTTTAGAGGTAGAGCCATGAAAGAGTGTGAGAAGCGTTAATATCTTAAAGTGCTTTTTTCCAAAGGATTCTGTCTGATGGAGGTGTCGTCAATCCACTATTGCTAGAAATGCTGGAGGACATGCTTTGAAGAAACTCTTCTTGATCATTTTTGTACCACCCACCACTCCGGAAAGACCCAGCAGAGTCCTGTAGGCAGAGTAGTTGCACATTGAGTGTTGAACTGACTCAACAGCTCTTAGTCTGGTCTAAGTTGTTCGTTGGATTTCATTATCCAGATTGCTCTGCCTTCCTGCTCCTCCAGAGACCACTTCCGTGTCTCTCTGGAGAGGCTCTAAATAACGAAGTTTCAGGGAGTGTTGTGTCCAAATTGTTCCATGAAAGAATTGGGGGGGGGGGGGGCGGGGAGGAGAGAGACAAGGAGGAGGCAGCAAGAGTGAGATGAAGGCAGAAAGTACAAGAGAATTTAGCTTCCTGCCATTGTCTATAAGGAAATGATTCCCTTGTTTCTCTGAGTGTTTCCATTGTTATCTTGTTTACCTTGACTCCAGGAGAAACTATGAACTCCTTGAAGTCGGGGCTGGGTGTGTTTTTAAAACAAGGCACCTTGAAACCAAGTGCATGCCCACTGTCCAGCCCAGGGAATCCTAGGGATGAGCATAGATGGACTCTTGGCAAAGATAACCATCGTAATTGCAGAGCTGTGACCAGCAAAGTTCTCAGAGGGAGGCAGTAGGTAGCAGGACGCTGGAACAGTAGGTGTGTGAGGAAGGCTGGGGAGCAGCGGCGGGACTAGGAATTGATTCTCCGCAGGGGCTGAGATGAAGGAGACAATGTTCTCAGACTTAATCGCTGCTTTTAACTCCTCCAGTGTAATCTCTAATGGTCCCTGTCTGGTGTCATTCGAGCTTCCACCCCCAGGCCCCTCACTCTGCCTACCTGAGCAAATTCATTCCAGCTACTCGGCACCTCTATATCTCAGATCCAAGCCTGCTCGCTCGCTAACTTTCCAATGCATCCCTGCCCCTTTGCATTCCGTGTTCAGGGACAGGGAAGGGGCGAGTCTGCATCTTTGTAGTCTGGATTGTTCTTTCAAGAGCAAAAGGCATCAATCATCCCAGAGGCAGCTCTCTGATGAAAGGATCGGACGCACTGGCAAAATGTAGCCAGCCAGGGGTCCTAGGTAGCCAACGCAGGGGAGGTACCAGCAGGCAGTGCTGTGGTTTGGAAGCAACAGGCCAGGCTGCTCTCATGTCAGAAAAGGGCTGGAAATAAGCCAAATAGAATAGAATGGAAAAACAAGAATCATCTGCGGTTAAACAAAACAAAAAAAGGGGGGGGGGAGGCAGAGAGGGTCAAGGGCATGAGATTTGTTGCCAAAGAAGTTAGAGATGAGGCAAGACCTACGCAATACTTCTCCACGCCCCTCTAGACCGTGTCTTCTCCTTTTCTCAGAACTTCCATGATAAATCACCTGCAAATGGTAACCACCCTGGTTGCAGAATTGCAATCTGGCAGCCCTAAGATTGGCATTCAGGGACCGTCTTTGTCACGAGAAGCAGAATTCATGTTTGTTTTGGTAAACTAATTGCTGGCAGAGAGGGTTTTCATTTCCCAACCAGAACAATACAGAATGAAATGGCAGGGTTGGAAAGCACCTAAGGTTACTGTGGGTTACACTGCCAGACGTCTTGGCAACAAAAGCACTGCTGCTGCCATCTCTGAACGTAAGGCCCCCCAAGAGGCCACGGCTGTGTGCTGAGCTCTGTGTGTCCACTTAGGTGGCCCCTGAGCCTTCACCCCTTGGCATTGTGCAGGTGGGGAGAACCAGCCACCCTGCCGATAGAGGGATGGGTGGGGATGTCTGCACCTTGGCTACGACCCCTGGCCCATGACACAGCATCGCAGGCGATGAGTGCCTTGGGGCCGTCTTAGTGAAAAGGCTCTGGGAAGTCTTTTTTATTTTTTATTTTATTAAATATATTTTATTGATTTTTTACAGAGAGAAAGAAAGAGGGATAGAGAGTTAGAAACATCGATGAGAGAAAGTCATCGATCAGCTGCCTCTTGCACCACCCCTACTGGGGATGTGCCTGCAACCAAGGTACATGCCCTTGACCGGAATCGAACCTGGGACCCTTCAGTCTGCAGGCCGACGCTCTATCCACTGAGCCAAACCGGTCTCAGCAAGACTCTGGGAAGTCTTGCTGTGATAAAGGTCACTGTGGCCTCTGCCCCTGCCATCCTGCCATCTTCCCCAACACCAAGCCTGACCTGGTCACCTTCCTACATAATGAGTCTGCTCGTTGGTCAGCAGCCTGTCCCGTTCGCACCATGGGGAACCAGTCCTGTGGGAGGGACAATACTCACAGAACTTACCAGAAGCCACAGACACACCTCAATGTGCACACACTACAGAGATGCCAGTCCTATTCCAGGAAGTGAAGGGAGGTCTAGATTTCACTAGGTTATTTGGGGAAGGTTTCCTGGAGGGGAGGAGATGTTTGACGAAGTGTGTTTGGTTGACTTAGCAGGAAGAGGGTGGAAGTTCGGGGAGTAGATGAGGGGATGGTTGGAGGCCGGAGGATGCAGAAAACTGGTTGTCCACAGAGGGGCCTGGCTTGTCGGATCGGTTCCCGGCCTGGTCGGGTCAGTGAAGAGAGAGTGGGCCTGGCCGGTCTCCCTGAGTAACTCGGGCTTAATGTGGATGCTCGCCTGAAGGAGCTGGAGCTGGGAGGCTGGAACAGGGGTCCAAGCAGGAACTTCGCCTTATTGGGAGCTCAGTGCCAGAAGTCAGACCAGGGGAATGGCTATAGAAAGAAAGGGAGTGGGAGGAGGGTGCTTTGAGAAAGAAAGAGAGGAAGGTCAAAGGAAGGAGAGAAGCAGGCCTGGGCTTCTCTGGAGCAGGAGGAAGAGCCTAGAGGAAACAGGACCCTACAGTTAAACCCCAGCTCTCTGGCCATCGAGTAATAATACCTGTTTAAAAAAAAACAAAACAAAACAAAACAAAAAAAAAAACAAGGAAGAAATAATACCTGTAAAAAATAAAAAAGTAAAAGGAATGAATAATACCTGTAAAAAATAAAAAAAATAAAAAAGTGGGGCCCAGGCTGGATAGAGAGGGAAGTCAGGGGGTAATAGGGGACACCTGTAATAATGTCAACAATAAAAACTAAACTTAGCCCAGCTGGTGTGGCTCAGTGGTTGAACATATCAACCTGTGAACCAGGAGGTCACAATTCGATTCCTGGTCAGGGCACATGCCTAACCCCTAGTAGGCAGCCGATCAATGATTCTCATCATTGATGTTTCTATCTCCCTTCCTCTCTGAAATCAATAAAAATATATACTTTAAAAAATAATAAAAATAAACTTTAAAAAATGGAATGAACAATACCTGTAAAGCAGATTTAACATTCAAAAAAACACACACAACACTTTTACATCTGTAACCTGATTTATCAGAACATCTCCTTGATGTAGGTCAAAGTTATTCCCATATTACAAGGTACATAGGAAAATGGAGGCTGAAGGACTAAAGTGATTTGCCTGAGGTCCCAGTCACACTCTGTCCCTTTGTAAGGCAGGCCCAGGGGAAAGAAAAGCTCCATGGATCGGGCTTCCCTTTCCCCAGGGGCCGTCCTGCTTTGCTAATAACCTTGTCTCTGGGCTCCACAGTCAGCACCCCCAGGCATCCAGGTCCCAGGGCACCAGGCTGCTACCCCCTCCCCCTCCCCCCAAACTCAAACAAAAGCCTGCTGTACCTGCCCACCTCAGGACAGACAGGAGAGGAGGGGTCCGACTCACTTCCCTCCCCTGGCACTTTCCTCTGGCCTCTCCCTGCCCCTACTTTCATTTCTCCCCTAGAGTGCGGCTTTGGTTTGGATCGTCCTCGAAATCAGTTCCTTCCAATCTACCCTCTGACTGCCCTGCAAGGGCCTCTCCCTCCGCCCAACCTTTCTTGGACACTTTACCTTCTCTTATTGGAAAAGAGAATTGGCTGCATAGGAGCCTGCCACTGTTTTATTGCTGGGATTAGAGATTTTCATATCAGTCCTTCTGAGAGGCAGTGGAAGGGCTAGTCTTGCCACCTGCTGAAGAGGCAATTTCATTCTGGCTTCTCAAGTCTGGATGCGCTTGGAGAACTGAGCTGCCTTTGGTCTAAAGAATTCTTTCCAGGAAGCTCACTACCCAGAACTGATAAAAACAACTTAACCCCAGCCCTAGCCAGTTTGGCTCAGTGGATAGAATGTCAGCCTGTGGAATGAAGGGTCCTATATGCCTGGGTTGCAGGCTCAGTCCCAGTAAAGGGCGTGCAAGAGGCAGCCAATCAATGATTCTCTCTCATCATTGATGTTTCTCTCTCTCCCTCTCCCTTCCTCTCCGAAATCAAGATAGATAGATATAGATATAGATATAGATTTTTAATGACTTAATTCCAAAGGAAGGGGAAAGAGAGCCTCCTCAGTCCATCATTTCCCTCTGTCCAAGCCAAGCCCAGCAGCAGCCCCTTGTTCACGGAGTGGGGTGGGGATGAGAGATGGTGGAGGTAATGGTGGTGGTCCATGGACGTTGTCTGAAAACTACTTATCGGGTTCCCTTTTACAAACAAAGACACTGAGGTCAGGAAGGGAGTCGCTTGCCTAAGACGATGCAGAGTTCCTTCAGGGTCCATGGCTTGGTCTGTGGACCACTTTTTGCCTTGCTCTCATCCTCCCTCTGGGGCCGCTGCTCCATCTGCCCATCCACTCGGGCAGTTTGGGTGGGGCCCTGTGCTTGCCATTGCATTGGCCACAGCTGCAGGATGAGCAGACCTGGGCCCTGCTCCTTACAATCGTGCCACCCTCTCAGCAAACCTGGTAGCTGCACTTTTCCCCACCCCAGCACAAGCCCCCACCCTGCCTGTCACTCAGGCTTCGGCAGCCAGAGCTAAAGATAGAATTGAGGGCAGCGTTTTAAGTCAGCAGCGAGCAGAATTGGCTGGCCGGGTGGGGAGGGGGCTAAGTTGCTGAGTTGGGAGACCTCACAGCAGCCAGGCTGCGTCTCTCTAATAATGGCCCATCTCCATGAGATGGGTAATCACCCCAGCTGGTCCTCTCCTCCTGGGGCCAGAGCCCTGGTCAGGGCTGGTGGGGCCTCTGTCTGCCACCTCACTCCAGATGCCAGCCTTCCCTGGGCATCAGATACCTTCTCCTGACCTTCTCTCCGCCCCCCACTGTTTCACTGACCCTCGGCTTTGATAATTCTCAAAGCCAGTGAAGATCCCCCTTCTACAGATCTGTTCTGCCCCCATGCTGGCGTTCCCAGGGGAGTGTTAGGGACACGGAAATGAAAGATGAGGCCCAATGTGGTCAGCGCTCTGCTTACAGCCTGGAGGGTTCTGCCGGCTGCCAGAACCTGGATGCTGTTCCCATAACTTTATGGAGGATGGGGTCATCATCGGGATTTCCTCTCCCTGTTCTCAAGCCACCTGCTTCTCTCCGCTGCTCCCTCGCCCTGGGCCAGCTGGTGCACACAGCATCACACTGGCCCAGCAGGGAAGTGAGTGGGTGTGGGGGAGGAGAAACACCTGGGTTTACACCCACCCACAGCTCCCCACCCCCCTGGCAGGGTGGGCTGCAGGCAGTGGCGGTGCCATGGGGAGAAGAATAGGGAGAGAGATAGGACGGGCCTCCTTGAGCTGCTCACTCCTCCTCAGAAATGCAGAAGGGGCCAGCCTGGCGTGGCTCAGTGGTTGAGGATAGACCCATGAACCAGGAGGTCATGGTTCGATTCCCAGTCACGGCACATGCCTAAGCTGTGGGCTCCGTCCCCAGTGAGGGGGCATGCAGGAGGCAGCCAATCAATGATTCCCTCTCATTACTGATTTTTTTTTTTTTATCTCTCTCTCCCTCTCCCTTCCTCTCTGAAATTAATAAAAAAATGTATTTGTGGGTTGGGGGTAAAGAGATGCAGAAAAGGAACGAAAGCTGCTTCCCTGCACCCAGATTGGGGTGAAGAGGGGGGTCACGGAGCACCTCTCCAGTACCATCAGGCATCACATCTGATTACAGAGACAAGACACTGCCTGCAGCCCTCCGGAGGCTGGTGTGCCGCTGTCTGAGTGAGAGCCGTCAGGAGGGGCAGGACGGAGAGTTAGAGAGGATGACAGCTCTACCCGACATTCGCCCCTTTCCCCACAGTGGCAACGTGGGACTACCACGCCAAGAACCTGCTTTCCAGGGACAGAAATAGTATGGAAGAGTGGGGCTCGGGGGCTGGGGCTGCCACAGGCTGCTTTCCCATGGGCATTCTGGGTAAGAATAATAATGAGGCTATGAATAGCTTTTTACCTCTGGTTAAATCTTAAAGACCTTTCTCTAGATGTTCTTATCACCTGTACAACCATGATCTCCTTTGATTTTTCGAGCTCCCCTGTGGATCTGTGGGGTCATCACCCCCATTTGATAGATGAGGAAACTGAGGCATGGAAAAGGGATTGCCACGTGCTAACCAAGTCAGACTGCTGGTAAGTGGCAGAGCAGGGACTAGAACCCGGATTTCCTTAGGTCATCGCTTCAGTCATCCGAGTGGAATGTGGTTCCCAAAAGCCAGCGCTTTTTCCTGGGCTAACCTGAAGTCTCCTCAGGGGCCCTTGTCCCCTGGGTCAGTTAGTCAAGAGTTATTTATCCAGCGCTTCCCCTGGTCTTTGTCCTATACCACATCCTAGAGACAGCTACCCTGTTTCCCCGAAAATAAGACAGTGTCTTATATTAATTTTTTCTCCCAAAGTTGCGCTAGGTCTTATTTTCAGGGGATGTCTTATTTTTGGGGAAACATGGTATTAGCAAAATGTGGTTCTTGTCATCAAGGGATTAATAGTTTAATGAGGAGAGAGAGAAACCCTTACTTACACCATCTCAGTGCTGCAGAGTTCATTTAAGCAGCAAGATGGCACAGAGTGTTTGGGAGCCAGGGGGAAAAAGCCCTACGCCAGCCTGGGGGTATCAGAGAGGGCTTCCCGGAGGAGATGATGCACTAACCATCTCCTTAGCCAATGTCATTTTCACTGATCGTGCTTCTTTTCTAAATACAAATCAGGTCAGTCCTCACAGCACTTCTGCCTACATAAAACCGCAGCCTGTGGCCTCTTTGGGCCTGGTGCAACCAGGCAGCAATAGCTGGAGTGCCCTGATCCTGCGGGCCAGAATGCAGCCCTCCTGCAGCCCAAGGTTTGCCGCAGTCACACTCCACTGTTGCAAATGGACGAGAGAGGACCCAACGATGCCACCCGAACGGAGGAGCCAATCGAAACCGTTGCGGAGGACCGGATCGAGGCCGAACCGGAAGGTCCCAATGAAGCCGGACAAGAAAGCCGGAGCGGGGCCAGGCGGGCCGCCCCGAAAGGCCGCTTATTCATCCCAGCGGACACCGCCGGCCGGGCCGAGAGCAGCGGCTGCTGCGGACCCGATCGCGGCGGCGGCGGCGGAGAGCCGGCTCCCGGAGCTGAACCGCCAGACTCTGGAGGAGGACAAGCCGGCCGTGGAGCGCTGCCTGGAGGAGCTGGTTTTCGGCTTAGTGTTTCCCAAAGTGTGGTACGCGCACCCCCAGGGGTACGGGAAGAGTTTGGTGGGGGTACGCGTTGCACCGGAGTTTGGTGGGGATATGCACTGCACCGTGCTTAGCTGCGCCTAATTCTACGTTCTCATGAGTATGAGGGCTACTCAGTATTACAAAAATTATAGAAGGGGTACACATATGTCAAAAGTTTGGGAAACACTGCTCTAGCTAACTCCTGGCATTTAATGTTTCTCTGTCTCTAACCCGGATCTGCCTTCTCCTGTCTGATCTTTGGAGGAGGCAGGGCAGTGGCCATCATTCCCAAAGCCAGGGGCCTCTGTAGACTTGAAAGCAGTAACCAAAGCAGCCCTAAGCTTCTCCACCTGCAGTTGATGAGTGTCATTACTACACCCCTTAAATTATGGCCTTCTCTTCGCTTCCTTCAGTCCTCACCTTTTAGTGGAGGAATCCAAGACTGGACAGAGGAGCCCTGAGGAGTAGGAAGAGGGCTGGCACCCAGGGACATCTGTATGGATGGTAGGTAGAGTGCCGAAGGGATGCAGCCGTGTCAGGGGAAAAGGTTAGCAGAGGCTAAAGGATACCCTGAGGGGTAGCCACCCAAGGAAAGGACAGACAGGTGAATACGATTGAGAAGGGCCAAAAGGTAAAAAAAGAAAAACAGGAGCCTGTGGCATTGAGGAAAGATAGTAAAAAGATTGGAAAATTCCTTGACAAGTGGAATACGGAAATGGAGACAGACAGGTAAACAGCAGTTTGTAGCCAACCAGTAAATCTTATTTTCCCTAAACCAAGTACACTTTTTAAAAATATATATTTTATTGATTTTTTTTTTTTTTTTTTTTTTTTTTTTTGCAGAGAGCTAGGGAGAGGGATAAAGAGTTAAAAACATCAATGAGAGAGGAACATTGATCAGCTGCCTCCTGCACACACACACACACACACACACACACACACACACCTCCTCCCACTGGGGATGTGCCTGCAACCAACGTACATGCCCTTGACTGGAATAAAACCTGGGACCTTTCAGTCCATAGGCTGACGCTCTATCCATTGAGCCAAACTAGTTAGGGACCATGTACACTTTTTAAAAAATCCTTACCCAAGGACATATTTTTATTGATTTGAGAGAGAGAGGAAAGAGAGGGAGAAAAACTGATAGGTTGCCTCCTCACATGCCCTGCCTGGAGATGGAACCCAAAGTGTGGGTATATGCCCTGACCGGGTCGATGCTCCAAATCACTGAGCCACACAAGCCAAAGCTAAATCAGGGACACTTAAGAGTAAATGGTTTGCACTTCTCCTCCACCAGCGGGTAAATAGCTTAAATCACCCTGCTCAGGGAGATAGATAGCAGAAATCCAATTAGTGCCCTTTGCCAACCCCATCCAAGGACAGATGAAGTTAAGGGAATAAATCTCATTTTGGCACATCAGCATAAAACTAATGAATATTCTATTAAGATCCTTCTCTAAGACCCCCTTAAACTCCCAGCCTTTAACCTCCCCCCCACCCCAAAATGAGGATTCTAACACAAGAGCACGCCCCCTTTTCCCTTTCCCCCTTCCCCACTTCCTCCCCACAGGCATCCACTTCCTAAACTCTAAGGAACCCCACGAGGTTTGCAACCAGGGCAGCAATGACAATGGCAAACCCCCTAAACCTGGCCCCAAAGCCCCTTTTCTCTGACTTGTCAGTGAGCCAAAGCAGCCCAGCCCAGGCTCATTTCCTCATCTAGTCCCTCTCCTGTTATCCTAGGCCCCTCCTCGTTTCACTGTCCCTAGCTTTAATAAACGTCCTCTAAAATTCACCCAGACTGCCGAAACCAGTTTGGCTCAGTGGTAGAGCATCAGTCTGTGGATTGAAAGGTCCCAGGTTGGATTCTGGTCAAGGGCATGTACATTGGTTGTGGGCACATCCCCATAGTGCGTGTGCAGGAGGCAGCTGGTCAATGTTTCTCTCTCATTGATGTTTCTAGCTCTCTATCCCTCTCTCTTCCTCTCTGTAAAAAATCAATAAAATATATTTTTTTTAAATAAAAATTTAAAAAATAAAATTCACCTGGATTTATGTCATTTTTCCTTCATTGGAGAACCCACACACTACCAGCCAACCCAAGGCAGACCCCCAGGGCCAGGCGCCCTTTTCAGTAACAGTATCAGAAGCCAAGGAAGAAAGAGGGAGGGGGCTCACCGAGGTGGGATGCTGCAGAGAGGTCACTTAAGACAAGGATTGAGAAGTAGCCATTGAATTTCAAAATAAGGAAGTCCCTGGGGACTCACATCCAAGGAGAGATGAAAAGATGGCAGCAAAATGTTGTGACAGCAGTGCACACAACTCTTGAAATACGTGTGGCTGTGAAGTACGGTGGCCAGCTTCCAAGTTGGCCCCCAATGACCCTCACCTCCTGGTGTCCTCACCCTTGCTGCCCCCTCTCACGTTGTATCAGGGATTGATCTGCAGGACCAATGGAATATAGCAGAAGTCATGGAATGTTATTTCCAAGATTCTAGTATAAAAAACATTACACGCCAAAGCCGGTTTGGCTCAGTGGATGGAACGTCAGCCTGCAGACTGAAGGGTCCCGGGTTCGATTCCATCAAGGGCATGTGCCATGGTTGTGGGCACATCCCCAGTTGTGCAGGAGGCAGCTGGTCAATGTTTCCCTCTCATAGATGTTTCTGGCTCTCTATTCCTCTCTCTTCCTTTCTGTAAAAAAAAAAAAAAAAAAAATCAATAAAATACATTAAAAAAAATAAAAAACATTGCAGCTTCCATTTTAGCCACTTTCTCTAAGATCACTTACTCTGGGGGGAGCTAGCTGCCATGTCGTGAGGCTGACATGACAAGGAAGGGGCTGCCTACAAACAACCAAAAGAGTGAACCCAAAGGAAGCAGGTCCCCCAGCCCCGGTCAAACCTTCAGATAATTGCTGCCCATCTTGACTGCACCCTCATGAGAGAGGCGAGCCATCTTGCTTAGCTGATCCCAGATTCCTGACCCTCAGAAACCCGAGGAAATAATAAATGTTTATTGTTTTGTGTTGGCTGTTTTAAGTTTTGGAATGTTGTGGCAAATTTGTTATACAAGCAATAGATGATGAACATAGATAGAGATAGACTGTGAGAATAAGGGGGAGGATTTTTTGTTTTATTTTGTCTTCAAGGAGTGAACCTCAAACATGTTTAAATGCTAATGAGAAGGAGGCAGCAGAGAGGAAGAAATGCAAGATAAGAGACAAGCAATTGAATGAGGTTTCAGGGAGCTGGAAAGGGAAAGGGTCTGAAGCATCTGGATCCCTACTTCTCCCATTGTAACCAGAGAAGGAAGGAGGAAAGGGTAAAGTCTATCTGATGTCAGGATGTTGATGGAATTTCTACCAGATAACTCTAACTTTCTCTAAGTTTATCTGCTCCAAATGTGGAGGGAGATGCTGGGGAAGGTGATGTCTTTTGTTTGTTTGTTTGTTTTTTCCCAGAGAGGAAGGGAGAGGGAGAGAGCGACAGAAATATCCATCAATGATGAGAGAGAATTATTGATCAGCTGCCTCCTGCACACCCCCTACTGGGGATTGAGCCCACAACCCAGGCATATGCCCTTGACTGGAATTGAACCTGGGACCCTTCAGTCTGCAGGCGGACGCTCTACCCACTGAGCCAAACCAACTAGGGTGGAAAGGTGATGTTTTGAGAAGAGCAGAAAAAGCCTGAAATAGCTGATGGTGAGCTCTAGAGAGGGAGTTGACTAAGGAAAGGGAAGACAATTCTGGGCCATTGAAGGCCTGGTTGTGATGCAGGCTCTGATCGTGTAGTCCCCAAAATCTGTCAGCTGTCTGGCTTTTTCCAGCAGTACCCAGTACCTTAGACAGAGGAGCAGATCATTGAATTCACTTTGGACTGGGTCTTTGCCAAAAGAATGTCATGAAGGGACCAGGGAGCAATTTGGCAGGTGTGGCTCCTCCAGCCTGGCCGGAGGTCCCTGGTTTGATTCCCAGTTAGGAATTCGCAGATTGACCCCCAGTGGAGGGCAAGTAGAAGGCAGCCAATCATTGATATTTCTATCTTAGCAAGCTTTCTATCACTCTATTCCTTTCCCTTCCTCACTCTCTAAAAATCAATAAAAACATCTTTATAAAAAGAGAGAAAATGGGGCAATGGAGATGGGATTGTGGCCTGCCTGCAGGATGTCTCAATTTAACATTCCAGATGTGGGGCTGTTCCAAGATGACTAGGTTCAGGGGGTGGCTATGGAGTGGGGGCATAGCAAGAGACCAAGCTGTTGAGGGAGTGGCCCAAATGTCACCCATGATGGCATTTAGGCTTGCCACTGGTAAAGTTGTCCCCAAAAGAGGGAGAGCAATGTCCTCCACGAATGCGGTGTCCCCATTCAGAACGCACTCCATTCCTCCATGGCCAGCACCAAGAAAGAATGGCGTGCAACGCAGGCAGCAGGAACCACTGCAGCCAGTTTACACGCGAGAGGGCAGGGCTTCGTGGTTTGCTGTGCCAGAGGCCACCACCCCATCTCCTGAGCCACAGCCTGAGAGTGCCACCTGAGATGGCCCAGGGGAGACCAGGTCACAGTGCATCAGGTCATGGAGGTGGGGCGGGGGGGGGGGGGGGGGGGGGGAAGCCCAGGGGGCATTTTGGAGGAAGGGAGGCCATGAGAGGTGAGAAGAGGGAGCTCAGAGGGAAATGGGGTGAGAAAGAGCCTAGCTAGCAGAAGGGACTCCATCCTGGTGGCCTTAGCTGGCTACTGCTTCTAAAGGATTCACTCACCGTGCAGTGTGGCTCTGCGGTCTGAGGACGCAGGGTACTAGGTGTGGTTTGGGAGCTGATCTGTTTGGCCCAAAGAAGCAGAGAGTAAAAACAAGTCCCCACGTTCAGAAGCTCCCACCACCACATATACTATGTCTTCTCTTGTGCAGCCCCATTTCCTGCTGGTTTCTAACCAAAGCGAGTTTGCCAACACCCTGACCTGGGAGCTTTGCCCACCAGGCTCCCTTCCCTCTGGAGGCAGCTCTCCTTGTGCTACCCCGGCCTGCCGCCTGCCGGGTGCCCTGCTGCTCTCAGAGCTCTCCCCTGACCGTCCCAATTACGTTCTCCTGTCGTTTCGTTCCATCTCTCAAGATGCTGCCTGTGGCACATGCACACTCACACACTGTCTACCCCCACTCAACCCCGGCTTACCATCAGGAAAATAAAACATGTGCTCTTCCCAGCCCGCTGCAGGGGGCGGGGGGGAGGGAAGGGGGGACGGGAGGATGGGAGGACACCGGGGAAAGTGGAGAAAGCAGACAGAGTTCCCCAGACTGTTTTCTGGGTTTGATCGCCTTATTCACAGAATAAAGAGATGTCCCCTGGGCTCTTCCTTCCCTCCTCTCCCCCCCCCCCCCGTGACCTGAGGGACTGTGACTTGGTTTCCCTTCGGGCCATCTCAGGTGGCAGCTCTCTTCACTCTCAGCCGGGGCTAGTCACATTTGCTTACCTACCTCAGAGCACTCATGTGAAGATCATCAATAAGATAATGTATGTTTAAATTTTTTAGTAGCAGACATGTTCAAAAGCACCCATTTCATTCTTTTCTGAGTACAAAAGAGAGCCATGTGGTGCCATAGTGGCTCTCTGGGTCTCTCCAGTGTAACTGGCATTTGCTCAGCACTTTCCAATTTACAAGCACTTTCAGAAATATGCTTCAATGCAATCAATATTTGAAAATGCCCAGCATGGAGCCCGACATACAGAATATACTCCCTAGGGGGGGAAATGGGGACATCTGTAAGACTGACAACAGTTTTTAAATAGAGGAAAATAAGAAGATACTCCTTGAATGATAGCTATTCTTCCCTCACTCAGCCAGCACAGCTCTATTTTACAGATAAGAGAACTGAAGCTTAGAGAGGTTAATGAACCTCCCAGAGTTCTCTCAAAAATTAGTCCTCAAACTAAAGTCTTCTGACCCCAAATCTTGGGCACTATATATTTAAATATTTAAAAGAGCCATAACTAGTTTGGCTCAGTGGATTGAGCGTCAGCCTGTGGACTGAAGGGTCCCAGGTTCGATTCCGGTCAAGGGCATGTACCTTGGTTGCTGGCACATCCCCAGGAGGGGGTGTGCAGGAGGCAGCTGATCGATGTTTCTCTCTCATTGAACTTTTTAACTCTCTATCCCTCTCCCTTCTTCTCTAAAAAATCAATAATATATATATATATTTTTTAAATAAATGTTTGTTTATTTTAAAAGTAAAATGCTCAAGAAACTTTAAAAAGGTCCAAAGGCCTAGAGATACGCAGGTTTCAGATACGATTATAGGCAGGTGCTTGTTGTTGGTTTCTCTGTTGCTAAAGCCTAGGTTTCGATGTGCTCGGTTCTATACCTCCATGATTCTTCCAGCTGGGGAAGAGGTGAATGCCTCCGACTCTCGGCTACATCCACGTTTGCCACACTAATAACTGGCCATAGCCAGCAGTCATTGTCATTGCGGGGGGGGGGGGGGGGGGGGGGGGGATGTTTTATGATGCAGAGAGAAAGCTGCCACAGCAATTCCAAAATTCAAAATTATCAGTCCAGTAGAGAAGGAAAAGAATGATTGCAGAATCTATATGAACACTTTTCTTGGATTATCCTCTGCAACCAGGTCTGTTGACTATACAACTTGAGATGCCGAGATCATGAGGAGTCTTATCTGGTATTAAATGCAGGTCTTGGACAACGAGAAAAATCTAAGATGAGATCTTGGGCCCTTTAAATTGCATAATGTGCCTCTGCAGGCAACTACAGCCCTTTTCCTTGAAAACCCTAAATGTTGGAGAAGGAGAAGCGTCTCGTCTGGGGAGGGTCAATGAGCTTGGCTTTGGCCTCTTTTCTGCTCCGTTTTGCAGAACAACCCTGATAAGCAGCCTACAGAAAACCCCAATCCAGCAACAAGTGGGGGAACGGGTGGAAGGAATAGGGGAGAGGACAGGCATAAATAACCAAGCTGAAGACAGCCAGGGAAAGGAACTGTGACCGGCGAGGCAGAGAGCTGATGGATGGCGCCGTCTCTGGAGGAGGAAAAGCAGGGCCCAGAGGATGGAGAGTGCCAGGGGCCCTGGGAGGGGCTGGCAGAGCAGTTCTTGGTGAATCAGGCTTGCAAGGAGCTACGTGTTCCTTGCCAGGGCAGGATATTGATGGCTTATTGATCCAAGGCAGGGAGAAAGTGACTGCAAGAAGAACTCTGCTGAGGGCTGGCTGGGGGCGTGGGGTAAGCAGGGGCTATGGGCAGGGGTGGGAAAGGAGGCCCTGGGAGAGAAGTGAGGGAGAGCCATGTGAAAGGGGAACGGGTGCAGGGGGAGGGGTGACTCCCTGTGGAGCAGGAGAGGGCAATGACCCAACGCCTAGCTTGGTGGCCTCCGGTTAGCTGGGGTCTTGGCTGGCCAAGCAGCTAGATTAGAACCGGCCAGCAGCTCTGTCCTGCCCACTCCGTGCCAACCTCTCTGAAGGCTCTGGACACCCTGGCCCTGCTCACAAGCCCACGCCAGCCCTGGATGCTTAGCATGCATCGGACAACATCCAGACAGTTGCAACGAAATTAGCCAATTTCCAAAACCCATTAAATACGCCTCCTGATAGCATTTCTCTAAGTGCCATTTTCAAAAGCGTGAAATGCCTGGGGAGGCTTCACTGCGAATAGTTCCGGGCTGCCCTCTCCTCCCCTCAGCCGGAGTCTCTGGATTGAGCGGTCTCCCTTGGCCGGCTCACGCAGGGGCCTGGCCCTGGCTCCCGGAACGCCATGGCTGGGACTCTCCGTGCCTCCCGGGGAAGTCTGATTGCACTCACCCAGCCCTGACGGATGAGCACTGCGGTGTACCAGGCTGCTGGACTGTGGGTTCCAGCTCCAACTTGGCAGGAAACTGGGTGACACCCCAACACCACCACCACCACCACCACTGAGTTCCTGACACTTCTTATAAGATGGAAGCAAAGTGAATATATAACTTAACTGGGAAGAGAAAATGGAATTAAAAAAATCATAGACTTGAAAAGAATCTTTTAAGTTACCTACTCTACCTCCCTCACCTTATTTTTTAAATTTTAATTTTTTTTTAACCCTCACCCAAGGATATTCTTCCATTGATTTTTAGAGAAAGTGGACGAGAGGGGAGAGACAGAGAAATACATCAGTTGGTTGCCTCCCACACACAACCCCCTCCCTTAATGCACCCTGACCAGCACTGGGGATGGAGGTCCAGGATTGAGCCCGCAACCAAGGTACGTGTCCTTGACCAGAATTGAACCTGGGACCTTCAGTCTCAGAGTTCCAGGCGGATGCTCTATCCACTGAGCCAAACTGGCTAGGGCAACATCCCTCCTCACTTTGTATGTCAGAAGGGTCCAGAGAGAGAGACTGTGATTGTCCAGAGTCACACAGCTCATTAGCAGCAGAGCCAGGACCAGAAGCCAGGCCCTCCCTCTGGGGTTTCTGCTCTCCGCAGGGCTCAGTCAGGTGATGAGCGCTGGGTGGGTTATGCACTAACCATCAGGCTCATAGAAAGCACTGGCACTGGGGTCTGAAGACCTGAATTCAAATCCTGACTGTGCCCCTTGTTACTAACTATATCACCTTTGGCAAATCATTTAACCTTGTTTGCATCTATTTCCTTTTGAGGTTATGTTATTAGGAATATATAGGTTTGACTAGCAAGTTAAAGTTTTAATCCTTAGGCAGTGACACACTTTATCTGTGATTATGCTTTTTTTTTTTTCCTTAAATTTTATTTTGACTGTTATTAATATCGTGGCAATGAAGGGGTGTTTTTAGTCAGCAGTTGTCTGCTATATTATTTTCTACTTGTTTTTTGTACTTTTATGTTTCTGATGTGTCTCCTTTAAATAGCTTATAGCTGAGGTTTGTTTTTAAATCTAGTTTGAGACTCTTTTACTGTAGCATTTATTCCATCTATATTTATTGTATTATAATCAACAGCATTTGGATTAATTTCTATGTTGCATTTTGTGCATTTTATTGGCCTCCTTCTTTCTGTGTTTTTCCCCATTTTTCTTGGCTTCTTCTGCATTAATTGAAATTCTTTTCACTCCATTTGTTTCTGGTAATAGTTTGGGAGAGACCTTCTGTATCTTTCTTTTGGTGATTATCCTTAGGAAAATGCTCCATGCTTGAATTATTGAAATCTAAAGTGATTTGGTTTTTTGTTCTTTCTTCAAACTTTATAAAAACCTTGGAACACTTAGGCTCTGTCTCCTGAGCCTGGAAAGTCTGTAAAATCTCAAGCTTTAATCACTAAGGTTACAGGACATCCTCAGGGTGATAGCCAGCTTCAGAATCTGTTCAGTTATTTGAATTCCTTCTTTCACTCTCAGTGCCTTACTTTCTTGCCAAATCATTGATGCATTAAAAATGTTTTATGCACAACTTCTAGTTGTTTTCAGTACAAGGGTAGTTCAGTGTATTTTGATTTTCATGTTTCCAGAAATATTAGTCTGTCCAATCTCTCTGAAAATTCTCCTGTACATTCAATGGGGATAATAATAATAACCTCATAGGGTTGTTAGGAGGAATACATTATAATGAATCAGCCCTGGCCAATGTTACTCATTGGTGAGAGCATCAGTGCACACACTGAAGGATTTCTGGTTCAATTCCTGGTCAAGGGCATGTACCTGGATTGCAGGCTCTGTTCTGAGTCCCAGTCAGGGCATGTGTGGGAGGCAACCAACTGATATGTCTCTCTCACATCATGTTTCTCTCTCTCATTCTTTCTCCCTCCCTCTTTCTCCCCCTTTTCTCCCTCTATCCCTTCCTTCCACTCTCTCTAAAAGTCAATGAAAAACATCCTTGGGGAGATTTCAATATATAGTTGTCATATATGTATTTCCACACACATATTAACACAACGAAAGCCAACTTGTTCTCTCAACTAGCTCATTTTTGTGCACCTTAGAATAAATGTCTTTCTGCCATCTTTGATTAATTAAAGAGCATCCTAGCATTTCAAAACAAAACTGTTGTTATCTGCAACTACTGATCTGAATAAATCAAGATTTGGGGGATCTTTTATAATCAAAACAAAATAAACAAGTTGGTTTCTGAAGCAAATACAGTAGAACTCCTGAATTCCTTTAAAAAATAAAAACATTACCAGACAGCCTCATTTTATAATACATAACAAAAATTGAACTTAAAAAATTAATCTCTTACAATCAATATCATTTTCTCTGTTGGATTTGTTAGATTCTCATATAAACTATTGATAAGTTATACAGGGTGCTAAGTGCTACAGGGACTCTGAGTTAAAATGGTTGATGAAAGCTTCATGGCTTTTGGCTGAAGAACACTGAAGGAGGGGAGGGGCTCTTGAGGTTTGGACCTTCACGGGGAAATCAGCCCTCCCCTTCCCTCCCCTTCTCTCCCCTCTCCCCTAACCACAGTTATTAACTCCGCTCGCCCTGCCTGACCTGGGGACCGTGTGATTCCTGAAGAGTGTAGCTTTCATCCGTTTGTGCTCCCAGGTCTCCCTTTCACGAGGGCTGAGTTCATTCATCATTCTAGAACGCATGCCTCACTAATGTCAGGTACCTGGGACATTCAACGAAGTCGTGTCTTCTTCTCTAAAGCAAATAACCTCAGTCCCAGTTCAATCTGTGAAGGACAGTCCTAACTAAGCACTTTATTTATTTACTTTTTTTATCCTAAGCATTTTATACCCACCATGTAACTTGCACCTCCCAAGAATCTCAGGCTCCTGCCCAATCTCTCTCCTTCCCTTCACACTTCTATATTCACCATGGTCATTTCTCCACTTCCCACGCTCTCTCCCCAACCTTGGCTTCCACCCGACCACTCCCTTCCTACAGCTCTAGCTAAGATCACCAATGAGTTCTGTGTTGTTAGATGCAATGAGCATCTTTCAGTCCTCATCTTACTTGACCTTTCATCGTCTTTACACATGACTGAGCACTCCTTTCACAAATCCTTCTTTTCTTCACTTCTGTAACCTACAATTTCTAAGTTTGATTTCCTCTTCCCCTCCTCCTCATCCCCTTTTCAGGTTAATTCTTTTTACCCAACAATTAAATGTTGGGTTTCCTTAAGGTTGAGACCCATGCCCTCTCTTCTTATTTTTTTTTTTTAAGATTTTATTGATTTTTTACAGAGAGGAAGAGAGAGAGAGAGAGCTAGAAACGTCAATGAGAGAGAAACATCGACCAGCTGCCTCTTGCACACCCCCTACTGGGATGTGCCTGCAACTAATGTACATGCCCTTGACCGGAATTGAACCTGGGACCTTTCAGTCCTCAGACCGATGCTCTACCACTGAGCCAAACCGGTTTCGGCTGCCCTCTCTTCTTTATACTACAATATTCTTTCTTTCTTTTTAAATATATATATAGTGTTTAAAATAGCATTTACACAGAAGCAGCTCTGTTCACTATCCGACGCCCTGTGACTTTTAAAATATATTTTTATTGATTTCAGAAAGGAAGGGAGAAGGAGAGGGAACCATCAACAATGAGAGAGAATCATTGATCAGCTGCCTCCTGCATGCTCCCTACTGAGGGTCAAGTCCAAAAGCCCGAATGTGCCTTTGATTGGAATCGAACCTGAGACCCTTCAATCCTCAGGCCATCACTCTATCTATTGAGCCAAACCAGCTAGGGCTCTTTACACTATTCTTGATTCCTGAGGCAGCTCATTCTTATGCACAATGTCCACTGCTCTCTCTGTTAATTTTCCCCAAATCTGTATTTCCAGTTCAGACTCACACATCCAGATGCCTGCTGGACAATTCAACTTGAATATCTTAGACTTAGGGGAACCACAAAAAATAAAAGCGAAAAAATCCAAAGTCACTCAGGTTCTTTCCCCAACATATGCGGATTCTCTGAGAGTCCTTCTCTTAGAGAACGGCCCCTTTAGCCATCCAATTGCTCAAACCAGAAATCTGGGCATCATTCCTGACAAATTCCTCTCCCTCACTACCCCCACATTAATATATATATATATATATATATATATATATATATATATATGCACACACACACACTATTACTAAATCTGGTCGATTTTATTCTCTAAATACTACCCACCCCATTCTAAACTACCAATTTATTTCACCTGGGCCACAGTAGCTAATATGCTTAAATTAATTTTATCACTTTCCCCAAAGTCTGTTCTTAGCTAGGAGTTTTTTCTAAAAGCAAATCCGATCATAGAGGCCCTGCTTAAACCCTCATTGTCCTCCCACTGATTTTAGAATTAAAAACTAAACACTGTAAGACCCTGCCTATCTCTCCACCCTGACTTGGTCCTTCGTTCCTTTTAATTCTCTTCCCTCCAACCTTACTGGCCTTTTTCCTTGCCTGCCACCCCAGGACTTTTGCACACTCTGTTTCCCCTCTTATCTAGTTAGCTATCCTCATTCTTTAGTGCTCAATGTAGGAGTGTGGCTAAACTACATAATTTGATCTGCCCCAGGCACCATACTAAACTAATAAACCCATGAAATGCGTTATGCAACTTGCTGAGGTAAGTACCATAATTAAGTCCACTTTACAGGTAAAGAAATTGAGTCTTAGAGAGATTAATTTATCCAAAATTAGAGAGTTTATGAGGACAGAGTGGGGATTTGACTACAAAATGCTCTAGATCTAGGCTCTTAATCACTTTCCTAAATTCTTTCGAAAAGCCAACAAGCAGCCATGCGTTATATATCTTATAGTCTAGTCATTGGAAATTCATTCCTTCCATAACTGCCATCATTTCATTTTTAAAAAGCTAGTTTAATAAAAATGAAATGAGGTATCCTGTATGTTCAAATATGGAAAGATACATCATGAAGGCAAAAAATTTCATGGTAAACTATGTATGATCTATGCACACTAAAAAGCCCTATTAGGATAGCTAACAACTACATATGTACTTCTGGAAGGGCACATAATAAACCACTAATTTGTTGGGAATGGACCTGGGGACCATAACCAGGAAGCAGCCCCCCCCCCAAAAAAAATACTATAAGAACCAGAAAGCAGCCTTTTATTCTTTACTCCTCTACTTCATGAACAATTATTACTTTCATAATTTTTAAAAACTTGAAACATGTACTGTAAATATAAATATATATCATTTCACAGTAAGGTTAACTAAACACCCACCCCAAACTGAACTGGCAGCAACGTAATTCCCTTATTCACACTCAGACCAACTCTCTTAATAATGAAGGCAAGGCTAAAAGTAGTTAAGCAATGCAGGCACTGGTTCTAATTCCTGGTTCCACCATTTACCAGCTTATATTTCAGGTAGGTTATTTAACATCTATGAACCTCAGTTTCCTCATCTGTGAAATGGGGACAATCCTGCCTCCCAGGATAATGTAAGGATCAGAGAGATAAATGGATGTCAAACACTTAGTACAGAGCCTAACAGGGAGTGGGCAGTCAATAGGGCTAGTAGCCATTATTATGCACCACTAGTCCCTAAATTTGAAAGCCTAGAAAATTCAAACAATCATAGGAATTTTTGCAGGTCAATTTGACTCAAGGGGGAACCCAAGGGCTGGAACCACTGTGGGATGGCGATCCCTCAACCAAAATCTTGAACTCCAAAACACTCTAAAACCAAAAGCTTTTTTTGTAAGTCTAAAGTGAATGAACTCATTTGGAGGAAGACCTTGAAATGCCATGAGGCTATGTAATGTCTCTATTGATCAGACTTGGGAGGACTAGTCATTCATTTTTTCTGAGGACATATTGATTGCTTGATTATGTGGTGCTGCCCGGGAATCTCACTAAGGACCTTACGTAACAGATGGAAGATGCACCACATCACTTTGTTAAAATCTGAAAAATTCTGAATTCCGAAAAACATCTGGCTCCAAGGGTTTTAGATAATGTACTGTAAACCCACCTTTCCCGACAGGCTCTCCAGTCTTCCTCATCCACAGCCCAACTTCTTCCTATCAGCCATTGGCTAGGTCATCTATGGGGGCCAGTGAACCCGGCTAAGACTCAGAGGCCTCTAGGTACTATTGGGAATTCAGCACTACGGACAGCAACACACCCCATGGGAGCTGCGCCTTTTCCCTCTGGGTTTTCCTCCTTGTAGGAGTGCCACAATGCAGCTCCCTAAGAAAGGCCACCATTGTTTTCTAACGGTAAAACATAGGGGCTGGGGAGGGGTGGGGCGGGAGGATAGTTGATGTGGTCTGGCAGAGGAAATAAATGTGTTCCTTATCTTTTCCCTCCAGGCTCTTTCTCCTCTGACATTATTAAAAGCCTGGCAGGTACTTTGAAGGTTTGTTTTCATCAAATTCCCTCGCCTTCCTAATCCGCATATACTTCTGCATGCTTTCCTTTCCAGAGTGTTCTGTTTTGCCTAACCACTGGGTTTTCTCAGTCTCATCTGCCCCAGTGTGGGGATGTAAAAAAATATAACTTTCCTCCCACCTTCTAAATGCTTCTAGCTGGTATACCAGACAGGGGAGAAACGTGACCACGAAGGTGGTTTTCCCAGATGTGGGGAACTCGGCTGTGGTCGTGGAGGGCTGCACTCGTGCTCTCTCCGGAGATATAAATAAGAATTCTTCTGGATGGGCTGATCACCACATTCACAGACAGACTGACAGGAGAGAATGTTCAGAGTTTATGCTGGGGGTGTCATACACGTGAGATGGGAGACACAGGGGGAAGTTGAGGCTTATACTTTATTCCAGACAAAAGAGAAGAAGGGCAGGGTTGGGATTCCAGAGGGAAAGTAGGTAATTCACAAGTAATAGAAAGAGCAAACATATGGCAAACAAATTCTTGTTGGGCCTCCAAAAGCAATGTTTCTTCCCGTCAGTCACATGCATGCTAATTCATGTGTGCTAAAGTGATTGTGTTAAGGTTCCCTTCCTCCTTTTCCCTGTCCTTGGAGCTAGACGGAGTGTGTGTGGGTGTGGGGAGTAGGGGGGGGAGAAGAAGGTGTGGGTGTGTGTGTGTGGCGTGGGAGGGATAGTGTGTGTGTGTGTGTGTAGCATGTGTGTGTGTCTGGTTTGTGGTGTGGAGGGGTATGGTGTGTGTGTAGAATGTGTGTGTGGGGTATGTTTGTAGTGTGGTGTGTGTGTGTGGGGGGGGGTGGTGTGTGGGGGGTGGTATATGTGTGTGTGTGTGTGTGTGTGTGTGTGGTGTGGTGTAGTATAGTGTGGAAGATGGTGGTGTGTGTGGTGTATGGGGGGTGGTGTGTGTGTGTGTGTGTGTGTGTGTGTGTGTATAGTGGTGTGGTATGTGGGGTGTGTATCTGTGTGTGTGTGTGTGTGCATAGGGTAGATTTTTTTTTTAATCTGAATTGCTTTTGTCAGGGGAGGGTCAACATTTCTTATTGAGTCATTTGTTTTTCAATAACTAGTTTAAAATCAATATCCCAAGAGGCACATTTTGGGGTGGAAAAACTTGGATCCCCTTACCAGTGTTAATGTAAAAAAACCATTGAAACCTGTAAAGAATTTTTGTGAGTTTATTTGAGCCAAACTGTCGACATATGTTGGGAAGCTGAAACTCAACGAATTGAGATAATGCTCCGAAGAATGGCGGGTTACATTTCTATTTATACATTGCAATCAAAAGAGGGACATAGGTGGGTTACATGAGATTCATTGGTGATGGAGTAAGGAGGTGGGATAAAGCAAAGCAGTGGGAAACACCTGGGATTGTATAAAAAGTAAAATGATGGACACATACTTAGGTGAGTGCAGGAACAATTAACATGATAATGAAGGAATTTGTGGTATCTGTCCTGGTGCCCACCACATCTGGTTGTGTCCCAGGGGCTCCAGAAAAAAAGGAAGTTACAAGTTACCCAGACACCTCACAGATATGTTATCTTAGAGGCAAAAAGGCAAACGGGCTCAGTAAAGATCTAAGTTGATCTTGTCAGGGAAAATATTGGCCTAGGACGTGACTACCCACTATAACCTGTTTGTAGTTAAATATTTAATTTTCAGACCATCTTTTGTGGTTTTCTTAGGTCTCTGGGTTTGCAAGTCTGCCATGCAGGCCTCCCCTGAGCTTGTCAGGTTAGCATGTATCTCCTTTCGTCCACACCAGCAATCAGGTAACTAGGCA
Source organism: Pipistrellus kuhlii (assembly GCF_014108245.1). Classification (NCBI taxonomy): domain Eukaryota; kingdom Metazoa; phylum Chordata; class Mammalia; order Chiroptera; family Vespertilionidae; genus Pipistrellus; species Pipistrellus kuhlii. The sequence goes on from NW_023425404.1 coordinate 12,191,707, forward strand.
GAGACCTTGTTAGACTCCTGCCAGCCCTGGTCACTCTAATAAAAGGGAGATGAAGTAAGCCACAGGGAGAAAAGGGGGGCAGCAGTGAGGTGGTTTCCTTCACCAATAAACCTACAGATCCAGCCCCAATGAAACAATGCTTCCACTGGCAAGCATAAAGTCATAGTCTGTGAGAGCTTCAAGGGACCTTAGTGCTTATATGCTGGAGGCAGTACAAGGGGAATGGTTTTTGTTGTGTTTTAACAGATGTTTGTTAAGCGTCTGCTTATGCCAGAAACAGCTAGGTACTAAAGATGAACAATACAGCCCTGTCCTTCTCCGTGAAGCTCAGAGTCAAGTGAGAGAGAGGCAAGTAAGATTTAAAAGTACAGTGTGTTGATTCCTGTGATAGGCAGTGTGGAATATTACAGGAAGCTAGAGGAGGGGAGTCCAGCCCAGGCTGTGGAGTGAATCCCTGAGCTGAGATTTTAGGGACATGTGGGTGAGTGTGCTGGGGGATTTCAAGGAAACAGAACAACACATGGGAAGGCAGGCATTGTGAAAGAACTCAGACTTGCCGCCTCTTTATATCTGTGGCCTGCTCCACAGCTAAAAGAATGCTGTGTCAGATGACCAGGACCATATCTTTTAACTCTGTGTACCCTCAGAACCTACGCTGTTCCCTGAATATGTTAAGTGCTTGATCAGTGGTTATCAGTGGGAAGTGTTTTTCTACACATAGAGGGAGAAAAATCTTCACCAAGAAAGTCACCTCTGGGACAAAGCACACACTACCCTACACACACACACACACACACACACACACACACACACACATACACACACACACACTGGCTGGCAGAAGCTTCAAGGACAGGGAAAAGGCAGGATCCTGCATCAATTTCACGCCTCTTTCCTTTGACTGAGTGCTGCTCTCTGATTATTTTCCCACGTTGGAAGGTACTTACCATCTCAGGGACACATTTCCCTCACCTGTAATGTGGATATGATAGATGTTTATGAGAATCAAGAACTGGCCCCCACTACCTGCTTATACCCAGAAATCCATGTGGCCTTGACCATGAGCTTGACTTGGAAGTTCAGAACGCACTGGGCTGGAGGTGGGGCTCACCTCCCCTCAGATGGGGAGCATCACTTCCAATGTGTGGCCTGTTGGTGCAGGTGGTGAAGCAGAGCTCCCCATACTTGGTGCTGATGTACACGTCCTTGGGAAAGCTATGAGCAAATCAACCCATTGAAGAAAGAGCTAAAAGTCTGTGCATGAAAGAGCTTATGAAGGGAAGTCCCTAGGTGGAAATTAGCAACGAGAACAGACTCCAACAAAAATAGAGTCCATAGGATTCTCCTTGAGAATATCAGAGAGGGAGCAGGACAGGACAGAAAGGCATCTTCTTCAAGGTTTTCACCCAGAGCTTACTCTGTCCCTTTTCTGTGCACCTTGCTCTGATCCCATCTAGGGGACCTGCTATCTCCTCCAGGAAGCCTTCCAGGACTGCTCTGCCCCCCACTAAACTCTCCTGGCCCAAGCATGAGTCTTTCCCTTTTCCACTAAGACATTCAAAATAAATGGGAGGTTTGGGGGGCCTAAGAAAAATCCCTAAGAACTAAAGGTAGAATAAAATTGAAACAGACAGCATAAAAAACTAGAAACTAAGAGGTTTATAGCACTCAACAATATTACAGGGTAAGCAGAATTTGTTCTCCTCATTCTTGTAGGTAGCATCAGCTTCCCAGAAACAGGAGGCCCCAGCATTACTCTTTTTAAAAAATATTTTTTTTATTGATTCCCAGAGAGGGAGGGAGGGAGAGAGAGAGAGAGAGAGAGAGAGAGAGAGAGAGAGAGAGAGATATCAAAGATGAGAGAGAATCATTGATTGGCTGCCTCCCACATACTCCTTATTGGGAATTGAGCCTACAAACTGGGCATGTGCCCTGACCAGGAATCAAACCATGACTGCCTGGTTCATAGGTCAATGCTCAACCACTGAGTCACACGGGCCAGACCCAACATTGCTCTAGATCACATGTGTCAAACACAAGGCCCGCGGGCCAAATCCGTCCCACCAGGCCTTGCAATGTGGCCCGCACCGCGCTGTCATCACTGCACTCCGCTGCGTTTCCATCACAATGACAGTTTATGACTGTTCAGTAAACCATTCGGCCCTTGATTTAGGCTGGATTTTAGATTTTGGCCCCTTCTCTGATTGAGTTCGACATCCCTACTCTAGATGCCTACAACCAATCTCTCCTCTCTGTTCTCCCCCAGAAGTGTCTCAAGCTTGCTTCCTGTTCTCCATTCTACTGACTTTGCCTTGTTCTCACCATCTCTTTATTGGACACTACTGTAGCTTTCTCACCAGTCTTCCAGCTTTGCCTTTTCACTCCAGCCTTTCTACCCAGAATTTCCTCCTCTCCTGATCTTCCTGGTGAATATCTCATCCTTTAGAAAAACTCAGCCCAAATGTCACCCCCTCCAGGACGCCTTCAGGGACTTCTCAGGCAGAGCTAATTGTTTCCTTCTAGGTGCACTTTTCACATACCCGGATAATAGCATTGATCTCACTGCTGGAATTACTGGTTAACATGTCTTTCTACTCCCCAACCCTTCGCGGCAGCTTCTTTAAGGCCCCTGACGATGGCTTATACTTTGTCTTCTCTAGAGTCCAGGAGTGATCTGACCTTCCTTACAAAGCTGGGAGGGCTTGATGAGAAAGGAAGGGAGTGTAAAATGGAATGAAATCTTTTGTAAAGTTATAGATTCTTCAGTTTTTGAGCCACTCCCAAGATCTTGTGAGGGATAAGAGGTAATTCTCTCAAAGGAAACTCTTAGTGCTGATTGCTCTACAGTTTCTTCAAAGCTGCTGAGGCGGCTTGGAAACTGAAGGAAGCCAAGGCCCAGGGAGATTAGGAACTGCCTGAATTCGCAGATACAATTAATGGCAAAGACCAGACCAGAACTCGGGTCTCCTGGAGCCCACGCCAGGGCCCTTGACACAATACCAATGGCCTCTCTTGAAGTTTCCCCTCCAGGCAACAGCATATAATTATCAACATTAGTATTTGGAATTTATGTGCCGCTTTGCTTCACTGGCTTTTTTATTATCCTTTTGATTAGCAATTCGGTATGCAGCCCAGACATGGAGCAAGTCCAAGACACAGAGAAAAGAGGCAGAAGGAGACCAAGGCCAAAGAGGGGGGCCATGAGCCCTTGTGAGGGGGCCAAAGGTGCAAGAAGGCATGTAGACTTATGGGGCCAGTATCCCGTATGTGTGTGTGTGTGTGTGTGTGTGTGTGTGTGTGTACAGATGCTGAATAGGCCTCAGATGAGTGGTTCAAGAGCCTTCCTAACCTTGGGGCCTCCCTTTCACTGGGGCAGGGGCAATAAAAGCAAGAATATATTTAATATCCAAAAGGTTAAACACCAATACCAGCCCCGAGTCAGACTGCAAGGCTGAGGGAGCTTTCTGACCAGCCTGAAGAGGAGGAGACCCAAGCTCCATGACCAGGAAGGCGGGGGTGGGTAGGGCTTCTGCCTCAGACGGAGCCAGTTGGGAGCTAAATGGAACTGCTCCAGAGGCCCTGTGTTATGTGGGAGTGAGGGGTCTGGGAGCCAACCATTCTGTGTGCTATGGCATCCTTGGATGGGAGAGGGAGGTGGGGGGCCTCACCACTGCCCCAGGACCTCCTTCCAGCCCTGTCACCGGCTCCACCTGCTTCAGGCTCCAGAGTTTACTTTTTGGCCCCTGTTTATCTTCAGAAAACAAGAATGCTCTCCCCTCCCAACCTCCTGGTACTGTGGTGAGACTCAAGACCTATGGAGAGCTTGAAAAAGAGCCTCATCCATTCATGACCCTCAAGATGAGGGTGTCCTCAAGCTACACAAAGAGAACTGAAGTGAGGGGGTGATAAAGAGAAGCCCAGTGGGGGAGACAGGGCAGCCGGAAGCCCTGGGCTCCGGGGTCAGATCCTCTCTGGGAGAACTGAGGGGGATGCTCCCCCACTGAGGGCCTGGCTGGAGCCAATGAGTCACACACGTCATCCCATTTTGTCCTCATGTGACTCCTATGAGGTGGCCACAGCTCCCCCGTTTTGCTAATGAAAAAACCAGAGACTTTGAGAGGTTAAGTCATTTGCTCAAGATTATACAGTTAGTAAGTGGGAGGCCAGGGAGCAAAATTGAGGTCCATGGTCTTTAAAGCCCATGCATTTCCCAGCCCAGTATTGTTCTCCCCGCGTGAAGAGATTTCATCTATGAGCCCAGCGTCTTTATGAGTAAAATGGGGGTTGGGGCTGGGGGGATGAGGGTTGTATTGCCTCTTAGAGTTGTTTAAAAATTAAATGAAATTATATTGCTTAAACACATGAAATCCTGCTTGGTGTCTAATAAATAGTAGGCGCTCGATAAATGGTTTTTATTTGCTTGCTTTTCTCTTTAGGGCATCTTCATATTATTAAATCTCAGGGCTTGGGCGCCTAGGAGCTCCAAAAATGCTTCAAGAAGCGGGAGGACCGCACATCGCTTCTGCGGGAGCACGAGAGCAGGGTGGGCAGAAGGGCTGGGAGAGAGCACTCGGCTCCAGAAGCCAGAGACACCCGCCCGCCTGCCCGTGGCTGCCTCTTCGCCCCTTGCTCCGCCGCCTCCTCCGGGCTCCTCGGGCTTCCCGCTCCGCCCCGCCCCGCCCCGCCCCGGAGCTGGGTCCGGAGCGCCCTGGTGGGCTGGTTTGGGAGCGTGGAAGGGAACACGAAGCACGGAGGCGAGAGGGAGGCGGCGGCGGCGGCGGCGGCGGGAGGCGGCGGAGAGAGGGGACCCTCCTGGCTGTTCTCCCAAGTCCGCGCGGAGCCGCCTCGGGCCGGGCGGAGGGCTGCGCGGCGGCGGCCGGGCCGGGCCGGGATGCGGGGCTCCCGGGACCGCGCGGGGCGGGGCGGGCGGCGGCGGGCAGAAGGCGGGAGCTGTCCGTGGTGCTGAAGCGGCGGCCGTGGCAGCGGCCCGGGGGCTCCGGAGCAGAGGTGCCCTCCTGGGAGTTCCACCGCAGCCAGCCACGAGGCGAGAGCGCTGTCGCTCACCAGCCCATGCCGGGGCCCCGAGCCCCGCGAAGGAGGCGGGACCGGCGTCCTCGGCAGGACAGGTAAGAGGCCGTCTGGGGGCGCATTATCGGGAGCTCGGAGCTGGGCGCTGAACCAGGATTGAGCTGGGGCCCTTCTCAGGGACGCGGGCTCTGCCAGAGACCACACTAAGTCCATGCCTTCCCCTCACCCTCCAGGGGGAGAGGGCCTGAGGGACTGGGGCTCAGGCAGGCACCTGGGTACCCTGACCCCACATCACCAGGCCTTGACCCCAACCTCAAGCAACTCTGAGACACCCTGCCCCACTAGGAATGCTCAGGAGTCTCCAGACTCCTGGTGTCTCGGTCCCCACCAGGGCTCTGCGACACTAGGGAAATCTGAACCAGCTTCACTAGCTTCCCTCTCCTCCCCCAACCCTGCTCATTAGGGCACTGCCTCAAGATGTCTTTGCCCTGGAAATGACCCTTGGGGGCAAGGGATGGGCCAGGCCTCTCGGAACCTATTAACCCATTTCTCCATGGAAGGAAGGAGGCACCAGAAGATACCTTAATTTTATCCTGTGGCCCTCTTGACTCTCATGGAAAGAAACTGGTTTTGCATCCCACGGCTTGGTGCATGAGGGCCAAGAGTGGGAGGTCCTGCGTCCTATTGTCTATTACGTAGCTGAATGCTGGTGACCCTAGACAGAATCTCTGTTTGAAGTCCTTCTTGTTTTTGGCAAGAGTGAGCTGAATGAGATCATTCGGGCCTGCAAAGTGCTTCCAGGTCTTCAGAGCAGAGTTCTCTGCGTGCCAGAATGTAGCAGTCAAAATAAAGCTGCGCAGAGGAAGACCAGCCTGTCCCTGTGGCTGGCCACTGCTTTATCCCCATCTTCTTATCCCAGCACCACTGCCCCACCCACAGTGGTAGAAGGAGCCCTGGGCTAAGCATTCCTGGCTGGACGCTGGCAGCTTATTATCTGAGCTCTCTGAACCTCAGCTTCCTCATCCCTAAAGTAGGGATAACACCGCCGCTCTGCTCCCCTCAGAGAACTGCCTTGAGACTCAATGAAACAATGTACCTGATGGAAGGCTTGTCGACTGTACGTTGCCATCTTAGGGTGAGCTGTGGTCCCTGTTCCTACCCACCAGCCAGACCTGCTGTCAGTGGCCTGTGCACGGTCACCCCTTTGCTCCCAGCCTGGCCATGGCTCCCTTCATCCTTGACCTCCCTGAGGTTCCAGAGTCAGTGAAACCCAACTTATAAAACTTGAGAAGGTAAAAGGGTTCCCTCCTTGTCTACTCTTCCATCATCACTTATAGAAGATGATATAGGGGGAGAGTCTGACTCACAGTGTTTATTTCCCCCCCCCCCAAAAAAAAAAAATCACAGATCTAGGGAAACAGCTCCTTGAAGGCAAGGATTATGTTGTTTTCATCTCTTTGCTTCCTTCAACACCCCACCTCCCCCATAGCACCCCAACAATGGTGAGGACTCAGTAATTGCATGGAAAATGCATGAGCAAAGTGTTAACATGTCTCAGAAGACAAGCACTTGACTGCAAGTCAGGAGCCCTGTGTTCTGATCCCAGATTTGCCAGTGACTGTCTCAGGCTGACCCTTCCCTTCTGTAAGCTTTAGTTTTCACTTCAGTAAGAGAAGGTTGAACTCGATGAGTTTTAAGACTATGAGGTCTAATGTTCGGGGAGGTGGGCAGTCTGAGGGGTATTCCAAGCCCACAAATCCCTAAGTTCTCCTTGAACACAGGATACCAGCTTCACAAACCTGATCTGAAGAGTACGTTAATGTCCTTTCAATGAAGAACTGGATTTTATGAATGCACTGGGATGAAGAAATAAGAACTTAGGAAAAGATATTTATAGTTTTAGTGCTTGTTAAGATCTCCTATTCTTCCTTATTTCCCTGGGAAAGCCAGAGTTGCTGAGCTAGGAGGGCCGCTGCCTCCAGGCCAAAAGGCTAGGAAGTCACTCCCCGGCTAACATCCTTTGTGAGTAGCCAATGGTCAGGGACCCTGCCCTTGGCCATCTCCTCCCAGGGATCCTGCCTGATTGGGATCCCCCGGCCCCCTTAAGAAGGCTGAAGGAGGGGACAGTCAGGAAAGATCCATCCCTAGAGAGAACACTTTTTAATATAAAAACAAAATGAGCTTCTCTGACAATAATTTCCCTCAACTGTGGCAGGCCTGGCTGATGTGCAGAAAAACCTCAGCTAATTGGCACTTGGGCAGGGCTGAGTAGGCCATGCCAGTGACCTCCCCTACTTACCCACCACCGCCCCCTCCCCCCGTGTCAGCACTTTCTGGCTCCCAGCTGCCGGTGCAGCCCTGGCAAGAATCAGCTCCTCAGAGTTAATGGACAGTCACTAACCTTTATAACAAAGTGACAGCGGCAGCAGCAGCGGCAACCCTGGAGAGGGGCTTTATTTTCTGCAAGACTGGTCTGTGGGGGAGCTGGCCTGCCGCTGGGGATAGAACCATGCACCACCCCTCCTCCTCCAGCTGTCTGGGTGGACACGCCAGCCCCAGAGCCGTCAGGGTTCAGGGCATCGCTGATCACCAGGCAGACACATCTGGCTTCTCTGCCAGCAGGGAAAAGCTACCACCGGCTGCTTCTTGTGTTCCCCTCTCTCTGCAAGACTTCAAAGGGAAGAAGGGAGTCAACCCGGGCACCTGATTGGGTGATCTTGGCTATCTGGGGCTGGGGGCAAGAGAGGTCTGAAGAAGAGGAAGAGATGAATGTCATTAAGAAATGAAGTGTGTGTGTGTGTGTGTGTGTGTGTGTGTGTGTGTGTGTGTGTGTAAGAGAGAGATGGAAACATTGAAATACGCATAACACACACATATATATATGCAGGCCCCTTCCCCTGGGTGGCGCACACAAAATAATAAGAGACTATCTGGAGATACCTGCACATCATTCATTACCTTTAGATTCAAAGACCAATTCATTTGTACATCCCAGAGGGGCTTGCAGCCCCAGAGTACACCGCGCCAGGGAGGAAGAAGTGGAAGCAGCAGCCTGCACTTTGGGAAGAAGAAACATGTCAGTTCCTTAAACCTTGGGCATTGTCTTCTCAGGGGCTTGGTGGGCCTCCTGCCTGGAGCGAGGTCTCTCTGCTACTAGCCAGGGGGCCATGAAAACTGATGTCATCCCTGCTCTTTCTATCCAGGTTCTCCCTTCTCTTTCTCCTCCCTTATTCTCTCTTCTTTCTCCTCCCTGCAGCTGCCACCCTCACCCCCCACCCCAAGCAAACCAAGCCAGGGCGTGAGGGACCTGTGCTCTGCCTCCCCGTTATGTGTGCTGTCTTCTGCCATCAGATGCTCCGTGTTGCTGTAAGTGGTTGGGAATGTGCTGCTTCAGTAGAGAGACAGGTTGTTTCCGTGAGAATAAAGATTTAATTTCTGCCTGGAAATGGACTAATTTGAGTAGCGGTGCCACCACCTCAATCCTCCCAGCAATTTTCACCCTTGTCAGCCACGTTCCCATCCCCCAGGCAGGTGGATTATGTTCTGAGAGAGAGGCCAGTCCAGCCATGGGAGCACAGCTGGCAGTGGATAAAAAGCAGGGTAGACTTTTGTTCTCTGGAAGATGGCACCTCAGAAGACTTGGGAGCTGACAAGTGTTCAGCTGCCTTTTCCCTCTCCTGGGTTCCTTCCTCAGCCCTCTTGTCTCCCTTCCTTGCTCTTCTCTTCTCCTCCCTCTCCATAGGTCCTTCAGTAATTCTCAAATCTCTCTCCAGCCCTGACCACTGCGCAGGGCTTCAACTCCATACATTTAATTGCCCCATGGAGTTTCTACCCTAGTAACCCAAAGACACTTCAAGACCAAAGTCATCCACTTCTCTTTCTCATCTTTCTCTTGCGTGAGTGTGTGAGTGTGTGTGTGTGTGTGTGTGTGTGTGTGTGTGTTTCATTTTTGCAGCTCAGTATTTGGTGAGCCTTTTCAATGTAAGTATTCTTTTTTCTTTCAGCTCAGGAAACACTTTCTGCTTCTGTTCTTTTTTTAATCCTCACCCGAGGATATTTTTTCCATTGATTTTTTGAGAGTGGAAGGGAGAGAGGGGAGGAGAGAGACACTGAGAGACAGAAAGGCAGAGAAACATCCATGTGAGAGAGACACATCAATTGGTTGCCTCCTGCATGCGCCTGGATCAGGGCCCCCAGGTATGTGCTTGAACCCACTGCCCTTCGGTGTGCAGGCAGGCACTAAAACCACTGAGCACACTGGGCTCTGCTTCTGTTCTTTTAATTATTATTTTCCTACAGTCTTTCTGAAATGCCTACTATTGTAGATTGATTTGGAATTCTGGGACTCTCATTCATATCTCTCAACTTTATTTCACCTGCGTCATCTTTTTGCTCTGTACCTTGGGGAAGTTTATTAACCTTTCCTTTTACATTAAAAAAGTTAGTCTTGCCCTGGCTGGGTGGCCCAGTTGGTTGGAGCATTGTCCCATGCACCAGAAAGGTTGCAAAGTTCTATTCCAATCAGGGTACATACCTAGGTCATGGGTTTGATCCATGCATAGTTGTGTATATGGAAGCCATCTATCAATGTTTTTCTCTCTCTGTCTCCCCCTTCCTCTCTTATTAAGAATCAATAAAAACATATCCTCGGGTTAGGATTGACAAAAAACGGTTAGTCTTTAATTGTGTTTATTCTATTGCCAACTCTCTCCATTACATTTTTTTTAATTTAGACAATTATTTTCAGTTTTCCAAATTCTTTCATGTTCTTTGATTGCTCCTTTTTCATAGCAGCCTGTTCTTGTTTTATGGATGCAACATCCTCTTATATATCTGTGAGATTATGAATTCAAAAATTAATCTTTGTTGAATTGTGAATTCAATAAAGATCTTGTCTATAATTTGAATGTTTTGATCTTATGTCAATTGTTCTGTTCATTTGGCCCTTTTCTTTTCATGTATTTGTTATTAGGCAAACTTATGAATAAAGGGAGGTGTTGACTAGCACAGGTAGCTGGTGTGGATTTTCCTGGAATTTAGGTACAAGAAGGCAGCCCGGACATGGTTTGGTGGTTGAGTGTCAACCTATGAACCAGAAAGTCCTGGTTTGATTCCTGGTCAGGGCACATGCCTGGGTTGCGGGCTCAACCCCCAGTGCGGCCATAGATCAGGTTCAGGTGCTTGTCCTCTCCTGCCTCCATGTTTACAATAGTCTCCTTACAAGACTCCTAGCCTCCCTGCCAAAGAAATCCACACCAGCTACCTGTGTTGGTCAACACCTTCCTTCACACATAAGTCTGAATGGGCATCAGGGAATAATGAATGCATGATAAGAAAATAAAAGGACACTCAACCGCTGAGCAACACCAGCTGGGCCCAGGTTGCCTTTGTTTTCCTAACAGGTCTCTCCCTGGAATGGGAATTGTTCTTACCTCTGGGGTTTGGGGCTGCAGATTTCTTTACCATTTCCTCTGTATCTACCAGAAATTTCTCAGTGTTTTTGGTTCACTGATATCATTCTTTTCTCTTTTCTAATTTTATTATGATTTTATTCTTTAAAAAAAAGAAAGCCCTGCCAAAACCAGTTTGGCTCAGTGGTAGAGCGTCTGTCTGCGGACTGAAAGGTCCCAGGTTCGATTCCGGTCAAGGGCATGTACATTAGTTGCGGGCACATCCCCGGTAGGGGGTGTGCAAGAGGCAGCTGGTCGATGTTTGTCTCTCATCGACGTTTCTAGCTCTCTATCCCTCTCTCCTCCTCTGTAAAAAATCAATAAAATATATTTTTTAAAAGAAAACCCTGTCGTTTTAATAGAACTTTAAGAAGGAAAAGAGAGGGTATTTGTGCTCAGGCTGCCTTCTTTAAAGAAAAGAAAAAAAAAAAAATATATATATATATATATATATATATATATATATATATGTGTGTGTGTGTGTGTGTGTGTGTGTGTGTGTGTCTGTCTGTGTGTGTGTGTGTGTGTGTGTGTGTGTATTTTTTTTTTTTTTACTTCAGAGAAGAAAGGGAAAGGAGAGAGAGAAACATCAATGATGAGAGAGAATCATTGATTTGCTGCCTCCTGCATGCCCCCTACTGGGGTTCGAGCCCACAATCCGGGCTTATGGCCCCAGCAGTAATCAAACTGTGACCTCCTGGTTCATAGGTCAACATTCAACCATTGAGCCACACTGGCCGGACCCAGGCTGCCTTCTTGAACCAGCAGTCTCCCCTTCGAATTTCTGTCTCATCTGGTGACATCACCTTCTACTTCACTGACAAAGTCAGAAAGCAGGGAGTCATTCTTGGCTCCTTCCCCTCCCTCACTTGTAGTTAACCACAAAGTTCCATTTATTTAGCCTCCTAACGACTCCTCAGGTATGACTCTTCATCTCCATTCATTTTGCCAAAGATCAGGTTCGGGTCTTTATCCTCTCCTGCCTCCATTTTTACAGTAGTCTCTTTACAGGACTCCTGGCCTCCCTTTTTATTCACCTCTAATCCTTTCTATCCACTGCTGCTAACCAGAGTGCTCTAAAACACAGGTGCAACCATACCACTCCCTTGCTACAACTGGCATGAGCTCCCCACTGTCCACAGGAAAAAAACATATGGAGTAGAAGACTCTCCCCCTTCTCCTGCCTCATCCCATCAGTACCAAGCCACCCTGGCCTCTCCTTCATACCAGTAGCTATGCTTCTGTGCTGCTTCCTCTGCTAGAAATGCCCTTCCCTCGTTGTCTCTCCTAGATGACTCATCCTCTTTCTTCAATACTCACTTCTGATGTCACCTGCTCTGAAAGCCCCTTCATAGTTCCCATCATCGCCTCCACTCCCAACCCAGGATAGGAGTCCTTTATCGGAGTCCCATAGCTCTCTGTGTGCTGCTAACGCACTGACTCCATTGTATTGAAATTTCGTATTTACTGGTCTGTATTCCCCACCCCTCCTCCTTTTTTGCTCAAGAAATGTTTGTTGTGCGGAACAAAAAGTGCCCTGGCCAGATGTGCTCCGTCCATCCCAGATCCTGGAAAGTACTTTCTTATGAGGGAGGCTCAGCACACCTAGCTCATCATTCACTCATGAGATCAACTGTTCAAGTACCCACTCTACACCCTGCAAGGATGAGGAAGACAGAGGAAATCCCCATCTCTTGAAGCTCACAGTCTGGTCAGAGAGAAAGATGCTAATCAATGAGTCACACATATAAAGTAGAGGCGGTGATAAGCTCTCTGAGGAAGAGCTGGAGCCTGGAGAGCAGAGAAGCAGGGCACTTACATCTGTACGGAGGAGGCAGGGACACCCTACCTGAAGAAGTCACTTTTGAGCAGGGAGCTGAAGTATTCTGATGTGAGTAGAGACAATGCTTCTGCGAAACACAGCTATAAAGTGAAGGAGGGAGAGGAGACAGGAGCTGAGGGAGCTGGCACTGAGGAAGGCTGTTCCAGTTATCTGCTACTGCCTGCCTGCCCCAGAACTTTGCAGCTAAAACAAAAGACATCTTATCATACCTCAGAACCTCGGGGGTCGGAAAGCCATGCGGGGCTGAGCTGTGAGATTATGCTCTCCCTGTGCACGCACTGAAGAGGTCACCCAGTGGTATTCAGAGGACAGATGGGCTGGTTTGGAGAGTCCAAGGAGGCTTCCCTCGCGCATCTGGCTTCTTGATGACTGGAAGGCTGGGCTCAGCAGGCTCCATTGACAGGAGGATCCACACTCACAGCCTCTCCAGCATGGCGGCCTGAGAGTAGTCCAGCTCCCTACAGGCAGCTCAGTGTTCCAAAGGCAGTGAAAGATGCATCTTCTCGTGTCACCTGCTTTGGAGTCACACAGCATCACTCTGCTGTGCGCTGGGGTTGACGTGGTCACACCCACACCTAGGCCCCCACTTCTCAGTGGGAGGAATGTCAGAGTATTTACAGCCAGGTTTTTGTTTGTTTGTTTGTTCTTAATATATTTTTATTGATTTCAGAAAGAAAGGGAGAGGGTGAGAGAGATAGAAACACAATGATGAGAGAGAATCATTGATCATCTACCACCTGCAAGCCCCTCACTGGGGGTTGAGCCCGCAACCCAGGCATGTGCCCTTGACTGGAATCAAACCCTGGGCCCTTCAGTCTGCAGGCCGACGTTCTATCTACTGAGCCAAACCAGCTAGAGCTACAGCCAGATTTTACAACCACTGCAGTTGATTTATTTTCTAGCGAGGAAGAAAACAATATGTTTAAGTGCTTGTTAGGAAGGATCGGGAGTTAGGAGCTGTTGAAGACAGAGGAGAAAGCAAGGATAATTAATTGCGTTAGCTTTCCCAGACACACTGAAGCAAAGAGAGCCAAGTTCCTCATTTTCCCTGGACTCTGACTCCCCTTCCTCCCCTTTTCTTTGCCCCTGACTTTCTCTCTTTGCTGCCAGGTGCAGAGAGCTACAGCCATGACCCCCAGCTATCATGGGTGGCTTTCATGCTCATAGGCCAGCAATCATCAAACCCAGCCCAAAGCCATTACAAACAGCCACGCTTCATAGCTTGTACAACAGCTTCTATAGTATCTGACTTGAAGGTAGTCTAGCACCTTTTGTTAAAGGTTTCACCTTTTCCCTGATTTTAATCATTTATATTTAATCTTCTGCCTTCCTAGGAAGTGCTTGCTTTGATCTTTCAGTTTAGAGGCAATCTCTCCTGCTGTACTGAGAGATAGCAAGGTGAATAGTTCAGCTTCTCACAATGGCTCTGTATTTATACGAATCCAGACCTTAAGGTTATCTAGGCAGCCACCCCTGAGCTACTAAATCACCCCAAATCTCTTAATCTTTTATTAAAGCTCCTTTGTCCCATCCCCTTCGCTGAGGCCTCTGGTGTTAACCCGTTCAGGACCAGATCCACACAATTTATCCTAACCTTCTAGACACAGGTAGGCTCTGAAAGGCACAGTAATGGAAGGCGAGGCTTTGGACTCACTTAAACTTGGGTTCAAATCCAGTCGGTCACTGTTTATTCCTGGGCAAGTTACTTAACTTTTCTGAGTGTTCGTTTCTTTATCTGAAAAATGGGAAATAATAATAGCTAGCTTCCTGCAGTGAACAGTTGCTAATTATAATTTTATAGGGTTCTGATAAGGGCTGGCCCCACCCCAAGGATGTGACCCAATACCTAGTTATACATTACACTATCCCTTGGACCTTTTTTTTTTTTTTTTTTTTAAGAAGTCTGTTCTTTATTTATTTGTAAAATATATTTTATTGATAGTTTTTACAAAGAAGAAGGAAAAAGGATATAGAGCTAGAAACATCGATCAGCTGCCTCCTGCACATCCCCCACTGGGGATGTGCCCGCAACCAAGGTACATGCCCTTGACTGGAATCGAACCTGGGACCCCTCAGTCTGCAGGCCAGCACAGTATCCACTGAGCCAAACTGGTTTCGGCTCCCTTTGGGCTTTTTGAAAAATAGTGTTCAGGATGCCTCTTCGCAGGTATTGTGTGTAACCAACAACTCCAGGCCCCACCCTGCAGCTAACCTGGAGAACTTGATGCTGTCCAGGCCAGCATGCGCTCAGGTCCGACTGACCTGGGTCAAATTGGCTCTGCTGGGCTCCAGCCGGGTGACCTCCCAAACCCTATTTAAACCTCTCTGAGCTGGGACCGGTTTGGCTCAATGGATAGAGCGTCGGCTTGGGGACTGAAGGGACCCGGGTTCGATTCCGGTCAAGGGCATGTACCTTGGTTGCGGGCATATGCCCAGTAGGGGGTGTGCAAGAGGCAGCTGATCGATGACTCTCTCTCATCGATGTTTCTAACTCTCTATCTCCCTCCCTTCCTCTCTGTATAAAATCAATAAAAATATATTTAAAAAAAAAAAATAAAAATAAACCTCTCTGAGCTGCAGTTCCCCACCTGTGACAGAGAAAGGATTAAATGAGACACTGCATTTGAAGCACTTGGCCTGGTGTTCAGAACCAAGCGAACACTCCGTGGATGGTATCTGACCTCTAGTGGCACTAGGCACAGTGACTCTGCAGTCGTATTCCCAGGGGTCATGCCCAGCTCACCAATCACCAGCTCACCACTCACGTCCAAAACACATACACACGCATACACATTTCTTATGCCCTTAGTCTTACTACGTAAAATGGAGATAATGCAGGCACAGACTTCATAAAGCAACTGTCAGAATTAAAGGAGATGATAGCATTTAGAATTGTGCCTGGAACACAGTAAGAACTGGATAAGTGTGAGGTGTTGGTAGCATTTTTTAATTCTTTTTCATTGAACTTCTTTGTATTTTTATATTTAAGGTACATTGCTATAAGCAGCATGTAGTTGGATTTTGTTATTTTAAAAGTCCAGCCCAGCCAGAGTGGCCTGGTTGCTTGAGCATCCTCTGTGCCCTGAACAGCTGCCGGTTTGATTCCCAGTCTGGGCACATTCCTGGGTTTCAGGTTTGATCCCAGTCAGATCACATATGGAAGACAACCAATTGATGTTCCTCTCACATCAATGTTTCTCTCTTTCTTCCTCTCTAAAAAAATCAATAAAAATATATACTGGGATTTAAAAATAATAATAAAATATAAATAACCAAACAAATGGCAAAAAATCAATTTTTGACATGCCATAATAAAAATCATTAATTTTGAGTATGCAATTCAGTGAGTTCTGTGAAGTACAGTCATGTAACCTCTACCACAGTCAATCAAGGTAGAGAGCAGCCCCTGCGTTAAAAAAGTCCTCATGCACCTTTGCAGTCAGTCCCTGCCCCCAACTTCTGGCTCTTAGCAACCACTGGTCTGCTTTCTGCCGCTCTAGTTTCGCCTCTCAAATTCCATATGAATGGATTCATACCCTATGTGACTCTCCTTGTCTTTGTACCGGCAATTTTATTTCGTTCACATTCAGTGTAATGGTTGATATAATCGGGTGTAAGTTTAACATCTTACTCTTTGTTTTCTATTTGTCTCACCTGCTCTATATCCCTTTTTCTATCTTGTCTGGTTTTGGGTAATCAAGCACTTTTATTACTTCATGTTCCCCATCTGTTAGCTTACAGGTTATACATGACTTCACTATTTTTTTCAGTGGATTATCAGAGCAGTGGTTCTGAGAGCGTGGCTTCTGGACCCGAAGCATCAGGAGCACGGGGAACTTGCTGCAGATGTGCCTGCTGAGGCCCATCTGGAAGCATACACGGTGAGGGTGGGAACCAGCAGTCTGAGTTTACGAGTCCGCAGGTGGTGCTGGTTAACACTAAAGTGAGAACCGCTGCCCTGAGACCACGTCAGGTTCGAGAAGGCAGCCAGGCTGTGTGCAGGTCCCCTTACTCCGAGGGACGGAGCCGATTCAAGGCCTGCTTTGTGCCTGCTTTCTGGTTTGCTCCTGCCAGAAAGAGGGGTGCCCTAAAGCGTTGAAAACTGGCACTGTTTTCTGGGTCCCCCACCTCCTCCTTCATTTCTTCTCCCCAGCTTCTGATGCCCCTAGAAGAAGGGGAAAGTGGGGCCAAGGGAACCTGCAACCCCGACCCCTCCGATTCTTGCTCCCTCATATTCCTTAGGGTGAAATATGGGTGATTCTTCAATGCCCTCATGTTCTCCCTGGCTTTTCTAGCTATTATTGGCAGGTTTTGTGTGACCTGAGTTTGTCTGCCACAGCTAGAAGGGGCAGCACCCATCCTATTTTTATTCTCCCACTAGAATTATTGAGTCAAAATGAGTGTCTAGCACATGCAGAAAGCTCAGTAAGTGTTGTTATTATTCTTCTTCTCCCAATAGAATCCCAGGGTCATATTGAGCCAAGCCGTTAAAAAAATCAACACTTTCTACGCCATCCATTCAGTGTATAGATCAGCAAGCTGATGTTACACTATATGATGATTGGACTCAGGTGCAATCAGACTCCAGTGGGACGCTGTAATTGGATGCTAGTGGGCTCCTGGATGGCTTTCTGTCCCTGGTCTGAGAGGCGGCAGTGTGCTCTCCCTCCCCAAACCAGGGACTGGAAAACCTTAGCTCAGCTCAGTTCTCAGCTGAAAAGAAAACAAGCAAGAGCCATCTTCTCTCCCTCTCCTCCAGTGGGGCCGGGACAGCTAGGCCCAAACGCACAATTTGGAGCAATCTGCTTAGCTTCAGAATCCCAGACATTTCATGTCTGTCGTCTGGACATGTGTGCACTTACACACACACACATTCTCACACAGGTATGCTCACCAGGCCGTAGGCACACATAGTCCAAGGGAGCAGAGATGGAGATGAAAACTGCTTTGAACTGGTCTCTTCCCCAGAGAGCAGGGAGAAACAGCCACAAGCAATAGGCCAAGAGGTCAGGCCAGGCCAAGGGCAGAGAAAGCTGCCCTGGGGACCTGCCACCTTCTCCATCTGGCCAGAGTCCAGTGCGGGGTCCATGGGGTCAGCTCAGTGAACTCTTGTATGGCCCTAACAGGTTATGGGGAGAGCATGGCCACATGACCTGTTAGAGAACTGTGACCCTTGACTGCCGCTATGAGCAGGTGCTACAGCCGTAGCTTGGATGCTTTATGGAAGTGGAGGTGCGTGCGTGCGTGTGTGTGTGTGTGTGTGTGTGTGTGTGTGTGCGTGTCAGGGTAGGCTTTGATGCTGTGCTCAGACGTCTAAACCCAGAAGAAACGCTCTAGCCTAGGGAAGTTTTAAACCGATTTTAGATAATTTGGTTCAGAAGAAATCTATGCACTTAATTTGTTCTGGTTTAAAAGTAGTACATGCTCGCTGTAAAAAAAAAAAAAAAAAAAAAAATAGATGTGGAACACCGGAAAACCATGGTGTAAAAAAGAAAATGGAAAAAAACACCCGTGCTCTCACCCCTGGAGGCAATCACTGTTGACACTCGGCTGTAGTTGAAATGATGTGCACAAACTGTTCTTTCCTGCCTTCTCCCTGAACTTGCAGGGAGCACTGTCTCCTGCCGTTCCTCTCTGTAAGCCCGCTGGAAGGTCTTGTACCGCCTTAGATTGGACCATAGTTTATTTAACTCATCCCTGGTAGTGGGACACTCAGGTGGCTTTTTGTTTGTTCCTATTGTGCAAAACCCAGGACCGTGCATCTTTGTACAGTGACGTGCTGAGAAGCCTTGCCTAATGGCACAGCCCAGGAAAGGCTGTGTGACTTGGGTTCTGGAAGCTCACTCAGCTTGGTGTACTCTGACCAAAAGAGGTGGTTGGCAAAAGAGGTCCCAGGATGAGCTGGGACCCAGCTGCCCCTGCCTGCCCTGGACAAGTGCCCTGCAAATGCCCCCACAGTCTCCAGAGCCCCAGGGCCTCACTCCAGGCCACGAGCATCCTTCTTTTCCTCCTGGGGGATTGGACAGGTGACTTACCCTGTTGACGCAGGGCAAAGGGCACGGGTGAGTTAGATGCATTCGTCTGCTCTGAGGACCCTGGGGCTGGTCCTCCCTGCCCCACCCCTCCTGAGAGGCCCTCCATACCTCTGTCCACATGAATGGCAACAAGGACCTTCAAGGCTATCCATAGAGGCGGGTAAATGAAGACCAGCTGGTGGAGAGGCTGGGGGACCTTTGAGAACCAGGTCCTATAATCCTAGAGGGTGGGAAAGATGAGGAGCAGGCGGGGCTGGAACTAGGGCACCCCAGGGGGAGTTGGGAAGCTTGAGGGTCCACCTGCAAGTAGATGTCTTACCTTTCCTTTGCCTCCCTCATCCTGTTCTGAGGGGCCATGGAGGGAAGGAGAGGACTGTGCACCTCACTGGGCTCTGAGCCTGCTCATCTACCCTGGACTCTTGAAAGGTGACCAAGAGTGGGGGCATTTCACTTCTGTGGGGCTTCTTGAGGCTATGGGATCATGAATGTTAGTGCCATCATCATCAGTGACCATTTAATTCAACCCTTCTTATTACAGATGGGAAAACTGAGGTGCCCAGTCAAAATGTGAATGGGGGTGGTTCAGGAATGGAGCCCCAGTGTTCCTGACTACCAAATCCATGAGCCTTATGGTCACATAACCTTCAACTCTACATCTGCTGGAGGAGGGGAAATTATGACAGGCTCAGAAGTTGCCCATGGGGGTCAAAAGAGACCAGTCCGGCTTGGAATTTGCCCCCAGGAGCCCAGACACAAGCCTAGCCTTGCAAGACCTCTGTTGTGGGCACTCCCAACTCCCCACCTGCAGGAAGGAGCCCTCCACATCCCTGTAGTCCGAGGGGCTCCACACATTGTTGACCTCTGGAGAGAAAGGAGGAGGAAGTAGCCAGGCCCCTGCATTGGTGAGCATTGGTGAGCACTGGAGAGCAGTGACCTAAGCCCCACCCCCTCCAAGCCTGTGTGCCCATCTCTGCCTGTGGAGAAGCTCCCGTCACAGCTGCTCTCAGCCCAAGTGTAACTTGCAGCTGGTTATTGCACCAGCAAAGCCCGCAGGCCCACGGCAGCCCAACATCTCCTCACCCTCTGTCCCCTTCCTGGATGAGGAGGTGGACACCCGGGCCACATGCTCGTCTTCGTGCCCCTCCAGGACTCTCTGCTAGAGCCTGAGGCACGGGCATCCTCTTCCTGCTGCTTTGCCTCCAGGCAGCCACAGCTCACCCTCCTCCCTCACAGGCCAGCCAGCGAGTCAGGCCCCCATGGACACACTCTCAACACGTGGTCCCTCTCCTCCCCTCCCTCTGTCCCTTTCCCTGGGCATTGCTCCTGGGGCAGGCGTTGTCTTCAGGTTTCCCAAGAACCGGCTTTCCAGAATCTACTCATTTCTCTTGGGCAGAAGTAGAAATGGCCCTTTGACAAGTTTTGATTTTTTAAATATTTTTTTAGCTTTCTAAAAATATTTTTATTTGTTTTTAGAGCGAAGGGAAGGGAATGAGAGAGTGAAAAAAAAAACAACCTTGATTGGTTGCCTCTTGCACACACCCTGAACAGAGGGGTCAAACCCACAACGTGGGTATGTGCCCTGACTGGGAATCGAATTTGCTACCTTTTGGTGTACGGGACAACACTTCAATCAACTCAACCACATCGGCCAGGGCTTGTCCTTTTCTCTTTATCTCCCCACTGAGTTCCAGTGTCTTCAGTTGACCAGAAGCCATGGCCAATTCTCCTAGATGATGTACTAGCCAGCCCAGCTCTCTCCAAGCCACTCTCCACACATAAACACTGAGGCTTTAGGATCCAAACCCCATCCTACCACACCTGCCAAGACGGGGAAGCCCTCTGAGACTCCAACAGGACTGCATGCCCCACACCCATCTCACTCCTCCCTCTGTACCCTGAGCCACACCCGCCTTCTCCCAGGCTCTCAGACCTGCCATCGTTATCTGGCCTCTGCATGAAATGTGTTGCCCTCCTCTGCCTTGTCAACTTGTCCTCTTCCTTCAGATCTGCTTAAAAGCCTTCCCTGCACCTCTGTTCTCACCCCCCTGCTGTACTTCTCTACCAGACCGTAAGCTCCAGGAAGGAAAAGTGTGCACCCTCTTCTTCCCTTCCCACCTCTCTCACCATCATGTCCCAGCATCTGTGTGTGCAGCACCTGGCATAGAGCTGATGCTCACTAAATACGTGTTGAGTGGATACATGAACAAACCAATTCTATGAGGTAGATACAGCTGTTATCCCCGATTTGCAGACAAAAAGCTGGAGACGTTTCTCAAAAGTTCAGTAGCCAAGTCAAGGTCCCACCTCTGGCCAGTGGTAAAGGCGGGGTCTGAGGCAAGTCCGACTGCAGAACCCGGGCTCTCCTGCATCCGGTGCCCTGGCCTCAGTGTCTGTCTGTCTGTCTGTCTGTCTGTCTGTCTGTCTTGTGCTCCCAGCAGGCTCTCTGAGGACTGTCCGGCTGGCCCAGACTCCCTTTGCTGGAACTGCCCCCAGAACCATGGAGAGTCTGAGTGAGCTGCAGAACCCGCTGCTGCCTCGGAGCCCCGCCCATCTACACCGGCCCTACCCCTACCCCGAGGCCACGCCCAGCTGGTCCTGCCAGGAGAAGCTCTACTCCTTCCTCCTAGGAGGCGCTGACCCCGCCTGCGCCCACCAGCTCCTGGACCCAGGGTCCCTGCAGCTGGCCGTGGAAGCCTGGTACCGGCCTAGCTGCCTCCTGGGGAGGGACAAGGTCAAGGAGCCCAGGGCAGGCAGCTGTGAGACCAGCTTCACAGAGAGCAGGGAGCCCCAGGCTGGGCCCACGGAGCCTGGCCACGCAGAAGAGGATGTTGCCATCCAGA
Organism: Pipistrellus kuhlii; assembly: GCF_014108245.1. NCBI lineage: Eukaryota > Metazoa > Chordata > Mammalia > Chiroptera > Vespertilionidae > Pipistrellus > Pipistrellus kuhlii. The sequence goes on from NW_023425404.1 coordinate 12,212,903, forward strand.
CTGTGTCCTATGGGGTTCAAGAGGAGCTGCAGGGGCAGGAGGACGACCCGGAGGAGGAGGCGGTGGGTACATGTATTTAAAACACAGAGTCCCGGGCCCACTGCCAGGTGTTGGATTAATTAGGCCTGGCTTGGGGTCACACCTCCCCCGGGGCACTTTGACACAACTGCTACCCACACTTTGAGAAACCCTAGCTTGGGTTGACTATTTAATTTTTTTTAATATATTTTATTGATTTTTTTACAGAGAGGAAGGGAGAGAGATAGAGAGTTAGAAACATCAGTGAGAGAGAGACATCGATCAGCTGCCTCCTACAAACCCCCTATTGGGAATGTGCCCGCAACTAAGGTACATGCCCTTGACTGGAATCAAACTTGGGCCGACGCTCTATTCACTGAGCCAAACTATTTAATTTTTAAATGGCATGTATTGTTCCTGTTTTCTTAATTATATAAGTAATATACAGTTAATGCAGAAAACCACTGGAAGATAACATTATTGTCAGGGGTGATCTTCTCCTCATTTTTTATTCATGTTTTTATCCCATCCTAGTCCCCGAGAGAGAGATCTTGCAGTGCCTAGTTTTTAATCTGATTTCTCTCTCTAAGCAGCCTATGTAGTGTTGCTCCACATAATGTCATCTCTTCACCGGGTGATTTTAAAGGGTTCCATGGAATTCCATGGTCGAGACTCCATCACTTCTTAAGTCAACCCCCTGACCGCTGGGCATTGTGATTGTTTCCAGTCTTTCCCGGTGCCGAGCGTGCCTGTACGTATACACTGACATTCTATCCCTGTGATAAAGTCCTACAGATGGAATCAGTGGGTCATTGTTAAGATTCTTTGGTAGAGAGCTCCGAGCCCGGCCTAGGCACTCCCATCGGAAGGGCAGAGAGCCACATGCTTGCCGCTGGGCAGTCCGGGCCTGGTCACAAACCCGGCCCGTGTTTTGCAGAGTGACGCAACCTCGACGGAGAGCGAGAGCGAAGACAACTTCCTCTCGCTGCCGCCCAGGGACCACCTGGGGCTCACCATCTTCTCCATGCTCTGCTGCTTCTGGCCGCTGGGCATCGCCGCCTTCTACTTCTCCCAGGGGGTAAGAGCACGCGGGGCCCAGGCCCTGGGCGCTGGCCCCCTCCCTCCCCTGCAGGGCGTGGCAGAAGCATGTGCAGGAGGGGGCCGGGGGCCTGGTGGGCTGGGGCAGCTTGGCTGGGCACGGGCATGGGGATGCCCCCTCTCATCAGCACATCTCTCTTCCTAGACCAGCAAGGCCATCTCCAAGGGGGACTTCCGCCTGGCCAGCACCACCTCCCGCAGGGCCCTCTTCCTGGCCACTCTCTCCATCGCCGTGGGGGCCGGGCTCTACGTGGCTGTGGTGGTGGCTCTGGCCGCTTACATGTCCCACAACGGCCACGGCTAGCGGCCGGCGGGGTCTGGCATCCTGACTCCCCTGCTCCCCCAGAGGGGGCAGCGGGGCGTGAGGTTGCAGACTCTCTGGAAGGCCCTGCCCCGGAAGACGAGCCGGGAGGTGGCTCCCGGGCTGCAGCCTGCGGGTCTCCACCTTCACTTCCTCTCGTCCACTGCTGCTGGCCCCAGAGCAGGGCCGGGGCACCGCTCCCCAGCCGCGCTGTGTTGGGGAAGCAGGAGAGGGCAGTGCTGCCCATCACGCCAACCAGGCCGGCCCCACCTCTGGCTCGATGCCAGCTTGGAGCTCAGCCCATTCTGCCCGCTCCCCAGAGTGTCTCTGCCCTCAGGCAGCCCACTACCCAGCTCTGCCAACCTCTCCACAGAGAAAGAGCAGGAGGTGGCAGGGAGGGAAAGGGATGCCTGGCGGACAGGAGACTTGGCCAGTCCTTTCCGCTCGGAGGAGTCGCTACCCTGGGCTTCCCCAGTCCCACCGTCCGGCCTCCTGATGCCCAAACCCAGCCAGCCAGGCGGGAAACACACGGAGACGTAGGGGCCCCTGGCTCTTTCCGGCTCTGGACGGTGCTTATCCCTCCTGAGGGCTTGTGAGACACCATAGATTCTAGATGGGGGGCAGGGGGGGTGGGTCCCAGGCTTGTAAACTCTGCACCAGGACCAGGTTCTGGGAGCTCCTCTGTGCGGGAACAAAAGGCAGGTGTGATGGCAGGGGTCCTGAAATATTGCCGGCCTCCTGGGGCTCCACACTCTGCCACTGGTCCCTGCTCCCATCATCCTTTTCTGGGCTCCTCCTGGGGATGAGGTGGGGGGGGGGGGCGAGAGGGCACCATCCCAGGTGAATGGAGAGAGAGTGTATCAGCAGCCACTGAGCTCAGGGCCTTCCATCCTATGGGAAACCAGCGAGGAGAAGCCCCACTGAGTAGAGTGAGTTTGATGAAGGAGTGACACAGGGCTGGCATGACTGAGCAGCCAGCAGGGATCAGGAAGGCTTCCTGGAGGAGGTGTCCCTTTGGCAAGGTCTAGAAGGATGAGGAGACTCTATCTAAGGGATTTGCTTTCCCATCACCCTTAGTATTCACGGGCAGGGAGGTGACAGGAGCCTCCCAAGGGGCGTTCCAAGCTCTTTGAATTGTGCTGGGAGCACGTGGGCTGGAACCAAATTGCAATCATTTCTGAGGGCTCCACCAACTCAGAGAAGAAGGCTGGGCCTGTCTCTCAAAGACCAATGCTGTTTTCCCACTTCTGGACGCTGGAGGGCAGTGGTGGGCCCTTGATCAGCCTCGGGGCTTCTTTGCTGATGCCCCCCCGCTCAGAGTTGCTCTCACATCCCAGCAACTAGGGATCATCCAGAATTTTAGAGACAAACAGGCAGGCGGGCAGGAAGGCAGCACACTGGAAGGCAAGCCTGTCAGACAGAGCTCAAGCGATAAGGCCTCCTTGTGCGTGATCTGGGGCCCTGGTCACTCCCAGGCCCCAGCCAGGGCCTGGGACTGTGGACCCACCTTGTCCCGCCATCCACCCTCACCCCAGGTGTCACCCAGCCCTCCATTCCCTGCTTTCCTTGAAGTCCCACAGGCCTGAGATCAGCAGTTTTAATGTCCCACATTGTGTATATTTATCCTTGTAATAAACATTTCTGTAACACCTGGTGCCTGCCTCCACGTTCACCTGTGTCCCATCCTTCCCCACGCCCGTCTGCTGCTCCTGCCCCCAGTGGCCTTCTGAGAGGACAGGCTCCCATCTGGGCCTGACTCCTGCCCTCTGCGGGGAGGAATGGTCGTGGTGTACACTGGCTCCCGGGCTGCCCGGCTGCTCCCCGACCCCCCCCCCCCCGCCCCCCACTCTGGGCTGAGTTTCAGTTGCTCCCAGCAGCAATTTGCCTGAGAGCATTAAGACTGCCTTCCTTTCCTGTCTCCTTCCTCACTCCCCTGTTGTGCTTCCTAGGGTCATCTCCCAGTCAACTACCTGCAATTGAACCTTTGTCTCTGGGTCAGCCTCTGTGGGACCCAAACCAAGACACATACACACGTGTACACATATATTAGCATAGGTGTGCACGCATGTGCTCATGCCTGTACCTATGCACATACCTGCATGTGTAGGCGTGCACACATACACACGGGGACACATGCACAATACTGTGTGCACACATTCAGTGTGTGCCCTTTCCAGGGGTGATGAAGACGTGGTGACTGAGGAGTCTTCCCTGGCCTGCCTGCTCTGCGGCCATCAATCACATTGCCAACCTGGCTGGGTCCCGGATGGACAGTGGGCAGTGCTCACTCCAGCCCAGGCCCTGCTCGGGTGGGCAGGCGGCCTCACAGCCAGGACAGTTCCCGCCGCCTTCCCACCCCTTCAGAACGGAGCCCCGAGCCTCCAGAAAAGGGAGAAGCCGGTGATCTCCTATGTTCACCTTAGTCCCGCTACCTCCTCCTTTTCACCACCCCCTCATCCCTCACCCCCATCTGCAAATTCAGGCTCCACAGGAGAAAATGGAATCAGAAACAAGCTTCTGGGGGCTTCTCTCCCGCAGCCCCTGGGAGGGGCCATGCTGTTCAGTCCTGCAGCCCAGGCAGGGGCCCTCCCCTGTCACGCCGATGCCCACCTCCGGGCATGCCTGGGGCACCAGAGGCCTCCTGCCTCCCAGCTCTGCCTGTGCCTCCCCGCCTGGGGCTCCCCGGAGGCCCCGGGGCTGGCAGTTCCCCCCCTGGAGGCCTGCTCCTGATGCTAGCAGAGAAGTGGGGGGAGAAAGGGTCCCCCAGGTAGAGGTGCCCTTGATGAGCTGCAGAGCCAGCACATCTGTGTGAATATTACCAATTATTTTTCTCACTCTAAACACCCAGCAGGAAGTCAGGGAGGCAACCAACCCAAACTGTTTAAAATAGAAACGGAAATTGCTGCACAGGGATGTCGGGGCACCCGGCAGAGCAGGGGCTCTGCACCAGGACTCCCCGCCAGCTGCACTTCCAGATCCTTTCAGCCTCAGGTTGCACCTGCTCCCACCCCGGCCGGTGTGGCTCAGGAGGTTGAGTGATGTCCCGTGCACCAAAAGGTCCCGGTTTGATTGGTTTGATTCCCACCAGGGCACACGTCCAGGTTTCGGGTTTGGTCCTGGTTCAGGGTGTGTATGGGAGGCAACCGGTGGACGTTTCTCTCTCCCATCAATGTTTCTCCCTCTCCCTCCCTCCCTGGAGTCAACGCAAAAACATACCTTTTAAAAATGGCACCTCCTCTGGTTTCCCCCACTCTGCAACCCCACCTCAACCTCCTCCTTCACTGGCAACATGGAAAGAGAGAGAAATCGGAGAGCCATTTCCTGGGCTAGCTTGGCCTGAGCCCCAGCAGGAGGGGAGGGAGAGGGGAGGGGGGCGGTGCAGAGGCAGGGGTTGGCATCCAAGTTGTCAAGGATGTGCCTCCTAAACATGGCAGCAGGAGAGAACCGGGGAGGTGACCTCACAGTTGTCCATGCCACAGATGAGGCAACCGAGGCCCGGAGAGGGAGGGCACCCGGCGATGTAGGAGCCGAGCCCAGGCTCTGCCTCCCGGCCCCGGAGCGTCTGAGCCAGGCTGGTGATGCCTCTGCCTGCCATGGAAACAGAAAACCCAGGGCAACCGCTGCGACAGGGTGAATATTAACACGCTCAGCCTTCCCTCCGGCTTCAAAAGCTTCCCCAGCCCCTCCCGGGGCCGGGGCCTCAGCCCTTCTATTTTGGTGGCATGGCAGGGGCGGGCAGAGGGTGATCACGGTGCCTGCCCCAAGCTCACAGCAGCCCCCCCACCACCACGCGCTCTCACCTCCTCTCCGTGCCAGGGAGAGGCGCGGCTCGGTGAGCTGAGAGGCCCACGGAGGCACTCAGATGTTCTGAACAATTATTAAAAGTCTTCCTGCCGCCCATCGGCACTTCCAAATCCTTTCAACCTACATCCCTTGAACTGCTTTTACCTCTCTCTCTCTCTCTCTCTCTCTATCTCAAACCAAGAGGGCTTCAAAGCCAGCTCTGGCTTCATGAGGAAGCACCAGAGAAAGAAATTTCCGAGGGCAGGGTGCCCTGAGAGGCACTAGAAAGGGGACAGAGGGGACCCTGGGTGTGTGTGTGACCGTGGGGACACAGAGGGGAGGTGGCAAGGGCAGGCTCCACTGACACAGCCACCTCAATACACGAAGCACCTTCACGCCAGCCCTCGCTACCCCTGAGGCAGGTTCCTGAACCCATTTCACAGGGGTAAGACGGGAGCCGCCAGGGCCCTCTGTCCTCCCAGTGCCACAGCTCAGGAGTGGGCCCAGGGCCTCTGAGTGCCTGCCACGGCTCCACCGTCACCCTGGGCCCACATCCCACCTGAGGCCACCTCCAGGCCATGGTCACTCCTTAATCCTCCCCAGTCCTGTCCTCACACCTCCGCCCGAGCTGGCCGGGTGACGCAGCCTCACTCAGTGGCTGAAAGCAGAGTCACCCAGGCTGCCTGGTTCCGATCCTATCCCCTGAGTTTTCCCATCTGGCACGGTGACGGTGACTACTGTACAGGCTGTGACCTTACATCGTTAATACTCGGGCGGCTCCTGTAACGGCACTGGGCACCTCGTGTGAAACATGTGTGTGATTACCTCCCGCTGACCATATCACCCCTTCCACAGCCAGAGAGAGAGATGACAGCCAAAACCCTGGGACCCTGCTGGGCTTTTAGCCGATCCCTCGTGGCAAGCTGAAGGCATGCGTGGTCTCGCATGTTTCCCCTGCCTGGGAGTCGCTTATCCCAGTGGTCGGCAAACTGTGGCTCGTGAGCTACATGCTGCTCTTTGGCCCCTTGAGTGTGGCTCTTCCACAAAACACCATGTGCGCCAAAACTGGTTTGGTTCATTGTATAGAGCTAGAGCGTCAGCCTGCGGACTGAAGGGTCCCAGGTTCGATTCCGGTCAGGGGCATGTACCTTGGTTGCGGGCACGTCCCCAGTAGGGGGTGTGCAAGAGGCAGCTGATTGATGATTCTCTCTCATCGATGTTTCTAACTCTCTATCCCTCTCTCTTCCTCTCTGTAAAAAATCTATAAAATATATTTTTAAATAAATAAATAATAAATAAATAAAACACCATGTGCGAGTGTGCACATACAGTGCGATTGAAACTTTGTGGAAATTTCAATCATTGTGCTGTTGATATGTGTCTCTGTTGACTAATGAGCTTGCCGACCACTGCCTTATCTGCCTCCATTCCCAGACCTTTCCTCCAAAATGGTAAAAATCTTCTAAGTCTCAGTTTCAGAAAAATCTCATCTTCTCTATCTCAGACAACACTCCCCGCGCCTGGCACCCTGGTGCCCAAACCTTGCAGAACTCCCCACACTCCTTCCTGAGCCACCACCACACCCGGTCAGACCTTGGCTCCTCTGAGGGGGGAGGAGGAGGAGGCTTTCTGGAGGCTTCTGGCACGGACTCACTGAGCATATCGCTGAGAAAGAAGTGAGTTGCCACCCAGCTGGAGAGGGCAGGGGTCAAAATTCTTCCCGCCGTGCTATCTCCCTCTGAGGGGAGACTCACCCAGGCTTCAGGGAGATAGGAGCAGGGATGGGGCGTCTGGGGGGAGGGGGAGGGTCCTTTACAATTCCCAGGAGGATGAAAGAGGCAGGGACAGAAGGGCGGACCCCTGCGGTGCCCAGCCCCTTGGCATCTGAAGGGGAACAGACTGCAGAGCTCTCAGATGCCTCCTCCCGCCTTTCATCTGGGATGCCACATAGACCCAGGTCCCCGCGGATCCAGGTCTGCACTCTGTCAGAAATTATAAACAAGGAGACAAAAGGGGGACAAAGGTGGCTGCCTGCTCTAGTAAAGAAATGCTCTATGATAAATCTGCTCAGTATCTTTTCAAAGATGATCTTAATGAGGAAAATAAAGAGCCTCCCACTAAATCGCCTGCCTGCCTCCCTTTGTCTAAAGTCAACTTTTCTGAAAGCTAACCTGGTCGAGTTAACCTCCCTGATTAAAGCTACCCATTCCTCTGAGACACCAACCAAGCTCCTAACCCTGCCTCCCACTCCAGCTCACACCACCCTTCTCAAAGTCCCCCCAAACTCTCTGTGCCGCACCAGGTCTGCCTGCCTTCAGCCTTCACACTTGTAAGGTCTTTGCCTATGCTATTCCTTCTGCCTGAAAGGCTTTTCCCTCCCTTCTTGGATTAATAATAATAAAAAGGATATTAAGTTCTTACTCTGTACCAAACCTGCTCCTGCCTCGCTCAGGATTTGCACCTGCTCGCCCTGGTCCTTCCGCCAGAAACACCCATCTCTCCACATCTGTTCTGCCATTGCTTGCTCAGGGGTCACTCATCTTAGAGGTCGAGCCTGGTGGCCTCACCCCTGCCATTTACTGCTTTGTTTTTTCCTCATGGCTCTCTCCCTGCTTGACACCTCATCACCCAGGTGTCTGTCAGCCTTCCGCCACTGGGATGCCGACTCCATGAAAAGGGGTGCCTGGGTCGTATTCAGAAATGGCTGAATCCTCCTGCTTAGAGCAGGAACCATCCTATATAATAAAACCCTAATATGCAAATTGACCAAACCATGGAACAACTGTCGCTATGATGTGCACTGACCACCAGGGGGCAGACGTCCAATGCAGGAGCTGCCCCCAGGTGGTCAGTGCACCCCCACAGGAGGAGCACAGCTCAGCCAGAAGCCGGGCTCACGGCTGGCGAGCACAGCGGTGGTGGCAGGAACCTCTCCCACCTCCACTGCAGGAGGGTGGTAAGGAGCCAGGGGGGACTGCAAGAGGGTGCAGGCTGGGCTGAGGGATTCCCCACACACACACACACACACACACACACACACACCAGTGCATGAAATTTTATGCACTGGGCCTCTAGTTCTCAATAAAGTCCAGTACTATGGTCCTAGCTAGTTTGGCTCAGTGTCTAGGTAGGGGTGTCGAACTCAATCAGAGAAGGGGCCAAAATCTAAAATCCAGCCTAAATCACGGGCCGAATGGTTTACTGAACAGTCATGAACTGTCATTGTGATGGAAACACAGCGGAGTGCAGTGATGACAGCGCGGTGCGGGCCACATTGCAAGGCCTGGCGGGACGGATTTGGCCCGCGGGCCTTGTGTTTGACACATGTGGTCTAGAGCATCAGCCTGCAGATTAAAGGGCCCCGGGTTTGATTCCCAGTCAAGGGCACATGCCCAGGTTGCAGGCTCAATCCCCAGTAGAGGGCATGCAGGAGGCAGCCGATCAATGATTCTCTCTTATCATTAATGTTTATATATATATATATCCCCCTCTCTTTCTTCCTTCCTCTTCGAAATTAATAAAAATATATTTTAAAAATAATAATGTGTCCAGTCCCATGAACACAACCTCCATCTCTGCACACTCACAGTGGGCCAGATACCAATCTAAGCATTATATGTGTCTTTCCAAGCTCTCTGCGGTAAGGATGATCATTAGGATCATTCAGATGAGACTGAGATGAACTACGTTGGTCAAGGTCACACAGGAATAGTGGTAGAGTTGGGATCTGAGCCTGGATTCTGGATCCAGAAGATGAATCCTTAACCATGCAGTATGCTGTCCGCCCAGTGCACCCCACCTGGCTTCCTGGTCACACCTTACCAAGCAGCACTGACTGCTCAGGCTAGATGCGTGGAGCCCATGTGGGCTCAGTGGCTGGGGTGAGGGTGTGGGGAATGCTGATGTCAGGTGGCAACAACCTATCTCAGGGGTTATTAGGATATTTAAATCAGATCAAGTATGAAAATGCATGTTTCAGGAACGGTTAGGTCACAGTTACTACCATACATTGATTTCAGGAGGGAAGCTCAAGCTCACACATCTGCAAAATATAAGCTGGATCCTGACTCTCAAATGCTCCTACTGCCAGCTGGCTGGTGTGGCTCAGTGGTTGAGCGTCAACCCATGAACCAGGAGGTCACCATTTGATTCCTGGTCAAAGAATATGTCTGGATTGTGGGCTTGATCACATGCAGGAGGCAGCCGATCATTAGTCTCTCTCACCATTAATCTCTCTCTCTCTCTCTCTTTCTTCCTCTCTCTGAAATCACTAAAAACATACTAAACATATTTTAAAATGCTCCTACTGCATTTCCCATGCTCCCTCACTATATTTGTTTGTACGCTTGTCTCCTTATTATAATGTGAGCTCCGCAAGGGCAGAGACCCCATCTGCTTGTCCGTGACCCTATTATAAACCCATGGGAGTTCCGAAAATGTGAAATAAATCAATAGTGAACTCTGAGGCCCTTTCAGCTCCGAACTTCTCCACATCTGAGGTTTCTGTTCAGCAAATAATCCACAATTTACTGGCCTGGGCACTGCAGGACACAGAGAGATAAGCCATCGACCGTGCTCCAAGAACAGCCACTCCTAGCGAGTCCGCTCTTAGGAACTCATGCTGCAGACACCCTTGCCCATATGCCCAAAGGGTAGGTGCAAGGACATTCACTGAGCCGCTTTGTTTTGCTAATTAAACATTAGGAACGACTGAGATGCTCCTCACTAGAGGGCTGGCTGCAGAAATGCCTTGCAGACATCACAAAGAACGAGGCAGGCTTAGCTAAACGAGTATGATACAACCTCTGAGAAACAGGGCTAGGTACCGTTCACAGAGTGCATGCAATGCTATGTGAATGTTGTGTTTTTAAAGGAATACATATAGACATATATGCTTATCAACAAAGTCTAGCTCTAAACTAGTGCTGTCGAACAAAGTATACTGTTAGCCACAAATGTACTTAAAGAAAAAGGTGAAGTTAATTTTAATATATATATATTTAATTTTTAAAATATATATTTTATTGATTTTTTACAGAGAGGAAGGGAGAGGAATAGAGAGTTAGAAACATCATTCAGCTGCCCTCACACATCCCCCGCCTGCAACACATCCCCCGGGGATGTGCCTGCAACCAAGGTACGTGCCCTTGACTGGAATCGAACCCGGGACTCTTCAGTCTGCAGGCCAATGCTCTATCTACTAAGCCAAACCAGTTTCGGCTTAAATATCTTTATTGATTATGATATCACATAATTGTCCTCACCCCCCCATTCCCATCCCAAACCCCTCCTCATGTTTGCCCCCACCCCCCTGTTGTCCATGACCACTGGTTAGGCTCATATGCATGCACACCAGCCCTTTGGTTGATCTCTCTCCCTTTCCCCACCCTCCCCTACCTTCCCTCTGAGGTTTGACAGTCTGATCGATGCTTCCCTGTCTCCAGGTCTGTTTTTGTTCATCAGTTTATGTTGTTCATTATTTCCCCTAGATGTGTGAGATCATATGATACAAGAAATACACTTACAAGAACTGAAAATGAGACAAGCCATAATGGTTATGCTGAGAGGCAAATATATTTTATTTTACTTAATCCAAAATAGTATTAACATTTAATCAATATTTAAAACAAATTTCTAGCTTAACTATTACACTTGTATGTTTAAAAATCATTAATAGTATATATATTTGGTCCTAAGTCTTTAAAATCTGGTATATATCTTACACTTACAACATATCTCAGTTCAAACTAACCATATGTTAAGTGCTCAATAGTCACATAAATAGTGGCAACTGTGGCAACTCACAGTTCTGGAAGGATTTCAAAGGGAGGTAACAGTTGCCCTTGGGGAGAAACTTGGGGGAACTGAAAATCAGGGGAGCCCTAGCCGGTTTGGTTCAGTGGATAGAACATCGGCCTGTGGACTCAAGGTTTCCCAGGTTTGATTCCAGTCAAGGGCAAATACCTGGGTTGTGGGCTCAATCCCCAGTAGGGGGCATGAGTTTCTCTCATCGTTAGATGTTTCTATCTCTCCCTTCCTCTCTGAAATCAATATTTTATATATATATATATAAAGTATATATATATACTTTTTTTTTTTTAAAGAAAATCACGAGAGGGAGAAAAAGTAACTGTCACTATATGTTCTTTCGTTTTGTTTGACTTTTTTCCCCCATGTGCATGCCTCACCTATTTTTTAAAACTCACAATATTTGAGGTAAGGAAAAACACAGAAAGAAAAACAGAAAAGCAGTGGTCTCAGGAGTAGGAGATTCCAGACATGCAGGTGCAATGGCAGGGAGGTCAAGAGAGAATTGCTTTTCAGAAAACGAGGAGGAGGAGGTGGTGGAGGAACTGGAGGAGGTGGAGGAGGCGGAGGAGGAGTCAGTACCCTAAGGTGACTTCAGATTTAGCACCTGGGACATCACTCATCATCCATCAGTGGCAGTTGAGAGCTGACTCGGGAGAAGAAATGGTAGAACAAGGCAGCAGCAGGTCAGGAGTGGGAGGCAGTAGGTGTGGCCCTCTAGGGAGAAAAACCCAAAGACTCAAACATGGCAGTTAAGCAACGGTGACTAACTCAGAGGTGGCCCGGGTGGCTGTGAGTGGGGAGAGTTGATAGCAGGAGGTGGAGAACGGGTGGATCAGGCAGTGCCTTTACTTGGAGTGAAGAGGCGCCAGGCCTGGCTGAAACCCACGCTGCTGGGGGAGAAGCAACAAGAACCAGTGTGAGCCGAAACCTGTTTGGCTCAGCGGTAGAGCGTCGGTCTGCGGACTGAAAGGTCCCAGGTTCGATTCCAGTCAAGGGCATGTACCTTGGTTGCGAGCACATCCCCAGTAGGGGGTGTGCAAAAGGCAGCTGGTCTATGTTTCTCTCTCATCGACGTTTCTAGCTCTCTATCTCTCTCCCTTCCTCTCTGTAAAAAATCAATAAAATATATTTAAAGAAAAAAAGTGTGGCTAACAATTAACTTTTTACCTGCTTTGGGACACAGGCTCCTTGGAGAATGTGATGGCAGCTGAGGACTCTCCCCAGAAAAAAATGCACATACAATTTTTTAAATACTCACCCAAGGATATGTTTTATTGATTTTTAGAGGCAGAGGAAGAAAGAGTGAGAGAAATATCGATGTGAGAGAGAAACACCCATCAGTTGCCTCCCTTATGCATCCTGACTAGGGATTGAACCCACAACCTAGGTATGGGCCCTGACTGGGAATCACACCTGAGACCTTTTTGTGGTGTACAGGACGACGCTCCAAGCAACTGAGCCCCTCAGCCAGGGCTGCTCAGACAATGTTATACACAACTTCAAGGCATTCCCAGAGCCTCCAAGAGGCCCCCCAGCCCCACCCCAAATCACAAAGCCTGCCTTAATGGTCCTCTGTGGACTCTAAGCTGTGACCCAAATTCCTCACCTGTCCTTCACTGTCTGGTTCCATCACCTGCTCTGGGCTCATCCTCTGCTCGCCTCACTCCTGTTCCTGTGCAATGACCCTTTGTTCCAGGCATTTTTAATCTTAAAATACACTTTCCCTCTCAGGAACTCTTCCCTCTCTTCCTCTTCCCCTTTGCCTTCCCCTCCTCCTCCTCCCCCCGCCCCCTCCCCTTCCCCTCTCAGAAGCTATCTCTCTCCCCCAGGCATACTGAATTCCATCTTTTTTTTTTTTTTTTCCCCAATTACACTTGACATTCATTATTACATTAGTTTCAGGTATACATCATAGTGGTTAGACATTTATATAACTTATGAAGTGATCCATCGATAACTCCAGTAACACCTGGCACCGGTTATTACAATATTATTGACTACATTCCCTGTGTTGTACTTTACATCCCGTGGCTGTTTTGTAACTACCAATTTGTACTTCTTGATCGGTTCCCTTTTTCACACAGACCACCCACCCCCCTCCATCTGGCAACCATCTGTTTCTCCTCTGTGTTTATGAGTTTGTTTCTGTTTTGTTTGTTCATTTATTTTGTTTTTCAGATCCCACATGTAAGTGAAATCACATGGCACTTGTTTTCCTCTGACTTGTTTCCTCCTCCACTTAGCAGACACCCAGGGCAAATGTTGCATATCATTCTAGTTTGTCTCTGATCTGTTCCCATTCCAGCCCACACAGGCTTTGTGCAGCCTGAGGGCAAGGACCTAAGGGATATAACCTAGGTACCTAGTAAATGAAAGAATCCAAAGGTCACGGAATTAAGAAAGAGACCCCTCTTTCCCAGCAGTCCCTGAGGAACCAGAGGAGGGCTTTTAGGGGCTGTGGTTGGATGCTGGGCCATGTCCCTACCTGATAGGAATGTTGTCTTTTGCATAGGAATTGAGAATTGACTTACTCCATGTTCCTTATAGAAGTCCCCGATTATGGAACCCACGCTGCTGGGGGAGAAGCAATAAGAACTAGTGTGAGCCGAAACCTGTTTGGCTCAGCGGTAGAGCGTTGGGGACTGATAAGGTTGGGGAGAGGTTGTCAGAATTTTATTTTTAATCCTCCCCTGAGGATATGTTTTTATGATTTTAGAAAGGGAGAGAAAAAGAGAGAGAGGAGAGAGAGAGAGGAGAGAGAGAGAGAGAGAGAGAGAGAGAGAGAGAGAGAGAGAGAGAGAGAGAGAACCATTGATTCAAGAAATAAACATTGATTGGTTGGTGTATGGGATAATGCTCCAACCAACTGAGCCACCTGGCCAGGACCAGAATTCTTTTTTTTAATTTAGGTTCAATTGGCATATTATATAAATTTATTTTAGGTACAATTGGCATGGTATATTATATTAATTTCAGGTGTACAACACATTTCTATATTTATACATGGTGCAAAATTATCACCACAATAAATCCAGTTAACATCCATTACCATCCCTGGTTATATTTTTCTTGTGATGAGAACTTTCAAAACCTACTCTCCTAACTACTTTTTAACATGCAATACAGCATTATTGACTGCAGTCATCATAATGTTCATTACATCTCCACAACTTATTTATGTATTTATTATTTTTAAAGTCAACAACTTTTATTATCATTCATGTATTTTATAGGGGAAAAAGGAAGGTAGCAAAAGGGTGAGAGTTGTACCAAAAAAAAAAAAAAAAAAATGCAAGTTTGGCCCTGACTGGTATGCTAAGTGATTAGAGATTCAGCCGAGTACCAAAGGGTCTCGGATTCAATTCCTGGTCAAGGGCACATACCCGAGGAGGGCAGGGAGAGAGTGTGTGTCTCCATTGGTTGCCTCTCCCACACACCCTGACCGGGGCCAGGGGTTGAACCTGCAACTGAGGCACATGCCCGTGACCAGGAATCAAACCTGAGACCCCTTGATCCTTGGGCCATACTCTAACCATTGAGCAAGGGTCGGAATAGCAGTTTTGCAGTTTATTTTATACTATCAAAGAAGAAGACATAGTACTATGATAAACATTCTTTTCTTCTTTTTTAAATATATTTCTTTATTGATTTCAGAGAGAGATAGAAACATCAATGATGAGAGAGAATCATCGATTAGCAGCCTCCTGCATGCCCCTACTGGGGATTGAGCCCACAACCCAGGCATGTGCCCCTGGCTGGAATCAAACCTGGGACCCTTCAGTCTGCAGGCTGACACCCTATCCACTGAGCCAAGCCGACTAGGGCTATGATAAACATTCTTAAACGTAAGTTTACATTCTCTTAGTATATACTTAGGAGTAGTTTACCCTACAGAATTCTAGAGAATGTAGATGTTCATCTACTAGATAGCTTTTATAGATATTGCTAAACAGTTTTCCAAGGTGGGTATACATAGGTATGTACACTCCCATCAGAGGCACCAGAAGTTTTTAACAATCTCCAGGTGAGTCTAAAGAACAACTGTCTTACTGTGCTGGTGATATACTTCAGAGCCTATGGGACCCTGTAATGGCAAGGTTTCACCCAGACTGAAAGAAGAAACAGGAAGTGGGGCTTGGTTGAACTCTGGGCAGGGTGGGTGAGGTCAGGGTAGCATTGCAGGTAGAGGAGGGTTGCCTCTGGGAAGTCAGAGCATATGAAAGGCTTGTATGAAGGGAGAATGGTCAGGGACTGTGGAGGGGAATATCAGGCCTTTGAGGTGGTGTTTAGGATTTTCTTTTTTAACTTTTTATTTTAAATAATTTTATTTTTTTAACTAATGATTTTTGAAATGACTATACTCATTTTTTTAATATATTTTTTATTGAATTTTTTAGAGAGGGATAGAGAGAAACATCGATGAGAGAGAAACATCAATCAGCTATCTCCTACACACACCCCCACTGGGAATGTGCCCGCAACCAAGGTACATACCCCTGACTGGAATTGAACCTGGGACCCTTCAGTCTGCAGGCCGACCTTTATCCACTGAGCCAAACCGGTTTCAGCTATTTTGAAATAATTTTAAACCTACAGAAAAGTTGCAAAAAAAACAGTACAGAGAATTCCTATCTACCCTTCACTCAACTTCTTCTAAGATTAGTAACTCACATAAGTGTGTGCAATTTTCATAACCAGGAAAACATTGGTACAATACTAATATTAGCTAAACCACAGTTATACTCAGACTGCTGAGTCTCCGAGAAGGACTGCCAGATAAAATATAGGACATCCAGTTCAATTTTACTTCAGATAAACAAAGAATCATGTTTTAGTATGTCTCAAATATTGCCTGGAACATGCTTATACTAAAACAGTTTATACAAAATTCAAATGTAATTAGGTATCCCTTCTTTTTATTTGCTAAGTCTGGCTACCTCATGCCCAAGACAGGGATCTGATGGGGTGGCCCATTCCCCTCCAGTGCAGCAGCTTCCAGACCAATGAGAAAGTTCCTCCTCTCCCTCCTCTTCCTTCTCTCTCACACCCAGGCTGGCCTTACCAAGAGCAGGTTAGACCTTGGCACCGGCCTTTCCATGGCAACCCACACTAAGCCTCCCACTCCAAACCCACTCAATTCTTACTCCAGTCAATATTTCTTCATCCCTACTATGTGCCAGGCTCTGTTCTAGTCAGAGGCAACAACCAATGAACAAGTCAGATGAGTTCCTGCTCCTGGGAGCTTGCATTCCAGTGGTGGGGGGAGCGGACAATAATCCAGAAAACAAGTGTGTCCGTTAGTGATGATGACCATGAAGGGATGTAGTCATGAATAGTGACTGGGACCCACTTGAGGTGGGGGGTCAAGGAAGACTTCCCTGAGCAGATGGCATGACAGAAAGCACTAACAGGAGCCAGTCCTGTAGGATTTAGGGGAGAGTGAGTCAGGGAAAGGAGTGACCACAAGGGATGTCACAGGCACTGCTGGATGTCAGCACAGCTGTCTGGTCTGCAGGATCTGCCAATGCGAATGGTGTAAGTACTCCATGGTGGCCAATTCCAAGCTACCAACATGATGCGATCATTTTTAGAAAACTAATATTTTAAATGGCTTTGGGCCTCATCAGCATGCCAGGGCCAAAGGGCTGTATCAAAACCCTGTTCTCTTGGGGTTTTTCCCAGCTCCAGGCTTTCATTATCTTCCGTTCCTTCCCCACGGCACCATCGCCTCCCTCTGGTACAGCTCATGGCATGTAACAAAGCCCGGATTCAAGAGACCGGCTTTAAAAGCCAAAGTCTTACTGCATAGAGATGTCTTCCAGGGGCAAATTGTCATTGGAAAAGGGTTCTGTCTTTATTGAGTAAAAATGGATTAAGGTTGTCATCTGAAATTCTGAATGAAGACATAAAATTGCAAACTACACTCACTGCCCTGAGAATCCTTGAATTTTGGATTGAGAACCAGTTACGGAGTCAATGTTTATAAACAACTCCAGGGGGCGCTAGCTCTTACTGAGCTCTGTAACCTTGCTCTCCCTCACCTTCAGGCCTCAACAAATGTGGAAGGAAAAAATGGAGGAAAGGAGAGAGGGAGAGAGGGAAGGAGGAAGGGAGGGAGGGAGGGAGGGTTAACCCAAAAATACCAGCCTCCTCCTGTCCCCATGAAGGTGAGGTCTGAGGATCAGTGGAATCCACAGTCATCAGCACTTGTCTTGGGCACTGTGGGCACTGCAATGCAGCCTAGCCAGCCCTCATTTCCCCCCAGTTCTGTCTTAAATGACAACAGATAGTTCTGCCCAAAGTCAGGGGCATAGAAACTGAGCGTGGCTGACTGTCAACATGCACAGCCCACAAAACAACATTGGCACTCCTGAGCCAGGCGGGGCCGGGGGCAAGTGGGCCACAAAGCCACTCCCGACAGGCTGTGCGTTCCCTCCTGCCCGCCCTGGCCTCTCCCCAGCCTGCATCCTGAGGTCCCCCGGCAACAGGTGAGGCAACGGGAGGATGTCTGTCCTCTGCCATCCCATGGCCCTCAGGCAGAGGGTGACCCATGGACAGCTGCCTGCCTGGCTGTCCTCCTATCTAGGTCCCCCCCCCCCCACCCAAGTTTCCTCTGCCTGGCAGAGAGGAGCCACCAGTTAAGTGGATTTCATGCTATTTTCAAAGCCATTTTCTACGGAAGCTTTTTTTATACCATTAAACCTACTTTCCGACACTCCTCATCTCCCTGAAAGCTTCCTTCCTCCTCTTCCAGGAGATAAGCCAGTGATGGGAACATTGAGGTACCCGTCAGTGACACTCCCCAGGCATCCTGGGGTGTCCTCAGCCAGGGCTGGGCAGGAGAAATCACACAGGAACCTTCTTGTAGAAGTCAAGCCAGTGAGGGAGGCAGACAGCACCCCGGGCAGGCAGGGGCTCCCCTGAAACACATTCCCCAACGTGGCTTCCCTAGGCCTTTCAGCCCCCTCCTCACAGCTGCCTCGGATCAGAGCACCTCTCCCTCAGCTTCCCATCCTCCCGCACAGCCACCACACCGAGGTATTTTTTAAAATATATTTTATTGAGTTTTTTTACAGAAAGGAAGAGAAAGGGATAGTTAGAAACATCGATGAGAGAGAATCATCGATGAGTTGCCTCTTGCACACCCCCTACTGGGGATGTGCCCACAACCAAGGTACATGCCCTTGACCGGAATCGAACCCGGGACCTTTCAGCCCGCAGGCCGGTGCTCTATCCACTGAGCCAAACCGGTTTCGGCCACGCAGGGGTATTTACAGTCAGCGACCAGGATCATCTGGGAAATGATTGAGGCGTTTCCTAGAGACCCTCAGGCAGCCTGCTGTCCACAGAGCAGAGCTGGCCTCAGGAAGCTCCAGGTTGGGAGGGGTGTCAAGATGAACTATGAGATGCCCAAGCCAGCATATGCTTCCCTCGCAACCCCACGGTGCTTGTCTGTGCATTGCATATGGAAGCCTCCATCCCATGGTGTCAGACCACAGCTGCCAGGAAACCCTCTTGTGAGGACAAGAGCTGAGGCCAAATGGCTCTGTAGCCTCAGTTTACATGGCACAGGGCTCAGCCTATCGTGAGTTGCTGGAGAGGAGCCTATGACATCTGCCAGACCCCTTTGTGAGCAAAGCTGATGCAGCCACAGCCCGGACCAGACGTGGGCAGGAGAGTGGCCTCACTTATGACCTGGCTTGAGAGCTGTGCTCAGTGGAAAGGGGGTCGGTGTAGGGTGGACTGGACCAATCAAATTCTCTTCCTGTGACAGCCCAGCAGCGTGGAATCTTATGAACCGTGCGATATTCCTAGGGTCCTGGTGGAATGGAGATGTGGAAGGAACATTCTAGGACGATGCCCCGCTTCTTAGCCAGCTCAGCTGGTAACCTGACGCTGGCAGCAGCCAGGGTGAAAGAGAGAGAACAGGTTGGTGGGAAATGGGAGCATGAGCCCAGATTGTCAGAGGTGCTGGTGGCACATCCATCCAGAAGAGGCAGTTGAGATATGAGGTGGATGCTTGGGGCCCAAGAGCTACCCAGGGGCCTGTGTGCTAGACTCCAGATAAATATTGAAGGAGCTTCATGTATTATAGTAGACAGGATGACTGCCACCAAATACAGGACCCTGCCCCCAGGGGGTAAATACATAAATAAAAAATATTTTAAAATTATTCACATTTGACATGATTGTTTTATTGTAAAGCTTTTATATTCAAATTTTTCAGAACCAGTGTAACTTTATAAGAGTATAAGATAGCCCTAACCAGTTTGGCTCAGTAGATAGAGCACTGGCCTACGGACTGAAAGGTCCCAGGTTCGATTCTGGTCAAGAGCATGTACCTTGGTTGCAGGCACATCCCTAGTAAGGGGTGTGCAGGAGGCAGCTGATCGATGTTTCTCTCTCATTGATGTTTCTAACTATCCCTCTCTCTTCCTCTCTGTAAAAAAATCAATAAAATATATTGTTTAGAAAGAGCACAAGATGTTGGGAAATATAAAGCTAACCTCAAATATTGTTTTCTCCCTTTATTCATTGTTCATTTTAATGGCATTTCTACACGTGCATCAGAGATAAAATTTGGTGCAAAAAAAAATACAAGTAATTTCAGCAAATGTCAACTTCAAAACCATCATGAAATATTCTTAGCAAACATAGTCACTGCTTATGTGTTTCTGTCTTTCTAAGCAGATTATTTAAAAAAACAACAGCCCTGCTTTTCTATATAAGAATAATTTAACCAGACTTATAAAACCTTGTCCAAATCAATACTGACTTTATCAGTTTTATCTTATCTGTCTACGTGTCTGGGGCTCAGTGCTGGTCTCTGACAGAAGACCTATCGGTTTTCGGATGGGAGTGTCTTAAATCTAGATGTAACCTACCTTGAGCAAGTCCTCCTTAGGCATTAGCTTCCTCTTAAAAACCCAGGGGTTCTCAAACTAGACCACGTAATTTACCAACAGCAAATGCTCACCTAGCAAGGTACAATATTATAGACATCACTGTAATCCCCATTTTACAGATGGAGAAAGCAAGGCTGAGTAACTCACCCTCTTCACTGTCTACGGTGAGAATCAGTAGATCTGGGTGGGGCCCTGGAATCCCACTAACAAGCTCCCCCAGGGTCTTCCATCCAGGTGGTTTTTAGATCCCCTAGTGCCGAGGTCGGCAAACTGCGGCTCGAGAGCCACATGCGGCCCTTTGGCCCCTTGAATGTGGCTCTTCTACAAAATACCACTGCCTGGGCGAGTCTGTTTTGCAACGTTAGAAATTTTAAAAATTTCTCTCTCAAAAGAAATTTCAGTCATTGCACTGTTGCTATTTGGCTCTGTTGACTAATGAGTTTGCCGACCACTGCCCTAGTGAAACACTGTTCCTGCCATCAGATCTGCTTTGGTTCAAAGAGAGCAGAGAATAGGAAAAATAAGAAAACACAGAGCCCCAAGCAGGGCCGTTCTCAGGAGCAAGGTTGGAGTCACCCTCTGACAGCCAAACCAGACAGGAGTAGATTGGGAGTTGGAAACTGCTGAGCCTACTGGAAATCCTGAATCTGTCTCTTGTGGCATCAGATTGCCACCTTCTGGCTATAGGCAGCCATTGCAAGCCAAATAGGAGGAGCAGTCAAGTCCCTTCACGGAAAGGTAAGGGACTACAAAGTAACTTGCTTTGGGGGTTCACAGTGTGAGAAAGACAAGCACTGGCGATGTGTGGTTAGTATTATGGAACCGATAAAATGAGTAAGGGTTGGGGCAGGGGTGTGAGGTGGGAATAAGCCTGAGACATAGGAATGGGCCAGGCTGGTGGGCCTCATTAGTTTGAATTCTGTGCTGAGGGCAATGGGAAATCGAGTAATGGGTTAAGATTTTAGTTAGATCATTCTGGCCTTCGTCAGGAGGATGAAATGGGATAGTCTGAGTGGAGGCAGAGTCCATTTGAAAATTCACGGAACAGAAATGAGCTCAGCTGCTGGCCTAGATTAGGGGGTGACAATGTGGACGGAGAAAAATGGTCAATGAGAAATGTTTAGGAAGTGGGATTGGTTAGGATTTCATTCATCCCTTCTTTGAATGGACTGTAGCACCTTTAATGTGCCAGGAACTAATCTTCCTGCTGGGAGTATAGTGGTGAAAGCAAGCCAAGAGCCAAGACCGGTTTGGCTAATGGATAGAGCGTCGGCTTGGGAATTGAAGGGTCCCAGGTTCGATTCAGGTCAAGGGCATGTACCTTGGTTGCGGGCATATCCCCAGTAGGGGGTGTGCAAGCGGCAGCTGATAGATGACTCTCTCATCGATGTTTCTAACTCTCTATCTCTCTCCTTTCCTCTCTGTACAAAATCAATAAAAATATATTTAAAAAAAAAAAAAAAAGAAAGCCAAGAAAAAGCCCTACCTTTCATGGAGACGACTTGTTTTAATGGGGGGAGGGGAGGCTAATAATCACATAAATAAGAAAAACATCAGGAAAAGCAATCTAGACCAAGTAAGTGTAGCATTTTCAAGATCAGAGGCAGCCAGTGTGATTGTGATAGGCAAGAGTGGCACAAGAGAAGGCTTAAGAGTCAGCCCAGCCCATGCCTACGTCTCAGTATTCCTCCCCCCCGTACCCCAACCCTTACTCATTTTATCTGTCCCATAATGCTAACCACATATTACCACTGCTTGAATGTATGGTTCAGTGATTGAATGTCGACCTATGAACCAGGAGGTCACGGTTCAATTCTCATCATGGCACGTTGCCCAGTAGGGGGCATGCAGAAGGCAGCCAACTGATGTTTCTCTCTCATTGATGTTTCTGTCTCTTCTTTCCACTCTGAAATCAATAAAAGCTTTTTTTTTTTTTTTTTTTTAAGTCAGGGGCCAGTTTATGAAGGCCTTTGTAAGGCAGTGCAAAGAATTCTGAGTAAAGGGAAGACACTTAACACTTTAGACAAAAAAGGGACAGAGTGAGGTTTTATTTAAAGATCTCTCAGGCTGCTCTATGGAGAACAGATTATGTGGGGCAAGAGTGGGAGCAGGAAGACTTGTAGGGAGCTGACATGTGGACCAGGAGAAATGGCGGCAGCAGCATGAGAGAGGGAATTCTAGGCATATTTTGGAGTCAGAGTCAGCAGGCTTTGCTGATGGACTGGATGTGGAAGTGAAAAAAATAGAACAAAGGATGGCTCCCCCAAACCTCATGGAAGCCAGACAGCAAGCAAAGGCCTGGCCGTGAAGCTCAGCCCCACTGGAGGGAGGGACATGCAAACTAATCTGTTTTCTTATCAAAGCCTGGGCCCATCCTGCCTGGGCTCAGGGCAGCCTTGACCCTCTCCGTGGCCTGGCCTCTGAGTGCACTTAGCCAGTTTTCTCCCCTTGCCGGGAGGCAAGTTTCCAGGTAGCTATAGCCCCGCCCCCAGCTGAAAGAACACCCACTTTTAATTAAATCCATTTCTATACAGAATGCCCAGAATCATCTGCCCCCTCATTCTCCAAGCCATGGACCTAGGTGTGTCCCAGCAAGACAGAGAAATGATCCCTCTGAGACTCCGAGGGGAATGTCGAACGGGCAGTTTTATCCCAGCAGAACAAACACCAGAGACCAAGGGCTGTGGGCACCACATCGTTTTATTTCTTTAGTTTTCCAACTTCATCCTTGGGCAATGCAAATTCAAGTACTTCGCCTGCCTGGCCACCTAGTGGTCCCTCCCTGCAGGTGGGGCACAGGCCCTGACGGAGGGGCTCCGCAAAGACAGGGGTTCCCGAGAGGATGGGCCAGGCACCCACAAGCAGAGACTCAGCGCCTCTCCCTCCACCCTGACCACGCGGCTGGCAAGGACCGCGCCAGCCCTCAGAGGCCCTTGTTCTTCCTATACATCCTGCTCCTGCTCACACCGAGCCTGGCTCCCTCTCCCAGGGGGATGCCACTCAGAGGCCTCTGCCAGCATTTGATCTCTCATGCTCCTTAGGGAGATGTATTTGAGGAAGGAGAGTGCCAAGTCCCAGAAGGAACTGAAGATGCATATTCTGCCCAAGAGGCAGATGGCCATGCTATAATGCTCCTTTTGTCCCCAGGAAGAAAAAAACAACAACAAAAGAAACCGAAAGCAGCTTTAGCTAACCAACCCTCTTCCAGACCTCCCTCCAACACATAGAGCTTCCAATATTAGCCAAGTGGGCCCAGCCATCCAACTTAAATCAAAATTAAAAAAAAAAAAAACAAGACTAAAAACCAAGACACCATCAAAATAAGAAGGGCAAACAACTGAAGAGAGCCCTCTGGTCCTGGGACTCTGCAGCAGACAAAATGGCTGACGTGTGGCTCTCTCTGCCCTGGAGCCAAGAAACAACACAAACCTGCCTTTGGGTTCAGGGTAGACACCGTGGGAACCAGAACAAGACGCATCCTGACCAAGCACCTCGGGTCCCTGGCCCTCTCCAGACTGGCCCCCTCCCTCCCGCCCCTCTGCTCGGCCTGTCAGCCGTCCACCAGGGTGAGGCCGTCGAACAGGGCTCGCTTCCACATGTAGTAGGTGGAGCGGGCGGTGAGGGGGAACAGGGCGCTGAACTCCTTGTAGGAGGGGAAGCTCTTAGACTGGAAGCACTGCTGCAGGAAGAGCTTGGCCTGAGCCTTGAACTTGGTGGTGGCGAGCATGTCCATCATCAGCATCTGGCTGTCCCTGCCACCGGCGGCCGCCGCCACTGGCTGGCTGGGCCAGGACCTGCTGTGGGGCCATCCCTGGGCCGGGGCCCCCTCTGGCAGGGCCCTCTCTCGGGAAGGACCCCCCTGGGCCTTCCCTGGATCCTCTCCTGAAGGAGCTGCAGCCGGGGCCACGGCAGCGGCCACATTTTGGCCAGCCCCTTCCTCTTGCTTGGCCTCAGCCTCCTGCACCCCCCTTTTGCCCGAGGCAGGAGGAGCCTGGGCCTGGAGCTTGGACAGGCTTCTGGGCCAACCCCGGGCCAGACTCTTCCAGACCCAGAAGGCGGACGGGGACAGACTAGGGTAGCGCAGGCGAAAACGACAGAAGGGGAGATGCCCGCTGAGCACCTGCTTGCGGGCAGCCCTGCGCAGGCGCCTCTGCCGGCGGGACAGGGGCATCCTCGGGGCCAGGAACTCCTGGGGGGCGGGGGACCCCCCTACCACACCTGTTGCTTTCCCTGGCCCCTCTCCCACCTCAGCCTTCTCAGGGAGCAGAGCCTCTTCCTCTACAACAGATGCTGCTGCTGGCTGGGGAGCCTGGGCCGTGGGGAGGGCGGGGCCCGGCTTGAAGTTGGGGTTCCTCCGGAGGGCCTTGCGGCGCCAGTTGTAGTAGGTGGAGCGGGAGATGCCGGGGAATCTGCGTTTGAAGCAGCGGTACGGCACCAGTGTGTTCAGGGAGATGCAGTGCTCCAGGTACAGCTTGGCCCGCTGCATGAGGACCATCCCGGGGCTCGACACGGGCAGCAGGGAGCACCCCAGCCCCTGGGCCGCCGGCTCCTCCGGCAGCTGCTCCGGCTCCTCCTTGGGGGCCGGGGGCTGGCAGACGCCAGGGCCCAGCAGCTCGTTCTTCCAGGCGTAGTAGGTGGAGCGGGAGATGTCGGGGAACCGCTGGAGGAACTGCTGCAGGGACATGATGCCCCCGCGGTGGGCACTGTCCTGCAGGACACGCTTGGCCGAGCAGAGGGTGGCCAGCTTCTGCTGGTGCTCCTGGGACTGGCGCCGCCAGCGGTAGAAGGTGCTCTTGGTGACGCTGTAGCGTTCGCGGAAGTGGGAGTAGCTGAGGCCAGGCTCCTGGGGGAGCAGCTCCGGGGTCTTGGCTGGTGGGGGCGCCGGCGCCGGAGCTGGAGCCGGAGCTGCAGCTGGAGGGGCAGGAGGAGCCAGAGGAGCCAGAGGAGCCGGGGCAGGAGGGGCAGGAGGGGCCGGAGGGCCCGGGGCAGGGGGAGCTGAGGCTGGAGGAGCAGAGGCCAGGCAACTAGCATCCTCAGCCTCCACCTCCTCCAGCCCCACCACGGGGGCGAAGTACTGGTGGCGGAAGAGGTGCCTGGTGAGCGGCTGGCCCGCCCACATGATGTGCAGCGTGGCCGGCACGTGGTCGCAGCGGCGGGGCCGGATGATGCGGTTGAAGTAGGGCCGGATCCTGAGGTTGCGCATGGGGTAGATGGAGTAGATGTTGCGCTGGAGGACGGAGGCCAGGGCGTACAGGTGCCACACGTTGGAGAAGCTGTCGGGGAAGCAGGTGGCCTTGACGTCCGCGTCGAAGATGGCCTCCAGCGTGGCGGGCGGCAGGCTGGTCATCTCGGGGGACTCCTCGGAGCAGAGCGAGTAGCGCACGGCCTGCAGCATCACCTTGGAGTCGATCATGCCCTGCAGGTAGTACTGGCGGTGCAGCAGCATCTCCACCACGGTGCGCGCCCGCAGCTCCAGGCTGAGGCCCGCGTCGCCCCACAGCAGCGTGCTGGCCGCCTCGAACAGCAGGCTGCCCCCGCCCCGGCACCGCAGCGGCAGCATGCTCCTGGGGGCGTCCTCCGGGTACAGGCTCAGGGCCACCGAGTCCACCTCCAGCACCTGGCGGCCGGGGCCTCCCTCCCGGCAGATGGGGAGGGCGAAGGAGGACAGTACCTGCTTGGCCTCCAGAGCGGCGCCCACCAGACCCTCTAGGCCCTCGGCCTCCACCGCTTCCTGCAGCTCCTGGAGGACCTGCTGCACCAGCTGCTCCCGGGATGTCATCCTGCCAGGGCAAAGGGCAGAGGGCAGAGGTCAGGACAAGGGCCCGGATGGCACTGGCAATGGTGCCCCATCCAGCCCTGGACCTTCTCCCTGAAAATAATGTGAACCACCCCCATTTCCTCCCAGTGCTTATTTCGTCCTTCAGGGGTACCAAGAGCTTGGTCTGGGCTCTGAAGAAGTCACTTAACCTCTCTAAGCTTCAGGTTCTTTCCCTGTGTTTAAAAAACAAAACAAAACAAAACAAAAACCTACCTTATAGGGTTGTTGTAGGTATAAATGAAACAATGAAAGGAAAGAAGGGAGACAGATACACACACTTTTATATCCACCCCTAGAACAGTGCCTGCTCATTGTGAAGTACTGTTCAAGTGTCAGTATTATATATATTCGAGTATTATCTAGTACAGTGATCAGCAAACTCATTAGTCAACAGAGCCAACGATTGAAATATCAACAGTACAACGATTGAAATTTCTTTTGAAAGCCAAATTTTGTAAACTTTAACTATATAGGTAGGTACATTGTTATTAACTTACAATCAGGGTATTCCTAAGCTGGCCTTTGCTAAAAACTCAAGGGGCCAAAGATCCGCCATTTGCCGACCACTGATCTAGTACTATAGAGAAGACAGCCATCAAAGCTGTACCTCTGTACCTGGTAAAGATTTACAATCACATGTAACCAAAGTTGCCCTGTCTTTCCCTAGAACAGTGATTCTCAAGGACCATACTTGGGATTCCTGGGACTTTTTTAGGGGGTCTGCAAGTTAAGCTATTTTTATAATAATACTAAGATATACTAAGCCAACACTAAGATAGTTGCCTTTTTCACTGTATAAACACTTGATTAAAACGGCGGTACTTTAGTATAAATCAAATTGTGCTAGAAGTCATTACCTGCTTTACCACCATGCAGTTGCAGTTAGAGAAAAAAAAAAAAAAAAAAAAAAAAAAAAGGCTAGGTTCACTCAAGAATGTCCTCGATTGTTCTGGTCAGTGTTGCTCAGTAGTTAGTCGCCCACGCACATACCTGGGTTGCAATATCTGGGTCCCAGGTTTGATCCCCAGTCTGGATTAGGGGAGCCATAGAGAAGGCAACCAATCGATGTGTCTCTCTCACATTGATGTTTCTCTCTCTCCCTCCTTCCCCCCCACTCTAAAAAACAGAGAAAGAATGTCCTTGATGAAGCCATAAAGCTTATTTTTATTAAATTGCAACCCTTAAAAACACAACTTTTCAATATTGGGAGTGACAAGACAGGGGGTACACACAAAACATGTCTGCCGCACCCTGAAGGTCTCACATGACACTTGTATGTGAACTAGCTGCTCTTATCTTACCATTTTAATTCAAAGGAAGATTGAGAGACATTAGTCTTCTAGGCAAGTATATTTAGTAGACATTTTCTCAAAAATGTCCTTAAAGTGACCCTGTCATTCTAAGGAAAACTACCATTTGCTGCCAATGAAATTTTGAGCTTTCATTTGAAAATTAGAATTTTGGGGAGCATTTGAAATGTTGCTTCCTGGCAATTGTCATCAGTTTGGCTCAAGGAAACTCATATAAACTCAGAGGAGGAGGAAGAAGAGGAAGAAGAGGAGGAGGAGGAGGAGGAGGAAGAGAAATAGAAGGAGGAGAAGAAGACTAGAAGATTAGAATTTTAGAAACCTGTATTCTAAAGATTTTTCTGATCAGTGGTAACACTATAAATGTAACTTTTTATACATATAATGGAATTGTCAATATTTGAAGATCTGCATCATTCAATGAATTATATTTCCCAAATATATTGGGTGGTTGATTACAAAGTCATGCACAGGTAAAAGATCCAAACAAAGTATAAAAGAAAGCAAAGGATTTTAATTTAGTAGGGTAAAAAAAAGTTCATGGGTATTGTTTCAGATTCTACATTATAACTAAGCTTTGAGAAACTATTTGTTGAGTTTTGGTTTAGTTATCAAAGAAAACCCACTGATAACTGGGATTTTCTTCATATACTTCCACCAAAACAATATATCACAACAGATCAAACACAAAGACACAATCTATTGTACTACTCTTCCATTAAACCAGATATTAAAAAATTTGGAGAAATGTAAAAGAATGAATTTTTCCTAACAATGTTCTTTTCCAGAAAAGTTATTTCTCATAAAAATTACACACTGTTCCTATGAAACAGGTGTGTTGTTTTTGAAATAAATATTTTCTAAATGTCTCCTTTTTCACTTTAAATGCAATCAGCATTGACAGATGTAACCTATATAAACAAAGTTTTTACGAGTCCTCAATTCTCAAGAGCACACTGAGGTCCTGAGACCACGAGCTTAATAACTGCTGCCCGGGAACAGGCCAGTCTTTTCTTTTTTTAATGTATTTTATTGATTTTCCACAGCGAGGAAGAGAGAGGGATAAAGAGTTAGAAACATCGATGATCTGCCTCTTGCACACCCCCTACTGGGGATGTGCCCTTGACCGGAATCTAACTTGGGACCTTTCAGTTCGCAGGCAGACACTCTATCCCCCACTGAGCCAAACCGGTTTCGGCTACAAGCCAGTCTTTTCTTCTTCTTCTTCTTTCATATATATATATATATATATATATATATATATATATATATATATATAATTGATTTTTTTACAGAGAGGAAGGGAGAGGGGAGAGATAGAGAGCTAGAAACATCGATGAGAGAGAAACATTGACCAGCTGCCTCCTGCACACCCCCTACTGGGGATGTGCCCACAACCAAGGTACATGCCCTTGACCAGAATTGAACCTGGGACCTTTCAGTCCGCAGGCCGATGCTCTATCCACTGAGCCAAACCGGTTCTTTTCAAAGGGGCAGCAGCTGTGTCGGCCTGGCCACTGTGCCGATTCGGATCTAATAACCAAAACTTACTGAGTATTTGCTCTTTGCCCTGCACTGTCCCAATCCTGACAGCCACAAGTGAAGGTAATAATACCATTATCCCCAACTCACAGGTGAGGAAACCGAGATAATCAATGTTAGTTTACTTAACCCAGTTTGCCCAGTCACCCAAGTGGTACAGCCAGTAGTTGAAATCAGATGCTCTTTAGGGCCCTGATTCATCTCATCTAGTTTCAACTACCAGTCACCTTTTCAACACAAACTAATCACTACAATTACTGGCCTGTTTTCAGCTTTGTATTGCAAAAGCAAAGTAATATTCCTTTATGGAGACTGTTTTAAATTTAAAGGGAGACCATTTCTCAGGCCTTTGTTCTCATAGAGAACATAGAATTCAATAAATAGCTTTTGATTAGTCTGTCTGGACCCCGCAGCGGTGGCATGGCTCAGTAGTTGAACTAGGAACCAGTAGGAGGTCAGGATATATGCCTGGGGTGTGGGCCCCGAATCCCTTTGCAGGGCGTGCAGGAGGCGCTGATCAATAATTCTCATTCATCATTGATATTTCTATCTCTCTCTCCCTTCCCCTTCCTCTCAATAAAAATACTTTTCTTGCCGAAACCGGTTTGGCTCAATGGATAGAGCGTCGGCTTGGGGACTGAAAAGTCCCGGGTTCGATTCCGGTCAAGGGCATGTACATTGGTTGCGGGCACATCCCCAGTAGGGGGTGTGCAAGAGGCAGCTGATCAATGACTCTCTCTCATTGATGTTTCTAACTCTCTATCTCTCTCCCTTCTTCTCTGTACAAAATCAATAAAGTAAAATAAAATAAAAATAAAAATAAATACTTTTCTTAAAATAAAAAAAACTGTTTTTCACCCTAGCTGGTTTGGCTCGGTGGATAGAGCGTCATCCTACAGACTGAAGGGTTCCAGGTTCGATTCTGGTCAAGGGCACATGCCCGGGGTGCAGGCTTGATCAGTAATTCTCTTCATCATTGATGTTTCTATCTCTCTCTCCTTCCTCTCTGAAATCAATAGACATATATTAAAGAATGAGGTTCTTAAAAAAAAATAATAATAACTGGGTGTACCCAACTGTCAACTAATCAAACTTTACACTTAAAAAGGATTACTAACAACAAATATGTAACTATCAACAAGTGAATTTAAAAATCTAATGAATAGAATTAACTGGTGAATATAATAGAATCAGAGGTATAGAAAGGGAGTGGACTGACGATTCTCGGGGAGAAGGGGAGTGGGGGGTGCGGGAAGAGACTGAACATAAACTGTGCACCTATGGATGAGGACAGTGGGGGGTGGGGAAAGGGCAGAGGGTGGGGTAGGAACCTGATGGGGAGCTGGGGAGGGGAAAAAGAGGAACAATTGTAATAATCTGAACAATAAAGATTTATAAACTTAAGAAAAAAAAGGATTGCTTGAGTGGCTAAACTATGGTTCAGTAAAGTTGGGGGGGGGGGGGGGGGGAGGTTTTTAAAGCACCAAAACAACAACAAAAAAGCACCAAAAGTGTCAACAGAATTTTACTTGATCATCACACAAAAATAACCTTTTTTTTAAACTGGTCATCAGGAACACTTTTGGATAAAATTTCTCAGCTGTAGATTTTTTTAAAATGTGCCTATTGTGCCAAATCTGGTCTAACCTCTCACCAAATTTCTGTTTGGATCGTAATATTTGGCCCTGGAATGGGACTTTTAATCTGTTCATCCTTCTATGCGCTTTAGATCTACTTTTAAAAACAAATTAGTTTTCTTTGGAAAAGTAAGGGATAAATTTCCTATCAGTCCTTAGGAAGAGTGCATTTTCATATGGAATTAAAAAAAACAACACACAAAACTGCCTTAAAGTACAAACAGTACACAGAGAAGAGCTTTTTCATTGACAAAGATGCCAGGATTTTTTTTAACGCTGCTATACATCTGCAGTAAACGAGCGCTCCCCTGGCTACTCTGTCAACAAAATTATGAAATTAGCCACCACCCACCTACTGCTTCCTCCGGTAATTCAGCCAAAAAATCTCAGGGGGTGAGGGGAATTAAAAGGGGACAATTAATTTAATTGTGTGGGTGAGTCTTTCTGCCCTTCCACTCAGTGAGCCTACTTCCTACAACGTTCCCTCACGGTTACAAGTTTCTGTGGCGGGCACATGGGACAGCGCCTGGAGTCAGGCTTCTCAGAGGTCATTGTTTCCCCCGGTTGTGGCTCTGCCCCTTCCTCCCTGTGAACTGTAGCTCCCACACACCTGCAGCCAGCGCCAGGATGGCTTTCCCTAGTTCACACCTGGAGAAACGGGGGCTTGGGGATCAAATTAAACAACTTTCCCAAGACCGCAGCTATGAACACTACGAAAGCTTAGGCATCTGAACAGAGCTCCCCTCCCAGCCACTGAAACCCACCACCCAGGGATACATCCTCCACAATACACATCATCCAAAAGGATGGAAACACGGGGATCCTTGGAGCTTTGAGACAAACCAGGCCGTTTTACAGAGAAGGACACTGAGATCCAGAAAGGCAAGGTCGACTTACCTGAATTTAAGCAACAAAATCCAGATGCCTTGCCTTCCAACACTATGTCCAGATATGGCACACTTCCTCCTGCACAGACCCCACCCCTTTCTGCCCTGTCCCACCCTACCTACAGGCCCATGCCCAGTCCCAGTCCCACCCTGCTCCACCCTAACTCATTCTTTCCTCTCACCCACTGAGGTGTGAGGCGGTGTATGGAAATGCCCACTGCTGTTTTCCTCAGCAGCTTGGGGAGAAAAAGCAGCTCCCCGGAGAGGCTCTGCAGCCCATATCTACCCGAGAGGGTCTGAGCCACCAGAGAACGGGGTCGTGGAAAAGGCTAGAAGCTCTACAGGGAAGCCAATCATCCTTAAGTAGACAAGGCTGATGGGTTCAGGTGCTAGTCTTTTGCAGCAGTGATTTCCTGGAAGTGCAATGCAAAGCGGCTGGCGATGGCCAGGTGTACTCCTGAGTTAGGTGCACACAATGAGAGCTCATCTACGGGTTTTGCCCAGCTGTCCCCCCTCCCCCGCCCGGCAACTCTTGGAAGGGATCTGAGAAAGCATGACGGCTGCCCCGGCTAGAGGTTAGAAGGGAATTAAAACAGGAGCGTGTCCTGAAAGCGTCCAGCCGGCATCTTAGCGCCTTGGAAGGACTCTGGAGCAGAGGAATGAAAACAACAAGGGGACCTCTGCAGGAGACTCATCGCCTCACCTTCACAAAGACCAGCTTTCCGCCTCCCCCGGCTCCTTAGGAAGCAGGTGGGGCCTCGGAGCCCCGTTCTGGCCGCTGTCTTTGCATTTTAGAAGGGATGAGCCAGAGACCTGGGCAGGGCCAGGGAAGAGAGGGCCGAAGGATCTGCTGACCAACGCTGTGAGTCTCCTCTGGCCTCCTGAACAAACTGCTTCCCTGCCAGCCTCATGCTGGGCCCTGTGGGAGCTCACCAAGGACCCTCTGTCCTCCCCACCCTCTGCCCACTTTCTCCCGTCCCACATACAGCTGACCTGGCAGTCTCTTTAGTCAGCCGGGCCCAACCAGCAGCACAGAGGCCTCAGCCTTGAGTGAGACCGGGATAAGCCATTAGGCAGCTCACGGGGCCTGGCTCCATGCCTCTCCGGCCTGCCCTCACTCCCCTGGTCACACTACAAGCCTAGCGGTCCAGAGACAAACTTGAGGGAGGGCCAGGCGTCTTGTCTTGGCTCCCTCCCCAGTGGCCAGTGGCCAGGAGGCCCAGAAATTAGCACAGGGGCTGGCTAATGGAGGCGACTATGATCCAAAGAATTTCCTCCCAGCGCGGGCGGTGGGAGCACCTGGGAGCTCCATGCAGGCACTGAGGCTACAGGCCAGCCTGGTTGTTTCCAAGGAGAGTCGCTCTAGTGAGACACATGTGTGAAAGGACTGGGGGAAGTGCGGCCCACAGAGGGAAACAGGCAAGCAACCAGTCCCTCATGGGTGAGCCAGGAGGCAACGGGTGGCTGGGGAGAGAGCTGGTGGCCCAGGGACGGCGGGCCCAACTGGGGAAGCTGGGGGAGGAGGTGAGGCCAGACCATTGTGTAGGGTGGAGAGGAGAGATAGGCGGGCGGGTGGGGGTGGGGAGAAAAGAATTTGAAACAATGCTTCACCTCCCCTCTCCACACACACATACACACACACACACACCCAGACCCAGGCTTACAGCATCCTCATGGAGTCACTCCTCCATCCGTGGGCTTTTTAGAATCCCAAGGCCAGCCCTTGTTTCGCTGGGGACTCCAAGCCTATCCACAGGCACTCACCCTTCCTAATTTTGAATGAACACCCTCCTTCACTGACCTCAATGGCAGCCCAGAGGCCGGGCGGCGTCCACGTCTCCCTCCGCCTTCCAGCGTGGGACATTTAAGTCACCCCGCGGACAGCATCCCCGGCTGAGGGCCACTCTCACCTCAGAACCGGCTTCAGGTTTGTCCATCGAGCAAGGAGGCCTACAGCCAACTGGCCCGGGGAGAATCCGTGTAAGCCACTCCCCCCCAAGGAAATCGCCTACTCTCAAGTGCCCCGGTCCCGAGATGAAAGAAGTGCAAATTCGGGGGTCACTTCCAATGGTAAAGTGATAGAGGCTATTGTCTCCGCCGCTCTCCCCAGCTGGGGGTGTTAAAGCGCCCTGACTTCGCTCCCAACCCGACCTCAAACTGCCCAGGAAAAACTTGAAAGTGTTTCAAGGTTTCCAAAGAGTTTGGGGGGGGGGGGGGGGTAGAAGGGGGAGGGGAGAGGAGGAGAAGGTTTAGATAGAAAATCCCAAGGAAAAGAAAGCCCATGGCCAGGCCAGGGGAGGATGGGGGAAGAGGGAGGAGGGCCAAGCTGGAGTCCAGGCACTGGCCTGGGGTGATGGGTTAGAGACTTTGAACCTCTTAAGATGCAGCTCTTCCTGTGGCAGCTCCCCCACCCCAGACCCTGCAGGTCAGGGAGGCTGGAGGCTTTGGTGCAGCCCTTCCCTTCCAGAGAGGCCCTCCATCCCCATCTTTCTCTGAGCATCGCCCAGGCTGGGGGCCCAACACCTCTTCCTCTCTAAGTGTGGCTGGGCCAGCTGCTTCCACCTGGGGCCAGGGCGCCCCGCCCAGGACACCTAGTCTTCTGAGCCCCGTCTGAAGGTGGGAGATAGATGAGGTACTTGGGGCTTCTGTCCCCACAGCTCACCTCAGCCCAGGGGCCTCAGATAATCCCGGAGGAACCCTTCCTATCGGCTGGCCTGGTCCCTGCTGGTGGGGGAGGTAAAAGCCAAGGACTGCAGCCTTCAGTGGTATCTCCCCCAGGGGCTTTCCTGCCGGACTTTAACCCTTTGGAGTGCGGGGCTAGCTGCTTCCCACCGGGCTTCCAGTATCACCCAACACTCCTCCATGCCCCTGGCAGCCCAGTGTATTACACAATGCCCCCCCGACGTCGGTTATGCCCCAGCTCCACTATTATCAATTTCTTCTCGGCCTAGCATGAGCTCTATTCTACAACTGTCACCTACTGTGCAAGAGCACTGGACCAGGGAGCTACCAGAAGTGAGTTCAAGTCCAACCCCAGCATTATAATCGCTCCATCCCCACCCACCATAATGGCAGTCCCCTGAGGCAGTGGCTTGGACATCCCCCTGGAACTGGATTTAAATGCCAACCCTGCCCTTACTAGAGTGTGGCCGTGGGCACATTGTTCAAACTCTCAGGGCCCTGACTTGGAGGTTCCTGGGACTTACAGAGCTGTTGGATAGATTCATTGAAAGGACACATTTAAAACATTTAGGACTGTGCTTGGCACAAAGCAAATAAATCCCAGTTCTCAGCCTCTCCACTTAATTGGAAATGTTTTTAAGTTCTTGATATAAAGGCAGTATTTTAAAAGCTTCAGAGATTAGCAGTTATCTTGAAGGAGGAAATGGAATTAGCAGATACCTTTTCTTGCCGTGTTATATATATATATCTTTCTTTGTCATTTGACATTTCATATGGAGTCCGCATTACTTGCTATCATTTTAAAAAGCAATGAAGATCATTTAAAAATTTTGTTAAAGGTTAATAGGATCTTTAAAGGTATTTTTTTAAAAGAAATTACAGTGATTTGTTGATGATTCCATTACCGAAGATTGAGAAAATTTAGAATGATTGGCAAAAGTTTAAAATGAAGTGAAAGAAAAAATTATCAGTACTTTTATTATCTAAAGAAAGCTATTGTGAACATTTTGGTACATTTCTTTCTAATCTAGTTTTTCTTCTTAGACTGACTTATATAAGTTAAACATTCTTTTCACAAAACAGTCAAATGGTACAAAGTAAAAAAATGTAGCAAATTTTGTTCTTTCCCTAACACAATCTCCTAACTGCTTATCTGCCAGTTCTTTTTCTGTGATTTTCATCTTTTCCTGCGCATATATACATGTATATTTTTCTAGTTTCTCTATGCCTACGTTCACTCCGTTAAACCTTTTAAACTACTACTTTTGACTAAATAATATACTTTATATATTTATAATATATCATATACATAAATGATACATAAATAGTAACATATTATTTTAAATGTTTGTAGCCCTAGTCGCTGTGGCTCAGTTGGTCAGAATGTCACCCCATCCACTGAAAGATCGTGGGTTTGATTCTCAATCAGGACACATATCCAGGTTGGGAGTTCAATCCCAGGTCAGGGTACAGATGGGAGGCAACCAATTGATTTTTCTCTTTCATATCCATGGATCTTTATCTCTCCCTTCCTCTCTCCAAAATCAGTAAACATATCCTTGGGTGAGGATTTAAATTAAAAAAAATAAATAATGGCATGAAGGAATGAATGAAATGCTTATAAATTTTGATTTGGGAATTTACAAAAGGATTCAGCATTCAAATTTTAGTCCTATTCCCTGTCCATGGTTTCTCCCTCCCAAAGCAGCCAATGTTGCTTGTTTTCATTTTATTTTTTTATCCGGAGCCACCACTGTCCAATGCAACATAATGAAAGCCACACATGTCCTTTTCCATTGTCTAGTAGCCACATTAAAAAGGCTAAAAGGAGCCGAGACCAGTTTGGCTCAGTGGATAGAGCGTCGGCTTGGGGACTGAAGGGTCCCGGGTTCGATTCCGGTCAAGGGCATGTACCTTGGTTGTGGGCACATCCCCAGTAGGGGGTGTGCAAGAGGCAGCTGATCGATGACTCTCTCTCATGGATGTTTCTAGCTCTCTAAACCTCTCTCTTCCTCTCTGTACAAAATCAATAATATATATATATATATTTTTTTTTTTTAAAAAAAAAGGCTAAAAGGAACACCTGAAGTTAATGCTAACAATATAGTTAAATTAAACCAATATATGTGAAATACTGTGTTTCCCCGAAAATAAGACATCCTCCGAAAATAAGACCTACTTACAGGTTTCCTTCTGAGTGAAATATAAGGCATCCCCCGAAAATAAGCCCCCCATCCCAGGCTAAACATGAGAGATTTGGTCCACTGATTCTGAAAGAAATGGAGACACAAGAAATTCACCAGGAAATTCAGGAATTGGATTGTTATGATGATGTTCCAGAAGATGATGACATGATTGTCATTGAATAAATGAGTAAATTCTTGATACTGTAGGATTCAGTTTGTCTGGTTTGTGTTGACAACTACCGTACTACCGTACCATATACAGGTAGTAATTTCCTTTATTTTCATTTAACAATAAATGTGTACCGTATTCTTCTTCATGGAAAAATAAGACATCCCCTGAAAATAAGACCTACCACATCTTTGGGAGCAAAAATTAATATAAGACACTGTCTTATTTTCAGGGAAACAGGGTACTATCATTGACAGGAAGTTCATATAAAACATTATTGATGAGATAATTGTATATTTCATCTTTTGTACCAAATCTTCAACGCCAATGTGCATCTTCCA
Organism: Pipistrellus kuhlii; assembly: GCF_014108245.1. NCBI lineage: Eukaryota > Metazoa > Chordata > Mammalia > Chiroptera > Vespertilionidae > Pipistrellus > Pipistrellus kuhlii. The sequence continues at coordinate 12,249,389 of NW_023425404.1, forward strand.
CATTAAGCATATTTCTATTAGAACTGGCCACATTTCAAACAGCCACATGTGGTTGGTGGCAAATGTATTAGCACATCTAGACTTCTAGATATCATGAAATCCATTTATAAATGAACACAATGTCCTCTCCAGTCTCCTGTGGATGAGCTTTAAGGTTATTTCCATCTTTTGCTCATAAACCACGCTACAGTGGGTAACCTTGCACATACATAATTTTGCACACATTTAACTATACTTTCAAAGTGTATGTCTGGTAGTAATTTGTATAGATTTTGCCAAATGTCCCTCCTTAAAGTTGCACCAGTTTATTTCCCCAAAACAAAGTGTGAGAGCTCAGTCTCCTTAACCTTTGGCCAGGACTGTGTATGTCACTTTTTATTGTTTTTAATCTTTTCCAATCTTATAGGTGAAAAATTAGTCCCTTGGGTGGTTTTAATTTACATTTTTATTATGAATAATGGAGAGCAGTTTTCATATATTTAAGAGCCATTATGTTTTCTTTCTTGTGAATATTTTTGCCTACTTGCTATTAGGTTATAGACCTTTTTCTTAACAATTAATGAGAGTTTTGTATAAAGACAGCCTTTGGTCTATGATAGAAATTAGAAATACCTTTTTGAATTTGTGGTGTGAAATCTTTTTATTTTTGCATGCATTGAACACATTGGTCTTTTCTTCCATGGATTCTGGATGATAAACTTTAATTCACTTTTTTTTCTAAACTCTTAAGATGAGGTGTCACAAAATTAAGGACCTCGTCACTAGATGTCCAAACATCAAAAATCCCAGATTCCCAGAAATAATTAAACCCACTCTTACAAGTACACATCTCTAGTTAATATGTATCTTGCTTTGAACAAAATTTAGATTTAGAAAGCAGATGAGTCAGGGGTAATCCTTCACTTATAAAGGGGCACACAATAGAAAAGCTTCCTTGAACTAATGAGCTGAGATAAGTAATTAACTGTTTAAATGTACAGCTTTCCAGGGGTTGGGTAAGTGGGGGTTCACCTGTATTTGCATCAGCTACAAAAAAGGAAGTCCTACATCCAACAGTGACTGAGCACTGAGTAGTAAGGAATCTGAGCCTGAGAGCAGGGCTGACCTTCCAGCTCTGCCCGTGTGCCCTGGAACAAGTTTCCTCCCATCTCCAGACCTAATTCTTCACTTTAAAAAATGATGATAATAATACATAAGAGGTTGCTATGAGGATTAAGTGGGAAAACTGCTTATGAAGTTCTTAGCACAGGTCTCGAGATACAATGCTCAGTAAATAACACTGCTATTAGATTTAGCTCTCATGCTCTTTCTTACTGCCATTTAAAGAACTCATCTGTCTTTTCATTTAATGAACCCATCTGCTCACAAGGCCTTATTAAATAATGTATATATATTCCTCCATCACTCATCAATCATTTGCTTTATTCAGCTATTCATTAATTGATACATTCACTCAAGCGTTGACAACAGATATTGAGCTGCTAAGACCTGTCATAGTCTTGCACCAGCCCTGAGGACGCGGTGATGTCTACACTCTGGATTTCAGTTGAGGCTCCAAAGGCTTCTCGTGTATTCCACCACACAAGGAGCACCTATTGTATTTACTGTACACAAATGCCCTGCATCCAATGGCTGCTAATTTCACTTCCATAACTAATCTCCTGATTTCCTTTCATTTTATTTGTTCCTTATTCTCTTCTTTTCCCCCCTTCCACTCTCCTCTTTTACCCTCTTTGCCTCGACCCAGAATTCAGGGCTTTACTACCTAGGTAAAAGATAGATGACCACTCAGGTTTTGGAATTATACTAACCTGAGTTGACTCAGCTTCTCTACTAACTTCTCTTAGACAAATCTGACCCTCAGTTTCCTCGCCTGTAAAATGAGGATAGTAAAATTCACTAAATGACTGAAGTAAACAGGGATATCACTCCTTGACTGTGAAAAAAACATTTAATACCAAGGAGACATCATTATCAATTCAAATTACAATTGAGGGCTGTCAGTCGGATGCTGATTGCTGTTTTCATTTGCAGCTCCAATCAGATATTATTTATGTCCTTTAATTTTGTAGTATACTTTAATATAAACTGGATATTAGCATTTACTAAAGAATTAATATTAAATTTGTTAAAAGTGATAAAAGTAAAAAAGTATCCTAAATTTTCAGATATACATGGATTTATTGGTGAAATGATAGGACCTCAAGTATTTGCTTTATAAAAATCAGAGCAAGAGAAGAAGAATAAAAAATATATGGCAAAATGCCCATAAACATTGAATCTCAGGGGCTCATTTTACCATTAGCTCAGGGTGGTTCATCACACTATTCTGTCACTGTTAGTGTGTTTAATAAGTTTTATAATAGAAAAGTTAAATATTTATTTTTGAGGAGCAGGAGTATCATTTTATGGAAGCTCGAGGGAAGGAAACTTACCTGCAAGCAGCATTCCCATTTAGGCGGAGAGCAGGCAGCCCCTGTCCTCAGCCAGGAGGAGAGCCAGCAAAGGTGCCGTGTGGGCAAAGTTATTGGTCACATGGATTGATGCCTACTTTGTCTGCAGAGCCTTTGCCAGGTGCCTTTGGAGAGATGAACTTCACACAGAGGCTCGGGGGACTTAACAGGAGAGAGGAAGCTTGTGGATAACTAACACCCCACCCCCACTTCCTCACCTTCCCCACCCCCTCTCCCACACCAAGGAAGCAGGCACAGGTACCCCAGTAGGGGAACAGGTAGACTTCGGACAAGTTAAACAAGGTATCAAGAGCTTGTGGTCCCCACCCCCCAAGTTCATTGCATTTCTTCTGTCACCTCTATTTCATCCATAGAGAGAAGGCAAGATCACAATAGGCCAACCCCAAGGTATCCCAATCACTCCGTTTTTAAACTCGGGCGTGGTGCCCTTGATCGTAGTTGGTTTATTCCAAATCCCCTCCGTTGCTCACCACCATACACAGGTAATGATTGCCTTCCGGAGTACAAGCAAATACAAATACACGTTCTCCAACTGTGTTTTGAATAGGCTTAAAATGACCTCAAAGCAAATAGAAGATACAGAAAATCTCAATGTTCCAGGTAAAGAGTGAAATAAGTCTGAAAGTTATTCATTAGATGAGCTCTAAAGCCAAGGGAGAGGAAGAGAGAGGAGGAAAAGGTGGTGAGGGGGGGGGGGGGGGGAGAAAAAAAAAAGAAAAAGAAAGAAAGAAAAAAAGGACCACCTTGCAGAGTCCGCCGGAGAAAAAACAAAGAAGCAAAAAGAAAAAAATTAGAAAGAATATGTTAAGAAGAAAGGAAGTAGTCAATTGGGTTACCCATCCTAAAATGTGAATAGATCTGCATAAACCAACCAGGAAAGATGGCCCAAGTTCAGAGTAAAATAAACCTATGGCCCACTTTTGCAAAGATCCAGTTGAAATGTATGCTCGCGGAGTAGAAAGAATCTGGAAGACTTGTAAATAGAACAAACTAGCAGGGGAACCCCTCTGGGCAGCGCGCTGGTTTGTGGCGAGAAGAGGTGCTTTGGACACTTCGATTTTGTTTGCATTTTTTTTTACCACGGGAATGCATTCTCTTTATAAATAAAAAAAGATTTGTAAAAGAAGGGAAACTACTGTTTAAGACCATCTGGATTCAACATTTTTGAGGCTGCTGGTTAAGAGAGCTAGCTTCTTGAACAAAAATTGCACACCTATGGATGAGGACAGTGGGGGGTGGAGAAAGGGCAGAGGGTGGGGTAGGAACCTGGTGGAGGGGAGCAATGGAGGGAAAAAAGAACAATTGTAATAATCTGAATAATAAAGATTTATTGAAAGAAAGAAAGAAGAAAGGAAGGAAGGAAGGAAAGAAGGAAGGAAGGAAGGAAGGAAGGAAGGAAGAAAAAAAAGAAAGACAAAAAAGAGAGAGCTAGCTTCAGAATCTAATAAACATGCATTTAAACCTCCCTCTATTCCACGAACCAATTAACCTCTCTCAGACTCAGTTTCCTCATCTGATTAATGGTGATTATAATGACAATTACCTCAGAGGGTTCTAATAAAGGTTAAAGGAGGTTATGCAAATAAAGCACTTAGTAAGGTGACTGTCTTACTGAAAAGTCTCAATGAATATTAATCAGCCTTGACCTGACCTGTGTGGCTCGGTTGGTTGGGCATCGTCCTGTGCACAGAAAGGTTGCCAGTTCTATACCAGTTCTATGCCTGGGTTGTGGGCTATGGGCTGCAGGTTTGATCCCCTGTAGGGGACTTGCAAGAGGCCCCTGATCAATATTTCATTCTTGCATAGATTCTCTCTCCCTCTTCTTTTCTGCCTCTTTAAATATCAATTAATATATATATATATATATATATATATATATATATATATATATATATATTAGTTACTACTAGATCAAAACCAGGTACCAGAGAGGTGTATTATTTTGGTCCCTCTAGAAATGCCGTCACTTATTCTGTGTCAAGCTTTGGGCCTCACTGAGGGTCGTTATGAGAAATGATGGTGTGAAGCCTGCCACCGTTATCTCTGCCAGGATCCCAGCGCAGAGAACCACCCGCTGTGCCAGGGGCCTTGGAGAGCACCTGCGTCTTCCAGAGAGAGTATGTAAGAGGGTCCTCCGCAGAATTTCCGTGTGTTTTTATACTTCTTCTCATTCTTCTCCACTTCTATTTTTGTGTGTTACAATGCACGCGATCTATTGTATATTTCATTAGTGCGAATGTGCAGTTTATAAACAAATATACCTATATTGGGGAGTTTAACAGTTTTCACCCATGGAATATTAACCAGGGGAGTTTGGAAAACAGTGTCTTGTCTAATGATTTAAGATTTAAGGTCACAAAACCTGCAAGCAATAGGTTTATTGTTGCTAATGAATACAATCACTTCCTGTCATGGAATGCCTTTCCTTCTTGGACTTGGCTGCTAGGAAACTCAGAGCCGCATTCAGAGCCCAGCTCTCTGTGCGGAATGCCCATGGCTGACCTCCTGAGGGCTACGGTTAGGAGCGCGGCTTCTGTAACCACACTGCCTGTGCTCAAATCCAAGCTAGTAAGTGTGAAAGTGTGAAACTCTGTGCTTCAGTTTCCTTAAATGTAAAATGATAAGTTTCCAAAATTTTTATTTATTGATTTTTAGAGAGAGGAAGGGTGAGAGACAAACCGACATTGATTTGCTGTTCCCCTTATTTATGTATTCATTGGTTAATTCTTTTGTTGTTGTTTTTTGTTGTTAATCCCACCCTAGAATATTTTTTTCCATTAATTTTTAGGGAGAGTGGAAGAGCCGGGGAGAGACAGAGAGAGAAATATCGATGTGAGAGAGACACATTGATTGATTGCCTCCCACACTCGCCCAACCAGGGCCAGGGATTGAACGTGCAACGGAGGTATGTGCCCTTGACCAGAATTGAACCCGAGACCCTTCAGTCCACTGACCCTCTAATTACTGAACCAAACCAGCTAGGTTCATTGGTTGATTCTTGTATGTGCCGTGACTGGGGATTGAACCCACAACCTTGGTATATCAGGTTGGTACTTTAACCAACTAAGTTATTCTATTTGGCCAGGACTGAAATGATCATTTTAATAGCAATTAACTCACAGGATGATTATCCTATATAATAAAAGCCCAGTGACCAAATGGCAGAACAACCGAACGACCAGATCAACTGCGGCTCCTCACCCTGGCCGGCCACACCCCTGATCAGCCCCCATCGAAGCAGGCTGACTGGACCCCACCAGTGCACAAATTCATGCACCATGCCTCTAGTAAAGATATAAATGAGATGATGCAGGTAAGTATATAATTAAGCAATCAAATATTATTTATGTTGTTATTAGTATTAGGTCTCATTCTATGATTTCCTTACCCTTCAGCCTCATCTCTGCTATCCTATGTATTTTAGTGAGGTGCTTCAAATCCTTTTTTTGAAGGAATATAAGCAAAGAACTGTATATATATTTATTTACTATGCCAGGCACTGTGTGAGGTGCTTGAATAATACAAATATATATATATATATATATATATATATATATATATATATATATATATATATGTATTATATATATATATATATATATATATATATATATATATATATATATATATATATAATTTCTGCCTTTAAGGAAATGCTCACACAATAGCCATAACCCAAGGACATAACATGGGAAGCCATGCAATAGAGGTGTCCAAGTATCATGCTCAGCTGAGATCCAGTAAGGCTTCCTGGAGAAGGTGTCATGGAAGCCATGCTGCCCAGGAGACAAAGGTGATGGAGCAGGGATTCCAGGTGGTGAGAGCAATGGATGATCCAAGACAGACTCTCCAGGACTGATGTGCTACCTACACTGCAGGGTACAGTGAGTACTCAATAAATCCCTTTTTTTATTTGATTCAAGTGATGAGAAGAGGGGTAGGAATGCCCAAGGACACATTCCTTTTTTAAAGAGAAGTGAACAAAAGAAAAACAGAATCAAATCCTCTGAAGTGGGAAGATAAACGTGTCTCTGAGCCAGGAAATACCAGTGTGAAAACCTGTAAGCAGAGGTTGCTTTGAGGAAAGAGGGAAAGGTAGAGATGGGAGGGGTCCTCTGCCCTGGTCTCTGCAGCACAGAGCACAGGCCCAAAGTCCCTAGCATTTCCTCTCGGGCTCAGCGATGAAACTTTCCTTCTCTTTCATGGTTGGCGTCAACTTCAGGCCTTCCAGAACCTCATTTGGGCACAATCTTTGAAGATGTCCTATCATCTCTAAGCGGAGAGATCCCAGATAACTTCAGCTGAGCATTCTCTTCCTTTGGTGGTCTACAGAGTGAGTCTGAACAGGAGGGCCTAACGAACAGTTACCTTCCTGCCCCAAATGTCCCTAAGAAGTGACGGTGTGGTAAGCAGAGTGTGGAATTTGGAGTCGGGCAGAACTAGCTTTTATTTTTATTTACTTTTAAATATTTTTATTGATTTCAGAGAGAAAGGGAGAAGGAGTAGAAACATCAATGATGAGAGAGAGAGAATCACCAGCCGGCGCCTCCTGCAAGCCCTACTCTGAGGACTGAACCTGCAACCTGGGCATGTGCCCCAACCGGGAATAGAACTGTGACCTCCTGGTTCATAAGTCGACACTAGACCACTGAGCCACGCAGCCGGGCCAGAACTAGCTATTAATTCTTGTTTCTGACAAAAATTCAAACCCAGGCGAGCCCCAGATTCCTCATCTATAAAATGGAATATCAAAGGCTTGTTAGGGAGGATGACAGGGCACCAGGTAAATGTGCCCGGTGGTGTTCAGCAGACACTAAGACCATCTCTGAGCTCATCCACTCAGAAATGAATAAGCTGCCCTCACTGGGTTGGCTCAGTGAGTAAAGTGTCGGCCTGAGGACTGAAGTGTCCCAGGTTCGATTCCAATCAAGGGCATGTACCTTGGTTGTGGGCACATGCCCAGTAGGGAGCATACAGCAGGCAGCTGATGGATGCTTCTCTCTCATCGATGTTTCTAACTCTCTCTCCCTCTCCCTTTTTTCTCTGTAAAAGATGAATAAAATATATGTTTAAAAAAAGAAATGAATAATCTACTGCTATTGAGTGGCCTCTGCCGCGGCAGGACTGTGCAAAGGGCTTTGTTTGCGTCCCCGGTTTCCTAACACAGTGGTGGCCCCGAGTCTCTCAGAACTCAGCAGCAACACCCACTCTTTACGTTCTGCCCTTGAAAACTTGACCTCCTACAGCCAAGAGGTCAAGACTTCTAGAACATCTCAGAAACTTTAGTATCACTCAGGGCTATATGTCAACTACCTCAGTGCTCACAGATGAGTAATTTCAGAGCTTTCTTCTCCCAAAAGAGCAGGGCAGATAATATAAGTGTAGATTTCTTTTTTAAAATATGTTTGTATTGATTGCAGAGAGGGAAGAAGAGGGAGAGAGAGACAGAAACATCAGTGATGAGAAAGAATCATTGGCTATCTCCCGCACAGCCCCCCCACTGGGGAGAGAGCCCGCAACCCAGGCATGTGCCCTGACTGGAAATCAAACCGTGACCTCCTGGTTCCTAGGTTTAATGCTCAACCACTGAGCCACGCCAGCCAGGCAGATTTCATATAAAGAGTTTACAACCTCATTTTCCTTTCAGAATCAATCTTTCCTTCCTTCTGGTTCTTTAAGGTATATTTCTCAGGTTGGCTGCTCACCAGGCCCTCCTCCCATCCCCCCCTAACTCCCACTATTGTGTGCCCATGGGCTATGCATATATGCATAGAAGTCCATTGGTTAATCTCTTCCTGCTTCCCTGCCCCCCCCCCCTTCCCTCTGAAATAGATCAGTTCATTCCATGCTTCAATGTCTCTGGATCTTTTCCGTTCATCAGTTTATTTTGTTCATTAGATTCCACATATAAGTGAGATCATGTGATACTTGTCTTTCTCTGACTGGCTTATTTCTCTTAGCATGATACTCTCCAGGTCCCTTCATGCTACCTCAAAGGGTAAGAGATCCTTCTTTTTTACAGCTGCAAAAATGACATGACATTTATATATTGTTATGCTATTTGCTTCTTTTCACACAATAATGTGTCATGGATCTCTTCCCTTGTCAATACATACAAAATTACCCCGCATCTTTTGGCGGCTGCAGGATATTTTCCTGCAGGGATATTCAATAACGTAAGCAACCCCTGCAGCTGGACATTTAGACTGTGCCCAGCTTTTCAGTATTACAGGCAACGTGTAGGAGGCATGTTTGCATACATGAAAACATTTCTGCAAGATTCACCAAGTGGGGTTGCTTAGTCAAAGAACATAATGTGTAGGCAAGCATTTACACACTCCAGTCTTTATTTCTGTGTCTTGGCAAATGAACAGAGGAAGCGCGTTGTATTGCCATTTGCTGGGCGCTTGCATGGAATTCTTGCGGCCAAAGTGGGACGGGACCCACTGGGCCCTTTAGGTCAAGGGCTGGCTGGGCTGACTGGGACTATGGCCTTCTCCGTGGTCATATCTGGACTTTCTATCTAACTCTGGAGGTGGCCAGGGTTCAGTTTTTCTCCTTCTCCACAGGATGCCTTTGGTTGTATTGGCCCCAAACCTGGCAAGTTGGGAGCGCTTTGGGAGGCCAATGCAGACAGAGGAGGCGCACCACCGTCAGAATCAGCCGGTACGTACTCTCCTTTGGTTTGAAGTTCCGCACCGTCCACAGGGACCGGGCCTGCAGGGCTGGAGGAGGGTCTGGGAGCAGCAATTCTGAGCCAGGCCCGGATCTGGCCAGAGCTTCTCCCAGGAATCACTGTCCCTTTCCCCGGGCTGCCCTGCTGAATTAGTATTTGAAACCAAATGTAGGTTTCCGCTCCAGGCCGCCTAGGAGGGCACCGGGAGCCCTGGCTGGCCCAGCCCCGAGGAAGATCGGAAAGGTCGGGATGATGATGGCCTGTCCGATTTTGGAGCTGGTTGGTAAACAAGTAAACCGCAGGGACTGGGTTATTGTGCAAGAGTTTGAGGAAGGATACTGAAACCGGTTTGGCTCAGTGGATAGAGCATCGGCCTGCGGACTGAAGGCTCCCAGGTTCGATTCTGGTCAAGGGCATGTACCTTGGTTGCTGGCACATCCCCAGTGGGGGGGGGGGGGGGGGTGCAGGAAGCAGCTGGTTGATGATTCTCTCTCAACAATGTTTCTGACTCTCTATCCCTCTCTCTTCCTCTCTGTGAGAAATCAATAGAGTTTGAGGAAGAAGTTGCCCAGTCAGTCCTCAGACTCTCACTCAAAGTGGGGTTGAGGGGTGTGTGGGGAGACCTGGGTTCACATCCTGGCACTGCTGCTGACAGCCGATTGCCAGCTGACTGTGTGGAGGCTTGGGGTGAGCCTCTCCCCTCTGAGCCTCCTTCTTCGTGGGGATGAGGGGGCTCATGCTTATTTCACCTGGGGTTGTTGTGAGAATGAAACGGAGAACAGACGCAAAGGCATCTAGCCCTGTCCCCCAAAGGCACTCAGTGCTCCATCAATAGGAGCTGCCTTTGTCAATGGTTAGGGAGCCACTCAAGAAGGATAGGGACCAGCTTCCTACCTGGCCGCCGCCGTGTGGGGCCTGGAATCAGAATCACAAAGGACAGGGAAGCAACTTCCCATGGCGGCTGCTGGGGCAGGAGGCCTGTGCCTCTGGTATCTCTGCAGCCCGGCTATCCATTTCCTGGGCCACTACCTCGACTTCCAGGGAACTAGTAGGGGCCTGGCCTTGGCCATGAGGGGGAGAGTGCAGGGGGAGGGGTGCTGTAAGAAATGTAAATGGTGTGGCGTGGAGCTCGGCTCCAGCTGTCTGGCGCTTCCCCGAGCTGGCCGGAGTTGGAGGAAGGAGCCCCAGTGCCCGGGCGCCTTTTGTCCGGTGCTGAGCTTTGTGAAAGGTGGGGGAAGGGGCAGGAATCTGTGGAACTTGTCCTTTCAAGGGAGCCCCTGCTGCCAGCAGGTGTGAGAATGTGGGGGGAGAGTTGCGGACTTCGGCCCGGAGAGTTTAGAAATGGGAATTGCAACTCAGCGTGCAGTTCTGTTTGACAAACAAATTCCTTCGGTCCCAGCCTGTAAAGCTGTGAACTCCCAGGGCAGCCAGACCCCATTCTGCTTAGGATGTGGCCATGAACTGGTTCCCCACCCCTCGCACGTCCCCCCCTCCCCCCCATCCCAGTGGCCTTCCTAATCCCCATCTCTGCCAAAGCACTCTGCTTCCCCAGGCCTTCTGCCAAGGTTGCTTGTGTTTCAGAGGTTTTTGCTTGCTCTTTGGCTGCTTGGGGGCCTTCCAGGGCCTTCTCCAACGCATCGTCTTAAGCATTAGATGTTACTTGGACTGAAGTTCTAGAAAAAAACCATGTGGGGAGAGGAAGGACTTGGAACCACGCAAACCCTGGTCCCAACCATGATCTGCTCTTCCCAGCTGAGTGAATTCCAAGCAAATCACTAAATTTTCTGAGCCACAGTTTCTTTCGGTAAAATGGGAATACTACTTTTTCCTACTTCTCAAGTTTTGTACAGGTGAAATGCTGAATTAATGTTTAGAAAGCTCTTAGCACAATGCGCAGCACAAAATAGGTGCGCAGTGAATCTTTGGTTATTCCCCTTAACGGGCAGAGGGGAATAAGGCAGAAATTCCCAGCAGGGTGTGGTTCAATCTGCATTGCAGATTAATCCCTGTTGCTAGATTAATCTGTTTCTTATCTGTTCATTGGCCATTAGTATTTCTTTTGCAATTCATCTGTTCATAACTGTCATCCATTTTTCTTTTAGTTTATTTTGTGTGTGTTTTATGTTTTTGGTCTAATGACTGGCAGGACATCTTTATACATTCTAGAATTTTTTTTTTCTATATAATTTGCAAATATTTTTTATATTTATTGATTTTTTTTTTTACACAGAGGAAGGGAAAGGGATAGAGAGCTAGAAACATTGATCAGCGGCCTCCTGCACACTCCCCACTGGGTATGTGCCCGCAACCAAGGCACGTGCCCTTGATCGGAATTGAACCTGGGACTCTTGAGTCTGCAGGCCGATGCTCTATCCACTGAGCCAAACTGATTAGGGCACAATTTGCAAATATTTTGTCTTGGTCTGTGTCTTGCTTTTGCCTTTCGGTGTTCAATGTCTCTCTCTTCCTACACAGTGTAGGCCCAGACCTGCCCCGAGGGGCTGGTGCTGTACAGGCTGACGCACTGGGAGGTTATGGGGGCCTCACTTTCCCCTTGACCAGTGCACACCCAGGGCTTTCTCGGGGCCTCCGCTGTTCTCTAAAGCAGTGTTTTTCAACCTTTTTTGGGCAAAGGCACACTTGTTTCATGAAAAAAATCACGAGGCACACCACCATTAGAAAATGTTAAAAAATTTAACTCTGTGCCTATATTGACTATATATAAAGTAATTCTCTTGAATAGGAATCAAATAAACACAAAGAAAGTATTTTATAATTACTTTATTATGAAATATTAAGTAAACAAAATAGTGAAAAATTATAAAATTCTTGTCTTGTCTGCACCTACGGCACACCAGGCAACATCAGTGTGCCGCGGAACAGCGGTTGAAAAACGCTGCTCTAAAGAGAACGAAAACCGGCAGCTGATCCTGTTTGACTAGATGCTAGAATACCCCAAAATGCACACTTACACACCCTACTGGTTTCTGCAAGAATCACATCCTTTTTTTTATTTTTTATTTTTACTGGTTTGCTGCTTTGGGAAAACTGCAAGATCTGACTGAGAAATTAGCGGCTGAATGAGAATTTGCATGTCCTCCGTGAACCTTCTCTTTGGGACCCAGGATGAGTTCATGCTCTTTCTACCCCACCATCCCAGCCAGCTGCCCAGACTCACATTAACTGGCCATTTCAGTTAGGCATTTCTGAGAAGCTGTACATAAATCTAATTTGATGGATTGTATTTTCATGCTCTAGGAGAAAAATACATGTTATGAATTTTACTACTTACCATGTGCCATTTGATGGTGAAGCACTTTACATGAAGATCTTATTTAATCATCATGACAATCAGCAAGCTCACATTTCTCCATTTTATAGATAAGGAGACTGAAGCTCCAGGAGTTACGATGCAGCTTGGCCAAGGCCACCCAGCTGGAAGGTTGACAGATTGAGCAAATAAACATACAGCACCCCAGTTAAGTTTGAATTTTATATAAACATGCTATACTAAAAAATTACTGTCTCAAATATTGCATGCAGTATTTTTTTACAATTGCGTTTTTTTTTTTATTATTATTGATTTCAGAGAGAGGCATGCAGAGAGAGAGAGAGATAGAAACAGCAATGATGAGAGAGAATCGCTGATAGGCTGCCTCCTGCACACCCCCTAAAAGGGATCGAGCCCAAAACTCCAGCATATGCCATAACCAAGAATCAAACCATTCCCTGACCAGGAATCGAACCATGACCGACTGGTTCATAAGTTGGTGTTCAACCACTGGGCCGCACTGCCCAGACTGCACGCAGTATTTTATCTGGCAACCCCATCCAGGTGTTAAGTGAGGAATATGGACTAGAATCCAAGTGTTCTGATTCCCTGGCCTTCCAATGGGGACCATGGAGTACTTTCATGGAATTCTTTGGAAAGAGAATCAATTTTTTTAAATTAAATATATATTTTATTGATTTCTTACAGAGAGGAAGAGAGAGGGATAGAGAGTTAGAAACATCGATCAGCTGCCTCCTGCACACCCCCTACTGGGGATGTGCCTGCAACCAAGGTCCATGCCCTTGACCGGAATCGAAACTGGAACCTTTCAGCTCTATCCACTGAGCCAAACCGGCTTTGGCAAGAATAAATTTATTGTACTAACACTTAGATTTCTGGGACTGGAGGCTCCTTAACAAACGTCCTCACCTTCTAACTCCCATTCCTCAGGGATTCCTTTGCATTCTGAATTTTGAGAGCAATTTTGTATGTATCCAGCTTGTAAATTTAGATAACCGTAAATTTAGCTGTCTGGTGGCTTCCAATATTTCTAGTTAGGGAAATTTTTGGTCGAGGGAAATTTTTCGTTAGATGACAAGAGTGGTCGAGGCCTTTACATTCACTCAATTATCCACCCACTTAACTCCTTGACAAATGTTTATTGTTTGAGTACCTGTCCCGCTGACCAGCCAGGAATAGAAAGATGAATGAGATTTATCTCTTGCCCGGGAGGAACAACCACTCCATTGCAGGAGACTGACAAGTACAGACACAGACGTGTTACCAGGGGTGGTGGGTTGGACAGCAGTGTAATAGGGACCTGCAGCTGGTCCTGATTGGCCAGATCCTGGTTTTGCTCTGAACACAGAGGATTAAGAGTGGGAGCAGTCAGATACAAATTCTAGGAGATTAGCCTGGCTGGCGTGGCTCAGTGACCTATGAAGCAGGAGGTCATGGTTAGATTCCCGGTCAGGGCAGATGCCCAGGTTGTGACTCTTCCTCTCTGAAATCAGTAAAAAAAAAAAAAATATATATATATATATATATATATATATATATATATATATTTCTAGATTAGCTTTAGTTGAGTCTTAGAGGGTCTGTGAAGGGAGAGACAAATGATAATGATATAAATTTAACTGGTGGTTTCAATTTGCAATGAGATAAATTCCGATGAAGAAGAAAGTGAGAACATAGGCTCCAGAGTCAGACATCCGGGTTACATCCAAGTTCCCCCACTTCCTAGTCATATAAGTATGGCCATATAACCAACTGAACCTCTCCATGCCTCAATTTTGTCTTCTGTGAAGTGGGAATAACTGTGATCTACCTCATTGGTTTGGTATACAGGTTAAATTAAATAATCCGTAAAAATGGCTAACGCAGCTCCTGAGACATAGCAAGTATGCAATGGAGGCACCTCAACTACTTCCCCTTCTCTAATAGATCTTCCCTTCAGTCTAAAAATGTGTTGTAATATCTTTCCATCCTGGTCCCCATAGCCTTCTCTAACTCCTGGAAGATTCTGTTCCCCTTTTATGGCACAACTCTTTGAGAGAATTGCCTGTAGCCCTTATTTTCACTTCCTCGCTTCTTTCTCTCTCCTGAACCCACTTAAGGAACCTGCTCTGTACAAAGAAATTTCAGCAGTCAATTCTCAGTCTCATCTGCAAACCCTCAGACTGCAGAGGGCTATCCATTGCATTATTGCCATGAGAGCTATCCTGTGCATGAGCGATTCAACACCGTCGATCGATCTGGCCATGTTTCTTTCTTTAAAAAAATATATATATATTTTATCGATTTTTTACCGAGAGGAAGAGAGAGGAGAGAGAGAAAGCTAGAAACATCGATGAGAGAGAGACATCGACCAGCTGCCTCTTGCACATCCCACATTGGGGATGTCCCCACAACCAGTGCACATGCCCTTGACCGGAATCAAACCTGGGACCCTTCAGTCCACAGACCGACACTCTATCCACTGAGCCAAACTGGTTTTGGCTGGCATGTTTCTTGAAGTGCTTGCTTGCTTTCCTTGCTTCCCTTGTGGGCGAAGACCCACATTCACCTCCTGGGTCTTCTCCTCCTTCCCTGCTGCTCCTTCATCATCTCCTTTGCTGGCTCTTTCTCCTCTTCTCCTGGTCTTTCCACTAGATATTGAAGTCCCATAGTACTCAGTCCTCGTTGTTTCTCTCTCTTCATTCATTCCTCAGGTGATCTCTTGCACTCTCCTGATTTAAAACCCCACCTTCATTGTGATTCCCACATTTACAACTCTAGCTCAGACATCTCCCCTGAACTCCAGACACAAACAGCCAATTGCCCATGTAACTTCACCATCAGATATCCAATGGGCATCTCAAATGTAACTTTGACTTACCCCCTAACCCCACCCAGAATCCGTTCTTCCCTCAGAGTTCCTCATCTCAATGAACAGTAGCATTATTCACTCTGTTGTCAGCCCCAAACCCTAAGAATCACTCTTTTAAAAAAATACATGTTTTATTGATTTTTTTATGGAGAGGAAGGGAGAGGGATAGACAGCTAGAAATATTGATGAGAGAGAAACATTGATCAGTTGCCTCCTGCACACCCCCTATAGGAATGTGCCCACAAGCAAGATATATGCCCTTGATAGGAATCAAACCTGGGACCCTTCAGTCCGAAGGCTGACGCTTATCCACTGAGCCAAACCAGTTTCGGCTAGAATTACTCTTGATTCCTCTTTCACAAACTCAAATCCTGTTGGCTCTAGTTTTAAAATATATCCCAAATCTAATAATTTCCACTTCCTTTAAAGCAAGTTTTCTTAGCTTCAGCACTTTGGATATTTTGAACCAGGTAATTCTTTGTTGTGAGGTCTGTCCTGTGCACTGTTGTAGGATGCTTAGCAACATCCTGTCTCGGGGGGGCAATGGTAAAATATGTACACAGATAATAATTTAAAAATTAAAAAAAAAACCATCCTGGTCTCTACCCCCTAGATGCTAGTAGTATCCATCAGTTGTAACAGCCAAAAACGTACCCAGATATTTGCCAAATGTCCCTGAATGGGTTGGGGGAGGGGGAGCGGAGAAGAAGGTATGGGCATAAGCACCCAGGCTGTGAACAACTTCTCTACAGCTACCATGCCATCACTCAGCAATTATCATCTATTACCTGAAATACCAGAATAGCCTCCTAATTGGTTTCCCTACCTCCATTCTAGCTCTTCTTCTCCACACAGCAGCAACCAGAGTAACCGTTTAAAGTCACAAACCAAATCTTGCCAAATTTTTTTCTTGTCACTTTTGTTTTTAACCCAATACCCTTGTGAAGGTGTGCAAGACCCTGCATTATCTGGCGCTTGCTCATTTCCATCCCTTCTCCCTGATCATTGCACTCCAGTCAAACTGATTTTTTTTTTTTGCTGTTCCTCAAACATGTTAAGAACATTCCCTCCTGGGGCACTTGCACTTGCTGTTCCATTTATTTAGAACTAGAGGCCCAATACATGAAGATTCATGTAAGAAGGGGCCTTCCTTCCCCTGGCTGCCAGCACCACCTTCACTCCAGCCAGAGCCGCGTTTTTGCTCCAGCCCAGAGCCGTCTTTCTGCCTTTCCACGCTGCCCAGAGGCCCAGAGGGGCTGGGGAGGTGCAGAATGCCTGTGTCATCGCCATGGTGATGACGGAAGCATTCCACCCCACTCCTAGTGCTTGGTGCCTGCATATGCAAATTAACCCGCCATCTTTGTTGGATTAATTTCCATACTCACTCCTGATTGGCCGGTGGGTGTCACAAAGGTACAGTCCATTTGCATCTCACTCTTTTATTAGTGTAGATGCTATTCTTCAGAATCCCATAATTCCTTCCCTCCCTTCACCCAGGTTTTCTGTTTAAACTTCCTCAGAGAGGCTTTTCCTGGGTACCCTATCACAAGGAGCGCTGGCACCCATCCCTCTCTCTACATCCTGTGTGGTGGACATGGAGATATACAACCCAGATCCCCCTTTTTAATGAAGGACTTCGTGCCCAGCTTCTGGGACACAGATGTGATCCAAGAGCATTCTCTATCAACATTGAGTGTGCACGCCAGAGGACGCAGCCTGTAATGCCCTCTATAACATTTTCTGGCACTAGGACATATTTAATATCATTTTACCTGTTAATTGTATGTATTATCTGCTTAAGGTCTGTGGGGATAGGGACTTTGTTTTGAAACTACTGTATCTCTAGCACCACTGCCTGGCATATACAGAGCAGATGCTCAGTAAACACCTATTGAATGTTGAATGAATTCTTGTTGCCACCATGGGCAGCTCTTCACAACTGTGCGTGTTGGGAAAAGTATCCCTAGAATGTGGCAGCCAGGGAGGATCCAAGCCAGAGTCTGCTCTGCCAGATCCCTTTTGTCCTATTGATTTTAGGGGCCCTGCAAGAAATTGTTTACCAAATGTTTACCTTCCTCTTTTACCTATGATTAGTGCAAAATGAGATGTATACCTATTTTTCCTCACTGTCTTTGGAATGTCCATGCTTATGTGAATTACCCCTCTATTTATATAAAAGGTTAATATGCAAAGTGTCGCCGAGACCGGTTTGGCTCAATGGATAGAGCGTCGGCTTGGGGACTGAAAGGTCCCAGGTTCGATTCCGGTCAAGGGCATGTACCTTGGTTGCGGGCATATCCCCAGTAGGGGGTGTGCAAGAGGCAGCTGATCGATGACTCTCTCTCATCGATGTTTCTAACTCTCTATCTCTCTCACTTCCTCTCTGAACAAAATCAATAAAATATATTTTAAAAAATATATGAAAAAAAAAATATGCAAAGTGTCCCCTCAGGATTTCGACCAGGAGTTCGAATGCTCACTATGATGTGCGCTGACCACCAGGAGGTGGCATGGAATGAAGGAAGGCCCTGGCCGGCAGCTGGAAACCCCGGATCTGCCCTGATCACTGGCCAGGCCTCGGGACCCTACCTGTGCACACATTTCATGCACCAGGCCTCTAGTGTGTACATATTAAATTTTGATTTTTCTCCTTTAATGTATCTTGTACGTATTCCTGCTGTATGTCACTTAAATTATTCAACCAGACAGAGAAATTAAAGGGGTGAGGGGAGTCAGAAGAAGTAACGGGGTGAGGGGCACATTTTCCAGGCCCAGACACTACTCTAAGATTACTCTTCTCCAGGGTGTCCTTGAGTGATTTCTAATATAAAGCCTCCAATTTTTAATAAGCATGTAGCTCAGGGGCACCATCTTTCCAAAGGATTGACTTCTGGAGTGGGAACAAGCCCAGATGGTTTCAGACTTGACAGCAGGCATCTGTGCAGCTAACAACTTGCTTCCTCCTGCTCTGTCCTCCTTGTTGGGTCCACACTGAAAGAAAGGAGCCAGGCCAGGAGACGTCGTGAGAGTTTAAGAAATTCTATTTCATTCTCTCACAGCGGGCTGAGACCAGTGTGCCGGTGTCAGCCCTGAGGGATAGTTAGGTTCTCTTATACAGAGTAGAAGTATGCAATAGAAGGTCAGGATGTAGGTGCACCAGTAGGTCAAGCAGAGGGGAGGGCAGGAATTGGCTAGTGGAGTCAGGGAAGAGAATGCAGAAGTTGGCTAAGAGAAGGGCATTTCATCTTATCTCGCTTCTGCAGGCGCCAGCCGTCTGCTCCAAGCTATGGGAAAAGGCTTATAACAACATATATTTCAACAAACATGTCCAAGCCGGAGAGATTAAGGTAGTTCATCCTTTAGTCTGGAAACACATTTTACATGCTGGTCTCACATGTGGAAGCTGCCACCATGGTCTTTGAACCAGTGATAATGCAGGTGTTTAGACCTGGTCAGCTCAGAGGATACATTTCAGATTAAGTGGTTATTGTTGAGCATTTTTGTAGCAAAGTGACTCTTATCTTAATCCTAGCCTGCATTTTTCTTTTGGCCTACAGGCCAATAGCTTCTGTTATAGATATGTTCGTTAGAAGAATTCTACTTGAGGCTTGAGGTTTTGTAAGAACAGCCCCTTGTCAGAAAGGGGCTCTCCAGAAGAGGTGGGGAAATATGTACAAAATAATGACTGTTTGTCAAAAATTTTCAAGATCCTCAAGACTGGACCCAGATCAGCAGGTCTATGGACTGGGAATGAGATTTAGAGATTCTGCATGCTCGTCCTTGTTGGTACCTAAATGTCTGCATTCATCACTGACCTCTTGCCCCACTCATTGTCCCTTCCCCTGACATAAAAGAAGCCTGAATTCTGGGCTCTCGTAAGATTGATTGGAAGAAGCCCTAAGGCCCCACATGTTCTCCAATGAACTCCGACAGTTTTTTATTTGTTTGTTTGTTTTAATCCTCACCCAAGGATATTTTTTCCATTGATTGTTTTAGAGAGAGTGGAAGATAGAGGGAAAGTCAGAGAAAAATATTGATGTGAGAGAAACAAATCAATTGGTTGCCTCCTGCATGACTCCCCACCAGGGTCAGAGCTAGGGAGGAGCCTGCAACCAAGGTACATGCCCTTGACTGAAATCGAACCCAAGACCCTTCAGTTCGCAGGCCGATGTTCTATCCACTGAGCCAAACTGTCTAGGGCTGAACTCTGACAGTTTGAATATTGACCTTTGATGTGTTGGACACATAGACTTTGAATTGGTAACATTTTTACACAGTTTCATCTTTTTTGGGAATTTCTCATGATAGCCATAAACTGTGGTGCCATCCTAATTTTATATACTGGGAACGGGGAGGTAGGGAAAGGTGTCAAGGGAGTATCTTCATTCATTTCCAAAAGGTAATGAACACCATCTGTATGCCAGGAACTAGGAATCCAGCCCTGGGTGGTAGGCTCAATTCCCAGTAGGGGGCATGCAGGAGGCATCTGAGCCATCATTGTTTCTCTCTCTTCCCCTTCCTCTCTCTAAAAATTAATAAAAACATATTTTTAACAAAATAAAATTTGGTAGTTATTACCAAGTGAATTTCCTTTTTTTTTTTTTTTTTTTTTTTTTCCCCCTCCCTTAACCAATTTGTCTATATATGAGAGTGAGGATGTAGCCCAGAAGTCCAGTATCTGGAAAAGGGGAAGCTTAGTCCTAGTAGAAAACAGTATGAGCAGAGACAATAGACTGTGTGTTTCTTGAGAATAAGGATTGTTTAGCTCCACATGCAGCTCTTTGGCCCCTTGAGTGTGGCTCTTCCACAAAATACTACGGCCTAGGCGAGTCCATTTTGAAGAAGTGGCATTAGGAGAAGTTTAAGTTTAAAAAATTTGGCTCTCCAAAGAAATGTCAATCGTTGTACTGTTGATATTTGTCTCTGTTAACTAATGAGTTTGCCGACTACTGGTCTAGCTCATATTTGTTCAACAAATATTTATTGTGCCCTTACTAAGTGCTTCTGGACAATGGACATACAGTGGCAGTGAACATAATGGGCATGGCATTTAAAAAACATATATATTTTTATTGATTTCAAAGAGGAAGGGAGAGAGAGAGATAGAAACATCAGTGATGAGAGTGAATCATTTATCAGCTACCACCTGCACACCCCACACGTGGGATCGAGCCTGCAACCTGGGTATATAACCTGAGTGGGAATTGAACCATGACCTCTTGGTCCATAGGTGATATTCAACCACTGAGCAACACCAGCCAGGATTGGCATTATTGAAGTAAACCCCCAAAATGAAACTATAATAACAAGCTATAATAAGAGCTTTCAGGAGAAAAGTGGGGTGCTATGGGAAGGAATAATACAGTTCTTCATAAAAATTGGAGTGGTAGGTAGAGCCAGGGCACTAGAGCCTTTTGAACCACTGAAGGTTTTTAAGGGAGATGTTAATCTGGTTTACATTTTTGCAGATCTTCCTGGCTGGGAGGAACTGGGTTAGAGAAGGAGCAAGAATGCAAATGTGAAAACCAGTTAGGAGGTTTTTGCAAGACAGGAGAGAGATCATGGTGGTTGGTCTAAAGTGGCAGAGGAAGAATCTATGGATTAAAAAAAATCCCAAGCCCTAGCTGGTTTGGCTCAGTGGATAGTTTCAGACTGCAGACTGAAAGTTCGATTCCGGCCAAGGGCATATGCCCAGGATTGCCAGCTAGATCCCCAGTAGGGGGCATGCAGAAGGCAGCCAATCAATGATTCTCTTTCATCATTGATGTTTCTATCTCTCCCCTCTCCCTTCCTCTCTGAAATATATATATATATCTCAAAAGATGTATTGCTCAACTGCAATCTGTGGACCTTGTTTGAAGCCTGATTTTATTTTTTATTGTAAAAAAAATGATCATGAGACAATTATAAATTTGAACACAGGCTATTTGATATTAAGGAGTTAAAAAGTTTTTTGTTTTTGTATATTTTTTGGTTATTTATTTACTTTTTGTTTTGTTTTTCTTTTTTTCTTTTGTCTTTCTTTAATTTTTATTAGTGTGTGTGTGTGTACATTGGAGCCACTGAGCAACACCCGGGGCCAATGCAAATGTCAGACAGGCTTCCTCCTCAAGTGGGGCTTATGTTGAGAGGCCCCTCTTTAGAAATGGCTGCTAGGCTCTGCTTTTTCTGGTGGTGGTGGTGGTGGT
This sequence comes from Pipistrellus kuhlii, assembly GCF_014108245.1. NCBI lineage: Eukaryota > Metazoa > Chordata > Mammalia > Chiroptera > Vespertilionidae > Pipistrellus > Pipistrellus kuhlii. Next base: position 12,270,870 of record NW_023425404.1, read on the forward strand.
GATGGTGTGTGTGTTTAATTTTTGAGCGCAACAGCCACTAGGAGCCCTATAAACTATGAGAATTTGGGATCTTCATTTGCATGAGAATGGAAGATGGGGCAGGTATTTTCTTTCTTGGGGGTGGACACTAGGTACAGGAATACAACAGCAATGAGCAAGCCATAGTCAAACTTCACTCATGAAGATTATTCTTATAGAGGAAGACAAACAATATGCAAGGAAACAAGATAATTTCAATGATAAATATTGTGAAGAAAATAAAAATGTATTGTAACAAATAGGGAATGATGGAGCTGGCCAACATGTTCTAAGTAGGGTGAGCGATGACTATTGCACTAATGAGAGAGCCAGTCATGAAAAAGTTCAGGCGTGGGGGAAAGAGTGATCCAGGGCGAGACAACTATAATTGCAAGACCCTGGAGAGGAAACATTCAATGCAGACCCAGGGGAGAACCTGATCACTTAGATTTTATTCTAACTGCAATCTCAAGTCTGATTTATGTTGTTAAAAGATCACTACGGCTTCTTTGGAAGAATGCATGAAATACCTACTATATTCAGAGTCTAAAATTCTTGTAAAATACTTCAGTCCCATTTCTTGTCTACCTCTTGTCAAAGAGTAAACCTCCCATATCCACAAGGGGCGCTCTAGCCGCCCGGTCGACAGAATGTGATGCTCAGCACTCTATGGTTCTTTTAGAACAATCGGCCGCTTCCGGGAGCGGTGGTGTCCTCTCTATCCGCCCGTCTCTGTAGTCGCCGGGGCCCCGCCCCGCTCTGGGCGGTCGTGCTCTCTGCGCTCCCCGGACTCTGCCCGATCCGACCCGACGCCGGGGCAGCCGAGCTCCGAGCTGGGTCGGGATCTGGGTCATGGCGGTTCGGGGACCCGCGCCGGGGGCTGGCGCCAGGTGAGCAGGGCGGCTGGGGAGGAGGGTCGGGCCTCGGGGCGTCCCGCCCGGGGCTGTGTGGGGACGGGGCGCCCACCTCCGCGGGGACCGAAGGCGCCCTCCCAGCTTCGCGCTTCTGCCATCCCCTGCAGCCAGGGTGTGGGGTCCTCTCCCGGGGAGCTGGCTCTTTCTCTCCTTCCTCCCTCCCTGCTTTCCTTGCACCTCAAGTGCACAGAATTGAGTTGTTCGCCCTGCTCAGTTCTTGGCACACTGTGACCCATGTTTTTTTTTGTTTGTTTGTTTGTTTGTTTTGTTTGTTTTTTCCATCTTTCGTTCCTTAGTCTCAAGCCCTTTTCTCTCCCCTTCTGAGACACACACTCTGGTATCTCTCAAGGGAGTGTCTTTACAGCCCACTTTACATAGGTTTGCATATATGTTACCTAGCAAAATAGTGTTTAGAATTCATATAAATGATAATACGCTGTGAGTTTTTGGAAAACTGTTCACCCACCATTGTGTCTTTGAGACTATATATGCTGTAGTAATCTAGTTTCCACCTCTGGGTACATCCGAGTGCATTAGATCCCATTTTGTTTATACATTCTCCTAGTGATGGACACTTAGATGGCTTCTTCTTTTTTTTTTTTTTTTTTTTTTTTTTTTTTTTTTAGAGAGAGAAACATTGATTTGTTTTTCCACTTATGCATTCACTGATTCATTGGTTGCTTCTTATATGTGGCCTGGTGGGAGATCGAACCTGCAACCTTGATGTAGCACACCGTAACCAACTGAGCTACCCGGCCAGGACCTGCTTCCAACTTTTAATCACCACAAACCATACCGGCACTTGTCTCCTGTGGGTAGGGGTGGTTTTCTCTGGATTATCTGTCCCAAGCTGGGTCATACCTGTTCTACTAAACCACATGTGTCAAACACAAGGCCCGCAGGCCAAATCCGTCCCGCCAGGCCTTGCAATGTGGCCCGCACCACGCTGTCATCACTGCACTCCGCTGCGTTTCCATCACAATGACAGTTTATGACTGTTCAGTAAACCATTCGGCCCGCGATTTAGGCTGGATTTTAGATTTTGCCCCCTTCTCTGATTGAGTTCGACACCCCTATACTAAACTGTTCTCTGAAATGGTCACACCAGGTTATGCTTCCTGAGGGCATTGACTCAAGGTCTCTGTTTCCCCCGTATCTCCCCCATTCATCCCCACCCCTCTGACCCCGCCAACGTTTGATATTATTTGTTTTTTTGTTTATCGAGTGTAAGGTGGTATCCCATTGTGTTAATTTACATGTATTAAGCATTTTCTCTCTCTTTTTGTTAATCCTTAGCCGAGAATATTTTTCCATTGATTTTTAGAGAGAGTGAGAGAGAGGGAAAGACAGAAGCATCGATGCGAGAGAAACACATTGATTGGTTGCCTTCTGCACAAGCCTTGACCAGCGCTCTGGGCTGGGGAGGAGCCTCAACCCAGGTCCATGCCCTTGACCGGAATCGAACCTGGGACCTTTCAGTCTGCAGACCGACGCTCTACCACTGAGCCAAACCGGCTTCGGCTCCTCCATCATTTTTAATGAATAAGTAATGAATTCATTAAAAATTAGAGAAGCTTGGAGGCTTAGTTATGAGCACAGATTCTTACAGCCCAGCTGCCTGTGTTCAAAACCCAGTGCTGCCGCTTACCGGGTGGGTGGCAGGGCAAGTACCTTAGTTCCTCGTCCATAAAACAGGAGATGGTCTCTGTATCTTACAGCTGTGACAGTTAAGTGGATTCATACATGTAAGGCATGTAGGACGGTACTGGATGCATAGTACATGTTTAATCAGTGTTGACAACTAATAATATGTCCTTTCCTGTGATGTATCCTCTTATGAGCCCATGCAAAGATAGGTCTATTTTTTTATTTTTGGGTCTCTATTCCATTGCTTCCCCTGCCCCATTGCTTTTTTTGTTCCTGTATTAACAACACATTTTGTCATTACTCCAGCCCTGTAATATATGATAATGTCTTCGTAACCTGGGTCTTTTCCTCCTCCTTTTCTTTTCACAGTTGTCCTAAGCTATCCATGGACTTTTATTTCCATATAAAGTTTCTCAGAGAAATCTTGTTTTTGATTGGTATGTTAAATGTTAAAAATAAGGTCTTTATAATATTAAGTCCTGCCAGCTCTCTTCTTTATTTCACATCCTATCATAGAGTTTTTGTTTTTTCCTCCAAAATGTCTTATATATTCTTTTTTTAAAGTAAATTCCTGGATAGTTTATAAGTTTTCTATGCTTTTCTTTCTTTTATAAATGACACTTTCATTATATTTTCCAGTTGGTGATAGAGAGCTCTTGATGTTTGTATGCTAACCCTATATCTAGCTTAATTCCTCTTATTAACAACATTTTGTTTACTTATTTGCTTGTGTTTCCTATATAAATGTTCACTTACCTGCAAATAATGACAATTTAACCTCTTCCCTTTCAACCTTGCTATCTCATTTATTTATCCTGCTTTATTCCTTCAGCCAAGACCTTGAAATCCTTGATGAAGCGGATTTCCTTGTCTTGTTTATGACCATCAAGAGGATGTGGCTTAAGTTTCTTTACTAACTATATTGTTGTTTTTTACTCTAAATAACCTTTTATGGCATTATTCAATTTAAAGAAATGTCTTTCTATCCCTGTTCCCACCCTACCATCCGCATGGCTTGAATATTGAACACTCCCACCCCTGGCCAAAGAACAGTGTAGCTAAGCTAGGTATCTGCTCTAAGGCTCAAATGCCCTCTTAAGTTTCTCTCTGCTTCTCCTTCTATTCTTCAGGCCCAGATTAGATCTGCGGTTTCTCCAGCGGTTCCTGCAGATACAAAAGGTTTTGTTTCCCTCTTGCTCATCACAGAATGCCTTGATGTTCCTGACCCTTTTGGGCGTGGCCCTCCTGGGTGAGTGAGTGAGTCCAGGGAGGGGGGGGGGGGGGGGGGGGGGGGGGGGGGGGGGGGGGCAGTCCTGGTGTTGGGTCCCTTTCCTTCTCTCTCTCTGGGGTGTTGATGAGGCCAGGACTCAAGAGGAAGCCTTCCTCCTTTCCCCACCCCTCATCACTGATGCCTGACTCCTCCCCCTCCCCTCAGAACAATTGGTCATCTACCAGGTTGGCTTGATACCCAGTCAGTACTACGGGGTCCTGGGAAACAAAGACTTGGATGGGTTTAAGACCCTGACATTCCTGGCTGTTGTGCTCATCGTTCTCAACGCCATGGTAAGGTCTTCTCTCTCTCTCTCTCTCTCTCTCTCTCTCTCTCTCTCTCTCTCTCTCTCTCTCTCTCTCTCTCTCTCTTGCCAGCCTGGGATGAGTGGAATGCCCAGGGTCACCGAGTCCCTAGGAAGTAGGAATCAGGCTGTGGGTGTGTGTTCCCTGCCTTTTCTAGGAACCCTGGGTAGGACATTGATCTCGCGCTGGCCCACTGGGGCCAATTCCTCGAGTGTTTCAGGCTCACAGGCCTAGGCCACGAGGTTCTGGTTTAATTTAGCACTTGGCAGAAACGATCGCTGTTCTTTCCGTTCCCAGAACTCTTGCTTCAGGATCAGCAGCCAGAGCTGCTCTTCTCTGGGACTGAAGCTGTGACTCAGCTGACTCCGCATCTCACCTCCCGGCTTCTGCACCTGCTGCTTTCTTGCAGAACGGCCTCCTTCCCCCACCTCGCGCTTACTTGATTAATGCCTGCTCACCTTCAAGTCCTCCTCAGCTTTCTCTTCCATGTCTCCTCCACCAAACTCTGTCCTTTCCTCTTCATGCCTAACGCTTTGAGTTTACCTCTGCGGTAACACTCCTTACATCCTCGTAGTTGTCTGCTCCCTGGCCAGACTGAGCTCATTGTTATTTCCCCCCATGCTCAGCAAACAGGCGCCACATAACGGGGGGGTGCTGAGAGTCGGGGCTCTGTTAGGACTCCGTCAGGCTGTCCTGCTCATTTTCTTGGTTCTTAGGGAAGCCATCTCATCACACTCTGGCACTTTGGATGTGTCTCCGGTCAGTAAGTACCTGTGCATGCAGAGCCCTGTTCCGTGTTTTGGGACAGAAAAGTAAGAACATAAGTGGACTAGGACATACTGTTTCCGATCTCCGGTTAAGGCAGTACAGTGCAGAAAGGGACCGAGGGCCTTGCCTTTGGTAGGCCCTCCACTGTTTGGTGAAGGAATGCCCATGTGGGTGAGTGCAGAAGGGAAAAGCCTCGTGCCTTGTGGCTTTCAACAAGAGGAAGTGCTGAGTGGGCAGAGTCACCAGAGCGGCCTGGGCCTGGTCAGCAGATGCTTTCTGAGCGTTGAGCTGAGACCTGCAGGAAGCCACTCTCCCTTTCCCTCCCTCCCCCTGCCTCCCCCACTGCGCAGCTGAAGAGCTTTGACCAGTTCACCTGCAACCTGCTGTACGTGAGCTGGAGGAAGGACCTCACCGAGCATCTCCACCGCCTCTACTTCCGCGGCCGCGTGTACTACACCCTCAACGTGCTGCGGGATGACGTCGACAACCCGTAGGCCTCCCGCCCTGTCCTCCCCGCCGCGTCCTCCCTGCTCAGTCCTTCCCGCTCAGCCCTCCCCGCTCCCTGTGTGGTTCTGTGTCCCCCGGATCAGCCCCGGAGCACTCCTGCGGCAGATCCCTTGGAGATTGCCTACAGCTACCTGCATGTGTTGATAAGAGCCAGGGGGGTAGGGTTGCGCTGCAGAGGAGGCCCGGACAGGCTGTGCAGCTGAGAACAAGAGGCTAAAAATAGGAGCAGCGCCCTTCTGTCCGTCTCATGTCCTGGGCTTCCAAATCAGGCCCCCTCTGAAGAGCGTGTCCTGCTAGAAAAAGCTAGGAAACCAGCTTTCGGATTTCTAGCAGTAAAAAATTGCTGTCTAGGACTCAGTCTAGGATTTAAATCTTTCTACTGTCACTTCCCCATTTATAGGCCTTACGCTCACTGGTAAGCCCCAGGTTCCCTTTCTGTAAAATGAGGAGAATACCTCCTATTTCAAAGAATGTAGTGAGGGTGAAACGATATTCGTGTGATGCACGTAGGCAGTGCCGGGGACGAGCACGTGTCCCGCTGTCAGTCAGCTCTTGTGATCTTACAGGTGAGGAACAGGCCCAGAGGATGCAGGGGACTTGCCCAAGGTCACGTCCCATTGGAAATGGGAGTCGGTGTGGCTCTGGTGCGATGGGATATATAGGGTCTCTCCTCATCCTCATTCCCTCCTACTGGGCACCCCCCGCCCCAAAGGCACTCTTTGCCTGAGATGACCTTTTCTCAGCTCAAGCTGAGCTCTGCGGCAACGATTTTTGGGAGGGTGCTGCTGTTAGCTCTCTCCTAGGCCTCTCTATGGCTCACTCCATAGAAGCTTCCACCGCCAGGCAGCTAAAGTGGAGACAGGCTCACGCTCGGAAAAGAAAGTGGGAGGAGCGAGATAAATGGGATTGCTTCCCTGCTCATCCAGAAACTCAGCTTAAGTACCCTCAGAACTGGACCAAGACCCTGGGGTGCTGGGCCTCCCAGGTGTCCATGTTTCTGAGGAGTAAACCGAGGCGCCATCAGAACCCTGTTTAGGATCCTGAGGGTCTCATTGCTTCTGGGAAACCAGCCCTCGTAGGGGTCCATCTTCCCCCGGGTCGCTGACAGGCGGGGTAACGTGGACTACCTTAGCCTCTCAGCCCTCGAGCTCAGCTCCTGGTCCAGCTCCTCTGTGCTTTCGGTTCCAGGGACCAGCGCATCAGCCAGGACGTGGAGCGGTTCTGCCGGCAGCTCAGCAGCATGGCCAGCCAGCTGATCATCTCCCCCTTCACGCTGGGCTATTACACCTACCAGTGCTTCCAGAGGTGAATCCTCTCCCGCCACATCCCTCCTCCGCTCCTGCGAGGTGTTTCCCCAGAGGCCCCTCGCTCACACGAGCCCTCCCAGGGCTCAGAAGAGGCTAGTCTTCCCTTCCACCCACCTGCATGCCAGTCTCATCGCACATGCGTAGGGCCCTGCCCTCCCCTGGGCCCCGTGGTGATTCAATGTCACAGGGATCTGGCGCTCCGACTGCGTAGCGCCAGTACTAGGTGCCCCCGCACGGGAGCCGAGGCCTCACGGGCTGCCCGAAAGGGGGCAGGCATCAGGGCCGAGGCCGCGGGCATATGTGGCGCCCCACCATCCCTGTCTCTGCCTTTCAGCACAGGCTGGCTCGGGCCCGTGAGCATCTTCGGGTATTTCATCCTGGCAACCGTGGTGAACAAGATGCTGATGGGGCCCATCGTGGCGAAGCTGGTGCAGCAGGAGAAGCTGGAGGGGGATTTCAGGTGTGCCCCCGGGTTGGAGGTTTAAGGGCTGGGCATGATGGTTAAGGGAGGGGGATCTGGAGTGAGGTGCCTGAGTTCAAATCCCAGCTCTGCCAGTTGCTAGCATGTGCTCTTGGCTTTAATCTCTCTGAACTTGGTTCCCCATCTGAAAATAGGGATGGGACTGTTGCTTAAGAGGGAACCGTGAGGATTAATTGAGATTATACATGAGAAGCACTGAGGACAGTGTCTGGTTGGTTAACATCATCATATCTTGGCCTTCTTAGTCCTGTTTTAAGCACCTGTTTCAGATGAGCTGATGGATTCGTCCCCTACTCTGTGCTCTGTGGACTCCTTCAGGCCCAGCCCCGGGAGGAGAAGGTGCTGAGAGCACCTGTCCTCTCTGGAGATAGGCAGGGGGCCACCCTGCCTAGGCCTGGGACTCCCCCACTTTCTCCTCAGACACACACACACCCCGTGCCAGTCCACAGAAGGACTGGGGAGTAAGCTGCAGGTGGAGCTGGACTCCCCTTTGTCCGGAGGTCTTGATCCAGGCCTCCAAACGGGGGTGGGCACTGCCCATTGTCAGCACTCGTTTTCCTTTGGTCTGCTCAGGTTCAAGCACATGCAGATCCGCGTGAATGCTGAGCCTGCTGCTTTCTTCAGGTGAGTTCAGTGTGAGTAGCTCCCTCTCCCTGGCCAGAGCTGCCAGGGGAGACGGCAGAGGAGGAGAGCTGAATGGTACGACCCTCCCACCCTCCCGGGCCTCGGGGCAGACATCCTTACATCCTCTCCCCACATCTCCCTGGCCTTGTCTGCCTCATCCTGTTTAAGCCCAGGATTTGTTCCTCTCAGTGACCTAGCCTGAGGCCCACATTTGATCCAAGGAGGAAATGAGCGAATGCCTTCTCGTCTTGCTGACGTCCAAAGCTGCTCTGTAGTACAGGCGGGAACGGGAGCCTCCGGGGTTGGCAGTTCGCTCCCTACAAGCGCCGTCCTCGTAAGGTCCACGTGCGGCTGTTGGGTCTCCTGACCGGAGCATTGCGAAATGCCATTCCTCCCTCGGGGCCAGGGAAGGCCGTGCTGCCTCCAGTGAGGGCACGGGAGCCATTGGCAGGCAGGCCCAGAGGTGGTGTTTAAGGAGGGGAGCTGTCTTGGAGCACCCGGACTCAAGCTCTGAGACCTTTGCGCTTCTGCCAGTCGCTAGCAGTTTTCAGCTTCCACCACCTGGGGGCGCCAGGAACGCCAGGACTGATCTGGGGTTTGGTAGTGTAGTGGGTGGGTCTGTGCTAAGTGTTTTTGGATTCTGCTGCTCCTGCTCATGAAGCTTTGGGCTCTGGGGGAGCAGGTTGGGTCTTGGAGCTCTGGGTGTGTGCTTTTGTAGCCTCTGTGCCCATCTTTGTGTAAACTCTGCAATGCCGCCTCTGTCCACCCCTCCTCGGCTGCCTGTCCTAGAAGCCCGGTCACCTTCTGAGAGCCTTCCTGGGCTTCATGAGTGCCCGGGCCTGTTAGTTCGGAGCTTGAGGATGCTCTGTGTGGTCACATGTCCCAGGTGAAGAGTGCGGAGTATCTGCCTGCCCCTGAACTGGGACCGTCTTACCACCTTTGTGCCACACTGGCTGGCTGGCACGGAGCCTGCCACGTAGTGTCCTCCTCCCTGTGCCTTTGGTTAATGATAGCAGCTGTTATCTGTCGGGGTCCCTTCATGTGCCTAGGCCTTAATATGCCGAAGTTCTCACTCTCGCCTGTTAGGTAGGTTATTATCAGCTCCATCTTACAGATGAGAAAATTGAGGCTCCTAGGCTTAAGTAATCAGTCTGTAGCTAACCAGAGCCAGGATTTGAACCAGGTCTGGCCAGTCGAGAGTTCAGGTTCTTTCTGCAGACAGTACCAGGTAGGATGAGTGAAGCAATGAGTGGGTGCTAGTGTTAGGGTCAGAGGGGAACACCATTGGGATGAGCTTTTAGTCCCTAACGGAGGGTGTGATGAGGGACAGGGTCCCCAGCCGGGTGAGGCTCTCCAGACCCCGCGGCCATTCCAGCCTTTCTCGTCAGAGCTGGGCATGTGGAGCACATGAGGACGGATCGCAGGCTGCAGAGACTCCTTCAGACCCAGCGGGAGCTGATGTCCAAGGAGCTCTGGCTGTACAGTGAGTAGAGGGAACCTGGGAGGCAGGAACCACAGGGTCAGGATAGTCGCCCTCCCCTCCCTTTCCTTCCCCTCCCCTCCCCTCCCCTTCCTTCCCCTCCACTCCCCTCCCCTCCCCTCTCCTCCCCTCCCCTTCCTTCCCCTCCCCTCCCCTCCCCAACTTTTCTCGGCACTGATACAGTTTGCTCTGCTGAAGAGATTAACCAGGGGGAGCCACTGCCTTCGCCCTCTGTGTCCTCAGGAGAATGAGGATCCAGGGAATAGCTTGGTCCTGCTTGGCTTTCCGTTCCCCTCAGAGCACTGGAATGTTCCAGGGTCTCACGCAGTATGTCTTCCACAGTCGGTATCAACACGTTTGACTATCTGGGCAGCATCCTGAGTTACGTTGTGATCGCAATCCCCATTTTCAGTGGAGTCTATGGAGACCTTAGCCCCACAGAGCTCAGCACCCTGGTCAGCAAGGTGAGAATCCCTCGTGATGACCCCTCACGCTGCCCCCCCGCCCCCCCGGCCCAGGACCTGGGGCCTGGGAGTCCAGGCCTGTGCTCACTGCTCCCGTTCCATCCAGAATGCCTTCGTGTGCATTTATCTCATCAGCTGCTTCACCCGGCTCATCGACCTCTCCACCACGCTCTCGGATGTGGCTGGCTACACACACAGGTGAGGCGGCGCCCCACGCCTCTGGTTTGTGAACAGGGCTGGTGCCCTGGGAGGAGGGGCTGAGTGAGAACAGGAACAGAAAGGCTCCCCCGATCCCAGTGCGCCTGAGAGAAAAGGGATCCTGGGCCCCAAGCCCCTGCCTCAGTTTTCTCCTCTCGCCCAGGATCGGGGAGCTCCAGGAGACGCTGCTGGCCATGACCCTGAAGTCCCAGGACGGCGAGCTCCTGGACGAGAGCGAGTGGGACTCCCACGGGTGAGAGTGGGCGGCCGTGCGTGCGATGGTGAGAATTCAGGCTCCGGGGCTGCCCGGCTGGCAGCAGGGCCGTGTGGAGCAACCGGAAGAAAGCAGTGGCCTGTGCCTGGCACGTTGCAAACGTTTGTAATAGGCGTTGCTGTTCCGGCATCCGTTGTGCTCATTTCCACTGTCCCCCAGCGGGTGGAAGCAAAGTGCACACACCTGCCGGGGCCTGAGTTGGGATCTGACTAGTGGCCTCCTCTTCCCTTTTCCCTCTTCCTCTCACTGAGCCCCGCTGCCTGTCCCTTTCCTCGGGCTTGTCTGGTCTCTGTCCGCTTGCCCCACGCAGGCCCGGGGGTGTCTGTACGCCTGTGTCTCGGCAGGCTCCGGTGTTTCTGACCTCTCTCCGCGTTAAAGACTTGTTTCATGTCCTTGCTTTTCTTTTCTTTTTTTCTTTTAAATATATATTTTATTGATTTTTGTACAGAAAGGAAGGGAGACAGATACAGAGTTAGAAACAGTGATGAGAGTCATCGATCAGCTGCCTCTTGCACACCCCTTACTGGGGATATGCCCGCAACCAAGATACATGCCCTGGACCGGAATCGAACCCGGGACCTTTCAGTCCCCAAGCCAACGCTCTATCCATTGAGCCAAACCGGTTTCGGCCATGTCCTTGCTTTTCTTGGGCAGAATTACTTAGCGGTTCTGTGTCTTACTTCCTTCACCTCTATAAAGGAATATTCATGGAACCTTCCTCTTAGGGTTCTGAGGATTAGACACCATCCTTTATAGAAAGCACTTGGACAGTGTCTACAGAGTAAGCTTTTGCAAATAGAAATTTTCTGAAATCCAGGACCTACATTCAGCCCTCTGCTCAGGAACTGAAGCCTTTACTGTCGGCCCATCCAAAGCACACGGGTCACGCAACTGTGAGCCCGGGGGCCGGTGTGCCGGTGCCGGGACCGCGGGAGACCAGCGCTGCTGGTCTCGGGGGAGACGGGCGTCCTCGGAGAGCCAGGAGCCCCGGGGCTGTTTATACTTGTTACCGCTCTCGTCCTTGCCCTCCGTCCTCTAGTCGCACTGGGACACCCTGGGGACTCACATCGGAATGAGACCAATTCAGCCCCGTGCCCCTGAGCAAGTTACACAGCCACCTGACCCGGCTTCCTCCTCTGCCCAGGGGGAAAACACCTGTGATTCCTGAGTTCTAAGCCTGGCTAACATCAGTCCTGTGTGGGGCTCTGCCAGCCTGGCACGAAGCAGGTGCCCCAGCTCCACCTCGGTGTCGATCTGCTCAGGCTGCCATGGCAGAGGACCACGGGCTGGGTGGCTTCCACAGCGAACACTGGTCTTCTCTCGCTTGAGTCTAAAAGTCCTCGTTTTCTCCTGCGGCCCACCTGCTTGGCTTGCAGACGGCTGCCTTCTCGCTGAGTCCTCACATGGCCTTCCTGCGTGCATGCTCCCGACATCGCCCCGTTCCCAAAGGGCACATTGCGTTAGGCCCCTACCCAGAGGGCCTTTAAGGTTGTGGTCACATCCTGAGATACTAGGGGTAGGAGTTTAGCATGTGATTTTGATGATGCAATTCAGCCCATAACCCCAGCCCAGAGGTGACGTCCCCAAGGAGAAGAGCTTGCCCTTGGCAAGACTGACGCTGGGTCTTCCCCACCCCCTCCCTCCTCTAACCCCAGGGCCCCAGCGCGGCCAGCAGCAGAGCCAGCGGACACAGCTTTTCTCCTCGATCGAGTCTGCATCTCCGCGCCCTCTTCTAACAAGCCCTTGATCAAGGATCTGAGCCTAAAGGTCTCCGAGGGGCAGAGCCTGCTCATCACCGGCAACACGGGCACCGGCAAGACCTCCCTGCTCCGCGTGCTGGGCGGCCTCTGGGCGAGCACACGGGGTGAGAGCCAGCCTCCCTGCCCGAGCCAGCCTTGGCTGGGAGTGTGTGTGTGTGTGTGTGTGTGTGTGTGTGTGCGGGCCTGGGGGAGGGGGACAGTGTGTGTGTGTGTGTGTGTGTGTGTGTGTGTGCAGGCCTGGGGGAGGGGGACAGTGTGTGTGTGTATGTGTGTGTGTGTGTGCGCAGGCCTTGGGGAGGGGGACAGTGTGTGTGTGTATGTGTGTGTGCAGGCCTGGGGGAGGGGGACAGTGTGTGTGTGTGTATGTGTGTGTTTGTGCAGGCCTTGGGGAGGGGGACAGTGTGCGTGTGTATGTGTGTGTGTGTGCAGGCCTTGGGGAGGGGGACAGTGTGCGCGTGTATGTGTGTGTGTGTGTGTGTGCAGGCCTGGGGGAGGGGGACAGTGTGTGTGTGTGTATGTGTGTGTGTGTGTGTGTGTGTGTGTGCAGGCCTGGAGGAGGGGGACAGTGTGTGTGTGTGTGTTTGTATGTATGTAGGCCTTGGGGAGGGGGACAGTGTGTATGTGTGTGTGTGTGTGTGTGTGTGTGTGCAGGCCTTGGGGAGGGGGACAGTGTGCGCGTGTATGTGTGTGTGTGTGTGTGTGTGCAGGCCTGGGGGAGGGGGACAGTGTGCGTGTGTATGTGTGTGTGTGTGCAGGCCTTGGGGAGGGGGACAGTGTGCGCGTGTATGTGTGTGTGTGTGTGTGTGCGCAGGCCTTGGGGAGGGGGACAGTGTGCGCGTGTATGTGTGTGTGTGTGTGTGTGTGTGTGTGCAGGCCTGGGGGAGGGGGACAGTGTGTGTGTGTGTGTGTTTGTATGTATGTAGGCCTTGGGGAGGGGGACAGTGTGTGTGTGTGTGTGTGTGTGTGTGTGTGCAGGCCTTGGGGAGGGGGACAGTGTGTGCGTGTGTGTGTGTGTGTGTGTGTGTGTGTGTGTGTGCAGGCCTGGGGGAGGGGGACAGTGTGTGTGTGTGTTTGTATGTATGTAGGCCTTGGGGAGGGGGACAGTGTGTGTGTGTGTGCGCGCGTGCAGGCCTGGGGGACGGGGACAGTGTGAGTGTGTTTGTATGTATGTAGGCCTTGGGGAGGGGGACAGTGTGTGCGTGTATGTGTGTGTGTGTGTGTGTGTGTGTGTGTGTGCAGGCCTGGGGGAGGGGGACAGTGTGTGTGTGTGTTTGTATGTATGTAGGCCTTGGGGAGGGGGACAGTGTGTGTGTGTGTGTGTGTGTGTGTGTGTGTGTGTGGGGGTGTGTGTGGTGTGTGGTGTGTGTGTATGGTGTGTGTGCATATGGTGTGCGTGGGGGGGAGGGGATGTAGGTGTGTGTGTGTGTGTGTGTGTGTGTGTGTGTGCCAAAGGGGTGAGAAGCCGTTACCTTCCCCGGGAGATCTCATGGTGGAGGTTTCATGGGCTCTGCAGGCTCAATGCAGATGCTGGTGGACTTTGGACCCCATGGGGTGCTGTTCCTGCCACAAAAGCCATTCTTCACCGACGGCACCCTTCGGGAGCAGGTCAGCCCGGGGCCCTCCTCCCCCCTCACGCTCCCTGCCCCCCCACAGGCCTCGGCCCGAGGGAGCTGTGGCATGGAGGTGGGTAATAAGACGGCCTGAGCCCACGAACTCCCTGGCTCTAAGAAGACAGAGGTGGGCAAAAGTAGGTCTACGGTTGTATAGGTTTTCAGTTGTCATACAAATAATATATGTATTGCATACGTGATTAATGAGTAAGAATACAAGCATGAACCCTGTTTCAGGTACTCACAACAGTAAACCCACTTTGCCCACCCTGTGTTTTATTCACATCCATGAGCTGGGCCGTCCACTCAGAGCAGCTCCGGGACCGGTTAACTGGGGGGGCTGCACCCCAAAGCGCACAGCGTTTGTTGAGCACCGAGGGTGGAGTCTGGGCTCTGCCCACAGGAAGCATAGGCTCTCTCCTGCAGACACGCTCTGGGGACGGCAGTGACCCTGGCCCGCTGTCCCCCGGCGTGGCCTCTCCCACGGGGCCCTGGGCCAGGGCGTCCCTGACTCCTGGGGGGAATAGGAGCCCGGCCTCCGGCGGTTCCTGGGCTGGTTCGGGGGGGAGGCGGGGTGGGGGGGGCTGTGTGCGGCCCCAGCTCGGCCTGGGCCGAGGCCAGTGTGCTGTTTTTTACCAGGTGATATACCCCCTGAAGGAGATCTACCCGGACTCAGGTGAGCCGGCCTCCTGGGGGCATGTCCTCCCGCTTCGGCCGTCCGTACCTTTCTGACTGCGGCCTCACCTGTGCCCTCTGGGAGCGGCCCCAGCCAGGCTGCTGGGTTCAGGTTGGGTCCCGTCCTCCTTGACTGTTTGCCCGTGGGGCCTGTGCCCTGACCTCATCTTGTCCGTCTTCCCCTCCTGGAGGGGAGAACCCACTGGAGGGAGGGGGGGTGATTGCTTCCTTCACCAGAACCTTTCCTTCTTAGGCCTGTAGCCTCAGCCCAGATCCTGAGCCCCCTGCCCTGCCCCTGCCATGCCGTGCCCCATCTATTCTGGCTGCCCAGGAGGAGCTGACCTCTGACCTCACTTACCGGGCCTGTCTGTTTTGCAGGTTCTACCGATGACGAGAGGATCATGAGGTTCTTGGAGTTGGCAGGCCTGGTAAGTGAGGGCAGGACCCTGAGTCCAAGGCCACCTGATAGCACTGATCACTAGCCCAGCACTCGAAGGACGAGCCTGGGACAAGGAGAATGGGAATAAAAAATGGCAGAGGGAACTGTTGGCCAGATAATGGGCAAAACGGGGGCACACTTTATAGTGACTTTTAAAATAATAATAAAACTATTATTTCTTGTCACCATGCTCCAACCCATCTAAACAATGTAGTTGATAGGATATTCCTCTGCCCGGGGCAGACTGCCCCCACCTTGGTACGCCGGGGGGGTGTAGGTCTGTCTCAGCACACGTGTGGAGGGGCCTGAGGGCGTTCCTCAGGAAGAGGATGGGCACTTGCATGGACATCGTTTCCTCTGGGTGTGTTACAGTCCGACTTGGTGGCACGGACAGAGGGGCTGGACCACCAGGTTGATTGGAACTGGTAAGACGGGGGCTGGGATGCTCCAGAGCCATTTCCCCCAAAGACAGAGGGTTCCAGGGGACCATTGGAGGGACAGGATGGCTCCTTGACCTCAAAGTCTAGGTTTCATGCCTTTGGGAGCAGAGTTTTAGCCTCACCGTGTGTGGGCAGCAGGGCTGTGGTTGAAAGGGGAGCTGACATCCACCTGTCCGGGGCCTGCCTTTCTGTAGCAAGAACCTCTTCCTGCCTAGACCCATTCTAGGCCAAGGTCAGACTATATACTCCTTCCTCCAGGGGTCCTCTCGCTCCCTTTCCTCAGGTATGACGTTCTGTCCCCCGGAGAGATGCAGAGGCTGTCTTTTGCCCGGCTCTTCTACCTGCAGCCGAAGTACGCAGGTGAGGTCTGCCCTGTAAGTGTGCATGCCAGGTGCTGTGTGTGCCCACAGGTCCATGTGTGTCCTTGCACACCTGGGCAGGGTTGGAGAACTTGTAGGAGAACTCGCCTGTGTTGGCAGGCATGTGTGTCCTCACAGGAGAGGATGGCAGGTCTCTGCCATAAGGCAGCAGTGCTTGGCATCAGAGTGGCTCTGGATGTGAGCAGTAAGCTTTCTGCCGTTGCCGCAGCCGGAGCTGCCACGAGAGAGCTTGTGACTTTATGCTCTGCCATCCATAAATGGGCATCCCCCGAGCTGTGCCTGGCAGAGGGATGACTGGTGTGGATTTTTGCAAGGACTGACATCCTGTGGGGAAGCAGAATTCCCTGGATTGAGTGGTCCCAGGCCGTGTCTGGTGCTGATCTATAGGAAGCTGGTTTTGTCCTTCTGCTGGCTGAACGCTTTTGAGATGGAGCTGGCCTCTGCTCGGCTGGCCCATCCTCTCTGAGGCTGGGTTCCCATAAGCCAGAGCAGCTTTCAGCCCCCCTCTGGGTCCCCGCCAGAGGTGAATGTGGGTTGAAGGAGAAACAGAGGCAGGCAGGGGCAGTTCTCCATCTCTTCCCACCGGTTCTGCCCTCAGTGCTTGATGAAGCCACCAGTGCCCTGACTGAGGAGGCCGAGAGTGAACTCTACCGCATCGGCCAGCAGCTAGGCATCACTTTCATCAGCGTGGGACATCGGCGCAGCCTCGAGAAGGTACCTGTGCTCCCAGGGTGGCTGAAAAGGAGGAAGAGCCCAATGGCTGAGCCTGGCTGGGGTCAGAGGCCCCTCAAAATGGGGGATAGGGTGGCAGAGGACAGGGCGTCAGTGGCCCCATGTTGTGATGGCCAGGCAGCCGCCTGACCTCTGCATGGTGGTGATCTCTTATAGTTTCACTCCTTGATTCTGAAACTCTGCGGAGAAGGAAGGTGGGAACTGACCAGAATCAAAGAGGAATGAAGCCAAGAATGTGGCTGACCACTGAAAGGAGAGCCAAGCTCCGGGCGTGGCAGTGCCCAGGAGATACCAGAGGCCCCAGGTTCGTCTCACGGTCTTTGCAGGGAGCGCTGGCAGCAGTGGCCCCCCAGGTGTGGCCTCCATGGGGTGCTAGTCTTGCCAGGCCTCCTGCTACCTCGGCCAGAGTGCCATACATTTGAAGTGCTGATTATTTACTTACAAATGACTTCAGATTTGTTTTCTAAAGAAAAACCTGAAAGTGAGGGCTCTGTAAGAAATGAAGGATCAATGTGGAGAGAATATTGGACTTGGAGTCAAGAGATTAGAAATCTTTTTTTTTTTTTTTTTTTTAATAAATCTTTATTGTTCAGATTACAGTTGTTTCTCCTTTTTCCCACCAATAGCTCTCCTCCACCCGGTTTCCCCATCCTCTGCCATTACCTCCCCCGCTGTCCTCATCCATAAGTATATGATTTTAGTCCAGTCTCTTCCCATACCCCCCACACAGACACCCCTTTCCCCCTGAGAATTATCAATCTCCTCCCATTTTATGCCCTTGATTCTATTATATTCACCAGTTTATTCTGTTCATCAGATTTTTAATTCACTTGACCTTTAGATTAACTTTTTTTGTTTTTAAATATATTTTATTGATTTTCCACAGAGAGGAAGGGAGAGAGATAGAGAGCTAGAAATGTTGATGAGAGAGAAACATCGACCAGCTGCCTCCTGCACACCCCCCACTGGGGATGTGTCCACAACCAATGTACATGCCCTTGACCGGAATCGAACCTGGGACCTTTCAGTCCGCAGACCGCTGCTCTATCCACTGAGCCAAACTGGCTTCGGCTAGATTCACTTGTTGATAGATATGTATTTGTTGTTCATATTATAATTTTTATCTTTACTTTTTTCTTTCCCCCCCTCTTTTTAAAGAACACCTTTTAGCATTTCATATAATACAGATTTGGTGGTGATGTACTCCTTTAGCTTTTTCTGATCTGTGAAGCTCTTTATCTGCCCTTCAATTCTGAATGATAACTTTGCTGGGTAGAGTAATCTTGGTTTTAGGTTCTTGCTATTCATCACTTTGAATATTTTTTGCCTCTCTCTTCTGGCCTGCATAGTTTCTGTTGAGAAATCAGCTGATAATCGTATGGGTGCTCCCTTGTAGGTAACTAACTGTTTTTCTCTTGCTGCTTGTAAGATTCTCTCTTTGTCTTTTGCTCTTGGCATTTTAATTATGATGTGTCTTGGTGTAGTCCTCTTTGGATTCCTTTTGTTTAGGGTTTTATGCGCTTCCTGGATTTGTTAGTGTATTTCTTTCACGGGGGGGGGGGGGGGGGGGGGAGTTGTCATTATTTCTTCAAATAGGTTTTCAGTGTCTTGCTCTCTCTCTTCTTCTGGCACTCCCATAATTCTGATGTTCCTACGCTTGAAGTTGTCCCAGAGGCTTCTTACACTATCTTCAACTTTCTGGATTCTCTTTTCTTCTTGCTTCTCTGGAGGAGTCCTTTGCCTCTTTGTATTCCAAATCTTTGATCTGATTCTTACGTTCCTCTAGTCTGCTGTTGGGTCTCTGTATAATATTTTTTATTTCAGTCATTGTATGTTTAATTTCTAGTTGGTCCTTTTTCATATCCTTGAGGGTCTTGTTAAATTTATCGGTCTTTTCTAGGAAATTCTTGAAAATCCATATAACGGTGGTTTTGAACTCTGTATCCAGTCTTTTGTTCTCCATTTCTTTTGTTTGAGATTTCTTTCCTTTTCTCAGCATTTTTGCTGCTTCCCTGAGTTGAAAGGGTAGCTTTGTGGGCCTGAGTGTCCTATATGGTTCAATGGGTAAGCCTCCCAGTTACCTGATGTGGACACTCTTGGTGCACCCCTTTGTGGACTGTGTGTACACCCTTGTTGTAGTTAAGTCTTGATTGTTGTTGGTGTCACTGGGAGGAATTGACCTCCAGGTCAATTGGCTGTGAGGACCTGCTGTATCTATAACAGAACAATTGCTGTGCTGGACTTGTTCCATTGGGGCTGGTGCTCACTGTGTCTGCCTCTTGAATGTGTCCCTTATGAGAGTAGTTGAAATCTGGTGTCCTCTCACACAGACCACTAGATATTCTAGTTTCCGGATCTCCAACGGGGTGCAGTTCAGCTACTGTCTGAGGCCACCCTGCATGAGCTACAGCAAGAAGTACAGGTTTTTCCTCTTTGCTTGGGATTTGGTGGTTTTGGAGCTCGAGCTACCGTTTATTTCTTTAAGCTGCCATAATACTGGCCATTTATATGCAAAAGCAGCTATGTTGAGCCTGGGTTGGTTTGTAGAATGTGTGGGGCGGGGCCTCAGGGCCGGGTGGGGCAGGGTCTCAAGATGTCACTAGGCTGGGGCGTGGCAAACAGTGAAGGCTGCCGTCTCTGCCTTTCCAAATCCCCCTGTCCCCAGCTCCAGCGCAGTAAACAATGATTGCTGCGCGCACCTCTGCAAAAAAGTCACCCTTACTTTCGGACCCAGTGGCCGATAGACCAGCTTCTCTCCATAGGCATCTGGATCACCCAAGTGACCCCAGAAACTGGATTTCAAAGGGATCGGGAGCTTGTTTCCCTTCGGGTTGAAAAAAAGCCGCGCGCACAGTCGCCCACCACCAGCTGGATTTGCGTGCCTCCTTACCTTTTCAGCTTTTCAGCGCTTGTGCTCCTTTCTCTTTCAGCCAGCTTTCCCGTGGTCCTGGGTGATAGACCTTTTGTCTTTTAGTTGTAGTTTTGAAATTGTTGTGCCAGGCGGCAGGTTAGTTGTTTACCTTTGCCGCCATCTTGGTTTCTCTGAGATTAGAAATCTTTTTAATTGGTTAAATTATACAACATATTTTTAACTTGAATCAGCTATTTAAATTTTATCACTTCTTTTTTATATAAAATATAAACATTGAAAATATTTACAGCTTTCCCTCTTTCTCTTTCTTCTCTAGTATAAGATGATCTTTTTAACTGAATTTCCAGACTTGTATTTGAGAGCCTAGGGAGAGGGAGCAGCATTCTCCATCACATTGACATCTTCTGTTCGTGGTTTTTCACTTGATTCCGTATCACCCCTTCTTCATTTGCCTGTTGTTCCTGAGGCACTAACCTTTGGGGCACTTTCTGTTGTTTGTTTGGTTGGTTGGCTTGATTTTTGTCTTATCACTCAAAAAAAATAAGGTTGAGATTTTTAAAAATCTGTGTTAGGGAACAACAACCAGTTGAAAAAAAACCCCGGAATCACAAAAGCATGAGATGGACAATTATTAAATCCAAAGTCCTTATTCTAGAACAATATTCTGTTCCCCAAAATTCAGTTGTCAGATTATCACCTTCAAAATTCTTTTTTTTTTTTTAATATATTTTATTGATTTTTTACAGAGAGGAGGAGAAAGAGCTAGAAACGTCGATGAGAGAGAAGTATCAACCAGCTGCCTCCTGCACACCCCCTAAGGGGATGTGCCCACAACCAATGTACATGCCCTTGACCGGAATCGAACCCGGGACCCTTCAGTCCGCAGACCGAAGCTCCACCACTGAGCCAAACCGGTTTCGGCACCTTCATGATTCTTGCCAGAACTCTGTACTTGTTTTTTTTGTTTGTTTGTTTTTAATTTTTTTAAAAAATATATTTTTTTATTGATTTCGAAGAGAAAGAGGAGGGAAAGAGAGATTGAAAAAAAAAAATCGGTGATGAGAGAGTCATTGATCAGCTGCCTCCTGTATGCCCCCTTCTGGGGATCAAGCATACAGCCTGGGCTTGTGCCCTGACTGGGAACAGAACCCTGACCTCCTGGTTCATAGGCCGACACTCAGCCACTGCCGGGCAGCTCTGTACTTGTTGTACTGTTAATTACGTACATTTTTTAATTAGCTCAATTTTTACGTTTAAATGCATTTTTTAAAGAACGTTTACACTTGATGTAAATAGGAAGTAACTCTAAAAATGAATCCAATGAAAACCATAGTATGAAATTGCAGCTCCATACTATGGTCTACAAAGACTGAGCCTACATCTGAGTCTTGCCTTCTGTATGAAAGTTTAAGGGATATTATAGGAGTTAGACATCCTAGCACCCAAATGAGGTATCTCTCCTTCAGAAAATGTGAAAGATGGAGTGGGAACTAGGGTAGTAACTCTCACAATATAAGACTTGAGGTCCTTTTGCCCCGGCCAGTGTTTCTCAGTGGTTAAAGCTTCGGCCCCCACACCAAAGGTCAAGGGCACATTTCTGGGTTGAGGTTCAATCCCTGGCTCTGGTTAGGGTGCATACAGGAGGTATCCAATTGTGATTATCTCACATGAATGTTTCTCTTTCCGTCTCTCCTTCTCCCCTTCCCTCCTTTCCACTCTTTCAAAATCAATGGGGAGGGGAAAAAAAAAGACGAGGTTATTTAAGGCCTTATTGGTACTACTGAAAATTGGTACTACTTCCAATCCTAGATGTGGGCTGGAAGTCCAAGACTTGGAGAAATGCAGCCCTAGGTAACTGAAGTCTCACCCACCTGGCTTGACTGGCATCTAGGTCTTGGCACTGTTCTTCGTCAGCTCCGCCCTGTAGTGGTGCTAAAGCAGTGTGCTCAGGCAGACAGGTCAGAGAGCATGACTGTGTACTGGGAACTCCAGAAAGGCACATACAGGGCCACAAGGGGATGCATGCTCAGAAGAGATCTGAGAACAACCTAAGCTTCCACCTCTGGGTGGACCTGGAGTGCTGTGCCCAACTTCAGTGCCAGCTCTTACACCAGCTCCAGCTATAGACCGACAGCCAGAGCCAACTCCAGAGCTAGAGCAAGCTCCAGTACCAACTTCAGAGCTATAGCCAGCCTAGCCTAAGCCCAGCTCCAGTGCTAGCTCTATCACCAGCTCGAGAGCCTGCTACAGAGCTACATTCAACTTCAGTGCCAGTTCTGTAGCTAGTGCTGTTTTCAGAACTCAGCACCAGAGCCTGCACCAGCATCAGCCCTAGTTCTAGCTCTAGAGCTAAAAACAGCTCTCGAAGCTACTCTAGCACCACTCCAAGCAGGCTAAGGCAGAGTTATAAGCTGCCTGGCTAAGTGTTAAAGGAGTGCTCCAGCACAGAGACAGGCTGTAAAGACTGGGAGATGTGTTTACTTTTGTTTGTTTACAGTTCCTGCTGTTCAAGGAAATCTTTGTCAAAATACTAGCTGAACAGATTTCAAGTGACTACACATGACAGGGATGATAGTATTTGCTAAAATATTTTTAGAATGTGTCCAAATGAACAGGTGACTGTAATCAAAACAAAAATCAGCACACTCTGGGGGAGGGGAATAAGCTGATTTTCATAGTTCCCATATTATAATATGTAAATGTCCAGTTTTCAACAAACAAAACCCATTCAAAGGGAAAAAGATTGTCAGAAACTATCCCGAGGAAGCCCAGATGTTTGACTTACTAGACAAAGACTTTTAAATCAACTGTCTTAAATGCTCAAATAGCTAAAGGAAACCCTCGAGCTGATTCTGGCTCTGGCTCTGGTGCTAGAGCTGGCAGCTAGCTGTGGCCCTAGCACTGGCTTTAGTGCTGGATTTGATGCTACAGGCACTTCTGACTCAAACTGGCATTGGCCAAAGATCTAGAACTGGCACAGGTTCTGGAGCTGGAAGTATAGCTGGGTGTGACCCTGTAGCTGGTTGCTAGAGATGTCCAAGCACAGGCTCTACCTCCGAAGCAAGCTCTAGCCCTCACTGATTGTTAGAGCGGGGGCTGAGCTGGTACTTCTCATTGGCTCTGTCATTGGATCGGGCTCTGTAGCTGTTGCTATGGCTAGTGTTGGTATTGGCTCTAGTTCTGGAGCGGCTCTAGTCCTAGAGCTTGTTCTAGCTCCGGCTGTGGTGCTAGAACTGCTTCTAATGTGGAAGCTGACACTCAGTATGAGGGTGGGTGCTAGAGCTAGCTCTGGATCTAGCTCTTGCTCTGGAGCTGGCATTGCCTCTAGCTCCAGAGCTGGTGCTAGAGTAGCTGCGAGAGCTGTTTTTAGCTCTAGAGCTAGAAGTAGGGCTGATGCTGGTACAGGCTCTAGCTTTGGTGCTGATGAGTTCTGAAAATAGCACTGACTATAGAACTGGCACTGAAGTTGAATGTAGCTCTGTAGCAGGCTTTAGAGCTGGTGATAGAGCTAGCACTGGAGCTGGGCTTAGGCTAGGCTGGCTATAGCTCTGAAGCTGGTACTGGAGCTTGTTCTAGCTCTAGAGTTGTCTATATAGCTGGAGCTGATATAAAAGCTGGCACTGGAGAAGTTGGGCACAGCACTCCAGGTCCAAGCCAGGCAGGTTGGGGTGCACGAAGGCCATCAGCTGTTTCCGGCGGGGAAAGTCTGGAGGCTGAAAGTACTGGTCCAGCCAGATGCTTAGGATGAAAAAGAAGGCACTGGGGGTAGATGGGCAGGTAGCAGAGTTCGAGCCCTGGCTTTTCTTCCCACACTGCCTCCCTCAGCACCTCTGCAGGGGGTTGGACCTGGCACTGCCCATTCAGGGACCAGCCCCATTCCATCCCCAAACCTACTCTGGCTGCCCAGGCAGTAGCAAGCCTGGTCACCAAGTTCTCAGTCCTAAGGCACTCTCCGCAAATGTCTGACCAGTTCTCCTCTCGGGGGAGCCTGACATCGTCTCCCCTGGCCCCTTTGCTCACTGGAGTGTGAACTCCGTGAGGGCAGGAAGGCATGTGTCTGTGTGCACGGTGCTGGTCACAGGAAATATCTAACAGATGAGGAACAGTCCTGCCCCAGCCTTCCCTTGTCACTTTAGTCTGTAGTGTGCGCTCCAAGGTGCTGCCTCACTCTGCTCACCATTTGTGATCGCATCTTCCCACTGACACTCATTCCAAAGGGCAGGGGTGCAGCTCTTCCTGGCCCTCATGCAGCTGAGCATGCACAACTGAGGTTCAAGGCTGATTTGTGAGCATACCTCCTGTTTTGCCCTTTGTCCCCATCGTCCCCCCTCTCCCTCCCCTTGTTGAAGGAGGAGGGAAGATAACCAGAGCTGTGAAGAGGATGCACTGAGTCTGTCTGATACTTCCTCATGATAAGATTTAGGTTATGCAATCCAATCGTGAGGAAATACCAGACACACTCAAATGGATGACCTTGGGGACCGCGGTATAGTGTCAATAATAAAAATAAAGTTGTAAAAAAACTAGCTTGAAATCTTTAAAAATGACACGGTCATGGGAGGCGAGGAATGACTGACTGGACTATTCCAGATTGGAGGAAACTACGGAGGCTTAGCCACTAAATTGGTGCGTGATCCTGGATTGGATCCACCGCTTCTAAAGGACATTATTGGAATGATCAGCATTCTCTGGAGTAGATGAAAGCATTGAGTCAATGTCAATGTCTTATTTTATTGGTTGTACAGAAGTTATGTGGGAGACAATCCTCATTTTAAGGAAATTTACACTGAAATATTAAGGAGTAATGGCACATCATGTCCTCAACTTGCTCTCAAATAGCTTAGAAAAGCAGTCATATCTGTAAGGAGAATAATAAGGCAGTGTAGTAGCTGTTCATGTTAAAAATAAAAGATCACAACAATTCAAAATTAACAGTTAAAACAAAAAGCAACTACTAAAAGAGTAAGTCCTGCCGAAACTGGTTTGGCTCAGTGGATAGAGCGTCGGTCTGCGGACTGAAGGGTCCCAGGTTCGATTCCGGTCAAGGGCATGTACATTGGTTGTGGGCACATCCCCAGTAGGGGGTGTGCAAGAGGCAGCTGGTCGATGTTTCTCTCTCATCGATGTTTCTAACTCTCTGTCCTTCTCTCTTCCTCTCTGTAAAAAATCAATAAAATATATTTTAAAAATATAAAAATAAAATAAAAGAGTAAGTCCTTCCCACTGCCACCTCTGCCAGACCAGGTAGGTGGCCTGCATGCCCTCAGGAGAACGTGGCATGCTTCCAGCCACATCCAGAACCAGCCAAAACAAAAGGCTAGAAGAAAAATTAATGTTTTCCTGGTTTCTCTTCCTAACTAAACACATTCACTTCGCAGGCCTCTACTGCTTACTTGGCATTTCTGAATAAAGAGGACAGAACTGGAGAGGAGGGTGTCAGTGGGAGGAGGGGGTTGACAGGAACCAAGTGAAGTAAATCCAAGCAGATAGCCTGATGTCAGAATTGGGGGGAAGTATTCCCATGGGGAGCTAGGTGGGCAGTGGGAAGGCTTGAGAGGTAATCAAGTTACTCAGATTTTACAGCCCCTAATAATTGGCAAAGAGCTTTGCAACTTCTGGGGAAATGGTGGACTAGGCTGGTGAAAAAATTCTCATTAAGATCAGCTGGAGATGACTAGAATATAATAAAAGGAAGATTCACCTATAACTGAACTAGGAAACCAGACGGGCAATCCCAGGCATGAGAGCCAGAACAGTGATGGGAGTGACAGCATTGGCGACTTGGATTTTGTTTGTTTATTCCTCACCAATGATATGTTTTTACTGACTTTTAGAGAAGGAAAGAGAAACATCGATTGGTTACCCCCACATGAGCCCTGGGATCGAACCCACAACCCACGCGTGTGTCCTGACCAGGAATCAAATCTGTGACCCTTTGGCACACAGGATGACGCTCCAACCAAGCCACACCGGCCAGGGCAGAGCTTGCATTTTATTTTATTTTATTTTTTAATATGTTTTTATTGATTTCAGAGAGAGGAAGGAGAGAGTGGGAGAGAGAAACATCAATGATGAGAGAATCACTAATCAGCTGCCTCCTGCACAGGCCCCACGGGATCGAGCCTGCAACCTGGGCATGTGCCCCGACCGGGAATCCAACCGAGACCTCCTGGTTCAGGGGTCAACTCTCAACCACTGAGCCACACCAGCCAGGTGGAAGCTTATATTTTATTTTTATTGATTTCAGAGAGGAAGGGAGAGGGAGAGAGAGAAACATCAATGATGAGAGAGAATCATGGATGGGCTGCCTCCTGCACGCCCCCTACTGGGGATCGAGCCAACATCCATGGATCAAACCCGGGACCCTTCAGTCCACAGGCCAGTGGCACTATGTCCACTGAGCCAAACCGCCAGGGGTGGGAGCTTGCATTTTAAATACCTACACAATGACAGAGGACTAGCCCAAGGTGAAAACTGGAAAAAAAATACTTAAGCGATCCCAGTATTCTCACAGAAAAAAAAAATAAAATAAAAGCTGTCGCATTAACTTACAGAAGACAAGCAGACAACATAGCGTGAGTCAGCAAATGCAATAAAGGAGCAGAATTTAACAAGGAGAAATTGGAAAATGCACAATCAGGGCCACCTCATCACTCTGACTCTGACCCCTTCCTGTGACAGACTCCCTGAAGTGCATTCTGGGAGCAGAGCCATGCAGGTAAATCAGGTGAGGAGTCAGGGTGGGGAGGAGGCTGGCTGCCACCAAGAAGAGTTAGCTTTGGGAGGAGTTGATCTGGGAGAAATTAATGGAGCAGATCCCTGCTGGGCCTGTTCAGCTCTGACTACACGGGGGCTTCATAGCTGCCTGAGGTGAGGAGCGACCAGGCAGAAGGAGAGAGAGACCTAAAGAAGGAAGAGGCAGCAAGGAAACACCAGGAGTCGGAACTGGCTGAAGCTGGTGGCTCTGGGCCCAGTCTCAGCTCCCAGAGCTGGGTCCTGGGTGCTGGATGCTCTTATAGGGTCTTAACTGCAACTCCTAGCCCAGGGGTAAGAGATTAGGAAAGGAGCAGCCAAAAGTTCCAACCCAGAGAAGTCCTCTGTTGTTTCCCTCTAGAAAACAAACTAGTTGTGTGTTTTTGTTATGAATATATTTTTTATTGATTTCAGAGAGTAAAGGAAAGGGAGAGAGAGAAACATCAATGATGCGATAGAATAATTGATCGACTGTTTCCCGCACGCCCCCTACTGGGGATTGAGCCTGAATTCCAGGCATGTGCCCTGAACGGGAATTGAGCTGTGACCTGGTTCATAGGTCAGTGCTCAATCACTGAGCCATGCCAGCTGTTCCTAGTTTATTTTTAAAATAAACTTCATATTTGTAACAATTTTAGATTTATAAAATAACAGTGAAGATATTACAGAGTTCCCATAACCCCCTCTGCCAGTTTCCCCTACGAGTGACTTACATTAGTGTGGAAACCAGGTGGGGTGCCACACCCTGGGTGAGTCTGAGAGCACAGGGCACTGCAGCTCTCAGAAGGAAGACTTCCAGGCTCCAGGAGCTGGGGTGCAGGAGACGGGCCTGGATGGACCAGGTCCCAGAAATCCCTCAGGTCATGGCCCCACTTCCTTGCGGACCACAGTTCTGGGTCTCAAGCTCCCACACCCTCATCCTTGCCTCTTACCAGACTCCTCATCTGTCCTTGCCAGGTCTTCTCAGCAGCTCCAGGCACCCTCATAAATCAGGGCTCCTTGCCCTTTCACACCCTGGCTCTTGGTGCACACAGCCTTTTGGGCCGGTGGAGCCTGAAATAAAATCCTCCCAGGCACGGAGACCCTGAGAAGCCCCCCACAGAGCTAGTCAGCGCCTAGCAAGGCTTCTCTTCGTTCCACCTGGGGGGCCCTGCTGTCCAGGCCCCTCCTGTCTAGTTCTTTCCTTTGCAGTGTCCCAGCCTCTCCCCTCCTGACTCACCTGGAGGCCTCTCTGCATGAGAGCTGCACGCCTCTTCCCAGGCTGTTTCCTGGGGTGATTGTCCAAGGGTTTCTGGCGGCTCCCAAGCCTCTGAGCGTCCCAGTTGTCCCCCAGATCTGAGGGTGGGGCAGGTGCCACGGGCTCACCCAGGCCTGCGCTGCCTCGGTGTGGCCGCCCTTCCCCTGTGCTCAAGTGGGACGTTGCAGCGCCGTGAGGCTGGCTGAGCTGACATTATCCTTCAAACATGGGAGAGAGGCTCTGAGGTTCACCTGACTCAAATCCCATGGTTCTGTTTTCGTGGTCCCTTATCTCACGCCTCCACTGCCTTAGGACATTTGTGATTTTGTGTTTATTCGTGTGATTACTTGAATTCTATCTGTATTTCCCTCCAAGTACGACAGCTTTGCCCACCACTCTATTCCCAGTGCCTCGTCCACTGGCTGACACACAGATGCTCCATAAATGTTTTTAAGTCATTGGGTAAATGCATGAGTTAGAGGAAGAGCACTCATTTATTCAACAATGGATTTGGTGGGTCTTGGGGATTACAGAGAAATAAGATGTAAACCCCCCCTCCCCCCCCCCGTCCTTGAAGAAGTCAGTCTTGTGAGGAAGACAGACTTGTAAATAAGAAATTACAATATGATGCATAAAAACACCTTCATGGAGGAATGCCCCCCATGCTAGGACAACAGGATCTAAGTCCTTCCTGGAGGAGGGGCTCTCTCTCTCTCTCTCTCTCTCTCTCTCTCTCTCTCTCTCTGTCTCATCTGTAATTCCATCCCACACTTCATCGAGCCGGTAGGCCCCAGCTGTCTGCAGACAGTCCACGCAGTCTTCCTGGGCTTGTCTTTTACTCCCTTCTCAGACCGGGATCTAGCGAGGGTTCCTCCCACTTGCAGTTCCCAATCCCCTTGCCTTTTCTGTGTAATTAATGCTGTGATGTAAGACATTTCTGTACACATGTGTACACAGAGGAAGGAGTTGGGATTCTTGGGGGCCAGGATGGGCTGTGGGCTTCGCCTGAGGGATGGAAGAAAAAGGGTTGCTTGTAAGTTAAGTACCAGAGGGAAAGGTTAGTGCCGTGGTCGGCAAACTGCGGCTTGCGAGTCACACGCGGCTCTTTGGCCCCTTGAGTGTGGCTCTTCCACAAAATACCACAGCCTGGGCGAGTCTATTTTGAAGAAGTGGCGTTAGAAGTTTTACGTTTAAAAAATTTGGCTCTCAAAAGAAATGTCAACTGTTATACTGTTGCTATTTGGCTCTACTGTCTAATGAGTTTGCCGACTACCTATTGTGTGAGAAGGAGGGAGTCATCGGCAGTAACTTCAGGACCGAAGGGCTGGGCTGTGTTAGATGTGCCTGCAATGGAGGAGGGCCCCCATCACAGTGATAAATGTCACTGACAGGTGACAAATGTCAGCTCAGGGGAGGAAGGCAGGCCACGTGCTTCTACAGTTGCAGTAATTTTTTTTTTTTTTTGTACTTTTTAAAAGTATATTTTATTGAGTTTTTACAGAGAGGAAGAGAGAGAGAGAGAGTTTGAAACATCGATGAGAGAGAAACATCGATCAGCTGCCTCTTGCACACCCACTACTGGGGATGTGCCCGCAAACAAGGTACAGGCCCTTGACCAGAACTGAACCTGGGACCTTTCAGTCCGCAGTCCGACGCTCTATCCACTGAGCCAAACCGGTTTTGGCCAGTTGCAGTAATTTTAAAAGGGGACCCAACAATTTGACCTAAACTGCCTTCATGATTTGGTTTTATGCTACACACACACACACACACACACACACAGGACCGCTGGACCCCTCCCCTGCTGTTTTTACATCAATTTTATTCTTGTATCTTTACAGAAAATGGCACAGAAATCACAGGTTTGGAATACCTAGGAGTTATTACAGTTCATATTTCAAATACCTCAATGTCAAGGCTCTTTCTCCTCACTCTATGTACATTATTTACACGCCGGGGGCTACAGTCTAACACGTCAAACCAACGGGGCAGAGACAAGAACCAGGGGAGAGTTCTGTGAGTGGAATGAAGAAGAAATCAACTTTTGACAGGGAATTAAAATCCCAGTTCACTGTCTCAGGCCTTTCTCGAGGTATTCCCTGCAGAAGAGGTGGGATGGTGAGGAGATGCGATGGGGTGAGGGGGACATGACGGCCTGGGGGTGAAGGGACAGCTGCAGAGAGGCCGCCAGTAAGCACAGCTCCTCTCGGCAGACAGGAAGAGACCCTTTGCCCCCTACCCCCACATGGTCACTGCCTGTCTCCTTCTAGTGCACAGGCACCTGGGCACACCCCTGGCATGAAGCTGTGTGCCCATTGCTTAGTTTGTAGTTTGGGTCTCACACTGGCTCCTGCTTACCTCCTTTGAGCCTTTTCTCATTCCCTCCTTGTGACAAAACCTCGATGACTATATAGCCCCAGGCCCTCTCCAGGCTCGGCCTTCCCAGGATAGCCTGGGTGGAATTGGGTCAAGGTCTGTGGCTCCCCGGGTGTTCAGTTAACAGCTGGATTGGGCTGCTCCAAGGCAGGGCGCATGCGAACCATTGATTTGCGAGAAGCTCCAGGGGAAGGGCGCCTTGCACAGTGAGTAGGGGTCACAGGCAGCACATCGGGGAGCGGGTGCTTTAGAGCTCAGCCCAAGGGCCCTGGAGGAGGGGGTGCCCCCCCCACCAGCAGTGCAGAGTGCCACGGCATGGGTGAGAGGTGCCCCTGGCTGCAGGGCCCGGGCCCTGGACTCACTACAGGTTGTACATCATCTCACGTGTGGCCGGCACCGGTGCTGGGAGGGATGGTGGGGCAGGATGGGTGTGGAGAGGGCAGGTTCCTCGGGGTGACCATGGAGGGCGGCCGAGGGGCCCGGGCTGAGTCTTCCCTCCCATGTTTAATCTGGGCCCCACGGAGGGGGTGGAGCAGAGGCTGTGCCTGGGCCTTCAGGGCAGTACATTCCCACGGCGGAGGCCCAGGTCCAGCCCACGGGAAAGGACAGACTGAGGGGAGAAGCTGGCTGAGGGTGGGGGTGCTCAGGACATTGGCCTTGGAGTGCAGGGCCCCTCCCCCTGACGGGGCCGGGCAGGCAATGGGCTGTGGGCCTGGTGGGGGGGAGCAGAATCCACAGGGCGTTAGAGCTGGGGGGAGGGTCTAGAGCGAGAGGACCATGAGGACGGTGAGAGTGGCCAGGGATTGAGTGAAAGCGGCTGAGGGGGCGGTGTGGGCAGCAGAAGGATTCCTGAGGCAGGGCTGTTGGGCTGAGGAGGAGGCTGACAAGGTCAAGACTAGGAAGGGGACACCAGCGTGGTCCAAAGCCTTGGCAGGAACGGAGCTGTGTCACGGAGGGTCTATGGGGCAGGGAGAGGGT
The DNA here is from genome assembly GCF_014108245.1 of Pipistrellus kuhlii. Lineage (NCBI taxonomy): Eukaryota > Metazoa > Chordata > Mammalia > Chiroptera > Vespertilionidae > Pipistrellus > Pipistrellus kuhlii. The sequence continues at coordinate 12,301,379 of NW_023425404.1, forward strand.
GGCAAAAGCCAGGCTGAGCCCAGCCTCGAGAACGCCTCCTGGCACCACGGGCCTGAGGAGAGCAGAGTCCTGGGCTCCGGTGGCAGCGCGCCCTTGACCTTTGACCTAAGCCACGTCCTCCAGCTGCCGAGGACTCGGCGTCTCCCCCGGCCTGTCCTCGTCCGCGGCCGCCTCCTCCTCGGGCTCCTCGGCGTCCGGGGCCAGGCGGCTGGGCCCGGACACGGTCCCCAGCACCTTGGTGCTGTGCTCCTGCGCCCTGGCCCGGAGCGCCGCGATGCTGTTCTCCCTCAGTTCCTCCTGGGACAGGGCCGAGGGGCCGCCGGGGCCCCGCTCCTCCTGCTCCATCTGATCCAGCTTGGGCAGGGCCTGGCGCTCCACCTCGGGCTTCCTCCCCGACTCGGCCGCCGCCTCCAGCGACTTTTTGTGCATCCCTAAAAAGAAGTGTTGGTATTCGGGTTTAGAAAAGCGCCTGGGAAAGCCATCTTGAACTGAAAACGGCAAAGATAGAGAGAGGCCAGAATTAAGGACGAGCAGAAAGCCTTGCTTCACACACCACAGTCACACGCGTCCCAGGGCTGGGCCAGGCCTGCAGAGGGCTTCTCCCAGCCACGCCCCGGGCACTGCCCCCTGGCAGCCCTCTGTCCCTTCCCAAGCAGTGCTTGCTCCCTACCCCTCCCTCCTGGGATTCCAGATTGTAGGACCCCAAGACAGAGGCCCATTGGCAGGCGGGGGAAGATGGCAGGTGGAGAGATTCAGGGGGAAAGAAGGCCTTTGGGCAAAGCCAGAATGGCGGCCAAAAGGACCCAGGGGTCCCCCAAGCCCTAAGAGGGGCAGTTTCATTCTTCACAAGCGCCCCTCCCACCAGGGAAGGAAGGGGCACAGACTCTGGGGCACCAGTCACACCCCCTCACAGGACAAAAGAACCCATAGTCAGGGACCTGTCCAGGATGGACGTCTAGGCACCATGGGTAGATGCAGGAGAGACACCAAGCGCTGGGCCCCGCCCACACGGAGCCCCGCAAAGGAGCTGGGGGCTGCTTCGGAGGCCTCCCTTCCGCTCCGCTGCTGTGCGGGGCCCCTTTGCTCCTGGGCCTGTCCCCTCCGGGGGGAGCCCACTCCCTGGCCTCAGGGGCAGGGCCCCAGGGAGGGCGTGGGCTCTTACCGAGCAGCCACGGGGCGCAGGAGTCCATGATGCCGTCCTTGGCGGACTTGAGGATGGACTCGGGCAGCGGGATGGAGTGCCGCACCATGGCCCCGTACAGCCCGTACTCCGCCATGACGCTGCTCCGGCCCCAGCACTTCTCCCGCTTCCTCCACTTGGCTCTGCGGTTCTGGAACCAGACCTGCCGGTGCAGGCGTACAGGTCAGGGGCGTGTCCGAGGGGCCCTGGGCCCAGGCCTCTCCCCTCCCCCACCCCCCATGTCTGTCTGGAGTCAGGGTCCCCACCCCTCCCAGGGCCAACGGCCCCGTACTCTTGGGACCGCCGGTTTCTCCAGGTGGGGGTCCTTACTCAAGCCCCATGGAACCAGGGGGTTCCTCCAGACTCAGGGGTATCCACCGGAATGAGACCGTCCCCTCCTAGGACTCTCACTGTCCTGTGAGGGTCTAATGGGTGAAATGCGTCTTTTTTTTTTTTTATTTATGAGACAAGGACACCTCCAGGACAGGGTCCTGCAGGTGAGCAGTGCCCAATGTGGTCCTCAGTTTGCAGCTGAGAAGCCCGACCCTGGTAGCTCCTGTGCTCAGCCCTCAGGCCATAAAGAGAATGTTCTGACTTTCAGAGACACACGTTCCTTCCCAGGGGCTGGACTAGCCGTGTTCAGAGCTCCCTCTCCCCCCAGCCCCGAGCAGTCTCCGAAGGCTTCCAGGGAGCAGGAAGGTGCCATGGAGCCTGGGAACTGAGCAGAGGAGGGGAGGCCCCCGGAAGGCCTGAGTCAGCGGCCTCCGGGCCCTGCCCGGAGCCTGCCATCCACAGGGCCCCCGTTCGCCTGCTCTCCAGTTACCACCCTAAGGCAGCATCCTGTTTGAGGGAGTCGGGCCGCCATCCCTCGGCCAGGGGAGAAAGATGGCATTCTCAGTGGTGGGAGAAGCAGACAGGAGTGGAGACCTAGGAAGGTGTGGTGGGGGCACGTTAGGGAAGGTGTCTTTCTGGTCCCAGGACTGCCTGGTGCGGACTGAATGGTGGGCGGTTGTCCCATCCTGGAGGAGCTGCCATGCTGGGGGAGGGGAGATTCCTGTCTCCCAAACCAGCTTTGCTGAGACTTCCAGCCACTGACGGCAGCCAGAGCCAGGGCCAGGGCCAGACCACTGTTCCCCGGGGAGGACCCCAGGCCCGGGGAGCCCCTCTGGTTCCCTCAGCCCCTTGGGCTGCGACCCCCCTGTGCAGCAAGGAGCTCTGGGGAGAGGGGAGAGAAGGTGGAGGGCGGGGGCGGATTCCAGAAACCTATTAGTTTCCGCTGCGATTTCCATTCCCTCGCCTCGCCCGCCCGCCGGTTCCCCCCTCCTGGCCCCGCCCGCCCCCGGCGCGGAGGCTTCAGCTTTTGATGAAAAATTGCTCGCGCTCCATTCAGGAGGCGGCAAAAGAAGAGTCACCCCCAGGGGCAGCCCTGGGCTGATTGAAAAATAAGTTAATTTCAGTTTGAATCGATGGGCCTCAGGCGCTGAAATATCACGGGAAATTAAAGCGGCCGCTCCCGCGGGAGCCGCGGCATTGACCCGCGCTAATTAATGCTGGGGAGGCCGCGCGGGCCGCCCCCCCGCCCCGGGGGACCCCGAACACTTCTCATTTAACTAATTAGACGGGGAAAATTGGGTGTTAATTTGTTTAGGATTTTTTCCCCCTTCTTCCACCCCCTCCCCCCTCCCCGCAGCTCCCGCCCCGGCCCCGCCCCGCCCCGCGCGGGGAATGGATGCGGGGCTCGCCGGCAGATGGCTGCCCCGGTCACTCTGCAATCTTCTCAGACTTGATTGCTTGATTAGGTCGTTAGCACATTAAAAAAAAAAAAATTGCTTGCCGTCTGGCGCTGGCGTGATGAGTGGGACGCGAGGCAGCGCCTGGGTAATTTATCTTTTTATACGGCAAAGAATTTGATTTCCATCTGCAGATATATGGGGCGCCTTTGACACCTGTTTAACGTCGCGCCGCTGACAGCTTAACCCTTTGCTGCCTCCGCCGCGGGGAGGCCCCCGCCCGGCCGGCCAGCCGGCGGGGCTCGGGGGCGGGGCGCCCTTGCAGTTCCCGCCGCCGCCGCCAGGTGGCAGGAGGAGCGCCCCGATGGCCCGCGGTAGCCCGGAGTCTGCGGCGGAGCGCGGCCCGCCGTGTCCGGCAGGGGGCGCCCCAGCCGCCTCGCCTCGCACCCCCGCTACCCCCCAAACATCCCTGCGGTCCCAGACACGCTGCTGTGGAGGATTGCAGAAAGACCGCACCGTCCACGCACAACTTGATAAGTGGACCCGAATGGGTGTAACCGTGTTTCGGCATTTCTTCATTTGTAAATAACGGGAACCTCTGACAATGGAAAAGCCGTCCCCCGCCACTCCGCCTTGACACTGGCCAGCTCTATTAAAAAACAGTCGCTGGTGCCACTCAGGGTGGTTCTCACCTTTGATACCATCGGCTTTGACACCTGCCCATCTGCTGGGACCCTCCTGGGGAGCTGAGAAGCAACGGGCAGGGCCTCCCCCTGGTCCTGACCCAGACAGCCCTGAGTGACACCTGCCCAGGACAGGGTTTCTGTCATTTGAAGGCCACTCGGTGGCTGTGCTCTGGGCGCTAAAGCTCAGACAGCGGTGAGCAATGAGCCGGGCTGACTGGCCATGGTCCCGGCTTAGCTCTGTGCTGTGTAGATCTCCCCGCTGCAGGCCCTACCTAGGGCCTGCGATCTGCCTGAGACCTCGTCCTGTCCCATCTTCCTTCCCACTGGCCCTTGCTCACCCTTTCCGAGTACCCACTTGTCTCAAGCTGCCTTCTCCCACAGGAAAAATCCACACTCAGGGCTAAGCTGCTTCTGGTGTCATCCGCCTCGCAGAGAAGACAGCAAAGCAGGAGCCCCTGGGTGATGGAAGTCAGGCACCTCGTCTGACCCCTTGGGAGGACTCTCTTTATGAATCTACATCAGCCACCTGCTTCCTGATCAGGAGGTGGCCTTCCTGCTTGAACAGGGGGCATTATAAAACGAGGCCACACCCCGTAGCTGGGCTGTGTGGGGCCAGCCTCCAGAACGTTGTGGATTTTATAAATAACGGGTGACGCATATGCGACATGTTACATAACACCCCACAGCAGCAGCAGCAGCAGCAGCAGCAGCGCCATAATCGGACTCATCAGCTGATTTCTGCACTAAAGCCTATCCATACTCACTCTGAGAGAGAAATATAGGGTCCAGTCTGGTTTTTGTCACTAATGAGTTTCGATTCCAAACGTACGACAGAACTTTTCATGTCCAGCACAGTTTGGATTTACAGATTCTGAGGGAAGGACTGGAGTACAGAAAGGCAGAGTCCCTCTCCGAGGGTGGGGCCCAGGAGGGCGCATTGCCTTGGCTTCCTCGGGATTCCATGAGCAGCAGCGCTGGAGATGGTGGTGGGCTTTCAAATGCACCCAGCATCTTTACTGGAGAAGGGGGTGCAGCCCTGGCCGGTTTGGTTCAGTGGATAAAGTGTCAGCCTGCGGACCAAAGGGTCCTGGGTTTGATTTGGGTCAAGGGCATGTGCCTCGGTTGCAGGCTCCTCCCCAGCCAGGGCCCTGATTGGGGCGCGTGCAGGAGGCAACCCATCGATGTGTTTCTCTCACATCGTTATTTCTGTCTTTCCCTCTCTCTCCCACTCTCTCTAAAAATCAATGGGGAAAGTATTTTCAGGTGAGGATTAAAAAAAAAAAGAAGAAAGGGGTGCAAACTTGGGATTCAGATCAGATCTGGGGCCTCTAAAAGAACCATTTTTCTGGGCCTCCTAATGTGGGGAAATGAGTAACTGCAGATCAGACTTCGCCTACACCCTCCCAGGGGAGCTGGTGCCAGCTGGTCGTCAAACCAGGAGCCATCCGGACCCCGGGTGATGAGCTCCTGGAACGCCTGGCTCTCTGCAAAGACCAGATGCTGCTCCGATTCATGGAGGAACCTGAACGGCCAAAACAATTTCTTTTAAGGACAACTGGCAGGGAAGCCGTGGCGAGGATGCCTCGGAGGGACGTGGGCAAGGGATGAGAATTAACCCTGACCACTCTTCGTGTTTACCTTCCTCTCCCTTCCCCGGAAGCAACCAGCATGGGTGCACAGAGCGTAAACACTCGCCAGAAGCCCTGAGGTGGGCCGCCCTGCACTGGCATTCCCCGCTCTGACAAAAAGCGCTGTGTGGTCTCGGCCAAGTTCCTTGCCTTCCCTCAGTCCCAGCTTCTTCGGACGTAAAATAAGAATACCTCCTTTTGCCAAAACCGGTTTGGCTCAGTGGATAGAGCGTCGGCCTGCGGACTGGAGGGTCCCAGGTTTGATTCCGGTTGCAGGTGCATCCCCATTGGGGGGTGTGCAGGAGGCAGCTGATTGATGTTTCTCTCTCATCGATGTTTCTAGCTCTCTGTCCCTCTCCCTTCCTCTCTGTGGAAAGTTAATAAAATATATATATATATATTTTTTTAAAAAAAGAACAACAATAACTAGGGGTGTGTGGGGGGGGGTGGGGGGGGATGGACAAATGCCCCTGCAACTCTCCCTACATCGCTTCCTTGAGGCCCAAATGCAAGAGCACACCTTGCAGAGCCCTGCCAGGCGCCGTGATCAGCAGCTGGAAGACCAAGGCTGAGATCCCTGCTCTGCCTCCAACTTGGCGACCCTGGATGCATTTCCTAACCTTTCTGACTCCAGCTCCTCATCTGCCTGTGATAGCCTGGCAGGTTTGTTGTAAAAACTGAACAGAATGGTGCACGGGAAATGCCTGGCACGTGGTAAGAACTAAAACACGTGGGCTGGACGCTGGGTGCATTCTGGAGGCAAATGTGCAATGAGATGAGGCTTTGCTTCCCAGCAAGTGGCCAGCGACCCTTTTCACACAAAGCCAGGCCCTCCCAGCTCTCGCCTCCCAGGTTCCTTCGCAGCATTTGGGCCCTTTTCCTCCTTGGTCTCTTGGTCCCCACAGGCCCAAAATATCCCTTCCATCCCGCTCCCACTCACTTCCTGGACTTACTTTCTGGAAGAGCCTGCCCCCCGCCAGGGGGGTGGGGCTCAGGACTCCTCAGGAGGCCCTCCCACAAGGACCAGAGCCCGGCCTTTCCCGTGAGGACTCTGAGCTCCGGAGTAGGGCCCAAAAGTGACAGCAGGGATCACCAGGTTTGGCGTCCTGAGCAGAGATGAGTTGAGAAGATCTTCCAGCTCCAGAAAGAGCCTGGGCTCCTCGTGCATTTTCCCCGCAGCTCCGAGGACCCCCAGGGAGGATGCCCCTGGCGGCCAGCAGCTGCTCCGGCGGGTGCCTCCCCCGCTGGCAGAGAAGGTCTGAGAACTGTGCCTCCAGGGACGGACTGGACCTGGGAAGGGCTTCTTCCCCAATGGGAGCTCTCCTGCCCCAAGTCCCCAGCTCGATCAGCTCTTTCTCTCTGTGGGGAACCAGCACGAGCAGCCGCGGCTTCTGTTGTCTTCACACAGCTCCTGTCTGGCAACGTTCCCATCCCTGTCTCCCCACGGGACAACCTGCCCGGGACTCCTTCCCTCAGATATCTCCCAGGAAGCCTCTCAGACCTTCCAGAATTGAGCCCTTCAAGGAGACACCTTGCACAATCGGATGCTTTTTGCACATTTTGGGACCTTGGCTACCCCGGCCCCAGCCCTCTAACCTTGCCCCCTGCCATTGTCCATCGCATCCACCCCACTTCTTCCCTCTCCTCTGGCTGGAAGCTGATTAATTTGGGCTCGCCGCTGGTGTGATTTAACGACTTCACATTCCACATCCACTCAGCACTTCTGACACCATATTTCAGCACACCCCTTCCAGTCCCAGCTTCCGGCCGAGAAGCCTGACCCTGCTGCAGCCCCTGGTGTCCACTAGGGGGCAGCTCTGCTCACTCCTCCTGGGAGCCTCAGGCAGCACCAACCCCTACTACACACCTGGCAAGACATCCTGTTCCTATCCCATCTTGTCACCCAAAACTCCACTTTCTCCCATTCATATGAACCCACTCACGGCTGAGAAACTCCTCTCCTCAGCCTCTGACCCAGCGCTTCACACTGGCTGCGCACAATCACCTGCGGAGCTTTAAAAACACACAGTTTGGCTTGGTGGATAGAGTGTGGGCCTGGGGACTGAAGGGTCCTGGGGTTCAATTCCTGTCGAGGGCACACACCCGGGTTGTGGACTCTGTCCCCAGTGAGGGGCGTGCAGGAGGCAGCTAATTAGTGATTCTCATCATTGATGTTTCTATTTCTCCCTCTCTGAAATCAATAAAAATATATATGCATTAAAAAGATGCTCTGTGACCATTTTGTAATTGCCAATTTGTACATTTTAGGGAATATAGTCAATATTACTGCAATAACTATCTATGGTGTCTGGTGGGTGCAAGACTTACGGGAGGATCACTTCACAAGTTACATAAACATCTAACCACTATGCTGTGTACCTGAAGCTAGTATAATATTAAATGTCACTGTAGTCGAAAAATAAAATAAAAGTTTTTTAAAGCAGCTGTGATCCTAATAAAAGTCCCAGGCTGAGGCCCAACCCTTTCCCTTCTGGGCGCCTGTCTTCTGACTTCTGGATTAGCATTCCCCCAAACTTCATTCCCATCCCTTGGGCAGGGACCACTGGATAAAAGGCAGCACCAGCCCTAGCCGGCTTGGCTCAGTGAATAGAGCCTACGGAGGGAAGGTCCCAGGTTCAATTCCAGCCAAGGGCACATGCCTGGGTGGCAGGCTCAGTCCCCAGTAGGGAGTGTGCAGGAGGCAGCCAATCAATGATTCGCTCTCATCGTTTATGTTTCTATCTCTCCTTTCCTCTTCCTTCCTCTCTGAAATCAATAAAAATATTAGGAAGAAGAAAAAAGGCAGAATCAAGCAGTGCTAGCCAGAGAGTCCAAACACCAGGCTGTGAAGACGGGAGGGGGGAGAGGAGGGGGCGGGCTCAGCTCGCTTTACACATCCCCATCCCTGCCATGAGGGCAATAAAATAAGGATAATTTTTGTCAAAAAGAAACCCAGTAGCCAAGTAAGTGCATGGACAGGATTACCCCGATAGTATCTTTCTTGGAAGGCGTGGCTCACAGAGGAAATACGGTCTGGAAATCCACTTCCTCTACCCTAGCGCTGGCCCCTGGCAGGGGCCTCCAGAACACCAGCCCCAGCATCCTGGGCGACACAATGAGGACCGCATGTCTGAGCCTGGTATGGAGACTCGGAATCTCTTCTTTCTCCCACAGTGCACATCCCTTCACCCCAACCCAGAGAGCCTAGGAGCCGGAACTGTGTGCCCACCAAGCCCCAGGGCAGAGGGCGAGGCCCTTTACAGAGAGGCTGCCCCACTGCGCTGCTGCCACGGTCCTGCCAGCTTATGGAGGTAGGAGTGCACGTCCCCTCCCGTGATGGTAGCTGAGTTCTGGGTTTGAATCCAGGCTACCTCCGTGTTTCCCCGAAAATAAGACCTAGCGCATGGAAAGATAAGACATCCTTTGAAAATAAGACCTAGTGCAACTTTGGGAGAAAAAATTAATATAAGACACTGTCTTATTTTCGGGGAAACAGGGTACTTACTTCTATCAGCCCCGCCTTTTCCACTCCCAGAAAAGGGGGACAGGAGCATCTAATTCATCCAGCTGTTGTGAGGGTTTAGCAGACAGGGCATGGCAAGCACTTAATACCTGGGACAATAGTAAATGCTTCTAATGCCAGTAATAACAATACCTGTACTCAAAGCGAAGGCCCCTCCCAGGAAGGGACCCCTCCTTTTTACAGGTGGGGAGATGTTATCATTATTATGTTACAAATGAGTACTTTGAGGCTCAGAGCTTGGCTTGCTGGCAGGGGAACAAAGATGAGAAGTAGGTATGGGAATGCAGACTGGTACAGCCACTGCAGAAAAGAGTATGATAGTCTCCTCAAGAAATTTAAAATGGAATTGCCGCCAAAACTGGTTTGGCTGAGTGGATAGAGCGTCTGTCTGCAGACTGAAAGGTTCCAAGTTCGATTCCAGTCAAGGGCATGTACCTTGGTTGCAGGCACATCCCCAGTAGGGGTTGTGTAGGAGGCAGCTGGTTGATGTTTTCTCATCATTGATGTTTCTAGTTCTCTATCCATCTCCCTTCCTCTCTGTAAAAAAATCAATAAAATATATTTAATGTTGTGGGGTTGAACCTGGGGTTCAAAATAAGACCATCGGAGGCTGACTAATTAATTTTAAAAAAGCAGGCAAGGATTTATTGAACTGGCCAGGACAGCCACAAGAGCACCACATGCAGGTGGACTCCAAATGACTGCACCGTTTCAGGGGTAGGCAATTCCTTTTAAAAGTTTAAACCACAAAAATTTTCCTTTTGTTCCTAAATCCTAAAGACTGGGGACAGCCTGCAGGGTCGGTTCACAGTCACGTCCTGCTGGACATTGGAATGTGGCCCTATCTTGCGATAGCGATAACACAGAAGCAGAGCTCAGCGGTTAGACTCTAAAGGTTATCTACAGTTTCTATCCCTGAAGCTACTGAGTCAGTGGGAATCATTCTCTTGTGGTCCTGGTCCCAGGCAAGGGAAAATTGCCTTAGCCTCCAGGTCTTCACCTGGAAGCTGAGGTAAGTACCCAGTGTTTTAATCAGATGCAAGAGCCAGACTTAGCAGGGTTAAAATTCAAACAGCAGTTTTTACCAAAGTATGGTTGCCACTATATTTCATTTAAAATAAATAAATAAATAAAACGGAATTGCCTTTTGCCCTAACCAGTTTGGCTCAGTGGACTGAAAGATCCCAGGTTTGATTCCGGCCAAGGGCATGTTCCTTGGTTTCAGGCACATCCCCAACAGGAGGTGTGCAAGAGGCAGCTGATCCATGTTTCTCTCTCATCCATGTTTCTAACTCTCTATCCCTCTCTCTTTCTCTCTATAAATAATCAATAAAATATATTTTTAAAAAATAAAATGGAATTGCCCTTTGACCTGTGATTCCACTTCTGGGAATATATCCTAAGAATCTTGAAACACCAATCAGAAAGAATATATGGACCCCTATGTTTGTAGGAGCGTTATTTACAATAGCCCCAATCTGGAATCAGCCCGAGTGCCCATCAGTAGATGAATGGACAAAACAACGATAGTACATTTACACATTGGAATACTACTCAGCTGTAAGAAAGAAGGAACTTGGGAAATTATTACATTAAGCAAAATAAGCCAGTTGGACAATATATACCATATGATCTCAAAAATAAATACCATATGATCTCACTAATATGTGGAATCTAATGAACAAAATAAACTGATAAACAAAATAGACCCAGAGGCATGGATACAAGGAACAGACTGACAAATGTCAGAGGGAGGGGGGAGGCAGGGAGGGCTGGGTAAAGGAAGGTGAAGGATTCACTAGAGAACATACATGGATAGCTCGGGGACACAGACAACAGTGTGGGAGGCACGGGGGGAATGTGGGGGCTGGATGGAGGCGGGCAAAGGCGAGAAATGGGGGACATCTGCAATGGTGTCAACATTAAAAATTTTAAATTAAGATGGGAAGTAGGTGTGTTGGACTTTGTTAGACGGCAGGCCTCAGACACACCGGAGGTTCACTTGGATTGGCCCAGAGAGGGTGTGTCCCAGCTGCCCATCTGGGGCTGTTACTCCGCCTGTCACCCTCCCCCCCCCCCATTCCACCAAGGAACCTGGTGAGGAAGGTGATGTGAGGGGCCCCCTCCTGGAAGGGACCCCCTCTTTTCCACAGACGGGAAACAGAGGGGAAGTGACCTGGCTTCTGCTAAGCCTGATGGTGTCAGAGCCAGAGCAAAGGCCCGAGTCACGGACATCCAGTCCCATCACTATTCCCTTCCACCATCCAGCCAATCACTGTTCCCTTCCACCATCCAGCCAATCACTGTTCCCTCCCACCATCCAGCCAATCACTGTTCCCTTCCACCATCCAGCCAATCACTGTTCCCTTCCACCATCCAGCCAATCACCATTCCCTCCCACCATCCAGTCCAATCACCATTCCCTTCCACCATCCAGTCCCATTACCGTTCCCTTCCATCATCCAGTCAATCACTGTTCCCTCCCACCATCCAGTCCCATCACTGTTCCCTTTCACCATCCAGCCAATCACTGTTCCCTTCCACCATCCAGTCAATCCCTGTTCCCTTCCACCATCCAGTCCCATCACTGTTCCCTTCCACCTTGAGAGTGTCTCACCTCAGACTTGGAGGCTCTAATTACCCCCTCTCCCTGGCCCGTATACACACACACACACACACACACACACACACACACACACACGCCTCTGGCTGAAAGCTGGAGGCGGGGACGGCTCCCGAGTGGCAGTTTTCCATCTTTAGATGCCCTTCCTACCTGAGCAGGTGGGAAGGACGTGGCGGGAGGCGGCAGTGCAGGGAGGAAGTGCTCTGGAGTCCAAAGGGACTCAGGTCTGCAGCTGGCCGCCGGCTCCCCATCTGCCACATGGCAGCGGTAACACCGGTGTCCTAGCTCCCTGGGTGTCCCGATCTCTTGGGAACAGACTTACACTGACTCTAGAAAGAAACGAAGGAAGCTGGTGCCACTGGAAGGGCTGCTGGTGGGCAGCGGGGAGGGAGACGTGTGTTGCGCCCATTGAAGAAGTAAGTACTTACCTATGAGTGATTTTTTTAAATAGTGCCTGGTGCTCAATGTAAGTGCTGGTTATTTTGATAAAGAAGTTTCACACAGCCGAGACTGGTTTGGCTCAGTGGATAGAGCATTGGCTTGGGAACTGAAAGGTCCCAGGTTCGATTCCGGTCAAGGGCATGCACCTTGGTTGCGGGCACATCCCCGGTAGGGGGTGTGCAAGAGGCAGCTGATCGATGACTCTCTCTCATCAATGTTTCTAACTCTCTATCCCTCTGTCTTCCTCTCTGTAAAATATCAATAAAATATATTTAAAAAAAAAACAGTTTCACACAGGCCCCGCTCCTGACCATCTCTTTCCCTCAGCTTCCCGTTAGAGCGTGGGCTGCAAACCCCAGGCAGGTGGTGAACATGTGGGTTCAGGTCCCTGTGCCCCCCGCTTACTAGCTGGGTGGCTTTGGTAGCTGTTCTGCCTCAGTTTCCTCGGTAATAAAGGACACGAATGGTCCCCACCAGGGGCCAGCAGGATTTAATGAGAGCAGAGCTGGGCATGTGCCCGGCACAGCATGGAACACACCTCATCATCAGGGGCCACTGTCACCCACATTTGACAGATGAGGAATGGGGGCAGAGTAACGTGTCGGCAGTCACTCAGCTGGTAACTGGTGAAGCCAGGACCACACCCAGGCAGTCTGGTTCCAGAGTGGGCGCCCCTAACCACCGCACCTCCCAGCCTCTCCTGCACACATCACATATTCAGAGCGCCTGGCACACGGAAACTGCTCTGTAAGTCACAGCTGTGACTGTGGTTGATATAGGCTAACACACACTTCCCCAGGTCACTTGGTAAAACACTTTGGGGCAGGGCTATGGCACAGCTCCTACCTTCTGGAGGCAGGAAGCATTTAGCCAAAGGAACGTGCGGTGCTCAAAGCCTGGGAGGGATTCCCGCCTCGGTTCTCCCACATGCACACATTCCATAGCCAGGCCTCACAGCCCAGGGCAATGACACACTCCGCACCCCTGCTCCTTCTTGCTGGTCCTGGCGGCCTCAGACACCAGCCCAGAGACACCCCCGGAACCTAAGGAAGCCAGTGTCCACAGTTACAACCACTCCCACCACCTGCCAGACAGGCTGCAGGACCGGCCCCTGCCAGAGACGAGCTGCTCTCTCCTCTGGTCAGTGCTGCCCATGTGGGGCGCCCACAGGGGCGTTTGTCAGTCTCCCCCGACCCCACACATGCTATAGCCAACTCTGTGTTAATGAAGGCCAGGCTGAGGTGCCCCCACACGTCAGCTGGATTAGGCCTTGGCTTACACACACACACACACACACACACACACACCATACCACAAACACAACACATACACACAAGGCTCAGAATTAACACCCAGCCTTACCCACAAAACCCAGCTGGGTGGAGGGTGAGGGACCCAGGCCACCATGGATAAAGCATTAATCAGATAATCTGATTATGAATGATTGAGCTCATGGTTAGTGTCCATGTCTAAAGCCACTGAGTGAAATTCCAAGGGAGAGAAAGGCTCAGGCGGCTCAGGCCTCATTGCCCATCCACAGAGCCACCCACGCACACCCTCACCCACTCCGTAGGTGGTTCCTCCTCTAGCCCCACCCCCTGCCCCCACCCCCATCATACCTGGAGACACAGGGGCCGGGTGCGGGCAGAGGGTTTCAGGATTCAGGTCCCCATTTCCCAGCCTCAGTGGTGCACACTCTGTGATGTTCCCAGGTGAGGGGAACAGCTTTCATGTAAGGTTGCCATCCAGCTAAGGCAAATCCAAATCTTTTGGAAATGTTCCTCCAGCTCCCTGCTCCTCCTGGGGAGGCCTAGTCTAGACACCACCAGACTTCACCTCCTCCCAGAGGAATGGCAAGCAGCCCCTCCTGCCCAGCTGGGGACGGGAGGGGGGCACCTGGGGAGGTCCTGTGCCCAGCACAGCTGAGGACAGCTCAGCCCAGATCAGTGGCTGGTGATGGCCCAACTCTCCTGGAGAGGAGGGGAGGGGGAAGGGGAGGGGGAGGGGAGGAGGAAAGGAGGTGGGGCAGAGAAGAGGGGAGGAGGGGAGGAGGAAAGGAGAGGAGAGGAGAGGAGAGTGAGAAGGAGGAGGAGGAGACTGAGAAGGAGAAAGAAGGAGAGGGGAGGAGAGGAGGAAAGGAGAGCGAGAACAGAGAGGGGGAGGAAGACGCGTAGAAGCGGCGGGAGACTTGAAGAAGCGGAGAGGGGAGGTGGATTGGCTCTGTCTTCCTCCGAACCCGGAGAGAGAGGGCGGGGGGAGAAGGGAAACCCCCTCAGCCGGGAGTGGATTTTTCCTTTGGTCTCTTTCCGACTTCCTCACGCGGAAGAGCCTCTCGGTTCTCCTTCGTTGCTCGGACTTTGTGCCCACTTCGAGGCGGGGAGAAGGGGAGACTTTTGCAAAGGGGAGAGAGAGAGAAGGGGGATAGGAGGCCTAGTGAGCCAGCCTGCAAGCACAGGTGCTGCCACACTCTGGGCCTGACCCGGAGAAGTAAAGGAGCTGGAGCTCAGACAGGGCCGCTGTTTGGTTGTGAGAAGAGGAAGGAGCCTCAGGTGGTCGGAAGCGGCGGGGAGGGGGGGGGGGCACAGCTGCAGGGAGGGCACAGCTGCCACAGCAGAGCCACTGCTCAGAACCCAGGACCCACCCGAACTCCTCCCCCACAGTCTGTATGAAACGCTCCTTGGAAGCCTGCGTGGAGGACACAGCCAGGACACACCTGCTAAGCCCCGTCCCGCTGCAGCGCCCGCCTCCCACGGGAGGTGCTCAGCAGACACGGAGCTGTTCTTCATGAGACCCCAGGCAAGTGGGTGGGGGGTGGTATCTGGGAGCCTGGTCCGTCCGTGTCCCCATGGTGGGGGAAATGGGAGGCAGGGAGGCGGGGACTCGGGCGCTGTACCTGTATCCTGTCTTCCGGCAGCTCCGTCTTCATGGCCAGCATCTCCCGGGCATAGACGTCTGGGTAGTGGGCCTCGTTGAACGCCTTCTCCAGCTCCTCTAGCTGGTAGGAGGTGAAGATCGTCCTGCGGGGAGCAAACGGGGACTCAGGGCCCTGCAAAAGGACGGGGCTGCCCCAGAGAGGACAGAGCGGCCCTCCCCTGTGCCTCTCGGACAGACCCCAAACCCAGGGGCTCAGCACAGTCAGACACACTCCCACACACACACACACACACACACACACACTCTCCCATGTGCACGTGCATGCACACGTGCTTGCACACACTCAGCTTCGCTCTCTGACTTTTCTTCTTCCAAGGCTGAGGATGCCCAGGGTGGTGGTGGGGATTAGTTCAGCCCGCGGGGGCATCTCAGGATAGGAATCTTTCTGGAAGAGCTTTTGGGGGAAGGGTGCTAGATAGACATTGGAGAAGACGGCGGAGGGCCCCTCTTCCCCCTCCCACGCACAGGCCACAGGTAAATAATGCCCCTCCCCCTAGGACCTGCTCCCTGGCTCCTCTCAGACATTCACATCGCACTCACCCCAAGATCAAAGACAGCTGCGACCCCAGGACCCCAGTGTTTATGCAACCGAGGACTGACTGTCCCTCCCCTGGGGCCCACCCAGCACTCCGCCCTCCTCACCTGCCCAGCTCCACCAACTCCTTACAGCTGTTCTGGAGTTGTAGGGGTGAGGACTATGACGGGGAGAGAACACCATCCTTCCACCACCCCCCCCCCCCACAAGCTGGGAGGCACACCCAGGGGGGCCCATCGGGGGAGTTCCACTCAGGTCGCCCTGAAATAACCTACCTCCACAGCCCCCCACCCCCACTGAGCAGTTCACCTTGACCTATTTTGGATCCGACTGCTTTAAGAATCTGACAAAAGCTACATCCTCTCGCCCTAGGAAGACGTGCAAACAAATATGCTCCGGCACATAAAATTCCCCTTCCAATACCAGGGGGTTCGCAGACATGCTTTCTTGAATAAACACACCACCCATCCACTTCCAGGCACAAATTCTTCTTTTTTCAGACCTGAATGTCACCGAGTTCTAGGTGGCCTTTATGTCATCGACAAGCCAACAGGCAACAGAGTCCAGATGCCACACGCTCAGCCCGTAAACATGGTGCCCTCCTCGCTGCAGCCCGGGGGCCGGGGACTGGGGACAGCACTGGGGTTCAGAATCCCCCACTGCCGCTCTCACGCTCCCCACACAGGGCGGGTTTGTCTCCAGGATCTCGGGGGTCTGAGGCAGGGGACCTTGAGGAAGAAGGATTCTGCTCCTCGTAGAAAACGACGGGTTTGATTCTAAATCGTTTCTCCTCTCCTCTTGGGGGTGGTGATGAAAGGCGTATGCAGAAAGTCATTTCTTCAGAATTCTGAAGACATTCTGTTTCTCTCTTGCCACTTACTGAAAGGTCCCCTCCACCCGGTGTCAAAACAAACAATCACAACGTGCGGCGTCCTTTCCAAAACGAGGGAAACGGAAGCAAGCACATAGGCAGGTGCTGTGGCCGCAGCCCAGCCCAAGAGAAGAGCTGACAATAGGCTGGCTAAGACCCCCTTCAAGTGCACGCTCTTTGCTGAGGAGAGCTCAAGCTCGCACTCAAAACACAAAACCAAGCCTCAACCCCCCCCCCCCCAAATTTCCCCTCATTCCTGCCTCAGAGCCAGCCCGGGCTCCCCAGAACCCTCCCACAATGTGACCCCAAAAACCTGCTCCTGGCTTTCTGCAGCAGCCCAGAGTCCCCCCTGTCTCCTGCCTGAGCTTCCTGGGCACAGAGAGAGGAAAAGCATTGACTCCCAAGGCTGCCGGCCCCTCCTCTCTCCCCTCTCCAACCCCCATAATCCCGGGATGTTTCTGGGGAAGAAGCGATGTCCGGCTCCCCTCACCAGATTCCAGGGGCTCTTCCCTGAAATCTCCAAACGAGGGAAGCTCAGAATAACGTTTGTGTTGTTTTTAAAAAACTAATTAAAAACGGCACTGGCCATCAGTAATCGTTCTCCTCTCTCCAATAGTCGACTTCCTTCACGCACCAGACATAGCCAGAAACCTGGGGCAGGTGGCGAGCTGTCCTGTCCCCCTGAGAACCCTCCAGCGCTCCCATAGGATCCCTGGTGGAGAGGGTGGCAGGTGAGGACAGAGGGTCGGGAGGCTGAAGCACGGCCTTTGGGCTGGGGGTCAGCCAGCTCCAGGTGCCACCCAGGGAGTGGGGCATGCTCTTCCCAGGGCTCTGCTCAACCCCCTGGAACCCTTTCTTCCTCCTTCCCCCTCGCACCAGCGCGAAGCAGTTCAGCGGGTGGGTCCTTCCCTGGTGGTCTGGTCCCTGTCCCCGGACTACCCCGAGACCAGCATGCCGTGGGTGCGAAAGAGATGTTTTAATGAATATTCGTTGGGTAAACGAATGTAAAAAAAAAAAAGACCCAGGATCAGGACTAAAATAAAATGTTTCCATTTAAGATAAAATAAAACAAACTGAACAAAACCTAACAGCTGACTGAAGAGAAGGAACAAACCAAGGCCATGGAGACACCAAGTCAAAGTTCACTGGCACTCAGGCGGGAGCCTGCTGGGGTCGGAGGGCTCAGGAGGGGCCCTGTTAGAAGGTGGGGGCCAGGAGTGCCATTTCCCAGGGTGAAGGGAAGAGGGAACCGCAGCAAAGCGCCCGGAGAAAGGGTGCGATGAGGCGGGAACAAACTGGGGTGAGAGAACCCAGAGGCACGGGGAAAAAGGGGAGGGGCCCATGGGGTGAAATGCCCTGAGAGCCAGGGGCGCCCACCGGGGCCCCCGGGCCCCCGCAGAGAGGAGTTTGGGGGAACAAATCTGGTGAGCGCGGGGACAGCGCCTGGAAGCAGCCCTGGCAGAAAGTCGGGCAGATGTTTGGTTCTCGCTGCTGCTTTCTTTCCTTTCAAAGCTCCTGGGGAATTCACACCAGAACCTGGAGCTGGTGGCCAGGGGGGTGCGGCCTGGGGTGAAGGGCTTCCTTTTCAAGATAAACCTTTTCTTTTCGAAGAAGGGATTGGATTTTAACTTTGTGTAAGCGATGCCTAGTTAAAGACATTTGTAAAGCTCTCTTTGTAGCTGAACCCCGGTGCAGCCCACTGCCCTCCGGCGAAGTCCACACATTGCCCAGTCTTTCCCCATTTTACAGACAAAGAAACTGAGGCTCAGAGGAGGGAAGCTATCTCCATGACCACAAGCCTGACGACCATTTCCCATCCGTGCAGACGGCGCGCCTGAGCTTTGGGGAAAGTGGGAGCGACACGGTTGCGAATGGCCAGCCCAGAGGCCGCGGGAGAGGAGAGCGGGCCGGGCGGAGGTGGGAGCCGAGCTGCCAGTGTGCGTGGCTCTCGGATGCGCAGGAGCCTGGACAGGACCTGGGGGCTGCCAGCCGCTGTCCTGTCCGGCTCTGGGGCCTTTCCTTTTTCCCAGAGGAGAGGAGAAAGCCTGGCTGGCCCGGGGCGCCTCCCTGGCGGCCTCTCCCCGTCCTCCAGGGGGGCGGCCGGCGCCAGGGCCCGGGGGTCCTCAACAGCGCCCGCTCCCCAAGCCCGGGCGCGGCCTGGGACCTCGGATCTGAGGGCGGCGAAAACGGGGTCCGAGAACCCCGAGCCCACCGGGGACGCAGGGCCGGGGTGGAGGCGGCGGGAGAGCCGCTAGCCTTACCTGTGCCGCCGCTTCTTGCGCTTCTTGGTCTGCGCCAGGGCCGCCTTGGACAGCTTGCGGTCGCTGGAGGACACATCCTCAGAGTCTGGGAACGGACAGAGACGTGCGGCAGCCCGGGGGGCGAGCACCGGGAGCCCCAGACCCAGGGTCCCAGCCTTCTGCCAGGCGGACCCCATCCCCAAGCCCAGGCTGGCGCTGCCCGTGCCGGCGCCCCTGATCGCAGGTTTGGAGCGGATTTCGTTGTAAGAGAGGCCGAGGCCCGGGGCTCCGGGGGCAGGGACAGCGGGAACCGGGCCGCTTCGGGGTGCCGGGGAGACCCCCGTGGCGCTCCGGGCTCCGCGCCCTGCCCCACGCTCGCAGCCCCGTTATCCGGGGACTGAAAACTGGCCCCCGGAGAGGGGCCGGGGCGCAGGCAGCGGGCGCGGGGCAGGGCTGGGCTCCTCCGGCGCCGCGGCCCCCAGTTCGGTGCCGGCACAGCGCGCCCCCGTTCGGGGCCGGAGACGCCGCGCCGCGGCTCTTTTCGTTGTTGTTCTTTTTTTTTTTTTTTTTTTTTTTTTTTTCAAATAAAAATAAATAAAACGGTAACGGAAAATCGGGGGGCGGGGGAGGTTCGGCGCACCCCAGGAGCCGGAGGCCCGAGCGGCCGGGGACGCTAGGCCGGGACAGGGGTCGGGCGGGTGTGGCCGGGTCGGGGCGGGCCGCGGACCCCCAGGCGCCGGGATCCCACACGCAGAGGCGCTTAGGGGGGATCCGATGGCCGACCCAGCCGCTTCGGTGGCCTGTTGTCCAAGCTCATGGGTGAAAACAAACAAACAAACAAACAAAACAAAACCAAAAAAAACCCACCCACAAACCCTGACAAAACCGGGGAGGGAGTTTGGGATGGAGGCAAGAAAGGAAAAGACAACTTTGGGCGCCTGGGCCGGGCGACGCTGGCACCCGCCCCGGGGCCATCAGCGCGCGGAGGAGAGCGCAGGTTCTCCCAGAGGCTGGGCCACCGCGGAGCAGGGAAACCGGGGCCCAGCCGCCCCAGGGCTCTGACACCCCCGCCCGTTTCCAGGGGGTCCCCAACCGGGCGCCGCGCCGGAGCCGGGACCGGCGCGGGGAGAGGACGGCGCCGGGGCAGGAAGCCTGGCGGCGCCCGGGGCATCCTCCCGGCCCCAGGCCCCGGGCTCCCCGGAACTTCTGCGCCCAAAGGATGGCCTTGCGGTGCAAGCGAGAGCCGGTGGCGGGGGTGGGGGGTCCCGGCTTCGGCCCGAGGCGGGCAGCGCCCTCACCTACCTGAGCTGGCCGTCTGGCTGGCGTCCAGAGGCCCCGACGCCCTGCCCAGCGGCTGCAGGTGGACGCTCTGCGGGTCGGACAGCACCTCCAGGAAGGTGGGCTGCGCGTAGAAGCCGGGGAGCCCCCCGGGCCCCAGCAGCCCCATGCCGCCCACCCCCGCGGGGCTGAGCACTGAGCGCGCCGCCAGCAGGTGCCCCGAGGCCAGGCCGTCGAGGGCGGCGCGCGGGTGGGAGCTGGGGGGCTCCTTGTTCAGGCCCAGGATCTCCTGGATGCCGAAGCCCGTGCACCGGGCCGGGGCGCTCCCCGGGGAGCTCTTGGCCACCGTCTCGCATTTGGGCTTGCTCAGCGCTTCCCCCGATTTCCCCGTCATCTCCCGGCTCTTCCTTCGCAGGGGCCGCGGCGCCGGTCTCCAGCTCCCCCCGCCCCACCCCCGCCGGGCTCGCCGCTCCGCCAAGTTGGTCCCAGATGCCCCCTCCGGTGTCTGATGCTCTCGAGCCCCAAGGAGATTCCCCTTTTATCCAACCAGGCGGCAGCCCAAGTGGGGTCAGAGCTGAGCAGCCAATCGCTGGGGCCAGGAGCGATTAGGAATTCCAAAAAGCTGGCAGCGCCAGGGGCCAGGGCGCCGTGGGCGGGCCGCCCAGGGGCAGGGACCCGGGGCCTGAGCTGGCACAGAGTGGGGCCCCTGGTCCAGGACGTTGGGTGATGGGTGGGATTCTGGCAGAGCCTGGCTGGGACCTGCCCCTACAGTGGGTGGGAGGATAGGCTGGGGCAGATCTTGGAAACCTGACCCCCTATCCTCAACTCTTTTGCAGGTTGGAAGGGTCTAAGAAAGCCTAAATATAGGACCCCTGTGTGACAGGCAGAACAAGGGAGGGGCAAGAGCCTTGGTCAGGGTTGTGAGGAGGAGGATGGGGGGTAGAGAGAAGGAGACGGGTATGAAGAAAGCTCAAGGCTTTTCTCCCCAACTCTAATTCAGAAGAGCTACTCAATCAATATTGGCTGGATGAATAAATGAATGCTAAGAGGGCCGGGAATGGGGGTCCCGGGTGGGAAAGAAGAGCAGGGGTGACTTCTTTTGGATAACAGCCCTGGATGTCTGAGCATCTTCCTAGAGTAAGCATGAAGCCCGACATCCATGGAAGGTCTCCATTTATTCTTTTTCTTCATTTTTTTTTAATTAAGGTATTATATGTGTACATTTCTTACCATTGTCCACTTATTCTTTTATTCATTCATTCAACTGCCATGTATTGAGCACTTTATTAGTTAGGCTTAGGGACCAGGGATCTGCAGTAAATCAGATAGGCAAGGCAAGGGGTCTGCCGTCCTCAGAGTTCACTGAGCAGCAGGACAAAGAGGATGGGTTGTTGGTGTGGAAGGGAAGGAGGAGGGAGGGTGTGAAAAGGTGCGCTTCTATCTCCAGGTGATGGAAAGCTCTTGACTAACTCCTGTGTTGAAAGCTGCAGAATTACAGCCAACTGGGCTCGTTGAGAGGCAGAGAGGCTGAGGAAACTGCGTGAGGCAGGATGGGGCCTCACCTGGAGAGAAGAGAAAAGCCCCAATTCCAAAGCTGCTGGTCTCCAGCTTGAGGGCTCTGAGGAGCATGGCCTCCTTGGGCCCAAGCGTCAAGTGGTGTCCACACACACACACACACCACACACGCACACCACACACACACACACACACACACACACACAAACACACACCACACACACCACACACACACACACACACACACACACACACACACACACACTGGACCCCTGAGTCCCTGCACTGTACCACCTCAGCTAACTCCTCTGTGACCTTGGGGCCAGGGACTATCGACCTTGACACTCTCCACTGTGTCAAGCATAAAGCAGGTGTTGTTTTGTTTAGAATTTTAGAGGATGTTTAATACAGCTGGGGACAGTGAGACAAGGACGGGCTAGGGAAATGAGCCTGGGTGGGGCTGCTTTGGCTCACTAAGAAATAGAGAAAAGGAGGCCTTGGGCACAGGTTCAGGGGGTTTGCTGGGATGAACTGCCGCTGCCCATTGCTGCCCTGGTTGCGAGCCTCGTGGGGTCCCTTAGGGTTTAGGAGGTATATGCCTGTCAGGAGAAGAAAGAGGAGTGGGGAGGCAGGGACATGCTCCCAGAAAGGAGAGTGCACCCACACAGCAGGCTTTACGTGAAGATACCCTATGAGGGGAGATACAGAAAGGGTCAGTTGCTTTAGGCCGAGACTGGAAAACCAGGCTGGGGAAGAGAATTCACTCAAGATTTCTTGACCAGTCAGCTGCAAACCCTAGTAGAGTGAAACACCCTAACTCCCCCCAGCCTTCTGCCAAGGAGTCTAACACTCGCTGTGGTTACCAACGGGGCAGACAGAGGAAAGAGGAGATCCTATAGGATGTAGAATTGAGGTCTTGCTAACAAGGCTATTGTGAGTTGAGTCTCTGCTCACTCCCACCTGGTCCAATGAGTCAGAATTAGTCGGAGGCATCTCTCAGGGCAGAAGGTATCTGGGAATGCCATGCCTACTGTGCACCGACAAGGCCTCAGCCCCTTTGTATGGTGTAATCTCTGGTCCTCGCAAGAACCCTGCTAGCACCCTGGTTAGCACCACATCTGAATGATGGCATAGTTATTCTTCTTGGCCAGGTGCAGACTCGGGGAGATGCAATCTTGAGGCCTCTTTCACCTTGTAGTCTATGGGGTTGGGTTCCATGTGGCACGCACTCACATAAACGACAATGTCAATGGTGCCCCCTGGAGTTGTGCAAAGCAGTGGCTTTGACTCCAGATAAAAATTTCTATGTTTCTGTCCCCATCTTAGGAATGTGGAAACGTCGTTTCTCACAGAGGTTAGGTAACTCGTCCTGAGCTACCTAAGCTAGTGAAGCAGCAGAGGCCAGCCTCAGCCTCAGATGAGTCTGGTGTCAAAAGCTGTTCTCTTTGGACTCCATCCCTCTCTCGGCCTCCCCTCCGAGCCAGCCTACCCTGGAAGGATGCATAGGAATGTTATGTTAATGGCATCTGTCACGTCCCTGACTTATCACGGGACATCCACGATGAGCCAGATGCCGGCCGACGGGCAAGGACGTGAGTGATGGAAAACAAGTGTGTGAGTGATGGAAGCTCGGCTCTCACCAGGAAATGAGGATGAAAAATCTCTTGACCAAACACTGTCTGAAGCTGCCGGTCTCCTCTCCCAGGAAGACAGTCACCATCCTGCCTGAGGAGGTTGGGGATGGGGACAGCCCAGGCCCTCTGAGCACTCTTGCCAGGGGATACAGGAGGGCCCAGCACCAGCCCACAGCCAGTGCCATCCCCAGAACTGGACTCCTGACAGATTCCTGGCCTGGGGGCTGTCTCTGAGCTTTGGGGTGTCATTGTTACTGCTCACAGCGCCCGTCTTAGCCTAGTCCCAGACTCAAGACATTTGTGGACTCTGGGGAGAGCCCCATAGGAAAAGGCTGGCTCCAGAGCTTGGGCTGGGATTGGGAGGGGACTGAAGCTTACCTTTCAGAGGCATTTAGCTTGATCACTCTGAATCCATTCCTGGGTCTGCCACCTACCAGCTCTGTGGCCTTGAGCTTCAACTACTCTCTTAGCTTCAATTGCTTTTGCCAATAAAACAGCCTGACACGGGGCTTGTGAGCATCCCCTGAGCCCTGAGTTAGCATAGGGCTCTAGAGCCAGGCTGTCGGGGTTCAGACTGGCACTATCACTTACTTGGTGACTTTGGGAAAGTTACCCAATTTCTCTCTGCCTTCTGTACCTCTGTTTTCTCACTTATAAAATGGGGGTAGTGCCAAAACTGGTTTGGCTCAGTGGCTAGAGCGTCAGCCTGCAGACTGAAGGGTCCCAGGTTCAATTCCGGTTAAGGGCATGTACCTTGGTTGCGGGCACATCCCCAGTAGGGGACGTGCAAGAGGCAGCTGATTGATGACTCTCTCTCATCGATGTTCTTAACTCTCTATCTCTCTCCCTTCCTCTCTGTAAATATATATATATATATATATATATATATATATATATATATATATATATATATTCTTATAAAATAAAATAAAATAAAAAATGAGAGTAGCCGTAGTAATTACCCCTTACCATTGTCATGAAGATTAGACATGTACACAGGCTATAAAGTGAGTGTACAAAATACGGGTCCTGTGAGCTTTGGTTATTATTCCCATTGTGCTGGAGGATGCTTGGGACTATCGATATGGTGGGGGAACAAGGCAGATCTAGTCCTTGCCTTTACGGGATTTGGACCAACGATCGAAAGGGTGATGTTTGTAAAGCACTTAGCAGGGTGTCTGGCCTTGGGGACTCAATACATGTAACTCTTGTTATTACTATGAATGGGTGTCAGGCCCTTCATCAATTTAATCCACTCAACTTCTCCGACAGGTCAGAAGTTCTGTCCCCCTTGTTACAGAGAAGGCCCAGGGAGGCCGATGAGGGCGAGGGAGGATGCCATCTCTGGCCCTGGCCGAGGTGCTGGTCATTTTTAGCATCAGCTGCAGCAAGTCACGTTCCCCTATAGCTGTCTCCCCGAGGCACTCCCCAGCCACCAGCAACCATTTTTGGAGGGAGAAGGGGCAAAAAATGCAAGAAAGAAAAAGGACCTGAGTTTGGATCAATAATTGCATTATGAATCTGTCCTAGGACTCTGTTTCACTTTTTTTTTTTTAACTTGGATCCTGATTGTTGGTGTTTTTTTTTTGTTTGTTTGTTCTTTTTTTTTTTTTTTAAATATATTTAATTCATTTTTTACAGAGAGGAAGAGAGAAGGATAGAGTTAGAAACATCGATGAGAGAGAATCATTGATCAGCTGTCTCTTGCACACCCCCTACTGGGGATGTGCCCGCAACCAAGATACATGCCCTTGACTGGAATTGAACCTGGGACCCTTCAGACCGCAGGCCGACGCTCTATTCACTGAGCCAAAGTGGTTTCGGCTTGTTTTGTTCTTGTTAATCCTCACCAGAGGATATTTTCCATTGATTTTTAGGGAGAGTGGAAGAGAGAGGGAAAGACAGAAAAACATCGATGTGAGAGAACACATGGATTGGTTGTCTCCTATATGAGCCCCAACCAGGATCCTGGATGGGGAGGATCCTGCAACCAAAGTATATGCCCTTGATTGGAATTGAAACAAGACCCTTTGGTTTGCAGGCCAACGCTCTATCCACTGAGCCAAACCAGCTAGGGCTGTTTCACTTATATATATATATTTTTTTTTTCCTTTTTTTTTAAGATCAATCTTTATTGTTCATATTGTTACAAAGGTTCCTCATTTCTTCCCCCCTCCACCAGGTTCCCACCCCACCCTCCGCCCCCTCCCCATCCCCCATTGTCCTCATCCATAGGTGCAGTTTATGTTCAGTCTCTTCCTCCCTCCCTTTCCCCAATAGTAAATCCCTTTTCAGATAGTAAATCAGTTACTTAGCATTTTCTCATATCAATAATACCACCACATGCCCAATGATACACTTCACACAAAAGACATTTCCAAATAGGTCAACCAGCCTCATCCAGGCCCCACCCAAGGCACTCACAGATCAACACCCCAGCCCTATACTAACTCAACACATCCAGATCTAAGCCTTCATCACTTGATTCAGCAGACCCTCAAGTTCCCACAAAAGTTTCCAGCCATGTCTGAGAGGCAGCCGTGGGGCAGGGGCAGGCGAGGAGCGAGCTGTTCCGGGCCTGGCTGCTCTGGGCCTGGGCTCTGTTGCTCTGGTTCGTTCCACAACCAGCTGCTCCGTGTCTGGTCACTGCAGCTCCCGACCTAGTTGCTCTGGACCTGGCTGCTGCTGCTCTGGGCCTGGCCGCACCCGACCCGGCTGCTCTGGGCCCGGCTCCTCCGGGCCCGGTCGCTCCGGGCCTGGCCGCTCCCAGCCTGGCAGCCGCTGCTCCAAGCCTGGCCACTCCCAGCCTGGCAGCCGCTGCTCCGGGCCTGGCCGCACCAGACCCAGCTGCTCCGGGCCTGGCCGCTCCGAGCCTGGCAGCCGCTGCTTTGGGCCTGGCCGCACCAGACCTGGCTGCTCCGGGCCTGGCCGCTCCCAGCCTGGCAGCCGCTGCTTTGGGCCTGGTCGCACAAGACCCGGCTGCTCCGGGCCTGGCCGCTCCCAGCCTGGCAGCCGCTGCTTTGGGCCTGGCCGCACCAGATCTGGCTGCTCCGGGCCTGGCCGCTCCCAGCCTGGCAGCTGCTGCTCTGGGCCTGGCCGCACCAGACCTGGCTGCTCTGGGCCCGGCCGCTCCGAGTCTGGCCGCTCCCAGCCTGGATGCTCCGGGCTTGGCTACTGCTGTTCTGGGCCTGGCTGCTCCCAACCCAGCTGCTCTGGGCCCGGCTTCTCCGGGCCCGGCCACTCCGGGTCTGGGTGTTCCTGGACTAGCCACCCTGGGCTTGGCTGCCTCCGCCTCAGGCCTGGCTGCTACTGCCCCAGGTCTGGCTGCTCCAGTGCTGGCTGTTGTTGCTCTGGTTCTGGCTGCTGCTGCTCTGGGGCCTGGCTGTTGCTGCTCCGGGCCCGGTTGCCACTGCTTTGTGCCTGGGCACTGTAGGCCTGGCTGCTGCTGTTCCAACATTCTGTCCTTTTTTTTTTTTTTAAACGCATTTATGTTGCAATGTTGGCTGGTGAGTTGAGTTCTGACTTAGTCTTTGATTTTTCAAGATCTTCTTTGTATTCTTTCTTAAGTAATTTTACTATCTTTTGCTCTCACTTGATTTCTTCACATTGAGAACTTTGGTTTCTTCCTCCTTGTCCTGGGAGCTCAGCAGGTTGGCCTGTGGCACCCCTTTGTTCTCCGCAGGCTCCCGCGCTGCTCCAGCCTGTTGCCGGGGTCGGCGCCACCCAGGAAGCAGCCCCCGGCCTTGGCTCTGTTGCCCATGCTCAGAGGTCGATGGCTCAGGGGCACCCCCCCCCCGGGGGCCCCGTCGCCCAGCTCCCTGCCAGCGCCCGGCTGGCTGGCGTCCAGCAGGGGCTCCTGCTCCCTGTCGCATTCCTCCAGTCTGGAGCTTTTTTTTTCTTCTCCTTCCTGCTAGGGGAGTCTAGGATCAGAGTCAACAGACTGTCCTCTGCGCGCAGTGCTCGCGACTCTGGGGGCTCCGCTTTTCGCCACTCCCCTGGGATTCCTCCTCACAGCCCCGTCTCCCCCTGCCGGAGCCTGGGTCCCCAGGGTCCGGTCCAGGACTGGGGTTCAGAGCAGTCTGGACTGAGGCTCAGCACCGCCGGAGGCTTTGTTTCTTCCCGCCAGGGTAATCCAGCATCAGAGTCAACATTCAGTCCTCTGCGCGCAATGTGTGCGCGACTCCGGGGGCCCTGCTTTTCGCTGCTCGCTTGGGATTCCGCCTCACAGCCCCGTCTCCCCCGCCGGAGCCTGGGTCCCCAGGGTCTGGCTCATAACTGGGGATCAGCGCTGCCGGTTCGGTTCGGGGGTTTAGCCCAGGCTGGGGGTCTTATTTCCTTCCTGCTAGGGAATGCCAGGCAGCACCCAGCCCTCTCCCCCTCTCCAGCTGCGACCTCTCCACGCGCGCGCGTGCGTGTGAGTGTGCAGCATGTCTCCGTACCTTAGGCTTTTTCTCAGCTCCTCTGATTTTCCTTCTGGTTTTCTCTTTCCTTCTTGTTGTAGAATTTTCAGTCAGTCGACTACCTGTAGCTCTGGGCGATGTCCACTCTACATTTTAGTTGTATTCCACTGAAATTGTTGTGTGCTGCTGCGGTTAGGTGACTAACCGAGCAGCCATCTTGGATCCTCCCAGGTTTTTCTTCACTTATATATTATATATTTTTTATTTCAGAGAGGAAGGGAAAGGGAAAGATAGAAACATCAATGATGAAGGAGAATCATTGATTTGGCTGCCTCCTGCACGCCCCACACTGGGGATTGAGCCTGCAATGTGGGCATGTGCCCTGACTGGGAATCAAACTGTGACCTCCTGGTTCGTAGGTTGGCGCTCAACCACTGAGCCATGCTGGCTGGGCCGTTTCATTTTTTTAAATGCTCCTGTCTATTGCGGGCTTATCCCTTAAGAATAAATCTTGTCTTTTACTGTGCTGCACAGTTCTGAGAGTTTCCGGAGAGAATCCCAGAGGTCCTCTCTCTCCTCCTGTTGGGAAACACAGAGGCAAGTGACACCCCACAATGCTCCAGCTGCCACCCTGCCCCCCCCCCCCCCCCGAGAAGGGGAGAGAGGAAAGGAAGGGGCACCAGAGGGTTTGGGAAGGGCTACTGCGGCCAAGGCTGCTGACTTTCCCCACACCCAGGGCTGCTACACACATCTGACCTCAACCCCTGGGCCTGTCTCCCTCTCCTAGTTCTCCCCCACGGGCTTTCCTTGGAAGAGGGCAAGTGAGTGGGCGAGAAGGATCAGACTCTTGGCATTGCCTCCAAACCAGCCTTGTAGAGTCCCTGCCTCCTGTCGGTCACCTTCCGGGTGCCACCTGTAGTTCCCTTAGCACTTGTTCCCACCTGTCCTCCAACTTCCTGTGTGGAACAGTCGCAATGGCCAGTGCTTCCGCAGCTGTTTTGGAAGCTAAGGTGGCCTTGAAGATGGAAGTCAAGATGAGGAGGTGGAGTGAAGAATACGAGTCTGGGAGTCTGAAGACTCAGAGCCACCTCATCAGCCCTGGAGCGTTTTTACATCGGAAGAGATACATTTCCACCTCCCACCAGGGTTCCAACCACTGGGCTCTGGCTTCTGTTACTAGAGGCCGGAGTGATTCCTCACATGGCATAGCAGAGATCTGGTTTATCCCCAAGTCCTGACAGGTGGAATTCTGTCTCTGTCTCTCCTCTACAACCTCACAGACGATGGTGCTCACTTGATCTTCTTCTTTTCCTGCCATCTTACATCACCTTCTCCAGCCCGGCTGGCGTGGCGCAGTGGTTGAGTGTGACTATGAACCAGGAGGTCGCGGTTCAATTCCTGGTCACATGCCCAGGGAGTGGAGGAGGCAGCCAATCAATGATTCTCCCTTATCATTGATGTTTCTATCTCTCTCACCCTATCCCTTCATCTCTTAAATCAATAATATATATATATATATATATATATATATATATATATATATATATATATATAACCTTCTCCTGTGTTTTGAATGGTGGATAGTTTTTGTCATGGTCTGAGTACCACCACCTCTGACTTTGCTGCAGGGAAGCCCCTTGCTTGATGTTGAGGTGCTTGTCCATGATGCCCAGCATTCTCTGCCCAGGGAGAGTGACAGATGTGGCTCTATTCCTGCCTCCAGCACTCACCTGTGTGCTGTGGGGTGAGTCTTTTAGCTTCTCTGTGCCTCCCGGGTTCCTTTACCCGTAAACGGGGATGGGATGCCTGCCGTGGCTTTCTTGGAGAGCTCTCAGAGAAAAATACTGTGCAAGTGTTTAGGAAATGGTGAAGGATAATAGAGAACTCTGGTGGGGTTCTCTCTCTCTCTCTCTCTCTCTCTCTCTCTCTCTCTCTCTCTCTCTCTCTTTTTCCTGGTCACAAATGATGACTCATTTGCAAGCTTTCATTATTTTTTCTACTCTGTACTTGTCCACAATTGCATCTCATCTGCCCACCTTTCTCATTCTTCAGTCTTTCAAGATTTACCCTAGATTTATAGCCATGGACTTGGTATTTTACTATACATCATTCATATATAGCTAGCATTTACCTACTGAGATTTATAACTATCTCTGGCAATCTCCGCTAACATTTATCGAGTGCTTACTATGTGCCAGGCATTTGGCTCAGCCCTCTGCATGGCTCTTATTCCATAGGCACCAAAATCCTACGAGACGGGTGTTTATGTGATCTTTTTTGGGGTGAGGGGGCTGAGTCACAATATGGCTATGGTCAAGCAGCTAGCGAATTCGGTGGTCAGTGCTTAATCCCAAGTGAATTAGGGTTTTTGGCAATAAGACTGAGTCAGCCGAAGTACTCTAAGGAAGCAGGTGCTGTGGCAGAGTTAGGAGCAGGAGCTCAAGTGGTTTGTTTGCAGGGTGTGTAAGGTAAAGGGGGAGGAAGCAGGGTTGTACAGGGAGCCAGGGGATCAGTGAAGATCTGGCAGAGTCTCAGCTAGTCTTACAGGGAGCTCTGGAGCAAAGGTGCCTATGGAAGGAACCTTGAATTGGGCACCAATGACCAGGCCCTAGTACCCTCATCATGCCCAGTCACCCCCACTGCAGTGGGTGGTCATCCAATCTAATAAAAGAGTAATATGCAAATTAACCATCACTGTGACAAAGATGGCGGCACCCATAGTGGCTGGAGTGGGAGGCTGGCAGTGTCGCCCTGGCAGTGCGAGCACAGCATCTGCTCCTCAGCCACACAGAGGGAGGGGAGGGGCCTCTGGCCAGAGGCCGGGTGAGGGATGCTGGTGTCCTTGCAGGCTGGGCTGAGGGACCTCCCCTGCAGGAATTTTGTGCACTGGGCCTCTAGTAGCTAATAAAAACTCTATCATATATTTGAAAGTTGCTAAGAGAGTCGATCTGAGATGTTCTCACTACAAAAAAAGCAATAGTAACTATGTGAGGGGGTGGAGGTGGCAGCTAATACTGTGGTGGTAACCATTTTGGAATTTATAAATATATCAAATCACCTTAAGCTGGCACAGTGTTGTATGTCAATCGAAGCCCAACAAAGCTGGGGAGTGTGGCGGGGGTATACCACTAGGATCTGGAAGAGGACAGCTGGAGCTGTCCCTCACCGTGCCTGGCCCATGGTGGGCACTCACAGGTGTTCTGTTTACTTCTAGTCCTACAACAACCCTGTATGATGGGGCCTCACTGTTTGCTAACCCAGGACTGTGTGTTATCCCGAATAGCCTATGGCGATGAGCCCTCTAACACCTTTTCTTGTGACTGAGACTCTCAACACTTCCCCATGAAGCCTCAGGTTTAGGGCACTTTCCTGGCCAAGCCCCACCCCACCCAGCACAGCTTTTGGGGCGTCCCCTCAGTCATCCTGGGAGAAGATCTCCCTCTCCCACACCACCGGGAACACCCGCCAGCTCATCCCGCTTTCCTTTGCCTAGTCCAGGGTCGGCCAGGGAGGAGGCACTGTGGTGGGCGCAGCCGGGAAGAGGCCGACGGGACACAGAAAGCCAGCCCGGGAAAGGTTTAGCCCGCAAGCCAATTCCACTCGGCATCCCACAGCCACACTCTGTCAACATGAGTTTCCTGTTCCAGTGGATTCCTTAAGAAGGCTGGCGGAGGGCAGAGGTGTGCTCCTGCCCTCCTGCGGTGGGGTGGGGAGCCAGAGGGCAGGGGTGGAGGACGCCTGGGGCACCAGGGCCCCGCCTCACCCTCTCCCTGCGGCAGTCCAAACAGGCTCTCAGGAGGGGTTTGTCACACTTGTCTGTCCCTGTCAACCTGTGATGGCTCATGAAGGGGCTCTCAACCCGCTGGAGGGGGGTGTCTCTTTTGATAAGCATCCAGCCTCTGGGTAGAGTGTGCTCTCTCTCTCTCTCTCTCCTCCTTCTCTCTTTTTCTCTCCTCCCACTCTCCCTCTCTCCCTCTCTCCTCTCTCTCTCCCTCCCTTCTCTCTCTCTCTTTCTCCTCCCCCCCTCTCTCTCTTTCTCCTCTCTCTCTCTCTCTCTCTCTCTCTCTCTCTCTCTCTCTCTCTATATATATATATATATATATATATATATAGTCAATATATATCTTTTTTTTAATTTCAGAGAGAAAAGGAGGAGAGAAAGACAAAAACATCAATTATGAGAGAGAATCATTGACCGGCTGCCTCCTGTATGGCCCACACCAGGGACTGAGCTCACAAGCTAGGCATATGCCCTGACCAGGAATCGAACCATGACCTCCTGGTTCATAGGTTGATGCTCAACCACTGAGCCATTCAGGCTGGGCCCTAAAGTGTGTGTTTAATGTGGGGGAGTCAGACCTGTACCTGAAGGTGGGCTGGTGTCCCAGGTCGGGGAGGGTGTGTGTCAGAGCCCCTGAAATCCCACCATGAAGGGGGAGCCCCAAGGCCCACCCTGGGGCAACCTTAGGGACAGGGGGCTGCTCGGGGAGAAGCCTGGAGATCCGGGGGAGCCTCAGCCTCTTAAATGACAACTTAGGGGGTGACCCCACATAGTTGGTCAACATGGCTGCTGTGTGCTCATGGCTGCTCCCCGGGCTGAGGCATCGCTGGGCTTTCCTGGGGGACCACGGCAGAGTCCGGCTTCCCCCGGGGGTGTCGGGGAGCTGGGCCAGAGCTGACCACGGAGTGGTCACCATGGATCAGGCACTGAGCCGGGCGCTGTCCTGCCTTCTCGCTGAACCTGTGGAGCTGCGGTAGAACACAGCAATGGGGTCAAGGCCCAGAGGGGGCTGTGGGAGGGCGGGCGCTAGTGTTTCCCCATTTTCCCAAGACATTAGCAGGGAGTGGCCCAGGGAATAAAAGAAACATTGCAGTGAGGGACCCCTGAGACCCCGCACCCACATAGGGGGCGTGGGCAGCTCCCCTCAGGCTCCGCGAGAGCTGGGGAACCCAGCTGGGCTCGGAGGGCGTCTGACAGCAGAAAGGTGGGAGCACTGATTGAGAGAGGAGGCCAGGCAGGTGGAGGGCTGGGCGGGTGAGATCAGGGGAGGGGAGGAGGTCTGGGGACTGAGGAGGGACGGGCTGGGTGTCCAGCCCTTTTGTGAGCCCTTTTAATTCGTGTAAATGAGGGTTTTTTAATTTGTCGTTCTGGGTTTTACTTCTATTACCATCTCATTTGCCTCTAAACCCTATTTGCCCCAGCCTGGACCGAATTCCATTTGATGCATTAGGACTAATTCTCCTCCCAAAGGGTTAGATGTGTTCTCCCCGCACTAAAGTCGCTTATTTGGGATAAAGAGACGATTAGATTTATCTTTAATATTTTAATGGCAGCTGGGATTAGCGGACAAATAGCCCCGACTGGGGCTGCTCGCCGTGGATTAGGTTCCGATAAACTCTCAGATGGGGACCCCCCCACCCCCCACCCCTCACCCCCCACGCCCCACCCCACTCCACTTTCTGTTTTCCACAAAGTGCTTCTTCTTATTATTTTTTTTGTTGTTGGGGGGAAAAAAATCCCTTGTCTTTTCAGAGCATCATAAATTCCATTTGCTGTTTTCTATTAAATCAAGTTGATTAAACTTGTTGTGACTCTTTGCACATAGATCTTTTTAATTTTAATGTCTCCAGCATAAAATCTTTAATGGCGCAATTCGAAATGGCTGCCATACACAGCCCCGGCCTTGACAAAACAGATGGAAATGAGGTTCGGCCAGGGAGGGGGGCCGGTGGGGAGGCGCAGAGTCTGGAGCAGGCACAGACCTCCAGCAGAAGGCTCAGAGTGGCCCCGGTTCCAACCCCGATTCTGTTACCTCCTCGCTTCAGGGCGTGGGCTGTGACCTTGGCCCCTGTGCACGGAGTGCTTGCTCTGTGGGGAGTAACCTTGGCCGATGCTTCATGAAGTCCTTGCCGTGAGCCTGGCCCTGTGTGCGCATCGTCAGCGATCCTTACGGGAGGCTCAGAGAGGTCGCTCGCTCCATCGGGGTCACACAGCACGTGGTGGCCGTGGTTGAGTCCAGGTTCTCTTTGGCTGGAGGAGCCTCCCTCCCCACACACGGCCTCATCCGTGAGACGGGGTGGTCGGCAGTGCCCTGGCTCACAGGTGCGTAGAGAGCGGAGATGAGGTCCACACACAGCTCTGGGGATGGATGGTCCAGGCTGGACTCTCCGGGGAGCAGAGGGCTTGAGGTGGGCCCGTCTGGGGCCCAGAGGCCCCATCATCACTGATGACAGTTGATATTTTTTAAAAAATACACATATTTTTATTCCAGAGAAGAAAGGAGAGGGAGAGAAAGACAGAAACATCCGTGATGAGAGACAGTCATGGATCGGCTGCCTCCTGAACACCCCACTGAGGACTGAGGACTGAAGACTGAGGCCACAACCCAGGCATGTGCCCTGACCGGAAATCAAACCAACCATGACCTCCTGGTTCACAGGGAGACACTCAGCCACTGACGCACGCTGCTGGGCCAACAGCTGGTTTCTGAGACCCTGGGAGGCTCCCTGACTCAGGGTCGGTGGGAGATACCAGGATCGGGGCTCCCCTCCCCGCAGCCCTCCTCTCCGGCCCCAGCTTTTCTCCCTGTCCCTCCGCTCTAATCCCGACCTCATCAAGCCACTGGGAGGGTTGATCCACAGGAGCAAATCCCTCATTCGGAGGCACAAAATCAGCTTAATTTGCAGCAATTTGAAGCAAGTCTTTGCCAGGATTTGAATATCAAATTATCCCACAGCCCAGGCCGGCCTGGGAGGCCTCCCCCGGCCACAATATGGACGGATATGCCCTGGGCTCAACTAGGGGGGTCGTTCTGGATGTGATGGAGGCTGCTGCCGGGCTGTGTGTGAGGGAGGGGACCCAGGGGGGTCAGAGGGTGCCAGGGAAGATGAGGGCCCTGCAACTCCCAGGCCTGGGGGCGGGAGGGACGTGGAAACATCCTGTTCATGAGGCTTGAACATGCCGGTTCCCAGGTCCCCTCCCCAGACATCAGGGAAGCTTGAAAGATTCCGGAGTAGTTCAGCCTTTCAGCAAATCCGCACACACTCACAGATTCGAGGAAACCAGCCTCTCTGGCGTCCACCCATCCGTCCAGCCCCGGCCCCGCAGAGCAGGCTCCTGTCGCTGTCTGCGGAGTGACCTGGGACCTCCTGAGTCAGCAGCGGCTGTACCGGGCTCACCCGGGGCCCGGCCCCTCCTGCCTCTGTGCACGCTCAGGCCTGACACGCATCATCCAGTGTGAGCCCCAGGGGACACACTGGCCAGACCCCAGCCCTGGGCATGTCACTCCCCCTGGAAGCGGTGAGCCTCGTTGGGAAGGGTCAGGACTCCAGGTCTGGCCCCGAGCAGACCTTCGTCGATGTCCCAAGTCACAGCCCGTGCCACGGGGACCGTCCGTGTGAACGCAGCGGCCAGGACTGCAGGGACAGCCCCGGCCGACGGGCCTGTCTCTCCAGCACCGTCAGCACAGAGGAGACGGTCCGGCCCTGTCCTTGGAGAGGGGGACCACACAGAGACAGAAAGCAAGTTCTAAGTGCTTTTCTTCAATTCGCCCATTTCCTCTTCATAGAAACCCGATGAGGTAGGGAATGTTATTCAATACATCTACTGTGCTGACTAGGAAACTGAGGCTCGAGAGCTTACATCATGCCCAAGGTCACAGTCACAGGGATGGACTTGGGCTCACACCCAGGCAGTCGGACCCCCAGCCTGTCATCTGAAAAGCTCTGCTCCCCGTCTATCCAACCATCTTTACCCATCACTCTCTGTCTGAGTACATCACTGTTCCATAAGTGACTTGCCTTTTTAAAGGCATAACCAGCTCTGACTGTTTCGGCTCAGTGTATAGAGCGTTGGCCTGCGGACGGACCTAAGGGTCCCAGGTTCGATTCCCATCAAGGGCACATGCCTGAGTTGCGAGCTTAATCCCCAGTGGGGGGCATGCAGGAGGCAACCCATCAATGATTCTCTCTCATCATTCATGTTTCTAGCTCCCTCTCCCTCTCCCCTCCTCTCTGAAAATCAACAAAAACAAATAAAATAAAGGCATGACCGCAGTGTTTGGGAGCACAGATAGGAGCACTGCCCTGCACTAGGGCAATCGCAGAGGGCGTGGAGGAGGCGTCTTCGTGCTGCTGAGCAGCAGCTGAGCACCTGCCACGGGGGAAGCAGAGGTGACAAAGCCGTGCTGGGGAGCTCAGGGCCTGGGGTGAACACCTGTCAGTGGATGCTGTAAGGGCTCTGACAGAGGAATCACAGGGCCTCGTGGAAGCCACGGGGAGACCCCAAAGCTAGGGGGCTCCGGGTGGGCTTCCTGGAAGAGCTGGACACGAGCTGAGACTGACAGGATGACTGGGGATCTCGGAGACACTCCCCTTCCATGAGGTTGGGTCATCATGTTGAGGATAAGGGGCCCAGAAGTCCTGCTGGGCACTCTCACCCTCTTCGCCTTGGCCAGGCTCTCCTCCATGGACCCTTCCCGGCACAACCACGCCCGTCCCATCTCTGACCACCTACCCTGGACAGGCAGATCCTCTCCTGGGGAGTTCTTGGTCCCACATTCCTGTGTGTTCCCAGAAGGCAGGGCCTGAGCACCAGGTTCCTAACCCCCCGGGTCCTATGCCTACCGGGGGCCAGGCTGGGGGTGTCTGGGTGGCAGTGGCTGTCTTAGGAGAGCCCAGTAGTTTGATCTGAGGGCACCTAGAATTTAGCAAGAAGGGCTCCCAGAAGCCATACACGCCAACCTGGAAGGAGCGAGGCCCAGGGAAGTCCCAGGAGCTGCCTGGGACTCCCACTCCCAGCTCCCAGTGCCCTGATGGTCTCTGTAGGGTGGTCTTACACCCCCTCCGTCCCCCACTCTCCCTAACCCGTGTCCCTGCCTTGCCTGATGGTGGCCAGGAGCCTTCCCTGAATAACGATGGTATTGGCTCAGATTAAGGGCAACTAGCTGGCTCTTGGCTTTTTCCCTTTTATATAACAACTAATCTCCTTCTAATCAGCCATTATTAAATTATATTCCATTTTTAATTCATTCACAGATCATCGTTGGGACAGCTGGATGGATAATTGGGGAGAGATAATTTATGTAAATGAGGAAGAGCAGAAGGTAGGGGAGAGGGAGGCTGAGGGCCAATGGGTCCCCCTTGTGCCAGGCTGGGGAGGGGGCAGTGACCTGGCCCGGCCCGGACATGGGTGGCTGAGCATTGGGGGGGGGGGGGGCGGCGGCTGCCATGGGACCTCAGGGTTTCTGACTGGTTGTCCTCGGCATCACTTTTTTGGGAAAAAAAATATATTTTATTGATTTTTTCAGAGAGGAAAGGAGAGGGATAGAGAGTCAGAGACATCGATGAGAGAGAAACATCGATCAGCTGCCTCCCGCACACTCCCCATCAGGGATCAAGGTACGTGCCCTTGACCAGAATCAAACTGGGACCCTTCAGTCCGCAGGCCGACGCTCTACCCACTGAGCCAAACCGGTTTCAGCTGCATCACTTTGAATGCTTCTGGCAAATGGGGAGCCCACTATTTTTTTGGGAAGGGTGGGAGAAACAGCTCTCAAATACCAGCTCTCCTGTTAGAGGTGGGTCCTGAGAGGCAGTGGCGTGTCTAGGAGAAGTCGGAGTCAGAGCTGCGTTTGATTCCAGGCCCACCATTGTGGCTGTCTCTGAATCTGTTTCCGATCTGCAAAACGCGGGGATTACTGGTCCCTGCCTCCTGAGGGGAGGGAGGGACTTAAGCCCCCTGGTGCTGAGGAAGAGCCTGACAATGAGTGGCTCCTGGCAGTTGGTGAAGACTCTGCAGTCACTTAAAACCGCCTTCCTCTCACACCGGCCCCCGGGCCACTGGGCTGCTCTCTGAGTCACCATCCACCTACCCCCTCTGCACAGCTGGCATGTCCGTCCCACTCGTCACAATCAGAGCAGGAGCCGGCACCTGGGAGCACTGACTCTGTGCCAGGCTCTGCAGGAAACACTGGCTCTCCCACATTTCATCGTGTCATCGGGAGGACTGCACTGCCTGGGGTGGGCACCATTGTCTCCGCTTTACCATAGAAAGCGCTGCGGCCCGGCTCTCTCCTGGAGACTCCTGCCACAGAACCCGACACCGAAGCCTGCTTAGGGAGGCACCGCAGGCCCAACAGCCGTGGGCCCAATGGAGGCCATTTGGGGAAAGGGCCTCGGGGGCTGGCGGACGGGCGGGGCTGGCAGGAGAGGCTGGTGGAGTAGGTTGGGACACCAGACCTCCTGGCGGTCCCTTTAGGGCCCCAGGCGTTAGGCACTGGTGGGCACAGGTGGGCATAGTGCCTGTGTGGAGTGAAATCTGTGAGTGACCGGGCTGGCGGGGACCAGGGGGGCGGGGGAGAGGCTCGGGCCGTTCCCAGAGGGAAGCAGGGGATTAGAGAGAGTTAGGGAGGGTGGTCCCCCAGGGTCCGTGCAGAGTAATGGGATTAGCCCTGTGGGGCAGGGAGTGAAAGTTATTAGTGTGTGGGGCCTCTGCAGCTGTCACCCATCCCCAGGACATCCATCAGCAGTTCCCCCACCCCCCTCCTGGGACAGGCTGGCACCCGCTGCCCCCCACAGGCCTTCCCGCTGTGATCATCTGTGCAGGGGCTGGCCTCCTGCCCACCCGTGGCAGACTGGGCCACCCACACACAGTGTAACCCAGCATTGCCTGGTGCCTCGGTTTCCCCATGGAGATAGAAGGCTACAGTTGAGACGCTCTGAGGGAGACCCCCTGAGGCATGGAGGTCTGGTTCTGCCATGGGTTAGCTGTGCGATCCCGTGCCTATCTGTTCGTCTCTCTGTGTCTCAAGTTGTAAAATGGGGGCATAGCACTGCAGGGTTTTCACGGGAGGGGGTGGGGGGCTGTAGAGCAGGGGACACAGTGTGGGACCCTGGGTGGAGATCCGGTGCTGGGCCTGAGGTCTAACCGCAGGAGGGAATCAGGTCTTGCAGGAATCTCGCAGGGCCTGCCTGCCTGCAGTCACAGAGCGCGGCGGGGCCGCTCCCGACTCCCTCTAGTGGTGAAGGCGCGCATAGCTCCCCTCCGGGAAGGGCGCAGGAGTCTGTGCAGGGTCCCTCTATCTTGGAGGCATCCAGGGACCTAAAAGGCTTTCCCCTCCTAACAAATGCCTGACTCCGTGGGGAGACGGCTTTCCTTCGGCTTGTATGTCCGCCTTTGAAGATGAAAATGCCAGGAGGGGAGCTCACCACGGGACGTTTACCCATTGCTGACCCCCGCTGAGCCCAGACCTCAGGGTGGCAGCGAATGCTGAGCGGGACTTGAAGAACCCGAGGCAAAAGTCTGTGACCAGGGACGTCACTCCCTTTCCTGGCTCCAGTTTCCTCGCGGTAATCTGACGGGTGGGCTAGGTCAGCTGTTTCACCTTGTGGTTGGAACAACACTTGTACAAGTAAAACACTCCCCAGAGTCCCCCAGGGTATAGTGACCCCACACTCAGAGAGAGGGAGGGGGAGAGAGAGAGAAACATCAATGATGAGCGATAATCATTGATTGGCTGCCTCCTGCTCGCCCCACACTGGGGTTTGAGCCCACAACCGGGGTGCCACCCTCCCTAACTCTCTCTAATCCCCAGCATCCCTCTGAGAATCAAACCCGGTACCCTTTGGTCTGCAGACCAACGCTCTATCCACTGAGCCAACCTGGCCAGGGCTTAAATTATTTTAAATAAACGTTTTCCAAAATAGTTATACATGTACAGAAAACTGGGGGGTGGGACAGAATTCTCATATACCCCACACCCCAATTCTCCTATGATCAACATCTGACATTAACATGGTATATTTTTATAGTCGATGAACCAAGATTGATATGTTATTACTTACTAAAGTCTGTGCTTTATTCAGATTTTCTTTGTTTTTACTTCATACTCTTTTTTTTTTTTTTTTTTTTTTTCTGTTCCAAGATCCCACCCAGGATACCACATGGCATTTAGTCATCATCTTGCCTGCGATGAGTTATATAATTTTAAAAAGGAGAAAAGTACACATTCATGTCATGGAATTCTGTCCTGCTATTATCACACTTTCTGATCTGGAACAATTCCCAAGATAATGTTAGTATGAGAAGGAAGATTCAAGACAGTATATTTGAACTCCATGTGTGAAAAATAATGACAAAAACACTTTTTAATCTCTGAAAGGGATCTGAGAGGCTGATCACTGGTTGGTTATGGGAAAGGGAACCAGATGGCTGGAGGACAGGGTTGAGGGAAGTCTACATCTTACTCTAAACCCTTTTGCATTAGTTTAGTTGTAAAAGCTGTATGTAGGGATTATCTTGATAATTCATTAAACAAACAGTACCTACTGGTGTAATGTATTCATTGAATCTCTCACTTCCTGGGCCCCTGCACTGTTAGTGTAACACACCCATCTCCCCGCCCCCAGACTCTGAGGGGTCCGTGGAGTTGGTGCTCCTGTGGCTCATGGGAACCACTGGCCTTTCCCCCTGGGGCTGGGGCTCCTCTGCCGGTGCCGGTGTGTGTGTTGGGGTACCTCAGGGTGGTAGGTTCTAGGTTAGGGTTAGAATGTGCACCGCAGCCCATTGGGGCCTTTGAGGTATGGGGGACAGGAGGGCCCCAGAGAGATGAGAACAGCAGCTTCTCCTCAGTGCAGTTCCTTCTCCCCCTTCAGCCCAAGGTCTCCCCTCAGCTCCCAAACCTCTCTCTTCTCCATTCAAGCTTAGATGGAACCACTCCGACATTTCCAGAGGGACAAACATGCTTGGGCTTAGAGCAAGTTTCACGAAGGTGCAAGTTTTCATGCACATACATGGATGCATGTACTCGGATGCATGGGCCGTAGGGAGGAACTACCTTCCATGGGTACTTCACCAGCCTGCTGAGCACTCAGCACCAGGCTAGGTGTTCTGGGTACAAGAGAGAGAGAAGCAGGCCTGTCTCCCCGGAGGCAGATATAGGATAGTGTGATGTCTGCCTCCTGGGAGACATCTCCTTCTGGAAATCCACCCAAGCAGCTCTCCCGGAGGGTCAGAGTTCAGGCAAGTCTTGCAAAGGTTCCCCAGAACCCTCCTGGGAGAGTTTCTGAACATGGCATTGGAGGCTCTGAGATCCCGTGGTGCTCACTGCGCAGCGAGCACCGTCTTCTGCTCTGGTTCCGATAGTGTACTCAGGAGACTTCCTGAGCTCGCCCTGTCTTCTGCATGCCTCCGAGCCTTTGCCTACGCTGTCCCCTCTGCCTGGGACGCATTGCCTGATAGAAGGAAAGCTTCCTTTTCCCTGGGAGGCCTTACCTGCCCGGCCCAAGGAGAGGCAGCATCCACCTGCACCTCCCCCTCCCTCATCCTCACCTTCCCAACCCCAAGCAAAGACCTGAGCTTCCATGGTGTCCTCATCTGGCCTTGCCACTCCTGCCAGCATACAGGAGGTACTTACTAGTCTACCTCTGTTCCTCACATCTCCAGGGCATGCATTAGTGATTGGTGGTGTCTACCCAACCATCTCCCTTTTACACTGTGAGCTTTATAGGAGGCACGATATCTGTTTGCTAAATGGCTGAGGGTTTAACCAGGGAAGGAAGACGTTCCCCAGCGTTCAGAGGAGAGGCCGGGGCCCACCGCTGCCCCAGGAGGCAGGGAGAGGGTGTCCTGTGCCCGAGCTGAGGTAAGAGGCAGAGAGGAGAAATGTGGCAGGTTGGTAACAGAGGTGGTTGGGGAGGGGGGAGAAGGCACAGAACTGGCATGGGTATGGTGGCATTTGGCCATCTGTGGGGGCACGGATCTACCCAGCTGTCTCCAGCCTCACCCTGCTTTGTGCCAAGAGAGTGTGCACCTGTTCAGGTCAGCACCATGGCTGGGAGGCATAAACTCAGTGCCCATGGGCTTGGAGACTCCCTCTTTTTAGACTCTGCAGCCCAAGACCCACGTGGGGAGGGGCCCTCATTGCCCCTTCTTCGTAGTGGCTAGAGAGTGTGATCACCTCCTCTGGCACCTCCATATGGCACCAGGTCCCTCGTCTGAGTGGAGAAGGACACCTGAGCCCTGTGGCCTCTAAGGTGCTGGAGATGGGAGGGGTGGGGAGGAGGTGTAGCCAGGACATTTCAGCATCCAGCTCTTGTCATAACCCAGACAACCCGCTCATACCTTTTGGGGGTGCGCTGCAGCCTGCAGGCTGCTTGGGGTTCAGCGTTTGGGGGACAC
Source organism: Pipistrellus kuhlii (assembly GCF_014108245.1). Classification (NCBI taxonomy): domain Eukaryota; kingdom Metazoa; phylum Chordata; class Mammalia; order Chiroptera; family Vespertilionidae; genus Pipistrellus; species Pipistrellus kuhlii. Next base: position 12,342,776 of record NW_023425404.1, read on the forward strand.
ATTACATAGCTTAGGTGGTTCTCAGTGAGGCCTTCTGAGCACCCACTCACCCCCACTGTCACCGTTACTATATCCATTGAATGCTTACCACGTGGCAGGTGCTTCACAGGCATAATCTCATTTAATCCTCACAAAGTCCCAATAAGGTCACCTAAAAAATTATTCTAATTTAAAAATACATATTTTTATTGATCTCAGAGAGGAAGGGAGAGGGACACAGAGAGAGAAACATCAATGATGAAAGAGGATCATTGATGGGCTGCCTCCTGCACTCCCCACACAGGTGATTGAGCCTACAGCCCGGGAATCCAACCGTGACCTGGTTCATAGGTTGACACTCAACCATTGAACCACACCAGCTAAGCTTATCCCTCCCCCCCACCCCCCACCCCCCACCCCCCAAAGTGAAAACTATATCTGAAAGAAGAAAAGTCAACCTTGGCCAGATATTATAGTTCAGTTGGTTAGCGCCGTAGTCGGCAAACTGCAGCTCGAGAGCCACCTGCGGCTCTTTGGCCCCTTGAGTGTGTGGCTCTTCCACAAAATACCACGGCCTGGGCGAGTCTGTTTCGAAGAAGTGGCGTTAGAAGAAGTTTAAGTTTAAAAAATTTGGCTCTCAAAAGAAATTTCAATCGTTGTACTATTTTAAAAATATATATATTTTATTGATTTTTTTACAGAGAGGAGGAGAGAGGGATAGAGAGCTAGAAACGTCGATGAGAGAGAAACAGCGACCAGCTGCCTCTTGCACACCCCCTACCGGGGATGTGCCTGCAACCAATGTACATGCCCTTGACCGGAATCCGCAGACCGATGCTCCACCACTGAGCCAAACTGGTTTCGGCAATCGTTGTACTATTGATATTTGGCTGTGTTGACCAATGAGTTTGCTGACCACTGGGTTAGAGCATTGTCCCGATACACCAGGGTTTTGGGTTTGATCCCCGATCAGGCCACAAACTACTGCTTCTCTTTCTCTCTCTCTCAAGTCAATAAATAAAAACCTTTAACAAAAAAGTGAAGTCACTGGGGATCGCAGAGCTCACAAATGGGAGGGCGAGGATTGGAAGCCAGCTCTGCCTGCCCACACAGGCTGGCCTCCACTCTGCCAGCTCTGAGCCCAGCTCCCACTCTCTCCAACAAGTGCCAGGAGCTGGTCTTCCTCTGGCCACAGAGTTCCCGCTGCCCCACCCCCACAGTTGTGTCACCTGCCTCCCAGCCCTGCATCTCCCTCCCACGAGGTGAAGTCACCCAGCTGCCCAGGAGGTCCACGGAGCCCCAGTGTGCGGGGCAGTGGTGGGTGAGGGCCTCGGTGCCCTCAGCAGGACTGGAAGCCGAGCGCGGTGGGGAGGCGGGCATGGTGCACAGCGCTGATCCTAACCAAGTTTGCCAGCCCAGCTTTTCTCAGGGCTCCCGCACAATGGTCTGCTTTGTGCCCACCTGCCGATAATGCTTAATTAGGCGAGGAGTTGATTAATTTGAGGTAATTGACAGCTAATTAGAGGCCCACAGGCTCATTAACTTGACATCCTGTCTTCGTGAATTGGCTGAGCAGGGTCAGGTGACGGAAGCCGTTGTTTCTCCCACCCCAGCCTCTGAGGCTGAGCTGATCACCTGGGCAGACTCAGTGGTGCAGGTGGGGCGGACCCAAGGCCACGGATAGAGGAAAGCAGGCAGCGAAGGAGGAGGGTCTGGGGTAGAGGTGCAAGTGGAAGAGGGCATGAAGGAGAGAAATGGCAATGGAAAAAATAAAATAAACCACATTTAAAAAATATATCAAGGTATGACAATGACCTCAAAAGTGTGTCTTGCCCTAGCTGGTTTGGCTTAGTGGATAGAACATCAGCCTGCAGACTGAAGGGTTACAGGTTCAATTCCGGTCAAGGTCAAGGTCAAAAACACCTTGGTTACAGGTTTCATTCCCGCCTGGGTTGAGGCATGTGCAGGAGGCAACCAATCCATGTGTGTTTCTCACATCAGTGTGTCTCTGTCTCTCCCTCTCCCTTCCACTCTCTCTCTCTAAAAAAAAAAAGTGTGTCTACATGAGTGGAGTTGGTAGGACAGGTGAGTATAGATTTTGTAGGGTGGAGTACGTATAAGGAAGAAGCAAGACAACTAAAGACCTCAGAGGACTTTTATTTTAATTCCCCTCATGGAAAATAAATTTAATTTCTCCTTTCTCCTGCCCTTAATTTTTTTAAAAAATATATTTTTATTGATTTTAGAGAGGAAGGGAGAGGGAGAGAGAGATGGAAACATCAGTGATGACAGAATCATTGATCAGCAGCCTCCTGCATGCCCCCTCCCCCCACTGGGATTGAGCCTACACCCAGGTACATGCCCTTGACCAGAATCAAACCCCGGACCCTTCATTCCACAGGCCAATGCTCTATCCACTGAGTCAAATCAGTTAGGGCTCCTTCTGCCTTTAACATATGAATTTTTTATTGTTTTCTGAGAGAAAATGAAAGGGAGACAGAATCATTGATTGGCTGCCTGCTGCATGCCCCACACTGGGGATCGAGCCTGCAACCCTGGCATATGCCCTGACCGGGAATCAAACTGTGACCTTCTGGTTCATAGGTTGATGCCCAACCACTAAGCCATCCCAGCCAGGATCCTTCTGCCCTTTTTTATTTTTAAACAAGGCCACCAAAAGTTTGGTTACCTCCCCCTGAAAAAAAAAAAATGGGAAAGATAGAGATCCTTCTGCCTTTCTTTACATAAATGACATGGTTTTAAAAAATGCTTTTATATATTTTATTGATTTTTTTCACAGAGAAGAAGAGAGAGGGATAGAGAGTTAGAAACATCGATGAGAGAGAGACATCGATCAGCTGCCTCTTGCACAACCCTTACTGGGGATGTGCCCGCAACCAAGGTACATGCCCTTGACCGGAATCGAACCCGGACCCTTTCAGTCCGCAGGCCGATGCTCTATCCACTGAGCCAAACCGGTTTTGGCAAAAAATGCTTTTAATAGTGGCTTTTAGTAGCATACTAAAAATGCTTTTAGTAGCACTTCAGGCTATAAAGCGCAGTATTCGCCCATTCAAGCCCTCCCACTCGCAGAGGACTCCCTGTGGTCAGTTCCTATCTATTTAGTCCCCTGACTAGGATAACCACTGTTTTGTTTACTTTAATTTTAATTTTTTATTGAATTTATTGGGGTGAAACGGTTAACAAAACCATACACGTTTCAAATATACAGTTCAACAAAACATCACCTGCTTACTGCATTGTGCAGTTATCACCAAAGTAAAGTCTCTTTCCACCCCCATTTATCATCCCTTCACCCATTTCCACCTCCCCATCTCCCCCTCTCCCTCTGGCTAGCACCACTGCTGTCTGTGCCTATGTGTTTTATATATATAATGGGCTGTCATGCCCATTTTAGACAAGGAAACCAAGGCTTAGTGAGGTGAAATGACTTGTTCAAGGAAAAAAAATCACTGAGGATGGGACAGCATGGCTCAGTGGTTGAGAGTCGATCTACGAATCAGGAAGAACTGGTTCAATTCCTGTCCCGGCACGTGCCCCGGTTACAGGCTTGATCCCCAGTAGGGGGCGTGCAGAAGGCAGCCCATCAATGGTTCTCTCTCATCACTGATGTTTATCTCTTTCCCTTCCTCTCTGAAATCAATAAAAAATATATTTTTATTTTTATTTATTTTTATTTTTAAATATATTTTATTGATTTTGTACAGAGAGGAAGGGAGAGAGATAGCAAGTTAGAAACATCGATGAGAGAGAGTCATCGATCAGCTGCCTCTTGCACACCCCCCACTGGGGATGTGCCCGCAACCAAGGTACATGCCCTTGACCGGAATCAAACCCAGGACTCTTCAGTCCCCAAGCCGATGCTCTATCCACTGAGCCAAACCGGTCTCGGATAAAAAATATATTTTTAAAAAATCCTTGAGTTATATGTACACTTAAGATTTGTGCACTTCATGTAAATGAGGTACACTTCCAAGCAATATTTATTGAATTGGAAATCATTGAAGATGGGAAATTTTCTTCCCCTTGCTCTTGAATATCCTAGATCTAATCATTTGGGGCAAAGTTTTTTTAAAAATGTGTTTTTGCTTATTTCATTTTAGTGAATGAGGTCATATGGCATTTTTTAGCTTCAAGGACAAGTGCAAATAGGCACAGCCAACAGCTGACACAGGCCCTGGGCCTGGGCAACCTGCTTGGCCCCTGGGCTGCAGACATGGTTGGCCCCTGGGCTCAGCTGGTTGCCGCCGTCAGTCCTGCCGGGCATGCACTGAGCATTTGTCTCCCAGGTCCCCCAGGCCAGCTCCTCCGTCTCTCCCAGCACACCCCAAACCTCGTCCCCTCCCTCAGCCTCCTGACCCTGCCACCCACCTCTGCTTTCCAGGTCTGCAACCCCCCATCCGGAGGCACCTTCATCACTCCTTCCTGACACGTCGGCTTTCATTTTCCCGGGACGAATCTCATCTGACAATCTTCTGCCCATATTTCTAAGCGCAGGGGCCTCGCCGTGCGGTTTCTCTGTCCTCTCGGGGCTGGTAATACCAATCACCGCAGTTTCATTAGCATGCTGTTTACCGTCTTTCAGGCCATTAATGAAGATGCGGAGGAGACACCCGCGCTCACGCCCCCGCCCCCGCCTGGCGCTGCTGGAGTCATTATCCTTCCTGGCGTGACAGGGTCAGAACCAAACCAATTTGCATCAATCTTTGGCGATGTTGTGAAGGGTCGCCTGCCCTGCAATCCCCGTGTTGAACAGTGGCGTCGGCTGTCTGTCCCGGAGCCAGCGCGCCTCTCTGCAGAGCTGGGGGCCCCAGTGCATCCGGCTGGAGCCCCGCCGCTGACTTAAGGTTCAGGGCAGCGCGTGGCTGCGGTTTCCCTTTGTTTTGCTCTCCTGCGCCCACCGGGCAGAGATAGCCCGTCTTTGGGAAACGGCGTGGACAGTGTACATCCTGACGTGGAGGGAGCGGGTGTGGCAGGCCCAGGATTTTTTTTAGTCCTCATGACATCTGTTTCTTTCTCTTTTTAAAAAAATATATTGTATTAATTTTTACAGAGAGGATGGAAGAGGGATAGAGAGTTAGAAACATCAATGAGAAACATCGATCAGCTGCCTCTTGCACACACACACACACACCACACACACCCCCACTGGGGATGTGCCGGCAACCAAGGTACATGCCCTTGACTGGAATCAAACCTGGGACCCTTGAGTCCGCAGGCTGACACTCGATCCACTGAGCCAGACCGGTTTTGGCAAATCACATCTATTTCTGCTGAAGGATAGTGGGAAGCAAGACCTTCCAAGGCCTAGTCAGATGCCTGGGCTTTTGTATCCCAATTTCTTCATGATAACCAGTGAACTAGGTGTCCTAGTCCACTGTGAATGTAGCATGATTTACACCATAATTACATGTTCGAAGGGCCTAGGGACAGTTGGTTTTGGGCAATTGGGGCTGTGAGAGGAGCAAGGGGCAAGCAAGGGTCGTCGGTAAGAGGAAGGCAGCAGCAGCAGCAGCAGATCAGATGGAAGTGAGGGAGCAGGCGGCCCACAGCCACCCACTCCTCAGACACCGTTTCCAGTTCTGACCCCGTGCCTCTTGTGGCCCAGCCCGGGCTTTGCCAGCGGCCGCAGCCAGGGCTTCTCATTTCCACTCAGCTTCAGTCACTGACTTCTCCAACTTGACTCCTGAGCTGCTCCTTTGTGTGCAGCCACTGGCTCCTGGGGCTCGGCTGCCTTTGGGAAGGCCTGGGACGTGACCTTCAGCCCTCACTGACTGAGGCCTCGCTGCAGTCAGACCAGGCTGCTCTCCCTGGGCTCCGAGGACACAGTGAGGGGAGGCTGAGGGGGAGGCCAGCCTGAGTGGCTCTGCCCAGACCCTGGAAAGGGAGCTTTCTGAGAAGGACGGAGGGGCTGGGGGGAAGGGGAGGAGGGAAGAACAGAGCAAAACAGGGAAGAGCATTCCTGAGCAGGGACTGGAATAGCATGGATGCTCAGAGAATATTAGGACCACTGAGACTAGTGACGCATGACGTGAGGCTTATGTCAAACTCACTGTCAGTCCAGAAACCTGACGCTGTCACAAAGAATATCTTTCCCTCTCTTATTAGCAACACATGGTCTTCAATGCCACAGACAAGGGTATTTGCTGAGTGTCCATGCCCCTGGGCTGCCTCAGAGGGTGGAAGGATGGGAGCAGGGGAGGTATTTAGCAAACTGTCAGCTCTCCTGAAGAGTCAGAGAGACAGGCACTCTGCTCAAGGTAACCACACGTTATCACATATTCCCTGTAAGGATGACCAATTTTTAACAAATGCGAGTATAACAAAAAATTAAGCAGTACACTGAACCCAATTTTAAAGACACGTCTGTCAAACTGCTGTATAATGGGTAAGATTTGCCACACACGGTTCTGGACACTTGCAAGTACTAATTTAATCTCCACAACTCCCCTAGGAGTTAGGTGTCCTTACTGGACCCCTCCCACAGAGGGGTAAACAAAGGCCAGAGACGTCAACAACTTATCCAGTCACGTAGCTAATAAGCCGCAGAGCCGAAACCGGTTTGGCTCAGTGGTAGAGCGTCGGACTGCGGACTGAAAGGTCCTGGGTTCGATTCCAGTCAAGGGCATGTAAATTGATTGCGGGCACATCCCCGGTAGGGGGTGTGCAGGAGGCAGCTGGTCGATGTTTCTCTCTCATCGATGTTTCTAGCTCTCTATCTCTCTCCCTTCCTCCTCTCTGTAAAATATCAATAAAATATATTTTTAAAAAAATAATAAGCCGCAGAAACAGGCTTTGGACCAGGCAGCCTGATGACGCCCTTCTCCGTGATGCTTGGCTGCCTCTCTAAAGTGGAAAAGGTCCCAAGGAGACTGAGGCTCAGAGAGAAGCCATTTCCACCAGCTCATCCCTGCTTCTCTCTAAAAATCCAGCTCTCGCCGTACCTTAGACTAGCAACGCGGCTACGAACATTGAGGACTGTGGCACCGTTCATCCCCTTCCTTTCAACAGATTCTTGCTAAGCACCTGTTATGTGCCAGGTGCTGTTCTAAGGTCTGTTTTTTTAGCCAAAGAAACTGTAGGAGACTGAACACATTTGGATCAATTCTTTGTTACCTCCCAAAAGTTATTTTAAAAAGTCAAATTTTATCACCTCTCTGTGTCTCAGCTACATCTCAGGAAGATGGGAAAACAAGAAAGCAACTCTGATCACTTGAGTGTTCTTTCTCCCCGGGTTCTAGAGAAGTGAGTGTTCTGTGCTCTTGGAGGCAACTTTCCGAAGCATCCAGGATCGATCAATCGGAAAGCAGAGGACAGCGCAAAGATGAAAATAGGTGAGTGCAACTCAGCCCAGCACTCGAGTTTCATTGAGATTCCACCTGCCACTCTCCCCTGCATTTCTTTGTCTCTGGCCACGACGAAGTTCATGGGTCTGCCGCCCCCGGTAATCCCCGTAATGGGCCGCAATCCTGGGGGAGCTGTTTCTGTTTACTAACGGCCAACCTCTGAGTCACACGGAGTAAAGCCAGTTGTGGCTTCTTGCCCCGGGAGCGGACGGGCCACTTTTCTGTTTTTAAAAAATAGGGAACTTCCGGGAGAGAGAACACGGATAGCAGGCAAGGGCCGTGGGAGAGCGGGACACAGAGAGGTGATGGCTGGCAGTGCGGGCCCCTTCCAGGTCGCGGGTTCTTTCAGAGTAGAATTCCCCGGTGCCCTCTCCTTGCGATGGCAACTAGTTTGTAGGGCTTCAGTGGAGTTCCAGGGTGGTGCCAGTTATAGCTGCCCATGATGCCACCCCAGTGGACAGGTGGGAGAAGGGATGAGGAGACCAAAAGGTGGTGAATAAACAGGACAAGCCAAATAGCAGAGTGGGCTTCCCCGCATGGGGGTCAGGAATTCTCGGAGCTTCAGACCCCAGCTAAGGTGACGGGACCAGCTGTGCCCAGAGCAGTTCCCTCAAGCCAACTGCCCACAGCCCAGGTCTGCTTCTTAGAGTTGGGACAGCATTGCAGCAGCTGCTTATTTAGAGACCGTGTCCCCTGGCTCTTCCATCTGCCCTCTGGTTAGAGCTGTGTGAAGCGGAAGACAATTTGGGGCTGATTAGTGTCCCAGGGAGACGTGTAACTTTGTGCTGCTGGGACCCAAACGACAAGAGTCTTAGCGGCAAACTCCAGCCGAGAAAAGACTGAGGGATTGTCTCACCTAATTACAGGGAAGGGCCCTCTTTGTGTTTGTGATTCGGTACGGTTGTCCGATCGCTTTTCTCCCTGTGCTGGCCCGGGCCACGCTGGAATTGTGCTAATTAGAGGAGAAATGGACAGAGTGATCCTGTCAGCCCTGGTTACTGGTGGGGACAAAGCAGAAATTATTCGGAGGCAGTGTGTTGTGAGCGCCCCTCTCCCCGCTCTCATTAGGAGGAAGGGGCCTGCGGGAGGGGAAGGTTCCGAATGCCTGGCCGGGCTGATGGAGCATGGGGGTGCTCTGTGCTAATTAACAGGCTCAGCCGGCACTTGCCAACCAGGAGCCTCAGGGTGGCCCCAGGTGCCACCTGAAGCCCCACCATCCCTGCTCATGAAGAAAACACGTTGGGCAAAGGGTGGGAAGGCCAGTGGCCTCTTTATTTTTATTTTATTAGTTTTGTTAATCCTCATCCAAGGATATTTTTTCCATTGATTTTTAGAAAGAGAGAGGGAGGGTGGGGTAGAGACAGAGAGAAACATTGATGTGAGAGATACATCGATTGGTTGCAGCTTGCACATGCCTCGACCAGGGCAGAGGATTGAGCCTGAAACTGGGGTATGTGCTTGACTGGAATCGAACCCAAGACACTTCAGTCAATGGGCTGTCATTCTACCACTGAGCCAAATTGGCTAGGGTCCGTGGCCTCTTTAGGCATAGTCAGGGATATATCCTATGCCCCAACATCACTAGACAGCCCAGTCAGAACTTAAACTTGGAAAGACCACTGTTTGCCGACTCTGAAGGTGGGGGCTCCTCGGGTGAAATGGAGCCCATGCGGGCTCAGGGAGTCCTGCAGCTCTCGGAGGATGAAGAAAACAGAACAGGAGAATGTAACCAAGGCTTGGAGATGGAGTCTGTGCAGAAGTTGAGAGCTGGTAGGAAACCATATTATCTGACCCCTGGGACCATCCGCCTTGGCCCAGCTGCCAATTTCCCAACTTCCTGCGCTGCCAGTTGACCTTCCTCTCATGCTTTGATCCTGGAGGAAACAAAAGGGACCACAGCACTCCATCGGGAATGGTCCTGTCTTTATTACAAAGTTCCTTCAGAAGTCCAAACACCCTCTGGAGGCCAAGGGGCAGTGGAGAAGGCACTGGAGCTGGAAGCCAGCTCTTAGAAGACACAGGAGCCACAATAAGCTGCAGCCAGAGCACCCAAACCGAGGAGCAGTTAGCAAGTATCCACTTTAAAAATATGGTAAAGTGGGTAACAAAAGGCAAAGAAAAATTAATGGTGGCATTGTGATATCAATACAACTGATATCCTGTGAGCTTTCAGTGCTAAACAGTGGAAGAAAAGCCAAGCATATCAGCAGAGGCCTCCAATCAAGAGACTGAGGTGAGCAAGAAGCAATGAGACTGCTGGGGAGAAAAGATTAAAGAATTTAAAAATGTGCCTCGCCCTAGCTGGTTTGGCTCAGTGGATAGAGCATCGGCCTGCAGACTGAAGGGTCTTGGGTTCAATTCCAGTCAAGGGCACATGTCCAGGTTGCAGGCTCGATCCTCAGTAGGGAGTGGGCATGTAGGAAGCAATTGGTCTCTCATCATTGATGTTTCTCTCTCCCTTCCTCTCTGAAATCAATAAAAATGTGCCTCACGCACCAACCTATGTGCTGCAAGTATGGTATTTGGAATGGCAAAGGGAAAGGGAAAACACGCTTGTGGGTAAATAATAGTTATGGAAAAATAACCTCTAAAGATTTAGACCAGAACATTCACATGCTGCCCCTCTTTAGTCAGTCAGCCAGCCAGCCATGCCTTCCTGAATCCCAGAAACCTATGGTCCATCCAGATGTTTTTTTGAAAATCAGGGATGAGCCGATGATGCTTAGCAATTAGCTTTTCTTAAATGGAATGTTTTCTCTAAGAGCACTGATCGTGTTATTAATGGGTGACAGTAGTAGTACTGATTACTTCCTCTTCTTTAGTTCTTGAACAGAGTTGAAAAGGAACTCCTACGAAGGATTTTAGGAGGTGACTCCTAAATATTTGTTCTCAATCCAACATATTTAACAGGAAGTCTGCAAATAGATACATTTTTAATCCCCAGTTCAAAAAGACAGTGAAGAAGAACTAGATGTGCTAGTTCACAGGACACAGCTGAAACCTGGAGGAGCAGGGCAGTGAGGTACGGGCTCAGAGTACTTCGGTGTGGGCAGTGTGGTAAGTCACAAGCTGGCCTACATAAAGGGTGTAGGAATGCAGGGGGCAGGGTTATTTCCAGCGGGAGCATCAGGGGTTTATAAGAAGGATAGGGCTTGATCTGTGCGAAAAGGATGAGAGACTTTCTAGGAACTCAATGGCATGGGCAAAGCACTCAAGTGAGCAACTGGGGAGTGCTCCGATTCATTGGAACAGAGACTTCATATGCTGGAGAGGAAAGAAGCCAACAGGAAGGGTAATTAGGGTTACATGCAGAGAGTTTAGGGTCCCAGGATGAGAGATCCAGAGTTTATTGGTAGACCTGGGGAGGTACTAAAGGTTTTTAAGTCTACTCCAGGGAGTTGAGTGGTAATGAACTAGATGGCAGGTAGGATAGACTGGAAGCTAGCAGACGATGCAGTAGATGACTATAAAGCCCCATGCCACCCACTGTTGTGTGAGGGGAAGACAGCAGATTATTTGTCATTATAGCTGTTTTTTTTTAAAAAATATATATTTTATTGATTTTTTTACAGAGAGAAGAGAGAAGGATAGAGAGCTAGAAACATTGATCAGCTACCTCCTGCACACCCCATACTGGGGTTGTGCCCGAAACCAAGGTACATGCCCGTGACCGGATCGAACCTGGGACCTTTCAGTCCGCAGGCTAACGCTCTATCCACTGAGCCAAACCGGTTTCGGCTATAGCTGCTCTTTCTGATGAGGTCTATGCTTTAAGTATGCAATTTGGCCCTTTAAGGAAAAACTCACTCTCCAGTAAAAGGAACATATTTATTATGATGACACAGAAGACATTATATACAAAGTACAACCTTCCAACATCCTGAAATACATACATGCACACATAGTTCATAAATTTACATTATCAATATAAAAACACAACATTAACATTTCTGAGGACGACAAATATAAAACCAATAAATATCACAATTCTAAAATATCTACTTACAGTAAGTGCTGGTGACTACTATGACAGTAAAAGAGACCCAAACCCAATTACATAGGTTCAGGTTACCAACAAGTTGGTTTGGGGGAGGTATCCCAATATTCTCCATATATTTCTTAATTTCTCCTTTTGACATCATCAGCTCTCAAAAGAAAGAGTTTGCTATTATACCACTATTTTTTTTTTGTGCATATGCAAACTCTTCAACCACATTTAAAATAAAGGAATGTCAATAATAAGCTTAACTTAAAATCAAAGCCTCTGCCCAGGCAGAGTGCTTTCCGTCCCATACTCATCCCTTTTATCTTGTGTTCAATGTCTTCCTTCTTGTCAGTAAGGAAAATTGCATGGATGGTCAAATAGCACAAATGAGAGAAAAATCCAACATTAACGCTAGCTGGGAAACAAGGCACACGTATGGCTAACGGACCAGCCATTAAAGTGAATAGTGCCGCACAGATACTCAGGGCCAAAAATTTGACTACGATTTTCCTTGTATCCAAACACTATCAGACTACTGTCACATGGATGTTCTTTTCATAAAGTTCAGGAAACTCCATGGATTCTTCAAAACATTAGAGGCTTGTAAGACAAAATACGGAGAACATGTGTAATCACTATTACCCATAAGCTAGATTTTCAGATTTTAACAGAGACACATAATTGGCAAACATTCCATACGAGTTATATTTAAGTCAGGAGATTCTCTTTTCCTTTCATGTGTGTTCCTGTCCTGTGGGTGAAATATCTGATAAGTGCTGTGAGAGGGGCTAAAGGGGGAACACTGCCATCACTACATAGCACACACATTCCCGTAAGGTCAATCAGAGTGTCTAGTTGTTAATCAAATCCAACTCCTACAGTCAACCCCCTTTTCCTATCTTCAGGCCATACTAACTATCTCGCTTGAATCTGTAACAGCTTAATTAGAACTCCAGAGTCCTTTCTGTCACCTTGGAATTGGTCTTGAGGTCTAATGCAACTGTGCATGGGCCTTTCATGACACAAACTAATCCCAGGAGGGACTTGATATGCAAGGATCCCCTTCTCCGGAGTCAGAACGGATGGTGGGAGCTAGGAGGCGGGGAATGGGAGGCTTAGGATATGGGACTACCATGAGAGGTGTAGAATTTTAAAAGCAGGCATCATTTCTAGAAGATTCTGGTTTCTCCAGCTGGGGATTCTTAGAACCTAGTATACCCTGGAGAGCTCACAGGTCAACCTGCATGATCTGGTCCAGAATCTAATTGGTCTCTGGGCTCCTTGCATCATAAATACTTCCTACGAGATCAAGTACAACTCATGCAACCGCTGTCACAACGGACTTTGCCATCACTGAGTCAAATCAACTGTTGAGATCCTGGGGCTCCTGAGTCACTTCCAGAAATGAGAAAGCAGGACTTTGACCTTTAAGAATGCTATGCCCTCTGGTGTTACCAACATCTGACATGGGGATGGTCAGAGTCTGGAAGCTGACTGGATAACGGCATTGATCCTTGGTAGAACAGATGCTTCTCTTGCTGCCGAATGTCCTCAGAGGCGCAGAGCCCAGGAGCAGGGGAGAGGTCAGCCCTGGAGGTGCACCCTCCAGCCTCTCGCCAGGAAGCAGTGAGGTGGGCATCATCAGAGCTGCACTGGGAGCGGAGCGTGGTTCCAGCCCCCGGGACATCCTGTCCACGAACTGCTGCTACTTCTTGGGTTTCTCTAGAATGTTGAGGAACTTCCCCCGTGTCATTTCTCTGGCTGAAATTAAAAAGCAAATGAAAGATCAATGAAGACCTACAGTCTGAAAACAACAACAACAACAACAACAACAACAAAAAACACACATAAAAAAAACAGGATCATAGGAAGATTTAATTTAAAAACACAGACTGATTAAATTGTATACAGGTGATCACAACAGAGTCAATCACCACAAACCTCCAAAAAGAGGGGGAACAAACCACTACTGGCAACTAAAACCGTGCAGTTGTTCTGAAGTTGGAAACTGCTCTAGGGCACAGGCCAACTGGGGAAAACATCCTCCATCAACCCTTACAAAAATCATCATGAATCCCCCTAACCTCTCTCTCTCTAAAGAATATAACCTAATAGTCACATTCACTAGCACAGGGGTTTGCTCTTGGAGGCTAAAATCCAACTAAGGTTACAGTCTATGGGCTGCTGGTTTCTGGACATTTAAAATCTCAAATCAGAATTAGAGACCATTTACCCCGCCCCTCAGTGGCAGTCCCTGGACACTGTAATATAACGGTTTATAGCCCCTCAGTGCAGTTCATCTGGGGAGGGAGTAATAAAGTAGGGTTTATAGAACTTCGGTCTTCTCTCTCTTGGCATTGTCAGTCCTTAGATATTTAATATAGTCAGGCAAGGTTTATGTGTCTTTCTCTGACTTTCAGTGCCATCAATCTTTGAATGCTGTAGTTACACGAGGGTTTATATAGCTACTTTCCTACATATGAGGCTCTGAAATGAAAGTAAAACATTTCTCAATTACAAGGGTCACTGCAGAAGCCCACGTTTTAGCTGTCAAGCAAATCCTCAAAAATCGTATGAAGCCTAAAACCCCCTTCATCCTCATCCCCACAAGATCATCTTTTCAGATCCCTTAAATGGATTGAGCAGTGCTAAAAGTTTCCGATGGTTTGCCCCGGAGGCTGGAAGTCCTCTGGAATCAAGCAGAGGGCACACAGCAGGCTGTGCCCCGTGGCCTCCCGAGAACATGTCTCCATCTTGGCCAAAAAGTGAGGTGGCCAGGGAGGCTCCTGCAGAATAGAAGGACTTTACTCTGACCTCCTCCTGCCCTTCTCAAGTCCAAAGCAAACGGTGCCGGGAGAATGGGCTCCCGCTCTCCCCACCCCACCTACATCTAAGCTCCTGGTGGACCTGCACAAGGAGGAAGTAAAACAACACGAACTCTGTAACCGCAGGAAGGCTTTTGGTAACTGCAGTCTGTATATATTCCCCACCTTTCATAAGTTCCTGAGCTCCAACAAAGAGAAAGAAAATCCCATTAATCAGGAATGGAAGTATCAGAGCTGGGTCTGCTCTCATGTGCCCACAACCCCTCCCCGTCTCAAAGCAAATGGACCTCTCCTTCCTTGGTGGATTTATACCAACCCTCTGCATACAAAGTTCCTATCAGATCTGCAATTATCTGTTTATATACTTGTGTTCCTCTGTTGAAATATGAAAATAGAGGGCAGAGACTGTTTTATTATTCTTTATTCACTAGCACCTAGCACAGTGCTAGACCTGGCATCTGCTGAAAAACGTGCGCTGGGTGAATGAAGATACACCGAAGAACTAGAACCAAGTAGGATAACAACCAAGTTAGTTTCTTCCCTTCCACAGACAATAAGACTTGTTAGTGGCCCTGGTGCTCCATTCTCTATATCGTGGGGGTTCTTTTTAAATTTACCTTGCTTGTTTAGCGAGAAAGACAATTTCCTTGATGGGAATAATGCAGAATAATGGAGAGATGGAGGTGGGGTGGGGCAAGGACAGACAAGAACAACTTCCTAGAGGAAATGAGGCCAGGTGAGTACCTGAAGCAACAGGAGTGGGTGGGGGTGGGGACAGTGCATGAGTCCACTCTGTAAGTACATAATTTTCTAACCACTTTGCTGTACATCTGAAACTAATACAGAATAATATTTCATGTAAACTGTAATTGAAAGACAAATTAAAAATAATTTCTTGCCCATGGAAGGTAGCATGACTTCTTTCAGAGAACACAGGATTAGTTTAAGTTCCAGCTCTAGCACTTAGCAGCTGGGTGACACCAGGAGCTGGGTATGAGCCTCAGTTTCTTCATCTGTAAAATGAGTCCATATTAATGTCACCTGCCCTGTCCTCTTGGCTATTCAGCAGTGAACATGTTTGGTATAGTGGTATCACTAATATAACACCTTTCAGAGGAGGGTCATCCTGCTGCTTCTCTTGTATAATACTAAAGTATTTCCTGAGTGAATAAATGAATTAACTGTGATAAGGGATAGTAGTAATCTCAAAAATTCCACTCCTTGGGATCTTTCCCTCAGCCAGATCCTATAGATATTGACTTATACTTTTGGCCTGAGTGGGTCTCATCACTTTTTTTCTGCCTATTCTCAGGTGCTTATTAAAGACCTGAAGCACAGCATCAAGCGGTCCTGCAGCCTGGCTAGAAGCAGGTGCTCTGGAAACCAGACATGGGTAACACAAAATTCTTTGGGTAAACAGAACCTTGTTCCTAAAATTCGGGGCCAGGAGCACTCTATTGACATCACTAATGACTTCTGCCTGCTGCCCTTCAGATCTCCAATTCTTTGTTATTTTTTCTCCAAATGGAAAAATGACCAAGATTTGAAGACCTAAAATTTAAAAAGATCCAATCTAGTCAAGGGATCAAAAGGGCTTCACAGAAAAATACATGGATATTCCAAAGTCTCTCAGTGGCGAGCTCTCCTTGAATGTAACCAATCCCTTTTAACAACCCCTTTCCCACTCAATCATTCCTCCCCCTTCAACCTAATCTGAGTACACAGAGCTGCAGGAAACCACAGTAAAAGTAGAAGTAATTCAAAAGACATCATCTTCTACATGGGAGGGGAGAAAGTTTTCCTGCTCGCCATTCCTATATAGGAGATATACGAATTTCTGACATAGCTGCTCCCTAAAAGAGGACTGTGCCCTATAAATCACACCCTAAGCACCAGCCCCTTTTTGTGCACAGAGAAATTGCTGTGGGTCAGGGGCTGCTCCAGAGCACGTGCCCTCCTGTTCACTTGTCATCAGAGATGTTAGCATCTCTGATTAATTCACATAGCCCTTATTTGAGTCCTCATCTCTTTATCCTTGCTCTCCTGCTCTGCTGCGGTGTGAAGATTCTTACCAACCTGATACAGTATCACTGCCTGCTAACGGCACCCCCCGAAACCTAGCGAAATTGTTTAGTGATGCCAACCGCGCTTTTAATTTGCAAGACATCAGACACTGAGGTAATTTATACCAACATCTGTTCATTTTAGACTTCTGAAACAAACTTGCACATGCTGCTATAAAATCCCATTAGGAGTAGAGAGACAGCCTTCTGCTACTATTCCGTATTCTTCTACACACACACACACACACACACACACACACACACACACACACACCCCTCCCTTCCAGTAGGGTTTAATATGTAAATGCAGTTTACTAAAAAATTTCCACCAAAGATTTCACATCTCTTTGGGAGAAAACCTTTAGAGGTATCCATGGTTTGCTTACAGAGGAGAGGAAGATATTTCTATTTCCCTCTGACTAGTGAGTGCCATCCCTCCTTCTTCTCAATAGTTACAGCTTGGCGTAATTCTCTAATTAATGGCCAGGGTAAGAGTACATGCTTCTTAGCTTGGCACTTTCAATGCTTCCCTTCTCTCTTGGTCCTTTTTTTCTACAATGTGCTAGAAGACAACCCAAGAGACAAGAAAATTGCTAGAGTTTTATCTAGACTCAATAAAATTTCTTAACGATTTTCTAATTCTGGATTACTTCTCTAGGATTACAAGTTTAGCAGGAAGTGAACATGCTACCACCTTCTAATAACTATGCCAAGAGGGATCCACTGGTCACCAGCCACAGTGTGTGCTGTGAGAAGAGAGGCATGACCTTTGTGTGGCCCTGATTTACTATGGCTCTCCTATGCAGTACAAGACCATAAACTGAGAAAGCCACAATAGAGACTGTCACCATAGGGGGGCATGTGATTGCTGCAGAGTGTGGGAGAGGGGACCACTTGTACACATTTACAGGCGGCAAATGGATACACCACAATCAGCTTCCAGGTTTATGCTGTTTCCATTACCCCCTTCTCGTTTTCCTAGGACTGTCAGGTTCATGGCAGCTGTAAATAGCTGGGCATGCTCTGAGAGGTCAGGGCTGAGGGAGGACTGCATCCTCCTTGCTGGGAAGTGTGTGTGGTTTAATATAATGTCTTCTTTAGACTCTCCAATCCTCCATCCTACACTTAGCCTTGCATCTGGCTCCCTTGCCACGATGACTATCCCCAACCTGCCTTCTCCGCAGTAAATTTTCTGGTGGCTGGTTGAAAGAGAGTCAGTGGCACAGATTGATTTCTCACCGGTGAGGGGATGAGGGATTACCAGAGGCACCCTGGTTAACAAGATTGGGTGCGAATCTCTCATGAGACCAGCCCTCTCTGCCAGGGCTTTGCACCTTTCACCCATGACATATGGGTTTCATTACGGAAAGATTTTCCAGATTATAACTTGGAAGCAATTGCCTGATAAAATTCTGCTTGGCTTTAATGTAGGGAACAATGTAAAGAATAAGCAACTTTTAATGAAATGCAAGAAACTCATAATGTTTGGTTTTCAATGCCAATGCAAACTACTTTAAATATTTCTGTGCCTCGATATAATTAAAAATATTAGTGAGGTGGAGAAGAGCTACATTTCACTAGTTTGCTCACATCCTGAAGAGCAACAACAGGCTGTCTTTAGGAAACTTTAGTACGAATGGCCAGGGAACAAAGGAGACACATAACTGAAAGGAGCAGGGCTTTCAGCATTAGACAGGCTTAGACTTGAACCCATGGACTCTGCTACTTACCAGCTCCTGTACTTAACAAGTCACCCAAGTCATCCTTTGTTCAAGGTGGGGTTAATACAAAGGTCACATAGGCATTCAGCAAATGCCAGCTATTGTATAATCATCTCTTTCATTTCAAACAAGTTTATTTAAGCCACAAGACACTTGATGGGAAAACTATCTAGGATACATTTCTTTTATAGTAATTTATCTCTACCTAAAGACACATTGCCCTATATGTAATAACTATGTATAAGAAGTTGTAAAATTGTCTTTGGTTTAAAGGAGCAATTGAGATCTTATTTCCCAGCATGTTGTCAATTTGGTTCAAATAAATTCTTATAAAAATTCTCTAAAAAAACACAACATTAGCCTTAGCCAGTTTGGCTCAGTGAACAGAGCATTGCCCCGTGGACTGAAGGGTCCCGGGTTTGATTCCAGTCAAGGGCATGTATATTGGTTGCAGACTTGATCTGGTCAGGGTGCATAAAGAATCAATGTGTTTCTCTTACATCAATGTCTGTCTGTCTGTCTGTCTGTCTCTCTCCTTCCACTCTAAAAATCAATGGAAAAATATCCTCAGGGGAGGAATAAAAAAGAAAACCAACATGAATGTTGTCTTCTTGATTTGGAGGAACAGAGTTCTGGAGTAAATAGCAGGTTCTCTTGATAGTAGACACCTGTCTGCTGCTGGAAGGCACTGATGAATCTTCAAACTCCGTGTCCAACTGTGCTGGCATCTGGTTCATTGGTTCAATTAGCTGCCCATCAAATTGGAACCTGATCTGCGTCATTGATAAATCTTGTCATTCACAATAGGCCTTCAATAGTTTACTAAGTGGGATATGCCTCTTAATCTTAAACCACACCACAGAACTATCCTGCCTTTCCACCTTCAAATTAATATGACCATTCTTTTCAGTCTCATATAATTAAAAAATTAAAGTGACTTTAAATGTCTTCCAGTCCTATATAATAAAAGGCTAATATGCAAATCGACCAGATGGCGGAATGATCTGTCACTATGACGCACACTGACCACCAGGGGGCAGACGCTCCATGCAGGAGCTGCCCCCTTGTGGTCAGTGTGCTCCCACAGGGGGAAGTGCCATTCAGCCAGAAGCACGAGGAGCAGGCCTAAGCCATGACCATTGTTTTCCACTGGCCATGGCGAGGTCCCGGGTCCTCACTGAAACAGCACCAGCAGCACCAGGAGAGCTGAACTACTTATTTTTAAAAAGAGCTCAAATGCAAAACAAATGGGAACAGGAATGAATTGCATGTGTAACACACATACTCTGCAGGATCAAACCTGCCGGAATAATGCTGGGTGTTAGAGGCAGCTACCTTCCTGAACCACAGCAGGCAGCTAATTCTAGCAAAAAGCAACACACAAATCCTAGTGCATTTAGTACAAATCAGTCTGCTAAAAGGCTGTTTATCTAATTAGTTTCAAAGAAGATATTTTGTAGAAATGATGCCATTTATTATAATTACAGTTTTTAAAAATTACTCTTTGGTTCTTGAAACCTTGAATGAACTCTCATCGCTATAACAAGAAGGATCTCTTAGTCATCGGTGTGTGTTGAGCAGAAGAAAAGCATGAAGGGGGTGAGTGATAGTTAAGATAGTTCGCACAAAGAACCTATGATGTATTAGACATTAGGGAAGATTAAAATAAATTAGAGGTGGCCTTTAAGACGGGACTAGCTCTTCACAGGTATTTTGGTGGCTTATAGAACAAAAGTATACCACTGTGATTTATAATGCTGACTTCTCTCTCACAGCAATGTGGAAAGTTTTCTGTCGCTCTGGCACAGAGCCCTTCCAGGGCAGCCCGCCAGACTGAGATCCTTCACCACGCTCCAGTTCAGACCTCTGCACAGAGCGTACTACTCAGCGATCGATAATTCAAGTCAAGGACTAAGCACTTTTTAATGCCTCTAATGTGAGAGCAGCTGGTGCTGGGGCATTGACAAGAGCAGAAGGTGCTGTGAACTGAGCCTGGTGTCACTGGATGAGGAAGGGTCTCTGGGAACCTTATTAGGCTTGGTGGCTCTCAGAGGTAGTTAATTGTAATAAAGTCTACTGACCATTCTCAATCAACTTCTGTGGGAGAACACACACACGTGAAAAGCTGGTAAAAATCTCACTTTTCTCTAAAATACATAAAAGTAGCATTTGATGGTAAGCCAAGTAGCCTTCAGGCTTTTGCCTGAAGTTCTTTAGGCATAAGCATTTCAAAAAAAGAGATTGAAATATCTGAGAAAAGTACAGTATGGATGCTACATCTGTGACCATCAAAATCTTCATCCTCAGAATTTTCAAAAAAGCCTTTTTGGGGCACATTTTCCAGGTTCCCTTTATATCTAACAGGACTTTTTCTTCTAAACAGTGCTCCCCCTAGTAAATTCAGAGAAAGACAATTTTATACCAAACACTTTTTCCTTCAATTCATAGTAAGGCCCAAGGCCAGGTAATGTTTTATCCAAGAAGTAATATAAAAATGAAAAGCCAGGACTCAGCGCACAGGTAAACAAATTTGGACAGTTCCAATATGGAAAATAATTTTAATGGCTTTTCACACAGAAAAAAAAAAAAAAAAAAAAAAAAGAACAGAAATATCTAGCCAACAGATTTATTCTCCGAATATAACACATCAAGCGGGAACATAAAATATGGGAAGTGTCAGCCATGATGCCTGAAGATTGAAAGCAGAAGTAGAAGAATCTTAATTGTCAGGCATTTGAAAAATGGTGTTATTCGGGTGAAGCCTGTGTTTCTCCATCATCTCTCCTTGCCCTGCCCTCTTTCAAGAGCAAAACAAGACTAGATTTCAAATATTCAGTCCTTCTTATATATAATCCTTCTCTCTACTAAAACCCAAAACAACAAAAACTCCAAAGATTGGTGTTTAAGAAATGAGAGCTAACAACTCCCTATTTGTATTTATTTTCCTTTTCAGAGGGCCTCACAGGCCCTCTCATAGTTCCATTTCGTTCCCCTTTCAAGAGTAAACTCAACTGAATGAAAGGCAATGAGATCAAAGCAATGCATTAATACTCTTGGGGTGAGAACTTTTATTAAATACTCATAAATTTTTGTACAACATTCATGCCTCAGGGCCTTTACATAGTAATACATCGCAGTGAGACACTTATTATGACCAAAGGCTAGTAGCTTCACAGTCTTAATTTCCTCATCCATAAAGTGAGAACAGCAATAATAATCTATCATGTAAGGTTAAGATAGAACAACTAGTCAGGGTGTCTTGATCACTAGAAAAAACATTTTGGCCCAAATTAGGTATTTTATCAGTAGGTTAGATTCCACTCTCAGGAAAATCAGACCAAGATCGCAGCACGGACCACTTCATTGATCTGGATATTAAGAAATTTCCTGCTTGGGACATCCCCACTTCAAGGTACCCGCAGTAGCTGAAGACTATGGAGGAGGAAGGCCCAGTCTTGACCCCCAGGGCAGGCAAAGAGTTACATTTTCACCCTCAGAAGCCAATAAAAACCTCTCTTGATTATAATTTAGATAAGAACCACTGGATTGAATAATAATGTCTGAAACTCCCATGGCTGTTTCACCTTGAGACGTCCATCACTGGGTTAAACATGATGCTAATTGCATTTGGATTGATTAATTTCTCTCACTCCTGTCTATTCGAATAACGCTTAACAAAATAATCATAGCACCCAGAGCCAAATCTTTTCCGTCAAAGGAATGAAGCCATCAGAACAGGCAGAGATGAAAGAAATGAAGATGACCCGTAATTACTGCTACGGTGATATCATTACCATATTATACAAAATGAGTGTGGGGGGTGGAGGGACTGAGGTTATTATTTTTTTTAATGGAACCATACAATCTAAGAATACAAATTTGACATCAAGTGGAACACACAGAAATATAGAACTTTAAAAAAATACAAATCTTGCTCATGAAATTGAAAAATCCAACAAACACAAGCCTAAGATACATCAAATGCCTTGGGCTGTGAGCAGGTATTATTCACCCCACTATTTTTTCACTGCAATAACACTTTGTGTATGACTTGCATAGAGATTTAAGATGCTGTCTTCATACACAAGTATTGCCATAGTTACTGAAGAATTTTTCTTTCAGCCAGGGAATATCATTCTAATAGAGGTTACCTTGTTTGTAAAATTAAAATCTGGGTTTTAACTGTAGCTAGTTCTAGTTTAAGACACCAAGGAAAATGTATGTTTTACTTTGGGATACCATATAAATATTTTATATACTAAAAAATTAAAATTCATTAAATAAAAAAAATCTCTAAAAATAGAAATAAACTGAAAATAACTTGAATCTATAAAATTTGGCATAACCACACAGTATAAAAGTATATATAATCTATCCAGAACCGGTTTGGCTCAGTGGATAGAACGTCGGCCTGTGGACTGAAAAGTCCCAGGTTCAATTCTGGTCAAAGACATGTACCTTGGTTGCAGGCACATCCCTAGTAGGAGGTGTGCAAGAGGCAGCTGATCAATGTTTCTCTCTCATCGATGTTTCTACCTCTCTATCCTTCTCCCTTCCTCTCTATAAAATAGCAATAAAATATTTTTTAAAAGTATATATAATCTGCCGAAACCGGTTTGGCTCAATGGATAGAGCGTTGGGGACTGAAGGGACCCGGGTTCGATTCCGGTCAAGGACATGTACCTTGGTTTCGGGCATATCCCCAGTAGGGAGTGTGCAAGAGGCAGCTGATCGATGACACTCTCTCATCGATGTTTCTAACTTTCTATCCCTCTCTCTTCATCTCTGAAAAAAAAAAAAAAAAGTATATATAATCTAAAAAGACATTTTAAACACTTTATTTTCCCCCCCCATCCATTTTAAACACTTTAAAAGACATATCCCTAACAAGTATGTATTCTAAGGATATAAAAGTGGCACAGAGAAATCTTAAACTGCATATAGAAGTCTTCCAGTTACATGTAGTTGGTTCTTCTGATGCTAGTTTTATTGTGGGTTAGTTATTAGAAGCCAAGAATTTAAGCATAAGAGAAAAGAGATCCTATCCAATAGAAAGGTTACATGCAAATTAACCATCACTCTGTCACAAAGATGACGGCACCCATAGCCACAGATGGCAGCGCCGTCTTCTCAGCCCGGGCAGAGTTCCCAAGTCCCAGGGGGTTTGAGGAGAGCGACCACTGAGAGCAGGCAGCGAGAGTGGCCTAGTGGAATGATTGCTTTGTCACCGCAGCAACACAGATGGCCCTCTGGCCAGGCCCAGTGACAAGGCAAGCGTTCCGCACCTAGCCGCGGATGGACTCCTGTCAGCACTCACTCAATTTACCTGAGTGAGTGCTGATAGGAGCATGTCATCCCTGTGACTTACTCATTTTAATTGGAGGGGAAGAGGTGTGCAAGCTAGCAGTGCTGGAGGCCCAAGGAGATGCGCAGAACTCCACTTGGGGAAATCCAAAAGACATGCCACTCAGGGCACTTCACAAATGAATGGAGTGTTTTCTTCCCTTTCCTGCTACACCGAGCATGCAAATGCCAGAACCAAGACTATAACACAGATAAAACAGATGGGCCTTGGGCCACGGAGAGCCTCTGGACAGCGGGCATTGAGCGGCCAGGCCCACAGAGAGCTACTGGCACATGGATTCGTGTGCAGGGCTACTAGTATCATCATAAAATCAAATTCTCCTATCAAATAAAAGAGAAACATGCAAATTGACCAATCACTTCAAGACACAAGATGACTACTCCCATGACAGTCAAAGACAGTGGCCCCCATGTGGACACATGATGGCTGCCACAAGATGGTTGGCAGGGGAGGGTAATTGTGGGCAGTTGGGGGAGACCCAAGCCTGCAGGGGAGGACAGTTGTGGGCGATCAGGAAAGCAGGGAGGGTAGATAGGGGTGACCAGGCTGGCAAAGGAGGGCAGTTGGGGGAGACCAGGTCAGCAGGAGGGGTTGTTGGGGAGACCAGGCCTGCAGGGGAGGACAGTTGGGTGGGATCCAGGCCTACAGGGGAGGGCAGTTGGGGTTGACCAGACTAGCAGGGGAGGATAGTTGAAGTGGGGAGAGGGGGGGGAGGAACCAGGACTGCAGGGGAGGGCAGTTTTGGGCAATCAGGGCAGTTAGAGGTGACCAGGCAAGCAGAGGAGGGTAGCTGGGGGCAAGGGTGTGTGTGTGTGTGTGCGGTCCAGGCCAGTAGGGAGTGCAGTTAGGGGTTTCTGGGCTGGCAGAAGAGGGCAGTTGGGGGAAACTAGGCCTGCAGGGGAGGGCAGTTGGGGGCGGGGGGAGGGGTGTCCAGACCAGTAGGGAGTGCAGTAGGGATTTCTGAGCTGGCAGAGGAGGGCAGTTGGGGGAAACCGGGCCTGCAGGGAAGGGCAGTTGGGGGTGACCAGGCCAGCAGGGGAGGGCAGTTGGGAGGGGACCAGGCCAGCAGGGGAGGGTGGGAGGGGACCAGGCCTGCAGGGGAGGGTAGTTGTGGGCAATCAGGCCAGCAGGGAGGGAAGTTAGGGGTGACTGGGCCATCAGAGGAGGGGAGAAGAGGCCAGCAGGGGAGGGCAATTGGGTCAGCCAGGGAGGCATTGATCAGGCTGGCAGTGGAGTGGTTAAGGGGTGATCAGGCTGGCAGGCAGAAGCGATTAGGGGCAATCAGGCAGAGGCAGGTGAGCGGTTGGGAGCCAGCAGTCCTGGATTGTGAGAGGGATGTCCAACTGCCCATTTAGGCCCAATCTAACTTGGATCGGGCCTAAACGGATGGTCGGACATCCCTCAAGGGGTCCCAGATTGGAGAAGGTGCAGGCTAGGCTGAGGGACAGCCTCCTCTCCTCTACCCCCGCCCCCCCCGTGCACCAATTTTGTGCACCAGGCTTCTAGTAGACCAAATAAAAATCCTTTAACACCTTTGAACAAAAAAATATTTATTTACCAACCCTGTCCAAGGAAAAGGCCTAGAAGCAATGACAGTCTAGTAACAATAAATCCTATTAATACTTAGATTTCTACAAAAGCTACCCGAGGGGGGGAAAAAAGCTACCTGGGTTCCTTGAAGAAATGGATGAAATTACAAATCTAAGGAGGTAAAGGAACTAGGGTTATCTTGCCATGCTGAAAGCAAGGAAATTACCAAAGACTACTAGGCTCACATAAAATGACACAGGAGTCAACCTGAAGGAGTGCCCATTACCTAAAGATGGAGAAGTTTCTGGTGTCAGATAATATTTATAGTAGATTGAAATACATCAAATATAAGCATCTACAATACTTTTAAAAAGCTCTCAGTCACTTCAACTCATTTCATGTTTTGAAAATTGATAAATAAAAAGGGGGAGGAATCTAGCATTTTTCCTGCCTTTCCTCTTTGGACTGTATTTCAGGGAAACCATAGAATTGATTTATTAGAATAATTATCATCACTATTATTATGAAAAGGATCTATGGATACCACCTAAAATCATTGATCTTCCCTGAAACTGTAATGGAGGTCTGACATAAAAAGATAGCAGGTACACAATACCACTTATGAAATATTCTTACCAACAAGACTGAATTCAAACCAATTTATTCCCTGTCATGTTATAGGAATTTGGGGGGAAAGAAGAAAATGTGAAATGTTACCACCAGGATAAAATCACCCAAATTTAAAATGTGGGAACTACTAACGGACTAAAAACCCAGTTTCTTCAACAATTAAATACCAGGAGGAAGTAGGGAGTGTGGTTATGGAGAAGATTAGGAGCCTGAAGATTCAGGTCAACCAAATGCACTATCTGGACCTTGTCTGGATCCTGATCCATACAAATCAATCATAGAAAACACGATTTTGAGACAAACTGGACATGGACTATTAGTTGTAATTAAGGAATTATCATTTTATTTTGTTTGTATACTATAGTGTTTTGTTGTTTAAAAAAAAGGGCCTTCTTGATTAGAGATACATACTGAGGTATTTATAAGTGAAATGGTACTGAGTTACTTTAACATACTCCAGGAAAAAAGTAAAATAAAATAAAATAAAACACTCCAGGAAACAACACAACCACAACAAAAAGTGTGATTCAAAGGTATGAACATAAAACAAGAATGGCAGGAAGTTGACAATTATTAAAGCTGCAGATGAGGTTGTGGGGTTCATTATAGCATTTTCTGTAGTTAGTACATGCTTGAAAAATGTCCATAATAAAAAGAAAATCTCATCAAATGTTTCTTTAGAAATATAGCTTTTTCTCATTATCACTACATAACATAATACAATGAACAGTAGGCTAGGGAACAGAGATGTGGATAATTAACTCTGCAGAGGGCTTGGAAATGGATGGACAGGAAAAGCTTTAGAAAGGAGGTGACTTCTCATGTCATGAATGTTTATTTCCATCGTTAAATTCTTGGATGAGGGACAAGTTACAAATAACCAAACAATCAAAAGCAGATTATATACTTTTAAAAGCCAACCACATTTAACTTGGGTTAAGCCTAATATTAAGAAGCTGCTGCCTTCTAACCTTTTTCTCTTAATTATTTTAAAAAATCACACTGGCAAATCTAAGAGCAGTTTTCAATTTAACTGCAAAACAGCTCTGAGGGAAGCTCCCTGGCTCAACATTTTGCTTCTACAAAATTTTATTGGAGGTGAAGAGAATGAGTCCTTGGTTACTCATTTATTGAATCTTTTCAGAAAAAGCTTTAGGAGTCGGTAGCAAGACTAAGTTTAAGGTCTAGGACAATCCAATATCTAACAAGTTATAAAAAGGAACAGCTTAATCTAAACTTTCACTAGTCCAGTAAATTTCAACTAGTTTGCCCTCACGCTATCAACTGTATATAAATGATGACCTCATTAATCCCACTTCACTTTGATCACGCTTTTCCTTCATAGATGCTGATTTTTCCAATTTAAAACAAATTACTTGTTCTAGCTGATAATTTGATTTTTAATTGTTTGCACTGTGGTTTCATGTATGTACAGTTCATGTTCCCAACCTGATCGGACTATAATTCATAAATGGAAGAGACTATTAAAGATAATTTCCCTCACAAACTTGGAAAACATGTATAATATATAGTAGCTGTCCAGTAAGTCTTAATTTATAATTACTGTCTTCACCTGATTTTGAATTTCTTTTAAAAGCACATCACAATCAGTTAAGAACTTGACTATGACATGTCTAGTTATGATGTCATACGACATGGTTATTTTCCTTGTGATTAGAAATAACAGCTAATTAGCCTTCTGTTTGTTTGTTTTTCAAAATATCCAGTTTTGATGTTTCTGAATAATCTTATTTACAACATTCATGAATTCCTCAGCCAGAAAATTATATATGCTGTTTATAATAGTCTGCAACACTGAAACTCCAGAGCTTAACCTATACATAGTTAACATACAATAAACATGTGCTGAATGAAAAAACATTTTCATGCACAATCTTAGGATCTAAAAAAACTATTTATGGGTAACCAATATGGTTAAATATAACAGATGGAAAAATATAGTTAATTAGATGCTATATAAACATTATAGGGCTTAATAACTAAACTTAAAATATATTTTTCATTAATTTTATTTGCATTCAAACCAATACAGAAGTAAAAGTGAAAGAAGCATTTTATAGATGTCAGACTACTAGCCTCAAAACCAGAAGGTTAGAGCTCTAACCTAATTTCATCACCTTGTCAATGAATTCTTACCGTGTGCACACCCTATCTAATAAAAGATCAATATGCAAATTAACTATCACTCTGCTACACCCACAAGCCACACCCACCAGCCAATCAGGAGCAATTATGCAAGTTAACCCAACCAAAATGGCTGTAGCCACAGAGAGAGCAGGAAGGAAGCTTCTGTTTTTCTGGCGATGGAGGAAGCCAAGCTTTCCACACACCCTGGTGGGCCCAAGCCTCCACACAAGGGTACAAAGTTTCAATTATAGAAGATAAATAAATTCCAACAGAAATGGTGGCAGCCCCGGAACTGCAGAGAACAGGAGGCTAGGGTTTCCCCTGGTGATGGAGGAAGCCAAGTTTCTGCAGCCCTTGCCTGCCTTGGTCTCCACACAAGGCTACAAAGTTTAAATTAGAGAAGATCAATAAATTCCTACAGAAATGGCTATAGTCACCAACTGAGCAGGAGGCTTGGCTCTGCTCCAGGCTACAAAGTTTCAATTATAGAAGATAAATAAGCTCCAGATACCATGGTCTCTGCTTGGGTCGCTGGGGTGTGTGGCCAGCCTGAAAACCACCACAGGCCCCTCACCCAAGCCACCCCATGCTAATCCAGGACATCCTTTAGGGCAAACCAGCTGGCCCCTACTCATGCACCAGGCCTCTATCCTAATAAAAGAGTAATATGAAGATTGACCATCACTCCCAACACACAAGATGGCTGCCCCATGTGGTCAAAGATCCTGCCCCCATGTGGACACAAGATGGCCACACAAGATGGCCAGCAGAGAAGGGCAGTTGAGAGGGACCAGGCCTGCAAGGGAGTGCAGTTGGGGGCGATCAAGCCTGCAGGGCAGGGCAGGTAGGGGTGACCAGTCCTGCTGGGAGCAGTTAGGCATTAATTAGAGTGGCAGGGGAGTGGTTAGGGGGTGATTAGACTGGCAGGCAGAAGTGGTTAGGGGCAATCAGGCAGGCAGATGAGCAGTTTGGAGCCAGCAGTCCTAGATTGTGAAAGGGATCAGGCCTACATAGGCAGTAGGACATCCCCCAAGGGGTCCCAAATTAGAGAGGGTGCAGGTTGGGCTGAGGGATACCCCCATCTGTGCATGAATTTCATGCACCAGACCTCTAGTTACATACTCATAATTGCAGATGACGGGACACCAAGAGAGATCAACAATCTTCCTTAGAAAACCTTTCCTCTCCTTTGGGTACTAAAGTTTGCTCATCAGCAGCTCAACTGTGCTCTGCAGATAACTGTAGAGAGTTTTGCAATTGTGGAGTACTTTTCCCCCCCAAGACTTTTCAGAGAGGGCAAGACTAACTTTAGGAACAGATCCTATTTCAATATACTAGAGGTCTTAGTTAGAATTTATAACTTACATCAGTGGTTTTCAAAGTGTGGTATCTGAACCAACTACAAGAGCACCACTTTGAGAATATATTACGTACATACAAATTCTCAGGACTCTGTCTCAGAGCTACCAAGTCAGATTGGGCCCAAGAAACCACGTTTTAAAAAGCCCTTCAGGTGATTATGAATCATGCTAAATTCTGAGAACCACTAGCCTATATTATCCAGGCTCTTTGATTTTTGTTTCCAGTTGTTTGTAATTCTAATTCATTACTAAAGAGGAACCAGGTTTTGTTTTATTAAAATTATGACCAAGCCAAGACTGGTTTGGCTCAGTGGATAGAGCATCAGCCTGTGGACTGAAAGGTCCTGGGTTCAATTCCAGTAAAGGGCATGTACCCGGTAGGGGTTGTGCAAGAGGCAGCTGATTGATGGTTCTCTCTCATCGATGTTTCTAACTCTCTATTCTTCTCTGTAAAAAGTCAATAAAATAAAAAAATAAAAAAATAAAATTATGATCAAAATAAAGCATATTTCTTACCATAAAGCTAAAAGTAGAGGAGAGACTATTTTTTTTTAAGGAAATATAAATAGAAAGGGAGAAATTAAAACATTCAACCAAAGGATTAGAATTTTTGCCAAAACTTAATTAGTACCTCAATTGCCATGTTTCATTCTTAGTGTTAAGGTTACAATATAATCCTTAACCTTGAGAATCTCAGCAGACGACAGACTGGAAAATAATTACCAAACAATATCATTAAAACTATGAGAAATAGATCACACATTATGAGGACAGAAAAGGGTTGGATGGATTGGAAAAGCTTTAGAAAAGGGGTGCTATCTGAACCAAGCCTTTAGGAATGTACTATCAAGGAACGCCCAGGCAAGCTAAGGATAGCTACTTTTTAAAAGCTTTCACTAGGCCAGTGGTCGGCAAACTGCGGCTCTTGAGCCACATTTGGCTCTTTGGCCCCTTGAGTGTGGCTCTTCCACAAAATACCATGTGCGGGTACGCACGTACAGTGCGATTTAAACTTCGTGGCCCATGCACAGAAGTTGGTTTTTCGGCTCTCAAAAGAAATTTCAATGGTTGGACTGTTGATATTTGGCTCTGTTGACTAATGAGTTTGTAGACTACTGCACTAAGCCACTAGTGTAAAATGTAAATGAACGTTATGAAATTGATCTTAAAATAAGCCTGAAGTACCACTTCATTCCCAAAGTGTTCGGGATTTCTTGTGAATACCAAAGTAGTACTATAAGAAATGCCCTTGCTTTAAGAAATTAAACCACAAATAATAAACTTTGCCTATGAAAAATTTGGCAGAAATCAAGCCAATTATAACTATTCTTCATCATATTTTGTTAAGCAAAAAGCTGTGACAGTCGACACCCTAACAATTAAGTCAAATGAGTTGCTCTGAAGACTAGTTTCTTCTCAAAGTTGAAGTTTTCACAAGATTTACCTAAAATGGAGACTTCTACTAATATTTAATTTCCTTGTGTTTGGAAGATCAACCTAATTCCATGAAATAAAACAGTTATAAAATTATTAGTATAATTAGCATTCCTGTAACCAAACATAGTTGACTATACTTCATTTTTAAAAGATTTTTAAAATTGATTTTGAGAGAGAGAGAGAGGGGGGGGGGGAAGGGGGGAAAGACATATGGATGTGAGAGCAGAACATCGAACAGTTGCCTCCTGCACACCCCTTACGAGATTCAAGCCTGCAACCCGGGCATGTGCCCTGACCAGGAATTTAACCGGCAACCTTTTGGTGCACCAAAATGTCCAACCAACTGAGCCACACTGGCCAGAGCTAAACCTCAGATTTTAAAGGTAGACTATAAAAACTAGCTTTCATAATTTGCTAAAATGTTTATTTTAATTAAAACTACTTATGTCTGATTTGACTATTATTTAGTTCTAATTTGATTAAGGGGACCTATTTCTAATAAGTAACCCCCCAAATCCAGAATTGAGTTAAAAACCAGAAGACAGCCAACACCGGTTTGGCTCAGTGGATAGAGCGTCAGCCTGCGGCCTCAAGGGTCCCAGGTTCAATTCCTGTCAAGGGGATGTACCTTGGTTGTGGGCACATCCCCAGTGGGGGGGTGTGCAGGAGGCAGCTAATCGATGTTTCTCTCTCATCGATGTTTCTAGCTCTCTATCCCTCTCCCTTCCACTCTGTAAAAAATCAATCAAAAAACCAAAAAACCAAAAAAACAAAAACAATGTAAATAATGTACTTAAATAGTCCTATCATTAATCACTTTCTTTTTTATTTTAAGTGTATTTTTATTGATTTCAGAGAAAAAAGAAAGGGAGAGAAAGAAACATCAATGATGAGAATCGTTATTTGCTGCCTCCTGCGTGCCTCTTACTAAGAATGAGCCCACACCCCGGGCATGTGCCCTAAGCAGGAATGAAACTTGACTTCCTGGTTCATAGGTCAACGCTCAACCAATGAGCCACACAGGCTGGGCTGAACTACTTTCTTAAATCATTCTCCAAGTTCAGCCTGAGCTACTACAATAGTACATTCAATTCATTTTGAAAAGGAAAATGGGGGGCTTGCAATATAGTTCAATATCTGGTTAAAACTGTAGTCTTACTTCCTCACTCTGATTTGGGCGGAGTTGCAGAGCTTAACACCAGGGCCCCACCACCACTGACTTGGGCAGAGCTGGGGAGCATGCCCCCAAGGCCCCACCAAGACTGATGAGCAGAGCTACAGGGACCCTCAGGGGCCGCCACGGGAGATATATAGGTCAGAGCGTCCCCACGAGTTCAGTTCAGGCTTTGGATCCTGTATTCCCCTGGACCAGCAGATCTACAAGATAAAAGTTAAACTTTCCTCCCTCAAAGTGCTGGTGATCGTTTTCCTGTGCATTTTGTCACAATTTGTATAATCAATGATGTGTCTTTGAGGTCAATGTCAATACAGAAATTAATTTCTATATGCCAGAAGTTCTTCAGTATTCCAAGTATATATAGAATCTTTCTTTCAGTTTCACTCTAAGCAAAAAACAAATAAAACACCACCACAGATTAAAAACTATTGTATAAATGAGATTAAAAATAACAAAACAGAGGATATGACCTATTGTCATTCAGCTTTTCATGACCCAAAATAGGCAACCAACTGTAAGTGGATTCACAAAAAGTCATTCTTCTCCATTCTTGCTCAAGATATGAAATATCAAACTCGAGTTCTTTGAAACAGAGCTCAACAATGAGAGTGATGAAAGCAAAGAGGGTTGTGTTTTTGCTTTCCCAGTCAGTTTCTAAGTGACTCCCAAACACAAAGGAGAGCCTAATAAATGGCTGAGTAAACTACTATTTTAGCAAAATGTATTTAAATCATTGGATGATATATGCTGTACTCACAGTAAAAGTATATCTATGGAATTCTAATGCAAGTCTTATAATATGCAGGGAATTGGGAGGATGGGAGTGACTGCTAATGGGTACAGGATTTCTTTTGGGGTGATGGAAATATTTCCAAATTAGATTACAAACAGTTGCACAATTTTGGGAATAATTGACCTGTGCACTTTAAACAGGTGAATTTTATGGCATATGAAAAATTACATGCAGAAGTATAAAAAAACCTCTTGGGCTCAAGTAAAACGCTTGCTAAAGACTGCACAGGGCCATACCTGGTATGGCTCAGTTGCTTGAGCATCATCTTATGCACTGAAAGGTTGCTGGTTTGATTCCTAATCAAGGCATATGCCTGGGTTGCAGGCTCAATCCCAGATAGGGGGCTTGCAGGAAACAACCGATCTATCAGTATGCCTGTCTGTCTCTCTCTCTAAAAATTGAAAAAACAAAAATAAAATTATTTTAAAAATAAAAAAGTCTGCATAGGGAAGATTGAAGGCAAAAGAATCTGAGTTTCTCCACTAAAGACATAGGCATCCAGTTCTTACCTTTCTCCTGAGGAACCAAAAAAGTAAAACAAACACAAAAACACCTTGCCCAACTGGTGTTGCTCAGTGGTTAAGCATTGATCCATGAACCAAGAGGTCATGGTTAGATTCCCCATCAGGGCACATGCTGGGTTTCGGGCTAAATGCCCAGTAGCTCGCATGTTTTATCTTTTTATCACTCTTTCAAACCCTTTCTCTTGGCTTTGTGCTTGATAAATAACTGACTGGGGGAAAAATCTGAGCATTCAGGAGAAACTGAAGTATTGCTGCCATTTACTTCAGAGAAATACACTTCATAAATTCAATTCTGTTTAATTAAGATAACACCGGAAGTTTTATATATGATGTCCTTTTAGAAGCACATCTATATTTTTTATATATGATGTCCTTTTAGAAGCACATCTATATAAAGAACCTATATTTTCAATTAAAATAAGTACACTACTTTGATTACTTCGACACTATGAATAATTATTTGAAAAATGCTCCTTTTGTTTAAAGCCTAAATATTCATCCCAGGAAGTCAGAATGCAATTAGATTTAATATAAGTAGATTAGATGAATGCAAATGTATTAGATGAGAAAACATTTAACAAAGCTATGTATTTAAACACATCAAAATCCATAAAATAAAAGATTAAAGTTGTACAAAACTAAGTAATCCTCAGTACAAGTAAATAATTGGTTAGATGTAATAAGTGAATTAGCAACCCTAACTCAGACCATGAGCAAGGTAGAGAACTTCATTTATATAAAAGCATTTAATTACAGACTTTCCATGTGCTCATTATTGTGCTATACTCTGAAGATACCAAGAAAAATAAAACTGCTCTAGCTGGTTTGGCTCAGTGGATAGAGCATCAGCCTGCAGACTGAAGGGTCCCGGGTTCGATTCTGGTCAAGGGCATGTACCTTGGTTGTGGGCGCATCCCCAATGGAGGGTGTGCAGGAGGCAGCTGATTGATGCTTCTCTCTCATTGATGTTTCTAATTCTCTATCCCTCTCCCTTCCTCTCTGTAAAAAAATTAATAATATATTGGATATATATATTTTTTTAAAGAATAAAACTATTGTTTGTTTGTTTATTTATTTTTTTTATCCTTACCAGAGGATGTTTTTCCATTGATTTTCTGAGAAGTGGAGAGAGAGAAGACAAATCAATTGTGAGAGAGGCACATCAATTGCCTGCTAGTGACCCTGCTAGTAACGTGTTTCCCCAAAAATAAGACATCCTCTGAAAATAAGACCTACTTACAGGATTCCTTCTGAGTGAAATATAAGGCAAACCCCGAAAATAAGGCCCTCGTAGGCTAAACATGAGAGATTTGGTCCACTGATTCTGAAAGAAATGGAGTCACAAGAAATTCACCAGGAAATTCAGGACCTGGATTGTTATGATGATGTTCTAGAAGATGATGACATGATTGTCATTGAATAAATGAGTAAATTCTTGATACTATAGGATTCACAGTTTGTCTGGTTTGTGTTGACAACTACCGTACTACCGTTCTGTATACAGGTAATACATTTCCTTTATTTTCATTTAACAATAAATGTGTACCGTATTCTTCTTCATGGAAAAATAAGACATCCCCTGAAAATAAGACCTAGCACATCTTTGGGAGCAAAAATTAATATATGACACTGTCTTATTTTTGGGGAAACAGGGTAGTTCTCAACCTGTGGGTCATGACCCACAGGTTGAGAACCACTGCTGTAGAGCCTAAGACCATCGGAAAACAGAGATATTTATATTACAATTCATAACAGTAGTAAAATTACAGTTATGAAATAGCAAAGAAAATAATTTTTGGTTGGGGGTCAGTCACCACAACATGAGGAACTGTATTCAAGGGTTGTGGCATTACAAATGTTGAGAACCACTGTTCTAGAGCATTCCTGGTGATGAAAAACTTGGTACTTTTCAAGAATCTATTTAATTACCGGAATTGGAAAGTTCTTCCTTTTCACTATGTCAAAAACAAAACAAACTAACTAATCTGTCTCTAACTTCTCCCCGCTGTTCCTAACTGTTCTCTGGAACAGAACATGGATTAGCCCATGGTTATTCAATGTGGACCAAATGGGATGTAATAAGTCCAATCAAAGGTAAGGAAAGAGATTAATAATTAGGGATGACTAAGTCAATAGAAGCTGTATCTGAACACTTTAAGAGCAATAAAACTAACCCCTTACCACCTTCCATGATTCTGTTCAAATCTACAAGGTTTATAAAACCACATAATTATTTTGTATTTACAGAGATAAACAGTATTTATTTCATATAAAATACACAATAAGGAAAAATAGCATGTGATTTTATACACAAACATGGAGGATCCATTAAAGACAAGTGACAGCCTGATCGGTGTGGCTTAGAGGTTGACTGTCGACCTACGAACCAGGAGATCACGGTTCAATTCCACGGTTTAATTCCTGGCCAGGGCACATGGCCTGGGTTGTGCAGGAGGTAGCCAATCAATGATTGCCTTTCATCATTGATGTTTCTATCTGTTTTTATCCTCTCCCTTCCTCTATGAAATCAATAAAAACGTATTAAAAAAATAAGAAGTGACACCTGGCTGGTGGCTCAGTTAGCTGGAGCATCATCCCATACACCAAAAGGTTATGGGTTCGATTCCTGGTTAGTGCACACAAGGGAGGCAACCAATCGATGTTTCTCTCTCATATCGATGTTTTTCTTTCTTCCTCCATCTCCCTCAAATCAATGAACATGTCCTTGGGTGAGGATGGAAAAAAAAAAAAAAAGATAAGTGACAGTTCAAACCTCTCTACAGGAACATTTGTCACATCCGCCTTTATCCTTCAGGGATTTGAGTTGAATGACATTTGCTGTCGGTTGATAATTAGTTTTTCTTTCTTTCTCTCTCTCCTTTTAAAAAAAGCATAGGAGGCCAATGTTGGCTTCTTCCCCAAGAGAGACACTAGCCTGAGTGGTTTTGGAAATATATGCCTTGATCACATTTGCACTATGACTCCTGAATGCATGAGCCATCCCAGCAACACCTGCTCTCCTGACAGGCCACCAGGGCTGGCAGGAAAAGGATCCATCAATTCCACTCTCCCCAGAGAGATCACCCAGACCTGGTATTAAATGTACAATTTCATGCAATGTTAAAAAGTAAAATTCCACCCACCAAAATCTACCAGTTACCAGAGGTCAATATTTTAGAAGACCCTAATAATGGAAAGTAACATAGAATTTAATTATTTTCCCAAATTAATTGCAAACCAACTAAATACTCAGAAAAGTACCACTTATATCAAGGGAAGAAAGATGAGATGAGAAAGAGTGAAATTCTTTAATCAAGATATTGCTAAGGGCTTGAGTTTTGGGTTCTATTTCTCATCATGGGGTAGAAATGTATTTGCCTCCCAACCAGAAACTGAAAATTACTTCTGGATAAGTTTGAGCACGTAGATTTTATTAACACAAAAACTGACAATTTGTAAGCAATCACATTTTAGTTCAAGTAATTAGCTTCCTTTTCACAGAGAAACACACATCTTTTTGGTTGGTTTGTTTTGCCTATTCATAATATATTTCCTGTTTTGGGTTCCATTTATTTTTCTATCTAAACATACTTTTGCCCTGGCTGGGTTGCTCAGTTGGTTGGAGCATCATCTGTATATGCCAAGGTTGTGGGGTCTATTCCCGGTCAGGGCACATACAAGGCCGGCCAATAAATGCATAGAAGGGTGGAACAACAAGTCAATATTTCTCTTTTTAAAAATCAATCAATCAATAAAAAAATATACTGTTATTGTCCTTTCTATTACTTATTCACCTATTTTTTTAACAATTAAGTTATTATTTTTTAAATATATTTTATTGATTTTTTACAGAGAAGGGAGAGGGAGAAGAAGAAGGATAGAGAGTTAAAGAGAAACATCGATCAGCTGCCTCCTGCATACCTCCTTCTGGGGATGTGCCTGCAGCCAAAGTACATGCCCTTGTCCGGAATTGAACCTGGGACCTTTCAGTTGCAGGCCGACGCTCTATCCATTGAGCCAAACTGGTTAGGGCACAATTAAGTTATTTTTTTTAAAAAGAAATTCAATTCTATAAGGAATGGGTAAGTACCTATCTGTTCTCTGACTGCCTTGGAGGCTGTTTCCATATATATATTATTGATTTCAGAGAGGAAGGGAGAGGAAGAAAGAGACAGACACATCAATGATGAAAGGGAATCACTGATCACTGCCTCCTGCTTGCCTCACACTGGGGATCGAACCTGCAACCCAGGCATGTGCCTGCCTGGGAACTGAACCATGACCTCCTGGTTCATAGGTCGATGCTCAACCACTGAACCATGCCGGCTGGGCCCATATTTTATTCTGAATATATAAAGATATAACAGGCATTTGCAAAATACTTTTTATCTATAATAATAAAAGTATAAAATGCCAATTAGACCTGACATCCTCCGGGGCTGCAAGGAAAGCCCAGGTCCTGGGTGCCAGAGGGAAGCTGGTGCCAGCAACTGGGGGAAGGAAGGCCTACTACTGTATGATTTCCATGCATTGGGCCTCTAGTAATATATAAAAATATAATGTAAAGCATGATCCCTGACAACAGGATCTCAAAATTTAGTTGGTAAGTATAAATAACAATTGGGTGCTAAAGGAAGTCAGGAACAGGAAGGCTCAATGTGGCTAAAAAATTTGGGAGAATAACAGTTCAAGAAAAATGAAGGCCTTGGCCATGTAGCCCAACTGGTTATGGGTTTGATTGCTGGTCAGGGCACATATAAGAATCAATCAATAATGTATGAATAAGTGGAGCAACACAAAATAATAAAAAAGAAAAAGTGGAATAAGAAATCAATATTTCTCTCTCCCTTTCTCTCTCTCTCTCCCCCTTTCTCTCTCTCAAACCAATCAATGTTTAAAAAAATGGTTAGAAAAATTAATGGAAAAGAAAAGTAGGATTCAATGGGATTAGGAGTCATCTTCTGTTTACTTTCATGCTTTGTCTCTCAGTTACTATTATTATAGATACTTATTACTTGAATAATATTTATTAAGCCCCCTTGTGAAAGTAGCCAATTTTGAGGGACATTTACAGTTGCCAATCTCTGGCTCAGATGGCATTGTCTAGGTGGTGAATGCTACCCAATTGTAAAATTTACAGATGTACCCCTGCTTTGAGAGCAATAAACACCTATTTAAAAATACAACAAAACAAAAACTCTTTGCGATGAGAAGCAATAGTATGTAATTTGGAGATTTCACTTTACACAAAGCTTTTACTCACTGTGCCGGTTAGTCATTTATTGCCTGTCAGCTGACTCACCCCTCTACCCTGCCTTGTGATATTGGAGCTAGACCCCGCAGTAGGCTGCATTTCTCCTCTGTCAGGGGTCTCCCATGTGAAGCTCGCCAGCAGAGAGGATGCTGGTGGGTGGGAGAAGGCAAGGCTAAAGTAGAAGAAGAAACTTCCTTTTATACAGTGACAGCAGGGCGCCATGCAGGGTCCCAACAATGATCCCCTTGGCCTGGTTCAGCGGAGGGGCTCCCTCTGGCTAAGCTTCTTTGCCTTCACCCAGGTGCCTGCTGCTGCAGTTCACCCGCGGAGCCCCTCTGGCAGAGGGCAGCGTCTCAGCCTTGTGGGGCCTCTTCCGAATTTCCAGGCTCCTCTGTGGTGCACTGCCTTTCAGCCCTGGGTGGCATGGCTGTCTGCAGTTGCCACCTCTGCAGGCCTAGAGTCTTCTTTTACCCTTTTAGAAGTTAGCCGCCTTTCACCAGTTAACAATTCTTTATTAAAAATATCCCTCCTCGCCGGGACCAGTTTGGCTCAGTGGATAGAGTGTCGGCCTGCAGACTCAAGGGTCCTGGGTTCAATTCCGGTGAAGGGCATGTACCTTGGTTGCAGGCACATCCCCGGTGGTGGTTGTGCAAGAGGCAGCTGATCGATGTTTCTCTCTCATTCATGTTTCTGACTTTCTATCCCTCTCCCTTCCTCTCTGTAAAAAAATCAATGAAATATATTAAAAAAAAAAAAAATGTCCCTCCTCACATTACTCCTGACTGGATTCTGGCAGATATATCATCACACAAAAAGACCCAAATAAAAGGAACATGGAACACATGTGATACCAAGTAAAGTCAATCCCCAAATCCTAAAAAATGAATTCTGACAATTGCTATTATAAATCTAGAGAAATTGCCCAACACCAATTCTGAATAAGACAACCATAAATATAAGGTTATCCAAACCATGAGTACTAAGCACTGAAGAAGAAGAGTAAAAAACAAACCGTGTCAGAGAGACTTTTGGAGTTTGTTGTAAAATTGCAAGATTAGTGGCTGACAAGAACCCAATAAATGAAAGAACCTGATTATAAGAAAGCATTTAATACTGCTTCTCCTGGCATCTTCCTTGCAAAATTAATTAAAACGAGACAGGATATATGAGTCTCATGAATTGAAAACTGGCCCCAAGACCACAAGGAGTGATTATAAATGGCCCTAAATCACATTGAGGAAATTGTCTAGTAGAATGTCCAGAGTATTAAATTGGTTATAATCCCGTATTTCCATTAGTGCTTGGGAAAGTACAGAGTAAGTTAATTAAAGTTTAGTAGACATGAACTAGAAAGAATTTGTGAAAAACAGCATGGTCTAACGTATAAAAGATTTAGATAAGTGAGAAAGATTTACAAAAGGTAAACTCTTTCCCTTTAGTACGAATAATTACTATAAAAAGTAATTTTCACCTAGTGATCTCAAAACCTCCATATGCACAAGGGACTACTTAAACTGGACAGGGAATAATCAAAGGTTTTTATCCGGGCTAACTAAGAACACAGCCACCTCGAAGGACCTAATTCCTTTTAGTCTATAGAGATTACAGACTCATAGGGTGAAGAGCATTTGGGTCTATAAATAATCTTCTGTACAGCTACCTCATACAGCAGCTTGACTTAAGGCCGGAGTTTCCTTGTCATGTGGATTTGTACACTTACAAATACACGGAGGCAAAGGCAAAACAGAGGAAACAAGAGCGGCAGTAACACCAACAGCCAAATTGAGTTTTTCACAAAGATATCATTTATGCCTTAATAAAGAAATTGCCTAAGTCCAAAAGTTGTCTGACCCTTACCCTCTCCTTGCACCTATGTGTGTGTCAGGAACTGGGGACCCAGTTGAGAACAAAGCAGACAATACAACAAATACTTGCAATATCAAGTTAGGGTGTGGGAAGTAGATGGTGCTAGAGCACGTATCATAGACATGAGAGTAAAGTAGGAGTAACCTGGTCTAAGCGGTAAGGCATGACACCTTGCAAATAAACTGACATTTAAGCTAAACCTGTAGTTAGTTGGCTAAGGGGAAGACAAGTATGGGCCTTAAGGAGTGACCTTCACAGTAGTGCTAAGCAGACCGCAGGAGAGCACCCAGGGCCAGGACCAAAAGCCTTCCCGTTACCACTGTCAGAGGATTTATGCACATTCAGCAAGCAAGTATAGAAGTTGAGGCTTTGGAATCACACAGGCCTGAGTTCTAGTCCTGGCTCTGTCATTCAATACCTTGAGCAATTGATCCTCTCTTTCTTCATCTGTACAAGATGTACAGCATGTCTCAGGCCTCTGCATTTACTGGTACTGCTGTTGCGTATGCTCAGATTGCTTCTTGACCAGTGCTCTGTGGAGCAATTACCATCCTCCTTCCCCCCACAACACTCACTGCACATCTTTTAAAGACGGCTTAGGATGACTTTCTTGACTCTGCCTGAGATAAGTACCTTTCTCTAGTGCTCTCCAATAGACTGTAAGTAACCTCAGCCAACAATATTCTTTTCTCCATGCTCAGCAGAATATGTCTACCTAAGCACTCACATATTCATTGAATGATTGTTTTTTAAAAACCCAACTTTTCAGTTACTAATTCTTAGAAATTCTTAAACATGGGTTACTACTCTGGTACCTGAACAGAGTTTAGCCCTGGTTATGTAACTCACTTTAGAAATGCTGCCTTTTTTTTTTTTTTAAGTTGTTACTGTTATGTATTTTAAATATATTTTTTAATGATTTTTTTACAGAGAGGAAGTTAGTGAGATAGAGAGCTAGAAATGTCAATGAGAGAGAAACATCGACCAGCCGGGGATGTGCCCGCAACCAACGTACATGCCTTTGACCAGAATCGAACCTGGGACCTTTCAGTCCGCAGACTGACGCTCTACCACTGAGCCAAATCATTTTCGGCCCCTCATGTATTTAAAAAAAAAGTATTTTTTTTATTTTTATTGTAGAGCGAGAAAGGAGAGGGAAAGAGGGATAGAAATATCAATGATGAGATAGAGTCATTGATTGGCTGCCTCCTGCGCACCCTCTACGGGGATTGAGCCTGCAACCGAGGCATATGTCCTGATTGAGAATCGAGCAGTGACTTCCTGGTTCATAGGTCAAGATTCAACCACTGAGCCACACCGGCCAGGCTGCATGTCTTAAAAACAGTGGTTGTTAACCTTTGAGGGTAACAGACTGAAAGACATAGCTGGTTGACTACATACAGCTATTAATATTTCCTCACTTAATCTTTGTTAATAAAACCTCTAAAAACCACATAACCAAAGGTCACATTCTGAGGAACCAGGGATTAGAATTCTGGTATCTTTTTTAGACAGACACAATTCAACCCATAATAGAGATCGTTTTTTAAAAATATAATAAAAAGCCATGTAGCTGAAACTGGTTTGGCTCAGTAGATAGAGCATCGGTCTGCGGACTGAAGGGTCCTGGGTTTGATTCTGGTCAAGGGCATGTACCTTGGTTTTGGGCACATCCCCAGTGAGGGGTGTGCGGGAGGCAGCTGATCGATGATTCTCATCAATGTTTCTAACTCTCTATCCCTCTCTCTAAAAAATCAATAAAGTATATATTTTTAAAAACATGTATACTCTCTGGAGAAAAATATACATGAAAATGTTATGCACATATAATTTTATTTATAATTTCAGGAGATTCATGGACTCTCAGATCAAGAACCACAGCTACAGAATCTTCCTAAGCAAGACAGACACTTGAACATTACCCCCACATACACAGAAGCTTAAATCAGTAATTGTCCAAGGAGTAACATGAATTGATCTCATAAAATAAGTCACCGGCAGGAGTCTACAGAAGCTGAGGAGGGCTGTGAGGACAGGACATTGTAAACATTGCCCAGTCATAGGGTTGCCAGGAGGCGAAACTGACTCAACTGCACGGCAGGTAACACTTATTATACTATAGGTTAATTCTAAGGATACTGTGTTTAAATATACAAAGGCAGGAAAAGAGATATTTTATTGAATGAAGATTATGCTTAAGGTCATCAGAAAGCTTTAGGAAATGGGAGAGTTACCAAGAGAATCTTTTCTTAAAGGGATAAAAACCAATGATATTTTTTATTTTATTAAAAAATTTTAGGGATAATTTGAGAGAGATTTTTCTACTTCAGAATTTCTTATAATTAAAAGAAAATATACACTCGTCACCAAAAATTGTTACTAGAAAAAAAATTTTTATTTGCATCATTCCATTAATGTTAAATAAGGTTTAGAACTTACAATAGTTAAAACCTGACTACTGGAAATACAGAGCATTTAAATTTTTGTTTCCTTGGCCTCAGCACACCTATGTTGTCAGTAAGGCTGGATGAAGCTCTGGGGCCCAGCAAAATGGCAGGAAGCAAAGGTGCAACATCATGTAACTTTCAACACGTGAAGGACTAGAAAAATTCTTAAATTTGGTGCTATTTGGCTTTGAGAAATAGCATTCAAAATATACTAAGGCATATTTACGAAATGTGGCAATCAGATTAAGTAAGTTTGATTTCTTCTCTTTAGAGATAATTTAAGGCAGCAGCAATGAGACGGATCACAAAACTCTTTCCTCCCTTTTTAACATTAAAGATTACTGAAAAAACAAAGTTAAATTCTAAAGTGAAGTGTCATAAGGAGAAGTCAATGAAAATTTGATCATCAAGATACCTCTGAATTGAAATAAAGATTTGGGAATGTCTGCAAAAC
Organism: Pipistrellus kuhlii; assembly: GCF_014108245.1. Taxonomy (NCBI): domain Eukaryota; kingdom Metazoa; phylum Chordata; class Mammalia; order Chiroptera; family Vespertilionidae; genus Pipistrellus; species Pipistrellus kuhlii. The sequence continues at coordinate 12,385,702 of NW_023425404.1, forward strand.
CATGTGGCAAATGATGCACAAAATCCTTTTATTACTGAGACTAAGAAGTTGTACATTTTTTTCTTCCATATGGAAATCCTCAGAGCTACAAGTATAGAACCTACACTGAGATAAAATTGAACTCTGCCTGGGAGACTAGGTAGACACTATTTGGAGAAGGTGGGGTTTGAAATGGCTTTGAAGGAGGAGAACTTTTCCAGATAAAACTGGAGAGGAAAGGTTCATGTTAAGAAGGTATTTTGTGAAGGACTGTGGAATTTGGATTTTAATCATGTAGGGCTCAAGGAACCAAAGAACATTTATAAGTAGGAGTATAACATTATTAGCTTTGTTTTTTAAAATACAGATCTGTGGTAGCAGAGGACAAACTTCACCAGTGAACATGTCAACTAACAATGTCACACACCTAAAAGATGCTCAATTAATACTGGTTGATAGACTGACCGACTGAAGCCCTAGGAAAGTGGCATCAGAACTGTAGAACTGTAGATTGACATATAAACGAGGATTAGTCCAAAAAGCCAATACTGGGTATTGACATAAAGATAACAGAAGTATTTAAGGCTTGACACTTGTTTTTATTACTGCTCAAAAAGGAGTATTATGAGTGTAACCAAATGATGCCAATTCTTCTTTTTTCTAAATTAATATGACTTTATATGGCATAAAATAGGAGAACAAAGCAAATCAATAACCTCATCTAGAGGAAATAAAGCCAAGTAAAATTGCATCCATAACATCGATGTTTATTTCAGTCTGTAAGCCCTTTTCTGGCTGTACAGTCTCCAATCATCCCTGAAATACAAGTGATTGGACTCTTCTGGACCCTCCAGTTAAGGGAGGGGAACATTTATCTACGGTCAATTCGCGGGACACTAATCTCCTTCTCACTTCTCTGATTACAGTCAAGCAGGATCTAGAGAGGAAAGGCCTCAACAGAAGCTTTAAAAATAAATATATAAGCCCAGCCCCTTCTGCTCCAGGAATACAGAAAAGACTGGCACTAAATACAAGAGAAAGTGATCGTCCAAACAAAAGCCCATCTGAAGGAGCAAACCCCACAAGCTAGCCCAGCACTATTGCTAGGAAGACAGCAGACTTGTTAAAAATGTATATTTTAATTTTCTATATTGCAACAGGCCCCAATTTGCCCAGGGATCTAGCTAAGCTGCCATTTTCTACTACGACAGAGTCTAATCTTTATTTAATGGATTTAGCATCTATCTTTACTAGAGTGGTCTCTAAGGAAAAGGGGAGGGGAGAATGAAGGGGCAGAGAAGAGATGATCAGATCCCCCTCCCCCTTTCATCCATTCGGCGCTCATGTTTGTGTTCAAAATTCAATTACCTCCTTATTGATACTTCACAGAGATATTTAAGCTGCAAACATGAAGCCCTGATTTCCCAAGGGGCCATGCCCCTCTCTATTTCACTGCTCTGCTTCCCCCTGGGTGAATTCCTGAGGCGTCCATATTAATAGGTAATCAGTCACAATTCATTTATTAAACAGCTAGCAAGGTTTATCAGCCTGCCCTGATTAGCCCGAAGAAACCACTGAATTCCTAATTTATTTATGGAAATGTAAGTGTCTTTTTGAATTCCATTCGGGAGCTGCAGGAGTGTTTGGTTTTCGCATACTGCAATCTAACAGGCACAAGTAAGCAGAGTGAGCCTTCCCGGAAGAAGGGGGCTGCTTCCCACCAGAAGGCAGAGCCGGGGACAGTACCGCAGAGATTCTTCGCCTGGCCCCGGGATTTGGGTCTGCATAATCCTTGGATTAGTACTTATTTGATTGCTTTCTGTTTACATAAAAGAGTTTGAAATGTTGTCACTAGGCAGCCATTACTATCCACTGTAACAAAAATCAATCTCAGGGATGCTGCTTTTGATTGGCAGAAAAGTGGCCCTTAATGGAGTAGAATTGAGGACCTCAGTGAGTTAAAAGACAATAATTCTTAGCAGAGTTAAAACCACCACCAGACTAGAATACAAACCAAAGTCACTAAGATAATACTTTTCAAGCATTCATCTTAGAATAGTAACTAACCCAGGTCCGGCTTTAATCTTATACGTTTCTAGGCTGCACTGACAAAAGGACTCTGCATATAATTTCTGCAATTTTACCCAATTAACAATTCACCCAAAATTGCCCATTACTAATTAAGAGGCCAATACAGATTAAATAAAGCTCTTAGGAGTAACATTAAAACCCACGTTAACTGCCCCAATAGATGCAATTAGAAAAGAAACTGCTTTAGGGACATTAGCAGATCATATAACCTATATTCCTGGTTTAAGCCAGAATTAGGTCTGGCTTCTTCTGAAAAACGATAAAATATAAAAAATATAAAGAATTTAGCCAATGTTTAAATGCCAACAAAGACTAAGGTTAATGCTTATCTTTGGGTGGGTTATCCACAGCCAATATTTTCAAATACAAATCTGCCTTCTTCATATCAGTCACTATGATCAAGGACAACCTCCCCATATAACCTAATATATGCTATAAAAGGCAAACCATAATCATGAGAAAAACATCAAATCCCAGTTGAGAATATTCTATAATGTACCTGACCAGTGCTCCTTAAAACTGTCAAGGTCATCAAAAACAAAGGAAAGTCTGAGATACTGTCACAGCCAAGACTACTAAATAGACCTTGGAACAGAAAAGGAAAATGAGAAAAAAAATGAAGGAATCTAAATAAAGTATGGGGAAAAATGTAAAAGAAAAAAGAAGAAGAAGAAGAAAAAGTGAAGTCATTAATTACAACAAATGTAGCAAAATAATAATAATAAGGGAAAGTGAATGTGGATTATAAGAAAATTTTCCTTCACAATTTTCCTGTATCTACAACTATAAAATTTAAATTTTATTTAAGAAACATAAAGTGACAACTGACAAACTATATTAGAAGGTGGCCAAAATAGGAATAAGTACTTTTTATATTTTTACAAGGGAAAGTTGAAGATTATTTTCAAAAATCATTTTTCATTAAAAATAATAATTTTGAAATACTGAAAGACAATGTATCTATAAATAAAAATGTTCATATATATGTTTGACCTGATAGAAATAGCAAAAGTATATTTATTTATTTATTATTATTTTTTATTTATTTTTTTAATTAAATTATTATCTCTGTACATATACCATTGCCCCCCCTTCCCATATATGCCCTCCCTCCCCAGAGTTTTGTGTCCATTGGTTGTACTTATATGCATGTATACAAGTCCTTTGGTTGATCACTTATCTTCCTCAGATCTTCCTCCCCTCCCCACTGTAATTTGACAGTCTGCTTGTTGCTTTACTGTCTCTATATCTATGTTTTGGTTCATCAGTTTATAATGTTCTTTATCATCCATAAATGAGTGAGGTCATGTGGTGTTTCTCTTTCATTGACTGGCTTATTTCACTCAGCATGATGTTCTCCAATTCCATCCAGGTTGCTGCAAATGATGAGAATTCCTTCTTTTTATGGCAGCGTAATATTTCCTTGTGTAGATGAGCCATATTTTTTTTAGCAAAAGTATATTTAGTTATTAGTATATTTAGTTATCAGTTTAAAATGTATTCTCCAGAAAATATTATCTCCATGCAAAATGTCATTGACTATTAAATGGGAAACCCCCTAAAGCTCACATGAATGCACATGTGCAAACACACAAATATAAAAAAAAGAAAAAGGCAAACCAGTTGTTATATTAAAATATAACTGAGGGTGCTGTCTGTAAAGAAAATCAATATATCTTCAAACCAAATATTAATACTCTGTATACTGTGTTAATACTATTGCTTTTCTCCTTGAGTATGGGTAATCAAGAAAGGACTTATATGTGCTTTAGCCTAAGATGAAACATAGACTCAACTAATCAAATACAGGAGCACCAACTATTCCCACTCCCAAATTAGTAATTGCATGTATTAGGATTTTGTTAACAACTCTAATGTAAAACATAATAAAATTGGCTTTTAAGGCTCAATGTTGTTTTTGAATTGTCTAATACATAAAAAGAATATGGCCCTGACTTCTAAAATACTAGCTGGGGAAAAGTCAAAAAGGAAGCCAATCACAGCAAGCCTAGCATAACATTCCACAAGCAACTGCTGTGGAGTTGGACAGTTTGAACTTGATTCAGAGCTCTTGGGCTAGCCCAGTTCCTGTAACTGTGCAATGGGCCAAGGGCCCACTTTACTCGTGCAGTTGTGAGGCTCTGGGAATTATTTAGTAAGTATGTAGTCATTAATAATGGCTGCTGAATATTTGTTTATCAGTGTTTCTCAGCAGGCACCTGATGACTCCAGGCATAAAACTTGAGAAACCAAAAGTAAATTGAACAATAAAGAAACAACTAGAGTCCATCCATTTAGTGCATTAACATCAACATACCACCCTTAAAGACAACGCACCCACTTGATGCATCTAACAACTATACAGAGGGAAAAACGAAGCAGTTATGTGTCACCTACATTTCACAGATGAGAAAAAGAAAACTTGGGCAGGTTAAGTCATTTGCCTAAGATCAATCTATAATAATAAAAGTATGATATGCTAATTAGAATGATGTCCTTCTGGATGTCCTTCCGGCCGCCATGGGCAGGGGCCAAGCCCATTGTATGAATTTCATGCGTTGGGCCCCTAGTAGTTGATAAGCAATCAGGACTTGAATGTAGTTCTTCTGACTTCAACTGACTATAGCTTGTTCATTGGTCTCCCATTCTGCACAATGGGCATGATTAGTCTTTTGAATGATAATTTTTTTTATTGTTTTACATATTTTTATTGATTTCAGAGTGGAAAGGGGAGGGAGAGAGAGATAAAACATCAATGATGAGAGAGAATCATTGATTGGGTGCCTCTTGCATGCACCCCTGGGGACTGAGCCCGAAACCTGGCCATGTGCCCTGACCGGGAATTGAACTGTGATCTCCTGGTTTATAGGTCATAATGCTTTAACCACTGAGCCATGTCAATCAGGCTGGTTGATAATTCTTTTTTTTTTAATAATATATTTTATTGATTTTCCATAGAGAGGAAGAGAGAAGGATAGAGAGTCAGAAACATCGATGAGAGAGAAACATCAACCAACTGCCTCCTGCACACCCCCTACTGGGTATGTGCCCGCAACCAATGTACATGCCCTTGACCAGAATCGAGCATGGGACCTTTCAGTCCGCAGACCGATGCTCTATCCACTGAGCCAAACCGATTTTGGCAAGGTTAATAATTCTTAACTTCTTTGGCATATCACTCTAACTCACATCAATATTCTCTAACTATTGCCGAAACCGGTTTGGCTCAATGGATAGAGTGTCGGCTTGGAGACTGAAAGGTCCCGGGTTCGACTCCGGTCAAGGGCATGTACCTTGGTTGCGGGCATATCCCCAGTAGGGGGTATGCAAGAGGCAGCTGATCGATGACTCTCTCTCACTGATGTTTCTAACTCTCTATCTCTCTCCCTTCCTCTCTGTACAAAATCAATAAAATATATTTAAAAAAAAATATTCTCTAACTATAATCCCTATATGCCACAACATTTCTTAAACCCCAGTGCTTCCATCAAGCATTGCCATTTTAAGAAAATTTCATTATGAAAAAAAAAGAGAGACTATTCAAATAGCATTTAATTTGTATTAAAATTACCAACAAAAATATACTGGTCAATCACTTTAATTTTTCTTTTAATTTATATTCAATCACATCCTAAACTCAGTATCAATAAATTTAATTGACATCTTTATTCAAAGCAGTTAGTCATGATCTCAATCTTGACATATATGTATATATTCCTAAATATAAGATAGAAAGTCATGATCTCAATCTTGACATATATGTATATATTCCTAAATATAAGATAGAAAGAAAAAAGAAAAAAAAAAACAACAACTCCCAAATCCTTTCTGAATCTTCTATCCATTAACACCCACTTACAGCAATACTCCATTTAAAAAACTTCCTCTTGCAGGCAATCATTCTTGCAGGCAAGGGTTTTATGTGGAAAACTATGTCCTAGATTTGTGGACTCTGACTCTTGTTGGTTCATCCAAAATAGTAATACATGAAACAACAAATGGACAAAAAGATTAAAATGTTCCTTCTGGTCTGCTTGTCCCAGCAGGTGACCCTTTATCACTCCTACCAAAAAAAGTTGCTAAGAGTTACCCCCATGCACCAACATTTTAACTAAAAACTTTAAAGGAAATACTGCCATCTACTGAATAACAGTCACCACCAGTCTTTCTCAATTACAGTGCTACCTCATTTAATGACTCTCTGGGAACAAGAATTTTAATGCTAAGGATGTTTATGTTAAAAGCAAACTTTTAAGGCCCAAAAAGTTGTATACATTCTCAGCTACCCATGATAAAATTATCCCAGAGAACAATTCCCATTGTTCCTATCCAATTATATAAAGTCTGCTCTAAGTAATATTTTGAAATCTGGGGAGTTGGTTCCCTTCCTCGTCAACATCCTCTTTCCTAACTGGCTGAAAAGCTAATGCATGATAACCTTTCACAAGCTCCCAAATCAAAGCAGAAAGGCTGGAGAGCTCTCATTTCCACTTAAGGACAGACCAGCTACTAGACTTCAAGATTAATTTGTTTCATTTCTTATCTCAGCCATTATTTGCCTTTAAAAATATTTTCCCAGTTAACTTTTTAAAGCATAATATACACAGAGAAAAATGTACAAATCACAAGTATACATATGAGGAATTTCACAAAACTAACACATCTGTGTAACAACCACATACATCTATACAGAGAGCCATTACCAGCAGCCAGAAGCCTCCCTCCTTCATACCTCTCCCAGCCACCACTTTACTCCCAATGCAGCTGTTATTTTGACTTGTATCACCATAGATTAGATTTGCTTATTTTGAGCTTTATGTAAATGATAGTATATAATACGTACTTCTTTGTGACGAGTTTTATTTACTCAATGGTATGCCCCTGAAACGTATTAATATTGTTGCATGTAGCAACAGTTTGCTTATTTTCATGGCTATAATTCTATTTATGAATATATCACAATTTATTCAGCAGAACTTTTGTATTTTTGACATACAAATGTTTGCATTTCTATTTCTATACTAGGCACCTGTTGCAGGAATATTCCTGCAAGACTTCCAGTGGGCTTCCCTCCTGCGCCCCCCTCCCCCTCTCCCGCTGTGGCAGGAGGGGCTGGGCGGGGCAGGCAGGACGGGCGGGGCACGCCCCTCCCATCCCACCCATCCCACTGCGCCCATGGCCACTGCTCCACTGCTGCACACCTTGCCCTGCATATCCAACCCACCACGCCCACCACTCCCACCTATGCAGCCACTGCACACCTCGCCCGTGCTTTCCCTCCAGCAGCCTCAGCCACCTTCTTTCCACTCTCCCTCCCTCTGCCTTCTATGCTGTCTTCAGTCTTCACTCCTCCCTGCCTCTGCAAATTAACTGCCATCTTTGTTGGGTTAATTTGATACTCACTCTGATTGGCTGGTGGGCGTGGCTTGTGCAGCAGAATGATGGTTAATTTGCATATTACTCTATTATTAGGTTAGATAACACTAGAATTATTGGGTCATAGGGTATATGACCCAATACTGCCTTAGATACTGCTTAACAGTTCCCAAAATAGTTGTACAATACCAATAATCGTTTGTCATTTTAAGTCTCATATTTCTCAGCAAAGGGCAAATCTTTCCATTGTAAACTGTTCCTAGTTAGAAGAATTTGAAATACTTGGAAGCAGGTAATAAATACTTAGGGGAAGAGTGGTCACAGTTGTTGAGATCATAACATGAGACTTTAAAAAACAAAACAAAACAAAACAAAAAAAACCTTCCCAGACTCCCAGCACCCTTCTTTAGAGGACTATGACCTAGATTCCAGGCGTTGCTAGAAGCCTATGTTAAGAACAAAAGAATATGTACCTCATGTCACTGCATCCTAATAAGAACTTACCAATAAGCTTCTTCTATCCACCTTCTCCCAAACACTCTCTAAACCCTAATCAATACCTCTAACTCCCAGTAAAGATACTGTAGATTTTTAAAAAAATATTTTTATTTTATTAGAGGATATTGAGAGAGAAAGGGAGAGGGAGAAAGAGAAACATGGGTGTGAGGACAGAACATCATTGGCTGCCCCCTACATGACCCCATTGGGGACTGAGCCCGCAACCTCTGCATTTGCCCTGACCAGGAATCTAATCCTACCAGCAACCTTTCTGGTGTATGGGATGGCACGGGCCAGAGTGACATTGTATTTGTTTTGTTTTGTTTTGTGGTGGTGGTTTTTTTACACAATCTAAGCTGTTTCTTTTAGAACTCAGAGGCTTTATTTATTTATTGTTAATCCTCTCCTAAGGATATTTTTCCTATTGGATTTTTAGACACGGTAGAAGGGAGAGGTAGAGACAAAGAGAGAAAGATCAATGTCAGAGAGACCCATTGATTGGTTGCCTCCCATACGTGCCCTGACTGGGGACGGAGATGAAGCCTACAATCAAGGTATATATCCCCTCAACTGGAATCAAACCTAGGACCCTGCAGTCTGTGGGCAATACTCTAACCACTGAGCAAATCAGCTAGGGCTCAAAGGCATTTTTATACCGTAAGTCCCTTCCTATCTGATTACATGGAATATACTTTGAAGTAAAAAGGTTTCTGAAAAACAAGAATATTATTAAAATTAAATTGGAATTAAATGGGAACCCCTCCTCTAAGATTTCTACTATTCATAATGACTAGGACTCTTGTTAAAAATGTGTGAATACCATTCCTAACTTCATTCATGTACTGATCAGGCTTGGTGCAGTCCTATCTCATCATGATGGCTCAACTTAAAGGCAAAAAGGAGACAGCTGCCAGAATATTTTAATGCCTATGAATTTAGAGAATTGCTCTACGTCAGTCTAATCATATTGTAGAGTTATAAAAATATCTGCTACAAAAGTGATGCTGTAAGTATGTGTCCTTATGTGCCTGAGGGTAATAAAACACTGCACAGCCCTGGGTCAAAGTCTGCCAAGCCAGAACTGATATACATCGGTGCTGTTGTGAATTTAAAAAACTGTTCTGGCTAATCCTTTTTATTTTTAAAATAATTATTGTTTATTTAAATAAGAATTAGCTGCAATAGTAACCAATTGCTTCAGTGCTTCAGCAATGAATTTTCTAATAAAAATTCAGAAATCATCACTGCATGTCATAAGGAGGTTAACATTTAGCATGTAGAAGCCTGGGAATAAATCAATATATATATATTTAAATTAAGGGTCTTGAGACTTTGATGGGTAATAAATCTATTCAGAATGGAAAACAGAAATAATCAACTTCATTGTCAAGGTGCAGGTCAAACTCAGCCCAAGCTAGACATGTTTGATTGTGGTTACTTTCTTATCTTTTTGTTTCCACTTACAGGCTTAACAGGGTGGCTAAGGAGGCCAAATTATAATGTAAGGTTAGTTTGCCTCCCTAACTACTTAATTACTGGTACATATGTGGACAAAAACAACAAATGATGCCTTTTACTGAACTAGCAAACTTGGCAGCCAACAAGGGAAATGGATGAGGAAAAAAAGGACTTTTACAGGTTAATAAAAAAGAAACTACTACATGGAGTGTTACATTTTACATGGAATCACAGTGAGAAAAAAATTAATTTGCCAACGATCATATATAGGATTTATTTCTTTCATTCCAGTTTAAATATCACATTTTTAGACTCTTCCCATCCATTTTCAGCCCACTGTACTATCTCATTTTTGAACTCTGATGGTACTCAAGTGGCACTTAGGACATGCTCCCTTGTTCTATGATCTTTTTACACAGTCACCCAAATCAAATTATAAGTGCCTTGAGAGGAGTTGATATATTTTTGACAGTAAGGGTTTAGCACAGTGTTATTCATAATATGCTATAAAGAAATGTTTATTTATTGACAATATCTAAATCCTAAGAAAGGGAGTTGCACCCTTGGTAGGGTCAGATGTTAAAATAAGTACCAAGGATGATCAGACAGTTTCTATTTTGGGAGAGAATAAAGGAAAAAGGAGAGGTAGAAGGTATTCATTCATGAACTGAAGGAAGTGAAATATAAAATCAGGCCTTGAGGTAGGAATAGGCCTATAATGTACTTCTTCAGATTTTGGGGGCTTCCTGGTTTCATTTATTTTCTTCTTTTTCTCATATAACTTACTTGAAGAGCTTATGGAGTGCAAGGTCAAACTGACTTATTTACTTTCTAAATAATGCAGACTTTACATTAAAAAAAAATTAAGTATGCTCTACTAATCTGAGAACCCCATAACAAACACTGATAGACCAATAAAAAATATTGAATATAGGGCAATGGCCGATTTTATAAATACTTTATGCCAGAGTGGAAAAATATCTAATTTCTCAAAAACTTAAATTTCAGGTTCTTTCCATCATGGACAATGTGTAAGGCCTTCCTTAATGACTAAAGTTTCCAACTCTAAATCTCAAGATGATGTTCTTTCCCCTTAACGTTTCTGATTTTTCAGTTGAGGTGTAAAACACAATCTCAAGGCATATGACTTTACTAAACTTAAACTGGCATCATACAATGGCATGAACTAAGATCTCAAACTTGGGAAGAGCCTGTTTACAGAGGCATATCCTTGATTATACAGGAAATACTATGGAATCTCTCACTGGAGATCAAATGATCTAAAAGGGCAGATGCTTACTGGCATGCCTTAAAGAAGAGGGAGTGTATCACTTCAAGGAGGAAATTTTCACAGACAATGAAGAGTGAACAATTAACACTGTGAGGCAAGAGGGTGGCAAAGGCTTGGAGGACATACATAAAAGTGACAAGAAGAACTGAAAGAGCAAAAAGACGCAGGGATGGTTTGGCAAAGAGTAGCAAAGAGGATGACAGTAAAGAACTGTAAGAAATTTGGGGGGTTTTCATACATTTTTTCAAAGTTGTAACATGGGAAACTGCTAACTGACACCACAACCAGTTATAATCAATGAATAGAGCTTTAAGTAACTTAGTACCAGGAATAAAAGCAAAACACAGCTACCAATCATAGTATTCTTTAGAAAGAAGATATCACTTCATGAAGGTTCCTTCTCAGAATACTATTTCACAGATTATTTCCCTTACCCTCTTCTACCATTTGCCTTTTTCTCTCTAAGGATAATGTTAAAATGTGATCTTTTTTTGTAATTCAGTACATTTCATGATCTTACCACACAGTCCATAATAATCTGGCATCACTATCTTGAATCTGAAGTTTTAGACAAATCAAATTAATGCTTCTACTAATTCAATACATTGTAGAATAATATTTATTTTAGTAGAAAAATTACTTTAATTACTTGTATTTAGGGAATAATTTACATAAAAACCCAAAGGGATAACTTATTTTTTTTTAACCATACCTTACTGCATTTTAGAACAAAAATTATATGCTACGGGTTATCACAAACGTGGGAATTCACAACATTCTCTCACGAATGTCAAGGTCTAAGCTTAAAAGCAAGAAGTTGACTTTCTAATTAACCACAGAAATGCCAGATGCTCATTTTATAGGCAGATTTCATAAGCCTAACATTTAATGAGAAATTGTTAGAGCTACATTTGGCAAGAGAAGAATATCTCTCAGATATTGAGAATACCAACAGAAGAATCTTTTTGCTTCATTCTTTCTGGAGAGATTGACTAAAATCACTTGGCAGTTAAGAATAATTTGAAGTTAAAAACCTTCATGGTAAATTCTTTGTTGAAGGATCAAGTGCATCTGCTGAAATATGTTTATTTTATTTCAGCGTAAGAGAGAAAATAGAACATAAAAGACAAAATAGTGTACAAAATCAGAATGATGTTCTGTTAGACTGCAGGCATTATTTACAAAGCTATTGCAAATTAATCATTTATACTACAAAGAACTGTACCTATTTCAAAGCTCATTCCACTTGTGCTAGCTCCAGGGAACTGACTTGTGTAAGTTCTGGACTCATCCCAGATTCTACTTATAGTAAGAAACTTTGCTCTTGCCCGGCCAGCATGGCTCAGTGGTTGAACGTTGGCCCATGAACCAGGAAGTTATGGCTTGATTCCCGGTCAGAGCACATGCCCGGGTTTTGGGCTCAATTCCCGGTAGGGAGCCTGTAGGAAGCAGCTGATCCATGTTTCTTTCTCATCAATATTTCTATCTCTCCATCCCTTTCCTTTTCTCTTTATAAAATCAATAAAAATATATTTTTTAAAAAGTGTGTTCCTAAATTTACCTAATTTGCTTAATAAATTCATAATCTTCTGATGGCTTAAGAAAAAAAACACACACACACACAAAAAAACACCCTAACCTAACTTAATCAGAAAGTTGAAATGTCATCCAGAAAAACAGGCATAGGTTCAAAGGTTGGCGAATTTTTCCTTTTAAGTGCCAGATAGTAAATATGTTAAGCTTTGTGGGCCATACTTAATCTCTTGTCTCATATACTTCTGTTTTTTTGTTTCATTTTTACAACGCTTTAGAAATGTAAAAACCATTCTTAACTCCAGGGAACACAGAAACTGGCCGTGGGCCATAGTTTGCCAACGTGTAGTTTAGAGAAGTGCTGTACAGTGAAAATGTTCTCTCTATGCTACCCAATATGGTAGCCACAAGCCACATGTAGCTACTGAGCATTTGCTAGTACAATTAAGGAATTAAACTTTTTATTTTATTTAATTTTAATTAAACAGCCACATGTGGCTAGTGACTACAGTTTTGAACAGCACAGATCTGGAGGATAGCCCAAAAGACTCCCTGAAATCTCTATACACCCGTCTCCCTAAAATCTATTGAAGGCTTGAATAAGAAGTAAATCGCATATAAAGCGTAATTGTTATTAATAATAACCTCTAATTATTAAGTTAAGCATTGTGCATCAATTCAAATGATTAACATCAAGGAGAGGAAAAATATCATATAAGAAATCTAAAAAAACACACCTAGTTGTAATTTTATAATTTACTAGAAGCCCAGTGAATAAAATCTGTGCATAGCTAGGATCCCTAGGCCTGACAGGTGATCAGGGCAAATCTGTGAGGCAACCAGCAGGGCAATTGGGAGGTCCCCCTGGCACTCGCTTTGGCTGGCCTGGTACTGCCCACTCTCTGGCCCTGCCCCCTGCCTCCACCACAGGTCGCTTCCCTCTGTTGTAAGGCATAGGGGGGGGGGGGAACACCTGTTGGCCTGGAATCTGCGGGCTAGGGAAGCTCCTGCATTAAGCGTCTGCCCCCTGATGGTCAGTGCATGCCATAGCAAATGGTCTTTCTACCAGTAATTCTGCCATTCATTCAATTTGCATATTAAGCTTTTATTATATAGGATTAGTGTGACATCTCTTTAATAATATTTAGGTAAATTAGAACTTTGAAGTTGAGAAAATGAGTCTAAAGGGCTTTGAATTTAAAAAGATATACAATGTTTCTTTTTTTGTTTTTGTTTTTTTGTTAATCCTCAACTGAAGGTATTTTTCCATTGCTTTTTAGAAAGAGTGGAAGGGAGGAGGAGAGTCAGAGAGGAAATCAATGTGAGAAAGACACATCAATTGGTTGCCTCCCACATAAACCCTGTCCAGATGCCAGGATCTAGGCTACAACCTATGTATGTGCACTTGACCTGAATCTAATCCAAAACCCTTCAGTCCATAGGCTAACTCTCTAACCACTGAGCAAAAAGGCTAGGACACAATGTTCCTATCCTATTTAATAGAGAGGTAATGTGCAAATTGACTGTCACTCCAACACACAAGATATCTGCCCCCATGTGGTCAAAGATCGCCGCCCTCATGTGGACACAAGTTGGCTACCATAAGATGGCCAGTAGGAGAGGGCAGTTAGGGATGACTGATCTGCCAGGGGAGGGCAATTAGGGGCATCAGGCTGGCAAAGGAGGGCAGTTGGGGGGGAACCAGGCCTGCAGGAGAGGACAATTGGGGGGACCAGGCCAGCAGGGGAGGGCAGTTAGGGGCAATTGGGCCAGCAGGGGAGGAATTAGTAGGTGTCGATCAGGCTGCAGGGGAGTGGTTAGGGGCAATCAGGCACACAGGTAAGTGAGCAGTTGGGAGCCAGCAGTCCTGGATTGTGAGAGGGATCAGGCCTAAATGGGCAGTTGGACATCCCTCAAGGGGTCCCAGATTGGAGAGCGTGCAGGCTGGGCTGAGGGACACCCCCCTTCGTGCACAAATATCGTGCACCAGGCCTCTAGTTTTTAATAGAAGTGAAAATTTCTATCACTCAATTTGCATGGATTCTATTGAAGACAATGCAACTAAAATTAGGTTTCTGTTTGTCTGAGAAGACAATTGATTTCTCCCATCACTGACCTGAAATGCTCCTAGAAAATTGCTTTGCTTCATTCATCATACTGCCACTCCCAGCAAGGCCTCTAAAGTTCATGAGACACAAACTTGCTTTGTTAGCCAAGCTGTTACACAAGAAACCCAAGTCCTCATTTCCACCTGCTGACAACTCATTTCCCATGTCCACTAATGCATTCACTTGATTCTTGGGAGCTTCTGAAGGAGAAAATTAGGGGGAAAACACTCATTCACCTTTGGAGGAAGCATGCAGTCAATGCCTTTAACATTTATTAACAGCTACTTGTTTTCCCCCTACCTATCTGGGACAGAATACTTCTCATTTAAATAAGCAAAACATTTAAAATACATAGCAGAGTGCATAACACTACACGTATGTATATTGATAGCTTATGACAAAACTCACACCATCCCAAAACCCAAAGTTTCACCTTCATTATTTCCTATTTTAAAGTAGTCCTGGAAGAAAAGGAAAATTACTTCATGTAAAATCATAGGTGAACCACAGAACACAAATCAACGAATTGTAACCAGTTAGCATGATAAGTATTCACTCATAATGTTTAAATCAAACTACCTACTAAGAATCTATAATTGATGTATCGAATGAAAGTCTATGCAGCAACTGAGAAATGAGGAATTCCATGTACTGCTGTGGAAAGATATATTGTTGGCTGAAAAAACAAAAGTCACAAAACAGTACATATATTACAATCTCATCTGTATGTGTTAACATACATAAACTTGATTATGCACAGAAAATGTTTGGAAGTGTTTCGTAGATAAAGTGTTGGTGGTGCTTACCTCTGATACATTCAGCAGGTAAGGTTTTTACTTTTCACTTTATAGCCTTCCACACTATAGAACATTTTTCTTAAATCAAGAGGTGGCATTACTTATATAAATGTAAAATGTTCCTTCAAAAGCCTAGAGAGATCTCTGTAGAGGTATCCCAAGAGACTAAAATGTGATGGCCCTTCTTTATTGTTGCATTTCCCTTTCCCTCTCTCCCTTTCAAATCAATAAAATAAAAATAAATCAATAAATAAAATTAAAAGTCAGAGCTGTTCCTCTCTACTTAAAGCCACTATAATGGCTCTAAAACTGTTTCTCTCAATGAAATTCGATAGTGGAGAGGAAAGAAAAGAGTCACACAATAGCATTACAAAACAAAAAATAATAAGGCACACTTCAAATAGGGCCTTGGGAGGACAGGACAATCCACAAGTGCCAACCAGCTCCAGAGCTATAAATCTCCCGAGAGAGCCATCACATTTCAATTACCATCACTAACATTACTTATTATTTGGCCTGCTCCAGTCCCTAAGGCAGGCTGCTAGTGATGACAATACCCAGCCTCTTCTTGTAAAACAATTCATTAGGCAAAGCAGAACAGCTGGGGCAGCCACGTGCCGTTCTTAAAGCACCGCCCCCGAGACCTCTGGCCCAGATTTCCCTCTCGGTGAGGGACAGCCACCACCCTCTGACAGCTGGAGAGTCCTCCAGGGACACTTCAGGTTTAATCAGTACTTCCTGAGCTGGAGAGGGCCATTTGATTTCTAACATAAACTAATGGCACTTCTGCTTTCAGTAGGTTACACCAGACATCAGATAAGAGGCTTTAGGGCATTTTTATCTTGTTCAAATGCTCCAGAGCTAATGAGGCAGCAAACGATATTGTCATAGAGCCCCAGTGTAGCTATATTATCCAATAAACAGACTCTTTCCAAGACAGGTTTAATATGGATCGAAGAGGTAAAGAAGGCCAGCTTAATATTGATCCTATTGAAAGGATGAGAATCCAGTCACCGGAAGTAGGGCAAAATCATGCATATTCTGCAGCAAAGTGTTACTTGGAAGGGGTTATCTTTAAATGCTAAGAGTAAAATTCTGATTTTTAGCAGCATAAACCTAGTAGATTTATGTAAACTAAGTTTTCAAAAAATGCTTCTAAATGAATCTACTTATTTCCATGTATTTTGCTGAAAAATATTTTTATGAGTTATTAATAGATTTTTTAAACTAGCAATAAGGCTAATATAAAAACAGCTTATTAATTACACACTATACATTAACATTAATTATATTGCTATTATAATGTAATTGTTTATTTTAACTAGCCATTTAAAAATATATACATATATATTTTTTAAAAATATATTTGTATTGATTTCAGAGAGGAAGGGAAGAGAGATAGAAACATCAATGATGAGAGAGAATCAGATATTGGCTGCCTCTTGCATGGTCCCTCACTGGGGATGTAGCCTGAAACCTGTGCATGTGCCCTGAACAGAAATCAAACCATGACCTCCTGGTTCATAGTTCAACACTCTATCCACTGAACCACATTGGCCAGGAGTTAACTAGCCATTTTTAACTAGCAACTTTTGCTATGCTAAACAGTACAGACTGCCTTTAAGTTCTTTTGTATGTGTGCTTTGTTTTTTTACTTTTGCCTTTAACTCTTTTCATTTTTTTATCTTTAACTTCTAAATATTATCAGAGCCCATATCATACAATACTTTAGAAATAATCCAATAATCCAATTATTCATTCATTAATGCCAACAGCCTATTATAATCAAGGCTCTGTGAGACACAGTGAAAATAAAAATCAGCTCTTGGATCTCTAGTCAGGCTAACCATATAACAGATAATTTTACTTAAGTAATCTTTTTTTAAAAATCTGTTTTGGTAAATATATGGAAGTCAGAGAACCAACTGTTTCTCTTCTCTATAACTAGAAATATCTATAGCAGGTTCTTCTCAGAAGTAAATACAAATATTAATACGCTGATCATTAAAAGTGGTCAATATTAAAAGCTGACCATTTCTTGGGTGATTTCCTCCCTAAAGATTAAAAAGAGCTAATATGGCCCTAGCCGGTTTGGCTCAGTGGATAGAGCGTTGGCCTGTGGACTGAAGGGTCCCAGGTTCGATTCTGGTCAAGGGCACGTGCCCAGGTTGCAGGCTTGATCCCCAGCATGGGGCATGCAAGAGGCAGTTGATCAATGATTCGCTTTCATCGTTGATGTTTCTATCGCTCTCTCTCCCTCTCTGAAATCAATAAAAATATTAAAATAAAAAGAGCTAATATGTTCTAATGTTTACTTCTCTGGAAAAACAGCAAAATAAATAAATAAATAAATATTCTGCAAGATCTCTAAAAGGACTTATGGGCATTCACTTTTTTATGAAGTACCAAATATAAGAATCAATCCATAACCATTTTTTATAGTTCACACAAGATAACCAACAAATTATAAGTCCAATTCACAGATTAATATCTATACACACAACTGTAAAATCACTGATCTGAGCCCTCTCAACATAACCATCACCTCACATTCGTCTGCTGCTAGTAATCAATCACTGCTCATGCGCAGGTCTCTCGTTCCCTGTGGCAGAGAATGGTGGTTGTTTATCCCAATACTCTCTCCTTCCTCCTTATTAACAAAACAACAATTTAAAAAAAAATTTTAATCCTCACCTGAGAATATGTTTATTAATTTAGAGAGAGGGAGGGAGAAATATTGATCGTCTGCCTCCTGCATGTTCCCTACTGGAGATTGAGTCCACAACATCCCGCATGTGTACTAACCAGGAATTGAACCGGCAACCTTTCTTTTCTTTTCTTTTCTTTTTTTTAAAATATATTTTATTGATTTTTTACAGAGAGGAAGGGAGAGAGATAGAGAGCTAGAAACGTCAATGAGAGAGAAACATCGATCAGCTGCCTCTTGCACACCCCCCAACGGGGATGTGCCCGAAACCAACGTACATGCCTAGACCGGAATCGAACCTGGGACCTTTCAGTCCGCAGACCGACGCTCCACCACTAAGCCAAACCGGTTTCGGCAAACTGGCAACCTTTCATTCGGTGCACGGGAGGATGCCCGATCAAACTGCACCGACCAGGACAAACACAGCAAATTTTAACAAGCAAAATTACAGCCCAGAATAAAAGATTTGTCTTTTGCAGCCAGGTTGGTCTAGATTACATTCTCTGTGACTTCCAGCAGACAGCTTAAAGGAAAGGAGTCAGTTCTGTGGGAAAACTATTTTTGCTCTTTTCCCTTCCCACCTTCTCTGGTCTACAACTCAGGTTTGATGGCTAGAGCTCTAACAGTCATTTTGGACAATGAGGTATCCTTTAGGAAAGTACAATAGAATGCAAAGAAAGAGGCCCTTAATCCTTGATGACACCGTGGAGCTAGCTGTCTTACCAGCCTGAACCTGTCTACCCCCAGCTTTCATTTTAATCCTCACCTGAGAATTAAAAGGGAAATTTTACCTTGTGTAATCACAATTATTTTTAATTTCTTTTTATAAGTAGTTGAATTCATTCTACCTAATATACCTGATATTCACAAGTTTTTAGTATATAGCACTGATTGTAGTTTAAAATATTCATTTCAAAGATGCCTTAACAATACTTTAGCAAACAAAACTGAAATTTAATAATGCATATTCCACTTCTACCCCAAATATATTCTGAGTTACAGGGGCTTAAAATCCTGAAATCATTTTGAATTTTGTGCCTCTCTAGTTTGCTATAATTTCATATTTATTTCCCCCCTAAACATCCCCTCCTTGTATTCACACTGTCCTATGCAGGACAAGCAGTCAGTGCGTTCTTGGCCAGCAACAGTTTCCTAGGTAGTCTTTAGGACCTATCACCATATGTTTGAAAATAATTCCTCTCGTCCTTCAGGCTTTCCATAATCTAGTCCCTCCCATTTCCAATGTTTAGTACTCTAATCCATACTCAAAAATTGTTTCCCAGTCTGAAGAGTCTTCCTTCATCCCATGTGCAAATTAGCTCTCAAGACCTACTTCAAATTTCATCTCTTCTAACAGGTGTTCCCCCAATTCTTTACTTCATTTTTTCCTGCTGTGGAATTTGCAGAACTCACATTCAGAGAGGAAAGCATGGTAAAGGAAGGCCGTATCATGAAGAGCTGTAAGGCCAAATTAAAGATTTTTTTTTTATCCTAAGAGCAATGGAAGGCCCCTGATGGATTTTAAGTAGGGAATGAGGTTACATGTCGATTTGCGAACTTTCAAAAATATTACTCTGGCTGCACAGTGGAGTAGTTATTGGAGAAAATATCAATTCTACAGCTAATTTGGTTAGGAGAAGAGGAGAATACCAGAAATAGATTAAAGAAGCCTGATAAAGCAGGCTTGTTTAGAGGAAGAATTTGAAACTCAATATTCTAAAGGAACATGACAGTCATTTGAGTAAATATATGTTCAGCGTAAGAAAAAAACTGGTAAATTATAAGAGCTGGTGTGCAGAATTTAGCTTTAAATGTTCTCTTATCAAGACTGTATTGACAGTTACAATGCCTGAACCTTAATTGGGTCTTGGTTTTAAAAAAGCTACAAAAGATTTTTAGAAACAATTGAGGAATTCTGAATGTGTAAGGCATTAGATATTTTGCAATTTTTGCTATGTAGGAAACTGTTCTCTTCTTAAGAGACGCGTTCTGAAGTATTTAGGGGTAAAGTGCCCAATGTCTAAAATTTACTTCAAAATAGTTCAAGGAGAAAAATAAAGAATATATGAAGGCTCCTTGGGTGTTTAAATTTTTTTCATCATGAACTATCAAAGATAAAGGAGATTTAATGGTATTCTTGTTAAATTAGTGAAGAGGGCTTTCCTGACTTATTTCTGGCATTAACATCTATTTACCTAATAATCTGAAATATATATACTTTTTTTTTTTTTAACCCATAGCTCCAAAGAAGGGATCTTAAAAAGTAAAACACCACATGAGGATTTTCACCCAAGATGATCCCTTTTAAAGCAGTTAACAGATAGATACCCCTGCCCTCCCTTTGGTTTCAAGTCTGGCTTCTCTTGGATTTCATTCTCAGCTTGATTAAGGACGGTGAAAAAGAAACTGCCTGTCCTTTTTCAATCTGGAGACATGTTACCAAATCTTTCTCTTGTGCCTAAATTAATCCTTTAATACAATGTTATCAGTACCTGCTGTGGAGCCATTTCAGAGAATAGCAGGTGCACAAATTTGTATTCAAATAATTGTTTATTGTGGTGCTCTTTTCTTTGTTAACGTCATTATCATCCAACACAGTTAGACTGTTGGCTAATTCAACTCTTATTTTTACTGAATTTGACAGCCGACAGCAGCAGAAACTGAAGCAGACAACCATAAACTAGTTTCCCTCAAACCAAGAGGGAAAAAATGCTTCCCCTGCAAAGCTAGAATACTAGATTTTCCCCACCCCTAAAACTTTCCTAGGAGGAGACAGTCTTAATAATAACGAGCCTTTCAATCTGAGTGATCAGAAAGCTTAATTCTATAGTCAGACCTCGCTAGAAATCTCACTCTATGTTTGGCAAACTCAATATACATAGAAGTAAAACTTAACGTAGTCCAAGCTTACTGTGCTTACAATCAGATTGTATCAAGTGGATAAAAGACAAAAATAAATAAATAAATAAATAAATAAATAAATAATATCAAGCACTTTCAATATGGCATTCATTAAAGAAAACCATTTTTTAAGTTCGTTAACAAAATAAGGAGTTTACCGCATCAAGTTAAAAGGATGTCCTGAGATTTTATTTGGTTGATTTTTTAATGTTATTTTGTATGTTTGTTAAATGGACCTCGTAAGCCATACACTAGAAGTTTTCCCCCAATCTAGAATTAATCACAGTGTAACTTCACAAGCTTACTCCATGAAGACCACCACTTCCCATGATTGGAAAGAAGAAAATGAGTGAAAAAAAGTGTGTTGAGAGCATACTACTCTGGAAGTCACGAAAGAGCCATTAAATAGTTGATGTAGTCATCATCAAATCTCCAGCTGGCCCCACTCTTGAGGAGGAATGAATGTTCTGAAAGAGAAATTCTGTTTTAATTCTAAGAAAAGAAAAAGAGGAGAAACCACGATGGCGGCATAGGGTAGACACTCGAATGCAGCCTACCACAACAAATTTGAATTTAGAACTGAAAAACAGGGGAGGCATTGCCCTGAAGCGCCAGAGGGCTGGCTGAGAGGAGGCTCTGCCATCTGGGAAGGAGAGAGAAGGCACGCTGAACCTCAGGAACTGTGAAAGTACGGAGAACTGTGTGCGCGAAAAGGCGCTGGCTTAATCCCGGTGCGGAGAGAAAGGGCCGGACCGAGATTGCTGCTGGCTTACTCCCTGCACGCAGAGAGAGCAGGCCGGGCTGAGTTCGCTACTGGCTTACTCCTGGCGCGGAGAGGGCGAACAGCTAACGCAGCTGGCTTTCTTGTCCGAGAGGAAAACAGAATCACCCTATTGCTCTGATAAATGGCCCCAGACAGGGAGAGGCCAGACTGTCAGGCAGTGGGCAGAGATCTCTTGGAGGTGTGTGAAGCCAGAGGCCATTACTGCGGGACTTGGGGAGGAGCCGAAGGGAAAACAAAGTTTGTCTGCACCAACCCGAGACTCCGCCCTACCTGTGGCTGAGCACAGAAGCTCTCCCAGAGGCTGGCTTTCTCTAAGGAGGGACTTGCAGGAATCCAAAGCTTGTCTGTGCCTTTACCAAAGAGGTGCACGCGCGCCTGCAACCAATTTTCCAAAACTCTCCACGAACAGGACTTTTCTAAGGCGAGACTGACAGAGAACCAAAGATTGTCTGCGCCACCCCGAGACCCCGCCCTATTCAAGCAGAGTACGGAAACCCTCCTAGCTGAGACACTGCTGATCCTCACAGCCAATTGGCTTGGAGATCAACGCTTCCCAGTGATACCAACAATAAGCAAGGCTTAACAAAAAGACTGCACACACAGCCCACAAAGGGCTACACCAAGACTGTCCACTGCAGGTAACTGGGAAGGCTGTGCTACTGGGCTCTACCAGAACACCTAGCACACAAAGCTATTCCATCAAATCAGGGAAACAACTAAAATGCAGACAAGAAAAAGGACACAAAGGAAGGAGATGGAGGAAAAGAAAAGATTGGACATTGAGTTCAAAACTACAGTTATAAGGTTATTCAACAATATCCTAAAAAAGGCCAATAAAATAAATGAGACCTATGAGGATATGAAAAGGGAGCAACTAGAAATAATAAGGGATCAACAAGAAATGAAGAAAACATTGTCTGAAATAAAAAATATTATACAAAGTCCTAAAAACAGACTGGAAGATCGCAAGAATCAAGAAAAAGATTTAGAACACAGAGCCAGAGGACACTCCTCTGCAGAAGGGAGAAGATAAGAGAATCCAGAAAGTTGAAGATAGTGTAAGAAACCTCTGGGACAATTTCAAGCGAACCAACATCAGAATTATGGGGATTCCAGAAGAGAGAGCAAGATACCGAAAGAGTACTAGAAGAAATAGTGACAGAAAACTTCCCCCACCTGGGGAAAAAAATAGAGTTACAAGTCCAGGAAGCCCGCAGAACCCCAAACAAAAGGAATCCAAGGAGGACCACACCAAGACATATCATAATTAAAATTCCAAGAGCAAAAGACAAAGAGAGAATATTAAAAGCAGCAAGAGAAAAGCAGGTAGTGACCTATAAAGGAGCACCCATAAGATTGTCAGCTGATTTCTCAACAGAAACCATGCAGGCCAGACGGGAATGGCAAGAAATATTCAAGGTGATGAATAACAAGAACCTACAGCCAAAAATAATCTACCCAGCAAAGTTATCACTCAGAATCAAAGGACAGATAAAGAGCTTCACAAATAAAAAAAGCTAAAAGAGTTCATCACCACCAAACCAGAATTATATGAATTGCTGAAGGAGGTTATTTAGGAAGAGGAAGAAGATAAAGATAAAAATTATGATCAACAAATACGTAGCTATCAACAAGTGAATCTAAAAACCAAGGGAATTTAAAAATCTGATGAACAATATTAACTGGTGAATATAATAGAATCAGAGGTATGGAAGGGGAGTGGACTGACGATTCTCAGGGAAAAGGGGAGTGGGGGTGCGGGAAGAGACTGAACAAAAACTGTGCACCTATGGATGAGGACAATGGGGGATGGGGAAAGGACAGAGGGTGGGGTGGGAACCTGGTGAAGGGGAGCAATTGCGGGGGGGAAGAGGATCACATTTGTAATAATCTGAACAATAAAGATTTATTTAAAAAAAAAAAGAAAAGAAAAAGAGAAAAATGAAAAAGACCCAAGTTTAATGATCAATAGTGATAGAAGGAAAGCCATCTCAAAGGTATTTTTAAAATAAAGTTAGAAAGGATTTTTCACATCTACCATATCAATATAAGATGCATTTTCACTTAGAAAATAAATATAATCCATGCTCTATTTTCAACACAGTTATCCAACAACACAAGGCCATCACCTAAAACAAACAAACAAACAAACAAACAAAGGCCAATTCTAGTATCAATTTCTATCCTACCATTCATTCCTACCTAATCTCCCAGCAAGTTAGTGCAAATCAAAGCAAGCACTTCAGTGCTGCAGGTAGTGAAGCCTGCTCCTTTCCCAAGAGAGGCCTGTAAAACAGGACAGTCACTGACAGCAGTACAATTACTGACACAGATACAGACTTTATGGACATGTTTATCTCTGCTGTAAATCCACACTCTCTCTCCACTCCGATTCACGAGTCATAAAGAAATTGCAGATAATGAAAAACTTGGGGAAATTTACAGCATGTCGGAAACCTCAGACAGCCAGAAGAAATTAAAGAGCTGACTAGGGATAAATCACACAGGTACAATTAAAACTTCCCGCATACCTCCTTCATTTCCAAACTGAGGCACATCCAATGGAGCTGATGAAAAGTTGAGGTCATGACTCCTCCGGCTGTAATCATTTCTTAACTAACTGCATGTTAAAATTAGCCAATTCACGGTCACGTGCAAATGCTGATTTCTTGCTGCCACTTTGATTTCCTTCGCTCTCCACTAGAAGCACTCACAGAGCAATTCTGTCTAAAAACGGGCCAAATTGCAACAAACAATAAATGGAAAGGTTATGTCCCATCTCCCACAGCCATCTCTGTAGGTGCAGGACATCTTTACCACCGCCACTGTGGACAGAGCATTAAAATGAGAAAGTGGAGCCACAATGGATGAATGAAATTGGAGTTTTCTTCTTCCCCAATAAATAACAATTCTGAAGGTTTCATTTGATCTCTTTTCAACATTCCAAAGGAGATTTTCAAGGACGGTTATGCTTGATACTAGAATAAGAATGACTTCTGGTAATACTTGTTTTTCAATAGTGGACTGAGTTAGCCCCATACTCGTAGGGACCATCTCTACATGAGCTTAAAAGTGGAATGGCTTTAGCAATACTGCCTCAACTACCCAACTCGCATTTTTCATATCCATTCAGTCGCAAAGGCTACTAAAGGGAAAGACAAAACAAAAAGGAGAAAAAAAGGTAAAACAAAACAAAGACCCCAGACTTTACCAGAATGTATTAGTGTTAATTAATATGCAACTCTTGTCCCAACATAGCAAATCAAAAAGATAGCAAAGATAAGAAATAATGTATAGATAAAAAGGCTTAACAGATCAACACCACTGAAGACTAGGATGATGTGAGCTAATTATTGGGCCCTCTATGCTATAAGCTTATAAAGTCCCCAGTAAAAGGAAAAAAAGGAAGATTCTATCACATGCTGCACTCCTCCATTTCCCCTAATTCTTTAGATGATATTAACAAACACAAGATCTCTCTGGAAAGCAATTTAGCAGAACACAGATTTTACCAACTAATTTCTATATAACTAAGCCAAACCAAGAGGGTCAACCAAGTTCTACACAAGTCAATACTAATCTTTGTGCATCTCTACAGAATGAAACTTCAACCAAATTAGCTCTAATATGATTTTGAAATTCTGAGCTCTGTCAAGAAATGAAGGTTAACAGGCTTTTTTAGAGATAATACTGTAGTGTATAGGATGCAATTGACATAGTTTTGATTTTGTTCCTATTTGACCCCTTGATGATTTGAGGTCCATTTTACACTTCAGAGAACCCAAATGTTATTTTCATTTAATGTATTAAGATTTTATTCTCCAAAAAGGAACCCTCGTGCACTGCTGGTGGGAATGCAGACTGGTGCAACCACTGTGGAGAACAGTGTGGAGTTTCCTCAAAAAACTGAAAATGGAACTCCCATTTGACCCAGTAATCCCACTTCTAGGAATATATCCCAAGAAACTAGAAACACCAATCAGAAAGGATATATGCTCCCCTATGTTCATAGCAGCACAATCTACAATAGCTAGAATCTGTAAACAGCCTAGGTGCCCGTCAGCAGATGATTGGATCCAAAAAGTATGGTACATCTACACAATGGAATACTATGCTGCCATAAAAAAGAAGGAATTCTCATCATTTGCAGCAACCTGGATGGAATTGGAGAACATCATGCTGAGTGAAATAAGCCAGTCAATGAAAGAGAAACACCACATGACCTCACTCATTTGTGGATGATAAAGAACATTATAAATTGATGAACCAAGAGACAGATATAGAGACAGTAAAGCAACAGGCAGACTATCAAATTACAGTGGGGAGGGGAGGAAGATCTGGGGGAGATAATAGATCAACCGAAGGACTTGTGTACATGCATATAAGTACAACCAATGGACATAAAACTCTGGGGAGGGAGGGTATGTATGGGAGGAAAGGAGGGGGCAAAAAAAAAAAAAATCAATAAAATATATTTAAAAAAAAAAGAAAAAAAAAAAGACTTACACCTGTGGATGAAAATAGTAGTGGGGGGTAAGGGCATGGGGTGGGGAATCGGGTGGAGGGGAGTTATGAGGGGGGGGAGAGGAATACCTGTAATAATCTGAACAATAAAGATTTATTTAAAAATAAATAAATAAATAAATAAAAGATTTTATTCTCCATGGAATAAAAACAATTCTAAGGAAATATTGAGAGTATCAATCCAGACATCACTACCATAGAAAAAGTAGTTCATATCTAGCTCATGGATCTCAATTTTATTCACCCATAAGCATTACACATGGTGTCTGACCTGTTTTTACTTATAATAAAAAGTTCCTAAATATCAGACTGATGTCCAGTATCAAACAAAAGCTGTTAAATAGAGGCAATTTTATTTACAAGTCCCCAAGAGAAAAATCACTATTTTTTGCAACCCACAGGTTGAGAACCATTAGCAGGTTGCCTAAGACCATCGGAAAACACAGATATTTACATTATGATTCATAACAGTAGCAAAATTAGTTATGAAGTAGCAACGAAAATAATTTTATGGCTGGGGGTCACCACAACATGAGGAACTGTATTAAAGGGTCGCAGCATTAGAAAGGTTGAGAACCACTGCTCTAGGGCAAAGGATGCAATTACAGCATGATTTACTTATGACAACTAAAAGTATGTTATTTATGTTAACATGTAGTGAGTTTATTTCCATTTTTAAACTAATAAATATTAAAAGTTTTTTCTGTTGTAATTTGTAAAACAGTAAATATAAGTATAACCTACAAAAATAAGAGCTCTTTGGGATCACCATTAATTTGAAGTGAAAAGAAGTCCTGACACCAAAAAATATGTGAACCACTCTTCTAAGGTGATCATCCTCATTTCATAAACGAAGAATCTAAGGCTTAGAAAATTAAGTAACTTGCCTAAGTGGTAGATTGAGATAATAAAGCTGTATGACTCCAGAACCCAATCTCTTAATCACTATACTGTCCTTCCCTATTAGCTTTTTATCATCTAGCTCCTACCTACTTATCTCCAGGTAATTGTTTTGTCCCTTACATCATATTCAGGTCATCATTTTTCTCCACTACCTTTAGTTACCTCAAACAGAGGTATTTCTTAAGCTATATTGTGAAAAAGCAATTTCTACAGATTGCTCACTACAAAAGATAGTATACATCCTCTCAAACCTTTTTAAACCAGACAAACTTAAACTTTCCAACCTATCAATTATAGATGATATGATTCCTCACATCTGATCTAAGAATCTCTTCTTAAAAACAAATCTTCCCAAATGTCCACAGTAATATCAACAATTATACTAATATCCCAGTGGACATATTTTAGATCCATGCAATAGTAACTTGAAATCACTACTCAGATGTTTTACATTAGTTACAATGCATTCACTTTAAAATATGTATTTTTATTGATTTTTAGAGTAATAAAGGGAGGGGGGAAGAAGAGGAAGAGAGAGAATGACTGCTAAAGACAATGACATGGAAAAATGTCATAATTGAATGTTGAGCAAAAGAAGCCCAAAACAGCCGGCACCGGTTTGGCTCAATGGATAGAGCGTCGGCTTGCGGACTGAAAGGTCCCGGGTTCGATTCCGGTCAGGGGTATGTACCTTGGTTGCGGGCACATCCCCAGTAGGGGGTGTGCAGGAGGCAGCTGGTCAATGACTCTCTCTCATCGATGTTTCTGGCTCTCTATCCCTCTCTCTTCCTCTCTGTGAAAAATCAATAAAATATATTAAAAAAAAAAAAAAAAAAAAAAGGAAGCCCAAAACAGACTACATAATTTGTAATTCATTTACATAAATATTTTAAAAAGCAAAAAATTTTAATGATATTATAAGTAATAATAGTGCTTGCCTTTGTGGAAAGTACAAGCAGTGTCTAGGAGGGCCATGAAAGAGGCTTTGTATATCGGGAAAGTTTTATTTCTTTTTTTAAAATATATATTTTATTGATTTTTTACAGAGAGGATGAGAAAGTTAGAAACATCGATGAGAGAAACATCAATCAGCTGCCTCCTGCACACCCTACTGAGGATGTGCCCGCAACCAAGGTACATGCCCTTGGTTGTGGGCACATCCTCGCAATCAAACCTGGAACCCTTGAGTCCGCAGGCTGATGCTCTATCCACTGAAACAAATCGGTTAGAGCAAAAGTTCTATTTCTTAATCTTGTTCTGGGTTGTGATTTTATAAAAATTCATTACAGTATATATTATAATTTGTGTACCTTTCTTTTTATATATTATACTTAAAATTTTTAAAGTTTATTAAAGAAAATGTTGGAACACCATTTTAGCTCTTTTTCCTTTGCATTCCGTATCCAGAACTTCAACCTGTCAGATTCAACCAACCTTTTAGTTTAGACTTAAAGGTTACAGGAACTTCTCTTCTACATATCAAAAGTCATTATTTTTCTGGAGTTCCTATAGCAAAGTGCTTTGTCATCTCTATAAATTACATGCAAAATCACCACACTCCCAGATCATATTTCTAACACAGACCAATGGAAAGAAGAAGAAAAAGGAACTAACATTACACTTAAAAACACTCTTGATTTTATTGAAATCTTTAGAGCATCAAAAACTAAACTAGCCCGACCGGTATGGGTCAGTAGTTGAGTGTTGACCCAGTGTACCAGCAGGTCAGGATTCAATTCCTGGTTGGGACACATGCCCAGGTTGCAGTTTTGATCCCCAGTAAGGGGCATGCAGGAGGCAGCCAGTCAATGATTCTCTCCCTGAAATCAATAAAAATAAATATTTTTCAAAAACCACTAACCTAATAAATAATCAAACAAGCAATAAGAAAATGCCAATTTATATTCTTAGGAGTGGAAACAGTCACTCATACCCAAAACCTGGGGAAAAACTCAATTCCTATGTATACCTATTGCAATTATTTGGTTCTCCTCTTTGTCATAACAAAACTATATTCTGCCCTGACCGGTTCAGCTCAGTGGATAGAGTGTCGGCCTGAGGACTGAAAGGTCCCAGGTTCGATTCCAGTCATGGGCATGTACCTTGGTTGAAGGCACATCCCCAGTGGGAGGTGTGCAGGAGGCAACTGAGCAATGCTTCTCTCTCATCGTTGTTTCTAACTCTCTATCCCTCCCCATGCTTTTGTTTTAGTAAGTTATCAGTTCCTACTGTGGAACTGATAATTATTAAAAATATATTAAAATATTAAAAATATATATTAAATAAAATATATTTTTTAGAAACTATATTCTAAGCCAAAAAGAAAAAAAAATTATTAGGTCTATTTTACTTCTCAACCAAACAGCTGCAGTTTCATTTAGGACTGACAGGTACTCGAAATGGTTCTTTGCTCCTGTTGAGCAGTTAATACTGAATTCAGTTCTCCAAGTACAAGGAAGAAAGGCTGAAAACATAAAGCTTGACAAAATCTTCACCAATGTTTGCTGATGAAAAGATGCCTCTTTCACCAACGAAATCATCTCTGGTCTTTGACCCATCACCTTACCATTCCTTTTGTTCCCCAATTTCTACTTCTAGAAGGTTATGTTAAGGATGGAAAACGAAGTGTCACTAACTTTCACCATGCTATTCATCAATTGCTTTAAAAGATCAATTGTTATTAATGGACTGAGTCATTTTTATTTAGAAACAGTTCATAAAAGAGTTTAAAATTTTAACTGCACAGGAAATTAAGAGGTAGAATTTTCAAGTAACTAATTTTAGTTTTATTTTTAGAAAGGTATAAATTTTTCTTTACTTTCAGACAGTTTTTTCCTATTCAACAGAATAGAATGTCTTCATTGTAGACAATTGGAAAATTCAGAAAAATTTTAAGGAAAAAAAAATCACGCAAGATAGTCATTGCAACATACTGGTTTATTTCCTTCCAATAATTTGCCTATGCCCATGCTCTTGAAACAAAAGAAATTGCTAACTTTGTGCTCTAAATTTTTTCAGTGCAATTATCCTTTCATATAAAGAGTATTTTTGTCATTAAATGCTCTTTAATGCTTTAACATGATTTTTAATGGCCACATTGTCTTCTACTGTATGGATGTATTATAATTCACTTGGTTATTCTCTAATGTTTAATTCTTTCACTATGTACATTTTTATTTTCATCAATTTCAGAGAGGAAGGGAAAGGGAATGAAAAATAGAAACATCAATGATGAGAATCATTGCTCAGCTGCCTCCTGCACACCCCCTGCTGGGGATTGAACCCACAGTCCAGGCATCCACCCTTGACAGGAATTGAACCCGAGACGCTTCAGTCTATAGGTGGACACTCTGTCCACTAAGCCAAACCAGCCAGGGCTCTCTGTACATCTGACCTGTCATATTTTTTGCAGAATTATTCAGAATGTGACTTTAAGCCCAACCCTATCCTAATTAATTTATGCCTTGCCTGCTTTTCTCTATCTTTGCCCTTTCCATCTGCCCCACCCCAAATTCAGAAGGGAATAAAACACTGCAAGCATTTTATGGTAAAATCCTCTTTGTGTATAAAGCCATTACACAGGCAATGTTGGATTTATCAAATAACTTGACTACTGGATAAAAGATACAAATGCTTATAGGCCTTAAAGGTAATTTGAGGCTTTGTCTATCCTAATTTTTTAACCAAGGGAAAAATGAGAAATGGCATGTTTTATTTCCCATTATTATATTTTTAAAAACCCAAAATACTTAAGGCTAAATTGACAATTTCTAATTATGAGAAATAACCCTGATCCCTTCAAAGTGGGATTTCTAGATTTTATACTGTATTACAACTTAAATAGGATGCCACACTAATGACTATGGTGAAATAGAACGGCAATGCAGAAAACAAAAGTTTCATTTGCTATTTGAGAAATGCAACTTGTAACACTTTAGGTTGCTTTTTAATCACATTTCCTGGGGCTATTTCAGGTTAAAATAATTTAAAATCTATACCTTCTTAAATTTCCAGTCCTTGTCACTAGACATGACAAGAAACATTAAAAAAAAAAAAAATTCATTTTCACAAGTGAATAAACAAAAATTAAAACAATCTCTTGCCAAAATTGGTTTGGCTCAGTGGATAGAGCGTCAGCCTGCAGACTGAAAGGTCCTGGGTTTGATTCTGGTCAAGGGCATGTGACTTGGTTGAGGGCACATCCCCAGTGGGGGGTGTGCAGGAGGCAGCTGATCGATGTTTCTCTCTCATCGATGTTTCTAACTCTCTGTCCTTCTCCCTTCCTCTCTGTAAAAAATCAATAAAAATGTATTTTAAAAAATTAAACAATCTCTTATTATAAAAACCCTGTGGCCGTGACACTGTCATGCTGTCATGACCAAACGCCAAAAGGCACCTACTCAACATCATATGATTTCTTCATGGGAAGTAAGTGTTGCTCTGTTCAATTCTCATCTTCCAATGAAGGTCAATTTAAGACCTCCTGAGAAAGAAAAGTTAGAGCAAGAAACTATTCTTATCTCCGTCCACAACTGTCTTCAAGGTGGGCAGGGACTTGAAGCTGGGTCCCAAGTGCGGTAGGTCTGGGTCTCGTGCAATTTCACACAGTGGGCTTCTAGTCTACACTAATAAAAGAGAAACATGCAAATTGACCATCACTCTGCTATGCCCACCAGCCAATCAATGACTATGCAAATTAACGCACCAAAGATTATGCATTAATTTGCATATGCAAATATGGAGTGAAGACAGCATAGAAGGAAGGAGGGAAAGCAGAAAGCAGGGCAGTGGTGGCAGCAGGAGGGAAAGTATGGGGTTGGGGGCAGCAGTGGTGGGAAGGAAGGGAAAGCACAGGGTAGCGGGGGCAGGAGGGAAAGTGCAGAGGGGCGGGTGGTGGCAGCTGTGGGAGGGAAGCCTGCCTATGTGGACTTTGTTCAGACCGCAGGAAGCCCTGTTCTTGCAGGAATCTTCCTGCAACAAGCCTCTAGTATATTAATATTTTGCCTATCAAGTTGGCAATGACTTTTAAAAATTATAATACTTGTTGTTGGAGAGAATATAAGGATAGGTAGTGCCTTTCTGGAAGACAATTTGACAGTGTTTTTCATTCTCCATGAGAGATCCCACAAATCTCCAGCTACATGTAAAATGTAGTCTTCACTCCTAGGAATTTACCCTAGTGCTACTATAACCCAAATAGAAAGGTTAATTAAAAGGTGCATCAACAGCAAATATTTTAGGGCAATTACTGTTACTTCAAATTTAAATACATTTTATTGATTTTTTACAGAGACGAAGGGAGAGAAAGGGATAGAGTTAGAAACATCAGTGAGAGAGAAACATCGACCAGCTGCCTCTTGCATACTCCCTACGGGGATGTGCCCGCAACTAAGGTACATGCCCTTAACCAGAATCAAACCCGGGACCTCTCAGTCCGCAGGCAGACGCTCTATCCACTGAGCCAAGCCGGTTTCGGCGAAATTTAAACTTGCAAAATTTTTTCCCCAGTTAACAAAGATTTGGTGAGTTACTATATACAAAGGCAACAATTTTCTGAATAGCTCCAGGTAGGTAGTTGAATGAAAAAGTACTATTATGTAAGAAAAGTATACTAAAGTAATAATCTACCAAAGAGTACAGGGACCCTGCAAATCTATTTCTGAAGTTATGGATATTTTGTTTCACAAATTCATTTCCTTGAGAAAAAAATAACTATCTAAAACATTACCTGTTGTCTAGGTAATATGACTAAACTTGAAAAGATCATTGCTTTAATGCTGTTAATTAAACCAACCTATACTAATGGATTTTACTTATTTCTATGAAAATTAAGGTGCCTGCCTACTAAGGGACATGTAAGAGCATTAGGTGACTTTTTTTTCTTCTTTAAGCAAATCCCTCTTTCCTTCTGACTTCCCTGTCATTAACCAGGCTCTAAACATAAGGGTAAAAACTCTTAATTTCAGCTTATTCCCTAAGTCCTATCCAGAAAATGATATACCTGAAACATCTACTGTCAATGCACTTCTTTTTATTCACACTGCCATCATTCATTCAAGCCCCCAATTCTTCTTGCTGAATTCCCACAATAGCTTGCAGCCTCTGTCTCTATCATTCCCTTCCATCTTATGCACTAATAACTCCTAAAGGAACATGATTTCCCACCTCAAAAATCTTCAGTGATAGAATTTTTAATGACACAGATAAATGCTTACAACAGAATAAATGGGGGGAAAGTATTTACAGATTAAAATTACATGCATAGACTTTAGTCTCAGTAATGTTAAAAAGCATGTTTGTGTATATGCATGGGCTCACATAGAAATGTAAGCACACATTCATACATAAAGGGAAAATGGAGGGTCAGAAAACATATCCAATGTTACCAGTAGTTATCTTAGTCATAATGCTAGGTTTTATTAACTTTCCTCTTTATTTTTACAATAAACAGATTTGTAGTAAAGTCTCTTAGTAAAGTGTCTCACAAGCCATAGAGTGAACATATAGTTAACTAGAAGCCTGGTGCACAAAATTTGTCCATGGGGGCTAAGGGGGTGTCCCTCAACCCAGCCTGCATCCTCTCCAATCCGGGACCCCTCGAGGGATGTCCGACTACCCATTTAGACCTGTTCCTGGTGGACATCCCTCTCACAATCCAGGACTGCTGGCTCCCAACTGCTCCCCTGCCTGCCTTCCTGATTGCCCCTAACCGCTTCTGCCTGACAGCCTGATCACCCGCTAACCACTCCCATGCCAGCCTGATTGATGTCTAACTGCTCCCCTGCCAGCCTGTTTGGCCCCAATTTCCCTCCTCTGCTGGCCTGGTCACCCCTAACTGCCCTCCCCTGCAGGGTTGACTGCCTCCAACTGCCCTCCCTTGCAGGCCTGGTCCCTCTCAACTGCCCTCCCCAGCTGGCCATCTTGTGGTGGCCATCTTGTGACCACATGGGGGCAGAATCTTTGACTACATGGAGGCAGCCATCTTGTGTGTTGGAGTGATGGTCAATCTACATATTACTCTTTTATTAGATAGGCTAGAGGCCTGGCGCATGGCTGGGAGTAGACTGGTTTGCTAGAGGGTGTCCTGGATCAGGGTGAGGGTTCCCTTGGGGCATGGGGCGGCCTGAGCAAGGGGCCTGTGGTGGTTTGCAGGCTAGCCTCGCCCCCTGGCAACCCAAGCAGAGGCCCTGGTATCTGGAATATATTTACCTTCTTCAAGTGAAACTTTGTTGCCTTGAGCGGAGCCAAGCCTCCTGCCTGCTCTGTGGTGCCACCATTTCTGTTTGGATTTGTTTACTTCTATAATTGAAACTTTGTAGCCTAGAGTGGAGGCTTAGGCAAACTAGGGCAGGTGGAAAGCTTGGCTTCCTCCATTGCCTGGGAAACCCAAGCCTCCCTACTACTCTCTGTGGCTATAGCCATCTTGGTTGGGTTTATTTGCATACTCGCTCTGATTGGCTGGTGGACATGGCTGATGGGTGTAGCAGATGGTTAATTTGCATATTACTCTTTTACTAGGTAGGTTATAGTCAGTAAGACATTCAAAAGACATTGTACATGCCCCCTATTATCTATGAATCTAACCCTTCATCTGCCTTCCCCCCCCCACCCCACCCCTACCCAAGTTCAAGGCCCTCCCCTATCTCCCTCCTAGCCTTAGTCCTTACGACCCTTAATATAACCTGGTCTCCTTAAGGATCAGATTAGATCATTCACACTGTTTCTTGAGCATCGCAGTTGTTTAAAACTCTGCTTTCATATTCATTCCACCTGGAATGTGGTCCCTTCCCATTTCCACCTATCCAGATCCTATGTGTTCTCTAAGGTCTATGCTCAATGATCCAGAAACAGAAAATACTACCATAACCATATTGTTTCCTTGTTCATAGCAGACAACACTAGTTGATTTCTAAATCTAGGCCCCTTCTCAAAATCCCTGTTAAACAGATCTAGGCAATCTTTACCCATTATTTCATGCTGACATATAAAATGAAACTTATCTGCCATTCCTAAAGCAATCTAATGTAATTGCCCCCTTCTCCCCTATACCCAGGTCTTTGTACTCTTATAGAGTTTATCTCCTTTACCTTCTATAAAGAATCATTTACTTAATTGTCTTATCTCTTTACTGCTAGATTTTTAATGTAATTGCCCCCTTCTCCCCTATACCCAGGTCTTTGTACTCTTATAGAGTTTATCTCCTTTACCTTCTATAAAGAATCATTTACTTAATTGTCTTCTCTCTTTACTGCTAGGATTTTAATCTGTAATTTATGTCTTATATTCATGTTCATAGCTCCTACAGAGCCTTTCAGGAAGCAAGCACTCAAATAGTTGCTTCATTCTTTTGCTATTATCTCATCACTCAAAATGGCTAACTAGTTAAAAGCTTTATTTTGAAACAATTAAATTCTTCTTGAGGTATTGTGTTCAAGTTTATTTTATCATTTTTAGCTAACAGTAATTCAAAATAATACATATAAAAATAAATAAAGAATATATACATCCTTATGTTCATTGTAGCATATTTACAATAACCACGATTTAGATGTAGCCCAAATATCTATCATTAGATGAATGAATAAAAAAGCTGTGGTACAACTGTGGAGTTTCCTCAAAAAACTGAAAATGGAACTCCCATTTGACCTAGTAATCCCACTCCTAGGAATATATCCCAAGAAACTAGAAACACCAATCAGAAAGAATATATGCTCCCCTATGTTCATAGCAGCACAATCTACAATAGCTATTGTAGAATCTGGAAACAGCCTAGGTACCCGTCAGCAGATGACTGGATCAAAAAACTATGGTACATCTGCACAATGGAATACTATGCTGCCATAAAAAAGAAGGAATTCTCATCATTTGCAGCAACCTGGATGGAATTGGAGAACATCATGCTGAGTGAAATAAGCCAGTCAATGAAAGAGAAACACCACATGACCTCACTCATTTATGGATAATAAAGAACATTATAAACTGATGAACCAAAAGATATAGAGATAGTAAAGCAACAAGCAGACTGTCAAATTACAGCAGGTAGGGTAGGGAGATCTGGGGGAGATAACAGATCAACTGAAGGACTTGTATACATGCATATAAGTACAACCAATGGACATAAAACTCTGGGGAGGGAGGGTATGTATGGGGGGGGCAATGTTAAAATATGTACACAGATAATAATTTAATAATAATTTAAAAAAGCTGTGGTACATTTACACAATGGAATACCACTCAGCCATTAAGAAGGAACTCTTATCTTTGTGACAGCGTGGATGGACCTGGAGAATATTATGCTAAGTGACATAAGACAGAGAAAGACAAATGCCATATGATTTCACTTACATGTGGAATCTAATGAACAAACAAACAAAATAGAAACAGAC
The DNA here is from genome assembly GCF_014108245.1 of Pipistrellus kuhlii. Lineage (NCBI taxonomy): Eukaryota > Metazoa > Chordata > Mammalia > Chiroptera > Vespertilionidae > Pipistrellus > Pipistrellus kuhlii. The sequence goes on from NW_023425404.1 coordinate 12,422,038, forward strand.
TCATAGATACAGAAAACAGACTGACAGCTGTTAGAGGAGAGGGAGCTTGGGGGACTGGGTGAAAAAGATGAAGGGATTAAGAAAACAGTAACAACAGCAACCAAAAACACCTCATAGACACAGACAACAGTTTGAAGATTACTAGAGGAAAAGGGACAGCAGGAGGTAGAAAAGGGAAAAAGAGGGAGGAAGGAGACTTGATTTGGGTGATGAACATATCATACACAGATGATGTATTATAGAATTGTATATGTGAAACCTATATAATTTTATTAACCAACTAGAGGCCTGGTACATGAAATTTGGCAATGGGAAAGCCTCTGCCTCGATCCCCACCACCTGGCTGGCAATCAGGGCCAATTGGTGCTTTCTGGCTGCTGGCTGGGGGACTTCCGCCCCTCGTTCCACACTGCCCCCTGGTGGTCAGCACACGTCAGATCAAGCAATTGAATTCCTAGTCTGGTGGAATTCCCAAGGGGACACTTTGAATATTAGCCTTTTATATATATAGATGTCACCCCAATAATTCAATTAAAAAGTAAAAAATATACATTGCTTAAGAAAGGAATTGTTTTGGGGGTAAAACAATGGAGAGATGAAAAGAAGAAAAAAAAGCTAAAAATCAAGCAGGGCATCAACAAAGTCAGGCAAGTAGTCTGATAAAGTTACAAGAATTTTTTACTAAAATCAGAAACACAGTTCAGGAGACATGTATAGAGGAAAAAAGTAGTAATATAATAAGACTCATGCTGCCATCTAGAGGTTGAAGGCTGAATAATTTTTCTCTTCAATCAGACAAGCGAGTTGATTTAACTTTTAACTAATATAGACAAAGGTAGGACTGAACAGACCTTATAAAGTAAGCCAGATAAATAAATCTGATGCCAAGTCACAGTGATGAATATTCAGGGTATAAGAGTGTCAATTATTATCTCCCTGCCCTCCTTCATAGGTTAAAATTTAAAAAATTAAAAGAGCTAAGTGTTCGTTAGAATTTTATTTGGACTACTAAACATAAATGACCACTTAAAAAAAAAAAATCACATGCCTAGAGGGTAGAGAAGTCCTCTATACCACAGGATAGCTTGAAGCAGAAGCTTTTCTGTGGTATAGTACCACCACCAAAGAAAGTTGTATCAAATAGTTTCTGGTGCACACAACTTCATCAATGTAGATTACCGGGATGAAGTATCAAGTTTAAATGGGGAAGTCTCAATCTATTTACAATAAAATGTTTACTTTAGAAAACTATGGCGATTACATTTAGCCAAATAACTGTCCTATTGAAACTGCTAAATAAACATACAGGATTAGACTATAAATTAGCAGAAGCACTTTCATATATCAAAATAAACTAAACTTCTTACAGCTTCTTTAGTTGGTAATATACTTCGTGTGATCTAATTTACTTAATAACTTCTTAGGTAATCTTTTCTTTACAGTACCAAGGTAATTTCAAACCAGTCCAAGTAAATGAGTGTAAATTAAATTGAGATTTTTTATTTGTTTTATAAGATACTAGAGGCTTGATGCATAAAATTTGTGCAAGGGGCATGGCCCCCACCACCATAGCAGCTGCCTCTTGGGCCCCACTGTCATGGTGGCCACCTCTGCCAGGGGCCTCTGCCTCCATCCCCGCCACCACAGTTTCATCCAAAAGGTCACCTGGAAGGACATCCGGAAGGATGTCTGGTCTAATTAGCATATTATGCTTTTATTATTATAGATGGTAACGTGTAATCAAGAATAAATGTATCAAATTCAATTCCTCTTCATTATTAAAAACAAAACAAAAACCACAACATCTAACAAAAAATAAGACATAACTTCTTTAACCTGACAAAGGGAATCTACAAAACACCCACAAACATCACACTTACTGCTTTTTCCTAAGATTAGGAAGAAAAAATGTCCACTTTTGCTGCTTCTATTCAACACTGTACCAAACTTACTAACTAGAGGATTAGGCAAGACAATGAAATAAAATATCCAGATTGTAAATGAATTTTCATGCACCAGGCCTCTAGTATAGAATAAACTTGTTTAATTGGACCTGCTTTCTGATTTAGCTAAACTTTTTCCAGCCCAGTGAAGCATTTCAACTTCTCTTTCAGGTAATTGTCAGCAACACAGCAATAAATATCAACATGAAACATATTATTATTGTAGATTGCACAGGGAGAACAAATGGTAAAATATTTAACTACAGCAGTGTTTGACTATATTCTGTACAGTGATAAAACCTGAAGTCATTTTCAAGGTCCACCATTTCTTACTTCTTTTCAGTTGGGTCAAGTTTCTAAATCTCCATTTTCCAGCTAATGAAAAGGAAATAGGATTCCACTGAGTCTCCTATCTACCTACTCCAGGACTTCAGTAAGGATCAAATGAGATGAGGCATGATAAAACGCTTCACAGACATTTGATTAAAGTGTAAAATATTTCCACCTGGCTATAAAGCAAGTCATGTTCCTAGACTGAAGAAACTGCAAGGAGGCTAGTTACTAGGGAGAGGGGAAGCTGGACATTGCCACATGATGTCATTACCCTGACAGACACTTAGCATATTAGCCTTTTATACATACATATAAATTATGTATAAAAGAATATTGAAAAAATTAAGTTATGGAAATTTTATTAAAATGTTTCTTACATACTGTTATATTGGCTGGGCTGCAAAAACATGCATTATGAACCACATGGGACCTGCGGCCGTGTGTTTAACATACTTGATATAGAGGATTTAGAATGCCATGCAAAGGAATCTGAATTTTATCATATGGGTAATGAAGTACTGCTAATGACTTATGAGCAAAGGACAAACTGAAGAAATGATACTTCAGAAAAATTAATCTGGTAGTGGCAAACAAGAGAGACTGGGATGAGGTAATTAAGAGGCAGGCAGACCAATTAGAAGTGACCACAGTAGTTCCATTACAAAACAGAAAGGACACTGAACTCAGATGAAAGTAACAGAAATGGAATTCTTTAAACGGTAAAGTTTACAATTTTTTGTATTTCTTTATATATCATGAGAATTTCATATAAATTAACTGCCCAAATCAAGCCAAGAGGCCCCTATACAAAAAATTATCGCATTCCCAAATTTGCACACCAAAAGGGTTATGAGCCATAATCATGCACCAAATCAAAGGGCAGGGTTTTCCTTTCAAAAGGCACAATCTAGTTATTATCAGCCCAAGAAGGTTCACATTATTTCTATACTAACATTTAACAATGCTCTAGAGAAGTGACAAACAATCATGTTTTAAGGACAAATATTTTTTGCATCTTTTTTCTTTCCATCATCTTTATCAGTGCAGATATTTGCATGAAAACAGGATAACTGGTCCTGGGGGATTCATCAGTTCCTATTGCTTATTTTTCATCCATGTCATCCTCTCAATTAATGTTGAAAAGAGGATTGAGACATCAAAATACCAGATTAGGGCATCAAGTAAATGTCAACCTCTAGAGTAGATGAATAATCTATAAGGACAAAAAAAAAAAAAAGATCTTTTTTTTATGCAAATACACTATACACAATAAAATAAAGAGAGTCTATACCCAAGAAGTCTGATCCATATCAATGTAATTCTTTCCAAGTCTAAATATAAAATCTATATTCTAAATATATCAACTAATTCCTTATAGTCAAAGCAAATGACAAACCACTGCTACAGAAGTTTAAATGAGATTAAATTTTGAACTAGAAAATAATTTTGAAAAATCTCAGCTGTGCTCATGGGACTTATCTGGTAGAAATGAGCATTTCTGTTGCATAGTGTTGATTCAGTACATAAGGTGGCTGATTAGTTGACTTTAAATCTCCCCACCTACAAAGCCTTAAGTTTTAGAAATACCATTAACAGTAATAATAATTTTAACTCTGTGAATTAAAAACTAAAACTAGAACAAATCATACCAAGTTTCTGATTCAGTGGAAAGCCATTAAAATAGACTTTATTGATGTTTAGGGAACTGATTCACTCTAAAAACTGATACAGAGAAAGAATAATTTATTCAGTAAAAATAGCTTTCAAGGTAATAATAAATAGCTACTAAGATAAAGACCATCATAGGAAAATTCTAGCTAATAAAATGGAATGACAGAATTATAATATTACCATTTTGAAACCTATAATAAAATAATGGACTTAGGCAGCTATCAAAGGTTGCTAAAACTCTGATGCAATGCTGATGGCAAATTTCACAATGAATAATAAATTAGGCTAACAATATCATTAACAAACAAAGAGACAGACATTTATATACCTTCTGATAAATGTATACAATACTTATGAAATATTCTTGCCAAAATAAAAATCAAGCCTGTATCTATCTATGCACTACCGTAAGGATGGTAAGCAACAAAATCTAGAATATGGAAAATGCTACTGAGCAAATAACTAGGTTTAATAAGTGGCAAGGGAAAATAAAAGGGAGGAGGAACTATGACAGAATAAAAGAGACTTAAGCCTGGCTGCTGGGGCTCAATGGTTGAATGTTGACCTATGAACCAGGAGGTCACAGTTTGATTTCCAGGTTGTGGGCTCAATCACAAACAAGTAGGGGGTGTGCAGGAGGCAGATAATTGATGATTCTCTCTCATCACTGCTGTTTCTATCCCCCTCTCCCTTCCTCTCTCTAAAATCAATAAAAACGTATTTTAAAATAGTAATAAATAAATAAAAGAACCCGCTGGCATGGCTCAGTGGTTGAGCACTAACCTATGAACTAGGAGGTCAGGGCACATGACAAGGTTGCAGGCTCAATCCCCAATGTAAGGCATTTAGGAAGCAGCCAATCAATGATTCTCTCTCATCATTGATGTTTCTATCTCTCTCTTCATTTCCCTTCCTCTCTCTGAAATCAATAAAAACTATTTTAAAAATAAATGAATAAATAAGAGACTTAAGAGACATAGCCACCAATATGGTATATGAACTTAGATACCAATTTAAACACACTAACTGTATAAAAGCAATTATGGGCCAACCAGGGAAATCTGAATCTTAATTGGGTATTTGATGATATTAAGCAAGTTTGCTAAAAAAAAAAATTTAGGCATAATTGCAATTACATTAAAGAAAGACAGAAAGAAAGGGAGGGAAGGAGAGGGAAGATTCTTGTCTTTTGAAATCACATGTGAAGTTATTTGACAATGAGGTAATCTGATGCCTGAGAATTGCTTTAAAAGAATCATGGGAGGTTGATAATAAGTAAAACAGATTGCCCATGTTGACTATTAAACCCAGATATGAGTACATGAGGTCATTATTTTAGTCTCTCTACCTTGGTATATGTTTAAAACTTTCTATAATTAAAAGTAGTGAAAAAACCCACACACAAACTCACTTCATTATCTTTCTCAGTAGGAAAGCAGAAAAAATATAGCAATTTCAACTATAACTAACTAAAGATAACATTATTAATCAATATATTCGATGACATAGCATCTTCTTGATACACTGAGCATAAAATTTATTTTATAAAAAAATTGACATGGAGAGATAAAGGATTGATCATTATTATTATTACAGCATTTATTATCCAAAGCTAGAAAGAGAATCAATTTCTATGCTATACAAGCCTTGCATTCATGAATTTAATAATCAACGATTTGCTTTTTCATTATAAACCCTGGAGGTCTATGACATATCTGGTAATTAGTAATTTTACCAAGACATAAACTTCAACCACAAGAAATACACAGTGCATAGAGGAGTTAGGTCACAATGAGTGAACCTAGCGAGTACCTAGCAACCATATCTCAAAGCAGTTTGTTGTTCTCTGCTTCTTGATTCACAAAGTGATTCAAAAATGTTTTCTTGGTAAAAAAAAAAAATAATTAATTAATTAATTAATTAATCACAGTAATGGAAACAAAGAAAAGATAAAGAAGGCTAAGAAGTGATGACTTATCAGTCAAAAACCATAGGCTCTAAATTAAAATTTATAGTTACCATATTTTTCGGACCATAAGACGCACTTTTTTTCCCCCAGAAGTGGGGGGAAAAAGTCCCTGCGTCTTATGGTCCAAATATAGCCTACACATATACTTTAAAAACAAAGTTTTTTTACTTGCCCGGCTCTGTGTGGTCTCTGTGTGCTTGCCCGGCTCTAAAATGGTTCTAAATGCTGCTGTTTACTTTACAGGGTTGATTACATGTGTTTATGACTGTGATGTTGGGTTTTAATGCACATAAAATATTTTAGGACACTATTTGTTTCAGAATCTTTTTTTCTTCATTTCCCTTCTCTAAAAACTGGTGCGTCTTATGGTCCGGAGCGTCTCATGGTCCGAAAAATACGGTAAGTGTTGAATTTGGAAGTAACTTAAATAAATGATGCATAAAAACCCACTGTATGCTCTATAAACAAGAAAAATAATTTATGAAACATTTTAGGGTTGCTCTAATCCATCCTCTAATCAGTACAAAACTTGCATTTTTGAAAAAAATTATAAGCTATAATAGCCTCTCAGAACTATGGATTTATGAAGGTCTCAAGAGGTACCTACTGAGAACAAAGTTCTAACCACTGTATATGTTGAATATCTCTTTCAATTACAAAGTGAAAATTTCCTACAATTCCTTTTCTAATTTTAAAATGAATACAGTATAGGAAGAGATATAATTTATCTATCTACTTATATAAAAGCCTAAGTGACTGAATGATTGGTCACTATGATGGGCACTGACCACCAGGGGGCAGACTCTCAATGCAAGAGCTGCCTCCTGGTGGTCAGTGAACTCCCATAGCCAACCTGCCATGGCCCCTTTAGGTCCCTATCAGCCGGATCACCGGCCAGGCCGAGGACCCCCACCCGTGTATGAATTCGTGCACCAGGCCTCTAATAAAAAAATAATTTTAAACTAAAATAATGCAGAACAGATAGAAATAAGTAAGATCTTTTTTTAAAATGTATTTTACTGATTTCAGAGAGGAAGGGAGAGGGAGAGTGATATCATCAATGATGAGAATCAATGATCAGCTGCTTGCTGCACAACCCTAATAGGAATCAAGCCTGCAACCTAGCATGTGCCCTGATGGGAATCAAACCATGACGAACAGTTCATACATCAATGCTCAACCACTGAGCAACACTGGCTGGGCAAGTGAGATCTTTTAAAACCATGCTCAAGGTACAGATTATGTTTTTGGTCTGCTATCTATCCCATCCTTTGAGGAATCAATTGTTCTCTCCCATTCTGTATAATTTGAGTTAGAGTAAACCTTTCCATCTGGGTCTGCACCTAGGACACAGGCCCGATTGATCAGTGCTCCATGCTACCTGGCAAAAGGACTGGTTGCAGGTTAGGTATGTGAGCCAAGATGGAACAGTCAGAATCCTCCCAGGACCTTTCTTTTGGAATTTTCAGAAAAGATGTTCTTTCTTTGGGGACTATAAAATTTAAAGACATAAATTAGAGCTCATTTTGGCCACTTGTCCCAGTTCTAGGAAAAAGCTATATGCAGCAGCAGAGAATAAGACTAATGCATGAGTGAAACAAAGTCTAGAGATATAAAACAAAAGCAAATCCCAATGACATCATTAACAGTCATGGATCTAGATATCCTTAAAGCTATTGCAACTCCTGGAATTTTGATTTATGTGAACTTATAAAGTTCTTCTTTTGCTTACGCTAGTTTGATTGGACATTCTATCACTTAAAACTGAAAGAATTTCCAATATATTTGTACTGTACAGAGAAAAATGTTACCTAGTAAACTCAGTAATTATTTCAGCATACTCTATCATAAAAGGCACATTTTAGATTATAATAATATCTTACCTTCATAAAATGTTATACAGACATCTGTATTACAGCTAGAGCTCATGAAATATACAACTGGCAACCCTGAATTAATGTGGTCTGGGTACTCACACTCATCTAGTCCCAGCTGATAGGCCAGGTTCTGTAGGCCTCGTACCTTCTCCATCAAATTAGCTGTGGTGAGGCTCCCCAGTTCTGAAATGAAATAATTTATTTCAATCTTTTCTGTCCACTGTTCTCTAATAACAACTCATTTGAGATGGAAATTATTCTTAATACAAAATTTTAAGCTTTAATTTTTATCAAATAAGAACATAAACCCATTTCTTTTCTCCTCCAACCATCTCCTTCCACCTCCACCCCCCCAACACACACACACACACACACACACACACACGAATTTTTACCACTAATGCAAAATTGGGTCAAATGAGCTTACACAATATGAGGAGTTAGCAAATTATGTTTTATCTTAAGGATTCTTTAACAACATTCATTTTGTCTATCATGTAAAATGAATACACAATGCAAGTATCAAACCTTGTGACTCCACATAGCATTGAGAAAGCCTATAGACAGATCTTGAAAAATGGACACTAACTCCACTATCTTTTATTAGTCCTTATTATTTCAATTAATAAAGTGACAAAACATACACTGTTCCCCCACTTCCCTAAGTTTAGAAAACAAAAACTAAATAACCCAAACTTTCCCTTCAAATCAAATACATATAAAAAATTTTAAATTTACCAGGTAAAAAGACAGGCTACTTAAAAAACAATTTACTTTCCCAGATTTTCATTTAAATAACATAGCACAAACTTCCTTTTAGGTCTAAGATACAGGTCAATTTTTATGGTACATTATGCTATATCTCTCATTAAAAATTTAAAGTTTCCTTAGAAAATGCATATGGATGGCATATAAATGTCTGTTTGGAACATTAGAACAATGAACCTGAAATGCCCTTGAGACTTAATACTTCCAGGGCTGGAGGAGGGGAACCTGCAGTTAAGCATTTCATGCAGAACAATGAATTACCTTTGAAATCAAATAAAGGTGTTTTTTTCTCCCACCTATCATCAATATCTGGTATAAGCAGTAGACTTTCTTGATCTGTTCAGCTGCTTAAATAGCTCAAGCATCCAATTTTTACCTTCATTTCAGTCTATTACTTCACAATCATCATGAATCTTATCATCAGAGGATGATTAAAAAATAAATAAATAAAGTAGAGCAAAAAATCAAGGAAAATTAATGTCTTTTAATTTAAATTTCCACTTGTGGTTCAGTTCCAAGTCATTTATCAAACAACAATAATCACTACTTATAGTATTCTTTATTGGAGTAATTGATTGAAAAGGATAAAATAAGACAGGTCTTATCTATGAAGGGATTGTCAATTAATATTACTGACAACAACATATAGCAGTAAATCCTAAATAAGCACTTGTTTATAGTGGTAAGAGACAAGACTTAAAATAAGAGTTTAAATTTTTTCATTCTAACAAATCTTGGTTAAGTTAACCCTTTGAACCTTAGATATCATCATACCTATCTCACAGGGCCTTTATGAGAAATGAGAAAATTTCTGCGAGAGCTTTTTGTTAACTGTAAGCATTATACAAAAGCATATTAAAGGACTTTACCAGCAGATAAAATCATTATGAGCAGGTCTTAAATTAGAAGGATTGCTACACATGGAAAAGTTAAGAAAGGCTTTTAGACATGAAGAATTATTAATAAGGATAGGTAGGTAGGCAGTTCGAGTGAGCTAAGAATACTTTCAAGGGAACAGTCAGAGAAAAATTAGGAAGGTAGTCTGTGGGAGAGCATAAATATCAAGTTAAAAGTTAGAAGTCACCAGCATAGCTTACCTTTCAACATGTCGAAGTCATCACGTTCTATTTCAGCCATCCATTTGGGTGGTGAGCTAGTAATAGGCTGTCAAAAAATAAGAATATATCCACTCAGTTCCAAGTGTGAAGAGATCATATCTTCCTTCTTCTAGGTAGCTTATCACATAGCATTCAGTTTGTGAAAATACTGGCAAATTATAATTTCTAAAACCCTGATTTCTCTAGATTCAGATACAGCCTATAAATAATCACATTACAAAATAATACTGCTCATCCTTAAAGTTGGTCTCAGAGAAATGATCTCGGAAGAATTAGGTGTGACTTATTGTCATTGTTTCATGCATAACAGGTTAGTATAGCAATTAAAGAAATTACCTGAGATTCAGTTCTGGTGAAAACCTCCAACTGAAATGTTTGAAACAATGATCAGTAAGTAACATTTTCTAGCAGAGGAGAAGATTCAAAGAATCAAGAATGAGAAAATTCTCAATTTGCAAGAACACTGTAATGGTCATCACTTGAAATTTCATTTTATGGAAGGTGTTTTAGAAAATTTTAGAATTTTAAGTTATTTTCTCATTTCTGAAAGTGAACTTACAAAATTTGAAGAGTCACTATTTAGAATAGCTTTAGGTAACAGTTTTCAACCCTATGATGTAACAACAACAACAAATACAAATGACCTGGCCATACCCTAGATGCAAGGATTAGAATATCAGAGGTGGGGGAAGGGTCCTTTGGAGAGGACAGAGCAAGGAACATTACATATGTACTTTTTAAAGGCTCCATAGCTACATATTGATGATTCTGTTGTATAAGTAGGAGTACAGTTGAGAAATATTACTTCAGTTTTGAAACCCCCTCCCCTTTTTAGTATATTTCATTGGTATATTTAGTATATTTAGTATATTTCAGAGAGAAAGGGAGAGGAAAAGAGATGGAAACATCAAAGATGAGAGAAAATCAATGATCGGCTGCCTCCTGCATGCCCTACACTGGGGATCAAGCCTGCAACCCGGGCATGTGCCCTTGACTGGAATCAAACCCAGAACCCTTCAGTCCACAGGCTCTATCCATCGAGCCAAACCAGCTAGGGCAAGCCCTTTTCTTTTTTTAAAAAGTGATATTTACTTAGCACTATGCAACAAGCAAAACACTTTACATGCATTATGTCATTTAATTCCAAATCAACCCTATGAAGTAAGTATTATTATCCTCATTTTACAAATGTACAGGAAGATTATAAATCACTTGCCTCAGATCACCCAGCTAGTGGACCCGGGACTCAAAATCCATGCAGTATGAGTTCAGAAACCACTACTCTATACCACTTTCCCTAGAAGCCTATTATAAGTCAAATTCACCATTTCTGGAAACAGATTATACAGGGAGATCTTAACCTGGGATCCTGGGATGACCTTGGTTCCCTAGAAACAAAACTCAATAGGTATGTCCATACTTCTAGGGAAAATATATAGATTCTTAATCAGATTTTCAAAAAATACCATACTGCAATAAAAGTTATTTAAAAATCACTCATTTATATTTATGACTCAAAAGACTTAGTTGTTACCAGATACAATGACCTAAACTGAAAAGTCGGAATGAATGAGAATGTAAGAAAATTAAATCAGATACTTTCTACTCCATCCACGAGACAAAAGCAGATCTAGTAATAATAGCTACCGTGTATTGTTTATTATGTCCCAGGTACTTTGCAAAGTGTTTTAACTTGCATTATGGCATTAAGAATCCTAAGAGGTAGTTTCAAATGAGAAAAGTAAGGCTCAAAATTTTTAATTGCTGAGGCCACAGATAGTTAAGAAATAGATTCAGGCCCTGGCCAGTGTGGCTCAGTTGGTTGAGCATCATCTGCACCAAAAGGTCTCCAGTTCGATAACTGGTCAGGGCACATACCCAGGTTGTGGGTTTGATCCCTAGTTGGGGTATATGCAGGAGGCAACTGATAGATGTTTCTCTCTCCCTGTCTTTCAAAACCAATGGAAAATATCCTCTGGTGAGGATTAACAAAGCAAAACAAAAAAAAGCAAAATAAGAGTGTGGATGCCAGTAATCAGACTAATGGGTTCAAAGCCTGATTCTGGCACATATAGCCTATATCCTTGGGTAACCTACTTACTCTCTGTGTGCCTATATCCAGTTCTGTAAAATGCCTCATAGTTTTGTGAGGGTTAAGTAATATAGGTAGAGTGCTTAGAACAGTGCCTGGCACACGGTAAATAAGTGGTAGCTAATATTATAATCATCATATTCTCCTAGTTGTGAGAATATAGAAGAGAATGTGTACAGCATCTAGCACAATTCCTATTGCTCTGCAAATAGAAAAGTTGTGGCTTAATGGATTTCTTCCTTAGGTTTCTGATGAGAAACTGAGACATTTCAGAAATCCTCTAAGAAGGTATATACCGTATTTTTCGGACCATAAGACGCACTTTTTTCCCCCCAGAAGTGGGGGGGGAAAGTCCCTGCGTCTTATGGTCCAAATATAGCCTACACATATACTTAAAAAAAAAAAGTTTTTTTACTTGCCCAGCTCTGTGTGGTCTCTGTGTGCTTGCCCGGTTCTAAAATGGTTCTATATGCTGCTATTTACTTTACAGGGTTGATTGCATGTGTTTATGACTGTGATGTTGGGTCTTAATGCACATAAAATATTTTAGGACACTATTTGTTTCAGAATCTTTTTTTCTTCATTTCCCTTCTCTAAAAACTGGTGCGTCTCATGGTCCGGAGCGTCTTATGGTCCGAAAAATACGGTAAGTTAAGGTCATAATGCATCACATAAAAATAAATAAATAAATAAAAAAGCTTCGAGATCATAGTTTGGGGCCCTAGCTGGTTTGGCTCAATGGATAAAGCATCAATTGGCCTGCGGATTGAAGGGTCCCAGGTTCAATACCAGTTAAGGACACCTGCCTGTTTTCGGGCTCGATTCCCTGTAGGGGGCTGCAGGAGGCAGCCTATCAATGATTCTCTCCCATCATTGATGTTTCTATCTCTCTTTCCCTCTGCCTTCTCTGAAATCAATAAACTAATTTTTTTTATTTTTTTATTAAATCATAGTTTGGGCAAAAAGAATGCTGGCATTACAGTAATTATTTCAACTGCTTTTCGTTAAAAGCTTTCAAGCTAAGAAAAAAGGCTAATAGACAAAGGTCAAAATGCCAAAATAGAGCATTTGGACAGAGGAAGGCATTATCATCACTTAACATGATAATAATATAAACAGATTTCCAGGGTTGTCGTTACAAAGTGATTTAAAGATTATGACATTATTTTTGGAAACAAAGAAACAAGAGGTATTTGAGCTGTTACCAAGGAGCAAACCATGGTATAAACTTCATTAGGTAGTTAAAATATTACTTACACTTTTGAAAGAAGCTGCAAATTCAGCAACACCTGGTACTAAAAAGAAAAGATACAACATTATTTATTCAATTTTAGTGTCCCAGACATAGAAGATTCAAAAAACAAAAAAAACACAGCCTGTCTTCAAAGAGCTACTGTCTGGAAGAGGAAAGAGAGAGTAAATCAATAACTGTAATACTGCTTAAGTTCTCCAAGACTCCCACCCCCATCATTACCACAAAAAAAAAAAAAAGAGAAAGAAAGAAAGAAATCTAAATCAGACTGAGGGTGAGGGTGCAGGAAAAGCTTCCTCAATTAAACTTTGAAGGATTAGGAGTTAGCTAAGTGGGAGGGTGGCAAGACACAATATCTCTTATCAGATAAAAATTTCAATTTCCTGTGTAGGTACGCTGTTCTGCCAACCCAATTGTTTATTTAAATGTCTCATAGGAAGAGTCACATAAAAAACCAGATATGTAAAAATAAAATGTTCAATCTCACTTAGAGAAATACAAATTAAAAATAAAGATCAGTAACATTCAATATCAGCTAGCATGTGAGTAAATGGGCACTCTCATACACAGTCATCCTTCCTATGTGCACAAAGCTACTTGTGCAAGGATATTCATTATCATTAAATTATTTGTAATATCAAAAGTTGGATATAATTTAGGTTTCCAAATAGGGTTGAAAACATAAACTAGAGTATATTTATACAATGCAATATTTTATAACAATTAAGTAACTTTAAACCTACTAACATGGAAGGATCCATTAATACACTACTACTACTAGCTGGAATAAGTTAAGCTGCAGACCATGTACATATGACCCCACGTTATACCCTCCTCAAAAAATACACACACAAAAAAAACCCTCTATATACTTAAAAATATATATTTATTTGCTTATTTAAATAAGTATAAAAAAGGTCAAAAGGATTGTATCAAACTACTATTTGTGATTTTTTTAAGTTATCAAAGGAGGTGAGGAAATACATTAAGTATCTATATATATATTGTCTGAACTTATTACAGATATTTTTAAATGCTTATTTTTTAAAGGCTCCCCATCATTTCCTAAGTTACAGTGTGTCCTGAAAAAAGTAAACAGCTATTCTGAACACTGGACCACAGAATTCATTCTCTTACCTTTGAAGTAAAATTAAAATTTTAACTATTACTGTTAAATGATACCTCCTTAAAAATATCCTTCAATGTAGCACTGGTTCTCCTGCATTGATTCTGATATAAAGAAACCAAAAACTTACATTGTTCTGGCCAAAGATCTGGTGAGGCACGATCAAGTTTTTCAAAACTTAATAAAGATGCTTCCAGATCTGTACCTAGAACAAAATACCCAGATGAGCCAAGAAGACACAAAACATGTTTGTTTACATTTTAAAACATTTCAGTCTTAAAGAACATAACATACTAGGTAGGGGTGTTGAACTCAATCAGAGAAGGGGCCAAAATCTAAAATCCAGCCTAAATCGCGGGCCGAATGGTTTACTGAACAGTCATAAACTGTCATTGTGATGGAAACGCAGCGGAGTGCAGTGATGACAGCCCGGTGCGGGCCACATTGCAAGGCCTGGCGGGATGGATTTGGCCCGCGGGCCTTGTGTTTGACACATGTGTACTAGAACATTCACCTGGAAGTCTAGATACTGAGTTCTATAACTGCAATTAAATGTTGTAAAAATGAATCATTTTCCCTCACTTTTCTGACATCTAATGTTTTAGTGGGGTGTCAGAAAAAATGAGTATCAGCAAGCCCACCTGCACCTTCACTCATACTCTGACTTTCCTCCAGTTACAAGTGTCCCTGCTCTCAAGACAAACTCCTCTGCTAGGGTTCTGAATTCCATCTTCTCTTGCTCTGTCAAAGATATCATGAGTAATAATATCTTTCTTGCACAATCAGTTTCTACCATCTCTACTGCTTCATACTCAACAGCAAGCAAGCCTGCCCTAGAATTTCCCTTCTTTGATAAAGCTCTTCACTCCTCCTCTCAAAAGTTCTTGAGTTGTCTGTCTTGCTGTCTCTATTCTCTCCTTAACCCATGATAATCAGGCGCCTGTCCCTATATGCACGGAAACTGTTGTTGTCAAGGTTATCTTTGACCTCTGTTGCTAAATCCAGGGGTCACTTCTCAGTTCTCTTCTTTGTGACCTCCTTGCAGCTTTCACACACTGACCACTCTCCTTGAAACACTTGACCTCCAGCTTCTATGCTATACCACTATGCTGGTTCTTCTCCTTCCTTGCTGACCCCTTTTCCTCAGTCTTCTCTCTCACTGAGGCCCCATCCTAAACTGGCTTCACTCTCCACACCTAAAATCTCATGAGAAGATCTCATCTAGTCCAATAGCTTTTACCGTGCCAAAGACTCCATATTTATATTTCCAGTCCCAGTCTTTCCCTGAACTTCAGTTATGTATCTAACTAATATTTGATATCTCTCTCCATTGACACATGTGAAAAATCCCTTAATTCTAATAAGTTCAAAACTGTAAATAGCACTCAAGAAATATCACTACCACAAAACCCAGTTCTCAAAAACACAGATGCCATCCATTCTTTATGCCTCTCTTTCCTTAGCCCTTTTATAACCAACCATTAGTAAATCTACTAGTTACTATCTCCAAAATATCGATACACCCGAAAACCAAATTAATTAACCAAGAAACCATGATTTCTCTCCCGAACAACTTCAATACCCTCTTAACAGATGTCCCTTTTCCCATTCTTAACTTCTCCTTCCTACCCCCAAATCTATTCTCCACAAAGCAGCCAGAACTAATTTTTTAAAAGTCAATTAGTTCATGGCACTCTTCAACTTAAAGAAAGTTGAAAACCACACTTGTGGGCATAACTCAGCATCTGCTGTGAGGTTTACTCTCATATATTAAGTAATTAGATGGCCTTACTTGATTTCAGCTTTCTCCTTTTCAAAAAAAGTCCCAGCAAATTTAGCATTAAAAAGACAAATGAGGTCCTAACTGGGTATCTCAGTTCGTTAGAGTAATGTCCAGAGATGCCAAGGTTTCAATCTCCAGCCAGGGAACGTATAAGATTCAACAAATGAATACATAAATAAGTGGAACAACAAATCAATGTTTTTCTCTCTCTCACTCTCACTTTTTTCCATCCTGCCCTCTCTGAAATCACTCAAATAAAAAAAGAAAAATGAGTAAATGACCTAATCTTTTTCAAATCAACATTATTTGAATTAAATTTTAAAGACAAGAACAGATAGAACATTAAAAATAGAAGTGAAAGAGCTAGGCAATGGGATATTTTAGGATTATATGCTTATTTAGAAACTGAATTTAAGTTCAAAGTGCTCCACTTGATTTTGTCAGATTAAAAAAAAAAGATTAAAAAATAATAAAAAATAAAAAATAAAATAAAATAAAAAGATTAGGTGGAGAAGTGAAACTTTGTAAAAGATGAAACTGAAAACTTTTACAAATAAGAGTGCAAAGAGTAGCAATGGAGATGGCTAGAAGATCAAAGGAAGAAATACATAATGTTTCCAATACTCTTCCTGGTTAAAGAAAGGTGGGGGGGGAAGGGAAATGAGAGAAGACTGGGCAAAATCAAATACAAGGAATACAGCTCAAAAACCCCCAAAACTTAGAAATCTAAAAAATAACCTCATAATAAACTAAAATTTTAACAGAAATTACTTCTTCTATCACTTGGCTTTTTTAAAAACTGTGGTAAAATATACATAATGAAATTTACCATTTTAACCATTTGTAAGTGTACAGTTCAGTGGCATTAAGTACATTCACAAAGTTGTGCAACCATTATCACAATCCATCTCCAGAACTTTTTCACCTTCTCAAACTGAAACTTACTGTCCATTCCTGTTCGCTTGGATAACTATTTAAATGTCACCCCCACTCATTTCTTTTCCTGGCAAGAGAAGAACATTTTACCCAGAGGGTACCCAGGCAAGGGAAGGAATCTGTTGACTCTGAACCCATAATTTTTTTTCTTTTTTAAAAAATATATATATTTTTTTACTGATTTCAGAGAGGAAGGGAGAGATAGAAACATCAATGATGAGAATCATTGACTGCCTCTTGCATGTCCCACACTGGGGATCCAGCCCACAACCCAGGCATATGCCCTGACCAGGAATCGAACCGTGACCTCTCGGTTCATAGGTGGATGCTCAACCACTTAGCCACCCTGGCCGCGATGCACACCCATAATTTCTTACACAGTTTACCAGCACTCAAAAACTTAAGTCTCAGTTTAACTTGAAACTTCAGCCAAAGTAACATTCTTTCAACTACGAACAAGACAGAGCTAGAATGTATAGTCCTGTGTGAAAGCGGCAAAGTGAACAGAATAACTTTGCTGACAGTGAAGGCACTGAGATAGTGAGCGATGGTGAAGAGGGGCGTATCCGGATGCTATGCTCTGGGAAAGCCTCTCTGGGAGGTGACATCTGAAATAAGAGCTGAAACTGCAAGAATTTACGTGTCTGGTTAATCTTTTCCTCTCCCAAAGCGCCTAGCATTATGCCCTACACGTGTAGTCTGTATAGAGCTCTTGGCCTCAATTTCCTCATTCCTGAGATGAACTGCCAAGATTCTTTCCAAACACAAAATGTGTTGGTTTGAGGAGGGGTCCTCTACCTATCCGTGAAATGGACGTGGGCAGAAGCAAAAATTGCGTGCAGAGATGACTGCAAGCCCCTAGCTCTCCAAAGCAGGACCGAGCGCAAAAGCACAAGGGCATACCAACATAACCCAGCTGCTGAGATGGCTTGCACCTTAAACAATATACAAGGAGACATCGTCCGCTCAGCCTGAGGAAACATACAGCGGAAGCGAGAGAGGCTGCTGAGTTGTGTACAAAGCTATACTAAAAAGCTTTTTCTCCTTTTCCTGGGGACTCGCTGGGCGAGGGGCCGGGCAGGTGCCCCGCTCCTCCAGCTGCCAGGTCCATGGTACCAGTCTGGGGAGAAAGAGGATGAGGCCAGCCACCAATCCCAGCCACGGTGGCGAGAACAGTTCCTGGCGATCAAAGATGAGAGATCCAGCCCTTGCCTGGGGCGGCCCAGAAGAAAGCTACAACGAGGCACCCCATTTCCCCCAGCTGTATCTCCTCCGCCGCCCTCAGTGAAGCTGAGGCTGAAGGAGCGGCGGGGGCCCGGGATGGGTCTCTCTCTCTCGCGGGTGCCCCCTCCACCCGTCGGGTACCCGGCGGGGAAACTGAGCTCCTCCGGAGCCCCTGTAAAGAATCGGTGCGCTGAAAACGCACCCGCATCCCAAGGAAGAGAAGCGGAAGGGGGAAAGAGAAAGGAGCCCGGGTTCGACCGGCAGACGGCGAGCGGAAGTTGCTGGGGGAGCGAGCAGGCGGAGGATCTCTAAAGCCGGCTCTTACCCTCTGTGGGAGACGCCATCTTCCAACCCATGTCACGTGACGCGGCCAACCGTCGGCGGGAAAGCTGGGACCCACAAGCCACGCCCCCCGAGGAGAAACCCTATCCCCCGCTCCCAGGCCCCACCCCCTGGCCCCATATAGGGAAATATTTGCCTAACCCCGCCCCTACTGGCCACGCCCCCTCGCTCCCTGGAGGGGGTGGGGCACCTGCAAATTCTAGGAAGGCTTTATTTACTTCCTCCGCGAGGGGGCGGGGCCGCGGCAGTCCCTGTGGCCAATCAGGGCTCCCTGTGAAGGGGCGTCTTCCCGGCGTGCAGAAGGTAAGAGCACCCCAGTGAGGGGCGTCTCCCCGACCTCTGCCAACAGGATTGGCTGAAGTGGGAGAGGGGAGAGAGCGCTTTCACTTCTGACCAATCGCCTGTGCCCAAAGCCGGACATGGGGGGTGGAGTCAGGAGTTGGGGCGTGTGATTGGCCGAGGAGAATGGTCCTCTCCACCAATGAAGAGGCGCGGCAGGATGAAGGGCGAAGTCTGGCAGCTGCAGGTCTGCTAGGGGAGGCACGGGGAGTAGAGGCTCCGGGAACCATGGCGGCTGTAGTGGCGGCGGCGGCTGTGCGGGCTCGGATCCTGCAGGCGAGTGAGGGTGGGCGGACCGCGGGTCGTGAAGCTAGGAGTTGGGTCATTTCCGTCCGCTCCCTGAGTCAGCCCCGTCCTGGCCGACCCTGCTGTTCCCACAAGACCTGTCCGACCCTGTCCCCCTACCCCCGCACTACGGGTCCGTCCTGGTAGGATCCAGCCCCAGACGATCGCTCCTGCCCCTCCCACTCTTGCACGTTTGAGCCTCCCCTGGTGCGGCTCTGGCCCGCTCTCCTCCTCCAGCCGTGCCCCATTGCTGCTGTCACACTCTCTTGCACTCACCTCTCACATTCGTTCCGCTTCACCTCTGTACCTGCCACCTCGCTCCCAGGAAACTCCCCTCTGGTCACCTTTTTTTAAAAAGCATTTTCACCTGCCTGGAGCGTCCAGATTGTTTCCTTCCCCCACCCTGCTTCCCTGTCTACAATCCGAGCTCCAGGGGGTGGGAGGAGGAGGCACTGAGGGGCGAGGGTCAGTGGGTGAACTTTGAATCTGCTTCTGAAGTGTACACCTTACTAGGTTTCCCCCCAAAGCAGCCATTTGCTGTTTTCCCCAGCTGTGGCCATTTGCTTTTCCATAGCCCTGGGCCGTCCCCTTGCTTGCCAAGACTTTGTTAAAAACTATTCAGCAGAGTTACAGTGTTCCTATTGGCGGTAAATAAGAACACATTTATGCTACTGTTTGTCCCAAGCACGTGCAAAGGACTAAACATCTCTGAAACAGGTGAGGGAAAACGGGAGCTAAGGAACACTCGAAGTGTAAGTTCCAAGTTCCTGCTCCTAAGTCAGTTTTTAGGGGCCCAGTGCACCCTCAGCATTGCCCATGTAGTGGGACTGGGGTTTGGGGGGGAAGGGTAGGAGGGACGTGGTCCTAGGAAGCCAGCCTAGAGCTACAGGAACTCATGCCTGAGGCCTGTGACCTCCAACTCTCTTCATAGCCTTTCCCTTCTTGTTCATAGCTTAGCAAGGGCTTAGAATATGAGGCAAGATTTACTGCAGACAACTTTGCCCCCTCTCTTACTCATCACCTCCAGTCTGGGGATTTGTTCCTTTATATTACTGGCCTTTTACATAATATTGGTATTTACCACTTTTTAGTGAATCCTACTGCAGAAACTTAATCATTTTTAAGATGCTTAGCAGAGTCAGCAAAGGTTTACGTTTCAGTATGCTATTTAATGGGAAATTGTGGAGAATGGATTGGGAGGGTTTGTCAGATGACCTAGCTTCACTTGTATATTTTTACTGTGATCCAAGTGTTGTTGTTTTTTGTTTTTTTGTGTGTTTTTTTCTAGTATCCTTTTTCAGTAGTAGGAAGGGGAAATTTCCATCCTGTGTTTTCCAGTTCTCCTTGAAATCTTTTATGAAATTTACTTTTTTCCTTTGCCTCCTTCTCCTCCCTGCAATCACAATGAATCATTAAGAAGAGACTCTTAGCCCTAAACAGCTGCTCAGTGATTAGAGCTTCAGCCCTGGGACTGAAGGGTTTCGAGTTCGATTCCCCGTAAAGGGCACAACCAATCGATGTGTCTCTCTCGTCATTGTTTCTCTCTCTCTCTCTCTCTCTCTCTCTCTCTCTCTCTCTCTCTCTCTCTCTCTCTCTTTCTCTTTCCCCCTCCTCCCTCCTTTCCATTTTCTCTAGAAATCAATGGAAAAAATGTCCATGGGTGAGGATTTAAAAAAAAAATAGAGAAAGATTCTTAACAGGGTACTGTAAGGTCCTAGCTGAGAGGTTAGCGACGCAGAAGCAAGACACGGAACCCAGGCGATTAAAGGGGAGGAGGTCTTGCCAAAATCGGTTTGGCTCAATGGATAGAGCGTCAGCTTGGGGACAGAAAGGTCCCGGGTTTGATTCTGGTCAAGGGCATGTACCTTGGTTGCGGGCATATCCCCAGTAGGGGGTATGCAAGAGGCAGCTGATCGATGACTCTCTCTCATCGATGTTTCTAACTCTCTATCTCTCTCCCTTCCTCTCTGTACAAAATCAATAAAATATATTTTTTTTTTAAAAAAGGGAGGAGGTTTTAATCTGCGCTCCCCTGGGCCAGGGAAGTTCGCACCAAAAGGCGGTATAGGTAGTACTTCTTTTATACAGCTGTTCAGGGAGAGGAGGGTGGAGGGCATGAGAGGTGTGGAATTCCTGCCTTGGGCCAGGGGTCTAGGAAGGCCCTAGGAAGGCGCCAGCTAGCCAGCTATCTTTGTCACCATCCACCTTGCAGATGCTTGTATCAGGCTCTGGGCTTCCCCCCAGCCTAGACCTAACAGGTA
This sequence comes from Pipistrellus kuhlii, assembly GCF_014108245.1. Taxonomy (NCBI): domain Eukaryota; kingdom Metazoa; phylum Chordata; class Mammalia; order Chiroptera; family Vespertilionidae; genus Pipistrellus; species Pipistrellus kuhlii. The sequence goes on from NW_023425404.1 coordinate 12,443,357, forward strand.
GTATATTTTGTCTTTTGCATCAAGGTGAGGAACCTCCCTCCCCATGTACTTTATTTTGGAAATACATTATTTCCTTATTCATTTGTAGAAACTTCTGCGTTTAGAACAGAAATAGTAGTCCTTAGCTAACTAGTATTTACTGTAACATGAAACTTTGATAAAGAGCAGCCTAGATTCCGGCAGTCATGAACATTAGAGGACTACAGCCCTAGCCAGTTTGGCTCAGTGGATAGAGCACTGGCCTGTGGACTTAAGGGTCCCAGGTTGATTCCAGTCAAGGGCATGTACCTCGGTTACAGGCTCCTCCCCAGCCAAGTCCTGTTTGGGGCTCATGCAAGAGGCAACCAGTCAATGTATTTCTCTCACATCTATATTTCTCTCTGTCTTTCCTGCTCTCTTCCACTCCAAAAATCAATGGAAAAATAGCCTCATGTGAGGATTAAAAAAAAATTAGAGGACTATTAAACTGACATGTAAAAGAGAGAGTTCATATTTTCAGTTATTTAAGTACATATTTTCTTAACATCTCTGTTATTGTTGTTAGTAAAATTTAGAACTTCTGCTTCTTGTGGTATTATGAATCCCATTCAGAAAACCAGTCTTAAAGACCTCAGTGATTTGCCTTAATGATGTGGTATAAAAAGCACAGCCTTAACTGGGTGTCTCAGTTGGTTGCGGATTTGATTCCAGTCAGGGCACAGTGCTAGGTTGTGGGTTCCATCCCCGGTCAGGGCCCATGCCAGAGGCAACTGATTGGTGTTTCTCTCCCTCATCCATGTTTTCCCTCTTTTTTTCAATTCATTCATCTCTCTATAAAAAGATCAATAAAAACATATCCTAAGGTGAGGATTTTTTAAAAAAAACACAAGCTTCACAATTATACTGAGATTCTATCCCAACTCCACCATTTCTAGTTTTTAAAAATTGGGGGGAAGGGGGAAGAGAATGTTTGTGAAGATTAATGAATATAACGAAGTAAGTTACCTGACACTTATGGCTAAAGTCATCCAAGGTTTCCCAACTAGTAACTAAATTCAGGACTTAAGTCTTGGCACATTTTCCTGTGTCAGGCACTCTCCCCAGGCTTTGGGAAAGGAGAGATAAATAAAATACTGAAAGCTTACCTGTTGTAATGCAACAATAGCTGCTAAATAATAGGAGTGCACAGAGTACTACAGGAACTTATGGAAAGAGTTCTTGAACCTGTGCAGTTCAAGAAAAGTTCCCAAAATGAGTTGGCTCTGGGCTTGAGACTTGCAAGACTAGCAGGCCTTTAGCCAAGGGGAGAAGGGAGTTCCTGGTAAAGCAAATATCAAGTAAAAAATAAACAAAGAACAAGAAATTTGGTGTGACTGGACTTAAGGTAGTTTCTTCAGCAACAGTGCTAATGATTGTTTCTCAGGAAATGAAGAAACTATAGGAGATCTAACCTGTCAAAAATTATGTAATTTTTTTTTTATGTGTGTAGGTGAGGTTTTTTTTTTATATATATATTATTGATTCTTTACAGAGAGGAAGGGAGAGGGATAGAGAGCCAGACATATCGATGAGAGAGAAACATTGATCAGCTGTCACCCGTACACCTCCCACTGGGGATGTGCCCTCAACCAGGGTACATGCCCTTGACCAGAATCAAACCCTGGACCTCTCAGTCTGCAGGCCAACTCTATCCACTGAGCCAAACTGGTTAGGGCTGTGTGTGTATGTGTGTGTGTGTGTTTTTTAATATATTGAGTTCAGAGAGGAAGGGAGAGGGAGAGAGAGACAGAAATATCAAGAATGAGAGAGAATCATCAATTGGCTGTCTCCCTCCCCCCTCCTTCCCCTCCTTCTCTCCTCTCCCCAACTGCTGGGGACCGAGCCATCAACCCAGGCATATGCCCCTGATCGGAGTCAATCCTTCAGTTCGCAGAGCAATGCTTTATCCACGGAGCTAAACCAGCCAGGGCTATGTGATTTATTACACCAAATGCAATGCCTTGTATGCCTTCTTCACAACAGGGAGGCTGTGTGCAAGAGAGAAAAAATAAAAGTAAGTCACCTAGAATGTTAAGGTTGGCTGACCCATGCATTTTCTGCCCTATAAGAGAGTATACATGAAACAAAATTAGTATCAAGTGTTTGCTTGGTGTATACTCATTCTTTCATTATGCAAAATATCATTGAGCGCTCATTCTATTCCAGAACAGTGCAAGGGGCAGAGGACACAATCTAGTGATCTAAGGGGAGAGAGACTTAATAATTAAGATATTATTCCATAATACGACATGAGAAATAAAGGAATTCAGGTGTTTTATGAACTCTACAATTAGGTACTTAGCCTAGACCTGAGATTAAGACTCAAAAACTTCTAAGTAGCCGGAACCTGTTTGGCTCAGTGGATAGAAGGTCAGCCTGCGGACTGAAAGGTCCCAGGTCCGATTCCGGTCAAGGGCATGTATCTTGGTTCTGGGCACATCCCCAGTGGGGGGTGTGCAAGAGGCAGCTGGTCGATGTTTCGCTCTCATCGATGTTTCTAACTCTCTGTCCCTCTCAATTCCTCTCTGTGTAAAATCAATAAAATATATTAAAAAACAAAACAAAAAACTTCTAAGTAATGCCCTGGCCAGTATGGCTCAGTTGGTTGGCTGTCATTCCATGCATGGAAAAGTTGCTGGCTCCACTCCTAATCAGGGCTCATGCAGGTTCAATCCCCGGTAGGGGGCATGCTGGAGACAGCCAATCGAGATTTCTTGCTCCCTCTCCCTGCCTCTCTCTCTCAAAATCAATAAAAACATTTGAAAAGAAAACTTCCAAGTCTGCTACTTCTCTCACTCTCAGAAGTTAACCTTGTTTCTTCTACTTCAGAGGAAACAGAAACCATTATGTGAAAACGTCCTACTCGCAAACCTAAAAACTGATCCAAAGTGATGGCTAAGTAGAAAAGAAAGTAAGAATGAGTCAAGCAAAGGGAATGAAGAAATTTCATGCAAGAAGCAACAGCCTGTGCAAGAACAAAGAGAGCTCAAAACATGTTTCAAATGGCAGGAACAGAGCACAGCGGAATCTATAAAACTAGAGAAGTAAAGATACTATGTAGAGACTTCTCAGCAACATCAAGATTAGTCTTATTCCCAAGGGCAGAGGGAAGCCATTGGAAGGTTTTAAACAAAAGGGTGATCTAACCAGATTTGTGTTTTACAAAGACCCTCTGGTTACGGGATGGGAACTAGGTTTACAAGATTTAAGATTGAAATCCAGGTTAGAGACGGTGATGGTATGGGTGATGGCAGGAAGGGCAAAGGAAAAGGGGTGTATTCAAAGATTTCTGGGAGAACAAATTGCCTGGACTTATTTTATTCACTGTGAAAAGAAGAGGAGGAGTTGGGATGACATTCAGGTTTCCGTTTGGGCAGCTAGGTGAATAGTAAGTAGTCCCATTCATTGCAAGGTGGACTATAGGAAGCAGAAAGGTTGGTGGGAAGAAGATGAATTCAGCTTTTTTCAACCTGTACCGAAATAAGTAGAGATACAGCAAAGACAGGTATGTGGATATTACCCGAAGAGGAAGATACTGGCTAGGAACTACAAATTTGGGCATCACCAGGATCTAAGTATTTAAGCCACAGAAGGTGATAAAATCACTCAAGGAGAGTATGCAGAATGAGAAGAAAAAATGGCCTAAGACCCAATGCACAGTGGCCAGGCAGAGGAGAATGAACTAGCAAAGAAGGCAGAGATATAGCCCAAGAGAAAGAAGAGATACCAGGGTGTCACAGAAGACAAGTGAAAGGGGTTCAGGAAGGAGGGTGTGACTACTATGGGTTATATAAAATTTCCTAGAGAACAAAGAAAGGCTGACAATTCCCTTATTACATAAAGTTTATTAAGGGAACTTATATCTGAGGCTCCTATGGGGTGCCTGGAAGAGGGTAAGGATATCCTGTGGCATGTGGCAGGCACTAAAGCAAGCATGTCAAATTTGCAGCCCACAATATTTTTGCAGCCCAGCCAATACAGCGGTATGTAAGTAACGTTTTAATAAAATTTTGTAACTTAATTTTTATAATATCCTGTATACATAATTATTAATAACCAACTACTATTATTACTGATTACTATAATCGTGTTGCATAACTTTCCCTTACGCACCTTACCTACAGTGCACCATTTCCACTAATACTAGCATCGAACATTTTAGCAGCCAATTGCCATGTCATTAGTCTTGCACTGATTTGTTTGGTGTGTGCAACAGGAAATATTTTGCTTTCGGAGAACAAGAAAAATAGATTTATTTGTGCAGTTATTCAGTGTTTGGTAAGTTAATGTTCAAGAAAAAAATATATTAATTTTTATCGAAATATTCTTTTATTATAATGATTACCAATTTATATCAGTCCTTTGTATTCAGCATGTCTCTATAGAAATAAACCTACATTTCTATGAAAATTGAAGTTTTTGTTTTTTTGCAGCTGATATAAACTTAAATCTTGTTTATTTGGCTCGTGTTAGCCTTTGAGTTTGACATGCTTGCACTAAAGGGTTCTACAGGACATTGCTGACTTTGAAGAGGCTGCTGATTAATGTTTTGATCTTACATCAATGTTTCTTTCTCTCCCTCTCCCTTCCTCTCTCTCGAAAAATCCATTAAAAAATATATTTTTTGTTTTGTTGTTAATCCTCACCCAAGGATATTTTTCCATTCATTTTTAGAGATAGTAGAAAGAAGGGGGAGAGACAGAGAAAAACATTGATCTGAGAGAGAGACACATTGATTGGTTGCCTTCCACATGAATCCCCACCAGGGCCAACTATCAAGCCTGCAACTGGTACATGCCCTTGACCGGAATCAAACCCAGAACCCTTCAGTCTGTAGGCTGATGCTCTACTGAACCAAACCTGCTAGGGCAATACAAGTATCGTACATATTTTTTAAAAGAGGCAGCAATAAAGGTGCATGGATTAGCCTTAGACTGGAGGACAGACTCTGTCTCCCAGTCACTTTGTTCTCACAGAGCTTGCTAGCTACCTTCTTCGTTATAAGAGGAGGAAGGAAAAAAGATAGGTATAATTGCAGGTCGGTTTTGTAGATTTGCTAGTAGGAAATTCTCATCTCATGGTTTCTGTTTCCTCTGAAATTTAGGAAAGCAAAGTCAGCTCCTGAGAGTAAGAAAGGAAGTAGCAGAGTTGGAAGTTTTAAGAGAATTGATAAGTTTTTAAATAGCAAGGAGTGAGAACAAGTAAGTATTTATAATAATAAAATAATAATGACATTTATTGAACACCAACTATTTTTCATATCTGTACAATCTTGATCACAGTAACTCTGTAAAGCAACAGGTACATGCCTTGATTGGAATCGAACCCAGGATCCTTCAGTCCGAGGGCTAACGCTCTTATCCACTGAGCCAAACGAGTTAGGGCAATACAAATATTTTTAAAGCAAGTAAACAAGCCTACCCTAATGTAACTTACAATCTTTTGGGTAACAAGTAATTAGGCAGTTACAACAGAGACAATTAAACCTGAGAGGGGAAATATTGGCTGCTATGGGAGTACAAAAAAAGGGACACCTAAACTAATCTGGAGTGGGGTAGTCTAGCCCAGTGCATCTTTCTTTTGTCCAATAGGTATTTATTGAACACCTACTATGTATCACATTAGTATTGGGAATATGTCTATAAATAAGACATGGTGTGCTCCAGAAAAGTGCTGGTGGTTAGAAATAGCTTTTGTGAGGAATAGAGGAAGAAGCAGAATAGGCATTTGGGTTTGTCTGCTGGTCCAAAGGATCTTTCTGGATTGGACAGTGCTACAGATGCACAAATTCTTACACTTCATGCAGCTCTAAACCTTTGGTTAACATCCTGACAAGATAATAGGTTACTATATTCCAGTCCCAGGTATTTCATATTGCTCACTTTGATTTGACTTTTAATATTTATTAAATCAACTTCTGTAACATATATGTATATTAACTATTTATTTAGAGCAAGCATGTCAAACTCAAAGGCTAATATGGGCTGAATAAACAAGGTTTAAGTTTATGTATGTGGACCCCCCAAAAATAAAGCTTTAATTGTCATAGAAATGTAGATTTTTAAACATTTCATAGAAATGTTTATTTTTATAGAGACATGCTGAATATAAAGGGCTGATATAAATTGGTAATCATTAAGATAAAATAATAGAACATTTTAATAAAAATTAATATTTTTTTGAACATTAACCTACCAGACACTGAATAACTGCACAAATTAATAAGCACAATATAAATAAACCTATTTTCTTGTTCTCCGAAAGCAAAATATTTCCTATTGCACACAACAAATAAGTTAGTACAAGACTAATGACATGGCAGTCAGCTACTAAAATACTTGCTGCTAGTATTAGTGGAGAGAAATGGTGCACCTACAATAAGGTGCATAAGGGAAATGAATGCAACACGATTATAGTAATAAGTCATTAGTGAATGTTGTAGTTCATTATTAATTATATATATAAAAGGCTAAGCTACCGGGTGATCTGGTCAGTACCTATGATGTGCACTGACCACCAGGGGCCAGACGCTCGATGCAGGAGCTGCTGAGCCACAGCAACTTTGCAGAGTGGCTTCTCCCACTCCAGGACTCCTCAGGGAATGTCTGGACTGCTGGTTTTGGCCCTATCTCCGAAGGCCAAGCCGAGGGACCCCACCTGCTGTAGGGATCCCACTCACTCCGCATATGCCCTTTGAGCCCCAGCACTGCTCCAGGTGCAACTGGCCAGGGAGGGACCACAGGAGGTTGGCTCCAGGGTGTGTCCAGCCCCTTTTGTCCAGTCCCAACCCGCCTAACACCTTCTAATTAATTTACTTGCAGTGTGCACTAATCCATGCACCGAACCTCTAGTTACATATACAGGATATTATAAAAATTAAATTATGAAATTTTATTTAAGTGTTTCTTATATACCATTATATTGGCTGGGTCGCAAAAATATTTGTTGTGGGCCGCAAGTTTGACATGCTTGATTTAGAGAATTATTTTATTGTAACTGATCCCCCTCCCAGTATTCTAATCATAATCTCTAAGGTACATGTGGCATTTTTAAAAATAGCTTTATTGAAATAAAGTTTATATAAACTGTATATATTTAAAGTGAATAATTTGATAAGTTTTAATATTTGTATACACCTATGAAAACATCACAATCAAGATAATGATTATATCCATATCCCCAAAAGTTACCCTTTACCCTCTACTCTCCACCTCCTACATCATCTTTAGGTAACCACTGATGTACTTTCTGACACTACAGACTAGTTTGAATTTTCTAGTTTTATATAAATGAGAAATCCAGTATGTACTCTTTTTTATGTATGACTTCTTTTACTCAATATAATTACTATAATTATTCATGTTGTTTCATCCTTTTTTATTGCTGTGTAATAGTCCAATATATGGATATATCACATTAGTTCCTCTACTCACCCATCCAATGGTAGACATTTGGTATATTTCTAAGTTTTGGGCTATTATAAATAAAGTTGCTCTGAACATTTGTGTTTAAGAATTTGTATGGGCATATTATATTTGATACTTGGTTATATACTGTCTTACATTCAACACCTATTGTGTTGGATACCATGCTAAGTGTTTTCATATTGTTTGATTTAGGGTGACTACATTTTCCAAGCCAAAAATTAGGAAAATATGGACTAATGAAAGAAAAATATTTTTAATTGGTTTTAGAGAGAGAAAGGGAAATAGAAAGAGACAGACATCGATGTGCAAAAGAAACATCAATTGGTTGCCTGCCACCAGGGATTGAACTCGCTACCTAGGTATGTGCCCAGGGACAATGCTTAACTGACTGAGCAACCTGGGTGGGCAAAAATCTTTTCTTAAAAATCAATACTGTCCAGAAATTGAGGACACAATCATTATAGCTTTTTGTTTTCTCAACTAGCTGTATCTCAGTCTCATGTCTTCTCAAATTTATATGACCCTTGAGAACAACAAACATCAAATCCTTTTTTTATATATCCATAATACTACCGTTTCCCTGAAAATAAGACAGTGTCTTATATTAATTTTTTCTCCCAAAGTTGCGCTAGGTCTTATTTTCAGGGGATGTCTTATCTTTCCATGCACTAGGTCTTATTTTCGGAGGATGTCTTATTTTCGGGGAAACATGGTAGTATAATATTAAACATATAGTAGCCATTTACTACATTTTTAGTAATTTCCTGCTCTCATTTATAAAAATAATTCTTTTAACCTCACAGGTTTCTTCCAAGGTGATCTCCACTTGGTATTCAGCATCCTCCTTCTCTTCTTCAGCGGTGAGTTTATTTGGCATGAAAAGTTGACTTCTGAGAAGGAATTCAGTATAATTTTTGGGTATTCCTCAAAATTTATCTTCTTTATATAACTGTGATCAGTGTATGTGAAACTTTCTGTCTTGGTTTTCTTTTTCTTTTTTTTAATATATTTAAAATATATTTAAATATATTTTTATTGATTTTTTACAAAGAGGAAGAGAGGGAATAAATAATTAGAAACATTGATGAGAGAGAATCATCAATTAGCTGCCTCTTGCACACCCACTACTGGGGATGTGCCCTCAACCAAGGCACATGCCCTTGACCGGAATTGAACCTGGGACCTTTCAGTCCGCAGACCAACGCTCTATCCACTGAGCCAAACCAGTTTCGGCATCTGTCTTGGTTTTCTTATTTAATATGTCTATTATGTTAAGATTTTAATGGCTGTGTTATATTCCTACATAATCTGAATTAACTCATATTTTCCCCATATAACATTTAGATTGCTTCAGTTTTTCAATATTGTTTTATAAGCATTTATTTACAGTTTGTTTTTACTTCTTTTAAGTTATTTCTCTTCTGAAATAAGATAACTGTGTTAAAAGATACAAACATTTTCATGGTTTCTAGAAGTTTAGTTGATCCTACCAGGTGATTTGTACTTCTTGACAACCTTTAGAGTTGTTTTTACAGACTTTGTGTCTGTCAGCGATATGTTATACCTAAAATCTAATAAATAGGACTGGTGCTCAAAATACTTTCTATATAAAGCATGCACACACTGTAGCACAGTCACTCTTCACCTATTTTGGTCCACAGACCCTTATGAAAATTTAACAAAAGTAAACATCTCAGAAGAAGAAAAAAATCATAGATTAATACATTTAAAAAATATTTTGATCATCACTCTAGCTGGTTTGGTTCAGTGGATAGAGGTCGGCCTGTGGACCAAAAGGTCCTGGGTTCAATTCCAGTCAAGAGTACTTACCTTGGTTGCAGGCTCCTCCCCAGCCCAGGCACCTCCCAGCCCTGGTCAGGGAGCATGCAGGAGGCAGCCAATTGATGTGTTTTTCTTACACCAATGTTCCTCTCAGTCTTTCCCTCTTCCACTCTCTCTAAATGATCAATGGAAAAATATCCTTGAGTGAGGATTAAAAATATACATATATTTTGATCATAAAGATAAGACATTATCATGCTAATGTAACAGAACATCAGCTGGACCAAAAAGTCACAATAGCTAATCTTTGTTAACACACAGTCTGCTCCTTTTTTAGTGTAAGCTTTACAGTGACATGTGTTTACTCAGGAAGTTCCACTGTGTGATTACTGGGGAATTTCCCATTTCCAGAGAGGTCCCAGTTTTCAGAAACTCTGCCACATCTTAACAAACACTATAAACAAGTTTATTGTGTATTGCTTTGCAAATGGCAACATTTCTAGAGAGCAGTAGATTCCTTATCAGGCCAAATTCCTTCCTCTTTGTGATAGTGAGAGAAAAGTAAAACAATTAACTAATATAGCATTTTGTGTGTGTTATTGTTGTTTTTCCAGCCAACTGTAAAACTCTTCATTGATGGGAAATTTGTTGAATCCAAAAGTGACAAATGGATCGACATCCACAACCCAGTAAGCAAAGCTGCTTAAACTGACTAGCCTCAAATTCTGGGAACATGGTGGGAAAGTGGGGACTTGGGTGTCTAGGGTGAAGCACATAGTGTTGCCTTTGTAGCCATGAAAAATGAAGAAGGTGAGGCAGGGGCAAAGGATGATGTGCTGCTTTTTCCCATCAGGCCACCAATGAGGTCATTGGTCGGGTCCCTCAGGCCACCAAGGCTGAAATGGATGCTGCTGTTGCCTCCTGCAAACGTTCTTTTCCCGCATGGGCAGACACTTCAGTATTAAGCCGTCAGCAGGTTCTGCTTCGCTATCAACAACTTATTAAAGAAAACTTGGTAAGAAATCTGAATGACACCGTTTTCCAAACTGTTGTCTACAGCAGACTTGTCACATCCTCAGAGGCCCTTTTAGCTGCACTCCCTCACTGTCCAGTCCAGAAAGACGTAGATCATGGTTCTCTTTCTCATATTATTTCTCCCAGTTTTGTCTTTCCTTTGCTACCTGAGAACTAAAAGGAGACACATCCTTACATTGGTTTCTATTTGTGTGTTTTCTCTCCAGAAAGAAATTGCCAGGTTAATCACTCTGGAACAAGGGAAGACCCTAGCCGATGCTGAAGGAGATGTGTTTCGAGGCCTTCGTAAGCAGGGTGTCCCTCATGGGGAGCTTCAGGGACATTTGGGAAAGGAGCAAAGGAAAATGGGAGGCAAAGATCCCTTAATGAGGGATTGCTTCTTCCTTTATGTTGATTTTGTTATCCCATGTTTTTTAATACTTGTGAAAATTTCACAGCAATCTATGAAATTGGCTTACTTCATTTTGTGTTTTACTTAACTGATCTTCCAGTAGATATGTACATTTCACTGTCTTTTTCCCATTTAGAGAATCTCATTTTGCACAAGCCCTTCTCTCATGGAAGGTCAAGTCAATGTTTGTTCCCTGTCATTGGCCTGAGCCACTCCCTGCCCTCGGGGCTTACCGGAGCATGACAAAGCCAAGTAGTGTACCATGTGGACAGCTGCTGGCCTGACTGCTTCTTCTCTGTTGCAGAGGTGGTTGAGCATGCCTGTAGCGTGACATCCCTCCTGCTGGGAGAGACCATGCCATCCATCACCAAAGACATGGACCTTTATTCCTACCGTCTGCCTCTGGGCGTGTGTGCAGGCATTGCTCCATTCAATTTTCCTGCCATGATCCCCCTTTGGATGTTTCCCATGGCCATGGTGTGTGGAAATACCTTCCTAATGAAACCATCAGAGCGAGTCCCTGGAGCAACTATGCTTCTTGCTAAGTTGCTCCAGGACTCTGGTGCCCCTGATGGAACACTGAACATCATCCATGGACAACATGAAGGTAACTGCCTTTCAGTACATGGCACTTAATCTGGCTTCCCAAATATCAAGGTGTTGAGTGGTGATGGGTGTTCTAGAATGAGGAACCTAGGGATGAAGGGATTTACTAAGTTACCTCCCTGTTTGAAGGTAATATTTGTTAACTATTTTGCTGCCTGTGTGCTAAGGTAACTAACTAACTAGGGAGTAGCAGTGCTTCTTGCCCTACAAAATACACTGGGACAAAGAAATGTGGATTAGCGCAAGACACAGATAAGATTAAAGAAAAAGTTTTCACTTTAATATTGAGATAATTTATGATGATTTTTAATTCAGAGACTCATTTTACAGACCTCAGAGAGACTAAAGAATTCTAATTCATATAAAATAGCTACTACTTAAAAAGTGCTTCTGTGTTTCAGGCACTGTTCCTAGTATCTTTCATAGATTATTTCATTTAATCTTTGTAAGGACACATTTAGATAGATGCCATTTTTCCATTTTACAGGTAAGAAAATTGAGGCATAATGAAATTAAGTAATTTGCCCAAAGTCACACTGCTAAAACCTATCAGAGCCAAGATGTATATATCCAGGAAGGCTGAACCTGGTTTTTACTTTTAAATATAGTCCTGTGGTGCATAACGATGTTTTGATCAACAACAGACTGCATATACAACAGTGGTCCAAAAAGATTATAGAGTTGAAAAATTCATATCACCTAGTGACATTGTAGTCATAGTAACATTGTAGTGCAATGCATTACTCACACGTTTGTGGTGATGCTGGTATAGAAAAATATAGCATATGCAATGATGTACAATACATATTACTTAATGATAATAAATGACTATATAACTGATTTGTGTACTTACTCTGCTATTCTCTGGTATTTTAGAGTGTATTCTTTCTATTTAAAAATTAAGTTTGCTGAAAAATAATATGTCGTATTATGCTGGCAGCAGCCTTATACATCTCACGTTTACTGCACCTGTTGATTGCATTATTTTCTCGTGTTTAATTTAATCTCATATTTTAATATAGAAGCATGCTGTACAGGTTTGTAGCCTATGAACAACAGGCTATACCATCTAGGTTTGTGTAAGTGCATGCTAGGATGTTTGCACAATGACAAAATTGCTTAATGATGAATTTCTCAGAATTTTTCTCCCGTAGTTAAGCAGCACATGAGTGCACTATGCTATATCGTCTCTCACATAAGGGCACAACAGTATCTGAGAGTTCTGTTATGTATAACAGTTGAAGAAATATTATATTCTTAAAGAACGGAAGTGTTGAGCATTGAAGGGCTGTTATTTTGGTGAATTTTATAAGAGTGTGTTTGAGCCCAAACTGGGGACAATGCCAAGAAGCAAGATCTCAGATGCTCTGAAGGGCTGTCATTTTCAAGAAAAAATAGGAGTTGTAGGTTTCAGAGTTAGAAGTGGAAATTCTGGAATAGCAAATGAGAAAAATAATGAAAGGGAAGATGCTAAATAACTTTATAGTTTAAAGAATTATGAGGACAAAGAAAGAGAGAACTTCAAAATGGAATATAGAATTAAAACACAAAAAGTATGAAAATTTCTCCCTCATAGCAGTGGGGAAAGAGGAAATTTGTTATGTTGAGAAACATACAGCCATTTGTTCCTTTATGGTGATTATTTATTTTCCTCTTAAAGCTGTGAACTTTATTTGTGATCATCCGGATATCAAAGCAATCAGCTTTGTGGGATCCAACCAGGCAGGAGAGTACATCTTCGAGAGAGGGTCAAAACATGGCAAGAGAGTTCAAGCCAATATGGTGACTTTTTATTCCTTTTTTCTTTCAAACTTTGTTATATGTATTAAGTTTACCTAGAAACAGCCCTGCAGCAGAGGGGCCCCTCTTCCCACTCTAACGCCAATGGTATGGAGGAAGAAACAGGGCCAGAACCAGATGTTTCCTTATTCCCATTTCATCCTGAATAGCTTTCCTTTAATGATGAATATTGTGATGAGGTTTATTCTAAGTGACTTTAATTACTTGATTGCATAGTTTTGCTGTTCTCTCACTAGTTCCTTGTCATACTAAATATATATATTTTATTGATTTCAGAGAAGAAGGGAGAGGGAGAGAGAGATAGAAGCATCAATGGTGAGAGAGAATCATAGATCAGCTGCCTCCTGCACACTCCTCACTGGAGATTGAGCCCACACTGAGCCCACACCGGCCCAGCAACTCTAATTACCTTTTATCTTATACAACAAATTTGGGTGCCCAGGGGCACATTTTTCCCTGGAAATGTTATTCATATTCTTTGGGCTTTAGTACCGTGTTTCCCTGAAAATAAGACATCCTCCGAAAATAAGACCTGCTTACAGGTTTCCTTCTGAGTGAAATATAAGGCATCCCCCCAAAAATAAGGCCCCCCCCAGGAGTCACAAGAAATTCACCAGGAAATTCAGGAATTGGATTGTTATGATGATGTTCCAGAAGATGATGACATGATTGTCATTGAATAAATGAGTAAATTCTTGATAGTGTAGGATTCACAGTTTGTCTGGTTTGTGTTGACAACTACCGTACTACCATACCGTATACAGGTAATAAATTTCCTTTATTTTCATTTAACAATAAATGTGTACCATATTCTCCTTCATGGAAAAATAAGACATCTCCTGAAAATAAGACCTAGCGCATCTTTGGGAGCAAAAATTAATATAAGACACTGTCTTATTTTCGGGGAAACAGGGTATCACCACGTCTCAGCTCCGTGGGCAATTTACTTATAACTCCTTAAGCCTGGTTTTGGCCCTGTTTCTTTCTTCATACCACGCTTTTCTAGCCCTTTTACCTTTTCCTTCTTTTAAGGCGTATCCTAACTACTACTAATGTCCAAATATCTTCTTCCCTAAGAGTTCAGACTATTTAAGGCTGAGAAGAGCCCCATAGCCCTATACGAGATGTGTGGTTTACTTGATTGCATAGTTTTGCTGTTCGCTCACTAGTTCCTTGTCAAATACTTAATACTAAATATAAAGTCCAATTGCTACTTTCTCACTTTTTGACTAATGTTGCATAAAGAATAGCCACTCGAGCACAGGTTTGGAAACTTCATAATACTTACTTATTTTCATGGCCAAGTGTATTTTGGCCAGTTTGATTTAAGTTCCTCCCAGTTCACAGTATACCGTGTGTAATGGAATAAAATTAAGTAGCTGGCATGGTATTTTCCATGTAATCAATTATAACTATATCTGAAAACATTTGGAAATGACCAGATGGTATCCTTCATAGAAATTCATGAGGCTTGTGTATCTAGAAGCAAGCCAGTCTGGGAACCTCTTTCCAGAACTTGTTTATTAGGAGAGGGCTGCTTCCTATTTTGCTTCATCTGGCTACTGGCATTCTTTTTTCTTTCTTTTTTTCTTTTTTTTAAAATATATTTTATTGATTTTTCACAGAGAGAAAGAGAGAGGGATAGAGAGTTAGAAACATCGATGAGAGAGAATCATCTATCAGCTGCCTCTTGCACACCCCCTACCGGGGATGTGCCCACAACTAAGGTACATGCCCTGGACCAGAATCGAACCCGGGACCTTTTAGTCCGCAGGCCTAAGCTCTATCCACTGAGCCAAACCGGTTTCGGCTGGCTACTGGCATTCTTACTGGCAGTTGTTTACTCTGCTATTCACGTAACTGGAAACCCCAGCAGACAACAAATTCTTTCCTTTCTAACAGGAAAGAGAAAGTAGTTCTCACTGGTTCCTGGATGCAGTGTTAGCCTATCAGTTTGACTTAAATGTGATGATTGGGATTCTTCTTCTTTTTTAAATCTAAATAAAGATGTATCAGCTTATCAACTGAAAAAAAAAGGGGGGGAAGGGTAATCTGGAGATTTGCCCAATGTTACCAAGACTTTAGCAGTATCAAAATAATGAATCTATCCTCAAAGCTGCAAAGGATAAATTCTCTAGTCCTTACCTTAAGTTTTCATTTGAAATCTCATATAGCTTTCGTATAGAAATCCTGAATAGCTTTCCTTTAATGATGAATATTGTGATTAGGTTTATTCTAAGTGACTTTAATTACCTTTTTAAAAAATATATATGTACAGGATATATAAATATATATATTTTATTGATCTCAGAGATTTATTATATGATTTTTAGCATAATTTTGTCAAGGAAGATTCATGTGCTTTCTGTATTTCCTTAGGGAGCCAAGAACCATGGGGTAGTCATGCCAGATGCCAATAAGGAAAATACACTTAACCAGCTGGTTGGGGCAGCATTTGGAGCTGCTGGTCAGCGCTGCATGGCTCTTTCAACAGCCATCCTTGTGGGAGAAGCTAAGAAGTGGCTGCCAGAGCTGGTGGAGCGTGCCAAAAACCTGAGAGTCAATGCAGGTAATCTGTTATCTGCCTCATTCTTTTAGACTTTGCATCTGTGGCACCGAGATCTTGGTTTAACATTGGCTTTGGCCAATGGGGGCAATCATATCCGTTTTTACCATTGCCTCTCTTCATACTGTACCTCTTTGGATTAATCTTTAGTTGGCAGTCATAAGTTATGTTAATGAAGACCTTTAACACTTCTGTGTTGTTTATAGGAGACCAGCCTGGAGCTGATCTTGGCCCTCTGATCACGCCTCAGGCCAAAGAGCGAGTCTGTAATCTGATTGATAGTGGAACAAAGGAGGGGGCCTCCATCCTTCTTGATGGTCGGAACATTAAAGTCAAAGGCTATGAAAATGGCAACTTTGTTGGACCAACCATCATCTCAAATGTCAAGGTAAGCAGCTCTGGATTATTTGTTTCCCATATATGGGAGCTGAAGGCACTTTAGAGGCTATGGAAGCTCATCCCTCTAACTTATAAATAAAGTACAATTAATGACTAGAGACTTCATTTCATGCCAGAATTATTCAGTTATTTTATCTAGAGTCTGAATAAATCTCCCTTCTCACTCCTAATCTCTTTCAACTCTACCAGTAGTCAGCAAACTTTCCATAAAGGGCTGGATAGTAAATATTTTTGGCATTGCAGAGATATGCAATGTCTGTCACAACTACTCAACTCTTGACATATTAGTATGAAACAACCATTATCATTGTAAATCTGTGTTCTAGTAAAATTTTATTTATGGACAATGAAATTTTAATTTCAAATAATTTTATATGTCATAATTGGGTTTTTTCAACCATTTAAAAAATATAGAGCCATGGCTGATGTGGTAAGTGGTTAGAGCATCAGCCTGAGCACCAAAGGGTCATGGGTTCAATTCCCATTCCTGCAGGTACCTGGGCTGCAGGTCCATCCAAGATACATGCAGGAGGCAACCTATCAATGTGTCTCTCTCACATCAATGTTTCTCTTCCCCTCCACTCCCTTCCTTTCCACACTCTCTAAAAATGAATGGAAAAATATCCTTGGGTGAGGATTAATAATAACAACAAAAATTACTCTTAGCTTGTTGGCTGTACAAAAACAGGCAGCACGCCATATTTGGCCCAATGGCCATATTTTGTCAATCCCTATCTTATACTTGTTACTTATTTGTTTAGTGTTAAATTTTTTCCCATTCCTTCTTACTCCTACCTTATAGCTATTGCAGCTATATCAGCCACCAGTATTTATTGAGTACTTTGTGCCCTAAATTTAGCTGCATCTTTACCAGAAAGTGACAAAAGGAAGATAATTTTTATTATCAAATAAAAGTGTTTATTTATCAAAACTCTACATGTTTTTCAGCTAAAATTAATGCTAATTTGAGGTTAGGAGGCTTTTTTTGAAATACATATGTCCCCACCAATCCTACTATAATCCTGAATAATTAAGTTGAATGTAAGTGTAGTAAAATTATGAAATCTCTTGTCAAAGAACCATGGAAGAAAATATCCATTTATAAACAATAAACACAGCTGACTAACTACAGTGGTAAAGAATGTTTTTAATGTTTAATGTGACCTGATAAAAATATAAATGTGCAGACTCATTTGGGAAACAAAGGAATGAATGAGAATGGATTGTTTATGTTATAGAAAACTTCGTACAGGGTTTCTTTAAACAGAAAGAAATCTCCTATGGTATTTTAAATATATATTTGATTTACTTAAAAAATGAATGTTCATGTAAGTTTTCAGTAATATAATAATTGTATAAATAGTTTATACAAGTATAAAAGAGGAAGCTAGTGATGGGTCATGGGACCTAAAAATACAATGCTTAAAGGAAAGGATTGTAATTGTACTTAATAGGAATTTCAAGTTATTGATAAGATTGGTAGCTTGGAAGATGGAACACAGCAAGAAAGCACTTTAAAAAAAAATAAGTGCTTTAAAATGAAAAGTGACTACTAACATGAAAGCTGTCTGTGTAAACAGTGGGCTCTAAATTAACAAATAAGCATAAAATACTGACTTCTTTTCTGGATGCATCACTCCTGGCAGCCAAATATGACTTGTTACAAAGAGGAGATTTTTGGTCCAGTTCTTGTGGTTCTGGAGACAGATACTTTGGATGAAGCCATCAAGATTGTAAATGATAACCCATATGGAAATGGAACTGCCATCTTCACCACCAATGGAGCCACTGCTAGGAAATATTCCCACTTGGTGGATGTTGGACAGGTTTGTGAAAAGAATTTTTAGGAGATTCTTATAGCCACTTACTGTTTGCTGGGGAGATGGTAAACAGTGATCAGTTGCTACCGCTCTGATCTCCCACAATACCTCATTTTCTTCCTCAGGAATAAAAGTTCAGTGAGATGGATATAGGGTGGAAGGTGGATATTTAAACTTAGTGATTCTAATGCCACACATTTATGCTTCTAAATGGAGAGTTCCTTTGTTTGAGTCGTTTTCTTCATATCTGACGTGGATTTGTTCTGCTTTAGGTGGGTGTGAATGTCCCCATTCCAGTGCCTTTACCAATGTTCTCATTCACTGGCTCTCGGTCTTCCTTCAGGGGAGACACCAATTTCTATGGCAAACAGGTAACAAAATTTCTTTAAATGTCTTTTCCTCTAATAAACTTTTACATATTCAGGAACAAGGATTCTGCAAGGAAGGGTCTGCCAGCAGCTTCTGTGAGGTCATATTTTGTTCATCACTGCTTGTCATTTAGTCCCCTACAAAAGATTTGAAAGAGAACAAAGTTTTAGGGAAAAAGCATAAGAAAGTCCAAGCCTTTATACTTGTATATGCCCTTTCCTCTGCCTCCTCATTTTCTTCTAACTTAATCACCTGTCATGTCTTCATTTAAAGAATGGATTCCTCCAGAAAACCACTTGACCACCATCAGCCCTTTCCTCAGTGCTCATTTGAGTATGCCCTCATGTGCTCCCACCACTCCACATATTTCTTCCTGTAATGGTTATTGACTTACAAAAAATTTCATTGAGCACCTTCTTTGTACCAAGCACTATTCTAGGCACTATAAATACAGCACTGAAAAAAAACACGAAGAAAAAAAAAACAGATCTGGAACCAAATTGCCTAGGTTCAAACCCCAGCTTGGCCAGTTATTAACTGTGTGACCTTGGAGGATACCTTCTCTTTGCCTCAGGTTTCTTCATTTGTAAAATGAAAATAACAATACCTATATTTTATGAGGTTATGAGGATTAAGTTACCACTGTTATCACATTCTTCAGGAGGTGCATATTTCCTAAGGCAGAAACAGTCATGGCATATTCAAACAGGAGAAATGGGCTGGAGCACAGGGAGTGAATGAGTAAGACAGTGGGGTAAGAGATGAGGTTAGAGAGACAGGCAGGGACAAGTCCTGTAAGAATCCTTAAGCTACGTTAAGAAGCCCACATTACCCTTTAGTTATTTACTTATCTGCAGCACCTGGCACAAAGCAGGTGCCCAAACATATGTTGAACAAATGGGTTAGTGAAAGTTCTTTATAGTCCTACAGAAATTCAGCCATTCTGGAATATTTAATGATAAATTAAATTTTTTTCTATACAGATCTTTTTTTATAGGTTAATAAAAAAAATTAACAGTGGACTTACATAGCAGAATATAACAGTGTGGCTAACTGGCTAAGAAAAAATTTGATTATTTGGAGGCTTATTATATAGTTTGTGACAAAAATGACAGCTTTTATAAAACTAACCCAGTTTACCCAGTTTATACTATTAACAAAAATTTCTTAAGGAGGAAAAGACTAACCTCATAGAGTTTGAAGCCTAAAATCCTCAGGTAATTAAATTGCTAATTTGCATTTAAAAAAGTGTCATCCTATATATTAAAAGGGTAATATGCAAATTGACTCTAACAACAGAACTACCAGAATGACAGGTCGCTATGACGTGCACTGACCACCAAGGGGCAGACGCCCAATGCAGGAACTGCCCCCTGATGGTCAGTGCGCTCCCACAGGGGGAGCTCTGCTCAGCCACAAGCTGGATTGATGGCTGCAAGTGCAGCAGTAGTGGCAAGAGCCTCTCCCACCTCCTCAATAGCACTAAGGATGTCCAACTGATGGCTTAAGTCCGCTCCCTAGGGACAAGCCATCAGTCGGACATCCCCCAAGGACTCCCTGGCTGCCAGAGGGATGTCTGACTGCCAGCTTAAGCCCAATCACCCGGGGAGCAGGCCTAAGCCAGAAGATGGAAATCCCCCAACGGTTCCCAGACTACTAGAGGGCGCAGGCCGGGCTGAGGGAACCCCTGAGTACACAAATTTTTGTGCACTGGGCTTCTAGTCCTATATAATAAAAGCCCAGCTACCGAATGGCAGAACAACCGGAACAACCACAACCCATTGCCCCGGCCAGCCTGATCGGCCCCCATTAGGGTGAACTTACTGGACCCCACTAGTGCACAAATTTATGCACCAGACCTCAAATATATATATGTATATGTATATGTATATGTATATGTATATGTATATGTATATGTATATGTATATGTATATATATGCACCTAATATGCTAAGTGTCCAACTGATCGGTCGACCATTCAGTGGACCACTTGACCAGTTGCTGTGACATGCACTGACTACTGAGGGCAGACACTCCAACTGGTAGGTTAGCTTGCTGCTGGGGTCCAGCCGATTGGGACTGAGCGGGCCTGGCCAGACATCACCTGGAGCCAACCTCTTGCGGTCCCTCTCTGGCCTCTAAAATATTTCTTCTAATTAATTTCCTCTCAATATGCATGAATTTGTGCACCAGGCCTCTAGTTCTTACATAATAAAATAGAAACTTTAGTTGTATCTTATGTTGAAAGTATATAATAATCTCTCAAGTTGTTTTCAATATATTAACATGGCCCTGATTTCGTCAAGTAATTCTAGAAGAGTATTTTAATCAAACTAGTGTTTTTTTTCCAATAATATCTTTTTAGCTTTCTATTAATTTGGTCTTGGATTTCCCTAGTCTATTCTCTTTTGCTCAATCCTGTACTTACAAAATAAACCATGTAGATATAAAGACTTAAATATGCTGAACTTTTTTGCCTTACATGTTATTGATTATTTAGAAATGAATGTGTATATCAGACATTTTACTTTAGATTTATAAGATATTGTGGGTTTTACTGCTTCAGTATAGCTGTTCATCACTGACAGTTGTCAGAAATGCCTAATATAGATTTCATTCTTTCACTCCTTTCTCTTCTTCATGAGGAGAGATTTGAATGCCATTTAATTTTCCCCTCACACATTGCTGTGAGGTGAACATTATGTCACAGATAAGGCCCAAGGTTAAACAGCAGTCAACAAGGAGTAGAGGCAGAATTTGAGCCATGCCTTTAGACATCAAAGCACATGATATTCAGCTCTAGAAACAGAATGATCTACAAATTTAACAGATTACATTGGCCAGTTTCAGCATAATGATAACTAAGGTTTGAATGTTTACTATGTGCCAAGTATTATGCTAAATGTTTTAGAAAAATTTACATGAACAATATATTGGATTTTAGTTGTACCTATTCCTCAAGTAGGAGAGTGGGTAGTTCTTTGCAGCACCTCATTCAAACGTTGATTAAAAGAGGAATCATGAAATCTCCCCCAAATATATGCTAATTCTTTCTTTCTCTATTTCTTCTCTTGTTCTCTTTAGGGCATCCAATTCTACACTCAGCTAAAGACCATCACTTCTCAGTGGAAAGAAGAAGATGCTACTCTTTCCTCACCTGCTGTGGTCATGCCAACCATGGGCCGTTAGAATGAGTTGTTCCAGACTCAGTCCATCCTGAGTCCTCTCCCTTTATTCTTGACTACCTTCATTTGCCAACTTTGCTCAGATCAGGTCCCTGAGAATGGAATACCTTGTAACTAAAATCTTTCTCAGAGCCATTAGCCTCTGCACAATTGCTATAGGGAGACTCCTGGTGTAAATCTGAAGCCGGATTTTTACTTACTCTTCATACTTCTCTTTTTGAGGTAACTGTTGTTAACTGTGAAATTTATCTCGAACGAGAGCTTAGAGCTGTTTTCTAAAAATTATCATGACTTGAAGGGAAGATTAGTGTTTGTAAATAAGATCTTCCATAATTCACCCTTTGGTTGACCTTCAGACACAGCCCTACATAATTGCCAGTGGGGGATACCCCACTGCCAGGCTTTCCTGAGCCTCTCATCCCATACTACACAAGATATAGTCCATTTCTACTTATCCAACGGTTGTGACAATTGTTTGATTCTTTTTGCTGAATGCCACTTTGTTCTAGTGATTCTTGACCACTAAATTCTGTCATCACCTCTGTCCTGCTTCTTTCTCAAGGATACCTCAGTATGCATTGGATAAAGCGCCATTTTGTTGTGTGTGCCAAATGTTAAATTTTAGCGTTTGCTTCAACAATCATTAATTAACAATTCAGTTATTAACTCAAATGCCAATAGGTTTTTTGTCCATTTGTTTCTAGGCCCAGTTATCAAGGGGAGTTTGCCTTAAGCAAGTCTAGCCTGATTATATTTTTAAATAAAACAACCCTTAATATAGAACAACTGACTAGGATCTAAGACATTTTAAAGCTTTTCATAACATAAAGTAGTAAAAAAATAAATGCTTTGCCCTGCCTGATGCAGCTCAGTTTGTTGGAGCATTATCCTGTGCACCAAAAGGTGGTTGGTTTGATTTCCTGTTCAGGGCACATATCCAGATTGTGGGTTCAATTGCTGGTTGGGAAGTGTACAGGAGGTAGCAAAATGATGTTTCTTTCTCTCTTTTCCTTCTTCTCTCCCTCCCTCCCTTCCTCTCTCTCCCTCTCTTTCCCCCTTTCTTTTTTCAAAATCAATAAAACCATGTTTGAAATTTAAAAAATTCTTTGACAGATTCTTTTGCTATGGTTAATTCAACTTGTCTTTATGCTTTTTGTTTCTTTGATGTAGCTAAGCTTTAAGTCAAATAGATATTGATATGCTAATCAAAATAACTTCTGCTTTTTTGTTCTACATCCAATTAAATCCTGTCTTTCTGATGCAGTTTTCACCCAGTGAACTCAGATGACATAGGTCATTTATTTTTCTATTTCTCTTTAGTGATATGGATAATGCTGACCTACTCCATAGGAGTTACTCAGTGAATTAAGGATAGTGAAAAACCTTGAAAATGTTTGTGCACTCTACATAATTTAGGCTTATTACTACCACCTACTGATAGAATATCAAAATCTTCAGTCACTTAAGGCAGTGATTTTCAACCTTTTTCATTTCATGGTACACATAAACTAATTACTAAGAATTTATTATATTTTTTGCCAAGTTGACAAAAAATTGGTATAATTTGGATTTATTTTTTAAAAATAGTAATAGTAATTACCTACCCAAAAAAAAAAGGTGCATATACTGTAAATAAGGATTTTTTGGTACCCAGAACTAATCAGATGCAGCCTTATTATGCAACATGACCAATAAAGTGCAACCCTATTATATGACCTATATATTGATGGTTCAAGACAGAGCATTAGCCTTTGAGACAGCATGGAGGGACCTGGAGAGTATTATGCTAAGTGAAATAAGCCAATCAGAGAAAGACAAGTATCACATGATCTCACTCATTTAGAATCTAATGAATAAAATAAACTGATGAACAAATGGATCCAGGGACACAGAAGCATAGAACAGACTGTGAAATCTCAGAGGGAAGACAGGGAAGTGTGGGTGGGTGGGAAATGATCAACCAAAGAACTTGCACGCATATATGCATAATCCATGGATACAGACAATAGGGTGGTGAAGGCCTAGGACTTGGAAGTGGAGGTAAAGGCAAGCAGGCGTGCTAGAGGGATCAATTGGGAAATGGGGGAAATGGAACAAATGTAATACTTTCAACAATAAAGATTTAATTTTAAAAAAAGGGGGGAGCATTCACACCAAACGGCTATTTTGTGTTGGCTGTTGTCATTATTTGGCAATATAAGGGAAAAGAGGTCAGTGCTCCTGACTAGTCAGATTTTGCATATTTTAAAAATCCTTGCCGAAACCGGTTTGGCTCAGTGGTAGAGCATCAGTCTGCAGACTTAAAGGTCCCAGGTTCAATTCCGGTCAGGGGCATGTACATTGGTTGCGGGCACATCCCCGGTAGGGGGTGTGCAAGAGGCAGCTGGTCGATGTTTCTCTCTCGACGTTTCTAGCTCGCTCTCTCCCTTCCTCTCTGTAAAAAAATCAATAAAATATATATTTTTAAAAAATTCTTGTGGCACACTAGCTGAAAATCACTGACTTAAGGTGACTAGAATTTTAATAAAATACATTTATGACAGTACTGGGTCTTCCTGATTTATTTTGTTTTATTTAGATTTGCCTTCCTAAAGATGAGGCAGTAGAAATTTATAGAATGTCCCTTGTTTTATCTCTTATCATAGCTGGCAACTGGTAGTGACATTTAATCCAATCCAACAACTAGAGGCTGGATTAAATAAAAGATCATACTCTCTAAATTCCAAGTGGAATTAAATCACAGACTCCTAAATTTTCCTTACATTTAATGGAAATCACTTTAAAAAAAAAATACTAATCAGGAGGCAGCCCATCAATGATTCTCTCTCATCATTGATCTTTCTCTCCCTCTCTTCCTCTCTGAAGTCAATAAAAAAATATTTTTAAAAATACTAATCAGAATAATGAAAATGGAAGGTATAATTAAATTAGAAGATGTTTCAATATTATAAAAAAAAGAATTGTGTTCTAATTGGAATCAATTTATTTGGCTAGCTACTTGCTACTCAGAAGTTTCTTGTTTCTTATTAGAAAAAACAACTGTACAATTATGTTAATGCTAGTAGCAGCTAAAAGAGTATTTTGTTTTCTTTTCACTCTGATGTAGCCTCATTCTCTGATTCTACATTGTACTAATTATGAATAATGAATTACAAATAAAAAGCTCTTAAAAAGAAAATTTGGCTTTAAAAAAACGTGCCATACTTCCTTATAATGCCTCTGTCCCCCGGCCTGTGGTGACTTAGACTTCCCACCTCTGTCCAAAGCCAAGAGTTAAATGGTCCTTATGTTTTAATTCTTACATAAAAGAGAGTACATATTTTGGCTAGGCTGTGTATTTCAAAAGGCAATTATTAGGTTTTCAATACTAAGAGGCAAAAATATGCATTTGCATTAAGTATATTCCTTCCTTAGTGTAGATAATGTTATAAAAATGTCCACAATCTCATACTAGTATTAATACTCATTTTACTGATACCTGAAATAGTAGAGCTAACCAACTGTAACTTAGCAAAGAAGCTCATGGGGAAAGGTAACAGTTATATGTATTATTTGGTTAGATTACAGACTGCTTACCATGTCAGACTCGTGTGATCCTTTCTGAATATTGCGTATTTCCACTTCATGAGAAGAGTCTGAGATTGGTACTTGCTGGGTGATGAAGGTTTGATCTTGAAGCTGACTTTCACCCCTTAAATAACGACAAAGAGACCTGTCAACAACCAGGCACACATGGAATCTAGCTCAGAACAATAGAACCATTGTGATCAGGCTCACATTCATTGCTTTGTTAAGAGAGACTTTTTGCCCTAGCCAGATGACTCAGTTGTTGGGAGCATCATCCCATACACCAAAAGGTTGTGGATTTGATCCCTGTCAGGGCACAACCTATAATGTGGGTTCAATTCTAAGTCAGGGCAAGTAGAGGAGGCAATTGATTGACACTTTCTCTCACACTGATTCTCCCTTTCTCTCTAGAATCAATTAAAATATCATATCCTGGGGTGAGGATTTTTTTAAAAAGAGAAAGACCTTACCCACATTCCTCTGTTTGTCCACTGTCTGAAACAACATATTCTGGACCTGAAGATCTAGACATCTGACTGGATTTCCTGTGGTGGGTAAAAGTTAACAATGAGGCAGTGTCTCCTTGTGCCCTTATTTCAACTATACACGTGCTAAATTGCCCTAGCTCAGTAGTTGGCAAACCGCAGCTCGAGAGCCACATGCGGCTCTTTGGCTCCTTACGTGTGGCTTTTCCACAAAATAGCATGTGCAGCCATGCACGTACAGTACGATTGAAACTTTGTGGCCCATGCGCAGAAATCGGTTTTCGGCCTGGGCGAGTCTATTTTGAAGAAGTGGCATTGAACACTCAAGGGGCCAAAGAGCCACATGTGGCTCGTGAGCCGCGGCTTGCCGGCCACTGCCCTAGTTGGTTTGACTCAATGGATAGAGCATCTGCCTGTGGACTGAAAGGTTCAGGTTCGATTCTGACCAAGGGCACATGCCTGGGTTGTGGGCTCAATCCCTAGTAGGGGGTGTGCAGGAGGCAGCCGATCAATGATTCTCTCTCATCATTGATGTTTCTCCCTCTCCCTCTCTAAAATCAATAAAATATATTTTTTTAAAGTGCTAAATTAATGTTTCCATTGGATGGGCTTCTCATTTTCAAAAAAATGATCTTTTACACACACACATAGAGGCAATATAATGTTAAGGCAAGTTAGTACAGTCTCTTAAAATTGAGATATGTTGAATTTAAGAAATGGGAAGTGCCCGGGCCGGTTTGGCTCAGTGGCTAGAGCGTCAGGTCCCAGGTTTAATTCCGGTCAAGGGCATCTACCTTGGTTGTGGACACATCCCTAGTAGGGGGTGTGCAGGAGGCAGCTGATCGATGTTTCTTCTTCTCTCATCGATGTTTCTAACTCTCTATCCCTCTCCCTAGCTCTCTGTAAAAAAATCAATAAAATATATATATATATTTTTTAAAAAAACATAAAACATGGCCAGGAAAATTCCCTTCCTACAAAAAGAACCACAGAACACAGTATAAATGGAGAGACACAGTATAAAAATTTCTCTTATACTTTGGCAAGTGTGGTTTAAACACAGGAAGTAAACATGTCACTAAGTCAATATTTTATTATAATTTGAAAGCTTGTTACAAAAAAAGTATAGTAGGGTTTTTTTGCCAGCAGATAAAGACATATCTCACTCCTAAAACTTGCCCTCAACTAGGGCATAAACCCATTCAAAATCTGGCTATCCTCACTCTAGCTGGGTAGTTCAGTTGGTTAGCACATTTTCTTTGTCCCAATATGCCAAGGTTGTGGGTTCAATCCCTGATCAGGGCACGTACAAGAAGCAACAAATGAATGCATAAATAAGTGAAACAACAAATCAATGTTTCTCAAGTCAATTTAAAAAAATATATATTTTATTGATTTTTTACAGAGGAAGAGAAAGGGATAGAGAATTAGAAACATCTATGAGAGAGAAACATCGATCAGCTGCCTCTTGGGGATGTGCCCGCAGCCATGCCCTTGACCAGAATCAAACCTGTGACCTTTCAGTCCGCAGGCCGAACCTCTACCACTGAGCCAAACCAGTTTCAACTCGTCAATTTTTTTTAACCCATTCAAAATCTGGCTATCTTAAATAGTCTAATAATATATTTTCAATATTTTAGATACTACCAGTGCCTAAGTTATAGCCAGAGTTGTTGTTGATGCATTAGAGTACAGTTTATTGATTATAAATACCCCTTTGACTTAGTTCACTCACAAAGAAAAATACTGAACTATTGTGTTCACAATCATATACAATCTATTGTGAATTCCTAATTATTCTACTTGCTTTGGTAGACCTTTTATCACTTAATTCCTCCCTAACTTAGGTTACTCATTTAATCTCATCTTTATCTCAACATTTCACCATTCTATTCCTAAATTCTTTTTCTTTCATCTAACTCTGGCATGAGATTCCAATAGGCTTAGACATGGTTTTATTGTGGCCAGGTTCAAGTTCATTACTTTGGTGTGAAAGATTTCACTCAACTTCCTGTTTCTCCAGTGTTGAAAACAACACAATATGGAACTTGAAGTCTGGAACTTAGGCTATATTCCCTGGGAGAAGTCAACTCACAATAAGACAGACTTTCAGTACCAACAGATTGTCCCTCCACATCTTCAAAAGATTACCAGAGACACAAAGCCATTTCAAAGTCCTTTATCTTCCATTTAGTCAATACTTTATTTTTTTAATTATTTTTTTAAATATATTTTATTGATTTTTCACAGAGAGGAAGAGAGAGGGATAGGAAGTTAGAAACATCGATGAGAGAGAATCACCGATCAGCTGCCTCCTGCACACCCCCCACTGGGGATGTGCCCGCAACCAAGGTACATGCCCTTGCCCGGAATCGAACCCGGGACCTTTCAGTCCGCAGGCCGACGCTCTATCCACTGAGCCAAATCGGTCCCGGCTAGTCAATACTTTAAACTCCTCTCATTTGGTTGTACTCATCTTTGTTCCCCTGTTCATTAATTGTGGTTATTCCTCAATGTTCTAGCCTCAACCCTTTACTTTTCTACCTTCATCCACTTTGCTAAACTCAACAACCAATTTCATTTAATGCGCAAATCTCTCTCCCTAAACTATCATTTGTACTACAAACACTATTTACGCATGCCTTACGTATTTTTTTACTTCAATACTGCCATCATCTCTAATTTGACCCTGAAAATACTACTTTCTGTTTCTTCTGCCTAGAATGGGTTTTCTCCCTTTTTTCTTCCAATTTACTTTTTACTAGTAGAGGTCAGCTCAAGCTTTTACTTCCTCAGAAATATTCCTGACCTCAATTAGGTCAGATTCCCCTAATCAAGGCTCTCATACCACTCCTTTGACCCTATGTCATAGTTATACTTTTGAATATATTTATGTGATGATTTGAATAATGACTTTCTTTCCACATAAACCATGAACTCCTTGGTATTAAGAATGTCTTTTTTTGCTCACCATGACATCCTCAGTAAATAGCAGCCCTAAATATGTATTTGTTAAATGACTCGATAGATGGATTAAATAAAATTTAAATATTTCCCTCACATTGGTCTTTCAGATTTTTCATTTGACTTTAATACCACCATTCTTTTATTTCTTAATATAAAAGCAAACATTTATACTTTGTTGTCTTTATTCCTTTTGTCCTTTTATCCCTAAGCTGTTTCTCCTTCCCATGTCTCAGCTTCCTTTTTTCTGACTGCTCCCACTTTTGCCTAAACCCCTCACCACCACATGAGTAGTGCAGCAGCTTCTGCTGGACCCCACCGCTATTTCTGTCCTCCAAGCCATCGCATTGTCACTGTTAGGTTCCAGTTAGCTCTGAGAACAATAATCTGTGAGCCCTTCCAGTGAAAGTATGAGAGTATGACTTATTGCTCTTTGGATTCCTTTAAGATGGAGAAGAAAAATATGTTACACTGCTCTAGAATCTACACTAGCAAAAGTTCAGGCTTTTCTGCACGGTTTTTAAAAGCTCATCATAATTTAATCTAAAGATTAATCCTTATTTTTAATTACTAATTATTCTCTAGTATTACCACACTTCTTCAAGCTAGGCACTTTTTCCTCAATGTTCCCTAAATACCTGATACCCACTTCTGCCTTGGGCTTTTGCTTATGCTGTCTACTTTGCCCCTTGCCTGATGTGCCCTTCACCCTCTCTCTACTATCCCACTCTCTTACAAGGTACCCCACAGAGCCATACTTCCTGTCTTCCTGACTGAGGCCTTCTTTCCTGACTAGCCCATTGACATATTGTCTGAACTCCAATTGAACCTTTTTGTTCCATCTATTTTTATCCTTGTTATTTTTGGTTTTGTTTGATATCAAAGGAATGTCTCTTCTGTTGAATCCCCAGAGTACCTAACATACTTCCAAGCACATAATACCTCTCTCCCTTCCTCTCAAATCAGTAAGTAGTTGATTAATTTTTCTCACTTTATACTTCATTACCAGGGTTAGAGTCACTGATAAAACATAGTAGAGAGTGAAACAATTCATTAAGAAGAATTATTTTAGCCTGGCTGGTGTGGCTTCGTGGTTGAGCTTCGACCCATGAACCAGGAGATCAAGGTTCAATTACCCATCAAGGTACATGTCTGGGTTGTGGCTTTGATCCCTAGTAAAGGATGTGCAGGAGGCAGCAGATCGATGATTCTCACTCATTGTTGATGTTTTGTTTTGTTTTTTTATCTCTTCCTCTCTCTGAAATAAAATTTTAAAATATATTTTATTGATTTTTTTACAGAGAGAAAGAGAGAGGGATAGAGAGTTAGAAACATCAATGAGAGAATCATCATTGATCAGCTGCCTCTTGCACACCCCCCACTGGAGATGTGCCCGCAACCAAGGTACATGCCCTTGACCGGAATCAAACCTGGGACCTTTCAGTCTGCAGGCTGACGCTCTATCCACTGAACCAAACTAGTTTCGACTAAAATTATTTTTTTTAAATCAATTTAAAAAGAATTATTTTAAATATCTGTAGATTTTTATTTTCCGTTTTAGGTCTTTTCTTTGGTATTAGAGATTCTCTTGATTAATAATCAGCTTAAAAATCATTTAATTATCTTTTTAGACCAATAAAATCTTAACAGCTGTTATGCATCTCTACATTACTGCTCATTTAGCTGTGCAATATTATACCTTCTTAATAAGCATTATCTTAAACATCTAAAATTAATTTCTTTTCTACTCTCTTATTTATCTCTGAGAATTGTATAGCTAAGCAGTATGACCCTTTTATATTTTCTGATCTTTTCCTAATCCTTTCATTCTAAGAATAAGTTCATTATTCCTATATGGTTTCAAGGATTGATGACAACTTGGTATTTTACTACAGAAGGGATTTACCTAGGACCAACACCATTCATTTTTGCAAAGAGCAATCGTAAGACTTTTTCCTTCTGCTCCCAAGTCAATTCTCCAATATCCACATCTCCTTGAATATCTGTCCTGAAGAATATCAAAGGAAAAATATGGTCAAAGTAATCATCTCTTTTTTTGAAAAATACAATATATGTAAATATGAGAAAAGAAAATTTCTAAAATATGTAAATATGAGAAAAGAAAATACCTCTCTCCCTTCCTCTCAAATCAATAAAAAAATATTTTTTAAAAAGAAATAAAACTAAGTGCTCTATATGCAAAAAATGTCTCACATTATACAACATCAATACTCTATCTATATATTAGCCAACCTGGTTCATAGGTTGATGCTCAACCACTGAGCCATAGCATGTTAGTTTTCTTTAAAAGTATAGGTTTTGCCCAACCAGCACGTCTCAGTGGTTGAGCGTCAACCTATGAACCAGGAGGCCACAGTTAAATTTCAGGTCAGAGCAAAATACCCAGGTTTCAGGCTTTATCCTCAGTGTGGAGCATACAGGAGGAAGCTGATCAATTATTCTCATTATTGATGCCTCTCTCCATCCCTCTCTCCCTCCCTCTCTCTCTCTCCCTCCCTCCCTCTCTCTCTCTCTCTTTCTCTCTCTCTCTCTCTCTCTCTCTCTCTCTCTCTCTCTCTCTCTCCCTCCCTCCCTCCCTCCCTCCCTCCCTCCCTCCTTCCTTCTCTCTCTTTCTCCTTCCCTCCTTCCCTCTCCCTTCCTCTCTGAAATCAATAAAAAATATTTTTTTAAAGTTTAGGTTTTACTTTATTATCACCATATACTTCAACTGTCCTTTTCCAACCTGTCTCTTAAGCCTCTTAAAAATCATTTACTTATCTTTTACTTTCCTATTGCCTCTACCTGCCCTGCTGAGGGTTTATAGGGAGAAGAGTGCTCTAACGGATAGAAATGTTAAGGAAGCAATTAATAGGAAACTGAGGTTAAGGTGACAAGTTGCTCAATAGCAGAAATACCATACAGAAGGCAGAATAGGAAGAGTCCAGTTTCCTTAATAACAATGTGTAGAATCAGTTTATATACCTTCCTCTGAAAACTAACATACTACTTAATATATATATGTGTGTGTATATATATAGATATAGATATATATATATACACATATATATATACACAAAATTTTTAAAAATATATATTTTCATTGATTTCAGAGAGGAAGGGAGAGGAAGAGAGAGATTAATTAGAAACATTAATGATGAGAGGGAATCATTGATTGGATGCCTCCTGTACATTGGATCAAGCCCACAATCCAGGTATTTGCCCTTGACCGGAATCAAAACCAAGACCCTTCGGTCCGCAGGCCAATGCTCTATCCACTGAGCCAAACTGGCTGGGGCCATAGACAAAAAATTTTAAAAGAAACTGCCTTATGTTTGATAGGGGCTCAACTTGGTATTAAATAAATTAGAATTGTAGTGTATCTGTTGGTAAAAAAAAAAAAAAAAAAAAAAAAAGAGTGTTATTACACACTTCTGAATATAGAAAGAAGTTTAAAAAATCATACACTATAAGGACATTTTTGAAAAATAGTCTTATCTTTCAGAAGCTATTAACCATGTCCAACCTTTCCAGCAGCTAATTTAAAAAAGCATACAAATTAGCCAGGACCAGTTTGGCTCAATGGATAGAGCATCGGCTTGGGGACTGAAGGAGCCAGGTTCGATTCCGGTAAAGGGCATGTACCTTGGTTGCGGGCATATCCCCAGTAGGGGGTGTGCAAGAGGCAGCTGATTGATGACTCTTTCTCATCGATGTTTCTAACTCTCTGTCTCTCTCTCTTCCTCTCTGTATAAAATCAATAAAATATATTTTAAAAATAAATAAATAAAAATAAATAAAAATAAAAAAGCATACAAATTAATCCACTAAAGAATAATTTCAGGCAGAAAATACATTTGGAAGCACTCTTAGTAAAATGTTAAGTACATAGAGGTCTGGAATCCTTTTAAGTTTCTTGACTTAAGGTCTTTGAAGAATCTAATTTCGTTGGGATATAAAACCTAATTTTAACAATAATCTTTAAAAATGCATCATAACTTAATACGTGGTTTATAGGGGGAAGAGCGCTCCCACAGATAGAAATGCTACGTAAGCAGTTAATCGTAGTATATAGTCTACAACTGTCTCAAGCATTCTGCTGCCTTTATCATAGTAGCAGTACATATCAAGGAAACTTGTGGGGACTTTTGGTTAATACAATGATGGGGGCCCTACTGGGTGTCCTCTGATCCATGGGACAGTTCTGTAAAAGAAAGAATTGTTACAATGAATTGTTATATTGATTTTTTAAATTATATGTTTAGTTAGGTATTATTACCTATGAATTTCATCTCAGAATAGTAAAAGGAACATATATCTATATATATAAAAGCCTAAGTGAATGACCATTTGACCAGTTGCTATGACACACACTGACCACCAGGGGCAGATGCTCAACAGAGGAGCTGCCCCCTGGTGGTCAGTGTGCCCCCATAGCAGGAGTGCCGCTCAACGCTGGCAAGTGCAGTGGCGGTGGCACGAGCCTCTCCCACCTACATGTCAGTGCACTACTGAGCAGCAGGGCCAGGATGAGCAGGAGCTGCCTGCAGCTTTGTGCACTATTACATCCCTCAGGGGACATCAGACTGCCAGTTTTGACTTAATCCCCACAGGCCAGACTGTGAAACCAGTAGTCTGATATCCCTCAAGGGGTCCCAGATTGCAAAAGGACACAGGTCAGGCTGAGGGACCCCACTGGTGCACGAATCTGTGCACTGGGCCTCTATAAAATATTTATGAAAGTATGTTTATAAGAAATGTTTAACCTGAATCTAATTAAACCTCTGTAACTAGTTTATAGAAAACAAAATAAAGGAGCGTGTTAAAAGATGCTGCAATGGGATTCTATGGGAAAAAATAATCTAGTCCCTTTAATAGTTAATCTTATGAAGAAAAGAGGGCACTATTCCCCTGACCAGTTTGGCTCAGTGGATAGAGTGTCAGCTTGCAGACTGAAGGGTGTCAGGTTTGATTCTGGTTGTGGGCACATCCCCAGTAGGGAGTGTGCAGGAGGCTGCTGATTGATGTTTCTCTCTCATCGATGTTTCTGACTCTCTATCCCTCTCCCTTCCTCTCTCTGTAAAAAATCAATAGTGTGTGTGTGCATATATATACACATACATATATACATACATACATACATACATATATATATATAAATTTTTTAAAGAGGACACCACTAAGAATATTAGGCCCCACAAACTATGCCAAGCATAGAGGTTACAAAGATGAGTTGGTTCCTATCCTCAAGTACCTCACTAAGTAATCTACTCAATACTTAGATATTACCAAACTGAATTTTTCAGGGTTCTTATTTCTCTAAAGGGTACAAAAATAGCAGCAAAAAAAATAAAATATTAAAGTATTATTAGTACCATTTACTAGCCTCCATAAGATCCTGATCCACACTATTGGTGCTGTGCTCTCTGCCATCAAACGTTCGAATTTTAGGATATTCTGTTCTTCCTGCATATGCCTCTCGCATTTTTAAATTGAAAGCAGCTTGTGCCACCTGCTTATATTGTATCCTGTTAAATGCAATCTGCTGCTTCACTTGGTTTAGAGCATCCAAAAAGAACCTTTCCACTTCTGTTCTCTCATCTAGTATGTTCTTGGCCAATTTCTTCACTCTATTCATTTCCTTGTCCTTCTTTTGAAGAAGGTTCTGCAGCTTGAAAATTTCAATCTGATCACCTTGGTTATTTACCATTGCCTGTTGCTTCAGTTTTAGAACTTCAGTCTCAAACTCTCTAGTCAGACATTTCAGGGCATTCTCCAAGGTTAACACCTTCCTCTGAAGACTTTTGATTTGTGATCTCTGCTGGGTAAATTGCATAACCTTTTCCTTAACCAACAGATTGTCGATTTCCTAAAAACAGAAAGAGGTGAGAGATTTCTTTTTTCTTTTGTCAATTTCAGAACTTAAAAGCTCCTCTCTAATTTCCATTACTTTGTGAGATTTGAGTATGATGCCAAAAAATGCCGATTCCCCCCCACCCCCGGGAAGGCAGTAAGCTCAGTTGAAAATTCTCTGTCTCCCCTGGGGTTCAGCATAGCGATGTAGGTTCTGATCAATGAGATGCAAGTATAATAGAAATGTGTATAGGACTTTCAGAAAGACCACTAAAGGGAGGGACATATACTTTTCCTTCTTGTCCTTCTTCCTTCCTGCTCTTTTAGTAATGGTTAGAGATTCAGCAGCTGCTGCGGGCCATGAGGTGACTTTGAGGATGTAAGCCACATGCTGCAGAGCAGTTAAGGAACCTGGACTCTGTTGGCTTTCCAGCTCCGACTTCCTTTAGGTGAGAGAATAAACCCTTATGTGATGACTAGAGGCCTGGTGCACGAAATTTGTGCTGGGAGGAGGGGGAGGAGAGCATCCCTCAGCCTGACCTGACCTGCACACTCTCCAATCCAGGAGCCTTCAGGGAACGTCCTACTGACAGCTTAGGCCCACTCCCCATGGTTCTCTGCTCTCTGTGGGGCCTGCCTGCTCCACACCATGGAAATGGGCAAGCAGGCCCTCCTGAGTGCTGTCTGTGAGCTGCACTTGCCTGCTCATGGGTTGCCCTGGTGATGGCCAAGCAGGCCCTGCTGTCTGCTGTCAAGCTGTGCAGCCGCCCTCACCTCCCAGGGCCAGTGATGATCCTGGGAGCCTGCGGGCATGGCTTGGCGCCACAGCCCTCACCTCCACAGGTGGTAATGGTCCCGGGAGCTGTGGGCTTGCTGCCTGTGTATGCAAATTTACCCACCATCTTTGTTTGGCTTAATTTGCATAGTCCTGATTGGTTTGTGGGCATTGTGGAGATATGGTCAATTTGCATCTTTCTCTTTTATTAGTGTAGATGCCACTGTTGTCAGGGCTGTTACAGCTGAACCTGTTCCTAAGTGAATCAGAGACTAACTCTAAGCAAAGCAAAATGAGTATTCTCAATTAGTAGATAATAGGAGTTGTATTTAGGTTTCTGATATATTCTTTATAATGCCAAGTCTAATGCTTCTTAGTCATTCAGTAATTAATCTTTTGAAATAAGAAAGGTATGTCAGTCAGAAGAAAAATGATCTCTTTGTCCTTATGTATCTTTATTAGAGGTCCGATGCATGGAAATTAGTGCATGGTAGGGGGGTCCCCTCAGCCCAGCCTGCACCTTCTCTAATCCAGGACCCCTTGGGGGATGTCTGACTGCTGTTTGAGATCTGGCCTAAACTAGCAGTCAGACATCCCTCCCAAAATCCTGGACAGCTGGCTCCTAATGGGCCACCTGCCTGCCTGCCTGGTCGACCCTAACTGCCCTCCTCTGGTGGCTTAGTTGCCCCTCACTGGCCCCCCCTGCCAGCCTAATCACCTCCAAGTGTCCCCCATGCCTGCATGGTTGCCCCCAACTCCCCCCGCTTGCCTGGTTGCCTCTTACTGCCCCCTGCTGGTCTGGTTGACCCCATCACCCCCCCCCCCTTGCAGCCTAGTTGCCCCACACAGCCTGCTTGTTCATTTGTTTGGTCATCCCTCACTAACCCCCTGTTGGCCTGATTGTAGGCAGCCATCTTGTGATGGCATGATTAAATAGGAGCATTATGCTCAATGCTTAGTATTTACCAAGTTAATCTAAACAAAAAAACAAAAAACAACGATAAGCCCCTCCAGTGTGCCTCAGTGGTTGAGCTTGATTCATGAACCAGGAGGTCATAGTTCAATTCCCAGTCAGGCACATGCCTGGGTTTCGGTCTAGATCGCCAGTAGGGGGCATGCAGGAGGCAGCTAATCAATGATTCTCATCATTGATATTTCTATTCCCCTCTCCCTCTACCTTCCTCTCTTTGAAATCAGTAAGAACAGCCAAGACTGGTTTGGCTCAATGGATAGAGCGTCGGCTTGGGGACTGAAGGGTCCCGGGTTCGATTCCGGTCAAGGGCATGTACGTTGGTTGCAGGCATATCCCCAGTAGAGGGTGTGCAAGAGGCAGCTGATTGATGACTCTCTCTCATCGATGTTTCTAACTCTCTATCTCTCTCCCTTCCTCTCTGTACAAAATCAATAAAATATATATTAAAAAAAAAAGAAATCAGTAAGAACATATTTTTTTAAGAGATAGGAAGCAAAGTCTAAAAGAGAATGGGAACCTTTTGATATAAAAGGGAAGTTTTAGACTCTAGCAACTGCTTAGATTTTTTTTGTAGAGTATCAGCTTCCTTCAGGTGGTAGTCAAGAGCATTCTGGAGATAAACATTCTCTTTAAAAACAGCTCTTCCAGCACTGTTCAGTTGCCTGAAATAGAGAGACACAAGATTTCAAAACAGAGGTCTAAGTTTCAGATATTACCAAACTAAGACAATTACTTCTTTATTTCCTCACCCCCAAAATTAATTATAAGGACAACCCTGCCAGATTGCTATTATTAACCCCATTAAAAATATATATTTTTTATTGATTTCAGAGAAAAAGGGAGAGGGAGAAAGAGATAGAAACATCAATGATGAGAGAGAATCATTGATTGGCTGCCTCCTGCACGCCCCCTACTGGGAACCAAGCCCGCAAAGCAGGCATGTGCCCTTGACCGGATCTAACCAGGGACTCTTAGTCTGCTGGCCGACACTATCCACTGGGCCAAACTGACTAGGGCATTAACCCATTTTTTAGATAAAGAAATTTAATTTCAAAAAATTAAGGAATCTACCTACAGTCAATTGGTATATGTGTTGAGAGCAGTTTAATTCCAAAGCCCAGGTTCTTACCTGCATACCATGCTGCTACAAAAAGGGTGGAGTGGAATAGGGTGGAAACACAAAGTTCTCTTTATGGAAACAGTGAGGGAATATAAGCCAGAAAATTCGAAGAAAGCAAACCAGGAGAGAAGTGGGAAGACAACATGATAAGAACAAAACAGACCTGAAAAAAGAGAGGCTATTAAAAAGGGGAAAATGGCCGAAGCCGGTTTGGCTCAGTGGTAGAGCGTCAGTCTGCGGACTGAAAGATCCCGGGTTTGATTCCGGTTAAGGGCATGTATTATACATTGGTTGCAGGCACATCACCGGTAGGGGGTGTGCAGGAAGCAGCTGGTGGATGTTTCTCTCTCATCGACGTTTCTAGCTCTTTATCTCTCTCCCTTCCTCTCTGTAAAAAATCAATAAAATATATTTTTAAAAAAAGGGGGGGGGGAGGGGAATGGCAGCAGTCTCTTACACAACCGCTTCATGATGGGCTCTCTCTGCCAACATTATTATCTTCTTTTCAGCTTCCATTTCTAGTCGGTGCTAAAAAAGAAAATAGTCTGTTTTAATACAGTTATACTTCTAACAACAAATTAACACATCAAAAAGTTAAGTATTTTATAATGTCAAAAATCTCCTGTCCACATGACCTGATGTGAACTTCACCTATTGATAGAGGAGTCAGAAAAATAGTGTGAACACAGAAACCTTAGGGTACCTCCCCATCTCCTCATTAAAGAGACAACATGATAGATAAATAGGGAAAAAAAATCAACATTAGTATGGCAAAGCAGAGCTGAGAGAAATTTCTGCTAAATACAACAAGGAGAGTCAGTATCTATGAGATTGATGAGAGTCATTATTCATTCATTCAACAAATTCCTATGGAGCAATAATAGTGCACCAGGTTTTTTAAACACTGGAGATTTTAAACACTGTGAACAAAACAGATGGGGTCTTTGCTCTCATGGAGAATATATCCTATTATTGGACCCAAACAATAATAATAATTAAAATGTATATCATGTGTACCAGAGTGGCCTCTCCAATCCCACCTCCCCTATATAATGAGGTTCATGTAGCTTTAGTTCCTCCAAGGAAACACCAAACTAAGGGGGATACGTCTGAAAGCATTGGTAAAATGACAATCTCACTTGAGGGTTTCAAGAATCTCTAACTGGGAAGGGAAAAAAGACTAGACAGTGAGATATCTAAAAATAGGCTTTGTTTTCCCTATTTTTTTTTTTTTATTCTACTGTGATTTGATTAAAAAACAAAACAAAAACTAACAAGGTACCAAATGGAAGGTTGATATCTCAGAGTGCATGTAAATACATTTATGTTGTTCTGGTAAATGAAAGAATTTTAAAATTAACCTTAATATGTCATACCTTTTCTTTAAAAAACCTGGTTTCCAATTTTCTAAGAGTCTCTTGATGTTTTCGCTCTGAGTTCCTCAAATTCTCCTTCAGCTAAATTAAAATAGCAAAACAAAAAGACAG
Organism: Pipistrellus kuhlii; assembly: GCF_014108245.1. Taxonomy (NCBI): domain Eukaryota; kingdom Metazoa; phylum Chordata; class Mammalia; order Chiroptera; family Vespertilionidae; genus Pipistrellus; species Pipistrellus kuhlii. Next base: position 12,481,976 of record NW_023425404.1, read on the forward strand.
CAAAAACAAAAAACCCTGGTCAATAGGAAATGAAATTGGGGTTGATTGGGGCATATTCCTAGGAAATTCTGTTACATTTTCTGTTACATTTTACCTCTTAATCCTGAACACACACAGAAAAACTCCAAGTCTTTGCTGTGATTACCACATTTCCCCCAATCTTCTCTAGATTTACAGGATCAGTATTGAGTTCCTAAAAATCTTTCATAAATAACAGTTCTCAAAACATTCAGACAAGGTATCCTCATAATCATATTTTTAAATATCTTTCATTTTAACCATGTGGATACCCAGAATCATATTTTAAAACTGGAAGAGACCTGAGGAGTCAGATTATATAACCTCTCAATTAATATGAAAATCCATCCTATGAGAAGAACATTTAGAAACAGAATATCCTAATTCAAATCTCATTAATTCACTAAGCTGACCTTTAATAGTTCTTATTTTTAGAAAATTTTCCTTAGTATTAATCTTAAAAATAATCTCCCTATGATTCCCACAGATGAATCATGCTGTCCTCTAAAACTATCTTATATAATAAAAGCCTAGCCCTAACCGGTTTGGCTCAGTAAATAGTACTTCGGCCTTTCGGAGCCAAACCGGTTAGGGCTAGGCTTTTATTCCGGTCAAAGTCATGTACCTTGTTTTTGGGCACATCCCCAATAAGGGGTATGCAGGAGGTTTGATTCTAGTCAAGGGCATGTACCTTGGTTTTAGGCATATCCCAATAAGGGGTGTGCAGGAGGCAGCTGGTTGATGTTTCTCTCTCATCAATATTTCTAAGTCTCTATCCTTCTCCCTTCTCTATAAAAAAATCAATAGAATATATTAAACAAAAAAAGAAGTAAAAGAAAAAGCCTAATATGCTAAGTGTCCAGTCATCCATTCAACTATCAAAGCATAATATGCTTTGATATCACTCAACTGCTTGCTATGACATGCACTGACCATCAGGGGGCAGATGCTCTGACCAGTAGGTTAGCTTGCTGCTGGGGTCCAGCCAAGTGGGACTGAGCAAGACAGACTGGACATGTGCTGGATCCCTCCTATGGTCCCTCTCCAGCTGGCCAACCTTTGACATTCCTCTCCAGCCCCGATCCTGCACCAGTGGAGTCCCTTGGCCTGGCCTGTGCCCTTTCACAATCTGGGACCCCTCAGGGGATGTCAGAGAGCCGGTCTCCACCTGATCCTGCAGGCCAGGCCAAGGGACCCCACTGGTGCTCGAATTTGTGCACCGAGCCTCTAGTATATAATAAAAAGGACATAAAATTTTAAAATATATATATTTTTATTGATTTCAGAGAGGAAGGGAGAGAGAAATAGAAACATCAGTGATGAGAGAGAATCATTGATTGGCTTCCTCCTGCACACCCCACTCTGGGGACTGAACCCGTAACCCAGGCATGTGCCCTGACCCTGACCTCCTGGTTCATAGGTCAATGCTCAACCACTGAGCCATGCCAGCTAGACAAAAATGACATAAAATTCTTCTAAAGTAGAGCTAATTTAAAGCTATGGTCTCACCTGGCCAGTGTGGCTCAATGGTTGAGCACTGACCTATGGACCATATATAAGGGTTCCACTCAGGTGAGGTCATATGACCAGATTGCTGCTGAATCCCAGTAGGAGGCAGCTTATCAATGATTCTCTCATCACTGGTTTCTTTCCCTCTCCCTCTCTGAAATCAATTAAAAAAAATTTTAATTAGAAAAAAGTAAAAATGTCCAAAACAAGGAACCAATTAATAAATCATGATACATTTACTCAATAGGATTTCGTGTTAACAATTTGTACATCATGACCTCATTTTTAAAAATATATATTTTATTGATTTTGTACAGAGAGGAAGGGAGAGAGATAGAGAGTTAGAAACATCGATGAGAGAGAGTCATCGATCAGTTGCCTCCTGCACACCCCCCACTGGGGATCTGCCCGCAACCAAGGTACATGCCCTTGACCGGAATCGAACCCAGGACCCTTCAGTCCCCAAGTCGACGCTCTATCCATTGAGCCAAACCGGTCCCGGCAAAACCTCATTTTTTAAAAAATATTTTAAAAATATATTTCTTGCATTGTTGGCTTGGTGGTAATAAACTCCATTAGCCTATGTAATATGTTTATATATATATATAAATATGTTTCTACATAGCATTTTAATAAAAAATATTCAATGGCTATACCTATGTGTTTGTGTGTGTGGCGGGGAGAGGACTTTTTTTAATCAGTTAAATTTGCTGAAAATGGTTATCATTTTGTCAAAAACAAAGACAAAACAATTTATGAAAAAAATAACTGTAACCTACTAATGTATGCTTCTTCTAATCAGGTGGATAGAAATATTTTTTCTTTAAAATATATGTTTTGACTACCTTTTAATAATCTAAATATAACTAGCCTCTTTTAAATTTATGCAGTGAATTTTATTACCAAGTATAAGTCTTCCTCGCCCAACAGCCCTCTTTGAAGAGATATGAAATCTATTTGTCCCCTAGGTGGCAACGTTGTTCTTAAAAAAAAAAAATCACAGTGTAGCTCACTAGATTATGAACTAGTTCCTCATTCACTTTGATTCAGAATGTATACCTCCACATAGGAATATATTTTGAGAGTTCCTGAAAAGTTAAGGAACTTAATTTGATTCAATATGCATCCTTTTCATATAAAACAGAACTTAATATTCCTTCTAATTTTTTTTTCAGCTTTATTGAGGCATAAAGAACAAGTAAAATTGTAAGGTATTTCAAGTATACATAGTGATGATTTGATATATGTATACATTGTGAAAGCATTCCTCCCATCTAATTAAAAGAAAGGTTGATATCCCTCCAATTATTATTATTATTATTATTATTATTATTATTATTTTGAGAGAGAAAGGGAGAGGGAGAGAGAGATAGAAACATTAATGATGAGAGAATCATTGACTGGCTGCCTACTGCACGCCCCACACTGGGGATCGAGCCCACAACCTGAGCATACGACCTAACGGGGAATTGAACCATGACCTCCTGGTTCACAGGTTGATGCTCAACCACTGAACCATACAACCAGGTTCCCACCAATTACATTTTTAATGAAAAGACCCACTCAGCATTTATCAAATATTTGAGCTAGTAAATTATTGTTTATCTTGTATTTTTGATGAATACAAAGGACAACACTGTACTTTGAAGAATTTACAGTCCAGTAGGGAAGATAAAACAAATGATAACTGTAATATCAAGATAGGATAGACTAAGTGGTATTAAAAAAGATACAAAATGCTATGGAGACACTTTTTTTTTCAGTAATAACCTATTTTTTCAGAGAGCTACACACCACTGTTAATATAATTCTCATTATGTCATATACACTATTTTAAAGACTTTCCATATATGAACTCAGTCCTTAAAACAACACTATAAGCCAAAACCAGTTTGGCTCATGGATAGAGCATCAGTCCCAGGTTCAATTCCGGTCAAGGGCATGTGTATTGGTTGCAGGCACATCCCCGGTGGCGGGTGTGCAGGAGGCAACTGATTGATGTTTCTCTCTCCTTGATGTTTCTTGTTCTCTGTCCCTCTCCCTTCCTCTCTGTGAAAAATCAATAAAATATATATATTTTTAAAAAAACAACACAACACTATAAGATTCTTATTCTCCTCATTTTACAGATGAGGAAACCAGGGTATGGAGAGGTTGAGTAGCTTGCCCCAAGTCACAAAGCAGACTTCAGCTACTTGTGCCTAGCACTCATCTGTGACATTTGTTATGTTATGATCAATACAATAAAACTATATTCTGAGGTGAGGGGCTGGAAAGTAAGAGAAAGAGCATAGCAAGGTCAGAGGAATTTTCTAAAAGTACTGTTTTCCACATCCCACCCACACCTTCCCAGACAGCCTTCTAAAATTTTCTAAAATTATCATTCATCTGTGTGAGCATATTTTCCTTTAGGACTTTTCCCATACTGTTTTCAAAGAACTGTAGTTTGTTTCTTATTGAAGTTACTCTAACGGTTTGACTGCTGATAAATGTGGGAGAATATGCTGGCTCAGATTTGGTACATTTACAAAGGAATCAGTGCTTAGAAAAAGAAAAGTCTAAACATCAAGACCTTTTGCATCCAGCCCTAAACTGACCTCTTATACTTTTATTGTAAAAAAAAATTTAAAAATCCCTTTACCATCTCACATGAGTGAATGTCAGTGAAGGATTCTGCAGACATAATAGTTAATTCTAACTTCCTTTTAAAAGAAAGAAAGAAACTTACATCTTCTAATTCTTTCTCCACTTGGATTTTTCGTTTTTGGAATTGTTTTATTGTTTTTAGCTCTGTCTGAATCATGCTAATTTCTTTGGCTTTCTGATAGAACTGTCCCTCCAGCTCATTTATTTGCACATTATACTTTTGTTCCTGTATATAAAAACAAAGAAAAACAGGTAAATGAGTTAGGAAAAATAACAGATATCCTGTAGAATCATGTCCCATTTGAAGCCTTAAGCCATTTGTCTACCCTCTTTGGTGAAATGTTCCCTTTTTATTTTTGCATAAAGTTAAAAAAAAAAAAAGTAATCTGTTAGAAAGATAAATAATGTTCCTGACCCTAAATTAAAACTAATAAATTAAGAGACAAAGAGAGGGCTGATATCTCCAGTAAAGAAAGCAGAGAGCCCTGTCCGGTTTGGCTCAGTGAACAGAGTGTCAGCATGTGGACAGAAGGATCCCGAGTTCGATTCTGTTCAAGGGCACATGCCTGGATTGCGGGCTCAATCCTCAGCAGGCGGCGTGGAGGTGGCAACCAATCAGTTATCCTCTCTCATCATTGATGTTTCAATCTCTCCCTCTCCTTTCCTCTTGCTGAAATAAAAAAAATATATTAAAAAAAAAAAGAAAGCAAGGAGAAAGGTGGAAGAAAGAGGAAGGAAGGAAGGAGAGAGAGGAGAAGAAAGAAGGAAGAAGAGGGAGAAAGGAAAGAAAAGGAGAGAGAAAAAGAAGGAAAAAGAAAAAGGGCCAATTCAGCAAAAACAACAATAACAAACAAACAAAACACACATACACACAAAAAAAACCAACACACCTGAAATATCAAAAGAAATGCAAATGGCCGGGACCGGTTTGGCTCAATGGATAGAGCGTCGGCTTGGGGACTGAAGGGTCCCGGGTTCGATTCCGGTCAAGGGCATGTACCTTGGTTGCGGGCACGTCCCCAGTAGGGGGTGTGCAAGAGGCAGCTGATCGATGACTCTCTCTCATCGATGTTTCTGACTCTCTATCTCTCTCTCTTCCTCTCTGTATAAAATCAATAAAATATATATTTTAAAAAAAGTAATGCAAATGACTCTAAAAATATGAAAAAAATGCTCAACCTAACTCACAATAAGAGAAATGCAAATTGAAATACACTGAAACACCATTTCTCACTTATTATGCTGACAAAACTCTATTTTGATAATATACTCTGGTATATTTTGAACACATAGACAGAGTTAGATTTCTCAGAATATACCATGTTTAGTAGATTTGACTTTGGAACCACATAAATATTTTACATAATTATAAATATTTATGTAATTACATATTTTTATAGCACAATTAAACTTTTCAAAAGCAACTCCTAAAAACCAAAAGCAAAGGGTGTTGTTGAGTTTGTGGCATAACCTCACAGAAAGAAATTATTTCAAATGGTTCTTTAAAAAAAAAATATATATATATATATATATATATATAATTGATTTTTTTACAGAGAGGAAGGGAGAGGGATAGAAAGTTAGAAACATCGATGAGAGAGAAACATGGATCACTTGCCTCTTGCACACCTCCTACTGGGGATGTGCCTGCAACCAAGGTACATGCCCTTGACCAGAATTGAACCTGGGACTCTTCAGTCCACAGGCCAACGCTCTATCCACTGAGCCAAACCAGTTTATAATTTGATAGTACATTCCTATTGACATATATCAAGGGGAAAAGGGCCCCACAAAAATCTTAAAACTGTTCCCACTAATCTATGTTAGTGGTAACATTGGTATTAGTATTCTGTGACTGTTGATGAATTGAGGTTTAAAGCAACTAAAAAATTATATAGGTATCATTAAGAATCAGGATTTTGGGCAAGGAAGAAAGGACACATTTAACTTTATAAAGAGATAAAGTTAAGTAAAAACCCTATATTTCTGCATCTGAACTGAAAATATTAGTGTGAGCTTAAATTTTGTTATATATTTTAAGCTTTTAAAAATATACACATATTTCCTAACTTTTGGCCCACTGAAAAGCCATAGGAAGAATGTAAAACTCAGACACAGTAAGCACCATTAATACCAAATGGTCTTCTACAACAACATATTTTAATGTTATTTTTTTTGAGCTGTAAGGTCACTGAGCTGTAAGGTCACTGAGATTCTCAGATGACCTATTCATTTAATCTCATTGTGTCTTAAAAACGAGCTTTCCAGAAACCTGATCACCCAGTAAGTGTATTAATTAATGTTCATTGATACTTACCAATTTCTCCTTTTCCTCTTGGGCTTTTTCCTTTGTTTCAGTCAATTGCTGTTTTAGTTTTTCAATCTGTAGAAGATGAAAATACAGTTAGGAAGGTGATGAAATTGCTGTTCTTCCTTTATTAAATAACCGTGTTTTCACATATTAAAACCAGTAGGGTTGGAGAGGTCGAATAAGGTGGGAAGAGGAGAGGAAATATACTTCATAACTTTAATCTGCTAATTCTAGTTTCCAAAACCTGGCTATCATAAGAATTACCTAAGTAACTCTTTTTTTTTTTTAAGTTGTGGTAAAAAATAAATAAATAAATAAATAAATAAATAAATAAAATAAACCAAAAAACACAACATTAAGCCCTGGCTGGGTAGCTCAGTTGGTTAGAGCATTGTCCCAGTATGCCAAGGTTGTGGGTTTGATACCCAGTCAGGGCACATAGAAGAATCAATCAATAAATGCATAAATAAGTGGAACAAAAATTGATATATATATCTCTTTCTCTCTCTCAAGACAATAAATACATGTTAAAACCCTGTCTCATTCTAATATAAATAACATTCATTGTTAAACTATGTATTTTTAAAAACTTATCTCATTGATGAATTTTCAATAAAGGTTATCTTATGTTTAATAATTGGGAAAAAAAAAAAAAAAAAAGATCGGTGACCTATGAAGCAGATCTTGTTTTGATTCCCAATCAGGGCACATGCCTGGGTTGGGGGCTCGATCCCTAGTAGGGAGAGTGCAGGAGGCAGCTGATTAATGATTCTCTCTCATCATTGATATTTCTATCTCTCTCCTCTCTTCTCTCTCTAAATATAAAAAAAAAATTAAAAATTTTAAAGACAATATTAAATTGACCATGTTAACCATTTTTATTTTTTTAATGTTTTTATTGACTTCAGAAAGGAAATGTTAATCATTTTTTAAAAATATATTTTGCCCTAACTAGTTTGGCTTAGTGGATAGAGCATCGGCCTGGGGACTGAAAGTTCCCAGGTTCGATTCCGGTCAAGGGCATGTACCTTGGTTGAGGGCACCTCTCATTGATGTTTCTTTTTTTTTTTTTTCTTTTTTTTTTTATATATATTTTATTGATTTTACACAGAGAGGAATTGAGAGGGACAGAGAGTTAGAAACATCGATGAGAGAGAATCATTGATCAGCTGCCTCCTGCACACCCCCTACTGGGGATGTGCCCGCAACCAAGGTACATGCCCCTGATCGGAATCGAACCTGGGACCTTTCAGTCTGCAGGCCGACGCTCTGGTCCCGGCTCTCATTGATGTTTCTAACTCTCTATCCCTCTCCCTTTCTCTCTGTAAAAAATAAATAAAATATATTCTTAAATATTTTTATTGATATTTTTATATTCTTATTGATATTTTTATATTTTTATTGATATTTTAATCCCAGAGATTATCTTGTGACTGCGGGAAGCCACCGTTTTCCCAATACTGTCATAAGAGTTCACCAAGGAAAGGGGAAGGCAGATGGACCTTGGGCATTAGCAAGCTGATGCTAAGCACTGATTGTTTCATGTTGAGATATTGGTGGCTCAAAACAATTTCTTGACCTAATAGTCACAAAGTAAATGTTTACTGGAACTTACTGATCTTATTGACCTTAGAGACGGTCTGTCTGCTACCTGTTTGCCATGATTTACTAAGGGCAAGATGTGAATCTAAAATTGAATAAAAAGCAGATAAGGCCAGGTTTGAGTGTGCCTCTCCTAGAGAGAGGTCTCCACTCCATGCCTTCTAAATTCATATTTCTTTCTTTTTAAAAAAAATATATTTTATTGATATATTTTTTACAGAGAGGAAGAGAGAGGGATAGAGAGTTAGAAACATCAACGAGAAAGAAACATTGATCAGCTGCCTCCTGCACAACCCCTACTGGAGATGTGCCTGCAACCAAGGTACATGCCCTTGACCAGAATCGAACCTGGGACAACTTCAGTCCACAGGCTGATGCTCTATCCACTGAGCCAAACCAGTTTCGGCCTAAATTCATATTTCTTGTATAGGACTTTCATTTGTGCGTTGGCCCCTTCTTCAGATCCTGAACCCTTGCCTTGCAGGTTGTGGCATGTGACAGCCAATTTGTACTTGTTAATCCCTTCACCTTTTTCACCCAGTCCCCCAAGTCCCCTCCCCTCTGGCATCCATCAGTCTGTTCTTTGTATTTATCAGTCTGTATTATTTTGCTCTTTAGATTCCATATATAGGTGAAATCATATGGAATTTATTTTCCTCTGTCTGACTTATTTCGTTTAGCATAATATACAATGGTAACTTTTTAGGAGAAAAGTTTCAAGAAGAGTACAAAGAGTTCTCAAACACTCTTCACCCAATTTCGCCACATTTACTTTCCCTCTGTATAGATAGGACTATTTAAATATATATAAAGAGATCTATCTAAATATACAATTATATAAGTATAGATATACAGATGATATTGTTTTTTCTGGATCATGTGAGAATATGTTAAAAACATGACGATCCTTTACTCCTAAATAATTATGTATTTCCTAATTTAAAAATGCACTTTTTAAGAAGCATAGTATAATTATCAAAATTTGGAAGTTTAACATTGATATAATCTATAATCCATATTCATATTTTATCACCACTTGTCCCATTAATGTCCTTCATTGCCACTTTTCTTTTTCTAGTCCAGGATATAACTCTTGATTATGTATTATATTTAATTGTCATGTATCCTAGCCTCCTTTACTCTGGAAAAATTTCTCAGTCTTTGTCTCTCATGATTCAACATTTTTGAAGGTTACTGGCCAGAGTTAGTGTTGTCTGATGTTTCTTCATGAGTAGATTCAATTTATGCATTTTTGGAAGGCATATACTGCAAAGCAATGTTGTACCCTTCCTAGTGCATCACATCATGAGGTGATTGATGTCAACTTTAATCAATTAAGATGTGTCTGCCATTTAAAAGTTAGTTTCTCTCTCTCTCTCTCTCTCTCTCTCTCTCTCTCTCTCTCCCAATTTTGTTTTTGTTTGTTTGTTTGTTTTTTTAATATATTTTATTGATTTTTTACAGAGAGGAAGGGAGAGGGATAGAGAGCTAGAAACATCGATGAGAGAGAAACATCGACCAGCTGCCTCTTGCACACCCCCTACCGGGGATGTGCCCGCAACCAATGTACATGCCCTTGACCAGAATCGAACCTGGGACCTTTCAGTCCACAGACCGACACTCTACCGCTGAGCCAAACCAGTTTCGGCCAATTTTGTTTTTGAGGGGGGGGAAGGCAACTAAAATTTTTGGTGGCCTTGTTTCGACAAGGCTTACAAAAAAAAAAAAAAGTATTTTTTTTCCTTTGTAAGGTATTTTGAGATTTTGCACATATCCTTCTGCACATCAAACTGTAACCCACTAGTTTTAGCATCCAGTGATAATTTCTGACCGAATCAATTATTACTGTGATGTCAAATGGTGACTGTGGAGTCGTTCCGAGATGGCTGACAGGTAAACACCTAGCCGCAGCCGCACACAACAATTTCAATAAAATACAACTAAAATATAAAATGGACATTACCCAGAACTACAAATGGTGACTGTTCCTACTCCATCCTCACTCCTTGGAAATTTAATAATTTTCTATATTCTGCTATAAGGAAAAGCTTTCCCTTCTCTCTCATTTATAATGTATTTATTTATTAGTAGTATGTGCTCATGGACTTACTCTTTTCAATGAGTTTTAATTTATTAGTAATTATTTTTATTTTTCCAGATTTGGCCAGTGGGAGCCCCTTTCAACTAGTTCCTGTGTCCTCTAATATTTTTACTTTTTTTCTTACTAATTTTTTTCCTTTTTATTGAATGTATTGGGGCAACACTGATTAACAAAATTATACAGGCTCAGGTGCCCAATTCCACAACATATCTGTACTCTGTGTTCACCATCCCAAGTTAATCTTTTTTACTTACTTTCTGTCACAATAACATATTCCAGGCTCATCTTTTACTTTCCCTTTTCCAGTCTTGGAATTAATCATTTCTCCAAGGATGCTGGTTTAGTATGGAACTTAAATAGTTTTTTAAACTAAAAACTCCTTGATTTGGTTATGCAATCAGAGGATCCAGAAGTGAAATATTGTTGTAAACAGTATCTTAGACTAGTTTAAGGAAAACTTACAAATTCTAAAAAATATATATAGTCCTAAACCATGTAGGATGGGTATGAAATGATCTTTTGTGATTGATTGAACAAAGCATTAAATATAAAAACCCATTTTTAAGAAAAATTTCCTAATTTTATTTAAGATATAATTTTTAAAACATTTTCTTTTTTAATTCTTATAAACTTGTGAGATAGAAAGAGAGTGAAAGGAAGCAAGTGGGGAGAGAGAAAGAAACATTGATTCATTGGTCCATTTATTTAGGCATACATTATTCTTTGGTTAATTCTTGTATGTACCCTGACTGGGGAAAGAACATACAACCTTGGCATAGTGGGACGATTCTCTAACCAACTGAGTTGCCCAGCCAGGGCAAAACATTTTATTTTTAATATTTCTATAATTCACATGAAATAGGACTATAACAGCTTAAAGTTTAAGAAAATAATGCATTTCTATGATATAGAAGAATGAATAAAACACTATAGGAGAGCTAGCTAACCTGGAGATAGATAGATAGATAGATAGATAGATAGATAGATAGATATATTATTGATTTTTCACAGAGAGGAAGAGAGAGGGATAAAGAGTTAGAAACATTGATGAGAGAGAATCATCGATCAGCTGCCTCTTGCACACCCCCCACTGGGGATGTGCCTACAACCAAGGTACATGCCCTTGACCGGAATCGAACCTGGGACCTTTCAGTCCTCAGGCCGATGCTCTATCCACTGAGCCAAACCGGTTTCAGCACCAGGATATATTGAACCTGCTTTACTTCTTTGCAAAATAATTTCTTTGGTTTTAATGAACATCCATGAGTGTGAAAAATTATGCATTTGCTACAGCTATATGTAGACCTTTGATATATGGAGGCAGATAAAAATAAAAAAAATATGTAAGTGATACTGATAAAGGCAGACCAATATCAATTAGTTAATGCAGGCCACAAAACTTCTATGTAATGAGGATTTCTACCCACCTACCATATTATCTTTCTCCTGGTCCTGCTTCTTCAGGTAACTTAATACAGTCATTGTGTCTTTCTCCATTTTATACTGCTGTTTCTTTAAGTCCTCATTCGTTTTCGCAAGTCTCAGAGAAGTATCACGATACTCAATCCTAGAGAGTTCTGTGATTTCCAGCCTGGCCTCCCAAAGGGAGGCACTGGCCTTGGCTCTTTCTATTGCACTTTCCTCCATTTTTGGTGTCTTCCTACATGGGAAGAGGGCATTGACAACATATAAATAATTATTCTCTATTACATTTCTCTATTATTGGTTTTTGTGGGGGTTTTTTGTTTTGTTTTGTTTTGTTTTTTTTACATTTCTCTATTATTGTTTTGTTTGATATTGCCTGGCACATATGAGCAAACATTATTAGATGAATTAGTTAATAATAAATACATATTTACTTGACAAGGGACTTGTCTTAGTAGGTGCCTCTTCCTGGAAGAGGAAAGCTTTGGAGGATAACTCTAAAGGACTAGAAAAACAAAGAGGAAAGGCATAATAAGTTAAATTTATTTCATAAGGTTTTCACATCTTTTCACGTATTTGAACTGTCTTTTCTATTCTGACTTGCTCAGTCTTAGACCCTGGCTCTCTCTACTACAAATCCATTACCTTAGTTCCTCTTCACCATGAAGATACATTCATAGTGTAAATGTAACTTTGAGTCCATATTTCTGTAATCTTTCCAATCCCAATTTTCTTTTTGTTTTAGGTTATTTGCTGTGTATTTTTTGTTTGTTTCTTGGCTAGATGTTTTTAAAAAGTCCTGATTTTTGGAAAGATTGGAAAGATTCTTTCCAAAAATCGAGACTTTTTTAAAACGCTGCAGGATGCGGGGAAAATTGTTGAAAATCAGGACTGTCCCACCAAAAGCGGGACGATCTGGTCACCTTAATATATATACAAATAATTATGTACATTGGGCTATCATTTAAAAAAGATTAAAAAAATATCCCAAAATGATAGTAGTGGATGATGAATTGAATTACAGGTGATTTTTTTTATTCTACTTTAACTTTCCATGTTTCCTAAATTTTCTGCACTGAGCATTTATTACTCTCTTAAATAACTTCACAAACTTTACAAGTTTGGGGATTCTCTCATAGTCCCATATATAGTATTGTTGGACAGCATGTATGACTCCAATGTGTCAGGAACTACCCTGTTTCCCCGAAAATAAGACAGTATCTTACATTAATTTTTGCTCCAAAAGATGCGGTAGGTCTTATTTTCAGGGGATGTCTTATTTTTCCATGAAGAAGAATACGGTACACATTTATTGTTAAATGAAAATAAAGGAAATTTATTACCTGTATACAGTACAGTAGTACAGTAGTTGTCAACACAAACCAGACAAACTATGAATCCTACAGTATCAAGAATTTACTTTTATTCAATGACAATCAAGTCAACATCATCATAACAATCCAATTCCTGAATTTCCTGGTGAATTTCTTGTGACTCCATTTCTTTCAGAATTAGTGGACCAAATCTCTCATGTTTAGCAATAGCACTGTCTTTAAATGAGTACTTCTTGTCAAGTTAGCCTTCTCACAGTGCATTTGCAATGCAACTGTCAGTGATTTTCTCCCATGAATTCTTCACCCAAGTCACAACTTCTTGCAGTTTAGGTTTCACAAAGTTTCCATGCTGAATTCTCTCCATTCTATTTTCAATATAGTCATTAATTTCTATGCACAAATTGTCTTTGAATGGCTTGTTTATTGCAATATCAAGAGTCTGGAGATAGGCCGTCATTCCTGCAGGAATCATTATCTGATCTATTTTTCTTTCATGAAGAAATGTCTTCATGTCTTTAGCTCAGTGAGTGCTGGCTACATCCCAGACTAGCAGACCTCTTTGGCTCCCTCGTATAACAAGCGGTAGCATTAAATCAACCCACTTCCTTATAACTGCTTGTGTGGCCCAGGCTTTTTCAGTTTCAAGAATAAAACACATTATTCTACTTTAACTACCAAAACACATTCAATCTTTTCCTTCTTGCCCTTAGAAATGATTAAAGGTGGGATTTTAGTGCCATCCAGACGAATTGCCAAAATACAGGAAACATGTGCACTTTCATAAGCAGTGGAGGGAATGTACACTAAGGAGGCACCCCGCTGTTCAATTGTTGTTTGAGATGATTGGCCCATAAACACTGCAGTTTCATCCATAGCAATCATGTTGGAAAGATTGTATTTAGAGAAGTCAGCATCATCAATAAAGGACTTGAATGCAAGTGCTCGCTTAATAACTTGAGTATCTTCCAACCTAAACAATGTTGTAGATCTTCTTAAAGACAGTTCACTTCGCTGAAGGAAATTATCCAGCCAGTGTTGTGATGCTTTGAAGTCTTCAGGGGCTATGTCAAACTGTGGTGCCACTGTAAGGGCAAATTCTTGAAGCTGAGCCCTATTCACAACCAAAGCCTCTGCTCTCCTGTCTCTGCTCAACAACCCGTTCACAGATCAAGTCTTCCAGCCCGGAAAATAATGGTTGCTGACCTGTTCCACACTTGCGCTTTTTAGCATTTCCCTTGTCCACTTGTTTAATGAGGTTACCATACTCTGCTCACCATTTTCGGGCCAATTGGATACTCAACATCTTCTTTTTGCAGAAAGCAGTAGGATTTTGGCCCCAAGAGTCTTCCACGATTCCTTTCTTGTACTCCACAGAGTAGCTTTTTCTTTTTGCGCTCATTTCTAGGGGTTAAAAAAAGGAATTGGGGTATCAAGGTGGGGGGAGGGGGGTCACTTAAAATGACACAGTGGGGATCAGAGGGAGGGAATCAAAATGGCACAGGAGAATCAGAGGGGGGGTTACCATTTTAGTAACCCCTTTTGATCCTCCTGTGTCATTTTGAATGCCCCCTCTGATCCTCCTGTGTCATTTTAAGTGATCCCCCTCCCCCCACCTATGCCACTGAACACCTTCACCAGACATCCCCCCTACCCCTTTATCAGACATTTACCCCCTGGGGCCTGCCTGGGGACTGTCACTGGTCTTGCTGGGGCCTGAATCTGGGCTGGAACAGGGTCTGCCACTGACTGAGAACCTTCAGTCATCATGAGGGCGGCCGCGAGCATCAGGTAGTGTCACCAGAGACAGACCAGCACTCACCACCTTCGCTGCGTCCCATCTGCTCTAATCCTCCTGTTCTTCTACATGCATCTGCGAAAGTCTCTCTCCCGCCCAGCACTCACCGCTCACTCCGACCTCTGCTCTGCCTCCACACAGCAGTGATGTCAGGACTCCGCATAACGTCACTGGTTGCTAGACGCCAGTCGGGGCGGCCCTAGCAACCAGTTTACGGTAAATTAATTTTCATGCTGAGACAGAGCCTAGGGGGGGGGCTTATTTTGGGGGGGATGCCTTATATTTCACTCAGAAGGAAACCTGTAAGTAGGTCTTATTTTCGGAGGATGTTTTATTTTTGGGGAAACAGGGTACTAGGACTACCTAATAGGTTAGCGACAATTAGCATGAGCTCTAAGCCTGGAAAGGATTCATGCTACAGTTAGTTCTGATCATTTTGGAGAAATCTGAACAATTACCCAATTTGGTCAAATCCTTTATGCTTTTCTTTAAACCCAAAGGAATCCCTAGAAGATCAAGGAACTACTTCAACCATCAAGAGATCTTTTAGGTGTTCAAGATCATCTCAACCACATAGTAGAGATCTCTCAGACAAGGATCAAGAGCACAGTTCTCATCTAAGTGAAACATACACAGGCAGATACCTTATTTAGTGCACAAATAATAAGCATCTGTTGTGTGCCAGGCTCTCTGCTAGGTGCTGGAGATATAGTGACTAATGTTTAGTGCCTATTCTAGAGAAGTTTATAGTCTTGAGCAGAGTTTCCACATGCTGGCCCTGCTGACATTCTGGGCTAAATGATTCTTGGCGGGGTGAGAGGGTTGTCCTGTGCATTGGCAGGGTGTAAAACAGCATCTCTACTCACTAGATGCCAATAGCACACATTCCCAGATGTGATCATAAAAAATGTCTCCAGGGATATTGTCAAATGTGCCCTGGAAGGTAAAATCACCCTCTGTTAAGAACCACTCATCTAGAGTACTGCAGTCCAGTACTGCTGTAACGATGAAAATGTTAGATATCTGTCCAATGAAGTTACATTAGCAGCATGTGCTTAACTGAGGTTATGAAATGTGGCTGGTACAACTGAGGGTCTGAATGGTTAATTTTATTTAATTTTAATGTAGCCACACATGGCCAGTGACTGCTCTATCGGACAGCGCTGGTCTAGAGGACCTCCAATATCCCAATGTATGTTCTCCTGGCTTTCACTTCAAGTGTGAGACCTCTTCTCCTTCTCAGCTCTTTGTTCCTCCACAAGTACCTATTTCATTCCGTCCCGTAGTCATTCTACTTTGGGGGAACCTATCTGCCTCCATCGTTAATGTTAACGCATTATACATAGGTAGGGGCTGTGTCTAAATTACATCAGGGTCGCCAAAACCGGTTTGGCTCAGTGGATAGAGCATCAACTTGGACCTGCGGACTGAAAGGTCCCAGGTTCCATTCCGGTCAAGGGCATGTACCTTGGTTGCGGGCACATCCCCTGTGTGTGTGTGTGTGTGGTGGTGGTGGTGGTGGGGGTGCAGGAGGCAGCTGATCCATGTTTCTAGCTCTCTATCCCTCTCCCTTCCTCTCTGTAAAAAAAAAAAAAAAAAAAAAAAAAAAAAAAAAAAATCAATAAAACATATTTTTTTTAAAATTACGTCAGGGCCGAAACCGGTTTGGCTCAGGGTACTGAAAGGTCCCAGGTTCGATTCTGGTCAAGAGCATGTACATTGGTTGCAGGCACATCCCCCGTAGGGGGTTTCTCTCTCATCGACGTTTCTAGCTCTCTACCCCTCTCCCTTCCTCTCTGTAAAAAAAAATCAATAAAACCTATTTTTAAAAAAATTATGTCAGGGTCCCAAATCTCATCCTATTTTCTAAGCTGAAGCAATAAAGTCTGGCATGCATTTGAGAATTTCTGAACCATGGGAACTGTCCTCAGACTCGGAGTTGGGGGGGGGGGGGAAATGAGCCAGAGACAAGTGCAGGAGAGCGGGAGGCAAGGTGTCCGTCAGTCAACCCCGGCGGCCCCTAGGCCCGAATCCCGGGATCGGACCCCAGCGTGGGTTCTCCTTACTTAATCTTGTCTTTGTCTTTTTTTTTGTTCTTGCCTTTCCCTTTTCTCTTGCCCCTAGCCGGCATCTTGGCTTCTCCAAGGGCAGGCTGTCTTGGCGGTTTCCCCGCCGCCGCCGCCCAGCCCGGCTTCTGTCTCTAAGGGAACCGGCACGCCGGGCCGGTAACTTTCCGCGCCGGCCGTTGCCAGTGGCCCGGAGAGCGCATGCGCCCCGACGTGCCTCCCACGCCGCCGCGCGGCGGCGCCCAGTCCGCGGGCCGGGCGGCGCGGAGGGCGGGGCGGAGAGCGCTCCGAGGGCGGCGGGCGGCCGCGCCGGGGCGGCGGCGCGCGCGGTGAGTGTGCGAGCGGCGGAGGGACCAGACCCTGTCCCGGGGCCGGGTGGGGGGAGACCGCGGCAAGCTAGCCCCGGCCCGCGGCGCGCCGTTCCTGGGGCCGGGCGTCTCAGACGGCGGCGCGAGGTGGGGCCCCGTCGCCTCGGGAGTCTGGCGACCGTACAGGTCCGGCCGCGCCGCCCGGGCTGCAGCGTTCCGGTCCCTGGGCGCATCCTGCCGCCGCAGGCTCTCCCTGACTCGCTGGGTTTCTTTTCCTTCCTCTTCAGGCTTCTCACTCTTGCTAATTCTGTAAGGGATTGGCGCACGTAGCGGACGTTCGGGGGCCACACATCTTTTTGGTGAGGCGGTTGAGGACTTTTAGGAGACGGTGGTTGGAGTGGGGCCGGCAGCGACCGCCCGGCAGCGCCCGCCCGTGGGCCTCCGGGAGCCGGGCGAGGACTGCCACCTGGAGGCTACCGGGCCTTCCGGAGAGCCCGGGCGTCCCCATTCTGTCCTGTACGGCCAACGCTGCCCGCCCAGAACCGCCGGATTCCTACTTGCTAGTACCTCCTGCGTCCGCAGCCCCTTTTTCTGTAGTTGCATCAAGTTGAAAGCTCTTTCTTTCCCCCCCCTCCTGAGCACACTTGTGAAAAGGAGTACTCCAAAGTATTGTAATTTTTCCTAGGAGGAGCTCTGTGACTAAGCCTTCATTCAAGGAGAGCGAGTGAGTCATTAAGGCAGATAGGGTGCCCAGACAATAGTTAGGAAACTTGTGATTGAAGCTCAGGTGTGCGACGTCTTCCCATTTCGAATTGAATTTTTAATTTCTTTTAAAACGTCATTGTGCATCTTCCCTCTCCATTTCCCTAGGGAAAACTTAATTAACCGCCATCCTTTCCAGAGGCTTTTTGACCCCCGGTGCTCTCCCACACCCCCTTTTTTTTTCACCTACTTAGTTTCTGTTTCTGAATTCTCTGTGGTTAGAGGGAGCATGCTGATTTGTTCGTGATTACTGAAAATCTTTTTAGACGTACCATCTGCTAGCACGATCGCAGCTTACTCTATTTTTGGTGCATTTCCCCCTCTTTTTTTTTTTTAAACATTTTATTGATTTTTTTTACAGAGAGGAAGAGAGAGGGATAGAGAGTAAGAAACATCGATGAGAGAATCATGGATCAGCTGCCTCTTGCACACCCCCTACTGAGGATGTGCCCACAACCAAGGTCATGCCCTTGACTGGAATCGAACCCGGGACCTTTGGGTCCGCAGGCCGATGCTCTATCCACTGAGCCAAACCGGTTTCGGCTCCCCCTCTTTTGTATGTCACACTCCAGTGGGTCCAGGGTGAATTACCATACATTGAAGAGGTTTCCTCTTGGTATGGAATCTATAAAGTTATGATTAACTTTGTATGTCTAAGGTTCTGAAAGTGCACTCTATTGATAACCTGCAGAAAAGGAATAGGGCATCTTCTATCACAAGCTATATTTGGAATGCATTCTAAAAATTAGTAATTGTAATATGAAATTCAGTTCAAGACTTTTGTTGTTTATACATAAGTTTACAGGTTAGTTTATAAACATGAAAATTTGTAACAAGATTGTCTCTTAATATGAGCATAGTAGTTTAATATGTACTTTATAGTTATTTTATCAGACAGCACATTTTTATTGATTATAAGATTGAATTTATAGTTAGAATCATTGAGAGATGAATGACTAAGAGAAATGTCCAGATTCATAGTGTAATAGAGGTAGTTCTAGAATATAGTCTGAACTTCTATATTCTCTGCCAAAAAACTTGATGTTGTTATTCAGTCTTCCTGTTAGTAAGATATATCTGATGGTACAAATACCAGAGTAGGAAGTTGCAGATTAGCAAATCAACTGGTAGCATTTCCTTCCATAATTTCTGATAGTTTTACTATGAAATTTCAGGGTCATTTTGCTGAATAAACCTGCCTTTGTTTTATTGTTTAGAATGCTCATCTTTTTAAAACTTGGAATAAGCCAAGTGTTTTGTTGACTTGGTTTTGTAATTCTTTTTTGCCCAGTTTGTGTTTTTTCTTTCATATGAATTTGCTTTATTCTGATTCATAACTTACATATACATTGACTATAGTCTTTGTAGCAATAATTACATTAGAAAATAAATAGGTTAAGAAGAAACACAGACACAAAAGTGAATAAATATTTGCCAAGATAAGTGTAAATGTTAGCACGATGGTTGCTCCAAGCAGGAGATGATTTAGGTCCAGCACCTCATGCAATCCATCACCTGCCTCTTGGCCCACACTCAGATGGTGTCCCCTCCATACCTCCCAACTGGGCAAGTTTAAGAATTTCATAAACTATACATCTGCTAGCTGCTCTTCTATATAATCCTCCTAACTAATAAAATAGTAATATGCAAGTTGACCATCACTCCAACACACAAGACAGTTGCCCCCATGTGGTCAAAGATGGCTGCCCCCATGTGGACACAAGATGGTGTCAATCTAATAAAAGAGTAATATGCAAATTGACAATCACTCCAACACACAAGATGGCTGTCCCTATGTGGACACAAGATGGCCGCCACAAGATGGCTAGCGGGTAGGGCAGTTGGGGGCAATCAGGCCTGCAGGGGAGGACAGTTAGGGGTGACCAAACCAGCAGGGAAGGGCAGTTAGGGGTGGCCAGGCCAGCAGGGGAGGGCAGTTAGGGGTGACCAGGCCAGCAGGGGAGGGCAGTTGGGGATGACCAGACTGGCAAAGGAGGGCAGTTGGGATGGCCACGCCAGCAGGGGAGGACAGTTAGGGGCTACCAGACCGGCAGGAGAGGGAAGTTAGCTGCAGTCTGGCTGGCAGGGGAGTGGTTAGGGGGTGATCAGGCTGGGAGGCAGAAACAGTTAGGGGTAATCAGGCAGGCAGGCAGGCGAGAGGTTGGGAGCCAGCAGTCCTGGATTGTGAGAGGGATGCCCCAGATCGGAGAGGGTGCAGGCTGGACTGAGGACACCCTCTCCTCCCTTCCTACCCCCATGCATGAATTTCGTGCACCAGGTCTCTAGTCCTATATAATAAAAGAGTAATATGCAAATTGACCATCACTCCAACACACAAGATGGCTGCCCAATCTGGACACAAGATGACCTCCACAAGATGGGGGAGGGTAGTTGGGAGGAACCAGGCTTGCAAAGGAGGGCAGTTGTGGGTGATCAGGTCAGCAGGGGAGGGAAGTTGGGAGGGATCAGGCCTTCAAGGGAGGGCAGTTGGGGGTGATCAGGCCTGCAGGGGAGGGCAGTTAGAGGGGAGCAGACCTGCAGGGGAGAGCAGTTAGGCATCAATCGGGCTGGAAGGGGAGTGGTTAGGGGGTGACCAGGCTGGCAGGCAGAAGCAGTTAGGGCACATGTGTCAAACACAAGGCCCGCGGGCCAAATCCGTCCCGCCAGGCCTTGCAATGTGGCCCGCACCGCGCTGTCATCACTGCACTCCGCTGCGTTTCCATCACAATGACAGTTTATGACTGTTCAGTAAACCATTCGGCCCGAGATTTAGGCTGGATTTTAGATTTTGGCCCCTTCTCTGATTGAGTTCGACACCCCTAAGTTAGGGGCAGGCAAGCAGTTGGGAGCCAGCAGTCCTGGATTGTGAGAGGGATGTCCAAATGCCCTACCGGGAGTTTTCTTTAAAAATGTTTGTCCTGTAGTTGGAATTTATAACATTGTTCAAATTCTCTTTTGCATGTATAATTTTCAGGCTTCTGTTGCATAGATAAGTTTAACTTCCTCTTTCTGAGAGGATGGACAATACTCTATAAATTCAAATGCTAAAGAATATTTTCTGAGTATTAGTACTACCCTTCAGAATTTAAATTGTAATTGGCTGTGTGCTGAGGTGGTAGCTCAGAGTAAGAGTGTGGTCATAATTGTTATTCTTTTGAGTAGCCACCATTTTTCTGCTAATGATCTTATACTTGAAGTGCTTGGTTCCCTCTGCTCTTAATTTTTTTTTTTTTACTACAGTAAAATATGTATAACAAAAATTGACATTTTAAGCATTCTAAGTGTATAATTCAGTAGTATGAATTACATTCATAGTGTTGTACAACCATAATTACTATTTCCAAAACTTTTTTTTATCACCCCAAACAGAAACTCTGGACCTGTTAAGCAATAGCTCTCTTTCTTCTCTCCCCCACCCCTTGGAAACCTCTACTCTACTTTCTCTAATGCATTTGCCTATTTGTTATTTCATACTAGAGGCCCAATGCACGAAATTTGTGCACAGAGGTGTGTGTCCCTCAGTCCAGCCTGCACCCTCTCCAATCTGGGACCCCTTGAGGGATGTTTGACTGCCCGTTTAGGCCTGATCCTGGTGGGATCCCGATGGCATCGGGCCTAAACGGGCAGTCAGACATCCCTCTCACAATCCAGGACTGCTGGCTTCCAACTGCCTGCCTGCCTGATTATCCCTAAGTGCTTCTGCCTGCCAGCTTGATCACTCCCTAACCACTCCCCTGCCAGCCTGATTGATATCTAACTGCTCCCCTGCTGGCCTGATTGCCCCTAATTACCCTCCCCTGCCAGCCTGGTCACCCCTAACTGCCCTCCCCTGCAGGCCTGGTCTCCCCCAACTGCCCTCCTCTGCCAGCCCAGTTACCCCTAACTTCCCTCCCCTGCTGGCCTGATTGCCCACAACTGCTTCCCCTGCAGGCCATCTTGTGGCAGCTGTCTTGTGTCCACATGGGGGCATCCATCTTTGACCACATGGGGTTGGCCATCTTGTGTGTTGGAGTGATGGTCAATTTGCATATTACTTTTATTAGATAGGATAAGTGAAATCATATAATATTTGTCTGTTTGTGTCTGGCTTTTTTCACTTAGCATAACATTTTAAAATATACATTTCATTGATTTTTTACAGAGAGGAAGGGAGAGGGATAGAGAGTAAGAAACATCAATGAAAGAGAAACATCGATCAGCTGCCTCCTGCACACCCCCTACTGGTACATGCCCTTGATTGGCATCGAACCTGGGGCACTTCAGTCCACAGGCTGTTGCTCTATCCACTGAACCAAACTGGTTAGTGCTAACGTAACATTTTCTAGTTTCATCTATGTTGTAGTAGGTGTCAGAACTTCATTCCTTTTTATAGTTAAAGTAGAGGCCCATGCACGAATTCGTACACCAATGGGGTCCCTCAGCCTGGCCTGTGGGATAGGGTTGAAACCAGTTCTCTGACATCCCCTAAGGGGTCCCGATTGCAAGAGGACGCAGGCCAGGCTGAGGAACCCCACTGGTGCACATTTGGGATCAGGGAGGGACATAGGAGGTTGGCCAACGGGGGAGGGATCTCAGAAGGGCTCCAGCATGTGTCCAGCCTGTCTAGCTAAGTCTGGATTGGCCAGACCCCAGCAGCAAGCTCACCTACTGGTCAGAGCATCTTCCCCTTGGTGGTTAATTCATGTCATAGTGACTGGTCAACTGGTTGACTGTCTTCCCTCTGGTGATCAGTGCACGTCATAACAGCTGGCCAACCAGTCAACTGTCTGCCCCCTGGTGGTTAGTGCACATCATAGTGCGTGGTTGAGTGGCCTTAGCATATCATTAGCATATTACGCTTTGATTGGTTAAACAGACAACTGGATGACCAGACACAGCATATTAGGCTTTTATTATATAGGACTAGGGGCCCAGTGCATAAATTCGTGCACCTTGAAAGGAACTGTGGGCTGAGAGGCTGCAGTGGGCATAAGGGTGGGCCTAGACCTTCCCGTTGCGGCCCCTAGTTCCCTTTCTGCCAGCAGCCCCACTCTGGCTGCAGCCACTCCCATGTGCTGACAGCACTGGCCCGCTTGCACTCACTGACAGCACAGAGCAATTGGGGTCAGTGCCAGCAGCAGGTGCGAGTGGGGCCAGAGCTAGCAGTGGGTGCGAGCAGCAGCTCAGGCACTAGTAAGTGGGTTTGAGCGGGGTCATAACCAGCAGCGGGTGTGAACAGTGACTGCTGGCCCCAGTTGCCCCTCAGGAGCAGGGGGAGGTGGAAAAGCCCTGAGGGGCAATTGGGACTGGTGCTGTGGGGCCAGTGCCGGCAGCAGGTGTGAGTGGGGCCAGCACTGGCAGCAGGTGCAAGCTCTGGACAGGACCACGGCCCATGAGAGCAAAGAATTTTCAGTAACTACCAGAGGCTCACCCCTGTGACAGCAACTGGTGCCCCACCTTGGTCTGGCACCCCCACTCACCTGCTCCACCATCCTGCCGAGGCTGATGCCCACCATGTTCCGCGTGCTCCCCCTGGTGGTTAGCACACATCATAGTGACTGGTTATTTGGTTCTGCATTTTGGTCTATTTGAAAATTAGGGTTTTATATATATATTGATAGATAATATTCCATCATATCTATATGTATATTATTTTGTTTACAAATTTTGTTTATTTTGTTTGTTTTCACCTCTGGCTGTTGTGAATAATGCTGTAGTGAACACTGGCATAGAAATATCTCTTTGAATCCCTGTTTTCAATTCTGTGGATGTGTATTTAGGACTGGGATTGACTTGGTCCTTTTTAACCATATACTCATACATGTAATAGTAAGTGGCTGTTCTTGATTACACTTGGAAAACACAACTGGCATTTGAATACTTCATAGGCAGAAAGTGCATAAATAGACTTTGTATACTTTGTAAATTAGCTCCTTAGTCACTGCCCTCCCATACATTTGCACAGAAATATACACTAGCTTTTGGAGTCTGACTTTCCTTCTTTTGTTGTTGCTGATTTTATTCCTTGCTTTATGCTTGAGATATCATTGTAATATTTCAGTCTTTCTCATATTTTTCATTTTTAATTTAACATATTTGAAGCAGTATCTATTTTCCAGTTGATAACAAGAAAGGGAAAATATGTTCTCACATCTCTTCCCTCAAACTCCAGTATAAACTGTGACAAATAGCATTGATCATTGCAATTAGTCTTTTGCAATAAGTGCCTCCCACAATCAATATGTGTTAGGATGTAGGGATAGTTTATGACCTTAGGTTTTCATTATATTTGCTCATTGGGGCACTATTAACCTCCTCCCAGTTGATAATGTTTTCTTAATCTAAAGGACTTTCACTTTTAATGAATGGCTTGTGACTTGTGATGAATGATAAGCATTGATAGCAACACTTTCCCCATGTAATGAATATTATAGTTAAGTCAAACCCCAAACAATGAAGAATGAACTCATGCACTACCTGATCTAATTTTGTATAACACTCAAATGCTTTCATTGTACACAATGGGTCTTTTGACACTTGTGTAATAATTTTTTTAAATAAGAGGCCTGGTGCATGAAAATCATGCACTGGGAGTGGTCCCTCAGCCCGGCTTATGCCCTCGCAGTCCAGGAGCAGACCAGGAGCCCCCAGGGATCCAGCCTAAGCCAGCAGTCAAATATCCCTCTCGCAGACGGGGCTCTCGCAGCCTGGGACTTCTCACTACTTACCACCCACCTGCAGTGGAGCCTCTCCCGCCACCACCGCTATACTTGCCAGCCATTAGTCCATCTTCTACCTAAGTGGGAGCTCCAGGGGTGTGTGCTCTGACCATGAGGGGGCAGCTCCTGTGTTGAGCTTCTGCCCCCTCGTGGTCAGAGCACATCATAGTGACTGGTTGTTCTGCTGTTTAGTCGATTTGCATATTTAGGTTTTATTATATAGGAATTTTGTTGATTTCAGAGAGGCAGGGAGAGAAAAAACCAATGATGAGAGAGAATCTCTAGTCAGCTGCCTCTTGCACGCCCCCCTAACCCCCCCTGTGAATCAAGCCTGCAACCTGGGCATGTTCCCATGACAGGCCCATTGAGCCAAACCTGCCATGCTGTCTAATAATGTTTTGATTAAAATGTGATGAAGTACAGAAATAAATTATCTGTTTATAGGAAAGAATTTTATATTTATTGATAACCACCAATGCATCAATCCTAATTCCTTTATTGGGAGTTAGAGTATTTGATCTTAGCGGTGGAGAGACCTAAAAGATATAACCATCCTTCTGATCTGTGAATTAGATTTGGGCTTAGCCCTTGGGGTAGAGTAAATCCTGTACTTTAGGCTCCTTTAGCATTTTCCTGATTAACTTAAAAGGTGTGTGTGTGTGTGTGTGTGTGTGTGTGTGTGTGTGTGTTGCCTCTGCCATACTCTTGAGTATTTTGAATAAAAAAGGTCTGTGTGTTCACTTTTAATTTTCTGGCACCTAGTACTTAGTAGGCATCTGCAGACATTTGTTGAATTAGACCAATGGAGCTTTCCAAGGATCTCCACCCCAATCCTTCTTACATGTAACTGTTAGAGTCATATTTGTGACACTCTCTTGCTCAAAGTCTCCAATGGTTTCTCATCACCTGCAGAGTAAAGTTTAAACTCCTTAGCTGAGCCCTAGCTGGATAGCTCAGTTTAGAACATCGTCCCGATATTCTAAGGTTGTGGGTTTGATCTCTGGTCAGGGCACATACAAGAATCAACCAGCCAGTGCATAAAGGAGTGGAGCAACAGATTCTCTCTCTCTCTCTCTCTCTCTCTCTCTCTCTCTCTTCCTCCCTCTCTCCCTCTCCCTACCCCCTTCCCCCTCTGACCTCAATCTGCCTTTCCAACTTTATTTTCTACAGTTAGTCAAACTGATCTGTTTACTATTCCCTAGGGACTTCCGTGCCCTATCCTCTTCCCCGCCCCCCATCCATGTCTTAATTTGTATTGTCTCCCCTCCCCCCAAAAGCACTCCTCTCCTGTTCTAAATCCCTTTCTCAGGTGCCACCTTTTCACAAACCCTCTGATCATCCCAGCTGGAAGTAATCTCTCCTTGTTTTGAAATATCAGAACATGGTAACTGCTATTTGTCACATTTTAACTTTATAGAGGTATTTTTTTCCTGTTTAATCTCTTAAAGGGCAGGTCTAAAATGGTTCATCTTTGCTGCTCTACTTGTGAATAACATGAGGCAACTGATAAGTTCTGGAGTGGCTAAACGTATGAATTAATATCTGAGTAAATAGGCTTCCTGGAATAGTACTCCTATCCACTGGCTGAGGAGCAGGATATGAGGATTTGAGGATATGATACTTGCCATAATAAGATCCTGGGAAAGGGGGTACTCTGCCCAATGCTCCTGCAGATACCATTAGTCCAACTGTACCAAGTCCATTCAGGACACATTGACTGACGTCTGACATGTTCCGGGCTCACTACTTAGCTTGAGAAATACGAACAATATGTACCTTCACCTTAGACACCCTTCAGATAGATGGCAAGGTGTCCCAGGGTTCTGGCCGTGGGTATTTGGTATGTAAGTGCCAAGTCATGTCCCCAAGGGAGGCAGTGCTCACTGTGCTGAAATGTCACAGATTTGCTTTATTTGAACTACATTGGCTTGGCTCTGCTTGGCTAACTTATGCTTTGGTTGGTTTGACTAATCCATTCCCATAGTTCAGAAATTTTACCCCAGTTACATTTTAAACTTGATTTGTGTTTAATTTTTAACTTTATTAAAGCCAACTTTACTGTGGAGCTCAGAAAAATTGGCAGTTGGTACTTTTACATTTCACTGTTTTCAAACTTTCATTATTTTCCACTGTTGGGGAATACTGTGTCATTTTATTTAAGTCAATTAATATTGGTACTTGCTTAGGGAGGAAATAGACATAAATAACAGTCAAGTGTCACCATGGTATTGTACATGTGTTAGAAACAAGTTCACTCATTAACTTCTCTATTATTGGACTGTGTTGTAAAAACATGAATTAGTAAGGAATTAATAACATTACATAATTACATATTTGTAATTGTAAAAATAACATTATTCCTCACTCGGTTTCTTCTCCTTCTGGCAGCCCTATTATATGGATGTTGTTTAAATTCATGTTGTCCTAAAGTTCATTTTGAAACATTTCAGTGTCTCAGAACTATCCTTTCCCACACCTGCCCTCTCTTATGGTATATCTTTATATTCTAGCCATTCTGAACTCTTAATATTTGAAGCTCTCAGGATTCTTTTTGTGTCACTTCACCAGGTTAATTTCTACCACTGCTTCAGGACTCAAGCCTGAAGAAATCTTACCACTCCTGCCCTAGCTGGTTTGGCTCAGGGTCCCAGGTTCGATTCCAGTCAAAGGCACATGCCGGGTTGTGGGCTCGATCTCCAGTGGGGGATGTGCAGGAGGCAGCCAATCAATGATTCTCATCATTGATGTTTCTATCATTGATGTTTCTATACCTCACACCCTCTCTCTTCCTCTCTGAAATCAATAAAAAATCAATAAAAGCATATTAAAAAATAAAAAGAAACCTACCACTCCCTTCCCACCTCAATCCTTCCCCTTCTAGAATGAGTTACTTGCCTTTTATTTGTGTTTTTGTCACACTGCGCCTCTTTCAGAGAACGTACCGCAGTACATTATAGCTATTAGGTTACTTTTCTGTTTCTTCTAGCAAGCTGAAGTCTCCCCAGTAAATGGGCCTATATCTGATTCCTCTTTTGTATCTAGAAGTTAGCACAATGTCTGTTATATATTTGATACTCAGTAAATGCTTATCAATTAGACAATGCAGCGCTCAGCTTTCTAAACTCATTTCAAGGATGGAAGCTATCAGGAGTACTATTAACTTCTCTATTATTGGACTGTGTTGTAAAAACATGAATTAGAAAGGAATTAATAACATTTCATAGTTATGTATTTGTAATTGTAAAAATAACGTTATTATTCCTCGCTCAGTTTCCTCTCCTTCTGGCATCCCCATTATATGGATGTTGTTTCGATTCATGTTGTCCTAAAGTTCCTTTAAGCTCTCCTCCTGCTTTTTAATTTTTTATTTTATTTTTTTCCTAGAAGCTGCTCTGCTGGGATATTTTA
Organism: Pipistrellus kuhlii; assembly: GCF_014108245.1. Lineage (NCBI taxonomy): Eukaryota > Metazoa > Chordata > Mammalia > Chiroptera > Vespertilionidae > Pipistrellus > Pipistrellus kuhlii. The sequence goes on from NW_023425404.1 coordinate 12,509,959, forward strand.
TCTACCTTGTCTTCTAGCTCACTGATGTGGTACTCTGCTTCTTCTAGTCTGCTGTTGATGCTTTCTATTGAGTTCTTTATAGCAGCGATGCCATTTTTCATTTCTTCTTGGTTCTTACACATATTTTTGAATTTGTCTTCCATTCTTTTCATCCATCTTATGACCATTTCTCTGAATTCTTTCTCTGACAGGTTGCTTGCCTCCACTTCGTTTACTTCCTTTTCTGGTGATGTCTCCTTTTCTTTCATATGCAGGCTGTTTATTTGTCTCCCCATGATCTCTCTTCTCCAGGTGTCTGGTTATGTAGTTTTCTCTCTCCTTATCCCAGGTAAAATCTGACCTTTCTGTGAGGGGGTGCAGAACTTCTCTGAATCTGCATGCTCATACCTCTTGGGGACTGGTGTTCTTAGGTTTGCAGCTGTTTGCTGGATGCCATAGTTGTAGATTCCCGGGATTTTCAGACTTCCGATAACATCCACTTTCCCCTTCAAGATGGCGCAATCTCTTCATCAGAGCTGGTCACTCTGGGAAACCCAGCAACTTTGGGGGCTTTCTGGTCAGGGGAACCCTGTCCCAGTCCCACCATCCCTCAACTCACCAACAAACATTCCCTGTGCAACCACACACTCTCCCTTTGTTCTCTCACTCACACACTATCTTGCAGTCTGCCTTCCCTTCGGTAGCCATCTTCCCTTCTTAAAAATAACATTATTAAATAACATTGTAAAACATTCAGTAGTGGGTAATTAATTTCCTGTGTAAAAAGAATACAGAATTCAGATCCTGAGCAACTTCTATCCTATAAGCAATATTCTACTAGTTGACACTTAACTATCATAAAAGTAGATGAACCAGACCATGTGTACCCAGAAAAAAAGGTGGGTAAGGGAGGAGTGAAAGATAAAGAAGGGAGTGAGTTAGCAAAATGCCACACAGCTACTTGCAAACTAGCACAAAGGTGAGTGTGCTTCATGAAGGTAGCTTGACTCAGAAGAGCTGAAATAGGAGCAAAGAGCAAAAGGCAACCAACGGTGAAAGCAAGAATTTACAGGGAACAGGCAGGCATGCGAGCAGGTGAGCACCCAGATGGGACATGGGTCCTGTGGGATTGTGGTCTCTCAGGCTCTGAGTGACAAGGAGGGAGGGAATCCAGAAGTGAAGCTCTGGAAAGGCAGACTAGGGAAGAATGGGGTTTACTATAGAGACACTGAAAAGACTTTAGAAGGATATGAGCATAGTGATAAACACAGGCTGGCACCAAAGTCTCAATGAAAAGAATTAAAGATGAGGCTTTGTTGGGAGTGAATAGGAGATAGAGAGCAAGATATATTGAGAAGACCATTTCTGAAAGTAGTGGATTTAAATAAACTGATGAATACCAATTTATACAAAATAAACCTTACTATGTGCATTATTTTCAGTAGCGTATAAAACTGAAAATGTACATTGACACATTTGAAGAAACAATTCTTCCTTGGAAGTTTGGAATTTTGGTCTTCCAAAGGATAGGTAATCTCCTTTTGGAAGGAAGTCAGCTATTATATTCTTACATGGGTGAGTTTCAGTCCCTGAGCTATTGAAAACTGTTCTTCCCTTCAGAGTATTTATTCAACACCTACTTTGTGGTTGCTCTGTTCCAGCACCAAGAACACATCATTGAACAAAACAGATATTCCTGCCTGTGTATAACTCACATTGGGAAGGGGAAGAGGTAGTTGGGGAACAGAAAGTATAAAAAAAACCAAAAAACAAAAAACAAACAAACAAACAAAAAAACACACCAAATAGTAAGTTATATAGTGCATTAGAAGATGAGAAGTGCTATGGAGAAATATAACAGGGAAGAAAGGTAGATGTGTATGTGACTGGGTGGGTTGCATTTTATAGAGTGGACAAGAAGGGTCTCACTGAGAATCTAATGGCAATTGAGCAAAAACTAAAGCGAATGAGTAAGCTGCGCAGGCTGGTGTCATGTAAATAGGACTCTATTCTATGTACTCTAAATTGTAAACCTTTCTATTATCATTCTTAAAGTAGCTAATCTTAAAAATTAGATTAGAAATGGTGTTAGAAGTGGGGTTGAGAGCAAAAGAGGCATTTTATGTGTTGATCTTTTGCTTTCTTTAATAACTGTTTAGTTTTACTAGTACACTGAACACCTGGCATGACTCTGCAGTTTTTACTCCATGAAAAAGGATACCTAGTATGCATTTTTTTCCCTTTGAAATCTCTTTTGAAAGGCAAATTCTTGCTTAATGGAAATAGAACATGGAGAAGTTTTTCAGAAACAACAATATAGAGAAAATATGAATGAGCCCTGTAGCAGCTGCTGTACATCAGTCATGGAGAGGGGGAAGACTGGTGACTGGAAAGTCCCTAAATACACGTTCTAGGGGAGAAAAGGGATCAGGTATTGAATATGATTTGAATTCTGGACAAGGCTAGGATCTGTTAATGCTCAGATAATCCTAAAGGTGGTTTCTGTTTTCAGCTATTTAGTTTGATCTACATGACCAGCTTATTTTCTGTAAAAGAAGAATCAGCCACAGGGAGTAATTTAAGATGTGAGTATGAATCTGGCCAGGCTTCTGCCCTGGTTTCAGTGGTTGATTTCCTGGGATGAAGTTTCCTTTGTGTAAGATTCTAAAAATTCTCCTTTCCTAACCAAAAACTCTGATTTTTAACCTCAGGATAAAAGTTCAACCTTGAAGAGTGTTCAGATTGATAATTCTAACTCTGCCTTTGTAGTATCTCAGAACAACTCTTTTAAATACTTTAAAATTCCAAATGCAATTTTAATTTGCTTTTATGTGTCATCTGTGGAGAATGATACATTTTGACATAGGAGATCAACAAACTTAAGAATGATTAAAAATCCTCAGTATTCTAACTACACCGAGTATTGTGTTAGAGATAAGGGGACTGGGAAATGGGGACTTTGGAATCAGATCTTGTTTAATGAGTAACTATGGCTTATACAAGGTGAATTTCAGAGATAAAGCTGGATAAGAAAACCTCCCCAAACTGTTTTGAAACATCAAAATGACAACTAAACTACAGAACAACCATTATCCAGAGCCATCTGAAATCTAGCTGAATGGAAATCCTACAACTAGGGATTAGAGTGCCAGCAGAGGCCATTGTTCTTTTTTTTTGATACCCCCTTTCCAGAGGCAGTATGAGGGAGCCGTATCTGCGTTTTCCATTAACCTGGCTCATATTCTTTGCCCCACCCTGGTGATTCCTTGAGACCCCACTCTACTCAACTTGTGGGCCCACCCAAACTGTTTCCAGTGACTTTTTGACATGAATGGTCTGTTTTGGCTTGTGCTTCAGATTTTTCAAAAATCTCTCAAGCAGCAGCTGGCCTCAGTGTGCCATACCTCTCACTAAGTGGCCACAGGTCCAGCACTAGTAGCAGGAGCCTTTGTTTGCAGCTTGGTCTCAGGGCACCTCCAAGCTCAGCACAAGTAGCAGCCATCTACAGATCACTTTATAGCTCATGGTGGGTGGCCCTAGGCAGCAGCTGACCTTGGTCTGAACCTCCTGGGAGGCCCAAAGTCAGTGCACTAAGTGGACAGTTTCAGACCACATTGAAGCACTACCCAGTCACCTCCATATGTGACACACTTCAGAAGTGAACTCAGCAGGCACCAAGCCCCGCTGAAGTAAGTCTTGCTCTGTGGGGTGGGCCCTGCACAACTGATCTTCCACAGTCATTGGTGGTCTTCTACAGTTCTTGCAGCTGATTGGCCTAGGAGATAAATCCCTCCCATTGTGTATATAGCAATCAAGGCTCAACTATACAGGAGGGTGTACACAGCTCATCTGGGTCTGGGATAGGAGAGTACAGTGTGCCGCAACCTTTTACGGCAGGGGTTCAGGATCTGAAGAAGGGGCCAATGCACAAATGAAAACATAGACAAGAAATATGAATTTAGAAGGCATGGGGGCCAGGAGGAGACCTCTCTCTTGGAGAGGCACACTCAAACCTGGCCTTACCTGCTTTTTATTCAATTTCAGATACACATCTTGCCCTCATTAAAGCACAGCAAACAGGTAACAGACAGATCATCTATAAGGTCAATAAAGATCAGTAAGGTTTAATAAACATTTACTTTGAGGCTATTAGGTCAAGAAATTGCTTCAAGCCACCACTATCTCAACACAGCCCTGCTAACATCCAAGGCCCATCAGCCTTCCGCATTCCTTGGTGCACTTTTATGACAATATTGGGAAAGCAGTGGCTTCCCACAACAGTGCACCTAGAATGCCCAGCTCAGGTGCATAGGGAGGCTGTGCCACTGGACCCTATAGAACACCTAGTACATAAGGCCATTCTACCAAGTCTGAGAGATGTTGCAGCTCAACCTAATAGATAGAAACAAACACAGGGAGGCAGCCAAAATGAGGAAACAAAGAAACATGTTCCAAAGGAAAGAACAGAACCAAACTCAAAAAAACAAACAAAAAAACTAGCCGAAACTGGTTTGGCCCAGTGGATAGAACGTTGGCCTGTGGACTGAAAGGTCCCGGGTTCAATTCTGGTCAAGGGCATGTACCTTGGTTGTAGGCACATTCCCATAGGCGGTGTGCAAGAGGCAGCCGATTGATGATTTTCTCTCATCTATGTTTCTAACTCTCTATCCCTCTCTCTTCCTCTCAGTAAAAAATAAAAATATATATATTTTTAAAAACTAAACAAAATGGAAACTACTAGATGCAGAGTTCAAAACATTGGTTATACGTATGTTCAATGAACTTAGTGAAAACTTCAACAAAGAGGTAGGAAATATAAAAATAGAGATAGAAAACATAAAAAAGAACCTGTCAGAAATGAAGAATACACTGACTGAAATGAATACATTATAGGGAGTCAATAGTGGAGTAGATGAAGCAGAGAATCAAATTGGAGATTTGGAATATAAGGAAAGCAGAAAACACTCAACCAGAACAGCAAAAAGAAAAGAGAATTCCCCTCCCACCACCCTCCAAAAAAATGAAGATAGTATAAGGAGTCACTGGGACAACTTTGAATGATGGGAGTGCTGGAAGTAGAAGAGAGAACAAAAAATTAAAAACGGTCCAGCCGGTGTGGCTTTGTGGGTGAGTATTGCCCTATGAACCAAGAGGTCACTGTTCGATTCCTGGTCAGGGTACACGCCCAGTTTGTGGACTTGATCCCCAGTGTGCCACATGTAGGAGGCAGCTGATCAATGATTTTCTTTCATCATTGATTTTTCTAGCTCTCCCTCTCGTCCTCTCTGAAATCAATAAAAATATATTTTTTTCAAAAAATTGAGCCCTAGCCAGTTTTGCTCAGTGGATAAGAGTATCAACCTGTGGAGTCCTGGTTTTGATTCTGGACTCTGATCAAGGGTACATGCCTCAGTTGCATACTCCCGGCTCTGACCAACTAATCACTGTATCTCTCTCACATCAGTATTTCTCTCTGTCTCTCCCTCTCCCTTCCACTCTCTCTCTAAAAATCAGTGGATGGAAAAAATATCCTCGGGTGAGGAGAAAAACAAACAGAAATTAAAATCCTATTTGAGAAAAAATGACAGAAAACTTCCCTTACCTGGTGAAGGAAATAGGCAAGATGAATCCAAAGAGGCCCATACCAAGACACATAAAAATTAAAATGCAAAAGGTTAAAGATAAAGAGAATCTTAAAAGCAGCAAAATAAAAACAGTTCGTTACCTAGAAGGGAGCTCCCATCAGATTGTCAGCTGATTTCTCAACAGAATTTTGCAGGCAAGAAGAGAATGGCAAGAAATATTCAAAGTGATGAAAAGCGAGAACCTAGAACCAAAATTACTCTACCTAGAAAAGCTATTATTTATAATGGAAGAAGAGAAAAAGGGCTTCCTAGACAAGAAAAAGCTACAGGAATTAATCACCATCAAACATTATTAAATGAAGTATTAAAGTGTCTTCTTGAAGAAGAAGAAGAAGAAGAAGAAGAACCAAATTGCAATAAATACATATCAACAGTTGAATCTAAAAAAACAAGATAAACAAGCAGAACAGAAATAGACTTATAGGTACAGAAAACATTGTCAATGGTTGCCAAATTTGGAGATGGCTGGGAAGATGAGGGGGGAAAGGTGAGGGGATTAAAAAGTATAAATTGGTTGTTGCAGAATAATCATGGGGATGTAAATTATAGCATAGGAAATATTGTCAATAATATCCTATTAACTATAACATCAAATGGGTATGAGATTTATCAGGATGATCACTTAGTAAGTTATATAAAGTCTGATCACTGGGATATACACCTGAAACTAATATATATTGTATGTCTACTGTAAGTGAGGAGTAAAAAATTATTTAAAAAATGTTTTGAGCAAAGTACATAAGGGGCAATTAAGGAAGCCTTAAATGTTAAGAGGATAGACCTGTCCTGTGTGCTCAGTGCAACGAGGCATGCGGCCCATCGGCCTTGAGTTTGACATGCTTGGTAGAGTGTTAGTCATGCATGGAAGGTTCTCAGGTTTGATTCCAATCAAGGGCATGTAACTGGGTTGCAGGTTCGATTCCCAGGCCTGGTGGAAGCAAGTGCGTAAGGCAACCAACAGATGTTTTTCTCTCACTATCTCCTCCCACACCTTCTTTCCCTTCCACTCTCTCTCTCTAAAAAAAAAATAAAATAAAAAAATAAAAAAATAAATGAAAACTATATTCTTGGGTGAAGATTAAAAAATGTTAGAGGATAGATATAGCATTAGCATTCTTCATTAATCCCAGGGGAAAATACAGCCTCTCCAGGCGACATTTTTCTCTGTTACCTTACTCTAGGTTTTCATCAATTATATTCAACCTATCAACCTATCATAACAAATTCAAAACAAAGAATGCTGAGCACTAGTACTGAGTTTTATGCCTTTGCTAAGGACACATAAAGAAATATAGGAGTAACTTGCCATAAGAGATGCACTTTTAAATCAGGAAAGAAGAAATGTTGGCAAGAGTAAAGACTGTTTTCTGATAAAATCTCACCATTGCCCTAACCAGTTTGGCTTCGTGAATAGAGCATTGGCCTGTGGACTGAAGGGTCTCAGGTTCAATTCCAGTCAATGGCACATGCCCAGATTGTAGGCTTGATCCCCAGTAGGGGGTATGCAGGAAGCAACTGATCAATTATTCTCTCATTATTGATGTTGTTATCTCTCTTTCATCCTTCTTCTCTGAAATCAATAATAATAATAAATCTCACCATTGACCTGCTTTATTACTTTCAGCAAGTTATTGAATGCCTCTGTGTTAATTTGTCCATCTGCCCTAAGTTCTTATGGGCATAACATGGCTTGAAACCTGTGAAGGATATTTTAAAAACCATAATGAATGAAAAATAAAACAAAAACCATAATGACCTATTTAAGTGATTTAAATTAAGTTAATTATTTCCTTGAGATGTGGTTGCATGTGCAAGCCAATGTCAACATTGTTGGTAACATATGTCAGTCCAATAACCTGATTTTTGAAGTCTGGAAACACTTGGGTACTGGGACTTCATAGCTCCTTTGGAACTTTATAACTTTAATTTAGAAATTGAAGCTTCTTATATCAAAAAAAAAAAAGAAAGAAAGAAAAAAAAAGAAAGAGAGGTAACAGGGAGAGAGGGTTAGTACATGCTCTAAAGACAAAATTGTCAAAATGGAGATAAGAAAATTGGACTCCACAATAGGAGCAAGGTGTCAGAGAGAGCCTTTGTATACATGAGATCCACTCTACAATTAAAAGCAGAGCCTGGTTAAATATAATTTAAATCCCAGATTTCCCTTTGCAACCAGATAGCCTTCAGAAAAGGTCCTCAGAGTCTGTGTCACCCTGGTCTATCTGGTTGTTCTGGTTATTAGAAACAGAGAAGAAGGGGCATCTTAGGAAAGGGGTGGTACTTCTATAATGGGTGTTTCTTCTTTTACAGGTGTAAACAAAAAGGCCACTTGATCTAACCTTGTATGGCTTTGTCCTTTAAGCCACTGCAGGTGTTTGAGCAGCACTGCTTCTGCAACAAAGGGCTAACTCACCACGTCTTGAGAAGAGAATGGCCACTTTCTGGGGAGCAGCCTTTTTCATGTTGGTAGCATCCTGTGTTTGCAGCACTATCTTCCACAGAGACCAGCAGACTTGGTTTGAAGGTGTCTTCCTGTCTTCCATGTGTCCCATCAATGTTAGTACCAGCACCTTGTATGGAATTATGTTTGATGCAGGGAGTACTGGAACACGAATTCATGTTTACACCTTTGTGCAGAAAATAGCAGGTAAGGGCAACTGGTACCCTCACCAGAGTCGATAAATCCATACTCTAGTAGAAACAAATGTACTGAGAGTGTAATGTGCATTACAGAATCTTATGACTATGGAATGTCTTTCTTCAGAGAACATTTTGGACTAGAGTATATAGTGTTTAATTCAATGTGAGATTAAGAGAGATCTGGGTTGCCTGTAGTTTGAAACCCATGTGTCCAAGAAATATAGCTAAAATTTGTCTTTCCTTTTTCTTTTAAAAAAATATATTTTTATTGATTTTTTACAGAGAGGAAGAGAGAAGTATAGAGAGTTAGGAACATCTATGAGAAAGAATCATCGATCAGTTGCCTCTTGCACACTTCCTACTGGGGATGTGCCCGCAACCAAGGTACATGCCCTTGACCAGAATCGAACCCGGGACCTTTCAGTCCGCAGGCCGACGCTCTATCCACTGAGCCAAACCAGTTTTGGCTGTCTTTCCTTTTCTTGAAAGCTGGTTGATACTTCCAGATGCAGAATGTTGAGAGTATTGGGGTAGTTTTGAGAGAAGGATCACTTGGAGAAGGGGAGAAGGGACCCTGAAGTATAATTTTTTCTGAATTTTCAGGATTCTGGCTTCAAGTTACATATAAAGCCTAGGGAAAGGAGTAGGAACTAGGTGTCCACCAGAGAAACGACAGAAGGACTCTCAAAGATTGCCTATCATCCTCTGTCCTCCTCCTCAATACTCCTGCCAGCCATTTGCCACAGGTGGGATTACCTGGAATAGCTCAGGGAATAGCAGGTTAATATAGTAGGTAGGTCATATGACACAGAGCCCAATATCAGAAGCAGCCCAATTTTTGGTAATCAGTCATCTCTTTTCTGTTTTAATCCTGGACAAAATAGGACAGCTTCCAGTTCTGGAAGGGGAAATTTTTGAGTCTGTAAAGCCAGGACTTTCTGCTTTTGTAGATCAACCTAAGCAGGTGAGTTTATTGTTTTGTTTTTTACAATTACAATAAAATGTTTAGATTCTTAATATATTGATAATTTTACCACACAGCTGCTGTTAAATATCTCGTGCTATTTACTACTGATACTGAGGTTATGTAGAGATCGGTTTTCTGTCCTCTGCTAATCTCCTGGATAACAGAAATTATATATCCTGAACTCACTAGGGCTTTAGTGAAAGGAGGCTAGAATCTCTTTAAGAGATTTCTCTCTTTGTATTTACTGTTTAAGGTTTTGATTTTGAAGCCATCAGCTGCATTAATTAATATAGAAGTAGAAGATGGACATGAAGTTCTATAGTGTATGAGATATAAACATGACAATTTAGGGAATGTGGACCCCTGGACTCCTTTCAGAACACCTTGATATAAGCAGACCATGCCTATACTCTGGAAAATAGGCAAGAATGTGTGATGAAAAAATCTTTGGTAGCAGAGGATGAATGGTTTTGTTGTGTCTATGTTTCACATTGGAGCACCTACAACATGCAAAACCCAGTGTGTCAGAGGCCACATTAAAATAGAATAAGTCAGAATAAAATAGAATGTTGAACTTTGGTAGCAGCTGTAAAGATATTATTCAGTGTCTCAAGCATAATCATTAACCAAAGGAAAACCTAATGTTAAAAATGGTTTGAACTTGAAGAACTGAGAGGATGTTTCTCAGCTCACTGTTTTAAAATGGCAAAAATGCTAGAAAACTAGGAGCTCTTGAAAGCAAGTACATTATCAAAAACTGATTTGACATTTAGAGAAGAAGATTGTGTTATGGTTGCTATTAATTATAATGATTATAAGAGGCAGCATGTATCAGGATAGGTGTTTACTCAGGGAAATAGAGGATTTAAAATAATGCTTTTGAATTAATCATAAATTAGGCATTACTGTGTACCATGCATGTAGGTGTTAGTGATGTAAAAATGAACCTGACATATTCTGTCCTAATGGAAATCATATGAAGTGTAGCATAATAACAGCTACAGCTGGCCTTTGTGTGGAAACTACACACAGTCTGCCTCATGTAATGTACACGGCAGTTTGTAGTGGTACAGGGAATATATCCCATCTCACAGCTGAGGAAGCCAAGTTCAGAAAGCCTCTATGTTAGGCACAGGGTTAGCAAGCAAGCCTTCTAATTCCTAATTATGTGTTTTCTTCACTATATGCAACTTTCTGGCCTGAAACTAATTTATATAGACACAAAATAGCAATCAATTAAAATGACTACATTATAAAAGAATTATTTTTATTACTACTTAACCAAAATGAAATGGATTCTCCTTCAAAGAAGCCTACTTCTCTAGGTTTCTGTTCCTACAGAGACATGATGAGGGAATATACAAGTGCCACCACATGGACTCTTTACTGCATGAGTGGCTCTTCTCTTTTTGCAGGGTGCTGAGACTGTTCAAGAGCTCTTGGAGGTAGCCAAAGACTCAATCCCCCGAAGTCATTGGAAAAGGACCCCAGTGGTTTTGAAGGCAACAGCAGGACTGCGCTTACTGCCAGAACAGAAAGCCCAGGCTCTGCTCTTTGAGGTAATATTTGAAATATCTGCATCTTGGATAATTCTTTCCCCCTATATTAACATTTTCTTTATGGGTTTAAAGCCCTCTGGCATGTTAACCTTCAGTATTCCACCATTGCTAAAGCATTGTGGTGAATTTGGGCTCTTTTGTAGCTAGTTATTTATATTTTAAAATATTACTCTTGAATTTATAGAGCTTTTCCTATAAAATTTAAAGCACTTTCTATCCATGATGTTCTTTTTTAAAAATATATCTTTATCAATTTTTCGAGAGGGGAAAAGAGCGAGAGAAACATTGATGTGAGAGCAAAACATAGATTGGCTGCCTCCTATATGCTCCCTACTGAGGATTGAGCCTACAACCTGGTCATGTGCCCTGACCAGGAATCAAACTGATGATCTTTTGATGCACTGGAAACCACCCAATTTAATGAGCCACACTGGCCATGATCATGATGCTCATAATTTTCTAAACTTATTACAGCAGAATTGTTTTTAATTAAATTAAATGAGGAGTAACTTACATACAATTAAATTTATCAATTTTAAGTATACAGTTAAATGAGTGTTGACAAATACATACACTCTTTGTGCCCCTTTGTAGTCAATTTCTCCCTTTAGTTAAACCAGGCAACCATGATTTGCTTTATGTCAGTATAGATTAGTTTTGCAAGTTCTTACATTTTTCTATAAATGGAGTCATACAGTTTATATTTCTTTTTTTTTGTGGGTCTTACTTTTTTCTCTCAGTATAAAGGTTTTGAGAAGAATCATGGAATTGTAAAGTATAAAAGATTTTTAAAGATATGTATTTTATTGTGCATTCAGATCAAAACTAAGTACAGAGAATTCTAAAAAAACTCTATTTTAAACATTATCGTACATTTTATTATATAAAAATGTGTAAATTAATAAGATTAATACTTAATATTGTGAAGAATACATGCAGAATCCCAAAAAATCACAGCAAAAAAATGATTCTATGTTTAGGTGTGTTAATTCAGTCTTATAAATCCACAAAAGGCCCAATGCACGAAATTCGTGCAAGGGGCTTGGCCCTCACAGCCCTGGCATTGTCCAGAAGGTTGTTTGGACGGACATTCTGCTGTTTGGCTGTCCAGTCGATTTGCATATTATACTCTTATTATTATAGATTCTCCTTTGATTGTAAGTACAGATGACTTAAGTCTCTTGCCCAAGGACAAACTGCCTGGAATGTCCTTATGAGAATCTGAATTCCAATTCATTCATTCATTTATCCATTCATTCACTCATTTTTTCATCATATGAGTGCTTTACTATGTACTGGGCACTGGTGAAGTAGACATAGAGCAGGAAACAAAAATAACACTGTCCCTGTCCTAATGGAACTCACATCCTAGTTTCCAAGACAAAATGAACAAGTCAATACAAAGTATGTCAGGTGCTTTAAAAGCTATGGCAAAAAAATAAAGCAGGGTAAGGCATATAGGAATGCTAGTGGTAGTGTTGGAGAAATGCTATTTTAAATAGGGTGGTCAGGGAAGACCTCATTGGTAAGATGCATTTGATCAGAGATCTGAATGGACTAAAGAAACAAGCTATGTAAAATATATGTGAATATAGAATATTCTTTGCCAGAGAAACAGGTGTAAAGACCTAAATCAGGAATGTGCTTGACATGTTCAAGGGACAGCATCCAGGATAGGGTGGCTGGAGGAGAGGGAATGATAGGACATCAAAGGCCATGTAAGGCCTTTTTCTCTAAGAAGGAAGCCACAGGAGGGTTTGAGCTAAGGAGAGACATAATCTGATGTCTGTTTTTAAAGCATCATTCTTGGCTGCTGTGTTGAGAATTAATTGTGAGCAGAGGCCTGGAGTGGAAAGGACAAGAGCACAAACTTTGTTTATTCCTGTTTGCTTATCTATCAATGATGAGAGAATCATCGTTTGGCTGCCTTCTGCACATCCCCTATTGGGGATCAAGCCTGCAACCCAGGCATATACCCTAGTCTGGAATTGAACTTGGGACCCTTCAGTCCCCAAGCCAATGCTCTATTCCCTGAGCCAAACCAGTTATGGCTTATCTATGTTCTTAAATGCTTGTTTATGGATCATTTAACTGGCATTTCCTGGTTGAAATAGGGTTCAGAGATCACTGCATGAAGTATTCTTTCAGAAATGAGAACAACCAAGACTAGAATTTTTCCTATCTCTATTTGGAGCCTCTCCCTCCCCAACATGATAATCATCTATAGTTTTAATAGGGTAATATACAAATTGGTCGGGACACCATCATGTAATGACCGATCAGCAGGAGGGCAGAGTTTCGAGCTATAAGCAGTGGGGAGCTGCAGGAGGGCAGGGTATCTAGCTACCTGCAGCAGAAAGCTACAGGAGGGCAGGGCATTGAGCTAAGTGTGGCAGAGAGCTACTAGTGGCGGTGGGCGGGGCGGCCAGCTGAGGCAAGTGGCAGTGAGCTTCTTGCACACAGATTCATGCGCAGGGCCACTAGTATAAAAATAAGACATAACACCCATATTATTGACCTATATTTATAGGGAGTCAAGAGCATTTGTGCAAGCTCTTCATTCTCATCTTCTAAAATAGAATAAGTAAATTTAGATTTGGGATCTCTCTAGACTCCTTTGAGGCCCCAGCCTTGTGCCAGGATTTGACAGGGGCTAGGAGAAGAGTACCTCACCTCAGCCCAGGAACATGAGCTCCTTTACCATGGAGGACAAAAACTACAAAATTTGATAGGAGAGCAGCAGAAACTTCATTGTAGTCTCAGGAGCCCCCCAGGCCCAACTCTTTTCTACTCTCCAAATTTATCTGCTCAGTAAGAAATGGAGTGGGCAGGGATCCCCCTAGCTTCCAGCACATATCCGGGTAGAATTAAACAGGTGTTTTAAAAAATTACAGGATCCTGATTTGAGCTGGCAAGGTCAAATGTATGTCCTTTCCTAGGTCCAGTTCACCTATAAGTAGATAATTTGGTTGGTTGCAGTTTATTTTAAATTCAAGGGGAACTCCTGTGTTTTCTTTTTATAATAAATCACTAATAACTTGCAGTTTCTTCTCTAGTTTTTTTTTTTTTTTTCCTTTTTAAAATATATTTTTACTGATTTCAGAAGGAGGAAGGGAGAAGAAAGGGATAGAAACATCAATGATGAGAGAATCATTGATGGGCTGCCTCCTGGGGATCCTATCAATGCATATGCCCAGTCTGCAGGGTGGATCCCAGCAGGCCCCCTACTGGGGATCCAGCCTGCAGACTGGGCATATGCCCTGACTTCCTGGTTCTTACGTCCATGCTCAACCACTGAGTCACACCACTGGGCCTTCTCTAGTTTCTTTAGAGAAAATTAATGAGTTCTAAGATTTTATTTAGGGAAAATGAAGAGAGTAGTTTTCTAAGCTTTTTAGGATATAGCCAAAATATGGAAATTGATTTCATTGCCTTAGGGAATTCAAATATTGTTGTTTTTTTCTCCAGGTAAAAGAGATCTTTGAGAAGTCACCTTTCCTGGTACCAGTTGACAGTGTTAGCATCATGGATGGATCCCATGAAGGTGGAGAGGTGTTGATATATATTCTAGAGGGAAAGGGCCAGGGTTAATAAAAGATCTGATTAAAGGACTGTGAACAGGATGGGGGTGCTGAAGAAAAAGGAACTAAGGAGAAACAAATAAGCATGGAGGAATGGAATGGCAGGATGGGGAGAAGGGAAGTGTGTGCTTTAGACATGAACTTTAGAGAGAAAAGAGAACAGAGATGGGGCCAGAGAAGAGGGAAAGTGCTCTGTAATGTAATCCTTGTCTCTCTGTCTTTTTTAGGCATATTAGCTTGGATTACTGTGAATTTTCTGACAGGTAATACATTCTCAAGTGTATCTTAAGATTTTGACTGGGTTTCACACAGGGTCAGAGTGCAAAATTACCTCTCTTTTTTCCTGTATTGTTCTTTCCTTTTGTAAAAAGGAGGAAAGGAAAGACAGGATTTGGTGTTTATAACCTGCCTTCAAGTCTTCAGTTGCAGCCAGAGTCCTAGGTTAACATTTGCTGTAATCCATGGGAGCAGGGAACAATGAAGTGTTTATGGAATTCCCTCAGAGCAGGAAAGAAATTGCAGACCGAGGAGTATTGGGCTGTCCAGGAGCAGAACATTTTCAAACTGGCTCTCATCCACAGGTCAGCTGCATGGCTACAGTCAGGAGACTGTGGGGATCCTGGATCTGGGGGGAGCCTCCACCCAAATCACATTTCTACCCCAGTTTCAGGTGAGTCATTACCATGAAGGTTTGGTTAGCAACTCACTTGGCAGGCATATCAGAGTGCTAGGAAAGTGGTGCCCTATTTTTAGGTAGCAGCTCCACTACAAATAGGATGAGTAAATTATAACTGAGTGAACTTTTCTTTGTCACTGTTCAGAGTCTCTTTGCTTCCTCAAGCCATATGAGATTAGCAGTTTAATCTGTCTCCTTCATCTCTTGTTTCCTGGGGGAGGGATGGGATGGTAGTGATAACATCCTTAGAATAATCGCAGATTCTGAATAGCCTTTTTGCTTTTTCTAATTTGCAGAAAACCCTGGAACAAACCCCTAGAGGCTACCTCACTTCCTTTGAGATGTTTAACAGAACTTATAGGCTCTATACACATAGGTGAGGAGGGGAATAGGGAGGAATAATATTTCATGTAATATGAGCCTTGTAACTATTTTTAAAATATTTTTTTATTGATTACAGAGAGGAAGGGAGAGGGAGAGAGAGAAACATCAATGATGAGAGAGAATCATTGATTGGCTGCCTCCTGCACGACTCCCACTGGGGATTGAGTTTACAACCCAGGCACATGCCCTGACTGGGAATCGAACTGTGACCTCGTTTGGTTTATAGGTGTACACTCATCCACTGAGTTATGCCAGCCGGGCAAGTCTTCTAACTTCTTAAAACATTTTCACATCTATTAATTGCATCTGACAAGCCTTACATAGTCTTTACCAGTCCCTGAAGGCCTATTATCTGAAACTCAACCCACTTACCAAATGCCAAGGAAAGCATGTCAAACTCATGGGTTTGACATGCTTGTACTAAGGGATCCAAAGATTTATCCATTCTTGGCTTCCAACATATATGACTTAAAAGAGTCAAAAGTTTTCTCTATAAAGAGGACACTCAGTAAAAGTTCAGCCAAAGCTCTGTGCCAATGCCATTGAGTTTGCCTTCAGATGTTCAAAATCCAGCCTAGGATTTGATCACAGTGAGTCTGGGAGTTAAGATGAGAGCTTTTCTGGGGGTGGTTCCCAGGGTGGGACCCTAGGCAGCATCACTATTCTGGCCTTTAAGTCATAGCTGTGGAAAGTAGTTACTGCAGGGCAATTACCACTTAGCCACACTAGTTGAATAGGTCACGGAGGAACCATGTTACTTTTAAAAGAGATAGTTTTAGGCTGGAGGACTTCAGGACCAGCAGTCAATCCTGTATTTTACAGTTACTTGGGATTTGGATTGAAAGCTGCAAGACTAGCAACTCTGGGAGCCCTGGAAACAGAAGGTTCGTCTGGGTACCTGTGCTGTTTGGGGGATGGTGAGAGTGAACCTTGGGAATTCCTTGGGAATGAGTCTGGAGGAAAGAGTTATTCTGAATTAGGAAGCACCTATAAATATATAAGCCTAAGCGACCGGTTGATTATTCACCAGTAGCTATGATGTGCACTGACCACCAGGAGATAGATGCTCAGCACACAGGTATGAAAACATGGAACAGAATGATGAATCTCAAAGGAAAGGGGTGAGGGGAAGGGCGGGAAGAGATTAACCAAAGATCTTATATGCATACTAGAGGCCTGGTGCATGGATTTGGCGTACAGATTCTTGCACTGGTGGGGGTCACTTGGCCTGGCCTGTGGGGATCAGGCTGAAACCAGCCCGGTGCACGGTATCCTGCACAAATGGGGCCCTTCGGCCTGGCCTGTGGGGATCAGGTCGAAACTGGCAGTCCATCATCCCCAGTGGCCAGGCCACTAATGCACAAATTCTTATGCCAGGCCTCTAGAATGTTATACAATGGACATAATGGCAAATTCTTTTTTTCCTTTGAGTTCAGATAAGTTTTGGTATGCATTATTAGTCATTTCTAGAATAAGGTCTGTTTGTATGGGGCAACAGCCTGTGGCCAGGAGGCTGAAGTATCTGCAGAAATTCAAGGCTCACAGAATGAATTTGGTAGGGGCTTGCTCAAGCCCTTGGCTTTACATGGGAGATGGAGATGAAAAAAAAAATTAAAAAAAAAAAATCCACTTGCAGGGTGGAATAGCTGAGCAACTCCATTCACCTCTTCACAGGTGGTAGAGGGTTAAAAGCTCAGCTTTTTTTTTGCTTTTTTTTTTTTCTTTTTTCCCCTTAAACTGATTCTTTTTCTTTGCATGTTTTTATTGATTTTTTAGAGGAAAGGAGAGGGAGAGAGAGAGAAACATCAACATTGATTGCCCCCCTGTTGGGAATCAAGCCCACAACCTGGACATGTGCCCTGACCAGGAATCAAACAAGCGACCTCTTTGGTGCACGAGTTGATGCTCAACCACTGAGCCTCACAGGCTAGGCAAGAGCTCAGCTTTTGTGGTCAGATAGAATTGGGTTCAGTTTTGTGATTTGGGGCAAGTTAGCTACCTTTCTGTGTCCCTTTCCTCACCTTAAGTAAGATTTTGCATTTAAAACACTTTGTATTTGCAATAATAGCCAGTAAGCTATTATTGTGATGATGATTGTTTAGCATTTAAGTTTATAAATGTGTTTCATTTAAGCCTCACAACAACCAATGAGAAAAGTAGAACAGTATTTTCTCCCGCTTTTTAGAAAGGAGGAAACGTAGTCCATTGTAGGTTTGGGATTTCTCTCGGATGTGATGAAAGCCATGGTTCCCTCCACCAAATGCACGTATGACAGAAATGTGCTCATAGTTTTAGGGACTTCACCAACACCATGAAGCCCATCTATGAACCCTGTTAAAAATTCCTGTCCTAGGATGTAATCATGGAACTAATTTAATATGATTTGAAGGCCCAGCCACCTTGGTGATTACTTTCCACCTTAGTGGCTTCTTGCTTGCCTCCCTCTCTCATCCTTGCCTCTTACTTTGTGGTCTGGTGTTTTTCTTTCAGGGACTGAGGGACATACTTTTAGAAGTGCCTGTCTACCAAGATGGTTAGAAGCAGAGTGGATTTTTGGGGGCGTGAAATACCAGTATGGCGGCATCCAAGAAGGCAAGTGATTTTTTTTTTCACTGGTTGAAATTATTTTTACAGTAGAAGTCTGGAGAAGTTCTAGAAACTTTTTAGAGAGCCCAAGAGAAACTTGTCATATTGCCGAGACTCGTTGCAAAGAGATCTTGGTGTGCCTCTAAGAAACAGTGGGAAGTGACAATGAATAGCCGTCACTCTGTATCCTGTTCTTTCCCTGGCCCGGTGTTGTGGATCCATTATACCTGGGGTCTCTGCCCTCCGCAGGATGAAACTTAAAATTGAGATGATAGGGAGAATAATTCACTTTAAGTTTTTTTTTGTTTTTTTTTAAATATATTTTATTGATTTTTTACAGAGAGGAAGAGAGAGGGATAGAGAGTTAGAAACATCGATGAGAGAGAATCATCGACCAGCTGCCTCTTGCACACCCCCTACTGGGGATGCACCCGCAACCAACGTACATGCCCTTGACCGGAATCGAACCCGGGACCCTTCAGTCCACAGACCGACGCTCTACCACTGAGCCAAACCAGTTTCGGCTCACTTTAAGTTTTATAAAAGGCACAGACCTTGAAATCAAGAAAGAACTTGATTTTTCTAGTAAAGGAAGCAGGCAAGCCTTCTAGCTACTTCTCATAAGCACTATGAAACGTAGTGTGAGGCTCTAGGCTGATTAGGCTGTTTTTGATGAGCACAAGTTAGGGAGGGGAGCTGCATAGAGAAGCAGGTGCCTTTCCTCCAGACCAGCAAGGCTGTGGAAGTTTGCTCATCTCTGTAAGCCTTTTGTCCTGAGCCTCGGCGTTCCTTGTTTCCTCCTCCTGTCTCCTCGTTGGCTCCGGTAGCTTGCCTCAGAGAGTGGTCCCTTCCCCTATCATTTTTCTCACCGTGTCCCTCTGCACTTTGCCCTGGCAGGGGAAGTGGGCTTCAAGCCCTGCTATGCTGAAGTGCTGAGGGTGGTCCAAGGAAAACTTCACCAGCCAGATGAGATCCAGAGGAGCTCCTTCTATGCTTTCTCTTATTACTACGATCGAGCTGTTGACACGCACATGATTGGTAAGTTCACTCCAGGTGTCAGGTCAGGGAGGACATTGGGCAAGGCTCTGGTGGGAAAGGGAGAGGGATTGTCTGAAATGCGTGGTCGGAGGTGATCATCCTATTCTTCTTCAGTGCTGTATGTCAACCATATTTTAATAAAAAATAAAGTATGTGCATTTTACTTTATGTCGTTTATACCTCAATAAAAAAAGTAAAAAAGACTTCACGTAAAAATTTAAGGCCACTAGTAACTAGTGACACTAGTGACTCAAATTGAAGGGGGCATATGATTGAGAATCTTTTAGAGCTAGAAAATGGCCTTAAATTTTTACGTGAAGTCTTTTTTATTTTTTTATTGAGTTATAAATGACATAAAATAAAATGCACATACTTTATTTTTATTAAAATATGGTTGGCATACAGTATTAGTTTCAGGTGTACAAAATATTGATTCAACATTTATTTATCTTACAAAGTGACCTCACTGTAAGTCTAGTAACCATCTGTCACCGTACAAAGTGGTTTTTTTTGTTGTTGTTTTTAACAATTTTCTTTTTTTTCTCTCATTATTGCTCAGTTTTTATTTTTTTATTTTTTTTTTAAATCAATCTTTATTGTTCATATTATTACAAAGGTTCCTCATTTCTTCCCTTCTCCACCAGGTTCTCACCCCACCCTCCGCCCCCTCCCCACCCCCCATTGTCCTCATCCATAGGTGCACAGTTTATGTTCAGTCTCTTCCCCCCTTCCCGTACAAAGTTTTTACAATATTGTTGACTATATTCCCTGTGTTGTACATTACATTGCTGGATCTATTTATTTTATACTGGAAGTTGGTGCCTTTTGGACCCTGTACCTTTTTTGCCCATCCTTCCACCCCTCTCCCCTCTGGCAACTATCAGTTTATTCTTTATATTTGTGAGTCCGTTTCGTTTTGTTTTTTTGTTTTTAGAGTCCACATATAAGTGATATCATATAGTTTTTGCCCACTGACTTATTTCATTTGGCATAAAATGAACCTATTTTAAAATGTAGAGGTAGTTCACGCTGATGATTGGGTGTTCACGCTGTTTTGTGAGATGTGCCTCTCTCAAACCTTGTTACATCAGCACATTACCTGAGTGATTTGGGGGGAAAAGTGTGTATTTTACTAATTTTGACATATGTATATATCCATAAAACCATTACCAAATTCAATATTTAAAACCATATATATTACCCTAAAGTTTCCTCCTCCCTCTTTATAACTTTTTTTTTTTTATCACAGTAGTAATGTTTTTATTTAGCTATGATGTATGTATATAGTCTGTCATGGCCCGAGATATGAATTTCTATTTTGTAACATGTTTTTGTAAATGAATCAAAATTTTTATTGTGGTTAAATACATATAACATAAAATAGATTATAAAAAACAGAATGCATAGATTATTTTGTATGAATATCGTGTTTATTTAATCCATTCCCTAATGTTGGGAATTTTATTTCCTTTTTTCTTTATTATAAATCTCACTAGGATGAATTTTCTTATGTTTCTTTGATATTTTTTAACATCAGCTACTCTTTTGCTTCATTTCAGATTATGAAAAGGGGGGTATTTTAAAAGTTGAAGACTTTGAAAGAAAAGCAAAGGAAGGTAAGTGTCAGTGGCAGCCCTTAGAGGTGAGTGTGTGAGACTGTACAAAGTTCAGTGACATTAACGTGTCCCAAAGTTCACAGCCAGCAGAAAGCCTCTCGGAGGCTGGTTTCCTGTCTTTGCCAGGAGCTTAAAGCATTAAGTGGCATCGAAAAATAAGGGAATAGAAGAGGTTTTAGGAAAATGGTGAAAACCTGCTTTTCTACATTTAGTGTTGTTTTTTTAGTTGAAATAGTGTTATCAGTGCTAATGAAACACCAAGCACCAAAATACATGGGAAATAGTCACAGCGGTTTCCTGGAAAGAGTCCATTGAAAACATAAATAAATAATCTTATTCATTGTCCCCAAAGTAATGCTAATTGGTATTTCCCTGTCCTCAGGGCCTCAGCATTAATAATATGTAAGGGATGTGGTTGAATTAAGCCCAAAGAATAGACATAGAAATTTAGCAAATAAATGAGGGTCCCTGTAAACTGAGTACCGTAGATAAGATATCACATCAGAAATATGCAGGTTCTTAAGACGCTGCAGTCTTGTAGAACTATCAGTGCACAGTTCTAGCCTCTAAGACTCCTAGGCATCAGCCAAATAGAGAATTCTGCTTTGCTTATTCCAAGTCTATATTTAGAGAAAATCACACACCTCTCAGTTGGCTGCAAACTTGAATTCCACTCTTTACTCTCTCTCCCCTTCAGTGTGTGACAACTTGGAAAATTTCACCTCAGGCAGTCCTTTCCTGTGCATGGATCTCAGCTACATCACAGCCTTGTTGAAGGATGGCTTTGGCTTTGCAGACAGCACCGTCTTACAGGCAAGAGAAAGAGCAGAGGAGTCTCATAACAGACTTCTTCTCTGGGAGTTGGGAAGAGCACTATAGGTGGGATTATGAGGATTTTTATTCGGGCTGTGGACAAGCACTGTGCAAGGCACTATGAGTGTGGGAAATTACCTCAATGCAAAGGCAGTTCCTAAGTATGTTACCAGGAAAGCTGTCCTAGAGGTCACAGAGCAGAAGGCGTACAATCCAAATGAAGATGCCCAGGCCCCGTGGTTTATTAAATCAGTTTCGAAACTCAGGACGAGAAGCAACAGGAAAGAAATGGGACAGGTGAACACACAGTGTAGGGTGCAAGCAGGTTGGAATTGCCACACTTCATGAATTTTGGGTATGTATATCCTAATTCCCTCTGCTGCTGCTGACAGTGTGGTTGGTTGCAAGTACTAGAACTGAAGTTTAATCAAGGGGGCACAAAGACAGAGGTGCCTGGTGCCATTGCACAAATTTCCACTATTTGGAGAGGCATAGAGGCAAGTACATTATCTGGCAACATTAGCCCACTCAGCCCATTAGATGGTCTTATTTGGCAGAGGACATGAGGGACCAAAAGGGTGCCACTAACAAGTGGCTTAAGACCTCATGAATGTTGAATACCTGTGTATATGTAGTATGTCATATATATGTGATATGTGCCTTGTATATTTAGTGTCTCTTGAATCTTGGGTTCTTCTTTATCTTCCTATCTCTGTCCAGGCAGGCTCAACATTGGAGTAACTTATTTATTTGTTTTAAATACATCTTATATCTTTCATCCATCCCATTTTCTTGTTTTCAGTACAATAATTGAATAAGTGCACATATGTTTATGTCAATGAAAGAATGTCCAGTATTAGAAAAAGTCTTATAAGAGTTTATTTGAGCCAAAATGACAACCATTGCTAGAAAGCAAAATCTCAGTAGATTGGGAAAATGCTCCAGAGAATGGCAGTTTGCAGTTTATTTTATACACTAGAGGCCTGGTGTACAAAATGTATGCACGGAGGTGGGGTTTCTCAGCCTGGCCTGCACCCTCTCCAATATGGGACCCCTCGGGAGATGTCTGACTGCTGTCATTCAGACATTCCTCTCACAATTCGGTAAGACTGGCTCCTAACCACTCGCCTGCCTGCCTGCCTGCCTAATTGCCCCTAACCACTCTGCCTGCCAGTCTGATTGCCCCTTCTTTGCCCCCTACTGGCCTTGCTGACTTGATCTCACCACCAACTGTTCTTCTCTGCCAGCCTGATCTTGCCCTCAACTGCCCTCCCCTGCAGGCCTGATCTCACTCCCAACTGTCCTCTCCTGCAGGCCTGGTCACCCCCCACTGCCCTCCCCTTCTGGCCTGATCTCATCGCCAACTGCCCTCCCCTGCTGGCCTGATCACCCCTATCTGCCTCTGCCTTGGCCTCCAACACCATGGCTTTGTCTAGAAGGAAGTCAGATGTCTGGAAGATGGCTGGTCGACCTGGTCTAATTAGCATATTACACTTTTATTAGTATAGATAGATTATATAGGATAGGATTGCTTAAATGCTGGGGAAAGGCCTTTTTCAGCAGGAGATGCTCTTGGCAGACAAAAACACATAATCCCTATATCTGGACTGATAGCCAGCCATATACACTATACTGCCAAATAGGTCATTTAAAAATTGAATCACTTTCTTACACCTTACACCAAACAGCTATTGCCCTTAAAACCCCTCCTCAGCCCTCACCTTAGATTCTGCTTTCTAAGTTCACCCACGGTTCTGATTGGTAGGTCGGTTTCTATGCCACTTAGTGTCAAAATCTCCACCTCCTAGGCAGCCATTGGCTCCTTGCACTTCACCCAGATTTGGTTATGATTGATCGGTTTCTATGCCAGTCAGCATCTCTGGGCCTATCTCCGGGCTTGATCATAGAAGTGGGGCTGAACAGCAGCCGCCCCAGGCTGCTGGCAGCAGGCTAAACTGCTAACATCTGGGAGAGAGAGACTTGGCTGCCGGTGAGGCCCAGAGAGAGAAGCAGGTTGATCAGAGAAGCTGCCACTGCTGATCAGCCCCGCCTCTCTCTTTCCGAGAGGGCAGCAGTTCAGCCTGCTCGCCTGCTGTTCACGCAGTCTGACGTTTGGTTGAGCCTCCAGTCGTTGTGGATGTTACAACCCTGGGTCTTTGTATATATAGGTTAGAATCAAAGGAGGAGATATAAGGGGGTTACATGAAATCTATTTGGTGATAGATTAGGGAGGTGGGAGAAAGCAAAGTGGAGAAATCTCTGAGATTAGATAAAAGTAAAACACAGAGATGCATCTTACACATCGGTGGGTACAAGTATTTACGGTACAACGAATGGCATGTGGGCAACAAGACAGCAGTGTGGTCTCGTGCTCTGGTGTGGGTGGTTGTGCCTTCCAGGGGTCTGGGAAATAAAATTACCTGACATTTCAAAGGTTTGTTATCTTAGATGCACAAAGAAAATAGACGATTTCAAAGGTAAAGGTTGACCTTTCTCAAGGAACCTACAGGCCTAGGACATGACTATCCACCATGACTCACTTTTAGTTAGGATTTTTAACGTTCAGACCACCTTGAACTTGTCAGGTTTACTCTGTGACCCTTTGTCATCCACAGTTACAAGGGTGAGTAAGATGTAATCTTTGTCCTCAGATATGTAGTCTATTAAAGGAGATGACACAAGGCAGCTATGAACTTTGGGGTCAAGTAAGTAGGCTACTCTTTTTGAGCCTCCTCCCCTCGCCTTGCGCCATTTCCCCTTCCTGTTTCATCAGTGCCGGATGAGTTTCTATAACCCAATTTGTTGGGTTATACAGATGTCATAAACTCATTCGTACTAAGGTACTTGGACTTAATGTATTTTGCCTGCCAAGAACATCAACATTTAACGGGCTTAGGACAGGAGAGTTACTTGACAATAGATTAGTATCATGGTCTTTAAAGCATGGGCTTTGTTGTCCATCAGATCTGGACTCAAGTTCTGATTCTGCAAGTTTTCTGGCTCTGTGACCTTAGATGATTTACTTCCTCTCTAACTTTTAGATTCCTCACCCAACCTTTGAGTTCCTATTTTATAGGACTGTTATGAAAATTGAAATAATGCCTGTTAAGCACATTACCTGGCACATAGTATAAGTTATTAGTATTGATGTTGCTAGTAGTTGAGATTTGTGGATTAGAGAGGTCATTCTAAGCCCTTAGTACATAGTACTGAGTTAATATCATTCTCTAAGCATCAACTATAACCAAATCATTTAAGGACAAGTTTCTGCCATTTCCAGTGCTGGCATCCTTTTGCTCTTTGATTTCAGTGGCAACAAAATTTAAATCGGGTGCACAGTCCTGCCTGAGCTAGCTTCACTTCAGCATCTGTATCTTTAGGCTGTCAGCCCAGTCCTCAGAACAGGGGAGAGCATTTTATTGGGGGACACTCCCCGTTTGACTCAGCTAATCTCAGACAAAACCTCAAGATTCACACGCCATTCTCCCAGAATTTGGCCCAGTGACTAGATTGGATTTCCTTAGGTCAACAAAGTATTGTGTCATAAAACTGAGTACTAGAAAGACAGACTAAAACCAATCCACTGGTTTCCAAACGTGTGTGTGTGTGTGTGTGTGTGTGTGTGTGTGTGTGTCTGTGTCTGTGGTGGTCTTCACTTAACAAAAGCTTATGCAGAATGCCAGTAACACTGGTATGTGGAGCATCTGGTTGAAGCAGAGGTACAGGACTCCTTCACCATGTGGCCCCCTTTCTCTCTGAAGCGCTCTCAGAACCCTGGGGATTCTGAAGAAAACAGTTTGATAAATACTAACTAAATCCCTTTTAGTAGTTGAAAAAATAGGGTCTAACTTGGAGTCATGAACGAATTGAGGCTCATCCCGGCCTAGAACGCCTTAAAAACTTTAGGTGGTTAATAGTGCTTAAGAAGATGCAGTTACTTACAAAATATGAGTGGGGAAGCTTATTAGTATGTGCTTTCATACCTCTAAATCTATCCCGAACTGCTGTTGTATTTAATTTCAGGATTAGGGAAAGAGTCCCAAAGGTCCTGTCTGGAAAGCCCGGGTGAGACCACTTTGCTCGGCCAGAAGATTCAGGGATCAGCTTGGCAGGGGATGGTAATAGGCCACGGCAGGGAGGAAACGTGCAGAAATGGGTTGTGGGGAGGCCTCCAGACTGGCTACTTCCCATTCGCCTTGGTTTGGCTTTGTGGATGACCTTGGCCCAGGTCGTGCTTGCTAAAGTTGAAAACTGAATGAAAATGTGAAGGCCTTTTTTCTCCTCCCCAACAGCTCACAAAGAAAGTGAACAACATAGAGACAGGCTGGGCCTTGGGAGCCACCTTTCACTTGCTGCAGTCTCTGGACATCTCCCACTGAGGCCACACTCGCCCTCTGAGGTCTGCATTTGCCAACAACCTTTATACGGGAGAAGAAGAAAAGACTCGGTCATGTTATGAGGAAGTCTGGACACCACCTGGATTGAAACCCAGCAGCTGGCTTCATCAGGAGGAAGAGGTTTTTGTAGACAGCTCTTGTCCTTATGTCTAGAGATTTGGGTTTAATTTTACACATCTAATAGGAACTGGTCCCTAACCATACTGCTTGCACAGCTGGTACTAGAGTCTAAATTTTTTAGCATGCTTGTGTGTCACAGAGAGCCAAAAGGAATAACTTTGGAACTTAACCAAAGAAAAATCTCCTTCAACCCGTTGGTATATTTTTCCTCCCTGCACATTACCTTGTCCCACCCTTATCATACCCTCCCACCTCCCTAAAAAACAGGGGAAAGAAAACAGTACCTGGTTTTGTAATTCAAGAGGAAAGAAAGGTACCATCTCTGAAGTTGTGTGGTTCTGCTTTGTGCTCGCTCCCATCAGCCAGCTGAGAACCGTCCTCTTAGCAGGAGGGAGAGCAACGCCTACTGCATAGCCTTCAGAAAAGGGGCCTTCCAGTCTCCAAGGACAAGTTTTGGGAGAGTGTGGCTGCCTTGTATAGGCCACATTCTTTTAATCAACTTTTTATGTCAACCGTGAGATTAATGAATCTGAACACCTTCTAGGAATGTTTATTCAGTGCCGGTACTTCCTTCTAGGCTCTGTTTAGTTTGTCATCCTAAAGTTACTTCTTTATATTTCTGAGAAGCACATCCCTATCCTACTATTGGAGGATCTAGATTTTGGCCATAGCTCCTTTCAGTTTGCCCTTTTGTTCTGTTTATAGTAACGTCTCCTCCTACTTGGCCCCTGATCATTTTAGCTACCATCTCCTAAATTGTCTAGTTCCAGGGTTTCTGATACCCTTCTCCATTATAAGCAATATTTTATTTCATTGGCCATTTTGGCCCTCATACTGTGGATTTTTTTGTGTTGGAATGCTCTGAGCCCTTCATTATCTTGTTCTTTCCCATAGGACTATCGCCTGCTTCTTGTCGGCCCACTCAGTGCCCTTGGGCTGAAGGACTGGCTCTTTGACCTTGGCTCTTTACCTCCAGCTTCTTTCTAGCAGTTTGTATCTTCCACACTTGTAGCTATCACAGTGGACTTTCTTTCGGCTCTCTCACAAAAAAATGTTAAGCTCCTGTCCCTCACACTACTTCCTTTTTTAAAGTTATTCCACTGAGTCAATAAGTGGTTAACATCCGATGTGCAAGTAACTAGCCAATTTTTTTCTTTATTCCCCACATTTTAGTGTGTGTGGTTTTTTGTGTTTTTTTTTAATTTCATTGTGGAATTTTTTCAGATTTTTCACACTGACTTTTATTATACCAAGGTCGCCTTGATACCCATCGTCTTCCTCCAAAATGTTAATACATAATAGAATCTTTAGGTTTGGAAACAGCCCAAAGATGTAATCCAGTCTTCTAACTTGCAGAATCCCCTTAACATTTCTAAGTAGCTGTATTTTGCTTCTGGTTATGCATGTTTTAAGACAGCTCATTGCATTTGGGACAGCACTGATGTTAAAAATCCCTTATGTGGAGCTGCAGTCTCTCCTCTCAGTGGTCTTCTCTCGTTCCTCCTTCCATAGCCTCTCCATCTCCTAAAGGAAATTCCTTGCAAGTCCTTTGTGGTCTCTTCTTTAATAGGACACTTGGCTTCTAGACCCCTTACCATTGTGTCACACAGTCATACACTAAATGTTGTTCCATACAATTCCCAAGAGGTAAGCTGTGTTCACTAAAGACTCCGCCAGTTTGATGGTCGAGAGAGGCAAGATTCCCTGGTCTTTGTCATAGCTTGTCTCTGAAGATTTTCTTATGGACAGAAGCTGTTCAGACTCCTTCAGTCATCCCAAGTACCTCCAGAACTCTTGAGATGTGTCTACCTAAATTCTGATAATCTTGATTAGAACATCTAGAGAGAATTAACAAGTTTATCCATGTTAGGAGCAATATGGAATAAGAATTTTTATTTCTTAGAAAAAAATTGACTTTCTGCCCCTTGGTGTACCTTTTGGGCTTCTTATTGAGGAATCCTATAGTGTCTAATATTGTTGGTTAAGTTTCTTTTCTATAAATGTGTTTACATATTTCAAATACTTAGGACCTGACCTGGCACATAGTGGATGTTGTGCGTTAACATCATCATATGAGGAACATCCTCTGTGGGTTACGGAGGGCTTTGCAAGATGTGCCTTAAAATTCTTCCCATTTTGCCTGATTTTATTTGCATACTTTTGGAGTCCATGTTCTCCTTTCCCGGGCTACCTTTCCCGTTTTTGTGAAAGATGATCTTTTCCC
The DNA here is from genome assembly GCF_014108245.1 of Pipistrellus kuhlii. NCBI lineage: Eukaryota > Metazoa > Chordata > Mammalia > Chiroptera > Vespertilionidae > Pipistrellus > Pipistrellus kuhlii. The sequence goes on from NW_023425404.1 coordinate 12,538,184, forward strand.
CTCCCGTTCAGTGTTGATCTTTCTAGACTCTGCTAGTAGTCTTACAACTTACACATTAGTTGCCACTTTCATTCTGGGCACATCTTTCCAGAGAGTCCAGGAACATTTGTGAAACTATCACTTTTTACTCTAGTATCTTATAAATCTTGTACATTTGTCTGAAAAGCTCCCCTATTAAAACATATTTTTCATTCCTTCAATAACTAAGCTAACCTAAACTAAGAATAGTTTAGGTTGGTTCAAAAGCAGACTATTTCTTCTCATTTCATCATCAAATCAGACTTTTGGGCAAAATTTTCTCTGCAGTATACAAATCTAATGGGTTCCCAAATCTCTTCAAGAGTCATCTCTGTACTGCGAAGTGAGCTCTTCAAACACCCACTTCAAAGACCCCTACACCCATCAGCCACCAGTCTGCAACCAAATATGACAAAGTCTGCTGCTAAGTAATCAGATTATCCCTTTGACCTGGCTCCTGAAGTTTTCAAACCTGTGCAATGAAACTATTTATTGTTTTGTCACTGGACAGAAATGATGTTCCAGAGAGGAACCATAAATAAAATGGAAATCCGATGCTGTGATAAGGAAGTAATAATGAACAAGATTTTGTTTTCTTTTTAGAAAGTCCAGTGCACCTACAACAAAGGTTAAAGCAATTTATTTTTAATTTTAAAACAGTAATTTGAACAAAAATGCATCAATTGAATATTTCTAATTCTTCTTTATCAAAAGATAATTGTATAAATTTATGACCAGCATTTAAAAAAAAACCAAACCTATAGATCTTATCTTTAGAAAGGATCGTTAACAAGTGAAAATAAATGAGATAGCACCTTAATGATTTGTTTTAGTAATAAAAAATTCTTTTCAACAAAAATCATAATAGTCTTCCTTTTGGGTTTTTCTTGGCTTGGTTTATATACCCCTTCTCACAGCAAGTTATCACTCATTGTTTAGGTTCCACGAACCTCTTAAATAAAGGAGAAAAATAAAGTAGAGAGTGTTAACACAAAGTCAATTTATTAAATTAAATCTTGAAACTGTATGATGGCCTTGGGAAAAGATGTTTATTTTTCTTCAATATAATCTGCAGAAGAGGACATTCATTTGCTTGCAAAGGCCATAATCTGTTCCTAAAGAGAAATGAAACAAAGTGAGTGATTCTCTGAAACTGTGAGGGCGGGTGAAGAAAATGCTTTCAAGTATCCAAAGTGATTGAAGCAAAAACTCAGCTAAAGTCCCAGATAGACACTCTTCACAAGAGTCCCTCCAAAGTGCCTTTAAATGGGCATTGCTCAGTAGAAAAAGCTGACCAAGCAGCAAAAGGAGCTGAAGCATCTTTATCTTTGGAAGCCCCTATTTGCTACTTTAACCCTTCCTTATACTGTATTGAATTTCTACCTAGATAGCCCTAGCACCCAAGCCTAGCACGGTTTTTTTTGCTCATTATCACTGGGGAAGATTAAAAGGGTGATTTTACAGCCAAGAAAATTAATTCAAATGAACTAAATCATTGGCAAGTCACTCCTCGGTGACCAAGACTCTTCAGAGAGCCGTGAGCGACCTCTTACTTTGAGTGGAGACACTGCGTTTGTGGCCTGCAAGCCCCACGTCCTGAGCAGCACGAGAGGGGTAGCACTGGTGGAGTAGAGCCTTTTCAGCAGGTCAGTAGCAGCCAGGAGGGCAGTGTTGTGACGTTGTCGGTCTGTCTCATAGCCTGTGAGGTGGCTCATGGAGCCTGGAGGAAAAAGGAAAGTTATGCCCTAATCCCATAGTGACGTTTTCTTTCCTAGAAAAGCACACACACTTATGTCCACCACATCTGGCTACTGAGGCGCCTTCAGGGTCCTGATTGTCCCTAAGGTTCCAGAATCCTTACCTAAGTCTTTCCCATCGAAGGCTGCAGTTCTGAGGTGATGGACCAAGCTGGAGATATCCCCAAAGCCCATGTTAACACCTTGTCCTGCCAGGGGATGGACTCTGTGGGCTGCATCCCTGCAGACGAAGCAGAGTTGAGGTGTGGCCTCCAGCAGCACAGTGAGAAGGGAGGAGCTCTGCTCGCCGTTACCTTACCCGATGAGTGCCAGCCGAGGCCGGACGTACTCGGCAGCATGTCCCAAACCGAGAGGAAACAGCACTCGGCTTTTGGCATCCACCGTGGCTACGCTTGGCGGCAGCTGGCGAGCTGAGACCTTAGTGGGCTTCAGAAAGGCAACAGCCTGGTGCAGCACGGTGCTGGCCGAGTCAACAAAGTCTGTGTGGTTAGCATCACTCCACTGAGAAGCATCAGCCACAAAACAAAAGTGGAATTTCATCAGTGACTAGCAGGGAATTAAAAATTCAAGAAGGAAACTTATAACAAAAGCCAAGGGCAATGGTACCTAACATGCCTAAAACAATCTAGACCCCAAGTGACAAGTCCCTCCAATAAAGGTAAAACAGATTCCAGGTTGTAGGATCAAGCCAAATTGCTCAGCTGCCCCTGCCTACCTCTGACCTTGATCTTTTACTAGTCCCTAACTTCAATAACCTGCACCAGCCACACTAGCTCATTCTACAACATCCTCTTGCTTCTGACACTCCCCTCTGCTTAGAATGTCCTCCCACTGAGACTTCACCAGGACCTCACCTCAGAGCACCCTGAGGCTGTCAGCTCTTTTTATAAACGTTTCTCCAAACTCACCTGTGTGTGCTCACCTCTATGCTCCCAGAGCATCCTATGCATACTTCTACCACTGTTCTGAAATTGTCACTTATGTACCTTTCTCCTCACGTAACTATGAGCTGCCTAAAAGCAGGGACTGTGTCTCATTTGTCTATCACCAGACCCTTCTACATAGAAGGCGCTTGTAATTATCTATATAATAAAAGCCTAAGCAACTGTTACAGCAGAACAACTGAATGACCAATTGTTATGATGCGCTTTGACCACCAGGGGGCAGATGGTCAACTCAGGAGCTGCCTCCTGTGGTCAGTGCTCTCCCACAGCAGGAGCACTGCTCAACCAGAAGCCAGGGTCATGGCTGGCGAGCACAGCAGTGGTGGTGAGAGCCTCTCCTGCCTCCATGGCAGCACTTCGGAGCAGCAAGCCAAGTGGTAAGAAGCAGTGAGCAAGTGGGTGACAAGGAGTCAGAGGTCCCGCACTACAAGAGGGTGCAGGCCAGGCTGAGGGGGGAGGACCCCCCCCCCCGTGCACAAATTTTGTGCACCAGGCCTCTAGTTGCTAAATGAATGTCCTACAGAGGCCTGTGCCAGGAATACCGTTTCCCCGAAAATAAGGCAGTGTCTTATATTAATTTTTTCTCCCAAAGATGCGCTAGGTCTTATTTTCAGGGATGTCTTATCTTTCCACACGCTAGGTCTTATTTTCGGAGGATGTCTTATTTTTGGGGAAACACGGTATATGCTAAATGGCTGGGAGGGAGGCGGACAGTGGGAGGGGGAGATAGCAGTTATCTTGGAAGCTGCTTCAGTATGTTTAGTTCCTTTTACTGTTGCTACTATAGAGCAGCGAAGCTTAAGTTCTTGGTGTGAATTATTAGTGAGGTAGCGGAGTTTGGTAGTTAAAACCACAGGCTTGAGGGAGAGCCTCATGTCAGATCCCAGCTTTGCACAAGAGGTAGGATCTTGGGAAAGTTACCTATCTCCTAATGAGCATGTTAACAGTACCTACCTCAAAGAGTCACTGACTTAAATACATACATACAGGTAAAACTCTTCACCTACACCGGTATATAGTAAGTGCTCAATAAATGTTACCAATTGTCATATTAGTGAATTTAGAAAGATGTAGCATTTAACATTCAGAAATATTGTGCCCTATTATCTAAAAGCCATATTACTCCAGAATCATTACTATTTGAGCACCTATAATGTATGAGGTATGCTGCAAGTATTTTGCATAAAGTCTCTTGCCTTTGGACTTTCATTATTAATAATCCCTGAAAGGTTGGTATTTCCATTTTTAAGGAGATTTAAAGTTAATACCAGTATTGAACCCATGTCTTTCTAAAGCAAGAGTGGGGAACCTTTTTTCTGCCAAGGGCCATTTGGATATTTATAACATCATTCAAGGACCATACAAAATTATCAACTTAGAAATTAGCCTGGTATATCTGGTCAAACATTAATTAATTTACCCCTAATTCTTCGGCAGGGCCAGACCAAATGATTTTGAAAGCCTTACCATGGCCAATGGGCCGGACATTCCCCACCTCTGGTCTAAACTTTTAAGACCCCCACTGAAATGTGCTCCCCTCTCCAAACATTCTGATGAATTAGGCTTCAAAGGTTCAGGTACCTGGGACCCAGCAGCTCCGCTCAAGATTACCTAAGAATTACAGCTTCAAAAGAGGCCAACGCTAACTTCCACCCAGGCAGCTGTTTCAATCAGCACAACAGCAGCCCGTGAGCACACAGGTTACTGATTTCTATTGTTTGGATTTCCCTGAATGCCTCCTCCACATCATCCAGACCAAGCCTTTCAGTTACAGAAGGGCAGCTGGTTGATTACTTCTTTTTCCTACTCAGAACTGCCTTTCTGTATCTACCCCTGCGACACCTCATCAGGCAGACAAGCTGATACTCACAAAGGCGGAGTTAATGGCATCCACAAAGTTCTCCTCATCCATGCTGACCAGCTCTGCTGCATGCTCATGGGATGTGGACCACACCAAGGAACTCAAGGTGTCTGAGAGCTGTCACAAAAGAACACCATCAATACTGAGAGCTACAACTTCTGTTCTTGGGCACTATTGAGCATAAAGATATGAAGGAGAAATGAAGCTAGCCTGGAGATATTTCACCTGAAAATGGCCGAGAGAAAATGAAGTCCTAAAAGAGGGAGGCTGGACTACCCAGACAGCGTTCTTACCGGGAGCAGAGCGATGGGCCCAGAGGGAAGAAATCTCTGCCAAGCCACATTGTTTTCTGTGACCTGCAATAGAAAGGAGAACAGCTGTGGGAAGTACATATTCAACACCAGCAGGGTCCCCAGGGGTGGGCTCAGGGTCTTCTTTTTTTTTAATCCTCACCTGAGATATGATTATTCATCTTAGAGGGAGAAGAAGGAGAGACAGAAAAACGTCGATGTGAGAGAGAAACATCAATGGGTTGCCTCTTATATGTGCCCCAACTGGGAATCAAACCCACAACCTAGGCCTGCACCCTGACCAGAATCGAACCTGCCCTCCTTCAGTATACAGGACGGTGTTCCAACCAACTGAACCCACTGGCCAGGGCTGGGCTCAGGATCTTACCTCTGATAAATGCAGAGTAGCCACAACAGCAGACTGGTCATAGTCCCAGCTGACATTCTGGATTCCAGCAGCTTGCCGTACTCCTGAGTTGTGACCATCTGCACCGATCTGCACAGAGACAAGAGCCTGCTAAGTCTTACAATCTTTTAGTAAATGAAACTGCTCCAGAAGTTTGTCTCTGCCGCTTAAAAATTTCTCTAGTTCTAACTGCTGGCAAGCCCATCTATGGCAGACAACTTTTTATCATGCCTGCTCACTCACAGCCTCTAAAGGGGTGGCTCCACATATGTGTCGCCGGCCTCAGCTAACGGACCAAAGCTGGACATCTGACCCACGAGGTGCTGGACATCTGACCCACGAGGTGCCAGCCACAGGTTAAACTCAGCCAAATTCCCCTGCTATTTGGACTAGAAAGCAACAGGCAGGCACTAGAGCTGAACAGTCCTGATGTAAGGTGAGGGATGGCTGCCGTGGAGGGGAAAGCTGATGAGCAGAGAGAGGACTTACAGGACTCCTGGGAGGGAAAGAACAGCCTCAGTTTCTGATACTCTGGTTCCTGTCTCTGTGAGGCCAGCTGTCCTTACTTCATGACCTAAGATGGTCCAGGAAATTTGGTCCTGCACAGGATTTACAATGAGACCATCTTAACTTGAGACCAGCTTACTGGGTACTGGTGCTTATAACCAAAAGCTTAACCTAAAATTAATATCAACTGTAGCTTAGATGAAAAACTAGAGGCCCTAGAATTGAGGCTAACATGTGAATATGCAAGACCCCTGCAAAATAAAAATTCCAACTACCAACAATTTGGTCTGGAGGGTGCTGCCATCACCTAGGGTAATATGAACCCAAGGGCTGGAGTCTGCCATGGAAGCGGGAGAAGGCCAAGTATAGCCGACGGCTTTGCTCCGGTAGAGAACAGTCACTCGATCTAGGGAGGTCAGAAGAGAGAACACAAAACATGAGAAAGCCAGCCCACGCAGGCTGAGGGAAAGCCATAACTAAACCTAAAGCAAGGTCCAGGACAGCTGTCTCTTGTCCTTTACTCCTAAACAAGATAAGTAAGATCTAAAAAAACCTCATGTGACTGGTGCTATTGTCTGAGAGCTGATAAACAACGGAAACCACAGGGATGAATCAGTGTAAAAAAATTAATCTCTCAGTGAATTATCAGCCTGCAGCAGGCACTCTTCCCCTCCTGCTCTTCCAGTTCACTCTACGCCTCAATGAGCCCATGTGTGCTTTCAGAAGAAACCATGGAAATACCATGGCTCAAACTTCCAGATTTCATAACATTTTCTTCCCCCTGGAAACCATTTTACTTCCTGACCAGAAAAAAGATATGCTCACTGTAAAAGTCTGAATAAAGAAAAGTTTAAGAGTGGGGGGGGGAACTACCCTCAATCATACCACCCAGAGACAACTACAGTTAAAGCTTTGCCACAGATGATACACCCTAGATTTTCTGGTCATCCTGCTCATTGTACCCACAAAAATTTAAGTACTGCTAACATTTTCTGCCATAAATAACACTTGTTTGTATATGGATGTACAAGTTCCAATCACTAAATGTTCAAATTTTAAATGTCTCAATAAAAGCCATTCTATTATATAAAAAAAATTAAAAAAAAAATAAAAAAATAAAGCTTTGCCACAGAGCTTACCTAACAGTTTCTTATACGTGGACATGTGGTGCGCACAGCCTCACACACACAAATGGAATCATGTAGTATTTTTCACCAATAGACTGTGGGACATGGTTCTAAGTTAGTAAATATTAGGTCTAAATTATCTTTAAAAGATGCACAGAAGCTCTTTACATGGGTGAACTATGTACCCATATCAAAAGCATTTAAGGTTGCTTCCAATTTTCTCTCTCTAGAATAACCCTGAAATATTTGCAAATCATATAGTGAACAAGGAATTTATATCCAGAATTCAAAAAGGACTTTGGCCTGGCCGATATAGCTCCGATATATGAACCAGGAGGTCACAGTTGGATTCTTGATCAGGGCACATTCCAGGGTTGCAGGCTCGATCCCCAATGGGGAGTGTGCAGGTGGCAGCCAATCAATGGTTCTCATCATTGATGTTTCTAGCTCTCTCTTTCTCTCTGAAATCAATTTTTTTAATTTAAAAAAAAAAAAAAAAGAACCCCATAACTCACAAAAAGACAAATAATCCGGTTTTTAAATGGGCAAAAGATTCTGAATACACTCTTCTCCAAAGACAAACAAATGACCAAAAAGCACATGAAAAGACACTCAACATTATTTGTCATCAGGGAAATATGATCCAAACTATAATGAGATACTATCCATCGTCACAAGGATGGCTATAATTTTTTTTTTTTTAAAGGGATAGGAGCCCAGGCCAGGTAGCTCAGTTGGTTAGAGCATCCTCCTAATATGCCAAGGTTATGCGTTTGATCCCCGGTTAGGGCACATACAAGGAAATGCAATTGGCAATAAAAAAGAATAAAGCACTGATACATGCTACCACATGAACACATCTCAAAAATACATTCAATGGGAGAGTCAGACACCAAAGAATACATATTTGTGAGTCTAACTCTATGAAATGTCCAAAAAAAGCAAATCCCAAAAGACAGAAAGTAGACTAGTGGTGCCAGGGGCTGGGGGTCAGATTGGGGAATATTATAAATGAGCTCCAGGTTTTCTCTGAGGTAATGGAAATATTCTAAAATTGTGTGATGATGGTGGCATAACTCTCTAAATAATAAAAATCACAGAATTGTACACTTATAGTGGGTAAATTTTTTGGTATGTAAATGATACCTGAATAAAGCTGTAAAAGAAAAACAAGAAAAACCCTGAGCTAGGTAGCAGAATGTTTGTTTATGGAGCACATTCAGTACCTGTAAAAGGGATCCTTCCAGAAGAGATTCACCTTCCAGAGGATGACAGGACGATGGGAGAGGCGGGAGCTCACCTGACACGGCCTCCAGCTGCTTCGTGAGAGCGTGCATGATGACGTCGTTCTCCACTATGTAGCCCATGTCGTCCAGGTTGTCCTTGTCGAACATGATCAGGGCCTCGGAGCAGGCATCCCACACCTGGCAGCACAAAGGGAGCGTCTGTGTTACAACCCGAGGAAAAGGAAACATCACTCCAACCCGAAACTGAGCACTGCTTTCCCAAGTGACAGAGCAGAGCAACCACAAACTGTCAATCCCGCTGGCAGGACATCAGGCGAGAAGAAAATTCTCGGGAATGCTTTCCCCCACTTTCTTAGACTGAGTGTGGACTTGAATGTGGACTCCAATATCTTAGCACAAGACAGACCAAGGCATCCTGCCAAGAGTGACAAAGGGAGCACCTGCATTCGCCGAAAGGCTCTGTATCTCATGTTGCAGATGTGGTCCCAGGCTCCGAAACCTACAAAAGAGAGCAAGTATGTAGAGACCCGAGCATCCTTCCTGGGCCCCCTTTGTCCCTCCGTCTTGTTAAGTTAGAGTTGTTCTCGGTGTTCTCCATAACAGAGGAATACTCTCCCCTTCTGTGTTTGATGGCGGGAGCTAAGCTCCTCTGCTCCACAGCTCAGATTACACAGTCTGAAAAAAGACCAGCTTTCATGACCAACAGGTCAAATCACATTGTAAAGTAGGGGAAATAAATAAGGAAATCAAAGCCATACTGTTCTTTTCCATCCTACTGAAGTTACAAACTCTGGATAAAGAATACCTTTTGTTGATCTCCATGGCACTGAAGAGATTCACTCATTGAGGAAGTTATTTGCAGAGCACCTACAATGTGACAGACACTAGTACATTTCTAGGTGCTGAGCAAAAAGTGGAAACCAAATGGGCCAAGTCCCCACCTTTCTGTGGCTAACATTCTGACTTACTATTTGTAGTAAAAAGCAAATACATAATACAATGTCAGATGATAGTATTATGAAGAAAAATAAAGCAGCAGAGAGTGATCAGAGGGCTAGAGAGTGATACGAGAGTCTTTTAGGTAAGGTGGTTCTAGTCAGGATAGTCAGAGGAGGGACTTAAAGACAGTGTGCTGACAGCTGGTTCGGTTTGCACACATGCATCTTCACCCCAAAAGCATTTATTACACGGGCTCCCTAGCTTCCCACAGGGCGGACTCTGGGAATGAAGAGGACTCTGCTCATAATTAGTTCATGTAGTTTTAGTCCCACACATTTATAATGACCCAACATCACAAATGAAGTCTACGCGATGGACCCACAAGTCCCAAGGATGTCTTCCTCAGACGGGGAATTAGCACGTTAACGATTTCAGAAACTACGTGCCAGACTACCAACCACACCCCTCGCCCACCCTCCTCAGTGAGCCCTCCGCCCAGACGCTCTGTGACTCTGCCTCTGGGCACACCGGGAGGCCGAGGGAGGCCGGAGATTGGTTCTGCGAGAGGACGTTCTACTCACTGCTGAGAAGCGTTGCAGAGCCGGGGGAAATGGAGCTGACCCTGTTGCTGTAAGTTGCTGGCAATTTCTCCAAAACTTTCTTTGGACCTGCTTCTAGCAACAGGATTTTCTTGTCATGAAAGTGAATATCATATCCTAAAAAAAAAAAGGCAAACTTTTATATCACTTTAGGAAAATCAGAATTTATTTTTTCATTGCCAAGAGAAGCAATAATTCATTCCTTAGGTACAAATTTCTTACACAGCACACAAAAAGGAAACACCATGCAGAGTCCTAAAGCAAACCATCCTGCCAACCACCATGAGGTAGTATTGAGATACCAGATATTTCTAATCCTCAAAGTATTACATCACTGAAAATTACAAAGCCTGTTCAACAGGAAAAAATGTAGTTAATAAGCGAAATTCATTGTGGCCTCAAGGTTAAATCAAGGATAAAGAATTAGTCTGTGAAAGAAAAGGGGCCAAAAATACATCAGTTGTGCCTACAAATCTGATCCTAAAACATTGCAGAGGAAGTAAGAAGGGAACTTGGGCCAGGCTGGCGTGGCTCAGTGGACCTATGAACCAGGAGGTTAGGGTTTAATTCCCAGTTAGGGCACATGCCCAGGTTGCAGGCTCCATCCCCAATACGGGTGGAAGCAGCCAATCAATGATTCTCTCTCATCATTGATGTTTCTACCTCTTTCTCCCTCTCGCTTCCTCTCTGAAATTAACAAATAATTATTTAAAATTTAAAAGGGGGGGAGGGCAGGACTTGAGGATGCCATCACTGGTTGTTGCAGCACGCTACAGCCAGTCCCGCCAGTGTCTCAGAGAAAGACACGGGGAAATAAGCAGTGAGTTGCTGCTGCCAAGAAAGGAGAAAAATATGTGCTGGAACTGCCCGACCATCTCCCTTACCCCTGCCCCTCCAGGAGAGCTTCATCTCACTCTTTCTTTGGTCAGGTACTATCTACAAATCTTTCGCCTTTGGTAGATTCTAAATTCCTGGGGGACAGAAATGTTTCCCCCTTATAGTAATATCCCCGGCAACAAATGCTGTATCTCCTCAATCCATAACTAGATAATGTCTTCACAGACATTTCTGTTAAACAAGAGACCAGAAAACTAACAGGAAACTACATTGAGTGTCTGCCCCCTGGTGGTCAGTGCGTGTCATAGTGATCAGTTGAATGGTTGGTCGTTTAGGCTTTTAAATATATATCGATAGATACTCTATATCCAATACCCTTTGTATTTCAAATTCCTTTTGAATTTTGTATATGTGCCTGTCTCAGTTTTTCAAAACCTAAAACCAAAGCAAAACAAAACAATCCAGGTGATTCTTAAATGCACCTGCCAACCACTATTTTAATCCATTTATCAATAGGTACAACCAAATGGCTGTCAGGGAGAAAAGGTATACACACAAAAATCTTTGCTTTTCCTAATTACTGGCTTTTGAGTGCAAATTACTTAAGTTTTTTTGTTTGTTTGTTTTTTTTGCAAATTACATACATTTTCTTGAACTTTAACTTCCTTACCTGCACAATCAACAATCGAGATTATTATGAAGGTTAAATAAAAATGCATGTACAGCCAAAACCGGTTTAGCTCAATGGATAGAGCATTGGCTTGGGGACTGAAGGGACCCGGGTTCGATTCCGGTCAAGGGCATGTACCTTGGTTGCGGGCATATCCCCAGTAGGGGGTATGCAAGAGGCAACTGATCGATGATTCTCTCTCATGATGTTTCTAACTCTCTATCCCTCTCCCTTCCTCTCTGTACAAAATCAATAAAATATATTTTTTAAAAATGTATGTAGAATACTTTAAAATATGCCCATCCATAGCAAGTGCTTAATAATTGATAACCGTTTTCTAAAATTACTTTGAGACGCAAGCCCATCGGCTTATACAAAGCATTGTTTCCCCCAGTGTCCTAGAAGAGGAACCACACTCTAACTCTCAAGTCAACAAACACTATTAATGATCTTTGTGAGGCCAAAATCAATCTAATTTCTGAAAGTCACTGTACAGTTGTTAAAAGCAAACTACTCTGAGTTTGGTGGCCTGGGTTTGAATTCAGATTCTGCTAGTGCCTGGTTGAGACTCTGGTCCTAACTTAACCTTTGCCAGGCAAGTTTTCTCATATAAGATATGAAAGTAATATCTACCTCACAGGGTAGTGAAGCAGCCTACACTATAAGCATGAAAGCTAAGTTCTAACCTCACCTTATACACAAAGTTTAACTCAAAGTAGATGATAGGTTTAAATGAAAGAGCTAAAACTATAAAACTCTCAAAAGAAAGCTTAGGAGTGAATCTTAGATATAACACCAAAAACACAAGTGGTAAAAGACTAGTAAGTTCAATTTCATCAAAATCAAAAACTTTTGACCCTAGCCAGTTTTGCTCAGTGGTTAGAGCATCAGCCCGGACTGAAGGTTGTGGGTTCAATTCCAGTCAAGGGCATGTACCTGGATTGCAGGCTAGATCCCCATCACTTAATGAATGGACAAAACATATTATATCCACACGATGGAATATTATTCAACCATATAAAGGAATGAAGTATTGGCACATGATACAGCCTGGATGAACCTTGAGAACACTAAGTAGATTTCACCTAGATGGAAATGTCCAGTAAAGGCAAATCTACAGACAGAAAAATACGTGAGTGGTTGCCGAGAGCAGTGATTTGCAACCAGTGTGCTGCGGGAATTTTCAAAACATGCAATCCCTGACTTGTCAGAGGCACTGACCTCTTTTCCTTCAGACTGTCCAATTAAAAAGTGACAACTGCCAACACAATAGCCGTCAGTGTGAATTAGTCAAAATTATACCTATTTTTTTTTGTCAGATCGGCAAAAAATATATATTTTGGTGTGCCACAGAATTTCAGTAATTAGTTTATGTGTGCTATGAGATGAAAACCATTGAAAATCACTGGCCTAGAGCTAAGATTGGGAGGAAATGAGCAGTGGCTGCTAATGAGTTCAGATTTCTTTTGGAGGAAATAAAAATGTTCTAAAATTTGTCGTGATGGCTGCACAATTCTGAATACACACACACACACACACACACACACACACACACACTAAATTGCATGCTTTTAATGGGTGAACTTTAACTCTGGCCCATAGCTCAGTGTGTTAGTGTCCCATACACCAAGGTTGCGGGCCCATCCAAACAAGAATCAACCAATGAATGCAAAAATAAGCGGGACAACAAATCCATGTTTCTCTCTCTCTAATCAATCAATCAATAAAATAGTGGTGAATGGGTGAAATTTATGGTATGCAAATTATATTTCAAAGAAGCTGTTAAAACACAGGGAGGGGAGGGAAGAGGAGGGGAGAAGAATGCAACCATGCGCGACTGCTTGCAATTTCGCCCATAACTAAATAACCCTGAGCAGGTCTATTTCCCTACAGGTTGGAAGGAGTCCTAAGGTACCGCCCACTTTTGACCCTTCGGCACCCCCAAGAACCAAACGCTTGCCCTGGGGCCAAGGGAAGGGAAGGGGCCACAAGATCTGCAACCCTCAGCCTTTGGGGAAACGGTGCCAGAATCCCAGGGTCCCCACAGCTCCACGGCCCCTCTCCCCCACACTACCGGCCTTGCAGAGGCGCTTACCCAAGGCACAGGCCATGGCGGCGCCTACCAGGCCTCCACCGGACACCACCACATCGTACACGGTGTCTGCCGGGGCACCGGCCCACCTCCGACAGGAGACCAGCGGGCCTCTCCGGGCAGCGGCAGGCGCAGCTCCTAAACGGCTCGCGGCCAGCAGAGCCGCCATGGTGCAGGCCCGCTCCGCGCTGGGCACCCCGCTAGGCCCGCCTCCGAGAGCACGTCCAGACCAGAGTCCGCCAATCACTTGCCGCCTCAGCCTCGCGGCCTTAGAACCGGAAATAGAACGTAGAAAGGGAATAGGCCAATCGGAAAACAAGCCTTGCCTCGTTGGGCGGGATGTTTTGGAGGCTCCCTGGTAAGGGATTGGTTCAAGCATCCGCCCAGGAGCCAATCAGAGCACAGATATACAAAGGGGCGGGACTTAGCTCACCCAGGTAGCGGCGCCGCCGCCGCAGTCCCCGCCGGGGTCGCGGACGCTGCGGTCGAGCACCGCGGACGAGATGACGGTGGGGAGGCGAGCGGGAGCCCCCGGCGGCGCCCGGGACCTGCAGGTGAGGGAGAAGACGGAAGGGGGAAATCGAGTCTGGGCTCCGGAAAGGAATGCCTGCAAGAGGAGTGTTTGACGTTGCCTTGGAGACAGACGTAGGGGCGTGTTCCCGAGGGGCGTGGGATGAAATTGGTTGCGTTTATTTTCATTTTATTAAAGTATTACGGTTTATGTGTACATATCTTATCATTGCCTCCCCCCACAAAAAAAAAAAAAATTCATCTAGAGCTGCCTGAACCGGAGCCCTATGGCAGGCTCTTAGCAGAACCATCGCTCTATCCCTTCAGCTCCCCCAGGACTGTCCTAGACTGTTGCTCGGAAAGATTAAGAAATTTGCCCCAAAATCCATATAAACAGAAAGTGGAATGGTGACTGCGTAGGGCCGGCGGGGAAGGATGAGGGGTGAGCTGGGAAGGGAGGTGGGGGAGGGATGGGAGGATTGGGGAAAACAGGGAGTGACTGCTAAATGCTATGGGGCTTCGTTTTGGAGTGATTAAAATGTAAAGCTGGTGGTGGTTGCACAACTGCGAATATACTAAAACCCCCTGCACCCCTTAAATACGTGGATTGTATGTATTGCACGATGTGTGAATTATATCTCAGTAAATTCCTTTAAAAAGGAAGTTTCCTAAGATCACACACTCTTCAGTAGCATAGTGAGGGCTAGAGTACATTCAGACCTTTGACTCAGTCTCGTGTTCTTTGCAGTGTTAGAGCTGGACCTTAGAGAACCCAGTAAAATCATCAGCAATCCAGCTGCAATCAGTCATCCTCTGGTCCCATCCTGGCACCACCACACCAGCCGTTCCTGCCTCAGGTCCCTGCCTCAAGGTCTTTGCTGTTCCCAGAAACCGCTTACCCCAGATCTGAGCAAGGCTGGCTCCTTCTCATCAGTCACGTGTAAATCCCAAACTCCTCCACAGTGAGAAGTAAAAATCATCCCAGGTCTGAGAAAATACGATTCAGACCGTAACAGACAGAGAAGGCCAGCAGCAAGATCAGCAGAAAACAGTGTTTCTCATAGGACCACACCAGACTGTAAAATGACTAACACCCCCTTCTAAATGAGTATGCTTACCTGTCACTTACTTACCCAGCCCACTTGTTCTTGTCCCCTTTTGAATAAAAACTGCTCAATCATCCACTCACTCACTCCCCTCTTCACAGCAGCATCCACTCAGAGGTGATCCCTGCTTCCCCTAACTCTCATCAGAATTATTCAGGACAAGCTAACCCTAGAAAAAGCCCTCTCCCACCCTCTTACTATTGGTAAAAGCAACCCCCCTCCCAAGTTCCCTATAATTTTCCATTGTTTACTGCAGCAAGTTAATAAACCTAACTCTGATTATAGTATAAATATATATATACCTTCCACAATATATGTCTATCTTTACATAAATATATAGTCTTTATCTGATGTTTTTTAGCCCATCATATAAGGAAAGCTTCCTATAGCCATTCTATAATCCCGTAGTTTTATGGACTTCGCTAAATTATTATCTTCTATCTCTGTCTTCCTTTACTGGAATGTTAGCTTCATAACGGCTTTGATATTTCAAGACAAGGCCTTATCTTGTTCTCAGCTTAATTCCTAGTGCAAATGAATCACCTTATTTATATTTTCTGGAGTATTTAAACCCAGTTGGGTTTCCCATATTCTAGGACATTGCTCATTCAGCTAGACCACATTGTCTCTCCTGTTAATTATCCATTCCTAGTGACACAGTGGAAATCAGCTAGAATATGAGGAAAGCAAAGGTGTAGACAGAGAAAGCAAGAAAAAGAAGATTGAAAAAAGTTGGTAAAACCCCAATAGGGCAGGGCCCAAAGCGTGGCCAAGGTCATGGGTAGGATTGCAGGAGGGAGCAGAATGCCTGGTGCAGAGTAGGTTCTCTGTAAGTGCTCCCCGCAGTGCATGAAGTAGGGACCCAATTTCAGCTCTTTGCTTCTCTTTCCTGTCTTTTGTCAACCAAGAGCTGCTGCCACAATTCAACACCAACAGAAGTCCTCAATTTTGGGTGCGGTTCAGGAGAGATTTTATTCAGCTCAGTTTGCAAACCTGGGAAACACAATCTGGGCACTCTGCTTATACAGAGAAGAGTGCCTTCTAGTCCCTGATCAATTTTCATGCAAATGAACCATAAACTTCTTGTGTTCTGATTGGCCAATTAATATGCAAATGAAGATATAGTTGCACAGCTCCAGTTGGATCCGACAGGTCTTCAGCCCGCTGGTGGAATTACAGCTGAAGGAGCTCTAATATAAGGGTCGATTCAGATGGCAGGAACACAGTGCCTGAGGCTGGCCGCTCCAGCTGAGGTTTTCCCTGAGGCGCAGTGTGGGTGAGGGACCATTGCAAACAACGGCTGCTACACTCTGGTTATGAATTTGAGCCCAGTTTACAACTAGGGATCTTTGGCAGGTCTATTCTTTTTTGGGATTGACACCTTCGACCAAGCACACCCCATATACCAATTTGTGAAATTTCTTTTTAAAAATATATATTTTTATTGATTTCAGAGGGAAAGGGAGAGGGAGAAAGATATATAGAACCATCACTGATGAAAGAGAATCACCAGTTGGCTGCCTCCTGCACAATCCCCACTGGGGATGGAGCCCACAACCTGGGGAACGTGCCCTTGACCGGAATCGAACCTGGACCCTTCAGTCCACAGGCCTGCACTCTATCTACTGAGCCAAACGAGCGAGGGCGTGAAAGTTCTTTAGAGCACTCTTATTTCTACATTGTCTTTCCTGTTAATTAAAAAATTTCTTTGTTCCTCCCCAGTCCTTAATATATAGAGGCTTATTCAAAGTGAAATTAACAGTTAAGTTGTGAATAAATTTGAAATTATAGATTGACCCCGATCTATCCTATTTCGTTTTAGATATTTCCGCCCAGATCCTCCTCAGACACGGAGGCAGAAGAGGAGCAGCCTGGGTATGGGCTGGCTTTGCCTGGGGCTGGAGGACTCGATGAGCTCCTCAGCCCAGAGGAGACAGATTCCACTTCTCCTGACTCAGCTGGGAGCTTTTATGAGACCCTGCGAGCCCTGGGGCAGAAAGGCCGGTGGTGCCTGTCGGAATCCCTTCATCCGTCTGACCCAGGCAGTGATGGGAGCCTCTCTGAAGACGATGAGGACCTGGCGAGTTTCTTCCAGAACAAAGGCAGCGGGGAGCCGCAGGTCCAGCGCCCCCCATCGCCAAGGTGAGGCGCTGCAGCACAACGGCTGCTTCCCTGCACAATTCCCACCAAGGCCCGTGTTTCTTCCTCAGTGAAGGACCACGTGTCCAAGTTGCCACTTACTAAGGCTCCGGAAGAATCAGCTTCCGGATCCAAACATGCTTTCTGATTCCTACCCAGCGGCCCTAAATCACTCCGGGTCACCTTACCACCCGGAGCACGGGAATTGTTAAACGGACGCCTTTCCCACACACACACTGCTCCCTGAGAATGGCAGCAAGGTGCCTTGGCCTTGGCCAAGCCCTGTTATGTGTATGCATGCTTTACCTCGTTTAATATTTATTTTTCCTCCTCTTGATCACCCTGTAAACAGGTATTATTTTGCCATTTTACAGATGAGGAGTTGAGGTTCAAAGAGAACCTTGCTGAAGGTCACACAGCTGGCAATTGTTTGAAGCAAGATTTGCCTCTGGCTCTGTCTGACTCTAAGCCCTGCTCTGCACCACTGCGCTGTCCCCCTGTGAAAATATCAGAATGCAAAGTGGCAGTTTTTGGATCAGTTCCGAGAAGAGGCTTCTCACTAAGGCCGATAGGGGGCCTGTGGGAAGGAGAGGGGCCTGGTTGAGAAAGGCAAAGGCTTAGAGGCCCGTGGGGCTGCGATGTTAGGCTGAGAAGCTAGATGCAGCCTGCTGGCAGAGAGGTGTGGGGAGGCAGCGGGGAGGAGGGGCTGGGAGGCGCCGGGCCCCGGGCGGCCTGTCCTCCAGGCCCCGGCAGCTGCTTTCTTCCCCCAGGTGCGGCTACCCACGGCGCTGCAGCTCCCTGAGCAGCCTGCCCTCCGACATTCCCAAGGCTCAGTCCCAGGCACCCACAGGCTCCCGGCCTCCTTCCCAGCACAGAAGCCTCAGCTCCTGGGCATCCTCCATCACTGTTCCCCAGCCGTTCCGCATGACGGTGCGCGAGGCCCAGAAAAAGGCCCAGTGGCTGGCCTCGCCTGCCTCCTTCGAGCTCGAGAGGCAGCAGGCCCAGAGGCAGGGCCAGGAGGAGGCCGAGTGCCACCGGCAGTTCCGAGCACAGCCCGTGCCTGCGCACGTCTACCTGCCCCTCTACCATGAAATCGTGGCGCGCAGCGAGGCCCGAAGGCAGGCAGGGATCCAGAAGAGGAAAGAACTGCTGCTCTCGTCTTTCAAACCCTTCAGCTTCCTGGAGAAGGAGGAGCAACGGACGGAAGCCGCTGAGCAGAGGGACCTGGCCGCCAGTGCTCAGGCTAAGGCCTCCAAGCCGACTGCCTCGAGAAGGATCCCCAGGTCCATTCTGGAGCCAGCTCTCGGGGACAAACTCCAGGGTAAAGACAACCCTGCCACCTTGCTGCCTGCTGCGGGGGGTACAGTGAGGATTTATCAGGCTCGGGTTAGCCTGGCTTGGAGATGAGCTGCTAAAGGCCCCTCAGTGAGTGGATGTGAAGGCCTCTGTGGCCGCAGATAGGAGAACAGAGAACCAATGAGACATCTAAAGACTGGCTTAGACCGTGCCACTGCCTCTGATGAAACCTCCCCCAGCCTGGTGAGGAACTCATTTCAGAGTGCAGCTCAAATAAGAGACCCAGCTTTCTTTGCTCATTCAGTAACATGTGCCATGTCCCACGCATTGTTCTAGGGTGAATGAGTAGACATGGAGTTTGTGGACATGGAGGGAGACAGATAAATGACCACAACTGAGAGGAGTCATTTGCAAGGATTATAGGGTCCTATGGAGTTTGTGTCAAAGGGCCTAACTTAGGGTCCCCAGAGAAAGTGAGTGCTGAGGCTGACCCTGCAGGGTGAGCTGTTAATCTGATGAAGAGGGAGGGAGAGTGTACCAGCAGAGCTATAGCATGGAGGTAAGAGAGCTGAGCACATTCAGGGGTGAAAAGGTAGAGGTGGAGAGAAGAGGGAAAGGGGAGGAGAGAGGCAGGCACAGGTCAGACCTGGGGCCTTGAAGGCCGTGGGAAGGAGTTTGGACTTCACCCAAGGGCACTGGGGAGCCACTGGAGGGTTTAAAAAGAGTGGCTCATGATCAGGTATGAAGTTCAGAAAGATCACTCTGATTGCTGTTGAGATAATTAAAGGGGGAGGTGCTAGACTCAGGGATGCTGATATAACGAGGCTATTTCAACAATTTAGTTGAGAAATTATGAAATTAGTAGCAGGGACAACAAAAAAGAGACTGGACTGGAGACAGGTTAATGCGGAGGAGACGGTGGGACGTGTGACTGATAAGATGAAGGAGGGCATTCCAAGAATGACTTGGACAATGGACTTGGGCAGTTGGGTGGGTGGAGGGGCCTTTCTCTGAGACGGGAGAGCTGGGAGAGGAGCAGGTGACTGGCCCATTCCTTCTGGTCATCCTTTAGGAACCAGAGAAAGCACTCAGTAAATGTGAATGGAGCTGATTCTGCAACCTGATTGGTACCTGGCAGTGTTCTCCTCAACATTTATTGAGCTCTCCAGGAAAAAAAATAAAATAAAATAACAAACGATTTGTAGTGTTTGCCATTTTCTGTCGTGTAAATATGCCTATCGTGGCCAGTTTCAGGCTTTCCCACATGGTGTCAGCTGGATCACAAAATTCCTGAAAAGTCAACATTTGGTTCCAGCACATTACTGCTAGTGTTTAGAAGAGGGAAAGTTCTCCAAACCTTTTGGTATGAGTCTCGGTCCCTTCCCATCCCTCACCACCCTGACTTTTCTTCACAGAAGCTGAGCTCTTGAGGAAAATTCGCATCCAAATGAGAGCCATGGACATGCTCAAGATGGCCTCCTCCCCCGTCATCTCCTCCAGTCTCAGGGCTGACCCACAGCTCCGCACGGCCACCCGGACCTGGCAGGAGAAGCTTGGGTTCCTGCAGACTGACTTCGGGTTCCAGCCGCGGGTGAATCCTGCCGTCCCTGACTACGAGGGCCTCTACAGGGCCTTCCAGAGAAGAGCTGCCAAGAGGAGGGACACCCGAGAGGGGACTCGCAACAAGCCCTTCTTGCTGAGAACCGCCAGCCTGTGTCACACTCAGCGGCCCTGTGATGCTGCCGCCGCTGGAGGGAGGAAGGTGAGAGCCCGGCGGTTTGGGAGGGTCGAGGGCCACGTCTCGATGGAAGGCACTTCTCGTGGCATTTTTCTATCTTAACTAAAAACAAAACAAAACACCAGTTCAGATGACGGGGGAGGAGGCCATCTTGAGCATGAAAAAGCCTCCAGGATTGACATCCAAGTCTGTCCCAATGACTAAGCTTGAAATCTCATTACCCTTGGCTTTAATCCCCAGAAAAAAGATCCTTAGTCTGATTAGTTTTTATCTTCACTGAAACTGATTCCAGCTAAGATGAAACCCAGTCACACATGCTGTCCCACCAATGCCAGCCTGTGCTTCCTCTAGGACTCCCCACAGCCACCGGCTGCTCCCCGGCCCAGGAGCCGTTCTCTGAGTGGCCTTGCTTCCCTCTCTGCCAACACCCTACCTGTGCACATCACAGACGCCACCAGGAAGAGGGAATCCGCAGTCAGGTGAGTGGTCAGGCTGCAAAAGACTCACAATGCCCGGCTCATGGCCCACAGGATGGACACCATCCCGCTGCTGGGCCGCCTCTCCTGTGACCGGAAGCCTGAAGGCGTGGAAGGGAACTCTCCGGCTCTCCACACTTAGGGCTGGAAAACACCTAGCTATCATTCAGCAAATATTCACGGGGCCTTACTCTGTGCCAGTAGAATGTCAAGGCTGGAGATACCTATAGTTTAATACCTAATCTGAAATACAGAAAAGCAACGAAGCAGCTACCTTATGTTGTTAGTGAGTGCAAAGATGAGGGAATACAGGGGACTGTGGGACACTGGGAAGCCTGGGGAGGGGACTCTCGTAATAGATGTCTAAGGTGAAACCTGAAGGAAGAGGAATAAGCCAAAGGCTGGAAAGAAAGAAGTTTCCAGACAAAGAACAGCTTTGGTAAACACCTAGAGATGAAAAAGGAACCCATTGGGAGCAGGAACTCAGAGAAGCATGACAGGTGGCTGAGCCTGCCACAGAGATGAGCCTCCATTGCACATACTGACATTCTCCAAGATTCATCTGGGGAATCAGACTTCAGATGGGAATCAGGCACCTCCTTATTTTTACCTCTTTAACTGACCTTACTGTCATGGTATTGTTCTCATATGAGCCAGTAAGCGCTCCTTCACCAGGCCACTGAGACAAAGTGAGCAGAGGACCAGCATATTGGTGCTTTCCTGTAGAGCTACACAGGAGTAACTGAACCGACTTGGCCCTTTAAGACCCACACAGATCGTAGAAATGTATTTAGAATCCAGTGGATATTTCCCTTTTCCTCAAATGTCATAGAGCTACTAAATCAAGGCTGAATGTAGCAATATCCTGAGGTCCCAATTAGATATTATGAACCAAAGGTTGGCCCACCTTGCAGAGGATGTCTACCACTGCTTCTTAGCAATAGGGAGTTTGACATACTAGCAGATATAACTTTAATGTCCCCCTTCCTAATCAGTCCACTTGAGTGTGGGCCAAATGCAAGTCTTGGCTTTTTTCTTTTGGTGGAACTCTCCATACCTTGTAGAATATTTATACAAACTCAGTACTAAAAGTTGATCCCAAATTGTGCATAAAAAGAAGTCCATTTCTATATCTGTATTTATCTGTATTCCCAAGAGACCATAAACTCGGGCACCTTCCAGCCCACTGTTTATAGCACAGTGTATACACCAAGGGCAGACTTAAAAGTCAGATATCCTAATTCTAACTTTGGCTTTTCCACTGATATGCTGGGTAGGTTTGGGCAAGTGGCTTACCCTGCCTGAGGCTACATCTCTGCCTATACAACGAATGCTCCTAGTTCTTAGTTCACAGGGCAGTTATGAGGATTACACAAGATAGTGGGCATAAAGCACTTGCGGACTGTTTGCACTGGTTCAGGGTACATAACTCAGCTACTGAACCAGCTATTAGTATTCTGTTTCAGGATAGACAAGCCTGAATGTTTGGCTACTAAAATAAGGATATTTTATTCACGTTTTCAGTTCAATGAGTGATACTCTCCTGGGTAGAATATCACTGTATCTGGAGTGCTGGGAAGGCGTCATATGCCCTTGCATTTGATGCCAGAATCTTATTCTTTCTGAAATGCCAGGGAGGTAAATTACCCACCCACCTCCATTCATAGACTATCACCAACTTTCCAGAGAGGTTACTAAGATTGCTTTTAAATACCTCCAAGTTTGTCATCTGTATTCTTTTCCCCCCCTCCTCCCTGAAGAAGTTCACTTGAAAAAAAGAACAAAGCGCAAGAGAGTACTCAGTGGTTGGAGATGCATAAAAAGAAGTGTCAAGCAATGTCCAAATCGGTGACCTTGCGTGCAAAAGCCATGGATCCCCATAAAAGCCTGGAGGAGGTATTCAGAGCAAAGCTGCAAGAAAACCGGTCAGTGTCTTCCGTGTGTCAAAGGGTAGTGTCTTGGGACTCAGCAGATCATTGGCCTTAAAAACGGCAAAACGGCGTTATTAGGGTAGGCTCCTCTGAGGGCAGTCATGAGTTTTGCCAGGCACAGCTAGGAATTTACAATGTCCATGAGACCGACTCTGTTTAACTGGAATGAAGGGTATTCTGGATTGGAACAAGGCACATTAAAAAAAATCTAATTCCAGGAACAATGACTGTAAAAGAGCAAGAGAGTATAAGAAAGAACTGGAGGAAATGAAAAAGAGAATACAAACGAGGCCATATCTCTTCGAACAAGTTTCCAAGGTAAAACTGAACAACCAGTCATCTTCTTTCTGTCTTGGATGAGAGAGTTCTTAGACGTGAAAGTTTAATATCTAAACATTTCCCGGAAGCTCAGGAAGATTCTGAATTGGGCCCCTAAGTAGTAATAGTAGTGTAATAATAAATGTTACTTGGGCTAAATTCATCAAAGACTGGATTCTGAAGACATCTAACATGGAAAATTTCAATTCCTAGAGTTTTCACTGTAGTCTAGCTTTCAGTATGAATCAGAGTGGGAGTTAGGTTCCATATACACAGTGAGTTTGGCTGTTGGCAAGCACATTTTAACTTATTAATGTGACTGAAAATCCAGTCTTTGCTGCTGTCCAGAGCCACTGTTCATAATGGTGAACATCACCAGCCTCTAGATCTGTGGCACATTGCTAGATCTCTAAGGGTTTTTAGTCCATCATTTTCATCTGGACCTCATGTGGTCTTTCAAAAATCTAAGTCCTTGCTTCTCAAAGGTGTGGCTCCCTAATCAATGGCTGGCATCTCCTGGGACTGTTAGAAATACATAATTGCAGGCCCCAACTGAGACCTAACAAATGAGAGTCTACTTTTTACAAAATCTTCATTCAGATAGCTCCTATGCACTTTAAGGCTTGAAAACAAAGCTCAAAGTAATTTCTATGCAAATCTTGTCCTCACTAATGGGAGAGGGTGGTGGTGAACAGTATTTTAGGATATGGGTTAAGCTAGTAATTTAGAATTAACAAGAAATACACAGGACAGTTACAGATTAGTTTCCGTCCCACAGGACCTTGCCAGGAAAGCAGCAGAACAAAGGTATCAAGACACCCTGAAGCAGGCGGGGTTGGATGAAGACTTTGTGAGGAACAAGGGTCAGGGCGCCAGGACCGCACAGGGGAAGGCGCAGTTGGAAGTGCATGGCTGTCCCAGGTAATCCCAGATGCTGCTGTCCCCCTGCAGTCCTCCGGTGCCACCCCTAGCAATGCCCCTGGGAGGAGCCTTCAGGACAGCCACGCATATTTTGAGATCACTATCCTGTACTAACATGGAAATTACTTGTACTTACATGGAAATTGAATTGCCAGATCAACTGCATTTTCAACAGAAGCCAGAAATCTGCATGTTGGCAACTAATTTAAAAATTATTTGGAAATACTGTACAGGCACAATAAAACAGACATCCAGACAGCTCCAGATAACACATCTGAATTTGGAGAGAAGTGCAGTTGTGAATAAATTATAACCATTGTAGCCCTAACCAATTTGGCTCAGTGGATAGAGTGTCGGCCTGCAGACTGAAGGGTCCCAGGTTTGATTCCGGTAAGGACATGTACCTTGGTTGCAGACACATCCCCAGTGGGAGATGTGCAGGAGGCAGCTGATCGATGTTTCTTTCATTGATATTTCTAACTCTCTATCCCTCTCCCTTCCTCTCTGTAAAAAAATCAAAATATATTAAAAATAAACAAATATACCATTGTATATTAAGTCTAGATTCCTAAAATTTGAAACATAATTTTCCTATTCCAATTCCAATGCCACCAGTCAAAAGTATTTCCACTCCATGTTTGAAAAATCATGTATATTTTTATTTCCCATAAAATAAAACTGTCTTTCTAGCTTTTTTAAAAATAACTCAGCACCACCTCCTCCATTGAGATCGTATACATCAAAAGGAATAAAGCATCTCTAATATTTTCAATTTTATTGTTTAACTCCTAATTCCTCTCCCCATTTCCCACCTAGAAACTTCTGCATCCCATACAATAAAAATGTTGAGACCATCCTTAAGCTTTACATGCTTTAATTAAACATGTTTTCATATTTTTATTTATTCTGCAGCACCCACGAAACTACAAAACTCGGCATCAGAAACCCACAGCAGGATTTAGAAGAGCCTCGGGAGCAGCCTGCGAGCCCCAAGGAGGAGCAGGAGGAGCTGGCTTATGAATCGCTAGATAGTCTCGAACCACCTGCCGAACCAGTGCACTTAATTACTACTTCTCAATAATATTAGCAACCAAAGTGAGGTCAGATCAAGGCAAGGGAAAACTTGGGTCTTGAGTCATGGCTATTCTTGGAGAATGGGGAAAAGTAGCAGATATCAGGGAATGGTTCAAGTAAATCAAAGTGAAGCTCAGGGTGGAGGGAACATACCTGAGCTAAAGGTTCTTACTTTGTGCCCCACACTTAAATATTAGGGACAGAAAAAGGGCACAAGCCCCAAGGCTAGTCAGAAAATAAATGGGTTGAATGGGCTGGCTGTAAGGGAGTAGGGGACAGTAGAGCTGGAGTCTCTGCTGGAATACAGGCCTCGAATTGCCAGATTAACTGCATTTTCAACAGAAACCAGAATTACTTGGAAATACTATACAGGCAAAATAAAACACTTGGGGGATGATAAGTTTGCAACCTCTAGTACAGGGTTTCTCAGCCTCAGCACGATGGACATTCTGGGCTAGATGAATCTTTGTTGGGTGCAAGGACAGGGAGTCCTGTGCAATGTGGGATGTTTGCTGGCCTCTAATCACTAGCTGGCAGTAATGTCCTCCAGTTGTGACAACCAAATATGTCTCTAGATATTGCCACATGTCCCTAGGAAAGTTGGGAGCAAAATGTTCCCAGTTGAAAACCACTGCTCTAGTATAAGAGTGAAACCACAGGAAGTAAAAACTGGCATTTTAAGAATACAAGTAATACATGAACTCAATCTACATAGCACGATTATACTTGTCATTAACAAATTGAGAACTATAATTTAAAAAAGCAGTTCTTTCCTGTTATATATTTAGAATGTTATCTGTGAGCATGTGTGTGTCAGCATGAGGTTCACTTTAAATAAATCTGACAGCCATGATTTTCTACTAGTAAGTGATCTTTGGAATACTTCTCACTAACTATAATTAGATGTTTTCTCAGTAGCTGTAGAGACAGAATAATAGCAAGAGTGCCTACTCTAACAGAAGCACCTTTCTCATGTGTTTTTTTAACTTTCTGGGAAAATTCATTGCTAATTTTCCAGACTGTCATGGTTCTTTCTGGTGAGGACAGAGTGACACTTGGGCAATAGCTATCATCTGGGTTTGGTAGTTAGAGATGAAGATATTCATGTCATGTTCCCCAAGACTCCTGAGCTGTCTTACCTGCATGGAATCCTAAGGGTAAATCAATACCTTATCTTAAAGGTGAAGACTGAACTACTTTCTTAATCTTCTAAGAGAACAAATTCTGTCTAAAAACAATCCAAAGAACTGACTGGGCTATTTTGTTTATTTAAAGGGAAAACAACTGTAGTTCTGAATCATGTGATTTAACTTAAAAAAAAAAAAAGCCCTTTAAACATGCTACTGTATGTTCCATGAACAAAGAAGCAAAGTGACTAAGTAGAGGTGTATGGGACAAGATAGTACCTCAGCCTGGGCCAAGTAGGGATTCAAGTAATTTATTTGTTTGCAGCCCACTGGCGGAGAGTGTCTTACTCAGGTTGCTAAAGGGAGAATATCACAACAGAACTGACATCACTCCCTTCTCCAAAGCAACAAGGCATCTTGAAAGCTCAACTTCCTGGTGAAGTTTTATGGTTGGTGGCAGGACTTAGTTCATCCACGTGATATGACAGCAGAGGCTGGGATGGTAGCTCTTCATAGGAAAATCTCCTCTCAATAGTTATACTGAGATACGTCAGCCAAACATAATCAAATTCATTTTTTGGGAGAAGTCCATCCCCAAATTTTCCAGTGGGAAGAGAGGTAGGTACAGTTACCTAGCCCACATTCCCTGCTTTCTTCCTTTTCTGGGTCAGATGAGAGTCTGAAGAGAAGCTCTCTTGCATTCATCTTCTTTGCCAGGGGAGATGCACAGAGGAAAAAGCAGGGTCTTGTCATTCACAGATCCATTTGGATTCTGGCAGATTGTGAGCCATAAGCAAGTTGTTCCCACTGTATGCTCACTGGGATCGGATAGAGCTGCTCTTCAGGATGCAGTACCCATGCTCATGTCCGCCTTTCAGTTAAATCTCCTTGGTTTAGTAACTGTAAAAGAGTGCAACAAAATCTGGAATAGGGTACTGATGAATAAAAGAAAAGTAATTCATACTAAGTAAAAGGTTTATGAGTGGGATTGGGAAATGCACTGCAGGGGCTGAGTCAAGGATAGCTAATTCCAAAGCAAGAGCCATGCAGATACTGGCCTTGAGACCATCCTTAAGCTTTACATGCTTTAATTAAACATTTTTTTTCATATTTTTATTTATTCTGCAGCACCCATATGCTGTCATTTTCACTACGGCAATAAAATATCCTGAATCTATAAGTCAAACTATTGTTTGAATATTCGTGTACTTACCAGTCAGTGAAAGAGGAATGTATGACTTACAGGGAAATTAGAAATGGTGAGACCAAAAATCTTATGTCAGTGTTAGCTCAAGTACAGGCTGCAAGTTCAAGTAGAAATAAAAGGAATGGAAAGCTATTCCCAAAGAGTTCATGAGAGCAAGACCAGACTCGAAGAACTCCAGGGATTCCCTGGGCTTAAGGAACACCTTTCCTGTGATGAAATGAGACAAGCCTGGGACTCCAGCAGGGTGGCAGCTAGCATGGACATTCTGCTCTACACTTTGTTGAAAGGCGGTTTTGTACAATAATTGATGAAACTGCATTCCATTTTATTATGAAAAGAAAATGAGATAGGAATACAGTGAAATTTAGCATACAAATTTTGGTTTATTAAAATCTAATCAGATAAATTATTGACCTGGAGATGTATTTATTTGTTGACCTCAATTTGGATGACGGTAGTTTACAGAGAATGTAACAGTACAGAATTGAAAGACATTTAAACAAAGCACAAATTTCATTTGATACTATGTGGTAGGGATGTAAGAATGGTATGCTTCTAACCTAGGCCAAGATCTAGATGTTGGAACTAAAAAACTTAGCAATGGCATTTTATGAGAAATGGTATAGAATTTGTAATTTGTTTTATCTGGAAAACATGCTAAGATAGAGTCAAACTAGCTGGCAATCACTTATTCTGGTTCTTGAGTTCAAGAA
Source organism: Pipistrellus kuhlii (assembly GCF_014108245.1). Classification (NCBI taxonomy): domain Eukaryota; kingdom Metazoa; phylum Chordata; class Mammalia; order Chiroptera; family Vespertilionidae; genus Pipistrellus; species Pipistrellus kuhlii. The sequence goes on from NW_023425404.1 coordinate 12,566,034, forward strand.
TGTGGACTCGCCCTGGCCAGGTAACTCAGTTGGTTAGAGCATCATCCAGGTGCGCCAAGGTTGCAGGTTTGACACTAAAACTTATTCCCTGATTTCCCTCAAGACTAGCACTTACTACAGCATGTAAAAATTGCCAGTTATTGATCCATCACCTTTCCCATTCTAACCTCTCTGCACAGCACCACTCCAGGGACACCATTTACATAGTTATGGAGTTATAAAAGGTAGAGGTTCCAATTCTGACTGTAAGTTCTTTGAGGCAGACATTGTATTTTATTTACATTGTACAACTAATACTCAGTAGAGGGCCTCATACATGTTAGGTACAAAATGTATGACGAATGAATTATGATTTTATACATCCGGCATTAGTTTGGGGTTGCTTGGAGTATTTCAATTAAAAAAAAAAAAGGATTTTGCCCAGCCGGTGTGGCTGACCCATGAATTGGGAGGTCACAATCGGAATCCTGGTCAGAGCACATGCCCGGATTTTGGGCTCCATCCCCAGTAGGAGGCATAGATGGATGATTCTCTTGTCATTGATGTTTCTATCTCTCCCTCTCTCTGAAATCAGTGACATTTAAAAAGTAAAATAAGCCGAAACCGGTTTGGCTCAGCGGTAGAGCGTCGGTCTGCGGACTGAAAGGTCCCAGGTTCGATTCCGGTCAAGGGCATGTACGTTGGTTGCGGGCACATCCCCAGTAGGGGGTGTGCAAGAGGCAGCTGGTTGATGTTTCTCTCTCATCGACGTTTCTAGCTCTCTATCTCTCTCCCTTCCTCTCTGTAAAAAATCAATAAAATATATGAAAAGTAAAATAAAACTTAAAAGTATTTAGCAGTATAGGAGAATAAAACTCCAAAGTTTCAAATATAAAAAAAGGTTGAGTGTTTCAGATTAGTTTTGCCAGGTAATAATTTGTAAGAGGGAAGACTGAACTGACTTTCAGAGCAATCCAATAGTTGGTGAGGAAAAGTACTTTTTTTTTATTAAAGAAAAGCAAGGGAAAAAAGAGAATTAGGACATCACCATTTTGCAAGCTCTAATGTAAAAATAGATTTAGGCCATGATCAATAATGTTTGCCAAAGTTTTTACTTAACTCACTAGTCAATCTTTTTTTTTTTTTTTTTTTAATATATTTTTGTTGATTTCAGAGAGAAAGGGAGAGGGATGGAGAGAGAGAGAAAGAAGCATCAATGATGAGAGAGAACATTGATTGGCTGTGGGAATTGAGCCCAAAATCCAGACATGTGCCCTTGACCGGAATGAAACCCAGGACCTTTAAGTCCACTGGCTGACGCTCTACCCACTGAGCCAAACCGGCTAGGGCTCACTGGTCAATCTTCAGATCAGTAAGAGAACAACTGATTATCATGTGTCTCCTGATGAGATGTCATAGGAAGCAAGAATGCCACGTATGAAATATTCTCTTGGGGGTTAAGGGGAAACATGAATCTAATCAAGATTCTAAATATAATTATCATCTTTTAGAAAATCTGTGAATAGAAAAATATATTAAATAACAACAGGAGTCAATCAGTCAAAATCAGAATGTTGGAAATTCTATAGGCAGAGTAACCCAATTCCTTAAATAGATAACCATACTGGGGGGGAAAAATTGTGGTTGGGTGTAGGTAACTATTTTAAAGAGAATTAAGAACTATTAAGCAATGCAATGTATGAGTCTTGTTTGAATTCTAATTCAAACCAACCAACTAAAAGACATACTATTTTCTCTATACCCTTTGAACATTTCCATAATAAAGATTTTAAAATAAATGAGGATAAAATAGATAAAGGAAGGTTATATAGGTGAGACATGTTCCAAAGCAATAACCAGGAGAAAGTAACTTAGGAAAGAACCAATGGACATGTGTTAGTTACATGCCACTGAATTAGCTCCAACTCCTAGTGAACACAGTGATGTTCGCGCCCTGCTCAGTCCTGTAGACTCGGCCACGGCTTCTCTCACGGAGCCTGCCCAGCTCCTGTTTGGTCCTCCTCTTCTCCTGCTGCCTTCCATTTCCCAGCATCACTGTCTTTCCCCAGAACCCTGCCTGCTCAGGTGTGCCGGAAACACGACAACTTCAGTTTTGTCATTTTGTCTCCAGCAATGTTTCAGGCTTAATTTTCATCTTGTTCATCTTTCTACAATAGTTCCATCCATCTAGTTCAGGATGTTCTTAAGAGCTTTCCTCCACCACATTTCAAATGAATCAATTTTTTTTTTCCTCTCAGCCTTCTTCACTGTCAAAAGTTTGCCTCTGTATATAGTAATTGGGAATATGAGCATATGAGTGATCTTAGCCTTGGTCTCCAATGACACATCTTTGCTCTTAATCATCTTAAAATCCCTCTTTAATTTAGATGATGATTCTCATACAATAAGCCAGTGAACACATTTCTATAAGACTATTTCAGCTTGGTATCTTCTAGACATATGACCCTTTCAAAATGAACAATAATTTGCCTTAACTGGTTTGGCTCAGTGAATAGAGCACTGGCCTGCAGACTCAAGGGTCTCAGGTTCGATTCTGGTCAAGGGCATGTACGTTAGTTGTGGGCACAATCCCAGTAAATGTGCAGGAGGCAGCTGATTGGTTTCTCTCTCATCAATGTTTCTAACTCTCTATTCCTCTCCCTTCCTCTTTGTAAAAAAAAAAATAAATAATATATATATATATATATATATATATATATATATATATATATATTTTTTTTTTTTTAAATAATTTTGTAAAATTATTTGTCAGTACTTTTTTTTTTTTTTTGCTGAAGTACCACTTTATCCAAGGATGTTATTTTCTTTATAAAAATAAAAGCAAACTCATCTCATAGTGAAGCAGAAACAGAAGGAGCAGATACTCATTAAGGCATGTGAATATAGAAAATTAAAACTGAGAATCTCACCTATAATTAACCAAGTTCTCAATTCAGGAAACCCTACAACTCAGGCTCCTTTCTGAGCTTAAAGGAAGATGTTCTATTCAAAGCTTCTGAGAAGCTGAAATTGGAGAATTTTTCAAATCCTCTGAACTAGATTCCCAATCACTCTCTGCATCAGTTTCCACAGCAACAAAACAAGGGCAAGAGACCATTTACCTCTTGTGGATTTACGGCAGTTAACACAGAAACCTCATAGGACTGCCTCCCTGACTGCATGGTCACCAAGTGATGTGTCACATCAGGCACTGAAGACAGGGGACGTGGGGATCCTTCAGCAAGCACCTCTGTGAAACAGCAGAAAAAAATGTTTCAACAAAAAGTGAATCCATAGATACCTACCTGCCTATTAAGCCTCTTAAGAATTTTTAAACTGTTCCCTGAAAAACTGAATCCCATGTTCCTGTATTTCTTACAAATTAATTCTATCTAAAAATTATTATCAGTGAATTTGAAAAGTACTATATTACAAAAGGGAAATGGGAAGAAAAGGCAAAAAATCTTGATATTGTTGCTGACCAGTTTTAAATATGCCAGAGTAATACGGCTTTATCATTGTTAACTGGATTAACACTGTTAACTGGATTAACACTGTGTAGGAAACAGGACAAAAGCTGCTTAGGCAGGCAAATCAGGAAACCAGAGGCCACCCTTAAAGCAGCCACCAATGATACAAAGAGTACAATGTGTGCAGGTCAAGAACTTAAACCTAGCTTCACTTCAAAGTTCCTACTCTGTGTCCCTTCCTCCTCACGACTTTCTTCCTTCAGGCAGCAAAGTACCTCCATGCAATTCCTGTGCCTCATGCTTTAGTTAGCCACGAGTATCGTTCATGAAACAGAGGAGAGGTAAGTGTAGAGCACATTCTAAGGCCTTGTCGGCGCCATGGAGAAGTTACACAGAAATGGTCATGGATGCCCCAAATAGACTGAGAACGATATGAATAACTAAAACACAGACCTCAGACTTATTCAGTGTTCATTAGTGATAACACTATGAAGATCTTTTGGAAATAGTTTATGTATAAACAGCCCTCAAATTTCAGTTTTAGTGACTTTTTTAAAACTTATAACTGCTCTTCTTTACTAGACCATATAATTAACACTTGCTTATTACTGTCTTCTGTTTCCCATGTGTAAGTTTTGACTTCTCAACTAGATTTAAGGTCCCTGTCTTCTACTTTTTAATCTTTCCCATGGTGCCAGGCATACAGTAGGCACTGAATACATGCATGCTGACCTCACCTGGAACGTTTTTCAGAGAAGAGGGCCTGGCCTGTGTAACTTGGGAGAAATTTCTACACCAGAGAGAAGCAACTGTTTCCTAGAGAGCCCTTCCTTTTCTCCCGAAGATACGGCTTTGATGGTATGGAGAAATTGCTTTATATCTCCTCTGTAAAACCTGGTTATGTTCTGTTTAAATGTTTTAAAAGTTAAGTTCTTCCATAACTGCAATAGGAAAAATAGAAATAGTTGGGCTAGGATGCTAGGATTATGGATAATCTTCTTCTTAAAAAGTTTTTTCTCTTTTTTGTTACATCATCTTTTCAATGAAAATTTTTTTTAAAGTTCACTTATCCACCCCAGACACAAAAAACACAAATGCTACTCAATCATAACACAGCTACTCACAAGAAATAAAATGAAAACCTCCATTTTGGAGACAACCCCATTCCTTAGTCTCTAGTGGCAGCCCACTTTCCCCAAATAAAGGAGAGCTGAAATTCTTACCATCATCAACTCCTAGGATGGAATTGGTATTTGGTAGGTTCAAGGACTCTCCACCAAGGCTGGGCTGGGGATTCACAGACACCAGGTTTTTACTGGGTACTGAAGTCTCTTCAAGCAAACTACTGCCCATTAGTGGCTCAGCTGCACAGAGAACAGGATGTGAGAGAGACAGCACTCAGGCTGCACCTGGTCCCCATTCTTTCACAGGAAGCCTGCCTTTTCTTTCTAAAAATTAACCTGCATTTTGGACACCACCTCCTGTTTCATCTACTTTTGAAAGCAAGAATAAGCCTATACGGAAAGGGTTCAGCCTTGCCTGTGAGCTGGATAATTAGCTTATAAAATAGGGTGAATGCCCTTAAAGAGCGTTTGGAGTGAAAGAACTGGTTAAGGAAAGACATGGAAAAGGAATAATAACAAAAAGTATCAAATTCATGGTAAAAAGGAGGTCATGACTGATAAGTAAAATACGCTTAAACTCTTGTCATACAGAAATCTTTATCACAGTGATACTCAAATGCTGGTTCATGGATCAGCACTAGTTACCATCCAACTCACTCAGGAACTTTTAAAACTACAGATTCTGATATTTTACTTCCAAATAATCTCACTTATCAGGTTGTTTTGTTTTATTTAGGAGGAGGAGTAGACAATATGAATATACTGTTTATATTTTAAAAGCTTGTGGCTCAGTGGTTGAGTGTCGACCTTTGAACCAAAAGGTTGCCAATTCAATTCCCAGTCAGGGCACATACCTAGGATGCAGGCTTGATTCCCAGTAGGAGGCCTGCAGGAGGCAACTCATCAATTCTTTCTCATCATCGATGTTTCTCTCTCTCCCCCTCTCCCTTCCTCTCTGAAATCAATAAAAATATATGTATTTTTTAAAAAGCTTGCAAAGGGCCCTGACAGGTTTGGCTCAGTGGATAGATCGGTGGCATGTGAACTCGAGGGTCCCGGGTTCGATTCCGGTCAAGGGTATGTTCCTTGGTTGTGGGCACATCTCCAGTGGGGGATGTGCAGGATGCAGCTGTTCTCTCTCATCGATATTTCTAACTCTCTATCCCTCTTACTTCCTCTCTGTAAAAAAATCAATAAAATATATATTAAAATAAATAAATTTAAAAAAAAAAAAGCTTGCAAAGAGTTTTACTGTATAGCTAGCTATGTTTGGAAACCACTAGCCCATCAAATGAGACCAAGTCTCTACCCAAAACAGAACGAGAAAATTCCCAGGTGACCAGGCATCCAGTTATTTGGCCAGAAACAGCGCTCCACCGAAGCCTGTCTCCTCACCAGTTTGCTCCTGCTCTTGACTCCCAGCTGTTCCCATCTGCAAGTGATGCTTTCTCATGTGCACGTTCCTGCTCCCGCTCTGAGAGAAAGTCTTCCCACAGACTTGACACTGATGAGGCTTCTCTCCTGAAACAGGGACCAGATTAAAACAGGGGAGCCAAAATGACAAGGTACATTCCTGACAACAAGAAAATGGACTCAAGGCCTAGATGGAGAAGCCCAGAGAATGTTCAATTATTGTACATAAGAGGCTGCTCCTTCTCCCACTTCTCACCTTCCCCAGCCTCTCAACCTTCAGTAAGAAGGCAGGAAAAGTACCCAAGGAAGACTTAGCATACTGTTCCCAAGCCCCAGTCAGTCCTTTCCAGACCCATTGTTCTGTTGCCTTCATAAAACATCTTTGCTATAAGGTCATGGTAGCCACACAGAATATTCACTTCCCTTTTCAGATACAGGCTTCCACAGGGCTCTAGGATCTGTACTATCCTCAAGGATTCCAACCCTGGGATCACAATACCCCCTTCTTCGCTTCCCCCGCCACCACTGTCCTCGTCTTCAGCATTCACCCTGGTGGTTCTGCACAATGATACGATACCTGAGTGAACAACCAAATGTTTTCGGAGGCTGGAATACTCAGCAAAGGAACGGCCACATCCTTGGGCTTCACAAAGGAAAGGCTTCTCTCCTAGAAACAGAAAATGAGATAAAGACTCAGTCTTCTGGTGAACTCTCTCACTCTCTTTTCCCACCAACCGTTTTCTGTTTCCAATGACTTACTCTGATTTCTTTAATTCAGGCCATATAATTTCAATTGGCTATCTAGCAAATGTCACCTCTCAATGTTCTGCTAGTATACAGCCCACCAGACTTCACTGCCCTTTTCTCCCTCCTGGCTCAAGAGCTGACCCTCACCTGCACTGACCTACCTCTTTAGTGACCACACCCCTCTGAGGACATCAAGATTAACAGTACATAATATATGCTGCTAGAATTTTAAACTTATAAACTTTAAACAATTCTCTTTAAGAATCAGTTTCTAGCCAAAACCGGTTTGGCTCATTGGTAGAGCGTCGGTCTGCGGACTGAAAGGTCCCAGGTTCGATTCTAGTCAAGGGCATGTACCCGAGTTGCGGGCACATCCCCAGTAGGGGGTGTGCAAGAGGCAGCTGGTCGATGTTTCTCTCTCATCGACGTTTCTAGCTCTCTGTATCTCTCCCTTCCTCTCTGTAAAAAATCAATAAAATATATTAAAAAAAAAAAAAAAAAAAAAAAAGAACCAGTTTCTAGCCCTAACCAGTTTGGCTCAGTGGATAGAGTGTCGGCCTGCAGACTCAAGGTTCCCAGGTTCAATTCTGGTCGAGGGCATGCACCTTGGTTGCGGGCACATCCCCAGTAGGGAGTGTGCAGGAGGTAGCTGATTGATGTTCCTCCCTCATCAATGTTTCTAACTCACTATCCCTCTCCCTTCCTCTCTGTAAAAAAAACCCAGAATCAATAAAATATATATATTTTTAAAAAGAATCAGTTTCTAGATCCATTAAAAAAAGATTTTTAAAGTTATAAAGTAGATATTATATATTTTCATTTTATAAAAAATAAAATAAAAACATGTAAAGGTACACCAAAAATCTATAAAACATGTTAAAAGTAGTGGTATTATAAATTACTTATTTTCTTTCCACTTTTCTGTAAATTTTTTCTACAATATTACTTAGTTATTTAAAAATCAAACATGCATGGTAAAAACTGAATAAAGCCTGTGGACTAAGTGGCAGTACTGTTAACATCCTGGCTTTGATATCGCACTGTGACTGTATAAGGTATCACTTTCTGGGGAAGTGGAGGAAGAACACACAAAACTTTTTGTACTATTTTTGCAATTTCCTGTAAGTCTATAATTTTTTCAAAATAGAAAGTGAAAAAAATCAGATGTAGTCTCTTGTCCTCTAGGGGTCACAGACTAATGTGAGAGAGATAAATGTATTTATAAATAACACCAGTATAAATTCTTCTACAAAAAGGGCTATGCATTTGGAGAGGGAAGAGACTCTGATTGTGGTATTTTTTAAAGAAGCTAAATTTAAGCTGGTCATAAAAGATGACAAAGATGGAAGGAAATTCCAGGCACACAGAATAGCATAAGCAGAGCCTTGAAACTGAGAGCACCCAGGGCAAGTTCAGAAAACAGCAAGTGTGAAGTAACAAGAAATATATACACTGGCCTCTCCCCTGGTTCTCAACACAGAGTTCCTAAAATCCTTATAAGTAAGGGCACTAGGAGACTCTTCTGTTCTATCATTTAGCCTTTAATCCCCGTTGCTGATGCAGGTTTCTAACACCCTTATAAATTTCTTAAGTGACAGAACACTAGGAGCATCTTTTGTTCTAATATTTGGGTTTGATCTTGGTTTACGACACAGTCTCAAATCCCTTGGAATTTCCTGGGTAACAATGTCTGTTGTTTAAATGAAATGACTCTTTGTGGGCTCCTGGATGGACCATCCTATGATTAGCAAGTTGGAGTTTTCAGTCTATGAGATGGAGCCTCCATAAAACCCCAAAGGCACACGGTTCAGAAAGCTTCTGGGCTGGTGAACACATCTACATGCTGAGAGGTTTTGCAGAGATAAAGTACAAAAAAGAAGAGGAGGCTTAAAAGGCAATGTTGCATTATGGTTAAAGCATGACTTACTTGACCCTGAGTTCAAATCCTGACATTACCACTTATTAGTACGGGAAAGATATTTAACCTCTCCAAGAATTAATTTTGTTTGTGTGTTTATAATCATCACTAGAGGATATGTTGATTGATTTGAGAGAAAGAGAAAGGGAGAGATTGGCTGCCTACCCTAAGTGCCCCAACCCTAGATCAAACCCCCAATCTGGGTATATGCCTGACCAGAAATCCAATCAAACCAGCAACCTTTGCGGCGTATGGAACAATGCTCAAGCCAACGGGGCAGCCCAACTGGGGCTCCAAGAATCAGATTTTTATCCATAAAATGAACATGATACAATCTCAGAAGATTATTTTGAGAATTAAATGAGATAACTCAAGTATTCAGGACAGTGCCTGGCATAGTAAGCTCTCCTGGTAAGCCACTAAAATTGGCAGCTCTGCCGAAACCGGTTTGGCTCAGTGGATAGAGCGTCGGTCTGAGGACTGAAAGGTCCCGGGTTCGATTCCGGTCAAGGGCGTGTACCTTGGTTGCGGGCACATCCCCAGTAGGGGGTGTGCAAGAGGCAGCTGATCGATGATTCTCTCTCATCGATGTTTCTAACTCTCTATCCCTCTCTATTCCTCTCTGTAAAAAATCAATAAAATATATTTTAAACGTAAAAAATAAAATAAAATTGGCAGCTTTGCCATTTTCTAGCTACATAATGTTAGGCAAATTATGTAATTTTCTAATCTTCTGTTTCTTCATCAATAAATACAGTCTGTAATGAATAAAGTTACCTTAAAATTAAATAAGATATACATATACACACACACACATATGTGCTTGGCACATATTAAATTACCTCAATAAATACTAACTTTTATTATATTAATTTTTAAAATATTTTTTATTGATTTTTAGAGAGAGGAAGGAAGAGAAAGAAACATCAATATGAGAACAAAACATCAATTGGCTGCCTCCTGCACATCCCCTACTGGGGATATGCCCTTGACCAGAATGGAACCTGGGACTCTTTAGTCCACTGAGTCAAACCGGTTAGGGCAGTTTTTTTGTTTTGTTTTGTTTTGATTTGTTTTAATTCAAACTGCTTTCTTGGAGCAAGTATAGTTTCCTTTTTCTTTTCTTTTTTTTTTTTTTTTTTAAATATATTTTATTGATTTTTACAAAGAGGAAGGGAGAGAGATAGAGAGCTAGAAACATCGACCAGCTGCCTCTTGCACACCCGCTACCGGGGTGTGCCCGCAACCAAGGTACATGCCCCTGACCAGAATCGAACCCGGAACCTTTCAGTCCGCAGACCGATGCTCTACCACTGAGCCAAACCGGTTTCGGCTACCTGCTGTTATTTTTGTCATGCAAGAATGAACAAGGAAGAGACAAAGGAAGTGGCAAGAAAGTAGAGAAGAGTTACACATCCTGAGGCAGTGGTCTGAGTTCAGTGAGTAAGCTCTGACCTGGCAAGAGACTTAGCACATGCTGGACAAGTGGCTTGGAAAGTCACCCTATCCTTCAGGTGTCCCCTCACGTCTCCTTCTCAGACTGAGAGCCAGGGTATCTTTATTTTTCCGCTTTGATATGAACATGTTTGACCCAGAACAAGTGATTTCTCTATTCTGTTTCTCATGCTCTAAGGCCCTAAAAGCAAGTTCCTCAAAGTCAGGGATTATATCTTTGCCTTTGTATTTCCCCCATCTTTCCCCATTCAATGCCTAGGAAAGGCTCTGAAAGGTTTCTGTGACTCAATATTCACACCCAATTTACAGTTGTGTAATATTCAAAGATATCTGGAAGGACTTATTTTGTCCAGTTCTGATATCATTGCTGTCAGAGGTTTTATATTCCTTTCTACACTTTAGGCTCCTAGAGGCAGAAATTAACACTGTCTGTTTCTCACACACAGGTGAAAGCTCAAGAAATGTTACTGAATGAATTGAAGAGTGCCATAAGGAATCTGAAAAAAAAAAAAAAACACAAAAAAATCCATTTTCATAGTTCTAGCAACAACCTTAGACCTTCGCTGCTATTTCCACCTCAGAGCCTTTCCTAAGGATATGTTAGCAAGCACTAAGCCAAACAGTCGTCCATGGGAAGGTTAGGGTTGCACACACCTGTGTGGATCCTCAGGTGGTTCTTCAGATTCCCAGCTGTAGTGAACTGCTTACCACAGCTAGACTCGGGGCACATAAAGGGCTTCTCTCCATTGTGGGTCCTCATGTGCACCTTCAGCCTCTGCAGCACATAGAAACTTTTCCCACAACCTTCTGCAGGGCAGATGAAGGAGCGGTCATTTCTGAAAAACAAAAACGCATGAGCAACCATACTGGAGATACTGGTTACCTGAGGTTTGTTAACACTACTGATGCCCAGGCCCTTCTTCTCAAAATATGGATTTCATAGGCTTAGGGTGGGGCCCACGCTTATGCATTATTCTTTTTAAGTTCTCCAAGACGTTATATTTATAATGAGATTTGAGAACTCTTGCTGCCGTTCATTTAGATGCCAAATGTCTGATTAAATATTTGCCAAGAATGAGATAAATGAGACGATGATGATCTTTCTACTAAAGAACAAAAGACATCTGAAGCACAGATGAGTGGCAGCCCTTGCTTTCCTTTAATTTATCAATTGGGGCTACAGGTTCCTCTAGAAACATCAATGTCTTTGGCTCCAAGTATGGCGCCTCAGCTTTGCTCACCGATGAGTTTTGAGGTGGTACTTAAAGTGAGCTGGCCACACAAACGTCCGGTCACAACCTTCAACTGTACACTTGAGCTTCTTTTCCACTTGAGGAAGGGGCCCGGACTCTTTGGGTTGCCCATCACCAGAACCAAGGTGGACGTTTTCTCCTATAAGAGAGTCACATATTTATAATCCAGGAAAAAACCCTGCTCAGATACTTTAGTTCAAGCAACAAGGCTCCCATATTTTATTTCTAGTGATCAATTATCAAATACCTATCTTCATCTTCCCCAACTCTTTGGATCCATTTAACACAGGAAGTGAGAGTGTTCCACATGCCCATCCCCTCTCTCCAGAGAACTACCAAAGCCATCGTGCTTTGTTGCACAGACTAGGCCTCTTGGCAAATGTAAGAAATGTCAAAAATGGTTTTATATCAAAAAGCAGAGTTAAACCTACTTTGTATTACACAGATTGATGAGAAGGCAGATATGTCAACACCCAGAGTGGAGTGACTTAAAGTGATAGGTAACAAACTTGTATTTTAAGGAGGAACAGCCATTCTGGCTTAGTTCTGGGCTTATGGTAGTTAATTTCTTTTGTAGATGGCCAATCTTTTTCTTTTTTAAAATATATTTTATTGATTTTTTTTACAGAGAAGAAGGGCGAGAGATAGAGAATTAGAAACATCAATGAGAGATAAACATCGATCAGCAGCCTCCTGCACACTCCCTACTGGGTAGATGCCCACTACCAAGATACATGCCCTTGACTGGAATCGAACCTGGGACCCTTGCGTCTGCAGGCTGACGCTCTATCCACTGAGCCAGACCGGTTAGGGCAAGCTGAAAATTCTTACGAAAAATGATTTTAAAGTTGGTCAAGGCTGCCACTTAGGGAAAACTTTTTTTTTTTTTATAGACTCACGTGGCATGTAGGGAAGGTCGGCCACTTGCATCTACAGATGCTTATGGCATACAATGGGTTAAGAATGCAAAAACTCAGCAGATTTAAAAATTTCTAACCACACTGTAAAACGTGAGAGATAGTATCTACTGAAGTTTTTTGTTCAACAAAATAAGAGGAGGAGAGAGAAGCACACATTGCAGTACCTCCTTAAATCTAACTAAATCAGTTAATTAAAAAGTATTTATATTCCAAAGTAGCAGGTGGTGCTCCTTTCCTTTTATTTTCTTTCAGACATAGTTGGACATCAATTGAGAAAAACATTCATGTAATTCTGCCATAGGCATAAAGACTTTATCTTTCCACTCATACATACCTTAGAAAGACAAGGGTTGGGCACACATGTTGTTCCTATCACACTCCCTGGAACCTGACAGTTGACCAAAGGCAGTGTCTGTCCCATCTGTTGATCTTATTCTCTTCCTGCCCTACATTCGCCTTCTTGTACTGCATCAATGCTAGTCATAAAACTAATTGCTCCAAGGTCAAAGTAAAAGCTAAGATGCCTTCTGATAGTTAATACTAACTTCCTCTTTTAAAACACAGTTTTTTAAATGTGTTTAATTGAAAAAGTAATACCTGTACATTGGTAAAATTTAAACAGCACACATCACAAAGGAAATTTTCCAACTCCAAAGCTCCACCTAATTAATGTCTAAGGAAAGGTCTGCAGAAACCCCTCGCTAATCCAGAGATTTAAGCCTGTGACAGTTGGGGCTCTGTGCATTCAATTTTGTAGATACAATGATATAATTATAAAGCAGAAGAAAATCCCTCAGAAAAGAGCAGCTGCCTAGTATCTGAGTCCTTACAAAATCACTCAAAGAAGTGCACCCTCAATTACTGCAATGTTGTTTGTTTGTTTTTTGTTTGTTTGTTTTGGGGGGGGAGAACTGTTTGCTGAAGACAGATTAAAATGACTTTAACAATGATAATTTTGAATATTTAGAGGTCACTGGTTCAAACATTTAAATAAAGAGAAAGACAAAAAAATTCAACACCTCATATTGCAGAAGCTGGATAACAACTGTAAACACTTTAAATCTTCTACAGTTATACCAGCAGGTCTTTGCACTTGGGATACCAATTTCCAGTGAGGTTATATTTAATATATAGCAAGGATCGGTCAACTTTTTCTGTAAAGGGCCAGATAGTAAGTATTTTTTACTATGAGGGCTATATGATCTCTGTCATAGTACTGAACTTTGTCATGGTAGTTGCCATAGACGATTTGTAGAACTAATTGGCATGCTAGTGCTCCAATAAAACTTTATTTACAAAAACAGGTGGGTATTTGGCCCATGGACCTTTGCCTACCCTGATATAAGCATCAAATGCAAAATTAAATTTTGTTGTTGTTGTTGTTAATCTTCACCAAAGGATATTTTTTCCATTGATTTTTTTTAGAGAAATAAAAGGGAGGGAAGGAGTGGCAGAAAGAGAAAGAGAAAGAGAAAGAGAAAGAGAAAGAGAAAGAGAAAGAGAAAGAGAAAGAGAAAGAGAAAGAGAAAGAGAAAGAGGGAGGAAGGGAGGAAGGAAAAGAGGAAACCCACCCCACGCCCACGAGATGCTGAATATTTCAGGATCCAGAGATTAGCAAAAGCATCATAGGAAGAATTTGATCTTCAGTAGGATAGGGCCTAACCACCTGCCTTTCTAAGTTCTTAAGTGATACTGATGATCCAAGGATAACATTTTGAAAATCACTGGGTAGAGAAAAGTGGCAGAGGAAGTAGTATAGACATGCTGAACTCAAAAGAAAAAATACAGGGGGAAGGGAAAGGCTAGAAGGGTTCAATTGGGGGGGGGGGGGGGGCGTGAGGGGGAATGTACATCTATATTACTTTCAACAATAAAGATAAATCTAAAAAAAATTAAAAATAAAGGTTAACATTAAAAAAAGAAATGAAACAATACTACAGCCCTCATAACTAGCTGCTAACTTGTCATGAGCAAATTTCATTTTGTCAAAATATAACCATTGCATTACCAAAATTTCTGCACAGAATACTGGAAAACACCACAGGGGTCTCACCATTGCTGCTGGTTTTTGCATTCTTTGCCAGCTGTGCACGAGTAGCAGCAATCAGACTGTCATGGGCCAACTCCTGAACCCGGAGGAACCATGGAATGCTACTGTCCGTGCTCTCACTGGAGAGGAAATCATTCCCTGAATCCTCTGCCTCATCTTGTACAAATACTAAGTGCTCGGCTGAAGAGCTCAGACCTGGTAGAAACAAGAAGATATATGAAAGTTAGCCATCAAGTAATCCTTTTATTGGAACCCTGTGTCTTGTATCAGCTGTTCCAGATTTTCACTGACCTCAAGCTTCAATTCTCACACAAGATTAGGTATCACCTTTCCGCTCCAGCCTACAGACTTGTCTTCATCTTACCTCCTTTATTTCCATGGCAAAGTTGTCCTTCCTGGCAACCCGGCTAACCCCTTCCTCTGGTATCCCCACCCTGCCCTTTATTATCCCATGTCTCCTTCAGCTGTCTCTTCTCTACAGGCCAGCTTAAGGCCTCTCTCACAGTCTTTAAACCTGTTAAAGCTCAAGTCTCTTCCATCTTTACTTTTTTTAAAAGAACAACAAGTCCCAAGTACTTCTCTAGCTGCCCACCTTCATCTGTTCCTTCAAAGTTAACTTTCTTAAACAAGTGTAACTGCTAACTTGCATATTCACTTTCTCACCTGCCACCTACTCCCCATCTCTCTCGCTCTCGCGCTCTCTCTCTCTCTCTCTGTTTTTTTTTTTTTTTTTTTAAATCCTCACCCAAGGATATTTTTTCCATTGACTTATAGAGAAAATAGAAGGACGGAAGGAGGAGGGGGCAGAGAGAGAGACACATGGACTGGTTGTCTCTTGTAGGTGCCCCTACTAGGGCTGGGGAACCTGTGACAGAGGTACATGCCCTTGACCAGGAATAGAACCTGCCACCCTTCAGTCCACAGGCCAGTGCTCTAACCACTGACCATCTGGCCAGGACTACTCCCCATCTCTTTAACCCTGCCCTCCACCTCTGTCTACTACTGCAAAAACAATTGCTCTTGCTAAAGTCACTAGTCCTCATCTCACTAGCCCATTCTGAAGTATTTGGCATGATTTAGTAACCTTTCTTCTTTAAAACGTTTTCCTCCCTTGGATGCCCCTACACCACTCACATTCTATTTCCTTATTAAATGTATTAGGATGGCATTGGTTAATAAAATTATATGTTTCAAGTGTATAGTTATGTAACACATCATCTGTATATTGCATTGTATGTTCACCAACCAAAGTCAAATCTCCTGTCACCATATATTTGATCCTCTTTACCCTTTCCTACCTCCTCATCACCTTCCTATTCTTCTGTTATCCTCATAAACGTCTGGGTTTTTTCCCATAGTCCCAGATTTGTCTATTTTTCTGTTGATGTTCTAGACTAGTGGTCGGCAAACTCATTAGTCAACAGAGCCAAATATCAACATTACAACGATTGAAATTTCTTTTGAGAGCCAAATTTTTAAACTTAAAACTTCTTCTAATACTACTTCTTCAAAATGGACTCTTCCAGGCCGTGGTATTTTGTGGAAGAACCACACTGAAGGGACCAAAGAGCCACATGTGGTTCATAAGCCGCAGTTTGCCAACCACAGTGCTAGACTACTACTGAATCAAAGAATCCTGCTCACTGTTTCATACAGTTCCTGAATGCTGATAAGCACCAAAACTACATACTTCATAACAGACCTCTCTACAGCTCTGGATTTGTTTCTAACACTGAAGGATTCCTCCTCCTGGACGTCCCTCCCATAGCTCAACATCAACAGGCACAGGTAAGAACTAATCATCTTCCCTCCAGCCCTTTTCTTTATCTTGGTGACTGGCACCACCTAATTTCCCATACAAGAAACTTTTGAGTCACCCTAGAGTCTTCCCTCGCTCTATCCACATTGAATTGATCACTAAACTATACCAATTCTCCAAAGTAATAAAATAATAAAGCTTCATTTCAAGCATGACTGAGTTAAATATGGCCCACCATAATTTTTTTAAAGCATGAGCAGAGTTCAGAAAAGGATAAAAAAAAAATACCTGCTCTTGTTAGGTTAAGAAGAATAAAAGAAGTGCTATCACTTGGCTGTAGATCTTGCAACAGGCTAGGGGACTCTGGAGTGGACAGAAACTCTGGGGACTTCTGTACAGTCTGAGCCCTTGTCTCTTCTCCATCTGGGCCCACATTCACCTGAAGGCTTCTTAACACAGCTGAAGGAGGGATCTCCTTGGAGGAGTTAGTATGATTTGGAGTATCATCTAGTAAAGAAAAAATAGTGAAGTTTCATAAAGCACCTATTTCCCAAGAGCTCACAATTTTGATACATAGCACCTAATACCCTTTTAACATTCATTAGTATCTAACATCCATATAGGAACAGACAACATTTTCATTTTACAAATACAAAATTTGCCCCAAAATACAAAAAAAGCCAAAAGAGATGGCTTTAAGTTCTAAAGGGAGTCAGCCAAAAAGTGAGGGATATACTCCTCTAACACCTGGCAGTAACTAATAACCAACCATCCACATTTGGAATTATAGACCTTTGTCCTTTGAGGCCAGAAATCAGTACTTTTCCCTTAAAAAATATGGTTATACAATAAATACTAACCTAAGAATAGGCTCTAAACTTTAAATTATTTTTCTTTGGGAGAGATCCCTTCCATGTATGTGACAGTTCTGGTGAAATACTGAGGAAGAGGGGGGAGCAGAGCTGGGGAAATAACTGAAATTTTATAGAATCATCAATATGTTTCATTATAGCCTAGATTTACACTGGATATAAAGAAATAATCAAATACTTTCTAATTTTATTGTAATATAGAGATGAATTTACAAAGGTTTTGGTTGCAATATAATGAGGATCTGAACTACAGTGCTGAAGCATCCATTGTTTTCTAGGGTTTCCTTCATCTTTACCAAAGGCAGATAACATTTTTCCTATTTTAAGGGGATAATAGACAAAATTATAGGAATAGAAGTGGAAGCCTAGGGGCAGTTTTGCCATGTCAAAGCCTAATGAAGTTGCACAACAATATAAATACACTTACTAATGCCATAAAATTGGTTAAATGGTAAATTTTGTTATGTATATTTTACCACAAAAATTTTTAAAAATAAAGCTCATAGAGACACAGTTTGTCACTGAACAATAGAAAATAAGTGAATATTCATCAATTGTGGTGGCATCAATATTGTGATACACTCATATAACAGAATACCCGCACATGTGTCAAACACAAGGCCCGAGGGCCAAATCCGTCCCGCCAGGCCTTGCAATGTGTCATCACTGCACTCCGCTGCGTTTCCATCACAATGACAGTTTATGACTGTTCAGTAAACCATTCGGCCTGCGATTTAGGCTGGATTTTAGATTTTGGCCCCTTCTCTGATTGAGTTCGACACCCCTACCCTAGAGCAATAAAATCAAACAAACCATAGCTACACACATAAGAATGAGTCGGATTAATCTCACAAATACAGAGTACTAGCAAAGAAAGAAAGGTATAACACACTTGCATGAATTTAAAGTCCAAAAACAGCTAAAATCAAACTGGGTTACTTAGACTTGGGTAATTACTGGAAACTTGGAAACAAAGAACTATCTCAAAAGCTAAGGACAGTGGTGACCTATGAACAACAGAGGTTATCTTTATCAGAGAGAGCTCCTATGGAGGGCTTAGGAGCTGGCAATGTTCTACTTCTTTATTAAGTGGTTGGTATCTTCCTTACAATAATTCAATATGTATATCCATATGGTTTTATACTTTTCTGAATCTATCATATATCTCAAGTAAAAAGAAAACATGCCGGCCATCCATAGAATGAGGAATGAGATTAGGGAGGTTTGTGCAGATACATTTGCTATTGTAATATTGTATTCATGAGCTAAGAGGTGAGTGCATGACTTTGCATTTATTATCTATTGTATAATTGGTTCTTGAAAATATTTTAAATCAAATTAAAACTAAAGAAGGTAATGTGCAAAAGAAGACATGCTTTTGTTTCTGTTTTCATTTCCTTTATTATTGTTAAATATTTATTCAATAAGTTAAAATTGGGGGGGAAAGAGACATGTTAATACTCAGTAAAAAATAAAATCATAAGCTAAAATTGGGAGAGAAAAGTCAGGGGGAAAGCCTAATGAAGATCAAAATTTATTAGCAAGTAGAAATTTTCATACATTGAAAATCCATAAACATATGGAAAGACTCCCAATATACTATTAGAAAAATGGGAACTGAAAGGTAGGAAATGTGGAAAACTTGGAGCTAGTTAGGGAAACCTTACATCAACATTTGGTTAATTCATTATACAGTATCTGCCCTTCTTGAATCTTTAAACACGGAAAAAAATTTAGTCACTTGAAAAAAATAAAAGAAAAAGGAACACCACTAGAACACAGTAACCAGAAGACTATAACAAATAATTTGTCACCAACAAATATTGATCCTCACCTGATTTAACATTAGTATTCCAAATTTTAAAACAAGGACCAGGAAACAAAGAATTCACTGCATCTAAAAATAATGTTCTCCTTGGTAATAGTCAAGATTAGCAGCTTTGGATCACCCTCTTCCCATCCACAGCTAATAACCTCACTTCCCTATGCTTAGCACTCTACTTCATTTTACCTTTCCTGAAGCCTCCTCACCAATTATCCACATTTTCTGTCCACAACTTCTCTAACTGGCTCTTTTCTTTTAGCAAAAAAAACACCCTTAAATATTTCAAATCTGAGAAAAGAATTTTTCCATCTATCTTACATCCTTCTCTTTTTCCTTCCCATAGCAGGAGAGTCTTTACAAAAGTGTAGATACTTCCTCTATACTTACTTTACACAAGGATCACAATCCACTGCAGCCTGGCTTTCTACCCCTTCCATGGAACAGGTCCTGGTAGGTCAACAATGGCTTTGTTGACTTATCTCACTGGGCCTCTTAGGAACATGTGACACATTGACTGTTCCCTGGGGTTCCATGCCTGTACTCTAAACCACTATTCCTATACTACTCTAGACTTCCCTTCTTCCCTCCAAGGCATTCTACCTTAGCCTTCTTTCCTTCTCACCTTCATATTCTATGGTGATCATAGCCATTCCTCTGGTGTAAACTATCAATGCACTATGACTCCCACAGCTCCTTTTTCTCCACAATTCCTAATTTTTACAGTTTCCACCAGTCTGTTACAAAATCAGTCAATCCATTCCACCAGTACCATAGAGTACGCTAAGCTCTTAGGACTCATTTATCGTAACTGTAGTGTTCTTAATTTTTACCTGGTAACATTAGCCGACTGCATTCTGAGGCCTCAGTCACTGGAAGGAGGGACAAGCAAGTAATGTCTTTAGCTTCCGATTCTACTAGCCCCTGTCCCAATGGGATGGATGTATTCTGAACAAACTGTACCAGGAGCTAGGGAAAGGGGAAACAACAAAAAGATATACAAGTTGTTAGGAATGGTTATAAACACCTGAATTTCCCAAAAGGTGATGATGTAATCAAGTCTTAAATACTCACTAGTCTCAGCCATATTCATTGTAAAACTAAATTTACAACAAACAAAATTTAAAGTTCTTTTTATCAAGCATCTGTTCTGGAGAAAGGCTGAATTATGTAATTAATTTAACCTCTGTCATCTTCCACCAAAGAAATAATAAAAATAATTATATTTTTAAATGATGGCTATTAAAAACTCAACTGCACCGAAACCGGTTTGGCTCAGTGGTAGAGCGTCGGTCTGCGGACTGAAAGGTCCCAGGTTCGATTCTGGTCAAGGGCATGCACATTAGTTGTGGGCACATCCCCCGTAGGGGGTGTGCAAGAGGCAGCTGGTCGATGTTTGTCTCTCATCGACGTTTCTAGCTCTCTATCCCTCTCTCCTCCTCTCTGTAAAAAATCAATAAATATATTTAAAAAACAAAACAAACAAAAAAACCAACCGCATTGTACCAATTACATTTTATAAAACACTTTTCTGAGTATTGGCTCTTTTAAGCCTCACTATAAATCAGAAGGCTTGAACATGTATTTTATTTTTTATTTATTTTATTTTTTTCCTTTGGGAGGTCATTTGAGATACTGGTGTTTTTATTTTATTTTTTCAGGCTGCATGCCTTGTTTATTTTTCTTTAATTAATTAATCTCTTTATTGATTAAGGTATCACATATTCTCAACCCCCCATTCCCATCCCCCACCACTCCCCATGTATGCCCTTCCCCCCTGTTGTCCTTGACCTTGTTAGGCTCATATGTATGCACACAAGTCCTTTGATTGATCTCTCCCTTTTATCCCCACCCTCCCCTACTCTCCCTCTGAGAATGCCTCAGATGTCTGATCCATGCCTCCTTGTGAACATGTATTTTAAAGATAAGGAATCGAGTTGAAGACACTGGATGACTTTCTAAGGTCATAAGACTAGTTAGAAGCAGTGTCAGTCTTCAAACTTAAGTAATTTGATTCCAAATTCAGTGACTTTTCATTATGTAACACAGATATATTTAAATTAAAATGAGAAAAATAAATAAAAATTTTAAATGTTGTCTTGGCCGGTGTAGCTCAGCTGGTTGAGGACCATCCCATGCACTGAAAGGCTGCTGGTTCAATTCCTGATCAGGGTACATGTTCAGGTTGCAGCTTGATCCCCAGTAGGGGGCATGCAGAAGGCTGGAGATCAATGCTTCTCTTTCTCCCTCTCTCTCTAAAATCAGTAAAAAGATATTTTTTTAAAAAAAATGTTGTCCTGGCCAGTGTGGCTCAGTTGGTGGGAGCATTGTCTCATACACCAAAAGGTAGCAGGTTTGAGTCCTGGTTGGAGCACATACCTAGGTTGTGGATTTGATCCCTGGTTAGACCACATGTGGGAGGCAGCCAATTGATGTTGTATTCTCACACTAATGTTTCTCTCTCCCTCTCCTTTCTTCTCTCTCTAAAAATCAATAAAAATTCTTTTTTTAAAAAAAGTTTAAGTCCTCCAATTACATTTAGAAAGAAAATACTTTCAGACATATGCAAAATTAATAAAAAAATGGTTTGTGGTAGTAAATATTTACATATGTATACACACATTACCCACATATGCCATGTATAAAATATAAAATTTTGTCATATAATTATCTAGATGTATAACTTTATTCTTATTAAATACCAAATATTAAAAGTAATGAGGTAAAAATGGAATTCTTAAATCTTTGAAAAAGTACTTACTAAGAGAAAAATAATAAACTAGTAGTTACTATCAAAACAATATGGCCCCAAAGACTAAAATTTTACTATCTAGCCCTTTACAGGAAAAGCCTGTTGACCCCCAAACTAAATAAATACAACCTTTGGAATACAGCCCACCAAAAAGAAAACAACAAGCTGATTTGGCTCACCTCTGGTTTGGATTCTAACTCATCTGATAACATTGATTCAGCTTCCAAATCCTATAGCTGTTCAGGGGACAAGTTAAAATTTTAATTCAAAGTCAACAACACCTTCCTGTTTATGCTCATATTCCTCTAGGACATGCTATGCTTTTCCTGTAAGATGCTGTGCTGGGTGGGTAATCAATTTAGCCTAAAATGAGGGAAAGAGAGAGAGAGAAAATATTAAGAGCAGAGGAAAAATGTAGCTAAATAAACAAAGACTTTATCTACTGTAATAATCGTAAGTTGCATGTCCTTTTCCACTGTTTCCACCCTGGTGTATCCACAGCAAGCAATAAAGAATTCCTCCTAAAACAATTGTTTTAAAATAGAACAAACCCAGTAGGTATCAAAACCCATAAAGTTTTACTTTGATGTAGAATTTCTATTTTTACTAATCTATTCTAACGGAAGTTCTTAAATATGAGAAAAGCTATATGTCCAAAGAATTTCATCTTATCATCTGTGATAATAAACTTCAAACAACATATAAATACATGCATATACCCAACAATTGAGGAGTGTTGATTAAATTATACCCAATAATTAGAAAATGTTGGCTAAATTACAAAATTACAAAAACAAAATATGAGCCCTGGCTAGTTTGGCTCAGTGGAAAGAGCATCGGCCTGTGGACTGAAGGATCCCAGGTTCGATTCTAGCCAAAGGTTGGTGCCTGGGTTGTGGGCTCGATCCCCAGTAGGGGGCATGCAGGAGGCAGCCAATCAATGATCCTCTCTTATCACTGATGTTTCTCTCTCTCTCTCTCTCTCTACCTCTTCCTCTCTGAAATCAATAAAGAAATATATTAAAAATATATATATATATGAAATTACACACTTGTCAGTACTAAAACTAGTTAAGGTAAGAATAAGAAAAAGTGAAAGGAAATTCACACAGCTATGATAGTAGTTAATTGGGTGGCAGGCTGGTTTGACTATTTTCTCAATTTCCCCATTTTTCTAAAAATATTTATAGAATCAGTCAAAATTTGAATAATATTTTCCCAAAGTAGTACTCTCAGGACCCTGATGCAGCTGTTTTCTCCCCATAATTTAAATTCTTACTTTTGAATAGCTTAATTTCCCCCCTGGGATTTTGGTAAAGTGAGTTCACTTTATTTTGTACAATTACTGTTAAAATTGGCAGCGCTACTATATACGAAGTGATCATACAGTGTAAAATGCTCTCAAGATGAAAGCTTTCAATTAATACCAAGGTAAAGTGAAAAGTTAGAAAAATTCACTCTACAAATAGAGCATTTAGATGTACCTGAATAAGTGTTATTGCCCTGATGGTTCCTTCCTCGCCCTTTTGTTAGCTGCCAGAAATCGGTATTTTTCATCATTAAAAAATTGACAAGATGTAAATAAAATGTTGTTTCCCACATAAAGTAGCGTAAATCTCCAACTTTTCCTTTCACACACGTTTTTCTTATGCAAGTACTACAATAGCTCAATGTGGCTTATCCATCCCTCTTTTACATTGAAAGGAACCAAGGCTCAATGTATCACTTGTCCAAGTTATTAAACTGCAGAGCCACAGTCCTACCACAGAGGAGGTTGGCATGAATAGTGATTACATCTCTCAAATTTGATCTTGAATCAGCAGGGCTTAAGAATTCTCTTTTCCCAATTCCAGCTCATCTCAAGAAGCCAAGAAATTACCAGGTTATTCTTAATGTTCCTCCAATTTTGAGATCCCAGGATTGTAAGTCTTTAAGAAACTAGACAATTATTTATATTTGTTCAATTTTATTTATTTATTTATTTATTTATTTATTTATTTATTTTTAAGAAACTAATGGTGCTGGCTCTAGGGATGGGATTCTGTTTCCTTACCTAATGAAAAATAAAGGATAAGAACATGTGCTCTGAACAAGGGAAAAATCAGATAGCAGATCTTAAACACTTTTGCAAAGCTGTAGTAACAACTTAGAAAAGGAAGCTGCCACTTCTCTTATATTGTAGTTTAAGGATAACCTCTGCATTATCATTTCTCAATCCATAGTTATCTATGATCCCTTTTGGTGTTTTCATTTCAATGATAATCTTAAAAATTAGAACAATCACTTTCTGGAATAAATGGGTATCTGTATTATTACTAGGAACTGCCATATAATTTTAGTATCCAATTTTATGGTTTGTTATATGTGCTGAGTAAACAAAAGAGAGAATAGTCGGATGCAGTACAATAGGCAGGATGATCTCAAAAGAATCTGCTTTGGAGCACTCAGTACCATAGTAAATGTACTGAGGATCTCATCTTTAACATAGCACCAGCTAAGTATGACGACAAATGCAATTCAATTCTATTCCTAATTCCAGTTAACCATGTAACAGATTTCAAAAACTGCAATGCAACTTTTTTTTTTAAATAACAGCTTCACTGAGATATAATTCACATACCATATAATTCACTTATTTAAAGAGGACAAGTACAATGTTTTTAGTATTATATTCAATATATTCAGTTGTGCAAACATAACCACAATCAATTTTATAATCTTTTTGTTATCCCAAAAAAAGAAAGCCTCTACCCATTTTCTCCCAAACCCTTCACTGAGCAGGTTTAGGCAACTACTAATCTATAATATTTTCTGCCTGTATAGATTTATCTACTCTAGACATTTTTATAGATGGAATTATATATGTGATCTTTTGTGCCTGCTTTCACTTAGCATGAAGTTTCCAAGGCTTATCCTTATTGTATGTAGCATGTATTGGTACACCATTTCTTTCTGTAGCCAAATACTATTCTACTGTATGGATATACATTTTATTTATCAAATTATCAACTGATGGACATTTTGGTTGTTTCCACCTTTCAGTTGTTTCCCCAGTTTGGCTATTATGCATAACTAAAGGCCCGGTGTATAAATTCATGCGGGGAGCAGGGGGAGAGGGGGGTCCCCCCTCAGCCCAGCCCGCACCCTCTCCAATCCAGGACCCCTGGGGGATATCTGACTGAGAGTTTAGGCCCCATCCCCAGCAGTTGGGTATCCCTCTCACAATCCAGGACTGCTGGCTCTTAAATGCTCACCTGCCTGCATGCCTGCCTGATTGCCCCTAACTGTCCCGCACCCCCACCAACCTGGTCGCCCCCAACTCCTCCCCTTCCCCCGCTGGCCTGGTTGCCCCCAACTGTCCCCCTGCCAACCTGGTCGCCCCATACAGCCTTCTGTTCAGTTGTTTGGTCGTTCCTCACTAATCCTCCTGCCGGCTGGGTGACCCCACGCAGCCTACTGTTCAGTTGTTTGGTCATCCCTCACTAACCCCCCTGCTGGCCTGGTCGCCCCACGCAGCCTGCTGTTTGGTTGTTACTGTTACTGTGACGTTGTCCCGGAAAATTTGCATATTCCTCTATTATTAGTATAGATGTTGCTATGAACATTCATGTACAAATTTTTGCATGGATATACATCTTCATTCTTTTCTGTACATATCTAGGAGTGAAATCGTTAGGTCATTTGGTAACTATGTTTAACCTCCTGAGGAATACCAGGCTGTTTTCCAAAGTGGTTGTATCACTTTACAATCCTACCCTCACTAACTCTTGTTAGTATCTGCCTTCTTTATAACAGCCATCTAGTGGGTAGGATGTAGTAACTCACTGTGGTTTTGAGTTACAGTACCTGATGGTTAATGATGCTGAGCATCTTTTCCTGTTCTTATTGGGCATATGTTCATATCTTAGACCTTATCAGATATATGGTTTGCACAACCTTTCTTCCATTCCATGTTATCTTTTCACTTGCAAAGCAAAATCTTTAATTGAATAAGGCAATTCTAACTCTGCAAAGTCATCCAACAATACCTCATTAAAACTGGTATTCAAGGACTTCTCAGTCACCTTTGGTAAAGTATAAGATCTGATTATCATAAACTGCGTAACAATGCTTTGACATTACAAATACTACCTTGTATGCTATCTTCTACACTAGTATTACTAAAATTAAAATTTAGAAACAAATAAAATACATTACTGAATCCAAAGCTAAATCTTTCCACTGTTAAGCTCAACATTAAATATGTAGTTCATTTTAACAAACAGTATCTCTACCACATTAATATGTTAATTTGAATTTTCTTGTTGTATGGTATTGCTTACATCTGTATACTTATTCATGAAGATATAAATCCATGGCAACAACTGACATAATCTTGTAATCTAAATTTTATGATGTACACAGTTCCCCATGGCCATCAAAACATATTAGACTACTTAAATAAAATAATCTTTGTTTAGCATATATATTTTAAAAACCCACTGATCGGGGCACTACTATTATTGATTTTTAAATTTATTTTGATGTTGCAGTTAAGAGCTATAAAGGCTTAGCATAGGAGGTATAAGAATTATCTAGCTTTATGTTTGAGTATATTTAAAATAAAAATAATTTGCCAGTATTGGGAGGAGGGAGAGTCCTAATGCAATGTTTTTCCTTTAAATGCAATTTATATGACACTGAAGTGAAAGACGCTGTTCTTACTCAAAGGGAAGCTATTTTCAGAAAAAGTATGGGTATCAGAGGAAATTCCTTCCCTGGCTTTCTTTCTTTTTTTTTTTTTTTATGTTATTAATCTCTAACTTCCCTGGCTTTCTTATGCTATTAATTAAGAGAAGAGATTAAAAATGCAATATACACAGCAGTCACCTAAATCATCCAAAGTTCTTCAATGTAGACAGTAATATTTATTCATTTTTACTTTGTATCTGTAGCTGGTGAACAGGCAAAATGTATACCTTTATTTCCTTTAAAATAGAAAATGTACTAATTTAGCTCCGTAAATAATGGAAGAGACAACATTTAACTATCAGCAACCAAGGCTAGACCCACTGAATCATATTTTCCACAAATCATAAGTAAGGAATCTTGGCTCTAGATTAAGACTACAACTGATCTCAGAAATTGGTCAAAGTGGTACTGTTCAGATCCCGTTTCCCTCTCCCCTTTTACTATGTGCATGGCTAGCAATGCATATTAGACTGCTTAAAAAAAAAAATTGGCCCAGCATATATATTTTTTTAGAAATCCACTGACCCTGCCACTGCTATAATTGAATGTTAGCTTATAGTCAGCCTAGAGATTAATGCAGACAAAAAAAATCTCTGCAATGAACCAAAGCAAAAACAAAACAAAACAAGGCTTGAAAAAAAATTAGAGAATTCTAACAGCAAAGTAGATTTAGGACTGAGAGGGCAGGGCGGGGTGAGAGGGCAGGGCGGGGTGAGAGGGCAGGGTGGGGCGGGTCCAGCTCCAGGTAACTGGACCCTAGGCCTAACCCAACCAATCAGGTCAGCCAAGGTAGCGGCACCACCCTCCCTATAAAACCCATTGATATGTTAAGTTCTTCCTCTTTCTCACCCATGCCCTCATTTGGTGTTGGTGTAGGTGAGACTGGGCTCGGACTAGTCCGAAATAAATACAGGCTTTCTGCAATTGCATCGGATTCGGCTCCCTGGTAGTCTTTGGGGTTTATGACACTTGGGCATTACAAGGACAACAGCAATCTCTATGATCAGGACCATCCTGAGAACAACTCTCCTTCTGTTTTTAGCCAAATAAACAAATCCTGGGGACTCAAGTTTGATAAGCTGCATTCTTTTTCTGCAATACACCCAACATCATGGAACAAATTATGCATTAACACTAAGTAGCCAGACAAATTAAATAAAGAAGCTGAGATTTTTAAAATATATATATTTTATTGATTTTTGTACAGAGAAGAAGGGAGAGAGATAGAGAGTTAGAAACATCAATGAGAGTCATCGATCAGCTGCCCCTTGTACACCCACTACTGGGGATATGCCCGCAACCAAGGTACATGCCCTTGACCGGAATCTAACCTGGGACCTTTCAGTCCCCAAGCTGACGCTCTATCCATTGAGCCAAACCCGTTTCGGCTGAGATGCTTTTTAAAAAAACAAAAATGCAAGGTCTCTAAAGCAGTAATCTTAATTCTGTCTCTGTCTAGGTTGAGACCCGAGTAAGCTACTCATCTTGGCCCCAGGAAACTCATCTGAAATATAGAAATAAAACAGATCAGCCCAAACCGGTTTGGCTCGGTGGATAGAGCATCAGCCTGCAGACTGAAAGGTCCCGGGTTCAATTCCGGTCAAGGGCATGTACCTTGGTTGTGGGCACATCTCCAGTAGGGGGTGTGCAAGAGGCAGCTGATCAATGAGTCTCTCTCATCGATGTTTCTAACTCTCTATCCCTCTCTCTTCCTCTCTGTAAAAAATAAATAAATAAATAAATAAATAAATAAATAAATAAAATATTTTAAAAAAAGAAATGAAATGAAACAGATCAACCCTAGGATTATTTTTATATCAATCAATAGAAATGATCATAAAAGTCTTCAGAAATAAACTTCTGAATAGGTGCTTAAGAAACAAGTAAGTCTATCAAATGTTTAGTATACATAAAAGGTTAAGAACTCTGCCTTTTATTACTAAGTCCAAATTTCCTATAGAGACTGCAACCACAGTAAGATACATTTTTCCATCATAACTCAATAAACTAAACACACACAGATAACATAGTTTTATGAAACAATACTAATCTATACTATACTACTCTCATGCACTCTGAAAATTTTTTTTTAATGATGGGACCCAATAAACTGATCTCACAAGCTGTTAACAGGTTACATCCCACAGATTGAAAAACACTGTATTAAAGTAACTTCAAAATGTCTAAAATACATATGTTAAACACTACAGACACGGTGCACAAAATTCATGCATGGGTAGCTTCCCTAGGCCTGGCTGCCGCTGGTCAACAGACTGGCAAAAAAATCAGGGGCCTTCCCCTCTTGCACCTGCCTTGGTCTGGTGCCCCCTGTTTGCTGGCCCCATCTCCCACACTGCTGGTCGCCATCAGCTGGGCGACCTGGGACCCCGCTCGCAGCTGCCTTGGCCTGGCACCATCTGCTCACCTGCTCCACCATCCTGCTGCAGTCCCACTTTTTAAAAATATATGTATTTTATTGATTTTTTTTATAGAGAGGAAGGGATAGAGATAGAGAGTTAGATAAATCAATAAGAAAGAAATATCCATCAGCTGCCTCCTGCACACCCCCTACTGAGGATGTGCCCACAACCAAGGTACATGCCCTTGATCAGAGTTGAACCTGGGACCCTTCAGTCCACAGGCCGACACTCTATCTACTGAGCCAAACCAGCTAGGGCTGCAGTCCCACTCCTGACAGGGCCCATCGGGCCGGCACTGCCTCCACTGCCACCTGCTGCTAGCGCTATGTCAGCAATGCCTGCCATGTTCTGCGCCACCCCCTGGTGGTCAGCACATGTCTAACTCCTGGTCGGTCGAACTCCGCCCACAGAGACAATTTGCATATTAGCATTTTATTATATAGGATAGCAGCATCACATACAAAGTGTAAACCCATAAATATAAACCTCCTTTTAATATATATTAATCCCAGCCAATGTGGCTCAGTGGCTTAACATCAACCTATGAACCATAAGGTCACAGTTCAATTCTCAGTCAAGGCACATGCCAGGAGTTGTGGGCTCCATCCCAATAGGGGGTGTGCAGGAGGCAGCCAATCAATGATTCTCTCTCATCATTGAAATTTCTCTCTCTCTCCACCTACCTTCCTCTGAATTCAATATAAATATGTGTGTGTGTGTGTGTTGTGTGTGTTTACAAATAATCAGCCATTATTATTGTTGGAGTTTTGGTGAAATAGATTACTTGAATCTTATCTCCCTGTGAATTCTGCAAAGGAAAATATTACAAACTAGGCAAATGACCAGCAACAAAAAGTTTTTGGTCCCAAACCCCAATGTAGACCTCCCACATACTGGGAGAGAAAACCAATTCAAAGTAAGCAAGCAACAGGGGAACAGAGATGATACAAGTCTCCCGGTCTCAGTCCTGATTGCTATGCAGAAGGGAGTGTATTTCCAAGGGAAAGATGACCAGGGGCTTTTACTACTTTGCCTCATAAAAGACAAAGAACATCATTGTATTAACCTCTAAAAAGCAAAGTGACCCTGGGTAGCTCAGCAGGCTAGTATTGTCCAGAACACCAAAAGGTCAATTCCCGGTCAAGGCATATACCTAGGTTTCAGGTTTGATCCCTGGTCCGAATGCGTACAGGAGGCAACCAATCACATCGATGTTTCTCTTTCTCTCTCCCTCCCTTTCTTTCTCTAAAATCAATAAGAACATAGCCTCAAGTGAGGATACAAAGTAAATAAAAATAAAAGGCAAAGTAAGTCCACCCTAGAAATCAAAGACCAGAATAGCTGTACTGCTCTAACTTGAGGAAAGTCAGCAATGCTTTGATCTTGACCCAGTTTTAGAAAAAAGTGGAAGGTGGGTGGGCAGAGAAAAAAGAAATTGAGAAACATTGTGCTCTCCCCAACTCTGGTCACCATTCATACAAAGGCTAAAATAAAGCACATGATTTCTACCAAAAGGACTAGTCTCTCTGACCATGGGCCAATCTGCTTCTCAGCTTCCTCCATCGCCACCTGTGGCTGACCACAGCTATAGACCCAGACAGGTCAGTAATCATTAAAAAATGAAAACAAAAACTCTACTGATATTAGTAAATTACAAAGACCAAAAATTAAAATTTATTTTAAAAGAGCTGTTTAAATTTTGGTATAACATGTTAGTGCTGGGAACAGGAAAACGAGGTAACTTTCTATATCATACCTAGCACATTATGGGAGTTGATTAAATTCTAATGATAAAGTGGTAACAGGTACTAACATAAGAAATTTGGAATATTGAGTTTTAAAACCATAGGATTCACTCTAGGCCTTCCCTTTCTCTCCCAGGATCTTCTGGGTGCTCCGTTCCTATAGCCTTGAATCATTCCATTCACCTCCCCATTTCTCTACAATCCTAATTCTCTACAAGCTAAATTCATCAAGAGTTGTCTCTACTTTCTCATCTCCAATCATTACTCAGCCCCATCAATTCACCAAAACCTCTTTGTAAAGATAACCCATGATCCTCATGTTGCCAAATCCAATGGACACTGTACTGTCCTCATCTTACTTGACCTTTGCGATGGACAACTATTGTTTTTGACTGTCCTACACTCATTTCCCCTGCCTGGGTGACAGGATCCATTTTGTTTGGGGATCTATCCCTCCCCATTAATTACATTCTTGGCAGGACTGTAGATTAAGATATTCTTTTCTATCCTGGCCAACTACTGGACACTTGATCCACGTAGAACAAATCAGGCACTTTTCCTCGGAACATGAATCCTGAAAGTAACTAAGGACTGAAAAACGCTGCAGCAGCCCATTCATTCCAGTAATGCAGTTAGCAGCCCTCCCTGGGGCTGCTCATATTCCTGTCCTTTACAAAGTCAGGGCCTTCAGCATTTTCTCTGGTCCTGTGAGTTGCTCACATCCTGGTTATAAATTCTTCTTCTGAAGTAAATTGTTCACTTGCAACTGAAGAGGCATAACTGGCACTGTTTCTCAAAAGTGCTGCCTCCTTTCTCAAACACGATTCTCTTTGCTTCCAAGATACATGTTCCTTATTTCACTACTACCTTATTGGCCATCTCTCTAATCTCCTTTGATAACTCCTCTCCTCCTCCTCCACTGAGCCCCTAAATGTTAATGTTCCTCAGGATAGATTTCAGACCCGTTTTTCTTGCTATACTCTCTCCCTCTTGTGAATTCATCCAGTTTCTTGGCTTTAAATCAGATGGTCTCCAAATTTTTTATCTGTAGCCGGATATCTCCTCTGAGCTGCAGACTTGTAAATACATCTCTACGTAATACTTTAATTTAATATCTCAATTTTAACATGTTCAAAACAAATTCTCTCTCAAGCCTGTTTCCCATCATTCCCTACCAGCCCCTCTCACCACAACCCTCTACTCAAGGACCACTATTTAGGTCATTTAGGAGTAATCTTTATTACTTTATTTTCTTTGCTCCCAATATTCAATCTAGCTGTAAGTCCTATTGATTCTATCTCCAAAAGAGGAAATATAGCAAATCCACCTATTTCTTTACCACCCTACACCAGGACACCACCCCCTCTTGCCCTAAAGCACTGTTACCATCTCCTAACTGGTCTCCCTGCTTCTATTCTTGCCACCCTCCACTCTGTTCTCTTCACAGCAAGAATTATCATCTTGAAATGTGAATCCTATTATAATACACTTCCCTGTTGAAACTCTTCTCTAAGCTTTCCAATGTGTCTAGACAAAATCCAAACTCCTTATTCTGGCCTGTAAAAACCTATGTGAGCCATTCCTGCGTCTCCACCCTCCAGAGTCACCCTCCTTTACTTGCTCACCAAGTCCCAGCCAGAGGAAGCTCCCCTTAGCTCCTAGAACACATTAAGCTCTTTCTTTCTTTTTTCTTTTTCTTTTTCCCCCAGTTGTGCCACTGAGTTATAACTCAGAGTGTGTCTTTACACACTGGGCTAAAAAGACTCGGTTTTTGTTTTAATATTGCACTTCTTAAACCCACGCTCTTTCTTTATTATGGACTTGCACATGACATTTGCTCTCCCCAGGAATGCTTTTACCATTCTCTTCCATTGATTAGCTCCTTGTTTGTTTTAATCCTTCAGAGTTCAGTTTAACTGTTAACTCATTTAGAAAGGCTTTCCCTGATACCTTACTCAAAGAAGGTTCCCATACTCCCTCTATCATCTTCACTAATCACAATTTCTAATTCTTTCATTTGTGTTTATACAGTATTTTTTTTTGGGGGGGGGGTGGGAGGAAGGGGGGATGGCAATACCATAAATTGCAGGCTTCATAAGCAAGGGGAAGAACTAGTCTTGTTCACTACTATATTTCCCAGCACCTGGCATAGTACTTTATGTAAGTCACTAGAGGCCTGATGCACGAAATTCGTGCATGGGGGACGGGGAGGAGGTGTCCCTAAGCTCAGCTTGCACCCTCTCCAATCTGGGATACCCTCAAGAGCAGTCGGACATCCCACTCACCTACCTGCCTGCCTGATTGCCACTAACTGCTTCTGCCTGCCAGCCTGACCACCTCGTAAATACCCCTGCCAGTCTGATTAACGTCTAACTGCTCCCCTGCCAGCCCATTGTCCCTAACTGCCCTCCCTTGCTGGCCTGGTAACCCTCAACTGCCCTTCCCTGCAAGCCTGGTCGCCTGCAAGCTCTCCCCTGCAGGCCTGATTCCCCCTAACTGTCCTCCCCTGCCAGCCTGGTCCTTCCCAACTGCCCTCCTCTTAAAGCCTGGTCTTTCCCAACTGCCCTTCCCTGCCAGCCCCGGTCACCCCTAACTGCTCTCCCCTGCTGGCCTGGTTCTCCCCAACTGCCCTCCCTTGCAGGCCTGGTCCCTCCCAACTGCCCTCTCCTGCTGGCCTGATTGCCCACAACTGCCCTCCCCTGATGGCCATCATGTGTCCACATGGGGGTGGCCATCTTATCCACATGGGGGCAGCCATCCTGTGTGTTGGAGTGATGGTCAATTTGCATATTAGACTTTTATTATATAGGATAAGGAATTTAGGTCTTCCAGAGTCATTTCTGATACTGTGACCGCTCTAAGGTTTTCTTTACTATGAGCTTAAAGGGCTTCCACACAAGGTTCCGTGTAAGCACCTAGTAGGCACTGAATAAATATCTGTATAATAAATGAATGACATTGCAAATGATACCTAAATTTTTGTCTCTATTCCTGACCTCTTCTGAACTTCAAACTTTTGTTTCTAACTGCTTGCTACTATCTCCACATAGCTAGCCAATAGCAACTCAACCTAGCAATGTACTACATCCAGATTATCTTCACCACCAAACCTGTTCTTCTTCTTGGAACATTCTTTTCAATTATTGCCCAACCTTCCTCCCACTCAGCTGCAAATTCTAGATCTTTAACAATCCCTTTCATCTTCCCTATTGAAATAATCCCTGTATTCCCCCAAATGTATTTATATTGTAATAGCCTGTTTAGGTTCCTCATTATCTTTCTACTACCGTATTAAAATAAGCTTCTATCTGGCCACCCAGTCCTTAAAATCCCCCTCCATCTTCTATGCAGCCACTCGAGTTACCTTTCCAAAACATAGAAGTGTTTGTATTATTCCCCTTACTCAAAGTCCAGTGCTTCAGTAGTCAAACATCTAAGCATGGAATTTTAAAGATTCTACATGTCTACACCAGCATCCACTCTATTCCTTAATAAACTATTTACTCCAGGCCACGCTAAATTCACTATTAAATGAACACACTAACCTTTGTCAGTGCTCAAGGTCTTTGCTTGGGCTACCCTGTTTCCCCAAAAATAAGACAGTATCTAATATTAATTTTTGCTCCCAAAGATGAACTAGGTCTTATTTTCAGGGGATGTCTTATTTTTCCATGAAGAAGAATATGGTACACATTTATTGTTAAATGAAAATAAAGGAAATTTATTACCTGTATACGGTACGGTAGTACGGTAGTTGTCAACACAAACCAGACAAACTGTGAATCGTACAGTATCAAGAATTCACTCATTTATCCAATGACAATCGTATCATCATCTTCTGGAACATCATCATAACAATCCAATTCCTGAATTTGCTGTTGAATTTCCTGTGACTCCATTTCTTTCAGAATCAGTGGACCAAATCTCTCATGTTTAGCCTGGGCGGGAGGATGCCTTATATTTCACTCAGAAGGAAACCTGTAAGTAGGTCTTATTTTCGGGGAAACACGCTATTGACTACCGTGTTTCCCCGAAAATAAGACCTACTTACAGGTTTCCTTCTGAGTGAAATATAAGGCAATCAGAAATAAACACCCCCAATCTAGATCTGATCTTGTGAAATCCTTCCCCACCTTTAAAATTCAACTCAAATGCCATCTCATCCATTAAGACTCTCTGATCCTTTCCCTCCAGTCAGAACAAATCTGTCCTTACCTCAGTGTTTTCACAAAACAGTTTAACCCCTCTTTTAGCAATTACTTCATTTTCCTTTGGGTGCCAGTTGTCTACACGGAAATTTTTCTCATTGGTTAGGTTTGAGTTTATTCACCCTTCTTCCATTAATCTAGGACAATGCTGTGTACAAAGTAAACATTCGGGAAATATTTGCTGAATAAATAGGTAAGCTCTTTATAATTTACAGAGAAAAACAGAAAAAGCCAAAAGCTAGAGATTATATAACTTGCCAAAAATTAGGCATCTACTTCGATGTAGAACTTTAAAAACTAGAACCTAAATCTTCTGCTAGTTTAGCTGACTGTCCACACGAAGATAACACAAAGTGAAATTTCTTCCTTAACAAAATGTCCCTTACTTTATTTCAAAACGTTTTTTTAGTCTCTTTGAAAATATGCGGCATTGACCTTTTGCCAAAGTGAGGACGAAGTAAGTGTAAATTCTTAGGTCCCACGTTAATTGTATGTAACCTCCAAACAGTGCCTAAATGCATTTCAGAGTCTCATGAGCAAGTGACACAAACTTTAATAAACTAATTTTATCTGTTATTTGAAGTAACTACAGAGGATAGCTTCAACCTGCGAAATGCATACCAGGCCGTACACACCGCCCACACTCCTGCCCGGCCTTGAAATGACAGGCGAAGCAGAAAGCCGCAGTCCAGCCCCTCTAGGTCGGCAGCCTTCCTCCTCTCAGACCCGGAAAGTAAGGGGGTACGTGAAAGAAGAGGCGGCTCGGGGATGAAATATCCAGGGCAGAGTCCCTCTGACATTACATTTCCCCAGAGCGAGGCCTCCATGTAGGGCCCAAGGTCCGCGGGCAGGCCCCGGCCGCCCCCGCCCACGGGGCTCGCTGACTCCGGCTTTCTCAGGACCGTCTTGTTCCCACGCTCCGGCCCCCAAAACCAAGCAAAGGAGCCGAAGCATCGGCCTCAAAACCCCGCGAGGGGGAGGGTCCACGCCGTGGGGCTTCAGACCGGCCGCTCCCGGGCCCTCCGGGTCCCGCAGGGGCGCCCAAGGGGGGCGGTTTCCCTGTCCTCCCGGAGGGCGCCCCGGGCCCGAGCCCCCAGAGGAGTTGGTATTGGTTCCCTCTTTTTTTTTCGGGGACCACCTAGCCCAGCAAGTGTGGTCCGGCCCGCCCTGGAGCTCACCTTACGTCCCCGGCAGCCGCCCGTGGGTCAATCGGTCCCGAATTCCGTCCACACACAGCGTCTTCCGGCTCCTGCCGGAAGCAGCTCGAGCGCGGGACAGGAAGTTTGGCTGCCCCCACGCACACACCCACTTTCTTGCCCCCAGGCTGAGTCGGGGGTGGCGGGTGCAAGGTTCCCACCGGACGACCTGGTTTGCAGCGCAGGGCTCCGCGCTCGGACCGAAGGCGCCGCGGTCTCTCACCTCCCACTCGTTCTCTATCGGTCTTCGGGGCTCCGAGGTCTGCAAAGCCCGAAAAAAAAACAACGGGGTCGGTTCGTGCTAGCCGTGACGTCACTGCTTCCCTGCAGCGGCGGCTGGGGTCGTTGTACCCGTCAGCTGAGATCTGTACTGGCTACGATGGAGGCGAGCGAGAATGATCACTACTGAGACTTTTATCAGAGTTCTCAGGGAAGGGGATCGCGAAGCTTCACTTCCCTGGGAAGGGAACTTGCAGAACTAGTTCTGCACTGTATACTGAGCAGGGTAAGAATTGAGACTCGAGTGTAGATATAACTTTTGGAATATGAATTCCCTAGCGCCTGGGTTCCACATATTTGTAAGTAAAGGGCTCGCAGATGTCCTGACTGGGGGCTAGACCACTTGCGTTCCAGGCTGGATACCACCACTTGTGAGAGCTTTGTGAGTTTGACTAATTTGATAGTGCTGCTCGCAGAACCATGGAGAACTCAACAGTGGGAATTAAAGGAATTCTCTAAGAAAAACACTTAAGATTATAGGTAAACCTTGAAGACAGGCATATAAATGAGTGAGAGAGTAGTTTGAATATACAAATAAACTATGGTGATTTGCAAAACTAAGGAGAAACATAGTTCAGGGGAAGATAAGCAGATAAAGTGCATTTATCCCAAGGGGATATTTACTTGGAGGTAAAGGTCCCAAGTTCAAGTAAAAAAGAGGAAAAAATAGAGATGTAATTTGGGAGTTATTATCATACAGAGATTGGCCCAGGAAAATTATATAAAACAAGAAAGAAGGCAACTAAGGACAACCAGAATGACTGATTACAAACACAATTTGAATCTACTTTCTATAAAAGTTGCCAACAAAAGTATATTGCAGGAGGGGGGTAGAGGGTGTCAATGGGCCCGGGGAAAGGGGGATATCTAATACTTTTAACAATAAGATAAAGTGTTTTTTAAAATTATATGCAGTGTATAAACGTGACCATAAACCAGCAGGACACTCAAAGAAAACTATCCTCAATTTTACTGTGGTTTTTTTTTCTTTTTTATTGAATTTATTGGGGTGGCACTGGTTAACAAAATTTACAGGTTTCAGATGCATAGTTCCACAACGCATCATCTGTAACACTGTACTGCGTATTCACCACTCCAAGTGAAGTCTCCTTCCATCACCATTTATCCCCTCTTTATTCTCCTCCACCTCCCCCACCCCGGCAAACTGTCATTTAGAGTTACATTTGTAGATCTTGAACATTCATGTTTACAATCATTTGTTAATTTGCCCATTCCATGCTAACATTTTCTGAAGCTGTCTTTGTTTTAATCCTTTAAAAAATAAATTTATATTGATTTTTAGAGAGAGAGGAAGAAGAGGAAGAGACAGAAACATCAATGGTGAGAGAGAATCATCGATTGGCTGCTTCCTACACACCCCCTATTGAGAATGGTGCCTGCAAACCAAGCATGTGCCCTAACCAGGAATCAATCCAGTGACCTCTTGGGTCTGGGGTCCATGCTCAACCACTGAGCCACACCAGCAAGGCTGCCTCAATCTTTTTAATCACCTAAAACTCTAAGTGATGTTTACCTATTTGCCCTGGAAATCTTGACAACTATTTACAGTATGTGCTTGCTAACCTAAAATAAACATATGCTTTTATCAATAAATATTTGAGTTATTAGACTATTCAGTAAATTATTTGGCATAACACAAATAGATCTTCTGTAGCAAATATAGTCTCTCCATCAACCGAATGAACCTCTATCTTCTCATACTTGTCTCAACACAGAGCTCTGAATTCCCCCAAACTCCACACAAACACCTGCCATTAAGTCCCTTTTCCATGTACAATATAGAAAGGCCATCCCAATTTTCTTCTTATGCCAAGTTTCAGTTCAAGAATTCTGTAAAACATTTCCAGTTCTACAAATATTTACTAAATGCCTTCTCAACCATTTCATTTTCAATAAAAGATATTAATTTTGAAAAGCTATTTTGTATGATCCATTAATAGTTGTATCAAATCTCCAGTGGTTTCAGTATGTCTGATAAAAATATCATATGTGCCAAGACCTGTTTGGCTCAATGGATAGAGCGTCGGCTTGGGGACTGAGGGGTCCCGGGTTCGATTCCGGTCAAGGGCATGTACCTTGGTTGCGGGCATATCCCCGGTGGGGGTGTGCAAGAGGCAGCTGATCGATGACTCTCTCTCATCGATGTTTCTAACTCTCTATCTCTCTCCCTTCCTCTCTGTACAAAATCAATAAAATATATTTTAAAAATATATATATATCATATGTAATAATTTTAGGAAAAGAAAGAAAAATAGATCATTTTGACTTCAATCTACTTCTGTAAGTAATATGCTGGATGTAGAATACATATATAATTTGGAAGACATAGAAAGAATTATTTTGCAACTAAGAAAATAATCACCTATTATTACATTTAAACCAAAAGCTATCTGCACTCTAAGGTTATTTTTTTAATGTGTCTTGAGTCTTTGTACAAAATGGAAAGAAATCTGTATTTCTTTGATGAAGATGTTTATAGAGACTGCAAAGAGGTTTCTTCTGAAATGCACACTATCTGCTTTCCAACATTACCTCCTGTCATCATGGACACGAATGCAGCTAGAAAGAAAAAACAAAACTCAGTTGTTTCAAAACATAAATGTCACTATCATACATAACTATTGGTAGCTCAAACACCAGAATTTAAAAAATTATTTCAATGATTTTAATATTAAGTATAGAAGAAAACTGTCATGAAAAGAAACTTCACATATATACTGGCAAAGTTACAGAGTAAACTAACTCAATTAGCATCTTAAAAACTGTTTTTACGCATCAGGCTGGCGTGGCTCAGTGGCTGAGTGTAGATCTATAAATCAGGAGGTCACGGTTCAGTTCCTGGTCAGGGTATATGCCTGGGTTTCGGGCTTGATCCCCAATATGGGGCATGCAGGAGGCAGCCAGTCAATGGATACTCTCTCATCATTGATGTTTCTATCTCTCCCTCCTTCTCCCTTTCTCTCTGAAATTAATGAAAATATATTTTAAAAAAATTTTTACTGAAACTAGAAATGTTTAATTGGTGTCTATATCGACATGCATGACTTACAGTCTGAAAACTAGAGACAAATAAGTTTGAAAATACAATATCAGCAAAACAAATCCATTCCACTTTAAACAATAAAATAAAATTTAAAAAACAAAACAAAAAAACAAATCCATTTCTATATAATAAAAGGCTAATATGCAAATCAACCAAACGGCAGAATGACTGGTCGCTATGTTGTGCACTGACCACCAAGGGGCAGACGCTCTATGTGGTCAGTGCGCTCAGCCAGAAGCCGGGCTAATGGCTGGTGAGCGCAGCGGTGGTAGCAGGAACCTCTCCCGCCTCTGCAGCCACTCTAAGGAATATCCGACTGACAGCGGGGAGCAAGCCTAAGCCATCAGTCAGACATCCCCCGAGGGCTCCTGGACTGCAAGAGGGTGCAGGCTAGGCTGAGGGACCAACCCCCCCCAACAAGTGCATGAATTTTATGCATCGGGGCTCTAGTTTTTATATAACAGTTAAAATATCAGAAATCTAATCGTAAAGTTTTACTAAGTGAAATATACATTATGCCAGAAAAATAAGTGAAATTATATTTCTGTTTGGTAAACTTAGTAACCAAAAACATTACATTTTTTTCTGAGAAAGAAAAAAAATAATTGAATCCCTTTTATTTTTAAAAAATATATTTTTATTGATTACCCTACTGGGATTTGCGCCCACATCCTGTGATCTCCCTGTTCATAGGTCAACACTCAACCACTGAGCCACACCAGCCGAGCTAATCCTTTTTATTTATTTTTTATTATTATTTTAAAATATATTTTATTGATTTTTTTACAGAGAGGAAGAAAGAGGGATAGAGAGTTAGAAACATCGATGAGACAGAATCATCAATCAGCTGCCTCTTGCACATCCCCTACTGGGGATGTTCACGCAACCAAGGTGTTGGTGACAGGATGTAAGCTGACAAGGTCCTTGCATCTGAGGGGGCTAGCAGGGCTGGCCCCCTACCCAAACAGTTTTCCCTGACTTGTTTGGATAGCCATTATCAGTAGAATGGAAGTAATTTATGTAGTAGGAGAGCAACATTTTATGTCTTGCCAGGAAGTCTGTATTTACAATACCTACTTAAGATTTATAGTACTAAGAATTTGTCCTTCTGCTCTATCTCTCCTTTAGAGATTAAGAGGAACAAGAAATATACTCCTCTTGACAGACCTCCTAATTAGTGCCTTGTGTATAAAAAGCATTGCGCAGTGAATAAACTTGCTACAGTTCCTCGATGACTTGTAGTCCTCCCAACCCTGCTCTTCTGTCTTTCTTTTCTCAATTCCCACCTCCCTACCTCAGCCCGGTTCAACCTGCCAGGCAGACCCTGGCACCAAGGTACATGCCCTTGACCGGAATCAAACCCAGGACCTTTCAGTCCACTGAGCCAAACCGGTTTTGGCATCCTTTTTATTTAAAACAAACAAAAGAGCCAGTAGCGGGTTGAGCAGTGACCTATGAAGGAGGAGGTCATAGTTCAATTATGGTCAGGGCATATGCCTGGTTGTGGGCTCAATCCCCAGTGCAGGAGGTAGCTGATCAATGATTCTCTCATCATTGATGTTTTCATCTCTTTTCCTCTCCCTTCCTCTCTGAAATCAATAAAAATATATTTTAAAAGAAAAAGACCCCAGAGAAGTAGAAGCAAAAGAAAAATGTATTATTTGTGCTGAGCACATGTCCTATATAATAAAGAGGCAATATGCAAATTGACCCGCACACCCTCGCACAAGATGGCCGCCCTCATGTGGTCAAAGATGGCTGCCACAAGATGGCTGTCAGGTGAGGGTAGTTGTGGGCAATCAGGCCAGCAGGGTAGGGCAGTTAGGGTGACCAGGCCGGCAGGGTAGGGCAGTTGGGGACAACTGAGCTGGCAGGAGAGGGAAGTTGGGGGCAATTAGGCTGGCAGGGGAGCAGTTAGGGGGTGATCAGGCTAGCAGGCAGGTGAGCGGTTAGGAGCCAGCAGTCCCGGATTGTGAGAAGGATGTCCACAGGGGTTGGGCCTAAACTGGCAGATGGACATCCCTCAAGGGGTCCCAGACAGGGTGCAGGCTGGGCTGAGGGACTGCACTCCCAAGTGCATGAAATTCATGTACCAGGCCTCTAGTATATAATAAATCTACATGCATCTTACCTCCCATGTTTTCTAATCCATTTGTCATAGTTTCTTTAATCTGTAAATAAAAATAGCTAAACTTAGTATTCTTTAGACTTTAATGTTTCTACTTAATAGTTTTCATGTTTGCAAAAGACAGCAATACTATTTAGCACTTTCTATCTAAAAATAGGTATTCTTAAAAAAATAAATAAAATAAAAATAAAAATAGACATTCTTAATTTCATGTAGGTAACCAAAAAGGTTTCCTATCAATTAATTTTT
This sequence comes from Pipistrellus kuhlii, assembly GCF_014108245.1. Taxonomy (NCBI): domain Eukaryota; kingdom Metazoa; phylum Chordata; class Mammalia; order Chiroptera; family Vespertilionidae; genus Pipistrellus; species Pipistrellus kuhlii. Next base: position 12,607,588 of record NW_023425404.1, read on the forward strand.
AAAAATAAAATCCTATTTTCCCACTGTCTAACCTTCCACTGGTAAGAGCACAAGCTATATACCCTCTTTTCCAAAAGTACATAAGCATACACACATAAATTTTACTTATCGTTCGCAGGTTTTAAGAACATGCTAGGTTAGGTCAGGGTCTCTGGACCCCAGATTAATAACTTCTGATTTTAAAGCAAAAATAAGACATATCAGAATGTCCTGGGAGGGCAGGAGAGAAAAATGGTAGTGGAGAGGTAGGGGTACTAAGAGGTGCTTATAAGATTTTTGAGAAAGCACAGTTTCTGACACATTGTAGCATTCCATATTAATATTTATTAAATTAATATTAAAATTTAGGAAGGAAAAGCTATTGATCTTACAGTATAATCTAAGAAAAGTATAAGGTTAATAAAATCAGGTAAAGGGTATAATAACAGAGGGCTTCTCAACCAGGAGGTTATATCACCTGGGAGGTAAAGTTAATTTATAATATCCAGTATACTTCCCTTTTGTAGGAATTTTTATTCTGAAACTAGTACATTGCTAGAATAAATTCAAAAGCATATCAAACAGCAGGAAGAATGCTATTGATAAGAAATAGAAGCAAGTTCTACCTTTAGCTTTCCTTCTTTAAACCATTGACTTAGCTGTAGAATACCAGACTCAAATTTGTCCTTATAATTTAAGACCATAAATCTTTCTCTGTATTGGGAAAGAAAAGAATAATGATCAGAGACCAGTAGGGGAATAAGAGTCCAAAATGAAATCATTCCAGAACGCTATTATCTGTTAATCTTTCAAACACAAGAACTTAATCACAGAATCTGGCCAGATGCAGGTTTAGGTGTAGAGACAGGGATCAGTGCAGCGGAGTTCTATTGTTTTGTCTGCCCAGTATTTACGACCCCGTTTGGTAATGGCTCCATGATTTTACTTAATGGGCACCCCTATGTGACCAGAGCCAGGCCAGTGTGAGCCAGGGAGTATCACCTTTGGGACCTGATAAAACTGCGAAGAGAAAGCTGTTCTCTTTCTGCTTGGATTGTTAACCTGGAAAAATGTAAGACTAGAGCCTTCAGACTGAAGGGTCCCAGGTTCAATTCCAGTCAAGGGCATGTACCTTGATTGCAGGCACATCCCCAGTGGGGGGTATGTAGGAGGCAGCTGATCAATGTTTCTCTCTCATCGAGGTTTCTAGCTCTCTATCCCTCTTCCTTTCTCTCTATAAAAAAATCAATAAAATATATTTTAATTTAAAAAAAGGTAAGATTACCCAAAACTGGTTTGGCTCAATGGATAGAGCGTCGGCTTAAGGACTGAAAGGTCCCAGGTTCGATTCTGGTCAACGGCATGTACCTTGGTTGAGGGCATATCCCCAGTAGGGGGTGTGCAAGAGGCAGCTGATCTATGACTCTCTTTCATCGATGTTTCTAACTCTCTATCTCTCCCTTCCTCTCTATACAAAATCAATAAAATAAAAAAATAAAAATAAAAAAAAGTAAGACTAAAGATAAGAGCCATCCTCTGCTGCTGAAAGAGGAGAGCCTAGGTGGGAGCACAGCCCAGAGGTGGAGAAAAACTGAGTCATGATGCCATTATACAAACCCTTTATCCAGCCAGATCTCAGTCAGTACTGTACTAATATTGCATTTCTCAGTACATGAGCCAATAAATTTCCTTTGTACTTAAGCTAATATGGTTGAGTTTCTATTACTTGCAAAAAAAAAAAAAAAAAAAAAAAAAAAAGACTTGCAAAAAATTTATAGAGCAGATGCAATCTTTTTAAAGTTTTCTGCCAAAGGGCTAGTTAACCAAAACCTAAATACTGAATCAGCTTAAAATATATATTTGTAAGTTTTATTTACTAAGAAAAAAATTACATATGGAGAACAATACATTTCATATACACCTATGATCTTTAAACCCCTTGAATTTGATAAAAACAGGAAGAGGTAGGACACACCTTGCAATGTTTCTTTCTTTCTGGATTGCCTCTACAGCAGGAGGCAGTGGAGGAGGATAAGGCACATCTTTGTTGTACTGAGAAATTTGACCACACAGGATGATGTGACTGTTCTTATTCATCTGTTCAGATAAAACAGGTGATTATACCCTAAGACAGTGGTCGGCAAATTCATTAGTCAACAAAGCCAAATATCAATGATTGAAATTTCTCTTGAGAGCTAAATTTTTTTAACTTAAACTTCTTCTAACGCCACTTCTTCAAAATAGACTCACCCAGGCCGTGGTATTTTGTGGAAGAACCACACTCAAGGGGCCAAAGAGCTGCATGTGGCTCGCGAGCCTCAGTTTGCTGAGCCCTAAGATATATGCCTTTCCCATGTTAGACTTTATGGCTGTCTCAAAGAAAGCCTCTTTGACCATTGAATTTAATCCTTTAGTGCCAGTTAATACATTTCATTTTAAAGATTTACCCAGTATATGTATTTAAGAGTCTTAACTGGCTAGAAAATAAGTCCACTCTAAAGGAATTAAGAGGTAAATGAGAATTTGGTAATCAGCAAAAGAATTACATTAATTGTTGCTATTGTTGTTGCTACTTTTAGTGGTAGTAGCAGAGTATTTCTTTGTATTTAAATAATTTAACCTCAATTGCAAATAATTTTACCTATAGTAAAGAACAATGCAGTGTTAATAGCTAATGTTCGTATTTTATAACGTTGTCAATGAAAATAGGTAAAAATACCTACAATCTATGAAAATCCATTCCCTACTCAAAGTCAGGGGCCATGGCTGAGTTGGTTCGTGGTGAGTTAGGAGTCAGAACTTCACCATTTGAACAATACAACTGTACTTTTCACAAAAAATTAACTGCAGGTGAAAATATAATAATGCTAGCAAAGAACTGAAAGTGATGTTCATAGTGCAAATCTGTAAGTAAATGGAAGTAGATATATCAGCAAGCTCTTCTGTATCACTTAATTACAGTACTGATCATCATTAGTTTCTTTTTCTCAATAAACCCTACAATCTTATAAATTTTTTTCTATCTCTTAATATCAGGTACAAATATCACATCAAATAAAATATAGCATTCAAATTTATAAGAAACAAATCAGCAAAATACCTGACTTATCACTGTATTACTTATGTCACCGCCAACATTGTCAAAGTAAACATCCACACCAGATGGGCATAGTTTCCGGAGCTGTTCTGCTACGTTATCTTTTTTATAATTAATAGCAGCATCAAAGCCCAGTTCTGAGGTCAAAAGGAGGCACTTCTCTTGTGTTCCACAAATTCCCACCACTCGGGAACAGCCCATCAAGTGACCAATCTAGGGGGGAAATTTTTGAAAATTAAACAACTTTCTAGGTCACGTTTACATTTTAGAATGTGAAAGCATATAAGATATTACAAGTATATGAGAGTGTTCGCCACAACTTAGGTTAGATTACAAGGCTTTCAGCTAAAAGCAATTTGAAATCAAAAGAACAGAAAACAGATATAATGTCATTCTTAAAAACATTAAGATTGAATAAAATTTGACTTAGTTTGAATGTTAAAATTTCAGAATTTAAAGCTAATTTAATAAAAAGAATAGTCAGACCCCAAACATCACTAAATTGCAATTGAATATTTTTCAGTGGGATGGATCTTGAGCGTATAGTATTATGCTAAGTGAGGTAAGTCAGATAGAGAAGGGAAGAATTTGTTTTCACTCATGTGGGATATAAAGCAAAAAGCAACAAAGGAACAAACAAAAAAATCCATAGACCCAGACAACAGAATGGTGGTTTCTAGAAGAAAAGAAGGTAAGGGCAAGGAGGGTAAAGGGGTCAAATATATGGTGACAGAAGGAGACTAGGCTAGGTGGTGAGCACACAACAGAGTACACAGATGTCATAACAAACTTATACACTTGAAATTTATATGTTATTAAACAATGTCACTCCAATAAATTTAAAAAATTTTAAAGTTTCAAAATACTTTTCAGGCCTGTGAATAAAAACACTACTAAGTTTTTATTATTTATTTCAGAGGTTTCATACTATAAAGACTACTATTCATAAAAACAATGCATTTTATAAAATTCTACATTATATTTATTATATTTGAAGACTTTTTTTTTACAATATCAGTTTTTGTGGAGTTTTTTGTTAATCCTCACACAAGGATATTTTTCCCCATTGATTTTAGAGAGAGAGGGAAGGAGAGGGAGAGCTGGAGACAGAAACATCAATGTACTAGAGACACATAGATTGGCTGCCTCCTGCACTGGCCAGGGATTGAGTCTGCAGCTGAGGTCTATGCAGTTATACCCTAACTGCAACAGAACCTACAAACCTTCAGCTCACAGGCTGACATTCTAACCACTGAGGTAAACTGGTTAGAGAGAGTTTTTGTTGTTGTTGTTGTTTTTTTGTTTTTGTTTTTTTAGTTCATGAGTTCCACACAGTACTCTGACTTTCTTCCTTGGAATCATCCTAGTATTTCCCATGTCTATTTTTGGTTAACAGAGAACAAGATACAAAAATCTACATTTTTCATATTATTATAAAGACATTCTAAGCAGGTAATATTATAACATAATTTCTAACAGAAATGAGCAAAATAATCATAAATTTGTTCAATTTTATATTTTAAATTATATATGTACTTAAAGATTAAATTATGACATTTTTAGAAAATCAGAAATTATTACCTGCCCAGCCAAGGATCCACAAGCACCAGCAGCCCCACTAACAACCATTGTCTGATTAGATCCAGGAGTTATATGACCTTTTTCCTGTATCCCAAACAAGGAAGTTAAGCCAGGCATACCAATAGCTCCAAGAAAATATGAAAGATGTCCATTCACGAGTTGCGGGTCTACCTAAAATGAAATATATATCTTTTATTCGTATTTATTTATTTTGTCTAAATATATATCTTTTAAAAAGAAAACTAGGAATTCCAGTTTTAAGTCAACAAGGTAGAAACAGCCTGTTAGAGCACATGTGTCAAACACAAGGCCTGCGGGCCAAATCCGTCCCGCCAGGCCTTGCAATGTGGCCCGCACCGCGCTGTCATCACTGCACTCCACTGCGTTTCCATCACAATGACAGTTTATGACTGTTCAGTAAACCATTCCGCCCGCGATTTAGGCTGGATTTTAGATTTTGGCCCCTTCTCTGATTGAGTTCGACACCCCTATGTTAGAGGCTGAAGTGTGTCTTCCTGAGGACAAAAAAAGGGTTCTACAGAAAGTAACCTCACAGGGTGATCTCATCATAAATTCCTAACAGGGCAGGTCTTGGTGGGTAGCCACTCCCCAGGCATATAACTTCTTAGTAAAAGGTTTATTTTTGCCTTAAGCAAGCCGTCTATTATTATTCTTGTCTATCTTAGGTTCTTGTTAACTATCCTGTAATCCAATTGCTGCCTTGCTTTCTCCCTCCTTCATGTAATCTTCCTTACGTTATCTTCTTAATTTCAAAATGTATAAAAGAAAATGTAAAACTTATTCTCCAGAATATCTGAGATTTTGCTTCCCAGCAATTGTCATCAGTTTGGCTCAAATAAAGTTTTTAAAATATATTTTTATTGACTTTAGAGAGGAAGAGAGAGAAACATCGATGATGAGAGAGAATCCTTCATCGGCTGCCTCCTGCACACCCCACACTGGAGATCTGCAATCTGGGCATGTGCCCGGACCAGGAATCGAATCTTGACTTCCTGGTTCTCAACCACTGAGCCGCATGGCCGGGAGTAGAAAATTTTTTATAAGAATTTATTTGAGCCTGGTTGGTGTGGCACAGTGGTTGAGCATCGACCTATGAACCAGGAGGTCATGGCTTGATTCTGGTCAGGCCACATGCATGGGTCACAGGCTCGATCTCTAGTGTGGGGCGTGCAACTGATCAATGATTCTCTCTCATCATTAATGTTTCTCTCTCTTTCCTTCTCCTTTCCTCTCTAAATCAATAAAAATATATATTTTTTTAAGTTTTTTTTTACTGGTTTGGACATTTCTTATATCGACACTCCTAAAATTCACATGTTGAATACCTAACCCTTAATATGACTATACACTGGTGACAAAGGTAGGTTTACAGTTGTGAGTATGCAAAACACAGAGTTTATTCTTATATTATTACTTTTTAATTATTGTACTATTTTCCATACTCATAACTATGTACATGAGCTGCCAGTTTTTGCAGGTCAAAACAGAAAAATATTGGTAATTTCGCATGGTTCAATCTAACAGAAAACAAACTCAAGATTTCTGACACAAGATGGAATTTTAAGCCCAAACCAAAGGAATTTCTTAAGTGTCAATTTCTCAGGAAACTTTAAAGCATACGACTATAAGGGGCCTCTGGTTCTTAGTATAAAATCTTTTTTAATGCTTAAGTACTCAGGTTTTATTTTATATCTGTAAAATTTGAGAAATAAATTAAATATGGAAAATTACCACTCACTGGTAATCTAAGAACTGTCATATATAGTTACAGCCAATAGTGGAAAAGGAATAGAGGCTTTCCACATTTTTGCAAATATCTAGAAGAAAATGTATGCCTCCTACCTCCCACCCTCATATCAAACAACTGAAGACCAAAGGTACAAAGTAAGAATTACAGTGGAGAAAAATACTTTTACATTATACATCACCTTTTCTAGGATATTTCCATCCAGAATAACCTTGGTTTGCCAGGGCCAGTAGAAAGAAGTCACAAAGTCGCCTTTAGTAAAATTTGTGTGTTTGCTTTCTTCTATAATCCCAATACCTCCTCCGTCAACCACTTGAGACAACTGCCAAGGTGCTAAATAATCAGCCCCCGAGTCTTCATTCATTTTACAGCGCTGAAAAAGAAAACACTGATTAGCGTAATTCTGTCTAATAATACTGAACCAGTTTACTAATTTATCTAGCGACTAAAGGAAAGGTATATAATAAGTAATGTTAAGTAAAGCATTAATCAAACAAATAAAATGTATCTTAATTTCTATCTTCCTTTCAGTTTTTTATTCTGAAAAAAAAAAAATTGTATCCTCTCTCTAACAAGAAGTGCAATTCAAAAGAAATTTAAGTATATTCTAAAGTGATGATAGTTCCACAATTTTGTAAATAGACTAAAAACCATGAATTGTACATTTAAATATGTAAATTGTATGATACATATATTATATTTTAATAAAGCTATTAAAATTTCTAAACAATTACTTGAATGCATTTAAGTAATGTTACAGACATTATACTGGCAAAATTAATACAAACTACTGTGCAACGGTTTCAATGGATTTTGGCAAATTAAGTATACTTATATGTTGCTGACAATATTATGAAACTGTCTACTTTTTATAGAAAACAAATTAATAACATATAGACCATAATGGTACTCATTTCTTTTGGCCTAGCAATTCCTCTTCCCCAATGGAAATAACAAATACAAAAATGAAACTATTTCTTATTTGTATTGATTTCAGAGAGGGAGGGAGAGAAAAGAAAAGGAAGGGAGAAATAGAAACATCAATGATTATAGTGAATCATTGATCTGCTGCTTCCTTCATGCCCCCTATTGGATATCAAGCTCACAAACAGGGCATGTGCCCTGACTGGGAATTGAACTGTTACCTCCAAGTTCATAGGTCAACACTCAACCACTGAGCCACACTGGCCGGGCAAAACAATTTTGATACAGTCGTTTATCACCATCCCTTCTGAACTCCTCTTCCTAATTTCTAATATCACCTATTCCCAAAACAATTTTAAGCTTTCCCCAACTGTTCAATTTTCCACAATAAAACAATGATAGGGGAAACTTCAGATCAAACACGACATCATACCCCTAACCTCAGGTGGATGTTCTCTTTATTCAGCAAAGAAAAAATGCCACAATGACACCACACTCTCCCATGAGACTATGCTAGACATCCTGGACATTAGTGAAGGCTCTCTTCTTCTCTGTGGCTCACTCTTGCCTCTCTCATGAAGCCAAGAATTGGAGGCCTACAGTGTGGTCCGGGAGATGGAAAAGACGGAAACACTGCTTGATCAAGGTGGTCTAGTTCAGTTAGAAAAGACCAAGCAGGAATTGAAGCAGAAGCTTCTATAGGTACATGCTCACTTCTGCTTCAGTGACCCTCCCATGTATTTTTGGAAAGCAAGTGCAGCAGCCATTGGATATTGGCCAGACCAAGGACCTGACTCAAACAAGGCTAAGAGAAAAACAGAACCAACAATGTAATGATATTTTCACTAAAATATGTATATAAAGTCATTTAAATATAAATCAAAATAATGTATACACATTACATATCACCATGTAAAATACTGTATACACATGTTGATTAAAATTAGTTGTGATTTTGGAATGATATAAAATTGCAATGATTTAATGTTCATTAGATTCCTTTTCTTTTTTCATTTAAAGTTGTTTATGTTCTTTTTTTTATAGAACAATGTCTAGTGAAGGCAAGTGAATAATTATAATTCCCAAGTGGAGTGGCATGGCACACCGTATCATGCATGGCCACCTGGGAAAAGGAGTGAGTTCGAGCTTCCTTCCTTCCTTTAATTAATACTTAATAAGCACCATGCTAGTCCCTGGAGATGGAGTGATAAATAAGATCTTACAAAATGGATAAATTTGAGAGAGTTTCCAATCCTAATTTACTATCTTTAAGCTTTACTTACTACTGGGAAGTAGTCTGGACATTTGGAAGAAACTGACTAACACATGTGTTACTATTATGAAAATCTTCCTCCTATAACATTCCTTAATAACACTAGTAAATAAAAACAAAGGCAATCTGTAATTCACAAGTATCAAAATATAATTGCTCCAATGTTCATTAATCATGAGGATTGATTAATACGATTCAGGTACAGCATTAGAAAATATAAAAGTACTGTAAAATTAATTTTCACCAAGTCACAAAATCCTGATTCTTACCATGTAAGGATCCACAGAAAGATAAAGAGTTCTGGCTTGTACTTGTCCTTCATTGATATGATCTGGTAAACTGATTTCTTCTACTCGGAAATTTTCTGCCACTGGATTACCATTTTTCCCTAAAATATTAGGTAAAAATATAAAATAACTCATTTTTCTATATAATTACTTACTATTCTTTAAAAGGTCACTCTAGCCGGGACCGGTTTGGCTCAATGGATAGAGCGTCGGCTTGGGGACTGAAGGGTCCCGGGTTCGATTCCGGTCAAGGGCATGTACCTTGGTTGCGGGCATATCCCCAGTGGGGGCTGTGCAAGAGGCAGCTGATCGATGACTCTCTCTCATCGATGTTTCTAACTCTCTATCTCTCTTCCTTCCTCTCTGTATAAAATCAATAAAATATATTTTAAAAAATAAATAAATAAATAAATAAAAATAAATAAAAGGTCACTCTAGGGTCCAGAGCACTGTCTTTTAATTTGGGCATGAATAAATCTATATTATTTTGTAATTTCTCTATAACTCAATATAAATTCTTCAAATAGTTTTACTTGCTCTTCATTTTCTCTAAGAAGATCCTTTGGAATATTGCTGTCAACTTTAAGACTTCTTTTTTGAGATGACTACAGGTAAATCACCTCATTTGTTTTAAAATTTAGTAAGATTTCATGTTGAGACCAGTTTGGCTCAAGGGATAGAGCGTCGGCTTGGGGACTGAAGGGTCCCGGGTTCGATTCCGGTCAGGGGCATGTACCTTGGTTGCCGGCATATCCCCAGTGGGGGCTGTGCAAGAGGCAGCTGATCGATGACTCTCTCTCATCGATGTTTCTAACTCTCTACCTCTCTCTCTTCCTTTCTGTACAAAATCAATAAAATATATTTAAAAAATAATAAAATTTAGTAAGATTTCAAAAATGAAAAATCATAGACAGCTTCTTTAAATACTAGAGGCCTGGTGCGCGACATTCGTGCACTAGGGGGGGAAGAGGTGTTCCTCAGCCCGACTGTGCCTTCTCACAGGGTCCTTAGTGTGGCTGCTGAGGCGGGAGAAGGCTCCCACCACCGCAGCTGCGCTCACCAGCTACGAGCCAGCTTCTGGTTCCCACAGGGGGAGCACACTGACCACCAAGGGGCAGCTCCTGTGTTGAGTGTCTGCCCCCTGGTGGTCAGTGCATATCATACCGGTGGTTCTGTGGTTTGGTTGATTTGCATATTGGCCTTTTATTATATAGGATTATGAAAAGGCAATAAAACAAAGGCAGCATGAGCCCAATCCTCTCAGGTTGCTTCCATACTTGCTTCTATGACTCAGGTTAGAGATCAGCACAGACATAGGTCAGTGCTATTCACATCAAAAGAAAAGCAAATTTTAGGAACCAATGACACATACTATAAATAAAAAACAAAAGCCACATCGTTGTAATATAATCTTTTAAATACAGTAATTCTAAAATACCTTATTTTTTCAACAAATGGCCTTGATATCACTTGAAAGACTGAATAGTACATTGTTTAAAGAATTTCTTCTAATATCTCTGCTATTATTACTATCTTCCAACCTCAATTTACCACATTAACATCATATGGATACTCTTGTTCCTCCATTTGCATTAATAATTATCAAAGACCACAGTTTTTCACATTCATCACAGATAAATACGTACCGGGTCGGGAATTTAACACCACTCTTTGTGCAATCATCACCTTGTTTGCACAGGGATCTCACAAGATTTCTGTATATAAAGTAATTCCTATTGATAGAAAACATTTTAAATCACAAGGAAGTTTGTAAACATTAAAACAATTTAAAAATAAAAAAGCACATTTGGGGGGAGAAGAAAAATCATATTTAGGATACAAAAAAGATATTGTTCCCTGTCAGAGTTTGCCTCCTAAAACAAAGATATGAAGGACTAAGTCTAATTAGGAAGTTTGTTTAATAGAAACAAATTTGTTGAAGACTGAATGGGCAGAATGTTTTTGGCCTCATAATTCAAACGCATTCATCTTCATTATTAAGCCTCCCACTGAGGCTTGATTAAAAGAAAACAGCAGGATATATTCCTCCAGAGCTAGCCAGGCAATCCTGTGAGTCTTCTTGTTCCCTCCTTCCTCTGCCAAGTCTAACATGTGGGGATTCCCCAAGACCTCTCCCTTTCTCAGGGACCTCGCCTTCCTCCTGGGCTCCCACTGCCCATCCCTCATCTGGAAATGATTAGAAATCTGCATCTACAGCCCAGAGTTTCACTCTGACTTCCCAGACTGGAAGCACCAGGAGGACAGGGATTTGTATCCGTTGTTCAATGATTTATGTCCAACCCCTAAGCCTGGCACAGGGCAGACACTCAAAAATGTGTTAAACGGACATCTCAGAGGCACCTTGGACACAAGCGTGTCCAATCCTGAGGTTGCTTAATCCCCATAATTCTTTTAAAAAAAAAACAAAAACACCTGTTTCTTCTTCTCCAGCATTCTCTTTTTTTTTTTTTAACCAATACAAACATTTATTACCTAAATCAAAAAGGAACAAAATGAGTGAAATTCTAACGTCCATATTTGTTACTCCATTGTCTTTTTTTTTTTTCAACAAAATTGCCAAAAGTCATAAAACATTAATCTCCAGCATTTTTTATTCTAAGTCCTAGGTATTGGCGCCTAGCTTTTCCCGCACCCGGAGGGACGGCCTACCCAGCTGAAGGCGCCCCAGACCCACAGGCGCACCCACGGACGGCCTGCGCGGCTCACTCACCGCCGCCGCGCCCCGAGCTCCGCGGGAAATATCGCGCGGTTTGCGGCGCGGACCGGGGCTCACTGCGCGACTTCATCCCTTCGGCCGCAGTGCGCAGGTGCACGACTGGACCTTTGCTACAGTTCCTCCGGGGACGGTGAGAGGCGGGGCGGTGCAGAGCCAGGACGGTCACGCGTCTGGGCAAAGTGTCTTAATAAGTTAGCTCGACAGGCCGCCCCTACCGCTTGTCCGCAAAGAGCAAATCGTGAGCTCGCTTACTCGTTTTGTGGATTTCTCCGGAGCCTTGGGCTGGCACACTGCACTGAGAGAGGGGCCGTCAAGCCTACCCCATCCATGTTGTGGATGGAGAAGCAGATTCCGAGGCCTGATGTGATTGGACCACCCACCTTCCAGTTGGTTGCGGGGCAGTGCGGGGGTTAAAGCCGGCTCTGTAAGACTGTGGGCCTGGGGTCCTTTCCCAGTGCTTTAAAAGCAAGGCTGCCTTTTCTTTCACAAAACATCCCAAATTCCTCAAAGATGGATTACCCAGCTTGGGAGATTTTTCACTTTCATTAATTATTCATTGTTTCCTTTTGTGCGCACGTGGCTTGAGCAAGGCTTATTCCTAGGACAGCTTTCGAACCCCTGGGAACCTAAGACAGACCACCCTGATTCCTGTCCGAGCTAATAGTGCAACCCAGATTGTGGTGTTCAGTAGCTGAAAAATAACTGGAATGGTGAGCAAGGGGGTAAGAATCATTAAACAAGTTGAAGCTCCTAGTAGCGTCACCTCTGAAATTTTTACTTCTTTGAGAAAATTTCAGGAAAGAAGTAGGATTATACTACTTTGCAAGTTCCTATAGGCCAGAGCCTATTTCTTTTATCAGTCTTGTACAAGTAGATCTTCAATAATCTTTCGTTGAAATAACTTGAGCCAACTGATGAAAAAGAAAATACTCAGACTAAAAGTAATAGAGTAAAATAAAGGTAGTCTAAAATTTTGTTTTAGAACTTGATCTTAAAAGAAACAATATTTTAAAGTAGAACAGAACCTGCAGTATTAAAATGGTTTTGACTCTTGATTCTAGGGCCTGAAAACTTGTATCAAGTGTGATTTTTCTTCCCAGAATGAATTCCCTTTAAAAAAAAAAAAAAAAGAGCCAAGAAATTAGCATAATATTTGAGACCTCAAGAGAGGAAACTTATCCAGAACTACCTAACTAACATCTCTCGAATTCCTGAACCTCAGAAGGAACTGTGTGAGATAATAACTTGTTGTTTTAAGCTGCTAAATTTTGGGGTAGCTGATTATGCAGTAATAAATAGCTAATATACTCACTAAAAAAGAATTAGGGCTCTTTGGAGAAATACTCTGATTCCAGATAAGCCTGGAACATTTTTTTTTCTTTTCTGGAAGTTAAGGAAGTTTAAAAAAAAAAAATGATGAGGCATATCACAGGGACACAGAAGCCAGCTTGAAGAGGATCCTACTAGCTAACTCTGGGACAACTTGAACACCAAAATCATTATGATAATGATTTATAAACATTTTAAAAATAGAATCCATTAATCTATACCATTAACAAGCAGTTAGAATGGAGGGGTTTTGCTTACAGTTGAACAACATGGGTTTGAGCTGTGTAGGTCAATTGAAAACAATATGCCTTTGAGTGGGCCACCTCAGTCCAAACCCTCATTGCTCAAGGTTCAACTATATATTCAAGTGCCATGCTCTCCGTGTGTACCCTAACACCTTCTTTGTTAAAGAAGAAAAGAAATCGGTTTGAATTTCCTCTTAAACTGGATTTAACCAAGAGTACAAGGACTTTTAGGCCAGAAAAAAACATTTTGTTTTGTGATAAATGTTAACACATTGCACACCAGTAGTTTTATTGCTAGCTTTACCCAGTGGCCAGATAAGTTTCTATTGAATGAGTACAAAAAACGTTTTACAAAGTATCATACTTTAAAAAGATATTCGCTTGTAAGAACACGTAATAAATAACTTCAAAATGCAATGGGTATTTAATTTTAAGGCGTGCTTTTAACATTTATGTAAAACACTATGTAATATGAAAACACTAGGCGCCCAGTGCATGAATTCATGCACCTTGAAAAGAACTGGGCCTCGAGGCTGCAGTGGGCAAAGGAGTGGGTCTCAGCCCATTCTTCGCACCCCCACCTTTCCCCTCCCACCGCGCCCCCAGTCTCCTGTCTGCTGGCAGCCCTGCTCCCACTGCCGCTCTCACGCTGACAGCATCAGCCCCACTCTTACCCACAGCCAAAGCAATTGGGGCTGGCGCCATCAGCGGGTGTAAGAAGCAGCTGCCAGCCCCGATCACCCCTCAGGAGCAGGGGGAGATGGAGAAGCCTGGAGGGACAATCTGGGCTAGCAGCCGCTGCTCGCACACACTAATAGCGGGGCTGGCGCTGGGTGCCAGCAGCAGGTGTGAGAAGGGCCAGTGCCAACAGCAAGTGCGAACGCCAAGCGGGACCTCGATGTGCAAGAGCAAAGAATTTTCAGTAACCACCAGAGACTCGCCCCAATGACAATGACTGGCACCCCACCTTGGTCTGGCACCCCCACTCACTTGCTCCACCATCCCACTGCAGTTAACACCCGCCATGTTCTGTGCTCTGCTGCCTGCTGCCAATGCCTGCTATGTTCTGCAAGCGCCCCTGGTGGTCAGTGCACATCATAGCAACCAGTTGTTCTGCTGTTCAGTCTATTTGCATGTTAGGGTTTTTTATATATATACATGAGACTGCTCGTGATCCACCCGCACTGTGTTAAGTTTGCTCAAACACCTTAAACTGGTCTTTTCCTCCACCATTGATAGATCTGTGTATGCTTACGGGAACACATGCAAAATTCAGGCTGTCTTCAGGTGTGCTTCAAGTTTTATTTTCTACAAGGGCCTTTGTAAAATATATATATATATAATTGATTTCAGAGAGAAAGGGAGAGGTAGAGAGAGAGAGAGAGAAGTATCAATGATGAGAGAGAATCATTTATCAGCTGACTCCTACATGCGCCCCACTGGGGATTGAGCCCACAACCTGGGCATGTGGCCTGACTAGGAATCAAATTGTGACCTCCTGGTTCATAGGTCGACACTCAACCACTGACCCACACTGGCTAGGCTACAAGAGCCTTTTTTAATTTACTATGCAAATAAGTTCAATGCAATCCCAGGATCAGCATGTGTGACTAACTTGGGCCCTCTTTGGTCTCCACCTTACATGCGTGCAGCCTCAGCCAGGAATACGCTTCCCCGATCACAACTTCAGCCACAGGCTAGGAGAGCCAGCTGTGGGCCTCCTCCTGCTCACCTGCCTGGAAGATGTCACCTCCATTGACAGTTCCTCTGGATGTGGGAATTGCCCACTGCTCCACATAGTGTGCCCCCTTTCAACCACAGCAGAAAAACTTTCTGTATTTATAAAATATCTCATGTTTGAAGAAAAAAAACAAAACATTAAATGCCAACTATATTATTTTAAGGAGGACAAAAGAGTTACATTTCAAAGGAAAGGATCAGGTTGTCTTTTGAAGCACATAAGCATCTATGAAGAACTGAGATTTTAATTCCATTCCATGGTCTTACCTAAGGTACTCAGAGACTTTGTATGATTAATGTAATCTTACAAAAAGAAAAAAAAAAACACATTTATTTTTCTTAAGCTTTTCAGAGAAAAATTAAGCATTCACACAGTGAATCATTATGTTGGAGACAAGTTGAGAGATCTATTAGTGTCAAGAGAAATTGTGAAAGACTTTAAACTGGGTACTACAGGTTACTGGGTGTCCAGTCTAGCAGATTAAGTGTGCTTTGAGCTATTTGACAACTCTATGTGTTGCAAAAAATCCTGATAGTAGGCCCTAGCCAGTTTGGCTCAATGGATAGAGCATCGGCCTGAGGACTGAAGGATCCTGGGTTCAATTCCAGTCAAGGGTACATGCCCAGGTTGCAGGCTTGATCCCTAGTAGGGGGTGTGTAGGAGGCAGCCAGTCAATGGTTCTCTCTCATCCTTGATGTTTCTATTTCTCCCTCTCTCTTTCTCTCTAAAATCAATAAAAATATATTATTAAAAAAAAAACCTGACAGTAGTACAAATGATTCTTGTCCATAGAAATACAAATGCAAATTGTTCTTAGAGTACAATTGATTTCTCTCCCCCTCACCCAAGAAACCAGTGTTGTGTCTGTTAACCAAATGAATTGCAGCACTGTTAATTATCTGTCTATGTTTCTGCTTCTTTGGATTATCTTTTGAATTAGTTGTAATATCTCACTAGTTCCCTCATTCATTAATGAGTTAAATAAAATATTGGACACATGCTAAGTTTGTATTTGTATAAGTCATACTTTAAAAAAAACAATTAGCCTTTAATAGAAGGGAAGAGTGTGTGTTCATCTCATTTCTGCCAAGCCACACATATTGCACAATACAGGAGGCGGCTCCTCCCTGGCTGAAGACCTGGCCCCTTGGGACTATTTAGTTCTATTATTTCTCTCCTGCTCTTTTCTTCTTGCTCCTCCGTGTTAAATACTTTTTTTATAAATCTATTTTTAAACCTTGGTTCCTTCTTTCCTGAACAACTGGAAAGATAACTAACCAAGTAATATATGTTTTATCTGTGATTAAGGCCATCTCTACGCACACTACATGATATAAATAACTGAAGTACTTAAGTTTTTAAATCAAATTAATTTTCCAGCTTCTCATCTCCAATCTCCCTCCTCCCAAACACCACATTTGCCTTAACATTGCACACACCCTATATATGCTTGTCAAATTAGCAAACAAATGAGTGGATGTCTTTGTGTGCTTAACACCATAGTAAGTGCTCGTGATACTGTATATTATAAGTAAGTGAGAGTCCCAGACCCAGGGAAGTTTGTAATCCAGTTGGGAAGACAGGGAAGCAACAGTATGTAGGATATGATAAATACCAAAAAGAGCGAGATTGGCAATAAATGCTTCATTCATTGATCAATTGAGCAAATAATTATTAATTGTCCATTACATGCAAGCATTGTGGTATATACAATGGTGAACAAGATCAGCACAGACCCTCCCTTCACCAAGCTTAGTCTGGAAGAGACTAGGCTAAATAATCAGGTAGTTATAATATTGCATTGCTAGGGCTGTGATTTAGAAGGGAACTGTGATTAAGATTTAGAAAGAATTTGTAATCCTCATAACATGAGCCCATACCATTATCATGGCCCATTTCATGTATCATGGCCCATTTCATTTCATCTTGATGTTTTCTTGAATAGATTAGTTTTATATTTTGACATGAATTAGTATGCAGTGCTATTGTTAAATAGAGTGTTAAATTTCACTCCCCAGAAGGTTTTCTCCTTCAGTAATGGAAAAACAAAGCATATGTTATTGCAGTAATAACACCCTCACTTCTGATCTTGTCATTTCACAAGAATCTTAAAACAGGAGCTCAGCTTAGAGGAGAGACCTTCAGAGAAAAGGCATGTGCCATAGGAACAACCTGAAAAGCTATTGTTTGCATTTTACTTTTTCCTTTTCTGTCCCCCCATTCAATCTGTGAAAAGCCAGAGGAAGATGAGACTCAGCATCTCATAGCCTTGAACATTTATTTTAAATAGTTCTTGTTTCTTCCCCAGATGCTCCACCAGGCCTGTGAGGCTTCTCTCCTGGACCCTCTGACTCCAGAGAGGACTTCCTCACACCTGGCCCCAGCATCGTCCCATACACCAAAGGGTTGCAGGTTCCAGTGAGTTGGAGTGAGTGTGGGAGGTAGCCGATCAATTTCTCAAATCAATGTTTCTCCCTCTCCCTTCCTCTCTCTAAAAAGTCAATAAACATATCCTAATTTTTTAGGATTAAAAAATTTTGTTTTAAAAAAAGAGCTGCCAATCCACACCTCAGGATGCCTTCTCACAGAACCAGTCCAGTGGAATGCAATTAACACTCTGTCTCCGTATCTATTATGGCAGGAGGTCATTTCATAAAAAGCTGTAGAGATGATATGGAAGTGAAAATAAACTAAGATTGTATTTACTTGGGTATCTCTCTCTTCAGAAGGATGCCTGTGATTATTCACAAGGAGGAAAGTAACTGGAACCAGGAGATGCTCGCCCATGTACATGTGAACAGCACATGTCACATGAGCAGCACACTATCGGGCTTTTAATCAGTTATCCATTCACTACTGTAGTCATTGCCCATTTTTTTCTGATATCACCACTCAACATTGTTATAAACATACCTCCTTTAGTTGATTTACCATTTCATCAATCTGGTCACAAAATCCAATAAACCAGCATTGCAATAATATTTTCTGACTTTCTGGAATGTCTTCCTGGGAGGTCTTGGGAAATCAAGAAAAGCTAAGAATAGCCGAAACCGGTTTGGCTCAGTGGTAGAGCGTCTGTCTGTGGACTGAAAGGTCCCAGGTTCGATTCCGGTCAAGGGCATGTACATTCATTGCTGGCACATCCCTGGTAGAGGGTGTGCAGAAGGCAGCAGGTCAATGTTTCTCTCTCATCGATGTTTCTAGTTCTCTGTCCCTCTACCTTCCTCTCTAAAAAAATCAATAAAATATATTTTTAAAAAATATCTTCTGACAGCACACCATTGACGTGCTGGGGCGTGTGAGAGACTGAGGACTAGGGAAGATCAGCGGGGAGAGGATGTATAATTAAACAAGAAATGAAAATAAACTGAAAGGGGTATCAAGTGCAACTAGTCTAAAACACGATGTGCAACCAAATCTTTGGCAACAGTCTGAAGTGACTCTCAGGGAGAACATTCACTTACCAAACTATTTTCAGAAACGAGTTGGAAAGGATTGCTAAGCAGCAGACTGCTGAACTTCATCATGAGAAACAGTTAAATGACAGACACGTAGCAAAAGTGGATAGATGAACATAGATAAAGATACAAGCATTTTGGGGGTTAGAAGTCATACTATTTTGAGTAAATTATTAAGACTTTTCAACTTAAGGCTCAGCCAGAGGAAACTCTTATGACATAACTCTAGGTGACAGACACTTCAATAGGTGATGTAGTCTCCCAACATTGCTCCCCATGCCCTGTGATGCATGCAGTACTGCAGTTGCTGAGCTCCCCATCTTAGATGTCTGTGCACACACAGTTTCCACATACCATGTATGTACTAGTATGTACATAGAGAATAGCATACGGCCCAGCTCATGCATGTGGGCATCACTGGAACACCTAGAAGCTTGCTGCTTGCTTCCTAGAGGCCTCCCGGTGCCAACTTTAATAATACAGTTTTGGTTTAGACCCAAAGATCTGCTTAGACTTGTCTTAAATCCAGCTGCCTTGTTGTTTCCCAGGGATCAGCCTGTGGGGGTCAGGTATCCACATGGCCGTGCTTATGAGATCTGTTGGGATGTTTTTTCCTCTTTAATTCATTGTTTTCTCTATGCCTCTGTCACTCATAATCTGCAAAGTGTATTTCATTAAGCAGATCTTGACTCTGTCAGGCCCGGAGTTGTGACTGACAGGGTGGCTGTATTTTCTCTGCTGGGCGAGTATACACCAAAGGCATCAGCCGTTCCCATGGGGTGGTCACTAAGGCAGGAGGCCCACCAGGCCCACAGAAACCAGGGAGAGTGCTACTGGCAGCAAGGTGCGCTGTTCCCTCAACATGTGTCTCAGCCCCACAGGGTGTCCAGAGGTCTGATGGCGTGGAGGCCTCACGCCGGCACCACTCCCTCCCCAGCACATTGCCTCTGCACAACCGGGAGAAGGGGAGAAGCATCATGGGCAGGGGGCAAGGCACAGAGGATGGTGACGGCAGAGAGGGTGGTGACAGCCCAGGCAACGCTGACCTCCAGCTGCAGCTGCCATGACCAGTGTCTTCCTCCAGACACAGAAGATGCGCCATCACAGCCCCAGCTGCGTGGATAGTATTTTAAAAGATTAATTTTTGTTTGTTCCCTTCCCTGTATATACTCTCTCCCATTATGTTTTATTGCCTTAGAAACTCTGGCCGGTGGCTCGGTTGGAGCGTTGTTCCCACGCACTGAAGAGTCACAGGTTTGATCCCCAGTCAAGACACATACCCAGGTTTTGGGCTTGATCTAAGGTCGGGAGGCAACTGATCCATGTTTCTCTCCTTCCCTCTCCCACTCTCTACCTCTCCCCCCCACCCCCTCTCCTCTCCTCTCCTCTCCTCAATAGAAACATATCTTTGGGTGAGGACTTTTTTTTTTTAAAGGTATATGAGAGGGCAGATGGCAGTCTTTTGTTCCTTGATTACCAAATCCCTCGGGGAATGTAGGCTCAGTGGATAGAGCGTTGGCCTGCAGACTGAAAGGTCCTAGGTTCGATTCCAGTCAAGGGCATGTATTATAGAAGAAAGAGTAAAGGAAAAGGTGCCAGAGTTTTACAGTGGGATGTTTAAGAAAGTTGAAGGGAATGGATTCCCTTCCTGGCGGGGCTTCAGGGAGGTGGCACATCCGCCCAGAGGAAAGGCCTGGGGGCCCAGTGGGGCGTGGAAAGGAAAGTGCCCCCAGCTGTGCAGGGACTCCTGGGAAAGGCGCAATGTCCGTCTCCGTGGGAACCTTCCGCAGTCACGGATGGCCCAGTGGCAGCGGGCACCTCTCACCTGGAACTGGGTAAGACGGGGCATCTTCCCCTGACCCCCAAGTGGGGACCCAGGAATGGCGGGAGTGAAACACTGTGCCTGTCTGTGGGAATGGGGCTGGGGGCAGGAACTCCGTGGATACAGAAAACAAAGAAAGCGCTGTTCTGCGCCAGACCCTGTGGACTGAGGCCCGAGCTGTCTGTGCAGTCAGAGGAGAGTGAGGAGGGGAGCTCCGTTTCCCAGATCCCTCCCGTGTGGAACGTGCTAGGCTTGGCCACAAGAGAATAATCCCGTGAGCTTTGGAAGGCGGACGTGGGGCGGCAGCTTTGGGGCTCCGGAGGTTGATTCGGGCCTTGGGTGTCTCTGTGCTCACACGTCATCGTCATCGCTGACTTCCCGGCTCACCTCCTGCAGCAGAGCAGCCGCTGGCCCCCAGCTCCTCCGGCTCCCTGCGCTTCCTCGTTTCCTGAGATGACTCCCCAGTAAATGACTTCACTCAAATTCTTATTTTATTCTTGGCTTTCTGAGAAAACCTGACCGAAACCTCAGGGAACAGTGGCCTGAATCTGATCGGGTTCAGTGTGGGCACCAGCAGAGCAGCCGCAGGTCTCGGAGCCGGAGCCGGCTTCTGACCGTGCCTGTGAGAAGTCGAGGGGGTCCCAAGAGTCCCAGGTTTGGGGTAATTTTACATCCTGCACAGCCACGCCAGGAGACAACGAGTTTTTTTGTGCATAGCAATGCTGCTGGTGCAGATAAAGAGAGGCACAGGAGTCTGACCCAGATATAGCTGAGCCCCCGTTTCCTGCCTTAAGGGTGTGCTCACTGGGCTAAAGAAACTCAAGTCTGACTCCAGACAACCTTGAGAGTAACAAAGCCTTTCCGACAGTATCTCTCTCAGACTTCAGTTGAGGAAAGAGTTACATTAGCCGACACACAGCAAGTTCTTCTGCCCCCAGATTGCACATGGTTAGTTCTCTGGAGGCTCCAGCCTGCAGTGGGCTGTCTCCCACACCCCCCACCTCCCAGTCTGCACATGTGGTTTCCATGTCACTCAAATCAAGAGCTGTGCTCAAGAGATTGGGGTCAGAGAAGGCCTCAGGTAGTGGGGAGGAAAGACTGACTAATTTCATTTCAAAATTGTATTGTCCCTGTTGCATATAAATTTTAATTCCTGCCGAAACCGGTTTGGCTCAGTGGATAGAGCATCGGCCTGTGGACTGAAAGGTCCCATGTTTGATTCTAGTCAAGGACATGTACCTTGGTTGCAGGCACATCCCCAGGAGGGAGTGTGCAGGAGGCAGCTGGTCGATGTTTCTCTCTCATCGATGTTTCTAACTCTCTATCCCTCTCTCTTCCTCTCTATAAAAAATCAATAAAATATATATATTTTTAAAAACTCAATATTAAAAAATAAATAAATAAAGTGAACTGTAATTCCTTAAATTTATCCTAAATTCGGGATCCACCACACCCTTCTCACCAGAGTCAGGCCTCCTTGCAAAGAAAATTAGGGTAGAACACTAATACTCAGTTACCTCTCACTTCGGCTGGAAGACAGTCCCTGGTTTTTACATACCGGCAGGTATTACAGGGAGGGCTGCTAATGGCTTCCAACCTTTCAATGTTGGCTTCAGACGCTGATGCAGGTAGCATGGCCCATGGCCCCTTGGCAAGATGTGAGCCTCTCTTTCTGCCCCGGCACAGGCACGTTCCCAGTTCTCAGGTAGCACCTCCCATTGTCCACACACCGAAATCCAGGCCAGGACAAAGGGCAGGACACTGGCCTCTCAGTCCTTCCCCGGGCCTCTCTTGCCCGCGCTGGGGAACAAAGTAAACGTTAACGTGTGAGACAGAACCGAACTCTGTTTTCTCTGCCCATGGAAGAGAGCACAGAGAAGAAAACAGAACACGGGCTCCGCCCGCACAGGCCTCACACGGTCCTTCTCCTGGGAGCTCCCTGGCCTCTCCGGCAGCTTGCCTCCGGAGGGGACAGCGCGGCTGCTGGGGTTGTGGGGCCAGGAACTCCAGGATGCATGAGAAAGGCAGCCCTGGAAGGCTGAGCAAGTTCCCAGGGGTAAGCAAAGGAATTCCGAGCCGCAAACCCTTGCAACCTCCGTGCCATCCATCTAGCAAAACACAGGCAACATGCCATGGGATGGGAGAAGAGATTTTCAACTTGCACAGCCCTGATATCCAAAGTAAATACATGTTGCAATAAATCAATAAGAAAGACAACAACTGCCGAAACCGGTTTGGCTCAGTGGATAGAGCATCGGCTTGCGGACTGAAGGGTCCTGGGTTCTATTCCAGTCAAGGGCATGTGCCTTGGTTGCAGGCATATCCCCCGTGGAAGAAGTGCAGGAGGCAGCTGGTCGATGATTCTCTTTCATCAATGTTTCTGGCTCTCTATCCCTCTCTGTAAAAAATGTTTCTAACTCTCTATTCCTCTCTGTAAAAAATCAATAAAATATAATTTAAAAAAAGAAAAGAAAGAAAGACAACAACCCCATGGGGGGGTGGAGGGGGAATGGGCAAAAGACTTGAAAAGCCATTTTGCAAAAGACAAAAACAAAACAAAACATTAAAAAGATGCTCAACATTAATTACTAGAATAATGCAACTTAATACAATAATGAGATACCTCTACACATCTTAAAAAAGAAGTAAATATTTAAAAATTAGACAATGTCAGCTGATAGTGAAGATGCAAAGCAATGGGAACTGCTGGTGAGAACAAATTGGTTCAACGGAAAACTATCTGGCAGTTGAATATCCACAGAGGCTATGCACAGAGCCTTTTGGCACCTGCCTCCAACCTGACCAGATCTCCTAGAACCTGGTCTGGATTAGCTATAACACATAAATTAGACCTCTGAACCTTGTATAATTTTATTAACCAATGTCACCCCAATAAATTCAATAAGGAAAAAAAAAAAATGAGATCTGCTTTGAGGAGCTGGCATTCCTGTCTGTCCCTCCCTTCCTCCAACCCTCCCTTCCTTTCTTCCCTGCTTTTAGTTTTTCAAAAGAATGAGATAAAACATACAGGCCTAAAAATGCATAGAACACATTTGGACAGCTTATCAAATAATTGCAAAGCAACCCTCTGTGGAACCAACACCCAGATAAAGAAATAGTAACTATCAGCATCCAAGAAGATGCCTGTGTACCACCTGAATAATCACAATCCCCTCCATGCCCATTATAATTAACTAGAGGCCCAGTGCATGGGGCGGGGGGATCCCTCAGCTCGGCCTGCAACAACGCCAGTGTCCCAGCCGGCCTCTGGCCAGAGGCCCACCCACTCGCCCTCCCTCCCTCCACGGGCTGGGCCCTGAGAGACACTGGGGCCATGTTGGGGCTACGCCGCCAGCATCCAGCCTCTGGCCATTATGGATGCCACCATCTTGGTGATGGAGTGATAGTTAATTTGCATATTACGCTTTTATTAGGATTGATATTTTCCTGACATTCATGATTTTAATTTCCTTCATAGTCTTTATAATTTTACCACCTATCTTTGAACCTTACCAGTGTGGATTCCCATGGAATACAGTTTTCTCTTGTCAAAACTGCATTCCTTTCCTTAGCATTATGTTTGTGAGATTCAAGGATATGGCTGTAGTTAGTTGTAGTGTAGTCCATCGCATTAATACGTAGGCTACAATGCATATTCTGCACGGATAGGGCTATTTCCAGTGTGAGCCCGTTATGAACAATGCTGCCAAGAACATTCTTGAACATAAATCCCGGTGACATGTGCGAGAGCTTTTCTAGGGTGCTGACCTCGTATGGCTCCCTTTAATCCAGGCTTAGCACACTCATGCTCCTTCCCGGTCTCCTCTTTCAAAACTAGTTCTCAGGAAAGGTCATTAAATTCACCCACGCTCTCCCATGTAACTAAAGTGACATCAAATTAATTCATTTTAATAGTAGAATCTCCGCTATCTGGAGGCTGGGGGAGGAGGGGGGTAATCTATTAGGATGAGCTCTGAGAAAAATGTATAGCAGTAACACATGAACCAAGTAAACAAAAAATCAAAACAAACATGAAAAATAACAAGGTGTTATATTTATATTATTGTAATATTTATTATTTTTAAAATCTTATTTCATACTTTCAGTAATTTCATGAAAGAAAAGAAACCTTAAAGACTGTGCTGTTTGAAAAGTTAAAAACCAGACACGAGGAGTGAAATCCCTTTCCCACGGCAGCTGGCACTTAATGGCTAAGCTAACTGAAGTGGTCAAGGAGAAATCCACACTGGAGGCCCAGCTCCATCAGCCAGATAAGCCATCTTCCCCAGCAGGTTCCGTCGTCTGTGAAATGGACATGATGATAGTACTTGCTTCATGAGGTGGTTCTTCTACCAACACAACCAACAGGGCCTGCCACTTAGGAAGTGCTCAAACAGTACTCGGTATCATTCTGATTATTTTCATCTTTGAAGCTGAGTGTGGACGCTTTTTGTGAGAGCCCAGTGGCAAATGATCTTACAGGGTTCACTGAGGCTGTTTGGCAGGTTTAAGGAGGTCACCAGGAGAGAAGAGGGAAAGAAAGCAAAAGCGAAGCTGGAAAGAGAAATAAAAGGGGCACACGTGCTAGGCAGGAGGAAAACGGCAAATTTCCAGAGGCGGATGGCTAATGGCCAGTCAGAGGGGTGAGCGGAAGGGCTGGGGCCAGGGAGGCAGGGGGAACGCTGTGATGATAGGTCCTGACTGCAGAGAGGTCAGAGGTCATCAGTACATGAATAGCAAGGCTCAGGCAAAGAAGTGGGCAGTCAAGAGTCAACCGCTCCTATGCATGCCGATGGCTTCCACTCAAGCACCAAGAAGTCACTCAGCTTTTCTGTCTCGGGATTTTCTCCTAGCTTACAGCTTGCCCAAGCTACTTTGCAGGTGGTCACAGCAAGAAAGTGTGTGTCCGTGTGTGTGTGTCCCATCGTTCAGAGGGACAATTCGAGGTAATTTTAAATGGCTCTTCAAAGGGTCTCCAGGGAAATGGTGCCAGTTATAACTAGCTCAGGAATGCATCTTTCATTGGCCTTCCCGTCTTCCCTGTTTCACTCTTCCCTCCTCCTGGTGTTCCTGGGATGGCTTCCCAAACAAAATACTGTCATCAACATCCTTGTCTCAGTTCTGCTTTAGGCAGGACCCAACCTAAATGATATTATTATCTTTTTTATTAATCTTCACCCAAGGATATTTTTCCATTGATTTTTTTTTTTTTTTTTTAGAGAGAGAGAGTGGAAAGGAGGGGGAGAGACAGAGAGAAATATTGATGTGAAAGAGACACATCGATTGGTTGCAGGGCCAGGGAATAAGCCTGCAACCCAGGTACGTGTCCTTGACCAGAACCAAACCTGGGACCCTTCAGTCCACAGCCAACACTCTATCTACTGAGCCAAACTGGCTAGGGAACTAAATTATATTATTATCATGTAGCATAAATCTGAGAGCTGAGATTCAAACAAAAC
Organism: Pipistrellus kuhlii; assembly: GCF_014108245.1. NCBI lineage: Eukaryota > Metazoa > Chordata > Mammalia > Chiroptera > Vespertilionidae > Pipistrellus > Pipistrellus kuhlii. The sequence goes on from NW_023425404.1 coordinate 12,633,288, forward strand.
AAAGCACACTCATTCCCACCCTCTAGCTCAACAGAACTAAAGAAACATGTTCAAATGGAAATTAGGTTTCTTCCCTTTTTTTTTTTTTTTTTTTACAAAAAACAATTATGAGAACGAAGAGTTGAGATCATAGCAAAAGCTAAATGTGCTCAGATAAATTAATCAAATGTGGATGGTTATATGGATAGAAGAAAAAAGCAAACTATAAAAGTAGTAGAAGAAAATGTAAGCGATCTGGAAATATACCCTAGAGCAGTGTTTCCCAACCTTCTCTCATGATGAGAATCACCTGGTGGAGTTGTTAAAACACAGATTCCTGAATCCCAACTAAGAAGTGCTAAACTAGAATTTTTGGGAACATATAGGTAAAATTGTATACTTAACTAGTGCTCTAAGACAGATTTTATATACAGAGCACTAAGTTAGGTATGCAATTTTACCTATATGTTCTCAAAAATTCTAGTTTAGCACTTCTTAGTTGGGATTCAGGAATCTGTGTTTTAACAACTCCACCAGGTGATTCTCATCATGAGAGAAGGTTGGGAAACACTGCCCTAGAGGACTCACACAGGAGGTTTTTCACTGCAGGGCTGTTTCCGGTAATGGGAGTTGAAGGCTCCAGGGGCTCACTACTAGGGGAAGGGATGAGTGAAGAAGTCAAGAGCAAGAAATGGCATGTACCACAGCCATGTGGATAGCTTGTAACACAATGCTGAATGAAAACATCAAGAAATAGAATAATGTTTGTGACTCAGCATCACTTACATAAATCTCCCATACACATACTATTATACATATTTTATAGGAAAACATACAAATACTATTATACCTATCAAACACACCAGAGTGATTGTCTGGTGGGCAGGAGGAATTGGAGTGGGAAATGGGGATAAAAGGAAGTATTTTTTAAAATGTCTTATATGAACCAACGATGACTATGTGGAGTATGAACTGAGGAGCCAAGGAGTATGATTGGCTCAGTTCTGCACCTCAGGCCCGAAATGAAAAAGAAAATATAGGAAGACACTATTATAACCTTAATATAGGGAAGCCTTCTTCAACAAGGTAAAAACACATAAACCATAAAGTAAAATAAAAACCTGTAACTTTGACTCCATGCACAAGGAGGCATCTATAAGATTTCAACACCACATTTTATAATAGTTAAAAATTGGGGACACCTAAAGGTTCATCTAGATGGAAATAGTTAGTTGTGGCCTATTAATGCCATAGAATATTATTTTTAAAAATATATATTTTATTGATTTTGTTAAATATATATTTCTTGAGAGGAAGGGAGAGGGGCAGAGAACTAGAAACATCAATGAGAGAGAAATATCGATCAGCTGCCTCCTGCACACCCCCCACTGGGATGTGCCTGCAACCAAGGTACATGCCCTTGACTGGAATCGAACCTGGAATCCTTCAGTCCGCAGGCTGATGCTGTATCCACTGAGCCAGACCGGTTTCAGCCATAAAATATTATTTAAGGTCAAAAGAATGAAATTAACCTGCATGTACCATCAAAGGGCGCAAAAATGTAAGGAGGCCCTTCTCAGGGTTGTACAGGTCTCACCTGCCTCACCCTCATCCTGACCCTTATATTATATTGTACTGTAGGTAAAAAAAAAAACCAAACCTATAGTACAATATAATATATATGTTATAAAATGTGGCGTGGCACAAAAAAGGGATCTATTTTCCATAAATGCTTAGAATGAAGTCTGGGGCATTTAAAAAATAAATATATGTGTTAAAAGCAGGCTAAGGAGCATTAAAGGCTTGCTACATGACTAGTTTCTCTGTGGCAAGACGTTCCAGAAGATTTTTAGCAAGAAGGCCAGTTTTTCCAAGTGTCACTGGGTTCATAAGCACTCGTCTTCCAGGGTCTTATCCCTGGAGAAATTTTTTGGGCCAGAGCGTGCACTTACCCGAGCATTCCAGCAGGGGGCAGAAGCATCATGAGCCCGCAGCCCGGGCAAACTGCCCCGGTGACCTGGAATTTAGGGCTGGCCCCGCCTGCTTGAGCAGCAGACATTTGGCCTGCTTCTCCACCATCAAAGACTGATTATTTTTAAGTTTTCTTGCAGAGTTAGCAGATTCGAATATGTACTCTTCGCTGCATGTTTTTAAAATTCTGAACATGCATTTGAGTTCAGGGAAAGGCCTAATTTTTTTTTTTTTTTTCCAATCTGGAATTGGCCCAATTTATTTATTTTATTATGGAAGGTGAATATATTACAATTTTTAAATATAAAGTGGGAAACTTGTGGGTTTATTATCTGGAGAAAACACTTTAATGTATCTCTTTTCTAGACTTTTCAAAAAGCATGTAAACACTTTACCAAAAGGGCCAGCATATTACACACACCATTTTATAGCTGCTGCTTTTCAAGTGGATCAACAAGATCGCACAGGCACCTTTTAAGGGGTCAATATTAAGTGAAATTTGTATACACGTTATTCATCCTGTTTTTCCATTAAAAGCATCCTGACACTGAGCAGGATGGACCAAGACTTCCATGCCATTGGGCTTCCGATCTGGTCTGAGCCTCCGGTCTGGAGGGCCTGGCATTTCTAAGAGCAAATCAGCAGCAAAAGAAGCCAAAAGAAGTCTGTGGATCTACACCTCCACGTGGTAGCGTTATGACAGCCAAGAGCTTATGTCCCTCGGTGGCCTTCTGCGGGTTTCCCCACGCCTGGATGGTGCTGTTAGTTCCACTTATTGGATGACAGAAGATCATCGCAGATCAGCTTTAAAATCTCTCTTGGGAGAGTGACTAAGCCGTCCCTCTGCATATTGTGTGGGCTGACTTACTAGAGTGTAGACTTTGGACAGATCGATGTTAGCTGCTGCCCCTAGAGGAGGTGATTATCTCACTGTAGACATTTACAGTGTAGCACTTGCTAATTACATCATTCGGGGAGGTTTTGTTCCACAAAGAATAAAGTAATGACCTCATCTGTAAAAATATGTCAGGTTTAAATTCTCTTTCTTTCTGGCACTAGTCTTCCAGATGTACTAAATCGGAAGCCTAGAAAACTTGACCAGATGCAAAATAGAATTTGATTCTTTTATTAAATGAATCTGTTTCTTGTTTTTGAAGGGATTCTGATAAATAGAAAGTTGAAGGATTTGCTGATAAGTGGAACAGACATACCCTTTGGAGAGGATCAACAACCATACACAACCAATGTCTAAGAAAACAAAGACTAATTTTGGTACCAGCTTTCAAAGACCAATACATGCAGGATTCAGAGAGAAAATGTGGTGTCGTTTGCTCAGAGGTGCAATGCAGGATTTCCAAAACCAAACACTTTGACAGACAGTGGCTCAGACAATGGCTGAACTGAATAGTCAGAAGCAGAGGAACAATGAGCCTCAGCTGCAGGAAGTGCAGGGTCAGGAGCGAGGTGACAGCTTGCCAGGCATCAAGGGCCCTTAGGAAGCGCTCTGCAACTTGAAGTCCTTCTTCCCTAATATTGAGGTCACAGATGATCTCCCCGCCCTGTTGGCACTGCTGAGCTTCAACCCACTTCCAGAACTGTCATTGCCCGGAGTCTCCCCAGCCTTGGTCTGTGGCAGAGCACAGCCTGGTTGGATTCCAGAAAAAATTGTGTGTGTGTGTGTGTGTGTGTGTGTGTGTGTGTGTGTGTATTGGGGGCAGGGGAGGGAGGGAAGTGGGTATTTTTTAATTTTTTGTTTGTCTGTGGAGTTTTGTTTACATGATGGAAGCCAAAGTTTATTGAAAGCATAAATGTCCATTTCACAGAACAACTCAATAAGAACAGCTTTACTAAGGAAGTGTTTCATCCCAGTGTGGGTAACAGACAATCAGAGAACATTATGCCAATCAAACCTGCTGCAAAATGCATTTGTCCTTGGGAGATGATGGACCAAAAATGAAGAGAGGGGATAGTGAATCTAAATGTAAAAGATAAAACTAAATTTCTTACCAGAAAACAAAGGAATATATTTTCATGACCTTGAATTAGGCAATAGTTTCTTAGATATCATATTAAAAGTACACATGACAAAAGAAAGATCACAGATAAATTGGACCTTACCAAAATGAAAACTCTTGCATTTCCAAGAATACCATCAAGAAAGTGAAAAAACCTACACCTGAAACTAATGTAATATCAATTGTAATTGAAAACTTAGGAAAAAAATTAAAACAGTGAAAACACCTACAGAACAGAAGAAAATATTTGCAAGTAATAGATCTGATAAGGAACTTGCAATTAGAATAAATAAAACCTCCTACAATTCAATGATAAAAATACAAATAACTCCATTCTTAAAGTGGGCAAAGGAACTGAGTAGGTTAATGAGAGCATGAAAAGGGCACCTCCTGCGATTCCTTTTATATGACACACCTAGAATGAGCAAATTCATAGGGATAGACAGTAGGTTAGTGTTTGCCAAGACCTGGGCAAGGCAGGGAATGAGAAGGGACTGCTCCTTTTGGGGTAATGAAAATGTTCTGGAATTAGATAGTGGTAATGATTGCACAATTCTGTGAATATTCCAAAACTACAGGATGGCACACTTTTAAAGTGGGTTTTATAGTATGTGAATTATACCTCAATAAAACTGTCACCATAGTGCCGAGAACCAATCCCAGCATGCAGTAATTGCAGGAGTTTTACCAAAAGGGTGGTGAAGCTTGGGGAGCTCACAGGGCTGAGTCACGTGTAGTTCACCTGTTGGAAACGGCTGAACGGCACTTCCCCCAAACCTGAATGGGATTGTTAGCTGCCAGACCGCTCAGGGCATTTTATCGCCTCCTGTTGGCCAAACACCTGAACAGCTGTAGGCTATTCCCCAAAACTGATAATGCTTCCGTACTCTACCCTTTGATACCTTACCCTTTAAAGGGTATATTTCCACCTTGACTTTGGACAAATTGTGTTTAAGAAAAGCATGGGGTCCTTGGTCTTCTAACTATTTCAGCTGGAAGCTCCTCTGACCCAATGCCTTTCAAAAATATCTTTCGTCCACAGACTCTTTCTTAATCATCTACATGCAGCCCTTTCTCCAGAATGCTGAGCCCTACCGCTTCTCGGCCTTTGGGCTAAGATCAAGTGCAGAATGCTGAACCCTTTGTAAGGCTGGGAAAAGAACCCCGGCACAATAGATACACAAATAAGTTAAGAGGGAAAGGAAAAAAGGGAGAGAGGAAGAGGGAGAGGAAGTGGGAGAGGGAGAGGGAGAGGAAGTGGGAGAGGGAGAGGAAGAGAGGAAGAGAGGAAGAGAGGAAGAGAGGAAGAGAGAGAGAGAGAGAGAGGGAGGGAGGGAGGGAGGGAGGGAGGGAGGGAGGGAGGGAGGGAGGAAGGAAGGAAGGAAGGAAGGAAGGAAGGAAGGAAGGAAGAAAAGGTGGAGGGAGAGAGGTCACAGACAGTCCCGGACCCCCCTCCCTGGGCCCTATGTATTGACCTGCCCCACATGTGACTGCCAAGGGAGGAGTGAGGGACAATCAGGAGGAGACACTCATGGGCAGAAGTATAGATAGATGTCCCTTCTCAGTGGGAAAATCCTAGGAGGTGGTAAGCCATGGGAGCTGAGGACTGTGGAATTGAGCAGGAGGGATTACAGGAAGATAGAAAGAGCAAGGGTATCCCCGAGTTAAAAAGCATAGGAAATGCTATAGTTGCCTGGATCCAGGTGTGGGCAGGGGTGGAGATGCTCAGGGCACCGAGCAGATACTGGGTGGTTTTTGAGGAAGCTGACTTGTGGAAGTAGTCATCCACTGTCCCCAAAGTGATCTGTGACATTCATTTTATTCAGTAAGTGTGTGGGCCTATTAGGTACTAGACATAGGCAATAAAAGGAATATAAGAGCCAGGAGCTTGCAATCACATTCAGGGTAGATGATCAAGGAGGGCTGCCTGGAGGAGGTGGCGGCACTTGAGAGGAATCATGCCTTTGAGGAGATGGCTGCCATTTCAGGAAAATGCAGTCTAGTGAAGCTGACTAACCCTCTTCAGGTGACCCAAAGGAGAGCCTGCCACAGCTCACAAACTAATCCCTCCTTGTGCTGAGACCTTCATCTTCCATGGGGAAGGACTCTAAACCAGACAAGAGAACTGTGGCCACAGATTCCAGTGTTCCTGCATTAGGCACCTTAGATCTATCCTACTTGTGAACAATTTTCTCCCCTAATGAATTAGAACTGTGGTCGTTCTTCATGTAGATGACATAATTTAAGCCAATTCTTTCCTTTTATGCAGGTGTATGCGCATATGAAGAAAAAGTCAAGTCACCGCATGAAGATCCACTGAGGGGGTAGAGGGGAGGGGGTCAGAGTCCCACCTCTGGATGATGTGTATAGTCACCTAGGGTCTGAGGTGGTGTCCTGTGCCTGAGATGGGGATCTCTTCAGCATTCAGGAAGTGGGCAGGGCGAGGCGGCTAGAGGAGCCCCATCCCCTTTCCCCAGTGCTTTGCAAATGCTACCTTTGACCCTCTGTGTGCCGAGAGAGAAGTACAATAAGAAAGGAAGCATTGATTTAGCATCAGTGGCATTGCCAGCCCTAGACCTCAAACTTTTTCCAACCAAGAAGGGCCAGAGATTGATGGGAATGTCACTTTTTCTGCCAAAGGAGTACAACTTTATGGTCGTAGCTTCTGCTCAGGAAGAAAGGGTAGGGAAATACTACCGTCTCCCACAGCTAAGTAACTCACCATGAGCATGATCCTTGGGTTAGAGTAAGGTAAACCAGCAGGCCTAGCGAAGACAATGGGAGATTTGGCCAACTTGACTTTCATACCGACTTTCAGAAGACTGAGACTGAGCAGGGAACCATTTGGTTCTCTGGGTCAGTTGGGCCAGTGGATCCTGTTTTAATGTTACATTGAGAGGGCAGGGCGGAGTTATCCCTAGCCCTCACCCAACCAATCAGGGTTAGCCGAGGCAGTGACACCACCACCGACAGGAGTAAAACCCCTGGACTGGGCGAAATTCGCTCTCTCTTTCGCCATGCTGCTGGCGTGAGTGGGACAGAGCCCATGCTAGCATGGAAAAGGCTCTTTTGTTTATTGCATCGGACTCGGCTCCCTGGTGGTCCTTGGGGATCACGAAGTCTGGGCGTAACAACATGTTCCAAAAATGGCTCTGTTATGAATTGTATTGTGTTTCCCCTCAAAAAGATATGGTGAAATCTTAGCCCCAGGATCTCAGAATCTGACCTTATTTAGAAATAGGTCTTTGCGGATGTGATTAGTTAAAATGAGGTCACACTGGATGGAGTAAGGAAGGACCCCTCATCCAATATGACTGGTGTCCTAGCGAGAAGACGGTCACATGGAGAAGACAGACATGCAGGGAGAAAACCATGAAGTCGGAGATGGGAGATAGGCTACTACAAACCAAGGAGCGCCGGGGATTGCCAGCTGACCAGGAAGCCAGGAAGAGGCAAGGAAGGATTGTCCTGTAAGTTTTGCAGGGACCGTGGCTCTGCTGAACTCTGAATTTGGACTTCTAGCCTCTAGAACTGTGCGACAATAAATTTCTATTGTGCTTTTTTTCTTCTTCTTCTTTTTTTAATCCTCACCCAAAGATAGAGTGGAAGGGAGGGAAGGAGGGGGAGAGAGAGAGAGAGAGAGAGAAACATCTATGTAAGAGAGACATCATTGGTTGTGCCTCCCACATGCTTGAGTGGATAGAGTGTCAGCCTACAGATGGAAGATCCTGGGTTCTTGGTGCCTGGGAGAACCTGCAACCCACATACGGGCCCTTGACCAGGAGTCAAACCTGCAACCATTCGGTTCACAGGCTGACACTCAAGCCACTTAGCCACACAAGTCAGGGCTAATTTCTGTTGTTTTAAGCCACTACACCGGAGGTGCCTGATTACAACAGCCCTAGGAAACTTATGAGGCCTCCCAAGGCTTATTCGTTTGCACACAAAAAGTCTGTAGTCTTTATTTGAAGGGTGTCATGTCAGCATTTGTGTCCATAAATCTTGTTTTTGCAAAACCCTGGGACTCTGATGTTGTTCTCGAGGGTGCTGGAGTGTCCTGATGAAGTCCAGTGCCTCCGACTCCCGTGAAGTGGGGTCAGATGCCTTGAGAAGGACCTGGAAACGCCATTTCAGGTCCTACCTGAGACTGAATGAGGAGAAATTAGACTTCTTTTTTCTAGTTTTTAAGAAACATTGTGCACTGATAGTCTCATTCATTCATTCATTCATTGAACTCTTACTGCACACCTACTGTGTGTCAGTGGTGGCTAGACAGTTATGGCCCCTGCCCTCACTGAGCCTCCAGTCCAGGAGCAGCCTCACACTGCTCTACTGGTGCTGACACCATCTCCAAACCTTGCCAAGCCGCCTCACTGAGTAAAAGTCTGCCTGACGTATAGCATATCCCCAGTGGTGATAAACCTCCACCTCTGAAAGAGGAGATGAATCTTTGGACTACCCAGAGTCCTTCCAAGCCCTGTCTGGGGAATGAGATGTATGATTAAGCTGGAAGAAAAAAAAAAAAAATCTAGCCGGAACCGGTTTAGCTCAATGGATAGAGCGTCAGCTTGCGGACTGAAAGGTCCCAAGTTCGATTCTGGTCAAGGGCTTGTACCTTGGTTGCGGGCACATCCCCAGTAGGAAGTGTGCAAGAGGCAGCTGATCGATGACTCTCTCTCATCGATGTTTCTAACTCTCTATCCCTCTCTCTTCCTCTCTGTAAAAAAATCAATAAAATATATATTTTTTTAAAGAAAAAAGAAAGAAAATATCTAGGTCTTTGTTTTCCCCTAAAAACCTCAGGGGGAAAAAAAACACCCAAACTATCTTAATAGCAATACCAGTGGGATAGTTCATAACTCATAAGAGGATGCTGTGGAAGAACAGTGTTATTCAGAAAAGCTTCTTTAAAATATATTTTTATTGATTTTAGAGAGGAAGGGAGAGGGAAAGAAAAATAGAAACATCAAAGAGAGAAAATCATTGCTCGGCTGCCTCCTGCAACCCCCACAATGGGATCAAGCCTGCAATCTGGGCATGTGCCCTTGACCAGATTCGAACCCGGGACCTTCAGTCTGTAGGCTGACACTCTATCCACTGAGCCAAACTGGCTAGGGCCACAAGTTTTTAAATGTCTTGTTACATCACAGTCATATAGAGAAATCCTTTTAACCTAAGCCCATGGTCCCTGGTAGCCTTTCCCTCCTTTTTTTTTTTCTCTAAAGGAACTGGATCTTTAACTTTAAAAAAAAAAAAAAATTTTTACCCAAGAACATGTTTATTGATTTTTTTTTTTAGGGAGAGAGAAAGAGAAAGAGAAAGAAAGAAAGAAGGAAGGAAGGAAGGAAGGAAGGAAGGAAGGAAGGAAGGAAGGAAGGAAGGAAGGAAGGAAGGAAGGAAGAAAGAAAGAAAGAAAGAAAGAAAGAAAGAAAGAAAGAAAGAAAGAAAGAAAGAAAGAAAGAAAGAAGAAAAGGGCTGAAACCGGTTTGGCTCAGTGGTAGAGCGTCGGTCTGCGGACTGAGAGGTCCCGGGTTCAATGCCAGTCAAGGGCATGTACCTTGGTTGCGAGCACATCCCCAGTGGGGAGTGTGCAGGAGGCAGCTGATTGATGTTTCTCTCTCATCAATGTTTCTAGCTCTCTCTCTCCCTTCCTCTCTGTAAAAAAAAAAAGTCAATAAAAAACATTTTTTTAAAAAGAAAGAAAAGAAAAAGACATGAGAGAGAATTTTTAGGACGTTGCCTCCTGTACATGTCTGGACCAGGGATCAAACCCAAAACCTAAGTACGTGCCCTGACCGGGAATGAACCCGGAACCTTCGGTACAGGGGAGGATGCTTCAGCCAATGGAGCTGCCTGGCCAGGTCCCGGAGTGTGATCTCTATCTCCTCTCCTTTCTCTTAATCTCACTCGTAAATAAATAGATGATGCAGGTCTCAGACCTTCCCAAACAACCAGGGCCTCCCTGCGCGAGGCTCTAGATCACCTTCGTTATTCTTCCTGACTTGCCCCTGGATCTCCTTCCAAGGTCGTCATCTCATTGTGATATGAGCCTCATCACAGCTGCCACAGCACGTCACAAGGCACGCACGTGGCACACACTTGGAGCCGAAGCTGCAAGTGAAAACAGGAAGCAGGCGAGGCTTTCCATCCCAGAGGGAAATGTCTCAGGTGCCTTGGAGAAGGACTCCCAGCTTCTGCCTCCGTGAGCTGACCTTTGTTTCAACCTCTGAAATATTTTGTTATGGTGTATGGAAAGGGCAAAGGTTAAACTCAGTGTTTCGCGAGGCCATCCTCTATCTAACAACCACCTTTGTTATGTCAGAATAAGACCATCTCTGCAAAGGATGAAGAGGGAAGCATTTACTCATTCGTTCATTCATTCATTCATTCGCCAGATAAGTATGGAGAGACAGACTACTTTGGCAGGTGACGGGAAATCTACTAAAGCTAGAAACACAGCCCTGTAGGGCTCCTAGTGGGGAGAGAGATATACACTGACTTGAATGGAACCAGGACCACCTGAGCCACTCTGCTATACGACCGAGACCTATCCCAGCAGCCAGACAGCCCTGCTCTCGAGGCATGATCAGGCGAAGGAGGGGCATACACCGCTCATCATCAACAAAGCTTGCAATCGTCCCCTTTCGTAAAGCCTCTCTGCTCCTTTCCCAAACTGCCTGTCGCCTCATCCCACCCCCAAAGCAGGACCTTAGCGTTTTCTCTCCTCCCTGCCTTACCCCTCCACTTGCAAGCTGGCTTATTAAAAAAAAAGACTTATCTCAGGAAATGGTGAACAACATAGGCTGATGAACAAGAACAGACCCAGAGATAAGGAGCCATGGGTCAGACTGTTGGCCCTCAAAGGGAGGGTGGGGACAAAAGGGAGAGATCAACCAAAGGACTTGTGTGCATACATATGAGCCTAACCAGTGGTCAAGGACAATAGGGGGGTGGGGGCATGAGTGGCGGGGGGGTGGGGGATTGGGATGGGGGGTTGAGGACAAATATGTGATAACTTAATCAATAAAGAAATTTAAAAAAAGAAGACCAAAAATAAGAAAGAAAGAAAAAAGACTTATCTCAAGCGTCTCTCAAGATAGCTTCTAAGGAGCCCCAGTTCCATGTGCCTGGTGCTGCCGGACTGTAGCGCGGAAGGCAGGAGGCATGAGGCCAGAGAGGAAGCCTAAGTCAGGGTAATGTGACCCTCATCGGCAGATTATTTTCCATAGTGGCAGCACTTACTTTTAATTTTTCTGTCTACTTCTAAGGTTGCAAGACTTGGTAAATAAGGAGATAAGATGCCCAGCTAAATTAGAATTTAAGACAAACAATGAATATGTCTCATGGCAAATTCGAACATATTTATGCTAAACATTATTTGTTATTTGTTTAAAAATCAACCCTAACTCCTTCATAAGAGGTATCGTGTCCACCCATTAAGAGGTTCCTACGACCTTGCCATCTCTCTTTTTGTGATGTTAGTGGCTGGTGATGATGATCATGGCCTACATTGATTATTTCCCTCGAGGTTATAAAATTACGATGTTCAAATTCTACCTTTTATTCCTCTTTGTTTCTTTCTTTTTAATCCTCACCTGCGAATAAGGATTTTTTTTCCATTGATTTTTTAGAGAGAGTGGAAGAGAGGCGGAGAGACAGAGAGAGAGAAACATTGATGTGAGAGAGATGCATTGATTGGTTGCCTCCCACTTGGTCCTGGGCCTGGACTGGGGATTGAACTACAACTGAGGTAAATGCCCTTGACCGGGAATTGAACCTGCAGCCATTTGGTCCTCTGGCTGAAGCTCTAACCACTGAACAAACTGGCCAGCGCTCCATTTCTTAGCTGGAATATGTCTATAAGGAGAAACTCCTCCATCACCTATTTGGTTTGCCTGGTCGTTTTTATATAAGAAAAGTAGGATGCATGTTTAATTCTTTTTATTTATGAATTTTCAGAGTAATGAGTTCCCTGGCATCCTCCACAGGTGACCAATGAGTTGTGTTCTTTCCCTTAAGCGTATCATTATGAACTCTGAGATGTTGACATGTATGTCTTTTGATCCATTGCTATTATTCTTTCAGACACTCAAATTGTCCCATCTTCGGCCTGCGGGAGCCGCTGGCACTTGGCTCTTGAGTCCTTCTGATGCCACTCCAGTCGTGCTTTCTAGTGTACCGAGAGGTTCCAGATTCATCTCGCACATTTCCAGCCCAGACCTGAACAAGACATTCCTCTCAGGAGCCCCTTCAGTGGGAAATGACATTTAGAGACCAGCCATCTCTGACTCCACTACTTAAAACTATCACAACCCGCCCGGACAAATACAGATTCACATGCCCCCTGAGATCCTCTTCCCCTGATCTGATGACGCAGGACTGAGAAGCATGGAGGAGACCCACTGGCATAAGCCAGGCCAGGTGGAAGCAGGGCCCGGATCAGGTCAGGGAGATGGCACTGGCTGACCTTATAAAGCCGGTAGACCTAGAGACCCCCTGATGCCAGACCAGGAGGCACAGGCCAGGGTGTACAACGTCTCAGGATCCAAACCTGCCTGCTCAGCAGCCTTTCTCCATCTCACCCTCACCCCAGGAATACACGTGTACCGAAACATCACACCCTTTCCAAAAGCATAGAAAGCAGGATGCACGCTGGGATCCTGGACACATGCCCAGCTGCCTCCAGGGTGGCCCGATCCGGGGACAAAGCCGAGGAGGCGCACAGTGTTTCCTTGTCCCCCCCTCCTGGGTTTAAGCGAATCTTGAACACACGCTTCTCGGCTACCCAAGGATTAGCCATGTGTTTCAGCAAGCGATTGAAAACCATTACTCGTCTCTTTTGGTCGAACCCCAGACGTTTGAAATGCACACAGCTTGGCAGGCTGGCTGGGCAGCTGAGCTGTAAGAGGACATGTCCCAGCCATCTGCTGCCCCGCTTCATACCAGCCCCTGCCCTTCCCGCCGCCGAGGAGCGCTGGGCTTGACAAGCAAATGCAGGAAAAGACAACTGCAGCCTTGGCCTCAAACAGTTGCTCACGCTGCGTCTTGAAGGTGGGGGGAGGGGAGTTATGGCATTGTTGTTGTTTTTAAAGTGCTTTGCCTTGAGATACAGAGTTTTTCCTTCATCTGAGAGATCCAGCCAGTTTTAGGGACAGAGACAACAGGACGTTCCTTGGGATTTCCCTGCCATCAGAGCAGCTCACACGCTGCTCAGCTACTCCGAGGTGATTCGGGCATGCAATGTGAAGATTAGAATTTCATTTTAAAATGTTTAAGTATTATATTTTTAAAAAATATATTTTATTGATTTTTTACAGAGAGGAAAAGAGAGTTAGAAACATCGATGAGAGAGAATTATCGATCAGCTGCCTCTTGCACACCCCCCACTGGGGATATGCCCGCAACTAAGGTACATGCCCTTGACTGGAATCGAACCCGGGACCTTTCAGTCCGTAGGCCGACGCTCTATCAACTGAGCCAAACCAGTTTTGGCTGTTTAAGTATTTTTAAAGCTGCTGTTAAACCCTGAGGCAGGACTCAGCGGTTGAGCATCTACTTCTGAACCAGAGGGTCACAGTTTGATTCCTGGTCAGGGCACATGCCGGTTGTGGGCTTGATCCTAAGCCTGTCAACGATTCTCTCATTACTGATGTTTCCATCTCTCCTTCTCCTTTCCTCTCTGAAATCAATAAAAAAAATATATTTTTACAAGCTGCAATTAAAAAGTGTGTTGCCTAAAACTATATGGATGCATTAAATAAACACTTCCCCAGGAGGTTTAAATTGCATCACCCTAGAGAAGACCGCCAATTTTATTATTATTTTTTATTATTAATAAACTTTATTTTTTTCAGAAAAAAATTTAGATTTGCAATGAAATTGAGCAGATAGTGCAGAATTCCCATATTACCCACTCCCTTCCTAGTACTCACTTTCCCCTATTAACATTGTTCATGGATATGGTACATTTGCCACAGTTGATGGATTTATATTGAGACATTATTATTAATTAAATACAATAAATTCATATTTCTCTAGTTCTTACCTAGTACTGGCCTTCTTCCTGTCCCAGGATCCCAGCCAGGGTACCACATTACGTTAGGTGTCTGGTCTTCTCGGGCTTCTCTTGGCTTTCCTGGACTTTCCTTGTTTTTGATGACTTTGTGAGTGCTGGTTGAGTATTTTCCTCTGTTTGCAATCCCTCTATCAGGATTTATATAGAGAGTTTATTTTATTTATTTATTTTTTAAAATATATTTTATTGATTTTGTACAGAGAGGAAAGGAGAGAGACAGAGAGTTAGAAACATCGATAAGTGAGAGTCATCGATCAGATGCCTCTTGCACACCCCCTACTGGGGATATGCCCGCAACCAAGGTACATGCCCTTGGCCGGAATCGAACCCAGGACCCTTCAGTCCCCAAGCCGACGCTCTATCCATTGAGCCAAACCGGTCTCGGCTATGTAGAGAGTTTAGGGAGGATGGTCACAGAGGAAAAGTGCCATTCTTATCACATCATATCAACCGTCTGTGCTACAACATAATTTATCATTGTTGATGTAATCTTTAAAAAATATATATTTTATTAATTTTTTTTTACAGAGAGAAAGGGAGAGGGACAAAGAGTTAGAAACATCAATGAGAGAGAAACATCGATCAGCTGCCTCCTGCACACCCCCCACTGGGGATGTGCCTGCAATCAAGGTACATGCCCTTGACCGGAATCGAACCTGGGATCCTTCAGTATTACAGGCTGACGCTCTATCCACTGAACCAAATGGGTTAGGGCTGTTGATATTAATCTTGATCACCTGCCTGAAGTAGTATTTTTCAGATTTCCCCATTGTAAAGTTTTCTTTTAAAAAAAAAAAAATTACGTAAGTGTGGATATTTATTTTATACTTCGGGTTATAATCTAATACTATGTTTCATTCCTCAGATTGTTCTAGCTTTGGCCATAGAGAGCTTTCTATCGACTCCCGTGCCCCTGTGTCATACCCCCATCCATGTGGGGTTTTTGTGTAAACTCAGTTTTATGAGGACTTTGGCACAAGTTCCATCTGGCGTCTCAGAGACCGAGCTGGCACCAAGAGAGGGTGTGTCTGCAGGAATCCGCGCTGGCCCGCCTGGGCACGCCTGCTTCTAAAGAGCAGAGCGACGCAGACGGAGTCCTTCCGCGCCAGGCCCGCCGGCTCCACAGACACCGGTCACCATGACTGTGGAGGGCTGGCATGGTCGTGTTTGTTTAGTACTCGCTATAAGTTTTAGTTGTTTATTGCCTAGCTTTTATGTTTATCAGGAAGATAAAGAGCAGCCCTAACCGGTTTGGCTCAGTGGATAGAGCGTCGGCCTGCAGACTGAAGGGTCCCAGGTTCCATTCAAGGGCATGTGCGTTGGTTGCGGGCACATCCCCGGTGGGAGGTGTGCAGGAGGCAGCTGGTCGATGTTTCTCTCTCATCGATGTTTCTAGCTCTCTGTCCTTCTACCTTCCTCTCTGTAAAAAAAAACAATAAAATATATTAAAAAAAAAAAAAAGAGCAGTTGTTGGGTATTTTGATAATTATTCAACTCAAACAAAAATCTCTAGGACTTTTCTTTCTAGTTTTTAGATCGACTTAACTGAAGACTATTATAATCTCAAATTGTGAAGAAAAAAAAAAAAGGCTATGAATAGGAGTTAAGAACACAAACCCTGGCACAGGACTTCCTTGATTTAAATCCTTGACCTTGGGCAAATGACTCCACTTCCCTGGTCCTCCGTCTTCTCGCCTGTAAGAGGGGAATGCTAATGGTAGGCCTACTTCAAAGGTTTGTTCATTGAGTTAATATTCATAAATGGATTGGAAGTGGGTGCTGTGTAATGGTGTCTATCATTATCATTTATAGCCATCTGCTATGGTATGAGTGATTGTAGCCCCTCCTCCAAAATTATTGAGACCCTAAGCCCCAAGGTGGCATTAGGAGGGAGGGGGCTTTGGTGGGTGATTAGAGCAAAAGGGTGAAGCTTTGATGATTGGGATTAGTGCCTTTATAAAAGGGGACCCACCGATCTCTCTAGTTTCCTCTGTCATGTGAGGATCTTTGAGAAGTCTGCAACTCCTAAGAGGACCCTCGCCATTCAATGATCTTGGACTTCCAGTCTCCAGAACTGTAAGAAACGAATTTCTCTTGTTTGTAAGCTACAGTCTATGGTGTTTTGTTACAGCAGCGTGAATGGACTCAGACACCATTCATCTGTGTGACCAGAATTTCCTCCCAACTCTGTGACCAAAGCAACAAACAAAAACAAGTTGGATGCTAAGACTGACATAAGACTGAGAATCGGTCAGGGCTCCGATTTAAAAAGTGCAACAGGAACCGGCCCTGGATGACTTAAGCGTAAGAGGAATTTACAGAAAGCACGCTGGGTAGCCCACAGAACCTCTGGGAAGGCCAGAGAGCCAGGCTCAGGAGTGACAACAAAGGATGCTGGACAGCAGCCTAGAGCGTGGCCAGGAGTGTGACACAGAAGCTGTCTAGAGAGAGTCCTGCCCTGGCCTCAGAGCCTGGGAAGCTGGTGCGACAACCAGGGCCGGGGCCTGAATGAGGCTGTTACCCTGGAATCTGGACATGGCGCCCACAGCTGCAGCTGCCACCGCGCTGGAAAAGGCTCCATGAGGCACTCTGTGGTCCCTGGTTCAGTCCAGGGCAGGGCACCTGATTGGCTAAACACAGGTCATATGTCTAAGCTCTGCAGATGAGGGAGGCTGGGAAGCACATGTCTGGCCTTTTCAGCCTCCACGGTGAGAGAGGAGCAGCTCTCATTTCTCCTGAGACTCCGAGGGTGCAGTCTTCCCCACCCTTGGGAAAGGATTCTGAGGCTGGGCACCCAAAATAGGGCAAAGGTCATCCATCACCCCTACTTCCAGATTTGGTCCCATCCTATTAGCATCACTGATGGACTTCATAAAAAACATTGCTCTGGTGTCCTTTATTTTTATTTTTATTTTCACGTCAGAGGGATAGGTGACTAATTTCTGTGAAACCTAAGGAAGATAACAGCTCTGCTGGCCGGGTTTGGGTCGGATTTCATGGAGGCCCTGACTCTGGGCATTAAAGGATGTTGCCTCCCAAATTTTTGTAAGTGACACTAGATGTCCTGCAATTCATAAAATACAAATTCCTTTATTTTTTTTTAATGTATTGATTTGAGAGAGATAAATGTGTTGTTCCACTTATTGATGTATTCATTGGTTACTTCTTGTATGTGCCCTGATTGGGGATCCTTTCCACAACCTTGGCATATTGGGACAATGTAATAACCAACTGAGCTTCCCAGCCAGGGTTGCAAATTCTATTATTTTAAATTTTCTTTAAAAAAAAAAAAATCTTTATTGAGAGTATTACATGTCCCACCTTCCCTCCCCTCCCCCATTTACCTCTTCTAGTCCCTTCCCCCCACCCCCTGCCCCAGGCCTTCACCATATAAATTCTTTTAAAAGATACAAAACTGATTGTTGTTTTTATCATTTTGCATTTTGTGGATCAACAGATACTAAAATTACCATTGCCATCTGGAGTCTTTGCAATGTTTTGCTCTGAGAAGGAAGCCTTCACATTTGAATGTTGGAAACCCTGTGCATTGTCTAAGTGGAGAAATGGAGTCCCGGAGGTGAAATGACTTAGGCAAGGTCACACAGCTGGGTTGGTGGCCGGCTCTGAGCCTGGTGCCCCAGTCCTTGGTGTTCCCTCTTGTCATGCTGCCAGCAGCTGGCCCAGGAGCAGGCCTGGCCCTCCAGCCCACAGCCACCCCCTTCCTGACAGGAGACCCAAAGCTGCTTTGGAATACTGGCCTGTGGCCACTGCTGCTGCTTTATTAAGTCTTACGGTTTCGTGTGGGAAATCCCGGGTGGCTTTCTCTCCGCCTCAGGCTCCTCCCTGGAGAGAAGAAAAGAGCAAGCACACAGTAGCCCCCACACCGGTGCCGGGCTTTTCGTCTGGACTCCAGCCTCTGCTGGGCTCTACTCTGGCTCCTCCTGAGTGTGGCTAATTGCCTGCCTTAACCTTTGACGTGCTCCAGATCCTGATAAACAGATTCCCTGGTCCTGCAGTCACACCCTGGCTCCCAGCCATGAGGCTAGGTCAGATCCTACTATCTGCTGCACGCACTCTAACAATGAAACAGCCTGTCTCCTTGTCTGGCAGGCCAGATCTGGGCCCAGCCAACCCCGAGAAAGCTCCTGAAGCAGGCCTCAAACCCTGCCCACCCTGGCATCCTCAGCACCGACCATGGCCTAGCAAGCCCTTGTTGGAGAGATGAATGGCCTGCCCTGTTTGGTGCTGCCCACACCTAGTCATAACATACTAGAGCAAAGGGAGGAGGTGTTGAGAGGACAAACTGGGTAAAAGTTATTTTTCATCTATGCCACCTGGGGGTATTTATGTCTCATATTGACACTAGTTATTTAGATCTGAAACCGCAATGCCATAGACAAGATTTGGGCTGTGGCTTGCCCAAGTCAGAGCAGGGAAAACTGGTCTTAGGAATGCCAAGAGAACTTCAGGCAAAGTCAGCTTAACTAAACCAGGGAGAAAGACATCCACTGATTCATTCATTCATTCATTCATTCATTCAATAAATAAGTATTGAGTACCATATGTGTCCAGTTTTATGTTAGGCATCCAGAGATTCAATGGTGAATGAGACAGACACTCTGCCCTCAAGATGTTTAAAGTGAGGAAGGCAAAGCAGGGAACTGGTATTCACAATAGATTCTGAAGCCTGTGGAAATAATAATAGCTAATACTTACTAAGTGCTCACTGTATCCCAGACTCTGCATTAGGCTATTGACTATACATTGTTTCAAGTTACCCTCAAAGGAACCCATTAGTAAGCATTACTATTATTTCTATCTTACAGATGAGGAAATAGGGTGTAGATAGGTTGAGTGACTTGCCCAAGGTCACACACCTGAGATGAGTGGCATACCTACATTTTAGATTGAGATAGTTTTACTATAGGGCCGACATTTCCATTCCTCCACTCTTGCTCTGTCTCATCACAATAGACTATTGAATAGAGGAAAGCACAGGGTACGACAGTAGCACATAAAAATACACTGAACATGATAGGGCAGGGAAGACTCCCTTGAGGAGGTGACACATAAGCAGAGTCAAAAAAAAAAAATAGTGAGGAAAAGGCATTCCAGATTGACGGAACCACATGTACAGAGACTGGAAGCAAAAGGCCAGGGTGCGTTCATTACTGCTCAGTGAACACTGACGGTTTGCCAAGGACATCTAGAAGTGTTCAGAGACTGTAACTAGTGTCAACATCCCTGGCTCCTAGTGAATGGAGGGAAGACTGGAGAGAGAAGAGGCTAAAGGGTGTAGCAGGCACCAGTTCATGAAGGCCTTCAAAAGCCAGGCCAAAGGCTGACTTTTCGGTGGAGAGACGCTGAAAGGGAGTTTCACAATCAGACAGCACTTCAGAAAGCTCCGTTTTTAATGATACTTTGGAGGAGGACTAGAGTCAAGCAAGTCCGGAGGCCATTACGGTTGTCCAGTAGGGAGATGATGGTGGCCTGCAGAGAGGATTGGCAACGGCAAGAGAGAAAAGCAGCCTAGGTTTGGTCACATTGTTGCAGAGGAGGTCACCCTAAAATCGGAAGATTGGTGGAGACCAAGACACCTAGGTGAGCCTCCGTGGATCAAGGGTCAGCACTGGTCCAATGTCAGGCAAAAGGCCAAAATCTAACCAGGTAAGTGGATGCCAGAAGAAAAATCCAGCAAAAGCTGGTGGGGACTCAGCAACAGGACTAAGAGGCCAATGAAAGGACGTAAGCTCCTGGCAGGCTGGGTGAGGAAAGAGAATTTTCCACGGACAAGTAGAAATGGGGAGTCACGCCAAAATCAGTTTGGCTCAGTGGATAGAGCGTTGGTCTGTGGACTGAAGGGTCCCGGGTTCGATTCCGGTCAAGGGCTTGTACATTGGTTGCGGGCACATTCCCGGTAGGGGGTGTGCAGGAGGCAGCTGGTCGATGTTTCTCTCACATGGATGTTTCTAACTCGCTATCCCTCTCCCTTCCTATCCGTAAAAAAATCAATAAAAAATATATATTTTAAAAAAGAAAAGAAGGGAGTCACTGGGAAGCCAGCACCAGGAACCAGGGTCCCGAGGCAGCAAGACAGGATGCCCATCTGCAAGACAGAGACGCAGAGTTCCTTCTGAGCGCCCCTTTCTGTGCCTGTGGCCAGATGAGTCCTATTTAATCGGGTCTGGCTTCAAGATCGGCGGGACAGGGCCAAGTCGTGAAGGAAAAGAACAGCTTTGACCTCAGACAGATTGAAGTTTGGACCTCATCTGGAGTCATTTACTAGTTTACGACTCCAGGCAAGTTACTCAATCTCTCCGAGCCTGAGCTCACTCATCTACAACATGAGGATAACAATATCTACTCCAGGGTTATTGAGTGGGAATAACAGTACCGATTGCACAGGGTTACTGTGAGGATAAGGGGGTTAACATGTGAAAGGCCAGAGTAGGTGCTGTCAAGCCACCAACTAGTCCCCTTTATCAGAAGTCACTTACGTGCTAGGCCCTGGGCCGAGGGTTTCGGTGCCTTTACCTTCCCTAGGGGAGATATTGTGATTCCCATTTTGTGGGCCAGGACATAGGCTCAGAAAGATTAAGAAATCTGTCCAAAATCACATTGCCAGCAAATGTGCTTTTCTCCAAAGTCCACCAGTGTTTTCCTGAACTTTGGTCTGCATTCTCTGTACAGTTACAACTTTTTCTATATCAACTGATCACCTATACTCTTCTTTGCCTAATATTTTATCTAAATTAGTCTCCATTTTTACTTTAATTCATTTGCTTTTAAAAAGAGCTTCATTGACATCTTAATTCACATAGCATCCAATTCACCCATATAAAGCGAATTATTCAATGTTTTTTAGTACAGTCACAGAGTTGCGCAACCATTCCCACAATAAATTTTAGAACACTTTTGTAATAAACTTAGTTTTAAAGGAAACTTTTTATTGTTCCCATAAATGGAAAACTTATATTATTTACCATAAATGGCAGTCAAAACAAAAATTAAAAAAGCAGCAACACCTAGGCAGTGTTATTAAATGCTCTCTAGTTAGCACAGCCTGTGAGGTATCTGGGCTTGAGAATTTTCTCTTTGCCAAAAAGGGAGATTAAGTAAGTGTTAAAGAACTGTTAAAGACACACTAGTGCCTTAGCCAGTTTTGCTCAGTAGTTAGAGCATCATCCCTCCGGCCAAAGGGTTGCAGGTTCGATTCCTGGTCAAGAGCAGGTACACCGGTTGCAGGCTCCATCCCTGGCCCAGGTCAGGACTCGTGCAGGAGGCAAACAATCCATGTATCTCTCTCACACTGATGTTTCTCTCTCTCTCTCTCTCTCTCTCTCTCTCTCTCTCTCTCTCTCTCAAAATATCCTCTGGGGAGGAAGAAAAACAGCAACACATTAGCAGCAAACTGAGACCCTATTTTTAGCATAATCAGAAAAATAAAAAGAGAATTAAAAAGAAACTTACGTTACCTTTTCACTGTGCAATTTAATGCCACATCCTTGGACCACCCAGAACCATCCTGTGTGTGCCCCCCACACCTGCCTCCTTACGGTAAGGAAGGTGACTTGTCCAGCGCCACACAGCCAGGCAGTGGCGGAATGGGTCTGAAATCCAGGCTTCTAAACTTCTAATACTATGTTCTTTGCGCTATATATCACAGTCCTCTCTGCAGCCATTAATTTAACTTGGTCAGATGCCTAATGTGTGCGCTAGACAGCCCTGCTAAAATTTCACGAAGCCTATATTTATAGCTAGAAGGAACCTCAGAAATAATCTAATACAACTCATTTCATTTTACATGTGAGAAAACGGATGAATTTGTTCACCAAAGCATGTTTAGAATTGCCTGTCAGTCAGTTGACTAGAACATATAACCAATGACACAGCTACGAACAGGCCAGAATTAATATGATCCTCTCCGGTCCTGGGCTTAAATTAACAAAATTCCTGATATCTCAGAGCTGACCTGGCTTCAGTCTTCCTCTTTTTATTTTATTTTATTTGTGTGTGTGTGTGTGTGTGTGTGTGTGTGTGTATGTATATAAAAATCTTTATTGTTCAGATTATTACAGGTGTTCTCCCCCCCCCCATAGCTCTCCTCCATCTGATTCCTCACCCCACCCCATGCCCTTACCCACTGCCACTGTCTTAATCCATAGGTGTAAGATTTTTGTCCAAAGTCTTACTCTTTAATCTGATCTTTTGGTCTGTCACAACCTCTGATGAGTAGTTTTGAGATTCTTACTTTCCTTGCAAACTAACAGGTTAGCCTGCCACAGTTTTATGGATGCTGGCAGAGCGCACAAGGCTTCTGGGTCAGAAACAGAGGACTCTTTAGTCACAGCAATAGCAGGATAGACTTTTTCTTATGCTGGTTCCCTGATCCCCAATTCCCAAAGACGGCCAGTTGATACCTGAAAGCACATGAGACACATCACAAGAGAGGAATCCAACGCTTAGGGGACCAGATCTTAAATGACAGACAGCAAGCACGCCTGTACTTTGCTCTGAGAAAGACACTATCTTAGAAAGATAGTCAGGAGCAAAGGGCAGTCAGTGACTGCTCACAGGCATGCAGAAATATGACAGATCCATGGAGAACTATCTCGCAACAACTGTTAAGTACATATATGGCAAGTGAGTTACACCAGAAGGCAAGGGATGGGCAAGTGGAAACACAGGTTCACTAGTCCCGTCCTTTGCATATCAATTCTTATTGGTTTCAATTATGGAAAGAGTATGTGGAGGCTTGCTTCTGGATTTTGACATGTATCTCACTTTTTTGGATGCATGGAGCCCCCATGCACTGCCTTGACAGGATTTAGACAATTCAAATTATTCCTTTTGCATAGCTGTCAGCAACCTCCAGAAGCTCCACAGAAAGGAGAAGGGTATAGCCTTCCAAACGTTATTTTGCTTCCGGAGATAGTGCATGCCGGGGAAACCCATGCTGACCATACCTCAGTCATGTACACCCATGTCTTGCATCTTGTCCATCAATATCTGTAATAAATGTGACAAGGTTTGCCAGACACCAATCATGAAAATCCCTGACTAGGTTTAGTCTGTAATTTCAAACCAGGACTAATGAATGGGACACAAAGTCAGGCTTTACTTGTTAAATGAGCTCCGTCTCTGAAGGCAGCTAGTTTGTTATCTGTAACCAAGACCCAGAATTCAGGCCTCTAGCTGTCAGTTTTGGTCCTCTGTCTGGAGGAAGATGAATTCCGAGGCTAAAGAAGACCAATGCAGTCCTGTACAGGAGCTTATAGACATTGCCAGAGCCACGCCAGGACCTGGGATGTGGTCCACAGACAGATTCTGTGGCATTCTATATAGGTCATCAGCCTCTTTGGGAGTTAATCAATGGGCTGGCCTGAGGTACTTGGAGCCTAGAAGGTGAGTCAGTGACCACACCCTCCAACTAGGGGCAAAGGGCAAAAACTATGTCAGGAAACCAGGCAAAACTCAACACTACAGGGCAAAGGCCATTCAAGTGGAATAGCCTGGAGAGTAATTCTAAAAGGGCTGGGAAGCCACAGATGGTCCAGCTCATGTTGTAGGCTGCTCTAAGTATAAATATAATTTAGAGCTGGCGATCCAAAGTGGTCCTTCCATCTCATTACCTTCTGGAGAACTCTATTTGGAATTAGGAAGTAGAAGGAGATAAGGAAGGGGTCTTTTTCCCTACCCAAGCAATGCACAAACAGTTCCCGTGAAGAGCTTTATTTCACGAAGATCCCCAAAGAGCGATAGCTGCTTATGGACTCTCTATGCTGCTTCAGCGGATGGCCACTTGTTGTGATCCCAGACGGTGCCGCCCTCAGAAGAGGGCTTCCACTTCCCATAAGAAGTCATGAGGCCTAACGTCATCTCAGGAATGTCTAGGAACACAGTGACACCTCCCACATTAACGCTAAGTCTGCCCGGCCACTGGGTTAACTGGTGGAGTGTCAAAAGGTGGTGGATTCAATCCCCGGTCTCTCTCTCTCTTTCTTTTCAAACTTTCTCTCTCTACAAAAAAATAATAATGAAATTTAAAAAAATTTAAGTGGAGAATCTTTAAACAAAAACAACAACAACACAACAAACTAAGACTATGGTCCCAGGATGGATGTTTATTACTGATTGTGAAAAGACTTCCTCCCTGGTGCAGTGAGCTCAACCTTTGAGCTGTGCACACCAGTAAGTGTTCATCTGTCTCAAACAGGAAAAAGCAACCTATGTAAGGTGATTGAACTCCAGCCTGGATTCCAGGAATGCTGTGCAGAGCCCTGGGTTTGTATGTTTGTGTTTATTGTGTGTGTGGGGGGGAAGATTCATTTAGCTCGGCCAGTGTGGCTCAGTGGTTGTGCACCAGCCAATGAGCCAGGAGGTCACGGTTTGATTCCTGGTCAAGGCACATGCCCAGGTTGAGGGCTCAACCCCCAGTAGATGGCTTGCAGGAGGCAACTAATCAATTATTATCTCTCATTGATGCTTCTATCCATCTCTCCCTCCCCTTCCCCTCTCTGAAATCAATTAAAAACACACACACACACACACATAAAAAAAGATTCATTTATAAACACTGGGTGGTTGGACAGCCTTGCTGGGGAGCAGTGCTCACCAAAAAGCACAGAATCTCCACAGCAGCTTGTGTTTTCCTTTTGTTGACCTTTCCCACACTTGGCCTCTGCGTGGTGGCAGGCAAGCGCTACAATTAGCAATTCTGAGGATAAACTCCAAGAAGTGGTTTGTGAATTGGATGGAGTCCATTCCTAAGCCAGGTGACTGTATACAGATTGAACTTTCAAGGCACTGTCTCAGAGCTTCTAGCAGCCTGTCGCTCCGGGAACCTCCCCGTGAGCTGGCATCCTGGGACTTTGCCTGGCCCACCCAGCCAGACTTCCTGTTCAGCTGTAATCTGTAAACTGGGCCTTCTCCTACTCCACGTCATCCACGTATCTAATACACGATGTTCAGAAAAAGGCCACTGCATTCGTTTTCTATGGCTACTGTAACAAATCACCACAACATCGGGAGCTGGGAGGGGAAAAAAGCAGCTTTTTGTTTTATAGGCTAAAAATCAAGGTGTTGGTAGGACTGGGTTTCTTTCTGGAGTCTCAGTGACCCCTCCACACAGGCCAGCCAAGGAAGATCGTCACTGAGCACGTCTTTACATTTACGTACGTCTGATTGCCCACGTGCCATTCAAGCAGGGGCTACGGTAGACAGAATAACAGTCCTCCGCAAAATGTCCCTGTCCTAATCCCCAGAACCTGTGACTATATTAGGTTACACGATAAAGGGGAATTAAGGTTAAGATAGACTTAAGGTTGCTAATGAGCTGATCTGAAAATAGATTATCCTGGATTTTCAGGACGGACCAATGTAATCACAAAGATCCTTAAGAGTGGGAGAGGGAGGCAGAAGAAGCATCAGTCAGGGGGGAGACGTGACTTAGGGAAGAATGACCCAGAGAGAGACATAAGCCTTTGAAGTTGGAGAAAAGGGGTCATGAGCCAAGAAATGTGGGTGGGTGGCTTCTGGGAGCTGGGAAAAGCGAGGAAGTGGATTCTCAGGTTGCTAGGCGCGCTCTGGTTCTCATGCTCCGCGGCCTCGGAGCAGTCTGCCTCTGCGGTTTTCCTTTGGGTGTTGAGGCAGGCTCGCAGATCATTTCCCAGATGTCACTTTCCATCAGTTTCACATCCACCTTCCTGGACAAAGACTTCCCTCAGCTCCATGGCTTCCTGTACTGCAGTAAAAAAAGATGAAGCTTTGCAACCTGAGGTTCTGTGATCTACCCAACGTGCTAGTAGAAGCAGTATTTTTGAGGGGGGTGGTGGGGAAAGGAGAGGGAAGGGAGAGGAAGGAAAATTGGTGGAGCCCTAAATGATGTTTTTGAGCCACCTTTAAAAAGCTCCCTGTTTTCCACAACAAGGTACAATGAAGCTAATGTTTCTGTTATGAAAGCCCTCCACTGCAGTTTCAAATGTCTGGTGTGTTTTTTTGTTTGTTTGTTTGTTTTTTTAAAGCCACAGCAAAGGCTAACCCCGTTTTCTCTCCAGTTTTACTGGATCAGGAATTCTCACCCCCCCCCCCCCCCCCAACAACTGCTGCTTCACTACTTTGTTGCCGTTTGTCAGAAATAGAAAGATGGCTTTTTTGTTGTACTTCATAGGGGTGAGCACATTTATTTTGGGTCACGATAGCTTTCAGAATGACTCTCTTGCCTGAAGCGCCTCTTCTCAGGACTCCATCCCCCCCTCTGAGCTTTTTGGCCGGCGATGAAACACGGAATGTATCAGGCCCCAAAGAGATCCTCGGTGTTGAGTGTAAAGGAAGAGGTGGAAATCCGCAGGGAGGAAACCATTTTGCAGCCTCAATGTTTGCAGCCGCTGAACAGCCCCCCTGAAGTGTGTCGTAAATGGTAACCATCCCGCACGCTTCACACCCTGGAAGCGAGGACGGATGAGCGTGCAGACCTTTGGAGGAAATGCGGGGAGGGGACCCGTGTTTTTTTGTTTTTTTTTAAGTCCCGCTTAGCCATTATTTGGCAAAACCCCAGAGCAGGCTGCTCTCTGACACGACCTTCTAGCTAGGCAACACCACCAAACTGAAAAACTTTCTCTCCTTCCTCCCCCACCGCTTTGTTTGTGGCTTGGGTGTGTTTTCTCCTGGAACCTCGGCTCCCGGGGGGGCCCCTGCTGAACCCCAACACCACCTTCTTCCAGACCCGAGAACAGGCGGGGACTGCAACTCCTTCAGCGCAGACACCGCCGGGTGGGGGCGAGGGGTCCGCCCGCTCCTCCCCGGAGCCGGGGCGCGCAGCCGGGGAGAGGCCCCCGCGGCCCGGAGCGCGTGGGCGGCTGCAGGGCCCGGCGCGCCGCCGCGCGAGCAGCTGGGTCACCGCCGGGGCCGCGCCGCCCGCTCGGCGAGGAAGTGACGCCTGCGCCGCCCCGAGAGCAACAAAGTTTCATCCGCGGCCGCGCCGTCCGCGCCAGCGCCCTCCGAGCCGCCGGGACCGGCGCGCAGGTGAGCCGCGGGCTCGGCGCCCCTCCGCCGCCGGGGAGCGCGGGGACCGGCCGGGGGCGGCGGGGGCGGCGGGGGCGGGCGGGCGGGAGGCGGCGGCCCGGGTGCAGCCCGCGCTGCAGGCGGGGCGGGCGAGCTCGGCGGCCGGGGCTGGGCCCGGGCTGCGCCCTGGGGTCGCCGCTTTGCCGCGGGACCTCAAGCCGCCCTGGCGGTTGGCGGGCGCTCCGGGCGGTTGCGGATCGGACAGGAGCGGGTGCGGGGAAGGGACTCGGAGCGGCCTGCAGCTGGGGCCGGTCCTCCGCCCCGCGCCCTGCAGCCCAACAGGCGGGCGTCGCTGCACCCTCCCCCTCCAGCCCCCTCCCGTGTCCCCCCCTCCGCCGTGCTTTTCGGGGAAGCGTGCTGTTCCTCTTCTCGGCCCTCCGTGAGGTCGCAGGTGGGAAGTTCAAGGAACTTTCTCCCCACTTTTCTTTGCTCTGCCCTCCCAGGAGGAAGAGCAGAGCCACTGAAACGCTTGTGTGTTTGTGGGGGAAGCAACCTTCCGCATTTCCCAAAAGCAAAGCCAGCATTGCCCCAAATCCCACCCCTTCGCCTCCCACTCCACGTCCTGAGCCTGACAGCAATCACTGAGGCCTAACACGTTGCGATGCACCCGTAAAAACTGTCACACGCCCACGTACATATGTGAGCGGTTTCTATATAAAACGCCCAAACCCGCTTCCAGGGGGCTCGGCGGCAGGTCGCTCCTTTCTGGTTTCTGAAGCTGCTGGGGCTGCAGGAATGCGCTGGGGGACTGGGATGGCGGTTCCCTCTGGGGAGCCTCGTGGCACAGCGTGTGTGTGTGTGTGTGTGTGTGTGTGTGTGTAAGAGCAGTTGAGAAATTTGACATCCCTGCAGAGTATTGCGGGGCCGGGGCCTGGCGGGCCGCGTTGGTGTGTGCAGGAATGTGCGTCCGTGCGGTGCAGGCTCCGCACGCGGGACGGCTGGCTGGAGGTTGAATGGTGCCTTTCCTCGCAGCAGCTTCCTGCCGGCCTGCAATTATTACAGCGCGATTGCACAGTCAGGCATTGTTGGCGTGTATGTTTATACACAGGCTATTGTGCAAGAGTCGTCAGTGGCCGGGAACAAAACGCAGATTTGCATTGCAAATGTCCAGGACAGATCTGGGCAGGAGCTGCAGTCACCGAGTTCTTTTTGGTTTGTAACCTTAGCGAGGTGATTTATTTCCTGGCCTCTCCCTTCACCTTGGACAGTGTGCCAGCCGGCTCCGGAGGTGTCGTGGACCCGGGAGGGCAGGATCCCTCCACTCCCCGCCAACTTTGAGCAGCCTGAAAACTATCCCAGGAGCTGTGCTCCCTTATTTGTGTCTGTAGAAAAAAGTGGGATGACGTCAGCAGGAAAAGGAGACGGGAGATGGCTATCAAGCTCCCCGAACGGGAAAGCAGTTTGAATTAGCAGAATTGCATGACCGCTTGATTTGGGGCCTGGTTCCCAAAAGGACACGTCAGACACGTGTGACTGAGCTGGCTGGTGGACTAGACTTTGAGCTTGAAGTGTCAGCTGTGCAGAACCGTAGCTGGTGGATCCTAATTCCTTTATCGTGTTCCAGGCAAAGGGAAAAGGACTGGGGCTCTGACGCTCTGTGTCTGTGACAGTGTCTGGGGTGGGGGTGGAGGAGTCAGAGGAGTGACGCATGTATTTGTCTGCAGAGGAGCCGCAGACCCGCGGCTGGAGCAAGGCATGCGCAGGCCGGGGGAGTGGGTCCTTGCACCCACCAAGCTGCCTGCTGCAGGAAAGGAGCCAAGCCTGCAAGTGTGGACAGAAGGCAGCAGGTCCTCCTTAGCCTCAGAGGCGGCTTGCTGTAATAGAGGGCTTTAAAACAGTCATAAAGCATGTACAGTGCCCAGCCCTGTGTGGCTCATCGGTCGAGCGTGCACCCATGAACCGGGAGGTCGCTGGTTTGATTCCCAGTCCCGGCACATGCTGGGATGGTGGGCTCCATCCCCTGGAGGGGGGCATGCCTAAGGCAGCCGATGGATGTTTCTATCTTCTATCCTTCTCTCTTCACCTCTCTAAAAATCCATGAAAACATTTGTTTTTGAAAGCATGTACAGGTTGCATGCAGAGCCATTCACACTCCAAATCTCAGCCCACACTCTCTTCCTGTCCGAGGCGGGAGACTCTCGTGGGGCAGCACCCAGCCTTGCAGACGGTACTGTGTGGCGCAGTGGCATCACCCACTGGAGTGGCCGGTACCAATGGCCCCGGCACCTGCAGCTCCCCCATGCCTGGCTTTCTCCCCGACCAAGTCACTGAGTTTCACCGGGAAGGAACATGCTCTTTTTGCAGCCTCCTGCCAGCTGTGTGCCAGGAGCACAGTGACCTTTTGTCACACCAAAACATCAGGCGCAGTCCCTGGCAGGCCTTTGTGCTTCCAGAGACTTGAGGGGGGGGAAAAAAACACATGTGAAATGAGAACATTTCTGGGTACTCTGGGATGCGCAGACACAGTTCCACGAGGAAATGAGGTTAAAAGTGAAAACACCACCACCGGAGGACTTCCCATGGGTTGCACAACCCCCTGTTCTGGGTACATTTGGTTTTTTACTGAACTTGGCTGTCAAAGTCCTGGCTAGCTGTCTCACCTGCCCAGGGCAGCATTGACTAGGGGTGACTGGGGCCCAGCACTCGTTCTGAGGAACAGGGGGTGGGAGCTGGCCCTTCTGATCCCAAAAAAGACAGCTTTGAGTTGGCAAACGTTTGTGTTCACGTGGAATCTGCAGAGACTATAATAAAAAGGAGGTGGGGCAGGAGGGAGACCTCTTGCAAAGGCCAGAGAAAGAAGGAAGCAGACTCCCCGGAGTTAGGGAGCCATGGGAAGGAGTCGCCTGCCCAATAGCTTCAGGCTCAGCCTGGCCCGGTTTTGTGCATAACTCCGGCCCTGCCCCTCGCTTGCTCAGCTTTGCTTCTGCATTCACAGAGCGCGCCCTGCAGAGGTTTAAGACGGGAAACATAATCCTGACTTCCTCTCCCACCTTACCTAAACACTGATTGATGGCCTGAAGTTGCTCCCCAGTTTGTGGCCCCTGAGCAGCCCTATCGGCTGCCTCGCTATGCCCAATTTGGAACGACACTGGGAAAGCTCCGAATCAAAAACTTAACATGTTTTTAAAAAACAATTTTATTGTTTTAAGCGGAAATACTGTCGGAGGTCATTAGGGGGCTCAGCAACTCTAGCAAAACAAAACAAAACAAAAAAAAAAACAACACACACAACAACACCCCAAGATGCCCCTGAGAGAGGCAGGTGGAGAACCCCTGCAATGGAGGTCTTAGAACGGAGGCCTCTTACTTATGTATATTTCTGTTCCTCTGCCTCCTCCCAGCCGGTTCACTCCTTACGCCACAACGCAGTGTTTTGACATCACGATTAACCTCCAAAACAGGAGGCAGGACACCCCCAGCCAAAAGAGGGCATTCTGGATTCTGAAGACAGTGCTGCCGTTTTCCAGGCGCCTGGCCGTTCTGTCCTGTGAATGTGTTTCCTTCTTTAAAACGGCCCTCCTTCCTTTTTGGTTCTCCCTGAAGCATCTCTTTGTGAGACCCTCAAACCTTTTTTTTTTTTTTCCCCTCGTCTACATGACACAGGGCACTGCTTTACGACTTTTCTGTCTCAAGTGCCACTTGAAACACACACAGGGCTTTGACTAAGCCCGGGATAAAGGGCCCCTCTGTCACCTTCACTTAAAATGCCTGCTTGCAGGAGTCACCCTCCTGCTCAGCAACCCTCAGTGGCTCCCCACGGTCTGCACGGTAAGGTTCAAACTTCTAGGCTGGCCGGCAGGGCCTTCTGCCCAGGGGTCTGGCCTTCGCCGCTCTGACCCAGTGACCCACTCTGTGTGTTTGTCCGAACTGCTGGTGGCAGCATTCCTGCCTGCCTCCCAGGCCTCCCTGGAATCCTGGAATGTCTCTTCTTTCATCCCTTCCGCTTGGCTGGGTCTCGCTCTCTCCTTTCAGTCCTCCCTCCTGTTCATGTTCACCTTCCTGAGAACTCCCCCGTCCCGCGCTGTGGGCCTCCCCCAGGGATTCCAGTAACATCTGTGGGGGCCCCCATCTGAAGAAAATCCAAGGATTTTTCAGCTTCTCTTGTGGGCCACGGTTCCAATCATATTCCGTATTCAGCTTGTTCATGTGCCTTTGGGTGGATCAAGTGATCATACTGAAAGGCCCTGTTTATATGTCTCTGTGCCCCAGGGCCTGATGCTCCTCCACTCACAGCAAGTCCCCGTAGATGATGACAATAGTGATACAGACGGCGATAGTGTCTGCCTGTGCAGAGGCGTGCACAGCCAAGCCACACACTGAGGAGCATGGTTCCCAGTTTTTATTCTAAGCGTTTTCTCAGCGCTGCCTCCTCCTCTCTGTTAGTCTCTCTCTGGCGCCTCCTGGCTTTGCACCTCATAGTCTGCTCCATCTCCAGCACCCCTTACTTCGGGGTGCCAGACAGGGTCTGTCCAGCCTCCGAATTGGCTCCTCCTTGTGGTGATTTAGGCCTGTCCTATGCCCCACGCTGTCCTGTGCCTGAGCACCGGCTCTCAGGGACGAGCATGTGTGGCCTGGGTTGACCTGGGAACCAGACGGATAGAAGGAGTCAGGGACAGCTCTCAGGTAGGACTTGTGAGCAAGGCAAAGAGAAGAGGGCTCTTTGGCCCCTTGAGTGTGGCTCTTCCACAAAATACCATGGCCTAGGCGACTCTATTTTGGTTTTTTTTTTTTTAATATTTTTTAAATACGGGACTCTGATGTCTGTGTTTTTCACTTAATGCGTGTTGGAGATTGCTTTATGTCAATGCATAGAGAGCCGCCTCACTTTTTCCAATGGCTAAATCATTCTCCACCGTATGAAAACACCAGGACTTATTTAACTAGTCTCCTCCCGAAGAGCATTTGTGTTGTTGTTTTTTTCCCCAGTCTTTTGCTCATACACCCAAATGTTGCAGGCAATATGTTGAATTCTCTTTTAATGGAAAATTCTTGATGAACTGGGATTTGCAGAGAAAACTATTTTTGAAAAGTTATGCATAAACTGCGTTTAATAAACAATATTTTCTAGAACCTGCTGTTTCAGTAGATAAGCAGTTTTTAGAACTGAGCAGGACCTTTGGGACTGCTTTCATGCAGCCCCTGCTTTACGGTAACTGCAGTAACGGCGTCTCAGAGAATCGTGAAGTTAAGGATTTAAATGGCTCCAGGGGTAACTCCCTCATTTTGAACGAAGGCTCAGAGAAGGTAAGTGACTTCTCTGAGGCCACACAGCTGTTGAATGGAGGAGTCAGGGCACGAACTCCACATTCCATTCCCCTGTTGCCATCTGCACGGATCACTTAGGCCAGCGGCCGGCAAACTCATTAGTCAGCAGAGCCAAATATCAGTGTGTAGCAGATACTTTGCTCTGAGGCCTAGTCCTCCATGCCTGCTCTCCTCTCCCCTTCCGTCCCCAGCCTTCCACCCCCAGTCTCCCTGCTGCAGGCTGTTGCAGGAGGCCAACACGGAATCTTCTGTATGAATCTGGATCCACTTCTGTGGCCTCCCGATAGCCTGTGCCCTGGGACAACGTAGGAGCCAACAGCCGCCCCCCTTACACTTGCACTCCAGGTGCTCAGAGGCTCAGGACTTCCTCCGCCGTCTCCGAGGAGGCTGTTTCGAACTATCCAGCGGGCTTTTAGGATCCGGCCTCCCCAGTCACGGAGAAAAAGAAAACCAGCCTCAGCCGTAGCAGTGACAACCCTGCCCGCCGTGGTTTCCGGGGTCCTTTCGCCCACGCCCTCCAGTCTTTCACTCGTGTATGCCACATGCGTTTATTGAATCCCTGCCTCGTGCTTTATTTAGCCCTGTGCTAGGTACTGAGGATACAGAGAAAAGCAGGTTCAGCCTCCTCCTCCAGGGTGCTCCTGGTCTGCGAGGGAGGCAGCGCGCTCATGCACAAAAGCCGATGTCACTGGGAGCACGTGCAGGCGTCTGCTGGGCTCAGGGGAGAGAACTGGTCGCTTCTGCCAGGCTAGAGGGCTGAGGAATAGCAGGGAAGGCCTAGGGTGGCCCCAGTGCCCTGCGTGGCACCTGGGCTTCATGAATGCTGGGGAATTAATGAATGAGAGGCTGCCTGGACGCGCTGATGATTGAGCTGAATCCTGAGGAACGCGGCGTCCACCAGGTGGCAAAGAGAGTCGGCCCTGGGAGCAGCTCAGGTAAGGCCTTGGGAAGCCCAGTGGTGTGGCCGTTCGCTTTGGGAAGCCCAGGCAGTGGTGTGGCCGAGCGCTGGTGGGGAGGGGTGCCGAGAGGGGGCAGGCCGGGGCCAGTCATGGCTAGCCATCCGTGTCTGCCAAGAGGATTGGACCTTACCTCTCAGTGGGGAGTGGAGAAGCCCCTGGGGACTGACGGTGTGTGTGTGTGTGTGTGTGTGTGTGTGTGTGTGTGTGTGTGTCTGCACGCGGGCAGCAGCAGCAGCAGCAGCAGCAGCAGAGAAAGAGGAGGAATCGGCAGGGAGGGAGGAAGAACACCAGGAGAGAACACCAGTGGTGCCATAGAAGCCGAAGGAGGAGGGACTTTTGCATTTTATGAAAACAGAAACCATGATTTTGTGCATCTAGTACAACATGTCACCCAGAAAGTTCTCCATAAGTACTTAATAAGTGGAACTAAAATTCATCAACTGTTGGTCATTGAGGAATGTTAAGGAGGAGGGCTGGAAACAAGGATTGGTTTGGGAATTAGGAAGTTACTGGGGCTTCTGCCCCGAGGGCCTCTCATTGGGTCTAACCTCCCTGTGAAACAGGCGGTGCAGTGTTACCTGCCCCAGCGCTGAGCTGACATGTGCGAGTTCTAGAACCCAGGTTTTCTGATGCCAGTTCAGTTTCCCTGAGCTGGTGGGGAAACGGGTGAGGCCAAGGGAGCAGAAATAATACCTTTCATTTCTGATATCAGCGCCCCAACCAGCAACAGGTAATGGCAGCATTTATGGTATTTGTTCATATGTGTGATTATTATGTGGCTGTGATCCTCTCAGATGTGTGGGTATTTAATTTTATTTTTTATCTTAATTGATTTCATAGAGGAAGGGAGAGGGAAAGAGAGATAGAAATGTCAGCCACGAGAGGGAATCATTGATTGGCTGCCTCTTGCATGTGCCCTTAGCTGGAGTCGAACCTGGGACCCCTCTGTCCATAGGCTGACGCTCTATCCACTGAGCTGAACCAGCCAGGGCTGGGTATTTTATTTATTTATTTTTAAAAATTTGTTGATTTTTTACAGAGAGGAGGAGATAGAGAGCTAGAAACGTCGATGAGAGAGAAACATCGATCAGCTGCCTCCTGCACACCCCCCACTGGGGATGTGCCCGCAACCAATGTACACACCCCCGACCAGAATCGAACCCGGGACCCCCCAGTCCGCAGACCGACACTCTACCACTGAGCCAAACCGGTTTCAGCAGGGCTGGGTATTTAGGTTAGACTCTTTTCACAGAGGAAAAGATAGACTTCAGCAGATGTGTTGTCTGGGGTGCCTGAGGAGCCAGTGTGCAGGTTGAAGGATGTGTTGGGGAAGTCCGGGTCTTAGCAGAAGCTGACTCTTGCCAAAATAAGGAGAAAAGAAGGTATTGGAAGGATGTCTGGTGGCTGATGAAATGTCCTGCAAGATTGGAGAACAAGGCTCAAAAGTCGATGAGGACCTGTGGGAAGTTGGGTGGCTGGAACTGGCCTGGCATTGCTGCTGCCAACTGACCCGGATGCTGCCACCCCCTTCGGCATGAGTGCTGAGCTTGTCTTGCTCTTTGGTGCCACTCACTCTAGAGGCAGAGCCCAGGCTGAGCATCCGGTTGTCAGTTTAGCCCATGTCCATGCTCTCACTGACCTGGAGACTGGAGGTGACAGTGTTCCCAGCGGCAGGTGGGACTCTGCTTCCCACCAGGACTCAATGCAGGTGCCGCGAACCTAAACACAGGTGCCGGATGGACACGTGTCCACTGTAGAAGCCTGACCCCATTCTCGTCCTGAGATTGGGACGTAGGGCAGTGCTGGCCATGGGCGGGGGAGGTGGGGCATTTCCCTCAGCCACTGAAAATGTCCACGTCTTGATCTTAATCGTTTTGGACGTGTTTCTGAATCCTTTAGCTTCCAGCTAAACTTCAGGATTCTTACATGCTCTGGAGAGCTGAGCATTTCATTAGCAACTAGAGGCCCGATGCACGAAATTCGTGCAAGAGTAGGCCTTCCTTCCCCTTCCCTACCCCTTCCCACCTCCCCCCTCCCTCTGCTGCCGGCACCGGCTTCCCTCTGGCACCCAGATCCTGGCTTCCCTCGAAGCCCCGGCTTCGTCCAGAAAGGCGGCTGGTCTCATTCGGGCTTGGGCTTGGGCCTAAGCTTAAGCCTAGTTAAGCCTAAGCCTAAGCCTAAGCCTAAGCCTAGTTAAGCCTAAGCCTAGTTAAGCCTAAGCCTAAGCCTAGTTAAGCCTAGCCTAGTTAAGCCTAAGCCTAAGCCTAGTTAAGCCTAGCCTAGTTAAGCCTAGCCTAGCTAAGCCTAGCCTAGCTAAGCCTGGCCTAGTTAAGCCAGGCCTAGCTAAGCCAGGCCTAGCTAAGCCTGGCCTAGCTAAGCCTGGCCTAGTTAAGCCTGGCCTAGCTAAGCCTGGCCTAGCTAAGCCTGGCCTAGCTAAGCCTGGCCTAGTTAAGCCAAGCCTAGCTAAGCCTGGCCTAGCTAAGCCTGGCCTAGTTAAGCCAGGCCTAGCTAAGCCAGGCCTAGCTAAGCCTGGCCTAGCTAAGCCTGGCCTAGCTAAGCCTGGCCTAGCTAAGCCTGGCCTAGCTAAGCCAGGCCTAGCTAAGCCTGGCCTAGTTAAGCCTAGCCTAGTTAAGCCTAGCCTAGCTAAGCCAAGCCTAGTTAAGCCTGGCCTAGTTAAGCCTAGCCTAGCTAAGCCTAGCCTAGCCAAGCCAAGCCTAGCCAAGCCTAGCCTAGCTAAGCCTAGCCTAGCCAAGCCAAGCCTAGCTAAGCCTAGCCTAGCTAAGCCTAGCCTAGTTAAGCCTAGCCTAGTTAAGCCTAGCCTAGTTAAGCCTAGCCTAGTTAAGCCTAGCCTAGCTAAGCCAAGCCTAGTTAAGCCTAAGCCTAGCTAAGCCTAAACCTAAGCCTAGTTAAGCCTAAGCCTAAGCCTAGTTAAACCTAAGCCTAGCTTAGCCTAAACCTAAGCCTAGTTAAGCCTAAGCCTAGTTAAGCCTAAGCCTAGTTAAGCCTAAGCCTAAACCTAGTTAAGCCTAAGCATAGTTAAGCCTAAGCCTAAGCTTAGTTAAGCCTAAGCCTAAGACTAGTTAAGCCTAAGCCTAGTTAAGCCTAAGCCTAAGACTAGTTAAGCCTAAGCTTAGTTAAGCCTAAGCCTAGTTAAGCCTAAGCCTAAGCCTAGTTAAGCTAAGCCTAAGCCTAGTTAAGCCTAAGCCTAGTTAAGCCTAAGCCTGGTTAAGCCTAAGCCTAAGCCTAGTTAAGCCTAAGCCTAGTTAGGCCTAAGCCTAGTTAAGCCTAAGCCCTCCTGCCCTTTTCCTCCTGCCAGAAGCTGATACTTATCTCTTCAGAGTCCTCGGGGTGAGGGGGACCCAGGTCCCCGAAGTTCCTTCCCACCCTCACCAGGGTTTCCTTGTTGGTGCTCCACCAGGACGTGCAAAGACAGGCCATCGCGCAGACGACCAGCTCTAGATATACTCTGAAATCCACTTT
Source organism: Pipistrellus kuhlii (assembly GCF_014108245.1). Lineage (NCBI taxonomy): Eukaryota > Metazoa > Chordata > Mammalia > Chiroptera > Vespertilionidae > Pipistrellus > Pipistrellus kuhlii. Next base: position 12,670,094 of record NW_023425404.1, read on the forward strand.
ATGGATGTCCACCTGACCCAGGCCAGGCCCTGGGCCTGCCACTGCTCCCTCACGTCCTCTCAGGCTGCCATGGGACACCTGCCTGCGCCAGGCAGGAGACAGGCACACCTGCAGCTGGTGCCAGCGTCCTTCAGGGAGGAAGTTCAACCGCAGAAACGCTAAGGCTGGGGCTCAGGAAGGCAGCAGGAGGCAGGTGGCTTCTGGCAGGAGGAAAGGGCAGGAGGGCATCCGGGCAGAGCACAGAATGCACACAGCACCGAGCCGCTTTCTCCTCAGCCCACCGAGGAGCAGCGCGGACACACGGGCGAGTGGCAGGAGAGAAGCTGGAAAGGTGCGCGGGGCCCCCACAGGCCCCACGCTGAGGGACGTGAGGTTTCTCTTGCAGGACTTGGGCAGTTGTCAAAGGTTTTTAACAGTGACGTGGTCAAAGCTGCATCTGAGTAAAGGAACTCGGGTGCTGTACGCTGGCTTTGCACAGAGAAGGAACTAGAGAAGACGAATCGGCAGGTCGTGAGAGGAGAGCCTGGAGCTCTTTAAAACAGAGGCCCTGTTCGGTCTGGTGATGGTGGGGACAGGCTGTGGCTCTTGTGGAGGGGGAAGAGGAAGAGGTGGCTGCAGGCTGCAGGCTGCAGGCTGCAGCGGGAGCCCGAGCGGGGCCTCGGGCCTCGGGCCTCGGGCCTCGGTTTGTCTGTGAGATGAGAAGCATAGCTGTCTGTGGTCCTTTCCTGCATGAAGGTCCACAGGCCAGTGACTGGAGCCAGGCAGGTGGTGTGTTCGGTGCATCACAGAGGGACCTCTGGAACAGCTCTCCGGGGTCTGCATGCCGCTTAGAGAGTGCTGTGCCGTAGTCTTTCCCACCGGGCTTTCTTTCTTAAAATGGAATCACCGTGAGGGCTGAGGCCAGGCGTGCCTGGGCCTACTGGACAAGTGTATGGCTTATGTCATCTGCAAAGCATGTTCCCGGACCCTGAAAGCACAGATCTCTTTAGACATCTGAAGTGTGTCTTTGTTCTGGGCCCCTGGAGGTCAGCTCGGGGAAGCCGGGGGTGGGGTAGGGGTGATGTCCAGGGAGGTGTTGGTTTGTTTTTGGGAGGGACAGAATGTGTGGCCTTTGTTTCTGCCTCCATAGAGCCTGCCCCTACCCACCCCAGCCCGCCGCCCTCCTACCCCCATCTCTCTGCCCCCCGTTGTTATCCCTCCACAGCAAATCAGCTGAGCTTCCTCCAATGTCTACCCAATCGTGGGGTGTGCACGCCAGATGCCCAGCCCCACTGGGGAGTTGGGAAAAGTGGATTTTAGAGTAGATCTTGACTGACAGGATTGGGAGGTGTGATCAGGAAAACTACTCTGGAAAATAGATAGTCCAGGTAATCCACACAAAACAATATGTGTAGAACGTGAGACTATAAGAATGCTAATTTCCTTTTACCTATCAGTATTACTCTTAGGAGTTTAAGGGAATAATTCTAAACAGGAAGGGAACTATATGCACAAAGATTTAGAGCAACATAGCTTAACATAGCAAAAGCCTACATGTTCCACATGGCATATAATGCCATGTGGAATCAAGACACAGTGAATATTGTGCCACCGTTAAATTAATGTGAAAATTATATCAACTCATGGGGAGATGCGGGTTCATTTTGGTGGAAAGATGGCTTCTGTTTTAGCAGGCAAAGTTGCACATACATTTGATGCGTGCCTACAAACTGATTACATTGGCTGTAATATACGTTGGCACAAAGTAAGTCCTGGGTTTTGGTGGGTCGGTCATGAATGGAGTATTTGTGTGTTTGAAAGTGCCTTAGAAATATATATATAGAGTCTATATACTTAGAAAAAAAAGAAAAAAGGAAAGACCTTACCATATCAAAGACTTTGGATCGGGGTGGGAAGGAGGCCAGGGGAGAAACTCCAAGCCTCTCCTCTGTTACCACGAAGACAGAACTGCTGTGTCTGAACCATCTGCACTGCAGGGCTGGAGAGCTCAGATTGGCTAACGTGGATCGTTTTAATAACGAGATCAGACCTCACAGGCCCGCTCACTGTGTAACCGGGGGGCTTCCCACGTGGACCCCGCCTGGCGCAGGCGACTTCCAACGGGCTTCGAGGCCCCTGACAGTGGCTCCCCACCCGCGTTTCCAGGGAGCCAGTGCAGCGGGCATGTGTGCATTGAGGCGCGTCTGTGAGCCGCCCCTCACCTGGAGGCTGCCTGGCCCTGCAGGCCCGGCCACAGGGAGGCGGCCACGGGGGGGAGGCGACGATTCTCTCCTCTCTGCAGCTCAAACAGGCTGCCTGGAGGGTGCGCTTTGCAAACTGACTCCGACAGCCCGGCCTAACCCAGAGGGATTCCTGGTCAGTTACCGTCTGGGGTGTTTCCAGTGTGGCTCACATTTACTGCGGTATTGACATTTAGAGGTGCCCTTTGTGCTAGCCTCATGAGCCCCCCATATTCATCCAGGCTAGCTTAGGCTTAGCTGGGAGGGCCCTCGGCGGCCTGCCTCCCAGCTTGCCGTGGGCTCTGCCGGGACTTGCCAAGGGCAGGTATGGCCTTGTGACTGAGCAGCTGATCCTCTTCTGACCACATTTTCCCATCTCCGGCATTTCAGAGCCGCGGGATGCCCGGGGAACAGCCTTCTCGCCCACCACGCCCCCTTGGCTTTGCCCGTCCGTGTGTGCAGCCGTTTCTCCTCAGAAGGGAACTTTCCTGACAAGTGGAAGGTCTCTTGGGAGGGCCCGTGACCAGACCTTCCCTGTGAGCAGCACAGGTGATGGAGCCTCCTTAGTGCTTGTTTGGAGACACAGGAACGAGAGGGCTGGGCAGGCCTGGCCGGGCAGGTTGAAGCCTGCACAACAGAAGCCACTGCAGCAGAGCACATGCGGGGAGATGGCCAGGCCCTGCTGGTGCCTGGCTTTTTCAAGCGTACATCTCCCAAGGCCATATTGCAGGACTGTCAGAGATTTGAAGGTTTTTGTTTTTGTTTGTTTGTTTTGTTTTTGTTCCAAGATCAGACTGAAATAGGGCTTTCTGGGTGGAGGTTTGCCAGGATCAGAGAGAAATTGGAAAGCGTGTGGGTTCAGGGCACGCCTGGATACTTCACAAGGGCTATGCAGGCCAGTTTCACGTTTTCCATGACACGCCTGCAGTGTTACGTGTTTTGGAGGCAAGGGCGGGGACGTATGTCCATGTGCTTCTCTGGAATCTCGTGTCCATTCCTAGACCTACTCCACCGAGATCACTGCTGATGGCGTAGTCACTGTCACAGAATCTAAGCAACAAGCTGTCTTCCTGAGCCCAGAAGCCAGCAGTGACTGCTCGTCTCAGTTCCCTAATTTAGAGACCACGTGCTTGCCCCAGGGTTGTCAGCAGCTCAGTCTCTTGAAGCTTGAAACACATTTCCATAGAAACTGTGCCATAAATGGTGGCTGGGTGCCTCGGCTGGCCCACGGCGAGCCCTGGGGTCACCTCCAAGGTTGCTGAAGTGGGTATTAGTAAAATTGAGAGCGCAAATACGGCAGTTAGCGTCAGCACCCAGGACGTTGGAGGTTAAGGGGTGGTGTTAATGTGTGTAACTTTGGTTTCTTTGATGAGAGGTGCTCTCCTGGTAAGGGAAGTTCTGGGGCCCTTGAGGGGCCCCTCTCCCCTCCCCCACAGTTGTAACCCCTCCTCTCCCTGTCCCCTGAGACCTGGGTTGAGGTATTTTTATGATTAATAAATCCTATTCAATGGCCCTTACTTCATCATCATCATCATCATTATTGTTATTTAAACCATCTTGACCAACTTAACAGAATAAACATTCTATCTTAGCAATTTACATTGTTCAGAATTCTCTTCTGATGGCTGCTAATATGTCTGTGGAAGTTTGTTTTTTAATATTTTTATTATTGATTTGAGAGCAGAAGGGAAAGAGAGAGAGAGAAAGAGAGAGAGAGATCAATGATGAGAGAATCATTGATCGGTTGCCTCCTGCATGCCCTACACTAAGGATCCAGCCTGCGACCCAGGCATGCGCCCTGACCGGCCGTGGGCATGACCTGGTTCCTAGGTGGACACTCAACCAGTGAGCCCTGCCACCCAGGCTGCCGGTGGAAGTTTTGACATAGTTTCTGAGTTTACCTCTGTCATGTCTTTGTGCCGGCTTTGTCACCGAACACGTCATCAAGTGGTTTCATCAGAATGTGGCCATGTGTCAGTCCCCTTTCTAAAAATTTAATTCTGTTACCAGGCGATGCCATCATCGGAATGGATTTTGACATGTGCTGTGAGCATCGTTTGTGAAAATTCTCTCTGGAAAATAATTTTAGTTTATTTCCATGGGATCTGGTCCCCTGATCGTGATTACCTGGGCAAGGTGTTAACCTCTCGTGGGGCCATGCCAGGTCACATTCCAGAAGGACTCGTGTGCGTTTACGATGGCCCAGCGATGTGTGTGCAGCTGTTTACCGATGGCCTTGCCAGCAGCAGCTTTCTGGTTTGTTTATTTTCTTATTTTCCACCGACACTGGCCATAATGGTGTTCCAATTTGCATTTCTTAAAGTGCTGCTGACGCCTTACATTTTTCCTCCTGATGACTTACGGGCTGTGTTTCCTCGTGTGTCACACCGTGCTCACCTCCTGTCACCGAGAAGCCTCCCACTGCCACGTCCTGCCTTCCTCACTGCCCCTTCCCCGGGCAGGGCCTGCCCTCCCCTGGGCTAACTCATCTGCACGCCTGCCTGGTGTCCAAGGTCAGCCACGCGAGCCCTCATCCCTCTCCCGGCTGCAACGCTCCGAGGGTGGGAGGGACAGACACGGGGGAGCTCTGTGGCCAAGACTGAAATGGGGGTCGATTCAAGGCATGGCCTTTTGCGAGTGGTTCCAAAATAGGTTCACCAGGTGACCTCCTTGGAGAGATTGTGGGAAGAGCCACAGGCCATGGTCACCCACGCAGAGGCCTGCAGGGAACAGGGGCAATCTCAATGACAGGCCGGCCGTGGGCATGAAAACAGCGCATGTGAGATGACAAACAACAGCGACAGGTGTGACCTTGGAAGGGGTGGGATCCGGGAGGAAACTAGGATGCGTGAGTCCCATTGGAGTGCTACTCCTATTGAAGTGCTTTTACCTTCATAATGCTACTCCCCCGGCAGTGCTACTCCCCTCACACTGCTCCTCGGCTCCGCCTCCCAGAAGGTGGCTCTGTGTTGGCAGTGCTACCGTATTTTTTCATGACAAACCAGAAACTCTGCTTTTTTAGCTTAAACCTCCTGATTTAAAAAAAAAAAAAATGACAGTAAGTTTAAGTCAATTAAAACAAAACACTTTATCTAGGTTGGGTAACATATATGTGGAGGTGAGACTGGTGTGTGAGCCTCCAATAGGTGACCACTCCTTATTTGACTTCCTTCCCTGGAGGGCACAGCCCAGGAAGGACCCTCCCGTAGCAGGGAGAGGGATGGAGGAAGTCCAGCAGGCACATTCCAGCGGAGTGAGCTGGGAGAGGTGTTGAAACGTCTGGAACCTTAGCCTCCTTATCTATGAAATGGGGATAATGGCTTCCTCTCAGGGTGCTGGGTGGGTCCCGTGGGCTGGCACCATGCCAGGCATTCAGTAGCTGCTCAGTAAATGTGTTGATAGGTCCTGTGCGAGGCCATCGGAAAAATTAGAAGAAGAACCAGGCTTAGGCTTAGAACGTGACTCTTCAGACGGCCGGTTCGGAGCTTGTCCCGTCTCACACTGGCCTGCTTTCATGAGGTGTCCGGACACAGCCCTCCTTCTGATCCCGGGAAATCGCGGGTCATTTATGGGAGGTGGATTGTGCAATAGTCCTGAGCTCCAGTAATAGGGCTCTCTCAGCTCTGTGGACTTGGACCTGCAGGCCCAGCACCCAGGAGATCAAGCTTCAAGGTGGCAGCAGCAGCAGCAGCAGCAGCAGCAGCAGCAGAAACAGTAGTAAAAATACCACACAGCATTGAACCTAAGAAGCCAGTGATTATAAGTTGCACCTTGATTTTATGTACAACCATGAAAGAGGCAATGCTGCTTATTAAACCATGCCATGCTATCAATGGTAAGGTGCCTCCTGATTTCAGAGATGTTAAAATGGGGGGAGGTGTAAAATGGAAGAAATAGACTAGTCATAAAAATAGTATGTTAAATTGTACGGCTTACCTTAAACTGTCACATCTATTATTGTAGGCGTGCATTTATCAGCAGGCATTTGCTGAGCGCCCACCGTGTGCAGGCACTGGGTAGGCACTGGGGACACAAGGTCTCTAAGACCTCTGTGCTCTTCAGAGACTCCGATCCTAGTGGCACCGCAAGAGGCTGTGGGAAAGTGTGCAGGGGATGGAGTAAAAGTAACAGGAGGCCATGGGAGCTCAGGGGAGGCATGGCTTTCTGATCCTTAGGGACAGAGACTGAGACAGTGTGGGGTGCCTGGGGCTGATTTAAGAAGTGCTGTCAGGAGGAAGGGGGTGAGGGTAGCAGACTAGGACTGGGTGAGAAGTTAAACGAGGAAGGATATGCTGCTGCAGCTGGACCCCACAGGGAGCCCTGGAACATGGATTCCACCTTGAAGCAAGAGGGCTAAAGTTTTGGACTTATCCCCTTCTTCCTCAGCACCCTCCTCTCCCCCAGTCAATCTATGGCTGCAGGGTTCTCCCCCAGCAAACGCTGTCTTTGAGAACGGGGCAGCTGGGAGCCCGTAGCAGCTGGAGGGTGGTGCAGCAGTCTGATAAACGTGGACGGGTTCCAGCAGTCCACACTCCAGTGCCCTGCCTCTGCGCGGAGGCACCAAGCAAGGCTTCCCGGAAAAGCTGCCATTCCGCTCCCGCCTCGTGGGAGACCAGGGTGTGTGTGTGGCTTGTGGGTGAAGGTGGCGGTGGGAGGAGCATGCATGAGCATGCGGACATCGTGGGGAACTTCAGGGTGTTTGGCTGAGTGGGCCTGAGGCTGGGAAGTGGGGCAGAGCAGGATCGTGCCGGAAGTGTAAATGCCAAACAGACCGGCTACCACTGTCAGCTTTTCTCCAGTAGGTGAGGGCCGTGTGGATGGTAAGTGTGCAAGGCTAGACGCAAGGAGAACAGTTAGGAGATGAGACAGAATGATAGCCAGCACTTACAAAAGACTTACCATGTGCCACCTACTGTTTTAAGCTCTTACCGTTCCGTTTGCAGATGAGAAAACCAAGTGGTTAAGTACTTTGTTCAAGGTCACCCACCTGGTGTGAGCCGAGGTTTGGACTCAGGCCTCAGCTTGTGCTTTTAATCTGCACACTCCCTTGAATGTGAATTTTGGATCCTAGTACATGATGCATCAGTATTTGTTTTCATTAAAGAAAATAATGCTTGCCCTGGCCAGGTAGCTCTGAACACACCAAAGTGGCAGGTTCAATACCCTGTCAGGGCACATATGAGAATCAGCCAACTAAATACATAAACAACAGATTGATGTCTCTCTCTCTCTCCAAATCAATTTTTCAAACTCTTTAAAGCATGTCCCATTGGGCCTCGGGGGTTCTGTTCCTCCTGGCCTGCTGCCACAAGGTAGGGAGGCCGAGCTCCAGAGAACAGTTAGTGAAGGCTTCCCCCTGGGACTGGTCTGGGTCTGCAGGGGCCTGGAGCTGTGCTGAAAGGAAGCGAGGCCCTTGGGAAGCATACAGCCCGGGCTCTGTGAAGAAAGGGAGTCTCTGTCCTCGTGGCCTGCCTGGCAGCCACACCTGTTTTGTCCTCCTTCTCCATATGCCCAGCCAGACGTCTCGCCCAGAGTGACAGCAGCAACTGGGGACATCTGCAGGAGCTCCCTCGCAGGCCTGACAAAGGCACTCAGAACCTGGCCCGAGCCTGCAAGAGAAGGGGCGGGGGGGAGGTAGGTGGGAGGGCCCAGAGACGTGGACAGCTGTGGGCTGGGGTGGCAGGCACGGCCCTGCCCCGGAACAGGTGAAATGAATGTGAACTGAGGAGGAGGGTCCCCTGGGTTTTCAAGGGTGAAAGACAGTCCTGGGACTTCTCAGCAAACAATCGCTTCTCTGAATGGCTGGGTGGTTTTGAGCTCGGGCTCACTCAGAAAGGACATGGCCAAAAGAGGTACCGAGAAGGCCCAGCCGCCAAAGGAGTGGCCCTGATCAGGCTGGGTAGGCGGCCCTGTGGGAACTCCTGGTGGAAAGGACGCGAAAAGCAGGGGCCGGGAGAGAAGCCTTGGAGGGACGCCAGGCGGGGAGGCTGAGCTGACGCTGGAAAGAGGGTCTCTGGGCAGAGCCCGAGAGAGGGTTGCCCTGAGGCTGATGGAGTGGAGCTGCCCTCTTACAGAAAGGAAAAAAACAAAACAAAACAACCTTGCCTAAACTAGATGCTTGAAAGGGAGAAGCAGCTGGTTTGGGGTAAGGGGGATTTAGAAAGAAACTAATAATTGCAGTGTCTCGTGTGAACAAAGCATGATGCCTTTAGGAGGCAGTGTTTTGTCCTGGGAGTCTCCCAAGTCCCTAGAGGGTGGGCATCCTTTCGTTATTTGTGTAATAAATACTTGACAGCGCTTGGGCTCGGAGAAGGCAAGTGCCGGCTTCCTAAGATTGCACAGCACTCCGGCTTTGGGTAGGCGGGACCCGAAGCCAGTCCCAGCGTCGTGGGCTTGTGATTTCCCCATTGTGTTCGTACCCCCAATTCCCCACACCCCGGTGAAGGCTGGTTATTCGCTTGTACGCCCTGTGTGTGCTGGCCCTGTGGAAAGGGCCTGCCAGAGAAGGGACAATGGAAAAAGAACAGGAAGGCAAGCAAGGTCCTGGGGGAGAAGGAAAACCCTCTTTTAAACAGTGAATGATTGCGGTAGGACATTAATGGAGGTGGGTTGGGGGGGGGGGGGGCGGTGGTGAGAAGCTGGCTTTCTTGAAAGCTCCCCGTCCCTCCTTTATTGGGACATAATTCACACACCACAGAATCCACTGTTGGGAGCCCAGTGGCCTCAGGCTGTCCCAGAAATGGCCACTCGTGCTGGCCGCCCGGGACAGTGGCACAGGGCAGAGCACTCTGAGCTAAGCCCAGAGAGCGGTGCAGCCTTTCGAAGGCCACGTTCTGGCCTCACAGGGACCCGGCGTTTGGGGTCCTGTCTCGGGCACTTTGCTTCCTGGCGTGTTTCTCAGCAGACACGCTCCCTGTGAACTGAAACTCTGGACTCCTCTCTTTCCTGCAGTCTGTGAAGGCCAGCGGTGGAGAAAAGCCCCTTTTGTTCCTTCCCCAAAGGGCATCCTTTCTGGTGGCCCCAGAAGCCTGCAGAAGGGCTTGCTGGAGGTTTCTAAAACCAAAACTTTCACTTCACACGCCAGTGATTCTGCACTGTCATATCTGCAGCAAAACTGACCTTCAGGGCTTTCTCGGAAGAGCCGCAGCTTTCTTTACGGTTCCTCCTCTGCCTGCCTCTGCCAGGTAGGCTTCCCCTGCCAGGCGTGGCTACCACCCCCTACACACACACACACACACACACACACACACACACACCTTGAGCCATCATCCCCTACACACACGCACACACACCTTGAGCCATCATCCCCTACACACACACACACACACACACACACGCGCACGCGCGCACACACACGCATACACACACACACACTTTGAGCCATCATCCCCTACACACAGGCACACACACGCACATGCACACACACACACCTTGAGCCATCATCCCCTACACACACACACACACTTTGAGCCATCATCCCCTACACACACGCACATGCACACACACACACCTTGAGCCATCATCCCCTACACACACACACACACTTTGAGCCATCATCCCCTACACACACGCACATGCACACACACACACCTTGAGCCATCATCCCCTACACACACACACACACACACACACACACGCACACACACACACACACCTTGAGCCATCATCCCCTACACACACACACACACACACACACACCTTGAGCCATCATCCCCTACACACACACACACACACACACACACGCACACACACACCTTGAGCCATCACCCCCCACACACACACACACACACACACACACACACACACACACACGGCTTTTCCTTCCTCTCTTCCTTTCTGAGGTAGGCTGCATTGGGAGTTCCGTTGGGGTGAAGGGATACGTTGCTCCAACATGAGCAGAGCGCCTCCAGGTCGCTGACTTCTGTTCCTCCTGCATCCTGCCCTCTGCCTCTGCTCCCGTGCTGCTTCCTGGTCCCCCGCCGCCGCCCGCGTGGGACGGGGAGAACGCCCCGACGGGACTGGGCTGGGGAGCGCCCGCTGGAGTGGCTCCCGCGTGTCCCCTGGAGGCCGGGTCCTGGCTCCTGGCGGCAGGCTCTTCTAGGAACGTGCCCCCAGCTGGGAGTTCCGGTTGGTTGGGAACATCCCTGTGCTGGTCCGCACTGGCTCTCGGGGGCTCCTCCGAGGGGCTGGGCTGCAGACGCAGGCCCGGGTGGCCACAGGCCTGCAGAGGAACCTGGCAGCGGTGCCGGCCGTGGGCACTGGAGACCAGGTGGTTTTGCTTTTGCTTTACTCACTTGCATGAGGCGTCAGTGGGAAGGAGAAACGAGACAAGTGGAAAAAACAAGAAGGTTTGACACTGAGCCTCTGCTTGAGAGTCTAGTCTACTTGGGGGCCTGCATACCGGAGCACCGGACCCTTCAGTTATTCACTGCCTTTCTCGGGGTGGGGGTGGGGGCAGGAATAAGAGCGGACAGGTGACAAACAGTTGGCTTGCACTGTGATCTCCTGCAAGTCCCTTAGCCTCTGAACCTCCGTGTCCTTATCCATAGAGTGAGAGGGACGGAGCTCTCTCTCGGGGCTATAAAGCAGTGTGTGTGGGGAATGTGCTTTGAGAATTGCCATGAACCATTCTGACACAGAAGATGTTACATCGGAGAGCTTTTCTTTTTGGAGGTGGTTCCCCACAGCTTCTCCAGTCACTTCCTACAATCACAGAACCGTGACTTTTAAATCGGAAGGCATTTCAATAGCTCATCTAGTCCAGTCCCCTGGCATGATTACCTTTATTTTGCAGGTACGACTGTTTTAAGGTGTCATTACTTTGACCTGTCGGTCCTATCAGGGTGCAAATAAGCCCTTTTCCTCCTAGGTGGGGTGTGAGCTTGATGCACACAGGTGCTCAGGCCACCAAAGGGTGGCAGAGGACAGGAAGGCCATGCCCTTTGGGAGCAAGCATGGGTTTTTCGAGGTTAGGCAGAAGGCCTCAGTGGTGTCTGTCATCCACTGGAGGGGATGGGGGGGGGGGGTGCTTGGGAGCATGTCCTTGCCCTGCAGGCGCAGAGGGCCTGAGAAACCCTCTCTGCTGTCCCTCCTCTTCCTGAGAAAGCAAGGGATGCACCTGCTTGTCAGGACCGGCCACGGGGGAAAAGTGGCTGCCAGAACATAGTGTATTCTCCAGTGTTGTTTTATTCCTTCCAATGAGGATCTCCTTCTGACCCATCTCCTTGGAAAAACCAACAAACAAAAACAGAAATGGAGGGAACCAGGAAAAACAGGATTCCCTCCCCTGGACTTTACTGGCTCTGGAGCCCTGGGGGGGGCGGGGAGGGGGGGGCAAGAGAACCTCCTGAGTAGCAGAGATGTTTCCAATCCTTTTGGCAGCCAGACAAGGAGGCTTCAGGGAGACAGTGGGGAAGGGAGGGGAAATGTGGGCATCTGGTGAGTGAAAAGTTGCCCAAACTCCGGCCTCAGTTGCTAGAATTAAACTCGGCAGTTTTCACCAGCTCTAAGGAATCGAGACGTGGGTCTTTCATAGGGGCTGGGGCCAGTTTCTCCACAAACTCTGCACGCCTAGGATGCAGATGAGCCGAAAGTGAAACTTGGGAGGACTGTTCATGGAAGGGCCTCGGAGAGAGGGCTGTGCATGATTTACCGTATCCAAATCCAGAGAGTAATTCTTTGTGGAAGAAAAGCGACCTGTGTCCTCCCCAACATCACACACACACACACACACACACACACACACACACACACTTTCCTGGCAGGCCCCGATGGGTTTCCAAACATTTCGTCACCGTCTCCTCCTGACCTTGGTGTGCAAGGAACGAGCCGCGTGGCCCGCTCCAGCCAGGCCGTCGGGGGGCGCCGCCTGCGCGCCCGGGGCGGGTGGCGGCGGGCTGCAGCGTGGAGGTGAGGGCTGCTGGAAATCCCCAGCCCCGGCGGCCGCCCGAGGTTGCAAGACGCCTTCCCGGGCCTTATTTGGTCGCAGGAAGTGGGCGGCGCCGGGCCTGCTCGCGGGGAGGCCGCCGACCAGAGGCTGTTGTGCTGATGAAGTGGTAGAGCTGGTTCCTGCTCGCCGCCGGCCGCGCGCGCCGTCCGGCCGCCCGGGCTCCGCGCTCCCAGCGCCGAGTTGTGCAATCCTTTGTAGCAGCACCTCCGAGAGCCCTCCTCCTGCGCTGCTGCCTCTCGCCCTCGCTCTCCTCTTTTTTTTTTTTTTTTTTTTTTCCAAGCTGTGAGCTCAACCGATGAGTCAGAGCAGTGCAATCCTGACACTGCATCGCAGGACCGGGGGTGACACGGAGGGAGGGAGGGAAGGAGAGCGATCGCGAGGCGGACGCCACCGGCGCGGGGTGCGCCGAGGCTCCTGCGCCCGGAGCGGAGGGTGACAGCCCGCGCGCCCCTCCGGGTCCCCGCCCGCAAACTTCCCCGTCCCGGGAGGAGGCGCGGGCCGGCGGAAGCCCTGCGAGCGCCGCGGGAGGCGGCGGCGGCGCCTGTTTGTTTTTGAAACCGGGGAGTGCTGCGTGCAGGCGGCTTGGAGTCTAAGAGGCGACCGGAGGCGGCAGGCAGCCCGTGGCGAAGAAGGGACAGCCGATGCCCGAGCTCGGGCAGGAGCAGGTAAGGGTGGTGGTGGGGGCTGCCGGGTCCGCGGCCGAGGCCTGCACGAGGCGAGGCGAGGCGCTGCCCGCCCCGGCGCGGCGGCCGAGGTCCCCGGGCTGCGTGCAGGCGGCGGCGTGGCGCCGGGGCTGCAGCTCTGCAGGCGCGGCCGGGAGCGGGGGCCCGGGGCGCGGCAACTTCTGCGGCCTGGGCAGCGGTGTGCGTGGGTGTGCGTGGGTGTGGGTGTGCGTGGGCCGCTCGGCAGCCTCCCCCCCCCCCCCCCCCCGCAGCTGCGTGTGCAGCGCCAGCCCGCCGCCCGCCGTGTTTGTGCAGCTACGCAGCTCGTGGCGCGCGGCCCCGGTCCCCCCGGGCGCGGCCCCGGCAGGAACACCCTCCCCATCCGCGAGGCTGGCGGCCCGGGAACACGGCGGCTGCTCCTCCTCCGCCCGAGCGAAACGTGGTGTCTGCAGGACCGGCCAGCGTGACATCTCCGGCCCGGGAGGCGCGGAGCGGGGCTCGCTGAGGACAGGAACTTGGAGCGGGAGGCCTGTTCCCCTTCTCCTTCCAGGGTGCACGGGAAAGGGGACCTGGGGACTGCCCGCGCTGCAAGTTTGGGAACAGAGGTGCCGGGGGTGGCAGCAAACAGGCAGAGAGCCCTCATTTAGAGTGTTTGGGGCGGGCCGGCGGCCCCCCCCCCCCCGGACCCCGGCGCTGCGGGTGCTCCTCAGACCTGTCACCCCTCTCACCGCCCCCGCCGGCCCTCGTGCTGGGTTTGGCGGTGCCTGTCCCAGACGCAGGAGCCTGGGTTTTGCCTGGCCCCTGCGTAAGGCTAGCTTGTTGGAGGCAATCATAGCTCCTCCCCTACTCACGCAATCAGGATCGTGTGCACCAGGTTGCCCCTCTGAAACCCCCTCCCTGGTGCCTCAAGCCTCAGCCCCCATGAAAGCAGACCCGGAGGAGATGACCTGCCACTCAAGAGTTGCAGGCCTCTGGGTGTCCCAGCCCAGCCTCCAGGGTGAGCTAGCTACGAGAAGGATGAAAGGGGAAGTTACCCGCCCCATGTAAAACTTTGTTGGCCAGAACTCTGTTGGCTACTTCCTGCTTCCACCATCCCACGTGGGACCTGTGTGCCGGCCCCCGGGGCCGGTGGGATGGGTGGAGAGCTGGCCGCGGTGACTCTGAAGGCCTTGGAGGCACGTGTGTGCAGGGGGTGGCGGCGGGGGAGGGGGAGGCCCGGCTTGCTCCAGCAGGGGGAGCCTGGTCTGGCCGCGGCCTGGAGGGCTGGCCTCTCTCCTGGTCTCCTGCAGCTCTGAGGAGCAGCCTCTTCTCTGGGCTCCTGCTGAGGGGGGAAGTCCCCCGTCTTGCTCCAGAACCTCCCGGGACGGTGTGGCACATGCCCCTTTAGGATCAGAAACGCCCCCTTTCCACGAGGTATTAGATTGCGTCAGGATGAGGGGGAAAGGAGAAACCGTCCCAGGCTGAGAATTCAGGGGTCCTCATTTTTTTTTTCTTCTCCTGCTCTGGACACTGAATGACAGGGGTGTAAGCATTCAATTACTGCGATAAACCTCCTCCTTGCACGGTCCTGGCCAGGCTCCACCCTAATTGGCCTGGTCTCTGGCCGATGACTCTCGTCTGAGTAGCTCCCAGGGGACAAGGGGGTCAGGAACCTGGAGGGCACCCTCCTGCCCCACCCCCACCCCACCCATGAAGCTTGCTCCGGGGCTGCCTGCCCTCTTCCAGTGCGGCTCTCCAGGGAGCCCTACCTCCTCTCTCAGCTCCCCACCCCGCCCACCCTAGGAAAGAGTGCCCCTGGGGATGACAGTCCAGCTTCTAAGCGTGGGATTTAAAAATAGTCAGAGCCCTGGCTGGGTAGCTCAGTTGGTTAGTGTCGTGATAGGCAGGGTTGTGGGTTTGATCCCCAGTCAGAGTACATACAAGAAGCAACGAATGAAGCATAAATATGTGGAACAAGTTGATGTTTCTCTCTCCCTTTATCTGTCTCTCTCTAAAAATCAATATATATATATAATAATAAACATATATGACACAAATATATATAATAAAATATATGTAAATCTATACAAAATATATATTTATTATTATTTTGTTTTTGTTTATCCTCACCGACAAGAGGATATTTTTTTCATTGATTTTAGAGAGGGGGAGTGGGGAGGAGAGTCACAGAGAAACATAGTGTGAGCAAAACACATCAATTGGTTACCTCCTGCACAGCCCCCAACCAGGGCCGGGGTCCACGCCTGCAGCTGAGGTACGTGCCCTTGATTGGAATCAAACCTGGGACCCTTCGGTTTGAGGGCCGATGCTCTGTCCACTGAGCCAAACTGGCTAGGACTGGACTACTGCTTTTAATAAGTGGAGAGACAGAGAGAGAGACAGAGAGAGGGAGAGAAAAGACAATATGTAGTTACAGACTTAGCTGAGGACCTCTGGTGGCTCCAGAACCCAGGGGAGTTCTGCCCATGGAGCCAAGGCCTCTGGGCCCCTGAGTTGGAGGGGAGTCAGAGAAGGATTGGGGGGGGGGGGGGGGAGGCGCCCACAGGGCTTAGTGCCTGGAAGGGGAATGGGCGCAGTCCCGGACTCTTTGGCCTGATAGTCCCTCTCCTGTAGCTGGGTCTCCCGGAAAGAAACATCGCTGCTGGTGGAGGAGGGATGGCCACAAGGAGCTGGAAGTTTCTTCCTTTCCGTCGGTACCCCTGTTTCAATTGCTACTTTGGAGAAGCCTCAGTCTTCTCAACACTTATTTCCACTTTATATAGTCATTTGTGTATATACTGTAGAGTGTTAGTTAAAAAACATCAACTCAGCGTCCGGCTCAATGGTTGAGCATTGACCCATGAACCAGGAGGTTATGGTTCGATTCCCGATCAGGGCACATGCCCATTTTGCAGGCTCGATCCTCAGTGTGTGTGTGGGGGGGGAGGGGAGGGTATACAGGATGCAGCTGATTGATGATTCCATCTCATCATTGATGTTCCTTTTCCTCACCCCCTCTCCCTTCCTCTCTCTGAAATCAACCAAACAAACAAACAAACAAACAAACAAAACACCAGCTCAGAGCTAGAGGCTCTGTACCTCCCCCGTAGAGTTGCAGCGAGGATTCTATGAATTGGTGCCTGTGAAGTCCTGAAAGCACACGTGGCCTCTGCTCTCGTGTGAGCTCCGCACTGTTCCCACAGGGCCTGCCTCCGGTAGGTGTTCAGTATGTGTTAGTGAACACATACATGAAAGAAAGCTCTCCCTCAAAAAAAAAAATGTGGGCTTGGCATGTGGTGGGCTCCGTGAACCCTGCTGCTGGCACTCTTACTGCCCCAGGGACCCTGGAGCTGGTGAACCCAGTGTCCTGGCACTGCCCTGTGGCCAGCCTCCTAGAGAATGCGCCCCCGTCATTCTGACCCACTAGGGCCAAGTTCAGCTGTCTGCCTTTTGCTCCTCCTGCCTGGGACTCTGCTCACCCGGGCATTTCCTTGAGCTAGGCACGCATGTAATACGTGCATGCATATGCATCAGTTTGGAAGCAGCCTGGAAACTCCATCCCTCCCTGACTCACCAAAGGTTGCAGGAAATGCAGCCAGTGGTCTCGTTTCTGTGGGAAGGGTTGTTCCAGCTCCAAAGCACTCTGATTGTGGGGTTGACCTAAAAAAAAAAACACACACACACACAACAACTGTGTGTGCCTGTGCTGGGCTGGAGCGCTGAGGAATGTGCTGAGATCCCCAGTTCTTACTTAAGGGATCTATCTGCATTTGCATTCAAAGCAACATCCAGGATACCCTGAGACTGTGAGGTCATTTTATGAATCAGAAGCATTACAGCATAACTCCGGTGTCAGGAATTGCTGTTTGGAATCCAGATCGCCCTCCCTCCGCCCCCAGCACACACACACACACACACACACACACACACACACACAGTAACAGGGGCTCTCACAGTCATATACTTGGGAACAATACCAGCAGAACTTGTCCACACCCACGTCCGCCCCCACACTCAGAACGCCATTCCTGGATGGCGTGTGGACAGGACCCGGGCAGTGACTGAAGGGAACTTGGCCGGTGCATGAGAACAAGGCCTGGGTAGACCTGGGTTCATACTCCAGCATCTCGACTTGCTGGATGGCTTTGGGCATTGCTTCACTTCCTCAACTTCAGTTTCTTCATCTATACAATGAGGACGGTAATCACACTTCACAGGGTTGCTATGAAGGTTAAAAAAGGCCCTGCGTGCGACTCATCTGGCCCATAGTAGGTCCTCAACAGGGAATGGCTGGCATTTCACCGGCTCCCACCCAGCTCAGCTGTCTGCCTTTTGCTTCTCCCTGGGAAGAGAATGTGAAGGCTGTCCTGCCTGTGTGGGAGGAGGGCAAATGAGGCTTTATTTTTTCTAACTTCTCAGGCCGGGGCCACAGCGGCCTACATCGGCCCGACCCTGGTGCTCAGTGCATGCACCCTTGCAAGCTTGCAAGCGATTCTGCCCCTGCTCAGCTCGGCTTCCCAGAGATCAGATTGTACCGTCAGGACTCGGCCCACCCAGGCCTCCGGCTGAACGGCTCACATGGGTGGGAGGCGGGCTGCTCCCTCAGCCCCAGGAGAAGTCCCCTCGCCTTTTGCTTTACCTGGAGCCTTTCTGGGTGACCTCAGTGGGGTTTTTGGGTGGAGCCTGGGGTGGGAGTTGTCCCTCCAGAGATCCCTTTGGCTCCTTCACCAACGGAACAGGGGAGAGAGGGTGGCCCACCGAGATATTATATAAGAGGAAAGTTGCCACACGTCGGGAACGAGCTGGGGTTTTGGCGGGGTGGGGTGCCTCCCGGAGGGAGGGGCGCAGTTGCTGCTGGCTGTTTTGCAGGGCCGGTGGGGAGGAGTGGGGCCGGGGGCCTGAGGCTTTCCCGGCAGTGCTTTCTGCTCTTGCTCTCTCTGGAGCGTGGCCTGGGACTGCGGTGGCCTGAGAAGGTGCTCCCTGTTCCCTCTGCCTTCCTCTCCGGCCGCAGGAGCTCTTGGTGTGAGCGTTATTTTTTCCAGGCAATGCTGCTTCCTCCACGGGGCTCGGCCAGGGGGGAGGGGAGCCGCCTGGGCAGAGTTTGTCCATTCCAGAACTGAGAGAGAGAGAGAGAGAGAGAGAGAGCGCGCGCGCGAGCTTTCCCCAGCAGTTCCAGAAGCCCCAGTCCTGACTGCTGTTGCCAGAATTTGCCAGTTCCCTGGAGAGGCAGGCCCCAAAGCTCAGAGAGGAGCTCAGGAAGGCCCAAGTGCTGAAGCTTTCATCCCCTAGAATGCTCGTCGGTGGGTGGTTCTCCCCCTCCCTTCTCTCCTTTCTTCTCCTCCCCTTCCCTCTTCTCCCTCGTGGGGTGTGGACCTGGCTGCTGCTCAGACCCCTCTCCCCATCAGACCTTGCTCTGCCCGAACCCCCAGCTGGCCCTGGTCCTAGCCTCGGGCTTCCCCGGCTCGCAGGAGTCTTCCTGGAGCTGGAAAACCTGCTGGGCCGTCTCGCCCAGCTCCTTCGTTTTCAAATGGGGAAGCTGCGAGGCAGTGAGTTCCTTGAGGTTCCCGCGGACTGCCTCCACTTTCGCCGGAGGAGTGCAGAAAGAGCAGCTGCTCAGCCGGTCCCCGGTGCCTGCCCCTCCCCGGTGGGGAGCTGGGAGGGCCTCCTCGGCGCAGGCAGGAAGAGCCCAGAGGAATACTGTCTCGGCTCCTGGGTGTGGCTCAGCCCTCAGCTGGCTCCATAGTTATTTATTTGTCTGTTTGTGTGTATGTGAGTGAGCCCTGCGGTCGGGAGGCTGGATCTGAGTGAAAGCAGAAGTGCCCGCGCTATGTCAGCTATGCCGCGCACAGATTGCACCGTTCGGGGACCGGTCGGCAGAGGAAGAAGGGGGCAGAGGCCCCTCTGCTGGGTGGCGGCGGCTGCTCTTTTTTGTCCCTGCAGCGGCCGCGGGCTTGCACACACGAGTGTAAACAGCCCTTCCATGTTGCTGGCAGCTGCCTTTCTCCGCCGGCGTTGGGCAGAGAGGTGCCAAAAATAACCAGGCGGGCACTGCCACTTGCTTCCACTTGTGGGACGTGCACGCTGGTGGCTTCAGGGCAGCCTTGCTTGCTTGCTCCCTGCAGGCCCAGGTCCCTCCGGCCCCTGTTCAGACTTCCTGTGGCCACCCCCCCCCCCCACCTCAGGTGCTAGCACTTTCCCTTTTATAGTTCTTCTCAGAGTGAGCCCAGCAGGGTGGGGACCCCATGGCAGGCCTAGCAGCTCTGCCAGGTGTTATCAGGGGACTCTTGTCCCTGCAGGCCCTGCTGGCACAGCTGAGTCCCGGGGAGGTGTGTGCTGGGTGTGCCCCTCCCGGCTCCTGGGCTCCGTGTCCTGCTCCTGGCCAGTCCTGCTCTCAGCCAGCTGCAGAGCCAGGAGAGCCAGACTCTCCCGTCTCCCCCACCCCCAGGTGGTGAAGACTGATAGTGATGTGGCTCCTGCCCAGCCAGGGGGAGAGAAAATCACACGTATTAAGTCCTTCCCTGTGCCAGGTACTTCATGTCTATGTTAACCTCATTTAATCCCACGGTAACGGTGAGCTGAAAACATTATGCCCATTTTCCAACAGGGAAACTAACAGAGAGGCTGATGACCAGAGAAGCCAGGACACAGTCTGTTGGGCCCTGAAGCCTGTCTTTTTAAAAATATATATATATATTTTATTGATTTTTTACAGAGAGGAAGGGAGAGGGATAGAGTTAGAAACATCGATGAGAGAGAAACATCAACCAGCTGCCTCCTGCACACCCCCTTCTGGGGAGGTGCCTGCAACCAAGGTACATGCCCTTGACCGGAATCGAACCTGGGACCTTTTAGTCCTGAGACCGACGTACTATCCACTGAGCCAAACCGGTTTCGGCGAGCCTGTCTCTGTATAACGCAGCTCCCATCCTTCACCAGGCTGTTTTCCTGTGCACAGGGAGCAATGCTTTGAGCCTTGCTTGGGATGAAGTGCTGATGGTAGGAATTCAGGTGCCATGAGACTGGCTGATAGTGGAGATGTTTGGCTGGGAAGGTTGGGAAGACCCCCTGGAGCCTTTATCTGCAAACACTCCACAGGGCAGCCAGAAGCCCAGCTGAGCCAGGCTGACTGCAGTGGAGGGCAGCAGGCTATGGGGGTCAGCTGTGTGGGTGGGGGAGCAGGGGGAGCTGCTCATGCACGTGAGGAGTGGAAAGGCTTCGTTCGGCCTCCCGGACACCTTCCACGCGGCTCCTCCCAGACACGGCAGCCTCTGTGGCCCTAAGATTGTCTCTGGGTCCGTAGGCTCGGGAGGTGGGACTGTGGGTCTTCCGTGGTGGCTGCTGGGCCTGACCCCGGGGCCCATTATTCCAGCTGGCTTGGCCCGGGTCCCGGAGAGTCTGGTGAGTGTGCACTTGGGGCTTGGGCTGGATGTTGTGCGGGTGCCCAGTGCCAGAGGCCTCTGGGTGTATTTCAGGAACAATAACGAATAAATCAACAGGGAGAAAAGGCCCTGCAGCAGCTGCTCCCAGACTGAAAAAACGAACGGAATGTTTGAGCGTTTGGCAGCGGCCCTGGATCTCGACCAGGCCCGAGAAAGGGCTTGACACCAGCTAGATGGCTGGGCGAGTGGGCAGGTGCTCCCTGTGCCTGCTCGGCAGCCCGTCTAGGAGGCCCAGGCCTTGCTGGGTGTTGTTGTTGTTGTTGTTGTTGTTGTTCTTCTTCTTTTCTTTTAACACATTTTTATTGATTTCAGAGAGGAAAGGAAAGGGGGAGAGAGATAGAAGCATCAACGATGAGAGAGAATCATTGATGGGCGGCCTCCTGCACGCCCCACCCTGGGGATCGAGCCCTCAGCCCGGGCCTGTGCCCTGACCGGGAATCGAAACACAACCTCCTGGTTCATCGGTTGATGCTCAACCGCTGAGCCACGCTGACAGGTCGTGTTCGTGCTGCTTGGTCACCAGCAGGCAAAGGGAAGCCATATTGTTCCCATTTTTTTCTGCTCCAAACCAGCAGGATTCCCCCCGCCCCCGGCCATCCGGCGGGTCTTGGTCCCTCTGGCACCGGCCGGGCAGGAGAGCCTGGGCTGGTGAAAGCACCACGCTCCAGCCCGGTGGTTCTCAACCTTCCTAACGCCGCGGCCCTTTAATACAGCTCCTCGTGTGGTGGCGACCCCCAACCATAAAATCGTTTTCGTTGCTACTTCAAAACTGTAAGTTTGCTACTGTGACTGAACCATAATGTAAACATCTGTGCTTTCCGATGGCCGGAGGCGACCCTGCCTGCGGTTCTCAGCCTGTGGGCCACTGAGTGATCGCCGACATCCCTTGATATGTGGAGTCTGTTCAGCTTCCCCACGTGGGTGCAGCTCTGCTGGTTGGCTCTGGAGAGGGATGCAAGCCACCTTTCCCCCTGTGCAGGCTCTTATTCCAGAGGGAGGTCCTTCTGACCTTGCAGCTCCCTGCCCACCTGTGCAGTCACCTCACCTCAAAACCCTGCGTGCTCTCCCAGTGTCCAGGGGTTTTTATGGATTTCCCTGATCCTTAGGGGAACCTGTTTCTGGTGGACGGGAACTGGGATTGCTTCTTGTGGGGGAGTGATAGATATATAGATGTATAGATGTATATTGTGCTCTACTTGGAGATACCCCCAGGAAAAGCAGCAGCAGGAGGGAGCATGAAGAAGGGGAGTCCACAGCTGGTTTTGTGGGGTCCTCACGTGGAGCGTTCCTTTTGAGGCCCACATGCCTAGACTTGAGATTTTTCTAGAAGGATCATGGAGGGATTTTTCCGGATCTTGCTTCTTCCACTTGAACAGCAGAGTCTCAGTTTCTCTTTCTCCCTAAAAACGAGGACAATAAGGCACACCTTGATGGGAAGTTTGTAGGCAGGGGTTAGGGGACGTCATGTGCCCGGCACAGGGGATGTGCTCTGCAAATGTTAGCTTCCTTCTTTTAGGAGGGATTGGTCTTTCCGATATCCTGGGGACTGGCTGGGGGAGTGAAAACGTTTGCATGCGACCGTTTTCCCAGGGAGAAGCAGGGCTGCATAACAAGCTGTCACGGCCCCCAAGGCCTTTCCCGCCCCAGCTGTTTCATTCTGGGCTCACACTTGGAATCAGGCTCCGTGTGGGATGGGAGAGGCGTTTGCAGAAGCGTGAGATCTGAGGCCGCCTGGGGCCGCGCAGGTGTGGAGCGCACAGTCTGAGTAAGGAGGGCGTGGCCTCTCTGAGCTGTGAGAGCCTGACAGGTCACTTTTCGCCTTCCTTTCCTGTGGATTCCCCACCTGTCCTTCTAATGTTGCCTTATTTTGATTGGAGAACATGTTTAGGAAGATCTCAACCCTTTCACATCCACTGAGATTTGTTTTATGGCGTCACTTACGTGACATCCTGGAGAACGTTCTGCCTGCGCTTAAGAAGGATTCGTATTCTGCTGCTGTTTGGTAGAATGTTCTATGGATATCTCCTCGGTCTCCTGCTTTATAGCAGTCAAGTCTTCTCTTTCCTTGTCAATCTCTGTTTGGTTGTCCTGCCCATTGTTTAAAGTATAACATTGGAGTCTCCAACTGTGACTGTTGAATTGTCGATTTTTCCTTTTAATTCTGACAGTTTTTACTTCGTGTATTTTGGGGATTCTGCCATTAGGTGCGTATACCTTTATAATTGTAATATCCTCCTGAGGGTAGACACTTTTATCATTATAAAATATCCTTCTTTGCCTCTAATAAGAATTTTTGTCTTAAAGACTAATTTGTCTGATATTTACATAGTCATTTCAGCTCTCTTTTAATTGCTGTTGGCATGGTATATATGTTTTTCCATCCTTTTATGTCCAACCTATTTGTGTCTTTAAATTTAAAGTGTATGTCTCTCTCTTTTAAAAAAAAATATTTTTGTTGATTACAGAGAGGAAGGGAGAGGGAGAAAGAGATAGAAGGAACATCCGTGATGAGAGAGTATTTGAACGGCCACCTCCTGCACACCCCTTCCTGGGTATGAGCTCGCAACCAGGGCATGTGCCCTGACGGGGACTCGAACCATGACCTCCTGGTTCATAGGTCAAAGCTCAACTACTGAGCTACACCGGCCAGGTGGAGTGTGTGTCTTTTATAAACAGCATATAGTTGGATCGTGGTGGTGTGTGGTTTTTTTTAACCCATCATCTCAACTTCTGCCTTTTCATTGGAATGTGTAATATATTTACATTTAATTATTGACAAGGTAGGATTTTTGTCTGCTACTCTGCTATTTGATTTCTATCTGTCTTAGGTTTTTTTGTTTTCCTCTTGCTGTCTTCTTTGTGTGGAATAGGTATTTCTGAGTGGACTATTCCTGACCTAGGAAATGAGATAGAGGGGAGTGGGGGTTTAGTGAGATGCACTTAGCACAGTGCCTGGCACAGAGTAAGTGCTCAGCAGGCATGGCACGTGGCTGTGCCTCGGGCACTGAGCGAGCCACGGTCAGCCCCAGGGCCAGCGGAGAGCAGAGAGCACCCTCAGCTCCGTGGGACCCGTCACCCTTCCCCGCCAGGGCACAGCGCTGGGCAGGTGGGGATGAGGGGCCGTGGGTCCTCGGAAACGGCTTGATGCCAGCTGCTGGTCCTCTGGCCCAGCGGTCGACACACCGCGGCTCGAGAGCCACATGCCTCCGTCAGATTGAGGACGTTTTTAGCAAAGGCCAGCTTAGGAGTGCCCTAATTAAGTTAATAACAATGTACCTACCTATATAGTTTAAGTTTTAAAAAGTTTGGCTCTCAAAAGACATTTCAGTCGTCGTTCTGTTGGTATTTGGCTCTGTTGACTAAGGAGTTTGCCGATCACTGCCCTAGCCTTTCCCCTGTTCCAACACGTGGGCACCGCCTGGGCTGCTGCTGAAGCTTTGCAGGTTTCCCACCTTGGACCACCCCCCACCCCCCAGCAGGCCCACGAACCCCTCTCTCAGAGTGGGTTTGAGAACCACAGCTCCACACAGACAGGCAGCCGGCTATGATAGAGACCTGGTTTGGAGTCACCAGACTTGGATTCAAATCCTTGCTTCTCAGTGTGACCTGGAATACGTTACTTTTTAATTTATATATTTTATTGATTTTTTATAGAGAGGAGGAGAGAGGGATAGAGAGCTAGAAATATCAATGAGAGAGAAACATTGACCAGCTGCCTCCTGCACACCCCCTACCGGGGATGTGCCCACAACCAATGTACATGCCCCTGACCAGAATCGAACCTGGGACCCTTCAGTCCGCAGACCGACGCTCTACCACTGAGCCAAACCGGTTTCGGCTGGAATACGTTACTTTTTAGAGCCAGCCTTTCCTCATTTCTCAGATGGAATCAGTGGTTACCGAGGAAGCAGTATTCGCACACACTGGACATGTGGGCAGTGCAGGTGGCTGTTTCATATGGCAGTGGCTCATAACAGTGTTTCTTTGATTCCCGGACACAGGCCTGGCCCCCACCTCCCTGCCCTGGGTTCCTAAGTTCCTCACAGGCAGGAACCAGTGAATAGTGGCTCCTGGACCAGACACCTGGTTCCCTGACAGACAGCCCGCTGCCCTCCCCATCGGGCCACACTGCCTCCAGGCCCTGCTTCTCCCCGCCTTGGTGCAGAAACAGAAGGGAATTGCCTGGCTGGTGTGGCTCAGTGGTTTGAGTGTGAACCTGTGAACCAGGGAACCAGGAAGTCACCGTTGGATTCCCAGTCAGTGCTCATGATGGGGTTACGGATCCCATCCTCAGTGTGGGTGTGCACGAGGCAGCCAGTCAATGATTCTCTCTCATCATGGAGATTTCTGTCTCTCCCTCTCCCTTCCTCTCTCTGTATTTAAAAAATAAAACATGTATTTAAAAAATAAGAATAAAGAAACAAAAGGGAACTGAAGAAGCATTGTGACATAATGGTTAACACTGAGCAAGGGCATGCCCATTCAAAAAGACTAAGGAAGCCAAGACTGGTTTGGCTCAGTGGTAGAGCATCGGCCTGCGGACTGAAGGGTCCCAGGTTCGATTCCGGTTAAGGGCATGTACCTTGGTTGTGGGCACATCCCCAGTGGGGGGTGTGCAAGATTCAGCTGATGGATGATTCTCTCTTATTGATGTTTCTAACTCTCTATCCCTCTCTCTTCCTCTCTGTAAAAAAAAATCAATAAAATATATTAAAAAAAAAAAAAAAAGACTGAGGAAAGCATGTGCTGGAGGGCTGCCTGGAGGAGGAGGTAGGCCTTGAAGGCAGTCAGGTTGTCCGAGTGGGGGTCGGGGTTCCAGGCAGAGGAAACAGCTCCAGAAAAGGCCCCAGCTCTAAGTTGGGGTGGTCTGTTGTGTCTATCCCTGGCCCCTGCACAGACACCTTGCATTGCAATCTGTGCCTCGTCTCCCGCGTCTCCCCGGAGCCTCGCGCACAATAAATGCCTGTTGAGCGGAGGAAGGGGCCGTGAGCAGACCTCCGGTGCTGCAGAGGCCGTCTGTGTGTTGGGTGTGGGGGGACCGTAGGCAGGGCGAGGTCGTGTTAAGGGGGGCCCCTGTGGTGATCTCTCCTCTGTATCTTGGCCCAGGGCAGAGGCCTGCGGGGGGGGCCAGGCCTTTCCAAAAAAAAAGGGCGGGGGATGAGGGGGTACGGGGACTGGAGCAGAGCACAGAGAGGGTGGTGAAGAGACCAGGGCTCCACCGGTCCCCGTGACAACCCCCCCCCCCCCCAAAGGCTCGGTCACCGAGGACCCGGCTGCAGACACAGGTGCTGCATGTCCTCTGGCGAGAGCCTGAACCCTCAGCTTCCACCCGCCCCGGGGTTCCAGAGTGCTGGGGGAGGGGTTCCCTGGGCTGCCTGTGAGCCTCGGCGGCCTTTGCCGGGCGGGAGCTGACCTGGAGGCGCCACCCTTGCCTGGCTCTGCCCGGGACTGTGCGTCTTCTCTGCCCCGGCTTCCCCTCGGTAAAACGGACCTGGCTGTCTTGTCTTTTCATGAACATCCTGGGCGTGTTTGCGGGGCGTTGGGGGAGGGGCGTCATAGAGGTAGCCACCTGAATGAAACCCTGAGAATGCTCATCAGGCAAAGGTTCCCCTCTCACAGGGTCCCTTTAAAAGCACCTCAGTGCTGGCATTAAAAATAATAATAATAAAAAAAACAAATAAATAAATAAAAAAAA
This sequence comes from Pipistrellus kuhlii, assembly GCF_014108245.1. Lineage (NCBI taxonomy): Eukaryota > Metazoa > Chordata > Mammalia > Chiroptera > Vespertilionidae > Pipistrellus > Pipistrellus kuhlii. The sequence continues at coordinate 12,696,037 of NW_023425404.1, forward strand.
TTTTTTTTAATTGATTTCAGAGAGGTAAGGTAGAGGGAGAGAGAGGTAAAAGCGTCAGTAATGAGAGAGAATCATTGACTGGCTGCCTCCTGCAGGCCCCACACCGGGGGTCAAGCCTGCAACACAGGAAGATGCCCTGACCGGAATCGAACTGTGATCTGATTCACAGGCCAGTGCTCCACCACTGAGCCGCGCTGGCCAGGCTCGTGCCGGCATTTTTATAATCAAAGCTCCCAACAGCAGCCGGCTCGAACCCTGGCTGAGTCGTTCGAGCCTGATCAGCTTGACGGCTGAGACCCCTGGGGCTCATGGCTCCCTGGCCCATCTCCCTGGCCTCTGCCTTCCAGAGCTGGAGTTCCGTCTGGAGAAGGATCATCTGGGACTCCCTAAACCAGGAGTGGGCAGATCTTCAGGCCTGCCCTTTCGTGCCCCCGGGAAGCGACACTGCTTAGGAGGCAGGTCCTCCTCTTTGGAGCCGCGTCTCCTTCCTTATTGGTTTGCAAACCCCCGAGAACAGGACGGATGTGTCCCCATCCCGCGGCTGGGAGAAACGGGGCCCTTCAGCCCAGGTGTGAACTCCGGTGACTACCGCCCCGCAAATGAGGGCACTGTGTCCAGAGGGAAGGTCTATCTAGGACAGGGGTGGGGAGCGTTCGGCCTGCGAAATCGTTTGGCTTGGCCCTGCCAAGGCATTCGGGGTGAGTTAATTAAATGTTTGACCAAATATAGCAGGCTAATTTTTAAGCTGATAATTCTGTATGGGCCCTCGAATGATGTTATAAATATCCCAAAAGGCCTTTGGCAGAAAAAATGGTTCCTCCACCCCTCACCCAGGGCCTGGGCAGCAACCGAGATGGCAGTTCCAGGCCACACGCCCAGTGTGGTGGCAGCCAAAGGCCCAGAGGATCTGAGAGAGCTTTTCAAGATGTGAGCCTGGGCTGCTGGGCCGTGCTGCGCCATGCTGGGCTGCCTAGCCAGACACCTTGGTGAGGCCCCGCCCAGCCCTATCAGGACGCACACGGAGACAGGTCTGCAGGCTGGCGTCCGGGCTGTGGTCTAAACGGAGCAGGAAGCTGGGGGCAGTGACAGGGCTGGCTCTCCTCTAGCTGGCCTGCATGTGATGTGGGGCAGCAAGGGACCGTCCAGAGGCTGGCAGCTTGTGGGCCAGCAGTCGGAGAAGGATCTGTGTTTAGCTTCGTTGGTGAGGGCCTGGGGCCCCTGATGGGGGTGCCATGGGAAAAGGGGTGGTGGTGGTTAGGAGGTGGGGCCTTTCCACTTTATCTCAGCATCCCGGGAACTCTGACCAGCGGGGAGACTGGAAACCAGGGCCGGGCGGGAGCCCCGGGTGGACACGCCGGCTGAGAGGAGCACCTCTGCCCGGGCACGGCTCTGACTCACCGTGGGCGCGGTCCGGAGTGAGCGTCGCGAGAGGCGGGTGCCAGCCGGGCTCCAAGAGCGGCGTTGTGCCGCTGGCAAGGTGCTGGGGACAAGAAGCACGAAGTCCCTGGAATGCACTGTGCTGGGTGCTGCAGGGGGGGGGCGGAGGGGGCGGGGAGGCGCTCGGGGCTCACCCTTCGGGGGAGGGGGGTTTCCCACGGGGAGCGGTGTAAGGCCTGGAGGAGGAGGAGGACGTGGCCAGAGGACAAAGGGAGGAAGGGGTCCCGGGCAGAGGCACTGCCCGGGCAGAGACTTGGGCACGAAGCAGGAACAGCGCGAGGAGACGGGTGCAGCAGTGCACGAAGGCACAGACGTGGCGGGCGAGGGAGGCGGCAGGAGCCCGTCTGCGGGGACTTCTGGGCAGGAGAGGAAGTTTGGGGCTTTGTCCTATGAGAGCCTCTTTGGTGCTCGGGGAACCGGCTGGCTTAGAGACTGGGGCCTTGTTGGATGCCATTCTGGGGTTGGAGCTGCATGAGCTCTCACTCGCCCTCTTCCCGGTGTACGTTGAGGGGTAGGGGGGGCCCCGGTTGTGAGAGCAGGAGCGTAGACATCAGCTCCCAAGGTCCAGGGGGGTCCTCCCGTCAACTCTCACCCCCACCTCGGAGCTGAGCCATTGGCCGCTGGCACCAAGCTGGGCACCTCCTTCCTGGCCTGTGTGCCCTTGACTCACAGCCGTCGTTTCTCTCCGACGGCCACACGGAATGCCCCAAGCATGTCCGGCAGCGTCCTTGGTCCCCTGACTGGTCATGGCGTGGTCCCATCACACTGTGGCGAGGGCTCGCTCACTGGACTCTCCCAGCGGGTGCTGGGCAGGCGGCAGGGATGCCGAGGGCACGTGGGGAACGGTATGTGTCCGTAGGACGTCTGGCCGAAACCGGTTTGGCTCAGTGGACAGAGCGTCTGCCTGCAGACTGAGAGGTCCCAGGTTCGATTCCGGTCAAGGGCATGTACCTTGGTTGCGGGCACATCCCCAGTGGGGGGTGTGCAGGAGGCAGCTGGTCAATGTTCCTCTCTCATCGATGTTGCTAGCTCTCTATCTCTCTCCCTTCCTCTCTGTAAAAAAAAATCAATAAAATATATTTTAAAAAAAAAAAAAAAAAGCAGGACGTCTGGTCACCTTACCTTTGGGTCTCAGCTGGCCTGGGGCGGGGAGAGAATAGGTTTACCTGCCAGAGGTTCAGGCAGGGGGAGAGGCTTCTCAGGGAAGAGAGAAGGAATATCTGCGCCCAGAAACCCTTGCTCTGAGACGCTGGGGAGGGAGCGGTGGAAGGAAGGTGTCTTCGGTGGCATGCCTTGGGGATGAGGAACCAGAGCTCGGTAGTCGAAGCTGGTAGTCGAAGCTGCAGACACACCAGGGTTCAAGACCTGGCTCTGCAGCATCATTAATGCGTCATCGTTAGCTCACCTGTGAAATGGGTGTTAAAGATAATGCTTTGGCCAGACCGGTTTGGCTCAGTGGATAGAGCGGCGGCCTGCAGACTGAAAGGTCCCAGGTTCGATTCCGGTCAAGGGCATGTACCTTGGTTGCGGGCACATGGGGGGGGTGGGTGCAAGAGGCAGCTGATCGATGATTCTCTCTCATCAATGTTTCTAGCTTTCTATTCCTCTCTCTTCCTCTCTGTAAAAACTCAATAAAATATATTAAAAAAAAAAAAAAAGATAATGCTTTGGCTTCATGCTGCTTTATAAAGCTGGTGTGGGAATTAAACACATATAAAGAAAGCACTTAGGACCTGCCTGGTACAAATACGTTGTTGTTGTTGTTGTTGTTATTGTTATTATTATTATTATTAACAACTACTACTGCTACTATTTAGTGGCCTGCTGCCTTCCTCCCCTCCTTCCTGCAGGATTCCCAGGCATCTCCCACACTTCTCTCTGTTCCCCACATAATGGCCTTTCTTTTCAGGGGATCCTAGGCCTGGGAGTCCGTGATCAGCACTCTGAGCCAAGCCAGCCTGTGGGGGTGGCAGGGAGGCCTCTGCCAGAGCTTCTGGGGGAGCTCAGCCCCCCCGGAACCAGCCCCCTCGATTTCTTCTGAGCTGCTGGCCCTCCTTGAGGTGCAGGGTGGTGGAGGGAGGCAAACCAGCTGAGCCTGACCCCTCCGGGCCTGACCAGACAGCGGCAGGTGGTCCAGCCTGGGGTGGTGGGGGCCGGAGCAGCTCTGCATGGAGCCCCATCCACAGGCTCCGCTCCCATCTGCCCGCCCAGCCCAGCGTGCAGGGCCTGCCCTCTCCGAGGGGGCGAGCGGCCATCCTGCGCCTGGGGTCTGGGTGCCCTCCAGCAGGCGCACACGCACACGTGCACCACGTCCCGTCTGCCACGCGGGCTTTCCCTCACCCCCGACTCCAAGCCCGTGGCTCTCACTGGGTGACAGGGCTGTGATGGGGGGTAAGGGGGGAGGGGGAGGTGTCTGTGTACGGTGGGGGGAGGAGAGGCCCCCGTTCAGGTAAGCGTGTAAGCGCCTGAGAGGCCCCCAACCCCTGGGAGGCACGTGGACCTTCCTGCCTCCCCTCCCCTCCCCTCCCCTTCCTCCCCTCCCCTCCCCTCTCCTCGAGCACGTTCTTCCTGCCTCTGTCTTGCTTCTGCAGACACGTACTTGAGACCATTCGTGCCAGTTGGGGAGGCAGAGCCCGGCTCCTGCAGCCAGGACAGTCCCATCCTGCAGCTTCGAAATGGCACCCGGGGTCGTTTTCAGTCTGGGGCTAGCCTCTGGTGTCTGCTCCGCATCGGGTGGTCAGGGAGTGAGAGTTAAAGCAAGAGAAAGGGGCTTGTTCTGCAGGTGCAATCTGCGGCCCCCAGCATTCTGCTTGTCCACACCCTGCCCCTCCTGCCGTGCCCAGATGCCCGGGTGCCCTCCTGGCCTCTCGCCCTCCTCGTTTCCACGTGTGGAGAAAAGGGGGTGCAGGCGGGCAGAGTCGCACCCCCTTCGGGCCGGAGCTGAGGAAGGAAATGGAGGAGGAAGTTCCTCCCCTCTGGGTGCCGGTGAAAGTGAAAGGCAGGCAGGGGCTGGCGTGAGTCACCGGTCCGGGAGGGCAGGGCCGGCGCTGCGGAAGCCTGCGCCGGAGCGATAGCGCGGGGCCTCCCTGGGCCGGGGCATCTTGGGGTGTAGCCGGGCCTTCATACCCCCGCCTGCCCGGCACCGCCCCGCCCCAGCCCTCCTCCGCTCTCCGCCGGCCTCCTGGCTGCCAACAGCGACCTGCAGCCTCAAGGGGCTGAGGGCTGAGGGCTGAGGTCAGCCTGGACGTGCACATGCATTCCTAGGGCTTCTTGGCCCCCCTGGCTCCCCTCCCCGCCCGGCTGGCTCAGGACCAGCGCGTTAAGGAGCCGGGGGAAGAAGTGAGTCACGGAGCTCCCACCCTTACCCACTGCTCAGGGAGGGACATGTAACCGCTTAGGGAGCAAGTCTTTGAAAAGACATGCAAGTTATGCATGTACGTTACCACTCACACGTACGTAATAAAAAACACACGTCAGCTCTGCTGGTCTGGATTGCATGTTCTGTAGCAGGATCAGTAGAGCAGCCTGTTTTTTTTTCTCTCTTTTTTTTTTTTTTTTTTTTTTTTTGCAAATCAAGTTAGAAAACAAACACAGAAGCACTTCAGGCACACCATGTCTGTCCTGGAGAAACCCTCCGAACTCGAGTTCTAGCAGCCCTCTCCTTCAGCATCTTACGTTTGCTCGGGCTGCCAGGAGCTCTTAGGCGGGGGAGGAGGCTGGGTGAGCACTGCTGACCAGCTTCGAGGCGGCATCCTGCCTCCAGCCTGCCAGGGCGGCAAAACAGGTTCCCGTGCTCCTTTGGGGAAGACTCTGGCAGCCTCCATCCCACTCAGCGGCTCCTCCCAGGGGTGGGGCTAGGACGGCACACACTCCCATGGGGCCTCGCCTGCCAGCCTCGGTGCCAAGGATCCGAGCGGGCGGCGCCTCGAGGCCTGGACGCTGCCAGGACCCGGTGGGCTCCTGAGCCCGGGACGGCTCCGCTGGGAATGGCGCCCGTTCCCTCCGCTTTCTGTGTCTGAGATGTGCGTGGGGCGTCCGACGAGGCGTGGGCTGGACGGATGCTCCTTCTGGGTCTGCTGGGGAGGTGCCTGCCTGGGCAGATGGGAGAGGACCAGGCCGGGCCGCCCAGGAGACAGAGGCCTGGCTTAGGAGGGGGAAGGAACCGGGCATGGCCTCTGCCACCCCCTGTCCTAGTGTGACCCCAGGAAGGAGCACAGGCTGGACCACAGCCCCCGCCCCCCCCAGGCAGACGGCTTTGTGCAATTCACAAGTCTCACCACATGCAGCCAGGGCCCGAGGGGCCCCTCCGTCGGACCTGGCTGACGCCCGGGGCATCGTGGGAGGCTGTGGCTGACGCTGTTGCTCTGCTCCTTCTGTCTGCAGGCTCCAGGACCCGCGCAGCATCATGAGCCGGGAGGCGTAGGCAAGCCCGGGAGTGTCTCTGTGCAGAGAGAGGAGCCGCCAACCGTTCTCTCTGCCTGTGCCTGACCACTTCGCCCGGCCCACGTTCCTGCCCCTGCCCCTGCCCCTGCCCCGCCCCCTCTGGCTCCTGGACGAGGGGGCTCCCAGCAGGACCTCCCCCTAGGGGATGGGCAACTGGTGAAGGAGGCCTCGCTCCCTCCCCGGGCCGGCCCCGTCCGCCACACCATGAACCTCCAGGCCCAGCCCCGGGGTCAGAACAAGCGGAAGCGCTGCCTCTTCGGGGACCAGGAAGCCGCCGCCAAGGAGCAGCCGCCCCCGGCCCCGCCCCCGCCGTCCGCCCGCGGGAAGGAGGAGCCTTACTTCGGCCACGAGGGCCCCACGGGGGCCGCCCCGGCCTCCCAGCCCGTGGAGCTCGCCAACAGCCTGGCCCTGCTGAACTCGGTGGTGTACGGGCCCGAGCGGACCTCGGCGGCCATGCTGTCCCAGCAGATGGGCTCGGGCCCCGTCAAGTGGCCCAACGCGGTGATGGCTCCGGGGAGGGGCCCCGAGCGCGGAGGGGGCGCGGGCGGCAGCGACAGCGGCTGGCAGCAGCAGCCGGGCCAGCCCCCGCCCCACCCGACGTGGAACTGCCACAGCCTGCCCGTCTACGGCGGGCACAAGGGGGGCCCCCACCCGGGCATGGTCTCCGCCTACTACAGCCACCCCGAGGCGCTGAAGCGGGAGAAGGGGGGGGGCGCCCAGCTGGACCGCTACGGGAACGGCGTGCGGCCCGCGATGCCGCCGCAGAAGGCGCAGCAGGAGGCGGGGCGGCCCCAGGCGCCCTTGAACTCGTTCCACGTGGCCAAGAAGCCCCCGAACCAGGCGCTGCCCCTGCAGCCTTTCCAGCTGGCGTTCGGCCACCAGGTGAACCGGCAGGTCTTCCGGCAGGGCCCGCCGCCCCCCAACCCCGTGGCCGCCTACCCGCTGCAGAAGCAGCCGCAGCCGCAGCAGCAGCAGCAGCCACAGGCAGGCCTGCCGCAGATGCCGCTCTTCGAGAACTTTTACCCCATGCAGCAGCCGCCCTCCCAGCAGCCCCAGGACTTCGGCCTGCAGCCCGCGGGGCCGCTGGGGCAGCCCCACCTGGCGCACCACCACGGCATGGTGCCCTACGCCTTCCCCCCCAACCCCGACCTGAACCCAGAACTGCGCAAGGCCCTCCTGCAGGAGTCCGCCCCGCAGGCCGTGCTACCTCAGGCCCAGATCGCCTTTCCCCGCCGCTCCCGCCGCCTCTCCAAGGAGGGCGTCCTGCCGCCCGCCGCCCTGGACGGGGCCGGGGCCCAGCCGGCGCAGGAGCCCGCCGCCGCCGCCAACCTGTTCCTGCATCACCACTGGCCCCCGCACCAGCCGCCGCCGCACGGCCCCCTGGGGCAGCCCCATCCCGAGGCGCTGGGCTTCCCGCTGGAGCTGAGGGAGGCGCAGCTGCTGTCCGACGGGGAGAGACTGGCCCCCAACGGGCGGGAGCGGGAGGCCCCCGCCATGGGCGGCGAGGAGGGCATGCGGGCCGCGGGGGACTGCGGGCAGGTGCTCCGGGGCGGAGTGATCCAGAGCACGCGGAGGCGGCGCCGGGCGTCCCAGGAGGCCAACCTGCTGACCCTGGCCCAGAAGGCAGTGGAGCTGGCCTCGCTGCAGAACGCAAAGGTGAGAGTGGCGTGGGGTGGGGGCCGGGCCAGTAGAGGGTGTGGGGTGAGCTCTGTGTGGGGGGAGCGAGGACACCAGGCCTACCAGGGCCCTCGTCCCACTTCATGAAAGGAAATGAAAGGACCTCTACGTGTCAGGGAATTCTGAACGCCCTGCGTGCAAAGAGCCGCTCCCCAGGGGCACCCGGAACCTGGAGGGAGGGGAGGGTTACACAGGTGCAGGGCTGCAGGCGGTCAGTGCCCCGCACCTTCGTTTCCAGACTCAGCGTGCTGAGTTTTAGCAGCTAAGAGACAAGAACGCATTAGTCATTATACAGGTGATCTTACTTGTCAAAATGCATCGCACTGTAATTAAAAATAGCTGCATTTCGTTGTGTCTGGGACACTGCCGTAAAGCTGATGTAAAAGAGAAGACAGGAACAGTAGGGGGAAAGCATGAACGGAGTGCGAGCACCCACCTTGAACTTGGCGTTTCTTACGCTTAGTCACAGATCGTGTGATAGGGACGTATCCTGCCTTTTTGCTAAAGAAACCCCACATGGGATTTCCCAGGGTCATGAAGCCGGCACGGAAGCCTAACATCTGACGGCAAAGCCAGTGTTTGCGCCTTCCTTTACCTGAGGACTTAGCCCCAGAGGCCTGCAGGGCCAGGCTGATCGGGAGAAGACTGTAGGATTTTTAAAATATATATATTTTATTGATTTTTTTACAGAGAGGAAGGGAGAGGGAGAGGGAGGTAGAAACATGGATGAGAGAGAAACATCCATACACTCCCTATTGGGGATGTGCCCACAACCAAGATACATGCCCTTGACCAGACCGGAATCGAACCTGGGACCCTTGAGTCCACAGGGCGATGCTCTATCCATTGAGCCAAACCGGTTAGGGCAAGACCATAGGATTTGACTTCACTCCAGCCAGTTGCCACTGAGGAATAGCTATACAAAGACCAACCTCAGCTGCCACCAGTTCCTTGCTTGCTTGCTTTTTACAGAGCTACGTTTACATATATATAACAGATAAATTTTCACAGGCCACTCACTCACTGTGCAGGCCAGGCAAAGTACATCTGCCAGGCACCTGTGGCCTGAGCTGGCCATCTGGGGACCTCCTCCAGGCTAGGATGGGGAACCTGGCGGAGAGGAGGTGGTAGAGGATATTTGGGGATGTGGTGGGAGAAAAGGTGATCAGGGAAAGGCCATTGGGAACCGTCCTAGGTGTGTGAATCCCCGGGTCCAATGGGACTGGGAATCCTGCACCAGCAAACCGGGACTTACCTCTGGACCTCCCCTCCATTCCCCTCCCCTCCCTTCCCTCCTGCAGGATGCCAACGGCTCGGAGGAGAAGCGGAAGAGCGTGCTGGCTTCCACCACCAAGTGCGGGGTGGAGTTTTCTGAGCCGTCCCTCGCTGCCAAGCGAGCCCGAGAGGACAGCGGGATGGTGCCCCTCATCATCCCCGTGTCCGTGCCGGTGCGGACCGTGGACCCGTCCGAGGCGGCCCAGGCCGGGGGCGTGGACGAGGACGGGAGGGGGCCGGAGCACAACCCCGCGGAGCACAAGGCGTCCGTCATCGTCACCCGCCGGCGGTCCACCCGGGCCCCCGGCACCGACGCCCCGGCTCAGGTAGGAGACTCCCCCCTGCAGAAACCTCCGGGACCTGAGTGCTCCTGGGACCCGGACCCTCTGGGGAAAGGAGCCATCCAGCAGCCTGAGGGGTACTCTCTGTTTTCCAAAGCAAACTGGACAGACGTGCTGTGGGGGACAGTGAGACAGTTTTATATTTGAAATACCGTATGCGTGAATCATTTCAGGCCACCAGATTTTGACAGGGCCTATCATATGGGTCAGGCCTGTGCTAGGCACTGGGATGGAAATGTTTGCTTGTTCTGTCAGTGCAAATATGCTTGTTGAAATATCTTAAAAGATGAGGTTTCGTCCATATCTTCTTTTAGTTCTGATGCTATATGTTATATATATATATATATATATATATATATATATATATATATATCGATGAGAGAGAAGCATTGATTAGCTGCCTCCTGCACACCTCCTATTGGGGACGTGCCCACAACCAAAGTACGTGCCTTTGACCGGAATCGAACCAGGGACCCTTCAGTCCGCAGGCTGACGCTCTGTCCACTGAGACAAAAAAAGTCAGGGCTGTCATCTACTTTTCTATATTTTTCTTTTTTTTAGTCTGACCTATCTTTCAGTTTACCAGTTAAGTTTAGCTGGATTTAATGTGTTGTTAAGCCCATTAATTGAGTTATTTTTTAGTAGTTTTTCAGTTACCAAATTTCCATTTGTTTAATTTTTAGAGTGTCTAGTTCTTTGTTGGAATTCTCACCTTTGCCTTCTATCTTATTGCATAGTTTAGTTTATTTCTGACAACTCCATTAATGGCATCCCTGTAGGTCTGTTTCTATCATCTGTTACTTCTTGCATTTAAATCACATCTTGCTTTCTTGTATGTTCAGTTGTTTTTGTTGAAAGTCAGATATTATATGCAGAGACGTATGGAGGTCATTGAAGGCTCTGGATGAAGTTCCCTTCCAGAGAGAATTTGTCGCTGCCTCTGACAGGTAGCAAAAAGCAACAGCTACCCCGGATTCCTTTAACTTAACCAGAGATTAAATGGTGACAGAGATGAGAGGAGTTGAAGCTGGGCCTTATTCCATGTGAGGACTAGTCTACTCAGAAGTATTTATTCTCCTTTATTCTAAGGAGATAGCCTGTTGGCACTTCAGGCCACAGCCAGGGAGTTTGCCAGGCTCTGCTTCCTGGACAAGCCCCAAACGTCAAGTTTACTCAAAGGTCTGTCTACTCAGGTTCCTGGCCTCTCGGTCGCCTCTTCCAGTCATAGCAGCCACTCAAGGGAAACACACCTCCAAAGGCTGGTTCACCTCTTTGGCTTTCCTTCTGTTCCTGGATCTTGGCTTTTTAATTCTTTGCCAACTCATTTGCTCTCTGATAACCTTCAGAAATGCGGTTTCTATAGTGAGTATAGATTTTTTTTCCCCATTATTCTCAGCTGGACAACCAGCCTCAATGCCTGTCCTCCAGAGCAGAAAGGGGAGCTCCGAGGTTAACATGCGCGGCACAGCCTCTGCTCTCTGGAGTCTCAGTCTCTGGTTGGTGGAAAATTTGTGGTGGGGCCCGAGGCCTGGGAAGCTTGTCCTGAGGAAGGGCAGAAAGGAGCCTGAGCAAGTGCACAGCTCAGCACACTCATTCTAACGATGAGGAAACAGATCCAGGAAAGGCAGGAGGCGTACCTCAGGTCATTCAGTAAAGAACTGGCCCTGGAATGTGAATCTCCTGAGACTGGTCCATGAGTATTTCCAAGGTCTTGGGGGGAGGTTTAAATGTGGTTATTGAGTTATTTTTTTCTTGGTAGTACAGACTTTTTCAGTCTTGCACAGAAATACGGAGAATGCTATTATAATCAACCCCAGTACGTAGCCATCAGAATCTAGTCGATCTTTTTTCATTTGCACCTCCACGTCTCCCTGCCACTGGATATTTAGAAGCAAATCCCCAACATCATATTGTTGCAGCTATAAATACTTCGGTTTGTATCTGAAGTACATCACGCATTCAATTCCCGGTCAAGGCCATGTACCTGGGTTGCAAGTTCGATCCCTGGCCCTGGTCAGGGTGTGTGTATGTGAGAAGCAACCAGTCGATGTATCTCTCTCACATCGATGTTTCTCTCCTTCCTCGTCCCTCCCTCCCCTCCACTCTGTCTCTCTAAAAAAAAAAAAAGAAAAAAAAATAGGGGGAAAAATTATTCAAGGACAGGATTCTCCTATTAATTTTGTCAGACATGGGTCCCATGCCCAGTTCCGGTCTGGTCGCATGGGGGAGGGGGGCTTCTGTTGATGCCTAGCGTTTGCGTAGTGATAGCAGCCAGTGTTAGTTACTGAGTAATCACTATTACCAGGTACTGTTCTCAGTGATTTCCAGTATTCATTCATTTAGTCCTCATAGCTACCCCATTAAGTAGACACTTAATTCAGGTGACCAGATGTCCCGCTTCTGGCGGGACAGTCCCGATTTTTCTTTCAAAAATCGGGACGTCTGGTCACCTAACACTGAATGTACCCATGTTAAAAATGATGATGCACAGAGAGTTAAGTCCTTTAAGTGGCAGATACGGGAGGTGGATCTCAAGCCAAGCGATCCAGCTCCAAGGCCTGCGCCCTTCACTATCGTCCTCTGCCCCGTAGCATCCTTCACAGCGGGAACTGCGGACTGTGGCCCAAATTCAGACGTGAGAATTGCTTTAATATCTTTAAGGGATCCTTTTTGAAAATGGGGGTGCGGAGCCGAAACCGGTTTGGCTCAGCAGTAGAGCATCGATCTGCGGACTGCAAGGTCCCGGGTTCGATTCCGGTCAAGGGCATGTACATTGGTTGCGGGCACATCCCTGGTGGGGAGTGTGCAGGAGGCAGCTGGTCGATGTTTCTCTCTCATTGACGTTTCTAGCTCTCTATCTCTTCCCTTCCTCTCTGTAAAAAATCAATAAAAATATATATATATATATATATATATATATATATATATATATTTAAAGAAAGAAAGAAAGGGAGAAAGAAAGAAAGAAAGAAAGAAAGAAAGAAAGAAAGAAAGAAAGAAAGAAAGAAAGAAAATGGGGGTGTGGGGACGGGGGAGAAGCAGCATCTGTAACAGAGACGACCTGTGGCCCACAGAGCCTAAACCGACGGTTTGGCCCTCGGCAGACAGTTTGCTGGGACCTGCCACCTGTCTCAGGCTTGCCCGGATGGGTGCGGTGGGCAGACTGAGTTTCAGAGGGGAGGCCAGACACCGGGGTCCAGACGCTGGGACCCCAGGGCGTGGGAAGCTGAGCCATCCTGGGTCTCTTTCCGTCTCCAGGCCGAAGACATGGACGTCAAGTTGGAGGGGGAGCCTTCGGTGCGGAAACCCAAGCAGCGGCCGAGGCCCGAGCCCCTGATCATCCCCACCAAGGCGGGCACGTTCATCGCCCCTCCCGTCTACTCCAACATCACCCCGTACCAGAGCCACCTGCGCTCTCCCGTCCGCCTGGCCGACCACCCCGCCGAGCGCAGCTTCGAGCCGCCGCCCTACACGCCGCCCCCCATCCTCAGCCCCGTGCGGGAGGGCTCCGGCCTCTACTTCAACGCCATCCTGTCCACGAGCAGCGTCCCGGCCCCGCCTCCCATCACGCCCAAGAGTGCCCACCGCACGCTGCTCCGGTCCAGTGAGTAGCCCTGGCCTCGGGGGCGGGGACGAGACTCGTTTTGTGGGGCTGCGAGGGGTGGTTGGGTTGGCATGCTGCAAGAGAAGGGGCTCCACTCTCTCTCGTCTCTGAGGAAGAGAAGGAAGTGGTCCTGGTTCAAGAATACGTGTGGGCGGAGGAGGGGTGTCAGCCCAGCTGCCTGGGTTCAAATCCCAGTGGCACCATTCGCTGTTACGTCGTCCCCTGTGCGAGTCATTTAAACGCCCCGGGCATCAGCTGCTTCAATGCTTAGGTGAGAATATTAGTCGTGTTTGGTAGAGGATGAAGTTGCCAATATTCGGCTGTTTTCAGATCCACGTAGGGTAGTTTTCTGTGCTTCAACCTAATAGCTACCTCCTAGGGTTGTGGTGCGGCTCAGATGCGTTCACAGAGGTACAGCACGCGACTTCATGCCTGACTGCGTCGTGTTTGTTCTCAATATCGCGTGGCAGATCCTTTCTCCTCAGGCACTTTGGCCAAGAAAGAGCAGACGTTTCGGCTCGCGCGCGGGTTTGAATTGTTGAAAAAAGTTGCCCGCTCCACAAAAAAAGATCCATTCCCCAGAAGAATGTGATAATGCTATCGCTTGGGGTGGGGAGAGGATTCCTTGGGAGTAGACACTACCAGACCTGCACAGGGGTGAGGCAGTGCCATCACCAGATTAACCTCCGAAGCCTGACCTCACCCACGGCTTAGCTCTCTGGCGCCCCCTCGTGTCCGCGAGTGAGAAACGGCTCACCTGGGCTGGCTGGCTGGCCTTCTGCCCTCACACTGCCACCCCAAGATTCAAAGCTTCTCTCCCTGCCCGGGTTGTGCGGGAAGAAGTCACTGTAGGGGCGAGATTAGTCGCAAAGAAAAGGTCTGTCCATGCATGGGTATTTACCAAGAACTTGGGTGGAAAGCCTCGCATCGGATCCTGTGAGGGCTTCAGCGATAGATGGGGACACCGCGGGCTGTTTTAAGGAAAGCACGGGGTCATTGGAGAGCTGACGCGGAGGCCTGGGAGGCAGCAAGGCTGGGGCTCCTTGCGGTGTGGCGTCAGCAGGCATCGGGAGAAGCAGACCCTGAGCTCCAAAGCCTGCAGAGGCTGCTAGCCTGTCGGGGGGGGGGGGAGGAAAGCCTTCCAGAGAGGGTGGGGCTAGGACGGAGCCTGAGCTATGAGGGCGGGGAAGACGCGCCAGGCGGAGGAAATGAGTGTGACAAGGACATGGAGGTAAGACTGTGCAGGGAACATGCCGGGCCACGTGTGCCCGGCCTGCTGGGAGCCAGGGTCCAGGCGAGAGGCCGGTGGGCGGCCGGGATGGAGGGGGACGGTGAGGAGCTGCAGGAGAGGCTGCAGAGGAGTCAGCAGAGCGTTTGTTGTTGCAGCGAGGGAGTGTCTCTCGATCCTGTGAGGCATGAAGAGATTAGCTCAGGAGAAACTGAGGCAGGGAACCCGGCAGGGAAGGGAGAACATGACTGTGCAGCAGCGATCTCCTTCGCCACCTCACCGGGGAGCAGAGTGTTTCGGCCTCTTGGCCAGCACAACCACAGCTTCATGTTGGAGTTGACCCGGTGTGTGGGAGCTCCCGGGGCTGGGTTTTGTGCATGATTTCATTCACCGCTCACATGGTTAACCCTCGGAGCCCCTCTCAGTAGGAGCGAAAAGCGGGGGCACCCACACCACACATTTAGTAAAGTTACGGTGAGCTGTCACCGCTGCAGGCTCAGGAAGCCCGATGTCCACGTGTGAACCCTGTGAGTCACCGCCTCGGTTCTGGTGCTGGAGAGCAGCCACCTCAGGCCGGGCGGAGGGCTTCGCCGGAGGGAGGAGGGTACGGCCCGCCAACCTGCCTTTTGTCCCGTAGATAGTGCTGAAGTCACCCCACCTGTCCTCTCGGTGATGGGGGAAGCCACCCCCGTGAGCATCGAGCCGTAAGTGCAGCCCTGCCCCTGGCCCGTGGTGTGAGGGTGGCTGAGTGGGGTCCAGGCGTTGGGCAGGCCCGCGGAGCAGCAGAGGGCTCTGCAGAGGGCTGAGCGGCCTCCCTGGGTCACCGGGAAAGGAAGGGACGGTTCGGTTTGCATTTGCCTCTGCGAATGAGAGGCTCCTTCCCCGCCTGTGAGCCTGGAGCTCCTCCTTCCCTGCCCCACACCTGGGCCTGGCCTTTCTGGCAGCACTTGGTGCCGATGGCCAGGTGTCCTCACAGAAGCCAGATTCCCTTGTGCCCAGCTGAGGCCTTGCCGTGCTCAGCCTCTGTCAGCTGCCCTCTGCGTCGTCTCCCATCCCCCAGGGAGAAAGTCAGATTCTGCCGCCTGCCCTCCCCCACCCGCACCTCACCCCACCCCAGCAAAGGAAGGCCTCACTCTCTGCCCTCTCCACTCCTGCAGACGGATCAACGTAGGCTCCCGGTTCCAAGCTGAAATCCCCTCCATGAGGGACCGTGCCCTGGCCGCCGCAGACCCCCACAAGGCCGACCTGGTGTGGCAGCCGTGGGAGGAGCTGGAGAGCAGCCGGGAGAAGCAGAGGCAAGGTGAGAGGGGACTGGAGCCGGCCAAGGGCGGTCCTGGGGAGGTGGGTGGGCTGGCTCGTCCTAGCCCCGCCCCGCCCCGCCCCGCCCCGCCCCGCCCCGAGAGTGATTTCCTCTCCTCCCTTCCCCCTCCCTCCCACAATGCAGTGGAAGACCTGCTGACAGCCGCCTGCTCCAGCATTTTCCCTGGAGCTGGCACCAACCAGGAGCTGGCCCTGCACTGCCTGCACGAGTCCAGGGGAGACATCCTGGTGAGACACCGCCCCCAACGGAGGGACGGGCCCTCGGGGAGGCCCGCCTGGGTCCATCTCTGCTGCCCAGGAGCCAGGCCTGCTCACGTGCTGATCTGAAACAGGCTGGAGGGTCCAGCCAAGATGGGGGTATAAGGGGCTCAGCCCAAGGAAACCCTAGTTCTAGACTTTGCAGCGCAGGGCGGTGCCATCCACCCCAGGCCCCGATTCTGGGCCACTGGGTCCCGGCTCGGGGCTGCACTATGACGACCTGAGGAGACCCTCTGAGATTTTCCCACCAAAACCCTGCCCGGGCCCTGACTTCTCTTCACTCCCCTTTAAGGAAACGCTGAATAAGCTGCTACTGAAGAAGCCCCTGAGGCCCCGCAACCACCCACTGGCAACGTATCACTACACAGGTGGGCCTGGCGGGGGTGGTCCAGAGCCGGGAAGGGTCTCCCGTCAGGGGGCCTGGTTAGTGCTGAGTCGCCGCAGCCCTGGATGGGGAGATAGGGGGGTGGGTAAGCAAAGAGCCAAAGCACTGGCACCAAAGCTGGGGTGGCTCTCAAGCAGCTTACCGTGCCCCGGAGAGGAAGACGGGAGGGCGTGGGCAGGTGGGAGCCGTCCAGGCAAGGAAGCCTAGGACTCAGGACAAGGGACAGGGGTCCAGGGAGTGCCATCCACACTGGCCTCGGGTACCCGGACCTTAGACAGCCCCTGGAGTGCCATGTCCCGTCCTGGACCCTGTGCTGTAAGAGGGACGTTGGCCGCTGGGCATCGTCATAGCAGCTGCTGTCACCGGCCCCTGTGCCAGGTTGTAGACTAGATCCATGTAGTCTGTGCCAGGCTGGGCACCAGGGTTTCACACGCATGATCTCATGTAGTCTGCACAGCGGGGGAGGTGGCTTCTATTGTTAGTCCCCACTTCACAAGTGAGGAGAGTGAGGCTCAGGGTCGAGAGACAGGGCTAGTTACGTGGCAGAAGCAGTGTGCGGAGCCAGCTCTGACTGGATGGGTCGCACTCTTGTCTGCTGCTGGTCAGAATCGACCCCCTCCCTCCCGTGATGCTCACAGCCCCACCCACCTCACCACCCTGGCTCCCTGTCTGCCCCGCAGGCTCAGACCAGTGGAAGATGTCGGAGAGGAAGCTGTTCAACAAGGGCATTGCCATCTACAAGAAGGATTTCTTCCTGGTGCAGAAGCTGGTGAGCTGGAGCTCTGTTTCGGGGAAAGGGAGGGCAGGAGCTACGTGTAGGATTTGGGGTCCCCCTACAGTGGGGGCCTGCAGTCGCTTACCAAGCCCCCTCCAGAAGCACTTAACTCAATGCGCTAAGTAGCCTCAGAGAATGTTGTAAACCACATGTGTCAAACACAAGGCCCGCAGGCCAAATCCTTCCCGCCAGGCCTTGCAATGTGGCCCGCACCGCGCTGTCATCACTGCACTCCGCTGCGTTTCCATCACCATGACAGTTTATGACTGTTCAGTAAACCATTCGGCCCACGATTTAGGCTGGATTTTAGATTTTGGCCCCTTCTCTGATTGAGTTCGACACCCCTATTGTAAACAAAATAAGCAGGCCCCGCCCCTTCATTCTAAGCCCCTCCCCTCCCCTTGGATAGTGTGGCCACACCCTGGTTCTTAATCCAGAGAGAGGCCTTAGTGGGTATCAGGCTCAGTGGCATCAAACTTGAAATAGTGGTGCCTGGCTGGCGTGGCTCAGTAGTTGAATGTCGACCTATGAACCAGGAGGTCTTGGTTCAATTCCCAGTCAGGGCACCTGCCCGGGTTGTAGACTAGATCCCCAGTGGGGGGAGAGGGGGTTGCAGGAGGTGGCCAATCAGTGATTTTATCTCATCATTGATGTTCCTAACCTCTCTCACCCTTCCTCTCTGAAATCAATAAAAACATATTGTAAAAACAAAACAAAACCTAGGCGGCTTGGCTCAGTGGCTAGAGCATCAGCCTGTGGACTGAAGGGTCCTGGGTTTGATTCTTGGTTTCCGGTTCCCTGGCTCCGGTTGGCGTGTGTGCAGGAGGCAACCAATCAATGTTTCTCTCTTATATCAGTGTTTCTCTCTGTCTCTCCCTCTCCCTTCCACTCTCTCTAAAAATCAATGGAAAAGCTGAAACCGGTTTGGTTCGGTGGATATAGCATCGGCCTATTGGACTCAAGGGTCCCAGGCTCGATTCCGGTCAGGGGCATGTACCTTGGTTGCGGGCACATCCCCTGTAGGAGGTGTGCAGGAGGCAGTTGGTCGGTGTTTCTCTCTCATCGATGTTTCTAGCTCTCTATCCCTCTCCCATCCTCTCTGTAAAAAAAATCAGTGGAAAAATATCCTCAGGTGAGGATTAACCAAAACAAACAAAACAAAAGCCCACAACGACTTAACTTAGTGGTCACCAGGGGAGAGCCAGAGGAGGAGGGGCTGCTGCTGAGGGGAGCTGTTCCCCAGGGCGGGAGCACTCCCACTGAGGCCACAGTTAGTGTGTGGGAGGAGAGGCCACCCTACGATAAGAGGAACTGAGAGCAGCCAGTGACTGTAACTGAACTGGGTGGGGGCCTCCGCCCGCATCTTGTCAGACCCAGGGTGTCTTTCCAGTAACAGCTGGCCGGCTAGAGGAGGCCGGAGCCTCCTTGTCCTAGGTTTATCTTGTCCTCCCCCTGTGTTCTTCTGGGGGACTAAAGTGCTTTGCTAATTTGCAGCCTTGCATCTTCCCACCAGCCCCCTCTGGCAAAGTCTGCGCAGTGGGGGAGCACGTTGTGCGCACCGCTGAGGGGAAAGGGCTTCCAAGAACGTGCTTTCCTCTCGGGGTGGTATAATAGATGGGGCCAAGGGTGGCTCTGGGAACTGGACAAAGTGCTGCTGCATTCTCCTACAAGGGCCCTGCTGTGAGGACGGACATCCGCCGGCTTCCTGATTGGGCAATACTTCCAGGAGCCCCTAATGTAGGGGTGTCGAACTCAATCAGAGAAGGGGCCAAAATCTAAAATCCAGCCTAAATCGCGGGCCGAATGGTTTACTGAACAGTCATAAACTGTCATTGTGATGGAAACGCAGCGGAGTGCAGTGATGACAGCGCGGTGCGGGCCACATTGCAAGGCCTGGCGGGACGGATTTGGCCCGCGGGCCTTGTGTTTGACACATGTGCCCTAATGCCTTATGAAAAGCACAGGCCAGTAGTCAAACAAGATGATCAGACAGAACTGGCGGCAAACGTGCAAACGGGATCTAATTAATGAAGCTGGGATTTGGCCCTTCCTGTGAGCTGGAGCGTGTCTGTGTCTCCTCGGGCCCAGGAGTTGGCTGAGCAGGGAAGACAGCCTCTGTGTTTTGTGTGTGTGTGTGTGTGTGTGTGTGTGGGAAAGTAACTAAACGCAGTGGCCAAATGGGTTTGTGAAACGGGAGGGCTAGGACTTCAGGGCGTGGGAGGCCCGTGGAGATCGCCTGGTCTCACCCCACTCGCTATTCACACATGAAAAGACTTGTCTCAGGCCACCAGCTATTCAGTGGCAGAATTAGGAACAAGATTTGGGAATCCTTCCTTTCCAGGTTTCCCGGGCTTATTAGCCTCCCATGGTAATTTGACATTCCTCCGTCCTGCTTACCGGTCGCTGCTCCCTGGAGAGGAATGGAATTGTTTGTCCACACGGATGGAGAGAGTTTACGTTGCAGGGTCTATCCTGGCTTTGAATAGGAAGGGTGCCCAGACTTTTTTCTTTAATGAATCTTTAATAAATAAATAAAAAATCTGCCGAATCTGGTTTGGCTCAATGGATAGAGCCTCGGCCTGTGGACTGAAAGGTCCCGGGTTCGATTCCGGTCAAGGGAATGTACCTTGGTTGCGGGCACATCCCCAGTAGAGGATGTGCAAGAGGCAGCTGATCAATGATTCTCTCATCGATGTTTCTAACTCTCTATCCTTCTCTCTTCCTGTCTGTAAAAAATCAATAAAAATGTATTTTTAAAAAAATCTTAAGAGGAAGGAGGGGTGAGGGTGGGGCTAGAGAGAGAGACATATCGATGTAGAGAGATATATTGATCGGGTATCTCCTGCACACGACCCAACTAGGAATTGGACCTGCAACCTGGGTATGTGCCCTGACTGGGAATGGAACCCGCCACCTTTTGACGTATGAAATGACACTCCCAACAAGCTGAGCCACACGTGCCAGGGGCAGATTTTTCCCCCCTTTAACTTTTTGTTTTGAAAAAGTTCAGACCTAGAGGAAAATTGAAAGAACAGTATAATGAACACCTACATACCCCTCACTTAGACATACCAATTGTTAACATTTGCCACATTTGCTTTCTTTCTGTCTATATATAAACTTAAACAAGCACCTGTTCTCTCTCTCTGTTTTAATTAATAATTAAAAGTAAGTTACAGACATCATGACATCTGACCCAAATACTATCTAAAAACAAAGACATTCTCCCGTAAAACCACAGTAGCATTATCATCAAAGAAACGCACGCTGGTAAATAACACGCTCTCCTATGCGATCCACACTCGAGTCTCCCAGCGGCTCCGTGTTGTACCTCTTAGCCTTTTAGAAGCTCGGGTGAGTTGAATTGGTCCGTGGTTTGTCAGGGCAGGCGTTAGAGACATGCTCATACTTGGGGGGGCTGATTGAGCTTAGTGTCGGCTGCGTTTAAGGGGAGACACGGGGTAGGCTGGCATCTGTCTCCCCAGCGAGGTGGGCTGAGCCAGGAACGCTGACCTCACTCTCATTTCAAACCAGATCCAGACCAAGACGGTGGCCCAGTGCGTGGAGTTCTACTACACCTACAAGAAGCAGGCGAAGATCGGCCGCAACGGCACGCTCACCTTCGGCGACGACGCGGGCGACGACAAGTCAGTCCAGGACGAGGTGGAAGTGGACATCAAGGTGATTCCCTTCCCATGCTCAGCTGCCGAGAGCCTGGGCTGGGGCTGGGTCCAAGGCAAGGCCTCCAGGAGCCCCTGGAGGGCAGAGAGAGGAAGGCTGTGCCCCTGGTGACCCCAAGCTGTTGGTGTCCTGGGCTGGGCACTGGCCCTAGGCCTTGGGGACCCCCTCTCTGTTGGCCATTGACGTAATCATACCTTGTGTGGATATGGTGCCCGGGGGAAATGTCCCAGTGTTTGCACCAGCGTCAATGTGTTGTCCCCTCATCGCAGGCCTCTAACACCGGTCCCGAACATGAGCCATTCTCCTATCACCCTTATGAGTTTCCGCCATTCCTGCATCCTGCCGTATGTTACCATTGCTACTTCTGTCATCTCCACATACCACTTGTGCTGTTCATATTTTTAAGTCAACTCAATTTTACTCCAAAGGGAAGTTTTGTATTACAATCATGCATCAGAAACAATCCTGCTTGGCATGGACGGTGCTAGTAAAAATAAATATAGGGTATGAGAGTCAAACAATATTGTTACATTCTAGCTAGATACGGTTATCTGCCAAGGCTCTGAAACTGAGGCCTGGAAAAGTACAAAAGACACATCAACATGAACTGGAGACTGCTCCTTAACATAGTCAGGATGGAAAGAGAATTGAAAAGAGAATGTTCGTTCTGTTTCCGTGTATCCATTTTTGGGGCTCCAAGCCCACACGTGGTGACATGCTGCTCTGAGCTGGGGAGTGGTTCGGCCCCCTTTCTGCAGGTGGGAAGGGAGTGGAGCTACAGAAAGCGATAGAAGGTGGTTGAGAATGGAGCTCGAGTTGCTGCCTGGCTCCGCCAGACCACCCTGCCCAGGGATGTGTCCCTGAGCACATCCAGGAAGACCGGTGGCCTCGGGAGGGCCCGGCAAGCTCTCTCCCTGCCCCTGGCTCCATTTCAAGGGCTCCGTCTCATCCTGCAGGTTCCCAGGGCTCCAGGCTCGCTCTTCTTTGCCAGGCAGACGAGGGGAGGGTGGGTGTAGAAGCCGGCACAGGAGGCCAGGCCGGGACGAGCAGGGACGAGTGGGCCCTGCTGGCGCTGTGGCTGCATGACTGACGCTGGGGCCCCTGCCCCGTTCTTGTCCCCCGTAGACTTCCCAGAAGTTCCCCAGGGTGCCTGCTCCCAGAAGAGAGCCCCCCAGTGAAGGGAGGCTGGAGCCCGGGAAGGAAGGGGAGGAGGAGGTGCCAGAGACCCAAGAGAAGGGGGAGCAGGAAGAGGGGCGAGAGAGAAGCCGGCGGGCCGCGGCTGTCAAAGCCACACAGACACTACAGGCCAATGAGGCGGTAAGTGTGACCTCCCCTGGGGGAGCCCAGGGCCAGGAGAAGGGCTGGAGCAGGGCCCGAGGGGGTGGGCGGGAAGGCAGAGCAGGAACAAGACTAGGATCATAATAGCAGGAAAGGTATGCAGTGCCTGATGCTGCTAAGTCATTGAATCCTCCTAACCCTATGGGGTAGGTACTGCCATTATTCCCATTTCACAGATGAGGAAATCGAGGCCCACGATCAGATAGCTGGTAGGCAGCCTGGCTCCAGAGACTGCCATTACATTTTACACTCTGCCTCTTTTGTCTCTGAGACTCGGGGACCGGAAGGAGTATGGGACTTGGGGGAAGCATTCGAGAAGCGTGGCTCAGGCAGGGCTCCCCTAAGAGAGCCGTGTCCCTGACAAGAATGTCTGAAGCTGAGCTGAGGTCACAGGCGTGATGATCATGGCCCCTCCGCCATGTTCTCTGCAAAGGGCTGTCTTGTCCGTGATCTCATTAATCCTGCACAAGAGAACCCCACAGAGTGTGAGCCCTCACTTGGCAGAGGGAGGAAACGGGGCTCAGAGGCACTCAGTGACTTGCCTGAGGCTCCACCCCAGATCCTACTGCAGTGCTCTGCCAGCCACATCACAGGCCAGGAGGCAAAGCCTGCCGGCCAGAGCTGGAGTCCAGGGCGGGGTCCCCAGGAGAGGGCAGGGATGGGAGAGCCTGTTGGGGGAACTACTCTGAGTTGTTTATTTTGGTGTTGTACACTTACGCTTGCAGGAAAGCCCCCCACAAACTGTAGACACACAGCTGTTGGTTTCCTTTTTTTATACATATTTTATTTATTTTTTAGAGAGGAAGGGAGATGGATAGACAGTTAGAAACATCAGTGTGAGAGAAACATCGGTCAGCTGCTTCCTGCACAACTCCCCACTGGGGATGTGCCCGCAACCCAGGTACATGCCCTTGACCAGAATCGAACCTGGGACCTTTCAGCCTACAGGCAGAAGCTCTATCCACTGAGCCAAACCAGTCCTGGTTGGTTGTTTTCTTTTGAGCTTTGGCTGTGCTCTTCCCAGAGCTGTGATCTGTGTACAAGCTCAAGGGAGTTCTGCTGACTTGTCAGCATTTTCCTGTAAGGTCGACCCAGTGCATACACTTCTGATGGCCATCCGGAGCTCCCTGGCTGAGGGCATGCCCTGAGCACCCCTCTCCGGGTCAGCACAGGTGTCCTCTGCTCTCCGGCACCTGCCTGGCCTTGGCCATGGCAGCTCGTCGTGTCATGCGCTAGATGCCTGCCCATCTCCCCGGGCACTGGACTCCGCTCTCCGAGGAGGGCTCCCGTCTGTCACCTCTGCGTCCCCAGCACCTTCGAATTTCACTCTGAAACATGGCAACGTGTGTCGTTCATTGAGACACCACCTCCCGTCAGATACATCGACAGCTAGGGCTGCGCCACCACTACCATACCAGCAACTTGGTAAAGACAGAGCTGGCCAGAGATGGCATGGGTTGCTGAAAAGGCAGTGAGTGCCTTGTCACTGGAAGGATTCCAGAGAATGCCAGGGCAGGAGTGTCAGCCTGTAGGAGTCCTCTGTTCCCTGAAACTCCGGAATTTGGGATCCTGTCTTCCCCAGATCCCTCAACTCCTCCTTGTTTGATCCTCTCCAGGCCAATGACATCCTCATCCTCCGAAGCCACGAGCCCAACGCCCCCGAGTCGGCCGGCGGCCAGGCCTCGGAGAAGCCGAGGGAGGGGCCCGGGAAGCCACGGAGGACACTTCCTCTCGCAGAGAAGAAGAAAAAAGCGGAGGCATTTAATAAAACCCAGAATCAGGAGAACACGTTCCCGTGTAAGAAATGTGGCAGGTAAGACGTGTCTCCATGGGGACGGAGGAGGGAGCGTGTGGGTGGCTGGTGGGCGGATGGTGATGGTTGTGAGCGGGCAGGAGGAGGAGGAGGGAGCCTGAGCTTTCGCCTTGCCTTCTGATTGGCTCGGGGGGTTTCTGGGGCAGTGATGTCACTCAGCAGAAGAGGGAGGGTGGCCTTGAATTAGGAGCTCATTTCTGCATTAGTTGGAGGGTGGGGGTAGGCCCAGAGGCATTCGCCCAGTCAGGAAGAGTCGGGGACACACACACACACACACACACACACACACACACTCTCTCTCTCTAGCCTGGTGGCCCAGGGGGTGGGCACAGATCTCTCACTCGAGCCCCTCTTCCCGGCTGCAGGGTGTTCTACAAGGTGAAGAGCCGCAGCGCCCACATGAAGAGCCACGCGGAGCAGGAGAAGAAGGCTGCAGCTCTAAGGCAGCGGGAGAAGGAGGCTGCGGCCGCTGCGGCCGAGGCCGCCGCCTCCCCCCAGCAGACGGAAAGCGCCGGGGAGAGGGGCTGAGGCCCAGGCCGCCGGGAGGCCCGGGCCGGCCCCTCGGCCTGGGCGCCCGCCCGGCTCTCCTGCACCAGCCCCTCTCCCTGCACCAGCCTCGTCAAAGCGCCTGCAGGCGCCCAGGGACTCACAGAGGGACGGAGGAGCCATCCCGTGGACTTCTCTCCGGAAAAACAAACAAGACAATACAATAAACAGCTCTTTTATTTATAAAGGCCCCGGGAGCAGTGTTCAGGGCTGCAGGATCCAGTTCTCTGTGCACTCGGTCTGTCGGAAGTCGTCCTCACCTTTTCCTCGAACCAGGAGCGCCCCCGCTTGCTGGGGCCGCCCTCTGGGAGGGGCTCCAGCCGCGGCCACCGGTGCTTCTCACCCTGGGACCCTGCTGCTGAGCAGTCTCTCCTTCCTCTTCCCCAGCTCCCGGAGAGCCAAGCACAGTTCACCCGGATGTAGCATTACCCCTCGGCTCCAGAGGACCTCGAAGGCCCTCCCCTCAGCCCTGGAAAAAGGGAGCTCACCCCTGCACACAGCGCGTCTGGGCCTAAGCTGCTCCAGCGCCCCTGTCCTCACTGAGGCCTCCCCCTCTGCTTCTGGCTGGCAGCCTGCTCCGGCTGCAAAGTTTTCTCAGATGTTTGGGGGAAGCTCTCAGCCTGCTGGAGGGGAGGGAACTGTGAGGAGGGAAGCCCTGAGGGCATTTAGATAAGGCTGGGCTCTTCTGCTTCCCCCTTCTTGCCAAATACCTTTGGGCCCTAGAGACCCAGGGAGCCCCTCCTTGCACAAGTTTCCTGCTTGTCTCAGTCCTGACCTTGGCAGCTGCCACCTGACCCCACCCCACCTAGTCCAGCGCTGATAGCCACCGCCCAGCCCCCAGCCCTGCACGCTGGAGATTTCTGGATCCTTCCCTGGGAGGAGGAGGACTAACCCAATCGGGCAGGAGCCTTCATTCCTTGACGTGTGACATTTGGGAGCTATTTATTTATTCTTACTATTTAATTTTTTAACATCCTCTCAGGGACCAGGGGCCGCCTGCTTTCCAGAGGCCCAAGTGCATTTATCCCAAAACAAGGCACCTTCTTGGCATCCGCCCCACCCCCATTCCCAAGACCCTGCCCGCCCCTCACCACATTGCTCTGGGAGCCCTTGCCAATAGGAACGATAGTACCTGCTGACAGAGGGGGGAGGAGGGGAAAGGTGTCACACCCAGAGGAGCAGGAGCCAGGGGGTCAAAGGCAGTTCTTGTTGCTACCTCTGCTCCAGCTGTGCTTTCCAATTGCCTGGGAGGATTGGCGGGAAGCCAGAATCCCGGCTTGTCTCTGGCTGGAAGAAGCCATCTTTGGCCCGGAGTTCCTCAAGAAAGGACTGGGAGATTCTGGCGGCCCCTTCACTTGCCAGTCCCACAGGAGGGCTGAGTTACTTTTCCGATCTTGTCACTCAACTTTTCATTGTCTAAAAGGAGTTCGAAGTGAATGCAAGTGAACGGCAGGCCCACGTGTTAGGATTTTGCTACTCATGAGATCGCCGACAGGCATCGTGTTGGTAGCTGGGGGTAGGGAGAACATTGTTTTGTTTCTAAACTATGCACTATCAGGTATTTTTCAGCCTTCATGCATTAATATGGTTCTACAAGATCCCAGCTACAGGAGCAACAAAATCCACCCCCGCCCCCCAGACTCCTGGACAACTGCCTAGATTTCCAACTTTCCCAGCTCATTTCCTCTGTAAGCTTCCACAAACTCAGCATCCCAAGATTGCAAAAATCTGGAACCCCCTCCAGAAACAGGAAGGTAGCAAATTTAGTCTCTCTTCTGAATCACTTGTGTAATAAGAGTGCCTTTGCAGCTTTGCCCCAAAGTGCTACTTATGTTTCCCAAGGTCTTTTCTATTTAAATTATATTTTTGTTTCAGGCCCTTTGGTGGACATGCTGTAACAAATCTCCTTTGTCTAGAGTGATCCTCCTTTTTCTAAACTCTCGGAGACAAGACCAGGTGAATGTAGGTGGCGAAACAAAAATGGTACCTGTCTGTGTTCATCCCACCCGAGCATGGCGTTTTGGAAGGAAGGGTTCTTGCTCCAGGATAGGTTTATATCTCGAATGTGTTGTGAACGTGAACATGTTCAGAGGGCAGATCCATTGTGGCGTGTGACCTGCCAGTTAAGTAGGTTCAGCCATAGAACCTGGCACAAGTCTATGTCCTTTATGGTGCTTTCTCCCTGTGAACACATTAGGCTCATCTTTAGTTTTTCTTTTCTTTTTTTTTCACATATATATAAAAATTGATTTTTCACAGAGAGGAAGAGAGATAGAGAGTTAAAAACATGGACGAGAGAGAAACATCCATCAGCTGCCTCTTGCACACCCCCTGCTGGGGATGTGCCCTCAACCAATGTACATGCCCTTGACCGGAATCGAACCTGGGACCTTTCAATCTGCAGGCCGACGCTCTATCCACTGAGCCAAACCGGTTTCGGCATCTTTTCTTTTTTTCTTCTACTCAGAACTCTTTGCTTTAAGAAGTTAAAAATGACAAACACCTCCGGCTTCATCATGCCCTTCCACCCCGTCTCACAGAGCCATCTCCCCACCTCCATCTGCAATTCGGCAAGGGCGTGAAACTACCCTAGTGCCTGTAATTCCAGACCACCTCTGAGGTCTCTCACCCACCTGAGGAGGCAGTGCTTCGGAACTGTCCTCCACGCCTTCAGCAGCCCCTTCCCAGCGAAGGTACACACCCGTCCCTCCTGCCACCCGCCTCCACCCCTGGCACAGAGGTCGCGTGCTGCTTACGTCTAAAGGGATCCCCTGTATTTAACTGCCTCAGTGACCTGACCTTTCTTCTCGTGTGCCAGAGGTTCCGATGACGAAGGAGGAATACGACATATATTCAAGCCCAAACTGTTGAAACACGCTTTCACTGGGGCTCATTTGGGTGGTATTTATTGCCAGACTGGCAAAGCCTAACTAACTCCTTAGGTTTACAGGAAGTACGCATACTTTTATTGAACAATTGTATGTCCTCCACTCTTTCGCTGAAATGTTGATCTTTGCCTCTAATAATTTGCAGCTGTTTCACCTTTTTCTCACTTGTCTCTCAGTTGAAGGCCTTGTTGGAGGGAACAGCACAGGAACAGCCTTGACAGTCGATCTGTAATTATTGTATAAATATTTTAATAGCATATAAATAACTATATTCCTTTTATTTTGAAGAAAAAAATGATCAGACACTGCCTTTTGTGTGTTTGCTGCCTGTGGCACCCTTTTTTAAAAAAGACTGTTACATATTAAAATAGTGTACATATATATAAATATGACCTCTTTTGCTGTACAGTTGTGATAGACCCAGACTGAAGATTTTATTTTTTGTGTGCTTTTTATATAAAAAAAAATTAATACACTAAAGAAAATCTTGCTGATGTGATTGTAATGTATCTATGTAACTTATTTACTTTTGAATGTTCTTCTGTATCTTTAAACCTTTTATTAAATAAGGTTTTAAAAATTCAGCGTTGCAGGCTGTGTTCCTTAGGGGAGATTTTCACCATCTGGGATTGACGTAAGTAGGCCTTGTTTTGCTTGCGGGGGGGATTATTGGACATTTTTGAACCGTAGGGATTCTGTTTTCTCACCTCAATGATGTCAGAACTGGAGAAATGAACACTCCAGCATTCTCCTGGTTACAAAGATTACTGGATATAAATCTTTTTACAAAATTTTCGAGCAATCTCAACTCACTGTCTCACGCGAAAGCATGTAAATGGCACTCTTCCACATTTCAGTTCCATTCGGATGAAATACGGAGGGTGGAGAATGCGATCCGGTGGCATCAGGAAGCCCGGGTGGCTGAAGAGGGTGTCTCATGTTGAACCAGCCACAGACGGATGCATTTTCTTTAAATATATTTTATTGATTTTTACAGAGAGGAAGGAAGAGAGATAGAGAGCTAGAAACGTCGATGAGAGAGAAACATCAACCAGCTGCCTCTTGCACTCCCCCTACCAGGGATGTGCCCGCAGCCAAGATGCATGCCCTTGACCCGAATCAAACCCGGGACCCTTCAGTCCGCAGGCCCACGCTCTACCCACTGAGCCAAACCGTAGATGTATTTTCAACAGCATCATCTTAGATCCACTGTATTATTATTATCTTTTCAACGCGGTGCTTTGTTTAAAAAAAAATCTGGAAAAAGAAATGAGCCACCAGAGAAACCAGAGACCCTGGCTGGCACCATAGCAACCGCTGGACACACACACACCCCCGCCCCCGCGGGCTGCGGCAGCGCGCGGAGCTCCGGTCCCCGCCGCTGCCGTTGCCATGGCTACCCTGGTGCTGCGTGGGCCGCGGGGCGGGGCGCGCGGCGGCCACGCACCGGGCGGCCCCACCGTGCAATGCGGCAGCAACTGCTCGGCTGGACCACCGGCACCCGCAGCCGCAGCCTCACCCGCCACCTGCCGCTGCCCGCGCTCCCCGTGTCCTCGGAGCCCCCGCCGCCCGGTGGGCTCCCTGCACCCGCCAAGGAGCTCCCGGCGGACCGACCCTCCAACAGTCACTCCCTCCGGGGACAGCGCGGTCCTCGCCGGCGGCTGAGCAGCCACCCCCCGGCCGCCCGAGCGCCCGGCTCCGCCGCGAACGCCGGATCCGCTCCGGGAGCCACGACCGCCCTGCGGCCGCGCCCCCGCTCCCAGCCTTGGCGCCCCGAGGCCGCACCGCGCCTGCAGGCAGAGGACCCCGGCCGCGGCCCCCGAGCCTTCCCGACGCTGCGCTCCGGGCACCGCTGCGGCCGGTGCGGGCTGTGAACGGCACGCCCGCCCCCCTCGGGCATCTCTGCGGGGATTGTCTGCAGCCGTCTGACCCGCGTCCGTAGAGCCGGGAAGATGGCGATGACGCTGCTGGAAGACTGGTGCCGGGGAATGGATGTGAACGCGCAGCGAGCCCTGCTGGTGTGGGGGATCCCGGTGAACTGCGACGAGGCGGAGATCGAGGAGACGCTGCAGGCGGCCATGCCCCAGGTGCCCTACCGCGTGCTGGGGCGGATGTTCTGGCGGGAGGAGAACGCCAAGGCCGCGCTGCTGGAGCTCACGGGCGCGGTGGACTACGCCGCCATCCCCCGGGAGATGCCCGGCAAGGGCGGCGTCTGGAAGGTGGTGTACAAGCCCCCGACCTCCGACGCCGAGTTCCTGGAGAGGCTGCACCTGTTCCTGGCGCGGGAGGGCTGGACCGTGCCGGACGTGGCCCGCGTCCTCGGGTTCCAGGCCCCGGCCCCGGCCCCGGGCCCGGACATGCCGGCCGAGATGCTGAGCTACATCCTGGACAACGTCATCCAGCCCCTGGTGGAGTCCATTTGGTACAAGAAGCTGACGGTGTTCTCGGGGAAGGACGTCCCGGGCCCCGGCGAGGAGTCCTTCGACCCCTGGCTGGAGCACACCCACGAGGTCCTCTCCGAGTGGCAGGTGTCCGACACGGAGAAGCGGCGGCGGCTGATGGAGAGCCTCCGGGGCCCCGCCGCCGACGTCATCCGCATCCTCAAGACCAACAACCCCGCCATCACCACCCTCGAGTGCCTCAAGGCGCTGGAGCAGGTGTTCGGGAGCGTGGAGAGCTCCAGGGATGCGCAGGTGCGGTTTCTGAACACGTACCAGAACCCGGGGGAGAAGCTGTCGGCGTACGTCATCCGCCTGGAGCCGCTGCTGCAGAAGGTGGTGGAGAAGGGCGCCATCGAGAAGGACAACGTGAACCAGGCCCGCCTGGAGCAGGTCATCGCGGGCGCCAACCACAGCGGCGCCATCCGCAGGCAGCTGTGGCTGACGGGCGCCGCCGAGGGGCCGGCCCCCAACCTCTTCCAGCTTCTGGTGCAGATCCGCGAGGAGGAGGCCAAGGAGGAGGAGGAGGAGGCCGAGGCCGCCCTCCTGCAGTTAGGCCTGGACGCGAGCTTCTGAGGCCCCGGAAAGGGGGGGGGGGGGTGTTTAGTGCAGACCTAGGTAACAGCTTCTTTGTGGTGTCTTATAGGCGTGTTTCTTAGTCAAGTCCTGTGTGTTTTTGTGTGTTTTGGGGGGAGGGGCGGGGGGAGTCAGGCCTTGCATATTCATGTAACATTAGTAAAATTGTGCCAGAGAGCGCCCTGAGCTGCGACACGTGCCATGCTAGCATGCTAAAACGCCAGGGAAAGGCTTGGACACAGGTGCTCAGTGCAAGCTGTCATCTTGACACCATCAGTTTGGGGGGAAATGTGAAACTTGTGAGACTTTCTCACCGAGATACCTACATGTGAAATTGCATGTTCAGTTGTTTAGTTCAGAGCCTGGCTAACACAAGAAGTGTTCGGTAAAAATATGAACTGTTGTTATTAACATGAATAGTTCCTTCTGTTTACTGCGAATTGTTCCTGATTTATATTGATGGGAAGAAATGTGAATTAGATATTCTTAGTGATTCAGCTTTACAGTGCTAATTTCTTATTTTTCACCTGTTAACATCAGGATCAGTTTAATTGCAAAGTATCCTGAGACTGCAAAATAGTGTATTAGAAAAGTACAGTTATAAAGCTGTGTACATTAAAATTTTCACTGTACAACATATAAATTGCATGGGGAGGTTAATATGAACCAGTGACAGTATTCATTCCCCCATTTCAAATCTTTGTCATTGATTTGTATTTCTCTTTACTTGTGCTGGTTCTAGTGTTCTAAGTTTGAAGTTATCAAATACACGTATACAAATAAAAATTTAAAAAGTTCTAGTCTCACTTTCTGACATACATAAAAAAAATTTCAGGTAATTAAGATCTGTATCTTTTCTTAGACTTCAAGTCACTAAAGAAAATCAAACCTCAAGTAAATATTAACTTACTCTAAAATGTTAGGAAATCCAGAAATGGGGCTGAGGAAGTCATTGAGCATTTTTTCCTCCCCTTTTAAAAAGTTCCTTTCAGCTTAAAGTGTTTATTTTGCTGCAGGGGTAACTCGCACCTGTGTAAAATGAATGCTTCGGTTTTACAGCAGCCATTTTATATCAAGAGGATATAAAAAGGGAAGTACGGCTTTAAAACATGTTTATTTGGCTACAGAGATTCAGTGACAGAAGATCTTTGGAGATCCAGGTCCTCGTAAATCCAGAAGTGGTTACATGAACATAGTGTTCAGTGGAGATTTCCTCCAGTAACAAACTTTAAAATTAAAGCCAACCAACCAAATAAAATGATAGCCAACCTATTCTAACAATCATAAGGCAAAAATGATTCCTAAAGGCTAATACTTGTATATGTTCTAACAGATGTCTATACACTCATCTCACTTCCTTCACTCTCTTTACACGGCTCCACAAGTTTGACTCCCACAACAGAAAGGCAAATCTCCCCTCCCCACAAACATGTCATTTCCCCCTCCCCCATTCACATCTCACATAGCTTCCCTGTCCATTGCCCCCTCATACACACACAATGTGTTGATACACACACACTCCCTTCACCTCTCACAATCCTGTTTCATACATTCACTCCCACCTTCCCCAGAACACTCTACCACAAACATGCTTCCCCCTCTATACCAGTCTCCCATTCATCATTCCCATTTCTCCACATACTTACACACAACCAGTCACCACATACATGTTCACACTCCTACTCGATACCTACACTCATAACAAAAACAAATAATGGGTTCATTTTTTAACCAAATATGTAATGGGCATCCTATATCTGCACATAAGGAAAGATACATCTTTTTAAAAATCAGAGTTGATTGAATTTTAAGAGGGAGAGTCATCACCTAGGATTCTTTTATTATATACTAGAGGCCTGGTGCACAAAATTCGTGCAGGGGTGGTGGTGGAGGGAATGTCCCTCAGCCCAGCTTGCACCCTCTCCAATCTGGGACATCCCCCTCACAATCCAGGACTGCTGGCTCTCAACTGCTCTCCTGCCTGCCTTCCTAATTGCCTATAACCGCTCTGCCTGCCTGTCTGATCACCCCCTAACTAATCCTGTGCCAGCCTGATTGATGCCTAACTGCTCCCTGCCAACCTGTTTTCCCCTAACTGCCCTTTCCTGCAGACCTGGTCCCCACCAACTGCTCTCCCCTGCAGGCCTGGGTCCTGCTCAACTGCCCTTCCCTGCAGGCCCGGTTCCCACCCACCCCCAACTTCCCTCCTCTGCCAGCCTGGTCATCCCTAACTGCCCTCCCCTGGCTTGATTGCCCCCACCTGCCCTCACTTGCAGGCCTGGCCCCTCCCAACTGCCTTTCCCTGCTGACCTGATTGCCCACAACTGCCCTCCCTTGCAGGCCTGGTCCCTCCCAACTGCTCTTCTCTGCTGGCCATCTTGTGTCCCCATGGGGGCAGGATCTTTGACCACATGGTGGCAGCTATCTTGTGTGTTTGAGTGATGGTCAACCTGCATGTTTCTCTTTCATTAGATAGGATAGAGGACTGTTGCATGGGAGGGGGCCAGCTGGTTTGCCCTGAAGGGTGTCCTGGATCAGGGTGGGGGTTCCCTTGGGGCATGGGGCAGCCTAGGTAAAGGGCCTGTGGTGGTTTGCAGGCTGGCTACACCCCCTGGCAACCCAAGCACAGGCCCTGGTATCTGGGATTTATTTATCTTCTACAATTGAAACTTTGTAGCCTGGAGCAGTGGCTACAGTCAGGACTGCAGAAGCTTGGCTTCCTTCATCGCCAGGGGCAACCCTAGTCTCCTGCTCTTTCAGCTCTGTGGCTGCCACCATTTCTGTTGAAATTTATTTACCTTCTATAATTGAAACTTTGTATCACTGAGAGGAGGTCTAGGCCAGCAAGGACAGGTGGAAAGCTTGGTTTCCTCCATTGCCAGGGAAATCCAAGCCTCCCTCCTGCTCTCTGTGGCCACAGCCATCTTATTTGGTTTATTTGCATATTTGCTCTTGGTGGGCATGGCTTGTGGGTGTAGCAGAGGTATGGTCAATTTGCATATTACTTTTATTATATAGGATAACAATTATATATCTATGTGTTCACCCATAAGTATTTAATACAACACATGAAAATAGTATAAAACAATATTAGGATTCTAAATGTCCATCCTTTCTTCTAGAAAACAATGAACTAAAAATAATTAACTATGATTCAAATTAAGGTTTTCTCTATGGGTTCATTAAAATCTGCTTTTTAAAGGAGGGCAGTAGCAAGAAATATATCCTTATAACCAAAGAACTATGGAATAAAGAAGTAGACTGTCATACTACAGGGGGGAAGGTAGGGGAGGGTTGGGGGGGGCGTAAAAGATAAACCAAAGGACTTGAATGTATGTATATAAGCACAACCAATAGATGCAAGACACTGGGGGGAGGGCAGTATGGGGGGGAAAGGTAGGGGAGACCAGGGGGAGTCAATGGGGGGAGGAAAAAGGAGACATGTACTATAATACTATTTGTAATACCTTAAATAATACTTTTTTTTTTTTTAAGTAAAGACATAGAAACTGCAGTGTAGGTCCTATTCTGTGACCAAAATAACATTTGGCTGACAGCGCAGAATATGTGCTGGGAAAATGTAATGATATTGCTAGTGCTCAGTTCTTCCTGTTTCTTGTCTGAGGTTATTCCAGACCACAAATCAAGGGCTCATCAGCCAACCTTAACCTTGTACACTCTGAAACTAAGAAAAGGAATAGGAATGGTGAAGTGCAGCAGTAACTTGCTGTACCTGTAGCACTCTTTCTAGGATCCTAATCATTTTTAAATGGTGCCCAGAGAACTGGAGAAGACTTACAGACCCAGAGAGAACATTATCATTGGAAATGAACTACTGGGGAGTATGGGGGTAAAGAAATGAGTCAGCCCTAACCGGTTTGACTCTGTGGATACAGTGTCAGCCTGTAGACTCAAGGGTTCCAGGTTCGATTCTGGTCAAGGGCATGTACCTTGGTTGCAAGCACATACCCAGTAGGGGTTGTGCAGGAGGCAGCTGATCAATGTTTCTCTCTCATTGATGTTTCTAACTCTCTATCGTTCTACCTTTCTCTCTATAAAATATATAGATATATATATATTAAATGAGTCAGTCTGTCACACCTGCGCGCGCGCGCACACACACACACACACACACACGAAGCTATGGAATATGTTATCCAAATACAATTTTTTTGGAATTGAATGTCCAAAGTTCAGATAGTTGCTCTTTATTAGCTAAAACTATTGGTTATGTAACAAAAAAAAATACAAATTAATTTTTTATAAAATAACACAATTTATTACTATTTTAAAACAAGTCTCACAAAATAACATTCAGAAACTCAACATTTCTAAATAATTTAACACAATAACTTTAGTCATAAAGTTCATGCTACAAAATTCCTGCATATAAAAGATAATTACCAAAGTATTAATAGATGTTAATGGATGTTAAAATGTTCAGAATGGAGCTGGTTCTAGACGCCAAAGATTCTGGAATGATGCTCGTGATCATGACTGCCACGCTGGGAGAAGTAGCTGGCAAAACGTATATTCCTTAAAGCTACCAACTCCCCAGTCTTTTGATGAGGTTGATCCCTCTAGGCAATCACACCTCAGAGGCAGGGATCCTGCTGATCAAAGCAGCAAATAATTTCCTACCCTCCCTAACATTAGCCACAAGTTAATTTAGCCAACATCTAAATTGTTAAAATCTAGATGTAGGAAAGAGAACTCATAAAGTTTCTAAGCAGGAGAATTGTACTTGACATGTCCCACAAGGCTGACTGCCAACGTAGTAGACATGGAAGGCAACACCAACTAGGGAAATAGGGAAATCCCAACTCTGATTATGTCAACAGACAACTGCTGCAGAGGCGGGCTTAATGCGAGCAAGAATGGGGTTGACTCTAATATCCACATGCAGGCAAAGTACTTACCTGTCTGCCCTTGGGGAGTACTTTCAACCAACATCCATTTCACAATATTAAAGTGCAAATCTACTGAAAAATAGTGGCTCTCCCCATCCCCTTGTCCAATTTGCAGATCATAATTTGGGTGGCTGGTTCCTCTCTAACCGCCCAATATGGGAAATTAACTAGAATCCAGTTATGACCTTTCCACGTGTCAAGTGAAAATTTATCTTAAGTCAGGAAAGGTAAGACTCAATTTAGTTTTTCCTTTCAGTTTTCTTCCTTTGCAGTCACTGATTTATAAAAAGGCAGGAATAGAGATATAGATGTGGAATTTCTAAAGTTCAGAGATTAAAAAAAATACCCTTAAATCTTTTTATTGCACCTATTTTATGGTTTTACAAAAAACAGCTCAAGGCGGAGGGGAGGAGAAACAAGTGTAATAATCTGGGCAATAAAGATTTATTTTTTTTAAAAATTAAATGATTAAAAAAAAACACACAAAAAAACCCTCAAGCTAGAGTGAAGATAAAGGAATATGGTCAAGTTTAGCTGTGTCAGAAACACCAACTTTGCCACACAAAAGCTTGTTTTATACTTAAATATTTACAGACACATTAAGCAGCCCAGGTTAGCTGTTAAGTTTTCTCCCTTTACCGCTACTTACAATATAAAGTCTTTGTGACTAACAGTCAGACTGCAGTTAGACATAACTTGTGATCGATGCTCGACATTTCCCCCAATCTTTAAAGTTAATGATGAAATCCAACCTTTCTAGCCCTACACTTTTCCCATTTAGTCCCAAGAAAAGCCCAGGCAACACATTCTGGGTCACAGATAACTTCCTTCAACTCTACTTACATATCACCAATTCTGACAATAAGTCAACAATTAAGATTCATCTGTTATTCCTCCTTATTCTACTTCAGCCCACCCGTGAAAGGTATCAGAAGACGCATCTGTTCAAGTCAAAATTTCTCTTGCCAAACAGGAACCACATTTCAGTGTCTTAATCCACCCCTACTTGCAAGATGGATCCAGTAACCAGACATGCTTATGATCACATCCCAAACTGGTGTCTACACCAGCTAACTTTCATATATGATAACCAAATTTTATACAATATTTTTCTGTATTTAATAACTGCCAGTCTGAAAAATGCTGTGCACGTCTACGGCCATACCACCCTGAACGCGCCCGATCTCATCTGAAAAATCCTGTGCATGACTCGACAATGAATGAACACTTAAAAAATGACATGCATTTTGTAAAGTATACTTAAAATGTTAAATTTTAGAGACAAAGCAAAATCTACCATAAACTTGGATTCTGTTGATAGTAAGAGAGAGGTAGGTTAATAATCACTTCCTAAGATGAGCAAAATGCTAACATAAGACATAAAAGTTGAAATCCTGCTGAGGGGAAAATAAGTTGAACTTTCCAGTCCTGAGTTTCTAGTGTGTTGTGAGAACTGTTAAAGTGAGCATTACAAAGAAGGGAAACATAATGATCATTTCATTCCACCCATGATCACTAAATACACCACCTTCTCTCCTATAATAACTCAGGTGCCATATGGCTACAGAGTGAGAATAAATGGACACTGGACAAAAGGAATGTTGGTATAAAGCGCTGGTTCTTAACTCTAGGTGAATTTGTTCCAACCCATCTAGCCCATGGGACAAATGGCAATGTATGAAGACATTTTGGTTATCACAGCTGAGAAGGAGGTTCTTCTACTAAACAGAAGCCAGAGATGCTGCTACACATCCTATAACACACAGCATAGCCTCCACAACGTTATCAAGCCCAAATGTTGATAGTGCCAAGGTTGACTCTGATTCAAAGGAACAAACTCCTATTAACAGAGAACACAGAAACTTTCAAGGCCTGACTAGGTAATACAGATAGCCGTAAGCTTAGAGCTAGGGAACACAGCAAAGGTTAATTACTTGGTAGACTAAAATTTCCTGTGGAAAGATTAAAACACTGAACTGATTCCATCATTACAAGAATAGATGAAATTTAAATGATCCACTAAAATGGCATAATGCTTCAAACCAGGAGCACAGAGAGAATCCATTACAAGTAGGTTAAAGATTAATCCAAAAGCACTAATCAAAGGCATTTAGTATCAACTAAATTTGCAGCAGTAAAGGATGAGTTAAGAAATGATTTGAGAGAATATTCTTAACTTCTTAATACACTCTATCTTCTATTTTCTATCTTCTGTTTCCTAGTGGATTCTTAAGTTTCATTCCATGCAAAGCATGTATAGAAGTCATTCAAATATTTGTTGAGTAGAACTGACTATGGATATTTTGTGAAATGGACACAGAAAAGCATCTTACATTTCTCTGAGAACTACCGGTGATTAAAAGACATTTAGAAACAAAGGGGCCCAGCTGGTGTGGCTCAGTGTTGAGTGTGGACTTATGAACCAGGAGGTCACGGTTCAGTTCCTGGTCAGGGCACTTGCCCAGGTTGCAGGCTCAGTTCTCAGTAGGGCCATACAAGAGGCAGCTGATCAATAATCTTATCATCGATGTTTCTATCTCTCTCCCTCTCCCTCTCCCCTCCTCTCTGAAGAAAGAAAAAAAGAAGGAAGGAAGGAAGGAAGGAAGGAAGGAAGGAAGGAAGGAAGGAAGGAAGGAAGGAAGGAAGGAAAAAAGTAAGGAAAAGGTGAAAGAGAAAATTAGTTTCTCTATTGCAGAACTAAAACAAAAAGAACTAAAGACTATAAGCCATTAAAAAATAGTAAATATGAAGTCATCCATTCCCTAATATATTCACTTCCAGAATAACCTTTAGAAAATACACCCATACATAGCAATATGGCTTCAAGTTTGCCTATTAGATGAAGTTCATACTATAAGAAAACTTTGGGTCCCAGAAGCTAAGACCTACAGGCTTTGAAAGTATAAGTCAGTCAGAGTAAAGATTTCTTCCTATCAGATTGTGAGGAAGAGCTAAAAGGAAGCTAAAAAAAAATGTTGGGTTAATTTTTCCTTTTTAGGATTGATTGTCGAAGCA
The DNA here is from genome assembly GCF_014108245.1 of Pipistrellus kuhlii. Lineage (NCBI taxonomy): Eukaryota > Metazoa > Chordata > Mammalia > Chiroptera > Vespertilionidae > Pipistrellus > Pipistrellus kuhlii. The sequence continues at coordinate 12,733,985 of NW_023425404.1, forward strand.
GTGGTCCCTTTTGATCAGCATAACTGAGAAATCATATAATTCCTATTTAAATGATAACTGAAAAGTTCTGAAACCCAGTACCACTTATATAATCACTTTTTGACTCATTTTTACACAAGTAAATGGGGAAATGAAAATCAATAGTCTCTGGTTGAGGGACTTCAGGCACAATTTGGCAGAGGGCCTCTGACTTCTGCAATCTATCACTGATTTGGTCATGGCCTACTATGGACTTCATCTGGCTACTGACTACCATATCTTGCATTCGCAAAAAAGAATTTTTTTCTCATATGATAAATTCTAAACTCTGCATCCAACTATTGCTCTGCAATTTTGAGGTTAAATCACCTACAATGCTTTACAGAGGAAGCAATCCTCAAAAATATTGCCATTTGCCTGGGATCCCATAATGAAACATCTCTTTTCCCTCCAACACCACTTACATAATTCATTTTAAGAGCTGTTTAACTTAAAACTTTTCTAAAATATATATTTTGAAATACTAAATTTAACTTATTGAAAGGTAGTAGATCCAGTCTTTAAGTTCTATACTCTTAGAACAATCATTTCTCCCAATATGGTGGTCAACAGACCCAAGTTATTTGGGCAAATTTTAATATATATGAATGGCCAAGATTTAGACTAGGCATCCAAATATAACTAACACTTATATATATATTTCCTTATGTAACACACAGAGAACTATAAACCCAAAAGTGTGCCTATGATCAGGTCCACCTGGGTAACATGGCCAGCGTGCTAGTCAAAGGAATAATCAGGACAGTCACTTTACCCACGGAGCTGGATCACGGAATGACTGCCCGACTATGCACAGTGACTCGAGTGGCCACACATGTACACACAACCTAAATTCCAGTTGACAATGTACATATTTTTTGAAAACCAAGTAAGTAAACATAACATGGGCTCTAAGGCCTCCAAAATATTACTTTTTCTTTTTTTTTTTCACCACAGCTTTTTCACTATGACTTCGGAGTCTTGCTTCCGCAGCTGCTGCCACTGCGCTGCCTTCGGAACCAAAGGCATGACACATTTGTGCTTCTGAGTCATAAGGGGATGGATCTTTAGGAAAGATGTTCTACAGATTCAAAAGTTAAGTATACATATTTAACAGCCTGACCTAAAAAAAGTGGAATGAATAACCACATTTATTCTTTTGTTCAAAATGATTGTTCAGTCTATAAAGATTTCAGTAGATGGAGACTGAAGACAAAAAACTTAAAATTTGTAGTTTCTATAAAGTTGGTGTTACCATTATGGGGGAGGACATTGAATAGGTTAAGAAAAAAAAGAAATCATAGATTTGTTTTATCTTAAGAACCTTTCACTCCACACAGAATCTTTAAAACAGACAATTATACAAAACTTATCTGTTGTTCTTATGACATTTAAATAAGTTAACACGATGTGGATAGCATGGTGTTAGTTTTCTTCTTCCTCATCCTGTTTAATGACTGGGGTACCTAAAATGAAAAAGAACATTATTTCTGGTCACTGGTCACTCTCAACAGATTGTTAAAATTCTAAATGAAAATATTTTCCCGTTAACATCAGAAGTTCTGAAATGCTGTGAAGTATGCCATAATAATTTCATAAAATAATCTCTTTAATTTCAAATGATCCAAAAAGCTTTTCAGGAGAATTCTCAAATGGATTAATATAAGGACTTATGAATATATTGCTCTCCAAATGCAGAGTTGCAAATAAAAATGCCTACAAATGCCAGACAAAAAATAAATAAATAAATAAGCACTAGTATTGATAAATATTTAACAACCAGCTGTGATTTGTAGTAGTTGCCACTTCCTGTGGTGTAAATACTCCCACCATGGCCATTTCAAGTACTAACATGACATCACCCAACATGGAGTTGAGAAGAGATACACACTCACTGCCTTTCAGAGCCTGTGCAAGGGCCTAAAGCTCACCACCAGCTCCACTACTGAACTACATGGTGGGTCTTGGCCAAGAGACTCCTCCTATCTGATCTCAGTTTCCAATCTTAGCCAGCATGATTGGCTAAGAGTGGGTGCCCCCCCCCCCCAAAAAAAAGAATGTAATAATAAATAAATAAAGCCCTATACTACTGAAACTTTGTATGTTAAATACAAAGAAATATTCTTCATTTTTCACAATAAAATATGCAATCCAGCATATCTGTTTTTTTATGTTATTCCCCAAAATATTAAACATTGGTAATAAATTGGGGGGTGGGGAGAACCAAAGTACAGAAAACAAAGTACATCTGCAAGCTCTCACTGGCTGGACCAAGGAATTTCTGAGCTCCAGCATTTGAAACCTGCTCACAATCTTGCCTGGTCAACTATTTAGTCTTAATTCTTCAGCCAACCACCTTCCAATCCAGCTAAATTAATAAACTCACTGTCTCCCAAGCTCATCTTGCACACTCTTACCCAGGACTCCTGCTTAACAAAGTTCTTCCAATTTGAAATGCCCTCCCCAACTATCCTTCCATCTAAACCACATGTGTCAAACACAAGACCCGCGGGCCAAATCCGTCCCGCCAGGCCTTGCAATGTGGCCCGCACCGCGCTGTCATCATTGCACTCCGCTGCGTTTCCATCACAATGACAGTTTATGACTGTTCAGTAAACCATTCGGCCCGCGATTTAGGCTGGATTTTAGATTTTGGCCCCTTCTCTGATTGAGTTCGACACCCCTAATCTAAACCCTATCCTTAATTAAGAACCAATTCCAGCCCAGCTGGTTTGGCTCAGTGGTTGAGCATCGACCTATGAACCAGGAAGTCCCAGTTCAACCCTGATCAGGGCTTGATCCCCAATGTGGGCATGCAGAAGACAGCCGATCGATGATTCTCTCTCATCATTGATATTTCTCTCTCTCTCCCTCCCCCCCCTTACTCTCTGAAATCAATAAAAATATTGGGGGGTAGGAGGGAGACATGTGGAGGAAGAACAGCCACCATTGTAAGCTGAGGTGGATAAAAGGGTTATTGAGTACTGACCTTTAGATAGAAGTGGTGAGGGAGAGATGAAGAGGCACAGAATAGGAAGGATAGAATGGCAGAGTAACAGGGGTGATGAAGAGGGGACTGAAGGGTTGAGGAACAAGGAAGCCTCAACCATAGATAACTAGGCCCTTTGGATTTGGATTGTGAATATCGGGTGAATATGGCAATAGGTAGGCCAGCGGGTTCTGTGCATCATTGCTTCGGGGGCAGTGTGGAAAACAGAAAGACCGTCAGACTTACTGGCTTTTGTCTTTGAAAAGCCTGAGAAGATAAGAGTTTGTGAGGAGATGCAGAATGATGTGGAAAAGAAGGAGGGGATAGTGGTTTTCCTCAGAATAGATATTTCCCTGGCTGGCAGAGAAAAAGGAAGTTTGTGGGTTCTGGAACAGTTGGAATCCTGGCCTGGGTTCCTGGTAGCACCACTGGGAATAGATTAGACCCCAAGAGGTCTGTGACAATTATCATTTCCAGTTCTTAGGTTAAAAACAAACAATAGTTTGGCTCAGTGGATAGAGCATCAGCCTACGGACTGAAAGGTCCTGCTTCGATTCTGGTCAGGGGCATGTAACTTGGATGAGGGCACACCCTGGTAGAAGGTGTGTAGGAGGCAGCTGATCGATGTTTCTCTCCCATCGATGTTTCTTACTCTCTATCCCACTCCCTTCCTTTCTGTAAAAAATCAATATATATATATTGTAAAATAAAATGTAAAAAACCACAACCATTTGTTACCACAATGACAAAAAAGACATTAAGTGGCAGAACTGGGATTAGAACCCAGTCAGTTAAGGATATCCACTGACAGAGACACCTATCTTACATCCTGTGTGTGGGGTTATTTGTTTTGTTTTTTGGTGTGTTTTTTTTCTCATTTTTTTTTTTTTTATTAAGGTATTATATGTGTACATACCTTACCAATCCCCATCCCCCCCACTGGTGTGTTTGTTTTCTTTTTTATTTTTTTTTGGGGGGTGGGGTGGGGGTAAGAGAACAATACAATTTTGATCCAATTGTGGAAAAGTAGTTACTCGCCATTTATGTATAATTATTCTGCAAAATAATGCCTATGATTTGAGAATAAGCCCAACTTTTCTTATAAGCTTTTGATCTAGAGATGATCTTATACCAGTCTAAAGTTCCTAAAAGTTTTTCACCTCACCCTGGCCCAAACCTGGACCATAAAATTTCCTGTGGACAAAAATGGCCTTGGAGGTTAGAGAACACCTATCATTTTCTTCAGTTCTGCTCCTTTTCATGATTCCGTGTCATAAATTCAACTCTTACACCTACAAAATGTTCCTAAGCTGGCTCAGAGACACTCACCGTCAAGCTTTTTCAGTTTGGGCACTCTCTTGGTTGCCTCTTCAATCCAGTTCCCCTCAGCTGAATGTTTCTCTTCCAAGGGATTGCCTACGAACACCAGGTCTTCCAGGCAGGGCAGTTCTGCCAGCTTCACAAATTCTGCTACAGATACAAAGAATACCTTCCACATTAAAATGGCAGGTTTTACTGCTATGCTTTGTGGGTTGAATTTCAACATCACTGATGGTGACTAGTCAAGACAATTTGTCGTTTAAGATTTTGAAGGAAGTAAGGGTAGTTTGACCATGTTGACTGATTCTCTGAAAACATTACAGAAAGGGAGGGAAAAAGACATACCTCTTTTACCTTTAGGCTAGCCTAAGGATAGGATAAGAAGAAGAAGTGGGATTTACAGTAAAAAAGAACAGCAGCCCCAGCTGGTTTGGCTCAGTGGACAGAGCGCTGGCCTGTGAACCAAAGAGTTCCAGGTTTGATTCCGGACCAGGGATGTACCTTGGTTGCAGGCTCCTTCTTCAACCTCGGGCCCTAGTAGGGGCTCATACAGGAGGCAACCAATCGATGTGTTTGTCTCACATCAATGTTTCTCTCTTCCTCTCTCCCTAAAAAAAGTCAATGGAGGAATATCCTGGGTGAGAATTATTAAAAAAAAAAAAAAAAGAAGAAGAAGAACAATAAATCATTCACCAGTGATAGGTCTTCTCTATGTTGTATTGCATCAGTATGGACTAAGCTAAACTGTCTCTACCCATTCCCTCTCTCATCTTTGAACTCTTAAAGCAACTCATCGGAGACTCTACTGTAGAATTTATCACAGTTTTTACAATTGTATTAGCTTATAAACTCACCTTTCCATTAACCTGTGAACTCCTTGAAGGCAGAGATAGTGTCTTATTCAACTATGTATTTCAAGAGTCTGGCCTATAGTTCATGCACATAATAGGGCTTTTATGTGTAAATACTGAATAAATAATGTACAATGCAAAAGCAAAGCTCTCAGCCATTATGGTTCAGCGGTTGAGCAGCAAACTATGAACTAGGTCATGGCTTGATTCCCAGTCAGAGCACATATCTAGGTTACAGGCTTGATCCCCAGTATGGGGTATACAGGAGGCAGCCAATCAGTTATTCTCTCTCATCATTGATGTTCTGTCTCTCTGCCTCTCTGAAATAAAAAAGTATATATATTTTTAAAAAGTAATATAGATGTCAGATAAAACTTCTACACAAGAATTATTAAGTTTAAACTGATTTCTTCCAGCCTTTGGACAATTAATTTAATTTTTCCAAGATTAATAGGACCAGAACTTATTCAATTAAAATCATTCTAAGTAAATATTTAGATGTAAATTTAAAGCATTTAGCTATTTCCCTCTGGGGTTAGAAATAAATGTCCTCCTTTTGTTCCTTGTTCCCTATTGGGCTATTTTCTATAAACAGGAGGTAGAAGTTAGCAAAGAGCCAGTCTCAGCTTACCCCAGTCTTTCACCTGGTTATTAGACATGTAGAGAATCTTCAATTTCTTCATTACATGGATTCCTTTCAACTTCTCGATAAAATTGTAGGATATCCATAATTCTTCCAATGTGTCCCCTACTGCTTCCTGAAAGAGAAAGCAATTTTATCTATACGCTTATTTTTAAGCTTTTTTCCTTCCTTATAAACATAAAGACAATGGTCTTCAGGGAGAACCAAGACCCACCTGTCCCCTGGCAGGAGAGCTGTAGGCGGTGTGGGAGTTTTTGGCATTAAAAAGCCAAGCGGAACATTCTCTTCCTCTCTTCAAACTGATCTGAACTAAGAAAAGGTACTGAAACCACCAACAGGGAAAATAATAGCACTATTTCATCACTTTTTTATAACTTATTTTTTTACTAAGGTATTATATGTGTACATATCTTACCATTGCCCCTCCCCCCCAATACATGCCCTCACCCCCCAGAGTTTTGCGTCCACTGGTTATGCTTATATGCATGCACACAAGTCTTTCGGTGGATCTCTTATCTTGCCCACCTCTCCCTAACCTTCTTGCTATAATTAGACATTCTGTTTGATGCTTTACTGTTTGCTGTATCTGTCTCTATTTCACCACTTTCATTGAATAGTATAGCTTTCAAATCACTTGCCTATATATTTTATTATTTTATCCTTGTAACACTTAAGATAGGCAAAAGCAGGTTATTTGATTTCTATTATAGAGAGCTTAAGGACTTTTTCTAAGATCACAATGTTATTAAATAGTAGAGCTGAGTCTAAATTTCAGGATTCCTCCCCCACCCCCCACCCCATTATTTATTAAGGAAACTTTCAAACATAAAAAAGTCAAAAAATTTCACAATTAAACCCCATATCCACTACCCAAATACTACCATTAATATTTTACTATCCTTTACCTATCAAATATCTGTCCATCTTTCATACAACTATCCACCCATTAATTCACCTTTTTTAATGTATATAATTCAGTTACCATTATAGTAAGAAAATTATATCATACTGACTCTTAAATGATAGATACAATCAGTGGTGGTACAAACGTCCCTCCTTCAGACGTAAGACAGACTATAGTGGTTCTTTCCGTCCTGGCACTCTTAAATCAGAACTTTGAGACTTAACCAAACCCCCCAGCTAGTATTCTGATATCTTCTTCCCCAAAGTGATCCAATTAGTGTATCACTTATGTCTTTCAGAAGGGGGAATCCGTATTCATATAATTTAAACTTTATTGCTTGCATTTTCATTGTGGTGCATCTGCATCCATTTTGTGTCTCCAACTTAAAAAGTGTGAAATAGCAGAAAAATTACTTTCAATACTGACTAGAAGATTTAGGCTCAGTTATGGGTTCTGACACTTATTTAATGTTGTTTTTATATGTGTAGATCAGGACTTTTGGTCAATTTTAACTTAGACAATTTGATCAATTCTCCAAGTATTAATTTAGCTTCTATTTAGTTTATAGCCATTTGGATGCAACTCTTTTGCCATAACCAAATTTCAGTTCATTTTAGGACTTTACTTGGGAATATTACTTTGTGGAATGAGAATTTCTTAAAGCATATTGACTTACAAATGTTGTACAGATTTTGAATGTCCAGGATGTGGTTCTGTCTTTCAGTACATCTTCAATCTATTCTACTGTTTTGTGTACTTCCCTAAATATAAGGGCTTGCTAGCCAGCTCAATTAGATTACTATTTTTATGTTTTAATAACTTGAGACTTGACCAGTGAAACCAACATTCTACAAAGATGGACTGACAAATCCAGAAACTGGATGAGCTGACACCAGTTTGGCTCAGTGGATAGATCGTGGGTCTGCGGACTGAAAGGTCCCAGGTTCAATTCCGGTCAAGGGCATGTACATTGGTTGTGGGTGCATTCCCAGTAGTGGGTGTGCAAGAGGCAGCTGGTCGATGTTTCTCTCTCATTGATGTTTCTAGCTCTCTATTCTTCTCCCTTTCTCTCTGTAAAAAAATCAATAAAATATATTTAAAAAACAACAACAACTGGATGAGTCAGCTGCAGTTACATTACCATCATTAAATAAAACCTTAAATAAAATTTCAAAAGGTGTTGAAACCATCCCAAGAAACACAAATTTCTATATATACTAAAAGTAAATAATAAAGATGAGATTTTGGTGAAGCAATCTGGTGAATATAATCAGTGAAATCTGGCTATGTTTGTGTGAACCAATTCAGTAAAAACTGTCATTCAATAAACTGGCCCTTTGGAGAACTGGGCATTGAGTGAACAGGCATTCAGCAATTTGGTTCACTTCTGCCAGCAAACAAATAATTTCTTAGTGACTTGCTCTGTAAAATGAGGAGGCTGGCACAATGAAAGACCACCTCACACTCATTAGAATGGCTACTATCAAACAAAGAGAAAGTGAGAAATGTTGGCAAGGATGTAGAGAAATTGGAACCCCTGCGCACTGTTGGTGGGCGTGTAAAATACTGCAGGCGCTACGGAACAGTTTGGCAGGTCCTCCAAAAATTAAAAATATATGATCCAGCAATTCTTCTAGGCAAATACCCTAAAGAATTTTAAAAAGGATTTCAAAAAGATATTTAAATACTCATGTTAATAGCATCATTTACAATAGTCACCTTTTGACATGGAAAAAATATTTACTGATATAAAAGTAGGTTTACAGCTATTAGTACACAAAACAGAATTTATTTGTGTATTATTACTAATTAATTATTGTATTATTTATTATTATAACCTATTTTTGCCCAACTCTCTATTGAGAAAGCAGAAAAACATATATTAACCCTGCATATCAATAGTACAAAATATATAACACACAAGCATACACATTTACACAGATATCTATTTGTATTTGCACAGAAAAAATATTAAAGTATACAAAACAATATTATTTGTTATCTCATGGAACTGAGGAAGTAGATACGGAGAAAAAAGACTTTCATAGTGTATTTCACGTACTTATAAATTGCTTGATTTGTTTTTTACAATGAATGTATATTACTTTTAGAATTAAAAATTTAACCTAATAGATTTTATAATTAGTAATAAGACATATTGAGTCACTCATTAAATACTTACAGAATGCCTACCACATGTATTAAGCACTAATATAGATACTAATGAACAAAACCAACATGCTCATTAGGATTTGTGCGAGTGACAGAGAGAGAGGGTGGGGGTGGGGGAGGAGATGAACAAGATGGAGAAGAACAAACCAATAAAAATTTCAGACAGTTTGCTCAGTGGATAGAATGTTAGTCTGCAAACTGAAGGGTCCCAGGTTTGATTCTGGTCATGAGCATGCCCAGGTTGTGGGAAAATGCCGATCAATGATTCTCTCTCATCATTGGTGTTTTTATCTTTCTCCCTCTCCCTTCTTCTCTGAAATCAATTCAAAAAATTTTTTCAGACTGAGATATATACATATACATACATATACATATGTGTGTATATACACACGTATATATGTGTATATATGTACAATACATGTGTGTGTGTGTGCATGCGTTGTCACATTTGAGGAAGTGACATCTGAGCTGAAGTGTGAAAGTTAAGAAGGAGCAAGTAATGTGAAATCTATAGTAAATAAGAGTTTTTTAGGCAGAGGAAACAGCAAGTACAAAATTCAAGTGGAAATGGACTTGGTATATTCCAGGAAGAGAAAGGCCAATAGCTGGAGAGTAGCAGCTAGAAAGAAGAATAATATGAAATGAGATCTGAAAGGAAGGCAGAGGCTAGATCATATATACATATGGGCTTATCATGTACCATAATAGTCAGTTTTCCAGTTTTTTTTATTTTTTTAATCTTTATTTTTGAAAGTATTACATATGTCCTCTTTTCTCCCCAATAACCCCTTCTAGCCCTCCTTGCCTACCCTCCACCCCAGGCCTTTACCACCCTATTGTCTGTGTCCATGGTTATGCACCCAGTAGTTTTCAATAGACCCCTTTCATTTAATTTAACATTCCATGTTTTACAGATTAGAGTGGTCATGCCATGACTGAGAATCGAACCCTGACTTCCTGGTTCATAGGTCAATGCTCAGCCACTGAGCCACACTAGCTGGGCTCCATTGATTATTTTTTTTTTTTTTTTTAGAGAGAGTGGAAGGGAGAGGGAGAGACAGAGAAAGAGAAAGATCGATGTGAGAAAGATACATCAATTGGTTGCCTCCCGCATGAGTTATGTGCCCTTAACCATGAACTGAACCCGTGACCTTGCAGTCTGAGGGCTAATACTCTATCCACTGAGCCCAACCGGCCAGGGCTATAGGTACTTTTTAAAGTTGCTTTTCTACTTTATAAAGTTTCTGCAATGGACAAGTATTATTTTTATACTAAGAAAGAAGTATATGCTTTTTTAAAGCAATAAATAGCAACCTACCAGTCCATTTAAGTTCTTTATGTTGTTTCTTCCTAAAGACAATATCCTCAAGTTTTCTGTAGCAGGGGGAAAAAAGCAATTTTTTGTTTATGAAAATCATATTACACAATTGTAAATCTAGTATAATGTAGCTTTAATAAATTTTATATAACAAATATATTTGTGTAAGAGTAAGAAAGGCTGTATTAATGAAAAGTGGTAATCAAGTAGAAAATAAGGTAAACATGCCCTAGCCTATTTGGCTCAGTGGATAGAGTGTTGGCCTGTGGACTGAAGGGTCCCAGGTTTGATTCCGGTCAAGCCACATGCCTGGGTTTGGGGCTCGATCCCCAGTCGGAGGCATGCAGGAGGCGGCCAATCAATGATTCTTTCTCATTGTTGATGTTTCTCTCTCTCCCTTTCCCTCTCCCTTCCTCTCTCAAATAAAATATATTTAAAAGAAAATAATGTAAGAGCTACAACTGTAATTTCACATCATGCCAATATTAATTTTTTTTAATTATTAGCTAAATTAATCATGGTCTTAAATTGCTGGCTAATAAAAATATTATAGGGATAAAAATAAGAGTAAATAAGATTTGAACTTTAGATTTGAGAGCATAGATACTCTTCAAATCTTTTATGGTATGAGGACTCATACTAGAAAACATATTTAAGTATAGTACACCTCACTCCACAAAGGATTAGAAATAAAATTAATTAGTATTTTTAAAATCTTTTACTTTCCATTTTTTAAGTAATTGATTGTGATTTGGTTTAAAAGATGCCTATTTGTATTTTTATAAGGCTGTTTCTACCTGTATACCTATAGATTATTTGTGGAATAGAAAAAAGGAAGAAGAAACAGTGATTGTTGTGGGGGAGGAACTGAGAGTGTATGGTCAGAAAAAGACTTCTTTTGAACTATTTACATAAAACCATGTACATGTATTATTTTCAAAATTAAAAAAAGATTTCTAATAAACATAAGAAATCTCATTTCTGTTCTAAAAAACTACTGGGATTACTTATGCATAAGTTATATATTTAGTTTTCACAACTTAAACTTCAATACACTTATTGAAACAATATGGTAACTATTAATCATATGGTTATTTAACTTAATTAAAAATAAATACAATTAAAATTCAGTTTCTCAGTCACACTAGCTTCATATCAAGAGTTTAATAGTTGTGTAAGAGTAGTGGCAACTGTTTCGGTAATGTGCACAGTTCTATTGGATGGCACTGTTCTATAACACCCATAAATTAATAGTTAAGAATACAAAATCAATTAACTGAGTTCAAATCCCCTTTCAAACCTCTTTGAATCTCAGTTTTATCAGGTAAAATAAGGAAATACAGTATCTATTTTATAAGCATATAAGAACTGAGATAGCCCTAGCTGGTTTGGTCCAGTGGACAGAGCATTGGCCTGTGGACTGAAGGGTCCTGGGTTCGATTCCAGTCAAGGACACATGCCCGGGTTGTGGGCCAGATCCCTAGTGGGGAGTGTATAGGAGGCAGCTGATAAGTGATTCGTTCTTATCATTGATGTTTCTGTCTCTCTCTCCTTCTCCCTTCCTCTCTGAAATCAGTTTAAAAAAATTTTTTTAAAGAACTGATAATTGTCTAAAACATTCAGCCTAGCTGGAACAGTGTGGCTCAGTGGTTGAGCACCCACCTATGAACCAGGAGGTCAGGGTTCAAATCTCAGTCAGGGCACATACCCAAGTTGTGGGCTGGATCTCAGTATGGGGCATGCAGGAGACAGCTAATCAATGATTTTCTCTCATCAATGATGTTTCTATCTCTCTCTCTCTCTCAAATCAATTATATATATATAGACATATATATATATAAATAAATTGTATTTGTGCCTGAGTGTGTATCAGGCATATACCTTATATAAACTTTAGTTTTAATTAATTTAATTACACTTTCTTTGTAAACGTTTATAAAAGACTATCTTGGATTATAATAATAATTACCTACTTCATAACTATTGTGTAAATCCTCACCTGAGGATATTTTTCCATTGATTTTTAGGAAGAGTGGAAGAGAGAGGGAAAGACAGAGAGAAACATCGATGTGAGAGAAGCACATCACTTGGTTGCCTCCTGCACAAGCCCCAACGAGGAGAGGAGCTTGCAACCAAGGTAAATGTCTTTGACCAGAATTGAACCTGGGACCTTTTAGTCCTTGGGCCAACGCTCTATCCACTAAGCCAAACCAGCTAGAGCACTACTGTGAATAATAAAATGAGTTAGTGTATATAAAGGACTTAGAATAGTGCCAGGTACATATAAATGCTCAAGAAATATTAGTCATTTTCATAGTTAATGAGGAATATGTTCTGTCTCTTTAGATAATGAACTCCTTGGGGGCAAGAATCACTTTTTATTAATCATTTTAAGAAATATATTTTTATTGATTTTAGGGAGGAAGGGAGAGGGAGAGATAGAAATATCAATAATGAAAGAGAATCATTGATCGGCTGCCTCCTGCACATCCTACACTGGGGATCAATCCCACAACCCAGGTATGTGCCCTGACTGGGAATCAAACCATGACCTCCTTGTTCATAGGTCAACCACACTCAACCACTGAGCCATGCTGGCAGGCAAATATTATACTTTTTTATTTCTTTAATATATTTTATTGATTTTTTCAGAGAGGAAGGGAGAGGGATAGAGAGTTAAAAACATCAATGAAAGAGAAACCTCAATCAGCTGCCTCCTGCACACTCCCTACTGGGGATGTGCATGCAACCAAGGTACATGCCCTTGACCGGAATCGAACCGGAGACCCTTCAGTCCACAGGCCAATGCTCTATCCACTGAGCCAAACCGGTTAGGGCAAGTATTATACTTTTTAAAAGTCATTGCCATCCTAGCCGGTTTGGCTCAGTGGATAGATTGTCGGCCTGCAGACTGAAGGTCCCATGTTCGATTCCAGTCAAGGGCACATGCCCAGGTTGCAGGCTTGATCCCCAGTAGGAGGTGTGCAGGAGGCAGCCAATCATTGATTCCCTCTCATCATTATGTTTCTATCTCTCTCTCCCTCATATACATATTCTCATCCTCTATGAAATCAATTAAAATATATATATATATAAATGTCATTACCAACTTGATAGGCAGAATATTAATATCTTGTTTTAATGTTTGTTTATTCACTTGTGAATAAGTTAGAAATCTTAAGGTAAGTATCCCCAATTATTCAGGTGTTCCCTAAATGCAATCACAAGTAAACTCAAAAGAGAAAAACTAGACACAGACCAAAAGAAAGAGAGAATGCAATATGACCATAGAGGCGGAGACTGGCTGGAAGTAGTTCAAGGAATGTGGCAGCCATCAGAATCCAGAAGAGGCAAGAACAGATTCTCCCCTAAAGCCTCCATAGGGAGTGTGGCTCGCAAAACCTTGACTTTGGCCCAGGAAACTGATTTCAGACTTCTGGCTTCCAGAACTGAGGGAATAACTGTCTGTTATTTTAAGCCATCAGGTTTCAGCAGCCATAGGAACCGAGCACAAGAGTCAGAGGCATTGGCAATGTGGTAAGTGATGATGTCATTAACAAAGTTAAGAAGCACAGGAAAAACAGGGATGATGAGAAATTAAAAGTTAAACATAACCAATATGAAACTGAAGAAAATCTGAACACAAAAACATAACAAAAAAATCTGATTTTTAAATTTAAGATATCTCAATTCAAGCCTTTAGCTTTAAAATATATTTAAAATGTTCAGGTCTTATATGTCATTTTCTTTGGATAATCAAACTTGAGACAAATGATTTATATATTCTCCCTGTCTTCTGACAATGACTGTAAAACAGGTGCCGACTTCTGGGATTACAGTGTCTCTGGAATGTTTATTCCAAAAACTAGAAAACCCAAGAACCATCTGCTATTGTGGATCACTTACTTAAGCCATTCAGGTTGGCGATTTTTTCAATGCAGTTTGTGGACAGTGAAAGCTTCCTTAAAAAGAACAGAGGAAAACTTGAATTAATATTAAAAAATTGCAAATAGTATATCAGATATTATTTCTCTAGTGCCCATAAAAGATATTTAAGTCACACTTCCTTTTGACAGTGAATTATTTTATCCCCTTCAGACATGGCATATATTCCTTCATTTTAAAATCTTCATAGTTTTTTCTGATTATAAAAGTTAATATATACTACTCATTGTAGGAAATTTTTAAAAAACCTCTTTGAGTGCAATTTGGTGTTATCTATTAAATGTTTTAATGCATGTATTCTTTGACCCAGTAATTCATTTCTAAGAATACATCCTATTGAAATACTAATGCAAATGCCAAAAGTTATATGAATTAGGTTATTGATTATTATGACAGCAAAAAAAAATGGGGGGAAATCTATGAACATCCATCAGCCGAGGATTACTATCCTGCCTTTAAGACAAATGGCATTGGGCTATTGACACCAACATGAGATGTCCATGATATGTAGTTAAGCTTTAAAACCATCTAACAGAACAAAACATTTTATTTTCTCATGTGTTAAATCTTTCAGAAATGTATGTTGTAAGAAGTCACATGTAATCCTAACCACCCCACACATTCCCCCAGAGATAACTATTTTCAATAATTCATATATATTTATTTAGATTTTTTCTATACATACTTTAATTATATAAAGACAATTTTTAAAGGGAGAATAATTACAATTCTTAGTCTTCCTTTCTATTTTTTTAATTTAATAAATCTTTATTGTTCAGATTATTACAACTGTTCCTCTTTTTTCCCTCATAGTTCCCCTCCACCCAGTTCCCACCCCACCCTCTGCCCTTACACCCTCCCATTGTCCTCATCCATAGGTGTACGATTTTTGTCCAGTCTCTTCCCGCACCCCCCACACCCCTTTCCCCACGAGAATTGTCAGTCCACTCTCTTTCTATGCTCCTGATTCTATTATATTCACCAGTTTATTCTGTTCATCTGTTTGTTTTTTATTCACTTGATTTTTAGATTCACTTATTGATAGATATATATTTGTTGTTCATAATTTTTATCTTTACCTTTTTCTTCTTCTTCCTCTTCTTAAAGAATACCTTTCAGCATTTCATGTAATACTGCTTTGGTGGTGAACTCCTTTAGCTTTTTCTTATCTGTGAAGTTCTTTATCTGACCTTCAATTCTGAATGATAGTTTTGCTGGGTAGAGTAATCTTGGTTGTAGGTTCTTGCTATTCATCACTTTGAATATTTCTTGCCACTCCCATTTGGCCTGCATAGTTTCTGTTGAGAAATCAGCTGACAATCCTGTGGGTGCTCTCCCTTGTAGGTAACTGTTTTTGTTTTGTTTTTGCTACTTTTAATATTCTCTGTCTTTTGCTCTTGGCATTTTAATTATGATGTGTCTTGGTGTGGTCCTCTTTGGATTCCTTTTGTTTGGGGTTCTTTGCACTTTCTGGACTTGTACGTCTATTTCTTTCACCAGGTGGGGGAAGTTTTCTGTCATTATTTCTTCAAATAGGTTTTCAGTATCTTACTCTTTCTCTCTCTTCTAGCACCCCCATAATTCAGATGTTGGTAAGCTTGAAGTTATCCCAGAGGTTCCTTACACTATCTTCATATTTTTTAATTCTTTTTTCTTTTTTGGTTTAGTGTTTTTTGCTTCTTTGTATTTCAAATCTTTGACTTGATTCTTGCGATTCTCTAGTCTGCTGTTGAATCTCTGTATATTTTTTATTTGTTAGTGTATGCTTAATTTCTAGTTGGTCCTTTTTCATATCCTCAAGGGTCTCACTAAATTTATCGGCCTTTTCTAGAAAATTCTTGAAAAACGTTATAACCATGGGTTTTGAACTCTATACCAGTTGTTTGCTTTCCCTCATTTCTTTTATTTGTGATCTGTTTCTTTGTCTCTGCATTTTGGCTGCTTCCCTGAGTTGATAAGAGTGGCTTTGTGTGCTAGGTGTCCTAAAGGGCCCAGTGTCTCAGCCTCCCCAATTAATTACCTGAGGTGGACACTCTTGGTGCACCCCTTTGTGGGTTGTGTGCACAGTCTTGTTGTAGTTAAGCCTTGACTGTTGTTGGTATCACTGGAAGGAATTGACCTCCAGGCCAATTCGCTGTTAGGATCAGCTGTGTCTATGATGGGAGAACTTCTGTGCTGGAGGCACCCTTATGAGACAAGACTTGCAAAAGCCTCTGTGCTCAGCTTGGACAGGGCAGAGTCTCAGGACGGAGCAGACAACATTGATTTCCCGTCAGCCCTGCCCTAATAGACCCCTGTGTCTCAGTGTGTCCCAAGGTAATCACTGAAGCATCTCTGAGAGAAAGCTGCCCTCAAGTTTCGTCCGCTGCCAGTTTCTCCCTGAATGAGTCTGGGTCCCCAGATTCTCGCCTGGAACTGGAGTTGGGAGCGCAGTTGGGAGCTTTTGTCTCCCTCTGGCTTGAGAAAGCCAGCCACACACTCAGTTGCCAGTCCTCTCCACACACACGCGCGCATGTGCACACACACATCTCAGTACCTCTGCCTCCTGCAGCTCCTCTGAGTCTCAGTGTGCTTTTTTCTTTCCTTCTAGTTGCAGCCAGCCTTCCTGTGGTTCTGTATGATGTCCGTTTTGTCTTTTAGTTGTAGTTTTGAAATTGTTGTGCGAGGCAGGAGTTTAAGTGTTTACCTATGCCACCATCTTGGTTCTT
The DNA here is from genome assembly GCF_014108245.1 of Pipistrellus kuhlii. NCBI lineage: Eukaryota > Metazoa > Chordata > Mammalia > Chiroptera > Vespertilionidae > Pipistrellus > Pipistrellus kuhlii. The sequence continues at coordinate 12,750,853 of NW_023425404.1, forward strand.
AGTCTTCCTTTCTTTTTTGTTTTTTTGTTTTTTTAATATATTTTATTGATTTTTTACAGAGGAAGGGAGAGGAGAGAGATAGAGAGCTAGAAACATTGATGAGAGAGAGACATCGACCAGCTGCCTCCTGCACACCCCACAACAGGGATGTGCCCGCAACCAAGGTACACGCCCCTGACCAGAACCGAACCTGGGACCTTTCAGTCCACAGACCGACGCTCAATCCACTGAGCCAAACTGGTTTTGGCTTAGTCTTCCTTTCTTGACAAAATATTTTTAATATCAGTAAATTTCATGCAAAAATATAATAAAAACTAGTTTTATTGAATATTTATACATGCCTATTATTCTTCTGAGTATTTTACATGTATTAGCTATTTTAACCATTACAACAATCTTGTGTGAAATAAGTATTATTATCCATATTTGACAAATGAGAAACTGAGGTGCAAAGATATGAAACAATTTGCCTAATATTACATAGCCAGAAAGTGGCACAGCAAATTTAAAACCCAAAAAGTTTGACTTTACAATATGTGATTGTATCCTCTCTGATTTGACTTAAAGAGGAACTGTTCATTTTTTTACTTGATACAGCAAAGTCAATTACTGTACAGTGTAAATTACTGATTAAATCTCCATATTTCCTAGTCATCCCCCTCTCCAAAGAACTACTAATGAAAAATTGAGTTCCTTAAGCCTGGGAATATGGTGGGGGAATAATTCTTTATTGTCTAGACAAACAGAAGGATGAATAAAGACAAAAACTTACTCGCAATTAGCAAGCATAGACAAGGACGCATCCATCTTCTCTATAGGAGGGATCTGGGCATAAAGCTTTACCTCTTTGGCTTCAGATGGCTTCTGACTGGTTTTCTCTTCCTACGATAAAAATTAATTTGGAAAAAAATGATCCCTGATTGCAATGTGGAGTTAAAGGAGGCTAGAAGGACGTCGGGAAGGTCGTTTGGCTGTCAGATTAATTAGCACATTATGCTTTTATTACTATAGATCCTTTAAGAGCCTATCAATTAATAAACAAAAGCAAACACAACAAAAACATCTTCCTGGGAAAAATTCATTGTCTCTAAATAACATTTCCTTAAATATCAGATTCAGACCTATAAGATCAACTGTTTTCTTTGTCATTTCATCTTTCTTTTTTTACACACAATTCAGTCTGAACCAGAACCGCAAATATCAAAAATTTTGGAAGATATCCTCTTTACAACACAGCTGAGGTCACAACTATTTACAGTAATATACTATTAAGTTATACCTTAGAGTTTAATTTTGGTACTAAAAATACAAAATTATGGGGAGGGAGGGCATGTAGGAAGTGGGGGGGGGGGAGGAATGGTAAGATATGTACACATATACCTTAATAAAAAAATGGAAAAAAATGAAAAAAAATACAAAATTAAAATTTAATTACCAGTATATGCTGCCTAATAATATTTTCCAAATATAATGTCACAGTCAGAATATTTATATTGATATAATACACTGATTTAAACCAGATTTTCCCCATTTTACATGTACTCACTTATATATATGGTGTGATTATATTTATATCGGTGCAATAAGCTCTACACATTTTTATCACCTGTGTGGGTTCATGTATATACCACCACAGCCAACATAACTAAATAGTTCCAATACCACAAAGATCCCTTTTACTGAATGGTCAGATTTAAATAACTACCTAAAAATTCTCCTTGTATGGTCTCTAAAAGAAGTTAAAAACTTATATACTTACCCATCTGGCTAGGGCTTCTTTGATTGTTGTTGCTTTTGCCTTAAAAAGAGAAGGAAAAACAAGGTCATCTTTATTGGTATAATCTGTTGATTAATTTTTCATGCAATAATTACTAGAGGCCCGGTGCACAAAGTTCATGCATTGGGGGGGGGGGGGGGGGAGTCCCTCAGCCCAGTCTGCATCCTCTCCAATCCAGGATTCCTCTCACAATCCGGGACCACTGGTTCCTAACTGCTCACCTGCAGCCTGATCACCCTAACCACTTCTGCCTGCCAGCCTGATTGTCCCTAACTGCCCCCACTGCCAGCCTGGTTTGCCCCCAACTGCCCCCCCTGCCGGCCTGGTTCCTCCCCATTGCCCCCCAACTGCCGGCCTAGCTGCCCCTCACTGCGCCCCTGCCGGCCTGGTTGCCGCCAACTGCTCCCTCTGCATGCATGGTCACCCCATGCTGCCAGCTGTTTGATCGTTTGGTTGTCCCTCACTAACCCCCTCCCACCGGCCGGCTTGCTCCAAGCAGCCCGCTATTCGGTTGTTACTGTGAGGGCATCCTGACCAATTTGCATATTACTCTTTTATTAGTATAGATAATATCTTAGATCCCATTTATTATTTTTAAAACTTTAAAGATGAGAAAAGGAAGTCAGCCATTGAATTACTGCCAGAGTTCCTGCCAATATGGCTCAGTGGTTGAGTGTTGACCCATGAATCAGGAGGCCATGGGGCTCAATTCCCTGTCAGGGCACATGGCTGGGTTTTGTAGGCTCAATCCTCAGTTTGGGGCATACAGGAGGCATGCAATCGTTGATTCTCACCCTCTCCCTTCCTCTCTGAAATTAATAAAAACATATTAAAGAGAGAGAGAATACTAAACAAAAACAAAGGCAAAGTTTTAAAAGTATATAGCATTATGTCTAGAAAATAAAGGCATACTAGTAAATCACTCTTGGGTTAAAAATTTATAAATTAAAGTAAAATAATAAAATAAAAGACAAGAAAGTAAAAATATGAGAAATACATATAACATGTAAAAGAAAACTTACAGCCTCAAATACATTTATTTTAAAAGAAGAGAGAAGATAGAAAACAAATAAGCTAAGCATTCAAGATATTTGAAAAAGTGCATCATTATAAAACCCAAAAAAGAAAATACAAAGGAAAAGTCAATGAGAAACAGAGCAGCAGGGAAAAGATTAAGAAAACTAAAAGTTAGTTATTAAATCTCTGGCAAGCCTGATTGATCAAAAAAGAGATAGTCCTAGCCAGTTTAGCTCAGTGGATAGAGCGTTGGCCTTTGGACTGAAGGGTCCTAGGTTCAATTCCAATTCCAGTCAAGGGCACCTACCTCAGTTGCAGGCTCCCGGTCCTGGTTGGGGGCATGTGGGAGGCAACCAATTGATGTGTCTCTCTCACATCGGTGTTTCTCTTTGTCTTTCCCTCTCCCTTCCACTCTCCCTAAAAATCAATGGAAAAAATATCCTCAAGTGAGGATTTAAGAGAGAGAGAGAGAGAGAGAGAGAGAGAGAGAGAGAGAGAGAGAGAGAGGTTAAAAATACCCTAGCTAATAAAGATGGAATGTAAATTGACTATCACTTTGCAACAAAATGGCGGTGCCCACAGCCAATAAGAAGGGAATATGCAAATTGATGCGACAAAGATGATGGCAGCTGGGCCAGGTGCTTGTGTCGTCACCTTGGTGATGACACAGGTGTTCCACCCCAGCCCAGCCACTCTGGCCTCTGGGCAGCGTGGGAAGGTGGAAGGTACTCCAGGCCAGAGCGAAGGCCTGGGTCCCGGTGCCGGCAGCCAGGGGAAGGAAGGCCTATTCTTGCACGAATCTTCGTGCCTTGGGCCTCTAGTAAACGAAATAAGGGGAAATAACACAGATACCATAGGGATTTTAAAATATTATAAGCAAATGCATGGTAATAAGTTTGAAAAGCTAGGCCAGGTATACATTTTTAAAAACAAACAAAAAACAGAAAAGTGCCAGAATTGTCACAAGAATCAGACCAATAATTATTTAAAACATTAAAAAGAAAATCAAAGAGATTTACCTCATCTTCCTCCCCTAAAGCTCCAAAGCCTAATTTTACAAATGAGTTCTACCAAGCTTTCAAGGAACATATATTTCCTGTTATACAAGTTGTTTCAGAAACCAGAACAAAAGGGAAAGCTGCCAACATATTTTATGAGGCTAGATTAACCTGATGCTATAACAAGATAAGGAGCCCTCTTCATTTCTCAACACAGATTTGAAAAGCCTAGATATGATAATAGCTCTCCAAAGCCAATGATGTATAATGAACATGATAAAGAAAAGCTTATCCCAGGAGCATAAGGATTGTTTAACAGAAAAAAATTATAAATGTAAATCATTTGTTATTGGATTAACGGGGGGGGGGGGGATCACATTTATATTTCAATAAGTGCAGAAAAGCACTTGATAAAGTTCTACATTTTTAAGTTTTTAATTTTTTTTCTTGATTTTAGAGAGAAAGGAAAGGAAGGAGGGAGGGGAGGGGAGGAGAGAGAGAGAGAGAGAGAGAGAGAGAGAGAGAGAGAGAGAGAGAGAGAGAGGTCAACTTGTTGTTCCACTTATTTGTGCATCATTGGTTGATTCTTGTATGTGCCCTGACCAGGCATCTAACTTGCAACCTCAGCATATGGGGACAACATTTAAACCAACTGAAAAACCTGGCCAGGGCCCATAAAGTTCTATGTTTGATATTAAAAGCTCCCATTGAGATTTAGAGGGTCCCGGGTAGCTAAGTTGATTGGAGCATCATCCCATACATCAGAAGGTTGTGGGTTCAATTCCTGGTCAGGGCACCCACCTACGTTTCCGGTTCAATCCCCAGTCATGTGTATGGGAGCCAACCAATTGATGTTTCTCTCACACATGATGTTTCTCTCTCTCACTCCACTTTCTTTCTAAAATCAATAAAAACATATCCTCAGGAAAGGATTTTAAAGGTAAAAGAAAAACTACATTCCAAAAAGCTATAATAAGCACCATACTTAATGGAGAAATTCATTCATTTCAGCAAATATTCATTGAGCATCTACCATATACCAAACATTCTTCTACAATACATATCTAGGATATATCAATGAATAAAACAAAGATCCCTGCCTTCATAGAACTATTAGCAGAAGACAAATGGTAATGCAATTTTTAAAATAAAGAAATTATATACTATATTAGAAGATGACAAGTACTAAAGAAAGAGAAAATGTTGAGCTTGGTAAAGGATATCAGGGTATGTGTATATATATATGTGGAGGATGTTTGTTTTAAATGAGGTGGTTAAGGTGGGCCAGACTGGGACAGTAACATTAAAAGTATTATCTTTAAGATCCCAAACACATCAAGGATGTCTATTATCACTACTACTATTTAACATGGTACATGAGATCTTTAAAACCTATACTAATATGCTAATAAGGGTAATATGCTAATTAGACCGGGTCAACTGGACATCTTCCAGCCATCCTGCCTTCTTTCCAGACAAAACCACTGTGGTGGGGGCCCAGGCAGAGGCTGTTAGGGGTAATCAGAGCAGTTAGGAGCAATCAGACAGGTTGGGGAAGGCAGTTAGGGGCAATCAGGCAGGCTGGCAGGCAGGTGAGTGGTTAGGAGCTAATAGTCCCGGATTACAAGATGGATGTTCTCCAAGGGGTCCCAGATTGGAGAGGGTGCAGGCCAGGCTGGGGGGACCCCCCCCTGCACAAATTTCATGCACTGGACCTCTAGTGCATGAAAGAGAAATACAAACTGCTATGGTTAAAAGGAGGAAATAAAATTCACTATGTGCAGATGGTCATCGATATAAAAATCACATAGAATAAACTCACAAATATTAGAACAAATGGAGTTCAGCAAGTGAAGAACACTGTTGACACAATAAATAAAAAACTGGGAGAAGATACTTTCTTTTTTTTTAATATATTTTATTGAGGGATAGAGAGTTAGAAACATCGATGAGAGAGAATCATCAATCAGCTGCCTCTTGCACATGCCCTACTGGGGATGTGCCCGCAACCAAGGTACATGCCCTTGAATCAAACCTGGGACCTTTCAGTCTATAGGTCGACACTCTATCCATTGAGCCAAACCGGCGATACTTTCAATGTAAATCCAACAAAGGGCGAATATCTAGATATATAAGGAACTCCTAAAATTCAGAAACAAAAGAAATATGGAAAAGTTGGCAAAAAACATAAACAGAAAATGCAGAACAATAAAAAGTTATTTAAAAAAAAGAAAAAGAAAGAAAGAGTGAGTTAAAAGTGGATGCGATGTGAGAATGACTCAGCCTATCATTGCTGATGATGATGGAGAAAGGGGCTGTGGGCCAGCCTCCGGAAGCTGGGAAAGGCAAAATAAGGGTTTGCCCCTAGGGCCTCTGGAAAGGAATGCAGTTGAACTGACATTTTCATTTGAGCCCAGTCCAACCCCGCAGACATTAAACCTACAAAATAAATCTGTGTTGTCTTAAGCCACAAAAAAAAAAGAAAAGAAAGAGAGAAAGAAAGAGAGAAAGAGAGAAAGAGAGAAAGAGAGAAAGAGAGAAAGAGAGAAAGAAAGAAAGAAAGAAAGAAAGAAAGAAAGAAAGAAAGAAAGAAAGAAAGAAAGAAAGAAAGAAAATGCACAGAAATGGAAATCCCGATGACTAACAAGAATATCTTAAGGTATTCAAAACCATTAAGAATCAGAGAAATGCAGAATAAAACAATGGAATGTTAAAATACATCCCCAGACTGGCCAAAGTTAGAAAGTTGGTGACAATGTAGAGAGAAGTAAAAACTTGTAAAACCAACCTGGAACTCAGTCTGACAGTGTGTAGGTAAATTAAGTCTGCACAGACCCTATGACTCTGCAATCCCACTACTAGTGTATTTCCCAGAGGAATCCTTGCATGGGTCCATGAAAAGTTAAGAACACTTTCAAGTTGGAAGCAATCTAACTATCTATAAATTGGTTTATAAGATCGCTAATTCCGTCTTAGGCCATACCATCCTGAACACACTTGATCTTGTCTGATCTCAGAAGGTCACTAGTTCCCCTCTAGAGGGCAGGAATCAAAAACTGAAATGCCTAAAGAACCAGTGGAACATCATTAATAGATAAAGCTGGCCGTGTAAAGAGGTTCTGCTTGGCTCAAGAAAACTGTTGACAGAAGGACTTGGGACAAGAATTATCCTAATATCACATTTCTTCAAACATGAAAACTCTATTAATGAAAGCTACATCCTTATTTTATGTACCATTAAGAAAAGATGCTGCCAATTATATGACAATAATACAAAATTTTTCAATAATATAAAAATGTAAAAAAAATTGTCTGATAGTGAAATATAGTATTTCTGATTTTTTTCAGAGAAGCCAAAAATCTCAGCTTTGTGAAATATGTCATTTTTAAGACACTGGAAGCTAATTTTTAAAAATATATATATATTTTTTATTTTTACAGAGAGGATGGGAAAGGGATAGAGTTAGAAACATCAATCAGAGAGAAACATCAATTCAGCTGCCTCCTACACACTCCCTAATGGGGATGTGCCCGCAACCAACGTACATGCCCTTGACCGGAATCAAACCTCGGCTCCTCAGTTCGAAAGCGACACTCTATCCATTGAGCCAAACCAGTTAGGGCAAGCTAATTTTTTTTTTATTATTAAAAAAAAAAAAAAAAAAAAAAAAAAAAAAAAAAAAAAAACACAACACAAAACTCTGTGAGGCCCTGGTCAGGGGGCTCAGTTGGTTAAAGTGTGGTCCAACTTTGCGGTTGGATCCCTGGTCAGGGAACATTCAGGAACCAGCCAATGAATGCATAAATGGGGGGGAACAACAAGTTGATGTTTCTTTCTCTCTCTTCCTCTTTTTCAAAATCAATCAATGGGAAATATTTAAGGAAAGCCTTTAACAGGTAAATAACACATTATGTGGGCCTGTATTTCTGGAGGGCACCAGAACTAACAGTTTGCAGCCTCAGCTAACTTCATCTAATTATCGGTTCTGATTCTTTATTTGAAGATTTGCAATAATTCTTACGGTTCATGCTTGCAGGGTTTAGAGCTTCTTGTTCCTTTGCCTGAATAGAAACCTAGGTTCCAGAACTTTTTACTTTCCTTGGCAGTGGTTTCAGCTAAATGCCTGTGAACTAAATAAGCAAGGAAGGGATGGGGACTTCTTTAAAAAAGAGTGGCATTTAATCTTGTCCTGAGGGTGCACATGAGTGACTTCCTTATCATTTCCGTTTCATGGGCTCAGTTTCTGCCCACCTGTATAGCACTGGAATCACAAAATGAAGACAACTAATTATACTTATCCTTCATAAACATCTCCATCCCAGCCAGACAATCACATCCTTTGCTAAACAACTTTGGCTGGGTCTATAACTAACCAACAATATATCCCTTTTCAAACTGCTAGTTGGAACTGTCAAATAGGCAAGCAAAAACAGTGCACATTTTATTTTTTTAAAAAATATATTTTATTGATTTTTTACAGAGAGGAAGGGAGAGGGATAGAGAGTTAGAAACATCAATGAGAGAGAGAGACATCGATCAGCTGCCTCCTGCATACCTCCCACTGGGGATGTGCCCACAACCAAGGTACATTCCCCTGACCGGAATCGAACCTGGGACCTTTCAGTCCACAGGCCGACGCTCTATCCACTGAGCCAAACAGGCTTTGGCAACAGTGCACATTTAAGTAGGAATTGAGGAGCATCCCTAGGTCAAGCCATTCCTTCATAACGGTTTTCGTTGGATAAACAGAAGATAAGATTTCAAAGCTAAGGCAGTATTTCTCAGAGTGTGGTGGGGCGCACTCCCATTTTAGGATACCTTGAGGTACATGGTCAAAGTGCACATTCCTGAACTTCCCCCATCAGTTTAAAAACTCCTAAGCTGGCCGAAACCGGTTTGGCTCAGTGGTAGAGCGTCGGTCTGTGGACTGAAAGGTCCCAGGTTCGATTCCAGTCAGAGGCATGTATGTTGGTTGCGGGCAAATCCCCAGTTGGGGGTGTGTAAGAGGAAGCTGGTCGATGTTTCTCTCTCATAGACGTTTCTAGCTCTCTATCTCTCTCCTCTCCCTTCCTCTCTGTAAAAAATCAATAAGATATATTAAAAAAAACAAAAACAAACAAAAAAAAACAGCCAAAACCGGTTTGGCTCAGTGGTTTGGCTCAGTGGATAGAGCATCGGTCTGTGGACTGAAGGGTCCCAGGTTCGATTCCGGTCAAGGGCATGTACATTGGTTGCGGGCACATTCCTGGTGTGGGGTGTGCAGGAAGCAGCTGGTCGATGTCTCTCTCTCATCAATGTTTCTAGCTCTCTCTCTCCTCTCCCTTCCTCTCTGTAAAAAATCAATAAAATATATTTTTTAAAAATATCACTTAAAAATTTTTTAAATAAATAAATAAATAAATAAATAAATAAATAAATAAATAAAAACCTACAACAACTCCTAAGCTGTATTCCAACAAGCTCGTCGTCTTTGGGCCCACTAAAACCATACATATGCATTCTGCAATTTGAGCAACAGCACCCCTCTCAGCCTGGGTGTTTACAACGCTACCTAATAACTGCCCTCACAGTCCTTCAGGACACATCCCGGGTTTAAATACCGCTGCAAGGGCGTGACACACATCTCTGTGGTGACCAGCTCCCACACTCCACCCCGCTAGCGGGGGAGAGGGGCATTACTTCTTTGTACACGATATCCTCCTTCACCCACTCCCTTCCATCACCGCTCCCACCCCAACCCCCACTTTTCCGAGAATCTCCTGCTCTTTGCCTTCCCTTCTCTTTGCCAGAGTCCCTCCACGTTAACCCCATCTCCAATCCGCCCAAGCAGCCCATGCCGCCGCCACCCAGACCCCCCCTGCTCCCCCTTCGCCCCAGGCCTCTGACTCCAAGGAGCCAGCATCCGCTCCGGGGCTCCCTTCCGCGGCTCCAGGGCGCCCTCCGCCCTCCCAGCCCTCACCACTCCACCATCACCCTTCCCCACTCCCCATCTCTTTTCGGCTTTTGCCGCCAGGCCTGGGAGATACGCACCATTCCGGCGGTTGCTACTGTCACTGCTCCGGTTGCTAGGGCCCGCCGGGGTCAGTGCGCTTGCGCACTTCGCGGAGTTCGGATTCCCTACCCCCGCCGCGGGCCGTTCTCTCCGCCCTCCGGTGGCTGGAGCGGGGCATTGTGGGACGGCGGGGCGGCCCCGGGTCCTCCGGCCCCGCTGCCCATCGCTCCCCAGCAGCTGCAGCGCCACTGGCTGTGCCGCGCCGGCTCGGGAGCTTAGCCGCGCCCAGGGGTCAGGGATGCGCTTTTCCCTGTGGGAAGCAGTGGCAGCTCACCCGCCTAAAGTGTAACACTGTGAAACCTCCCGATAGCTATGGCCCTTCCCATGATTTTAAATTATGGGAAGGGCCATGGCTTTCGGGAGGTTAAAAGCATTTGCAAAACTCGCTTTTCCCTGCTAATTGCCCTTCCCGACCTTCTCCGGACTGCCTGCTGCAATCAACCTGGCGTTCCCACCGAGGATACCCGAAGCCCAACTCAGCTGAACTGGGCCCAGTCTCTTCAGTGACCTCCCTCCAGGGCGCCAGAGGCAGCTGAAAACATAACATTTAGGTTTCACGTATAATCGAAGTGTCTTTTTACTCCCAACTCTCAGATTAGCCAAAAGTTTGTAAAAAATATTCAAGAGTTGCTAGGGGTATGGAGAAATGGGGCACAGTTTATAACAGATACGACCTTTCAGGAGGGCTGTTGGCAGTATTGAAAATATGGGCGGAAAAAGTTCACACACTAAATCTGACAGTGTGCAGGGCGGCCTCACAAACTCCAGGGTCCAAGGAAGGATGGTCTTGTTGTAGTGTACCCCGAATCTCACAAAGGACGCCTCAAAAAAAAAAAAAAAAAAAAAAAGTCGAATTATGGAGTCATTTATTAAAAGCCGGCGGCTGATGAGGGGCCAAGGCTCCAAGTCTCGCAGCCCCGAACAGCTTGCCTCATCTGGCTTATATTGGCAGAATATCACAAAAGTATTGATTACATCTTTGGGTCTGGAATGAGGAACCTATTTCGTGATTTTACAGAAGTGAAACTGAGCAAGTTAGTTATCTAAAGTATCTACGAATCACTGAATCAACAGAAGCCCATTATCTGGGACCACCAGGACAATTTAGAATAATTGTGCTGTCCAGATTCCGGGATCACTGAGTCAATAGGAATACACTATCTGTATCTACCGAGGCAATTTGGGATAATTGAACTGTCTTGGGTCCCAGAGGAATGTGTTTCCATGACCAGTGAGATCACAATCAATGGGACATTCAAACCATCATCAATGGAGTATTGGGATAGCACACATATGTCCAGAAAATCAAAATAACTTTATTGTTTTAGCAAACAAGTAAGTACAGAACCCAAACAGCAGTTTCTACTACCATACGTCAGCTGACAAGGAACCTTTCTAACCAAGAGCAGGTAATCAAGTTCCTAGACTGGTATTTCCCTTACAAAGGTCAGTCTTTCCCAACAAAGCCTGTCTGCTGTCTTGTTGCATCTAGGATAACATACCTTTGGAATGACAGGGTAATTTCCTCCCCACTCCTCATGGCACAACCACTGCACCAGAACAATCCACAAATCCCCTCACTGTTATTATCATGTTAATTGATTGTTAACCATCCTTTACCCACAAAAATGTAAAAAGAAGTATGTGTCTGTTTTACTTTTTATCCAATTCCAGAGACTTCTCTGCTTTGCTTTCTCTGCCTCCCTAACCTATCACCAATGTATTTCATGTAAACCCTTTAGGTATTGCCCTTCGATTTTAATATATCAAATAAGTGGTATATCAGCCATTTCCGGGGAGATTTTGCTTTCCTTTTATTGTTATCAGTTTGGCTCAAATAAATTCATAAAAAAATTCTTAGAAATTGGGACGTTTCTTACATTGAGAAAATGTTTTAAAAGTTTGCACCTTTGTGACTCAGCAGATCAACTTTTAGAACTTTATGATCAAGAAATAGTCACCCAAGTACACACAGATACATGTTCAAAGTTTTAACAGCAAAAAGAAAACAACCCAAATGTCAACATAACTGGTATTGTTGAACATCCAAACAATGACATAATACTTCCATTCAAAATGTTGCGGAAATGCACCTATTGACATGCATAGTCATGATGTGTTCATTTAAAATGTAAGTTATGAAACAAAATGATGTGATCCTCTTAAAAATTACACATAGCACACACAGTTATACATGAGAAAACTTAAAGGATATCAAGAGGGTTTAATGTTTCCTACAGACTGAATTGTGTCCCTCAAAATCCATGTGTTGCAGCTCAATGTGAATGCATGTATTTGGAGATAGGGCCTGTAAGGAGGTAATTATAGTTAAAAGAGTCCATAAGAGTGGAGCCCTCATCCAATAGGACTGGTTTCCTTAGCTAGAGAACCACTGATGTAGAGCCTAAGACCATCGGAAAACACAGATATTTACATTACGATTCATAACAGTAGCAAAATTACAGTTATGAAGTAGCAACAAAAATAATTTTATGATTGGGGATCACCACAACATGAGGAACTGTATTAAAGGGCCGCGGCATTAGAAAGGTTGAGAACCACTGTAAGACAGACATGAGCAGAGGAAGGACGATGGGCCAGATACAGGTCACCAGTGTGGAAAGCCCCAAGTACCTAGCAACAGGCAAAACTGGTAAAACAAGGACCTTGCCCCCGGTAACTTTTGTTTCAGTTTAGACCCCCTGACCTTTCATATTACAGGTCATGCAATTCGATTCAGACCCTCCCCTGACCTTTCTCAACCTTTCCACCCCTGGCATGTCACTAGTTATGCAGTAGGCTCCTTGGAGGAAGAACAAGGGTTGCAAGAGTGGCTCCATTCAACTCCCAGACGGGCTCTTGCATGAAGGTAACATCTAGTGATAACATCTAGGCCCCAGTTGTGTTTCTGCTCCAGGCCCAGAAAAGCAGCAAAACTAGACAAAGCGATGCCATGGCTGACATCAGGACCAGTTCATTGACGATGACCCCTGCCCTGGTACCGACCAATCAGCAGAAACCACAATCCTGAAAGGACACACCTGGAAAGCTGCGGACTATTTCACTGGGATCCTCCCCAGATAGATACTCTCCCCTCCTTTTCTTCCCCCAGGTGTGTTACCTTGAACTTCCTCTTTCCCAGGTTCCAAGGGCCCACCTAACAAATCGTAATTAATTTTTGGTGAAGGTGGTGAATGGTAAGTGATGAATTCTGTCTTCCCTAAGAGAATTACATTGCTACCTGGGATTAGGATCTGTAATCTACCTATTTTTGAAACCTAGTGTGGCCCTAACCTGTTTTGCTCAGAACCCAAAGGGTCCTGGGTTCAATTCTGGTCAAAGCCACGTGCGTAGGTTGCAGGCTCCTCCCCAGTCAGGGCTCTTGCAAGAGGCAACCAATCAATGTGTTTCTCTCACATCAATGTCTCTCTGTCTTTCCTTCTCTCTTCCACTCTCCCTAAAAATCAATAGGAAAATATCCTTGGGTGAGAATTAAGAAACAAAGAAAAAACAAAAACAAAAAAAAAAGGGAAAAAAGAAACCTAATGTGAAGAAAAGGTTTTTTTTTAAAGTACAAATACAGAGATAAACTGTAGAGAATCTAAGTAGTATTTCTTAGTAACTGATTGCCATTTTTAAAGCAGTATCTTAGGATTTCCAACTTTTCTTAAAGATCCTAGAATGGTTGGAAACTAGAAAAATATCAAAATCTGATTAACAACAGAAAGGATTCTATGAGTTCGGTCTACCACCGATTAACCTCCAAGTTATCTTGTTAGAATTCATTCCGGCCTCTGTTATGAGCAAGTTATCGTAGGCCAATTAATTGTTCCCCATGGTAAAACCAGGGACCTATCTTTATTTTGTTCAAAATAGTTGTAAAACCTCTGGGACGGATATAGCAGCCTAAATATATCAAGTTTTTGTGTGTGTGTGTGTGTGTGTGTGTGTGTGTGTGTGTTTGTTGTTTTTTTAAATCCTTGGAAGGGTGGGTAAGTGGCAGATTGAAAACCGGTTTTTAGCAATTAACCTTGAGTTCAAGCTCAAACATGGAGAAACGTGGATAGTACCAAAGCTTCAGGCTCTGATGAACTTGGAGTGTTTTTACTTCTGTTTAAAGCTTGCAGAGGCCATGAGATGTCCAGGATCTTGGCGGATTTGACCTGGGGACTGGGGTACCTGCCAGAGGGAGGGTCAGGGCTCCAGGATGTAGCCCAGCAGGGCAGGCAATGGCACGAGGGAATGGGGCGGGGCCAAAGGGGCAGGGTGGTCGAGAGGACTCAGCGAAGGACTGCAAAAAGGGGCGACCTCTGCAGGTCCTGGACCGCCAGAGAGAGGTACAAGTTCATTGCGAACCTACCCCTCTACCGAACGAGAATGAGAAGCTGATAGCTGGCAGACAATGCTGCCAGTTACCTTCTCTGAAATCCCTCCTGGCCACCAGGTGACACTGTTCCCTAAACCTAAAGGAGGCAACGTGAACTAGGCTCCAAGGTGGAGCATGGACCTAGGAACCCTTCCAGGGCTTGCCAGGCAGGGTACATGCTGGGGTTGCGGGCTCCATCCCCACTGGGGAGGGGGGGGGGCATGTAGGAGGCAGCTGATGGACGTTTCTCTCCATCCCTCTCCCTTCCTCTCTCTGAAATCAATAAAAACGTATTTTTTAAAATCAGCATTGGCTCAGTGGTTAGAGCGTCGGCCCTCGCACTGAAGGGTCATGGGTTTGATTCCCGGTCAAGGGCACATACCTGAGTTGCAGGTTTGATTCCCGGCCCAGATCCGGGCACCTGTGGGAGGCAACCGATCAACATGCCTCTCTCACATAGAAGTTTCTCTCTCTCCTCTCTCTCCCCTCCCGACCTCCTTTCCACTCTCAATGGGGGGAAAAATATCCTCAGATGAGGCCTAAAAATAATAATAATAAAATAAAAGTCAGAGATATCTTTTTAAAAATATATATATTTTTATTGATTTTTTACAGAGAGGAAGGGAGAGGGACAGAGAGCTGGAAAGATCGATGAGAGAGAAACATCAACCAGCTGCCTCCTGCACACCCCCTACCGGGGATGTGCCCGCAACCAAGGTACATGCCCTTGACTGGAATCGAACCCGGGACCTTTCAGTCCGCAGGCCCACGCTCTATCCACTGAGCCAAACCGGTTTCGGTAGCAGAGATATCTTGCTATAGAGATGCCCCCTAAGGAACGAAGGATCCCAGCACCACATCAGAATCCCCAGCAAAGCATTCCAGTGCTGGGAAGAGACATCCCCAGAACTTCTGACTAAAAGCCAGTGGGGATGGTGGCTAAGACAGAGGGCTCTGGAGTTCCAGGCATTCTTCTTTTTAAAAAATGAATATATTTTTATTGATTTTAGGGAGGAAGGGAGAGGGAGAGAGAGAGAAGCATCAATAATGAGAAAGAATTATCGATTGGCTTCCTCCTGCATGTCCCCCTCACTGGAGATAGAGCCTGCAACTAGGGCATGTGCCCTGATGGGGAATCGGGAACTGAACCATGATCTCTTGGTTCGTAGGTCTGATGCTCAACCACTGAGCCACTCAGGCTGGGTCCAGGCGTTCCTCTTAAAGGGCTGGCACATGGACATACTTGGACTCCCTCCCTCTGAGCTCCAATGCTGGGGCAGCAGCTCAAAAGAACCAGGGTCGTAAGGGGAAGAACTGAATTGTCTGGCTTCAAGGCAAAGGCTGAGGGCAGCTTTCTCCCGGACAGATGTGTTGACAAAGGCCATTGGTCTTTGCTGAGCCCTCCCCACGGACCCGACAGGCAAGCCATACCTGAGACTCTATCAACTTGGCTTACACTGATAGCCCCACCCTGATGATTCTCTGAGACCCTGTCCCACCCATTTCCATTGGCTTTTCCGTGCAAATGGCCTCTCTTGCCTCATACAACAACCCTGTTTAAGGCTCTCTGTCTTTAGAGAATACATATATATGTGGCTGACACCCCCCCACACCCCTGTTTTAGAAAAACAGCTCAAGATACTTTTCCTCCTGACCCCCACAACCATCATTATAGTGCCCATGAAATTTGGATTTTGTGCATTTCTGCATGTGCCATCTGAAACAACGAAATGCCTTTCACAAGCTTTTATCTTTCCAGTAGATGCCTGAAACCATGGATTGTACCAAACCCTATATATTCAGTACTGTTTTTTCCTATATGTATACATACCTATAATAAAATGTACCAATTAGGCACAGTAAAAAATTAATAATGAACAGAACAATTATAACAATACTAGAGGCCTGGCACACGAAATTCGTGCTCGGGTACCGTCCCTAGGCCTGGCCTGCGATCAGGGCCATCTTCCCCGGCTGCCCGCAGCTGCCCCATCCCCCGCTACCACCCACCCCAGTTCCCTGTTCACCATCAGGTGATCGGAGCCTGACGGCTGGGGGAAGGGAGCAAGAGGTCGGCTGTTCCCACCCACTCACCTGCCCTGTCCCCACCACAGGTTGCCCTCTGTGTGTGGGGTGATTGGTGGGGTGGGGGCCTTGGCCTGCTGCCACCTGCATCCCCCGCCACCCACCCCATCCCCCGTCACCCACCCCATCCCCCGCCACCCACCCCATCCCCCATCACCCACCCTGTTCCGCGTCACCCACCCTGTTCCGTTTGCCATGGGTGATCTGAGCCTGCCGGCCAGGAAAGGGGACCCAGAGGTGGTCAGTGCACCTCATAGTGACTGATCAAGCTGTTGATCTGGTCATTCTGCTGTTAGGTCAATTTGCATGTTGCCCTTTTATTACATAGGATAGGGGCTCAGTGTGCCTGTGGGGGCCGGCCAGCCTGCCCTGATGGGGGCCCTGGATAAGGGTGGGGGTCCCAGCTGGGAGGCGGGGCCGGCTGGGGCGAGGAGCCACAGTCGTTCTGGTCTCTGGTTGTTCCATCGTTTCGGTCGTTGGGCTTGTATTATATAGGATACCATAACAAAAGTTACGTGAACGCACTGTGTCCCGACCCGCGGGACAACAACGGGGGCACGCAGGAACCACCTAAGAGAATGAAAAAACAAGGAACGCGAAAGAATGAAGGCAAGACAAGGTTCTGATCAAGCCTCAGTTTTATTCTCTGAAATGGCTGTATTTATACAGCAGAGACAAAGGGGGGCAGGGCCGCCTATGCAGGGGGGTCTTTGGTATGGCAACACAGGATTGACTAATTGCCAGAGGCGGTGTGACATTACAAGGTGCAACATTCCAAGGCTGGGCTATCTAGGGGGGAGGATCAGGAAGGGGAAGAGGCAGGAAGACAGGAGATGCTAAACCCCAGGTTAATCTTATCTTCTGGCCAAGCCCTCAGGGCACCGCATAACTTCTGCTAGAAGGAACTTAATTCTATTGTATTTTCTTAAGACTGAGTTGCTTGCCTCAACTCTGCTAGCTCCCAACAGCACTGCTCTCTTTCTCAGAATCCATTATCAGACTGAACTCACCCTTCTTTTGAAGATGTGTGATCACAATGTCTATGTGATGAGATTAAGTGAGGTACTCAGGATAGCATGCCATTTAAACATTGAGTTGTTCATTTCTGGGATTTTTCATTTAGTATTTTCTTTTTTTTTCTTTCTTTTTTAAAAAATATATTTTATTGATTTTTTACAGAGAGGAAGGGAGAGTTAGAAACAATGATGAGAGAGAGTCATCCATCAGCTGACTCTTGCACACCCCCCACTGGGGATATGCCCACAACGAAGGTACATGCCCTTGACCAGAATCGAGCCTGGGACCTTTCAGTCCGCAGACCTACGCTCTACCACTGAGTCAAACCGGTTTCGGCTCATTTAGTATTTTCTGACCACTGTTGATCACAGGTAACTGAAACTGCAGATAAGGGGATACTACTGTTCCAATGTCCCAACAGCAATTCAAAAACAAGTCTTGAGCACACGTTCGGGAATGTGTACTGGTAAGAATTAAGCAGAGTTATTCCTTAAGGAGCTTGAGTGGGCAGGTTCCCAAAGCTTAGGTAAGGTCAGTTAGGGCCCAAGGTGTCTACAGGACTCTTAGCAATACGGAATCTGTCCATAGAACAAGAACACAAGGCCAAATCTAGGCCAGCCACTGAAAGCTGGGCAAGCACCTCTTACGTCTCTCCTGCTTCAGGTTAAGACTGTCCTTATAAATAAGATCAGGGTTAAGCCTATACACTGGATACAGTTCAGGGGGAAAGGGGTAGACCCAGCAGTGAAGAAAACAGGGTTGCAAAGGTTGAGAATCCAAGGAAGCCAAGATGTTTGCTTTGTTACAAAAAGACTCCTAGGTGCTCTGGAAAACCCGATACATGTTGCATTAATAGGATTTTTAAAAATATATATATATTTGATTTTTTACAGAGAGGAAGAGAGAGGGATAGAGAGTTAGAAATATTGATGAGAGAGAATCATCAATCAGCTGCCTCTTGCATACCCCCTACTGGGGATGTGCCCGCAACCAAGGTACATGCCCTTGACTGGAATCAAACCCGGGACCTTTCAGTTCGCAGGCTGACGCTCTATCCATTGAGTCACACCGGTTTCAGCTTGAATAGGATTTTTATTAACAGTATCTCACCTTTGATTGTAATGTTACATTTTGCTGTTGACAGATTTTTTTCCATCGAGATGTTTATGGAAGAAAGTTTGAATTTGCTGCCAGGCATCTACCTGTGCCCTTGAATGCGCTTTTGGCTGGCCTCCGTAGTATATTGCTAGGCCCAATACTGCATGCACAGAGGCTGTGCTAGGAGGGAAATAAGGTGGGTCGATGCAGTGGCCAGTTCCTGGATAGTGGATTATCTGGGGTCTGTCCTTCCCGCGTGCTTGTAACCGTTCAGAGGCTATATCAGCATAGTAGTCACTCCTCCAGCTGTAATCATCCAAGCCAACAATAAACAGGAAGGGTCCCTGAGCCTTTTCCAACGGAATAAGACTCTGGCAGTAGGGTTTTTCCAGTGGATCATTCCAAATATTCATGAAATCTAAAAGGCCTGACTCGGTGGTTGTATGCTTCCCTAGGTCACTGCCGAGGTCGGGAATAACCATGTCCTTGTAATGCAGAGGAGCTATGGTGTTGGCCACACAGGAATTGATAACCACCGTGGCTGTGATGCCCTTCAAGAAAGAGGCCATTGAGAGACACAAGTCACCTCCTTTGGAGAATCCAAGAAGCCCAACACTAGGGCCTTTCACCTGATGAGGAGAGAGAGAGAGAATAAGCTTAGAATTCATAAGTAGAGGACATAAACAGTGACTTTATATTCTCTAGGCAGTTTTCTCAAATGTCATTTGCTTTCCTTCCTTATGCAACAACCTACTGCAGTGTCCAAAAGTGTCTTCTAATAAGCAGATTAATTGATCTCCTAGTACACAGGCCTTCCACTAATATTTATGGGGTCTGGGTTAGGAATATACACAAAGAGCCATACACGCTATACCTAAATATTTAAAAGTTAGATATCAAGTGAACAAAATATTAAATAAAATATATTCTTTTCTCCTACCTTGATAATATGCCTCCGTAACAACTTACAAGGTTCGAATTTAAAATCTTGGAACTCATTTTTATATTGGAACATGACATAGGGGAGAGCCAGGCCTGGCCCCAATCCCTGGGCCCTGGCTCACCACTCTTCTCTTCCACCCCTAGCTCTCTCTGCAACTTGAGGGGCCTTTCACACATGTGTGAACAACCCAACCAATATGTTTAAAGCTCTATCAGTGGATAGAGCGTCAGCCTGCAGACTGAAGGGTCACGGGTTCTATTTTAGTCAAGGGCACATACCTTGGTTGCAAGCTCGATCTCGGGCCCTGGTTGGGGGGAATACAGGAGGCAACCAGTCAATGTGTCTCTTTCACATTGATGTTTCTCTCTCTCTCTCTGTCTTTCCCCCTCCCTTCCACTCTCTCTAAAAATCAATGAAAACTATCCTCGGGTGAGGATTAATAAAATGAAAACAATTTAAAGCCTGGTTGGTGTGGTTCAGTGTCTGAGCACTGACCTATGAACCAGGAAGTCACGGTTCAATTTCCAGTCAGGGCACATGCCCTGGTTGTGGGCTCTCTCCCCAGTGTGGGGCCAGGCAAGCAGGAGGCAGCCATTCAATGGTTTTCTCTCATCATTGATGTTTCTATCTCTCTCCCTCTCCCTTACAGGGGGGGGGGAGAGGGGGGGGAGAGGGGAATACCCCAAGGAGAGGCATTGGGCCTGGAAGCAGGAACAATGCTGTTTGGCAGATGATTATGGGGTTCAAGATCCCAAAGGCATAGTGAGCGAGGGGCCACATAGGATCCTGGTGAACACATTCCCTTGGTCCCTTGGAGTTCTTACCCTGTGGGCAGAGATGCAGCCAAAGAAAGGCCAGAGTGTGGTCATCTAACACAAAGGGTCCAAGGAAGAAGGCCCTCTTGCCTATGTTTGAGGGCAGAACTAATAGTACATACTGTTCTCTTCTTTTTTCTGGGCCCTTATGTCCCCGAAGTAAACCAGTCATCACAGTTCAAGATCATCTAGGTTTTAGCCGCTCTGCTAAAAGACCAGCCCATGAATTTTAGCAGAGTTAAATCATCCTACAGACCTTGTAGAACATCTTATTCCTTAACATAAAAATGTGTGGGTCTCTTAAGTTTAGATAGTAGCAAAGAGTATGTATCCCATTCATTATCACTACCAACATATTTTAATTCATTTTTTTCCACTACCAGATAAGAACTTTCTCTACAAAACCCTACTACCATGATCACACTTAACAAAATGAATAATGATTCCTTAATATCAACAAATACACAGTCCCCATTCAAATGTCACCAATTGTCTCAAAGATGTCTCTCTAGTCAAACTTTTCCCTCTACACACATTTACATTAATCTTAGACACGAGAAAAACTGAATCCCAGAGAGGGCAATTGCCTTATTCAGGATCATAAGGTAACTTGGTAGTAGATATAAAACCAGAACTCAAGCCGAAGCCGGTTTGGCTCAGTGGTAGAGCGTCGGTCTGTGGACTGAAAGGTCCCAGGTTCTATTCTGGTCAAGGGCATGTACCTTGGTTGCGGGCACATCCCCAGTAGGGGGAGTGCAAGAGGCAGCTGGTCGATGTTTCTCTCTCATCGATGTTTCTAACTCTCTAGCTCTCTCCCTTCCTCTCTGTAAGAAATCAATAAAATATATATTTTTAAAAACAAAACAACAAAAACAAACAAACGAACAAACAAAAAACCCCACCAGAACTCAAGGTTAGTCAGTTTTTAGTCCAGTTCTTTGAATTGTGGTCAAGAATTAAAGGGAACGCCCAGGTGAGGGCGGGGTGGGAGGGAGGATCAGTTGATTGGAGCATTGTCTCATACACCAAAAGGTTGCAGGTTCCATTCCTGGTCCGGGCACATAACCAGTTTGCAGGTTTGATCCCTGATCTGTGAGTGTACAGGAGGCAACTGATGTATGTTCCTCTCTCACATGAATGTTTCCCTCTCTCCCTTCCTCTCTCTAAAATCAATAAATATATCCTTGGGAGAGGATTAAAAAAAAAAGAATTAAAGGAAACTAGACAGTCAACTTTTAAGGAATTAGAGAGAGATGGGTAGACACTGAAATAATAATCCTTTTAATAAAACTTTTGAAGGAGCCTTTGTGTCTCATGCCATACTTGGGGCCTTTGGATCCAGCCCTGAGTCCGTTCTGCCTCTTTTCTGCACACACAGGAGCAGCAGCACCCACCTTTGGATGCTGCAGCATGAAGTCCACGGCTTCTTCAAAGTACTCCAAGTGCACAACATTCAGACTTTCAGGGAGGTCCTCAAATCTGAAATAAGCCAGAGCAAGCACAGCAAAGCCATGTCCCGCCAGGAGGCTGGCCCTGTATTCACAAAGGCCACCACCACTTCCAAACAGATCAATGACCCCAGGGAAGGGCCCTGCACCTAGAAGGTACCACAAAGAGAGAGGAGCTTTAGAGTCTCAAAAGACATCCTTGGGCTTCAGATTTTGGCAATCAGGAAAGAGACGTTTTTGAAACAAGGAAAGTTGAGATTGTGGGGGAGGTTGGTGGAAGAAGGATCCTTTTTTTTTATCTAACTTCAATATATTATACTTAATATAAATAGCTGGTCCTTCACCTGAGGACATGCCTGAGTGCCAGGGTCTCAGGAAGTGCCACTGAACTTGAAGAAAACCTCCCACCCAGAATCCACACTAGACTCTGGAACGCGGGAGACCAATTTTGGTTAAGGGCCACAATCACGTGGTTCCCAGGCCAGGCCAGAGGCCGGCAAGGTCTCGCACTCCACCCACCTCTAGCCCGGAACAGCCCAGGATAGACAGACAGCCACGGAAGCTGGGGGCTCACCTGGCGGCAGGAATAGCGCGCCGCGCACCCGGCCCGCGCGCACCGGTTCCCGCCGCACCCCGGGCGCCAGGAAGTGGCGCTCGTGCACCGTCCGGCCCAGCAGCCGCCCGCCCTCGGGCTCGTGGCCGTCGAGCACCTCCAGCTCCACGGCGAAGGGCGTCTCCACGTCCCGCTTCACCAGCCGACCCCACGGCTTCTCGGGCTCCAGGGCCCAGAAGAGCCCCATGGGCTCCAGCCCCGCGAAGCTGCCGCCCAGCGCGGGCGCGCGCTCCAGGTCCAGCTCGCCACCGGCGCCGGCGCGGTAGCGCGCGTGGGCCCGGAAGCGCGCGCCCTTCTCGTCGCGCAGGGACGTCCGCAGCGTGACCGGCTGCCCCGGCGCCAGGCCGCGCACCACGATGCGCACGGGCTCGTCCCAGCAGCTGCGGCCCGCGGGCTCCACCGTCACGGCTGCAGCCATCTCGGCCTCGGCCTGCCTCCGTGGAGTCGAGGGCGGGGCCTGGCGACCCTTCGCCTCCCCGGGGACCAGCCGCTATTGGACCCTTTGCGCTCACTCAGTGCGCGCCCCTGGGCCGCCTTGTGGTCACCCTCTCAGCGGCTGTGCGGAGTCTTCCAGAATCTGTGCACATTCACCAGGGCCTGAGTAGGATAAAGTATCTGCTAAGAGTTAATTACTAACCCTGCAATCCGACGCGTTGAGTGTTGCAACAGGGGTCCAAAGACTGCGGAAAGTTACAGATTGGGAAAGAGCCCGGGCTTTTAAAACAGCTTCTCGGACTTGGGCGAGTTGACCCTTGGACCAGGGGCGGGGTGCGGTTAGGGAAGTCAGCCTCCGGCACAGTCTAAATCTGTGTAACTGGTAATTAAGGGGATCAGTGGAGAAGCAGAGCCCTAATCCCTCCCTTCTCCCTCCGTCCTGGACGGAGCCTTTCCCCTAGCGCCCAGGGTCCCTAAAGCGGGATGTTCATGCGGTGAGTTTGACCCTGCTACTTTTAATAGAGTGGGGGTTCTCATCTAGCTACTTAATTAAGCCCGAGGATCCAGTTTCCTTATCTGTAAAAGTATTATTATTATTATTATTATTATTATTATTATTATTATTTTGTGACGATCACAGTTCTGGTCAATACAGGATTGAGTTGTATCAGATTACTGGCAGGAAAAAAGTGGCATTTCCAAACTGGGTAATTTGAGGAGTGTTTCCTAAAGGGACTGTTTGCAAAGAAATGCGCAAGGTTTAAAAAAAAAAAAAAAAAAAAAAAGGTCTGAAGGCTCATAGAGGGAGGCAGGCACCCATGGTGAGGGGGCAGGAGTGATGAGAAAGAAAACTTTGCCCTCATTCTCCTCTTGCCCTTGGATATCTTATGAGTTTTCCAAACAGCCTCTTGCTCTCTTTGGCTGAACCTACCATACAGCTCTGCCTTGGGTATGAAGCAGGGTGGAGAACAGTAGGTGGAGCCATGGAAGATGCCCAGCAAATGGAGGCTCAATAAATTTTACAGACTGAACAAGAAGATATCAGATGAGGACCCCAATCTCCAAGTTCCGAGCGAGAGCTTTCCCCAGTCCACCTCCTTAAGTAATTGCTGTAACATTTTTTTCCCATTTAAATTTTTTATTGTTGAAAGTATTACACGTCTCCTTTCCCCCCCATTGACCTCTTCCTGGCGCTCCCTGAAACAGGTTTTAAACACCTGTTGTTTAAAGTGTTTCAGGCTAGCCGAAACCGGTTTTGCTCCGTGGATAGAGCCTCAGTCTGCGGATTGAAAGTTCCCAGGTTCAATTCCGGTCAAGGGCATGTACCTTGGCTGCGGGCACATCCCCAGTGTGGGGTGTGCAGGAGGCAGCTGGTTGATGTCTCTCTCTCATCGATGTTTCTAGCTCTCTATCTCTCTCCTTTTCCATCCTCTCTGTAAAAAATCAATATATTTTTTTTAAAAATAAAGTATTTCAGGCTGGCCCTAGCTGGTTTGGCTCCATGATAGAGCATCAAACTGAGGACTGAAAGGTCCCGGCTTCAATTCCTATCACGTTTCCGGCTCAGTCCCCGTGCAGGAGGCAGCCCATCAATGATTCTCATCATTGATATTCCTGTCTCTCTCCATCTCCCTACCTCTGAAATATATGTGTATATATATGTGTGTGTGTGTGTATATATATATATATATATATATATATATATATGTATGTATTTTAAAAATAAAAAGTGTTTCAGGCTGTCCTCAATATAGAAACACAGCTTCCAAAACTTTATGTGGGCCGCTGCAGCCACTAGCACAATAACTGTAGATAACATGATAATATATGTATATATAAATATACATATATATATATCCCTAAAGATTCCACCAAAAAACTATTAAAACTGATAATTCAGTAAAGTATCAGGAGGCATAATAAATACCCAGATGCATTTTTATATTATTATCAATAATGAACTATCAGAAAAAAATGCAATGGGATACATTTTTTTATTGATTGATTTTAGAGAGAAGAAGTGAGGGGGGAAGATTTGTTGTTTCACATTTTTATGCATTTATTAGTTGCTGCTTTTATGTTCCTTGGTTAAGGGTTGACCCTGAGGCATTGGCATACCACGGCGATATTCTAATCAACTGAGATACCCAGTCAGGGACTTAGAATAAATGTAACCAATGATATAAAAGACCTGCACCAGGGAAATTATAAGACACTGAAGAAAGAAATTGAAAAAGATACAAATAAGTGGAAGCAGCCCTGGCCAGGTAGCTAAGTGAAATAAGCCAGTCAGAGAAAGACAAATGCCATAAAATTTCACTTGTATGTGGAATCTAATGAACAAAATAAACAAACAAAATAGAAACAGACTCATAGAATAAAAAAACAGACTGACACCTGTTAGAGAGGCAGGGGGTTGGCAGATCCATAAAAAGCTGAAGAGATTAAGCAAAATAACAACTACACACACACACACACACAAACAAACAAAAAACAACCCTCATAGATACTGATACTTTCCCCCATCTTTAACATCTTCCATAAACGTGGCAATCTGATATTTGATGAGTTAATATTGGTACACTATTATTAACGAAAGTCCATATTTTATGTTAGGGATCACTCTTTGTGTTGTACATTCTATGGTTGTTGTTTTTTCATAATATTCTTTTTTTAAAATATATTTTATTGATTTTTTACAGAGAGGAAGGGGGAGAGAGAGAGAGCTAGAAACGTCGATGAGAGAGAAACATCGACCAGCTGCCTCTTGCACACTCCCTACCGGGGATGTGCCCGCAACCAATGTACAGCCCCTTGACCGGAATCGAACCTGGGATCTTTCAGTCCGCAGACTGATGCTCTACCACTGAGCCAAACTGGCTTCGGCCATTCTGTGGGTTTTAACAAATGTGTAATGATGTATTGTAGGGAGCGGCTATAAGGTTAAGCCTTGGACTGACCTGTTGGCAAAGCCACAAACAAGTCCCAGCTTAGATGGCATAGCCCTTTTAGCATAAATAAGCTTGACCTTTCGAGCCACATGCGGTTTGCTACCACTGCCCTAAATCCATCCTGGTTAGCTAATGGGCTATGGGAGGTGCAGCAAGTGCTGCCAAAACAAGTGAAACTCACAAGAACATTGTAAGTATGTTGACAACTGCCTTGTTTACCTCTGGCTATAAAATAAAGCATCAGCATGCCTCTGGATCTGTTCTCTGAGGCCTCAGCCAGGCACAGGAGATCCATCTAGACCCAGCTTATTCTCTTTGTCTTTTCGACATCCTTTGCCGCCCTCCCTCAGGCTTGCCGAACCCTTGTCTATGCTGACACTGCACAATGTATACACACCATTACGGTATACACAGAATAGTTTCACTCCCAAAATTCCTGTAATGTTCCATCTATTCCTCCCTTCCTTCCTTCCTCCTCCCCAAGCTTTTGGAAACCACTGATCTTTTTGCTGTCTCCACAGTTTTGCCTTTCCCGGAATATCACCTAGTTGGAATCCTATAGTATATAGACTTTTCGGATTGGCTTCTTTCATTAGCAATATGCACTTAAGTTTCTTTCATGTCTTTTTGCTGCTTGATAGCTCATTTTTATTAATGAACTAGATGCCCCTTGCAGGAAGATTCCTGTAATAGGGCTTCCTGTTTTGGTCTCTGCTGCCCCGCCTGCTTCCCTGCCTTCTCCTCTGCCCCACTTGCTTCTTCGCAGCTTCTCTCCCTTCTGCAGTGCTTGGCTTCTTTCTATGCTGTCTTTAGTCTTCACTCTGGCCTGGATATGCAAATTAACTACTATCTTGGTTGGGTTAATTTGCATACTCACCCTAATTGGCTAGTGGGCATGGCTTGTGGCTCAATTTGCATTTCCTCTTTTTTTTAAAAAATATTTTTATTGATTTTTTTACAGAGAGGAAGGAAGAGGGATAGAGAGTTAGAAACATCAATGAGAGAAAAACATTGATCAGCTGCCTCTTGCACACCCCCCACTGGGGATGTGCCTAGAACCATGCCCTTGACCGGAATCAAACCTGGGACCTTTCAGTCTGCAGGCTGACACTCTATCCACTTAGCCAAACTGGTTTTGGCTGCATGTTTCTCTTTTATTAGAGAGGATGATATTTCATTGTATGGATGTACCACCATTTGTTTATTCATTTATCTATTAAAAGCTGTCTTGATTGCGTCCAAGTTTTGGCAATCATGAATAAAGCTGCTATAAACATCTGTGTGCAGGTCTTTGTGTGGACATGACTTTCAACTCCTTTGGGTCAATACAAAGAAATACAATTTCTGGGTTATATGATGAGTATACCAAACTGTCTTCCAAAGTGGTTACACCATTTTGTGTTCCTACTAACAACAAATGAGTTTCTGTTGCTTTTAGAGAGTGGGAGGGAGAGAGACAGAAACATAGATGTGTGAGAGAGACATTGATTGGTTGTCTCCTACACACCCCCTGACCAGGGCTGGAGATGGAGCCTGCAACTGAGATACATGCCCTTGACCAGATCGATCCCCAGACCCACCAGTCCAAAGGCCTAAACAACCAACTAGGGCTTCATGACCTTATTTGCCATGAGAGGTCCAATCTTATGCCTATTTAAAATATATATATATATATTTTTATTGATTTCAGAGAGGAAGGGAGAGAGAGAGATAGAAACATCAAGGATGAGAATCATTGACTGGCTGCCTCCTGCATGCCCACAATGGGGATCAAGCCTGCAACCCTGCCATGTGCCCTGACCAGGAATTGAACCATGACCTCCCGGTTCTTAGATCAGCACTTGACCACTGAGCCCTGCCACTCAGACTTGTGCGAGGTTTTTAATTGGGTTGTTTGTTTTTCTATTGTTGAGTTTTAAGTTATTTGTGTATTCTGGATACCAGTCCTTAATGAATATGTGTTTTGCAGAGATTTTTTTCATAGTCTACGGTTGTCTTTTCAATCTCTTAATAATATACTTTAAAAAACCAATTTGAGGCAGGTACATTGATACTATGTACTAGATGCTAGAGATTTAAAAAAATAAATGAGACTTTTATATCTGTAGGGATCTCACATGTAGAGGGGAAACTGACCCATGAGTGGTCAGTACAAACCTGTTATAGTAGCTGCTCTGCACAGGTACATAGACTGGGAACCAGGGACAGAATGGCCAACAGCACATGTTGTGGGTCAGAGATTTACAGAGGGACAGCTTATGTAAAGGCAAGAAGTTCGACATGATGAGAGTGTGCTGTTTTAAGAGGGGAACAGTGAGGGATGTGGCTAAGAGGAGCAGGAGGCAGATCATTGAGATTTTAATTAGATAAGCATACATGATCAGAATTGTATTTTGGGAAAATTACTTTGGCATCAGAGTGAAGATGATTTGGGAAAAGATTAAACTGTAAGACCAGGTAGGAGTTAAAAAGAGTGCCCAAACTGAAGCATGGCTTTGCTTTAGATATGGAGGAGACAATCTAAGGAAGGAAGTAGTAATATCGGGTTTCACTGATGGGTATAGGAAAGAGGGAAAAAAATGGTAATCAATAATCACCTGCCTTTTTTGCTTCTCCTGAATACATTTTGCTATACGTGTGGAGTAATATATTGTCTCCAGTAGTAATATTAATTTCACTTATACTAAGTCAAACCAGCTAGGGCTATCAACACTTCTTGATTCCACTTTTGGGAATATAGCTGAAGAAACCCAAACACTAATTTGAAAAAATACATGCACTCTTTGTTCGTTGAAGCATTACTTATAATAGCCAAAATATAGAAGCAACTCTCCATCAGTAGAGGAGTGGATTAGAAAGCTGTGGTACATATATACAATGGAATATTACTCAGCCATAAAAAAGAATGAAATCTTACCTTTTGCAACAGCACAGATGGACTTAGAGAGCATCATGCAAGTGAAATAAGTCAGTCAGAGAAAGACAAATACTATATGATCTCACTTATGTATATACTCCAGGGCCCTGGCTGGGGAGGAGCCTGCAATTGAGAATTGAACATATCCTTGACCAGAATCGAATCCTTTTGGTCCACAAGCCGACACTCAATCCACTGAGGCAAACTGGGTAGGGCTTTGTTGTATATCTTTAATTGAATCTTCTATAACAGGCATGTGCTACATTAGTAAAATCAGTGAAAAAAATAACGTTCAGAAAAGTTATCTAAAATATTACAGTAATACCAATGATATGAAGTTGATATTCTTTAGGGAATAACTTATTCCCTTAACAATTATTAAACACTAGTCTTGGGCTTGTATCTCTCATGTCAACAACAAACCAATGCATTACAATTTGGGGGAAGCTCCCTTCTGGGTACCTCCAAGATGTGTGCAGAAAAAGGCCAGAATTTGCTTCCAAGCATCTATCTGGGCCTTGGAATGAGCTCTGGGCTCCCCACCCCAAATCACAGGCTTGTTCAGTAACCTGTGCAGGGAAGCTGGGCACATGGGAAAGTAAGGAGGCTCAATGTAGTGCCCCGTGCCAGGGTAAGCGATGATCCGAGGTTTTTCCTTCCCATAGGTCTGTAACCGTTCCGAGGCTATTTGGGCATATAGCTCACTCCTCCAGTTACGGTCATCCTGCCCAACGATGAAGAGGATAGGCCCCTGGGCCTTCTCTATTGGAATCATGCTGGGGTGCTCACACCCTCCCACAATATCGTTCCGTATGTCCACAATGTCCAGGAGGCCTGAGAAGTCTGTCTTGATTCTCCTCAGGTCATGGCCCAGTGGGGGGATGCAAGTATCCTTGTAGCATATGGCTTTGCTTCCACTGAACCCAGATCCATTGATGGAAACTGTAGCTGAGATGTTCTTCAAAAATGAGGCCATACAGAGACAGATATCAGCCCCTAAAGAAATGCCCAGAAGGCCAATGCCTGGGCCTCTTACCTGGAAGAAAAGAAGGGAGAAGAGTCAAGAACCTTCCCAATGGAAAAGTGTTTTTCTAAATGCTGCCAGATGTGCCGCTAGATTTAATGGGTGAGCTGGGCACAAGAGAATCAAACTGACAGAGGAGTTTCTTCCCACAGAGTAAAGAAAATCTGGCTGGACACACGGCAAACACACCTTAAACTTACTGGCAAGTTTGGGAATTGGTTATTCACATTCCAGAGAATTTATTGTCCATTGGAGTAGTGTTTCCCAAACTTTTGACATACGTGTACTCCTTCTATAATTTTCATAACGCTGAGTATCCCTCGTACTCATGAGAACGTAGAATTAGGTGCAGCTAAGCACGGTGCAGTGCATATCCCCACCAAACTCCGGTGCAACCGTGTACCCCCACCAAACTCTTCCCGTACCCCTGGGGGCACGTGTACCACACTTTGGGAAACACTGCATTAGAGAATGCTGAGTCATGGAGCCTGTCAAGTGTAGGTGGGCATGGACACTGTCTCAACAAGCCTGGGTATCTAAGTTCTGGATTCAAGAAGTGAATCATTTATCAGATCCTATCAAAATATATCAGCAAATGATTAACTTTATACAAACAAAGTGAGATTTCAGAGTCTAACTTATTCTTAGCTTCTGAAATGGGTGGGCCAATTCTGATAAAAATCTGAGAACATACAATTCTGTTTTCAGAAAAGGATGAAAAAAAACAAGCATGCAAAACTAACAAACCAGAAGCTCCCTAACAAAAGGAATTTTAATATTACTAAGTACTTCCTTTAAATAAAATCTTATATGTATTTTATGGTTAATTCTGCATGCTGAATCCGACAGAGAAAGTGGAACAAGGCACATTACGTCAAGGAAGTCTCCAAGAGAAATCTCTGGGAGAGAAGAGTAGAGCACCATCAGTGCACCTGGCACAAATGCGTGCAAAGTGATGCCTTCTGGAGATAGTATATGGAGAGAGGATGATACAATAAAGGACATTAGGAGAACCTGGGGATGTTGAAGCATGTAGCACAGGGCTTCTTCAAAGTAGTCTGTATTATTGCTGTCAAATTCCTTGGGGAGATCTTCAAAGCCATAATAAGCTAGAGCCAATGTGGCAAAGCCATGGCCAGCCAGAAGGCTGGCTCGATATTCCAGCAGGCCCCCTCCAACGCCAAAGAGATCAATGATTCCGGGGAAAGGGCCAGGTCCTAGAGGAGGGAATATTACAAAATGAAGGTATTAATCAAGAGTCCAGAGACTAAACATAGAAAATGAAAAGGCATTTGGGGGGCCAGAGGAGCTTGGCTAAAGAAACCAAGTCCTCCCTTATTCTCAGGACCCCTTGCTTTTTATTAACACAAATTGTCCTAAGGCAAGGTAGATATACACATCTAAAGCTAGGGTTTAGTATGTAGAATCCATTGCCAGATTGGAAAATTGCCTACAGCTGTTCAAGTCCTTGGCCAGGAGGAGGCAAAAGCATGTAGATTAAGATGCCTTTAGCTGTCTGACAGCAATCAATCAATTTATGCATCCCTTTCAGGTTTGGGGAAATGCCCTCAGCCATCTCCAGGTGATTCAACCTTGCTGACATTCTGGAATTGGCTTCTGGTAGTATCTTCTCATTGATGAGTTTACCCTTCATATGATTCTATGGTAAATTATCTGCAAGAGAAGGAGACATAGAATTAAGAATCTTAAACCCTAGCAGGTTTGGCTCAGTGGATAGAGCACCTGAGTTGCAGGGTCAATTCCTGGGGATCAAGCAGGAGGCAGCTAATCAATGATTCTCTCTCATCATTGATGTTTTTATCTCTCCCTCTCCCTGCCTCTCTCTGAAATCAATGAAAACATTAAAAAAAAAAAAAAAAAAGAGAGAGAGAGAATCTTAAAGTTTTGGCCCTGACTGGTTTGGCTCAGTGGATAGAGCATCGGCCTTTGGACTCAAGGGTCCCAGGTTCAATTCTGATCAAGGGCATGTGCCAGCACATCCCCTGTAGGGGGTGCAGGAGGTGGCTGATTGATGTTTCTCTCTCATGGATGTTTCTGGCTATCCCTCTCCCTTCCTCTCTGTAAAAAAAAAAAGTTAAAACACACACACACACACACACCCTAAAAACAAAAAAGCAACAACAGTTTTGTGTTGTATTGCATCAACCCTTGGCTTTTTTGTTTATATTCATATTTCAGCTGCCTATTTAGATCGAGGAAAGAAAAATATCTAGAGATGACTTTAGGCGAAGAAGGCAGGAAAGTCTGAAGTCTGTTCTGTGGTAGAGAGGAACGTGAAGTGGAGGAGAGGCCCAGGGTACCCAGGCCACTAGGGAAGGGTGGCATGGCAATAGCTTCCTTGACCATCTATTTTGCCGGAGACCTGTAGAGTAAGTTCATAGCAAAGTGGACAACATACCTACCGACCCTGGTCCGTTTTTTAGTGTGTGTTTTTTAATCTGCATAACAGTACTCACCTCATTGAAATATCATATCAATGAAATGAGATTATGCAAACGAAGTGCATAGGACAGAGCCTAACAAATCCAAATGCTCTGTTTTGGTTGTGCGACCACTTATTAAGTCAAATGCCAACTTCTCTGACCTGCCTCGGAGCCAAACTCTCCTCACGCAGCACAGAAACGAAGTGCCAAGCGCACCTCCAAGGGCAGCAGCCCGGGCTCACCTGGCGGCAGGAAGAGCGCGCCGCGCACCCGGCCCGCGCGCACCGGCTCCCGCCGCACCCCGGGCGCCAGGAAGTGGCGCTCGTGCACCGTCCGGCCCAGCAGCCGCCCGCCCTCGGGCTCGTGGCCGTCGAGCACCTCCAGCTCCACGGCGAAGGGCGTCTGCACGTCCCGCTTCAGGAACCGCCAAAAAGGCTTCTCGGGCTCCAGGGCCCAGAAGAGCCCCATGGGCTCCAGCCCCGCGAAGCTGCCGCCCAGCGCGGGCGCGCGCGCCAGGTCCAGCTCGCCGCCGGCGCCGGCGCGGTAGCGCGCGTGGGCCCGGAAGCGCGCGCCCTTCTCGTCGCGCAGGGACGCCCGCAGCGTGACCGGCTGCCCCGGCGCCAGGCCGCGCACCACGATGCGCACGGGCTCGTCCCAGCAGCTGCGGCCCGCGGGCTCCACCGTCACCGTCACCGCGGCCGCCATTGTGGCCGCGCGCGCCGCGCTGTCCGGAAGGCGAGCCGGGGAGCACCGGCCGGGGAGCACCCGGAACCCGGAGACGCCCGCGGGGGCGCGCCGCGCGGTCGGACGGGATCGGGTCTCAGGCTCCGGGGGCGGCCGGGGGCTGAGTCGTCGGTGGAGGAGTCCGGACTCTTCGGAGCCGGGCACCGGGGACTGCGACTCCTCCGAGGCAGAAGCACCGGGCCCGGCGGTTCTCCTGGTGCGGGGCCGGGAGCGCAGGGTGGGCCCGAGGGCCGGGTTTGGCGTCCGACCCGAGGGACGCTTCTCAGCCTCGCTGCGCTCTCACCTGTGGAAGTGAAAGTTGTTGGGTAATAGATTCGCGGGGAAAGGGGAACTGAATGAGTTCAGGCAGAATTCCAAGAAGTCCAGCTCCTCCCACAGGGAAGGGTAACTGATAAAAGAACTCCCAGTGGATCCTAAGAAACGCACAGACCCGTTCCATGAATTCCCATCCCCTGAACGTACCCGCATAACCAAGCATCCAGATCCGGGAACACGGTGACGGCACCCCAGAAGCCACTGTAACCTCCCCTTCCCGGAGGAACTCTCTCCTGGCTCCATAAAACGTGTTTTTTTCCCCCTGATCTCTATGGGAATGATTCCTTCAGTGTGTGTGTGTGTGTGTGTGTGTGTGTGTGTGTGTGTGTGTGTTTAGTGTCCTTTCTTTCGTTTCTTCCTCTTTTTTTTTTTCCTAATTCGTATTCGAGGATATTTTTTCCCATTGATTTTCAGAGTGAGTGGGAGCGAGGAAGGGGGAGGAAGAAAGAAACACCAATGTGAGAAATTCCCATGGGGGCACCCCTGACTGGGGCGAGGGATGGAACTGCAACCCATGTACACTCCCTTAACCAACAATGGAACTCCGGACCCTTCTGAGAGTGGACAAGGCTCTTACCACTGAGCCACCAAAGCGCTGCTTTGGTGTCTGCTTTTGCTCAGTGAGGACACCACCATCTGCTCTCTGTCTGCTCTGCCTTTGGCGGTATCAGAAGGAGGTGGCTGTTAAAGTAATTGGGCTCTGTGCTTCTTTTGTTCCTGTTTAGTGAGAGTGAGAATTCGAAGTGTGTGACCTAGATCACGTACTCTCCACTGAGTGGGATGTTGAGATGGACATTACTGAATACCTTTGCCTCAGGGTGGGGTTGGCTTACCCTGAAGCCCTAGGGCAGTGGTCGGCAAACTCATTAGTCAGCAGAGCCAGAGATCAACAGTACAACGATAGAAATTTCTTTTGAGAGCCAAATTCCTTTTAAACTTCTAACGCCACTTCTTCAAAGTTGCCCAGGCCGTGGTATATTTTTAAAAAATATATTTTATTGATTTTTTTTTTACAGAGAGGAAGAGGGATAGAGAATTAGAAACATCCATCAGCTACCTCTTGCACTCCCCCCCACCCCCACATGCCCTGCCCTTGACTGGAATTGAACCCAGGACCTTTCAGTCTGTAGGCCGATGTTCTATCCACTGAGCCAAACCGGTTTCAGCTGGGCTGTGGTATTTTGTGGGAGAGCCACACTCAAGGGGCCAAAGAGCTGCATGTGGCTCGCGAGCCGCAGTTTGCTGACCACAGGCCTACCTGAATGAAAGTCAGGTCCTCTAGTGAAAGGGAGATGGGTAATGGATGCTGGGTAAGAACTTGACAATATCCTTGAGAGCACTGGAGGAGACGCATTATGGTATTGGTGGCCTTTTAGAAATGAGGGCAAGAAAGGAAAATTTTTTAAAGGTAGAGAAAGAAAATAGGTTAACAGAAGTTATGACTATTAATGGGACTTATGATGGAATTTTGAGGTTGACTTTTAGAAGATTGTTGTGTATTTAAATTTGAACAAGGAATTTGACATTAAAAAATACATTTCAGAAACATGAAATTAAGCACATAGCAAGATG
The DNA here is from genome assembly GCF_014108245.1 of Pipistrellus kuhlii. Lineage (NCBI taxonomy): Eukaryota > Metazoa > Chordata > Mammalia > Chiroptera > Vespertilionidae > Pipistrellus > Pipistrellus kuhlii. The sequence goes on from NW_023425404.1 coordinate 12,785,485, forward strand.
AAAATTCTCCGTCAGTTTTTCTTCAATTTTCAAAATCAGGTGGGGATGATAGACACTTGTGGAAACAAGTCAGATGAAGGAGGGAAAGATTCCTCCAAATGTGTCATTATGGGATATTGATAATTTTGAGCTAAAGACACTTGAAAAACAACAAGTTCAAGAAGGGCACATATTCCATCCCTTTTCCCATTAAAAGCAGAAAATGGAATTCAGACTTATCACCAGAAATTCTGTACAAGACCTTCTATGCTAATAAAAGGGTAATATGCTCATTAGACTAGGAGACCTTCTGGACAAAGCCATGGTGGCAGAGCTGAGGCAGAGACAGTTCGGAACAATCAGGTCATGGTGGGAGGCGAGGGAAGCAGTTGGGGGCAAGCAGGTCAGTAGGCAGAATGGTTAGGAGCAATCAGGCAGGCAGGTGAGCAGTTAGGAGCCAGCGGTCCCGGATTACGAGAGGGATGTCTGACTGCAGGGATTCGGACATCCTAAACCGGCAGTGGGATGTCCCCTGAGGGGTTCCAGATTGGAGAGGGTGCAGGCTGGACTGAGGAATACCCCCCAACCTGCATGAATTTTGTGCTGGGCAACTAGTATTAAAATAATTTCCTTTAGTCTCGTGTATTTTACCACTCTGTTCAATCTAAGTACTTAGGTTTTGCCAACTCCTTGGGTCTTTATTTTCTTGTGGAGACTCTGTACATGTAACAATAAAATTGGTAAATTTAGTTCTCAGGCCCAACCAGAAACCCTAAGAGAACAGAAGTGAAGTTTCTGCATAGCAGTAATTTTTGTGATATTGGAATAGTAACAAGTATTAAAATAGAGAAAAAAATGTGTGTTGTGAAAATGGTGGGGAAGAAGTCCATGTCATGTTCCTAGAGCCTATTTCTGACAAATCTCTCAAGTATGGAAGAAACAATATTGTCGCTGAATGATGGTGTGTGATCATCTAAGTGGAGTCTAGGTTTCCCATAGGTGGTCCCTTAAGTGCTGCTGCCTTGCGTATATAAGTATAGTCAGAGTTCATTTGTCATTTCCTCATTTTTCAACAACAAACGTCAGGGAGGAAGTATCTGTCTGCCCGATGACCGATTTCATCAAAGCAGACACAACCTGTTAACAGGGAAGTTGTTTTGTGTGTTTAAAAAATATTAAATCGATTGGGGTGATAGAGGTTTCAGGCGTGGGTTTCTGTGTTACAAGATCTGTATATTGCACTGTGTGCCCGCCACCCAAAGGCAAATTTTCCCATCACTTCATATTAGGACACAATAGGGTAGTTGTTAACAGGCATAATGTGATTTGGTGCTGCTGGAAGTGGTAGTAATCCTTCTGGGGGGAAAAAAATTAAAGTTTTGTAGGAAATGAAATCACCTTGGAACAGTGAACGATTGTGGTCTCAATAAGACAGATATGGAGTGATAGAATTTTTATGTTACTCAACTAATATGAACACTGTATTTCCCTGTATAGTAATTGGCAACATTATTTCCATCAAAACTTTCTCCTGTGCTTAAATTCTTCCTATAAACATATTTTTAATAATTAAACATAATTTTGTTAATTTCGTTAAAAATATCTAGGTTAACTAAAATATCATAGGTTAACTAAACTATGAATCTTCAAAAAAAACCCAAAAACAATATTGTCAGCTCAATCAGCAGTCTGTCTTGACGCTCTGAAGAGCTGATGCAACGAAGAGATATCCAAGAGTGATGGGCAGTTGATTGTGAGGCTGACGAAATCATCTATTTTTTTCTACACCAGGTGGGGTATAATTGAATCTATATAAAAGCATAATATCGATATGTTAATTAGACCGGATGACCTTTTGGATGAAGCTGCAGCTGCCCGGGTCCTGGGTGCTGACTGGTGTCTGGAGGGAAGCCCGGGTCCCGGGTGCCAGAGGGAAGCCTGGGCCGGCTGCTGGGGGAAGGAAGTCCTACTATTGCATGAATTTCATCCATCAGGCCTCTAGTCTATAAAAGGCTAAGTGACCGGCCAACCGATGGGGCCACAATGCTCTGCAATAGTGGTTCTCGGGTGACACCCACAACCAGAGAGGAGAGAGCCAAATTTCTCGTGGGCGTGCAATTTCTAATTAATTTCCTTTCAATGTGTGTGAATCCGTGCACTGGTCCACTAGTTTGTTTATACTAGTCAGGAAGTGAAGTAAACTCAATATCTGTGGTAGTATCACCACAAAACTAAGACAAAAAAATAAGAACAAAATATTAGACAATGATGAACTTCAATAAGTAAAAAACAATGAAATGTGTTTGTTTTTTTTATGAATAAACAAAGAAATTACACTGGTTGGATAGTTTACACATCCTTGAAATGCCAATGAGCTGGTTCAACTTGGCCACTATTCTCCACAGTTCCCAATTAGTTATCCTGCGGAGAGCATGGATGGGCTTTAAGGAAATTCACGATGATATACCTGAAGAACACACACTGTGTGTGAATGTGAACAAACTTACACAAATGTGCATTCCACTGGGTGGATGCGAAGAGGCGGAAATTGATGGGCCAGTGGCTTTGTGCTCACATAAAATGAAGATCCACAGAGCTAAGGGAAGCAGTTTAACAAAGAGAAAAGAAACCGGATTTGGGGATGTGAGCCCCAGTTCTACATATATTTTACTACGTGAAGAACTTCTCTGAGACTCCGTTTCCGCATTGGTGAAATGAGGATGACACCTGTTTTACAGGTTGGTGAGGATTACATGACAAGCACACAGTAAGTAGTATACAAGAAAGAGCTGACAATACAGAAAGCACTGTACTGTTTTTGAGTTTCAGGAGGAAAAAATGTCAAGAATTGCTTTACTGAAAAATGTAATTGAGGGAATAACACCATAATCACAAGGTGAAGCATTGTTTATTTTAAATACAGTAAGCTTTAAAAAAAAAAGTGTTGTAAGTCTGTTGTGGAACTATTTATAACAAGTGTTATATGTATTAAATCAGTTTATTTTCACACTAATCATTGTTAAAATCCCTTATGTAATTCATCTAAATAATGTTTTGCCAGCTTTTAAAATAACTAAATCTTAAAGGCCCTTATGTGTAACCAGAAACATAACTTAAAATTTATTTACACTAGGACAATACCTATTCATCTAAGAAGATATCAAAGAACTGAAAATATATTTGCTATGAAAATTTTTAGTAGTTTTACAGCTAAGTAGTAGTTTAACTAGTAATTTACAGCTAAGATGTTCACTTCCATTTTTTTTGTTTATTTGTTTTAAATATATTTTTTATTGATTTTAGAGAGGAAGGGAAATGGAGAACAAGAGAACTATTCATAAGAAAGAAACCTCAATCATCTGGCTCCTGCATACCTCCTACTGGAGATTGAGCATGAAACCTGGGTATGTGCCCTCTCTAGGAATCTAATCTGTGCCCTCTTGGTACATGGGACAACGTTCAACCAACTGAACCACACTGGCCCTGTTTACTTCCATTCTTTTTGTTGTTAATCCTCACCTGAGGATATTTTCTTTTCTTTAAAAAAAAAAATAATAATAAAAAAAAATATATATATATATATATATTTTTTTTTTTTAATTGATTTTTTACAGAGAGGAAGGGAGAAGGATAGAGAGTTAGAAACATCAATGAAAGAGAAACATCGATCAGCTAGCTCCCTCCTGCACACTGCCTACTGAGGATATGCCTGCACCCGAGGTACATGCCCTTGACTGGAATCGAACCTGGGACCCTTCAGTCCGCAGGCCAATGCTCTATCCACTGAGCAAAACTGGTTAGGGCCCAAGGATATTTTCCAATGATTTTTAGAGAGAGTAGAAGTGAGGGGGAGAGACAGAAACATCAATGTGAGAGAGACACATGGACTGGTTGCTTGCTGTAGGGCCAGGGATCGAGCCTGCACCCAAGGTTTGTGCCCTTGACTGTAACTGAACCCTCCAGTTGACACTCTAACCACTGAGCCAGACTGCCTAGGCCTCTGGTAATATTTTTGGTATTATATGCTTTTCTTGTATGGTAGGTAATCATTTAATTATTACTAGAGGCCTGGTGCACGAATTCAGATCCCTTGGCCTGGCCTGTGGGATTGGGCCGAAACCAGCTCTCTGACACCCCTTGAGGGATCCTGGATTTCTAGAGGTGACAGGCCAGGCTGAGGGACCCCACCAGTGCATGATCAGGGTCAGAGAGGGATTGTGGGAGGGCTATAGAGCATGTCCACCCATTTTGCTCAGTCCTGATTGGCTGGACCCCAGCAGCAAACTAATTTAACAGTTGGAGTGTTTGCCCCCTGGTGATCAGTGCATGTCATAGCAAGCAGTTGAGCAGTCTTAGCATATCATTAGCACATTAGGCTTTTATTGTATAGGATTAAACAAATTCAATAAGTAATAGTAAATAATTAAGTAATTACTGAGCATCAATTATGTATGGGTCACTATTAATCAGCGTTCTCACTTTTCCTTTCAGAGCCTTATGATTTGGGAGAGACTGAAAGGTATGCCTTGTCCATCTGTTATGTCTTCTTTTCCTCCTAAACAACTGAAAAGGCATGTCGTCTATAAAAATCTTGAAAAACTCATTGGTAAGTTCGTTTTAACAGTAAGGATGGAAAAACTAAGTACTTATTAAAAAGAAAAAAACAAACACACTACATTTACACACTAATCGCAACTGCTGTTCCCAGGGTACAGTAACATCAGAGACGCCACACAAATAAAAGATCACAGTGTTGGCGGGATCACCCCAGGTGTTTGTGGAAAAAAGCCTGGAGTTGCTTCCAAGCATCCACTTGGGCTTCGGCATGAGCCCGGGGCTCTCCTCCCCAAATGACATTTTTGCCCACCAGGGCGTGCGGGGAAGCCCGGCACAGGGGGAAGTAAGGAGGCTCGATGTAGTGCCCCGCTTGTGGGTAACAGATGACCTGCGGCTTCTCCTTGCCGTGGGCCTGCAAGAGTTTGGAGGCCTCGTTGGCAAAGAATTCACTCTTCCAGTTGTGGTCATCCAGGCCTACCAGGAACAGGAAGGCGCTCTCGGCCCTTTCCACAGGAATGAGGCTCTTCCGGTCAGGTCCTTCCAAAGGGTTGTTCAGGGCATCCAAAATGTCTGCAAAGCCGTCTTTGGTCACCTTGACGCGAGCGAGGTTGAAACCTAGCGGTTTCAAGGTCTCATCCTTATAGTGTAGGGCCCCTCCGACATTGGCCACCGAGCCGTTGATGATGACCGCCGCCGTGATGCCCTTCAGGAACGAGGCCATGGAGAGGCAGAGATCGCCTCCTTTGGAAATCCCGAGCAGCCCAACTCCTGGGCCCTTCACCTGAGAGAAGGACAGAGAAATAATCACGAGTCCGCAGGCCAGTCTGGTGAGTAGTGCGTGGAGTTGGAAGTCAGTTGGAACTGACCCTAATCTGGGCTCTGCCGTTTACCAAGGCTCGAAACCAGGGATATTTACTTACTCCTCCTTTCTCTCTTCCTTTCCACAGTGTCTCCATCACCATTGTTGGTGACGTTAGCCTCTCGGTTCCTTGACGTCCATACCTCCAAGCACCTTTTTTTTTCCTACCCTGCTTTAGCCACCCATTCCCGTTGTCAGAACCTCTACCAAGCCATCATCAGTAAACACTTCCATCTCCAAAATCTCAGCTGCAAGCGCTCTACTCTCTAATCACCATCTTAAATACTTCTGTTCAGCCACTTTATGCCACCTGCTCCCATTTCTTTGAGACCTTGACAACCATCATTTTTTTTTTTTTTCTATCAGTATCTCTCATGCTCATTTCCTACCCCTTCCAGTTTAGATTTCAAACTTCATTGTTATTATCCCTCCCTTGTAAGCACCCTTAGCGAATACCTTTCTTCCTTTGGCCATACTTGCCTGGAAGTGATAACCTTGGTTAAATCCACCTTCACTTCCTCTAGGCCTGCATTTGTACAAATAAACACTGAAGGGGGGAAATACACATTTGTGCTGGCAAATCTTTAATTCCATGACCACAAATTTCAAGTATGCATTCAGACTGCCTATCACTTCTGCCACACTTCACAGTGTGTTTGCTTTTCACTTCTCTCCTGACAATGCCATAGCTTTTCCTATTTGCTCAAGCCTCTTGAATTCCTCTCTGTTCTGCCAGAAACCAATCACTGTTTCCTTATGTGGACAGGAAGCCGGGATGCAGGTCAACAACCTAATTGCTCTAACGGCTCACCTTTTAGTTGAGGCATTGTTAGCTGAAGCAGCCTCCACCTCAGTTTGTCCTATGTAAATTTCTGTTATTTCTTGCCTAAGGGCTATGGGTGTTTTCCCCATTGCCTCAATAAAAGGGATAGCAGGGCCAGAGCGGTGTGTAGTCCTCCCAGTCCTCCCGCTAGAGGTGGGCTCCTGCCTGGGCCCCAATCACCAAATTAATACTTTTCTAGTCTCTTGTGTGTGGCCTTCTCCAGAACCCGAACCCTGAACTGGAACCCTGAACCACGTGGGACGTGAAAGGGGCTCCTGCACTATTCCCTTTCAGTTTCAGCCGTTCGTACTTCATGGAGAAAATATAAGCTGTCCGGTAGGAACTCTTCCTCATTTCCCCCCTGCCAAGTATTCATAGTTCCGAATGAACTGAAGCTCTCTGCCTTCCTTCCTGGTTCCAAAAGTCTCTTTTACCAAAAGCCATCCCTCTGCTTGGTTTAGGATCCCATCCACTCTTATTCTCATAGCCTTTGCTCCTGCAACTGCTTCTCTCTTTCTCCTCCTTCATAATTTTCTTCTCTCCTGGCTCATTCCATCAGCGTACTACATGCTATAGTAACCTTACATTTTAATTCCAATTCCTTGTCTCCCAAGCTACTCTGCCATAGTTTCCTCTCTTTCACAGCAAAACTGTGGGAAAAGTTGTTTGTAGTTGTTCTCTTTCTTGTCTTCTAATCTCTACTTAGCCTCCTCCAGGGTAATTTGGATTTGCACTATTCTACAAGGACTGATAATGTCATAGTTTCCAAAATCCTGTATTATAAATAGCTATTTGATTGACTTCTCAACAGCAGCCTTTTTTTTTCTTTTCTTCTCAAGGCTTCTACAACAGCACTTTTGATGGTTTCAAACATTTATTCATCATGAAAGTGCTAGGAATTAAATATTATTATTATCCCAGTTTTTCAAATGAGGAAACATAAACCCCAAAGCTAGTATTTGGTGAAATCAAAACTCAAATTTAACTTTTCTCTATCCACATCTTATTCTGATTCCACTTTTTCTAAGAGCTCCTTTACTTCCATTTATCATGAGCTCTAAGTGAATTGCAAATTAATCTTCTGTCCCTCTGATCCATTAAACTGGCGCCATCTGGAGGCAGTGATTCCTTTCCCCCTTTCCCACTTCCTGTGTCAAACCTAGGGTTCTCAAAGGTGTTGGGGCTTATTATGAAATGCTATAAACCACTAGAATAGGGGTGTCGAACTCAATCAGAGAAGGGGCCAAAATCTAAAATCCAGCCTAAATCGCGGGCCGAATGGTTTACTGAACAGTCATAAACTGTCATTGTGATGGAAACGCAGCGGAGTGCAGTGATGACAGCGCGGTGCGGGCCACATTGCAAGGCCTGGCGGGACGGATTTGGCCCTCGGGCCTTGTGTTTGACACATGTGCACTAGAACGTAAAATCCCATAATGCCGACTAAGAACTTCTTTACTTGTAGGAAATTTGTCACAGTAAAATATGAATGCATAGAAACTGTATATGGGAAGTGACTTTAAAAGTTGGTATGTTGGGGTTAAGGAGTGGCTGTCATGAATTAGTCAAGTTTTTGAGGACCAAGGGCATTTATGAAGAGGAGAGCTGCTATGTAGACCACAAAACTTAAGAGAAATTCCAACCTGAGGGTGATTAAGCAGGTAGTTCACAGCTTCTTCAAAGTACTCCAGGTGGAGGGTTTCTACGCTCTTGGGGAGGTCTTCATAGCCATAATAAGCCAGAGCCATCACAGCAAAACCTTTCCCAGCCAGGAGACTAGCTCGATATTCTGGAAGGCCACCTCCCACTCCAAAAATGTCCACAATCCCAGGAAAGGGTCCGGGTCCTTTGAAAGAAACAAAACACAAAATTAAACTATTCCTGAAACACTTTTTTTTTTTTAAAGTCCAGGATGTTTAATATATTTTATTGATTTTGTACAGAGAGGAAGGGAGAGAGATAGAGAGCTAGAAACATCAATGAGAGAGAGAGTCATCGACCAGCTGCCTCTTGCACACCCCCTACTGGGATATGCCCGCAACCAAGGTACATGCCCTTGACCGGAATCGAACCCGGGACCTTTCAGTCCCCAAGCCGACGCTCTATCCATTGAGCCAAACCAGTCTTGGCTTTTTTTTTTTTTTTTTTTTAATATATTTTATTGATTTTTCTACAGAGAGGAAGGGAGAGAGATAGAGAGCTAGAAACGTCGATGAGAGAGAAACATCAACCAACTGCCTCTTGCACATCCTCCACTGGGGATGTGCCCACAACCAAGGTACATGCCCTTGACCGGAATGGAACCTGGGACCTTTCAGTCCACAGACTGACGCTCTACCACTGAGCCAAACCGGCTTCGGCCCTGAAACACTTTTTAAAAAAATTAATTTTAGAGAGACAAGAAAAGAGAGATAGAAATATCTATTGGGTGCCACTTGCACACTACATACAAGCCCACAACCTGAGCACATGCCATGACCTGTGATCTGGTGCGTGGAAGGACGCTCCACCGAGCTACACCAGCCAGGCTGTTAGTGAAACTGTATAGCAAGCATGTCAAACTCAAAGGTTAACACGGGCCAAATAAACAGGGTTTAAGTTTATGTTGTACACACCAAACAAGTCAGTACAAAAATAATGGCATGGCAATCAGCTGCTAAAATATTCACTGCTAGTATTGGTCCTGTCGTAAGGCAAGTAAGGGAAATGAATGCAACACGATTGTAGTAATCAGTCATTAGCGGACATTGCAGTTCATTATTAATAATTATGCATAACTGGGTATTGTAAGAATTAAGTTATGAAATGTGTATTAAAATGTTTCTTACATATTGTTATTAGCTGTGCTGCAAAAATATTCATTGTGGTCCCTGGGCCACGAATTTGACATGCTTGCTCTACAGTGATGTCAAAAGCCAATTGTTGCCTACTTGGTAATGTCAAAGTTTTCTTCATAATCAGAATTGTGGAAAGACCCCTGGTCTTTAGAGATCCAGACAATGGCATAGACTAAAGCCCCACAGGTTTTCATGAAGATTATGAATTACTTTGTGGTTAAAAATAATTTACGGACAATGAAAACAGCAAAATCATTGCCCTCCCCCCCCAAAATTGACAATGCCAAATGCTAGTGAGAGTGCAGGCCAATTGGAACCCTCACACATTGCTGGTAAAAATGCAAAATTGTACAGCCACTTTGGAAAACAGTTGGGCAGTTTCGTATAAAGTTAAACATAAACTTACCATATGATCTAGCAATCTCACTCCTAGGTATATTTACCAAGGAGAAATGAAGATTTGTATCCACACAAAAACTTGTATGCAAGTGTTTGTAGTGACGTTATTCATAATCTTCAAAGATTTGAAACGCTCATGTCCTTCAAGTGGTGAGTGAATAAACAACCAGATAATGGCGTACTACTAAAAAACAAGATACATCGAGCAACACAAATGAATCGCAAATGCATTCTGCTAGACAAAAGGCTACATACCCTGTATGAATTTGATTGTTTCATCCAATTTATCATTTTTATTGTTGTTGGACAGTTGTTTTTGCTCTTACAAGCAATACCTCTTGGTGCACACGAACCAGGAGTAGAATGATATAGTCAACTTTCTAAGTAAAACATTTGTTTTCTTGCCCTGGCTGGTTTGGCTCAGTGGATGGAGCGTCAGCCTGTGGACTGAGGGGTCTCAGGTTCGATTCCAGTCAAGGCCATGTACCTTGGTTGCGGGCATATCCCCAGTAGGGGGTGTGCAGGAGGCAGCTGATGGATGTTTCTAACTCTCTATCCTTCTTCCTTCCTCTCTGTAAAAAATCAATTATATATATAATTGTTTTCTTGCCCAGCCAGCGTGGCTCAGTGGTTGAGCATTGACCTATGAACCAGGAGGTCATGGTTTGATTCCTAGTCAGGGTATATGCCCAGATTTTGGGCTCACTCCCCAGTGTGGGGCATGCAGAAGACAGCCAATCAATGATTTTCTCTTGTCATTGATGTTTCTATCTCCCTTTCTCTCTGAAAGCAATAAAAAAATATTTTTAAAGAGTTTTTAAATTATTTCCAGCCCTGGTCAGTGTTGTTCAGTGATTAATATTGGTTTGTGGACTGAAGGGTCTTAGATTTGAATGCTAGTCAAGGGCACGTACCTGCATTGCAGGTTCAATCTCTGGCCCCAGTTGGGGCATGTGCGGAAAGCAGCCAATTGATGTGTCTTGTTCACATGGATATTTCTCTCTGTCCCTCCTGATTTGCCCACTTGCTTAAAAAAAAAAAAAAAAAAATCAGCCCTAACTGGTTTGGCTCAGTGGATAGAGCATTGGCCTACAGACTGAAGGGTCCCAGGTTTAATTCTGGTCAAGGGCATGTACCTTGGTCGTGGGCACATCCCCAGTGGGGAGTGTACAGGAGGCAGCTGATTGATATTTCTACCTCTCTATCCCTTTTCCTTCCTCTCTGTAAAAAGTCAATAAAATATATTTTATTTATTTATTTATGGATTGATTATGGTATCACATAATTGTCCTCATCCCCCCATTCCCATTCCAAACCCCTCCCCACATATGCCCCCACCCCCCTGTTGTCCATGGCCACTGGTTAGGCTTATATGCATGCACACAAGTTTGGTTGATCTCTCCCCTTTACCCCCACCCTCCCCTACCTTCCCTCTGAGATTTGAGAGTCTGATCGCTGCTTCTCTTTCTCTGGGTCTATTTTTGTTCATCAGTTTATGTTGTTCATTATTTCCTCTAGATGTGTGAGATCATGTGATCCAAGAAATACCCTTGTAAGAACCGAAACTGAGACAAGCCATACTGGTTATGCTGAGAGGCAAATTAATCAGTCTGTAGTGAGTTCCTTTCTGGGCCAATAAAATATATTTTAAAAAATCAATGGAAAAATATCCTCAGGTGAGGATTAACAACAACAAAATTTTTTTTCCAGGAATAGATGAATATATTCCTTTGAGCAGTGTGAACTCCTTTTCCTCTACATATTTGTTAACAATTGGTAATATTAGCCAAAACTGGTTTGGCTCAGTGGATAGAGCATCGGTCTGCAGACTGAAAGGTCGCAGGTTCGATTCCGGTCAAGGGCATGTACGTTGGTTGTGGGCATATCCCCGATGGGGGTGTGTGCAGGAGGCAGCTGGTCGATGTTTCTCTCTCATCAATGTTTCTCTCTGTCCCTCTCCCTTTCTCTCTGTGAAAAATCAATAAAAAATATATTTAAAAAAACAAAAACAAAAAACAATTGGTAATATTAGACTTTTAAATTTTGAGGGTTTGAAATGTGTAGTTTTATTTTGCATTTCCCTGATTCCTAATAGTATAAGTATCTTTTAAAGAAATCCTCACCAAGGACATGTTTGATTTTAGAGAGGAAGAAAGAGAGAAAACAAGAAGTGATGTGAGAAAGAAATATTAGTTGTTTGCCTCCCATTCTCTCCCCAACTGGGATCAAACCCTCAACCTAGGGATATGTCCTGATTGAGAATAGAATCTGCAACCATTTGGTGTACTGAGCCACTTGGTAAGGTCAGGATAAGCATCTTTTTATTTTTCTCATTGGCCAATTGCTTTTTATGTAATGGAAAAATTATCCAATAACTTCAAAAGATTTCCAGTTAATAGCAAGAGGCCTTCCTCCTTTGCTAATTTTCTTAAGCCTTAATATATATACTGTGGGAGCCTGGCCTGTATGGCTCAGTGAACCTAGGAACCAAGATGTCATCAGTTCAATTTCCGGTCAGGGCATATGCCCAGGTTTTGGACTCCCCACTTGAGGCTGTGCAGGAGGCAGCCAATTGGTGATGTTTCTCTCTCATTGATGTTTCTATTTCTCTCTCCCTCTCTCTGAAAATCAATAAAAACATATTTTAAATATATACATATATATATATATATATATATATATAGTGGGAATTATAAGCAAAATTGTAAAATTGAGAAACCTTTAGGAAATTAAAAACTTGAAACTTCCTATAAATGTTTTTTTTAATATATTTTATTGATTTCTTACAGAGAGGAAGGAGAGGGATAGAGAGTCAGAAACATCGATGAGAGAGAAACATGGATCAGCTGCCTCCTGCACACCCACCACCAGGGATATGCCCGCAACCAAGGTACATGCCCTTGACCAGAATCAAACCTGGGACCCTTCAGTCTGCAGACCAACGCTCTATCCACTGAGCCAAACCGGTTTTGGCAGTTTTTGTGGGTTTTTTGTTTGTTTGTTTTAATTACAACTGTAAGTGAAGATAAGTGAAATAAGCCAATCTGAGAAAGACAAATATCACATGATCTCACTTATTTGTGGAATCTAATCTAATGAATAAAATGAATTGACCAATAAAATAAGACCCAAAGCATGGAACAGACATACCTCAATGTGTGACCTTGCCGCATCTAAGGGGCCTGGCATATTACTGTGTGAGTAAAAACAGCCAAACGAGGTAATAATCATTGTTGTATACTGGATTCTCATGTTATTTCTAGGCAAATGGTATCTCCTCCTCAAGCTGGGCCACTCTGGAGGGGCAGGATATCTTTTAGCTGATCTCTCAGCTTTGAAACTGGCAGAGCCACCTCCCAGCCAGCCTTACATTCCGTTCACGTCTCCTTGACATTTTAAGGCCCCGAAGACCTCCTGAACACTGGGAGCTACCTCCATCCTCTCAGTGGAAGCGGAGGAAGTAAAACATATATATATATATATATATATATATATATATATATATATATATATATATATATATATATATATATATATATATATATATATATATATATATACACACACACACAGAAAAAATGGGAGTGATGTCACTCACCTGGCGGCAGGAAGAGCGTGCCGCGCACCCGGCCCGCGCGCACCGGCTCCCGCCGCACCCCGGGCGCAAGGAAGTGGCGCTCGTGCACCGTCCGGCCGAGGAGCCGTCCTCCGTCAGGCTCGTGGCCGTCGAGCACCTCCAGCTCCACGGCGAAGGGCGTCTGCACGTCCCGCTTCACCAGCCGCAGGAAGGGCTTCTCGGGCTCCAGGGCCCAGAAGAGCCCCATGGGCTCCAGCCCCGCGAAGCTGCCGCCCAGCGCGGGCGCGCGCTCCAGGTCCAGCTCGCCGCCGGCGCCGGCGCGGTAGCGCGCGTGGGCCCGGAAGCGCGCGCCCTTCTCGTCGCTCAGGGACGTCCGCAGCGTGACCGGCTGCTCCCCGGCCAGGCCGCGCACCACGATGCGCAAAGGCTCGTCCCAGCAGCTGCGGCCCGCCGGCTCCAAGGTCACCGATGCCGCCATCCTGGCAGGGGCCCAAGAGAAGGGTCCTTGAGCGCCCAACTTTGGAGTTCTGCAGGGTGCCCAGCGCCTCAGGCCCCATCGGCAGAGTCCAGACACTCGCAGGACCGCGAGAGAAGAGTCCATCGTTTTTTGCGACTTAATTTCAGACCTCCGACCAACTGAATGTGGGGATCTGGAGAAAGTTAGAACCGGTTCTTGACAGCCTCTACTGGCAGGCTGCCCACCTGCAGGCTGAGAGCCTAATAGGCCAGGGCAGCCTGCTGCGTGGAACCTGGCCCTGCCAATCAGCAGCCCAGTCTGTTGTTTTTTGTTGTTGTTAATCGTCTTGGGGGGGGGCGGGGGAAGGGGGAATGTTCCCATTGATTTTTAGAGAGAGTGGAAGGGAGGGGGAGAGACAGACGCATCAATTGGTTGCCCTCTCATAAGCCTGACCGGGGCCATGTAGTACATGTAATAGACAAGAATCGAACTTGGAACCCTTCAGTCCGCAGGCCAACGATCTATCCACTGAGCCAAAATGGCTAGGCTGTAGCCTATGTTTGAAAGCAAAAGAGATCAAACACACATGAACATGCTCAAAGACTCCTGGCTGAAAAACCTCCACCCTTTTGGGGAAAGAATTTCCTAGTTCAAAACACAAACACACACACACACACACACGAGAGAGAGAGAGAGAGAGAGAGAGAGAGAGAGAGAGAGAGAGAGAGAATTTCCTAGTTCTGCCTTTCAAACGTCCTTGGGCGTGGGCAGAGGATTGTGCCAGGGTTGCCACTGAAGGAGCCTGGCATAAAGCCGTCTCCAGTCCCCACTCTTAATGGCTAAATAGTGCAGGGCTGGAATCGAGTTTTAGCACTTTGTTGATAATGATCATAGGTCTTTTAAAATGTGCAGCAGGGTATTTTGCTTGTAGTATTTGTGCATCTGATTACCTTCCACACCTTGCCACATCTAAGGGGCCTGGCATATTACTGTGTGAGTAAAAACAGCCAAACGAGGTAATAACTATTGTTATATACTGGATTCTCATGTTATTTCTAGGCAAATGGTATCTCCTCCTCATCCTGGATTTTCCTACTTTTTCATGAATTACAGATTTTTACTCTGTGGTGGATTTTTTCATCAAATTTCAGTTCAGGCCTCTTCCAATACCTTGTACTTGATTTTACATTTCTAATTTCACTAGAGGCCCAGTGCATGAAATTTGTGCACGGGAGAGGGGGTGGTCCCCTCAGCCCGCCAGGACCCTCTCCACTCTGGGACCCCTCTCACAGTCCTGGACTGATGGCTCCTAATTGCTCACCTGCCTGCCTGCCCGCCCTTCATCGCCTCTGCCTGCCAGCCTGATCACCCCTAACTGCCACATCTGTCGACCTGGTTGCCCCTAACTGACCCCTCCCTGCTGGCCTGGTTGCTCCTAATTGCCCCCCCCCCCCCCTCCAGCCAGCCTGGTCACCTCTTACTGCCCCCCCTGCTGGCCTGGTCACCCCAACTGCTCCCCTCTGCCGGCCTGGTTGCCCCTAACTGCCACCCCCTCTGCCACCTAATCACCCCTCACTACCCTCCTGCCAGCCTAATTGCCCCCAACTTCCCTGCGCCTGCTGGCCTGGTAGCCCCACACAGCCTACTGTTCAGTCGTTTGGTTGTCCCTCACTAACCCCCCTGCCTGCCTGGTTGTAGGCAGCCATCTTGTGAGGGTGTGATGGTCAATTTGCATATTACTTCAATATATAGGATATCCTTTTTAGTAGAGAAATCTGCAAACTGCATATTCTTTAAGCACCCTATTGACCCCAAGCAAATTACTAACCTAAATTGTCAGGAGGCAAAAATACAGAAAAGCATTTATTTGGGGTTTAAAGGAGCTGCAAATCTGGGGACACTGATTCAGGTAGCAACCCAAAGTGTCTGCCAGAGAAGTCAGGGGATTTTTATTTTATTATTATTTTTTTAAATATATATCTTTATTGATTTCAGAGGGGAAGGGAGAGGGAAGGAGAGACAGAAACATCAATGATTAGAGAGAATCATTGATTGGTTGACTCCTGCACATCCCCCACTGGGGATCAAGCCCACAACCCAGGCATGTGCCCTTGGCTGGAATCAAACCTGGGATCCTACAGTCTGCAGGCTGACGCTCTATCCACTGAGTCAAACCAGCTAGGGCAGTCAGGAGATTTTTAAAGGCAAAAAGGGAGTTTGCATAAATCATTCATAAAGAATTTAAATTGGTGCTGGGGACAGAAAACTAACCTTGGCTACACAAAATTAATTGCTAAAGCTATCTGGAAGTAAAAAGTGCATCTCTGCGAGGAGTTGCAGGTGTTCTTACAGCATCCTAGAATATTTATAGTTTTGCCTATTTCCAGAGTTCATGTTCTGTCCAGTAAGGATGTGCATAAGACCCCCCCCCCCTTTTTTTTTAATGGCCTCTAGGTTCCATTTTATTTATTTTTTATTTTTTAATATATTGATTTTGTACAGAGAGGAAGGGAGAGAGATAGAGAGTTAGAAACATCGATGAGAGAGAATCATCGATCAGCCGCCTCTTGCACACCCCCTACTGGGGATATGCCTGCAACCAAGGTACATGCCCTTGACCAGAACCAAACCCGGGATCCTTCAGTCCCCAAGCCGACGCTCTATCCATTGAGCCAAACCGGTTTCGGCTAGGCTCCATTTTAAAGCTCCTTAACACAAGTGACTTCATTTTATTTCACTTTTGACAAAATCGCCAGGTATTTCTCCAGCAAAATAGCTTTAATTGGGAACAACAGAAATTTGTAATTTGAGACATGCGATCGAAAGGAAAACCACTGTGAGTCCAGAGACACCAAGGAGAGAAATGCTCTCTCATGGACGTGGGAAGGGCAAAGGGTGTTGCTTAAGGCCTCTGCCTCCCTGGAGAGCACTGTGACGATTGCTCAATCAGAACATGGTTTAATTTTATTTTTTATTAACAGTGCCGAGTGGGTTTTAGTTAAGCAAGCTGTAGCCACCCACAGGAAAGACTGTCACGCATGGTTTAGATGCGTGACAGTCTTGAGACTATTGTCCAGACGATCCAAATTCAACAGACCTGACTAATCCCGAATCCCTTTCTACCTGCTCAGTTAAATTTTCCTTGTTAATCCCAAATCACAATCATCTCTTTTGCCTCCAAAGTCACAGTTCCCTTGAAACCACCCCTCTGGTCCTATTCCGCTGCCTTGGAAAGGGTAAAAGCACTGGCCTCTGTAGCAGTAAGAATTGGGCTTGAACCCTCGCTCACTTGAGTAAATTTTTTAACGTAAGCCTCATTTTTTTTTTTTTTTTCATCTTTAAAACAGAGATAATGGCCGAAACCAGTTTGGCTCAGTGGATAGATCGTCAGCCTGCAGACTGAAAGGTCCCAGGTTCGATTCTGGTCAAGGGAATGTACCTTGGTTGCTGGCACATCCCCAGTAGGGGGTGTGCAAGAGGCAGCTGATCGATGATTCTCTCATCGATGTTTCTAACTCTCTATCCCTCTCTCTTCCTCTCTGTAAAAAATCTATTTTTTTTACAATAGATTTTTTAAAATATATTTTAAAAATAAAAATAAAACAGAGATAATGGCAGTATCTATGTCACTGCATTTTTATGAGTACCTGCCATTAGTAAGACATGCAGCCCTAGCCGGTTTGGCGCAATGGCTAGAACCTCGGCCTGTGGGTTGAAGGGTCCTGGGTTCAATTCTAGTCAAGGGCACATGCCCTGGTTTTGGGCTAACCCCCAGTAGGGAGCGTACAGGAGGCAGCCAATCAATGATGCTCTCTCATCACGATGTTTCTACCTCTTTATCCTTCTCCCTTCCTTTCTGAAATAAAAATATATTCTTTAAAAAGTAGTAAGGCATGTAATACTCCAGCAAAGGGCACCTCTTTTCTCCGAACCCTTAACCTGTAAGCCACTCCAGAGCAAGAAGCCTGACTGCAATGTCTGTATCTTTATTCTTCCTACCGCAAAGAGTTGTACCAAACAAGGTAACATATCTGAAATACTGAGCACAATGCCCAGCATAAAATGCTCAGTCAACATTAAAGATTACTTCATACTTTTGTTCCTTTGCAACGACTAACACAGAACCTCATCTAGGTGACAAACCAGGGTGTGATTGCCAAGCCTTCCCTAGCTGGGCACACCTCGGTTTCCTCATTCCCATTAGGGTGATGACACACAGCTGGCAGCCTGTGGATGCTCAGTAAATATTAGGCCAGCTCCCTTTCCTGTCTTCTATTTACCCCTGAAGGTCCTGGGCCCTTCAGATGGTCTGCAAGCTGGCAGCTCCTCAGGATGAGAACCTGGAAGATGTCAGTCTTTTCATTTGTAACGCTGACATTATTTTAGGTGCTCTTCTTGCCCCGCTTTGCCCATCACTTTACCCTCTCCGCCTGCCGCCTCCCAAGGCTCTGAGGTCCTGAGGAGTCCGCTGGACCACACCCATCAGAGCACAGTCCCCGCCTGGTCCCTCTGTGTTCCTGCCTTCCGCCCCATTTCCTCTCCGCCCTCCCAAACGCCAGACTCCATTCCCTATGGCCTTTGAGTTCCCAATGCAGTTCCTTTCTCAGTCTCTGGCTCGCCTTTCCGCACCTCCCGGCTCCCCAACTGCCGCTCCCCCTCCGCACGCACCCTCCGGCTCCCTCCCCACACCCACCTGCACTTTCCCAGCGCCTCCGCCGCCCGCCGGCTGCTGGTGCGGCCCTGCAGCCAGGCCGCCTGGGCCTGTGCACCTCCCGCCGCGGGGAGGCCTCGCCAGCTGCACCGGCTGGACCAGCCGCCTCCGGGAACAGCCACAACAGCCTCCGCCAACGTTCAGTCCTCGCGCCAACTCTCTGGTTATTATTTTTTTAATTATAATTATTATTTAACTATATTTTCTGGTTATTTTTTAAATTATAATTATTATTTAAGTATATTTTCTGGTTATTATTTTTTTTAATTATAATTATTATTTAAGTATATTTTCATTGATCTGACAGGGGACCCAAACCACTCACTGGGCATTGAGCAGGGAATGGGACAACACTCAACCAGCTGAGCCACACCGGCCAGGGCTTTTGTTTTGCTTTTGTTTTGAGAGTACGGTTATTAAAGCTGCGGACACTGGAACAAGGAAGCGCCCAGGGTAGAGGAAGTAACAGGAGAGAGGCTAGGCGGGATGCGAGCCTCAGGCGGGCTGCTTAGGCTCACTGAAATGGCAGAGGAAAGGGTGTCTTTGGGAGAGGTTCAGAGGGGTTAGCTCAGTAGGAGCTGCTGCTGCTGCCCATTGCTCCCCTGTTTGCCAGTTTCCTGGCGCCCCCCCCCCCCCCCCCCCTTCCCCAGAGTTTAGGAGAGGCATGCCTGTGGAGGAAGAGGAGGTGGAAGGGAAAGACAAGGATGTGCTCCCAGGAGGGAGAGTGCACCGAACACGGTTAATTTTGATAGAGGCATCAGTCTGAAGGGTCCTGGGTTCGATCCTAGTCAAGGGCACATGCCTGAGTTTCGGGTTCGATCCAAGTACAGGGGCGTACAGGAGGCAGCCAATCCGTGATTCTCTCTCATCATTAATGTTTCTGTTTTTCTCTTCCCTCTCCCTTCCTCTCTGAAATTATATATATTTTAAAGAAGCCACTCACAATCTCTACATACAGTGTATTAAAAAAAAAAAAAAAGTTCATGTTATGGCCCTGGACTGTTTGCTCACTAGTTAGAGCATCCGTCTGCCAGGGATCTTAGGTTCAATTCCTGTTCAAGGTCATGTACTTCTTTTTTCTTTTTAAATATATTTTATTGATTTTTTACAGAGAGGAAGAGAGAGGGATAGAGAGAAACATCAATGAGAATCATCGATCAGCTGCCTCTTGCACACCCCCTGCAGGATGTGCCTGCAACCAAGGTACATGCCCTTGACGGAATCGAACCTGGGACCTTTTAGATAGTCCACAGGCTGATGCTCTATCCACTGAGGCAAACCGGTCTCAGCAAGGTCATGCACTTCTGATGAAGGTTCTGCAGCCCCAGAAAAGCTGTGTGTGGGAGATAACCAATCAATATACGTCTCTCAAGTCCATGTTTCTCTCTCTCTCTCTCTCTCTCTCTCTCTCTCTCTCTCTCTCTCTCTCTCTCTCTCTCTCTCTCTCTCTCCTCCCTCCCTTCCACTCTAGAAATCAATGAGAAAAATATCCCCTGGTGAGGATTAAAAAACAAAACAAAACAAGACACGAAGAGTCTCCTTATAAAAAGAGTACAATTTGTTGATAATCTACCCAGGATCTGGGGAGCAGGGGAGGTGGAACTGAACTGTGAAAGGAAGCAGATTAAGTGGGGACAGAGATGAAAGGGGAATGGGAAAGGCCCCAAGACTGAAGCATGCCAGAGCTGGGTTCATGTGTTCCCTGCTTTGCCAAGACTCTATAGGACTTAAGAACTCCTGTGGGGGGAAATATTGAGCTGCACAGAAAGATTTATCTTTCCTCCCTCCCTCCCTCTCTCCCTCTCTCCCTCCCTTCTTTTCTTCCTCCCAATCCTCACCTAAGTTATTTTTCCACTGAGTTTTAGAAAGAATGGAAGGGGAAACACTGATGTGAGAGACACACCGATTGATTGCCTCCGCCCGGGTCCCAACCAGGGCCAGGACCAGCCTGCACACATGGTCCATGCCCCTGACCAGTACTTACCCAGGACCCTTCACTTCACAGGCCGTCGTTCTTTCCACTGAGCCAAACTGGCTAGGGCTAAAGATTGATTTTTTTTTCTTTTTCTTTTCAATACTCTACCCACTGAGCAAAACCAGCCAGGGTGTAAAGATTTATTTTTCAAAGAATGATGAAGAAGCCCACTTTGTCAGCAACCAACGAAATTTCCAGAAGCTCAGCTCCCAAAGAAGGAAGCTTAGTAAATAACTGAACACACCCCTGACTGAGCCCCAAGGTTCTGTGAGCAGACACATGAATTCTAAAGCGGCGGCTGCCGAGTAACCAATGTAAACAGCTTGGAACATAGGAAACGAAGGCAGGCTTAACAGCAAAATCCTGCTTCCCTTGGAAGACTGTTGTGGGAGGCTATTTTGAAGGTAATTTCAACACGCTGCTGCTTTCCTGGTGTCTGAAAGGAGTTTACTGGCAGCTGACTGAGGAGAGACGGTCTGAAGCAGATGGAAAGGTTTGGGATTAGGTGTCAAAGGATCAGGATTGCTCACCAGTCCTGTGATCTGAGTCACGTTTCTGCTCTGGGCCGCAGTTTTGAAACTTGTAAGATAAGAGTAAGAACAGGTCTCCCCTGTGGCAGTTTCCACAGCGGACAGCAGTATAGTTGTGTGATTACATGGCTAAGAATGGGAATGAGAAGGCAGAGGGGGAAAAAGGAAGGAAAATTTCTGATGAGAAAAAGGCAGCAGGGAAAGGATTTAAAACAAGTCCCCTCTCCCGCTCTCCCTACCAGCCAAACTTCCTTCATATGCCCCACAGATACTTCTTTATTAAAAATTTCTTTATTGATTAAGATATCACATATTTGTCCTCAACCCCCCATTCCAATCCCCCAACCTCCCCACTCATGCCCCCATCCCCCTATTGTCCTTGACCACTGGTTAGGCTCATATGTGTGCACATAAATCCTTTGGTTGATCTCTCCCTTTTGTCCCCACCCTCCCTTTGAGGTCTAACAGTCTGACCCATCGCTCCTTATCTCTGGGTCTGTTCTTATTCATCAGTCTATGACAGATACCTCTTGGTGCTGTGATTTCTTTAATGTGTTGTAATTTCCCCACCCCCCATCTTGATGCAGAGGGTCCTTTAATAATATCTAGGATGGGTGGGAAGAGATCAACTTGAGAACTTGTATGCATATATATGCATCACCAATGGACACAGACAGTAGGCCTGGGTGTGGGTGGGATAGAAGGAATCAATGGAGTAAAAAGGGGGCATATGTAATACTGTCAACAATAAAGGTTAAAAATAAACAGCCAAGACCGGTTTGGCTCAATGGATAGAGCGTCGGCTTGGGGACTGAAGGGTCCCAGGTTCGATTCTGGTCAAGGGCATGTACCTTGGTTGTGGGCACATCCCCAGTAGGGGGTGTGCAAGAGGCAGCTGATCGATGACTCTCATCGATGTTTCTAACTCTCTATCTCCCTTCCTCTCTGTACAAAATCAATAAAAATATATTTTAAAAAAATAAAAAAATAAAAAACAAACACTATGAGAAGCTGACTGCCCTCTGGGTGCTACTTCAAAATTTGAGAATCTGTGGGTGGAGGTGAGATTGTATTACCTTTTTAAAGCTTTCAGACATGAACTGTGCTAAGGTTTATCTCTTTTTAATCTTTCCTTCTTTGGCAGTTTCTACTGCCTTAATAACAGAAGGAAGAAAGCAAAATGTTGCTCTTTTTACACATACTATTCAGTCCACTTCAACAATTTCTGCAGAATAACAGTGCCAGACCCAGGAGGTGAGGGTAGGGAACAGGGAAGGCGAAGAGAGAGTGGAACTAAATTTGGAACTTATGAGATATCACACATTTTGAGCCTGGATTCTTGTATCAGGTTTTAACTGAAGGCATGTATCAATAGTTTAACCCTCCTGAACCCACACCTGCCTGTCCACCCAAGTTCCTAAAAGTGTAGAGAGAACGCTGGGATTGCTGCCTACCAGAGTGCAGGGCCTCGTCTGCACTTATGCCAGGTTGGAATAACTGTAGGATGCCATTTATTCCACTCCGTATGCTGGCAATGCTCAAAGGCACCTGAGACCTGCCACTCTGCTTTGGGTTCTTACAGGCTGTTTGATGGGGGAGAGGACTGTGCCTCACAGTGTTGGTCCAGATAACATTTAAGTTTGGATAATATAAATATGGAGTCTCCAAACTCTATTCATAGGCATTTTCTTCCCTCTCTATGCTTCATCTTCTCCTCCTCCTCCTTTCCCTCCTCTTCTTCCTCTTCTCCCTCTTCCTTCTTCTTTAATTCTCACCGGAGGATATGTTCATTGATTTGAGAGAGAGAGAGAGAGAGAGAGAGAGAGAGAGAGAGAGAGATACTGATTGATTGTCTCCTGTATGCACTTTGACCAGCGATTGTACCCACAACCTTTTTGGTGTGCTAGACATTGGTCCAACCAGCTGAACCACCCAGATGGGGCTGTGCACCTTCTCTTTTAATTGTCTGCAGCTCAATACCACTAAACTGTTCCCTACGAGACCCTAGAGACTGGCCTTCTCAGGATAATAGTCCCAAGGCAACTTGGTTGGGAAGTGCAGAACCTGGCCTTCCAATTATCTTCTGACCAAATCCATCCAGGACAAGCCTCTTTGGATCAAACCTTATGACACTTTGTCCTGTCTCCATTCCTTTTCAAAATATATCTATCATGTGCTTTCTTCTTTTTATAAAATTACACTAGTGACCTGGTGCACGGATTCATAATTATTGAAAGGAAATTAATTAGAAGGTGGTCGGCAGGGTGGGACTGGGCAAGATGGGCCAGACATGCCCTGGAGCCAACCTTCCGCGGTCCCTCCCCGGCATCTGCAGAATAAGTGGGGTCCCTCTGGCAGGTGGGGGTCCCTCGGCCTGGCCTGCAGGGATCGGACTGAAATCGGCTATTTAACATCCCCAAAGTTTTGCTGTTATACATGGTGTGGAACGCACCAGATTCAGGGTGAACAGTGCCCCAGCAACAACATAACCCACAGCCGATGGTGAAATTGCATGGCCTCATGAGGAATTGGGCTCCCTCCTCTCTGGTTTTGGGGTGCATCACCAGAGAACTGCCACTGCCAAGTCACTGCAGTTTAGCAGCTCCTGCATTGAGTGTCTGCCCCCTGGTGGTCAGTACACATCATGGCGACTGGTCAGATGGTTGGACACTTAGCAGATTAGCCTTTTATATAGAGAGATGATAACTATTCTTTAACAATCCTATATAATAAAAGGCTAATACGGAAATTGTCCCCTTGGGAGTTTCACTGACAGGGAGTTTGACTGCTCGCTATGATGTGCACTGACCACCAGGGGGTGGCGTGAAACAAAGGAAAGTCCAGGCTGGCAGCCAGCAGCTGGCAGCTGGGGGAAGGAAGGCTCCAGGCAGCACTGATGGCCAGCAGGCCTAGGAACCCTACCTGTGCACAAATTTCATGCACCAGGCCTCTAGTTTATAATAATTAATAATGATAACATGGTATTCTTTCTGGAATGTTGGCATTGTTACCAAAGATTCTTTATGTCACAGGCTAATGGGCATATACTAGGGATAACCCCCAATCATTCCATATAGATCACATGTGTCAAACACAAGGCCCGCGGGCCAAATCCATCCCGCCAGGCCTTGCAATGTGGCCCGCACCGCGCTGTCATCACTGCACTCCGCTGCGTTTCCATCACAATGACAGTTTATGACTGTTCAGTAAACCATTCGGCCCGCGATTTAGGCTGGATTTTAGATTTTGGCCCTTTCTCTGATTGAGTTCGACACCCCTAATATAGATAGTCATCTTGGGGTGAAACCAGTCCACATCTTGTTTTTTATTTATTTTTTCACATCCTGCTTTTTAAGTGTTTAGGATCAAAATGCCCCCTGCCTTAGGAGCAAGTAATTGATATACTGATATGTTAAGAATTATAAAATATTCCACTAGGCACTACACAGGGCAGGAGAACACTAATATTGTTTTTATCTAACAGTTTATTTTTAACTACTAAAAGTAGGCACTATTTCAGGAAAATTATCACCTTGTGACCATCTCTACCCCTGCCCTAACTTTTTAAATAACGCTGATGGTCTTGATCTAGAATCTAGAAGGGTTCAGCAATTTGGAGAGGGGGCTGTGCATAGATTAAATAAGAGTCCATGACGAAAGATAATTTTGAAAGGCTTTGGGGTCAGAGTTCCTAGCTAAAGAAACTAAGTTTTCCTTGTCTCAAGACCCCTTGCTTTTTAGTAACACAAATTGTCCTTAGGCAAGGTGGAGATATACACTTCAAAGAGTAGGGTTTTGTACAGAAGCATTGTCAGATTGGGGAATTGCCTTCAGCTGTTCAGGTGTTTGGCCAACAGGAGGCAATAACATGTAGATTAAGATGCCCTGCACTGTCTGGCAGCAAACAATTTATATATCCTTTTCAGGTTTGGGGAAATACCATCCCAGCAAGTGATAATATATGTGGCTCAGCCCTTGTTGAATCCTCAAATTCCATCAACCTTTCGATGAAACTGGCTTCCAGCATTTACATACTTAAAAATACTAGGGCCATGTTGCCTTCATGGTTGTGAAGAGATAGAACAACCAAATTCCATCTTATGTGCAAAAAATTCTAAAGCGATAGCATATCAATCATGTGGGACTTAATTTGAGTGAGGTTATCAATTTTGACCTAGTGACATCTAGATGAAAGCTAGCCCTTAACAACAACAAAAAAAATCCACTGAGAGATGAGATTTAATACACAAGCCAGTGGGATAAATCAAGCCCTAAGGAGAGAAGGTACTGTGGTGAGTGTTATAAAGGAAAGAGAAATGAGTCAGATCTGAGCTAAAGGACACCTTGTACACAGGGCAAACAAGGCAGGATAATTGTGTCATTGTACATGAGGCCTACCTGCCCCCAGGGAATGGCAAGGCCAGCACAGTGAGTGGAGCTTGAACCAAGGCCAGTGTTGCCCAGAGGTTAAGTTCTCTGGAGCTGGAAAATGGCAGCTGGTTTGAAGCATCACTGCTCTACTTAAGACCTGTGTAATCTGAAATAACTACCTACCTCTCTGAGGAAATGAAGACTATAATATCTTCCCTGTGTAAAGCCCTTAGCAAAGTATTCCCTAATTATAAATTATCATGATTAGTCCAAGTAAGTGCTTCAGAAGGAAAATTTTTTTCAAAGCATTAAACTCAGGCAGTGGTTATCTATAGTGTTTTCCATGCTAGCTAAAACCAGTACTTAAGGAAGAGCTAAGGTGGTTTATACAGCCGAAACTGGTTTGGCTCAGTGGATAGAGCATCGGCCTGGGGACTGAAAGGTCCCAGGTTCGATTCCGGTCAAGGGCATGTACCTTGGTTGTGGGCACATCCCCAATAGGGGGTGTGCAGGAGGCAGCTGATCAATGATTCTCTCTCATCGATGTTTCTAACTCTCTCTCTCTTCCTCTCTGTAAAAAATCAATAAAAATATATTAATAAATAAATAAATAAAGTGGTTTATACACTTGACAAAATATTTTGCAGCTATTAGAAATTCTAACAATGATGACCATGAAACAATATGAAAAAGTACCAGGTGATTTTGAAGGCTAGCAGAAAGAGGGCAATAGAGAGCCATATATTTAATAATGTGAAGTGTCACAGTATTAAAATTTAAAACAACTGGCATGGACTAGAAATAATTTATACATTTTTGTATGACATGGAGGCCCAGATAGGTCAAGGAGGTTATGGAGCAGGCAGAAATTTGAGCTGAGAAAATAGATAGAATTTGTGTTAAATACGGAAGAAAGGATATCTATATATATAAAAGGCTAAGTGACTGACCATACGTCTGTTCGGCCATCCACTACTGGCCAGTATATATGACATGCCCCTGGCAATCTATATATATAAAAGGCTATATGCTATGTGTCCATCTGCGTAATAATGTCATTTAGCAACACCCGACTTCCTCTCCCTTGTGACTAGTGACTAGCCTCCTTGCAGTTTCTCCAGTCCAGGAACACGACTTGCTTTCTAGCCAGGTAGAAACATTTTACACTAACTAAATGTCTATGATGTGTTTTCCTGGGCCTCATCTCAATTGATCCTCACAGAAGTCCTGGAGTAGGTAGATAGGAGACTTGGTGGAATCCTATTTTCTTTTCATTAGCCGGAAAATGGAGAATTAGAAAGCTTAGAAACTTGACCTGACTGAGAAGTAAGAAATGGTGGAACTTGAAAATTATTTCAGGTTTTCTTATTGCGCAGAATATAGTTAAACACTTCTGCAGTTAAATAGTTTATCTGCTGTTCTCCCTGTGTGGCCTACAATAATAATCTGCTTCGTGTTGTTATTTACTGCTGTGTTGCTGACAATTACCTGAAAGAGAAGTTGGGGTGCTTCACTGGGCTGGAAGAAGTTTGGCTAAATCAGAAAGCAGGTCTCTTGCTGAAACCGGTTTGGATCAGGGAATAGAGCGTCGGCTTGTGGACTCAAAGGTCCCAGGTTCAATTCCGGTCAAGGGCATGTAACTTGGTTGTGGGCACATCCCCAGTAGGTGGTATGCAAGAGGCAGCTGATTGATGTTTCTCTCTCATCAATGTTTCTAACTATTTATCCTAAGGTGACCAGATGTCCCGCTTTTGGCGGGACAGTCCCAATTTTTAACAATTCTTTCCAAAAATCAGGACTGTTTTAAAACGCCGAGAGACGTAGGACAAATTGTTAAAAATTAGGACTGTCCAGCCAAAAGCAGAACGTCTGGTCACCTTAATCTATTCTTCTCTCTTCCTCTCTGGAAAAAAATCAATAAAATATATATTAAAAAAAAATAAGAGAAAGCAGGTCTAACTAAGCAAGTGTATTTTCTCTCTCTATATAAAATGTTAAGTTGACTCACACATGTGTGATACATAGAAAGCTCTCACTGGTGCCAATAGCATGCATGTGTTTCGACCTGTCATTGTTGATCGTGAATTTGGTTGACACTTCTATTGTAGAGAAAGGGTGAATAGCAATATTAAAATATTTCTTCTAATTTCCTTTTAATGTGCATGATCCGTGTACTGGGCCACTAGTCTATCTATATAAAAGGCTGTTAACCACCATTCATCCGTTTGACCATCCAGCCATCTGGTAGATATAACATGCACTGGCAATTTAAAAATAAACCTTGACTCACGCATGTGTAATATGTATAAAGCTCTCACTGGCACCAATCTAGACAGAGTAGGAATATTCCTACCTGAACCCATTTTTGGACATGGTCAGTTATATGTTGCTTTCTCTCGAGTTCAAAGAGCATATGACATTAGAGTTAAAGTTGTAAATACTTCATCACAAGGGAAATTAGTCAAGCACTCTGAAAGTGTTTTTACTCTTAATGTGGTACACAGGGAGCTATTAGAATAAGTTAATCAATTTATCAATCATTATTTTTATCAATATTGTTTTTATATCATCTCTTTGCTGTTGTTATATCATGTTATTATTGCTTATTAATCAATTTATATATTTTTATATACATTTTACTAATTTCCTTTCACCTCTGCCACTTCTATTATAGGAAAAGGGCAAATAGCAATATTAAAATATTTCTTCTAATTAATTTCCTTTTAATGTGCCTGAATCTGTGCTCTGGGCCACTAGTTTCATACAGAAGGCACAGACGGAAGCTCCACTATGTGAAGGGAGGAATAGCTGGAGGAGAGCTAGGAGATGCCAGAGGCTACAAGTCAGGACAAGATCATTAACGGGCGATTGCACGCATGGAGAACTCCGAGTGCCAGGTTGAGTTGTCTGAACATTATGCTCTAAGCCTTTGAACAGAGAGAAAGCAGGTCTGAGGAGAAACTGGAAGCATGGAATACTGTTGAGAAGCAGGGTCACTGCTTCTGCTAAGAAGATGGGGGCGCTGAGTTTTGGGTTCAAGTGTGAGATTGGAAGCAAGGGTCTGATGCCAGGAGTACTTAGAATGTTGTACCTTTTCTTTCTCTCATCCTTCTAATTCACACGACTTTCCCTCCTCCCATCTATCTCCCAAGTTCTTCTCTTTCTGTATTGCTGTGGGTTACCTATGTCTATGACCTGGAGCCCTCCTCACCAGGTCCTCTCATCCCTTCCGCAGGTCACGCCTCCAGGCCCTGCCTCTGGACCAGGCGGTGCGGGGCAGGCAGCATTTGCTGGGAAACAATGGCCAGGAACCAACAGGAAAAGACCTTTCTTCTTCAAGCTCTCCACCAGTCGCCCCCCCTACAGCTGGGACGGGACGTGCCTTTCTCCCATGGGAAACCGAGAGGCCAGGAGGAGTGCGCCTCCCTCTGCAGCGTGCCTCCCGCCTTCCACTTCAGCCCGCAGCACTGCGCAGACCTCAAGAACCAGTATTTTAGAAAGGCGGCTTCCCACCTCACCTTCTCTCAGGAGGTGGTGTGGCAGCGAGGGCTAGCCAGCGTCCCTTACAACCAGTACAACTTCGATCACCTCTACCGCGCAGGCGGCATCGTCCAGCCTCCCCCCGTCAGGAAGGCCCGGCCTGAGAAACCTGTCAGGCTCAGCTTCTGGGATTCTTCAAGTCCCTCAGCAAGGGTGACATCCCCGGCTGAGAAACCAAGAAGCCCCACCTTCTTTAGGAAGAAGAAAAAGAAGTCGGTGAGCGCAGGCCGGGAGAAGTCTTGCTTGCCCATTCCTCATCCCTGTCAGGAGCCAGAGCTCCTGAGCCTGCCGCCTACGCCAGACCTGAACCTGGAGAGGGAGACCTGGCTCCCGCCCCACGAGAAGGAGGCCAGGGCCTGGGAGGCCATCGTGCTGGGGAAACTGAACAAGCGCACGGCCCGGTGGATCCAGAACAAGCGTCCCCTGAGGCCCGGGATGTCCCCCAACAAGTGGCAGAGCTTCCTGCGCCACCAGTACGACTGGAGCCACATCCGGGACGAGCTCAGCTCCGCCAGCGACCTGGAGCTCTTGAGAGAACTGGAGGAAGCGGAGATGGCAGACTTCGAGGAGCCGAGGGTCAGCCTGCCCACCGAGGTGAAGAAGGAGCCAGAGATGCTGCTTCCCGTTTATTACAGGTAGACCGGCCGGGCCCCGGACCCGCCTTGAAGAATCCCGGGCTTCCCCTCACGGGATCCTGGGTGGGCTTACCCTCTCCCACCAACCTCTTGTGACTTCCCCGCCAGCCTGCTCTGTAGATCTGCACACCGTCAGCGTTTCAGCCTCAGCACTGCCCACATTCTAGGTTGCAGGGGGTGGGCGGCCCTGTGTATTGTGAGATGTGTAACGGCATTCCTGTGGATGCCACCACTGGTAACTCTCCAACGATGTCTCCAGACATGGACCCGTGGGACAAAACTGCTCCCCGTTGAGAACCGGTGCCGTTATAGGGATCGGCTCTCAGCCTTTTCCTTTCTGCTGATCCAGTTACTACCCAGGCGCTCCCGGAAACGCATGCACGGGGAGCGTGAGGAAGGCAGAGCCCTCCTGGCTCTGAGGTTTGGTCCTGCCTTACCCTGAATGAGAGGCCAGCATGTCACGGACTCAAACACTGGCTGGCCGCGGGGCAGAGAAGTAAACAGCCGGAGCGGAGAGGGTCACGTGCCTGTCTCTCCTTCTCATGGATAGCCAGAGGGAAGGCTGGAGCTATTCTAAGAGCTCCGATTCCCAAAAGCGAACCAAACATAAGCGGGAGCCCATTTATGTATTCGTGCGTTAGTGAAATATAAGTTGCATCCCCACTACTTTACTTTGCAAAGTGCTGGGAGTGCAATGTCAGTGGGATAGACATGAACCTGTCTTTTAAGGTGCTTACAGCCTGTCCAGCGGACAGTAAGTAACCACCCCTATTGATAATAAAGTGGGCAGCTGAAGGAGGTGGGTTTCCTTCCCCAAGTCCCTGTGACCGCGAAGGGCACCCACACTGAGGAAGGGTAATGCTGGCAGGATGGGCAGTGATGGTGCTTTCCAGTGGCTGCAGAAGGAGTGGCTCCACCAGCGAAGGGGGAAGGTGGCTGCAGGCAGGCCCTTCTGGCAGCTCCATATTCAATTGGCCCCTCGGGGCCGAGGCCAATAGTTAAATAAAGGCGTTCTTTATTTTATTTTAAAAAATATATATTTTACTGATTTTTTTACAGAGAGGAAGGGAGAGGGATAGAGAGTTAGAAACATCAATGAGAGAGAAACATTGATCAGCTGCTTCCTGCACACCCCCTATTGGGGATGTGCCTGCAACCAAGGTACATGCCCTTGACCGGAATCGTACCTGGGACCTTTCAGTCCGCAGACTGACGCTCTATCCACTGAGCCAAACCGGTTTCGGCTGTTACATGGATTTTTGAAGCTGGGAGTTGGAATAGGAACCTGCTCCGTCTACTCTGAGCATCGATCTGGTATTGCAGTACCTCCGGGAATGGTAAACAAACAAACAAAAAATGCTCATGTGTGTGTGCTTTGAGCTTAAAAAGGAAAGAGAGCCTGGCAGGTGTACTCAATGGTTTGAGTGTCATCTCATGCACCAAGAGGTTATGGTTTGCTTCCCAGTCAGGGCACATTCCTGGGTTGCAGGCTCGATCCCCAGTAGGGGGCGAGCAGATGGCAGCCAATCGATGTTCCTATCTCTCTTTTCCTCTCCCTTCCTCTCTCTCTCTCTCTAAAAATCAATAGAAACTTTTTCCCCCTTTTAATTTCAGAGAGGAAGGGAGAGGAAGAGAGAGATAGAAATATCAATGATGAGAATCATTGATCGGCTACCTCCGCACGGCCCCCATTGGGGAGTTGGGGATCATGTCCTAGAATCGAACCACAGGCCGACACTCTATCCACTGAGCCACATCAGGCAGGCCAGAAACATATTATAAAAAAAAAAAAATAGGAAAGAGAGTGAGCTGTGGATCTGATAGAAAGGAGGAAGTCCATCTCCTACCTTTCCCCTCCTTTTCTCCTTCCCTCTCTCACTCCTGCCAGATTGCCTAATTATTCGCCTCAAGAGCAAGGTGTTGAAACAACGTCTGACAACAAGACCGCCGAGTACATCAATGAAGAGAAGATCATCTGCCAGTCCCCAACACAGAGCTACATCCGGCAGGTGACTCTCCGAGCTGGGAAGCATGCTTACTCCACCGACAACACCTTTGCACAGGAGATTTACTTTGGTAATGGAGCCGGGCCCTTTGGCGGGGGCTGAGGAGGCCTGGAGATGGGAGGAAGCTGGGGGGTGACAGTCATGGGTGCAGATGAGGTCCTGGATGACCCTGGTGTTCCTGGTAACATCTGCATAACATTCCCTGGTCACTCTCATACGAGCTATTTGCGTGTGGGCTTTTGTTGTTTGTTTGTTTTTGTTTTTTGTTTTGTTTTTGTGAGGGGTGTGTGGGGAGAGGAAGGGGAGATGTCCAGACAAGCAGCTAGCCAAGGTCTTCCCTGAGAAAATGGTCCTCCCTCTTCCTCCTTTCTCTAGCTCTCTAAGGAGGCCGTGGAGGGTGGGATTGTAAAGCAAGCAAGGTTTGGCTTTGGGAACAATCTACCTCTTCTCTGTACATCCCTCTCCCTCCTCTCACTGTGAGACATTCCCCCACTGAGGTGCTATATTGGAGAAAAAAATATATCACAGGCTTTGGAGTCAGGCAGATCCGAGGTTAAGTCCTGAATTAATCCTTTCCTCCTAACCTTCAGCAAATGATATAATCTCTCTGAGCCTTATGTGCCTCATGTGTAAAACAACATTAACAAAAATGCACTTCATGTAATCCGTAGACAGGAAAGCATTTTGTAATGCTCCTTGCCCAATGCCCAGCCAAGCTGTTCATCCTTTCCTACTCCCATCTTGTTCCTCAATTGCTATAGACTCAACGCATTCCTAAAGTGCTTAAGAAAAAGCATTCATGACCAAGAAGAGATGACGTAGGTGGCCCTTCATCAGCATCTAGCTTTTCCTAGTGAGACAGGCTCCGCCTTCCTTCCAGGCCTCACCGCTGAGCATGGCAGCCAGGCGTCCCTGGGGCTTGGGGGAGGGTAAGACGAAATTGGATCTGGTCCAGGTGACTAAAGCCCAGAAGGGTGAGAAGGGAGGTGCTGGGGACTCATTATTTCTTTTTTGTTTTTTGCCCCCTCTGTGTATTTGACTCATCATTTCTTTATCTGTTCATAGATAAAGTCCAGATCGTCCACAAGATTGGTGCACAGAGAGACCTAATTTTCCTGGAGAACCTCAACCGGTACCAGAAGCAGCTAACCAAGGTCTTCCCTGAAACCCCAGAAAGGTGGTCTTCCCAGCCAGTTCCTGAAGCACGTAAGCAGGAAGCTGGTGATGGGCATAAAGATGGCAGTGTGGCCATTTCCTTTCTTTTTAAACTTCTCACCAAGGATATGTTTTTATTGATCTGAGAGAGAGAGAGAGAGAGAGAGAGAGAGAGAGAGAGAGAGAAAGAGAGACATTAATGGGTTGCTCCTTTCCCCCCAACTCCCTGTTTGTGTCCCACCCAGGGTTTGAGCCTGGCGTAGGGGACAATGCTCCAAACAACTGAGCCACACTGCCTCAGGCACCGTTTCTTTAAGATCCCTGTTTCAAAGGGCAGGGCACCACCAGCATCGAGGAGAGTCTCTTCCTACCAACTAAAAACCATCTCCCTGCCCTGGCCATTGGCTGGGCATCACCATCCCCGCCCGGAAGGGATGACGGTTAGATTCTCGGTCAGGGCGCATGCCCAGCCGATCAATTCGCTTTCACATTGATGTTTCTCTCTTTCTCTCAATAAAAAAATCTTTTCTTAAAAATCTTCTCATAAATAGTAACTATAGCTCGGAAGAGGTTTTGTGAAGCATCCATTCAGTTGAAGTAAAAATAAAACTTAGGTGTAATGAGTGCCAGTAATTAACAATAAGGCAGATCCCATCTTAATGTTTCCAGGGCATGCTTATCAGACCCCTGATTGAGTACTCTGCTCTTTTCCGTTGGGCTGGCTCTACCCTCCCACTCCATTCTCAGGCCAATACCTGCCTCTCAGGCCATAGCATCATCCTCTACCAGTACATCATTCTTGATTACGTAAGACAGATAAGGGAAGGAAAAGAGCCAGGAAATGAGCTAACAAAACAAAAAGTGCCCACCCCCCTAGAGACTATGTATCCATTTCCCATGATTCTTTTCTTTGCAGAGTCACGGTTGAGGTGGTCCCCTCATGTGCAGAAACTAGTAGCACCAGTGACCCGTTCTTTTTCCCACCAGCCCCTAAACCTCTGTCTCTAGTGCTGCCTGGCTAGCTATCAGTCATTAGAGTAGAGATGCTACTGATGGTGGTATGCATAGCTTCCCCAATACCCACACCCCCTCCTTCCTTGTTGAGGAGCACTATTATAAAGCAGTGAAGAAAGCACCCCTGCAGAGCCTTGGGTTAGATTTTGGCAAGTCACCTTTGGAGTTTTAGTTGCTTCTTTAAAGTTAAGACACTAGCTCTAGCCAGTTTGGCTCAGTGGATAGAGCGTCAGCCTACGGACTGAAGGGTCCCAGGTTCCATTCTGATCAAGGGCACATGCCCAGGTTGCGGGCTGAATCCCCGGTGAGGGTGTGCAGAAGGCAGCCGATCAATGATTCTCATCATTGATGTTTCTATCTTTCTCTCCCTCTTCTTTCTTCTTTGAAATGAATAAAAATATATTTAAAAAATAAAAATAAAATAAAACTTCTCTTAAAAAAAAATAAAAATAAAACTGAGACACTAGCCCTAGCCAGTTTGGCTCAGTGGATAGAGTGTCAGCCTATGGACTGAAGGGTCCCAGGTTTAATTCTGGTCAAGGGCACATGCTGGGGTTATGGGCTCAATTCCCAGAAGGGGACATGCAGAGGCAGCCAATCAGTGATTCTCGTCATTGATGTTTCTATCTTTCTATCTCTCTCTCCCCTCTTTTCCTCTCTGATATATATATATATATATATATATATATATATATATATATATGTATATGTATATGTATGTGTATGTGTATGTGTATGTGTATGTGTATATGTATATGTATATGTATATGTATGTATGTATATACTGAGCCACTAATAATTCCTATAGCCAGGCACTTCTGTGATACTTTTTGATTCTTAGGTGACTGTGAATATGTTTTATAAACCATTAAGTGCTGTACAAACTCAAGGCACTATTGTTAGTATACTACCTTCCCCACAAGCCAGCTCTGTTCTGCATGTCCTCTGCTCTGAGAAAAGGCAGACACACAGAGACTAAGTTGATCAGTGGTTGCTGAGTGATAGTTGCACAACTCTGCAAATATATTAAAATAACACTGAATTATATATACTTTAAGAGGATGGAATTTACAGGATGTAAATTCTACCTTAATGAAGCTATTATTATCATTACTTTAAAATATATTTTATTGATTTTTTTACAGAGAGGAAGGGAGAGGGTTAGAGAGTTAGAAACATCAATGAGCTAAAACCAGTTTGGCTCAGTGGATAGAGCGTCAGTCAGCCTGTGGACTGAAAGGTCCCAGGTTCGATTCAGGTCAAGGGCATGCTCCTTGGTTGCGGGCACATCCCCAGTAGGGGGTGTGCAGGAGGCAGCTGGTCGATGTTTCTCGCTCTCTATCCCTCTCCCTTCCTCTCTGTAAAAAAATCAATAAAATATATTAAAAAAAAAAAAAAAGAAAGAAAAGAAAAGAAAGAAAGAAACATTGATGAGAGAAACATCAATCAGCTGCCTCCTGCACACTGCACACGCCCCACTAGGGATGTGCCCACAACCAAGGTACATGGTCTTGATCGGAATCGAACCTGGGACCCTTCAGTCCACAGGCTGACACTCTATCCACTGAGCCAAAACGGTTAGGGCTTATTATTATTATTTTTTTATTCCTCTGAGGATCCTGCTGCATTCACAGAAACTTCACAACCTATCTCGCTTGCTTCTTAGCCACCTTATCCCCAACAGAGCTGGATACCCACCTTTCCCCTCAGAACACAGAACATTTAAATGAGCTGATGCTGTAGGTTTTTGACATCAAATCTCTTTTTAAAACAGTATTTGAAATTGATCTGAGGAAAGTAAAGTCAGAATAGTAATTATATATATATATATATATATATATATATATATATATATCTTCTTACAACTATTTTATTCACCATCTCATCTCAGGAAATACTGGATATGAAATAACCTGAAAGTAATAGAAAACTTCCTGAGGTTAGATGTGTGTAGATTCCCCCCTTTTCCCCCTTTTGATTGAATTGAAAACTTAGATGGTGATTCCCTTAAAATGATTAAAATTCTTAAGATATAAACTGTACAACCCTAGCCGGTTTGCTCAGTGGATACAGAATTGGCCTCAGGACTGAAGGGTACCAGGTTCGATTCAGGTCAAGGCCACATGCCTGGGTGGCGGGCTGGATTCCCAGTAGGGGGTGTGCAGGAGGCAGCTGATCAGGTGATTCTCTCATTATTGCTATTTCTATCCCCCCCCTCCCTTCCCTTCCTCTTTGAAATCAATAAACATATCTATAATAATAAAAGCATAATATGCTGATTAGACCAGACAGCTGAACGATTTTCTGGACATCCTTCTGGATGAAGCCGGGCCTGTGAGGGCTGAGGCAGCCACCATGGCTGTGAGGGCCAAGCCCTTTGCACGAGTTTTATGCATTGGGCCTCTAGTATTTTTAAAAAAAGAAAGAAAGTAAGTATACAGTGGACCGAAAACTCTCTTAGTGTGCCTAGATCATCATGGTTCCTGTATAGCAAGCACAGGTTTACAGTACACGTCACAAAGGCACCATCTGTTTCTGCCAACTAGGTGTACTGCGCCTTTTCTCCCATAGACAATCAGAGGGTTGTTTCCGTGTATGTTCCCTTTAGGTCACTTCGGAGGCGGAAGGTGGCTAGTGGGTGTATTTCTACCTGCCTAGAACTCAAGGGCTGGCAGTAAAATAAATGTTGGTAGTTGTACATGTTTATTCTCTTAGAGTTTACCTGGCAGAGATTTAAGACTTTCTGACCACATCGGTTTTAACTCCCTGGGCAGGGGCATACAGGAGGACCAGCTACTCACTTCCAGGAAAAGGATTTTAAGAAGGCTGAGAGAAGTGGGGGTATGTCATGTGGCCAAGGATCTATTCCCTGGGAGCTGACCTGTCTGGAGCTGGTTCTGTGGCTTCTGGCTGAGCACATCCTACACTGCAAAGGAAGGAAGCCCTGAACTCAGGGTGACTGAGTTCCCCCAGCGTGATCAGCTGGGTGAGCGCCATTTTTAGGGTGTGGCCTATATGAGCATCTGAGCTAAACTGCCCTGGAGTCTCACAGGTCTCTTTTTACATTAGAAGAAAGAAGTGGCATTGCCCTCCTTACTCAAAGAAAAGAATTGATTCGGAGCACATCTAAACACGTTGGAGTTGGAATGAACTCTGGAAAAACAGAAACTGCTGACAGTGACAGATTAGAACATGAAACTGAGAAGCAATGTGGCAAATAATGAAATTAGTAGTCTGGAAAGGTTTTGTTTTCTTTTTAAAATATATTTTTATTGATTTCAGAGAGAAAGGGAGAGGGAGAGATAGAAACATCAATAATGAGAGAGAATCATTGGTTGGCTGCCTCCTGCTCACCCTGACTGGGGATCGAGCCTGCAATCCAGATATGTGCTCTGACTTGGAATCAAACCGTGATCTCTTGGTTCATAGGTTGATGCTCAACCACTGAGCTACGTTGGCCGGGCCAGAAATGTTTTTATCTGTTTTGCCTTCTTCTCTACACTACTACTCCTCTGAGAAAGACGCTTTCTGAATCTCATATCAGGGATCACGTTAAGTCTAGAAAAATATAACAGCTATAACTATTTTTATATATCAACTATACTTATATAATACTAGAGGCCCGGTGCACAAAATTCATGCACTCAGGGCGGGTGGGGGATATCCCTGAGCCCAGCTTGGGCCCTCTCTCAGTCCGGGAGCTCTTGGGGGATGTCCGACTACTGGGGGGAAGGCCTAAGCCGTCAGTCGGACATCCTTAGCACTGCCAAGGAAGTGGGAGAGGCTCCTGCCACCACTACTGCCCTCGCCAGTTGTGAGCCTGGCTTCTGGCTGAGCAGTGCCTGCATTGAGCGCCTGCCCCCTGGTGGTCAGTGCACATCATAGCAACTGGTTATTCCACCATTTGGTCAATTTGCATATTAGCCTTTTATTATATAGGATTTTCTTCTGTTCTCAAAGTTCCAACTGTTATTTGTCATAATTAGGAAAAATTCTGAGATGCCAAAATCTTGAAAGTGTAGCAGCTTGCAGGACCATTCTTACTCCCAAATTAAAAGCATTAAAAAGAACACTTAGCCAAAACTGGTTTGGCTCAGTGGATCGAGCATCAGCCTGCGGACTGGAAAGTCCCAAGTTTGATTCCAGTCAAGGGCATGTACCTTGGTTGTGAGCACATCCCCGGTAGGGGGTGTGCAAGCGGCAGCTGAGCTATGATTCTTTCTCATCGATGTTTCTAACTCTCTCTCCCTTCCTCTCTGTAAAAAATCAATAAAAAATATTTTTTAAAAAAGAACACTTAAACTAGAAATTAATGGCCCATTATACTCTAAATTGTAATATATCAAATATCGAATTTTAGGAACAAAGCCTTTTATATCTATAATTATAAAATCCCAGTGGCCCTAATGTCATAACGACCAAAGACCGGCGTGGGTCGGTGGGCGGCGAGGAGCGTGCAGGTGGGCGGAGCTGCGCACAGCGAGGCGCAGGCGGGTCGGCAGGGCTGTAATCGCTGCGGGTGGGCGGGCATGCACAGGTAGGCAGGCCCTGCAATTTTGTGCTCTGGGCTTGTATTATAAACATATGTATGTGCCTAAAGATTTATTAGACTTACAGAAAGGTTTGTAAATAGCTCAGTTTTCCTCCCCCACCAGCGTGGCTTTCTCACGTCTGCAGTCACAGCTCCCCGTGGGATTTGCACTCAGTTCCCTTTATCTAACCACAAGGACGTTTGCTCTTGAGGATATTGTTTTGCCTTGGTCTCAGTCAGGAGTAGGAGTGAGATGCTGCTGGAACACAGGGCCGAGGGCAGCACCTCACACTGGCACCCTGCACAGCTTGTAGGCCCGTGAAAGGAGCCCCACGCTGGGCCGCTTTGCCCACCCCGGCCAAGGATCTGCTGATGCAGAGGGGTGAGGACGTGACCAGTAAGACCAAGAAAATGAAGGTGCAGGCGGACTCCCTGAAGGAGGATGTGCCCTGGAAACTGCTGGTCCTGCGGAGGATGCTGCAGGAATGGAGGACCGCCTGGGCTCTGAGTGAGTGGACGGGGCGGGGACATGAAGAGGTGTCAGTATGCATTTGTGGGGGAGGAGGCTCTCACCTTGGACTCGTGTTCCTCAGACTTTGAAAATCCATCCTCTTGTAAAACATAAAAGTCTGGTTGTCTCATCAAGGTTAGACTAGACAAGATCCTTTCACACAATGCTAGCTGGCATGTGAATACCTTTGCATGGGTGGGTTGTACTTCAGTAATCTGTGGAAACTCACTATGATGAGAACTCTTGGCAGGCAGGGACCCTAACTTACTGACCCCTGAAACGTTGTGTTCAATACATACTACGTGAAGGGGGGTTGAAACACGCTGTCCAAGAAATGGACATGTAACGGTCAAAAACCCCCAAGAAACCCTTATAGCTATTTTATTCACACGGTAGTTGTCTGTGGTATAAACCACCCCCTCCAAAACTCATTCGTGGAGTTGGGGTTATCCTATATCTACTTTGCCCTCAGAGATATGGGAGCAGAAGTCTGAGTGCCTGGTGCAGAGCAAGCGCCTAGCAAGGACTTGTTGAAAGCTATAAGATTTGAGGACGCAAGGGCTGCTGTCTTTCAGAACCTGAGAAACTAATTTAGCTAGGGCAGGAAGAAGAGAGGTGCTCCATTTCGTAAACCGGATCAGATAAGCATAAAAGAGTTGTAAAGAGATGATGCTAAGTAAAAGCCATTTGGCAGCACATATACTAAAAAAGGGAGCAACCACAGATGGTGGGAGCACTGAGATCAAAGCTTGATACCAACAAAGAGAGCCATTAGCAATCACATGAGAATGACCTTGAAAGCCAGACGGAGGAGCCCTCAAAGGCAAGGAAACCTCATGATTCCATGCCAGGCATTTTGCTCAACGTTGTCTAGTTAACTCAGGTACTATTCAGCCACTCAGCGTGGTAGATCCCAGTATCATTCCCATTTCACAGATGGAAAATCTCAGGCTCAGACAGGTTACGTAACGTATCCAAGGTCACACAGCTAATAACTGTGATTCCAAAACAGGTATGTCTGATAACAAAGTGCCCTTAACCGCCATGTTTTATTGCCCCTTTTATTTTCCAGACGGTTAACAATGAAGCTGTTTAAGCAGAGAGAGACAGGCTATAGGATGAGATTGGGGGTGGGGGGAAGGTGTTTGGGACTGAACCAGAGAGTGTATGGATCCTCAGAGAAATAACTTCCCTAAGGATCCCATCCCTGAGGCCCTTTATTTTTCTGTGCTAGTGTTTTGCTTGAATTGTCCTGGGGGAGGGGGAGAGAGCGAGGGGGGAGAGGGCTTCTTGTCACCCGCCTGCAGTCCAGCGTCTAACCCTGGCCAAGTGGTTCTCTTCTCATTCCCCTCCCTGTGTCACAGTCATCGAGTGGCGCAACAAGACAATAGAGGGTCTGCTGCGAAGCTTGGTGGACATGCACGATGACATTCGGATCCAAGCCATCGCCACGTGTGCCACCGCGGCTTTAGAACGGCCCCGGATTGCCAGGGCGCAGGAGGACCCAGGTGAGAGCCAGGACGGGACTGCTGGCGAACACTGTCTACAGGTTTCCCCTGCTCTCCGGAAGCAGATGCGCCCGTGGAACCCTTTGTAAGCCGAAGTGGCGTGAAGCGAAGCATCATCTCCCACTTTCTGCGAGTTCGAACGTGCGGCCTCGTTTTCCTGGAAGTCATTAGTATGGTAACGGCATGTTTTAAGTGTGAAAATCCTCTTCAGTTTTCTTTTCGTTAGCAGAAACAGGTTTAACAAGACACAGGACCCAATGTTGGAAACTATTATACACTGAGTGGCCAGATTATGATGGTCTCTGAACGCATAATAATCTGACTATTCAGTGTCTATCCTATATAATAAAAGGCTAATATGCAAATTGTCCCCTCAACCAGGAGTTCAACCAGCAGGCAAGCTGGCCAACTGCCCATGTCCCCTCCCTGTGGCCAGGCTGGCCGGGCCCCACCCATGCAGGAATTCATGCACCGGGCCTCATATATACACTGAGTGGCCAGATTATTATGTGTTAAGAGATCATCATAATCTGACCACTCAGTGTATAAATGCCATTGAAAGGACATAAAACCAATGGACACTGGTCCCTCAA
This sequence comes from Pipistrellus kuhlii, assembly GCF_014108245.1. Taxonomy (NCBI): domain Eukaryota; kingdom Metazoa; phylum Chordata; class Mammalia; order Chiroptera; family Vespertilionidae; genus Pipistrellus; species Pipistrellus kuhlii. The sequence goes on from NW_023425404.1 coordinate 12,826,053, forward strand.
GTCCCCCTCTCAGATATCACCTTTTATGCGAAGCCTGGGCTGACACTTTTTCTTCTCTGCTGCAGGTTAGCATCCTAATATCATTCCAGTCCTAATATGTATCTGTCATAATTGTCTGTGTGCTTTTCTGCTATCACTAGCAGGCAAGGGACTCTTTCAGGGCAGGGACTATTTTGGCTCTACAAAACTGCCAGGTTTTTAAAGTTTCATTCCACTTAAATCCTGTCTATTGAGTTCCAGATATGGACTTTTTTTTCCCCCCCTCCAAATTTGTTGTTTCCTCTCCTGGAAGACTCTTCTCTCTTCATCTGATTAATTTCTATACTTGCCCTTCAACTTTCAGCTAAGGTGTCACCTCCTCTGAGGAGTCTTCCCTGCCCCACCACCCAGACTTGGTTTGGTGTCCCTGCTAGACATGTGTCCACACACATACATTTTTTATTATAATTGCTTATTTCCTTGGGTATTAAATGGGATGGTATATTCTCAGTGCCTGTCACATAGAAAAAACCTTCAATAAACAGCAACATATCTCATAATCTTATCCCCAAATTTTCCACATACATACAAACATCTTTTTAAAAATATGTATTTTATTGATTTTTCACAGAGAGGAAGAGAGAAGGATAGTTAGAAACATCGACCAGCTGCCTCCTGCACACCCCACACTGGGGGTGTATCCACAACCAAGGTACATGCCCTTGACCGTAATTGAACCTGGGACTTTTCAGTCCGCAGGCCAATGCTCTATCCACTGAGCCAAACCAGTTTCGGCCATACAAACATCTTTATCTCCCGCCAGAACTATGCCTTTCATGTGATCCCTTTTACGTGTCCTAGGTGTCCAGATTTTGTTTTGTTTCCTCCCCACACCTTCCCAAAGAAAATGATCTCATTATTTCTTGAAATAACCCATTGTTTCTACCCTGTTTACCCGAAAATAAGACAGTGTCTTATATTAATTTTTTCTCCCAAAGTTGTGCTAGGTCTTATTTTCAGGGAATGTATTATCTTTCCATGCGCTAGGTCTTATTTTCGGAGGATGTCTTATTTTCGGGGAAACAGTATTCCCCTGAACTATGTATTTCCATCTAGGTCATTCTTAACAGTTGGCATACTGGATTGTAGCGGTAGTACAAAGGACAGATTAGAAGTCCTAAAACCTTAGTCACAGGTTCAGCTTTTCCAAGTTTCAAATTCCTTATCTATAAAGTGAGGATAGTTGTGAACAAAAGGTTAATAAAATCCTTCCCCTTCTACTTGAGAATTTGAGTTTAAATTAAATGCATACCTGTCACTCTGCTAACTTGATAAGGACAGGAACTATCTTTATAGGCAATGTTGCTTATGATAGAAATGAACCCTGACTGATTAGTTACATTTGGACTGGGAAGAACTATAAATGAAATGTAAATCTGTCAAGGGGCACCATTCTTTAGGTTTCCATGAATGCTGGGGCTTAATAACAGCATCCCCTTTAGGGACCCTAAGAGTTGTTATAAGAGATACTCCAGTGAAACATAAGACCATAGTCCTGAGGTGTCCTCAGAGGGATCCGTGAAATGCTATACAAACCACCTCATAGACTCTGGCCAAAGGGAGTGCCCTGTTGGCACACTGTGCTCCCATCCTATACCCTTGGGAAGTCTGATACTATGTGACTTATAATAGTTTTGTGAGTCTGTTTGTTAAACATACACATATTTCAGTTCTGCCGTAAATTCTGCCTTGTCCACTTCAATAAAGGTTGGAAGAACGAATGAGATGAATAGAAAACACCATATAGATGGCAAAGCACTACCTAAATGTAATTGCTATTATTATTAAAAATAATATGAAAGTACAAAATGTAATGTAAAAACACAAAAATATATAGGGTAAACAGGTTGATTTTTATCACTAAAACTAATGGCAAGTGACCATAGCCTAGCTGGAAACATTCTTCTTTGGCTTGAATATAGCTTCTTCCAGGCCAGATGGTAAAGGGTGGAATTGGCATACCCAGCACAGAAGTGAGTCATAAAATCCTGCCCATTGTAGGGGCCCAGCTAACCTCTAATTGTATTACCTGCAACGGGTATGTGGCTCTGGGAAGGAAGCTGTGTTTCAGAGAAATGCAAAGGGGCTAGCACTCTCTTTTGATCACAGACAAGAAGACTGTGGAAGGCCCATCAATCCAGGACTTGCCAGAGGTCCTACTCCCGCCTCTGGAGGCTGCTCTTGGTGACCAGAATTTCAATGTGCAGATGGCGGCAGCAGTATGCCAATATGCTATACAGTCACATAATCCCCTTGCCCGGGAGATCATGCATACTGCCCTCATGAAAGGTGAGGAACTCTCTGTTTCTTCTGACCTGGGAATATGGGGTAAAGCGAAGAGATACCTTACCATTAGAGCTACTCCATTTGTCCTCTCCACTGTCATGTCTGTGATGGCTACTGTATTGGATTTCAGTTCATCTTAGAACATAGAAAAAGTAGTTCTTCCTAGGTACTTTGACAAAATAGGTACACTGTCACCTAGTGGTGTTTCATAGATGCGTTTGACCAGAAACCAGACCCTTTCACACAACTGGATTTTGTTTTGGTAATTGAAAATATGATGTAATCATATTTAAGAATACCTCCTGAAAATTAAAAATCACCACTTAAACACATCATGCTTCCATTTGTGCACATTAACTTATAGGTATTGTCCACATGCATTGCTGGAGTAGTAATACAGCAAAAAGGTCAAGTGATGTGCCCATGGTGCCTACCTGCTCAGAGTTGTGCCTGTTCTTTGTCTGCGGAATCCGGACAAAGACAACGGGCAGACTGGTTTGGCCTCCTACATATAGAAACTCAGCAACTTTTCATTTAAAAAAGTATATATATTTTATTGATTTTTAACAGAGAAAGGGAGAGAGATAGAGAGCTAGAAACGTCGATGAGAGAGAAACATCAACCAGCTGCCTCTATGCACACCCCCTACCGGGGATGTGCCCGCAACCATGCCCTTGACCGGAATCGAACCTGGGGCCTTTCAGTCCGCAGACCGACGCTCTACCACTGAGCCAAACCGGCTCCAGCAACTTTTCATTTGTTTTAAGAAAGCCTCCACTCCAGACATCCCAATCTCTAAGGGGAGGAAAAACTATCTCTCAGCCAGGCCAGAAGTGCCTTATTGCTGCTACCTAACAAGAATCTGTTAAGATTTAACTTTTTCCCCCACACACGTATGTACATTTTATTCTTTACAATCAACAAGCCACAGAAGATAAAGTCTATGATCACATTTAATTATCTCTAAAGCACATGTGTCAAACACAAGGCCCGTGGGCCAAATCCGTCCCACCAGGCCTTGCAATGTGGCCCGCACCGCGCTGTCATCACTGCACTCCGCTGCATTTCCATCACAATGACAGTTTATGACTGTTCAGTAAACCATTCGGCCCGCGATTTAGGCTGGATTTTAGATTTTGGCCCCTTCTCTGACTGAGTTCGACACCCCTACTCTAAAGGGTACGATCCAACGCAGAAATCTTCCCTTTTCCCATAGAAAATGTATGCATAGCCAATGAACCAATCTTTTTAACAAAAATATAATTAGGGTGGGGATTGGATAAGAATTGAGTATATGTTAATGTACACATTGGGATTTTTTTTTCACATTGGGATTTTTAAATCTTGGAAATATAGAACAGTCATTGGGAAATATTTTTCTTCCACAAGAGGGAGGAAAAACATATTCAGGTCTTTCACTTTCTGCCCTGGATGTAGAGAACTGGAAGGAGTGTTACTCCCACCCTTACATTGAAAAAGAACCTGACTAACTTCAAAATGTAAGGACAGGCAATGCCTACAGGGAAAGAGAAGACATGAACACTTACCCGCCTAAAGTAGACACAGCTGGGACCAGTAAGGAGTTCAGCTAGAATTGTGGTCAAATTAGTGAAGGCCAAGTACAGGCTGGCAAGAATATGTGAAATCAGTGAGGACATCAGAGATTGGAGAACCTTGAATCCCCTTATGTGTTCTTTTCCCACTAATCCCAGTGTCTGGAGTAAGAACCTCAAGAGATGGGAGATAGGGATGAGTCCCAAGAAGTATCCAGTGTGGTGCAAACCCCAGGATTTTCCATCTGTTCCTCTCCACTGTCATGTCTGTGATGTCTACTGTATTGGATTTCAGTTCATCTTAGAACATGGAAAAAGTAGTTCTTCCTAGGTACTTTGACAAAGTAGGTACACTGCCACCTAGTGGTGTTTCATAGATGCGTTTGACCAGAAACCATGCCCTTTCACACAACTGGATTTTGTTTTGGTAATTGAAAATATGATGTAATCATGTTTAAGAATACCTCCTGAAAATTAAAAATCACTTGAACACATCATGCTTCCATTTGTGCACATTAACTTATCGGTATTGTCCACATGCATCGTGGAGTAGTAATACAGCAAAAAGTAGTAATACAGGGAAGAGATCCTATCCCCGCCCTCTACTATGTAACAGAAACCTTCATCTGTAGAAAAGTAGGAGTGGGAGAGGAGACAATACCTTAGAACTTGAAATTCATTGCAGCTGGGGAAGACTTAACTTTTGAGGTTAAGATTTTTCAGTCTAGCCCTGACCGGTTTGGCTCAGTGGATAGAGCGTCGGCCTGTGGACTGAAGGGTCCCAGGTTCGATTCCAGTCAAGGACATGTATCGAGGTTGCGGGCACATCTCCAGAAAGGGGTGGCAGGAGGCAGCTGATTAATGTTTCTCTCTCATCAATGTGTCTAGTTCTTTATCCCTCTCCCTTTCTCTCTGTAAATAAATAAATAAATAAATAATCAATAATATATATATATTTTAAAAAAGATTTTTCAGTCTATATTTAAAACCTTGATATGATCCATTTAATATGGTTTAAATATGGAATTGGATTTCTAGACTGAGAGGTGGCACAGGGAAGTGAGATATGAGGCAGGTAACATCTGGATGCAGAGGAATCAGAGAGAACCTTTCTGGACTCTGTTCACCCCACCATGGCAGGTAATAACGTGGACAGCTGGGCTGCAGCTCAGTGCTTGGCTCTGGAGGGTGTGGACATTTACCCTGTGATTAAGAGGATCCTCTATCAGCTGTTTAACAAGAAGAATGAGGACACTGAGCACCAGGCTTGCCTGCTCCTGAGTCATCTCAGTGGGAAGATGGTACGTATGCATTACAAGGTCAGAAAAAGAAACCAAGTTTGGGAACAGCTGGGTCTCAGTGCATGTAAAGAATTGAAAATGCAGGTGTGGTTGGGTAGGGAGATCTCAAGCATAGGTAAAACTAGGCTTGGAGTCGTTGAACTGGAGTGTAGAGGTGTGTACAAGGAAAAGTGATGACAGCTTAGCGTCGTGGTCAGCAAACTGCAGCTCGCGAGCCACATGCGGCTCTTTGGCCCCTTGAGTGTGGCTCTTCCACAAAATACCACGGCCTGGGCGAGTCTATTTTGAAGACGTGGTGTTAGAAGTTTAAGTTTTAAAAATTTGGCTCTCAAAAGAAATTTCAATAGCTGTGCTGTTGATATTTGGCTCTGCTGACTAATGAGTTTGCTGACCACTAGAGAAAGGTGAAAAAGTAGACTGCAGATGGTTTCTGTGTATGCCATAAGAGTTGTAACATGTAGAATTTTGCCATAAATTTATCCTTGAAATCACACAGATCTAGAATTGCTTACTTTCAGCAGAAACATGAAACACAAAGATTGAGGCACATACAAATCATTTTAGGAGTAAAGGTAGTTCAAGTCAGGAAGAGGAATGCCGAGGCCTGGTAGCTCAGTTGGTTGGAACATTGTTCCATACGCCAAAGTTGTGGGTTTGATCCCTGGTCAGGGCACAAACAGGGACCAACCAGTGAGTGCGTGAATATGTGGAACGTGTTCCCATCTCTCTCTCCGAAACATCTAAGAAAGTAAGCCCCAGTTTTCTGTTCAGATGACAAAAATCTGTATTTTGTTTCCTGATTCATAATCCCAGATGTCAGTTGGCTTAGATCAGTGATTTTCAACTGGTGTGCCAAGAATTTTTATTATTTTAAGATTGTTTATTGATTTTTAGAGAGAGGAAGAGGGAGAGAAACATTGATGTGAGAGGAAACATCGATCAGCTGCCTCCTCCACTCCCTCTACTGCAGATGGAGACTGAAACCCAAGCATATGCCCTGACTGGGAATCGAACCAGCAACCGTTTGGTGGATGGGATGAAGCCCAACCAACTGAGCCACACTGGCCAGAGCTATTTTGTTATTTTAAAAATCCTCACCCAAGAATATGTTTTTTAATTGATTTTAGAGAGAGGGAAGGAGGGAGTGAGAGAGAGAAGGAAACATCAGTGTGAGAGAGGAAACATTGATCAGTTGCTCCTGTATGTGCTCCGACTGGGAATAAAACTTGAACCTGCAACCTTTTGGTGTTTAGGATGACACTCCAATTGACTGAGCCACCTGGCCTGGACCGCTTAGATTGTCAAATAAAAAAAGGACTATTGCCAACACAACAACAGTTGTCCAATATGAATGAATTAAAATTATACCTTTTTTTTTTGTCAGATCGGCAAAAATGTATTCTTGGTGTGCTACAGAACTTTAGTAATTAGTTTACGTGTGCCATGAGATTAAAAAGGTTGAAAGAGCGCTCCACATTTTATAACCTCTTCTTTGCTAGGGATGTATTTGTGACATGCTGGATGCCATGTTAGGGTGGAAATTCTTCAAGGCTCTAGTACAGTGTTTTTCAACCTTTTTTGGGCAAAGGCACACTTGTTTCATGAAAAAAATCATGAGGCACACCACCATTAGAAAATGTTAAAAAATTTAACTCTGTGCCTATATTGACTATATATAAAGTAATTCTCTTGAATAGGAATCAAATAAACACAAAGAAAGTATTTTATAATTACTTTATTATGAAATATTAAGTAAACAAAATAGTGAAAAATTATAAAATTCTTGTCTTGTCTGCACCTACGGCACACCAGGCAACATCTGTGCCGCGGAACAGCGATTGAAAAACGCTGCTCTAGTACCTATAAAGATGATCATGAGCACCCATGCAAGTCTTTCATTTCCTCAGACCCTGATACACACCATGCTTGCTGTGGAGCTGAATAGCCATCAATGGAAGGATCGGGTTGTGGCCTGCCGGACTCTCTCACGAGTTAGTGGAAATGTCTGTTTGGTAAGTCTCCTCCTTCTGTTTCCAGGATAGAAAGTCTATGCTAGAGAACCTTCCACCTTTTGCTGCTATCTAGTATCGCATTCTTACCAAATAGATCTCTGTCCTCACATAGCTACCATTTATTTACTTGTTTACTTACTTACTAGTGGCCTGGTACATGAATTCATGCACAGGCGGGGTAGCTTGGCCTGGCCAGTGATTGGGCCCATCGGGGCCAGCAGGCCAGGGGGAGGGTCCACAGAAGGCTGGCTCTGGGAGCACAATGACCACAAGGAGGCAGCTCCTGTGTTGAGTGTCTACTCCCTGGTGGTCAGTGTGTGTCATAGCAACCAGTCCACTGTTTGTTCAGTCAACGGGTCATAACAGTTGTTTAGGCTTTTATATATATAGATTTATTTATTATTAATTTTAGAGAGAGGAAGGTAGGCAGAAAGAGAGCCATTTATTGTTCCACTTATTTATGCATTCATTGGTTCTTTTAAAAAATATATATTTTTTATTGATTTGAGAGACAAATCACTCAGGATTAAAAGTAAAAAGACATGCAGAGCAAGCAGGGGCAGGGTAAAGATGAGAACTTTACATCAGATTGCTGGAATGAAGGAAGGTAGTATGCCCATCAGTTCACTCATTCAGTAAGCGAGCAGTTTCTGACCACATCCCACATGCTAGCACTGGGCATGCAAAGATAATGTCTTCACTTGGTTATAAATAGCTATAACAGAATCAGTTTTAAGATAGTATAGGGTTTTGCCCTATGCTTACAGAGGAGAGCTCACTGAAGAGATGCCTTTTGAGCTAAATCAGAAAAGCAGAGTAGAAAAAACATCAAGTACCAGGTAGGGGTGAAAAACAGATATTTGTGTTTCTATCAGGGAGAATAGCTCAGGCAAATTCACAAAATCAACTACAACTGTAATAATCTTTGTCCCTTCCCCTCTGAGAGAAGTATCAATATACAGAAGCATCAACTATTCTGGTTTGTCTAGGTACAGTGGTCAGCAAACTGCGGCTCCCAAGCCGAGGTTTGCTGCTCTGTTGACTAATGAGTTTGCCGACCACTGGCATAGGGGCTTAATCACAAGGAACAACAATAGTCTGTAATTATTGGAATCGAGAGTCTATGTCAGTGGTTGGCAAACAAACCTGGATCTGAGTCCTGGCTCTAGCACTCAACTTGTTAACACTGGGCAAGTACATCTAAGCCTGCACTCTGTCATCTGTCAATGGTAATATCTGCTTTATTGGATTGTTTGAGAAGATTAAGTGATGGATAAAATCTCTAAGCACATGTCAAGTACAAAACTGATATTCAATAAATGGTAGCTAATTATCACACCTATTTATAGGATATGAAACATAAGTTGATCCAGCTGATGTGGAATGACTGGAATAAGGAAGTAAGACAAGCAGCTGCCAAAACTCTGGGGCAAATGCATCTTGGGAAAGAGCTGCATGATACAATCAGGTAAATGAAGCAACATGAAGAAACAAACTTTTCTACTCTTAAAAAATGTCCAGAGGCCCTGGGATTTAGCCAGCCAGCCTTTGGGGAGCTGCTCTGTAATGGTACTAGGTGCCATTGCAGGATTTAAAAAAATAAAAGGTTAACAGTCATTATAGATACTAACAATGTGGCTAAGGAAAGAATCATTAATTGAGTGCCTACTAGGTGTTAGGCATTATTTTGGATGATTAAAAGAATTCAAAAGTATGACATGATTCTGATTATACAGGTAAGAAACACAAATACCTAATAAGGTCAAGTTTCATGAAGGACAGCTAAGACTACATAGGCAAAGGAGAGAAGGAAAGACATTTGGGAGCCAAATGTAGAAATGAGCATGGCAGCAAAGAGAACTGTAGCAAGCAAGAGGTGAATGTTTGAAAGTTTCTTTGATTTAGGCATTCAACATAATTAGGTAAAAGGGATTCAAGTAAATAAGAGAGTTGAGTCTCTATCCAGTGAAACTTAACCTAATAGGGGGAAAGGCTGATTAGGAAAGGGTGGAAATGGATAATGGAGAGCCTAAAGAGGTTGGATTTTATTCTGAGGGCTGTGGGGGGAAGGAGCATCAAAAGCTTGAGGAGGGGTCAAAACCGGTTTGGCTCAGTGGTAGAGCATCGGTCTGCGGACTGAGGGGGTCCCAGGTTCGATTCCAGTCAGGGGCATGTACATTGGTTGCGGGCACATCCCCGGTGGGGGTTGTGCAGGAGGCAGCTGGTCGATGTTTCTCTCATCGACGTTTCTAGCTCTCTCCCTTCCACTCTGTAAAAAAATCAATAAATTAAAAAAAAAAAAAAAAGCTTGAGGAGGGGAAATAAAAGCACCTGTACTTTACAGAATCAAGCTGAGTCTAGGAAATTCCCAAGAGCGTGTGGAAGCCCTGTCACTGATTGGTGGACTCAAGCTCATGACTGCCAAGCTTTTCCCAGGCTTCCTAAACTGCTTCTCTGATGACTTCATGGCAGTTAGGCGAGCAGCCTGTTTGGCAGCAGGTGCCCTGCAGATCCGTAACCCAATGGTGAGTCAAGGAAACACAATGCCATCTTCCCTGATCGACCCAAAGAGAGCACTGCCCTGAGCTCCCCTTGCTGTGCAAAGTACACTCACCATTCTGTGGGGACACAGAATGAGAGATCTGAACCGGAAAGGTGAGGGGACATATAGGCCACGTCAATCAGTTAGGACCACAGTTAGCTCCCAGCCAGCCCAGGCATCCTTGAATCTTCTTCTCACCTTATTTATGGGCTTTAAGATCAACTCCAGTGAATGAAGTTGTAATCCCACATTAGGGGAAAACATGATGGAGGTATTCAAAAGAAGCCTGCATCACCATATAGATCTGGGAGCTGAGAAAAACAAAAGACAGATGAGATAATTCAGCTAATATATAATGTATGCAGGGTAATACTTCAGACTCCAGCTCATTTGTCACGAGAGTATGTCATTTTTCAGACAAGAGGGGTCCCTTTCTCTAGTTCAACATTGCCTTTTATCCATCCCAGGTCTTTTTTCTTTTTTTTCTTCTTTCCCTTCCCAGGTTTTTAAATGCCTCCGGAATCTGATACAGAAAGATCCTTACTGGAAAATCAAGGCCTTTGCCCTTCGAGGTATGACAGAGAAAATGGCCCCAGCTCCTCAACCTCAAATCTCTCTCCACATGCTAGAAAAATTATCCCCAGGATTTCCCTAATAAGGGGTGGAGTGTAGGGGAGGAGAAGATCACACCTGCCCAGAAGTTCCTTGCCTGAGAAATTAAAGATTATTTTTTTGCTTTTACATTTTTAGTTAAGGATCCTGAGTCTGGGTCAATGTCAAACTTGTTAAGGCAAAGGGCTAACAGTAGGTGTCCACTTGGAATACAAGGCTGGATACACTTGCTTTCTCTGGAGATTTCAACTACAGGACTCTCTGCAAGTGAGACCACATTCAAGACTGCTGTAGACCTAAAACCCTGCCCTCAACGTTTCCTGGTTTCTTTTTAAGGATCTTCTACGTTGCTTGAGTTTTTGGCAGGTCCCTAGCAGAATCGGCCCTAGGTACCTGTGAAGTTATCGTGCCCCCTTTCTTCACAGATTGGCCAGCTGACAGGCCTGTTAAGGACTAGACTATGAAGTGTCACCAGGTGTACAACGAAAGCTTGCCTCGACTACACTAGTTTTCTGAGTTGTGTGTCCCGAATCTCATCCTTACGTTTACCTATTTATAATAGATTGTGTATTCTCATATCCTAATGGACAAGGATGGGATAGAAACCCCTCCTAGGAATCTTTTGGAGATAATGTCCTGCTCAAACGCATCTCCAAAATTCTAAAGGTGATTTTCATCCAAAAGGGAAGAAATAAACAAAGCGAATACTTGGTGGCTGCCTACACATTTATTAAGATATAGCCAGATTAGTTCAAGTGACAGTGGAAGACGCTGCTGCCCTCTGATCTCTGCAGCTTTGGGACAGATTGGCCAAGTGAGTCCCCAGCTGACAGACCTCCTGCTCTGGGCTGTACACTATGAAAGGTCTGCAGGTGTGCGTCTGGAAGCTTGCCGTAGCATCCTAGCCCTCAACCTTCAAGGGGACCGGGTCAGGAACACCTTCCTAGACGTGCTGCTCCTAGAAAAACATGATGCTGTTGTAAAGTAAGCACTAAACCTCTGGCTCCTTCCCCTACCCCTTGCACTGCCCACCCTTGTTAACAGAACACAAGCCTTGTGGCTGCCCGATGGCTGTAAAAGCATGGGCTCACCTGTGTCATTCACCTACTTATCAAAATGGGTAACTGAAAAAATGATTTTACATGAGATTGAAAGTCAAGCTCATATAGTTCACATACCTATTCTCTATCCTAGGTTGTTTTATTAATTTATTCAACTACTGTACAACAGGCTTTAAAGTAAAAAAGTCTGGGTTTGAATATCAACTCATGCTGCACAAGCTATGTGAGTCCGAGTAAATGACTTAAACTCTCTGAGCCCTTTTTCTTCTTCTATCAAGTGCAGACGATAGTCTATCTTACGGATTTGTGGTGATTAATGTTCACTACCTGTCATAAAGACATTCACTAAATTGTATTTATTAGTACCTTCAAATATATCATCTCAAAAACTACATAACATCCTTAAAAGTTAGACATCATACCACTTGAGGATAAGGCACAGCAAAAGGCACATAATTAGGATTGAAATTTAGGATTCTTGACTGATTCCAAGTCCTATATTTTCCACCCCCATGCTTTCTTAAAAGACAGAAGCAATCTAAGAAGTCCTCTTATTTTGCAGGGCAATTCTGCAGGCAATGAAGATACTCAAGTTAGAAGGTAAAGGATACCAAGAAATGGTTCAGCGGGTCAAGAACAAGGTAGATAAATGCACCTGTGTTTTCAAGGGAAAATTCAGGGTTTGCAAGAATTCTTCAGACTCTTTTGCCCCGAAAGCATGTGGACACACCATTTTCCCCATCACGGAAGCACTTTCTGCAATCCTAGACAGATACCACGTCATTTGAAGACACAAAACATCTGTGCAAAATAAGATTATAAAATCCTCTTAGTATAAAGACAAAACCAAAATCCTATTAGTTCTATCAGAATAGTTCTCAAAATCAGGGTTTGTTGTTGTTTCTAAAATAGTTTCCTTCCTTTCCTCTTTTCTCCTAGCCATCTCCTAAACCAAAGTTTTGTGTGTGTTTTTTGTGGGTTTTTTTGCCGACAGGGACTGGAACTGGCCTCCTAGGTTTTCTTTTTCCTTCTAAACTTTCCTAACCTGGACACTGTCACCAAAAGAACACTCTAGCTGAAGAGATGGTTCTAATTTTTCAAAGCTGTTAGAGGAGTTGAAGAAATAAGAGTGAAATTTTAAAAATATAAAAGTTTCTTTCTTCATATATAATTCACAAAACCAACCTCACACCAAGCAGGCATTTCTTAGCAGTTTGCTTTCATCATGCCCAAAAAGCTAAAGTTAATTTTTCATTAACAAATGTAAAAATGTCCCACCAATATCACAAAAGAACAATGCTCTCAGGCATTTATGTACCACCTAATACTAACAAGAATGAGCAATAATCATCACTAATGCTTTTTGATGATTTGTAACCTAGTTGTTGTTTTTCTTCAATATTGTTTTGATCTAGATTCAAACACTGAACCAAAAGGACTTGCTGACGCAGAAAATATTCAAGATAGAGAAGGACATAAAAAAAGTAAAGGGAGAAGCAAAACATATTTACTTGCAACCCAAAGAAGGGCAAAAACCAATGAAACTCCATACTTTTCTTCAAGAAACTTTTCGTGGTAAGTTTTCCAGAAGTGAGTCTAATGCTTTTAGGATCTGGATGTTTTTATATTTTTTAAAAGATATTTTTATTCACTTCAGAGAGGGAGAAGTAGAGGTAAAAGCATCAATGATGAGAATCATTGATTGGCTACCCCCTGCACACCTCCTATTAGGGATCTAGTCTGCAAACCAGGAATGTGCCCTGAATCAAACTGTGACCTCCTGGTTCACAGGTCGACCACATTCAACCACTGAAGCACTCTAGCTGGGCAGGATCTGGATGTTTTGGGCCTTAGTTGTGTCCTGTAGGATGAGAGCCAGGAAAGGCTACCTACCTCCTTTCCTTATTGGGCTTCTTCTGCATCCTTCTGTTACTTTTTTCCCCTCCCCTTGCACCCCCCCCCCCCCCCTTACACACTTTTATTTACTATTTTATCCCTTTTTTTTTTTTAAGTATTTTATTGATTTTTTTACAGAGAGGAAGGGCGAGGGATAGAGTTCGATGTTTCTATCAGCTGCCTCCTATACAGCCCCTACTGGGGATGTGGCCGCAACCATGTGGCCGTACATGCCCCTGACCGGAATCGAACGTGGGACCTTACAGTCTGCAAGCCGACGCTCTATCCACTGAGCCAAACCGGTCTGTTTTATCCCTTTTAAAAATAAAAGAGGGTGCTCCATTTGAACTGATTTGAAAGTGAGGGGGTAGAGGGGAATGACATTAGAAAAACAAGTACAAAACAAAACAAAAACGAATGTAGAGCACCCCGAAAAAGCTGTTTAGGCTTAACCTTTAATAGTGGTTACCTCTGCAAAGTGGGGTTGGAGAGAGAACTATCATGAATGTACATCTATAGTTTTGCAACTTTAAAAGACTTTATAAGGTTCTCAACTTTGCATCATAACTGGTGATAGGTGTAGCAGCAGCCTCAGGTCACTCAGCCAGCTGCCTACCAGCCACCACCCCAAACCCAGGTCTTCTGGTTCCAAGACCAATGTTCTCTCTGGTACACCAGACTCTTTTCCACCAACATGAGAATATTCACTTGCCAGAAAAAAATGAGAGTGGAAAGAAACTTCAACACCAGCCCTCCCTCAGGGCCAGCTCACTACAAGCTGTTTTACTAAGGCCTATGATATCATAACTAGGATTCAGTGCCAGTCACTGATGCAAACAAGCACTGAGCAAAAACATATTCTTAAGAAGATAATATATCATAATTTTTATAATATGATTGTGCTGTTTGGGGTTCAAGTAGCATGATTAAAATGAATAAATTACCCCCAAAGTTACAGAATTGGACCCCGTCCTACAACTACCAGAGTTACCTTTCACCTAGGGCCTAGGCCATTATCGATTTTCCCCATTTTCCTCCCCGCTCTCCAACATTCCTTCAAACCATGCCACATAATCTAGTCTTAGAAAAGGGAAACATTCTTTGGCACTTTAATAACTTTTAACATTCATACAAACTCACAATAACAAACAGGATACTAACGCCAACCCTCCCCCAACCTGATGAATGAGAACCCAAATTAAGGATGCACACCAATTCCAAATAAAAATTTCTAATGTCTCAAGCAGAGTGACAGCACGTGCAACACAGTACACTGAAGCCTGAGGATGATGATTAAGTTAGTATTCTGAAATGAACAGGGATCGAGGTTACTTCGGTAGAAAGAGCTTTTTTTTTTTCCACCTCCAACTTCTGCTTTTATTTTTGTGCCTAGATGTGGTGGTCCCTACAAAATCATCTGAGTTTCCTGACACTGCAGCAGTCCTAAAGGTAAACACATAAGCACACAATGATGGTCATCAAGGTAAGAACATGAGTGGTCCCCCCTCCCCCCACTCCAGAACAAGGTGGTGGTGGTGGTAGGAAAGAATCATCAATCACCACTGCCTTGTTTACAGCAATCAACAAGAAACTATGATATCATAGTTTGATAACTAGTTCAGGTAAGAGGCATCTTGGTGAGCAGCAACCCCTTATCATATAACATGGTCGCCAAGGAAAGCTGGTCCTCCACACTGTCACAGGGCAGGTCTCCCACTCTCACAAACTCTGGGTAGGAGCGGAGCAGGAGTTCCATGGCATCAGCTTGCTGGGGTAAAATCTCCAAGCACTTGGGCTCTTCCAGATGATAAACGCGGGAGTTTTCCACTGTGTAATACAGAAACAAATGGTCTCCCTCACCCAGCAGCCGAGCTATCCCATCTTGAAGCATGTGCACTTCTGTTTCTGTGGTCAACTGGGCGCCCACGTTTACCGGCTCTCCCGCCTCCCAGCGAATGGGGAGCCCATGAACACTCAGTGCCCTCTCCCTGTCGGTTAACACAGGAGGCAGGGAATCGTGGATGAAGTCTTTGGCTCGCTGGTCAGCCACAGCATCGACTGGAGCAAAGTGTCCCAAACGGGCAACCAAGACCCGCACCTTCTCCATGAAAGCAGTTCTTCGGGGATCCTTAGAATCCGAATGCTGGGCCCCCATGTAATCCATGAAGTCTCGGGGCAGTCCCCTACGGAACTCCACGTTTTCCTCCATTGCAGCCTGCAATGCCAGAGGCAGTACAGCCTCTAGGAAGTCACCCCAGGTATTGCGCTGGTACGTGGACAAGGTGAGGTGGAGGGAGTGCACCCCATCCTGGCATTGGGCTTGGTGAATGAAGCCCCGAGGAAAATAGAGCAGATCTCCAGGCTCCAGCACGGTCTGCAGCACCGGCTCCCCAAGGTCATCCTGGGTGAAGTTGGGGCTGGACGTCAGGGCCAGCTCCTCGGCCGGGACCCGGGGTCGGTAGACGCGCCAGAGCTTCCTTCCTTCCAGCTGCAGCACAAAAGCCTCGATGTCGTCGTAGTGGGGAGCAAAGCCCTGCGAGTTGGGGGGCGTGAGGTACACGTTGGAGCCCGCCATGCTTCCAAACTGCTCCTGGAGCACCGACAGAAACTGCCACACGGTGACGGAGAAAGCCTGCGGGCAGAGGAGGCGCAGGGAGCAGCCGGCCTGGTACAGGGCCCACGCGGCGGCGGGCAGGGCCCGGCCTGGCGGGTTCAGGGTCTCGCGCCGCCCGTGCACGTAGCGCGCGGCGTCCAGGTGCTGCCCGAACTGCACGTCCTCGTGGCGCAGCATGGCGTCGATGTCGGCGGTGGAGAAGAGGCCCTGGTAGTAGGTGTGGTCCTGCCGCCGCACCAGCACGGCCTCCCGCTCCCACAGGCGCCGGTAGAAGTGGTCGGGCGGCATGGGCGCGATGAGCCACTCGAAGAGGCGGGCAGCGCGCCGCCGGCTGCTGGGGATGCGGTTCAGCTCGGCCAGGACGCGCTGCAGCGGGGAGCTCCCGGCCGGCTCCCCGCCGCCGGCGCCGCCCCCCTGCGGCCCGGGCAGCGCGGCCGCCAGGCGCGAGGGCGGCTCCCGCCGGGCCGCATCCGGGGTGGCCGTCGCCCCTCCTGGCGGCGGGTCCCGGGGACCGTCCGCGGTCGATTCCGCCCGCGAGTCCCCCGAGTCTTCGCTGGGCAGCGACTGGGCCCTCAGCGCCGCCATGCGGGACGCGGCGCTTCTCCGGAGCTGCCTTCGGATTTTCCTGGGCCTCAAAGGCAGGACCAGCACCGACCCGCTGAGGGACTGCGGCTGGCGCCGGCGTCTCAGCCGCCCGCGCCTCAGCAAACCTGCGCTGGCCCGGAGCCCGTCCATGGCCGAATCCTCCTCCTCCTCCTCCTCCTCCTCGGAGCCCGGAGCCGGTGAGGAAGGGGCGCGCGGAGCCGCCGCCGCGGTGCACTGTGGGAAGGGGGCGGGGCCCCAGCCCTCTCACGTTGGCCACGCCCGCCGTCCTTCCACTGGCGCTGGCCTTCTTGTTCACTGTATGCTCAGCAGTACCTTAATTTATTTATTTTTTACAATTCTGAAATGCAGTGTTCCCCAATACAGATTCCTGAATCCCAACTAAAAAGTGCTAAACTGGTTTTGGGAGGAAATTCTAATTTAGTACTTCTTAGTTGGGATTCAGGAATCTGTTTTTTTGTTTTTTTTTAATATATTTTATTGATTTTTTTACAGAGAGGAAGAGAGAGGGATAGAGAGTTAGAAACATCGATCAGCTGCCTCCTGTACACCCCTACTGGGGATGTGCCCACAACCAAGATACATGCCCTTGACCGGAATCAAACCTGGGACCCTTCA
The DNA here is from genome assembly GCF_014108245.1 of Pipistrellus kuhlii. Classification (NCBI taxonomy): domain Eukaryota; kingdom Metazoa; phylum Chordata; class Mammalia; order Chiroptera; family Vespertilionidae; genus Pipistrellus; species Pipistrellus kuhlii. The sequence goes on from NW_023425404.1 coordinate 12,843,190, forward strand.
GTCCGCAGGCCGTCGCTCTCTCCACTGAGCCAAACCGGTTTCAGCCAGGAATCTGTATTTTAACAACTGGGTGAAGTTGGGGCTGGACGTCAGGTGATTCTCATCATGAGAGAAGTTTGGGAAACACTGCTGTAATGCATCAACTGTATATTGTACTGTGTGTACCACGCCAAGGAAAATCTCCTTCCTTCTCTATTTATTCCCCTTTATGCTCTTCTAGCTCCCCCTCTTCCCCACTTCCCACCTCTTTTCTCCTCTCTGGTAATCACCATATGGTTGTCAGGATTTCCTTTTTGTTTTTTGGGTGTTTTTGTGTGTGTTTTTGCTTGATTCCACCACCCTTTTCACCCAGGCCCCAACCCCAGCCGGAACCCCCTTCACCAATGACAGCTATCCGTCTGTTCTCTGTCGCGATGAGTCTATTTCTATTTTGTTAGTCTATTTTGTTCATTAGACTCCACATATAAGTGAAATCATGTATTTTTCTCTGACTTGCGTATTTTACTTAGCAAAACAGTAGTTTAATTGAAATGCGTGGCTTCACACTAGAATCGCGGAATCTCTGCCAAATTAACAGGGATTTCATATTTAGAGGGCAATTATTTTAAGTATTTTTGTTTTGTTTGTTTGTTTGTTTTTGTAATCCTCACCGGAGGATATTTTTCCCATTGATTTTTTTTTTATCTATTTTTTTTTTTAGAGAGTGGAGGTAAGGGAGGGAAAGAGAAATACCAACCTAAGAGAGACAAATCCATTGGTTGCCTCCAGGTTTGGTTGGCTCCTGGCTTGATTGCCTTCTGCACACTCCCTGACAGGGGCTGGGGGATTAGCCTGCAAACCAGGTACCTGCCCTTGACCTGGAATCAAAGCCCAGACCCTTTGGTCTGTGGATAGATGCTCAGGGCTAGAAGACTATTTACTTATTTATAATTTTTTAAATTTTTTGTTTTATTGACTTAGAAAGGGAAGAAGAGGAGAGAGAAACATCAAGTGAGACAGACATAGATCAGTTGCCTCTCGTACCTGTTGGAGGATCATACCCATAGCCTATGCATGTGCCCTGACCAGCAATTAACCAGAGACTTTCTGGTGTGTGGGACAATGCTCCTACCAACTGAGCCACTCCGATCAGGGCTAGAGGGCAATTTAAAAATCAAATTGCTAGGGATTTCAGTAGAAAGATGTCTACTTAACTCCTTATTCTTCCTAGTGTCTGCATATTGCATGTCCCAGGAGTCCTCATTTCTGAACAGCATGTTCCAGAGCAGTTTTTCACAGAAAGTGCATAAATCTTGTTTTCAGGAAATGCCCTCAGGCAAACTTTGGGATTTTTGTTTAAACCTTGGGTGGTGGTTCTGGTCCTTACTCTGTAGATCACATGTGTCAAACACAAGGCCCGCGGGCGAAATTCGTCCTGCCAGGCCTTGCAATGTGGCCCGCACCACGCTGTCATCACTGCACTCCGCTGCGTTTCCATCACAATGACAGTTTATGACTGTTCAGTAAACCATTCGGCCCGCGATTTAGGCTGGATTTTAGATTTTGGCCCCTTCTCTGATTGAGTTCGACACCCCTACTGTAGATGATGTGATTGATTGAAGCCCTCTGTCAGTTCCTCCACCCAACTTCTTTGTACTTTCTCCATTACAAATTCTCCCAGTTGTTGCCTTCTCTCTGGAAAAGGAGCTAGGATTTGCATTCTTCTTTTTTTTTCTTTATAAATACATTTTTTTTTAAATTATTGATTTAGAGAGAGAGGAAAAGAGAGGGAAAGAAAGAGAAACATCAATGACAGAAAAATATCTATGGGCTGCCTCCTGCACGCCCCCTACTGGGGAGGGAGCCCCAACCTGGGCCATGCCCTGACAGGGAATCCAAGGGCCATCTCTTGATACATGAAATGAGGCTCAAACAATTGAACCACACTGTCCAGCTCCCTATTTGCATTCTTGTTATATGCCCTTCCCACTTGCTCTCAGATTTTGTTTCATTAGCTACAACTTCTCTCTCCAGAATCTTCAATCTCATCTCTGAATCTTAAATCAACCTTTAAAAAAATTATTTATTGTTTAAAGTATTGCATAAGTCTCCTTTTTCTCCCACTGACCTCTCCCTGGCTGCTTCCACCCAAAGCACAGGCCTTCACCCCCCTACTATCTGAGTCCATTGGTTATGCCCATATACATGCATCCAAGTCCTTTGGTTGATCTTTTACTCCCTCAACCCCTGACTTCACTCATAGGTTGGACAGTTTGTTCTATGCTTCAATGACTCTGGTTCTATTTTTGTTCATCAGTTTATGTTGATCATTATATCCTGCACATGAGTGTCATCATGTGATATTTATCTTTTTCTGACTTGCTTATTTTGCTTAGCGTAATGCTCTCCAGTTCCATCCATGCTGTTGTAAATGGTAAGAATTCCTTCTTTACAGCAGTGTAGTATTCCATTATGTAGATATACTACATTTTTCTAGTCTACTCATCTGCTGATTGTCACTTAGGCTGTTTCCAAATCTTAGCTATTGTGAACTGTACTGCTATGAACATAGGAGTGCATATATCCTTTCTGATTGGTGTTTTTGGTTTCTTGGGATATATTCCTAGAAGTGGGATCACTGGATGAAATGGGAGTTCCATTTTTAATTTTTTGAGGAATGGCCATACTGTTCTCCACAGTCTACATTCCCACCAGCAGTGCACGAGGGTTTTCTCCACATCCTCGCCAGCACTTGTCATTTGTTGATTTGTTGATGATAGCCATTCTGACAGGTATGAGATGGTACCTCACTGTCATTTTGATTTACATCTCTTGGATGAGTAGTGACTTTGAGCATACTTTCATATGTCTCTTGACCTTCTCTATCTCCTCTTTTAAAAAGTGTCTATTTAGGCCCTTTGCCTATTTTTTAAATTAGATTGTTTATCTTCCTTTTGTTAAGTAGTAAATTAAGATACGTAGGAATAAATTTAACCAAGGAGGTAAAGGACCTATACTCAGAAAATTACAGGACGCTGAAAAAAGAGATAAAAGAAGACATAAATAAATGGAGAAATATACTGTGCTCATGGGTTGGTAGAATCAACGTCATTAAAATGTCCATACTACACAAATCAATCTATGGATTCAATGCAATCCCCATTAAAATACCAATGGCATATTTCAAAGACCTAGAACAAACTCTCCAAAAATTTGTCTGGAATAAAAAAAGGCCTTAAATAGCTGCAGCAATCTTATGAAAGAAGAACAAAGTTGAAGGGATCACAATACCAAGCTATATTACAAAACCACTGTTTTCAAAACTGCCTGGTACTGGCACAAGGACATATAGACCAATGAATCCAGAACAGAGAATCCAGAAATCGACCCAAGCCATTATGCTCAATTGATATTTGACAAAGGAGGCAAGAGCATACAATGGAGTCAAACCCAGTCTCTTCAATAAATGGTGCTGGAAAAAATGAAACTAGATCACCAACTTACACCATACATAAAAATAAACTCAATATGGTTAAAGGACTTAAATGTAAAACAGGAAACCATAAAAATCTTAGAAGAAGCTATAGGCAGCAAAGTAGCAGACATTTGTGGTAGCAATATCTTGACCGATACAGCTCCTAGGGAAATGGAAACTAAGGAGAAAATAAACAAATGGGACAACATCAAAATAAAAAGCTTTTGCACAGCAAATGAAATCATCAACAAAACTACAAGAAAGCCCACTACATGGGAGAACATATTTGCCAATGTTATCTCCGATAAGGGTTTAATCTCCAACATTTACAGGGAACTCATACAGCTTAAATCAACCTCTTAAATGTGGATCTCTTGTTTACAGGCACTGTAGTTTAATTGTTAAGAACAACATTGTCACTATCTCCATGTAACTACTGTTGTTTTGTACATAAAGTTTTTCATTTTAATTTTGTTTTAAGATAAATTCCTAGGAATGGAATTTCTGAATCAAAGAGCAAGATAATTTTTGTGATTATTAGTAGGTTTTACTGCATTCCCTCCAAAGTTTACAATCTTGCAAGCAGTTATAAGCAGATAAGACTACATGGCCTCCAGAGCATTTTCTGTAATTCTGATTGATCTTTTTATCTTTTTAAAAAATATTTTTAATTGATTTCAGAGAGCAAGGGAGAGACAGAGAGAGAATCTAACTCTGAGCTAATGCTCAACCACTGAGCCACATCAGCTGGGCTCTGTTTGATCTTTCAATTCTCTTCCTCAGTCACATTTCTATCCAAATACTTGGCAAACCTTTTAGGTTTTATCCCTACCATATGCCACAACCACCCTTTTTATTTCTCACATGGTCAATTGAGGGCCATTTCGCCTCCAGAAGGAACACTTTGCTTGTGGGATTGAGAGGGGGAAGGTAATCTTATAACATCTAGTGCAGCTATTTTCATCCTTTTTCATCACATTGGTAGTAGACTAAGGAGGCAGAAGAAAGCAAAGCGAGGAAATCTCTAGGATTTGATATAAAGCAAAATGGAGAAACACTTCTTTTACATTGATGGGTACAGGATAATTAATAATTAACATTCACAGATCATAGAGATAGTATTTGGGAACAAGAAAATAATTAGGGGTTCTGTGGTGTACTGATCTGGTGCCAGCAGTCTTGCCATCCAGGAGTAGGAAAAGAAAATTACACTGGCCCGGCCAGTGTGCTCAGTGGTTGAGCTTTGACCCATGCACCAAGAGGTCCCTGGTTTGATTCCAGGTCAGAGCACATGACCAGATTGCAGACTCAATCCCCAGCAGGGAGCATGCAGGAGGCAACCAATCCATATTGTTGTTTCTCATCTATGTTTTTTTCTCTCTCTCCTTCCTCCTCCCCCCTCTCAAAAATCAATAAAAACATATTTAACAATAAAATAAAATTACAATGTGTTTTTAAAATATATTTTTATTGATTTCAGAGAGGAAGGGAGAAGAAGAGAAATAGAAACATCAATGATGAGAGAGAATCATTGATTGGCTGCCTTCTGTAAGCCCTGTACCAGGGATCCAGCCTGCAACTGGGGTATTGCCCAGACTAGGAATTAAACCGTGATCTCCTGGTTCATAGATTAATGCTCAATTACTGAGCCACACCAGCTGGATCAATTTTGTTTTTAAATGAAAGAAAATTACTCTGTCCTTTCAAAAGTATGTTATCCTACATGCATAAGAAATATGGATTTAAAAGTGCACTTAGGGTGAAGGTTGATCTTTGCTAAGGAAGCTTTAGGCCTGGAACATGACATGCCCAGTTAGGAATTTATGATCAGAACATCCTGTGTGGTTTCTTTTGGTCACTGAGCTTGTTAGGCCTGCCATGTGCCTCCCATCTAATCCTCTGCTTGTCAAGTTTATGTAGCCCCTTTTTACTCAAAATTACAAGTAGCTTCCAACTAGTCTCTAACTTTAGTCTCTCCCTAGTCAATTTGTAACATAGGTAACTACAATGTCAATTTTCTCAAGTTGTGGCCCCAGTGTGCCATTGCCGTACTCAAAACCTATCTGTGTTCCCCATCCATCAATCCAAGCCCTTCCGCTAGATACCAAAGTCATATGGCGAGACAGCCTCCTCAGCCACAACTCTGCTAAGCAATACTTCCACAAGTTAGACTATTGGCTATTCCTTGCCTATGTTCTCCTCCATACATTTACTCATCCTGTTCCCCTAAGGACTGTCTCCCAGTCCTCTTTTGTCATGACCCTTATTTAAGTCTCTTTCACATTCCATCTTCTCACCAAAGTCTCTCCCATCTCTAATCACAAGAGAACTGTGACCCTTTCACATGAATGTAGCACATTGTGCCTGTCCTGGTATAGAGTGTACTTGTCATATTCTCTCCTAAACTCCCTAGACTGTAAAATCCTTCAAGGAAAGATTTACTTTGCTTTTTGCTCTTACTGCTTTTCACACACTGCTTTTCATACAGCAGGTGCTCAGGAAGTGTTCACTGGGAAGCAGACCACCCAGAATTGAGTCCCTCTCCACTCATTCTCCATGACATTAGCTCCGTCAAGTGACTCTCTCAGGCCTCAGGAACCCCATCTGTAAAATGAGAATAAAAATTGAATCTACTTCTTCTTTTTTTTTTTTTTTTTTTTAACTTGTATTTTAGCCAGTTGATAGATGGGAAGTGCTATTTTAATACAATTTTATTAATTTTTTAAAATATATTTTATTGATTTTTTTTATAGAGAGGAGGAGAGAGGGGATAGAGAGCTAGAAACGTCGATGAGAGAGAAACATTGACCAGCTGCCTCTTGCACACCCCCTACCGGGGATGTGCCCGCAACCAATGACATGCCCTTGACCGGAATCGAACCCGGGACCTTTCAGTCTGCAGACTAATGCTCTACCACTGAGCCAAACCGGTTTCGGCCAATTTTATTAATTTTTTTAACCTACTTTTTTTTATAGGGTTATTGTAAAGATAAAATAATGCATGTAAGGCACTTAGCACAAAGTCTGGTTTAAAACCAAATGCTTAAAAATGGTAGCTATCATAATAATTTGTTATTATGGCACAAAACCCCATATTACCTATATATGATGGCTGGTGTCACTAGCCTACTTCAGAGGATTCAGGAGTTGGGAAGGCAGAGAAGTTCCTGAATTGGGCAGGATGACAGAGTGCGATAGGGAGGTGAGATTATTTTTGCATATGCCCCGTGGAAGTTGAGTCAGTGGGGACGATATCAGACAAAACCACTGTGTGAGGCATTGCTCTGTTGGAAGTTACCTGGCCGAGAGCCAGAGTAGGGGCTGATACCAACTGCTCTCCCACGTCCTGTGGCCTGGTCTAGGGCTGCAGGGCCTGAAGGAAGGGACAGCGGAGGGGCCGTGTGTGCTGATGAGGCTCTGACATCAGATCCCTCCGGGAAATGCTGAAGAGGGCAAGTCGCATTTGTCAATCGGAGCTTTAACTGCCTTTTTAAAGAGATTGGTCTTCAATATACAATGGACGCATTCTGCAGTGAATGAGGGGGATGAGCTGTGCTTATTTGCTCTCAAAGCGAGGGACAGTCTGCTCTGCTAGAGGAAGGCTGTAAGTTTGTCTTTTCCGCATCCTGTACACATATCTCTTCCTCCTAGCCTTTCCTGTGACCTCATCCTTTAAGTTCTTCAGCATTTTGTGACTTCCTGGAAGAATGTTGTCGCTGCCTGGTCTCTTGGTTTCCGTAGTGACTGGGAGGTACCTTTTGGATCCTGACTTATCTTTAATTCCATCACTTTTCCTGTGGCTCTACTTAGTTCTCACTACAAAAGCAGCTATTAATAACCATTTTTAGAAATATAATTTAAGGACATGGAATAATGTTCCTAATATATCATGAGTGGGGGGTTGGGGGGACAGACAAAATAAGTATTATAGTAGGATCCCAGTTGGGGTACTTTGTGTGTCGATTTGTATGTATATATATCTATTCATTCATATTACTGGGGAAAAAATTAGGAGTCTTTACATTGCAATATTCAACCATGTTTATCTTTAGATGGTGGGATTCCAGGTAATTTTTATTTTCTTCTTTGTTTTTATGTTATGAACTTTCTACATTGAACATGTGTCACTTGTGCCATTAAAAATAGAGTTTTTTTTTTAAAACTACTCTTTCCCTAATGCATCTTATTTTTTCCAATCTCTAATCATTGCTTGCCTAGCTCTTCTGTTTTTAAAAAATATATATATTTTATTGATTTTTTTACAGAGAGGAAGGGAGAGAGAGAGAGAGCTAGAAAGTCGATGAGAGAGAAACATCGACCAGCTGCCTCCTGCACACCCCACACCAGGAATGTGCCCGCAACCAAGGTACATGCCCTTGACCGGACTCGAACCTGGGATCCTTCAGTCCACAGGTAGACGCTCTATCCACTGAGCCAAATCAGTTTTGGCTCTGTTTTTTTTGTTGTTTGTTTGTTTGTTTTATCAATATAATTCCCTTTTTAAAAAAAAATCAAAGGAACTTGTTAAGATTACCACGAATCTTCTTATTATGTCTATGGTTTTTCATTTTCCAGAATGTCACGTAATTAAAATCATACATTATGTGTAGCCTTTTCAGGCTGGTTCTGTCACTTAGCAACCAGTATGCATTTAAAGAGTATAATAAAAATAATTGATAAATACAGGAATACATTGTGAAAGTCAAAATTAAAATAAAATGGTCCATTACAATTGATTTATTCATTTTTGAAAGCAATGAAAAACAAGATAATAAATAATGGTTTGGCTCTTATTATTAATAATACAACATAATAGGATGTGTAGCTGAATTATGTTATTTGTGAAATAAGAAATAAGAAATAAGAACCACCATCTTTCAGTAACTTGCCAAAATGACTAACCCAAAGGGGGAGAGGAGAGGCACCCGCTCCAGGTTCGCTGGGCCTTTCAGAAAACACGGAGCTGTTCCTCTGGCCTCACACGTGAATCTATCAATACAAGGAAGGTGATACTGCAGACATCAAAGGAATGGGCACTGTTCAAAAAGGAATGCCCTACAGATGTCACCATGGCCAGCTAGAGGAGTCTACAGTTACCCAGCCTGCGGTGGGCATTGTTGTAAACAAACAAGGGCAAGAATCTTGCCCTGAGGATTAATGTACACCTTGAGCATATAAAGCACTCAAAGAGTTAAGATAGCTTCCTGAAACGTGTGAAGGACAATGATCAGAAAAAGAAGGAAGCCAAAGTGAAAGGTTCTGGGTTCAGCTGAAGCGCCAGCCTGCTCCATCCAGAAAAGCACTTTGTCAGAAGCAGTGGAAAGGAGCCTGAGCTGCTGGGATCTATATCCCTTATGAATCCATGGCATGACAAGTGCAAATAAATAAATAAATAAATAAATAAATAAATAACCTTTGTACTGTTTAAGAGGCATGGCATTCTTCCTGCAAATGTGTGAGTGGGCATATATCAAAATCTGGGCCCTAGCTATTTTGGCTCAGTGGATAGAGCATCGGCCTGTGAACTGAAAGGTCCTGGGTTCTATTCCGGTCAAGGGCACATGCCTGGGTTGTGGGCTCGATCCCAGTAGGGGGCATGCAGGAGGCAGCTGATCAATGATTCTCTCTCATCATTGATGTTTCTATCTCCCTCTCCCTTCCTTCCTAAAATAAATAAAAATATATGTGTATTTTTTAAAAATCTGGTATTAGTCTTTTGAGATTAGTTAAAGAATAATCAAGTATAAAATCACAAATAATCCCATTAAATCTTTAGGTGTCATATTAAAAATTTTTCCTATTTATTTAACAAAAAAGGAAGATACAGCCCTAGCTGGTTTGGCTCAGTGGATAGAGCATCAGCCTGTGAACTGAAGGGTCCCGGGTTCGATTCCAGACAAGGGCACATGCCCAGGTTTCAGGCTCAATCTCCAATGTGGGACATGCAGGAGGCAGCCAATCCATGATTCTCTCTCATCATTGATGTTTCTCTCTCTCTCTCACTCTCTCTCTCTCTCTCTCTCTCTCCCCCTCTCTCCCTCTCTCTCTCACTCTCTCTCTCACTCTCTCTCTCTCTCCTTCTCTCTCTCTCTCTCTCTCTCTCTCTCTCTCTCTCTCTCTCTCTCTCTCAGTCTCCCTTTCTCCCTCTCTCTCTCTCTCCCTTCCTCTCTGAAATCAATAAAAAATACTTAAAAAAAAGGAAGATACATATACACAAAGACAAATTCACCTATAAGTACCACTATAGGTTTATTTCCTACAAGTGCACAATCTAATATATTCCGTTTTGCTTGATTCCTAATTAAAACAAAACAAAACGAAACAAACAAACAAAAAACACAGATGGTGCATTTATAAGGCTGCATTATTAGGAAAAAACTTTTTTGATAAGGCATCAAGTGAAAACAATCCTTTTATAATTTCATACATTTTATCATTAGAAGAATTTTCTATAAACTAGCTCTGGCCCTTTACACTTCAAACCTTGTTTTTCCTCCATTACCAACATGCTTCAGTGTTGGGCACCATAGGACATATTCTTATCGACCTAGGGTCCTGTGCCTTCATGTCACATCACCAGTTTTGTGGGCACTGTGGGCAGTAGTAGATTTTCTGTGAGGCAAACTTATGTCAGGATGACTGGCAAAAAGCTAACCAGTGACACACTGGAACAGTCAGGAGGACTCCTGCCCCGGGGCCTCATAGAGTAAGGAGTCTATGGGGCCACACCCTACCTCATAGACTACACACACTGGGTACCAGGATTCTGGAATTCCCTGCCCATTTTTAGGGCTGTGTGGACTCGTATCTTCCCAAGGGTAGTCAGCATGGCAAGTGTGTGTACCGTTAGATTCAAGGCAGGGCCAACAGTGGTTTGCTGTTTGTGAACATAACTTGGACATGCAGTCCGAAGTTTTTACATGTGCATGTGTGAGGTCCTCATACGTGAAATGGAGCTGAGGACAGAAAGAAATGGGTGGACTGCAAGGCAGCTTTCCTGCACTGCTAAGTTTTGATAAGGAACTCCAAAGCATCTAAACATTTCAAATGCAGGCCTGCTCTCCTGTCAAGGTAGGTGATAGAACCTACTTTTTACTCAGCAGTTTGTTAGCTTGACTTATAGCATTTAACTATTTAGACATATGGTAAATGGGCTTCTGTTTGTACTTTTGTCCTAACCTGAGAATTCATTTAGCAATGAGGATATCCTCTTATTATTCCATGGGGTAATGCAGAAATCTGATGGATATCAGAACTATTTAGGTTCCTGGGGATACTTTAATCTAGCTTTAACCTAGGCACAATCTCAACCCTGGCCATCGCTACATTGGTTTATAGGGTTGAAATAGAGCAGGGCTGGGTCCCCAGGGGCTATTCACCCTGAGTGAATCCACCTCCTCAACACATCCCTGGAATAAGACTTTTTAGTCATAGCTACAAGAGTATCTCAAAGTTGCTGCTATATCTGCATAATAATAAAGACAGAGAAAACAGAGGCTAATAACCTCAAAGATCGCCACACAGATATATACTCAAGCCTTCTTGTGAGGACAATTCACATGTGTTCTCCCCATGAGGTTCCTGACTGGGTCAAAGGAGGCAGGTCTTAAACACATAGATTTTATTTTCATATTTATTATAGTAGTTTTTAGAGCTATTTTGATAATCCATGGCTGAAGAGGCATTCTCTTTGGGTCTACATTCATATGAGACCACATGTTTTGCATATGCACTCATGTGTTAATATTTCCCTGCAGACTGTGAAATCTCGCATACCAAATCCCTGGTTACGGAGTCCAGCCGTCGGCCTAAACACAAGAAGGAAAAAGCTCTCACCTCTTGCCAAAGATCTGCGCACCACCTGGGAAAAAAGGATTGCAATGGGACCATTTGGATCTTCCAGCTCAGATTTCTAGCTGAGACAAGGTTTTTCCAGGGTCATAACCCTCTTCCTTTGGAAGGAAAGGTGATTATTCCTAGGATGGCCCCTTCTCTTGCTCCAAGACACAGGTAGCAGTGAACCCAGTCATATTCTTTCATTGATGTTGTGTAATCTGTCATTATGCTTATAAAAAATACCTATTTAATAGTAGACTTTTTTTTTATTAAACACTAGAGGTCCAGTACATGAAATTCATGCACAGGTAGGGGCCCTAGGCCTGGCCAGCGATCAGGACTAATAGGGGCCTTCCAGCTCCTGGCCAGGGCCTTCTTTCATTCCGTGCCACCCCCTGGTGGTCAGTGCATCATAGTGAGTGATCAAACTCTCAGTCTTTTGGTCCAACTCCTGAGGGGACACTTTGCATAAAGCTATTTATTTATTTATTTATTTATTTATTTATTTATGTTTTTGATATATTTCTTTATTGATTTCAGAGAGAAAGGGAGAAGGAGAGAGAAATAGAAACATCAATGATGAGAGAAAATCATTGATATACTGCCTCCTGCATGCCCCCTACTGGGGATCGAGCCCACAACCCAGGCATGTGCCCTTGGCTGGAATCGAACCTAGGACCCTTTAGTCCGCAGACTGATGCTTTATCCACTGAGCCAAGCCAGCTTGGGCTAGCCTTTTATATAGAGAGATAGAGCATATTTTTCCATATCCTAGAAAAGTCATATTGAATATAGGTTAGAACTTCAAGTTTTACTAGAGTAGCTATATAAAGAGCTTTCTGAAACCCAAACTATAATCCTATCTTTTTTCTAGGAAAGAAATAGGTGATTTTTAAAATTTAATTTAATTTTTTCCCCACATGTCTAGTCTTATTCTGGAGCAGGTTCTTTAAATGTAGCTCATGGGGAATGAGGAAGCCATGTCATTTGATTATCACAAGCACTGGACAAGCCAGCACAGTCATTTCCCACTCTGCTGTGTGGGTGGATGTGGATACTTTTAGATCCTTGCAAAGCATTGCTGCAGTTTCACAAGGACAATTAGCAATTCTCATGAGCCTCAATGTACTGAATGCTTAAGTGATTTAAGCATCATGAAAAGTTGGAAACTATGTCTGTGTCGTAAAATGGGACTCTATAAGTCTTACAGTGTAAGAGCACATGATATTCCAAAAATTGCCACAGAAGAGGAAAGTCCCAAAATTCAAAGTAGTGTGAATCCAGCTTTCTTTCCTAAATATTGATTGTTGTTTACATCCTATAAAGTAGGGGTGTCGAACTCAATCAGAGAAGGGGCCAAAATCTAAAATCCAGCCTAAATCGCGGGCCGAATGGTTTACTGAACAGTCATAAACTGTCATTGTGATGGAAACGCAGTGGAGTGCAGTGATGACAGCGCGGTGTGGGCCACATTGCAAGGCCTGGCGGGACGGATTTGGCCCACGGGCCTTGTGTTTGACACATGTGCTATAAAGCTTTGGGGCATCCAATGATTAAAATAAGGCAATATGAATTTTTCCCTTTCTCTTCCCCTAATCACATCCTTTCTTTCAGTAGCACTGTTAACATCAAAAGTATGAAAAGCAATATTCTGAACTCCTACTATCTATGGAACATGCGAGACCGGTTTGGCTCAGTGGATAGAGCATCAGCCTGCGGACTGAAGGGTCCCAGGTTCGATTCCAGTCAAGGGCATGTACCTTGGTTGCAGGCACATCCCCAGTGGGGGGGTGTGCAAGAGGCAACTGATTGATGATTCTCTCTCACCAATGTTTCTAGCTATCTATCCCTCTCCCTTACTCTCTGTGAAAAATCAATAAAATATTAAAAAACAACAACCAACTATGGAACATGATTGGGAAAGTGCTGGAAGCTAAGACCAGCAGGTCATAATTATGCAAGAAGTCCTTCAGAAGGCTGATGGACCTTGGGCTTTTAGCTTGTAGGGCTTTTCAGACCAAGGGCTAGAGGCTATGCCTTGATTGTTCTGTCGAGACAATGGTGGCCAAAGGCAGTTCCCCTGACCTGATAACCTTTTACTGTTTACCAAACTTTACCTTTGATATGTCTGTTTGCTTTGCTAAAGAGAAAAAGTATGTTCTAGGAAATAAAAGCAAAAGGGACAGAAAATTCTGGGAGCTTCTCCACTAAAGGAAGTGATCTGCCTGGCTTTTCCCCATGCCTTTCAATTTCAAATATAGTTCCTGTCTAGTCTCTTCATTTATGTTGCAGCCCCTTCTCCATATTCCTGAACCCTTGCTGCGAAACACTGTGGCAGGAAAGAACATTGTGGGATATCAGTTAATTATATAACAGAAAACCTTCCCTTTTTCTGGCTCATGTAATCCATATATATATTTTTAATCATTTCAGTTTTTTAAAATATATTTTATTAATTTTTTACAGAGAGGAAGGGAAAGGGAGAGAGAAACATTGATATAATCAGCTGCCTCCTGCACACCCGCTACTGGGGATGTGCCCTTGACCAGAATTGAACCTGGGACCCTTGAGTCTGCAGGCCTACGCTCTATCCACTGAGCCAAACAGATTAGGCCTGTAACCCATATTTTTATTTATTAGTTTATACCTCCCACCCAAGTGAAATAGTAATCTCAAAAGCACTATCACATATTTCAAAGTTATTCCCACATCTATCAAACCTGAGTCTTCTGGGATCTGGCTACCACAAGTCCTTTGAGACAATAAGTAATTCTGTATGAGTACTTTCTCGGCCCCTCTGTCTTTGACTTTGTCATTTCAATGTGAATGGACTTTATTGTCCACTCTGCATTGCTGACAAGAACAAGTAAGCAGAACTGAACCCTCCAGTCAGTCAGCAAGGCCAAACAGATGGTCTTTTAGGATGTCAGCACTGTGAGAAAAATAGCAGGCACAGAAGAAATAGCCCTTGTCTTTGAGGAGTTTACAAGAGGTTTTCTAAGACACACATATAAGAACCTTTCAAAGACAATATGCTCCATCTAGTAGGAATTGTGTGGCTCACAGAAGATGTGCTGTGGGAGTCCCTGTGAAGGGGGCGTTTGAGTACTGGCGTAGAGGTGGAGGCACAGAACTTGCTTGGATCTCAGAGATTGCACAAGGCTTAGGTAGGCAGAGAGGAGAAGCAAAGACCTTCCAGGTGAGGGGAAGGACAGGAGAAAAAGGCTGGAGGAAAGAATGAGCGTGGCAGAGGTCCATGACACTTTCCCTTTCTCTCCAGTTTCCAAATTGGATCAGTTGTGACTTAGCAATGGAGAAGCTGGACATCCATTATCCTTACCTAATCCATTCATGTTAACAAAATCTGATAATGACAAAATACCCCAGGAGGTCCACAATCCTTTATAAAAGGCCTTGCCTGTCTTTCCTGACTAAAGCATTTGTAGGAAATTCTCTTCTCACAAAGAATGTCTCAGTTGTCTCCTCTTTATTTCTCCTCTTTTCATCTTTCTTTCTTCTGCCACAGATATCCATCAACTTCACTGTAAGCTTCTGTTTGGCCCAGCATGTGGGAGAAACACCGTACTGACCTCTTGGTCAAGACTTAAAGTACATTTTCATTTTCAGCTGGGATTCATGTCTTTACTGGTTGACATACTTCATCTGAGTTAGCATCATTAGTGAACCACTACATCAACAGAATTCTTTCTGACCAGACTAACAACTAAGTGGTGGGGTGTGGGTCAGAAGAAAAGCATCTGTGTTAGAATTTATTCTCTCCCCTATCACAACCTCCTCTTGGTCCTCACTAATAATCCTCTCAACTACCCCACCATTTTTAAAACATTTTATTTTTTAACTAGAGGCCTGGTGCACAAAAATTTGTGCACTTGGGGGGAGCGGTCTCTCAGCCTGGCCTGCACCCTCTTGTAGTCTGGGACCCCTTGGGGGATGTCTGACTGATGGCTTAGGCCCACTCCCCAGGTGATTGGGCCTAAGCTGGCAGTCAGACATCCCTCTGGCAGCCCGGAAGCCCTTGGGGAATGTCTGACTAATGGCTTAGGCCTGCTCCCCATTAGTTGGACATCCTTAGTGCTGCTGTGGAGGAGGGAGAGGCTCCCACCACCGCCGCTGTGCTGCCAGCCAGAAGCTAGCTTCTGGCTGAGCAGTGCTCCCCCTTTGAGCACCAGGGCACAGCTCCTGCATTGAGCGTATGCCCCCTGGTGGTCAGTGCACATCATAGCAACTGGTTGTTCCCTGTCGTTCCACTGACTTTTAGGAGTTTGTTGTCTAGTTGGATAAAATGGGCTTGTTCACTGGAGGCAGCATCAGAGCCTCTCAGAAGTCAAGGCTGAGCTAGACACTGCCTTTTTTGAGACTCCAACTATTTTTTTTTTAATGAAGTGCCCAGCTGAATTTTTATAAATGATGGTCGTTTTTTTTTTATGTATACACTTAACATTGCTTTTAACACAAAAAAATTGACTAATTTTTGAAATGATGTAAAAAAAATCTAAATTGATATCATAGCAGCATTATTCATAATAGCCAGGAAGTGGAAGCAACCCAAATTTTCATCAACTGATGGATGGATAGATAAAATTTGGTATATCCATCCAATGAAATACTTTTTGTCAATAAGAAATGAAATACTGCCAAAACCGGTTTGGCTCAGTGGATAGAGCATCGGTCTGTGGACTGAAAGGTCCGGGTTCGATTCCAGTCAAGGGCATGTACCTTGGTTGCGGGCACATCCCCGGTAGGGGTTGTGCAGGAGGCAGCTGGTCGATGTTTCTCTCTCATTGATGTTTCTAGCTCTCTATCTCTCTCCCTTCCTCTCTGTAAAAAATCAATAAAATATATTTTTTTTAAAAAAGAAAGAAAGAAAAGAAAGAAAAGAAAGGAAAAGAAAAGAAAAGAAAAAAGAAAAGAAAAGAAAAGAAATGAAGTACTGCTGAAACCGGTTTGGCTCAGTGGGTAGTGTGTCAACCTGTGGACTGAAGGGTCCCAAGTTTGATTCTGGTCAAGGGCATGTACCTTGGTTGTGGACACATCCTCAGTGAGGGGTATGCAGGAAGCAGCTGATTGATGTTTCTCTCTCATTAATGTTTCTAACTCTCTGTCCCTCTTCCTTCATCTCTGTAAAAAAATCAATAAAATACATTTTTTAAAAAAGAAATGAAGTACTGACACATGCTACAACACGGTTGAACCTGGACAACATTATGCTAAGTGAAGAAAGCCAGTTACAAAAGACTACATTATGTATGATTTCATTTATATAAAATGTCCAGAATAGACAAAATTATAGAGACAGAAAGTAGATTAGTGGTTGCTTGGGGCTGGAAGGACTGGAGAGAAGGAGAATAGGAATTGACTGGTAATGAGGTTTCTTAGGGGGAATAAATATGTTCTAAAATTAGATGGTGGTGGTGGTGGTACAACCCTGTGGATGTACAAAACACCCTGCATTTTACATATTAAATGGGTGAATTGTATAGTATGTTAACTATATCTCAGTAAATCTGATTTTTATTTATTTATTTTTATTTATTTATTTATTTATTTATTTAAATAATTGACATTTTATTTTGGCATTAGTTATTGCTTTTAAAAAAATATATATTTTATTGATTTTTACAGAGAGGAAGGGAAAGAGATAGAGAGCTAGAAACATCGATGAGAGAGAAACATCGACCAGCTGCCTCTTGCACACCCCCTACTGGGGATGTGCCTGCAACTTATGTACATGCCCCTGACCGGAATCGAACCCGGGACCTTTTAGTCCACAGACCGACGCTCTACCACTGAGCCAAACCGGTTTCGGCAGAAAATCTGATTTTTAAAAGTCTACATTGAAAGCCTTTCATGACTATGTGTAGGGCACGAGGCAGTGTGGTGTGTGTGGTGGACAGAACACGGGTTTGGAAGTCAAATACACCTAAATCCAAATATTCTGTTACTTATCAATTGTGTGACCATACTTAAATTACTTAAATTCTCAGATTTCTTTTATTCACTGTAAAATGAAGAAAATAATTCCTACTTCATATGATTGTTTTTGAATAACATTATTGAATAGTAATTAACACAGGCACTATTCTAGGCTCCACGGGTACAGGAAGGACTAGGTCAGCCAAGAATCTCTACACTATAGCTCATTAAAAAAAAAAAATGCAGATCTTTAAAAATCTCTCCAATGTTAAATATTGGAGATTAATTTTAAAATAACAAAACCCTGTAAGCCAACACTGTGTGTGGCCCAAACTTGGACTGGCAGTTTGTGACTCCCTGATGTAGGTTTTCCAGATGGTGAATTTCTAGCATATTGCCCGCTTGGCTGAACCTTGGCCCCCTCAGCCTGCTCTCATTTGCTGCTCAGCACTAATTGAATCATTCCTCATAAAATTCAGGGAAATCATCATAGCAAGTAATTAAGCCAAGCAGAGGTCTGGATCCCATCCCTCTCCATAAGATGCTGCAGCCTTCCTCACTGACCCCGTGAGGCCCCATTCACTTCCCATGTCCGGGCTGAGCTGGAAGTTTGTACAGGATGGGTTTGGAAGAGATTTGTGCTTCTCACGCCTTTCAAGATCACCTGTCCTCTGAGGACCTCTGTGGGAGGCCACTTCAGGGCACAGTCTCAGATGTTAGAATTTAAACACATTCATTTTCCTTTACTGGCTCATACCTATCACCTCAACCGGTTTTGGCAAAAAACGTAAGTGTGCAGGAGCAGTGTAGGCAGCTCTTTTCTGGAACTCCATAATGGATGATTCACTTAATCTGTTTTAATTCCCTCACATATCCATGATTTCAGAAAAGGAAAACAAGTTTTAAATTTATCATATAGCCGGGACCGGTTTGGCTCAGTGGATAGAGCGTCGGCCTGCGGACTGAAAGATCCCGGGTTCGATTCCGGTCAAGGGCATGTACCCTGGTTGCGGGCACATCCCCAGTGGGGGGTGTGCAAGAGGCAGCTGGTCAATGTTTCTCTCTCATCGACGTTTCTAACTCTCTGTCCCTCTCAATTCCTATCTGTGTAAAATCAATAAAATATATTTTAAATTTTTTTTATCATATATATATACATATATAATTGATTTCAGAGATGGAGGAAGAGGGAGAAAGAGATAGAAACATCGATGATGAGAGAATCATTGATCAGCTGCCTCCTGCACAGCACCCACTGGGGATTGAGCCCACAACCCTGGCATGTGCCTGGCCCGTGAATCAAACCAGAGACCTCCTGGTTCATAGGCCGACTCTCAACCACTGAGCCACACCAGCTGGGGCTAAATCTATCTTGTAGTTATTCAGTTCTGAGTCAAAGAACTTCATATTGCTCACTGACCCATGGACAGAGCAGTAGAGGTTAAAGCTCTGAGAAGAGGGTGTCTAGAGAGGGTTCATTGGACCATTCTATCCCATCAGCAGCAGACTCCTTTGAAGTGCTTCATCCCATAGAGTCCTGGAGTCCCCTCCAGCCTCTGGGTCTGTCTCCCACAGTGAAGCACACCAGAACTCCGAAAGCCTCTGTGCATGCACTGTGATGTAGTAGAAAGATGGTAAACTCAAGTCCAGATTGCCTTCTGCTGCGAATAACTAAGTAACTCTACACATTACTTTATCAGTTTGAGTCTTATGTTCATCATTTGTAACATGAGAAGAAAAATAATTGTCTTATGGGTCAACTGCAGTGGTTCTTAACCTGGCTGCATATTAAACTTGTTTTCTTAAAAATGTTGCAGCCTGTGCCACACCTTTTGCAAATTAAGTCAGAATCTCTGAGGGTGAAATACAGACATCAGTTGATTTTAGAAGCTTCAGACATCATTCTAATATGCAGTCGGGATTGAAAACAACTGTTACTTGTGTAAAATAGGTACTCTTTTTAAATTTTTTATTTTATTTTTCCCATCACCATTTATTTTCCCGATACCCACTTCCACCTTCATCCCCCGCAATGACCACACTGTTGTCCATGTCCATGAGTTCTTTCTCTCTCTCTCTCTTTTTTTTTTTTTTACATTTTTGCTAAATCCCTCCTCCCACCGCCCTCCACTCTCCACACACATACACCAGAGCTGTCTGCCTGCTCTCTATTTATGAGTCTGTCTCTATTTTGCTTGTTAGATCAGTTTTTGTTTTCATTAAATTCCACATATGAGAGGGACCACATGGTACTTACCTTTCTCTTACTGGCTTATTTCATTTATCATAAATAGATACTCTTTAGTTCTTAGTTATTCCCCAATTTGTTTCAAATCAGCAATAGACCCAACGTTAGGTACATGTTCTAAGATTGCACCACTAGGTGTCAGTTTTACCATACAGTTTGGTTTTTAGGAGCTTCTGGTTCCCGGGTTCTCAGGCTAACAACTCTGTACTATCACCACAACCGTTACCCCAGCCACAGTCCTAATGCCTCTTAAAACATGTGATTTCTGATCCTATATAAATGAGGCAAGGTGGTTGGTTACTCTCCCAGTTATGAGGAAACAGAGGGTCAGAAAGATTCTGTACTTTGTACAGGATACACAGGAAGCGGTGGAACTGAGATTCAAGCTGCATTCATTCATTCAAAAAAGCCACACACATACTATGCACGACGTACTGTATCTGGTATTAGGTATCCAAAGGTGAATAAGGTATAGTTCTCATCCTCTGGAAGTTCATTTTTATCCTTCTCTTTATACATCCATTGGAAAAGAGAAGGTGGGCATCTCTCCTTGTACAGTGGTTCATGGACTCAGGTCAGCTATGTCCTCCGAAGAACCGGTCAAACACTGTGTTCCTAAGAGGGTAGAAGAATCACCCGTAGATAGGGTTTCTTGGGAGGGTTGTTCCACTATACCAGATACTATAATAAAATTTAAAAATGTTAGGAGCCTAACTGAGTCATCCCGAGGTGGGAAGGCCTCACAGATCTCAGAGAAGGTTCTCAATGAGCCAGGGGTCAGAGGATTATGTTACGACTAGAGGTGGTCGGTGGATCCAGAGTCTAGTGGCTTCTCTGGAGTTTGTTCCATGTCACAGGATACCAGCTATGCCTGTTTCTGAGTTGTCGTCCACTAACCAAACAGTTTGACAATTAGGACCAAAGGGATTAGTGGGCTGCATCAAACCTATAGTCTCTTACCTTGGAGAAAAACATATTCAAGTAGTGGCTCTTCTACCTGGTTATGAATCAGAATCACTTGAGGGAGCGAGTTAAGCGGAACTCCTCAAACTAGGAGAGGGACCTGGGATCCTGATGTGGGACCAGGGTTGAAAAATGGCCAGTTCATTCATGTATGGCCCGGCAACTCACAAATTTGCTCTGATCTTTTCTGTATTCTTATTATATTGCCTCCCTGGATAAGAGTTCCATACATTCATTAACTGCACTTTGAAGTAGTTTCGCTTTTAATATCAGCCCTAAGCTTATCTCTACTGGAAGTTCCTAAATGACATTTAAGACCCAGGATTTGGAGATTTGAGAGAATAGCCCATGCTGATCATAGCCACGATCTTTGTGATACTAGAGTTAGCTCAGCTCTCTCCCTAGCATGCCTAGATGTCACGTGTCCATTCTTAAGATTTTTCTTGGTTTACAAGCAGCTCTGGCTTTATCAAGTGATTCATTCTGCCTCAGCTAGACAACCTTTGCCCAGTTTGTGCAACAGCAAAAAATATAATATCATTTCTGTGAGGATTATGCCATGGATGGCTGTTACTTAGATTATTCAGGACAGGTAACCATTTGTTGTGAACTTAGGTTAAAGTCCTGTTATGAGTCTAGTCAGCCTACTAGCCTTGAAGAGACCAGGAAAGGAAATATACTGTCATTTAAGTGCTCAATGACTAACATATCCATGGGGGGTCTGCAGAACAGAAACCAGAGGTGGGAGTGGGACAGGTGTGTTTACAGTACAGGTTACAAGGGAGTGAATAGAGAAGGAGAATACCAGGGTCACATATCTGCCAAATGAAAAGGCAAGGGGTCTGTCTGGTCTAACCATTTCCTTAAAAAAGAAAGAAAAAAAAAAAAAGGTTAAGTGGTTAGAGATGGATATTCACAGTTGAGGTAATCATTTTGGAATCTCCAAGTGTCCCTTGATGACTCAAAGTTTCTAAGGAGCCTTACGCACACGTAAAAAGAAAGAGCAGAAAGCGGGCTTGGGAAAGAGACCCAGAGGGAAGGGTGTTATCAGATCACAGCCTGTACATCCTTCTAGGCAACTCTTACTTGGCCAGGATCCAGGATCTGCCTGCACAGGAAAATTGTTGGAGCTTGGTTGGAAATTTCTACCAACCACTGATGGTATTTCTGGTTGTCTTCCTTTTGGACCTCAACAATGACTCTGTTCTCCACTGAGGTTAGTAGAAAACAAATCTCCAGGGACTGATCCACCCAAGATGAAAATACTGTGGCTTCTGATTTCAGTGATGCTCTGGCTCTGATATGATCAGCCCTCAGAATAATAATAGCTCTTCCTGGAATTCTTCTCATCTAGAGATTTCAAAGCCTCTCACAAATATGTACCCATCCCATAGGTAGCAGATGAAGCAACATCTCTGACATCCATTTTTTGCTTGGGGTCCTCCCATAAATGGATGACTACGATGGAAATAGAGTATGAATCTCATGCTTCAAGGCCTCACCTTCAACACCCACTCCTTTTCGCTACCAAATATTAAGCCGTTTGCAGGCTCCCACAGGGCACAGTTCTTTGTAGTGCAGGGACCTGTGTATCAGATCTGCCTGCTTCTTTGCTGTCATCACCTCCCACTGACTGCATTTCTGGTTCCCTGATGTCCTGGCAACTGGGCTGTGTCCTGGCTGTCTGGGATGTGAGAATTGAAGAATCTCCAGAGATTCTTTGTCTTGCCAGCCTTCAACCTCCCCCCACAATCTCAGGGCTGTATCCTCTGACATTCTTTTTTTTTTTTTTTTTTTAATTTTTAATTTTATTTTTTAAATATATTTTATTGATTTTTTTAAAGAGAGGAAGAGAGAAGGATAGAGAGTTAGAAACATCGATGAGAGAGAATCATCGATCAGCTGCCTCTTGCACACCCCCTACTGGGGATGTGTCCGCAACTAAGGTACATGCTCTTGACTGGAATCAAACCCGGGACCTTTCAGTCAGCAGGCTGACACTCTATCCATTGAGCCAAACCGGTTTCGGCCCTCTGACATTCTTTCTCCATTTCTATCTTCAGTCCTCACCTCCTTTCAGTAGACAAGAGGAAGCCACAGACTAAGAGCTTCTGAGATAGGAAAGAATAATCTTTCATTTTCTCTCTGATTGCCCTCTTGTTCCCAGAAGGGGGGTTGAGGCCATGAACTTTAAACTCCAATGAGAGGAGGAAATTAGCAGGATAAGCCTTTGCTTCCATCATCCATCCTGAAAGAGTTGCATTTTATTTTGTTGTTATTATTTTTTTAATCAGGAGGAGGGATGACCCTTGATGGGGAAATCTGTCTCAGAGCCTGAGGGCCACCATTGGCCCAGGCTTTTAGTTTAATTTTCAGACTAGAATGGTTTCACTGAGTCCGAGGAAACTGAGCTTTCCCTGTTCCCAGTGTGGGTAACTGAATAGAATTTCCCCAAAGGAATGACCCTGTCTACGGGAGTCCCACAGAGATTGGCAGTGGGATGCCAAGTTCAGAGTATAGGGATGGCCCCATACACCCTGGCGGAGGGCTTTATTTAGTCATACTTCACCACTGTGCTTTTACTTACTAATTACTATAACCACTAGTGGTCATTATATGATAATTAGCACATTTTTTTTTATATAACTCCAAGATCACCACCCCAAAATAAATGATGGTGTGGGATGGCAAGATTGCTCCTAGAGACAACTCCTGACTCACTCATTCACGAATTACTCAGTGAACTACTGCAGGCCAGGCCCTATGCTCGGCAGCTGTGAGCAGGACAGAGGTAGTTCTTGGTATCACAATGCTGACCTGCTGTAGGAGGGATAGGCAATAAGCAAGTTGACACATGGGGCGGGTGGTGGGCAGGGTGGGGGGTGAGGAGTGTATCTAACATAGAAGCACAGTTTGTATGACAGGAATTCCCAGCCCAGTGGTGTCTGGGAGAGGGGGTGTCAGGAGGCGCCCCTGCAGTAGTAACTTTGAAGGTGAGATCTATATAATTATGGCAGGCAGTTAGACAGACAGGAGCAGAGCAAGGACAATGAGTTAGGCACAGAAGGTCATCAGGGTGGAAAGTCCTGGTACCTAGCAAAGGACAACTGTAGCGTGGGACCTTGACCCAAGGGTGACATTTTCTCCCCTAGCATATGGCTGGTCATGCAGTTTGAACCCCCTGACTTTTCCTCTCTGGAGATAACATCTAGGCCTCAGGGGTTTTTTAGCTCCAGGCCCAGAAAAGCAACAGAACCACATCAGGGACCTCATGGCTGCCCTCAGGACCAGCTGCATTGAATAATGACCCCCTGCCATGGCCTGGACCAATCAGTGGAGACCTAGACCCTGAAAGGACAGCCCTGGAAAGCTGCTGACATTTCTATTAAAATCTTCCCTTTGCCGAAACCGGTTTGGCTCCGTGGTAGAGCGTCGGTCTGCAGTCTGCGGACTGAAAGGTCCCAGGTTCGATTCCAGTCAAGGGCACATACATTGGTTGCAGGCACATCCCCGGTAGGGGGTCTGCAAGAGGCAGCTGGTCGATCTTTCTTTCTCATCGATGTTTCTAGCTCTCTATCTCTCTCCCTTCCTTTGTAAGAAATCAATAAAATATATTAAAAGAAGAAGAAGAAGAAGAAGAAGAAGAAGAAGAAGAAGAAGAAGAAGAAGAAGATGATGATGATCTTCCCCTGGCACGTCCCCTAAAGTCTCCCTCCACCCTTAAACCCTTAGAATGAGGACCCAGTGCGCTCTCCCTCCCAGGAGCAAGCCTGCACCTTTCCCTTCCCTCTTCTCCCTCTCCCCTCTGCTCCCCCACCTCAAACACACATTACCATTGCCTTCCTCACTCCCAAGCTCTTTCCTAGCTAGAACCCAAGTCCTGAGGTTTGGTCTGATCCCACCGGTCAGGCAGCTGGTGCCATTCCTGTGCCTGCAACAGGATGAGTAGGAGTGGAAACCTATTCATTTTGCATAATTTTCCCAGAGCATGTTAAACCCAGAGCCGCCTCCTCGGAACCCCCCAAAGGAACTCCTAGGTTGTGCCAATACAGTGCCCCTGACTGCGTCTGTGCAGCCTGACGCTGCCTTGGAAACACGTGAAGTTTTACACAGCCGGAAGATGTCATTCGTGCCCCCCCCTAAGGAAAGTATTTCAGGGAGGAAGGCGACGCCGGTGAAGTACTCGTGAAAATCAGGTTTTCTTCTTCTACACCCAGGCCCAGCCCTCTGTGCCCTTGGGGTGGCTGAGTCTGGGACAGGAAATATGTTTGTCTCCACTTGAGCAACAACATCCTTCTTATCAGCTGCTGCACTGAGAAGACAGTGATGTCCTTTTGCAGGAAACTAACAGGAAAAGAAAGAAAGCTTACCACTAAATACACTTCCTGGAGGCTAAATGACACGGTCCCTGCCCTGGCCGCCTGTAGGAAAAGGCTGAGTAAATAAATACGGCACACCATCCCTATTGTGCAGGCAGACTTCCTGGGGGCATGTCCTTGTCTCCTCAGCCCCTCTTTCCCATCTAAAACCAGCCGTGCTGCAGAGAACAGACAGATGTCCCCTCTGGCTCCGGAGAGGGATTGTGACTCACAAGGCTCCTCTTTCTCAAACACTGAGAAAACAGAGTTAAAAGAAGAGGCAAGAGTCACAAGAAGAGGAACTCGATATTGCTACACACCTCCCTCTTAACCGCACACAACGTTCCTTTCAACTTCTGCTTTGAATCTTTCTGTGAAAAAATCTGGTAACGTCTGGGAATGTGTCAGGAGAAGAAGGGGTCAGGGCTGGTGCATCGCAGAAAACCAGCGGGCTTGTTGGAACCACACCTGCCCGGGTGACGCGATTTGGGGGCAGAGGTGTAAACTGACGTCATCTCTGAGTATTTCTTGAACACTAAGGGTGTAGCACCACAGCAGAAAACACTCAAGAAGATGACTCTAGATCAAGAAACAGTTCTAGTCTAAAGGATCCTAAGTCATTTCCTTGTAAGGATAGTTGTTTTTCTGTGTGGAACACTGGAGAAGAGAACATGTACAAACATGGGGTGGGGGGTGGGGAAGGAAGGGAGAGGTGAGAGAAATACATAATCTGGATATCCCTTGTCTGAAAAGATGAGATAAGATGAAGTGTGCATTCTCTCTTTTTTTATAAAAACTTAAAAAGATATTTTTGTTATTGATTTCTTACAGAGAGGAAGGGAGAGAGACAGAGAGTCAGAAACATTGATGAGAGAGAAACATCCATCAGCTGCCTCCTGCACTCCCCACTGGGGATGTGCCCTTGACCGGAATTGAGCACCGGACCCTTCAGTCCGCAGGCCGACGCTCCATCCACTGAGCCAAACTGGTTTCAGCTGAACTGTGCTCTTGAACCTTTGTCTTCCTAGACTGTTTTTGATTTGAGATCAATCACATTTTAGGAGCCCCCCCTCCCCCGCCCCAATCTTTCTCATATAGTAATCTTGGATGATCTCTGAGAAATGACTCAAAGCCAAAATAATGGGGTTTCCTTGATTATAGTTCCTCATTTTCTCTGGCCACAGGCCAGCCCTCAACAACCTACTCCCTTACAAGGAAGCCAGCTAGAACCCACCCTGTTGGCTCACCCCAGCCTCTTAGTGATCTCGTTCAGGTTGCAAACCGAACTCTCCTTTTTCAACTTTCCAATTGCAACACTCATCTCCTCAGGTTCTCCCGCTGCTTCCTCTTCATGGGTAGATCCCTCTTTCTCTGTCCTCAGTTGAGGAATGACTCAGACTGCACAGTGACAAGCTTTTTTTTTTCTTAGTATAGGGCAGACAGGAAATGAAACGGGATCATGGCTTTGTTGCTCATATTTTATGAACCCTAAATCTGAAATTGTGGTCTGGTAAGTGTAGTGTACACATGAATAAATGAGACAAAATATTTGAAAGTAAGAGCATCCTGGGAAAGTTTCATAATCTTAACCCATCCTTCCAGTAGCTTGGAGTGGCAACCAGAAATCATATTCTCATATAACGTTCACTGATGGCTACTGAGTACTTACTGTGTGTTAGGTCCTTCTTAAATTATGTAGACAATTTCATTTACTTCTCATAAAAAAGTTTCCTTCTATTAACTAGAAAGGAGAGAAAACCAGTCATCATTTACTCTATAATAACATTAATAATAATAATAATAGCCTTAACCGGTTTGGCTCAGTGGATAGAGCATCAGCCTGCGGACTGAAAGGTCCCAGGTTCGATTCTGGTCAAGGGTATGTACCTTGGTTGCAGGCACATCACAGTAGCGGGCGTGCAGGAGGCAGCTGATCGATGTTTCTCGCCCATCGATGTTTCTGACTCTATTCCTCTCCCTTCCTCTCTGTAAAAAAGTCAATAAAATATATATTTAAAAATAATAATAGTTATTATATATGCCAGTTATATAATATATGCCAGGCCCAGGCCCTGAATTGAATATTTTCTTTCACTTAATCTTAAAATAAAATCTATAAGTAGGTATTATTATTATTATTACCACCACCACCACCATCATCATCATCATCAGGCAGTCTGCTCCAAAGATTATTCTCCCTCCTAGTATGTACATTCTTGTGCCATGCATAATTCCCTCTCCCTGAGTGTGGGTGTATCTAATGACTTGTTTCTAACTAATAGAATGTGACAAAAGTGATGGGATGTCACTTCTGTGATTAGATTATGAGACTATGACTTTTGTCTTGCTAGCAGTGTTTCTCTTGCCGGCCCTTTCTCTGGCCCTCGTGCTTGCCTGCTCTGATGAAGTCAGCTGCTGTGTTTCAGTATGCTCATGGAGAGACCCACCAGACACGGCACCGAGGGAAGCCTTGGGCCAATTGTTCCAGAAATGGAGAAAAAAAAGTATTTTTTTAAAGCTTTGGGGTAATTTATTATGCAGCAGAAGAGAACTAAAAACATCCCATTTTGCAGATGAAGAATTTAATGCTTAGGGAGATGAATCAACTTTTCCAAAGTCACACAGCTAGGAAATGGCAGAGCCTGGATTTGAACACATTTAGGGTCAAGAGTCTGAGTTCAAATCTACTTTTTTAGTAGGATTTCAAGTGACTGGGAAATGCGTTCTAGAAGGCATTCTGTTTTCTGAAATCCTTGGAGGATAGCCATGTTTCCAGGAAACTGTGTGTGTGTGTGTGTGTGTGTGTGTGTGTGTGTGTGTAAAACAGGGATGGACAAAAGTTCAAATGATGCTACGTGCTTTGAGTGACCTACTCCCTATTGCAAAAGAATGGCTGGTCCACCCATAGATCTGGTGATAGTAACCAAGGGCTCCACTCAGTAGCACAAAGGCAGCTGCAGCCCATCCATTTTAGAAGCAGCCTTGCCATCTTACTTATAATATGCAAGATGAGTAGAAGGTACGGTGTGCTGTTTGAAAATCACACGAGCCTTAGAATTGGGAAGCAAATGATTCTGCCTGAAAGAACACTCTCTTCTATTAATCTTTTTTTTTTTTTTTCCCCCCTCCTTCTTCCCATCCTTGAACTTTGAAACCACGTTGCTCTTTGTTCCAGCATGGAAAGCAGCTTGGCACTTCCCTGTGCTGGAAGGTCCCCAATTTGGGATGGTAAATACATCTTCTTCCAGATAGATTCCCTTTGTTCGCCCAGAGCTTCACGCCAGTGGTCACCTTTATGAAATCAAATGAAGATATACTCGTTGGCTGGCTGCATGAATGTATCTTTCCTTGTCAGTTTTGCCCTGGTGCCAGAACAGCAGGCTTTGAACTCAGGGTGGATTTCCAGGTAGCAGGAGAGCAATGGTCCCACAGGGGAGCGTTCTGGCATGGTTCTCCTTTCAACCAGAGGCAGAGGCTGATATAATTGTGCAACCTGGAGTAAAGTCCACGGCCAGGGGGGTGGGGTGAGACTC
Organism: Pipistrellus kuhlii; assembly: GCF_014108245.1. Classification (NCBI taxonomy): domain Eukaryota; kingdom Metazoa; phylum Chordata; class Mammalia; order Chiroptera; family Vespertilionidae; genus Pipistrellus; species Pipistrellus kuhlii. The sequence goes on from NW_023425404.1 coordinate 12,871,516, forward strand.
TAAGCTGGCTCAGCACTCTGGCCTCTTGATTTTTTTTAGCTTTATTTACCCTCTTTATTGCTGGTCTTCTTTCTCTCTTTCTCATATCTCTCAGTTTTCTCTCTCCCTCCCCGCGAACGCTCAGGGCCTCCTCTCCTTCCTCTCTAATCCTGTTCATCCCTGTCAGGCTCCTAACTCAGGGATCCCTAACTCTAGCTCAGGGAACCACCTCTTATCAAACATCTTGGCTTGCCTCCAACTGCTGGCAGCAGGCAGCTCTGGCCCTTTCTGCAATCTGACTGAGTGACTGAGTTTCTTCTTCACTAGTTGTCCTTCTAATCCTTTTGAAATTGTGTGTAAAATCCAGGGTGTGTGTGTGTGTGTGTGGAGGAGGGCCGGGGGAGATAAAAATATAAACAAAATAAATAAACAAAAAATTGAGCTTTTTCCTAGCGAGATTGCTCCGCTGGACTAAAATAGAAATGAAAGGAGACTTGGATTCTACTTCCTTGAAAAGTGATATGATGAAAAGAAGGCAGGAATAGCAAAGAAAATAGAGCAAAAAAATAGCATCAGCATATACTAAAGCCCAAGGCAAACCATACAACTCCTTAGATATTGGGACATCAATTCTTAGTCCTTCATTTTCCACTTAAGCAGGATTTATAAAGGCTGTTTTTGCCTTTACTATACCTGCCATCCTGGTCTTGCTCAAGTGGCTCTGGACAGATACCATCTGCACCACCTCCACAGCTGGCCACACAACACAAAGCTGCAGACTCCCTGACTCCAGTGTCCTGGCTTTCTGAGAGGGGGGCCTTGGGAGAGATGGAGAAACACATAACACAGGGAAGAAAAGAGAAGTTGGATGGAGTCGTTACGTTATAAGGTTACACTGTGCATGCAAATTCAAGACATGGGTTATAAGCAACCACCTTTCCAGTATACTGCATGGGCTTTAAGAACACAATAGCTTTCTGTTGGATCGAAGAATATCCTTTAAAACCTTCCCTTCTTCAAGGCTTTATCTCTTCTTACTGGATTGCACATGTTTATTTTATATTTCTTTTTCTTAACTGATGTTCACAAGGAATGGGAGAGGTACAGTGTATGTGCATGTGTAAGCAAAACATATCTATAACATCTTTAAAAAAATTTTTATTTTTATTTTTTACAGAGAGGAAGGGAGAGGGATAGGAAGTCAGAAACATCGATGAGAGAGAAACATCGATCAGCTGCCCCCTATACCCACTGGGGACATGCCCGCAACCAAGGCGCATGCTCCTGACCGGAATCAAACCTGGGACCCTTTAGTCTTCAGGCCACTGAGGCAAACTGGTCATGGCTATAACATCTTTTTTTTTCTTTTTTCTTTTTTTAGTTCATAAAATAGCTGACCTTTGTAGCATTTTCCTAGTTTTGAGATAGTAATTTTTGAGCTCCTGAACTTAGATGACAAATCCTCTTAGTGAGGCTGGCCTAATTCTATGTTCTCTATGGCACCTAGTCACTATGGATGTGCAAGAGCCATTATTACCCAAAATACCATCATAATGACCATGCCCTCCCGTGACGTTACTGTTTCCTATCTACCAGGGTGTTGTCTTCCATCTTGTTCTAAAATTGGTAGGTAGGACACATTGTCAAGACGAGAGAGAAGAGAGCTGCTGATAATATATTAAAAGACTGTGTTCAGGACATACTGATACCTCCCTCTCATTGGAGCATCTTTACATTTGCATGGCACTTCATTTGTTATGGGATGTTAGTTGAAGCTTGCCTTATGTCTTGGATTCCATCTTATCATGGCCAATGTCTGATCTTTCCTTCAATTGAGTGATTCAGGCAAGGCTGAAGTTATTTTGGCTTTTCCACTTTCCTTTACAGGCTTTTTATGAGTCACCGAATTGAAGGGGATGTTATTTCTAAATTGGAAGGTGAGGATGAGACAAGGGAGAGGAAAGTTCCAAAAAATAACTAGGAAAAGACATCTTGTTGTAATGTATAGTTTCTGGAGGAATAACTTTTGCTTAGGTTGGTGATATAGAGGTATGTAGTTTATAGGCTAGAAAATGGACATTATTTTTTCTAGATAATGTATCATGCCATTGTAGACTCCTGTAGCTTGCTCTGCAAAGGACAGGAGTAAATAGAAGGGATATGGGACAAGGAGTTAGCAGAAAGAATAAAGGGGCAAACAACACACATTTTCAAAAAGTCCAGATTCTTGGTCCCACACAAGTTTCCAACTATAACGTAATGCTTATAAGCGGACAACCTCCTGGATCCATCCTAATCCATCCCTGAATGAATTTGTCACGGCCCATGGGTTTGTGTATTATAGGTGGAGTTGTGAGGAAGGTACATTTAAATCTGTTTTAGAAACTGTAATCAGGACAGCATTTTGTTTTTCAGGAGCAGGAAAAGTGGGTGGAAGGAAAAAGAAAAGCTAATGGCGCATATATTTCTGGGAGCACAAGAATTTTTATAGCAACACCAGATTTCTCAAAAGTGCCTACTGTGATTTGTACCCAAATGAATAAAAAATGCAATCATTTATTCTCGTGCATTGTGCCAATGTGAGAAAAGAACTGCAATTCATTCAATGGTCCTAATTTAGACTGCTAGGAAGAGGAGCGGTTTAGAAAAAAAAAAAGGCAAGCTTTTTAAGTATCTGACACACATCTCGTAGGGCTATTTAAGAACTGCTGAACATTAAAATCAAGTTGGGGGGTGAGGAGGAGGGAATTGGGAAGAGAGGAATTCTCATTTCCAGAGAGAGCATCACAAGGGTAAAATGTGGCCCATTTAGTACCAACTTGCTGATGGCTGCGTGGTCACTTGGCAGTAATCAGCCAGGGGTGAATCTGGAACCTGGAGAACTTTCAACGCGGCTTCTTATTAACGACGTTTATAACTGCGACTGACATGGACTGACTGCTGCTAAGTAAACCGCAGAGCTTTGCCTTTTAACATGGAGACTTCTGGGAAAAACTTCAAAGAAACTGGGCGCGTTGGGACCTCAAGAGGAGGAGAGATTTATCCTCGCAGTGCTTTTTCTCTCCCAAGGAGTGGGAAGCACCTCTTCCACACAACCTCTGAGGGTGGTGTTTTCTCAGTGCCACCCTACGAAGAGGCACGCCGCGATCAGCCGGGGACAGGGAGGAGTTCACGGAGTAAACTCTACAACAAAAGAGTTAACCCTTCCCGGGTCACCCCGGGCGCGAGCTCCGGCCCCTTCCTGAAGGCTTTCTACTGCGCAACCAAACTGTGCTTGCGCCAACCGCGGCCGTCACCTCGCTTACCCGTTGACTTAACAGACGCTTTGGCCAGCCTATCATCACCTCGAACTGTCCAACCACCAGCCAATCACAGCTGCAGCTTGGCCCAGCACGCCCCAGGTCCGGGCGGGAGCTAAGACCGGGTCCAGGAAAAGGGGCGGTGAGGAAGCTTTGAAGGACAACTAAACGAAGCCAATGAGAGCAGAGATCCTCTGCGTCACCATCCAATGGAGAGGTAGGAAGTATAAATCGGGGCGGGCCTGTTGTCATGGGGGAGGTGGTGGCGCTTGGTGGCTGCTGGCGGCGGTCGAGGTAGAGGCAGTGGCGCTGGAGTTGGCTGGGGGCGGCGGCAGGTGAGTGCGGGGAACGCCGGCCTGAAGTCGGGGGGCCGTCGCGGGGCGGGAACTCGAGCGCGGCGCCCCGGAGGCGGAGGCCAGAGGAAGGGGCGCTGGGCTGCGGGTCGGGCCGGGGCCAGGGCGGAGGCGGGGGCGGCGGCGGCGGCGAGTTCGCGCTGACCGGGCTGGTGGGAGGATGGCCCGGCTCCCGGCGGCGGCGGAGTCCGCGGCGGCCAGGTAGGCTGGGGCCAGTCCCTGGCAGGTCAGGCCGGGACGTCCCGCGGGACGTGGTGCTGGCTCGGGTCGGGAACACGGACCGCGGCCGGTGTGTGTGTGTGTGTGTGGGTGGGGGGGTGTTAGGTCCCTGGGGAGACGGGAGCCCCCGGGGTCCCAGACAGGGTGGTGACCGGTAATGACCCCGGTCCGAGGACGGGGTGGTTCGGGAATACCCGGGACAGTTTGGGTTCGAGGGAGAAGAGGAACCCCAGAAGTCCGCGAGCGGCCGGAGTGCTGGGGGGGGCGGGGGGGGAGAAGTCGGGAAACTGGGAGGGGCCCGGGTTCGAAGGAGATGGGAGCCCGAGGGCGGCGGGGGTCCGTGATGACAGGGAGCGACCCGAGTCCTGGCGAGGGCGTTGCGGAACGGCAGGGAGGTGGGGGGTGGGGACCCTCCCGAGCGTCGGGAGGAGGGACTCCGGGGGAGTTAGGGACCTACGGGTCTTGGGAGGGTCGGTCCGCTGGAGACCTTGAACCGCTCGGGGCGGAACCGGAGCTCCCTGCCCCCCCATCGCTGGTCTGGGATGCGAGACTCCAGACTGAACTGGGAACGCCTGAGCCTGAGGATCCCGGGCGACACCAGGGGAAGAAAAATCCTCGAGAAACTCGGGTTTGAGACGGGGGTGAGAGGTCCAGCCCGGGAGTGGAAGTTCTTTCAGTTAGGAGTCTGGCTAAAGGACAGGCAGGTGGGCGGGGAGAAGTGATTTCCTGGTGGGAAGGGAGTCTAAGGAGATAGATAGGGCGGAGTAGGAGCGAGCCAGAAAGTTGCTCCGGGAGGAGAGCCGTGGTCTGGTGCAAACTGGCCAGTTTGCCCCAGACCGCGGCTCTCCTCCGGAGCAACTTTTTGCTTATCTTATTTAAAATACACTTACAATAGAGGCTTAACAGCAAAGTAAATCGTTTATTAAGTAGTTTATAAAACTAATGATGCCAATTGATTAAAAAATTATTTGTAGTTTTATTTCAGATTTTTTTGTTTTGTGTGACTGAGGGCTAAGACCCGCAGTCCGGTAGATACGAGAAATGAACAGCGAGGTCATGCATAAGCTCCGAGAACTTCAGACATAGGAGAAACTTCAGCCTCCTCACACGAAGGTGCCACGAAGAACCAGAGAAAGGGACCCAAAAGCAAGGCGTTAAATGGCTTGCATTCCAGGGTTTTAGAAAAGAAATGTGTCTTTAGGATGACAGTAATACTATTAGAAAATGGGGACATGGACGGGATGGGGGAGTTTGAAAGAGGAAGAGGGAGGACTCTAAAGGAGGAGGACAGGGGACTTGAACAGAGGGAGGAGAGACATGTAGAGGAGAGGCATTCCCTTGCCAAATTATAAGTAAGTTTGGATTCTGGTTCCGCCACTTAGCGTAGACAACTTAACCTCTCTGTGCAGAAGTTTTCCCAGCTGTATAACAGGGATAATAGTAATTTCTACTTTATAGGTTTGTATTTTTCACACGAGTTAATATTTGCAGAACCTTTAGAATAGTGACTGGCACGGCGTGAGCACGTGTACTGGGTTTTTAAATAGAGGATGCAGACAGACCAGAGTTCTCTAATGAGGCGGCTCTCAACCTTGAGCTTGCACCCGGATCACCTGGAGGGCTTGGTAAACTCCTCGCTGCTGGCCCCAGGCATTTCTGACTCAGTAGGTCTGGGTGGGGCTTGAGAATTTACATTTACTTCAGGTGATGCTTATGTTGATCCACTTTAAGAGCCACTGTTTTATTTGTTTATTTTTAATTCTAATCAGAGGATATTTTTCCATTGTTTTTTTTTTTTGTTGTTTTTGTTTTTGTTTTTTAAAGAGAATGGAAAGAATTGGGAGAGACTGAGGGGGGGGTGCCGGGGGGGGGGGGGGGGAAGAAATTTAGATGCGAGGTCAACTAGTTGCCTGCAACCCAGGTAAGTTTCCCTGGCTGGAATGGAACCTGGACTCTTCAATCAGTGGGCTAACGCTCCATCCAGTGAGCCAAACTGGCTAGGGCAAGAGCCACTGCTTTGAATGATAACAGTAATATTGTGGCAACCTTAAAATACCTGTCTACCCTGCTAGGGACAGAGGCATATTGCAGAAAAGATCTTAATATAAGGGGCCCTCTATTTTAAGCCTGTTTTTCAAACTGTGGATCATGATTTACTAGTAAGTTATCGAATCAATTTTTAGTGGCTTTCCACTATCCCCTGGACTGGGTGTGCAGGAGTGAGCCAATGGATGTTTTGCTCTCACACGGGTGTTTCTCTCTCTCTTTTCTCTTTTAGAGAGAGAGAGAGAGAGAGAGAGAGAGAGAGAGAGAGAGAGAGAGAGAAGAAAATGAAATAGATGAACAGAATTACTAGGCTTGCCCTTGGTAAGGAAAAGTATTGTTTTGGGAAATTGGTCTCATACATTTGTGTACTACTGTGTTTCTCCGAAAATAAGACATCCTCCAAAAATAAGACCTAGCACATGGAAAGATAAGACATCCTCTGAAAATAAGACCTAGCGCAACTTTGGGAGAAAAAAATAATATAAGACTGTCTTATTTTCAGGGAAACAGGGTAGGTCACAATGTAAAATGTATTTCTGACAGTCAAAAGACTGAAAAACTGTTGTGAGCCATACAGTGCAGCAAAGCAGCCCCTCAGCTGGGGTATCTAGGGACTGGGTTTATTACTTATTTCTTTGTCTTCTTTTTGTGCTAATTCTTTCTCAGATGGTGATAAATTCTATGACATTTCTTCAGTTTCTAATTTTACTTCTTCTGTGCTTGCCTTATCACATATTGTGTTGTACCTCTTTCTAGAGATTGAGACTCTTTGGCACTAGGATTTAAGGGAGGTTGAGGCAGAGAAAGGAAACTGAGTGGTGTTTTTCAGATGTGGCACACTTTGTTTCACTTGTGCCTCCTTGTCTACCCTTTCTTTTTTACCACCCTATTGTAAAGTATTGTTTGTAAAAAACCCTAAATACATACAGACATATTGATAGTAAATGATTAACACTGAAATGGACTGGTTTGAGAACAGTATATGAATTGAAAATAAGTAAAAACCAAGTATGACACATTTCAAAAGCGAAAAGTGAAAGGGTGTTTGTTTTTTAGAGTAAAAGTATCTTAAAACTGTTCATGGCCTTACACTAATACAAAACATAATAGAAAAGCACCTTAAAAATATTTTTGTTTTAAAAAAAATATTTTTATTGATATCAGAGAGAGATCACCAGTTATAAAAGAGAATCATTGATTGGCTGCCTCCTGCACGTCCCCACTGGGAATCGAGCACACAATCCGGGCATGTGCCCTGACTGGGAATTGAACTATGACCTCCTGGTTCATAGGTCAATGCTCAACCACTAACCTGCACCTATCTGGGCTAGAAAAGCATTTTTAAAGGAATCAGATATACTTCACTTGTATGTTTTAGATTTTTGGAGAAAGAAGAAATAGTGATGAAGCATGCAACAGACATGTATTTCAGAGGGAAGGGGGCAGTGGGAAGAGATTAACCAAAGAATTTGTACGCATACTAGAGGCCCAGTGCAGGACATTAGTGCACTGTGTGTGTGTGTGTGTGTGTGTGTGTGTGTGTGTGTGTGTAGAGCGGGGCGGGGTGTGGGGGTGTCCCTCAGCCCAGCCTGCACCCTCTCGCAGTCTCAGAACCCTCAGGGGATGTGTGACTGAGGGCTAAGGCCTGCTTCCCACAGGCAGTCACACATCTTTAGTGCTGCCATGGAGTCGAGAGAGGCTCCCATCACCACCATTGTGTGTGAGCTCAGCTTCTGGCTCAGGGGTGTTCCCCCTGTGGGAGAGCACTGACACCAGGGGGGCAGCTCTTGGGTTAAGCATCTGTCCCCTGGTGGTCAATGCGAGTCATAGTGACTGGTCGTTTCGCTGTTCGGTCAATTTGGGTATTACCCTTTTATTGTGTAGGATAGGATTATACAGGATAGGCTAGGCATAACACATGGACACAGACAACAGTGTGGTGAAGGCCTGGGGAGGAAGTGGGGCAAGGGTGGAGGCGGTTAATAGGAGAAAAAAGGGAGACATTTGTAATACTTTCAACGATAAAGATCAATTTAAAAAAGAAAAAATAGTAATACTGGAAGTAAAATACATTTACAGTAGAGGCTTAACAGCAAAGTAAATAGTTTATTAAGTAGGAACTTTTGTTCTGATATTTTTTCTCCCTTGGGAATGAACTGGCTGTGGCATATGCTGTTAATGTAATTTGTTTGAAGGACCTAAATGTAGCCCACAATATTTACTTTAAGGTATATTGAGAATATATATGTATGTTTTGTGCTGTTCTTGGTTTGATTTTTCTATAAAAACTAGGTTGTTATTTGGAAAGTTTATGTAGATCTGTTTATGGGTATAAGAACAAAGAAAACAACATTGAAAATAGATTGTTGCGGCCCTTTTTAAAATTTTTAATCTAGTGGATTTATATAACCCTTTCATTAATGCTTTGTGAAACTGAATATTGAGGAAATTTTGCAGTAGGATGTTTAGATAATTTTTTCCTCAAAAATTATTTGTAGTTTTATTTCAGATTTTTGTTAAAATTTTTATTTTTGTTTGGAAGACTACAAAACATAATCATTGCATGTTTGAGTTTAAAATCATAAGCAGTCTTTTCACAAACAAATTTACTAATTTGGGGGAACAAAGATTCCAAGGATGAAAGCTTTTGAATTCCTTGCATTGAGTTAAATGTAGCATCCCTACCACCAAAATGATTATTCTTTAAATCAGCGATCACCAACCTTTCAGACCTCACAGACCATCAGTGAGCCACAGACCACTGGTTGGCGGCTGCTGCTTTAAGTCATTATACAGTTGATGAGCACATTTGTATACATCATTTCGTTCTTTACTAACTGATGGAGGAATGCAAAATCTTTTAAAAAAATATATTTTATTGATTTTTTACAGATAGGAAGGGAGAAGGATAGAGAGAAACATAATGAGAGAGAAACATCGATCAGCTGCCTCCTACATACCCCCTACTGGGGATGTGCCCACAACCAAGGTACATGCCCTTGACTGGAATCGAACCTGGGACCCTTCAGTCCGCAGGCTGACACTCTACCCTGTTTCCCCGAAAATAAGACAGTGTCTTATATTATATTTTTCTCCCAAAGTTGCGCTGGGTCTTATTTTCAGGGGACGTGTTATCTTTCCACACGCTAGATCTTATTTTCGGAGGATGTTTTATTTTCGGGGAAACACGGTATCCACTGAGCCAAACCAACCAGTCGGGGCAGGAAAGCAAAATCTTAATAATCAAGTGTGGGAAAATGTAAATGTTCATCCTTATAATTTTAAGCAATGACTTGTTTGATTGCTTCTTTTTTATTTTTCTTTATTAATTTTGAGAGAGAGAGAGAGAGAGAGAGAGAGAGAGAGAGAGACCAACTTCTTGTTCATTTATGTGTTCATTGGTTCCTTCTTGTATGTGTCTTGATTCCATCAAACCTGCAACCAGGCATATCTGGACAATGCTCTAACCAACTGAGCTACCTGGCTACTTACTTTTCCTTTATTTTTTCTTACATATTTTTATTGCTTTTTAGAGAAAGAGTGAGAGAGAAACATTGTGGTGAGAGCTTAACATGTTCGTCTGCTTCCTGCATGCCCCCCATTCAGGGATCATGCCCACAACCTGGGCATGTGCTCTGACTGGGAATCAAACTGGCAATCATTTGGTGCATGGGACAAGGCCCAACCAACCGAGCTACACTGGGCTACTTACTTGCTTCTTCATAAGTGGACTTTAGTCATTTGGCTTATCCATAATTTAATCATACTTATCTAAGAATAGCTTTGCTTGCTCAACTCATTTTATAGTGAGATTTCTCAATTTGTAGTGGTTTTTCAATGCCAAAGAATCTGTGTGCTCCTGATGGTACAATTTAAATAATTTTACATGAGACTAAATTTAACATATCAAAGATTATTCATGTAAACGATTTTCAAAAGTAGAATTCAATTAACACTAGTTAATTAAATATATTTTTTATTTCAGTAAAGTTTTGTCTTTTATAAATAGCTTTTAATCTGCTTTCCCCACTTCTTACTATATGGGTAGCCCCTTAGCTACTATATAATAAATCCTAATGGGAATGTTGGTTCTTAAAACCTAGTACTTTCAAAGTACAAAACACCTATATTTGGTTTTTAGTTTGCTGGGAGAATTCCTTTTATATAAAAGGTCCCAGTGAACTTATCACCTTAAACTAAAGTCTTATTTAATAGAGTATATGAAAAGCCACATTTTATTTTGGGTTTAATATATTTTGACTTCTACATAATAGATCTTGAATTCTGCTGACTTCTTAATTCTGATATGTTTCTTTGATAGGGCTAGGGAGAAAGGAAACAATTGTTTTATTTTTAAAATTTGCTTATCTTATTTAAAAAAAAACAACCTTAACATATTAAGTCTTTTATTTGCAAAGAAAATGTTTCAGTAATATATTGAAAATTTCATTATTAAAGGTAGAGATACTCTAATGCTTTAGGATGTTTGTTCAGGTGTGAAACAGACACTGTTACATATCTTATTGCTGTGTATGCATTATCTCATTGCCATATATTTTGGAGAATATAAAGTATGCATTTAGAAATCTTGGGGCAAAAGGAGGGTTGAAACTAAGGGAGAATGAGAACACTGATGATGTGCTTATGCGGGAGTCTGGAGCATCTGCAGGAAGCATGTCTAGAGGAGTGAGCTGTTCTTGGCTGTTTTCCTGGAGTGACATATGTAAAGGAGGATGATCCTGTTTGCAATATTCTCCCATGGACATATTTTTTTGTTCTGTGTAGTTTCCATGGCTTGCTTTAACTCTTCCTTTGTTTTCTTCCACTCAGGAAAGCATGTCAAAATGCAAGTGAATAGACTGACAATTGCTAGTCCTAGAAGATGGGGGAGTCTGGGTAAGATATTGTAGATTTAGAAGAAGATTGGGCCATGGCTGGTGTGCTTAGTGGTTAGAACATCAGCTTGTGCACTGAGAGTTTCGGGTTGGATTCCTGATCAAGGGCATGTACCTGGGTTGCAGGTTCCATCCCCTCCCTTGGTCAGAGCACAAGTGGGAGGCAACCTTCAATGCTGACACATTGATGTTTCTCTTCTCCTCCTCTCCCGCCTCTCTTCCACTCTGTCTCTTAAAAAATAAAAATAAAAAAATAGAAGGTTAGAGACTAGTCTTTCCTTCTGTAGCTCTTGGAATTAGGTCCCCAGCAATCATAACTAGACCAAGCCTTCTTACTGGTCCTTTCCAATGGAGTTCAGGATTAAGCAGTAGAAAGAGATTCCTAGTCGTCTTAAATGAATTAACCAAGGTGCTTCTATATTAATAATTAATGTTCAGCGACTTCCTCTTCTCTTCCCACCAAAACTCTATTTCTCTCCACTTGCTTGCTGATACCTTATATTCTTCTAATCAGGATTGAAGTCTTGAGTTTTCTGATCAGATAGCAAAATCTGTAGTATTAAGGTGTATATTATCATTTGATCAGATTTTTTTCCAGTTTAGTTAGGAAGAAAGAGGGATTGAAAGTTGTAGAACATTGCTTAGCTCCTGAATATAAGCAAAGGGAAGCTAGGAGCACAGAAAAACAACAACATTCATAACTTTATTTAAGATTGACTTTGGCTACCTTTGACCTTAGAAAAGTAAGTTAGTGACGACGCCTTTGTCTTGGTCAGCTATGCAAAAGCACACCTCAGGTACCTTTCAATTGTGTCACGGGTGCTGTTTTGCATAATTTATGAAGGTTCACTTAATTACTTTAATATAACCAACTTTGTTCTAAGGAATTTTAGCTGTCAGTCTTTTTTTTTTTTTTTTTTAATCTTTATTGTTGAAAGTATTACATATGTCTCCTTTCCCCCCCCCCCCCCCATTGACCTCTTCTAGCTTGCTGCTATCCTTAGCCCCAGGCCTTCACCACCTTATGTCAGTATTCTTTAATTCAGATACACTTTTTTCAACCTGGAATCTCACAGAACTATAGAATAGCCTGATTATGACAGAAGTATAATAACAACTACCATATTAATAAATTGGAAAAGACATACTTTGTGTTCTGAGGAAGCATGATAGAATGGACAAAGTCCAGGTTTTATAATTGTATGATGATGTTTTTTTTAAATTCTGGCTCTATTATTCATTAATTGAGCAGTTTATTCAACCTTTCTTCGCCTCAGTTTTATCATCTATAAAATGGAGCTTAAATTATCCTCTTTACTAGTCTGATGGTGAGAATTGAATGAAAAGCATTTTGTATAGTGCCTTGCCCATAGTGGTTGCTCAACTTGAAGCAATGTTAATAATAATTATAACAATATTAGGCCTATTATAGACTTCTCTTTCTTGGAAGGTCTATTATTCCAGATCTATGATTAGTGGCAGTTAAGAAAACCAGAGTTGACTTTAAAGTTTTACATGTATTTTAAGCATTTACATCAATTTGTTGTTTCACTTATATATGCATTCATTGGTTGCTGCTTGTATGTGCCTTGAATGGGATTGAACCCTCAACTTTGATGTAATGGGATTATGCTCTAAGCAGCTGAGCTATCTGGCCAGGGCCTGTATTTTAAGCATTTATTATTTTGTTTTTGTGGATTGTTTAGTTTGGTGGATTAGATTTAAAAATGTGGCAAATGAGGCTAAAATTTTTTGTGTTGTCATTGGTTGTGTCTCTAGCATTACCTGATCCTCTTCCAAATATGTGTGCTCTTTTAAAAAGTAATTTATTTATTTTATTATTATTGTTTAATCATTACTCGAGGATATTTTCCCATTGATTTTTAGAGAGAGTAGAAGAGATAAGGAAAGACAGATATATCCATGTGAAAGAAACGTTAATTGGTTGCCGCTTGCATGAGCCCAGACCAGGGCCTAGGCTGGGGAGGAACCTGCAACTGAGGTACATGCCCTTGACCAGAATTGAACCTGGGATTCTTTGGTCCACAGGCTGACTCCCTGTCCACTGAGCCAAACTGGCTATGGGTGTATGTATTTTTTTTTTTTTTTGAGTGGATGTTAATTTTTATGTGGACCTGGGGATGGATTATATTAAAATATGTGACTTAATTTACATAAATGATAAACAAAAAGTTGTTTCATGTCCCTTTCCATTTAGTTTTGCCCTCCTTCTCTGTAACTACTTTCTAATTCTGTCCTTGAATTTCATACAGTAATAAAGTAGAACAATTATGACAATAAAAGTTATTTGACCATGGTCTCTCTCTCAAAAGTTATGTGACTATGGTCTCTCTCAAAATAGTGTACTGTACTAGTGTCACCCTGCTTGTGTTGATGTGAGATGATAAAATGCCTGCATGAAATGTAGGGAAGTGAATGACCTCTTGACTATACATCAAAAATTGACCTTAAAAATAAAACAGCAAAAATGGGTTTATTTGGGCATAGCAAAGAATTGCAATCTGGGACAAGCAAACTATAGTAAAAGCCATAGGCATGCCCAACAAACAAAGGGCCATTATTTTATAGAGAAAAAGGAGGAAATTGGGAAGGGTTGTTTCAAATGAAAATTAATTGGATAGAAGCAGGAGCTCAGGGTGATGGGGGCTTCTCATTGGTTGAGAATTGTGGTAGTCAACTTCTGTGGGAAATGCAATGTACATTTTTTCTGTTGGGGCTTGTAACTGTGATTCTTTCCTGTTGGGAGATCTGCAGTTAACAATTCTTTTTGTAGTGGACCTCTAGTGAAACTGAATGAGAGCTCCCTCTTTTGGCCCCCTGTACTAGATTCTTACTCATTACTTTAGTACTTATGAGATTTCATTTTATTAATTTTCACAGTCAGAAGGATCATCATCTGCTTTGTTTATATATAGTACTAGCGACCTGTTGCAGGAATATTCCTGCAAGACTTTCGGGGCTTCCCTCCCATTACTCCCACCACTCCCATCTCTCCTGCTGTGGCGGGCAGGGCGGGGCAGGCGCACCCCGCCCATCCCACCTGCCCCGGAGTGCCCACAGCCACCACCGCCACCGTCGCCATAGCTGCGAACACTTCCACCACAGCTGCAAGTCTTGCCGGCTATCTTGTGGTGGCTGTCTTGTGACCACGTGGGGGTGGCCATCTTGTGTGAGGGCATGATGGTCAATTTGCATATTACCTCTTTATTATATAGGACTAGAGGCCCAGTGCACAAAATTCATGCACGGATAAGGTCCCTAGTGGCTGCCGGCTGCCAGCTGGGTACTCCCTCCCTTCCCCAACTGCCTGCCACTGCCCCCTGGTGCTGCCAGATGGGGCCTCCCTTCCTTCTCCTGGCTGGCCCTGTCCCCTGGCTAAACTCCCAATTGAGGGGACAATTTGCATACTATGCTTTTATTATATAGGATTGCCAAATGGTTCTCCATTTGCAATGTTCTTCAGTTGTTCCATATCTTCTCTACTATAATACTTTCTTGGATGGTTAGTCTCTTTGATTTTTAGCCATTCTAGTGGATATAAAGTGATTTCTTAGAATGGTATTAATGTATATTTTCCAGATGACTAAAGATGTTGAGCATTTATTCTTTGTTGTTAAAATCTTTTACAAAGGCAAATTTGCAGATTGATAGTAAGTCCTATGTAATAAAAACCTAATATGACAGGTTGCTATGATGTGCATTGACTACCAGGAGCAGATGCTCAATGCAGCAGCTCCCCCTAGCCTGCAGGCCCCAACTGTTGGTAGTGGGGGATGGGGTCAGTGAGTGGGCGGCATCAGGACCACCCAGGTGGGTGCAAGTAAGTGGGTGCTTCGATCACCCTACTGGTTGCCCACAGATTGGACCTGATCTCTGGCCAGGCCTAGAGACCCTACCTGTGCACGAATTTCATGCACTGGGCCTCTAGTATCTTAATAAAAGAGTCATTTTAATTACTATATATGGACTTGGTTTTTTTATTTTCTTATTTTTATTTATTTTTTAATATTTTTATTGATTTTTTACAGAGAGGAAGAGAGAAGGATAGAGAGTTAGAAACATCGATGAGAGAGAAACATCGATCAGCTGCCTCTTGCACCCCCCCACTGGGGATGTACCTGTAACCAAGGTACATGCCCTTGACCGGAATTGAACCTGGGACCCTTCAGTCCACAGACCGACGCTCTATCCACTGAGCCAAACCAGTTTCGGCTGGACTCGGTTTTTTTTTTTTTTTTTGTTTTTTTTTTTAATATATTTTATTGATTTTGTACAGAGAGGAAGGGAGAGAGATAGAGAGTTAGAAACATCGATGAGAGAGAGTCATCGATCAGTTGCCTCTTGCACACCCCCTACTGGGGATATGCCCGCAACCAAGGTACATGCCCTTGACCGGAATCGAACCCGGGTCCCTTCAGTCCCCAAGCCAACGCTCTATCCATTGAGCTAAACCGGTCCCGGTTGGACTCGGTTTTTTTAATCTGACTTGTAAGATCAGAGGTTAATTTGTAATTAAAAGTAAATGAAAAACATTTATTTCTAGTATAAGATTTTTTAGAAGTTTTATATCATAGTGAAAATTTATATAGTTTTTTTTGGAGTTAAATAAACATTTACTGTTGATTAATGTTTGTAAGAACTTTATTTGACTGAGAAGTAAATGATTCAAGAGGAAGACTCTAGACTGTATTTTTGTAGTATTCCTTTTTGAATTTGGTATGTTGAATCATTGATTCAAGAACATTAAAATTGCATGATTTGGCTGGTAAGCTATTCTGTGTTAGAGCCACACGTGAGAACTGATAGTCTAGGGAGGGTATCAGGTAATAATAATACCAGCGGCAGCTAACACTATATCCAGGCTTGTTCTAAGCAATTTAAATACATGAATTTAATCACCTGAATGAAGGTAGGTACTATTATTGTCTTTATTTTCTAGTTGAGGAATCGGAGATACAGAAGTTAAACAGTTTGCCCAGAATCATAGAGCTTGTTGTCTCCTGGGATTCAAACCTAGATAGTCTGCCTCCAGAACACATACTTTTATTACTCAGTGCTAAAGTGATTAAATTAAATGCAGTCAGTTTTGCATTTTTATAGTTTAAGATTTCTATGTTTGTAAATAAACTCTCTACCAGTTTCTTTTTCCTTCACTATCAGTACTCCTGTAATATATCTCAGGGGTTGATTTATAGAAGGAAAGTTTTATCTGATTTAACAGATGGTGGACAACCTAGTAACCTGATATTGAGTGCTTTCCTAGAGAAGATGTAATTTCTCTCTTTACTTTAGTTGAGTGTTGGAATTGGAGCAGTTACTTTCAGACAGTCAACAGTGTTAGTTTAACTGGTCTTTGTGAAAATCTCTAAATGTAAATGTTTAACATCCTCTGGAAACAAACTGAGTGAGATTTGAGGTTGATGGAATTCGTGTCTGAAAAATGTTGGACCTAATACCAGCACTGCCTAAATACTTGATATTCATAGGTATTAATGATGTGTTGGCGCAGATTCACAGTTCTTAAAATTATTTTCTATTTATTTTGGAATCCCCTGCATATTGAAACCATGGAACTCATCTTTGTCATTAGTTTGGGTTTAGATAAGATTAATCTTTGAGGGAGGGCTAGGTTTTTCTTTTTTTAAAATCTATTTTTATTAATTTCAGAGAGGAAATGAGAGGGCGAGAGAGAGAGAAACATCAATGATGAGACAGAATCATCGATCAGCTACCTCCTGCATACCTCACACTGGGGATCGAGCACACAACCTAGGCATGTTTCTTGACTAGGAATCGAACCATAATCTCCTGGTTCATAGGTTGACGCTTAACAACTGAGTCATGCTAGCTGGGTGGCTAGATTTTTGGGGGCCAATTTTCTTGAAAGAAGATTTGGGAATGGGAAGAAATAAAAGTATATATTGGCTTTGCCTTCACAATACCTTTTGTGGCTTCCTCCACTTCTGGTTTGGTGTCATTGTATCATGGGTGATGTAAAGAAGTTGAGGTGGGTGGGAAGCATTTTGTATGTTTTAAATGAGAGAATATAAATTCTTTAATGAATAAACTATGAAATATGAGTTTAATTTCTGTGCTTCTACATTATGATTTGGGTGTTTTAACTTCTCTGGGTCTTTATTTCTTCTTTTATAAAGTGACTAGAGGCCACATGAAATTCATAAATTTTTAAAAGTATTCTATCATTCCCTCCTCAACTATGCTCTACCTCCTTCCCCATTTCTCAATTACTCCCTGCAGCCACAATTCTCAAGCTGATCAGGCTGGCAGGCAGAAGCAGTTAGGGGCAGGCAGGCAGGCAAGCAAACAGTTGGAAGCCAGCAATACATGTGGGATTGAGCCTAAACTGGCAGTTGGACATCCCCTGAGGCAGGCGTCTTCAAACTACGGCCCACGGGCCACATGCAGCCCTCAGAGGAGTCTGCATGAAATTCATGCACTGAGGGGGGTGTCCTTCAGCCCAGCCTGAACCCTCTCCAATCTGGGACCCCTCGCAGGGGTCCTCAAACTTTTTAAAGTGGGGGCCAGATCACGGTCCCTCAGAGAGCTGGAGGGCCGGACTATATGAACTACTAATTCCTACTGTAACACCTCGGCTGCGCTCACTGCCCAAAAAACCTGGCGGGCCGGATCAGACTCCTCTGCGGGCTGCATGTGGCCCGTGGGCCGTAGTTTGAAGATGCCTGCCTCAGGGGATGTCCAACTGCCAGTTTAGGCTCAATCCCACATGTATTGCTGGCTTCCAACTGTTTGCTTGCCTGCCTGCCTGCCCCTAACTGCTTCTGCCTGCCAGCCTGATCAGCTTGAGAATTGTGGCTGCAGGGAGTAATTGAGAAATGGGGAAGGAGGTAGAGCATAGTTGAGGAGGGAATGATAGAATACTTTAAAAAATTTATAGTGGAAGATAATGGTACATATTTACATGATAATGGGACTGATCTTATAAAAAAGGAAAGATTGATGATACAGGAGAAAGTGAATTATGGAAGGAAAGAAATTTTCAAGTACAAGACAATAAAAAGAGCAGACTCCGGTTGCCCTTCAATAATAATCATAGATGCTTACTCATTTTAAAATAGGGGAAAAAGATGACTAGTTTAGTTTGGGTGGGATATTATAGATTTGGTTGTGGAAAGAATAGGGAACTTTTCGCTGATGACTTCTATTTTCTTAGTGAAAGTGTCTTAAAAGTGGTGGGAGAAATAGAGAGGAGGGGTGAAATGTTTAAGGATTGGGGGAAATATATAAAACAGCCACTACAGGGAGCTTTTAAGATAATATTGCTGTGGTTGAGGTTGTTAATTGTGAATTTATGGCAGTAATTGGTCTTCTTGGATATGTGATCTTCAATATTCTCCTGGTCTGCTGCAGTCTTGAAGGTTAGTTGGAGGTGCTAGGAGAGAGGGAGAGGAAAGAGACATGGGGAATATTGGATTGATTGGAAGCAGTGAGTGTATTGATGAACTGTGAAATCTAAAGTGGATAAAAAAGAGTGAGTAGAAAGATCAAATCTTTTATTATATGTATTTCTTCTTTCTGATTCCTTTTCATTTATGTCCAAAATGACCAGAATTTATACACACTCAGCCATTTGGAATCTCCCATTCTTGTGTTTCATTTTAGTGGTTTAAAAAATCATTGAATTTATTGGAGTGACCTCCTAATATATAAAAACCCTAGGTTGTAACAACCAGTAATGACCAGAGGCTGACCAACTGGAAATCAGTGCTGGTCCCGCCCCCACACAAGCGGTAAGGGACAATCAAGCAGGCAGGCAGAGGGGTTAGAGGTGATTTGGTAGGCAGACCAGCAGTTAGGGAAGATCAGGTAGGCAGACGGCCCCTTGCTGGCCTGGCCCCACGCCCAAGCAGGCAGTTAGGGGCAATCAGGCAGACAGGCAGAGTAGTTAGTGGTGATCAAATAGGCAGACCAGTGGTTAGGGGTGATCAGATAGGCAGACGGCCCCTTGAAGGGCTGGCCCTGCCCCCCCCAGCTAAGAAAGAGGGAGGCCCAGGCCAGCCAAGCCACTGAACCCCAGCCTGTCGCCTGCAGAGGGAGGCCACTGGTGGCAGGGGATGGGGGCGGTGCTGCACAAGGGTGGGGCCAGCTGCCCACAGCCTGGGGAAGGAAAGCCCCGATAGGCCCTGATCTCAGGCCAGGCCTATGGACCCTACCCAAGGGGTCCCAGATTGTGAGAGGGTGCAGGCTGGGCTGAGGGACACCCCTGAGTGCACAGATTTTCGTACACTGGGCCTCTAGTCTATATATATATATATATATATATATATATATATATATATATATATATATATATATATATACTGAACGACCCATTGACCAGTCACTAATGCGCACTGACCACCAGGGGGAAGATGCTCAATGCAGGAGCTACCCCCTGGTGGTCAGTGCACTCCCATAGCGGGAGCGCCACTCAGCTGACTGGGATGACTGGTGCCAGGATGAGCTGGGGTAGCTCCTCACTGGCCACCTGCTGCTTTACACACTACTATATCCCTCGGGGATGTTGGGTGCAGGTTTCAGCCTGATGGCCCGCAGGCCACGCCCAGGGACCCCACTGGTGCACGAATTTATGCCAAATGGATTGAAACACACACACACACACATACACACACACACAGTGACCTATAGAGCTTGTGAGTGTGATCTCAAACATAACATTATTTTAAAGACTAATAATTTTCAAGTCCAACTTCCATTGTTAACTTCTTTCTATTAATAGGATACAGGAAAATAATTTCCTCTGAAAATATCTGGATCCATTTAGGATCTTTCTATGAAATTTGTGATAAGATCTGAACTTAGAAAAAATAACTGTTATTCACTGTTAATACAGTCTTTTTGGAAAACAGTGTGGCAAGCTCTCATAAATAGTTAAACATACACTTATAATGATCTAATAGCCCCACTGCTAAGGATTTACTTAAGTGAAATGAAAAACTATAGTTACACATAGATGTATGCTAATGCCCCAAATTGGAAGCAACCCCAAATATACTTCAACTGGTGAAATGATAAACTTTGGTATATCCATCCAGTGAAATACTATTTGTCAGTGCATATAACAACATGGATGGATATCAAATGCATTATGATAAGTGAAAGAAGCCAGACTCAAAAAGCTACACCCATTTGGCTTGAATGTGGGTTTTTAAAATAATATATTGGAATAAGCAAAACTAAAAGGACAGATAACTGACTGGTGATTGTCAAGTTGTGCAGGAATGGTTTGACTACAAGGGATGAGGACATTTTTGGGGGTGTTTTCTGTTGTTTATATCTGATTTATATCTTGATTGTCGTGGTGGCTACATGATTGTATGTATTTTTCAAACTCAGAGGTGTAACTTTTAAAAGTGAATTTTAGTATGTATAAATTATCCTCAATTAAAGTTCTGGCACATATGTAACCATATTAAAAAGTGCTTTAGAGAACTATGGCCTGAAAATGTTTTGTTTTTAGATTCTGCTTATGATTTTTAAAAAAATGGTGCATAAGCATCATTAGCATTTGTAAAGTTCTTTGAAGCTCAGAAAATTTGTAACTGCTGAGTTTGTTTACACCTAGCAAACATTCCTATCATGTTTAAAAGAATGTTACAGGATATATCCTCCTTACATAAGGAAATCAGAAGCTAACACTTTTGAACCTTTCCTGCCTTCCCATTAAATCAATAATGATAATCTGAAAGATTACTTTTAAATGCAATAAAGTTACAAAAACCTGTTTCTAACTAGTAGCCTCCGACAGCTCCAATACTAAGCAGTTAGTATCCCGTAGTTAAAGAAAGTGTCTTTATAACTAAAGTTACTGACCATGTCTAAGCAAACTTTGTGATGTAAGATCTCTCAAATCTAGCCTTCCTATTATCAACCAGACACAGGACTTTCCTACCACTAGGAAGGGAGTGGTTTCCAGCTTTGGGATGACACAATTGAAAGGTTCTGAAAAGGAATTAAAAATAGTCTCTAGGAAAAATAACTCGGAATAAAAAGTGTACTTCATTAAATCAAGCATAAAATTAGTAATCTATCACTTAGGATTTAAGTGATAGACCTACCTCTGCCACTAACTAGCTGTGTGACTAGCTAACCTAATCTAGGCTTCTGGCTCTTTGTCTATAAAACAAGGACACTTTATAAAGTCTCTTGGGCTCTGCCTCTGGACCAGGAGCCGAGGAGGCCCCAGGCTTCAGTGTCTCCCTTTTGCATTTATTTTCCCTATCACCGAGAAGTATTTAAATTATTTTTTTTGAGCCAGCTATGTTTACATATATATTTGATACATTTATATATTGATTGTTATTTGGGTGAATGTCCTACACTATCTTGACTAGAAGCCTTTTTAATCTTTCAAAGCCATGGTTTCGCATATTGAAAATTGGAATTATAGTTCTGACTTCTTAGTGTTTCTTTGTGTTGATGAAATATATATACACACTTATATTATTAGAATAATATATAGTAAGTGATATATATACACACATATGTATGTACATATATACACACATAGACCTATATATAGCAGCTATTATATTTTCAAGTGAGTCCTACACTTTCTTGTTGGTTTCTGTGTGTGTGTGTGTGTGTGTGTTTGTTCCAGAACTCTTGTCAGTCACTTTGAAATTTCTGTAAATGTGTCTGGGGATTGGCATGTCTTGAGGCTTTAGGGTAAGGGTAAGACATTTACAATAAATCTAATATTAACCTATACCCCTACCAACTTTCGATTGTAGGTGTGTTTTTTTTTTAGAATAAATTTTTTTCCCCCCAGTGTAACAACAGGCTGAAATGCTTTGTTTGTATTTGTGGTCATGTTTTAGAAATATTCAGGTAGTTGATATTCTTTTAAGCTCTATTGCAAGTAGTTTCCATTAGCTATTGTACTAATAAAAAAAAATTAGTGCAATGTGTCTAAAGATGTGGATGTTGTAATGGAGTGAATTTTAAGTAAGGAAAAGGAATATAAGACTGTCTATAAGGGAGGAAATAGGTGTTGTTTGAGGTAGAGATTTTGACTTAAACAACCATAGTTATGACAGAGGTAAAAATCATCTTTGGGAAAGAGGAACAAAAAAAAAGGATAAAATAATAAAAGATAGACTTTCAGTTTGTATGTTCAGGTTATAACTAACATGCTTGCATATTTTAATTTCTGAAGCCTTCCCTCTACTCTAGTGAGTTAAACTTAACCCATGAATTCAGAAGCATAACATTTTTTTTCTTTTAAAATAGAAATGTCAATTAAGTTATTTTTTCTTCTTGAATTTTGGGGTTGAATTAGTGTCTTGTAGATTATCCTCTACTATTTTCTAGGGAAGCCTGAGTATATTATTCTGCCTGTCAGAGATGTGTCTGAGAAGATTAGGCTTGCTGATATATGATCTTAATTTCCTTATTTCTTCAGCTGAAATAATAAGCATATGCCTTTTTTCTCCTACATCAAGTTCTAAGAATGCCTTTGCATTTATTTTTGTCTTATATTGTAAATTGTGCATATAGGTGTTGGAACCATGGAAATATATTATTAAGAGTCATGGCACAGTATCTTTTAAAATTTTAAAGTTACTATACCTGTCATAAATGAGAGCTAATTCAGTATGCCAGCCCATTTTGTAGCCATTCTCAAGATGAACTTAAGTGTTTCTGCAAGGATTGATCTAGTGACAATGTTAGAGGTTAATCAAGATTTTATAGAACAAAAAATAGATATAGAAGCAGAGAAGCATCTAACAGACTCAAATTACAGCGGGAAGGCTGGGGAGGGTTGGGGGGTGGGAGATAAGAGATCAACCCAAGGACTTGTATACATGCATCTAAGCCTAACCAATGGACGCAAGACACTGGGAGAGGGGGGAGGAGATGGGGAAGGCGGGGTGGGGGGGGTAAGAGGGTGGGGATGGGGGGTGGGGAAGGTCCTTGGGGAAAAAAAGGAGACAAATGTATTACTATTTGTAACAGTTTAAACTATAAAATAAAATATTTTATAAAATTCTTAATGGTTATGCATGTCTCCCCTAAATAAAAGGCCGTTTTTTGTGTGCCCCCAAAATTCATGTGTTTAAATCCTAACTCCCAGTGTGATGGTATTAGGAAGTGGGGCCTTTAGGAGATAATTAGGTCAAGAAGGTGGATCCCTCATGAGCGGGATTAGTGCTCTTTGGAAAGAACCCCTGAGTGCTCTGTTGCCCCTTTATGCCATGTGAGGACACAGAGAAGATGACCAGCTATGAATTAAGAAGAGGGCACCAAATCTGTGGATACCCTAATCTTGGAATTCCCAGTCTCTGGAATGATAGGACATAAAGGTTTATTTATTATTTAAACTACTCAGCCAGGTAATTTGTAAATAGCAACTTGTACAGACTAAGCCAAGAAGTAAAAACATTGTGCTCATGCTTTCAAGAGCTAGAGATTGTAGAATATAATAGCATGGTTTTAGAGATTTAAAAATAGGAGTTCAGGTCGGGCTCTACATTTGTTATTTGAACTTGGGCAGGTTTCTTACTACCTCTAAGTCTAAGTTATTCAGGAAGTAAGATGTGTCATTTTATGGTATCTGGTTGATGGTCATTGGTGCCAGTTCAACACTAACAGGAATACCCAATTTGGATGCAATGAAGAAAGAAACTTTATTCAGTGCAAAACAACTCAATTGTGATACAACAGCAAAGCTCCAAGGCTGCCCTGGAGCCAGGCCCCTCTCCTGCAGACAGCTCTGCTCCTCTCTGGTGCTCCCCTCTGCTCTGCTCAGTGCCAGTTTGCTGCTTTGTGTGAGGATCCGTGGTCTGCTCTGTTCTGCTCTGGTGAGACTTTTATGTTTTAGCTCAGCCAGGGATATGCAGTCTTCAGTCTTTAGTGAAAGGGAAAATGCACTTCCAAACAAAGATTTTAAAAGAGACTTTAACTCTTGTCAGATCTGCTGAGCGATTCTGTAATGTTTAAGTAGAAGATGTTGGATCAGTATAGTTTGATGGGAAGAACACAGGATTTGAAATCAGGTTTTGAAGTTTGTGTCAGTTTACTAACTATATGACTTTAACCTTTTTGAGAGTGTTCTCTTTATTATATGAAAAGAATAATGATATTTATCTCATAGAATTGCTATAAGCATAGCAATTAAAGTTTGCAATGAACCAATTAAAATTAAAATGCTTTGTAAACTATAACATACTTTTTGAGAGTTATTAATTGGGATATTTGTTGTATTTAGTAAAACAACATATGAGTTGCTATCATATGGGTTAAAAGATTGCCCACCTTTGGTTTGATGTATCACTTTTATTTGGGGTGATTATCCTTAGGTATTTGTCTGCCTTTTTGTTTTCCTTAATAATGAATTTTTTCACGGAATGAGGATTCCTCCTTTGCCAAAGTTAGAAATCTATCATTACAGTCAGCTTTATGGTGTGGTGACTACACTGGGATCTAGCCTTTCTTGACGTCACTGGTCTTAAGGGTCAGTACCTCCCCTATGAGGTGTTTGGGTCTTTGAGATGCACTTTTGGTTGCCACAGTGATTTGGGCGGGTGGCTGCGCACCGGCTGTGAGTGAGCAGGAGCCAGGAATACCATACATTCCACAAGGTACGAGAGAGTTCCGCGTGATTTCGAACGTTCCGCCAGACTCCTTGTAGGTGAAAAACTTGTACTTATCTGATCCTAATTCTGTTGTACATTTAAACACAAAGTATTTTTTGCATGATTTTAATAGATACGGGATTTTCCAGGAATTGCGTAAACAACTTGTACTTTATTTGTTTTGTTCAGAAATTTAACAATGGTTGTTAACTTTTTCAGAAAAATCATATTATCAATGCATTGTCCCTCATGGTCTCTGATTTTCCAGAACAAATTATTGTGTTAATTTACATTTGTAGCTGTCACTTTCATGGCATTTAAAAATATATATATATATATATATTATTATTATTATTATTATTATTATTATTGATTTTTTACAGAGAGAAAGGGAGAGGGACAGAGAGCTAGAAACATCGATGAGAGAGAAAAATCGACCAGTTGCCTCCTGCACACCCCCTACTGGGGTTGTGCCCGCAACCAATGTACATGCCCTTGATTGGAATTGAACTTGGGACCTTTATTCCGCAGACCGACACTCTATCCACTGAGCCAAACAGATTTTGGCATTCATGGCATTTTTATGTATCGGTGCAAGTATCTATTTCCTTATTAATATGAATTCTAGGATGGTCATACTTGAGCTTTTACAGATTAAAATATGATTGTATTGAAAATTACTTTTTTTCTCATATTACATTATCTTAATTTTTAAAATTGAAGATAGGCAAGTGACCTGCTTGCATTTAATTTTAGGTTTATGCTCTTAAAATAACTCAACTTTTGTTTTGTGGGGTTTCATGATGGAACCTGTATTTAACAGAAATCTATGTAACCTTTCTAGAGGAAAGTAGAAGATTTATGTTGGCCTACGTTATGGCTGTCTGTACTCTTCTTTGCTTTCTTTCCTTCCCTCTCCTTCTCTCCTATTATTTTCTATTTTCCTTTCTACTATGAAATATTTGATATATAGACAAGAATGTGGTACTGTATTTGTAAATAATGAAGCATGTAATAAAACCAGTACCTTTGAACCCACCCCCCAACTTAAGAAATCATATATTTCTTAATGGTATATTTCTCCTTGATTTTCATTCATCTGTCTCTCCACCAGGAATAAAGCTCTTCAGAATGTTGTTTCATTTATCATTCCCTTTTTAATTTTACCTTAAATTTCTATGCATTTCAAAAATATATTTACTTTTGCTTATTTTTTAACCATAAAAAATGGAATCATATATATTCTTACTTGCTTTGGCTAATTTACATTATATTTTATTTATTTTTGGTAATATATAAATTGTTTTTATTATTTATTTATTTATTTTTTAAGGAAATAAGTATCTTAATTTCTTTCTTTTTAAAAAAAAAATATATTTTATTGATTTTTCACAGAGAGGAAAGGAGAGGGATAGAGAGTTGGAACATTGATGAGAGAGATCGATCAGCTTCCTCTTGCACACCTCCCACTGGGGATGTGCCTGCAACCAAGGTAGGAATCGAACCCGGGACCTTTCAGTCCGCAGGCTGACACTCTATCCACTGAGCCAAACCGGTTTCGGCTATAAATTGTTTTTAAAATACCTTATTGTTGAAAGTATTACATATGTTTCCTTTCCCCCCATTGACCCCCTCCAGCTCCACCTCCCCCATCTTTCGCCCTCCGCTCCAGGCCCTTACCACCCCACTATCTTACTCCATTGGTTACGCATATATGCATATGAGGTCTGTGGTAGATTACCTCCTACTCACCCATCCTCCCCTGTCTTCCCTCCAAGATTTTGCACTCTGTTCCATGCTTCCATGTCTCTGGATCCATTCTGATCATCAGTTTATTTTGTTGATTAGATTCCAGATGAATGAGGTCATGTGATACTTGTCTTTCTCTGACTGACATATTTCACTTAGTATGATACTCTCCAGGCCCCTCTTTGCTGTCTCAAAGGGTAAGAGATTGTTTTTTTTTTTTCTTCTTTATTAATATATTTTATTGATTTTTTACAGAGTGGAAGGGAGAGGGAGAGAGAGTTAGAAACATCGATGAGAGAGAATCATCGACCGAGCTGTCTCTGCACACCCCCTACTGGGGATGTGCCCGCAACCAAGGTACATGCCCTTGACTGGAATCGAACCCGGGACCTTTCAGTCCGCAGGCCGATCCTCTATCCACTGAACCAAACCGGTCTCGGCAAAAGATTCTTTTTTATTGCTGTATGCTATTCCATGGTATACTAGTAAATATACCACAGATTTCTCTTAAAAATATATTTTATTGTTTTTTTACAGAGAGGAAGGGAGAGGGATAGAGAGTTAAGAAACATCAACGAGAGAGAAACATCAATCAGCTGCCTCCTGCACACCCCCTACTGAGGATGTGCCTGCAACCGAGGTACATGTCCTTGACTGGAATCGAACCTGGGACCCTTTAGTCCACTGGCCGACGCCCTATCCAATGAACCCAACCAGTTAGGGCTACCACAGGTTTTTTATTCACTCATCTACTGATGGACACTTGGGCTGTTTTCAGATGTTAGCTATTGTAAATTGTGCTGCTATGAACATAAGGGTGCATACATTCTTTCTGACTGGTTTTTCCGGTTTCTTAGGATATGTTTCTAGAAGTGGGATCACTGGGTCAAATGGCAGTTCCATATTTAATTTTTTGAGGAAACGCCATACTGTTTTCCATAACGGCTGCACCAGTCTCATTCCCACCAGCAGTGCACTAGGGTTCCCTTTTTTCCACATCCTCACTAGCACTTGTCACTTATTGATTTGTTGATGGTAACCATTCTGACAGGTATGAGGTGATACCTCATTGTCATTTTAATTTGCATCTCTTTGATGATCAGTGACTTTGAACATTTTTTATGTCTCTTGACCATCTCTATGGCTCTACAGCAGCGGTTCCACAGGTTGAGAACCAATAGCAGGGTCGCCTAAGACCATTGGAAAACACAGATATTTACATTACGATTCAAAATTATAGTTATGAAGTAGCAACGAAAATATTGTATGATTGAGGGTTACCACAACATGAGGAATTGTGTTAAAAGGTCGCAGCATTAGAAAGGTTGAGAACCACTGCTCTACAAGAATGAGTTTTAAGCATTTTTTTTATGGTGACTCCTCCAACATACATACACACACTTGAAAGAAAAATGAGAATCAGTATTCACCTTTACTTATTACATGTAATGCACTCATCTTTTCCAATCTATTTCTCTCTCTTTAAGTGCTGATTGTGATCTAAATGATTTCACTGTTGATTTTTCACAGTTCAAAAGAGTAGTATTGGTTTTCTTTGGAGGATAGACCTGGCTTTCCTTTGCTTATCAGAAGGCAGCTTCCCATGAGGTGAGTGTGCACCTGGCTAAGCAGGAGCACTGCTTCTACACCTGGAATATCCTGTTTAATAAAGTTTCAGCTAGGACAAAATTTGGATTCAGTCCTTAAGTACTCGCCACTCCTTGATGGGATGAATTCCCTAGGTATGCCCTAACTAAACATTTCAAGTTATGCTGGAGTCACACCTTTCTCTAAAGGTGCAAGGAACAGGATGATGGGATTGGTTGGGGCTTTCTATTCTTGATACTTACTTTTATGTCAGATTTGGTTCCCCCTTTTACTTATTTTGGCCATAAACTATGTATTCTTGAAGGCTCAGATCTCAGTAGTTTACTCTTCAGTTTCCTGGAGACTTCCTAATATACATATTCAGATATTTCAGGTATTTTTTTTAAAATATATTTTATTGATTTTGTACAGAGAGGAAAGGAGAAAGATAGAAAGCTAGAAACATCGATGAGAGAGAGTCATCGATCAGCTGCCTCTTGCACACCCCCTACTGGGGATATGCCCGCAACCAAGGTACATGCCCTTGACCGGAATTGAACCCGGGTCCCTTCAGTCCCCAAGCCGACGCTCTATCCATTGAGCCAAACCAGTCTCGGCTATTTCAGGTATTTTTATTTGAGTTCTTCTTTTTCATTCTACTAGAGACTTTGAGTTCTTTGCCAAAGAAAAGAAAGTTAATTTACATGGATTTAATTTCAGGTAATTATAAAATTAGGCAAAGAAGCTACATGTTTTAGCTTATATTATCAATATGAAATGATATTAATTTCTATCTCTTTGGTTATTACTAGGAAAGTTGAACAACTTGTGTTTATGACTTTATTTCCTACTTTGTCAGTTGTCTATGTATCATTATGAATTGTAGAGCTCCTATACTAAGGTATTAAATCTTTGTTTTATATTGTATTTTTCCAACTTATCATTTGTCTCTTAACTTTTCTTCATAATGTCTTTTGCAGTATAGATGTTTTACATTTTATATTCAGTTTTAGTAGTCCTTTATAATTTCTGTTTTGGTCCATTGATGGCAGCCTTGCCCCATTCTGATTTAACTTTAATAGTTTTTTTGTTTTGTTTTGCATATTGAGAGATTTCTAGAAAATGTTTTTTAGAAATAGAAATCTCAGTATGAACTGGTTACATCTATATTTTTTACTAATTTTTTTTTTGTGTGTCTTTTCTTCACTCCCTTCCACCTAAACTCTATTCCATCCCAGGCCTTCTCCACACTACGTCCGTGTTTCTGACCAAATTTATTATTGTAAAGGAAAATTAGGTATAGAAGGTAGGTGAGGCATCACCTTTTTAAAAAATGAAAATTTCATAGAGATCAATGAAAACTTTTGTTAGACCAATACTTGCCACAGAAAACAAAGCACATATTGAGCCTAATTTGCTTTTTATTGATCTTTAAGGGTTAGGAACGTATTTTCTTGTTCCTCGTTAATTTAGATATGTAGGATATGGTATATAAGAAATGATACAATAACTTAATTAGATATTCTAGGATTTACTTGCTCTAAAAATTTCTTGCATTATGTGTCATCACTAGAGGTTATTGAAGTGGATGCTGCTTCCATTTGTATTATGCTCTTGGCTTTTGTGGCTCCCTTTGCTTTTGTTAGTCCCTAAATCACATTCTTTAAAATCTTTCATGGTTTTCAATATTCTGTTCTATATGTCTCTAATTTTTTTGTCTTTTTGTATTTTTCTTTTTGTTCCTTTCCTCTATTTCAACTTGAGCTAGGATTTTTTAATATATATTTTATTGATTTTTTTACATAGAGGAAGGAAGAGGGATAGAGAGCTAGAAACATCGATGAGAGAGAAACATCAATCAGCTGCCTCCTGCACAACCCCCACTTGGGGATGTGCCCGCAGCCAATGTACATGCCCTTGACTGGAATTGTACCTGGGACCTTTCAGTCCCCAGACCGGCGCTCTATCCACTGAGCCAACCGGTTTCAGCTTGAGCTAGGATTAAAAGCACTTATTTCTTGTGGTTTTGAAGAAATTAATCACATAAAAAAACTTTATTTTTTTAATGTACAGATCCTTTCCAGCTCTGTATATTTTAGGCTACCGTAAGCTCTACGTGCACAGTTTTTCTGGATAGTTGAGTTTGCTAGCTACTTGAATGAGAATGTATATATAGAGGAAATATCATTGTCATTTCACCTAAAATATATTAATAACTAGGGGCCCGGTGCATGAAATTTGTGCACTGGGGGTTGGGGGTGTCCCTCAGTCCAACCTACCCCCTCATACTTACTGGGAACCCTCAGGGGATGTCCTACTGATGGCTTAGGCCCGAGTTTCAAGGGGGGCGGGCCTAAGCCACAGTCTGGCCTCCCTTTGTGGGAGGTAACCTGGCCGATCAGGGGAAGGCACCAGCCCCATCACCCTGCTGCTGCAGCCACTGCCAGCCACCTCAGCCACCAAGGTGTTTTCATCAACGTGGACTCCAGCCCCTTCACCAAGAAAAAATGACAACTTCCTTTAGGCATTTTCAAGATGTGTCTTTCATAGGATATGCAGTTCATATTCTCTCTCTCTCTCTCTCTCTCTCTCTTCCCCCCCTCCCCCCCCTTCCTGCCTTCCTGCCTTCCTGTCTTCCTCCCTCCCTCCCTCCCTTACCGGAGGATATGTTTCCATTGATTTTTAGAGAATGTGGAAGAGAAAGGGAAAGATAGAGAACAACATCAAAGTGAGAGGAACACTTTGATTGATTGCCTCTTGCATGAGCCCTGACCTGGGCCCTGGCCAGGGATAAGCCTGTAACCTAGGCACGTGCCCTTGATCAGAATCGAACCCAGACTCTGCGTTCGGCAGGCCAAGGCTTTCTCTACTGAGTCAAACCGGCTAGGGCAGGATATGACATTTCTTAGCCCTCCAACAGGACCTTCGTTTTTTACTCCAGAAGTGTGGTGGGAAAACTCTCGATCACCTTTTTGGATTCTTATTACCCAAGTTACTAAGAATATTACCAGTGGCATACAAGAAACTTAGCCAATGTGCAGTCAGAAAAGGTGTTTCCTCTATAGTTCACACCAATCGAGGGCTGGGCTCTGCCCAGGCCTAAAGCCTCTTGGGCAGGAGCAGAGCCCCAGCTCCCTGCGATTGATTGCTGGGGGTCCGCTCTTCCTCCAGGCCTTTGGGTCTTGAGCAGGAACGGAGCCCAGCTCCTTGCAATCGACCCAAGGGGGTCCACTCCTGCACCAGGCCGAAGCGGACCCCCAGCTCCCTATGATTGATTGCAGGGGTCTGCTCCGGCACCAAGCCACAAGCCTGTGATGGATCGCAGGGGTCCGCTTCTGCCCAGGCCTTACCTCACAGTGACCTGGGTGCCAGGATGCTCCTGGAACATAGGCCCTGGGCGCCTATGTATGCAAATTAACTGTCATCTTTTTTGTGTTAATTTACATAATCACTCTTGATTGGCTATAGGCGTAGCAAAAGTACAGTCAATTTACATGTTTGTCTATTATTAGGTAAGTTGATATAATGATAAGATAAAAGTATTGAGCCTTATAAACTCAATAGTGAATCTGCCTTGTGAAGAGTTGGAGGAGTTTAGGGATCATCTGGTATCTATTTTGTTCCCTCTACAAATATTTGCCTGCACTGATTTGGTCTTGAAGATAAAATGAAGTGCCTCACTTCATGGAGCCTGTAGTCTTTTATGAAAAGAAGGTTGGAAAGAAAGTGTGTAACCTTTTTCTTTTCATTTATAAGAAAAAGTTTATTTAGAAATTTACAGAGGTAGTAGAAGTGAGCCAGATGAGCTGTGTAGGCTCAGGAAACAAGGTGCAGAAGCAAAAGAAGGAGCAAACTCCTTGGAGTTTAGGAGAAAAGCACAGGTAATGCTTCGGGGGTGGGGGGGACAGAGAGTAGAGGGGTATGGAAAAGGTGTGGGCATACTCCCGAGAAACTATGTAATCTTATTTAAAGACTCCTCAAGCGCTCTCTTGTTAATGGCGGGCGGCTGCTGCTAAGCGGAACGCAGACAACCACTGCCCGCTGCGGGAAACTCCCTGCCTCTCCTGCTTTCTGCTCATCGCCAGTACTTGCCAGCATGTCCGTGGTGCCGCTCTGTTGCTCACATACCAGCTCGCAACGTTTCTATGTAACGTTGACATAAGAACCTAGATAATGGTGTAAACATATGTGATAATGTTGAATTTGCTTTTGTTTCTACTCATTCGTTTTTGTACATTAAAGAAAGTGGAATTAAAAAAATCCTCATTACATTTTGGTCGTTATTAATATGCACAAAAGAAAAAGGTTCTGATTTCTTTCTGCACATTGGTAAGGAGGAACTGTAAAGTAGGAGGAGGGGAGCCTGAATGAGTGTACTAGGTAGGACAGTGCCTCTCAAACTTTTCGTTGTGTATGAATCACCTGAGGAGCTTATTAAAATTCAAATTCTCATTCAGAAGGTCTAAGATAAAGGCCTAAATTCTGCATTTCTTACAAACTCTCACACTTTATGAATAGCAAGGAATGAGTGCTGCCATTTTGAGAAGAGTAATTTGGAGTTACTCATCCAAAACGAATAGCACGTCACACTTGGCCTTGGTGAAATGAAATTGTAAGAGCTGTTAATGTTCATTCATATTCTAAGGGGGGGGGTAGGTCATAAACACCTATTTTTTGAATGGCATCCAGAACTGAACTTGGCTGGTTGATGGGTCTGAAATCTTTGAAAAGTTGCTAGGAAGTGAAAGAGACAAGAATCATCAGATACGATGAAAGTAACTATTTACTCAGATAAAATTTAAGTTAAGTGTTGACTAGGAAGACTAATTTATAATTGAGATTTCCTTCTCTCTTTGTGCTTACCCTAACATAGCAATTCTAGTTTTAAAAAGTTGAAGTGAATGCTGTGCTTTTTTAAAAATAAATAACTTTTCAATAGGCATATTTTCTGTGGAAATTATATCAAATTTCTTTGATTTTAGGTCTGCATAAGTTTTAAATGTTGTGTGTAAGTTGTCTTTGATTTGTTGCTCTAGTGTAGGGGTGTCGAACTCAATCAGAGAAGGGGCCAAAATCTAAAATCCAGCCTAAATCGCGGGCCGAATGGTTTACTGAACAGTCATAAACTGTCATTGTGATGGAAACGCAGCGGAGTGCAGTGATGACAGAGCGGTGCGGGCCACATTGCAAGGCCTGGTGGGACGGATTTGGCCCGCGGGCCTTGTGTTTGACACATGTGCTCTAGTGGCAGCTACTTGGAGCATAAACAATCTGGGAGTTAATTTATGTTCATAGTATTAGCAGAGATTTTTTATTTTTTATTTTTAGCAGAAGACTTTCAATCTTGGAGGTAGTGTAAAATGTTCTAACATTTATCCATAGGGGGAAATTTAGCAAACCAAATCTTTGAAACAGCAGCCTTTTATTTAGTTTTGTGTTTCCAGTTTTTAGAAATTTATATTTTCTTTCTGGTCTTATTTCAGTAATGCTCTATATTCATAGTTCCTCTTCAATATGGCACCTCGCCTGCTTCAATCTGAAAATATTGGAAAATTACTAACATTCATAATTTATTTTGGCTCCATGTTTTAGTATCATTGAAATGCTGGTTTCCTTGAAAATAGTTACAATATGATAAGGAGATTTTTAAATTTATTGTGCTGTAATGGAGGAAGAAATATGTGAAATGTAATCATGGACAAAATATAAATATTGCTTTAATTATATTGGCTCATTATAATGAAATACATGTGTTTTCACTAGTAACATACCCAATTCGATTTCTGGCATATTTGAAAAGCATTTACTACACCTATTGTTCCCTATGGTTTTGTGTGTGTGTGTGTGTGTGTGTGTGTGTGTGTGTGTGTATGTATTTAGTTCTCTTTGAATACAACTGTTAAAACTGAAAGCAAAAACATCAAAAGCATTATAGTCTGTTCTAGAATCAGACCAATGAAGAAATGAAGTGAAACACATTGGCTAAAAATATATAATATTTTGCAAATTACATCTGAAATTGTTTTGTGAGAGCATCTATCTATTAGAAATGAAATTTAACTTTTCTTAATCTGTGGTTTTTAAAAAACATTATTATCTGAAAGTAAATGTCCATACAAAATAAGTTTCTAATGTCTTCCAGTTTTTAGCTCGTTTTTCCTTAGGATCATATAAGCCTTTGCTATATATACTGAGTAGTGAATGAATATTCAGAATGTTAGAAGTAGAAGGAATTTTAGAGCTCATGTAAATCATACAGATAACTAGAATTTCTAAAAAGAATTTTAGATTGTTTGCATGGGGCTATAGGCTTTTTATTTCTAGCTTTTCGGTTATTTAAAAAACAGCTACTGCCCGGCTCGAGTGGCTCGGTGGTTGAGCGTCGACCTATGAACCAGGAGGTCAAGGTTCAATTCCTGGTCAGGGCACATGCCTGGGTTGTGGGCTAGATCCCCAGTGGGGGGCATGCAGGAGGCAGCTGGTCAATGATTCTCTGTCATCATTGATGTTTCTCTCTCCCCATCCCTCCCTCCCTTTCCCTTCCTTCTCCTTTCTGAAATCAATAAAAATATATTAAAACAAACAAACAAACAAAAACAGCTATTCATTTTAACACCAAAAGAGTACCAGGGACAATCTCACAGTAAGCACAGTTGTAACTTTACACCCATGTTTGGTCATGGATGGCACCTGTTCAAGGATTAGATTTCAGAAACCATTATTTAATGCAACCCTCTCCTTTCAGAGATGATGTTTCTGAACCCAGGGAAATATCAAAGTTCTTATAGCAATGCAGAATGATAACTGAGTTTATTTTTATTTATTTATTTATTTACTTATTTATTTTTTAAAGATATATTTTATTGATTTTGTACAGAGAGGAAGGGAGAGGGATAGAGAGTTAGAAACATCGATGAGGGAGAGTCATCGGTCAGCTGCCTCTTGCACACCCCCTACTGGGGATATGCCCGCAACCAAGGTACATGCCCTTGACCGGAATCGAACCCGGGACCCTTCAGTCCCCAAGCCGACGCTCTATCCACTGAGCCAAACCGGTTTCGGCGATAACTGAGTTTAGAAACAGGTCTTCTGAGTTCCAGCTCAAAGTTTTGATCATGTCTCCTTAATCTTCATCACATGATGAGACTTCGGCACAGATAATTTTAACAAATTTCATATAGCTAATAAGAAGTAGAGCTGGAAGTTGAATCCACGTCACCCAACTCCATTTTTAGTGAAGCCTGTGCATTCACTTCCATGTAATCTTAACCCACTCTTTCAGCCTCTATTTAGTTGTAGAGATGGAATTGTAAGTGATTGAAAGGAGATGTTTATATTAAGCATTTTCTTTCTTTGAAAATTTCAGATTTGGGCCTTAAGCAACTTCTAGGGAAGAGAACCAGTGCCTCTGTTCTTGCAACCAAAGATCTTGATCCATATCCAGAGATTGGAATATTGGTGGACCAGCCATCCTCAGACACCTGACTTAGGACAGGTAAGTGAAAGAGAGAGTAAGGGTAAGAAAAATAGAATGGGTGCTAATGTTCTTCCTTTCTGTTTAGATGGAAACATTTGACCATCTTTAAAAATTTAATCATTTATTTTGGTAAAAACAAAACAGTTGGAATCTAAATTGGTGTGGCAAAACATTTTCTTGGTTGTAAAATACATGTTAAAATGTTAACAGTGGTAAAACTGCATGGATGGCGTGGCTCAGTGGTTGAGCATCGGCCTATGAACCTGGAGGTCACGGGTTTGATTCCTGGTCAGGGCATATGCCAGGGTTGCGGGCTTGATCCCTAGTGTGGGGCATGCAGGAGGCAGCCGATCAATGATTCTCTCTCGTTATTGATGTTTCTATTTCTCTCACCCTCTCCCTTCCTTTCTGAAATAAATAAACTCAATAAAAATATAAAAGAAACAACAGTGGTGAAACTTAGAGTAATTAAATATTTTCTTGTGCATTTTATTTTTTTACATGCAATAAACATTAATATTTCAAAAAAAGGATTTTTAGTATAATTTTACATGCAGTAAATGTTAATATTTCAAGAAAAAAAAATTTTAAATATAAAGTTACATGTAATAAACAATAATATTTCAAGAAAAATGATTTTAAATGTTACAATACAAATTAATATTTCAAGAAAAAAAAGTTTTAAATAAAATAATATTACCAAACTGTAGTCTCTGTGCATTCTCCAAAGTGTATTCATGAGCATGTGTTAGTTATCTATTGTTGCATAACAAACCACTCCAACTTAGTGGTTTAAAACATGCCAGTTATCTGTTTTGCTCATGTATCTGCCATTTGTGCAAGGCTCACTTGGTGGGGACAGCTTGTCTCTGTCAACATGTGGTGTGAGGTGGAGTAGCTGGAAGGGTAGGGGTGGCTCAGGGGCTGGGAACTGGAATCATTTGAAGTTTTGCTCACTCAAGTGTTTGGTGGTTAATGCTGGCTGTTGGCACGGACCTCAGCCTGGGCTGTCAGCCAGAACACCTACACATGACCTCTCCTTTTGGCTGATGGATTTCCTCACAGCATGGTGGCTGGATTCCCAGAGAAGAGAGCAAGGCAAATTCGCATGGCATATTTGACTTAGTTTTGAAAGTCACCTAGTGTTTCTCTGCTCTTCTATTGGTCGAGGTAGTCATAAAGGCCCACCCAGGTTCAGAGGAGGGTGGTAGACGTAGATCCCACATTTGAAGAGAGGAGTCTGAACATCACATTATAAGAAGAGCTATGGGATGCCATTGTAGCCATCTTTGGAAAGTATATTCTGCCACAGTTTGTATTGCTTTTTTCTTTTTAGAAAACCTTTTTCTTTTTCTTAAATATACTTGAGGCCAGGTGCACGAAATTCGTGCACGGGGGTGGGGGGGTGCGTCCCTCAGCCCAGCTTGTACCCTCTCCAGTCTACTTGGGTATTTTGTTTTGATTTGTTTTAATAATTTTGAGATTTGGGAAACTGTTTTCCAATACATATAATAGATTTGAGAAACTAGTGCCAATATTTGGTTGTCTTATTGATCACACCATTGATATCAGTTGCCTATGACAGTTTTGAATATAGCTGGCACTTCATTTCTGGGTGTAATGGGATAATATTTTTAGATAATCCTCTAAGCATTACATGGGGGTGTTTGTCCATTCACTATATTTGGGAAGTAAACTCTAGGGAATGTCTCATTATCTATTAGACTCAGAAGTCTCCCATTCCTAGGTGATTTACGTCATATTAGCCTAATTAAGCAGAGTTGGCTCAATACTCTTTCCCCAGTACTCACAGGTAGATAGATATTTTGCAGTGGGAAATGACTGAACCAGATATTGTGATAATAAAGGTAACCTCAGAAACTTGTTCTCAACTGTGAATAGTCAGAATTGACTGAATTCATGAAACAATATATTTTAGTTCAAAAGGTACAATTGGAGAAGCTATTTTGTTTGTGTTTTGTTTTATTGCATTTGAAAAACAAAGTGAGATATTTTCCAGTAGACATAGATTGGGATTAATGATTATAGGTAGTGTGAAATATTGTATCTTAACAACAAAACATATGAACATATGACATATTTAAGTGATTAGTTTGCCTTTTTTGTTTAAAGCATTTTTTTAGCCCAGTTTTGGTTTTAAGAAATCTGAGTAGATAAATTGTTGATAACATCTTTGTTAGGTTTGTTCACTGCTTTATCTTGTCTCCATTCTACAAGACCTATGTTTGAGGGGATAAAAACTCCTTGAGTGAATGAGATCTGTTTTCTGACTGAAACTAAAACAAACAATAAAAACTCAAAAAAACAGCCCTAGCCGGTTTTGCTCAGTGGATAGAGTGTTGACCTGCAGACTCAAGGTTCCCAGGTTCGATTCTGGTCAAGGGCACATGCCCAAGTTCCGGGCTCGATCCCCAGGGGGAGTGTGCAGGAGGCAGCCAAGGATGATTCTCGCTCATCATTGATGTTTCTATCTCTCTCTTCCTTCCTCCCTGAAGTTTATAAAAATATATTTTTTAAAAACTACCAAAACAAAACTCCAAAAACACCCTGTAGAAATTACAAACATAGGCCGGCACCGGTTTGGCTCAGTGGATAGAGCGTCGGCCTGCGGACTGAAAGGTCCCGGGTTCATTTCCGGTCAAGGGCATGTACCTTGGTTGCGGGCACATCCCCCATGGGGGTGTGCAAGAGGCAGCTGGTCGATGATTCTCTCTCATCGACGTTTCTAACTCTCTATCCTTCTCTCTTCTTCTCTGAAAAATCAATAAAATATATTTAAAAAAAAAGAAATTACAAACATAGTGGTGTGAACCTGTGGCACTTCATTCAGTCCCTGGAAGGGGGTAAATGATAAGGTTCTCTTGTAAAGATAAATTACTTGGGCCCGGCCAGTGTTGCTCAGTGTTTGGCATCTATTAACTGCAGAAATTGGACTATTATTGTTGGAAACAAAGATTTTAAATTTTGTTGTGAGGATAAGCTTTGAGTTATGCAAAGTGAACCTTAGTTAGCTTAAATGGTATTGTGCTGTGAGTCTAAGTTCTTTTTTGTTCAACACTGTTTTAAGATAAAAACATAAGTGTAAATCTAGTTTATAACTACTGACTATTGTGTAATATTTCATTGCATATGCATTTTTACATTTTACTTAATGCATTTTTCTAACGGATTTCTGGGTTTGGCTTGGAAACTGCTAACACAAATAGTACTGTTATAAACCTCCTTGTACATGTCCCCTGTTAACTTATGCAAAGGTTTCTCTGTAGTATATATTGTGGAAAAAGAATCGTATATACTCAATTTCAGTAAATATTTCCAAATTGTTTTCCAGAATGGTTATCCATTTTATGCTCCCAATGGCAATGTATTAGGGTTCCAATTTCCTTTAATCCTCACCAGCATTTGGTTTATCCGTTTAGTCTTGTCAATCTGATGGGTATACTAGGCAAGTATTTTATCTTAATTGACATTTCTGTGATTGAGAGGGAGGCTTGGTATCTCTTTACTTTTATTTTATTTTAAATTTATCTTTATTGTTGAAAGTAATACAGATGTCCCCCCCCCCCCCCCCCCCATTGGCCCTTTCTAGCCCAGCCCCTCTCTCATTGCCCCAGGCCTTCACCACACTATTGTCTGTGTCCATGGGTTAAGCATATCCTATATAATAAAAGCCTAATATGCTAAGTGTCCAGTCAACTGGTTGTCTGTTCAACTAATCAAAGTGTAATATGCTAATGATATGCTAAGGCTGCTCAACCGCTCACTATGACATGCACTGACCACCAGGGGGAAGATAGTTGACCAGTCACTATGACGTGCATAATTTAAGAAAGTTTATTAATGTGTAGTGTTTATTAATGTGTACGGGGTAGACACTGACTGGTAGGTTCGCTTGCTGCTGAGGTCTGGCCGATCAGGACTGAGTGAGATGGGACAGATACGCCCTGGAGCCCTCCTGTGGTCTCTCCCCAGCTGTCTAACCTCCCACATCTCTCCCCGGCCCTGATCATGCACCGGTGGGGTACCTTGGCCTGGCCTATACCCTCTTGCAATCTGGGACTCCTAGGCGGATGTCGGAGAGCTGGTTTCAACCTAATCCCGCTCAACGTGGGAGTGCTGCCCAGTCAGAAGTTGGGCTTACAGCTGGCCATTGCAGTGGCAGTGGTGGGAGCCTCTCCTGCCTCTGCCGCTGCTAAGCTGGCAATCAGACATCCTCCGAGGGCTCCCAGACTGCAAGAGGCCACAGGCCGGGCTGAGGGACCCATCCCCTAATGTACAAATTCCTGCATATATCTCTCTCTCTCTCTCTCTCTCTCTCTCTCTCTCTCTCTCTCTCTATATCTATATATATATATATATATATATATATGTATATATATGTATATATATATATATATATATGTGTGTGTGTGTGTGTGTGTGTGTGTGTGTGTGTGTGTGTGTATGTATATATACATATTTGGTTACTTTCTTCTCACCCACCCACCCTGCCTTCCCTCTGAGATTCATCAGTCTGTTCCATGTTTCTAAGATTCTATCTGTTTTGTTCATCATTCTGTTTTGTTCTTTAGATTCCACAAATGAGATCATGTGATACTTGTTTTTCTCTACCTGCTTATTTTCACTTAGCATAATACTCACCAGAGGAGCTGCTAAATTGCAACTATTAAGAAGTCTAATCTAGCCCTGACCAGTTTGGCTCAGTAGATAGAGTGTCGACCTGCAGACTGAAGGGTCCCAGATTTGATTCCAGTCAAGGGTTGTGAGCATGTCCCTAGTGGGGGGTGTGGAGGAGGTGGCTGATCGATGTTTCGCTCTCATCAATGTTTCTAGCTCTCTATCCCTCTCCCTTCCTCAAAATCAATAAAATGTATTAAAAAAAGAAGTCTAATCTAATTTTTCAAAATGCTAATAGCTTTTTATTATAAAAATA
This sequence comes from Pipistrellus kuhlii, assembly GCF_014108245.1. Lineage (NCBI taxonomy): Eukaryota > Metazoa > Chordata > Mammalia > Chiroptera > Vespertilionidae > Pipistrellus > Pipistrellus kuhlii. The sequence continues at coordinate 12,911,711 of NW_023425404.1, forward strand.
AGAATGTTCATTACAAAACAATCTATATATACATAAAAGCCTAAGTTACTGGCTGACCATTGACTGGCTGATTGGTAGCTATGATGATCACTAGAGGGCAAGCGCTCAACACAGGAGCTGCTGAGCTGCAGTGACTTGGCAGCTGCAGTTTTTGGGTGATGCAACCGGAACCAAAGATGAGGGAGCCAGATTCTGAGGTGCGTCACCCGAGAACTGCTCTCTTGCAATCTGGAACCTCTCAGGGATGTTGGAGAGCCGGTTTCGACCTGATCCCTGCAGAACAAGCTGAAGGACCCCACCAGTGCATGAATTCGTGCATCAGGCCTCTAGCTCATTGGCTCCCCACTTTGGGTCTGGCTCCCCACTGGACCTCTAGCCCATGCAGAGGTTGTGGGTCTGGCCTTTATAGAAACTTTTCAACTTGATTAACTAAATGATGATATATGCAGGACCTCCTGGCTGTGGCCCTGATGTCTGGCGCCCACACCGGCCCATCTGCTTAATACTGATTTCCAGTGGAAGTAGCAAATTTTCCCGCTACCACTCTAGGCTGGGAAACCAGCTGCAACTTTCCTCCTTCTGGGCAGACAGTAGCATCAGATGGCAACCTCTGGGAGGGATAAAGGTGAAGGAGCAGCTCAGGTGGGAAAGAGGTTCCCACAGCCACTGGACTCCACCTGGGCAGAAGCCTGACATTGAGCAGCCCGACTAGATTTCAGGCTAAGTAAATCCTATTTGCTAAATAATTGGATTTTGCAGCTAACTGCCCACAAATCATTAATTACCGCCAAATTTAGGGTAAAGTGAGATGAAAGAAGCGAGACAGATACAGAGAGAAAGTACATAATAGTGGGAGAAGAGAGGAGGGAGCCCAATTCCAAGGTGCATCACCCATGAACCACTCTCTTGCAGTCTGGGACCCATTGGGGGATGTCAGAGAGCCAGTTTTAGCCCAATTCCCACAGCCCAGGCCGAGGAACCCCTCTGGTGCACGAATCCATGCACTAGGCCTCTAGTTAAAGTATAGAAAACAATAAGAAAAGAAAATTCTCATAATCTTTCTACTCAAAGATAACTGCTATTACAACTTTACTTTATATACTTTTAAATGCCTTCCTAAGTGGTGTACACTGGCTCACTAGGCCCAATGATTAATGAATTATGCAAGCCCAAACCATAGATAATTTGGTATTAGCTATGATGACAGTAGTTACACCATGGAAGTTGGCAAATGCCACAAATCACAGCTTCCCTCTTTGTGCCCAGTTCTATCCAGAGCCAAATTATTAGCACACTACTGCATATGTACAATATGTCACTAAATATAGGTCTACTTTTTTTAATGGCTTCATAGACGTCCCTGCATAGATCAGTGGTTCTCAGTGTGGTTCTTGGACTTTTATTAAAGGGCAGTTGTAAACACTAAAATTGGCCCTTATCCCAATCTTCATCCTTTAATGACATTTCCCCCCTAGAATGATTGCTTTGGACTCGAATGGCATTAATAGAGTCTGCCAAATTGCCAAGCTTCCAGATTTATACAGCCTTAGAAATAATTTGATGATTAAATAATTTAATTCCATAGTTAAGCATTCAGTAATTTTGTTCTTATTGATATCTCCAAAGTTTATAGTTTTGACTTGAATAATTAATTCTCAGACATACTGCTTGGTCTGAAATAAATGATGAACATTGGAGATGAAATGATACCCCCATTATTCTTTAGTGTTTTATCTTACCTTCCACTACAGCATGGTAACTTGGATAACTACGTAGCCTTAGTCAAGTTGCCTAATTTCTTTGTGCCTCAGTTTTCTTATAAAATTGAGCTATCAATACCCATCTCACAAAGTTATCATAAGGATTAAATGCAATATGATATGAAATGTGCATAACACAATTCTCATAGGCACTTAGTAATTGATAAGTTCTTTTCATTTTCTCTTAATATAAATGTTATTCACAAGTTTCTACTTTCTTTTTAAATTTCTATTAAATTTATTGGGGGTGACATTGGTTAATAAAATTACATAGGTTTCATATGTACAATTCTATAATACATCATCTATAAATTGTGAATTCATCATCCAAAGTCACCATTTCATAAATCTCTTCTTTAATATTTTCTCTCCTTACACCAGTTATTCTTAACCCTTTTGGGGGTCTTGTCCTCCTTTCAGAATAGGATTTAGGTAATGACTCCTCTTACCAGAAGAATGCACATGTCTGTTGAACTTTACCTGCAGTTTTGGAACTTTATAGACACCACTCCTCCACCCACTCCACTGAAGCTCATGCATGATCCAGGTTAAGGATTTTTGCACATCTTCTTCTTTTGGCAGACTAATCCTGACTTTGATTGTCAAGTCAGTGTAGATGGCTCCTAAATCTGGTTCTCTTGTGAGTTTTTATCTGCTGGACATATTTATCAGGTTATCTTTATGTAGTAGAGAGATTAAAATAGAGAGATAAAGCAGACATTTTAATTACTGATATTATAGGATAAATAATTTTTATGACACTGTGTGGCTCGCTTAGAGATCTGTGCTCACTGTAAACAACAACTAATCAAGCCAAATAGGTTAAATACTAAGGCACAACAGTCTCATTTCCTGGGGTATCTGTTAAAGCTTACTTGTAAACTTTTGAAAAGGGTTTGGTCATAAATTGTAGCCAGAAAATCAGTTTCCAAGAAACCACAAAATATGGTAACTTTTTTATTTTTATTTAAATATTGTGGTAACTTGTTTCAAATTATAGGTTATAGCCAAAGTGTAATCTTACCTAAAAGTTTGCTGTTTCAGCTAGTTTTATGGATGTCTGTGTGTTACTAGAGCCTCGTGCCGTCATCTCTTCCACTCCTTCTACTCCCCACATCTTTAGTTAGGACTCTAATAGTTCAGGTGGCAGAAACCCAGTTTAAGGGGGGAAAAGAGTTATTGGCCCAAGTAATTGAATAATCCAGAGTCAAATCTGAGTTAGTAGAGATACTAGGGGCTCAAAAGACTGTCTTAGTTTTATTTCTTATTTCTCAACTGTTTTTCTTTGCCTCTTTACCTTCTAAGACAGGTAGCTTTCTCCATGTAGTCAGCTCCAATTTATATTAGTTTTATATTTGCAATCTCAGAGAAGAGGTAATCTTCCCATCATCTCAGAATATAAATGATTCTTAAACTGTGGTCCCTGGACGAGTATCACCAGCATCATCAGGGAATTGTTAACAATATAAATTCTGAGGTCTCTTCCCTAACCTATTCATTCAGAAACCTCAGGCCCAGCAGTCGGTGCCTTAACAAGCCTTCCAGGTGACTCTCATGTATGCTAAAGCTTGAGAACTCCTGCTACCTGTATTATCAGTGTTCACAGCTGCCTGAAAACAGAAGGCATCTTCACTATTAGAAAAAATTAGTGGTTTTATTACTGTCCCTAACAAGCACAGCTGGAAATTAAAAAAACAAAAAAACAGAACACACACACACGCAACAGTTTTTAAAATCCCCACTCAAGGATATATTTTTATTGATTTTTAGAATGAGGAAGGGGAGTGGGGAGAGAGAGAGAAGAGAAGCATCCAAGTGAGAGAGAAACATTGGTCAGTTGTCTGCCATACGCACCCCAACTTGGGATCGAACTTGAAACCTAGCATATGTATGTGCCCTGATTGGAAATCAAACTTGCAGCCTTTTGGTATTAGGGACAATGTTCCAATTAACTGAGCCACCTGGCCAGGGCAGATTTTTATTTTTAACTTAAATTTCTGCAAGGTTATTGTCTGTGAAGTTCATTTCAATTCTCTTTAAGGAGATGAGTTTCTCTAATTTTTTAAAGAAAATATTTTTATTGATTTCAGAGAGGAAGGGAGAGAGAGAAAGAGACAGAAACATCAACGATGAGATAGAATCATCAATCGGCTGCCTCCGGGATCATCAATCGGATCCTCCCCCTCTCCCCCCCCAACTGGGGATCGAGCATGCAGCCCTGGCATGCGCCTTTGACTATAATAGAATTGAATCTGGAACCCTGCAGTCTGCAGGCTGATGTTCTGTCCACTGAGCCAAACCATCCAGGGCTCTCTAATATTTTTATGATGCACTGTCAGGAGGAAAAAAGGAAAGCAAAGTAGCATTTTTTGGTGCCATATATATACAATGGTGCTTTAATCCCTCACACTGGTTTTGTGTACCCATTGTTGCTGAAAGAGGTTTAAAAAATTTCCTAAGGCAGTGAGTATATCTGATAAGCAGAAAAGTAGAGTTAAAATGTAGACATTGAACAAGCATTTTATAGAGGACCTACTATGTGCTGGGATCTGGATAAGTAATTGGAAAAGTACAAAATGCTTAAGATCTAGTTTTTGTTCTCTAGGGACTCAGTCTTATAAAGAAGATAGTTAATGTAGGGCAATGATTCCTATGACAATGCTATCTAAAGAGTGGTTTGGACCCCAGCTTGTGTGGCTTAATTAGTTGGAGCATCATCTCATACACTGAAAGGTCTCAGGTTCAATTTCTAGGCAGGACACTCACCCAGGTTGCAGGTTCCATCCCAGTTGGAGTACATGTGGGAGGCAACCAATAGATGTTTCTCTCTTTCTTTCTCCTTTTCTCTCTCTCTCCAGTAAAACAATGAAAACATATCCTTGGGTGAGGATTAAAAAATAAAAGCTACACTAATAAAAAATAAACATGCAAATTGCTGTCACTTCACAACACCCACAGCCAACCAGGAGTGAGTATGCAAATTATCTTGACAAAGATGGAGGTGGCCCCACCCCCCAGCCGCTCCGGGCCTTTGGGCAGCATGCATGCAGGCATGGAATGGCTGGGTGGGGTGGGACATCTACTATGAGGGGAACGGCAGGAGGCTCCTGCTGGAGCCAAGACTGAAGGTGGCAGCCAGAGCGAAGACCTGGGTCCTGGGTGCTGGAGGAAAACCGGTGCCGTCAGCTAGGGAAGGAAAGCCTACCGCACGAATCATCGTGCAGTGGACCTCTAGAAAAAAAAAAAAAAAAAAAAAAAAAAAGAATGGTTTGGGAAACAGTGGAGGGAATGTCTGACTTTGAAGGTTTGGGGAATGCTTCAAAGAAGGATATGATCTTTGATGTTTAAATAGATAACATTTAAAAAATTACTTTGATAAACACAAAAATCTCATTCTGCTTTCATGTTTAGTGAGGTATCAAAAATTACTGTCTCTAAAAGCAAATCAAAGCAATAATAATTTTAGAATGTTTTTCAAACTACATCTGCTCTTTATCCCGCTATCTAACACGTTTTCAGAGGAGGGGCTTGTTTTAGCACTTCATAAGTTTAAAAGCTAATTGTAAAGACAACAGTTCAGTACCATCTCACACCTGCAAAATGGCATCATCAACAAATCAACAAGAAAGTGCTGGCGAGGATGCACCGTTGGTGGGAAGGCAGACTGGTGCAGCCATTGTGGAAAACAGTATGGAGTTTCCTCAGGAAATTAAAAATGGAACTCCCATTTGACCTAGTGATCCCACTTCTAGGAATATATCCCAAGAAACCAGAAACACCAGTTAGAAAAGATATATGCACCCCTATATTCATAGCAGCTAAGATTTGGAAACAGCCTCCGTACCCATCAGTAGATGAATGGATTAAAAGTCAGTGCTACATTTACACAATGGAATACTATGCTGCTGTAAAAATCCTAAGTGAAATAAGCTAGTTCTGAGAAAGATAAATATCGCATGATCTCACTCAGTTGTGGAATATAATGAATAACATAAACTGATGAACAAAAATAGAGCCAGCTCTGACCGGTTTAGCTCAGTGGTAGAGCATCGGTCTGTGTACTGAAGGGTCCTAGGTTCGATTCCGGTCAAGGGCATGTACCTTGGTTGCAGGCACATCCCCAGCAGGGGATGTGCAGGAGGCAGCTAATCAATATTTCTCTCTCATTGATGTTTCTAGCTCTCGATTCCTTTCCCTTCCTCTCTGTAAAAAAATCAGTAAAGTATGTTAAACATTTTTTTTTACTCATTTAAATTTGATTTTATCTACTTTTTAATATCTGGCAGTGGAGAAGAGAGTGGTTAGCTTTTTAGCTAAGAGAAACTCCTTTTTGTAACAAAAATAAGTCTCAGTGAATTTCTTTCAATTTTAAGTAAAGATGAATGAGTTTCTATTTTTCCTGGAATTTATATTATATCTGGAATTTTCTATATTTCTTTTTAACAATGAGTGCAATATGGTAAAGTGAATATCAGCTTATTTTATAACAGTGTGAAAATTGGTCACAACACATTGCTTTTTTTAATGTAATTTATTTCTATTGAGTGTGTTCTATAGTTACCTCAATTAGTGATCTGGTTTGTAAGCTTTACATTTTATTTTTCTGCGATTTGTCAACATTCTTGGAATTTTCTGGAAAACAAATCCAATAGATAATGTTGTTTCAACTATTTTAAATTCTTTTTTATTTGAATCACTTTCTTAATAAGGGATATTAATCTTGCCCCTGCAGGAACTTTTGATCTGATGTGAAATACATTAACTGGCTGAATGTATATCTGTCAAGTTTTTTATTTAATATTTGATTTATAAATGATTAAAATAGTAAAACTGAGTTGTTAGACTCACAGTAGACAGTAGTGATTTTTTAAAGAAATAACAACTTAATAATGTGTATCATTTATTCTAATGAACTTCTATCAGATTTTCTTTTCTGCTATAATACAATCATTAACATTTTAAAGTTATTTATGACTTAACAATTTTTTTTTCTCACGGGAAGTCATAGTTTACAAGGGAGAGGTTTTCCAGAATTTTAGTTTTAGTGGTAAGGTTTCTTCTACCTGTGTTTCCCCGAAAATAAGACATCCTCTGAAAATAAGACCTAGCGCACGGAAAGATAAGACATCCCTGAAAATAAGACCTAGCACAACTTTGGGAGAAAAAAATTAATATAAGACACTGTCTTATTTTTGGGGAAACAGGGTATTAGAATTCTTAACAAAACATCTGATAGATTGTGTGTCCTTTATTACCTTTAAAAAGAAAAAGCATAATCTAAGTGATTAGAAGTTGGCTGAGTACTTATTATAGTCCCAACAAAATCTCTATGGGTTGCTAGATACTGAAGGCCTTAAAAACTCTAAACTTCACCATATAGAACACATTTTGAATTCGAATCTTCTTTATTTTTTATTCGTTTTTTCTTCTCTCAGAATTTTCTGGTAGTAGTTAGTTAAGATGCAGGGATTTTCTTCTAGAGATCAGGCAGCCTGTTCGTCCCTTAGGAGAGTTATTCAGTCTTTTTTTAATTTGTGGTATGTGCTTACCAGGCAGAGTAGACACTGTATTCTAGTAAGAAAACCTATTGCCAAACACCCACTAGAGCAGAAAACTGACCTACTTAATGCTGACAAGTTAAAAAAAAAAAAGTGTGGAATTGTACCAGCATTGTATCATCTTCTCTTATGGTGGATAGAGTGTTGATAGAAAAGAGGATAAGAAAGGATAGTGAACTGCTGCAGGGGAGTAGCACAGTAAAAGAATATTCAAATGACTGAATGATTTTATTAAAAACTTCATTTGGTAAAACTTGAAGGCCTCTACAATGCAGCAGTTCTCAAATAACTTTAAACTTAAAAAAAAAAAAAAAAAAAAAGGAAAGAAAATTCCTAGGGCTAGGGCTTTCATACTAATAATCTAGAAAAGCCCTCTAGTTAAGGTTGTTAGCCATTGTTTCATGAATAATTGTGTGTGTGTTTTTTGCAGGATCTGGTAAATTTATTAAAATTTTTTTTCAGTTCATTATTTTGTCAGAATAGTACATTTTAGAATTTATAGATATTGAAACAAAGTAGAATATTTATTTATAGAAGTGACTATGGGCCTTAATTTTATCAAAACTCATTGTTACCATTGTTATCCAACCTAATTTCACTATTTTGAGAAACATTAGCATCTAAATATTAGAGCTGTGCTATCCAATACAGAAACCACTAGCTATATGTGGCTATTTAAATTAATTTTAAAAAAAATAAAAACCCTAGTTCCTCTAACAAATTAACCACATTTCAAGTGCTTACTAGCCAAATGTAGCTAGTGGCTACAGATATTGAACATTTTCATCATTGCAAAAAGTTCTTTTGGATAAGATTGTTCTCAAGGCTGCCTTGTTCTAGCATGCTTTACTTGGCACTGTTAACATTTTGGGCTGAATAAATTTTCTGTTGTGGAAGCTTTCAATGATGGTTAGCAGTATTCCTGGCCTTTCTACTCACTAGATACCAGTAGTGTTCATCCAGTTTGATAACCAAAAATGTCTTCAGATATTGTTATGTGACACCTGAGAAGCAAAATCAACCTTATTTGATACCCCTTACCTACCTACATATATTAACTCTGTACCAGATAGTATCTGTTTCATAAAAAGCTTATGGCTTAAAGTAAATCACATAATAGCTCATGATTATCTGGATTGGCAGTTTGGCTTGGGCTATATTGATCTCTGTAATCTGACAGTGATTTGGCTGGGGCCAGATGGTATAGAATAACCTCACTCATATGTTTATTGGTTGGCAGGCTTTTGGCCAGCATGGGGTAAGGGACTCTATTTTCTACCTGAGCTTTCCAGCAGACAGATTCATACAGCTGATGACTGAAAGTTCTAAGAGTATCAAGAAAAGATAAATCCATCTAGTCTCTGCTGACATTTCTAATGCCCTATTGGCCAAAGAAATCACATGACTAAACCCTCATTCAAGAGCCAGAGAAATATTCTTGATAAAGAGGAGTAGCAAAGTTACATTGTAAAGGAGAGTGCATAAGGAATGGGAGGAAGTATGGCCATATTGAACATAGATGACTGCTATTTTCTGGATAATACAGTACCTTAATAGCCCTTTCATTCCATTCATCATTTCCCTTTTATCTTCTTTTCACTTTGTTGTAATTTTTTTTCATTTTAGTTATTGAGTTTTAGTCGCATATTTCCTCTTTCTATTATTCTTGATTCTTTCTTATATTACCATGCTTTCATATGAGATTATTTTCTTCATAGATAATTCCTAATTTTTTTTAGTGTGAATCTACGTGTAGTTTTTTGTCTGAAAGCATTTTTAAATTTTGTTTTTATTTTTGAAGGATATTTTTATTGGACATAGAATTCTAGGTTGGCATATATTTTCTTTCATCATCCCATTGTCTTCTGATTCAATTGTTTTTGTTAGAGAAGCAGTGCCTTTAATTTTCATCAACTTTCAATAATGCTTCTCTGTGATTTTTTTGTATTTTAAGATGCTTAAAATTCCATAGACCCTCTGAATCTGTGGCTTGGTGTCTAATTATGCCCTACTCTTTCACTTTCTTCTGGGATTCTGGATATCTGAACGTTAGATCTTTTTCTGCATCCAATATATTTTATGAAGTTTTCTGTATTTTCCATCCACTCCCCCTGTACTTTATCTGGATAATTTCTGTTTTCTATTTCATTTAGTGTCCAGTCTGCTGTTATAAGCATCTGTTTAATAATTTAATATTATGCATTTTGAAAATTATAGAATCTTTTTTTTTCTTTTTTCTTTTTTTTCTAGATTCCAGTTCCCTGGTGAAATTCTCATTTTGTCATCTATTTTCCTAAACATATCAATCATATATTAAAGTCTGTGTCTGATCATTATAATATCTGGATCCCCTTTTGGTCTTTTTCTGTTGTATGCTTTATTCCTTGACTTTTAGTCATTTTGTCCTGTCTCATAACATTCCTGGTGATTAAAAAAAGAAAAATCAATGTCAGACATTATGTATAAGAAGTTATAGAGAGTCTTGATGATGACATTGTTTTCTAGAGAGGATTTAATTTTCTTCTGGTGGAAGTTAAAAGTAGGAGCAGATGACCTTGATCCAGTACAGGCTTGAGATGACTTGAGTCTTTGTTTTAGATTTCTTAAGGGCTGATTTAAATCCAGTTTCCCCTTACTCCAAGAGTGTTGTCTTTCAGAGGTATCAAATGGAATCCTGGGGTGTTTGCCAGGGCCTCTCTTCTTGGCTTGCCCTGAACTGTAATTTTTCTTTTTCTAGCACTGTGAGGCTACCAAAAGTTCTGCTTACCTTTTTGCTTCAAAATAGGCACTTTGGCCTCGCAGCCCCATGCAGGTTAGGATTCAGTAACTATCCTGAAGGGAAGAGCAGAACAGAATGTCCAGGCTCACTTTTCTGTGGTTGCCTTTTCTCTGGAATCTTAGCCCCTCAAATCCTGCCTGTCTCGCTAAATCCTGAACTCTAATCTCTGTCTCTGCAGTCCTGTGAGATTGCCAAAAACTCTAGCTGCAGCTAGTTGCCTTAGAAGGAAAGAGTAATGGAGACTGTCAGATTTAACTCTGCATTTCCTTTTTCTCTGGTATTTTAGCTTCTCGCATGCTGGTTGCTTTCTTTGTTAATTTAGTCTTTAAAATCCAGTTTTCATAGTTGAGGAAGCCAGGAGAATTGGTGTGATATAATCTACTCTGTGATAACCTATAATGGCTGTCTTTACTTTTTGTAAAAAATATATTTTTATTGACTTCTGAGAGGAAGGGTGAAAGATGAGAGATAATCATTGGTAGGCTGCTTCCTGCCTGCTCCCTGCACATGGCTGCCTGAGCCCCAGGCCTCACAGCCGCCAGGGCTCATAGCTGCCCGAATCCATGGCTGCCGTGAGTCCCGGGCTTCACAGCTGCTGGGGCTAATGCCTGCCTGAGCCCCAGGCCTCGCAGCCGCTGGGGCTCACAGCTGCCTGAACCTATGGCTGCCCTGAGCATTGGGCCTGCAGCCACTGGGGCTTCCTGGACCTTGCAGCTGCCTAAGCCCATGGCTGCCATGAGTCCAGCACCACGCAGCACCAGCTCCCCTGCCTGTATTCACTCCTGGGCCACCTAAGCCGCCGTGCCAGCGTGGGCAGGCCCACTGCCTCTGTCTCCGTCTCTGCTCTGGGCCTCAGCTGCGTGGCAACCTCCTCGTGGCCCATTACAGAGTCCTAGCCTAATTTGCATATTAGTCTTTTATATAGAGGTATATCTATATACTAGAGGCCTGGTGCATGAATTCATGCATGGATGGGGTGCTGCTGGCCGGCCAGGTGAAGGGGACACAGGAGGTTGGCCAGCGGCCCCACCCCTGATTGGTATGGGGGCAGCTGATTGAGGGCAGGGCCAGCTGGGGGAGGAGCCACGGCTGGTTGGCAGGCTGGCCTCTCCTCTCGGTAAGGGGACAATTTGCATACAAACCTTTTGTTATCTTTCTATCTATACCTATACCTATACCTATACCTATACCTATACCTATACCTATACCTATACCTATCTATATAAAAGGCTAAGCAACCAGTGTATCTGAAACAACCGAACAGACTACCAAACAGGCTGTGTGGGGTGACCAGGCTGACAGGGGGGTTAGTGAGGGACAACCAAACAACTCAACAGCAGGCTGCATGGGGCGACGAGGCTGGCAGGGGGGTTAGTGAGGTGCGACCAAACGACTGAGCAGCAAGCTGCGTGGGGCAACCAGGTCAGCAGGGAGGTTAGTGAGTGGTGACCAAACGACTGAACAGCAGGCTGTGTGGAGTGAAGAGTTGGGGGCGACTAGGCCAGCAGGAGGGGTAGTTGGGGGTGACCAGGCCAGCAGGGGGGTAGTTAGGAGCCATCAGGCAGGCAGGTGAACAGTTAGGATCCAGTGGTCCCGGATTGTGAGAAGGATGTCCCAGATTGGAGAGGGTGCAGGCTGGGCTGAGGAGAACCCCCTGCCCTTGTGCATGAATTTTTTGCAACAGGCCTCTACCATAGGATTATAAAAGCCTAAGCAACCAGTTGACTGAGCAACCGGTTGACTGGTCGCTATGGTGTGCACTGACCACCACTGGGCAGATGCTGAACACAGGAGCTACCTCTGGTGATCAGTGCGCCCCCACAACGAGAGCACTGCTCAGCCCGAAGCCGGGCTCACGGCTGGCAAGCACAGTGGCGGTGGTGCGAGCCTCTCCTCCTTCACAACAGGCTGCCGAGCTGCAGAGGCAGGCAGGCAGGCACAGTGGGGCTGGAATGAGTGGGAGCTGTGCGGTGCCTGGCCTGGGCTTGGGCTCCTTCCTGGCGCCTGCCGCTTTGCACCCTACTACCAGGCCAGATCTGCGGGCATTGAGCTGAAACTAGCAGTCTGACATCCCCTGAGGAGTCCCAGATTGTGAGAGGGTGCAGACCAGGCTGAGGGACCCACCAGTAAGTACATTAAGCTGTGCTGTTTATAACGCAGTAGCTAAGGTGATCCTTTAAAAATATAAATCTCAATTCCTCTGCTCAGAGCCCTCCAGTGGCATTACCTTACTACCATGTTTCCCTGAAAATAAGACATCCTCCGAAAATAAGACCTACTTACAGGTTTCCTTCTGAGTGAAATATAAGGCATCCCCCCGAAAATAAGGCCCCCTTAGGCTAAACATGAGAGATTTGGTCCACTGATTCTGAAAGAAATGGAGTCACAAGAAATTTCACCAGGAAATTCAGGAATTGGATTGTTATGATGATGTTCCAGAAGATGATGACATGATCGTCATTGAATAAATGAGTAAATTCTTGAGACTGTAGGATTCACAGTTTGTCTGGTTTGTGTTGACAACTACCATACTACCATACTACCGTACCGTATACAGGTAATAAATTTCCTTTATTTTCATTTAACAATAAATGTGTACCGTATTCTTCTTCATGGAAAAATAAGACATCCCTGAAAATAAGACCTAGCGCATCTTTGGGAGCAAAAATTAATATAAGACACTGCTTATTTTCGGGGAAACAGGGTAGGAATAGAAACCACAGTACTTGCAATATCCCATGAAACCTTATGAAGCACTTGGCTTTCTTTCTGACCTCCATCCTACCCTTTCTTCAACAAGGATGCTGTTGCCACAGTTGTAAAAAGGCTGTCCTCCTCCCCCCAGTTGTCTTTGCTCTTTTGTCAAAGATAGGTAACTGTATTTATGTGGGGCTTTAATTTTAGTATGAGTTAATACCCACAAAATAACTTGCTGGGATTTTGAGTGGAATCGTATTGAATCTGTAGATCAAATAGGGAAGAATTGATATCTCGGCAATAGCAAGTCTTCCTATCTATGAACATGAAATATCTCTCCATTAACTTAGTTCATCTTTGACTTTGTCTTCGAGTTTTATAGTTTCTCATATAGATCTTGTACATATTTTGTTAGATTTGCCCTAAATTATACCTAAGTATTTAATTTCTTAGGTGCTAATGTAAATGTTTTTAATTTCAAGTTCCACTTGTTCATTGCTGGTGTATAGGAAAGTAATTGACTTTTCTATATTAACCTTATATCCTGCAACCTTGTTATAATTGCTTATTAGTTCTAGGAGCTGTTTGTTTGTTTGTTTGTTTTGGTAATTCTTTTGATTTTCTACATATAAAACCATATAATATTTGTGAACAAAGACAGTTGTATTTCTTAATTCCCAATCTGTATATCTTTTATTTATTTATCTAAATATTTTTATTTATTTTTTAAAATATATTTTATTGATTTTTCACAGAGAGGAAGAGAGGGATAGAGAATTAGAAACATCGATGAGAGAGAAACATCCATCAGCTGCCTCTTGCATACCCCCCACTGGGGTGTGCCCGCATCCAAGGCACATGCCCTTGATCAGAATCGAACCTGGGACCTTTGAGTCCGCAGGCCGATGCTCTATCCCTGAGCCAAACCGGTTTCGGTTTATTTATTTTCTTGTCTTATTCCATTAGTTAGGAATGGTGAGGCCCTGACCGGTGGTTAGAATATCGACCTGCATACCAAAGGATCTCAGGTTTGATTCCCAGTCAAGAGCATGTACCTGGGTTGCAGATTTGATCCCTAGCCCAGCGTTTTCAACCGCTGTTCCTCAGCACACTAGTGTGCCGCGAGATGTTGCCTGGTGTGCCGTAGGTGCAGACAAGACAAGAATTTTATAATTTTTCACTATTTTGTTTACTTAATATTTCATAATAAAGTAATTATAAAATACTTTCTTTGTGTTTATTTGATTCCTATTCAAGAGAATTACTTTATATATAGTCAATATAGGCACAGAGTTAAATTTTTTAACATTTTCTAATGGTGGTGTGCCTCGTGATTTTTTTCATGAAACAAGTGTGCCTTTGCCCAAAAAAGGTTGAAAAACACTGCCCTAGCCCCTGTTAGGAGGTGTGCAGGAGGCAACCAGTCTATGTGCCTCTCAATTATTGGACTGGGTGATATTAATAAAAACTCACCTTGATAATAGTATTGATGAGCCAATTAACATTTATCCTATAGGATTTTTTGTAAAATATTTCTATTTTTTCATTTTCAAAAAAGATTTTTATAATACATTTCTAAAATCATCACCTTCAAAGAAACACCTAATCTTATTACAAATAGGTATATTACTGATAAAAGCAGGCATTGGTAGAAATGTGATTATTTCTTTTTAAATTATTGGATTGAGTTTCTAAAGACAGCATTAGTGACTGTTTAAGTTGTTTTGACTAGTAAAATGTCAGGTATGAGAGACATAATCACTCTTCAGTGATAATGATATTCCTACCATATTTGGATGACATGTCTGTTTCTTTCTGTTTTTCTCTCATAAAAAGTGCTTCCACCAATGCTGGGAATTGCTTTTTCCTGTTTTGTGCCTCTTGAATACTGTTGGTCTTTAAAAGGATATGTGTGGAATGGGGTTTGTGGGAGTTGTTGTTGAACAAACAACAATGTCTTATCTGTTTGTCTCTTTCTATAGGTACATACAATATTTTATATTCCAAGATCCAGTAGTTTACCTCTAGGCCAATGGTCAGCAAACTCTGCAGCTCACAAGCCACATGCGGCTCTTTGGCCCCTTGAGTGTGGCTCTTCCACAAAATACCACGTGCGGGCACGCACGTACAGTGTGATTGAATCTTTGTGACCCATGCGCAGAAGTCGGTTTTCGGCTCTCAAAAGAAATTTCAATCGTTGTACTGTTGATATTTGGCTCTGTTAACTAATGAGTTTGCCAACCACTGCTCTAAGCATTTGACTTTTATCTAGGGCAGTGTTCGGCAAACTGCGGCTCTCGAGTCACATGTGGCTCTCAAGCTGCTGTTTGCCGCTCTGTTGACTAATGAGTTTGCTGACCACTGCCTTAGGGAAAAACACTTAAAAAACAATTTAATAATGTATTAATGTTGCAAGTCGCTGTTTGCTGACCACAGATCTAGGGGAATTATTTGTTATGAATTAGAGGAGATTGTGGTTCTACATTAGTGTGTGGATTTTCTTTTTTAATACATATTTTATTTTTTACAGAGAGGAGACAGAGAGTTAGAAACATCGATGAGAGAGAAACATCAATCAGCTGCCTCTTGCACATCTCCCACTGGGGATGTGCCTGCAACCAATGTACATGCCCTTGACTGGAATCGAACCTGGGACCCTTCAGTCCGCAGGCCGACGCTCTATCCACTGAGCCAAACTGGTTTTGGCTAGTGTGTGGATCTTATAGTTTGCTGCAGTGACTTGCAGTAGTCATCTTTGTTATCTATAATAAAAAAACATAATATACTAATTAGACCTGATGTCCTTCTGGACAAAGCCCAGATCCCAGGTGCCAGAGGGAAGCCGGTGCCAGCAGCCAGGGGAAGGAAAACCCACTCTTGCATGAAATTTGTGCATTGGGCCTCTAGTCCTTCCTGTATAATAAAGGGTTGATATGCAAATTAACCATCACACCATCACAAGATGGCTACACCCACAGCAGAGGTGAGGTTCCCATAACACAAGATGGCTGCACCCACAGTGGAGGTGGGGGTGCCCATAAAACAAGATGGTTGTACCCACAGTGGAAGTGGGGTTCCTGTAACACAAGATGTCTGCGTCCAGAGCAGAAACGGGGTTCCCATAACAAGTGATCAGCATGGAGGCTGCATGGAGCCAGGCCGGGGCAAGAAACTTGAGACTGCCGCCCGCCGCCGCCGCCGCCCCCCCCCCCCCCCCCCCCCCCCTCATCCAGAGTAGCCTGACAGGGGACCTCAAGGTTCGCCCTCTGTCCCAGTGCTGGGTCAGGGGACCTCAGGCCACACCCTTCGCCCCGGGCTGAGAGACCGGAGGCCGAGCTTCCCCACCCCAGCGCTGGCCCTGGTGACCTCAGGCCATGCCCCCCCACCCGGTGGGGCTTGATGGGGAACCTGAGGGCGCACTCCTCACCACGGTGCTGGGCCAGGAGACTCAGGCCACACCCTTCACCCCAGGCTGGTGGTCCTGAGGCTATACCCTCCCTCCCAGCGGGACTTGGCGGGGGACCTAAGGCTGCGCCCCCCCCGCCCGGTAGATCTCAGATTTCAAAGCATGCGTGGGTGGGTGAGAACTTGACTCTGGGTCCTGTGGTGTGCCCCAAACTCTGACAGGAGGAAGATTTTCATATATATTTTACTAATTTTCTTTCATTTCTTGACACTTCTATTATAGAGAAAGGGCAAATAGCAATATTAAAATATTTCCTGTAATTTGCTTTTAATGTGCATGAATTTTGTTCACCGGGCCACTAGTATTATAATAAAGTCCTGTTTCCTGGGGAAATTTGAGAACCTCCTCTTTTAATTTTGTTTCCTGTATTTTATTTAGTTACCATATTAGTATAATGTAGCAATAATTATGTTACAACAATTTTGTGAGATTTGTATTATTCTCATTTTACAGATGAGGAAACTGAGGCTTGGTGAAGTTACGAAACTTGTCCAAAGTCACACAGCTTGTAAAGGGCACAACCAAGATTCAGAGACAGGTCTGTCCAACTTCAAACTCTTAATCATGAATCTTTTAAATAACTGTGAAATATCAACCTATGATAAGTTGTATTGATACTAATATTGCTTAATTATTATTTAACTTTTACTGATACATTTTTATTGGTGAGTTTATCCATAATAATTTTATATATTTTAAATATAGTATAACATAATAATTGACATAGTAATTAAGTGTCTGAAACTCTGCATTTGAGTTTGGGCATGAGTCCCTAAATTTCTCCACTTACTTGTGTGACATTAGGAAAATTAACAAAATTTTCTATACCTCAGTTTTCCTATCTGTAAAATGAAGATAGCAGTCTTATACATCTGATAGGTTTGCTGTTAACATTAAATGATTTAATATGTAGAAAGCACTTTTAATAGTGCCTGGAACCCAGTATTATCAGCTAGCAACTAGTAAAACATGATCATTATTTCTAATTCTGTGTATGCAATTTGGGGCATCTTTAAATGAAGATGTTATTTTTTTTTCCAGTGAAAATATAATTCAAGACCTTAAAGGAGGAAATAACTTTTTATTTTCTCACCCTGGGTCCTCTTCTTCCAGCACGTAGCACAATGCTTTGTTGGACACAGGGTTATATTTCATTAACAATTAACATATTAAGTGCCAAGTTTTGTCTTCCTTTCCATTTCAGTCACCGGTGACTGACATGACGCTTAACATGTTAAGGGAAGGGTTTAGGTATAATGGATCACAGTACAGGCTATGACATATTCATATTGTGACCAATATTTTAGCTTCATGTGAAAAGAGGTTAATACCTATGTTAATTAAGATCATTTTGGATACATAGAACCTATTGCTTCCTGCCAGTTGGAGAATTTCTTGGATGGATGCTTAGTCATCTGATGATGTTCAAGAAGGAGTTTAACCAATGAAACAAAAAAATAATTGTAAAATATAAGCCACTGTGAAAGAAATGAGAAGTGTAACACAATAAAGAATTACAGAAAGTGGGTTTTAAACAGAAAGTGGTAAAAGGAGCTCTCATCAATGAGATGACATTTAGGTTGAGACTTGAAATATGAGTGAGATTTATAAGTTCTTGAAGGGTCTGAGAAAAAAGCATTTCAGAGAGAGGAAAACAGCGGGCACAGAGTGGGAAAGAGCTTGCAGTTAAATGAAAAGATCATAGTTATTTGGGGGAGAATGGCACTTCAAAGAAAGAAAGGCAGACTGGGCTTTCCCTTAAATGCTAACATTTATTGAGCATTTGTGTTGTGCTTGGCACCGTTTTAAGCACTTTGTGGGCAATATGAATTATTATGCCATACTGACTTCCTGGATGCTGAGAGTGGTTTAATTTGAAGATGCATTGTTATGTAGTGCCATGATCCGTTTTACATTTGTAAATATTACACTGACTACTTTGTGTACCAGTTGATCAGAGGGAGACAGTGGAGGAAATAGAAATTAATTCTCAGTTGATGGTATATACTAGTCAAGGTAAGAGACAAAGTTGTCTTGGACCATGGTTCTGGTGGTGGCAATGAGCAGTGAGATTTAAGATATATTTTATAACTCTTCTCTGTTGATGGCTTGTATAAGGGAGAATGCTGTGAGGGAGAGGAAGGAGTCAGACAGCAGAGAGTTAAAGAATTGGAGAGATGTGTATAGATAATTTGTGTAGTTATTTGTCAGTAAAGGGGAGCAGAACTGTTTTTAACCTTCTATTTCTATAAATTTTTAAGTGGCATTTCTGTGTGTCTGTCTCTCTTTTTAAAATTCTTGGACCCACGCCGAAACCGGCTTGGCTCAGTGGTAGAGTGTCGGTCTGTGGACTGAAAGGTCACAGGTTCGATTCTGGTCAGGGGCATGTATGTTGGTTGCGGGCACATCCCCGGTAGGGGGTGTGCAAGAGGCGGCTGGTCGGTGTTTCTCTCTCATCGACGTTTCTAGCTCTCTATCTCTCTCCCTTCCTCTCTGTAAAAAATCAATAAAATATATTTTTTTAAAAAATTCTTGGACCCAGTTATATTTTTATTCTAGTCTGCCTCTCCAGATTCCAGCACCTTTTTCTCATCCCACACTTGACAGATGCTTAGAGGAAGAAAGTAATGTAAAAAGTAGGCTAGCATTCTTAGCAGTTCTGCCCTTTTTTCCATCAAAAAGTTCCTTGCTAAATCAGTCCTCACTAGCTATATCAGAGCAAAATTATTTTGTTCTGTACATAAAGATTTAATTCTTGAAGTCAGTCTGTAGGTATTATGTATTTTTAGCTAAGTCTTAAGAGGTAAAGGTAAGTATAGCTGAATTGCAAATTCTCGTTAATTATTTTCTCAAGTGGTCAACTAAAAGATAAAACTGATTTTGTAACTGAAAGAAAAAATACTAGGAAGAGAGAGCTTTTTAGGGAAATGTTTCTTAAAAATATACACATCTGGTTTTGAAGTCACCTTTGACTGCAGTTTTAAGTAGGTTCTTTTCTCACATTATGAAGCTCTGGTTTTCCATTATTATCTTTAAAGAGTAAATAAAGAAGCCATATATCAAAACAAAAGAAAGAATATTTTGGATAAGATGAGTGGGAAGATGAAAAGTAG
This sequence comes from Pipistrellus kuhlii, assembly GCF_014108245.1. Classification (NCBI taxonomy): domain Eukaryota; kingdom Metazoa; phylum Chordata; class Mammalia; order Chiroptera; family Vespertilionidae; genus Pipistrellus; species Pipistrellus kuhlii. Next base: position 12,931,084 of record NW_023425404.1, read on the forward strand.
TAAGAAACCTAAACTTAAAGTCAGATAATAGTTAAGGATCACAGACTACTGTTTAAATCAGGGGCTCTTAAATTTTTGATAGTTACAGGATCCTTTTAAATTCTGATGAAAGTTGAAGTCTGGCTTAGAAAGTGCAGACACAGGTACATACAGATTTGTACATAATCTTAGGACATTGCTGAATCTGAAGAACCCTTGGGTTGTATGATACCCTGATGAGAACATGTGATCTAAATTGTAATCAAACCTGAGGAGTATGTGGCTGGAGAGCTTCGACATTCAAATTGTGACAATGTTCTCTTCTGAAATACCAATCTTTTGGATATTTCAGACAATTTATTGTTCATCTTAAACCTTTGGTCTGATAGTTGATAAAGCGAAGTGTTTTAGCTATTGAAAAATTACAATACTCTGTTCTTAAAATATTCTAATTCAAAATGCCATAGTTGACACAGTTTTCAGAAATAAGGTAGCACAGTATTCAAGATACCCTAAACATATGTTGCTTATTAATTAAAAAAAAAAAAAAAAAAAGTTGAGCCCTAGCTGGTTTAGCTCAGTGGATAGAACATCAGCCTGTGGACCAAAGGATCCTGGGTTCGATTCTGGTCAAGGGCACATAACTTAGTTGCAGGCTCCTCCCTGGCCCAGGTCCTGGTTGAGGCTCATGCAGGGGCAAACCAGTTGACGTGTTTCTCTCACATTGATGTTTCTCTCTGTCTTTGCTGCTCCCTTCCACCCTCCCTAAAAATCAATGGAAAAACATCCTCAGGTGAGGATTAACAAAAAAACCAAAAACAAAAAAGTTCAACTGAAATATAAACAAATTTTAAATTTACTGACACCCAGGTTTATATGGAAACTTAATGAATATTTTTTTTTGAAAAGTAGGTTTAAAAGAGAAACAACTGTTTGTTCTATGTACCTTTCCATGAATTTGTTTATAAATTAACTTTTATCACAAAACTGACTGAACTTTAAAAATGAATTTTATTAGTCCTGTGTTTATTTCAGCGTTGTTAATGAAGTTGTACTTCGTTGCTATTCATTTGTTTCAGTGCCTAAGTGAAACATCTGAGCCAGTGGTACAAGTTAATAAGTTATAAATTGTTTCCTGTTAGGCAAATTATGCCAGTTAGGAAAATTAATCCAAAATTCTTAGAATTTATTGTTGAGTAGGACTGAGTAGATGACCTACCTCTAAATCCTTTGGCTGTGCTGAGAGTCTAGGATTCCTTACATTTTTTCACTAACTTAACCAAATAAAAAGATTTTTTCTTCACTCTAAATCTTGATCAAGTTCCATATCATAAGAAATACTAAAAATCAAAGAGAGAAAATTCAAATATGAAATACTTTATGCTTGTAGTAAAATGTTCTAATTTAACGTAATGTTGATTTTTTTTTTTTTTTTAAGCAGATGGATAGTCAATACATTCTTTTTCGTGTAACTTCCCCTATAGAATTCTGGGATATAATGATTAAAAATACAGTGCAGTTGTATACATTCACATTCAACCATATTTGTTCAGAGAATAGTAAAATAAAAGTCACAGTTTAAAAATAATTTAATTAAATTTAGATCTCTTGCTGTTCTCAATAACTTTCTGCTATACATTGTTTGTGCCTCCCATAGTTGGAGCGTGCCCTGTGGTTCTAGTACTAGTTAGAAAACTTTCTCACAGCATAGATCCTAAACGTAAGTGTGCTACTTCAGCTGTGTTCTGTTGAAAAAAGAACTATCTGGCTGTGTTGCAAGATAGTGTAATACTGTACTTTATGGATGATTTAAAGTATTCCCAATATAATTTTGAATTTATGTGATTTTTGCTTTTATTGCTATCTTTGGGACTTAACCCTGTGAGTAGTCCTGTTAACCTTGTGAGAAGTAGAATGTCTTAACAAGCTAATCTAAGGAAATTTGTGAATTTAATTGTTTTCCCCCAAATATTTTAAATAGTACTCATACTTTTATATTTTAGCCTCTCTATTCTTATATTTGGAACCAACTAATACTGTTGTAAAAATTAGAGTAATTTTACCATTTTGGCTCACTCGTTTCTTTTCTTATAGGGAAGCAATCGTCAGGGTCAAGTTTCTTGGGTGGCTCTTTTATATCTACTACTAGAGGCCCGGTGCACGAAATTCATGCATTTGGGGTTGGGGGATGGTGTTCATCAGCTCGGCCTGCAACACTCTCACAGCCCAGCAGCCCTCAGGGAATACTGATGGTGTAGCCTTATTGGGAGTGGTCCTAAGCCATCAGTCAGACATCCTTAGCGTTGCTACGGAGATAAGAGAAGCTTCCACCACCGCCACTGCATTTGCCAACCATGAGCCCAGCTCAGACCTTCTGGCTGAGCAGCGCTCCCACTGTGGGAGTGTTCTGACCACCAGGGTGCAGCTCCTGCATTGAGCATCTGCCTCCTTGCTGGTCAGTGCGTGTCATAGCAACTGGTTGTTCTGCCGTCCAGTCGATTTGCATATTAGCTTTTTATTATATAAGATGTATATCAGTATGTGCTGTAGTTCTTTTACTTTTTCTGAAATTCTCATCCTACCTGCATGGCTCACTTTTTTACTTCCTTCAATTCTTTGCTCAGATGTTACTTTAATTTAAAAATTTATCCCTGCCTCCAGCACTTCTAATCCCCATCTTAACCCTGTCCATCTTTTTTTGCATAATATTTACCATCTTGTAACATACCATATAGTTAGTGGTGTGCCAGTGTTTCACAACTAGTTCACTGAGTGTAGTTCCATCATGAATGATGATTGATATTTTTGTTTGTATTAATGAGTAAGATGAAAGTGAAACAATGAAGATGTATGTCAGAATTTTACTCATTTCTCAGTTACCTGAGAGACTGCTTAGCTGAATTGGATAATACTTTTCAAATAATGGAAGAACATATCCTCAAATTTTTAAAAAAATATATTTTATTGATTTTTTACAGAGAGGAGGAGAGAGGGTTAGAGAGCTAGAAACGTCGATGAGAGAGAAACATCGACCAGCTGCCTCTTGCACACCCCCTACTGAGGATGTGCCCACAACCAATGTACATGCCCTTGACCAGAATTGAACCCGGGAACCCTCAGTCCCCAGACCGACACTCTACCACTGAGCCAAACCGGTTTCGGCCATATCCTCAAATTTTTTGTGCTATTCATAATGTAATGCTTATTAACACCACACACTTTTAAGTTTAATCTGCATTATTAACATTTGCTGCATTAGTTTCTTAGAGCTAGACAATCACAAAACAGTAAATCAAGCAGTGATTGGTAGTTTTGCCAAGTTCCGTTAAATAAATACTTCAACCATGGCTAATTTCAAGCCTTAACGTGAAATTGCTGAACATGATTTTGTGAAAAGATGTACACTAGCCCAGCATTATGTAGTATTTCTACCATATATATACAAAAATCATAAAATAATTTCAGGAGCATAGTTAATCCTATCTAATAAAAGAGTAACATGCAAATTGACCACCTCTCAACACACAAGATGGCCGCACCCATGTGATCAAATATGGCCACCACAAGATGGCCAGCAGGGAAGGGCAATTGTGGGCAATCAGGCAAGCAGGGGAGGGTAGTTGGGAGAGACCAGGCCTGCAAGAGAAGGCAGTTGAGGGGACCAGGCCTGCCATATATTTAAAAAATATATGATTTTGTGAAAAACATATGATTTTATATAAAAAATTATATATTTTTAAAATATTTACTCTAGGATATTTTTTCACTTATTTTTTTTAGAGTAAAAGGGAGGGGAAGAGAAATATTGACATGAGAGACACACATCGATTGTGTGCCTCCCTCATGTGCCTCGGCCGCTATCGGGGATTGAACCTGCAGCTGAAGTGTGTGCCCTTGAGTGGGAATTGAACCTGTGACCCTCTGTCTGTCGGCTGACATTTTCACCACTGAGAAAAAGGCCTTTAATGAATGTTGGTGGGGACCAGGCCTGCAAGGGAGGGCAGTTGGGGGAGACCAGGCCTGCAAGGGAAGGCAGTTGGGGGGGACCAGGCCTGTAAGGAAGGGCAGTTGGGGGTGAGGGGACAGGCCTTCAGGGAAGGGCAGTTGAGGTGGACCAGGCCTACAGCAGAGGGCAGTTGCTGGGGACTGGGCCTGCAGGGGAGGGCAGTTAGGAGTGACCGGGCCGGCAGGGGAGGGCAGTTGGCGGGGACTAGCCCACCAGGGGAAGGCAGTTGGAGGCGACCAGGCTGGCAGGGGACAGAAGTTAGGGGTGATTAGGCTGTCAAGGGAGGGCAGTTTGGGGTTACTGGGTTAGCAGGGGAGGGCAGTTAGGGGCAAGCAGACTGGCAGGGGAGTAGTTAGGCATTGATCAGGCTGGCAGAGGAATGGTTAGGGTAGGGGTGTCGAACTCAATCAGAGAAGGGGCCAAAATCTAAAATCCAGCCTAAATCGCGGGCCGAATGGTTTACTGAACAGTCATAAACTGTCATTGTGATGGAAACGCAGCGGAGTGCAGTGATGACAGCGCGGTGCGGGCCACATTGCAAGGCCTGGCGGGACGGATTTGGCCCGAGGGCCTTGTGTTTGACACATGTGGGTTAGGGGGTGATTAGGCTGGCAGGCAAAGTGGTTAGAGGCAATCATGCAGGTGAGCAGTTGGGAGCCAGCAATCCTGGATTGTGAGAGGGATGGTCCTTCTCACAGGTTGGAGAGGATGCAGGCTGGGCTGAGGGAAACACCCCCACCTCCCCATGAATTTCATGCACCGGGCCTCTAGTAGTAAAATAGGAAGTGATAGTTTTTAGTGTTTATTAATTTTGTTTTAGAATAACAGAAGTTTATATAATTTAAGTTGCTTTTTAAAAATATATTTTTATTGATTTCAGAGAGGAAGGGAGGAGAGAGAGAGAGAGAGAGAGAGAGAGAGAGAGAGAGAGAGAGAGAGAGAGGAGAGAGAAACATCAGTGATGAGAGAGAATCATTGAATGGCTGCCTCCTGCACCCCTGCTACTGGAGATTGAGAACACAACCTGAGCATGTGCCCTTTACCAAATTGAACACAGAACCCTTCAGTCCACAGGCTGATGCTTTATCCACTGAGCCAAACGAGTTAAAAGCTGTGTTTAACATCCAGTTTGCAAACATGTTGAAAATTTAACAGTTGGATGTTATCACCCGGCATACCACTACTACTATAAATAATTTGCCTACTTATTTTCTGTCTCCTTCATAGAGGTATGGGTTTTGTTTTGTATTATTTACTGTTGCAAAGCATCATAGACAATAAGTACTTGTTGAAAAATTTTAATTAAAATATTTGCGATCTTTTATATGTAATTTAAAATAATTAATGTAAGCAAATGCCAATACTACGTGCTGAGTAAAATATAAATCTTGTCTTCAAAGATATGTAAACCTTTTTTCCTTCATTTTTAAATATGAAGTTTTGATCATAACAACAGTATAAAAATCCTTATTTCTCTGAAACATGCTGCTCTGAAAAGAATAGAAAGGCTTTCAATTTTGCCTAGCTGAGAGAAAGATATATGTTCCCTTTTTTTTTATAAAAAAGGAAAAGATAAAGCATATATACATAGAAAAAGACAAACACACACACACACACACACACACAATTCTGAAGGCTATTTCTGTTTAGTGGGATTACAAGTTATTTGGACTTTTCTGTTTCTCCTGTTCTTTACAAGTAACATCTGTTACTTCTGTGATAAAAATTACTTCAAAATCAGCTTAATTGTGATACCAAAATATGGTATCTTAGTTGAAAGAGGAGGAAAGTGAACTATTACAAGTAGAAAATACACTGAAGAAAGAGAAGTGGAAAAGCCACAGCATATTTCAAAGGCCTGATTTTCACAGGATTATTTGGGGAAGTATTGGTAGAAGAGGCTGGAAAAAGGTTTAAGCTATAGAAGCTCCCTAATGCCAGAATCACAAATTACACTTTAGGATTTTCAACAGATTTGGAACACAATGGACGATGAATTTTAGGAATATTAATCTGGCATAACTATGTAGGAAGATTAGAGGAAACAGGGCTTAGAGTCTAGGGTTGTTGCAGAAGATGGATGAATTGATTTTTTCTACCAAGGCAATTAGGAACAGAAAGTGGTAGTTGAATGCCAGAGATATTGGAAGGCAGCTGTGCTCACCACTATACCACCAACGCTGCATGAATGCCAGAGATATTGATACTCCCATCCAGTAGCACCAGTTGTTGACTGGGTATGGATGAATTATGGAAAAATGTCAGAGATGAATCTTTAAGTTTGCTTTTGTCATTTGAAAGTCTTGATGGATATAAAGGTGTTATGTAGAAATAGGAAAGTCTGGAAGAAGAGCTTGCTTAAAAGAAAAGATAAATTTGATTTAAAGATATGAGTTGGAATTGGAAGTACAGAACTAGAATCCATGAAAAAACCAAGGCTAAATATGAACTCTATGGGATATATATATAGAAAGAGAGAAGGGGAGAATTTATGCTTATAATTAATTTAATCTTAACCTAATTTTTAAAATCTCAGTTTAGTGTGTGAAGTCAAAGAAGGAAAGACACAATTTACATTGAGTTGCAAACATAATATTGACAGGGATATTTTTAGTTTGTTAATATGATGAATTACATTTATTTTTGAATGTTAATTGCATTTCTTAGAAAAACTCCATGTGGTCATGATTTATTATCCTTTTTATGTATTGTTTGGTTTGGTTTGATTTGATTTGTTAAAATTGTGTTTAGAATTTTTGCATGTATGTTCACGAGAGATAATTGATCTGTAGCTTACTTTTTAAATAATGTCTTTGTTTGGTTTGGGTATCAGGGTCATGTTAGTTTGAAAGAATAATTTGAGAAATATTCCTTCCTCTTCAGTTTTTTTGGAAGATTTTTGTAGAATTGATATGATTTCTGAACTTATTTAGCCTGGGAGTTGTCTTTGTAAAAAGATTTTAAACTATAAATTCAGTTTCATTAGGGACTATTCAGGTTATCTATTGCTTCTCTTTTTTTTAATTGCATTTATTGTTGATAATAGTACAGAGGTCCCCCTTGCAAGGAATTTATCTATTTTATCTGAGTTGTTGAATTTTAAACTTGTTTATAGTATTTCCTTATTCTTTCTAATATTTGTAGACTCAATAATAATGATGCTTCTCTCATTCTTGATATTTGGCCATTTATCTTTTCCTTACCTGATTAGTCTGGATACAGGTTTATCCGTTTTATTAATCTTCTCAAAGAACCAGCTTTTGATTTCCTTTTCTCAATGTTTCTGTTTTCCTACTTTACACTTTCTGCTCTAATCTACTATTTCCTTTTTTCCTTCTTACTTTGCATTAATTTGTCCCTTTAGTGTCTATAGATGGTAGCTGAAGTCGGTGATTTAGGGAAGATTTTTTTTTTTCTAGGCATTTAGTGAAGGGTTTCTTAATAGTGGCACTATTGACATTTTGATCTGGAGAACTTTTTATTGTGAGGGGCTGTCCTATATATTATAGGCTATTTAGTAGTATCCTTGACCGCTACCCACTAGATACCGATTGCATCCCTTTTAGGTACAACCATGTTTGTCTCCAGATATTGTCAATGTCCCCTGATGGCCACGATTGCCCCTAGCCAAGAACCACTGGTTTCATGCTGCAAATTTAGTGCTATAAATTTGTATCATTTCACAAATTTTGATATATTGTGTTTTCATTCTGTTCAAAATACCTTCTAAATTCCCTTTGTTTTCTATTTTCACCCATGAGCTATTTTGAAATATATTATTTAGTTTCCACATATTTGTTGATTTAACTTCATTGTGGTTAGAGTTCAAACTTTGTATGACTTAAATCCTTTTGTTTTATTTATTATATATTTTTTAAAATCCTTACCCTAGGATATTTTTTTCACTTATTTTTTAGAGAGGGTTAAAGTGGGGGTGGGAGAAATATCAACACGAGAGAGACACATCTTCAACAGCACGAAAGAAAAAAAGATTTTCTTTCGTGCCATTGAAGCAGCATTTTACTGATAACTTTTTGGTTTCCCATTTGTCTTTCGTTCAGTTGATGTGGCACCTATTTTCCTTCCTTTAAAATCTTCTCCATTGCTTATAAACGATCGGAAATTGTTTGCTGAGCAACGTTTAATCTTTCTGAAAGTTGTTTTTTGAGTTTAACACACAGCTTCGTCCAATAATGCTTGTAATTGTTGGTCTTCAAACTTTGTTGGTTGACTTGGATATTCTTTGTCTTTCACATAGAAATCCTCACTTTTAAAGCATGTAAACCAGCGTTCACAAGTATCTTGAGATGGAGCATGTTCACTATAAGCTTCCCGAAATATACGATAACTTTTTCTTCAAAATAAAGTAATGAATTAAAACTTCCTGCAAATGCTTTTTTTGGCACAAAATTCAACATTTTTAAGCATAAAAATACCTATGATGTTAACACCTTCAGCAAATTTAACATATGAAGTTTTGAAGCTTATTGTCAATACAACAAAATAGCATAATATAAAATTGCATATAAATCAAAATATGTGTAACTCCAAAGATAATTTAATAAAAAATTAAAAATATATATGTGTAACTCCATCTATTTAAAATCTGCATTATTAACCGTTATACCTGGTATATCTTTTTATTGATTTTTAAATATTATTTTTTAATCCTCACCCGAGTATATTTTTCCATTGATTTTTCCACATTTTCCAAATGTGACAGAAACACATTTATTGGTTGCCTCCTGATGCACCTGGACCAGGAAGGAGCCAGTACTTTTGACCAGAATCAAACCCGGGACCTTCTGGTCTGCTGACCAACACTCTATCCACTGAGCTAAATCAGCTAGGGCTGCACCTATTTATTTTTTAGTGTGTTTGCCTTAATTCTATTTACTGTATCATAACTCCTATTAAGAACGAAGAGAATAGTAGTAAGAGATCATCACAAGAAAGGTTTTATTTATAATGACTATCTATGGTGGCCCTTACCCTTTCTTAAACTTCAAGCTTATACCTCTCTCCACCTGGAAGTTTTATTATTAAGCACTCAAATTCAGCAGTTCAGTTTGCTGAACTCATCTATTCAGTTTGCTGAGGACTAAAACTAAAATTCATATTTGGATTTTGTCCTCTTCCTCACCTTTCATAATCAGTCATCAATTCCTGCTACAGACAGTCCTCTGGTTACATGGGAATTGACGCATGTCGTTTTGTGGTTACATCGCCATCTCCCATTTATTTATTTTAAAAAAAAAAGTTTCGCCATTTCGACGGATGTACATATGTGCTTTATGTTTTTTACTATTTACTGTATTTACCACAAGTAAATGTCAGGAATTACCTTGCTTTTAATTTTTTTTTTTTTTTTTTTTTTTTACTGTTTGACTATGTTACCGCTGTGTATGTGCTCCATGTGAGTGAATTAGGTACTTACAGAGGTGGGTTCCCACTTATGGCAAAAATCACATTACGTTGTGCCCGTAGGAACTGATTTCTGACATAACCTGAGGACCTACTGTATTGGCTTTTCCCACAAAGAATTCTGCTGGCCAAAGCAAAGCTGAATTTATTAAACTGACAGCAGCAAGGGAGAACGCCACTTTGACAGAGTCTTGTAGGTAGAAGTTAGGAAAGGGTATTTCTTGGGTCTTTAAATACGGATTCACATGGTTTAAGGCAGGTGCTTCAAAGTGGAGAACTGCTTGGGATGGACATAGTATTTAGAATTAGTAGACACAACAAGGAAAGAGTCTTGAGGCAATCTATTGTCCTGTCAGGAAGGCTGTTTGCCCTGATGTATACATTGTTTGCCCAGATAAATTAGTTGACAAGAATTTCCCCAAGCAAACAGTGAAGCTGATTATTGGTTTATAGTCTTATCCTGGGATTTTACTTAATTCTCACTGCTACTCTTATTTTCTAAACTTTCCTAAAATCTCCCTGTTCTCCTACCACCACTGCCCTAGTTCATTCAGTTTGTCATAACTTGCCCCAACTATTTTAAAAGTCTTCCAACTCATAATCTGCTGCCCTTTCCCCTTCACATTTGTTTTCCACACTGACATCCGAGTAATCTAACTATTGCAACTCTGACTGTGTCACTGGTGTGTTTTAGTGACTTCTGATTGTCAGAGGATAAAAATCAAGACCTGATCCTTCAACCTCATTTCTGTGCTTCTCTTCTTGCATTGCTGCCTAGTGTTTGATTTCCTTCATCTGTGCTTTTGTTGATGGTGTTGCCTCTCTATCTGAATTATCTTTTCCTTCCCACTCCCCAATGTATGTGTCTAATTTTTGTTCTTCCTTTAAAACTTAGCTAAGTCAATAGTCGCTAGAGCAAACATGTCAAACTCACCAGCAGCATGCATGCAGTCCGCTGGCCGCAAGTTTCACATGCTTGCTGAGTAAATGTAACCTGAACCTAGACTGTGCTTCCAGAACATACTCTGTATAGTGCTAATATTATAGTCACTTATACTATATTGTGCAGAAATCAACATTTTATGAGGGGAGGTAGTCACCTAAAGGCAAGAAGGCAAGTTAAGTTGTCTTATGGATTTCTCTACCCATCAGCATTAATAGTAGGGCGCAGCACATAGCAAACATTGAAACAATTTTTACTGACCCAAACAGGTTGGGTCAGAGAGAGAGGACTTAAGGGATGGGAGGTAAAAGGTGATGATTTAACTTTAAATAAATGTATGTGAGGCAACATCAGTGTGCTCACATATAGAAATTTGAGTAAAAGAGCAAGACTTTGAAGTATGATGGGGAAATGGAACTTCCATTTGACCCAGTAATTCCACATCTAGGAATATATCCAAAGAAAACAGAAACACTAATCAGAAAGATATATGTACCCCTATGTTCATAGCAGCACAATTTACAATAGCTAAGGTTTGGAAACAGTCTAAGTGCCCATCAGCAAGTGAGTGGATTAGAAAACTGTGGTACATTACACAATGGGATACTATGCTGCAGTTAAAAAGAAGAAATTCTTACCATTTGCAACAGCATTGATGGAACTGGAGAGCATTATGCTAAGCAAAATAAGCCAGTCAGAGAAAGATAAATATCTCATCATCTTATTTGTGGAATATAATGAACAATACAAACTGATGAACCAGAATAGATCCAGACTCAGAGAAGCATTGGACAGTCTAACCTATGAGAGAAGGCAGGGGTTGAAGGGGGTAAGAGATCAACCAAAGGACTTATATGCATGCATATGGGCATAAGCAATGGACACAGACAGTAGTGGGGTGAGGGCATGTTCTGGAGGGTGGGGGCGGCAGGGGAGAGGTCAGTGGGGGAAAGGGGAGACTTAGGTAATACTTTAAACAATAAAGAATTTTTTTTAAAAGTATGATGGGAAATCATAATTGGAATATAGGATATATATATATTTATATATTTATTTATTTATATATTTATATTTAAAATATATTTTATTGATTTTTTACAGAGAGGAAGGGAGAGGGATAGAGAGCTAGAAACATAGATGAGAGAGAAACATCGACCAGCCGCCTCCTGCATACCCCTACCGGGAATGTGCCTGCAAGCAAGGTGCATGCCCTTGACCGGAATTGAACCTGAGACCTTTCAGTATGCAGGCCGATGCTCTATCCACTGAGCCAAACTGGTTTCAGCTAGATATTTTTCTTTAAGGGAAGTTGTCAAAGTGGTTTCTTTGTCAATGGGAAGTTGGCCTGCTATTATCTCTGCAGTATCTTCCAACATTGAAGATTCCCTGGTCTTCTATGTCTACATCTACCCTACCTAGTAAATACCATCTAATTTGATGGGGGTCTATTTTATCTTTTAGTTTCTTCAAATTTATAGTACAGAATAAGTGATCTACTTAAAGGCAGAGGATTGAACTACTTTTTGTCATATATATGACAGGCACTGTGTTAGGATGTAGGGGTACTATTCAAACAAAATATAGTCTACTGTTAAGGAAATAGAAAGTTGCTAAAAGTTTTGGTGAATACAGTAATAGAAGTAAGCAGAAGGTGTTTATGGGAATCATATGAAATGGAAGGACCTACCCAGGCCAGGTAGGGGCTTGTCAGAAAAAAATGCTAGCTTCCTTAAAGACTCCTGAACTGACTTTAAAAGATGATGAATAGACTTATACCAGAGGCAAACAGGGGAAGGTCTTTCTAGGCACGGGAGGAACATATACGGAAGTTCTGAAAGAGGGCCTGCCTTGTTTGGAGACTTGTACTTTAGTATGGCTGGAGCTTAGCATGTGAATGGGGACTGCTGAAAAGATTGGTGAGTGAAACCAAATGAAAAGTCTGTGTTTGGCCTGCTTAGGAATTTGGGCTTGAAAGTGAAGTGAAGCAATTGAAATTTTAAGCAGAGTAATTGCGTGATCAGATTTGTTTTAGAAAGCACTCTGGCAGTAGTCAGAAGGACATAGTGGAATGGACTTATCTTGGAAGCAAAAAGACCATTAAGTGAAAGGCTTTTGAAATAATTTAAGCAAAAATGTCTAAAGCTAGTGGAACTCATGTGGTGGTGGTTGGGGGATCAATTAAAGATATTCTGAGAAAGTGACATCAGTGGGGTCACTGGTCAGAGAAAGGGTGATTGCAGTGATGCCTCTTGGGTGTCTGGCCTGACTAACTCGGTGGGAGGGTAGTCTGTTTTGCTAAGAGAAAAAAAATTAAGAAGAAAGGATTCATGTAGTCACAAGATTCTTAGAGTGCCAATTTGAGCAAGGGATATGGGTGTGTTTTTTATTTTCTTGTATTTTTGTATATTTTTAAAATGTGATATGAAAGAGTATAACAGGATGTATAATCAAGGAAGCTTATGTAATTCTTTTTGGAGTCTGTTCAAGTAGACTCTCATTTAGCTTAGTTTAGAAATGAGTGATCTACTTCAAGACAGAGAATTAGACTACCTTTTGTCCAGCCCTTTGATTATTTAACATCTAACTCCTGTACTCTGTGAGTCAGTTTTTAATTGAGAAATAATAAATATATTTTTTTAAATCCAGAGATTTTTTACATTGCTATTTATCTGTCAGACTTTTTACCTTTTGAGAAGATATGTGGTAAGATTGACTTGTCTGTGTAAAATAGCTAATTTGATAATAGTTCTCCTGTGTTATTATGTATTTTAAAATACAAAATGACTTTCCACAGAATGCAAACTTTGATTTTCAAGTCTTTCAGTGGTGTCACATGGGAATCAATGTTCAATCTCTTGCTGTTTAACACTTCTGACAAAGAGGATGTTTCCTTTATTTGTCACTCATTTTCTCAAGTTAAGATTTCTTTTAGTCTGTGAGGTGCTTAAAATAATGAGCAGTGCAACTTAATAAAAAATTGGAGTTATTGATTTTATTTTTTATTTTATTTTTTAAAAATATTTTTATTGATTTCAGAGAGGAAGGGAGGAGAGAGAGTAGAAATATCAATGATGAGAGAGAATCATTGATTGGCTGTCTCCTGCACACCCCATACTGGGGATCGAGCCCGCAACCCGGGGATATGTCCTTGACTGAAATTGAACCCAGGACCTTTCAGTCTGCAGGCTGACACTCTATCCACTGAGCCAAACCGGCTAGGGCTGGAGGTATTGATTTTAGATTTTGATTTGCTCTGTAAAGGGACACTCATTATGTTTATTCATTGGTTCTTTTTTTCTTCTTCTTCTTTAAAAAAAAATATTTTTTTTTTATTGATTTTTTACAGAGAGAAAAGGAAAGAGATAGAGAATTAGAAACATCGATGAGAGAGAAACATTAATCAGCTGCCTCCTGCATACCTGCCACTGGGGATGTGGCTGCAACCAAGGCATATGCCCTTGACCGGAATTGAACTTGGACCCTTCAGTGCACAGGCCAACGTTCCATCCACTGAGCCAAACCGGTTAGGGCTATTCATTGGTTCTTGAATGTTCTGTTATTATCAGTTAGGTCTTCCTTCTCTCCGTTTTGTGATTTCTGTTGCACCTAGAAAAGCAGTAGAGAAGTGCCTCTTTCAATAACAAAACAAAAAACTGACTACAGTTTAATATTTTTTAACTTACAGAGTTAATGATGAGACTTGGGCTACTTCATTAACTCATGCTCGATCTCAGTAGAGGGGCACGAGGAGGCAACTGATGAGTGATTCTCTTGGGCTACGTTCATATCTGTAATGATTATAGATATGAAAGTACATTCTGATATCATATTGCTTGTAAGAAATTTCTTCTTTAGAATAATTTTGTCCTAGTAGAACTTTTCCTTTAAACATATTTAAAAGAAACCTTATTTTATTCCTTTTTGTAAAACACCTTTCTATAAAACGGTGACTGTAATCCCTGCTTTGCTTAGTGTCTTCAATAGTAAGCCAAAAAAAGTCCTCAAATTTCAATGTTTTAGACTGAATTTTTTTCCTAATAAGTATAAAAGTTTTCAGAAATTTTTAACAGTTTATAGTTTGGTCTACATGTACAAATTTTTATTTTTAGGAGTCAGAATGGATTTGAGAGGTAGATCAATAGGGATATACTCATTGAGTTATTATAATTAAAGTCTCAGGATAACATCTGTGCAAATCGGGGGTAATGGAAAGATATGTACAATATAATACCTTAATTAAAAAAATAGAAAAAAAATAAAAATAAAATAAAAATGAAAAAACAAACAAACAAAAAAAACAAAAAATCTGTACAAATCCTAAAAGGTTATTATTGTTTTACAAGATTAGTATTCTAATTGTCTTCAAAATGTGAAATGATTTGTTTGAACTTAGTATTAGAGGAAGTATAATAATTGCTCATTTCCCCCCCCAAACCAAAATCTTTACTTTGGTACATTAGTTTTTCATTAATATTGCAAACCAAAATGTAAATACATGAGAAAGTAATAATTTTTCATATTTCTTTAACTCTGCAGGTTGTAAAAATTAAAATGAACAAACTACGGCAAAGTTTTAGGAGAAAGAAAGATGTTTATATTCCAGAGGCCAGTCGCCCACATCAGTGGCAAACAGATGAAGAAGGGGTTCGCACCGGAAAATGTAGCTTCCCAGTTAAGGTAAAAGATCACGTTTCTATAAATATATGTGTAGAAAGAATGGGCAGTATATTACATGTGAAGTCCCTCACAAAACTAATATCTCATATTCTGCTTCAGTAATAGATTTGATAAAACAGGTTAAAATTGGTGATTTTTCTCTTTATATTTAAACTAGAGGCCTGATGCACGGATTCATGCACCGGGGGGTCCTTTGGCCTGGCCTGCGGGGATTAGGCCAAAACCAGCTCTCCAACATTCCCCAAGGGGCCCCAGATTTGAGAGGGTGGTTCTCAGGTGATGCAGCCTTGAATCAGGCTCCCTCCTCTCTGGTTCTGGGTGTGTCACCCGAGAACTGCAGCTGCCAAGTCACCACAGCTCTGCAGCTCCTGCATTGAACACCTGCCCCCTGGTGGTCGGTGTGCATCATACCTACTGGTCAGTCGGTCAAACAGTTGGCTGGTTGCTTAGACTTTTATATATATATAGAGAGAGACTAGAGGCCCAGTGTACGAAATTTGTGCACGGGGGGGGGGGGGGGTTTAAGGGGGAGAGGTCCCTCATCCCCTGCCCTTTCGCAATTTGGGACCTCTCATTAGGGTCCCTAGGCCTGGCCAGTGATCACACCTATCGGGGCTTTCCTTCCCCCAGCTGCCGGCAGCTAGCCCTACCCCCACTGTTGCCACTGCTTGCCATCTGTGCGGCATTGTGCCCCCTTCCCCTGCTACTGGTCTCCTCCCTCTGCAGGCCACAGGAGTGGGGTGTGATTGCTTGGCTGGCCTGGGCCTCTCTCTGAGGGCGATTGCTGGCCGGCCCCGCATACCCGCCATGGCATCGCTGGCCGGTGGCCGGGGCCTCCCTCTGTGGGGCAGTCTATTGCAGAGCCTCCCTCTCCCCATCAATTGCCATGCAGAGGGTGGCCTGGGCCTCCTTCTGCAGGGTGATCATGGGGCAGTGGCAGAGCTCCCTGACCAATTGTATCAGACCCGAATTGGCTGACCTGGCACCAGTGCCTGTCATAGTGTGGTCGTCTGCACTGTCGTTCTGCTGTTTGGTCATTTGATCGATTTGCATATTACACTTTTATTATTACAGATTACTATAGACTAGAGGCCCAGTGCACGAAATGCGTGCACAGGGGGCCCTCAGCCCAACCTGCACCCTCTACAATCTAGGAGCTCTCAGGGGATGTCCTACTAATGGCTTAGGCCCACTCCCCATGGTTCTCTGCTCTCTGTGGGCCTGGAGGTTTTGCTGCAGCCATGGAGATGAAGCCCCCATGCCCTGCTCTCCACTCTGCCTGCCTCGCCATGTGCCATGCAAAGGAAGCCCCAATGCCCTGCAGTGTGCTCTGTCTGCCAGGCCTGGGGGCTTCGCCGACACCGACACACTAAGGAAGTCCCCAAGCCCTGCTGTCTGGGCTCTGTCTGCCATGTCTGGGGACTTCCCCACACTGCCATGCTAAGGAAGCCCCCAAGGCCTGCTGTCCTGGCTCTGTCTGCTGGGCCTGGGGGTGTTCCCGCCGCCTCTGTGCTAAGGAAGCCTCCATGCCCTACTGTCTGGGCTCTGACTGCCGGGCCTGGGAGTGCTCCTCTCGCTGCCACGCTGAGGAAGTTCCCAAGCTCTGCTGTTCTGGCTCTGTCTGCTGGGCCTTGGTCTCCCCTGCTGCTGCCGCTCTAAGGAAGCACCATGCTCTGCTGTCCAGGCTCTGTTTACGGGGCCTGGGGGTGCTTCTGTCGCCTCCGCGCTAAGGAAGCCTCTAAGCCCTGCTGTCCAGGCTCTGTTTGCCACGCTAACTGCCGTCCAGGCTCTGACTGCCCTGCCTGGGGCGGATCAAAAACCCCTCCAGAGACAGATCCAGCCTCGCTGCTCCTGCAGACAGGCCTGACACTCCAGCAGCGGAGCTGAGGGGACTGGGCGCCACCATCTTGTGGCTATGGGAGCCACCATTTTGTCCTGGAGTGATGGTTAATTTACATATTACTCTATTATTAGATAGGATAGGATTCTTTAAGTGATTGAAAAACTCTCCTAGAGTCATGCAGAATGATTAAACATTTACATTGAATTTACGATGAAGAGGAGGTTGCTTTATTCAACACATTTAGAATTGGCAATCATCTTTATATACGAAAATAAATAAAAACTGTAAATGTGGGAAATCATTACATTTTTTGTTGCAATTGTTTCTGCAGATGATATCTATATGAAAAACCGAAGAGAATCAACCAAAAAATGTTTCAAAGGATAGGAAATTGCAGGGTTTTAGGCTACTTATAAGATATACTAAAATCAATAGATAGAAAAACCACTTAGTTTAGTTAGAAAATATTATGGGTCTTCTGATTCTGGCAGAATGTAGAATAACCTAACATAGAAATACTACCAATATAAATATCTAGAAATGCTGAATACATTTTCAAACTAAGTTTTTCTCTTAAAATACAGCAGCCATTCAATACAGATATCTCCAGTTACCAGAAGTTAAGAAGGAATTTGGAAGCTGATGGGCACATGCCTGGGCTGTGGGCTCAATCCCCAGTAGGGGTTGTGTAGAATGCAGCCAATCAATGATTCTCATCGATGTTTGTGGGTTTTGGGGTGGTTTTTTTTATATATATATATTCTTCTATTGGTTTCAGAGAGGAATGGGGAGAGAGAAACACCAATGATGGGACAGAATCATTGATCGACTGCCTCCTCCAAGCCCCCAACTGGGGATCGAGCCGCAGCCTGGGCATGTGCCCTGACCAGAACCGCACCAGAGATCCTTTAGTCTGCAGGCCGAAGCTCTCTCCACTGAGCCAAGCCGGTTAGGGCTCATTGATGTTTCTACCTCTCCCTCTCCCTTCCTCTCTGATATCAATTAAAAAATATATTAAAAATAATAATAACAAATTAGCCCTGGCCAGTGTTGTTCAGTTGGTTGGAGCATTGGCCTGCACAGCTGCGATCGATGGGTTCAATTGCTGGTCAAGGACACATACCTAGATTGTAGGTTTGATCCCTGGCGGGACACATGTGGGAAGCAACCGATTGATGTGTCTCTTATCATAGTTTCTCTTTCTTCTCCCCTCCTTCCACTCTCTAAAAAACAATGGGAAAATATCCTCAGGTGAGGATTAATTAAAAAATTAAAAATTAAAAAAAAATAGACAGTATATATGCCAAGAATGAGATATCAGAATTTCTTAAAATGTCAGAACAGTGATGCAGACTGCTCAGTTGCTGAGGTTATATTCTTTCCCAGTACTTAATTTTCTTTTTTCCTTGGACCAAGAAATTAAGAATATACTATTGGGCTTTGAAAAAAGCAACATGTCAACTGAACATGAAGAAATACTTTTGAAAGCTTAATTCAACCAGAGTTAATTTAAAAGTTCATTCATCACTAACTTATAAACAAAAAAATACAGCTTTCCAGAATTTGAGTGTAATATGCCTGTCACTGTAGCATCTGACTGATGAAACAGTAGTATTCAGTGACAAAGTACTCTATTCTTTCTGGGTGTGAGTCCAATCTAACCATCTAGAACTAGTTGACAGAACCAAATCTTACTGGACAGGGCCCAAGCCCAGAGCGGGTTGCCTTGTGCAGACTGGTAGTGTGTGGGTTCTTAACTTTGTACAGGAAAGATGTCACAACACAAATCCAGGTGATTGTGAAAGTACAGTTATTAAAGCTGAGGACAGTGAAACAAGGAAGGGCTTAGGACAGAAGACTAGGCGGGGCTGCTTTGGCTTTCAGGGGAAAGAAGTTAGCCCAGGCGGGCTGCTGTCAGCTCGCTGGAGAGTCAGCAAAAAGGGACCTTGGAAACGGTCAGAGGATTAGCCCGGACAGCTCCAGGAGGAGAAAGGGAAAGGCGTGGCCTAAGGAGAAGTGTGCTGGGACCTTTGTCTTCAGGGTTTTAAAGGCTGGGAGTTTAGGTGAGATCTCAATAGAATATTCATCACTTTCCAGGTGTGCCCTCTTAGGGTTGTGGTCTCCACTGATTGGTCAGTGCCAGGGCATGGAGTCATTACTGGTCTTGGAGTCACCTGCCTGGTTTTGCTGCTTTTCTTGGCCTGGAGCTGAAAATATAACTGAGGCTTAGATATCTCCAGGGAGGAAAGGTCAGGAGGGTTTGGACCGAATGACCAGCTATGGAAGAAAAGGCCACCCTGGGGGGAAGATCCAGCACCAGTTCTGCCTGTGGCTAGGCACCTGGGGCTTTCCACCCTGGTGACCTGTATCTGCTGTAAATTGCTCAGCCAGTTTGTTCAGCCATTGTCTTGCTTTCTCTATTCCACTTGCCAAAGAATTGTCCTAACTTTTTACTATCGTGCCTCACAAACTTCACATTTTTAACAGCCTGTAATATTAAATTATTTTTTTCCAATTTAATAGTAAAAAAGAGATAAACAAAGATGACTAAATGTGGAATCTGTCTTAAAGCTCATGCTATCTCTTATTGAGCCAAAATTGTTAAAGCTAACACTACTTAAATACCATCTTCAGCTGAAAACAAAGATGTTGCAGGTGGGCGTGTCGATTAAGGGAGGGGAAAAAACACTATAAATGGGTAAGGTTGTTAGCAGATTTAAATCTTTTGTCTTCAGAATTAATAAGAGTTTCTAGAGATAAGTTTATTCTTCTCTTCTGGGGGTAGCAGGGAGACACCCTTCAAAATGGAGAGTTCCCTTACAAAGGTAGAGGTCTCCTCCAAAGAATAACTTTTACTTGGATTTCAGAGCTTCTTCATGGAATGCTGTTTCTTAAAATTGCCAGCCTAAAATAATCCTTATGCCAGAGAGATATTCTGGGGTGACAAAAATGTGTTCCCCTACAGCTGCCAGGCTGCAAACCCATACAGTCTATTCCTGCCCTGAATTCTGGAGGCAGTTATAACACAGTGGTATTTGTGTAATGTGTTGCGTTAGGATGTTAAGACAGCTAGATGTCACTTGGCAATAGGAATTCTTCAGCTCCGTTTTAATCTTATTTAAGCACTGTTGTATATGCGGTTGTCTACTAAAAGGTCGCTATGCAGGACTTGATTGTATGTCTTCTTGGATTTTATATGATTCAGATTTGCCTTAAAGAGAGTATACGCTTTCATCTTAGAACTATATATAATGCATATTTACTGTGTCAATGTAGAGACTATCCAAACATGTAGAGAATTTTTTATAAGTTTATTTGAAGCAAACCGACTGCATGCCAGAAGTAAGATCACAAATGCTGCAGAGAAAAATGCTTCCCAGAATGACAGTTTCCAGTTTCTTTTGATACTTAATTTGGAATTAAGGGGCAGGGAACTACTCAGTAAACATAGCAAAAGCCCTAACTTTTTTCTTCTATTTACAGTACCTTGGCCATGTAGAAGTTGATGAATCAAGAGGAATGCACATCTGTGAAGATGCTGTAAAAAGATTGAAAGCTGTATGTATTTGATGGTTGCCAGTATTGGTCCATATGCTGTAAATATTCTCTTAAAATATTTTGCTCATAAATTTTAGTGACCCATGATCGGCTTTTTAGGAAAAAATAGAAGATGAGGATATCTGTGTTAGGAGGACTTATTAATTGGACTGCTACTCCCAAATTTCCTTTTGTATACCCCTCAAACATATCACTCTGCTTCTTGCACAAACTTCAGCATATTTGATAAATAATGTTTTCTCTCCAGTTATGCCATAGAACACATCGTAGGCATCTGCCTGTATATTTAATAAAAGGAGAAAATGGGATCAGAGTTAATAAAGGTTCAGATTAAAGTGTTTATTTCATATTTTGGATAGATTTGAAGAATGTTTCATAAACTCTGACAGCCCTCTTCACAACCTCCTTCTCTCCAGTGTTTGGCCTCCTCCACCCTCACCCCTTGCTCTTAAAGCTTTAAGCATGCCTTTGCCCCATATAGCATTAAATACTTGTTGCTTTGGATTTGCTGGTATAGTGGGCTGCTTTGAGTTTGGCTACTAATGAGTGCTTTTTTTCAGTTTACTTAATAATCAAAACTTTTCTGCTGTTTGATACATTCTATAGGACCTTTTTTTTATTTTTATAATTCCTCAATATAAAAGATATAAAATCAAGGGAGCAACTATTCAGAGAAATGAATTATATCTTGGAAGAAATGCCTGAATCTGTTGTAGAAGGGAAAGGAAGAGAAAAATAACTGATTATACTATGCAAAGAACTAAAATAAAAAAATCAATGTAGATACAATATATACTATACACATACCTTTACCTCAGATTACCACAGGCCCATGCAGGAGGCAAAGGGTATGTTTACATACCCTTTACCTTAGACTTAGATTTTGGTCATTTAAATTCTTAAATGATTGAAGCCCTTCCTAGACTTTCTGTGCTCTCCTATTATCATAATGTTAAAGAGACTTATATCCATGTGTTATGGTACATGAAACTATAATTTATAGACTTTCTATGTCCACCTGAATATATATTTCTCAGTTAAATACAGCTTCAGAAAATGTAATTTTTCAAGAAATATAAATTCAATCTCTTTAACAAAATTTTAAGTTCACTAGAAAAATAAGATGTTTAGCTAAGAAGTTTTGTTTTTTTTAATATATTTTATTGATTTTTTTTTTTTTTTTTTTTTTTTTTTTTACAGAGAGGAAGGGAGAGGGATAGAAAGTTAGAAACATTAATGATGAGAGAGAAACATCGATCAGCTGCCTCCTGCACACCCCCTACTGGGGATGTGCCCGCAACCAAGGTACATGCCCTTGACTGGAATTGAACCTGGGACCTTCCAATCCGCAGGCTGATGCTCTATGCTCTGAGCCAAACCAGTTTCGGCAGAACAGTTGAATGTTCTGCAATGATTTGTTTTACAGTTGTTTTACAGTTGTTTAAGGAATTATTTTTAATTATTTTTTTTAATCCTCACCGGAGGTTATTTTGCCATTGATTTTAGAGAGAATGGAAGAGAAACGGAAAGACAGAATTATCGTTGAGAGAAACACATCGCTTGCCTTCTGCACATGCTCTGAGCAGAGCCCTGCTAGGGAGGAGCCTGCAACCAAGTTACGTGCCCTTGATCAGAATTGAACCCAGGCCCCTTCAGTCCAAAGGCCGATGCTCTATCCACTGAGCCAAACCAGCTACAGCTAAAGAGCATTTAAAACGTCATAAACTACTGACTGAAAGCAATAGACAAATCGGTGAACAGACTAGATGGACCTGAAACAAACTATAAGTAGTTATTAAAGTCTTATAACTTTGTTTTTAAAATAATTCTTTATTGTTGAAAGTATTACGTATGTTTCCCTTCCCCTCTCCCCCCATTGGCTCCCTCCAACCCCCTCTGTCTTATAACTTCTATAGCTTACAGTTAGAAGGTCACTGTGGAATGAACCTTTAGAAAGTCTTTTAACTCAGAGTACAGCTTCAGGTTCACTCTCTAAATGAGGAAAATCTAAGGATGGTTTAAATTTAGCCAGAAGATATTAAGTTGTTTAGTGAGTAGTTACATAATTAACCCTCTTAACTGTCTAGGTTTTTTAAAAAGCCAGTCAGAGAAAGACAAATACCATATGATTTTACTCATAAGTGGAATCTAAGGAGCAAACTGAACTAACAAGCAAAATAAAGGCAGATTCATAGATGGGAGAGCAGGCTGCCTGGGAGGTAGAGGTGGGCTGGGAGGGTGGAGGGATTGAGTAATAATGAAAAAAAAGAGGGAGAGAAGTCATGGGCACAGACAACAGGTGGTGATTGCAGGGGATAGGAGGAGTGAGTTGAGTGGAGATGGAGGGATAGATGGTGATGGAAAAAAAGAGAAAAACCTTATTTTAAAATAGAAACATCTGTTTATTATATAGGTAGTAAATTTCATTATTTAAAATACAAATCAACAAAAACAGTACATAAAATCTCTTGCAATCCCAGAGATAGTCACTATTTACCATTGAGTTTTAAAACTAATTTTTGAGTTAAGTGAATGTTTTTGTTTTATTTTTCCTTTTTATTTTCTTAACCAAGAAGATGATAAACTATAAGCATGATTATTTGAGTGCAGGACTATTTAGATTATAAAATTTAGTTAGTTTTTATTTTCACCAGAAATAGGAACCAAATTTATCACAAAAATTATACCTATACTTAAAACAGTGGCTGGCACACAGTAGCCACTCAAAATATATTTCTGGAATGAATATATAGAAAACAATTCAGTCCTCAGTATGTGGTCAAATTGAATCTCATAATAATCACCATAACCATAATTACATTTCATGTTTTTAAATCCTTTTACATAACTCTAAAAGACCCTTATTTCCCTGTGGTATTTATTTTTAAGATTTTTTAATTGGTTTTTGGAGAGAGGAAGTGAGAAGGAGAGAGAGATAAAAACATCAATGATAAGATAGAATCATTGATTGGCTGCCTCCTACACACCCCTTACTGAGGATCAAGCCTACAACCCAGGCATGTGCCCTAACCTGGAATCAAACCATGACCTCCTGCTTCATAGGTCATGCTCAACTACTGAGCCATACTGGCTGGGCCATTTCTGAACTTTCCATTCAAGAAATTCTTTGAAAATTTTCAGACCAACCCTATCCAGGAGACCTGTAGCAAATGCTGTTTATAATTTTACATAGGGAACATGTAATTTTAAAAGACAAGATGAAAGTTTTAGTTAACTGATGTCAATTTCCTATTTATTGTACTCAGTCTTCCCCCTTGTATAAATACTCTAACACTGTACTGAGAAGGTTGCAAAAAGTTGAACTTCAGTTTGTTGTTCTTCTTAGGTCATATTAATTACAAAAATTTATGACTTTGTCTTCTTTTCATATTTTTGCTATGCAGAAATTCTAATCGCCTCTCTCCCTAACATTGATCCTAACAAACATCTGTAATCAAATATACCAGATGCATATGTTATGCCAAAAGTTATGTCTCTTGAGGTGTTTCTGTTTACTTTTATAGATCATAAAGCTTCCTCATAGAATTTCAAATAAACACAAGCAAATATAAAAGTGTACAACTTAAAGATTAAAGAAAAATAACATTTCTAGTTTGAATGTCAGGTACTTAAAATTTGAAGAATGATTTAGCTTAGATGTACCAGTTAAGTAGCAAAACAGTCATCTTAAACTTATCACCTAAACAATCTTTAAAATAAAAATCTAACCTTCTGGTGCTTTTTAAATTTATGGGAAATTAAGGAAGCAGGATAATTTGCAAGTATAGTTTTCTTTTTTCTTTTTTTTTTTCTTTTAATTGTAGTTTTCTTTTTTCTTGAAGTAGCTCTTCAACATTTAGGATTATTTTAACTTCAATTAGAAGTTATTTGCAAACAACATTCTCAAATGAAGAGATACTAAAATAAAATAGTATTTTAAACATATGTTCCTCGGAGCCTAAGCATGTTTTGTTTTTTACTTTGTGTACATAAAGTTAATAGCTATTTTTAACTCATTTACTTTGTGATATAATTTCACAAATTAATCACTTAGAGATTTAGATTGTATGGGATCTGTCTATGGATAATCTATTGTTCATTTTCAGTGTTTTTATGTCATAGTGCTACATGAGGAGTAATGTAATTTATCAATCTATTCCGTAAAAAATCTATCAGGCCTTTGATTATATTGCTTGACAATGATCCAAAGTGCCCTTCCATTTAAAAGGTCTTTTCTTCCCATTGTCTCTGTAAATGTGTCTCCCTCTGTCTTGGTTTTAGACTAGTTTCATTATACTATCAGTTTCTAATATGTTGATTTTTTTTATTCACTATTTGATATATTTTTTCATAATATATTTTTTTGTTTTAGCAGGTAAAAGAATCATAACTTAATTGTTTAAAAAATATATTCTCTAATAACTATCTTTTTATGCATTTTGCACGTAAACTTTTTTCATTAACACCTGAGATCTTTTATAAAAAGAAGTCAGACTCCATGTTTAACAAGTGCTTTTCTGGAAGCTAAATTAAATATTAATGAATCTCTTTCCCTTACCTCACTATCCTTAAGAATGGTGAATCTGTTAACTTTGGCTGCATCCTTAAAAGCTGATGGTTGCTCACAGTCTAACAAAACTAAGGTCGTCAAACTTGGCAGCAGAGATAAAATGTCAGTCTTGTGATAACTACCCCAATTACTTCATTATTTTTCTAGCTTAAGTTCAAAACATTTTATAGAAATATTTGATATTGCTTATCATTTTCAAAACTTAGGGAGCAAGCAAACTGTGTTTGAAAGACTTTATAAATTGAGAGTCAAATTTTAGAAAGTTGTCTTTTTCTAGATATTTGCCCATCATTAAAAACTGACTATAAAAAGTAAAGGCGTAAAGTATAAATCTAGAAAATGTAAAGAAACTTAAGCTAGCTTGGGCGAATTTGAATCCATCTTTGCATAAATTCAGATTTTAAATGGTGGTCAGTTTTAAAGTTTGTATATACTTAAAAATTGGTGCTGAGACCATAAGCAGCTATGTTTGTCTCATGTACATAGTTTTAGGATTATATACTTATAACTGTCCATGCAAGTTCTTTTTCTAAAACAGTAACATTTAAAAAGAAAACAAAACCCTAATCCTTAAATTTCAGTTGTGCTCCACAGATGTGGTTTTGTTCTCATATGCTTCTTTTCTCTGCTCCAGTGAAATCATTAGCCTGTGTTCTTTATAGGAGGTTTATTCTGTGTTTGCAATAGAATATATTTATTATTTCCCCATGATTGCTGTGGAATTGATAAGCACACGTACAGATTAATCCTATTGCATAAGTAAGGATTCTCCAAGTGAAATCTTGAACTCAGTAAGAAAAAGTCTGACAGTGACCCTTGCTGCACATTCATTAATTTAATTGTATGTGTTGCTGTATGATTATGTGGTCATTTGAATGTGAATGGGTTTTTTAATTGATGACTTCCACTTTTCAATTGAAAAATGTGTATGGAACTAATCTCCTATTTACTGCTCACTGTTATGAAATTTAAAATGCAAATCTCACGAAACCAGTATGTCCTAATATTTTTCTCTGCTACCAAATTTGGATAATCTCTGTTCTAAAAGTAAATAGAGACTATAATTAATTGCTCTGCATGGATACAGGTTCTGATTTCTTCGCATTCCTTCTATGGATTCTTAGGCACTGTAGTATGTTTCCCTGCATTTTCATGTCACTTCTGATATGGATAACTCTTTAAAACTCACTCCCTCCCCTTCTCCTACTTTGCCCTTTACCCAACTTCCATATGTGCTTATTGGTGTGAAACCCTGGGACATTAAGCCCATACAATAATAGCGCTCGACTTGTCCCCCTGTTCCTCCAGGAAAGGAAGTTCTTCAAAGGCTTCTTTGGAAAAGTAAGTTTGATGCCACATTTGTGCTTGTTTTATAAGGAGTTACACCCCTAGTATAGCACTGACAAATTTTTTTTTAAAAGAAATACAGCTTTGGTATCTTTATAATACAGCAATTGATTTGATTACATGTGGAAATTAATGAATTGGAAAGTTGCCATCTATGATATTTCCTGTGTCTGTTGATACTAAATCTGATGATTCCTAGGAAAGTCCAATAAACAAAGTAGGTTAAAAAAGGATTGCCTTTTTATTAAGACTAGGTGCTAAATTTAATTTGATATTGCAAAACTATTCATATTAGTTGAATTTTTTAGAAGTGGGTTTTATTTAGTGTTCTGTATTGACAGAGAAGTGAGAAGAAATATTAAATTCAAGTGAAAATTAAATGTATCGCAAAGTTTACACTCAATGCTATTTTTTTCAATCTAAGTTAAATTTCAGGTGAAGTTCTACAGAGCCTAAGCAATCCACCTACATTCACAGATGTAATAGTGGTAAAAACTAAAATTTGAACCCAGATAATCTGACTCTGGAACCCACACTCTTAATCACTATGCTATACATTCACTCTGTTTTCCTATTATTTTACAAGTGAACTTTAAAAGATTTAGCCTTAAAAGATGCTACTAAATAAAGAGCTTCTGGGAAACTTTTATTCTCTTTCTCCTTCAAAGGTAGTAAGTAATTAACTTTGGCTTTATCTCTAGTTAATTTACTTTTTTATTAGTTAAAGCATTAAAGAGTCTTTTTTAGTGGTTCAAACTAACATTTAGTTATTTGGAGATGTTTAAGTCATACTAGTGAGTTTGACTCCCACGGGATTTCCTTAAAAGATGCTAAGTAATCCCATAATGGCATCCAGGAACAAATGTGACTATCAGAACTTTTTATGTTATTGCGGGGAGAATTATTTTTATGACAGGCTGATTTTATTCTAATACACAATTTTTAAAATTACAAAGTCATTCAAAGAGTTTGGAAAACAGAGGCAGGGGGAAGCATCTCTCATTATCTTACCTGAAGTGTACTTTTAAATGCAAAACTATTCTGGAGCCTTTTAAATCTTTCAGGTGGCCATCATTCAACTCACTTTCACAGTTTTACAAGAAATAGGCTGGTGAAAGAGTTTTGGCTTATTGAGTTTGCTAGGCCAATTGTGGTTTCATAAAAGCTGAAAATGAGGAATTCATAGGACATATAATAGGCAGTTTGTATCCAGTACAGTTCCTCATGAATTTTCACTCTTTCTTAGCCTTCACATCTTGTGTGTTTTAATGGTCCCAGGATAATAAGAACAACAGTTATCAAGAAATGTTTCCATCAAACATTTTCATAACAGTAGGTAGACGTAAGAGTTATCAGCCCTGATTCTGAATTTGTAAGTCATGGCCAGGAGAACTGCTTCCTCTTTTCACCACGTTGCTACCTGGACCTGACTACTCTGTCCCGCATGACCTGCTGATGGGCACAGGCCTCCAGAGACGTTAGCCATAGGGAACAACACTGCAGCCTGTTACCGGACTCTGATTAGCCCATTGTAAACTTACATCGTAAAAGGGAAGGGGGAAAACTGAGAACCTGAAATATTTTTTTCCAAATTGCTCATTGTTTTAGAGAAGTCAGGAATACACTCAACTTTTTAGGAAGTATTACAGGCAGCTTCATTTGTGTTTTCGGCCATATGAGGCCAGTACTCTATTACCAAGTAATTGTAGAGCACTTAACATTTGAAAAGAATTTCATAATTTTCGTATATTTAAGGAGCCCCATGAGCTAAGTAATCTATTGTATATTCCTATTTTTATGAGGAATTGACTGAACATGGTTATATAAAATGTTTAGACCTCCCATCTATATCTCTTTTTAAAACCATTGTATTAGAAAAACTTAGTTCAATCTGCCTCCTGTGAGTTTTTCTTCTGTGTCCTGCTTACTATTCACACAAAACACTTCAATTCCGTTCACCAAATATGTGGAAATTTCCCCCCCACTAAGCAATTCTCTGAAACACCAACTGGGTGTCATACAATTTAACTCAATTCTGACATTGCCTAGAGCCGTGGTCAGGAAACTATTGCTTGCGAGCCACATGCGGCTCTTTGGCCCCTTGAGTGTGGCTCTTCCACAAAATACCACAGCCTGGGCGAGTCCATTTTGAAGAAGTGGCGTTAGAAGAAGTATAAGTTTTAAAAATTTGGCTCTCAGAAGAAATTTCAATCGTTGTACTGTTGATATTTGGCTCTGCTAACTAATGAGTTTGCTGACCACTGGCCTAGAGATAATGTCAGATCACACATGTTAAGGGCTTAGTCCCACATCGGTGCTCCCCCTCTATTTCAGATGCCAATTGTAAGTAGTAGGTCTCCAGGTTACTCACAACTTCTGTCCAGTTTGGCAACAAATTGGAGGTTCCCATGATCTCTTCCTCATGTTTGATTAATTTGCCAGAGCAGCTCACAGAACTCAGGAAAACACGTTTACCAGTTTATCAAAGGATTTGAAAAGGATAAAGATGAACAGCCAGATGAAGAGGTCTGGGCGGGTCCCAAGCTAAAGAGCTTCTGTCCCTGTGGAGTTGGGGTGTGTCACCCTCCTAGTGTGTATGTGTTTGCCAACCTGGAAGCTCTCTGAACCTCGTAATGTTGGGATTTATGGAAACTTTCTCACGTATGCATGATCAGTTATTTCTTTTCAGCTCCTCTTCCCTTCCTGAAGAATAGGGAGTGGGGCTGGAAATTCCAAGCTTCTAATCAGGGCTTGTTCTTACTAGTGACCAGCCCTCATCCAGGAGGCCACCCAGAGACGTCTCATTAGAACAAAAGGTTTTCATAGTGCTCTTACTACTTAAGAATTTATAAGGGTTTTAGGGTCCTTATGTCAAGAACGGGTCAAAGACCAAATATTAGAACAAGAGATGTTCATAATGCTTTAATCACTTAAGAATTTACAGGGGTTTTAGGAGCTCTATGCCAGGAACCTAGTGGCTAAGACCAATACATGTTTTCTGTTATCTTACAGGCGTTTACTTGTATTCATGAAGAGCTTTATAATTTATGACATGCTTTGACCTACTTTCCAATGTGCTACTCACAACAGCTCAATGAATTAGTATAGTTCATGAAATTGCATTTTACAAATGAATGAATTAATTCAAAAGAGGTCACCCAGTTAGTAGTAAATAGCAGTGCCTGCCTTGAAACCAACGTTTTCTGAAACCTGGTGCAGTGTTCTTTCACCTAGCCCAGTGGTCGGCAAACTTATTAGTCAACAGAGCCAAATATCAACAGTTCAACGACTGGAATTTCTTTTGAGAGCCGAAAACCGACTTCTGCGCAAGGGCCACGAAGTCTTCTGTACGTGCGTGCTCATATGTGGTATTTTGTGGAAGAGCCACTCTCGAGGGGCCAAAGAGCCGCATGTGGCTTGCGAGCTGCAGTTTGCCGACCACTGACCTACACCATATTGATGTTTTCTCATTCAAAGGTATTGGCCTTTGCTTTCCTCAAGTATACCTTAATTATAATTAATGAAGAAGTGCTTATTGCAGAGAACACGAGACAGGTCAAGGGTCTGAATGCTTTCCACAAATATGTGTTGTATGGCCTATGCATGGTTTATAAATTTGAATTGGTTGCAGTATTTCAAACATTGGAAGCTTGCAAGTACAAAGTAAGATATCTGTTTTAAGAATTAGGTCTGGCCTTGGCTGGGTTGGCTCAATGGATAGTGTTGGTCTGTGGATTGAAGGGTCCTGGGTTCAATTCTGGTCAAGGGCACATGCCCAGGTTGCGGGCTCGATCCCCAGTAGGGGTCATGCAGGAGGCAGCCAATCATTGATTCTCTGTCAGCATTGATTTTCTATCTCCCTCTTCCTCTCCCTTCTTCTCTCTGAAATCAATTTAAAAAATATTTTTTAAAAAAGAATTAGAAGGTCTGGCAAAATGGCATGCTTTCTATGTGACGACAGTGGCTTGAGCTGAGTAGCTAGCAACTATGCAGTTTGGTTGTCTATTTGCCATAATACCTGCAACTTCTTATTGTCCTTCCACTCAATCAGCTTCCCTCATTTTATTACCTGCTTCTAAGCCTGGAGAGTTTGTGAACTCCTCCCAAAGCTATTATGTCACTGATTAAGGAAGAAGTGGGCAACCATGTCAAACTGTATAAAAATCACCCAAAATTATATCTTTTGTAGTAAGTCCTGTTAATGTACTGCCAAATATGGTTTTCAAGTTTTTATGCTTTCATGATTATTAAATGCCATTATAGAAATGGTTATGTTTTAGAGAATTCATGGTTTAAATATAATGTATGGTTATATTGATTTCACCTAATTCTCAAGAATAAGACATTTCGTGGTACTTATGACCCACTTAAATCAGGATATTCTCATGTTCACTCTATTTTAGATTTCCCAAATTTCTCCTCTATGACAAATTGTGCTTAGTGCTTATTTTCATTCTGGATCCTTTTCTTTAAAAGTATTATAATAGCTGCTACCTCTTTCCTTTCATTCCTTCCTGGTTTTTTTGTTTTTTTGGTTTTTTTTTAATTCCCAATCCCTTTCTTCTTTAAATTTTATTTTCCTTGCATTTTATTGATGCATTTTTGGGATTTGGTTTATTTTTCTTTTTGAAATACATTATAACACATTCCGGAAGAACAACAAAAAGTCCTAAGAGTAATCAGAAGATTCCCATTCATCCTTGGTTTCATTATTTCCTGTGACATAAGCAACTAGTATGTCACATGCCCTGGTCACAGACCTTTTCTAGATTTAAAAAAATCAATAACCTTTGGAGTTTTTTAAAATTTGTATTCATGAAAACCCAGTGGTTCTCAAGCTTTAAGTCATAGTTGGTATCCAAAACATGCTAGGGACTGTGCTATGCTATGCAGATACAAAGATAAGCAAGACAGTCTACATTTTTTAGTCCATTTACTCTATTTTTAGATGACTATTTGGCACCTCCTTCTCTTTCTTAAACCTCCAGAATTTCTTACTTTGTTCTCTCTTTCAGCTGATCACCTTGCCTCCTACTTCACTGAAAAAAAGTAGATTCAATCAGAAGAAAACTCTCATGTGGCACTTCCAAATCTACTCACCTACCTGCATCCATGCCTGTATGCTCTCTTTTCCCTCCTACACCAGGGATGCACCGCTGCTGGCTGAGACCAGCTCCTCCAGTAGGTTCTAATCATTCCAGCTCTTCCTTATTCTAGCAATGCTACCCTCTGTTTCCTCCACAATCAGCTTTCTTTGTCTAGTGGATCATTCATTAGCATAAAACACAAGCCATCCTTTAAAAAAAAAAAAAAAGGTATCTTCTTTGTGCTTTCAGTTCCTGTTCTCCCTTCCTTTGTTAAACTCATTTAATCAGACTTTTGCCCTCACCACTGGACAATTCGTCCCTCTTCCAATGGTCTCTCATCCAACCTATCAGCAGCATTTGACGTAGCCCATTCCTCACCCTGCCTTGAAACACTTCAGTTCCGTGGAGTTCAGGGATCATACTCTTGTCTTTTTTACTAGAGGCCCAGTGCACTAATCTTGTGCACTTGGGGATCCTTCAGCCCGGCCTGTACCTTCTCACAGCCCAGGTCCTTAGTATTGCTGCTACTGCACTTGCCAGCCGTGAGCCTGGCTTCTGGTTGAGCGGCACTCCCCCTGTGGGAGTTTCTGCCTCCCTGGCGGTCAGTGCGCATCATAGTAACTGGTCATTCCGCCATTCAGTCACTTTGCATATTAGCCTTTTATTATATAGGACTAGGAGCCCAGTGCATGAATTTGTGCATCTTGAAAGGAACTGTGGGCTGCGAGGTTGTGGTGGGCATAGGGGCAGCTCTTGGCCCATCCTCCATGCCCCCACCCAGTCCCTCCTGCCACGGCCCCAGGTCCCCTTTCTGCTGGCAGCCCCTCTCCCACTGCCACTGCTCCCATGTGGTGATGGCGCAGAGTGATTGGGGCTGGTGCCAGCAGCAGGTGCAGTGGAGCTGGTGCCATCAGCAGGTGTGAGCAATAGCTGCTGCCCCAATCACCCCTCAGGAGCGATCAGGGCGGGTAGGCACCAGCAGTGGGTGTGAGCAGTGGATCTGGCACCAGAAGTGGATGCAAGTGGGGTGGGCGCCAACAGCAGGTGTGAGCACCAGGTGGGGCTATGACACATGGGAGCAAAAAATTTTCAGTAACCACCAGAGGTTCAACCCAATGATAGTGACCTGTGCCCCGCCCTGGTCTGGCACCCCTGATCACCTGCTCCACCATCTGCTGTGGCTAATGCTCACCATGTTCCACACCCCTGGTGGTCACATGTCATAGTGACCAGTTGTTCGGCCGTTCGGTCTATTTGCATATTAGGATTTTATATATATATACTAGAGGCCCAGAGCATGGAATTCGTGCAGGGGTGGGAGATCCCTTCACCTGGCTGGGGCTGGTCAGGGCCATCTCACCCAGTCCTGATTGGGACCGATAAGTCTGGTGGCTGGGAAGGGTCTGTGGGAGGGCTCCAGGGCGTGTCTGGCCTGTCTCACTCAGTCCAGACTGGCCAGACCCCAGCAGCAAACTAATCTACTGGTTGGAGCATTTGCCCCCTGGTGGTCAGTGCACGTGATAGTGGGTGGTTGAGCTGCCTTAGCATATCATTAGCATATTACACTTTGATTGGTTGAACAATTGGACACTTAGCATAATAGGCTTTTATTATATAGGATAGATAATGCTGCCTATCTCTGTGAACTCTTCTCTAACTCTACCTCTCCCTGATGATCTCATAGTGTCATGGGTTTAAATATTGTTTCTAGTTCTGTGATTTTAAAATTTTTATCTCCAGACGTCTCCCCCAAACTCTGTAGTGGTTTATATCTTAGAAGCAGTATAGCATAGGGTCAAGGGCACAGAATTTAGGGGGCCAGATTGTTTGCATTTAATCCTGGTTCAACCACTTACTAGCTTGTAACCTTGGGAAAGGTTCTTAACTCTCTGTACCTCAGTTTTTCCACCTATGGAAAAAAAAAAACAAAAAAAAGATAATAGCCCACCAGCATGGCTCGGTGGTTTAGCATTGACCTATGAACCAGGAGGTCACAGTTCAATTCTGGTCAGGTCACATGCCCAAGTTGCAGACTGGATCCCTAGTGGGGGATGTCAGGGGGTGGCTGATTGATGGTTCTTAGCATTGATATTTCTGTCTCTCCCTTTCCCTTGCTTTCTGAAATAAATAAAAATCTATTTTTTAAAAAGATGATAATACCAACCTTATGGGATTGTTGTGAAGATTAAATACTTAATCTTGTGAAGATTTTAAAAAAAGATTAAAAACTTTGCCATATTGGGTGTTAGGTATCGTTATCATCATCATCATTAAACATTTCACAGATATCTCACACTAACCAAAATTCTTTCTTTCTTTCTCAAGCTACTCTCCCCTCATTTTCTCCAACTCACATACAGCAACTATCCCTGTGCTCCAGCCAAAAATTCTGGATCTTATGGTTACTCCTTTCTCTCCTATACCCTGTATCCATTCCATCAACAGTTTCTGTCTCACTATCTCCACCACTGTTGCCCTGGTCCAAGCCAGCTTCTCCTTTCAGCTGAATCATTGCAGTAGTGTTCTGTTTTCTCTGTTTCATTGTTGCTCCTCTACCATCTGTTCTCAAGATATCAGCCTGAGTGCTCTTTCTAAGACAGATAGAGGTCTGATTGTGTTGCTCCCCCACCCTAGATCCTTCAGTAGTTTCCTGACCTATTCAGAGCCTTTTGGGCCTTGTAGGCCACTGTACATGAATTCCCTCTGTTTCTTTTCCTGTCTTCTCCCACTCTCACTCTTGCCCCCTCTGTTCCATTCACACTAGCTAGTTTCCTTGCTATTCCTTGGACACACCAGGTATGCTTCCACCTCAACCACTTGCTATATTTTTCCATTCTTTGTTCAAAAGCCCCATTCTCAGTGAGGACCCTATTTTATTTACCCTATTTTATTTTATTTTATTTTTTATTTAGTTAGCTTTTTAAAAAACCTAATGGGGGAAAGCACTATATATATATATATATAATTGATTTTTTACAGAGAGGAAGAGGAGAGGGATAGAGAGTTAGAAACATTGATGAGAGAGAATCATCGATCAGCTGCCTCTTGCACATCCCCTACTGCCTACTGGGGATGTGCCCGCAACCAAGGTACATGCCCTTGACCGGAATCGAACCTGGGACCTTTCAGTCCGCAGGCAGACGCTCTATCCACTGAGCCAAACCGGTTTCGGCGAGGACCCTATTTTAAATTCCTAATACCATGCTCCTCTGTGTCCACACACTATTTTCCTTCCTAGCTTTATTTTTCTTTGATTGGGCATATCACCATTTGTCATACCATACATTTTACTTATTGTTCATCTCTTCCTCACTAAAACCTAACTTTCTGAGGACAGACATCCTCGACTAAAGTTTTGTTCACTGCTGAGTCTTCAATACCTAGAATAGTCTGTGATCCATAGTAATTGCTCCAAAATATTTGAGTTAGTGAATGAAAAAAATGAATGAATGACAAATGCACTGGTTTCAAGTTCACCTTGTAGTGAGAGAAATCAGACAGATTTAAAAAATGGTTAGCAAATTGTGTAACATTAACGTACCAAGAGAACAAAGGAATAATGTGAGAGGTTGTGATGAAGGTTTCTGAGAGGAAATAGCACCGAAGGCTGACTTAAAACTATGACTTCTGGTTAAACTTAGAAGAGGAAGGCGTTTCAGACAGAAGGAACAGCATTAACAGAATCATTGGGAGGAGGAGACCAACCCGATCATTCATTTAACTTATGGATATACGAAAGAAACAGAAGATAAGACCCATGTTTCAGGCATGCATGACCAAGGGTTGGGGAAATCATTCATTGTGAGAGGAGGTATGATGAATTTGGTTTTGAAGAAACTGAATTTGAGATGCCTGTGGATTTTTCATTTCTGCTATTACAAACGTTTGAAATAAGAATTTAATATTAGAATAATTTATGGGTTTCCCACCTCTCCTCGATTAAAAGTGATTTGGCAAACTAGGAGAGCTAAATTGTCTTCAAATTTCTCTCCTTTGCTTTTTGGTTCATGATATGCTACTATCCTTATTTTCTCCAAAAGTCCTCCTCTCTCGCTTAAGAAAATACAGGAAATAGTGTATATTAGTGTCCCAGATGAAAGTTTACTGCACTTTTATTGAAGCAGTCATTAGAGTTAGTGCCTGTCTCAAATCCTGGAGAAAGCTGCATTTCTTTCCCTTCACTGCTTTGTCCTTTGAGGAATACTCACTGTATCTTAGAATTATAAAACCAAATCTGTTTAGTACACAATTACGTTCAGAAATTCAAATGTCATCACACTGTAAGACTTTAAGGCCCTTGTCATGTTTAAAAATGAAGCCATGTTTCCTACAAAAAGAAAGAAATCTTTTCATTTATTACAAGCACACCATGTCATGGTTGTCTGTGAATATATTATTACTCTGTAATGATGGTTATCTCTGTGTATAGGTGTGACAAGAAGACTAATCCATGATTCTCTACAAATTGGATGCCTTAATGGCCTCTGGTTTGTAGCAGAAAGAGCTTTGTAAACTAGAATGGAAAATCTCTATTACTCAGAAAGAGTGACATGCTCTGCCCCTCCTGCCTGAACTGGTGGCTGCTGTTGCTTTGTAACACCTCATAGCTGTGCCAAATTATGCTTCCATGTGTCTCTATAGCATGTCTTTACGTTGGCTTACCTTAGGACATCTGCTTAACCTTTTTGCCCTTATATGCCCAACAGAATTGTTTTGCTTCCAAATATTACTTCTGTTTGTTATTTAATTGCATGCTCTTACCTCACTGGGATTTTGGGAATCATAGTACTGTAGAGCTGGAAAGCACCTGAGATCTGATATATAGTTTAAAATAATAGGAGATAAACACATTTGAAAAAAACAAAATGGAAAAGAAAAATCATCCAGGGACATAATTCTAAACAAGTTTAAGATTTTAATATAATGAACTGTCTTTTCAAAAAGATTTAATTAATGTTCACTTTTCAGGGGTTACAGTAATTTACATCAGGTCAGTATCTGTGGCACATTACTTGTTTTGTTGAATAAAGTTTTATTGGAAAAAAGCCATGTCAATTTGTTTACTAATGTCTATGGCAGCTTTTGTGCTACAGTGGCAAAGTAGTCATGGCATAGAGTGTATGGCATGCAAAGCCTTAAATATTTATCTGGTCCGTCACGTAAAAAGTTTGCCAATCTCTGATTTAAACAATTTAAAAACTTATTTCTCCAATTGGAGACCTGAAGAACTTTTCTAAC
Organism: Pipistrellus kuhlii; assembly: GCF_014108245.1. Classification (NCBI taxonomy): domain Eukaryota; kingdom Metazoa; phylum Chordata; class Mammalia; order Chiroptera; family Vespertilionidae; genus Pipistrellus; species Pipistrellus kuhlii. Next base: position 12,967,756 of record NW_023425404.1, read on the forward strand.
TAACACCAATATGTAAAATGAAAGATCAACTGTAAGGATCTGTCAGCCTACTGAAGATATCACTAACTTGTGATCTTCATCCTTTTTCAATTTCTTTTTATTTAAATGGTGTCTACTTCAGATAGGTTTATAGATAGGTAGATGGCATTTTTTATTGTAATTAGTTGTTTCAATTGCCTTTTATTGTGGGTAGCTTTTAGATTTAGAGAGAGTGATCTTACAGTGAATTGAGCTTGTTTATGTTATTATTTCTGTGTTATTTTTACAACCATTGTTTCTTCACTGGTGTTTTCATGTTAAGATTGCCTGTGCGTTTCTCTTTCCATGTTAGTTTCCTGACATAGTAAATTGTAATGGATCTAATCACTACCTGCTATCATTTTCTCCAGTATCAGCCTGCTTAATTTCTGTGTTGGTTTATATCTACCCATAGTAAAAGGTATTTAAGGCAGAAGATAAGTTTAAAATTCTAAGTTGGATATTAGAGAGTTGAGTGGTTACCTGAAAGTTATACTTAACATTTGTCATTGTTCACTCATAGGTGAGCTTGAGCCTTCTGCTCAGATTTCACCAGTTTAAATTTGAAGTGCTCTCCATTTTAGATTCATTTTCTTTCCTCAAGAATAAGCAATTTTCTCTTTGTTGTAAAACTGTTTTTTGTATGTTGACACTAGTCAGTGTGAATTTTACCAATAAACTTGAAATTGTTATGATATTAAAATAGAAAGTGTTGAAACAGTGGTGATGAAGTAATTCTGAATGTCTCTCACCTGCATTACCCCTACCTCGTTTTAGATTCTGAAGTACTATGTGGTCTCCTTCCTTCCTTCCTGCCTGCCTGCCTGCCTGCCTCCCTCCCTCCCTCCCTCCCTCCCTCCCTCCCTTCCTTCCGATTGTGGCAAACTCACCCTCTAGTGGACATGTACTTTTCGCTTCTTTCATAGCAGCACCCATCACCTGGCCTCTCTCTTTATCTCTACCTGAATAAAACTTACTTTATTCTAAAAAAAAAAAAAAAAAAAAAAAAGTGTTTGCATCACTAAGATGTATGTAAATTCTACATTTTATACTTAGTTATTTTTAGCTTAGTTTAGTTTATTATCATTTGGTTAGCTATCTTGGTTTTATCTCCTTGAGATTAGCTTAAGTGTATAGTTTTAGGCAAACAAAACAAGAGCAAGAACTTTTATCTTCTCTCTGTGACTTTTATCATTTTCTAAAAGTTTCTTAGGTATCCTAGTTTATATTATCAGAATAAAAGAAAAGTTCACAAATAATACAGAAGCATTGCTACTATAGAATCTGGGAGGGAAGTCTGAACTTAATTTCAACTACAGGTTCTCTGAGCCTTAATATCTCAGTACCTGGTATAAGTGGCAAACTAGAGTAGCATCCGAGTACCAGCCCCAGGAGTATGAACAACTGCAGAAAGACTTTATGTTTGTTTTCTTCCCCCCTTTAGGGAGATTAGAGGCTATGAAATATGACAAATACAGTGCCTAACTGATAGGTCAGCACACCACCATTATAAGGACATACCTCAAGCCCTGGCCAGTATGGCTCAGTTGGTTGGAACTTCATCCCATACACCAGAAGATGGTGGGTTCGATCCCTGGTCAGGGCACACACCTAGGTTGTGGGTTTGATCCAGGTGAGGTGTATGTGAGAGGCTACCAATCAATATTTCCCTCAACATCTATTGATACTTGCTCTTCTCTCCCTTGCCCTTCCTCTCAAAAAGGAAAAAAAGAAAGAAAAAGAAAGAAAGAAAGAAAGAAAGAAAGAAAGAGACATTCCTCAAAAAGTAGAGATGTTTCTATGACAGTATAATTGGGCCAAGAAAATTTTATAATTCCCTATATATGATAAGGAGACTAAGTGGGGAATAATCCCATTTTAAAACTGCCTTTTATTTTTCCCACCTTCAGCCTCCCAACTCCTTGAAGTATATCTAATCTGTTGGCTCGGATATTGAATATTGCAGGCTACAATTGTAGTAACCAGTAAGCAGATTAATAAAACTTCACAGTTACATTTCTTACACAGGATCTCCATGTCAACGGCAGTCTTCTAATCAGCCATTTCCTATTTCCTCCAGCGGGTACTTAGCACATTTATTCCTTCAAACTCCTGCTCTGCCAGGCACTGTCCTGAGCTCCAAGGATATAGCAGTGATGGAAACAAGGCTGCCCTCACAGAATTTACCTTCTAGCAAAATCCTGACTGCTACTTAAGTGTTGGTTAAATATGGGTAGATACCATTGTTGGTGGGATGATGATTGTCCCAGTTTTCCTGGAACAGCCCCAATATAACACCTGCTTCACTTTCAAAAGGTCCCAGTTTGGACAGAAAATTATATGACCCACCCTAGTTCTAAACCTTTTTCATATGTTAATTCATTTAATCCTCATAGTAATCCCATGAGGTATATAAGATTATTAGCATCATTATGCAGGTATGGAAACTGAAGCATAGGAAAGTGGAGTAGTTTGCCCTTGGTCACACAGTAAGTGGCAGAACCAGAATTTAAACTCAGCAGCCTGGTTTCAGAGTCTATGCGCTGAGTTTCTATGCTTCACTGCCTCTAGACGGCTATTGGAAGTCTTTCTTTTACTCTGCACGTCTCCCTTCCTCTTGCTAGCCAAGTAAAGCAAGTGATCTCATTTCCTTCACAGATGAATCTGTGGCTCTCTCAGTAAACTTCCTCCACTCGCCATTCCCTCCTTTACAACTCTGTCTTCCTTTCTGTATAGCCTCACTCCATCCCTCCATTTCAAGGAAGGGGACATCTTTCTCTCTAAAACTTGTACTCCAGCCCCATCCTGTCCCACCTCCTGGGTGACTGTTTTCTAAATTATTCTTCTGTTTTTCTTGGGCTTTTCGTCTCCATCTTTTCCCATTCAGCATGTAAGCATGATCTGTTGTTGAAGGTATCACTCTTTCAAAAAGCTTTACTGTTGGGAGGGTTTTTTTTTCAGGTTTATTAATAACATAATGATGATAAATGGCTGTCAATTATTCATTACCCTGTTAAATTTCAGGTACTGCATATATCTCTGATCCTTTTACCAACCCTGCAGATACTTTACAGATGAAGAAATGGAAGCTCAGAGGACGACATAACTTACTAAGCTTATGAATAGTGGCACTAAATTCAGACTCATATTTACCTTCATTCTATTTTTGGTATATCATGCTAGTTTATCACAATTCTTAAAGACTTCCCCGGATCATGTGCCTGTCTACCATTACCCAATAGCTCTCCTTTTTGTAGAAAAGCTTTTTCAGAGAGCATATTTAATACTCATAGACTCTTCTTGCCTTTCATTTGCTTCTCAACCCATCCGTATTTGTCTTCCACCTCTGGATTAATCAGGACCTTCCAGAGACAGAGCCACCATCTGTTTCTCTCTCATATGTATTTAGATTATCTATCTCTACATATGTTTAGAAAGGGGGTGTTGATTTTAAGAATTAGTTCATACATTTGTGGGGCTGGCAAGTCTGAAATCTATAGGGTAGGCCAGCGGGCTAGAAACAGGTAGAATTTCAGTGTTATAGACTTCAGGCAGAATTTCTTCTCCTGGGAAACCTGTTTTTACCCGTAAGGCCTTCTACTGATTGGATGAGTCTTCTTCCACCATATTATCAGAGTAATCTCCTTTACCTAAAATCCATTGATTGGCCAGGACTGGCTTGGCTCAGTGGATAGAGTGTCGGCCTGTGGATTGAAAGGTCCCGGGTTCGATTCCAGGCAGGTGCATGTACCTTGGTTTCGGGCGCATCCCCAGTGGGGAGTGTGCAAGAGGCAGCTGATCGATGTTTCTCTCTCATCGATGTTTCTAACTCTCTATCCCTCTCTCTTCCTCTCTGTGAAAAATCAATAAAATAAAAAAATAATAATAATAAAAATAAAATAAAGTCCATTGATTGTAAATGTTAATCACACATACAAAATACCTGCACAGCAATATCTAGACTTGTGTTTGACCCAACAATTGGGCAACCATAGCCTAGCCAATTTGACAGATAAAATTAACCACACAACTTCTATCACTATACTGTGTCTTCATTGCTAAATCAAATGGACACTTTTCAAATCTTTTCTTATTTGATCACTGTGCAACATTTGACATCTTGGACCACCCCATTACTTCTTCTTTTTTTTTTAATATATTTTTTATTGATTTTTTACAGAGAGGAAGAGGAGAGGGATAGAGAGTTAGAAACATCGATGAGAGAGAATCATCGATCAGCTGCCTCTTGCACATCCCCTACTGGGGATGTGCCCGCAACCAAGGTACATGCCCTTGACCGGGATCGAACCTGGGACCTTTCAGTCCGCAGGCAGACGCTCTATCCACTGAGCCAAACCGGTTTCGGCCACCTCATTACTTCTTGAAACCCTTCTCCCTTAGTTTCAATCACCCATTTTCCTGTCCTTCTGGTTATTTCTTTTCTCTGTTTCAAGGACTTAACTTTTCCCACTTCTTTAATTATTGATAGTCTCTTCTAGCCTTGGTCCTTCTGTTATTCCCATGATTGATGTCTCTCAAATCAAAAATTCCATCTAGAGTTCTCTATTGAGCTTCAGACCTATTTTTCAATTACCTGTTGGACATCTTAACCTTGATGTTGCACAGACATCTCAAATTTTGCTTATCTAAAATTGAAGTCCTATTCTTTCCCTTCTTAAACTTGTTTTTGCATCTCTTTTATTCTCTCTTTTTAAAACATGTTTTTACTGATATCAGAGAGAGGAAGGGGGAAGATAGAAACATGAATGATGAGAATCATCAGTTGGCTGCTTCCTGCATGCCCCCTACTGGGGATCGAGCCTGCAACTTGGGCATGTGCCCCGAGCTGGATCAAACCCTGACCTGGTTCATGGGTAGACATTCAACCACTGAGCAACACCAGCCAGGCTCCTCTATTCTCTATCTTAAATTAACCTCCCTACCCAGTTACCCAAGCTAGGAACCTATAGGAATCCTCAACTTCTCCCTTATAATTACCATGTAAAATTTGCTCTTCTCCATCTCAGTCTTAATCAAGAAGCTCAACCCTCATTTTCTCTGACCTGAAATCTTGTGGTCTTTTTGCCTCCTGTTTTTTCCCAGTCCCTCTACTCTGCTGCCAGAATGATGTTTTAAAAATGCAAATCTGTTTAGTTGTGTTTAAATTCCTCCAGTAGCTTCTAATTGCCCCCAGAACTAAGATGAAATTCTTTTGAAGGCCCACAGGCCCTCTGTGCCTAGGCCTTTCATATTCTTTCTCTCCCACCATGCCTTGCTCACTCAAACAAAACAAAACAAAAACACATCATACTTTCAAGCCAATATTTAGAGAGCTCAGATTTGCCATGTCCTATTTTGCTTTTTTTTTTTCCTGCCTGTTATGTCCACTACTTCTATCAGTTACCTCCCTCCTTACTCCCATCTAGGACATGTAAAAAAATTATTTCAGTACCCAATTCTGTCTTCTCCTTTGAACAACCTTCTTAGATTCCACAGATTTGACCACGCCTGCTCTCTGATATTATTATACACAACATTTGTGCATGGGGGCGAGGCGGGGTGCGCATCCCTCAGCCCAGCCTGTGCCCTCTCACAGTACGGGACCTCTAGGGGATGTCCGCTGAGGATGTAGTGCTGCTGCCGAGACAGGAGAGGCTCCCACCACTGCTGCTGCACTTGCCAACCATAAGCTTGGCTTCTGTAGGAGCACATTGACCACGAGGGGGCAGCTCCTGCATTGAGCATCTCCCCCTGGTGGTCAGTTTGTGTCATAGCAATTGGTCATTATGCCGTTTGGTCGATTTGCATATTAGTGTTTTATTATATAGGATTGCTTTCAGTTCTATAGCACTCATCACTATATTATTTATCTTTTGTTTTTCTGAGTATCACCTTATGGGCTGTAAATTCAAGTACAGTATTTCCACTCTTTGGCATATAAAAGGCTCTCATCAGATGTGTGGTGGTGATGGAGATGGTGATTCCGGGGGGATCACACAGCTCATTTAAATAAGGCCATGTCTTCCCTACTGAGGAGTGTTGAATTTGGACACACACACAGGAGAATGGTAGACGTTTCTTTATCTTTCCTTGTCCCTTCTAGAAGCTGCTGCTCCAACTTTTAGTAGCTGATCCCTTTTGATGTATTCTTTTTATGATGTTTTGATATCCTCACCTTTCATTTTTCTTTTGTTTTATTTTGCTCATATCCTTGGAGCAGTTAGAAAGAAAGAAAGCTGTAAAATTGCTATTACAAACTCCCACTCTCCTATTTTCATTCCATCACAGAAGAAATTATATATCAGCTTTTTCCCCATGTGATTCTTATGTGCAAAAGAAGTCTTTTCTTAGCAGTAAGAAGAATTCATGTCATAGTAACAATATTTTCAACAGCTTTTTAATGCTCCTATGTCTCCAAAATGTCTCCATGCATTTAATGTCAAATTAAAAACTAAACTAGTTCTAAATCCTGGGAGAAAAAATAATGGTTTTAAAGACTGTTAAAGAAAGAATGAAAAATTCTTGGGTTTTTAACATGAAAATTTCAGATGATTAAGGTCCTGCTATATACATTGGGGTCACATGGTAGTAAAATGGTCTGCATTTCAATTTAGACTCACATATTACTTCTTACTCTAAATACACTCATAGAAGCTACTTGTGGTGTAACTCCTTATGTATGTAAATTTATCTGACTCGTGATTTTCTTGGTTTATTTTTTAAATGGGTGAAGAATCTACTTATGAATTCTTTGCCCTTTATGGAATGTGGTATCTTGGTTTTAATATATCCCCTCCCCTTTACTTACTTTTATTGTATTGTTGTGCATCGTGTTTCTAAAATAATGGCTTTGGCTTGCCTTTTCCTGAATGTTTCTGCAGTTTGGTTTGAGTATATGGCTTTGGGCACCTCTCCTGGACTCCATTTGTACATGTGAATTTTGGAAGGCAGAAGTCAGTATTTTCTATCGAAGATAACTTTTAAAAACATACATTATATGTGTGTCTCTTCTTCTTTCTTTTTTGGTTTCTCTTAAAAGACTGGAAAGAAAGCTGTTAAGGCAGTCCTGTGGGTATCAGCTGATGGACTCAGAGTTGTGGATGAAAAAACTAAGGTAAATCTTTACAAACTTAAATGTAACTGCTCATATGTCTTTTTAATTCCTAATGATCAATTATAGTGCCATTAAGCAGTTGTAGTCACTTTGTACCCTTCACTTTGTCCAAAGTACAATCTTCTAAGACTAGTTAATGTTTAAGAAGCCAACTAGTTACTCATTCACCTTATAAAAAATAGAATTCTCTCTGCATTTTGCCCTACATGACGCACACGTTTAGCCTACCAAGCATTTTCACTTAATGTTAAGATCTGAGTTCTATTTCTGTTGTAACCCCACAAATTTGATGTAAAAGATGATGGACCTTTTACCACAGTTTAAAAAAAAATTTTAAAGATGATGGACCACATTAGAAATTTCTTCTTGTTCCTTAATAGAACTCTGTTTTTAGAAAGTGATATTTGAATTGATTGCTGTTTGACTGAAAACCCAACTTAAGTGAAATCTTAAGGACTAGTAAATGGCTCATTAGATTAACATTTACTTAGGATCCATACAATATCTCAAATCACAGTTAGCATTTTGCATTTGAAAGAATATGATCCTACTTGCCTGTAAGAATAGAGACATAGGCCCTAACAGGTTAGACTCAGTGCATAGAGGATTGGCCTGTAGACTGAAGGGTCCTGGTTTCGATTCTGGTCGAGGACACATACCTTGGTTGCAAGTTCCCCGGCACTGGTTAGTGTGCGTGCAGGAGGCAACCAATTGATGTCTCTCTCTGTCTCCTCCATTCTACTCTCTCTGAAATTCAGTGGAGGAAATATCCTCGGGTGAGGATTAATAAGAATAGAGACATAGACTCTTCCCTTAGAGAGCATCTAGTGTTATACAAGTATATTAATACTTAATTTATATTTCCTAAAAGACCTAAAGTCTGGAGAAATGTTAGCAAGAAGGCAGTTGGGAGAAAGTCTGACCAGTAAAGAGCAGTTTGATGGGTAACTTGCCCGATACATTTTAAGTGATTTACGTAATATAACTGCATTTTAGTTATTTTGACTTTCTATCAAAGGCTTTTTCTTTTTTAAAGTTCAAGAGAAATGATAGTGTTAAATGTACATGAATCTTGGAAACAACGATCATTTATTTAGATTATTTTTAAGAACTTATAAGTGTTTTGTACATGGAAGCTATGTTTTTAATTGCTTTGTGCAATAATGAGAAAGTGATGTTTCCCCCTGGTGGTTGCTTATAGCACTGACACTAATTAGTTCTTTCCACACAGAGTGATAATAATAATCAGTGGATTGTCACTCTTGGACCCATTATGGGTAGAAAAGAAATTTTCAATATGTATAATCTATAAAGGGATCACACTTAGAATATATAAGTAACTCCTACATATCCATAAGAAAATTACAGACAACCCAAAAAGCAATTCCTTTGCTAGAGAGAAAGTTCATAGTAATCAAGGTTATACAAAATAAAATCATTATAGCTGCCAAAATAAAAACAAATTATTTATTTTAAAATCTTCAAAAAAATTAAATTTGTTTTGAGACAGAGAAAGAAACATCAATTTGTTTTTTTACTTGTTTATGTATTCATTGGTTGAGTGTTGTGTGTGCCCTGACCTGGGTTCAAATTTACAACCTTAATGTGTTGGGATGATGCTCTAATCAACTAAGCTACCCACCAAGGGCTACAGTTGCAAATTTTTTAAAAATCGACTTGCAAGTTTATGGAGCAACAGGAATTCTCAGCAATACTATATAAAAGCCGTTTGATTTAATTGTATGTTTTAGTACTTACAGCGTCATCTCAGCACCTAGGGATTCTAGACCATGAGAATGTCACACAGAAGAGCCTCAGAACCTCCAGATTTTTAAAAACATTTTGTGTAATATTTATACTGTGCATATACTGGGTCATTCAGCAAGTATATAAACAGAAAGTCCTCAAAATTAAATCATCAATAAGCTAATAAATACATAGAACTTTGGGGAATTAGGTTATTAAATAAGTTATATGGAAATTGGATTAAATATATTGATTTATATATATTGCATATTGAACATGGACTCTACCATAATAAAGTTATAATTAATAAGCATATGTTTTAGAACATGAAGATTAGGTGAGAAAGGCCTCTGGGCAAAGGACCACATGGGATCTCTCTAAGGTCAAATTCTTAGTATTCAGACTGCTGGCCTCAGATCCAGCTATTCCATAGGTCCAATGCATTAGGGGTGAGGATTCTCTGTTGTAAAATGAATATTCTTTGTTCCTTCTGAGAAGGCTGAATAACCATAATTCTCTGCTCCTTTGTGTTCCCCTTTTTCAAGGACCTCATAGTTGATCAAACAATAGAAAAAGTTTCTTTCTGTGCCCCAGATAGAAACTTTGATAGAGCCTTCTCTTACATATGTCGTGATGGCACCACTCGGCGCTGGATCTGTCATTGCTTCATGGCTGTCAAGGACACGGTGAGTTCAACCTGTATTTCATCATGACTAGCCTCAGTCAGCAAAGCTCCTTCTGGGTTGGCTCAGTCAAGCACTTTGCACTTGACAAGTACGTGCTGTTACAGTACTTGGAAGTGCCTACACTAGTCTGTTTTCATTCCTTTTATTCAAGTAATCCACACTCTTGGTGTGACCCTGCATGGAGCAAGATGACTGACTAGCTGAGATCCATGGTCATGAAAGGAAAGTAGACGTATTGTGGGGAGGATGGCTGCTAAACTTTATTTGAAACTTTCATTATTAGAACCATTTTCAAGATCTTATATGTATTTATTTGCTAAGACATCTGGGTAGATTATATTGGCATTTGAAAGGTGCTTATAAATTTATTTGCAAAGAAACTCCACTACAAATGAAAGAACTGAGTTGGAATGTATTTCCAATTAATTAAAAAAGTAGAAATACTAGCTGAAACCAGTTTGGCTCAGTAGATAGAGCATCGGCCTGTGGACAGAAGGGTCCCAGGTTCGATTCCAGTCAAGGGCATGTACCTTGGTTGTGGGCACATCCCCAGTAGAGGGTGTGCAGGAGGCAGCTGATCAGTGTTTCTAACTCTCTATCCCTCTCTCTTCCTCTCTGTAAAAAAAAAATCAATAAAATATATTTTATAAGAAAAGTAGAAATACTAAATTATGGTATAATGAATGTTCTAGAAATTGTTACATTGTATAATTTTTTATTTTGTTTAAGAATACAGAATAACCTAATGCATCATCCTTCGTGTAAATTACCTAAAATTCTAATATGAAAGATATCTCTTACATGCTGATGATGATTTTAACTATAGTTATAGTACAGCATTGAGCATATAATTTCTGAGTTTTTAAAAGTTAAGACAGAATGAGGCAGTATAGCCATTCACAAAGGTTACAACTTAATACATCCTTGGCAAGATTTAATCTTAGAGTGGTGACTTTGCTTTAAAATTGAGCAAAATATATTTTTTCTTTAGTTCTTGGAGACAGTGATATAAACACATATTAAGAGCTCAGGCTCTGACTCTGATATGAGTTCCAGACCTGATTCTGGTTCTCACTGGCTGTGGGTTTTGTAGCAAGTTACTTAACATTCTCTAAGTCTTAGTATCCACTGCTATAAGATGGAGATAACAGTTGCAAAAACTTAGATTAATGAATTTAAGCACTCTTAGCATAAGATCTGGCCCATAGTAACTGCTCTCAAAATAGTGACTGTTATTCTTAGCCAGTTTGGCTCAGTGGATAGAGTGTCAGCCTGTGGACTGGAGGGTCCCGGGTTCCATTCTGGTCAAGGGCACATGCCGTGTTGTGGGCTCAGTCTGGGTGGGGAGCATGCAAGAGGCAGCCAATCAATGATTCTTATCATTTATGTTTCTCTCTCTCTCTCCCTCACCCTTCCTCTCTGAAATCAATAAAAATATTTTTTAAAATAATGACTATTGTTACTATTAAGCTATTTCTGCCAACTGAGTCCAGGGTGGGGCTTGAGGAGGGATCTTTCTTCAAGAACTTCTGCCTGGAATCTAAAGAGAAAGAATAGCTTCTTGGCCTGTACCTCTGTCCTTATAATAGATCTGTGTGCAAATGCAAACAGGTTCTAACATATTTCATGCTTTCACACCTAACCTTATATCATCCTATTAAAAAGTTAGAAACTCATGTGGTTTCATGAAAAATAAGTCTGTCAGTTTTTAAGCAGTCTTGTGAAATTTTACATTTTATAGTCACGTGAGATCTTAACAGCTTATCATGTGAAATCTTACAAACAAAAAGCAGTTTTTTGGTTTTTATTGGAAAGAGTAGGAGGGGAGAGGAAGAGACAGAGGAACATCAGTGTGAGAGAGACATATCAATTGTATGTGCCCTGACCAGGGCCTGGGATCAAGCCTGCAACTTAGGTATGTGCCCTTGACCAGAATCAAACCCAGGACCCTTCAGTCCACAGGCTGACACTCCATCCACTGAGCCAAACTGCTTTAACTTATGCATGTGTGTGGATGTGAGGTAGAGTTGGGGGTAAGAGAGAGCTAGAAGAATATAGGAAGGTATAGGAGAAACCTGAAAGCCATGTGGATCTAGAATGGGAAAGAGTGCTTGGGGATAATAGAAAGGGGGACTAAGAAAGCTAAGCTTTCCTTTGCCTGATTCCCTTCTCATCCCGGGAGTTGCATTATTTACTTGAAGTTTTAAGTTTGCACCTTTTATTCCTAGACATGTTTACAGTATATTTAAGCTCCTGCACTTTGCCCTGCCTTTCCAGTAGTTCTTAGAAATGCTTGGTAAATATTATCACTGGCCCCCTAAATAGCAAATAGAGTTTTGCATTTCAAGACTGAGAGCTTGAAACCTTCAGCAGTGTCTCCTAACCTGATGGCACAGCTACTGTGAGTGACAGCGCAAGTCTGACTGATAATAAGAAAATCTCAGTGGCTGCTCACAAAAGCACAGGTTGCTGATGGTCACTTTACCCAATGCCTATTACAGTAAAGTATCATAGGTATTCTCTAAGGTAATTTATTCGTTCAATTTGGCATATTAGTATATTAAAATCTAGGTTAAGCTCCCAACATTTTGCCTTGTGTAAGAACAGACTTATTTGTGGTCTAAGCTCATTTGTAAATGTTGGTACAATAACTCTAAAAATGTTCTGTGAACCTTCCGTTATGTCCAGGGTGAAAGATTGAGCCACGCTGTAGGCTGTGCTTTTGCGGCCTGTTTAGAGCGTAAACAGAAGAGGGAGAAGGAATGCGGAGTGACTGCTACTTTTGATGCCAGCCGGACCACTTTTACAAGAGAAGGCTCATTCCGTGTCACTACAGCCACTGAGCTAGCGGAAAGAGAGGAGATTATGAAGCAAATCCAAGATGCCAAGAAAGGTACAGTTTGTCCTACTACAATGTGTGTTTATTAAACAGTTTTCCCCAGAGGGTGAATATTTAGAAGCTATCAGGGCTAAGCTTTCTCACAAAGAGAATTCTTAGCAATGTGTAACGATCTTAAGAACAAAGCTGGCCCTGGCCAGTGTTGCTCGGTGGTTGGAATTTTGGCCCACACACCAAGGGTTATAGGTTCAATTCCTGGTCAAGGGCATCTACCTGATTCAGTCTCTGGCCCTGGTCTGGGTACTTGCAGGAGGCAAGCAGTCGATGTGTCTCTCTCACATCAATGTTTCTATTTCTCTTTTCCTCCTTCCCTCTTTCTTCCCTCCCACCCTCTCCCTCCATCCCTTCCACAAATCTGTAAAAAAAAAAAAAAAAAAAAAAAAAAATCAATGGGAAAAATATCCTGGGTTGAAGATTAATAACAACCAAAAGCTGAAAATCTAAACAAAGATTTCCTTTAGAATGGTTTGTTTAGTGGCTTTGAAACTGTTTACCCTTTTTATTATGTTAAGCTACCTGGGGAAGCTAAGAGTGCAGTTGAATATGCTGCAAAGACATTACCCTCCCTGTGTTTAAAAACAAAATTGAGCCGAAACCGGTTTGGCTCAGTGGATAGAGCGTCTGTCTGTGGACTGAAAGGTCCCAGGTTCGATTCCAGTCAGGGGCATGTGCCTTGTTTGCAGGCACATCCCCGGTGGGGGATGTGTAGGAGGCAGCTGATCGATGGTTCTCTCTCATTGATGTTTCTAACTTTATCTCCTTCTCTCTTCCTCTCTCTAAAAAATCAATACAATATATATATTTTTTTTTTTTAATTTTTGAGAAAATCTGTTCCTGGAACAGATTTTTAATTCGAATGCATCTGATCTCTGTGAGAAGCAAATGCTGTCAAGAACCTCCATCTTGCCTAGCCAGTTAGGCTCAGTGGATAGAGAGTCATCCCTCAGACTGAAGAGCCCTAGGTTTGATTCTTGTTTGTGGGCTCCATCCCGGCCCTGGTTGGGGTTCCAGGCAGGAGGCAACCAATCCATGTGTGTCTGTCACATCCATGTTTCTCTCTCTCTGAGTCTCACCCTCTCCCTTCTACTCTCTCTGTTAAAAAAAATAAAAAACCTTTGGGTGAGAACAACAACAAAGAACCTACATCTGCTGCTGGATGCTACTGTTCTCACTATATCATTACTGCTTTTTAGTGCTTTTGTGAAAAAAGCTCCTAGATTTTGAGAAGCTAGCTCCTAGCTCTTTCTCCTTTAGCCCTGTTAATTTTAGTGTGTGATTTCTACAGAATGTTTTTCAGATACACATGGTAGCGTAGCGGAAATGCCAGTACAAGCATTCAAGCTACTCAAGAGTCTGTTGCCTACAGTTGGGTTGGGTGTATAAGTGAGATGGCTTGGTGAAATGCTTTGCATTCTTGTGTATAACAGGTTGAAACAAATGTGGCATATTTTGGAATTAAACAATTCAGCTTAAATATACATTAACATAATTTTGCTAATTTTTAGCATATTCTTTCAGTTCTAAACCAGTCATTTTGGTAACTTCATTAATCCAATACTGACCCAAACAGCTCTAATTTTTAAGACCAAAAAAAATACATATTTTTATTTGAAACTAAATTATTCATTGTGATTTGTTCATTTCTCATAAGCATTTGTGCCAGGATCCTAAAGAATAAGAAACACCGTGTTATTTTTATTAGGAAATTTAATATGGCCAGCTGTTATTTAGTGTGCTCAGTGACATTCTAAGTGGAAGTGTGTTCTGTAGTACCACCACATAATACTCTGTGCTCCGCACAGAAACTGCTAACATGAAAGCATCCCAACAGAGGGCTGTGAGGGGAGGAAGTGCTAAAGATTTCCCACATGCAGACTGGGTCTCAGCTGGTACTCACATGGAAACAATCTCATATCTAGTTTACTCCAATTTAAAATTTTACTTATTTATGCTTTTATTCAAATGAGTCACAATGCATATCGTCCATGATTGAAAGACTACTTTATGCCATTCTGTAACATCTAATCAATCTTATGCTTATTTAGACTTTTCTAACTGCCACTCCCAAAGTCTTCTCCCCCAAACAAGTAAACAAATAAACATTGGAAACCATAAACCAGCCCAGTCAGCTTGGCTCAGTTGTTGATGTTGACCTAGGAATTAGGTCACTTTTCAATTCCTGGTCAGGGCACATGCCTGAAGTGCAGGCTGAATCCCCAGTGTGGGGTGTGCAGGAGGCAGCCGATCAATGATTCTCATTACTGATATTTCTATTTCTCTCTCCCTCTCTGAAATCAGTAAATATATTTTTAAAAGAAAACCATAAGTCATCATTTTTTAAAGGACTCCACATTAGAAGTTCATCTGTACTACTTTTTTAAGCTTGCTCAAAGTCTTAAATTATGGATCATTGCATGAAAATTAGAGATCTGGCCGAAACCAGTTTGGCTCAGTGGATAGAGCATCAGCCTACGGACTGAAGGGTCCCGGGTTCGATTCCGGGCAAGGGCATGTACCTGGGTTGCGGGTACATCCCCAGTGGGGGGCATGCAAGAGGCAGCTGATCGATGATTCTCTCTCATCAATGTTTCTGACTCTCTGTCTCTCTCCCTTCCTCTCTGTGAAAAATCAATAAAATATATATTTAAAAAAAAATTAGAGATCTAATATGTGTGTCTCAGTAGCTATATCATGGGGCATGTAGTAGGTCAAACCTTTTATTTGTTTGAAAAATAGATCTGAGCCCTGCTTTTAACCTGCCTTTTAAGGCATTGGGAAGGAGATGGGTAAAGGACCTACGAGGGTTTTTGAATTCCTCAGCTGTGTAAGCTCAACTTATTTGAAGACATTGCTAAGTTCCTCTTTCTCTTGTTTGACCTTTAGCTGAAACAGACAAGACAGCTGTTGGTTCATCAGTGGCCCCTGGCAACACTGCCCCATCCCCATCTTCTCCCACCTCTCCCACTTCGGATGCCACTGCCTCTCTGGAGATGAACAATCCTCATGCCATCCCACGCCGCCATGCTCCAATTGAACAACTTGCTCGCCAAGGCTCTTTCCGAGGATTTCCTGCTCTTAGCCAGAAGATGTCACCCTTTAAACGCCAGCTTTCCCTACGCATCAACGACTTGCCTTCCACTATGCAGAGGAAGACTGATTTCCCCATAAAAAATGCAGGTAATGCAGCATCCACCTGACTGCCTGGTGCTCTAGCGCTGATCATTATCGTCACTTCCAGTTGAAACACTCATCCCACCAAAGTATTCCTACCCTGACTGCCCCCAGGCTGGTTTATGGTTATAAATATCTTGTACCATTTCCCATCGGAAAAAAATTGAGGTTCCTGGAGGGACATGTGAATCATTCATTTCTCTTCAACAGACAAGTAATAGAGCCATAATGGGAATTCCTAGCCTGAGCTATAAGATTTGTGGTTTGTCCTGGTGGAAGTGTACTTAACTCTCAGCCAACCTGCTTTCAAACATCAAGGGTCTCAAGTTTCCATTCTTATCCTGCCATTTGGGACCCAGCAGGGAATTAATTATAAAGATAAATAGCATTACTGTCAGACTCACCAGAAGGAATGGATAAGTGTTCATTGTTCTTGTGGCTGGTTGGCTCCATAGGGAGGAAACTCTAAACAGGCTTCCTGTATGAATCTGAGATCTGTTGTTCACCAGAGACAGTGGGCTTGCTCACACATATTCATTACCTTCCAGAACTGCCACACAATCCTTTGTGTGGCCTCTGTACAGCTGAGCCAGCCCCGGTAGTTCTATCCTCATCATAAGACCCGGAGCTAAAGTGTCAGATCTGGTCAGTGCTTTTATTGGACTCTCTTTCACTTCACTCTGAGACACACCCAGCCAGTGCTTCCTCAGGGCGTGAGGAGGCTCCGTCTCAATAGGGCACTCTCCCTGGTGGTGGTATAAAAGCACAGAGAGTTAAGTTCTTTTGACACATGAAACCAGGCCTAAAGAACGGTTCACTAGATGATTACTGAGGGTTGGTCCAGCTCTCAACTCCTATAAAAACGGAAACTCCAGATGCTTCAAGTACTGTTTTCAGTTTCCTTCTGGAGCAGAGAGGAACCAGGAACTAGCATTCTCTTTTCACAGTTGAGCAAATAAAAGCACAGCACACATTTATCTTCCTCAGTGACACACAAGTATCCCAGAGTCAATATTAAGAACAAAGCCTCAAGAGTCCTGGACCTCAGTTCACTTTTCCATGTTTTCACAGTTATTATACTTTGTACTTTGGAGGAAAATGAGAGTGATGACATTGGCATGGATTATCATGGAGAAAAGGACTGAGCATCCACTGTTGCCCTTGACTTTAACCCATTTTCTGATAGTTACTAAATAGCTTCAGAGCTTAAATCACACCTGTGAACTGGTTGGAAGACAAACAGGTCACTCATGTCTTCCAGAAACTTCTAGCTAACAACACAAAAAGGAATCTGGGGATTTGCAAGGGAGGAAGATAGACCTCAGGACATGAATTGTTGACATTTCATACCTCCTGACCTGAAAAGCCAATGAAATCGTGGACAGTGAAGTTTTTTAAGCTGCTTCTATAGCCACACCTGTCAGTTGAGACTTTTCCTTCCACAAATCAGGAAATGCAGTAATTTTGGATTATTGAGTGTTTCTGTCTGGAGCCATTCTCTGCTGTCTTGCAGTGCCAGAGGTAGAGGGGGAGGCAGAGAGTATCAGCTCCCTGTGCTCACAGATCACCAGTGCCTTCAGCACACCCTCCGAGGATCCCTTCTCCTCCGCCCCAATGACCAAACCAGTGACAGCGGCGGCACCACCGTCTCCTGCCTTTCAAGGTCAGTGCCTTGTTAGCCTGCTCAGCTTTTCTCTCCGAAACTAGCATTTTATGATGCTGCTCACTAACTGTAAGTTGGCATCCTGAGTTTTCAGAAAGCTGGTCAGACCCACTCATTTCCCTGTTTGATGTCTCAGGTGGATTCATTTCCCTGTTCAACAGTGTCCTTGCTCTTTGTTCCCCTCCTGATTCCTCAGATGTTTGCATTTGTCAGTTTGCATGTACCTACCTATTATTCGTCCTGCTCTGTTAGGAGCTGCAGTCCCAGCCACTGCTTCGTTTCTCCTTCACTGTTCAAAGTCAGAGTGTCCAGCCACTTCTCCAGACACAGCCGTCATCAGAGTTGGTTCTAAGTTATTCTTTCTTTAGCACAGTGGTTTTCAGCCCAGGGTGATTTTGTCCCTCAAGGAAAATCTGGCATTCATTGTCGGAGACATTTTTTATTTGGGGTTTCACAACTTGGTAAAGGATGATTGCTAATGGCACCTGTGTAGAGGCCAGGAATGATACTAAACATATTTCAATGCACAGGCTAGCCACCCTTACAACAAAAAATTATCTGGCCCAAAATATCAATAGTGCCAAGGTTGAGAAGTCCTAGACTCATCTAGTCTCTACCCATTCTCAGGAGGCTCATACAGAAAAAGGTACTTCTTTTGGTTCTTTAGATCATTTAATATTCTATAACAGGCGTCCTAGAATTTGACTTTGTGGCATTGAAGAGTTACTAAAAGTTGTTTTCAGAGTTTTAGTACAGAAGTCAGCAAAGAGTCTGCATTACTTAAATTACAGACTTAAGAGTTTGACCTCCTTATAATTGCTATTCCTTTATTTCTTTTGAGAGAGAGAGAGCTCAGAAAAAGCTTTGCTGTGAGAACAGTACCCTGCTCTTGTTGGAGTAAGCTACAGCATGCTTTTCCTACAAGGAATCTCTTTTTAAAAAATAAACCTTTATACCTTTAAAGTCATGTGCGCCAAATAGTTTTCCATCTGACAAATATTTATAATATCAATAATGAGCCCTAACCGGTTTGTCTCAGTGGATTAGAGCGTTGGCCTTCAGACTCAAAGGTCCCAGGTTCGATTCCTGTCAAGTGCATGTACCTTGGTTGTGAGCACATACCCAGTGGGGAGTGTGCAGGAGGCAGCTGATCGATGTTTCTCTCTCATCAATGTTTCTAACTCTCTATCCCTCTCTCTTCCTCTCTGTTAAAAATCAATAAAGTATATTTTTAAAAATATCAATAATGATAGGCACAATTTATTAAGCCCTTGGTACCTTTTACCACATTACGGTAAGAACTCATGCATGTTCTCATCTTTTCTAATTCCACAACAACCTTTGAGGTAAGCAAAACAGATAAGGAAAATGAGGCTCAGAGTGCTTAAGTAAATTGCCCAACATGCACAGCCAGGATTTAAACCCAAGTCTTTCTGAATATAGTACCCGTTACATTCCACTGACTGTATGCCTATTCACAAGGCATTGAGTATAAAACTGAGTAGAACGTAGTGCTTTCCCTGTCTTTAAGGGGCTCCCAGTCAAAGGGTAAGCTAGTTTTTCAGACAAGCCCTGGGTAAATAGTACCAAAGCTACAGCATGGTTACCTCGTCCTAAACCAGGGAATGGTTGTAGTGTAAGGCCAGGGAAGGTACCTGCTTATATGATCCGTACTAAATATGAATGATAGATGGACTGAGGAGGAGCAACTAATAGATAGATGCCCAGAGTACAGGAACAGGGTCTCAGGAGATTTTGATAAAGAGAGAAAGAAAAGAATAGTAGGGCCTTTGAGATATTATCAACATTACGAAGGAGGAAAAAATCTTCCAAAAAGAAAGATAAAGATAATTATGTAGTCAATTATAGATTTATTAAGCAAGTGAAAACATATACAAAGTTTGATTTCTCATTTGTAATATGGGGATAATACCAGCCTTACTAGGTTTTTGAGAGAATTAAATGAGATGATGCACACTAAAGTATTAACATAGCATCTAGAACATAATGTGGAATCATTATATTTATCCCAATGTTGTTACTGTTGCCTTAACTTGGTCTTTGGAAAGTGAAAGGAGAGGGAAATGCTTTATATACATCATTATGCCAAAGGCTATGCATTAGCTTTTTGCTGCTTGTAATGCAAAGCTGCTCTGTTCAAATTTATTTGAAATTGTTTTTCTAGGCTTTCATTTCCTCTCTCCCCATACACATAGTGTCTTAGAACAGTCATTTGACCCTTTCCAGATAGCTATTTTCATCACAACCTCTAATTCCCTCTTTGCCAGAAGGTGTGTGTATCCACTAGAAGATGGTATGGTTACACCAACACCAACTTTTCTGTCTGTCTGTTCCATCAGTATTGCACATTGGCCTGACTGACCTGTGCACCCTGCATGAATTAACTCCATTGATGTTGTCTGCTCCCATTGTAGCTAATGGCACTGACTCAGCCTTCCATGTGCTTGCTGCTAAGCCAGCCCATACTGCTCTAGCATCCGTAGCAATGCCTGTGCGTGAAACCAACCCTTGGGCCCATGCCCTTGATGCTGTTAACAAGGGAATTGCAGCCACACATTCGGGTAAGGTGGCCACAGATGGTGGTGAGGATTCTGGGATCAGCTAAGTGACCCTGGTTTGAAAATCAGCCATTTACCTAAGGAGGAGCCAGGGAGAAGTCCTTTTAGGAAAAAGATGTTCTCTCCTGGAAATAAACTACCTATGATTAAGAAAGGATGGAGAAGGAGAAAGAACTAAGGAGGTTAAATTGACAGTTCTTAAGACTATGGAACAGAATCACCCACAGACCTTCCATAAAGCACAGATTTGGGGCCTGCCCTGAAGGAGTCTGTCACCGGATTGGGAATATGTGGGTAAGCCTATAGGACGGGGGACCCTGCCTCCTACAAGGACAGGCCCAAAAACAAGAGCTATAAAAAGCACTTTGTTTTTGCTCTTCTGTACTTCCTAATTTTTCTATAATGAACATGTAACCAAGAGAATTTTAAACAGTAATAAAGGCAGTTCATCAGGAAGGCAACCTGTGTTAGGAAGCCAGGCAGGGGTCATGAGGTACAGAACCAAGTATTTTCTCTTCGTTCTGTTAGAGTAGGTGAGTCACCTGGGGCCCTTTGAGCGTGTGCAAGGTGGTCTCTGTACCATCGGTGAGCCACAGCACCGGAGGGGCTTCCTGTGCCACCAGCTGCCTTGGTTCAGTGCAGTTGAGCCATATCTAGACGGCTCCTCAACGTGGCTGAGACAGCAGCATGGTCTGACACATGCTGCCACAAAACTCCTCTGCCAGTCACATTCTTCCACTAGCGGGATTTGTTCCACGTTAGGATCATTCAGGTCACCAAGGTTATCAGGTAAAAAAAACGCTCCGAAAGACTGACTCTTCTCTCTCATGTTGGTTTCAGGGACCGAGTGGGCTCAGTCTTCTGGTGCTGCCTCTCCAGGTCTCTTCCAGGCTGGTCACAGACGTACTCCCTCCGAGGCCGACCGCTGGTTAGAAGAGGTGTCCAAGAGCGTCCGGGCGCAGCCACCCCCCGCCTCAGCTGTCCCGCTGCAGCCAGTCCTCCAGCCGCCTCCGCCCACTGCCATCTCCCAGCCAGCGCCACCTTTCCCAGGGAATGCATTCCTCGCCTCTCAGCCCCTGCCAGTGGGTGCGGTCCCGCCCCTACAGCCAGCCTTTATCCCTGCCCAGGCCTATCCTGTGGCCAATGGGATGCCCTATCCAGCCCCTAATGTGCCTGTGGTGGGCATCACTCCCTCCCAGATGGTAGCCAATGTGTTTGGCACTGCGGGCCACCCCCAGGCTGCCCATCCCCATCAGTCTCCCAGCCTGGTCAAGCAGCAGACATTCCCTCAGTATGAGACAAGCAGTGCTACTGCCAGTCCCTTCTTTAAGCCTCCTGCCGAGCACTTCAATGGTCCTGCAGCTTTCAATGGTGTAGAGGACGGCAGGTTGGCCTCAGGAGACAAGCACACAGAGGTTCCTAAGGGCACCTGCCCGGTGGATCCCTTCGAAGCCCAGTGGGCTGCGTTAGAGAGCAAGTCCAAGCAGCGTACCAACCCCTCCCCCACCAACCCCTTCTCCAGTGACTTACAGAAGACGTTTGAAATTGAACTTTGAGCAGTCCCCGTGGCTTATGTATTTTGTCCATACTTAGGCAAGGGCGGGAGGAGGGTGAAGGTTAGAGGAGCAAAGGAGACTTTGTGTTCCCAATAGCACACTTTTCACTAATCCCAAAGGTCCCAGGAGCACGTCCAGGTGCGGAGTGCTGTGTGGGGTAATTCTTGAAAAAAAGTGGAGAAAACCATTCCCAGAGAAGAGCTGTCCTAGTTAGGCTAAAGAACTCAAGAAAACGTTGCCCTTTGTCCCTCTCCTGCCTCAGCCCCTTACAAATCTCTGATAACAGAGAGGCAGACGTATCTGAACAGGAATCTGTATTCAAAGCACATTTACTGGAATATAGAACACAACGGGAAGCAAAACGATCTCCCTTTGATTTTCAGGCCATGCACCTGCCTCCTCTCGATCCTGGCCCACCTTAGAGATTGAGAATAGGGTGGCCTGTGCTTGGGCCAAGGACGAGAGGCAGGCTGTGCTGCCAGAATCCCAGGAGGGCGCATCAGCAGCTGCCCGGCAGAGCTGTATTTTAGGGGTAAAGTTGAGCTTCCATTTTGAGTAAGAATAAATATTATAAATATATATCAAAAAAGCCAAAATCTTTATTTTTATGCATTTAGAATATTTTAAATAGTTCTCAATATTAAAAAGTTGTATAAGTTGTAAGTAATCTTGCCAAAGGTAAAAGGGTTAGCTGTAAGAAATTGTACATAAGATTGATTTATCGTTGATGCCTACTGAAGTCAAAGGGGAAAAGCTGGAGGTGCAGACCGGATCCCTCGCTCATTTGGTATCAGTCACTGTAAGTAGAGTAGCACATTGCAACAACAATCATGCTTATGACCAATACAGTCACTAGGTTGTAGTTTAAATAAAGAATGAAAGAGTAGTCTTGTCCTGGTTTTAAACCTATGGTGAAATTCTAATATTATTTTAATGGAATCAGTCTAAATATGCTCTATAGAGAATATGTATTTTCTTTTATATATTGCTGCAGTTTCCTTATGTTAATCCTTGACTTTAACACTAAGGTGACAATGACATCATATGCATAGACTGGAACGCAGGTTATTCTGTTGGTTTGTCATGTGGGTCTTGGTGGGTTCTGTTTTGTCCTTTAAGTGTTGTTCCCATGAGTTTTGTGGGGATGGAGTTTCTGGTTTTATTAGGGGTGTGTGTGTGTGTGTGTGTGTGTGTGTGTGTCCGTGTGTGTCATCTCCCTCCCTTGTGGTGGACAGAACATCCTGTTGCCAGTTGCAGCCACTTGACCTCTGGTAACAAAGTGAGATCCCATCTCATTTTTACTTTTGAACGTTGGCCTTACAATCAAATGTAAGTTATATATATTTGTACTGATGAGAATTTATAATCTGCTTTAACAAAAATAAATGTTCGTGGTAGAAGCTTTTGCCCATAAAGAGCTGTTCTTTCCCCTTTTCTTTATTATCAGTTGACTTTTAGTTCTTCCAGGTCTTGTTCCCTCTCTCCATTCTGCTGTTGCTGCAGTCTCTAGTTTAGTGGCTAGAAAATCTTATATTCTTTTTAAAATATATTTTATTGATTTTTTTACAGAGAGGACGAGAGAGGGATAGAGAGTTAGAAACATCCATGAAAGAGAATCATCAATCAGCTGCCTCTTGCACACCCCCTACTGGGGATGTTCCCACAACCAAGGTACATGCCCTTGACCGGAATTGAACTTGGGACCTTTCAGTCTGCAGACCGACGCTCTATCCACTGAGCCAAACCGGTTTTGGCTCTAATATATTCTTTTATTATTATTTTTCAGAGAGAAGAAAGGAGAAAGAAAAACATCAATTGATCGGTTGCCTCCCACATGCGCAACCCTCTGGTGTGCGGATAACACTCCAAGTCTCACTGGCCAGGGCTCTGGTATATTCTTATAGTTCATATTTATATTTGTTCTTTAGGCTTTGGTTGATCCTAAACACATCTCTAACATCAGATTCTTGCTGCCTAAAGTGTGGTCTGGACAACAGCACGGACTTCACATAGGAGCTGGTTAGAGATACAGAATCTCACCTCCCCACCCTCCTCCACACCTTGGAAGTAGAATCTGCATTTGAGCAAGATTCACAATCAGATGTCCAGGGCTGGAGCAGTGAGTCTCGACCTTGGATATGTATCAAAATCACTTGGAACATTTAAAATCCTCAAGGCTGGGCGGAACTCTAGACCAATTAAATTCAAATCTCTAGCGAGTGGAACCTGGTTCTGTTTTTTAAAAGGCTCCCACTGTGGAAGAGGGTTGAAAACCAGTGGTTTAGATTGAGTTTCACTCTCACCTTGAACTTCAGTCCACTATTCTGTGACAAGTTCTAGGAAGAGCTACGTAGCTAACCTCAAACTTGCCTTCTTAAAATATGTTACCAATGGGCCAAATACTGGTTCAATTAAAGAACTGGGGAGTCTTAAGAGTATTAGAAATTTTCTAATTTTTATAGCAAAACCAGCATGGTAAATAAAAGGGAAGGGTTCTCAGTATTTTTAAATGGAAAGAAAAGATCTGTGCCTTGGCCCAAAATAGGTAGACCAAGAAGTATCCCTCATCAGCCAGTGTGGTCATGATGAACAAAACCTTTCCCTTAGCGCCTTTTTCCCCCATGTCTCTCAATAACCTGTGTCAGCAGGCCCAGCCAGCCCTCTGGAGGATTTGTGGAAAGGTACTAAGAAGCTCGTTGAATCCAGGCCTCTTATTTTAGCAGCAAGGAATTGGAAGTTCTGAGATGAATGATTGCCAACTCAAACCATTTCTGAAGCCACTTATTATTACATTGCCCTCCCCTCCATTGGTACCACCATCTTGTTGTTGCTGGTTTCTTTAAATATATTTTTTAATTTATTTCAGAGAAAGGGAGGCAGAGATGGAAACATTAATGATGAGAGGGAATCATTGATCTGTTGCCTCCTGTACTCCTCCGACTGAGGATCAAGCCTGCAACCTGGGCATATGCCCTGACCGGGAATTGAACCCTGACCTCCTAGTTCATGGGTTGATGCTCAACCACTAGGCCACACTGCCAGACTGCTGTTTTGTTTTTTGGGTGTTTTTATTTTTTTAATATTTTATTGATTTTTTTACAGAAAGAAAGGGAGAGGGATAAAGAGAAACATCAATGAGAGAGAAACAATCAGCTGTCTCCTGCACACACCATACTGGGGTACATGCCCTTGACCAGAATCAACCCTGGGACCTTTCAGTCTGCAGGCCGATGCTCTATCCACTGAGCCAAACCGGTTTCAGCTAGATGGCTGTTTTTAATAATAGTCTGGCTTTTATCTAGCAGCAAACACTTTGATTCACAGATTCCTACTCGAGAAGGAGCAGCTCCTTGTTGGTCTCGGTACAGAGCAGGCCCGTCGATCAGCTTCATACAGGTGTAAGGCGGTCCCCACAGCCAGCTCTTCCTGTTGGCCTCAGGAGGAGGGCTTCCGGCTCCAGCTTCCGAATGAAAGTAAGCAGCTTTTCCAGTTCTTTCATGCTCAGATAATAATGCAACTACCACCCTTTCATACTAAACCCCTATACTGAGCCTTACTTTATAGCCCACTTTCCTGGGAGCTTTCACCAACATCATGGTGTTAACCATAGGCACAGATGGGCTTGAAGTTGGTTGCCGTTTACTACCTCGAAGGCTGAGAAAGGGACTAGAGCAATAGACCACTGTTGGACCCCAGATGAGAGCTAGTTCTAGCAAAGAATCCTTCCCTGTCACAGCAGGAGTTAGGTAGGTGTGAAATTATGTACCTCCCAATCCAGCTTTACATGAAGTGAGAACCCTGGTAGCTCGTTTTAAAAACGCAGTGATGCTGTGTAACAGGAATTATAGAGGGAAGTTGTAAAGTAAAGGGTATCTAATCCAAACAGATTTCTCTCCTTTGATCATGACAGAGATGCTGATCTGGCCTCTGCTGAGACTAAACATTGGCTGGCTGGAGTGGCTGGAGGGGGTGGGGTGGGGTGGGGTGGGGTGGGGTGGGGTGTCTCCAGAAGATAACTCCCTTGCCAGCCACGGAGGGGAGAGGAGGGGAGAGCAAGAGTCTCCCTGCCCTTCTCCCCAGCCCTACCAGTTGTTTCAGAACTGGGGCTGGAGCCAGCCTTCATCCCTGCAGCCAGACCGGCTGAGCGTGCGGCTGGGAACGGGCACAGCTGGCACAGCAGAAGCTGGAGTAATACTCATTGCCACAGAGCTGGGCCTGCAGGATGAGCTGACAGTTGGCCAGCTCCGGCTGATCCATGCAGTCCCTGCCCGGGTCCCTCGGCTGGGCGGACAGTGCTGTTTTGGAGAGAGAGAGAAAGGGTAAGGAAGTTCTGCACGCTGAAAATTCTCACCATTTCATTTCCTTGAAAGTGGCACCTGGAACCTTTCCACACCTGTATGTACAACTACGAGGAGGGGTCACAATTTCCACCCATTCTTCCCCCCCCCCCCCAATTATAGCTGACACAATGTTATATTAGTTTCAGGTGTGCGACATAGTGATTACACATTCATATAACTTACAAAATCCTGTAAGTCTAGTTCCCATCTAAGCCGTGCATAGTAATTAGGATATTGTTGACTATTCCCTGTGCTGTGCTTTACAGCCCTGTGGCTGTTTTTACAATTGCAATTTGTATATCTTAGTCCCTTCCCCTTCTTCACCCATCCTCCTGAACTCTCTTCCCTCTGGAAATCATCAGTCTGTTCTCTGCATCTGAGTTTCTATTTTGTTTGTTTGGGGTTTTTTTTAGATTCCGCATGTAAGTAAAATCATATGGTATTTGTATTTCTCTGACTTATTTCACTTAGCATAATACCCTCTGGGTCCATCCATATTATTGCAAATGGCAAGATTTCACTTTTTTATGATTAATATTCCATTTTATATATATGTACCACGTCTTCGTCAAATAATTTAGTGATACTTAGGTTGCTTCATATGTTGGCTACTAATAATGCTACAGTGAGCATAGGGATGCATATGTCTTTTCAAATTTGTGTTTTGGATTTCTTCAGATAAACACCCAGAATTGGAATTGTTGGGTCATATGGCAGTTGTATTTTTAATTTTTTGAGGCACCTCCATACTGTTTTCCATAGTGGCTGTACCAATCTGTATTCCCACCAACAGTGCACAAGGGCTCCCTTTTCTTCACATCTTCGATAACACTTGTTTGTTGATTTATTGGAGATAAACATTCCGACAGGTATGAAGTGATATCTCATTGTGATTTTAATTTATATTTCCCTGATGATTAATGATGTTTAGCATTTTTTCACATGTCTATTGGTCATCTGTATATTCTCTGTGGAGAAATGTCTGTTTAGGACTTCTGCCCATTTTTTAATTGGGTTGTTTGAGGTTTTGAGGGGTATTGTTTTTGGTAAATTTTGTGAGTTCTTCGTGTACTTTGGATATTAACCTTTTATTGGATATTTCAATGGTGAGAATCTTCTCCCATTCAGTAGGTTGTCTTTTCAGGTTTTTTATTTTTGTTAATTCTCACCTGAGGATAATTTTTTTTTTTTTTTTTTTTTGAGAGAGAGAGTGGGAGGAGAAGAGACAGAAACATCAATGTGAGATTGATTGCCTCCCACATGTGCCCCAATCAGGGCTGGGGAACAAGCCTGCAACCGAAGTATGTGCCCTTGACCAAAATTGAACCCATGACCCTTCGGTCCACAGGCCAACGCTCTACCCACTGAGCCAAACTGGCTAGGGCTCTATTGTTTTTTAAAAACTAACTCATTTATTTGCACTCTGATCTTTATTATTACTCCCTTCTCACTTTGGGCTTTGTTCTTTTTTTCTAGTTCCTTTATATACAAGGTTAGATTGTTGGGGATTTTTATTGTTTTTTGAAGTAGGCCTGTATTACTATTTCTCTTTCTCTTCAAACTGCTTTGGCTGTGTCCCATAGATTTTGGGTCATTGTATTTCCATTTACGTTTATCTCAAGGTATCTTTTCATTTCTTCCTTGATCTCATTGTTAACCCATTTATTGGTTAATAGCATGTTTTTGTCATTTTCAGTTTTCTTGTTCCGATTTCTAGTTTAATACCACTGTGATTGGGAAAGATGCTTGATATGATTTGTTTTCTTAATTTATTGAGACTTCTTTTATGGCTTGACATGTTGGTTATTCTGGAAAATGTTCTGTGTGCACTTGAAAAGAGGCCCGGGTGTCAGTTCAACCCCCTAAGCAACACTCTACCACAGACTTTCTCCCCTTGCCCTGACCGGTCCCCACCCTCATTCTGCAGGCCTGGCCCCGGCACGTTCTCCCTCAGCTCCGCTCCTTCCAGCCCCGGGCACAGCCCTGCTGCTCAGTGAGCCCAGACTGAGGGTGTGTGGAGGCACACGGGGCATAGGGCAAAGATCACCTCCATCCTCCCACCCCACCCCCCGTCCCTCTGGCTTATTTGAACACAGAGCTCTTGTGAGATTGAAGATTATACCACAAGCTGTTTTCATCAATTCTGAGATGCACTTACTTTCATATTTTAACACCTGTCAAACTGGACTGCAAATTAATTGGTGTCCTCGCATTGAATTAGCCATTTTTTCCTTAGTGTTATTAAAATGCATCTTAAAACATGGTACTTAGATTTGTTGAAATTTGATAACAGCTTAGAGCAAGACATAGAGAATAGAAGGCTGAAATATCAACTTACTAAATAGTGCCAGGAAAATTCCGCCCACTCCAGGTGTAATAGTTCAGTGGAAAGAACATTAAGTATGAGGATTAGCCAACTTGGCCACAAATCTGTGGCCTGACCTGTGGAAGTCCCGGGAGCTCTCCTGATTACTGTGTCATGTGTAAGATGGCGACTCTAACCCCTGCCTTTCCTGTCTGGGCTGTGTGATCGCAGGGCCTTACAGGCACTTTCCAAGCGTAGGACCATGTTTGCCGCCCTAATTAGAATGGACAGATTTTAATGATCTGCCTTATTATAAACTACCAGTCAATCCTATTTCTCAAAATAGTAAAAAAAAAAAAAAAAAAAAAAAAAAAAGGTACTTAGCATAACCTATTAAGCTACGAGCCATGCCTGTCATCCACATTATTTCCTTCGTCCTCACTGTAGCCTGCGGGCGGTGGAGGAGCCCACTGCACACTGAGGAGAGGCTCAGGAAGGCTCAGCCCTGCCCCGCGTCACACTTCAGCGCCGGGCAGAGTGAGGACTCGGACCAGAGTCCCTGGGCCGCAGAGGCTGCCGGGGAACAAGCGCCTTTCCTACCTGGCGGGCCCACCTTCACCTCGGTGCTGCGGCTCACGGCCTGGCTGCCGCGGTAGGTGCTGCACGTGTAGGAGCCCTGGTCCCCGGCCCGCAGGTTGTGGATCAGCAAAGTGCCGTCTGGAGACTGGTGGACACGGTGGCCATCGGCCCGTATCGGCAGCCCGTTCCTGGAGGGGAGAGGCCGTGAGCGCTGTCCAGGGCCTCCGGTCTTCGGCCCCTGGGATGCTACTCCCAGGCCAAGAGGCAGAGGGAGGAGACAGTCGGAGACCACTCCAGAGTCAGCTGCTCCCTCTCCGTGGACAGACAGATGGCCCTCACCTAGAAGAGGTGGGACAGGGTGCCCAAAAGATAGGACATTATCAAAGCGAAACAGAAGTGACGAGCACACCAACAGCACGGTGCTCTGAGGGCCGTAAATGCCTCCCACAGAGAAACACACTCACTCCATTAACCAAGGACGAGGCAGCCAGGAGGGGCCAGGCCTGTGCTGGATGAAGCAATAAGCGTTCCCCGCCTCCAGGGCATTGGGGTGGGGGTGCATGTATTTGGGGGAGACTGGCCTGAGGAGGCGGCTGCAGCTGGCTGGAAGAGAGGGCAACATGGCGACTCTTTGAGGAAGGCCATGGCCGGGGCGAGAGGAAGTGTGCTTGGCTCTGGCCAGGAGTCGGACTGGATCCGGAGGGCAATAGGACTGACATGGCATTTGTGCTCAGAAAGTCTGACTGCGGGGGAGGTTGGGGGCCAAGCCTGGAAACAGACCAGGTCAGAGGCTGCTGCATAGGAAGATGACACAGGCAATGAGGGTCGGATGTGGGAGGAGGAGAACTCGAGAAGGATAGCGGTTTCTAGGGTGGGTGCTGGGTAATGGGGTGCTCCTCCACCATGGGAGACCCAGGACAGTGATGAGGGGTGAATGGTGAGGTTATTTTCCACCGTTTTGCATTTTGTGGGCCTGTGAGATACCAGGAGGCATTGGGTTTGAGGTCTGGAACCAGATCATGGTCACCACTGGATGGTCCCTGAAACCATGTGTCTGCATGTTTGCCGAAGGGGAAGTTAGATAACCCGAGGACCACGGCCAGACCTTGAGGTCCGCTGGCTTCTAAGGGACGGCTGTGCGGAGATGAGCCAGCTAGGAAAGGAGCAGGAAGGGCCTGGGCCGTGTGGGGACAGGGTGTGTCCAGAAGACTTAGAAGCAGGCGAACAGCTGGTGGCCTTGGCCCCGTCCGAGGGTGTGGTGACCGGGTGGAGACAGGCTGTACACAGGTGCTGTGAGGCGGGAGTCCTGGGCATGTTCCCACAGGGAAGACCCGGGGGAGGTAAAGGTGAAGGTATAAGCCCAGTCCAGGGTGAGGGCCTTTCCTGTCCTGGGATCACCTGTCACTTGACCAAGAACATTCTCCCCTCCTCAGCCTTCAAGGCCCAGCCAAAGCCACCGCCTGCCACCCCTTCCTTGGTTCTCCCCGAGGGAGTCAGCCTCGCTCCTCAGTGTGCCGGCAGCACTCAGGCACTGGGCAGCTCCCGCCTGAGAGTATCTAGGGGGCTCTGACGATCCAGGGCCCTCAGAGCCAGCCTGCTAGACGCTGCGAGGAGGAGGAAGGCAAAAGGTGCGTGCTGAATGAACGAATCAGACCCACCGAGTCCCAAAAGGCTGCTGAAGTCCCCAGAGCTGCGTGCAGCCCCATGGTTCTCAGCCCCGGGGAGACCGTGCCACCGAGGGGCTATTTGGCATCATCTGGAGACATTTCTTACTGTCCTGCAGAGGTGCTGCTGGCAGCCAGGGGGTGCTGGCCTGGATGATGCTAGACACCCAACAACGCACAGGGTAGCCCAGATTACCGGGTCCGAACTGGCAATAGAGCTGGAGCTGAGAAACGCTGGTATGGCCCCGCCAACAGAAGAGAGCAGCCCTGTGGGCCTCCCTGGGCAGCACCAGCAGCGTCCCTGCAGAGAGGTGGGCCTTACCGGGACCATCTGATGTTCACGCTTTCTCCTGCCACCACACACTGCAGCCTGGCCGTGTCACCTTCCCGCACCGTCACCGTGGAGGGCAGCCCTGTGATTGTCAGCTCCCCTGGGCCCAAGGAGGGGCACTGTTAGCCACTCTGCGGAGCCTCCCAGTCACCCTCCGTCCCACCCTCCCTGCCCCTCACCCTGAACCCTGAGCTGCACCCATCGCTGCTCTCGGTCCTGCCCGTTGAAGGCGACACAGGCGTAGAAGCCACCGTCTTCCACAGCCACTTGGCTGATGACCAGAGACCCATCGGGCTGCTGCTGGTGTCTGGGAACCAAGCAGAGGCGGGGGCTCCAGCCCATGCAGGTGGAGATGGGGGGGGGGGGTCCTTTTCCAGGTGAGAGGGTCTGACAGGGCCCGTGGGCAACCAGCTGCCCGCGCTCGTTTACTTGAAGGTGCCTGACTTTAGTCCTGGTAATAAATCATTTCACATTCTCTGACACAACATAATGTGGGTTTCCAGTTTTGGCTCTGCTCGTTTAGCAGGCTCACATCCTGGTCTTGCCACTGAGGGGCTGTGGGGTGGTAAGCTTCTGGGGTAGGATTTTCTGCAGACTGTGTGGAGACCACACACGCTCACATGGGGCCACACTAGCCATTACAACGACAGCCAGGACTGCCTGCCCCCTCCCGCCCCAGCCACCACCTGTCAGCTGCCCTGCTCCTCTGCCCTCTGCCCACTCTGGAAAGGCCCACGGAGCCCTGTGCCCAGCAGCTCCATCTGGAGAGCCCCTGACGGGCCAGTGACTCCTGGCAGCTCCCTCCCCCAAGGGCCTGCACAGGGCGGGGCGGGGACGGCAGGGAGGGCAGAGGGGCGGACAAACCTGGGAGAAGAGAGGGTCTGCCCATCCCTCTGCCACTCGATGGTTGGGGGTGGGAAGCCCTCAGTGCGACAAGTCAACCGGACCCGCTGGCCGGGATGGGCGTCCACCACCCCAGGCTGGCTCTGGTCCAGGCGCAGCCTGCAGGACAAGCACCCACAGCCCTGAGGGGCCCTGCTGCTGCCCCCCATTCCCATCCAGCATGGGGTCGGGACCTCTGCACAAGCCCCAAGGGCCCCTCCTTCTCCAGCCAGATGTAGCTTCCTAAAGCCTCCCGCTGTCCTGCCAGGGACCCCATCAACTACTGGCCGAAGTCCAGCGGCCACCTCCACTTCCTCCCCCCACCCCAGACTCTCAGGCTGCTCCTCCGCACCCCACACATCCGACTCTGGGTGGGTGGCCTGGGTTCCCTGCAGCCCCTGCAAACCGCGCTCTTCTTCAAAGCTGTCCTGGGCCCTAACCCCGACTTCCCTTCCCCCGCTCCCGAGTCCTGGCCGCGGCCCTGCTCCCGCTCTTCCTCCCCCAGGGCTGGCTAAGGAGCCATGCTGTCCAGTTCTCCCCTCTCAGGGCCCTGAGCAGGGCCAGCGAGCCTGGGCACAGCACACGGCCGGGGACCCGCTCCCCTTCCCTTCCCCCGTCCCCTGGGCCCCGGACTCCATGGGGGGTACTCTGCCCCGTTACCTGGTGGAGGGCCGTGGGTGCGGAGAGGAGATGGCCCCCAGGCCCCCAGCGTCCCGCCCTGGGCCGGAGTCCTGAGCGCGGTGGCCCTGGGCAGGGACGTCACCCCCTGTGTGAGGCCAGGAGAAGGAAGGAGTGGCGGGGAGGAGGGGGGAAGGGGAGGAAGGGGAGGGAAGGGTCGGCCATGAGGCCAGGTGGGATCGTGGAGAAATGAGGGCCATGAGGAGCAAGACTCCACCCCAGCACCTGCCCCGCATGCCTGGGCCCGGAGCACCCCAGCCCCTCTGTCCTGGGGTGCCCGGCTCGGCCCCTCAGCCAGTCCCTCCCGCCCTGGGCCCCTGAGGCAGGGGATGGGGCAGGGGACAGGCAGGGGACAGGCCCCTGGGGCAGGGGACAGGGACCTGTGATGCGCAGCTGGAT
This sequence comes from Pipistrellus kuhlii, assembly GCF_014108245.1. Lineage (NCBI taxonomy): Eukaryota > Metazoa > Chordata > Mammalia > Chiroptera > Vespertilionidae > Pipistrellus > Pipistrellus kuhlii. Next base: position 13,000,366 of record NW_023425404.1, read on the forward strand.
CTGCGGGGAGTCCCGGCCTGGCCTGGCTCCGCAGCTGTAGGTGCCTGCGTCCTCCGCCCGCAGGGGGCTGACCACCAGGGAGCCGTCCGGCTGCAGCCTGTGTCTGAGCGAGGGGGACGGGGACAGCGGTGAGCCGACCCCCGCGGGCTCCGTGCTCCAGCCGGAGGGGCCATGGCCCCCCTCCCCCCGTCCCAGGGGGCGTCAGGGGGCTGCCCACCTCTGGGGGAGGACCCCGCGCACACCTGTCCGAGGAGAGGGGCTGCCCATCCTTCTGCCACCTGGCAGGGAGGCCCGTGGAGGCCGCATCCGGGCAGGAGAGCCGCACCGCCTGCCCCAGGGCCGCCTGCACCAGCGAGGGCTCCGCGCCGGCCTCGCTCACCCTGCAGCGGTGGGCGGTGAGGACCTGCCTGCGGGCATGGGTGCCACCACCGGGGCCCCTTCGTCTGTGCCCCATCCTGTCACGGGCACTGAGGGGCCAAACTCCAGAAGCCCATGGACTCAGGAATCTGCCCTCCCAGCTCCCCCCAAGCCAAGCACTGCCCTCAGCCTGGCTGGCACAGCAGGGACGCACTGAGCCCAGGCAAGGAGGGGGTGGAGGGTGGGAGGTGGGGGATGGGGGCCGCCCAGGCCACAGTCACACTAACCTCTCCTGCTTCCTGTTGTTTTTAATCTCCCCAAATCTCTCATTTCTACGCACAGGCCCAAGGAGTTAACAGGCGCTGCCCACCCTGACCGGTGAGCTGGCGTCCCCCTTCTACTGGCCAGCCCTCCAGGCAGGGCGGGCGGAGGGCGGCTGGCCTCAGGGTTTTGGATCCAACAGGCCGGGCCGGGCCTGGGCCCCTGGCCCCCCACCCGGGAAGGCGAGGCTCACCTGTAGGAGGAGCTGTGGGAGGGTGGTGCTGGCCGCCCCGCATCTCCGCCCAGTCCAGGGGTGCTGGAGCCCAGCTCGGGGCCCCAGGGCCGTTCCCCCGCGGCCGGGGGCTGGTGCGCGGCCCCGGGCCTGTGCCGGCCGGCCTCCCGCTGGCCTCCGGGGCTGCTGTGGGCGCGCTGGCCCGCGGCCCCCGGCTCCGGCTGGCGGGGTGCCTGCTGAGCCCCCCGGCAGCTGCTCATGCACTCCTCCTCCGAGGCGAAGTTGTTGGCGTTGCCGTGGCAGCCGCCGTACCAGAAGCGGTTACACCGGCCCACGGAGGCGATGAAGTACCAGCGAGGGGCCCAGTCTGTGCAGGAGCCCAGGGCGCTGGGCAGCAGGCACCCCACGGGGTAGGCTGCGGGCAGGAGCGCGGACAGCACTGAGGCGGCCACCACGGCCCAGCAGAGCCCTGCCAGGAACTGCCCGCATCCCCTCGGAGACAGGAGCCTTCCAGTCTATGGAGCAGCCTTCGTCCCGGCCCCAGCCCCGGCCCGGCCCCTCCCCGGCCCTGGGGCAGTCTGCTCACTGCCTACACCTGGGCACAGAGCAGCCTCCGACTCATCCTGGCACCTCCACCCACAGAACCAGAGCCTCCCAGAAAGTCAGGCCTGGGAGCTCCCTGGACTGGCCCCCGCACCCCCATCCCTGACCAGGCCCGTGGAGTGCACACCCAGGGCACCCCAGGGCTTGACCCAGCCCTGAGCTCCAGGAGCCTGTGCAGATGGCCTGTGAGGGGCCCACCCTGTGCCCAGGCCCCTTCGCCAGCCTCTGAACACCCTCCAGCCCACCTGCCCCCGCCCAGCATGGCCTCCCCTCCACGTTCAGCTCAGAGCCTCCTGCAGACCCAGACCAGCCTGCCTGGCCTCCAGCGTCTCCACGTGGGTCCCCCAAAGCTCCGTCCATGCATCCCCACTCCAGCCCCAATACCTCCTTCCAGGTCTCGCCCCCGGCAGGGCAGGGACACCCCATCCACAGGCACTGACCCTGCACCACCTCTGCTCTGACGGGGTCTGAGCCCCCAGGGAGGACGGGCCTTCCTCCTCTGTGGGGTCCCCACCTACACTCTCCCGACCCCACCGCAGCCCAGCGGCCTCAGTGCAAGAGAACTGGGGATGAACAGACCGCTGTTCCCGGCCTGGCACCCAGGGGGCGCTGGGTACATCCTCGTGGAAGAATGAACCAACCACCGGGCCCAGGAAGGTCTTGGCTATGAGGGGGGACCAGGGCCTGCCCATGGGGCTGAGGAGGGCACCCACTCACCGTAGCTGGGCCGGCCCACACAGCCTTCCCCAAAAGGGCCTGCTGCGGAGGCCACGTTGTCATAGCAACAGCCAAACTGGGAGCCGCGGCACTCCGTGGGCTCGCCCTGCTGGGCCTGGGGCTGCTGGGCCCGGGGCACCTGGGGAAGAAGCGGGAACAGATCCGCTTCCTGGTGGGCTCTCGGATGGCAGGGAGAGGATGGCAGGAGTGGAAGAGACAGACTGTGACACACACACACACACACACACACACACACCCGCCCCGTGCAGAACGCCAGCCCTGGGGCAGATCAGGGGCCCGGAGGACAGCAGACGAAACCCCCAGCCCCAGACGTCTCTGAAGCGTGTGTCCTGGAGAGGACGCCCCAGGCCCACAGGTGCCAGAGACCTCCTCCCTGCACAGAGCAGGGTGCGGGCACAGAGCGGGGTGCGGGCACAGAGCAGGGTGCGGGCACAGAGCAGGGTGCGGGCACAGAGCGGGGTGCGGGCACAGAGCAGGGTGCGGGCACAGAGCGGGGTGCGGGCACAGAGCGGGGTGCGGGCACAGAGCGGGGTGCAGGCTGGCTCCGCCCGCGTGAACGGGGCACTCACCGTGGGGGCCACTGCTCTGGACCCCGACCGCCTGTCACCGCCGTGAGCCGTGGCGCAGCCAGCGTGGTGGGGCCCCTCAGCCACAGACACCCCGTCAGGGCAGCACCCGTACCTAGCAGACACCACAGCCCTGTGCTCACCGCCCGGCCCCGCCCGGGGACCGAGCTTCCAGCACCCGGGACCCTGCGCCGGGCTGGCCAGGGCACCCACTCTCCAGGAGGAGAGGCCGCGTCCCTGAACGCATATCCCAGCTCGCACACCCACCCCACACGCTAGTCCACCAGCCCCGGAGCGGCCAGCGGGGAGGGCAGCCTGATGACCGCGCACACATCCCGCCTCCGGAGCGGCCTCATCGCCAGACCCGGGCGTATAAAACAGAAAGAGGGTCAGAAGCCGGCACGCATTTCACCCAAACCGGGGCTTGGGAAGGACGGTGAAAGGAAGAGCAGATCCGAGCACCCTCCCCGGGGCAGGCCCTGTGGGGTCTGCTGGTCCTCACGGCCGCCCCAGCCAACGGCTGCCACTGCTCCGGTCGCAGCCGAGGGGGCCCAGACCAGAGAGGCTGCCACCCAGCACCCCGCCATCCAGCGGCTGAGCCGGGCTCACCCCCAGGCCGCTGGCCCCACCGTCCGGGTCCTTCGTACTTAGCCCGAGGGAGTGGGGCCTGGGGTGGACTGAAAGCTGGAACCCAACCCCGTGCCTTCCCAGAGCCTCGTGCCTTCCCAGAGCCTCGGGCGACAGCCCCACTCTGCAGAGGGAGCGGCCCTCCTCCCCCATTCACAAAGCACAGCAGGAGGAGGCGCGGCCAGCCCAGCGGAGGCAGTCAGGGCTGCAGCGACCTCTGTGGTCCCGTTCCTGGGCTCGGCAAACCCACCCACCCTCTGAGCAGAGGCTGCTTTCCCCACCAGCGCCTCCCCCCCCACAAACACACACACACACACACACAGAGAGAGACACAGACACACACACACACAGACAGACACACACAGACAGACATACACACACAGAGACACACACACACACATACACACAGACACCACACACAGACAGACACACACAGACAGACACACACACACAGAGACACACACACACACATACACACAGACACCACACACAGACAGACACACAGACACACACACACACAGACACACACACAGAGACACACAGACACAGACACACAGAGACACACACACAGAGACACACACACAGAGACACACACACACAGAGACACACAGACAGAGATACACACACACAGACACACACACACAGAGACACACAGACACCACACACACACATACACACACACACAGACACACACACAGACAGACACGCACAGACACACACACACACACAGAGAGACACACAGACACAGACACACACAGACAGACACAGACACACAGACACAGACACACACAGAGAGACACACAGAGACACACACATACACAGAGACACACACAGACACACACACAGAGACACACATACACCACACACACATACACACACAGAGACACAGACACACACAGAGAGACACACAGACACACACACACAGACACACACAGAGAGACACACAGACACACACACACAGACACACACACACAGAGACACACACACAGAGACACAGACACACACAGAGAGACACACAGAGACACACACACAGACACACACACACACAGACACACACACAGAGACACACACACATACACACACACAGAGACACAGACACACACAGACACACACACAGAGACACACATACACCACACACACATACACACACACAGAGACACAGACACACACAGAGAGACACACAGACACACACAGACAGACACAGACACACACAGACAGACACAGACACAGAGACACACACAGAGAGACACACAGACACACAGACACACACAGAGAGACACACAGACACACACACACAGACACACACACACACAGACACACACACAGAGACACACACACATACACACATACACACACACAGAGACACAGACACACACAGACACACACACAGAGACACACAGACACACACACACAGACACACAGACACACACACACACACAGAGAGACACACACATACACACACGTGCACGCGCGTGCACACGCACACGCCTCTGACCTGGTGAGAGGAAGAGGCACCCACCTGCTCTGCTGACAAGAGGCCCCGGGGCAGCCTTGCCACTGCGGCCCGAGCGAGGCCGTGTGGCCATCGGGGCAGCAGCCGTGGGGGCCGAGCCTGCAGTCCTGGGGTCCCGAGGCAGCCCACAGGGGCTGCTGCGGCGCCGAGGCGGGGGCGGGGGCTGGCAGGCGGGGGCCCTGCTCTCCTCTGGGGTTACCCGGAGCTGAGGGCTGCTCCCGGGGTGCCCACCACTGGTCTCTGGAACCTAGAAAGATGAGAAAGCAAAGACACATGACGTGTCCTTCCCTCCACCCCCCCAAACCACTCACCCCACCCCAACCTCATGCCCAGGGCCCTGGGTCGGGGCTTCTGCCACTTCTCATCCAAAGCGGGGGCCCCCTGAGGGCCCAAAGACACCCGGGGACCGGAGCTGGTGTGCACATCCTGCCTGCTGGGGAGCCGGCCGCCGGCGGGAAGCAGAGGGAAGGAGGAGAGGAGTGTGAGAGCCGTGGCCGCCCTGACCAGCCTCTGCTCCCACCCGAGGGTCAGGCAGGCCTGGGGGACCAGCACAGCGGACGGAAACGAGCAGGGCCTGTGATTTCATAAGACCCTTCCCACGTTCTAAGAGTCTTTAATTCCATAGAAAACACCAATATTACATGTTCAGCAAAAAGGAAAGCTAGATATAAAATTAGCATCTGTTTGATCCCAACTATAAAACACACACACACACACACACACACACACACACACATACAAAATGTCATACACAATTTTTAAAAATTGGATTGTTGAAAGAACAAATAACCCAATCTAAAAACAAGCAAAGAAATTGAACAGGCATTTTCCCAAAGATATGCAAATGGCCAAAAAGCACATGAGATATCCAACATCATTGGTCATCAGGAAAGATGAGGTACTGCCTCGCACTCACTACAGTGGCTCTGATAAATAAAAAGAATCTAAATAGCCTGGCCTCTCTCTTCCATTTCCTCCAGAATCAGTAAGAATATCCTATGTAGAAAAAAGAGAGAGGAGGATCCAAGATGGCTGCACAGGTAAACACCTAACCACAGCCGCACACAACAATTTCAATAAAATACAACTAAAATATAAAATGGACATTGCCCAGAGCTACAGGAAAGTTGACTGACTGGAAATTCTACAAGGAAGGAAGGAGAAAACCAGAAGGAAAATCAGAGGAGCTGTAAAAGCCTAAGGTACGGAGACATGTTGTGCATGCGGAGAGGACAGAGCCGGAGAGGAGGAGGAGGCTCAGTGCCTGGCTGGCGTTCCCTAGTGGGAAGGAGATAAAAGCTCTGGACTGTGCTGAACCCCAGACCCGACAGCACTGAACCCCAGTTCTAGGCCAGACCCCGGGGACCCAGGCTTGTACAGAGGGAGCCTGGGCTGTGAGGCAGAATCCTGGGGGAACAGCGAAAGGCAGAGCCCCCGGAGGCACGCACATTGCGCGCAGAGAAGGGATGGTTGGCTGTGCCGCGGGATTGCCCTCCTGGGAAGGAGACAAAAGCTCCAGACTGCTCTGAACCCCACTTCCAACCCCACTTCCAACTGAACTGAACCCCAGTTCCGGGCTCATTGGGGGAGAGCCTAGACTGTTTGGTAGCAGGCGAAACTCGAGGGCACCTCACTCTCAGAGGTGTTTGCAGCGAGTACTGAAGGACCCTGAGGAATACTGAGACTCAGGAGCCTCATAAGGCATGGCTGATGGAAGCCAAGTCTGTAGGCTCCACCCTGAAACCCCGCCCCATCAGGGAAGCTGCAAAAATGCCGAGACAACGAAATAGATCACAAACGAAAGAAATGGAGGACAAAAAAAACGACTGGATATAGAGTTCAAATCTACGCTTATAAGGTTTTTCAGGAATTTCCTAGAAAAGATTGATAAGTCCTATGAGGATATGAAAAGGGATCAACTAGAAATAATAAGGAATCAACAAGAAATAATAAGGGATCAACAAGAAATAAAGAATATATTGTCTGACATAAAACATATTATACAGAGTCCTAAAAACAGAATGGAAGATTGCAAGAATCAAGTCAAAGATTTGGAACATAAAAAGCCAGAAGACACTCCTCCACAGAAGTAAGAAGGCAAGAGAATCCAGAAAGTTGAAGATAATGTAAGAAAACTCTGGGACAACTTCAAGCGAACAAACATCAGAATTATGGGGGTCCCAGAAGATGAGAGAGAGCAAGATATTGAAAACATATTGAAAGAAATAGTGACAGAAAACTTCCCCCACCTGGTGAAAGAATTAGACTTACAAGTCCAGGAAGTGCACAGAACTCCAAACAAAAGGAATCCAAGGAGGACCACACCAAGACAAATCATAATTAAAATTCCAAGAGCAAAAGACAAAGAGAGTATATTAAAAGCAGCAAGCAGGTAGTTACCTATAAAGGAGCACCTATACGATTGTCAGCTGATTTCTCAACAGAAACCATGCAGGCCAGACGGGAATAGCAAGAAATATTCAAGGTGATGAATAATAAGAACTTATAGCCAAAAATAATCTACCCAGCAAAGCTATCACTCAGAATCGAAGGCCAGATAAAGAGCTTCACTAATAAAAAATAAAAAATAAAGCTAAAGGAGTTCATCACCACCAAACCAGAATTATATGAATTGCTGAAGGGGGTTCTTTCAGAAGAGAAAGTAAATAAAGATAAAAACTATGAACAACAAATACGTAACTATCAACAAGTGAATCTAAAAACCAAGGAAATTTTTTTAAAAATCTGATGAACAATATTAACTGTTGAATATAATAGAATCAGAGGTATGGAAGGGGAGTGAACTGATGATTCTCAGGGAAAAGGGGAGATGGGGCTGTGGGAAGAGACTGAACATAAACTGTGCACCTATGGGTGAGGACAATGAGGGGTGGGGAAAGGGCAGAGGGTGAGGTGGGAACCTGGTGGAAGGGAGCAATGGAGGGGGGGTAAAAAGAGGAACATTTGTAATAATATGAACAATAAAGATTTATTTAAAAAAAAAAGAAAAAAAGAATGTCCCTCCCCAAAAAAAGAATATCCTATGTAATCCTAGGTAATAAAAAAAATAATATGCAAATTAACCATCACTCCATCACAAAGATGCAGTGCCCATAGCCACAAGATGGCGGCACCCAGTCCTCTCAGCCCTGCTGGATGGGTGGCTGCTGAGAACTGAGAGTGGGCAGCATGAGCGCCGTGGTGGAATGCTTACTTCGTCGCCACGGCGATGAGGCAAGTGTTCCACCCCAGCCGTGAGGGCCTCTGGGCAGCGGGCACCGACGGGGGGGGGGGGGGGCTTGTCGCCCCGGCAACAAGGAAAGCGTTCTGTGCCCGGCCACGGATGGGCCTCTGGGCAGCAGATGGGCCTCTGGGCAGCCGGCACGAAGCGGCCAGGCCCCACAGAGAGCCACTGGCACACGGATTCTCGTGCTGGGCTGCTAGTATAGATGTAATTATTTCTAATCTGAATAATAACTGTGGGAGAAGATGTGGACAGACTGGCACTGTCCTCATTGCTGGCGGGAATGTAAAACGGTGCGGCCGCTGTGGAAACAGTTCCTCAAAACACTAAATGTGGGAATAACCATCGAGTCTATCAATCCCACTCCTAGGCACAAACCTGAGAAATGAAAACCCACGTCCACACAGAAACGTGTGTGTGAATGTTTGTGGCAGCACTACCCGACACAGCCAAAGGTGGAAACGACCCAAGTGTCCGGCTGCAGACGAACGGGTAAACAAATGGTGGGGTGTCCACAGGAGAGTGATTCAGCCAGAAACAGCAATGGCATTGGGGGTGGGCGGGAGGAGATGGACCAAAGACTTCCATGCATATATGCACAGCCATGGACACGGACATAGTGTGGTGAAGGCCTGGGGCAGGGGGCGGGGGCTGGTTGGAGGGGAGTGGAGGGGGGAGGTGGGGGACATCTGTAATATTGCCAATAATAATACATTAATTTAAAAATAAAAAGCAATGGCTTGCCGGTGCATGCTGCAACTTGGGGCACCTCAGAAGCACTTGCTAAGTGAACGGAGCTAGGCACTAAAGGTGTACGGATCCTTTTCCTCCTTGAAGTCCAGATCGGCAAATCCATAAAGACGGAAAGCAGGTCAGGCCTCCGAGGAGGAGTGGGTTTTGTGGGGAGTGGTGCCTCAGTGGGCCCACCGTGCTCTCCTGGGGGACGAACTTTTCTGACACTGGGCAGGGGGTGGTTTTGAGCAACACTGTGACCCACCGAACAGCACAAGTTAAACACAATGACATGTACACTCTGTGAGTTTTACCTCCGTAAAGAGTCCACATAAACAGTAACTGGGTTGCTAGAGGGAAGAGCAGAAAGAGAACAATGAAAAGCAGTCTGGTCCAGGGCTGTGGGCTCGTCCCAATGTGGGGCATGCAGGAGGCAGCCGGTCAATGATTCTCTCTCCTCATCGATGTTTCTCTCTCTCCCTCTCCCTTCCTCTCTGGGGGGAAAAAAAAAATTAATTGTAGAATTTAGAAGGTGGGTACAGGGCTCCTCCCTATACAGTTCTCTGTTTCCATATTTAAAAGTTTCCTCTGTCTTATTCAGCTGGGTAAATTTACTGAAAATCATGAATGATATCATTAGAATGGGTGAATGCTATGGCTTATTATACCCAATCACCATGACAGTTATTCAACATGTTTTTCTTCATAAAATGCTGGAGAAAAAGGCAAAAGACTGAGTAAAGGAGACGGGAATTTTTAAATGATGAGTAAGACTTCGAGAACCACCCCAAAGGCTCGGAGTGGACGTTTCTCAGTGCTCCGTGGGTGGATGCATGTGCTGGAGGGATGCGGGGGTCCTGTCTCCTATCTGTCCGCGTTTTTCACATCTTCCAGCATAAGCACATTATTACACAACGGAAGAAAGTTAAAAAGTGAACATTCCATTCCCATGTGGACTGCATCTTGCCAGTCCCCAGGGGATCCTTACAAACTAACAACGTGGGGGTGGATTTTTCAGTAGATACGAATCTTTGTGTTCGTTTTATTGCCCTCCCACCCAGGCCCAAACCTCCCTCCAGCTCTGTCACCTCCCCACCCCCGTCTCTCAGGCCGTAGTCCTGGTCCCCAGCTGGCCCGGGGACTCTGCCTGCTGTCCTCCTGCCACCCCAGGCGGGAGGCCCTGTCTGCCACGCCCACCCTGCCTCCGGCTCCCCCGTGGACTCTCCCCACCCTCCGTTCAGGCTTCCCGTGACTCCAGGACCCCTTCCCACACCCCCTCGGGTCAGGCCCTGCGGGGCCAGCACCTGTCCCTCGGCTTCTATCACTTCCACAGCCCGTGAATGTCTGCAGCCGCTCCCCACCGGCTCCTGCCTCCCAACTGTCCCCCCTCAGTCCGTCTGACCCTCGGGCAGTCCGACCCTCAGTCCGTCTGACCCTCAGTCCGTCTGACCCTCGGGCAGTCTGACCCTCAGTCCGTCTGCCCCTCAGTCCGTCTGACCCTCAGTCCGTCTGACCCTCAGGCAGTCTGACCCTCAGGCAGTCTGACCCTCAGTCCGTCTGACCCTCAGGCAGTCTGACCCTCAGTCCGTCTGACCCTCAGGCAGTCTGACCCTCAGTCCGTCTGACCCTCAGTCCGTCTGCCCCTCAGTCCGTCTGACCCTCGGGCAGTCTGACCCTCAGTCCGTCTGACCCTCGGGCAGTCTGACCCTCAGTCCGTCTGACCCTCAGTCCGTCTGACCCTCAGTCCGTCTGACCCTCGGGCAGTCTGACCGTCAGTCCGTCTGACCCTCAGTCCGTCTGACCCTCAGTCCGTCTGACCCTCGGGCAGTCTGACCCTCAGTCCGTCTGACCCTCAGTCCGTCTGACCCTCAGTCCGTCTGACCCTCAGGCAGTCTGACCGTCAGTCCGTCTGACCCTCAGTCCGTCTGACCCTCAGTCCGTCTGACCCTCGGGCAGTCTGACCCTCAGTCCGTCTGCCCCTCAGTCCGTCTGCCCCTCAGTCCGTCTGACCCTCGGGCAGTCTGACCCTCAGTCCGTCTGACCCTCAGTCCGTCTGACCCTCGGGCAGTCCGACCCTCAGTCCGTCTGACCCTCAGTCCGTCTGACCCTCAGTCCGTCTGACCCTCAGTCCGTCTGACCCTCGGGCAGTCCGACCCTCAGTCCGTCTGACCCTCAGTCCGTCTGACCCTCGGGCAGTCTGACCCTCAGTCCGTCTGACCCTCGGGCAGTCCGACCCTCAGTCCGTCTGCCCCTCAGTCCGTCTGACCCTCGGGCAGTCCGACCCTCAGTCCGTCTGACCCTCAGTCCGTCTGACCCTCGGGCAGTCTGACCCTCAGTCCGTCTGACCCTCAGTCCGTCTGACCCTCGGTCCGTCTGACCGTCAGTCCGTCTGACCCTCAGTCCGTCTGACCCTCGGGCAGTCTGACCCTCAGTCCGTCTGACCCTCAGTCCGTCTGACCCTCGGGCAGTCTGACCCTCAGTCCGTCTGACCCTCAGTCCGTCTGACCCTCAGTCCGTCTGACCCTCGGGCAGTCTGACCCTCGGGCAGGTGCCCAGTTTGTCCTCCCCAACAGCTTTCACGGCGTCCCCGCTTCCCCCGGGACTCTCAGCGTCTCCCCTGGGCCCCCCTGACCAGTGCAGCCTGAGCGTCCGTCACCACCTCGCACCCGGGCTGAGGCAGAGCACTGGGCACTGGGGATGGGGCCAGAGGGATGCAGAATGGAGTTTGACATTCGTTCATCAGGATTCACTTAATTTTAAATCCAGATACTGACGCTTGATTCATTTATAGGAAAACACCCGGAATGTCCGGAACAACGTGGGTAGTCAGTCTATCTGTCAACTGCACATTTTATGAAATCTAAATGTCGATCACCTGTGCGGTGAATGTTAGCATCCGAATGGAGCTGTGCTCTAAGCACAAATTATATATTGGATGCTGAAGATTTATTTATCTTTAAATGTTGTGTAGAATGAATGCAAAAATATCCCATTCATGATTTTTATTTGAATTGCGTGTTAAGTAAAATTTTTATTAAGTATAAAGGTACTTATTTCCTTTTATTTTTCTTTTAATGTGGCTCTCAGAAAATGCTCACTGCCATCTATGGCTGGCGTTTTATTTATTTCTTTTTTTTTTTAATTGATTCTTTACAGAGAGGAAGAGAGAAGGATAGAGAGTTAGAAACATCCATTAGCTGCCTCCTGCACACCCCCACTGGGGATGTGCCCACAACCAAGGTACATGCCCTTGACCGAAATCAAACCTGGGACCTTTCAGTCCCCAGGCCGACGCTCTATCCACTGAGCCAGACCGGTTTCAGCTGGCATTCTATTTCTAGAAAGAGGAGGAAGCAGAGGTAGCTGGGTGTCCACTCCGACACCCACCCTCATGGCCTCCTCCTTTGACCTGGATCCCTCCTCCCGGACACCTGCCAAGTGCACAACAGCATCAGTGACAGCTAAGAAGCTCCCAGAAATCCTGAGGCTGGAAAAATGGTCACAAACCAAGTGGCCCTCACGGGGAAAGCAGACACAAACCAGCCCGTCACAGGAAGGACCTCAGCCACCATGGGCGGACCGATGGCGATCGCAGCTTCTCCACATACACTATTTCCTGATTCCCCAGACTCCTTCCCACGGTGCGCGCACATTGTAAACGGCTGTGCCGGGCGGGGCAGGGGTGGGGTGGGGGCTGGGAGAGGACTGGGGGAAGGGGACACAGGCAATACTTCCAACAAGGGATTTTTAAAAATCCTGTGGGTGGAGGTTCTTGCTCTAACAACTCAGCCGGGCCTGAAGTTCTCCCCCCTCCCCTCCCGCCCATGTGGACGCCTCTCGGGCAGGGAGCTGGGTCACAGGAGCCGAGGAGCCTCCTGCCCTGCTCCCGGGGCCAGGCCCAGGGCCTCTCTGGCCTCTCCACCGCCACAGCCAACGCTTTGCTGCTCGAGACTGTGGCGCAGGCCTGGTGCCAGCAACTCCCCACAAGCCTGGGCGTCCCCGCCCTGACCCGTCACACAGTCGGGGGCGGGGCAGGTGCCAGGGCCACATGGATTTGTCGGCAATGGAGTGGAGATTTGAACCCAGGTCCATTGTGAACTCCAGGCCCTGGTTCTTGGCCGCCCTGCCATGTGCCTCCATGGAATCCTACTGCTCCCCTGCTCCCCATCACGGCTCCCTGGTCCCATCACAGCTCCCGGGTCCCATCACGGCTCCCTGCTCCCCATCACGACTCCCCATCACGGCTCACTGGTCCCCATCACGGCTCCCGGGTCCCCATCACGGCTCCCTGCTCCCCAGGGCTCCCGGGTCCCATCACGGCTCCCGGGTCCTCATCACGGCTCCCTGCTCCCCAGGGCTCCCAGGTTCCATCAGGGCTCCCAGGTCCCATCACGGCTCCCGCGTCCCATCACAGCTCCCGGGTCCCCATCACAGCTCCCTGCTCCCCATCACGGCTCCCAGGTCCCATCACGGCTCCCGGGTCCCATCATGGCTCCCGGGTCCCATCATGGCTCCCGGGTCCCATCATGGCTCCCTGGTCCCATCACGGCTCCCTGGTCCCATCACGGCTCCCAGGTCCCCATCACGGCTCCCGGGTCCCCATCACGGCTCCCGGGTCCCCATCACGGCTCCCGGGTCCCATCACGGCTCCCGGGTCCCCATCACGGCTCACTGGTCCCATCACAGCTCCCGGGTCCCCATCACGGCTCACTGGTCCCATCACGGCTCCCGGGTCCCCATCACGGCTCCCGGGTCCCCATCACGGCTCACTGGTCCCATCATGGCTCCCTGCTCCCGGGTCCCCATCACGGCTCCCGGGTCCCATCACGGCTCCCTGCTCCCGGGTCCCATCACCAGTATGTCAGGGCCCAGCACGCCTCTCCGCCGAACCAGGCCCCCCCCACCCCCAGCCCAGCCCGCACATCCTCGCACCGAGCAAGTGCTCACCCCGTGACCCTCCTCCAGAGCTCCTCCCGCCCGGACTCCCTCTCCCAGTGGGGACCAGGGGAGGAGGGGGGCAGACACAGGAGCAGTGTGTGCAGTGTGTGCCGTGTGTGCCGTGTGTGCAGTGTATGCAGTGTGTGCAGTGTGTGCTGTGTGCAGTGTATGCAGTGTGTGCAGTGTGTGCAGTGTGCAGGGACCATCTTTCCTGGCCCCTCCCAGCACTGCCCTCAGTCAGCAAACACTGAGTACCCTCCTGCCTGCAGAGCCAAGGGCTGAGGGCAGGAATGAGGAAGGCCCTCGAAAAGTTGATAACCCGTAGCCCTGCAGGTCAGATACAACCTCCGCAGCCAGAGAAAACTAGCCTGGAGTGACCGCAGCACGGAGCTGTGGGCGGGCCGAGGGACGGCTCTGAGGGGGACAGGGCGGCCGGGTGGTGGGGAGCTGCGGAGAGGGAGGGTGGAGCAGGGCAGGCCTCTCCCCGTCCTTACCCGGAGGAGGCGGGCAGGGCTGCGGGCTGCAGGGCTCCTCCTCCGCAGGCCTCCGCAGCGGCAGGCTCTCGCAGTGGCCGGGCGGCCCGATGGCACACGCCACCTGCCGTCTCCGCGTGCCTGAGCCGCAGCTCTGGGAGCACTGGGCCCGGGTGAGAAGAGGCACAGCGTGTGACAGAGAGACACCGGGCGCAGGAGCGGGCGCAGGGAGAGAGGGAGGGAGGAGGAAGGGAGGAGGGAGGGAGAGAGGGAGGGAGGGAGGGAGGAGGGAGGAGGGAGGGAGAGAGGGAGGGAGGGAGGGAGGGAGGGAGGAGGGAGGGGAGGGAGGGAGGGAGGGAGGAGGGAAGAGGAAGGAAAGGAGGGAGGAGGGAGGGAAAGAGGGAGGGAGGAGGGAGGGAGGGAGGGAGGGAGGGAGGGAAGGGAGAGGGAGGGAGGGAGGGAGAGAGGGAGGGAGAGAGGGAGGGAGGGAGGAGGGAGGGAGAGAGGGAGGGAGGGAGGAGGGAGGGAGGAGGGAGGGAGGGAGAGGAGGGAGGGAGGAGGAAGGGAGGAGAGAGGGAGGGAGGAGGAGGAGGAGGGAGGAGGGAGGGAGGAGAGGGAGGAGGAGGGAGGAGGAGGGAGGGAGGGAGAGAGGGAGGGAGGGAGGAGGGAGGGAGGGAGGAGGGAGGAGGGAGGGAGGGAGGGGAGAGGGAGAGAGGGAGGGAGGGAGGGAGGGGAGGGAGGGAGGGAGGGGGGAGGGAGGGAGGGGAGGAAGGAGGGAGGGAGGAGGGAGGGAGGGAGGGAGGGAGGGAGGGAGGGGAGGGAGGGAGGGAGGAGGAGGGAGGGAGGAGGGAGGGAGGGCGGAGGGAGGGAGGGAGGAGGGAGGGAGGGAGGGAGGGAGGAGGGAGGGAGGGAGGGAGGGAGGGAGGGAGGGAGGGAGGGAGGGAGGGAGGGATGGGGGGAGGGAGGGAGGAGGAGGGAGGAGAGGGAGGGAGGGCGGGAGGAGAGAGGGAGGGAGAGAGGGCGGAGGAGAGGAGGGAGGGAGGGATGAGGAGGGAGGGAGCGGAGGGAGGGAGAGAGGGAGGGAGGAGGGAGGGAGAGAGGGAGGGAGGGAGGGAGGGAGGGAGGGAGGATGGGAGGGAGGAGGGAGGGAGGGAGGGAGGAGGGAGGGAGAGAGGGAGGGAGGGAGGGAGGGAGGGAGGGAGGTGAGGAAGGAAGAAAGGAGGGAGGGAGAGGGAGGAGGGAGGGAGGGAGGAGGGAGGGAGAGAGGGAGGGAGGGAGGGGAGGGAGGAGGGAAGAGGGAGGGAGGGAGGGAGGAGGGAGGGAGGAGGGAGGGGAGGGAGGAGAGGAGAGGGAGAAGAGGGAGAGAGGGAGGGAGAGAGGGAAGGGAGGAGGGGAGGGGAGAGAAGGAGGAGAGAGGGAGGAGGGAGGAGGAGGAGGGAGGAGACAGGGAGGGAGGGAAGGTGCTGACAGTGCCTGTCAGACCCCAGGACAGGCATCTGTACAGCCACCACAGAGACCAGGGGACCAGGGGACCAGGCTTGGGCGGAGGGACCGGGGCCAGTGCTCACCGGACTCCAGGCGCCGACGTGCCAGGCCTGGTCCCCGCGGCGGGGGCAGTCGCCGCGCACACAGGGCTCGGTGAGGGGCGGCTGGGCCTCCGGGGAGCAGGCCTCGGCGGGCAGCAGGGAGCCCTCCTCAGCCTGGCAGGTGACGCTCCTCCTGCGGGTCCCGGAGCCACAGCTGACGGAACACTGTGAGGACAGGGCACTGTGAGGGCCGGGCACTGTGAGGGCCGGCGTCAGCGCAGCGTGTCCTCACCCCGAGGAGCCACGCCGGGTCACACAGCGGAAGCCCTACTGCTCGCAGGACCAGAGAGGCTGAGGCACTCCCCTGAGGCCACACAGCCTGAGCCACGCACACCGACACAGGCTCAGGTGCATTTCCCACCTTATTCCCTCATGGACAAACGTGGGTGTCAGAAGCCGTGGCCAGCAGCCCCGGGCTGCGAGGGCCCCGCCCTTGGCCCCGCCCCGTGCCCAGCGGCCCCTCCTGCCGAGGCAAAGCCTGGCCCTCCCGCCGACCCCGAGGAGGAGAGCCTGGAGCAGGGCCTGAGCACCTGTTCACCTGCTCCGAGCCCACCCAGTGGGTGACTCGATTTGACCTGTTTCTGTGGCAAAGTACAAACCTCCCAGCCCTCCCAGGCCCCAGACCAGCTGCTGCCTCCCCCCCCTCCCTGCCGCCCAGCCTCACCCCCTCCCCAGGGCCCCTCCCCTCCCGGCCTCACCTCTCCCCAGGGCCCCTCCCCTCGCGGCCTCACCCCTCCCCATGTGGCCCCTCCCCCTCCCCTCAATGCCTTCCACTATCCCCAGGGCCCCGCCCCCTCCCTGCTCAACCTCTCCCCAGGCCCCTACCTCCTCCCCCGGCCCTCACCCCTCCCCCAGGGGCCCCTCCCCTCCCTGCCTCACCTCTCCCCAGGGCCCCTCCCCTCCCGGCCTCACCTCTCCCCAGGGCCCCCTCCCCTGCCCGGCAGCACCTCACGGCCTCACCTCCCCAGGGGCCCCTCCCCTCCCGGCCTCACCCCTCCCCAGGGCCCCTCCCCTCCCGGCCTCACCCCTCCCCAGGGCCCCTCCCCTCCCGGCCTCACCTCTCCCCAGGGCCCCGCCCGCCAGGCGGCGCAGCGCTGCAGGCGGCAGGCCTGGGTGGCGGCGGGCTTCCCGGGCAGGCCCGCGCACTGGGCCTCCTCCACGGCCTCCTGGCCGCCGGCCCCGTCGGACCAGACGCAGTAGACGGAGCGGGACTGGGAGCCGCCTCCGCAGGAGGCCGAGCAGGGAGTCCAGGGCCCCGTCTTCCAGCTGCCAGGGAGCAGGAGCAGGAGCGTGAGGCTGGCCGGCAGCGGGGCCGGAGCCCAGGCCCGAGGGGGGCGCCCTCACACCCGGGAGTGGACTGGAGGCCCCCGCCCGGCCCATCCTCCGACCATCCGGGCCGTGCAGCCGGGGGCAGAGCACTCAGCACGCAGGCCACTCCCCGGGCCCCCTCGCCACCCCCCACCTCTGCGTGCTGGCCCCGCACCACGGAGCCGGGCTGCCTCCCTCCCAGCTTCCCTTCCTCACCCACATCTCCCCGGGGCCACAGCCCTGCGGGAGCTGTGCCTGCAGGTCACCCGTTCCCTCCGGGCCCGCAGGGCGCCAGGCTCTGGGGGTGCAGGGAAGAGGTGCTCTGCATGGACAAAGGCAGTGCAGCACCCTCAGGCCCTCTGCCCATCCCCTGGCGGCCCTGGGCACCTGTGTGCCAAGCCCCTTCGGCTCAGACAGACGGGGCCTCCGGTCCCTCCCCCGCCCCCAGCCGCCATCCTGGACTCCGGGCACTGTGCTCGCACACAGGGAGGCCAGAGACGCCGGGGCCTCGTGCTCAGGCTCCTCCGCTGCCCCCCACAAGCGACAGCTGTGGGGAGCCCTGGGTCCCCCAACCTCTTTGCTCAACACCTCCAGCAGCCGAGGCGCCCCAATCCCTCCCACCCAGTGCGTGGGCCCGTCCCGGGTGGAGGGGCTGCCGGCCTCACCGCTGGGTCTGCGGGCAGGAGTGCGGGCTGCAGGGGCGGCGGGCGGCCGGCCGGGGCTGGTGCTGGCACAGGTGGTCGGGGTAGACCTCGTTGTCGATGGTGCAGAACACGGGGCGGGTCTGGTGGCCTGCAGGGGCCCGGCCGCCGTGGGAGCTGGTGAGGCCTCCCTCACCACACGCCCTCCCTGGGCCAGGCACCCGCCGGGCACCTCGACCAACCTCAGGCGCCCCCGGGGAAGGGCCAGGGGTCATCATCTCCCATTTACAGACGAGGAAACTGAGGCTCAGAGCTTTAGCTACGAGGGACCAATGCCCCCCACCCCCACCCCCACCCTGACAGGGGCCATGGGCTCCAGGCTCCGCCTTACTGCCATGGCACCCTCTCCTAAGCCAGTGTTTCCCAAACTTTTGACATGTGTGGGGTCTTCTACAATTTTCGAAACGCCGAGTGCCCCTCGTCCTCATGAGAACGTAGAATTAGGTGCAGCTAAGCACGGTGCAGTGCATACCCCCACCAAACTCTTCCCGTACCCCAGGGGGTGCGCGCACCACACTTTGGGGAACACTGCCTAAGGTAGGGGTGTTGAACTCAATCAGAGAAGGGGCCAAAATCTAAAATCCAGCCTAAATCGCGGGCCGAATGGTTTACTGAACAGTCATAAACTGTCACTGTGATGGAAACGCAGCGGAGTGCAGTGATGACAGCGCGGTGCGGGCCACATTGCAAGGCCTGGCGGGACGGATTTGGCCCGCGGGCCTTGTGTTTGACACATGTGGCCTAAGGGATCTGGTTCTCCTAGCTCAGGTGGGGGCCCTCTGTGGAGCCCTGTCCCTGGGGTTTCCCCCACGGTGACCCCAGAACCCGCAGATGTCTCAGGTGCTGTCCACCTCCCTCCCTCCCTCCCCCCACGGGGCTGGAGCGCCAGGAGAGGGCCGTCCGGGCCGCAGCCTCACCTCCGCCGCACTCAGCGCTGCAGTCGCTCCAGGAGCCGTGGCTCCAGCGGGAGCCGGGCCGGGGGGCGCCCAGGGGCAGGTGGTACTCGTAGTGCACGCCCGGGCCGGGCTCCTGGCTGATGAGCTGCGGGGGGGGGGGGGGGTCCTCCCTGAGGCCTGTGGCCCGCGCCCACCCCCCCTCACCCCCAGCCCTCCCGCCGGCCCGGCCCCAGGGACCCGCCACGGTCCCCGGGGACCAGGCGCCCCTCCCGGAGGCCTCTCCCGCCCGCCCCGCTCACCTCGATGACCAGGGGCTCGGAGGTGGGGCCGCGGGCCAGGAGCCGCTCGGGCGCCCGGTCGCCCTCGGCGCCCCGCTCGTAGTGCAGGAGGGTGCTGGCCGCGGGCAGGGCGCGGGCGGCCTCCACGGTCCAGTGCCCGTTGAGGTAGTACTCGCCCCGGACGCTCTTCACCGCTGGGCGGGGCGAGCCCCCCACCGTCAGCTGCCGGGGCGCCAGCCCCCCCCCCCCCCCGCCCCCGCCGCCCCGCGCACCGCGCCCCGCGCCACGCGCCCCGCGCCCCGCGCCCCCGTCCTCACCCAGGACGTTCCTGCTGGCGGCCGCCTCCTCGATGTGGATGCTGGTGGCCCCCGGGGGGACGATGAGGATCTGGTTGTAGCCTGGGGGAGCGGAGGGGCACGCTGGCGCCCTCAGGCCACGGAGGAGCTGGCCCGGTGGGCACCATGCCCCCCGCTGCACGGAGGGGGTCAGGGCAGGGCGAGCCGGGGCCGCAGGGTGCCGGGGGGGGGGGGGGGTGTCCCCCAAAGAGGAAACAGCTTCCCAAAGGCCAGTGGGGGGCGGGCTGGCTTGGGCACCCAGACGGGCGGGAGCGGGCAGAGGGGAAGGGATGAGACGGGGCACTGAGGCGGCAGCAGGACAGGATTACAGGGGACGCGAGGGCAGAGGCGGGAACCATCGGGGGCCACAGGCTCCTGGGAGAGGGTTCGGCCTCACATGACCTGAGCCATGACCCCGGGGCTGTCAGGCACGACCTGAGCGCCCGGTCAGCGCTGTGAGCCGAGCAGCCCATGGGCGGGGAGGGCCCAGGCAGCAGACGGGCCTCCCCTGTCTGGGGACGTCTGGGGGACCCACCTCTGCGGAGGTCACTGACGCCGATGGTGCCGCTGACCGGGTAGCAGGCCGTGCCGTCGCCCCCGCACTGCAGGCACTTGTCCTCCTGCGTGGTCGAGTCGAGCTTGTGGTCACAGCCCACAGCCTGCAGGCGGAGAGGGAGGGGAGTCACCCACACACCGGGACTCGAACCCGGGCCAGGGAGGAGCGGTGACGACAGCAGACCCAGAAATAGCACAGGCTGGGAGCGTGTGGGTCCGCGGATAGGTGGATCTTTTTCAATAAACAGACTGGGAATTTTGGGGGGATTTGCAACAACCGGAGAAGCCTCTCGGAGGAGCCACGAAGCTTAGAACTGCGGAGGGAGGGCTGAGCACACAGGGGTCCGGCCTGGGGCTGCCAATCCGCCTCTTCTGCCCGCTCAACACCCAGCTCCCCTTCTAGGCACTTCTTCTGGGGACCCCCTCTCGAGAGCCTCAGAGCTTGGACAGAGCTCCCCACAGTGGGTCTGGGCAAATGGGCGGGCTGCAAGCCTCGCTCAGAGGATGGCTGAGGGGAGCCCCAAGTTAACACAAATCAGAGGCAACCCAGGTCCCTGAAACCCCTGAAGATGGAACTCCTTTCCTGGGGAGGCCTCTCAGGCCAGGACAGCCGGGCCTGGAGCTGCCGGGGCCGTCAGTCCCCGAACCCCAGGGAAGGTCACAGGGCCTCGGCGATGAGAGGCGGCTGAGAAGCCGGTCCGGCTCACGAGGGCCCGGGCGCTGCGGGCAGGGAGACCGGCGGGGGCCGGACACTCACCCGGCAGACGCCATCCACACAGATGTCGGGTCTGCCAGGCTCGCAGGGCGTCCCGTCCACCACGGCCTCCCGGAGCGCGTAGTAGAAGCTCTCCCCCTTGGGGATGCAGGCCAGCTCACACTTGTTCGGGGCTGGGGAAGGCAAAGGGGGGAGCGGAGCCCCCAGGGATATTCAGGCCTCGCCGAGCCTCCGCAGAGCACAGGCAGGGCCAGGAGCACACAAACGGGGAGGGGGGGGTTTGGGGGTGTTGGGGGAAGCCCTTGGAGCAGCCCCCCTAAGGGGCTCAGAGTCCCTCTTCCCTCCCAGGGAGAGGGATGTTCTCCACCAAACTGCTGTGTCTAAGGGAATCCCAGAACAAGGAAAAAACTAGACCCTCGAAGGGGTCTGCCTCAGAATTACCTACCCTAACCCAAGTGCTAGCAACCAGGGACTCTCTGGAGAAGGACCTATCTGTAGGATGTCATGCACATTAACAATTTTGTTAAAAGTTATAAAAACTTGCCTGGAGGGCATGGCTTAGTGGTTAAGCATCAACCTTTGAACCAGGAGGTCATGGTTTGATTCCTGGTCAGGGTACAGCCCAGATTGCAGGCTCCAATCCCCAGTAGGGGGCGAACAGGAGGCAGCCAACCAATCTGTGGTTCTCTCTCAGCATTGATGTTTCTCTTTCTCTCTCTCTCTTTCTCTCCCCCTTCCTCTATGAAATCAATAAAAATAAATATATTTAAATTTTATGAAGACTTGCCCTGACTGGGTGGCTCAGTTGGGACACTGTCCTGTACCCCAGTGGGTTCAATTCTCAGTCAGGGCACATACCTGGTTGCAGGTTTGATCCCCCGTCAGGGTGCATTCGAAAAGCAACCAATCAATGTTTCCCTTACGTTGATGTTTCTCTCTTACTCTCTCTCTAAAAATCAATAAAAAAAAAACATCCTCAGGTGAGGATTTTAAAAAATTGTATGAGGACTATACAGAAATGCAGGAAAATGCTTATCACAGAATGCAAAATGGTACCATGTCATAATTACAAATATGTCAGCACATAAAGTGATGTGGAAAGGGCCAGAATGAGATGTTAGCAGTGACCTTAGAAAAGAGGTGGGGGTGGGATCATTTTTTCTTGTTTTAATTTTTACATTGATCTAAATGTTTTACACCCAGCTAAAGAGCCCGGAGTGCTGATAGGATGGTCACAACCTCCACCACCAAGCAGGCACCCCTCTGTGGCCCTTTTAACCTTTTCTCTGTGCTTCTATAACAGGGACATACTGAAATCATTCTCAGCACATTCCTCAGAACTCAGGAGGACCACACCCCAAAGGGCCGGGACCCTGCAGGCGAACGCAGGCACACTCACCCGCGTAGTAGGGCAGCCACCGAGGCCGGCGGCCCTGGAAGTCGAGGCCGTCGAACTCCCCGCACTGCTCCGCCCGGAAGTCGCGGGCACCTGGGGGGCAGCTCTGCGGGCAACGGGGCCGGGAAGGGAAGGTGGGGGACCCCTGGGCTGTGCCGCCCGCTGGTCCCGGGAGGTGGGGTCCGTCCCCCCAACGCCTGCTGCTTCGGGGAGGCGGAGTCTGGGGCTCCCCTGGGGGGGGGGGACTGCTACAGGGGGAGCCGTGGAGGCTGTCACTGGGCTGTCCCTGGGGGAGGAAGGGACCTCCCGCACCCGCTGGGCAGTGACAGGGGGCACCGGGGCCTGGGTGTGTGTGGGGGGGGGCTGGGAAGCTGGCCCCACTCCCTGCGTGTGTACCTCAATGTGACAAAGGCGGTGTCTGCGAGTGGGGCCCACGCAGCTGGAGCCCCCGTCTCTCCTGTGGACAAGAGCACCAGTAACCGACACCCCACCCTCCGGGGACTCCACCCTCCGGGGACTCCTCTGAGGGCAGAGAGGGCAGGTCTGTGTGTGTGTGTGTGTGTGTGTGTGTGTTGGGGGGCGCGCACACACACATCCCCTCCGTGCTAGCGGTGCACTGAGCCCTGGTTTGTATCTGGGCGGAGACAGCCCAGCCGTCCTGCAGTTTGACCACCCTGAAGGTGAACATCCAGAGGAGCCCCGATGCTGCTCCTGGAGGTGAAACAGGGTATAACACCCCCCGCCCCCGGGGAGGCCATTCTGCCACTTCAGGGGCACCAGGCACTTAGAGCAGAACCTCACTTTCCTCTTCACACCGGCTCGGAAGTGACTGAAACCCACCGACAGACAAGGTGTCTCCGCCCCTTCTTTTGCGCCCACCCCGCTCTAGCACCTATGGGGCCCAGGGCACACAGTAGGTCTTAGGTCACGTGAAGGGCAAGATCTATAGGTGACAAAGGCTGGAGGCAGAGACACCGCGCAGGCGAGCACTCACTGGCCCTGCCGGTGCCTTCGCCACCCCGGGAGCCAGAGGCCAGGGGGCCCCAGCGCCCCAGAATCTAGCTGATGACGGAAGTCAAGCGGAAGCACCAGGAAATGACTGAGTTCAAACGCCCCATCCACGCTGCCCCCGCCAGCCCCCTACCTCTGCGAGTGGCAGGAGCGCTCCCTGAAGCTGATGCCCCCTCCGCAGGTCCGGCTGCAGGGGCTCCAGTCACCCCAGGGGCCCCAGGCGTCGCTCTGCCGCCTCAGCTTGGGAGCCTGGGGGGGAGACGCGCCCAGGAGCCGGAGTTGGCACCTGCCGGGCACCCCGGCACAGTCCCGTCAGCCAGCTGTCACCGCTGCCCCGGCTCCTTGCCGGCTCCGTGCTGGCGGCAGAGGACTGCCCCCTGGTGATGCTGCCCACCGGCCTGTGCGGAGTCTGGTTTGACAGGCACGGCGGCTGCCGACCGCCTGGCAGGGAGCCTGGTCAGCCAAATGGGTTTTCCCAGGAGGGAGGCCTCACAGGCGGGGAGGACGGCGTTTGGGCAGGTGCGCCCGCTGCACCGGGGCCTGGCGTGGACGGCCACAGCACGCCTGTTCCTGCGTCTGCCCTGGGCGGTGACCTCGCTTCTGGAAGGGTCTGTGGTTCTGGCCCATTACACTACGTTCATCTACTAATCCTAGGAGGGGCTGGGGGAGAGGCGGTGCTTCCTCCCTGCCTCGCTGCGCGGGTTCCCAGGGGTCCCCCCGCAGCTGCCTTCCCCTCCTCCTGTTGTGAGAGAACCCCTGACTCTCCGCTGGGCACCAGGCTGGACCCGTCCGTTCCCCAGACTCCCTGCAGCGAGCGTGGCTGAGTCCGTCCCTCTCGTCGGTGGAAGCAGTGCCGGGCAGCAGCCCCAGGCATCTCGAGAGAGAGCTTGCGCGGGCCTCTGTCCTCTTTCTTCCCTCTCTTGTCCTCCCCCTGCTGCTTGGAACGTGGTGTGAGAGCAGCCTGCTGCTCCGTGAGGGAGCTCAGCAGCAGAGGCTTCCGCCAGGGGAGCCAGGACAGCAGGGTCTCAGCGGTCTGGCTCCAGGGGCTCCAGTCCCCCCAGGGTAGTTAGTGGAGGAGGGATCGCCTCTCTCTCGTTGAAGGGCTGCCATTTGCGACTCCGAAACAAGAATCTATCCTCACAGGCAGTTTCCCACCAGGAAGACCTGACCCACTGCAGCTGCGACCAGACGTCCACCTGCTTGCTACACACGTGTCCTCTCGTGTCCCCCTCAGAGCAGCCTGACGTCCGGGCACAGGCTGCGCGGAGGCAGACGGCTGCTCAGTGTTTCTGAGGGAGAAGGTACCTGGCAGGGCCGGGCACACTGTGAGCCTTGGCTGATTTCACTGCACAGCCAGCCGGGGGGGCGGGCAGTATTCCCACAGGGCACGGGCGAGGGAGCCACGCATCAACAAGTGGACGCAACAGCAGGCCAGCTTCACCCCGGGCCTCTGTCCCACCTCCTCACCGGGGGAGCCCAGAGAGACCGCTGAGCCCTCAGGAGCTGGGCAGGTGAGGGCTGACCACCGCTTGCCAGGAGGCAGAGGTGTGTGTCCTCTTTGCTGGAAGGGACTTTATTTTAGAGCATCACCATCTACGAATCTCTGGGGGGTGGGAGGAGGGGGAGAATCACTCCCAATTTCCAGAGA
Source organism: Pipistrellus kuhlii (assembly GCF_014108245.1). Lineage (NCBI taxonomy): Eukaryota > Metazoa > Chordata > Mammalia > Chiroptera > Vespertilionidae > Pipistrellus > Pipistrellus kuhlii. The sequence goes on from NW_023425404.1 coordinate 13,025,079, forward strand.
AAGCACTCAAGGCCTAATGCGGGAGAGCACGCTCCCCCTGCTGCTGTGGCCCCCAGCAACCTCACAGGGTCTCAGGCGAGCTCACACCCACAGTCACCCACAGCTCAGCTCCAGCACCCCTGGCTTTACCCCGAGTCACCACAAACCACACGATGGGCTGAGCCACACGCCAAGCCAAGAGGAAGGGCCAGCCAGACCCTTCGAGTTATTTATCCTCCGCTTCCAGCCGGGACAGAATGGCCAGCTTCTGAAAACCAGTGAACCAGAATAGCAAGGTATGTTCCCTCAGGGAAAGTTAAACTGGAATCCACGTGATCAGGTTTCTATCTTAAAGGGGAAGAGGTTGAGTGTAGAGCAGTGGTCGGCAAACTCATTAGTCAACAGAGCCAAATATCAACAAATTTCTTTTTTGAGAGCCAAATTTTTTAAACGTAAACTTCTTCTAACGCCACTTCTTCGCCCAGGCCGTGGTGTTTTGTGGAAGAGCCACACTCAAGGGGCCAAAGAGCCTCAGGTGGCTCACGAGCCGCGGTTTGCCGACCACGGGGATAGAGGGTGGGAGGCGACTTTCCAGGGGCGATCAGCGCGCGCACACGCATGCACACACGCACACTCACGCACACGCGTGCAACACACACACATGCATGCACACACACGCAGTCTAAGCTGCGGCCACAGGGTCTGCTGCTTCCTCCTGCTGCCGGCCTGGGCCTGGTGACTGATTACCCGCTGACCAAGGCCTGTCTGCAGGGAGTCTCACCCCTGGAGCACAGCCCCTAAGCCTCCCAGCCCACCTCCCTGGGGCAGGGCTGGGCTTGCTGTGAGGACAGGGGCACCTCTGCCACAGCCACCCAGTGGAGGCGAGGACGGGGTGGGGGGAGGACTGGCTGACACGGGGCCTTCTAAGCACCCAGCCTTCCCAGCACCCCCTGGCCTCACCCTCCCGCACCCGTGAGAAGGGCGTCCACTGGCCTGGGGCCACCCGCAGGTGGGACTGGGGGGCCCAGGCTGCCAGCTCCGGGCCGCACCCTGTCCACTGCTCCACACGGTCTCCCAGGGGAGAGAGCGCATTCAGCCAGGAGCGCCTGGTGCGTTTACTTCCCTGTAATTACCCGAACCACCAGCTGAACTGACTTGGGAGGCCAGAATGAGCTGGTCCCGCCGCCCTCACCTGCCTGTCCTCACCTGCCTCCTGCTGCTCTCAGCACCCCACCCCCTCCTCCTGCAACTCCCACCTGGGCAAGGAGCCCCTTTCCCAGGGGGACCCGCTGCCCCAGGGAGCAGGCGGGAGGGTCTGAGAGAGGAGGGACGTGGGTGGGAGTCAGGGGGCTGGAAAGGCATGGCCTCAGGGAGCTCCCCTACGGGGCGTGGCAAGCAGGGCCACCCTGCTTCATCCCTTCTTACTCCTCTGCTCACTGAGCCAGCTGACCCCAGAACAGCCGGGGGGCCCTGTGGTGGACCCTGCCCCAGCCAGAATCAGAACCAGAACCAGGGGCTGCAGAGCAGTGAGCCTGGCCCACACCCTCCCCGGAGTGGCTTGGAGAAGGCTCTCAGTGCTCCTAAGGAAGGAAGCACCGAGGGCCCAGGAACCTCGGCTCCTCCCATCTGCACGCAGCCCACACTGGGGGATCTGGCTGCTGATGCAGTTAGGGTGCCTCTGGCTTCCCCCCTGGGGCTTTGAGGCTGGTGCCGGGATCCCCTCCAGTGAGCCTCCTGCACCGGCACCAGCAGGAAGCCGGCCGAGGACCGGACGTGGCACTTAGGGAGCAAGGCCCACGCAGAGGACGGTGGGGGCCTGGCAGGTGGAGAGAGGACACGGGGAAGGAGGGCTCTGGCCCACCACGCTCGGAAGCTGGGGCTGGATAGGTGGGGGGCATGCCGCCTGCCCACAGCTGATGTCCAGGGCAGGCTGCCCTCCGGGGCCTTCTCACCTCAGCTCACCAGCCCTTCCCCTCCCGCCTGCCTCTCTGAGGGGGAGCTGGAGGGGGCCTGGCTGCCCCTGTGCCTCCTGCCAGGCCGAGCCAGGAGAACGTGGCAGCACCACGCCCAGCTCTGCAGACCCTCCCTCCCTGATGGCAGCGCCCTCAGCAAGAAGACTCCCCTTTCTCAGGACCCACATGTGTTCTCCAGGGAGCCCTGTCCTCTGGGCTCCCGCTAACGAAGCAGCTACGCGGACCACAGGTGGCTCTCTGTGCCCGCTCTCCACACCTGCACCAGTGAGGTGGCCACGAGCACCCTGTGGCTATTCAAATTCATTAAAAATAAAATGTAAAAACTCAGGTCCTCAGCTGCACCAGCCACTGTTCCTGAGCTCAGCAGCCAGGTGGACACGGCGGCTCTCCGATTGGAAAGCCCAGGTGGAAACATTTCCAGCATCGCAGGAAGCTCTAGCGCAGCCCTGCTCCCGAGCTCAACCCCACGGGGCGGGGTGGCTGGCACCCCCGGCCCCTGGGCCCGCACGGCTGAGGGGCAGCGGGGTACGGTCCCCGGCACCCAGTGGAGGGCCCACCTGGCTCTGCACCTTCGCGGTGCCGGCGAGGCCCCCTCCTTCCACCTGGGAGACCATCCGGTCTGCACCCAGCTCCTCGGAGCGGGGAGGCCAAGGGGCTGCCATTCCTGCAACTGCCAACGGCAGCCCCGGCCCGGGGCGCAGCTCTGGGCGCCGGGTCAGCCCGGGCCTCCCTCTTTTCCAAGGAGCTCGGGCTGAGGACGCGCCTCCTCCCACCCCGTCTTCCCCCAGGCCCTCTCCTGGGGTTGTCGCCCCGCGAGGGGAGGGGAGCGGGGACGGGAGGGGACCCCGGTGGGGACCCCAGCAGGGCCGGCGGGCGCACTCACCGGGGCCGCGGGCGCCGGGGCCAGCAGCAGGGCCAGGAGCGGGAGCAGCGGCATCTCGGCCGGAGCGGCGGGCGCGGGCGGGCGGAGCAGGCGCGGCCTCGGCGGCGGGTGCGGGCGGGCGGGGCTCGAACGCCTGCCCCTCCGCACAGGTGGCCGGAGCCGCGGCGGGAGGACCTGCGGAGCGTGCAGGGCACGGCCGGTCTACACTAAGGCGAGCAGACGGCGGGACAGTCCCGATTTTTAACAATTTGTCCCGCATCCGGCGACGTTTTTAAAAAATCGGGGACAGGTTGTTAAAAATCGGGGCTGTCCCGCCCAAAGCGGGACGCCTGCTCGCCTTAGTGTACACCCGCTTCCCAACGCGCGAGAGGAACGCCTCCGGGGCGTCGGAGGGAAAGAGGGCGATAAGAATACTTCCTTGTTGGGAGCTCCGGTTCAGAGCAACCAGATTCCCTCTTTTCACTCGGCCAGGGCTGCCCTTTTCAAAAGCCATTCCCCGCGTTGTTTACACACTCACTGGTAGAGGTTCTCACAAAGGCTCTTTGGGCATTTTAAACCTAAACGTAAATGCTTTTAAAATGTTAATTGTATCTTACTCCAAACCCAGGCCAGCACTGCTTCTCTGTACTGAGCAAGCTCCCTTGCCGGTCCCTTAAGCGGTCTTTGTGCGCGTGTGCGTGTGTGCAGAGTGCCTTGTGGGTTTGTCTGGTGTGTGTGCACGTGATGTGTGCAGGTGCAGTGGGGTGTGTGTGTGTGCTTGTGCGTGTGCAGAGTGTCTTGTGTGTGTGCACGAGATGTGTGCAGATGCAGTGGGGGGGGTGTATGTGTGTCTGGGCGTGTGCAGAGTGCCTTGTGGGTTTGTCTGGTGTGTGTGTGTGCATGTGAAGTGTGCAGGTGCAGTGGTGTGTGTGTGTGTGTGTGTGTGTGCAGAGTGCCTTGTGGGTTTGTCTGGTGTGTGTGTGCATGTGATGTGTGCAGGTGCAGTGGGATGTGTGGGGGGGGCGTGTGCAGAGTGCCTTGTGGGTTTGTCTGGTGTGCGTGTGCATGTCATGTGTGCACGGGAGTGCGGTATGTGCACTGTGCGTTTATGTGTGTACATGTTACTGTGCAGGAGAGTGAAATAAGCAATGTGTCCTCCCGTTCAGTGCAAAGCATCAAACGGGTGCTGACTTGTATGCTTAAAGTTTAAGGTGTGTAATTGAACCATGTTCTTTCGGTTTTAAGTACAAAGTGACTCCGGTTTGCAAGGCTACAGCAGCAAACATAAGCCAATGTCAGCGGAAGTGAACCTGGTCCATGTAACGACCTGCGTGTCCCGTTCATTTAGCACCAACAGCGATTCCTGGTCCTTCTCACAGTCAGGCCAGGCTCCCGGGCTCGTGCGGGCGGGGCCCCGCACACCCCGTTCCTCTCCCCCGCCCCCCAGCGCCCCCAGCACCCCCCACCCCGGAACCGCAGCCCCGGGCGGGGAGGAGGCGGTGGGAGCCTGGCTCCGGCCTCAGGGCGGGGAGAGCCAGCGGAGGGAGAGACTGAGGAAAGGACCGAAGGGAAGAATTTCCTCGTCACTGTTACCAGGGGCGCCTCGGTGCCGCACCCCGCACCGTCACCCTCCGCCGCCGCCCCAGGAGGCGCCCCGCGGGGAGCCCCACCCCCGGGGCCCGCTGGGTGCAGCCCCCAAAGGCGCGCACGTCGGAGGCGGCAGCCCCACCTCGGTGGGCAGAGCCGGGCGGGCTCCTCGGGGCTCCACTTCCCCGCACCCCGCGGGCCGGCGGGCAGTGCCGGCGGGGCCCCGGGGCCAGCCCCTCGCCCCCTCCGGCCTCCTCCCGGTCCCGGGGCGCGGGGCGCAGGGCGCGGGCCGCTCCATCGGACCGCCCAGCCCCAGCGCGGCCTGGCCGCGCAGAACGCACTCGCACGCGGAGGTCGGGCTTGCTCTCCCCGGGCTGGCTGGTTTCCTCCCCGCCCCATTCCCCACCCCAATCCCCACCCCAATCCCCACCTCTTCCCCCCCCCCCCCCCCCGCCCGTGCTGACACCGGTCCCCACCCCGGGGTGAGAGCACGCCCCCGCGGGGAGGCCGCCGCAGCCATGCCCTGGGGGCTGAGCCACGCCATCCCCTCTGAGCCCGCGCCTTCCAGCTCCCTGCGCCGCCTCCACCCTCTCCGAGCGGCAGCCCTGCTCCGCCTGCAGCCCCTGCTCGTCCTCTCTCCCGGATTCTGAGCTCGGGCCGCGGCCGAGGTCCCCACGGACATGCCGCTGTTCCCCCACCAGCTGGCTTTTCCCGGCCCAGAATGCACCCTGGAACCCGCTGCCATGCAAACTCCTTCCTGCTCACCCCTCAAGACCCTGGCCAAAGGTCAACTTCTCTACGACCCTCCCCCTCACCACCGCCGGCGGGCCCTGTCCCCTCAGACCCTGTCTGCTGTGCGGACACGGGCGCCTCTCCCCGCGGGAACCTGGGTCTCCCTGACTCAGCGGGAGGTCCCTCAGGGTGAAGCTTGCACCCCTATCACCGGGGCCCAGGGCACTGGTTGGGATGGAGGTAGGGGCACAATCCGTGTGATTCATTTAATTTCCTTTCCTAGTTCTCCTCCTTCTCAGCCAAGGCTTTCTGCCTGCTGTTGGAGCTGGAAATCACACCCCTTCCCCCCCCTCCCCCAAACAGCGCTGGCCCAGGGGCACGTAGGCAGCGGGAGGTCCCCTCAACCTCCTCTCCTGCCTTCTGCCCGCCGCCTACCCCAGCCATCAGCCCTTTCTCTCCCGGCCTCCTTCGGGGCAGAGAAAAGTCCCCCGTGGGGAGCTCACCCCCTCAGGCCCCCAGCTCCGGCAGGCCTCGTCCCTAGGCGGTGAGGAATGCTCAGACGAAATGCTTTCCTTAAACAGCATTCTGAGAGGGACCCATCTCTTACCTACCAGAGAGAGGAGGGGCACAGCTGTGCAGCCTGGCCCAGGGACGGGTGTGGGTTCTCAGCAGAGACAGGAGAAAAGGGAGTGGAATTACCCAGAGTCTCTCTAGGAAAGGAAAAGAGCTTCTTCCGTGCACCAAGCTCTGCTCCCTGCCCCGTCAGCCTGGGATTCTCTGAGCTGGGCCAAAGGTCCCTGTCAAGTGGGAGGAAGCCATGGGGGTGGGCAGCCAGGCGTCTTCCCATCTGTTCTCGTTTTTCCTCTGTGATCCCTCCTTCTGAGACACTCAGGCCCGCCCAGCCATAAAGAAGACCCGGAATTTGGGGAGCAGAACCCGCACACAGTGTTGGGGGCAGCTCTGCACCCACCAGCTGGGCGACTGGCTTGAGCAAGGGCTTGTCTTCAAACCTCAGATCCTGCCGAAGCCGGTTTGGCTCAGTGGGTAGAGCATCTGCCTGAGGACTGAAGGGTTCCAGGTTTGATTCCGGTCAAGGGCATGTACGTTGGTTGCGGGCACATCCTCAGTAGGGAGTGTGTAAGAGGCAGCTGAGAGATGATTCTCATCAATGTTTCTAACTCTATCCTTCTCTCTTTCTCTCTGTAAAAAATGAATAAAATATATATTTTTTAAAACAAACAAACAAACAAAAAACAGATTCTGCTACCTCAGGAGGATGTGAGCACAAACCTAGCACATAGCTGTTATGCACCAAAAAATGGTGTACATAATTGGTGTGCACACGCACACACAAAGAAAAGGTGGTGTAGAAAAAACACCCCAAGAAAAAGTGTAAGACCATCCCTCCAGGTGTAACTTCCCCTCTGCACTGACCCTGAGCCACTCACTAGCTGCACCTGCCTCCCTTCCCCTTGGGAGGTAGGGGGAGCCCGGAGGAGGAAGGCAGAAGGACGGCCTGGGAGGCAGGCAGGCCTGGAACCTGCTCTGCTTCTCATTGTGTGTGACCCCGTCATGCCGCTTCTGTAAGCCTCAGCTGGCTGCCTGGAACTTCACATAGAGGGTGACAGCGTCATTGGCTCTGTGAAGTTCCTACTAAGTGTCAGTAAACGTTAGTTCCTCTATCGGACCAGTGGTCGGCAAACCGCGGCTCGAGAGCCACATGCGGCTCTTTGGCCCCTTGAGTGTGGCTCTTCCACAAAATACCACAGCCTGGGGGAGTCTATTTTGAAGAAGTGGTGTTAGAAGTTTAACAAAATGTGGCTCTCAAAAGAAATTTCAATCGCTGTACTGTTGATATTTGGCTCTGCTGACTAATGAGTTTGCCGACCGCTCATGCACTATCCCATGCTCCCTCGCCTGTATCCTGGATTCCCTGCCCCCTGACCAGCTCTGCGGATGGCAGGTCCAGGCCACGGCTGGGAAGTGGCCGGATCTCTGTGAGGTTCGGTTCGGATGGAAAGCTGCAGAGAAGGGGAAAGGGGCAAAGACCCAGAGCCTCGGGGCTCCCAGTAGGCACCTCCTCCAAGACGCCTTCCCTTTGTGCCCTTGAGAGTGACCTTTGCAAGGACAGGGATCTGTCTCTTCCATCACTGCATCCTGGGCCAGAGGTTTATGGTGCTCCTGAGGGTATCTCTCTAGAACAGTGTTTCCCAAAGTGTGGTACGCGCACCCCCAGGGGTACGGGAGGAGTTTGGAGGGGGTACGCGTTGCACCGGAGTTTGGTGGGGATATGCACTGCACCGTGCTTAGCTGCGCCTAATTCTACGTTCTCATGAGTACAAGGGGTACTCAGTGTTACCAAAATTATAGAAGGGGTACCCATATGTCAAAAGTTTGGGAAACACTGCTCTAGAGAGCAAGTTGTGGGAAGCATGGCTGATTGACAGCCTCCAGCAGCCACACCCCAGGTCTGTGTCCTGAAAGCTTTCCCTGCTCCTCCCTTTATGTTCCCTTGCACTTCCCCCCGTAGATCTCTGCACAGCCAACCTGATCTGACGCAGGGTTCTTTTTTTTTATTATTATTGATTTTTTTACAGACAAGAAGGGAGAGGGATAGAGAGTTAAAAACATCGATTAGAGAGAAACATCAATCAGCTGCCTCCTACACACCCTCTACTGGGGATGTGCCCGCAACCAAGGTTCATGCCCTTGACCTGAATCGAACCTGGGACCCTTTAGTCTGCAGGCCGACGCTCTATCCACTGAGCCAAACCGGCTAGGGCTGACGCAGGGTTCTTGATTGCAAACCACACACACAAAGAACGACATTAACTGAAACAGAAAGCTTCTCAGAGCAAGGACCATGGGAGCTCATCGAATTGACAGGAAAATGGAGAGTCAGACCCAGAAGTGGGCTGGAACCCCTGCCAAGGTCATAGTTCCTGGCCCAGGAGCAGATCTGGCTAGGACCTGGCCTTCTGGACACCAGCCTACTGCAACCACCACTTTAGGTGACACTGAGCCCTGCCACCCCCAGGAACGGTCCTCGGTCCTTGGAGACTCCAAGCCCAGCAGGGGCCAGGGCCCGAGGGAGGAGAAGGGCAGCTCCCAGATGCCGGCTGCCCCAAAGCACGTGTCCACACTCTCCCGCAGCTCACTGCACACGGTTTTGGTGTAAACTGAATTTTGAAAATCTACTTCTCTTCTTCTCTTCTTTCTCTCTCTCTCTCTTTTTTTCCCTTTTATTTTGGCGGTGTCTGTTCACTGGTTTATTCATTCCTTGCATATATCTGAGCGTCTTCTGTGTGCCAGAAGCTCCCTGGGGAAAGGCCCGCCCAGTGGTGGCATGCGTTCAGAAACCAGTTCTCCGCTACTGCTTTGCGGCACTGATCTGTTGCCAAGGTGTGAGTCCCCCAGGGCTATTTCCAAGCTACAACGGTGATGTCATTAGCCAGAGCGCTGGGAAGAGATTCACCATCAGCTCTCCCACGCTGGGGGCTCCAACACAGACGGTCCTGCCCCGAGGGGAGCTGACATTGCATGCCAATGTGTGTCATTTAGAATATATGACTCTTTCCATCTGAATATCACTATTTCCACTATGACATCATAGGACCACCTGGCCCGGGTGGCACAGTGACTGAGTGCCGACCCATGAACCATTGGTCACTGGTTAGATTCCCCCATCAGGGCATGTGCCCTGGCTGTGGGCTTGATCCCCTGTAGGGGGCATGCAGGAGGCAGCTGATGGCTGTCTCCCTCTCATGGATGTCTCTGTGTCTCTATCCCTCTATGATCAATAAAAACACTTTTTCAAATCACAGAACCTATGATACAGCCCACTAGCAATCCAAAAGGAAAAAAGAAACACCTCACGCTCAAGGATCCTCCCATTTATCACTCCATCCTCTCCCTCCAACACAGTTCCCCCGACAGTCCTCCCGGGCGGGGCTGGGGGAGGAGAGTCTGCCGGCCACGCTGTGCTTCCAGATCCCGTCCTGCCTCTGCTGCCCTGAGCCAGTCCGGACCGCCAGCGGGAGGAGTGCCCGCTCCGTGTGCCTGAGGGGGCGTGTACGACCCGCCGCCCGGCCTCTGGAGGGGAGCTGTGCCCTCAGCGCTGGGAGGACGGAGGTATAGCTCCATGCGGCCGTCCAGAGGGAAAGAACAGAATTCCTGGGATGTTTCTCAGAGGCATCGGGCCTGGGATGTATACACCCCATCTGCCCCACCTCAATCCAGATCCTGGGAAAGGGCGCCAGGAGGAGGGCGAGGCCCCGTGAGAAAGCGGAGTTGGGGCAGGAGACAGAGCCAGAGCAGCAGCGAAGGGGTAAAGGCAGGGCTTTCCAGAAAACCTGACCTGGTTGGCTCCCACCCAGCGGCTCCAGCCTGGGATCTCATCCCCTTCCTTCCACAAGGGTGCGTGTGCACACATAGACACACACACACACACACACACACACACACGCACGCATGCACGCACTGCAAGCATCTGGCTACAATCTCCCCGGGAGAAGCAAGCCACCCTCGCTCCCCGTCCACTTCCTGAAGGGTGTTCCTTGGGAGCTTCTCTTGGTTGAATGGGGGGTAAGTAGAGGTATTAAGAACTGCACTGTTCCTCTCACGTTAGCATGGAGGCACTGACCCGGGACAAACCCACACACTTCTCAAGATGTCACAGCTGCGTTCTGTTTGGACTCAGCCCTGACCACCGATTTGTAAACACTGCTCTCTCAAGCAGGTAAGGCCAATGGGCTTCGGGCTCCTCGCTCTCCACACGGCCCTGCAAACAAGGGCCACGCTGGCAATGTTTGTTCTTCCCGAGCACGTTCCCACACACGTGCTGCTGATGGTCCTGCATGGACAGCCCCTCCCGTGGGCCCGGAATCCACTGTTTACTCCGTTTATCCACCGCTGATTGAGCAACTCCGAGGAGCCCGGGGATGGGGTGGTGAACACACGCCCAGCTCCCTCCGACCTCCCGGTTCCCCTCACCTCAGGGACCTCAGGGAGCAAGGCAGCCGCCTGAGTGGTGGTCTCTGGGGATCTGTCGTTGGGGCGCCCTCACCTGGCTCAGAGGCCTCAGGGTAAGACGCTTCCCTCTGCCAGGTCTCGGAGCAGGGGGTCTAGGCAGGGAGCGGTCTGCAGCCCAAGGCTGCCTTGCTCTGAGAAAGACAAGGAGCACCAAACCTCAGAGAAATGGAGAGAAGCAGCAGGGTAGGAGTGTGTGTGTGTGGGGGGGGGGGGGGCCCCTCCCCGGAACCAGGGACAGAATCCTGGGGCTGGGCGGAGAGGAACTTGGGCTGGGGTGAGTCAGGGAGGGGCTGTGGGAAGCAGCTGGGTTGGCCCCTTTCCCAGTGGGGAGATGGGGCCAAACTTGTTTCCAGCCTCGGGAGCAGGGGCCGGGCCGGGCCGGGCCGGGGCGGGGGGGGGCGGGGGGGGCACTCCAGGCCTCGCCTTCCTTCCGCCTGCCCCACCGGCAGGATGGAGTGCTGCCAGGGAGAGACAGGCAGAGCCTCCCGAGCGGCCAGGGCTGGTGGGGAGGGGACCCAGAGCAGCGCCTGCCAGGGCCATGCCAGCAGGGCCTGGCACAGGGGCTGGGTGGCGGCCCCCAGACCTGGTCGGGGTGAACTCGCGCCGGGATGGGGGCTCTCTGGGTCAGATCACAAAACTGTCTGCCAGTGCATGTGACTTAGAAACAAAAAGCCGTTCATGCAGCAATGACCAAATGCTCGGAGTGCCTTGGTCAGTGATGTCTTTAATGACAAAAGGCTGCATAACCACTGGCAACAAGTCTGGGACTTACCTCGCGGATTTATCTAGGGCGCCCGAGGGGGAAGGGAATTCCGAGCCCTGCCGGTTGGGAAGTCCCCGGAGGGTGACCTGCTCCATGTGCACAGGGCGGAGGACCCAGCTCCTACCCTCCCTGTCTCGGGGTCACTGCCATGGGCCCGGTGACACAACGGGTGCTCTGGCTGGCTACATCACCTCAGAGTCAGACAGGCTGTGCCATCGATGGCACCTGGACTGCCAGGCAGGCTGGCGTCACCATGGAGGCCCAGCAGGGCTGAAGGCCCTTGCACATCCGGGAACTCACTTCTGAATGCCACTGGGGGGACCTGAGCGCCAGGCCCAGCTCTTCCGGCCCTCCCCTCACAGTGTCCGCAGACTGCACCCCAGGCCCCTGCAGGTTTCCTAGGAAAGAAAACCCTCCCCTCACACTGGGATGGTACAGTCTTCAACCTGATGATGCTTCCAAACAGGGTGGCCTTCTGCCTGGATTACTCCAGACCTGTGCTCTGAACTGGGGGGTTGGAGATGGGGATGCGGGGGGGGTGTCAGGAGTCTCAGGCAGGATGGTGCAAAGGTCATTTCCAACATTTCAAAAAAGTCGAAGAAATCACACGTTCACATCTACCTGGCCCAGGCAAGTTAAAACCCTGCCATCGCCCTGAACAATTAAATGCTGTGCTGGCCGAAGCCGGTTTGGCTCAGTGGTAGAGCGTCGGTCTGCGGACTGAAAGGTCCCGGGTTCGATTCCGGTCAAGGGCATGTATATTGGTTGCAGGCACATCCCCGGTATGGGGTGTGCAGGAGGCAGCTGGTCGATGTTTCTCTCTCATCGACGTTTCTAGCTCTCTATCCCTCTCCCTGTAAAAAAAATCAATGAAATATATTTTTTTAAAAAAAAATGCTGTGCTGTTTTGTAGCAGACATGGCAGAATCCAATTAGGAAACAGGAAGACCCATGATCATGTCAGGAGAAAGCCCCCAACCTCTCCTGCTCTTTGGCAGGTGCTGGAGAGTCGTGGCCGTCACTAGGACAGCTGCGTCTGGAGGGGACGCACGCCATCACGAACGACGGACCGCCATGTGCTTGGTGTCGTGTCGCTGTGCTCACCGGCTCCCAGTTGTTCCCACTTCTAAACCCCCTTGTACACGTGCCTTTGCCTTTAGTGGCTCTGGACTAGGTCTGCTCCCCCAGAAAATGAACCAGTCAAGATCTTCCCTGCAGTCCACCTCGAGGAATGCTGTGGGTCAAAGGAGAACAGACTCCGTCCCTCTTCTGCATGAGGAATTGATCCTGAGTTGCTACATAATTAAAGCAAGTTTAGAAAGAAAACAACAGATGAACAGAGCGGTCAAGGGTGTGTCACCCCCTTCTCCCAAGAGCTAGGTCTCCCACAAGCCTGGCTCCTGAGGCTCTTCCCCTTCGGAGGGCACGGCATGCCAGGCACAGAAGTGCCAGCCCAGAGAGAGGATCAGGCATGGCATCCCTGTGGTGGGTTCGGTCACCAGTCCTCCATGGTTTCTACAAGTCATGTAGAAACGGATTCGGCTTGCTAATTGAGTTTTCCTCTGAATAAGCCATCTTAACTCGAACACCAATGATCCTTGGCTACCTCCCGCGTGTTTCTTCCTTCCTGATTTTAGTGTATGTTGCCTTTTTGCCATTTCAGATTCTCCCCTTCTTCCCAAATTTGGCTCAAACTTTGTTTTGGAGAAACTCTACCTTTGCCCTGTCTCTTGTGGATCTCTTACCCTGCATTCCCATTCAAACTCGGTGCAGGCCCGGCCGCTGTGGTAGACCTACGAACCAGGGGTTGCGGTTCCATTCCAGGTCGGGGCACATGCCCAGGTTTAGGGCTCAATCCCCGGGAAAGGGTGTGCAGGAGGCAGCCAATCAATGGTTCTCACCCATCATTGGTGTTTTTCTCTGTCCTTCTCCCTTCCTCTCTGAAATCAATTAAAAAATGTTTTAAAAAATTCAATGAGTGAACATTGTGTGGCTTATTCTCAAGGACGTTGCCATTTCACCTTTAACCAGATCCTATTTTGGCCCCAGAGAAAATAGTTGGGCTACACGAAACTGGCTTACTTACCTAGTGATGCAGAAAACTCGGCCCCGTTACTCTTGCCCCTCAACCCTGCGTCCTTCTCTCACCAAGAGCACCATGCAAGGCCCCAGACATCAGAAACCTCGCCCAGCGGTGAGGACAAGCCATCATGCCCGTGGGACCCGAGGGACACTGCCTTCGAGACTCATAAAAGCAATGACGCCTGACCCCGGAGGAAAGGGCGCCTTTCCTGTTTCGATGCCCTGAGCCACTTCCGCAGGGACAGTCCTCGCTTACACCCTCCTTCTGAGGGCAAAGGTCGGCTCTGCTTTCTTCTGCCACAAACTTGATTCTGATCAGTAAATCCCCACGTTCTGTATAGAAACAGCAGTTTGGGGATAATGATGATTTTCTACTGATGAGTAACTCTATGATTTTTTTTTTAATGTAACTTTTATTTATTATTATTTTTAAATATATTTTATTGATTCTTTACAGAGAGGGAGAGTTAGAACTATCGATGAGAATCATCAGCTGCCTCTTGCACACCTCCTACTGGAGATGTGCCTGCCCTTGACCGGAATTGAACCCGGGACCCTTCAGTCCGCAGGCCGACGCTCTATCCACTGAGCCAAACCGGTTTTGGCAGCTCTATGATTTTTGAAAGATAATCCTCTGGCACATGAAGTAATTGCAATATACTGTCACCACTAACATGTCCTGCAAATTCTTGTTTGGACAGTTTTTACGTGAAATTGAGTTAAACGTTATTTTTTTTTAAAATACCTTTTCAGAAACAGTATTAAGAGTAATTATGTTGAGACTTCTCATAGGCTCCACATTGCATCCTTCAGAGGTGCGGCCTGCTATGACCCACTCCTCTGTGCTCCGCGTGGAGGACAGAAGCAATGCCTGTGCGTTTCAAACCGTTTCCTGATCATCGCTCAGCGTCTCTCACGCTTACCCGTTACACTACTTTCACGTAAGAAAACTCGCACAACTGGATCCATGCAGCCTTTATTCCTTTGACAAACACAGGAAAATCTGCAACCATCTATCAAAACAACCACCTCTCTTACCAAGAATTTGAAAGGCATTTTAAAGAGATGCATTCAGTCTGATGCACGTACAGAGCAGTGTCTGCAGGAGGAAAAGCCGGACTGTGAACACGTGAGAGTAAAGGACCCACTGAACCCGCATCCCAGCCCCGCCGATCACACAGGAAGCAGAGCAGGCCTGGGTTTGCTCCTCCAGACAGCCGAGTTTGAAGCTGCCCTGTTACAATTATTTACTTTAAAAGGAAAACTGCTTTCTGGCAAATCCTCGCTGCAGACGGCAGGGCGAACACCACACTCCAGGGCCCTGGGGGATCCAGCTACTTCCTCGGGGCGACACTGCAGCTGCCTGAGGCCCTGGGAAAGCTCTGCCTTCAAGGAAGGGGCTCGATTTAGCTCCAGGCTGGTTTTTAATACACCGATCTGTGGTGCTTCCCGGCGGAGGGGAGGATGGATGGATTCAGATGACGGGACCCGAGCACGTTGGCAGCCTTGTTGGTACGGTTTCAACGAGGGCTGGGAAAGCTGAAACAGTCGCTCCTCTTCTGTGTTTTGGGGACTTTAAACACTGGAGAAATCACAAGATCAGTTCTGGGCTCACACTTATGATGGTGACACTGTTTCATCCAGGGCAAAACCAAATGTCCAGTTTTCAAGTCTCTTTCCAAACTCTAACGTTCAGGACACTTGTGGAGGTGAGGAGAATGGCTTACAGACTATCCAAAAGCAAGTTTGGAGAAAAACAAGAACTTTACTGAAAGGATGCATTTCTGGGAAAATCAAGTCACCTTTGTAACATCAATATTATATAAGAGCTCAAATAACATCAACTGTGAAAGGCGTTAATGACCAGTACCTGATATTTTAGAGACATTAAGATGGCATAGGCTGAAACCGGTTTGGCTCAGTGGTAGAGCGTCAGTCTGTGGACTGAAAGGTCCCAGGTTCGATTCCGGTCAGGGGCATGTATGTTGGTTGCGGGCACATCTCCAGTAGGGGGTGTGCAAGAGGCAGCTGGTCGATGTTTCTCTCTCATTGACGTTTCTAGCTATCTCTCTCCCTTCCTCTCTGTGAAAAATCAATAAAATATATATATATTGTTTTAATTAAAAAAAAAAAAAAGATGGCATATACCAGAAAACAAGAGACTACAGCTGCCTTCTGAGGATAGATCTTTTTTTTTAATTTTTTTTTATTGGTTTCAGAGAGAGAATCATTGATTGGCTGCCTCTTGCACAGCACCTACTGAGGATCGAACCTGCAACACGGGATTGAACTGAACTGTGACCTCCTGTTCACAGGTAGACGCTCAACCCCCTGAAGACAGATCTTACTCATTGTTGCATCTTTAGACTCCAGCACCATGGAAGAGGTTGAACAAATCTTTTCATAGCAGTATCTGAACTTTTCCTCCCAGGGCTAGCTCACAAACGGGGACTATGTGAGGCTGGGCGCTGGGCACAGGGCCAGGGGCTTCCTCGAGACGCCTGGCCCTGGAGGTAGCTTGACATCTGTCTCACATTCTATAGATTGTGAACAAGACGACTATTGCTTCCATAGTGAAATCAGTAATTTGCTCACTTATGAAAGTTTTTAGGAGCTCAGAAAGCTTCTATTTTTTTTTCTGATCAAGAAATTTAGTCATTTATACGGAGAGCTGAGACACTAACCTACCAAGAACCAAAAACAGGAAAGTGAGCCCTTCCTCTTGGAAAAAACTAAAAATCTTCCAAATGTGGTCGGTACTTCCATAGGTCGGTACTTCTGTAGCACCATGCTATATTACAAAACCTTCATTCTGCCGGCCAGCCAGACCCAGACGGTAGCGGCCACTTTTTCCTACCGTTCTCCTCCCTCTTATGGAGTGGGCTGGCTCGGCTGGCCATGCTTTCTGGTTTGTGTGGCCCGGCCCCAGTGGACTTGCTACTGTTCTCTTCAGTGACAACTGATATTTCCCAGTGGAAGACTAGCATTTTGATATTTCAGAAATGACTGAATTGATTCTAAAAAGATTTGAAAACAAAGTTCTGCCTCTGAGATTGGTGATTTAAAGAATACAGTGTGCTTTCTCTGTGGTGGGATGTGGTTCCATCTTGTAGAAAGTGACAGATTTAGTGCCATCTTTCTACACGGGACAGTAACACACAGGGTGGATCTAAACACACGCACACGCACACGCACCCCCCCCCCCCTCTTCTGAGAGAACCCTCGCACAGATAAACTTCTCCATATGGGGCTCCTTCGAGGCAGTTTCGAATCAGACTGGGGACTGTGCTGTAGCGGCTGAATGCCGTGTCTTTCTGGAGTACCCACGACACTGCCACATGTCTGAGGAGAAAAAGAGAATCTTGGGAAAAAGGGGCTAAACAAACAAAAATGGATGCCGGAGCTCCTGCTACGCTCAGCCTGCTTTCTTTGCACAGCTGCTTCCCCGCAGTTCTCAGCTGCCCAGTCTGAGCCAGTTTTCACTTGCACTCAGGTTAGGACCAGCACGCTGCTCCTTGAGGCAGTTTCTAAGAGATATTCCATGACGGGAAGCAAACACCCTAACCTCCGAGGGGAACCAGCCCCAGACCCGGCTGTACGACAGGCTGAGAGCGCGCGGCAGGACGAGGAAATGCAGGCCTTTCTCCCGCCCGATGGGAACTGATTACTAATGGCGGGGACAGAAGGTTGTGCCCTGGCACAGCTTCAGTGAGAGGGGCCTGTGCCCACAGGTGATGGCTGTTTATGTGCATGTCCAGCTGAACGGCCTGGCCTGGCCACACCGCCCAGTTCATACGAAGGTACCCTGAGCTGCAAGGCAAGGCAGAAGGGAAACCACCAAGCGCCACTGACAGGTTCCAGAGGAGTAACGTGGATCTTCGCATCTGCCCGCGGGACACGAGCTCCCCTGGTGCCAATGGCTGTTGGAGGCCCCTTTGTTCTGTTGGCACTGGGCTCTCCGCCTGACCCGCTGGCTCACCAAGGGCGATACTGGCTTTCTCCCAACTCCTGCTTGGCACAGACACACCTGATCCCTGACTTTACAAACCACCAGCTCCTGGCTATTGGTCTGAACTCTGACCTACTGTCAGAGACACTCAGTTGTACTAAAAAAAAAAAAAAAAAAGAAAACCAGGACAGAAAGTGCTTCACCAGCCATTTACTCTTCTTTAATGCTACGGTCTTTGGGCGCACATTGTATCTGCTACTGAGGAAACTATGACAGCGAGGCTGAGAGCACTGATCCATAACACGTTCTGTGCTCCACACAGAGGAAAAGCCTAGATAACGGGATGGTCTGCTTCCACCACAGAGCTGTCTTATGAAAGAACGTGTATGGGGGGAGTGGAGGGAGAGATGGGGAACAAAGAAGGCATCGAGGGACAAGCAAACCTACAAGTCTGTCTAAAAATTAGGGATTTGAGGCAAAACCAGAATTACCTAAGGGTGTCAGAGAATCATTGTTATAGTTCCGTTATTTCCAGAAATTACTGAACTTGGAACCCGAGGTTAACACTTTTAAGATAAAGCAACCTCACATAAATTCATACTGGCCTTGGGAGGAAATGGCAACCATCGATGGTAATGAGTGTCAGTGCGTGAGAACAAAAACCGTTCAAATCAACGCATACATCTGACTTGACTCCAGGTGAAAAAAGAGTCTTATTTAAAACTGTTAAGTTTGTAGCAAAAGAAATTTGAGAGTGAAAGTTTGAACCCCTTTTCGCCTTCCCATTTTGCTGCTGGTACTGCCTTCCTCATAGTACCTCCTGAAAAGGTTTAGAGTTCAACCCAGACTGATTAGGCTTACACGCGTTCCCGATGATGAGTCCTGTTTGGTTTAACCACTCCATCTAGCATCGTGATCATGGCGGTCCTGAGAGTCTGCAGTGCTGGTCAGTCCGCCTCTGAAACTGCTGGTGGGAGGGAGCCAGCAGCTTTTTGGCCCATCACTTTTCTTTGTTCTTGTCCCTAAAAGCTGGTAGTTTGTTCCAAGGGACTCCGTCCACCACCAACCACCACCACCACCACGACGGATGTTCAGAACCGTTTTCTGTAGACACCTCCTTCCGATGGCCAATAGTGCAGGTGTTCAGGAAGACGTGGAAGGAAGCTGCAAAAAGTCCAGCTGGGAACTGTGACTTTGTTAGATGTAGACACAGGAAAATCACCGTTGTCCTTCCCAGAGTTTATTATAGTTAGAGGAGAAAAATCCATGGAAGTCTCATCACAAATCTGCTAAATATAAAATTGATGGAATGCTAACTGGTCCATAAAGGGCTGCACAAGATAATCTGTGGCAAAGTAGAAAACAAGCCCGAAGGTGATCGAGATCGGAAGAGCTGGCAATGCTTTCTTGAAAATGGCGAGGAGTAATAATGTAAGGCACAAACCCTGCGGGGGAGAGGGGCCAAGACACAAACCCAGACATCATTATGAAAGTATTTTGTGCAAAACAACTCAGTCACAAGTCTCCCATTTAATTTAGTTAATTAAAGACAATCCTCTGAGGTTAAATTTTAGAACAAAAGTTCCCATTAAACCCGGAACCAACTTTTATTTTCCTCTGCAACACAGAATTCATGATGCACACATTCTTGATTCTTCATCCCCTAATTCTAGGCAAGGAACAGAACCTGAAGCCCTAACCGGTTTGGGTCAGTGGATAGAGCGTCGGCCTGCAGACTGAAGGGTCCCAGGTTTGATTCCAGTCAAGGGCATGCACCTTGCTTGCGGGCACATCCCCAGTAGGAAGTGTGCAGAAGGCAACTGAATTGATGTTTCTCTCTCATGGATGTTTCTAACTCTCTATCCCTCTTCTTTCCTCTCTGTAAAAAAATCAATAAAATGTATATTTAAAAAAAGAATTAGAACCTGAAAATAAGTAAAACTATTCTTGGAAAAAATTTAATGCCAAAAATTTTATCTAAAATATTGAGTTGGCTACTCTCAGTTAAGTTTGGCTGCCTAAAATCCCAGAAATGAAAAGTATTTTTTATGCTGTGGGTTGGAGGGAGGCAAAGATTTACACAGAATATGCTGATAAAAGTTTATGAAAGTGCCCCAGCCAGGTGCTTTGATTGGTTGTGGGTTCGATTCCCTGTCAGGGCGCATACCTAGGTTGCAGATTTGATCCCTGGTCCCGGTCCACGGGGAAGGCAACTAACCAATGACCCTCTTTCTCTCCCCCACCCCCTTGTCTCTCTAAAATCAGAATCAGGAAACATATCCTTGGGTGAGGATTTTTTTCTCAAGTTTATGAAAATTATATTGCTGCTCTCTTAGAAATAGAACAGCCCTATAATATAGTCCATTTTTACTCTATTTATTGAGACACTAACTATAAATTCTGGAGGCTAAGCATCATTTCAGGTTTATCCAGAATAAATACTTTTCTTCTTAAAAGCTGCAACACATCCAGAAAATTGATATCAAAAGAGAAATAAAATACAAGAAAATTCTAACTGGGTAGATTAGCACTATAAATCACAAAATAAATGCAATATAAAGGCTGTCATGTAACTTCACTCACATATGAAACAAAGAGCATCTTTAATAAAAAAAAAGGGGGGGGGCAGTAATAAATATCTTCTGAGTTATTTATTTAAATCATAGTTCTGGAAGCTTTAGGATTAATGGTGTGGCTCTATGGGTAAGACCTATAGGAGATCATGCACTGTGTTACCTTTTCTGGCCTCATATCTGCTGCCCAAAGGAACTCTGTACCCTGCAGGTTGTGGCATTAAATGCAAAAATCACCACCAAACGCAGGCACTGAGTGAGGATCTACTCACCCCTTTAAAGACACAGCTAATTTCCAACATATCTATGCTGCCTGAAGCAATGGTTCCTAATCAGAAGTACTTACAGCATTTCCTGGGGAACTTTAAAAATAAGATACACAATTGAAACAAATTAAATAAGAGTATCTCAGGATGGGGATACACAGTTTTAAAAGGTCTTGGGTGATTTTAATGTGTGGCCCCCTGGAGAACTATTCAGGTGAGGCCTAATTGTTTTTAAAAAGCTCCCAGGGGATTGGAACACTCAGCCCAGCGGGGGTTAAATGGGGCTGCCAGAACAGAGCCGAGGAGGTGTTCTGGCAT
Source organism: Pipistrellus kuhlii (assembly GCF_014108245.1). NCBI lineage: Eukaryota > Metazoa > Chordata > Mammalia > Chiroptera > Vespertilionidae > Pipistrellus > Pipistrellus kuhlii. The sequence continues at coordinate 13,045,194 of NW_023425404.1, forward strand.
GTTTTTATTAGTATGTACTTACAATTAATATGGCTACGAAACAGGCTATGGTCGTGTTCCAGTCTCCACTGGCTGTGGCGGAAGCTTTTCCGACCAGAACACTGTAGAAAATGAAATCTCCTAATCCGAGCTTTACTCCCCCTGAAAAGGAAAGATTACAAATATAAACAGTTTGTCACTCTCGGCTATGATTTCACAATTCAAAAATGTCCCTGCTCTACTCCACCCTGAATGAGAAGTCAGTAAATGGTATCACACAAAATTAGGCTTGAGCTAGCTTTTCTTCCTTTTCTTTTTCTTTTTCTTTCTTTCTTTTTTTTTTTTTTTACAATAGGAGCTTCAGATTTTATGTGGCTGACTCCGGGATCTTAACCAGATACTGCTGTTAAGTATCAAAAATAATAACAACAAGTTATTATTGGTCATCTCTTGAACGCCTGGTTTATACATGGCATTTGTTCTAATAAATCCTCACGAAGACCCCTATGAGATAAGTGTCATCCCCCCTTTTAAAAACAGCTTTCCTGAGGTACCATTCATTTCATAAAATTCATCTATTTGTGTAAGTGTAGAATTCAATCATTATAGAAAACTTAGAACTGTTTAACCATTTTCACAATTCCCATTTCCAACACCCTGATAAAGTACCTGTGCCCATTCAAAGAATCCCCACTCCAACCTGCTCTCTCTATAAATCTGCCTTTTCTAGACAGCTCATAGAAACGGACTCAGACATTATGAAGTCTTTTGTGACTGGCTTCTTTCACTTAACGTTTCTGAGGTTTATCCATGCTACTTCATGTCTGTAGCTTGTTCCTTTTCACTGATGAATACTTCCCCACTGTATGAATATACTACCTCTAAGCTTGTTTACCCACTTACCAGGTGACGGGCACGTGGACTGTTTTCAGTTTCGGACTATTATGAATAATGCTGCCACAAACATTATATAATAAAAATATATTGAAATGTGGTCCTTTGTACCAGTTTCTTTCACTTAGCATAATGTTTTTTGTTTGTTTTTAAATATATCTTATTGATTTTTTTTAATAGAGGGGAAGGGAGAGGGATAGAGAGTTAGAAACATTGATGAGAGAGAAACATCAATCAGCTGCCTCCTGCACACTCCCTACTGGGGATGTGCCCGCAACCAAGGTACATGCCCTTGAACGAATCGAACCTGGGACCTTTCACTCCACAGGCCAACGCTCTATCCACTGAGCCAAATTGGTTAGGGTAAAGGACCACATTTTTATTAAATATCCAGAACAGGAAAACATATGAAGATAGTACACACTGGTTGGTGTTGAGAGGTGTGGAGGCTAATGAATGGATAAAGGTTTCTTTCTGAGGTGATGAATATGTTCTAGAATTCACTTATGGTGATGATTGCCTAACTCTGAATACAATAAAAATCAATGCACTGCATACTTTATATGGGGGGATGGAGAGGTGGGCACCTAACAAGTGTGGGTTTCTTTCTGGGATAATGAAAACATTCTAAAATTAATTGTGATGAAGCTAGAACACTTCTGTGAATATTCTAAAGCCACAACTTTAAATGCATGAACTGTTATAGTAAGTGAATTATATCTCAATATAGCTTTAAAAAAAAATGTATTGAATCAAGCTTAAAATTACGGTCTCACATTTTTTTCATTTAAAAAAAAGGATATATATGTAATACTTTAAATTTAAAAAAAATAATAATTTAAACATTTTAAAAATAAAAAATAAAGTCTTGTGTAAATAACAGCAATACAGGCAGTCCTCGGGTTATGTCAGAGATCCATTCCTACAGCGCCACGTAACGCGATTGTCGCCGTAAGTAGAAACCCACCTACATAAGCACCTACGTCACTCACATGGAGCACATACACAGCGGAAATGAAGTCAAACAATAAAAAAAAATTAAAAGAAAGATAATTCTTGACTTTTACTTGTGGTAAATAAATAATAAAAAACATAAAGCCATATGTACATCCATCGAAATGACGGAATTTTTTAAAAATAAATAAATGGGAGATGGTGACGTAACCACCAAACAACGTAAGTTGAGTCTGACATAACCGAGGACTGCCTATACTGTGATAAATGCTATTGTACTACTTCACATAATTCATTTTAGTGAAGGGATAAATACAGGTATATTTTATTAGCAAAATTAAAACAGAGAAAGAAGCCAGCTGGCGTGGCTCAGGGATTGAGCATCAACCTATGAACTAGGTAGGAAGTCACAGTTCGATTCTTGGTCAGAGCACATGTCCGGGTTACAGGCTCAATCCCTAGCATGCACGTACAGGAGGCAGCCGATCAATGGTTCTTTCACATCATTCATGTTTCTATCTCTTTCTCCCTCTCCCTCTCTGAAATCAGTAATAAAAATATATTTAAAATAGAGGGGGGGGGGACGACAAAGAAGTAACCATCAATTTTTTTTCTTTAGCACTTACCAAAAGGACACATTTTATTGACCTATAATCAGAAGAAACTGAATCAGTATATAAAACCTAAGAAAAATCAGTTGCTGGGAATTTGTTTTCTTTAAACAGCTCACTTTTATTTATTCAATCAAAATATGCCATGGCTAAACAACTAAAATTATAGCCCTGAAAACTGCTTAAGTTAGACATAATGAATTAATTGTATGCTATTGCCAAGTATGCTAAAATTGGCTGCTAGCATTTTTCTACTATTTGCTTATAATGGTTAACAGAAGTCTGCCTTCTGTTGTTTTTTGTTTTGTTTTTGCCAACTCTGAAAAATAATTTTAAGTAATTATGGTATTCTTTTAATATTAAAAGGGGCATCTGATGGTCTACCAAACACAAGACATAGTAAAGACAATAAATGATGTGACTGCTCACTTTAATTATAAGGTTTCTCTATATGACCTCCAGCAGCATATGTGTCTAGCTTATGTATAATAGCATAATAATGACTATTTCCTATTATCTCTTAAATAAATATAAACATATTAAAAACTGCCTTTTATACTACTAAAATCTCTTCCTCCACTTAAAAAAAAAATAGCAAAATCCCTCTCTCTCCTTCCTTGAGGTAAATACAATAGGAAAAGAACCTCCATGAGTCAACTCCCCACTCCTGGAAACACCAGGCTCCTTTCCCTGCTCTGGTCAATTGTAAGATTAACAGTATTACACCGAGGATGAGCCTGCTGGGCGCATGATGTTTGAAGGAAGAATATTTTTGAAATTCACTAGAACAGTGTTTCCCAAAGTGTGGTACGCATACCCCCAGGGGTACGGGAAGAGTTTGGTGGGAGTACGCGTTGCACCGGAGTTTGGTGGGGATATGCACTGCACCATGCTTAGCTGCACCTAATTCTACGTTCTCATGAGTACGAGGGGAACTCAGTGTTACGAAAATTATATGTCAAAAGTTTGGGAAACACTGCACTAGAAGATCAACTGCCTTCACACTGAATAAAAATGTTTTACATTTCTAATTAAAGGCTCTACTTAGTTTTCTGATTAAATGTTGACTTTATTTATTTTTTTAATATATTTTATTGATTTTTTTACAGAGAGGAAGGGAGAGGGATAGAAAGTTAGAAACATTGATCAGCTGCCTCCTGTACACCCCCTACTGGGGATGTGCCCGCAACCAAGGTACATGCCCTTGATTGGAATCAAATCCGGGATCCTTCAGTCCCCAGGCCGATGTTCTATCCACTGAGCCAAACCAGTTAGGGCTAAATGCTGATTTTTTTTATTTTTATTTATTTTTCACAGAGAGGAAGAGAGAGGGATAGAGAGTTAGAAACATCGATGACAGAGAATCATCGATCAGCTGCCTCTTGCACACCCCCTACTGGGGATGTGCCCGCAACCAAGGTACATGCCCTTGCCCGGAATCGAACCCGGGACCTTTCAGTCCGCAGGCCGACGCTCTATCCACTGAGCCAAACTGGTCTCGGCTAAATGCTGATTTTTAAAAGGTTGTCCTGGAAGACATATGTGTCTTTTTAGAAATAATTTCCAGTATAAACGGAGACCGTTATAAGTAACCATAAGTCTGGTTTAAAACACTAATGTAATCAGAGTGGTTGTGTGGTAGTGGATGCTAAGATGATGAAATATTAGTTTATATTGGTCCCAAAGAAAATATTAATCTGAAGTTAGGAGGAACTTGCTGACATAGGGAATAACAATGTAAAAGATGGAAACATTCAAACCACTGGTCTCTGTACAACAAAAAGTAAAAAATATTAATAAAATATTTGTACACAAGAATACTGCAGCCATGAAATCTTACTGAAAAAATAAATAAATCTTTGACCTTATAAAACAAATACCAAAGATCAGACTATAAAAGGCCAATTTCAACAACCCGAGGGGCAGGATTTGACCCATTAACACACGATGCTATGAGAAAAGCCCCACTAGCCCAGCCACCATGGCTCAGTGGTTAGGCATCAACCTATGAACCAGGAAGTTGCAGTTTGATTTCAGGTCAGGGAACATGCCTGTGTTGTGAGCTCTATCCCCAATGGGGGGGCATGCAGGAGGCAACTGATCAATGATTCTCTCTGATCATTGATGTTTCTCTCTCTCCCTTCCTTTCTGAAATCAATAATATATATATATATACACACACACACACACATACACACACACACACACACACATATATATATATATACCTACACTAATAAAAGAGAAACATGCAAATTTACCACCACTTCACAACACCCACCAGCCAATCAGGAGTGCATATGCAAATTAACCTCATTACCCCCATGGAGACTGACAACAGGGAGGAGGCAGCTCCCAGCATGGCTTGGTTGGCCATTGCCGCGGTGTGGAGCAGGCAGGCCCCACAGAGAGCATAGAACCACAGGGAGTAGGCCTAAGCCATCAGTAGGACATCCCCTGAGGGCTCCCAGATTGGAGAGGGTGCAGGTCAGGCTGAGGAACATCCCCTCCCTCCACACGAATTTTGTGCACCAGGCCTCTAGTGTGTGTGTGTGTGTGTGTGTGTGTGTGTGTGTGTGTGTGTATAAAGAAAAGCAACATCTATTGTTATTTCCCACTAAAAGCTGTGCTGTTACTTAGAAGTAGACTAGTGCTCTGGGTTAATTTTATTTTGGGAGGGCTTGATGCTGCAGCACCTACAGGAATCCATGACTTTCAATTAGAGAAATGCACATACTTTCCTCTGGGTCCTCACTGGCTACGATGCTGCTGGAAATTTCCTGTACAGCACTTCGTGACTCAGCTGTAGAGTGATGAGGTCCCAGACGACTGTCCCTCTGGGCTTCCCACTCTTCATTGAAGCCACCATCATCACTCTCTGTCACAGGGTTCTGTGGCTCACTCACTGTGTCTTCAAGAAAAAGAAATCACAACTGTAATATTCAGAAAATGTTCTTAATACCTTTTAGAAAGTTACATGGAAACAGTAACTACTTGGTTGTCATAATTGGTTACCTGGCTCTTTAACCACAAAACATGGGCTATAGCAGGGCCTGTTGGTTGCTTACCCATTAACCATTTCTCCCCTTATTCCTGAGGGCAGTCCTGATGTGTTTGGATTTCTACCTCTCGCTCACATGACTCAAGTGTAAATCCTGATCGATCCAAGTCCATCATTCCTCTTCCCAATGAAAGCTCTGAGGCTATGGGTTTGGTACTAGTCAGTGTGTGATGAAGCAAAGCCTGCTACAAATTTGGGGGAAATTTTTCACTCTTTACTAACTGTCCCCCTACCCCTAGATGTTGTCTTATCTGGATATGATGCCTGGAACTGTATTTGTTATCTTGCAACCATGAGGAGCAGTGTGCTAAGGATGGCACAGCAGGAAAGAACCTGGGCCCTTGATAACACTGACGACCACAAAACTAACTAACCCTAAAACGTCTACACCTCGGGACTCTGGTCATGTGAGAGAACACATTTCTTCTTGTTTAAAGCAAACAAGTTGTTTTTTCTGATGTTTGCAGCTGAAAGCTTTCTAACCACTCCTTTCTGAAAACTCGGCTCTGCCTTTAGTGCCTAAGTTATACAGCAGGGAGGTGAAGGGTGGGGTGGGTAGGGAACACATTTTTTATGGGCTAGTCATTTTGTCATGACTGTCGGTCTGAAAATTGTGAGCATAACTTGAGAGTCTTGAGAACCTTCCACACAACAAAAATAATTATATTACGTGGCGTTGATAGTAATATTTTTTTTCTTTTTTCTTTGTTTATAAAAATGACACATGTTCCTAGCAGAGGTAGATTTACCATGAATAAATTAAGCCTGTTCACTTCAGGCCTCTCTCCCTTGCATACATTTTTTTCTGGGAGGGGTCCTCACAATTTTGTATTCTTTTTCTTAATCAGTTACCACAAAATGGGATCTTCCCTGGTTTGGAGTTTGTGAAGTTACAGAAGCATAAGGTTTACAAATAAAGATAAAAACAGCAGCCCCTGCTCTGTCCCTTCCCTCCTCCTATTCTCACTCCTATTTTCAAACTTCTCAGCTGTTTCCTTTGGTGTTAGCATTCACAGTTAATTATAAATAGCATGTTCATAGTGTGATATATTGATGTTTTCATTTCAGGTTAAAATGTAATCACTTCCTACAGGGAAATGAAGCATTGCTTTCATATTCAAGCCCACATGTAAATTGACCTCTCCCCATATTCTCAATACGTCATCATCTTATGTTAAGTTCAATTTTTATACTATCACAATGCAAAAAGTATTCACAACTAAAATACTTGGCTACAATCAGAATATACTCTAATTACATTTGCTTCTTCTGTATGACTTTTTGTTTTCTCTGGCAAACCGCCTAATTTTTTTCCTTAACTAATTTTCTATGTATTACAACTAATTCATCCTCAAACTCTTAGCAGAGTTCACAGTCAGGTAACCTCCCAGCTCTGTTCCGGCCTTTCCTTGTACAGACATCCCTCCTGGAGACCTATGCCCGTTTGCTCCCATCAGGTGTCTAGTTCCTCTAGTGTTTTCCCAGGGGTTATTTGGAACTAACTTCCATGGAGGAGTTTTGAGTTGTTGTAACACCTGGAAGTCACGATTAGCATTTATTGGTTGAAGGGCCAGGAATGTTAGACATCTGCAGCGGGATAAGCCCATGTGACTACCAAGAACTGTGTGTCTCCCCCCCCACCCAAAATACCAACAGCACTCCCCTGAGGAACTGCAGCTTATTCGGCTCCTTCTCACTTCAAACCCCCTGCCCAGGTCATTTCTTCTTTTGGAAAATACTTCCATTCTTCATTTGCTATCACTTCCTCAGGGAAGCCTTCCTTGACTTTCCAAAATAAATGAAATTCTTCTACTATAAACTTCCATAGCAACTTAGACTTCTCATTTATAGGACTTATCAACAACTGTATGAATGATCTGTTGAATGTTTGTGTCTCCTTAAATGGGCTACAAGTGCCACAGAACAGGGTATCTCGTTCAGTGCCCTATCCCCAGTACCTAGCAAAATATCAGGCACACAGTTTGGTGCTCAATCAACATTTATCGAAAGAATAAAATCTTGATATGCCAAATACACACTCATACTGACATATAAACATACATACTCATAAACAATCCATCTTTTAATTTGCTTTAGCTTAACACAGGTTAACATAATAACCAGACTTGTAGCAATTATTTCCAATACATTTCCCACTTCTCTACCAGGTCTACTGAGGGTGCATTGTCACCTTGTTCTATTGCTTTGCTCACTGCAGAATGAACCTGGAGTCTTTGGGACCCAAATAGGAATTCCCAGTTGAAAGTGTCCTCAGTTACCTAAAAGCTAAAGCAGCAGTTTTCGTGGCTCTATTTTTTTTTTTTAAATATATTTTATTGATTCTTTCAGAGAGGAAGAAAGAGGGATAGAGAGTTAAAAACATCGATGAGAGAGAATCATGGATCAGCTGCCTCCTGCACACCCTACTGAGGATGTGCCTGCAACCAAGGTACATGCCCTTGACCGGAATCAAACCCGGGACCCTTCAGTCCGCAGGCCGATGCTCTATCCACTGAGCCAAACCGGTTTCAGCTGTTTTCTTGGCTCTAAAAAACCTAACCCCTTCCTTACCTGACAAACAGCAACTCAGTTAAGGCCCTTTCCACTTCTCTCACCAACTTTTATCCTGCTTCTGTTTTTCAGTTTCCTCATAAGGCTAGCCCTTTCCTTTTCTTTAAAAAAAGTGTCCTTTCTTCTTGACTATTGTCATTGTTTTTGTTATTCAACTCTTTCTAATAACTCCTAACTTATGTTCTCCTTAATCTCCTCGGCAGTTTCCATACGTGGGCCTCTTCCTCTCCCCTCCTAGGCCATCATTTGCCTCCTCCAGAAAGTCATGTCCACCCAGAGTATTTTTTCTTCTCAGTATAATCATGATCACATCTCAAATAAAATTATTTTTAAGTTGGTCTGGCCATGACAAACAAGAGATTCTCATTCTCTACAGGTTTGGAGAGAAAGGCTACCTGTTCTTTTAAAATCAGCCTCCAGCCGAAACCGGTTTGGCTCAGTGGATAGAGCGTCGGCTTGCGGACTGAAAGGTCCCGGGTTCGATTCCGGGCAAGGGCATGTACCTTGGTTGCGGGCACATCCCCAGTAGGGGGTGTGCAAGAGGCAGCTGATCGATGTTTCTCTCTCATAGATGTTTCTAACTCTCTATCCCTCTCTCTTCCTCTCTGTAAAAAATCACTAAAATATATAAAAAATAATAAAATTAAATTTTAAAAAAACAAGTGTCATGAATAGCTTTAAAAAAATAAAATAAAAAATAATAAAATCAGCCTCCACCTGAAACTTTCACCCTGGCATTAATGGTACCCAATGGCAGGAATTCTTAACCGAGGGTGCCTTGGCTTTACTATTGGGTTTGGACAATCTGAACTCCTTAATATTTATCGGTATTTTTACCAGCTATTACCACAGCTTTCAGGAGATTCTCAAAGAAATCTATGACCAAAGAAAAAGGTTACAATCACAACCTTATAACTAATTGTTAGCCTGTAAGATGACAATGACCCGAAACCCCAGAAAATTACCAAATAAAATTTACCTACTTTGTTCACTAGAATTGGAGTTTTTGGATACCTTCCTTTGGGCTTCAGGGTCTCCTTTTGCCATATTCACCAACCACACCATGGTTGCTGTTAAGAAAGACAGAGTCCAGGTAAGCATTGGAAACGCAGAAGGGAAGTGCACGAATAGACAGCAGGCCATCAATTCCCACACAAATCACCAAGCTTCTTTCTCTTTTTCTTTCAATCTTTATTGTTGTAAGTATTACATAGTTCATCCTTTTTCCCCCATTAACCTCTTCCTACCATCTTCTTAAAAAACAGAACTAGATGTATTTTAAAAATACAAAAGGTTCTCTTTGATTCTGGCATATAAAAAATTCTGAAATTAAAACTGCAGCTGCTATTGTAAAAGTGCCGTAATCATTCACAGTCCCTGAAAAGTAACCAAAAGGAAAGCTCTTCAGGCCAGCAAGGTTCCACTGCAATAGTAGCTGGACTAGTTGAATTTCCTAAAATAGTGTGAATTCACAGATAAAAATTAGTTCTTGGAACTAAATTAGAGGACAAAATAGGGTTCACAAGAGGATCATATGCTTATTATAATTCTAAAAATGCATAGAGTTAGTTTCTTTCATATCATGTGCCATTTCTGGATTTTCAATAATGCTAGCCTATGTTACATATGGAAAATAAGAAAAAAATATATACGTAGATACATACATACGTATCTCTGTCACATTTTAGTGAAGAGATAATATCAATTCTTTAAAATGGTGCTTCTCATGTATTTCATGGAACTAAAAATGGTATAGACCCTACTGGAGGGGAATATGGTAACATCTAACAAAACTACATATACATTATCCCTTAGACCAAGGTATACCACTTTTTGGGAAGTCATCCTGAAAATACAACAACAATAATATAAAAATTCATATAAACATGTACCACACAGGGCTACACCAGGAACCAAATGCCTAACCTGATCATAGTAAGCAATTTTAAACAAGACACTTGGCGTCTATGTCTCTCTGGCTTTTTGTTATAAATTTTATCATTATACCCATGTTCCTAATACTCTTAGGCTTTTTGAGCAACTTATGAAAAAAAAAAACCACACACACAAAAAAGAGGCTGAAAATTCTATAATAGGCATATTTAATCATGACTTTGTTATTTTGAAGTTAAATAAGTTACATTATCCAATAACATTATCAAAGTCAACATAAGCTGGGCAGGCAATGCACTGTTCAACTAAATCCAAACCCAAATAAGACAAACAGAAGGCAACCATATGTTCCAGGCTTATGGATTTCGGTAGCCTTCTTAGAAACACAGCAGCAGGTGTTTGATTTTCTTTCTTTATGCAAAGGAGAAAATATTGCTACAAATTCTCTTAATATTTAATATTACTACAGAAATCAGGGGTCTATCGACTTTTCCAATAAAGGGCCAAACAGTAAACATTTCAGGCTTGTGGGTCACATCTGGCTTTTATCACATATTTTTCTTTATTCTTCAGCTCAAGAACCTTTTATGGTTCTCCAATGATCATGAAAAGCATGGAGAGTTAACCCAGTCACTCAAATCTATAGTTGATCTTGATGTAATCTGCTTCTCTAAACTCTCCCTAGTATTTTCCCCATTGTGTACTTCATGTTCTAGTCAAAGTAAACACTTTAAATTTGATGAAGAGGCTCCACACTTATATCTCCAAGCCATTCTTTGTGACAAGCCCAGTTATGGAACTGATTTCCCTCTGTGCTTGCTGCAATCCTACCGTATCCTTAACAGATTCAATCCAAATGCTGTCTCTTCCAGGAAGCCTTCCCTGTGTCCCCAGCCAGACTTCCTCCCTTTTGAACTCTCTCCACTTCTCACTCTGATCACATTCTTCATTAGATGCTGCTTATTTGTATATTTTCTTATCTGATCCCTAAATTGTAAGCAAATGAGCTCTAAAGGAAGGCAAAGTATCTTAATCATCTTTTTGTCCCCTACAATGCTCTGTGGGAAAAGATGGTCAATGCCCAATAAATATTTACTGAATTATTAGGAAAAGGGTGACTCTAAAACAAAAAAGGCAAACACATTCTGAAGGAACAGTACAATTCTTTCATAAACTCTGCAAGATATGTCTATAACCAGTACTCAGTAACACTTGACTAGTAAAATTTTAAGTGAGAATACTGGCTCCCCAATTTCTAAATATTTCTTCTATCTTGCCCTGGCCAGTATGGCTCAATTGGTTGAGCATTGTCCCATACACCAAAAGGTCTCAGTTCAATTCCCAGATTGTGGACTTGTTCCCTGGTTGGAATGAGTGCAGGAGGCAGCCAATCAATGTTTCTCTCTCTCTCTTTCTCTCTAATATCAATAAAAAACTTTATTTCTTCTCTCTCTACCATGTCAGGTGGAAGATAATAATTTGCAAGGAAACAGAGATCTGCATTTAAGATGAGATAAAAAGTACCAAGATAGCCGAGACCCGTTTAGCTCATTGGATAGAGCGTCAGCCTGCGGACTGAAAGGTCCCAGGTTCAATTCTGGTCAAGGGCATGTACCTTGGTTGCGGGCACATCCCCAGTGGGGGGGGTGCAAGAGGCAGCTGATCAATGATTCTCTCTCATCGATGTTTCTAACTCTCTATCCCTCTCTCTTCCTCTCTGTAAAAAAAATCAATAAAATATACATTAAAAAAAAAAAGTACTATGATAATGACCTTGTCATGTGTGTTTCAGTTCCTATAAACTCTAAGCTGCTTACTAATTTAATACCATTCCAAATACTTACAGGAGTAAATGAGAGCCGGAAAGAGAGTTTCATTTCTTTCCTGAGCTGTTTCAACCAGCATACGAAGTGGGCCTTTTGGACACAAAACAGCCACTAAATCTAGAAAGCAAAATAGAAAAGACATCTGAAAAAATGTATTGGCTAAACTTGTAAGTAGGTGTGTTAGAGAAAAATTAGCCAATAGAAAATATTTAAAAAATTTTTAAATAAAAAGATGTGAAATGGCCCTGGCTAGTGTGACTCAGTTGGTTGGGTTGTCTTCCCGTGCACTGAAAGGTTGCTGGTGAAATTCCCAGTCAGGGCACACTTTGGGGTCACTGCCTCAATCCCCATCAGGGAACATGCAGGAGGTAGCCGATCAATGTTAGCCTATGACATTGATGCTTTTCGCTCGCTCTAAAATTAATAAACTATTTTTTAAAGATGTTGAATGAATATGAAATAAATAGCAGGTAAACTGGTATGGGGCAACCTAAACAAAACCCTATAAATCTGTGCAAATTTTGCTTTGGTTTTGATGCTATTTGGTTAGTTTACAATGTATCTTTATTGGGTTCTAAGAATAACTCTTCCCAGTTTGAAGAAAAGAGGCAGAGATAATTGCAAGACAGAACTATTTTAGAGCAATTGTCAATGTCCAATAAGCAGAAAATAGGGACAAGCCATTTGCAAACAAACCATATCTATGAGCCACAGATAGGAACTTTATTCTAAAAAGAATTTAATAGAGGGTATTTGATTGAACTTTTCAAAATATGAAGAGCAGACAAGGGATTCATCTTCTCTTCTTTTAAATAAGAGGGCAGTAAATTTAAACAAAATAAAATAATAAACTTTTCTATGAGAGAGTTTAGCATTTCTTTAGTTTTCTTGTCAAAAGCACTTCATAAGTATTTAGGTCTTAGAGTATATCTGTTTTCACAAAAACAGCAACTAAGAGAGGAAGTAAAATGCCTAAATTATGCTTTTTTGTTGTTGTTCTAAATCATTCTTGATTCTACCACCATCTCTTTCCAATAACTGCAGCTGTTCTTATATTTTCTATCATGAAAATTCAGAATATGGAAAATAATTTCAAACATTTGAAAATACAAAACAGGTACAGCTACATTTTAAAGGAAAACTTGACAGCTTATGGTGATATTCCAAACAGTCTAATGCATTTAAGTAAAACATCTCATGCCTGCAAATGGTAATATCTCGTAAACTACTACTACTACTACTACTACAAATAATATAATATGCAACAAACAGAAATTGCTACTCTCACTGTTTCCACTTCAATTTGTTTTGAATAAGAAAAGAGAAATTTGTTGGGTTCCAAAATATTTTTTGGTGTGCCTTGGAATTTTAGTATTAATTTGTGTGTGCCATGAGATGAAAAAGGTTGAAAATCACTGCTCTAAATATTAGATACAAAAATTTTGCATTTTAAAGGAACTCAAAGATCTGTAGAGGTATTTATTTGTATCATATTTGAAGGAAATAAATGGTTGATGGAAAAAAGAATGTAATGTAAGTAAGAAAAAGGACTGAATTTGGGCTTCCGATTCTACATCAAACAGGATAAGCTTGGGCAAATACTTTACCTATATAAACTTCAGGTCTCTTAGCAAAATGTGGTTGTTGACAATGGCACTAAACAGAACATATTAGTAAAATCTCTGACTGTAAAGTACTTATTAGTTGCTGAATGGATGAAGTACAGCATTGACATTCTTCATCTTAGCTATGGAATAACTGATGACTACTTTGCAAATCAAGTACTATTCTATTATGCTAGAGGCCTGATCACAGATTCGGTGGGGTCTCTTGGCCTGGCCTGCAGAGATAGGGCCAAAACCGGCTCTCCAACATCCCCTGAGGAGTCCCAGATTGACAGAGGGCAGTTCTCAGGTGAAGCACACTGGAATTGGGCTCCCTACTCTCTGGTTCTGGGTGCGTCACCCTAGAACACAGCTGCCAAGTCACTACAGCTCGGCAGCTCCTGCATTGAGCGTCTGCCCCCTGGTGGTCAGTGCACGTCATAGCTACCAGTCAGGCAGTGGACAGTTGCTTAGGCTTTTATATATATATCAATAGATAGAAGATAACCTAAAGTCAGGCACAGAAGACATATGACTTTAGTTCTATATATGAGAACAGAACCAATTCAATTCTATTTCCATATACTTTTTCTTCAACACTCAATTTGGGATGATGATGTTTCCTAATATGCGTCCCCTGACATTTTTAAATAAGCAACTGTATAGGAATAAAAAAACACTACCTACTTATAATGTAGAAACCACATACTGGCCTCTAAAAATGGATCTCTTTTTGTAGCTTTCATGCAGGGCAACAGAGTACACATTTGTACAACTGCCTTAGTTATTCGTGGTAGGGCACTTTCTAACTGTTCAGGACCCATGTAACATTGGTTGTTAATGAATTTGAATCTCATACTACCCAAATAAGTTTTATTTTTAAAAGAATAATTCTACCCAAGTGCCTTATAAAAAGATAACCTAATTTTTATTTTAAAAATTAAGTGAGCCCAGCCAGTGTTGCTCAGGGGTTGAGCATTGACCTACAAATCAGGAGGTCACAGTTTGATTTCCAATTAGTGCACATCCCAGGTTGGGGCTCAATACTTAACCTGGGCAGGAGGCAGCCAATTAATGATTCTCTCTCATCATTAATGTTTCTACCTCTCTGCCTCTCCTTTCCTCTCTGAAATCAATAAGAGTATATATATTTTTTAAATTAAAATGAGCATTTTATGTGTTACACATATATTCTGAACCATTACAAATTCTGGGAAGCATTGTTCCCATTTTCCAAATGAGGCAACTGAAGCTCAAACAGGCTGAGTCACATTCCTAAGATCACAAAGGCTGTCCGTGGCACAGATAGGAGGATATGAACCTAAGTAAGTCTCCTGACCAGAAATCTGTCTATCACTGAGTTAAACTGGAGGCAATAATAAAATATTTTTAAAGATATTAACCTCAAAAAATTGAAATCTTTCTATGATAAAGATGCCATTGCTAATTATTTGCTAATTAATTATGAAAATTATCATTTTCATAAGTCAAGATAACTAGAAGAGGAAGGAAAATACACCAGATGAGGTATCTCTGTGAATAAATTTTAAAAAAGTCAATCTCGGGTTTTACCATATACTGAAATCACAGCCAAGATGAGCCATGCAGTCCATTCTGGGAGGTACTTGATAAATACCAGGGCCATGAGGGCACTGATCATGATGAGATACGCCTGCTGGAGTCGCAGTGGACCTTTCCAATGAATGGCAATCATTCCCACCACACCAAAATTCCAGATCAGGAGGGCAACAGTAATGTAGTCTACGGCAACATTATAGGTTTTAAACACTTCCCTAAAAAAAATGAAACAGAGATATAAAAAGATTTATGTATAATAATTTCCTCAAAACACTGTTTAGAACTATGGTTCTCAAACATTAGGTATTCCTATCCCACCTTCATATTTTTACCATATCTTGTACCAACTGTGCTATTATTTTAACATTTTCTTTAAATTAATTCAGTTTTCTCCTCAAATTATTATTTTTTTAAATATATTTTATTGATTTTTTACAGAGGAAGAGAGAGGGACAGAGTTAGAAACATTGATGAGAGAGAATCATCGATCAGCTGCCTCCTGCACACCCCCCACTGGGAATGTGCCCACAACCAAGGTACATGCCCTTGACCGGAATCAAACCTGGGACCCTTCAGTCCACAGGCTGATGCTCTATCCACTGAGCCAAACCGGTTTTGGCCTCCTCAAATTATTATTTTAAAAAAAAAGAATAGATTTTTCACAGAGAGAAAGAGAGAGGGATAGAGAGCTAGAAACATCGATGAGAGAGAATCATCAATCAGCTGCCTCTTGCACACCCTCTACTGGGGATGTGCCCGCAACCAACGTACATGCCCTTGCCTGGAATCGAACCCAGGACATTTCAGTCCGCAGGCCGACGCTCCATCCACTGAGCCAAACTGGTCCCAGCCTCCTCAAATTATTTTAACAGAAAACTGTATCATTCAGCCGAAACCGGTTTGGCTCAGTGGTGGAGCATAGGTCTGCGGACTGAAAGGTCCCGGGTTCAATTCCGGTCACGTTGGTGCGGGCACATCCCCGGTAGGGGGTGTGCAAGAGGCAGCTGGTCGATGTTTCTCTCTCATCGATGTTTCTAGCTCTCTAGCTCTCTTTCTTCCTCTCTGTAAAAAATCAATAAAATATATTAAAAAAAGAAAAAAAAAGAAAAAGAAAATTGTATCATTCATATAAATGGAAAACCAGTAACATAGACTGTAGCTATAAAAATAAGTACATACAAACACTAAAAAAGGCTGCATACTACCTAAAATACCAAATTCTATACTTTGGAAACTCTCGTTTAAAATATCTGAAATTAGCCGAGACCGGTTTGGCTCAGTGGATAGAGCGTCGGCTTGCGAACTGAACGGTCCCGAGTTCGATTCCGGTCAAGGGCATGTACCTTGGTTGCGGGCACATCCCCAGTAGGGTGGTGCAAGAGGCAGCTGATCGATGATTCTCTCTCATCGATGTTTCTAACTCTCTATCCCTCTCTCTTCCTCTCTGTAAAAAGTCAATAAAATATATTTTTAAAAATAAAATAAAATATCTGAAATTATGCCGAAACCGGTTTCGCTCAGTGGATAGAGCGTCGGCATGCAGACTGAAAGGTCCCAGGTTCGATTCCAGTCAAGGGCATGTACCTTGGTTGTGGGCACATCCCCAGTGGGGGGTGTACAAGAGGCGGCTGATCAATGTTTCTCATTGATGTTTCTAACTCTCTATCCCTCTCTCGCCCTCTCTGTAAAAAAATCAATAAAAAAAAATATTTAAAATATCTGAAATTATAACAAAGGGATGGGAGGAATGATTCATGTAGTCACCTGTAATGCTGGTTTTAATTTTGGGCAAAATTAGAGATTAGATAGTGTGGAAATTTTATGAAAAACCAGCATTTCATTTTTTAAAAAACATGTTTTCCAAAAAAAATCTATGGTAGAACATGTGCTATATATTTAAATAAAATGCATTAAAGAAAGAAAATACCTGAAATTGACACAAATGAAACATGAACAATTAATTTCATAATTAGAATGTATGATCCTATATAATAAAAGGCTAACATGCTGCCTGGAGGATGTGGCTCAGCAGTGAGCATTGAACCAGGAACAAGAGGTCGCCGGTTCAATTCCCAGTCAGGGCACATGCCCAGATTTCAGGCTTCATCCCCAGTGGGAGCCATGCAGAAGGCAGCCAATTGATGACTTTCTCTTTCATCAGTGTTTCTATCTCTATCTCCCTTCCCCTTCCTCTCTCTCTAAAAATCAATAGAAATATATATATATTTTTAAAAAGACTAATATGCAATTGTCCCCTTGACCAGGAGTTCAACCTGGAGTTTGACCAGGAGGCAGGCCCAGGAGGTGGGGCCAGCCGGCCAACTGCCCTTGGCCCCTCTCCCAAGGTGGCCCTGCCCCCGATCGGCCCCCCCTACCCCAATTGGGGGCGGGGTTGGCTGACCAACCTCCCATATCCCTTCCCCCTGGCCTGGAGGGGCAAGGGGGTCCAATCAGCCCAGATTGGGGTGGGCTGGCCAGACCCCACCTATGAACGAATTGATGCACCGGGCCTCTAGTACCTTCATAAAATGAAATTTATTAATCCATTAAAAGATGCACACACACACACACACACACGACACACTGCCTAAAAAAAAAAAATCTCACTTATGAAATTATGTGTGAGTGGGGAGAGCAATATATCGATACATAATTCCTGAAAGAATGCAGGATTCTTTATCTTTAGATGATGGGAATCTGGTTATTTCTTTACTACTTTTCTCTTTATAATCTTGTAAAATAGGTAGTATGTTTGGGTTTTTTTACAATGAATGTTTAGTCATTTAAAAAAAAATATTTCAGAGTGTAAGAGAGACAGAGAGAAAGAGAGAGAAACATTGACTTATTTATTGTTCCATTCATTGGTTGGTTCTTGTATGTGCCCTGACTGAGCATCAAACCCAAAACCTTGGCGTATCTGGATGACACTCTAACCAACTGCAATACCCCAGGCAGCGTCATTTTTATAATGAAGAAAAATACTATTTTAATTGTGGGGGAGGGATTCCACCATCTATAACAGTGGTCAGCAAACTGTGGCTTGTGAGCCACATGCGGCTCTTTGGCCCCTTGACTGTTGCTCTTCCACAAAATACCACGCCTGGGCGAGTCTATTTTGAAGAAGTGGCATTAGAACATGTTTAAGTTTAAAAAAACTTGGCTCTCAAAAGAAATTTCAATCGTTGTACTGTTGATATTTGGCTCTGTTAACTAATGAGTTTGCCGACCACTGGTCTATAATATTTGGCCAAATGTCCCTCCGGATGAAGCCAGGGCTGCCAGGGAAGCCCAGGTCCTGGATGGCTACCGATGACCGGAAGGAAGCCTGGATCCCGGGTGCCAGAGGAAGCTGGTGCTGGCAGCTGGGGGAAGGAAGGCCTACTCTTGCACGAATTTCATGCATTGGGCCTATAGTCTAAAAATAAATAAATTACATGTAAGAAAGATGCCCTGGGTAAATGAGAAAGAAAGCACCCACTTAATTTAAGCACAAACTTTGGGTGCCAGAACTACCCAGAAAGATCATTTTGAGATTTTGAAAATTTAAAAAACTGTTGAAATTTCTGAACAATGTATTAAGTATTTCAGATATCCTAGCACTAAACACCCACCCCACATAATTCACATCATATACTATGAAAAGTTTTCCTCCCATAGTTCCCCTCTCCAAAGGAAAGAAGCACTATTATAATTTCATGTGCATGCTTTTATGTTTTAATTTTTTTAAGAATATGTTTTTAGCCCTAACTGGTTTGGCTCAGTGGATTGAGTGTTGGCCTGTAGACTGAAGGGTCCCAGGTTCGATTCCAGTTAAGGGCATGTATGTACCGTGGTTGTGAGCACATCCCCAGTAAGAGGTGTGCAGGAAGCAGCTGATGGATGTTTTTCTCTCATCAATGTTTCTAACTCTATCCTTCTCCCTTCTATCCTTCTCTCTGTAAAAAATCATTAAAAAATATATATATTTTTTAAAAATGTTCTTTTTAAAAAATTTTTTATTAAATTATTATCTGTGTACATATTTAAAAAGAATGTTCTTATTGATTTTTATAGAGAGTGAATGGAGAGGGAGATAGAAACATCAATGATGAGAGAGAATCATCAAATGGCTAACTCCTGCATGCCCTCTACTGGGAATTGAGCCTGCAACATGTCATGTGCCCTGATCAGGAATCGAACCAACAACCTCTTGTTTTCTGGTTCAACACTCAACTGCTGAAACACATCGGCCAGATTCATGTGTATCCTTTTAGGGAGGTTCAATATCATATTATATATACACTTTTTTATTAGACACAAATGATAGCATATTATTACATTGCACTATATCAGGCTTTTCCTCCTAAAATACTTTCCACATTAGTATATCGGAGCTATCACATCCTTTTAATGGCTTTATTGTATGGATGTACCATAATTTATTTAATCAGTTTTCTATTGATTGATATTTAGACTGATTCCATTATTTTGCCATAAGAAACAATTCTACAATTATTATCTCTATAAATTACTAAGTTCAGTGCATATACACTGAAAATTTTAATGGTTTTGCCAAATTGCTTGTACAAATTATACACCAGCCTTGCTGGTGTGCTCAGTGGTTGAGCATTGACACATGCACCATGCAGTCACGGTTCATGGTTTCATTCCCAATAGGGGGTGTTCAGGAGGCATCACATTGATTCTTATCATTATTTTTCCCTTTCTACCTCTTCTTTCTTCTCTCCGAAATAAATACATATTTTTTTTAAAGTTATACACCAATGTGTGTTTGTTGGCAACTTTAACAGATTAGAATATTTATCCAACAATACTTAGTGATTATAATTGTCTTTTGGTTAGTTCTAAAATGAAGTAAACGATCATTTTATCTCCAAATATTGATAATTTAACCATCTTTTACAAATTCTATAGCTCTTCTTTCTTTTTTCCCCTCTTATTTAGTTGCGTTAACTATTCCCTCCAGAGCTATGGCAGACAATAGCAGTGAATAGTGATAAAGAAAATCCCCATCTTGTTCCTAACTTACTAGGCATGCCTCTAGCTTCCCTATGAGGTAATAATGACCTTTAGATGAGATCCATACATTTTATTATGTTAAAAAAGTAATCATATATTTGTTTTTAAAAAGAATTTGATCAAGAAAAGGTCTTAAATTTCATCAAATGCCTTTTAGCATGTACAGAGATGATGGCCTAGTAACACAGTGACTTATATTGAAATCCTATCTAATAAAGAGGTAATATGCAAATTGACCATCACTCCAACACACAAGATGGCCAGCAGGAGAAGGCAGCTGTGGGTGATCAGGCCTGCAGGGGAGGGCAGTTGGGGGCAATTAGGCCTGCATGGGGAGGGCAGATGAAGGCAATCAGGCCTGAAATGGGAGGGTAGTTGTGGGGGACCAGGTTAGCAGGGGAGGGCAGTTAGGGGTAACCAGGCCATCAGGGAAGGGCAGTTAAGGGCAAACAGGCTGTCAAGGGAGGGCAGTTAGGGGTGACCGGGTCAGCAGGGGAGGGCAGTTAGGGGCAACCAGACCTGCAGGGGAGGACAGGGGCAATCGGGCCAGCAGAGGAGGGCAGTTAGGGGTGACCAGGCCAGCAGGGGAAGGCAGTTAAGGCCAAACAGCTAGCAAGGGAGGGCAGTTTGGGGTGACCGGGCCAACCAAACCTGCAGGGGAGGACAGTTAGGAGCGACCAAGCCTTCAGGGAAAGGTAGTTAAGGGTGACCAGGCCAGCAGAGGAAGGCAGTTAGGAGCAATCAGGCTAGCAGGGGAGCTGTTAGGTGCTGATCAGACTGGCAGGGGAGTGGTTAGGGGTGATCAAGCTGGCAGGCAGAAGCGGTTAGGGGCAATCAGGCAGGCAGGCGAGCAGTTGGGAGCCAGTAGTCCTAGATTGTGAGAGGGATCCCAGATTGGAGAGGGTACAGGCTGGGCTGAGGGACACACACACAGATACACACACACACAACACACACACACACACACACACACACACGTGCACAAATTTCATGCACTGGACCTCTAGTTTGCTAATAATGAAACAACCTTCCATTCTGCAACAAACTCCACTTGGTCATAATATATTTTCCTTCAATGTATTTCTGAATCCTGTTTAATATTGAGTTATTCCTTTTATATCAATAAATAGAATTGGTCTACAGTTTCCTTTTACTTTATATTTATAGGGGTTTTTTGTATCAATGTTATGTTGGCTTCATAAAGTGATTCTGGAAGCTTTCCTTCTTCTTCTGTGTTTTGGAACAGTTAAAATACTATTAGAATTTTCTACTCCTAGAAAGTTTAATATGAACCCATTTGTGCCTGGTATTATTTTAATTGGTAGGTAGGATAGAAATCTTTTCAACAACTTTCTGCTGTTTTTTCTTTACCTCTATTTAGATTTTCTATTGCATCAGTGGCAGTTATCTTTTTTTCCCTAGAAAACCACCAAGTTCTTATAGATTCTCTCACTTGTTTCTTTTGTCTGTCCTTATTCCCACTGCCTCTATGAAACTGTTCCATTTATGCATTTGTTGTTTTTTTGAATCCTCACTTGAGGATATGCTTATTGATTTCAAAGAGTCAGGAAGAGGGAAGGGGAGGGGAAGAGAGAGAAAGAGTGGGAAGAGAGAAACAGCAATCGGTTGCCTCCCTTACATGCCCCAACCAGGATCAAACCAGCAACCTAGATATGTACCCTGACCTGGAATTAAACCTGCAACCTTTTTTTGGTATAAAGGACAATGCTCCAACCAAGTGAACCACCAGACTGGGGCAATTTATGTATTAGCTTTATTGCTTCTGTTCCTAATATAAGACCTATCCCAATGATTTACAAATTTGATTCTGTAAATGGGGTTGAGAAATCTCTGAACCTCTCTACTCTTTTCAACAGATAGCTCTACTTTTTTTCTATTTTATATGTGAAATTTTCAAATAAGATTTAATTTGAGAGAAAAAACTTATAAAATATAAAAAACTGAAAAGCAATTAAATCATGCATACACTTTCTTGAAATCCTGTTAACAATCTGATTTATAGACTTTTAAAATTTTTTTATTAAAGTAATAAGTTCTTCACTAAAAAGACTTAGAACTAAATACAGTCATGAGTTCTTTCAGTTCTACTTATAAGCAAGGATCAATAAAATAATGTCCTTATTTATATTAACTTGTCTTATATATACCAACTATGACCGACATCTGGAAACAATTATAATTTCAAGGGTTATTCATCAATAAGAGACATGGCTTTAAAATAGAGACTTCTAACAGAATTAATTTCTGAAAAATAGACCAAGTATTTCACCACTTACCCCAAATAAATGAATGAGAAAAAGAACAGCAACAATAGAGATGAAATAATAAGCCAGGCATGGATGACCTAGAAAAAAATTTCAATATAAATAAGAGAGCCCATGATCCAAATAAATTGCAAATTACTTTCTTCAAAAATAGTATATTATTTCTGTATATGTTATTCTTTTCAAATGGCTGAGCACATATGGCTTTGGGTTCAGTGCATTCTTTTTCTTTAATAATATGTATTTTTTAATTGATTTCAGAGAGGAAGGGAGAGGGAGAGATAGAAACATCAATGATGAGAGAGAATCATTGATTAGCTGCCTCCTGCACGCCCCCTAGTGGGGAATAAGCCCACAACCCGGGCATGTGCCCTTGATTGGAATCGAACCCGGGACCCTTCAGTCCCCAGGCTGGTGAGCTATTAACTGAGCCAGATTGCTAGGGCTCTTTATCCATGTATTCATGGACATTCGAGTTGTTTCCATCTCTTAGCTCTTATGAATAATGCTGCAGTGATCATGGGTATGCAGATACCTCTTTGGGATACTGATATCAGTTCTTCTGGATATATACCCAGACATATTGATTGATTGCCTCCCGCACATGCTCCTGACTGTGGCTGGAAATGAACCTGTAACCATGTTTATGTCCATGACCAGGAATCGAACCTGAGACCCTTGGCAGGCTGTTGTTCCAACCACTAAGCCATACCAGCCAGGGCTCAGACCTTTTTCTTTACTAGACCAAGTAAAGCATAGATAGAAAACCCAATCATAAAAAGAATATGGTGGAAAGCAAAGCTCTGTCTCTCATGCTCACCTTATAGCACCTGTATTTATATAGAGCCACCAGGAGAATAGTCATGACAACAATGACGCTGATCATGATAGCAGCATTCAGAATTGAGTGCAGGGCTCTCTGGCCCACAGTCTCGGTCTCCTCTGTGAATGGAGTATAGATTCTATAACAAAACAAAACAAAATACAAAGCCTCAGATAAGTGTTAATGGATAGATACACCAAGCCATATACTCTCTCCAACATGAGTTTTGTTTCCCTGATTCAAATGATATATCACTTTTGCCCATCTCATCAACCTAGCCAAGAAGTTTTAACTTAACAAAAATAGCTACTGTCAAAAACAGTGCTTCAAAAATAAAAAAGATATCTAAGATATAGGAGTTGTGAACCAGACCCTGACTCCATCTAGTGGATGCTATATCCTAAAATAACTACCTCAGCAAATATTCCTTCTCCACTGCTTCTTAGGACTTGCTAAAGAACCAGATTTTGCCACATGGACTACTGAGGACACAAGGAATAGTCGGCGGAAGTAATATGGCTTATAATTATTATCCTTCATCTTTAGGGAGATTGCAACTGGGGTTGTCTTAAGATAATGTCACATATCCATTTCCCCCTTGTTTCTCATTCACACAAAAACATTTTTATTCTAGGGCCAATGTTCCCAGCTAAAAGACTTTAGTTCTGATTCCCTTATAGTCAGGTGTGGCCATGAGATTAAGTAATGGCTAATAAGTCATAAGCAGATACTATATTGTGTGGAACTTCTAAGAAAGGAGTTAATTCTGCTGAGATGTTTTATGTTCTTTTTTCCTCTACTCCTTCCTGCTTCCTGCTGTTTGAATGAAGGCTAGGGCTCCAGCATCCTAATAACCTAGAGCAGTGATCGGCAAACTCATTAGTCAACAGAGCCAAATACCAACAGTACAACGATTGAAATTTCTTTAGAGAGCCAATTTTTTTAAACTTAAAACTTCTTCTAAAGCCACTTCTTCAAAATAGACTCGCCCAGGCCGTGGTATTTTGTGGAAGAGCTGCATGTGGCTCACAAGCCAGTTTGCCGACCACAGACCAAGAGCATAGACCCTGAAATAACCTAGAGTATAATAAAGAAGAAAGGAGCCTGAATCCTTGATAAATGTGAAGCACTATTCCAAACTGACTGACCACCTCTGCACTACTCCATGAGAGATAAAACATGTACGTTATTTAAAGCAGCTGTTTTGATTTTCTATAATCGGATTTTTCTATAATCAGAATTATTTTCTATATTAGGATCAGCAAACTTTCTGCAAAGGACTAGAGAGTATGTATTTTAAGTTTTGTGGGTGATGTGGCCTTTGCTTCAACCATATATATAAAAGCAGGCAGAGACAATATATAAAAGAATGGGCATGGTTGTATTCCAACAAAACTTTATTTACAAAAATAGGTGACAAGCAGAGCTGCTCTGTGGACTATGACTTGCTAATCCCTGTTCTATAATATGTAGCCAAGCTAACTCTAATTAATACAGAGACTATTACTTAATCTCTTTTAGCTATTATCTCCATTATCTGCCGATACTCAATGTCATAGTCTTTCTTTCAAAAATTAATAGCTTGGGCTCTCTCGGGTCCTCGTTTCCAAGATGACCAAGAAAAGAAGGAATAACGGCTGTGCCAAAAAAGGTGTGGCCATGTGCAGCCTATTCGTTGCACCAACTGTGCCCGGTGCGTGCCCAAGGACAAGGCGATTAAGAAGTTTGTCATTCGAAACATAGGGGAGGCCGTGGCCATCAGGGACATCTCCGAAGCCAGTGTCTTGGACGCCTATGTGGTTCCCAAGCTGTATGTAAAGCTGCATAACTGTGTGAGCTGTGCCATTCACAGCAAGGGAGTCAGGAATCGATCTCGTGAAGCCCTGAAGGACTGAACACCCCCACCCCGGTTTAGGCCTGTGGGTGCTGCCCCACGATCTCCACCAAAGCCCATGTAAGAAGCTAAGTCTTTAAGGAGTGAAGAAAAGTTCTCTGGGGGAAAATAAATGGAAGTTGTATTTAAAAAAAAATTTATTTATATATATATATATATATATATATATATATATATATATATATATATATATATATATATATATATAAATAAAATAGCTTGGCCCTAGCTTGTTTGGCTCAGTGGACAGTGTCGGCCTGCGAACTGAAAATGAAAAGTCCGAGGTTTGGCCGAAACCAGTTTGGCTCAGTGGTAGAGCGTTGTCTGCAGACTGAAAGGTCCCAGGTTCGATTCCGGTCAAGGGCATGTACCTTGGTTGTGGGCACATCCCCGGTAGGGGGTGTGCAAGAGGCAGCTGGTAGATGTTTCTCTCTCATCAACGTTTCTAGCTCTTTATCCCTCTCTCCTCTTCTCTGTAAAAAAATCAATAAAATATATTTTAAAAAAAGAAAAAAGAAAAGTCCGAGGTTCGATTCCAGCCAAGGGCACAGGCCCAGGTTGTGGGCTCCATTCCCAGTGGGGGACTTGCAGGAGGCAACCGATCCATGATTCTGTCTCATCATGGATGCTTCTATCTCTCCCTCTTCCTTTCTCTCTGAAATCAATAAAAATATATTTAAAAAAAATAAAAATAAATTTAAAAAATAGCTTGCCTTTCAGAACACTATAAATTTTTTAAGATACTTGCCACTTTCAAATTCTAAAATACACTAAAAATTTGTTTGAGCCCACTAGGGTCCTAGAGACAGAACTAGGTGACATAAGAATCAAGGGCTGACACCAACAGCACCAGAGAATCTACACAATAGTTCCCCAAGAGTAGAGTGCCAGCTTGCAGTAATTCTTCATCCTTTCATTTAACAACTTTTATTACACACTTCATCCTGGAAACAAAGTGCTCTGAAAAGATTTACGGTACAGAAGGAAACCAGGTGTTGAATAAGTCATGTAAATAAATTTATATTTGCATATCTTTACAAGTGAAAAAGAACAGGTTTCTATAAGAAACTATAAGATCCTACTAGTTTTATTAGTAGGATCAGAGCCATTATATTTGGATTTAACATTTAAGCCAAGATCAGAAGGATGAGAGGACTTAATCCACCTAATTAGAAAAAGAACATTCTAGGCAAAGAAAAATGGGCTCAATGGCCCTGAGATGGGAAAGATTACTGTTTAATGCTTTACTGGCTCATTACAAATAAATTCAGCCCTGTCTTAGTGACAGCATACAGGAAATATAATTCTGTAGCTTTCATTTTCTCTACTTATAGCATCAAGTAATAAATAACTCCTCACTCTCAATTGCTTCTGACTGAAAAAACTCTCTGGCCTTCATACTTCTTCAGAGGCCTTCAAGATAATGATGGCATGAAATGAAGAAAAGCTATGCTGACTTTGAGAATAATAAAAGAAAACATTCATACATACAACTGTCCATCCTTCCGGGTATAAAAGCTGACTGATTTGATGGTAGCCACCACCACCACCATACAGAGAGTCACGGGGACAAAGAGCATGATCACATGCTTGGCGCCATATTTCAGTGTCAGCTCCTCATCTTCTTCTTCCTCTTGTTCCACCACCTGCAGTGTGTTACCCTGGGGTCCTCCATTAGACAAGGGCTCAGGGTTGCCCCGCCTCCGCCTTTCATTGCTGTACTCATGTCGTTCTCTACTGTCATTCTAAAAGCAAAAGAAACACTTTTTCAATATGTCAGACTCTCAGCAGAAACAAGTTATTCTATATCAAAAACAGGAAATGTAACAGTCAAACCTGAGATTAACAACAGGCTCACGATTACCTGAGTTCTAAAAACCTGAGGTAAGAAAACCAATTTAAAAGAAGTGTGCAGTTAAGAAATCTAGATTATTTACCAAATTCCTTCAAGGAACCCAGGTCCTCCCTTTCACCTGGGTCTTGGCTTTCCTCACTCTCTCGCTCCATTCCTAACCTAATACAATTACACTCGCCCTTTGAGGTGTGGCTTAAAACTGACACCTATATGAATACTTTATTTGCTGCAGCTTCAAGCAGAGAAATCCCAGCTCTTCCAATTCATGAAGTGCTTTCTATCTGTGGTTTTATACCAGTTATACAAAGAACTATCTCACCTCATTACCAATAAGACTTAAAATCCTGTATTGATGTATATGGGATCTCTCTGTAATTATTTCTTACAATTGCATGTAAGTCTATCTCAAGTATGCAATTTAAAAAAAAAATCTTTACAGTGAGAAACTAGGCCTTAAACAATGATAATATCCTTGCCCTGGTCCCACTGTGCCCTGAATAGAATGGGGGACAATAATACTTGTTGAATTATGGAATGAAAGGAGAACCTTTCTTAGATTCTATTTTCCTTGGGCTCTTAATACCAAATACTTTTATCCTTATCCTAGGTTTCTACTTTCTTATTCTTCAAGTTTGATTTCCTTTTTGGTATCCCTGTTCACATCTAAACTCAGTTTTTATAAAAGGTAGAATGAATCTCAAGGGCACTAACAATAACAATAATAAAGATCACTATATATAAAACCCAGCAACTGGAAAGGCGGAATGACTCAAAAGACCCGTGGCTATGACACACACCATGGCAGCCAACCAACCTGATCTGGCCATGATTGGCACTCAGCCCCTGATCAGCCCGCAATACCCCAATTGGGGGCGGAGCCAACCAGCCAACCTCCTTCAGTCCCTCCCCTGGGCGGCCCCATTGCGGCAGGCCGCTGGACCCCACCTGTGCATGAATTCATGTACCAGGCCTCTAGTGATAGATAACAGGAAAGATAACAGATATTCTTCTCCCTTCTCAATGATAAAAGATAGTCACTGTTGCTGGGATATAATCAGCTTGGTTGAAAAAGGGTTCTCTTAGGAAAACATACTATTCTTGCACCTCACTTCTGACTACAAATATACCTAATAGAGTATAACCATTATTCATTAAAAATACATTACATACTTAATAATAGCTTAAAACTACAATGTAGCCAAGACCGGTTTGGCTCAGTGGATAGAGCGTTGGCCTGTGGACTGAAAGGTCCCGGGTTCGATTCCGGTCAAGGGCATGCACCTTGGTTGCGGGTACATCCCCAGTAGGGGGTGTGCAAGAGGCAGCTGATTGATGTTTCTAGCTCTCTCTATCTCTCTCTCTTCTTCTCTATAAAAAACCAATAAATATATTAGAAAAAAACAAACAAAAAACTTCAGGCTCACAAAATTAAAAAAACAAAAAAAACTACAATGTACCAAGGATTGATATGTACTTTACATTTAATTCTCATAGATACTCCATCATCGCCACTTTATAGGTAAGGAAACAGCTACAAGCCAGAGTGGGTTTGAATCCAGATACGCTTGTCTTCAGAAATAAAGTTCTTTTTTTTCTTTTCTTTTTAAAAAATATATTTTATTGATTTTTTTACAGAGAGGAAGGGAGAGAGATAGTTAGAAACATCGATGTGAGAAAAACATCGATCAGCTGCCTCCTGCACACCCCTACTGGGGATGTGCCCGCAGCCAATCGAACCCGGGACCTTTCATTCTGAAGGCTGATGCTCCATCCACTGAGCCAAACCGGTTTCGGCCAGAAATCAAGTTCTTACCCACCTCAATTTGCTGTTCACAAGACAACATGAGAGCTCTGCAGACTGTGAGCTGAGTTCTCTTTTACATTACTTTCAATACTATTTATTCCACAGGTAACTATGAAAATTCTGTATTTCAGGTACTCTTCTGTGGCAATACAGAAGTTAATTAGATGCTTGCTATCCTTAAGAAGTTCCTAAGTTAGTTTTAATATAGAGATAAAAACATTATATTAGAGATAAGAATAAAGTGCTAAAGGACTATAATTCTGTGTGGTCAAAAAAGACAAAATAAAAGATACGATTTTTGAACAGAAACTTCAAGAGTGACTGTAAGGTAAGTGGGCTCCAGGCAGAGACCACATGAACTGTGGCGCAGACATGTGACAGTGCCACACAGACAACCATTGAGTATTCCAGAGGTGACTGGAGAACAGTCTGTTAGGGCTGGTGGGAGAAAAGGTAGGGAAAGGTTGTAAAGGACCTTGTTTGCCTGCCAACGACTTTAGACTTTGTCCTGTAGGCAATAGAAAGTCATAAAAATTGTCAAGGTTGAGGAAGTGACATATCAGATTATGATTTATTTGTAAGAAACGGACTGAGTGGCGATGGAAAACAGGGATGTGTGAGGCACATTTCAGAAGTAGAATTGAAGGGCTTTGTGAATGGTCAGGAAGGAGTCAGGATGGCCCTGGAGGTTTCTAGCATAAGAAACTAGGAAGGTGATTATGACACTAACTGAGAATGGGAACACAAGATGAGCAGACTGGAGGAGGGAGATAGGTAAATGTAAAGTATTCACCCCAGGCAGGAAAGTCTAAAGGCAGTTAATAAGAATTTCAAGCTCAGAAGAGAGTTGGGAAAGGTCATTAGTTTCTAGTTATGGAAATGAATGAACTCTCAGGGAGAGAGTATAGATGGAAAGTAGGAACAGTAGGAACTTATTGGTCATTAATATAAAATAGCAGCTGTGGAAAGAAAAATATGCTAAGGACGTTATATTTGTGATTAATGTTTAGCAACACAATTATGACCAACTTGACAGGTCAATTATGCACAAAATATACTAAAATGCAATTAATAATAACTATATGGGCATTTGATAATGTACAAAGCACTCTCATATATCTCAATCATTCTTTTTATATGCTGAGAAGTGTTAGTAGGTGAACTATAAAGCAACTTGTCTAAAAAAATCTCACAGCCAGAAATCAACAGAGATAGGAGTCAAATTCAAGTTTCTTGTTTCAAAATTTGTGTTCTTCCTATGACACTACAACTGTCCCATTAGGCTATGTGAACAGTTTAACTGAGTAAGTCTAGCATGAAAGAGGCAATCATAACATGCTCATTCACATTACTCAACTGGATGTTCTGGTTTGTAAAGAACATTAGCCAACCCCACCCTGCCCCACTCCCAGAAGCTGATACGGGAAGCTAGAACAGTTTGAGACACACACACACACACACACACACACACACACACACACACTTCCTCTTCACAGTACTTTGGATACTATTTTTAAAAATTGACTATATGTTTTAATTTCATTTTTTTAAAGTACAAATATTTATTTAAACAGATAAAACATTCACGTGGCCCTGAAATCTGAGTATGAAAAGGTGTACAATAAAAAGTCTCCCACTTAACTATCTACTTAGTTTCCCAATCCCTCAGGTTACCACTGTCATTGTTCTCTGCAAATTCTATCAAAGTTTCTTCATGTAAATACAAGCAAATATAATACATAGCTTCATTACCCCTTTTCACACAAATGGTAGTAGCTGAATAAATGCACTGCCCTGCACTTTGCTTAACTATGTATCCTAGAGATTTTTTTACATCATTACATAGAGAACATCCTTATTCTTTTTTTCTTCTTTTTTTTAGGTTAGATGCAAATATACCATTTCTTCTTTTTTAAATGCTTTTATCGATTTTAGAGAGAAAAGGAGAGGGAGAGAGAGAAAAACATCAGCAAGAGAGAAACATCAAACAGTGGTCTCCTGCAGCCCCCTCCCCACGGCATGCCCCCGCCACTTGGAACTGAGCTTGCAACCCGGGCATGTGCCTCTGACCGGAATGGAACCTGGGACCTTTCAGCCTGCAGGCCAATGCTCTGTCCACTGAGCCAAACTGGCTAGGGCAGAACATCCTTATTCTTAAAAACAATTTTTAATCATCTATATAGCCAGTATATAAAATGTCATTAATTTATTAGGCCAATTCCCTAAAGACTGACATTTAACCTGCTTTGAACTTTTTGCCATTACAAACACTGCTGCAATCAGAATGCTCCCTATTAACTTATTTCACACGTGGGGGCGTATTTGTAGGATAAATTCCCTTAAGTAAAATTGCTGGGTCAAAGTACTCATCAGTAGAGATACTAATTTCCCTCCCTATGAGTTGTATCAGTTTAAATAGGAAGAGTGCCTATTTCAACAAGTCCTTAATTAACTATCAGTGAATGCCAGGCACTCGGTGCCAAGAATATAGCATTCCAACAAGACAGAAAAGGTTTCTGCTCTCATGAACTGATTTTAAGAGAGAGATAATAAACAAACACAGTGGGATGGTACTATACCAGGGTGATATGAGAAAGAATACTTGGGGCCTGGCTGGGTGGCTCAGTTGGTTGAAACATTGTCCCAAGCACCAAAAGGTTGCTGGTCTGATTCCCAGTCAGGGCACATAACTATTTTTAAAAATTGACTATATGGCCGAAGCCGGTTTGGCTCAGTGGTAGAGCGTCGGTCTGCAGACTAAAAGGTCCCAGGTTCGATTCCGGTCCAGGGCATGTACCTTGGTTGCGGGCACACCCCCGGCATCCCCGGTAGGGGGTGTGCAAGAGGCAGCTGGTCGATGTTTCTCTCTCATCGACGTTTCTAGCGCTCTCTCTCTCTCTCTCTCCCATTCTCTCTGTTAAAATCAATAAAGTATATTTTTTTTTAAATTGACTATATGTTTTAATTTCATTTTTAAAGTACAATTTATTTATTTAAACAGATAAAACATTCACATGGTTCTGAAATCTGAGTATAAAAAGGTGTACAATAAAAAGTCTTCCTATGGTGGGGGCATGTACGGGAGGCAACCAAGCAATATCTCTCTCTCACATTGGTATTTATTTCTCTTTCTCTCAAACCAACAAAGACCACCACATATCCTCGGATGAGGATTTTAAAAAATACATGAGATGCTTTTCTGAAATCTGAAGGATGAAAAGATGTGAAAAGCTTACTGTACAATAAAGGATTAACTCAGTAGGTCAGGAGTGTCCAAACCCTGCACATGACAAAGAAGGATCTGGCCTTGTACCTGGAAGATAACCTCTAAACCCTTTCAATATATTGCTTGTGAAAAGTGTTTCTGTTTACATGAGGCCTTGGATCACACTGTTGACAATGTGATCTATGGTGGGAGTCTTGGCCCATGTGGTATCTGCTTGACTTTGGGAAGAGCTAGAGAATACGGTCAGCCATATCTATGTGATATCCAACAATACTCCTGGACATTAAGGCTAAGTGCACTTCCCTGGCTGGCAATACTCCATGCACGTGGTCACACTGTTCCCATGACTCCACTTGGAGAGGACAACTGGAAGCTTGTGCCTGGACCCTGCTCTATTTTCCTTCTTCTGTTGCTAGTTTTAATCTGTATCCTTTCACTGTAATAAACTGGAAGAGTGAATATAACAGCTTTTCTGAGTTCTGTGAATCCTTCTAGCTGAACACTGAACCTGAGCATAATCTTGGAGAATCCCAAATATACCTGTACACTGAAAACTACAAAATACTGCTAAGAAAAATTAAAGAACAAAAGCAAGAATAGACATATGGAACCACATCAAATTTTAAAACCTCTATGCATCAAAGAATCAACAGAGTGAAGTCAACCATGGAAGGGGAGAAAAATATTTGTAAGTCATATCTCTAATAAGAGGTTAATATCTGAAATATATAAAGAACACCTACAACTCAACAACAAAAAGCCAAACCAATGTTAAAATAAGCAAAAGTCTTCAACAGACATTTCTTCAAAGAACATATACAAACTAGAGGCCTGGTGCACGGAATTCATGCACAGGTAGAGTCCCTAGGCCTGGCCAGCAATGAGGGCCAATCTGTGGGGCAACTGGTGGGGCAATTAGGGCCCCCACTCGCACCTGCCTGGGCCTGGTGCCACCCGCTCACCTGTTCCACCATCGTGCCGTAGTCCCGCTCTCGTTGGGGCCCATTGTGGCCGGCAGCACCTCCATTGCCACCTGCTGCCAGTGTCACGACGCTGATGCCTGCCATGTTCCGTGCTGCCCCCTGGTGATCAGCACAAGTCAAACTCCCGGTTGGTCAAACTCCCGCCCGTGGGGACAATTTGCACATTAGCCTTTTATTATATAGGAAGGATGGCTAACAAGCATCTGAAAAGATGCTCAACATTACTAATCATTAGAGAAATGCAAATCAAATTATAATAAGATACCATCTTATACCCATTAGGAATGCTACTATAAAACACACACACACACACACACAGAAAATAACAAGCATTAGTGAGGATGCAGAAAATTTGGGACCCTTGTGCACTGTGGTTATGAATGCAAAAATAGTGCAGATGCTATAAAACAGTATGGAGTTTCCTAGAAAAAGAATTATCATATGATCCTGCAACCCCATTTCTGGGTATATATTCAAAAGAACTGATGTCAGTATCCCAAAGAGGTATCTGCATACCTGTGATCACTGCAGCATTATTCATAAAAGCTAAGAGATGGAAGCAACTCGAATGTCCATGAATACATGGATAAAGAGCCCTAGCAATCTGGCTCAGTTAATAGCTCACCAGCCTGGGGACTGAAGGGTCCCGGGTTCGATTCTAGTCAAGGGCACATGCCCGGGTTGCAGGCGCAATCCCCACTAGGGAACATGTAGGAGGCAGCCAATCAATGATTCTCATCATTAATGTCTCTCTCTCTCCCTCTCCTTTCCTCTCTAAAATCAATAAAAACATATATTTTTTAAAAACCACACGTGGATAAAGAAAATGTGTATACAAAGTGGAATATTACTCAGCCTTAAAAAAAAAAAAAGAAAATCTTGTCACATGCTAAAACATAATACTAAGTGCAATATGCAAGTTACAAAAAGACACTGTAGCTCTCTCGGGTCCTCCTTTCCAAGATGACCAAGAAAAGGAGTAACGGCTGTGCCAAAAAAGGCCAAGGCCATGTGTAGCCTATTTGCTGCACCAACTGTGCCTGGTGCATTCCCAGGGACAAGGCCAGTAAGAAGTTTGTCATTTGAAACACAGTAGAGGCCGCGGCCATTGGGAACATCTCCGAAGTGAGTGTCTTAGATGCCTATGTGCTTCCCAAGCTGCGTTACTGAGCTGAGCCATTCACAGCAAGGCAGTCAGGAATCCTTCCTGTGAAGCCCGGAAGGACCGAACACCCCCACCCCGATTTAGACCTTCGGGTGCTGCCCCACGACCTCCACCAAAGCCCATGTAAGGAGCCAAGTCTTTAAAGAGTGAAGAAAAGTTCTTTGGGGGAAAAATAAATGGAAATTGTACTTAAAAAAAAAAAAAAGACTCTGTATATGATTCTACTTATATAAAGTATCGAAAGTAGTCCAACTCTGTGGGTGGAGTGAGTAAAGAGGGCGGGGAAGGAAGGACACCTATAATAATGCCAACATTAAATTTTTTAATAAAAAATAAAAATAAAGTAGTCCAACTCAAAAAAAACAGAAAGTATAACTGTGGTTGTTGGGGTTGTGGCTAGAGTGTCATTTTTGCAAGTTGAAAAGGTTCTAGAGATCTGTTGCACCCCAATGTACATATAGATTAATACACAGTATATATGGCATACCGGTGTGGCTTAGAGGTTGAACTTCAACCCATGAACCAAAGTTCACTGGTTCAATTCCCGTTCAGGGCACATGCCTGGGTTGCAGGTTTGGTCCCCAGAAGAGGATGTGCAATAGGCAACCGATCAATGTTTCTCTCTCATCACTGATGTTTCTATCTATCCCTCTCCCTTCCTCTCTAAAATCAATAAAGAAATATATTTTTTTAAAAGGATTTAAGAATGATTATAAGATTTTTTTAATTTTTTTATCTTTTAAAAGCTGCTTATGGCTTAGCTTGCTTTCTTTCCTTTTTAAAATATATTTTATTGATTTTTTACAAAGAGGAAGAGAGAGGGATAGAAAGTTAGAAACATCAATGAGAGAGAATCATCGATCAGTTGCCTCTTGCACACCCCCTACTGGGGACGTGCCCGCAACCAAGGTACATGGCCTTGACCGGAATCGAACCCGGGACCTTTCAGTCCGCAGGCCGACACTCTCTCCATTAAGCCAAACTGGTTTCGGCTATACAAGTTAAGATTTTTTTAAAAAGTCAAATACAGCCGAAACCGGTTTGGCTCAGCGGTAGAGAGTCAGTCTGCAGACTGAAAGGTCCCAGGTTTGATTCCGGTCAAGGGCATGTACGTTGGTTGTGGGCACATCCCTGGTGGGGGGTGTGCAGGAGGCAGCTGGTCGATGTTTCTCTCTCATCGACGTTTCTGGCTCTCTATCTCTCTCCCTTCCTCTCTGTAGAAAATCAATAAAATATATATATATTTTTTTAAAAGTCAAATACACAACTCTACTCTTGGATCATATTCTACTCTTAGGTATATGAATTATATTGTACTCTTATTTACTCAAAATAAATAAAAACATATGCTGGTCAGGATGACTCAGTGGTTGAGCACTGACCTGTGATCCAGGAGACCATGGTTTGATTCCCAGGCAGGGCACATGCCCGGGTTGCAGGCTCGATCCCCAGTAGGCAGCTGATCAATGATTCTCTCATCATTGATGTTTCTCTCTCTCTCCCTCTCTCTCTCTCCCCCCACTCCCTTCCTCTCTGAAATCAATTAAAAAAAAAAAAAAAAAAGCTAGACAAAAGGGTATATATCATATGATTTCATTTATATAAAATACTAGGAAACCAAAACTTCAGTGGCAAAAAGTTGATTAGTTATTACCTAAGGATAGGTGTAGCTGGAGAGGGGCAGGAGGGGAAAATTACAAAGGAGCACGAGGAAACGTGTGAGGGTGATGATTATGTCCATTATCTTGACTGTGGTGATGGTTTCAAGTTGTATACTTTAATCCTCACCTGAGGTTGTTTATTATTATTACTTATTTTAACGAGAGAGGAAGAGAGAAACATGAATGTGAGAGAGTAACATCGTTTGAGTTGCCTCCTGCATGTGTCCCGAATGGGGATGGAATCCACAACCTGGGTATGTGCCCCAATTGGGAATTAAACCCACCACCTTTCAGTGCACAGACATGTTCTGAGCCACACCAGTCAGGGCTAACGCTACTTTTTATTATGGAAAAATTAAAAGAAATACTGTCAGAAGTATGTAATGAAGCTCCACGGGTTCACTCTTGGTGTTTGAAAAATGTGTAACATGCATCCATCATGCCAAATAGAATAGCTTCACTGTCCTGAACTCCTGTTCTCTGGCCCTGGTTCCTGTGGCTCGGTTGGTTGGAAGGTCATCCTGTACACCAGCTTCCTGGTCAGGGCACATATCAGGTTTTGGGTTTGATCTCCAGTTGGGACACATGTAGGAGGCAATCCCAATGATGTTTCCCAAACACTGATGTTTCTCTCTCTCTCTCCCTCTCCCCCACTTCCTTTCTCTGAGATCTATTTAAAAAAAAGAATGTTTTCTTTAAAGGAATCCTCTGTTCTCTGCCTATTTATCCCTCTTTTCATCCTCTACCCTGGCAACCACGGATCTTTTTACTGCCTCCATAGTTTTACCCATAAAGGATATTTTTAAGGTTAAAAAAGAAAGTTCCGTAGCCATCATAAATGATTTCATTTCTGTGGAGTGGGGAAGGATTACTCACTATGTAAATGCTGTACGTTTCAGGGAGGGCGGGGTCCTACAGGAAGTGGTACGTGGGAAGTGAGCTCCTACACCATTACGTCAGAGGCATCATTTTAATTCTTTTTCCCTTCCCCTTACTCTGGAACCTGATGCAAATTTAGGTCCAGCCACCCAAGGCATGTGGACCCTCAAGCAGGGCTAGTATTTCTCAAGCAGCAAACATTTGTGAAGGTATTCTTAATACAGTGTAGTGCCTGCCTGTTTTCTTTTTGAACCTTGTGTTTTCCTGCCTTTTAAAGGTTTGTTTCTGTAAATAAAAGAAATACTATAAACAAGTTTCCAAAAGCTTTTAAGTTATAAACGTATTTATAACATAGAAAGTGAGTGTTCTCCTAATCTCTGCCCCACAACATGAACATAGGGAGCAATTTTTTGAGCCTTGTTATGCTATGTGTTTCTGTTAATATATCAGATGCCAGTATATTAAGGTGACCAGACATCCCACATTTGGCAGGACAGTCCCGATTTTTTAAAACAGTCCCGATTTTTGGAAAGAATCAGTGGATAGAGCATTGGCCTATGGACTGAAGGATCTCGGGTTCAATTCCAGTCAAAGGCACATGCCTGGGTTTCAGGCTCAATCCCCATGGGGGGCAAGCAGGAGGCAGCTGATTAATTATTCTTTCTGATCATTGATGTTTCTTTCTATCTAACCCTCTCCCTTCTGCTCTAAAATCAATAAAAACATATTTTAAAAAAAGAAACTGTAAAATGGGAATAATGATCCCATGATAACTGGAAAGTATGAAATATACTAAGATTTTTAAGTTAAAGAATGCATTTTTAAGGAGATAAGTAAAACATAAACTTATTTGACAATATACTATCAATAGCAGAGTCAAAATTAAACAAATCAGGCCCTAATGTTATAGACAGTCGTGCCCTAACAGACTTAAAAGGTACCACTGAGAACATTAGCACTAAGACTTGCTAAAACTAAACCAGGAACACACGTAATTTTCAATAAAAATCCTGTGTCAATTGTACCTCCTCTATAGCACCTTTTATTTCAAAGGGATATTTTATCAGTCACTGAGGTGTAAAGAATGGCAGAAAAATCCTATATAATAAAAGGGTAATATGCAAATCAACCAAATGGCAGACCGGCCAATCAGCAGGGGGTGGGGCCGGCAAGCCGGCAGCGCCTGCCCAGCCAAGGACCATGCTAGTGAGCAAGGAGGTGGGAGGGGGAGGGAAGCAATGGGGGGCGGGGGGGGCAGCAGTGACCAGCGGTGGTGACCAGTAGGCGTCAGCTTAATTAGCTGCCAGGTCACCTCCCACAGAGGGAGGCCCCACCAGACGCAGTGGCGGGGTGATGCGGGCAGCATGTCACCTGATCCGCCTGCCTGGTCGCCTCCCACAGAGGGAGGCCAGACTGTGGCCTAGGCCCACTCCCTGAGCCATCAGTAAGACATCCCCTGAGGCTCCCAGACTGTGAGAGGGCACAGGCCGGGCTGAGGGGCTCCCCTCCTCATCCCCCAAGGTATGAATTTTCATCCACAGGCCTCTAGTAATACCATAAAAGCCTCACAAAACCTGAATGTGAATGTGAGGGATATAAACAATACAGTACTACATTAACAACAGGGAGCTCACTAAGTGCCGCACACTGTTCTGTTGTTGTTGAATCCTTACTTGTAGACATTTTTTTTCTTTTCTTTCTTTTTCTTTTTTTTTAAATCCTCACCCAAGGGCATTTTTTTTTTCCATTTGATTTTTTTTTTTTAAAGAGAGTGGAGAGAGGTAGAGAGGAAGTGAGTCATAGATTGATGTGAGAGAGAGAGAGACACTGATGAGCTGCCTCCCACACTAGCCTCAATCTAAGCCGAGGATTGAACCTGCAGCCCAAATAACATACCCTTGACTGGGAATCGAACCCTAGACCCTTTGGTGTGTGGGGCAAAGCTCTAACCATCGAGAAATACCAGCCAGGGCTGCTAATGTTCTTTTTAAAGATTTTAAAAATATTTTTTAAAGTTATTTTTTATTGATTTTTAGAGAGAGAGAGAGAGAGAGAGAGAGAGAGAGAGAGAGAAGAGAGAGAGAGAGAGAAACATTGATGTGATCAGCTGCCTTCTGCATGCCCCTGAGAGAGAGAGAGAGAGAGAGAGAGAGAGAGAGAGAGAGAGAGGGAGAAAGAAACATTGATGTGATCAGCTGCCTTCTGCATGCCCCTGACCAGGGATCGAGCCTGCAAACCAGACATATGCCCTGACTGGGAATCGAGCCAGCAGCCTTTGATGCACAGGATGACACCCAACCAACTGAGCCATACTGGCCAGGACATCACACATTGTTCTTGAAGCTGGGGAAACAAGAGTGAACAAAGGAGATTGTATATCTGGCTTCAAGCAGCTTACACAGGGGGAGGCAGGTAAACAAAATCCCCAATAAACTGTATGCTAGAAATAATAGTAAGAGCTACACACAAGTAAAGCAGCATAAGGGTACAGGAAAGGGATCGGAGTCAAGGAAGGCAAGGCCTCACTGATAAGCTGACTCATGAGGAAACCTGAAGGAAGTGAAGTTAGCCGTCTGAGAAGAGTGGGAGAATGACCCAGGGCTCAGAGGCAGAGCTGAAGAAGCACTGAGGGAGGAAGAAGGTGCTAAGAGATTAAGAGACAAATGATATGGATGGAGAGGGTGAAATTAAAACCTCAGGACAAGATTTTATTCTGAAACAAGATGCCTTTGGAAAGTTTGGGTCAAATGAGTCACATATAACTGTGTTTTTTCCAAAACTTTTTAGTTATAGAATCTTTTGTTCAAGGGATCCACCGAAGATTATATGTAACACAGATAAGGAAAAGGTACTTAGAAACCTGACTATGCTCTTCCCACTTTCCCTCTCCCTCCTCTCAAGTTTACAAATGAGGACAGTCTGTAGGATCCAAATGTTCATACCCTGCATCCAAACAACTTCATAATCCAGGCCCATCTTAACTTTTCAAAAAGCTGTTCATCGGGAATAGCAAAAAGAGAGTAAATGCTGCTGACCCAGAGTAGAGGAACAAATGTGCTGCCACAAAAATCAGTCTCTGTAACACCGCTTTATCAACCCAGACCAAGGCACGAGGGCAAAGTGCCCCCATCCCGCTCCACACACACCTCTGAGGCTACATACTACACGGTGATAGCTTGTGTTCCCTTTCAGGGCTTCCTTACATATTCATTTTAACTTGATTTCACTTAATTAATCATATTCAAGCAATATAATGTGATCTACCTCTGTTGATGTTCTCTGAGGATATAGCCTCCTTGTCAATTTATATTTTAGAAAAATTCTCCCTCCCCTAGAGTTACTGCATCTATCAGTTTTCACTATTCTAAGCCTATGCATCCTGCAAAGTCTACTTTGTGAAGCCATCCTCCCCACATTTTGGCCTTCAGTTGGAATTCCAAATCTTCAGAGTATGAAGGGAACTTCCAGGCCAGGCAGTGCTCTAGTTCACTGCTCATTCCATGGACTAACCCTTGTGGGGAAGCACAGGACTTGGTTGGAAAGTCTGTAAGGAGAAAGGTTGGGGGGCCTCTTAAGGGGACCTTGCCGAAGGCAGCAGCCCCTGCCTTGTCGTTTCCAAACAAGTCTGAGCCCCCAGGCGTTTTGCTGGTATCTCTTATGTTTAGTCTTCAAGACCCGGCCTTGTGGAAACGTGTGCTTTCTCAAGGATACTTACCCTGCAAGCTGTCATTACATTAAAAGCCGAAGGAGGCAGGCAATCAGGGCTGTTTTGGTGCCTCCTACCAACCAGCCCCTTAGCCTCTCTTTCACAGAAACGTGTGTCAGAGTAATCTATTCATCCGTTGCTCAGGGTCTGCTAGACGGTCCCAGCAAACCCTCTGCAGATGTGACTGGTAGTCTTCTGGCCTCTGTGACTGCTTTTAGTGACAAGCACACCCTGGCCTACAAGGCAGCCCAAACCCTTTCAGACATACAGTAATTGTGAGAAAATTCTTCTTACTAACCCAGCATCTACAATATTTCCTGGTATTTTCCACCAGTGGTTCTGTCCTCTGGTTGAAATAGAGAGAAGTCGGATTCCCTGGTCCTCGTGCACCCCGCCTAGCTCATAGTTGGCCTTGTGTTTCCCCCGATTCTGGCTCTGCCTCTAAAAATTCCAATTCCTCAACCATCTCATAGGTCCTCTGTGGAAACCACCTTCAATCTGTAACGATTAGCTAACGGTCACAGGCAGATTTGATGTCTCTGTATATAGCTAGTGAGGTCTCTGTGTCCCATGCCACAGATTACACCTGTTCCTACTTCTCTTCTTTGATCTAGCTTAGGACTTCTACACTTAGCTTTGCATTCATCATCATGCACTTCGTCGTGAACATTTACTGAGCACTGTCGGGAACCATACTAGGTACTAAAAAAATGAAAGTAAGTAAAATATACTCACTTATAGAAGAGTAAGAGCAAGAAAGGTAGAATAATAAATAGGTGAGGAAGTTGGAGAGGCTTCAACGGATGCAGTGCTATCTGAGCCAGTGATGTACTATACAACACCAATGCCTCACACAGCCTTGCGTCCCCAGCACGAAATGGAACAATGCTTTGTGGTCAGTTGAAGTTCAGAAAATATGTGAATGTTGTAAAACAGAGAAACCTGCTCAGCCCCCTCAGCATCTTTTGGAGGTGAGGGAGGGTGATCAGAGAATCCGGTCTGACAAAGGCAGTTACAGAGACTGACAATGTACCTGGCTACGTACAATGTTGCTCAGGTGGTTGTCCTCCGACATCTGTGCATTCTGGAAGTAGGACAAGGGTGCAGGCAACTCTGTCATTGGAGCAACTATACAGAAATACCTTTTCACAGAAAGCAAAGTCTCTTGGGGTTCTGAAAAGGGAGAAAGAAAGCAATCCTTTGTGCATTACAATTACACTTTTATTTTTAAACACTTTCATAAATTACATTAGGTCAAACCAACCTTTCTTTCATGTGTCCTCCTCCAGTCTGAGCTTCCTAAGGACCTCACAGGCTGCTGTCACTTGCAGACTCCTGGATTAGGTCTGAAATAGGATTTTATCAGGTTACCCAGAGTTGGTCAAATCCTCGTACATCCATTCACATCAATCAAGTACTTAAAAGACCAATCTATAAGCACACATTTATTCATTTGCCGTGACCTTCAACTGATAATTTTTATTTTTTTGTTAATCCTCATCTGAGGATATTTTTCCCATTGCTTTTTTTGAAAGAGTAAAAGGTAGGTAGGGAGGGGCCGAGGAAAAGAGAGAGAAAGATTGATTTGAGAGAGACACATCAGCTGGTTGCTGCTGGCACACGCTTTGACCGGGGCCAGGATGTCACCTGAAACTCAAGTACATGCCCTTGACCGAA
Source organism: Pipistrellus kuhlii (assembly GCF_014108245.1). Classification (NCBI taxonomy): domain Eukaryota; kingdom Metazoa; phylum Chordata; class Mammalia; order Chiroptera; family Vespertilionidae; genus Pipistrellus; species Pipistrellus kuhlii. Next base: position 13,087,142 of record NW_023425404.1, read on the forward strand.
ATCGAATCTGGGACCCTGGAGTCCACAGGCCGATACTCTATCCACTGAGCCAAACCAGCTAGGTTCCCTTTTTTTTTTGGAGGGGGGGAGGTAATGGCAGGCACATCCCCAATAGGGGGTGTGCAGGAGGCAGCTGATTGATGTTTCTCATCGATGTTTCTAACTCTCTATTAAAAAATCAATAAAGTATATTTAAAAAACAAAAACTAAAACCTGGGGCCCTTCTGTCTGTGGGTCGACACTCTCACCACTGGGCAAAACCAGGGCAACATACATTTTTATGCCCGGCTGGGGTGGCTCAATGCTTAAGCATTAATCCATGAACTATGAGGTCACTAGTTCAATTCCCATCAGGGTATATGCCTGGGTTATGGGCTCGAGGCATATAGGAGGCAGCTGATCAATGTTTCTCTCTCTCTATCCCTCTCCCTAAAATTAATAAAATCACATTTTTTAAAAACACACATACATATTTTTAAAAAGCAGAAGGGGCTGAAGTTCAGTGACTTGGTTAAAAATCACAATTGGTCAGACCAAGACAAAAATAAAAGACTTCTGACTCCCAGCCTCAAGTCTCTCCTTTATATTCAAGTACAGCTTTCTTTACATGTATCACTCTGTCCCAGAGTTCATCCCTTCCAAGGGACACATTCCTCTCTGCCTGTTCACCTTAATCTCCATCAGCCAATTCTTTAACTTTCCTCTTCACAGAAAGTCTTCAGAAATGTAAAAGGGAAAAGATCTGTTTGCAAACCTAAGCAGAACTCTAATTCATATACAGTATCTAATAACGTTACCATGTACATATTTACATGAAAGCAATTTTGTCAAAATCAACATCTGGTTTCATTTTCACTTTTCAGGATCCTCTACTCCCTAAATTCTCCACTATTTTTATTATAATGATTTTTCATAAAAAACATATTAAAGTAACTTTTTCTCCTAATAAAGATATCAAGTTCAAATTATCCCTTAGCTACCTATATTTGGCTCACTCAAATCATGACCAGTTTTTTTTGGTGTTGTTAATCCTCACCTGAGGATATTTTTTCCAGAAAACTGAATTTTAGGGAGAGTGGGGGTTGGGGGGTAGAGGAGAGAGAGGGGGAGAGAAATATCGATCGAGAGACACATCCATTGGTTGCCTCCCAAAATTGCCCTGACCAACGTGGGGCATCAAACCTGCAGTCCAGGTATGTGCCCTTGACCGGGAATCAAACCCGAGACCCTTTAGGGAATGGGTGCTCTAACCATTGTACACAGTGACCAGGGCATGACAAACTTTTAATTAAGGTATCTTTTCCCTTCTATCCTACATGCTTTCATGTATTCATGCCTATCTTTCTCCTCCCCTCCAATTTTGGCCCAAGGTTAACTGGCCTGGGATCAGGGGATCGCAAATTAATGTTAATTTAGTAAGACATAATTAATGTAAATGTCCTTTAAAATAAAGTAGATAAAAATAGATATAATGGTTACTTTTATGAGGGTTATTCACTGGAAAGGGATACATAGGAAACTTTGGAGGAGACTGTTAATGTTTTGTTTCTTGATCTGAGTGCTAGTTACACAGAGGTTTCAGTCTGTGAAAGACACTATGCTGTACACATTATGATCTGTGAGCACATTTCTACATATTCCAATTAAAAGTTTAAATTGACCCTAGCCCATATGGCTCAGTGTTCAGAGCATCAGCCTGTGCACAGGAGGGTCATCGGTCAAATCCCAATCAAGGGCGCGTACCTGGTTGCGGGTCCAGGGACACATGCAGGAGGCAACCAGTTGATGTGTCTCTCTCACATTAGTGTTTCCCTCACTCTCCCCGTCTCTACCCTCCCTCCCACTTTCTCTGGGGGGGAAAAAACAACAATGGGGAAAAAAATTTTAATTGATCTTTGTGGAAATAAACCTATATCTAGGGTTACTCATACTATTGGTCCTATCTTTTTAAATGGGTAAAATTAAGAATTAGCAATAGTATGCTAGTTTACTCAAAAGAGAGGTGGATTCTAACACAACAGTTATATTTTCTAAGTACTCAAGTACTATGCTTCTAGATTTTTAAAAGTTAATTACCTAATTAAAATTTTAGCATGAATGTATTAATGATCAGCAAACAGAGCATATATTGTTCCCTTCTTTTCCACAATACATTTAGTACAGCACCTCAGCTAACCCAGAAATGCCAGAGGATGGCAAAGAGAAAAAGTTGTAATTGATTACCTCCACTGACTATTCTGAAGACTAGACCAAATCATTGAAAGTATAGCTCTATTATAGAAAAGTCCTTAGAAATCTATCATTAATATTCTCATATGATCCTTCAGAAACAAATCAAGTAAATAAGACAGTCTTAGCCAAATGAAAGTAAAGGGAAAGAAAGAGCAATGTGCAAAAGTAAATAAAGTGTATTACATTTTCAGGTGAAAATGAGAAGAAAGCCCAGCTGGTGTGACTCAGTGGTTGAGCATTGACCTATGAACGAAGAGGTGATTTAATTCCCAGTCAGGGCACATGCCTGGATCATGGGCTCGATCCCCGTGTGGGTTGTGCAGAAGGCAGCTGATCAATGATTCTGTCTTATCACGATGTTTCTCTCTCTTCCTCTCTGAAATCAATTTAAAAAGTAAAATATATCTATATCTATATATATAAAAGGATAAATTGGCCGACACCTGGTAGCTATAATGCACACTGACCACCCAGGGGCAGACGCTCAACACAGGAGCTGCTGAGCAACAGCAACTTTTCAGAGTGCCCTCTCGAACCCTGGGATCCTTCGGGGTATGTTGGACTGCCAGTTTCAGCCCGATCCCCACAGCCAGGCCGAGGGACCCCACCTGCTGGAGGGATCCCCCTCACTCCACAGATGCCCTTCAAGCCCCAGTCCCGCCCCAGGGGAGGGACCAAGGGAGGTTGGCTCCAGGGTGTGTCCAGCCCATCTCACCCAGACCCACCCTGCAGGCCACCTTCTAAGTAATTTCCTTTCAATGTGCAGAAATCCATGCACTGGAATATATATATATATATATATATATATATATATATATATATAATTTTTTTTAAAGGTAGCAAGAAGTAATTATCCATTCACTAAATAGCAGTTTACTGGCTATCGACTTATATCAAAACTGGAAGACAGACACTGAGATTTAATCATATATGTTCACTTTACCCATTCCACATAGGAAAACAGCGTGGCACACTAAGTTCAATCCCTGGTCGGGGCATGTATGGGAGACAACAGCTGGATGTTTCTCTCTCACATTGATTTCTTTCTTTCAATCTCTCTCTCTTTCTCTCTCTCTTACTCTCTTAAAGTCAATAAACATATCCTCAGGTGAGAATTAAAAAAAAAAAAAAAGAGCTGAAACCGGTTTGGCTCAATGGATAGAGCATCGGCTTGGGGACTGAAGGGTCCCGGGTTCGATTCCGGTCCAGGGCATGTACCTTGGTTGCGGGCACATCCCCAGTGAGGGTTGTGCAGGAGGCAGCTGATCGATGACTCTCTCTCATCCATGTTTCTAACTATCTCTCTCCCTTCCTCTCTGTACAAAATCAATAAAATATATTTTAAAAAAAAGATAAGCTATAATGACACTATAGTCATTTTTTTTGTATTTTTATTTATTTGTTTGTTTTTAGAGAGAGGGGGAGGGAGAGGCAGAAATACATAGAAACATCTATCAGCTGTCTCCTTCATGCCCCCTGCCAGGGATCGAGCCCAAACCTGGAATCAAACTGATGATATCCTGGTTCACGGATCGGCACTCAACCACTGAACCACACCAGCTGGGCGAAAAGATGGTCGTTTGAAGAAGTTTCCATTATTAGCCTTCTGCTTATAGGATCTGTTCAGCTATTAGAAGAAACCATACAAACTGATTGTCATACTGGAGCTTTCTCAGACAAACCTTGCAAAAATCACCAATACAGTAATCACTTTAGCATATCCCAATACTATTGTATTTTCAAAGGCACATCCATCACATTTCCCTGTGAAAAACTAAGGCTCAGGAAAGGTAAAAGAATCTGCCAGCGCATGATTATGGAGTAAATAACACCAGCTCCAGAACCCAGGTCTGCTGCTTCCCAGTCCAGGTCTTCTCCAGTTCACCCAGAGAAAGCACAGGTTTCCACTAATGCTCTGAAGATCAAAACACTACAAGGCAACCCTCCCAGAAGAGCTGCTCTGTACACGGAGCTCAGTATGAAGCAGAGACAGGCAACGGGGTTAAGCTAGGTCTTCAGCCAGCCTGGTGACAAACCAGCACTGTTGGCACAAAGGAAGGAGCAGGCAAAGGCGGATTTGATTCTGGTCCAGTAACAGCTGGAAACAATTAATGACTCCGTGGAGAAGGCCAATGACCCCACTGTTAAAGCAGCGTGGCAGATGACACAAGTGGACTTTATAACATTCTTAGCAGCTGAGAACAAGAAAAGATAGTTGTTGGGAATGAGAATATTTCATGTGACCTGGATTGCTGAGGGAGTGGGAATAGGGACAGAAGTGGATTTTGGTGTTTTCTCTCCCTGGCCACCTGCTAAAGATTTCTCTGAGACGGACAGAGCATACTTGAATTCACTGCCATCCATTTCCTTTTCCTCAAAACACTTGTTCAATCAGATAAAAGAAAAAGAAATCATTTTCTGATGGGCAACTATAATATCTAAATACAATGAGTCTAAAAATAAGAAGATACAAATAATATAGAAACTTAGATATGCTGAACAGAAAAACTTAACCAGAAAATCTTCTACCCATCAGCATCTGAAAAAGTATCATAGGAGCAATGTTTAGAATTGAAAATAAGTTTATTAAAAAAATCCCATTTAAGGCAGCATCAACAGAAAAGTGCATTTCTTTCAGTAGATCCTGGTCTTACAGCATGTTTACTTAATTACTGATACACTTTCTTTCTTTACTCTCAGAGATAAATGTAAACAAAATTTTACTTCACAGAAACAAATATGTTCATGGAGACATTTTATCATGATCTTCTCAAAAAGCAAAGGGCTTGTGGCTTGTTTTAATGATTCTAGCCACTTGATTAGTTTCTCTTTCACTTAGAAAGTGACCAAAACGATTTTTTTTTATGTGCTCTTTTTCTTTATATATCGATTTTTTAGAAGTGTATTTGTATTGTAATGCTAAGAAGTTTTCAAATGTCAATAAACTCGTGATTTATTCTTTTCCACACAATTACTTAATCTGCCTTAATGTTAATTTGATTAATATTTGAATAGATTTTTTAGAGAGAAAGAGAAATATGGATGAGAGAGAAACATGATCAGCTGCCTCCTGCACACCTCGTACTGGGGATCTGAGCCCACAACCGGGCATGTGCTTGCTCTGACTGTGAATCAAACTGGCAATGCCTGGGTTCATGGGATGATGCTCAACCAACTGCGCAACAAGGCCAGAGCTTCTTCCTAGACAGGCAGTCCAAATTCTGATTATATGGATGGGTATGGAGACCCTCTGTTTTTTAACAGCGCACATCCAACAATAAATGCAACCCATCTCCAAAATTTATAAAAATAATTTGAAATTAAAGTTTTAGAAATACATCCTGAAAAGACTCCTCTGAATTTTAAGAGCAAATGATTTCCCCACCCCTACAACAGGCTTTGCCAAAGTGGTAGATTCTGAAAAAGAGCAAGGATAGTGATATAGCCTATTTGGTGATTTTTTTCCTCCTTCCATCCCACTCCACTTCTGTGAACCATCTGCGGTAGATTAGACTATTATTTAGCAAATATTCACTCCAGCATCCCCAAGAGAAAAATATACTTCCCCTCTCCAGTAATGTTAGGTTTGCCTCTTTGTCCTGCTTTTGCCTCAAGGTGGGTATAGTATACCCAATCATAAAGATACTGTTGTAAGTAACCTAGTTATTAATTAACAGGGAAGGAGCATGCTAGTAAAGTCTGGATGAAACAGGGAAGGAACAGGTCATTGGCCAGAGTAAGCATGGCTGCTGCAAGTGTGGGAAGATTTCAGATATTTCAACTCCTACACAAAGGGGTTTACTCTCGTGCGCTGGGCTCCTGGCTCTCTTGTTGTAGAGGGCATGCTCCCCGGCATTTGTCCACATGGCTCATGGCCAGGTGGCCACACACAATCCTATCTAATAAAGAGGGAATATGCTAACTGACCCTCATGCCATCGCAAGATGGCGGCACCCACTACCCCACTGCCATGCCTTCAAAGATGGCAGTGCCCACAGCCAATGAGGTAATATGCTAATTAACTGTCAAGCCCTCAAAGATGGCGGTGTTCACAGCCACAAGTGGCGGTGCGAATCCCCACAGCCCCCCAACTGCCCAGCCTTCCAGGACCTCCGAGGCTCAGGTAACCAGGGCTGGCCCAGGCTTACGCTGCTGGGGGTGTCGCCCTCCCCTGATTGCCAGGTCGCCTCCCGCCCCTGAGGGCTCCCAGACTGTCAGAGGGGACAAACTGGGCTGAGGGACTCCCCCACCAGTGCATGAATTTTCATGCACCAGGCCTCTAGTAGACTATAACCTGTCTGATGTTACACTGGACCCAGCTCCACAATAGGACACTCTGGCCACTGGCTTTGCTTCCAGCTCTGCTGAATTCCCAGCTACAACACTTTCAGGACTGGTTTAAGGGAAGTGGGACTTTTGAAACCCAGGGATGTAATTCCACATAAATATAGGTCATTCATCCTCCCATGCTAGCCTTAGAAAATTCTTTTTCTCAAGATATCCTAAGGACCAGACCACAAGCACCCAGTGGAGAAAGGGATCTCCCACTTCTGGTGGATCATTTTCTACCAAGTTCCATCAGTGACAGTATGACTTGCTTTGGTCACTAAGATCTTAGCAGATGTGGCACAAACACTTGAACTGTGCTTGTGTAGTAGGTAGGCCTTGCCTTCTTGTACCTCTGCTGCTGCCTGGAGAAGAGCTTACTATGTGTAGCCACTGTCCCTTCAGTCTGGCCCCAGAATAAGATATGCAAAGCAAAATTGCTCTAGCTGATCCATCTTGCTCTAGCTACATCTTGAAGCAGAGCCTTGAATGCTTTAAGGCACTGAGTTTTGAGGGAGTCTGTTATATAGTTATCAGAATTGTTTTAAAATAATAATGGTTATGTGGGCTCAGAATAAAAATTAACAAAAACTTACAAGTCCAGAATCCTTTATCTGAAACCCTTAGAACTAAATGTGTTTAGAATTCATATTATTTTTCGGGTTTTATAAAGTAATATGATGCAAGTACCATGTTTTATAATGACCCCTTGGGGTTTTAGGCCCACAATATAGAACACATTAATAAATATGTAGTAAAGTATATAAGTAACCTTAAATTACACAAACAGATTCAGGTTAAATGTCAAATGAGTGATGAAAAGCCTTTCAGGCCAAAGCCAGTTTGGCTCAGTGGTAGAGCGTCGGTCTGCGGACTGAAAGGTCCCAGGTTCGATTCCAGGCAAGGGCATATACATTGGTTGCGGGCACATCCCCGGTAGGGGGTGTGCAAGAGGCAGCTGGTCGATGTTTCTCTCTCATCGATGTTTCTAGCTCTCTATTTTTCTCCCTTCCTCTCTGTAAAAAATCAATAAGAAAATAAAAAAAATAAAAAATATGTATAATATAAAAAAAATTGATAAAATATATTAAAAAAAGAAAAAAAAAAGAAAAGCCTTTCAGTTTTTTTTCAGGGGCTTTTGGATCTCAGAATTTTTGTAGATATTTGTATATTATAAAGAATCAGCCCTTGTCTGTTTGGCTCAGTGGATAGAGCATCCACCTACAGACTGAAGGGTCTCGGGTTCATTTTCAGTCAGGGGCACATGCCCACTTGCAGGCTTAATCCCTAGTAAGGGCCATGCAGAAAGCAGCCAATCAATGGTTCTCTTTCACCACTGATGTTTCTCTTCCTCTCTGAAATCAATAAATTAAAAAAAATTTTTTAAAAATAATCTCTACCCCCCCCCCCAAAAAAAAAACAAACATTTAATTTCAATAACTCTACATGGAAGATATGATTACCCTGAGTCATTGTCTTAAATTCACTGTGGAAATGAGAATACAATTTATCTTTAATGGGGGGGGGACTACTTTTATCTAATTAATTTGTAAGTCATTGGCTATATATTCAACAAAGCTTGCATTCCCTCTTTTGCTTTATTTAGATCAACTTAAGAAACTTAAGAAACTGTGAAAACTAAACATTATACCCTTTAGTCAACGCTTATTGGGTTTCCTCTCCATACCCAGACACTGTGAAAGGTGCTGGGGACGCCACTGAACCCAGTAACGCTTCTGTTTACTTTAAAGAGCTTACTTTCTAGAGGGAAAGACAGACACATATCTTTTCATATTAATTACATGTCGAAATCAAAATGTTTTAGATGTAATGGAATTATATAAAATGTTATTCAAATTAATTTTACCTATTTCTTTCTACCTTAAAAAAATTTATTAGAAAATTTAAAATTCACATTTGTTTTTATTGGACAGTGGTGCTCTAAATCTTCCGTTCTTTCTGATACACCAGGCCTAATGCTGAAAATCCCTGACAACCCCTCCCTTCCTCCGCGTTTGTGACACTGAACTCCATTCTCCTCACCCGGCCCGGTTCTCACTCTTCCACCCCCTGAGTATGCGTGTTCCTGAGGGTCCTTTTCTCTCCTTTGGTGTCTCATCCACTGCTTCAACACCAACTCACAAGTCTAAGTGACTCCCATGTTTACAGCCCCAGGCCTGTCCAAAGGACTTCCTCATCTTCCTCTCTAGATAGTTCTTTGCTCCTCACTTCCTTATTTGTGCAATCAACGCTCGCTCCCATTTTCCAAACTCCAAGTTTCCTTGTGAACTTAACACTTTATTCCTTGCTCAATCGTGTGCCAGGTCCTGTTCATGTTTTTTCTTCCTTTCTAAGCCTCTACTACCACCAAAGATCAAACTCTCATTATATCTCCTTTGATTATGCAAAGTCACCTCAATTCTCTTATCCATTTGAGCCCCAACTACCGGATTAATGAGCCTTAAGAAAGCTCTGACAACAGTGCCACACTTTCAAATCACCTTCCGAATCTGCCTGGCATCTGACACACGACGGACAAGCAGTATGAGGGGTCTCTGAAAGGTTTTTCAGTATCTGTCTCCAAGAAGTCTCCCCGTATAATCTGATACAATAGTGGAAGAGTACTACAGCCAAGGGAACCTGGAGTGCGAGGAAGAGAACCACATAAACTTCGGCAACTTTTCTGCTGGTGATTCGGAGACCAACTCCAATCCTCAGGTTCTCGGCAAACAGAAATCCATGCAGCAGTGTAGGACTCGTATCCAGCAGTAAATGGTGTCCATTCAGAAGAAAGGATACCCAGAACTGTGGGGGCTTTCTACTCAAGAACCAGGAGTAGTAGAATGGAAAACTAGATGGCAGGTGGTTCTTCTACAATCTATTGTGTGTGTGTGTGTGTGTGGGAGGAGGGGAGGATCCATGCACACAATAGACTTATGTGTTCATTGCTAAAGGGTTGTTCTTAAACGTGGGTGGGGTGGGGTGGAGCTTCAGTTGGTTGAACTCTGCAAAGGAGTTAAGGAAAACTGAAATAGGCTTTGGCAGGTGACTGAAATCAGACAAATGCAACAGGATCCAACCTACTTTCCCGTTTTATCTTCCTTCGTAACAGTCATTTAATGTTCAGCCTGGCTCACTGGACAGTGAGATCCAGGACCCCCGTTTGTGGCACACCCCATGATTACAATGTCCTCCCCACTTCAACGCCGAGGGTGGAAACCTTCCCACTGCCAAAGATAATTCAAATAACAAGATTCTCTTACGCAGATGTGATCTCTATCTGCCTCAAACGTCAACGAAGTGTTTTTACCTTTACAATATGCTCTGCCATATAATCATTTGCACACTCTGCACACTAGCTCCCACAGAAAACCTTGAATACGTTCTTCATCTTGTGCAAAGCAGACAAATGATGCTTTTAACCTTACTGCTATTTCCCTACAAAAGGAAAACCATCTGAGCGGGAAGAAAACACAAACATCTAAGACACATGCAAGGCACCGGACATACATGCCTTGGGACAGTTGCGATCGAAGGCAAACGCCTCAGACCCTGTTGTCCGCTTCGAATGGGAGACATAAGGAACTTTTTTTTTTTTTTAGCCCTGAGTGCCACTCGCGTCCCCTGGACCAGGACACAGGCGGCAGGAGGCGTGGAGTTTCCTCAGTTGCTCAACCGGGCAGGGCGCTGCGCGCTTCCCCTTCCACCGGCTCCGCTGGTCCGGACGGCCAACCCCGGCCGCAGGCACCTGCGCCCTCAGCTACCTTCGAGAAATCCGCACTTCCGGACCGAGGCTCCCAAGGCGCTCTCTTCTTCCACCCGACCGCACGCCGCGCCCCGAACCCCAGAAACCGGCAGCCCCTCTTCATCAGCCACACGGGGTTCCCGTGTCCCCGCCCTGCCGCGCCCGCTCCCCATCCTCCAGGACGTCTGTCTGCTCCGCGGCCGGGACGGCGACAAAGGGCCGGCCGAGCCCGCGGCCACCCGTGTCGACACCGGATGAGGGGCGCCTTCCTCTCGCCCAGGACTCCCCATCACGCACCTACTTCCTCCTCGCCGCCGCCTCCTGCGACCGCCCGCAGCCGAGGCTCCTTCGCGAGCAGCGCCTGTTGTTTCCGAAGTGAAATCTCGGCCGCAGGAGCTGCCCGGCCCAGGCCCCGCCCCAAAGGCTTCGCCGCTGTCATTTCCGGTTCTGGCGTCGTTGGGGGCGTGACCGCCGACTGAGGGGCGGGCTCTAGAGGGGGCGGGGACAAGACCAGAGGAGAGGGGTGGAGCTTCCGGTGGTGTGGGAGCGGATCGTGGGCGGGGGGAAGCCTGCGCTCTAGCCGGCCTCGGACCTGGACGAACCGAGACAGTTCTTGAGCCAGACCAAAGTTTCTACGTATGCTGGGCCCAGTGTGTGGTTCTCCAAACCAGCAAGTTATGATATCTTAAAACCTCAAGTTTCTTTCATGTCTCCGTATTACCTATTTATAGTGTTTCTCAATGTGAATCAACTGCATCAAGATCAAGAGGATGCTAATTAAAATTGTAAATACTTGTGCCTTCTCTTTCCTCATTGAATCAAAACTGATGGGTGGGCCCTGGCAGGTTTGCGGACTGAAGGGTCTGATTCAATTCTGATCACGGACATATGAAGGTTCGGTCACGGTGGGGGGCGGCGGATCAATAATTCTCTCTCATCATTGTTTCTCTTTCTCCCTTCCTCTCTCGAATCAAAAAATATTGAGGAAAAAACTGATGGGTAGAGCAAACCTGAGAAGCCTCATTTTAAACAAATGTCTGGGATTCTTGGGATCCAAATTAAGAACCAGTCTTCCTAAATGGTAAGCTTCCAGAAAGCAGGAAATGGGCTTTATAATCCTGAAACCTGAGCAGACAATGAGTTGCTCAAAGGTCAGCTACCACTTTAGTATGTGATGTGGCAGACTTCGGAGTGTCATTTAATTCAAACAACATGGCTGAGAATTATTCCTTTCTGTTTAATAGAAATTACCAGAGGCCCAGGCTTGGCCCAGAGGTGGGCCTGTCTGGTCTAATAAGCATATTACGCTTTTATCGGGTCTAGTAATAATTAATGTCGTTTTTCAACATTCGTTTAAAATCTTGCTTGGCGTTGACTTGTATTGACATAACCTTCAAACACGTGGTATCTACAGAACGTGTGAAGTGCAATTAACAAGTTTTGCTTGAAAAAGTTTGTGTTTGGTTTGGTTTATGTTGCAAAACTAGGGCTAAGAAGATGGCGGATGAAGAGCATATTTGGCACTGCATGCTTTACGAGTTCCAATTAGGAAGAAAAGCAAGTGAGGCTGCAAAAAACATCTGTAGTGCTCTTGGTCAAGATGCAGTTAGCGCCAGAAAATGCCAGCGTTGGTTTGAGAAATTTCGCGAGGGAAATTTTTCGTTAGATGACAAGAGTGGTCGAGGCCGTGTGTCCAATTTTGATCAAGAAGCTCTTCAAGCTCTTTTGGTGCAAAATCCTCAAATTACCCAACAAGAGCTTGCGACAACTTTAAATTGTTCACAAAAAACAATTTCCAATCAATTGCGTGCACTTGGCAAAGTCCAAAAGTTTGGAAAATGGGTTCCTCATGAGTTGACCGACAACAACCGTAATCAAAGAGTCACAATTTGCAGTTCGCTCCTCTCTCCTCAAAACCGTTTGCCGTTTTTAGAGCAAATTGTTACCGGAGATGAAGAATGGGTGCTGTATGTTAATTTGAAAAGGCGGCCTCAATGGTTGGACAAAAATGAGGCTCCACAGCCCACGCCAAAACCTGACTTGCATGCGAAAAAAGTGATGTTGTGTGTTTGGTGGAATTTTAAAGGAATTCTTCATTATGAACTTTTACCATCTACCCAAACCATTACAAGTGCAGTGTATAGTGCCCAATTGGAAAGGTTAGCCCAAGCTTTAAGAGAAAAAGAACCCGCGCTGATTAATCGGAAGGGCGTAATTCTTCACCACGATAACGCATACTGCAAGAATCACTGCTGAAAAACTGCGCCAGTTGGAATGGGAAGTTCTCCCTCAACCTGCATATTCTCCTGATATTGCCCCTTCCGATTACCATTTGTTTCGTTCTTTGTAAAACTTTCTTCTTGGAAAAAAACTTAATAATGAAGAATGCCTCAAAAATGCATTGACCGAATTTTTTGCATCAAAATCACAAGAATTTTACAATAGAGAGATTAAAATGCTTCCTGAGCATTGGGCACAAGTAGTAGAAAACAACGGCAACTATATTGTTGATTAAATTTTGTTGTAATGTTTAAATAAATTTGATTTTAAAAAAGTATTCGAAAACGACATTAATTATTACTAGACCTAATATTATTATAGATCATTCCTTACTGGGCATTTTATATTGCCAATTTCCAATCTGGCTTTTATGAGTCAAGTAATAAAATGAAAATGAAGATCGCTAAAGATGGAAAATATAAGCATTCAAACGCAAATAAACATTTCAATAATTTAACATTTTAAAAAATCTATATTTATCAATAATTATAAGCTAAAATAATAAGCTTAAAAAATAGTAATTACAAGCTCACTTTGGTCTAAGTATAAATATAACAGTTCCTGGGTTTTGAAATACGTTTTTTTAAATATATTTTATTGATTTTTTACAGAGATGAAGGGAGAAAGATAGCCAGAAACGTCGATGAGAGAGAAACATCGACCAGCTGCCTCTTGCTCACCTCCTACCGGGGATGTGCCCACAACCAACGTACATGCCCTTGACTGGAATCGAACCTGGGACCTTTCAGTCTGCAGACCGACGCTCTACCGTTGAGCCAAACCGGTTTCGGCTAGAAATACATTTCTGAATTCTCAGTTTTCTTCTTGATACCCAGACTGTTTGTCTATTTAGGATTCTTTCTCATATCCTTTATATCCAGTGGTATCCACAAATCAATTTTATCATCTATTGCTGAGCAAAAACTATTTCTCAATTTTATTCTATTAATAGACTAAAATATGACCAGGAAAAAATTTCTAAGCATTTTGACATAAAACCTTTCAGCAGTTTCTGCATAGAGGTGAAAACATTTATAGACCTCATTAGAAAGAACCAGGTAAATAAGCCTCATATATACGGTAGTATACCTACCTGGCTTACATTTATTTGCATTAAAAACTGTTTTTTACTCCATATGAAAGAAAAAAATAAGTTTAGTCCTCTTTGAGTTTCCTCATTTTGTCACCAGGTCCAGTGTCTGTGCCTGATGAGTATCTAAAACAGCACTCTCTACAAATTGTTAGCTTATATTACATCAAGTTTATCAGAAAGCACTATGACAAGATTCAAATTAAAGTTCTCTAAGGAGGAAATGTTCTGGGAATGGCTAGAAATAAAGCCTATAATATTGAGTTGTTCTCAGGCAACATTTTTGGAAGAGATTACATTGATGAACATACAGAATAGGTATGTTGATTTGCCTAAAAAAATGTTTCCCTCTCTAAAAATCTACTTAAAAAACCCTCACTCATTTGGTTAACTGGATCGTCAACCTGCATATTTATGGGTCCCAGGTTCAATTCGTCAAGGGCACATGCCTGCGTTGTGGGCTCCATCCTCAGTAGCATACAGGAGGCAGTTGATCCATGATTCATCACTGATGTTTCTCTCGCCATATCCCTTCCTCTCTGAAATAAAAAATAAATTTCAAAATCTACTCAAAAAGAAAATAAAGCTGCATTTATGTAGTCTGTTAGGATAAAATATTGGTACTGCTAATGAAAATATTAAACTGCTAATGAAAAGTGTAGTCCTTGAATCGTTTAGCATTGGCACCATCATTGACCTTGGGCCCCACCCTAGCCCTAATAGGTCAGTCTGCACTTTTGGAACAAGATTCCTCCAAGTGATGCAGTGCACTTTCAAGTTTGATCTTAAAAAAAAGAACACGCCGTCCTTCACACAATGCATGTTCCTGGGGAACCTGACGCTAAACTATTCGTAGACGACGTGCTTCTGGGTCGGGGATTCGTACATAGCAAAGCAGCTCCCTCGCTGCGATCTATTGGAAGTCAGCCCTCGACATAAGAGTTTGTTTTTTTGTGTTTTTTTTTTTTTAATTTTTTAAAATATATATATATATTTTTTTGCCCCCCTCCCTCCCCAGAGTTTTATGTCTTGTTTTTTTTATTTAAAAAAAAAAAACAAAACGCGTCAACCCTGCCTGGTGTGGCTCAGTTGGTTGAGTATTGTCCTGTACACCAAAAGGTCACCGGTTCAATTCGTCAGGGCACAAGCCCAGGTTGAGGCAACGGATTGATGTCTCCCTTCCTCATCCCTTTTCTCTCTCTCTCAAAAAAATATATATATATTTGTGTGTGTGTGTGTGTGTGTGTGTGTGTGTGTATATATATATATATATATATATATATATATCAATAAAAGCACATTTTCTAAAAAGTTAAAATAACTTCTCTCCTCCTGTTAATAAACATGCATGTTTTAAATTATTTGTTATGAGGAAAATGCATATTGGTGTGTTTTTTTGGTTGGTTTTTTTTTTTTTTTTTTTAGCATATTGGTTTTTAACTGCCTAACTTTTTTATACCTGGAATGGGATCAAGCAAGGTTTCCAAACTGAAATTCAATTATGGGCAAATGGTAAAGATGACCCAGAAAACTCAAGCAATTCATTAGAAATTTTACGTGTATTCTCCCAAACACTTAAATACCCCACCGCAGCAGTTTATACATGTCCAATTCTTCACATGTAAATCTGAAAACCTTAAAGTTTAAGCTTGGTGGCAAAACCTGACTTAACTGACATTAAGCTATTAATGAACTTTAACCTAGCGACTGTGATCATTCCTGCTCTGCTACTGAAATGTTAATGTACGAACTTGGATTCTGAGGCAAATCTCTCTGGAGTCATTATTCAATACATGGTATGTGTCCCCAAGGGTTTCAGATATCGTCTTTTTAAGATAAATATAGTGAAAGAGTAAGAGCAAAAGAAATTAATGCTAATGTTAACTAAATAAAACAACCTACTATGATGCATTAAAAGTAGTAATATGGTAAGAGAAAATAGGCTTAATAAAGCCCGAACAAGATGTTAGGCTGAGGGTCAATCTGAGAAAAAGCTAGTAAATGAATTTGTAAATGGCAAGAAGCAAGTTTCTGAAATTTTCCTTGAGAAACCAGAATTTAAAATATTTTAACACTAAAAGGGAATATCTCCATAGACTTTTAGATTAATGCAAAATAAGGTAAATGGTCTCTCTGACCTTTAGTTACTAATAATACTCAAAAGAAATATCAGCCCATAATTTCAAGTTTCTAGTATGCACCATACAATTAAAACATGCCACTTATTTAATAAGACTGAAAGAATGAGTCCCCGAGGTCAAATATATACATTTTTAATATCTGAAATATTTACATAAGGGAACCATGTCATGGTCCAATGTTAAGAACAGTGTTTTCAAATGTCCTCTTAAGATGTAAAAAAAAAAAAAAAAAAAAAAAAAAATCTAGTAACTCAAGCTCCATTAAGCTTTGTCTTCCTATTCCCAATCTTTATCTTTAAATAAATACTTAGACATGAAATACCTGCACCTACTTTGTATTTAAAACTGTTTAAAACTTGTTATATTTTCGATTAATTTTGCTCCCTGGTGAAGTTCTGATGTACAATAAAGAAAGCCCATGTGTGTGTCTAACGCCATCAATGTATTTTTAAACTTTGATGAGCAGAGGTAACAAGGTGTGTGCTTTCATACACATACACAAGCTATCAAGACTTTACAAAACAAAAATTAGTGGTAACTGCCCTAAATGATTTACTTTATCCCTAAAAATAAGATGTAAACTTTTATAAAATGCCATGCTAAAATTTTATTGTATTTTGTCAAACTTTCCTACTCTGTAAAATGGCCTAATTTTATCTTTTTGTTTTTAAAAAAGTATTTTTCACTTATGTTTATTATTTTATTTTTTATGCAAAGGGGCACACCAAAATTAAGCTAAGGGCCAATCAGTGCAAAAATGCATTAAATAAAGTTCTCCAGGATCTGCCTCATTTCTGAACAATGAGATGGGGGTGAGGGATAGGGAAGGGAGAGGAACCACTGATTCACATGCTTGTAAAAGAGGGGCTAAAGCAGCCAGCTTTAACAGGAAAACCCCATTCTATTCAACAGACTGTTTCTTGCCATAAGAGAACAACATGCTCTGGGAGACTATTAACCTAATTATCCCAGAAATTTGGATATTGGCACAACCATGTTTCCTTTACAATTATATTTTTCAATTAGAAAATGTTCAAGGGAGCCCTCCAACCAAATTAGGGACAATACTTTTATATATACATTCACACAGAGATACAGTAGGAATGGATGGTCTCCTAATTTTCACACTCTAATTGCCTTCATGAAAGCTTGCCAATTTTGATCAAGGGGGTAAGGATAATAGATGTGGTTGGTATTCTTTCAATTAAAATTGTTCATGTTGGTTCCTATACAGTATAGTTCAATATTAAGTGCAATTCTGCAAAAGAATTGGGGAGTCATTTTAATATTTACAAGGAACAAATCAGCAGAACAAGATTATATCAGATAGGCTGTGTACAGTAGCTGTGGCTTATAAAACATACCAGTAATTTGTACCTGGTGAGTATAAAGAGAACCAAGGTAGGATTCGGATGTCTTTACAACCAAGGGAGTACACAGGGCATCAACAAATTGGAGAACAAAAAAAAATTCACATTTTCTACATCAAAAAAAAATTACAGATATCACAAATGTCTTTGAAGACAAAAAATTTTTTCAAGGTCCTTTGAAGGATGGGAAAGACGATATCTGAAATGGAACTCTAGAGAGTTTTACTTCACAAGACCAATTTTCTTGGCTTCTGTTTCATATATCAATAATCTCCACATTTTGACTATAAAAACTTCTGCTTCTTCATCAAGTACCTAGGAGGGAGGGAAAAACAAAACAGCAATATATGTAAGATAAGCAATCAGCATCTCCCAACAATAGAGACTGTTAAAAAAAGGGTGTTTACCCACTGACAAGCATTTACTTTCAATAGAAAAAAAAAAAAAATCTGTCTAGTGTGAGAAATGTGGTACACATAAACTATAAAAATACATTCAGCAAAATTTCATGGCTTACTGAATACTGACACCACAGTATTTTCTTAATGCAACTTTTATTCTCTTATCTTTACAAATAGTACATTTATGCATGTTTTGAAAAACTATCCTAAGGGAAGCAAATGTTTTTTTATTAAAAAATACAGTAATTTTTTTTAAAAAGGATATAGTAATTTAGGCAGAACTAGTTATACAACTACTTAATAACTTTAATACAGAGTATCACCTTTATTGCCCAAAACAAGAATCTTAATATTATGGAGTCCTTATGTATATGACACTGAAATAAGTATTAAATGGGAATATATGTAAGGTATTTAATACAGTGTCTGAGATACAATAAAAAGAGAAAGTAAAAAGTGTCATCTTACAAAGGAACTCAAGACTAGTGAATAAATTAAAGGTCCTATCTTTTTGACAAATAAATCAAATTATCTTCCTATCTGCATGACTTAGGCACATCATATCTTCCTGCCCTCATCCCACACATACAGTCAGCCAGCCCTCCTCCACACAGTGAGGTAAAATGGAATATCATGTTTCCTTCTCAGGAAGCAGCTGTGACTAAGCTTCAGGGTATCACTACCATGAAGGTTTGTAGAATAATGTTATAGTCACCCTGCCATCATATGAACTTGTATTCATATATACATAATTGATTTCAGAAAAAGGGAGAAAAAGAGGGGGATAAAAACACTAATGATGAGGGAGAATCATTGAGGATGGAGCCAGCAACCTTGGCATATGCTCCAACCAAGAATCGAACTGTGACCTCCTGGTTCACTGGTCAATGTTCAACCACTGTCCAGGCCACCACCTGTATTCTTAAACATTCTACTCTCTTACTGTAACTTTCCAACACTTTCCCAGTCCAGTTTCAAACTACCAGCTCAATTCCAATAGTATTTCCTTTTTCCCTTAGTTCAGGGTTCAAAGACTATTCAATCACTCTTTTACCTTTACCATCAATATTTTTCCTCCTCCTTTTTCTCACAAAACCACAAATTAGATAAATGCAATCACTGACTCTACTGTAATATCCAAATTAAAAGCAATTGGGAATTTGGTATTTCCTACTTCCAACATTACCTATCCAAATGGCAACACATCTATAGAATCTTCAAGTCTCAATTTAGATGGTAATTTCTGTGATGCTTTCCCTATCTAGTCTCAACACCATCAGATGCTCTATCTCCTCTGCCCCTTTTTACATATCCCCATATCATAGCAAGTGTATTACAACTAGAGGCCAGTGCACAAAATTTGGTGGGGAGGTGTCCCTCAGCCCAGCCTGCACCCTCTCCAATCTGGGACCTTGAGACATGTCCAACTGCCCATTTAGGCCTGATCCCAGTAGGATTGGGGTGACTCTAACATTATTCTACAAACCTATCTAGTAATAATTAATGTCGTTTTTAAACATTCGTTTAAAATCTTGCTTGGCGTTGACTTGTATTGACATAACCTTCAAACACGTGGTATCTACAGAACGTGTGAAGTGCAATTAACAAGTTTTGCTTGAAAAAGTTTGTGTTTGGTTTGGTTTTTGTTGCAAAACTAGGGCTAAGAAGATGGCGGATGAAGAGCATATTTGGCACTGCATGCTTTACGAGTTCCAATTAGGAAGAAAAGCAAGTGAGACTGCAAAAAACATCTGTAGTGCTCTTGGTCAAGATGCAGTTAGCGCCAGAAAATGCCAGCGTTGGTTTGAGAAATTTCGCGAGGGAAATTTTTCGTTAGATGACAAGAGTGGTCGAGGCTGTGTGTCCAATTTTGATCAAGATTTTGCTCTTTTGGTGCAAAATCCTCAATACCCAACAAGAGCTTGCGACAACTTTAAATTGTTCACAAATAACAATTTCCAATCAATTGCGTGCACTTGGCAAAGTCCAACAGTTTGGAAAATGGGTTCCTCATGAGTTGACCAACAACAACCATAATCAAAGAGTCACAATTTGCAGTTCGCTCCTCTCTCGTCAAAACCGTTTGCCGTTTTTAGAGCAAATTGTTACCGGAGATGAAGAGTGGGTGCTGTATGTTAATTTGAAAAGGCGGCCTCCGGAGTGGCCGGGCCCGGAGCAACCGGGCCCAGAGCAGCCGGGTCGGGTGTGGCCAGGCCTGTAGCAGCAACAGCCAAGTCCAGAGCAACTAGGTCGGGAGTGGCAGTGACCAGACCCGGAGCAGCAACTGCCAGGCTGGGAGCGGCCAGGCCCGGAGCAGCCGGGTCTGGTGTGGCCAGGCCCGGAGCAGTGGCTGCCAGGCTGGGTGCGGCCAAGCCCGAAGCAGCGGCTGCCAGGCTGGGAGCGGCCAGGCCTGGAGCGGCCGGGTCCCGGAGCAGCGGCTGTCAGGCTGGGAGCAGCCAGGCCTGGAGCGGCCGGGCCCGGAGCAATTGGGCCCAGAGCAGCCGAGTCGGGTGTGGCCAGGCCTGTAGCAGCAACAGCCAAGTCCAGAGCAACTGGGTCGGGAGCGGCAGTGACCAGACACGGAGCAGCTGGTTGTGGAACGAACCAGAGCAACAGAGGCCAGGCCCGGAGCAGCCTGGCCCGAAACAGCTCGCTCCTCACCTGCCCCTGCCCCACGGCTGCCTCTCAGACATGGCTGGAAACTTTTGCGGGAACTTGAGGGTCTGCTGAATCAAGTGATGAAGGCTTATATCTGGATGTGTTGAGTTAGTATAGCGCTGGGGTGTTGATCTGTGAGTGCCTTGGGTGGGGCCTGGATGAGGCTGGTTGTCCTATTTGGAAATGTCTTTTGTGTGAAGTGTATCATTGGGCATAGGGAGGTATTATTGATATGAGAAAATGCTAAGTAACAGATTTGCTATCTGAAAAGGGATTTACTATCGGGGAAAGGGAAGGAGGAAGAGACTGAACATAAACTGTGCACCAATGGATGAGGATGAGGGGGCAGAGGGTGGGGTGGGAACCTGGTGGAGGGGGGAAGAAACGAGGAACCTTTGTAATAATATGAACAATAAAGATTGATTTAAAAAATAATAATTTAAAAAAAAAAGAAGAAAAAAAAAAGAAAAGGCGGCCTCAATGGTTGGACAAAAATGAGGCTCCGCAGCCCACGCCAAAACTTGACTTGCATGCGAAAAAAGTGATGTTGTGTGTTTGGTGGAATTTTAAAGGAATTCTTCATTATGAACTTTTACCATCTAACCCACATGTGTCAAACACAAGGCCCGCGGGCCAAATCGGTGCCGCCAGGCCTTGCAATGTGGCCCGCACCACGCTGTCATCACTGCACTCTGCTGTGTTTCCATCACAATGACAGTTTATGATTGTTCAGTAAACCATTCCGCCCGCAATTTAGGCTGGATTTTAGATTTTGGCCCCTTCTGTGATTGAGTTCGACACCCCTAATCTAACCAAACCATTACAAGTTCAGTGTATAGTGCCCAATTGGAAAGGTTAGCCCAAGCTTTAAGAGAAAAAGAACCTGCGCTGATTAATCGGAATGGCATAATTCTTCACCACGATAACGCACGACCGCATACTGCAAGAATCACTGCTGAAAAACTGTGCCAGTTGAAATAGGAAGTTCTCCCTCAACCTGCATATTCTCCTGATATTGCCCCTTCCGATTACCATTTGTTTTGTTCTTTGCAAAACTTTCTTCTTGGAAAAAAATTTAATAATGAAGAATGCCTCAAAAATGCATTGACCGAATTTTTTGCATCAAAATCACAAGAATTTTACAACAGAGGGATTAAAATGCTTCTTGAGCGTTGGGCACAAGTAGTAGAAAACAACGGCAACTATATTGTTGATTAAATTTTGTTGTATTGTTTAAATAAATTTGATTTTAAAAAGTATTAGAAAACGACATTAATTATTACTAGACCTAATATTTAATAACAGCCCTAGCCATGTAGCCTAGTTTGTGAGAATATCATCTCAATACACCAAAGGCTGGGGGTTTGATGAGGCACATATAAGAATCAATCAATGGCCAAAGCTGGTTTGGCTCAGTGGTAGAGTGTCAGTCTGCGGACTAAAAGGTCAAGGGCATGTACATTGGTTGCGGGCACATTCCCGGTAGGGGGTGTGCAAGAGGCAGCTGACCGATGTTTCTCTCTCATCGATGTTTCTTGCTCTCTATCTCTCTCTCTTCCTCTCTGTTAAAAATCAATTAAATAAATAAATAAATAAATAAATAAATAAAATAAAAAGAATCAATCAATGAGTGCATATATAAGTGGAACAAGTTAATGTCTGTCTCTCAAATCAATAAATTAAAAAATGTGTATTAATAAGCTCAGCTGGGGTGGCTCAGTGGTTGAGTGTTGGCCCATGAACCAGGAGAACCACAGCTTGATTCCTGGTTAGGGCACATGCCAGGGCTTCAGGCTAGACCCCCAGGAGGTGGAGCACAGGAGGCAACAGATCAAAGGTTCTCTCTCAGGAATGTTTCTGTCTCCACTCCTCTCTTCAAAATCAATGAAAATGTATTTTAATATATACATATGTAAATAAATGTATTAATAACAACTTACCATGGCAACATCATCTAAAATGCTCTGAGGTGAACTATGAGCCATAACCTAAAAGAAATAAAAAATTATAATTTTGAAAATAAATAAAAACTTATCAACCAATCAAAACAGCAAGATAAAGTAATTTTAAGATTCTTTCAAACTAGTATGGGAATTTTTTGTGGATGAATAATCTTTCTAAAAATTTCTTAATTCCCCAAATCCCACTCTCTGGAATGGAAATTTGACACTATAACTTGGGCCCTTAATCTCTATAGTATCTGTCTTATAATTTAAATCCAGTCTTACAAGTTTTAATGCTACAATAATTATAACTGTGAAGGGCAACCTAAATCTGCTACTCCTTAGGGAGAAAAATAGCATTTTCTTAAATGTAATTAGTTATTCCTTTCCAGAAATATGATACTTCTACTGTGATGTCTTACTAGAGAATACTTATAACTTACACTTTCCTTTGTTGGGAGGTTTCAAGAAGATTGGGGGTGTTTAAAGAGGATATCCACCACATAGTAATAAATCAATCAATCCTAGAGGCCCAGTGCATGAAATTCATGCTTGGGTGGGACCTTAAGTCTGGCCAATGTTCAAAGCCGATCAGGGTCAGACCGATTGGGGCTGGGTCAATCAGGGCCTGCCTGCTGCAGGGAAGGACACAGAGGGAGGAACTGTGGGAGATTGGCAGCCAGACCATGGCCTCCCTGGAAAAGGGTCCACATCTGATGTCACAAATCCCAGCTGGGGCCCTGAAGGCCCAGCAGGGTTGCAAGAGGAGGCAACGGTTGCCAGGATGGGCGCAGAAGGAATGGACAGTGGGCGCCACTATCGTGGTTCCCTGACCCCCACCCCACTTTCTTCCCTCACTGCAGCACCGCCACTGCGACGGGCAGGCACCAATTGAGGCCTGCTGGCCAGGGGTGAGAAAGGAAATCAGGGCATGGGAGGTAGGCCACTGTCCCCAAAGAGGGAGCCAGCTCTTGGCCCCCTGGGAAAGGGGTCGTGTCCACTGCCACCCACCCTTGGTTCCCGGCCCCAGCATGGGGCCCATAGGCCCCACAGCAGGGTCAGGAGAGGAGGCCAGATGCCTGGCGTTGACACTCCACCACCATGTGGTTTTCTGCCTCTCCCCCTCCTCCTTCCCCGGCTGCTGTGCCCTGCTGGCTGGAGGAAGGTATAGGGCCGGCTGGCCTAGGGGAGGATCGAGGGGAGGGACTGGGGGTGGTTGACTGGCCAGGGGAAATTGGCTGTGGGAGCGCAATGACCAGCAGGGGGCACATCCTGCCTTAAGTGTATACCCCCCTGGTGGTCAGTGCACGTTACAGTGACCAGTTACTCTGGTTGTTTGGTCGTAATGGTCACTTAGGCTTTTATATATAGGTTATATTCTGAAGAAAACTATTTTGCTCCTCCTCCAAAGGTTGGATGACTGACAAAGAAACTGATGAGACATGCTATCAGCTATCTCCACAACACCTCAACTGTACTTCAACACCATTCTAACCAATAAGACAAGAAGGGGGTGGGGCAAGGCATTCGCAAGGGCAGGGAGAGCGCAAAATTGGCAGCAGCCAGCAATTCTACCCTCTTTGACCCTCTGAAATGAAACCATGCAGCATAGGGGTCTGAAATAGGGTAAAGGAATTCATTTAAGTAGCCATGAATCTCTTAACTGAAACTAAACTATCATGGTCTTAACCCTGCAAGGTATTTCATTTGGAAAGTGTCTAACATTTTAAAGTATAAAACAAGTGTTGGGGATGGAGAGAGAAAAAGACTAACCTTAGAACAAACAAAATCAACTAATGTAGCTTCTTCTTCACCTATGTATTCTATAATTTTCTTATTAATCCAAGGTCTAATTCGCCGTTCCATCAATATCTGAAAAATAAAGTACGGTTACTAAATTTAAGAAAATTTTTATTACACTTAAAAATAAAGTCTACAAACTTGTGATTTTTTTCATAACATTAAAACAATCTTTCACACTGGAAGAGGTATATATCAAGATATATATTTACTTCTGATTTATGAAGACTTCAAGTACCACCACTAATTTCTCCAATAACCTACTAAATTCTCAGCAATGTCAAGATTCCAGCTACATTATCATCACTATTTGTCATTAATGGTATCAACTGAATTTGTGTGCTCTATTCAAAACTACTTACAATAAAATGGTGAAATATAATTTACTACTCACTGAGTCCACAATAGACCAATCCAGGGGATAAGCAAAAAGCTCAGGTTTGGCTGTAGGGATTTTCTCAATGAGACTCTTAATGTGTTTGCGCTTTTCTTCAGTGTTTACAGTGCCTTTGGCAGCATTTTTATCATCTTCACCGTAATCCAAGGGAACCAGTTTCCTTTTTCGGGGTACATCATCACTGTCTTCATCTTCAAATTTGTTAAAGACACTATCTACAGGGAGTTTCTTTCTCTTCACAGAATTAGGTTGACCAGGACTATTGGAAGCACCTATAGTAAAAATAATCTATTAGTATGATGACTTTATTTTGAAATGTTACATTTTATAACCCTCCATCCCCTCAAAAACAGTGCAAAATATACTTCCACAAATCTCAGAGAAAGATCCCAACTGTAAAAAATAACTCACTACTCACAAGTGTTAGAAAATATAACTTTTCATTTCTTCTCAGAACTCGAGGCGCTGCAGATATAGGAGCACTAGCAGAACTATGAAAACAATAGTGAGCTAGAAAGGCATTTTTGAATGTTTTCTATCTACCTACCAAGCAGCACATTAATTTATTTTTTCCTTAAGGCAAAATTCAGGTGTTTGCAGAGGGGAAAATGAAGAAGAAAGGAAACAAATGCTAACATACCCAGTTTAAGACTCAGTCCTATTTTTGGCCTATGCTCCTCAGGTTGTTGTTGATCGGGCGAATTTTCATGAGGAATAATAATACCACAGGGAGACTCATCCCCAGGAGTGTTGGGGGTGGCATTGCCACTGGCAGAGGAAACAGATGGGGCAGAACTGATGGGCCTCAGAGTTGGTTTAAGACAGGGCTTCTGCTCTGGCTCTTCTTCCTCTTCCACAGGTTCCTCTCGTTTTTCTTCTTTCTCTTGCTTCTCTTCTTCCTCTTCTTCTGATTCTGGCTCTTGCTTTATTTGTGGTTGTCTGCGCCTCTCAGCCTCTTGTTCCATCTAAAATAAAATAAAATAATAATCTAACTCAGACCACAACTACACTCCATTCAACTGGCTTTTTGTTTTGTATCTATAATAATAAAAGCATAATATGCTAATTAGACCAGATGTCCTTCCGGACAAAGCCGGAACAGGACAGGACAGATAGAGGTGACAGAGGCGCCCTGGCCTCAGCAACAGGTTGGGGCCAGGGCCAAACCCTTGTACAAATGTGGTGCATCAGGCCTCTAATTATCTTTATAAAAATATCTATTTTTTAAATTAAGAATAGTGAAAAACATTGCTTACTTCTATAATCAGAAAGCTATGTAATTCTGCAGACGAAGATACTTTGAAATTTTTTAAAAAGATTTTACAAAAATTACCATTTTTCAGTGGTATTACATAAACCCTTCAGATTAACAAAGGTAAATACAAAATAAATAGCTGGCTAATTCAAAATATAAATTATATTCCTCTAAGTTATTAAAGACATTAGAGCCAGAGTCCTGGCTGGGTGACTCAATTGGTTGGAGTGTCATCCCATACACCAAAGATTGCCGGTTCAATTCCTGGTCAGGGCACATAACTAGATTGCAGGTTTAATTCCCAGTAGGAGTGGGTGTGGGAGGCAGCCAATTGATGGCTCGCTCTCTCTCTTTAAAAAAAAAAAAATTTTTTTTCAATAAAAATGTGGTAAAGATTTAAAAAGAAAAACAAATTACTAGTATAACCAGCAGTTTTATTTCAAAACAGTATAGACAAAACATGAGAGGAAATTCAAATCCTCAGCATTGGTCATACACAATCATTTCTTTCCTTTCCCCGCGGGGCCCCCCCACCCCTGATTTTAAAGAAAGGGAGAGAGAGAAAAGAGATAGAAACATCAATGATGGGGGGGCGGGGGAGAAAAGAAACATAAATGATGAGAGAGAACCATTGATTGGCTGCCTCCTGCACAACCTCTACTGAGGATTGAGCCCACAACCCAGGCATGTGCCCTGACTGGGAATCCAACCATGACCTCCTGGCACTCAACCTCAGAGCCACACCAGCCAGGCCACAATTATTTCTTCTTCCTAATTAATGACTAAGTGTGGTAGCCACTTCTATATTTGCAAACAATTTTTTTGTTGTTGTTAAAATATATTTTATTGATTTTGTACGGAGAGGAAGGGAGAGAGATAGAGAGTTAGAAACATCAATGAGAGAGAGTCATCGATCAGCTGCCTCCTGCACACCCCCTACTGGGGATATGCCCGCAACCAAGGTACATGCCCTTGACCGGATTTGAACCCGGGACCCTTCAGTCCCCAAGCCGATGCTCTATCCATTGAGCCAAACCAGTCTTGGCATATTCGCAAACAATTTGGCAATGGAGGGAATTTAAGATTTTAAGGCCTAAAACAATATGAACATTCCATTCATCCTGAAATTAAGAAAGATAAAATAAAATCATCCCAACCTAAATGTTACAAAACTAACAATATACCACAATAGTGAAAGTATGAAAAAAGGCATGAGGGCTATAAATTGGTAAGATTCTGGGTGGAAGATTATACCTAATTTAAAAGCACCAAAAAACCCTGGCTGGTTTTGCTCAGTAGATAGAGCGTTGGCCTGCAGACTGAAGAGTCCCGGGTTCAATTCCAGCCAAGAGCACATGCCTGGGTTGTAGGCTTGATCACCCAGTAGGGGGTGTGCAGGAGGCAGCCAATCTATGATTCTCACTCATCATTGATGTTTCTACCTTTCTCCCCCCCTTCCTTCCTCTCTGAAATACATATTAAAAATATATATATATGACTTCATGATCTTAAAATATCGTTATGTGATAGTAACTCACCCTCTGAAGCTCTGCATCTGGATCTGGATGCCCTTCTGCCAGAAGTCGCTGCCTGATTTCCTCTAGCTCTTCCTTCTCTCTTTTCCTATCCCGTTCATCTGCTTCCATTTCTTTTTCCCTGTCACGCAATCTTTTCTGAAGAGCACTTCCTCTGCAAAAGAAATCATAACAGGCCTTATTTAATACTCAGACCATCAATTAATGCACATGTCATCAAAAGCACTTTCTTTCAACACTAAAACTGCATTCTAAAAGACTCATGACCCTTAATGTTCTGTTTCTGCAAACATTGTGAGCTCTACGTGTTACTATTTAATAAGTGAGCATTGTCTTGTCACTTATAATCATGCTTCATTGTTAAGTTACTCTAAATAAATATCTAAATCAAGCAGAAAAATAGCTTTCAGAGAGAAAGTTCTCATTTTGTGCCTATTCTACAGAGAAACACCAACACTTAACCTGTGTTTGCTTGGATGCTAAGCTGTGAAAAATTAGCATAAGAAGTAATAATAACACTAAGAAAATATCTGTATCTTCAATTAAATTATTTCCTTGTGGAAAAAGTACTAGTAGTAGTGCAGAATCAACAGAAAGCAGAGGTTTCTCCATCTAGCACTTTATACCTCAGAATGTTGAA
The DNA here is from genome assembly GCF_014108245.1 of Pipistrellus kuhlii. NCBI lineage: Eukaryota > Metazoa > Chordata > Mammalia > Chiroptera > Vespertilionidae > Pipistrellus > Pipistrellus kuhlii. The sequence goes on from NW_023425404.1 coordinate 13,114,955, forward strand.
ATTATATCCTATTTTATAATTTGATAATTTCACTTTTGCATTTTCAAAAACATCAAATTTTGAAATTATTTCCATTTAATTGGCTAATCTGTTTTAGCACCCGAGTATTAAACTTACCAACATATTAAATGCCTTTATTACATGCCTGGGTCATGTGAGCCACATGAGAGATTTTTCAAAACTAAAAATATTACCCCTATCTTCAGGGAAAATTATAATTGGAATAGAGGGAGCTAAATAAAAACAATTTTACCACCATGCCAAAAATGTTAGAATCCAAGTAGTTCAAAAACACCATGGAAACAAAGAAGAGGGAAGGCAAAGGATTCACCAATTCTCATTTCACAATAATATATCAATTGGATGGGAGAGGAGAATGGAAGGGTGGTTCAGATTACTGTATGGCATTCTTTAAGAAAACAATCTGTAGACTACTTTAGACAGTTATAAAGATCAATTATAACTTGCTATAAAAACTGAACCTCTTGCCTAACTGATTTGGCTCAGTGAATAAAGCATCAGCCTGTGGACTGCAAGGTACCAGGTTCAATTTTGGTCAAGGCATGTACCTTGGTTGTGGGCACAGCCCCAGTAGGAAGTGTGCAGGAGGCAGCTGATTGATGTTTCTCTCTCCCTCTCCCTTCCTCTTCAAAAAAAATAATAAATAAAAATTTAAAAGAATCAGTAAAATATATTTTATATTTTGTGGCTTTTTTTTAAGTCACAACGTTTCTAGCTCTCTAGCTCTCTCCCTTCCTCTCTGTAAAAAATCGATAAAATAGCCAAGACCGGTTTGGCTCAATAGATAGTCAGCTTGGGGACCGAAGGGTCCCGAGTTCGATTCCGGTCAAGGGCATGTACCTTGGATGCGGGCATATCCCCAGTGGGGGGTGTACAGGAGGCAGCTGATCGATGACTCTCTCTCATCGATATTTCTAACTCTCTATCTCTCTCCCTTCCTCTCCGTACAAAATCAATAGAATATTTTTTTTTAAATCGATAAAATATATTTAAAAAAAAAAAAAGAAAGAAAGAAACATCGATGAGAGAGAATCATCGATCAGCTGCCTCTTGCATACCCCCTACTGGGGATGTGCCTGCAACCAAGGTACATGCCCTTGACCAGAATCGAACCTGGGACCTTTCAGTCCGCAGGCCGACGCTCTATCCACTGAGCCAAACCGATTTGGGCTAACTAAACCTCTTTAAAATACAGGAAGAAAAATTTTTAATACTACAAATGTTGATCCTTTGCCAACAACACTTTTCCCCACTGCTCAACGTCCCTCTCCAGAATAGTATATCAGCTATGGAGGTGACTACAAGATGGGATATGAAGATTTCGTTCTTTATTCTGCTGAGTGAACTTGCACTCTCTGGTAGACAAGGGGAAAATATAGCTAATAAAATGCTAAAAGTATGAGTTCATAAAGCATATACCTGTAATATTTGGGATCATCTCTATCATCATCATAATCTTCTAAAAATTCTTTTAGTCGTTTAGCTTCTTTTGCCTAGAAAGGATCAATTGTGGAAAATTAACAGAAAAGTCATTTAAGTTACATCCTCCCCCATTTTTGGGAACAGATTTTTCTTATCCGTACCATTTGAACTTTATAATTCTCACATACTTCATATGTTAAATAAAGCATATGAGAATAAAAAGTATATGTCTTTTGTCTTTTACTCATAAGACAAGTCAGAATTAGGACTTATCTGTAAAATAAAACCAGATAGTATACTATAGTAAATTTGCTCCCTGAATATAATCTTCAAAGTACAGTAATTAATTTCTAATTAATGAAACCTGAGCGTACCAGTAAACAAAACTGAAAGTTATCTTACTGAATTCGTTAACTGAACAAAAATATTTCACGCATTTTCATTTGTAAATGATACAAGTACTTTTTGTGAAATGCAGGATTAAAAATTTAAATCATGTTCATGCATCAATTTAAAGGTAATGCCTATCTCACTTGAGTACACAAACCTCTTATTCCTGTTTTTGTAATTTCAAATATACACCAAATAATTTATTTAGTAGCAGTTACACCTAACCATTATATATGTATACACAATCTACACCTATTCTATCAACATGTATTAAATCTATGTACAAAGCAGGTAACAGTAGGTTTCTGACTACAGTAAAGTCTTAACCACTTAATCCAGTTCAAATGTTACCTCAATGTTACCTCTCTATAAAGACTTGCCCAATCTAATCATCTATCCATGACCAACTCCTCCCCCAGTCTCTCTGTACTCCCAAAATACTGTGAACACACCTTACCATACTTTAAACACTCTCACCCATGCTATATTAAGTACCTTATCTCCCTAACAATATTACCTACTTATTTCTAGATTAGAAGCATTGTTTATTCTTGTATGCCCAGTGCTTAGCACAAGGCTGGAATATAATAATGTACACTCAAAATTTGTCAAATAAACAAACGCAGACTATTAGGTAGTAATGACAATACAAATATCTAAGTAAAAAAGAGGAGGACCCACACGGTAAATACTAAAACAAACATAAGTTATCATTCCATAAGAGTGCAGAAACTTCCACTTTTTACATCAGATAGTTCTGTTACTGGAACATTTTTTATAATAAGCAAATAACTACTTTTTAACTATTTTTTAAGTTTCTAAATAAAAAATTAATAGGAAATTTTTCTCTAGAAAGATAGGGTTCAGATTTGCTTATAGGAAACAAAAATCACTTAAACCTATTCCACAATTATTTCTTCAAATACTTATGCCTTTTACTATATTATTCTCTTCCTACTTTCTAACCTATGGATGAAAAAGAAATTCTAGAATGGGAGCTACAATCCAGGGAAATAAGAAGTATTTTAAATAATTTATAACGTTAGTGGATGTACTATTCAGAACACCCATACTATCTATAAATAGCTGGTTGCTGCATGCACCCTTTTGGTTACTTACAAAAATTCCCTCTATGTTTCATGTTCAAAACTATTTGAAGAAGGTTCCTAACTTCAGTGAAGTTTTTGGAAGAATAATCTCCAAACTGGAGATAAAGAAACTTACATGAAATTCTGGCAAAGACAGAACACATGGAACATACTACTGAAGCAAATACTATGATAAAATATATTTTTGACATTTTACTTAGTAACAACTTAAATCAATTGTTCACTGTTAGTTTATCAAATAAAGCAAATGTGAAAAAGAAGGCATTTTTTGTGATTATTATATAGTCAAAAGAATAAACAGTAACCTAAGGAAAACCTATAATCCACAAATGGTATATAAAGACAATAATTTTGACTTATAAAACCAGAAGTCTTTTCAGGACACTCATCCAACCCAATGTACCAACCATTTCAGAATATCAAAGCTTCTCCAAATTAAAAAATGGTGCAGATTCTTTATCAAAGAATGTTCCATAAATTCTCATTTTATATATTTGGCATACTTTACTTTCAAAGTATGCCAAAAGATAATTTTGTGTAGGCAGCAACAATATGAAATATCGAAGGAAAAAATATTTTGGTGAACTAAAAAAGTGTCTCAAGGTTATTTGAAATATATAAAATAAAATTATACTGGGAACTTGTGCGATTTAATTATAAAGTTATTTCTAGTTAGCAGAAAAGATTTTACCTAATTTATATCTGAAAATCACTTATTTTTAACCTAGATTATTACCATTTCTCTTCTCCTTTCCTCTTCTCTCTCAGCCTCTTTCTCATATTCCCGGGTTTTCTTCCGTTCTCTGATTTCCCAATTCTTAAGGCGCTAAAAACGAAATTGTCAGAGCTTTAAAAATGTACACAAGGGTTCTAAAATTTTGTATAAGCTTTATCAATATAAACATTTCCTCAATTTACCTCTTGATAAGCAGCTTCTTTCTCTCGGAGTTTTCTTTCAAGTTTTCTCCGTTCATATGCATCTTCTTCATCCTCTTCTCGATCCCTCTTCTTGTCTTTTTCTCTTTCTCGCTCCCGTTCCCTTTCACGCTCCCTTTCTCGTTCACGTTCTCTTTCTCGTTCACGTTCTCTCTCTCTCTCTCTTTCCCGCTCCCGTTCCCTTTCACGATCTCTGCTCTTTTCTCTACATAAAAAAAGATTTTTGAAAATCTGTCATTCTCCTTTTTGTTTTCCTTTAAAATCCAAGGTAGAAAACAATATATATTATGAAATATACAAACTAACAAGCCAGATTTCAGCATCTGATTTCTGCAAAACTGTAAACTCCTCTATATTCATCAGAGGCACAGAATATAATAGTAGCACCAAATTCTGAATTCAATGTTAATGCATATTGGTATCTCAGAAAATAAACCAAGAAACCCTGGATATAAGAAATACAAAGGGCTTCCCTAGCTGGTTTTGCTCAGTAGATAGAGTGTCAATCTACAGACTGAATGGTCCTGGGTTCAATTCCGATTAGGGCACATGCCCGGGTTGTGGCCTCAATCTCCAGTAGGTGGCATGCCAGAGGCAGCCTATCAATGATTCTCTCTCATCATTGATGTTTCTATCGCTCTCCTCCCTTCCTCTCTTAAATCAATAAACATATATTTAAAAAAAGAAAAGAAATACAAAAAATAGTCTATTGTACTAGTGGTCAAGGAATGAAGGAGATAGAAGAGTGCTGAGAAAAGAGCATTTTGTCATGTTACACAGATAAATTACAACTTTATTTAGGAGCAATGAGAAGTTCTCAAATATTTAACATGAAGCAATAAAACAAAATTGTAGTATATGATATAATGTCATGAATCTAAATACAAATATATAATATATATGAAGCAATATACTGTTCTGTAGTAAAAGCATAAAAACACTATTTTATATATAATATGTAAAATTCTCAATGATAGTCAAAAGGATACTGGTTATTCCAGTGGAGATGGTAAAGAAGAATTGGGGGTTTTTTTGTTGTTTTTTTTTTAATATATTTTATTGATTTTGTACAGAGAGGAAGGGAGAGAGATAGAGAGTTAGAAACATCGATGAGAGAGAGTCATCGACCAGCTGCCTCCTGCACACCCCCTACTGGGGACATGCCCGCAACCAAGGTACGTGCCCTTGACCGGAATCGAACCCGGGACCCTTCAGTCCCCAAGCCAACGCTCTATCCATTGAGCCAAACCGGTCTCGGCAGAAAAGAAGAATTGTTAATGCCCACTAAAGATTATCCAGTAATTAACTTACTTAAAGGGGACCTCCCTTCGGCTACAATCAGATAGAAAACCTGCAAGCCAAAAATGTGTTTTTGAAAACTAGCTTGAAAAAAAAAAAGAAAAAAAAAGATCCAAAATGGCTGCGCCCAGGTGAACACCTAGCCGCAGCCGCACACAACAATTTCAATAAAATACAACTAAAATATAAAACGGACATTGCCCAGAACTAGAGGAAGGTTGACTGATTGGAAATTCTTCAGCGAGAAGCAAGGAGAAAACCAGAAGGAGGTGCGGAGGAGCTGGAAAAGCCAAGGTACGGAGACGCGGCGCGCGGAGAGGACGGACCTGAGAGGAGGGAGGCCGAGTGCCTGGCGGGCGTTCCCGAGCGGAAAGGAGATAAAACTCCGACTGTGCTGGGCCCCCGACTGCTCTGAACCCCAGTTTTAGGCCAGACCCCGGGGACTCAGGCTCAGCCATAGGGAGCCGGGCTGTAAGGCGGGACTCCGGGGAAGAGGCGAAAGGAGGTCCCGGCGGCGAGCACACTGCGCACAGAGAAGGGACGGTGGGCTGTGCCGCGGGATTGCCCTGACGGGAAGGAGACGGGCTCCAGACTGCTCTGAACGCCACCTCCAATCCCACTACCAACTGAACCGAACCCCAATACCGGGCTCATTGGGAGAGAGCATAGACTGTTTGGCAGCAGGCGAAAATCGAGGGCACCTTTCTCTCAGAGGTGCCGGCAGCGAGCACTGAGGGACCCGCATAGGGCGGGGCTGACGGAAGCCAAAGCTGCAGGCTCCACCCTGAAACCCCGTCCCATCTGTAACTGCGAAATGCGACAACAAAATAGATCACAAACGAAAGAAATGGAGGACAAAAAGCGTCTGGATATAGAGTTCAAATCTACGCTTATAAGGTTTTTCAAGAATTTCCTAGAAAAGATGGATAAGGCCTATGAGGATATGAAAAGAGATCAACTAGAATTAATAAGGAGTCAACAAGAAATGATAAGGGATCAACAAGAAATAAATAATACATTGTCTGAAATAAAAAATATTTTACAGAGTCCTAAAAACAGAAGGGAAGATCACAAGAATCAAGTCAAAGATTTGGAACATAAAGAGCCAGAAGACACTCCTCCACAGAAGCTAGAAGGCAAGAGAATCCAGAAAATTGAAGATAATGTAAGAAAACTCTGGGACAACTTCAAGCAAACCAACATCAGAATTATGGGGGTCCCAGAAGATGAGAGAGAGCAAGATATCAAAAACATACTGAAAGAAATAGTGAAAGAAAACTTCCCCCACCTGGTGAAAGAATTAGACTTACAAGTCCAGGAAGCGCACAGAACTCCAAACAAAAGGAATCCAAAGAGGACCACACCAGACACATCATTATTAAAATTCCAAGAGCAAAAGACAAAGAGAGAATATTAAAAGAAGCAAGAGCAAAGAAGGTAGTTACCTATAAAGGAGCACCTATATGATTGTCAGCTGACTTCTCAACAGTAACCATGCAGGCCAGACGGGAATGGCAAGAAATATTCAAGGTGATGAATAGTAAGAATCTACAGCCAAAAATAATCTACCCAGCAAAGCTACCACTCAGAATCAAAGGCCAGATAAAGAGCTTCACTAATAAAAAAAAGCTAAAGGAATTCATCACCGCCAAACCAGAATTATATGAATTGCTGAAGGGGGTTCTTTCAGAAGAGAAAGTAAACAAAGATAAAAATTATGAACAACAAATACATAACTATCAACAAATGAATCTAAAAACCAAGGAAATTAAAAAAATCTGATGAGCAATATTAACTGTTGAATATAATAGAATCAGAGGTATGGAAGGGGAGTGAACTGACGATTCTTGGGGAAAAGGGGAGAGGGGGATGTGGGAAGAGACAACAAACTGTGCACCTATGGATGAGGACAATGGGGAGAGGGGAAAGGGCAGAGGGTGGGGTGGGAACCTGGTGGAGGAGAGCAATGGAGCGGGGTGGGGGGAAGAAAAAGGAACATTTATAATAATATGAACAATGAAAATTAATTAAAAAAAAAAAAGGAAAAAAAAAGAAAACACAAAAAACTGTGCTTTTCTCTTCTCTCCTCCTACTCTCCCTTTTCCTCTTCCTTCCTTTGCTCATTTTTGCTCCCTCATTCCTAAAGAATTTGAGAATATAAGAAAAATTCCTAAATACAACAAAAGGATGAAAAATTTTTAAAATATATTTCATTGATTTTACACAGAGAGGAATTGAGAGGGATAGAGAGTTAGAAACGTCGATGAGAGAGAAACATCGACCAGCTGCCTCTCGCACACCCCCTATCGGGGATGTGCCCACAACCAAGGTACGTGCCCTTGACCGGAATCGAACCTGGGACCTTTCAGTCTGCAGGCTGACGCTCTATCCACTGAGCCAAACCGGTTTCGGCCAAAAGGATGAAATTACTAGGAATCATAAGAGAGTAAATTTAGTTGTGAGCTTGCAGTGAGCTATAGGAGCAAACTGACACCAAAGGCTAAGCTAGAAGCTGATTTCCCAGTATAATGGACCTCACTGAAACGGTGACTAGAAGAAAAAGGCCACCCGAACCAAAAGGATAACAGAATTCAGTCTGCCCAGGGCACTGGATGAACAGTTGATATGTTCTGAGTCTGTAAAAACTGGCTTAATCAGAAATAATCCTTAAGATTAAAATTGTTATTTTCACCGTTTTACATATGCGATACAGAAACCAGGCATGCTCTGTGGCTAAGGAAGTTCTCATCACATAAATATAAGTCATCCTACAGAGTGCTAACCTGGAGTTCAATTAAAGCTATCATGAAAACAATAACTTCTATAAAGCCTTACCTTGATCGACTCCGATCCTTATTCCGATCTGAACTCCTTTCCCGATCGCGGTCGCGGTCTCTGTCTCGATCCCGATCCCGGTCTCTCTCCTTTGTCCGGTCACGATCCCTATCCCGTTCTCGTTCCCGCTCCCGTTCCTTCTCCTTTTCTCGTTCACGTTCTCTTTCCCTTTCTCGTTCTCGTTCTCGCCTTTCTCGTTCCCTTTCACGCTCCCTCTCTCTTTCTCTCCGTTCTTTCTCAATTTCCTGTCTTTCTTTTTCTTTTTTGCCTTTCTCTTCTTCCAGTTTCTAGAAACCAATAAAAGTACTTTTAGAGTTAATCTGTAGCTCCGGTATTCAGTTTTTCCCAGCACAATGCCCAATATTGGGGAGAACAACAACAACAACAACAAAACCACTGGTACTTTGCTATTAAATATTTGTGGTTTTACTTGACAAATTAAACTGAAGCAATCACAAGATTAGATAGATTTCGTGCAAAACCATATACTCTACACAGACCAGGAATTTCCAATCTTGGATGCTGGGAGATTGTGTCAAGTGTGGCTAGCCACTCAATGATTATATAACTAAAATGACCATGAAGAATGTGTTGGTTCATAGAGTTCTAAAAAGACAATCACTTAGCAAAAATGTGATTCTTCCCATTCTAAATTTCTGTAAATCAGTGGGATTATTGATACTAATTTCAAAACACGATTTGCCACTACCTAAAGGTTGTGGTTAAGTGTTTTAAAGAAGAGGTGAAGAAGAAGAGTCAGGTCTGTAACGCAATAATATGTCTTCTGGTATGCCCACCCTCCAAAAGGCAAGGTAAATTCAACCAAGACCTGCCTCACTATCTATGGAAACATTTACTCCCACCATTACAAGATGGACAGCCCACCAAATTCAAAAGTTTGAAAAATCACTCACTTCAAGCAAAAAATTTAACTTAACTGTAAAAGCAACATATTTTTGCCCATTATGCCTATAAGACAATAAAAATATATCAACAATGATAAATCCATCCTTGGAAGGAATGATCGCATATTAACTTACAGATGCTGTGTTAGGACATGGATCGCCAACACTGGATTAACCTTGCCTACAAGCTATGTTTCTGGGAGGAAGAGCAAGTACATGGTTCACAAATAAACCAAATTAACAAAGTCAGACCAAGTTTGTACCCTGACAAGATTACCAGTGTACCACACGGTTTCTATACAAGCTCAGAAGAAAAATACCCCAAACAGGAAAAACAAAACAAAACAAAAACAAAACACATTTATCCTTTTGTTCCATGTTTAGAGTCACTGAAATGAAATTTGAACTGTAACAATAAAATGTTCATTTTTTTCTTTTCTCAGTCATGTAAAGCATTTAAAACAACTTTAAAAAGCAATCTTACCTTTTGTACTCTTTTTCTCTTGCTCATGGATCAGAGAACTGATAGAGGATTATGAAAGAAAAGCTAATGCATGAAAAATCAATATATTCAGCTACTGTGCCAGTCTGTATCAAAGTAGAATGCAGGCAAAGCTAATACTGAATACATTGAAATTACAAAGGAAAGAGAAAAAGAAATGGTATAAAGAGGACAGAAACTAAAAGCTATTTAAAGGGGCAATTCTAATTTTTGAAACAATTCTAATGGATTGTAAAAATTTAAATTGTAAAACGAGGCTAGACTACATAACACTTACCTCAGTGTCATACACTTATAAAGAAATTTGTTTATTTCTGAGATAAATACTTACAGATTATTTTAGCTGTTCCAATAATTTCTTTTGTAGAATTCCTCAATTATTTTACTACTGCTTATTCACTGCACTACTTATTTCTTAGGTGTATAGTTTCACTTATGTAAGTAATAATTTGTTTCAGAACTCATTGAAAGTTTTTGTTCTAAGTAAATGAAAAAGTGAGTGAATCTGGTCCATATTAAATGCATTTCTAAAAGGTTATATATGTGGTATATAGATACCCACACATATATATGTATTTTAAGACAGACTGAAGAAAAAGGAAATGGAGACTAAAAATGATATAAGGAAATAATGAAGAGGAAAGAACAGAAAGAAATCATAAATCTTACCTTATTCTCTCTTCAGACTCGTCCGTGCTGTAAATGGACGCCCCCTGCCACGCTGATACCCTGACAGTCTGTGGTTATTTAGTAAACTCATACCAAAACATGCAAAGGTTCACTGAGCTCATTTTTTGTTACTCAAGTTTTAAACATGCCTTTAACCATCCACCCAATAACAAGAACCATTTTTCATTTTGACCTTTTTGTTAAAGCACATTTTGGAAATTCAAAACATTCCCCCACCCACCTTACAGTGAAATAAATCTAAGGCAGTCAAATGCCTGACAGCTTCTCAAACTCTGAAGCAAATATCTTGAAATAATTTTTTTTAAAACACGGTTTTGTCATATTTTACCAATGACATGATAGGGTTTAACAAATAATAAAAGGGGTAAATCACACACAACTGCATACTATTTTCAAGCTTACTCAGACCCTGAGTTTGAATATTAAATGTAATCGAAAGTAGTCCTCTAAAATAATTTCCCACATACTACCCCTTTTATACTAAAAATTAAGTTGAGAGAACTGCATTTGTGCTTTTATTCATATTTAATTCCTGAAAAAGCACTGGGCATGAATAAGTGGTCAGCAGCATTGATTCAATGGCAATGTCAACTTGGAATTTTGAAAGCAGTAAGAAAAAATAATAAAAGAAAAAATGAATACAACTTTTCACTTAATTAAAGGTCACTCAGTCTTATGTGGAAGAACCAATGATGTCTTACTATCTTTAACATCAAAATATATTTCATGCAGTGTTTGCATTTCAATGTCCATAGCATCAATTTCAACATCAGTGAACATTTACAGATGCACTATCATTGAGAGAAGCTTTCAATAGGCAAAACTCGTGAGATTTACTACACACAAATACCCATTTCCAAGCCAGTTACCCCTTTGCATATTTTTCTGAGGGGGCATCCATAAATATAATAAAAAACAGAAGCTCATACTTACATCCTATTCCTTGTTACTTTCCAAGCTGAGTGTTTCATCTTGCATTAGTCACCATATGATCTCTATCATAATGGTGGGGGTCAATGAATAGATTAGCTTTATGGGCATTTACAGTTCTTCCATGCATCTAAAATTTGGTAAGTCTGGTAATCACTGACCTACTTTTTAAAATCTCCCCCTCACAAATTAAATCTATACAAATATAAATCTTAATTTTTAACCTCAGCTCTAAAGAAAAGGTTGTCCTAAGATTAAGTTAAATAAATGCCCCCAGAAATACACTACAGTGTATGTTATCCTGCCCCCTTGAATCTAGTTTAAATCTGACCTTGATGTTTATGTTGAAACCTAAAAATAAAATTAGCTTTTATTCATATTAAAGTGAGATGACTGCAGAATAGTAACTTTAAAAAAATTAAATATAATGTCAAGGTCCACTTTAATATGATATTGTTTGTTTGTTTCTATCTAAATATCAATTAAACCTTAAAAAGCATTTAAATTTATATCCTAATGTAAGGTTGATTTTTTTTTTTTGTCTGTTTGCTTTGGATTCTGTAAAAAGTCTAGATTGGTATCAAGTGAAAACACAAGAATACTACCTTGTGTGTATCTCTGAATTTGCTGATCTCTCGGGATATCAGGTCTCTTTTGTCTTCTTCCATTTCTATTGCATTTATATCTTCCTAAAAGACAAGGGACAGGAGGCAATGCTTAAAGATCAATCTAATAAAAAGCAAAGGTTAGATATTCTGCACAGATCTTACAAAAAAGTAGATTAATAAAAAGAACTTACATAGTAACAAATGTAATGATCTAAGTTAGTGAAAAATCTGGTAGACGAGAATTACAAATCTAACCATTAGCAGTGAACACAGTTATTGTCAAAGGCGTCAATGTAAACAAACCTTAGTGATAAGTGGATACGGGATCAGAGGTGCCACTGGAAATCTGCGGAAAATCTGCAAAAAAATCCACAAAGATTTTTTTAAAAAAACACTAGAGTTCATATTAATCTGCAAAACAATGCTATATTTTACAATAAGCAATGCTTCTGGGGCATTTTCTTGACTTCAAATTACATGATAATAAAAATATTTCACTCTCTATAACCTTTCGAATCACCTCCTCTCTAGCTTCCCTGAGCAACAGAATAGGGAGGGTCTCATACTACTGGGGCTTTTTTCTTGACCTAGATATAGGGAACAGTCATACCAATAAAATGTATCCATAATTTCTGCCATAGAGCAAGATTTCTTTGATCCATTATTCCCGATCTATATCCAACATATGTCTAGTTACTTTCTCCTTTCCCATTAACCTCAATTACCCTATACCTGACTAACTCTACCAATTACCATACCCAACTATTGGCATTTCACCAGACCATGTCAAAAAGAATGAGACAAATAATAAAAATGTATTTGGCCACAAAGAAAAGTGAAGCTGGCCTAATAAGGCAATGAAATTCTAAATAATATGAACTTTGATATTAAATCACAATATATTCAACATTACTTTTTCACATATATGCAATCCATGCATGTAAAATAATTCTGATATTTTTTTAAAAAACACTCCCCATAACTTCTCTGTTTATTTGAAAGAAGAAAACCAAACATTTTCTTTCAACCTGGACTCCCTAATGTTCAATTAGCCTGGTCAGACAGAGTAGTGATAATATAATACACTGCAGAAGAGTGTTTCATCGTGTGCTGCTCTTTGACAGTCTTCCAGCTAGAATTTAAACAGCATTACTGTCCATGAAGGGGAATGAGACGTGGTTATAAGGAGACACAGCTAAAAATTAAAGAATGGGTAAAAATCTTTAGTGAAGGAGTCCAGCATCCTGCTTGGAGCAGAGACTAAACAATAATTAGGCAAAACAAAGCCAGTCCTTCATAGTCAAACAAAAACATTTTACTTTACCCCTTAACATCAGTGCCTACATTTCATCACTAAAGGTCATTTTTTCCTTACTGAATTTGAATCCACAGCTAAGCACAAGCTATAATGCCAGTGCATTTTAGACAAAGAAAACAGAAATGTTTTGGCAAAATTATGAGGAGTTAATTGGTAGAACATGTCAAATTAGGCTTAACAGTACAATTATTGTAAATGTTAGTCATTCTTCTATTTTCCTCTCAATAGTTAAAATGTACTGAAAGCACAAGAGTGGCATCATAAAAAGTAAACTGTAGAAATGACTGTTGTCAGAATTCAGTAACACATACGTCCTCCTTCTTTTCCTTCTTCTTCTTCCTGGGGTGAGAGTCAGATTCTTGTGAAGGGGCATTGAGCTCACTGGAGTATTCACGTATTAAAATTTCAATAGCCCCTTTGATCATCAGATCTCTTCTCTTAGTTTCTTCATCTAAGGCTTCTTCGTCATCATTAGTGACAGTTTCTGGCCTGGCAGTCTTAAAACAAAACAGAAAACAAGGCAAAGTCAAAAGGTGGGGTGGGGTGGGGTGGGAAGAATCAACCAAGAAAAATGAAAAACATTCTAAGGGTTAGTACTCAAAACAAACATGTTTTCTTCTAAAAAATTTATATAGTTTGCCTAGGAGGTGTGGCTCAATGGTTGAACGTTGACCCATAAACCAGGATGCTACTAGTATGATTCCTGGTCAGGGCACATGCCTAGTTGTAGGCTCGATCCCCAGTTGGGGGCATGCAGGAGGCAGCAGATAGATAATTATCTGTCATCATTGATGTCTCCCACTCTCCCTTTCCCTCTGTGAAATAAAAACAAATAATCTTTAATTTAAAAAAAACAAAACACATCTCTGGGGTTCTACTAAATGCAGACTTGATTTTGCTCTTCGTTTTATAAAATAAACTTTCATTTCTTTCCCTTTCTCCCTTGGTAGCATATATTTTATTGATTTTCCACAGAGAGGAAGTGAGAGGGACAGAGTGCCAGAAATGTCAATGAGAGAGAAACATCGACCAGCTGCCTCCTGCACACCCCCCACTGGGGATGTGCCCACAACCAATGTACATGCCCTTGACTGAAATCGAACCTGAGACCCTTCAGTCCGCAAACCAATGCTCTATCCACTGAGCCAAACTGGTTTCAGCGGTAGCTAATATTTTAACTCCTACTCAGCTACAGGAAGATAAAATCATAGGACTAACATAATGCACAAAACATCTGCCAAGTTTCCCCAATTTTTCAGACTGTCTTGCTCAATACTTGCACAAACTAAGAATATTTAATAACTCAACAGTTGAAAATTTAATTACCGTATTTTTTGGACCATAAGACGCACTTTTTTCCCTCCAGAAGTGGGGGGAAAAGTCCCTGCATCTTATGGTCCAAATATAGCCTACACATATACTTTTTAAAAAAAGTTTTTTTACTTGCCCGGCTCTGTGTGGTCTCTGCGTGCTTGCCCGGCTCTAAAATGGTTCTAAATGCTGCTGTTTACTTTACAGGGTTGATTACATGTGTTTATGACTGTGATGTTGGGTTTTAATGCACATAAAATATTTTAGGACACTATTTGTTTCAGAATCTTTTTTTCTTCATTTCTCTTCTCTAAAAACTGGTGCGTCTTATGGTCCGGTGCGTCTTATGGTCCGAAAAATACATTATGTGAAAAAAGCAAAATATAATTTATGTACACTATGCTAGCTACTATTTAAAATAAGAAAGCACAGGTGAGCTGGGACCAGTTTGGCTCAGTGGATAGAGCGTCGGCCTGCAGACTAAAAGGTCCCAGGTTCAATTCCAGTCAAGGGCATGTACCTTGGTTGTGGGCACATCCCCAGTAGGGGGTGTGCAAGAGGCAGCTGATCAATGATTCTCTCTCATCGATGTTTCTAACTCTCTATCCCTCTCTCTTCCTCTCTGTGAAAAATCAAAAAAATATATATTTTTTTTAAAAAGCACAGGTGAAAGGAACAAAACACACTAGACAGTTTTATACAATTAAATGCAAGCATCAGATAGGTCAGAGGTGAAACAGTGGTTTCTTTCCCTCCACCTCTGCTCTCTAAATTATCTATAATGTGGAAATACCACTTATAAAAATCATATATTGCCCAGTTGATGTGGCTCAGCAGTAAAGCCTCAACCCAGACACCAAGAGGTCAATTCCCAGCCAGGACACATGCCCGGGTTGCAGGATCGATCCCCATTGTGGAGTGTGCAGGAGGTAGCCAATTGATGATGTTCTTATAACATCAATGTTTTTCTCTCTCTATCCTTCCCGTTTCCTCACTCTAAAAATCAATTTTAAAAATATATATTTTTAAATCATATACATACTAAGAAAAATATCAACTCTAAATACTGCACCAGTCTTTATTCCCATGACTTGCACATGTAACATTTATAAAAACACAAAACTTATGTTGTAATCTTCAAAAATAAGCAACTAACCCTAATTGGTTTTGCTCAGTGGATAGAGCGTTGGCCTGTGGACTTAAGGGTCCCTGGTTTGATGCCGGTCATGAAGGGCATGTTCCTTGGTTGTAGGCACATCCACAGTAGAGGGTATGCAAGAGGCAACTGATTGATGAATCTCTATCATCGGTGTTTCTAACTCTCTATCTCTCTCCCTTCCTCTCTGTACAAAAATCAATAAAATATATTTTAAAAAAATAAAATAATAAAAATAAAAAATAAAAAGCAACTATTTGTAAAACTTCATTATATTTTAGAGAAGTTTAGATTGTTACTTATGTTGATATGAAAAAATTATTGTCTTCTATTGTGGTACTATTACTATCGTTTCTAGGTTTTATTTCAAATCTCCCAGTTAAGGAATTAATCTAGTTCAAACCACAAAATTTAGAAACTGCCTCAAAACATTGGGTAATTTCTCGTTACTCTTAATTCCTCTCTTCTTAAAACTTAAAATGGTGGAGAAGTGTGGAAAAAAAGTAACAAAATTAGCACTTTTCAGAAAAACTAGGAACTTCAATAGTAAAGCTACTGGTTGTAAAGTTGGAAAACAGCTCTACTAGGCTTCTTTGGCACTGACTTCTAGAATCCGAAACAAGAACTTCTTTGGGGACTTAAGCAAATGCAGAGCTCTTTCTTTTGAGGAAATGTAGATTTGGCCAAACTAATTAACAGGCAAAGATGTGAAGATGTTCCTACCTATAACATCTATTAAAGTGTAATATAAGGGTCTCCTCCCAGAGATATCTGTACTTTCAACACTTCTCAAAATTCATTCTTGCTGAAACCGGTTTGGCTCAGTAGATAGAGTGTCAAGTCTGTGGACTGAAAGGTCCCAGGTTCGATTCTGGTAAAGGGCATGTACATTGGTTACAGGCACATCCCCAATAGGGGGTGTGCAGGAGGCAGCTGGTTGATGTTTCTCTCTCATCGATGTATCTAGCTCTCTACCCTCTCCCTTCCTCTCTGTAAAAAAAAATCAATAAAATATATATTTTAAAAATATATAATAAATTTTAAAAAATTGATTCTTGAATGTTAACCACCACTAATTGTGACATTCAAGCAGATAGCTCTACTTCTATTGCTGAACAGCCAAAAAGCAACAGGACATGAAATAGATCAGCAAAATGAACTATTTTTACTAAAAGTGAAAGAATTGCTTATACAAATTGGGGGTGGGGGGGGAGAATCTAAATGAAAACTTTCAATCAAGCCATTAGACAAGACACAGAATCCTGTTAAAATCCTGGGTCAGAAAAATCTCTTTCTAGACAAGCTTATGGTGTTTTGTTTTGTTTTGTTTTAGTCAAAGAGAACTACCCAACTGTGTTTATCCTTTCTGCCTGGGAGTTATAAAAATGCCTGAATAAAGTAACATACAAGTTTCTCTAAGACTTATTCTCCTATCATTCACTTTAAGCCACTATTTTCTAAGTTTTTTCAACAAATCAATAAAGGAGTAAAAACAAGTAACCTCTCATTTTTTATCTTAGAAAATCATGACAAATCTACAATCTACTCCACAGTATAGTTATACTTGCCTAAGTTACTTAAAGTTTTTTTTCTGACAGCTGCTTGACACTTTTAAAATTCACATTATTGAGAAAAATTGGCATTTCAGAAAAAATAATGTACTTTGTCTTTTGACTTCAAACACTTGGGAACCATTCCAAGTGTACATAAGAGTCATGCCTATTAATTTTTTAAAATTTCAATTCATCTGAAAAAAAATTGCTTATTGGAGGTGGCTTTATTTTCATTCTTGAAGATATATAAAAATTAAAATTCTGTTTGCTCTGGCTAATGTATTTACAAATTAAATGTATCACACAAAAAATTGTGCATTTTTTAATTCAATAAATGCTTATTCCGTTTTTGCTAGGGCCAAGACATTATACAGTACTAGATTTTGGGGAAGTACAAGATAAAAGGACACACTCTGTGAACTTACTGCCCTTTCTATCTTGTAATCAGAGAACGGAGGACAGGAGAAAGAAACTGGGTATAAGAGGCAGTGAGAGAGAAAGAACAAACAACATATACTACAAAGCAGACTTACTTTAACAGAATAACAAACCTGTTTGATATAGAAAGAGAATTTAATTCTGCCCGAGAAGAATCAAGGGTTAGATATGATGAAGCAAGTAACATTTTAATTACACTATGTGAAGGGGCAACAAGGACTTGAGATGTCAGCAAAGCACAAATAAGTTTTTATGGATACATGACTGAATGAAAGGGAATGAATGGGGAACACTAAGAAATTCAAAACCATTAAGGATGGATGAGCGGGGAGTAGACATAATTATAATTATGTTTTAGAAATATAGTCAGCCAAAACCGGTTTGGCTCACTGGATAGAGCGTCGGCCTGCAGACTGAAAGGTCCCGGGTTCGATTCTGGTCAAGGGCATGCACCTTGGCTGCGGGCACATCCCCAGTAGGGGGTGTGCAAGAGGCAGCTGATCGATGATTCTCATCGATGTTTCTGACTCTATCCCTCTCTCTTCCTCTCTGTAAAAAATCAATAAAATATATATTTTAAAAATTTTTAAAAACGAAACAAAATGTCTACAATTGTTACCAAAGGTGATGGGATTATATGGGTGATAATTTCATTTTTATAGTTTGCTTTAATTGATTAATCTTTTTTACAAAGAATATACAAGAAAGCTATTTCTGTTTTAAAAGGTAATAAAAGTTTGAAGAGAGCAAACCGCTGTTTTGTTTTTGTAGAAACAGAAAGATAATAATAAATCTATAGTGGATCTGGTCTGCTTGAGGTGCCAAAAGGAAGTAGGAAGGAATAATAAACATACTCAGATTTTAACTATTTTTTGCTTTGTTGAGATAATGCATAAATTACAATAATAAAAATTCCTTTTCTTTAGGTTAGCTTTATGCTTTATATAGTCATCCACCTGAGGAAAACAATACGACTTATTTTCAGTATTTTAGAACCTGTGTACTCCTAAGAGAGAGCAACTAATAAAAGTTGTGTAGATTGAAATATATTTTGTACTTACTTACAAAGCTGCCTTAATGAATTAGCTCTGTTTGGAATAGTCTGTACCAATGTTTTCTCTGGCAAGTTAACCTTGTCCAGCCTCCCTTACTACCTTCATCCCAACCTGGAACAAGCAAATCAATAGTCATCCACCCACAATGGGTAGATAAAAGACTTAAAATAACTATAAACTATAAAATACCCTCCTACATGTTAGTATTCACAGGCACGATGGGATTGTAAAGCCCCATATTAGATGCACTTATAATACGTATTTGCACTAAAGAGTATATTTGGCTGAGAGAAGATTAACACTATAGAAAACACACCCCATTAGAAGCTTTCTTCTTTGCTTTCCATTCATCCAGTTGTGCCTTTGTCTTTGCATCAACTTTAACAAGTAGTTTCTTCTCTCCAATCTGCAGGTCATGCAATAACCTGAGTGCACGGAGGGTAGATTCAGGCTCCTTATACTCACAGAATCCAAAGGCTAGCAATAGACATAAAGAATTAGTAAAATATCACTATAATAATGAAAGATGAAGAGTATTTATGGAAAGTCAAAATCATTAATAGACCAAATATTGTAATACAAGGAATATTCATGTTGTCACTCTGCCCTTTCCTTCAATTTCCTTTGACAAGGGTTTCACTTTTGCACCCTTAACGGAAAAAATAAAAACAAAAACAGGGGAAAAGAAAAATTCTAATCAGGCAAATTACTACTTATTAGAAGTGCTGATAAAATAGTTAACGAAATCAGCACATTTCACGATTGTTAATTATGTCATGAACTCATTCTATCCAGACTTCTTAACAGCTATAAATGAGAGCAGGCTGCTTTAACATAAATACAACATTTTTCTGAGAAGTTAAAACTATAAAAGTAACAATCTCTTATGTGATTATATTCATCTAATTTTTTCTGTATCTTTCATTTTAATAACTAGTCTTACTATTACTACATGCCTTTATATCAGATATCAAAACAAAATTAAATTTAAAGAGTAACCTGAAAATTAGAAGTAAAATTTAACAAATAAATCCAAGTACTTATGTATTATAGTTAATGACATAATCATAAACTATTCTGAGTGAACTTAAAACACTAAATTTTACCATACATTTCTAGAACCATACATCCTAAAAACATCTGAAATTACTATATGTAAAAAGTGCGATGAAAGAAGCCAGTAATTACTTAATGATCGAAATAAGAAAAATGTACCTACCTTGAAGTTTTCCAGATGCACCTTGTACTCTCTTCCAGCTTAAAACCAAGCCACATTTCTTAAAAAGGAAAACAAAACAAAACATTGTTACCACTTAACAAAATTAACTTATAATGCAAATATTAGCACAACTGAATTACAACTAAGAAAAAAATAGAAGCAAAAAAGAAAAATATCTTATTAGTAACTAAGTTTCTTAAAATTCTCTCAGTTCCTACAAATCTATATGAAAGAAATATATAACAAATTATTTCAGAGAAAAGTATAAATTCTTACTGATTTTTATTTACAGAAACTTGTTTAATAAATTAGAAATTTTACAGCATTATTTATCCTACAAATATATATATATATATATATCAATGCCCAAATTATAATAGTTAAAAATATAGTAAATTCAATTAAATCCACAAAGATTTCATTTTATTAGGTCTAGTAATAATTAATGTCGTTTTCGAATACTTTTTAAAATCAAATTTATTTAAACAATACAACAAAATTTAATCAACAATATAGTTGCCGTTGTTTTCTACTACTTGTGCCCAACGCTCAGGAAGCATTTTAATCCCTCTGTTGTAAAATTCTTGTGATTTTGATGCAAAAAATTCGGTCAATGCATTTTTGAGGCAGTCTTCATTATTAAATTTTTTTCCAAGAAGAAAGTTTTGCAAAGAACGAAACAAATGGTAATCGGAAGGGGCAATATCAGGAGAATATGCAAGTTGAGGGAGAACTTCCCATTCCAACTGGCACAGTTTTTCAGCGATTCTTGCAGTATGCGGTCGTGCATTATCGTGGTGAAGAATTACGCCCTTCCGATTAATCAGCTCGGGTTCTTTTTCTCTTAAAGCTTGGGCTAATGTTTCCAATTGGGCACTATACTCTGCACTTGTAATGGTTTGGTTAGATGGTAAAAGTTCATAATGAAGAATTCCTTTAAAATTCCACCAAACACACATCACTTTTTTCGCATGCAAGTCAGGTTTTGGCGTGGGCTGTGGAGCCTCATTTTTGTCCAACCATTGAGGCCGCCTTTTCAAATTAACATACAGCACCCACTCTTCATCTCCAGTAACAATTTGCTCTAAAAACGGCAAACGGTTTTGACGAGAGAGGAGCGAACTGCAAATTGTGACTCTTTGATTACGGTTGTTGTCGGTCAACTCATGAGGAACCCATTTTCCAAACTTTTGGACTTTGCCAAGTGCACGCAATTGATTGGAAATTGTTATTTATGAACAATTTAAAGTTGTCGCCAGCTCTTGTTGGGTAATTTGAGGATTTTGCACCAAAAGAGCTTGAAGAGCTTCTTGATCAAAATTGGACACACGGCCTCGACCACTCTTGTCATCTAATGAAAAATTTCCCTCGCGAAATTTCTCAAACACACACTGGCATTTTCTGGTGCTAACTGCATCTTGACCAAGAGCACTACAGATGTTTTTTGCAGCCTCACTTGCTTTTCTTCCTAATTGGAACTCATAAAGCATGCAGTGCCAAATATGCTCTTCATCCGCCATCTTCTTAGCCCTAGTTTTGCAACAAAAACCAAACCGAACACCAACTTTTTCAAGCAAAACTTGTTAATTGCACTTCACACGTTCTGTAGATACCACGTGTTTGAAGGTTATGTCAATACAAGTCAACGCCAAGCAAGATTTTAAACGAATGTTGAAAAACGACATTAATTATTACTAGACCCGATAAAATACATGTATATATTAAAAAGTTTTAGTAACATGCGAAAGTGCTTGATATGGAATGCAAAACATGGGACATGAAATTGCAGATATATGGTAAGATTTTAATTATGAAAAAAGTGAATTTTCATAAAATATCAGAAATATTCCAAAATTCTAAGGGGCAGGTTGTGTGAAGGGTGGGACTTCATTACAACTTTTTTCCTTTTAATTTTAAAACATTATTTCTAATTAAAAATCAAGATGTTAAAAAAATTATTTGTACAAAATAATTGTCAAAGCTGAATATAAATTTAGCTTTGACAGAATTATTTTCTACAAATAATTTTTTTAGTGGTTTCTTCAGAGAAACCACTAAAATGATAATCAAATAATATTTCTTTCTCTTTATTGATTTTAAAATAATACAAAAGTTAAAAACACTTAGTCTAACATAGCATGAGAAACAGCAACAAAATTCAACAAAATTTTGAACAAACAAAATGGATGGTAACTCATCCTATAGTAGGGGTGTCGAACTCAATCAGAGAAGGGGCCAAAATCTAAAATCCAGCCTAAATCTCGGGCCGAATGCTTTACTGAACAGTCATAAACTGTCATTGTGATGGAAACGCAGCGAAGTGCAGTGATGACAGCGCGGTGCGGGCCACACTGCAAGGCCTGGCGGGACGGATTTGGCCCGCGGGCCTTGTGTTTGACACATGTGCTATAGAGCAAAGAAAGCTATAACTCCAAGTGTCTACAGATGCAGATACTGGTAAAAAGAAAGGCTAGTGTTTCTATAAAGTCACGTAGATCTACAGGTCAACAAAACGGGGGGTGAGGGGGTGGGAGGGGAGTGGCCTGTCCATGTAGCTCAGTTGGGTAGCGCACCATCCAAATATGCTAAGGTTGCAGGTTCCATCTCCAGCCAGTGCACATATAAGAAACCACCAATGATCCGGAACCGGTTTGGCTCAGTGGATAGAGCGTTGGCCTGCGGACTGAAAGGTCCCAGGTTGGATTCCGGTCAAGGGCATGTATCTTGGTTGCGGGTACATCCCCAGTAGGGGGTGTGCAAGAGGCAGCTGATCGATGATTCTCATTGATGTTTCTGACTATCTCTCTCCTGTAAAAAAATCAATATATTTTAAAAAATAAAATAAAAATGTCTTCACAATGTTCCACTTTTGGAAAAATTGGAATCATCTTATTAAACTGAAGATAAGCATGCTCTACCACAGAAATTCCACTTCTAAAAGAAAACATATAAATTTATTGAGGTTCACCTCTGAAGATGTGATATTACCAATTATATCACAAAACAAAAAAAAAACGGGACTAATCCATATGACCATCAGTAGAAAATTGACAATTTACGGTATATTTCAAGAATATAATAACATATAGAAGTTGAAAGTAAACAGAGCTACATGTTAAGTGAAAAAAGCAAATTGTGAAGGGATACGGAAGTAAAAATAGTGCCCTTTCTGGATAGCTTGATTAGTTAGTGTGTTATCCCAAGATACCAAGGTTTCAAGTTCAATCCCTGCTCAGGACACATACAAGAATCAACCAATGAATGCATAAATAAGTAAAACAACAAATTGATGTTTCTCTCTCTCTCTAAAATCAATTAAATTAAAGAGTGTGTGTGTGTGTGAGTAAACAATCACTCAAATTCAAATTGGCACGTCCTTAAAAAAAAAAAAAAAAAAACAAAACACAATAAACAACAAACTCTTCAAAAACATCAATGAGCCATAGCTGGTTTGGGTCAGTAGACCATGTCAGCCTGCAGACTGAAGAGTCCCAGGTCTGATTACAATCAAGGGCAGGTGCCTGAGTTGTGGACTCAATCCCCAGCAGGAGACCTGCACAGGAGGCAGCCAATGTTTCTCTCTCGTCATTGATGTTTCTCTCTCTCCTCTCCTTTTCTTTCTTGAAATCAATAATATAAACAAAATATAAGCAAACTAAAAAAAAAGGTGGGGAGAAGGGAACTATTTTTTATTAAAGAAGCTGTCAAACAAGTTATGACAATTAAATGTGATGTACAGCACTGATCAGTTTGGCTCAGTGGATGATAGAGCATTGGCCTGCAGACTGAAGAGTCCCAGGTTCGATTCCAGTCAGGGGCATGTACTTTGGTTGCAGGCACATCCCCAAGAGGGGGTGTGCAGGAGGCAGCTGATAGTTGTTTCTAGCTCTCTAGCTCTCTCCCTTCCTCTCTGTAAAAATGAATAAAGTATATTTTTTAAGATAAAAATAAATAAATAAATGTGATGTATAATCCTTGACTGAATCATAGGTCAAAAACAAAAACATGGTACTTTGGGAATTATAAAGGAAGTTAAATTTTAAAAACTGAAAAGATCTAGTCCTAGCCAGTTTGGCTAGGATCTCAGATTTGATTACAGTTGAGGGCACATACCTTGGTTGCAGGAGGCAACCAATCGTTCAATGTGTTTCTCCCACATAGATGATTCTCTTACTTTCCCTCTTACTCTCCCTAAAAATCAACTGAAAAATATCCTCAGGTAAGGATTAACAAATAAATAAAAATAAAACTTATTAAAAAAAAAAAAAAAAAAAAAAACCCTAGCTGGCTTGGCTCATTGGATAGGCTTATGGACTGAAGGATCCCAGGTTCGATTCCAGTCAGGAGCACATGCCCGGGCTCTTGCAGCCCGGCCACCGACATGCCATCCAGACTCAGGAAGACCCGAAAACTTCAGGGCCAGGTGAGCCACGGCCACAGCCACGGCCGCATCGGCAAGCACAGGAAGCACCAGGGGGGCCGCGGTAATGCTGGTGGCTTGCATCATCACAGGATCAACTTTGACAAATATCACCCAGG
The DNA here is from genome assembly GCF_014108245.1 of Pipistrellus kuhlii. Taxonomy (NCBI): domain Eukaryota; kingdom Metazoa; phylum Chordata; class Mammalia; order Chiroptera; family Vespertilionidae; genus Pipistrellus; species Pipistrellus kuhlii. The sequence goes on from NW_023425404.1 coordinate 13,139,191, forward strand.
TTACTTTGGGAAAGTTGGTATGAGGCATTTCCACTTAAAGAGGAACCAGAGCTTCTGCCCAACTGTCAACCTTGATAAACTGTGGACCCTGGTCAGTGAGCAGATGCGGGTAAATGCTGCCAAAAGCAAGACTGGAGTTGCTCCTATTATTGATGTGGTGCGATCGGGCTACTACAAAGTTCTGGGGAAGGGAAAGCTCCTAAAGCAGCCTGTCACTGTGAAGGCCAAGTTATTCAGCAGAAGAGCCGAGGAGAAGATTAAGGGTGTTGGTGGGGCCTGTGTCCTGGTAGCTTGAAGCTACGTGGAGGGAAGTTCCTTTAAAATGTCCAAGTACCTTAAAAAAAAAAAAAAGAGCACATGCCCGGGTGTGGCTTGATCCCCAGTGGGGGCGTGCAGGAGGCAGCAAATAGATGATTCTCTCATCACTGATGTTTCTATCTCTCTTTCCCTTTCCCTTCATCTCTGAAATCAATAAAATATATATTTTATTGATTTTTTACAGAGAAGGGAGAGAGACTGAGAGCCAGAAACATTAATGAGAGAGAACGTAGATCAGCTGTCTCCTGCACATCCCCCAATGGGGATGTGCCTGCAACCAAGGTACATGCCCTTGACGGAAATCGAACCCAGGACCCTTCAGTCCACAGGCTGACACTCTATCCACTGAGCCAAACCAGTTTCGGCAATAAAATATATTTTAAAAAGAAAAAATATCTACATATATTAGTTAACAATACTGTGTCATCCTTAAATTTCTTAAGTGCAATAATGATTTTGTGATCATATAGGAGAATGTCTTTGGTCTTAGGTAACACAAGAAATATTCAGAGGTGAGATGTCTTATCACAACTTACTTTCAAATTACTCAAAAAAAAAGTATGTGGCGTGTGTATGTCTTATCACAACTTACTTTCAAATTACTCAAAAAAAAAAAAGTATGTGGCGTGTGTATATATAAAGAATAAATGTGGCAATATATTATAAATGTGGCAATATGGTGCAAAAATAGGTTTACAGTTGTAAGTGCATGAAACAGCTTATTCTGGTATTATTGTACAGGATAATCTCTGTATTATTTGTTCAGCTTTACTGCTGGATTAAAAATTTTCAACATAGCCAGAACCGGTTTGGCTCAGTGGACAGAGCATCGGCCTGCGGACTAGAAGATCCCGGGTTCGATTCCGGTCAAGGGCATGTATCTTGGTTGCGGGCACATCCCCAGGGGGGCTGTGCAGGAGGCAGCTGGTCGATGTTTCTCTCTCATTGATGTTTCTAGCTCTCTATCCCTTTCCTTTCCTCTCTGTAAAAAATCAATAAAATATATATTTTTAAAAAAGAGTTATAGAACAGAAAAATAAACGGTATGACACTAGCAAAAAAAAAATAACACTTATGAGAAATATATTGTACATGGTACCCAGCACAGTGAAGAAACACAGCCAGCAAGGACGATGGTGAAATTTCATGAAGACTACAGCAAAAAAGAGAAGATCCTAAGTTTCCAGAGAAATTCAGAATCCTCTTTCTGCTTTTTGTTTAAAATTTGTAACAAATAAATCCTTTAAATGAAAAACAGTTTAACTTACAGCAAGAAGCTGTCTTATGAGCATGTCTGAGGCTTTCTCAGAAATGTTGCCGACAAAAACAGTAGTAGTAGGACCACAATTTTCATCATTTTCCTTTACTTTTAAGCCTGGATGATCCTTTCTTGCTCCCAAATGCTTTCCAACCATGGACACAGTGGGTACTAAGACCTAGAATTAAGAAAGGCAATAAAATTTGATCTGGCAATTAAACTTCCTATCATGTTTAATGTAACATTAGGCTAAAATCACCAATGTTAAATTAGTAAATACAGGGTAGGGCAAAAGTAGGTTTACAGTAGTTTGTATGGAAAATACTATTAATAAATAATACCAGAATAAGCTGTTTCATGCACTTAATAACTGTAAACCTACTTTTGCACCATCCTCTATGTAGCACATTAAAAGGTCTACATACTTAATCTAAAGCTCACTGCATTTTTCATTAATATAAACATTCATGACAAGAAAAGTCCCATTCTTAAATTACCTTTAAACACTTGGAAAAGCAAAAATAACTTGGAAACTTTGTTTGTTTAGGCACCCTAAATCTTTTAAAATTATCAACTACATCCACAAGTTTCTTCACAACTTTACTCTGTACTAGTATAAAAGTTTCAATTATCCCTGCTAGTCCTCTTATAAAATATTTAAATACTCCCATAGCACTCCTCCACACTTAGAATGTACCCTTTATCACTTTCTTGAATTCCTAGCTTATTATCCCTTTAACTTTCAACTTCCCAAAGGAAGAAATAGTTATAATTTTATCTGGAAGTGAATTTAGCAAAGCACCCACAATAACCATTGAATAAATACTGGTGAACTGGGAGAGCTGCTCCAAAATCCAAATGCTGTCTTTTCTAGACTGAAATGTAAGAAAGTAAGAGTACCTATCATGTGGAAGTTTTCCAAAATGACCAAACATTGGTGTCTAATGCAAGAAAAACTGGACTCCCCACCAAAACCGGTTTGGCTCAGTGGTAAAGCATCGGTCTGTGGACTGAAAGCTCCCGGGTTCGATTCCAGTCAAGGGCATGTACCTTGGCTGCGGGCACATCCCCAGTAGGAGGTGTGCAAGAGGCAGCTGGTCGATGTTTCTCTCTCATCGATGTTTCTGGCTCTCTATCTCTCTCCTTTCCTCTCTGTAAAAAATCAATAAAATATATTGAAAAAAGAAAGAAAAAAAAAAAAAAAGCTGGACTCCCCCTTAGTATGCAAAACCTATCTTCACAGCAGATTCCTATTTGTCCACCTACTTCACATCTCCCTTTTAACATAAATAACACCACTCCCCTCCCTTTTCAAAACCACAAATAGAAAATCAGTTGAAAGTAATATCAAGCCTCTCTCATAGTGGAATTCCAAATGAATACTGATATTCTACCAATGAACTCTAAGAAATATCTGGTTAAATAACAGTTAAGAGGGTTATTATTTATTAATTTGTAATAATATTAACTTTCTTAATTAAGATGCTTAAGAGTGTACAGAATGCCGAAACCTGTTTGGCTCAGTGGTAGAGCGTCAGTCTGCGGAATGAAAGGTCCCGGGTTTGATTCCGGTCAAGGGCATGTACATTGGTTGTGGCCACATCCTCAGTAGGGGGTGTGCGGGAGGTGGCTGGTCAATGTTTCTCTCTCATCGAAGTTTCTAGCTCTCTATCTCTCTCCCTTCCTCTCTGTAAAAAATCAATTATATATATATATATATATATATATATATATATATATATATATATATTTTAAAAGTGTACAGAAGCTTTGATGAATGTGAAGAATTAAGATTCAAGACTTAAGACTAAATAATGAAACACTTGCCCAGAGGAAAGGCTTCAGTAAAACTACAAAGCTTGAAGATATCATACTAGGAGACACAGGAAAAAAAATAGCTCGGAAAAAGCTAAATATTAGGTAGGTAGGAGAAAAAGAATACAACTATATTTAACACAAATTTCATTTTATAACTTACATTTCTGCTAAAATAATTCTTACATTCTTTTAAGAGATCATATATGTAATATCATTCTTCTATCTCTAGAAACCAAGACATAAGAAATAATGAAAAAGCCAATGTGCCAAATCTGAACTAATATGTAAATGAATCTAGAGAATGAGAGAGAAACCATAAAACTATCTGGGGAGCAATTTTAGGAACAACTACATATATGCACAGTTGAGTGAAAATGTTACTTAATCAAATAAGTAGTGTGATAGAAATGAATGACCACATCCTTCCTACTATTCTTTTAAATGCTTAAAATAATGTAAGTTTATCAAGCTTTTTAGTTTTAAAAGCACTAACATATCTCCTAATTTCCTCCTTAAAATTAATTATACTTATAGCCCTGGATGGGTAACCCAGGTGTTAGAGCACTGTCTCAATACGCTAAGGTTGAGGGCTCGATACCCGTCAGGGCACATAGAAAAATCAACCAATGAATGCATAAATAAGTGAAAAACAAATCAATGTCTCTCTCTCTCTCTCAAATCAACAATAAGTAAAAAATTTACTTACTTAAAAATTATACTTACAGTTGGTGCAGGAGCCATAATGCTCATTGGTACAGGAATCATTGGGGTTCCTACGGAAAAAGCATAGCCAGTTATAAGCATACAATTATATATGACTGTATTCTATCATCAATTACATGCCATATATACAAGTATAGAGGCCCGGTGCATGAAATTCGTAAACGGGGGGAGAGGGGGTGTCTCTCTCAACCTGGGCTATAGCCTCTCACAATTGGGGACCCTCCTCAGGGACAGGATCGGGCCTAAACCGGCAGTCAGACATCCCTCTTGCAATCCAGGACTGCTGGCTCCTAACTGCCCACCTGCCTGCTTGCCTCCCTGCCTCATTGCCCCTAACTGCCTTTGCCTGCCTGCCTGGTTGCCCCTAACCACTTGTCTTCCCTTCCTGATTGCCCCTAATGGCCTCTGCTGTGGCCCCCGCCGAGGTGCCTTCGTCCAATAGGACACCCAGAATGATGTCCAGAAGGTCATTTGGCTGACCAGTCCGATTAGCATATTATGCTTTTGTTATTATAGATGCTCACTCATAGTTAATTTGAGTAGAAATGGAGAACTAATGAGATACTGATGAACATCTTACTTTCAAAAGCAATGTGGTATCAGGTCAATCTATGTAAGTTTACCTACAACAAAAAACTACTCTTGCCAAAGCCGGTTTGGCTCAGTGGATAGAGCGTTGGCCTGCAGACTGAAGGGTCCAGGTTCGATTCCAGTCAGGGCCATGTGCCTTGGTTTGCGGACACATCCCCAGTGGGAAGGGTGTGGGAGGCAGCTGATTGATGCTTCTCTCTAATCGATGTTTCTGACTCTCTATCCCTCTCTCTTCCTCTATGTAAAAATACAAAATAAACTACTCTTAAAGTAAGAAGGCTACCACAACATGTTTTTGACCTAAGGAGTATAAAATTCTGGATAGTTTTTTATTCATGTTCATTTTATTCAGTATACCCTCTAAACCAGCCCTATCACGAATATAGATTCACTTATGGATTAACAATATTAATGAATCCTATAAAAGTAAAAAATAGCACTAGCCAGTTTTTCTCAGTGGTTATTCAGAAGGGTTATGGGTTCAATTCCAGTCAAGGGTAAATACCTTGGTTTCATGCTCCATGCCTTGCCCTGGGTTGGGGCAGGTGTGGAAGGCAACCAATTGATGTGTCTTTTTCACATCGATGTTTCTGTCTCTCCACCTCCCTCCCACTTTCTCTTAAAAAAAAAAAAAGGGAAAAATATCCTCAGAGGAGGATTAAGGGGAAAAAAGTGAAATAAATCCTTTCAAATTTTTTCTTTAGGTATCAAATGATAAATTAATCTGAAAACCTAGGAAGAATCTTGTTATTCCTGGTTCTTTAATAAAAGCAAAAATTGGCCTGGCCTGCATGGCACAGTACTTAAGCATCGACCTATGAACTAGGAGGTCACAGTTTGATTCTCAATTAGGACACATGCCCAGGTTGCAGGCTTGATCCCTAGTGTGGGGCATGCAGGAGGCAGCCTATCACTGAGTCTCTCTCATCGTGGTTTCTACTTCTCTCCCTCTGCTTTCTTGTCTGAAATCAATATATATATATATATATATATATATATATATATATATATACACACACACACACACACACACTTATATATACACATATATACGTGTGTGTGTGTGTGTGTGTGTGTGTGTGTGTGTATATATATATATACACACATTTTATTTTATTTTTTTAAATTGGCCCTGGCTGTGTGGCTCAGTAGGTCGGAGCGTTGTCCCTTACACCATTCCCAGCCAGGGCAGATACATAGGGGAGGCAACCAATTGTTGTTTCTCTTCCACTCTCTCTAAAAATCAATTAAAAGGAAAAGGGGGCAAAACAGTATCTACCCTATCCTATATAATAAAAGCCCAATATGCTAAGTGGTCAGTCATCTATTCAACCAATCAAAGCATAATATCCTAATGATACAGTGGTGCCTCACAACGAACTTAATTCGTTCCAGGAGCAAGTTTGTTATGCGAAAAGTTCGATATGTGAAACGCGTTTTCCCATAACAATACATGTTCAAAAAAATAATTCGTTCTGTAGCATAAAATATGCTAAGATGACATAAAAAAAGATAAATTTTTTGTTATTATTTTTATTTAGATACATCTAAAAACATAATTTTTTTTTTAAAAAAACACTTTTTTAATTTTAAGACAGACTGAGTCTACCGAATCTTGCACATCTTCATCCATTTCCTGCTTTTTGGCCGATGGTTTCATGAAAAACCTGTCCAAAGTCGTTTGTTTTTCTCTTTTCTCCAACATCTGCCGGAAATAACGGACAAGAGTATCGGAGTAAAGATCGTTGATCCTGTTTGCTTCAGCTGAATCCGGATAGTGGGCATTGGTAAACTCCTGAACTGCTTTCCATTTGACCAGGATGTTCTTGATGTCAGCAGTTGGGATTGGTTGATTGTTTGATTGTTGCTCCTCGTTATCAGATGACGCTTCCCTTTGAGCATTGTCCTGTTGCTGGACCAGAAGTGCTTGGAGCTCTTCAGTTGTCAGCTCTTCTTCGTGTTCCTCAATAAGCTCCTCTACATCCTCTTCCTCTACCTCTAATTCCAACCTTTGGGCCACTGTGATGATGTCCTTCACCACTTCTGTGTCATCAACTACTGCTTCTTCCTGGGTCCACGAAGGCACAAGCATCTTCCAAGCAGAAATGAGGGTCCTTTGTGACACTTCTTCCCAGGCCTTCTGTATAAGTCGTATTGCCATAAGGACATCAAATTTCTCCTTCCAAAACTTTCGGACAGTCATATTGTCTCCACCAAACTCGCATTCTTCAAACACCTTATTAAAGAGGGCTCTAGTGTAGAGTTTTTTAAAGTTCGCAATAACTTGCTGATCCATTGGCTGAAGAATGGATGTGGTGTTTGGTGGCAAATACTGCACCTTGATAAAAGGATAATTTTCATGCAATATTTCCTCTAGGTCTTTTGGGTGAGAAGGGGCATTGTCAAGTATCAGAAGGGCTTTGAGCGGCAGTTCTTTTTCCAGCAAGAATTTCTTCACGGCAGGAGCAAAGGTTTCCAGAATCCATTCGTTGAAGATAACTTGGGTCACCCAGGCTTTTTGATTGGACTTCCAATGGACGGGCAGTTTGGACTTAATAACGTTATTTTTCTTGAAAATTCTTGGATTTTCAGAGTGATAAACCAATAGAGGTTTGATCTTGAGGTCTCCGCTGGCATTAGACGAAAACATAAGAGTAAGTCTGTCCTTCATGGCTTTGTGTCCTGGCAATTTCTTCTCCTCTTTTGTAATGAAGGTTCTGCTCGGCATTCTTTTCCAGAAAAGACCCGTTTCATCGGCATTGAACACTTGTTGTGGGCAGTATCCTTCATCCTTAATACATTTTTGAAAGTTAATAGAGAACTTTTCTGCTTCTTTCTTGTCAGCACTGCCAGCCTCACCATGCATAGTAACGCTGTGGATTCCACACCTTTTCTTAAATCTAAAAAACCACCCCCTGCTGGCTTTGAATTCTTCTTCATTATCTTGATTGCTGCTACTTCCAGGGACGTTTTTCTTTAGATCGTCATAAATTCTCTTGGCTTTGTGACAGATAATATCTTGGGTTGTTACGTCACCTTTCACCTGCCTGTCCTTAATCCAAATAGCTAATAGCCTCTCCATTTCCTCGTGGATTGAAGACCTATGTTTTTCATGAAATAGTTTTGATACTCCTTTGGCTACTTTGGCTGATTTGATTGCATCCTTATTTGTCAAAATGGTGAAAATGGTGGTCTTGCTGAGGCCAAACACTTTGACGAGGTCACACTGTTTTACCCCACATTCACTCCTTCTAATTATTTCCTGTTTCATTTCAACAGAAATCACCTTCCTGCTTTTTTTAGAAGCCATGATATAAAAAAAATATTGAGTTTAACTTAAAAGGACGACTGCCGTGATACGTGCGTGATTTAATTCGTAATGAAGAACGATTGCCGCGATACGTGCTTAAGTTAAGCGCAGTGACTAATGACTGCCTGCAGTGCCTGCGCGGAAGGATGCAATACATCGGCAGCGATCGTGGAAGCTCGGGCGAAGCAGTCGTGGAAGCTCGGGCAAAGCGGTCGTGGAAGCTCGGGCAAAGCGGTCGTGGAAGCTCGGGCGACTTCGTTGTGTGAAACGAAGTTCGTTGTATGAATCATGAAATGAAGTTCGTTGTGTGCAGCGTTCGCTGTGCGAGGCGTTCTTTATGCGAGGCACCACTGTATGCTAAGGCCACTCAACCACTTGCTATGTGCACTGACCACCAGGGGGCAGACACTCCAACTGATAGGTTAGCTTGCTGCTGGAGTTTGGCCAATCGGGACTGAGTGAGATGGCCAGACACACCCTAGAGCCCTCCCATGATCCTTCCCTGGCTGGCCAACTTACTGTGTCTCTCCCCGGTGCCCATCATGCACCAGTGGGGTCCCTTGGCCTGGCCTGCACCCTCTCACAATCTGGGACCCCTCAGGGGATGTTAGAGAGACGATTTGGCCCAATCCCACAGGCCAGGCCAAGGGATCCTATGGGCGCACAAATTCATGCACTAGGCCTCCAGTGTATATATAAAAGGCTAATATGCAAAGTGTCCCCTCAGGAGTTCAACCAAGAGATCTGGAGTTCCATTGCTTGCTATGATGTGCGCTGACCACTAGGGGGCAGCGCAGAACATGGTGGGGCACTAGCAGCCGGGTGCTGAGGGAGCAAGGGAAGGAGGAGGCAGGGAGGTGGGGAACCTGATCAGCCCTGATGGCTGGCCTGACCTAGGGATCCACCCATGCACAAATTTCATGCACCAGGCCTCTAGTGTATAGAATAATACTCTGTATCTGTGTTAAAAGAAAAAGTACTAACGGAGCCCTGGCCAGGTATCTCCCTTGGTTGGTTAGAGCATCATTCTAAACGCCAAAGTTGTATGTTCCATTCCTGGGTAGGGCACATACATGAATTAACCAATGAATGCATAAATAAGTGGAACAACAAATCAATGTTTCTCTCTCCCTCTCTCTATAAAAAAATCAATTAAAAAACCCCTCTGGTGAATAAAATAATATATACTTACATGGCTTACAATATGCACTAGAAAATATCTGGAAGGACAAAGAAAAAACTCATAACCCTGCTTTGTTTCCCCCTTTTCCTAAGAGGCTGGTAAAAATAATTTTGTGGGAATGTAATAAATTTTTTAACTGTATATTTTCTCATTTTGAACCTCATGAACCCACTATCTTTTTAAGTAACTTTTTTAAAAACATCGCAAATGAGTTTATACTCAGTCAGATAAGAAAACTTCTGCCATAGGAAAATGAAGCATCAAATTTCCAGAATGCTGTTAACAGACATCTTTACTACTAACAGTCACACACATATCTTCCTAAAAGTAAATGCTGCGAAAACTAAAGTATAAGCTAAAACAACTACAGTACTCACAAAATTACCTGGAGGTACAGGTGGAGGAAAGCCAGGAAACTGTGGGGGTGGAATCCCTGGTGGGAGTGCTGGGATTCCCATGGGAGGGCGGTTCAAATGAGGGGGGAAAGACATTCTTACTGCAGATGTCTAAAAGAGAAATCATGAGAAATCATTTTATTTGAAAACTTTACAATTGAATATGCCTGGTTTGTTGGCCTTCATTTTTAGAGTATCTGCAAAATTCTAAAGTTTTCTTACCCAAAGGAGTTGGCAAAGACCCTCTTTTCTCTGTCTGTCCATTGAGAATTTTTAAAATTTAGATCTTTTCTAAAATAAGTTCCCAAAATGTACACGATCTAAGTTCAGGATAGACTCCTACAATCATATGGGAATACATATAAAGGAAGAAAAAAATTTTGAGGTTCAGTTAATATCCAAAATTAAATACGAAATATCAATGAATCTTTTTAAACCAAACTCAGAATCCAAGAAGGTTTCTAACACTTATTTTTTAAAAGTGTTCTGATATACTCACTTTTTAATATATATAAGCACCTTTCTGAAAACTAATTTACGAAGTTACACAGTATTTATTCAGTATTGGCCAGTTCCTTGAGTACAAAAATGTCTCACTGAACTACAAACCTGGAGGTAGGGGACATCTTAACATCAGGTCACATAGTAATCATTCAAATACAGAGAATCGCCCTGGCCTGCGTTGCTCAGTTGGTTAAAACACTGTCCCAATATGCCAAGGTTGTGGGTTCAATCCCCAGTCAGGGCACATATAAGAAGAAACCAATGAATGCATTAAGTAAACAACAAATCAATGCTTCTCTTCCCCCACCCCCATTCCTCTAAGATTAAAAAAAAAAAAAAAAAAAAAAGCGCCCTATCCAGTTTGGCTCAGTGGATAGAATGTCTGCCTACAAACTGAAAGGTCCCGGGTTCGATTCCAGTCAAGGGCACATGCCTGGGTTGTGGGCTCGATCCCCAGTAGGGGATGTGCAGGAGGCAGCCAATCAATGATTCTCTCTCATCACTGATGTTTCTCTCCTTCCTTACTCTCTGAAATCAATAAAAATATATTTAAATAAATAAGTAATAGTAAGTAGATATCAATATAAATTAAAAAGGGGCTGAAACCAGTTTGGCTCAATAAATAAGAGCATCGGCCTGCGGACTGAAAGGTCCCAGGTTCGATTCCAGTCAAGGGCATGTACCGTGGTTGCAAGCACATCCCCAGTAGGGGGTGTGCAAGAGGCAGCTGATAGATGATTCTCTCTCATCGATGTTTCTAATTCTCTATCCCTCTCTGTAAAAAAATCAATAAAATATTTTTAATTAAATTAAAAAGAGAAAATGCCAATTAATTTTACTATAAATGTATATTTTTAAATGATCCATTTGTAATACTTTTGCCCAAAAATAAAAACAAATACTCTATAAGAAAGAGTATATCTCCTTTTAAAATAGAGACAGCTACTGTCCTACTTACAGAAGCTCTTGTATTATAATATTCTATCTCAGCACTTTTCTTAGGAGGGCAGTTGGTATTAATACCTGTTGAATAAATGAATGAGTAAACAAATTAACTCTGTGGATTTCATTAAACAAATCTATTAAAAAGCCAGGTAAAGTTAGCTCCCATATGCTAGCAATGACCCAGTGTCTAGCCTTACAGTAATTTATAAATGGAAAAAAATATCCTCATGTGAGGATTAACAACCACAAAAAAAAAATTTTTTTTTAATTTCATCAGACATGTTTAATCTTAGTATATGCCAATATATCCATTCTATGCACTTCTAATTTTTCTATGAAATATTTCTTTTACTTCAGACTGTTCAAAACTTATTCATCAGTTGAACTTCAAAGGTAGAGGCAATCTTAATAAGATAATGGCCCTTCCATGACATTCAGAACACAAATATTTCTGGTGACCACTAGAAAAAATATTATTCACTTTCAAACATCCTAATATGGGAGCCTCAACCACTTATTTCAACTTAAATTTCTTTTATATATTTTGACATGTAAAAATAATTGAGAATAAAGTTTTATAACCATAAGCAAAGCTAATCAGATTTTACCTATAATTGATCAATTGCAATTCTCTTATAATAAGTTATATAAATATTCAAAGTTGATAGTTACTTTGTAGAAAGAAAGAGGTTGGGAAGAGAGTTAGGGAGTACTTCATTTTATTTTAAGATATTTATTGATTTTCAAAGAAGAAGGGAGAGGGAGAGACAGAAACATCGATGAGAGAGAATTACTGATCACCTGCCTCCTGCACACCCCACATTGAGGATCAAGCCTGCAACCAGGGCATGTGTCCTGAAGGAATTGAACAGATGACCTCTAAGTTCCTGGGTCAACACTCAACCGCTGAGCTACATCCTGGACATGCTTTATTTTAAATACAGTGAGTGGTCAGACCTCTCCAAGATGAGATTTGGACAAAGACTTGAATAGGGCTGAGGTAGGAAGCTCTATTTAATATCTAGGGACAATAGCTCCAGCTATGGGGGCTCAGTTGTTTGGAGAATCACCCCGAACACCAAAAAGGTTTCGGTTTGATTCCTGGTGGTCAGAGTAGTACATACAAAAGGCAACCAACTGATGTTACTCTCTAAATTCAATAAACATTCTCAGGTAAGGATTTTTTTTTTTTTTAAGTTGAGGCAATAATCTTGCAAACTAAGAAAATACAGAGGTGGGCATGGAGTACTTGCAGGAGGAATAGCTAGGCCGACAGCTGGAGTACAGTATGGGAGGAAAGTCAGATAAATGTATTATAAAATATTACTGGGGAAGAGCTTCAGAGAGTATAGGGCTTTGTAGGCCTGTGTAAAGACTTTGATTTTTCCTCTAAAGAAGAAAAACCTTTCAATTTAAAGGTTTTCTTATTTGGCTTAGATTTTAACAATATTCCTGGTCACTATGTTAAGACTGGAGAACCAGGGTCGAAGCAAAACATGACTGTAATAATCCAGAAACAAGCGGGGGCCTGAAATAGGTGTTACAGTGAAAGTGGTAACAAGCTGCTACATTCTGGATATACTATGAAGGTAGCCAACTGCTAAGGAAATGTGTGTGGGATTTAAGGAAAGAGAGATGGAGAGGTTATTTTTAGTAGCATCGAAAAAATTTAAGTAGCATTTTAAAAATATTTGAACAGTAGTGCTTCACTTTTAGAATAAGAGTCAAAGCATTTTAACCTGATAAGTACAAAAATTAACAAAAACATCCAGGGTTATGCACTTGTCAAAATTCACTGAAATTATGGGTGCATTTTATTACATGTAAATTTTATCTCAATAAATTTGGTATACCACGCCCCCCAAAAAAACAGACTTCTAAGTAAGATTTTTCTCTACACTCAACATATGCACGCACTCTGCTTCTCTTTTCCACTTTACTCTTTCAAACCATTCTTTTTTCCCTGCACTCCTGAGAATGCCATTACTGCTTATACACATTCCTCCTCTGCAGATTTATCCTGATAGAAACAAAAGATTTTACCAGGGACAGACTTAAGAGGCTAACCCCTTCAAAACACTGCCAAATTTCTGAAATCGTAAAAGGCAAATGAACCAATAGATTCTCCCCCAGCAAACATTCCTATACAACTTCACTCACTCTATAAATATATATGTGCTCAGTTCTTTTCTAAGTATTATTTTTGCTAGTTCTGAAAGAGCAAATTTTAAGTTATATAGTTATATACCAAGTAGTGATTCTACATTGAGTATAAAAGATTAGTGAAGCATGCACTGCTGCCTGCTCTGCAAGATACAAGGGACATAACCCGGCAAGATACAAGGGACATAACCTCCCCAGCCTAAGCAAAGCAAGCCTCTCAAAATATCATTTCTCAAATTGAATTTCCAGACTGCTGGAGTCTTCAGAAACTACTTCTAGGAAAAAGGTGTTCCATGTCCAAAAAGGAATGGGAAATGCTTAACCAGGGTTTTTTTTAGAAGAAAGCTTTTCATGTTATCAAAGTGTTTAGTGTCTCCCAAAAGCGGCTGATAATTTTCTGAGATTTCCACTTTGCCGTTTTTTACCATTTTCAATGATAAAGGTAGTGATAGTCTGGAGTTGGAGTGGGAACAGGAAGTGGCTTGTAAACAGGAAAGAGGAATCCTTTGGGGTAATGGTTGCACAACTCAGTACATTGACTAAAAATCGTTGAATTATAAATTTACAATGACTGAATTTTATGCAATTACACTTTAATTAAAGCTGCTTAAAAAAAAAAAAAGCAATACCAATTCAGGACAATTACAAGGAAAATCCAATTAGGACCTGCCGATTAGATTGTAACAATATTAATTTCGTGATTTTGATCACTGTACTGTTGTTAAATAAGAGAATGTCCTTGTTTTTAGGAAATACACATTTTGGGGTTTAGGAACACCACACACAAAACTTACAAGTAAACATTTCAGAAGAAAACTACGTATAGAGAAAAAAGGGGAAAGGATAAAGGTCAGGTGATTTGAGTAATATGGGTGAAAGGTATTTGAGAATTAGTTTGAAATTATGTCAAAATAAACTTAGTGGGAATATATTTTATTTTCAAATTTTAAAAAAAAAGCTAGGTAAAAGCTTTGTGAGGAATCAAAATTATTATGAATGGTAGCAGCAGTGTCAAAAAACTATTGAGAAATTAAAAAACAATGTTTTTGTAAGGCCTTAAAAGATTCAAAGATTACTTTTGTTCCAATGTTATAAAAACACTTAATGTAAGTTTCCCTTAAATTATGTATAATTAAGTATAAAGCTCATTTATCTGTGGACAAAAATGTTGACTTTAAGTCTGAAGTAGTTACCCAGTGTTAAAATGGACTTATTTTTAAAATATATTAAGAGCCTTAACATAGTGGAATAAAAATATAGCAAACACAATAAACGTACTCAAACTATGAGTATATGGGCGCCTATATGCAACAGTGGGACAATAATTTTCTTCCTAACTATGCGTTAATTCTCTACCAAAAAAAAAAAAAATTTTCTTTTAATTACACTCTGGGGACCAAAAATGGAAATTCAGTAACTCCAAGATGAATTATTTAATAAAAGCAACTCACTTTTTATTTAATTTACAAAAGCCTTCAACATACATTATCTCACTTAATCTCCCAAATTACCTTGTGTAGATATATTCTCCTTTTACAGATGAAGAAGCTAACTTGCCCAAAGGTACATAATGAGTGGTGGGGACCCCCTCACGATCCCTAATATCCTGAAATCACCAATCCAAGGGCTGTTGTCACTGTGTCATAATGCTTACTCTTTCTAGTAACATACCAATGAGAAACTTTGTATTAAGAATTAACTTTTACTTTGTAAGTCTATTAACAGAAAAATAGTCTATTCACAGTACACTGGAAGAGATGTTAGGATCAGGATTAGGGTCTTGTACTTCACTGAAAATTCTTAAGTAACAATACCGGTTAAAATGGACTAAGCGCTATGTTATTTGGGTATTGCACTAAGGATTTTACATACATTCAATTAATTTCCAATCTCAATATAATCTATTATAATACTATTATAATCCTTTCTTACAGATGACAACAGAAGCTTTAAGAAGAGTTACAATTGTAATAGTGTATCTTAAATAGTGTAGTACTTAAAATCAAGAGCAAGTAATAACCAACTGAATTGAATGCCTTTCTAGGCTTCTGAATGTTTTTGGAAAACAATCTTTAAAAATTAAAAGCACCCAAGACAATATAAAGGTTGTCTACACACTACTGTCAACTACCTAATGCACAGTACTTCACACTACAGCAGTCCGGTGCAAGAGAAGTCCAATCTCTTCCCTCCTCTTGTGGTCCGCTCCACTCTGCCCAGTATCAAAATGGCTTTTCCATGGCAATATAAATCCACATTACATAACTTCAAAATAATCTTCATACTCCTAGATCTATTTCGAAAAACGTATTTTTAAAAAAAATAGTATTGAAGACCCAAAGAAAGGGTGAGAAAGAAGTAACACATTTTAATGTGCAAGCTTGGTCATCGCCTGGAATGAATGGAGGAGATGCGGTTTACTGCAGCCTCCATTCGAGGAAGGGGGCAGGACCACAACACTCACCACAATCTCCAGACGAGCAAACTAGGAGGAGGGTGCTTACAAGGATAAGTAAATATAAAGTGGGCATCGACTAAATTCGTGGGCAGAGAGGTAGGTGGACAGGTCACCCACAGGGGCGGGCTCTAGGTGGCCTCAGAGGAAGGGAGGGGAAGAAATCCGTTGGTAGCGGGCACCTCTCTAATAAAAAGGGTGGATGCCGGCTGGCTTCTCCGCGGAGCCTAGGCCAAAGGGAGTCGTAGGCCCGGAAATGGTACCGTAAGGCTCCGAGGGGGGCCTCCAGTGAAGGGCTCCCCCGGGGGGGCGGACCAATCGTTTGGTGGCAAACGCGGATCCCAGAAGGTGCGGACGGGGTTCCCTGTGGCCATCCGTGAACGGAAAAGGGAAAGCGGACGACAATGCAAGCAGAAGACGCTCCGGCCGTCAGCCGGTCCGGCCTCCACGGGCTCCTGCTCGGCCCAGTGGTTTCCGAGGCCTTGAGAGAAGTGAGGAAACCCGGGCCTCCTGCCCCTCCCCTCCCCTCCCCCACCCGGCCCCCCTCTTTCCCCTCGACCCACCCACCCACCCCCGGGCCCTTTCAGAGCCTCCCGGCTTTCCTTCCTTTTCCCCCCCTTGGCCCCCCCCAAGCCGAGGTACCCGGTTTCCACACGCGTTCAGAGGCGCGCGTGAACTCACCCGCCGCCGAGACAAGGGAACCGTCTCCGTGGCCCTCTGGGCTCCAGGTGACGGGAAGACACCGCCGGTTCGAGGTCTCTGCGCGCCGCTCTCACCGGGAGACTGGTGCGAAGGCGACCACTCGCCAAGGCCGCGGCGCAAACACTGCCGCGCTGCGCGGCGCGGGGAGCTTCTTGGAGGTCTTCCTTTTGCCCGGCGTGCACCGCGGCCGAAACCGTGGAAAGAAGCACCATAGAGAAGAGCGCGTATAGAGAGGCCTAGCCGCGGGGCCCTCCGTCACCACGCCCCAGCGGGGTAACCATAGAGAAGGCACGCCTAGAAGGGCTCGGGCCGTAAATGACGACCCACCCTGCCATTTTTGATTGGAGCTGATTGGGTCTTGTGACCGGGGGGACGCCATCTTGAGGTCAAGGTTCCCGCTGGACGCTGCGCGAGCGACGTTGGAGGATTTCTTACTTTTTATAGTTTGTTTTGAGGATTAGGACATTAGGTCCCTGTTTGAGGTTCGATGGGCACCTTAAACCACAACGGCTGATCTACCCCTGGTTTTTTTTTATTTTTTTCCGACACCCATTTCTCCCCTCTATGCCCTCTTCCACCTCCGCCCTTCCCCACCCCCACCCCGCCGAACGCGGAGACTGTGGATACCGGGAGAACTGGCCCTGGTGGGGTTCTTTTGTTTGTTTTAAATGCACACACGTCGCCTAAATGCTTAGGCGCCCTGGGAGGGCCAGTGAGGTCACTAGGTGTTTGAAATACCTAAACCGACCTGCATCCACATTTCCCGTGGCTTTCATTCCCCAATGTAAAAAAAAAAAAAAGATCTCGGCTAATTAGATTAAGGAGAATAAGCGGATCACGCATGACTAGATTATTCCATTACGGACTTAACGGTCAATGGCTATTGACAGGTCTTTGTTTCCCAACTGCTTCTCAGAAGGCTTATAATTTATTCAATATGAAGTTATTGTCTCCGTAAAGGACTGGTGCTGGGCTAAGGGCTAGGCTTTTGGCAAACGGGAGTGAAATTTTATTTCTGTGATCTGCAAACAACGCGGAACAGATGACAAATTCTGATCACTATATAAAATTGAAACATATCTAAACAATTCCTACTTGGCATTGTTTCCTATTTAGTTTTACTTTATAGAACGAATCACCATTTATGTATTTTTTCCTTATAGTCTGTCTGCCCTACCCCACTAAAATGTAAAATTAAGGGTGCGGAAATTTTGTTCATTGCTGTATTTTCAGGGTCTAGAACAATGCCTGTATGCAGCAGGTGCTCAATAAATTGTTGAATAAAATAAATTATGACAGCCCTGGCCAGTGTGGCTCAGTTGATTGAGAGTCATCTCATGCACCCAGAGGTCCTGGGTTCAAGTCCAGATTCAGGCACAAACCCAGGTTTCAGGCTTAATCCCCAGTAGGTGGGCAGGAGGCATCCGGTCAATGTTACCCTCTCACATCGATGTTTCTCTCTCCCTTTCTTTCCCTTCTGTCTCTCTAAAATGAATAACAAAAACGTATTTTTTTAAGTTATACATGATGAGTACCAACAGAAAATAAAATGTACTGGAAGACTAATGGGAAAGGATATATCATTTACCATCTATAAAATTTATATGTATCTATATTTCTGCTTGCTAAGTTTCCTTAACATTAAGGAGTGCTAATAACATGTAATGCAAGAACTAAATTAACTAATGCATGTGAAAGTACTTCGTTCAGTCAAGTGCTAGTCAAATGCTAATTACTTTTGCAAACGAACTATTTGTGCCTTTTTTTCACTACCAAAAGCATAAATAACAAAAAAAGGCATAAATACAAGGAGAGAGAAGTTGACTCAAGTTTGCTAACTTTCCTGTAGTAAACATTTGTTGTTTATGTTGACCTAACATCCATTGCCATCTTTCTTAACTGCACTCCACATTTCTATCTGGTCTAGTAATAATTAATGTCGTTTTTAAACATTCGTTTAAAATCTTGCTTGGCCTTGACTTGTATTGACATAACCTTCAAACACGTGGTATCTACAGAACGTGTGAAGTGCAATTAACAAGTTTTGCTTGAAAAAGTTTGTGTTTGGTTTGGTTTTTGTTGCAAAACTAGGGCTAAGAAGATGGCGGATGAAGAGCATATTCGGCACTGCATGCTTTACGAGTTCCAATTAGGAAGAAAAGCAAGTGAGGCTGCAAAAAACATCTGTAGTGCTCTTGGTCAAGATGCAGTTAGCGCCAGAAAATGCCAGCATTGGTTTGAGAAATTTCGCGAGGGAAATTTTTCGTTAGATGACAAGAGTGGTCGAGGCCATGTGTCCAATTTTGATCAAGAAGCTCTTCAAGCTCTTTTGGTGCAAAATCCTCAAATTACCCAACAAGAGCTTGCGACAACTTTAAATTGTTCACAAAAAACAATTTCCAATCAATTGCGTGCACTTGGCAAAGTCCAAAAGTTTGGAAAATGGGTTCCTCATGAGTTGACCGACAACAACCGTAATCAAAGAGTCACAATTTGCAGTTCGCTCCTCTCTCGTCCAAACCGTTTGCCGTTTTTAAAGCAAATTGTTACCGGAGATGAAAAATGGGTGCTATATGTTAATTTGAAAAGGCGGCCTCAATGGTTGGACAAAAATGAGGCTCCGCAGCCCACGCCAAAACCTGACTTGCATGCGAAAAAAGTGATGTGTGTTTGGTGGAATTATAAAGGAATTCTTCATTATGAACTTTTACCATCTAACCAAACCATTACAAGTGCAGTGCATAGTGCCCAATTGGAAAGGTTAGCCCAAGCTTTAAGAGAAAAAGAACCCGCGCTGATTAATCGGAAGGGCGTAATTCTTCACCACGATAACGCACGACCGCATACTGCAAGAATCACTGCTGAAAAACTGCGCCAGTTGGAATGGGAAGTTCTCCCTCAACCTGCATATTCTCCTGATATTGCCCCTTCCGATTACCATTTGTTTCGTTCTTTGCAAAACTTTCTTCTTGGAAAAAAATTTAATAATGAAGAATGCCTCAAAAATGCATTGACCGAATTTTTTGCATCAAAATCACAAGAATTTTACAACAGAGGGATTAAAATGCTTCCTGAGCATTGGGCACAAGTAGTAGAAAACAACGGCAACTATATTGTTGATTAAATTTTGTTGTATTGTTTAAATTTGATTTAAAAAAGTATTAGAAAACGACATTAATTATTACTAGACCTAATAAAATCATCTTTTCACTACTCCAGATATTTGTAGTTTGAATAGCAAGTCCCAAACCCTGGCCAGGCCCCTTAGGACACAGAGAGAGACTTTACAACCCAGTTAAAGCCCTTACATTGTACCAAGCACTATTTAATTTTGTATGACTTATTTTGTATATTTTATTGATTTTTTATAGAGAGGAAGGGAGAAAGATAGAAACATCAATAATGAAGTATGGTAGCAAGTTCGACCCCACAACAATAACAAATATTGATGATTGCCTCCTGCACAAGCCCGATTGGGGATCAAGCCTATAACCAAGGTACATGCCCTCTACCAGAATCAAACCTAGGACCCTTCAGTCCATGAGCCAACGATCTACTGAGCCAAACAGGTTAAGGCCCAAAGCACTATTTCAAACATCTTGCAAATATCAGCAACTTTAATTCCCATATTAACTCACCAGAAGTAGAAACTATTGTTAAACAGATGAAGAAACTTAGCCCTGGCCCGTGTTGTCCAGTGGTTAGAGTGTTGGCCTGTGTGCAGAAGAATGAAGGTTTCCATTCCTGGTCAAGGGCACATACTTGGATTGCAGGTTCAATCCTCAGCCCCAGTCAGGGCACATTTGCCAGGCAACCAATCAATGTATCTCTCTTTCACCTTGATATTTCTCTCCCTCTCTCCCTCTCTCTTTTTCCATCCTCCCCCTTCCACTCTCTCTAAAAAAAAAAAAAAAAATGATGGAAAAAATGTCCTCAGGTGAGGATGAACAAAGCCAGCTGGTGTGCCTCAATGGTTGAACAAGGACTTACGAACCAGGAGGTCACAATTTGATTTCTGGACAGGACACATGCCTGGGTTTTGAGCTCAATCCCCAGTTTGGGGCATGCAGGAAGCAGCTGATGAATTATTCTCTCTCATCATTGATTTTTCTCTCCCCCTCCCTTCCTCTCTCAAAAAAAAACAAAAAAAAAAACTAACATTTTTTTTAAAGAAAAATTTTTATTTTTGATGATGTTTAATTTACCTACTTTTTCTTTACTTTTGCTTTTTGTGTCATATTTAAGAACCTGTTAACCTAATCTAAGGTGTCTTACTCTGTTTCAGCTGCTATAAAATACCATACATTGAGTAGCTTATACCAGTAAATAGCAGAAATCGATTGCTCATAGTTCTGGAGGCTAGATCCAAGATCAGGGTGCCAGCATGGTCAGGTGAGGACCCTCTCCCAGGCCTTCCACTTACTGTATCTGCATATGGGGGAGGGGCTAGGGGGTTCTGTGGGATCGCATTCATGAGGGTTCCACCCTCAGGAACCAATCACCTCTCAAGGGCCCCACCTAGTAGGTGTGCCAGTTCATAATGAGGATTTTGTAATCAAAGAAAACACGGTAATTTCATGAGAAACATCAAAAGTGCTTTATTTAAAGAAATGTCCATCGCTAGCTACACATTTCCCCATCTTTCAGGTAATTTGTGGATACTGTGCCAATAGAACTTTTCTTGTTTTGAAGAAAACCTTTCAGAGACCCAATTTTCCACTTCTTCATATGTTTTGAAGTGCTGCTCAGAAAGTGCGTGATCTGAAGGAGCAAGGTCTGGTGAATACGATGGTTGGGTTAATACTTCCCAGGCAAGATTATTTTTTAAATTTATTCATGGGCTACAATTCCTTATACAGTTATTTTTCTAATCCAATTTTCTTTTTTTTCTTTTTTTTTATTAATGTATCCATGGGCTACAATTCCTTATACAGTTACTTTTCTAATCCATTTATTTATTTATTTATTTTTCATTTTTCCCCGGCAATATCTTTTAACGTGTCTTTAACTGATTTTGAAGTGTGTGATGGTACATCATCATGTAGCAAAATTACTTTGCCATGTCTTCTGGCCCATTCTGGTCATTTTATGATCAAAGCATGGTTCAACTTGGTTAATACTGATCGGTAGCGATCAGTATTAACGGTTTCACCTGGTTTCAGAAGCTCATAATACACCACACCTTCCTGATCCCACCAAACACAGAGCTTTGTCTTCTTTCAGAAGCCATTTGGCTTTGCAGTCGATGTTGATGGTTGACCTGGATTAACCCATGATTTTGTGCATTTGGGATTCTCAAAATAAATCCATTTTTCATCACCAGTCACAATTCAATGCAAAAAATTGAAACAAGGTTTTACTGATGACTTTTCAGTTTTCCATTTGTCTTTCAATGTTGACATGGCACCCATTTTCCTTTCTTTGAAGTCTTTCTCATTGCTTGTAAACAATCAGAAATTGTTTGCAGAGCAACATTTCATCTTTCTGCAAGTTGTTTTTTAGTTTGACACACATCTTCATCCAATCATGCTTGTAATTGTTGGTCTTCAAACTTTTTGGTTGACCTGGACCCTTTGTCTTTCACATTGAAATCCTCACTTTTAAAGCGCTTAAACTAGCATTCACAAGTGTCTTGAGGTTGAGCACATTCACCATAAGCTTCCCGAAGTATTCAGCAGCACTTTTCTTCAAAATAAAGTAATGAATTAAAACTTCCCGCAAATGCTCTTTGTTTGGCACGAAATTCAACATTTTTAAGTATAAAAATATCTATGGCCGAAGCCGGTTTGGCTCAGCGGTGGAGCGTCGATCTGCGGACTGAGGGGTCCCAGGTTCGATTCTGGTCGGGGGCATGTGCATTGGTTGCGGGCACATCCCCGGTGGGGAGTGTGCAGGAGGCAGCTGATCGATGTTTCTCTCTCATCATTAATGTTTCTAGCTCTCTATCTCTCTCCCTTCCTCTCTGTAAAAAATCAATAAAATATATTTTTTTAAAAATATATCTATGATGTTAACACCTTCTGCAAATTTGACATATGAACTTTTGAAGCTTTTATCAATACAACAAAATAGCATACATATTAAATCTCATACATATTAACATATGTGTAACTCCATCTATTGAAAAAAATCTGAATTATTAACAAGTACACCTTTAGGATTTAGAATTTATTTATTTTTATTAATCCTCACCCATGGATATTTTTCCATTGATTTTTAGAGAGTGAGGAAGGCAGGGAGGAAAACATTGATGTGAGAACGACACATCAATTGGTTGCTATTTAAAAAAATACCTTGTTAATGAGTTGAGAGATCATTATGAAATAGAGTGGTAACATCTATCGGTTGCCTCCCAAACTCGCCCAAACCAGGGACCTAACCCAAAGCCTGGGTATGTACCCTGACTGGGAATCAAACCAGCAGCCTTTTGGTGCCAGGGACAATACTCAACCAACTGAGCCACACTGGCCAGGGTGGTCATTAGGATTTATACCTATATTTTTTCTAATAATTTTATAGTTTTGGCTCTTACATTGAGGTCTTGGATTCATTTGAATTAATTTTTGTATATGTTGTGATAGGTATATAAATTCACTATTTTGCATATGAATAATCCAGTTATCCCAGCACCAGTTGTGGAAAATACTATTCTTTTCTCCATAATATTGAAACTCTTATAAAAAATAAATTGACCATAGTCCTAGCCAGTCTTGCTCAATGGATAGAATATGGCCCCAAGCACTGAAGGGTCTTGGGTGTGATTCCCATCAGGGCACTTACGAGAGGCAACCAATCTATGTGTTTCACTCACATCTACTTCTCTCTCTTTCTGTCTCTCCCCCTTCCCTTCTCTCTAAAAATCAATGAAAAAATATCCTCGGGTGAGGATTTAAAAAAAATCAATTGACCATAAATGGAGGGGGTTAATTATGAACTCTCACTTGTATTGGATTGATATTTATGTCTGTCCTTATAGTATAACACTGTTTTGTTACTGTTCTTGCTAAACCTCACCCGAGTTTATTTTTTCCATTGATTTTTTTTTTTTTTTTTTTTTTTTTTTTGAGATAATGAAAGGGAAGGAGAGAGGAGGAAATATCATGGGAGCCCAGCCAGTGTGGTTCAATGTTTGAACATTGACCCATGCACCAGAGGTCACCAAATGGATTCCCAGTCAGGGCATAGACAATTCCTGGTGGGGGCCAGGCAAAAGGCAGACATTGAAATATATATATATCTTTCTCTTCCTCTCTCTCCATCTCTCCCCCTTCCTATTTCTCTAAAACCAATAAAAATAGCCCTAGCCAGTTTGGCTCAGCGGAAAGGGTCAAGGGCATATACTTTGGTTGAGGCTTTGATCCCTGGCACTGGTTCGGGCATGTGAAAAAGCAACCAATCGATGTGTCTCTCTCATATCAATGCTTGTCTCTCTCTCTCTCTCTCTCTCTCTCTCTCTCTCTCTCTCTCTCTCTCTCTCTCTCTCTCTCTCTCTTTCTCTCTCTCTCTCCTCCCCCCCCCCCCCCACTCTTTCTAAAAACCAATGGAAAGCCAAAACCGGTTTGGCTCAGTGGATAGAGCATCGGCCTGTGGACTGAAAGGTCCAGGTTCGATTCCGGTCAAGGGCATGTACCTTGGTTGCAGGCACATCCCCAGTAGGGGTTGTGCAGGAGGCAGCTGATCCATCTTTCTCTCCCATTGATGTTTCTAGCTCTTGATCCCTGTCCCTTCCCCTCTGTAAAAAATCAATAAAACATTTTTTTAAAAATGAAAATCAATGGAAAAATATTCTGAGGTGAGGCTTAACAAAAAAGTAAAAAAGTAAAATAAATAAAAACATGTTTTAAAAAGTCATGTGAGAGAGACACATTGATTGATTGCCTCCTGAACATGCCCCCTACTTGGACAGGGATTAAACCTGCTAAGTGCCCTTGACTGGAATTGAACTGAAGACCCTTTAGTTCAAGGGCTGACACTAACCACTGAACAACCAGCCAGGCTAGCACAATAATGTTTTTGATCACTATAGCTTTGTAATAAATTTTGAAATCATGAAGAATGAGGTCTTCCAACTTTGTTGTTTACAAGATTGTTTCATCATTGTTATTCAGAGTTCCTAGCAATTCCACATGATTTTTAAGTTCAACTGTCCATTTGTAATACAAAAATTTTAAAAATGCCCTATCTGGTTTGGCTCAGTTGATAGATTGTCCACCTGCAGACAAAAGGGTCCCAGGTTCCATTCTGGTCAAGGGCAATGCCTAGGTTGTGGGCTTGATCCCCAATAGGGGGCGTGCAGAAGGCAACTGATCAATGATTCTCTCTCTCATCATTAATGTTTCTCTCTCCCTCTCCCTTCCTCTCTGAAATCAATAAAATATATATATATATATTTTTTTAAAAGTTGAGCCTTAGCCAATTTGACTCTGGATAGAGCGTGGGCCTGCAGACTGAAGGGTCCTGGGTTCGATTCTGGTCAAGGGCACATGCCCGGGTTGCAGGTCTGGTCCGCAGTAGGGGAAGTGCAGGAGGCAGCAGATCTCTTTCTCTCTCTTCCTTCCTCTCTGAAATCAATAAAAAATATATTTTTTAAAAATTGAAATTTTTATAGAAAATTCAATAAATCTGTAGGTTAATTTTAAGAATATTACAATCATAACAATAGTCTTTCAATCTCAAAACACAGGATATCTATTTATTTCTTCTTTAATTTTGTTCAATAATGTTTTAAAAATATTAGAGTGTAGTTGATACACAATATTAGCTTGAGGTGTACAATATAGTGATTCTACCCTTACATATCTTAACATGTGATCACCATGATAAGTCTAGTAACCATATGTCATCATACAAAATGTTTACAATATTTTTTATATTTTTTAATTGATTTTTTACAGAGAGGAAAGGACAGGGAGAGAGAGTTAGAAGCATTGGTGAGAGAGAAATACCAATCAGCTACCTCCTGCACACCCCCTATTGGGGATGTGCCCTCAACCACGGTACATGACCTTGATTGGAATTGAACCCGGGACCCTTCAGTCCACAGGCTGAGGCTCTATCCACTGAGCCAAACCGGTCAGGGCTACAATATTTTTAACCCTTTTTTTGTAATATGGCACATAATATGGCAAATAGGTCATCCTATTGAAAATAACGAAACATGTTGGTAAAATATTGAAGAGTCAACAAGAAGATAAGGAATTATCAGACCAAAATCTAGGTGAAGGCAGGATCCAAAGAGTAAGTAGAGCAGTGATGTCACTTTGCCCTGGGGCATTTACCTTACTTGGCAATTTAAGCTTGGTTTTTCTCTGCCTTGTGGGGCAAGTGGGACAGATGGGTGCTTCAAAGAGCCTCCGTTTCAGTGTAAGGGTGAAGAACTGCTAGTAAACACAGTCACTCAACAGCCTGGAAAGAAAGTCCTCTTGGAAAGGGGAGATTTCAGGGAGCTGTAGAGGGGTCACAGGATCATCAGACTGCCCTCTGAGGGGTATGTAACCCAAACATACATCTCAACGGTTAAAAAACAAAGATCCCAAACAGTGAGTATAGTTTAAAGTGGTCCCTCCAGGCAGAATTGATAGCAAATCCTCTCTGTTGGAATGAACCTGTATCCTAGGCCTCAAAAACTTCCCAGAAATAATTTTCCAAGGTAAATCTAGCTCAGAGTAAAAAATAAGCACACAAAAAATGAGAATGAGTAGCAACAACTAACAGAAACAGATCTGATCATTCCAACCATCTGTGAGCCCAGCGGGTGTGGCTCAGCAGTTGAGCGTTGATTTAGGAACTAAAAGGTCACTGTTCTATGTCAGGTCAGGGCATGTGCCCAGGGTGTGGGCTCAATCCCCAGCGTAGGGCTGCAGGAGGTAGTCAATCAATGATTCTCATCATTATTAATTTTTTTTACATTATTCAAAACATTTATTCATCATCATCATTATTTTAAAATATATTTTTATTGATTTCAGAGAAGAAGGGAAAGGAAAAGAGAGAGAAACATTGATAAAGAGAGCATCATTGCCAGGACCGGTTTAGCTCAATGGATAGAGCGTCGGCTTGGGGACTGAAGGGTCCCGGGTTCGATTCCGGTCAAGGGCACGTACCTTGGTTGCGGGCATATCCCCAGGGGGGGGTGTGCAAGAGGCAGCTGATCAATGACTCTCTCTCATCGATGTTTCTAGCTCTCTATCTCTCTCCCTTCCTCTCTGTACAAAATCAATAAAATATAAAAAAAAAAAAAAAAAAAAAAAAAAAAAAAAAAAAGAGAGCATCATTGATTACTGCCTCCTGCACACCCCACACTGGGGATTGTGCCCACAACCCGGGCATGTGTCCTGACCAGAATCAAAGTTGGCCTCCGGGTTCGTAGGTCGATGTTCAACCACTGAGCTATGCTGGCCGAGCTTTTCTCTCATCATTGATGCTTCCCTCTCCCTCCTTCCCTCTCTCTGAAATCTGAAATCAATAAAAAATAAATACATTAAAAACAGAATTAACCAATGAATGCATAAATAAGTGGAACAACAAAATGACATTTCTCTCACTCCACCCTCTCCATTCCTCTCTAAAATCAATAAATTAAGAAAAGGTTGTGTGTTTTTTTTTCATTATTATTGATGCATTGCACTTACATAGTAAAAATTTTCTGGAGTATAAACGTATTCAAAGAACATCTTCCTCACCTTAGTATACCGGTACTCCTTGGAGTCAACCATTTCCCACAATTTAAGGGGTTCTTATAACTTTCGAAAATATAATTTCAAATGGGTAGTTTTGGCCTTAAAAATATTAAATACCATTTTGTTCCCAGGACATATTAATATACTTATTTTATAATTACTAAGCAAATTATTAGGGCTACCGAAAGTTATAGTGGTGGTCTTAGGAACAAAACCTCTAGGGAAATTTTACAGTAGGCTAGCCAGTCTCAAGAACCTATCTAAAGACTTGTTTGTTGTTGTTGTTGTTGTTGTTTTTTAAATATATTTTATTTATTTTTTACAGAGAGGAAGGGAGAGAGAGAGTTAGGAACATCGATCAGTCGCCCCCTGACTGGAATCGAACCTGGGACCCTCCAGTCCACAGGCTGACGCTCCATCCACTGAGCCAAACCGGTTAGGGCAAAACTTGCTTTCCTAACCTTTCTAACATTTCTTCTTTTGCCCTAATTGGTTTGGCTCAGTGGATAGAGCTTCGGCCTGCGAACTGAAAGATCTTGGTTCAATTCTGGTTAAGGGCACATGCCCAGGTTGCAGGCTGAATCCCCAGTAAGGGGTGTGCAGGAGGCAGCAGATCAGTGATTCTCTCTCATCATTGATGTTTCTATTTCTCTCTCCCTCTCCCTTCCTCTCTGGAATCAGTAAAAATATATGGGGGGGGGGGGGGAAAAACACCCGATTAGGAATGCTAAAATGAATGAATAAATAAATAAATTAAGAGTTTGTGATTAAATCACCAGCTGAGTCTCTTTTTTTTAATATTTTATTTTTATTTTTAATGCTTTGAGGCTAACTTATGTACAATCATGGAATTTTTAAAAAATATATTTTTAGCCGAAACCGGTTTGGCTCAGTGGATAGAGCGTCGGCCTGCGGACTGAAGGGTCCTGGGTTCGATTCCAGTCAAGGGCATGTACATTGGTTGGAGGCACATCCCCGGTGGGGGATGTGCAGGAGGTGGCTGGTCGATGTCTCTCTCTCGTCTATGTTTCTAGCTCTTTATCTCTTTCCCTTCTTCTCTGTAAAAAATCAATAAAATATATTTTAAAAAATATATATTTTTTAATTGATTTCAGAGAGGACCATCAATGATGAGAGAGAATCACAGATTGGCTGCCGCCTTCACCCCCACTATTGGGTGGATCGAACCTGCAACCTAGGCATATGCTCCCAACCAGAATCGAACCCGGGACCTTTATTCTGCAGGCTGACACTATCCACTGAGCCAAACCAGCCACAGCCAATTATGGAATTTTAATAACTATTCATTATTTTTCAAATCAGCACATTTAGTCAAGTAGCTATAAAATAATTCTAATATGACAAAGACTTTTCTTTTTTTAATGATCTCACTTATGTTGTTGTTGTTTTTTTTAGTAAAGTCTTAGATTTTTTATTATATATATATATATATATATATATATATATATATATATATATATTTTTTTTTTTTTTTGTGCCCGCAACCAAGGTACATGCCCCTGACCAGAATCAAACCTGGGACCCTTCAGTCCGCAGACCTACGCTCTATCCACTGAGCCAAACCGGTCCTGGCTATTTTATATATTTTTAATATATATAGAATATATATTAAATATATTACTGATTCAAAGAGGAAGGAAGAAGAAAGAGAGAGAGAGAGAAACATCAATGATGAGAGAGAATCATTGATCAGCTGCCTCCTGCACACCTCCTACTAGGGATTGAGCCTGCAACCTGGGACACCATACATAGTTGTTAGAATATTATTGATTACTAGAGGCCTGATGCACGAAAATCGTGCATGGGTAGGGTCTCTAGGCCTGGCCAGCAATCAGGACCAACTGGGGCCTCTGGCTGCTTGCCAGGGCATTCTTTCCAGCAGCCGCTGAGGAGATGGGTTCTTGTCCCAGTTTTGTCAATAATTTGCTGTGTGACCTGTCAAATAACTCAACCTTAGTATTCTCTCCTGGGTTAACAATTATCAAGATAGAATGATAGAACGTTAGAATTGGCAAAGACTTCAGAGTTTATACAGTACAATTTCTTAATTTCATGGGGTGATTGAGTGACTTTCTCATGAGCTTTCTAGAATAAGCTTTCAGTCTTGGCATCTTAGATCAGTCTCTTTTGACTTCATCACACTTTCTTTCAGTGTTGTTCCAAGATTCAAATAGACAAAAAACAAAACAAAACAAAACAAAAACACACCCCAAAAGTGAAAACACTAAACTAATATATGGCCTTTCACATAAAGCCAGATAACAGTATTAACCTATTACCCTGCACTGAGGCCTGCAAGCTTATTTGAAAATATATTCTGTTTAACTTAAGGATGACTTAAAATTCAGAAACTATGTAAGGAGACATCAGAAAAAATAAAAGGTAGGGGAGGTGGGAAGTAATGGTTGGCTTGGCGAATACTGGTAAACAGAAAACAAAACTCTCAGGAGTACTTTTATTCTCTTATCAATTATTTTTCTCCCTACTTTGTACATGGTGAAATTGAGGAAGTGGAGGTTGCTTTTACACATTTCTGATGGAATGGTGGGAAATAAGGGTTATTTGAGATGAAATTACTTTGCATATACTACACATTACATCAACTCTCTAACTTAACGTCATCCTGTCTGGGGCCAGTGCCCAAAACAACGCTCAGGAAACAGCAGAAACCACAGCCAATGCAAAAACTCCAACTCCCGAAATGCTTCATGGCTTGTTTCCCCCCCGCTTCCTGGCACGAGCAAGCGCTTCCGTACTGGGAGTTGTAGTCATTCAGGGCCCCCCACTTCCGTCGTGTAGAGGGAGGATGCCCCTCCAGGAAACTACATTTCCCAGCAAGCTGTGCGTACCATTCTCCGCGTTTGGCGCGACAGACTCCACCCCCGCCCCCTCCTCCCTCCCGGGGCTGCACTCACAGCTCACGCCTTCCTGTTAGTCGGAGCTGGTAGAAGTTCACTCCGATCAGCTGATCACAACTGACAACAGGAGAGGAGGAAGCCCGGGAGGCTGCGAAGGAGGTGGAGGGGGAGATGGAAATGAGGATGGATCCTCCGGTGCCCTGAGAAACAGCCCCCGCCCCCCACCACCGGCGACCCGCGGTCCCCCGACGCCGCCTGGCCGCAGCCGAGCTGCTCCACGGTGGGGTCCCCTGACCGTCGCGGGAGGGGAGGGAAGGGCACGGCCCTGCCTCGGGGACGAGCCATATAGTTCGGGAGCTCAGGCTGCCCCCAAGGAGGGAGGGGTGGGGGTGTCGGGTGCGGCTGTTGTGGGGGTGGGGTAGCATAAACAATAGATTGGGCTCTGGCCTCTGCCAGTGTTTGTGTGGGGTTTGGGGGGACCTTCTTTGTTCGTGGGCTCTGCTCCCACCCATCCTCGGGTTGTGGTGGTGTTGCCCGGGAGGGAGGAAGGGTGAGGAATCCCCGGGCCGGAGGGGGATACCGAGGGAGGGAGCGGGCAGAGTGGGCAGCTTGTTTGCTTTGCCCGGCGGGCGGCGAGGTGTGCTGTTGAAGGCTGGTTTTATATTTTTCTCAATCGCGACAAATTTTTTGTTTGCGTGAGGGAGCTAGCTAGTTGGGCTGTCTGAGGTTAGAGTGTAAATAAGGTCTCCTAGTCACTCCCTTCGCCTTCCTTGTTTATCTAAAAATAAGATTGATCGGTGGATTTCTGTGTAGGAGGAGTGGGAAATATCTGAAAAGAGGGCTTTGCATTTCGTTGGGGCTTTAGAATGGGTGTCAAGGATAAGGGGGGTTAGGAAGATAATTGTAGAAGTCACAAAAGCCCCCTTTCCTGCCCCAGTTACATATGTATTTTTTAAGTTTTTGAGTAACAAAGAGAAAAACGGTTTTAACTCACTACAGGTCTGGCTTTGCGGTGGGCCACAGTGGAGGAATTCTGTCTCCTGTTGCTCTTTTTTTTGTGTGTGTGTGTCTGTGTGCCCAGTTAGAGAAGGAACAAAAGGAAGTTCAGTAATTGTTTTATATTGTTTTCAAGCATGAAATGGTGATTCTTGTTTCCAGGTTTAGAGTTCTTAATAGGCATCTGTCTAGACTTGCAACAACTCTAGTACTTTGATGGAGCTGAAGTTTATTACTATTATCATTTCGTTAGCTTTTTACAGGCTTCTTTCTCTGTCTCTCCCAATTGGGGAGTGCATGTGAGGGTGCAGAAGGTTTTTTTATTTAGGGATTTAAAAATATATATATTTTTATTTATTTTAGAGAGGAAGGGAGAGGGAGAGAGAGATGGAAACATCAATGATCAGAGAGAACCATCCATTGGCTTGATTGGTTGCCTCCTGCAGGCCCCACACTGGAAATCTAGCCCTCAACCTGGGCGTGTGCCCTGACAAGGAATCAAACTGTGACCTCCTGGTTCACAGGTCAGTGCTCAACCACTGAGCCACGCCAGCTAGGCCAGTGAATTTTTTAAAAAAAATATATTTTATTGATTTTTTACAGAGAGAAGGAAAGAGGGATAGAGAGCTAGAAATGTCGATGAGAGAGAAACATCGACCAGCTGCCTCTTGCACACCCCCTACCGGGGATGTGCCCGCAACCAATGTACATGCCCTTGACCGGAATCGAACCTGGGACCTTTAAGTCCGCAGACCGACGCTCTACCACTGAGCCAAACTGGTTTCGGCAAGGCCAGTGATTTTTATTCTGAATTTAATAACTGAGTGAACAGAAAATTTCTGTCTGGGAAATAAAGTAGCAAAGTCTTAGATGCCTTGGGCCTAGAGGTAGTGGTTATTTTCAAAGGACAATTTGACCATAATTTTGAGAAGAAATTGCTAGGTCAGAATGAACCAGTGTAAATTAAAAAAAAATTTTTTTTAATTGATTTTAGAGAGAGAAAGGAAGTGGAATAGAGAAATAGAAACATCCGATGAGAGGGAAACCTCTTATCAGCTACCTCCTGCACGCCGCCTACTGGTGATGGTGCCTGCAACCCATGCATGTATCCTGACCCAGAATCTGTTCAGTGATCTCTTGGTTCATGGGTTGATGCTCAACCAGTGAGCTAAGTTGGCGAAGCTGAGCCAGTGTAAATTTTACAAGCAAGAATGAATTTTTTTTACAGGAGTTTTGGTGTTGTATTTAATCACAATCTTTTTTTTTTTTTCCTCACCTGAGAGTATTTTATTTTTTTCAGTGATTTTTTTTTTTTTTTTTAAAGATGGAACTCTTCACAAATTTGCATGTCATCCTTGCCCAGGGACCATGCCAATCTTCTCTGGATTGTTCCAATTTTAGTATATGTGCTGCTGAAGCCAACACTCCACCGATTGTTTAAAACAATTGTTTATTGTTGAAATTATTATATATGTCCCCTTTTTTTCCCTATTGACCCCCTCGGGCTCCAGTGATTTTTTTTAATTTTTTTTTTTAAGAGAGAGGAGAGGATGGAGGAGGGGATGGGGAGAGAGAGAAAGAGAGAAACATTGATGTGAGAGAGACACATCGGTTGGTTGCCTCCCGCACTTACCCAGTGGGGCTGGGGATCGAGCCTGCAACCGAGGTGCATGCCCTTGACTGGGAATTGAACTCGAGCCCTTGGGCCCAGTGGTTGATGCTCTCACTGAGTAAACTGGCCAGGGCTTGCTTTTTTTTGTGTGTGTGTGTGTGTGTGTGTGTGTGTGTACTTCTGTTTTTAGATGAGTGAAATCCTTTTCCTTCCTTTATTTTAGGTTACCCCCGAAGTTTTGACTTGAGGTTGGATTATATTGAAGCACTTCTGACCACCCTCTTTCCTTACCAAGACCTTGTGCTTGAGGCCCAACTAATGAGTCCACCTCAGTGAACCGGCAGCTCTCTCTCTGTGATAGCCATAACAGACCCTTCCAGGTTAATTCGGACCACATATTTGTCTGCACTTTATGGAGGACGAAACCATCAAACCAAATGAACATTGCTGCTGATACCGAAGCCTTGGTGGCAGAAAGTTAAGAACTTGGACATCTGTGAGCGTGTGAAGCATTCTAACGGGACACTGAATGTGTGTGTGTGTGTGTGTGTGTGAAGGGTAAGGTGTTCAGAACCCTGTGGTATTTCTGTGTGGTCTTCGTCCTCAGAGCCTCTGTCCTCACTGCTGGGGAGAGCCCGGCGGCTGTTGTATGGTGGCTGATTTCCTTACCAGCCTGAGGATGAGTGCTCAGACCTCCCCGGCGCAGAAGGGCCTGAACCCGGGGCTCCTGTGCCAGGAGAGCTACGCCTGCAGCGGCAGCGACGAGGCTGTCTTCGAGTGCGACGAGTGCTGCAGCCTGCAGTGTCTCCGCTGCGAGGAGGAGCTGCACCGGCAGGAGCGCCTGAGGAACCACGAGCGGATCAGACTCAAGCCCGGCCACGTCCCTTACTGCGACCCCTGCAAGGGTCCCAACGGCCATTCGCCGGGGGTGAGGCAGAGGGCGGCCGTGAGGTGCCAGGCCTGCAAGATCAACTTGTGCCTGGAGTGCCAGAAGAGGACTCATTCTGGGGGTAACAAGAGGAGACACGCCGTCACCGCCTACCATGTCCCGAAGGCCCAGGAGTTCCTGGAGGAAGAGGAGATGGACGAGGAGACCAAGAGGAAGAAGATGACCGAGAAGGTGGTGAGCTTCCTCCTCGTAGATGAAAATGAGGAAATCCAGGTGAGTCCTGGGGTGTCATGTGGGGGTGGTGGGGCAGGTCGGTCGTTGGAAGGCAGCTCTCAAAAGGGGAGTCTAGGAGGAGCTCCCGTTGTAAGCATTAAGAGGCAGGACCCCTGAAAGCTTAAACTGCAAGGAGTCGGGTTTAGTTTCTTACCACGTTGTGTGACTTTGGGCTCGCGTGCGCTCTCTCTCTTTTTCTTTTTTGACTGAATATCTTCTCTGATCCTCAGTTTTTTCATCTATAAGTTGGGAACGTTGAGACTTCATTGGTTGCTGGGAGGATGAAGTGGCAGTTTTGTTTAGCTTATTGCATAATAAGTGCTCAGTATATGATAGCTGTTATTATTATTAGGAAGAACTGATTTAGAACCGTTTTCTGAACGAGAACACTTTGGCAAGTTGTGAATGATGAGGGATTCTACCTGTGCAGGGAAAGAAACGGTGATAGTGAGTGCCA
Organism: Pipistrellus kuhlii; assembly: GCF_014108245.1. Taxonomy (NCBI): domain Eukaryota; kingdom Metazoa; phylum Chordata; class Mammalia; order Chiroptera; family Vespertilionidae; genus Pipistrellus; species Pipistrellus kuhlii. The sequence goes on from NW_023425404.1 coordinate 13,173,341, forward strand.
TGGGAGTGTTAGGCAATAAGAATCCATGATTGGTTACCTCCTTCACGCTCTGTACTGGGGACTGAGTGTGAAACCCTGGCAGGTGCCCTGACTGGGAATCAGACCATGATTTCCCGGGTCAGTGTTCAGCCACTGAGCCACACCTGCCGGTCTTGAAAAAGTGGCATTTGAGCCCTAGCTGGTTTGGCTCAGTGGATGGAGTGTCAGCCTGCAGACAAGGGTTCCGGGTTGATTCCAGGCAAGGGCACATGCCTGGGTTTCAGGCTTGATCCCCAGTCGGGGCATGCAGGAGGCAGCAGATCAATGATTCTCTCTCATCATTGATATTTCTCCCTCTCTCCCTCTCCCTTCCTTTCTGAAATCAGTAACAATATGTATATGGCATTTGAGCCCTGATTGGTGTGGCTCAGTAGGAGTGTTTGTGCACTGAAGGTGGCGGTTCACTTCCTGGTCAAGGCACATACCTAGGTTGTGGTTCAGAGAATGGGAGGCAACCCATACATGTGTGTCTCTGATATTTCTCTATCTCTATCCTCTCTCCCCCTCTCTCTATCTTTATCTGTCTTTCTCTTTCTACCACTTCCATCCCTTCCTCCCTCCCTGAATTAATTAATTAATTTTTATTTTTAAAATATATTTTATTGATTTTTCATAGAGAGGAAGGGAGAGGGATAGAGAGCTAGAAGCATCCATGAGAAACATTGGTCAGTTGCCTCTGCACACCCCCTACTGGAGATGTGCCGGCAACCAAGATACATGCCCTTGACCGGAATTGAACCCAGGACCCTTCAGTCCGCAGGCCGACGCTTTATCCACTAAGCCAAACCGGTTTTGGCCCTCTCTGAATTTAATTTAAAAATTTTTAGAAGTGGCATTTGGTAAGGATAGTATTTTCTCCAGACAGGCTCTTCTTCTTCTTCTTCTTCTTCTTCTTCTTCTTCTTCTTCTTCTCCTTCTCCTTCTCCTTCTCCTTCTCCTTCTCCTTCTCCTTCTCCTTCTCCTTCTCCTTCTCCTTCTCCTTCTCCTTCTCCTTCTCCTTCTTCTTCTTTTTTTTTTTTTTTTCGTACGTAATAAAAAGACTTTATTAAGAAGGCTATGGAGTAAAAAAATAAAACTCTTGATACAATTTTCTGAACCGTTTAGTCAGCTCAGCAAATATATAATCAGTAATTTAGCTGCGTAAGATTAAAGGTCCGTTACTTTAAAATAAAATATATTTTAGTTTTTAAAATTTATTCCATAAAGTACATACATATTTCCCTATAAATTTGCTACATATACACAAGAGGTAAAAAGTAAAAGTAAAAAAACAAAACAAAAACAATTAAAAAAATGGACAACATAAAACCACAGCAGAAGAGGATTAATAATTAAAAATAAAAAAAGTTAGAAATTTCTGGTTGGGACGCCCCTGTGCCCCTCCCTCCCGCTCCCCCCCAGGCCTTCCTGGGGCTGACCTACAGAAGGGTGACCAGTTAGCCCCCAAAGGGGAGTGAAAAGGTAGTAAAAACGTCACCGTCTCCTGGTGGAACTTTCTGCAGAGGCTTTACCACCCCGTAAAGACCACACCAGACAGGCTCTTCTTGTTGTCATGTGCAGGCTTCTGATTGGTAAAAGCCAGTGAGACACTTGGGATTACGGAAGGACTGTAGAACATTTGATTTGATTCCGAGGTGGGGAGAGGGTAGTATATGGCCACTAGGAGAGATTGGTGGTATAATGTTTATACTTTCCAGAGAAGATAATATAAGGTCTGTGCTTTCGAGTGAAGGCTGCTTGATTCATATCCTGGCTATAACCATGTTATAGCTTATTGGCTGTATAACCAGGTTAAGTTATAAGCTCTGTGCCTTCTACTCCATAGTAGTAGTTGAGAGGATTCAAAGATATTAGGAATGGGGAGGATTTATCTTAAGGCCTGGCACATAGTGTCTACTACCAGTCTGTTGCAGTAGTTTGTTTTTTAATCTTTATTGTTGAAAATATTACATAGGCTCCCTTTTTCTCCCAATTAACATCTTCCAGCTAGCTTGCTCTCATTCTCCTCTCATCTCCCTCTTTTTTTTATATATAGTATATTTTTATTGATTTCAGAGAGGAAGGGAGAGGGAGAGAGAGATAGGAACATCAATGATGAAAGAGAATCATTGATTGATTGGCTGCCTCCCACTCTGCCCTAACCAGGGCTAGGATGGAGCCTGCAACCAAGATACGTGTCCTTGATAAGGACCCTTCAGTCCGAGGACCCACTCTCTTATCCACTGAAACCAAATTGACTAGGGCTCTTGGGTTTCTTTTATAAAGGACCCATATAATTCCATTCACGAGGGCTTTATTCTAATGATCTAGTCACCTCCACAGGCCCCATCTCCTAATACCATCCTATTGGGGGTTAGATTTCAACATGTGAATTTCGGAGGGGAACAAACATTCGTCTCCAGGATTGTATTTTATAGATGAGGACACCGAAGCACAGAGAGATGAAGTAACTTGCCAAGATCAAGTTACAGTGAGTGGCAGTGGATTTGAACACAGGTATCTGGCTCTAAGCTCCTTGCTTTGTGACCCTTCTGCTATCTCTGCCCAATCATTTAAACTTTCTAGTTAAGCTTCGTATGGTCAAAAGCATCAGATCACCAGTTCCTCAAGGCTGCTGTAAGAATCATATGAAGAGCTGTATATAAATGTAAGACTTGTCATTGAAGAGCTCCTTCCTTATAGCAATAAATACTCTTATAAAAAGAGAGAGAGAGCCGGGACCGGTTTGGCTCAATGGATAGAGCGTCGGCTTGGGGACTGAAGGGTCCCAGGTTCGATTCTGGTCAAGGGCATGTACCTTGGTTGCGGGCATATCCCCAGTAGGGGGTGTGCAAGAGGCAGCTGATTGATGACTCTCTCTCATCAATGTTTCTAACTCTCTCTCTCCCTTCCTCTCTGTACAAAATCAATAAAATATATTTTAAAAGAGAGAGAGAGAGAGAGAGAGAGAGAGAGAGAGAGAGAAAATACTAAAAAACAAAAAAAATTCTATCAGTTAGGACCCAACTTTGTTTTTATTTTCTTGTTTCTAGGCATCTGTGTACATAAGGAATATTTTAGAAGCTAATAGTTTGTTAATGTTATGTGTGGTTTCCTCAAATCCTATGGCCTAGAGTCTCCCAAGATTGTCGCTAGTGATTCAAATATTCAGGTTTTTTTTGGAAAACTTAAAGGACAAAAAGTTACCTTTTAGAGGTGAAAATGTTTTATTACCATTCTGTTGTCATTTGAGTGGATACTAGAATTATAAACTTGATGCGAGACTAACTTTTGGTCTCAGAAGTAGAAACTCATTTGTGGCCTGCTAGCCAAAACCATCACAGTTATTGACCAGATGTTATGTGCCAGCACTTTCTAGTTTCCAGGGATAAATGGTTAAAAAACTTGGTCCATGCCCTGACCGGTTTGGCTCAGTGGATAGAGCATCGGACTGCGGATTGAAAGGTTCCAGGTTCGATTCCAGTCAAGGGCATGTACCTTGATTGTGGGCACATCTCCAGTAGGGGTGTGCAAGAGGCAGCTGATCAATGTTTCTCTCTCATCAGTGTTTCTAGCTCTCTACCCTTTCCCTTCCTCTCTGTAAAAAAATATATTCAAAAAACCCGAAAAACTTGGTCCATGCCATCCTAGAACTTACTATTTAAGTGTGGAAAGCACAGTTCACATATGTAAAACACAAATAGATGGTTTAGTTGTCGTAAGTATTATTATTTTTATTGATGGATTTTAGCGAGAGAGAGGAAGAGGGAGAGAGAGCAACATCAATTTGAAGTTCCACTTAGTTACATATACATTGGTTGATTCTTGTATGTGCCCTGAACGGGGATCGAACCTACAACCTTGGTGTTGATCTAACTAACTGAGCTACCCAGCCAGGACCTGAAGATGATTTGGAATCCACTCTTGCAGGATAGTCAGGGAAGGTTTTATTGTAGAGGTGACTTACAAGCAAAGATCTGATGATTGATACTACCTGGGCAAACAGACCTCCAGAGGGAAATGGGAACAAAAAGAAGGTGGGATGGCATGTTTGAGTATGCCAGCGTGGCTGGAGTGAGTTGTAGAGTGTGTTAAGGAAACAGGTGCAGAAACAAGCAGGTGCCACATCACATGGGGCCTTGAGGACCCTAGAACCGTGGTCAGCAAACTGCAGCTCGAGAGCCACATGCGGCTCTTTGACCCCTTGAGTGTGGCTCTTCCACAAAATACCATGTCCTGGGAGAGTCTATTTTGAAGAAGTGGCGTTAGAAGAAGTTTAAGTTTAAAATATTTGGCTCTCAAAAGAAATTTCAATCTCTGTACTGTTGATATTTGGCTCTGTTGACTAATGAGTTTGCCGACCACTGCCCTAGAAATAACTGGATTACGAGGGTAATGAAAAGCACCTATCTGCTTTATGCTAGAGAGTCACATGATCTGATAGAACTTTTTAAGAGAAGTCTCTTTACTGGAGTGTGAAGACTAGATTGTGGTGATTGTAGGGGGACAAGAGTGAAAGCGGTGAAACCACTTAGGAGGCTATGGCAGAAGGTGAGGTGAGAGGTGGCTTAGATTTGGTGCTATCATTGACATGATGAGATGGAAAACATTAATGAATGCAGGACAAAGTTCGGATGTAAAATGAATGCTGATATATTGGGTGGAGGAGTGAAGGAATGAGAGAACTTAGTGGTGACTCCTGGGAATTTGGTTTGTGCAAATAGCACCTGCTTAATACCCTAACTTTTATTGAATCTATAAAACTAAAGGTCTTTAAGAACAAAATTTATACAATAAAGAGAGCTAAATTAGCCTCATTTGGTATTAAACTAACACAGTAATTCTCAACCAGGATTGATTTTCCCTCCTTAGGGGGCATTTGGCAATGTTTGGAGACACCTTTGCTTATCACAGATGGGGGAAGTGGTGGGTGTGCTACTGACAAGTGGGTAGAAGTCAAGGTGCTGCTAAGTATCTTACAGTGCTTAGGGCAGTTCTCCACAAAAAGAATTATCTGGCTCTAGCTGGTTTGGGTCAGTCATTAGAGCGTTGGCCCATGGACTGAAGAGTCTTTGGGTTCGATTCTGGTCCAGGGCACATACCTCAGTTGTAGGCTTGATCCCCATCCCCAGTTGGGGTGTGTGTGAGAGGCAACCAATCAATGTCTCTCACATCGTTGTTTCTCTCTCTGTGTCTCTCCTCTTCCCTTCCACTCTCTCTAAAAATCAAAGGGAAAAAAATATCCTTGGGCAAAGATTAACAAAAATAATAATTATCTGGTACAAAATGTCAGTAGTGCTGAGATTGGAAACCTGATCTAACAGATGAAGGTTTGGTTGAATAGAAGACCTGGATTCTAGTGAAGTGGAAAATATATCAGGAACTAAATATTTAATCGGTACACTAATTTTACCCCCCTCTCTTTTGGTTCTGTTCACTCCTCAGAAGTAATCTAGGTGAAATCAGTATTTCCTTTTGGCATATGAAATAGCTAGGCTTTCTGGATTGTGTTCGTTGATTTTTCTAGGCCCAGAGTAGAATTGTGTTAGGAAAAACCAAAGGATTTAAGGACCTATTATTTACAGCCCTTAATAAGTAAATGATCCACACTGACAAGTCATTGTAATCTCTTGAAGTTAGAGACAACAACCTTAGCAAATAACTCAAAGGTTAGAAGAATAGTTCTAATAATTAGGGTTCTTAAAAGAGAATAGTAGGAATTCAGATATCTTACCAGAATATTTATTCATAAATGGGAAAAAATATTCAAAATTTTCTCTTCATTCTTATGTACACAGACATTTAAACCCCATACAAGTTTTTTTTTTCTCTTTTTTTTTTTTTCACAATCACCCCATTTTCCTCTTTGTCTCTTTTCTACAAACTTCCTATAACTGTCCTCTTTCCAAAAGGATAGAGCAGCAGCCTGACAGGAAATTTTCCTGTTTCCTCTTTATGCTGACGGACCCCTGACTGGGACCTTAGGAGAACCAGGGAGTTTTTCATGCCAGGAGACTCCTCATGCCCAGCAAGCAGGGTGCTGAGGAAGCCAGTGAGCCGGGTGGTCAATGAGAAGCTAAGAAAATACCCATGGGGCAGGCCCCCCTGACTCAGAAATGGACAGCCTCGGGCCCTCCCGGAAATGGGAGCCCAAGGGAGTCTTCTTTGTCCTTCCCTCAGCCAAGTCCGTGGTGGACCTCATCTCTCCGAGACCGTCCCTTTAAGAAGACCCATCCCGGTACTTGGCTGCGTCACTTGTTTACAGTCCCAGAATAGTGTGGCTCAGAATACTGGGACCTGGCTTTTTTTTTTTTTTTTTTAAGTTGGCTAAAAGAGACATTATTTTAATGGGATCCAGGAGTGGAAAACAGCAGAGGATGTTTTCAGACTGCATGGGAATCCTGAACCACAAACTGGCTGTGCCAGCCTCCTCTGCCGGCGGCTCCTTGGCCCTTTCTCTGCTTCCGGGTCCAGGGTACCTTGCTGGGTGGGGCTGGCTCTTCCCAGGCCCTTTGGTTCAGACAGGTTGGCAGGAAACCCTTAGCTTAATTCTGGCCAATAGGTCATGAGCCAGAGGGGTCATAATCTTCTACATTGTGGGACTTGCCCATTTTTCTCTCCCAATGGCCGAATTCTTGTAAGGACCAATTTTGGTGGTGTGGCTGTTAGCCTTTTGGTAAGTTCTGCTCAGAACATGAATATATATTTACTATTGGTTCTTACGTGCTATAGTTTAAAAAGTAACACAAAGCCATAGGTCTGTCTGTTCAGGAGCTGTCTGTCTGTCAAAATAATAAGCAATAATTGGAGAAGTAGCAGAGGCTCCCTCCACAGACTGCTGGCTTTTACTTCTAAAAGCCCAAGAAAAAGCCCCTTTTGTTTAGTCATAATGGTGGAGGGGGAGGCATTGTATGGGATTACTGGGCAATGCAGGGTTGAGGGTGACTCAGACAGGCAAAAACACGAAAGGGCCCCTATTGTGTGCCTTCAGTTTCTGCCCTGCATCTTCGGAGCTTTCTCAGCCTTGCACTGCGGTGACAGGCTCCTGGCATCTAACCTGGAAGGCTATTTTGTTTAGTGCAGGGCTGGTTTAAAATTTGACCCATATAAGCCATCAAAAACACTGTGAGTCAGCTTTTCAGGGAACCTATTTTTAACTATTTCAAGTTACCTCCAGTGTGTGCAATTCTGTTTTTTTCCTGGTCTGTCACTTCCTTAAAGTGATTGATTTTTTTCTTCTTCTAGAATTGGGCACACATCTGGCTCTTTGAGTCTGGGGTAGTATAAGAGGAAGATTCTTATTCTGTTGACCTTGTATGTTTTCCCTGTGGATGCATCTCCTGGTCGTACTACCTTCGAGTTTATCCTGGAGCGTGGAAGGCCTTCTGAGAGAAACAGGCTGCAGTCTCCTGGGGAGTCTTGCTTGCTTTGGGAGGAGCTCCCATGAGATCATTTCTCTCTGGGCTTAGAGCTGCTGAATGGAGCACATTTGATTGGTGGTGGGAAGTCAGAGGGAAGCGAATGGATGAGACCCCGAAGAAGGGACTGTAGAAAGTTCCAGGCAAGAGGAATTGGAACGACCTGTGGGCAGGCAGGACATAGGAGGATTTCTGGAGGCAGGAAAGGGTGGATGCTTCCTTGGAGGATGTTTTGTTCATTTTGCCTCTCTTTCCAATGACTTTTGGCCAGAAATGAAGAGGCTCTGTTTAAACTGTTTGTGTGGTTGTCTTGGTAGTGGCTGGCGTTCTGGGGCAGGAGAGTGTGTATACCAGCCATATGTAAGCACTTGACCTCTGCCTTGACTTCACTGGAGGAGGATTCTACTTCCTAGCAGCTCTGGAAATGTCCCCCTCTTCTGATTTCCTCCTACTTGTGGCTGAATTTTTGCTGTCTTCCCCAGGGAATTTGAGTCTAGATGGTGGAATCCTTGAGCAGAACTGACAGAGCTTGATTCTGACATGTAGGCACGACACCCCAGCCTCAGGTGAAGAGAGCCGTTCAGCAGTCCGAGGGTATTTTAGAAATTCCTCTGCTTTCTAGCCCAGTCGCTTCTGCCTATTGAATATGTCATCCTTATGACTAAAGTGTTTTCCATAACCTCTCATAAGCTTTTCCAAAGAGCTCAGTTCAGTTTACATGTGTCCTTTAACAACAGTCATAAACTTTTATTGAGTGTCAATTATGTGCCTTATTAGTTTGAGTAATCTCTGGAAAATCTGTCACTTTGAGGGGAGGGGGTGGTTTCTGTCTAGAGCTAAACAAATGATTTCAAGTTTATGTTCTGTTTTTTATTGTTCGTGACATTCCTTTTCCTTTTATTACCACAGAAAATTAAGCTTGCTCCATTTTTTTTTTTTAAAGGATTGACCTAGATTTTGGCATTAAAAGTGCAGCCTTCCCTGACCATCATATTAATAAGAGCAACCCTTATCCCCACCTTGTAGTCCTAGTCTTAGATCCCGGTTTTTTTTTTCATACCACTTATCACCATTTAAAAAAATATATATATTTTATTGATTTTTCACAGAGATGAAGGGAGAAGGATAGAGAGCTAGAAACACCGATTAGAGAGAAACATTGATTAGCTGCCTCCTGCACACCCCCTACTGGTGTGCCCTTGACCGGAATCGAACCTAGGACGTTTCAGTCCGCAGACAGACGCTCCATCCACTGAGCCAAACCGGTTTAGGCACTTATCACCATTTTACATGACATAAAAAAAGTACATGACATAATAAGACTTTTAAAAATAAACTCTTTTGTGGTATAATTTACACATTGTAAGTGTACCGTTCTATGAGTTTTGACAAATATATGTACACGAGTAACCCTCCTACTCCCCATCAAGGTCAAGGTAGAGAACATTTCTACCACCCCCAGAAGGTTCCCTTGTGCCATTTTATTAATTAACTAATTTTTAAAAAAATATATTTTATTGATTTTGTACAGAGAGGAAGGGAGAGAGATAGAGAGTTAGAAACATCAATGAGAGAGAGTCATCGATCAGCTGCCTCTTGCACACCCTCTACTGGGGATATGCCCGCAACCGAGGTACATGCCCTTGACTGGAATCGAACCCGGGACCTTTCAGTCCCCAATCCGATGCTCTATCCATTGAGCCAAACTGGTTTCGGCTAATTACCGTATTTTTCGGACCATAAGACGCACCGGACCATAAGACGCACCAGTTTTTAGAGAAGGGAAATGAAGAAAAAAAGATTCTGAAACAAATAGTGTCCTAAAATATTTTATGTGCATTAAAACCCAACATCACAGTCATAAACACATGTAATCAACCCTGTAAAGTAAACAGCAGCATTTAGAACCATTTTAGAGCCGGGCAAGCACACAGAGACCACACAGAGCCGGGCAAGTAAAAAAAACTTTTTTTTAAAAGTATATGTGTAGGCTATATTTGGACCATAAGACGCAGGGACTTTTCCCCCCCACTTCTGGGGGGAAAAAAGTGCGTCTTATGGTCCGAAAAATACGGTAACTAATTTTAAAAAATACATATTTTATTGATTTTTCACAGAGTGGAAGAGAGAGGGATAGAGAGTTAGAAACATTGATGAGTGAGAATCATCAATCAGAGGATCCAAGATGGCTGCTCAGGTAGACACCTAACCAGAGCAGCACACAACAATTTCAATGGAATACAACTAAAATGTAGAGTGGACATTGCCCAGAGAATCATCAATCAGCTGCCTCTTGCACACCCCCTACTGGGGATGTGCCCGCAACCAAGGTACATGCCCTTAACCGGAATCAAACCTGGGACCTTTCAGTTCATAGGCTGACGCTCTATCCACTGAGCCAAACTGGTTTCGGCTAATTAATTTTAAAGATTCCTAATTGATTTTTGGAGAAAGAGGAAGGGAGAAGGAGAGAAAGAGAGAAACATCGATGTGAGAGAGAATCAGCAGTCAGCTGCTTCCTACATGCCCTCAAGCCAGCAACTGGGCATGTGCCCTGACTGGAATCAAACTGATTTCCTGGTTCAAAGGTCGACGCAAAACCACTGAGCCAAGCTGGCTGGACTGGGCAGTGATTTTTACCTCTTCTGTTTATCAGCATCCAGACAGTGTTTGGCACACAGTATGTACTCAAATAAATAAATATAACATTTAATTCAACAAACATTTAATTAGTGCCTACTATGTACTGACAACTGGGGGAAATACAAAGTGACAGTAGTGCTGAAGCCGGTTTGGCTCAGTGATAGAGCGTCGGTCTGCGGACTGAAAGGTCCCAGGTTTGATTCCGGTCAAGGGCATGTACATTGGTTGTGGGCACATCCCCGGGAGGGGGTGTGCAAGAGGCAGCTGGTTGATGTTTCTCTCTCATCGACATTTCTAACTCTCTATCTCTCTCTCCCTTCCTCTCTGTAAAAAATCAATAAAATATATTTAAAAAACACACACACACACAAAAAAAACCCCAAAGTGACAGTAGAACTCTGAATTTGATGAGAGGACAGTCTAGTGGTAGTAGAAGACAAATACATAGAATAAGGTGTATAATGTCAGAGTGTTATGGAGAAAATATGGCCATTCAGAAGAGGGTGTTATTGCTGGAGGAGTTACTGTTGTTAATTGACTTTAAAATAGTTATATTGCTATATTCTTACTTAACCACAGCTCTACTATCTCATTCCATATTGACTAGAAACAGACCCCTCTCAGTTTTGGACTCAGACACCAAAGTTCTCCTTATAAAGCTGTGTCATCTACTAAGATCTTCGGCATAAACAGTGAGAAGAGCACTTTAGTAAGTCTCTGGTGTAGGGATAATTCTTGGAATCATCATTCTGAAGACTGAATGCTTTCTTATGCATAATATATGCATTATATAACCTTATAACAGCTTTCCCCCCCATTAAATTGAAGATTCATCCTTTTGAGGGAGGGAGTGGTAAATACTGAGTATCTTCCTTGTCCCATTATCCCTAATTCTATAAAGAGGCATTTATTGGAAAACTTCCTTCAGGAGGGTTTTTAATTGGGATAATGGAATGCAAATTTTGTAGTGGCTGCAATAACTGGCCTGGAGGTAAACCAGATAGCTACAGCAATAATGTCAGTCAACACTTCTCTAGCATTTACTACATGCCTCCACTGTGCAGAGTGCTTGAGGTACATCGTGTCACTTAATTCTCACAGCAAGGTGAGGTTCAGATAAATAAAATAACTTCTTTAAGATTATTCTAAAGTCAGTGAGTGGTGGAGACTGGTTGGGTGAACACTTAATGGTAATATGGACTGTTTTGTTCTAAAGAACCTGTAGCATCTGCATTTTTGCTGAGTTTCTTAATTTTTAAAAAACAAATACGTGTTGATTTCCTATTATGTGTCAGGCCTGTGCTGGGGCTGCAGGGGTAAACAATACAGACCAGACCCGTGCTAGCATGGAGTACATTCTATTTGGGAATCTCAGAACCAGAATGATGTTAACAGAGGTGATGGGTTGAGAATGAAGACTTTGAGAAAGAGAAGAGTTGAGTAAGTTATCCCTGGTAAAATTCAGGTAGAGGTGGACTTGAACCTAGTACTCTTATCTTCTGTCTAGCCTCATATTTTATTATTTTTTAAAATATATTTTATTGATTTTTTACAGAGAGGAAAGGAGAGAGATAGAAACATCGATGTGAGAAAAACATCGATCAGCTGCCTCCTGCACACCCCATACTGGGGATGTACCGGCATCCAAGGTACATGCCCTTGACCGGAATCGAACCCAGGACCTTTCAGTCCGCAGGCTGACGCTCTATCCACTGAGCCAAACTGATTTCGGCGATATACACTTTTAGGATAGAATGAGAGGCCTTTCTCTGAACTCTCTGGTTTAGAGAAACAGGTTTACTAGAACTTTCTGGCAGTAGAGGTTTGCTATTGAAATGGAGCCTCCTTATCATTTGGGCTTTCAAATTAGAGTGGCCACTGACTGGTTGACATTGTTTAAGTAAAATCCTGTTTGAAAATTAGGTCATGAGCTTAAATCATTGCCTGGAGCATTTTTCTTTTTCTTTCTTTCTTTTTTTTTTTTTTTTTTTTTTTTTTTGCATTTTTTATTATTATTTTTTAATTTCTTTATTGATTAAGGTATCACATATTTGTCCTCAACCCCTCATCCCAATTCCCCACCCTCTCCACTCATGTCCCAACCCCCTACTATTCTTGACCACTGGTTAGGCTCATATGTGTGCACATAAGTCCTTTGGTTGATCTCTCCCTTTTGTCCCCACCCTCCCTTTGAGGTCCGACAGTCTGATCCGTGGCTCCTTATCTCTGGGTCTGTTCTTGTTCATCAGCCTATGCTGTTCACCATTTCCCCTAGATGAGTGAGATCATGTCCTATTGGAAATATAAGAAATGAGACAAGCAATAATCATTATGCTGAAAGGCATATAAATCAGTCTGTAGTGAGTTTTTTCTTTTCTTTCTATTTAAAAATATATTTTATTGATTTTTACAGAGAGGAAGAGAGAGGGATAGAGAGTTAGAAAGATCAATGAGAGAGAAACATCGATCAGCTGCCCCCTGCACATTCCCTATTGGGAATCTATCCCATAACCAAGGTACATGCCCTTGGCTGGACTCAAATCTGGAACCAAACCTAGAACCCTTCTTTAGTCCGAGGGCGGAAGCTCTATCCACTAAGGAACATTTTTCAATGTGAAGAAAGTCGGTTTGGCTTTTTCAAGGAAGAGTTCCCTCACCTTCCACTTCCCCTTTCCCTTCCCTGCAATAAGGAAACTGTAACCCAAGTTCCATACCTGTGCTCCTCTCTTAATTAAATGAAATGTCAAGTTATAGTTTCCTTTTGGGATAGTGGTCCCAGTTCTGATAAGACCAAAAATCTGGTTGGTTTCAGTGGGCTCAGTAAAATGGAATGAAAGCAAAGTAAACTGGAGGCCAAAACAGAAAAGTAATGAAGAGGAACTGAACTTTGGGAATTAGTATCGACTTAGACTGTTGTTTTTTTTTAAAAAAATATATATATTTTATTGATTTTTTACAGAGAGGAAGGGAGATGGATAGAGAATTAGAAACAACTATGAGAGAGAAACATCGATCAGCTGCCTCCTGCACACTCCCTATTGGGTATGTGCCTACAAACAAGGTACATGCCCTTGACCGGAATCAAACCTTGGTCCCTTGAGTCCACAGGCTGACACTCTATCCACTGAGCCAAACCGGTTAGGGCTTAGACTGGGTTTTATTTTTTATTTATTTATTTTTTATTAATCCTCACTTTGGATATTTTTCATTGTTTTTTAGAGAGAGTGGGAGAGGAAGAGAGACAGAGAGAAACATTGATGTGAGAGAGACACATTGATTGGTTACCTCTCACACACACCCCAGCCAAGGTCAGGCATCAAGCCTGCAACTGAGGTATGTGCCCTTGATGGGAATCGGACCCAGGACCCTCCAGTCTGCAGGCCAATGTTCTAGCTACTGAGCCAAACCGGATAGGGCAACTTAGACTAGTTTTAGAATCTCAATGGAGAGGTATAAAATAATCTATTGAGTCTTAGCAGTGTGGCTCAGTGGGTTGAGCATCATCCTGTGCATGGAAAGGTTGCTAGTTCCATTCCTGGTCAGGGCACATGCCCAGGTTGCAGCTTGATCTCTGGATAAGGTGTGTGTGGGAGGCAGCCAATCGATGTTTCTCCCTCACATTGATGTTTTTCTCTCTCTCCCCCTATCCCTCCCCTCCCCTCTAAAACAAATAAAAACATTTTTAAAAAATAAATCTTTTTGGTTCAGGGGTGGAATTTATGATAAGCATTAGGTTGTTATTGAAAGCAAGCAAGTGTCCCTTAGCTCTTTCTATTGCTTTGAGTTAGGAGCCGATTTTTGCCCTTGGCCAAACACCTTTATAAAGATTTGAAGGACTGTATGATTGTAGTTGGTACCAGTTAGATCGTTTTCATCCCGAGAGGCCAAAACGGAAAGAACCTCAATGCTGAGCTACTTGCCTTGCGATTGTTTTCTGTTGTCTTTGGTGTTTAATTTCAGGAGTCTGACTGTGTTCTGTTGAACTTTACTTTCCAAGGCTCTTTCCCCATCTCTTGCTTTTCCCTTCCCAGGCCTCCTCAGAACAAAGCCCATGTGGTTGGTCATTCTTCCTGGAGGATTCTGGGAGGGCTAAGAAGGAATTTCTTAAAGGAGATTGTCATCATTCTGGGTCAGAGGTTGACTGCTGGATCCTTTTCACTACCATAAACTGCCCTGAATTCTAACTTGGAACAATGAAGTTCACTGAGTACTGTTATTTTTTATTTTAGAAACTCTACTTAATACTCAACACAAAGTGAAAAGCTTTGTGAGTGAGATGAAGAGGTATACTGTTTGGTTTCTTGAAGATGTGTATGCAGTTAGATGCCAACTTTACTAAGAGTCAACTATAAAGCCAGTATGAATGGTAATATGTTGTTTTGATTTGAGGGAGAGGAAAGAAGTTATCAGAAGCAAGTAGCAAGCATTTCTTAGGTAGAATCAGTGTAGACTTCACCCTTGCTGATTGAGTACCTGAATGAGCAACTTCTGAGCACCAAGCAGGTCCCAGCCCAGCTGCTGCTCAGTGCCCCTGGATGTTTTCCCAGTGCAGGTCTTTAAATATTAACAGCCAGGATTTATTGAGCGCTTACTTTGTGCCAGGCGCTGTGCTATGCAAAGTGGGATCATTGATTACAAACAGGAAGAACCAGTGGAGCAGGAGCCTTGTCCCTTCTGGCCCTTTCCTTCCCTCATGAAAGGGAGTCTTCTTATTTTTACTTTTCCCTCCCCTGACTGAAAACCAGTCTTGCTACCTCCTAGGCCTAGGCTGTTCTCTCTTGGCTCATTTAAATATGGATTGAATAGTAAAAATGGGAGCAAAATTATGTGAAAGATACTGGAAGGAAAAATGAACCATGTTTTCTGTTTGCAAGGCACATTCTTACTTAGCTATTTGATTAGCAACCACTACCCTGTCAAGGGAGGCAAAGTGGTTATATCCCCATTTTACACATAAAAAATGCAGTCAGTGTTGAAACCAGTTTGGCTCAGTGGTAGAGCGGTCTGCAGACTGAAAGGTCCCAGGTTCGATTCCGGTCAAGGGCATGTACGTTGGTAGGGGGCATATCCCCGGTAGGGGGTGTGCAAGAGGCAGCTGGTCGATGTTTCTCTCTCGTTGACGTTTCTGGCTCTATCTCTCTCCCTTCCTCTCTGAAAAAAATCAATAAAATATATATTTAAGAAAAAAATGCAGTCAGTGCATGTTAAATGATTAGCCAGGGCAGTCAGCCTATGGCCCTGGCTGGTGTGGCTCAGTTGGTTGAAGCATTGTTCTTGTGTACTAGAAGGTCTCGGGTTGGATTCCCACTGAGGGCACATACCCAGGTTGCAGATTAGATTCCCGGTCGGAGTGCGTGTACGGGAGGCAAACAGTCCATCTGTCTTATGTTAATGTTTGTCCCTCCCTCAAATCAATTAATAGGAAAAAGACAAAAAAGAAAAACAAAAACCCAGCCTAGAGCTTTGAGCTTCTCCCAGAATTCTTTGCTCTAGACTCAGTTGTATATGCCCAACACATGAACAGATGTGTTTAATACAATACCCCAGGATACCAAGTGCCCAAACAATGTCCCAGATGCTTATAGGGAGTGTTTTATTTTCATCCCAAATGAATTTATATATGTTATGTACATCATTTAGTCAGCACTTAATCAATATGAGTAATGAGGCATTTAATTCTGTATCTGAAGGTTCCCATGTGTCTCTTTATCGGTACCTCCTCTTAACATATATGGGTAACAGTTGTGGGCTAACAGATTGATAACAGTAGATTTCTAGGGAAGAAAATCTTTAGCTGTACTTTTCAACCCTTATGGATACTGAGGACTATTTGAGAAGGTGAATGGCTCTTGTGGTGGATCCTTGCTAGTAGATGTTTATGGAGCTTTTAAAAATATATATTATTTTGTTGATTTCAGAGAGTAAGGGAGAGAGAAACTAATGATGAGAGAGAATCATTGATCGGCTGCCTCCTGCACTTGCCCCACTGGGGATTGAGCTGAAACCCGCCCATGTGCCCTGACTGGGGGTTGAACCATGACATTCGGTTCATAGGTCAATGCTCAACCTCTGAGCCACACCAGCTGTGCTTTATGGAGCTTTTGTTTCTCCTGCTGGCCAACTTAACAGCTGGGAACAAGGCTGGCGGAGTGACACCAGTCTAAAATGGGTTGTTCTGAGTGCAGAATCTCAGAGGGAAGGCGGGGAAAGGTGGGTGGGTGGGAGGTAATCAACCGAAGACCATGTATGTATATATGCATAACCCATGGACACGGACAATTAGGTGGTGAAAGCCTGGGGCGGGGAGTGGGGGTGGGCTGGAGGGAGTTACTGGGGAGCGGGAAGGGGATATATGTAATACTTTCAACAATAAAGATTTAAAATAAATAAATAGAATGAACTGTTCATGTAATTTCTTGTTCCTCTCAGTTGTCTGGTAAACCACGAGCCCATTACCAGGTTGATTGAATGAGGCTGAGTGGTAAGCCCTGAGGAAGAAAAGGGGTGGAGAAAAGTGATTAAAATGGCAAACAGGGTGTCTGGCCTTCATTTATTCAATAATTGGACATTGAACTCCTCTGTGTCATATGGTGTTCCAATTGCTAGAGATGTAAAGAGAAAATAGACAGGGTCCTGCCCTAGGATATAGTGGGCATTTAGAAAATTATTAGTCTGATCACTAACATTAAGGCTCCTAACTATGTAACAATAGTGGTGTTATTAATAGAATGATGAGTGGTTTACCATCCTGAGGTTATGGGAAATGAGGGCTGATATGATCACATCCAGTGGTCTATTTACATTTCTCTAGCTGCTCTTTTTCAAACCAGCATACTTGAATATCAGGAAGGTGTTTTTTTCTTATGGCTGGAGGATACTTGCTGTAAAGGTTCATCACTCTTTTAGCTGGAGTAAAACATTACTTTCTGGATTAGGAATTTTGTTCTTGGGAATCTGTTTTCTGAGAGTAGTGGCCCTGAGAATCTTTTTGGAGCTCCTGATATTTCATTGGCACCAGGTCTCTTCCTTCCTGGCCTTTTTAAAATAGGTGTGTGTGTGTACATATATATGTAATACATATAATTATATATGTATAAATATAATTATTATTATTTTAGAGAGAGGGAAAGGAGGAAAGAGAGTAAAAGAGAAACATGGAGATATGAGAGAAATATTGATTGGTTGATTCCTGTACACGCCCCCCACTGGGG
Source organism: Pipistrellus kuhlii (assembly GCF_014108245.1). Taxonomy (NCBI): domain Eukaryota; kingdom Metazoa; phylum Chordata; class Mammalia; order Chiroptera; family Vespertilionidae; genus Pipistrellus; species Pipistrellus kuhlii. The sequence continues at coordinate 13,190,631 of NW_023425404.1, forward strand.
TTGGAACCCTCAACCCAGGCATGTTCCCTGACTGGGAATATAGCTGGCAACCTTCTGGTTCATTAGGCGATGGTCCAACTGAGTCACACTGTGTAGGGCCTGGCATTATTTTTTTTTTTTTAAGTTTTTATTGATTTCAGAGAGGAAGGGAGAGGGAGAGGGTGATAGAAACATTAATGATTAGAGAGAATCATTGATCTTCTGTCTCCTACATGTCCCCCTTCCCCCTTTCCCACCCGCCCCCATAGGGGATTGAGCCTGCAACCCAGACATGTACCCTGATTGGAAATTGAACTGTGACCTCCTGGTTCATAGGTCGATGCTCAACCACTGAGCCACACTGGTCAGGCTCATGTTGAATGCTTTACATACCCTAAACACTAGACTCTTATTAAATATATGATTTACAAATATTTTCTCCCATTCTTTGAGTGTCTTTTCACTGCCTTGCTAATAATATCCTTTGCAGAATGATAGCTTTCATTTGTGATAGTCCATTTTATCTATTTTTTCTTTTGTTGTATAGCTTTTGCTGTATTAACTAAGAAACCATGGCTTAATCCAAGGTCATAAAAATTTGTTCCTATGTTCTCTTCTGAGAATTTCATACTTTTAGTTCTTTATGACTACTAAGTTCTGATACTGACTGAGGCTTTAAAAGTTCCTATTAGCTCTTTGCTAAAGGTAAGGGCTGGTGGAGGCTGTTACACTGGGGCTTTTTTTCCTTGCCATTTTAACAAGTCAGTCAAGGACCTTGACTCTGGGAAGCATTTGTTCTTCTTGCACATGTTTCTAGCTATTTTGCCATTTCTTGATTTCATTGTATTTTTTTTTTAAGGTGTCTAATGAAGAGGACTTTATTAGGAAATTGGACTGCAAACCTGATCAGCATCTGAAGGTTGTTTCCATTTTTGGAAATACTGGTGATGGGAAGTCTCATACCCTCAATCACACTTTCTTTTATGGCCGTGAAGTCTTCAAAACCTCCCCTGCCCAGGAGTCCTGCACCGTGGGAGTGTGGGCAGCCTACGACCCAGTCCACAAAGTAGCAGTGATAGACACGGAAGGGCTCCTGGGGGCTACGGTGAATATCAGCCAGAGAACACGGCTGCTGCTTAAGGTCCTGGCCATCTCAGACCTCGTCATCTATCGAACTCACGCAGACCGGCTGCATAATGACCTCTTCAAGTTCCTCGGGGACGCCTCAGAAGCTTATCTGAAGCACTTCACCAAGGAGCTCAAGGCTACTACTGCCCGCTGTGGCCTGGATGTGCCCTTGTCCACCCTGGGCCCTGCTGTTATCATTTTCCATGAGACTGTGCACACTCAGCTGCTGGGCTCTGGTGAGTAGATGGGGTACTGTGTCACAGACTGACCTTTCTTGGTACAAGGAGGCAGCCATTGGGCTGTAAAAGCAACTTGATGGTGGCCATTGCCTAGAAAAATTTCGGCCTGGGCAAGACATAAGGAAATGTTTCCAGAAGGACGTAATGAATCAACCATGTTGAAATCTGCTTATGGCCTTAGCTGGTTTGGCTCAGTGGATAGAGTGTAGGCCTGTGGACTGAAGGGTCCCGGGTTTGATTCTGGCCAAGGGCACATGCCTGGGTTGTGGGCTTGATCCCCAGTAGGGGGTTTATGGGAGGCAGCCAATCAATGATTCTCTCATCATTGATGTTTCTATCTCTCCCTTTCCCTTTCTCTCTGAAACCAATAAATACATACATATACATACATATATGTGCATACACACACACCCCTACACTAATTAAAAAGAAATATGCAAATTGATGCCACTTTGTGCCACCCACCAGCCAATCAGGAGTGAATATGCAAATTAACCCAACAAAGATGCCAGAGGCCCCGCCCCCCCAGTCCCTCTGGGCCTCTGGGCAGCATACATGCAGGTGTGTAGTGCTGGGTGGGGTAGGACACCTGCTTTGAGGGGGAGGGTGGGGAACAGAGGGAGCTACAGGAGCTGCGCTCCCACTGGAGTGAAGACTGAAGGCTCCGGCTGGAGTGAAGGCCTGGGTCCCAGGTGCCAGAGGAAAACCGATGCAGGCAGCCAGGGGAAGGAAGGCCTATTGCACGGATCTTTGTGCAACTGTCCTCTAGTATATATAATCTGCTTATGGTTAGGATGAGGATCAAGAATTGTTGAATGGCTTTGGCAAAATAGAGGTCCTTGGTGGTCTGTATTAAAACCTGTTTCCCAGGGATGGTGAGTAGGAAAGCCTAGTCAGAGTGGGATTGAGAGTGAATAGGAGGAGAAAAATGAAGGCAGTGAGTTTATTCAACTCTTTCAAAGAGTTCTGTAAAGGCTAGCAGACAAATAAATGATAGCTGCAGGCTAATGTGAGAATTCAAGGAATTTTCCCTTTTTAAAATTTAAGATGAAAGGTATTGCAGATATTTGTGTACTGAAGAGAGTAATTCACTGGAAAGTAGATGTATGAGACAGCAAGGACATTGGCCTTAGGAGCATGGACAGTTCATCTTCAATGGGAGAGAAGATAGGATGTATGGACACAGTTATAAGTAAGAGTTGTGTGTGTGTGTATGTGTGTGTGTTGTCTTATTGTTTCTGTTTTCTTAGATCAGTGGTTGACAAACTCATTAGTCAACAAAGCCAAATATCAATAGTACAATGATTGAAATTTCTTTTGAGAGTCAAATTTTTTATATATTATAATATATTTTTATTGATTTTTTACAGAAAGGAAGAGAGAGGGGTAGTTAGAAACATCGATGAGAGTCATCGATCAGCTGCCTCTTGCACACCCCCTACTGGGGATATGCCCACAACCAAGGTACATGCCCTTGACCGGAATCGAACCCAGGACCTTTGAGTCCGCAGGCTGACGCTCTATCCACTGAGCCAAACCAGTTTCGGCGAGAGTCAAATTTTTTAAACTTCTAACACCACTTCTTCAACATAGACTTCAATATACTTCAGGCCGTGGTATTTTATGGAAGAGCCACACTCAAGGGGCCAAAGAGCCGTAGTTTGCAGACCACGGTCTTAGATAAATAGGAAGCAAGATCATGACCTGAGAAGGAGATTGGGGGAGCAGGTGGGAATATTAGTATTGTCCCTGAGAGCAGTTACACCATTTGCCTGTTATTCAGTTGAACAAAGCTTACTAAGTGCACAATGTGCTGAGCAGTGGGGCACCAAGCTGAAAAGGAACACAATTCCCACCCTCAAGTAAATCACAGTGTAGTGGAGGAACCACGGGTGTTCTGTTCTGTTCTGTAGTAGATGCAGGTACTGGAGCTGTGGGGTGTGGAAGAGGGACACTCTAAACCTTCTAGGAAAGAGGAGGTGATATTTGAACTCTAGAGACGTGGCTAGGTAGCAAAGGGGAAGAGCGATGCTCTAGGAAGGGCAAATGCCTAGTAGTTTGAAGGAGTAAGTTCTACTACAGCTTCCTGACTTCCATTGTAGCTCCCTTCAGTGCATCCTCCACACAGCATCCAGAGCCATCTTTTTAAAAGCTTAGTTTATAAATTAGATCATGTCATACTTCTGCTTACAGCCTGTCAGCAGCTTTGTCTACATCAAAATAAAATCCAAACTCCTAATTATGGTGTCCTCACTCTGACTTCTAGCTGCGTCTCTGAACTTCTCTAGTTATCCGCCTTCCTTCCCTCCCCTCACCCACTAAATGCCCTCCTCTTTTCACGCGTTTGTATATGTGCACACACATGACATATGTGTATACTACCTCCACTAGTTCTATCCTTTTCTCTCTTGACACCTTGGCATACGCTGCTCTTCCCCCACCTAGCCATAGGTTTTTCAGAGTCAACTCTCATCTCCTCGGAGCCTTTCCTGACTGTCCCGTAGAGTTGTTCCTGCATCCTGGTGGTTGTACTCTTATTCATCACCCTATTCATTTGCATTAGGGTACTTTTCACTATCAGAAATCATGCTGTGTATTTGCTTACTTGTTTTTGATCTTTTCCCATTCGAATGGAAATTCCACATGGCAGGAACCTTCTCTGTCTTACTGCTACATCCAAACTGGCCTAGTGCTTGATTCACAGTAGGCTCTCCTCCGACGTATGCTCAGTGGATAAATGAAGAGGCTCAGTGTGTCTGAAGCATAGATTGTATGAGAAGGAATGGTGGGGATATTCTTGGGAATTATATCATGGATGGTTGTGCCTCAGTTCTTAAGTATGGCAGGATTTTAAGCGGGGAGTTATATGGTCAATCCTGTGTTTTCAAAAGGTCCTGTTGTAGGATGAACTGGAGAGGCATGCCTGGAAGAGTCAGGGAGACCAGCCAGGAGGTTTTCACAGTTCTAGGTGAGAAGTGATGGGGGTGAGCCAGGGCAGTGGCAGTAAGAGGGAAGTGGACAGTCTGGGCCATATTAAGGAGTTAGAATAGGGAGGACTTTGGTTTAGTGGGAAGATAAGAAATCTAAGTGTTCCAGAATGGAAGAAATAATTCATAGCAATTGATTTTAAGGTTGGAAATGCCAAATTTTGAATGCCTCCTGGAATCAGCGTTTTTGTGCTACTTTGGATCTTTACGGCCTGGGACAATGCTCTAACCAACTGAGCCACACGGCCAGGGCATAATGAGCAGATTTTTAAAAAAGTTTCTTGAATAATGTACAGAGAGAAAAGTGCACATCATATCAGAAGTGTATAACTTAATGAGTTTTCATTACTGAACATACCCGTGAAATCAGTTTGAGATCTTGACACAACACCACCCTCTTCATAGAAGTCCTGCTCAGTCCTGCTCAGTAGGATAACCTGAATTCTAACAGGGTAACCCTTGCCTGCTTAAGTTATGGCTGCTTAAGTATTTTACATATATATGGAGTCAGACTTTTGCAATGAAAGAGGGGTGACTTTTTATTTTAATTTTATTTATTTTTAAAAATATATATTTTATTGATTTTTTTACAGAGAGGAAGAGAGAGGGATAGAGAATTAGAAACATCTTTGAGGGAGAATCATTAATCAGCTGCCTCTTGCACACCTCCTACTGGGGATGTGCCCACAACCAAGGCACATGCCCTTGACCAGAATCGAACCTGGGACTTTTCAGTCCGCAGGCCGAAGCTCTATCCACTGAGCCAAATTGGTTTCGGCAACTTTATTTTTTTTATTTTTTTGAAGAAAGGTCGCTGTTGCCCTGGCGGGGTAGCTCAGTTGGTTAGAGCACTATCCCGTACACTAAAAGGTTTTGGGTTTGATCCCGCATCGGGGCATACAGAAGGCAAATGATCAATGTTTCTCACTCTCTCTCCCCTTCCTCTCTAAAATCAATAAAAACAGCGCAGATGGCATAGCTCAGTGGTTTGATTCCCAGTCAGGACACGTGCCCGGGTTGCAGGCAAGGTTCCCGGTGAGGAGGCAGCCGATTCTCTCTCTCATTGATGTTTCCATCTCTCTACCTCTCCCTTCCTAAAAACATACCATCGGGTGAGGGGTGTAAACAAACAAACGAACGAAAGGTCACTTTTCAGGTTCCTATTTTTGCTTGTCCAGATCACCCGTCGGAGGTGCCGGAGAAGCTCATCCAGGACCGTTTCCGGAAGCTGGGCCGCTTCCCTGAAGCCTTCAGTTCCATTCACTACAAGGGAACCAGGACTTACAACCCTCCCACGGACTTCTCCGGGCTCCGGAGAGCTCTGGAGCAGCAGCTAGAGAACAACACCACCCGTTCTCCCCGGCACCCAGGAGTCATCTTCAAAGCCCTGAAGGTCAGTTGGCTCCCGCCTCGCCTCGAGTGCTTCTCACTGGAGTGCCAGTGGGTGGTGAGAACACTCAGTTCTCCAGCTTTTGTTGGTACTGGTGATTGGAAACCTGGGCTGAGAGAGAGGTTATAGGGAAAGGAAGTGCATGAGTGGAGTTTACATCTCTCAAATGACCTCATCTTGCTAGGAGCTCGAGTGCAGAGGAATCTTAGGTGATAGTTAAAAAGTGATAGGCCCTGCCCAAGCTGGTTTGGCTCAGTGGATAGAGCATTGGCCTGAGGACTGAAGGGACCCAGGTTCAATTCTGGTCAAGGGCACATGCCCAGGTTGCGGGCTCAGTTCCCCAGTGAGGGGCGCGCAGGAGGCAGCCAATCAATGATTCTCTCTCATCATTGATGTTTCTAACTCTCTCTCTCCCTTCCTCTCTGAAATCAATAAAAATATGTTTTTAAAAAATGATAAGTCCTTATATAAGTGAAAAACTAGGCTTTTAGGGAATAGGAAAAAGCATTAATTTATGGACTGTGTGGCTCAACTCTGGTGAGCCAACTCATGCTGAGGCTCAGTTATGTGGACAGCCCTTTTGTTTTTCTTTATATAGACTCACCTGTTTTTGTTTTTAACCTAAATTAATTTATGAAAGTAGGCAACATTTTGTAATCACTGTAAATGGAAAACTAGTATTACAGGTAGAAATTTGACCAAGAAAAAAACCAAAAAAATATATATGGATAACAATAATTGCTGTTTATGACATACCAAAGTTCAGAGGATTTGTTCATTTAATCCAAGGGTGGGGAACATCTGGCCCGCATACTAGATAAGTTTATTCTTGTATTATTATAATCATAACTTGCATGTTTTTCTGTACCAACAACTGTAAACCTACTTTTTCCTACTCTGGTATATATAAACTGAACATCTATCATTTTTCTATCATCTCATATAGTTGCATGTAGAATATAATTTTAAGTATTTTTGCTTATTTGGTGCCTTTTCTATTTTGCTTTTAGTATTTCAAGGATTTTATTTTAACACAGTATTTTATCTTTAGTATATGATTATTTATTTTACCACTAGATGCCTGGTGCACAAAATCCATGCATGGGGGGAGAAGATGTGTCCCTCAGCCCAGCCTGCACCCTCTCCAATCTGGGACCCCTCGAGGGTCTGACATCCCTCTCATAATCCAGGACTGCTAGCTCCCAACTGCTCACCTGCCTGTCTTCCTGATTGCCCCTAACCGCTTCTGCCTGCCAGCCTGATCACCCCCTAACCACTTCCCTGCCAGCCTGATTGATGCCTAATTGCTTCCCTGCCAATCTTCTTGCCCCTAACTGCCCTTCCCTGCAAGCCTGGACACCCCTAATTGCCCTCCCCTACAGGCCTAGTCCCCCTCAACTGCTTTCCCTTGCAGTCCTGGGTCCCCCCCAAACTGCCCTTCCCTGCAGGCCCAGTCCCTCCCAGCTGCCCTCCCCTGTTGGCCATCTTGTGGTGGCCATCTTGTGTTCACATGGGGTCAGGATCTTTGACCACATGGAGGCAGCCATATTGTGTGTTGGAGTGATGGTCAATCTGCATATTACTCTTATTAGATAGGATAGAGGCCTGGTGCATGGGTGAGGGCCAGCTGGCTTGCCCTGAAGTGTATTCCGGATCAGGGTGGGGGTTCCTTTGGGGTGTGGGGCGACCTGGGTGAGGGGCCTGTGGTGGTTTGTAGGCCAGCCACGCCCCCCAGGAATCCAAGTAGAGGCCTTGGTATCTGGGATTTATTTATCTTCTATAATTGAAATTTTGTAGCCTTCAGTGGAGGCGTAGGCTGGCCATGGTGTGCTGAAAGCTTGGCTTCCTTCATTACTGGGGAAACCCAAGCCACTTGTTTGTTCCGTGGCCACAGCCATCTTGGTTGGGTTAATTTGCCTACTTGATCCTGATTGGCTTATGGACGTAGTGGAGTGATGGTTAATTTGCATATTACTATTTTATTTTATAGGTTTCTTTATAATGAATTCATTAAGTCCATCTGGGTGAAAAACTGCTTGCTTTTTGAGGTTTGCTTTGTGCACAACTCTGTTACTATGGCTTCAGGCTTAGGACAGAAGTGCTGGGAAGGAGCAGGGCCTTTGGGGCAGTGCTGGGCTGCAGGGCCTGGAGAGAGAACAGGGAAATGTTAACAAGAAGATTGGAGCTGGGATATGAGGATGCCCTGAGGGTTAGGGGACAGAGACTGGGACTGGGAGGGAAAGGAAGGAGCGGTAGAAGTGAGTTTGGTACAAAGCTAGGCAGTTCCTGGTTTATACAGGGAACAACTCTGGGCCTAGGCTGATTTGCTTAATCTAGGGGTGTCGAACTCAATCAGAGAAGGGGCCAAAATCTAAAATCTAGCCTAAATCGCGGGCCGAATGGTTTACTGAACAGTCATAAACTGTCATTGTGATGGAAACGCAGCGGAGTGCAGTGATGACAGCGCGGTGCGGGCCACATTGCAAGGCCTGGCGGGACGGATTTGGCCCGAGGGCCTTGTGTTTGACACATGTGGCTTAATCCATTGAGTTTAAAAGGTCTGCAGTGTAGGGCACAATGTTAACAATTAGTGAATCTGAGTAAACTGTGTGTAGAAGTTTCTTGTATTATTCTTGCAACTTTTCTATAATCTTGAAATTATAAGTCAAAATGAAAAGTTACCCTCCAAAAAAGGTTTGTGGTTTTAGCAGAGTTTTCTACTAAATGTTTGTGTCCTCCCAAAATTCCTATTGGAAATCCTTAATGCCCAGTGTGTTAGTGTTAGGGATCTTTGGGAGGTGATTGGGCCATGAGGATGGAGCCCTCATGAATGAGGTTAATAACCTTAATAAAAGAAGCGCCAGAGAGCTCTCCTCCTCCCCCCAAGAGAGGACACTGTGAGCAGACACTATTGATGAACCAGAAAGCAGGTTCTCAGCAGATCCTGACTATACTGGTGCCCAGACCTTGGACTTCCAGCATCCAGACTGTTAGAAATAAATTTCTGTTAAGTCTGTGTATCTATAATAATATCGGGTCTAGTAATAATTAATGTCGTTTTTAAACATTCGTTTAAAATCTTGCTTGGTGTACTTGTATTGACATAACCTTCAAACACGTGGTATCTACAGAACGTGTGAAGTGCAATTAACAAGTTTTGCTTGAAAAAGTTTGTGTTCGGTTTGGTTTTTGTTGCAAAACTAGGGCTAAGAAGATGGTGGATGAAGAGCATATTTGGCACTGCATGCTTTACGAGTTCCAATTAGGAAGAAAAGCAAGTGAGGCTGCAAAAAACATCTGTAGTGCTCTTGGTCAAGATGCAGTTAGCGCCAGAAAATGCCAGCATTGGTTTGAGAAATTTCTCGAGGGAAATTTTTCGTTAGATGACAAGAGTGGTCGAGGCCGTGTGTCCAATTTTGATCAAGAAGCTCTTCAAGCTCTTTTGGTGCAAAATCCTCAAATTACCCAACAAGAGCTTGCGACAACTTTGCACCTGGCAAAGTCCAAGTTTGGAAAATGGGTTCCTCATGAGTTGACCGACAACAACCGTAATCAAAGAGTCACAATTTGCAGTTCGCTCCTCTCTCGTCCAAACCGTTTGCCGTTTTTAGAGCAAATTGTTACCGGAGATGAAGAATGGGTGCTGTATGTTAATTTGAAAAGGCGGCCTCAATGGTTGGACAAAAATGAGGCTCCGCAGCCCACGCCAAAACCTGACTTGCATGCGAAAAAAGTGATGTTGTGTGTTTGGTGGAATTTTAAAGGAATTCTTCATTATGAACTTTTACCATCTAACCAAACCATTACAAGTGCAGTGTATAGTGCCCAATTGGAAAGGTTAGCTCAAGCTTTAAGAGAAAAAGAACCCGCGCTGATTAATCGGAAGAGCGTAATTCTTCACCACGATAACGCACGACCGCATACTGCAAGAATCACTGCTGAAAAACTGTGCCAGTTGGAATGGGAAGTTCTCCCTCAACCTGCATATTCTCCTGATATTGCCCCTTCCGATTACCATTTGTTTCGTTCTTTGCAAAACTTTCTTCTTGGAAAAAAATTTAATAATGAAGAATGCCTCAAAATGGCATTGACCGAATTTTTTGCATCTAAATCACAAGAATTTTACAACAGAGGGATTGAAATGCTTCCTGAGCGTTGGGCACAAGTAGTAGAAAACAACGGCAACTATATTGTTGATTAAATTTTGTTGTATTGTTTAAATAAATTCGATTTTAAAAAAAGTATTAGAAAACGACATTAATTATTACTAGACCTAATAAAAGCATAATATGCTAAATAGATCGGACATCCTTCTGGACAAAAGCCGAGGGGGCTGTGAGGGAAGCCCAGGTCCCGGTGCCAGAGGAAAAGCTGGTGCCGGCAGCTGGGAGAAGGCAGGCCTACTCTTGAATGAATTTTGTGTATCAGGTCTCTATTCTGTATAGCAGCCCGAAAAGACTAACAGTGGTTAAAAGCTTGGGCTGTGGAGTCAGACTTGTGTCAGAATCTCAGTTCTGCTACTTACCAGCTTCTTAGTCTTGGGAAATGAATTAAGTTGTTTGATCATTAATTCATTGGACAAATAAATGAGTGCATTCTGTGCCAGGTAGAATCTGAGGTGCTGGAAATAGAGTGGACACCCAAGATAGACAACAGTCTTTGCCCTTGTAGCACTTCTTCAGACACTTTCCTCATCAGAACAATTGGGGTAATAATAGAATGTTCCTAATTAAATTGAGGTGGGGATTAAATGAGAACAACACTTGGCATATGGTAAATGTTCAATAAGAATTAACTGTTGTGAATAATATGAAGAAAGAAACTATGAAAAGTGATTATATTTGAATAATTCATGATATACATACTTCTAATTAGAATTTGAGATTAATGTGTACTTAGATGTACAGGCTAGTGGCCATGTAAGGGCTCAAAGGTAGTCACAGTGGAAGAACACACCCAAGTATTGCAAATATTCTCCAAAGTGGCCTGCCGAATCCATGCTTTATTATGCAAAGGGCTGTAAATCTGATCAATAGGAATTTTGACTGCAAGGCCAATGGCTGGGTTAATGTTTATTTTATTATTATTATTTTTTAAAAATATATTTTATTGATTTTTTACAGAGAGGAAGGGAGAGAGATATAGAGCTAGAAACATCGATGAGAGAGAAACATCGACCAGCTAACTCTTGCACACCCCCTACCGGGGATGTGCCCACAGCCAATGTACATGCCCTTGACTGGAATTGAACCTGGGAACTTTCAGTCTGCAGACCAACGCTCTATCACTGAGCTAAACCGGTTTCGGCATGGGTTAATGTTTAAATAAGACCATCAGGGACACCGAGTGCTTAAGTGATAATTAGTGATATCACCCTTAAGAGTCTTGGGTGGCCTACTCCAGACCATTTATTAGGCACTTTTAAGAAAAATAGTTACACTGTATTCTTAGGAGGTGATACGAATCTCAAAAGCTTTCTGAGATTAAAATGAGCCTGGTCAGCCGGGACCGGTTTGGCTCAGCAGTAGAGCATTGGCCTGCGGACTGAAAGGTCCCGGGTTCGATTCCGGTCAAGGGCATGTACCTTGGTTGCGGGCACATCCCCAGTGGGGGGTGTGCAAGAGGCAGCTGGTCGGTGTTTCTCTCTCATCGACGTTTCTAACTCTCTGTCCCTCTCAATTCCTCTCTGTGTAAAATCAATAAAATATATTTAAAATAAATAAATAAATAAATAAATAAATAAATAAATAAAGTGAGCCTGGTCAGCTGAGTTCTGATGATTTTTGATAGTGGTGTCCTCACCTGAGTTTCACCTGGACCCCATCCTACGTTTTCTGTTCTCCGAAGTAGGGGCTGTGCTGTACTGAGACGTGGGACCCACTGCTCTTGTCTAGGACAAGGCATTTTTTGTTTAAGAATACATTTTGGGCTCTCCCCAGGAAATTGTAGGATTCTTTAAACACTTATTTATTTTAGAGAGGAAGAAAGAGAGAGAGAAACCAATCTATTGTTCCACTTATTTATGTGTTTATTGTTTGGTTTCTGTGTGTGTCCTGGTTTTTGTATGTGATGGAACCTGAACACGTGGTGTGTCGGGATGGTGCTCCAGCCTGCTGACCTGCCGGCCGGGGCCAATAGTAGGGTTTCTTGCAATTTACTCAGATCTTTGAAAAAAACGTTTTTGTCTTTTTCTTTTTTTTCTTTTTTTTTTTTGGTTGTTTTGTTTCAATCCACTTTATATTAGAAGTTGTCAGTTCTCTATCACTTTAATAGGAAGCTACCTGTAAGGACTATATTCGACAAATTGACCCACTAGAATTTTATTGCTTTTAAAATACATCCTAACTGAAGCCTTCGTAGTTCATAGCAGTGTATAATATAATTGCTGTCTGTTCTTCACTTATTTTTTATTTGTTTTATATTGTATTTATTTTTACAAGTAGCCTCGAGTCCTTTTTGGAACAAAAGAGTGAGGATGGGCATAAACCAGTGATTTAAACCAGTGTGCTTCAAGAATTTGTGAAATTTCTTGACTATTAAATTTGTGACTATTTAGTCTAGGGCACTGACCTCTTTTCTCTTAGATTGTCAAATAAAACAAATGACGTCCAGCTGGTATGGTTCAGTGACTGAGTGTTGACCTATGAACCAGGAGGTCACAGTTCAAATCCTGGTCAGGGCACAAGTCCAGGTTGTGGGCTTAATCTCTGTTAAGGCGTGCGCAGAAAGCAGCCAATCAACGATTCTCTCTCATCGTTGATGTTTCTCTCTCCCTTCCTCTCTGAAATCAATTTTAAAAAATGACAACAGCCAACATAGCAATAGCCATCTGGTGTAAATGAATCAAAATTATACCTTTTTTTTTTCTTTTGGCAGAAAATGTATTTTTTGGTGTGCTGCAGAATTTTATTAATTAGTGTATGTGTGCCATGAGATAAAAAAGGTTGAAAATCACTGGCATAAACGGATAAATTATCATTGCCAAAATAACTTGTCTGTCTTCCTGTTTTCATTTGTTTCCTTCTCTGTCCCTGGCATTTTTTACCTTGTCTAGTTCCTCCCTAACTTACTGAGTAAACACTTTGAGAAGGGTAGGGACAGATTTATATGGTCATTTGTCTATATGACTTTTATTTTTATTTGTTTATTTTTAAAAATATATATTTTATTGATTTTTTACAGAGAGGAAGGGGGAGAGAGAGAGAGAGAGAGAGAGAGCTAGAAATGGTGATGAGAGAGAAACATTGACCAGCTGCCTCTTGCACACCCCCTACCGGGGATGTGCCCGCAACCAATGTACATGCCCTTGACCGGAATCGAACCTGGGACCTTTCAGTCTGCAGACCGATTCTCTACCACTGAGCCAAACCAGTTTCGGCTCTATATGACTTTTAAAGTTTTAGATAAAATATACAGGAATATTGTTAGGAAAAAATACAAATCTTTTAGGAAAATGGAGAGACAAAATACATAAAAGGCAATAAAAACTGTGATGCACCAATAAACTTCAACTCTCTAGTACAGCGGTTGCCCACTGGTGGTCTGTGGACCACTGGTGGTCTGTGAGATCTGAAAGGTTGGTGAACGCTGCTCTAGTAATCAAGGAAATGAAAATCACAGTAATACAAGGGTGAACACTGAAAAGTCTGGCAAGAAAAAGTCAGTATAAAGCAGTAAACTCTTATAAACTGCCAACTGAGTTAAAATTCTTAGAAAAGTAATTTATAAATATCTAGTATAGATAAAATATGCATAATATATGTTCTAGGAATTTGCCTTAAAGAAACTTCCACAGGAACATATATGAAGATGTTATAGCGTTATTTGTAATAGCAACAAAATGCAAACTAAGTCTACAAAAATGGATAAACTATGGTATTTTATAAAAAAGAGAATTGGGTCATGCCCTAGTCAGTTTGGCTCAGTGGATAAGTTTCAGCCTGCGGACTGAAGGGTCCCGGGTTTGATTCCGGTCAAGGGCACATGCCCGGGTTGCAGGCTCTGGCCCTAGTTGGGGGTGTGGGGTAGGCAACCAGTCGATGTGTCTCTTTCATCGTTGATGTTTCTATCTCTCTCTCCCTCTCCCTTTCACTCTATCTAAAAATCAATGGAAAAAAATATCCTTGGTGAGGATTAAAACAAAAAAGAAATGGAGGCACAGAGAGGTGAATTAATTAGCTTGAGATGACTTATCTAGTAAAAGTGGTGGAGAAGAATTTGAGTCAGGTAGTCTGGTTCCAAGTCTCTGCTTTTAACTCTGCTCTATTCCTTCTCAATAGTTATTCCACTTCTAGGAAGGTCAGAGCATGTGACCATCTTTTAAGGTTCCTGATACATATTGCTAGTTGCCTCTAGAAAGGACATTCCCATAAATCTTATTTGTATATTTGGTTATTTTCATTGAAAAAGGTAATTTTTTAAATTATAGTATATGTGCTGCCGAAGCGAGCACAATTTTTTAAATTATAAAAGCAACGTGTGTTCATGATAAAATAACTTAAATAATGCAGAAATATGTATAGTATGAATTGAGTCCCTTTTTCTCCTCACCTCCTCACTCTATGATAACTATTGTTAATATTTTCTTGTATATGCTTCTAGAAATTTCCAGTGACACACATGTGCATACATAAGTATATGTATATGATACATTTTTCTCCATAAATAAATGGGATCATAGGGAACTTAAATTCTTTTATCCTTCCCTATAATCTCTTATTCTGCAGATAACCATTGTAAGTAGTTTCTTGTATATTCTTCTAGAAATTTTCAATTCTATATAAGTGTATGTACACACACACACACACACACACACACACACACACACAAACACCTCACGTTTTTCTTCCTTCAAAAATGGGACTAAACATTCATATTATTTCAGAACTTATTTTCCCCCCACTTAATTATACATCTTGGTTATCTTTCTATATTAGTATATAATACATCATTCTTTTTAATGCCACTTGGTATACTTTTAAAAGTTATTAGCTGCATCTTAGTTATGAGGTTCCACCTGATTGATGTAGAACTGTTGGACCCAAGGGGAGCCCACGTGCTGCTTTTCATGGTCATTATCCAACGGGAATGTGTTTAATGAGGAATACTGAAGAGTTTGGAGAGAGAGAGAGACACTTTCTGTTTTAGTGACTGCTGACCTGACCACGCTTCCTGCCACAGTGTGGTCCAGGCCCAGTGCCTCTTTGCCAGCTGGTTATGTCCCACCTCCTGACCACTCCTTTCCACAGGGTCCATAGTAGCAACAGTGAAGTTGGTAGGCAGGATACCACCAACAGAGCAAACCTGAGTAAGCCAGTAAATCTTTTTAAAGGAAAGAGATGCTCAGAACCCTATTGAATAAGGGAATTTAATATTGAATTAACTGTGTTGTCTGTGTTACAGTTATTAACAATCGACAGAATCTTTTTTAAAAAATATATATTTTATTGATTTTTTCACAGAGAGGAAAGGAAAGGAATAGAAAGCTAGAAACATCGATGAGAGAGAATCATTGATCAGCTGCCTCCTGACATCCCCCACTGGGGATGTGCCCACAACCAATGTACATGCCCTTGACCGGAATCGAACCTGGACCCTTTCAGTCTGCAGACCGACGCTCTACCACTGAGCCAAACCGGTTTTGGCGAGAGAATCTTTTTAAAGTTGAATTTGTATAGGTTTTATTTAATACCTCTTTTAGCCTCCAATATCTAAATGTAGAAACTCTGACCTTTATCACATCAGGATGCATTTAAGTATATTTAAAGTCATTATATTCTATTAGGGGTGGCATCATTGATTGCATAAGAGTCCATTTTGAATCAGAACATTCACTGCCAGCCCTTGATGACTGGGGCCAACCTTTCAGGTTCAGTAGAAAGAGCCACACTGTTTCCTGGACAACTAAAGTTCAAGATCATCTGGTCTCCAGGCAACCTTTTCCAGACTTACCTCAAATGCTTTCCCAAGCTTTTTCAGGAGCTTCCTTCCCTGCCTTTCTCTCACAGCTATGGGACCTCAGAAGGAGGAGAGCCCAAGATCCCTGGAATGATGTGAGGTTTGGAATTTTTGAAAGACAAAGTATATGGATTAGGCAGTAATGTCTTTATTGGAAAGTAACAACCAGGAAGGAGGACAGCTTCTGCTTACCCTTGTATCCAAAACACACTAACATCAGATTTTTAAAAAGCAGTTACCGAATATTCCCATACTCTTGACTCCTGTTAAGTCCTCCGGACGCTTGTCATGGTCTGACTCATTATTTCAGTGACTTGTGAGGGAAGTAACACGCTTTTCGTGTGTCCCCGCGTTTCGGAGCACAGGTGACCAGCATATGAGGTGCTGCGGCTGGTTAGACTGGGAGTTCTCTTTCTGATGTCATAGAGGTTACTATTGCCTTGATTTATTGAGGGCAGGCAGTGATAGAGGTTCTATGGCATATGTACCATGGGAATCGGGCTGTAGATTGTTTCATGCTAAACTTTGAGATATGTAGACATGCCCCGATTTTTCTGAGGGAATTTCAGAGATGTGAACCAGGCAACTTAGGTTTTAGAACAGAAAGAACCTTGAGTAACAATGTGCTGCCATGGTTATTGGGATGCAATTTTATATTTACTGGGGAGTGACATTTCATTTCACCCTTCTTCCCCTTCGCCAAATTCAACCCAGTTGTTGAACTCATGCTAAATATATTCTTTTTTCCTAAGGCAAACTAGTTCTTAGGTTATCTTTTTAGTTACCCATTTAGAAGAAAAAAAACCTCTGGCTAATAATGCTTCTCTTTGGTTTTCCCCTATAGCTCTTTAGTAGCTTCTATATTCCTTTATTTTCTTTTTCTCTCTTTTGTTTTACTTTTTCTATCACCGCATTAGATACATAAGCAGCTTTTGCAGCTAAATACAGCAGCTCCTCAAATGTTTTGTTAAATGTTTTGTTATAGCATTGAGGTGCTGTAGGAACTTAGCTCTTGTTTGTATCAGTTAGCCTATGGTAAGAATTGGTTTCATGATGTGTCATTTCGGTTCCTTGGGGGTGGCTCTTCCACAAAATACCATGGTCTGGGCGCGTCTATTTTGAAGAAGAGGCATTAGAAGAAGTTTAAGTTTAAAAAATTTGGCTCTCAAAAGAAATTTCAATCGTTGCACTGTTGATATTTGGCTCTGTTGACTAATGAGTTTGCCGACCACTGACTGAAGTGACTCATGCCCCCTCAATTTGACACATTCCTGCCTCTACTCTTGTCTTACACCTGAGTTGACTCAACACTGGGATCACTCTCTTCGCAAACACCTGAGTTTGCAGTTTATTGCGGTAAGGCTTCATTGAAAGCAGGAAAAGGAACTTGAACAAATAAGTTCTCAGGAAACAAAATTGCTTTCAGAGCTTGAGAAGCTCGGTTTAGAACCTAATCTGTCCTTTTTCCAAATTTCATTTTACAATTTCATTTGGCTTTTACCAAAGGAAGTAACATCTTGTCCTGCTTTAGGCTACTTTCTTTCTCTTCCCGGGAATAACGATGGTCTGCCTCAGAATGGGAGACTGAAAGACCGAAGCTTGGAACAGTGTGCACTTAATGATTTTTGAAGCCTGGAAAGCCCATTTCTATTTAATTTCCTTTTTCCACTGAATCTGACTAAGGGCCTGGAAGGAGGAAATCAGCTTGAAGAGTACTTTCAGTATAAAGTAATGTGTGAAAACAGGATTAGAAATGGAAACGCCTCTCAATATAAAAATTTCAGTTTGCCTCTGCAAATACCTTATCTTTCTTTTTGGTATTTTTTTTGGCCCTTTGCTGTTTTGGGGTTACTGTAGTTGATAAAAGGCTGCCAAACACTACAATAATTCTTGTTTTCTTGGCTCATGACGTATTTTTCTGCATTGAGATAGTTCTGTGGCCTAGTAAACTCTAAGTGCGTGCCTGGGGTTAGAACGGGATGAAAGCCCACGAAACTCGCTTACTGCTCAGCTGTGTCTCTGGCCTCAAGACGAGCGAGCCACCTTCTCAAGTCTTGATTTCTCAGTCCCAGCTTCACAAGTGGAAGTGGGCATTAGTCAGTATCTGGGGAGGTTCTGAATGAAAGACTTGAGTGTGTGAGGGGTTTATAAGCTCCAAGGTGATTAGTAGAGAACAGTAACTTTGTTCACTTCTGACCTCTTGGGAAACGGGCTGGTTCTTTCTAGGCCTGTTGGGCGTAGGAAGTTGAAGGTAAGTTCCCTCTTCCTGCTGTGGAGCCTGTAAGAAATAAGCTTGCGGGGTGGGGGGAGATCTTAGAAAGGCAAGTAAGTGTGGGAAGAGTCAAAGCACAGGGCTCTCTGCTGTGCCTTCATGTCGCCTTCCCTCCTCGCCAGGCACTGAGCGACCGCTTCAGCGGTGAGATCCCCGACGACCAGATGGCCCACAGCTCCTTCTTCCCGGACGAGTACTTCACCTGCTCCTCCCTGTGCCTCAGCTGCGGGTAAGTGGGGCCAGCTGTCTCCCCATCTTGGGAAAAGAGCCTCAGAGCGGTGCTTCTCAGACATCAGTGTGCATGCAGGTCATCCTGATGGACGGACGGGCTGGGGCCTGAGATGGTGATTTCCAAGTTCCCAGGTGCTCCTGGAGGTCAGGGACCACAGTTGGAGGTTGCAGGGATTCCTGGACACATGGTTATGAAGAATCTCCTGAAGATTTCAGCCTAGTTTAGATGTGAAGTTGACTGGCTTCTGGTTTGGGCAGTTTTTACTACAGAAAACTTTACGTTGCCTGTTGTCCGTGTTTCTCCTATCAGGGCTTTCAATCATAGTTATTTCATTTATTCAACTAATATTTGATAGAAATCCCAGTGTGTGCACAGCACTGTAGTCCATATCAATCCTAGTTGATACCTTTCACTGTGAGGGCAAATGCTTAGAGCACAATAGAATTATCCAGGGAGCTTGCAGAATTACCCAGGCCTGGGCCCCACCCTAATGGCTCGGGGGTGGGGCGTAGGCACTGGAATATTTATTTATTTATTTATTTATTATTATTTAAAAATATATATTTTAGCCGAAACCGGTTTGGCTCAGTGGATAGAGCGTCAGGCTGCGAACTATATTTTTTAAATGTATTTTATTGATTTTTTACAGAGAGGAAGAGAGAGGGATAGAGAGTTAGAAACATCAATGAGAGAGAAACATCAGTCAGCTGCCTCCTGCACACCCCCTCCTGGGGATGTGCCCGCAATCAAGGAACATGCCCCTGACCGGAATCGAACCTAGGACCCTTCAGTCCATAGGCCGACACTCTATCCACTGAGCCAAACCGGTTACGGCTAGGCACTGGAATATTTAAAATGCTCCTGAGATTTTTCTAATGTGTAGTCTGAGTTGAGGACATTGCATTAGAGCAGTGCTTCTCAAACATCGGTCTGTATACACACCACTTTGTGATTTTGTTAAAATGCTGAGTGTGGACAGCAGTTCTGGGTGAAAATCTGCATTTCTAACAAGCTCCGAGTGATGCCTCTGATGCTGGTCTGTGGACCACACTTTGTTTCAGGGCACAGAGCATTGATTCTCAGCTGAGCATGCATCAAAAACCCCGGAAGGACATGTTAAAACAGATCGGTGGGCCTTGGCCCCACAGTTTGATTTAATGGGTCTGATGTAGGGCCTGAGACCTTGCATTTCTGGTAAGTTTTCAGGTGATGCTGATGTTGCTGGTTGGGGACCACACTTTGAGCTGTTGGTGGCTGTTAAATCACAGTTGGGTGACTTGACTGAAGAAGCCCAGGGGTTTAAATGCCGTGTGTCACAGTCAGATCGAAGTCCCCACGTCGTATACTTACTCGCTGCCTTCCCACCCCTTCCCCACTGTATTGTCTTCGCTCACATCTGCCCGTTTACAGGAGGAGACCTCTCTGTTCTGAGCCTTTTCTGTTATAATAGCCCTTTTGCATTGGACCCAGTGGGCCACCGCCGGGTACTGAACCACTTGGCTCTGAATTTGTAAAAAGGATTTGGGTGTTGGATTAGACGGTCTGGGGTAGGGAGAACTAGGATTATCTTGGACAGAGGGATGTTCGTTGCCAGTGTGATTTATCTTCCTTTTTGCTTGCCCCATGAGCCCAGCACAGCTGGATCGGTGCTTCTCCATTCTAACTGAGCTTCCCAGGGTTTCCAGGACTTTGCTTCTCTGTAGGGACATTCCCAAGTCCTGACCTGTGTTGTCAGGGTGGCCGGGTGCGCTGTTCATTTGGAAGGTTTTCTTGTCCGGCTTAAGCCTCCTCTTAGTGCTTTGCCAAATGTTGGGGGATGGTTTTTGTTTGGCGTCTTGGCAGCCTGTCCTGGTTAAACTTATTTCATGCTGTTTGGGTTTTTTAATTTCCTGAGAGCCATTCCAGATCCATGTCTTGTCAAGGTGGTATCTCCTGGCGCCTCCATTCCTCCTGAGGGGCCAGATGCCATTTCTAAGAAGAGTTTCCTCATTTCACTTTTTCTCCTCATAACAAGGTACTAATTGCTCTACCTTCGTAGTGACGCTGATGGCGAGGATAAGGGACGCATGTGGGTCCTGAGACAAACTATCCTCTGTGCTCAGGATCCGGGGCCTAGTTAATAACCCATCTCTGGCTCAGGGTCAGATTCTTCTGCATAAGCAGCATCGGTTCCATTGGCCGCCTCATTGTCAGCTTTTGGGCTTCATTCAGGGCTGGATGTAAGAACAGCATGAATCATGGGAAAGAAGGAGTACCGCATGAAGCCAAGAGCCGCTGCAGCTACTCCCACCAGTATGACAACCGAGTTTACACCTGCAAGGTGAGTCCCGAGCTTCTCCCTGCCCCAGCAGCTGGCTGCTGGTCCCTTTCCTGTTGGAAAGATCAACTTGGGGCAGCTTTGCTGCACCCTCAAGTATTTGATGTTCATATGGAATCTCTCTGGAACTTCTTACCAGCTCTAACCAAAATAACTCATACACGTTTATTTATTGCTGGGGCCTCGTGGAACTTCTTTAAAGCTTATTTTCCCCATAGTCTCTTGAGCTTGTCGGCAGGGGTCACATTCACTGGCTATTTGTTATTCTTGCTCTTAAGGAACCGGGTTTTGATTGCTTCTGACGGGTGTATAATGTACAGATTAGTTTTGGGGCCTGGGGTGGGTATCCATTCAGTTCATGACCATTCAGGGCACTGGCTTCTTTAGAGAAATGAACTTCCTTCTGATGTGCTAAACTCGGGGTCTGTAGACCCTCAGACGGTATGGTTTGTGGGGAGTGGGTGCTGGACAGGGATGTGAAGAGGCCACGGGGACCGGTGTCCAGAGAAGAAGCTGGCAGAGTGCTCCATGTTTCAGGCCTGCTATGAGAGAGGCAAGGAGGTCAGCGTAGTGCCCAAGACATCTGCTTCCACCGACTCCCCCTGGATGGGTCTTGCAAAATATGCCTGGTCTGGGTGAGTTGAAACAACATAGCTAAGGGTTGTCTGGTGTGTTTGTCTCCCTAGAAACCTGGCAGGGTAATGGTGTCTGTTTGCATTCCTTGTAGGTATGTGATCGAATGCCCTAACTGCGGCGTGGTCTATCGTAGCCGGCAATACTGGTTTGGGAACCAAGATCCCGTGGACACAGTGGTGCGGACAGAGATTGTGCATGTGTGGCCTGGAGTAAGAGCGGCTTCATTTATTATTCTTTCTCTTGTATCGTTCAGCTATACATGTGTGTGGAAAAGTGGAACTTGTTTAGAAACAAGGTTAACCATGACTTTCAGTATTTTGGTGGTTTAGGAAGGCATGATCTAAAGAGCTTTTCTTGTTCTAGATCGTTACTTACTTTCATTTTTTTTTTGCATACATACTAGAAGCACAACTTGAAACAAAATACGTGAAAAATTGACTTATTGTTATATTGTCTTTGCAAATAAAATTTCATTTTTATTTATTGTAAAATATGTTTTTTATTTTTTTTATTTTTAGGGAGAGAGAGAGAGAAACAGCTATGAGAATAATTGATCTGCTGCCTCCTGCACCCCCCCCACTACTGACCAGGAATCGGACCTGCAGCTTCTTAGTGAATGGGTCAATATTCAATCACTGAGGCACACCGGATGGGCAAAACATCATTTTTTCATGTTTCCTTCAGTCATTTTCCATATGCATATGTTTATATAGATATAATTTACATGCCATTTATTTAAAAAAAAAAAAAATTTTTTTTTTACCACAATACCATTTCCACATTGCTTCCATTTTTCAGATTCTCATTTGTAGTCACTGTGTAACAGTATGTCTAGTGTTATAGTTTGATTCCCCATTCCCTTCACGCGTACTGTTTATGAGTTGTTGTTTTTTTTTTTTTAATCATCAAAGAAAATGCTGTAGTGACCATCTTTATGTAAGAAAGCCATTTAGTATTTTTTTGGGAATTTTCTTGACATATATTCTAAGAAATGGTATTACTATAGACTCTTACTATTTATTTATTTTATTTAAAAATATATTTTATTGATTTTAGAAAGAGGGGGAGAGAGAGAGAGATAGAAACATCAATGAATCATAGATCGGCTGCCTCCTGCATGCCCCACACTGGGGACCAAGCCATGCAGGCCGGGCGACCCTCACTATTTTTAATTTGACTTTTGAGTTCCAGATGTTAGAAAAATAAATCTGTTTATGAGGCACTGATATGTTGCTTTGATTCTGCATTAAGCCACAAATCATACTTGGAATTACTCATAAATCACAATACATCCAAAACTTTTTCCTTCGTGGAAAAGCAGTTTTCTCGAAGGGACTTACCTGGTGACGTTCCCCTTATTGGGTGATTTCTAAAGCCACCGGTTAGTCTCCGAGGCCTACCTGCAGACCCACCTCTGAGCTTGCCTGGTTCCTCCAGGTACCACATAACGACAATTTCCTATTGTTCCTCTTCTTTCCAGTCTCCCTGACAGGATGGTCCAGGCTATTCTGGTCCAAGGATTTAACATGGCTCCCACTAGTATATCTCACAAGGTGTTTTATGACTGTCTTTTGTTTGTGATCTGCCTTAGTTATTTCTTGCAAAAGCTATTACCGTCTCTATGGCAAGATCGTTTATAGTCCAAGAAAACAGTAACACTGCGGTGTACCTTCAGGCTGCGCTCCTCACCGTCCTTGGAATTAGGGAATGCGGGCTCCTCTCCTTCTGTTCATTCATTCACCCATTCGTTGCCTTGTTGAGTACCGTGTGCTCAGAATTGAGCTAGATATTTACAAGAATACAAAAGTGGAAAAGATAGGTTATTGTTCTCAGAGAGTTTATAGTAACTGCGTAAACAGAGATTGTTCTTACACGTGGAAACAGGATTCCTGGGGATGTACAGATACTAGGGGACGACCTGTCAGGAAGGGCTCCTGACCCAGCCTGGGATGGGGGTTTCCTGCAGGAGGCGTTGTCTCTATGTGAGTGTTTCCTGGAGTGTGTATCTTGTTTGTGGGCAAACTGAGTCCGGATTGAGCGACTGTGCACCACGTCTTCTGGCCGCCTTGAAGGGAATCATTCGGTTATGACTGGTTGGTGTGATATTGCCCAGAAGCCAGAGGGATTCCCGGTCTGTCCCCGCTTTTCTCTGCCGGGGAGTTTGTGGTTCTGAGCTGGAGGTGATGCGTGTGCAGCTCACCCAGGACCCTCGCCCTTTTCCTTTGAGTCCCTTCCCTCAGAGCGTGACGGGAGCCTGCATTTTCCTTCCAGACTGACGGATTTCTGAAGGACAACAACAATGCTGCCCAGCGCCTCTTGGACGGGATGAACTTCATGGCTCAGTCGGTGTCTGAGCTTAGCCTTGGGC
This sequence comes from Pipistrellus kuhlii, assembly GCF_014108245.1. Classification (NCBI taxonomy): domain Eukaryota; kingdom Metazoa; phylum Chordata; class Mammalia; order Chiroptera; family Vespertilionidae; genus Pipistrellus; species Pipistrellus kuhlii. The sequence continues at coordinate 13,214,136 of NW_023425404.1, forward strand.
CCACCAAGGCTGTCACGTCCTGGCTGACAGACCAGATAGCGCCAGCTTACTGGAGGCCCAACTCCCAGATCCTGGTATGGTGCGGCGTGCCGCTCCTGGCACCGCCTGCTTTGCTTGTGTTGCTTCACCCTGTCCCAAGCTTGCTCCGTGGGGGAGGCGTGGGATTTCTCTCCCCGTCAGGTTAGCGCCTGGAGCATTGGAAAGGGGGACACATTGAGGCAGGCAGTGCCCTCTCCGCCCATGGATTTCCCTTCGTGTTATTCTGCAAGTGTTTTCTTTGTGGTCAATTTTGATTTCCTTCCCTGCAAGGGCTAATCATTATTGATCAGATGCCTAAGACCATAGGTACAGAATCTGAAGGCCAGGAGCCTTTAGAGATCTGTAAGCGCCATCCTCAACTTGATCCATAAATCCTGACGGCATCCACAGCAAAGGAGCACCCAGCTGTGGCCCAAATCCTCGACAGGGAGCTTGCTCCTCATCAACTTCCCAGAAGCCGTTAAAAAAAAGCCTCATTTCTCCTCTGGCTAAATTAATTAGCCTTCTGAGAACCCCGTGACTCAGCCGCATGATTGGAGAACCTTTCCAGGCACTTGGAGGAAAATGATAGTCATGGCTGCCTCAGTGGCTGGAGGCTTTGGGGCCCCTCCCTCAGGACTGGCGGGGTCCTGCCGTTTCAGGGTGGTCCTGGGCCCTCCCCCCGGGTATCGGTGGCTTTCTCAGCCGAGCAGACGTGAGTGACACCTGCCTCTGTCTGTTCTGGGCTTGGAACAGAGCTGCAGCAAGTGTGCGACGTCCTTCAAGGAGAACGACACCAAGCATCACTGCCGGGCCTGTGGGGAGGGCTTCTGTGACGGCTGCTCCTCCAAGACCCGGCCGGTGCCCGAGCGGGGCTGGGGCCCCGTGCCCGTGCGGGTGTGTGACAACTGCTACGAAGCCAGGAGCGTCCAGTTAGGTAATGGGGGCTGCGAGCTGCAGGGAGGAGGGCGGGACCTCTCCGTGGCGCTGGGTGCTGGGGACTGCCCAGCCTGCTCCTCACTGCATCTGCCGACAGCAGTTGCTCCCTTGGCTTTGGTCAGTCTGAGTGCTGGGAGCGATTTCTTGGTGGTGGTGGGAGTTGTTAATCCTATCCTGTGTTTACCAGAAATGGCTTAGACCGAGTCTTCTCCTTGGAGAAGGTTCTAGGTCGTGCTCCTGGAAGCTTTCTGCTTTACTTTAAAGAAAGGTTTTAAGGTAGCTCTAGAGGGCTGAGGTAAAGGACTAACAGATGCCACGGGTTTCAGGGTCTGGGCTGACCTGACCCGTAGCCGCGCCCCTGGGGGTCGCTGCAGGGCAGCACAGTGGTACCCGGAGAAGAGCCCAGAAGCGCTCTGCTGCTGCCCTGCGAGTTTTCCTTTGGGAAGTGACTAAGAGCTGATGGCTTTTCCTTTGTCATTGTCTGCAGATGTCACCGAGGCACAGGTGGATGACGAAGGCGGGACACTAATTGCTCGGAAGGTGGGCGAGGCTGTGCAGAACACTCTGGGAGCCGTGGTGACAGCCATTGACATACCACTAGGTGGGCCTGGCAGTGCTGCTCCGGGTGTCATGTGTGTGGGAGGAAAGGTTCCAGAGGGCCCTGGGCTGTTGTTTTGTCAAAGGCTGGCAGACCCAGGCTGGGCTGGGCAGCAGGAAGTTGACTGAAAATTGGTGAACATTTGCTTGCTTCTGTGGAAGACCTCAGTGGTTTCGTGTTTCCCTCCAGAGGCCATTCTCTTAGACCACTGATTGCTGCATAACAAACTATCTGAACACGTAAAGGCTTCAAACAACCACCCTTTTACCATGTCTCACACCTTTAAGTCAGGAAGGGTAATTCTTCTGCTTCAAGTGGCATTGCCTGGTACTCCAGAGTGGCAGCTGGACTGCCTCGAGGGTCCAGGCCAGCCTAACTCACGTGCTGGGCCTGGGCTGGATGCCTGGGAGTAGACCCTCCCTCTCCATAAAGTCTCCAGGCCTCTCCGTGTGGATTCTTCATTGGTAGCTGGACTTCTGTACATGGTGGCTCAGGCTCCAAGAGCTAATATCCCAAGAGACAAGTAGAAGCTGCCAGTCTCTCTCAAGGCCTGAGCTTGGAAACTCGTACAGTCTTCTGTTGGCACAGAGCCTGCCTAGACTCAAGGAGGGGGCACGAGTGTCAGAGAATCTGCCACACAAGCCAGGCTGTTACTCATTTAGGATTTAAGATGGCTCTTCCCTTTGGCCTGGTGGAATGGGGTGAAGACCGGGCACTGTAACCGTGATGGGAAGAGGGAGAGGAAGGAAGTGTGTGGGGGCTTAGGCAGGGTTGGCTGGGCTGGGGTACTGCAGCCCTTTGTAGGGCAGAGTCCAAGGTCTCCTGGATGGTAATGAAAATTACCTGTAACAGATGTAATCACCGTGGCTCACAGAACGAGCAGACAGTGAGCTTTGACTCCAAGGTGTAGGAATAGATGGATTTGCCCAGGCTTGAAGTTGAGGTTGCATCTGCTGTCACGGTAACTGGGAGAGGCAGGCTGCCCTTGGTGCCCAGAGCCTGCCAACTGCGCTCACCAAGCGCTCCCTCGCTGTCGGGTCCCACGCCCGTGTGTGAGACATGTTACTTCTTGAAATCCCCATAACAGCTCTCGAAGGTGGGTTGTTAAAGACGAGGAAGCTAAGGCCCCGAGAAGTAGCCTCTTGCAATCTTGCAGCTGCTAAGTAACTGGTGCTCGGTGGAACTAGCATTTGAGTGAAGATACGTCCTGACCCCGACTTCTTGTTGTTGATCCAGCGGCTCTTAATGCAGCTGCACCTTAGGAACACCGGGAGGGCTCATTGACACACACACATTCCAGTTCCTGGGCCCCAGCCCTGAGGACGGTGGCCGGGTGGAAAGGGCGAAGGCCAGGCACAGTGGCTTTGTACCTGTTGAGAAGGTCCCGAGGTGATTCTGTGTGCAGTTGCCTTGGGAGCCACTGGAGGGTCTGAGGACGCCTTGGTGCACCGTGGGACGGGGGTGGTGGGTTCCGCGTGTCCCGCCCAACATGGCTCCTTCCTTGCCGCAGGTCTGGTAAAGGACGCGGCCCGGCCGGCCTACTGGGTGCCCGACCACGAGATCCTGCACTGCCACAGCTGCCGGAAGGAGTTCAGCATCAAGCTCTCCAAGCACCACTGCCGGGCCTGCGGCCAGGGCTTCTGCGACGAGTGCTCCCATGACCGCCGGGCTGTCCCATCTCGAGGCTGGGACCATCCTGTCCGAGTCTGCTTTAACTGCAATAAAAAGCCCGGTGACCTTTAACCCCAGCTCCCTCTCCCCATCCTTCACAATTCCTTAGGTTCTCAGGGTTAGAAACAGAAGTCTCATCGAGGTAGGCCCTCCTCCTGGTCACCTGTTGTGGTGTGTGTCCTCTCTGCTCCTCCTGGGGCCGCTTTCCCACGGTGTGGGGCAGGGCAGATGGCAAGCTGGGGTGAGCCTGGCGGCAGGCCCGAAGGCAGAGACCCCTCAGGGCAGCGGGCCGAGCAGCTTGTAGGAGCATTTATATCAGTTACAAGTAATAAACACATCCCCGCATAGACATAGGAAAGGCATACGGAGTCTCTCCAGGCTGCTGGTCGCAGGCTGGACACCGTCTGTCCGCAGCACGGGGCTAAGGTGGCGTGGCAGCAGGTCTTCCCATAAAACCGAGCCGGGTACAAAGCCACTGTGCTGCTGGCCACCGTTTCTCTTCCCAAGCCTTCGAAGCCTGTCCTCCCCTGGCTGCTCCCCTTTATGCCTCTTGGTTGCCTGGGGAAGTGAGCTTCCCCGGTGCTTGCTGGGAATAGCCCAGAAGGGATCTGTCCCCCGGAGCCCTCCGGAGCTGCATCCGGGGCCGTGGCCTGGGCCTGGGCCTGGGCCTGGGCCTGTTTCAGAGACCACTCAGCTTAGCGTGGGTGGAGGGTGAGGGGTAGAGTCCTCAGCCCTGAGAAGTCAGAGTGCAGGTGATGTGACACCCTCGTACCTGGGGAGAGCTTGGAAGGAGGTGGGTCTCCCCAACAGTGTTTCCTGCTTGTTGCGGCTTCTGTCTGTGCATCCACTCGGCTTCCCAAGGCCATACATACCCTGCTCCGAAATAGAGCACCCACGCCCCAGCCCCTCTGACCTTCTCAAGCCACCATCCGCTTCTGAGTGTTGCACTAGGATTTTTCTTGCTTATTTTGAAGTGTCTTAATTCTTCATTCCCAGACATATGACCCCTCTAGCTATCGGAGGGGTGATCATGAGCAATCTTCCAGGGAAACAGAGCACAGAATGGACTGTTAGTTATTTTCTGTGTTTTTTGTTGTTGTTTTGTTTTGTTTTGGAGTATATATACATATTTCAACAGATCATGAAGAAACAAATTCTCTCTGGTCCTTGCAAGAGAAGTCAAATGAACTTTTGTTTCTCATTAAGAGCTGGGACATCCATCTCTGGCATGACTGGAAAGACTGTTGTGCTGAATCCTGTCATCGTGGTGGATTTTATCTTCAGTGGCCAAAAACGAAGATAGAGAAAGTGACGTAGTTGTTGGCGGAACTGGTGGGTGGGTGGAGCTCCAGGGGGTACGTGGCAGTCACTCTGGTGCATCGGTGTGACGTGAGCCCTGGAACGCGTTGCGTTGGTCCGCAGACCTGCCCCCTTGCTCCCGTGGCCGCGACAGGCCCCCCTCTAGTACTGTGTATCAACTTCGCTGTTATAAAGGACTCTTCCTGCTGAACGCGGGCTGCGGCTCCTTCCTTTCCCGCCACCCTCTTTCTGGCTGATAGAAGAGTAGCTGGTGGCTTTCCAAGCAGAAGCCAAGCGGAGAGGTGTATTTCTAGGGTGGTCATATTTTATTATAAATGCCTCAGGTTATTACTCTAACAAGAACTTAAAAAGCATAGCCAAAAACCACAAAACCATTATGTGGGTTTTAATCTCGTGACAATGGGCTGTTTTCCCCAGCTTTGCATAGATAGCATGCCCCAGCCCAGTTGGCTAACTTGGTGGGTATTCCTTAAGTGTGTTCAAACTGATGGTCCGAGAATTTCTAGTGGAAGGAACTCTTTCTAGGGCTCCACACTTGCTCACTGACCGTGCTGTTCTCTTGTGCTTGGGCTGTTCAGCAGAACCTTCCAAGGAGGGCGAGCCCAGGTTGGGAGGTCAGAGCTCTCCCGGCCTGGTCCCGGGCAGGGCAGTGTGGTGGGTGCTGTGTGGTGCCGTGGTAGCTGCTTAACTTGTGTTCTGATGGTTTCACTCTGGTGGCTGTGGGCTCACATTCCCTGGGGAATCCGCCCTCACAGAGGAGGCAAGTGTTACTAGTGACCTATGGAAACACGGGGAAATTTTTGTCATTCCCCTGCCCTGTCTTGTCTGTCCAACTCCTGTCTGTCCCCACTGTTGCTTCATTCTGGTGGCTATTGACACTTTGGTCTTTGTCCCTTCCCTTCCCCTTTGCCCCATCTTCTTTTCCCTGGTCTTTCTTATTTCTGCTCTGGGTTCCTTTTGTTCTTTTTTCTTTACTTGGGTAGGTGGGACTGGGGGTGGGGGGGTGGGGGGGGGAAGAGAGATGTATAAGGTGGCCCTGTTGACCTGCTGTTTGTCTTATGGCCATGTGGGGGCACCCCTGAGCACGGGAGTCTAGCCACAGGAATGACGCAGAACAAAATTCTGAACTTCCTTCCCTAGACCATCAGAGGAAAGGAGAGGAACCAAGTGTCAAATTAACAAAAGGTTCTTTCTTCTTGCTCCACATATCCAGGCCTATCCTCAACTAAATATCAGGTGAAAGCCACCTAAATACAGAATTAAAACAAAGGCTTAACCCCCCGCCTCCATTGAGTTATATTGTACATACACATTTCAGCTTGATTATTTTTCTGAAACTGAACGTACTAGTATATTCATCAGCACCTGGATGAAGAAACAACATAACTTTACCCCAGGAACTCCTGGTCCCTCCTCACACCAGGAGTATCCAATATCCCAACATAGAAGCACAGATTAGTTCTGCCCCACCCCCCCTTTTAGGGAGGTGCTACATAAAGTGGTTTTTTAGAATTTTTGGTGAGTTTGAGCCACATTATCAACAGTTGCCAGGAAGCAAAACTGAACGGATTAAGATAATGCTCCGCATAAAGTTGTTTTAAAAAAATCTTGATTTTAGCTGAAACCGGTTTGGCTCAGTGGATATAGAGCATAGGCCTGCAGACTGAAAGGTCCCGGGTTCGATTCCGGTCAAGGGCATGTACCTTGGTTGCGGGCACATCCCCAGTAGGGGGTGTGCAAGAGGCAGCTGATCGATGATGCTCTCTCATTGATGTTCCTAACTCTCTATCCCTCTCTTTTCCTCTCTGTGAAAAATCAATAAAATATATATTTTAAAAAAAGATTAAAAAATAAATAAAATTAAAAAAATTAAAAAAAATAAAAATTAAAAAAAATCTTGATTTTAGAGAGGATGGGCGACATTGATTTGTTGTTCCACTTATTTATGGGTTCATTTAAAAAAATATTTTTATGGATTTCAGAGAGGAAGAGGGTGATAGAAACATCAATGATGGGGATTGAGCCTGCAGCCAGGGCATGTGCCCTGACTGGTAATCAAACTGTGATCTCCTAGTTCATAGGTCAATGCTCAACCACTGAGCCACATCAGCGAAGCCTAATAGTTGGGCTTTTCAGAGGAAAAGGAATGGAGGATAGTTTGAGGAGAGAGCAGGTGAGGGAGGGACTTGAAGCATCTGTGTCCTGAGAGCACCAGGTGGGAGGTGGAGATGGGGCAACAGGATGAGGCATATGTGATCAAATCTCAAAAGAAAACACATTTTATTCCGAGGCACAAGAAGCCGTTGAAGGGAGGAGTCTTAGCCAGGCATTGGGAGGCCTGGAGAGGCAGACTTAAAAGGAGTGGGCCTAGATGCTTTTTACAACTAATGGGGAATTGGAAGAAGAAACTGAGTTTAACCTGCAATTATTTTCAGAGATTGTCCTGTGAAAGATTTAGACCAGACAGATGTAGGGCTGACAGGTAAGGAGGACTAACTTGGTCTTAAAGGATGCCTCCCGGGACACTGATTCTGAGTACCCTCCAGAGCCTGTGGGGCCAGCTGAATCCAGGGTGGCTACCAGCAAGATGGTGTGTAAGGCGGGTGCTTATCTGTGGGCATTTTTGATAGCCAGAATGTGCCAGTGTTCTCATTTCTTTTTAGAAGGCTAGAAGCAAGCAAACACCAGGCCACTTGACAAAGGGCTTATCGTAGCTCAGGGCTGCTGCCACCGCTGCCTGCCTGCTCATTCTCTACGTGGCAAACAGGGCAAAATGCCCCAATTAACGTGCAAGTGAAAAATGCTTCGAGACTGTGCAACATAACTAATCTTTGGGATACTGCATTAATAAGCAAACAGATCAACAGCTCAATCAACTTCTCAGCTAAGTTTAACTGCTTTTCATAAAACATAGACTAAATGTTAGGAGCGATGACTGCTAACTAGAGATCAAGAATAAATCGCCAAATTTAAATTAGAAGTTTTGAAAGCTCCCCACTTAAAGAAAATAAAGCCTAAGGAAAATCTAAAATGGTTCTTCAACAAATGTGTTTACTTAAGAACTTGGGCTATGTTGATAAGAGAAGTTAAGTTATACGGTGATAGGCCACGCTTGTCAAAATTCACCTGGTATTCTCTTTAGTCATAATGTCTCCACCATGTAGGGAGGGAGTCAAGTTGAACTGAGTGCCAACCATGGGCTTTTGGTGGCTCCACTGACGCATACAGAACTCCATGGGCAGTGTGGGAAGCTCTGCAGTGGACGTGCAGTAACCAGTGATTCTAAATTGCAGATCCTTTAATGAACAAACTCGTGCCTTGTGGTAACTTAGACTTCGTGAGGACAAGAGTATGTGTGGATGTTAAGGTCATGGCTCAGCATTTATAATGCTTGTTTGTGCTCTTGGGCAAGGGCATGTCACCAATATTAATCGAAGACTGCAGTAAGTGGCCACCTGGACCCTTCAATCATATAGCTATTTCTTGGGACCCATGTACAGGCCAGTATGCCAGGGTTGCTGATATAGGGACAAATTGAAATGATTAAACACAGAATTAGCAAGCTTCTTACCCACTGGTGCCAGAAAATTTCATTTACCTGGTGATTAAGTATCATGAAATGTTAGCATCCCATGTTTATACTTGCACTGAGTCACTTCCTGATTTCTCCATACCACCAGTTATAATGGCAAATATTGTCAGTGATGGGAGGAGCATGAAAAATAGAGAACATAATCTCAGGTCTTTCAGTTCCAAGTCCAGCTCTCCACTAACAAGGTCTGTGATCTGAGGCAAGTCACTCAACATTTGTGTGGGTTTCTCTATATCTACTAGATGCCTGGTGCACAAATTTGTGCATGAGTGGGGTTCCTTGGCCTGGCTGGCAATCGGGGCCATCTCACCCAGTTTCCATCAGGGCTGGCTGGCCTGGGGGAGGTTGGCTGTGGGAGTGCACTGACCACCAGGGGGCAGCTCCTGTGTTGAGTATCTGCCCCCTGGTGGTCAGTGTCCATCATAGTAACAGGTTGTAACTGTTACTATGGTCACTTAGGCATATATATATATATATAGACAGATAGACTAGAGGCCTGATTCATGAAATTTGTGCAGGAGTAGGCCTGCCTTCCCCCAGCTGCCAGCACCAGCTTCCCTCTGGGACCTGGACTTCCCTCGCAGCCCCAGCTTTGCTTGAAAGGACATCCGGCCTAATTAGCATATTATGCTTTTATTATTATAGATTAATGATACTAGTAATTTTTATATTACTAATACTGTTCTACCTCTTTATGGATTATTAGAATCAAACCAGTTAAGATGGTAAAGTTCTTTATAAAATATGAGGCGCTAAAACTACTATAACATGTAGCTCATTTAGCAGATGACCAATCATTCTCATCTGTTTTGATTTGGTTCTCCGTACACTAGGTTGAATTAGTTTGAGTTCTGGCAAGAAGCAGATGTAACACTCGCAGGGGTAACTAAAGAGAGTTTAATTGGTGAAGCATCCTGGGCTAGCAACAGGGAGGTGCAATACCAGCTGTAGGTCTGAAGGGACAAAAGGAGAGAAGTTCCTGGACCCCAGAGAGCTGAACACAGCCACAGCCGAGCAGGAGGGGAGCCAGGGACAACAATCCATCTTTCTCTCCTGCCCTTTGCTTTCCTACTGCGAGGTCCTCCTGGTTAAACCCACGGTGGCTAGGGAGCCAAGAGGTCAGCTTGGGAACACACACAGCAGGTGAAAAGGCACACGGGTGGATCTGTGGGCAAACGAAAGCTCCCCAGCAAAGCCATTAGGGCTGATCCCAATCTCTACCCTTTTCCTCACCCGAGATTTAAGTAGATGTTCATGCAGCTGGTTGGTTCCTACAGTAGCCAAGCATCATGATCTTCTATATAAATCATTAATATCAACGCACCATGCCAAGGTTCTTTCTGGTTTATTTGGTAGAAAGACATGCTCTTCAACATTTGGTATAAACATCTCACAAACTTCTTCTTAGACTGTAAAAAAGCCAGAGCCTATTTTCTTTGAAATGGGGCCCTTGAATCTGACATTCATGTCGCCATGAGAGAAACGGGAGCTGCTGTGTCTCACACAGGAGGACGCCTCAACAAAAGGCCTGCGAAGACTGCTTAAATCCTCCGGCATCTAAAGCCATCCATCTTTCTGTCCAATGCCTGTGAATTATTAAGAAAAGGAGAGTCTAACATTTGTTCCTGATACTGAGTGTGAGAAGGGCACACTCTGGCCTCAAATCTTTCTGTAGAAACTTGAGAAAAAGGACTTCTCTCGCCCCCTTCTCTCCAGCTGGTGTTACCAAGTACAGATGCATGTCTTTTTGGGATCCAGGCTCTGACTACCCTAACCGTCTCATTAGGCTTCTGGAAAGGGCTTTTGGTATTGATAATCTTCAGCCCTTAGAAAAAGTAATGTTTGTTTTATAAAAGGGGAAAGGGACTATTTTAAGGAATTCAACAAAAGGAAATAGGTACCTTTTATGAAAAGGACTTTCAAGCTCTCTGAGCCCACAGCTTAACTGACATAACATTACTAAAGTGTCTCCACATAAAACATAGCACCTTCACGTCCCCAGCAGCTGGATGGATGGGATCTGTGCACAGAGCATCCATTTAAAATGCCTTCACTGGAAACAGCAATTATGGCAGAGGCATGGCTAGTCTCACTCCGTTCAGTGGAATCCACATCCCTGCAGGCTGCTCTGCAGAACTAGCTGTAGGGGAAGTAGTAGAGGTCCTGCTGGACGGCCATGAGCAGCCCCGGGGCGCCCCGCACGCCCCCAAACCGAGAGGAGAAGGCCACGCTGGGAATGTTGGTCCTGGAGGTGGGATGTGGGGAGGGTATGGTTCTGAGCAGGTGGGCATCGCGGAGGCTCCAGATCCTCGTGTAGCAGTCCTGGCCCACTAGGAGAGGGGAGACAGACACGGGGCAGGTTAGTGAGAGCAGAGAACTCGTGTGCGCGGCTGCTCATGACTCCCTGGCAGCCAGAACACAAACCCTCAAATGGAGAGTTTCTACCGATAATATGTAGTTTCTGAAAAAGTGATGGGTCACCCTGGAGCCCTAGAAACATAACTAGTTGCATGTATTCAAGTGACAAGGTGCCTGACTGGCTGTGACACCCTGCAGGGCTCGCTGGGTATCTGGCTAATGGGTGGGCACTGTGCTTCTCTTGGTGTCAATGGCTGTTCAAGAGGGAGCCCGGCCCACCTGGTCTTGATGACATGCAACCGATTTCCCGTTTCTAAAACAGGAAGAACTAACGCCTTCACTACACCTGGGGACAAACTAGGGGCCATGCTCCCCAGAGCTTTCTGGCTTAGTTTTTCAGACCACACGGTCTTCAGGGCTCAGTGATGAGGAACGCGGCCCCCAGCACCATTGGCTCCGGTGGCCCAGACACATGGTGTACGGACTGGAGAGCTCCAGAGGAAGAGGGCAGCCAGCCAGCTGCTCCTGGGCTGCGGGGAGATTCAGGTAGCGCAGTTCACATATCACTGCAACTTGTCCACTACCCACATCTGCCTGTCAACAAGGTGTCTCTCTTCTCTATATTATCCAGAACACTGAACTCTTGTGGGCTGAAAACCCACAGAAAATAAGACTTTAAAAGGAAGTTTCCCTGACTGGTTTGGCTCAGTGGATAGAGCATCTGCCTGCGGACTCAAGGGTCCCAGGTTTGATTTCAGTCAGGGGCATGTACCTTGGTTTCGGGCACATCCCCAGTGGGGGAAGAGGGGGTGTGCAGGAGGCAGCTGGTCGATGGTTTTAACCCTCTATCCATCTCCCTTCCTCTCTGTAAAAAAACAATAAAATGCAAGCTAACTGCTGGTGATGGTGACATTAGTAAAGAGTAAGAAAGTTCTAATAAAGTGATGCTTCTTAGCCACAAAAAGGTTTCAGGGAAAAGTACTTTCTGTAGGAATAGTAGCAAACTTGAGGATCTAAGACTGAGAATATATCCCTTAATGTCAAGAGCCTACTATTTCATTTGTCAAACCACCAAACTCCCAGCTACCAGAATATTCTATCGTCCACAAACAGTATAATCTTGTAACTGCTTTCGATGGGGCTTGGTGGCTAAGCAGCTCTGCTTCCTGTTCTACATGGATCCCAAGGGATGGAGTTAAAGGGACCAGGCATCAGTTTCCTTGCAATGGCCTTAATTTCTTTCTCAGCATCCTCTTCTGGAAACAAACACAAGTTCAAAGAAGAGGGAGCCCCAGGTTTTCGGTGGGAAAGTTGCATAATGCGATAAGGTCACACCGAATGCTGACCTGGGGAACAGTTGTCAACCCTACATCCAAGTCTCCCAAACTGCTGTTACTGCACCCAGCTTGCCCGTTGCTGAGAGGATGTTTGTCCACTGATGTGGAAACGAAGGGCTGTCCCAGCTAGTCTCCCCAATCCCAACAGTCCACAACCCTATACTACTATGTTCAGTGTCAGAGTAATGTCTCCCTCAGCTGCTTCAGACACTGGGGGCCCAGGACAGAACTTGGTGAATGAACAGCTGCCCCGCCCCATACCGGCCACCAGGATTCCTTCTTCTTCGTGCACATGCAGGGGCAGGCGGGCGTACTCGTTCACGTGGCCCTCGTACTGCGTCACACACTTCGTGGTCCGCAGGTCCCACAGCTTGATCTAAGGGAAGAAGCACAAGGGACCGCTAAGGAGGGGCAGCAGGTACACTGGTGAACCCCAGGAATGAGGGAGGGCAGGGGCTCTCCAAACACCTCTTCCGGTTAGAGAAATTTAAGCCTCAAAATCCTGAGGCCGAGGCTCCATCAAAAGCACCAGAACCAGTCTGACGTGTCTAGACCAGACTGGGCTCTAGCAAAGCAGCTGCCTGCAGTCTACTCTACCTTTCCAGCCATGTCGGATGCCACCAGGCACTGCTCTTCTTGCAGGATTTTCATAGAGGTCACCGATTTGTCGTGGAACAGGCTAATGGCCTTCGAGTTGTTGCTTTGATTTCGACATCGAATATCAATGGCAAAGATCTCCCCAGAGCGACAGCCGTTGAACAACAAAGGAGTCTGTGGAAAGAGGGATGGCGTGGTACCTCCTGCTAAGGCTGGGCGGGGTGCGCCCTCCAGAACACAGCCCTCCGTCCCCTCCCCTACCCCAGCTCTGGCATCAGAGGTGTGGGTATGGTTGGTCAGAGTCTGAGCCTCAGCGGAGTTGGGAGGGTCCCTTAGGAAAGCAGAGAACTGGGCCCCATGTGTCCCGCGAAGGCCGTTCCCACTGTTAAGACTTCACTTGGGCGGCGCCCTATCTCCACCAAGATCGTGTGAAGAAACCGGAATTAATGAACTCTGTTCTTACTGCTGGAAGCAGATTGGCATACTACCGCCTCCACATTTCTAAAGAGAGACAGCATTTTCTGTGGAACAAAATTTTGAAATGCAGTAAGACTAGAATTTTTATTTTTAAATTTATAAAATGTGTAACTTGAAAACTGTGTATGAAACCATTAAGGGCTATAAACTGGGAATTTATACACTAAAAAAACCTGCTTGCCACACCAGGCTGGTGTGGCTAAGTGGTTGATTATTGACCCATGAAACAAGAAGTTTCCAGTTCAATTCCCAGTCAGGGCACCTGCCCATTAGACGTGGGAGGGCGTGCAGGAGACAGCCTACTGATGTTTCTTTCTCACCAATGTTTACATCTCTATTCCTCTCCCTTCCTCTTTGAAAAAAAAAAAAATTAATAAAACATTAAAAACAAAAAACTGCTTGTCCTATTGGCTAATCCAAGTGCTACTTAAGAACTGCTAACAGTTCATTTAACCCAGGAAGTTGTTTGCCGAAACTGGTTTGGCTCAGTGGATAGAGTGTCGGTCTGCGGACTGAAAGGTCCCAGGTTCGATTCCGGTCAAGGGCATGTACATTGGTTGCAGGCACATCCCCAATAGGGGGTGTGCAGGAGGCAGCTGGTCGATGTTTCTCTCTCATCGATGATTCTAGCTCTCTATCCCTCTCCTTTCCTCTCTGTAAAAAAATCAATAAAATATATTTAAAAAAATAAAAATAAAATAAACACGAAGTTGTTTAAAGCCAGTTTAACCAGGTCTTTCTAGATCAGTCAGCTTTCACTCAGTGCAGACACATTTAAGAAACCCTTAATCCTTCTGATGCCGTTTTCCCCTGTAAAGGGGGAATGAGGACTGTCGGTTACATGGAAATCCAATTTCAACCCAGCAAAATTTCCACTCTTGGGAAACTGTATTGGGCCCTTCCCAGTCCCACCAACCATGACAGCAAACTGCTGGGCCAAGACATCACTGCTCGTCCCAAACGACAGCCGGTGTCCCGTCACCACGTTGGTCACCAGCACCCACCGAGACAAGCCTGACGGAGACAGAGATGAGGCGGAGAGACAGGTGTCACTTGTAATCTGGGATTTAAGGTCTGAAACATCCTTTACTCTGGGAGCATGGGTGGCAGCCGGCTCACCTGTGCTGAAGCAGTTATTTGCCTGGATGTTTGAGGACCATGCACAGGACCAGGCCCCAGGGATCCGGAAACTGCACAGCATGCCAGGCCGGTCTCCTGCTGAGAGAAGCAGGGAGTGTACAGATGGTGGCCCTGGAGGGACAGACCTCCCCTTCACGCTGCCATGCCAGGAACCACCTGATTTGGGAAACCTCCAGGAACAGCTGCTCAGGGGCGTGCAGGAGGCAGCCGAGCAATGATTCTCTCTTATCATTGATGTTTCTCTCTCCCTCTCTGAAATTAATAAAAATATATTTTTAAAAAATCAACAATAAAAAACTGTGGTTAGAAGTCAGGATAGTGGTTCCCTTTAGGGAAGTGGTAATTGGGAGGGTACTGGAAATTCTGTTTCTTAACCTGGGTGGTGGCTATATTTACCTTGTGAAAACTCATTAAACTGTATACTTAAGATTTGTGCCCATTATGTATGTTTTATCAATAAAAGAGTTTTGCCAGGACCGGTTTGGCTCAATGGATAGAGCGTCCGCCTGCGGACTGAAAGGTCCCAGGTTCGATTCCGGTCAAGGGCATGTACCTTGGTTGCGGGCATATCCCCAGTAGGGGGTGTGCAAGAGGCAGCTGATCGATGACTCTCTCTCATCGATGTTTCTAACTCTCTATCTCTCTCCCTTCCTCTCTGTACAAAAATCAATAAAATATATTTAAAAAAAATATATAAAAGAGTTTATTTAAAACATGTTTTATTTGCTGAAACTGGTTTGGCTTAGTGGACAGAGCATCGGCCTGCGGACTGAAGGGTCCCAGGTTTGATTCCGGTCAAGGGCATGTACCTTGGTTGCGGGCACATCCCCAGTGGGGGGTGTGCAAGAGGCAGCTGATCGATGATTCTCTCCCATCAATGTTTCTAACTATCCCTCTCTCTTCCTCTCTAAAAAATCAATAAAATATATATTTAAAAAAAACACACAAAAAACAGCAACAACAAAAAAACATGTTTTGCTTGACATGCACATCTAATATGATCCGAGATTGAAGCCCTCTTATCTTGAGACACTACATTGCCTCTCCGATAGCTTAGTCTCTTTTACCACTTCTCCCGGACGTCAGAAAGATTTATATATTCATCCTCACAATAGCCACTTTGAACCAGGGGCCCCCGAGAACCCAGGATGAGGTTTTGTGGGATTGACCCCATAACCCGGGGGGCATGTGCCCTCACCAGGATTCAAACCGTGACTGACCCTCAACCTGACCCACACGGATCAGGCCACAGGTTAGTTTTAAAGGCAAATTCTGAACTTCTCTTGGCTGTTTCTTCATCTATAAATGGTGCTAATACCTGCTCCATACATTAGCTGTTAACGAAATGCCAGGCACTGGGCTAAGTGTATGTGACTTCATGTACGACTCCATGTAACCTCTTCACTCTACAGAGTTTAAAGCAATCTGTTCAAGTTGGGATTCGTGCTAGCCTGCCTGAAGCCTGTACTCTTAGAGGCCTGACCCTTGTCTAATTGATCCTAATTCTCTGAAAGATTAGAAACTTAATTTTCAGAATGCTGCCAGGAAGAAGTCCAGAATTCTGAACTGCCTTCATCCAGAGAATGTAAATATCCCTGATAACACCAGCGGGTCACACCTTTGTGAATGATCTGTACCAGGAGCTCAAATAAATGTTTTGATTTCTTGAATTGATTACACATACTTTTAACTGTTTGGGCTCCTAAAATGACCCAAAAGAAGGAGATATGTAAAGATGTCAATGCATCCCTGGTAGGTGTGGCTCAAACAGCTGGACATTGTCCAATGTAAGTTGGAGGCCTGGTCAGGGCACTTGCCTGGTTTTGCTGGCTCAACCTCCAGTAGGGTACCTGTAGGAGGCAACCAATCAATGATTCTCTTTCATCCCTGATGTTTCTACTTCTATCTGAAAATCTTTTTTAAAAAGGAAGATGCAGCCAAAACCGGTTTGGCTCAGTGGTAGAGCGTCGGTCTGCAGACTGAAAGGTCCTGGGTTCGATTCGGTCAAGGGCATGTACATTGGTTGTGGGCACATCCCCAGTGGGGGATGTGCAGGAGGCGGCTGATCGATGATTCTCTCTCATCGACGTTTCTGGCTCTCTCCCTTCCTCTTTGTAAAAAAATCAATAAAATATATTAAAAAATAAATAAAATAAATAAAAAGGAAGATGCACATGCTTCCAGTATAAATCCTGGATCAGGTTTACGGGCTCCCCACAGGTGTTTGCTGTCCCCATCCTGCAAGCTCCAACTGGTTCACTCAGCCTGTGGTTCCCACCCCTTCTTGTCCAGTCCTTCGCCAAGGAGCTCTGGCGTTGTTGGCAGTAGCCTCTGGGAGGCGAGGACAGACCTGTCACAGCACCCCCTTACCAAAAAGGGGAGGGCCGGTACCTGGATGACTATTGACGAACAGTGACGCTGGGAGCAGGGTGGCACAGCCCGGAGTCTCTGCGATTCCCATGAGGCACAGCCTGGAAACTCTGTTAAGGACGAACAGTCAAGTACAAGCTCTCCTCTGGGAGGAGAATGGACATTAGTACCCTTCAAGAAATTACAAAAATAATACCCGTAAAGCCAGATTTAACACATTCACACTTTCCTTATTGAGTTTCAGATGTTTTTAAAGGAAAAAAATGTCACAGACCCAGCTAAAAGTCCTCTTTGACCCCTCCCTAGCCCATTCTCCCTTTTCCCTCACCCAGAATCACTCTTCTAAAATTGGTCCAAGTTCTAGGCCATGCTACATTGCCACAGCATATTTGTCCATGAGCGATAGAACTGTCATGGGAGCGGCCGGAAAGGGGGCCGCCCCCACGCCCTTCACGCAACGCACGTTCGTGGGGAACCCGGCGCTAAACCATTCGCAGACGACCTGCTTCTGGGTCGGGTTTCGTACGTAGCAGAGCAGCTCCCTCGCTGCGATCTATTGAAAGTCAGCCCTCGACACAAAGGTTTGTTATTTTTTAAGAAAAAAAAAAATTTTTTTTTTAAAAAAAGAACTGTCACGGTTTTGAAAACCTATGTAAGCAGTATCACACAGATCAATGTCCACTGTCTTCTAGATTTATCAGTGTTGGGGTTTATAGCCCCAGTTCCTTCACTTACACCATTCTTTGTATAAATGCATCACAACTGATTTGTTCGTCTTCTGCTGGGCACCTAGGCTGTTGTTTCTCTTTTTGCTCTGCTGCTGGAATGAGTGCCTTCCTGTCTCCCAGGGCCATGTGTGGGAGCCTTTTCTAAGGCAGTGTTTCTTAATCCCAGAATAAGAATTTAATTTTACAGTACTACATGCTATATACACACAAATATTTGAAACAAGAGTTTCATAAAATACTAGAGGCCCAGTGCAAGAAATCTGTGCACTGGTGTGTGTGTGTGTGGAGATGCCTCTCAGGCTGGCCTGCACCCTCTCGCAGTCCAGGAGCCCTCAGGGGATGTCTGACTGCTGGCTTAGGCTGGCTCCTGGGAGTGGGCTTAAGCTGGCAGTTGGACATCCCACTCACAGTCCAGGACTTCTTTGTTTTTTAATATATTTTATTGGTTTTTTTTAGAGAAAGGAAGAGGGATAGAGTGTTAGAAACATCGATGAGAGAGAAACATCGATCAGCTGCCTCCTGCACACCCCCCACTGGAGAGGTGCCCGCAACCAAGGTACACGTCCTTGACCAGAATCAAACCCAGGACTTTTCAGTCCGCAGGCCGATGCTCTATCCACTGAGCCAAACCGGTTTTGGCCCAGTCCAAGACTTCTTGCCTCACACTACCCACCTGCTTGCTCTTCTTACCGCTCAGCTCGCTGCTCCTTACTACTGCCCCAGACTGCGCTTGCCAGCCTTCTGGCCGAGTGGTAATCCTCATGTGGGAGTGTACTGACTACCAGGGGGCAGTTCCTGCACTAAGTGTCTTCCCCCTGGTGGTCAGTGTGCATCATAGCAACTACTGTTCAGTCGATTTGCATATTAGGGTTTTATCATATAGGAATTGCCCTTACTAAGTATGAAACTGTCATATTTTCTAGTCTGTTTCACTTAAAATATGCTGCTCACCAATTCTTTCTGTAGCCCACTGACAGGCCATGACCTGCAGCCTGGAAGCTGCTCCTATGTCTATACCTAGAATGGATAGGCCTGTGGGGTTTTAAGGTTCTTGTGTCTCCAACTTCCAACCTAAAGTGGTTATATCAATGCACTTATCCAGCATTGTTCCCCATTCTCCTTATCTGTCAAATCTTGGCAGTATCAGAGCTTGAAAATTTGTGTTTCTCTGAATGGGTAAAAAATGCCTTCCCATTAATTAAATTCACATTTCCCTAACTACAACTGGGTGTACTGATTCATCTGATTAGTTGTGGGTTTCCCTTCTGAACTGTCTCTATATTCATTGCCTACTTTTCTACTGTACCATCTTCTGACTGATTTGGTCCCTCTCCCGTTACCTTCCCAGTCTAATTTCTCTCAATCAGAACCTTCATGTATCCCCACTCCTTGCCTTTCTTTCACTCTTCAACTCACTAAGATCCAGGTTTGACACCTTCCCAGTAAATGTTCTCTCCAAGGTCTCCAATGAGCCCTAGCTTCTGAATCTGATGAACACCCTCCAGGCCTGCCCTGGGGTCATGCAGCACAATTTCTAACTACACACTCCTTGGTCTCCACACCATCACTCATGGAGTTCCTTCTTTGGACTCTTCCAAACACCAACACTGCCTGGCCTGGATCCCAAGCCTCTGAGACTTGTGCCTCTCCTCCACTCCTGCTCATCACTCACTCCCTCTCCACTGCCTACTAATACTGTAACAGCTTTCTATCTGAGGTCTCACCGTCGTCAGCCTGTATAAGAAATGACTCCATGATCACAGACTTCTATGGGCATCGCACATCCCTGAGGATTCAGTCTTGCAAGACCCCCCTTAGCCAGAGACGTCATGGATACCCATGTGCACGATCTCCTGACTCTTTCTTCTGATGGAGCACTGGCCCCTCCTTTCCACGCATCCCAATACCTGCATCCCTCTTACATCCAGCTGCAACAGAGACATCACTACACAGACTCCTGTGGAGCTGCCCACCTCCAGCACTTTGCACAGGTTTTGTATATGCTCAGTAGATGTTGGTAGAATGAACACACACACACCTCATCAAAAAATGTAAATATTTGCAAAGCAATCAAGCAACATTTTTGTCTGTCTGATGCGTGCAGATCATGCTGCCTTAGGTGGTAAGTATCTCTAGTGTGGATGGCAAGGATATGGGGGAAAAGTCCTTACACATGCACTTTTAGTCACTGTGGCTGAAACCCTCAGGTTTAAATAGGTTCCGGCCGAAACCGATTTGGCTCAGCGGTAGAGGGTCGGTCTGCGGAATGAAAGGTCCCGGGTTCGATTCCGGTCAAGGGCATGTACATTGGTTGCGGGCACATCCCCGGTAGGGGGTGAGCAGGAGGCAGCTGGTCGATGACTCTCTCTCATCGACGTTTCTAGCTCTCTATCTCTCTCCCTTCCTCTCTGTAAAAAATCAAAATATATTTATTAAAAAAAAAAAAAATAGGTTCCGATTCAGCCAGCATTTGTTGAGGACCCACATGTGCCCTGCACTGTGCTAAGTGCATTCACAGATGTTAACTGTTAACCACATGGCAACTCATGAAGTGTGTGTTGGGTACCAGTGGTCATCCTTTTAATAACTCATTTATTTTTATTATGGAAATGATTGAAGACAAGACTTGTTAACATATGGTTTTGCTTGGGGTCAAACAATACTCTTCTGTGAATCACATGTCGGACAATTGTCCTATGCATCGAGAAACCCCTGGGACCCTAGACGAAGGGCCCAGCTACCCTGACCTTGCACTGCTGTGCTCCTAGCAAAGAAGCCCTGATGGCTCTCTGGGAAGACAGAGACTAGAATGAAGAGTGCTCCAAAGAAGGCCATCTCTGCAGAGACCCTAGGTCCAGAGCCTACAGGCCCATGCCCCATGCCAAAGGAACCCGCTTTCTCTGATGCCTGCCTCAGCCTTCCCTTTCCCCGAGGAGGCCCACCCCACCTTGGGACAACTGCAGCTCTTGCTCCTACCTCTGCTTCAGGAGGATCAGGGGTTCCTTCCCAAGATTTTACTGCTCCTTTCTGCTTTATTCCTCTGCTAAAGTTCATAGTGACCTCAAAGTCACCCCAGGACCTCAACTACTTCCCTGAGCACCATGGGAATCCTTGTCTTCTACCATGTGCATTGCTCTTTCTGAAAGAATGAAGTTTGTGCAGAATAGTCCAGACTTCTGACTTCTAAGATACGACTTTACAAACCCCATGGATGCCTGTCCACAATAGGGCGTGGCCTGCCCACCAAACCTCTTCACCTGCCAAAGGATACAGAATATGAGAATCCTGGTGGTTCAGCGAGGCCCAACACACAGAGTTCACCTGGAGAGGAAGCACATAGCACGACGGAAAGATTGGTCTGACCACCACCCCATGGAGTAACTTGTGGGGATAGATCTTCTCTTTAAAAGGGGCTGGAACAAGCATCCTGAGAACAGGGAAGCTTTTGTCCTAGCACATAGAGCCTTAAAGGGGGACAGGGAGGAGGTAGCTCCAGGCCTTAGTCCTCCAGTGTCAGCATGGGCCTCACAGGGAGACATCTGGTAAACCCTGTAGGGCAAGGATGACTTCTCTTCAACGACAGGAAGCAAACCTAACTCTGAAGGCTACTGTATCTCACTTTACCCAGAAACCATTTTCCTATCTTGTGGCTCATATCCCAAAGAACAGAAAGCCACAGCTTCTTACAAATGCAGTTGTCACCCACTGCAGTTTAAAGGTTGCCCCTCAGATATCAAGCTTTCCACATGTACGTAAACCTCAGCGTTAGCCATGGGCTGGCTGAATGCTCCCACATCGTCCAGATCCTCTGGGAGGACCCTCTGCCAGGCTACTACAGCCCACCTCCCAGGAACTGTGTCCCTTACGTGGGCTCCTTCGAACCAACTCAATCCTTCTGAAGAGAAGGTCCGTACGACCAGCTAAAGAAGCACCACTGCAAGTCTTCCCACCTCTGAATTCTTTTCTCTTAACAGACAAGAAACTCCCGGGACCCTCTTCTTCCTCCAGGGGTTCTCAAGATCTACAACTCCGTTTCTCCCTTGGGGAAATGAGGTAACAGAGCGCTGGCTTCTTCCCAAAGCTCTCTCTCCTCCGAATTCGGCTAACCATTGCAGTGCCCCTGGGCCAAAAGGCAAGTGGGCTGCAAAGCTACAGGGGCGGGTGGAGTACCTTCCGGTTGGTGAAGTAGAGGTTTTCATGCATATGCACCCTGAGCGTGGGGGGCTTCAGACCGCGCAGGCTGATGATGCCGTACTTGGAGCCTCCCACCTTGACGTCATTCACTGTGAAGAGCCGGTCACTGTTGGTGTCCGCCTGGAAGGGGAAAGCGGCCTGGAGGTGACTTCGCAGGCCTAACACCATCTGCTCATCTATCCAACCCCTGTCTCTGCATATTCACCAGCTGAGAGCTCCTGTCCATGAGGGAGCACAGAGATGACCTGAGGGGAACTCACTCCAAGAAAGTATTCGGGTCAAGTGTCTCCCCAAACACATCCGGGGGGAATGAGTCCTGGCCCCTGAAACCTGTACGAGGAAGGGCTGTGCTATCGAGGTCTCCTGGGGTAAGATGTCAAGGGTCAATTCTGCAGCTTCAGCCCCTAGTCCTGTTAGGAGATCATCAGGCTGAGGCTCTTTTTAAAAATATATATATTTTTATTGATTTCAGAGAGGGAGGGATAGAAACATAAATTATAAGAGTCATTGATGGGCTGCCTCCTGCACGCAAGGGAGTGAGCCTGCAACCCAGGCATGTGCCCTGATGGGGAATCGAACCTTGACCTCCTGGTTCATAGGCAGACATTCAACCACTGAGCCGTAATGGCTGGGCGAAGCTCTGTTTTGTATGTCTCTCTCACGTTCCTGGGTCTTCCCTAGGCCTCCAGGCAAGACAGGGCTTGCTCTATGTGACCTCGAATCCCCAGTCTACCTGAGCAGTTTGGCTCCTTCTGTTTGCAGTGGATCCTCTGCCAACATTTCCCTGGACCCTGGACTCAAGTAGTTGGCCCTGGCTTCCAGCCCGGGTCTAACCAAGAGATTTTTTAAAAATATATATTTTATTGATTTTTTTACAGAGAGGGATAGAGAGTTAGAAACATCGATGAGGGAGAAACATCGATCAGCCGCCTCCTGCACACCCCCTACTGGAGATGTGCCCATAACCAAGGCACATGCCCTTGACCGGAATCGAACCTGGGACCTTTCAGTCCGCAGGCCGACGCTCTATCCACTGAGCCAAACCAGTTTCAGCAAGAGATTTTTGCTCCTTGTAAATGGCATGATGGTAGTGGGTGTGCAGGCCAAGGTTCACAGGCTTACAGGCCCCTGCTACTCAGGTCAGAATAGCAAGCAAGGGAGTAACCTGCTGTTGCTACTGAGGACACTGGAGCGCTAGGGCTGGCCACCAAATCCTGCCCGAACCACTGTGTACCCTTCTGGTGGTTCTCAGTCAATGTGAGGTGGGCCCCGAATCTCATGTCAATGAGAGAGCTATAGCAGGGGTGACAATGGTCACCATGACCTTCCTTGCCAGTTGGGCACCTGCAGATGCCTGTTGAAACTATAAAAACTAGTGGACACAAGCTTTTATGCAACCGGCATCTACACAGCAGGGTGTGATGGGAGCCAATGCTAGGCCATAAAGTGTCAGGCATGGCAGCAACACCCCTGGCATCACAGGTGGCCCCTCCCACTCACCATTATGAGGTTAAATCGGTCGCTGGCCAGAGCGGAGGGATCGGAGCTGTGAATCTGAACCTTCTTCCTCTGCATGCAGCTCACTCGCAGCTCATGGGCTAACCTGGAGGGGGAAAGAGGGCGGGGAGGGCATGGGCGCCACACCTAGACACCCATGAGGAAGATTCAGAGCTTCTTCCCTGCCTCACATCCTAAGACCACCTCACCATGTTGGCCCTGTTATTTCTCAGCAATGGAAATGAGCAAGATCCCAAATAAATCTAATTTTAGAACTCTCAGAAAAACTAAAGCAAAGGAAGGAGCGGCCCATTCACAGGGTCGGAGAAAGTTAGAACTACAGGAATCTGTTTTTGGACCATCTGGTATGACTCTTTCTCTGGAGACCAAGAGAAGGTGCCTGAGAAATGAAACACACCGAGAGGCACACACCCAGCTCATGGGAAGAGCCCAGGCATGCGGCCGCCCATCTTACTGCCTCTTTCCCTCCACGTCATGCTACCTCTCCACAAAGGAGAAAGCATGTTTTAGGGCAAGGAACTGGTCTTTTTATCTATATAGATATTTATCTCTTTTAGGGAAATGGAGGAGAGGCATGTTCCTACCTGCCTTGCCTCACACCTCCTGCATGGCTGGCCTCCACGGAAGGCAGCCTCGCTCCCAAATGAGAGCTGTGTCCCCGATAAATCACCCAAACTCATGGTGTCTCTCCACCTGTCCACACACAGTGGGAGGCAGCGGAACACAGGGTGAGGAGCTCAGGTCTGGGTGTCAGACAGATCCCATCCTTTCTGGCTTTACTTTGAGAAAAATCGCTCTGAGCTTTGGTCTCTTCTAGAAACGAAAGGCAGTTATCTACCTATCTCATAGGGCTTTAGTTAGAATTGTATCAGGAATCACAAGTAGTTAAGTTTAGTGCACATACATCTATTTAATATTCCATGTTTTGTAACTTATTAGGTAGAGAGAAAAGGAAGCAGAAATCTCACAGGAATGAAGTTATAAGACCTACTACTAAACTAAACATGATTTATAAGTAACAGAGAAAACATCCTGAGACATTCCTGCCCGATTTCTCTGCCTAGGCCCCCTCGCCTCTCTCGGGCCTGCAAAAGCCTGCCCGTGCTCTAGGGGTGATTCTCTCAGGGCGGGTTCGGCAGTAGGCGGCAGGCTGTGAGCTTCAATTGTGAGGACTCCTCTCAGAGCAGCTATGTGGTCTCCTGACTGGGTTCTTGGGCCATGGGAATAAAAAACAAAAAGAATACTCGTGAGTGCCAAAACCAGTTTGGTTCAGTGGATGGAGCGCCGGCCCCAGACTGAGATGTCCCAGGTTCGATTCCAGTCGAGGGCATGTACCTTGGTTGCAGGCACATCCTCAGTGGGGGGAGGGAGGGGTGTGGGAGGCAGCTGATCGATGTTCTCTCTCATCAACGTTTCTAACTCTATCCCTCTCCCTTCCTCTCTGTAAAAAAAATCAATAAAATATATTTAAAAAAAATAAAAAAGAATACTCATGAAGAAAACACGAGGCACTGACTTACCGGCAATAACTGGTGGCATTGAGAAAACCCAGCTTGCTTTTTTGTAATAAGGAAGTGGCATTAAATCCCATCCTGGTTATTTTCTAAATTAAAAAACAACAAGAAGATAGATTCAGTGAAGTTTTATGTTATAAAATAACAAAATATTTTTTAGTTCCATAGGATGCAATGAAGAAAAAGGTGGTAAATTGGCAGAAATTATATGCTATAAATTCGATTGTCTCCTTGGCTAGTTTCCAATCATGGCAAGAGGAAAAGCATATCACAAGCAAGAATGTGTGACTGGAAGGTCTGCCCAGTGCCTCTGTCCAAGCCCCCAGTCAAGCTATCCTTGGGGAGAAGCTACAAAGCTAGTGAGTGCAGGAACGGCCCTCGACACTCAGGTCTGCATCGGGCTTGCCAGTCCACCTATGGTGACCCGGGGGCCCAGATTTCCCATTCTGTTGCCACATAGCCATCCAAATGTCCTGGCATCCAATCCCCAGAAGGGATTTAAGAAACCCTCATATCCAAACCATGTACGCTGGTTTTCTATTCAAAATATACAGTTACTGTATCATGCTGCTTTTCAAGATTCCCCCAGGGAAGGACAGATGTTAGAATTACTGATGAAACTTGTAAATTGGGCAAGTGGAGTGGGAGGAGACTGCTCGCTTGTTGTTCTTCTTTTCGTCAGGTTCCTGCCAGGGAAAAGTCACCGCCACACTCCCAAGGTGCACTAAGCGGGTGTGCAGGGGCGCTGAATGGGCGCCTGCCTCCAGCCGTGGCCGCGGGCTGGCAGGAGTGCGGGCCCAGCAGCCCCCGGGGCGTGGAGCCCACCTTGGTCGGCCTGTCCTCTTCCTCCAGCAGCTGCAGCCTTTTGAGCTCCATTGCCTTCTGCTCGATGCCCTCCCTCGTGAGGGGGTTGCAGTTGTTGTGTCCAGGGAGCAAGCGGAAGTACCGATTCTTTTCGGGGTCAAAGTAATACCCTGGTAGATCTTTAGCCAAAAGAAATAAAATCCAACTTAAAATACTGCGACCCGACCCATCTAGAAAGGAGCCCGGAGCCTGCCCACCCCCCTCACAGCTGCCTGTCTTTTCTAAGGGGCGGGAGGTGGGCTAGCATCGTCAGTCACCGTCCTGGGCCCAGTTCAGGGCTGGGGGCGCTGTTTGCCTCAGGATCACAGTTCTTGGCGTACCCAGTTCCTCCCTTTACCGTTCCCGTTTGCTCCCAGAATCTCCTCTAAGCCCGAATGAGCTGGTTGGTGACACACACGGAGTTCAGCCACGTGCAAGTGCAGACACCCAGGAGGAAGGGCGGCCCGAACAGACATAACCAGTTGACCGGTCAGGACGAGGTTTCATCTCTCCCTGTGGGCAGGGCCAGGGGAGTCCTCACCAGCAGACTGCCTTACCTGGCGCAGAAGAACTCCCGGCCGAGCTGGACGAGGTCGACGGGACCTCCTCATCGTCATGGTCGGAATCCTGTGGGCTCTGCTCTGCCCCTGAGTTACACCTGTCGACACAACCATGGTAACTTGCAGTGAGGGGCTGGAGACCCAGTCATTCTCTGACTGTGGGGTCCACAGCCTTCACCCCTGGCCCTCTCACCTTCCATTACTTGGGAAGCATTAACCCCGCTTTTCCTTAAAAGTAGTTTACCTATTGCAAATACACCTGTTAGAGCAAGGTTTTGTCTCTCATCCGTAAGAGGATGCGTGTCATTCCTTTTCTCATCTCCTCACTTGAGCACTTCACGAGGTTTTTTTTAAGAATTATCCAGATGAAAAGACCAGAAATCTTTGCCAATAAGAATTCTACCATGCATCCTTATGTTCACAGCAGCACAATTTATAATAGCTAAGATTTGGAAACAGCCTAAGTGCCCGTCAGCAGATGAGTGGATTAAAAATCCACATCTACACAGTGGAATACTATGCCGCTATAAATAAGAAGGAACTTTTACCATTTGCAACAGCATGAATGGACCTGGAGAGCATTATGCTAAGTGAAATAAGCCAGTCGGAGAAAGATAAATATCACATGATCTCACTCATATGTGGGATATAATGAACAACATAAACTGATGAACAAAAATAGATCCAGAGACAAGGTAGCACTGAATACAGTCCAACCTCAGAGAGAAGGCAGGGGAGGTTGGGGGTTGGGGTAAGAAATCAACCAAAGGACCTGTATGCATGCATATTAGCATAACCAATGGACACAGATACTGGGCGGTGGGGGCATGTCCTGGGGGCAGGAGTAGTGTGGGTGAGGGAGGTCAATCAGGGAAAGGGGAGACATGTTTAATACTTTAAACTAGGGGTGTCGAACTCAATCAGAGAAGGGGCCAAAATTTCAAATCTAGCCTATTTCGCGGGCCGAATGGTTTACTGAACAGTCATAAACTGTCATTGTGATGGAAACGCAGCGGAGTGCAGTGATGACAGCGCGGTGCGGGCCACATTGCAAGGCCTGGCGGGACGGATTTGGCCCACGGGCCTTGTGTTTGACACATGTGCTTTAAACAAACAAAACAACAAAAAAGAATTCTACCAGCTGGGCTCATTTGTCAGCTCAACAGCAGTTACAAGGGCAGGTGAATTTCATTCTTTACTGGATCCAGCAATAGAGTTTAAATTGTACTTGGCAACCCAACCTTATAGATGGAGAAAGTGGGGTTCAGGACACAGAGGTGATTTGCTCAGTAACACTAAGATAGAGCCATGGTTTAAACACTCATTTTGCAAAGCTACAAGCAGCTTCCATGGTAATTATAGGCTAAAGGATATAATGATAGTGCAAAAGACCTAATTTTAGAATCCTCTTTAAAATCAGGAACTTCCCCTCTCCCTGCACACCAAAAGGAGCACAAATTGCAAAACGAGGTGGAAGGAATGAAAGAACTTTCTCTTTTGTCTATAAATACTAACGAAGCATGGTTTCAGGGAAAATTTATTCTCCCTTTTTATGGCTCAGAGCTTCCGGTGATCAGGAAACTCATCTGTGATCAGCAGCAGGAGGAAAGGAGGATTAAGTGTCATGACAAATGTCTGTATTTCTAGTCCAAGGACTGCTGCTCCATGCTTTCTACAGGGAGCCCAGAAGGTGGCTGTTCAGAGTGTTTCCACACAACTCGGCCAAAGCTGAGCTGAGACTCCTGCACAGATCACACTGTACTCCGCACCGTGCTCTATGGGAAGGCCTGGGCCACAAAAGTATCCACGGTTCTCCTTTCAAAACATACAAACACTGGGCACTGCCCTGATCTTGCTACAATACTGGTCCAGCCTGGGACTCTGGCTTAGAGTAATATTCTGCACCTAATGAGGCCCATGCCTTACGGGGGGCCTACCCAGAGACGGGCAGCCCGATAGGGGCTTTATATACCTTATTGTTAAGTTCACAAGTGAAGGACTGTACAAGAGCAACTCAGTGATTAAGTAACTTGCCCATAGGGAAAAGCAGTGTGCAAACTCAGACTTCTTAATTTCAAAGCCCTTGTTCCTGTGTATTTTTATTGATTTTTCACAGAGAGGAAGGGAGAGGGATAGAGAGCTAGAAACATCGATCAGCTGCCTCCTGCACCCCCCCTACTGAGGATGTGCCCACAACCAAGGTACATGCCCTTGACCGGAATCGAACCTGGGACCCTTCAGTCCTCAGGCCGATGCTCTATCCACTGAGCCAAACTGGTTTTGGCACAACATTTTTTAAAAATATGTTTTTATTGATTTTTTGTAGAGAGAGAAAGGGAGAAGGATAGAGAGACAGAAACATCAATAAGAGAGAAACATAACCGATTTGGCTGCCTCCTGCATGTGCCCGGATCAGGAATCAAACTAATGACCTCTTAGTTCCTAGGCTGATGCTCAATTGCTGAGCCACTCCAGCCAGGCCATTCCACAACATTTGGATGCTTTTTTTTATTGTTTGGTTTAAGCTGGTCTAAAGAAGCATCATGGCCTTTGACACCTTATAACTAGAAATCTGTCCATTTTGAAAGGTCTGGAGTATGGAAGTTTTAAAATTGGCAGAAATGTCCCTTGGTGAGGTAGGGGCTGTGCAGACTTCTTATGGCTAGAAGTCACACCAGCAACCCTGACTGTGAGAGGTGTCCTCTCCTGCCATGAGGCGATGGGGAATCTTGTTCTGAAACTAGATTGCTTGTATTTCCTTCACGCAGTAAAATAAGTAGAGTGGCTGATATACGATTCCCTCTCATTATTGATGTTTCTCTCTCCCTCCCTCTCCCTTCCTCTCTGAAATTAATAAAATATATTTAAAAAATAAGTAGAGAGGAAAATGTTTATATTGGGATTTCAACTAAGTATTGACTAGGCTTTATTTTTATTTTATTTTATTTAAAGAGAGGAATAGAGAGCCAGAAACATCGATGAAAGAGAATCATTGACCAGCTGCCTCCCCCACAACCCACCACTGGGAATGTGCCTGCAACCAATGTACATGCCCTTGACCGGAACTGAACCCGGAACTTTACAGTCCGCAGACCGACGCTCTATCCATTGAGCCAAATCGGATTCGACTAGGCTTTATTTTTTAAGCTGGGTGGAAGGTACACATTCATTGTACTATTCTTTATGCCTTTTTGTGTTTTTAAATACTATATTTTATATATGTGTATATATAGCTTCTTTCTCAGGATTTACTGAATTAATTACATTTCCAGAATGCTATTTTCATTGGGTGGAAAAAAAGAAAAAGAAAAAAAAAGACAGGAAAAGAGAGAGGGAGTCTATAAAATGGAGAAGCAACTCTCCTTCAGTAGCCTCAGATAAAGTCTACGCTAAGCTCATGGCTAACGCTCTGGCCGGAAGCCATGGTCACTCTGAGAACAAAGAGTGGCCATCTCTCCTCACTGCTCCAAGCTGACCCGCAGCAGCAGCATCCCCTGGGAGCTCGTTAGAGTGCAGACTCTCGCTGGGCCCCACCTCGGACTCTGCATTTTGACCAAACGCCCCGTGACCCATGTGCACGGGAGGGTGCTGGACAATACTGAATGGCACTGGGGAACAGCACTTGCCTCTCGTTAGGGCTGTGTTGTCTGAGTCTAGGGTTCTGCCGCTGGCTCCTTCTTCCATGTCTTCTACTTTTCCAGCCGCTTTTATGCATTTCTGCTCCTATATGAGAAAAAAGAAAAATTACATACAAACATGTGGGTGCATGTACTTTTCTGTTCACTTCTTCCTTTTCCCCCATTAACCTTCCCCTGGCCTCCCCTACCCCTTGGCACAGGCCTTCCCCACAGTGTCCTGTGTCCATTGGTTATGTTATATGCATGCATACAAAACAAATCCTTCGGTTGATCTCTTACCCCCACTATGTTCACTTCTTTTTTTTTTCTTTCTCTTTCTTTTTTAATTTTTAAAATATATTTTATTGATTTTGTACAGAGAGGAAGGGAGAGAGATAGAGTCAGAAACATCGATGAGAGAGTGTCATCGATCAGCTGCCTCTTGCACACCCCCTACTGGGGATATGCCCGCAACCAAGGTACATGCCCTTGACCAGAATCGAACCCGGGACCTTTCAGTCCCCAAGCCGACGCTCTATCCATTGAGCCAAACCGGTTTCGGCTATGTTCACTTCTTGATAGTTCCTTCATGCTTACAACCAAGCCCTACCTGGCTGTCATCAAAGCCGCCATCCCAAGCCTCATCTGTAAAAGGCTGCCCTCCAGGTGGAGACACCGATAAAATCCAATGTGTCTGAAGCCACTTTGCTGGCTGAGTTCTCCTACCTCACAGCTGACACCTGGCCTGACAAGCTGCTAACCGCTGATCCCTGGGTCCCAGTGAGTTGTTGACAGACTCACAATTACTTTAAGACAATAGTTTGAGCCTGACATGAGGTCTCTTTTAAATTGTGCTTTTTTCTTCTTACCAGACAATACCAGAGCACACACTTTCCCTTCAATCTATACACATCCTGTTTGCAGAGAACAGTTTAGTATTGATGAGCAGGGAAAATTGTGGACATAATTAGTTGGGGGCTAGTGTGTATGACTTCTCAGAATGCTTTCGAAAGAGTGTTTTAGCATCCAGCATACACTAGCAGTTGAAAGGAAGGATGTAAACAAGCTTTTTTTTTTTTTTAGAGGAATGAGATGAAAGCACTTCTTAGTAACACTGACATTGCCATAATTATTTCAAGTGGCTTTTAAAAATCTTATCTTTTATAACCTGATCTATCACTCAATCATCAAAATATCACAAGTTTTTGCAATAGGAATCACATTCATTTTTATAAAAAGACTAAATTGTGGTCCAAGGACCAATTGCTGTAAGTTTCAGGCTTTCTCAACACCTGGGGATTTTTTTCTCTCCACTCACTGGAGACACTGATGACATCTTACCTAATACATTTAAAACACATTTAAATGCCATAACAAAATTGGGGGGGGATGGGTTGAATGTAATCAAAGAATAAAAGTTTCCATTTCCCAACTTATACTTAAAAATAAATAACAACAATAATTTAAAAATATATACGTATTCAATATATATATTTCAGAGAAGGGAGAGAGAGAAAAATATCAATGATGAAAGAAAATCATTGATCAGCTGCCTCTTGTCCACCCCCTAATGGTGATCTAGCCAGCAACCTAGTATATGCCATGACTGGGAATCAGTGACCTCCTAGCTCACAGGTTAACGCTCGACCACTGAGCCATGTGGGCCTCCAACTTCTACTTTTGAGTTGAGAGTGCCTGTTAGCATCAAACAGAGCGCCTCAAGCCTGGACTTACATTCCAGAATTCAGCATTTACTCACCCACTTCCGTGTCAACCTATGATTGTGAGTTGGGGTTATTTTTATAGAAAGAAAGAGAAATTTAACTAGTATGGTACTTAACCAAACATTTCACAATTCTATAACAAATTTCTTGATTTGCTAGTGGGAATGTAAAATACTGCCACCACTTCAGAAAGTTTTGCAGTTCCTCAAAAGGTTCAATGTAGTTACTATATCAGCCAGCAAAACCCAGAAGAAATGAAAACACGTGGTCACACAAAAATTTTGAGAGTAACATTCATAGCGGCATTAATCATAATTGCCTAAAAGTGGCAACAGCCCATATTTCCATCAGCTGATGAATGCATAAAAATGTGGCATCACCACACAACAGAATGTTATTTGGCCATAAAAAGAAAGAAGTATATGACACAAGGATGAACTCTGAAAATATATGCTAAGTGAAAGAAGTCAGACATAAAATTGAAAGATTCAATGTATATGAAATCTCCAGAATAGGCAAATCCAGACACACACACACACATTATAGGGGCTAAGGTGGAGGGAGAGGCAGAGAATGAGACTAACTGATATGTCTTTTTTTTTTTTTTTTTTAAGCTTCTTGAAAGTCCATTTTTGTTATGAAGAATTGTTCTTTCGAGTTATCCCAAATGAGATAATAAGTGCTGATTAAATTGTTTTATACTTCCAAGAATAAGAGACTAAGGGAAAGGTTATACCTTATTAACTAAGTGGTAGCTTGATAAAATTTTTATAGAATTTTACATAATGTATGATAGTCTATGTGCACTTAGGCTTTCTTAGATTCCACCAGATTACTAGCTTTTCAAAAGCTGTAGCACTGCCCTGACCGGTCTGGCTCAGCAGATGGAGCGTTGGCCTGCGGGCTGAGGGGTCCCGGTTTGATTCTGGTGAAGGGTACATGCCCGGGTTGTGGGCTCGATCCACAGTACGGGACGGGGAAGTGTGTGTGTGTGTGTGTGTGTGTGTGTGTGTGTGTGTGTGCGCGCGCGCGCGCAGTAGGTGGCCGATCAATGATTCCCTCTCATCATTGATGCTTCTATCTCTCTGAAATTAATTAAACTAAAACTTATGCTTCATGCATTTGTAAAACACAGATCTATTGGTATCCTATTTCCTTTATTCTGTTTGGTCCACACTGTAAATTTACAGATCAAATGATACTTTGTTTCAGTAAAAGCTTAAAAATGGAAAACACCTTTTTACTTAGTTTCATGAAATAGAATTTACATTTTACAGAATGACTTGATGAGATCTTTTTCTGGAGTCAACCTAAAAGAAGCTAAGTGGAATTGGCAGATCTTTTAGATTCTGTTGCCTACTTACTACTTATCATAGCACTCGCAGCCAGGCACAGGGCATTAATATGAAGTACCTTGAAATCCAAGGGGGTGAGTGTTCATACAAAAAGATCACATGTTACCAGATAGGAGTTTGAAATGCCTAGGTGTGTAATATTTTTAAAACCTTAATTTTCAGTCAGCATAAATTTCCTTTAATTTTCTCTATTTTCAGTCCCATTTCATTTTGAGGCTTAACATAGCAAGCCAGTATAGTTTTAAATATAGTAATCCTGGGTTCTGAGTTATTTTAAGATGAAAGGGGGAAAAGAAATGTACTTAGGGAAATTAATTTCTTCTTTAACATCTAACTCATCTTCTGCTTGTTGATCCTTTCTTAGTTGACAGATGGACACCTGTCCTGAGACACTCTTAGCTTACATCAATCTCTGAAAAGGCAACTTTGAATTTGCTCTTACAATATCTAAACAAGATGGAGAATCTGGCAGATACCTACCCTGTTTCCCCGAAAATAAGACAGTGTCTTATATTAATTTTTGCTCCCAAAAATGCGCTAGGTCTTATTTTCAGGGGATGTCTTTATTTTTCCATGAAGAAGAAGAATATGGTACACATTTATTGTTAAATGAAAATAAAGGAAATTTATTACCTGTATATGGTACGGTAGTATGGTAGTTGTCAACACAAACCAAACAAACTGTGAATCCTACAGTATCAAGAATTTACTCATTTATTCAATGACAATCATATCATCTTCTGGAACATCTTCATAACAATCCAATTCCTGAATTTCCTGGTGAATTTCTTGTGACTCTATTTCTTTCAGAATCAGTGGACCAAATCTCTCATGTTTAGCCTGGGGGGGGGGGCATATTTTCGGGGGGATGTCTTATATTTCACTCAGAAAGAAACCTGTAAGTAGGTCTTATTTTCAGAGGATGTCTTATTTTTGGGGAAACACGGTAGAGCTTCTGAAAAACCTCTAAATCTTCTTCCTCATCAATCCTTTGTATATTTTGGTAGACAGCAGAGTATACTTCTAAAGTTTTCTATGAAAAGCATTTCAGTAGTGATAAATTCTGAAAATATATTCTTTATATCCTGTATCTGCTTTTTAAACCTACCGATAGTTTCTCCAGAGGAGAGTTGTTTGGGTAGCATCCACTGTAGCTCTCTGTAATAGGAAACACGTCCATCCGTTTGCTGACTTGTCTGCCTAGCTTCTCCATTCCTTACTGCTAATGTTGCTTTGCGGTCATCCCATTTCGTTTTTTACAATGGTTCCAATGAGCTTTCCAAAGTTCAACTTTTGGTTGCAAGTCTTTCAACCTCCGCTTTTTGATAATCCTGAAGTTTCAACCTTCATTTGTTGAAAAGATCTGAACAGTTTTTCAGAACCTGCTTCAAATTTGGGGTCTCTCTAGAGATCTATTCATGGATCTCATTCACCCAGAGATTGGATTTGTCTCGCACTCTGGCAGCTTTCTGCACAGGAGTGGCAAAGATTTGGCTCCGCATTCCAAAGTGCTAGTGCTTGTGTTGTGAGCGTTTCACAGGTTTCTGGATAAATGGGGTCTTTGCCCCAAGACACCATTTTGGGCTTGCCTGAAAAATCCGGAAGGTGTAGGCCCAGAAAAATCCCAGACCCAGGAACCTTAAGGCTTGTGGGTGGGGGCGGTGCTAGGCCACAAAAGGTTGCAGTCAGCCTCCTTGCTGGCTGCTCGCCTCAGGGACACCTTGGTCCCCTCACTCTACCCAGAGGTAGGCCCAGAACTCTCCGGAGGCTGAAATTCAACGTGAGCCAGAGGCTCTACTTGCCCCACCTACGCCTTCAGGCGGGGCAGCCCAGGCAGCAGGGCCCCCACACCCTGCCTAGCACAGGGCTGGGGGCTGGGCGCCTGGGACCTATTTGGGGTCACATGGTTTCTTTTTAGGGTGATGAAAGTGTTCTGAAATAAGAGATATCACGTGATGGTCACACAACCTTTCTAATATACGACAAACTGTACACTTTCAAAAAGTAAATTCTACCTCAAAAACGAAGATTGAATACAGCAGTACTATAATATTTAAAGAAACATCCTAAATAATTTAATGAACAACATAAACTGATGGGGGAAAAATAGATCCAGAGATATAGAAGCATCGAACAGACCTCAGAGGGGAAGCTGGGGAGTCAACCAATGAACTCTATGCCTACATGCATAACCCATGGACACAGACAATCGGGAGGTGAGAGCTTGGAGTGGTGGTGGAGGGTGGGGTGGGGTAGGGGAGGTCAATGGAGGGTGATAGGGGGACATACGTAATACTTTCAACAATAAAGATTTTAAAAGTAAACAAATAAAATGAAACAATGATACCATTTAAAAACAATGATTTGGAGGGGGATGAAATTTTTGTGGAACTGTGTTGGCAAGGGTCCCAATAAAAATCTACTTTCAGAGGGGAAAAAAAATCCTAAATATCCAACAACAGGAGAATTAAGATCATAGAGACCACTGGACTGTAATATGGAAATGCTGATGCCATCGGTTTATGGAGCAGAATACAAAATGTGTGCTCACCCTGAGTGGGTATTTTTTAAAAATATATATTTTATTGATTTTTTTTTACAGAGAGGAAGGGAGAGGAATAGTTAGAAACATCCATCAGCTGCCTCTTGCACGCCCCCTACTGGGGATATGCCCACCACCAAGGTACATGCCCTTGACCAGAATCAAACCTGGAACCCTTCAGTCCACAGGACCCTTCTATCTACTGAGCCAAACCGGTTAGGACAGGTATTTTTTTTTAATTGCACAATTGAGGAAACAGGCTGAGAGGGCTAGGGCTAAGTACTGTAGCCCTGCCCGTCTGGCGCCCGGGGCTTGGTGACCACCAGGAGGCCCAACTACAATTTTCACCATTATTTAAAATGGGAGTCTGGGGCTTCGGAATTTTGTTTGTTTCCTCCAGAAAGTTATCACACACGTTTCCTTTCCTTCTGGCTGTCTGATTTACAAGACAAAGTCTCCACACCCATCCAGGGGAAGGGTGTATCACAGTTTCTCAGATAAAGTGGAGGAGACATAAGGCTTTCTGGTCACGCAAGTACCGACGAGGAAAAGATTGGCTTTCCCGCGGACACACTCGGTAGGTAACCCCGAAAGTGTGGGTTCAACCCTGGGCTCCACGACTTCCTGCTTCTACTTCCATTCAGCCAGCATCTGCAGGGACAGAGTCAGACTCCCAGCGCAGCGCCCTGCCCCACCTCCAGGGGCTGCCCGGGGCCCCTTGCCGGGGACTCAGCCTCCGCCCTGCCTCCACTGAGTTTGCTCCAGGCCTCATCCTGAGGCTGGTACCCCGGCTCTGCCCCCTGGCCGTGGATCCACCGGGACCCGCCTGGTCCAAGCTCCTCTGCTTCTGGTCCAGGTCCAGGGCGTGCGTTAACCTCAGGCAAGTGACAATCTCAATGGGCCTCTGACTGGGTCTGACAAAGGTACCCTCTCCCACATCCCAGGCCCGGGGAGCGGAAAACTTCCCGGCGCCCAGCACCGGGGCCTGGGAGCGCTGGGCCTGCCAGAGCTGTGATCCTGACCTGCCGGAACCCGCTAACCGCAACCTCAATTTTCAGGGGAAACGCAGACCGGCCGCGGGCAGGTATGGGGTGGCACCTTCGGGCATCGGGTTTAGACGACCGCTCCTTCAGGTCCGACCCTGAGCAGCGACACTCGAGTCCAACCCCCACCGCGTCTGCGGCTGCGGCACCGATCGGATGGGGCAAACCGGGCTCCTCCGGTCCAAGAACCCCGCACACCCGGGCGCGCCCGCCCAGCTCCCATCCACCCACCCACGCCACGGTCAGGCCGGCGACCCACGTGCTCGGCTCCTCCCCTCCCTGCCCTCCCCATCCCTGCACGCCCCAGCCCCATCCCGAGCTCCGTCCAGGGGGCAGCAGCAGCCCCTGGACCGACCCAACGGCCACCGCCGCCGGCAAAGACTCACTGGATTAGACGGCTCGCTCTCGGGCCCAGGCTCCGCACCAGTAGTGGCGAGGCGTGGAGGGACCCGGAAAGACCAAGACCCAGCGTCCACCAATTAGCGGCGTCCGTTTTCGTGCTCTCGCAGCGGATAGGGCAGTGGCGGGCGCCCCTTCCTTGTCATTGGACAAGGCTTCTGACTGTCTACGCCAATTGGGTGGATCCTACGGAGGGAGCGGGGCCTGGGGGTTCGGCTCCGCCCGAGGCTGGCGGAGTGGCCGCGTGTTCGCTGGCGTGATTGGAACCGGCGCGTTTGGGGGCGGGGCATGACGCTAGTGGGCGGGGCACGACGCTAGTGGGCGGAGCGGGGCCGGGCAGGGGCGGGGCTGGAGGCTGCGCTGGAAACCCAGAAGCTGCAGGCTGCCGTCTCCAGAGGGTTGGGCAGCGCCGGCTACCTTCTCTGTTCGTCAGCAGCCCGTTGATCCAGCCCGTGGAAGTTCTCTCGCCTCTCGGAGAGAACTGAGACTTGGGGAGGAGGAAGGATTGTGTTGTGGGAAGGGCGAAGGAGGCTCTGCGATGAGGGAGGGGAAAAAGGAGGGGGTGAACAGGTGGTGTTGTCTTCAGCAGTGACAGCAGGAGGCTGAGGCTGCTAATCCGAGGTCCGCATAGCTCCAAGGTGCGGAGGAGATTGCCCCAAACTGCAGTCAGAAGGCCTCTCTTCTAGGTTTAGTTCTGTTTCCTGCTCGCTGTGTGACAGAGGGCGAGTCTCTTCCCTTTCTGTGCCTTGATTTCTTTTTTTTTTTCTATATAACCTTATTGTGATTTTCTATATAATTTATTGATCATTGTTAAATAAAATATTACTTTTCATAATTTGCTTCAGTTCTTATCTTCTTGACCAATTCTTTTGTTTTTTTCTTCCAAAAATGTCACAGGCCACACCTGAGGCAATGAAGAATTTTAAAACACCACAGCTAAGAACTTGTCCATTCACTTGCAGTTACCTATATTGCTTGTTACATGCAGCTGTGCTTCCTGGAGGTTTAGTCATCCTTTGTTATGTTTCTGGAAAGGCCTGGCGACGCGCCCGCGGGCGTTGCCCCCGGCCGCCAACAACCTCATGGCCGGGGCAAGCCGCGTGTGCTCCTCCGCTCGCTGCCGACGGAAAAGTGTGCCTTGATTTCTTATGTTGAAACAAGGTAGTTGACCTGATGTCCTGATGTTCTTTCCAGCATAAAGTTTGTTCACACAACCAATATTTTCAGCATATTCCTAGTGCTGTGACTGCTTCCGATATCTGCTGACAGCCAACCAGATCTTCTAAAAGGAAAATGGAAGCCTGTCATGGCCACTTGACCAAAAATGACAGTTTTGTGAAGAGAGCTGGGTCCAAATAGGCCAGGGTTGGTTTTTGCCTCAAATGGGCCTGGTGTGCCATGTGCCTTTCATGTTAACCCTGGCCCCTGTGAGTGGTTGGACTCATTGGGATTTAGGTTGTAGGATTTATCAACTGTACCTGAGTGTGAAATCCTTTTAATCAACAGAAAAGGTAGGATTTCTGCTCTCAAAGAATTTATAGGCAGCCCTGCCCTATAAATTGGTTGAACCTACGAACCAGGAGATCATGGTTCAATTCCCAGTCAGGGCACATGCCCGGGTTATGGGCTCCATCCCCAGTGTGGGGCGTGCAGGAGGCAGCCGATCAGTGATTCTCTCCCTCATTGGTGTTTCTATCTAGCCTTTCCTCTCTGAAATCAATAAAAATGTTTTTTTTAAAAAAGAATTTATAGCCAAAACCGGTTTGGCTCAGTGGATGGAGCGTCGGTCTGCGGACTGAAGGGTCCCAGGTTCGATTCCGGTTAAGGGCATGTACCTTGGTTGCGGGCACATCCCTAGTGGGGGTGTGCAAGAGGCAGCTAATTGATGTTTCTCTCTCATTGATGTTTCTATAATAACTCTCTATCCCTCTCCCTTCCTCTCTGTAAAAAATCAATAAAATATATTTTAAAAAAAAGAATTTACAGATAAATGCATGGTGTGGAGTAGGGAGAGATGGTGAGAGGAATGAGAGAAGCAAGTATTTTCAGAATAAAGGACAGCTTCATGAAGCTTGAGCGGCCTGCCTGAAAGAGAAGACAAAGAGGTTTCAAGCTGTACACATAACCTGACTCAAGGAATAGTGAGGCCTTC
The DNA here is from genome assembly GCF_014108245.1 of Pipistrellus kuhlii. Taxonomy (NCBI): domain Eukaryota; kingdom Metazoa; phylum Chordata; class Mammalia; order Chiroptera; family Vespertilionidae; genus Pipistrellus; species Pipistrellus kuhlii. Next base: position 13,252,742 of record NW_023425404.1, read on the forward strand.
CTTTTGGCTGGACGGGAGGGAGAGAGTTGGAAGGAAAGTCAAGAAGGAGGGTGGGGTCACCTCAAACAGAGAAAGGAGCAAGCAAAGGACACCTCTGAGGGTCTGAGAGTTGGGGGCTAGCACTTTCGCTAGGAGCTTATGCAGCTCAGTCCCTGTGAAAGGCCGTCAGCGTGGAAGCAGAGTGGTGGTGGCTGGGATGGAAGGGAGGGATGGGACGCACCAACGTGAACTCTGTGGGAGGAGTCAAACTGGATTTTCACCTGAAGAGCTGGGGATCAGTGGAGGAAATCAGAGGTGCTGGCTGGGGGCTTGCTGAGCCAGCAAATAGCAAACAGCCAGCTGGTGAGCTGCATTGAAAGAACAGTGGGGTGGGCATCAGGTAACATTTGCAAATCAATACACAGAGGAAGCTGGGCTTGGGCAAGTCACTTGACATCTCTGAACCCGTTTCCTGGGAGGTGAAATGAGGGCTGTTGTGTAAGGTTGTTGTGAGGAGCAAATGTGATGACCCTGAAACATCAATGCCTTCTTGTATGAGGATGGCTTGGTATCTGAATGGTGCATATTATCAGCCAAACTTAAAACGATTCTTTTTTAAAAACTTCTTTTCCAGAATTGGAAGGCAAGGCAAAAAAAAAAAAAAAAAAAAAAAGTTTTTCTTTGAAACGGCATTTAAAATGACTACATAAAAAACACACACAATACTTTTAGATGTCCTTGTCATGTGCCACTTATTTTTTAAGCCTTTCATTTATTCATTCTGTTAATTACAAAAACCATGTGAGGTAGGCACTATTATTATCTTCACTTCACTGATGAATTGAGTCACGCAGTTAATTCACACAGCTGGTGTGTGGCACAGCCAGGATTCAAACTCAGGCAGTTTGGTATGTTTATATGTTATACGTGTGTTTTTAAATTGATTTTTAGAGAGAGAGGAAGGGGAAAGAGAGAGAAACATCTATCAGTTGCCTCCTGTACGCATCCCAACCAGGATCGAACCCAAAACCTAGGTTTGTACCCAGGAATTAAACCCACAACCTTTGAATATATGGGAAGACACTCCAACCAACTGAGCCACACTGGCCAGGGCTAACTTTGACTTCTTGGTTAGTGTGATGTTGGCCAGGCTTCTCCAATGTAAAGTTACTCTTTTAAAATTATTATTAAAAATCTTTTAAAAATTTGAAATAATTATAAACTCAATGGAAGTTGCAAAAATAGTAGAAAGGTCCTGAGAAGGCTAAAAAGGGCTAATTCCAATGTAACCCTGATATTTGGGGGGCTAGCAATCTGGATCTGTGCCAGCAAGCCCAGTGTACATTCTTGATAACCTATTGCATCTTTCCCAGAAACTGGTCTTGCAAAACCTGTTATCTAAATACAGAGACCATAAAACTGTGAGCAGTGCACTGCCCGGGAGGGGGGTTATTAACGCAGGTGCTGTCTCCAAGCCAGATCATCAGATAAGGCCTGGAGAAACCCAACACCAGGGGGCCTTCTTGCAAACCTTGAAAAGGACCGGAAGCATAATCCATATTTGCGGGACAAAGACCCCCTGCATGTTACTTTACTCGGATTTGGGAAGTTATTCCGCTGAGTCCGCCTGTGTATTAAACAGTGTAACTCCTTCTCTCTAAAAGCGTTGCTTGGTTTTTCTTTGGTCTTCTGCAACAGTCCCTGCTGCTTTCATATAGCTTCCTTCTTACATAACCATAGTTTAATATTACTCTTATTTTTATTTATTTTTGTAATTTGGTTAGTGTTTGCGAGTTTATATAAATATTCTATTCTTTATTAAACATTCAATTAATTTACTTAACTATGGACTCATGGTTTCCTATGTTATTCAGTGGGTTAAATCCATTCTTATTTATTTTGATGTTCCAATAGTCCTGGTTTGGCTAGTAGGAACCTCTTCAAATGGTCTTCTGGGTTCTTTTGACATGTCCTCATCATTCTTTGATCATCTCCTTGCTTTCTGGGAAAAGATGTTCCAGGTGCATCTTGGGCTTTCCCTGTCCCAGGGATGAATCAGTTCTCTAAGGAGTCCTAGTCCCATTTAGTGGAGATTGGTACTTAGGAACTGAGATCTAAGTACTAAGTGCACTCATTTCTATAGGGTGTCCCTGTTCCCTGGCCTGCTCAGTGGTTACAGTTGGGAATACACACACATTTACTAGTACATAGACAACACATACACACAAACACATACACACATTTACAACTATATTTACTTGCATATCTATTTACCTATCTATCGGTTGGGGAAAATAAGACATTTTTGGGGGGCTATCAATCTGAATCTGTGCCAGTAACCTAAGGTACATCCTATAATTAAGTCACTGCTCCTTTTTACATAATCTGGTCTTGCAAGACCGATTTACCTAACTACTCATATTTTACAGAGGCCATAAACCATGAACAATACACAACCCCGGGAGGGGGTTATCAGAGCTGGCACCAGGCCAGCCCTTTAGAAGGTGGTCTCACTGCCCCCATCCCAAAACACAGGGCTTATTGCAAAGCCCGAGAAAGGTCCAGAAGTCCCAACCATATTTTGGGGACAAAGAAACCAAAGGGTATAAAGGGAGAGCTTCCTCCATATTGGCTTGCTCAGAATTTGGAGAGAAACAGTCTCCCCTGAGTCACTGTACTAGTACATGTGAAACATCTGAAAATCATTGAGTTTTTCCTATATCTCCAAATACTCCTGTGTATTTTTTGGTGGCCTGGTAAATTCTGTAACATAATATCTATCTATTATCTATTTATTTATCTATCTATCTATCTATCTATCTATCTATCTATCTATCTTGTATCTCTCCAACTATCTAAATATCTTAAAAACCATGAGTTCACATCAATATTTCCAATTCTAATCCATCATCCCAGAGCTCATTGAAGTTGTGAGAAATAGCTCACCTGTCCAAATTTGAAATAACGAACTAGGAAACAGAAGCATGGGAAAAATGAGACTTTTAATAACAGTCTTGAGAGTGGGCGCCCACAGGAACACATGTGGGGCAGGGAACATAGCCTATTTATTGAGACCCTCCTCCAGTTCCTCAGTGGCTGAGGACAATTTGGTCACTTATTTCCTAATAGGTCACCTAAGTCTTGCCATCTGCCTTGGGGTCATTTATAAAAGTACTGGTAGGCGGGGCCTTTTCTAGCTGCCTCTACCTCTAGGGGAATCTTCCTAGGACACGTGCTATGTGTACAGGTCATACCCTTCCCCACCCCCCACATCCTGTTTGCTCTGGGGAAATTCAGCAATGGCCTGGCCACATGCTGTTTCTTTTCTATGACAATACATTAGAGGCCAGTCCAAAGGTTATTTTGCCCAGTTCCAGCACTCCAAAGGTTGGAGGAGTAACACCTACAAGACAGTGCCTCTGAGATGACAACTCCAATTCCATTTTGAAATGGTTCCATTAGTAAGGTTTCTTACAAAGGTTACTCCCTTTCCGTATTTGTATCTCCCTTCTCTAACAGTGAAACTCCCATTATCTTGAATTTATTTACTTATTTGATCAAGTCCTTTGGATACAGCCGTAAATATTTCAATATCTTTGCCACCACACCCTCCCCAGTACAGATGTCCTCCTAACCTCCTCGGGCTTTGGGAACCTGTGCTGGCCATCCCCACCAAAGAGGATGCCTCCCTCATTCCACTTGGGCTGCAACACTCCACGTGGGATATACTTTTGGGCAAACAAAACCCTTGCTTTCAAGGAAGGTAACATTTGGCAACGTAAGATATAGTCAAACCTCTGAAGAATTTTTGTGTGTTTGAGCCAAACTATCGATAATGTCTAAGCAAAATCTCAAAAGATTGAGAAAATGCTCCAGAGAATGGCAGTTTTGCACCTTATCCTATACATTACAACCAAAAGAGGAGATGTAAATGGGTTATATAAAATCCACTGGTGATAGGTTAGGACAGTAGTCGGCAAACTGCGGCTCGAGAGCCACATGACTGATGAGTTTGCCGACCACAGGGATAGGGGCTTAATCACAAGGAACAAACTTGGAATAGAGAGTCTTAGGAGAAAGCAAAGTGGTGAAATCTCTGGGACTGGGCAAAAAAGTAGAATGATAGACATATACTTCTTTTGTGAGTGCAGGATAGTTAATAGTTAACAATTAATTCAATAACAATGAGGGGGCTTATGGTCTCTGCTGAGCAGTGCCTGTACTTCTAGAAAAAAGGAAGATTGCTTTGTCATTCCAAAGATATGTTATCATAGACGCAAAAGGAGAATGGACCGGCTGCTAGGGTAAAGGTTGACCTTTGTCTGGGAAGATGCCGACCTAGACATGACTACCCACCATAAACTGCTTTTCGTTAAAAAGTTTTAACTTCAGACAATCCTTTGTGATTACTTTTGGTCTCTGAGTTTGCAAGGCTGCCATGCAGGCTTTCCCTGAGCTCATCAGGTTAGCATGTGGCCCCTTTTTGTCCACACATTCGAATGCTGGGAAAGGGGGAATAGAGAAATAAAAATAATAATAAAATTGTTAGGTCTGATCGAAGAATTGAATCAATACCTCTGCCCCGGGAACCGGGTTTTCCAGTCATTTCACTGCGGACCTTCCCTTTGGTGAGACCACATTTCATCCTCTCCCCTCCAGGTATGCATAAAGAAGTGTCCACCCAGACAAAGCCTGCCAAAAGTCCTTTAAAAGCCGCTGGCTCCTGGTACTGGGTGCTGGAGCCATCCAGGCTCAGCTACCTGGTGTGCGGATGATGGAATAAATTCGTAACCCCCCACCAAAAATGGAGCCACTTCAAAATGGAGTTGGAGTTGCTATTTCAGAGGAACTGTCTTGTAGGTGTTACTCCTCTAACACCTTTGCTTGAACTGGGCAAAATAACCTTTGGACTGGGCCTAACGCAGCATTTTATGCCAAACAACTGTTTGCAAAGGTAACAGGAAAGCAGATATTCTGGCTACTGGACTGATAATTACAGACATTCTTCAGAATTAGCACCACCATGCTTAAAATTATGTCTGTTATAAAATTATCCAGACAAAGAATGAAAGTAAAATATTGTATTGGACAAACAAAAACTGGGAGTTTACTATCAGCGGATTAACTAAAGGAAATCCTAAAGCACGATTTTTTTCTCAGATGGAACGTTAGAAATAAAGGAAGGAACAAAGAACAAAGAAAGGGGTAAATAGATGGGTAATCTAGAAGACCTTGATTATAGAGATTTAAACTATTATTATGTCAATAATACCATAAGTTGGGAGAAGGATATGTGAAATTAAATGCTATAAAATTTCTTGAATTTTCTAAGAAAAATTAGACACACTGCCCTAGTTGGGTTGCTCTGTGGGTAAAGTGTCAGCCTGCAGACTGAAGGGCTCCGGGTATGATTCTGTTCAAGAGCACATGCCATGACTGTAGACTCAATCCGCATAGGGGGGCATGTGGGAGGCAGTCGATCAATGATTCTCTTTCATCACTGATGTTTCTATCTCTCCCTTCCTCTATGAAGTCAATAAAAAATATATTTTTTTAAAATGTAGGTACACTGATTATATTTGATTTAGATAAACCAAGGATGCTTAATGTAATTTTTACTGAAAGTAAAAAGAAAAAGAATATATAACTGCAAAAAAGTGTAAAAAATAATAAAAGCTCAGTCAATCCAAAAGAAATAGAAAAGGTGAGAAAAGGGAACATAAAACATATGGAACAAGAAGAAAGCACATAATAATATAATAGATTTTAATCCAAATATATCAGAATTTACATGAACTGTACATAGAATAAGTGCTTCAGTTAAAAGACAAAGAGTATCGAACTGAATAAAAAAAAAACAAACAAAGGAAACCCTGCAATTTACGAGACACATCTAAATCGTAAGGATATAAAACGTTTGAGAGTTAAGGGAAAGTAAAAATACACCATGTTAACTAGAAAAGACAGTTGTGTGGCTGTGCTAGTATTAAACAACACAGATTTTAAAGTAAAAAGCATAACTAGAAATAAAATAGTCACTTCGTAATGATTACAGGTTCAATTTATCAGGGAAAGGTGATAAATCTACCTTTGAATGCATCTAATAATTATGACTTAAAATACATAAAACAAAAATTGATAGGACCACAATGAGAAACTGAAAAATCCATAATAATGGGCTATTTTAACAAGTCTCTCAATAATTGTCAGGACAAGCAGACAAAGATCAGGAAGCACATTGAAGATTTGAACAACATGATGAGCAAGCTTAATTTAATGGACATATCAGTTTATGCAACACTCCAATAACTGTAGAATGCATATTCTTTCAACCAAGTAATATTATCACTTCTCGGCCTTGTGGGTAAGATCAAGTGTAGTAGCTGTTCTTATCAGTTTAGTATCTGATATGTCCTGTATCTGAGGACAATATATTAAATGGATTTTTGAAATTAGGAGATGGAATAGGAGCTTGCTTTGTCCACTCCACCCATTGACCTGGTATTACAGTACTTCTAGGAATGATGCGTGTGCGAGCACACACACACACACACACACAACCAAGGAATATTTAAAAAACCTGGGTATATACTGGACTATACAGCAATTCTTGATACATTTTAAGTGATTGAAATAATAGAATGTGTGTTTTATGACCACAATGTAATTATTGTCAGGAACCAATACAAAGAGATAACGAGAAAGTAAATCCTTTTGTGTATGCACATTGTATTAGTCAGCTATAGTTAGGTAATCATGCAAACAATCCCAGACTCTCCTTGACTTGCAACACAAGTATTTCTCATTCGTGTTATTGCTGTCGCTATTGCAGCTGTGTTCCAAGCTAGGTTAACTTTAGGGCTGCTTCCTGTGTCTTTTTATTCTGAGATCCAGGCTGATGGAACAACCTCCATGTGGGACATGCCATTCTCAAGGCAGAAGGCACTCGAGTGTAAAAGGTCTAGCCAAACCACACAATCACATTTGAAGCTCTGCACAAATATAGCATACATCTATCTGCTCAATAGCTCATTGGCCCAAGAAAACCACATAGTCAAGCCCAAAGCCAATAGCATGTATTATACTACTTCAAGTTAGGAGGGAATAATTAATTGAAAAAATATATATATATCTATGACTTCAATCAAATAATACATTCATTTTTATTTTTGGTTGATAAATATTGAGAAGTTTTTTTTTTAAAAAAAGTATATTTTATTGATTTTGTACAGAGAAGAAGGGAGAGAGATACAGAGTTAGAAACATCAGTGAGAGAGAGTCATCAATCAGCTGCCTCTTGCACACCCCCTACTGGGGATACCCGCAACCAAGGTACATGCCCTTGACTGGAATCGAACCGGGGACCCTTCAGTCCCCAAGCCGACGCTCTATCCATTGAGCCAAACCAATTTCAGCAAATATTGAGAAGTCTTTAATGACCAAAGCCTCAGTGTTAACAAAGCAGAGCGAAGCTGCTGGAAAGCCAGTTGCCTGAAGGATTTATCTTATATGAAGTCATGATAGCCTTTGGAATGAAAAAGTCACCACTCCACTTCCTTCTGAGAGAGATTCCAAATGCCACGGAAAGTTCAAGGCACTAAAATACCCTGATTCCTTACAGATCCGCACGCCTGGAATAAAGATCCAGGATGTTTTAAATGTTACCTAGTTAGATGGACAAAAATAATCAGTCTTAGAATACTCTTAATCTTAAACTTATTTCTTAAGCTTTGTCAAGTTATAGACAATATTATTATGAAACCACATAGAAACTGATTGCATCCTGACAAATAAAAACAGTTTGAGCCGAAACCGGTTTGGCTCAATGGATAGAGCGTCGGCTTGGGGACTGGAAGGTCCCAGGTTCGATTCCAGTCAAGGGCATGTGCCTTGGTTGCGGGCATATCCCCAGTAGGGGGTGTGCAAGAGGCAGCTGATCGATGACTCTCTCTCATTGATGTTTCTAACTCTATCTCTCTCCCTTCCTCTCTGTACAAAGTCAATAAAAATATATTAAAAAAATAAATAAATAAAACAAAAAAATTTTAGAAAAGGATCTCAGAATTTGTTTTTGAAGCTATGTTAATGCAAAAGATAACTTCTATACTTTTAGACAACACGGTATTTTAATTGTTAAAATAATACGAATCTGTGGTTATCGCATGGTGTCGTTTTGCTGGTGCTGCTAGAGACATTCTTGCAAAGTGTGGACTTGGAATTGAAAGTTTGGATGACCTCACTTCAGCTGCTAAATTCAGGAAATAGACTTTTGTTGATTTGATACTTCCTGTATCACTCAAATTTATCTGTAAATTCAAATCCTGCACCTACCAATCATTTGCTTCATAAAGGTTCTTTCTTGCCTAAGGAGGCCTTTTGACAAGATAAGAGATACCTAAAGTTTTGTCATGGAAATAAACTGCCCAGTTTCTACCCATATTATTTCAGTGGTAAGATATTTCCTATGTTGGAGAGATTATTCATAAATTTTGAAAAATGTTCATAATTATTTTCTTCTTTTTATTCCCATTATAACAGTCCATATGCCATCCAACCATAAGGCAGGGAAACTGGGAGAATTAAAAAAATATTATATCCTGTTTAAGAAGCTGGATGCAGTAATAAAATTTACCTTATTTGTGTATTTTATAATGCATTATTTCACTGACAAGATAATTTTATCTCTATCACAAATAAAAATGTAATGCTTTAAAAATATTTTTATTTATTTCAGAGAGGAAAGGAAAAAAAGAGAGAGATAGAAACATCAATGATGAGAGAGAATCATTGATCAGCTGCCTCCTGCATGCCTCACCCTGGGCATGTGCCCTGACTGGGAATCAAACATGACTTCCTGGTTCATAAGTCAGTGCTCAACCATAGTCCTTGTGCTCAAATAGGGATTCTTCCAAAGAGGAGATAGGTACCACAGAGTAAGTACAGTGATTGAGTACTTGTGAGGAGACTGTAACCACAGGCAGCAAAATCTTAGACATTTCTCTTAGCAATATGTTTATGGATACATCTCCTAGGGTAAAGGAAACTAAGGATAAAATAAACAAATGGGACTACATCAAAATAAAAAGCTTCTACACAGCAAAAGAAAACATCAACAAAATGAAAAGGGGTCCCACTTTGTGGAAGATTGTATTTGACAATGATAAGTGCGATAAAGCAGTGGTTCTCAACCTTTCTAATGCCGCGGCCCTTTAATACAGTTCCTCATGTTGTGGTGACCCCCAACCATAAAATTATCTTCGTTGCTACTTCATAACTGTAATTTTGCTACTGTTAATGAATCGTAATGTAAATATCTGTGTTTTCCGATGGTTTTAGGCTCTACAGCAGTGGTTCTCAACCTGTCATGACCCACAGGGTCACCTAAGACCATCGGAAAACACAGATATTTACATTTCAATTCATAACAGTAGCAGAATTACAGTTTGACTGGCAAAGTGGAAAACAAGAGAAAAGCTATTCTTTTCCCCCGATGATATGATTACATACTTAGAAAAACTGAGTCTATTAAAATAAAAAGTTACCAGAATTAAAAAGATAATTGGGTAATGAAAATGGATTTTAAAATGTATAAAGATCAAGAAATTTTCTCTATTAAATGTGGAAATGGGAAAAATACTGTATTTATAATAGCAATAAACATAATAAGATACTTAGATATAAATTTGACAAGACACAGTATATATATATAAAAAAGCTACAAAATATTATTATAAAACTCCAAATGAAGATCTGAATAAATGCAAAGGCATACCATGTTTTTGAATATGGAGACAATATTTTAAAATGTCAATTCTCCATTACACACACACACACACACACACACTTCACACAATTTCACTTAGAGTGCTCACAGGATTTTTTTCAATTAGTTAAAATAATCTTAAGCCTTACACAAAAGATAACTGAGATTCTATGGAGGAAAAACAATCAGATATCAGAACTTACTAGTATTTATCACTAGTTAGAGCAGTGGAGCTGAACAGAGAATTCAGAATTAATATACATGAGAGATTTATATATAATAAAATAAGCATTTAAAAATTACCTTCCCTTTAAAAAATATTTTATTGATTTTTTACAGAGAGAAAGGGAGAAGGATAGAGAGCTAGAAACAATGATGAGAGAGAAACATCGATCAGCTGCCTCTTGCACACACCCTACTGGGGATGTGCCCAAAACTGAGCTACATGCCCTTGACCGGAATTGAACCTGGGACCTTGGGAATTGAAGTCTGCAGGCCAATGCTCTATCCACTGAGCCAAACCAGTTAGGGCATAAAAATTACCTTCCCTTTAAAAAAATTTTTTTAGAGAAATGTGTTTTTATTATTATTTTTAAAATATATATATTTTATTGCTTTTCTTACAGAGAGGAAGGGAGAGGGATAGAGAGCTAGAAACATCAATGATGAGAGAAACATTGACTAGCTGCCCTTGACCGGAATCAAACCTGGTACATGCCCTTGACCAGAATCAAACCTGGGGCCTTTCAGTCCGCAGGCCGATGCTCTATCCACTGAGCCAAACCTGTTTCGGCTGTGTTTTTTTTTTTTTTTTTTTTAAAATATATTTTATTGATTTTGTACAGAGAGGAAGGGAGAGAGAGAGAGAGAGATAGAAACATCAATGAGAGAGAGTCATCCATCAGCTGCCTCTTGCACACCCCCTACTGGGGATGTGCCCGCAACCAAGGTACATGCCCTTGACCGGAATCGAACCCGGGACCTTTCAGTCCCCAAGCCGACGCTCTATCCATTGAGCCAAACCGTTTTCGGCTCGGCTGTGTTTTTATAATTAATTTTAGAGAGAGGAAGGGGGAGGAAGAGAGAGAAACATCACTGGGAATTGAACTAAAAACCTCTCAGTGCATGGGGCAATGTTCAACCAACTGAGCCTCCCAGCCAGGGCAATAAAGGAAGCAGTTGAATTCAGTAAGTAAAGGATGAACTATAAAGAAAAAAAATGTTTCTTTCTCAATGGATAGAGCGTCTGCCTGTGGACTCAAGGGTCCAGGGTTCAATTCCGGTCAAGGGCTTGTACCTGGGTTGCGTGCACATCCCCAGGAGGGGACGTGCAAGAAGCAGCTGATCAATGATTCTCTCTCATCGATGTTTCTAACTTTCTATCCCTCTTCCTTCCTCTCTGTAAAAAATCAATAAAATATATATATATATAAAAAAAAGGATGAACTATGTTTTAAATGACAGGTTCAACCAGTTACCCTGCATGATGAAAGTACGTTTGAATCCCTATCTTACTTGATACGTACAAATTCCAGCTGGAATAAAAAGATAAATGTAAAAAAAAATAGAATAAACATTTTACAAGATAATTTAGGAGGCTATATGCATTTTTCTAAGGATCAAGGAGATCTTTTTAATCAAGACTGGAAACCCAGAAATTATAAAAGAAAAGGTAAACATATTTGACAAGAGAACATTTTTAAATTACATTATAAATGGTACCATAAACAAAATTCCTGGGCAAATGATAGATAGTACTTGTAATATAGATTGTTGTCAAAGAGTTAATTCTATAAAGTAAATTTCAGGACTTTCAGCACCCATACATTGACAAGAAAGATACTAGATAATAATGCAACAGAAAAATAGGCAACAATAGGAAGAGAAAATTCACAGAACAAGCCCAAATATCCGAGTGCCATATAAAAAGATGCTCGGATTTCTTGCCGGCTAGGACAAGGCCATTGGCAGTCCTCCCCATGAACTAGAAAAAGTTGGAGCCTTTTCTCTGTACTGAACAGAGTGAGGATGCTGGGCTTTGCAAGCCATTTGTGGGCTACATTTCAGCCCCATCAAACTGAGCATAAACTGCACAATGCATGCAATGGTCCAGACTCGGAGAAATGCAAATTAATTATGAAAGATTGCTTTACATCCATTAAACTGGCAAAAACTTAGAAAGAGCTATAAACCTGTAGCCAGGAGGGGTGTGGGGGCATGCGTGCTCTCATACATTGGCGTAAAGCGTTCAGGCTTTTAGGAAGGCAATCTGGCAATACCTATTAAAATTAAAAATACATATTCCACTTCACCCCAGAATCCTACTCCTCGGAATCTATTCCATAAAAATGAAAGTGCTGATTTGCGCAGACATGTGTGCGAGAACGTTTATTGCAGCACTGTTTGTAGCTGCCAAGAACTGGAAACACAGTGAATGGCCATTAATCAGGGAATGGCTGAAAAATTAAAATATATTACCCCGTAGAATATTACATGGCCATTAAACGGGATGAATTATAGCCTTACCAGATGTCTGAGAGAGATTTCCATAAGTTACCGGTGAGAAAAGCAAGATGCAAAATGAGCTTAATATGATTCTATTATATATTTTTTTAAAGAACCAAAAAACCTTCATATATAAATGTGTGTGTGTGTGTGTGTGATAACTAAGGAAAGGGTATGTGGACACATCCTAGGTTGTTAATTGTAGAGGAAAGTTGTCCACAATAAAAATAGTAAGTATGATACAATCCCATTTATGTAAAATTGTATGACTGTCTGGTGTCTGTGCATAAATGTGTGAGCGCATACATATGTGTGTACAAGCCCTGGCGTGTGTAGCTCAGTTGGTTGGGCATTGTCCTGGGACTGAAAGGTTGTTGTTTGGATTCCCGGTCAGGGCACATGCTTGGGCTGTAGGCTCCATCCCCAGTAGGGAGAGTGCAGGAGGCAGCCGATGGATGTCTCACTCTCACATTGATGTTTCTCTCTCTCCTTTCCTCTCTAAAAATAAAAACTCATAAAAATAATAAAGAAACGCATGCAAGGAAGTTCCCCTCAGTGTTACTGATTAGGATGGTGAGATTTCAGGGGATTTTTCTTTTCATGGTTATTTCTTTATACATTGCTCCCATTCTTTATAATGGACATGTGTTATTTTTTATATCCAGGAACAAGATGAAGTTATCTTCATCTCGATAATAAAATAACAACAGAAAACAAATATACCCCAAACCCAAAGTACTAATACGACTCAGTAACACACACATTCTTATTTATAGTGGGCTTGAGGGGACTCTGCGTGAAAAGGGGATGGAAAGGAATGAACAAAGCAAATGTCTATGGCTCTGAAGTATTGCCCCCGTCACAAACTATGGGGCAGAGGGGAAAATGTGTAAAGCCACACATATATTTGTTACAGCACATCCTTTTGATGGGTTCACTGTGTCAGCAGAATTACTTGCTGCTTTTTGCAAGCTTTTAAAAACTTTTAGCAGAAGTTTGATATTTTGGCATTAATTTTTTTCTTTTTCTTTTTAAAAAAATTTTTTTATTGATTTTATACAGAGAGGAAGGGAGAGAGATAGTTAGAAACATAGATGACAGAGAGACATCGATCAGCTGCCTCTTGCACACCCCCTCCTGGGGATATACCCGCAACCAAAGTACATGCCCTTGACCGGAATTGAACCCAGGACCCTTCAGTCCCCAAGCCGACGCTCTATCCATTGAGCCAAACCGGTTTCAGCTAATTTTTTTCTTTATGGGAGAACTTTGAGGCGAGGGGAAGAGAGGTGTTAGTATATGTTAAAGGTAGGGAGACCTCTCCAGCCGTTGGCTGAGTGTTGCCTGCTGCTTTGAAGGTGTAGGTTGAAAGCGACCTATTTGAAAGTGAGGTTTCCTTGCTGCTTTTTTGGATAGCTAATAAAAATAGCATGATGTGAGATTACAAACCCCGCCTTGCAAAGGTTAGGTTGAAGAGTGAAATCTATGCTTGTGTTTTGGACGAGAGAGAAGAGTTGTTGGAGGGGGCGTGGAGATGGGGAAACTTGTTGATCTCATTTTAAGTCGAGGCTACCAATGAGAAGGGATTTGCTTTGACTCCGTTGTCCTTTAAGGAACCGAGGAAAGAAGGGAATCTCTGCTGCCTGTAAACGGAGGGTCCTGAGAGTGTGCTTGAGGAGGTGTTGAGAGGCTTAAATGGACTCACAGGGATAAAGTGCTCAAGAATGGTGCCTGACTTGGGGAAGCACTACGTAAGTGTTGCTATTATTAATCTTTTCTCATTGGTTAAGCTCAGTTGTCTGCTTGCACGGGATGCGCTTATTTGGGCGAGAAGTGGCCTCTACTATAAACTGTTGTTGGATTCTGAGATATTGTCTGAATTACTTTGCTCATGATAGTTCACCCAACAGCGTGAACTTGAGGGCACTAAATTCTATTTGATGGCAAATTAAATCAATGGTTACATATAGTCACTTCATAGTGACATGTAGGGACTTAACAGCTATTAAGAATACTTTTGAGCCCTAACCGGTTTGGCTCAGTGGATAGAGCATTGGCCTTGGGACTCAAGGGTCTCAGGTTCGATTCCGATCAAGGACAAGTACTTTGGTTGTGGACACCTACCTAATAGGGAGCATGCAGGAGGTGGCTGAATGATGTTCCTAACTCTCTATCCCTCTCCCTTCCACTCTGTAAAAAAATCAATAAAAAAATAAAATATATATTATATTTATTTTTTTAAAATATATTTTATTGATTTTTTTACAGAGAGGAAGGGAGAGGGATAGAGAGCCAGAAACATCTATGAGAGAGAATCAACGATCAGCTGCCTCTTGCACACCCCCTACTGGGGATGTGCCCGCAACCCAGGTACATGCCCTTGACTGGAATCGAACCCGGGACCTTTACAGTCCGTAGGCCGACGCTCTATCCATTGAGCCAAACCGGTTTCGGATAAATATATATATATATATATATATATATATATATATATATATATATATATATATATATATAATAATATTTAAAAAGAATACTTTTGATTTTCTTTAAATAATTGTGTTTATCAACAAAAATCAGTTCCTGATTCTCTATTTGGGATAGGAAACACAGAATATCTAGTATTTTTTTTGTTAAGGATGTCTTTTTCTAATAATTAAAAAAAGAACCTGTAAAAACATCAGCGATGAGGATGAATGTAAGGGGCTTTGCTTCATCCTGTTGCAATGTCCCACCGCCTAGCTGACCTCGATTGTTTGAGAACAGAGTCTTCGAATGCCATCACGGACTCTCCGTGCCTCCTTCACTCTCCCTGGAGCTCTGGAGAAGCTATTTTGACCCCCAACTGAGAGAGCGCTCCCGTGTTAGAAAGTCAGGAGCCCTGAAAAGAAGGCCTCAGTCCTTTGCCTTAGCGGTGAGTCAGAAAAAGGAACCCCTGCAGGGCTCCAGGATTTCAAAAGCACCCAGCTGCATGGAAGGACAATTGTGTGAGTGCAGAGCAAATTGGAGAGGACTCTGCCCTTCTCCAATGTCATGTGGCCCTTAATATAGAAACCGGGGACCTGTGGCCGCCAGTTGGTAGCCTGGATGTCTCCTCCCAGACCTAGCCTTCCTGTCCTGCCTGACTTTGGGGAGTATTGAGTGAGCTCCTGTTTGGTACTCTCCCCCAAAGAGCTTTGTCTGGGGGGCAGATTTGTACCCCTTTCTCAGCAGAACCATGTGCCCTTGCATGTATTTAACGCATCGATCCGGCCCCCCTTTATGCTCTGGGTCCTGGAAGGAGATTGTGAATGAAAATTTGAATTTTCACAGTCTCTTTCTCCAGTGTCTGAGAGATAAGTCTGTCTGTGACTTCTAGGCCAAATAAACAGTCATCTGAAGCATCAACCATGAGGAGGTACGATTTTTTTTTAAAATATATTTTTATTGATTTCAGAGAGGAAGAAAGAGGGAGAGATAGAAACATCCATGATGAGAGAGAATCATGGATCGGCCGCCTCCTGCAAGTCACCCACCAGGGATTGAGCCCACAACCCAGGCATGTGCCCTTGGCCGGAATAGAACCTGGGACCCTTCAGTTCTTAGGCCGACGCTCTATCCACTGAGCCAAACTAGACAGGGCAGGAGGTATGATCTTTGAGGGTTTTCCAAAAGGTGGGGCATCTCAGCTCATTCTGCTGGGCGTTCGATTCCAGGTAACCGACCATGCAGGGCACATACATATAGGCTGTAGATCCAGCATAGCATTGACATAGGAAAAATCAGAAGGTGCAGATTTCCCAAGCCATGGAAGGAGTGTGATGCGTGTCGTGCATTCACCCTGAAGTGGCTTAGGGCGTATCTCCCCATGTTCTCAAAGCAGGGAGAATGCAAGTTCCAACACACAGCTGGCTGTCCCAGCTATCCAGGCACTCACATCCAAGTGGATTGTGGCGTGCCAGTTTTTTATTTATTTATTTATTTATTTATTTTACCTTCGTAAGACCTGCAGTCTTTCTGGGCAAAACCGGAATAGCCAAGGAAGACGTACTCCATATATCGTCGAATCCACTGAATAGAAGTTCCTGGCAACCAAAGAAACTGGACTGGCAAGCAGGTTGAGGTAAGTCAGTGAGGTTGATTTTTCTTCTCCTCCCAGTGAAGAACAGATCTGATGGCAAAGCTGCCTTGGCTATGGAAATCCCTGCCCCCCCCCCCTCGACCCCTCCACCTGAGTCAACATGGGTAACAAATCAATCAAGTATGTTTTACAGCTTTCACAGAATGTGGGATCGTAGGCAGTCTTTTCTCAGAGGCAGGTCATGTTATTGACTCCCTTAGCTTTGCAGATGGATTTCACTAAAGCTCAGAGAGGAAAAGATGACTCGTTTTTACGACATGTACATTTTGGTTCACCCAGAGGAGTATTTGATTTTGACCACGTTACTCAGCCATGGTGCTTATCGCCTGTCACTCGGAAAGTATCCTAAAGTCTGAACAACCAAGTTTTCTATGGCTTCATTGGTTTGACAGGCATGATATTCATGACAAGTCAATGCCTTAATGTGGCACGAATCCAGGATTGTTTGCCATGGACCTAATGCCATTCACTTATTCACCGTACATCCTGTGAATATCTATTACGTTCTAGAACTTCATAACAAAAGGACTCATTCGTATCATATTGATGCTTCTTTGACTTTTTCCCCTTTTTGAGCAGAAAAAATTGCTGTGTTGTGCAGTTTCTTCCAGGACCGGAACCTTACAAAAAGTTCCTCAACTTTGCGTCTTTGAAAGGGTGTTTTCCTCACGAATCGACACTAGAGGGCGCTCAATTGCCAGTAACAGATTTGGGCAATTGGACATCGTGCACTATTTCAAGACTGGTTTTACTCTTTTCAGTAAAAATGCAGTTGCACCCCTCCATCCTCCTCCAAGTGAGGCACCAAAAGAGGAGACACTCTAGCATGGGCTGAAGTAGATGTTGGTTTCCATGAAGGCTTTCTCCCCTAAAATCCACGCTTTTGAAATATCCATGCTAACAGTGAGTAACAGCAACTTGCTAGTAATTGTGCAACCTGGAAATAACATTTAATTGCATCTTATAGTCATCCAACATATCCACAAATAATCCCATGATACCCTTAAGGGAAATTTTGAAAAGACTGGCTGCTTTATAAGCTCAAAGCAGTTATCAACAAGCCAATTGGCTCCTGTTTTGCTGTTTCGTCTAATGCCCCTTTTCCTCGAACACAGGAAAGGCCTCCCATTTTGGCCCAAGACTATTCGCCATTCCTCATCATCTGTTCTTTGCCTTCTTTGTACCTCTTTAGCACCAACCAGTATTCAATTTTCATCCTCTGTCTGAGGAGACTATGAATCAGCTGCTTTTCTTTTTATGTCACCTTATCACATGTATTCCTCACTGTCAGTATCCCCAGTTTACAGATGAATAAACTGAGGTTCAGGATTAAGTCACCTGCCGGAGGTTGTGTACCTTTGTAAACAGATAAGCCAGGATTTACTTCAAAGGTTTTCTGACTTTGCTTTTTTCTGAACTGCCCTCTTTAACTGAGACTTTCAGATTCTTCAGTGTTGTTACATTATTCCCTGTCATGTTCTTAGTTTTACCTTATGAAAGTTTAACCATGATTCACAATTTATGATACAAGCTAGCTGAGGGCATTATAAACATGAAAATGGACCTCAGGTTCCGATGAAATCTTCACTGCAACCCGCATTGTATCTCAGAATTAAAAAGAAAACCAAACTTGACATAGGAGCAGCTTTGGTCAGTAAGCAGGAAAGGTACTTGGTTCAGCCCTTGTTTTATGAGATGCCACCCCAGGGTAGCAAGATTAAGACACTTATTTTTGACTTTATTTAAAGACTTCCTCAAAACACTAAAGGCCTTCAGAATCTCTGTTAATGAGCTCATTGTTTGGGTCAGAGTTAAGTTTTACTATGTCAAGCTTCTCAGGGCAAGGAATTTTTCTCTGTATTACTTGATTTGAAGCAAGAAGCTAATATGAATGTAGAATCATCAAATTGAAAATTGAATTCCCTCCAATAGACTACATTTCCTAGATGTCTAACAGTTCTAAAGGAGAAAATGGGCATAGAAGTTCTTGGGTTAGTGGGGCTTCTGGCATTTAAATGAATTTAAAAAAAAAAAAAAGCTTTATTGAGCTATGATTCACATAGCATACAATTTCTAGGTCACATGGTAACCTGTGTGTAATTATTTGTGGAATTGCTAGACTCTTCCCCACAGCAGCTGAACCATTTTACAGTCTTACCAGCAATAGATGCAGGAGGAAAACAGAAAATGAAGTGCACCTACATACGTGTGTTTTAATACAGTGATGGATAAAACTCTGCGAAAGCGGAAAGTAGCAAGTAACTTATCTGAGACCCATTTAATCCACGTAGGTTTCAATTCAAGCTACTAAATGGGTAAGATGAAAATATTTAACATCAGCTTTGTAAACAGGCTTTCTGGAAGCATGATGGCTTTCAGAGTTGTTGCTCATGAGCCCACTTGTGTCTGGAAAATATCCCTGGTTTTCAGAATTGCCATTGAGTTCCGATTACTACAGTAATACACAATAGTGTCTGTTGTGCAAGGATCAAATAGGTTGACTGGTGAAAAAGAGAAATCCGGTGACTTTGGAAATCCAGGTACTAAAATAAATCTTATTTCTTGCAGAGACCTTAATGATCCCATGTCATTGGATTTAAAAAATATATATTTTATTTATTTTTTACAGAGAGGAAGAGAGAGGCATAGAGTTAGAAATATCAATGAAAGAGAATCATCAATCAGCTGCCTCCCACACATCTCCCACAGGGGATGTGCCTGCAACCAAAGTACATGCCCTTGACCGGAATCGAACCTGGGACCTTTCAGTCTGCAGGCCGTTGCTCTATCCACTGAGCCAAACCTGTTTGGGCCCATGTCATTGGATTCTTGCTTTTCCTCTTTACCAGAACCAATTGCTTATCTTTTATCTCTTCTCCCAGCAGTCCCACCTCACTCATTCCCCTGCTTGATTCCTCTATCATTATTCTGTTTGCAGCCCTGGACCCTCTGGGCTGTGGACCACTGACCCGGAACCAATGTGGCCCTGGAGAAAGTTATCCTTAGGATGGCTGCCGCTGTTGGCTTCAGTGCATTTAAAATGCACAGGGCTTTCTGTGGACTTCAGGAACGCGTTCTCACCTTCCTTTTTCCTCTCAAGTAGAGTAAACAGGGAGTTGAGATCCTTTTGCAGCTATGCAGGACAGAGTTCATCGCCTTGAGCTGTGAGAGCATAGAAAACATCTGCTGCCGTTCAGCAGGCCTCTGTCCCCCGCTTTGCCAGAGTGTGGGGCACTTTAGGCCCTGTGGCTTCTGTCCATCATTCCTGCTTGTGGACACCTATTTTTATATGGTGGTCTGAGTATCTGCAAAACAGCCAGACTTAACCTGCTCTCCTGTGCCCTAGCTGGTTTGGCTCAGTGGATAGGGCGTTGGCCTGCAGACTGAAAGGTCCGGGGTTTGATTCTGGTCAAGGGCACGTGCCCAGGTTTTGGGTTTGATCCCCAGTAGGGGGTGTGCAGGAGGCAGCCAATCAATGATTCTTTCTCATCATTGATGTTTCTATCTCTCTCTCCCTCTCCCTTCCTCTCTGAAATCAATTTTAAAAATAAATGTTTTCCTGTGCTTGGCTCTTAGACTTCTCCTGGAAGTGTCCTGCCTAATAACAGAGTAAAAGCTGAGATCATGTGAGGTGTGAGCAAGGGAAACAGGTGTCTGGAGTGCCACCATACTTAAAGCAATACCCCACAGAAAGCCCTCTTTGGGAGCCCTCAGGGGAGTCACTTTGCAGATGAAAAAACATTTCTTTAATCCAGAATGAGGGGGTGAACTGATTTCTGCACTGGCGGATACAGCCTTACGGGAAATTGGTTTATGTTTGTCTTGGTCCAAGCCTGGCTCTGGCCACTCCCCAGGATGGTATTGGTGGAAGGTTTCTTTTTCCTGCTCCATCCTGTCCCTCTCTGCAGGAGGACCTTGCCAGTTTTGTTTTTTTTGACTTAGGATGCTGGAGCTGCCAGGATTTCAGATGTGATGTCCATGTGGATGCACCAAGGAAGGACTTGGCAGATTTGGACTCGGCAGGTAGAGGAGCACAGGAGAGAGAAGTTAGCGATCTTAAAAAACAGACACGCCAAGAGCTCTAGAAGCGGTGGCTTTATCAGGAAGGACCAAGGTGCACGGGGGATCGTCTGTATTAGTGAGAGGGAAAGGGGCAGGGGCCAGACTTCAGAGTCGGCTGTGGTTACTTCGTGTGACTTGAGTGGAGAAAGCTCCTGTATAAAAACCCCATCTGCTGCCTTGCCTGGGGCCTCAGATTCTAATCAAGCGCTGTACCCATGGCCCAGCAGATGAGGTGCGTGGTGGAGCAGGGTAGGGAATCTACGAATGTTGACTGTATGAATGAGCTCTTCTTAGGTTATGATTTGGATCTGGAAGGCCTTTTACTCCTTGCTCATTTCTAAAATATACCAGCCAAAGCCCTAATTAAATGTGACCTTTTCCATGAAGCCTTTCCCTCCCCCAACATTAGGGGTACTTGCTCCCTCCATAGAAGTTCTTGGACATATACCCCTTTCCCCCTGTTTTATTATCAATTTGTGAGAAATCTTAACACCATGAAGCCTTGAAAATCCAAAGGAATGAAGGCACTCAATAAACACCCAAGGATGTGTCCACGGGGGTTATGGGCCAGGAAAAGGAGGGACTGGCCATTTCCCCCTTTTCAGTCACATTAAGTAATTACTTGGCTTGCTTCTAAGGTTGGGCCTACTATCTTTATTCTCTCTCCAGATGGATGGGAATTGCTTTATGAGGATGGTTTTCATGTCTGGTTTATTTTTATTTCACCACCTGTGCCTAGCACAATGCCTCTCCCTCCCTCCAGTGGACAAGTGAATGAATGAACTGAGCTAATGGCAAACAGCAACGATGGTTTTCTTTGGACGCTACCCTGGTCTAAGAGCTTTCAGAGGTCTGGCCCTAGGAACATCTCGGAATTTGATTTCATGAAAGGAGTAAAAAAACACCTCCCCTCACATCTCTGAGAAGAGAGAAAACCAGATGGCAGTTCTGATGGCCCCGCTTCAACTCAGTGCCTAGAACATGCCAGCGCCGGTGTTGGGTCTCAGGGAGCCAGCATGGCCAACTAGCTGCTGCAAAGGTCATGGCTGCTCCTTTTGTGGGTGAATGAAGGGATCGAGGGTGAGCTTGTTCTTCTGTGTATTTTTAAAAAACATTTTAAAAAATTAATTTCAGAAAGAGAAAGGGAGAGAAAGAGAGAGATAGAAACATAAAAGATGAGAGAGAATCGTTGATCAGCGGCCTCCTGTACACCCACCATTAAGGATTGAGACCACAATCCAGACATGTGCCCTGACCAGGAATTGAACCCTGACCTCCTGATTTATAGGTCAACACTCAACCACTGACCACATTGGCTGGGCTGTTCTTGTTCTTTTTTTTTTTTTTTTTTTTTTTTTTTTAATACCTACAGGACTTAAAACTCCTTCAACCTGCAGAGTCCTCTAGGAACTGTGTTCATGTTGGATTTTTTTTTTGGCACACTTCCTATTTTATATGAGCTCTGGTTGTTTGTGAGGCCTGCATCTCCTTCCTTTACATCTCTCTCTTACCCTATGTGCCTTAGAAAGTCATCTGGAGCCTGGCAGGTGTGACTGAACATTGCCCTAAGAACTAGGAGGCCACTGATTCCGGGTTAGGGTACATGCCTGATCCCCAGTTGGAGCCATGCAGGAGGCAGCCAATCAATGATTTTCTCTCATCATTGATGTTTTTATCTCTCTTTCCCTTTTTCTTCCTTTCTGGAAAAAAAAAATACACACATATATATATACTGAGTGGCCAGATTATTATGAACTCTAAACGCATAATAATCTGGCCACTCAGTATATATCCTATATAATAAAAGGCTAATATGCAAATTGTCCCCAACACTAGGAGTTTGACTAGCAGGCAGGCCATGTCCCTTCCCCAACCCCCCATGTCCCCTCTCCCTGACCAGACTGGCTGGACCCCGAATTCATGCACTAGGACTCTAATATATAACTGAGTGGCCAGATTATTATGCAAAGATCATAATAATCTGGCCACTCAGTGTATATAAATGAAATCTAATGCACAATTTGACATTCTATATTTTCTATTTTGAAAATTGTAATTAGGTAATACAAAATAAAGTAAATATACAATTGTAAAAGAAAGCACTTTATTGTTTTAATGGTACAAAAGCAAGAAAGACAACATAAAGTTATCCAGATTTAAAATAGTTGTTTGTGTTGTGAGTAAATGTCATTTAAAAACATGTTTCAATAGAAAAATAGTTTGTAAGTCAGTTTGTAGAAGATTTTAAAAATCAATGATTAATAAAAAATACAGAACATTTCATGAATTTTGTGTCATTGTTGTGCAGGGGTCATGATAATTTTTAAAGCATTTTAAATATCCTCATCTGAGGATATGTTTATTGATTTTCAGGGAGAGGGAAAGGAGAGAGAGAGAGAAGAAACATCAATTGGTTGCCTCCCATGTGTGCTCCTATTGGGGATTGAACCCAAAACTTAGGTATGTACTCTGATTGGGAATTGAACCCACAAACTTTTGGTGTATGGGACAACACTCCAACCAACTGAGCCACCTGGGCAGGCAAGTCCATGATAATCTTCTCTATATTGTTCTAATTGTAGCATAAATGCTGGTGATGTAAGCATGACAATTTCATTTTCTGATGTCTCATTTTATTCAGATCCCCTACATTTTTTATGTCAACAAGAAAGTATTAAATATATTTATTAAAAAATTTATCAGATATTCAGCACTTAGACACTGGACATGTATTACATCATTCAATCCTGGAAAGAGTCACATGAAATAGGTTCTATGATTTATTGCCATTTTTCTTTTTCTCTTTTCTTTTTTTCTTTAAATTCTTGATTGTTTAAAATATTACATATGTCTCCTTTTTCCTCTATTGACCTCTCCCTGGCCACCCCCAAACCTCCAACACATGCCCTCACCCACCTAGTGTCTGTGCCCGTTGGTTATGCTTATATGCATGCATATAAGTCCTTTGGTTGATCTCTTATCTCCCTTCCCCTTACCCCCCTCCTTCCCTCTGAATTTTGATGGTCTGTTCAATGCTTCTTTGTCTCTGGATCTATTTCTGTTCATCAGTTTATGCTGTTCATTATATTCCACAAATGAGTGAGATCATGTGATATTTATCTTCTCTAACTGGCTTATTTCACTTAGCTTTAATGCTCTCCAGGTCCAACCATGCTGTTGGAAATGGTAAGAGAGTTCTTTCTTTTCTATAGTGGCACAGTATTCCACTGTGTAGATGTACCACAGATTTCTAATCCACTCATCTGCTGACGGGCACTTGGGCTGTTTCCAAATCTCAGCTATTATAGATTATGCTGCTATGAACTCAGGGGTGCATCTGTCCTTTTATTGCCATTTTTCAAATGAAGAAACATTCAAGTTGCTAAGTAAACTTGTCCAAGATCACTCAGTTGGCAATTGGAAGACTCAGGACACTTGTAGCACTACCTTGCAAAATGAATGTAAAATTTAACATTCCCCCAAAATGGTTCAAATTCCCTGTCTCCTTTTGAGAGGTGCACACTAAGCCCCTCACAGAGTGACTGGGTGATGACCTATGAACCAGGAGGTCACGGTTTGATTCCTGGTCAGAGCACATGCCTGACCTGTGAACCAGGAGGCCGCCGATCAATGATTCTCTCTCATCATTGATGTTTCTATCTCTCTCCTCCCTTCCTCTCTGAAGTTAAAAAACATATATATATATATATATATATATATATATATATATATATATATATATATATTTAAAAAGCAAGACCTATCCTACTTATAAAAATCCTGCTTCCAAGTCATTATTTTCTCAATTCAATCATTATAAAATGTAACAAATGATTAAGTACTGGATTAAAATTTCTCAAAATAAAGACAGCTCTGGCCTGCCATTTTCAAGTGTGCTGGATAGGGACAAGTCATGCTGGTCTCTGCCTCTGGGCCTTAACACAATACATGATTGTACAGGCTTAGGGTGTATATTTTTGCTTTAATATGTGATATAAATGTATTCCCCCTCTCCTATTAAATCATTAGCCTTGTTCAGGGCAGGCTAGATTTTATGCTTCCTTTATCAAGGCTGCACATATTAAAATACACTGTTGCCTTCCACTATGAATTGCTGCGATTTTGATATCTCAAAGAGGCGGGTGGGAGTTCTGACTGATACTTCAACCTCATGCTTCTTGCATCAGAATACAATGCTTGCATTTTCATGTTTTCAGGGCACATCCCAGGCAAGATATTAACTTTTGAATCAATAAGAAAGAAACTTTTCAAACTGGAATTTTAGAAAAGAGGACAACTTTTCAAACTGCAAGGTGCTGTACAAAGCAACCTATAGAAGTTGACTCCACTATCAGCTGGGTAGAATGAATGAAGGGGTTAAAATGGCCAAGTCTTACAAACATACCGAATTCAGCCCTGTTCTGTTTATTTGTAACTCCAATAGTGTAATGAGTTGGATTCTGAAAGTTTTGGAACTTAAAAAAAAAAAAAAGTTTCGGTTTTTATTCATTGCCTTGAGAGGAGCCCTGAGAAAGGAAGGGAGAGGGCACAGCTTTGAAGAACTGGCAATTCGGCCTCTCCTCTCCCCCCCTCCCCCCTCCCCCCACTATCTTAGCTATTTGACCTGATTCAACAACTTTGGGATGGCAGCCAGATTTCTGTATGCTGACGAGGCCTCTAATTCAGGATTCAGTGCGATTTCACCCACCTCGGGAGCTTCCCGACTGCTCCCGGGGCGGTAGACTGGCTTCACAGACATCTCCCCAATTTTGCCAGAGGTTCTCCAGGGAGGAGTCCACACAGGCTGGGCACCTCCAGTCCCATCAGAGTATTCATTAGCAAACCCTTTCCACCTCCTATCTAACAGTCACGCCAGAATCGCGTGTGCCACTCTGCAGAAAAGGGTTATGCCCCCACCCCCCCCAGGCTAGGTAGTAAAATACGTTTCCCAAAGCTTCCTTAAACCTTCCCTACATCTAAGCCAGGTCTGAGAGCCGGGTCCCCCCATTCTCCCCAGGCGCCCGGAGCCTGGTCCCCGCAGAAGTCCCCGGTGTGTGTGCAGGACAGGAGAGGTGGCCGCGGAGGGGGAGCCGCGCGGGGTGACCACCGCTCCTTACATAACCGAAGCCCGGCTGCCAGAGGGAGCGGCCTGACATTGAGACTTTCCAGGAGGGAGGGGGGGGAGTTGCTGTCCTGGAATCGCCAGGAACAGCCGCGGCAGTTCCAAGAAACCGAGAGAGAAAGAGAGAGAGAGGAGGAAGGTGACTGAGATAAAGAAAGCACTTCGGGAATGAGCCTGTGAAGAAGCCGCGGGACCCAGAGCAAACGGCAAACAGCTGGGCACGTGTACTAATGTGTCAGATGCAAAGGCAACCTTCCAACGTTTGCACGGGGAGCAAGGGATTTGCCCTCTTTGGGGGATTAAACACGTCATAGAAAAAAGCCAAAAACCTAATGAATGGGGAGTTCCGGTGGTTTGTTGAAAAAAATACATACACCTTTCTGTCCGGATGCGCGAACTCCGTGCGGATGCCTAGAAAGTAGAAACTCAGACCGAACTGGAATACTCTCTCCCCGTGCGTCTCCGCGTTTCCTCAACCCGAAAGAGCAGCTCGCGCGCGCGCGCGGTTACTGCCCCTTTAAGACCCGCTCGCTCTCGGGCTCTACAAAAGGGAGTGACCTCTGGGCTTTGACAGCTCCCCTAATAACTACCACCGCGCAGGCCCCGCCCCCCTGGCGGCCGGCGGCGCCCATTGGCCGGCGGGCCGGTATCCCGCGCTCCCATTGGCTCCCCGCTTCCCCTGAGCGAACCTTTAGAACTCTGAGACAGACAATATTCTGTTACATTGTAGCAAAATGGCGACTGTCATTCACAACCCCCTGAAAGCGTAAGTAAGACTAAAAAAATGTACATATTCCTCGTGGTTTCGATATGAAAAAAAAGGCGCCTTCCTGCGTGCGGAGCGCCGCCGAGGCACCGCGCTCGCGGGCGCCTGCCGCCGCGGCGGGTCTTCCCTCTTTTTTTTCAGCTCTTTTACTTCTTCATCTTTTTATTTATTTTTTTTAATTTTCCCCCCCAACAAGCAGAAACGTCAGGAGATGCAATTAACAAGAAGAAAATTGTTACATGTGTGTTCTGCTTAATTGGCGGAGGGATAGAGAGAGAGAGAGAGAGAGAGAGAGAGAGGAGGGAGAGCGGCGGGGAGCCCGGCGCTCGAGCGCTCTGCAGCCAGGGGGTCGCGGGCGGCTCGGGGACAACACGGTCCCCCGAGTGCCCGGCCTCGCGGGGCGGCGAGCGCGGCGCGGGGGGCGGCCTCGCGGGAGGGGGCGCGGGGCAGGGGCCGCCCGGCTGCACTTGGCGGAGCTCAGGCACCTCCGGAGCCCGGGTCCCCCCGCCCGGCGGGCGACTCCGTCCGCCCGGGCGAGCGGAGCGGACCGCGGCTGCTCGGAGTTTGCAGGGAGCAGCTCCCCGCCTTCCGATCGCTGGGCGGAGAGTTTGTGTAAACCGCCCGGAGTTGCGAGGACCGCAGGGGGGGCGGCGGGTCCCGGGAGCCCCGGGGCCCAGGTGGTTTGCTCGGAGCTTTACTGCCGGGGCAGCCCCGGGAGCGTGACGGCGGCGCTCCGGGCGGCCGCCGGTGTCTCTCTGTGTGTCTGGGTGTGTGTGTTTGTGGGTGAACGGGCTGTAGTCAGTGAACGACTCGGGTTAACTTGGGGCGGATTTGGAAGCCGGAGGAGCTGCCGGTCTCAAGAACGGTGTTCTCGCCGCCTCCTCCCGCTCCTCCGGGTGGAAAGCCGAGGCGGGCGGGGAGGCGGCGTTTGCTCGCGGCCGGAGAGAGGGGCAGGTGCCTGTGCCGCCGGCAGACTTGGAGCGGACGCCCGGATCCGGGACGGAGGGGGCGGGCTGCACGAGGGCACGCGGGGGCCAGTCCCCGCGCCCGGCAGCCAGTTCCTGCCTTCCTTCCTCCGCCTTTTCATCCTGGCTTCCTTCCTTCCTTCCTTCCTCCCTCCCTTCCTTCCAGGCTGTGGAGCTGCTAAGCCGCCAAGTCCGCTCGCTCGCGATCGCGGGGCCGGAGGTGGCTGCGGAGAACGAGCGCTGCCCGGAAAGGGGCGCTCCTGGCGGGGACGTGGGCAGCGGGGCGCTCCCTCCGGGTCACCGCGCGCCGTGGGCGGGGGTCCGCGCGGGGGGACCGGCTCTGCCCAGCTGTCCTGGGAGCGGCGGTCGAGGGGAGGGGGAGTGCGGGTGTGCGTGGGGGAGTTTCGTGCCGAATCCCCGGGGGTGCGTGGCGGATACCCCCTCCTCCCCAGGTTCTTTCAGCCCCGCGCAGCGGCGTCCGCACCCCTAAGCTCCTCCTGGAGTGACATCCAGGTTCGCACCGGGGGTGAGTGGTGGCGGGGTGTCCCTATGGGGTGGCGGCGGCAGTGGGATTCCTATGGCGAAGGATCGCTCGGGGAGAAGGAAACGCGCTGGTACCAGCTTGTCTCCCATCTGTAACGGGGAAAAGGGGTAAGGATGCCCCAGGTCTGGGAGTTTTAAATGCAAACATACACACGCATGTGAAGGCTGCTTGTTAAGAGGTCTTTTGAACCCGAGGCTGATCGGAGGACAGTGGCTCCCGGCATCCGTTCTGGCTGGGAAGCGCCGGTAGCACTGCGCTTGAACGCCACAGCTCGCGCCCAAGAAAGAAAATGTTTTGTGGCAGAACCAATGGGCGTAACTTCGCCGCCACATCCTCCCCCCCTCCCTCCCTCCCCCATCCCCACCCCCGCGGCTCTCGCTGGCCACACCGCTGATGCTCTGAGTTTCTGCCGAGCCTATGGGCTGATGTGCAGCGTGCCAGTCTCTAGCCGAAATCCCATAACCAAGTGGATGCCACCCAGTACATTCAAGTTTTGAGAGAAATCTCGCATGTGCACCGGGTTTGTTGCCTTTTGGGAAGGCGGTGCCCGGGGAAAGCGGGCGGGCGCGGAGTCTCACCGCTCCAGGGTTCCGCTGCTCGCTCCAGGGTTTTTTCTTTTCTTTTCCTTACCTTTTGGACCGTAGAAGGGGTACGTGTTCGGGGGACGGTGTGTATGGAGGGTTACAAATGGCGGGGGGCGGGAGGGGGAAAGGAGGGGGCGGAAAGTGGAATTAGTTATGAATTTTTATACTCGAACTTTATCATTAGAAGCAGTTGCAATGCGATGTATTTGTAGCTACGAGTCGCCATACACGCGTACACTGGCATACGCACCACTCTCCTGCCGTCTTTTTCTAGGTGGGAGCGGAGTGGTCCTTTGTAATTAGCTGCTCCTTTCTGTACCCCAGCCCCTTTCCCTGGGGGTAAGAGGGTGTAAACAATACCCCAGGCCAGCCGAGCCTCGGGCTGGAGCTTTTAACCTCCTAAGGCGGGAGCGTGCACGTTGTTTTTTTGGGACCTACACCATCTGCCTTTATTTTTTTAACAACTTGTTTAATAAAACATCTATTTTTCATTTGTTTTTAAAAGTTGCTGATCAGGAAACAATGCACACGTGAATAAATTATGCATGGGCTAAATTAGAACAAAGCGCAGAGGCCCGTCAAGCCAAAAGGCTGCCTGGATGGTGGTGCTGAGGGGGGAGGAGGGGGCACGGGGGAGGGGGGCGGGTGCGGGGGGAGGAGAATGGTTTGGAGACCTGTGTTTTCATCCTCATAGGTCCCTCCTGACAATGAAAGGTAGCTGAATGACATTAGCATTTTCTCTGTGTGCTTTTGAGTCTCTCTTCCCTAAGAAAAAAAAAAAAGAAAAAAGAAAAAAAAAAGAGAAAGAAAGGAGGAAAAAAAAAAAAAAATGCCAGACACCACCGCCACCCCCTACAGCAACTGGTCGGTCACTCACAGGTTTCTTCTAGGATTGGGGGATAAAGTGGTGGTAGATAAAGTTCTGGGAACAAAGGAGACCAGGTTTCATGCAGCACCGCTGCCTATCTACCCTGAGTATTGGACATTTTTCATGTATACTTGCCTTCTCCACGGGGGACATGCAGTCACTCAATAGCCCAGGTACCTGGATGGCACAGTTTGAACCTCACGGCTTGAGGTCTTCCTTAAGGACCCCAAGCCCCTGCAGCCACTTCTCTCTGCAGTTTGGCTTTCTTCCCGCCTGTCTTTGATCACCCCTCAACTCTCCTCCTTATCCCTCCTCCTCGTCCTCTTCACCCCCCTTCTCTCCGAAGCTGACAGCCGGGCTTCTCTTTCTGTTGTTGCCTTTAACATCTTATTACTGCCCAACAGGGTGTGAGAGGCAGAAACAGGAGCTGCCTGGACTGATCAGATCACAAAGGGGGACTCGGCAGGTGGCCGCACCGCCGACCAGTCACATCTGGACACACAGAGTTTAAAAGCAGAGATGGGCATGTATGAAGTGTAAATGGGTATTACACAGGACTTAATTTAGCAGCTACACTGTCTGAGCCTCGAAGCGTGAGTCACCCCCATTTATTACACCTACAGGCAAGATAAGGACCATGCAGTGAAGTAATTACACATGTGGGTAACATAAATATGAATTTGATAAAAGGTCTCTGTGTAAAACAGTGACATTACATATTGAGTTCTGGTTGATATCTGCATTCCTAGGAAACATAATGTTTTTAATATACATTCTAATCTTACTAGTTGTTCTAATTCAGGTAAATCACCCTTCCCAAACCTGCTATCAACACTGTACAACTTACTTTTATTAAGTTATCAAGACTCTGGATTGTATGCACTTAAACTGGGAATGTCTGCCACCTTCTGCCAGACTTGATTATGCACATACGAGTCTATTATTATAACTGCCTGCTTAGAAAAGAATAACTGTTATTATTATTTAATTATTCCTTATGAACCAGCAGGGCTTTACCTCAAGTAACTATTTGTTTGTAGAGAAGGAGACCAGTAAACTAATTTCTCATGCTGATAATTGTGATCACAAAAAATGGTACTAAAACGTTTTTTTTGCTAGAATTTTCACTTGTTTAGAGGTATATATATATATATAAAATCTCTGTTTGGTTATTAAGGACACAGCTCTGGGAGAATTAGACATACTCACATAGCTAAGGTCAGACAGCGGTTCATGTGCACAGATCTCAAATCTTCATCTCTATACATTCTGTGATCCGGATACAATGCATTCTAATCTTAAGTGGTTCTGTGCCTGGGAAAGTTGTGTGGTTGTCAGCCACTTAGAAGCCAGACTTTGCTCTTGCTGTGGCAGGTTAGATACCAGAGACAGGGGTGAGGGGGCACACATTCCTGGTTCTAATCTCCTCTTAGCTCTTTCCGAACTAGAGGAAGAGGGGACTTGGAGGTTGGGACTTGGTGCGTTTGCAGCCTTTTATGGACATTTTAGCCCCTTATGAGAAAAGGACCCTCAGACATTTTAAACCAACAGATGCCTACGAACCACCTTCTGCATCTGCTTCTGGTCGCCACTGGAAGCAGGGGTGGGGGGTGGGGGGAGAGAAGCGCTCTGAATTCTCCAAACTTCATTAGCGCGCATTATTTTTCAGTGGGAAGAATGTCTGGTTTGGATGGGATACCCATAAAGGAGACTAATTTCTGCCAGAACCCGAGTGGAGGCATTATCTGGGGGTAAACCTCTGAAAGTAGCCCAGTCTGCAGACCACCTGGGAGACACGCAGAGGTCACAGTGGAAGGCAGCTGCTCAGATCCGTAAGGTGGGCTGAAATGCAGGGGCAACTTAATTGGAGACTTACCTTTCTGTCTTTTTTTATTTTAAAAAAATATATTTTATTGATTTTTTACAGAGAGGGATAGAGAGCTAGAAACATCAATGAGAGAGAAACATTGACCAGCTGCCTCCTGCACACCCCCTACTGGGGATGTGCCCGCAACCAATGTACATGCCCTTGACGGGAATTGAACGTGGGACCTTTCAGTCCACAGATCGACGCTCTATCCACTGAGCCAAACCGGTTTCGGCTCTTCCTGTCTTGGTGGAATGATGCAGGTAACTGGAATTGGGAATACGCCCGAAAAAGACCATAATATCTCAAGCTGTTTCAGAGCCATCTGCTCAGACAATGCAACAAATAAAGATGTCGCAGGCAGCATGCTTTGTTTTTGAGCTGGCACCAGAAAAAGAAAGGAAACTGAGTCTGATGTTTTCGTTTTCAGTGCCACCACCCGGAATGGAGTGGTGGTGGGGGCTGGGTCATAAAAAGGCACCAGAGTCCAGGCCTGTTTTTCATCCCCACCTCTTGGGAAGCACCTTGGAGTTTTTTTCTGAGTGTACTAGAAGTCTCTAGAAGACAGACATGTAGCCGAATGTGGCAAGCCCCTGGCCAAGGAAATGCTCGCAACCATTGATAATTGTTTTTGCCCAGGCAGGTTTCCCTTCATGGGCCTATGTAAAAGCATGACCCTAGTGTTAAGTCGTCTTTACATTTGTGGGTATTTGACCAGGAAAGATAAAGAATTGCTGGGCCTGGGGTGGGGACCGGTGAGTGGATAAAAACCATCCAGTGGCCTGGAACTCTGAGAAGATGATTAACCCCAAGAGAGTGATATTATGGCCCTTTGTAAGTTCCCACGTTTCCTTCGGTCCTGTGAGTGACTGGGGAAGAGATGAGGTGTTGTGTTTTTGTAATTTGTTTTTCTTATTGGTCCGGTTACTAGTGTTTCACAGTCTGTCAAACCATATGGATGAATGGAGCCAGCATCGTAAAACTGTCACCAAAGGAAGGTTTTTGAAGCCTGTGATTTGCATCAGAGTTTTAAAAGCAGTGGTTGGGAGGTGCTTGGGGTGGGGGTGGGGAGGGGCAGACTGTTTGGAATTTCTAGGTAGAGTGTTTGTGAATAGTTGTGCGTGGGGGATTAGGCTCAGAGCTTCTAATAATGATGTTCGAATAGCTGACCTTGAGTCCTCCACCACCCAGGCTTCAGTTCTGAGCCTGGGGATCATTGATGGCACAAACTAATCCTTCTTTCGCCACCCTCTCCACCCTCCCTGAATCTGGAAACTGTGGCCATCTCAGGCTGCCGTGAAGAGAATGAGATTTTTCTCCTTGTTGTTACTTTGAAAATCTGCTGTTTTTATTAACTGTAGTTGGAAGCTCCACCAGGAAAAGGTTTCCCAGTCCCCAAACCTGCTGTCAGGGTGACCCTCTCTCAAGCTCTGACCCTCTTCCACATAATAACTGGGGGGGAAAAAATAACAGAATTTCTGACCAATGGCTAGTCTTTTGCAGTTTTATTTAGTTAGTTAGTTTAGGTTAATCCTCACCCGAGGATATTTACCCATTGATTTTTAGCGAGAGTGGAAGAGAGAGAGAGGAAGACAGAGAGAAACATCCATGTGAGAGGATTGGTTGCCTCCTTCATGTGTCCCTACCAGGACCCCGGGCCAGGGAGGAGCCTGCAACCAAGGTAGCTGCCCTTGACCAGAATCGAAACTGGGATCATTTGGTCCACAGGCTGATGCGTTATTCACTGAGCAAAACCAGTTAGGGCTTTTCCGATTATGATGATTTCAGAGTAATGGAGGAGAAAAAGCTCTGGGAGAGGAGGCCTTGAGCTCTACCACCGACTAGTTGTGTGGTCTTATACACAGAACTTGTCTGAGCTGCATATTCCTTGTCTTTAAGATGAAGGTTATACACCTTGATTGCCCAAATTCCTTCCAGGTCAAAAACTTTGTGGCTCTTACTATGGTCAATTAGGACAGGGAGAGGACAGTTAGGGGCCAGAGGTCAAATTCTTCCTTGTTTCAAAAGTGTGGCGCTAAGTGGCTAGAGCACATGTGTCAAACACAAGGCCCTCGGGCCAAATCCGTCCCGCCAGGCCTTGCAATGTGGCCCGCACCGCGCTGTCATCACTGCACTCGGCTGCGTTTCCATCACAATGACAGTTTATGACTGTTCAGTAAACCATTTGGCCCGCGATTTAGGCTGGATTTTAGATTTTGGCCCCTTCTCTGATTGAGTTCGACACCCCTAGGCTAGAGTGTCAGTCCCTGGACCGAAGGGTCATGGGTTCTATTCCTGGTCAGGGGCATATACTTTGATTTACCTCAATGGGTGAGGATTGAAAGTGTGGCTCTAAAGTGTTGCCAAGATGGGGATTCCTCTGTAATTTCACCTTCTCTGGTCCAGGCTTGCTACACTGTCCTACCACCTAGAGTTCTAGTCAAGATGGAACTTCCTTTCCCTTCTCAGGGCCTACAGCTGAGGACCAAATAGAACATGGGCTTTTCTTCCGATTTTCTCTCTTGAACACTTTCCTTCCCAACTTCTGGAAAGAGGAAAGAGAAGTGGGATGACTACCGTATTTTTCGGACCATAAGACGCTCCGGACCATAAGACGCACCAGTTTTTAGAGAAGGGAAATGAAGGAAAAAAGTTTCTGAAACAAATAGTGTCCTAAAATATTTTATGTGCATTAAAACCCAACATCACAGTCATAAACACATGTAATCAACCCTGTAAAGTAAACAGCAGCATTTAGAACCAATTTAGAGCCGGGCAAGCACACAGAGACCACACAGAGCCGGGCAAGTAAAAAAACTTTTTTTTTAAAGTATATGTGTAGGCTATATTTGGACCATAAGACGCAGGGACTTTTCCCCCCCACTTCTGGGGGAAAAAAAGTGTGTCTTATGGTCCGAAAAATACGGTAATTGGCTTATTCTACTATATATAAGCAATCAGATAAAGTTTTTGGTTGTGAAATTACTGACAATATCTGCCTTTTTTCTCACTCTTTTCTTTAAATGTGAGGAGGGAAAAGGGAACCAAGCAAAAGGTTTTTCTCCTGGATTTCATTTATCCTCATCTCCCTGGATCTACCCTCTCCTCCACCCTGGCACCCATCCCAAGTAACTGGAAATAAAGTGCTTATTTTTACTTCTATTTGGGCAGCCTCAGATATCTGGCTGTTCAGTGAGCTGAAGTAGGTGGACCTGTACTGGTGTCTCACTGAGCTTTCTCTAGTGTACCCTGGATTACTGCCGAGGAAATGGAGGTGCCCAGCAGACCCATCACCGAGGCTGGCTGTACCCTGGTGTGTATTGGCAGTGTCTTGATTGAAATTCACTGCCTCTCCTTCAGTGATATGCCTCCAGATCATCCCAGATTCCTCTGGAGTCAATATTATTAGGCTTTCCTTTGGTTGAAACCTCCCTTGGCGATTTTCTCTACGCCTAAAAAAGGAAGAGGGTGTTGCAAAACCATCACAGAATTCACAGAAGCCTAAATTATAAGACTTAGGCAGACAGACAGACAGAGCTTTTCTTTTCTTTTCTTTTTTAAACATTTTTTTTTTATTGATTTCAGAGAGAAAGGGAGAGGGAGAGAGAGGTAAACATTAATGATGAGAATCATTGATTGGCTGCCTCCTGCACACCCCCTATTGGGGATCAAGCCCGAAACCCAGGCATGTGCCCTTGACCAGAATAAAATCCAGAACCCTTCAGTCCGCAGGTTGATGCTCTATCCACTGAGCTAAATCGGCTAGGGCCAGAGGTAGATTCTTAATTTTTTCTCTAATTGTGGTAGAATATATGACATATAATTTAATGTTCATAACATGTAAATGTACCATTTTAACCATTTTAAGTGTATAATACAGTGGCATTAAGTACGTTCATAATGTTGTGCAGCCTTTGATACTATACATTTCTAGAACTTTATTTTATCAATTCCAAATAGCCCCTCCCACCTTGTAGTCCCTGATAACCACTATTCAATTTTCTATATTTATGGATTTGCCTATTCTAAGCATCTCATATAAGCAGAATCATACAATATTTGCCCTTTTGTGACTGGTTGATTTCACTTACATAGTGTTCTTAAAGTTTAACTATGTTATAGAGGTGTCAGGATTTTCTTCCTTTTTATGGCTGAATATATATACTGAGTGGCCAGATTATTATGATCTCTGAATGCATAATAATATGACCACTAAGTGTATATCCTATATAATAAAAGGCTAATATATAAATTGTCCCCTTGGCCAGGAGTTCGACCAGCAGGGAGGCCAGCCAACTGCCCATATCCCCTCCCCCTGGCCAAGCTGGCCAGACCTCACCCATGCACAAATTCATGCACTGGGCCTCTAATATATTGGGTCGGCAGCTAAGTAATTGCGGATTTTTTAAAGAAAATCAAAGACAATTTTTTCATGGAACTAAATAACTTTATTCTGTAATGTATTGCCCATTTTGATCAATGACCTTTTGCCATCTTTCAGGCAGCATCATAATCCCACGTTCAAAAAACTTCTGGTTTTTATTAGCAAAAAACTGAATCAGGTACGATTTGACATCATCATCATTATTGAAATTTTTACCATTCAAGGAGTTTTGTAAAGATCAAAACAAAAAGTAATCAGATGGTGCAAGGTCAGGACTATATGGTGGATGTGGCAAAACATCCCAACCAAGCTCCATTAATTTTTGCCGAGTGACCAAAGATGTGTGTGGCCTTGCATTGTCATGATGGAA
This sequence comes from Pipistrellus kuhlii, assembly GCF_014108245.1. Lineage (NCBI taxonomy): Eukaryota > Metazoa > Chordata > Mammalia > Chiroptera > Vespertilionidae > Pipistrellus > Pipistrellus kuhlii. Next base: position 13,288,641 of record NW_023425404.1, read on the forward strand.
TACAACACCTTTTCGATTTGTCAATTCGGGCCGCTTTTCTTCAATTGCATTGTTTAATTTCGTTAGTTGTTCAATGTAGACATCAGAATTGATCGTTCGGTTGGGTGGTAAGAGTTCAAAGTAGACAATTCCTTTGTAATCCCACCAAACTGATAACAAAACCTTCTTTTGATGAATATCAGCTTTTGATGTTGTTTGAGTTGGTTCACCTGGCCTGCTCCACGATCTTTTCCGCTTGATATAGTTGTAAACAACCCATTTTTCATCGCCAGTTATCAGTCGTTTTAAAAATGGATCATTTTCATTACGTTTCTTTAGCAAATCGCAGCTGCTAATGTGTTGCGTTAACTGTGATTCTTTCAGTTCGTGAGGAACCCATGTATTGAGTTTTTGAACATAGCCAAGTTGTTTTAAGTGATTTTCAATGCATGTATGTGATACGTGAAGCTTCTCTGCAATCTCACGTGTTGTACTGTGACAGTCCGAATTGATTATTGCTTTGATTAGGGCGTCATCAACTTCAACTGGACGACCAGAGCGTTTTTCATCTTTGAGTGAAAAATCACCAGAACGAAATTTGGCAAACCAATTTTGACACTGCCGTTCTTTTAAGGCTTCGTCACCATAAACAGCACATAACTTTTTATGAGCTTGCGATGCGTTTTTCCCTTTGCGGAAATAAAAAAGCAAAATATGATGAAAATGTTCCTTTTGATTTTCCATTTTTCAACGAACGCCAAACGAAAACTACAAAACAGATCAAAAAACTTTTTTTACTGATTAACAGCTGAATAGCCAACTATCAAATAACAAAATGTGTTTTACATTTGTACTACGTCTGCAAACCTAAAAATTCAACTGAAGCCATATATGTGTGAAACCAGCAATTACTTAGTTGCCGACCCAATATATTCCTGCAATAGGGCTTCCTGTGGTGGTCTCCGCTGCCCTGCCTGCTTCCCCTTCTCCTCCCTGCCCCGCCTGCTTCCCTCCATTCTCTGCCATCCTGCTTCCTTTCTATAGCACTTGGCTTTTTTCTACTTTCTGAAACTGGATACGCAAATTAACCACCATCTTGGTTGAGTTAATTTGCATATTTGCTCCTGATTGGCTTGTGGGCATGGTTTGTTGGCATAGTGGAGGTATGATCAATTTGCATGTTTCTCTTTTTTTTCATTTTTTATTTTATTTTATTTCTCTCTCTCTCTCTCTCTCTCTCTCTCTCTCTCTCTCTCTCTCTTTTATTAAGGTATTATATGTGCACATACCTTACCAATCCCCACCCCCCCATTCCCATACATGCCCTCCCTCTCCATAGTTTTTCGTCCATTGGTTATGCTTATATGCATGTATACAAGTCCTTTGGTTGATCTCTTATCTCCCTCATATATCCCTCCCCTCCCCGCTGTAATTTGACAGTTTGTTTCTTTACTGTCTCTGTAACTATCTTTTTGTTCATCAGTTTATAATGTTCCTTATTATCCATAAATGAATGAGATCATGTGGTGTTTTCCTATCATTGACTGGCTTATTTCACTCGTATGTTTCTCTTTTATTAGATAGGCTATATATACACTGAGTGGCCAGATTATTATGCATTCAGAGATCATAATAATCTGGCCATTCAGTGTATAATTTTGTTGTTTACTCATTCATCTAATGATGGACATGGGTTATTTTCAACTTTTGGCTATTGTGAATAATGTAGCTATGGACATGGGTAGATAAGAAGCTTTCAATTCTTTTGGGTATATGCCTAGATCCCCTGCATTTTTAGACTCTTTAAAATGTACAGGCAACCCCACCTCATAAACATAAAGAATTATCATTATTTTGGGGGTTGAATGCCCTGGAAACCCAGAGACTCACTCCTCTCCTCCCTGGCCACAAATATTGCCTTCCCCTTGTCCCCTTCTCTTCCCTAAGGGCAGGGACTCTCTGAGGGTCAGGGTTTGGGTTTGGGGAGGCTCTAGGAGCTGAGCAAAGTTACCTAGTGAGTCTTGGGGTGAAGGTCTCTTAGGCAGAGAGGTTTCATCTGGTGACAGGGAGTTGAGGGAGCATCTGGAATGACAAGACAAGACAGCTTGAAAGTCAAGAGTTAGTAAATCAGGCCTGTCTTTTTATACAGTGAAAAGAGCTCTCTTCTTTTCCCTTCCCCTACAACCAGCCTTGCTTACCCTCCAAGGGACCCAAATGAAATAATGGATGTGAAAACACTTCAGGAGGTGTAAAGAACAAATGGGAGGTGTTACTAGAACTACAGTTTCCTGGAGCTGACTGAGAGTCAACAATACCTCACCTATGAGACATTATTTTAATATATTAAAACTAAAATAAGTGAAAGGAATCTGCTGTTACACATCGTGCGCAATCATTGTTTCTCAGGAAATGCAAAGCCTTACTCATCCAGCTGTGTGTAAATAGACCTGGGATTGTAGTGGGATTTTCCCATTGTCTGGGCTTGAAATAGGTGAGAATGTGAGCTCAAGGGAAGCCCTGGTCTTATTTTCCATTGGCTGCCCTGAACTGGGTCCACATTCAAATCAGGGGAAACAGAAGCCTGAGGGCACAGGCAGCCCTTTCCTGGAATTTGGGCTTAATCACCGTCCAGACTCTTCCCTCTATCAAGAGGACTCCAGCCAGAACCGGTTTGGCTCAGTGGTAGAGCGTCAGTCTGCGGACTGAAAGGTCCCAGGTTCGATTCCAGTCAAGGGCATGTACATTGCTTGCGGGCACATCCCCGGTAGGGGGTGTACAAGAGGTAGCTGGTCGATGTTTCTCTCTCATCGATGTTTCTAGCTCTCTATCCCTCTCCCTTCCTCTCTGTAAAATATCAATAAAATATATTAAAAAAAAAAAAGAGGACTCCAGGAAGAGGGAAGGGCTGAAGAGCTTGAATCTGCTTTGATGTAGGAGACCAGCGACAAGAATTGTATAGATTATGGAGAGCATCGTGGTGGGGGTGGTGGAGGTGGGGGTCACATCTCAGAATTAGACTTAGATCTTGATTGGTAGCCTTGGAAATGCTTCAGATCCAAGCTTGCTGGAAAACTACAATATTCTTTTACGTTGTAAAGCAAATGAAGTGAAAACGTCATTCGGATCCCCATTCTCCTCAACAAACAACTCTTTACTCATCTTTGTTTGCTGCCAGTTGAGCTCTATGAGAATTGTCCCACCTCTTTGGACCTTTGTCATCCTGTCCTGGCCAACATCGATTTGCCCCTCAGAACCAAGCAGCAAGGCAGTCTTCCTCCCTGCTAGGAGCTTCCACTCCAAGGAAGGCCTCTGGTGTGTCAGATTCTCCTTCCAGACCTTTGTTCTTTGGCGGGGCGAAGTGAGTGCCCGCACCCGGGAGCCTGGCTCTTCTGGGCTTCTAGGGAAACCACTGTCACTTGGGGTGGGAGTAGGGTGGGGAGGGGAGGCAGTGTGGTGCTGGGGCTGGGGGAGGGCAGGGCGGATGGGGTAGTGGGAGTGGAGAGAATATATTCTCTCCTGCTAATTATTTTCCCTGAGGACTTAGCCAATGCAGAACCATCTATTATCGTGGGAGCGCTCTATGGTGGTTCTGCCTGTGATGAATGCTAAGTGGAAACAAGCAAGAAAAATTAACAGGCGGCTGCTTCTGTCCACCTAATTAAAATGCATATCCAAATGCATAATTCCTTATGTTTCCCCATGCACACACTCCCCTCCCAGTCCCAATTCTATGGAGGAGAAAAAACACTTTCCCCCAGCCATTTCTCTCGATTACATTTCCATCAAGGAAGAACGGGAGAGAGTTCCCTCAGAATAGACAAGTGCCGTTCTCGTAACATTTCTAAAATCGCTGGGTTTTTATTTAGACTGAGCCCGGAATTCTAAACTGTTTTGTTTTGTTTTGTTTAAGATAAAAAAATAAAAACTTTATCTGATTGCAAAAAAGGGGGGAGGAGGAAGGGAATAAAGAAAGTCGGGGGGTTAGAGGGAATAGAAAGCAAGCAAGAAAAAAAAAGTTCCCACCATTTCTGCTGATCTTTTAGTTTTGTGCTCAGAGTCTGGCTTGGATCAGCAATGAGAACTGTGACGGTCTTTTCTATCTCTTTCTCTTTGTTTCTTCTCTGAACTTTGCACTATTTCCCCCAGCCCCCAGAACAAACCCAAACCCAGGGTTTTGTAGAGAGATTGGAGAAGATGCATCTACCTGTGCCCATCAGGGGGAGAGAGACAGGGGAAAAAAAGCCCAAAGTATCTGCATTGGGGAGGAGATCAGAGATGCAGGCTTCATGGTCCCAAGTATGTTTTGAATCAAACAAACAACACCTCTTCATCCTCCTCTCCCTCCCTCCTTGTTCATTGATTATTTTTGCCCCCTAAGAAAAACAACTTTATTTGGTGTCATAAAATATTTAATGAAACTGGAAACTTAAGTCATTGTTTTCAATTCAACGTCACTGCCATCTCTGTGGCAGCCCTTCCCGCCCTCCGCTCCCCCTCCCACCATGCCCCCCCACAAAAGCCCCTTGCCTGCCCTCCACAGCCGCCCCAGCTGTTGATTTATCTGGGCCGGCTGGCTCAGCAGTGCATGGAGATTGCTTTTAATTAACTCTCTTCATTTTTCCCAATCTTCGGGGAGCAGCAGCCCTTTAATGATTTTAATATTTTATCTGGATTTATATCGCCTTATTTGTTGTTGTTTGACTTCTGCGTCTGTTCCTCCTGCCTCTCTTCCAGACTGATGTATTTATTTGCCCCTTCCCCTGGCCCCCAGGACCTTTCCGGAGAAGAGATGATGGGCTCCGAAGAAGGCCCCGCCTTCCCAAGCTTTCTGCCCTCTGTATGGGAGAGGCGAATAGAATCTTTGTTTTAGGGTCCCAGTCTCAGCTTACTCAGCTGAAGGAATTCCTAAGCTTTTCATTAAAAATAATAAATAAATAAATAAATAAATAAATAAATAAATAATCTGAATTTTAGCCCAGCCAGTGTGGCTCAGTGTTTGTGTATCCACCTATAATCAGGAGGTCACGGTTCGATTCTGGTTGCGGGTTCAATTCCCAGTGTGTGTGTGTGTTTGGGTGGTGGTGGTGGTGGTGGGGTGGAGGGGGTTCAGGAGGCAGCTGATCAATGATTCTCTCTCATCATTGCTGTTTCTATCTCTCTCTGAAATCAGTAACAACATATTTTTTTAAATCTGAATTTTAGAAAGTAGGGTCTCTTTGCCTCTTTTGTTGGCTGTCTCTGCAAGGGAGTGAGCTGCCCTGGAGACCTGGGTAAAGACTGCTTCTTGGGTTCCCCATTACATGGGGTTTGAGGTCTGTCATCTTGCCAATACCCGCCCCACCCCCTCCTCCTGCCACACACACACACAGTTCCATGGAACTGCTGCACGATGATGACTTAGGGCAGGGCTGGGTGTTAGTGCAGTCCAGCTTTTGTGCCACTTTATGCATCTTTGCATGTGGCTGGCATCCACTCAGCAGCTGCTTGGAAAAGTAGTTGTATCGACAGTCTAAAAGAGGCACCAGTTGCCTTCTATACCCAAGGCTGCCTTTTCCTTCAACCCTCAGTTCCCTGACCCTGGTCCCTGTGCCTGCTCCCCAGTGTGGGGAAACACACCACCATTCATCCACACACCTTCCTGGCTCCCTCAGCCATCCTCCTTTTGGCTGCAGAGTCTGCTGCTTCCTCCAGCTCTTCCAGGGTGGCCTGGCGGGTGGGCAGACCTGCGTGGGGGCTAGTTTTCAGAACCAGCTTGTCCACAAAGTGCCCTTTTGGCCTCTCAGTTTGGTGATGTGTTTTTTAGGGTCACCTGTTGCTAGGCAACTGCCAACTAACGTTTGAGCCTTATCTGAGGAGTGCAGTGAATTGCTCTGGTGACTCTGGTGACATTTGGGGACTTGGCCTTGCAATCCTGGCTCTGGGAACAGGAGGGTGAGAAGACCTTCTTCCATGTGCCTTTAGGGAAAGAGGTATTGGTTTTTCAAGTCTAGCTCAGCTGCTGGCACACAGCCAGGACACACAAATGTTCATTTTGGTGATGGAAATGGTGATTTCTGCCCATCTTCTTGCACTCATCCCTTTAGTTCTGAAAACCCTGATGTGTCGGGTACTAAGCTATATGTGGATAAAGAGTTGGAGAACCATGGCTTCTACATCACAGTCTGGTGTTCAGTCACCAGGTGTTCCTTTTGAGTGTGTCTTCTTCACGTTTCCTTGGCCATTGCAGGCCCTTTTGAGAATCCTATGGAAGTTTTGGACGAGCTCCCCAGAGAAAATGCACATAGGTGTGAACATCTGCATATGGTTTTGTGGGGTTCACAGCCCATCAGTGGATGCCCTAGGGCAGTGGTTGGCAAACTCATTAGTCAACAGAGCCAAATATCAACAGGACAGTGATTGAAATTTCTTTTGAGAGCCAAATTTTTTAAACTTAAACTTGTTCTAATGCCACTTCTTCAAAATGGACTCACCCAGGCCGTGGTGTTTTGTGGAAGAGCCACACTTAAGGGGCCAAAGAGTTGCATGTGGTTCACGACCACGGTCCTAGAGGTCCATGGGCTCCAGGTTAAGAAGCTCAGAATGAGAGATGTGAGTAAACTGATTATCCTGAAAGCCTACTTCTGTATTCCTGCTAAGAGAGAGGGAGACCCTCACACCTCCCACAGTCTCACCAGCTACCTGTGGCTCCTCCAGCCCTACCCTGTCCCAGATATAATTGCTTGAATCTGCCTGCTCATCTTCCAATGCTTCAAGACCTCCTCTGCCCCAGTGAGGCCCTTGTTGAACCTTGGGTCACATTGGCTTCAACTGCCCTTGTCCCCATTGTCCCAAACATAGTCTTCTCTCTTGGCCACGGAAATACTTAACTCTGGTTAGTTATCAATAGAATGTAAAGCCCTGGAAGGCTGGGACTGTGGCTGCCTTGTTAGCCATAGGATCTAGCATAGCACGCATTTAATGAATATGTGTGAGATTACTGAGCAAATGAAGCCAGCAGACAGAAACACTGCTTTTCCCGCCTAATTTGTTTCTAACCCTTTAGAGTTTCTCATCCTCTCCCTTGACTTCAGGAGTTTGGAAAAGGCTTTCGTTTCAGAAGTGGGAAGACAAGCACAAGCTTGGCCTTACCCCCATGAGCATATTCGGCTGTGATGAATGTCAGCATCACTTATTCGAGCCCTAGTTTGTTTATCACTTCATCCTTGTAGATCTGAACACCGTGGCTTTCCCTCCTTTGGTCTTGGGAAGGAAAGGCAAGTCTTTCTGCTTTGTTCTCTTTCAGGGACTAAGTAGCTGAGAGCTTGTGAATAGCCACCGATAAGTTGACCCCATTTTTATTGAGTGCATACTATGGCTCAGCCTGTATTGGATTGCCTTTAGCCTTATTTGTTGTACCTTGAGGACTTTTATGAGTTTTAAGATGGAGGAGACCAGAAGGTGAGAATACTATAATGATTTAACCCATGGCTGGGATCTGGTGAGAATCTACGACTCATCCTACTGAGTTTTGGAGGTTACTATAACCCAGTCACTGTTTTCGGATACAGATTCTTTGAGACAATACCTTTCCTAGTACCAATGCTTATAGAGATATAACCCTTCCTGTGACTCAGTGTCCTGACCATGTTCAATGCAGGTAAATCCACTTGATGACAAAACAAGAAAGGATGTCCCAGGGATTATGTGAGAGTCTTTGGTTCTCATATCGAGAGAAAAATATCTATCATTGTAACTTTGCTCTGACCCTAACCACTTTCCCACCCTCCTAATCCTTCACTGTTGGGGCTGTTTGGAAGAGGCCTGGTTCTGTATTGGGAGGAAGGTGAAGACCGAGGTTGAGATGGGCTTCCCAAGTCAAGTTTTAGTTCAGATCCGAGGCCGATAGGTATCCTTCAATGCAGAAAGCCAGAGAAAATGCTGATGGTGCACGAAATAGGGGCTGCAGGAGCAGAATTGCACAGAAACGTTTGTCAACTCAGAAAGGTCATACTGCACTAGCACTTATTCTTTTTTTAAAAAGATTCTTAAATTGATTTTTAGAGAGAAAGAAAAGGTGGGGAGAGAGAGAGGGAGAGGGGAAGGGAAAGGGAGAGAGAGAGAGAGAGAGAGAGAGAGAGAGAGAGAGAGAGAGAGAGAGAGAGAAACATCAATCTAGGAGCCAAACATGCATCAGTCTGTTGCCTCCTGCAAACCCCCTAACAGGGATGGAGCCCACAACCCTGGGCATATGCCCTGACCAGGAATTGAACTGGCAACCCTCCCATGCACAGGATGACACCCAACCAACCGAGCCACACCGGCCAGGGTAGCACTTACTCTTGAAGGTACTCTCCCTCAGCCCTCGTTCGTAGCCCTTCAGCACAGAGGGCGCACACAGGGCCGTCCGGTTCCTGGTGCTCATTTCCTTTCTGGGCAACCATCCCAGTATAACAGATACTTATACATATTCTGTCCTCATTTTATCTAATTACACACATCCCTGGGGGATAGGGAACAGGTCTGGATCATTCAGTTTTAGGTCAGTTACGCACTGGGTAGTGAGAAGAACACTGATCTGTAGAGCTCTATGGGAGGTGTAAGGTTTCCACCGGTCCCTGATCCCAAGCACAGCAGGAGGCATGGTGTGCCATCTGGGAGGGAGGGGGGGGGGGGGGGGGGGGAGCTGGAGATTCCACTCCTCCTGGGGGTGGCGTGGGGCGGGGTGGCATGGAGCTTGACTGGTTCAAGGGTCTGACTGTAGGAACCTTTCTGAGACTGAATTAGCTCTTACTCTCCTTGGGGAAATCGGATTCTTCTTTTATTATTTGATGAAATGTCCCAGTGAGAGGACCCAATAACACCAGTCTCTCTTCTGGTGATCATTTACCCGGTACCTAAGAAGTACAGCACAAAAGACGCTCTGATCGGTGGAACAGCCTTTATTCTTGCCCAGTGTTGCCTGGAGTTCCTGTCTCCTTTGTGACCCAGATGAGCTGGTCTGGACAATGTCAAAGCGCTGCCATGTCCCCACTTTTTTCCTCCAAGACACAGAGCAGGCAGCCCTGGGCAGTCCAGCTTCCAGGCACGGCTCCTCCAGGCTCCATTGTAGCGTTTCAAATCCCCAGGAAGGAAAAGCCCGCCAGTTACTCTTTCATTTTCCCCGTGCTTTCTGCTTCTTATTTTATTTCTTGGCTCAGACCAAAGCCTCCCCGACGTTCTCGGAGCCCTCGGAGAAGAATAACCCACTTAACGCTCAACATCAAGGTTTATACCTCCAGCCTGGGCTCCCTTCTGACCTCGGGTCCCTTCATCCGCCCCCCGCAGACATCCTTCTCCTCCCCGCACCCACTCCCTGCAGCACACCTTGATTAAAAAGCACTGAAGGGACACAAAGGGAAAGAAGAATATTCCGCTTTGTCCCCAGGAAGGCGCACTCCATCTTATGAATGTGGGAGTGGGGAGAGAGGAGGGAGAAAAGGGCAAAGCTTGCGCATGGCAAAGGGTTGAGAAGCAGCCGAGAGAGAAGAGTAAGGGAAGAAGCGGGGTCTGTGAGGTTACAAAGCAGGGAAGAACTGCTCTCTCGGTGAGCAGTCCAGCCCGGAGAGGGTCTGTGGCATAGATGGAGCGCGGGTCCCATGGTTTGGGATGGCAGAGAAGGATCCAGGAAGGAGGCAGTTCAGGGCTGAGTTTGGAGGAATGGTGGGAGTCTGGTCAGGCTCGGAGGAGCAAAGGAGGGGAAGGATGGGAAGTCCAGGTGTGAAAAATCTAGGAAGCATTTGAGTCTTTCCTTAGACGTAGGGGTGTCGAACTCAATCAGAGAAGGGGCCAAAATCTAAAATCCAGCCTAAATCGCGGGCCGAATGGTTTACTGAACAGTCATAAACTGTCATTGTGATGGAAACGCAGCGGAGTGCAGTGATGACAGCGCGGTGCGGGCCACATTGCAAGGCCTGGCGGGACGGATTTGGCCCGCGGGCCTTGTGTTTGACACATGTGCAAGTTAGAGAATCCCCTTCCTTCCTGGGGAAGGAAAGCCAGGTGGGCGGGAATGTGTGGAGGACAGCAAGAGGATCTATTGGGCCCTAGCTGGTTTGGCTCACTGGATAAAGCATTGGTCTGGGGACTGAAGGGTCCCAGGTTCGATTCTGGTCAAGGGTACGTACCTTGGTTGCAGGCACATCCCCAGTAGGGGATGTGCAGGAGGCAGCTGATCGATGTTTCTCTCTCATCGATGTTTCTAACTCTCTACCCTTCTCCCTTCCTCTCTGTAAAAAAAATCAATAAAATATATTAAAAAAATAAAAGAGGATCTGTTGGGCTGGATTGGAAGGGGGTGTCTGTGAGCAAAAGGTAAAAACGGAAGAACAGCCTGGGGCCAGGATGGTCTGAGTGGAGCCAATTCTTAGGAAGTACTTGAATGCCAAGGAGGCCAAAAGGGAGGCCCCGGGGAGGCTGAGCTGGCAGCCGGGGTCCCCGTAGGGAGGATCATCCACCTCTAGAGGCTTCCTGTCGCTGAGGTTGAACCAAGTCCTGGTTGAACTGAAACCAGGGCACCTCCCGGAGGGCAGGAGACAGGGGGACACACTGGGGAGGCTGTGCTGGTGTGAGCCACCAGTCCTGGCAGGTGCAGGACTGCCCTGCCCAGTGCACGTGCAGATTTGCTAAGTAGGGCAGGATTGTGGGGTAATCCTAAATGGTGATCTAAAAATGTCTTTCCCCTTTACCCCCGCACGGTGGCTCAGTGATTGAGTGTAGGTCTATGAACCAGGAAGTCATGGGCTGATTCCCAGTCAGGGCATATGCCCGAGGTTGCAGGAGGCAGCCAATCAGTGATTCTCGTCATTGGTGTTTCTCTCTCTCTCCTTCTCCTTTCCTCTCTGAAGTCAATCAAGATATATTGCAAAACAAGTAGATAAAAATGTCTTTTCCCCCTTTCAATGCTTTAAACGACAGCTACCACCACCACTGCCGCCCATAAATGGTATAAATAAAAATACAATTCCAGTCCAGGGAGGAAAACACATGCTGGTCCTCATAGTGCAAGCAAACCTGGTATCCTGAGAATGAGTGTCAAGGCTCAAATCGGGAGAGGAAGGCCGTAGATCTCTAAGCCGGTGCTTCCTATTTCGGGGATTGGTTGCTCTGAAGGCAGTGCTTCCACATTCCCACCCAGGCACCCCTGTTACCCATTTAAGCTTTCCACCTACCTATTGCCTGTTCTTCCCGCAGGAAGGCCGAGGGCCCAGGGAGCTACCCTCCAGCTCTCCCTTGAAGCCTTGAACTCTCTGAAAACTCAAACACTTTGTCGCAGCGAGTGTGCCAAGCAGTGGCTGTGTGGCCGATAGCCTGGGTATTGAGGAGTCTGGGTTCAAATTCAAGCCCCATGACTGTGGGCAGGATTGCTAATTCCTCTGCATCTCACCGTTTCCTCCTCTGTAGAGTGAGAATGATATTTTCTTCCTTTAGAGTAGGGGTGTCGAACTCAATCAGAGAAGGGGCCAAAATCTAAAATCCAGCCTAAATCGCGGGCCGAATGGTTTACTGAACAGTCATAAACTGTCATTGTGATGGAAACGCAGCGGAGTGCAGTGATGACAGCGCGGTGCGGGCCACATTGCAAGGCCTGGCGGGACGGATTTGGCCCGCGGGCCTTGTGTTTGACACATGTGCTTTAGAGGGTTGTTGGAAGAATTAAGGAAGTTAATTTGTGCAAAGTGCTTGGAAGAGTTAGCACATATCCTGCAGAAGGTGCTTGCAATGACCCTGTTTTTCCCTCTGTAAAATGCAGGCATACTATAATAGCTGATACTTTTCTCACATTGGCATTTTAAGAAAAATGAGATAAGTAGGAGAGGCTCTGGTTTTCTTAGAAGAACAAGATGGCATTGTTATTAATTTTTTTTTTTTTTTTTACTCTTAGAACAAATGTGCTAGAGGAGATTTTGAGAGAGATTTGTCTCTGGGACGCTTTGTCCAGCACTTCAGATTATTGCTTGCTACTTAATCAGTGCTGACACTGGGTCCTTCTGAGGAAGAGCCAGAATTCACAGACGCAGAAACACAGCATGTGGAGGTGGACTGAATCTGTGTCATGACTGGACTGGCTCACACGTCATTCCCTGTCACCTCCTCCAAGGAGGCGGGTGCTTCCTGCCTCGATGAGGACTGCCCTATACGCAGCCAGGAAGGGGCTTGGGAGTCTTTCAGACCCAAGGTAGGTGGGGGTCGAGAGCTGGTCTGATACACACACCATCATCAGGGTGGACATCTTTTATTTTCTTGGTGTAGTAACCTATTTATTTACTTATTAATACAGTTTTATTGATTTCAGGAAGGAAGGGAGAGTGAGAGATAGCAGCATTCATGATGAGGGAGAATCATTGATCAGCTGCCTTCTGTATGTCCCACACTGGGGATAAAGCCCGCAGCCCAGGCATGTGCCCTGACCTGGAATCGAACCGTGACCTCCTGGTTCATAGGTCAATGCTCAACCATTGAGCAACCCTGGCCAGGGAGGATAGACATCTTATTTCTCTGTAGCCCTCCTGTTCTGACAAGTGTGTGTGTATGTGTGTGTGTGTGTGTATACACCTTCCCAGCACACGCATTTGGTAGGCAGTAACCTGTGCTTGACAAGCTGGCATTCCAAACTCCAGATCTTCCAAACACCAGACCCCTATGTTATTTTTAACCGTCCAAAGTTTTTCCATGTGGTGTAATTGATGAGACTCGATAGCCTAGTCAGAGAACCTAAACGTTGGCTTGTTTTGCATCCCTTGAATGGGCATATGTCTGACCAAGCAGAAAATGCCGTTTTCGGAATTGATTGTTCTAAATCTCTCCTCCTCCCTCCCCCACTCCTCTCCTGGGGAAAGAGGCAAACACAAAGATAACCTGAGCTCGCCTGTTTCTGTGGCTGCCGATAGGAGGGAGGAAGATCATTCTGTCTGTGACCTTCTCCTCCCCCACTTTCTGAGTCCTGATAGAGAGGGACAAAGCTACATTTTCAGAGAGATAACAGGGAGGGCATTGAGGAGGTTGGCACACAATCTTTTCTGGCCCTCTCTCTCAGCCCCCACGTTCCCCAAGGGGTGAGTCACATTCTCATTGTCCTCTGGGGACGGTCCTGGACAGATGCTTTTATTTAAGAGAGACTGAGACTGTGTGGTGTCCAGTGACCACCAACCTTGTGATAACGGAGAAGATTCTCCATTGCCCATGTCCAGGAGAAAGTGTGCCACCTCATTTTGGCCTGTCATTTCCTTCATTCGCGTCTCCCCAGTCCATGGGTTACTTGGCATTTGTCTTATGTTAGTTGAGCATTACAATGGACCAGCTACTGTGTATACGACGGATGTACAATGGCAAGCAAAATCAACATGGTCCCTATTTTTGTGGAGCTTATAGTCCAGTTGGGGAGAGAGATATTAACCACACAAAAATAGGATTGAAAGTTGGGTCTGGCCAAAACTGGTTTAGCTCAGTGGATAGAGTGTTGGCCCGTGGACTGAAAGGTCCCGGGTTCGCCGAAACCGGTTTGGCTCAGTGGTAGAGCATCGGTCTACGGACTGAAGGGTCCCAGGTTCGATCCCGGTCAAGGGCATGTACATTGGTTGCGGGCACATCCCCGGTGCGGGTGTGTGTGTGTGTGTGTGTGTGTGTGTGTGCAGGAGGCAGCTGGTTGATGTTTCTCTCTCATTGATGTTTCTAACTCTCTATCCCTCTCCCTTCCTCTCTGTAAAAAATCAATAAAAATATATTAAAAAAAAAAAAAAAAAGAAAGGTCCAGGGTTCGATTCCGGTCAAGGGCATGTATGTTAGTTGTGGGCACATCCCCACTAGGGGTTGTGCAGGAGGCAGCTGGTTGATGTTTCTCTCTCATCGACATTTCTAGCTCTCTATTCCTCTTCCTTCCTCTCTGTGGAAAAATCAATAAAGTATATTTAAAAAAAAAAAAAGTTGGGTCTGTGCGATGTTGGAAAGTTCAGAAAGGATGCAATAGATTACAGCAAGGGGAGCTGTTGTAGCCTGATGTGTGGAGGGAATGTTTCTGTGAAGAGGCCACGTTTTATCCCAGGCAGAGGGACCCGCAGGTGCACACGCCTTGTGACACGTTGGAGGAGCCAAGGAAGGCAGCCGGGGCTGGAACACCAGCGAGAAAGGGGAAGCGTGGCTCCGATAGGGGAAGAGGGGTCAGAGGGACCTGACACCCAGGGCCTTGGTGGGTAGTTTAAGGATCTGTACTTTCTCCCAGGAACCACAGAAGGATTTCAGTTAGGAAGTGACTTGATCCAATCCATGCTCTAAAAATATCCTTCCCCCCCTGTCTACAGGGAGATTTAGCAATGGGGCCTGGAAGGATGAGATGAGCGAGTTCTGAGGAGGCTTTCACATTTAAACACTACAGATGAGACCTGAGCATGCACAGGAAGGATGAGGCATTAGCGGCACAAGGCTAGAACGTAGAGCTCGCCTTCAGCGGCTTCCCGTCTTCCTGTTCCCAGGCCCATTTGGTAGTTGAAAGAAACTGACACCCTGCCCCATCCTGGGAGCTTTTGATCCTGGTGGAGGGATTGGTTTTCCTCTCAAGCAGAGCCTGAAACGGTTTGCCTCCCTCTGTGGTCCCCGTCGTTCACTCCAGCTCTGCCTTTGGGCTTTTCGGGGTGTGGCTTGAGGTCTACCTGCAGGAGGGCACCTGTGTGACTGATGGACGGGTAGTTCCTGGGTTTCCCCCTAGACCACTGAGTCTCGGGAGGGAGGTCACGCAACCTGATTGTTATACTGGTGAAAGCCTGAGAACCACTGTTCAAGCACCTATGAATGTGACAATGCTTTAATGCGGGTGTGTGTGTGTGTGTGTGTGTGTGTGTGTGTGTGAAAATCGGTGCCAAGCGCTTCCGAGGCACAGATGGTCTTCCGTGGGCCTCCCAATAATGCATGCGAGGAGAGGAATCCCTGGGTGCTGCGGCGTCCTAGTTGACACAGCTATAAAATGATGGATTGGTTGGGAGGAGGGGGCTCAGGGCCAGATGTCTGACTCCAAGCGCTCCGCTTTGCCTTCTTTCTTCACACCTCTATTCTCCAGTGGGCAAGGTGCAAAAGTATTGCATTCTTACAACTTCCAGATGTAGTTACTTAAAAAAAAAAAAAAAAAAGATTCAGTATCTTTTTGTGGGCCCAGGAGACCTGTTTAGAGAGTGAGTATCCAGTTAGTACATGAATCATGTGGGTTTATTATAATGATTTTGATAACTTTTTATTTTTTAAAATATATTTTATTGATTTAAAAAAATATATTTTATTGATTTTTTACAGAGAGTAAAGGAGAGAGACAGAGAGTTAGAAATATCGATGAGAGAGTCATCGATCAGCTGCCTCTTGCACACCCGCAACCAAGGTACATGCCCTTGACCGAAATCGAACCCGGGACCCTTCAGTCCGCAGACCGACGCTCTATCCACTAAGCCAAACTGGTTTCGGCTATTTTATTGATTTTTTTACAGAGAGGAAGGGAGAGGGATAGAGAGCTAGAAACATTGACCAGCTGCCTCCTGTACAGCCCCCCACCGGGGATGTGCCCGCAACCAATGTACATGTCCTTGTCCAAAATCGAACCCGGGACCTTTCAATCTGCAGGCCGACGCTCTATCCACTGAGCCAAACCGGTTTTAGCTTGATAACTTTTTAGTGGGGGAGATAGTAAACCGATACAAAAGTAGACAGAATAGTGTAAGGAACCTCCATGTAGTCATCACCCAATTTCAACAGAAGTGGGAAGGCATCTTTCCACTTGTTTAGAACTTGTCCTGTGACGCTTTCATTACTATGTCCATTGAATGAGACAGACCTGATAGGAGAAGGGGCGGAAGGGTCGGAGAAGCTTTCAAAGGTCTCCCACCAGCTCATCCACAGAGGCGGAGGAAGCTCTTTTGACTCAGTTTGTGCCTCCATAGTACAGCTCCCAGGCAGAGACAGTGCTGGGGATTGTAGATCTAGGAAGTACCTTGGGGACCCCTGGTGGTCTCCCTCACTGTCTAGACATGACAGTAAAGGCCTGGCAAAGCCTGTGGATAGTCTCCCTCCTCACACAGCTAATAGGAGCGGGGCCTGGAATCCAGGTCCTCCCTTACTCACCGTGGAGGGTCTCTAGGCAGTTTTGCTCTTGGAGACAGAAGCCCTGAGGGTGGAAGTGCCAGGATTTGGCTTCCTCCTTGTGAAAAAGACCCTGGTGTAGTCTGGAGGTCTCCTGGTCTGGCTGGAGAGGAATCCACCTAGAGGATGAGTACTGGTGGGAGTAAGGTGGCCACATGCTCTCAGGGTCCCTTAGCTCTGCTTGCCCTAAAATTCTAGAATCTCTCAGGCAAAAATATGATCAATGAGTGAGTGCCATAGGTTTTCAGATAAGGGAGAAGTCAGTTTCACTGGCCGGCTTCATGGAGGAGCTGAACGGGCCTTGAGAGATGGCAGAATTGGGGAGTGGAGGAGAGAGAAGCTGTCCTTTTAAGAGGGGACCAATCTCTCAGCTTGGCACTTAAATTAGGAATTATTTAACACCTCCTTAAGTGGCAGGCTCTGTACTGCACACGAAGGGGGATACTACGAGGCTGAGGATATAATATCTGCCCTTTAGGAACTTTCTGTATGGTTGAGTGATAAGACATATGTTGAATATTCATATAAGAGGAAAATGGTAAGGCTAGAAGATGCAAGTTGACTTTTAAGAGGATAAGCCTAAGGAAGAGTGTAGTGGAGACCAAGAAGTGAATCACAAAACAGAACATAGTAACAGTATTGATGGCCATGTCCCCACGGTCTTCTGTGTGTGTGGCCGTGTGCTGGATGCTGCAGTAAGTGTACAATTACCCAGCAGCCTTCACAGGAATAGCCACACTCGTTTCAGCCACCATGTCCTTCTGATCACCTATATTCTGCTTGGGAGCCCTGTGCTATATGCTTTAAACACGTAAACTCATTTACTCAACCTTAGGAAACAGGTATATTAACTATTTTACAGATGAAAAAACTCCATCTTGCCCCAGACCCTCAGGTGTGGACCTGAGTCTGTCCATACAAGTGGACTTGGGTTCAAAAAGGAACAGTGTGAATACCAGCCAGACTGGGCAGCTGGGAGAGATAAGCCGGGGTGGGTAATGAAGGACCTGACTATGAACACCGGTGTGAAAGCGTTGGCGCTGATCCTGGAGGTGCTGGGGAATTATTTAAGGTCGGGCAGGGTGGCTGTTGAGGGTAATTAATTGGCAGTTTGAGTGGGGAGGCTGTGGCAGGAACAAAGAAAGACTGACGCCACTGGGGTCTCTGGGAGGGGTGGCAGTGGGAATCTGCCTCGTCAAACCAAGTAATGAAAACCCTCACAGCCCATCAAACTTAATTAAAAATCAAATAAACACTCCGGCAAACCCACCTCATCCCAAGTAAGGTAGAGACTCCAGATCACTGCTAGGGCATTTGTGCTGGTTTCAATATGGCTGCAGGGACATCAGGCTTCAGCATTCTATAATACTAGAGGCCCAATGCATGAAATTAGTACAAGGGGCTTAGCCCTCGCAGCCCTGGCTGCCTCAGCCAGCCCTCACAGCCCCAGCTTCCAGCCAGAATGTTTTTCTGCTGTTTGGTCTAATTAGCATATTAGCTCTTTATTATATACTAGAGGCCTGGTGCATGAAATTCATGCATGGGGCAGGGGGTGGGGGTGGTGTCCCTCAGCCTAGCCTGCACCCTCTCCAATCTGGGACCCCTCAAGGCCTAAATGGGCAGTCTGTCATCCCTCTCACAATCCAGGACACCTGGCTCCCAACTGCTCACTTGCCTGCTTTCCTGATTGTCCCTAACTGCTCCTGCCTGCCAGTATGATCATCCCCTAACCCAGTGTTTCCCAACCTTCTCTCATGATGAGAATCACCTGGTGGAGTTGTTAAAACACAGATTCCTGAATCCCAACTAAGAAGTGCTAAACTAGAATTTTTGAGAACATATAGGTAAAATTGCACACCTAACTTAGTGCTCTGTATATAAAATCTGTCTTAGAGCACTAGTTAAGTATACAATTTTACCTATATGTTCCCAAAAATTCTAGTTTAGCACTTCTTAGTTGGGATTCAGGAATCTGTGTTTTAACAACTCCACCAGGTGATTCTCATCATGAGAGAAGGTTGGGAAACACTGCCCTAACCACTCCTCTGCCAGTCTGATGGCCCCTAACTGCCCTCCCCTGCAGACTTGGGTCTTCTCCAACTTCCCTCCTCTGCCAGCCTGGTCACCCCTAACTGCCTTCCCCTTCAGGCTTGATTGCCCCCAACTGTCCTCTCTTGCAGGCCTGGTCTCTCCCAACTGTCCTTCCCTGCTGGCCATCTTGTGGTGGCTATCTTGTGTCCACATATGGGCAGCCATCTTGTGTTGGAGTGACGGTCAATTTGCATATTACTCTTTTATTAGATAAGATTTGTAAAATATGCATATGATCTGTATTCATGGGCTCCCTTCCACATGAGGTTCAACTCTCAGCTTGGTCCTGGGTGCCCCATCAGATACCTATTTTCTCACCCCCTTTTCATTTCTTACCATGGCAGTTATTTCAGTAGTTTGCCATTTACCTGAAAATGCTTCCCACCCTCTCACTCTCTGCAGATGATTTCACCCCTGACTTGTTCAAGGAAACCGAAGCCATGAAACAAGTAACTTCTCTGTCATCCTGTCTTCCACCACTTCTTCAGAGGGGCCTCCCCTGCTCACCCCAATCTATAATAATACGGTCCCTGCATCATGCTCCCATTACCCAGGTGTATTTTTCTCACAGTGCATATACAACCATCTGATTTATCTTTAGGCATTTGTCTGGTCGCTTGTCTTTTGTCTGCCTTTCCCCTTGGAATGTAAGTTCCATGAAAGTACGAACTTGCCTGCCTTGGGCACTGCAGCATTCACAGTACCTAGCACATAGCAAGTGCCCAGGATATGGAAGTCACTCAGAAATAGAAATGAATGAGTGAAGCCAACCCAAGAAAGACAAATATCACATGATCTCGCTTATTTGTGGAATCTAATGAAAAAAGGAATTGACCAACAAAATAAGACCTGAAGCATGGAGGCATGCAACAGACGAACATACCTTGATGTGCAGTTGGAGGGTGAGAAGAGATAACCCAAAGAACTTATGTACTTATGCATAGCTCATGGACATGGCAATAGGGTAGTGAAGACCTGTTTGGGGTTAGGGGATGGGAGGAGGGTGGTAAAGGGGCCCGGGGGCAGGGGGAGGTAGGAGATATCTGTAATTCTATCAACAATAAAAATATATTTTAAAAAATTAATGAGTGAATTGCCATAGCTTTAGCCAGCACCCAGGATTCCCTCTTCTTCTCTCCCCCTCACTAATCTACTCTCTAATCTACTCCACCTGGATGTCCCCTATCAAATGTATATCCTAAATGAATTCTTCTTCCCCTAAAGCTGCTCATTCTTCTCAGGGTTCACTATCACGTAAGCACAATCTCAGAGTCATCTTTGGCTCTCCTCTCTCCTCACCCCCACATACACTTAGTCCTGTTGACTTAACCTTGACAATGTCTGTGGACTCTGTCCCCTCCTCCGTTTATCTCTCATTCAAGCAACACAAGTGCTCATGGGGACACTGGCAGGAGCTTCCTAACTGACTTCCCAACCTGTAGTCTCTCCCCATATTAGGCTATCCCTATCCACAGGGAGAGCTTTGCATAGTTCAGCTCTTTGTACTTTCAGTGGCTCCTACTTAATGTAGAATTCATCCATCCATCTATCCAGTCACCCTCCCTTCTATCTACCTTCCCATCCATCCATTCACTATTTACTGAGTTCCACCCCTGTACACACGGTGTGAGGTGCTAGGGTACAGAACACGATAGTGCAATCTTTGCTTTCACATTGATTTTCAATCTTGTAGGTAGGGACATATAAACAACCAAAAAGCATTCAAGTATTACAGGTTTTTTATTTTTTATTTTTTTTATTTTTATCCACTCATCAAATATTTATTGAGCCCACACAAAGTGCCATGCACTGTCAATAAAGTAGAGTCCCTGCCTTCTCAGAACTCTTATTCTAGCAAAGGAGACCAAAGCAGACAAATACACATACATACATACCATGGAGACAAATACAGACGTATTTGCCCCTTGTGGATCATGTTCAAAGATGGCTTCACAGAGAAGGTGATGACTGAGCAGAGACCTGTAAGACAGGCGCGAGTGGCACTTGCAGATGTCTGGGGGAAGAGCATTCCAAGCAGAGAGAACAGAATTCCCTCTGTTCACTGAGTGAGCACTGGGGAGTGTGTGTAGGACATGGTGGGTTACAAGGGAGGAAAAGGAATCTGTCCTACATGGAGGGACCAGGGAACACTTCTCATGACCCCCATGCCTCTGCCTAACGAACCTTCGCAGTTTCCACTCACCTTTCAAAGTCTGAGCCTCTTCTAGGCAGAATCAGGTGCCCTTCGGTGGGTCCCCTAGCTCTTTGTTCGTGCTGGTGGAAGGCCGGGTGACGTCTGAGGAGCTGTCTGTGCCAATCACTCCACCTGCCAGAGCACCCCAGGAGAAGGAGCCCTATCTTAGATGTTTCTTGGTCTCCAGCACCTTGTACTGTGTTGGTCACACAGTAGGTAGTTTAATGCACATTTGAAGCAAATTCTGTTGAAAAAAAAAAAAAAAAAAAAGCACGTTTTGTTACCAGACGTCTGTGTAGACATGAAGGCAGATGTACATGCCCTTTTCTTCACATCAGTTGCTTTTTTTTTTTTTTTTTTTTAAAGAGTCCCTCAGTTCCTAATGAAAGCAACAGGGTCATGAAATTAATTTGTCACTCTGGTGCCAGCTCCACTGAGCTGACTCATGGCTTGGGGAGGGTTTTTTAAACATGTGTTTCTCATCCACGTGCTAATTTCTTTTCCCTTTCTCAGGCATCTTCTCTTCTCCTCAAACTTGTGGGTGGTGACAGCCTTCAGGTCTGGTGGCACCTGTACCGCCTCCTTCTCTGAGCAGATGTTTTCCAGCTTTGGGCCTGCGGGGAAGGGAGGAGGGCCCTGACTTGGGAAGGGTGACGGAGAGTAAAAATGAAATAACATTCCCTTCCCTCTTGAAATTCACTAGAGTGTATTTGTTTGTTTGAGGAAGGCCTGAAATGACATATAGGCTATGAACTGAATCGTATGTCTAAGGGAATTCCATGATCCTTTTCCTCCCCGACTCTCCCTCCCCCACCTCCAGGATAGAGAAAAGAATATTTCCAGGCGTTCTGGAATTAATTTGTTAGTTCAGTAAATATTTATTGAGCACCTAGATATTCTGGGTGCTGGACATAAAGCGGTGAACAAAACATGTGAAATTCTCTTCAGTCCCCAAGCCGATGCTCTATCCATTGAGCCAAACCGGTTTCGGCAAAACGCGTGAAATTCTCGTCTTCCTGGAGCTTACATTCTAGTGAGGGCACACAGGTGGCAATCTGAGTATGTGAGATGGCAATAAGTCTGGGAGGGTAACTTAAGCAGGGAGATGGGGCGAGGAGTGTTGGGGGAGGGCAGTTTAAAATGGGGTGACAAGGGCTCTGGCTGGTTTCCTCAGTGGTTAGAGCATTGCCCTCAGAGTGAAGGGTCTCAGTTTTGATGCGGTCAAGGGCACGTACCTTGGTTGCAGGCTCGATCATCGGCCCTGATCAGGGCATGTGTGGGAGGCAACCAATTGATGTCTCTCTTACATCAATGTTTCTTTCTCTGTCTCTACCCCTCTCTTCCATTCTCTCTAATAATAATAATAATAATAATAATAATAATAATAATACGGTAATAATAATAAAATAAAATCAGGTGACAAGGGAGGACCACACTGGAAAGTGACATTTGAGGGTCATCTGGGAGGACCACACTGGAAAGTGACATTTGAGGGTCATCTGGGGGAAGAGGAGTCAAGGTAGCAGAAACAGCAAGTGCCAAGGTCCTGGGGTGGAAGCGTGCCTGATGTTTTGAAGAACAGCAAGGAGGCCGGCGTAGTTGGAGCAAAGTGAGAGAGAGGAGCAGTAGTAGAACTTTGGCTTGTCTTTTGGAATTGGGAATCCATTGGAGGGTTTTGACAGCATCACCCTGGCTGCTGAGTTGAGATTAAATGGAGGCCACGCAGGGGATGAGTAATTAGGCAGTGGCTGGGACCAGGGTGGTAATTGTAAATGTTGTAATAACTGGCTGGATTCTGAATACATTTTATAGATAAGAATGACAGGGTTTGCGAAGGAATTGGAAGTGAGGTGTGGCAGTAAAGAAAGGCGTCATAGATGACTCCCAAGTTTTTGTTTTGAGCTGGTGGAAGAACGGGATTGCCAAGATGGTGAAAACCATGGGGACAGCAAGTGTGTGGGGGCTCAGCTTTGCCATCTGTTAGACTTGAAATGCTGACTTGACATCCAGGCGGAAATGTCCAATAGGCAGGGGTGTTGTTGGACCTGCCCTTGTTGGACCTCCACCCAGGGAGGAGATTAGGACACAATCCGGTGTGTCTCATTGGGACCTGGATGCAAACTCATTGCCCTAAAGGCACAGGGAAGAATCTCTGGGTATGTGCTATTATATTTAAAAAATATATATTTTATTGATTTTTTTACAGAGAGGAAGGGAGAGAGATAGTTAGAAACATCCATGAGAGAGATACATCAATCAACTGCCTCCTGCACATCCCCCACTGGGGATGTGCCCGCAACCAAAGTACATGCCCTTGATCAGAATCAAACCCGGGACCTTTCAGTCCACAGGCCGACGCTCTATCCACTGAGCCAAACCGGTTCCAGGTGCACTTACATTTTTAAAAGATTATTTTTAAAGCATATTTGGATTCAGTTTAAGAAACGGTAGCACCAACTACTGCCAGGCATTATATGAGGTGCTGAGTATAACATAAGAGTAGGACTGAACTGGTTTTTGCCTCTCGGAGTCTATAATCAATGGGAAAGTGTGCAAAGAACAAATTTTTATTAGTACAATGACAAATCCACAAGTAACATGAGAATAGACCCTATATCTTGGTAAATAAATGAAAAACTTTATTATGAAACTCTATTTCCATTATATTGTGATAAAGATGAAAAAGTAAAAATGATTTTCTTTTTCCGAATTAAATATATATATTTTTGGCCAAGAACTTTGATGTTGGAAGAACCTGTGCACTGAGTGCAAGCACAAGTGATTTGCTGAACAATGCTCAGCATTTTCCTGTGACCAAGCGTTCACATAGGAGATCCCTGGTATATCATCAAGGTCATATAAGTCATCCTTGGCAGGGAAGTTTTACTTTTTAAAAAACTGCTATACTCATGCCTGCTAGTAAAACATTACCTAGTTCAACCAAAACTCTCATCAAAGTGGCGGCAAAGGTTGTAAAAACTCTATGAATGTGCCACCTAGAATGGCAAGGTCTGGCTGTTCTTTCCTCCGCCACCACTCACTTACCTGGTAGTCTTGGATCATTTTGGTCTTTGTGTCCCATGAACGGGGAACTGGGTTGGGGTGGGTAGTGGGTGGTATTCTCTCTCTTGGCCTTGGATCATGGCTTTCCTTATGTTGGACAAGATTCCAGCTGATTCAGGGAAGCTTTGGAGATTAGACCCTGACCCTAAATCTTGGGAAGGTTGGGAGATGACATGTATAGTAGCTCCTCCTCCTGCATGAAATCTCTGAGAAGATGGTGGTGTTGTCTTATTTACCACTGATCCCCAGCACCTGACTCAAAACAGGCGATTGGCAAGTATTTGTTGAATGAAGGGGTGAAATGTGCCCTTCCCTCCAGTCTAGCTGTCCCGTCTCTAGAGCAAACAGAGCCTGACACTAGCTGACTGAACAGAGGTGTGTGGGAGCATTGCTCTGTCCCTTGGGCAAGGATAAGGTCAGCTAGAGTGGCCTGGGCACCAGAACATACCAATATGGATGATTCTAGAAGGTTTGGGGGAATGGTGAGGGAGAGGGGAAGTCACAGAGAACAAGTGAAGTTACATTGTGATGTCATAGGGAAGAGTTAGTCAAGGAGGGCAAAAGCTTGGGTAAAAAGGTTGTCAGCCGGAACTTAGCTTAGCTTTGAGGAGATATTGGTTCCCTTTTGACCTTGAAAGAGGTTCCTTTTCCCCCACATTGTTGGAAATTTTCAAGCATACATAGTATAAAGGACCCTCATATATGCATCACCCAGCGTCAACAATTAGCAATTCATAGTCTTGTCTTATCTGCATCCTATCCCTACCCCCCCACACCAGAGGTTAATTTGAAATAAATCCCAGACATCATTTTATATGTAAATCTTCCAATATGTATCTAAATTTGATTCTTTTAAAAATCATAGTCAAATCTCATTGGAGTTAATACCTTCTTAATATTATAAAATATCCAGCTAGTGTTGAAATATGTCTGTGTATATGTTTGTGTTGTTTTAGTGGTATTTTAAAAATAATAAAGCTTGACTTGGGGTGGGGAAGGCACATACTTCATTCTTACTGCCCAGCTGGTGTGGCTCAGTAGTTGAGCATCAAGCCATGAACCAGGTCATGTCAGGGCACATCCCTGGGTTGCGGGCTTGATCCCCAGTGTGGGGTGTGCAGGAGGCAGCCGATCAATGATTCTTTCTCATCACTGATGCGTCTATCTCACTGCCCCTCTTCCTTCCTCTCTGAAATCAATAAAAATAATTTTTAAAAAAGCTTACAGCATAGTTTCTAGCTTATAGCATAGTTCCTAGCACAGGTATGAAAGAAATGTTAGCTGTAATTGTTATTGGTATGAATAGCAGCAGCAGTAGTAATAGTATCATTCTTTTCTTTTCTTTTTTTTTTAAAAATATATTTTATTGATTTTGTACAGAGAGGAAGGGAGAGAGATAGAGAGTTAGAAACATCGATGAGAGTCATCGATCAGCTGCCTCTTGCACACCCCCTACTGGGGATGTGCCCGCAACCAAGGTACATGCCCTTGACCGGAATCGAACCTGGGACCTTTCAGTCCCCAAGCCTATGCTCTATCCATTGAGCCAAACCGGTTTCGGCTATTCTTTTCTTATTCTACTGGAATTGTCAACTAGAACTCAAAGAAAGTCCCCCCGCCCTCCCCCTCCACTCCCCTCGGGTTCCTAGTTGCAGATGGAACCCAGTTTAAAACTTTGACTTTGGCTTTGGCTTTGGCTTTCTTCCTGCCATTGGGAAGAAGAGATTATATCATGTGGGAATTCTTTTCCTGTATTGCGTCAGCTTCTGGTTGGCCATTTACTTTCAGTGGTCAAGGTTCATGTGTCTTCTCTCGACATGTAGTTTAGTGGTGCTGCCTTAATGAAAGCTTTGCAAATAATTACTCTAAACTCTTCAAACAGAAACCCCGGGCAAAGGGCTGGGTGCAAGACGTCTGGCCTTCAGTCTGCTGACTCAGCAGCTCTTCCAGGGCCCTCCTCCAGGCCCGGGTCCGTCAGGTCACTAATGGAATCTGCTGGAAGCAAATTAACTCCTCCAAAAAGGGCTCACAAATCACTCCAGCTGTTGGTGTCTGCCCTGTGATGGCTGGCATGTCCCCGTTCGCTCCTGGGTCCTCACCCCACATTTTAGACCTCTCCCGGAGAGCCCTACTTTGTCTGGCATGGTTACCGAGGATCCTCCGGGCTGGACTGGCATCTCAGCCCATCCGAGCAGAGCCATGACCTATGCATGTGAGAAGGCCATCGGTGCGGCCTGATGCCCTCTTGGATGGGAGGCCTGAGAGCTGGCTTCCTGCAGTATTCACACTTCTGGGTGTAGATTGGCTTCAACAGTTGCTCTGTCTAAGTGGAGGCTGGGAAAAAGGGGGCAGGTCTAGGAGGTAACAGCTATGCTTGTAAGCCTGGGCATAGTCCTCTTTCTTCCCTGGTCAGATGTGTATTCTCTTTAAAATATTGTCTCCTATGGGGTGGGATCCATGCTCCACATGGGTCTGTCAAGTCCCTTGCATTCCTGGCAGGCAGTTCCCCTCCCTCCACCCGGGCAGGGCTTGGGGGCCTTCACAAAGCAGGCTGGGAAATGCTTGCTTCCAGAACTGCCAGGCTGCCACTGTGTTCTCCTTCTCTCTCCCTCTCCTCACTGCTCTCGCCTCCCCCACAGTGGCCTCGGGGATTCCTGAGTAAATTGAGGGTGTCTGGTGCACCAGTGTATGGATTCTGCTGGCTGCGATGAGGGTGATAAGAGAAGAAGAAAACATGTTCTTCTGTTTCAGAGGAAGGGAGACAGGGGGAAGGATTTTGTGGTTGGAGAACCCCCAGCAGCGTCCTGTGATGTCGGAGGAAGAGAATTGGAGGGATGGAAGGGGGTGGTGGTGACTAAGGGGTGTCTGGGGTGGAAGGAGCCATAGGCATCTCCTTCCTTATTCTGTTGATGGAGAAGGTCCATATTGTCCCTGCCTGAAGCCATCTTATGTGAAGGCCCAAAGAACTCTCGTCAAACACTTGTTTCCGTTTTTCCTTCCCATACACCCCGCTCTCTCACAGCAGTGGTTATCCAGACCCTAGAGCATCAGTTTGCTGCCATTCCCTGCCTGAGAATGGGAATTACACCTGAGTGCCGGTATCATGATCTGGGGCTCCTGCTGATCACTTGAGCCTCGTGCCATTAAAGTCCAAGCTAACAGCACCCGGGTGTGCTCACTCCTGATGCCATTTTTTCTCTTGGCCTTGTGGCCCAGGATTGTATAATACATGTTTGCCTTGCACCAAGTTTACACATGGGTTAAACACTGGCTCAGTAGAGTCCTTGGTCGTTCCTACCACCCTCTTGGCTGGTGGGGCTCTGCGTTTATCTTGGTTGAAAGGCTTTTTGTAAAACTAAGCTGCGTAGAAGCAAGGTGAGCCCAAGGAGAAAGACCCAGGTTGGTACTGAGAAGGCCTAAGTTCAGGTGGCCAAGTCTTCTAGACAGAGCCCAGAGAAGTCTTCTCAGACCAAACACCACTGGGCTGCATTTCAATGTACTGAACAGACAAACACTTCTTTTAAACCATGTTGCTCTGGTTAGTTAACCACTCAGTGCCTCAGTTATTTTTTCATAAAATGGGGCTAATACTCATGGCTGGTGTGGCTCCATGGTTAGAGTGTCAGCCCGAGCCCTCCAAAGTTGAGGGTTCAATTCCTGATCAAGGGCATGTACCTGGGTCCTGGTCCTGGTGCTTGTGGGAGGCAACCAATTGATGTGTCTCTCCCACAACAGTGTTTCTCTCTCTCTCTCTCTCTCTCTCTCTCCATGGAAAAGTATCTTCAGATGAGGATTAACAAAAAAATGGGGCTAATAATAATGGTCTATTATCTCACCAGGGATAAGAATGAGATGGCACATGTGAAATCTTGAAAATAAGGCAAAGGATGAGTTCAATTCCTAGTTGTCTCAATTATGGGTATGTTTTGTCATGGCAAATAAATCATTGTAGATTTTATTTCATCCATCTCAGATAAAAATGTGGCGAGATAGAGGGTACATCATCCTTGCTTAATAAAATCAGAGCAATCGTCACGGTGAGTCAGTACTGGAACTGGCAGAGGTGAGCCCGGGGCCTCCCAGTTTGGTTCCTCCCCTTCTGCCAGTTACTTTTTCATATTCCATATCAAAGTCTCAGTTGTTCTTTCAAGTCCTATGTAGTCTGAGCTCTGATCATGCAGGGCTGCACAATTCATATTAATATTAAAGGTGAGGGTTTTCTTAGCCTATTTCCCTTCATTTCTAAATTAGTATCTGAAAGGAGAGGGCAAAAAGTAGAATTGGAAGGACATCTATGCTCCCAAAGGAATGCATCCTGATTTGTGGCAAATTCGGATTCCCTCTGGTGACTTTGTGATGAGAGAAGTATGAACAGTAACTGATTAGCTGCAGAACTTCTGGGACTAATAGAGAGTTTTGATTTCAGGGTCAGGTTGAAGTTGACAATTTGATCTTGCTGTCCAGCTCTGCCAAGCGACTCAGGATGTATGTTTTCTTCATTTCAGATTCCCAATTACTAATATGCTGATCACAACTGTATCTAGCTTTACACACACACACACACACACACACACACACACACACAGTGCAAATTTTGTATATGAATTGGATTTTCCTATTGGTCTCATCACTCCAATCTTATTTTTCTTATTTTTTAAGCTTTTCATTTCTAATGACTTTGCAACTATTTGGCCTCTATTTCTCAAGCTTTCAGCTGAAATAGTCTCTAAACATTATTTAAATAATGAAACAGCTTGGTGTCACTTGAAAAGTCATTCTTT
Source organism: Pipistrellus kuhlii (assembly GCF_014108245.1). Lineage (NCBI taxonomy): Eukaryota > Metazoa > Chordata > Mammalia > Chiroptera > Vespertilionidae > Pipistrellus > Pipistrellus kuhlii. Next base: position 13,316,880 of record NW_023425404.1, read on the forward strand.
AAGAGAAAAAAGAAGATTTCAATCATGGGAGGGGTTCCAGCTTACCTGCTGGTTTGTGAGTTTGTGTGTCTGGCCATTCGTAGAGACCAGGGAGCAGGGGCAGGAGCCGTGTTTGTGAGTTTGTGTGTCTGGCCATTTGTAGAAACCAGGGAGCAGGGGCAGGAGATGTGTCTTGACCGTATTTCTCAGGTTATCCCTGACGAAGTCAAGTCATGAAGCCCGAGTCATCTCCCTGGTCTTGGAGCTTTGTTTCTGACTCAGTGTCTGCCCGGTGGAGCTCCCCCTCTGTGAAGTGGGTTTCAAGATACTGTCCTTTCTTAGCTTGATGCATTCTGGGTGAAGTGACCGAGTGTTGACAATATTGAGATGAAAGTTTGTAATTTTTCTGGTGAAAAAGTCAGCAAGATAGTTCCAGAACCTATTGGCTTACTTTGCATGGGCACAGGGATAAAATGCCTCACTTAGGGGGAAAATAAGTGTTCTTAGAGCAATTTTTTTGTTTTATTATTTTAAACATTTAAAGTGTAACACACTGATTATAAAGAGTGCATAGCATAAAACAAGACAACAAAAAGAAAAAGAAAAAAAAGAATAGAAAGCCTGGCTGGCATGGCTCAGTGGTTGAACATTGACCTGTGAACCAAGAGGTCACGATTCTATTCCTGGTCAGGGCACAAGCCCAGATTTTGAGCTTGATCCCCAGTGTGGGGTGTGCAAGAAACAGTCAATCACTGATTCTTTCTCATCATTGATGTTTCTCTCTCTACCTCTCCTTTCCTCTCTGAAATAAATAATAATAATAATTAATAATGATAAAAAGAACAGAGAAAATAAAAAACTTCTTACCCAATTATCCATTTGCTGCTCACTGAAAGCATACATATATGTATCCTCAAGGCCAGGTCAGAAATGCTCTTGGTAGTTGAATAAAAAACACACACACAAGTCAGTTGTAGGGTAATTTCCCTTAATTCTTTGGTGATATGGGTAAATTGAGAGAAAACTCATTCAAGCTCTTTAGGAAAAGACCTTCTACAAACACTTAAACATGTCCCCTAAGCCTACAATTTGCACATGACACGGGCTCTCTCTCCTTAGTGGTGCAAAGAATACAAAGTGTGGCAAAGAAAGTTATTCTAACTTTTTAACAAAATGCAGCTAAAAACATGGAATGTAGAAATCAGTGTGGATGAATAGCAACACTGCCCATGTGAGTGGAGGAGAGACTGTGGGTGTTCTTATCATTGGATTAGTGACAAACAATGTTTCCAGGCATCTCAGAGCAAACTATTAACGGTCAAAGACATGTGCAATGTGAGAATGAGTGATGTTTATTGCCAAACACGGTGACAGGCTGTGATCCTTCCCTGTAGGAACTTTGGATCGGTTCTCTTAAGATGGAAAAGACCAGCCAGACAGCACATGGCCTCTGCTCACACACCCCGCCCCCTCCTTCCCCTGCCTCTCCCCCCCGCACTTTTCAGGAAAGTGGAGGGGCTACCAAAACAGTTCTGTGTGGCTTACTAGATCCAGACTTCAGTGTGTCCTCCACCTCCCACTCCCCTCCCCAACTTCCTACAGGCTCCGTGGTCATTAGGCTACAGAAGGGGTTTTGAGCCGAAGTCCAGTGATTTGAACTCTTTTTCTGGTGCCCGGCTTGGTGCACAGAGCCATGCTCAGGGCTCCAGCTCCATCCCACTTTGCAGCCTCCTCTGGGAGGTAGCAGGAGGAGCCTTGAGGGACACCTCCACGGCCTCCTCCTTTGCCCCAATTCTGCAGGTTCATTCTTTTCCAGCAATTTGACTCTCTCCGGAGAACCAGATCCGGGGCTCGGAGCGCAGTGCTCTCTTTTCTCCTCTCCTCTGCCCTCCCTTCCACCACCGGCGGCACCTCTTAGCTTCCACGTCCTCAAAAGGGGCAATGTTCTTCTTGAAAGCGTCTTTTGAGGATTAATGGATGTCTGCTCTATGCTTTGAAGAGAGAATCCTATCCAGGCGAGCTGCTGTCTGTCCTCAAAGCTGGCCCTGGTTCTGGCTGGGGCTGGGTCCGGCCAATCAGGAAGCAGGACGAGCGGGCCTCTCATTGGCCGCCTTTCTGGGCATATCATTTGCCTGCGCATCACCCACAGGGAAGGACGATCACCCAACGAGGAGGCACAGACATCGTCTGTTTTCCACCTGCAGAAGGAGTTACTTGCAACAAAATGAGCATCCCTCGGAAGTTAGTTTGTGGCCATCTGTGACATTTTCCCATTGAGAAATCATTCTTTTCTGTCCCTCTTTCAAAGCGTTATAAATGTAGGAGCTAGAGGAGTTATCATCTGCCACCTCTCAAAGAAGTCCGTTTGCCGAGCCATTTATATGTAAATTGCGTGTGGTTTGGCAGAGAAAAGGACGTTACCTGCTTCAAGATAAGCATTTTCATCTCAATGAATTCTTTGTTAAGGGTTGTTTCATCAAAGAAATGGAAGCAGCAACCTACTTTTTTGGGATAATCCAGGTGATGCAGTTTGAGTTAGAAACACGAAGGTTCTAAGGAGAAGGTGAATGAGATGACAGTCGTGGTGGTGGTGGGGGGGGTTGTTTTGAGGACAGACCAAACAGGACATTGAGAAAAATTAGTCAAAGACAAGCTCAGCTGTCTTGTCGTCTTGGAGGATAACGCTGGAGGCCAGCGCAGGCCGAGCATGCTAGAATTTTCTTCCAAGTCCTAGGATGGGTCTCAGGATGGGATGAGGATGGAGGACCTGCTGCTCACCCATTTCAATGGGGGCATGTCAAGGAGAACCTTCATTTCCTGCTGTGTCTGTTAGCTCTCCAGCATCTGACCTTTATAAAGTCTTGTCCTTAGGGTGAGGGTGTTAGGTTTGAGCAAATAACAACCCTAACAGAGGGGAGCTTGTTTCTCAGCACAGATTTTATTACCAGAAACCATTGTTTCCCTTTTCTAAACTATATTCCTCTTGAAAAATCTAAGATCTGGCCACCAGGAACCTCCATTCCACAAAGGCTGCCCTCAGTGGGCGAGTGGGGCAGACACTGTCTGGCTCACCAACTGGGCAAATGCTGACTTCTCACTTGCCTGGGAAATTAACAAGAGGATAGTGTATTAATCCAGAAGCACATGTGTGTGCCTATATGTATTCACACACACACACACACACACACACACACACACACACATGCACACACACACACGTGCGCGCGCACACACACACATACACCCCTTAGGGTTCAGGCCCAGAGGGGATTACCTCATAGAAAGGTTCCCACCTCAGCAGGTTCAAATCTGAGCAACAGATTTGAGAAAAGTTAATTGTGGGGCGAGATGAGGAGAATCAGATAATGGCAGCAACAAGAAAAGAGATGTTAGTGACCTGCGTGTGGAAAAGTTAAGTGCCTTTCTTGGGCATGCCCATGCGTTTGGAGCAGCAGTGTGGATGAGGGCAGTGACTACAGAACAACAGGTTCAAGGGGCCTGTATCTAAACCTCTGTGATGTTCTGGACAGTGCCTGGGCCCTCAGGGAGCTTGATACGTGTTATCTAGTGATAGGCAGCCACAGACTTGCTGATAAGCTCAACTTTGAGAGCTGGAAGAATAATTTCTCTTCTCTACTTCCCAGTTTGCTCATCAGCAAAATGGAGCCGCAATAGCAGGCATTGCAAACTCAAATGCCCCTGGGGCCAGGCAGGCTGTGCAAATGACTGAATGGATGTGTGGATGGAAAGAGTAGACTAGGGAGTGGAGAGGACTGTGGTAAACTGGGAGTTCCTGCCCATCCAGCGGGATATTCAAATTGAACTCCAGCCATTTGCCATGTGGGAAGGTGAGCCCAGTGCTGCTAGGACTCCTGATTTTTCAAGAGAGGCTTAAAATCTGAGTTTGTATACAAACTCTAACAACTTCCGGTGTAACTAAGTTAGCTTTTAAAAAGCATAGTTCAACCAAACAAAACATCCTTGGGAACCATATTTGGCCTGTAGGCACTAGTGTTGCAACCTCTGGGAAAAGGTCTGCGTGGTGCCTCCCTCCCTGGCTACTGACTCTACTTCGCTGAACCTACGGACAATGAGGAAGGAGCTGGCGAAGATGAAGAACGGCTGTGTGTGCCTGGCTGCTGTGGCTCAGTGGTTGAGCATCAACCCATGAACCAGGAGGTCACGGTTAGAGTCTAGTCAGGGCACAGGCATGGGTTGCAGGCTCAATCCCCAGGAAGGGGCATGCAGGAAGCAGCTGATCAGATTCTTGATCATCATTGATGTTTCTATCTCTCTCTTTACCTTCTGCTCTCTGAAATACATAGAAATGTATTTAAAACAAAGAGAATGGCTCTGTGGACAAAGTTGGGGAGAAGGTGGGATGTGAAACTTGGACCACACCACTATCAGCTTAGATGACCAAATTGGCCCCTGCCGGCTTCAGGGAAGAGAGTTGCAAGGCTTGGCAGGAGGGCAAACCCAAAGGAGGTGGCTGAGGGGAAAGGGCACAGGCTGTGGGTGGCAGCGGCGTGGGTAGCAGAGTGCAGAGGTCAGGGGGCAGCAAGGGCAGCCCAGGGAGCAGGAGAGAACAAGGGAAAGATAGGTGGCCCCGGGGACTAAGGCTGTTTACCCTCTGCCCTGCTGTAGCCAGGCTGGCATTTGCAGTCCCGCACCAACCACGCACAGTGGAAAAATATCCCGGTCACTCTCGGAGCTCTGTGCATAAGGCATCTCTTCAGAGAAGCACAAAACTCTATCTCCAAGATTTAATCATAGTTGGGATGATAAAACTGTCACACGTGGAGAGAGGCAGAGTGGCACAGTGGGTAAGAAGAGATAAGTTTAGGGCTCAAACAAGTTGGGGTTGGATCTGACCTTTGTCACTTACTAGCCATGCAGCTGAGGCAAAATATTTAACTTCCTTTTGCGGAAGTTAAATATATTGGCTCATTTGGTGATAATACCCTTGTAGGGTTGTGAGGACGAAGTGAAAATGAGTGCTGTAATGTATGTGAAGGCCTGGCCCATAGTAAGTGTTCAGATTGAGCTCAACATTATTGTGAAAAGCAGTAACCTCAGCTAACTTTTGGTGAAGCACAATATTCATTGTCTCAGCAGAGAGATGACACATGAAGTAGAAGTTGACTCCTCTCCTATTGGAAATGCTTCCCTAAATATAGACTCTCTAGCCTAAGAGCCTGTTTTTTGTTTTGTTTTGTTTTGTTTTGTTTTGTTTTTGGGTGGGGGAGGGGAAGGCAGGAGACCTTTTATCCACTTGGATAAGGTCTTTAACTGAGCTTGGGTAAGTCTGTTTGGCTAATAGTACCTGGTTTACATAATGGTGTTTTCATTCATCTAACAAATATTTGCTGAGCAACTACTATCTATGTTCCAAACACTAAGAAAGGTATCAATGTTGATATGTTGACATTGTTTCTTTCTCTCTCTCATTGATGTTTATATCTCTCTTCCCCTCTCCTTTCCTTGTTCTATAAAAAAATATTTAAAAAAGAGAGAGATCCCCAAATAGAATGGTTAGATAAGAGCATCAACCCATGAACCAGGAGGTCCCAGTTAGATTTCTGGTCAGGGCACATGCCTGGATTCCAGGCTCGATCCCCAGTAGGGGGGCGTGCAGGAAGCGCTGATCAATGATTTTCATATAGGTCCTAGGATGAATACACCACCCTGGCAAAGTATATCTACAACGTCATTCATGGACTGAGGTTTTATTTTTACTTTTATTTTACTATTTCACATCTCTAAGACTGTTTCAGGATGTGGCAAGAAGGAGGTAAGGAAATCCAATGGCCACATATAACTGCAGGGAATGCTGGGAAATGTAGTCTAGAGAAGATGGCCATGTGCTTGCCTTAGAAAAAGGGGGGGGGGTGGAAGTTATAATGAAAATGAAGAAGGGGTAATGAATACTCAGGGCAGCTTGCAGTTAGGATTCAGGGAGACAGAGAAGTAAATGAAGGCTCATAACAAAGGCTCACGAGGTAAATGCTCCTGTCAAGAGCACCGACTGTAATGCTTGAGCAGAGAAATATGTTGTGGCTCTCATGGGAACTGGGGCTTTGGAATCAAACTTCTGGGTTCAAATCCCAGCTCTCTCCCTTACCTCTGGCACCCGCCCCACGGGGTTGGTGTGAGGATTAACTGAGTTAATCCACATGAAGCTTTTAGGACATGGTCTGACCCAGAGTCAGTGTCCGGGAGAGTTAAGTTATTACTGTTGGGGAGTGAGGACAGAGTGTGTTGGAAAAAGGCAGTTGATTGAAGGATATCTGGAGAATGGCTCACAGATTTGTCACCTCTCAGTTTTACAGCTTCCCACAGGCCTGTCTCTCTGATTGCAACTTTGGGTGTTGGTGCCTTCTCATCATTGAGACATGGGGGATTTATTTATTTATTTATTTATTTATTTATTTATTTATTTTAACAGAATCAATTTGTGTTCACCTGGACTGGACCTAGGGGGAGAATTTGTCACACTCAGCTTTCGTAGGAGCCAATGAATTTAGCAGCTGGTGCACAGGCCTCTGCTGGAAGAGTAAGAGCCCCCCTCGGGTGTGCCTCCAGGTAGAGAGCTCTACAGATTATTTAAAAACACAGCTCCTTAGCTAAATAGAAGGAACTGCGAACAGTGAGGCCCCATAGGGCCTCGGGGAGACTTGCTCTTGGAGATGAGCCTGGTGGCTTCCTAGGGCCCCTTCAGCAAGAGGAGAAAATGGAAAAGCTGGGTGCTGCACTGGCAGGAGATGGGGTGTCCTCTTACCCGGAGCCGGTGTCCTATGATATGCAGAGGGTATCGGGTTTTCCATCTCCGGCAGGTGTCATGTGGAAAGAGAACCTTCCTCACTTCAGAACAAGAGCCTTAACTTTCCTTGGCAACTCACAGAGTGGATAGATTTTAGCAGATAAACAGACATTGGAAAATGGTGTTCTGCCCACTTCCTCTTGTGCACTGTCATTTTTGGGAGTCTGAGGAGCTTTCATACTACCCCCCGCAACTCCCCCCCGTCCAACCCCCGCCAACTCTTAGAGTCAGACTTTCCAATAATCTGCAGAGTAGCATTGGATGCTGTACCTGTCACAATGGGCAGCGTTTTTGATTCTTTGAAAGCATCTCATTGACTCATAGGAAACGGAATGAACACAGAGAAGGGAATGCATGTTGGAGGATTCATATGTGTTCAGGATCTCGCCTGTGACTGTGCAGAGACCTGAAAAGGTGGGCTAGAGGGGTGTGTAGAAGCTGACGGCCCTGGTAGGAGCTAGCTCAGGGGCAAGTAGGCAAATGCGTGCGTTCCTATCTGCTTCTGGTCACCTTAGCTGACCCCTTGACTTTGACCTCTGGGTGTCACAAAGATCTGTCACCTGGCCTGCCTGCATCTGTAGGTAGTCATGGCCCAGGGTTTTCACCCACATTTTCACCAGCCCTATGAATCTCATTTCTTCCCTATCTAGTTCCCAACTGGGCCTTCATGTTCCTTACCACTGGGATTACTCTTTTCTTTCTTTCTCTTAAGAAAGGCTTATTATCAAGGAATTAGAAGCTATAGTGTGAACTGTTTAAATTTGGATCTCTCATTCATGGAGGACCCAGGTGAAACTTTGATGTTATCGCTGCATGATATTATATGTGTAATAACCAAGGTGTTCATCTAAAAATGTCAATTCTTATCTGACTGATGTGGCTCAGTGGTTGAGCATTGACCTATGAACCAGCAGGTCACGATTCGGTTCCTGGGTTTCCGACTTGATTCTCAGTAAGAGGTTGTGCAGGAGGCAGCTTATCAATTATTATTTCTCACCATTGATGTTTCTTTCTCTCTCCCTCTCCCTTCCTCTTTGAAGTCAACAAAAAAACAAATTAAAAATAAATACATGTGCCAATAATGATTGTAATCCTACTTTGCATTGCTTCATTTTTTAATAAAGGGAGAGGCTCTGTATTCCAGCCTGCTAGGTGAGCGGTGAGCAATCCTCTTTACCGAAGAGGGCAATTCAGGAAAAATAAATAAACATTTACAGGTTGTTCCTTCCCCCACCCCCAACCAAAATAAAGAGTTTTATTGAGTCTCATGACCCAGGGGCGGATGGGGCAGGTGTCAAGGAATGTTTATTCTTACAAGTTACTCTACCGAGTAGAATAATATTAGTGAGAAAGTGGGCACTGCTTTTTAGTGATTGAAAACTTAATATCCAGGCATTTACAGAGAGTGTTCTAACGTTTCGTTCTGAAATTAGACCTCTGGATGCCTGTGTGATCCTCGTCACTACATGGACCACCCATGGACCAGTGTGTTTATATCTCAGAACCTCTCTTATTCAGCGTAGTGTCCAACACCTAGGAGGGACTTAATAAATGCTTATTAGGAAGCAATATGTGTAATGGTTAAGAGCACAGACTGTAGCCCGTTTGTGTGGCTCAGTTGCTCAGCATCCTCCCGTGCACCAGGAGGCCCCTGATTTGTTTCCCTGTCGTAGGGGCACAGGCCTGGGTTGTGGGCTCAATCCCCAGTAAGGGCGTGCAGGAAGCGGTGATCGATGGTTTTCCTCTCTTTGATGTTTCTGTCTTTCTCTCCCTCTCCCTTCCTCTTAAAATCAATAAAAACGTATACTAAATTAAAGAAGAAAAAAAGAACACAGACTCTAGCAAGACTTTAGCTCTGTCACTTTCTAGCTGTGTGACTTTGGACAAGTTACTTAACATCTCTGGGTCTCAGTCCCAATCTGGAAATTGGGGCTTATTTCAATCCCTACCTCACAGATGCAGACTGAATGAGTTAATGTGCGTAAGCAGTGCCTACCCCATGTAAACCCTGCGTGTCAGCTATATTGCCATTGAACTGAACAGAGACCTAAGTTTGCCTCTTTGGCTAGAGCCTTATAGAGAATCTCTTTCCAACTCTGGCTTCCACGGCGACAACATTGATTAGATTTTCTCTCTAGTTCCTGTTTGTGAAAATGAATTCGATTTTCATATAAAATAATAGTAATTACGCTCTTTTTCCTCATTCCAGACACTTTCTAAGGAAGATCAGCAAAACAAAAGAACCCTAACACTAACCGGTTTGGCTCAGTGGATAGAATGTCTGCCTGTGGACTGAAAGATCCCAGGTTTGATTCTGGTCAAGGGCATGTACCTTGGTTGTGGGCACATCCCCAGTAGGGGGTGTGCAGGAGGCAGCTGATCAATGTTTCTCTCTCATGGATGTTTCTACAATAACTTTCTATCCCTCTTCCTTCCTCTCTGTAAAGAATCAATAAAATATATGTTTGATAACCCCCTTCCCCAAAAAAACAAACAAACAAACAAAAAACCCCCAAAAGAAGCCTAAATGTTTTTGAAGCAACCTGTGTTTCCTGTAATGCGTAGAGCATTATGTTAATTATTTGGATTGAAGGCTGCATGTCTAGATTTTGCAAAATTGCTCTTTTTCAAAGAACATGAGTTTCTGTGCCATCCCTCCCCGCTTCACCTCTGCTCACAGAATGCTCTCCCTCCCCATACTCCCACACTCGCATGGACAGGAGCGCTCCTGGAACATATACACCAGGTACAACCTGGCTCACAGAGCCTTTCCCACTTGGTTACTCTTAGTCACCTTCATGTTTGTCCATTGGCTTAGTTCGTAAAGTTTTAAAATTTGAAGTATAGCGTACATACAGGAAAGTGCACATATGCTCAACTCAATAAATGTTGATAAATTGAACATGCTTGTGTCATCAACACCCAGATTCAGAAACAGTAGCATAGAAGCCCAGCTGTGCCCCTTCCTGTTATTACCGCACCCGCTACCCAACCTGTCAAAGGAGACGTGACTGATTCTAACCACATGGAACAGAATCTTAGTCTAGTATGTCCACTTTGGTGTCTAGATTCCCCCCTGTGACGTGGTGAGATTCAGTCATAGTGTTGGCTCTAGCTGTAGGTTGTTTATTCTTAGTGCCGGATAGTATTCCATTGTGTGAGCATAGTGTGATTGCTCTGCCTGTCCTGCTCTTGGTTGGCATGTGGCAGTTTCCAGTTGGGGGCCTCTGTGAGTCTCACATGTTGGCACGTGTCTTTGGATACCTGCAGGGTTCGTACCTCCCAGTGGAATAGCTAGGCCATGGGGGGAGGAGGGGTTAGAAGGGGGAAAGGGATAGTTCAGTAGATGCAACGAATTGATCTTCCAGAATAGGAGTGCCAATCGTCTGCATGATTTTGATGAAGAAAATTATTCCATATTCAGATTTGGTTTGTTTTATTTATTTATTTTTTCTTTTTTATTGAATTTTGGGGGGACACTGGTTAACAAAATGATTTGAGTTTTAAAGCAGAATAACATTTCTCTAATTCTGTGGATTTTACCATTCTTATTACTCCCCTCTCATGTGCATGAGCCATATGGTAACCAGGCAAAGTATTTGAGTTGCGGGAAGTACTTCTTTCTGGGAAGATCTTGAAAGACTTTTAGAGGTGCCATCTGATATGGAAGGTTTAGGATTTCTTTTCTCCTAAAATGTCCGCTTTATTTTCAAGGGTAGAAAATAGCAATCACCATCCCCCACCCCCTTGCAGAGGAAGGAATCTCCCACCCCTCCACATGCTCCCACCTTTCATTGCGTGAATTCAGAGCTGAGGGAACTTTTCAGTGAAAATCAAACACCAGTGAGATGATTGATTTTCCAATATTTGCTTACTGGATCATTCTGCTCATAATTTCAATCACAGTTGCCCCTCTTCAGAATTTGACCAGGCTGGGCAAATGGAGAGTCAAAAGTCTCTCCTTCCAGTCCTGACTTTTGGTTGTAAACTGTGTAAACACAGTGCAAGGTGCTTCAGGAATGCAGAGGAAATTCTTTGTTTTTTATTGTAGAAAATATATTTATTTATTTATTTATTATTTTTAAAATATATTTTATTGATCTTTGTACAGAGAGGAAGGGAGAGAGATAGTTAGAAACATCAATGAGAAAGAGTCATCGATCAGCTGCCTCTTGCACACCCCCTACTGGGGATATGCCCGCAACCAAGGTACATGCCCTTGACCGGAATCGAACCTGGGGCCCTTCAGTCCCCAAGCCGACGCTCTATCCATTGAGCCAAACCGGTCCCGGCTAGAAAATATATTTATAATTGATTTCAGAGAGGAAGTGGGAGAGAGAGAGAGAGGGAAGAGTTTGAAATACCAATGATGAGAAAAAAATCATTGATTGGCTGCCTCTTGCATTCCCCACACTGGGGCTTGAACCTGCAACTGGGTATGTGCCCTGACCGGGAATTGAACAGTGACCTCCTGGTTCATAGGTTGATGCTCAACCACTGAACCATGTCAGTTGGGCAGAGGTAGAAGTTCTTCACATGTAGCCCTAGAAACCTCTGAGTCTTGAAGAGAATTCACTTGAATCTGTTGGTTTTGGCCCTAAACAACAAGGTGAAACATCCCATGGAACAGTAGCAACAATCTTACTTCACACACTGCTCCCTCATAACAATCTCTCACAAAAGCACTCTCAAATCCGGTAGCATGGGACAGTTTTTATTTTATTTTACAGATGGGAAAATTAAGACCTGCAGGGTTGACTTGATACAGCAAGACCCTGGGAGAACTGGGGGTAGGAGGCCAGGCTTAGGCCAGGACTGGCACTTCTAGGAGTGAGGGGCCCTTTTCTCAGAAGAAATTTAAGGATATGTGGCTGTATCTGGAGCTCAGCATGAGGTCCTTTTGATGGATGGCTTCCACATTCTGGAGCTTGGCATTTTGTCTGGTTAGATTATAGGGGTGTCGAACTCAATCAGAGAAAGAGCCAAAATCTAAAATCCAGCCTAAATCGCGGGCCGAATGGTTTACTGAACAGTCATAAACTGTCATTGTGATGGAAACACAGCGGAGTGCAGTGATGACAGCGCGGTGCGGGCCACATTGCAAGGCCTGGCAGGACGGATTTGGCCCTCGGGCCTTGTGTTTGACACATGTGGGTTAGAAAATGGTCTTTGGCCTGAAGCGGGGGCGGGGGCGGGGGCAGGCAGCAGGGGGTCAATGGGGGGAAAGGGGGTCATATGTAATGCTTACGACAATAAAGAGATATTATAAAAATAATAAAAGAAAGAAAATGGTCTTTGGTAGGAACATATGTACAAGGAATTTATTAGTTTTGTTTGTAGTGGCCAAGAATTGAAACCAAGTACCCATCAGTAGGGAAATGGCCCAATCAATAGCTATGGTACCTTGCTACCATGGATCATTACAGAACCATTAAAAGGATTTTGGCAAAATTTGGCACAGTAAACAAGAGGGAGGAGCTGGCTGCCAGTCAATGGATTTTTCTCATCATTGATGTTTCTATCTCTCTGTCCCTCTCCCTTCCTCTCTGACATCACATAAAACTTCAGAAAAAAATTTTTAGAAAGAGAGAGGAGAGTGTACATAATATATAATTCCATTTAAAATATTTTTTTTCTTAATTTCAGAGAGGAAGGGAGAGGGAGAGATAGAAACGTTAATGATGAGAGATAATCATCAATTGACTGCCTCCTGCACACCCTGCACTGGGGATCGAGCCTACAACCCTGGGCATGTGCCCTGACCGGGAATTGAACTGTGACCCTCTGGTTCATAGGTGGATGCTCAGCCACTGAGTCACACCAGCTGGGCTATAATTCTATTTTTTAAAAATATATATATTTTATTGATTTTTTACAGAGAGGAAGAGAGAGGGATAGAGAGTTAGAAACATCGATGAGAGAATCATCGATCAGCTGCCTCTTTCACACCCCTACTGGGGATATGCCCGCATGTACCTTGGTACATGCCCTTGACTGGAATCGAACCTGGGACCTTTCAGTTCGCAGGCTGATGCTCTATCCACTAAGCCAAACCGGTTAGGGCTGTAATTTTATTTTTAAAAAGTATTTTTATTTCTCAATTACTGTTGACATATAATATATAATTCTATTTTTGCTAAACAAATAACCCAGTATTAGTGTGTGTGTGTGTGTGTGTGTGTGTGTGTGTGTGTGTTTCATAGGTTTTGCCAGTGAGTGTTTCCTGTGTGTACTTGCTGGCCCAGTTTTGGAAAGCAAAGCTCCTCACCTGGGCGAGGGGGAAACAGCCTGTTCGGGCTCCTGTTCCCGAGGGAGCGGGGCTCAATGGAAAAGTAGGGCATGGGGACACCTACCTCAGGCCAGGTGAGAGGCAGGCTGGCTTGTTGCAAAGGAGATGGTTTTACTAAGCCTGACATCTGGTCCATTCACCTAGGGGTGAATGCTTGGGCTTTTATGGGGATCTTGCTCCATTTGTTCCTGCCAAACCACCCCCACCCTTGGGCCCACTCAACACAAAAGAACTAACAGTAGTGGCTTGTTCCGTGGCCTGGTAATGTGACTTCCACCCAAATCACCGAGCACTTGTGCTATTGCCAGAGTTACCCCTAAGAAGGTACTTAAGGTAAAAACCTCAGTTCTGCAAACCTGTGTCACCTGGGGTAACCCCTTCTCTTTTCTTTGCCTCAGTTTCCTCATTCAGAAAACGGATGTTTTCTTTAGCATGTGCTTGAAAGAAGATGTGACACATAATACATTATTTTTAAACAAAAAGAGACATGTTATATATTTAGAAAGATAGGGCCGATTGCGTTAGGTTTTGGTTGAAAACAACAGTGCAGCTGACATGAACAGTTGTTGCCATTTAAATGGAATAAGTCTGGACGTCTCCAGTGTGGCAGGTGCTGTGTTTTAACAATGGCGTTGATGACTTCCAGGAGCTACCTGTTACGTGAAGGTTAACCTGACCGCGGAGGGTGGGCTGCTGCGCAGACGGCAGGCCTTCTCTGGGCCCTCCTGCTCTCTCTGTGAGGCAGATGGCCACTGTTGGTGGGATGCAGCGGCTGGAACTGAAGCCGCTGCCTGCTGCCTTCCTTCCCTGCCCAGCAGAAGCCCATAGACCCTGGGACAGAATGAGGAGAGAGCATGCAGCAGGCTATCGTCTTCACTCAAGGACCTGCCTGCCCACGGCCACACTTTGTACTCATGGCCCAAAGATTGTAAACCCAGGACAGGCCGCCTCCGTTTCTTTATCTTTCGAGTGGAACAACATTGTGATATGGGGCAGTAATCTTATTGGTTTTTTGAAGAGTGGGACGAGGTCTTCAGAGCCTGGCAAATGGTGCCCAGTAGGAACCCAAGGAAACCCATAGAGACCTATGGCTGGACAGTGCGAAAGGTAATCCTTTAGGAAATATTGTTTGTTCTTCCTTTGCATTCATTCCTCTGTGCATGATAAACTGTGGGATGTGTACATCTTTTCCTCTGTCCTATTCTTCTTTGTATTTATTTTACTTAAAAAGCGACTTCCTTCTCAGCAAGTAAGGAAACCTGATAGGCCCTCACCACATGAACCTTTCCTGCTAGCATTTTTGAGAGGAGAAGGTGCAATCTGTGTTCTGTTGGGTTCTGCTCAAAGATAGGGATAGACTGAGCAGTGTCAATAGTTTCCTTGCATCCTAGGACTGTTCCTAGCACTTCTCTGCTCTCAGTAGCACCCTAGAGTCTTCGGAGCTCCCTGGACAGTGTGGCTTACCTGGATCTGGATAGGACAAGGGCTGGAGCTCCCAGAAGGCTCTCGGGCACTGGGTAGGAGAGTGTCCTTTAGAGAAAAGGGAAACAAAGTACACCCAGACGGAATGATATTACAGTAGGCATGGCAACCACAGTAGTTATAATCTTCCCACGAGGTGGTCAGAACCCCAAGAGATCACATGCCTAGATTCATTGTGCTGCTTTCCCCATGGGGCGCAGGAGCAGGGAGGCATGTGGAGGTGTTGCTTACTCCATGGCTAGAGCAGGTTTTGCTTTCTACTCCAGATCTGCTTCCCTGCTCTGACAGAGTGGTGGTGCACTATCTCGAAGCATTTGCATTCTGTCGATTTATTATCCAGGGTTGGAGAAGGGAGCAAAAAGAGAAGGAAACATATCATTCGAAGACGGAAGTAGAGAGATGAAATTCTCGGCAGGAGGTTCTGCAGGACCCTGGAGCTCCAGCCTCAGGTTCTCCTCGGAGGCTCTGATAAACGCACCATCTATCTCCTGACCTTCACTAGGCTTCTTTGGTCTTGACTTTTGCAGCAGATGGTGTTGAACTGGTGTAAACCATGTAAGTTGTACTAATTTCAAGGTTAACTTACATCCAAAGTCCAAAGATTCAGAGCAATGTCCCAATGTACTGTGTGGACATAAAGCTGCTATATGGATGGTGAATGCTGGCAGTCTGGCAGCTTGGAATGTTGTCTCAGGAGGTCAAATTGAATGCAGTGCAAGGGGGTGAGTGAGTTGAATAAGGAGCATGAACCAGGAGGTTGCTATTCTGGGCTTCTGGGTACCCTGGCATTGTGGGGTCTTAGAAATGAGGCACTTGACCTTGGCGTGAGTAGCTATCATGATGCTGGATGCTCCATTTCTACTCTTCAGCAGAGATACCCACCCTCAACCTCTGGATATTTTAAGGCATTTAAAAGTCTCTTGAGTCTTAGCTGGTGTGGCTCGGTTGGTTGAGCATCATCCCATGCACTAAGAGTTCACCTGTTCAATTCCTGGTCAGGACATGAGCTCAGATTGCAGGCTCAATCTCCAATAGGGGGTGTGCAGGAGCCAGCCAATTGATATTTGTCTCTCATTGATGGTTCTCTCTTTCTCTAACTCTTCCTTGTTCTCTCTCTAAAAGCAGTAAAAACACATTTAAAGGTTTCTTGAGAAGCATGCTCTTTTGGCTTCTTTAGTCAGAATATCTGAAGTTCCTGCTGCAAGCTAGAGAAATGGCTCCTCGTGCTCCTCTTGATTGTAACTTCTGTAAAATGAGTTACCGGTAATTATTTAAAAATCTTTTATTGAGGTAAGATTCACATGGCATAAAGTTTACCATTTTACCTGAGTGCAGCTCATTGGATTTTAGAGTTTCAAAGTGTACAATTGAGTGGATTTTTTATGGTGCAACCATTGCTATCTAATTTCAGAATATTTTCCATCACCCTCAAAAGAAATATTGGACCCATTAAGTAGTCACTCCTCATTCCCACTTCCCCCAGCCTCTGCTTACTGTCTCCGTGGATTTCCCTGTTCTGAGTATTTCATATCCATGCAACATATGTGGCCTTTAGTTTCTGGATTCTTTAACTTAGAATCTTAGTTCTCAGTGTCCAATGATAGTGTGGCATGTATCAGTATTTTATTTCTCTTTATGGTGGGATGATCCATTGTATTGGTAGACCACATTTTATTTATCCACTCATCAGTTGGTGGACATTTTGGCTATTATGAATAATGCTAATATGAACATTCAAGTATAAGTCTTTGTGAGGTCATATATTTTAAAATCTCTTGAGTATATATTTAGGAGTAGAATTGCTAGGTCATAGGATAACTCTACGTTTAATTTTTGAGGAGCTGCCAAACTGTTTTCTACAGTGGCTGTACCATTTTACAATCCCACTAAAGACAGGTAGAGGTCAGAACCAGGAGGGAGGTCAGAACCAGGAGAGACAGCCATAATGTTTTTTAATGAGGGTCCAATTTCTCTGTATCCTTGCTGACCCTTGTGATTATCTGTTTTTGTGATTACAGCTATCCGAGTGGTCTGAAGTATCTCATTATGGTTTGGATTTGTATTTCTCTAATGATTAATGATGCTGAGTATCTTGTTTTTTTTTTTTCTTCTTCTTCTAAGTAGTATATTTTCAAGTGTTCATTGGCCATTTGTATAGTATATATTTTGGAGTAATGTCTATTCAAATCCTTTGCCTTTTTGTTATTAGGAAGCTCATCATTGATGCTTACTATATTCCAGCATGGTGTGACCAGCCTGTGGGGATGGAGTAGTTTAGCAAGTCATTTAAAAGCAGGCTCAAGTCTCTGCCTGTTAGGCCACTCCTTTATGTTCTCTTCTTGCTAGCTTTCCCTGTTAACAGTCTCTCCCCTGTGCGTGTGGCGCCCCCCTCCCTCCCCCCAAGTTTCTTTTCTTGACCCAATTCTTATTTTGGTCTCAGTTCCTTCCCAGCTGACTTCATCCACACCCAGGGCATCCATTTCCATATATGCTGATTACTCCCAAATGCACATATCTAACCTGGATTTTTCCTGGTGCTCCATGTTTACATATCCAGGAAGAATCTCACTACGTTCAACACTTCCTACATTCCTCTTCTGAATTCTCCACCTACCAAGTCAAAAAAGCTATGGGGAGTCTTGGGCTCCTGCTCCCCTCTCTCAGGTGCTGTTCATTTGCTCTCTTCAATCGCCCTTCTAATTTGTCCTCAGTACTTCCGTCCCATTCTGACTGCCTTTGCTCAGATCTTTGTTATTTCAACCACACTCCATACTTTTGAGCTATTTCCCTAAACTTCCTACTCCTTTCTCTAGCATAGAGGCTCTCCTGGTTCTGACCTCTACCTGTCTTTCCAACCTCGTGTTCCCTTACATTAGCCATAAGATATTCCTTTGGGCTTCTTGAATGGGTTGCATTCCCTCAAGCCTCCATGCCTTAATGCTGAACCAGGAGGTCACAGGAGTTCCATATATGTGGTTAAGGATAGATTTTCAGCGATGGATTGTGGGTCCAATATGGCCTAAATTAAATACTACTATGGATCGAGAACATGGCGACTATGTTGGGTGTGGCTTTTGATTCAGGGATTTATTTACGTAAAAGAATTTTCAAACTAAATAGAAATGAAACTTCATTTTATTATATTTATAAACCACCTGTGTTGCAAAGGTGATGGACTCTTGGAACAATACTGACATTTGCCCCATCCATACCCTGTTACTTTAGTTACTTTCTGAACACAAAACACAAGACATGTGATGTGACTAGCATATGTGTATTTTCGGAGCTTATGGGACAAAATATTTGAAATCAGATATGGATCCCAAGGTTGCCATATGAACACCAGCATTGCATAATTTGTTTGGAGTCCTATACCTCCAACCTCTGTAATGTCTTAAAACTTTTTTTCTGAGAATGTTAGTCCTTAGAGAAACCAAGTAAAACTGAAGGAGTGATTCCTAGTCCTTTCCAAATAATTTAAAAAATTATTTAATTTCACCTGGCCAGTGTGGCTCAGTGCTTGAGTGTCAGCCTGGGAACCAGAAGGCCACAGTTTGATTTTTGGTCACGTTCAGGTTTTGGGCTTGATCTCCAGTAGAGGGTGTGCAAGGAGGCAGCTGATCAATGATTCTCTCACATCACTGATGTTTCCATCTCTCTTCTTCTCCCTTACTCTCTGAAATCAATAAAAATATATTTTAAAAAACATTAAAAAAATAAAAACAAGTCTAGCTGGTGATGCTCAGTGGTTGAGCATTGACCTATAAACCAGAAAACCATGGTTCAAGACCCAGTCAGGGCACATGCCCAGGTTGTGGGCTTGATCCCCAGTAGGGGTCATGCAGGAGGAGTCCAATCAATGATTCTCTCTCATCATTGATGTTTTTTTCTCTCTTTCCCTCTCCCTTCCTCTTTGAAATCAATAACAATATATTAAAAATAAAAATAAAATTTAATTTAGATTATTATTTAATGCTTTATCTCTGTCCTTCAAAATTTTACTTAGAAAAATTTCAAGCCTCCTGAAAAGTTGCAAGAATAGAACAGTGAACATCCTATGCTCTGCTTAGATTTCACCATTTACTAACATTTTGCCACATTAGTCTCCCCCCTGACTTTAAAAAAAAATATATATTTTATTGATTTTTTACAGAGCGGAAGGGAGAGGATAGAGAGCTAGAAACGTCGATGAGAGAGAAACATCGACCAGCTGCCTCTTGCACACCCCCTACTGGGGATGTGCCCGCAACCAGTGTACATGCCCCTGATCGGAATCGAACCTGGAACCTTTCATTCTGCAGACCGATGCTCTACCACTGAGCCAAACCGGCTTCGGCCCCCCCCTGACTTTTATGCACATGTGTGTGTACACCCACACCCCCCCCCCACACTTTTCCCCAAATGGTCTTTAAAGTTAGTTCTCATTGTATTTTGGTCATAGTATCAGAGTCTGGAGAACAGACAATGCCTGATTTGGCAGAGAAAGAAGTGGCCGATTCCTCTACGGAAGGTGATTTATTTTCAGTTTCCAAATGGATGGAGAAACCATGGGACTAGATCAATGGCCCCTTCCGAGAATTTGCTAATCCTCTCCTCATCCAGTCTGCAAACATGATCTGTATTTTCAGGAAGTGTGAGGTTTAGTTCTCAATACACTTTTCTCTTCTGGGCATGTTTTGGAGGCTCGACTGAATATTATTGCCCAAACTGAAGCCTTGAGCTCTTGGCTCAGCGCTGCCACTGACTTGGATGATTCTGAGCAAGTTCTTTTCTCTCTCTCTCTGAGTCTCAGTTTCCCCATCTGTAACCGAGAACTTGGACCTCTTCCTGTATAAGTTGCCTTCCTTTGCGCAAGTTTTAGGACCCTGTGATGGCAAGGAAAACTCAGTCCATTGGGAATCTGTCAGCAGATAGTAAAAGTACTTGTGAAATGAACCCCAGAAACGTATTGCTGGCTGGGCTTCTGCCAGGACCCAGTCTGGTTGACTGTAGCAAGGAGTGTTTTTCCCCTTGCAAGTAAGGGTTACCAGTGCTCAGCCGGTGGGGGCGGGAGGGGCTTGGTGGGGACTGAGGAAGTAGCAGGATGGCTGACTTCTTTGTTGCAGCCTCCCCCCCTCCCCTTCCTTTGAGGTTGCCTCCTTGTTAAATTTGTCCTTCTCCTTGCTTCCCACGCCCTTTTATAGCTACTTTTGTTCAAGGGTATTGCCACCTCCTTTTTCTGGGCCTGGCCCACGTCCAGATTAAATATCTAAGGAGGACAGCAGCAGACTGAAGATGTTGATGTTGGGTGATCATAACAGTGGACTTAAACAAGGCTGCACCCTCATAGGTGGGGGTAAGAGTTATTCAAAATCCAGGTAGTGGGTAGGATGTTGATACTGCTGGCTGGGGGCTTCCACAAAATTCTTATTTACACAAGTCCTGGACAGCCAGACTTTTCTTATCAGTTTAATCCCACTTGAGAACATTCTGGTAAAGGAGATAAGGACTTACGTGTGGAAAGGAACTGGCAAGAGAGAGCAGGGTGGTTGGGTTAGTTGAAGACTTACTACATTCTATGCAAGGTCTTTTACCCAGAAAGTCTTAAATCTGGATAGCACAGTTAATGTGCCAGCCACTGTGCTTTGTGTTGTAGAAGTGGTAGAAATAATACTAATAACTGTCTTACCTCCTGTCCTTGCAGTCATGTACCAGGCATGTTGCTGAGTGGGTTACTTCCATTCCATTGAATTCTCCCAACCACTCTGATGAGGCAGGTGCTGCCTTCATCCTGCAGGGCAGAAAGGGAGGCTTAGCGCAGGCACTTGCTCAAGGTCAGGCAAAGAGTAGGAGGTAGAATTGGAGTTCGAGTTCAAGTGTTACCGTGTTTCCCCGAAAATAAGACATCCTCCGAAAATAAGACCTACTTACAGGTTTCCTTCTGAGTGAAATATAAGGCATTCCCCGAAAATAAGGCCTCCCCTAGGCTAAACATGAGAGATTTGGTCTACTGATTCTAAAAGAAATGGAGTCACAAGAAATTCACAGGAAATTCAGGAATTGGATTGTTACGATGATGTTCCAGAAGATGATGACATGATTGTCATTGAATAAATGAGTAAATTCTTGATACTATAGGATTCACAGTTTGTCTGGTTTGTGTTGACAACTACCGTACTACCGTACCATATACAGGTAATAAATTTCCTTTATTTTCATTCAACAATAAATGTGTACCCTATTCTTCTTCATGGAAAATAAGACATCCCCTGAAAATAAGACCTAGCACATCTTTGGGAGCAAAAATTAATATAAGACACTGTCTTATTTTTGGGGAAACAGGGTACATCATTTCCCTTCCTCTTAATCCTGGTGCCTCTTGTTCCTCAAGGCTAATTTATGGATTGATGTCAGTCTATGATAATGTTTTCACTGGTCTAAAGTAAGGATAATATCGCTAGATTTTAAAATAAGGCTCACTTTATTCCAGTTCAGGGGTTCTCAGCTAAGAAGTTTTGCCCTCAGGGGATATGTGGCGTGACCTGGAGACACGTTTTGATTGTTACAATGTGGGAGTGTTACTGTTATATGTATAATGAGTAGTAGTAGAGCTGCTACAAAACATTTCATAGTGGCCCAGCCGGTGTGACTCAGTGGTTGACCCTCAACCTATGAACCAGGAGGTCGAGGTTCAATTTCCAGTCGGGGCACATGCCTGGGTTGCGGCTTGATCCTAGTAGGGCGTGTGCAAGAGGCAACCGAGGGATGATTCTCTTTTATCACTGATGTTTCTCTCTCTTTCCCTCTTCCTTCCTCTCTGAAGTCAATAAAAATACATTTAAACAAACAAACACAGCTCCCCCACCCCATAGCAAAGACTTATCCTGCCTGAAGTGTCAATAGTGTGAAGGTTGAAGAACTCTGATTTAATTAAAAGGATTATCCTTAATCCTAAAATGATAATGTTTTGACTTTTGGGATATGTATTAAATGTCCTTTCTACTAAACAATGCAGTAGATGCCAGTTCGTAGGTGGCAGTTGGTTTTAGAATGTCCTTATTTGGCAAAATAAAAATAGTTGGCAAGACTAATGTTGTTCCTTTAATTCTTTTTTTTTTTTTTTTGCTGTTGTTAAAAATCTCCTCGACTGTGAAAGCCAAACATCCAGGAATTACTCTAGGAATTATTAAAAAATATCGTGTGTTAAGAATCAAAGAAGAGTGCCCTGGCTGGTGTGGCTTGGTTGGTTGGAACGTTGTCCCAAACACCAAAAGGTGGTGGGTGTGATTCCAGGTCAGGGCACATACCCTGGTTGTGGGTTCGATCCCTGGTTGGGATGCATTCAGGAGGCAATCCGTCAATACTTCTCTCTCACATAGATGTTTCTCTCTCTTTCTCTCTCCCCCTTCCTTCCTCTGAAATCAATAAAAAAATTATATGAAGAAAAAGAATTAAAGAAGGAAAGGAATTTGAGT
This sequence comes from Pipistrellus kuhlii, assembly GCF_014108245.1. Classification (NCBI taxonomy): domain Eukaryota; kingdom Metazoa; phylum Chordata; class Mammalia; order Chiroptera; family Vespertilionidae; genus Pipistrellus; species Pipistrellus kuhlii. The sequence continues at coordinate 13,338,907 of NW_023425404.1, forward strand.
TTCAAGGAAGGCAACACCTAAGGGGCCCTTGGGGCTCCTGGGATTTGATTTAATAACAAACATTCATTGACCACTTAGCCCCGTGGTCGGCAAACTGTGGCACTTGAGCCACATGTGGCTCTTTGGCCCTTTGAGTGTGGCTCTTCCACAAAATACCACAGCCTGGGTGAGTCTATTTTGAAGAAGTGGTGTTAGAAGAAGTTTAAGATTTAAAAATTTGGCTCTCAAAAGAAATTTCAGTTGTTGGCTCTGTTAACTAATGAGTTTGCCGACCACTGACCTAGCCCATAGTACTGTGACGGGCCTTGAGGTAGGTAAAAAAACTTTTGTGCAGTTGAGTTACAATCTCCATAGGACAACAAGTGAGCATGCACAGAGCAAGCAGGGAATAAGAAAAGAGCCTGGCAGGCAATGGTGCAGTTTAGTCTCCAGTTGACGTTAACATGGAATCCAAGGGCTTATTACAGGAGAGAATTTTAGGTTCCGAGCTTGGGTCTTCCATCCAGTACTTTATATGACTTTAGGAGAGGCACTTAGCTTCTTTGCCTCTTGCCCTCATACTGGCTTCCTATCTTGGGTGAGGGCCTTTCAAACTTCTTGAGAAAGCCATTTCTGACACCTCCTCTCTTTCCTGCCTCCATACGGGGCACCCAGTCCTGTTGATTCTGATTTGGAAATGTCTCTAGAGTCTTCCCGGTCTCTTCCTATTCCACCCACCAGATGGAATAATCTTGCTAAAACACAAATCTGATTACATCACCTGACTCTGCTTAAAACCTCAGTGGTTTCCTCACTGCCCACAGGGATAAAGTCCAAACTCCTTGGCAAGGCTTTTTTGGCTCTAGGGTCTGGGCCCAGCCTACTACTTCTGTCCTGATCTCATCCTTTGCCTTCACTGCCACTCACTCCACGGTCTGGACATTCTAGACCGCTCACTCTTCTCCGAGCACAAATCACCTACATCCTTGAAATTTCCTTTCCTTTAATTTGGTAAAATTAAACTAATTTTTTTTTTTTTTTTTTTTTTTTTTTTTCCGAAACCGGTTTGGCTCAGTGGATAGAGCGTCGGCCTGCGGACTCAAGGGTCCCAGGTTCGATTCCGCTCAGGGGCATGTACCTGGGTTGCGGGCACATCCCCAGTAGGATTGACCAATAACATAACAGCTGATCCCCCCCAAGTAGGGGATGTGCAGGAGGCAACTAATCAATGTTACTCTCTCATTGATGTTTCTAACTTTCTATCTATCTCCCTTCCTCTCTGTGAAAAATCAATAAAATATATATATTTTTAAAACTAATTTTTTTTTCTCCTTTTTTGTTAACTCTCACACGAGGATATTTTTCCATTGATTTTTAGGGAGAGTGGAAGAGAAAGGGAAAGACAGAGAGAAACATTGATGTGAGAGAAACATATCGATTGGTTACCTCCTACATGAGCCCTAACCAGGGCCTGGGCCGGGGAGGGGCCTGCAACCAAGGTACATGCCCTTGACCAGAATCAAACCCAGGACCCTTTGGTCTGCAGGCCGATGCTCTGTTCACTGAGCCAAACTGGCTAGGGCCACACTGATTTTTTAAATTTGATTTTCCACAGAGAGGAAGGGAGAGGGATAGCGAGCTAGAAACGTCGATGAGAGAGAAACATCAACCAGCTGCCTCCTGCACACCCCCTACCAGGGATGTGCCTGCAACCAAGGTACATGCCCTTGACCAGAATCGAACCTGGGACCTCTCAGTCCGCAGACCAATGCTCTGTCCACTGAGCCAGACCGGTTTCGGCCACACTGATTTTTACGGTTTGTCTCAGCGCTCTCCTCTGGCAGATGCCCACATCCTGGAGACAGAGGGCACTTCTGCATCTCTCCTCGCTGCTCTGTGAACCTGTTGAATCAGGGCCTGCATTTGTCTTGTTCTGACTTGTATACTTTATACCAACCATTGTTGAGTAGGAAACAAATGGATGAAGGAGGAAAAATTTACAGTGGAGATAACAATGTTTATCTTTTGTTACCACCCAAGGTTGCCCATGGCATAAACATGAAATCATGTTTATCGGAGGACTTTGAAAAATGAGAGGCTCTACAAATGCCGAACAAGGTATTCCTCACTGTTTTGAAAGGAAAGATTGTTAACCTTTGAACCATGGATGAAAATTCTTAGAATTTTCTCCACTATATCACCATTAACATGTATGCATCTATTCTTAAGGCAAGTGCGTACACAGACTACAGCTGACCTTAGAACAACATGGGGGTTTGGGGAGCCGACCCTCCCCCGCCCCCCACACACAGTTAAAAACCCGTGTATAACTTTTGACTCCCTAACAACCCAACTACTAATAGGCTACTGTTGGCCATAAGATTGACCAATAACATAACAGCTGATTAACATATATTTTTGTTATATTATTATATACTAAATTCTTAAAGTAATCTAGAGAAAAGGAAATGTTAAGGAAATGATAAGGAAGAAAAAAAATACATTTATAGTGTTACTGAAAAAAATCCCCATCTAAGGGGACTCATGCAATTCAAGCCCACAATGTTCAAGAGTCAACCGTATTTCTAAGAGTAAAGAGAATTGTTGTCGGGTACTGAAGGTTGGAATGCCCAATAGAAAAATCAAAATGGCCAGAATCTTGCACAGTTCTGCAAACGTATACATCATTGGTGCAGGCGACTCGGTGGTCTGGACCTGGCTGAAGCTCTGCCTCCAGTGATAACTCTTCCTTTTCTTTCCCAGAACGAAGGCTGCGCCTACAGACACAGGGGCAGGAGGGAAGGGCTTGGTTTCCTATTTCTTTTACGTCCCATTTTCTTTCTCCTCTTCCGAACTCCTGTTTTCTGAATGTTGTCTGCCTCAATCACCCAAGTTAAATACAGAAAATCCAAGAAAGAAGCAACAAAGAAAGGAAGCGAGGTCTGGACTTGTGGAGGACTTCTCAAATACTATTATCGTACTAACCTTTATTAGTGACCCTGTGACTATCCCTCATTCCCAGCACCAGCTCCTGTAGAGGGCAGGCCTTTTCTCTGTACATTTTTGCACCCTCTGCAGGCGCCTCACACCATGGTAGGTGTGCATGAATGTTGTCTGAATAATGAATGAATGAGCTCTCTGAGTAAGAACGAAGTATATATACCTCCTGCACCAATTTTTTGGTGCATGATGTCTCTCTCGTATCTTTTGTATAAGAGATTCTTCTTCCTTTTACGTGTACTAGGATACAGGTAATTTTCTTTGACATTTCCTCTGGGCCACTCTCACTATCATACACAGGTTCGATTCTCGTCCAGACAGACACCCCTCAAGGACTCAGGCTTTGAGGCTTGGGGCTGGACCTCTTTACTTCTCAGACCCATGAAGGTTACCCTGTCTCGGGGTGAGGGGGTGGGGGAGTGGGGGGGAAAGTAGGGCAGAGTACAGGGAAGAAGCCTAAAGAATTAATTGGTTAAACTTTTATTACAAAGGCTGGTCTGATTGTTTACAGGCCATTAAAAACCATGATTATCTTCCCAGGCATGTCTTAGAGAGATAAGGAAAATTTATCCCTTGTTTTGACTTCAGATTTTCTTTTTGGTTTATTATTTGATGTACTTTTCAATTTTCTTCCCAAATGCCCCTGGTCTCAGACAACTTTTTCAAGTTGTTGGCAGGGGAGGTTCAGATTAGAATCCTTTAATTTTAGAGTTGGAGGAAACCTGAGATAAAAATGACTGCTTCTAAGCTACCCTCCTCCTCTGCCCACCGCAATTCTCCCCCATAGCACAGCAGTTCCTGGACACACCAGCTCCTGGAGTTATGTGCACTATTGATCTCTGAGCAGGGCAGTCTGTTCTCATGACCTTCAGTGAGTCCTCCCATTTCCACAACCATATCTACTCCACGGAGAAGACTTTGTAGGGTCCTCTCCCAAATTACCAACCAGCCCTTACTTAGCGTCCCAAGAGCACTGTGCACACAGATGAATGGGTATCTAACCCTGCCATCTTCTGAGATAGGAATATCTAGGCTTCCCCTGAGTGGGCAGGGCAGAACCCTGGAGGGCCTGCACCCACATTTTAGACAATCTGTCTCCCCCAGGGGCCTCCCTGAGGGTGTGACTTTGCATCTGAACAGATATGGGCATCTAGGGGTGGGCTGTGCCCGCCCTGCAGTGACCAGTTTTTTGCCCAGTGATCCTATGGAATCTTCTATATCCTGGACCCGGAAAGAAACCCTCAATCCCAGATACCGAGGCTTACGTTTTAGCTGATGAAGTCTGAGTGTTCTCTGCAAGAGAATCAGCTTGGCAGACATTGGGCACCCACATGTTTATTGAACAAATGATTGAATGGATGTAGGAATAAGGAATGTCAGCTAGTACCAGGTCAGCCCTGATGGGTCTATGTATTCAACTTTTTAAAAAATACATTTTTATTGATTTCAGAGAGGAAGGGAGAGGGGGAGAGAGATAGAAACATCAGTGATGAGAGCGAATCATTGATCGGCTGCCTCCTGCATGCCCCACACTGGGGATCCAGCCTGCAACCTGGGCATGTGCCCTGGACCGGAATCAAACCTACAGACAGACACTCTATCCACTGAGCCAAACCAGGGCTCTTTGAATTCAATTTAAAAGTAAGTACAGGGTGGGGGCAAAGGTAGGCTTATATTAATAGTTGTGAGTATGCAAAACACAGAGTTTATTCTTGTATTATGTTTATTCTTGCATTATTTTCTATTCTTGTACTATTTTCCATATGAACAACTGTAAACCTACCTTTGCCCCACCCTGTATTCACTGAGTGTTTGCTCTGGAAGAGTTGGTGCTAGGGAACAAAAAGGTGTCCTGTAAGACCCAATTCTTAACATTCAAGAGTTTATGTATCTAGAGGGGAGCGAGACTAATTATGAATCAAGGCTGTAAGCATATATGTATATTGGTATACAAGCAACTTGTTGAAGGAGCATATAGGGCGGGGTCAGGAGAGCTTCTGGAAAGATGTTTTTTTTTAGGATTTCCGTGAACAGGAAAGAAAGATAGGTGGACAGCAAGACCTGAAGTAGCCTCAGCTTGTCACAGACCAGTCCTCACCGCCCCTATCCAAAGCCACATCTCTCCTCAGCCAGGGTGGCTCCAAATCCATCTCAGACAACAGCAAGTAATCCCAGGAATTTTTCCAGGCGTCTGACCCTGGGGCAAGGCTCAGAGCAGACATTCCTTTTGTCCAGACTTTGCTGGGGCTCTGGTGCAGATTTTTGCTCTTTGGCGAGGGTCTGGGACAAACTCTGTGAGATGTGAATGTGGGTAAACTCTCAGAGCTGGAGCCCTCTGTTTCCACTAGGATGTCCTTTGCTCCTCCCCCAGCCTTTCTCATTGTCAGGACTAGAGCACCACGTTCTGAGGCTTTGCTCATGCTGTCCCTTATCTTCCAAGGCCTTCCTCAAAGGCCTGGGCTCCTTCCAGAAGGAAGTGCGTGTTTTACGAGCTCTAAAGCATATCTCCAGCTGGGGGCGCACTGTGAGGCCAGCCCCTCCCTGTCGGTCAGATGGATGTGGCTGGGTGGCTGTCCAGAAATGAAGGAGAAAATGGAGCTTTTTAGCCTCCCAGTTTATTGCAAACAAGTGTCGGGGTTAACATGTTGTCAACACATTAACAAAGCCATACCAGAACCTCCGAGTTTTCATGTCCTCAAGGTAACTGCTTCGTTATGGTCCAGGGAGTGGGAGGAAGCCAAGAAAGAATCCTTGATCTTGGGGAACAGGATTGAGTGCAGAAATGCCTTGGAAATGGAAGGGAACCTTGGCTCCCTCCTACAGCAGCCCCTCAGCCCATTTATGACTGTGGGTGCGCTCCCCCTCTCCGCGTCTCTTATCTCTGCCTCACACTCACAGGCTCACATGCCTGGAGTCTCTCTGGATGTTGGCCAAGCCGGTTGGGAATACATAATAGCTGAGATATGAGATGCGGGAGTCTAACATGTCCTTGCATGCCGCCATGAAGGTCTCCCCTTCTTTCCCTCCTTCTAGCCTTTTCCCTGGCATTGGTACTAACCTTCATGGTCCCACCTCCGTAATCTTTGAAAGAAGAGAGATCCATATTCCATATTTGCAGATGGCTGTTCTAGAAATAATGGACACCCCTTGGAGAATGAGAGGAAGGTCTGGGTAGCAGATTTAGATCAAATGGTGTTCAGCTACAGGTCTTGTGTGCTTGAAACCCTCCTTATAAAGTACCCCCCGCCCCTGCCCCAGCTTGCTTGTTTTTTTTAATTTTTTTATGAGTAAGATATTGGTTTTGCTTTAGTATCTTCTGTTTTGCTATTTGTCCTGGAAAAAAATAGGGATAAAAAAGGAAAGGCCTCTGATGGCAGCAAGGGCTCTTGGGAAATTTGGTGCGGACGTGGAGCCTGCAGGGGAGTGTGGGGGAGGCAGATGGCGAGGGACCCTACTGTTAGTGCTTTTGCTCTGGGAGCATCTCTGATTTGGGTGCACAGATGGGCACCCCTTGAGTCCTTGATTATTGACAGAACTGCAGCACAGCTGCGAAAGCTGTATCTCTGTTTTTGAAGATGTCTTGGGCACAGACAGAATGGATCCTTTCCATCCCACAGACAAAAGCTAGAGTCACCAGAGGTATTCTGGTATGCTCGTTTCTCCCAGTGTCTTTAGCTCAACACCATGGGATTCTGGGAAATGGCTCACTTCACCTTAGGTAAATTAGACAGTACTGACACAAAGGATTTTTTTCCCCTATTGTTGTTAATCCTCACCCAAGGATTTTTTTCCCCCTCATTGATTTTTAGAGAGAGCAGAAGAGAGGAATGGGTAGGGAGGAGAGAGAAACTTTGATAAGAGAGAGACATATCAGTTGGTTGCTTCCCACACAAGCTCCAACCAGAGCTGGGGCTCAAACCTGCAACTCAGGTATGTGACCTTGACTGGGAATCGAACTTGCAACCTTTCAGAGTGCAGGCTGATGCTCTAACCACTGAGGACACTGGCCATGGCAACACATAGAAAAATTTTTTTTCTTTTTAATCCTCACCCGAGGATATTTTTCCATTGATTTTTAGAGAAAGTGGTAGAGAGAGGGAAAGACATAGAGAAATATCGATGTGAGAGAAACACATTGATTGGTTGCCCCCTGCATGCGCCCTGACCAGGCTCAGCCCGGGAAGGAGCCTGCAACTGAGATATGTGCTCTTGACCAGAATCGAACCTGGCACCCTTCAGTCCGCAGGCTGACGCTCTATCCACTAAGCCAAGCCAGCTAGGGTGACACATAGGATTTTAATAAAGTTAGGTGCCTTTCCTTGTTGCTTTACATTTTTAGTTAGGTGTGTGTGTATACATATATGTGACACATTTAGCCCATAGCTGCTGGCATGGAAGTGGAATTAGATTATGGGTTGGTTATGTTTATTTCTAGGATGGTTGGTTTGATCTTTGTGAACTGTATTATTTTTTGTTTGGTTTCTTATTAATATTCCTGTATTAGTTGACTCAGGATGCTATGATCAAGTACTACACAGATAGAGAGGCTTCATGACAGAAATGGATTGCTTCATAGTTCAGGAGGCCAGAAGTTCAAGATCAAGGTGTCAGCCTGGTTGGTTTCTGAGAGCTGTCTTTTCCTCTCTTAGCTTCTGGTGGTTAGCTGGCAGTCTTTGGTGTTCCTTGGCTTGTAGAAGCATCACCCCGACCTCTTTCTTCCTTCTCCCCGTGTGCATGTCTCTGTGTCCAAATTCCCCCCCTTTTCAAAGACACCAGTTTTATTGGATTAGGACACATCCTAATGACCTCATCTTAACTAATTAGATCTGCAATGGCTCCATGTCCAAAGAAGATCACATTTGGAGGTCCTGGGGGTTAGGCCTTCACAGATGCATTTTGAGGAGACACAATTCAATTTATAACACTCCTTCTTCTAAAGAAAAGTGTTATTGTTGTTGTTGTTGTTTTTGAAAAAGAAAAATCTCTGTATGTCAACTGTAATTGAAAATTGATTTTTTTTTTAAATTTGAAAAAAAAAAAGAAAGAAAAAGAAAGGCCTCTATTGGTTAAAAAAATGTAAACACTACAGAAGAGTAAATCAGGAAAGAAAAGTCCTCCTCCCATGCCTGTTCCCCTATCTTTAGGCTCCAATTCAGAGGCAACCACTGTTACCCATTTTGTTGTTCCCTCTGCTGTTCTAGAGATGTCTTATGAGCATAAATGTACATCTATCCTTTTATTTTTTCTCCCTTCAAATAGTTATATTCCAATTGCCCTGTTCATGTTTTGCTTTTTAAATTTAATATATCTAGGAGATTATGTCCTATCACCACTGCACTCAGACCACCTGGGATTATTCCCTATTAATTGGTATTCATCTGCCCCGTTTTTAACAGATGCATAGTATTTCACTGTGTGGATATTCCATGGTTTATTGAACTTCATTGATGGACATTTAGGTGATTTCCAATCTGTGCTGTAATGAAAAAATTTTATACTCTACCCTCAAATGTAAGTCATCTGTACACCTCACTTCTTCCTAAAGTTCTTATATACTAGTATATAAATTGAGTACATTTAAGAAATATTTGTTAAGGTCCTTCTCTGGATGAATGTTTTATATTTCATCACGTTGAGTTATCCATCCAATGGCTTGTTCTGCCAATGATGAAAATTCTTGCATCTGGATGTCTACTTTTGATTGCTCAGCTTTGATTATTCTTTCGAGTAGATTCCTAGAAATGGCTCGGGTAATCTAGCAATTGTTAAGCCTCTGGGCCCTTATTGCCAAATTGTATTCCCAAAATGTGCCGGTTTATATTTTCACCACCAGAGTACCCATCTTGCTCTACAATACCAGCATTCTTATTAAAACAAACAAAATGCCTTATTAATTTGGTATGTAAAATATGGCATTTCATTGTTGTAATATTTTACTTGTTTATTAGCTATTCTTAATGCTTTTTATTATCAGTTTGTATGTGTACTTTACATATTAAGGATATCGATTTGTTAGTTCATACATGTAGCAAATGTTTTTGTCACTATGTGGTTTGACTTGAAGTTTTTTAAAAAATCAACTTTATTGTGGTATAGTTTACATACAACAAAATACACTCACTTTAATTATATAGTTCTATGAATTCTGACAAATACCCATGTAACCACAGCTCCAATAGGGTATTTCTATTATCCCAGAAAGTTCCCTTGTGTCTCTTTTTTAAAAAAAAATATTTTTTATTGATTTTTCACAGAGAGGAAGAGAGAGGGATAGAGAGTTAGAAACATCGATGAGAGATGATCATTGATCAGCTACCTCTTGCACCCCCCCCCCCCCCCCCACTGGGGATGTGCCCGCAACCAAGGTACATGCCCTTGCCCAGAATCGAACCCTGAACCTTTCAGTCCGCAGGCCGACGCTCTATCCACTGAGCCAAACCGGTCCCGGCTCCCTTGTGTCTCTTTGTAGTTCATCCCATTTCTGGCCCCAGACAACCATTGATCAGCTTTCTGTCACTATAGATTAGTTTTTGCTGCATCTAAAATTTCTCATAAATAGAATCCTATACTATGTACTACTTTTCTTAAAAATATGTTTTTATGGATTTTAGAAAGAGAGGAACGAAGAAGGGAGAGAGAACATCAGTGGGCTGCCCATACCTATTGGGTATGGAGCCCAGAACCTGGGCATGTGCCCTGACTGGAAATCGAACCAGTAACCTTTCAGTACATGGGACTCTGCTCAACCAACCGAACCACACCTGCAGGGCAATATGTGCTGTTTTGAATCAGCTTAAAAAGAAGATTTAGCCATGTTGTTGTATTTAGTAGTAGTTTGTTTCTTTTATTGCTGAGAGAATTCCATTATATGAATATATCATACTTTTTTATTTATTCAACCAGTCGGTGGACATTTGTGTTGTTCCCAGTTTGGGCTATTATAAATGAAGCTGCTACGAGCATCTGTGTATGAGTCTTTTTATGATCACAATCCTCTCCCCCTTTCTCTTGGGTAAATGCTTAGAAAGGAAACTTCTCAGTTATATAGCAAGCACATGTTTCTTTATAAACAATTGCCATACTCTTTCCAAAGTTGTTGTGCCATTTTATATTCCTGTCTGCCATGTATGAGCATTTTGGTTGCTATACATCTTCACCAGCACTTAATAGAATCAATCTTTTTAATTGTAGCCATGTTAGTGGGAGTGATAGCTTGTGATTTTAGTTTACATTTTCCTGATGACTAATGATTCTACGCATATTTTCATCTGCTTATCGGCTGCCTGCGCTCTTTTGTGATGAGTCTGCTCAAATTTCTGCTCGTTTAAAAAAAGCGGATTGTTTGTCTTCTCATTACTGAGTCGCTAAGGTTCTTTATATATTCTGGATATAGGTCCTATGTCACATATATGTACTATAAAATGTGAGGTCAGGATTAAGATTTTTAAAACTGTAAAAAAATTTTTTTGTTTTTTTGTTTTTGTTTTTTGGTAATGTCTTTGGTTTTGGTAGGGTAATACTGGCTTTGCAAACTGAACTAGCGTTTTGCTATTGTAGAAACTACAGGGAATATAAAGATAAGTTCTTTAAAATACAGCATAGACTCTATGCCATAGAGAATATAGTCAATAACCTATACTAATAAAAGAGTAATATGCTAATTAGACTAGATAGACCCAATATTTTCCGGACATCCTTTCAGACAAAACCATGGTGGCAGGGGCCGAGGCAGAGGTGGTTAGAGGCAATCAGGCTGGCAGGGGAGAGCAGTTAGGGGGATCAGGCAGGCAGGCAGGTGAGGGGTTAGGAGCCAGAGGTCTCAGATTGTGAGAGGGATGTTCGACTGTGGGATTGGGCCTAAACTGGCAGTTGGATATCTGCTGAGAGTGCAGGCCAGGCTGAGGGATACCCCCCCACCCAATGCACAAATTTTGTGCACTGGGCCTCTAGTATTGTAATAACTATATATGGTGCCAGGTGGGTACTAGATTTATGAGGGATCATTTCATAAATTACATAAATGTCTAACCACAATGCTGTTTCCTAAAAGTAATATAAAATAATATTGAAAATCAACTGAAAAATCAAACTCCTGTTGGAATCACATACACACTCACACATACCTACACGCACCACCCCCTCCCCAAGTATGATAAAGGCATAGTTTGATGGGCTCCATAAGGAAAGTAAAGATGAACTGCTGTTGGCATTCCATGAAGGAAGAGGCCATGGGAGGTGCCAGAAAAGGCTTCCTGAGGGAAGCAACACCAAAGAAGGGCTTTATTAGGGCTGCAATGTTGCCCAACTTGGGGGCAATATTCAAATGCTAGTCTAGGTCACATAGAATAGAACCTGTATGGTGCCCACCTGGATATGTTAGGCATAGCGGTCCTGCTAAAATAAGTCTGCCACCTGGCTGGTGTGACTCAGTTGGTTGAGCATTGTCCCATGCACCAAGAGGTCACTGGTTCGATTCCCGGTCAGGGTACATGCCCGGGTTGGGGGCTTGATCCCCAGTAGGCGGCATACAGGAAGCAGCTGATGAATGTTTCTCTCTCATCAATGTTTCTACCTCTCCCTCTACCTTCTTCTCTCTAAACTTAATAAAAACATTAAAAAAAAAAAAAAAAAAAAGTCTGTTAGCCAAGAGACTATCCACTTGGAGGTGGGGAAGGTGGGCGGTATGGGCAGGTGCTCTGGGTCACAGAGGTTGTATTAAACTTGTGTCTGGTTGTTTTATATAATGATGCCTCCTCTTCTTTTGAGTTAAACCTTTTTTGATCTGTGTCTTCTGCCCATTAACTATGGGGATGGAGGGCCCTGGGGAGAAAGGTGGGGGACCAGGCCTCGTGGACCCCCTTCCCCTGTCCCAGCTCTGTGATCAGCACCCCAGAGACATGACCTCATTAGTCCTCCCACCAACTCTACAATCGCAGCTTCCTTATTTCCATTTTTGCAGATTAAATAACGAGACTTACCAGGGCTGACTGGCTTGCTCAGGGTCAGGGGCTGGTGTGAGCAAGCTGAGACTGCAGCCCTGCCCGCCGACTCCCTGGGAAAATGCAATTTCTGGTGAAAGCAGGCACATAGACAGGAACGGCAGGGTGCCTGGGGGGAGGGACCAGATGACTATGAGTGGGTTTGCTCTGATTTAGCACAAACCCCCTTGGCACCGTGGGCCGGGCTGGTGCTGACTGGCTGCGTGGTCAAGTTTTGCAAAGCTTTCCAAGATCCTTTTGCTAGAGGGCTTTCAAAGCTGCAAGCCCTCAGCAGTTTTCCCCCCCAGATAAATCCCATCAGGGATTGGCTGGCTTACATGCTCCCAGGATGACCCCGTGTGTCCCTCACCTGAGCAGCTCTGCTTTGCACTTCCAACACTTATGTCACGTAATGACTCTCTGGGAAGAAATTCTCCGCCAGCTTTATCTTTTGGCCCTGACATCCCTTCTCCACCTTCACTTTATCAAAACCCTCTGGTTTTGCCTGGCTGGTGTGGCTCAGTGGTTGAGCATCGACATGTGAACCAGGAGGTCATGGTCCGATTTCAGGTCAGGGCCTATGCCCAGATTGTGGGCTCGATCCCCCAGTAGGGGGTGTACAGGAGGCAGCTGATCAGTGATTCTCTCTCATCATTGAGATTTCTCTCTATCTCTCTCCCCCATCCCTCTCTCTCCCTTAAATAAATAAAAATATATTTAAAAAAACACACACAACCCCCCTGGTTTTTTAAAGAAGTATGGAGTGGAGCACATCAGGGACAAAGGAACAACAGGCCTTGATTTGATCCCAGATTTGGGGGTTGGCTCCTCTTCTTGGTCTCATTTTCGAAGCAGCCCCTCAAAAACAAGGGAGCTGTGGAAAAGCTCAGGCTGCAAGGAGCTGCGGGTGTGTGGGGAGTCAGAGGATGCCCTGTATGAAAGCTCCCTCTTCCGATCCCCCTGACCCCTCAGAATGCCCTTATCCTCGGACCCCTCTCAGGGACCCTTGTCCCCTTGCCTCGGGGCATGTGGCCTCTTGTCCTTCGTTCGGTGACCATGGGTCCTGACTCTGCCAATTCTGAGGCAAACAGAGATCGGGCCAGGTCCTGGCTGCCCAGCCCCGCGGCAGCATTACACACAGCTCTGTGTCAGCAGAAAAACTTGCATTCTAGGGCCCTCGCTCCCACTGCTCCGGAGTCCCCTTCCCCAGCCTGGACGGCCTCTGTGCCCCGCCCGCCCTGCCCACCAGGCTCAGTGCCCCCTGTGCCCACTAGCAGGGCTCCAGGGATCCTGTAGTGCAGTGGGGTGGCCCTCAGTGACTTCATGGGAAGCATCCTGGGTTGGCTCTCCTTGCCTCCACCTCCTTCCTAGGCTTGCCAAGGATGACACCTGCGAGCCCCTCCCAGCTCCTAAAATACCAGCCCTGCCTCCCGGCCCTGCCAGAAAATGCTTAGCACATTAGCGGGTTTAGCGGTTGCAGTCATATAGGAGGCTGCAGAGCGCATAGATTCCGCTCTGGGATTCTTTCCAGCTGCTTGCTATTTTGACAATACTGGGTGGCACGGTTACAGAAAACTACCTCCCGGGACTGTGAGATTAAAGTGCCCGGGGGCCTGGGGCAGGGGGCAGGGGGGGAGGAGGGGGGTGGGGGCGGGGAAAAAGCCAGGCGGGGTGGTGGACAGTAGCAGTGACCAAGGGACTATGTGAGAGGTGGGTGGAGGGTGCCAGCTGTTCTCCCCGGCTGGCCTCCCTTCTTGCCCACCCGGGTGTGCTTGGAACAGCTCTTACGTCCCCGCAGCTTCTTCCCCGCTGCCTCAGGGCTGCGGCTTCGCTGGTAGGAGAGGAAGAGGCTCCAAGTCTGCCAGGGAGGCAGCAGAACCGTTAAACAAAATAGCTGCCCCTCCGGTCTTCTCCGACTCCGGAGTCCCTGCTGCACTTGCTCCCTTGCCACTAAGTAGCTGACGCTCTGGAGCAGGTCCCCAACTCCGAGACTCACAGTTTTCATCTGCAGAATGGGGGTCATGTGACCAGCCCCCGCCTCCCCCAAGGTGGCCTCCCACCTACAAGACTATGTTGTGCCAGTGTTTCGTAAACTGTAAAGTGACAAACATTTGCATTCCCGTGAGCTCCTGGAGGGCAGGGACTGGGTTTTGTTTTTCTTTGACTTTTCTTCCACAGTGACCATCCACAATGGCTTGTTGGGTAGAAAAGTAAATATGATGACTTTCTGGAAGTTTCTGATCTTTGGCTGCTCCAGGGCAGTCTTGGGCGGTCCTCGGCTTGTAGAAGCATCACCCCGACCTCTGCCTGCATCCTCACCTGGTGTTCTCCTGTGCACGCCTCTGTCCATATTCCTCCTCTTTATAAGGACACCAGACAGACTGGGAGAGGGGCTGCCCTAATAGCCTCATTTTTAAACATCTGGCCGAGGATAGGGGAGACCAAGGCCCAGTGTCCCAGGCCTGCCGGGAGCCGAGCTCTGGTGCAGGTGGAGGTGAGTGCTGGGGAGGGGCACCGTTTTCTACTGCCTTTCTTGGATTAGGGAGGGGGTTGTCTCCTAGAGTTATGTGTTTTTTTGAAAAATATATTTTTAGCCGAAGCCGGTTTAGCTCAGTGGTAGAGCGTCGGTCTGCGGACTGAAAGGTCCCAGGTTTGATTCCGGTCAAGGGCATGTACCTTGGTTGCGGGCACATCCCTGGTGGGGGGTGTGCAGGAGGCAACTGGTCGATGTTTCTCTTCGTCGGTGTTTCTAGCTCTCTCTCCCTCTCTCCTCCTCTCTGTAAAATAGGGGTGTCAAACTCAATCAGAGAAGGGGCCAAAATCTAAAATCCAGCCTAAATCGCGGGCCGAATGGTTTACTGAACAGTCATAAACTGTCATTGTGATGGAAACGCAGTGGAGTGCAGTGATGACAGCGCGGTGCGGGCCACATTGCAAGGCCTGGCGGGACGGATTTGGCCCGCGGGCCTTGTGTTTGACACATGTGCTGTAAAACATCAATAAAATATATTTAAAAAAAAAATATATATATATTTATTGATTTCAGGGAGGAAAGGAGAGAGAGATAGATAGATAGATAGAGAGAGAGAGAGAGAGAGAGAGAGAGAGAAAAACATCAGTGAGAGAGAACCACTAATCTGCTGCCTCCTGCACACCCCACACTGAGGATCAAGCCCTCAACCAGGGCACGTGCCCTGTCCTAGAATCGAACCATGACCTCCTGGTTCACAGGTCGTCACTCAACCACTGAGCCACACCAGTGGGGCTAGAGTTAAGGGTGTGTTTGTTTTATTTTATTTTATTATTATTTTTTACTTTCTGAGTTGCACCTGTTAAGTAGAATTACTCCCTTTATGTTTTAGACCCAAATCTGGTCATGTTCTGACTCTTTTCCTTGCCTCTCTTTCCCTTCAAGCTTCGAATCCCTTACACATGGCCCACCCTCCTTCTATCTGAAGCGTGGGCTCACCACTGCCCTCGGAGGGCACTCCTGGTGTAGATGTGGTTCACGTTCTCTTCCCCTCCCCCTCCTTTCACCACCCTTTCTGTCCAGCACCGTGTCCTCCAGGCCATACTTCTGACGGGGAACCCGCATTCCATGTGCGACCTCCTTTCCTCAGCGTGCTTGCACACCAGCAAGCATGTTCTGAGCCGGTGGGATTGAGAGCGAGTGTGTCCTGGACCCCCGTGTTGGTGCTGGTCATGGAGGCCCCGGGGCACTGGGTACCCCTGGGCAGCCCTGCCTTTTGGATGTCAGGCCCCACCACCATCCAGTCGCCTCTTCCTCAGGACCTGCTGTAAGAGGGGCTGATACGGAGGGGGCGTTTATCAAAGCGAACTTACTGAATTCTTGCCACGTAGGGGCACAATACTGGGAACTTTCCATCCTCTTTCTCCTTTGTTCCTCTCCATAATCCTAAGAAGCAGGTACTTTCAATGTCCTCATTTTCCAGATGTGCAGTTGAGGTTTTGAAAGGAAACAAAGGAAATGCTAAGTGCTTCGAAGCCCTTCGGTTAGTGAGGGATTTGCACACCCTTCCTGACACTGCAGGTTCGCTCTCAGCCCCAGGGGGCCTTGAAGGGTGGGCCATGGCTCACTTGCATCACAATGACCTGGGGGAGGGGGGCGACCATCAGGTAACTGGTCTCCACCCTGATCTTCCGAATGAGAAGAATGGGTGGGGCTGGAAACCTGCATCCCAGACATGCACCCCAGGGACTCATCCACACCGAGGACTGAGAGCCTCGCGTCGCGCCCCCCCCTCCCCCCAGGGGCACTGCTTCCTCCCCAGCTGCCAGTCACCACCGAGGGGTTCTGAAATGCGGGGTCCCTGTCTTCTGTTTTCCGCCTTTATGAAGCCTCCCAGTACCCCCTCTCTCCTGGGTGTAGAGCGGCCCAGAAGTTCTGGGTGGAGGCAGGGCCTTGGGGCTTGCGCCTGGGTTGGGAGAGTCTTGCCCTTTTTGGAGAAGGTCCTCCATGGAGGGGCCAGGCCTGTTCACCAGGCAGCAGCCAGGCCTTGGGCAGATCTCAGCCTTGTTTGGTGTCGGTTGAAGTCTTCCTGTGACCAAAAGGGAGCAAATAGTCCAGAGCAAAATCTTGGAGTGACCCCTGGCAGAAGCATGGGGTGCTCCCTGGGGGCTCTGTGGAGAACCACACATCCTGTCCCCTCATGTGTCATCTGCCCTCATCCTGCCTTTGTCAACGTTCTTCTCTTGCTCCTGTACCCACTGCTCATTTTGCACCCTCTCATCGGAATAAAACACCACCACCCAAAGCCCTCCTAACAACAGTACATTCTGCAACCTTAAAAAAAATCTGAGGTAGTATTGTTCTTTTACTGATTGGGCAACAATTACTTACTCACCCATAAGGTTTATATTCTTTTTTTTTTTTTTTTTTTAAATTGATTTCAAAGAGGGAGAGAAAGAGTGAGAGAGAGGGAAAGAGAAACATCAATGATGAGAATCATTGATGGGCTGCCTCCTGCACACTCAATACCAGGATTCGAGCCTGCAACCCAGGCATGTGTCTCGACTGGGAATGGAACAGTGACAGTCTGTCTGGTTCATAGGTTGATACTCAACCACTGAGCCATGCCGGCCGGGCTTCAAGTTCTGTTCTATGGAACCCTGCCCTACCTCTTTTTCTGAGGTCTAGGGCGTAGCTGCACAGGCTCTTAGGAGCTAGAGCACGAGGCCCATGAGGCAGGAACCTGCCGAATTCCCAGGGTCTAGAAGGGCATCTGACATGTGGTTGGTACTCACTGAACATTTCTTGACTGAATGAATGACAGCGCTGCCAAGTTAAACTTGACCAGAAGGACCAGATGAGCAACCAGAGGCTCAGAGAGGTGAGATCACTTGCCCGAGTTTGCACAGCAAGTACCGTATTTTTCGGACCATAAGACGCACTTTTTCCCCCCCCCAGAAGTGGGGGGAAAAGTCCCTGCGTCTTATGGTCCAAATATAGCCTACACATATACTTTAAAAAAAAAGTTTTTTTACTTGCCCGGCTCTGTGTGGTCTCTGTGTGCTTGCCCGGCTCTAAAATGGTTCTAAATGCTGCTGTTTACTTTACAGGGTTGATTACATGTGTTTATGACTGTGATGTTGGGTTTTAATGCACATAAAATATTTTAGGACACTATTTGTTTCAGAATCTTTTTTTCTTCATTTCCCTTCTCTAAAAACTGGTGCGTCTTATGGTCCAGAGCGTCTTATGGTCCGAAAAATACGGTAGGTGGTGTGATTGGGGCTGGAACCCAAATCAACAGGATTCTGATACTCTTCGAAGTTTATCCTGTGAGCTCAGAGACCTCTAGCTGGTTCTCTGGTAGAAGAAACTGGGCAGACAACTCTCTCTTTCTGGATTCAAGTTCTGGGTGTGTGTGTGTGTGTGTGTGTGTGTGTGTGTGTGTGTGTTCAAGATGGAAGCCACTGGCGGGTTTTCTCCCCTCCCAGAATGGACAGCATCCCTGAAAATGCCGACTTGGACTCCCAGGCTGACACTCTAAACACCACCTCATTCTGAAAGTAAATGGTGAACTATTTTCACACACTATTGAAATTTTTAGTTTGGAAAACTCCTGTCCTTGGAACGTAAAATTCACCATATCCTGAGTATCGAGGTAGTTTCTAGAAACTTCTTGTCCGTCGCACTTGTGAGCCTCGCTTGTGGGAAGGAGCCAGTGGGATTTGACCAGCATAGTGGGTCAAAATACCTTGAGTTCAGAATATTTGTTTATATAAAAATGTTCACTCATTTCACGGTTCTTTTCCCTTCCCCTCTCACTCCTCCTTCACAGAGCAGGACACTTTGACATTGTGTAGGGGAGTGTGTAAAAATGAATATGGTTAACATGAGCATCCATCAGATGATCCTAAATTTCATCTCATTTCTGCTGCTCTCCAACACTGACCCTTACCCCATTTCTGATCTTCCCCCTTCCAGACCTTTCATTCATCTTTAAAAACTTTTTTTTAATCTTTATTGTTGAAAGTATTACAGATGTCCCCTTTGTGTGTGTGTTGTTGTTTTCCTATTGACCCCCTCCACCCTGTACCTACCCCTTATGAGTTGAGATTATGTGATACCTTTCTCTGACTGGCTTATTGCACTTAGCATACTACTCTCCTGGTCCATCCATGCTGTTGCAAATGGTAAAAGTTCTTTCTTTTTTGCAACTGCGTAGCATTCCATTATATAGATGAACCACATCATTCATCTTTGATCCCCTTTTCCTAATTCTCACCCTACCCCAGACCTTTACTCTTTACCCAACCCCCATTGCATCTCTTACCCCATCTCTGAGCTTATCTTTTTCCACCCCTGGAGTTAGCATGGGGTGACCTCAGGGAAGGTGGGAAAGTGAATATGTGTTTTTCATATTCCCTGGTCTTTTTTAAAAGCTGAAAGTTTAGTGGTTTGTTTTTTTAGGCATTATCCAAAGGCCCTTCAGCCAAAACTTGCCAAGTCAAAGCTATGTGGGAGTCAATATTAAGTATCCTTTCTGACCTGTCAATAATAATAATAACAACAATAATGAAGTATGTATTGAGCCTCTGCTGCATGTTAAGTACAGTGCTTCTCTGGTGCTTACTTATCCAATCCTCACAACAATCCTTATTTTGTTGATGGGAAACAAATGTTTTAAGGAGTTTGCCCAAGGATATACGGTGGGTAAGAAAGGCAATTACAGAATTACGAAGTGGCACAGACTCATGTAGTTCATGTCCTGAACATGTAACATGTTTGCTTCAGGTCCCTGGAGGTCCAACCTGTGGTGTGGTGTGATGATGAGACGGGCCAGGACAAGGGGACTAGGGAAACTGAGACCAAATAGTTACACAGCAGTTTGCAGCCATCTGGAAAATCAAGAAGCCACTCTCAGCCATCTAGTAAATCCTATTGTATGTTCCCTAAACCAGGGACACTTAAGAGTAAATGGTTTGCACTTCTTCTCTCAACCAGAGGGGAAATAGCTTAAATCACCCTGAGTAGGGACAGATAGCAGAAATCCAATTAGTGCCCTTTGCCAATCACCCCCAAGGACAGATGAAGTTAGAATGGAAACTTCATTTCTGCACATCAGCATAAAGTGGGTGGATATTCTATTAAGATCCTCCCCTAAACGCCCAGTCTTCTTTATTTTTATATATTTTATTGATTTTTCACAGAAAGGAAGAGAGAGGGATAGAGAGTTAGAAACATTGATGAGAGAGAAACATTGATCAGCTGCCTCTTGCACACCCTGTACTGGGGAAGTGCCCGCAACCAAGATACATGCCCTTGACTGGAATCGAACCTGGGACCTTTCAGTCCGCAGGCGGACGCTCTATCCACTGAGCCAAACAAACGCCCAGTCTTTAAAGCCCCTCCACACGAAGATCCAGTGCTTGCTTTCCCTCCCAGGAGCATGCCACTCCTCCCCTTCCCTTTTCTTCCCCCCACAGGCACGCACCTCCTAAACGATAAGGGACTCCATGAGGCTTGCAACCAGGGCAGCAATGGGCAGCGGCAGTTTGTCCCGGATGAAACCCCTGAACCTGATCTCCCAAGCCCCCTTTTCTCTGACTTCTTAGCCAAAGCAGCCCAGTCCTGGCTTATTTCCCTAACACATCCTGGTTTCATTGTCCCCAGCTGTAATTCACAACCTCTAAGTTCACCTGGACATGTGTTGTGAAATTGTTCCTGCATGAAGTCAAGAAAGAACCCACGTACTCCTTGCTGGCTCTAGGCAGACCTGCTCAGGACCAGGTCCCCTTTCCTAACCATGGTGGCCTCTGAAGTTCCTCAGATCGAAGAAAACCCACTTCCGCAGCCCTGTAGGTAGGCATGTGCTCCCTCCAGCTATACTACCCTGTTTCCCAGAAAATAAGACAGTGTCTTATATTAATTTTTTCTCCCAAAGTTGCGCTAGGTCTTAATTTCAGGGGATGTCTTATATTTCCATGCGCTAGGTCTTATTTTCGGAGGATGTCTTATTTTCGGGGAAACACAGGTAGCAGTAGACTAGCAGTAGAGTAGTCTTCCAAAGGGACAGCCTTTTCTGAGGAATCGTGCAGAGAGGAGATTTGGTGCTGCATTTCTCCCTGCTTTTGCTGCATCTCATCAACTATTTGAGCACTGGTCAGTATGGGGACTAAAAAGAGACCGGCCTATTCTATGCCTTCCAGGAGTTCACAACTTAGAGGAGACTAAGAGTTACCTGTTGTAAGGCACACAAGCAAAGCGCAGAGGGGGAATGGGGGAGTGAGTGGAGAACTTGGGGAAGGTAATGACATACGAAATCACGTCATGTACCAGAAGCCAGTGGTTGGACTCCCATTAGGTTTCCTACACTTCCAGAATAGTGTTGGTTGTAAGAGTAAGCTGTCTTTCCCAATGGAAAAAACAAATTATGACAATGTAAAATGTTTTTCCGAATGTTGTGGGATTGAACTTTGATAATGCAGGAGGTGCTGAGTGTGAAGGCTCTTTGAGTCCTCTAAAACAGCTGGCTAATGTCAGGTGAAAGTTGGAGCCAAGGGAGTAGGTCTGAAGAGCTGAGTACAGGGTGAGAACTGGGTCTTTTTGTTGCTCTGTTCTCACCACGGAGCACAGGATGCAAGGGTCCTACATGGGGGGGGGGGGGGGAGCCAAGGAAATCATGGCTCTGAGAGTTTCAAGGAATACGTGGTTAATGCTGCTAAATGTTGCTCAGATAGCACAGTGACCAGGCAATGGAAACAGAAGGAGGAACTTAGCAACCATGAAACAGTGGCTCCTGAGGTGAGGAAGGATGGTTAGAGCTGCAGAGATGGACAGATGAGAACATTATAGTCTATTTGAGGAGGTTTTCTGTGAATGTGAGAAATGAGGTTGCAGTATTGACTAGGTGCTTTGTCACCAAAAAAAGATTTCTTTAGGAAAACGAAAGGGTTGTAACCGAGGGCATGCAGACATGGCAACTTACCCACTGTACTGAATGGCAGGATGAAAAGTGTTTTGAGGGGAGAAAGAGGAAGTTAAGAGGCAATGCAGTTGTAACCATAGCTTTACTGTGAGCTTAGCTTTCTTCCTGAGGGTTCTTGGGATGGCATAACATGTGAGAACTCTTCCCATAAGCCTGAGCTCCTCTCAGGGACTCTCCTGCTGATCCTGTTTGCTTAGCCTCAGCCATCACCTTTCTCACCAGGAGGGACCTGGACGGTGTACAAGGATTCCCGGGCTGCTCCTGGGGTAGTGTGGGAAGGTGAAGGAAAGGAGGCTGAAGGGTGGAGGGGCTGAAGATGTCTGAGAGGGAAGAAGCCCTGACTGGAGTCCAGGAGAGGTGGGAACGCATGCGCTGTGGCTCAAGACAAGGGTCCTCTCTAGAGTGAAGAGTGATCTTCTCCTTAGAAACTGGAGACGTGTTTGCAAAAACGACCCTATTCCCACAGCCTTGCTGTGACTGCACACACAGAGATGGCCCGTGTGCCTGCGCCGCACTGGCTCTGCTCCTCTGCCCTCTGAGTGCAGGCTCCATCTCGGTTTAGAAGCTGCAGGTTCTCCTTTCTCAGGGATGGCCTGTGGAGGCAGGTCCCAAGCCAGGCTGGGCTGCACCTTGAATTTAGAAGCCCAGGTGCCTCCAGGGCTAGGGGGAAAGCAAGGCTCAGAGAGGAAGAATGGCTGACTTCTATAGTGTCTTCCCCGGTTATGGCAGGTATGGAACACACATTTATTGAATAAACCAAGGCAACAGTTTTTTATGGCAGAGAGATGAGAATTCAAACATTTTCTTGGTCATTGTATTTTCCATGGCATCACCCAAGGTTCAATGTGTTTTATACCAAAGTCTCTGGAAACTACTTTCATGAGAGGCGTTTTCAGGAATCTCTTTATTAATAGCATGGATTCACTGAGTAGAATCAGATTCAACTCCCTTTGAGGGCCTCCCATGTGTCGTACCCTCGCCACGGCACTTCCTCATGCCCTCTACTCCTTCCTCTGCTTTCTGTCTCCGTATTGAAAAGAAAACATAATCTCCCATCCCCTTCCCCCCAAATGCTATAAACTCCAATGAAAGAAGGCCTTGTGCTTAAATAATCATGAGAAAAGAAAAGGAAAAAAATCCCAACCTCATATACATGTGAAGGGTACTGGTTTGGGGCAGTTTTCAGTCTATTTAAATTAGGGATTTTGTGAATTGTTGTTGTTTTGCTGTTCTTGTGGGATGGTATCCAGTATTCCAATGTCCACGCAATGCCTTGACTTTACTATCATTTCTCCTAGGATGATTATAGGTTGGAATAATGTACTTATTGTTCTGTTCCACAAAGAGGCGCAGTCATGGAGTTGGTGGGACGGCCCTGGTGGGGGTGCAATGTGGCTCTGGGAGGGGGATCTTTGTGTTTCTCTGAGTGTGGATGGCCATGCTGCATCTTGAGTTCCTTTTCTTGCTCCATTCTTTGGGTCCCACCCGTGCCCTATCTCCCCAGTTGTCTCTCTTTGTCCTCACCCAGTCCTCTCCTGAGGGCATCACCATGTTGCTGGGCACAGTCTGAGGACTTCAACCATAGACACTGAAGTAGGATGTTAATAGAAATATTTAAAATGCTCTGAATGAGGTGATTTGCCTGAGTACAACCGCCTCAAGGGCACAGGGCATTGAGGATGACCTCAGAGTCATCCTGGCCAATCTCTTTCACTGGTCAGATCTCATTGAATTGTTCAAACCCTCTTTCAGCACAAAGCTCATGTTATGGTATGGGACATATTGGATAATGCAGGCATTCATTCACCAAAAGCTCACGGAGTGCTCACTATGAGACTGGCTCCTGGATACGAGTATGTAGCGATGAGAAAAAAAGGGCACCGAGCCTGCCCTCATGGAGCTTCCACTTGTGCTGCCCAGGAAACCGCTAAAGGATCCTCAGGTGTTAGGTCCACTTGACTCTGGTGAGATCCAGGGCTGGGTGGCAAGCTGAGCTTGTGTATTGTAGTTTGAAAACAGAACTAGAGCTTCATGGCCTATGCTTCAGCCATTGCCAGCCAATATGTTTTTTATTGTTGTTTCCACCCCCCCCCCCCCCCCCCCCCCTCGGTGAGCTCTTTTAGATTGAACTGTCCTTGGAGATTTTTATGGTAATCAGATCTCACATTCCCCTCTCCTCCCTTTTACCTCCCCCCTCACCAGATCCTTCTGCATTGGCCCCAAGAGCCATTTACAGAAGTGTTTCTGACTCAGCCATAAGCACTTTTTGACCAAGCACCACTGGCATCTGAATTGGGCCTGTTACCATGAGCCTCGGAAACCATGCCTTCCTACCTCACCTGACAGAGGAAACGGCAGGTTTCTTTGAAGCCAGGGGACACAAGGACCACTGGGTTCTATGAGACAAGCTTAGAGGAGAGGAGGACTGTCCTCTCCTTGGAAGGAACCTGCCTGAGTTGTGCTGCCTAGGAAGGAAAATGCCATAATAAATTTTGTTTTCCATCTAACACTCAGATTTACCTGGGGGTCCTGGTTTTATTTGATGACTTTACAGAGTAAGGCTGGGCACAGGTGGAGAGGTGGGCAGTGGGGTGGGACCCTGTACCCAACTGGGGTGATGGTGGCAGGTGTAGCATTGTAGTGCTGTAGTCCTGAGGGATGACGTAACAGTTGTCCATGGCCAGGGTATCAAATGGAGACAGGCTATGAGATCTGAGATCAAAACACCTTCCATGCATGGTCTTTGGAGAAGTCACCATGGAAGAGTAGCCCTCACACGAGCCAAGAGAAAAGAATGACTTTAGCCTTGCTTCTCACCCTGTTGTATCTGAAAATACATTCTGTAAAGTAAACAAATGTATTCCCTTTGTATATATTTTAAAAAGAGTCCAAATTCTTTCCTCCTGGTTACTTAAAACAAACACCCAGGGCGGAAAGCTATGTGTTCAGGGGCCATCCAGAGTGTGTCCCGGGCCTGGTTCTGTTCAGGGTGAGAGGTTCAGGGCTTAACATCTTAGCTCCCACTCCCAGGAGCTAATTCTGAACATTCATACCGACACGACTCCCAAAAACACAGCGGGCGAACACGGCGCGGACCCTTGGAGACCAGCTGATCTGAGAACCAGGAAGTCACAGAACCAATGAGGTGTGAGGGTCTCATTTAACCGAGGAGGAAACGGAAGCTCAGACAACATAGTGACTGGCTCCAAGCCTGAGGCAGCCCAGCCAGGCCTGAACCCAGATCTCCTGACTCCCAGGCTGGGTACAGTCTACTGTAGGGGTGTCGAACTCAATCAGAGAAGGGGCCAAAATCTAAAATCCAGCCTAAATCGCGGGCCGAATGGTTTACTGAACAGTCATAAACTGTCATTGTGATGGAAACACAGCGGAGTGCAGTGATGACAGCGCGGTGCGGGCCACATTGCAAGGCCTGGCGGGACGGATTTGGCCCGCGGGCCTTGTGTTTGACACATGTGGTCTACTGTGACCCTCCACTCACCATCTGTTGCCTCTCTCAAATGTAAGCGTGCTGAAGGCAGGGACCGTGTGTGGCACTGTGGGGGCCAGTGACAATCCTGTACACCCACCGGCTCCTGTTAGCAACAGGCGAGGGAGCGTTTGCTTGCTGGTCCTTACCGGCTGCCCTTTGTTGGGGCCACTCTCTTCGCTCCTCACCAGAAATTGATTTTCTGTGGTTCATCCCTTGCTTGTATTTTCTTGGCTGTGGGACCCACTCACCCAAGGTGGATGCCTGGCAGGGATGGTATCCGCCAAGAAGGATAAATCCTGAGGGAGCTGGTGCTTCTTACCCCTCAGCAGTTACCCTTCCTTCTCTTCCTTCCTTGGAATATTTATGTGCAATTCTGTTTTCTCCCACTGTTTTCTCTTTGCCTTCATGCCTTGGCTCTAAGGAGAGATGAGGTCCAGAGCCCTCACATGTGTTTTGTGCCTCACAGTCAGGGTGGCATGCTTAGCATGACTTGGCCTTGTCCAGCATATTCAACGTGGGTGCTGCTTTCTGGTCTGACCGCCCCAGGCATCTGCATGCTGAGCTGTGACAGCTAGACCTGCCCAGTGATGGGCTCACTCCTTGGCAATCCTTGGAAGAAGGACACTTTGGCTCTGATCTTTGACTTCACAAAAACAGCAAGAGGGGGAGCTACGATTCACAATGGAGTGAATGGTGTGTAGTTCTGAAGCAATTGCCTGCACCATGAGCATGGGTAACCACGATGGATGGGTCACAGCATGGTTCAGTGTGACTCACCATGACCTCCCGGTCATGGAGCCTTCAGCCAGGTGGCTGAGGGACAGGCCTCGTCTTGGCTCCGAGCCTGGTCTCTACTGCTGCTATTTTTCTGTTTTTGTTTCCACCCCCCCCCCCCCCATGTTCTTTTTCTTTCTTTTTTTTTCTCCTTCTTCTCAGTTCTTTGAGTCATTTCATGTCACTCCATGGCCACCTTGGACTCCCCATGTCCTTGTTTCAAGGCCGGAGCCTCATGGATACATTTGTAGACGCTTGCCTGCAATCAGTCCAAGTTCAGATGCCAGAACACAGCACCTGCATCCTCTGAAGCCCCTTTTGTTTCTGTGGCTGCTGCCCAGATCCAAGTAGATGCTGGGGACTGAGGAGACGCTACTGCCTGGGGCCAGCTTTTCATCTGAGGTCGCTGCCTGTGCGTGCCAGGAACGGGTTCTCCTGGTGCTGCAGTGCTGGTGAGACTGTACCCACCTTCAGGTGAGAGGAGGAGAACTGTGCGGTGAGTGCTACCCAGAGAGTCATCCCCTCGCATTCTAAGTGGAAATAAGTCTGTGGTTATTTCCTTCCTCATTTTATCAAATGGTCCCCTGACTGCAGCCATCTGAGGGTTTCATTGTTCATCTGTGTCACGCCTAGTTGTATGTAGGCTCAATTTGTAAATATATATATATAAAACTACCTGCCTATCTGCCCATCCATTAATGCATCCATTATTGATCCATTGATTGATTGATCCAGCTAATAAAGGAAAGTAAACTTATGTACTTAAAGAGACCAAGCAGGTAACGTAAAAAATAAAATAAAAATGTGGGCTTGACAGTAGGGAGTGGTGGGGACTGTGGTGAGCGAAAGAGTACAGTTCAACGAGCTGCTGTCTCCCTGCCTTCCTCTATATTCCCTGCCTTCCTCGCAGGTTTGATATGTGGCACCGGTGGCCACAGTGAACCATCTTTTTCTCAAGAGCGTGGGTTTGAGCAGCCTAGAGGCATTTGGAGGGGGGGAGGGCTGGCCCCTTCAGCCTTGTGTAGAATCTGTTGTGTAAACTCTGGAATGTGCATCAGTCGCTTTTTATGGTTGCAAATGGCAAGAAACTCAATTCAAACTGATTAAGCACAAGGAGGAATGTATGGGCTTAGGCTACTACAAGTTCAGGAGTGCATCTGCTCCACTCAGGACTGGGTCTAGGGGCTCAAGCAGGTCATCTGGGCCCCCTCCACCTTCTCTTCTCTCAGTTCTGCTTTCCTTTACATTCCTCCTCCGCTGAAAGGCTGCTTCATGCGTGTCTCCCAGCAGCTGCAGGCACACACTTTTTTTTTTTTAGCCTTTTCATATCTAGAGAAAGGAAGCACCTTTTCCCCACAAAAGTCCCAGGATTGACCCTAACCGTCTTGCCTGAAACTCCATGTTCACTCTTAAAGCAATTACTGAGGCAGGGAAGGTGGTTTTCTCACTGGCCGGGGCTGGGTCAGAAGCCTGTTTGAAGTTGAGAGGTGGAGTGGGGTTGGTTTTACTCAACTGATGGTGGGAGGAAGGTGGTTCCTTGGAGGAAAACAGAGGTGCTGTTACTGGAAAGAGGAGGAATGACAGGTAGGCAGGCAGACAGCCCATGCCCACACAGGGAGGATGGGTTCATGGAAGCGTGGGCTCTTATTTAAAATAATACTATGAGCTGTGACTTTCGAAAGTTTTGGAGCTTTGGGAGAAGGCAGTCAGTCACCCAAGAGGGTCTTGAAGTGCTTGGGTCACTGTGAACTTCCAACCAGAGCCTGCTATTGCAGGAGGCGTTTCCAAGACAAAGGGTGTTCTTTCAGCAGTGCCAGGGTTGGTCTCCGAACGCCACCTCCTGCCTCCAAGCCAGGAGCTGAGGCCTCGGAAGACCCATACTTGGAATTTGGAGTCTCTGACTTTCCACCTTGGGCAGAAGCTGCTGGAAGGGAAGAGGGAGCAAGCTGTATCTTCAACAGCTGGCGCCCCCCAGTGCGGCCTCGTGGGGACCTGGAGTTCTCCATCGGAACTCTGATCCCAGAGGGTGAATCAGGCAGGGGTCTTGTCTGATCTTAGTCACATGTAGCCCTCATTGCCAGGAACACCAGCTCTCTTCGGATTGAGCAACAGTTTCCGTCTTGCCCTCAAGGAATATTTTAACTGTTTCCTTGTTGGTTTTGTTGTTATTTTTGAAAATATGGCTACCAAAGAGTAGAATACTAAAAGGAAGATTAAAAAAAAAAAAGTACACAAGCCTGGCTGGTGTGGTCCAGTGAATGAGTGTCAACCTATGAACCAGGAGGTCACTCTTTGATTCCTGGTCAGGGCACATGCTTAGGTTGTGGAGTCGATCTCCAGTAAGGGGCGTGCAGGAGGCAGCTGATCAACAAGGTTTATCTCTTATCAATCTTCCTCTCTCCCTCTTCCTCCCCCTTCTTCTTTCTTAAATCAATAAAAACATTAAAAAAGTAAATGGAGCTCTTAAAGAAATATATTTATGAAAACTATCAATAAGTAAAACTCTGTTTGTAGAGGAAACAGAATTGTTGATGGTGGAAAGCACCCAAGACACTTCACACCCTATCTTATTTGCCACCACAACACAGTGAGGTTGACAAGGAAGGACTATTTTCTTTTAATATCTATTTTACAGATGTAGAAATAGTAATTAAGACAAGCAGCAAGGTCTTGCAATTACTGGGAGAGTTGAATCTAGAACCCGGATTCCTAATTAGTTAGTCTAGTTTTTTAATCGCCTTACCCTACATTCTATGTGCATGTGAAACTTTCCTTTTTTACTAGACTAAACTTGGGGAAAAAAGATGTTGATCGAGAGAATAAAGATAATGGGTTCTTAAAAAGTATTTTTTTAAAATTAATTTTAGAGAGAAAGGAAGAGGGAGAGAGAGATAGAAGCATCAGTGATGAGAGAGAATCATTGATTGGCTGCCTGCTGCATGCTCTCCACTGGGGATCGAGCCTGCAACCTGGGCATGTGCCCTTGGAATCAAACCTGGGACCCTTTAGTCCACATGTCAACGCTCTATACACTGAGCCAAACTGGCTAGGGCAATGGGTCTTTTTATTAGGTATCTGTAACCCAAGCTGAAAATAGTCCTTAATCCAAACTAACTCATTAAAATTATAAGAGCTGATATAATTTCAGCCTTTCAGCATACCATTCATTAATTGAGACTTCCGTTGGTCCATCTGTTCAGAACTTTCTTCATAACACAGTTACTGTGTAACTTTTACAATATATGCCAGGCCTTGTACTGGCTATTGAGGGTCTAACGGTGAAAAAGGCACCAAAACACCCCCAAACGGGTGGCTTCAAACAGCAGCCATTCATTTTGTTTACTATCCTATGGGTTAGTGATTTGGGCTCAGCTGGGTGGTTCTTCTGATCTTGGCTGGGCTCACTATGTGTCTGTGGTGCGGTGCTGTGTAGGTTGTGGGCTGGCTGGTCTAAAATAGCCTCAGCCAGGATGACGTATCTCTGCTTCATAGTCTCTGCTCATCCTCCAGCGGGCTGGCCCAAGCCTGTTCACATGCCAGGCAGCAGGAGCCCAGGAGGACAGAGGAGAAGCTTTCTAGGTCTCCTGAGGCCTGAACTTGGAATTGGAATGACCTAACTATTGCTGTTACCTATCGACCAAAGCAAGTCAATGAGTGAATCCCAGCACCTGGCTCAGCTTCACAAAGGCAGCCCAATAGCCTCCTGCCCCTGTGACCTTAGTCCTGTCTCCTACGTGCCTTGTGCCTCTTGCCACTCCTCTACACCTCCCTCTATCCCACTGGGAAGACCTGCCCTTTTTCCTCTTTCCTTGTCTTTAATTCTATCTACCATTCAGATTCCATCCTCATAAAACCTTCAGCAGTGATTCCAGACTCAACTGACCTCGCCATTCTTTTTATCGGCAGCACTACTTGTAGACAGCATTTACTCTTCACAGGATATCTGAGTGAGAGGGTGAAGATTCAAAAGAAACGCTCCTGCCTTGAAAAGGCCTACTTTCTAGGAAAATGGAACTAAGAAACAAAACCTTCCTCATAGAGGTGTAAGGATTAAAAGAATTATTATGCATATAACCTGTTCAAGGCATAGGAAAGGCTCTATCTACCCAACATGCCAAGAATTTTATGTAAAATTTAACCCATGCAACAGTTTTGTGAGTAAAGGGATGTCATTTGCCTAAAGTCACACAGCTAATTAGCAGAAGATCTGAGATTCAAATTCTAGAACTTACTTAAAAAAAAAAAAAATCTCAACTGAGATGGGGATGTAATCCGATGTGATGGAATGCAAAACAAAAAGTGATGAATCAAATGATTCATGACGTTGTCATAGTAAGATAAAATCTTTGTTCCTTTGGTCCTGCCTCAGTTTGCCTATCTTCAAAATGGAAAGGCAGAAGAGTCATGATGAGAACTGTTGGCTATAGCCTGTAGTCCAAATTGATTATGACACAATTTAAAATAACACACAAATGTTTATACAAGAAAGACTTGTAGGGGAATGGAGTATGAGTTTGTGGTAGAGAGCTAGAGTCTTACACTTGTCTTCTTTCTGCAGGAGAGAAAATGGAAATCTTTGTTTCTGGACCATGTCCAGACTAGGAACTTCTGATCATAAACCTGTATTTTTGGGTGTTTCTTTGAGGCCTCCCAGGCTTCAGCATGAAACGGTTGTTATGCTTTGGACTGAGCAGACCCTCTGATCCTGGGGCCTGTTTGGGCCTTCTGGTATTTGTAGTCAGTCAAGTAGTTCCCGTCAGACTGGTTTATTTAATGACTGGACCTCCTAGAAGCAAAACAACAGGCTGACAGGACCAGTGGGCAGCTCAGTAGTTACCGTTCACCAGTTCTCAGGTGCACATTGCAGCAGACCCCACCTCTGGGCTCCTCCTTCAGCGATGTCCACACTCTAATTCCTGGCACGGGTGAATGTATTACCTTGCACGGGAAAAGGGACTTTGCACATGTGATTAAATTAAGGACTTTGCGATGGGGAGATTTTCCTGGAGTATGTGGATGGTCCTGACATAAACACAGGGGCCCTTATCAGAGGCAGGCAAGAGGGTCAGAGTCAGAGATGGCCATGTGGCAATGGAAGCAGAGGCAAAGTGATGCAATGGAGGAAGGAGCCACTAATGAGGAATGCGGGCAGTTTTTAGAAGCTGGAAAAGGCATGGAAACAGATTCTCCCCTATGGCCTCAAGAAGGAATGCAGCCCTCCTGACATCTTGGTTTTAGTCCTATCCAACTAATTTCAGACTTCTGCCCCCCACAACAATAAGATAATAAATTTATGTTGTGTTAAGACACCCAGTTTGTGGTAATTTGTTATAGCAGCAATGGAAAATCAATACACCATCTTCCACATGTGCTGTTGAATGTACCAAAGTTCCAATCAACTAGGGCTCCTCCTTTCCATCCCAGTTGCCCTTTAAACACAGTAAATATCACAGTTGTTTGATGGATGGTTGGCTTCTCCCCACCTCCCCCTCCCCCAAGCTCGGAGATCTGTGCTATGTTAGGTCCCTGCAGGTGGGGATGGCTTTTCACGGAACCATCCACACAGTCAACGGTTGTGCTTTTGACCACTGACCCTAGTGGTGGTGGTGGTGGTGGTGGTGGTGGTGGTGGTGGTGGTGGTGGTGGGAGGGGGCGGCGGCAATCTGAACCAATGGCACTGAGCTATTTTATTTTTTAATACATTCTGCTGCCGCTCATCTGTGTGGGCAGAGAGGCCAGTGGAACAGACAACTGAGTTAATGCACGAGCTGTCTTTTTCTGCCACTAACCCCACATCATAGAAACAACTGTGATATTTCCTGACCACTCACAGTGAGGTTCTCTCATCTGCTCTCAGTGATCATTTGAGGAGAGTCTTATTATATCTCCGTTTTGCAGCTGAGGAAAGGGAAGCTCAGAGATGTCTACGGGTCAGACAGCAAGCAAAGGAGGAGCCGGGTCTCAGACCTGGCATCCTCATGGCAGTTGCCAGCCCTTCACCAAAAGGCTTTGCTGCCTCTCCTGTGGTGCAGGATGCGTGGAATAGGCATTCCTTACTCATTTACTGGCTAAGTGAATGAATGGCTGTCATTCACGTAAGCCAGAAGCAATGTAGTGAAACCCCATCCAGAGGTGGCAGGGTAGACTGAGGGGCTGCCAGGAAAGCCAGCCGGACAACCAGAAATGCACTCCTGCCGGTGCAAAAGTAACATGGAGCTGGCCCTCTCACTTAGCATCTTGCACCTGGACTCCTCGGCAGGCCACAATAATTCTTACTGAATTTGCTGGTGTCTTCCGTCCAGCTCCTCCAGGTGCCGAGCAGGAAGTGAGGATGGTGGTCTTTCAGGCTCTCCCTTCCCCTGGGGTTCCCTCACCCCATCGTTGGATGCTTCCAATGGCCCAGCTGGTCCTCCAGGGGGGAAGCTGGGTGTGGGCTTGTTCCTTTCCTTTCCAGCTCCCTGAACACGGGAGTGAGATGGGGGACAGAGTGACAATGGCGGTAAACTGAGTGTGGAGCTGCAGGGGCTTTGCCTGCCTAGCAGTGGCCAGGGTCCCTAATCGACTGGCAGCTTGTGCAAGTGTTTCCTCCTTTTGCTTTCTTTCAGTCTTGTTTTTTTTTTTTTTTTTAATATATATTTTATTGGCTTTTTTTACAGAGAGGAAGGGAGAGGGATGGAGAGTTAGAAACACAGATGAGAGAGAAACATCTATCAGCATGTGCCCACAACCAAGGTACATGCCTTTGACCGGAATCGAACCTGGGACCCTTCAATCCGCAGGCTGACTCTCTATCCACTGAGCCAAACCAGTCAGGGCTCAGTCTTGCTTTTGTGAGAAAGAAGTAGAATTACTACTGATGAGCTTCATGCCAGATAAGGAGTAGAAGGCAAGGGACCCAGCGTCTCCCCGCCTCCTGCCATCCCCAGCAATGTCTTGTCAGCCTAGTGGTGGGCTTTGCCAGCCAGTTCCTGTGGGACAACGCTGCTTTGTCCAGTGTCCTTGCTAATGTAAGAAACATTCAGACCTGTAAAGAGTTTCTGTGTAATCGCTTCTCGGCCTTTTGGCTAAGATCATGTGTAAGAGTTTCTGTGAGCCAAACTGTGGACAATTGCCAGGAAGCAGAATCTCAACATATTGAGATAATGCTGTGGAGAGTGGCGGTTTTTCACCTATTTTTATAAATTACCTGCAAAGGAGGAGGTAGCATGTGGGTAGCATGGAACCCATTGGTGATAGATTAGGGAGGTGGGAGAAAATAAAGCGGGGGAAACCTCCATGGACAGAGTAAAAAGTAAAATGATGGACACATGCTCCTTTTAACAGAGGTGGGTACAGGATGGTCAACAGTCAACAATTAACATGCTGACGACAACAGCAGAGAGGGGATCTGTGGTCCCTGCCCTGGGCCCTGACACATGGTCCTGCCCAGAGGAGGCATTGGTTGTACCTGGAGGGATCTGAAAAAAAGGGAAGTTACGTTACCCTGACATTCCGAGGGTTTGTTATCTTAGATGCAAAAAGACAGTTGGCTCTAGTTAAGATCAAAGTTGATCTTTCTCTGGGAAGATACAGGCCTGAGACCTAGACTGTCTTTTAATTTAAGAAGTTTTCGTGTCAGACCATCCTTTGGGGTTACCTTAGGTTACTTGAGGTCTCTGGGTGTGCCAGGCCGCCTCGCAGGCCTCCCCTGAGCCAGTCAGGTGAGCATGTGGCCCCTTTTTGACCACAGCCGCACGGCTGCTGTCTGACACCTTTGGTTTCCCTTTTATCCAAATCTCCCTCAAGTTATTACTTCATTTGCAGTGCTGGTCAGAGCAGGGCATCTATTGATTTTCCTTCTTTTGTTCTCAGTTTCTCCGTATATTCATTGGGCCTAATCATGTTTGCCATTCTCCTATCTTTAGGGGAGATTAAGTTTTTGGTGTTTAGTGGGAGGGATGGAGCGTGTTTCGGATTGGTGTGACGACAGTATTCGAATTCCAGCAGTGCCCAGATTTTAAGAGGAAACCCAGCTTTTTATTTCAGCAGGGTGTTTTCTTTCTTCTTCTCCTTTATTAAAAGAACATTCTGGATGTTTTCCAAACAGGCTGCAAAATGCTGGGGGAGGAAGCCTTTCACCTAGAGATGTCACATCGGTGATTTAAGATTTGGAGGGGCTGAGGGAGAGGAGGTGCAGGACAGCTCCGGAGATGGGGCCCTCATCCCATGCTCAGTCCCTGGAAATGGCCTCTGCTAATTGGACCTTGAGCTGTCAGGACACATCAGACAGGGACAGGGCGCTACCCCAGCTCGGTGGGGGTGGAGTGGTCCGCGGGAGCAGGTGTCGCTGCGGCTGGGTCCCGGGAGCACTTCGTTACCCAGGGGAAGGAGAGAGAGCGGGGAAGGAGAGCGGCCAGCAGTCATGTGGACGGAGGTCAGGAGCTGTGCTGAGCTGGTCCTCCAGGAGCCCAGGAGAGCCAGGACCCGAGTGCGAGCTATTTTGGGCTGCGTGGTGGCAGAGCTGGTGTGTGTGTGTGTGTGTGTGTGTGTGTGTGTGTGAGTGTGTCCTCAGAGGAAGGATGTTTGCTCCAAGAATCACTTCCAATACTAGAAATGTGTGTGTTTTTTTTTTGTTTTTTTTTGCCGTTGCCTTTCAAAAAGAAAAAGAAAAGCCTTTAGTTGCTGAATGGTGTTAATGGGGAAGATAAATTCTGGCTGCAGGGAGGGGGCGAGGAAGCACAGTTCCTCCGGGTCTCGCAGCAGGAAGCCTTTCCCTCTTTCTGTTGCTGCCCGGCCCCTTGGCCCTCCCCTTCCCGAGTTTCCTTGTGACCGTCCCAGGCGTGGGGGTGGAGGGTCTGTGCCTGCGGGCATGTTTTGCTGAAGGGCTGGTATGTGCCAAGGACAAGCACATGGCTTCCCGCTGGCTCTGCAGGAAGGAGCCGTGGGGACATGTTCCAGTCCCCTGACTGGTCAGCACTCACTGTGGCCAAGCAGCACCATGCCTCTAGGTCACAGTGACTCCAGGCAGCGGGGAGCCTTCCACACTTTGCCTAACCCTTTTCCCACTCCCCCCGGCCTCCCGGCCCTGTCCAAGTCACGGTCCAGGTCACGGGTGGCTGCGCGTCTCTGAGCAGCCTGCCAGGACTGGGTTTGAGTCTTGGCCCTCCTGCAGGAGGAAGGAGTTGGCCATGAGGCAGTGCAGACAGGTCAGACATGGAAGTCTCTGGACATGGGGCCACCTGTGGTCTATTCCCAGCTCTGCCACTTGGCATCTCTGGGGTTTTGGTTCAAGTCCTGTCCTCGTTGAGCTCCAGTGCCTTCATCTGTTAGCCTTAGAGTGAACGTATGCAAATGGCAGCCGATACTGTCCCTGGCCGATAGCAGTTGCTTGATGCATGGCACTGTGATGGCCGAAGCTGTGATGTTGGCTTTGTTAGAGCTGCACCATCTGCAGAGTCCCTCCTACAGCGCAGGCTCTTGGAGGCATCGAGCAGGAAGAATGGTGGACAGAGAACTGGAAGGGTCCGTGTAAGAGGTCAGCACAGAGACCTGACCCCAGCAAAGGGGACTCTTGGTTGGACCTGACAACCACGGTTTTATGCTAGTCACGGGCAGAAGCTGGCTGTGGCCCTTGCAGGCTGCCCCAGAGGACCCCTCTCCCTGCAGTATTGCCTTGGAAGTTAGCAAAGGGGCTGGTGGGGCCCGGGCCAAGAGCAGAGGCTGCCAGGGCAAACCTTCAAGCCACAAGTCAACATTTATTTATAGTTCTTGGAGGGAGAGGGCACCCCAGCCCTGAAGTGGCAGCTGCAGGCGGCAGGGGGCAGGAGGCAGGGGCGGGGAAGAGGGTGGGGACAGTGGTGGGGAGATGGTAGAAGTGCAGAGGCCAGGAGGTATTTGTGTGTCGAAGAGTCAAGGTTCCAGCAGAAGGCAGTAGATTCAGAGTAGACTGTGGAGTGTTTAATAAGATGGCTGTTTATAAAAACAAGGGCAGGGAAATATTCAGGAAGATAGTTCCCACCCTGGGGGGTAGGTCAAGGGTAGGGGGGAAGGTCACAGGGATCTAAGATGGTAGCCCCAAAGAGAGGGCTGCTAGACAGGAGCCGTGACCTTTAGTGGAAGGATGCAGCCTCTCCCCAGTGACCCCGCACAGAGGCGGCGAGGGGAATAAGTACTGCATCTCACACTCCTCCTTCTCTCTGGTTTGCCACCGGACCTCTGTGGGGTGTGCAGGAGGCCATCAGAAGCACAGGGAAGGGGACAAGTGGTTTGACATACAGGACAGACTCTTGGAGGCACCAAATGGGGAGGGTGGTGGAGAGAGATCTAAAAGGATCCTTGTAAGAGGTTGGCACAGAAAAGCATGGGGACCGGCCCTGCGTGGGTCAGCCTCAGGCTGACTGGTAGTGTGTGGGTTCTTGACTTAGTGCAGGAAAAACTTCACCTACAAGTCCAGGTGATTTTGAGAGCACGTTTATTAAGCTGGGGACAGTGAAACAAGGAAGGGCCTAAAATAGAAAAAGCAACAGGAGAGCCTAAGTGGGGAAATAAACCTAGGCTGGCTGCTTGGGCTCACTAAGTCAGAGAAAAGGGGGTCTTGGGGACAGGTTCAGGGTTAACCTGGGATGAGCTGCTGCTGCCTGTTGCTCCCTCTCTGCCCATTGCTCCCTGTCTCATGGGATCCCTTGGAGCAGTGGGTGGCAAACTCATTGGCCAACAGAGCCAAATACCAACAGTACAACGATTGACATTTCTTTCGAGAGCCAGATTTTTTAAACTTAAACTTCTTTGAATGCCACTTCTTCAAAACAGACTAGCCCAGGCCATGGTGTTTTGTGGATGAGCCACACTTAAGGGGCCAAAGAACTGCATGTGGCTTGAGAGCCACAGTTTGCCGACCATGGCCTTAGAGTTTAGG
This sequence comes from Pipistrellus kuhlii, assembly GCF_014108245.1. Taxonomy (NCBI): domain Eukaryota; kingdom Metazoa; phylum Chordata; class Mammalia; order Chiroptera; family Vespertilionidae; genus Pipistrellus; species Pipistrellus kuhlii. The sequence goes on from NW_023425404.1 coordinate 13,375,477, forward strand.
AGGTGCTGGTGGGGGTAGAAAGGAGGAGGGGGAAGGCTCCTGAGGGTTTGTTTTAGGTGTTTTAATGGCTGGGAATTTAGGGGGGGATCTTGGGGAGATCAATAGAATGTTCATCAGTTTATGCTAATGAACCAAAAAGAGATTTATTTTCTTACCTTCACCTGTCATTGGGTGTGGTTGGCCCAAATGGCACTAATTGGATTTCTGCTATCTGTCTCCCTGAGGAGGGTGACTTAAACTCTTTAACCTCTGGCTGGGAAGGAGAAGTGTCAACCATTTTCTCCTCAGTGTCCTTGGTTATAGGAGATAGGATGTTGTGATTCACTAGATGGCTGTGAACTACTTGGCTGTGTATCTGTCTCAGTTTCCCTATTCCGCTTGTCCTGGCAACTAGTCTGTCTCACGACTGGCATCTCCCTCCAAGGTGACCGTGAGAGCTCAGAGGCAGGTTCTTGGCCTGGCACCTCTTCACGCTCCATGGCCATTAGCTGTTGGCTATTGTTATTATTACTTTGATAAACATTATTTTATTGTAGGAAAAGGTGGTCTCAGTAAGTGGGTCAATAAAGTATAAAGTGTCCCTCGGGCTCAGCATACACTTGCTGTCGAGGCGGAGTGGAGTGGTGGTGAGAGCACAGGCTCTGAGACGAGGCGGCCAGTTCAAAGCCCGACTAGGCCCCTCCTTAGGGGGCCTTAAGCTGAACCCCAGTGTCCTGACTGTAGAATGTGGGATAGTGATAGCTTCTCTCTCGTGGGGTTGCTGCAAACACAGAATGCATTACTGCTTCTAAAGCACCGGGAACCGGGCCAGCCCACAGTGAGGGCCGCCTGGTGTACTGTGTTGCTAAGACTCACGTGTGCAATGCCAGCACGGGGAGCTGGGGACCAAGGCTGCTGCTCCCAGGAGCTTGCTCACAGTGGGTCTGGGACACGTGTTTAAGGAGATCCCGGCATCCAAGGCAACGCATGACGGTTACTGAATAAGGGGCCAGACCTTAGCGGAGGGAAGCACCATCGGAGGACTGGTGAGAGGAGGCTTTGAGGAGGGATGCAAAGACAAGAAAAGAAGGTTAATGCTAACCAGCTCTGATGGTATCAGTCAGGAGGAGACAAACACAATCCAATCAGTCTCCCCCACGCACGGCTTCTGCCTTTCCCAGCAGTCTGCAACCCCCAGGCCTGGCCTCCACTTCACTCTCAGGCCTGTTGATGAGGGGCAGCCTCCTAGCACCCCATCCCTATCAGCTCCCATGGAGCCCTTAAATCTGGAAGTTGTTGAGACTCTTCTGCCTTCGAGTTCACCCACACCAGAGCGGCAAGGGAAGGACAGAGGTCAGAGGACAGAGGTCGGGTGCTCCGAGGATGGGGGTGAAGGTGGATAGCACTGTTTATGGAATCAACCGTGTGCCTGGCAACTTGGCAGATACTTCTGGTAAGATAAGTGGAACCCTCTGCAAGGTAATTATTAGAGAACATAAATTCCCCAGATAACCTGTCTGGAGGAGATATTGATGGCTGTGGGGCATGTGCTGGAGGTTGTGCTCGCTCCACCGAAATTGGCTCCTGTCCCCCAGCCTCCTCCTTTCCCCTAATCAGCCTTTCATCTAATCAGCTCCCCTGCCATCCATCCTCCCCCACAGACCTCAGCCTCCGGCTCAGGTTGGCTCTTTTGGATTTTCTTTTTTTTGGGGAATTTTAATGATGAAGGTCCCAATACACAGCACAGCCACATGCATCCCTGTGGTTCTGCAGGATTTGGGGGGAAAGGTACAGCCCCCGCGAGGAAAAGCTTATAGGAATAGAAGAAGGCCCTGAGCTTTGCTTGGGCCCAGGTCCCTAGGATGAGCTCAGATTGAGTTCTGCCCAGTCAGCATCAGGCTCTGGGAAGTGGGGCTGGGGGTAGGGGTGGGGGACCTGTATCTGGTCACAAGGATGAAGACAAGCACCTGCCTCGTCCCTTGATTTGGCTCTGCCCATCTTCCATCAGTTGGAACATGTAAGGATAATTCTCTCCATTTGCAGATGAGAGCCTGCGGCCCAGAGGGGTTGAGAGACTTGTCAATGACTAAGTTCCAACTTCAACCTGGGACCGAGGTCCAGCCTTGATCCCCCCGTTAGCCTGTCACGCCCACATGAGATGATAGAACATCCTCACCAAAACAGCCGAGGGCTGGGGTGCTTCTGTGAGCCTCACGCTGATCCTCTGGAGAGAGAGAGGTGGGTAAGCCAGGCAGGGAGGCACTGTAGGTGGAGGGAGCCTGGATAGGAGCCTTGGCTGGTACCTGGGGGCTCTTGCCTTTATTTGGAGGGAGGGAGGCAAGGGGCACCATCCTTTGACAGAGCATACCCCAGGGAGGGGCACTGCCCTCTCTTCCCCCACTGCCTCAGCAGCAGCCCCTTCCCACCCACCAGGGGAAGTGAGGCTGTGCATCTGAAGCATCCTTTCGCCCATTGGCCGAGAGCATTTCCCAAATGAGAAAGGGCTTTTGGGGGAAGCTAGAAAAATTAATTTTCAGTGTTGAGTTCTGCTTGCGGTAGTTAACAGTCATCATTAAATAAGGTAGGGTGAGCTAGTGCTTGTTTTCCTTGGTATTAACTGTATTTATGGGTTTTTATTAAGTTGTACCAAGCTGGGATAATTGTAAAAAGATTTGCTTAAGCTGCGTGGCTCTGGGGCCTCCCATTCTGCTTTCTCTCATTCTGAGAATGGAGTCTTTTCATTACTCAAGTCTTACGCTGTCAACTGAAAGTCAGTGGACTTTTTCTGTGAAGGCCCATTTTAGGTAAATATTTAAGGCTTTGCAGGCCATGCGATCTGCTGGATCTCCTCAACTCTACCACTGTAGTGTGAAAGCAGCCACACACAGTGTGCAGGCGAACAGGCATGGCTGCCTTCCTATTGAACTTGACTTATAGACATTATGGTGGACCAGGTCTGGCCCCCGGGCTGTGGTTTGCAGACCCTGCTGTACACCTGGAGAAGTTCCTCAACCAGGAACCTGGACATGGTCTAGCGTCGGCCCTGCTCCTGTGTGACTGAGGGAAACCCCCTCACCTCTCTGGTTATTGATTTTCCTTGTAATACAACAGAAGTACTGATTGGACAGTCTCTGACACCCTGGGATTCCTTTAAAAAAATATTTTATTGATTTTTTTACAGAGAGGAAAGGAGAGAGTAGAGAGTTAGAAACATTGAGGAGAAAGAAACATTGGTCAGCTGACTCCAGGGGCGGGGGGGATCGAGCCCACAACCAAGGTATACGCCTCCAACCGGAATCGAACCTGGGACCCTTTATTCCGTAGGCAGATGCTCTATCCACTGAGACAAACCAGTCAGGGTCCCTCTAAGATTCTTAAGTCTGGCTCTTTAGTTATTTGAATCTGCCATCTTTCTTTTCTCCTCTCAGTAGGTGTTTGGAACCACAGGGCCTCTCAGGGTCCATCCCTCCTTACTCACTTGGGGATATATTTGGTTTCTAAACCACATCATACATTTTGCATTTCTTTAAGGGTGTCTTTTCAGGCAGCCCATCCCTGACCCACTTCTTGAATTACTGGGCCGTGGCTCTGCGATAGGAAAGTCGACATCTGCACAGTTGGGCAGTTTGGGAAACCCAGGCGCAAAAAGGGGAAATAGTTCAGATTGCCCAGCAATTGCTCTTAGAGAGACTGGTGCCTCCAGAACAAGAAGTGTGGTTCAGGTTATTCTAGTCCTGGAGGCACCACCCACTGTGAAGGGGCAATGGGCCCTGTGGGGCTGATAGGATAGTGGCTAAGATCAAGGTTCTGGTCTGCAATCGCCTGGGCTTATATCTTATTTCTCTTGTCTGTGATATAGGGGGAATAGTAAAGTGCTTAGAAATGTGCCTGCCACACATGATAAGTGCTCAATAAATGGTGGCCATGCTGCTATTAATATTATTAACATCACAAGAACAGACCCAGAGACAAGGAGGCATGGGTCAGACTGTTGGATCTTAGGGTGTGGGTGGGGATAAAAGGGAGAGATCAACCAAAGGACTTATGTGCACACATATGAGCCTACCAGTGGTCAAGGACAACAGGAGGGTGCGGGCATGAGTGGGGAGGGGTGGGGGATAGGTATGGAGGGCTGAGGACAAATATATGATACCTTAATCAATGAAGAAATTTAAAAAGTATTATTAACATCACCATGTCATCTTTCTATACATATGTTGGGTGACTCTTCCTCATCTTTATACTAGACTCATCTTTAACTTTTGGATTGGAGATGGGATTGAATTCTTTGCTCCTGACATGTATAATAAGTGTCTTTTGCTGAGGTGGAAAGATTGAGGGAAGAAGACTAGAGGGGGAAAGGAAGGGAAGGAAAAGGAAGGAAGGAAGGAAGGAAGGAAGGAAGGAAGGAAGGAAGAGAAAGGAAAGAAGGAAGGAAGGAAGAGAAAGGAAAGAAGGAAGGAGAAAGGAAGGGAACTTGGGTTCATGAGGAAAGGAGGATCAGATTCTAAATCTAGTCATGTTCCCTTTATAGATGGTGGGATGGGAAGAATAGACCTTCCTAAGCAGTATGGAGGCTTGATATCCTTTGTCATTATGAGGAAAGATTTAGGCATTTCACCTTTTTTTTGTTTTGGGGTATATATATATATATATATATATATATATATATATACACACATATACATACATACACACACACACACACACACACACACACACACACATATATATATATATATATATATATATATATATATATATATATATATATAAATAAATGTTTTATTGATTTTGTACAGAGAGGAAGGGAGAGAGATAGAGAGTTAGAAACATCGATGAGAGAGAGTCATCGATCAACTGCCTCTTGCACACCCCCTACTAGGGATATGCCCACAACCAAGGTACTTGACCGGAATCGAACCTGGGACCTTTCAGTCCCCAAGCCGACACTCTATCCATTGAGCCAAACCAGTTTTGGAAATATTAGTATATTTTTATTGATTTCACAGAGAAAGGGAGAGGGAGAGAGAGATAGAAACATCAATGATGAGAGAGAATCATTGATCGACTACCTCCTGCACGTCCCCTCCTGGGGATTGAGCCCACAACCCAGGCATGTGCCCTGATTGGAAATCGAACCATCCCATCACCTCCCAGTTCATAGATCAACCCTCAACCACTAAGCAACACTGGCCGGGCCCCAGGATGTTGGTACCATTTTCATCAGAGAACTCAAATTTGGGGACAAGACTAGCCTCTTGGTCAGCCTGGCTTTGTTCTGTCCTTATTAAAAGGTGCCTCAAAAAACAGCAGGTCGGAGGCAGTTTGCACAGGTGGCTGCCAAGAGAAATTGGGGTGACTGTGAGCCTCGTGGCAGGTTAAATGAGACTCAGTGCTTCTTTGTTTGCCCTGATGTCCCTGAGAAGGATGCCTGGCGATCACTTGGTCTGCAGGGTGTTTGCTTCTGCAGGCTGATTTAACCAACTCTGACAGGAGGGCAGAGGTCCTCCAGCAAGGTCAGGACCACAAATCCCATCCCAGCAGGTGCATGATGAGGAGACAGCGCCCTCCAGATGACCTTCAGTTTTCCATTGATTTCCCGTCAAGTGGTGCTTCCCCACCCCCATCCTGCCCCTGCCCCTGCCACTACCCGTAGGCTCAGGGCTTTGGATGAGGACATAGATCAGTTTTCTGCGAAAGAATACACAGAAGAGGTTAATTCAGAGAGAGGCCCTTTAAGGGACGTGGTGTTGCTACGTTGGGGATTATCTTCTGGCACTACTAGCTTACAGTGCTAATATCAGGCCTAGAATGTCCTTTCGGAAAAGAGTGGCTGATGTCACAAATGGCATCATTTATCCACTTGGCCCCACTTCTCTCCAGGTTTTGGAGTGTGGAGGTGGCATTGTGGGGTCATGAGTAAGATTCACATATGTGCGGTGGAATGGGTCCCTAACCTACTGTCAGGAGTGTGTTGGGCAGAGAGGACCAGAAGGGAGAAGTTGGCAGTGTGAGCCTCATTCACTGCCCTGGGGCCTCTCCCAGCACTGACCTTCTTGCCTTCTGGAAGATCAGGCTTCCATACCATCCAAACGGTCCGTTCAGGCAGACCCAGATTTTTTATTTATTTGTTCAGTGTATCTGTTAAACATTTCCTACCCTGTTTTCCCGAAAATAAGACAGTGTCTTATATTGATTTTTGCTCCCAAAGATGCACTAGGTCTTATTTTCAGGGGATGTCTTATTTTTCCATGAAGAAAACGGTACACATATATTGTTAAATGAAAATAAAGGAAATTTATTACTTGTATACGGTACAGTAGTACGGTAGTTGTCAACACAAACCAGACAAACTGTGAATCCTACAGTATCAAGAATTTACTCATTTATTCAATGACAATCATGTCATCATCTTCTGGAATATCATCATAACAATCCAATTCCTGAAGTTCCTGGTGAATTTCTTATGACTCCATTTCTTTCAGAATCAGTGGACCAAATCTCTCATGTTTAGCCTAGGGGGGGAGGGGGCCTTATTTTCGGGGAGATGCCTTATATTTCACTCAGAAGGAAACCTGTAAGTAGGTCTTATTTTCGGAAGATGTCTTATTTTCGGGGAAACACGGTATGTGCCAGATCCTGCGTTAGGTCAAGGTATCTAGTCTTATACCGGGGAAGGGAGATCCTCATCTCACGGAGCTCACAATTTTATTTAGAGACAATCAGCAGGCAAAGAGAGAAAGGAGGGAAAAATTTTGAAAGTGGTAAGTATTATGGAGAAAATAAAGTAGCATATGAGATAGCAAGGGCTAGAGCAGGAGTTGAGTAGAGTGGGCCACCCTAGATAGGGTAGGTTGAAGAAGGAGAAGCCAACCAGAAGATGATCTGAGAGGAGTGTGTACCAGGAGGAGGGAGTAGCATATGCAAAGGTCCTGAGGTGAAATGATCTTGGTGTATTAGAGGGACAGAAAGAAGTACAGTGAGGATGGAGTCCAGTAGGCAGGGAGGGCAGGAGACAAGGTGGAGCAGGAGAGGTGGGCATGGCCAGGCAGTCTGGGGCCTGCAGTCACGGGAAAGAGTTCAGATCATATTCTGGGTGCCATGAAAAGCCATTGGAGGGATCAAATGAGGAGAATGCCATAATCTGATTTCCCTTTGAAGAAGATCATTTGGTCTTCTGTGTTGAGAATTGACTGCAGAAGCATGTGTCCTTCGTGGTGGTGTTTTAAATGCCAATATTCTCTTTCCTGGAGGAGGCAGCATGGAGGCCTCTCGATTCCAGCAGCAAAGATGGGCTCTGAGGATGGGTTTGTCCAAGAATTGTCTCTGGTCAGTGGTGAGCTTCTGCTGACAATCACACCCACGGGACAGCCCAGCTCATCGTTGGCGTCTCAGAAAGGACTCAGCCTAGAATCCAGGAACGAAAAATATTTTCCAGGCAATGAGGTTTCTGGGATGGGTGTGTGTTTTTTTCTAGGTATGCCTCACCCTAGATCAAGCAGTCTTTTTTTTCTTTTGAAAGTTGGTTGCATTCTACACATTTTTTAGTCTCTGGAGGAGACATTTATTTTGTCATGTCTGGATGCCATTTGGAAGGTAAACCTGAGACACAGAAAAGCTGCAGTCTTCCCCCTCCCCAGAGCACCCCCTTCTCCTGACAGTCCCTCCCTCCACTCCCCCATTATTTACCGGAAGGAACCACACTGCTTTCCCCCTTCTTTAGTCTCTTATCCTTGGCAGCCCCTTGTCTTCAACCCTGAGTTGCATATGTCATCAGAACACCCAGCGGCAGCTCAGAAATCATGGCCAGGTTCAATATAAATTCCGTCTTGCTTAGATAGCTTTGCATAATAAGTCCCTGAAAAGTCTTCACCAGAGTGGATGCCGCAAAAGGAATTTATTGGGGCTAGCGGGCCCAAACGTCAGACTGAGTGGCTTTCAAGTCGTAATGGGGGTTTTAGGGTTCAAAGTCTTCATCTGACATTTTAAAAAATATCTATTTTATTTATTTTTTACAGAGAGGAAGAGAGAGGGATAGAGAGTTAGAAACATCGATGAGAGAGAATCATTGACCAGCTGCCTCCTACACCACCCTCACTGGGGATGTGCCCACAACCAAGGTACATGCCCTTGACCGGAATCGAACCCGGGACCTTTCAGTCTACAGGCTCTATCCACTGAGCCAAACTGGTTTTGGCTCATCTGACATCTTTTGCAAGGCAGCGCCCTTGCCCCCAATACGCCATTCCTGTGATGTTAGGAAAGTCAGAGTCACAGGGTGACCGCTCTAAGGATGCCTTGACTAGGCCTCTGGGATGCTTTGTTAAGGAAGAAGATGTCTGTGGGACTAGTCTGCTACAGGTTAGTGCTTTCAAGTTAACCCATGCCACCTGCCCGAAAAATTTCCCCCAGGAACTAAACCAGCCCAGTTACCGTCAGTTCACTGGGCCTTCCAATTCTGCCATTAAAATATGGCGCGAGAGCCTCACAAGGCCCTCTTGCTCATGTCCTTGCTTTGGGGGTTGGGGAGCTATCTTTAGATAAGTGAGTTTCAGATTTCTCAATCACTGGGGGATCCGTCAGAAATACAGATACCACCGAAGCCGGTTTGGCTCAGTGGATAGAGCCTCGGCCTGCGGACTGAAGGGTCCCAGGGTTGATTCCAGTCAAGGGCATGTACCTTGATTGCAGGCACATCTCCTGTGGGGGGTGTGCAGGAGGCTCAATGTTTCTCTCTAATTGATGTTTCTAGCTCTCTATCCCTTTCCCTTCCTCTCTGAAAAAATGAATTAAAAAAAAAGAAATACAAATACTTGCTCATATCTCAAGCCTACAGAATAAGAATTTCACAGGCCCCCCCCCCCCTGCCCTACCCCCACTGATTCTGCCACAAACCAACGTTTGCATCCAGAGCCCGAGGCCATTCTCCCTGAGAGCTGGGTGATGGCATGCTAGATAAGCACCCAGAGATGCTTCCTGCCTCAGCAGATGGCAGCACATAGTGAGCTTCTTGTAAAGTTCAGAGGAGGAGAATCTCTGCATCGTGTGGTGTGACTATTGTAGATGGAGAAATGGAAAGACCCCAAGAGCCGAAGTGGACATCCTAGGAAAAATTCAGTTGGATTTGAACTTGCAGGATACCCGTTTTCAGATGCCTAATCAATCCTGTGTGTGGACAAGCCAGATAAACTTCATGTGGAGAAACTTCTAGTGCCCCAAGCCTCTCTCGACTGTGAAGCTTCCATTCGTTTGCTAAGGGGTGGCGTGACGTTTCGATCAAGCCAATCCCTATTGACCACATGCTTCTGAATTCCCTGCGTTATGCTTGGTTGAGTCGTGCCGAGTATGGAACTCTTGGTCCCCTGTCTTCAAGATGCTATAATACAATCGAGTCTGGTGGGGAGAGGTGAGGAGGGCAGTTCAGATGGGGCAAACACAAGTGAAACACGTGGGGAGCTCAGAGAAGGCGGTGAGAAAGCATCATTGGCCGAGATAACTGGGAGGCTTTCTGGAAGAGGCAGGACTCAGTCAGACCAAGGGCAGGAGGCAAGGATTCCAGGTGGCAGGAAGCATTTTGGTGGAGCCCGAGGGTAGGACTGTCTGCTTCATGTGTGTGGAAAGATCATTATTCATCCATTATTTCTTCATTCACTTCAACCTGGCAAGCTGTGCTGGGCTTGGGGACAAAGTGATAAACAGTCAGATGCGGTCTCTACATTTGGGGCTTCTGGGATCATTACGCAGCCATTTCGGTGTTCTCCTGGATGCCTGAGGTTCCACCTCTGCCGCCCCACTGCCTTCTGCCTTAGGACAGAGGTTTGAAGACACTGCAGTAGTGAGTGTGGTGTGTATGGGTGCCACGTGGAGGGCACTGGCCAGCCCAGGCAGAGGCTCATTCAGGAAGTGGCACATAATATAATATTACTCTTTGGGGGAAGGAGAAAGGAATTACCACTGATCATACCCACACTTGGGAAGTAGGGTTTAGACTCAGGGAGGATGAGTAACTTGCCTCAGGGTTGTGCAGCCAGTAAGGGGTGGAGCTGGGCTCAGATCTGCCTGATTCCAAGTCTCTGTCCTTTTCCCTCTGCTCCCCATTCCCCTAACCCCTCCCTCCCCCCATACCTCTCCAAGGGCCTTGATGGCTTGGTAGAGGAATTTGGGCACCTTTGAGAGCCATCTGAGCTACTATACTGAGAATCCAAGACTAAACGCTGGGTTTGAGGGAGGGTGGGCAGGAGAAATGTTACAGGGATTGTAGTCAGGAGTCTGCTACAATAACCCGGGAGCTGAACTAAATGAGAGCGATTGCAGACATTCTCTTGTATTCCCCCCCCCCCCCCCCCCCTAAAGTTGCAAGTAGCCATGCGATCTGAAACACCAACCTATATGTGCAAAAAACTCAGGAGACCACGCCCACACATGCCTCATATGCTTTACCTCATTTAAACCCCTACCATAGGCAGAGGAATTGTTGGAAGCAATTCAACAAAGACTTATTAGGCACCCACTGTGTACTGGGCTCTGTACAGGACACTGGGGTAAATCAATAAAAAGGCCAAGTATGCACTGCCCCAGAGGGAGCCTTTCACGTTGAAGCTTATATGAGCGGTGCCCCCTGGAGTTGTTCAGTGCAAATCTTGCGTGGCTGTGTGCAGTGCCCTGTGCATGTGGTCTGTGTCCTTGTGGAGTTTTCAGTTTGGTAAGGAAGACAAATATTAAGCAATGAATTGAGTTGAAATTGATATTATTAATAGTAGTAGTATTATTGTCTTTGTTGGAAGGGGACAGGATGAGGGAGGAAGGGGATTGGAATCTCTTATCCATCACCTACAGCCCTTTCCTATTTTAAATACCAGAAACACTGTCCTAGTCAGTGTAGGCTGCTATAACAAAACAAACATAGATTAGATGACTTAAACAATAGACATTAAATTTTCACAATTCTGGAGGCTGGGAAATCTAAGATCAGGGTGGCAGCACAGGCTAGTTCTGGTGATGGCTGAGGGTTCTCTTCCTGACTTGCAGATGGCTCTTCTCATGCTGTCTCCTCACATGGGGATGGAGGAGAGAGAGAGAGAGAGAGAGAGAGAGAGAGAGAGAGAGAGAGAGAGAGAGAGAGAGAGAGAGAGGGAGAGAAAGAGAGAGAGAAAGAAGAAGAAGAAGAAGAAGAAGAAGAAGAAAAGAGGAGAGGAGAGGAGAGGAGAGGAGAGGGGAGAAGAGAGGAGAGGAGAGGAGAGGAGAGGAGAGGAGAGGAGATTTCTCTTCTTATGAGGGAACTAATCCCTCATCCCCAAATGTTGCTTCTCCAAATACCATCACTGAGAGTTGGCCTTCAATATGTGAATTTGAAGGGGGGGGGGGGGGGGAGGATGACACATATTTTAGTCCATAGCAAACACTAATGTTGGCTTTGTGTCAAGGGCGGCTGTAGGGGCAGTGTGACTGTGAGGAAAGTGAAAAGCTTCCCACCTTGCCCAATATCGCCCCTCTTGCTAGGTATGAAACGCTTCATAGCCCGTCCGGCAGGGCTCAGTGGTTGAGTGTCAACCTATGAACCAGGAGGTCCTGGTTTGATTCCCTCTCTGAAATCAGTAAAAAACATATATTAAAACAAAACACACCACACACAAAAATAAACATTACACAAATGGGAGATGGTTCCCCATGCCTCAGTTAAACATACTAAAATGCAAACAGGAGGACGTTTGTCTGTTGGTGTAGATGCGTTTTGCTGTGTTTGTGGACAGTGTGGAAGTGCGGGTAGCCGGGTGGGACGGAAGAAGATCCAGGTGGCCACCCACCAAAGAGCCTCCCCAGGGGAAAGCGGGGACAGAAATCCTGCCGTGGGCCAGGGCTTCTGTTTTCTCTGCTGATCCCTGTTTTTGGGCACACATAGCAGTGATGGCCCAGGTCCTTTTTTACAGTCAAAAGGGATTTGTGGCCGTGCAGTGGGAATGGAGGAAGAGGGACAACCTTTAAGAAAGGAAAGAATCCAGTGCCAGATGGAGTGAAGGAAAGGGAAGGGCCAAGGACAGCTTGCTAGGGAGATAGGAGGGCAGTTCCTCTCCCCACCTCCAGCCCCAGAAGAATGGAGGCTCCGAGGAGAGGGGGGCAGGTTCTGGCAAGAGACGAGGCAGCTGCTTTTGGACAGGTGCTGGAGGGAAGGCAGGACGCCTGACCTTGGGTCAGAACACGGGACCAGAGGGACAGTGACGAGCCAGAGAGCCCAGGTGTCTGGGTCGGAGGGCCGGGTCTGGAATCTATGAGAACAGCAATCAGGCCTCCAGGGGGAGGGAAGTGAAAGTGTGAGGAAGGAGAGGAGCCAGAGTCTTGAGGGGTGTGTGCGTGCTGTGGGCCCCGAAAATCACAGTTAGGGCCTCACTGGCATTCATTTAGGAGAAGACTCACTTTTTCCACCATGGATCCTCTTTGGCCCTGGAATCCATTTCTCCTTAGATGTGCTCCAGGAGGGTCACGGGAGCACTCTCTTGGCGAGGCTACTTTCTTTCCAGGTGGGTTCCTGAGGGATCCCCCCCCCAAAAAAAAACAAAAACAAAAAAAAACACGGCTCTGAGACGAGAGCCCAGCAATTGGTTCCTCTGGCCTTTCTCACTTCTGATTGCAGTCTTGAGTAGCCTGAAGTCAGCTGCAGATGAGAACATCATTCTACTCTGCCCGTGCCAGCCTAAGACGTCGATCATCCAGCAGGAAAGCGAGCCCTCTTGGTTTGGCGTGGATAGGTGATGGCTGAGGCTTGGCGGTGCCTGACCCAGCCTGGGGCATGCTGGTCACCGCTTCACAAAATGAGACCTTCGCTGCCAATTTTTCCTCGCTCCTGCTGTCCCTTGCAACTCAAATGCAAATGTCACCCCTGAGGTCCTATCACTGTGGGGTATTTTTTTTTTCTTTTAAAGAAATACCACATTGAAAAGGACACTTGTCTTCTCTCCTGTTAAATTGCGTTCCATGGGTTAGGGAGACCAGGCCATTAATTTTTTTTCTAGACAGCAGAGCAAGCCTTGTGAAGATTTTGGCTAATGAACTTTTGGAGAAGAGCTGCTCCCATGTACCGATGAGGTTCCAGCCTCTTTTCTCCTCCCTCATCTTGAAAAAGGCTTTATGTGTTGTTTCCAAGTCTCTGCCATCGCCTGGTCTGTTTAAAAGTGACTTCCCTGGAGAGGATGGCAGAGAGGGTGTTGGATGTCACATTTTTGCAGCTTCAGTCTTCAATACAGTTGTTCCAGGCCCCAGGAAGGCTCTTCTGTTTACATAAGGGAGGCATTATCCGCACAAAGATTACATTTAGACGTATCACCCCTCCCGCCCGCCCCCCCCACCCCCAGCATGCCTGTTCCTAATAACATTGCATGTTATGAAAGTGGAAAGTATTTAGGATGAAATTAATTTTCACTCAGTGCACCACTTTGTTTGACTTTCTTGTTCTATTCCGCATCGGGCATGGGCTTGGCCAACCTCACTTTTCATTTTCTTTTCTTTTTAAAAAAATAATGCATTTTTATTGATTTCAGAGAAGAAGGAAGGGGGAGAGACAGGAACACCAGTGATGAGAGGGGATCACTGACCTGCCGCCTCCTGCACGCCCCCCACTCGGGATCGAGCCCGCCACCCGGGCATGTGGCCTTGACCAGAATGGAATCCAGGACCTTGCAGTCCATAGGCCGACGCTCTATCCACTGAGCCGAACCAGCTAGGGCCTTACTTTTCATTTTCAGCAAGTTCACTTTCTTGTTCCTCTCTTTTGGATTGAAGGTGTTGGAAGTGAAAAGTCTAACTTGAGAGCCTACGACAGATTTCTTTTGTCTTGGCTTCCAGGAGTTTGTTTTGAAAATGGAGACCCTCTTCTCTCCAGTCGATGAGTTTTAGCATACAGTTTTCTTTCTTTCTCCTTCTTTTTTTTTTTTAATGGGTTATCTTTTTGCAGACGTTCTGGGGTTGGAATAGTATCTCTTTTGGCAGTCTGTCCAAAGATGGTGGGAAAACAGATCACTGCTTCTCCCATTGGACCCCTCTCTGTCACGTGCTCTTCCTTGTCAGTTCTCACCAGTGTGGCGTGGCTGGTGCTGTGTTGTGGAGGGGTGCGGGAGCACCTGGGGTGCCCTCGCCACGCAGTGCCACCTGGCCTGGCTGCGCTGCCACGGATGCTCTGTTACACGGAGGGACATTGCTTTAGCAGGAGGAGACATTTAAGCGGGTGGGACACCCAGGCGAAGCTCTGTAGGAAATGTTCCTTTATTTTTGATCAATCTCATGATCCTTGTTACCAGCCTTGATTACATCAGTATATGTGCCGTTATGTTTTATAGCATTTAATGGGCTCTCATCCCCTCCCCAGTTCAGTTGCAGCTGTGTAACTATTATAATTTGATTATAGTTTGTTTTTCAACTGCTAGGACACTTTCTGAGTACGTTTTGTCTTCCTGGTGGGTGAAGATATTCAGAGGTAAAAAAGGAATAAAGAGCTCTTTTTTATTTTTATTTTTTTAAAGGGGGCATATCTGTAAGTAATTTCCAAACGATGCCTCAGAAGCTGCAAGGATTGTATCCTCCCAGAATGAGGAATTTGCTTTAAACTCTTCGATTAGCTCTGATTCACTGACTTAAAAAAGTGTGGAAAATTTCATTTAAAATTTGCTTTCTTTATTTCTCTAAATATTTTGGTTAAGAGCTATATTATTTTTAACTTGGTGACGTTCCCTCCCTGATTTTGGCTTTTCAAAGCTACATAGAATCAAAACAAAGGGACATTCATAATGTTGCTTCGGAATGAGCTACTGGATTCTCCCTTCGGCCCTGCGTTCCCAGGCTCTTCCCTTCCGGTCTCCTCCGCTCCGTGAAGAGGCTCAAGTTCCCCCGGCTAGGACCACCTTATGACATGTGTATTAACCTCCACATGTGCCCACCTTTCATTTCTTAGGTATTTGATCTCATTGGCTACTTTTGGGATTTACATTTCAAAAATTTTACTCTTTATTAATTTGGTAGGCAAAATGAATATTATTGCTATAACTTTAAACATTTCATGGAATTATTTTCAATTACAGTTGACCTTCAATATTATTTTATATGAGTTTTAGGTATGTGCCTTATGTTTGATCAGTTTTTATCGATGTTATATTTTTGGCCTTTTTAAAGGATACTATCTTAAAATTAGTAGCATCACTACATGCCCAAGGATACCAAAGATTTAGGAATATATAATTTACTTAATTAAGTGGTGCTTAATCAGATCACCACTCCAGAAAGCCAGAAAGGTCTTTCTAGGTTTTGAATTATTTTGTGTTCAAAATCAACTATTTTATTATTATTATTATTCTTTTATTTATCATCAGAAAGCTATTTTTCTTTTTTTTTTAAAGCTCTATTGAGCTTTGTTTATTTATTTCTGTTATCCTCACCTGCGGATATATACATGTATATATATATATATATATATATATACACACACAGATATATATATATATATATATATATATATATATATATATATACATACCCCCACACACACATACTTTAAAATATTTTTATTGATTTCAGAGAGGAATGGAGCGTGAAATAGAAACATCAATGATGAGAGAGAATCATTGATCAGCTGCATCCTGCATGCCCCCCACTGGGGATTGAGCCTGCAACCTGGGCATATGCCCTGACCAAGAATCAAACCATGACCTCCTGGTTTATTGGTCGGCACTCAACTACTGAGCCACACTGGCCAGGCCTGAGGATATTTTTTCCATTGATTTTTTTGAGAGAGTGGAAGAAAGCGAGGCGAGGGGGCTAGGAGAAGAGAAAGAGAGGGAGAGAGAGAAAGAGATGTGAGACACACATTGATCACCTGCATCCCAGGTATGGACCCTTGACCAGGAATCAAGCCTGCCACCCTTTGGTACCCTGGCCGATCTATCCACTGAACCCAACAGTCAGGGGAAAAAGTTATTTTTCTGTAAGTGTGTGGTTTAAAAAGCCTGGGACATGCCCTCTTCACCTCCTTCCCTTTATCTTAGCTCTTTTTTCATGGATTGTTTCCTCTGTCCTTCTAAGTTTTATTTAGTTTTTTTTTTCTATTGTAATGGAAATCTGTGCTTCTATGCTGGAAGGTAGGGTTCATTCTAGACTTTGGCCGGCAATCCTGCGAAGGAAGTGTGTCTGCTGGGGGATGTTAATGAATGGCTCTAGAATGGTGAAAGTTGCCCAAGGTTGTTTCAGAGCCACCCTTTGAAACGGAACCTCCTGCTTCCTAGAACAGGGACTTGTCCTTCTCAGTTAGACAAATGGCCAGGTATTTATTTCTCCAGCAAAATTGGTTCTTTGGGGGAACAACACAAGAATTGGCCGTTCTGGCCGCTATCTAAGGGCGAATCTTGTCCAAATCCGAGGAACAAAGGAAAGGAACTGTTTATGGACATGGGAGGGGCTGCTGGAATGGAAGAGTCCATTGGCAAAACGAAAGTTGGAGGTATTGTGGCTTTTCCGTGCCTGACTGCCGGCCTCCCATTGGCTGAGCGGTGGCTGGACTGGAGGCGTCACCTCCAGCTGAGCCGTGCAGCGCATCACTTCCTGCGAGGCCACAGCGGCGTGCGGTGCAGCTCGGAGCACTTGGGCCACCGGAGCGGCTGGGTCTGGGACGGCTGGGTCCTGGGACAGTTCTCACGTCTAGGCTCCAAACACCGTTTTAAATGAGGTCTCTGCTTATGAATTATCACCGCTCATTCTCGGGGGGCCCTAGCTTCTTTGCTGACGAGGCTTCTAAGGTTCCTCGTGGGTTCCTTACAGGACGCAGAGCTGGTGGAGGCCCGACACCGAGCTGGGCTTTGCCCGCGGGCCAGGCCTTGGTCCTCATCAGCCTGCAGGACCACAGGCTCTTCCCCGCGAGGCGGGGCGGGCGGGCGGCCTTCCTCCGGCCTCATCCCCCTCTCTGTCCCTCCAGGCTCGGGGACCAGTTCTACAAGGAGGCCATCGAGCACTGCCGCAGCTACAACTCGCGGCTGTGCGCCGAGCGCAGCGTGCGGCTGCCCTTCCTGGACTCGCAGACGGGCGTGGCGCAGAACAACTGCTACATCTGGATGGAGAAGAGGCACCGCGGCCCGGGTGAGCGGGGTTCGGAGGGAGGAGGGCCGGGGGTTCGGAGGGAGGAGAGCCGGGGCTGGCCCGAGAACCCTGCATGCAGGCGGGGGTGGGGCAGGCTGCACAGCGCGCAGGGCCTCTTCCCAGAAACTCGCTTTATCGCTCATGACCGGAGTTAGATTCCAGGTCCGGGCACTTGTCCAGGTTGCGGTTCTATCACCCGACTGGGTGTACGGGAGGCAACGGATTAATGTTTCTCTTTTGCATTGGTGCTCCTCTCTCTAAAACGAATGAAGTGACTTAATATATATATATATATATATATATATATATATATATATATATATATATATATGATTTTTTTTACAGCATGGAAGAGAGAGGGACAGAGAGTTAGAAATATTGATGAGAGAGAAACATCGATCAGCTGCCTCCTGCACACCCCCCACTGGGGATGTGCCCGCAACCAAGGTACATGCTCTTGACCGGAATCGAACCTGGGACCTTTCAGTCCGCAGGCCAACACTCTATCCACTGAGCCAAATAGGTTTCTGCTCGAATGAAGGGACTCTTAAAAAAACCCCAAAAAACAAAGGACTGGGTGGGGATTAGGGAGGTAATGAAAACTTTCTGTTATGTGAGTTTCGAACCCAAGCTAAAGCAGAGAGAATAATAAAATGAATCGCCATGTTTTTATCTCTCAGAGTCAACAATGACCAGCCTATGGCCAGTCTTGTTTCGTTTACACGCTCCTCCCTCTTCCCTCCTTGACCTCAGGTTGTTTTGCAGCTGGTTAAATCTGTTTTTTTTTGTGGTTGTGGTTGTCTGTAAACGTTTCTGTGTGTATGTCTAAATGGTAATGACTCGCCCCAGCAGGTTTGGCTGAGTGGATAGAACATGAGCCTGCGTACTGAAGGGTCACGGGTTTGAGCATCAGCCTGGGGACTGAAGGGTCTTGGGTTTGATTCACGTAAATGGGCTTAATCCCCCCTCCTCCCTTCCTCCATCAATGTTTCTGTCTCTCCCCTTCCCCACCATTCTCTCTAAAAATCAATGAAAAAATATCCTCGGGTGAGGATTAGCAAAAACAAACAAACAAAAAATGATAAGGCCATAACCCCCCCTTACCCCAATAAACCAGGAATAGCTATCAAAGCTCCAAGTTGCCCTGGCCCAGTGGTTAGAGTGCGGGTTTAAGTCCCAGTCAAGAACGTGGGGGAAGTCAACCAACCAATGCATCTTTCTCACACTGATGTTTTTCTTTCTCTCTTCCCTTTTCTCCCTCCCTTCTACTTTCTCTAAAAAAAAAAAAAAAAAAAAAAAAAAAAAAATCCCCAGGTGAGGATTAACAAAACAAACAAATGAAAAAAGCAGGGTGGGGGGTGGGGGGAGGGGGGACAGGGATAAGGGGTCAATGGGAGAAAAAAGGGGACTTATGTAGTACTTTAAATAATAAAGATTAAAAAAAAAACTTCAAAAAAACCATACACACAAAAAACAGTAAGACTTTGTTGTTAATTCTTGCCGAGAATATTTTTTTCTTTTTTCCCTCTTTTTACTTTGAAAGAGAGAAAGGGTGGGGTGGAGAGAGAAACATCGATTTGTTGTTCTTATTTATGAATTCATTGGATGATTCTTGTGTGTGCCCCGATTGGGGGGAGGGGAGGAGAGGGTGATCAGACCCGCAACCTTGCCATATTTTAACATGCATCAATAATTCATTTTTTTATGCTTCATTGTATGGCTGGAGTACATTTTGTTTACCTATTCCCCTTCTGAGGGACATTTGGGTTTGTGTCTAGTTTTTGGCTATTATAAAGTTGCTTATGAGCATTTGTGTATGTCTTAGTATGGACATGTACCTTTATTTCTTCTGGGTAAAGTACTGAGGAGTGTAATGGCTAGATTGTAAAGAAGGTGTTTGTTTAACATTTTACAAAACTGCTAAGCTTGTTTTCCAAGTGGGTGTGTCATTTTATATTCATGCCAGCAATAGACTTGAGTTCCAGTTCTTCCATATTCTCACCAACACTTGGTATGGTTAGATTTTTAAAGTTTTTTTTTTTTTTTTAAATATATTTTATTGATTTTGTACAGAGAGGAAGGGAGAGAGACAGAGAGCCAGAAACATCGATGAGAGAGAGTCATCGATCAGCTGCCTCCTGCACACCCCCACCGGGGATATGCCCGCAACCAAGGCACATGCCCCTGACTGGAATCGAACCCGGGACCCTTCAGTCCCCAAGCCGACGCTCTATCCATTGAGCCAAACCGGTCCCGGCAGATTTTTAAAGTTTTAACCATTCTAACAGTTATATTGTTATGTTCCAATGTGGTTTTACTTTGAATTCCCTAATTAACAATGATATTGAACATCTTTATTAATACATGTGCTTATTTACTATCCGTATATGTTCTTTGGTAAAATGTTCACCTCTTGTCCATTTTAAAATTAGATTGCTTGTTTGGTTGTCATTAAAATTTTATAGTTCTTGGTCATTAGAAGGAAGAAAACTTTACTCTTCGAGACCACATGGATGGACCTGGAGAACATTATACTGAGTGAAGTAAGCCAATCAGAGAAAGACAAGCACCATATGATTCACTCATATGTGGAATTTAATGAACAAACTGAACTAACGAGAAAAATAGGGACAAACTCATAGATAGGGAGCAGGCACACAGCTCTGGTGGTGGGGATGGGGTGGGATGAGTGGGGGATGAGGGTATTAGAGAATGTGGAAGGATTGGAAGGAAGGAGTAGAAAAAAAGAAAGAAATGGACATGGACAACAATGTGGTGATTTCAGGGTGGGGGGAGTGAGTTGGATGGAGGTGGATGAGGGTACAGTGGGGATATAAGACCTTCATTTGACATATGCTTTGAAAATATTTTCTTTCAGATTGTTTCTTGTATTTTCATTATCTTAATAGTATCTTTCAAAGAGCAGGAATTTAAGTTGGGCTTAGCAACTTGTTATTTTCTGAATTGTTGTATCTAAGAAATGGTTGCCTTAATCCAGGTCAAGGTTTTTTTTTTCTTCCCCCTGCAGAAGCTTTATAATTGAGGTCTTATATTTAGGTCTATGATCCATTTTGAATTAAATGTTTAATATGGTGCAAGATATGGATTAAAGTTTTTTTGCAGATAGATATCCAATGTGTTGAGTTATGAATTGCCATTGTACCTCTGTCAAAAATTAAGAGGCCACATATATGTGGATCTATTTCTGGACTCTCAGTTCTGTTTCACTGATTTATCTATCTTCACAATAATATCTGACTGTCTTGGTTATTGTAGTTTTGTAATGCATCTTGAAATCAGATAGTGTGTTAGCCCTCCCAAATTTGTTCTTTTTCCAAGATATTTTGGTTATTTGACGTTTGCACTTCCACATGACATTTTACAATCAGTGTCAATTTTCACACAAATATGTGGAATTTTTTATTGGGATTGTATGGATTCAATAGATCAAGTGGGAGAAAATGGACAGTTATCAATGTTGAGTCTTCCAATCCACAAATATGGCCTATCCCTACTTATTAATGTCTAATTTTCCCCATCAATCCTCTTTTTAAAAATGTATTTTATTGATTTTTTACAGAGAGGAAGGGAGAAGTATAGAAAGTCAGAAACATCGATGAGAGAGAAACATCGATCAGCCGCCTCCTGCACACTCGCTACCGGGGATGTGCCCACAACCAAGGATGCCCTTGACCGGAATCGAACCTGGACCCTTGAGTCCACAGCTGACGCTCTATCCACTGAGCAAAACCGGTTTCGGCCCGTCAATCCTTTTTATTTCTCAGTATACAGGTCTTCACATTTCTGTCAGGTTTATCTCTAGGTACTTACAATATTTTTTATATTGTTGTAAATGGATTTTAAGAGAATTTAAACTTATTTTTTGATGCTAGTATAGAGTACAATTAAGTTTGTAAATCGATTACATATCATGCAACCTTTTAAACTCATATTAGTTCTAGTAGGTTTCTAGGGATTCCACAGCATTTCCACATAGTTGGTTATGTTTTTAGTAAATTAAGAAAACTTTCCAATATAGATGATTTTTATTTTATTTATCTATTGCACTGGCTGTAATGTCCAGTGCAATATTAAGTAAAAGTGCTGAGAGGAAGCATTCATTGCTTCATTATTTAAAAAAAATATATTTTTATTGATTTCAGAGAGGAAGGGAAGGGAGAGATAGAAATGTCAATGGTGAGAAAGAATCATCAATTTGCTACGTCTCCTGCATGCCCTCTACTAGGGATCAAACCCAAAAGCTGCCCTTGACTGGAATCGAACCCAGGACCTTTCAGTCTGCAGGCTGACGCTCTATCTACTGAGCTAAACCAGCTAGGGTCATTGTTTATTTTTTTTCTTAAAAAAATATATTTTTGTAATAATTGATTTATTACAGAGAGGAAGGGAGAGGGATAGAAAGTCAGAAACATCGATGGGAGAGAAACATCGATCAGCTGCCTCATGCATACCCCCAACCGGGGATGTGCCCGCAACCAAGGTAGATGCCCTTGACCGGAATCGAACGTGGGACCCTTCAGTCCCCAAGCCGACACTCTATCCATTGAGCCAAACCGGTCTCGGCGCCAACTGATATTTCTATTGAAATGCTCATGCAATATTTCTTTTGTGGTTTGTTAATATGATGTTACATTGATTGATTTTCCCCCTGCAAAAAGCTTTATTGTTTCATTTGGTCCAACGCATGGGAGAGGGCTTCAGGGTTAAAAGAATGGCCAGTAGTTTCAGGAAGAGGCTCAGGCAAAAGCCAGGCACCTGGGGAAAGCAGGGGGGCCCCTCAAAGGCTCCTAGTCACGCTTGGAGGTGAGCCTTTCGAAGAGATACTCGCGCAGAGTGGGGGCCGGCAGCCTGCGAGTGTTAGTCACGTGGTGGCCCATCTTCTCGATGAGTTTCACCTCCTCATCCAGGAAGCGGTTCTCCAGGAAGTCACAGAGCAGAGGGCCTACATGGTTGAACCCAGGGCCTGCAGCTCCAAGGGGCCTGGTTCAGGTGCCTCCCCAAGGCCAGGGCGGCTGCCATAGCAGCCTGAGTTTTGCCCCCTCACCTTGGGGAGCCTTCAGCACGTTCTGGAAGAGAATGCATCCACCATGCTCTTAAGAGATGCTCAGCGCCCTCACGCTTCTCCACCAACTTGTGGAAGAAGTGCCCCCCTCCGTCCCCAGAGCTGCATCGTGGCGGTGGAACTAGAAGCCCAGAGGGAGGAAGGTGTGGGAGGCCCTCAGATGCAGATTGGCTAGGCGGTTGACCGCACTCTCCACCCTGGTGGAATAATTCTGACCAATTTGGGAGCTCATGGTTGTTTGGCAATAAGGAGTAAAGGTAGGAAAAAAAATCCAGTGTGTTGGCTGGTCCCGGAGGTGGTGCTGAAGATGGTGACTCGATAAGACGCAGGAGAGTGGCTGGAGGCTGGAAGAAAGGGCGTCCCTGGGTCTGCTCCGTCCAAACTGTTGAAGCTACAGACAGATCCAGGACCTCCGAGGGCACTCTGATTTTTGAATGTTAAACTGACATCGCATTCCTAGGATAAACCCTTCTTTGTCACGATGTATTAATCCTTTTTTTATATGGTCAGATGCACACTGCAAAATTTTAATGAGAGTTTCAATTCTTTGAGAGATATTGATCTAGTTTTCTTGTGTCTATGTAGTGTGGATATCAGAATGATGTTGGCCTCATAAGGAGTTGGAAAGTATTCCCTACTTTTTAGTTTTCTGGAGGAATTTATGTATAATTGGTCCCCTTAATTGTTTTGAGCATTTGCAAATGGATCCATTTGGACCCTGCAATTTCTTTCTGGGAATGTGTTACACTACAGGTTTAATTCCTTTGAAAGATACCTAAAAATTTAAGTTATCCATTTTATCTGGAGTGAACTTTGGTAGTTTGTGACTTATGAGGAATTTTTTTCCATTTTATCTAAGTTCTTAAAATTAGTGGCAGAAAGTTGTTCATATTGTTATTATCCTTTTAATATCTGTAGAATGGTAATTCCTCTTTTATTTCTTACATTGATAATTTGAAATTTTTAATCTGATCCATCTGACTAGAAGTTTACCAATTTTATTGATATTTGTTGTTATCAATCCTCACTGAAGGATATTTTTCTACTGAGTTTTAGAGAGTGGAAGGGCGGGGAAGAGACACAGAGAGAGAAACATCAATGTGAAAGACACTTTGGTTGGTTGTCTCCTGCATGTGCCCCGACTAGGGCCAGGGATTGAGCCTGCAACCGAGGTACATGCCCATGACCGAGATCAGACATGGGACCCTTCAGTCTGCAGGTCGACGTTCTACCCATTGAACTAGACTGGCTAGATAGAGCCCGTCTTGCCTTTTTTAATGTAGTGTGATAATATGCTTTTAAAAAGAAAAAAAAATATTTTTATTGATTTTAGAGAGGAAGGGAGAGGGAGAGAAATAGAAACATCAATAATTAGCCGAAACTGGTTTGGCTCAGTGGATAGAGTGTTGGCTTACAGACTGAAAGGTCCCAGGTTTAATTCTGGTCAAGGGCATGTACCTTGGTTGCGGGAACATCCCCAGTGGGAGGAGGTGCAGGAGGCGGCTGATCAATGTTTCTCATTGATGTTTTCTAACTCTCTGTCTCTCTCCCTTCCTCTCTGTGAAAAATCAATAAAATATATTTAAAAAAAGAAGAAAGAAACATCAATGATTAGAGAGGATTATTGATTGGCTGTCTCCTGCACGCCCCCTACTGGGGATTGAGTCCCAACCAAGGCACGTTCCCAATTCATAGGTTGATGCTCAACCACTGGCCTGGAGTTAATATGCTTTTTAAATTGATTTTTAGACCATTTACATTTAATGTGATTTTTGTTATAGTTTTAATTCCATCATTTTGTTATTTCCCGTTTATCAATCTGTTTGCTCTCTTTTCCCTCATTTTCTTATTTCTTTGGGTATAATATAATTTTTAATGATTTCGATCTCATTTCCTCTGGCTTTTTAACTATAACTGTTTGTTTTGCTGTTTTAGTGATTGCTTAATGATTATAGTATGTACTTTAATTACAGTTTACCTTCAAGTGACATTTTATTAATAAATACTCTATACTAGTAATCTTATGGTGGTAAACAGAATAATGCTGTCCTACCCCAAAGCTGTCTACATCTTTTTTTTTTAAAAAAAATTTAAGTTATTTATTGTTTAAAGTATTTAAGTTATTTATTGTTTAAAGTATTTCCCCCAATTGACCTCTCCCTGGTTGTCCCCATCCCCCAAGAATGTCTACATGTTAATCCTGGGAATTTAGGAATATGTTCCCTTACATGGCAAAAAGGACTCTGAGATGGGGGTGGTGGTGGTTATTATACATTATTCAGATGTAATCGTAAGTGTCTGTATAAGAGGGGGCAGGCGGGTCAGGTAAGAGCAGAAGATGTGACAACAGAAGTTGAAGTGATGTAACAGAGGAAGGGGCCACAAACCAAGAATGTAGGTGGTTTCTGGAACCCAGAGTAGGGAAGGAAATAGATTTTTCTCCGGACACTACAGAAGGAATGCAGTCCTGAAACCTGCAGTGCAGTGAGGCTGAATTTGGATTTCTGGCTTCTAAGATAACAAATTGGTATTGTTTTAAGCCTCTCATTGTGGCAGTTTATTACAGCAGCAATAGGAAACTAATAAAAGTAAATGTATCTTTATTTTCCCCTTGTTGACCTTTGTGCAATTGTTGTCATAGGTTTTATTTTTACACATGGCATGAAACCTCATATTATAATTGTCTTTATTTTTATGTAGTCAGTAATCTTTTAAAAAGTTTTAAATAATAAGAAAAACATCTTACGTAATTGCTCATGTACAGTAGGTCCTTGGGTTACGTTGGAGATCTTACTTGGGATGTTTCCAGTCACTTTCTAGTATGGAAAATACTTCAGTGAACACACATTTTTGTAATTTTGCATGTGAATCTGTGAGATATATTCCTAGAAATGAAATTGCTGGGTCAAAGGGAAAATGCATACATACATAGTTTTTCTATATATGCCAAATTCTCCTTAATAGGGTTGTGCCATTTTGCATACTTACCAGTGGTGGATGAGATTGGTAGGTATACTCCTGACAGAACAATATTTAAGAGCACAATAGAATGCTTCATGAAAGGGCAAAAGCTAGGATGTTTGAAGTAGAGGCTGGGGTGGAGCCTCTTGTCTGGGCTCTGGGTGGAGGACCTCTGGGAGATGCTGCAGGGAGAGCCCTCCTGGGAGGGCTTGAGCTGTCACCGCTCCGCTTTGGTTGGGAGTAAAGGAAGTTATTCCAGTTCATCTTTCAAGATTCTGTTCGTATTCCATCCTTCCTTCCCTTTTCTATCCCACTTCATCTTCTGAGTTCTTAAGAGTTCATGCTTTCCGCCGAAACCGGTTTGGCTCAGTGGTAGAGCGTCGATCTGCGGACTGAAAGGTCCCGGGTTCGATTCCGGTCAAGGGCATGTACCTTGGTTGCGGGCACATCCCCGGTAGGAGGTGTGCAGGAGGCAGCTGGTCGATGTTACTCTCTCATTGACGTTTCTAGCTCTCTATCTCTCTCCCTTCCTCTCTGTAAAATATCAATAAAATATATTTAAAAAAAAAATAGTTCATGCTTTCCAAGATGCTCATGACACTAAGTATCCACCTGCTGAACTTGGGCAGTGCTGGTAGCAAGCAGTTTGTCTGACTCCGCTGATCGTAGAGGCATCGTCCTTCCTGCTATATTTTTCTAAGGAGCCAGTTCTTCCTCAACCCTTCAGTAAGAGTGTGAGTTCCTGTGTGTGTGTGAGATGCTTGCACATGAACGTGTGTTGTAAAACTGGCATTGCACCTCAAAGTAACAGCAAAGCAGTTTGCTTAGTGGGGTTTGTGAATGGATGAGGGCCACTGATCTGCCTTTTTTTCTCCTTCATATCCCCCCAGCCTCAGGCTGACTCCTTCAGCTTAATTTCCCAGGCTGCAGCAGTGACTCCACCCTCCTTTTGCCTTCCCCTCCTCTTTCCTCCACCTACCACACACATGGGCTTTGAGTTATGTGCCTCCTGTTCTAATGAGATAAACAACATGACTCTCACGGGGCTCTGCTCATCCCTTTATAAGGGGAACTCCGGAGCTGAATGCATTGACCCTATAAAGGCACCCTGATGCCTCTCAGCCTACGGAGGAGAGTGAGGAATGGGGACAGGAGCCCCCAGAGAATTGTTGGGGCTATGTGCCTGCTGAGATGACGTGGAGTCAAGAGAGACCTCAAGGGAGGCCTGTTTCCATTCTCGTGGCTACAGAAGCAAAGAGCAGCATGGACATGGGATTGGAGGCCTTGTCATGTCATGTGGGCATGGGTCCAGACTCATTTAAGTCAGTAACTCAGAATAATTACTGACATTTGTACAGGGCTTCATGATGATAAAGAGCTTCTTCTTGAATATAAGCGAATCCCCATGACAGTCCTTATGCAGTAGGTGCTGTTATCTTACAGGTGAGGAGACAGTCTCAGAAAACCGTGACATTTCTCAAGGTGACAGGGAATGGTGGTGCAGGGACCCATGTGCTCCTCCTCTGCACTGCGGAGCTTCTCTAACCCATTAGGGAAAGGGGAAGAATGAAATAAAAAGTGTTCCCTCTTCTGGACATTCAAACCACTTGCTACAATAGACTCTCCCAGGCAAGTGGGCCTGCAGCTTTGCCTGCAGCTACAAGCTGAGTGGTCTGGGACTGCCTGCTGCTGCTGACCAAAAAGTGCAGGGACCACATTCTCAAGGAGGGCACAGGACCTGGAAAAGTGTTGACAATTTTGACCTCCTGTCACTTAGACCTTTTGAAGGTATTGGTCTGGACCAGTTCCTTCTCACTTGTATGTTTTTGGTCAACTTGGAAATACCATGAAACAGCTTGTGGATGGAGTTCAATTCTGAACCCAACTCCTGGGGTCCCTTTTGGATAGTTTGGTTGTGGGTAGATGAGTCTCCTGGAGTCAGGAACAGCAGGGGCAATGGTTATTCACTTTCTGTATTTCTGAGCCTGGTTCATTTCTGGTTGAATTTATTTGGTAAGTATCTCTTGAAGTACCTGCCAGGCACTGTGCAAAGCACTGGGGATACTCAAAATGGACATAGTTCCTGCCATCCTAAATCTTTTATTATTATTATTATTATTAAATATATTTTATTGATTTTTTTACAGAGAGGAAGAGAGAGGGATACAGTTAAAAACATCGATGAGAGAGAATCATCGATCAGCTGTCTCTTGCAAATCCCCTACCGGGGATGTGCCCGCAACCAAGGTACATGCCCTTGACCGGAATTGAATCTAGGACCATTCAGTCCGCAAGCCAAGGCTCTATCCACCTAGCCAAACTGGTTTCGGCCATCCTAAATCTTATAAAATGAGTAGGGGGGACAATCTAGTAAGCAGGCAATTAATGACAATATCTCGGGGAACACACAGGGAGTCCAACAGAGAAGGTCATTCAACCAGTCTTAGTACGTCAGAGAGGACGTCCAGGCAGTAATTAGATGATGCATAGGTGTCCAGAGGTTCTTGTTCACACATTAGAACCATCTATAAGGTTTTTTAAAAAAGTAAATTGCCCAATCTCCCCACCCACTTACATTTGGATTGGGTAGATCTGGCATGAATTTTGGCTATTGGTGTTATTAAGAAGTTCTTCAGGTGACTTTGGTTTTAGTTTGGATTAAGAGTGGGGATTGGTGGGACTAGTTCTGGAACAGGGGGTAGCAGGTCAGGCCATGCACTTGGCCTTCACTGGACACACCAGCCCAAGAGGAGGCCAAAATTTTTATAAGGGATCAAGAATTAGTATGCCCATTCAGGAATTACAGGGTCAGAGATGGTATTGTCCGGGACTAAACCACATTAGAAACATCTAATTATTCCCCAGTGATGCCCTCCCTCAAAGAGGTAAAAAATGGACCTCCAGGGGAAGTGGAGCAATCTTACTTTATTGGTTAATTTGTCATCTGTACATTAGCACAAGTCTGATTCCCAGAGTGCAGGGGCTCAGAACTTCAGGATATTCCTACTGTGCAGAAGGCCGTGAAGTTATCAACGACGTCAAATATTAAGTATTAGGATGACTCTTGTACATGACAAGCCCTTAGCTCATAACACCGGGCTCCATCACCTTAATGGTTTCTAAGCATCAAAAGGGGAAGGGGGAGGGACCTTCAACTTGTTCATAGCCTTGCAGCCTGTGGGAGCAGCTTGGCGATTAAAAGTAAAACTTAGCTCATAAAGAGAATTTGAAAAATTTGGTTCCTGGAATAGGTGCCTCTAATTTGAACACAAACCGAAAAATGGGTAGTGATGACTAGTAAAAATGAACAATGAGTAAATGGGTATATAACAGACATCTCTATTGAATTTTTTTTTTCTTCTGCAAAGGGCAAAAAATGAAGCCAGTGTCCCTCTTAACATTTTTCTTCTTCACATTCTCACCTGAGGACATGCTGAGACAGACACACACACACACAGAGAAAGAGAGAGAGAGAGACCTAGATGTGAGAGAGGAACATCAACCCAGGTCTGTGCCCTGCCTGGGAAGTGAACTGGCAATCTTTCGATGCACAGGACAACACTCAACCAACTGAGCCACTCCAGCCAGGCCCGTTTAACTTCTAAAGGCCCCCGAATGGCAGACACATGGGAATATAGTCCTGATGTTGTCTGAAGCCCATGGTTCTAGATGTAGGAAGGGACCCTCTCATGTAAAGTTACCTGCATCTAACAGTTGTCATGTGCGAAATTTATCTACAGTGGACTGAATTGTGACCCAAGTAAAGTAAAGCTGGAACATATTTGTTCATTAATTCATTCAGCAAAATTTAGTTTGATAGTTTAGTGTGTGAGGTTCAGTTCTGGTTCTGGGGGTTCTACAGGGACAAGAAAAAGTCCCTTTCCTTGCCAGTCTTTTCACTCTAGCAGGGGTGGGTTAGTTGGCTGGTTTATTTTGGGGTGCATCAGGTAGTCTTTTTAGTCTGCAGATACCTAACCCAGTGGTCGGCAAACCACGGCTCCTGAGCTCATGTGGCTCTTTGGCCCCTTGAGTGTGGCTCTTCCACAAAATACATGGCCTAGGTGAGTAGGTTTTGAAGAAGTGGCGTTAGAAGAAGTTTAAGTTTAAAAAATTTGGCTCTCAAAAGAAATTTCAATTGCTGTACTGTTGATATTGGGCTCTGTTGACTAATGAGTTTGCCGACCACTGACCTAACCAGTCTCAAGCCCTTCTTCCTCACCTCTCAGCCTCCACCCCTTGCTCTTTTCTCTGGGAATAGACCATGGTCTAGTGTGGGGAGTCCATGGCCCTCCAAGGCTTCTGGCTGCCACTCTATGTGTCATAGGAGCCACAAGAGTGTTGCCTAATGAGCAAGAAGGCTCCTCATGTGTTACTTGGCATGACACATGATGCTGGTGTGGAACTTTGGTGCCAGTTTACATGGAGAATCTTGTTGGGAGACAATAGGTGCATAAGCCCAGCCACAGGTCTCCTGCCCATTCTGTTCTGTGAGGCCCAGGCAGGTGGGTGGGGAATACAGGTTTGCTGGCTTTGCAGCAGCCTGGTCACCAGAGCAGGCCTGTGTTCTTATGGAGGTTGCACAGGCTCCCTTTGGCTTCAGCTAGCTGCCAGCAGCTAACGGGATGGAGGGAGCCAGTAGGTAGGCGGTCTGGCTCCTTAATCCTGTTTCCTTGCAATGTTTTCTAATCTGGGCTGACCATCCATAGGCAGACTGACTTCTGCTGCTCCACCCTGAAGGGAACTTGCTTGACTTGCACAACGGGCTAGTCCAGTGGTCGGCAAACTGTGGCTGGTAAGCCACATGTAGCTCGCGAGCCGCGGTTTGCTGCTCTGTTGGCTAATGAGTTTGTCGACCACTGGGCTAGGGACTTAATCACAAGGAACAGCAACAGGCTGTAATTATTGGAATTGAGAGTCTAGGTCAGGGTTCGGCAAACTCAGTCAACAGAGCAGCAAACTGCGGCTGACGAGCCGCATGTGTCTCGAGAGCTGAAGTTTGCTGACCACTGGGCTAGTCGATGGGCAGGAGCTGAGATCTGTTGCTTTGGAAACACTGCTGACTGAATCTGGAAAGGTCCCTCTTAGGGTCCCTAGGTCCACAGGTCCCTCTGACCTCCCCAGGCCAGGAAAAGAGAACTTGTTTTGGTAACAATGATGGCTCTTCCTGGCATGGGCTTACCGAGGCAGCATGGCGGAGTGGACAGAGCAAGGGCTTTAAGGTCAGATGACCTAGATTCTACCCCAGCTCTACATCTTTCAGCTGTGTGACCTTGATAAGTCACTTCATCACTCCAGGCTGCTCTCCCTGTGAGTGAGAGGGTCAGACAGCGAGGTTTCCTAGGCCACTTCCAGCCCGGAGCCTTTCATCTTTACACCGTCTCTGTCCACAGGCCTCGCTCCGGGCCAGCTGTACACATACCCTGCGCGCTGCTGGCGAAAGAAGAGGAGATTGCACCCGCCTGAGGACCCAAAGCTGCGGCTGCTGGAAATCAAACCTGGTCAGTATTGTCTGGAGCTTGGGTGGGCCCGTGATGGGAGAGGTGGGGCCTGCTGGGCTGGCCCAGGACAAGGCGGCTTTGCTCCTTTGTCTGGAGTGCCGAGTTTTCCAGGAGTGCGAACGTGCCCGCATGATGTTCAAAGGTGTGCCTGCTCTCACAAATCAACATGTCCACGTGTCCACCAGAGCTCCCCTCCCCTCTGGTGTCTTGTGCAGGCGCAGGGTGGGAATGGGCCCAGGATGAACCACATTCTCACAGAACAGAAGCTGCGGTTCTTAGGGTCGGGTAATGCCTTCCTGTGGCTTCAAGTAAAGAAACCTTGTGTTCCTAAGAAGGAGGGTGTGTTGTGTACCCTCCCCCACCCTTACTGTGGGTGAACTTTTGGAGCATCTTACATGAAAGGGCCATTCACTCAGATAGAACCGTCTTGGACATGGAATTGGGAGAATTCGAGAAAAACATTAGCTTATAGGTGATGCTGATTGCTTTGTGGCCTGCAGAAGGAATGGGTTGGTAGTCTTGCCTGCTTCCTGACCTTTTGTTATGCTTCTGACTAGATGGCCATCTTCAGACCTGTGTCTGGTTGCAGCAAGGCCAAGTGATTGTCCTGGGTCTTCGTTTTAAGGGAACCTCTGGTTTTGGGGGTGCTGGGGCTGGAATGGGACTTGGGGGGGGGGTGAGAACTCTGCCGTCAAGTAGAGCAAATGCAGAACTGACACGTTTCGTCCCCCCTCGTCACCAATGCCATGCAGACCCAACCTCACCCCTGCCTTTTCGCCCTGACCTTTTAGGTTGTGTTTTCTCTGCAAAACCTCTGCTTAGAGCTGTTCAGAATGTTTTCACTCCCAGTTTCATGGTTAGGCCTGCTTTGACTGCTTCAGCCTAGGCATTACCTGTGTACAGGTGCTACTTGCTGGGGGTGGGAGGGAGGGGGCTGTATTCTTCAATGCACTTCATCCAACCTCTCAAATGGCCTTGCACAATTTACAGACCCTTGCATACACTCAAGGGTAGGAGAGCCAAGTGTCTTGGAGTGGCACAATCCAGTAGAAATATAACATAAGCCACAGGTGTCATTTTACATTTTCTAGTAGCCATATTAAAACAGGAAAAAGAAACAGGTGCAGTTAAATTTACTGATTTTATTTCGCCCAAAATATAAAAGTTTTGATCATTTCAGCTTGTCCTCAATTTAGAAATTATGAATGCGACATTTTCCTTTTTTTTGGTGGTATTGTTTATGAATGCCTGTGTGTATTTTACACACTCAGTCCCTTTTATTGTGGACTAGCCACATACAAGTGCTCCGCTGATCACAAGGGGATAGTGGTGCCCATTTTGGTCAGAGTGTTTCTAGAACTACGCTCAGCATATGGTTTTGACCAACACAGGCATCACCTGGGAGCCTGGCAGAGATGAAGAATCTGGGCCTCACCCCAGACATGCTGGGTCAGAAGCTGCATTTTATTTTTTTAAATCCTCACCCAAGGATGGACACACACACACACACACACACACACACACTCACACACTGAGTGGCCTGATTGTTATGATCCCTGAAAGCATAATTGGCCACTCAGTGTATATCCTATATAATAAAAGGCTAATATGCAAATTGTCCCCTTGACCAGGAGTTTGACCAATAGGCAGGCTGGTCAACCGTCCATTGGCCCCCCCTCCCCCCCATGCTGGCTGCACCCCACCCATGTACGAATTCATGCACCAGGCCTCTAATATATATATAATCATAGTAATCTGGCCACTCAGTGTGTATGTGTGTGTGTAAGTATCTTATAGAACTGTAAAATACCTCAGACATCATTAACTCCAATCCCTTGTTTTATTGAGGTCCAGACAAGTTAGGAGACTGCACAAAGTCACACAGCAGTTCCTGGGGGAAACAGCAGAGAACTCAACGTTGCTTGATTTCTCTTTTCAGTGCTTCTTCTGCTTGCCCATGCTGCTGAGAAGTATTCTAAAAGAAACTTGAACAAGACTTTTCCCTCTAAAATCCTTATTTATATAAAAAAATTAATTATGAAAATGTACCCAAGGGATAGTTGGATTCTTCCAGTCAGAGTTGTCAGACTTTCAAATCAAACTAGCCTCTACCGAAAAAGGGACATTGGTTCATGTAACAGTAGATCTCAGAGTTCACTAGTTTCAGGCTTAGCTGAATCCAGGGGCTCAAGCTTCCTAGTGAGGGCTCTCTGTCTCCTTCCCCCAAACTCTCTTCTCTTCACGCGGCAGGCAAGGTAGCCAGCAGCAGCCCCAGCCTCAGTGCTCAGCCACACCCAGCAGAAAGGCGAGTTTCCTTCATCAGCTGAGCTGGCTGGGTTTATGTCCGTCCCACCAATCACTGCCACCTGGGGATGGGGCAATTTAATGGCCTCATCATCATTATATCACCAGTGTCTGAAAAGCACACTAGTTTATAAAGCCTTTTCATGTATGTCACTTCCTTGGTCCTGACCCTGGGAGGCAGAGAGGGAAGGACAGGTTAAATGAGCCCATTTTACAGGCCGGGAGGTCAGGCTGCAGACAGAGCTAGGGAGAGTTTACTGGGCTGCTCACACACCGGAGAACCAGGCCTCACTGTGAGTGGGACCGAGGCAAGAAGCTACTTGCTTCAGTAGCTGTGTCTGGTCCTCCCACGCACGGACGTGCACATTGAGCACACTGGCCTCCCAGCGGCAGGCTATGCAGCAGCTGGGCTTGCAGCTGGATTCGGACTGCCCCATCCCTGGCCTGCCATGACCTGTGCGCGGAGGGGAAAGATGGACCCTAGGGTTTGCTGTGGCCAGGTGCCCACCAGCCCATTGTGTGCATCTGTGATCATTAGAAAGTTTCCCTTGACTTCTCCCTCATGCTTGGGCAGAAGCTGAGGGGGCCGTTCCTGGGCTCAGGTAGAAAGGCCCGGCCTCTGAGATGCCGGAGTCCTGGGGGAGGGCCCTCTGGGGCGTGGCCACATCCCAAGGTGGAGAAACACCCCAACTAAGTTGGGTTCACCTGGGGTAGGGCTCACCCTACAAGCCAGCCAGTGCCCAGGCCACCAGAACCCCTGGCTGGAGTGAACAGCTTTTGAAATGACAAAGCTCTCTGATGGATGGGCTTGTTGCCCCTCTTTGGATAATCAGGCCTACTCCTGGAAACAAAACCCCCAAAGCCGTGGGCCAGATGTTTTGCCATTTCTGTGTCCTGCGCTGAGTCTGTACTACCAGGCCGGGCCTGGCCCTCAGGATGTACCCCGACACCAGTCTGCGACCGCAGGTTGTGAATCAAGACGCCAGGGGCGTGTCTGGGAGTCCGGCCGTGGCCCTCACAGCATCGGGGCCCTTCTAGAGAAGCGAAGCAGCACAGAAATGCACCGCCCGGCACACGGCTGCATTTTGGATTTTTCACACAAGCCAACATTTCAGAAAAGGGCCTCCCTCCAGGGCCTCAGCAGCAGGCCTAGGTTGTGCCTTGGAAGAAGGCGCCCCCTGTGGGTGGACCTTTACGAAACGATGCCCCTTGGGTGTGTTAGTATAGCGCACGCTGGATCTCAGCCCCCGTCAGTGTCTCTGCCTCATCGTTGGCAAAATGCAGTTTCTAGCTGAGAGGATCTTTTTCCGTTTTGGGGGTATATCCTCCTCAAGCACAGGGTCCACTTGGAAAGTATTTTAAAACAATTCTCTCCTATTTATTTGTATTCTACTTGATTTGAGTTCAAAAAGACTAGGTTTTGTTTTTTTTAATGTTTTTTATTGATTTTTTTTTACAGAGAGGAAAGGAGAGGGATAAAGTTAGAAACATCCATGAAAGAGAAACATTGATTGGCTGCTTCCTGCACACCCCCTACTGGGGATGTGCCCGCAACCAAGGTACATGCCCTTGATCGGAATCAAACCTTGGACTCTTCAGTCCGCAGGCCGACAATCTATCCACTGAGCCAAACTGGTTAGGGCAAGGATTAGGTTTTTCGGTTGGTGCTTTTAGGTGTGACTCAGGGTAGAATCATCGGTCAGAGTCCCTGGAGAACTTGCTGCGAATTCCTGGTTGGGGTGAACAGTCAGCGGGTGGACGGATGGAGACCGATGTCTTCAGGGGCAGAGGAGCAGGTGAAGGAGGCAGACGGAGCGAGAGGCTCGGGACCTGCTCTCTCTCACCCACTGCGGTGGAGTTGGGAGTAACCTTCCTGAAGATCAGTGCATAGAACCTGTCAGTATTTAAAAAGCACGTGCCCTTTGGCCTAGAAATCCTGCTGCTAGGAATTTATCCTCCAAGTTACTATGTAGTAACAAGGTAGAAGGTTGCCTTTGTGACATTGTTTGTAATGATAACAACAAAGAATGGAAACAACCAGAAGGCCCATTGATAGGACACTACTTAAATACTATAAGATGGAATACTGTTCTGTCTTATAAGATGTCCAAGATCTATTGCTAAGTGGAAAGATACAAAGCAAATTGCAACATTATGGGCAACTCTGGCTGAAAATCGATAACTGATTTGTTCACCCTGGGCTGATTCTCTTTACATTTATTTGAATTTATGTTGAAGGAAAACCCACAAATGAACCAACCTACCCTTGGCACTCCTCCACTGCCAGCCTCTATAATGCTCTTCCTCTTCTCTCTCTTCCCTTCCAGCCTCCTAGTGCGGGTTCTCCCGAGCTCCCCTGGACAAGCCCTAAGCACCTAGTTATGTCTCTGACTCTTGGAGCCTCCCATGGGCTCCACCATCAGCACCCTCATCTCCTTGCGGGGAGGGAGAGGCGTTCTCCTGATTTGTGAGAGACAGGGGGCGCTGGCCTGAAGCAACATTGTCTCAAGGCATGAGTTTCCTTCCTTGTCAGACCCTTCCACAGAGAATGAGGGGGTGCCACAGGCCATGTATCATGCCAACACCCAGCCTGTCCCTCTGGTCTCCCTTTGTCTCCTTGCCTGAGTCTAGCCAGGGGCAGGCAGCTTTCAGCAACAAAAGCCAGGGTGTCACGTGGGTCAGAGTTGTCCTTCACCCCAGGTCTCTGCAGAGCTGAGAGCCCTGACCGGGAACCAGGTGCATATTCAGGAATCTTGAGGGACCTTGAGAAGGTCTGAGGACAGGGCTGCAGACCACCCCCTCCTAGTTCAGCCTCCTGAGTACACATTGCTGGGTCAGGAGTAGAGAGCCAATTGCTGCTGTTATTTGTTCTCAGGCTAAATTAGACAGCTCACCCCAGTCCTGCTGTCCTCATCCCTTCTCCCTCACTGTGCACATTCCAGCCCACCTGTGTTTCTTCACTATTTGCTGAAGATACAAACGTGACTGTGTGGGGGTGGGACGGGGCTGAGAGCTCTTTGGAATTGGAAAGCCGCCTCAATGTCCCTGAACCTGTGTGTTTCTCACGTCCAACACCGCCCCTCCAATCGGTCTTGAGTGAATATCTCGCAACCTCCTACTTGCCTGGGCGCCTGAAGCACAACGTGCATGCGGTTCTTTCTCCCCGCTGCCTGACAATGGGGCTCAGTGTTCCCTGCCGCTTGCACTTGGCTGCAGAGGCAACGGCAAGGTGTCTCCTGATGCAGCCGCCACAATTCGTGCAACAGGAAGGCTCGGGCCAGGGGCCCGGTGCCCGAGAGCAGCATTCTTGGACCTTTCCCCCCAAAATGGAGCTCTGTCCTTGGGAAGGGGGAGCCGAGCTGGCAGGAGAGAAAGGTGGACAGTGAATATCCATCAGAAGGCCCTGGAGCAGGACAGATGTTGGGCAAAGGCCAGCTGATGAGAAACGAGGCCTTCAATTCCCCCTACTTCCTCTGTCTGTCTTTAAAAAAAAAAAAAATTTTTTTTTTTTTTTTTTTTTTTTAATGAAGAAATGAAAAAGGCTGGGAACAAACTTCTCCTTGTATCCCTCCGGATTAAACGCTGGGATCATCAGCTTAGGTCAATGAAGCCACTTCCAACCCGGGGCTTTCTGGTCCCCGTGGTCTGGGGCAGATTTTATCTTTGTGGCAGAGGCTGGGAAACTGTGGCACAGAGTCAGGAAGTTAATTTCCCAGGGGGCACCGCGGGGAAGCCGAGGAGGGGACCCGAGGGGAAGGAAGCCCGTTGGAACGGCTCCGTGCTGCTCCGGGACCCTCCGCACACCCGTCCTGTTGTTCTCAGACCAATCGGGCTCTTACAACAGACGCCCCTCCTGCTCCAGAAAGGTAACTCTGCTCGTGGGGAGCGAGCACGGCTCCCGGCCACGCCTGCCAAATTCCAAGGGTGATGGGAGGGAAGGCAGCCAGGAATAGAGTTCTGGTTCTTTCTCATGGTTTTCTTTGGCAGCCGCTCAATGACTGGGGATGAATGACTAAGGGAATCGCCCCACCACACATTGTTGGGGGACCACGCACGGGGGGGGGACGACAGCCTGGGGTGCTCAAAAGCAGAGGGTGCCTTAGCCGGCCAACCACAGGCTGCAGGGACCCTCCGAGGGCTGCCCCCACGCGAGCGATCCCGACAGAGAGCCGGAGTCCCGGCTGCCGGGCAGGGCGGCGAGGCCTGTTCGCTGGCCGAGGGTGCTGTCCCCACCGCCCAGCCCGGCCTGAGCTCTACAGATGGGAGCAGGCTGCGGCCAACTTCCCAGCTTTTGAAAATCCGGCATCTTAATTAGTTCCCCACTGCTTTTGTACATGGCCCACATTTTAATCGTCTCCAGGCTTGTTCCACAGTTTTGCTCTCGGATGTTCGGCGCGATTTCTCTTCTCAAGACAGCCCCCCGGGCCCCTCCGGCACCCTCCCGGTCCGGGAACAACTTCAGGAGTGCCGATGTGCCAAGCATACAGCCAGAGATGGATGAGCCTGTCAGCCGGCTGCCTCTGCCCCCTGGCTTCCCCCCCACACCCCCCGCCGTGTGCTCCTCGCAGGGATGAGGCAGGCTGGGCTGGGTGAGCTGGGGGAGGCGAATGCAGAGACCGGTGGAGCCCCTAGCCAGGTGTGAGCCAGTGGACACCGTGACCTTCTCCTGGCTCGCAGAGGCGCCTGGCTGTGTCCTTCCGAGGGGAAAGGACGTTCCAGCTCCCACCCCATCTGTCAGTGCTTATCGGTCTCTGTAGGGGGCTGGGGGGTGCCTGCGCTCGGTAGTCTGGGAGAATGGATGCCTTCAAGTGCATCAGGGGGAAATGACCAGTCATTTATCTCTTTCCTGCAGTGTCAGAGCCTGCAGCCATCCATCCGTCCTGGGGCCTGCAGCTTACTCTCCAGCTCTGGTTGGCCTCCTGAGGGTGAGAGCAGGAGACAGGTGGGAGGCCACGGCAGCCCCTGCTTCATGCCGTGACTGCTCGTGGCTTTTTAAACCTTCCTGGCAGTCTCGGGGAAGGAGCTGGGTCTGGGGACAGCCCGCATTGGCAGGCACACGCTTTGAAGGCGGAGGCACACCCATTTTTTTTCATCTGTATCCCAAGTGCCCAGAACATAGGCTTGGCACATAGTAGGTGGACAGAAAAGATTTATCAAAGGAATGAAGGGAAGGAAGGTGTCCGTTGTTTGATCTCAGGCTTGAAGACCACAGCTTAGCTCTCATTATCCCATTTCACAGACGAGGGAGACGGAGCCACAGAGGAGCAGCCTGCAGCAGCAGCTGGCCTCGCCTTCCCATCCCGCGTCCAGCCTGGCCTGGGGGCCCTGTCCCCGCGTTGCATCTGTCTCTCCTTGGTAGGCACTGTACCTGTGCTCTGCAGGAGAAAATACATCAAACAGGGCCGAAACCAGTTTGGCTCAGTGGTAGAGCATCGGTCTTCGGACTGAAAGGTCCCAGGTTCGATTCCGGTCAGGGGCATGTACCTTGGTTGCAGGCACATCCCCAGTAGGGGGTGTGCAGGGGACAGCTGATCGATGATTCTCTCTCATCGATGTTTCTAACTCTCTATTCCTCTCTCTTCCATTCTGTAAAAAATCAATAAAATATATTAAAAAGAAGAAAAAAGAAAATACATCAAACAGGGATCTCAAGGTCTGGGTTCAAGTTCAGACCCTTCTACCCACCGGCTGTGTGGTTTAAGCCGTTACCTAACCTCTCTGTGTCTTCATCTGCAAAATGCAGCGTGGCAGCTGCTCTGCTCACTTCACAGGGCTGTTCTGAGGGTCATGTGGATGGTGGAGCTGAGGGCGCGGCAAGCGTGAGGAGGCCCTGGGATACCCTCTCGGTGTGCACTGCTGGGCGGCCGAGGGGGCCTCTGCCACACTGACCCTGTCCCCAGCACCAAGGGTGCACTTGAAGGCGATCCCTGCCCAGCTGGAAGGGTGTGTGCGATCTGGCCCAGAGGGGAACGTGTTCTGCCTTGGAGTCTTTTCCGAGTCCGTTGTGTTCTGCTCTGAGGAGAGGAACTCTGGCGTCCGGCTTTGGGATTGGTTCGCCTGGAGCAGAACCATAGCTTTCACCAGCTCCCGCCTTGCCTCCCTTTAAAGAGCTCAGTCCTTTGGCATGTATTGCCCGAGGCAAAGAGATAAACTGGGCGAGACTTCCCTGCTCTTAGTAACACCAGCGTGTGCGAGGCAATGCCCGCCGGGCTGTCTTTCCTTCTGTCCTGGTCCACCTTCTTCTGAGAACTGGGCACCTGGCCTTCACTCTGTTCACTCTGTGGGATGCCTGCTGCCCGGGGGCCAGGGAACTGGACCTCAGCACGCACGGCCTCTGGATGTGTCTGCCCACCAGGATGCAAGTGCCTGAGGACAGGGCTTCTCTCTGTCATGAACTGACCTCACCTAAGCACCCACCTTGGCTCGTTGGTGCAGCTCCGCACTCAGCATTGCAGTCACTGCCGTTGCCCCGCGCCCTCAGCCCCGTCATTATTGATCCCGGTAAAATGCAAGCATTCTCGGGTCACTCCTTGCGTGAGGCCTCCGTGGCCTCCGATCGCACTTGGAGCTGAAGCCAGCTTTCTCACAGGGACCTCGCCGCCCTTCCAGGCGCCCCTGACTCTGAGGGCCTCCTCCTCCCCTGCTCACCGTGCTCCCGGCAGAGGAGCCTGGCACTGGACAGCTCCGTGGCCCGGAAGGCTCATTTTAGGCATTTCTTC
Source organism: Pipistrellus kuhlii (assembly GCF_014108245.1). Classification (NCBI taxonomy): domain Eukaryota; kingdom Metazoa; phylum Chordata; class Mammalia; order Chiroptera; family Vespertilionidae; genus Pipistrellus; species Pipistrellus kuhlii. The sequence goes on from NW_023425404.1 coordinate 13,415,133, forward strand.
TCCCCCATTAGAATATGCCATCTATGAAGCAGGAGTTCTTGTCTCTTCTGTTCACAGCTGTGTCACTAGCACCTAGGAAAGAGTCTGGTACGTAGTAAATGTTTAATAATTATCTGACAAGTGAAGGAATAGAGCAAGGCATCCTCTAGGCTAGGGGTGTCGAACTCAATCAGAGAAGGGGCCAAAATCTAAAATCCAACCTAAATTGCGGGCCGAATGGTTTACTGAACAGTCATAAACTGTCATTGTGATGGAAACGCGGCGGAGTGCAGTGATGACAGCACGGTGCGGGCCACATTGCAAGGCCTGGCGGGACGGATTTGGCCCACGGGCCTTGTGTTTGACACATGTGCTCTAGGCGGTTCTGCAATGATTTCCGAATCTGCAGGCCAGTGCCCACCCTGGGACTGAAGCGGGGCCGGCACCTCAGCCTTCGAGTTCAACCTCCTCCTCGGCCTCCTCTGTCCTCTTTGCTCCCATTCTCTCGGGGCCCGGCGGGGTGGAAAGGTGTGCCCCACCCTCTCTCAGGCTCTGAGAGTGTCAGCGGTGGAGGAGTCTGTGGAGAAGTGCGAGGAGAGGGAGACTGGTAGACGGAGGGCCGAGAGCTCACAGTAATTGAGCTCGCCCCCTGTGCCCAGCTCTCCCTAGTATCCATGACCTTACCTGCCCCATAGCACCACCAGGAAGTGGGCCTTGTTCTCCCAGCTCTACAGATGAGATCAAGGCCAAGTGTGTGTTCAGGGCACTAGGGCTGACATTTTACCCCAGAGGGGCCACCTGTTGCACTTCCCAGTTATCTGTGTTCTGTTTCAGCACTCAGTCCATCCCCATCAGCCTCCCTCCCTCCCCTGCGGCTAAGCTGCCCTGGCGTGGTGTGGTGGCCAGCACGGCGTGAGCTTCCTTTAATTGTGGGCGTTTTTCTGTGTCTCAGGGGTGGAGGGATGCTTATCTGTGTTCCTGGCCTCTGTGTTGGCTTACGAGGGGGTGGGGGGGACGGGAGAAGGGGGAAGGGTAGGTACAGCAGCTTGTGGGAACCAGAGGCCATTTGGGGGAATGATCAACCCTCCTGTTGTGTGGATATTCTCAGATTCTTAAAAACACATTTTTTAAAACTGATTTCAGAGAGGAAGGGAGAGGGGAAAAAGAGCTAGAAACACCACTGAAGAGAGAGAATCATTGAACGGCCGCCTCCTGCACGCCCCACACTGGGCCTCGAGCCTGCAACCCGGGACTGTGCTCTGAAGGGAATCAAACCGTGACCTCCTGTTTCATAGGCCGAAGTTCAACCACTGAGCCACGCAGGCTGGGCTATTCTGGGATTCCTGAACACGCGATAACAAGGGCCCGAAGGGTGCAGTCTGGGTGACGGGTCCTCCATGTGAACCTTATCTATTTTGAGCTTTATGAATCACAACACAGGGAGTCAACGGCAGCCAAGAAAATGGCACCCCTGAGGAATGAGCAGATGGATTCCTGGGCCTGTCACCGTCTCAGGAAATCAGGTCTTTGGCTCCCCCCCATCTCTTCCCCCGTGGGGTGAGAGAACAATGTCCTCCCCTCCCCCCATGGGTCTGATGGGGATAAATGAAGGAATGATTCTTAAGCTCCTTGCTCCTTGGTGCACGTGGATGTATAATAAACCCAAGGAAATACGATGAGTTTAACTCCTCGAAATAATAAGCACCCAGAGAGAAACCGGCACCTTTGCATTTTTAAAGAAAAACTAGAGGCAGGTTAAAAAAATAAAAATGAGCACTCAGGATGTAGCAGGAGGATTGTCTGCCATTGTCTGTGGGATTCCTCTCCCTCCCTTTTTGCACCATAACTCTACCTCCGGGCCCCTGCCTCGCCGAGAGCGCGTGATGGATGGACGGATGGATGTGCCTTGTCGGGTGTTTCACTGCAATTTCCCTCGGGGCAGTCTGTCTGTTGGCAGAACACAGCCTCCCGAAAGATGGTATCTCTTGCAAACTCGACAGCTAACAGACAGCTCCTCTCTTTGTATATTTCCCCAAAGAAGAACTGTCTTAATCTGTTTTTTTATGTGGCATATTTTATTATAATCCATATATGACTTGCAGGTTTTCAGTCCTCCATCCTGAGCCCCCCCCCCCCCCAAAAAAAAACACACCAAAAAAACAAAAACAAAACAAAATTAAAAAAAAACACCCATAACAACGCAAGAGGAGTCAGAAGCTCCATGAGCCTGTGACATCCGGGCGTGCGCATTTTTAAATGACCTGGGATTTAATTACTCACTGTGCTCCCATGTTGTACTTTCGGGCTCATCTTGCCTGCTTCCTGTTAATGAGCTCAGTGGCTCCAGCAACCCAGTGGAAGTTTTGCTTCTGGTGTATTGGGGGTAGGCGTGGGGCACCTGTGTCCAAAGCTTGTGGCTTTTAAAAAATTTTATGTATGTATATATTTTATTGATTTTTTACAGCGAGGAAGGGAGAGAGATAGAGAGCTAGAAACATCGATGAGAGAGAAACATGGATCAGCTGCCTCTTGCACACCCTTGACCGGGGATGTGCCCGCAACCAATGTACATGCATGCCCTTGACCGGAATCGAACCCGGGACCTTTCAGTCCGCAGACCGATGCTCTACCACTGAGCCAAACCGGTTTCGGTAAGCTTGTGGCTTTGATCTCCATCCAAGAGGGCGCTGCCCTGTCCTCCCCTGTCCATAGCCCTGGGGGAGAAGCAGGCCATTGCTCTTCACTAGTGATTTTTTTCTTTCTTTGCCTGTATTTGTGATTTTATTTTCTTCTTTTTCTTTTCCTTTTCTTTAAAGACTTTTGGTGCTTCAATCCTTGTTTGTCTAAGAGGTTTTTTTCTTATTTGGAAACCGATTTGCTTCGGTTTGCACAGAAGCTGTCTCTGGTGTGATGGATCGTGCTGGAAGTCACCCAAGGAGCATCTCTGTTCCCAATTAGAAGTGGAGGCAGAACTGCTCACGGGGGCCCAGGGAGGCGGCTGGCTTGGGTGACAGCTGCTGCCGCTCTGGAGAGAGTAACGATCCGTGGGTTTATATCCATGTGGATAAAATCAGGCTAATTTAAAGATGAATTATGTGTGTGTTTTGGACCATTTTCTTTCAATGTTAAAGGTTTGATGGCTCCTATCAGGTTATGTGGTCCCTACATTTGTGTGAGGTTGTAATGGAGTACACTTTTAAAGAATGACTAAATCCTACATCTAGATGAGGTGTGTTCGGATAAAACGGAATCAATGAAATCCCTCAGGGATTTCAACAGGGAGCATGTCTGGACACACATTGTGTAAAAGCTTGGGCCTATTATCTTCTTTCCCCTCCAGCCTGGACCTCCTGTGGTCAGGGCCAGAGATTGTACCCTGTGCTGATTGGCTGGGAGGCCCTGGTTATTAGCATGTTACTCTGACCTTGCGAGCCTTACCCATAGTGCTCTGAAACCAGGGTTTGCCGAGGTCAGCTAGAATGCTGTCTTAGAAGGGCAGTTGGCGAGGTATTAAGCACCTGACATTAAGAACTATATTTAATGCTTTTCCTGTTTTTTGAAAGCAAATCATAGCAAACATTACTTTTAATGGCTACCAACCTGCCCTAATACAATAGCCACCATCTACATGTGCCTACTGAATACTAGAAATGTGGCTAATAGGAATTGAGATGGGCTATATGTATAAAACACTCCAGATTTTGAAGATTTAATGCAAATAAAATAATGCAAAATACTGCATTAATGTTTTTATATTGATTACATGTTGAAATGATAAAGTTTATATATATATATTCAGTTAGAGAAAATCTATTATTAAAATTAATTGCATCTGTTGCTCTTTACTGTTGTTTAAAAAAATTATTGATTTCAGGGAAAGAGAGAGAGAGAAACATCAATGATGAGAAAAAACTCATTGATCAGTTGCTTCCTGCATAATGTACCACCTTCCCTCCCACTGGGAATTAAACTGTGACCCCCCCCCCCATTGCCCCTCTCCACCACATCCCAGGCCTTCACACCCTATCGTCTGTATCCATAGGTAATGCATATCTATCTATAATAATAAAAGCATAATATACTAATTAGACCAAACAGCCGAATGAACTTCTGGATGTCCTTCTAGATGAAGCCGAGGTGGCGGGGGCTGAGGCAGAGGCAGTTAGGGGCAATGAGGCAGGCAGGCGAGTGGTTAGGGGTGATGAGGCAGGAAGGTGAGAGGTTAGGAGCCAGTGGTCCCAGATTGCAAGAGGGATGTATGACTGCCAGTTTAGGCCCAATCTTGCAGGGATTCCTGCAGGATTGGACCTAAATCAACAGTCTTTTCCCAGCTCTGGGACCCTAGGCTGCGGGTCTGGTGTGGGGCTGGGTTGCCTTAGTTCTCCAGGCTGCCTCCACAGAGACAACCTCCCTTCTGATTAAAAAAGGGGCACATGTGGGGGCCGTAATAGCCCACCAGCCCATTCTGTGTCTCCGCACCTCCTACCAGTGTCAGTATGCTTTCTTAAAAAAAAAAAAAAAATAAAAAAAAAAAATATATATATATATATATATATACACATATATATATGTGTATATATATATATATATTATTGATTTTTTACAGAGAGGAAAGGAAGGTAATAGAGAGTTAGAAACATCAATGAGAATCATCGATCAGCTGCCTCTTGCACACCCCCTACTGGGGATGTGCCTGCAACCAAGGTACATGCCCTTGACTGGAATCGAACCCGGGACCTTTCAGTCCGCAAGCTGATGCTCTATCCACTGAGCCAAACCTGTTTTGGCAGTATGCTTTCTTTACTTTAGTTGTAGGACTTCCATTCAGCCAGCTTTCCAGCGGTTCTGGATAATGGTTGTTCTGTATTTTAGTTGTAATTTTGATATGGTTGTGGGAGGTGGCCAGCACAGATGTTTTACCTATGCTGCCATCTTCAAATCTCCACTCTTTACTTAATAATTGTGACTACTAGAAAGTTTAAATGATATAAGTGGCTTGCATTATATTTCTGTTGGACAGTGCTGTTGTACCATTAAAATCACTGTTATTCGAACTTTTATAATAATACATTGCAGTTAGAGGGCACTTAGAACATTCCAGGCTCTTTACATATATGATTTAATTTTAAATCTTAAATTTTGAATAGAAAGACCAGCACAAGAATTGATACGTCTCAGTTTCCACTCTGTTTCTCACGCTAGTTTTGTGTGTGGAACTTTTCCGTTCTTTTAATATATTTTTATTGATTTTTTTTTTTTTACAGATAGCGAGAGGGATAGAGAGCTGGAAACATTGATGAAAGAGAACCATCGACCAGCTGCCTCCTGCACACCCCCTACCGGGATGTGCCCACAACCAATGTACATGCCCTTGACCGGAATCGAACCTGGGACCCTTCAGTTCACAGACCGAAGCTCTATCCACTGAGCCAAACTGGTTTCGGCTTATTTTATTATTTAAAAATATATATTTTTATTGATTTCAGACAGGAAGGGAGAGGGAGAGAGACAGAAACATTAATGATGAGAATCATTGATTGACTGCCTCCTGCACAACCCCCACTGGGGATCGAACCTGCAACCTGGGGCATATGCCCTCACCGGGAATCAAACTGTGACTTTCTGGTTCATAGGTGACACTCAACCACTGAGCCATGCCAGTTGGGCCTACTCTGTTACTTTATTAGGGGTGTCGAACTCAATCAGAGAAGGGGCCAAAATCTAAAATCCAGCCTAAATCGCGGGCCGAATGGTTTACTGAACAGTCATAAACTGTCATTGTGATGGAAACGCAGCAGAGTGCAGTGATGACAGCACGGTGTGGGCCACATTGCAAGGCCTGGCGGGACGGATTTGGCCCGCGGGCCTTGTGTTTGACACATGTGCTTTAGATGAATTTACTTCTCTGAGCCTCTCAAGTGACTCATTTATGAAATGAGATGATTAAAACAGATGATCTGTGAGGGTTTTTTCCAGCTCAAAATGTACAATTCTGAAAGTAGGGTTTATTTAGTGTTGAGAAGACTAAGGGGTTACTAAAACATGAACTTCAAATAGGTAGATATGAATGATTACTGTATGTTTGAGGGATGGTGAGCAGCTGTTCTCATGATAGGACATGAGCCGGCACACTTTAATTGTTTTAGACCTGGCATTTGGATGCCTTCTCTGACTTGGGAGGAAGAATAATATGTTATCGGAGCAGGCTCTGAAGTTGTGGTCCCTGAACTCATTAAAGCAGACAGTTGACTTTTCCTGACACTCAACTTCAATGTAACTTCACACAGGCCTTCCCTGATCCTGTGATCTAAACAGACCCCCACCTATTCTTCCTTCTCATCTCACTCTGTTGGCTTCCTCCAAAGCTCTTACTACAGTTTGTAATTGCATGCTTATTTTGGGTTTAGTGTTTAGTGTCTACCCCTTTAGAGTGTAAACTACCTGAAGGCCAGGACTGTCTTTGCTTGGCTCCCCTCCTGTGTACCTAGTTGTCACATGGCAGTGCCTGGTAAATAACTGTTGCATGACTAGGTGGATGGATGAGTGTCAGAGGTGGTTGATTTGGTGACATCGCTTCTTGATGGAGTCGGGTCCTCTGCTTGCCTTTATTGGTGAGAGAAGCCCCAGAGACCTTGTCTGATAGGGACGTTACATACCATTCCTTCTTCCCACTTTCTTCTGGGGCTGGACACCATGGGTAGCTATTCCATTTTAATGGTTTGCTTAGTGTCTCTTCCCTGTGGACTGGTCAGCCTGCAGCTGGTTTTGGTGGAGGGGTGGAAGGGTAGGTAGAGTTCCATTTGCGTCAGAACAGAGCCCAGGGAAGCAGGGCTTGGACTTGCTTGTTATTTCCATTTTACCCCCCAGATCCACTGTCTGTCCCTTTGTACACCATCCTGTGCTCTAGGAAGTTGATCTCCATGGGCCACATCAACATGAATCCCTTGCTGTCTGGCTTCTGGTTGAGGCTGGCCAGTGGGAGGGCAGGGCAGTTAGATGAGGATGGAAGGTCAGGCTGAGCTATGTGTCCCTGTGCCTCCGTGCTGGGAACCTCTCTGACCCCAGAGCTCAGCAGAGTGGGAGGGAGACTCCTCTGTTGCAAACACAACCCCTGCCTGGGAGCTCTGCTGTGGCGCCCCCTCCAGGTTCTTGCAAACACTCCCCTCTGTCCCTCCAGGAATAGCAGTGATAATGACTCCCCACTGTTAACTCTCCTGGGCTGTTGTTTCACCATTCCCTTTTGTTCCCTTCATTTGCCCACACCTCTGTGAAGAGTCCCTACACTAATCTCTCAATTCCGCATACAACCGGGCCATTCATTTCCTCTGACAGTTTTGTAGGGCACCATTCCCTCATGTTCTTTTTTTTTTTTTTTCTTTTAAATATATTTTATTGATTTTTACAGAGAGGAAGGGAGAGAGCTAGAAACGTTGATGAGAGAGAAACATCGACCAATTGCCTCCTGCACACCCCCTACCGGGAATGTGCCCGCAACCAATGTACATGCTCCTGACCGGAATCGAACCTGGGACCCTCCAGTCCGCAGACCGACGCTCTACCACTGAGCCAAACCTGTTTTGGCCTCTCATATTCTTACACTCATTTTATCTGATACAGAGTAGGGGCCTCCTATCTCATTGTCAGGGATGGGGCATGAGGTATACTGGATCTGAGGAGAGGTTTGAGGAGTATTTTATAGTAAGTCCAAATAGGATCACCTGTACCTGAGGTTTCTGTTTTTAATGAAACAACAGCAACAGAAAAAGCAAACCTTTCTTTGAGAGCAGGTTAGGAGACATACTGAGAAAAGGATTCAGCTTCTGTTTGGTCTCTCGCCTGGGCAGAGCCAGGTCTGGCTGCCACTGCTCAGCTGGCCCCACCACCTCAAGCCCCAGGTAGCCGGTCAAACTCCCGATGCCTTCAGCAAAAACGCCCCGGCGTGCGGCCGCTGCAGCTCCCAGCTGCGGACCCGGGCCTCGCTCTTTCTCTTCCCTTGGCTTTGCAGGCCTTCGCTTCCCTGGTGAGTTCTGAAGCACAGCCTCTGAGGTTGAAATAGCTTTTCACGGAGCAGACCTGAGCTGGCAGCCAGCATGGCTGAGGCGAGGTCACCGCGCTGCCGAACGAGAGGTGGGCGGGAGGGAGAGAATAATAAGACCCGAGGCTGGCATTGATGCACCGCGTTCGAGTTTTCAAAGAACTTAAATGTAAAGGAGCACGTTTTCGCCCTACAGAATGGCCATGTGGGGTGCTTGGCACTGTTCTCCTCACTCTGTAGATGCAGAAAAGGTCTGTGGGGTCCTTGAGTGCTTTGCCTGAAGTCCCAGGGCTGGGGAGTGGCAGAAGCTGGACTGAGACCCAGGCTGTCTGATCCCATATCCATCTGGCGCCCTTTCTGCTCTACCTCTGCTGTCTCTGAGGGTGCAGGCAGGGCTGGAATCGACCTGGACCCCCCAGGGATTGTGGGCTGGATCTACCCAAACCGGTTTGCTCAGTGGATAGAGCGTTGGCCTGAGGACTGAAAGGTCCCAGGTTCGATTCCCGTCAAGGGCATGTACCTTGGTTGCCGGCACATTCCCAGTAGGGGGTGTGCAAGAGGCAGCTGATTGATGATTCTCTCTCATTGATGTTTCTAACTCTCTATCCCTCTCTCTTCCTCTCTGTAAAAAGTCAATAAAATATATTTTTTAAAAAAAGAGGGAAAAAAGAAAAGCTGGACCTCACTGCATTGTCCCGCTCCATTTGGAGGAGAGAATACAGGTGGCCTTGAACCTTACCCAGGAGTTCTGGGAGCTCTGGTTCCTGTGTGCCCTCAAGGGCCGTCTCCTGCCCCTCCTGTCCCTCCTGCTTCTAACGGCCTGACCCTGCTTTTCTGGTCTTGTTTTCCAGAAGTAGAGCTGCCCCTGAAGAAGGATGGCTTCACCTCAGAGAGCACCACGCTGGAAGCCTTGCTCAGGGGCGAGGGGGTTGAGAAGAAGGTGGACACCAGAGAGGAGGAGAGCATCCAGGAAATACAGGTATTTCTGCGCCCTCGGGGGGAGGATTGGCGCTCAGAGCATCGCTGGAGACTCCAGTACCGGCTTGGGTCCTCCTCTCCAGGGCCAGGGCTGCATCTCACGTTGCCTTGTGGCACCATTTCGGGGAAACTTGCACATTCTTTTCTGATTTAACAGAAGTCATTGTTCCTCTCAGATCCGTTCCTCTTCCTTGATCTACTTGTTTATGTCCTCAAAATATAACTTGGGGGCCTATTGTGTGCCAGGCATGGTGCCACGTCCTGGGGGCTCTGTGGTGAGCAAAACAGATGGAGTTCTCCCCCTTCCCCCCGTGGAGCCAGCAGTTCATAGTCTAGACTCAGAACCTCAGTGTTGTCTGCTTTGGCTGGTGCCACGTGAGTCCCTGCCTCCCCGGCCCCGCCTCACACTCCTTCTGGGGCTGTAGTCCCCTCAGCTCTCCCCTCAGCACCTCCCATTCCCTCTCAACGCCAGGGTAGGAGTCACCCTCCGGCCAGGGTGGGTGTCCCCATGTGTTCACACTAGGAAGGCTCTCATCCAGCCAGATTGCTAGTATAATGGTGTGCTCTGACCATTCCTTAACGATTTGTCTTGAATCCATTGTTGAATATAATGATTGGCACAGTGTTGTAATAATGTTAAGTAATACAGATATGAAACAATAAGGTGAAGAATGAAATACAATTAAAGTCACATTTCTATTAAATTTATAGTTTAATGTTTTATGTGATGATATTTTATATATTTATTAATTTCACATCCAATTTAATATTTACAAATTTAATTTATCAACACTATAATTAATTCAGCGACAGCTGCATGTTTTGGGTGCTCCATGGGACTTCCGGTCTGAGTTCCATCGAGTCAGGGAATATGTGCCTGTGCTCACCACTCACCCTTGGGCCTGGCATGTGCCTAGCAGAGTGAGGTCTCAGAAAATGTTGAGCCGAAACTGGTTTGGCTCAGTGGATAGAGTGTCTGGACTGATGGGTCCCAGGTTCGGGTCCGGTCAAGGGCATGTACTTTGGTTTCGGGCACATCCCCAGTTGGGGGTGTGCAGGAGGCAGCTGATTGATTGATGTTTCTTTCATTGATGTTTCTAGCTCTCTATCTCTCTTCCTTACTCTCTATAAAAAATCAATAAAGTATATTTAAAAAAATGTTGAGTCTAGTCACTTCTACCATCCCTGTGTTCAGATGAGTGGCCCAGTCTTTTCCATTTAGTTGTCACAACATGGCTTATGGTTGTTCCTTCCTCAACCTCACAGAGCCCAGCCTCATACAGATCCTTACTAACCGTCACTTTTATTTGTCTGACACACCGTGTAAGGATCTTCCATGCCTGTCTTCCTCTCCCACCCAACCTCCAATTCATCAGGAACCCGCCCACTGTGCTGGCCACATACACCCAGGGCAAAGCCCCTTCCCCCACGCCCACTGCTACTCTCCTGGCCAAGCCGCTCCCGTCTCCTGTCTGACCCGCTGTGACTGCTTTCTAAATGGTCCCCCGCTAATTTTAACATTTAAGTCCGATCCTGTCAGTCCTGTGCTCAAGGCCCTTCAAGGGCTCCTGTTCTCTCAGGCAAGTCAAGGCCCTCTACCTCTCTCTGACTGGTGCTTCCCCTTCCCTTTCTCACTCTGCTCCAGGCACCGCCTCTTTGTGCTGCTAAGGAGCACACTGGGAACACCCCGCCTCTGGCTTCGCGCTGGTGTTTCCTCTGCTGGCAGCTGTTGTCTCTCTCCCTCACCTTCCTCAAGTGTTTGCTTCCACCGCCTCTCCTCTTTTCTCCGAAGTGCATGTATTCTGACCACCGGTCCCAGTATGGAATATAATGTTCTGTGCCTGCTCTCCTCCCCAGCACTCCCCATGTTCTGTTCTGCTTTTCTTTTCCTTCCCTCCACAGCTCTTGCCACTGTCTAGTACTTTTCTGTTTTCCTCCAAAAGATTGTCAACTCCTCAAGAGCAGGAGTCTTTGTCTGTCTTGCTCATAATATATCTCAAGCACCCAGACAGTGCCGGGCACACACTAAAAATATTTAATGAGCGGTGCCTGAGTGGGCAGATTCCCCCAAGTCCCACCCCCCAGTCCTTTCCTTTTCCAGCACGGCCTGCTTTCTGAGCCGATCTTTCATCCCCAAGCAGTCCCCCTTGTGCCACCCCGTTGCTGAAGAACAGTGAAAACACTTTTGTTTCCTACTAAATAAATCCAGAATGATGAGTGTGTCCTTCCGGGGCCTCTTCTCTCTGCTCCCAGCCTGGATTTCAGGCTTATTTCCCACTACTCCTTTCCCCCGCTCTGTTCCTCAGCCTTCTTCCCTCTGTGCTGTGGTCATGCTGTGTCCTTCATCCGCTGGGCCTTTCTTCCTTTGCCACGTGCACCAGTCCCACCCATCGCTTAGGCTCGGCTCCAGTGCTACCTTCCCCAGGAAGCCTTCTGTCATCTCCCCAGAGCTGGACAGTCTCTTCTTGCCTCTGGCATTTAGGGTATTCTAGTACCGTGTCTCTCCCCCCCCCCCCCCCAATTCATGTATTACCCTCCATTTTTGGACTTTCAGATCTTTGAAGTCAACATCTGTCACATCTGTATTGCCCATTCGAGTACTTTTTGCTCATTTGGTGTAATGTGCCTGAATCAGTGAGTGGGGTAGAACCATTGCTCAGAAGCCTTGATGCTCTAGTGTCTAGTGGCCCTTGCTCTTTATAGCTGGTAATGGGTTTAGTTCTCAGGCAGCACTGAGCTAACTATGGGTTGTTGACTCATCATCATCATCATCGCCATCATCCCTCCCTAATATAAACCAATGTCGACTACGTACCATCTTCTGTGCTAGAAGCTGAAACCAGGACCATACATAAGCCAAGTAAGTTTACATGTTTTTATTGGCTTTGCTATTTTAAGTACATATGTAGTAAAGAGACAGTTTTGTTAGTATTTTTCATTCATTCATCTATTCATTCATTCGACCAAAGTTTGTTCCGTGCCTCCTCTGAGCAGGCACTATGCTAGGTTCCAGGGGAAGAGATAAACCACCATGAGAGACCTTATATTCTGGTGTGAGATGTAGACAGAAAACAAGTAAACAAATAGAATATTTGCATTTCAGGACCAATGCTATGAAAAGACAGAATATGAAGATGCAGTTATAGGAGAACAAATATTTTAGGGAGTGTCCTGAGGGAGATGGGAATTTAACCTCAGTCCTAAGGGATGAGAAGGAGCCTGCAAAACAAAGGCTTTAGGGAAGAGCTCTCTGGGCAGCGGGACAGTTTGTTCGGAGGCACAGGTAGATCTCAGCTGGTGCTGAAAGAACCGAGAGCCTGTGTGGCGGGAGCACAGTGCCAGGAGACAAAGGCCTAGGATGGCGTTGGAGGAGTGAGTGGGCCAGACCACTCCAGCCTCCCAGGACATAGCAGAGGCTCTTGACTTCATGAGAAATGAAAAAGGAAGCCACGTGAGGGTTTTAATCAGGGCGATGAATTTGTGTTTCATAAGATCCCTCTGGCCCTCACGTGGAGGGGAGACTGCCTACGGGGCCAACATTGGAAGGAAGGAAGTCAGGAGATTTCTACAGTGTTCCACACGAGAGATAATGGAATATTTACTTTCCCTTTTTAATTTTTTTTGTTAATCCTCACCTGAATATATTTTTCCCCATTGATTTTTAGAGAGTTGAGGGGTAGAGGGGGTGGGGCGGGAGGGAGGGAAGGAGAGAGAGAGAGGGAGAGAAACATTGATTGGTTTCTTTCCTTTCTGTGCCCCTGTCCAGGGATCGAACCTGCACCCCAGGTATATGCCCTTGACTGGGAGTTGAACCTGAGACCCTTTGGTCTGTGAGCTAATATTCTATCTGCTGAGCCACACCGGCCAGGGCTGATAATGGAATCTTTAAATAAGAGTTTCTTCTTCTTTTATTTTTTTTAATTTTTATTTTTAAAAAAATATATATTTTATTGATTTTTGTACAGAGAGGAAGGAGAGAGATAGAGAGTTAGAAACATCGATGAGAGAGAGTCATCGATCAGCTACCTCTTGCACACCCCCTACTGGGGATATGCCCGTAACCAAGATACATGCCCTTGACCGGAATCGAACCCGGGACCCTTCAGTCCCCAAGCCGATGCTCTATCCACTGAGCCAAACCGGTCTGGGCGAGTTTCTTCTTTTTTTAAAAACACAACCACATAGCATTGGTTGCAGACTGTTTAGAGTAACAGGGAGAAAGTTATTTTAAAATGTGTTCTTTTCCCGGAAAATGTCCTTGGACGGGAAGATTAGCTGCCTCTCTAGTTGGACACCTCTGCCCTTCACTCCCGATACAGGATACTCCTTTTCCTCCCTCACCCTGAATATGGCCTTTGTCTGTTAGAAACTTTTGCCTCCTCCCGAGTTATGGAGAGAGGCTCCTGGTCTCAGGGCCTTGGTACAGGAAACGCAAACACACAGGGCGGCTGCTGTCACATCTGAGGCCCGGCTCACACACAGAAGGTTCTAGAGACGCAGGGAAGGTAGCTGATGGGAAGAAGGAGGGGCGACGTCAGTTTACTCCTGGACATTGAGGCCGTGTGGCACTTCTGGAGGCTAGCTCAGCTGCCTTCACCTTGTCACAGATAATAAATATCTTCATAGTAAAAATGAGAGGAGTCAGAATTGTGCTAAGCTGCTAGAGGCAATGACCTTTAAATTCGAGGCACTTAGAACTTACAATGATTAAATGACTTCAAAGACTCTTCCAAGATGGCTGTATGACCAGTAAGAACAGACGGAATAACTACATCTTTTTACCGAAGGCTGCAGAGCATTTTACTAGTCCTTGTCTTGCTTGGTTTTTGCTCATATTCCCACTTTCAGTTCAAAAGCTAAGATGCAGGAGGCCAGGAGGCTTGCTCTGGGCCTGCACCAGCGTCTCCTAGCTGTAGGCCAGAGGCCATGTCCAGCAGACAGTGCTCCTCAGTGAGATGGCTAAAGTTGGCCCAGAGACTACTCATAAGGGCTGTCAGCTGATGACTTCTGGGTAAACCGAGCAGAGAAGCCAGAGAAGAATTTATGGGACTAGTTTTGAGTTCTTTGGGAGTGTTTGGTAATTAGCAGTATCCTGACCCCTGTGACTGGAAGAGAATTCTCTGACAAGGAGGCGGTGGGAGCAGGTCGCTGGTAACTTAATTCCTGGGCTTCCTGCTTTGAGGGAAGGCCGAGGCATTGTCCAGGGGGCCACTTGGACAATAATGGTGATACCAGATGTTGGTGTGGTAGGTGCTGCTTTTTAAGCCTTTTCATAGCTGTGTGATTGTCATACCGTCACCACAGAGTGGATGCTGTTTGTTATCCTTTATAACACAGGGTCCATCACTTTGGTAGCCTCATCTTATGCCAGTCTCTCCCTGAGCCACTGAATTCTGGTCAGTCACATGGGCCTCTTTTCTGCTCCCTGACCAAGTCATGTTTCTCTCCCTGCCTCGGGGAGTTTGCTCATGCTGTTCCACTGCCTGGAATACTTCCCTCTCTTCTTTCTCCCTGTCTTCATTCCAACGCTAGTCTTTCCTTCCTTTAGAGCTCAACTTGCTTAGGTCAGTTTCTCAAGGAAGCCCTTCCTGACCCTCAGATTAGTTAGCTTTCCTTCTAACACCATCTATTGTAGTAGCAGCTGGAACTTGCTTGTCACTGTTCTTTATAGAAGTTGTAATTACATGGTTATATATGTTGTTTAAATCTGTCCTCCCTTTACTAGACTTTTAAAATCCATGTGGAACCAGAACTGTAGCCATTTTCTGGTTTGTCTAGCATAGCTTCTGCTATTTAGTCAGCTCTAGACAAATGTTTGTTGGTTGAATGAGTGAGTGAGTTTCTGTTTTATAATTAGGAAAACGGGCCTGAAGAGAAGATGACTCAGCCAAGGTCACACTGTGAGCCTATAAAGAAACCCCAGGGCCCCTGACATGGAGTCCAGTGAGCTCCATGCTCTTCCCCCTTATCCCACTCCCACTCAGGGGGCTGGGTCCTCTGCCACAATCTCTTATCTTTCCCTTATAACTAGAGATGTAAACCTCCTTCAACTGGAGCGAAGTGCTCAGGTTCCCTGCAGGAAGGGCATGCTGGAATACACCTTGGAAACTTCAGACACAGGCCTGAGAAACAGATGGGAAACTCTGAGCTGATGAACCTGATCTTGCTTTGGTCATGGTTTTTCTGTATGCTATTGAGCAGTCAAATCGGTTTTCAGTTTATTTATTTATTTATTTATTTATTTATTTATTTATTTATTTATTTTTACTTCTCACTCTAGAACATGTTTTGATTGATTTTAGAGAGAGAGGAAAGGGGGGGGGGGAGAACATTAATCCATTTCCTCCTGTGAGCACTCCAACCGGGGATCGAACACACAATCTACATATGTGCCCTGACTGGGATCCGAACCTGCAACCTTTTGGTGTACAGAATGATGGCCTACCAATGGAGCCATCCAGCCAGGGCTAGGATTAGTTTATTCTCCTGCAAAATGGAAATGAGATTCTCTTCTCTAACGACAGAGCTGTTGGAGAGAGAGAGAGAATGAAATTTATGTCTTTAAGCCCCATGGTAAGTAATGTTCTGTAATGAAAATAGACCCATTTTTTTTTTCCTCTTAAAAAAATAACAATGGGTGATTAAGAACAACATAATAATTTCAAATTCTGGTCAGATGAACAGGAAGTTACTTGTTTTCATCAAACAGGGCAGGGTTCCAGTGTGGCAGGGAAAGGAGAAACCTAGTTTCATATTTAGAAACAAAAGGAAAATTACTTAAAGTAAGTTTTGACGGAACTTGGGTCCTCACAGAAAATTGTTCCTACCAGAGTATTTTCTTCCTTCCTTCCTCCCTCCCTTCCTTCCTTCCTTCCTTCCTTCCTTCCTTCCTTCCTTCCTTCCTTCCTTCCTTCCTTCCTTCTTTCTTTCTTTCTTTGTTTAAAGTATTACATATGTCTCCTTCCACCCCTCGTCCCCATTGACCCCCCTCCCTACTCCCACCCCCGAGGGCAAGCCTCCACTGCCCAGTGTCTGTGTCCTTTGAGTAGGCTAATATGCATGCACACAGTCCTTTGGTTGATCTCTATCCCCCCTCTCTCCTGCTTTCTTTCTGAGGTTGGTCTGGTCAGTGCTACCTTATCTCTGGATCTATTTTTGTTCATCAGTTTATGTTGTTCATTATATCCCACATATGAGTGAGATCATGTGATATTTTATTTCTCTGACTGCCTTATTTCACTTAGCAATAATGTTGTCCAGGTCCATCCATGCTGTTGCAAATGGTAAAAGTTTCTTCTTCTTCTTCTTCTTTTTTTTATAAATATATTTTATTGATTTTTTTACAGAGAGGAAGGGAGAGAGAGAGAGATAGAGAGCTAGAAACATCGATGAGAGAAAAACATCGATCAGCTGCCTCTTGCACACCCCCATCCGGGGATGTGCCCGCAACCAATGTACATGCCCTTGACTGGAATCGAACCTGGGACCTTTCAGTCCGCAGACCGATGCTCTACCCACTGAGCCAAACCGGTTTCGGCAAAGTTTCTTCTTTTTTATAGCGGCATAGCATTCCATTGTGTAAGACCAATTTTTTAACCCACTCATCTGCTACTGGGCACCTAGGCTGTTTCCAAATCAGCTATTGTAAATTGTGCTGCTATGAATATAGGGGTGCCTATATTATCCTATCTGATTGGTGTTTCTGGTTTCTTGGGATATAGTCCTAGAAGTGGGATTACTGAATCAAATGGGAGCTCCATTTTTTTTTTTTTTTTTTTGAGGAAACTCCATATTGTTCTCCACAGTGGCTGTACCAGTCTGCATTCCCACCAGCAGTGCATGAGGGTTCCTTTTTCTCCATATCCTCACCAGCACTTGTCGTTTGTTGATTTGTTGATGACAGCCATTCTGACATGTGTGAGATGGTACCGCATTGTGTCTTTGATTTGCAACTCTTGGATGATTAGTGACTTTAAGCATGTTTTTATGTCTCTTGGCCTTCCAGTGTGTTCTCTTTCAAAAAGTGTCTACTTAGGTCCTTTGCCCATTTTTTGATTGGATTGCTTATCTTTCTTTTGTTAAGTTGTATGAGTTCCCTGTAAATTTTGGAGATTAAACTCTGATCTGAAATAGCATTTGGCAAATATGTTCTCCCATGTAGTGGGCTTTCTTGTTGTTTTGCTGATGGTTTCTTTTGCCGTGCAGAGCTTTTTATTTTTTATTTTATTTTAATATATTTTTTATTGAGGAAGGGAGAGGGATAGAGAGCTAGAAACATCAATGAGAGAGAAACATTGACCAGCTGCCTCCTACACACTCCCAACCAGGGATGTGCCCGCAACCAATGTACATGCCCTTGACTGGAATCGAACCTGGGACCTTTCAGTCTGCAGGCTGACGCTCTATCCACTGAGCCAAACCGGTTTGGCCAGAAGCTTTTTATTTTGATGTAGTCCCATTTCTTTATTTTCTCCTTAGTTTCCATTGCGCTAGGAGCTGTATTGGTAAAGATATTGCTACGCCATATGTTGATATTTTGCTGCTTATGGAGTCTTTTAAGATTTTTATCGTTTCCCATCTTACATTTAAGTCCTTTAGTTTTTGTGTATGGTGTAAGTTGGTGATCTGGTTTCATATTTTTGCATATATCTGACCAAATTTCCCAGAACCATTTATTGAAGAGATGATCTTGACTCCATTGTATGCTCTTGCCTCCTTTGTCAAATATTAATTGAGCATAATGGCTTAGGCCTATTTCTGGGTTATCTGTTCTGTTCCATTGGTCTTTATGTCTGTTCTTGTGCCAGTGCAAGGCAGTTTTGAGAGCTGTGGCTTTGTAATATAGCTTGATAGGTGGTATTGTGATCCCTCCAGGTTTGAAAGAGAATTGCTATTGCCAAGTGCTTATCTCTGGGCAGCATCTTCACTTTGTTATAACAAAGTGAAATGGGACCCTCCCCAAATTACCCTTAATTCATTTTCTCCTTTGCATTTTATTTCTTAACTCCTCTTTATTTTCTTGTCATTTCAGGGGGTCTTGGAAAATGATGAGAATGTAGAAGAAGGAAACGAAGAAGAGGATTTAGAAGAGGATATTCCTAAGCGGAAGAACAGGACCCGAGGACGGGTAAGCCGCGGGATGCCAGAGGGATGTGAGCAATCTGGGAGGCGAGGCCCCTAACTTCAATGTCCCACATCCATGGTCTTCCCTGCAGAATTCCCAGAGGGCTCTGCTCCCAGGTGACAGCCTTCAGGAGTTAGAGCTGGCCAGAGGAGAAGAGGCAGAGGGTGTCTGAGGAAAGGGGGATGCTGAGGTTCTGGGGGAGGTTGGGGGTGGGAACAGAGGGAGGGTGGAGAATAAGGAAAATATGACAGCCGTCCCTGTTTCTTGGCCATAAAACAAGGCTGAGAGTTTCCTGCCCCCGGGGCTGCCCCAGAATGACAGGCCAAGGACACCTACTTTGGGGTGTGTTTCTTTAGGCAGAGAGCAGGCCCACAGCTGATGGTTCCCAAGCAGGTATGGCTTGGGCTTTGGAAGCTGGTGGAATGTGGCAAGAAAACCCCAGAAACCTGGGGAATTCTGTGGTGGAAGGAATCCTATCTAATGAAGAGGAAATATGCAAATTGACCATCCCACCACCACAAATATAGCAGTGCCCGTAGCCACAAAATGGCGGTGCCCAGTCTCCTCAGCCTCGCCGGAGTCCCCCAGTCCTTTTACCCCTGCCAGGGGGGTGGCAGGTGCATGGTGTGGCTGGACCCACCCTCAGCCCAAGCCACCCAGGGCTGGCTCAAGGCACAGGCAAGTCTCAAATGGCGGCTTTCCAGCCACCCAGGGCTGCCTGAGGCTCATGTAACCAGGGCTGGCAGAGGCTTGTGCTGCCAGCAGTGGCAGCAGCAGAGGTGTGATGGGGGTGTCGCCTTCCTCTGATCGCTAGGCCACCTCCTGCCCTTGAGGGCTCCCAGACTGTGAGAGGGGCAGGCCAGGCTGAGGGACATCCCCTTCCAGTGCATGAATTTTTATGCACTGGGCCTCTAGTTAAAATATAAGAATAGTTCTTGAGGCGGGAACCAAACCAGGATGGGTCTCAGTATTCAGGTTGGTCCTCCAGAGTTCTCATGTTTAAGACCCAAGGGGCTTTTTGTGGTCAACTTCATGGGCCTCCAAGGGCATCTGAGAATAACCAGGTGCCAAGGGACCTCTGGACGCAAATTGCAGCTCTTCATCTAGAGAATTAACTCTTCGTCCTGTCTGACTCTTTCAGGCTCTAGGCAGGACCTCATGTTTTTCACGGATAAGAGGCTGTCCTGGGTGCACTGTGGGTCTTGATCTAGAGCGAAGTATGTCATATCTCCCTGTGGTTCCCATGTCTTAGTATACAGCAGAACCACCAGCAAGCCTTTCAGAATGCTGGTCCCCTGGACCTAATCCCGGAAGTTCTGCTTTGGGAGGTGTGTGGTGAGGCCTGGAAAGCTATATCATAACGATAGGTCATGGGTACAAGTGCTTCAGCTCTGCCCACTCTGAGCTGAATTGCTGCAGCCTGTGGACAGAAGCCGGACTTTCTGAGTCTGGGGAGGGCAGCTCTTAGATGCTGCATATCTTATATGGCTGGCATCCCGCTTCAGCTATGATTCTCTTTTGACAGTCTTATTATATCTGTTCTTTTCTTTCACTTTTTTTTTTCTTGGTTTGCATGTTTTATTTTATTTAAAAAATATTCGAGGATATTTTTTCCCCATTGCTTTTTAGAGAGAAGGAAAGGGAGTGAGGGAGAGGGAGAGAGAAAGGGAGAAACATCAATGTGAGAGAGACATCTATTGGGCTGGGAAGTAAACTGGCAATCCAGGTATGTGCCCCTGACTGGGAATTGAACCCTTGACCCTTTAGTCTGTGGGCCAACACTGTAACCACTCAGCACACATCCAGGGCTAGTATGTTCTTTTTTTTTTTTTATGTGTGGAATATTTGAAAGCAATTCCTAGACATTTTGTCATTTAACCTGCATATACCTCAGTGTATATCTCTAACATATCACTATTATACCCAACAAAAAGAACAACTATTCTATTATCTACTATCAAGTCTCTGATTACTTTTCTCTGCTACATCCTCCCACACACATGTGTTTTTTTCTCCATGCCATTTATTTGTGGAAGAAGTTGGATGGTTGGTCTTGAGGAATTTCTCACATTCTAGAGTTGGCAGACTGATACTATTTAAAGTGTTTCTCTGTTCTCTTTATTTCCTGAAAACTGGTGGTTTGATTAGAGACTTGATTAGATTCAGGATATTTATGTGTATAAATTTTCTTTGGTGGGGCAAGAATCTTTCCCAGGTGTGATGTATGCATCTTACTGCATCACATCAGGAGGCACATGTTGTCTAGGTGCTCTGCTTCTGGTGGTGCTCAGATTGACAGGTGGATTTGGGTGTTGGCAGCCTGATCTCTTTCTCTAAGCTCCGCATTGAGTTTTTACCTAATTGTCTTAGCAGCCGCTGATGAACGTGCCTCGACCCATGAGTTCATTGAGGTTGCAAAATAATGAATTTCGGATTCTATCATTGAAGGAGGCTTTAGAATGTAGAATTTCTGGGCTTTTTGTGAACTTCAAGAGCTGTGTGTCAACTCCAAGCCTGCTTCCTTCCCTTCCCTCAGCCCAAACCAAACTTAAGCGGCGAGTCGATTGTGGAAGGAGAATGGTCTTCACACCTACTGCATTCCCAACCTAAGCATCAGTGATTGAACTCCCAGTCATTGAATATGAGTAGGGGGTCTTGGTAGGAGCATTAGCGCTAGCAGCAGCAGCAATTGTTACTTACTGCCCTTACTGTATACCAGGCACTGTGAAGGGCTAGTTACAGTACGAGCTGACACATGGAGAGTGATGACTGAGCACTTCATACTTCATCTACTGCACTGGCATTGTGGCTGTGCACACTTACAATGTCGCTGGTTCAAACTGAAATGTGCTGCACGTGTAAAATACACACCAGATTTCGAAGATATAGTACGAAAAGAATGCGGAACATCTTCATATTTTTACATTGATTACATAGTAGTGAAATGATAATATTTTGGTTATATTAGGTTAAGTAAAATGCATTACTAAAATTAATTGCACCTATTTATCTTTTTACTTTAAAAAAAAAAAAAGGAAGATGTGTCTTCTGGAAAACTTAAGATGACATCTGTGGCTTGCGTTGTATTTCCATTGGCTAGCACTGCTTCTTCCATTCCATAAGTTGGTATTATTATTTCCAGAGAGGTTAACTTGCTCAAGGTCTTCCAACCTAGTAAGGAAGAAGTCAGGATTTGAGCATTCTCTGTGGTTTTTCCACTGGGTCACGTGTGGCCCAGTCCCTAGCATGTGGCCAGTGACCACTTTTTTGAATGAATGACTGAATGATGGAAAAAGAAAGAACAGTCGTATTTCAGCTTGTGGAAGCTGAGAGAAGTTAGGCATCAATCATCTGGGGCTGGATGGGGCCTAGTCCAGCTCCGGGCCCACCTCATGATGGCCAAGGGGCAGTTGAATGGCTCTACATTGCACAGTGACCTTGTGGCCCTGTCACCCGTGGTGGGAGCCATGGGAGGACCCAGAGGAGTGTAGGCAGGCCTGTCCTGACTGGAATAAGTGTATGAAGCTGTGCAATTAAGTCATCCTTCACAGTGGTGTGTTCAAGCTGCTGTTCACTCCTGGCGAACAGTCACATCCATTTCTGTTGCCAGGACTGAAAGGCAGTTTAAGGCCATGCATCTCAGCATCAGTATCACCTGGGAGATTGTTAAAGATGCAGGACTCCACACTTCACCCTAATGGACTGGATGACAGTCTGTTCCTTTACTAAGACCCCCAGGTGCTTTGTGTGCTCATTGAGGAAGCCAGGTCTAAGGTAGTGTTTATAAGAACAGCCTCTGTCTTGTTTGAACCATGAGTTCAAATCCCAGCTCCACCACTGACTAGACTTTGGTTGAATTATGTAACCTCTGTGACCTTGACCAAGTTATATATGAACTCTGAGCTTCAGTTTCTTCATCATTAAAATACACAGCCAAATTTTAAGCATAGCTTAATAAAGGCCAGGTATTATTAGGAGGGTACAATGGAGATTCCCTGAAGGGTGAAAGAAATTTGGACCCAACAATTAATGATTGTGTTAGGGTGACTTTAGTCCAAGAAATCTAAGCTCTTTAAAATTTATAAAATTCTTGGGAATCATCCGTGTATTATCAAGAAGTAGATCAGTCAATCAGTAAGGATTTATTGATGCATTGTGGTGTAGTTCAGTGCTTCTCAAACTTTAATGTGCATACAAAGCACAGGGGATCTTACTAAGCTGCAAATTAGGATGCAGTTGGTCTTGGAGGTGGGGACTAGATCTGGCCTGTTCTATAAGCTCCGGGCTGATGTCAGTGCTGCTGGTCTGAGGACCACACTTTATTTTTAAAAAAATATATATTTTATTGATTTTTACAGAGAGGAAGAGAGATAGAGAGTTAGAAACATCGATGAGAGAGAATCATCAATCAGCTGCCTCCTGCAAACCTTCCACTGGGGATGTGCCCGCAACCAATGTACATGCCCTTGACTGGAATCGAACCCAGGACCCTTCAGTCCGCAGGCTGATGCTCTATCCACTGAGCCAAACCGGTTTCGGCTGAGGACCACACTTTAAATAGCAGTGAGATAGAGCAGTGGCTCTCAATTTTTCTTTTTTTTTATTTGGGGTGGGGGGGTCCTCAGAAGCTCTTTACTTAAAAATGATGGAGAGACTCCCCAAAAGCTATTGTTATGGTAGGTTATAACTAATGCTACTTATCGAAAGAGAAAAAGTGTTAAATCTAGGTATTCACAAGTGATGACCTCCTCATGTCCTATGGCCTCTAAAACTCCAGTGTGCACTTGTGAGGGAATGAGAGTGAAAAATTTCAGACGCTTAGTACTATCACAAAATATTTTTGACATTGAAGACCTCCTGAAAGGGTCTCAGGGTCCCCCAGGATTTCTTGAGATACTATTTGAAAACAGCTGGTACAGGGGAACTAGCTCTCTGAGGCTGTCCCAGTCGAGGGCCTTTTACTTGTAGGAAATTTAACAGCTTAAGCACAAAGTTGCTGGGACATTGCTCCAACTTTGAGCAATGTTTGAAGATTAAAACCTCAGAAAGGGCAAGAGAGTGGCAGGGATTCAGGATTGGGAAAGAGGAAAGCATCCTGGAACCTTCTGGTCTCTACTTCTTCATTCTTCTCTCGCCTTTTCTGTTTCTTTGTGCACATGACTCCCATGGCTTCTGAACTGTCAGCTAGCCTGTACTAACCAACTGTTTTCCAATTCCAAGTTCTTTGGAACTAGAGTCTGATTTGTGCAGTTTAGCTCAAGGTGTCCATTCCTGAGCCAGCCAGTCAGCTATGGCCAGGCAGCGCCGCGCTATGTGGTGCAGTCATGGCCTACCCATGTGTGAATGAGACATGGAGTGGAGTCGGTGGGCACTTCTCAGAGGGGGAAGAACTGGATTTTTTTGGGTAATCAGCTTTGAAATTTTCTGTAACAGTCTGGAAACCTTGGTCCTGTTTCTCCTACTCGTTCAATGACTGGACAAGTTGTGAACCCTCCCTGGACCAGTTTTATCAAGTGCCAAATGGGAATAATAGTATTTGCTCTAATTCATAGGTTATTGTAGGAATTAAATGAGCTAATATATGGGAAAGAGCTTCAGATGCCATAGTGCTAAGTGTTAGGGATGCATAATAATGTATGAAATGATCTTTGCTCTCAAGGATGTTGGAATTAAATTGAGGAGAAAATACAAACAGCCATGATACAATTCGAAAGCACAGGCTTTTGACTGTGCACTAACCAAATGCAGTGAGAGTTCAGAGGAAAGAGAGAGATCAACTTGGGCAGGGAGGGGAACTAATTTGTTGAGCACTTCCTGCAGACGTAGCACTATCCTCTGTGGTTTCTCACACCCTTAGTTCTTTTTCAACAACCCTGCGGTAGAGATGTTGCTCTGCCCATTTTACAGTTTAGAAAGGGAAAGCTTAGAGAAGTAACTTGTCCAAAGACACATGGCTGATATTTAAACCTGTGTCTGTGTCATTAAAGCTGATGTTGTTTTTACTCATCAAAGTGGCAAGAAGAGGATTCTTGGAGGAGTGGAATGTTAGCAGGGCTAACTTAGGGATCAGATGGGGATGGACAGAGAGGCTGGTCCAAGACAGGGATCATTAAAAATAAAGACGTGAGCTTGAGGTGAACCTAGGGGCATTGGCATCAGGTCACCATTGGATGTCAGTGGGTTTTAGATGGCAATGAATGAATGATCATGGGTTTCTGTCCTCCACTCCTTTAAAAAAAATGTTTTTATTGATTTCAGAGAGATGAAAGGAGAGGGAAAGAGGGACAGAAACATCAATGATGAGAGAGAATCACTGATCAGCTGCTTCCTTCATGTCCCCTACTGGCTATTGAGTTTCAAAGCCAGGCACGTACCCTGGTTCATGGGTCGATGCTCAACCACTGAGCAATACCGGCCAGGCCCTTCATACCTTTTGTCTGATGGGTCTAGGAGTCACACAGAGTGGACTGGGTAGGGTGATGCAGAGGTAGAACACCAGCATGTGGGTCCTTTGAGCAGTGCAGAGGTCAGTTGATGAGCTCCTGGATTAAAATGTGGACTGGAAGGGAAATGCAAAGCCCAAGATGACCCTTGAAGGAAGGAACAATAGCACTTGGATATAGAGGATAAAAGAGAAGACCGAAGATGATTGACACACGGATCCACCCGCGGACTGATTCATTTCTTTAGCAAATGTTTATTAAGTGCTTCTTGAATGGCTGGCCCCCTGCCAGGTCCTAACGACAGTTAGTTGTGGCCAAAAGAGACATGTGCTCCACCCTCAAAAGGGGGTGACAAGAAAATCATGTACACCAACACACGTGCGATGTGATGTCAGACAGTGTTAAGTGTGGGATAAAACAGGAAGCAAGGTCTGGGAAAGAGAACAATGAAGAGGGTTCGAGTGGACATATGTTGATCAGGGAGCCCGGTTGGTGTGGTTCAGTGGTTGAACATTGACCTATGAACCAGGGGGTCATGATTCAGTTATGGGTCAGGGCACATGCCTGGGTTGTGGGCTCAATCCCCAATGTGGGGAGTGCAGGAGGCAGCCAATCCATGATTCTCTCTTTATTGATGTTTCTATTTCTCTCTCAAATCAATACAAATATATTTTTAAAAAAGTTGATCAGGGAGGGCTTCTTTGAGGAGGTAGCATTTGAATAACATGAGTAAGATTCTGAGC
Organism: Pipistrellus kuhlii; assembly: GCF_014108245.1. NCBI lineage: Eukaryota > Metazoa > Chordata > Mammalia > Chiroptera > Vespertilionidae > Pipistrellus > Pipistrellus kuhlii. Next base: position 13,440,435 of record NW_023425404.1, read on the forward strand.
TTGAGATATTCTGGGAGCCTAGAGAGCTACTGCCAGGAAGAATCCCTGGCATGTGCCCTCAGTGTTCCATAGCTATGACCCTCCCCCTCCCCCCTTTGCAGTTGAGTAAACTGAGGTGCAGGGAGAGTGCGGGAGCCTGCCATCACCTGGCTGGTCAGCCTTGCAGAGTGAAACGGAACCCTGGCTCTCAGCTGGGCCCTCCCCTCTCCCCTCTGAGCCTCCGGTTCCACAAAGCTCCTCCTGTCCCTGCCGGTATTTTTAGTCTCTTAAGAGCCCCTTTCCTGGGACTGCCGCTGCCTCGTCATTCTGCCTGACTTGCTTTCACTTGCTCCCGGGCGACTGTGACAGGGCTGCGGGCTGCACACGTCAAGCTGTCCCTGGCTTCACCGAGGGGGTGGGGGTGTGCGTGGGGGGGGCAAGGGCAGCTCAGGGTCACCACCCTCCATGTCATGGCGGGCAGGGAAGCCTGTCAGTGCCTCAGGGTGACTGCAGTGCGCCTCACAGCCCCCTCTTTGGGTCAGCTCCGAGTAATGAGGGCGAGGGGAGGGGGCTGCTGGCTGTCATGTGCAGAGGGTGAGGGGCTGGGAGGCAAAGGGAGGGGAAGAGCAGTGGGAGGGAGGGAGAGGGGGGTGGGGTTTTGTAATTCATGGTGGAGAGACAAGCTGAGGAGGTGGTAGCTTGTCAGGTGGTGTTGAGTGTGAAGTGTGTGTGGGGGTTAGGTGGGTGAGAGATGGAGGGGGGGGGGGAGAGAGAGAGAGAGAGACAGAGAGAGAGAGAGAGAGAGAGAGAGAGAGAGAGGGCATGCATACACAAGCAACCACCTCAGGCTTTTGACCCTGCAGTTCCCAGGGCTACTTTTCCAGGCCAGGCCCCTGGGACTTCCCCATCGTCCCTGCATTCCAGGTGGCTACCATTTTGCTTCTCATCTGCTGTGCCTTTCTCTCTGCCCCCAAAGACCCAGCAGACCCTTACCTGGGTTGGGAGTTTCCTGCTACTCATTACCAGAAAATGACCCGAAGAGGCTAAGGTGCTACACACGTGACCAACGTGGGACTTCCAGGGTTTTAAAAATAAACCTTGCTGCATTCTTGCAGTTCCTGTCCTGGGCCGCAGAGCTGCCTGCTCCTCTCTAGCTGGACTCTTCTAGCCTCGAGGCAGAGCTCAGCCCATCCCCTGCCCAGGCTGTGCCGACCCTTTCTGGAAGTGCACACGGTGCTGGTGTCAGCGGTCCAGCCTCAGGGTCTAAGGGTTCTGTCGCTGGCTGTAGGCTCACGGCAGACCACAGGAGGCCTCAGCTGAAGCCTGCCTCTGGAGTTGGCTGAGCTGGGGGAGGGGAGCTCCCTGGCCTCATGCCCTGTGCCCTGGTGCCAGGCCTGGCTGGCTCATGAGAAACTTCAGTGGGGGAGTGTGAACCAAGGGGCTTGGCCTGATAACGGTAATGATGCTTCTTGCTCCAACACGCCCATCCTCTGGTCAGCTGACGGGAGCCAGTTGGCATCTCCATTTGGTAGCCACAAAGCTGCAAGACTAAGGAGCTGGAGGAAGAGGTCCCACCAGCAGCAGGAGAGTATGGGCATTTGGTCAGCAGATGCTTTGCAGCGAGACTGTCCTGAGTTAATTTCCTGGCTCTGCACTTAGTAGCTGAGTGGCCTTACCCAAGCTACTTACCCTTTCCGGTTGCCTTGGTTTTCTGATCTGTTAAGTGGGGCCCGTAGTAGTGTCTCCCTCTGGGATCTGTGAGTAGTTGAGCGCTTTGGGGTAAGTTACCTCATTTCCCTGGGCCTTAGTTTCCCGGCATGTAAAATGGGGTTGGGACGGGCACAAATGTGATGGAAGTGGAACAAGGAGGTGCAGGCGAGGCGCTCGGGGCCTCACAGAGCACGTGCTCAGGACCTGAGGTGACGAACAGAATAACAAGCAACGTGAAACCCCAATGTCTCCCCAGGCTCGTGGCTCTGCAGGTGGCAGGAGGAGGCATGACCCCGCCTCTCAGGAAGACCACGACAAACCTTACGTCTGTGACAGTAAGTACAAGCCACGTCGCCTTCCTTCTCATGCCCCTGCCCTCACTCCTGTCCTCACCGTTCCTGTGCTTCCCTGCCTGTCAGCCCCCAGCCCCCAGCCCCAGGCGTGCTGGCTCCTCCTCTGGGACTCCCACCCCAGCTCCCGTGCCTGCACCTCCCCTCAGACATCACCTCCTCTCTGCCCTCGTGTTTCTGCATGAGGAGGGCAAGTGGGAGGCCTTGGGTGCTTGCAGTCCCCTTCTTTTAGCTTTTCTCTGTTCCTGTGTCTTTCACTGTCTCCTTAAGATCCCCTATTGCTTTCTCTGCTTCCGAGAATTACAAACAACAGCATAACTCAGAATCCTCCAACAGAAGTACTTGGTTCCTGTGGCTTTTCATTTGTTTCCCTTTAATTCCTTTTTTCTTTTCCTCCTGTCCTACACAGGGCAAGTTACGACTTCTTTACTTAGTTAATAAATGGGCCTCGATCCATCTCCAGCCTTTCTTGCCCGATTCAGAAACATCTTTTGGACAAGAGACGGCCTGGCTCCTGGGTTTGGGGTCTGCAGGCAGAGCTGGGGAGGACCGGGGGAGAGAGTGCCGGGAGCAGTGATAGTGGGTGGACCAGGGACTGGTGTCAGCGGATAGGCTTTGCTGTCAGCTGGAGAGCTTTTGTCTTTCTCACCTGCCAGAGCATTGGGTGGTGGGTTAAAAGTTTCTGCCCTAGTTATCTTCTCACTGTATCAAGCACCATCTGCTCATTCCATGGCAAGGGCAGCCCTCAAAACCGCATTCCCTGGTCCCTCTTCCCTTCCCATCTTCTCCTCTCTCTGAGGATGCTGAGCTCTGCCTTCCGGTGTCCCATCCTGGTGCAATGGTCCCTTCCGGTGTCCCATCCTGGTGCAATGGTCCCTTCCGGTGTCCCGTCCTGGTGCAGCGGTCCCTTCCGGTGTCGCATCCATCTCGTCAGTGTTTGCAGTCTCTGTGAGAGCAGGGGGAGAACTTGGGAAGATGGGGCTTAGGGGGTACTTTGGAGGTGGTGCCATTTTCCTCCTTTTTCACTGGAGTCTTGATTTAAAAAATTTGTTCTGTGGCCAGTGAGGTGACAGCTGGTTGGAGAACATTTTGTTAGAAGACCTCAAACTCCATGACCTTTACTTGGTTTATTATTTTTTTTAAATTGATCTGATTTTTGAAAGTATTACAGATGCCCCCACTCCACCCAGGTCCGCCCCATCCCACTCCACCCCCAGGCCTGCACTATGGTCTGTGTCCACGGGTTACACATATATGTATGTAAGTTCTTTGGTTAACCAACTTGGCTTCTTAACACACTGTGCAGATGACATTTGTGACACAACTGCAGGTGACATCTCTTTCCCAAAGCAACTCCATTTTAGAATGAGGGGAGAGCAGGGCCTGGGCCGGATCCTTCTTGCCGTACCAGGAGGTGCCTGCATTGGCCTGGGTCTTGCTTCCTAAATGGGGTTCATCAAAGTCCAAGCTGGCCCTGGAGAGGACCTCAGGCCCCCACTAAATGGGCTTCCCGACTGTGTCAGCAAGTTGCCAACACGAGTGCCAGCAGCTGCTTTGGAACTGGGGCTTTGCCTTGTGGTTCCTCCTTTGAAAACTTTTATTTTTATTATGTGATTTTTGTGCCACCACAGACAGTGGAATGACTTTTTGCTCTATCGCTACACCTTTCATCGGGTTCTCAGCCAATGATAGGCCCCTGTAGTCCCAGAGGTGTCCTTCACCACCTCTCAGCCCCTCTCCTCCCTCCTTTGTCATCTGCCTCCACAAAGCGCCCTTTGTGGTGTCCCTCTCTTGCCTGCCCCCCTCTTTCTGCACAAAGTGCTTGCATCACACCCTCTCCCCCATCTCCGGTGGCTTTGTTCAGGGCTCCTGATGCCATTTGCTTTTCCTGTTCCCCTCCCCGCAGGGTCTTTTCCTCCTCCTGTTTACGCTGTGGGACTCGGAGGCCTGATGACCGGCCTGATGTGGGCTTTCTGGAAGTCTCCCTGCTGGACTCCTTGGCTCTGCCCGCACAGGCACTGCCTCCCTTTCCTCTCTCGAGGGAGTAAGGTCCACCCTGGATTGCCCTTCTCTCTCTGGCTCTCTTAGGAAATTGTGTGGCAGCTCCGTGATTAATAGACTTTATTTTTATCTGGTGCCCTTCAGACATGTGATCCTTTGGGATAGAAGTGACCTTTGGAGAGGTCATGAGGCCCACTCTGCACCCCAGTACTCAGCAAGGAATGCTTTTAATAATCTCTAATGCATCCTAAGTAGAGAGGTGTCTGGTCGCCTCCTTGAATGTCCCCGGGGATGGTGTTACCATAAGCTGACCTTTCTTCCATGCTTCTAATCGTGCTCAGGGTGATTGTTTCTCGCTAACAGGAACGGAAATGTTTCTCTTCCATAGGCTCCCTTTCTTTTGTGCATCTTTCCCCATCAAACAGGTACATTGAGATTCTGTCTGTTCTGGAGGTGCTTGTACCCTCCCCCTGTAGCCTCAGTTTACCTGGGGTACATCCCCTAACCTCGGCGACGGCCTGCTCTGAATTCCCTTCCAGCACTCCCAGGGGAAGTAGCACCGAGGCTGTTTGGCTGAAAGAGTAACAGACACGCTTCCTTGTTTATCTTACACATCACTTCCTAACGCCACCCACATCTGCAGAGTGTGGAAGTGTCCGACCGCCCCATTGCACTGTGTGCCGTGACTTCCACACGGTCAGAGGTAGCTAATGCCTCTCTCTGTGCTCTTTTCGACTGATGCCTTTGATTATTTCTTTGTCCATGAATCACTCTGCATTGGGCCCTATTGAGTCTCGATAAAGACATAGAATAATATGTGACTTCAATATATAGGATTCAGTAAAGGCAATTGTAAAGACATTGCCCAATAGTAAAATTTTATTCTCCACAGATTCCTGATCGCTACCATTTTTGTATCACCTGTGGTTTGATTTGCATAATCCTCACTCCATTTTACAAGTTATTGTAATTTTGAAAATATTAGGCCACCTTGGACCTCACCACCTCCTTCCGGGTTTATGGGGAGTAGCAGTCATTTCAGATGTGATTGCATTTAACCCTTCCTGGGTTATATGTCTAAATATAGTTGCCCTGCTATGTTCTTGGCCCAAGCTTCCCTTTCAAGATGAGTGGCTGAAATATTAGCTTAGCCGTTAACTTCAGGTGATAGATAGTTTGCCTATTGCCTTTCACTCAGCCATTGGATTTATTTCATCTCAGGGAAACATTAAATCATCTGAACATAATTTATTTTTTACCCAACCCATGGCGCGTGTGTAGATGGATACTTCATTTCCCAGTCTCTATTAATTATCCTGAGCATTTACCAAGCTTAGAGATTAAAGTTCCGCTTCTTCCCTTTCAGTCTCGTGCTGAAGAAGAAGTGTTTCTCACCCACAAACAAAGCCACCGAATGGAACTTTGTGGGAAAGGTGGTCATGTTTGTCCAAGTGTGTGGCTTTGGACTGTGGGCCCAGAGATAACCTAGGTGTTTATTATAATGCAGATTCCCCGGCCTCACGCCAGACCATTTGCCTCAGAACCCCTGGGAGCAGGCTCAGGAGGACCCTGCATCTTTGAGGGGGAACTAGGAATACTCACTTTTCAGAATGACTGGTCTATTTTATCCGAATTTGAAGGTTTCTGGCCGACCGCTCAGCCCTTTTTTATTCCCTGCTTTTTGCATCTGGAAGTTCTGTTGTCTCCAGGAATTCTCCAGGCAGAGTGCCACTGGCTTGCATCACTGTTTTAGTTGGTCTCTTTAGGATCTTTCCAATCCGTTCAGCGCTGCTGTAAAACTCAGCAGTCCCATATCAAACTCAGCAATCCAGCACTTGACATTAATTAACGTAATAGCTTTAAATCCTCCTAGTATCGTTAGCCCCCTTTTATATGCGGTACGATAACTGGAGATAGACATATGAAAGGAATCCTCGGGTTTGGGCTGCTGGGATGTTTTAAAAATCGTTTCGAGAGTTTGCCTCTTCTCTTTCTGACTGGGCCTGACCTTGCGTTCTCTGTTAGCATCATCGGGGCAGGCTCCTGATGAGAGGCTTGAGTTTCCATTTTCTTTGTTCAAGGGGCATCAGAAGAAAGAAGGTGGCAGTAATGGGGTGAGATTCAGGGAGAGGAAGGACATTTTGTGTCTAAGCCTTAGCCATTTGGAGAGTAACAAAACAGGCAATTTCCCTTTTGCTGGCACAGTGGAAATGATTTGTGAAGTTCCCCCTCCCCCCAAATTAATGTTAATATGGAACATTTAACATTTACATGTTTAATTTAAAGAATATTTAAATGAGACCTACTCTTTTAACAAATTCTTAGTATACAGTATGCATTGTTGCCTACAGGTGCAGTGTTGTGTAGCAGATCTCTCTCTTTTTAAAAATATTTTATTGATTTTTTTTTTACAGAGAGGAAGGGAGAGAGAGAGAGAGAGTTAGGAACATTGATGAGAGAGAAACATCAATCAGCTACCTCCTGAACATCCCCTACTGGGGATGTGCCCGCAACCAAGGTACATGCCCTTGACTGGAATCGAATGCTCTATCCACTGAGCCAAACTGGTTTCAGCTAGAGTTTATTTCTCTTGCTGGATGCAAACTTAGGCCTGTTCCACTCTTTATTGCTATGAATTTGACTTTTTAAGATACTTCATCATTGTGGAGTCAGGCAGTATTTTTTTTTTTTTTCTTTCTGTGATTGGGTAGTGTGCTTAGTGTAATGTCCTCAAGGGTCATCCATGTTGTCACATATTGAAGAATTTCCCCTTTTCAAAGGACAAATAGAATTCCATTGTATGTACCTCCCTCATTTTCTTCCTTTTTATTCACCCGTTGGACACCTAGGTTGTTTCCACACTTGGCTCTTGTGCGTACAGCTGCAGTGAACGTAGGGGTGCTAATATCTCTTTGAGACCCTGATTTCGGTTCTTTTGAATAAATACCCAGGAATGGGATTGCTGGATCTAATTGTAGTTCTATTTTTAATTTTTTCAGGAGCCTCCGTACTGCTTCCCACAGCATCCTCACGGTTTTGCATTCTCACTGACAGTGTGCAAGTTTTCCAGTTTCTCCACATCCTCTCCAGCACTTAGTCTTTTGTTCCCAGTTTTTCCCTTGATCATGGTGATGACTCCTGCTAACGGGTGCTTACCCTGTGCAGAGCACGGGGCTAAGCATTGCACATACATTGTTTCTGTAAATCCTCACACGAACATTGAAAAGTAGGAACAGGTGACCTCACTTTTTCCGTGAAAGAAAAGCTGAGGCTCAGAGAGGTTTAGGGATTTGTCCAAGGCCACACAGCTAGTTGATGCTGAAGCTGGGATAGGGTCCTGGTTTCTCCAGGTCGGGAGCTGGCATCCCTTACGAGCTGGCCACCACAAAACTGCGGGTGAAATGTGTCCTACTGCCTGGAGTTTGGTTCTCCCCGTGAGGTGAGGCCTGGATCACGGTTGACGGTGGCTTCTTGGTGTCAGATTGGCAAGCTGGGGTCGGGTAGTAATGACAATTGCAGTGGAATGGAATGGATTATAGAATTCTGAGCCTTTTAAATTCTTCCTTCACCCTCCCACCCCCCCAAACCGAGGCATCAGGTAGATGAATGACAATAGGCTGGGAGCGTGACTTCTCTCTGAGTCACGGCCTGGGTCTGTCCACTCGGCCTCCACATCAGTTGAGAACCTGCTTCTCCTCCATCCGTACCCCACAGACATGCATTGCTGATTGGGTATGGTCTGTGACTGAAACCGGGACCTCAGTCTGCAGTATTACCTCCCTTCTAGAAACCCAGTGCAGTGACCATGTCCAGTTGGGGACAGCGGCAGAATAAGGTCTGGGGTCCCTACTTGCTCTACTTGGCTTGCTGGAGGGAGGAAGGTTATGGGGCAAAAAGCCAAGAAATCAGGATCTGGCTCTGGTTCCACCCTCAATGGCCGGGGCACCACTTTCCTCACTTGTCAGTGAGGCAGCTTCCTTTCCTGAGTCTTTGACCTTCCTGATCCACACTCCTTCCCTCCAGGGTACGCTCCTTTCTTCCCAGGCAGCGGCTTAACAATGAGGCTCCTGGGATCTCTGCCTGCGCAGGCGCGGAGGACCTGCAGGATGGGAGGGCTGTGCACGGGGCAGGCATGGCTCGCACCTAAGGCAGTCCCAGAAAAATCTGCTTGACTGCAACCTCAAAATTCCCCTCGGCTTCCCCATACCTGAGCACACAGGGAGAATCAGATGACTATTGCAGTCTTATTAAAAAAATTTTTTTGAGGGCATTAGGCTCCACATTCTCTAAGACTCATGCGCTTTCCGCTTCAAGCTGCAGTGGAAAAGCCAATAACTGCGGCCTTCAGGCTGGCTGCCCTTGTCACTGAAGGGAAGCCGGGCTCATCACTCAGTTGTCACAGCTATTATCTTGCAGGTCCTTGCGTGGGGGACGGGGGGTGGTGGGAAAGGCTCTGCGCCCCAGAAATTTGATTTGTGGAGCGTGGCCTGTGGCATGGGATTGATCCCTGGAGACTGAGTGCATTTGTTGTAGTGAAGCTGGGTCTGTTTAAATATTTAAATGCCAGCATGTCATGGACACAGGTAGGAGTGTCCCAGCAGGGCTGGCCAGCGGCAGGGCTGGGGAGAGGCTGCAGTTGCTCTTTGATGTCCTCATTTCCCTTTTTCCTTTGCTCCCACTGCCTGCCTTCCCCCTCCCGCTGGCCCCATCCTCCGGCATTTTCAGCAATCTTGCCCATTGGCCACCAAACCGATGCTTGCCTCTTCTGGGCTGCAACCCACACCCTCTTGAATTATTGTCCCATCCAGTTAGAACCTTGTTCTCAGCCAGCTGTTACTTGATGGGAACTTTGTGGCAAATGATTCCTATTAAGATGTGGATGACCAAGAAGAGGGTAGATATTAACATTTGTAGAGGTTCTTTTTAGAGTCCAGGGGAGGGAGTGGTCAGGGGTTGCTGGCTGGTGTGTCTGTGGGCTTCTCCAGGATGCCAGGCAGGTCCTTGGGGAGTGACAACATTTTGTCATATGAGTTTGTGGAAACTGGAAGGAAACCCAGAAATGTCTAACTAGTATTAATAGAAGTTTGTTTCCCTGAAGAAAATGAAGCACTTACACCATTGTTGTAGGCGGTTGCGGCCTGCCTCAGGGAAGGGTCAGTGAGACACACTAGAGAGCTTGGGAATCACAAATAAAGCCAGCTCTGTACTGAGGCAGCATTTATGCCAGGCACACGCCCAAAGAGCCTGAGAGAGAGGGCATGCTGGCCAGTCCCAAATATTTTGGGGCTGCCACACCTTAGGGCAGTGGTCGGCAAACTCATTAGTCAACAGAGTCAAATATCAACAGTACAACGATCAAAATTTCTTTTTGAGAGCCAACTTTTTTAAACTTAAACTTCTTCTACTGCCACTTCTTTTTAAAAAAATATGTTTTATTGATTTTTTTACAGAGAGAAAGGGAGAAGGATAGAGAGTTAGAAACATCGATCAGCTGCCTCCTGCACACTCCCTACTGGGTATATGCCCTTGACCGGAATCAAACCTGGGACCCTTGAGTCCGCAGGCCCACGCTCTTATCCACTGAGCCAAACAGGTTTCTGCTAACGCCACTTCTTCAAAATAGACCTGCCCAGGCCATGGTATTTTGTGGAAGAGCCACACTCAAGGGGAAGGGGCCAAAGAGCCGCATGTGGCTCGCGAGCCATGGTTTGCCGACCACTGCCTTAGGGCAACTGGTCTGACTTTTTATCTTCCTCCATTTACCTTCCCCCAAATATTGACAATTTCGTTTATTGACATTGTTTTTAATTGTAGGATTAAAAGAGAATTTATACTCTACCCTTTGAGCTAACTAAAGGCATGCTAATGTAGAACTCACTAGGATAGGAATCCAAGATACTGTCCCTACAAGGGGTGGTGGTCAGAAGATGGTTCTCCAGTCAGAAGCCCAGGGTTTGAATCTTTGCTATGTCACTTCCATGACCTTGCGCAAATCCCAAAACCTCTCTGAACCTCAGTTTCTTTTTCTGTCAAGTGCGGAAAATAAGATTAACCTTAGAAGGTTTTCAGCAGGGTTAAGGAGATTGCGTGTAAAAACAGCTCACTTCCTGGTTCACATGCTCAATAAGAACTTATTTTCTTTATACTAAGTTAAGAAAGGGTACTTATTTTGTCCCCAAGTTGTGCTCCTGGTTCTGTTCAATGCATTGGCTGCTGAAATTGTCGGGAACAGGGAAGCAATCTGATAAATTTAAATGATTAAAAATAGCTTTACTGAGCCTGGCCGGTGTGGTTTGGTGGTTGAGTGTTGACTTATGAACCAAGAGGTCATAGTTTGATTCCTGGTCAGGGCACCCTCAGAACGGGTTGTGCAGGAGGTAGCTGACCAACGATTCATCATTATTTTCTATCTCTCTCTCCCTCTCCTTTCCTCTCTGAAGTCAATAAAAATATATTTAAAAAAATAGCTTTAATGGCCCTAGCCTATTTTGCTAAGTGGTTAGAATCTCAGCTTCGATTCCTGGTCAAGGGCAAGTGCTAAGTTCATGTGGCATGGGGTCAGGTTCATGTGGGAGGCAGCCAATTGGTGTGTCTCTCTCACATCAATATTTCTCTCTCTCTCCCTCTCTCTCTCTCTCCTCCTCCTCCCTTTCTCCTCTCTCCCCTTCTTTCCTCCCTTCTACTCTTTCTAGAAACCAATGGAAAAATATCCTCGGGTGAGGATTAAAAAAAAAAAAAAAAAGAAGCTTTATTGAACATGTGTTGTGTGCTAGGCACTCTGGTAAGCACCTTATGAGAATGGACTCACCCAATTCTTACAACATTTAGATGAGGCATGAACTATTATGGCCCCCATTTTACAGACAAGGAAACTGAGATTGGGAAAATTAAGTCACATGGCCTATTAGCTGGCCCAGGAAAGTTGACCCAAGAGTTCTCCAGAAGTCTGTTACTGCTTCCCAGCAAGGCAGGAAAAAGCCCCACTAACACATCTAATGCTTTGGTTTTGGGAGTTTCCGCCTTTCTCTGCCTGGGATCCAGCATCAGGTTATATAGTATTTTGAAATGAAAGGTTTGTTGCTTATTTATGTTTTTCCAGATTTTTGTTTGTTGTTGTTTTTTAAAGCCAGAGTCACATTCACATATAGTAAATTCCTAAAATAAGCAGAATGCCCTCCTTTGATGGAGACACAGGACTTCCGGATCCTGCAGAACCAGGGTCAGAGGACGGTGGCTTTGAAAAATTGGGGTGTTGCCGAGACCGGTTTGGCTCAGTGGATAGAGCGTCTGCCTGCAGACTGAAAGGTCCCGGGTTCGATTCCGGTCAAGGGCACATCCCCAGTGGGGGGTGTGCAAGAGGCAGCTGGTCAATATATCTCTCTCATCGACGTTTCTAACTCTCTATCCCTCTCAATTCTTCTCTGGGTAAAATCAATAAAATATATTTAAAGAAAAAGAAAAAGAAAAATTGGGGTGTTACACCCCACCCCTGCTCTAGCCAATGCATTCCTATCTAGAAGAATTCAGTTTAAAATAGGCATCGGGTGGCTCTGAAGAAGAACTAGACAAGCCGCAGGAAGGCAGCTGTGGACCTGGGCGAGGGGTGTAGGCAGCCCCTGAATGGCTGCTGTGGCTGGGAGCTGTTTTTCTGTCACAGTTGGGGGAATAATTGCTTTGGGAGGCACTCAGGCCTCAGGGGACCCAGAGAAACAAAGCTGTGAGGTGTGAGAATGGAAGACGTAGCGATCATCTGATCCGACTGCCATGTTTTACCGATGTGGCAACCAAGAAAGTATGGGATTTGTCCACCCGCGTTGGTGTCAGAGCCAGGGCCAGACTCCAGGTCTGCAGAGGGCCACCCAGGCTGCTGCCTCTGGGCTTGCAAGGGTGGGGGAAGGTGCTCCCCTGGACTTGCCCAGGAGGAGCTTCTTGGTGCCTAAATGTTGTAGGAACCGGACCAATCTCCTGTACTGGTGGAGCCCTCATTGGCTCTTGAGAAAAGCCATGACATTTAAAAGTCATAGGCATTGCCCAGCTGGTGTGGCTCAGTGGTTGAGCATCGGCCCATGCACCAAGAGGCCCCAGTTCGATTCCTGGTCAGGGCACATGCCCGGCTTGTGGGCAGGTGTGCAGGAGGCCAATTGATGTTTCTATCTCTTCCCTCTCCCTTCCTTTCTCTCTAGAAGAAATAAAAACGTAGTCAATAAAAAAATCTTTACAAAAAGTAAAAAGTCATAGGGATTGACAGTACCCTGAGCACCCAAGGATTTTGTCCCCAGCTGAGCCATGGCAGGGCTTTATCACTTGGGGCTCCTCCCCACTTGGGGGGTTGGTGGTAGGCAATCCCCCAGCCCCTAAATGGTTGAGCAGAGAGGATTGTCTCGCAGGCTTGGGGAGATGCAGATGTCTCTGAACCAGTCTGGTAGGGTGCGATTATCCTGTCAAAATGGCCTCTCGTTTTATCTGTGTCAGCCCCAGAAGGATATAGGGTTCCACCCAGAGAGGCTGAAAGGAAGAGCATTTGATGGGGGGGGGGGATGATTGTGGAGGGATGGGCAAGATGCAGGACCTGACAAGGGAGGCGGTGTGCCTTCCCCATCCTGAGTCCCGAGGAACGTAAGGACAAATGGCTCCCAGGGAGCGAGAGCCGGGGAGGGCTGCAGTCCTTGTACCCGCACAATGGCCAGGCAGGGTCGGCAGGGCACACATCCCCAGCTGCCCTCATCTCACCCGCCATTCTCCTGCTGGTGCCTCCTGCTGGCCAAACTCCATCAGAAGCAGAGGGCAAGAGCTGTGTGTACAGATCAACTCCAGGCACAGAGCTTGGCAGATAGAGAACGACTAAGCACATCTTTAGTCACGTGCTTCAAAAGCAGCACAGACTTGAGTTCAATGCTGGCCCTGCTATTTATCGAGTTGCTTCCATTCCCTCAGCGTCCATGACCTCATCTGTAAAAGGGGGTGCTGATCCTCACCTTGTGACCTGTCGTGAGATTCAGTGTCAGAATGTGCACCTGCTTGCATGTGCGGTGCTTTGGAGGCACCGGCTGTAACAGGCATGGCCGGTGGGCTTCACGGAAGCGCTGCGGCGAGAGGGAAGTGACCTCCTCGGGGCTGTATCTGAGTGCCACAGGGTAGAGCTGGAAATGAGATGCGGCCCCGTGGCTCCCGAGGCCCAGGCTTTGTCTCTCGGACGCTCATCCCGTAATTGCTTTCAGTCGCTGCTTTCAGTCTCTCGGAAACCACTGGCTCAGATACCCACTGCGTGCTCCAAGTTGGGCTGATGAAAATGTGCCAGAGTCATTAAGTTATCAGTGGGGAAGGCGGCCGCTTCTCCTCCGCAGGAAGGATTCTGCTGTCTGCTGCAGCAGGCTTTGTTCACACAAACTGCCCCTGGTTCTCCCTCCTCCTCTTCCCTCCCTCCCTCTTCCCTTCCTCCTCTCCTCCCCAAGACAGGGAGTGAGTGGGGTCGGGTTGGAGCGGGTGGCATGCTGTAAATATTCCGGGGCAACACTGAAGGTATTCATAACTCCAGGCGGGAGGTCCTGCCTGGAGAATCCAGCTCCGCATGGGGAGGTGGGCAAGCACTATTTCTGCAGCCTGACAGATGGATCCGCTCCGGGGGAAGGAGAGAGGGGAAGGCGAGCTGGACCTTCCTCGCTGTCACAGCCATGCCTCTCCATGTGCCTCATGCCAGGAGCACGCAGCCCGGGAGCGTGCTTGCCAAGGGGAAGAGGAGGGCCTTGGGTGGTGAGCAGGCAGGTGGGCCGGTCCCCGGGGCGATGGCTTCAGAGGTGCGTGACGCCAAGGAGTTGGCCCTGGGGAAGGAGATGGGCGGGAGCGTGGGGGTGCAGCCCTGTCTGGATGCTTCAGCAGTCTTGGGGCTCCGTCTGATTCTGCATGACAGATCATTCCAGAGTGAGATTGCTGACATGATAAAAGGAGAGCAGATGGTTCTAATACTTTATTTCGGATGTATCCCTCTCCCGTTCTCTTTTTCTTTGCAACTCCATCACCCAGACTTCAGAGGAGAAAGTACTAAGAGCCCCCCCCCCCCCCCTTTTGGGTTTATTTCCTTTGCCGATCCACTTTGATGGCGGCGGTGATAACAATAGCTGACAACTCACTGTGAGCCAGGCACTGTTGAAATGAGTTCTCTCACGTAGCCCTCACCACTGTGACGTAGGTGTGCTGTCGTGATCAGCCCAGAGAGGATGCTGTAGCTCAGAGAGGTTTAGCAGCTCCCCCAAGATCGCACAGCCAGCCAGTCGCAGCAGAGCTGGGATCTGAATCCAGGCTGTTCAGGTCCAGCATGGCCACTTACCCCTGTAGATCCTGGCCCTCTGAGGCAGGGCCGACCCCAGAGCAGGGCCAGAGCAGCTGTGGTGCTGACAGGACCACTGCTGCGTGGCTAACCACTCTGGCCAGATTTCCAAGGTTACCTCCGGGGGAGGGGGATTTTACTTCTGACTCAGGACTGATTGGGCCCTGCGAGGGGTCATCGTGGCAGCAATTACGTTAGCAGGCTGGCGGTTTGACATAACCAGCCCCAGCTCTCCTTCCCGGGCCCCCGCAGGTTTCCAGAACCAGCTGCCATTTTGCGGGGCCTAGTGCAAAATGAAAACGAGAACCCCTTTGTTTATAAAGAATTATTAAGAATTTCAAGATGGGGACAGGAAAGCATGAAACCAAGTGTGAGGTCCTTCTGAGCCGGGGACCTTGTCCGAATGCGCAGGTCACACACCCATAAGTGGTCCGCGTGGCAGGGAGAGAGGATGAAATACAGAAGGCGATTCTCCTTCTCTTCCAAGCCAGTCCGTCAGGATTTCCAAGGCATTTCTTCTCATCTCAATGCAGCAGTCTGATCTGGATGCAGCTCAACCATAATAAATCTTAGCAACCTCTTGTCCCCAGGATGAAGTCATTCCAAGGACTGGAACTTGGGTCAGCAGCTTCCTTTTGGGGTCAGGCATCTTGCTTCATTATCTCTAATCCCTTCTAACCCTGACTTTCTTATCCCCTCTCCTCCCCCTTCTCTCTCCCCTGAGCCCATGATCCTGCACAAGGAGCTACTCCGTAAAGCAGCGGTTGCCAGCCGGTCATCCCCTCACCCACCCTGGTCCCACAGGGCCATCCGCCATCAGCCTCACTCTTTCCCTTCCACAGCCATGCTGGAAGGGACAGTCTGTTGGGCGCATCACTGCTTCCTCCTTCCCAGGAGCTCCCTATTCTCTCCTCCCCTTCCACAAGGTTGCAGGTTCCCTGTGCATTAAGCTCACCTACTTGCTAAACCCAATGGTCTCTTCGCAAGCCCCATTTTTCTTGATCCGTAGGCATCTGACACTGTTCTGGCTCTGCCTCTGCCTGTGTGCACAGGTCTGCTCGTCTGTAGGCTGGGGGAGATTGCTGTGAGTGGATGTACTTGAAGCATTGGAGCAGGCCTGGGACATGGCACTCACTCGGTAGTTAGCCAGGATTGGTGGTATGGCTACTGTCCTCTGGAAAGCCTACTCCTCCGTGTAGCTGACTGCTGTGCGAGTCTTTCTTAACTACCTTGTGAGACACCAGTTTTTCTTTTTCTACCTAACTCTTACAAACCACGGTTTTCTGAGATCTATCCTGTGTTCACACCTTTCATCTCTTCCCCCATTATCTCTCTTCTCCATGTCCATCACTTATTTCACCACCCTGCTAACTCCAAAATCCATAACACTCTCCCAAGCTTTGGGTATATAAGCCAGTCCCAGACCAAACTCATTCTCTTACCACATTGCCCGACTCAGAAACATGGGTGTTTCTATTTGTCCCTTTAACTGATATTGAGTGCTGGCCGTGAATCAGGCCCCATACTGCTCCTTGGGAATGTCAGACAGTGTGCAAACACACAGGGGCTGCCATGCTCCCAGCCGGCGGGAGGGACACACATGGGTACATGATTAGTTCTGGGAAGGTAACAAACCGGCATCCTAATTTTGATTGGAAGAACCAAGATCTGAAGGATATGAAGGCATTAACCAGGCAACTTGGGGGTGGGAGACAGTTTAGGCAGAGGAAAAAGCTTGTGCCAGTGCTCTGTGCTGGAAATAAAAATATTGAAGAAATGGAAAGGCCAGTGAGTGGGAGGGGATGGCTGAGGAGGTGAAATGTGGCATCGGATGAGGCAGGGAGATGGGAAGAGGCTGAGAAGGTGGGTGGGGCTGGGAGGTGGATGAGGCAGGGGAGGAAGGCTGTGTTAGTCTCTCTCGGCATCTCCTTGCTGTTTAAACGGACTCCTTTCTGCCAGATTCTCTCTCTTCAAACCCTCTTTCCTCCTGAGGCTGCATTGTCTCACACGTAGAAAATTAAAATAGGGTCCCTCAGTAGGTCCCCGGTGTTTGCGAGGGAAGATGGCTGAGCAGGTGCTAAGTCTGTGCTGTCTGTGTGTCGGTCGCCCATCGCAGGAGTAGTTTTCAGAAAACTTGTAATTGATCAGAACATTTCAGGAAAGTGGAGGATAGACAGTGCAGAGACATCCACAGATGAAGTAGGAACCTTCCGATCACTGAGGGCAGAATTGGGTGAAGAGGATGGTGTTCCCACGCGTCACAGTGCCCGCAGGTTACTGAAGACTTTGCCATATTGGATTATATACGCTGCACAGGTGAAAGCAGTCTGACAGATTTGACTGGAAAAAGCAATCAGGTTGAAAACAGGTGCTGTGCTTTGTCTGCTTGGTGATATCCTGCTCCTCTCTCAGCCACAGGGCATCCCACCTCCTCTGGAAGCCACCCCCACCCCTCAGGCCCAGGTGCTGGCCCTCGTGGCAGGGTGCGTGATTCCCTCGGTGCATTTATCCCGCCTTCCTGCTTCCCTGGCTTGTACGCTTGCTCTGCTAGACTTTGAGCTGCTTGAAGGAGGGGAGTGGGGCTCATTTAATTCTTCTTTTTCTGGTGCCACATGCCTGCCCCTCCATGTTAGATGGTTAATAGTGTTTTTTTGTTTTGTTTTTGTTTTTGTTTTTTGAAATGAGATGGTAGAAGCAGGTGAGGGGAAAACGAAACTCCATCTGGAGAGCCTAAATATAGGGGGCATGGGAAAGGGGTCTGGTTTCCAGGACCTTGTGCTGCCCAAATCTTTTATTCTAATAGTGACCACAGGTCTCAGGGCAGCCTCTCACTGTCCTCGCCTGCCACTGCCATCCAGGGCAGGCAGAGTCAAGCCTAAATATACCAACCTTCTAGCAGAGTGCTTTTCAAATGTTAGCATGCATCGCCTGGTGGGCTGGTTAAAACCCAGACCACCAGGCTCCACCCCAAGACCCTGAGTCAGAAACTCTGGGATGGAACCCACGAATTTGCATTTCTTACAAGTTCCCAGGTGATGCTGATGGTGCTGGTGTGGGGACCACTCTGAGACTCAATCTTCTAGCAAAAGGCTTTGCTCTAAACGTCCTTACTCTCCGTGGTGTTGGGGAAGGAGATATGGGAATCTTTTGGCTTCATTTTGGTTTTGCAGGTTTCAAGGACTATTGGTATGAGATTAGTGTGGATAGTTGCATCAGATTCTACACACTTACCCTCTCCCCCACTCTAGGCTTTTCTACAAAGTGTTTCTGTGTTCATTCATCAACTATTCAGTGGATATGTTTTGAAGGTGTAATGCATGCATGGCTACATATGAGGTGGAATTACTGACATCAAGATGGGATCATTGTGAAACTGTCCTTAAGAGAGGCCCTCTAGTACAGATATAACTAATTCAAGGAGTCCAAAGAAGAGATGCCTGCTTGGATGGGTAGTGAATTCCCATTGTTGGACGTGGTCCAGGGCAGCCTTCTAGAGTATTCATGGGAATAAAACGATTTGATAGGTAATTAGACCAAATAGTATTGAGATCCTGAAATTCTGTGATTAAGGAAGACATTGGTAATTGACATAACAAAATGGCAGAAATTAAATGCTGAGGGGTTTATAGAGGGAGACCTGCAGGCAGCTGAGGTTTCCCCATGTAAATACTGATACTATCATTCTTATTTTAATCAACATTTATTTCTTACCATCAGTATACTTGGTGATGAAATGGATTTATATCTAATGACCCGTAATTTGCTGTTCATTGACCTCATGACATTTAAAATGTTAACTAGGAAAAGCCACAAGCAAGCCCAGAGTACGCCCCAGGGACCTCTTAGGTCCCACTTCCTGAGGCAAATGGAATTGAGATGTGTAGTACCATTAAAAAAAATTTTTTTTGCAATATTTACAGCAGGGAGAGGGAGATAATGTAAGTAGCCAATTGTAGGACTTAAATGCATAGTCACTAGGTCACCAGCTTGAATTGCAGACCCTCACCTTACTAAGAAAGTTAAACCAATGGCCACATTCTGTAGTGTGAGGCAAGGGTCCAAGTCCCCCTGGAGGGTTTGGTACTAATGGCATGGCAGACCAAGCCGACACCTCTCACCCCTCACTGCCATCTATTGGAAATCTTTTATGTACTGGGTACTAAGTGAGATAGTTTACAAATATGACCTATAAATCCTTTAACCATCCTTCATGGTAAGTAGTACTGTCATCATTTTCAGATCAGAAAGGAGGCACAGAGAGATTATATGTCTTGTCTAATTTCTCTCAGCAAAATTCCTCAAGTCAACATAGCCGTAGGTGTAAAATGCAATATTAGTGAATAGAATGCTGCAGTGTGTCAAATGGCTAATCCACTCTGACCAAATGGAGTGCATTCTTGGTTCAATAGTAGGAAACATTAGGAAATCAACATAATTCACTATCAACAAATCAGAGTCATATATGAGTAGGTGCTGAAGGAGCAGTCAATAGAATTCAATAATAGAGCTCTAAAGCAGGACTAAGAGAAACTACTTAAATGTAATAAAGACTAAAAATTAGCCACGTATTTTATTCGAATAAGTGAAACACTAAGTCCAATGGCATTAAAATAGGGAAATCTTGCTTTTGCTATTTTTAAGTGTCGGGTTAGTGCTTCTCACAAACTAATTAAGCTAAGAAGATAAAATAGTTTGTACCAATATGAGAAAGAAGAGATGACAGCTTTTCCCCCCCTAATGGTTATAATACCTGAAAAAACTAAGAGAATTTAGTAAGAAAAGAAACTACTAGAAATAATAAAGGAATTGGGTAAGATGGCTGGAAACAGCTTCTCTATGCTATGGAGGTCACACAGCTGGTCAACTTGGGCACCTGGAACTAGCATTTGAACCCAGGTCTGACGATGAAGTCTGTACTCTTTTTACCTTACTCAATATTTACACTCACTACTATAACACAGTCATATGTAAAGAGTCTCTTAAAGCTCGAAACTTCAGATTTTCCCGCAGATCGGCGGGCTGGGGGTGGGGGTGGGGGTGGGAGGTGGGGTTGGGACGGTGATTGGCTCTGCTGGGGAAAGGTGGAGACCTGATGTGAGGGTTGGCATAGGATTTTTACTAGAAGACACTGGAGGCTTCTGCTACCAGCAGTGTCATTCCTCTAAGAGCTGAGATATTGTTGGGTGAGGTTGGGGGTGGTGATCTGGTCTTAAGTTATGTAGCCAGACTTCTCAGATACTGAACATTTAACCAATAGAACTGCCCCCTCTTTCTTCTTGGACGTATTTATGTTGCTTATTGCCCTTGTCTCAGAGTGTCCATTTGAGAAGTAGTGCTTGCAAGGACACATTAGAGATTTGGAGTACCGGGATGCCAGGGCATCAAGGGCATAAGCTCTTGGTTGCCCCACATCTACCAAACATGCCTTGGCTTCGTGGTTTCCATGATGGAAATGGAACATGAAATCACTGAGTGATACATCAAGAATGTTATCCAGATTAAGCATTTCTGCTTCAGGCAGAGCCAACCGCAGGAAGGTGGATGAAGTAATGCACAGGGATCCAGGAGTCCTGGGTTCTAGTGGCTCTGCCACAACTAGCTGTGTGTTCCCAGGCAAATCACTTAGCCTTGCTGGGCCTCACTTGCTCTATCTGTGCCATGGGGTGTTGGACTGGATAGACTCCCAGTCCAACCTTCAGAGTTAAAACAATCATCACCATTACCATGTTCTAATGCCTTGCGTAGAGATTACCTCATCGCCAACAACCCTATGAGGTAAGTACTATTATCCCATTTTCCCTCCGAGAAGCAGGCCCAGGGAGGGTAAGTGACTTGCCTAGGGTCTTACAGCTAGGAAATGATGGCGCTCTCACCCAACTTGCACCTTCTACTTCTGTGGTTTTGCTTTACACGGACCCATTTTGTTATAGTGGTTTTGGTCCTGTCCAGGGAGTAAGGGATTGGGGGTGGCAAAAACTTTCCTAAAGGAACCCCGGCTCAGGAATGGGTGGATGAGAGTCACTACCTGGGAGAATGATGGCAGTGGCTATAGAGGTTGCTGACATTTGTGTTTTTCCTTTCTTTCCTCTTTCCCTCTCTAGTCTGTGGCAAGCGCTACAAGAACCGACCAGGACTCAGCTACCACTACGCTCACACTCATCTGGCCAGCGAGGAGGGGGATGAAGCTCAAGACCAGGAGACCCGGTCCCCACCCAACCACAGAAATGAGAACCACAGACGTGAGTTCCCAGCTTTTGGGCTGGGGCAGTTTATGAAGTGGGTGGGCAGGGCCGTGGAGCATTCCTTTAATTACCTGTTGCATCTTCTGGTCATGACCGTGGGTTGATCTCAATGTCCTGTGGTGGGTTGGCTCTTTCAACTCAGCCTCAGCTGCCCTTGTGGGTCAGCTGTGTCCTAGGCTGAGAGTGAACTGGGCTGGGGTGGCACAGCAAGCTCTGCTCTCCGAGGAAGGAAGGTGAGTGTTAAGGCAGAAGGGAAATGTCCTCACCTGGCCATTGCACCTCTTCCTCAGCTCCAGACGATCCCTTCACAGCTGCTGACCTGAGCATATCCCTCGGCTATGTCAGTTCATACAGATACTCCAGATGTCTCCTCGGCCACCAAGAGATGTAGAAGATTCTTGATTTATTGTCTTGCCTGTTATAGGGTCTACAATTTTGGTACAGAGTTCTCCTTCCTTAGACATACTGCCCTGGAGCCTCCGTGCTTTGTCTGAGTGCTCAATCAGCAAACATGATCTGAGTGCACTTGGTATTTGGGATGTTGGGCTCGAAGACCCCAAATGATCCCTGAGATTTGTTTTTTTAATTTCTATTCTTTCTTTCCTCAACATCCAGTTAATGGTTTAGGGAGTCAAAAAGGGCTTAGCATTCACCTTTTGACTTGCCTCTTTAGCATTCCTTTTGGGATAGGATAATGGAACCTTGAGGACTTACTTTAAGATGTGGGCATTCTAAGATCTTTAGGTAAACAATAATTTTGGACATGCCATGCGTTTTCTATCCCCCCCCCCCCCCCCCCACACACACACACAAGATTGGCTGACAGGCGGTCTTAAAGTGAATAATTCAGTGTAATTAAAGGGATCAGACAGACCTTTAAAAATATTCAGACTTTAGGATTTGAGAGTGATTGCTCTACATTTCAGGCAATTGATGTTTATTGGCTGCCTTCACCAAATATTTGAAATAATTTACATAATCCTTGGCCAAGACCTTTCTTCAGCTAACCCCCACCCCACCTTTCCCATGTCACATTGCCTTCTGTGTGATTTTGCTCAGGCTGCAATAACAAAGTACAACAGAGTGGGTGGCTTACAGGACACAGATTTATTTTCTTACAGTTCTGAAGGCTGAAGTCCCAGATCAATGTGCTGGCAGGGCTGGGTTTTCCCGGGGCCTCTCTCCTTGGCTTGTGGATGGCTGCCTTCCTGTTGCTCTGCACCTGGCCATCCCTCTGTGCACGTGCACCTGCTGTCTCTGTGTGTGGTCTCCATATTTCCTGTGTTCATAAAGACACCAGTCAGATTGGATTGGGGCCCTCCTAACAGTTTTATTTGAGCTCTTCTTCTTCTTCTTCTTCTTCTTCTTCTTCTTCTTCTTCTTCTTCTTCTTCTTCTTCTTCTTCTTCCTCCTCCTCCTCCTCCTCCTCCTCCTCCTCCTCCTCCTCCTCCTCCTCCTCCTCCTTCTCCTCCTCCTCCTTCTCCCTCTCCTTCTCTTCCTCCTCCTTTTTTTTCTTTTTCTTTTTCTTTTAGCTTTTCTTCTTGAATCACCTCTTTACTGGCCCTGCCTCCAAATATTTATAATCACTTCCTGAGACATTGGCTTTAACATATGAATTGTGGGGGACACAGTTCGGCCCCTAAAACCTTCCCTTCTTACTAGCTTTCAGGGTTCCAGACTTGTGTGTTTTCTTTCCTAGTGGTGTATGGACAGAGCTGGGAAAGCAGCTTCAGCTCCAACCTTCTCTCTGGGGTGAGGTTTCTGTGGTCCAGTCACCCTTGCCGTTCAGAAAGGAAAATATTTGCATTTCCATGTGTCTCCTCTTATCCCTTCTCTCATCTGAGTGGCCAAGGTGTAGCTATTGTCTTCTCTCAGGAGGAGGCTGGGAGTGACTTTGATTGGGTTGCTGTCTGGAAAGCATTTCTTGGCCCTGGTTGCTCTCTTTCAAGTATTTATTAGGTTGCCATTATTTCTCCGTCCTCCAGTGCTGGCTTATCTCCTTGACCTCTCCTCTCCAAGACCAGGCTTTTGTTCTTGTGTGGAGGTGCTTTCCTCACATGAAGGGGCTGGAATGCTTTCTTCTGTCTCTCTTGTGTGTGTGCACAGTGATGGCCACAGCGGGGGAAGGCTCCTTGGGCCCCTCCGGTATATTGCAGGCCCTCAGTGGATGGAGACAGCCTCCTTAGCTCCAGGCTGTTGACTTCGGAGATGGGCCCTTGCATGGTTTTCTCTGTCCCCCAGGATTTCCTCACACACTATCTGGGGTCAGTGTCTCCTGCCTCCTCATGCCCTCACCTTGAGACCAGATGGCTTTGTTCAACAAGGAAACTGTGTCTTCCCTCCCTCCTTCCTTCCAGATGGAGACACTTCCTAACACATCTCATCCTGACGCTTGTTCTCTTCTTCCTGTGGGTCTGTTAGTGAGCACACAGCTCCAGCCCTTCTGAACCTTTCTCTTCCTTCCCTTTTTGCCTGTGAGGAATGGGTTCTTCAAAAGGGTCATCCGCCTACCCAAGGATTTGAAACTGCAGAGAAAGGAATAACGCTACCTGGGCTCCTCTCACAAGGAAGGTTCCAGAAGTCTCACAAACACCTTTTTAATGACATCTCCTCTCAGCGCCCCCTTTGTGATCGACCTCAATTTGACTACTGGGTAGGGCGGGGCAGGAAGGCCTTCCATGTCCACAGAAGCCGTCCTTTTCCTCTTCCCCCATTTCCCTGGATGAATCTGAAAGACAGCAATTTCCCCCAGATTCTCCGCACCACACTGGCCCCCCATCAGCGTGCTGCGCCGAATGTGTGCTCGGTTTCCTCCGCATTCCCCCAGTGAGCGGCCCCCAACCATTTTCTCGGGAGCACTAATTGCCAGCATCCTTAATACCCAGTCATTAGCTGCTCCCACTGCTTGCGGTGGGGGTGGGCTCCCATCCGTCCTGCCCCTAAATGCCACTGGGGCTGTGTGGTGAATCGAATGTGACAGCTCTGCAGCATCCTGAGGTCTCAGCTCTGTGATCCTCCCTTGGCAGGGCTTGTGGAGTGGGGGAGGGAGGCAGGGGAGCTTAATCCTGGAGGCTAATCTGCAGTCCCTCAGGAACCGGTCTGGACGCTGGACGCCAGTGTGGTGGGAATGCTGACTTTCCCCTCTTTAGCCTGACCCGAGCTGCTGGTGAGCACAGGCCTCTCGGAGAGACAGCCCTACAGACGCAGGCGATTCTAGGGCCCCGGGCAGCTGGCTTGCACCACCTGCAGCAGAGAGGCCTTTTGACTTTGGTCCTCCTGCTGTCCCTCGCTGCATCTCCCCCAACTGTGTCTCCAGCGGAGCCCATTGCTCATCCCTGCGCCTGCTGCTGCTGAAAGGGCAGAGTGGAGCTGGCATTGACCTTCCCCCAGCCAAGCTGCCCTGTGCTGCCAGCTCAGCATTGACTGCCATTTCTCCCATCCTCCTGCCCCCTCCCAGCTGATGCTCTCTGTCCTTTGTTCCTCTCCTAGTCTCTCATCCTTCCCCACCCTACTCTGGCACACGTTTCTCATCCTCCTGTAGGCTTGTCCCCTTTCCTCTGTGCCCTTGCCTGTCTGCCTCCACTATGGGCACCCCAGGGCTGCTAGGAGCTCCCACACTCCCCTGGGGAGCCAGTGCTTTTCTGATGAGGTCTTCCCCACCTGAGCTGCTGCCCTTCTCTCCCTGTGGGAGGCTGGATTCTTCTTTCTCCCTCCATTTCTCTTACCACCTTCATCTCCTTTCCATAAATGAAATCCCTGTGTGTGTGTGTGTGTGTGTGTGTGTGTGTGTGTGTGTGTATAGGAGAGGGAGTGCTTGGGTGGGTAGGACTCTGAGAGGTGTCTCTCAGAAGCATTCTGCTATGACTCTTTTAATGCCACTTGAGTAAACAGCCCCAGTGGGGCCACGGTAGCAGAAAGAGTGCTAGGTTAGAACTCCAAACTCCTTTGACACAGGCTTACAAGGTCGAAACTCTTCTTGAGTTTCTTTTTACCTTCTCTGTGCAATGGGAATCTGTTACAGATGATGTTTTTAAGGTATTGGGGTTGGGTGTGAGCATTTATGAGGTCCTAAACCTGGATGGAAAAGCTATGTGAATACATTCAGTCTAATCTAATCCATTCATCTGTCCATCCATCCATCCATCCATCCATTGGTTTAGTAGCCATGCACTCAGTGCTGCCTTGTTCCCTGTCCTTGAGCAGCTCCCAGCCTTGCGTGGGTGTGGGTGAGGGGGCAGAGGCTATGAGGCACACACGGTACACGTCCACTTTGTCGGGCAGGTGTGCTCTCAGGGCAGCAGCACCTCCTGGGACTTGTTGGAAATGCAGATTCTTGGCTCCAGCAGACCTCCTGGAACAGACTCTGAGGGTGGGGACCCATGTTTCAAGAAGCCCTTCAGGACATTCTGGTGCCACTAACGCTTGAGCACCACTGCATTAGGGGATTTGCAGAGGCTTCTCTGAGGAGGTGACGTTCATGGTAGCCCATGAAGAACGAGGAGGAAGTTTTCAGGAGATGGAGGTCACTGCACGTACCAAGGCAGGGAGGTATGGAGTAGCATGGCGCATCAGGCAGTTGGGAGTGCCAGTTGGATCTGACGGCTTGAAGGATGGTAGACATGTTGGCAGAGGCCACAGTTGGAAGTGTCTTCTGTGTGTGGTCATCATCTTGTAGGAAATGGAGAGCGACAGTAGCAATTACTGGAGGACAAGACCAATAATTTATAAGGAAATCTGTCTGGCATAGTATTAATTTTAAATGGTATATCTCTTTTATTTCATAGCATAAATGAGTATAAAATGCTCTCTATAACATACTTGGAACTCCTCAGAGGAACATGTTTTTTTAAAATATGGGTCTATAAAATTTATTTTAAGCCTCTTTTCAAGTCCATGGAGCAGAAGTCAGGTTGTCCTAGGTCTCAGGAGATCTCAGTCTTCCCTACAATGGTCGTGTGCACATAGGCACATAAGCTTTCCCTATCTATTGTCAGGAGAAGGAGAGGCCGCATTGTCAGGCACCTTTGGAGCAAGTGGTACACTGTAGAACTGAAGGAGGAGAGTTGATGAAGGGTGATGTCAGCTGATTAGATAATCTGAAAATTAGTCTGATAATGGGCAAATTATCTAAAAGAAGCCTATGATGTCATTGCCACATTGATAGGAGAGATATAACAGATGTGTTCTTCTGACTTCTCTGTCCTCTGCTGCATGGCCCCGCGACAACAAGAAAGACTGAAAATTACCTTTGACACAAGCTCGAAAAGCCATAAATAAAGCTGACACTGCCCACTACTTACCCAACCTCCGTGCAGGGAAATCAGGCTTTTTACAGGAGACAGAAGGAAAATTCAGACATGGACTCTGTCTGGGAAAGTGAGCTACTCCTTGCTTCCTGAAGAGCAAGTTTGGAAACTAACAACAGGTGTTTGTTACGTACATTATTACATCATTTTTTAAGCAAGTAGCTTATAGATTACAAAGTGAAGAACCGAGGGGTTGCTTTGGCCTTGAGAGTAGACTTGGAGTTAATTTCCTTGTCCTGTGGATCATCCACACCCACTGGCTGAGAGAATGGCATTGGAATTGGGCAGGCCAAGGTGGGTCTCGTAACTGTCACGCTGGTCAGTTACTTACTGACATGTGACCTTGTGCCTCAAGTGCCACCACATCTCTGCCTTTTCATTGTCTCATCCGTAAAGCCGCGAGCATAATCACTGGACCTCATGGGGTTGCTGCGAGTCTTCAGTGGGGTGGGGTGAGCATTTGGCACCATGCCTGCACACTGTGAATGCTGATATCCCATCTCTGTGCCATTTGGACCAACAGAGCATGTCTGTGGCCACAGATGGCTGATCTGAGTCAGGGCCCATCTGCGACTGTGCGATACTGTGGTGCTAACTGCCTTTGGGGGTCTCACTGGCATCAGGCGTAAATATCAGAGCCTGACCTGGCCCTGGCATGTCCTTTGCTAAATTTTCGATATGGGACACCAATCCTTCTACCCAGGCTGCACCTGTGCGTTTATTGAGAATGGACAGTGCAGGTGCCCACTTGTGGTGGTTGGTGAAACTGGGCCTCCAAAAAGGCATCACAAGGGGCTCTGCCTTAGGAGAACTTCTGGTTTAATTGGGAAGTGAGATGGATGCTTGAAACCCAGAGAGAGGAAGCTATGGGGCAGAATCTAGCCAAGTGTGGTATTTATTATCCTGTTTCCCCAGGATCAGAAATGCCCCCGCCACCTGCCTTTCTGTGCGCCTCTTATTTCTCTTACATTTTTGACTTAGTCACCTAGAATGTTCAGGATTGAAGAGTTCCATGTCCTAAGAAACGATGATGTCATTTGTTGCCGACATTCCTTTGTTTTCTTTCACCACCCACCCAGGTTAGCTCCCCTCCAGACACTGAGCTGAGAGCACCACGTTTATGTCATTCATGCCTCACAACAAAGGAGGTGGGTGGGCGTCCTCTAGAAGACATACCAAGTTGCACAGGGACTGAGTATGTGCCCGCGCATGGATGGGATTCTCTAGTCATCTGCCACTTCTTTTCCTGCCTTCTCAGAGATAAAATTATTTCGCATCTAGGAGAGGAAAGAGGCAAATAAGTTGTGGAACATCCACTAGGCACCAGGCAATTTACATGTATCATCTCGTGTAATGTGTAATGTTACAAGTCCATGAGGTACATGTTATTGCTCTCATTTTGCGGAGTAGAAAACTGAGGCTCAGAAAGGGTGAGTAATTTGTCTCAAGTAACACAGCAAGATGGGAAGCTGAAATGTGAATGTGCTTGAGGTGGGCACCGTTCAGGTACGTCAGGACATTGGAACCACACGTGATGGATCCCAGTCTTAGTCTGGGATCTTTGTCATGGTCCTGCTGATGGCTGCTCATTTTCACCTTTAGGCCAGTTGTCAAATGAATCATAATTGCCTGATGACTTTTCAAGAGAAATTAGTATTTAATGGGCAGTATCTTAGTTCAGGCTTCCATGCCAAAGTAGACAGGGTGGCTTAAACAACAGGACTTTATTTCTCACAGTTCTGGTGACTGGAGGTCCCAGATAAAGGTGTCAGCAGGGTTGGTGTCTGTGAGAACTCTCTCCTTCGGTTGGTTTTCTTGTGTCCTCACAGGGCCTTTCCTGGGTTCGTGTGGGTGGAGAGAGAGAAACAAGCTCTCTGGTGTCTCTTCTTATAAAGGCACGGGATCCCCACCATGAGGGCCCCGTCCTCAGGACCCACCCAACCCTAGTCACCTTCCAAAATCCCCATCTCCAGTACCATCCCATTGGGGTTAGGTTTCTAGCCTAAGCATTTTGGGGGAGACACTATTTAGCCCATAGGTAAAATTAGTCTCCAAAGTAATTTGAACTGTATGTGATATTATATGGACCTTGTCCCCTCATAACAAATTCTACTTGAAACATGAGTTTATAAATGAGTTTTACTTTCAAAAAATCACACATTACTTTTTTCAACACTTTTGAAGATCCATCCTTGGCTTTTTGTTGTCTATCACCACCCACCTATTCAGATCAGCTCCCCTCCAAAATACACCCCAGATCTCTCCCTTTCTTCATCTCCTGGCCACACCAGCTCCTTCTTGGATCGTTGCTTCTTCTTTATTGGTTTTTCTACCTCTCTTCTTACCTCTAGTAGTATATTCTCCTCTTATGGTCTATTTTATTTCTTTTTAAAGTATAAAGTAGATTATGCCATTCCCAGCTCTCAATTCTTTTATTCAACACTTGAATACAACTCAAACGCCTCACCTTGAAGGCCTGCATTTTTTGCTTCTCAGAGTGTGGTCAGCAGCACCAACATCACCTGGGACCCACATGATTGTCTTGGCCAGGTTTGCCCAGGCCATTCCCAGTTCTAGACCGACAATCCTGTGTCCTGGGAACCCCTCGGTGCCACCCAAATCCAGACAGTTGACTCCCTGGCAGGAAAGCTTATAAGAAATGTGGAATCTAGGGACCTATCTCTAGATTTTAATCATAATCTGAATTTTAATGAGATCCCTCACATTTAAGAAGCCCTGGCCTCCAAGGCCTGCCAGCCACTCTGATTTGACTTCCCTCAGGTGTGTGGTTGCATGTGCCCAGGGTAGGGCAGTATCAAGTGGGCCAGCTAACAGCCACACCGCCTGGGTTGAGAGCCAACGGAGTCACTTCCTGACATGTGACCACAGACAAGCTACTTAGTTTCCTTGTGCCTCAAGTGCCACGTTTGTAAATAAGAACATTAATGTATCTTATTTACATAGGGTTACGTGGTGACTAAAGATTCATTCAGGTAAAGCACAGCATGAACAGAAAATACGTGTGATGTAATGTGTGTCTCACATGTTGCGTAGAGCCATGGTTCTCGAGCTTGCACACAATGACATCCCTTGGAGGGTTCATTAAAATACAGACTGTTGGATCCCACCCTAGAGTTTTGCTACACCAGTAGGTCTGCGGTAGAACCCTAGAATTTGCATTTTTAATAAGTTCCCAGGTGAACTGATGCCTCAGAGAAATCCAGCTTTTGAAGACTGATTGTCAATCTATTTCCTTATAATTCTTTTCTTTCTTCTGAGTCAGTAACTGGCCAGGAATCATGCTGCACTGTTAACTCTTAACGGCTAGTCTTGGTTTCCATTCTTTCCTAACATTCCATTCTACCTGGGCAAATGTCTCCATAGCTCCCAGCACCTGCAGCCTGGCTTGCTTTCTGAGCGTGTCCCCATCTGGGCCCTCCTCTCTGGCTGGGCTTCCCCTCAGTTCTGGTGCCTGGATTCTGTCCTAATCTTGAGGTCTGAATCTTGAGACTCATCCTTTTCCTTTCCTTGAATACTGTTTTTCAGTTTGAAGGACCCAGAAAATGCTGGTTCACTGTGGACCAATGGGGTTGACATACCTGAGTCCCATGGAGGTGGTGGTGAGGAAGGGTGCAGAGGGGTGGGCTGGGCAAGGTAGGAAGGAGGCTTCTTAAATTTTAATAACACAACAATATCCCAACAACCTAAATGGATAGAGCTTAGACTCTAAAGCACCAGGACCAAGATGTCCTGTAGTTCAGTGACACTTCATTCAGAGCCCTGTTGACATAGTTGCTCTCAGATGAAAACATTTCCCCCTTAACCAACTCATTTGGTGGCAGTAACATTTGTTGTACCAGGGCATGGACTGACCTCAAGGTCTTCTGCTGGAAAATTGAAAGATCTCCTGTGCTTTTCCTAATCAGCACTGAGAAGAGTAATCAGTTTTGCTTGGTCTTTTCTGAAGCATCAGTGACAGACCTGGCGTTGCTAGCCCAAGTCTGGAGCACAAAGGACATTACTGATGGGTCATTTCTGGACCCAGAACTGTGATATGGTGTCCAAACTGCTGGCCAATTGTAATTCTAACCAAATACATCCGTCAAGATGGAGATCTCAGTGTGAGAGTACACGTTTTCTGTTTCTATAGCACAGTGTTTAAGAGTAAATATTCTCAAGGCCTGTGTCTAACAGTATGAGTTTATATTTCATAAAGATGGAGGAAATGAAGGTAGATGCAAAGAAGGGTGGGATGGCTGATACCACATTTTAAAACACAAAAGCACAGAGTAAAACATGGCCTGTTTTCTCATTGTTTGGTGCAGGGCTTCTGACAAGAGACTGAATATGGGACTCAAGGGTCTCTGGGGCCAACAGAGTCTGAGGGTTCTAATTCCTTCCATCTGGTTTTCTAAGAAATGCCTGAGGGAGAGGATTCCTGCAGGAGGGCAGGCCCGTTGGCTTCTTTTTTAAAATATATTTTTGCTAGAAGCGTGTTGCATGAAGATTTGTGCTGGCACCGGTTTTCCTCCGGCACCTGGGACCCAGGCCTTCCAGAGAAGCCAAGCCTCTTCAGTCTTCAGTCTTCAGTCTTCACTTGTGCTGAAGCCTTCAGTCTTGGTTCCATGCCCATGTATGCAAGTTAATTCACCATCTTTGTTGGGTTAATTTGCATACACACTTTTGATTGGCTGGTGGGTGTTGTGGAGGTGCTGCCAATTTGCATATTTCTCTTTTATTAGTGCAGAATGATTTCAGAGAGGAAAGGATATATACATATATATATATATGTGTGTGTGTGTGTGTGTGTGTGTGTGTGTGATTGATTTTAGAGAGGAAAGTATACATATATATATATATATATATATATATATATGTATATGTCAATGATGAGAGAGAATCATTGATTCACTCACTGCCTTTTGCATACCTTCCACTAGGGACTGAGCCCACAACCAGGGCATATGCCCTGACTGGGATCTAACCACAACCCTGGTTCATAGGTCAACACTCAACCACTGAACCATGCTGGCCAGGCCCCTTTGGCTTCTTCACTGCAGTCCCCCATTACTCCTGTTCTTCACTCTTTCTGTCCCTGCCATGAATGGGACTGACACTGGCATTGCCTTAACATCGCCACTCAGTACTTTGCATCCACTCAGTTCCTGTTTTTGACTTTTCTTTGCCTCACAGATCCTCCCCCAACCCAAAGCCTCTGCCAAGCTTTGTCCATTCTTTCATTAAGTATTTATTGTCAACTCCGATTCAATCACTGCACCAGGTGCTGGGATTCAGAGATGAAAGGCACTGTGCCTGCCCTCAGGGAGCTCACAGCTAATAGGGAAGAGACACCTACACAAGCACGAAGCAGCATGAAAAGCTGAGCTCCTCTGGGTTTGGAAAAACTTTGCTCTTCTGTCTGTTCCTTCACCCTATTTAATACTCAAACAGTGGGCCTAAAAGGGACTGGAAGACACCATCTAGCATAGTCTCTTGCCTCTGAGTAGGCGTGCACTCAAAGAGCTGAGTCTGGGGACGTCTTCCCAGGTTCAAAGGCCTCTTCGGAGATGCCCACTCCTCCTACCACGCCTTTGTGTCACTGCCTTCGTCTTGTAGCTTGTGCTCCATCCAGCTCCTTCTGTCTCATGTTGTCCTCTCCTGTTTTCCTTGATATTTCTGAGCATGGTGACTTAGCTCCGTCCATAAACATGAAGACATTAAAAGAGCGCTGGGCCTCCCCTTCGCCTGGAATCATTCTGCACTAGCAGCCCCTCCTAATCCTTGTCCCGCGTTCTCAATGTGGGCAGTGTCAGGCAGCAAAATGGCCGGTGAGGGAGACCGTTCTTTGTCCTGTGTTGAGAGCGACAGTTCTCTCTCCCAGTGTCTATATACCCGGCAGGCTCCGAAGTTCCTGCCTTCCCCATTCGGGGAGGAAGGCAGCCTTTGTCTTCCTCCAGGAGCCCAGGGCACGGCCCACATTGCTACTAGGTGTCCAAGAAGAACCAGCCTGCATGGGGTCCCCACATTTTTATTCTTCGGATCTGTGGGATTTATTTTTTCATCTCTTCTAGGGAAGCAATGAAAAAAAGGTGTCGGGGCTTGGAGATAATTTATACGAGTAAACACGCAAGGCGTAGGGTGAGCAAGAGCATGAGAATTAAGGCCATTTATCCAGGCTCCGAGGCTCTGTTTGCCCTCTGGTCCAGCCTTTCTCACAGTCTTTATCTCATCACGTTAACCCTCTTCTCGCTGTTCTCACGGGGCCCAGCACACATCTCTCTGCACAGCTGCCTTCTGGGCTCCAGCCTTGGCTGCCGCCCCTTCCCCCTCCCCCCCGCCCTCGGCCCTCATTAAAGACTGGGGAGAAGGTAGCTGATGTGGCAGTGGCCTCCAGCTGAGGCCTGCTCGCTGATTCTGAAGGGAAGGCACGTTGGCTTACACCCCCTCTCTTCCCTCTCCCAGGCTCCAAAGCTTTCTCCTCCAGCGTGGCCTGTCTGCGTGGCCAGCCTGGGGCTGCCTTTCCCTCTTCTCCTGCCCCCTCTCTTCACTCCGTCCTGTGAAGCTGCGCTCTGCACAGCCAAGTGCACCAGGCGAGGATGCTTTACACTTGAGAGATGAAGTAATAACAGGTGGCAAGACCGGAGGCTGCCGGAGCCCAGGATTCCAGTTGCCATGGAAACATGTCAGACCTATGGAGGGATGGGAACTGTCAGCCGTGGAGGATGGTGGGGGGACAAGAGAGAGAGTCGAGGAGAGGCACATTTTCTAGAGGGTTCTCCTCACTGCTCTCCGGTTCTTCCAGGGCTGTGCACTCCAGCTAGCAGGCCCCCGGAGACTGCCGCTGGACTGGGGTCGGGGCTGGGCCAGGGCTGGGTGGCGGGCACAGAGCACGGCCACGTGTTTGTACACACCAGGCCCTGGCAGGCGGTCTGAGCGTCTGCTCAGGATGTGAAGTCACGCTGTTGTGGATGTGTCCTGGAGCAGCCTAAGCTGTCTTGCTTCCTGTTTCCCTAGGACAGTGGTTGGCAAACCGTGGCTTGTGAGCCACATGAGGCTCTTTGGCCCCTTGAGTGTGGCTCTCCCACAAAATACCTTGTTCGGGAACACACGTACAGTACGATTGAAGGAGTACCCTAATTAAATTAATAACAATGTACCTACCTATAGGGTTTAAGTTTAAAAAATTTGGCTCTCAAAAGGAATTTCAATCGTTGTACTGTTGATATTTGGCTCTGTTGACCAGTTAGTTTGCCCTAAGACACTTGGGACGGAGTTCAGGTCTTGGAAGAGCTGGATGAGGGGCTGTTGCTGATGGCCAGACTGTCCCGGCCACCCTTTCCTTCGTGCGTGGCAGGCATTTCACAGCGGAGATCAGGTGGAACTGGAGAAAGGCAGCTGCTTGGGTGGTAGTTCTGTGGAAGCATGGGGCCGTGATTGCCACAGACGTGGCCTGATTGAGGTAGAAAACCCCGTAGTGTGCATTTTCCAGAACAACTGTGTAACCTTCCTGAGCGTGGTGGGACACTTGGGGCTTGACTGTTCTTTCTCTTGGTTTGATTTATATGAATGCTTCCTCCACCTTCTAGTTCCTCCCCCCAATCCCCTCACCCAGTCACCACCCCCCCAACCCGGAACTTTTGTTCTTGACTTTATTTTCTCAGAAGCTTCCTTGTATCTCTTATATGATCTCAGCCCATGAACATTAATCAACAGAAAACCAAGTCCATCACTGCGGGCGCTGCCATCAAGATACCACTCCGGCCTTTGCCTCACTGTCATCTTATTCTATAAAGTGGGACTCAATTTCCCATAAGCAGGGGCAGAATCTCTATTTAAATCCCACTTGCAAGGTCTGGGCAAGCTTCCTATTTATAGTAAAATCCTTTTACTAATGATCTCATATACAGTACCAGGAAATTGCTCACCCTGGGTCAGGCCAGAGGCCAACAAAGCCATGGTGTGAGCTTTACTTTAAAAAAATCTCTTCCCGGGCCACTGGACTCTCCGCAGAAGTGTTTTTTTCTGCAGAGCATATCACAGTTAGCAGGGTCACCAGGATGGATCCCTGTGAGAGGGACATTAAGTTTCAGTTCAAAGGGAATTTCCGCTTTTACCAGGCCAACTTCAACTTTTATTGCTTTGGAATTCCTAAATAACGGGTTAGATGAACCAAGTTCACGCAGAGATTTCTGAAGTATTTTAGATGCAACCACGGGTCAGAAAGTGTTTGCGTCTGGAATTCCCAGGAGGCAGGTTATAGGCTGAGAGTCTCCCGGGACCCAGACAACCTGGAGGTGAACCCTGGAGCCAGCCCGTCATCTCTGGACTTCAGTTACCTCATCTGTCAAATAATCCCTACGTCACAGATTTTTGTGTGAGAATCCATGAAATACCATATGCAAAGCACCCAGCGTAAGATCCATCACAGTTTTGTTGTGTACTAAATGCTTGCTGCTTTTTCTTCTCGAAAAGCAACTGAACAAGAGGGAGGCTGAGTGGGCAGATGCATCCTAGTGTCCCCTTCTCAAGAGACAAACTTTCCTTGGGTGTTTGCATGTAAGATGGTGCTTCTCCCACCATAGCAGGGGCCCGGTGTTATTCTTGCTGCAACCCAGGGCTCTCAGCTACCCGCCCCTGTGTTCTCTGGGAGTTAGAGATGACTAACCAATCTCTCCGGACATGGACCAGCTCTGCTCTGAGGATGAGGGAAATAAACCAGGCAGTGAATGATATTCAGAGCAACAGATAACTCTGCCCCAGGGAAAGCAAACCCAGTGCTCTGTCCCTGCTGGGAAGTCCCGGGGGTGGTATCACTGTGCTGCCTGTTACATCGCTGCCATTCTTTTCTGAGCCCTTCATCCCACATGTTGTTAACCATTTCCTGTGCACGGGCCCATAGGTGTTCAGAGGTGTTTGACATGGTCCCTGACCTGAAGGAGTGGAACATTGAATAGGGGAGACGAGGCAGGTATACACATGCAGAAGCAAGAGAAGCACCCATGGAAGTGTCAGCAGAGGGCCCTCCCCAAAGCCTGGTTGGGGAACTGGGAGAGCTCCACGGGAGAACTCTCCCCCTGAAACCAATCCTAAATACCAAAAAGCGTAGGAGAACCAGATGCAAAGGCTCTCGATGAGTCTACTCTATGCCGTGTCACCAAGATGGAAGAAAGCTTTGTGCTCATGAGAAGACAGAAGGAACTGAAGCAGAAAGGATTTTGCTGGAAATGAAGTGTAACCATTCAGTATCACTTCCTATCCTGGGTCATTGTTCTAATAAAATACAGCCCCTCCCTCGCCCACTTCTAGCATGTCACCACTGCATACTTCAGGGCCTACAAAGATTATAGCACCTCTTCACCTCCTGGGCCTGGCACTTCCTGTGGCCAGTAACCAACACCAAAATATGTGTTGACGCTGTTCTGATTCGGTCTTCTCAGAAATTTCTCTTCATCAGATGAATTAAATTCTGTTCCTTTGGTCTTTTTATATAGGATCAATTTCCCCATCATTGTCTTCTTTGCTCTACTAAGATCATTTCTGAATTTTTTTAATTTCTTGCTATATTGGAGTCCCTGATTCCATGGTCCGCATGATCTACCAATGGTCTGCTGGGGGTAAAAACTAAAAGATTATCTGGGAGTTCTTATGTTCTATACTTTACTTCTTCCTCCTCTTAAGTCACAAGTGATACAGTGGGTTGGAGACAACCAGCTTCTTTGGTTGCTTAAAGATTTTGTGAAAAGGCAGAAAAAAATCTGACATCATAAGAGGTCTCTAAGAGAACAGGAGAGAGACAAATGGTGAGATAGGGCCTCCTGAGAGTTTTTGTGAAATGATACACGTGAGATTATTTGATTTTTATGTGGGAAGCTATCTAAGCTGTAACTGGCATCTCCACTTTTTATATCTAGTTCATACCAATCCTGAAATTTCACTTTTGTTTACGCTCAGCCCTTACATTTAATGTTCCCCACTTTTTTTTTCTTTCTTTTTTTTTTTTGATAGCAGGAAACACTGAATTTACTTGCTTCTTGGATGTGCCTGGCTTTCTTAAGAGAGTTCCAGAAATGGTTAAGATGGCAACTGAGAGAGAAGGAAGAAAGGGACTTCCTTCTGGAGTTGGACAACGGAAATTTTATAGGCAGATGTATTGGTTTTTGGCGGTTTGCAAAGCCAATCTGCATGACACGCAGATGCCTTTGACACACAGAGGCTGATGAAGGAAAAGCGACACCCAGCAGGTCGCAGGGTGCAGCGGGCTCCTCTGTACCCCACACAGACAACGCTTCCCTTGCAGAGTTGTGTCTGCCTCCCTGAAGATGAAAATCAATGACTTAGAAACTGATTAAGCAATCCAAATAGCAACTGATAAATGGATTAACCCTCTCTAATGCAATTCTGCAAGCTTTTGTCTTCTGCCTTTGCCAGGTAAGTTTTTCTATTCCTGGAGGCAAAGCAGAGGCATGGAGGAAGCAAAGGCCAGAGGGAATCACATTAAAGTGGGTGAATCTGTTTATCACTTACTGTCTGGATGGTATTTCTGCTCACATATCTGCTTCCTTTTACAGCTTCGTACCCTACGGGACTCTGATTAATGTTAGCCAGTGAATAATGAAAGATAGCAGACATTGGGTTTAGCGAGGAGGAAGATGCCCCCGTGGTTTAGGCTGATCCCATAAATGGAGAGACTTTTCTTTCTACTCACAGACAGGGAGTGTTGATGTGACAAAGAAATGTCCAGAGAAAGGACCAGAAAAACCGAGGGAAATGGGGGAGTGTCTCCTGAGGTGGCAAAGAACCTGTGTAAGGCTTGACACCAGGCAGTAGAAGCTGAGAATGCTATCAGTGCTTGAGGACAGGGCTGTTTTCATAAGGGTTTGTTTTAAGACCGTGTCCCAAGATTTTTCTTTGTGTTTGGATGGAATTTTCATCACGGGTGGCTTATGAGAATCTTAAGCCTCCAGGCACACTCACTAACTCACTTTTCAATCCATCTTTGGCCTGAGGCTTAGCTAAGTGTCCAGTCTGATTCTAGGTACTTGGGGTCTGCTGATTGTCTAGTCCTGGACTTTAGGGAGAGACAGCGGAGCAAGAGCGAACACCTATGTACCTGCCAAGATGTTCCTCAAAGTCCCCAAGCGCATCTTCAGTGTCCTCTCTGGAAATGAATGCCGCTTTGTTTTCCTTTTCAGGATGGTAGGACTGTCTCCTAAACAAAAGCATCTCTCTGAAGGGCAAGGCCTAAGCATTGGCTATTCTCTCTCTCTCTCTCTCTCTCTCTCTCTCTCTCTCTCTCTCTCTCT
Organism: Pipistrellus kuhlii; assembly: GCF_014108245.1. Taxonomy (NCBI): domain Eukaryota; kingdom Metazoa; phylum Chordata; class Mammalia; order Chiroptera; family Vespertilionidae; genus Pipistrellus; species Pipistrellus kuhlii. Next base: position 13,477,650 of record NW_023425404.1, read on the forward strand.
CTCTCTCTCTCGTCACACCACTGTTTATGACTGCCATCTGCTATCTGGGGCCTTGGCCCTGAGAGCTGCTTGTTTGGGGATGAGAGCAGTTCACTTGATTAGCAGGCCTTCTGGATGCTGTGCTCATCCAGGGATGCAATCAGAGGAGCAGGCTTGTTCTAAAATGCAGAGCTGGGAAACGTTGCAACAATAAAAATAAACAGGGTAGCTTGCAAAACATTGATACTATTTTTTTTACAACATATTTTTATTGATTTTAGAGGGAGAGGAAGGGAGAGAGAGAAACATTGATGAGAGAAAGAGAGAGAGACATACATCAATTGGTTGCCTCCTGTATGCATCCCCTGACCAGGGAGCAAACCCGAAACTTAGACATATGCCCTGACTGGGATTCGAACTGAGGATCTTTCGGTGCATAGGATGACATTCAACCAAATGAGCCACACCAGCCAAGGAAACACGGATACTATTAAACCGAGGAGGGTCAAAAAGAAGGCAGCCCAAGTTAACAGCGTGGTCATAACAGAACCTCAGATTCTAAACTTCATCTTTTATTTTTCGGGACCAGATTTTGCCAGACTGTGGGAGAAGAGGGGGCAGTAGAAATGCATCTCAGTCTAAAATTCAATTAAAAAAAAATGTTTCTACAGCCCAGAAAGGTCCAGATGGGACAGTCATTCCTAATAACTACTGTGACTTCTGCCTGGGAGGCTCCAACATGAACAAGAAGAGCGGGCGGCCTGAGGAGCTGGTGTCCTGTGCAGACTGTGGACGCTCTGGTGAGTGCGGCCCCTTCCTGCACCCCTGCCCACAGGCCAGCGGCCGTCCCCCCTGCACTGCGGCCACCCTCCCTGGGGCGGAGGGCGGAGCGGGGAAGTGGTTGGTGGCGATGATTCCAAGGACAGAGGCGTTTTCAGGTCACTGGATAGTTTCCTACGTTGGATCTCAAGAAATCATGCCTTGGGAGCCAGGGAAAAGGGAAGGGAGACATTTTGGTCCTGGGTTTGGCCTTTTCATGAAGTGGGTGTTTCTTGGTGTGTGTTGTTGTGAGATAGCGTGGGAACACCTGGGGACACGGGCAGCACTCTCCTGTAGCGGGCGCAGCACATGTAACACAAAGCTGCATCTGTTCTGCGGGAGTGCCCGGGGGGAACCGGAAGACACGGAAACACGAATAGGGGGGCAGCAGCCACAGTTTGAGGTGTGGGTGTCAGAGACCCCTGCGCTCCTTGGTGGTGGCACAAATATCGCATCCATTGGTCGCTCACCCCATTTTCTCATAAGGAACCAGAAAAGAGACCCTGATGGATGAAGGAGACAAAAGGGCAGTGTTCTGAGGGCTAATGTGAAGTTGGCTTGGGCTCTTTTGAAGTTTTCATTTTTAATCTCTCCAAAGACTAAAATAAAGGAAGACTTTGATCCTGTTCTTTCATTCCTAAAATGAATTCAGGTTTTCAAGTTTTGCTGAAGCTGTCCATGGTTTTTTACTTCTAACCAAACTGTTACCTTTGGCTGGGTGTGGTTGGTTGTACTACCAACTTTTCGTAGATTTTTATATCATAACTAGGCCAAAGAGAGATTTCAGACCCGTGTTTAGTCTCCTCCACTACAGGCTCTTGTAGGTGAGGTGCAGTTCAGTTGGACACTGGATCCAGCACGGAGGAGGCACTGCTCCTTCCACACGCTTCCCCGTGTCCTTTCTACTTTTACTTCCAAGAATGGGGCCGAGGTGACCACACCTGGGTGTACCACAAAGCTTAGCTTTAGTCCTTTTTTCTTTCATGTGGCTTTTGGGTTGTTTAGATTCAAGACTGACTTGAGAAGCAAATCGGTAATGTAAAAAGGAGTGGCTTCCATTGTGTGCAGTTCTCAACAATGGACACTTAAGGGCCCTGACAGGGTGGCCCATCTGCAATGCTGTCAGCTCACCTACTTTGCAAACATGATATCGAAAGTCAAACTTGTTACTCTCCTGGTGCCAGTTTAGAAAAGGGCTTGTGTGATAGCGGATTCTGGGTTTTAGATACTTAAAGGGAAAATGGAACAAGTAAAATTCAATGCAGTATTTTTAAAATGGACGACCGTCCGAAGCGAAGTCGCTTGGTGTGATGCTGTAGGCAGAAGGATGTGGACCGCGGGGGACGCGCTAGAGAGGGCAGCTCCAGGATCCTCATCACAAACTACTTCCTTCCCTTCCTTCCCTTCAGAGATGAGGTACTTGAATCTGATTCATGGGGGACCAGATGTGGGCAGTTGGTTTTTTCCTATCCAAACCCTTTTTCTTCACAGCCTTTTACTCAGCTTTTTCTTCCCAGGATCTGTCTGCTGTGTGACTCAGGGGACCATTTTATACCAGCCTAGGTGTTCTCATTGCATTTGCCAAGGATTAACTTTGGTGACTAATTTGGTCCAGGTCTGCGTCTGATTTTCCTGAAATAGTTGATACCTTGGGAATAAACAGGTGCATTAACCCATGGGATGTGCTTGCTAAGTCAGGGGGGCAAATACTTCCCCAGGGCCTCCTGGGGTTTTTCCAAGGAAGAGTGTGGAGCTTGGAAGAGCTTTCTTTCCCTCCCAGTCTATCCCACTTCCTGTTTCCTGGGGAGAAAATTAGACTCCTGATCCTGGCACCATAACTGGCATATCATGACCTTATTTGGGGGTAATCCTGGGGCCCATTTAGAAGGTAAACTGTTTAAACCTGAGTTGTGCAAATTCCAGGAGATAACCCCTATTTTTTCACTCTCTTAGCGCTCTGAGTTAGATTTGATAACTCTGGACTTCCTGGGGTAACAAAGACCTGGGCGTGTGTCGTGGCTGGAGTGTGTGTGCGCGTATGCACGTGCATGTGCATGGGTGCACATATATGTATCTGTGAGCACATGTATATGGGTACAGATCACAGATATGTCCTCCAGTGGTTAAAGAAAATGAGAGACTTTTCAGCTTCTTTTTGCTTTCAGTGCAAAGAGCCACATGGTGTAAGGGCAGAATGGAAAGGGTACTGAAAGAGGGGGATTAGACACAGGTAAAAATAAAAATAAAGCAGATGGAGGCTTAACCGCCTGGAACGGGTTATCTGACAGTAATACCTTTGCAGAGCTGCCTGTCAAAGTGAAGGACACACACTGTGCATGAAACACCCATGGAAAACACCAAAGAAACACCAGCCGGGCTAAACACCCACCAAGTCAACTCATTGTCTGGGGTAGGGCTGAATGTGTGTGTGTGTGTGTGTGTATGTGTGTGTGTGTGCGCACGCGCGCGTGCAAGTGTTTCTGCTCGCATACAGAAGAGAAGAAAGAAATCTCACGGGAATCACTTATGTTCAGTGCGGTGGACACACATGTTATGGTAGCGATGATGCCTTTTCAGGGAGGGAGGCATCCTTTTCCCTGGAAATGATGGCTTTGTCCTTTTACCCCAAATCTCTGTCACCAGGTGGTGCACCCAGTAAATCTCTTTTGGGTGCAAATGGTTTATGATCTTGCTTATGAGGCATAACATTGTAATGATATAATAAGAATATTAATAATGCTGTCTGTTGCTTAACCCATGTGCTGATATATTCATCATACATGTCAGCTCATTTGGGAAGAGAAGGCAGGAAGGAGAAGGAGGCAGCGGCTGCAGCACGCACCACGGAGGACTTATTCGGTTCCACATCAGAAAGTGACACCTCAACTTTCCACGGCTTTGATGAGGACGATGTGGAAGAGCCTCACTCCTGCCGAGGACGCCGCAGTGGCCAGGGCTCGCCCACAGCGGACAGAAAGGGCAGTTGCTAAACCCATGAATGGACTCTCTGGGCAATTAGCCATCACCCTCTGACTTGGTCATTGTTCTGGTTCTGATGCATTTAAAAAAAAAAAAAAATGAAAGACAACCTTAGATTTCCCCCCTCATCCTTGCTTTTTCCTCTTGCCTTCCACGCACCCCCCCCCGCCCCCCCCCCGGCCCTCGATTCTGAGTATGTACAGCAGAAGCACAAACTACTGAAACACAACAGAACAAAAGAGCAAACTAGTCCTTCCGAGAGATGGCCTCACGATGTACTATTTATTTTCCAGAGCAATGAGAAGTTAGGCGAATTGTCTCTTGCGGGGAGGGCATCTTTTTTGACGTGAGCAGAGTTGATTTTCTCAGTGTTCCTATTTATTGGCAAAACGAGGAGAGGAGGAATATTGGGTTTGGAAACAAAGAACCAATTATGTTAAATAAATTATTATTTATATATTCTAACTATTATTAGAAACTGACTTGTTTTTTTTTTTTTTTTTTTTTTGAGAGAGAGAGAGAGAGAGAGAGAGAGAGAGAGAGAGAGAGAGAGAGAAGGGAAATCGGAGACATTGATTTAGAAGGAAGCCGCTGGGGGAGGATTGATTCAAGGGCAGGAGGAGTTCTTCGGTGGGAGATGATTGCACTTTGTATACCCCACGGAGTGTCTGCCTCCCCATGGCAGGCCCCCTCCCCATTTCTCATCCCTGACCTTTCCGGCTTCCTCCCTCCCTGCTTGTGAGAAAATATCAGCAGTTGCTGGAAAGTGCTGGCTGCTGTGTGGCCTCCCTCCAGCACCAGGCCCCCCCAGCAGCGTCTGCTGGGCTCCTCTTCTCCACTCTTCGGTGGTTGCTGTTTTTTTCCTCACTTTCCTCCTGGTGAAGAGCAATTTCCAAATGCAGGAACGGAACGTAAGCAGAGAGCCGTGGACTCAGCAACCCGAGCTTGCTCTTGGAAGAAAGAACGACAGCTGAAGTACATGTCCCTGCCCCGCGTCCCTCTTTACAAACATATAAATTCCCGTTGGATGATCAAGTCCTTCCGTACCCTATTTTTTTATAGTGCCCCGCCAGGCACTTTGTTTTATGTTTCCAATAGCATCTCCTGAAATAAACCAAAGCCACACTTGCTCAAGGCCCCCGGGGGATGGAGAAGACCACCCACCTTGTTGGCAGTCCCAAGAGTGACCGGCTGTGCGGGCCTAGTCAAAAGGTATGTCTTGGCTGACCTGTCTTACCCATGAGGGCAAACCATCATAGTTGTTTTTTCCCCTTACTTTCTTTTCTTCCCTCCCCACCCCCACCTACCTTGTCTTTTGCTTTTTTTTTGGCTTGGACTCCCATCTTAGTAGTGAGAGTGACTCCCGGATAGCCTTCCCCTCTGCCATGTCTGTGCATGTACCCCACCTGGGGGCCTGGCCCTGGTGTGAGGACTGAGCTTGCTTCGGGCTCTTTGTGGAGAATGCGGGGGGTGGGGGCTTCTGGCTTCTGGCTTCTGGCTCAACTCTAAGAGAAAATGCCCGGGGAACTGATTTGGGAGTGGGCTGCTGTACTTGGCTGGAACAAGGGGGCCATAGGGAGACTGCATGTTGAGGTTGGTATTTCTTGCTCCAGGTACCATTTTTATAGCCAAGGGGATGCATCCCAGTGAAAGTAGGTCTAAGATTAGTCACAGTGCTCCACTGAGCTGACCTGAAGATTCTGAACTCGCACTAAGTGTGGCCAGGTTCTTCGGCCTCCATGAGAGCACAGGTCCAGAGCCATGGGTTCTGCCATTGGACTCGGGTTGGGAGATGAGAGAGGCCCCACCCAGGCTCTTACGCGCTTTGACAGTCCGTCCTTTGCAGACTCTCAGTGAATTAGACCTCTCATTAAAATAACAAACCCACCAAACAAAAGCAAGGACCAAGCAAAGAAACCCACCAATGGGCCCTTTGAGTTTTTCTGGTACCTGAAGCAGGCAGGGCTTCTGCTTCTCTCCTGCTTCAGGTATGACTGTGCTCGCCCGAGCATTTCTCATCGTGAGAGAACAAAAGTGACAGCCTCACCCACTGGGATGTCCTGCCTAATCTGTATGTGGCCCCGTTCCTAGGAAATATGGCACAAACCTCCAACAGTTAATATTCCTGCATGTGCGCGTGTGAAAAGCCAATATAGTTGGTTCCAGTTGGTTTCTGCAAAGGGGATGCAACCTGCTCTTGCTGACACTCTCCACCTCTTCATCTGTTCTATTACTTTGAGTCAGATATTGGATTCATGGCACTATGACTTCCTCTCACTGATGAACTGTGAGCTCCCATGTTAATAAAAGCATCTCTGACCGATGGATACTATCATTTGAAATCTGTCTAGTTGTCTGTAGTTCTGAAATTCTTAATGACAACCTACTTTTGAACTTGAAAAAAGAATTCAATCCACATAATTAAAACAGTTTATGAAAACCCACCTAATTTCAGAGTCTAGCTTGGAGTTCTGAAGGGAACGAAAATGAATAATTGTTTAAATAAGGCAAACTCCCATAGGAAGATTTATCTGAGGATGGCTAGTGCTTATCTGCTTTATGCTTGCTACTATAACTTGATTTTCTTTTTCTTCTGTTGGGGATAGTAGATACCCTCATCTTTCTCAGTTTGTTAGCCAATGCCAGCGTAGAATTATATCTTAGCACTGCCTGAACATCTTGTCTCACTTTACTCATAGTATACAGACTCAGAATTTACATCCTTAAAAAAAGAAAAACAAAACAAAAATAAAAGAACTGGGAGGTACTTTAAAGAAGATAAAGTTCAAATCTTTCATTTTTTAGTTGAAAAAGATCAACTCAGAGAGGTTAAGTGAGTGAAGCGAGAGAGCAGGATGGACACTACTTTGGAGGCAGATGTGTAAGGTGAAAGAAGGAAACTTGGGGCTGGGGGAGGAGATGGTGGAAGTTTTAGGAGGAGGAAGCTGGATGTCCTGAGTTTCCAACCACCTTGATGGTTGATGTGGTATCTTTCCCACCATATGGCCAGCATTGTTCATTCCCTGGAATAGTTTATTTAATCCTCATTATTGCCCTACGAGGTAGGTGTTCATGTTATTCCCAGTTTATAAATAGGAAACTGAGGTTCAGTAATAAGGTTAAGTAATGTATCTAAAACCTCACAGCTAAAGCAGATCAGGTTTGAGCCCTGGCCACCAGGCTCTAGGACCTCCTATACTCCTATATCATGGTTTTTCTATCTGCCCTTGCAGGTTCCCACATATGGGATATAGGAATATAATACAATATTCCTATGTGTAACCTAATAATATAAGTATTATTACTTTATTATTAAAGAGACACATGGGAATTATTTACATGAAGATTTCAGAAGTTCAGTGGATGCATAGTGACTTATTCCAGTTTATATACCTGGCAAGGATGTTACCATCTCTAACTAAGTAATAATTCTTGTCATTGAGATGCCTCCGTATTCTGGGAGAACTTTACTCCTACTTTCATAGGCACTGGTTGAACCTCTTCACACTTCCCTTCAGATTCCTATCCAACAGCTACTGCTGCTGTTTGCAATACGTTTCCTTGAAGTTTTTTTCTGGAAGTGTAATACCTCCTTTGGCTACAGTTATGGCTGCACTTCAGTCACTGCTTAGTCAAAGGGGGAAGATATATGTATATGTACCTCCCTTGATTTTTCGCAGGTCCAGTTGAAAGAAGGGGTATTTGTAATGAATAATAGCTTTAAGTGGTAGCCTTATTAAAGGATTAGAAGAGTGAGCAATTAGGTCCCCCAGAAGAAAATTCCAATTAAAATTCTGTTCAGAAAGTTATAGAAAGCTTGACGTTTAAACCCTCATTTCTAGACATTCCCTCCTGATGTCTACTAAGAACAATGTCTCCTTTTTCTGTGACCTCAGAAATTGCAACAATTATAGGAGCAGTCAACACACCTATTGTTTTGTTGTTGCTTTTGTTAAATAAGTATCACTTCAAATTTAACATAAATTAGAGTTTATCGGCATGAAAGTGATTTAACTAGTTTCTTTTGTCCTCAGCTCAATAAAGTGTCCACCCAAAATGTTTCAGAAACATCATCTAATTTTCTGAGTCCTAGCCCAAAGATAGGAGAATCAGATATATAGAACTTTCTAAATTTGTTACAACAGTCACATCCCCTGGGGGAACTGTTGATGAAAAAGGTGATTATTGTTTTGTCTATCTGATGTTTTTCCTTACTTAGAGCAATCTAATCCTTTATTTCTGTTATTGAGACCATGTGGAGATCAGACCCTCTAATCACAGTAACACTGGGAGTGAGAAATATGCATTTCATTTTTTAAAGATACTTTAAAGTCAGTAATGCAATTTGCTACTGGTCTTTTAGAGAGAAGGGTTTAATAAAAATATGATGCGCACATCAATAGTATCCCTTTAAGTCTTCCTGCTTACTTTGCATCTCTCTGTGCTCCTAATGGGCTGCAGCCGATATTGCCTTTATATAGCACTTGAGGGAACACAACATCATTGCTCGAGGAGAGAACTAAAGGCTGCTTGGAGAGTCTCACTTCATGGTGGAGTAAAATTAATTAATATTATTCCAATATGCCTCCTGTTACATTTGATGAATATGATCTTGAACTTCTACTTGAAGTTTGAGCAGGCTCATGTGTTAGGCACTTTTCCATAGGGGTGTTTTCTTTACCTTTGAAAGTGATGTTTCTTGTGTATTACCTGAGTCAGGCATTTTTGATCTAGTGAGTAGAAAATTTTTGATCTGCAGGAGAAATGAAAATTTCTGGGTTTGGTCTCAATCCTGTGTGAATTTGTTGCTATGCATTTCTGTCTCAGTTTCTCAATTCCTAGATATGGACATTTCTTATCCTTTCATAATACTTAACCACATTCTTTCATGGTGATTCTTCAAATAGCCCTGTGAGATGTTATTTGTTCTCATTTTACTGATGAAAAAACTGAGATTCCATCAGGTTAGATGATGTATATGAAGTTGCAGGGTAAATGGTGTCTGGATCTTCTAATACTCTTTCCTCAATCTAGATTGACTTCTCCATCGATCACATTTTGAAAATTTCTTGAGTAAAATCAGTAGAGGGCTTTGAGATCTTGCATTCAAGACTATTTGGATTGAGAGGAGGTATTTGATGCTTTCTAAACAATTCGAATTACTACCCAACCTCTATTCACATTAGAATTTCACCAAGGAATAGCAGTGTCCAAGTCCTCATGAACTCTTTCCAAGAACAAAAAGATTGAGCTTTCTAAATGGTCATTGTTTTGGTGGTGACATTGGGGTGACAGTGAGGGTGTGCGTAGTAAGGAGGCAGGGAGTGAATAAATGTCCCAGGCCTTGTTTCAGTCACATGCCAAAGTGCTTCTAACACTAAAACATTGAATTATGTGATACTGTTGTGCTTCATAAAAGTGATTTCTGACCGTTTAGTCAAAATAACAGCATAGGAAAATATCATTCTGCTTGATGGATTTACCAAATAGCTGAGGAGGATGGCAGATCCCTGTCAGAACTGAATTACCAGCTAAAAAGCATTGGCAAGTAGGTTTTCAAAGTATCTCAATATTGGCCCTTGACCAATAAAACATTCCCATCGATTCTTCATCTAGATTCTTTAAAAAAAAACCACAGTATAATGATCACAATGAGCAAATTAACGCTGACACAATACTATAACCTCCAGACCTATTCAGTTTTTGCTAATTTTCTCACTATGTCCTTTTTCTGGTCCAGGATCCAATCCAGGATCACCTGTTCTTTTCAGTTGTCATGTCCTCTTCAAGTCCGTTAAACTAAAGCAGTTAGATCTGCAGTCTTTCTTTGTATAACTCTGATACTTTTGGAGAGTATTGTTTAGTCACTTCTTAGAAAGTCTTTCATTTTAGTTTGAGTGCTGTTTTGAAAATCAGGTTATGCAGTTTGGGTAAGAATGCTACAGAAGTGATGTTACATCCTTCTCCGTGCATGATATCAGGGGGGGGGACACAATTAATTTATCCCATGATGCGGCTCAGATGTTTGGCCTTTCAGCTTAGGTTCAGGCTAGTATGTTTGTAGTCCATGGATGGTAATACTTTCATACACATAGACTTTGTTTATTTGGCAACTAGGGCCTGGGTAACTGCTCAGCAGGTAGGATGTGTCGGCAAGGGATGACAATGGGATTCTTTTTGCTGTCGGTCAAAGTAGTCAGGGAGATTTTATTGGAGGAAGCTCTTCAGATCAGCAGAGAGTTCTAGATAGTTATTTAATCAGTAGGCAAGAATGTCTCTTGTCAGAGAGAATAGAGGTAGAGCAATGTGCCATAATTATTTAATGAAATAAACTGAGAAGCGAGCAATGTTTCTGAGCTCATTAGTGGAAGGATTTAGGGTCTCACTGCATACATAGCATGTGCTCCATAACTATTGGCAGAAAGGTTGGAGGAGTCATACATAACTGGACACAGCATCCATTGGTCAAGTCAGAGGGGTGCATGAGATCCAGGAGGCAGCGAAGTGGTGGTGAGGGATGTAGGAGGGAGAGTGAGGATGTGAGGACAGGCGTGAGGGGAAAGTGGAAGCTGAGTGGAGGGATGGAAAGTCAGCCTCTTTGAAAGGGACTGGGAGCAGAAGACCAAGGACACATTAGGACATTTCTAACAGCTGGATGTTGGCCCCACCAGAGGAAATGAAAGAGAAAATGGATGTTGGGAGCACAAAGCTGGGAACCAACCATCTGTTTTCTAGGTGGCTTACATGGGCAAACACAGAAAAGTGTGTATACATGTGTGTTGGGGAATCAATTGTAGACATTTGAGGAAACTGAAAGGGCATGGTGTATGGTTATTAGAAAGACTCACTAAAAATGTGACAGGTGACATCTGACCAGAGAGATTAAGGGCACTGGGAGAGGGTCAGAAAGACTCCTGGCAGGGGGTGAAAGTCTGACTGGATGCCCAACCAGAGAACATGCAGCAGACACTCTCTGGGAGGTCTGGAGAAAGGGCTGGAGGCAGGTGGAATAGCAGAGATGAATACGAAGGAAGATGAATCTGGGAAGGGAGACCAAACAAGCCAATCTGTGAAGTGACACAATGGTGTGGGATGGGATGGGATGGGATGCAAAGAAACTCGGCCAGGTGTGAGGGGAAGGCTAGATGTGGGTGAAAGCAGACGAGTCCCAGCTTTGGAAGGCCATCTAATCCAGCCCCACACACCTGAGCAGTGAGTAGTAAGACCTTGGGCACTGGAAGGAGAGGTAGCGGGTGGGGAGTTTCAGCTTGGAAGAAGCTGAGCTGCTTATTTGATTCTGAACATTGCTCCCTTTGGCTTGGCTCTTCCCCCGGGGAGCCCCTCCTTCCTTTCCTCTGTTTTGCCACTCAGTTCAGTGTGAGCTGGGCACTGTCCAGGCACCCATCTCTGCCCTTAGGAACTGCTTCTGGGGTGAAATGTGATAGTACTTGGTTTTATTGCTTACTCTTTTGTGCCGGCTACTCCATTCCAAAGACTAAAATAACTTAACAGATTTCATTTCAGAAGCAAAATCCATGCCCTGTTGGTACCCATTCCAGATTAAAGGACCCACCTGGTTTGAACTGCCCCCAGGTTCCAAGTCTGACACTTAGAAGTGCTGGGCTAGTTGAGCACTGGCATAGATCTCTTGGCTTGGTTCTCTCTCCGAGTAACTCAGACTCCCTGGAATGCCTTGGAGCATTGTTTTTGGGAGAGGGGGTGTGATGAAGCAATGTCCTTTTGGCCTTAGGCCAGGTGGGGCATCAGTTGGGGTTTTCGGTGACTGCAACTGGTCCTATACCATAGACCTACTCATTTCTATGTAGGTGATAGGAAGATAGATTGCATCATAATGGCCTTTCTGGGGTATTTTATGTGTGGTTTTTTTTTTAATTTTCATTTGAGGATATATTTTTTTTCCTTATTGATTTCCACAGAGAGTGGAAGGTTGAGAGGGAGGATGGGAGAGGGGGAGGGGGGGGGGGAGAGAGAGAGAGAGAGAGAGAGAGAGAGAGAGAGAGAGAGAGAGAGAGATTAATTGATTGCCTCCCATATGTGCCCCTTGACTGGGAATTGAACCTTTGGTCTGCAGGCCGACACTCTAACCACTGAGAAAAACCGGCCACAGCATCTGGGGTATTTTAACAGCAAAATGATTTAGTTTGTTTGGTTTCCAAGCAAAGGAGAAAAACCAGATTTTGCTGACGCCCAGTTTTGCTACCGCGCCACCTAGGAATGGAAAGGCCAGCTGTGTCCTCTGTTTCTTATGTCATTCAGCCGCCGGGAGCGGTGACCTGCCCGCTCCGGGCTCACTTCCTGCTGCTGAGCCCCAGGCACGGGAGACACAGTCTGTTCTCATGGCCTCATTAGCGTGGCAGTCAGTCAGTTGTTTTCTTTCTTGTGTTTTGTTTTGAATTCATTTCATTCCCATCACCCCCTTAATTTTATTCTCTCCTTTTTAGGTAGTTGTCCTGTGCTGTTGTTTTTTGTTTTATCTTTCGTTGCCTTTCCCTCTGCAGTCAACTCTATGACCTGCGGACTCCGGCATCCTTCAAGCAAGCCATTTCCGAAGAAGGTGAAAAGAAGGCACGATGATTTGCACCTCCTCCTCCTCCTCCTCCTCCTCTTCCTCTTCCCTTGCCCGGCCCCCTCCTGCGCGTGTGTTTCAGCCAACACAGGAGCCTGGATTTTGTGGGAAAGCCTCCAGCTCAGCTCAGAGAAGTCTCTGGAATGGCCTCCGTTTTTTGCAAGAAGAGGATTTTTTTTTTTTTTCCTTTTTAAAATTCTCCATTACATTTTCTTTAAATGTCTGTGAGGAAGTACCCAGGTCAGACCAGAACTGCTCTACAATAGAAATAACTGAAAACAAACTGATGAGGAAAAAAAAAAACAACACACACAAAAAAAGAGTTTCCTATTTTATTTATTTCAATATTTAAAAGAAAAAACGTGCTGATGCGGCACATTATTTTTATTTAAGATACCTTCTACTTCAAAAGCGAAACGCGACTTTGTGAAGATACGAAGTCAAAAGCGTACGTAATGTAAAATAAAGACTGCCTATTAACTAAGGAAAACACCCCACCCTTTAAGTAAGAAAATAAAGATCAACTCTGCTCTCTCAGGCTCTTTCCAAAAGCCATTCATGTATGTGCTTTAGGCATTTTTATTTCTGCGAGTTGGATGTGGTAAGTGAGGAGTGATCAGGTTTTTTTTTCTCCTTCAAAAGTCGATCGAAAGTGTTGGTGATGTTCAATGAGTGTTAAATCTTGACTGAAATAAATTAGCCACAAAGGCTATCAGCAGACTCTCTGCGCCCCCTCCCCCCCCAAAAAACCTCTCCCCTCACCCAGGCAAGCCCCATTTATCTGAATGTCAAGAAGCAGCCTGCCTCCTGGTTATCATGTCTGACAAGGCCTGGTTCTGAAAGCAATTCCACCTAGTGATTAAATATATCTCTGCAAGTTCAACAGATTCGAACACAGACAGCTTTGTTTAAAATAACGCAGTGAAGGAAGAGGAAAGAAAAAGGAGGAAAAAAAAAAAAAAAAAAGACAAACTGAGCATCAGCCGAGATAATAATTTGGTCTCCTAACAACCAGAGGAAGCTTGCCAAGGGAACCCTCTGCTGAACCGGCTTCAGGGTCCAAGATTCTAGTGTCCCGAGGGCCAACCTGAGTGATGGAAACCTCAGTCAGTGGCTGGTGGGGGTAAAGGAGAAAGGCGAGTGTTCTGACGTGTCCTTTTATGGCCATGTGAGTGGAAGGGAATGCTATGGCCTCTGAAATGTAACTCAGATCGTGCCCTTGGCTTGATGAAGGAGCAGGTTGACCGGCTGGGGCGCTGGGTTTTACTCCAGGCCTTTTACACGGGCATGCTCATGGGGTTCGCTCACTTCTAAGCAGAGTCTTGTTAAATGTACAGTCTCATGCCGGATAGTCTTGTCAGCAAAAGTCCTCGAATGCCGGTGCTACTGAAACGGTTCTAAGCTGGAGAATATTTCTTTTTGCCTTTGAAAGGGGGAGACTGGACGGGCAGCAAAGTCCCGCCAGCCCTTTCAGATTTCTCATTCAGGGCCAGTCCTCAGGGGGAGATCACCAAGAGTGTCTTTGTATCATTTGTAGCCCTTTGCTGTGACATTTTCTGATAGAAAATGTCTCTTTTAAAAATGCTAATAATTATAATAATAATTCACCCTCCAACCAACTCCCACAAGTTATAACATGTGTAGAATTGTGATAAAAGTTTTGCATAATGTAGGGTTTGTATCAAGTGTGTGTAAGTTTCTGTTAAATAAAAGTCTATTTCCAATGCTCCTATAGCATCTCTGTAAGTTTTGCTTGACCAACCTCATCCTACATGAGCTCAACTTTCCTACTGTCCTGTTGAAGAGACTCCTGAAAGGATTCTGCCCATTTGCTTGCCTGGGATTTGTTGAACCCTATGGCTTTATTTAGGAGCACAATCTAGAACAGTGGCTGGCACTGGTTTGGCTGACAGTTGGTGGTGGCATGGAAAGTGAACAATGCCAGGGTTGGTGCCAACATCTGCTCTGAGTCCAGAGTTGCTGTCACCAGCCCACCACCCTCCTGGCCATCGTCACCTTGTCCTCAGACAGGACAGGTTTATGGAGAATCTGGGACATGTGCAGATTAATACCCTGCCCAATGCTGCTGTCTCACCAGTGCCAGGAATAGTTTTGCAGAAGAACGCAAGGTTTAGTGTAGGGGTGTCGAACTCAATTAGAGAAGGGGCCAAAATCTAAAATCCAGCCTAAATCGCGGGCCGAATGGTTTACTGAACAGTCATAAACTGTCATTGTGATGGAAACGCAGCGGAGTGCAGTGATGACAGCGCGGTGCGGGCCACATTGCAAGGCCTGGCGGGACGGATTTGGCCTGCGGGCCTTGTGTTTGACACATGTGGTTTAGTGTGTGCTTGGAGCACGCTGGGGGGTTCACTTTCCATCACCTGATGGGTGCTCTTGTTGTAGCCTCTCCAAGCTGCCAGTTGGTTCGGCTGTCAGCCAGCCCCTGCGATAGGCTGCTTCTCGTGTGGGGGCGGGCAGTCTTGTCAGATGAGTCCTCTAGGTCAGATAGAACTAGACCAGCCTCAGGCCAGGCCAGGCCTTGCCCTCAGAACATTGCCAGCCGGTGGGCTCAGGTGGAGGCGGGGCGTGGCCTTGTGTTGCTGCTGGTGCACTTGAGCTTCTTTTAGAACAATCGTCACATTTTGACATTCATCATGGACTGTAAGTTCCCTAGCACAGTGGTTGGCAAACTGTTGCTCACAAGCCACATGCGGCTCTTTGGCCCCTTGAGTGTGGCTCTTCCACAAAATACCACGGCCTAGGTGAGTCTGTTTTGAAGAAGTGGCATTAGAAGAAGTTGAAGTTTAAAAAATTTGGCTCTCCAAAGAAATTTCAATTGTTGTACTGTTGATATTTGGCTCTGTTGACTAATGCGTTTGCTGACCACTGCCCTAGCAGTAAAAAGGATGCTTTTCCCTTCAACATATCCTCTTTAGGCTTTTTAAAAAATTGTGGTAAAATATGCATTACAGAAAATTGATCATTTTAACCATTTTAACATTACAATTCAGTGGCATTAAGTACATTCACATTGTTGTATAACCATCACCACCATCCATCTCTAGAACTTTTCATCTTTCCAATTGAAACGCTGTACTCATTCCTCCAGAATATTTGTTTTTAAAAATTTTTTAAAAGTATTTTATGGCTTATATGCATCTTATTTCAGAGAACACTTGAAAAGAGAGTGAAACCACAGTTTGTGCAAAGCGGTATGCAAAGACTAGCTTGGGTCAGGGCTGTTTATTTTGTTGGGGTGGGGAGGAGGTTATTCTGAGTAAAACCAGTTTATTTTCCTTATGATTTACAGAGGAGTTTCCAAACTCTTTCTCTAAAGACCTAATAGCAAACACTTCAGGCTTTGCAGGCCACATCTGTTGCTACTACTCAGGTATGGGGTTTTAGCACGGAAGTAGCTAGTCACAGACAGTGTATAAATGGATGGGCATGGCCCCGTGTTCCAATAACACTTTATTTACAAAGATGGGCAGCGGGCCAGATTTGGCTCAGGACCCATGGTTGGCTGATCCCTGATTTAGAAAGAGTGGCTATTATACCATTAAATGGGGATGGGAGTGGTAATATTTAAGACTTTTTCTAAGCCTCAGGACTAAGGAAAGAAGAATTTCACATCACCAAGTGAAGGGCTAGAGGTGCATTTCATGACCGGTAATGTAAGTTGTATCGAAGCTCATATGCAAAAATACTTCAGAGCCAAAAAAATTCTACCACACAAAATTTTAGAAAGCTATGTGATTTTCTAGTTTAGGTGCTGAGTCCAAAGTGCAATAGTGCAATGCTTACCAACAGAATCTATAAATAATCCAGCCAGTCTGCATAGAGGACATGATGACTAATACCGCTCATCTCTAGCAACTTACATAGGAAACAAAGCCAACTTTAAAGTAACTATTTGAGTTCATGCAGATGGCTCCTCTGGGCTAAGTGAACACAGTAGCATTCCATCTGTATGACATAAAAGACATTTAGTGGAGCCCAGCTTGGGAGGTATGGAGTGTTGTGGTTGAAGACATGGCCTCTGGTGACTAATGACCTGCAGTGGCTGTGGCTCCCTAAAATGGTTAATTATGGAGCAGGTGTTGAGGTGCATTTCTTCCTAAGAACTCTGATACTTGTGGGCATTGAGCATCAGGACTTCCCCTAACTCCTCACCTCGTATCAAAAATACACCAATAAGAAGTACTTTTACTCCTTGGATGGCGGGCAGAATTCCTGACATCAGACCTACTACTGAATTGATATAGAATTGGAACCTTCTTATCAACTGGATACGAGATGATCCTGAAGGGTGGCCTGTGAGCTAGTTGTGTTAGGGGGCAACAGCCATGCAAATTCATTAAAAATATCCTCTTTAGCCATTACTGGAGGATGCTCAGTTGTTTGGAGAGGTTCAGTGATTTTTCAGATCTCAGTGTACCTTCTAGTGGAGTTTATTGCTAAGATACCTGAGTTACCTCCAAGTTTCTTTGAAAGGGACAGCAGTGGGGATCAGGATGCTATCATGTTCGATCCATTTTCTCCAAGCTCCACCCTGTTACCACAACTGAGTTGCTCAGGTGTCAATTTTTAGGCATAGACTACTAGGAGAAAGATCAACCCAAAAGTTAGAAAATCTTTTTTAAAAAAAATATATTTTATTGATTTTTTACAGAGAGGAAGGGAGAGAGATAGAGAGCTAGAAACATCGACGAGAGAGTAACATCGACCAGCTGCCTCTTGCACACCCCCTACCGGGGATGTGCCCGCAACCAAGGTACATGCCCTTGACCGGAATCGAACCTGGGACCCTTAAGTCCGCAGACCGACGCTCTACCACTGAGCCAAACCGGTTTTGGCCAAAAGTTAGAAAATCTTGATTTGTATTTTACATAAACCTGGTATGAGAAGCATAGTCCCTTAGCTACCTGAACTTTCTTTACACCAGAATAGGAAATACTTTGGAGGTGATAACAGTGGTCATAAAAGGATTAGCACCGACCTGATAGATATAATAATGTTAACTGTGCTATTAGTGATCACCTGGTAAGGCATAATCATAGCTGAGATGGATCTGGGAATCCTAGTGGAACACTAGCTGAAGGAGTACTGTGTTGTGTATTTTTAGTACCAGACTGTGTACTATTGGGAATACAGTATAAGGGCAGGAAGCACTTTCCCATTCCTATTTAACATTTGACATTACTATGTTAGAATTAGGTGAAAATAATTGTGAAAAACCCAGAAAGTACAGAAAAGATTATTTTAAAATATATATATATATATATTTTATTGATTTTTTACAGAGAGGAAGAGAGAGGGATAGAGAGTTAGAAACATCGATGAGAGAGAGTCATCGATCAGCTGCCTCTTGCACACCCCCTACTGGGGATGTGCTCACAACCAAGGTACATGCCCTTGACCGGAATCGAATCCCAGGACCTTTCAGTCCGCAGGCCAACGCTCAATCCACTAAGCTAAACCGGTTTTGGCACAGAAAAGATTATTAACAAGTTTAAAGGGATGAACAATAAGCCCTTTAAGAAAAAAATTAAAGTATTTGGGTTAAGTTAGGGAAGAGAATTAGGGGGCATTTAATTACCATCATTATGTATATTGAGGAAAAAACACTGACTGACCAGTTGCTTTTGGTCCCTAGACTGGAGAGGCATCTTAGTGCTTAGAACAAGCTGACAAACAGTTCTTTTGTTGACATCAATAATTTTTTACTATTAAGGCTGATTAGGGAACTCCCTGGGAGCCAAGCATTTCTCCCATGTGGAATTAGGGGCGTGACTAGATGACCTCTGAAGATCTGGTCTAGCTCTGCAAGGCTTTGAATTGCAGCTGGTGCCCTGAAAGACTTGGTGCCTGACTCACCCCCAGGGAGTTTGGGAGGCAGTTAGCCTCAGGAATGTGCATTATGATCATTAACCAAAATTACTCGAAGCCATACTGAAGCTGTGTCCCAAGCCGGTATGGGGACTCCCATTGTTTTAGGGTGAGACAACTGCTGGAAAGTAAGTGTGGTGGCAAGGAACATTTTCCTTAAGAGAAACCAGATAGTGGGAAACCAAAAACAGTGAGAAGCAACCAAAAGGACAGTAAGACCAAGAGGCCACAAGCTGAAAACTCCACCTGAGTTTCCCCCTGGGCTCATCTTCCTGGAGTCCACCATGTCCAGCAGCATCTTGGGTGCATGGGTTTTGTTCTTGCTCATATGCCCTGGGTATTATTCTCAGCTTGATTTTGGTTGAAAGACCTCATTACTGTTCATGGTTGTCTACTCTCTTCTCCCCAGCTTAGGGGAAGAAAGGTCTTATTAGAAGCCAAAGTTAGTTTAAAGCTCACACCCCCCCCCCTCCACACACACACACACACACACACACACACACGCAGTAGAGGCCCAGTGCATGATCCGGCTGGCCTGCCCTGATTGGGATGAATTGGGCCTGCTGGGGAGAGGGGCTGTGGCCGGCCCCATGCCCTGGTCGAACTCCCGGTTGAACTGATCAAACTCCTGGTCAAGGGGACAATTTGCATATTAGCCTTTTATTATGTAGGATAAGATAAAAATCTGCTGGGAAAGAGCATTGAACAGGATTTCCTATAAATATCTCAGAAAAGAATTCCGATGGAATAATTCTGCTCTGTGTTTGGCTTAAGTCACAAAGATTGCAGTTGATTTAGTGTGTGAAGTCATCTTCCTGTGAACCAGAAATGTAGCGGAGGTTGGGAATGGAGATAACTGTAAGAACGGTTGGAAGGGGCCCGTGATGAATTGCTAGCATGAACACTCAATCCGAAACTTCTACTTGGCTGAGCTATGGGTTCAGAGAGACTGGCAGTTTGTAATCCTGAAAACTTCCTGAGTTAAAATAGATTTTTTTTTTCCTTCGTAGACATCAACCTTTCATCTATAATTGAAAAATAGATCAATACATTTTTACCACATTCTGTTACTTTGTATAATGACCCTCTCTGATTATTGGTTTGCTTTAAGCTACTGATCAATCAATCAAACATTTATTGAATGTATTCTATGTTGCAATACTGTGCTAAGCTTTTGCAGGTCATGAAAGAGAAGCAACAGGGAATTAAAACAACTCTGGGAGATACTTTTTTTTTTTTTTTTTTACCTTTTGATAATAAAAATTTAGTGGTAGAAAATGAAGTACAGTATATTTTATACATCTGAAAGATAATACATTTTTTAATATGTTGAAATGAATAAAATGGGAAAAATACCAAAGCAAGAATCAAACACTTGACCACAAAACTTCCAAGTTTCATCTGATCACCAGGGAGGAAGTATGATATTTTAATTTTAAAAATCCCCAACGTATAATACCTAGAATTTTCTTTTTTTTGTTTTATTATTATTTTTTAAAATATATTTTATTGATTTTTTTTGCCCCCCTCCCTCCCCAGAGTTTTGTGTCCATTGGTTGTACTTATATGCATGTATACAAGTCCTTTGGTTGATCTATTATCTCCCCCAGATCTCCCTCCCCTCCCCGCTGTAATTTGACAGTCTGCTTGTTGCTTTACTGTCTCTATATCTATCTTTTGGTTCATCAGTTTATAATGTTCTTTATTATCCATAAATGAGTGAGGTCATGTGGTGTTTCTCTTTCATTTGGGAGATACTTTTTATGTGCTAGTTACCAATAGGCTTCTTATGGATGCTAGCTTGTTAAAGCCATATATCAGCCCTTTTAGGTTAAGATTATTTCAATGTCACATAAGTAGAAATTGAGGCTCGGGGAGATTGAGTTGACAAAGGCAGTAGTGACAGCTGGCAAAGTCTGATTTTTCTAACCAAGGGTTTTCTATTTATGAAACTCTCCCTATGGTGGTACTAGTAAATGACATATTTTTTTGTTCTTCAGAAGAAAAGATGGTTAGCCTATTATTCAAGATAAGACTATTTATAATTAAGTGCCAAGTTGGTACAAGATATGAGTGGCAGAGGGCTCAGCAAGGGGAGTTACCCATGCAGGTAATGGGGAGGTGCTCATGGAAAGGTGGGCAGAAATGGGTGGTCAAAGAGAAGGTTGGCCCATGAAAGCAACAGTGGGAGATTCCTATGCCAAAGCTCTGAGGTCGGCCTGGACGCAGAGCAGAGAGAAGTCTGAATCAGGGAGATGGTGGTGGGGATCCTAGGCTGTGAGGAGAAGTCATAGGAATGTAAATAGCACCCATATTTTAGAGCCTGATCCACAACAAAGGAGGAACAGTAAGAAGTCAGGGATGACATGGGCTCTTGAACAGGATGAATGTGACATTCATGTGAGGACAGCTGAACTGCGATGCCAGGAAGTGTGGTTCTTATTCACTTCCCCACAGGGTTGCCGCTCTCCCTGTCGTGCTCATCTTGTTGGGTATCAACAGTTCATCTTGCTTGGTATCAAACCTGGTGGTTAACGATGCCGGGGGCATTTTCCACCAAGCGCTCTTCTGAAACCGGAGGCACGGTTATCCTACTACCTACTGGTTTGCATTTGGGGAGGAAAGTGGGATGTCCTGAGTGGGTTGGCCCCAGAGAGCTTTGCACTTGAGGCTCAAACTCTGTGATTATCCTAGTCAAGTTGGAGAAAGGGTTTATTGGACTGAGGTCACTGAGTGTGGTGAGGAGAAGTGAGGAAACCAGGCTCAGATTCTGGCCATTGGCCTTGTTTGTGTGTAGCAGCTCCTTTCTGCATGAGTGCCTGGAGACACTGAGCCCACTTACTCTTTGGAGGCCTGAGATTGCCCTTCCCGAGTCCTCACTTCCATCTCTGTCTCCGGTGTTGGTCTCTCCCCACTTCATCTTGTTGATGCCCCCTTCACTGGCCGCTAAGGCTGGAAGAGGTGTAGCCATGTGTGTGGAATATGGACTGCGAGCCCCAAGAATATGGACCATCTCCACCATGGTCAAGAATGGTTGCTGTCAAATAGCCACCACACTCTCAATGTGATCTTCCTAGCAGCGTTGTCGGGTTACTGTCCCACATAGCAAATGACCAGCACTCAGAAGGGTTAAGTGACTTGGCCAAAGCCACACAGAAGTAGAGCCCAGACTAGACTCCAGGTCTTTCTGATACTTACATTACTGTAATTGCCAGTGCTTGTTTTTGCCTATACTGTTTAATGACAACTGTCTTGGCTCAGACATGGCTAAAAAGTGGTAGAGTGTGGACTAAAAAGACTATCAGATAGTATAGAATTAAAACCCACAAATGAATAAAACCTATCTTTCCTTTGAAAAAAGGAAAAATGATTGGATGCCAGCCTCTGGGTCCACCCCGTTTTTTCCCCTACCCTTGCCCCCCAACATTTAGACAGTACCCGACTCGAACAAAGGTGAGACTAGTATTTATAATTAAAGTGCCAAGCTCTGTTTCACCAAAGCTGGTGTGGCTCAGTCGGTTGAGCATCATCCCATCAACAAGAGGTCACTGGTTCGATTCTCAGTCAGGGCACATGGCCAGGTTGTGGGCTCAGTCCCCAGTGGGGCTTGCAGGAGGCAGCCATTGATGTTTTTCATGTCAATGTTTTTCTCTCCCTCTCCTTCCTCTCTCTCTCAAATCAATTTTTTTTTAAAAAGCATAAAACAAAAAAGCCCCCTTTCCTTCATATTCCTTATACTGTAACCCCTGAGTAGACCTGGTACAGCCACATTCCCACCCGAGTGTTAATGAACTGTTCCATGCGTCCGCCTCATCACCTACAACCTGGCTTGAAATTTCACCGTGTACCGCACAGCGGACACCCAGGCCAGCCTGCCTGCCTGCCGTGGGCATCGGGTCTGTGGCAGGCAGCCCTCGGAGCGGGTCTGCCTCGTAGAGGTTGAGAAGGTTGGCTTGAAAGGGAGCCCCTGCCCGGTGACCGGCGCAGGGGGAGATGTGAGACAGCAGCTTGCCCTCTCTGCTCCCGCCCATTAGTTTCAGGAAACTGTGCAGCTGCTTCCCCTCTTCTGGTCTCTCTGCTGTGCTAATCGCAGCTCATTTCTGTTGCATGCCTCATTTCGGGGGAGAGAGCTTCATGGCTCGAAAAATGTGGACAGGGAAATGAAGGACCGTGTGCCAAATGAGTCAGCCCATTGCCCCTGGGACTGCCACCCCTCCCCGGGAAGGCCCCTGTGACTTGTCCAGGGGTCCTGGGAAAGCTTCCCTTGGGCGTTTCCTCTGGACCAGGAGGGGCTGGCTTTGGACAGTAAGGGAAAGGTCCCTGGGGTCACTGAGGGCCAACTACACATCACCATAGGCTCTCTAATCTCGGAACCTCTTTTCACAGTGGGGTTGGGCGCATTTTGTGGCCGAGGGGACTGAGGTGGAGGAAGGTTAGGTGGTGACTCACCCAATGTCAGGCCAATGTGCATGTCTCCTTGTCTTCAAAGGCTCCTTCCTTTCTAACCATTTCATCCAGGAGGGGGACGCTCCTGCGTCCTCCCCGTCCTTCCTTAAATGAGGGGCTTTGGGCTTCTCTTTATTTTTGTAACTTCCCCTCCAACCTCCTCTGGGACCCTTACTTTTTCTGTAGTAACAGGAGTCCTGCTGGCTCCTGGGAGGACCCATCCGGGCTGGGAGTCCTTTTACCCACTGCTGGTCAGCACCGTGGGTTAAGCCAGGATGCCTATGAGCCCCGGTTTCCCAGCCGTCCTGGCCAAACGCTGTGCCAGCAGCTCTGCAGGACCAGCTTAGGGGCTGGGAGCTGACAGCAGGGAGCAGAGTGCTTCTTCTCACTCCCAGGCCGGGCACTTGCCCTTTGCTAGGGCTTCTTTGCCTCATTACCTCGTTTTAAGGCCGGAGGTGTCCTTTGGTTGACCTGCTTCAAAAGAAACTCACTCTCTTATCTTTGTAAATATTAATAAGTTTAACTCGGTAGTAGTCAGATGATCTTGAAAGTTCCAGGGTGCCATTTTGGTGAGAATGTGATATTTTTTTAAAAAATGACTGTTTTCATCACCGTGTCTTCCTAACATACCTTCATTGTCTAAACAGAGAAATGATTCCTAAAAATTTTTTTTTTTAAAAATAGGTTTTTATTGATTTCAGAGAGAGGAAGGGAAAGAGAGATAGAAACATCAGTGATGAGAGAGAACCAGTAATTGGCTGCTCCTGCACAACCCCTACTGCGGATCATGTCCCCTGACTGGGTATTGAATTGTGACCTCCTGGTGCATAGGTTGATGCTCAACCACTGAGCCACACCAGCTGAGCAGGAATGCTTCTTAGAGACCCATTTCTCTGAAAGCCTGTAGAGCTCTCATTTCTCAAAACTTCTCCCTCCCAGGAGGCGGTGAAAAGGGAGCTGGGTGCTGAGAAGGTAGTGCCTGCCGAGAATGTTCTGGCCCCATTCGAGTTTGTCCTTCCGAAAGGCAGGCCAGGGAGCAGTCAGCTGGTGAGGCCCCAGGGGCTGTTAACTTTGCTGGCTGAACAGAAGGGGCAGCCGAAGGAGCAGATGCCAAGGTCCCAGACCACCTGGGCACACTGCCAGGGGCCAGCCCACTAAGTGGAAAGACTTAGGAGACCTGGGTTAGAGTCCCAGCCCTGCTGCCACCCTGCCTGTGACCCTGAATAAGTCACTACATATTTGGGGGGCTCAGTTTCCTTGTGTGTTTAAATAAGGGTTTGCACCTGATGGTCCAAGGTCCCCTCGGGTGCTGACAGAGGTTCTGAGGGGACCAAGTCCAGAGCTCATGATGATGCCATGCTGTCTGAGAAACTGGTTTGCATTGTAATTGCAGCTTTTTGGAAGCAAGCTCTTATGCTACTGGGGTCGCGTCAGTGGTGGAAGTTTCAGGCACTGTTACAGGCTCTTTGGAGGGAAGAAAGCAGTTTCTATCCCCACTCCCAACCCAGACCACTGATCAGGTCTTGGAGGTAGATGTCTCTTCTGCTCACCCACTCCATCCACCTCGCTCCCTGATTGAAGGGGCAGATGGGTTAGAGTGGGATGGGGCGTGCTCTGTGTGGTCTGGGGCACCATTGGGGTGCACTCCTGCAGTAAATGGTTGATGCCTCCCAGCTCTGGCCTTCCAGAGGGCAGGCCCCAGAGCCCCCGAGGATGGGCCTATTTCGGATGAAGCTCTGATGGCTTGGGTGCTGCCCTAACCTAGGCTCTTGAGTAGAGGCCTGAGAGCTGGTCCACAAAGGAGGAAAGGGACACAGGAGGGTACAGCCAGCATCTCAGAGCTCGCTGGGGGCCTTGCAGCCGAGGCTTTGGACTCCCAGTGGGCTCCTCCTCCAGCCACCCCTTCTCCAAACTGTCTCCTCTGTCGCTTTCAGGGAGCGAATGAACTGCTTTGCCTTGAATCCTTTCCATTCCTCCCCTTGGACTCTGTGAAGGCGGGGTTTGACGTGGGATATTTCCCTGGAGTGCTGTTAATCCGGGATCCTAGATTAGCTGCCAAGGCTGCGAGGGCAGTTCCCCCGAGACCTCAGGCCACCCTGCTGGTCCTCAAGGGCAGGCTGGAGTGTGGCTGGGCTGTGGGGCATGAAGAGGAGAGCTGGACCTCAGTGCAGACAGGCGGCCGCTGGATCAGGAAACTGCTGGGCGGTCAGAAGGCCCGTGCCTTGGGGAGGCTGGTGTCAGGAGAAGGGCGGTCCCCACTGCCTGTTTCTGTGACCGAGCCATGTGGTGTGGCCCACATGAATGTTGGGATAAGTGTGGGTTTGCATCCTGCCTCTGTCACCCCCTTACGGCATTGTGTTGAGTGAGTTACTCCCCTGCTCTGCATAAAATGGGGACAGAGACACCCAAGTCACAGGTTATTTTAAGAATCAAATGAAGAAGTGTGTTCAAAGTGCTTAGCGTCCAGGAAGCACCTTGATAAATTGTGGCTGTTAGTAATAATAATACAAAGTACCCCTAGGGAAGATTCAGAATGAGTCTCTGCGTCTTTTTAGGAATTTGGCCAGAGTTCGGATTGTGTCTCCGGAATAAGCAAGGACCGATATCTTGTTCTTAGTTCATTCTCTTAACCTTCCCTCTAGCTTCCTTGTCTCACATCTCTTCTTTGTCTCCTTTCTTCCGCCTCTAATGTTTTCCCCAGATTGGCTGATTCTTTCTCTCCTCACTTTATCTCTCCGCTCTGTTCTCATGATGCTGAGACCTCTTTACTTATTCAGGATCCAAAGTGCATCCTGGCAGTTCTGAGAGCTGGGGCATCCAGCTAGTTCTGTTTTCTGTGAATTCTATCTCCCCCGTCATGAGGGTACTACAGCCCCCAAACAAAGGCCCCCTCTGGCTCCAGGGTCCCCAACACCCAGTTGAGATGAGAATTTCACCATCTTGAACTTTTTTTGCTTTCTATTCTTTGGGTTTCTAACCATCATGACAAGTGGATTTCTGAGTCTGGAACTTAGGGGAGAGGTCTGTGCTAGAGACATCAATTTGTGTGTTACAATTGTGTAGATGATATTTAGGGGAAGTGAGTTTAAGTAGGTAAAAAGAAATGTTTGGAGTAAGAGAGAAGAGAAGAATTCAGCAAAGGAGGCTGAGAAGGGGCAGCCGGGGAGGAGTGGGGAGGACAGGTGAGTGTGTGGGAGAGGGAGTGTGTGGAAGGGGAATGGAGCACTTCAAAGAGATCCCTTTGAAGGAGTTGTGCTAAAAAGAGGAGCCGGAACTGGGCCCTCAAAGGCAGGATGCAAACCCACACTTATGCTCATTGAGAAGGTCTCTTTGAGAGATGGGAGGTCTTACAACATACTTGCATGCTGGCAGAATGGTGAACTCGAGAAAAAAAGGATGATGCAAGAAGGAATCATAGGAGGAAGAGAGTTCTCTGGGATGTGTGAGAGGTTGGGATCCAGGCACAGATGGGGGATTGGTCTCAGGTAGGATATTTCAATTCTGATAATAGGAGAGGAACACAGTGTACGGAGATGAGTGGATATGCATGGAGAAGATGAGATAGTTTATTCTGATTACTTACATATTTTTTCAACCAAGTAGGAGAGTATGAGGAAGGAATGTGAGGTACAGTATATTTGAGAAGGTGGAGAGATGTGGGAGAATAATTTGACCGCGGAAATATGGGAGCACAGCCAAGATTTGTGGTCACTATTTAAATGGAGACTGGTGAGCACAGGGGTGTGCTTTTCTCTGCTTGGGTTCAGGTGCAGGCTTGGGCTTAAGTGGAATGAGAGTAAGGAGGAAACAGGGAGAAGAAGGTAAGCAGATCTATGCAAGGATGTGATTTTAGAGATGGAATGGAGTCTATGGATAAGGGTGCATGAAAGGTTTTGACAGAGAAGGTGGTGAGAAGTAGATGGAGTTTCCGATGAGATTAAAGAATTGATGGTATCCAGCCTGACTGGGTGGTTCAGTTGGTTGGAGTGTCCTGCTTATATGTAGAGGTTGAGGTTCAATCTCCTGTTGGAGTATATACAGTAAGCAACCAGTGAGTTTATAAGTAGGTGGATCAGCACATCTCTCTCTCTCTCTCTCTCTCTCTCTCTCTCTCTCTCTCTGCCTCCCTCCCTGCCTCTAAAATCAATAAATCAATAATAATAATAATAATAATAATAATAATAATAAAGACTTGATGGTATTTTGAATAACTTAGGACCAAGCTGTCTATTATTAGTGTTCTCTTTGGAATTTTGATCAGATATTCTCCTTAAAATAGTTGAATAGACACTAAAATAGAAAATGACAAAAAGCAATGCCTGTTTTCTAACTGTTTACCTTATTCATTATTTAATGAGCACAATTAAATTACATTGCAAAGATATTCAATGTTTATTGATGACACAGTGGAAATAATATCTTAATTCTTTCCTACCTCCATTGCATCGTTCACAAACACTGGGATGGGCATCTGTGTATGTTTTGATTTGGTACAGAGGAAGTAGTCTAAGTTTAGTTGGTCATCTAAACAGCCTTATCTTGGGCAGAGAGCATATGTTGCCTGTCTCAAGCTGCTGAAAGGAAGCGAAGGCCTCTTGTTTATGCACAAGACCCACAGGTTTCTGGCAAACAAGACTCGCGTCAGGAAGACAGCATCTGCCTGGACACTGGCCAGTATGAATTGACATCCTCTCCATCCAATAATCACAGGGCTGTCTGCAACACTTAAGAGTATGTTGACAATAGGCTATGAGGTTGAGAGAAATACAGAATTTCTGGGAATGAGAATAGATGTTTATTTCTTGATGCCAAAACAAAGCAGAAGAGTGGTAAAATCTTGCCTATTTTTTTTTTTAAAACATGTTTTCCAGTTTAACAAAACAGTAGCACATACCCTATTGCTGTGATCCTCACAGTAGAAGGATGAGGTGGGCAGGAAAGAATCTGGAACCCTCATTTGACCAAGACAGACCTAGGTGAGAGAAACTGGTAGACTTGCTTGTGATCCCACATGCAGGAACCTCAAGGAAAATCTAGGAGGCAGAGGGTCATCAGTACCACCTCAGGGAACCAGCTGAATGGCAGGTTTCCAGCTTCTTGGGCCAGGGGATCTGCATGTGTATGCATTCAACTTTGAAAGCCACTGGATCAACAGGATGGCACTGCTGGGGAAATGGGAGGACCAGAGACCGACAATTCCTTTCTGGGATCCTGTTGTCCAAAGGAAAAGGAAAAATTCCTCCTTGAGGCAAGGAGAGTGGGAGAGATGGGCGCTTGGTATGTGTATTGAAGGAAGAAGGTGGAAAAACGTCTTCAGGGGGATTGAAAGGCTGGTAGAGTGGGCACCAGAGGGTGAGAACCTGATCAGGGAACCTGATTTAGATCAGCCAACATGGGCCTCAGCCACACAGGACTTTTAGACTTACCATTCCGCTTCTAGCCATGAAGCTCTACCCCTGACCATTGCCCCTAAGGGCTTTTGAGGGCTGGTCATTCCTGATGGAGTTCTGCATGGTGGCACTGAGGATGGTGTGAGTGTGTGCTGGGTGTAGAGTTGGGCAGCCTCCCAGGTCTTGGGTTTCCTCATCTGCCTTGGAGAGCAAAAAAGGCTTCCTAGAAGTGGGGCTACTCAGGCTGGTTTTGACAGATGAATAGAGGTTCCCAGGGAAGGCAAAGGATGGAAGTGGTATTTTATTGATTCTTTTATTCATATACTGGAAGCCCTGTGCACAAAATTTGTGCACTGGGGGGCAGGGGTGGTCTCGCAGTCTGGGAGCCCTTGGGGGATGTCCTACTGATGGCTTAGTGCTGCCGTAGAGGCGGAAGAGTCACCTGCCATGGTCGCTGTGCTTGCCAGCCATGGGCCCAGTTCAGGACTTCTGGCTGAGTGGAGCTCCCTCTGGGAGTTCTCTGACCACCAGGGGGCAGCTCCTGCATTGAGCATCTGCCCCTTGGTGGCCAGTGTGCATCATAGCAACTGGTTGTTCTGCTGTTGTTTTGCAAATTAGCCTTTTATTATATAGGATGAATTGACATTCACTCATCTGATGAAAGTTGTTTTGGTGGACAGGTAGGGAGGGCAGTCAGAGGAGAGAGAATGAAGACTGAGTGGGTATCCCAGAAAGAAAGGGAGTGAAATTAGAACAGCGCATTTCAAAACCCACTGTGCGTGTGAGTCACCCAGGGATCTTGTTTAAATGCAGATTGAAGTTTGGGAGGTCTGGGCTGGGTGTTTCTAACAGAATTCCAGGTGATGCTCATGCTGCTGGTCCATGGACCACACTTCAGGTAGCCAGAGTGTAGACAAGCTACTTGACAGGTTTGGCTGTGATTGGAGTCAGACTAAAGACAGGGCGATTTTTGTGTGCAAAAGTATGCCATATAAAAAGAGTGATGATTTTGGTGGAGTGGGGCAGAGGAGAAGGAACATAGCAAGTATGTCTCTGTATGATTGTTTCATAGGATCCAGTGGTGGTGGAGCCTGTGGTTGTGAAGGAAGATGAATCTAAAAGGGAAGTTATGACCCGACAGCAAAGAGCCTTGTGAGGCTAAGGAAATTACTTCCTGCCCTGGGCAATGAGAAAAATAGGAAATACTTGATGAAGGGGTGATATATTGTATTAACCACCAATTTTAAAAATCCTGTTTTAGAGTCTTTCAGATTATTTTCTATAATAACAGAAGTATGCGATTGACAGTCCTGCCCATCAGTCCAACCACAAAACCATTGGGTTTATGGTCCTAGTTATTTTGATAAGGTCTTCAACTCATAGAAAGAAAAACAGGAGTTAACTACGTATTCGATTGGTGACCTGCTTAAGGTTTGAATCCTTATTCTCATATGAGGCTTATAACCTATAAATCTTAATAGCTTCCAGCTCAGAGGTGGCCCCTAGGTTTCCTCTTGTGTGAAAACTCAGAGTGGTGAAAGCTGTTTGCAGTACTGTGTTGAGAAGGATACTAAGGTCTCAGACATGAGGATTGAAAGAGGATGTTGACTTGACTAGCGAAGTCTGCCATTGTATGGGATGGCATAGTGGCATATGTCCCACGCAGTTAGTGATCCCCGAGGGAAGTGAGATTTCCTGTGACTATTCCTGAT
This sequence comes from Pipistrellus kuhlii, assembly GCF_014108245.1. NCBI lineage: Eukaryota > Metazoa > Chordata > Mammalia > Chiroptera > Vespertilionidae > Pipistrellus > Pipistrellus kuhlii. The sequence continues at coordinate 13,507,454 of NW_023425404.1, forward strand.
TCTCTCACCTATTCTTTGGGTGACTTCTTTTTGCTGGTTCTGGGATGGAGTTGATCACCACTTGTCCTGAGAGGCTTTGTGATTCTTCAAACAGTTGGGATGCTCTTGTCTACATTTACAAAGTACCAGGAAGGGCTCTCCTACATTTCTTTAATATCGATGAGTGTTTTTGTACTGAAGAGACTACGTGTATTAGGGCATCATTTCTATTAAATCAGAAGACAAATGTTGGTAACTGGAAATATAGTCATTGATTTGCTTTCTCCTGCAGTATCTCAACTCCCTTATTTATCTAGAGGAAAAAGATAAAGTCCATGTACAACCAACTCCTCTAGCTTTCCAAACAGTGAGGTCAGTTTTCATTTATAAATTTGTTGGATAAATACTTGTTTAATTTTAAGAGAAAACCAGATTAATCTTAGGTGAGAATTTGGCTGGTGGAAAATGATTTGTCAGTTGGATTGAATAGCCGAAGGTGCAGATCAAGTGAGGTGCTCGGGGTGGCTCTGGGTTGGAAGCAAATGCTGAGTGCATACAAGGCCAGATGGTGCTGGGTTTTGACGTGCTCCCATGGAGCCCGAGGATGTTTCTCTTTTAAGTACTGTTGGTTCAGCATGATGTCTGTCTTCTTGTGGAGGGTGTTGAAGGACATCAGGGACCTCGTGGCTCAAGGAACCTGGGTGAGAGACTTCAGGGGAAGCTGGCTGTCACCATCACCATCCCCTTTTTCTATTCTCCTGCCATCACAAATTAGAAAGTGAATTATTGACTTGGGAGAATCAGGGGATGAAGAGGGAAAAGAATTCAAAGGAAGTTGTGAACCTTTTTGGGGCCTTGGGACTGTGGTACAGTACGGTGACTGCAAAAATGGGGGCCCTTTCTATCTGCCCCTTTGTTCTCCTGAATGAGGTGAGTAAGGAGCATTCATGTCCTTCCTTGTCTGACAGAGTAATGGAGGTGTCTGGGGCTGATGGGAAATTGGCTTTGGATGCCAGATGTCTTTGTGTGCTCCTCTCAGAGTCTCCAAAGAGAGAGAAGGTGAAAGGAAGTCTATTCAGGCTGGCCCCAGGGCCCCAACAACTAGCTTCCTGTGGGGAATAGGTGGTCCATGTGTAGGATAGGGAGGTCTTCACTCCAGCCTCTGGCAGAGGAGTTGTGGCCAATGGGACTAGGGACCTTTGTTGATAGTTTCAGGAGCCGAAGCCCAATAATGCCACCATGGTCTGCTGACCTATTTCCGGCAGCTTCGGTGCCCCTTTGTGTGGCTGGACTGACTCACTTCTGGGCGAGTCTTCCACAGGGTTTTCCAGGCTTAGTCACTGCCAAATGATGAGGACTTGATATCCTGCCCTATGGGAGCAGGCCCGGCTTCCTGAGGGACTTTGCTAGAGGCATGAACACTGAGGCCCAATAAGACCTTCCGGGACAGACAGCTGGTCCACTTTGTATGGTTCAAACTGGGGCAACTGAGGCACAAAGAAAGCCACTGACCTACATTACTGTGCTTTAGCAAACCTCTTGTGAATGAAGGAGAAATGTCAGATTAACAGCTTAATGTAAGGCTACTAGTAAACTGAAGTTGGGTCACTCCATTTGGGTTGGCTGTCTTGGAACATGTAGTGAGAGACCATGGGATTGAGTAAAAGGTCCATAGGACTGAGTGTCAAGCATGGACTGGAGCCCTGGCTCCCCTGCTTGCTGATTCTCTAAGCCGGCCTGAGCCTCAGCTTCCTCACCTGTACTTATATCTGTTCTGCCTACTTCACAGGATTGTTGTGGGGAATCAAATGAAAGCAGTGAATATAAAGGTATTTATTTGAGAATGTGATGAGTAATTATCATGCAGATATCCAAGCACCACTTCTTGAGGCCAAAATACTGGTTGTTGCTCTGCTTATATTGAGTTGTTGAACTTCCAGGACATCCCTGACGTTCTAATATGGGGACTTGTTCCAGGAACCTAAATAGAAATCTTGTTGAAGGTGGGAGGTAGGCTCAGGAAGGTGGAAGGGAGGTGAGCAGGATAAGGGTAAGACAGGGAAACAGAGGGCAAGACTAGAAGCCAAAGATAGCAGCTTCATTGGTAGAGAGGATGCCCTCCTGCCCACACTGTGCAAACAGGTTGGGCCCAGGAATCTGTGGATGCTCTTGTGTACTGTGTGGTTTTACACCTATTCACTTCTTTTTTAGTCCCTATACTGTCACTTAAATTATCTTAGTTTCCACTATTAGCTCTTTTAAAGAAGATTCATTAAAAAAAAAAATAGCCCTCCATGGAGGATGGAAATGAGATAATATCCTAAAATCCGCTTTCACCCTTCATTGTTCAACCCAGGGCTGGGGCTCAGTCTAAATAGGAATCCTGTCCAATGTCTGGTTTTTCAAATCTTTCCTCCAGACATCTTACTGTTTCTCCTTTGCTAGTGTATGAGTTGTTTACTACTGTGTAACAAATTACCCCCAAGCCCATCAGCTTAAAACAACACACATTTATTATCTCATAGTTTCTGAGGTTCAGGCGCCTGGGAATGGCTTAGCTGGGTGGTTTTGGCGCATGTTCTCCGATGAGGTGGTAGTTAAGATGTTTGGTGGGGCTGCAGTCATCTCAAGACTTGACTGGGGCTGAAGGAGTTGCTTCCAAGTTTCCTCACATGTTGTTGACAGGCCTCAGTTCCTCTTGAGCTGTGGAATTGAAGACCTCAGGTCTTTGCTGGCTGTTGGCCAGATGCCACTCTCAGTCTGTTGTCATGTGGATCTTTCCATAGGGCAGCTCATAACCCAATCATAACACAACACTTGGTTTCTTTGGGAGTGGGGGCTGGAGAGAGAAAGAGAGAGAGAGAGAGAGAGAGAGAGAGAGAGAGAGAGAGAGAGAGAGAGAGAGAGAGGGAGAAAGTGGAAACCTGAGTGCCTTTTTTGTTGTTAATCCTCATCCAAGGGTATTTTTCCATTGATGTTTAAAGAGAGTGAAAGGAAGGAGGTTAGACAGAGAAACATTGATGTATGAGACCTGTAAATTGGTTGCCTTCCACATGCATATAGTTGTGCTCAGGATTGAGCCTGACCTTGACTGGAATTGAACCTGGGACCCCTCAGTCAGCTGGCAGACACTCCAACCACTGATAAAATCCAACGAGGGCATGAGGACCTTTTTATAGCTTAAGTTTCCCAAGTTACATATCATCACTTTCTCTTTACTATATTTATTAAATCAAGAGTTGGGGAAAAGCCAACACTTCTTGAAAAGCAGAGGATCAAAGTATTTGTAGTTATTTTTAAAAAACAAAAACTACTATAACCATAAATATTACTGCCTGGGGATCATTTCCATTCTCCACTCCCCATTCAGTCTGATTGGCAATTTAGATCTTTTGCCTGTGGCACCAACTTCCCCCCTGGATCTGGGCATTCCTGGAGAGTGTGCAGGGCCCAGAGCTGTGGACAAAACCTCCACCAGGACCTGCCTGAGCCTTGCAGGCAGGGCTCCCACGTCTAGGATTTAAGAGCTTCAAAAGGCCAGAAGGGCCGAAACTGTTTGGCTCAATGGATAGAGCATCGGTCTGCGGACTGGAAGGTCCCGGGTTCGATTCTGGTCAGGGGCATGTACCTTGGTTGCTGGCACATCCCCAGTAGGGGGTGTGCAAGAGGCAGCTGATTGATGATTCTCTCTCATCAATGTTTCTAACTCTCTATCCCTCTCTCTTCCTCTCTGTGAAAAATCAATAAAATATATTAAAAAAAAAAAAAAAAAAAGGCCAGAAGGAAAGAATTAGCTTCCAGAGACTTGATATATCTCCTTCCGCAAGATTGGAAACTGATGCCGGGAAGACCTGCCTTAAGCCATGGAATCTACACACAAAAACACACCCCTGATATCAACAAATAGAATCAGACAAAGATAATACTCCTAAGACTATTTTACATGGTGCCTTCAAGCTTGAGCGTGATGGACAAGCCTGTGGAAGGAGAAGCATGTTGTGAGATGATCTTCTCATGAATTCTTTCTTCTATAACATGTCAGTATTTCTTCTTATTTTTTTTTTCCACTTTGAGGTTTTTTGTTTTTAAAAAAATATATTTTATTGCTTTTTTACAGAGAGGAAGGGAGAGAGATAGAGAGCTAGAAATGTCGATGAGGGAGAAACATCGACCAGCTGCCTCTTGCACACCCCCTACTGGGGATGTGCCCGCAACCAAGGTACATGCCCTTGACCGGAATCGAACCCGGGACCTTTCAGTCCGACCGACGCTCTACCACTGAGCCAAACCAGTTTCGGCACTTTGAGTTTTAATAGGCAAGTTTTAAAAGGCTGTTTATTCCATCAACCAGCTGGGCAAGTTGGGATCAATAGTATTTCTAAAAATGCGGTGTATGAGTGATATGGACAGAGTCACAGCTTCATGGATGGAGACTCCTATCCTTTCACTTAACAATTGGAAAATTGATGCCCAGAGAGGCAAAGGGCCTTGTCCAAGGGATACAGATGTTGTAATATATCTGAAATTGTGGTTCTTGCTCCATGAGGGTGGGGTGGTTTTCCTCATTGCTGTGTCCCCAGTGCCTAGAAGAGTGCCTGCTACATTTATTCAGTCAACAAACAATGTTGAGGGAATGAATATATGAATAAATTATCCGTGGTCCTCAGTGCATTGACTCATTAGGGACTCTGGGATTGTTTCTGTGGCTCTTGACATCCTTCTAGGGCTGTGCCTTAGCACCAATCTGGGCCAGCCAAGTCCATGCTGTTCCATCCCATTATTTCACTTTAAGAGGATCAATCACAATGCCCTCAGGTTATAGATGAGACTATCTTGGACCATACTTGACCATGAAAATCTGGGGAATTTCTAGGGCTATTTGAGAATGGCACATGAGCCTGTAGCTGTTTAGACCATTAAAAACGCCTCTAACACTTTGTATGTACTTTGTATGGCTACTGATAATAATGATCAGTATGACAATCTCTGTGGTTTGCCTCCTGAATGGTACCTGGGTGCCCTGGAGTTTGACAACTGGAGAGAGGATAACAGGTCTCAAAGTTGAGTTGAGCTTGCTGCACAGTAAAGTGTTTTTTTGCCAAGCGAAAGGCAACCACAGCTCACACCGCCATTTATTTTTAATGTGTTTTTTGTTTGTTTGGTCCTTATCCTTTCCACACTTTTTCTTTTCCTTTTCCTCTTTGAAGCACATTAAAAATGATGCGGAAAAGAAGGAACTGAGCAGGTGCCTCTGGAGTGCCACTGTGGTCGATTTGCAGATGTCTTAGCATTAGAAGTAACATCTGGGGCAGACGAGAGGGGAGCTGGTGTACCCTTGCAGAAGGTTTATAAAACAGGCTTGAGAAATAATTCAGTGAAGAAGCAGTGCCTGGTTAACATACTGATCATAATATATGTCTACAGGGATTGACTACTTGATTGCTTCGAAGTTCACCCTTTTACAGACTAACCATGGAGACTCAGAGCCTCATTCCCTCTATCTTATAAGCCGGGTCTCAAAGTGGAGGAGGGTGGGGGGAGAGAGAGACAGAGAGAAAATGAGAATGAATGGGTCTGATTGAATGAGATGGCTTCCCAAAGTGAGCTAGTAATATTTTTTTTCTCCTCAAATTACTCTTTAGCATGGATGATTCAGATTTGACTGCACTTTGCATAAATTCTTTAGCTAAAATGTCTTATACATTTTTGCAATATGTTAATACTGGAATTTTATGTGTGTACGAATGTAGAGAACGGTTAGAAATTTGAGCCAAATTATTTTCTAATGAATGCTTGTGGAGACTTGTTTTTGGTGCTATTTCAGATTAGAATGATCCTACATATTTTATATCATAATTTCTATAAACCAGGCATCAGACCAAGGAGCACAATTTGAGTTTTACAATTTCTTGCCCGAGAAACAGGGATATCTAGATTCTCCTTCCCTGAGAAATTAGTGTTTAAGAGATTAACATTGATGAATACGGTAATAAAATATAATTAGGTGGTTATAATTTAACAATGAATAAATAATAGACCATGGTAGTTCCACAGCTATTTGTATCTGTTTTATTTATGTTTTCAGCACATACCTATCAAGATAATGTGTTCTTTTCCTGGAGCTCTAGTTTAATCAGCGATGTGGCTTAGCCCAGTCAAAATTAAATACTGGCAGTAATAAAATAAAAAAAACCTCTTTTAATAAGGATCATAATGTAAGAGACACATGTCATAACAATTTCTTTTTGCCTAGGGATCATTGAAGATGAACTGTGTTTCTCTCTCTGTACCGATAATCTATAGAGCGATACTGACTTCTAGTGCGAGCTTAATCAACAAGGGCAGGTATTTTCACCCCTAAAAAGTTGGAAATATTCGTGCGTGGGCAGTTGTGTATGAGCATGTGTGGAGATAGGCAGCCACATATATGAAAATAACGCTAGTTTTGCTTGGGTATTTATCTGTGTGCCTTCTCACCCCCATAACACAAAAATCCCACATGCTCTCCCGGGAATATTCTCAGCACCTATGCACATGGTTCTGAAAAGATATGAGATGTGTCCTCTAGGTGGTGAGGGAGCAGTCACTGCTTCGGGATGCTGCTTTCCCTTCGTCACTGAGCCCAGTGGGCTGTGGGGCCATCCATGCCAGCCTCGTGGACAGTCTTCTTCCTCCCGAGAAGCTCCTCACATCCCACAGGTTTCCCTTTTCACCCTGAAGCCAAATCCCTGTTGGCTTGAGAGCCCTGCCCACAAGTGAGGTCTCCACACATGGTTGCCCATCAGTTACATTTCCTGGTTCAACTTTTTGGGAGGATGGTGGTCAGTTTTGGAAGGGGCTGGGGCTGGATGGAGAATGCCTTTTCACAGCGGTCAGGACATTTACTGAACCCTCCTGACAGAATGAATTTGGAGGAACAGTTCAGGAAGGACTAGTGTTTCATGATCTGGCCAGGATGAATCGTGCACACATACTGCTTCCTAAGTTCGTTTTAGTAATTAGAATCTTAGAAATGTCCCGTTGCATCATCTCCCCCAAGGGGACCTGGGAAGGCTGTTTTCCCTTCACTCCATTGGGCTATTTAGATATCAGTGCATGGGTTGCTTGCCTTAAGAAAACAAAGTATTTAAAAATCCAGATTTCCAAGCTAGTGCACTAGAGAATGATGGTTAACTTTACAAAAGAGATTAAGATAGGAATCTTTAAGGAGCAAGTGACTACAAATGGGTTTCTAGTATTTTCCTTAGAAACTTTGTTTTGTCCAACAGTATGTATTATTGCAGTCATTTCCATGATAGATAAGTTTCATTCTTACAGTGTTAGCTGGTAAGTGACTTTTGCAGCTTTTGGAGACAGGCAACAGGTAGGCAACCTGTTATGGTGGCACAGATGGAGGATTTAGCTCTGCGCATAGTTTTTGTACCTCCCAATGGCTGGTTGGGTGACTTGACTTGACTTTTCCCAACTAAGAAGTGCTAAACTAGAATTTTTGGGAACATATAGGTAAAATTGTATAGCACTAATTAAGTATACAACCCTCCCTGGTTGCATCCTCTTACACCTGTGGTTCTCAACCTTTCCAATGCCACGACCCTTTAATACAGTTCCTCATGTTGTGGTGACCCCCAACCATAAAATTATTTTTGTTGCTACTTCATAATTGTAATTTTGTTACTGTTATGAATCGTAATGTAAATATCCGTGTTTTCTGATGGTCTTAGGTTCTACAGCAGCAGTTCTCAACTTGTGGGTTGGGACAGGCTGAGAACCGCTAGCAGGGTCATCTGCAGCCAGAGCTGAGACTCATCTTAGCCTTATATCTTATGGAGGCTCATTTTTGTCCTACATTTTATAGGGGAGTATGGGGTGCATTGTGCGAATGTCATTCCCTTCTGTTAGGTTTGAAGGTCTATGGGGGGGAGGCTGATGACTTTCAAGATTGAAACATGGAAAAAGCCCTTTGGATTTTTCAGAGACTTCCAACAGGAGTTTCTAAAACCCACTTGTTCACTGGTTCAAAACTATACCAGGAAATGTCTTCAGAGCTCAGCACAGTGGTCTGAGAGAACTTGAGCATAGAATTAGCTCTCAGTAAAGATTTGTGGAGTGTTGGTGGCTGCATGAAACACAAACATCACCCGCCCCACCCCATGCCCACCTGCAGAGGCAGCTCCAGTTGGCCTGTCCCACGCCATGCTCTGGAATGTGCTGATCTTCCTTCCTAGAGAAGAGGACACTGTGAAGAGTGTTACTATTAGCAGGGAAGTTTGGGCTCTGATCTGTCAACTCTCCCTCATCTCAGGTCTTTACTGAGCAATGACAAACTCAAGAACCTGTGGCAGTCAACTCGGCAGTCCACCCTCTCTTGAAATTTTTCTTTGACGGCTGTGACCCCAGGCTTGCCTGGTTTGGGTCTTACCTCTCCAGCCATCTTCTCGGTTTTCTCTGTTGATCCTTTCTTTTGAGCTTTAAATATTTCATTCCTCAAAGCTCGGTCCTAGATATTGTTCTCTCTTCTCTTCTTTCTTTGTGCCTTTTTTAAAAAAAATTTCCTAGATAATTTCACTAATTCTCACAGATTTAGCAAAAATTCTTAATATAATGTCTAGTTTACACTTCTCTTTTGAACTCTAAACACACATATTTCACTATCTACCTGACATTTCCACCAGAAGCCTCACAGACTTCTCAAATTCAACAAAGTGAATCTTCCCCCCCCCCCCCCGCCCCACACACACACATTTGGTCCCTGTATGTTTACTGTGGTCTTCCTCACCTGAGCAAGTTTCTTGCAGCCCACATAATTTCTTAGGTCAGAAACTTGAGAATGATTCTCATCATATTCCTCTTCTCACTCTTCTGAAGTTCAAACAATAGTTAAGTACAGTCAATTATATCTTTAATATTTCTCAAATCCCCACCTTAGTTTAATCATCCCGTGTCTCTGCATCAGCTTCCAAACTAATTTCCTGTCAACAATTCTTCCATCTCTACACTACCCCTCCTCACCCTCCATTTTCCTGCCCCCTTCATTCCCCAACCCTCTCAAATTCTCTCCTTAGCAGTTCCTCCCTCCTTCCCACTCTCCCTCCCTCCCTCCCTTTCTTCCTCCCTTCCTCCCTTCTTCCCTTCCTTCTTCCTTCCTTCTATCCTTCCTTCCTGATGATTTTAGTTTTTATTTGTGTTTTCCTTATCCAAAAAGATCTTTTCAACTTTTTATTTTGAAATAATTATAGCATCATAGAAAGTTACTAAGTATATTACAGAGAGGTCACATGCACCCTTCAACTAGTTTCCTGCACTGGTAACATCTTACATAATTATAGTTCAATATCAAAACCAGTCAATTGAGCCCGGCTAGTGTGGTTCAGTGTTTGAGCGTGGAGCTATGAATCTGGAGGTCATGGTTCAATTCCTGGTCACGGCACCTGTCTGGATTGTGGGCTCCATGCCCCAGTGCAGGAGGCAGCCAATCAATGATTCTTATTATTGATGTTTCTCTCTCTCTCTCTCTCTCTCTCTCTCTCTCTCTCTCTCTCTCTCTCCATCTCTCTCCTTTCTGAAATCAATAAAAAATATATATCTTTAAAAAATAGTCAATTGACATCAATGCAATTGCAGATCTTATCCATCTTTTATTGGTTTTACATGCACACACACTGTGTATTTATGTGTGTATATGCATAATTCTCTGCAATCTTACTATCTAAGTAATCATCACCACAATCAATATTCAGAACTGCTCCATCATTCCAAGGATCTCTCTTGCTAAAGTACATTCCTTTGAAACACAATGTGATCCAGTCCGTGCCTTCCTTCAGACTCTTTAATGATTTTAAAGCCCCAAATCCTTAAATAAGGGATGCAAATGCCTGTGTAATCTGGCTCCAGCGACCTTGCCAGCCGCCTCCTGCCTTTCTCCGCTTGCTCACCAAGCCTCTGCTCACTAGCCTTTCTTTCGCTCAATTCGCCAAGTGCTGCCACTGCTCAGGCCTCACACCTGCTATTCTCCACCCGGAATGCCCCCCTCTCCATGCAGCTAATGCCTCGCCTCTCAGGAAAGGTTTCTTTGGCATCTCGGACTAGGTTAGGCTCTCCTCTGGCTTGTTTTCGTTGCCAATTATGGTTTTCCTTCATGGCACTTATCACACAGTTGTAAACAAACAGATACGAGCATAGTTCGTTAATTTGAGTTCTCTCTAATGAGATGTGTTGGGGGTATCTTGCCCACCACTGAATCTGTTCTGTCTAGTGCAATGGCTGGCTTAACAGGTGTCCAATAAATAGTCATTCATGACTATTATAAACTGGCTGGTTCTGCTTGGGGTGTGGCCCGAGCCCATGGAACTGGGCAGAGCTAACTTGCTTGTATAGTTACCTGCTCTACAAACCCATCTGTAACCTTCCCAAGGGTTCCCTGTCTGAGACCATGGGCATGTGTGGCCCTTACCATTCAGAATCTCAAACTGGTATTTTCTTTCCTATTCCAATCCTGGTGTTCTCTCTGAGAGACTGGAATAGGAATGACCCTGGCCACTGTTTTTAAAAAAAATATATTTTATTGATTTTTCACAGAGAGGAAGGGAGAGAGATAGAGAGCTAGAAACATCTATGGGAGAGAGTCATCGATCAGCTGCCTCTTGCACACTCCCTACTGGTACATGTCCTTGGTACATGCCCTTGACTGGAACCGAACCCGGGACCCCTCAGTCCACAGGCCGATGCTCTATCCACTGAGCCAAACTGGTTTCGGCCACTGTTCTTAAATAGACCTTTGAGATGCTTTATCAACTGGATGTTCACCCAGGCTTTTAATGCCAGGCTTCTTTCCCTTCAGGGTCACTGCCAAAGTGTCACTTTGAGTGGGTTATTAGTCCAGAGTGTGGGAGTCTCTAAGCTGGATGTCTCCTGAGAAGTCCTTGAAAAGCTTTTAGATCAGCCTTCACCTCGGTACTTATACCTGCTCTTTGCTAAGTGGCACCCACGGCCCCCATCAATGAGTTATTTGCACCCCCCACTCTTACTCCCTCGGAGATGACAGTGTGATTTGTATTTGTGGTGCCCTAAATTTGAAGGGTCCTTACATTGACTGAATAGACAGTGTGTACCCCAAATGACCCTTATGTCACTAGCTCGGAGGATGTGGAAAGGAGGAAATGGGAGCCTCCTCCTGGGATGGCTTTGCCAAGGGGTGGCAATACCACAGGGGGTCCTGACCACCTGTGGAGGGCACTGGGTTGGTGAAAGTAGCTCTAATCAGCACCCCCACCCTTGGTCTCTAGTGTCCCCCTTTAGAAGTACATAATAACTCACATGAGAGAGGCAACACAACGCCCTATATGGTGGGTTGGGCAGTGTTGGAGCTCTGGAGAAGGATGAAACCCCAGCAGTAGGCAACGCTGTCAGTTCTTTTGTGATAGAGTCAGTAATGGGCTTTGCCCTGAGTGCTCTGGGCCAACTGACAGCACTGGGAAACCCGAGAGCATCATCCAAGTTTCCTTCCCCTGCCAAATAGAAGGTCAAAGGTCTTCACATGCTGTGGCTCAGATCTGTCCTCTCACTGCCCGAGTGTCTCTTTTGGGTGAGCTGTGGCTGACAACAGAGTCCAGTTCTGCAGGCCAAGCCTCAGAATTGGTCCATTGAGGCTGTGGGCTCTAAGGTGATAGCTTAATGCCTCTCTCTGGTCCTGCAATTGGCTTGGTTAATGTGATACTCTGGATGGAGGAAAGAGTTAGAGCCAGCGACCAGTCCTTTTAGGATAGACCTGGCCATTATGTACCCTTTGCTGTGATGCTGCATTTCTTGGCCCTCCCTGCTAGGCTACGGCCCCCTGTGGCCCCTGGTATTGTGCAGGTGTGGACTCCCACTGATCTCCCGGGCATGCCCAGGGCTGCTTCGGATAACAGTGCAAAGCCTCGCAGAGCCCCTGATTTCTGTCCCTAGAATCCTCACCAACCCCTCTCCTGTGCCCTGAGGCAGTGTGAACACCTTTGTGGATCAGAAGGCCCAGTTACAAATAGCTTTCGTGTGTTGCTCTTGCCATAGTTGATGCTGGGGCCGGGGGATGGGTGGATGACTCTCACAGTTGCAGACTTGTGCTGTGTGATATGCAGTGTCCTTTCTGTTCTCTCTGATCTCCACTTTCTGTCCTCATAACTGGCTACACCTCTAGGGGAATGTGCTCTCAAGGCAAGAGGATTTGGATGGTATTGATCCCTGGTGGAAAGGTTAATGCCCGTCTCTCTCTTTAGGCCTTGATCTGATGATGTAATTGTGGGTAGTGTGGGGAGGGCGCCCTCTGGGTTCCTAGTTTGTTTCCCAACACATGCTCCCCTCACCCTCTCTCCAAGTTGGGCATAAATGTGTTTTCAGTTAGTGGTGTTGAGAGGTGACAAGTCAGACCCTCTGGCTCTAACGCTGCCGTTTCCGCTTCCTTTAGGTCACCCGACCTGCCTGCAGTTCACCCTGAACATGACTGAGGCTGTCAAGACCTACAAGTGGCAGTGCATAGAGTGCAAATCCTGCATCCTCTGTGGGACCTCGGAGAATGATGTGAGTTGAGGCTTCCACCAGGAGGTAGAAGTCCATGGGGCTGGGAGTCCTTCAAGGGTAGAAGAGGAAAGCTGGACTCTTGTAATTGGGCTCCTGGAGGAAGGGTCAGTCAGGACCTTCCCTTTTTCCTTTGACCCCAGAACACTTGAGACCCTTGTACCACAGGGTCTTGGTTACCTCAGGAATAGAGTATATTAAAAAGGCACCATAAATACTTAATTCTTTCCCTTTCTTATTAGTTTTTAAATATAACAGGGTGGGTTCAATGTCTATTTGTGAAGAAAACACTTAAGAAAATAGAAATTGTAGGATACTTTCTAAATATGATAAACTTTTTTTTTTTTTTTACCTTAGAATGAAAGCCATTATCTTACTTATGGGGAAACACAAAGCATTTCTACTAAGATCAGGAAAGAGATAAGGATGCCCATTATCTCTACATTTAGAGATATTAGCTAAGGCAGTTAGACAGGAGAGACCAACTAGAAGCATAAGTTGATAACAAAGTAGTAAAATTCAATTTTTTTCTTTTTAGTTAAATTCTATTTCATAAGCTATAATAGTATATCTGAAAAAATCAAAGAAAATGAATGATAATGCTAATTCAAATATTAAAAGTAGCGAGATATAAAATTACCATGCAAAAATTAATAGCCTTCATAGGCACAAATAATAGCAAATAATAGCAAATAAGTTAGAGGACAAAATAGTAGAGAAACTCTACTTATAATAGCAACAAAGAAAAATACGTAAAAATAAGGTTAATAGTAAATGTGTAAAACATATGAAGAAAATTTTAAAAGACATTTGAAAAGATACAGTAGTAATCTTGTACAAATGAAAAGACATTGTGTGATTTTAGATAGAATGAGTCAACATTATAAAGATGTCAGTTCTTCCTAAGTTAATTTACAAATTTAATTCAAGTCCAATAAAAACACCAGATTGTGTGTTGTTGTTTTTTTAATGGAACTAGACAAGTTGATACTGAAGTTCGTATGGAAAGAAACATGCAAGAATAGCAAAGAAAACACTGAAAAAAAATTTTAAGGGGAGACTAGCCCTATGAGATGTTAAAACATACTGAAAAACCTGTATAATTAAAATAATACAGACAAATAGAACAATGGAATAGGATAGAAAACCCATAAATTGATCCAACTACATCTGAACATTTAGTATAGGATAAAGGGTCCATCTAAAATTACTGACTCAAAGATGGACATTTCCATAAACGGTGTTGGGCCAATAGAATAACCATTTGCAGAAAGGTAAAATTACGTCCACATAATACATGAGAACAATCTCCAAATGGATTGGGTATGTATCTATAATAATAAAAGTGTAATATGCTAATTAGACTGGACAGCCGAACATCCTTTCAGATGAAGCCGCCCAGCGGGGGCAAAGGCAAAGGCGGTTAGGGGCAATTAGGTAGGCAGGCAAGTGGTTAGGGATGATCAGGCGGGCAGGCAAGTTGTTAGGGGCGACAAGGCAGGCAGGTTAGGGGTGATGAAGAGGCAGGCAGAGTGGTTAGGGGCGATGAGGCACACAGGCAGGTGAGCGGTTAGGAGATAGTGGTCCCAGATTGTGAAAAGGATATCCAACTACCATTTTAGACCCGATCCCACAGGGATCCCTGCGTGATCAGGCCTAAACTGGCAGTCAGACATCCCCCAAGGGGTCCTGGTTTGTAAGAGAGTGCAGGCTGGGCTGAGGGACTCCCTGCCCTCCATGCACAAGTATCGTGCACTGAGCCTCTAGTCTAAGTATAAAAAATAAAACATATTATTACTAGAAGAAAACATGGGTAAATTCATTTTTAACTTATATATAAGGAAATACTTTCTGTGACTCAAAATTCAGAAGCAATAAGAGAAAATATTAAAAAAAAACTTGACTACAATATTTGCATAGTAAAAAATGCAATAAACTAAAAGGACAATGTACAAACTGGGAGAAAATTTGCAGCATTTACTACAGATAAAAGGCTAGTATCACCAATATATAAATAACTCTTAAAAATTGAGGGACAAGGGTTAAGAAACCTGATAGAGAATGGTAAAAAGACATATAAATAATTCACAAAAGATATGTAAATGGCCCCCCAAATTTGGAAAATAAAGTTCAAATGTACTTATAAAGAAATTCAAGTTAAAACTAAATGGAGATTCTATTTCTTTCCTATAAAATTGAAAAAGCACCTTCATACATTGTCAGTGGGAATATAAAATGGTACAACCCTTCTGAAGGGAAATTTAACAATACCTAACATAGCTACTGTGCACTTACATATTGCTTTAGCAGTTTCACCTATAGGAATCTACTCCAACAATAATCACTATATATCCTAACGATACAGCACTATGCAAATACATGTGTATAAAGTTATTCATGTTTGATTGTTTATACTTGAAAATATTGCTCATTCATAGAATGGTTGAATAATGATGGTATAGCCACATAATGGAGTCTATGCAGCTGTTAAAAAAATGAAAAAATGAGGCAGATCTTTATGAATTTATATGGAGTGATTTCCAGAACATATTTTTAATGAAAAAAAAAAAGTAAATTAAAAATGTTTAGTATGCTACCATTCTTGTAAGAAAAGCATGAGAAAATATACATATATCTGTTCACTGTGTAAAAGAAATACAGGATGGATAAACAAGTTGTTAAAGAGATTGGTTGTCTATAGGAGTGAGTGGGAATTGGGTAGAAAGAAAGGGAAAATGAGGATAGGATAGTGTGGATAAGGAGGATGATACTTCTGTGAGAATGCCTTTTTGTATAACTCTGAGTCTTAGAACCAGGGTGTTGTTTCATATACCTACAATAGATAAATACTGAAAAACAACCAGAATGTGGGGGAACCGAAAGTGGAATATGAGCAGTAACAAATTACCCTAACTGTAGTATAAATAGACTAGGGGCCCAGTGCACAAATTCATGCAGGAGTGGGGGAGGGGAACTGCAGGAGGTTGGCCGGCCACGGGAGGTTGGCTGTGGGAGCGCACTGACACCAGGAGGCAGCTCCTGCATTGAGCATCTGCCCCTGATAGTCAGTGTGCGTCATAGCCCCCCAGTGTGCATGTCATAGTTGTTCTGGTCATTCAGTTGTAATGGTTGCTTAGGCATATATATATCCTATATAATAAAGATGTAATATGCAAATGGTCGTTATGCTGTGAAGCATATGACTGACCATGTAATGACCGGATCATGGATCAGCAGGAGGGTGGGGCAATGAGCTACAAGCGGGTGGCAGAGAGCTACAGGAGTGTGCAGGGCAGCAAGCTATGAGGGGAATGCGGGGGGGGGGGGGTGTAAAATGGGGGCCGAGGGAGCTACTGGAGGGTGACAGCGAGCTACTGGTGAGCTACTGGCGCACAGATTCGTTCTCAGGGCTACTACATAACTATACTGAAGGGTGGGGTAGGGAAGAACTAATTTAAGTAACTTTGGAAAGTAGTATTTCTGTATTTTAGAGCTAAAGAGAGAAATAATTATACAAATTTTTTACTGTAATGGGTATATTTGTTTATTACAGGCATGCAAGTTAGTCATTCTGAAACTACATGTACACAGGTCTGAACTAATAACTATATTTAGTGAACAACGAGAGTCAAGTTTCTCAATGTCCTAGAAAAAATATTCAGATCTTTTAAAAAATATTTACATGGTTTTGGGTTGGAATAGGAGGTATTAGTGGGAATTTATGATTTTAATATAATATATTGTATATCCTATATAATAAAAGAATAATATGCAAATTGACCATCACTCCAACACACAAGTTGGCTGCTCCCATATGGTCAAAGATAGCTGCCCCCATGTGGACAGAAGATGGTCGCCACAAGATGGCCTGTAGAGGAGGGCAGTTGGGGGAGACCAGGCCAGCAAGAGAGGGAAGTTAGGGGGGACCAGGCCAGCAGAGGAGGACAGTTGTGGGCGATCAGGCTAGCAGGGAGGGCTGTTGGAGGGAGGACCAGGCCAGTGGAGGAGGGCAGTTGGGGGGGAACCAGGCCTGCAGGGGAGGGCAGTTAGGGATGACTGGGCCAGTAGGGGAGGGCAGTTGGGGATGATCAAGCCTGTAGGGGAGGACAGTTAGGGATTACCAGACTGGCAGGGGAGGGCAGTTAGGGGTGACCAGGCCAGCAGGGGAGGGTAGTTAGGGACACTCGGGCTGGCAGGGGAGCAGTTAGGCATCAATCAAGCTGGCAGGGGTGTGGTTAGGGGTGATCAGGCTGGCAGGCAGAAGCAGCAAGGGGCAATCAGGCAGGCAGGGATATTGGGCCTAAATGGGCGGTCAAACATTCCTCAAGGGGTCCCAGATTGGAGAGGGTGCAGGCTGGGCTGAGGGACTACCCCCCACCCCCATGCATGAAGTTGTACATCAGGTCTCTAGTGTATTTATATACAGGGTGTCCCAAAAAATTTATATATACTTTAACAGCTGATAACTCAATTTCCTAAATGAAATTTTAAAAAACATTGTCTATAATTATTCAACATGTGTATATTTTTGGGGACATCCTATATATCTATAGCTATCTGTGTGCATATACCCGTATGGATAAATACAAAAATAAATATAGATGTGTGCATGTGGATATACACATATATTTATTTATTTCCTAACTCTGTCAGCTGGGAGGGTCTAGAAGCAATGACAACCCAGAAGCAGTGAGGACCTCTAGCACCTAGATATTGGTTTCTAAATACAGTTGATCCTTGAAAAAATGTGGGGTTAGGGTGCCAATTCTCATGCATTAAAAAAATCTGCTGTATAAATCCTGGCTGTAAAAACCAGCAGGGCCTGTGACTGAGTGAGATAGAGGTCTGTGAGTCCCAGGCATTCCTCTTAAAGGGCCCACACATGGACTTACATGGACTCACTCCCTCTGAGCTCCAGTGCTGGGCAGCAGCTTGAAAGGCACCAGGGACCTATGGGGAGGAAATGAATTGTCTGTCATCAGGGTGAGAGCTAGAGGGGCAGCTTTCTCACAGACAGAAGTGCTGACAGAGGCTATTGTTCCTTTTATGAGCCTACCCCCAACAGAGTCAGCAGGCAGGCACCATATCTGAGTCTCCATTAACCTGGCTCGCATTGTTCTCTACCCTGGTGATTCTCTGAGACCCTGCCCCACCCAATTTGCAGGCCACCCACACTGTTTCCAGTGGCTTTTACATATAAATGGCCTTTCTCGGCTCATGCTTCAGACTTTCCTAAAATTCTCAAACAAGCAGCATCTGGCCTTAGTGTGGCCTGTACCTCTCGTTAAGGCAGCTAGCCTTGGTTCTAAGCTTTGCCTATCTGGGACACTTCCAAGCCCAGCACAAGCAGATCACTTTGTAGCTCATGTTGGTGGCTCTGCTCAGAACACAGGTGGTGGCTGATCTTGGCCTGCACCTCCAGGGAGGCCCCAGAGTCAGTGCACCCAGAAGACAGCTTCATACTACCACATTGAAACACCACCCAACCACCTCCACAAGCAACACACTCAAGAGGCAGACTCAGCTGGCATCAGAGCCCCACTGAAGTATGTCCTGCTCTGTGGAGTGGGCCACTGCACAGCTGATCCTCCACAGTGGGGGAGGGTACACATTGAGTGCTCAGCTCTGGTGAATGGGGAGGCTTTGCCACTGAACCCTATAGAACATCTACTACATAAGAGCACTCTGCCAAGCCTGGGAGATGTAGCAGTTCTACCTAATACATATAAATAAACACAGGAGGCTGCCAAAATGAGGAGACAGAGAAGCATTCTCAAATAAAAGAACAGAACAAAATTCAAAAAAAAAAACAAAAAAAAAAGGAACTAAAACAAAATGGAAACAAACAATCTACTAGATGTAGAGTTCAAAACACTGGTTTATAAGGATGCTCAATGAACTAAGTGAGAACTTCAACAGTTTACAAAAGGTCATAGAAACCAGAAAAAAAAGAACCAGTCAGAAATGAAGGCAACACTAACTGAAATGAAGAAAAATTTATAGATAATCAACAGTAGAGTAGACAAAACTGAAAATTAAATCAGTGATTTGGAATATAAGGAAGCAAAAAACACCCAATCAGAACAGCAGAAAGAAAAAAAGTATCCAAAAACATGAAGATATGTAAGGAGCCTCTGGGAAACTTCAAGTGTGCCAACATTTGCATCATGCATGTGCCAGAAGGAAAAAAGAGGGGACAAGAAATTGAAAACATATTTGAAAAAATAATGTCACAAAACTTCCTTAATATGATGAAAGAAATAGATACACAAGTCCAAGAAGCACAGAGTCCCAGACAAGATGAACCCAAAGAAGCCGACACCAAGACACATCATAATTAAAACACCAGAGGTGAAAGACAAAGGGAGAATCTTAAAAGCAGCAAGAGAAAAGAAGTTACTTACTTACAAGGGAGCTCCCATAGATTGTCAGCTGATTTCTTAACAGAAACTTTGCATGCCAGCGGCATTGGCAAGAAATATTCAAAGTGATGAAAAGCAAGGACCCACAACCAAGATCATTCTATCCAACAAAACTATCATTTAGAATTGAAGGACAGATAAAGAGGTTTCCAGTCAAGAAAAAGCTAATGGAATTCATCAACACCAAACCAGTATTAAAATGAAATGTGAAGGGGTGAAGAAGAAGGAGAAGGAGAAGGAGAAGGAGAAGGAGAAGGAGAAGGAGAAGGAGAAAAAGAAACAAAATGGCAATGAATACATATCTATCACCAATTGAATCTAAAAAACAAATAAGCAGGACAAACAAACTCAGATACAGAGAACATGTAAAACTGTAACTGAAAAATAAAAAACGATTTAAAAAAGAACACATGATAAGTAAATACCATGTAGGATCCTGGGGGGAGGGTCATAGTGGGAAAACTGGTGAAATTCAAATGAGGTCTGCAGATTAGTTAGTAGTGTCATTACGGTAATTTCCTGCTTGTCATGATTGTACTATAATAATGTAGATGTTACCTTTAGGGGAAGCTGAATAAAGTGTGTACAAGAATTCTTTGTACCATTCCTGCAACATTTCCTTAAGACTAAAAGTATTTCATAATAAAAAATAAAAAATAATGGGATGTTTCTTAGCATCTTCCAAAGTTAAAGTTTTTTTTTTTAAATATACTATCTTTATGAAATCAAGGATTTAAACATATTTAATTTGTTTCTATCCATTACAGTTAAAATTGTCCTATCTTTGGTCAATGGGAATGTAATTAGGGTGGATCCTGAGATTTTTTTTTACTCAGGCACCCTGAGTCTTTATGACTATAATAGTTTGAAAGTGTCCTTGTTTTCCAATATATAAAAGTATTTATTAATTTCAAGCTCCAGACCCAAAATCAGCCACTTCTCCAAGGATTTACATGTGTGTGTGTGTGTGTGTTGTTTAAGTGGGCAATGATCTTTAGAGAACATAATATGAATGCTAGAGGGTACTGAATTTTTACTGTATTATTCATAGTTTTGGGGCATTTTCAATGGACATAGCTAGGAAATATGTTTTGTTTGTTTTAAAGATAAAAAGCACCATAAATTAACATTGATACTTCCAATTTATGCACAGGACTAACTGACAGTCTATGGGTGGCTCTTTCTGTTCTGCTTATTTATGAGTTTTTATTTAATGTCATTGATCTTACATCTATATTTTCTTTCAACCCTGTCAAAATTGTTTCTTCTCAATACCACCCATTTAATTCACAAACAAAAGTCTTTATTCTCTATTCCACTATTATCAACAACAATATGATTTCTCAAAAGAAATACACTCACTCACACACACACACACACACACACACACTTATTTTTGTTCTAAGATGTATTTGACTAAGGATATACAATCAACTTATTTTCAAGTCACTTGGAATAGTTTCTTTCTATTTGGTTAGGTCATCAACTAATATTGTACATAAACAGATGGCTTTGTTTCATTTTTCTTTTGTTTTTAGGAATAATTAAAATGTGAATTTTGCTTTATGACTATGTAAAATATTTACTGGCTCCCAAATCAAATTTATGAAATAAATAGTATATTCAAAGAAATCTAGCTTCTATCCCTATCTCTTTTACACTGTCCTCTCACTTTACTTATAGGTAACCATTTAAAAAGGCATGATTTATCTTTCCATTTTGTTTTAGGGTAAACATATGTATGTGCATATGAATCCATAAAAACATGGATGCATCTTAGAAAATAGCAACTGATATACATATTTTCTGCACCTTGCTCTTTTATTAAAAATCCTGGAGATTATGCAACACATAGCAATGCATAAATACAATCTTATGTTCTGTCTACAGCTGCATAGTTCTTCATTAGTTAATTCAAGTAGTCTCTTATCGATGGACACTTGGGTTGATTCTGGTCCTTGGCTTTACCAATAGTGTTCATGCTGAGGTGCTTTTGTTGATATTGACTTGGCAGAGCCTTAGGGGAGGAATCGAGGAGTGAGGCTGCTTGGGCAATAGGGTTTCTCTCACAGAGTCAGGGATTTATACTGCACATCCCAGGATGGGATTTCCATTTTCTGGAACTGTAGCCTCAGGTGGATCCTGGTTCTTGGATACTTGGGAGTAAGAGGTCCTTAAACTGTGTTTCTCATGTGGGTTAGCATGAGCTGGAATTTCTTGGTGGTTTTGACAGGCAATTATCCTGAAAAATAGATGGGAAAGAAGAGATTATGGTGTTAGTGATCAACCCATGCAAAAATCATTTAAACCCACAGATGCCTGCTTTCCCTTTAGGAGAGTTCAATCTGGGCATTCAACCTTCTTGTATTTCTCATGTTGGCACTGTAGTAGGGTTATCAGTATCTTTAGTACACTGGTCATACTGTTTCGGATAAGTCTGTCTGTATTTTCGTCTTTGTCCTAACTTCTCTCTCCTCGCATTGCCCCTGTATTATGTTGTCATATAGCTTGCTTCTGCTCTGACAAACCTGGTGCAACTCTTTTAGAATAAACCACACTGTTCTGCTTTCATTCTACTTCTCTGACTGCTTCTTAGTCTCTCTATTTTTTCTTTCCAAGCGTCTATGCTTGGCCTTTGTCTCAGAACCTTAGATGAGTCCTTGATTTTTCATAAGTAGCTTTTCAACAAAAGCTACTCTTTCCTAAAAAAAAATACATTTATTTCTCTCTGTATACAGAATTGTGCATAAAATTTCAAGGAGTTCATGAACACCTTTCCATGAGCTCGAATTCAAGGACTTCTTCTCTCACACACTCCAGGCTTCCTTTCCCAGGACCATCATTGCTGTTTAATCACAAGTGACTGCCAAATCCATATCTCACACCCAGGCCTCTTTTCTGACCTCCACATGCCCCTAGGGCATCCCTCCCACAAAATCTGTAGAACATTTCTATAGCTGAGGTTGCTTTTTCCTTCCATAGATCTGTTTCTCTGCCTATGTCTCAGTGGGTAGCTATATTATTTGACTTGCTGTCCATGCCATAACCCAGGAGATATTCTCAATTTCTTCCCTGTTATTCTCCACATCTAGTTGGTGACTCTTAGGTGGAAGCAAGGCCCTTTGCTTTCCCTCATGACACAGCCCTAGTTCAGGCCACCGTCATCTACCACCTGGAAGTCTACAGCAGCTTTTTAATTGGTCTCTGGTCTCTAGAAGCAATCTCTTCCCACCTGGGTAACTATTTTTGCACAGTAGCCAGTGAGATCTTTCTAAATTGCAAGTCTGACTACGTCACTCCACTGTTGCTGACTCTTCAAAAGCCTCCCATTGCCCGGGTGAAAAGTCTTGGCATGATACAAAAGGCCTTTCATGGTCTCTCCCTCTTCATTGTTTGCTCACCGGGGTTTCCAACTTCGATATCTACTTTTTTCCAGGATCTCTGCGCTGGTGAGATTTGATACAAAACATAATTTTACAAACATCTTATAAGCTATCAAAGCAGGTCCAAAGATCACTGAATAGAACAGGGCTGGAGAGTGGTGACCAGATCACAAATCTTTACTGAGGAGCTTCTATGCATGAGGAAATTCTGAAGGAGATGCAGAGATGAGTAATTCAAGGTTCTGTCCCATGGCCCCACAGTCCATAGAGGAGTGGACAAGAGGCATGTTCCAAATGAACCATTCAACGGCATAGTTAGATGTCTACCACATACCAGGCTTTGTAACATCAGGGACAAGGCAGTTCAATGTCCTAAGGGAAAGAACTATGGGGATGCAAGCAGGGATAGACTAGTGAAGCCTCTGTGGGAAGAAGGGGTTGAAACTTGAAGAGTGGGCAGGGAATGGGCCAGAAGAGAGGGGGTCAGAGACTGGGAGAGCCTCCTTGGATATGAACCACAGCGGGAGGGCCCTGTTCTCACCTGGGCTCCAGCCTCCAGCTCCTGAGGAGGTTTTTGGGAGCTGAAAAATGTCATTTGCATTTCCCTACATTCATATATGAAACGCTAAAATGGTTCTGAGGTGTCATGGATGCTCCCACCAAGTCTGATTGTTGCGGTTTTCACAGATAGAAAGAGTAAGGTTCAGAGGAATTGAAGTACAGTTTTCAGACATCTAAAGCATATTCTGTGAACTAGGCAATCATCATGGGAATATAGAAAAGTATGAATTTAGTTCTTTGCCCTTACAGAGGCAGAGTTATTGGCTATGGGAGTTCAAAGGAATAAAGAATCCCTTTTAGCTTACATGTAAGGTGGTAGTCAAGAAAGGCTTCTTGGAGGAGGTATGATTTGAGCAGAATCCTAAATTAAGGGTAGGATTTGCCATAGTTGGGGATGTAGGGCACATTCTCGGTATGGCAAAGCATGCTTAGGGGACAATGAAGATTCTAAATAGGTTCGGGAAAGGGGCATATAGGGAGGTTGGTCTATGGAAATAAGGCTGGTGTGGCTCAGTTGGTTGGAGCATGGTCCTGTATACCATAAGGGTCAAGGGTTCAATTCCCAGTCATGTTTGATCCCAAGTTAGGGTGCACATGGGAGGCAACTGGTCCATGTTTCACTCATGCATCGCTGTTTTTCTCTCTCTCCCTCTTCCTTCCTCTCTCTATAAAAATCAATAGAAGCATGTGTTCGGGTGAGGATTTAAAAAAAAAGAAGAAGAAAGAAAGCCAGTTTCAGCTGGCAATTCAACGAAAACAAAAGAAATAAGGCTGGTAGAGTAGGGAGGACATTGGCCTTAAATAATTCATTCTCGTTTTCCTCCTCACCTCCTACCCTGTATTCCACCAGGACCAGCTCCTCTTCTGTGATGACTGTGACCGTGGCTACCACATGTACTGTCTAAATCCCCCTGTGGCTGAGCCCCCAGAAGGTAATGGTGATGAGGTCGACAATCACAACAGCAGCTACCGCTCCCACTTATTGGGGCCCACTAGGGTTCTGGCCTTGTGCTAAGGGCTTTACATATCTTGTCTCATTGAATCATCACAACCCTACGAGGTGGGTACGACCACTACCGTTTGACAGATGAAGAAACCGAGGCACAGTTTGACCGCCTGAAATGTCAACTTGAGTACCGGAGAGATGTTTCCCAGACACATGGCTGAGGTGTGGGAGGTGGAGCTTCTCAGGCCTGGGGATGCTGGTTAAGAAGATAGGACCAAGGAGGGAGGGTCTTCCCACCAGTCCAGCTGGTCCTCTTGGAGCACTTGCGGTTTTCTGAGCAGCACTTGCTCTCCTGAGCTACAGACCCCAGCACGCTTTCAGCACTGGGATTCGGTCTCTGCATTGTGGAAGTCCAAAGAAAACAGGGCTTAGAAGAAGGGAGGGCCCGGGTGGGGCTTGAGGGTGGGGAGAGGTGCCGCTGGTCACGCTGTCTTGTCTCTCGTAGGAAGCTGGAGCTGCCACTTGTGCTGGGAACTGCTCAAAGAAAAAGCCTCGGCCTTCGGCTGCCAAGCCTAGGGCCCCGGGTCGCCGCAGGTGACTTGCTGCTGGAGAGGTGGAACCAGAGCCCAGTTCAAAGCTGATTGAGCCCCTTACTCCCTTGTATCCAGACAGACCGACTGTGAGGAAAGCCAGTGACCAGAAGGCGTGACGCGGGGAACCAAGAGGGCGAGGTGTCTGCGTGGCTCCCACACACAGGTCTCCGCACGCCAGCCCACCCCACCTTGTTTCAACCCGAAGGATCTCGCACGTTTGGAGAACAGCCCAGCCCTGCCGAGCCCTCTCCCGTTTACCCAGCACTGCCGCCCTCTCGCTGGTTCCCACCGTCCGTTATTTGTGTGTAGTCCGCTGTTTTCTATCTATTGCCTTCTAAGAAGTCTTCTCCCAGCCCCCTGCCTCCCCTGTAGGCTGTTCACCCTGAAGCCAGGGGAGGAGCCAAGGGCTGTGAGGAAGCCTCTCTGGAAACTTCTAGATCCAGAGCCTGGAGGCTGTCTTGACAGTGAAAGCCCCTCCTTGTTCCTTGTCTCTGTGAAGAGAAGAGCTGCCTTCTGAGCCGGGCAGATGCCAGTGGCATCACAGCCAGGGTGGTCTCTGCAAGGGGCTGGGGAGGGAGGTGGAGGCCCTGGGGTTGGGGGAGGGGGGAGGGAGGAGACATTCTGAAGACCGTCGTGAGGCCCTGCAACAGCCAAGAAGTATTTGCTACCCATCGGGAGCGCTCTGCTGTGCGGTTCCTTCACCCTCAGAACTGGGTTATCCTTGAGGTGAGACAAGCCACAGCCGCTGGCAGAGAAAGATGCTAAGCTCTGCCTCCCAACCCGCCGGGTCTGGAGCTACCCCTGCAGGTGGGGGGTGGAGGGTGGAGGGTGGGGGTGGGGATGGGGCAGGCGGCTCAAGATCCAGGAAGGCGAGTGAAGAAGCCTACACCGTTGAAAAATCTAAATGTTGGTAAAAAGGACAGCGCCTTCGAGAATTCAATTCAGTTCTTCAGTATTGATGTGACACTACGCATTCCCTTTCCCAAGTGGTTCTTCCTTCCGCCAAGTGTGTGTCTGCCCTTGTCTCCTGAGGCCGGACTCTGGAAATTTCAGGACTGGGGAGAGATGCCGTTACCTAGACAAATAACCGAGGTGATGGGATTGGTCATAACCAAGGTGGTGGCCATGCAGAGCCCTCAGCTCGAGGGCTGCTTTTCTCTCCTAAGCTCCCAGTACCGACTGGGCGCCTTTTTATTTTTATTTTTTTTTAATGGATCAAGAAGAAAGAGCCTCAGATTTCGAGAAGCCTGTGTTGGAAGGACACCCTGTAGGTTTGCGCGGATCGGGCTGCCTTTGAGTCTCACAGGCAGTGGCCACAGCAGCAGCCGAGCACAGTTGACAGGCTTCTAGGGGAAAATCATTTGCCCAAAGGGCAGGTTTCACTGAGCGGGACCCTCGCGCATGCTCGACTCCCCTGAAGTCGGCTCCGTTTCTGTGGCCCGCTGCTTACAACAAAGGCCGAGTTATTTTTAGCCCTTCGGCCTCTGCAGAAGCCCCTGGAGACCTGCAGAAGGGCGAAGTGGGCCACGTCCACCTGCTGCGGAGCTCATCCTGCGATGTGGCAATGCTCTTGGCCAGTGGACCCAGGCAGCCTGTTGGTCTCCCTCAGTTCTTTGCACCTGGGGCTAGAGGTAGGGGTGACTCTCCTGCAGGGAGGGGCCTGTGGCCTTGGAGGGAGTTACTTGCATGTGCCATGATCTCATTTAAAGGGCCCTGTCCAGGTGGGATTCCATCTTTCCCAGGAGGTGAGCCTGTTTGGGGAAGCTGCTGTGTTGTCACATCATTTGTTCATTTGAGGGTAATATCTCTTTTCCCGACAGCTCTGGCTCTCTATGGCCCCACTCCCCTTCCCCCAGCCTAAAGTGGGGTGTCCTCCAAGGCCGATGATTGGTTTTGAAAATAACTACAAGTTCATTTTAGAAAAAAAGTTACCAAAATTGTTCCCAAGTGCTACAATGGCCTAAATGTTAAGAAAGCAAATCTGAAATGAAAAACTGTGGCCCTACTACTTGGTGGGTCCTCCTTGGAGTATTGGCAAGTCCACTTCCACTTTATCACAGACAATGGGGGAGTCCTGTCCTATCTCCAGCCATGCCTGCTGCCCGCAGGAGCTGTGAGGGTGGGAGTGAGTCTTGCCATCAAGGAGGGTGCTGTTCCTGCCACAGTGATGGGTGCTCAGGGCTCTGGAATGGACCTCAGGAGGGCCCAGATCCCTTCCCGGTTTCCCTCCCTACAGGATCGGCCCAGCCCCTTCCTCTTTGGAGAGCAGTTTCCCCATCGGGAAAGGGATTGGCAAAGCCAGCAGTGGGACGGCACTTTCGGGGCTCTCAAGCAAACACAGTCACATCTGTCACCTTCTGGATTGAAAAAGGAAGGTGATGGTAAACTTCATATTGGCCTTTCTTTGAACCCCAGAGAATGAGCCAGAATCATAGGGTGCGCATGGATAACTAAGGTTTTCATTTTGCCTCTGGCATGGAGTAGCCGGGTGACCCTGGGCAAGTCACTCAACATCTCTGAACCTGAGTGTGCCCACTTGTGAAATGGTGATGGTAATGCTGGCCCTGTCTAGTCCAGAGACACGGGGAGACCTAAAAAAGCATAATGTTACATAAATTACCACGGAGAGCAGTGCTTGTGCGGGAGGGACTTCAGATAATTTCTGTGCCCCCTTTCTAGGGTGAGTTAGCCAAGGTTAGACACCTCCTTAGGATCTCCATTTTGACCAAAGGGGGCTTCTGCGCTAAGGGCCGTGCTGCCTGTGGTCCTGGCCACTAGCCCAAAGCTGCGACAAAGGAAACGGTGACTGTGTGTGGTGGGAGATGGGGGTTTGCCCTGGGGTAGGGGACTTCAGGATGACGTCACAGGAGATACTCCCTTCTACAAGACCAGTGCTGCCCAGGCAGGGAGCCAGCTTCTGGAGAGGACGGAGGTGCAGTTCAGTGGAACATTCACCGAAACTTTTTGGTTGACAGCCTAGCTCCGCTACTTTCTAGCTGGGGGACACTGGGGAAATGTCTTGCCCTCTTTGAGCCTCTTTCTCCACATCCGTGAGGTGGGAGATGCGGCCGCTCCAGCAGGGCTGTTAGCGGGATCAGGGGGACGCTGGTGATGCTGGCACGAAGGTCCCACACCACAGTAGCTCTGGTCCTGGTGGACGGAGGCCACCACGTGGAGATAACCATACTGTCCACTCCCAGCTCTGCTCGGTGGAACAGCCAGGGGGCCTTTGTTCCACTCTGATGTGGCTCCAGCCAAGCAGGGAGGAGGTGAGGCTGCAGGATCTAAGCCGGAAGTCGAAGCCCTCTGTTTCCTGTAGGTGTTTTTGAAACACGGCTTGTTGGGCCTGCAGAGAAGGCTGTGCGAGCCACGTTGAGAGGAAACAGAGACAAGGCCCCGGCTAGGAAACGTACATGCTAGCTCTTCTCTGCTCCCCACGGACTCGGTGCAGGCACCTCAGGCAGGAGCCGCAGGTCCCGGGCTCCCCTGTTCCTGTCATCGCCCCGGGCAGGTAGGAAGCCCAGGCAGGCAGCCAGGCAGCCGGGAGAGGCCCTTCTCCCCCAGGCTCAGCTCCGGGTGACTGGGTGACTGAACCAGCGAGGAAGTGGGTGGGTGGGTGAGTGGGAGGGAAGCCAGATTCCTTCCGAGCTGGGGAAGATAACAGGCTTTAGGCAGGGAGGGGAGGAGGGGGGCGGGGTTAGGGTTTCATAGTGATGTTCATGATACACTCCTGTGCATTTTAGTCTTTGTGCTTCAGAGTGCCATTCCTTTTGCCCCTCCCCTTAAGACGTTGAGCTAGCTATTAAGGAAGGAAAAGGAGACGGCTATTACTACTTTTCCAAGAAGGGCAAGTTTAGGGGACAGACCTGTGCTCTTCTGTGTCTTGAAGAAAGATTACTGGCCACCTCAGGCCTTGGGGCTCGGCGAAGTGGGTCCCTGTGTGGGGTGGGGAGCCCCGAGGACCACCTTCCCTGCCCACAAGCTGCTTCTCAGCCTCCCTTCCTCTCTCACTCCCTGACCCCCAGCCCTCCCCGCTGCCCACTCCAGGCCCCTCCTCAGAGCATCCCATGGGCAATGAGGATGGGCCAGAGCCCTGCTCCCCCCAGGGAAGATGTCCCCTCCGCTGCTGTGCATTGGCCACTGTGGTGGGTCCACATCCTCTCTCACTCCAGGAGGGGGCCAGA
This sequence comes from Pipistrellus kuhlii, assembly GCF_014108245.1. Classification (NCBI taxonomy): domain Eukaryota; kingdom Metazoa; phylum Chordata; class Mammalia; order Chiroptera; family Vespertilionidae; genus Pipistrellus; species Pipistrellus kuhlii. The sequence continues at coordinate 13,536,071 of NW_023425404.1, forward strand.
AACCCAACTCCCACTTAGGAAGAAGTCCTGGAGCTAAGTAGCGAGGGGGGGGGGGGGGATAGAAAGGAAGAATTATTACAACCCATTGCCCCCTGCCCCCCTTAGGCCTGACAGCGTTGTTGTTGTTGTTATTTTAATTATTTTTTACAGGTATTTTAAATAATATTTTATTGATTTTTTTTTACAGAGAGGAAGAGAGAGGGATAGAGAGTTAGAAACATCGATGAGAGAGAATCATCGTTCAGCTGCCTTCTGCACACTCCCTACTGGAGATGTGCTCGCAACCAAGGTACATGCCCTTGACTGGAATCGAACCATTAAAGGCCAAACCTTTGCCCAGTTCTGGACACCAAGGCAGAGGTCCTCCGGCCTCCTGCTCCCTGTTGGTTGGGGGGGCTTCTGAAGGCAAACAGGGCAGGAGCAGTGCCCTCCGCTGGCTGGAGGTGGGAGGTACAGCGGCCTCCTGGCTGCACCCCTGTGGCTTACAGGGAGGGTGTCCTGACTTTCTGTGAGAAGCTGCCCAGGTCCCTCCTGGTCTGGCTGGGGAGGTGGGGCTGGTGGGGGAAGAGATTGCAGCAAAGGCTGGCAGGCACCCAGGCACCGCTACCAGAGGGCAGGCCCAGGAGGCCAGCCGCGGGGATGGGAAGGGGGGAACCTGGCCAGTCCTGCCCTATGCCACTTGGCAAAGCAAAAGGTGTTCCTTCGTGCGTGCTCCCCTGTTTGGGATCGTACCCCCACCCCAAAGGATGTCTTTGGTGTTCCCATCAGCCCGGTTTCACCTGGATCCCCGGTGAGGGCTGGGGAGGACGCTGGGAAGCCGCAGATGCTTGCCTTGCCTCAGGCCTGTGAGCCTCCCTCCCAGCCTTGCAGCCCTGCTGTGCCCTCGGGTCTCCTGGATCAGTGGTCAGTCTGGGGGCTCTCTTCCCCGTTCCCGGACACAGAACCTTTTTCTGATGCTCTGCCAGGGGCCCCAGCCGCCCGCCCTGAGTGCAGAAGGTGCAGAACAGATGGGTTAGTTCGGGCCTTGGGATGCACCAGAGGAGGGTCTTTGACCCTGGGAATCTGGGTCCTTCCTAAGATGGCTGGAGACCCTCAGTGGTGGTGGTGGTGGGGGCAGCGGAGGTAGCTGCTGAGCGAGGTGCGAGGGAGGAGGGCGGAGGAAGATGCTGGTGCCCGCTGCTCAGGTGCCCCCCTGGGAGGATGGAGAGCCCCAGACGGGCAGAGTGGGGGCCGTTGGAGGGGCAGCGGCGGCTCCCAGGAAGGCTTGCTGGTGGCACCCTCTCGCTGCTTCCCCCCAGGCCCCTGAGGAAGGACCAGGAAACGGGGAGGGTGGAGTGGGGGCCTGCCTGGTCTTCATCCAGTTGTTTTCCCAGAAGGAATGCTCCCTGGGGTGTGTGGGGGGGGTGGGGGGAGGGATTGGAAGAGGGTAGGGTCCCAGGGAAGGCTTTTCTGGGCGGAGAGCCTGGCTGCGACCCCAGATGGCGAGACCTGAAGTAGCTCCCAGGGTCCGTGAGGCTGTGAGGTATGAGGGGGTCAAAGGGCACAGGAATGCCTCTTGGGCCCTGGCTCTTTGTTCCCAACGCCCTCCCTTCCTTTGTTCCGGTGCCTCGAAGGAGGGCCACCGCAGGGGTCTCTGGGCCCCCAGGAGAAGGAAGTGTTTGTGCTGATGGTGAGGTTTCCCAGGGCAGGCCAGAGGGAGGCGGGAGGGACTGGCGGGCAGCCAAGCCCCCTCTGATAAGGTTACAGAGAGTGACCTCCAGCCCAGGCGGTGAGCGAAGTGGCCCAGCCTGGCGAATGAGCCTCGCTGGGGTGGGGAGAGAGGGCGGGGAAGTGGTCCCTTAGGAAGTGGGGAGGCCCCTGAGCCCCCGGGACCTTCAGGTTCCCTTAGTAACCTCCCCAGGCTGTAGTTACATGCCCCGCACCCCGTTTGCTTGCCTATTATTTCTGTTACTGCCATTACTATTGATGGTGAAACAGGGATATACTCCCCCCCCCCCCCCCCACACACACACACACACTTAGTGAACTAAAGCACACTGTGTATGGCCCCAGGATGAGAGGGAGAACCTGCCCACCACCAGGAGCTGCCGGACAAGACTCATTTCCCCAGAGATTCCCCCCCCCCCCCCCCCCCCCCCCCCCCCCCCGGGCGAGTTCCCCTCGCTTTCACCTCTGCACAGCCCCAGGGTGGTGTGGAGAGCCTTGTGCTTGGAAAGCCACTGGCCGCAAGGACTCTCCTCTCCCTGCCGCTGCGTTGGGGAGTAGTTGGGGACTTGGGTGGAAGGTCTTGCTTCTGCTTTCTCGTAAAGGGGTACGGAGATTTTCTGGGTAGAATTGGGACTGTGGTTTGTGTTGACTTTGCCTTTTTGAGTTTAGACCTTGGCTCTCCTTCCTCACCCTGCCATCCCGCTCCTGCGCCGCCCCTCCCTCCCCTCCTGCCACCGCGGAGTGGTGGTGAGAAGAAGCAGTGGCACGAAACAGAGCTATGCCCCCTGCACATTGCCACCGCGGAGCTGGAGAGCCCACGTTAGAAACAAAGCAGAGACACTGCTGCTCCTGTGTGAGTGCGAGCACGGCCACGGGATCTCAGAGCAGAGGCGGTGGGAGCAGGCGGCTGCAGAGGCGGGCGGGCGGCACCTGTCCTCACATCGTTGGGGAATGGAGGGGTGTCTACCCTAGATGCCCACCACTCTGCCCTCCTCACCACCTCTCCCGGGAGGAAAATGTACACATTTCTTGCCTGCTGTGAGAGATTGCTGAACAGGCTGGTACCAGGTAAAACGCTTGGCAGGGCACAGGCCACGGGCAGGGCAATGCTCTGGATCCCGCAGGGGCTGGAGAAATAAACCCCATCCTGGCCCGACCTCCGAATGGCTTTTCGGCCCTGAGATCACACTCTCCCAGAGCATCTTGTGTCCGGTGGCATCAGGGACGGGGTAGTGTGTCTATGCCTCTGTTTAGGATGCATGATTGGCCGTGGATGGGCAGGCTGAAGCATCTGGTGACCCTCCCCTCCCCCCCCTCCCCCCGAGGCTGGGGAGAACGCAGGGCCGCAGCCTGGCTGTGCTATGTTTTCCCAAGCACCTCTGCCCTGGGAAGAGGAACACTCTCCCTAACAGGAAGACAGCGTTTGTGAGGTTGTGAGATTGTGAGATGAGGAGTACCTGGGTGGGAGTGTGTCACGCGCCAAGGGGATCTGAGTCTGTGCCTCTACCTGCTGCTGTGGACTCCCGGGCACTGGCCAGGCCGGGCATTTGCGGGCCGATCCAAGGTGGAAAGGGAACCACACAGTGGCCTCGTCCAGCCCCCACACGAGAAAGCAGAGCCGGGGAGTGGCGGCCCTGGTCCTCACGCAGGACTGGGTGGACCCCCATGGAGTCCGGAGTCCGCAATCAGTTTGTCTCAGTCGCACAGGGAGTTTCTGGAGTGACAAGGGGAGCGTGGGTGTGTGTGGGAGGAAGCCCCCGGCAGAGACGGTTCCAGGAACCCTCCCATGGCCACCTTGGGCCGTCATTTCCTAGCCTCCCGCGTCACTAGGCTCCCTTGTCTGCTGACAGCTTCAGTAAACGGCCCCATCTCCCCTCCTCTCCGCAATGTCCCGCCGGAGTTCCGCTTCCAGTTCTCCCGGAGAAGCCGCCCCAGCTCGCCGTCAGGCTGAGTGCTTGCGGGAGGCAGGTGTCTGCAGGTGGCAGCCCAGGGGTGGCCGGCAGCCTGTGGCTTCTCTGCGGAGGCGGCTCCGGGGAGGCACTGCGAGGCCCTGGACAGAGGCGGCTCCCAGCAGGCGGGGCCTTGGTGATCTCTGTGGAGAGTCAGGAACACGAGGCTTTCAGGATACTTGGCTGGGAGTCTGGTTTTAGAATGCTGGGAGGCCGAAATGCATTCTGGGGTTTAATCCACCCACCCATTTGAAAGCCTGTGGGCGGGTTCTTTGGCACCGAGCCTCCTTTGATGACGTGCTTCACTTGGTCTCCTGTGCTGGCAGGAGGCGGGGAAGGGCCATCCCCCTTGAATCCTATCCAGGCCAGACTGGCAGCACTGCCCCAGGCTCCCAGCCTGGCACCCAAGACCCAGAACCCAGGCTCCAGGAGGGACAGACACTGCTGGTCCAAGGGGGTCTCCCTCTCGCCTCCACTCGAGACGCTTAGGTTGAGAACACAGTTGGTGCAGACTCCTCAGCGGGGTGCTGACCCACCGACCCGCTAGGAAATGGAGACCCAGAGGAGGGACGGGCCTGTCCACGCCCCTCAGGCCCCCAGTGCAGGAGCCAGAACTGGTCCTCACCAGGTCCGCTGCCCCCTTTCCAAATGTGTTCAGACTGAGGGCGATTTTGAAGCCCAGTTGCCATAACATTCCCCTGGCAGAGCCAAGAAATGGGGCATCTCTGCCAGGAAGTCCAAAGAAAGGGATTTTCTTCTGCCTAAAGCCCTGCCATGCTTCTCCTCAGGGAGAGGCTGGTTCTGTGGCTCTGGTGAACCGGGCGTTCCTCGGGGTGGGCTCTGGGCCCCGCGGTAGAAAGGATGGAGAGATCCTCAGAAGGAGGCACCTGCCCTAGCTGGTCTGGCTCGGTGGATAGAGTGTTGTACTGCAGACTCAAGTTGTCCCAGGTTCGATTCCGGTCAAGGGCATGTACCTTTGTTGCGGGCACATCCCCGGTGGGGAGTGTGCAAGAAGCAGCTGATCGATGTTTCTCTCTCATTGATGTTTCTAACTCTCTCTCTCCCTCCCCCTTCCTCTCTGCAAAAAATCAATATATTAAAAGAAAAAAAAAAAAGAAGGAGGCACCTACCCTGATGCCGTGGGAGGAGGCTCCTGCTTGTGCGGGCTCTGTGAAGAGCAGGGGGCCTTTGTTTGAGCCGGAGTGTGGGAAGGGGTTAGCTTAGTTGTCACTGCCCTGTCCCAGCTGCGAGTAGACCCCGAAGGCCTCACAGCCTCGGCAACCAGCCCTGGACAGCTTCAGTACTGCAGACTCAAGTTGTCTGGGAGAGTGTGCAGTGGGCTAGGGTTGGATGGCTGTGGGCTAGTTCTGGAAAGGAGACCCCAGCAATATCCCAGTGACCTCTGATCCCCACGTCTCCATGTTCCTCTCTAGACCGGTAGGCGATGCATACTTGCGTTGCTTCTTCCAGGTGTGGGTACAAAAGAGGGGGGCCATTTCCCCAGCCAACCCCACCCCCCATACTTCTTTCTTGTCTCTTTTACGCCATGCTCCAACTCTTTCTGAAACTCAGTCATAAAAGAATGGCCAGGAGCGTGGACCTCCCGCAATAGAAATGTCTGCTACTGAGGGTCTCCCTTTCATACTCCCGGAACGCCCTCCTCACTGGACCTCCTGTGGGCTGGACAGCTCAGAGTGTTTGCCTCGCATGCCGGGGACCTCAGACAGTGTCAGGACCGAGGCAGCACAGCTGTCATGAGGTCAGGGAGAGGGGTGCAGACTTGGGAAGCTGTGTCACGGTCTGAAGACATCTCCACTGGCTTCTGTAAAAAGCAACCACAGCTACAGACAAAAGTCCCCACCCCACCTCCCTACTCTGATGACGTGTGCCGTGACCGATGTGTGCCGTGCCGTGGTCTCAGTGTGTCGTGTGTGTGCACTGCTCCTGTCTTCCGGGGACACTCTTGCTCCCGTGTGTCCCGTTCCCACCCTGTGGCTCCCGATGTACAAAGTGCTGTGGTGTTCCTGCTCGAGGAAAATGCAGGTCTGTGACTTTGCAGGGAGCTGCTCTATGTGAGTCTCCAGGAAGATGTCCAGGTTGGAAGCAGCCCACATCTGGATTTGGACTCCCTGACAAGAACTCGCCCGGAGCAGAGGCAGCGTCAATGGCTTGTTCAGAGGGCTGGCTGGAGGGGCGGCCCCGGAACCCGGATCCCGGATCCCTCCCCCTCTCCCTGCCTTGGCTCCTGCCCTGACCCCAACCTGGTTCTGGAGAGGCCGAGACCAGAGCCCACGTGAGGCAGGCACCGGGCAGTCTTTGTCTGTCGAACCCTGGACACGCCAGCCCCCTGTGGAGCCCCTGCAGGCTCACAAAGACTGACGCACAGGCCTGCCCCGTCCTTGCTGTGGTTGTATCTTGTCCTGTGGTTGGCTAGCAGTGTTGATGACCTGTGTAGTGAACCTTTTTTGTCTGCAACGTAGAGAATGTGTAAACAAATAAAAGGCTTTAAAACCCATGGGAACTTTTGGTTATTGCCCCCTCCCCCAACGCCAGTCTTGACAAAACCAATTGCACGTGTATAGATCCTGTGGAAACAGAGCCTTTCCATGTTGGGGTATGCAGTGAGACTACGTGTGTGAGTGCACACGTGTGTGCATATGTGTGTGTGTGTGAGCACATGCATGCGTGTGTGTCAGGCTCCAGAGAAACACTGGTGCTTTGGTGTTTGTAAGGAGACTCCAGGAGTCAAGCATTCCAGGTCTCTGTTGCTCCTGGCGCTAGGATTCTGACCCTGACATCCACTTTGAGCTCCTGGGAGGCCGCCATCAAGGCAGCTTTCACCAGGGGGAGGGGGGGAAGGGGCTTTGCCAAGAGCTTCCTCTGAGGACACCCCTCTGGGGAGAGGCAGGGCATTTGGAAGAGAACCCCTAAAACTTCGGGGGTCAGGGATGGGAGTGGGGGAGAGACCTCAGCTCAGGACCCAGCATGAGGGCAGCTGAGTCACCGCTCCTTCTCTCTCAGAAACCACCTTCCCCACAAGGCAGGGAGGTGGTGCCCTGGGAGAGGAGCAGGCATCTTCGCAGAAGACATACCTGCCCTGAGAGTCCCCAGCCTGCTTAGCAACCACCTTAAAGGGACAGTCTCTGGGAGCAGGACTCCCAGGCCACGCAGGACTTGGTTGCCCAAGGCTGCATGCTAGGAGCCAGTCTTCCAAACACAAATGTCAGCTCGGCAAGTAAATGAAGCCTGTCCTGTAGGCCAGGCACCGGGAATGACGCTGAGGAGGCGAGGCCCTGCCCTCAGGGGCGCACAGGCCAGACAGGTAGCAGCGCCCCGTGTGGAGGGCGGGTCAGCGAGGAAACCTCCGGAGGTGGACGCAGGGCAGGGACTCTGGGCCCTGTCAGCCGGCGTGCTTTCAGCTGGATCTACCTGTGCCTCCCAGGAACACACAGGTGGACATGGAGCGGGAAATACCAGGTCACGTCGGGCCCCTCTCCCAGTGGGCGCTCCCCTGCTCCTCAGCAGCCTCTCCTTTGCGAGGCATAATGCGGTGGTTGTTTCTAGCGCAGGAGACGCTGGTGGTTGCTGCGGACACGGGCCACGCAGGGGACTGAGCAGAAAGGCCAGGTGGGCGCCTGGCTGGCAATGCTGAGCGCTCATTCCAGCCACGGGGCTGGGGGGCGGGGGGAGGGTGGGAGGAGGGGGAGAGACTCAGGCTCCTGACAGAGTCCAGGCAGGAAGAGGCTGCACCAACACCCACGCCAGGCCTTTCCTCCGCACGGGGGCGGTGACGTCTCTGCTTTGACCCCAGGGACCCCAGCTCTGCCTCCCCGGCCCAGATGCTCAGAGGGCCGCGGGGGAGGCAGGAGGTGCACAAGGGCGGCCGGGCCTGGGGAAGCTATCTGACACAAACCAGGAGCCGACATGCTCCCGGGGAGTCGCAGGGACAGGGGAGGGACCCAAATTATCTTCAGACAAACTCAGAGCAGAATAGATTTCCTTTGTTTTTTCCTTGGGGGGAGGAAACGTGTGTGTGTGTGTGTGTGTGTGTGTGTGTGTGTGTGTGTTGGGGGTGTGTGAGGGGGGAACTAAGAGGAAGGGACCACTGGGGTAACACTCTCATTAGGGTCCAGGGAGTGGCGGTGTGGCAGACAGGACACTGGGACAGGAGTAAGAGGGCTGGGCCTGGTGTTACCCACGTGGCTCATTGGGGACATTATTTTATTTTATTATTTTTAAAAATATATTTTATTGATTTTTTTTAATAGAGAGGAAGAGAGAGGGATTGAGAGTTAGAAACATCGACGAGAGAGAATCATCAATCAGCTGCCTCCTGCACACTCCCTACTGGGTACACGCCATTGACTGGAATCGAACCTGGGACCTTTTAGTCCGCAGGCTGACGCTCTATCCACTGAGCCAAACCAGTTTCAGCTCACTGGGGACATTTTAGATACATTTTAGACATTTTAGCATGAGTTTCTACCAAGCCAGCCCAAGACACAGGCAGGTTTGGGCCAGGAGCCCCCAGACCAGGTGGATTTGCGTGCAAACACCCAGGGCTGTCCTCACGCTCGCCCACCGCACCCAGGCTCACGTGAGGCAGAGGCCCCGGGGCAGCTGAGGAAGCCCTTCTCCTCTCAGCCCCTTGCAATGGGTGGTTTCATGCCAGACACAATGAAGCCAGACGTGTAGGTAGGTGGACATCACTGGTGTCCTGAGTAGATGCTGCGGAGGCCTGGGCTGGTGGAGGCACTTTGGGGGGGAGGAGGGGAGTGCCCAGAAGATTCCTAAGCCCCAAACGTCAACTCAAATCATGGATCAGAACAGCTCTGATTTTCTTTCATACAGTGCTGCTTCTACTGCTTAAGAAAACACAAACCACAGCGACTGTAAACCGTGTTTGGGGCTACACAGTGGGAGGGGCTGCAGGGGTGTCCCCCGGCCTTTGTGGAAGGAAGTGCGATGATTGCGAGGCCACCAAGGGCCCCTGGGCCCTTGACCTCCACCGCCCCCTCCAAGTACAATGGACCTGGTCCCTGCTCCCAGGTTTCTCTTAAAGGGGCCTGACCTGCACCCAGCTCCTCCCCGGTTTCTCTTGAGCAAAAGGGAGGAGCCTCTGGGTCTTGACCAGGAGGTTTCCCTTCCTCCTCCCTTGGGGTCCCTGCAGCCTCTGGTGCTCACAGCCCTCCTTCCCCCATGCCCTCCGCCTACCAAGGTGCTCTGCCTCCATCACAGCCTCCAGCTGTGCTTTATCGGGACCAGAACAACAGTGTGCTCCCCAGGCTGGGGGGCTGAGAAGGTTCTGGCTAAACTTTAGGTAATTAGCATCGTTAATGCTCGGCTCTGTACCGTTACAGCTGTGAGCCTCATTAACGTGTTCTCAGGGGGAGGCCAGCGAGGTTCAGGTGTCAGCTCGGCTCCTCGCTCCTCGCCAGCGCCCACCTGCCAGGGCCAGGCCTTCCCTCGGGAGCCTGCTTCATTTCCATCCCTCCTCCCGCTCCCGCTCCCTGTCTGCTGGCATCTGGTGGGGGGGGGGGTGTCTCCCTCCTTCCTGCCTCCTCTCTTCTTCTGCACAGGAGCTGGGGCGGCTGGGGGCCTGCTCCCGCTCCCTCCCACCTCCCTCTCAGAAACCTGCCTCTAGGAGGGAGGGCAATGGCTGCCAGGCCTGGGCCCCAACTCCGCTATGAAAGAAAGGGTTCTCACCGGGTGGGGGACCCGAGCCTGCCCTCTGAGTACTGGGCTCTTTGTCCAGGGCTGTTCTTTCCTTTAATTCCCACCCCCGAAGAGAAAAGCCAAGGTCCGGTGCCCTCACCCACCTCCTGGCTGGATTTCCCAGGCTCGACTGGCATCTGCTGCCGGGGCCCCTCATCGGAAAGAAACCCGAGTCCTAGTGGCTTTAATTTCTGGGATTCCTGATTCCTGGGAGGGGTGGCAGGGGACAGGCTATTTGCCAAACAGAGAAATATGAACCGCTCTCCAACCCCCTGGAAACCTTGAGGAAAATAATGCCAGTCCCTCTAGGGACTAAACACGGGCTCAACCCCAAACAGAGGGAAGACACAATTCCGGAGGCCTCCGGGGGCTGAGGGGCTGAGGAGGGCCCAACAGGGGCCCAGACCCTTGGCCAGCGCCCCTTCCACGCCCCTCTGTGTCAGAGGGTCATGGAGGCCCTTTTTGATGAGCACAACCTGACCATCTGCTGCGGGCTGCCGGCGGGGGACACCTGGAGCTCCGTCTCGGCCTCAGAACCTCCCGAGGAAGCAACGGCACCAGCAGGTACCCAGGCGACCTTAGTTCAGGAGGCAGTGCCGTGTGGTCCCGGATGCAGGCACGCAGGGGCACGCGCTCAGAGGGGCCCTGGAGCAGGGATATGTAGGATTCAGATGGCAGGGATCTGGGTTGGGGTGGGCTTTCCAACTGGAGAAAGCAATGTGAGCAAAGGCCCCCCTCTATTCCAGGGACGTGGGGCTAGTGCTGGGTGCGTGTTTTGGGCGCTGGGACCTGAGTTGCATCCCGGATCTAGGGCAAACTCTTCCACAGGGCCCTGGTGCCTTCCTGACTCCGCAGAGGGCCTTCTTAGGAAGCTGAGAGCGGGTGTCAGAGGCTCTCAGAACCTTTAGCCCGTGAGGGGAGAGCCTGGGGTCCCCCAGCAGCTCTCCTGCCACCTGGCTTGACGTGTGGGATTAGATCCTTGTAACATTTACCCTGTCTCTCCACCCTCTTAGCCAGCAGTTCTCAACCTGTGGGTCACGACCCCTTTGGGGGCCGAACGACCCTTTCACAGGGGTCGCCCAAGACATCCTGCATATCAGTTGTTTACATTACGATTCTTAACAGTAGCAAAACTACAGTTATGAAGTAGCAAAGAAAATAATTTTATGGTTGAGGGTCACCACAACATGAGGAACTGTATTAAAGGGTCTCGGCATTAGGAAGGTTGAGAACCACTGCTCTAAGCTATTCTCAGCTCTTTAAACCAGTGTTTCCCAAACTTCTCTCATGATGAGAATCACCTGGTGGAGTTGTTAAAATACAGATTTCTGAATCCCAACTAAGAAGTACTAAACTAGAATTTTTGGGAACATATAGGTAAAATTGTATACTTAATTAGTGCTATACAATTTTACCTACATGTTCCCAAAAATTCTAGTTTAGCACTTCCTTTTTTTCTCTCTTTTTAAAAAAAATATATTTTATTGATTTTGTACAGAGAGGAAGGGAGAGAGATAGTTAGAAACATCGATGAGAGTCATCGATCAGCTGCCTCTTGCACACCCCCTATTGGGGATATGCCTGCAACCAAGGTACATGCCCTTGACCGGAATTGAATCCGGGACCTTTCAGTCCCCAAGCCGACGCTCTAGCCATTGAGCCAAACTGGTTTCGGCTAGTTTAGCACTTCTTAGTTGGGATTCAGGAATCTGTATTTTAACAACTCCACCAGGTGATTCTCATCATGAGAGAGGTTTGGGAAACACTGCTTTAAACCTTAGTCTGGATCCTTTTCAGGTGGTTTCTTATGATCCTCATTTTCCACAACTATTCACAGCTTCTCCCACCCTCCACTGTCTTTAGCCAGCGGGCCGGAGCGCGGCCTCTCTGGAATGCCACGGTCCTCCATGCTCCTACGTGCTTGCACATGCAGCCTCTCCACCCAACAGCTCCAGCTCAGCCCTCTCTCCTTGGGGAGCCTTTTCCAATTTGGCCAGGGAGCACCCCTCCTACCACCAGGATAGTGCATTCTGCTGTCACAGCACCTGGCACCCTGCCCCGCCCGTCAGCATTCTCGCTGCCTTCCCCATCAGACTGACCTCTCTGAGGGCACACACTGTGTCTTACTCACTGGAATCCCACTTGCCTTGGTGCATGTTCAATGGCTGGGTGGATGGAAGAATATATTAGTGGGTGTGTGAGTGAATAGACAGCAAATCAGAGAGAATAAATCGGGGTGGGTGTGGAGCACAGGCATTAGTCTTTGTCACTCTGGGGCAAGGTCCTGGCAAAATCAGGAGCAGATCTCTGGCCGAGAGCCCTGGGCTCTGGGACGGAAAGGGGGTGGAGGTGGAGGAGCAGGTGGCTCTGTTGGGTGAGAAGGACAGGGTGGTTGGGCCTTGACCCATCTCCCTTTCCTGGGTTACACGGCCCACTTAAAACCTGAATCCTTCGAGTCCCACTGCATTATTAAGGATCGATATTAAGTGGGCCGCCCTGTGTTCCTCTTAAAGGAAATCCACTTAGTCCTTAAAGAAATAATAAATTATGAAGCTTGTCTCCACGCTTCTCTGAGGCAAAAAGACCAGCTTTCTCTTTAAAGCTCACAAAGGACCTGGAAAAAATACATGATTAGATTAGTCCCTAAACAGGCCCCACAGGCTCAGGCCGCTGATGAAGAGCACCTGCAGGCGCAGGGCTTCCATCTGGTTCACAGTTACCCTCGGAGTGTCAAGGACTCGGTAAGAATCAAGGTCCCGCTTCCTCCCGCCAGATCCAGCTTTGGAGGGGGGTGGAAGGCAGCTCGTGGGTGACCTTTCAGTTGTGCTTTGCTTGTGTCATAAAATCATTAGCTTTCCTCTACTTGTGCCATTTTAAAAATATACATTGCACTCCTGTATGCTTTTAATTATGTCTTACGGCCAAAATTATTACTCCTGAGAATGCAGATCCAATTACACAATGCAAGTCAGTGAGAAAGAACATTTCAATGCAAGTGTTTGGGCTCTAAGACTTGGGGACCCATTTGCTGGCTGGAGGGGGGGGGGGCACCAGGAAGGCTCATCCCTGCCCTGGCACACACTGAGACTGTGGTGGAGGGGGCTTTGGGGCCTGAGAATGTTTGGAGTGAAAGCTGGCGCTGCCACTCATAGTGACTGTCACTGAGCATGGTCCATGGCTTCAGGAGCCTCAGTTGCCTCATCTGTAAAATGGGACTAATGACACCCTCTTGGTAGAGCTGCTGTGAAGATGGAAGACAATCCCATGTGTAGAGTGCTTGGCACATGTGGTCTCCCTTTCTCTTCCTTCTACTGCTCTCTCTCTCCCATCATTTGTGACAATAACTTGATTCTAAGAGAAAAGGTGATAAGGTCCTGCCCTCAAGACGTAAGTTTCCTTACGAAACTAAGATGGCATAGTAGGGCTGAGGAGAGCAAGTGGCTAGGGAGTCAGAGAGATGTGGCTTTGCCTCTTGTTTGTCTCTCTCTTTTTTTTTTTTTTTAAAAAAAAAATATATTTTATTGATTTTGTACAGAGAGGAAGGGAGAGAGATAGAGAGTTAGAAACATCGGTGAGAAAGAGTCACCGATCAGCTGCCTCTTGCATACCCCCTACCGGGGATATGCCCGCAACCAAGGGATATGCCCTTGACCAGAATCGAACCCGGAACCCTTCAGTCCCCAAGCCGACGCTCTATTCATTGAGCCAAACCGGTTTTGGCTCTTGTTTGTCTCTTAATGGAGATAATTACATCTACCTTATATCTTACCTTTGTAGGAAGATTGAATGAGACAAACATAGGTAAAGATCTTGGCCCTGTACCTGGCACACAATAGGTACCCACTAAGTAGTTGTATGGTCTAGTATTGTCGAGTTTACTCTTGGAAATGAGGAGACTGTGGCAAAGGCCGCAAGAGCTGTCAGATAATGTGCCAGGAGAGTTCAGGGGGAGACTTCCAACTGGAGAGAAAGCTAAGAAGGCTTCAGAGAGGATGTGGCACTTGGACATCAGATAACGGGAGGAGGTGAAAGAGAGAGATTTTTTCAAATGTGTGTGGAGAGACAAAAAAAAAAAAAAAAAAAAAAAAAAAAAGTGTCTAGTAGTCCAGGCTGGCCAGGGTGGACAGGAGACCCAGGAGGTAAGGCAGGAACCTGGGTCTGGGGTCTCACCAAGAAAGTCTTCAGTGAGGGAACAGAGGTGGGGACTGCTGATGGGTCCTGAGTAAGGGGGTGTGAACTGTGCTGAGCAGGTGGGTTTGAGGAGAGGTGAGGGGCTTTCGGATCAGGGCGGTGTGACCGAGCCTGCTGGCGATCACAGGCCAGACTTGCTGGACCAAGTCCAGGAGTTGTGGGTACCTGCAGACCACAGTCCTCAAACCAGGGTTTGCGGTTCCGAAGAGAGGCCAGAGGCTGCTCTTGACCTGTCTACCTCTTCCTTTCCTCTCCCGCCTTCCTCCTCACTGCTGTCCTGCAGCTGAGCAGTCTCTGGGGAGAAGACAAGTGGGGAGAGCCTGGTCGGAGCAGAGCCCTTGCCAGTGCGGGGAGGTGAGGGGTTGGGATGCTGGGATGGTTGGGCAGGGTGGCCCGGGACTCCTCTGGAGTCTCAGGAGCAGGTGCAGCTAGCGTGGTGTGGAGGATCTGGACCTAGGGTCCTACACTCAAAACATGAGCACAGTCAGGACCCCTGGGTGGCCTTTCTTGAGTCCATGGATGAGCTTCCGCCTTGTCTGTGACATTGTGTGTGTGTGTGTCTTCCTGGCTTGCCTCAGATACTCAAAGGGCCTGTGACATCCCCAAAGCTTAAACACCCCTTGTCAATGTAACCCCTTCATTTTCTGGGTGAGGAAACGTAGCCCTAGAGAGTCAGGGTGACTCACTGGGCCCCACAACTAGTTAACTGCCATCCTGGGCAAAGGAGGAGAAGAGAATGTCTATCAGGAGAGCAGGGGTGCTGGGAGCTGGCACAGGGTGGAAACAGAGGAGAGGGAGGGAGGGAAAGAAAGAAAAGCCCAAAATTGCCCAGGGATTAACCATCTGTGTGTTTCTAGGGGCCACGCCCCTCTGTCCCTCCCCACCAGGTTATCTGATCCCCCTCTCCAGGTATTGTTCAAGTACTTTCCCAGGAAAGGACTGGGCTGGACTGGGCCAATGGGGGTGGGCAGCACAAGGAGGGGGAGGGAGGGAGAGAGCTAGAAAGTAGTACCAGGTTGAGAGAGAGGGAGCAAAAAGGGCAGAGAGAGCGAGCAAATGGTAGAGAGTGAGCCCAGGGGTGTCTAAGGTGGGCACACCCTCTTTTGCGTTTCAAGAAGTCCACCCTTGGCCTTGGGGCTGGGACAGAGGTAGAGGGAGGCTGAGGGTCTCCATCAGGGTTTTCTTGAGGGCAGTTTCAGGCATATAACGTGAAGGTTGAACATGCATTAATACAGGGCTTGGTGGCTGGTCTTGGGGCTTGCTGTTAACGCTCCCTTTAGCCCTCCACTCCACCATCTCTCCTTTCCCTGACATTACTGGCTTTGAAATTACATATTCTGGCAGCAGGAAGGGACCTTTTGGGCCAGCAATCCCAATGGTTTTCCAAAGGTGCTCTGATGGGCCTCAGAGATGCCACAAGGCGAACAGGTAAGGGAGCGGCTGAAGGGCCACTGACACAGCTGCCACTGACGGGCGGCGCTTGTAACATATACTGGGGAAGGAGTTCCCTGGCGATAAACACGTGTTCTAAGCTCCCTGCCCTCAACCCCTGATTTTATAGAGGGGAAACCAAGGCTGGGACTTAGTGATAGGGAATCCAGAGCTGAGCCTCAGGTCAGGCCTCCCAACCCCCAGGCCAATCATCTGGTCTCTCCTTGCTTCCTGGGATCAGCAAGAGAAGGAAAAGCCTTGCAGAGGAGAAGGAATTGCCTGTGTGGCCTGTGAGGTCAGGGAAAGGCGATCTGGGAGCCCCAGGATGGGTAGCAGCTCTCCCACAGCCACAGCTAGAATCCTGCATTGTGGGTTGTGCCTTCTGCTCTTGCCTAGGGCGGGGGTGAGAGGCAGGGAGGCAGGAACCTGCCTATTTTAGACTATGGAGGTTTAACCTTTTTGTTCCTCCAGCCCAGGGGTGTGAGGATGATTCTGTGTCCTTGACAGCCTGGTGGGAAGCTCTGGTAAGCCCGTCTCTCGCTTTCTTCCAAGGCTGAGTAGACAGATGAAAGCTGGCCCTGGCCGCTGAGCTGAGTGCTCTGAGCAGAGGTGGCATCTGGACAGCTGTGAAGGCCTTGTTTGCATATATGCAAATGAACTCTGGCTTCTCTCTTTCCCAGCATCATCCAGGCAGACACAGGTGCTGTTGGAAGAGTTCCAAATCCTCTATCAACATTAGGTTTTTTTGGTCTCACAATGTGAAATTTCCTTTGAACTTCTTCCAAGACCCTGAGACCTTTCCCAGTTCCCACCTCCACCCCTGCCAATCATGTTAGCTTCTCAAACCCTAGGAATTAGAGTTGAAGAACAGGTTTGGAGATAGCCAGGGGCAGTGGGCAGAGTTCAATCAGGGCAGACAGGAGGTTCTAGGTTCTGTGCTGGCTCTGCCACCAGTTCAGTGTTGGCTGGGATGAGCCATCTAACCTCTCTTCCCTACAATGCCCCTGATGGGCATCGAACAAAGAAAGGGGCTGAAGGTCCCTCCCAGCTCCAACAGTCTGCACATATTTGTGAACCCCCATGCTTTAAGGTTCTTTGCCTGTAAATAACAGGCACCCACTCAAGGCCACTAAATTGCAACAGGGACACATTTAGGAGGACACAAGAGTGTCTCAAAAACACATGAGTGATGATGGGTAGATTCAGAAGAGGAGGAAAAGGAGAGTGTGGAGAGCTGTCTGGTCCCTCCATCTCTTCTCTCAACTCTTTCTGGGCAACTATTTTAACCTCACTCTGTCCCAAGACTGATTTTTCTCTGCTCCTCTGTGTTCTCAGTGGTGAAGACATGAGTATCTTACCATAGCTCATCCAGCGAAAGTGACCCAGACAGAGAGAAAGAGTCAAATGTCTGTCAGGGGTCTGATTTCATACTCCGGGGGGAGAACATCTATTGGTTTGGCTGGAGTCAGGTGCTCACCAGTGGTCCAATCAGCCCTGGCCAGGAGATTGGGGACACATGGTTTCTCTGAGGCCCATAGCCTGACTTCGGGAGAAGATTTTGGGTTCTGAGCTGATACGCAAAGAGTCCACTGTTCCTCATATAAATGTTTTAGAGAATTCAAGCCATATCAGAACTCAGGAGAGATCATTAAGTTTGAAAGCCATCACTGATGACTTTCCATAAACCTAAGCAACCTAAGCAGCACAGAATGGGTGGAGCCTAGACTTAAGGATTTGCATCTGTGTGGTCACAGTGATGATGGAAAAGAGGAAAGGCAGGCATAATTGATCACTTCCCAGCCTCTCCCAACACCCTACTAAATATCAGAGTGACCTTTAAAGAAGGCAGAGGCCATCAATTAAACAAACAGATGCCTTGATGGAAAATAGAAGTGTAAGCACCGGCACCATCTCATAATTTACTCATGGCAAATCAACCTTGTTCACTTGGTGGGCTGTTCTCCATCTACATTAAAAAAAAAAAAAAAGGAAATTCATCACCACAGTGTGAGGACCTTCATGAGACCTGCTAAACACCAAAATAGATTACAGAGAAAGGTTTCACATCTCTTTTGTGGGGTTAACACTTAAAAAAAAAATCAAGAGGTTGCATATGCATCTGTCTTGAATGATTGAGCCAATGTCTTTGGAGATGCAGGGGGGATGGATGAGAAGACCTTTGGACAGTTCCTGCCATCTTTTAACTCCAGGATCCAGATGTGGTGATTGCATCTGCATGCTCACTCTCATGATTAAACTATATATACAAGTTGCTTTAATACAGACAGAAAAATACACTGAACCATAGTTTCAGTGACCCGAGGATGTGTGTGACATATTCAGCAACGCTGGGCCCAGGATTAATGTTGCTAAGGTCAACGTGGCCATTTTGGGCACACGGTGGGTAATCTTTCATAAGGGTTCACCACTCTCCTGTATCTTAGTTCATCTCTAATGGACTGGCAAAGAGAGATGGTTATTAGAAAATAAAATGCACTTAAAGTCCCCCCATGAATCATTTATGGAAGACACCATGCTTAGCAAAGACGATGAAAATATGGCTGTTAAGGGGCATCACAGTCTCTATTTCTGGATGGCTTTCAAGCATGTCTACTGATCACAGAATCAGGCCTGGACACACCGGAAGGACTGAAGCCTTCAGGGTGGAAGGTAAAAGGTGTGGGCAGAGGCTGAGCCTAAGGAGGTGGCCTTCAGAAGCCACCATGTGGAACCCATACTGTGAGGTTCCCTGGCCTTACTTTCCTTCATATTCCCACGATAGGCCAGGGGAGGAAGATGTCATCTGAAGAGGCAATTAATAGGACAGAACTGAGGTTTGGGCAATTAACTTTTAAATATGCAAGCCATTCATGAGAGAGAGGAAGTGGTTTTGTCTTAGCATAGCCGATGAAAGATGGCGAGATGATATCAAGGCTTTTGGGTAACCAGCAAAAAGTTTTTAAATCCCCACTCTGCCCACATTCAGAGTATCAGAGCTGTGACAGCCTAATGATAGGGCCTCAGGAGCCTGAAGGAGGAGAGAATTGGTGCTCTCTGGGTCAACTATAAATAGAACTTGTTAAGATTGTTCTAGAAGGCTGGGGGAAGCAATCAGCTGACTAAAGAACTGTGCAGGCGTTTGCCCAAGGGTACTGTTTGACCTAGGCTTGTGTTTTCTTTACACCTCAATAACTGAGGGGAAATGGATTTGCTTCTTGCAGGTGTCTTTGAATTGGTGGACCTCCTGCAGCAGAGGTGGTGTGGGGAAGAGGAAGTGAGGCCTGCATTTGGGGGCAGGAGGACCTGCTTTAAAACTGAATTTGAGTTGTTGGATCCTGGATAGGTCACTTTGCCTGCACTGAATCCTGCCCCATTATGAGGATTAATAGAGATAGAAAAAAAGAAGCTTGTAGAAGGACAAACTAGTCTCCCAGGGAAGTTAGGAGATCTTGGTTCTGGTCCCACCTCCACCACTAACTGGGTCTGTTATTGCAGAATGAGGGGTACACCCCACACTCCCTGAATGACACGGCTTCCTTGGAAGTTCTGACTCAGAAGAGGTGGGATGGGCCCAGGAGTTTTTCCTTGTCACTGGAGATGTTTGGGAGACACCAGATTGGATTACTGTCTTCTGAACATATCAGATCATGGGGGTTCTAGGGCAGATGCAAGAATACAATCTTCCAGCACCTCTAGCAATGAGGCCCAGAGAGCTGCATTTGTAACCAGCATATCAGGAGATTCAGATGATCAGGAATGCTGGGCAAACAGGAATCAAAATGATCTTTAAGGCTTGGCTGATGTGGCTTGGTGGCTGAGTGTCGAGCAATAGGAGGTCAAGTTTCAATTTCTGGTTGGGGCACGTGCCCAGGTTGTGGGCTTAATCCCCAGTGCAGGGCGTGCAGGAGGCAGCTGATCAATGAGTCTCTCTCCCATCACTGATGTTTCTATATCTCTCCCTTCTCTGAAATCAATAAAAACATATTTTAAAAAATGTTCTTTAGGGTCAAAGTCTAAGACTATTTCCATTCTGTTGTTCCTCTAAGATGCGTAGGTCTGGTCATATTGTGTGCCAAAGAAGGAAACACCGCCATCTAGTTGATAAATGGTTGGTGTCCCCAACTTTCCTTAGGGTCTTAATCCAACCTCCTTGCTTGGTTTCTTTCCCACCTCTGCATGATCCAGTCAGCAAAGGGTTAACACCCACCGAGGAGGTCTCCAATCAGCCCTTCTTCTGGCAACAGGTATCTCTTGGGAAGGCTGAGAACAGCTGAGTCACCAGGCCTCCTGGGTCTTGAACTATAGTTCAGGAATTGGAAGGCTACCCTTGAGGACTGGATGGCTTATTGCTTCCTTTGAATGCTTTCTTCAGCCGCCTATACCAGTGGGTGGGGAGGAAGTCCTGCTTGGCTTTGGAGAACAGTGGATTCCGTGGCAGGAGTGATGTGGACTTTGAACAATCAAGACCCCTGAGATAGAAACATAAAGCAATGGTATTTCCATTGTCCTTTTCAATGTTTTTGTGGAGGTAAGATCTTCCCTTCCCCTTGGATGAAAATGCAAGCAGTTCTATGACTTTTCTGTTCCCTCTTAGATGATAAAAATTCCTGCAGTCATCTAAGTCACCAGACACCATGGCAACCCAGAAATCAGGATGCCCAGGCCCATGCAATAACCCAAACTCGACAACTCGGGGCTACTGCGGGCAGGAAGCCTGTGGTTGGTGAAGGGATTTCTTCATTCTCAGTTCCTCCTTCTCGAACTCCCCAGTCAGATTTTGAGTTGGAGCCAGCAGAGAAGAGAGGAGAGGGACAGGGCGGCTCTTTGACCAGCAGTAGGGAAGGTGGATATTCTTTCTTCGGTGTGTTTGTGTCTACAGGAGGCTCCCTATCACCAGGAGCCTCCCCTCAGCTCTCTTGTCCAGGGCGGTCACTCTCATTACAGCATTCTTCTCACAGCTCATAGGACCATTTCAGATAAGGCCTACTGTGACCACACCTGCTTTCTCTTGCAAGATTGGCTCACGTCTGATCCAAGGGAAACACACAGGCATCCCTGCCCAGACATATGCTGGGAGTTTGGAGGTTAGTCCCAAAGCTGCAGAAAGCTCCTTCCCGCCAGCCCATCTCTCCTGATGATTACATTTCCAGGCTAATCTAAGAACACAGGCCCACTGTATCCCACCCCTCTCCCCTGCCAATCACAGGGAGATGTACCAAGCTTTCTGAATCCTCTTGAGATGAGGGGCTGGGACCTCTCACCACCCTCTTGGAAGGGATAAAGCTCACAGTACAATCATTTCCCCCAAATAAACCTTCTCTACAAACTGTATCTACCTGTCTCTAAAAGCCAGACCATTTTATACCCTCAACGTGGGTGAAGGTACGAAGTTAGAAATCTGTGACAAATCTTTGGCTCTTACCTTGCAATTTTGCATCTTCTCTGACACCAAATCGAAACGCCATGTTTATTGCATCATGATGCCTCGGGTGAAACTTTCAATTTTACTAATCTTGTTATATTTACTTTGGTTTTGATGCAATTGCAAGTGGAGACAGGGACTGTGAAGGAACTTTAGAGGCCTGGAATGCAAACCATTGTGCATCCATGCCATGCATTCCTCCCTCCCTCCCTCCCTCCCTCCCTCCCTCCCTCCCTCCCTCCCTCCCTCTCTCCCTCCCTCCCTCCCGCTGGTGTTTCCAAGAAGTTTACTTGGGCAGACCAGGGGACAGGGAGGCTCTGTGTCTAAAAGAAGGTGTTGAGCCTCTTGGTAGTGAAGCATGGCTCGCGCTGGTGATGAAGAGTGTGGTGACTTAATCTTGGAGTCGTGGAACTGCTTGACTGCTGGTCGGTGGCACTCGCTGGCTGCAGTCTCCTCCATCTTCATGATCTTGATTGAGCGGGCACGGTGCCAGGCCCCCATGTCTCGGTAGCACCAGGCCCCCATGTCTCGGTAGCACCTGATCATCCCAGGTGATCAGGTCCCGCACTCCCAGTACCTGTAGCGGGTGCCACTGTGGGAATCATAGTTCAGCCAGATGCCAAAGCTCTTCACCCGATGGGGGGATTTTTCAGACACCTGCCCAGAGTAGACGACTTCTTCTGAAGACGACTTCATCTTCTTTATTTGACACACAAAGTACCAGAAGCAGAATGTGGCCATGACATGGTTAGGTGCAAAGATGCACCTGTGATAGAGGGGTGTGTGGCATTTGGAGGTGGGCAGGCAGCACCTACCACCATCTACTCTCACAGAGTGCCAGAGGCCTTCATGGAGTTCTCTGCGAGTTTGCTGCCACCCACAAAAGCCACGCCATGCATTTCGTATTGTTGACAGTCTCTTGGGAGCCAGCAAATCTGGCTGGGATCATCAGAAAGTCTTGGGGAATGGACTTGGCCAGAAAACACACTGGCAACATCCCAGCCTTCCCTTGGAGAGCCTTGCCAGAGAAGCTCAGGTACTCTATACTTTTCTCCCTATTGGCTTCTCGCTTCCCGTGGGAAGACGGATTAAGGTTGGCTCACCTGGAGTCAGGTGTGGTTGGATGGTAAAGAACCCAGGTATTGGTTGCTATTCATCCTTGTCTCAGGCATTTGGAGGACTCTCACTTCCTGTGGCTGGGGAGGAGGAGGGGACCTGGCTGCCCAGGGCCTCTGCGGGGAGTAGGTGGCAGAAGGGGAGAGCGGGCACTGAGGAGATGGGAGGAAGAGCAGGAGGGCCTGGCCTGGATGGGATACCCATCTCTTCAGGCTCCATGTTTCCTTTGCTGGAGCCCTGGGCACATTTTCCATCTGTTTTCATATGTGGGTGTTTATCCTTTTCAGCAAACTGATCTGCCACACAACAGGTTTGCTGGCACCCTGCACTTTCACAGCCTTGGCAGGACATAGGGCACAGAATGCGGAGAGAGTGACTGAAGGCTCCATTAGAAGCAGTCACCTCATTTACATTTAGGTCCGTTAATGCCACCTGTGTTCATGGAGGGCGTTTTCGGTGTCAGCACCTCACACAGGCATTACATTATTATTCTGGTCTGAAGCCAATGGAGAGATCAAATTTAGTTCTCCAACCCAAACTGCTTTAATATGCTCATTATGAAAAAATATAGTGGGGGGGTAAAAAGGAAAGATAAGATGAAAAAAAATCATCCATAATTTCAGCACCAAGATAGTTACTAATAATATTTCCTAAAATCTCTCTACTTGTATGCATATTGTTTTAAATCATTGGATTCATTTGTATATTCAATTTTGTTTCCTTTGCCTCCTTCCCACTATAATTTAAAATTTGTTCCTAAACATTATTCTTTATATAACATTTTTCCCCCTCTTTATAAAAATAATGGATGCTCATTGTGGAAAAATGGAAGAGTTTAAAGAGACTAAATAGCATCATATAACTTCCACCCACATATAGTTATCATATTTCCTTCAAGTCTTTTTTCTATGAATTTATTTGTATATGTTTTACAATACTGGCAACCATATACCATGTTCTTTTAAATTATTTTATTTAAAAAGTTTAATGAAATAATGTGCACATGTTTACATAAAAATGGTGTGTAGAATTCATAGGGTGCAAAGTAGTGATGTTGTCACCCCCCTTGTATCCCCAGTTCTGATCCTCAGAGGCAGCTACTATGAGATTAGCCCTTCTGGTGTTTTCTTTATATATATATTTGAGCATCGGGCCTCTAGTGTGTGTGTGTGTGTGTGTGTGTGTGTGTGTGTGTGTGTGTGTGTGTATGAGGCCCGATGCTCAAAAATTCGTGCAAGAGTAGGCTTTCCTTCCCCAGCTGCCAGCACTGGCTTCCCTCCAGCATCTGGTACCAAGGCTTCCCTCTGGCCTCCCACAGGCACCTGGGATCTGGGGTGGCTCCCTCCAGCCCCCGCTTCATCAGGAAGGACGTCCAAATGATGTCTGGAGGTATATTAGCCTTTTAATATATATTTGATTTCAGAGAGGAAAGATGAGAAGAGAGGGACAGAAACATCAATGATGACAGAGAATCATTGATTAGCTGCCTCCTGCACGCCCCCCCCCCCCCCCTTCCAACTGGGCATAGAGCCCATAACCCAGGCTTGTGCCCAGACCAGGAATCAAACTGTGACCTTGGTCCTTAGGTCAATGCTCAACCACTGAGCCATGCTGGCTGGACCTTTCTGGCATTTTCTTCTGGTGTTCACGTCAGCCTGTATCTCCACTTGATTTGGGTGTACCACTATTTCCTGTTCCTCAATGTTAGACATCATCCACTAGACTTCCTGCTCTCATGATATGGTTTGTCTAACCCTGTCTCCTCCATGGCGATAATTTCTCTATTGGTTACTTTTTACTGTAAGCAACAAACATATCTTTGTATTCTTGTTCTGTTGACTCTATGTGGTTATTTTGTCCCTTCATTTTTCATAGGGAGGGTATTAACACACTCTACCACCTTTTCGGCTTTCCTCCCCATATTCCATAGAGCATCTTCTGTCTGTGGTACTTTGGCCTTTTCGATGTCAACATTTACATGGTGTTCCACAACAATTGTTTTCTACCTTTCCTGTAGGTTCATCTGGAAAATTAAGAATCAGTAAACCATGTTTTTGTCATTGCGGCTATGTCCCTACGGTTCATTACAGATCCTAGAAGTGCTCCAGGGCCCATGTGCTACCTGAACAGCTCTGCTTTGCCCACATCTTCATGTTCTGTTTTGTATTCACCCAATTCTCTAGTCCACCCACCTTGCCGTCGAATCAGGTAGCCAGCAATATGTGCTGCTGTTTCCTCAGGGCTCTCCTCCAGGGGCCTCTGGCCTGCTCCCGGCCAGACCCACTTCCCTGGAGCCTGTCACACAGCCTGCTGACACCTCCTCTCAGTCTTTTTCTGCCTTGGCTCCCCTTTTCTGAGCATTCTGTGCTGTCCTGGATCTAGGTTTATGTTTGGGTGCAGTACATCAAGTAACGTCCCAAAGTTTGGTATGAAGAAGGTCATTTTTTTTTTGAGTGGAGACAGAGTTTCTGTGTTGAGCCTTGATTTCCTTTTCTTTTCTTTCCTTTGTACTTTGGTTTACTTTCTTAGAGCGTTCCTATAATTTCGCCTGGGTCTTTTATATCGATGTGTTTTGTTTGGGGTGATGTAGGGGTACTTGACTGATTTCTCGGCACAGCATGGTGGAGTAGGGAGCAGACTGTTCCATCCACAGATAATCAATTCATTCCTCTGCAGTCACTCCTCCCACCTTCTTCATACTGGCATTTCTGAGTCCCCGGCATTATTTCTTTGGCCATGTCACTCACTGACTATGTTCTGGGTCGAGTGACCCATCCCCCAGCTGGGTCAGTTACCAGTTACCACTCCTCCAGCAGGTTTCCAATTTGCTCATTTGTTATTATTATTTTAATTGGAGTCCCTACTTGCTCCTTCTTTTCTTTTTTTATTATTGAGTAGGGTTTTAGAGAAAGATGCATGCAATTAACATGCCATCTTTTACCGAACATCTCCATATATAGCTTTTTAAACAAAAAATTTTATTGAGGTCTAACTAAACAAGAGGCACCACTTTTAAGTGTATAGTTTACTAAGTTTTAACAATTGCATCACAGTCAAGGTACAAACCATTCCTATCTCCAAAATGTCCTTTTGTTCCTCTTTCCTCTCCATCCTTCCATGCCCCTCCTCGCCCACCCCAAGTGACTTCTCCTTTTGCCTGTTCTAGGATTTTACATAAATGGAACACACAGCATGTGCACTTTTGTGTCTGGCTTCCTTTTCTTGGTGTAATGTTTGTGAGATTCTTCCAAGTTGCTATATAATCAATGCTGTGTTCTTTTCATTGCTGAATAATAGTCCATTATATGTAGGTGGCAGAGTGTTGCCAGTTTTGATGAAGAGATGATGAGCCTTCATAGTCAAGGGGTGGGATTTGTTGCAAGTGAACGTCCACTGAAGTCCAGACCAAATTAAATTTAGGGAGCCTTTATTAGTCAGCTGGGTGACTGCTCTGTCATTCTCCATGCAGAGAGGCTGGAGAGCAGCAGCTACCCTTTGTGAAGGACCACTTTTAAACCCATTAACCACATTCTGTTTTTGCAGAACAAGTAACCCAAGACAAAACAGTTTTCCCCAAGCAATGTCAGGATCATGCCAGTGACAACTGTGTTATTCACAGGGTCATCCTGTTCTTCAGGAAGCTGACAGTGTTCTATGAAAGAAGGCCTACGTGCTGGGAAGGGGCCATGAGACCCTATCTCAAGGCCTGGCCTGGTGTTAGCATTGACAACTCTTTTTTTTTTTTTTAAATATATTTTATTGATTTTGTACAGAGAGGAAGGGAAAGAGATAGTTAGAAACATCGATGAGAGAGAGTCATCGATCAGCTGCCTCTTGCACTCCCCCTACTGGGGATATGCCCGCAACCAAGGTACATGCCCTTGACCAGAATCGAACCCGGGACCCTTCAGACCCCAAGCCAACGCTCTATCCATTGAGCCAAACCGGTCTTGGCAGCACTGACAACTCTTATCTGGGGCATAGTCCATGGCCTCTCTGGAAGTATGCTAAAAAATTCCCACTCTCCAACAGGATTGCTGGATTATCAGTGAGTCTGTGCTTACCTATGAGGACCTGCCAAACTCTTCTCCAAAGTTGAACTATTAGAAACACCCACCAGCAGCAAATGAGAGTTCCAGTTTCTCCACATCTTCACAATACTTAGTATCACCCCTCTTTTTAATTTTAGACATTTTAGTGGGTGTGTAGTGTTATCTCGTTGGTTTAATTTGCATTTCTGTGGTGACTACTGATGCTGAACATGACTTGACATTATCTTCTTTGTTGAAGTGTCTTCAAATCTTTTGCTCCCTCTTTAATTGGGGTGCTTTCTTTTCTAGGTCTATGATTATGTTTTGGAGTCAGGTCTTTTGTGAGATAGTCCCTATGTGTTTTTGAACCTTGTGTCTCCCCACTTTATGTTGCATTGTAAACATTTTCCTCATGTAATTATTTTCTTTGAAAACATGATAGTTAATATTTGTTAATAGTCTGCCATACACATGTATTGCTATTTACTTTAATATCTCCCCCCCCCCCATTGTTGGACATTTATGTTTGCACTTTTGTTTAGGGATTGTTCTAATCACAGTGCAACGCCTCTCCAGGTTTGTTCCTCAGGATAGATTCCTAGAAGCAAAGCTGCAAGGTCAAAAGTGAGAACATATTAAGGACTTTTTGGTGTATGCTGCAAAATTGCTTCCCCAAAACTTTGCAGCAATCTAATTGGCACCAGTAGCAGGTGAAAACACCCTGTTACACCATCATTGCCAGCTTTGGATATTCTTGCTTAAAAAAAAGTTGGCTAATTTAGTCGGTGGAAACTGTAGTTGTTTTTAAGCTGCATTTCTGAAATTACTAGTATGATTGGACCTCTTTCCAAGCGTTTAGTAGTCATTTATTTTTCCGTTTGCAAGTGGGTGTCTGAGGCATGCTTCCCAACTCTGCAAAGAAGTCTTCAGTGGCTAGAAGTGTTGGGCACTGGTGTCCTGGGAGGGGAGAAATGTACTGGTAGCCGAGCAGAGAGTGGGGCGCGGGATTGATGGGGTGCCCAGGACCCCATCTTGACCCAGGTATACCAGTCAGTGAAAGCTCCCATTTCTTTCTGTAAATAGCTAGGGGGCAACCCTGCAGTGGTCCCCAAAAAAGCAGGGACAAAAGCTGGCCTTCTACTGGTTAAATTGTAACTTTGTTGCCCAATGGAGCACAGCAGTGTTGTGTAGGATCATCAAACAGGGTTCTAGTGGCTCCCAGGCCAGCAAGTTTTGGGAGTAACCTCAGCATAAGAATTGCCAGCCCTCACTAATAACTTTGTCTCTCAGGAGAGGGAAAGAGGGGGGTTTCTCAGTAAAATGAATGTAAAAATGCCCAGGCCTGTGGGTGAAAAGACAGTCACATGGTTAAATTTCACCGGATATCGCTTCAAACTGATCCTGGAGAATGCTCCCCTACTGTTTTGAGCCCAGAAGGACCTCACAACCCTCCACAATAAGTTCCCCCATGTGGAAGTGGGAGTCCCTAAGAATGTCTCCCAGGAGCTCACCCAGGGGAGTCCCTTCCAGGTCTTTCTGGGAGTCCCCAGAGCATGTCCCACATGTGCTCACAGTGGCAGCCCCCTTGACATTTATGGGTGTCCCTAAGGAGTCCTATACATCAGCCCACAAACACATCTGCCCCAAGTATTTCTGGGAACTCACAGGGTCTCAGAGGTAAGAGTTTCCCTAACATTAGCAGGGTCCTGAGGTAGTGTCTCACATCTGGACCCCTGCCCCAATATTGCTGGGAGTCTCCGAAGAGGATGGTACCTGAATTCACAAACAAGGCCTCTCCTCTCAGGGGCAGCCACTTGTTTGGCTCGAGGCTCCCTGTGTCCTAGCGCCTCCCACTGGGCATCTGACCTGGCACAGCCACCTCCTTGTGGTGATGACGAGCCTTTATGCCAACGCTGCAGAATGATTTGAAGCAAAGTGGGGCAGAATCCCTCTCTCTCCTCTTTTGGAGGGTGGCCACGCAGGGATAGTTGTGCCCAGTTTGATGCAGTGTTAGTTGACAGTTCTTTCTACTTTTGCTGATCATTCTTCTGTTCTCAGTGGGCTTGCCCAGGAGATACATCCGAAGGACAGGATTATCCTTCTGTCAGAGGCTTTGTCGCTGGGTTAAGTTCATCCCTTCTGCCTGCTTCTCCCCCAGGATGAACCCTTCCCAAGGAGAATCTGCAGGCCTCCTTGTAAATGTGTGTATTGTTCAGCTGATCGTTTAAGGGTACAGGGATTTATTACAAAGTAGGGGATCAATTTTACTGAAGAGTTAAGAAACCAGCCAGGAGGAATGCCCAATGACAGTAGGAGCAGAAACCTGCTTCTGGGCCCACTATATTATCTCTGCAGCTGGAGCCAGGCAGTAGAACTCCCACTGTAGCTTCTCCCAAGGTTCAAACACCTGTCACCAGTTCTGATCTTGCAGCGCATGGCTGCCCCCTCACATTACTCACTTCCATGTTCTGGCTGCCTGATGGGTGCGTCTGCTTGGTGGAAAGCAGGTCACTTGGGTCTAGAAAGTGATGTGGCCTTGAGTCCCCAAGCCGACACTCTATCCATTGAGCCAAACCGGGACCCTTAAGTCCCCAAGCCGACGTTCTATCCATATTCAGCGACATTAGCTGTGAGTACTGGGATAGAAGGAAGACCAAGACGACCTGGGGTGGGGGATGGAGTGGGGATGGGTTGTGTTGAATGTATTGTGTCAGGATAGAGAGAGCCCTGCAATGAATCCTAAAGTTCAGAGAGTAGAGCTGGAAAGGCCTTCTTAGCTGAAGAGTCCAAAGAAATACATAGAAAACACTAGTCATGTAGAAAGGAACTAGGGGTGTGGGTGAGGAGAGATGATGTCTCAACAGGGTTCAGTTCATGAAGGGTATGGAGTTCTGTGATCTGAATTCAGATTTCACCCTGAAGAGAATTCAGATTTTATTCTGAAGATAGATGCTGATGAGTTTTAAATAGTAGAGCAATAAGCCCAGATTTGTGTCTTAGAAAAATAAGAAAGCCATGTGGCAGCCATGTGGAGTATTGCCTGGAGAGGGCCAGGAAGAGCAGGTTGAAAACCTAGCCTAGCTCAGCCAGTGTGTCTCAATGGTTGAGCATCAACCTATGAACCAAGAGGTCAGGGAACATGGCGGGGGGTGGGGGGGGTTGGAGGAGGGGAAAGAAAGGAGGAGCATGCAGGAGGCAGCTGATTGATTATTTTCTCTCATCATTGATATTTCTATCTCTCACTTCCTCTCCCTTTCTCTATGAAATCAATAAAAATACATTTTTTAAAAATACCACAAAAAAATAGCCTAGCCTAGGTGAGAAATTTTGAGACTTGAACTGGTGTTGAGGTAGAAGGAAAAAAGAGGATGGAGTGAGAGGGATGTATACAAGATTGACCCCTAGGCATGTCTCATCTCTTATGGGATGATGGGATGAGGCAGAAGAGAGATGTAGATGCTGTGATGTGCCACACTGACCCCCACAGGATTCAAGGACTTACTGATACTCCTCCAGCTGCTAGAAGAATTGCCTTTGGCTGAAGTCAGATTATCCTGTCCAAGGTCATACTGCCTCTTCCTGGATAGCCCACATCCAAAGACTGGTCAACATTAGTGTATAAAAAATACCTCCCAGATCCTTTGCCCCACAACTCTGCAGACAACTCTGAGGGCCATCCCAGCTTCATAGCATCTTGAAAGATTGGCTAAACCCTAGGTAGAGACTTTATTGCAGCTCAGTGTCTTCTTTTTTTCTGATCCTGCGTTCCTCCCTTCCCTTCCACAGGTAGGGATTCTAAGAGCACTTTTCAATGGATCTTCTTTTGTTAATCTTTAAGATGCTGCTTCATGGGAAACACAAGCCTGCAATGGATGGCATTCAACCTCCTGGCTTGTGAGCAGTGTAGATGGTATCTTCAGTCACTGATATGTGAAATATAGAAAAATGAGGGAGATCATGAGTTCAACTTTGGAAAAGATAAGCTTAAACATCCTGAGACTTTCAGAGAGTTGAGACAAAATTTCAAGAGGAATGTGTAGATTCCAAGTGTAGATTTGGGAGTCATTAGTATTCTGGGGTTAGTTTAAGTCTTGAATTGGTCCCTATCCTGACAGGACGCATATACCAAATGTCTTGGAAATGAAAATGCCATGATCCTTGTGTTTCTTTATCTTTGGCTTCACGTCTATCTCCTGACTTCATTCTGAGTTCCTGATCTACTGAGCTATTCTGGTCATCGTTTTTGCATACCTAGAATCTAATCTCAGGCTTGGTTCAACCCCATCCTCCAGAGATAACACAGCTTCATCCTGTCCTATATTTTCCCACTTCATTTTTAGCCTTGACCCAATTCCTCAAGACCTGGCTTTTCTCCCTGTCTTCATGATTCAATGTCAAGCGTATGCCTGGTGTGAATCCCTCTTAGAATTCCGAGCATCCCAATGGGAAACATTGTTGAGCTAGCGACTGTCAATTCCTGCCTTCTCCAGACTCTCTTGCCTGTAGAGACTATATCAATTTCAACCATGACTATATCAATTTCCAGAACCCTTCACTCTTTGTTCAAGTTTTACTCTTTGTAGAGTCACCCCTCATCAGGATAATACTTTGAGCATCTATCTGTATCACCTTGGAGCTTTGTTCTAGCTATTTTCTGGATGCCTGTGTGGTTAGCTGGTTCCTCTTTGTCATTTAGATTGTAGCTTCAAATATCAGCTTTTCAGAGAGGACTCCCTTAGTCATCCAATCTCACATATCCACCCAGTTCTCTATACATTTTACCCTAATTTACTTTCCTGTATGCGCTTATTCCTATCTGACTTTTTCTTATTTGTTTGTTTCTCTGTCTTCCTCCAGTTGGAATGGGTGTTTATGGGAATTGTTCACCATTCTGTTCACAGCATCCAGAATAGTGCCTGGCACATGGTAGGTATTCAATAAATGCCTGGAATTTGGTAGCTGTTCAATAAACATTGAACAACTGGCTGAATGAATCTGTTCTTTGGCTGCTGTGGCCCCTTACCAGATTGAACATCCCCAGATTTGTATCAACCGGGATGAAATTTGAAGTCCTCACATACTCTGTCTCCAAGTTTCTGGCCTGCCTAAAATATGGCCATTTATGTTATGGGAATCCAGACTCATCCCTGTCTCCTTGGCCACTAGTTCATTTCATCTCTTGGATGATAATCCTTTCTCATTTTGTTTTCTTCTGCACCACTGGTTTGATTGGTGATGATTACCAGAGGGTGGCCCATTTATGTGAAACACCTGCTTCCCACCTGTGTCCCCATGAGCAGTCAGCTTTGGATCTTAGTGCAGGAAGCCAGTGGGTGTCCTTCATAGCTGAGTGGGCTTCCAGAATTTTCTCCAGAAGTCAGGTCCAAACTGGCACCATATGGGTGACCATCTGTATGTCAGTTTGCCAGCATTTCATCGAATATATCTGCCAGCGTGTGAGAGAGACCTGGGGAAGGCTGGGGGCACCAAGGAGGATTGATAGAAAAACTGACCCGAGAAGAAGGCTGAGCCAGACTGAGTGGTTTCCACATTGTGAGCCAGGTTGTAATTCAGTTGGCTTCCCTTTGCTTGTTCATGGAACCAGCCGACAACAGCTCAGAAGATTGTGTTCTTGCCTCACTCCCAGCAAACCACTCTGAAGGGAGGGACAAATATGAAAAGTGCATCCTAGCACATCAAAGTTCCCATGGAAGGGTAACTAGGAGGCTATAAATAGTAAGTTCCTACTTTTTGAATCATAGCTAAGTAATTAATCCAACATGAGTCAGACTAGGCTCCATGTTAATACCAAACTCTGTTACTTAGGTCAGTGATAAGACTCACTGAACCAAGATGGGACACATTCGATTGGGTAGGTCTAGGGGGAATGCATTAGTTAAAAGTGTGGAGGAAACTAAGGTGGAGCTGAAGTTACTTTATTTGAAACACTTTTCAGTTCTGCATGTGTGATTTGCATATATGATTCTGCTATTTCATCCCCAATTATAATACACTCACCCCAAGCTACTGCCCCATTGGTGACTGGGTGATTGGCAACCTTGTCCATTATTTTATTTGTTCTCTCATGAATTCAACCATTTGACACTTTAAAATGCTTTCCCAGTGTTCTGTGCTGTAATAGGCATACTGGATATCAAATTGACTACAACCGCAGCCTTGCCCCGAAGGATCCCATAGACTGGGGGGTGGGGAGGAAGATGTATGAATAATCAGCGCAGCAAGTATTATACATAACAAGAGTCCCTTATCCCAAACCTGGGAGGGAAAGAGGATTGGAAATGGCTTCTGGAGAGGGAGTCTGAGCCAAGCTCTAAGAAGGAATAGGATTTAATCGAATAGGGAGAGAAGGGAAAACGTTCCGGTCAGAGGCAGGAGCGTGTGCAAAGTCTGCGAGTGAGATAAGCAGACCTGTTGGGATACGTGAGCAGTTTCCTTGCGGCTGGAGTATAGACTCCTGGAGATGCAAAGGGTCATGTGAGGAGTTTGGACACCTTCCCAAGGACACTGAGAGCTATGGAGGATTGATCAGAGGCATCGGGGAATCAGATCTGAAATTCCTGGGGGATGACTCTGGCTGCAGAGTGGAAACTGGATTGGAGAGGGACAGAATTGCATGCAGAGGGCCCAGGCAGGCTGTGGTGGTGGAAGCCGAAAACACCTGGGGGGGAAGGGGGAGGAGGGTGATTGGGCTGGAGGAATATAAGTACT
The DNA here is from genome assembly GCF_014108245.1 of Pipistrellus kuhlii. NCBI lineage: Eukaryota > Metazoa > Chordata > Mammalia > Chiroptera > Vespertilionidae > Pipistrellus > Pipistrellus kuhlii. The sequence continues at coordinate 13,568,362 of NW_023425404.1, forward strand.
GTAGAGGATTTGTAATTGATTGGGTGTAGAACAGGTTGAGCGAAAGGATAAGACCCAACCTTTAATCTTGGGGAAACAACTGGATGGGGTGCCTTGAACAAAGACGAGGAATCCCGAGGAGTAGCAGGTAGGAATACTCCTTTCTCTTTCTGCAGCCTCTGCAGGAGAAGGCCTGGGTCAGCCAAGTGGCTCAGAAGGGCCTGGGCAGGGAGTTTCATCTACAGGGGACTCTGAAGACTCCTCTCTCATTTACCCCTAGAAATCGTCCCCTTGAGAAGTCTGACGGAGACAGGATGGCCACCCTGAGCAATGGGCACTGGACACTACCCACACTGAGATGCATAATGAGGCCACCCGAGTATGAACTGAAAAGAAGTGTTATGAGCCAACTGAGGCTCTTCACCCTGGCTGGGAGTATAAGAAGGGGGCTCACGGCTCATACTTGCTCCTACAGGGCAGGTGTAGGAGGCAGAGGGCAGGGCTTTGGCTGCCAGGCCCTGTTGCCTAATTAGGGCCAAGGAAGTGGATAGTTCTGCCGTGTTTAGTTGGACACCCAAGTCCTAGCTCCTTGGTCATGTAGGAAGCTGAAGAGCTACTTGGAAGAGGTCATATGCATAGATTATACCCACGCAGGCTCTGCTTTCTCCGGAAAGCAATTCAAAGTCACTTCATTCTCCACCTGCACTGGGCTAATGGCCTGATTATAGCCGCACTAATAACCTACAAACGCTCTCAGGAGCTGCCTTGGCTCTGAAAGGTGCTGCCCTTCCTCTGTGCCCGATTTCATGCTTCTCTGGGACTGCAATGACAACAGCTGTTTATTCCTCCCAGGGCCCGAGTTACTTGGAGGAGAGGCAGATGGCTGTGGGCTAATTCCTGAAGTGCACTTCTGGGGACCATCAGCTCTGGCTCCCAGGCTGACATCCCACACAGGCTACAGGTCAGAGCGTGAGCACTTCCCATGAATATGGATGCGGAGGATGGAGGCTGATGGCTCTGCTCTGCAGGGCAAATCTGTCGCCCTGGGTGAGGATGACATTTTTGTGGAGATATAGGGTCAGGGGGGAGGGTTGTCTCCTGAGCCTCAAGGAAAGATGTTTTAAGATTTAGGACACTGGCTTTTTAGAGAAAGGGGTCGCTATCAGGAAAGGCAGCACAGAGAGGGATTTGTGTCTGCTACGCCATCCTTCCACTCAATTCTTTTCTTTGGCCCTGACAGCACCCAGTTAAGAGCCTGGGTGGTCAGGGTGCTTCAGGAGGGGTTTTGTGGTGCCTAAGAATTTGCATGGATGAGCACCAAGATGTCTTTCCAATACTAAGGGGCCAGGTGTCCTTGCCTTGACTGATAGTGTTCCCTCACATTGTTCTTTGTCTTCCTTCCTTCCTCCCCTCCCTCCCTCCCTCTCTTTTGCCTCCCTTCCTCCCTCCCTCCCTCCATCCTTCCCTTCCTTCCTTCCTTCCTTCCTTCCTTCCTTCCTTCCTTCCTTCCTTCCTTCCTTCCTTCCTTCCTTCCTTCCTCTCTCTTGATTTCAGAGAGAGGAAGGGAGAGAGAGGGGGAAGGATAGAAACATCAATGATGAGAAAGAATCATTGATCAGCTGCCTTCTGCACAACCTCTACTGGGGATCAAGCCCGTAATGTAGGCATGTACCCTAACCTGGAATCGAACCATGACCTGGTGATTCATAGGTTAACATTCAATCACTGAGCCTCCCTGGCCAGGCAGTCCTGTTTCCTATTATCCCAATCCCGCCAAATGCAGTAGTTCAGCTCACACCTCACCTGCTTACTCCTTGAACCCATTCTTCATGACTCCAGCCCACACTGATCTGACTTACACTATCTGAGGAGCTCAGTTCCTGCCATGACGCTCAGGTGGGCACTTCATTATATGCTGCCATGCTCACTCATCGCTCTGGATGAGTCTCACATACTCACCAAGATTGCAAGTACTTTGTGGTCAGGCACAATGCCCTTGACTTAGTGCTGAGCAGCCAATATTCTGAGGGATGGGGTCTCTAGGACATCAGTGGGACTGCTCACTGTCACTGGGTCAGTTAGGCTAGGACTGTGGAAATGCCTCTTCCCAAGAGAGATGCCAATGAAGGCTGATCCACAGACTTCTCTTCGGTGCCTCTGGGCATCAGGGCTGATGCTTCCTCCTCCTCCTGACCTTCCATAGCTCTTTAGTAGGTCTGTGGGAAGGGGGCTACATTCTGAATTGGGAATGCTATTTGGATGACTGATTTCCCACCTGGTGTAGCACTCTGATCTAATTTTGATGATCTTTTGGGACAGGTGGCAAGTGACAGTGATGGCCTGGGACAATAGTTTCCCATTCAGAGGCCCTGAACCACACAGGAGCTTCCACAATTCTATGCCTTTGTCCAAGTCATTCCCTTTTCCCTGAAAAATCTCTCAACATTGCTTTCATCAGTGTCCACTTGACAAATGCCTACTCACCCTTAAGCCTCAATTCAAATGTCACCAGTCTTCTGTAGTGTCTTCCAGCCTCTGGCCCAGCTTTTCAAAGGGACTGTAAAATGCTCTGTAATTCCTTGCACTGTAGTGCTTTCCACACGAAGCTATGCTCATCGTGTGCTTAGCCCGCTGGCAGACTCCTGCAAATGCTTTCAGAGGCAGACTCTGCCTCCATTGCCTTTGTGTCATTGGCTTTGGCCTGATGTGTCATGAATGCGCAATACACATTTGTGAAATTGAACTGTGTGAGTGCCAATGGCAGTGGGGAGCCATTGAGATGTCTTAAGCAGAAAATAGATATATTTTGATAGTGCTGGAGGCTTTTGACCCAAGACAAGGATGTTATGGCACACAGTCAAGGTCAAGTTCCGGACCTCAGCTGAGGCAGAGGCAGAGGCAGTAAGAATCAGGAAAAGCAGAATAGACAGGATTTGATGGCAGGTGGGGCGTGGAGGCTGGGGGAGTAAGATGAGAGGTTTACCGGAGGCATTAGGAGGGGGGAGTAGGGGCTCATCTAGGGAGGTGTGTCATTAGGGAGGAGGATGTGTCCCAGAAAATAATAAACTCCTCTCAAGCTAAAGAAAACTTCAAAGACCATTTCCTTTTCCAAATCAGTAACATGAGGGTCTTTCAAATGAGGGGAATTATGTTCTAAAGGTCAGAGCAGGTAGATTGGCTATTTGTGTTCTGGGCTGAAGAGAGAAGTAGACAAGCCGAGAGTCAGAATCCGGGTGTGAGGGAATTCCAGCCATTGCTGCAGGGGCCGGGCAGGTTAAGAGGAGAGAAGAGATTTTGTCTTGTGCCAATTCCCAGGCCACTCATCCAGCCTCAGTGCCTCACTTGAAGGTGACACATTTTGACTTCTCCCTGTATTTAAAGCGAGATGTGACTCGGGCCTCAAAACAATGTCTTATCCATTCCTGGGGCTGATGACCCAGATTAGAGTGTCACTAATCTGAGCTTCTTCTATGCCTCTCAGGTCTGGAAATAGCAGCTCAGTGACAAGCGGAAGTGACTTTCTTCTTTGGGGCCAGCTCTGGGCTCCTTCCAAGGGCCCCAGGAAACCCCAAGTCCCCTTTCAGCCTTGCGTGGTGGGCAGTGCTTCCCGTGGCATGTGTAGCTGGAGCTGTTTGTGTCTGGCCCGGCAGGTGTGAGGTATGAAGACACTTCGCCCTGAGTGCGTTTTATTACCTACCACAGATTTCTTCAATTTATACTCACCTTGATGTTTCCTGGTGACATCTCCGCGAATGCCCTGACGTGCTAAGAAACAGACCTGCACTAAGTGTATGCACGTCTCCATGTAAGGGATTTAAAGGGGCCAACTGTGGAGGCATGAGGAGTGGAAGATGGAGGCCGGAGCTAAGTACCAAGGACAGGCAAGAATCCTGGCCACGTGTAAACAGAGAATGGAGAATCCTTGCCATGTGTAAACAGAGAACACTGTTGTCTGAGAGATTTGGCTCAAATATTCCAAATCTAGGCACCGTAGACCACCTTTAGCCTATGGCATTGCAGTCTCCCAATGTATTTGCTCAGATGGTTTTCATATAGATATGAATTTCACGTAGATAGGAACATAGAATTCTGGGCAAGAGAACATTATTGATGGCGTTGGTATGGCTCCTGAGTTAGAAAGTATGGCTTCTCATTACTGACAGTGCCTACTGGGAGCTTCAGGGCAGTTAGGTATGAACACGGCTATAATAAACAAAACGGGGGTTCAGCCTCATGAGCCTGGGGGCCTCCACCAGCAGCCTCACCCTTCAGATCGCTCCAGCGGTTCCAGAAATACAAGGGATGTATTATCCAAACAGAAGTCTGTTCTATTTCCCGTGGATCTGGAGCCTTTGACTTTCAAACTGGGGCCCAGATTTAGAGTTTGGAGTAAATTAATATTACTAATGAAACCTGCTTGCTACCAGCTCTCCTCCAAAAATCACCTATTGTTCCCAAGGCGTCGTGGGCAGCCGAGGGCCCAGAACAGGGCAGTGGGGCCCATCATGCTGAAATACCCAGGCTGACAATGGAGAAGAACCAGAGTCCAACTCTCCAAATCTCTCCCATCATGGATCACCGCCTGGCTCCAAGGATAGCAGTGTATCTCAAAACTACTATTTTGATGACATTTTTTGCAAACGGTTCTGTTCTGAATCATTAGCACAGACAAAAGGGCTTATGATTCAAGAAAACATCTTTTGAAGTTCCAGATGTGTCCTCATCTGTCTGCTGCCTCACTGGTTATTGCATTGGAGACCTGGGTCCTTGGGCTCTACAGTAGCATCATTTATTTTATTTCGGTTGCAGTTCCAGCACGACGTGATTCGATGAAGGCCCTGCAGGCACGTTTTGGGGGTACAGCATAATCTTGTTTGGGGAGCTCCTTGTGAGGTGGGCCCACGTGTACAGGTGCCCACCTGACTAAGCAGATATAACCGTGCTGGTCCTTATAGGACTGCAGGGAATGCCCTAATAGAAGAAAAAACAGGAAGAATCGAATGGGTGCTCCTTGTGTGGAAAGGGGAGCCAAAGGTGACGGGACTGCAAACAAAGGAAAATCGTTCGGAACCATGTTCTCAGAGGCTGAACACAGTTGTATGGGGCACTTCACCTTGGACCCTGTCCAGGGGTCTGACTGAAAAATCAAAGGGATATTGTCATCAGACTGTTCCCCCAAGAGGCAGTCCCACCATATGGCCCTTGAAGGTCGGGATGGGGAGCCCAGAGCCGTCCTAGGATGCATTTTCAGAGATGAGCCAGAATAGAAGTCTTCTAGTCCAGGGTCTGCTCTGTGCTGAGCAACACACACAACACCGGCTTCCAAAGGGGCTGGCTTTATTTCCTGGAGTGATGGAGCTGGGGGTAGAGATTGGGGGAGGGGGGGCGGGCGGGGAAAGAAAGGTCTATCTCTCGGGCAATCTGGGTGAAACTGGAGGCAGACACGCCCTTCCTTTCCCTCTCACGGCTGCTTTCAGGCACTGACCTGTGACCTCTGTCCTGGAGACTTGTCCTTCTAAAGGAACATCACCAGTTGATTATTTCACCCTCTACTCATCCTCAATGCCCTCTATGGAGCTCCAGGTCATGTCTCCGTATTCTCCTGAGACGTGGACTCTAGTCACTGACTCCTGGGCTGTTCCTCCACTCCATATCCTATTGTCATTGCAAGTGACCTCGTATTCCCTGGGATGACCCTTACCCCCTCCACTCTGACCTTCTGACTCCTCTCTAGTTCAGCTACTCCCATGGCCTTACCCTGGATGCTTCAACATCTGAAGTAATAAACTCTGGGAAATGATCTTTCTGAATATCACCTCTCATCATTTCACCTTCTTCACTGCCTTTATTCCCAGGAAACCTGCTGCTAGCCTGCCAGCCTGTCCTCACACCCTTCTCATGGATCTTAGGACTGCTGATCCCACACCATTCCTCACCCTCATTTGAATCCTCTGAATCACTTATACTCACCTCTTCCTTTCTGCCTCCATGTTCATTGTGTCACTCTTTCCTCATTTCCTCAGGGAGAGGTAGTTGCCCCTTGCTATGTGCATTTTATCTGTACCTCTGCCCTCTGCCTGTGTCTCCATATTTTGTTTCTTTTTTTTTAAAATATATTTTTATTGATTTTTTACAGAGAGGAAGGGACAGAGCTAGAGAGGTAGAAACGTCGATGAGAGAGAAACACCGACCAGCTGTCTCTTGCACACCTCCTACTAGGGATGTGCCCACAATCAAAGCACATGCCCCTGACTGGAATTGAACCTGGGACCCTTCAGTCCGCAGACCAATGCTCTACCACTGAGCCAAACCGGTTTTGGCTCCATGTTCTGTATCTTCTGAGGGAAGGTGTCATCTTTGAGGACAAGCAGCATGTTTTCTCCACTCTGTAAGTTCAGTAGCTGGGACAACCCCTGCCACATGGCCAATCTCAATAAGCTTTTACAGACTTAAATGTCCCGGACGTGCCTTCCCTCACACCTGCCCCTGGGTTGGTTATCAGTCCTAGCTCACTCCCAACCATCTTCTTTGGGGTGTCTAAAGGGTGGTTGGCTTTGGGGACCTGGACTTTAGGCCCCGTTCCTCTACCTCTTCTCTGCCTCCCCCTGGGCCTCAGTTTATTTATAACAACTGCCTCTGCCAGTTCCTCCTTCAACTGTGGGCCAGTTGCTGGGTGGTCATTCCTATTCTATGATGACATGAGGCTGGGCTGTGGAGGGGCGGGAGGGGCAGCAGGAACTGGGGAAAGGCATAGAACAGTGTGTGAATGAACTGGCAGAAGCTCCGTGGGCTTGCCAGCTGGTACCATGTGCAAGAGCCAAAGGGAAAGTTCGATATTTTCTGTCCAAAGCTCAGAATCCTGAAGGAAGTCATAAGCCTTAGCTAAAGGCTTAGGAGTGTGAAATGTCAAGGTCACCTCTGCTTCATGGCTGACCAGGGAGGGACCTTGTGGATCTGTGTGTGAGGCTGTTGCCAGCTACTGGGCATGTCCTGACAGCTGATAGCATGCCTCCACAGCAGAGAGAGAGGAAGAGCCATTGATTCTATTTGCAATTTATCTTTTGGGTTGATCCCAAAGCACTCCCTTTGTTTCTGACTTGATGCATTCATCTGCAGGATCAGCGAGTTCACGCTGGCAAAGTTTTGCATGAAGAGAAGCATACAACTGCTCAATAGATCAGCTCATAGTCATGTGTATGTCTGTGAGTGCATGTGTGTGTGCAGATGTGTTCATAATTATCCTTCACCCCTAAGTGAAGAACCTACCTTCCAGGTTGCTTTGTGTGGGTGGCAAGCAGAAAGCCAGTAGAGGGGTAGGAGGTTGGAGTTGTTTTAGGAAATTCTGGGTCCATCCAGACTACAGTGCATGGACCTTTGTCTTATGGAGAACAGAGGTGGGCATTTGGTTGGAAAAGAAATAGATAGGACTTTTTCTGACTTCATTCAAACTCTCTTTCCATGTAATTCTCAGGCTGAAAAAAAAATAGGAATCTCCAGTCCAGTGGTTCCCATCTGACTGTAAATCAGAATCACTTAGGATTACCCCCCTCTCGAAATCCAACATAATGAAGATTTATCTATATATTTTATTCTAAGAATTTTACAGTATTAATATTTTTTATCCATTTTGAGTTAATTTTTTTATATGGTGTGAGGTAGGAGTCCAACTTCACTCTTTAACTTCAGTTTCATTTAGGTTCCAGTACCATTTGTTGTAAAGACAGTTCTTTCCCCCTGAATTGTTTTGGTTCTCTTGCTAAAAATCAATTGGCTATGAATGTAGGGATTTATTTTTATACTCTCAGATTTATTCAATTGATCTATTCTTATATTCCAATTATTGTAGCTTTATAGCAAGTTTTGAAATAGGGATTTTCCACTTTTTTTTTCTCCACCTTTCAGCACACAACAAAGGCTGGGATGTGACTTGAGTGGAAAAGCTTGATTAGATGGGTTGAGGACACATTAAGGAAAGGTAGAGCTGTGGGAATCACAAAAGATCAGGATTTAGGTGACCTCGTCTTCAACCCTTGCACTGCCGTAGCCCTGTGTTGCCTTTTGTAAATCACTTGATATTTGTGGGCCTCTTACTTATTCTGTGGAATGAAGGATCTAGGCTGGTTGATTGTTAAGGAATTTTCAATTTGGATAGTTGGGAAGCATGGGGACACTCAATTGTCATTGCAAAGTCTGTCATAGAAACCCCGATTTTATTGCAAAGCATTCATTAGACTTTCACTCACTTGTAACTTAGGTAAGAGACAGGGAGTGTACGGGATGATTCTGCATTATTGTGCCATACCAGGTAGCAATGGAGCTATCAAAGACTGCCAAGGTCATGTCTAAAAGACGCAGGAGCTATCATATATAGGCTTTTATTGGCCCAAAATGGGACACTTTGGACATCAATAAGGATAATGAATGTAATGGATTGAAATCTACTAAATATATTTAAACTTATGAGTTTATAATGATTTTTAAGAAACTCCAGTACTTGCAACCTCTGGATTTTTAGATCTCTAATGGAGAGAATCCCCAAATTATCTCTTCAATTGGCCTGCTTTTCATGGCTGCACCACTGTACCCTAGATCCTTCTGTCCCTGGGTCTGTTCCAGCACTTTGCTTCCAGGTAGCTTTTAATGCTTCATTATTCCATGCTAATCTATTTGGAGAAAGCACGAGAGAGCTCCAGAGTTATTGGTAGGGTCTACGAAGCACTACTTGCTAACTGAATAAATAATGCCTTGCTCTGATATGCACCATTGCTCCCTTTAGTTTCCCAGAAGTAGCTCCTGTAGGATGAATAATCAGGCTTTTTTTCCTCAGTGTGCCAATTCTGTGATCATGTGCTTTCTCATACAGGGGTTCATGGACTTTGAGAGTTAAAAAAAAAAATAATGGCTTTTTATAAAAAGAAGTATGGCCAATGGACCTGAAGGGTGGGTGGTCGTGGGGACTTGGAATTCAGGCCCTGCTCCTCCACCTCTTCTCTGCCTCCCCTCTGCCTTCCGCCTCAGTTTATTTATGTGTAACAACAAAACATTGAGGAATGGACTGCTGACACATGCAACAATGTGCACTGTGCTAAGTGAGAGAGGCCAGACTCAAAAGGCCACATACTGTACAATTCACTTTATTTTTTTGGGGAAAAAAAGTGCAACAATAGGGTCAGAAAACAGATCAATAGCTGTCTGGGACAGGGGTGGGAGAGGAGATTAACCACATATGGGCACCTGGGAACTTCAGGATGATAGAATTACTCTCTATCTTGATTTTTGATATAAGTTGGGCAAAAGTCCTAAGGACATCTTAAAAGGGTGAATCCCACTGGATGTAAATTATAGCTCAGTAAACAAAATGTAAGCACACACACTATGGGACAGAAAACCTCTCAGTTCCCTCTCAATATTAATATTCACCTACTCTCTAAGAAGGCATGGTCATGGGGCAGGAGATGCAGATGGAGACTTCCAAGCCCTTGTCTCATTTTTAAACCTTCCCTCCCTGATTCCTTCTTCTCCCCGCAACTTGAAACAGTCTTTCCGCGATGTGATGGGAGAAAGAGATTACACGGACCTCATTGACTTGATTGGCCATTTCAGGAAGAAGGCACACGTGTGTCAGAGTTCGTACTGGTCGTTCTGAGAGGAGAGGCCTTTGTTCAGCCCCTCATTCTAGGGCCAAGGTCTGAGTAATTGGCCCGAAATGGCGTATCTTGAGCAAGAGCTCAGAATCCAAATCCCCGTGAAGCAGCCACGGAGGCCTGTCAGATAAATGGCAATCTAGATGGACAGCCAGACCTCTAACGTTTTCTATTCAGGGTCTGGAGGAAGAGCCCCCCAGCCTTCTCTTGTGCTATTTACTGAGGCCTGAGGCAGGATTATCGATTGAGGCCATGCAAGTGACAGACAGTAAGGGAGCCAGGCCCCAGCTGGGAAGAAGAAAGCAAGGGGCTTGTCACAGCAAGCGAGGCTGCCACCTGCACAAAGCCCACAACCTCCTATTGGCACGTGGGCTGGCACTCAGGGGCTGGCACCCGGGGAAAGCTGCCCAGTGGGGATTTGCAGATGTGTTCTTTTGCCGCCATTTCTCAGTGCCCCTCTCCCGTGCAGCAACAGCTAATAATAGCACCCATCTCCTGAGCATTTACTTTGTGCCACACACTGGCTAGGCCCTCTGTAACATTCACGACAACCTTAATTAAGATCTCAAAAATCTTATTCCTGTTTTCACAAATGGGGGAACTCGTGCTCCAACTGAGGTGTGTGGCTCAGCCCTCTCAATCAGGAGCTGTTTTTTGTCTGCTGAAATAAGCCAGACGTGGCCGGGCTAGCTCCAAGGTCTGAGGGGACTGAGCCCATGGTTTTAAGGGAGCAGAAGAAGAACAGAGAGCTCTGTTCCAGGTGGAGCTTAAGCTGGGCTGCACCCCCACCCTGAGCCTCTTTTAAACAAGCCAGGCCCCTTGGCCAGGGAGGCCTGCCTCTGCATGTGAGGGGCCTGGGACAGATCCTGCAATCGTACCGCCCATCCCCCAGCAGGCACTAAAGGAAGTCCCAGTAAAGGGAGCCGAGAGTTCATTGGGCGTTTCTGCTCAGGAAGGGAGGTGGAGGGAAAGCGTGTCAGCAGAGCTCTGTGGCCCAGTTGGAGCGGGCATCTTGGATGCTTCTCTAAGCTGCAGAGTTTGGAGGTTACCACATCCCAGGAAAAGCCTAGGGTCAGAGGCACCCATCAGAGGCCCTGACGGTCCCTTGGAGACTGGGACCAATGAGCAATTGGAAGCTGGCCCCAAGGGAAAGGACAGACTCATGCTCTTTAAAAAAATATGTTTTTGTTGATTTTAGAGAGGAAGGGGTGTGTGTGTGAAGAGAAATGTCGATTGGTTGCCTCCTGTACACACCCTAACTGGGGATAGAACCTGCAACCTGGTTATGTGCCCTGACCGGGAATCAAACCTGAGACCTTTCAGTGCATAGGATGGTGCTCAACCAACTGAGCCACACGGGCCAGGGCCAGACTCATGCTCTTTATACTAGAAGTCCCCAAAAGTGTGTGCGGAGAGAGGAAGCAGTCAGGGGGGTCTCAGGCAATCTCGTGTGGGCACAGCTCTTAGTGTTATTGCCGACAGCCCCAAATCCCCATCTCCGCCTGGGACCTGACGCAGATCTGTTTCTGGGCTCAGCAGGGTCGTTCATGCGTACAGTGACAGCATGCTAAACAAGATTCTGGAAAGAGGCCGGATGGCTTGGCTGGGGAGGAGGAGTTCCAGGTTCCCTGGAGGTGATGGCTGTGGTCGGGGAAGACAGGGAGGCATGGATCTTTTGTGATGGGCCTGGATGTGCCATTGGGGATATGCTGCAGACCTGACATTTCAGGTGCTGTCATTGGTGTGACCTTGGTCTTGACCTTGTGGCGCAGGAAGTCCTGCTCTGGGAGTTGGCCCAGAGGTTGGGAGACAAATTGATTTCCATGTAAATGTGACCAAAGATCCATTCCTATACCTCTGAGATCATTTCTACTTCCAGGAATAAGATTTCTGCCACCGAAGCGAGCTGTTAGGGGCCAGCCTCATTGTTCATAGGGTTGTAGTAGTGTGTATGTGTGTGTGTGTGTGTGTGTGTGTGTGTGTGTGTGTGTGTGTTTACTGTGTTCTCTTCCTCCTCTTGTCAGCCTGGTTTCCAGGCTCTTGAAGTCTTATTGCTTTGGCGTTAGAGGGAGAGGAGACTGTCACTCAGGAAACCAAGACTCTGAGTAAGGAGCACCGTCTGTATGCAGCAGACTTTGACCTTCAGATTTTATTTAAGAGTGATAGAGCTGTGTCTGGCCACAGATGCTGGGTTTTGTGGTTGAGCACAGCAAATGGGGCATAGAGACCTCCCAGCCAAGGAGACCCTGGTAGAGTCAGGGGCCTTAGCCTTCTGGTGCTACAACATTCCCAGCCTCCCAGGATGAGTCCGGTCCCAGCATCCTGCAGGGAGTGAGTCCCCTTGCTCACAGGCTGTGCATGCATGTGTGATGCAGGCAGGTGTTTAATGGGGCAGGGTGAGGAGTGGGGAGTGGGGAGCGGTGGTAGATTTTTGGGTACATTCTGCCCAATGAACCCCCAAACCAAGGAGCCACACAGAGTTCGCTGGACTATAGAGGGTTCAAGTAATTTATTTTTAGATTGTACCAGCATGTTTGGTTCTGGGGTCCAATCCCCAAATTCCAGAAAAATAAACTAATAAGAACCACATGCACTACAAGAAGGCCATTCCGACGTGTCTGTGATCATGCGGTGAGTGGGCAGAGAAGACAGACCAGGAGCCCTGGGCACAGAGCAGGGCCTCTCTCCCAGACAGCTGGCAGCTCCTGCCTCGGAGTCCTTGTCGGGGTTGGGAAGAGGGCCGAGGCTGGGTCATGTGGACCCTGTCCCTTTTCGGCCCTGGGCCTCTTATTGCTACATTTGCTACTTTGCTACTTTATGGGCCTTGAGTTGTGCCCAGGGAATGCCTATCATCGGGTGGTACTAAGAGTAGGCTGCTGGCGTTTGCTGTTGCCATGGTTACATGAGCACAGGCCTCTCTTCAGAGAATCCCATGGTGAGTTATCAGGGATTCATTTGGCCATTATTGTACTGTGTCACACGTGGTCATTGCTACAGACTCAACTTGGCCAACACCTTGGAAGCTGATGGCACATTATTCCCTGCACCCTGGGCTTCCCACCTCCTGGACTTTGCGGGAACACCTCCCCCAATACATCGTACAGACCTGAACACCAACAGCCCTCAACCCTTTCCAGCTCCTGGAAAGGCTTCCTAGTGGTGGCTTTCGAAGTCCATGCATTTGGAGCACAACGGGAGGGGTGCACTTTAGGGAACACACCAACTTCCACAGCCAACCAAGGGCCCGCTGGGTGGCAGGCTCCTGGGTCAGTGCCCCATTGGTGAGGTAGTTTGAACACACCGGCCATCCTGCCAGAGCATGTCCCCAGGTGCTCACTGGTTCAAGAAGCTACTCAGAGTGGTGAGCATTCTCTCCTGGGTGCTGGCCTGTACCTGACCTTGGCGGAGGTGGGCCTGGAGCTTGGCCAGCAGACTGCACTGGTGGGCTGGGCCCTGCTGTGTTCCTGGGTCACAGCAATACCTTCCCAGCAGATCACAGCATCACTTTCTAGAAAGACAGGAGCCCTCTTCCCACTCCAGAGAGTTCCTGCTGGATAGGGCAGGTGCTCTGACTGCTGCCAGGCATTTACATATGCCAACCTACAATTACTCTTCCCTTATAGGTATTTCCCAGTGCCTAGTGTCTGTCCTGATGGTTGGGTGTTTGCTTCGAAGGCTGTCCTGATGCTTTGGCTGTGGAGCTGTCAACATGATGAGTTGGTGAGCACTCAGTGGGCAGGGTCCCGGCCCAAAGACTGTGCCCAGTCAGAGGAGCTAGGAAGCTTTGGGAGGCAGGGGAACATGCTTTGTTGCAGAACTGCCTTCAAAAGTCTAATCTGGTCTGAATTTTTGGCTGTGTAGACCAAGCCAATGAGAAGCTGGCCAAGACCTGATTTCCCAACTGTAGTTCCCTTCTTCTAAGGTCTGCATAGTAGACTGACCTTGTACTGGCCAACTTGGGCAAAGCAACTCCATCCCACCCTTTATTACTAGACATGATCTACTAGGAGCACATGGTGGTGGTCATAGGACTGGGTATGCCTGGCTGGGAGGTGGGATGAAGGGGTATTGCTCTGGGTGTGAATCCATCTGAAGTGCCCGTAACTCTATTGAGCCTGCTGGCTGGCCTTTGCCTCTAGATGTCCCCGGAGGTGTTAAAAAGCTTCCAGCCTGCTCCATCTCAAGGCTGGAGTCCACTTGGCTTTAGGCGGGCCCTTTGGGAGGGTAGGCCAAGTCTCATGCCAGTATCACTCAGAAACAGCCATCCAGGGGCCAGGGAAGCCAGCCCTGCCCTGTCTGAAGTCCTGCCCTGCCCTCAGCCCTGCCCTGTCTGCAGCCCTGGGGAAAAGCAGGAGGACCAGGCCTTGCCCTGGATAAGGGAGGGCACAGAGGCACCTGCTATTCTGGAACTGCCTTTGTCCACATATCCTGTGCCTTGGTGTCAGCACAGCCGGGGGCCCTTGATAGGGAGGAATTTCCTTTGGGTGATGTTGGGCACAGAGGAACTTAAGGTGCAGTTGGGCTCCATGTGAAAAGCAAGATTAAAAAAAGAAGGAAAGGAGGGCTCAAAAGGCCCCGGGGCATGGGACAGGGCTTCCTTTTAGTCATTATCTCTTATCTGCCAAGTGCCAAGCTCTGTGCTGAGGTGTCATGGAGTCTGGGTCTGTAACACCACCTTTGGAGACACTCTGAGGACTCGACACATGCCATCTAGTTTGTACCTCGAAGAGAGAGCAACTACTGCCAGTGGGGGAAATTGAGGCATGGTGGTCAAGAACCCACAGGGTATAACTCCAACCAAGACTTCTAATGCCCATGGTGGCCCCACTGTGAAGGCTGGTACCCTTGGGACAGGGCTGGGTAGAAACAGACATTTGACATAGCTGGGAGGGGGGTAGCGGTGGGGGTCAGAAAGATGGTTATGGGAGCCTCCAGGAGGCAGGGGCTGCAAACAAGCTCACATGCCTGTGACCACCAGCTGGTGAATTTGCCTACAGGAGTAAAGAAATACCAGTGACCGCTTTTTTTTGCTTCTATGTTTGCTGTTTATAACTCCCGAAGGAGATTTCCCACGTATGGCCAAAAATAGATCAAAGGAGGATGGTCACAGCAGGTGGGGGAGTGAGTGTGCGCGTTAAAAAATACATTGCTTAATACTGCTCTGTTCCTAGGCCCATGGCAGTCCCATGATATTGACAACGATGAGAGCAATAGCTACCGTTGGCTAAGCACCTACTATGTGTCAGGCACCTGACCCAGCGCTCTACATACATTACCTCGCAGCCAAGTGGGCAGATGAGCATTTTGACGCACACAAGGAGGGAATACCTACGGATCTCTTGCAGGTTTTCACAGGTGTTGCATTCTGCTGGCTTTTCCCCTCGATGACCGATGACCGGCGTTGTTTCATGGGTGCCTCTGTGGGCTGTCAGAGGATTACTGGCCCTGGTCCAGTCCCTCTGCAGCCAAGTCCCATCCAGCTTCACACAGCACTGAGCCCAGCCCGGCAGGAGCCTGGCCACGCCCACCAGGAAGCCACAATCCCTGTGACCCAGCAGCACCCCTGCTGGGAGCTCTCCCAGTTTCCACTGGGGCTGCTGCCGGGAGGATCCCAAGGGCCCCTGAGTCCATGGCCATGTTTATTTTGAGTAAAACACGAGGGAAGAAACCAAGGAAAATGGGCGAAAACCATAAATTATGAAACCACACATGTTTAAAGAGATGGTCAGAATCTGTTAAGCCGCACGCTTTTCCACCTGTGCTGGTGCTTCTGGCACTGGACCCGCGGGACGGCCTCCAGGACCCAAAGGTGGCCAGTGTGCCTGCGGGCGCCTCTCCAGAAGGTGGCCTCCGGGGCCTGCTCCGTGCTGACGACGTGACTGGGACGTGTGGCATGAGAGTGGGTGGCCACAAAGACGGGGGAGGCGGGAGGCGGTGGGGATGCAGTGGCTACAGCTGTGTTGGGTGCTGTGGGTGCACCAGAGAGACAATGGGGACGGTACGTAACACAGGGTGTGGGCAGGGCCAGCTGGTTCTTCTTGCCTCGGCCGGATGGCATGATCCCCAGGCAAAGGGACGAGTGACGATAGAAGAATATATCTCAAGTGACAGTCACCACACCCCATAAGAAAGGTCTCCCCTGAACGAGTGAGGGACAAGGGCCTCCTAGAGAGAGGGGTGTCGCGCACAGCTGTACAAGGATGGAGGGTTGTAAACAGGGGCCTCTACCGGGCCAACCCCAGGTTCTGTGAACTTTCTCTCAGGTCCTCCTGTTCCCCCACCACGTCTCCCCGTGGCCGCCCTTCATGGCCCTCGCTCTCTGTCACAGTGACCAAGTCTCCCCGCAAGGACACTCTGTCCGTGGATGTGGAGCGCCGCCTCCTGCCCCCGTGGTCCTCGGGCCCGGGCCCTGTGGCGGGAACCGTCAGGAGGACTGCATCAGGCCGGTGAGGCGCTTGCCCGCCAGCGACTTTCCCTGCAGAGACAGGCGACAGAGAGGCACACACAGGTGCACACACACACACACACACACACACAGAGGGACAGAGACAGAGAGCCAGACAGGTGAATTAATTGTTGCATGAGCCATGTTGGCCAAAGGACTTTGCGAACAGACCCCCTCTGATCTCTGGGTTTGGGGGCCTGCACTGCAGACAGTTGGAGCAACCGGGAGTCTGGGCAGGTTAGGGAGGGAGGCAGGGTGTGCTGTTGGCACTCTTTTTGAGGTGTGGGAGTTCTACTTACCCCAAACCAGGCATTTCAGCTCTAAGCCGAGCGTCTCTCAATGCCCGTGGGCTGACTCTGAACTTGATTTTATTTAAGTGAGCAAGAACAAGATAGATGGCTTGGGGAGTGGCCGGATATGGGAGAGTGGGCTGACCCACATAGATGGCGGCTAAGCAACTGGGTGACTGGAAACTAAAGAATGAACTAGCAGTCTTAGGAATGCAGAGGGCCAGGAAGCCTATTTGAAACGCAGGAGAGGCACACAAGCTCTGGGTCCTCTTGATGACCCAGCTCTGGACGATGAGAGTGGCATTTGGTCATGGCTCGGAGAACAGGTGACCACGTGCCACCGTGGGCCTCGGACAGCCCGCTCCTGCCACCTCCTATATTCTTGGCTCCCTCTCTGCAGTACCCAGGGCCTCACATCAGGAGTGCCACCTGCCCTTCCTTCCCGAACAACCGATGGAGCAGCTCTTCCTGGAAAGTAAGACAAGGAACCGGACTGAGAGAGGCTCACATGCCTGTGTCCAGTTCCCGCTCCCCTCCACATAAATCCATAGCATTGGACAGGGGCCTGGATGAGACCCAGGCCGATTGATCATCATGTCTGAGAAAACACTCAGAACCCATCCTGTTATTGGCAGGGTCAGTGACACCATTGCCATCCGCCAAGGGCAGCACACGCTGGCTCGTCAGCACGGCGGCCGAGTTTGCAAGGGCCAGCAGTTCCTCATGGTCATTTCTAAGTGGGGTACGAGGGCTCAGCTTGTTTGCTGGGCTTGGCTGCATGTAAGCTGGATGTAATTAAAAGAATTGATCAGGCCTGTGAAGCCTGGTAAGGTACTCAATAAACCTTCTGATTGACAAATTGATGAATAATGGGCGTATCTAACCATCGAACAGCATCCGTTGTGACTGGACACAGGACCGCGTGTCACCTGCCTCAGTGCTCCAAAGAGGAACACGGCAGTGTGACTTTGAGGGCATGGATGGGCACTTGGTCCGGAATTGGCACTGCTCTCAGGGGCTATCCGAAAGTGTGCTCTTCCTCCTGTTCTCCTCCTCCTTTCTCTCACCATCATCACTTTCTTTCACTCCTCATTTTCTTTTAAAAAATAAATTTTTATTGATTTCAGAGAGAAAGGAAGAAGAAGAGAGAAATATCAATGATGAGAATCATTGATCGGCTGCCTCCTGCATGCCTCCCTACTAGGGGATCGAGCCTGCAACCCAGTCACATGTCCTGACTGGGAATCCAACCCAGGGCCCTTCAGTTATGCTCTATCATGAGGCAAACAAGCTAGGTCTTTGACTCCTCATTTTCACTAGTAAGACAAACTTCTCGTTTTTGCTCCTCTTAAAATGCACACACACACACATGCACACCATCTCCCCATCAGCAACCTTATCTATTCAGATCTTCAGATACACCGAACTTCGCCTGCAGCAGGATACATTTATACTAGGCTAAGGATTTTTAAATCAGATTTTTTTTTTAATCCTAGAGGGTTACGATGCCAGTCTTTGCAAATCACTAAAAGCAGGCGGCTATGCCTCTGTGCAGAGTGGGTCAGGTTCAGCTCGAGCTGGCGGAAGGCAGAGCAGGCCTTCAAGGCCCCCGGCCCTGGATGCTGAGGCACATTCAGCTGCACTCTCCTTCACTGCCCTTTCTTAGACGGAGCTTCAGGCATTTGTCATTCAGTGGGTACACCTGGGATTGTGCCTTCTCAAAGCAGGCCTGAAGGCAGAAAGCATGGTGTGTGTGTGTGTGTTCCTCTCTGGGGAAATGTGGGGCTGATGAGTCTGGGAACCCTGTGGTCTGAGAGTTCTAACAAACCTCCCCCACCCTGTTGACCCATGTCCATCCCTGCTCCTATGAGAGGCACCAAGGAATTTTGCTTTCTTCCTTGTCACTGTGGTAACCACCCACCAGATACCGGCTCCCCCTGCTTCCATCCCTCCTCCACCAGGGCCACAAATGACACATTATGTCCCCAGATACATATGTTCCAGTTTTGTCATACACAGCATTCGGGCCCCTGATTTAGTGGGCAGACCTGAGGGGGTGGTGGGATCACTAAAGCTTCCCCATCACAGTCTGTGTCCAGTGCTATGCTAAAAGCTCAGAGACAAAGAAGGTGAGCTACGGGGCATCCAAACCCTCATTACAGCGGCTTCCTCATTATGAGGTCATTTTGGCTGGAGAGAGGGGTCTGCGGGTGGAGGGAGGTTGGAGACTCTATTTCTGGAGGACTGTGTGGCTGTCCATTTGTTTCAGCTGAATTTGACCCTGAGGCCCCCCATCCTCCATATCTCTCAGCTCTATGGAGTGGGCTGGGCTAGGCTTGGAGGCTCTAATTAATCTCTTCCTGCCTCCATCCTGGGGCTCAGGCGCACGGCTGTGACTCCAAGGACCTGTGGCCAGCCCATCAATCCTGCCCCCGCCTTCCCCTCGGCTGCTTCTATTTCTCCCGGCGTCAGGGGCAGGGGGTGCAGCTGACCAGCCTGGAGAACACGCAATCCTAGTGGTGCTCTCTGGCATTTCTCTCTCCCTCTCCCCACTCCTGCGCGTAGGCATTTGCCAAATGCCAGTTGCTGCTAAAGGAGGTCAGGAGGGTTCGGGTTGGCTGCCGGGGGGCGGAGGGGGGGAGGAAGAAGGGGGGAGACGCAGCTCAGCCCAGCTGCCATCTGTCTTCTACGCGGTGACCTCCCGGGTGAGGCTGGAAGGTGGTTACTCATGCAGGACGCAGGCAGGGCTGGATGCCTGGCCTTGGGCTTCGGGGAAGAAATCCTGCAATCACTCTGGCTCAGCCTTCTGAAGTGCTGAGATCCCTGAAGTTGCCGGGGATCAAAGTGAAATCTGATGCAGAGGCTACCTGTGTTCAGCTGATTCAAGCTGGATGCGGCTGGGAGTGGGTGGGTGGTGGTGGCTTGCTGCTCTGCCCAGAGAGAGAGAGAGGAGAGCTCCCCCCGCCCCCCATTTCCTCCAGGGCTCCTCTTTCTCCCCCAGTTTGGGCGTTTCTGTAGGAAGCACTTAGGAGGGGAGCAGGGATCCTGCCTCTGCTTGCCACAGAGCAGAGTTTCGGGGTCTGAATGTGTGATGTTCCTCAGAGCCAGTCAGCTGGGAGCGGACGATGGTGCCAGGAAACGGCAGCCAGCTCCGGCTGAGGCCTTGGCAGCTGAGCGCAGCAGCTGAAGGTGGTGGGAAAGGCTATTAGCAGCAGCCTTTGTCCGAGTGGGAACACATACAGTGATTGAGGACGGAGCCTCGGAAGGTACATTCCAGAGACATCAAAGCTTTGCATATGGACAAAGCGCTTTTCACCTTCGCGACCTTCGTTAAAGTTTAATCCGATGGGATTTGGGATCCTTCAGTTTCACGGGCCACAGGCTCACAAGCACCCACAGGTCCAGTCCCCACCCCTGGCTCTGTGGCCATCTTGCCAGCTAAAAGCCTGCAGGAAGGTGCTCACGAAACCCTTTGTTTCTGAAAGGAAAGGCACAGAAGGAATGGCTCCCTTCTGAGCAGTGCTTTAAGGAAAATGGACATGCGGATGGGCATGCTGTGGCTCTGGGCATCGCACCTGCAGATGTAATCAACCAACATGCACGATCCCGCTTACCAAGACCCGTCGCCACTTACCTGGGAGACGGGTGCTATACTTTCTGGCTGGGCAAAGGGCTGTGGTGCAGAAAGTAGCCCCGGGGTCAGAGGGCATATTGGGGGCAGCAGAGCCAGGGGCTTCTCAACGCTAAGGTGGGGAAAGACCTCAGAGCTGCCGATGAGATTCTCTTGCTGATTTGCCCAGATGACCTCAGACCAAAGTTACAGATCTAGGCCCACCAGGTCTACGCCCACTCTGGGGGAGGGACAACGTCGACGGGAGTGGGGCCTGAGGGAAGTTTCTGGGGGGATGGGGTATAGGTTACAGATGTGCTCACGTTGCTATATGTAGTTATAATTCAAAAGAAAAAAAATTAGGAAGACATCCCAGTTATCACATTTTGCTTTGAAACTCCCCACTCCTTACTTTTTTCAGTTGCCGCCCCCAGAATAGGAGAGAGCCAGGTTCTCCAGTTCAGGAAACTAGAAGTTGCAACCGAAGGCATGCAGCACACTGTTTCTAGTCCCCATTGATTCAAACTGGTCACCTTGTTGGAACACACAGGCGTTTTCATCTTCGCTAATGAAAAATGGTGTTTTGCTGAACAGGGCTCACCAAGTGACCTCGGCAGACAAGGAGTGGGAGGCCCCAGAGCTGAGCTGTCCTCCCAAGGAGGCTGAAGGTCACCCAGGAGGAGGGGACGCTCAGGTTTATAACTGATGAGTGTGTGCGCAGTCACAGCGCGGGGGGAAGCTTGCTGAGAGGAGCAGCCAGGAGCCTAAGAGCCAGGGGGACAGGTAGAGCCCGGCTTGGGTGTGGCAGGAGGGGGGGAAGCCGAGGACCTGCCTGACATCATCGGTGACTTTCCTGGAGGTTGGTGCCCCTGGCACCCCTTCTCCACTGAGCAAAGCGAAAGAATCATTTCAAAAGGGCGTATGAGGAATTCTGTGGCAAATCCTTTCCTGATGATGTTTAAATCGGGGAAAGATTTGCTTGGGATAGTTCAGAGGTCTGAGCAACTCTGGCAGGGGATGGCAGAGAAATCCATACTTAACACAGAAGAGTTTCAAAAAAACTTTCCACCTCATGATCGCTTGTCACCTTCTATTGAACTCTGTGAGGCAAGGGGGGCAGATGTAACTGGAAAACAAGGCTATGGGACAAGCCAAAGATCGCCCGCCCCCTGCTGACCCACAGCGGAGTGGGGGAGCAGGGCGAGCGGCGTGGGAGGCGGCGAGGCTGCCTCTGGCCGCCCCTCCACAGCTGTGGGGGCAGGAGCCCCGCAGCCACATCCACTCCCGACCCGTGTTCTTCCCGGCCCTCCCCACGCTTTCTGATCTCTCTCAGGAGCTAACGGGGATTTTATTTGCTTTTAAAATATTCTCTTTACTTGACTTTTACAAAGTGAGAGACCACAAACATAAAACAACCACCCAATTTAAAAAAAAAAAAAATCAAGAGTAGGTGAAAATTGAATTAATTTTTAAAAGTTCGCTGGCTGAAGAATTAACCTACTTTTGTATACATGTGAACCTGTTTAAAAAAATAAGGACTATGATTAAAATAAAATGACAGATTCTCAACAACCCACGGTCTTAGGTATAGAATAGTGATTGTAAACAATCAGGTTTGGCCCCATAAACGAGCAGGTTTTTCCATTCTGTGGAACCTGCCAGCAATCACGTCTTCTGAAAGCAATTCTCACAAAATGTCACTGGGACCAGGGCAGGTTCAGGTACCTGATGCTAGCCTGCATTGTCAGTGCTTTTTATTCCTTCGAAAAATTTAATTTAGAAAAGGTGAGCTGCCAGCCCTCCCGTCTGAACTAAATTTGAAAGGACCAGCCTGTCCCCTGGTCTCCCAGGGATGCTCTCTGTGAAATTAAAAAAAAATATATATATTGTTGATTTTTTATAGAGAAGAAGGGAGAGGGATAGAGAGCTAGAAACATCGATGAGAGAGGAACATTGACCAGCTGCCTCCTGCACCCCCCCCACAGGGGATGTGCCCACAACCAAGGTACATGCCCTTGACTGAAATCGAACCTGGGACCTTTCAGTCCGCAGGCTGACGCTCTATCCACTGAGCCAAACAGATTTTGGCTCTCTGTGAATTTCTTATTCCAGCTCCATGGGGGGCACTGATACCCCATGGACCCTCCCTTCTCAAGTGCCCTCCTCTTCAGCTCGCCCAGACGTTGGTGGTGGCGGGTGGGGGTGGTCTCATTCATGGGGACACAGGTGGGCTGTGAGGACAGCTACTGACAGTCACCATTGGTTGAGCGTTGAGCAGCTATTATGTGTCAAGCACTCTGGACATTTCGGACACCTGTGCTAATGCCCACACCGGCCTTGCCACATGGATATTACATTACCCCACACTGGACAGATGAGGCCACAGGCTCAGCTAGAGCTTGAGCCGAGTTCCTGAGAGCTGGTCAGAGGCAGGGCTGAGTGGGCCGGCCTTCACAACCCACAGGCCTGCTATTTGTAGATGCCATCCCTCTCAGAAAGGAGGCAGATGGCAGTGCTCAGGGAGCAAGGACTCCTCCGTGCCCACCCACACTATACCAGTGGTGGCTGTTGCACAGCCAGGAGAGTCGCCATTTTGTACTTGTGGCCTGTGCTGTTGGTGCCAGTGCCTCTGGGATGGCCACAGCAAGTGTTCCAGGGAGCACAGAAGCAGATGCAATGTTTACCTCTCTCAGGAGGGGCAGCCAGAGCTGCCTTACTCCAATGAGGACCCAGTGCCTACATTGGGGTGTACTGGTTGGTTGGAGCATCATCCGGTACCCCAAAAGGTCATGGGTTCTATGTCCAGTTAGGGCACATACTCAGGTTGTGGTTTGATCCCTGGTTGGGATGCACATGAGAGACAACTGATTGATGTTTCTCTCTCTCTCTCTCTCTCTGCCCCCCACCCCCTCTTCTCTCCTTCTCTCCCCTTCTCTCTTGTTCTCGTCCTTCCTCTCATATTACAAGTCATTGAAAACATATCCTCATGTGATAAAACAAAAATAAAAAACAAAGCTTGAGCTCTTCAGCAAAATAAAATGTGAAAGTAAGAAACCAGGGTGTCCAAGCCAGGCTGGAGAAGTCCTCCCTGGGTGTCATTCCTGGCATCTCTGCCTCCCGCCTCCCATCACTCTCATCCCTTACAGGGCTCTTTGCACAGGCCAGCCTCTGCCTGCTAGTTCTGGTGGGTGGTGAGAGACCTTCTTCATGGCCTCCAGCAGTGCAGGGACAGATCTGGAACCAGGCGGGCATGCCAGGCGTGCCAAGCCTCAGCAGCTGTGCCCTACACCAGTGGCACCGTGCCCAGGCCCAGATGCCCGGGCATCCTTTTCAAGCTGTGCGTTCTCACTTTCCTGTTGCTGCTTCTCTTGGTGCGGGAGAAATGGGCCCTTGCTGCTGCCGGATCTCTAGCTCCTGCCTCCAGTTCTGACTGAGCGGGCAGGTGCTCAGCTCACAGGAAGTCCTTGGACTCAGGAGAAGTGGAGCAGAGGCGGGCAGTCCCCTCACTGGCGCCCTCAGGAGCATGCCTTCCGCTAGCCTGTGCAGTGCCTGCCTCGCCCTCTCTTCCTCCGCACATGTACTTTGCATCTCAGCTCCGGTTCACTCCAAATTAGGCAAAGGTCAAATCGCGCAAGGAAATGGACTTTTTGTTGCTATTGGCAACAACTTGATGCTACTTTTTTCCAACGAGGAAGTTCAAGTGATCCCTGACTATGGATTGGGGGGAGGGGGGAGAGTGCGGCTGGAGTTTAGTGGAAGAGGCAGCAGGAGGAATCACTTGCTCGGCCGTGTGTGATTCTCCCGAGGACCAATAGGACTCTAACTCCACTCTCCCCGGGGCACCTCTCATCCCCTGCAGACACATCCACCCAAATCATGTCCACTGGTTGGGTCCTTGGCCAAGGCGAGCACTGGAGGCACAGGCAGTCAACATGCTGGCCACCCCACAACACCCCCCCTTCCTCTCCCCAAAGCACCATCTTTCCATGAACGTCCACGTCCCCCTGGACACCTATGCAAAGAGGGCCGGCTCACCTCTCCTTCCTCCCTGCCACCCAGAATGCAGTCCGGCAGCCTGTGTCAGACATGTATTTCCAACTGAAAGGGTGCAGCAGGGGGCAGGTCAAGCAGCATTTTTCAGATCTCTGGAGAGAGAGTTGGCTGAGGGAATTCCTAGACACAGGGAACCCTCCTGCTTCCCTTCAGACCCTTTGCCCGTGTCGCTGTGGCACTGGGGGACAGGGGGTGGGTGGCTGTCCAGGCTTCTCCCCTGTGGAGGGGCAGGCCCACCCGCCTTCCTCCAATTAGAACCAGCGCTGTAGCACGTGGTTGCCAGGTTCCTGCCGGACTTGGCTGTGGGCCAGGGCGGGTAGGGAAGCTGTGACAGTTGTGGAGGCCGTATGTGGGCGGGGAAGCCTAAGGATGCTGCTGTGGGCTCAGAAGCATCTTCAAAGGTGATGGGCATGTCTGTCTTGTCCTGCATGGGGTCCAGGAGGAGCGAGTTCAAGGATCAACACCTAAAGGGGCATTGCCTCTGGGACAAGGGACCCTCAGCTGCTAGTGGAAAATACTATGGGTGCCTAAAAAACGGGCAGGAAAAAATCAGACACCCAGCAATGGGTGCCGCCGACTGTCCACGGAGCGAGGGTGAGGAAGCAGGAGGGGTGGCCGGGACAAACAGAGTCACCTCTTCGGACTCCCGCAGCACCTTCCGTGCAGGAGGGTCCAAGAGGAGGTTAGAGAGTGCGCACGCCGGGGTCACTCACCCGCTGCTGGAAGGAAGCCGCCTCGGGGGTGAAACGCAGCGGCCATTCTGACTCTGCGCCAGCAGCACTGGGCAAGTGTGTGTTTAGGAAGGGAAGTGAAGAATCACTTATCCAGCTGCAACCAGGAAGACCTGCGGCTGTGGGGGAGCCCCGGCCCAGGCAGCGCACACGGCGGCGGCGGGCATGCAGTCGGCGGCGGGCGGTCATGCACAGG
Source organism: Pipistrellus kuhlii (assembly GCF_014108245.1). Taxonomy (NCBI): domain Eukaryota; kingdom Metazoa; phylum Chordata; class Mammalia; order Chiroptera; family Vespertilionidae; genus Pipistrellus; species Pipistrellus kuhlii. The sequence continues at coordinate 13,593,310 of NW_023425404.1, forward strand.
CAACATGCAGGTCTGCAGCGTATGTCACACACGCACCATACACTGCACAGGGAGGCGCCTCTGAGGCAGGCAGCACAGGCACCATGGATGCAGCTGTCACATGCCCATGCCGCGTACATAAGCATCTCATGCAAGGTGCCCGATGGGCCGTCAAGCTTAACATCAGGCCCGTACCATGCCAGTCTCCGACACACACGGCGGACGGACGGACAGCATTTATTTCCCTTAAGGCACATGTAGAAAACCTGAATTCTTCCCAGGAAGGGGCCATTTGTGTCGTGGAAACGGCCTCTCGGCTTCTGTGTCTGTCAATCCTACGAGCAGGAGGAGCGCACTCCAGGGTCTGGTTCACTGGGATTTCAAGGCATCCTGTCACCGGGGCCTGATGCCTCCCACAGCCCCACCTTGTAGGACGCGGGTAAGAAACAGGCGCCTCTGTCCGCCTGGCGAATGGAGCACGTGGGCTTGGGGAGGTTGCTTGGCTCAGGCGGCCGCAGGCGGGCAGTGAGCTGGGAGGAGATGGCCTCTGGGAAGAAGGGGCCTCCTGGGCGCCCAAGGCTACACCTGGAGGGTGGGTTTCATGCTCCTGTGCCTGACCTGTGTCTTGGGGCCCTGCGCCTCAGTAGGGCAGCCGTGCCAGATCCTGACAATGTATGCGGCATGCCCAGTGGCTCTCCACACAGCTCCCAGGAGGGACTTGGGGGACCCTGGGAATCGGCCACAGGGCTGAGGTTGGCCTGCTGGCACCACAGTCCCTCCATTCCCCGGGGAAGCAGAGAGCGGCTCTCTGGGTCAGCATTACAAATAAGCCCACAAAAATAGCTCGTGCTTATTGAACGGTGCACGGAGCTGCTCGCTGTAATAAACGAATGTGCTTGGCACGCATTGGCATAGATGAGATACCCACTGCCCATCTTTAACTACAAAGTAAACATGATGACACCTACCTCGCAGAATACTGTTGGGGATTAAATAAGGTCATAAAACTAAGCATGGGCTGCAGATGATCATAATAATGAAAATAATAATATAAGGAACTATGTCTGAGCACACGCACTGCAAACACTGTGCTAAGCACCTCATGTATTTCTGCCACCTAATCATTTCCTCGTCTCTCTTTACAGAGGAGGGAACTGAGCCGCCTAGGCCACCAAGCTGAGTGGTAGGGCTGGAGTAGAACCAGAGTCCCCTCCAGCCAAGCCCAGCATGACACCAATGCCCATAGTATATAACACGACGATCCCCCAAGAAATGGAAGCCACTCCTCAGTTAATGCCAACCGCCACTCGGTGCAGTGTGCTTCCTTACACCCACCGGGCAGCTGGGTGACTCTCAGGGTCTTACTCCCGCATCAGGTGGAGGGATAGGGTGCAACCGGGGCTTCCGTCTCAAAAGAGCCCACTTCTCTCCCTTCTGGTGGGCATGGAAGGGACGCTGTGTCCCATGGGCAAAGCCAGCAGGTCACCTGCAGTCTTGGTGAGAAGCCGATGGGGGGATGTTGCTGCCAGGTTTTGGACAGCATTAACCCCGGCTGGTTGGTGGTGCTCAGTCACCCCACGTGGCTGGCTACTGACAGGTTCAGGCCAGGCGGGACGGCTCAGGCCAGGCAGCCGCGAGGGGCCAGTGGGAGCCTCTCCAAACACATGCCTGCCAGGGCGAGAGGCACCTCGCTGTGCGTTAGCGTGTGTCCTGGCAGAAGGGAGAGGAAGGGGCCCATCACCCAACCTGAGCGAAGCACCCCATTACCCTACCTGCACCCTTTCCTGGTGACCCTTCCCAGAATGCCTAGACCCTTCCCAGTAGGTCTAGAAACAGCAGGAAAGTTCGGATTGAGGGCTCGCACAGGGTGGGCTCTGCAGCCGTGTCATTACCAAGGAAACCTCGCAGCAGGACCGCTGGACGGTGATGGCTCACAGACCTAACGACAGACTCCTCTCCACCTTTAGAATTATGCCCGGCCTGGCGTGGCCTGTGTCCTCCAGGCGCGAGGACCCATCAGATGATCCCCACGGGGCTGCTGCAGTGTTGCTGCAGGTGACAAGGGTGGGCTGAGGTTTCCACTGGCTGCTCCATCGCCATTTCCCAAGGTGACCTGTGCAGCGGCAAGGCCGGGTCCTGGAGCCCCGCCCGATGGGGATTAGCCGCACCGTGCTCTTGGTGCAGAGGAGAAGGAGGGTCTCCAGCCTTGTGGGAAAGTATGGGTGTCCCCTGCTCCCGATTTCTTTCTCCCTGCCCCTCCTGTCGAGGCGCCAGTCGTGCCTCACCTAGTTTTAAAGGAGCATCGGAGACCATAGAGTAACAATCTATTCTGGGCTTGCTTTGGTTTTTAAAAATGTGCTATTAAAACTCCACTACTTTACCCGGATCGTCATGTTTAATGAGAGGCCTCAAAGAATTTGAAAGCAAAAGATGAGGCGAGGAAGGAGCCATAAGCCATAATCACCATGAGGATTCAGTCCCAAGAGGAGCTAAAGCAGCCCTGGCGCAGCCAGGGACAGGGAGAGCCTTTGAAAGGGGCTGGTCCTCCGAGGCGGGAGAGAGCCTTTCCTTCCCCTGAGCTGGCCGAGGAGGAGCCTCCAGGCAGGGCCAGGGGAGGGCCCGGGAGGCAGCATCCCCTTGGTCTGGGGCCTCGGGGCACGTTCTGCCCCTGGCCAGGCAGAGAGGCTTTCCGTGGCAACTTGCTCACCTGAAATGTGCAGCTGGCTTTGTCATCTGTTCTGCTTTCAACAAAATACCTCTACTGAGTGGGAAGTGTGTCAGGCCAAGCTTTCTCCAATGCAGAGCCAGGGTGCCCTCTGTGCATGCCCACCCAGCTGTGCTCCGCCTGCCTGACTGCCCTTGGCCACTCAGCTTCCCTGCACCAGCGGGCGCCTGTGCCCTCTGCTCACTGACCTCCCGAGGACATCCAGGGACGAGGCAAGCCCTGTTGCACAGGGCTCAGCTGCAGCAGCAATTGCCTTGAAAAACAAACCCTGCAAACAAAAGCCTCCAGAAGGCAAGGGTGACATGGGGAGGGCAGCAGTCCCACTTCCGAGTTGCTCTCGGGGTGTCGCCAGATGGCGTTTTCACCCTCAAGGCAGAGGCTGACCTGACTCCTGGATTCCTCTCCTCCAGTCTCAGCAAACTCCCTCCATGGGCTCCATTCTTCTCTTCCTCGGCTTATTCACAAACCACAGAACAAAATGCGGCAGGACCACTGGACAGACACTGCATCGGAGGATTCCAGATGGAAGAGATGATGGAACCTGCGCTGCAGCACCGTGGCCATTCCGCTGGAGTGTTTCCAGGAAGCTCACTGTTCCCTGAGCTGCACGTTCCATTGCCGGGAAGTTGCTACTGTTAGACTACGCTGCAGGAGAGTGGCCCTCCCCACATCTTTTCCCCGTTTGTTCTAGCTTTGTCTGGAACAATCCAGAAATGTCCACTCACTCTGGAAGACAAATAGGTATGTCTCACAGTGGTCATCAAGTCTCTTTAGGGGCTAAACATCTTTTTCTACTTTCACTCTTAGCTGACCTGGCTTCCAGAAGCCCCAGTTATCCCTTCTGAACTGTTCTAGATTGTTAAAGATCTTGATAAAATGTGGGGGCTGAGAACCCAGACTCAACATGGTCTAGAGCAGCACAGAGGGCAGTGAGTCGCTTCTGTCTTCTGACCATGCCCCATTTGTCACTGCAGCCTGAAGTTGTTTTTTTTAAAAAATGACTGCATCCTGCTTTGACTTACCTTAAGCATGCAGTCAACTACAACCCCAGAATTTCCTTTTTGACTTGACTTTCAGTGAAAAATTCAAATGCCATCCTTTAGTTGTGATTTTTTTCTTTTTAACATAAATTTTATCTGGCTAAATTTTATCTAGTTGTTTATGACTCATTATCCCACCTGAGGGAGATACTTTTCAAATATAATTTCATTATCTACCAAATGAGCAAAACCTTCTAGGTTTGGGTCTTTGAATAGGATTGGCATGTATGTCTCAAAAAGGACATTGACTGGACCCTTGTGGCTGCAACAGAAGTTATCTTTCCTGTTGATATAAATCTTCTAAAGGCCTGGTGCACAAAATTAGTGCACAGATAGGGTCCCTAGGCCTGGCTGGCAATCAGGGCTGATAGGTCCTTCTGGCCACTGGCTGGGGCCTCCCTTCATTCTCTGCCACCCCCTGGTGATCAGCACATGTCATACCAAGCGATCAGTCTCCTGGTTGAACTTCTGTGGGGACAATTTGCATATTAGGCTTTTATATATATACTAGAAGCCCGATACATGAAATTTGTGCAAGGGGCTTGGCCCTCACAATCATGGCAGCTTGACTTGGCCCTTACAGCCTTGGCTTCATCCAGAAGGACATCCAGAAGGACGTCTGGTCTAATTCACATATTATACTTTTTATAGATAGATGGCTTTACCCTCTTACCAGCCATTGAGACACTGTGGATATATTGTTTTTCCTACTTATGGGCCAACACAGGGGGAGTAGAGGTGAGGGGAGAGGGACATAAATGGACATTATTTTCAACCTCAGTGGACTAACAGCAGGTCACAAGTAGTTTCTGGAGGAGAGGACGTCATATGTTAGTCATCCTTCTATAGTAAGCCGGGCTGATGGGAGGGTGTGGGGAGTTCCTGCCAGATATCACACCGGCCAGCCCATCCCTGCTTGGGGCTGTGGTGCCATTACTCAGGCTAAAGTGATTTGACTCACTCAGGGCCATGGAGAAACCACTGCCATCTGGCCTCTGCCACCGTAATACAGTCCCAACCCTGTCCACCCTCCCATCCACCCTGCAACCGCTGAACAAACACCTAAGTGCCTTTCTCTCATTGGCCTTGGGGGAACCTCACTAGACGGAAAACTCATTGTCCCGCTTGCCATTCTGCTTCATAGCAACACTTTACAGATCATTCCTGTGTACGGATTTGTATCCGCCCCCCTTCCAGAATGCCATGCTCCCCAAATTCCATTACAACCCGTTTGCTGCTTAAAAAAGGGGTCACTGCTAATTGGTTTTCCCCAGGAGCTCATTTCGGGGGGATGTGGTGGAGATCTCACTTCTCAGCCTTCCAAGTCCATAGTCCTGAAGCCCTCTGACCTCTCACTGTCCAGTTGGGCTCCTCTCCCTGACTTTGACTGTGGCAGCTTGGTCCCCTCCCTAGGTTCCTGCTGTTTCGAGGCCTAACACCTGGCGGTTTTGCTCTCCTGTCCTCTAGGTGGTGCCACTGCCCCCCTGACAGGACAGTGGGACCTCCTCCCTCCTGTCCCCGAGTGGTCTTCACGTCCTACTGTCCATGCTGCCGAGGGCCCTGCAGTCACCTTCACTCTCTGTCTTCTCACTGGACAGATGGGAGCCCGGAGCTGTCAGAAGCCTGACTGGATGAGTGACAAGGGACAGGCTGAGAGCTCCTTCTAGAAGGATGCCTTTCCTGAGAGGGGGATGGGAGGAGGGCTCTGTGGTGGCAAAGGGCTGCAGGTCACCTCCCAAAATAGATTCCTGCCGGGCACGCACACCCAGCCTGCCTTGTGGAGACGGGCAGGGGATGCGATTGGATCCGAATCAGTGGCTGTAAACACACAGCTGTGCCTTTCTGCCTCGGAGGACTTGGGTTTGCACTTGACTGCTCGCACTTGGGGTCAAGGGAAGGCAGGGAGGGGCCTGGGTGGGGGAGAGGCAGGGAGGGGCCAGAAGAGCCTTGCTCTTCCCGTGTCCCCACGTGTGGGGGCTGTCACGCTGTGCTTTTTCTCCAAGTGGCACTCCACAGGGAGGGCGTTTTTGCTGCTTTTGGTTGACACATTGAAGCATCAAATGAAACAGCTGGTGGGGGGAAGGAGGGATGTTGGTCCTTGTTCCAAAAAAGTGGCAGGGCCCAGGGCTGAGTTACTCACAATGACAATCTCTGACCCTTTTGATAAGTAAAACCCTCACTCCTCCCCAGGGTTTCAGAAGAAGCCTCCATCCCTCACCATGGTGAATCACTTCATTGTTTTGTTTTCTCTGTATCCACCAGCCAAGCTAATTCAGCTGTCTTACATTTAATAGTTTGTTTATAGAAAATACATATTTTCATTTTTTTAGCTCCAAAATTATATATATATATATATATATATATATATATATATATATATTTTATTTTATTTTTTATTTATTTATTTATTTTTTCCCCCATTGATTTCAGAGAGGAAGGGAGAGGGAGAGAGAGAGAGAGAAACATCAACTATGAGAATAATTGATTGGCTGCCTCCTATATGGCCCACACTGGAGATTAACCCCACACTGGGCATGTGCCCTGACCTCCTGGTTGGCTGACACTCAACCACTGAGCCATACTGGCCAGGCCAAAATTATAATATTAAATATACTTTTCAGCTTTACTTGGAGCCAAGATGGAGAGGGCTGGTAGGGATCAGGGAGACTTAACCTACCACTGACTGTGGGCAGGGTTACATGAGCTCTCGGCCCTCATCTTGCCCAGTTCTAAGAGAGGACAATGACTAACAAGCTGGCCCAGAGGTCTCCAGAGACTGGAAAGTGTAGTGGCAGATGAGCAGCTGAGTGACCCTGAGGTCCTCAAATGCTCACTTTCACTCCTTTCTATGCCCCACAATGCACTGTGAGGGGGCAGCACCCACACTGGAGCCCACTCCTCTGCCCAGCTGACCTTGGCCCCCACCACCGACACACACACACACCAGGCTGGTTGTCCATCCCAGGAGGCAGGGACTGCAGAACTGGCAGCTGCCCTCCTGAGGTCACAGTGTCAGAGGGAGCCCTGGGCAATGCAGGGAAGAGCCTGTGGTTTAGGCAGCCTGCGGCACTCAGTTCTGGTGCTTTATCCTCCAATCCTGTCAAAAACTTTTAAATACACACCCAACTCAATGCTCTCCATGGCTTATTTCCAGGCCTCAAAGGCTGCAGCCACTTCCCGGGCAGGAAGGCAGCTCCTCTCTCATTCAGAGAATGATTAGCACAGCAGGAAAGTCAGGTGGAGATCAGGAGAAATCTCAGGATGGAGAGAAGCATGGACCTGAAGACACTACCAGCTGGAAAAGTCCATGCAGATGATCTAGCCCAAGCCATTGTACAGAGAAGATCACGCTCAGAGAGGGCTAATGATTTGCCTGAGGCCACACAGCTCGTAGGAACCATTCTGCGTGGGGGCTGCTGAGGAGTTTCACAGAGTCCCAGAAGTCCTCACTGTCCCAAAGAGGAAGCTTTTCATGCAATTCCTCCCAAATACCGCTATGGAAGTCCACCTTCATCGGTAGGCAGAGAGGGGTGGGGAGGGTTGCACTACTGTTCGATCTTGGGTCTCTGATATGGGAGATGCTGGCCATTGAGTCTGTGACCCAGTGGTTCCCAAGGGACCCAAGGACTGTTTGCAATCCAGACCAACCCTGTGTAAAGAATTCTAGCCAGCTGCCCCTTGCTGAAGGCTGGAAAGTAATTTTTCAACTGCGGTCGAAGCCCTCTGGAGCCTCTGCTGGGTCTAGATTTGCAAACTCATTCCACCTGAGTGCATGCTGTCCCCAGGACTGGCTGAGGGGGAGGGGAAAGCAACCTCCTCCGGGAGGGAGCTGCTGATGCCAGGTTGGCTGAACACCCTGGGGATCTGCCCTCTGCTGCGCCTGCCAGGAGCCCTGGTCATCCACTTCTGGCTCAGCACCTGGGCCTGAAGCAGGGGATTCTTCCAGCAGAGCTACCTGGGAGGGATGGGGGAGGAGATGAGCTGCTGGCTTTTTAGTTCTCATTAGCTTTTCTTTGGCTTTAGCTGGGGAGGGAGGAAAGGGCAGGTGGGAGGGGGAGGGAGGGTGGATGACAGCTGGCTCCCAGAACTTCCTGATCTCCATCTGACTTTCCTGCTTCATTGCTTGGCAGGCAGGACAGAAATGCCTGTTGCAGAGATGCCACCGGGCACATGCCAAGGCTCCCTCAGCCCCCTGCCCTGCTGTTTCAAGTCCTTGACAAAGTTCAACTGTGACGTTCTCTTAGGAAGGGGTGACCTGGTCCTGGTCCTCATCTCCACCCTCCTGTGTGGCCTCCTGTGTGGCCCCATGTCCCATCTTTGGAGCCCAAGGTTATCGCTGATGAGGCTCTCAAGAGGGCAGCCGAGGATTCGACTGAGTTCCTGGGCCAATGTGTCCAGGGAGGCTAATGCCAGCGTCACTTGGAGCTGCCACTTCTAATTTAAGTGCCATCACTCTGAGGAACTGCACCCAAGGAGCAGGGGACTTTCTCTATCTTCTCCTCCCCAGGACGATGACTTTGGCCACCTTCCCCCGAAGAGACAATCTTGTCACTACTCTTGAGTCTTGGCTAACGGCCCTTTGCATCCTCTTCCCTCCTCTCATCCGTCCCCCTGATCCTCTATGTCAGAGTCAGCTCCTGGGAGGCGGGTCCCACTCTGTGGTAGACCCCAAAGTAATAAGCATGCTAAGAGAGAACCAGGAGGGTGTTTCCTGCAGCTCTGGTCACCCTCACATTTGTCAACAGCAAAATCAGAAAGACGGCAGGGAATGGCAGGCTGGTTTGTGCTGAGTGGCAGGAAATAGTCTTTAGTTTGAGAACCTTCCTCCTCTCCCCCCCTTCCTCCCCATCGGTAATGCCTGGGACTTCCCACCAAATAACCTGAAGATGGCTGGTGAGGCTAAGGTAACCACCGTGGTGGGCTAGATGTTTCCTACTGTGGCTCTCATATTTTATAGCCACTGTGAAAGGAAGCTTCCTGAGGACAGGGTCAGGGAGGGATAGGCTCCATTCATTTGATGGGAGGCCATGTCTGGGGCCCCTGGACCAGGACCACCATGGTGTGAGTCATTCATAGCACAAGGGCAGCTGAGGGTCAATAGGAGCTGAAATCCAGCCTGGGCTTTGGTTGGCCAGCTGTGCATTTGTGGGGCTGGGCCCGTGAGAGGGAGTCTTGTTTCTGTTTCTGATAGAGCTGCAACATGGGCTAGTTACGTCATGCCATGACTTTCAGGTTATGTTTGGTTCTGAACCTGGGTCTTCCCTGTCAAGTAAGCAGGGCTTTGCACAGGCTTGGTGGTCCCAGTCACCAAAACCACACAATGCTTGGCCCAGCTAATCCCCAGACATTGGCTTTGTACAGTCAAGGTCTGGGTGACTCAGAAAGAGGCTTCTATTGAAAGGAGAAGCTCACACAGAATTTTCTCATTTGGGGGTTCCAAGGCCCCTTCTGCACACAAAGGAGCATGCCCCTAGCAGCACCCATGAACTGCATTAGGCAACCCTCCAGGATCTCATGTAAAAGGGGGCATCTGCACCTTCAACAGGTAATCCCTCTGTTCATGATACACCTGAGCCTTGGAAAGAACAATTTGCTTTCTGCATGGGAGAAATTTGGATTCAGATTTCAGTCTTGATAAGAAGCTAGTTGACTGAGCTAACCAACCATCAAGATCAACATTTCTTGCTACTCATTAGTCCCAAGTAGCAGCTGGTCTCATATCCTTGATCTACGAGCTGCCCAGCTTCACGCACTCATTTTCCCATTATTAGCCCTAGGACATGGATGGTCTTCCATACATCTTTCCCAGCACAAGGAAAATGCTATTGAACTAGCCTTTCATTGAGTTTTATAGTTCACAGTATGTAGCAGACGTACAGGCATATTGGCTGATTAGAACTCTGAGCTGTTGAGACCAAGTTCTTGGGATCCAGCCTCAAACACCCTGCGAGTTGCCATTGTTCTATGGCCACGGGCTGTTCCCTCAAACTCAGCCGCCTCTCGTGGGGATGAGGTGTCATCCCAAAAGCCACAAGGAGCATGGATGGATCCGTGCAAATCCATCTCCATTTCCACCACTGGAACCAAAGTGCCAGAACACACCACCCATTAAAGTCTTCATAAAAGAACAGCAGAAAATTTAGGATTTTTTTTTTTTTTTTTTTAAGTTTGGGCCTTTTATCATATAGATGCTAAAAGTTTCAAAAGCTTGGGAATTCTTCTCCTTCAGTTGGCCCTGAAGACACCTCTGTACAATCTCTCCTGTGCACACTCCACACGCTGGGAAAGTGTCTGGTGCTTTCTCATTCCAAACGCTTTGTTAACAAATCTTGGAGGCCCACTGAACCAACACCACTTCTGGGATGAAGGGACAGCGATAAATGCTCTTCCCAGAGCTTCAGCAAGATTATTCTCGCCTTTCCGGATACCCACTTCTCATGCAAAGCAGCCTGGAGATCTTTGGATGTCTTGTCTTAATACGGGTCTTTCTCTCTCACACCTCTGGCTCCTGCAGGCAACCTGGAGGGCTCTGCCTTCCCAGTCTCCACTGACAGTCTAAGTTGCCTTGTAGTACACTCAGGGCCTGTCCACATATTCCCTAAGTATTATCTGCCCACACATCCTGGCTCAAAAGAGACGGAGAGGAATAGGTTCCTACTGCTCTCTATCAGGCCTCGCCTTAGACAGCCTGTGGCATCTCTCTTTTTTCTCCCCTGTTAATCCTCACCTGAGGATATTTTCCCATTGATTTTTAGGGAGAGTGGAAGAGAGAGGGAAAGACAAAGAGAAATATCGATGTGAGAGAAACACATAAATTGGTTGCCTCCTTGCATGAGCCCTGACCAGGGCCTGGGCCAGGGAGGAGCCTGGAACCAAGATACATGTCCTTGACTGGAATCCAACCTGGGACCCTTTTGTCTGCAGATTACACTCTATCCATTGAGCCAAACTGGCTCATGTCAGCCATGAAGACAGACAGGGCACCAGCAGGCCTCCCATTCTGTAAGCTCTGACTTTTTAAGAGGAAAGACCATAGAGAGGGAGACCAAAGAAGAGAAAAGACGAGCACCCGTATTTTAACTCTCATCTCAGGCCATTATGATGTTTACATCTAGCAAATTCAAAATAATGTTTAAATTCAGCTAACGTGCCTCTAGTTTCACCTGGGTAAACAACTAGGTTGCTTTCAACCCAGAATTCTTAGATTTTATGCCAAAAGGATGAAATAAAGATGTGAATCGTGCAGCTATCTGGTTTTACAAAGACTCCTCTCTTCAACAGAGACGGGGAAAGACAAATGGGCATCAGAGGGCTCTACCCTTGGGAAGAGAAGAGTGGCCAGTCCCATTGTGGGATGCCTGCTCCTGGCTGCCACGTTGGTTCCCTCTGGTTCGATATTAACAGCGCAGGCTGGGGCCCAGACACTCAGCATCGTGTAAGCGAATGACGGGTATGTGAATGAGTGGAACTGAATGCTGTGCATCAAGCCCCATGCCCCAATCTTACAGAGAAAGGCCCGGAAAGGAGAGATGGGTCTGTGCTGTTCTATAGACCATAGAACCGAATCTCCGCTGTGCCCCATGGGAAGACTATTCATTCTGCACGCTCACCTGTTACCATGGGGCCACCTCTGTGCCACTGCATCAATCTCTACCTCATCTGAACTCAGTGCGCATGGGGTAAGGCCACTTCCCCACAGGAACAGTGAACCTGCAGCCCATCGTGACTCCCTCAAGGCCTTGCCCCTGGGAGTGCAGGGACAGAAAAGGGACCTGCTTTCCCTCCTCCTCCCCCAGGGCCACCTGCTTTCTTCTCCCTGTCACACTATGCACATGAGGCTGACGAGGACTGTAAGTCATGCAGAGGCCACTAACACATACCAGCTAGACCACACGGCCAGCACCCATGCAGCACGGCCACCTCCTGCGCACGCGAAAGCCGCCTACACAGCAGCAGCAGCTCGCGGCCCGCTCCCGCGGGCTTGCCGGCGTTCACAGAGGGAAATTTGGAATGTTTTTTATAGATGAGCTACGGTTCTGAGCCAATTTATTTCGTGAGACAGTTCGATGGCCTTCTCCCTGGGCTGCTGCAGAAGATGCACAAACCGCGCAGCCCCCAGGGCGGCGGGCGGGTCCTCTCTCCTCGGAGCCCTGCACGGAAGGTCAAATGCGAAGCTCGAGGCTGGCGGTCGGGTGTGCACCTTCTGCAGAGGGAGCCGCTGGGGCTTTTGCAAATCCATCCCTAGAAGTGAAGCTGCAGACACTTGCAAAAGAAAAGGGATGTGTTGAGGGGGAAAGCACTGGACTCCCTCCCGCCCCAGAGGGAAGGACAACATAAAAGAACTGAGGAAACCAGAGGCACGGGAGGGAACAAAACCAGCTGAACTTACCACACTGCGAGTGAACTTTTCTAAGGAAGTTCTACGACCTTGCTCACTTTCTGGCTTTAGGAAAAACAAACAAAGGAAAAAAAAGATAGGGAGAAAAATACAGAAAGAAAAAAAAAATCTTCAGCTTACACGTGGTTTCCAAACAGCACAGCGGCAACTAATGGACAGAAAGCGAAACAGGGCGCAGAAACGGGAAGAGAGAAGCAGCCAGCGCTGAATGCGGGGGTCAGTGGGGCAGACAGGAAACAGAAGCCCTGGAAGATGCTGTTCTAAGGAGCAATGAGGTGTGTGTGTGTGTGTGTGTGTGTGTGTGCGCGCCTCCAGGGCTCATTAAATGTCCTTGGGGCTCAGTAGGAGCCACGGCAGCTCTGCAGTCTGCTCACTGCTTTCCACGGGCACTGCCCATGTGCAGGAGCCCCTGGTGGTGTGTTCCTAGGCCCACAGGCAGCCATGGGGAGGGAGAGGGAAGACAAGTGGGGACATAGAACAGTTTAGTTCTCAGGGCCCTCAGGGTGTGCTGATGGGATGTCAAGAAGTGGCTGAGGATCTGGGTTGCGACTTTCCTCTGAGATTTTCCTGCCCGGATCAGCTAGAAAGTTTGCTGCCTTCAGTGTCTCCTTCATGGCCCCCCCACACTGGCTCTCATTCTGGGTCCTTAGAATAAGGAGGCTCTACCCATGTCCTTTGCAAAGGGACCGGAGCTTCAGAGGAAGGTTCTGGAAAGAAAATGCTCTCTGTACCCAGGCAGGTGACCCCTTCCAAGGTTTACTCACAGCCAGCTGCAGGAGGGGCAGGGATTTTCTAGGGAACTCCTAGCTGAGGGGCCCACAAGTGGGGCAAGAGGCAAAGCCCGCGGATACTCCCTAGGGCTAGGTGCTCACTACCAGCAGAGGAGGAGACGGTGTGGTGTGACTCTCTCCCCAGGTGTTCTGCTTGTTCAAGAAGTTTGGGGAGAGAATTAAACCTCCAAAGACCTGCTAGTTTATCCTAGAGCCCTGTCCCAGGGCCTAGAGCCCAAGATTGGGAAATTTGGAGAGAATACCCACTCACATGGACACACACACACACACACACACACACGCAGCAAATAGTGGGAATTAGGGAGCCAAAGAAGCAGTCACGGGTCTGTGGGTGTGCACCATGTGCCAGGCGCAGAGGGGGATAGCCAAGAGCAGCCACCTGCCTGTGTGGACAGGTCAGAAGGCTCCCTTGGCAGTCATGTCTCCACCCCCTCGGCTGGCTGCCCGAAGATAGACAGGGCATTGTAGAAGGAAAACACAACCTAAGGACCCAGCACTCAGAGCCGGGTGGTCTCTCTCCTGGCAAAGGGACCAAAGTTTCCACGCTTGGCCCTGAGCAACACACCAAGGGTCCGCTCTGGGGATGGCAGAACTCAGCTTCAATACAGTGGGCGGCCCAAGGGCATGCAGTTGGCTGTGTCAGGCCGGCCCAGGCCCTGCAGTAAGACCTGTGCCTGTCATCCCTGGGCTGTGGCGACCAAGCTGCTGCTGGCAGAGGGGAGCCCTCGGCTGGGCTCAATCGGGTTCCTCTGCCTCACACAGCCTCTCCCAGGAGCCTGGTGCTTAATTGTCTCGGAGGAGCTGTCAAAACCCAGCTCGCTCGCTCCTTGGGAACTTGGTACATCAAAGTGACTAACCTTATCTTCCCTACTTAGCACAGAAGGTGAGCCAGGGATGAAGGACCAGAGACTGTGTCTCCAGACCTTTCTCAGCAGAAAAGTGAGGCCCATTCATATTCCCTCTCTTAGCAAGAAGTGTGATTCTCACACACCTTTTATGACCTGGACAGTTATAAGCCCATCCCTGAAATCCGAAGATTCTAGGCCTACCTGCAAGTGCCGAGTTACAAATCCAGTCCACACCTGGAGACTCTCAGAAGTGGGGAGAGGGGGGAGGGAGGGGGAGGTAAGTTTTGTTACTATTTTTGGAAACAACCCCTGGCTATTAAAAGGGTGTCAGTGTCTGGGAGGACTTTCTGTCACAAGAATGGCCCTGGGTTCCTCCTCTGAGAAGTCTCCTCTATGAGAGGATCTGGGGGCACAGGCATGCCAGCCCCTCCAGAGCTGGGCTGCATTTTCTCTTTGTGCTCAAACCCTCAGGAGACTGAACAGCCTCTGGCTGCTGCTGGGTGTATAGATAGGCCCAGGCAGCTCAGTCTGCAGAGCCTCAGCATTTCCCCAAATTGTGATCAGTTCTGGGTCATGAGCCACAGGGATAAGAAACTCTTACTTTGACATTCTCCCATGAGATTTGGGCTGGATACCCAAAGTCTCCATAACCTTCCTTGAAAAAAATGGGCATCAGACATTTGTCAGAGCATCAGCCCCTCCTCCTCCATCCTCTTGCAGGGAACTGGCAAGAGGCCAAGATTCACATTTTCCATCACAGCAATGGCACCTGAGAGGCACCTGATGAAGAGGGTGAGGCCACCGAGAAGCTGGGTGTCTGACAATCTGGTATTCCAAGGTCCTTTACTGTCCCCCAGACTATCAGGGATGTCCTCAGGGCTCCTTGAGGGCATGAGAACATATACATGTGCTCATGGAGACTCTGGAATTATGTGGTACCATAACTCTAGCAAAGAGACCAACCAGATATGCAGACAGGACCCTGGCACAGGAGGTGGACAGAACACAGAGGGAGAAAGGCTACCCACAGAGCATGGCGATGGACACCACGTGCCGAGGGCCTGGGGTTGGAAGGCTGGGAGCGGAGAAGAGAGGATGAAGATGCGTATATTCCTCAAGGTACATGGCATGGAAGTCGTGGGATGTGGTGCGAGGAGAGACACGCTTAGCCACACGTGGGCCTCAGATCAGAGCTGGAAAGTGCAGAGGATTTGCAGGAATCATGAGCCACTTTTCAAGCCTCCCCTCTCTCAGACCTCAGGCCCCTCTCGACTCTCCCTTCCCTCCTCCCAGGAACCCAGATGAGTTCATCCCTGCTTCGGTCACCCCTCACCACCTGCATGCTGAGGGTACCTGGGTCCCCAAATCCAGGTGCTAAGGGCTGCTGGGAACTATGACATCATTCTCATGGAGGAGGGGGAAGGAGCTAGGATATGGCTACTTCTTGGTTAAGAGAAAACACACACTGCGGGCGGATGAGGGAGAGGAAGTGGGTGTCAAGGAGGGAATGATCCCAACAACGACTTCCGGTGCCAGATGGCCCCCTTGAAACCTACAAGGTTTTCTCTCCAACTCTGAGCTGGTGAGGGAGACAATCTGTGGGGTTGTTGTTGAGGGCGGGGTGGGGGGGGGAGGGAATTCGTACTGAGGGGCTCTCTCTGATTTCCTAAGGGGTTCACTGATGTCCTGCCAGCCGGGTACTCATGTCCTAAGCCACTGTTGTCACACTCCCTGCTGTGGGCACAGCTCGCAGTTGGAGGTAATGAGCACATGGAGACAGGATGCCACACCATGGGCCTGGGGGTGGTGACAATCCTAACTGTCTTCCATTGGAGCGGGAGTAGATAGAGGAGGGAAAGAAGAAAAGAAAAGGTAAATAAAACCCCAGGGGTGATATTCTCACTTCACACCGGCAGCAAGCAGCAGGCAAGGATCAATAGTGCTAAGAAAGGCAAGGCTGCCCTTTCCAAAGATACCTTCTTCTTGGCCAGCAGCAAGTCCTGGTAAGCATTTGACCGGAGGAAGCGGGCGTAGCTGTCACTCTTCATCAGCTTGTAGATGTGCTCCTGGGAGGGAAGGAGGCAGAAGACACAAGAAGGGACTGTCAGCCGATACGAAAGGGGATTACCACCCAACCAGCCACCGTTTTAGGGGAGAAATGAATGAACCCAGAAAGCGTGTGTGCACCTAGGAAAACTTGCACCCTGCTTGCCTTGTGTTTTTGTCTCACCCATAAACACCAAACAACACATCTTATTTTTTGGAATAAAAGGCCTTTGAGGATTGTGTTCTTGGTGCCATGTTAGGATGCAGTACTGCTTAATGATGAAACCACAGGCAGAGCAATGAGAAGAGACAAACTATTGACACACTCAACCACTTGGTTGAACCTCAGGGAATTACAGTGAGTGAAAAAGCCCCAGAAGGCTACGCACTGGAGGACTCCACTGATGCAGCATTCTTTGAGCGACAAGTTAAAGAAACAGACAACAGACTAATGGTTGCCAGAGACTAGAGATGGGAGAGGGAAGGAGAGGGAAGGAGAGGGAAGGAAGGTGTGATGAAAAGACAATAGAAGGATTCTGTGGCGATGGAAGGATTCTGTATCTCAGCACATCTTACACATGTGAGAGTTGTACATTGTACAGAGCTAAACACACACATTACACACGAGTACCAGCAAAATTAGGAAATCTGATAAACTCAGTGGATATAGCAATGTTGATATCATGGCTATGATGTTTTACTATAGTTTTGCACATGTTACCATTAGGGGAAACTGGATAACTGGTATATCTCTGTATTATTTCTTTAAAAAATTTATATATATATATATATATATATATATATATATATATATATATACACACACACACACACACACACACACACACACACACACACTAGAGCACTCGAGGCTTAATGCAGAAAGATTCGTGCAAGAATAGGCCTTCCTTCCCCTGGATGCTGGCACCAGCTTCCCTCCAGCACCTGGGACCTGGGCCTTCATTCTGGCCGCCACCTTCTACCTTTGCTCCAGCCTTGCCACCCTCCCATGGCTCACTCCACCCCTGCGTCCCCCTCTCATAGCAGGCATCCTGCCCTGCTCTGGCTGCTCTGCGCCTGTGCCTGCATGCTGCCCAGAGGCCCAGAGCAGCTGGGGCAGAGCAGAAAGCCATCTTTGTCACATCAATTTGCATATTCCCTCCTTATTGGCTGTGGGCACCACCATATTTGTCGAGGAGTGATGGTCAATTTGCATATTACACTTTTATTAGATAGAATATATATAAATTGATTTCAGGGAGGAAGGGAGAGAAAGAGAGAGATAGAAACATCAATAATGAGAGAGAATCATTGATAGGCTGCCTCCTGCACACCCCACACTGGGAATCCAGCTGCAACCAGGGGATGTGCCCTGACTTGGAATCTAACTGTGATCTTCTGGTTTATACTTCAATGCTCAACCATTGAGCCACACCAGTTGGACTGTATTATTTCTTTCAACTGCCCTGGAATCCAGAAACATCTCAAAATAAAAAAAATTTAATTAAAAAAGAACTCCACATGCAATGATACAATTGGATCGGTTGTGTATGTCCAGGCCACCAGCTCATCCTGGAAGGGTGCCCTTGGAAGCAGATCATGCGGCACGTGGGCAAATATGCCATGCCTGAGGCTCACATCCAGGAGGACAGATGCTGTGGCATGGTGCCTTCTCTTCTCCTGGGCTCCTAGAGGTACTTAAATTCTGAATTTGGCAACAAATTTCACCCTTGACTTCCCCATAGCCTCCTGGTCCCTTCCTAAAAGATCTGTCCTCGTTAAGGACAGAGAAAGCCTGGTTCATTAAAAGAGGGGGTTTGTCCACGAAAAAGGGCTATTTATCAGTTGAACTGGAATATAGCTCAGCTGCACAGGAAGCCTGGCTGTCGCAGGAAAGGACCCGCGAGGAGGTGAGAGGGATTGTCAGGCAGAAGCTGGCCTGGTAAGGAAGCATCTTCCCGGATGCACAGCATAGTTCACCCTATGAAGCTGGACCAGAGCTCCAGTGCTTGGGAGAAAGGAGAGCTGGTCAGGGAGGAAACGGCTCAGCTGGTGCTAGACTGGTCCTTAAGCACCTCTTTCTCTGGTACTCTTCCAAGGGGAGGGGTGGGAAAGAGTCCCCTCTCCCCAACAACCTCACATTTCAGAGATACCTGGCCAGACTGCTGGCACATCTAGAGGAAGTTGAGGCAAGACCCTCTCCCTACCCATCACAAAATAAAGTGAAAGCAGAGAGCAGAAAACCTCTTGGGCACCTTGTGAATCCCTCTCTGCCCATTTTCAGTTGGACCATAAGCAGACCTATCAGGGCATCAGCTTCATTCTTCCTCATACAGTGGTGCCTCGCATAAAGAACGCCTCGCACAGCGAACGCTGCACACAACAAACTTCACAGCAACAGGACAATGCTCAAAGGGAAGCGTCATCTGATAACGAGGAGCAACAATCAAACAATCAACCAATCCCAACTGCTGACATCAAGAACATCCTGGTCAAATGGAAAGCAGTTCAGGAGTTTACCAATGCCCACTATCCGGATTCAGCTGAAGCAAACAGGATCAACGATCTTTACTCCGATACTCTTGTCTGTTATTTCCGGCAGATGTTGGAGAAAAGAGAAAAACAAACGACTTTGGACAGGTTTTTCATGAAACCATCGGCCAAAAAGCAGAAAATGGATGAAGATGTGCAAGATTCGGTAGACTCTACTTAGTCTGTCTTAAAATTAAAAAAATGTGTTTTTTTTTTTTAAATTATGTTTTTAGATGTATCTAAATAAAAATAATAACAAAAAATTTATCTTTTTTTATGTCATCTTAGCATATTTTATGCTACAGAACGAATTATTTTTTTTTAACATGTATTGTTATGGGAAAACGCGTTTCACATAACGAACTTTTCGCATAACAAACTTGCTCCTGGAACGAATTAAGTTTGTTGTGTGAGGCACCACTGTATTTATAAAAGCAAGGTGCAACCCTATTAATGGGAATGGGCCCACTGCAAGGAGCCAAGAGAAATTAGCTAGTGGCTTGGATCAGAGCCTGCTTGCTAGTCCAGATGTGTTCAGATTGAATACATTTAGTGAGAACATGCCTCGCCGTTTTCCTGTAAGTTCCAGACAAAGTCCAGCCCATTCTAGTTTTAAGTTCCTCAAGGGAACAATATGTTTTGATCTCGTCTGTGCATAGCATCCAACATAGGGTCAAATGTTAGTGGAACTTACATTGTTTCTTGGTTCATAGAAATGCTTCTTTGAATTTAACATTCAACATGTTTGCCGGCTCCATACTAGTTTTGGTTTATGACCTGATCAGTTCCTGCTCTCTGCATAGGAGAGTGGGGATCATGCTCAGTCCCAGGGAAGCCCATATGTGAGCATCTTGGTCCATCCTGATGGCCTCAAAGCCCAGACTGAGGGACGTGATGGTCTTTGCATTTTTTTCCTTTTTTTATTGTTTAAAATATTACCTATATTAGTATATATATATCTCCTTTTTCCCCATTTGACCTGGTCTTTGCATTTTTTTTGTCTCTTTAAATTGTCCTAGCACTTAGCCGAAACCGGTTTAGCTCAGTACATAGAGCGTGGGTCTGAGGACTGAAGGGGTTCCAGGTTCGATTCCGATCAAGGGCATGTACACTGGTTGCGGGCACATCCCCAGTAGGAGGTGTGCAGAAGGTAGCTGGTCGATGTTTCTCTTTCATCAATGTTTCTAGCTCTCTATCTCTCTCCCTTCCTCTCTGTAAAAAATCAATAAAATATTAAAAAAATAAATTGTCCTAGCACTTAATTCTTAGGTACAGCAGTACAAAAGAAGGATCATTTTCTTATCCTTTGAGACAGCATAGAGGGACCTGGAGAGTATTATGCTAAGTGAAATAAGCCAATCAGAGAAAGGCAAGTATCACATGATCTCACTCATGTGTGAAATCTAATGAACAAAATAAAGTGATGAACAAAATAGATCCAGAGACATAGAAGCATGGAACAGGCTGTCAAATCTCAGAGGGAAGCTGGGGGCTGGAAGAGATCATTCAAAGAACTTACATACATATATGTACAACCCATGGACACAGACAATAGGGTGGTGAAGGCCTGGGGCGGGGGTTGGGGTTGGGCTAGAAAGATCAATGGGGAAAAAGAGAGGGACATACGTAATACTTTCAACAATAAAGATTTTTTAAAAATCTTAGGTAGAAATGTTAATGCAGAGGGAAAACGACTCACTGTCTCCTTCTTTTCAGCTCAGACATCACTTCTTTGTAGCCAACATGGCTAGATGGCTCTTGAATCATTTGAAGAGACCTGTCAGTTATTCCCGGGACCTTCTCTAAATCCCTGTCCAAAGCAACAGTTTCCTGCCTGTTGTTCTGACTTCCCGGAGGAATCGGAATTCCTACTATGCCTCACAAAATACCCCATTACACAAGAGGCGTAGGGAAGCCTCTCCTAGCCCAGCCCTCCTGGCCTTGGCAACAAATTACATCCTGCTCCAGCTAATTCGTCCAGCATCATTATGTGCAGGAAAAGCCTAGTCCACGGAAAGAAAGACCTTGTGAATTAAAAAAGAGCTGGATAAAGCAGATGCCTAAGCACGTAATCTCACAAATACACCAGCAGTTATTTACTGAGCATCTTGTAGGTGCCAGACCCTGTGTCCGGCTTTGAGATTGCAGCCCGAGAAGTCAGAAGAGGTCCCTGCTGTTGTAAAGATTCTATTAGGCAAGCCTGATGCACAAAGATCACAGACGGCTACTATCTAAGACGTGTCAGATCCAAGTCACTATTTAATTTTGTTTGGCTCCTTGCAGTGGGCCCATTCCCACTGGTAAGGCTACACTCTGCTTTTGTAAATAGGAAACACATTTGAGCTAAAGTCTATAAAGAAGTGAAAGTAGAGAGTGCTGTGAATGGGTATGAATGGCCAGATGTGGGGAATTGTTGTCTATCAACCAGAAGGGTCCTCACCAGAGTAGGAAGACCTTAGCAGACAGGAATGGGAATTGAGGGTAGGGCAGCCTGGCCTTGCTGCTGTATGGATTTGTCAAGCAGAGCAAAAAGGACAGTCCAGGGGCAAGGAGAAAGGAGCAGCAGACAATGGTGGTCTACGCATGGGGGTGGTGGTGGTGTCAATGTGGGTCAGGGGAGTGGTTGGGCATCGCTGTTGTCCTCCTCAGGTCATATGGACAATGTCACAGCCAGAACCAAGGTGGGATGGCGTGGGAAGAAAGTAGGAGGGAAAACATGACCTATTGAAGGTGGGCTGCATAAGGTGACCTTACTCTGCCAACCCTGATGCTAGCCTCTGGCCATCTCCAGGACAGTCTCAGATTGCCCTATCAAAGCAGATGCAAGGCATGGTCTATGGAAAAGCAGAATCAAGAAACTCCGCAGATCTCCTGTGCCCCCTGCAGGGCCGTGACTTTGGCCCCTCTGGACTGGGCCTTCCTTTCCCACAGGCTGCAGATCCAGGATTCCTCCATCCACCTCTCCTCCACCAAGCAAAGCAATGGAGTCTTTGATGTACCCAGTTCTGGAGCTCTGTTCTTTCCTCCTTGCCAGCTTTGTCTTGGAAACACAAAGACAGTAAACAAGGGGTGGGTGAATGGCGTACTGAGGTTTTTCTGGGAATGAGAATTAAGATAGGACTCAGGGTCTTTGGCCAGTTCCCAAATGCAATGAGTTTATCCCTGCCAGGGACAGCAAGTGTACAAAGCTTTTGGCAGTGACCTCTATTGATTTATGGGGGGGTTCTGGTTTGTTTCCCCTGCTCTGCAGACAACCGTCTTAAAGGGAAATGTATATCCAGAATCTGCAAAGAGCAGGAGAGCCACTGGTAAAACCAGCCAGCCCCTCCGAGAGCATTCCCGAGGGGCTAGAGAAAAAGAAGCTTGCACAAAATTTTCCCTCTTCTTTTCCTGGCTTTATCTTTCTCCCCCTCTCCTTCCCTTCCTCTCTGTCCTTTTTTCTCTTCCCTCCGTCCCTCCTTTCCTACCTTCCTCCCTCTTTTTTCCCCCTCTCTCTTCCTAAAAAGAGATGATTGAGTTGACTATGAAAGCAGCACTACCAGGGCCCACAACTGCCTTCCTGGCACAGGGAAGGCACCCACTCCAGCGGGAGGATGGCTCTCCATAGGCTGAGAAACAGATGTTCTAGAGCTCCAAGTCATCTTACACACTTCCCACAGGGCCTCTCTTCTCCACCCTCATTTCCCTCCATGGGTCTGGCCCTGGGATAGGGAAGGGGAGTGGGGGGAGGTCGGCCTGCCTGGGAGGCTAAGGTGGAAGCAACAACTGGAATCAGTAGGGTCCATGGCACATGTGGGAGCCAGAGGGAGTGAGCAGGGAGAGCTGTCTCTAAACCACACCCGCCACAAGTCGATGTCTTGCTGGGACAATCCTCATTCAGAAATCTCCTTTATTTTCAGACAAAACACAGGGACCCTCACAAGCATTGGGAAGGTGATCAACCAGACAATTGCCTGAGGTCTTGGGCCCCAAGCATGCTGCAGCAGTGAACCCAGAGCACCCTTAGTGTCCTCTTTGCTGTGGGTCCCTAAGAGAGCTGAGATCTCACTCCCCAGCTTTGGGACGGCCTCCAGGGGTGGGAAACCACTCAGCTGGGGCATGGCATGGCTGCTGAGAGCCCTTCTTGTGAGTTTCAAGTGTCCTGTTTTCCTTTTCCCAGGGGTATGTGCCTGTCTCTGCCCTCCATCCCCAGCTTCCTGGAATGACAGGAAGACTCTGGGAAGTGTTTAGTCCCTTGGCGTCCATTGGAGGAAGATGAGGCTGAGGGGCAGAAGGTGATGCTGCTCTGTGGGGTGGTGCAAAGGGAAATGGGCTGGCAGCTCAAGGCCTGACTCTGCCTTTTCCTAGCCCTGTCAATCACCCAATCCAATGAAGAAATATAAGTGAAAGCACCACAAAAATTATATATATGGAAGGTAATAAAAATCACTGGACTTCATGGCATGACTATCCTTGCCAGAGGTGGATGGGGATGAGATGAAAAGCTGAAGATTCTGGGGGTGGGGGTGGGGATGGGGGTGGGGGGCGGGAGGGGGAAGATGAGCAGAGTCCAGCTCTATTATTTTAGTTGTTGTTGTTGTTTGCGCTGAATCAGTGCTTATGTTTAAACCAACCCATTTTACAGATGGGGATATGAATACTCTAGAAGGTTAAGTGACCAGCTCAAGTACAGACCTAGACTTTGAACCCAGAACTATATGACCCCAAAGCTCACATTCTTCTCTTGCGACATGCTGCTTTTCATTGTCCTTGAATTGGGAGCTTGAGGGGAGTTAGTGTTGTATGGCTGAGACAAAGCCCTCAATGTGGGGCCAGAAGAAATGGTAAGGACCACCTTTTGAGTCCTAATCAGAACCATCCTAGTAGGAGATGCAGCCACTGCTCCCCATTCCCTTTCGGGAACCATTCGCTCCCACCATTGTCAGTGATGGTGAGAGGCAGGTCATCCAGGGTGACACAGCTCTGGTGTCTCACCTCACAGGTTGTGTATATCTTGTCCTTCCTACCAAAGGAAGGTTCCCAACCTGGCAAAGCTCTGAGGGCTGACTGGGGCATTTCGGGAGTCATAAGCAGCAAGTCTGTATCAAAGAAAGTTACCCAGGAGATCTCCTTTCAAGGGCTCTTGAATCTCTTAAACGAAAGGTCTTCAAACCTTAGGCATGGTTAGCCAAAGCCTCAGGAAAATTAACATCTTTTTCAACATAGGTCCTACAGGAGGACAGAGGGTGGGGCTGCGCAGTGGTAGAGAGGACGTGTCTGCTTAATAAACACAGAAGAGGCATCACGGCAATACGGACACAATAGCTTCTTGTCCTCATGGATGCAGCTTTGAATGACCATCCTAGGATCATGTGGATCTTAAATAAGAAGCCCCCGTTTGAATTTCTTTGTCCGTCTAAACAGGGCCTCAGAGGACCTTTTTCACAGAATGCAACATTCAAGTCCTAAGAGAGTGTAAGGGTAAATTATCATTTGCCACTACCCCGCAAAGCATCTGTATAAACATGTTTAATTTAACTGGCCAAAGGGCACAGCACATGGATGCTGTTCAATCCCCATGCTTAGATAAGAGTAGCTTCAAAGATAGCTTTGCATATTGCCTTTTACCCACCCAACTATCAGGGGCATTCACCCAGGTGTTTTCCTTTTCCTCATCAAGGTCATGGCGTTTGGTGCCAGAAATATAGGCTCTGAAGCCTCAACAAAAAAAAAACACTTTGCAATTTAGTTTTCTGATGCCTTCTCTCTAGGAACTACTAGTCTGTGTGGTAATAAACAGAGCCCGACCACAAACAACTGATTTGTTCTTTTCAAAATGCATCCCACCCTCTGTGGTTCATCTCCCTGAAATAAAACCACCCACAGGATGAAATGAGTAACTCCTGGAGCAAGCAGGGCCGTGGCATTCTTTGTTAAACTATGTCTGGCATGGGAAGTCTACCAGGAAATGCCCTCCAATCGAGGATTAATATCAGGAAACTTGGTGCAGTCTTGTGATACTGGCACACAATGCCACCGCCCCCACCACCAGGGCAAGGACGAACAGCTTTCTCTAGGCCAGAGGACTTGCTTGTCTGAGGCACTGATGGTGAACATAAACATGCGGTCCTTTGGGCTCTGGTGTTTAAAGAGCCAAATGTTAGAAGCCTTGCATTCCTTAATCAACTTGCTTTTAAGTATTTAAGATTAGATAATAATAAAAACTTTTGACTAAAGGTTTCTTGTCTGTCCAAGATGGGTGTAGACTTCAGGGTGTATTGTTCAGCTCTTGCATTATCCTGACCTCATTTTGGCCTTGAGATTGCTTTTTGATCTTTCCATGCACAGATGATGGCCAAGTAGAGTTTTGGTAACTTAGATTGAGGTCTGCTTAAGGGAAGGGACTCTCCTATATATTCCAAGAGCCTAGAACAGTATATTCCAAGAGCCTAGAACATCTGTACCTTATATGGGTATTCCAAATGTTGCTGATTTGGCATATTGTTGAGATTTAATTAAACTAGTATTGATCACGTACTGTATATGTTCCCTAAGGTTATTTGGCAAGCTTTTTCAAGTGGAAAGCCAAGCCCTAGCAGGCTTGGCTCAGTAGACTGAAAGGTCCTGGGTTTGATTCTGGTCAAGGGCACATACCCGGGTTGTGGGCTTGATCCCCAGTATGGGGCAAGCAGGAAGCAGCTGATCAATGATTCTCTTTCATCGTTGATGTTTCTATCTCTCTCTCCTTTACCCTTCCTCTCTGAAATCAATAATAATATATTTTTTAAAAGTTAAAGCAACAATATTAAAAAAAAATGTAAAAGCCAAGGGACAAATTGCCCTCCCTCCCCTTTAAAATGATAGGTACAGCTGAGAGTGCTGTAATTCTGGGTTGAGTTGTCAAGAAAAATTTTTTTAAACCTAACCATGTACAGAGCATTACTTTAGTGTTATAGGGACTTATAAAAGGAAAAGAAGACAAGACCAAATGCCTACTCCAATCAAAGAACTTTTATATCCAGTGGTGCTGGAGGTTAGACACTGCAGATTCAGGGCGAGATGGGCATCTCAGCAGATACTGTAGGTCAGGAAAATAGTGGGGCTTGGACAGCTAGGAAGCCTATGAGAGAGCTTGCAGGGAACAAAGCCAATGGGTTGGTCCATCCCATTCAACTGTCAATCCACTTGATGAACAGATTTCCAATCCAATCCAATCCAATCCAACCCAATCCAGTTTCAATGAAGTCTTTTCTAGGGCCTGCTATGTTTTGTTTGTAAAGAATGATGTACTTTTAGACAAGCTCTGCCTAATGGCAAAGAGCCACTGGGGCCTTCTAATACCTTTGCAATTTCCCTCAGTATAGAACTTTATAGCCTCAGTATAGAACTTTACAGGTCAAGGTCTCCCAACTTCAATGGGAGAGTGGATGTTCATGAAACGGATGGATGGGGAGAGAGACGAATTGAACAGACCCATTCCTTAGAACATCATTGGATGCTCTGAGACTTTAAAAATTGAAGGGAGGCAGCCCCTGCACCAGCCAGTGGACTCTCATCTCTCTCCTGCAGGCTGTGGAGGCTCTGGGAAGAGGTGAATGCCCTAAGAGAAAGCCTTAGGTTCTTGGTGCTTTCTGTGGTTTCAGCCTGTTCTCCAAAACCCGCCAGCAAAGCTGTAGACCACATGCCCCGAGATTTTGATGTCATTTGGCTCTAGCTCACTCTGCCCACCACCATCTGCTTCCCCCTCTTGTAGCTCCAAGCCTTTGAAGCTTTCTTACTGTCTTCATGGTGAAAAATTTCTATTTCTTAGAATGACCCTCCAGGCCCCACAAATATGGCATATATATATATATATATATATATATATATATATATATATATATTTTTTTTTTTTTTTTTTCCCCCCCAGCATATCCCTCCAATATCTCCTTTTAAGAGCGGGCATTTTCTTGGGAGAACTCTTTTTTGGTCCAACTTGGAATTATGAGACCCCAGGGAATGCAAGAGACATTAAGTTTTGTGAGCACACATGTATGCATATGTAGCACTTTTTACTGATGTAATTTTCAGGGCAACTGGCTCATCTTATTTCTCAAAAATCTTTAGAGGGTTGAAGAGAAGACACCACCCTCACTTGACAAATGAGGACACTAAGGCACAGAGTGAAGATCGCCTGAGACCACATAGCAAGTGGGTGGCAATGCAGGTCGTCTGCGGCTCCACAGTTGGAAAGAGAGATTTCAATCCCTGACATAAAGAACTGAGTCCTTTAAAGAAAAAAACAACAACACCATGGCCCATTTTTCCTTTCCCCTCTCCTCTCACAATGCTAAATCTGTGAAATTGGAACAACACAGCAAACAGCTGAGGGCTCTGGTCACAGCCCACAGACCTTTATGGAAGATTTGGTCTTGGCCCAAATTTTCAGAAAAGCCAAATGGATCAGCAAAACACAAGTGCAAATGCTGGGCTCCTGCTGACAGGGTAGCTTGTGAAATATTTCCACAGGAAGCAAACACAGGCAATTAACTTTGCTATAACAATGCATGTGGTCAAATGAAAACCAAATCCTCAGAGAGAGCCTGCACCCTGCCCCAGTCCCCATTTCAAATGGATCCATAAATCTGGCTGGGCCTTCATCTGACTACTGACCCCCTAATAAAAGGGCACATGCTGACACTTCCATCGGCATTCTAACTGGGGCAGGGTGAGGGGAGGGCTCTGAGAACCATTGTGACCAGCTGAGGAAGCCATCCAGAGCTCCTGATCCCGGGTGGGGTAGGGCCTTAGATGTCACCATTCCCACTCTTAAGGTGGGCAAACCGAGAAGAGCAGGCTGGAAGAACACAGATGTATAATCCTAGACAGAGCATGTGGCAGGAGTCAAATCAAAGCCTGCTCCTTGGCTGTGGGGATCAGAGTTTCTCCGCCTCTCAGCATAATAGCCAAGTCCTCAGCACTAACCATCCAGGGGCAGTGTGATCTGAACAGCAGACCCTTGGCCAGCAAGTTGGGAGATCTGAGTGCAAGTCCTGGCTGGTCAGGGGTTGCTAAGGATCTCAACCACCTTTCCTCACCTGGGAACTTCAGCATCACAGCTGGGGAGTTGGTGCAGGCAGCAGAGTGGGCCAGGAAGAGTAAGGCAGAGGGAGTGTCATGGTATTGGCTGACTCCTTGGTTCACTCCATGACTCAGCCCCAATGCGAAAATCTTTACAGCCGGGGAGGTGGGGGGTGGTGGTGGTGGAGAGGGGGTATGGGGGTGGTTGCTGTTACCACACCAAGATGAATTCTCCTCTAATCTACTCTCAAATAAACTGAAGATTAATCACTCCCAGCCCTCTATCTCTAAGTCTCTAGATTTCTTGAAGCATTTCAATGATTTTCATGCATAGGAATCTGAAACTATGGCTTCCTCAAATCCAGCCCACTGGCTATTTCTTTCCTTTTTTCTTTCTTTTCTTTTCTTTTCTTTTCTTTTCTTTTCTTTTCTTTTCCTTTCCTTTCCTTTCCTTTCCTTTCCTTTCCTTTCCTTTCCTTTCCTTTCCTTTCCTTTCCTTTCCTTTCCTTTCCTTTCCTTTCTTTTCTTTTTTATTTTCTTCCCTCCTCTCTCCCTCCCTCCCTCCTTCCCTCCCTTCCTTCCTTCCTTTCTAGCTATTTTTTAAGTCCCAAAAACTAATAATTATTTTACATATTTAAATGGCTGAAAAAAATCAAAAGAAGAATAATACTTCATAAAAAATTACATGACATTGAACTCTGTCCATAAAATTGTTTTGGAACATAGCCATATAACCACTCATTTATATTATTTACATTATGTTGTTAGAGCGTAGTTGTTTTTATATGGCAGAACTGAGTAGGAGTGATATAGACCATATCACTTACAAAGGCTGAACTTTATACTACTTGGTCCTTTACAGAAAGAGTTTAGATTTTAACCCACCCCTGGTTTAGTGTAAAAGGCAGGCTACAGAATCACCCTATTTGCATAATCACCCTATACATTTTAATTGAGGAAGAAAATACCCTAAAATAGAAGTTATCTCTGGGTGCTAAGGTTATGTGCAATTTGAAATTTTTCACCAAACATGTTAAATAAAAAAATATTAACAATAGGAGAATAAAATAGTAAATATTTGTCCCAGCCTACAGTGGGTCAGAACACTTTTAACTGCTGACATGCTTAAGTTCACCTAATCCCCTTCCTATCCCTATGCATAAGTCTCTCTGTCCTATAGATGAGGAAAGGAAGACTCAGAGTTTAAGTAACTTGCTCAAGGTTACAGCATGAGTTAGAAGCAATTTGTACATTTATGGTGGAAACACACAAACAAAAGGGAGCAGGTTGAAAACATAAATTGGTTTAGGAAGAGTGTTTTGTTTGAATTCATAGGAGACCAATCATAACAGATACTGAAGAACTTAGAGATGCTTATGGTACCCTCACGTCTGGGATACCTCAAGATTGAGATATAACGTATTTGGAAGTACCCAAAAAATGGCAGAGCACTCTACCAACAAAGGCTGTGTATTCAGAAACCTGTCAAGGCACAATCTGCCAACTTCCCAAGACTTCCCATCAAATCCCTCTGGAATAGGAAACCACATAAATGTAAGAACCGAGGACTGATACTATGGTGCTTCCACATGATGGAAGCTGTGCAGCAGTGAAAGAACCAGGCGAGAATCATACTGTTGCTGTTTGTGTTGGCTTTACGATCTCGAGACTGCTCTGTGGTAAAACAGGATAAAGCTAATGAGCAATTGCATAAAGTATGAATGCTATCATCCATGGCACCCTTGAGAGCCAGGATTCTCAGTGTAGAGAAAGGAGGCACAGATGTAAGAAAGAAGAGGTTAACTAAAACCCCCTGTCATTTTCGTTTTGAATAGAAAGCATTAGTATGAACACAGGATGTATTTTTATCACAAACAACCACCGTGTATTTCCTTGCTCTGTCCACGGAAGAGGCCCAGAAGTGATGGTCAACTCAGGAACAATGAGCATCCCCAAGGGCTCAGGTTATGGTCCCTAAAGACCATTTCCCTCTAAGAGAAACCGAGATCCTTAGAGGAATGGCTGGCTCCAGGTTTGGGGCAGCCCCGGAGTATCTTTGCTTCCTTGTTATTTGGATGATATCAGACTACTGGGGTCATGAGAAGGAGCCAACTGGCCAGAGATGGCACGATTCAACCATCAATAACAATAAACAAAATGGATTAAAATACATCAACTGTGGTTAAATCTACAAGTTTATAAAGATAACTAAAAGCCAGACTAAGAAACCCTAATTTTTTATAACCTCTCACTAATGAGTGGGGATAAGCAATAAACACCAGAGGCTGCTAATACCACAAAAAGAGAGACACCTGGACATCATGCTCTTCTCACAAAAGAGCACAGTATAACCTAAGGGGGAGTGTTGTCCACAAAAATCAAATGTAAATATGATTAAATATCCAAATCAATCGACCAATTTATAGGAAATACAGATGGTAGAAGAACTTGCTAAATAGCCCCACAAAGCTGCAATCAAAAAGCCCAGACTGTGCGAATCTCTACAGGACAAAGAATCCAATTTTATTATCAAATACATTTCAAGGCATCAGGGAGAGGAGGGGGATGCAGAAGAAACCTATAGACGGAGGCACGTAGAAGACAGGCCACACAGTCTACTGGGATGTGTGGTCCATGTTTGGATTCTGATTTTACATGCAGGTTAAGAAAAGGCACTTATGGAACTATTAGAAATGCGAACACTTGCTTGACACTTGATGATACTAAGAGATTATTGCTAATTTGTTGAGATGTGATAATGGTATTGTGGTAATTAAACGATAGGGTCAGTTTCTCTTAGGGATACATGCCTAAGTATTTACAATAAAATTATATAATATCTTGGTTTATATATGTGAATACATATATATTTAAATTTGCTTTAAAATCACCCAGTGGTGGGTGAAAAAAGCAGGGGGGAACACAGAATGAGGTCAGTCTTGTATTGATGCTGTGGCTAGAAGGGGGTCCATAAAGATTTGTTGCTCTGCTCTTTTCACGTTCCAACATTTACAAGTTTCACCATAAAACATTCAAATAAATCCTTCCTAGTGTCATGCTCAGAGAGATAATACCAAGGCTTAGTGCATCATAGTTCTCACCAGTATTCCTTCCCTAATATTTCAGGAATAATGAAGGGTTGAGCTTTGTGCTTTAGCTTTTAGGGAGGGGTCTCCATCCTTCTCCTCATCAGGATAGGTCAGTATGTGCTTAGGAGCCTACATACGTACATATAAATAAATCCATCCCCCCAAAAATATTTCTCATGACAAATATTTTGCTTTGAGGCTGCAAAGGATATGGGGGACTGGGGACTTCATGCAAAGACAATGAACTCCACAGAACAAAATCTCCCTGGCACAAGCATTCACTGGAGTTCATGACCAGGGAGAAAGAAAAAAAAGTGTTGAGGTTGGTGGGTGTTTCCATCCTGAAGTTCTAAGCAAACGACAAGGCAAGTCTGGATCAACGGGGCCACTGGTTGTGTTTTCATGGCATTATTCGCATCGGTGTCTCTGAGTTTCCTAAATTTGATAATACAGTAACCCCATGGAGGGGACACATTCCAAGGCCCCTAGTGGATGTCTGAATCCATGGATAGTAAGAAACCCCAGTCAACTTCTTCAGCCCTGTTGGAAATAGGGCTGCAGCTTCTTCACCCTTAGACGCAGCCTCCCTGGTAAGTTTTGTATTTTTTTGTCCAAACCTATTCCTGACTTTGTGTGCCCACTCTTCACTTGCAGTAAATGGCTCCCTGTGACTTGTTTGAGGGGGTCCCTTGCTGAAGTATTCATACCACTCACGCTTTCTGGTGCAACACGTTGCCATCAACATGATTTCTGTTCATGTCTTCCACCCACAGACCCGATGCCTGTTCCATCTCAACTAAGCACTGACCACACATTGCGCAACTTGAGGTGCAACAGCAAAAAGAGTTTTTTTTTTCCTTCACCATTTCACAGATAGAAGTTGCATTCTTACCTTAGATCTTAGCAACTTCAGCATACGATGGTTTTTCCTTTCCTTTCTTTTCTTTATTAAGTGGAGAACTTTTTACTTAAAGGAAGCACTTAGCGATTTCTCTGTGGCAAGTCTGAATTGTCAACATCACTACTGCTACACTTGGGGGCCATTTAATAAGTAAAATAAGGGTGACTTGAACACAAGCTCTGTGATACCATGCAAGTTGACCTGATAACTGAGGACAGTTATACAGTGACTAATGAATGGGGAATCTGTAATGTGTGCACGTGCTGAGCAAAGGGATGAATCCTGGATGGGACGGAGTAGGAGGGCACGAGATTTCATCTTGTTTCTCAGAAGGGCACACAATTGAAACCGTATGAGTTGTTTATTTCTGGAATTTTCTGTTCAATATTTTAGGACCATGGTTGACTGAAGGTAACTGAAACTGTGGAAGGGAAGCTCCGGATCTGGGGATGCTACTGTCTGTGGTTACTATTTGGGGAGCACCTCTCTATTCCAGGCCCTGTGCAATGTGATAAGTCACCACAGAGAACGACAAAAAGGCCCTGCCCTCCAGGCGATGACAGGCTAGTAGGGGAAAATGACAAATAATTTCACCAAAGGGTGAGGTGCCGGTAGGATGCAAGGAAGCCCAGGGGGCTCCTCCTACCCTGTACCCCTGCACATTAGCGCACAGATGGCGGCGAGGCTGGGAAAGAAACAGAAGCCACAGATGTCATCCCAAACTGCCAGGGAGGCTGGGCGGCGCCACGTCTAACAATAAGCATCAAGTCAGTTCCTTATTTTCTGGCCCCTACTTCTATTTCCTCCTTCCTCCCTATACCCAGTGACAGGGCTAAGGTTTTATCTCCTCAACTCTCTTCACTTCGCTTACCTGCGGATCCCACAGAGAATCCAAGCCATCTGTCCTCTCACGGACATCAGTGTTGACCCCCACCCCCGCCCTTTACCTGCGGTTTTGCTTTCTGCAGTTGTGTTACCTGTGGTCACCTGTGGGCTGAACATATTAAATGGGAAATTCCAGAAACAAACAGTTCCTAAGTGTTGCATTGTCACTGTCCTGAGCAGCGTGATGGAGTTTTACTTTGTCCGACTCCATTCCACGGGGACGTCAATGACCACGCTGCCCGGCATCCCCACGCTGTGGTCATTCCTCGCCTGTAGGCACTCAGTAACCGTCTCCAGTATTCAATAGATGGTTCTGGTATCGGAGAGATTGTGTTCAGGCCACCCTCCTTTCACTTAATTATGGCCTGAAAGCGAAAGAGTGGGGATGCCGGCAACTCGGATGTGCCAAAGAGAAGCCGCAAAGTGCTTCCTTTCAGTGAAAAGGTGAAAATTCTCACCTTAAAGGGAAAGAAAAAAGGTTTCTATCCAGAGGCTGCTAAGATCTATGATGCAATGGTGAAAGGAGAAAGAAATTCATGCTTGTTTGGCTGTTGCACCTCAAATTATGAAATGCACCACCACAGTGTGTGATAGGAGCAAGTTAGCTGGGAAAGGCGTTGTTTTTGTGAATGGAAGACATGAACAGAAAGCATGTTTTAGTTGGCGACAGGTGTTGAGCCAAGGTAAAGATCTGAGCAAGGAATTCTCTCAAAACGAGTGACACCAAGCCATTTATTGCAATGGCATAGTGTCACACATTCAGTAATAGGTAAGATTAAGAACTATAAACATTACTGGAGAGAGAGAGAGAGAACATGTGAGTACACATTCACATACCTTTTAGTATAGTATATTATTAGAATTGTCCTATTATTAATTACTAGAGGCCTGCTGCACGAATTTGTGAACGAGTGGGGCCCACCTGGTCCACCCTGATGGGGGCCGATCAGGTCAGCTGGTGGTGGTGGGGGGCGGGGGTTGACCACTGGCCCCACCCCTGATCAGGGCCGGATGGGGGCTGGGCTGGTGGGGGGGGGGGGGGGCAATTGTGGGAGGTCAGCTGCCTGGCCCTGCTCCTTATTGGTGTGTCTGGGCAGCCAATTGGGAATGGCCAGGGAGAGGGTCCACAGGTAGTTGTGTGGGGCTGATTGGAGCCCCAATTGAGCCAGTTGGCCTCCTCAGTGTGCTTCATAGTGACCGGTCATTCCAGTTCCAGTTGTTGCAGTTGCTTGGCTTTTATACATATACGAGAGGCACACTGCACAAATTCATGCATGGGTGGGATCCCTCTGGTGGCCTGCAGGGACTGGGCCAAAACCCACAGTCCAATGCCACCTGTAGCTCCTATCTGTAGCCCCCACTCATCCCAGCTCCACTGTGCCTGTTGTGGGCTTGCGCCCAATCAGTCCTGATGGAGAGAGACCTGTGCTGCCATGGCAGTGCTGGCCAGCCATGAGCTCTGCATCTGGCACCCTCCCAAGGGGAGTGGCCTATGGGATTGGGCTGAAACCAGCTCTCTGATCTCTCCCGAGGGGTCCTGGATTGCGAGAGGGCACAGGTCAGGCTGAAGGACCCCACCAGTGCAGGATCGGGCTGGGGAGGGGCTGTGGGAGAGCTTCATGGTGTGTCCAGCCTATCTCACTCAGTTCTAATAGGCCAGACCCCAGCAAGCTAACCTATGGGTCAGAGCATCTGCACCCTGGTGGTCAGTGCATGTCATAGGGAGCGATCGTCCAGTTGACTATCTGCCCCTTGGTGGTAAGTGCATGTAACAGAGAGCGGCTGCACAGCTTTAGCATATCATTAGTATATTATGCTTTGATTGGTTGTTCAGTTGTTCTGCTGTTCGGTCTATTTGCATATTACCTTTTATTATATAGGATAGATTGTTAATCTCTTACTATGTCTAACTTATAAATTAAACTTTATCATAGTATTTATATATAGGACAAAGCATAGGATTTGTTACCATATGCGGTTTCAGGCATTCACTGGGGATTTTGGAATATATCCCCTGAGAATAAGGGGGGACTACTATAGTTGGAGATCACTAAGGGCGCAGTGTAGGAGGTGGTTAGGAGTGTGAGCTTTATGATTGGATGTGGGCATGACCCATGGCCCTATCAGCTTACTCTACCCACTTTGATGATTTGTGTTATGGATTCTACCACTGACTTATGATACTACAGGACTTAAATTTTGTAAAACACCAAGAATCCCTGAAAAATATAATACATATACAGTAGGTCCTCAGATTACATCGGAGATCTGTTCCTACAGCGTGATATAAAGCAATTTTCGCCGTAAGTCGGAAACCACCTACATAAGCATCTACGTCACTCACATGGAGCACACACACAGCAGTAATGGGGTGAAACAGTAAAAAAAAAAAATTAAAGATAACATGCCTTCTGATTGTCAGGAGAGAGGAGAGTGGGGGTGGCTCTCTAACCACCAGGACATTTGTGGTAAATAATAAAAAACATTAAGCTCATGTGTACATACATCGAAATGACAGAACTTTTTTTTTTTTTTTTTTTTTTTTTTTTTTTTTTTATAAATAAGTGGGTGATGGCGATGTAACCACGAAACGATGTATTAATACATCGAGTCCAGCGTAACCCGAAGATTGCCTGTAACAGTAAGTTTCTATTTCTAGGTAATAATGTAATACACGTATGAAAACTATCCTCCTGGAATTCCACTGTGCACCTACCTGGGATGGTTTCCACGGATGGCCTCATAAATAATAAAACCTGGAATTCAAACTAAACACATGCCTGGAACTCGTGTTAAAGGGTGGGGTGGTAGAGAGGACAAATGAACACCTTTGGATATAACGACTTAAATAGATAAGCAAACCTGGGCATCTTCATATGTGTATCTCCCTCCATCTTTGACGTTTTGACTGGTAATCTCATAGCTGTGAGAATCCAGGTTGATTGCACTTGGGGCCCCGGGAGACAGAAACTCTTGCCAGATCTCTTCCACCCTCTTGGCCACATCCTGTAGGGGTTGTTTCTTGAGGTCTTGGACAGCCAGCCAGAACCTGAAGCAGAAGTAGAGAGACAGTCAGTTCCAGGGGGCTTAGCATCTGGGCTCTGCTGGGCGTGGCCTGAGCGATGACATCTATGAGACTCATTCTGCTGCACCTTCCACTCTTCCTCGTGGCCACTGCCCAGGTAACAAAGGCCGTAGGGACTGCTCTGAACATACAGACAGTGCTATGCTATTGTGGATAAGCGGAAAGAAGTACACGTGAGAAGGTCGTTGTGCTCTGGTTACCAAGGAGAGATTTCTCTCCTTCCACATCACGGTTTCCCAACCACAGTGCTGTTGCCTTTGAGAGCAGGATAATTCCTTATTGTGAGGCTTGCCCTGTGCACTGTAGGATGGTTAGCAGCAACCTTGACCTCTACTCACCAGGTGCCAGTGGCATCCCCTCCCCGAGATGTAACAACTAAAAATGTTTCCAGACATTACCACATGTCCCCTGGGAGGTGAAGTCACCTCTGGCTGGGAACCACAGTTTCTACATAGATGCCAGGACACAGACAAAAGTGAGTTCCTTTGTCACATCTGGTTGGGGTCCATTAGTAGACTCATCAAAATGAAGGAAAGATCACAGAAACGGAATCTTGGAATTCTAAAGAATATCGGAGCTGGTAGGATACAGCTCTTCCTGTTACAGAGGAGTTGATTCCCAGCATGGTGTGAGCTTATAGTAGACACTCAGTAAAGGGCTGCGGATGGAGGGCAAGCTCATCTGGAACAAAGCGGAAGGGGCGTACATGGGGAATTTCTGCCAGAAGATTCTCCATGGTCACTTCCATATCACCTCTCACAAGCCCCTCAATGGCAGCGACCACTGGGGGTGCTGGGTGTGAGCTCTTTGTTGCCGAGAGCAGCAGCAACCAGAGCCAAAGCTTGAGCAATAGCTCCTAAGATGGTTTCCCCAGGGCTCAGGTGTGGGTGGCACACTAGGTGTCCTGTGAATAAGACAAGGCCGGGCTCCACATCGACGTAACCTGAGGACAGGACCCCGGCCACTTGACTCCCACAGCCACAGGCATCACACACAGTTGAGCCGACGGAAGGGCTGGGACAAGAGAACTGAAACACAACATGGTGGAAAACGCATTCAATCTGTCATCGGATTTCACCCAAAGTAAGATGTACTTCTTTTTTCAAAGGTTAAACGTGTTTTTCTGTTGCTGTTCACAGATGGTCTTTGCAGCCAAGTGTGCGGCCCAAAGGCACCACTTAGTGGCCAACTGCGGTAATGCAGCTCCATTTCCACAAGGAGAGAAGACAGGTGTGCGCGTTAGTTCTGTTATTATCGATACATAGAAATCTTCTCCCATTTACTGTTTGGGATTCTAATAATCTCCGTGAGGAAACCCTCCTGGTTCCCTTAGTGACTCTGAAGAGCACGAGTGAAAGGCAGGGAAGGGGACTTATGGCTTCGCTCAATCGAAAGATGAGGAAGCACAATTCTGTCCCCATCCTGGCTATGCTGCTATCTTAGAATGCATCTTTCCAGGTGTCTCTTCCCTCACTTGTAAAATGGGTACGAAATGGATGAATAAATCTGTGACACGTGTTTGAAGGATTTTCCATCCAGGTGTAAGTCTGAAATGCGGTCAGGTCCTGAGGGTGGGAGCTGTGGAGGGGTCAGTGTGGTGGCCACAGGGTCAACACTGGCCAGTATGATCCCTCAAATGTCACCTTTCTTCTCCAGCACCTGGGCAGAGCTGCCTGGGGCTCATGTTGTCACCTGCCCACCAACACCAGCCTCTTCCTTCCTGCCGCGGGTCTTGGTGCACATGCCTTCTGACGGCCAGGCAAGAGGAGAATGGGGGTAGCTCTCTGACCAGAGACCAGAGGCAGAAGTGGGTGGGGCGGAAAGGAGCTGTAACCCTGCTCAGCTGTGCAGGTAGGCCCTAAAAACCATCTGGAGAGTGGGTCTCCTTCCCCTGGCCATCCCCCAGGTTCCTTAGGTCTCCCTGCCCCACCCCTGGGCCTGCCGTAAATGAAGGAGGTGGCCGAGTGCATAAAGGTGAAACGGTCATTGGGTGGTGACAGCACAGTCTTTCTCCACCCGGAGGGGAGTGTTGGATGAGCAGGTAAGAGAGCACAGGGACCCAGCTCTACAGCAGCAGCTGCTGTTGGCATTTCAAAGGACCGGAGGGCGGGGATGGTGAACAGGCAGCTCAGCAAGGACCAAGCAATTGCAGGAATGTGCAGGGCAGAGGGGAGAAGGGCCTCTGTCAGTGAGTCACCTTTGGGACGAGTTCCTGGGCTGGAGGCCACTTCTCGGGACCAGTGTCCTTCGGAGCCTACCAGACCTTCATCTCTCACACAGATGGATGCTACCGGGCAATTCCTGTTCCCTCCGTCAATGGCTCCCTGCTGCTGTCTCCTGCCCCCTTCTGTAGGCTGCTCTGAGGGGAGCCACCGAGCCCTCCGGGAAGGCCCTGAGGAGCCAGCACTTCAGAGCTTTGCAGGCGCCGTGTTCCCGAGGCCTAAGTTCCTTTTGCAGAATGATGCAGGCACCACATTAATGCACATCACCCAGAGTAGGGGTGTTGAACTCAATCAGAGAAGGGGCCAAAATCTAAAATCCAGCCTAAATCGCGGGCCGAATGGTTTACTGAACAGTCATAAACTGTCATTGTGATGGAAACGCAGCGGAGTGCAGTGATGACAGCGCGATGCGGGCCACATTGCAAGGCCTGGCGGGACGGATTTGGCCCGCGGGCCTTGTGTTTGACACATGTGACCCAGAGGGTCTGCAGCTGATGTAAATGGAAATTTCAGAATCAAATGCAATCAACTTTTACATTAAAAATGAGAGGATTCCCATCGTTAGGGTAAAAATAAGGATTAAAAAATAGTACAAGAAGAAACAACAAGCATGGAGGAGGAGGGGCCAGAAAGAGAGGAGGAGGGTGAGAAGGGAGAAGGAGGAGGAGGAAGAAGACATGGAGGGAGGAGAAAGAACAGGTTTAGGAGGAAAAGAGGGAGGAGAGGAAAGAGAGGGAGAAGGGGAAGTGGGAGGAAAGAGGGAGGAGGTAGAAAAAGAAGAAGAGGAAAAGAATGAGGAAAGGAGAAGAGGAGAGGAGGAGAAGAAGAGGAGGAGGAAGAAGAGGAAGAGAATCCGGGAGAGGAGGAGTCGGGGGATGACATCCCTAGGCAGCCGTTTCCTCTCCTCCGCACATGGAGACCCTGTGGGACTTCCGTCTGCCTTGGAGATGACCCGCCTTATCCCTCTGAAGTCACGGCAAGAATGCTGCCACAGCAGCATCCTGACACCCCATGTGTGTCTGCCAGCACCGGCTCTGAAGAAGCTTTGTGTCAATTTGGAATTCAGAGCAGGCTTTGGTTTGCATTTGCCATCTGCAAGCCCACGGCTGAGCTGCAGCTCTGAGCCGGCTGCCCAGCCAGTGTCCTCGGAAGAGCCAGCAGCTCCCTCCGCACCTGGGCTGCAGCTGGGAGGCTCACGGAGGCTGCGCAGCTTCTGCTCTTATCAAAAGCCTGCAGGTACCGATGCCCCTCCAGGGTGCCAGCGGGAGGCGGCTGTCGGCCATGGCATCCAATCCTGCGCTGAGCCTGTGGTGGGCAGCAGAAGGGCTGGCGGGACTGTTGTCAGGGAGGCCACCTGTCCTGCCTCGTCCCATCCTCAGGGCGCAGGCAGGCAGCCCGTGTGCCCGCATGTGACCTGTGCCCATGGCTGAGGAATGCGGGCAGGCGGCGGGCGGACACTGGGCTCTGTGGGCAGGCGGCCTGGGCTCAGGCACCACTGGGCTGAGCAGAGCCTGGACCAGCCCACAGTCTGAATGCTGATGGCAACGGCTTTTCTCCTCGTGGCTGGAACAAGAAAAACCATTCTCCCTCCTGCCAGGGGCTCTGGGCAGGCCCCATTCCTAGCTTACACAGCTTTTCACAAACTAGCATATTTGTGGGTTAGAAAAACCCAGTTCAATTGGTTTGCAGAGAAAAGCAAACTCCATGCAAACTCAGGGCTTCTGTGCCCTCTGCTGGCCAGAAACTGGGGAACCAGGGTCCAATTTGACTTCGGTGTTTGGTGGCAACTACCTGGTGCCAACATTGGGGAGGCCCTGGCACACCCCCCAGAAGCACAGTTACGTTCACCAGGCAGTGGCTGAGCTGCCACAGATTGTTCCGGCGTGGCGGGAGTCACCTCTGTCCCGATGAACCATGTGTTTGGTTAGCGGTGAATCCCACTGGGCCTGGTGAACCTTCCGAGGTCTTTCCAGGACCGGGGGGCCGGCGTCGGAGAGGGGGGCTCTCGACGCAGACCTGGCGACTCCCCCGCGCTCTGTTTAATTGCTTCTCCCCTCAGCTGACACCGCGTGGAACCGGGATAATCAATCTGCAGCTCAGAAGAGCAACCCCGCTCTCTCCGGAGGCGGCACAGCTCATAAAAAATGTACGGGGGACGCTCTCTGCTGCGGGGTCTGACTGTTAACTCCTGCCCTGCCGTGTGGCGGAAGGTGTGGCGCCGGGGAGGACAAAGGTTTGTGCAGGGAAGATGGAAAAGGGACAAAGGCTCCTGTCGTCACTCTGGGAAAGCGCAGAGAAGGGAGAAGGGCGGCCTCAGCTAACTCCCAGGAAGTCCCTCCTTCAGCACTGGGATGGGGCGCAGGGAAGAGGCCACCTGCTTTCCAAAAGCCCGGAACAAACAGCTGTGTCCAGGGCCCTCCCAGTCCAAACGGAGCCTGAGCTCTGCTCCGGGTGCCACGGGGAGTGTGCTGTCCCATGCGCTGTCAGAGCAAAATGTGCCGGCCACCCCTGCAGGCCCTGAGCTAGGCTCTCCTCCCTCCCCACTCACCCCCACAGACATCTTTCCTTAAAGGACCAGGTGACCCCTAAAGGACTGTGTGACAGAGACTGTGTGTCTCTTTGGAGTCCTCTGTTCTGCATTCTGAAGCTCTGGTGTAAGTTCGGCCCTCAGGCTCCTGTATGGGCACCCCGGATGCTGTGCGAAGATGTTGTGATCCCAGCGCCCCTTTCCCTGGAGAGACGCTGGCGAGCACAGCAAGCCAGGCTAAGGGGCCCTTTGCAATGCATCCAGGTGCATTCTGGTCTCTCTCTCTCTCTCTCTCTCTCTCTCTCTCTCTCTCTCTCTCTCCTCACAGGTTCCAATGCCAGTTGCCTGGGATCCTGACCAATCCTGGGGAGCAGGGCTGAGCCTGGCATGGCCAACACAGCGGATGAACAGGATCTCCGAGCTGTGCCATCTGCACAGCTCCGGGCGCTGCCATTCTCACGGCCCACACGGAGGTGCACCCTGCTCAGGGTTAAACTGATTTAGCACCCAGTCCTCAGGACCTGGGTCAGGGCAGGTGCTAAGCCAACACAAAGGCAGGAGAAAAACTGCCTGGTGATGAGTCCTGAAGTTGTGTGATTGAAAACTGAGCTTCGCTCCATATATCCAATTATGCTGAGTATCATGAAAGTGGAATTCGGACCTCTGGAGAGGATTTAGAAGCTGTTGGCCCATGCTATTCATCTCTGGCTATTCTATATTTTCTTTGTCCTCTCCCTTGACAGGGATCAGAGGGGCCCCTCCCTAAGTCTGGATTTATGCATGCAATGGAGATCAGTCACCGGCACGCTTCTGCGTGCTCGCACACACTCTCTCCCCAGGCTGAGTGCAGCCCTCCTGGCGCGGGAGGAAGCGGCTGGCAGAGGCGCAGAGGTAACGGCAGGCGGACGCGCTGAACATCTGCCAGGCACACACTCCTCTACGCACGCTGGGCCTGCAACATGATGCATTGGGAAACTAGCCGAACTGTTAGGCGGGTGTGGCTACACTCGGCGTGGACAAAGTGGTGCCGAGCCACAGGCCTCCTGCTCCTTGGCCCCACACAATGACCAGGATCCTGTGGCCATTCTTCAAAGTCTCTGTAACGGTGCAGGTGGCAGAGGGTCATAGGGCCACTCTCGGGCCGAGAGATAGTCAGGGAAAGGAGGCCTCTGGACCACTCTATCTTGAGGACCCACGGGGGAGGGGAGGACAGCATGAGAAGGGGAGATGGAAAGGACTTCAGGGGTGACTCATGGGGACCCGGCTGGGGTTGGAATCTGGGGCTGAAGTGGCCACACAGAGCAGCTGCCTGGATGTCTCAGCTGGCCACAGAGGGCATGGCTTTCCATGCAGGACCTTCATCCCAACACAGCCTGCGAGGCTGGTCTGGACCTCACCCCACATAAGGTTTAATGTCCAGTCTTCCATTACAAGCACCCAATTTGGAACTGAAGCAAAGCTCTGAGACGCATTCAGTGCAATGCCTCAGCAAGGAAGGAACTCGTGTCATAAGCCGAAACAGTTACTCAGCCTTATCTGGTTTACAATAGGGACATGGCTGCCTGGAGAGGCATGGAGACATACAGTTAATTGCCATCTACAAGTTCTCCCAAGTCTTTATGGGTCAGAGGGTCATCAGCTTAGAGTTCTCTCTCTTCCTTTTTCCTCTGTCAGTATCCTATTCATCTACTCTGGCTTGTATTCATCCCTCCCTTTCAAAACACTTCTAACTCGGTTCTTAGAGTTTATACTTGTTTATATTCATCTCATGATGTCAGAGTTTTCCGTGTCCTTTCCTCGGCAACCTACAAAGGTTGTTGCAGGCGAAGATCATGCATCTTGCCTTCCCGGCTTCCCTCAGAGATGTCCGTGGGGCTTGCTAGGGCAGAGGTGTGTAGTAAATCTAATTTGATTGATGTATGGGACTGATATGGTCTCTCACTCCAAATAAATCAGAGGGGCTTTGCACATGAACACTGCAGCAGACAGATTTTTACCCACCGTACATGCTCTAACTTTTCAAAGTTCAAAAACCTTTTTGAAAGTTAAAGCCTTGAGCCAAAACTGGTTTGGCTCAGTGGATAGAGCGTCAGCCTGTGGACTGAAAGGTCCCAGGTTCAATGTACCTTGGTTGCGGCCACATCCCCAGTAGGAGGTGTGCAAGAGGCAGCTGATTGATGATTCTCCCTCATCGATGTTTCTAACTCTCTATCCCTCTCTCTTCCTCTCTGTAAAAAATCAATTAAAAAAATAAAAAGTTAAAGCCTTGAAACAAGGCCATTGGAAAATGGGAATTAACCTGCCTAAAAGGGAGAACCTGGCACCAAGAAAACGGGGAATTCCATCTTCCCACTGAGATGTCACCAGTTGGCTAAGACCACTAATGGGTCTTTCATAAGTTACATATTCCGTAGGTCTGTGCTTCTATATGGAATACAACGAAAACCTGAATAAAACACAAGTTCTCAATTTTTCATAATCATGAGTCCTTTCCTTTTTAATGCACCCCCTTCCCTTCCTCTCTCAGTGGATCTCACCTTTCGGAAGCCTTATGTTTTCTTCAGAGTAGTAGTGATTAATACATTAGTACATTTTCCCTTATCTTGATGTCCTAGTCCAATAGTCACAATGAGATGTTCCACTCACATCAGGTGACCAGGATAACCACACGAGTTGATAGCTGTCCCCCAAAAGAAAAGCTCAGGTGTTAATGAGTTTTTGCAGTTACGTCTGCAGTGAATGAGTGATATTTGCTCTTGCTTTTTGAAATGCTGAGACAAGATTGATGTTTCTCTCTCCCTTTTTGTTCTGGTTGGCCTGTCAAATATTCAGGATCCCAGACTTGGGAAATTCAGGAGAGGGTGTCTGCACTGTCTTTCCTCTGAAACACCCTGGCTCTGTAGTTTTACTTTATTTTTTTTAAATATATTTTTATTGATTTCAGAGAGGAAGTGATAGGGAGAGAGATAGAAACATCAATGATAAGAGAGAATAATTGATTGGCTGCCTCCTGCACATCCCCCACTGGGGACTGAGCCCACAACCCGGGCATGTGCCCTGATGGGAATTGAACCATGGCCTCCTAG
Source organism: Pipistrellus kuhlii (assembly GCF_014108245.1). Lineage (NCBI taxonomy): Eukaryota > Metazoa > Chordata > Mammalia > Chiroptera > Vespertilionidae > Pipistrellus > Pipistrellus kuhlii. The sequence goes on from NW_023425404.1 coordinate 13,636,503, forward strand.
TTCATAGGTTGACACTCAACCACTGAGTCATGCCAACTGGGCTGGCTCTACGGTTCTAGTTAAATGGTGGTGTCATCAAATCCATTTGCCTGTCTACTTGTTATTAGAGGCATGTTTCCAATAACTTGAGGAAATGCCATCTGGACTTGAACAACAATAAATGCTGATGTTGTAGGTGCTAATATATGGTGACAGCCAATCTACATATAGTTTGTCTCCATTTCAACCTTCCACAGATCAGCTGGAATTTGTTTGAACCCTAACATTTTATTGAAACAGGGAGGCAGAAAGAGAGGATGATTATGCAAATTCCTTCACCCACAGCTCAAATCTTTGAGAGATTTACCTGAGGTTTTCTGAACTGAATTCCGACTCCAGGAAGCGTAGAAACTGGTCCCGTCCCACCTGGTCCTTCAACATCTCATCGAAAGAGAAGCCCCATCTCTTTACTCGCTGCTGGCTGGGCTCTTTGCTTTTGGGGGGAAACAAAGGTTTAAAAAGTGATCAATATCTGGCAAAAACCAGTGTCACATTCTCTCCAGCAAGTCAAATCTATTTTGCTGCTGCACATCAAAAAGAAATTCCACAAATTTAAGTGACAGTACGAACCCTAATTGTAGACTTCTGTATACCAACATCAGCCAGTGGTAAAGAGTCTCTTTAAGGAAGGCATTAGGGTAGGTTCACCAGGAGGTGTGCCGACTGGCTCCTGTCCACAGGAGGTACAACCCCACTGATTCGGCTTCCCTGTCAGTGATTGGCCTAACTCTTGACTCCATCATTTTTTTTTTTTTTAAATAACTGAGGATGCCTTGTGAATCCAACCACTCATCAGAGACAGTGTCCCCACCTCTCACCCCCTCCTCAACCCTCTGGGAAGAAACAGAGCCCTGTTCAGATCCGAGTGAGGTGTCATTGGTCAGAAATGAAACAAGTCATCTAGGATAAAACCTGCTCACTCATTCAGAAGCAGGATGCTGTGTTCATTTATCAATTTTAACAACCATCTGCTCATGGTGCTTATGATGTTCTAGGAATTTCATATCTGTTAACTCACTGAACCCTCACAACTACTCTGTAAAGCACGTACTGGCCTCACCCCATTTGGCAGATAGGGAAACTGAGGCCTCATGACAATTTGCCCAAGGACACTAAGAAAGTCAAGTCTCAGGTTCAGACAGTGTGGCTCCAGAGTGCACCTCCTAACTCTGTGTGGGCATCACATCCACGTGACCCTCCTCAGACCCACGTGGTGTGGGCGGGGATGTTTGGGGGGAGAAAGATGCTGGTCTTATTCTTTTGGTTTGGAAAGATGCAAATATTTCCTTCAATTCTGTCTTTCCATTTACACTTCACTTGCCATATTTATTCCCCTGACCCTTTAAGAAGCAGTAGAGTCCTAGTTCACAAGTCACATGCTGGAATCTCCCAAAGAGTGATCTGTGGACTTGTGGGGAATGCCACCCAATCTCAGACTCATGGGATCAGAATCCGCAGGGTAATAAGATCCCTGGAGATCTAAGTTAAACTCTGAGAGGCATTGCTCTAGCAATACTTATTTTTTCTCTTTTAAAATATTGACATTTGCTTTTCATTATTTCTAACAGACATTAAGTCAATAAAATCATTTCCTTGTGTTATAGGGTTGACATAGTCTCAATATTTATTTTAGAAAATTACACGTAGTAAAGGAGAACAAAAGCATGTATGTTGAAAGGTTTGGAACAACAAGTAGCCCCAGACCAGCACTGCCAATTGAACTTTCCGTGATGATGGGAATATACTATGTCTGTGCTCTCCAGTACGTAGCCACTAGGCACACATGGTTCTTGAGAACTTGGGTAGTGTGATCAAGAAGCTGAATATTTAACTTTAAATGATTAAAGTTCAAATGGAAGTGGCCACATGTGGCTAGTGGCTACTGTTTTAGAAAGCACAGCTCTGGACTTGCACAATTCAAGCCCAACCCTTCGTTTCTGCACTAGACATAACCAGCAGCAGCAGGACTGTCTAATTCTGAAATTATGTGCTTGGACACGGGATGCCTCTGTGCACAGCTCTGCATCTCTAGGCTTAGCCCAGAGGAGTCAGAGGAGAAGAGTAAATTGACCAGGTGACCCACTGGGAATTCCATAGAAGATCTCTTCCAACATGCCAGGTTGAGCTTTCTAGAACAAACCAAGAAGACAGGTCCTGGATTCTCTCAAACTCAAGCCACAGAACCAATCTGTCTCCAATTCACCACAGTTCCAGGAGACAAAAAGTACTGCTTATAAAGAAATCTCCCCTGCCCTGCCAGCATGGCTCAGTGGTTAAGTGTTGACCTGTGAACCAGGAAGTCATGGTTTAATTCCAGGTCAAGGCACACGCCTGGGTTGTGGGCTCGATCCCCAATGCAGGGCATGCAGAAGGCAGCCGATCAATGATTCTCTCTCATCCCTGATGTCTTAATCTCTCCCTCGCCCTTCATCTCTGAAATCAATTAAAAAATCTATTGAAAAAAAGATCCCCATAGGGTTGACTCTAGCAGCAAATGTAAGCCCCACAGAGCTGCAGGATATTGTCTCTTTCTGCCAGGGTCAAGTTGTTGCCTAGGATGGGCTCAAGCACCTGCTCTTTGCCTGCCAAGGTCGCAGGGTCTGCATGGATGGTGCCGGTGGCAGTTGCATCCTCGTCAAAGGCTGTGCCTGAGGGCTAGGTGTTGAAAGTCTCTGTGTTTGTAGTGATTGCCTCTTGGACATATTCTCACCACCTGTGCCTCTACTTTCTGGAACTCAATCTAGGAGTCCTCACTCCCTCCATCAGGTTCATTGGTGGTGGCAGGAGTGGGAGAAAGGCCATTTTGGGTATGGGCCAGAAAGCTTGGGTATCATGCTAGATGGAGAATCAGAGGCCTAGCACAGAGGTTGGGATGTCCAGAAAGCTATAAAGTCAGCCTTTAGTAGAAACAAGGACGTCTGGAGAGACAGGATACCCTCGTGTGGTAGTTTCCTAGGGCTGTTGTAACAAAGGACCAACAGCCTGGCTTTAGAGAGTAGAAAATTATTCTCTTGCAGTTCTGGAGGCTAGAAGTCTGAAATCAAGATGTTGGCAGGCTCATGCTTTCTCTGGAGGCTGTTAGCTTCTGGTGTGGCCAGCAATACGTGGCATCCTGGGCTTGACATGCATCACTCCGTCTCTGCCTTCATCCTCATGTGGTATCCTCCCTGTGCATCTGTGTCCCTGTTTGCTCTTCTTACAAAGACTGCAGTCATAATGGAGCAGGAGCCTACCCTATTTCACTGTGGCCTCATCTTCACTGCTTGCATGGCAACAGCTCTATTTTCCAACAAAGTCATATTTGGAGGTTCTGGGAAGAACATGAATTTTTGGGGTGACACTATTCAGCCTAGAACATCAACTATCCATTATTCACAATCAATCCTTTTTCTATACCTAGATGCAAGTCCATCTGGCCATTGGAATCAAGTCCATTAAAAGCTTTTGGGATGAAACTTTTCTAGATGTGTGTTGCTGGCATTGCTTGAGTATTTCCAAACATCTTCCCCTTTAAGGTTCAAGAACAAATCTGAACATGTTGCTACTACTGAATGATCTCTGTGGTTATAAAATAATTCTGAAAATTATTCCCAGGTGACTGGTACAATAACTCTCTCTTGGCCCAATTCAAACAAATAATCACCGGAACTCACAGCCCCTTTTATTTCCATCCATTGTGCAGAAATGCTTCCTTATGCAATGTTTTTATTATGGTTCTGTATCATCATTTGGCTGTTTAAGGGTTTATGTTCAGCTGTCGCTTGAGCTCTTGGAGGGCAGAAACCATGTGTTGTGTGCCTTTGATTCACTACCATGCTTTTTACACAGCAAGTCCAACACTGGGAAGAAATCAGTAAGACGATGTGTGTAGTGACGTGGGTGATGTGACATTATCCTGAAGGTATTTTCTACTTGCTACCTAGATATCTTTTTCTAGCTCATCCTTGTTCTCCATGCCCCCGATCTCCCCAAATTCCTGACTCCCACTGAGGAGCTCAAACCAGCACATAGCAAAGACAGGTGGCTCTCCAAAGGACTCCGGCTCTCATTACTGCTAATCTACCAACTCAGAACGTAGCACGTAGTAGGTTCACAAAATAGATTTGTTGCATTAAACTAAGAAGAAGAAGAAAAGCTTATATTACTGGTCATCTCTAGCCTTTGTTTCATGGATGGGAACCATGGACGAGTTGAAGTGGGATGTTGTCCCTGATCCCTAATTGTGCTCTTCCAAAGACAGGTCCCCAGCCACTGCCAACATTAGTGTGTCTGGGGATGTCCAGTGGGGAGAAGAAACAGGCCTCCACAGGCTCTCTTCACGTTCACATGTATCTCAATAACCTGCTTCTGCTTGAAGGTGGACAGAACGCTGTAGGTGTTAGGCTAGGCACCGAGATTAGAGTAGAAATCTGAACAATAAGAGCAGAACCAGAGAACTAGTTGTAGGGACAGGGGGCACCCACCTGGGGACAGAGCTCTGATAGGCTGTAATAAACCAACAGGTCAGGTGGCCACCATTTCCCCAAACTATCACATGCTTCTTCATTGACTTTCAAGAAAGAAGGAGGAAATCCCAGGGTTATTATCGGGAACTAAGTTCATGTATTCATCTCTCCTCCTTTCCCAAATAACCAATGAAGTGACCAAAGAAATAGTCACTTTTCTGTCTATCCTCCACCAAACCTGTACTTTTTGAATGCCTACTGTGTGCCCGATCTGGGTCTAGGTGCTAAAATAATTTTAAGTCCTAAAGTGCTATTTAGGAAGAGAATTGGGGTGGTGGGGGAGGAAGGGGATGAAGTCATATGGAATGACTGGGAGGAAGGGGTGGTTACTCTAAATGGAGTGGTCACAAGACCTTTCTGAGGAAGGGACACCAATGCTGAGTGAGACTCTGTGAACTGCACCAGGAATTTTCAGATTGTTCTGTGCCTCAAAATTGCCTAGGAAGCTTGCTGAAAACAGACCCCCAGCGCATCTGTATTTTTAATGGGCACCCTGGGTGATTCTAATGCGACCTGTATTTTGAGAACTAGTGACCCACACAATTGCTGAGGGAGCCCTCACCAGCTCCTGACATAGTCCATCTGAACCAGGGCTGCACGTTGGAATCACTTGGGAGGATGTAAAACAAAACCAAAAACCAATGCCTCATTTCCAGAAATTCTGAGTTAATTGGTCTGGGGTGGAAAGTAGGTACTGGCATGTAAAAAAAAAAAAAAAAAAAAAATGCTCCAGGTGATTCTAATTTATGGCCCAAACTGAAAGCTAAGTCCTTCAGTCACCCAAATTGCTGGGTACATGCAAAGACTTATGTGCTCTGAATAGGGATCGGCATGATGAAACATGGACTGGAAACAGCACTTCTCCAATCAACGACCCCTGCAAAACAGGCTGAGCTGCAGAAATTGAGGAGAAATGTGAAAAAACAAATAAACCCCAAAACACATCAGACCGTCAGGGGATCTCATGAGGGGAAACACCACCAATGGAACAGAGCAAGCTACTAAGTAAAGGGAGCCAAAGAAATGTTAGGAATTTGCAGAAATGAAAAGAGCAGGATTGTCATCACCCCTCCCAACACTCAGTAGGAAAAGAAAAACTCAGGAAAGTATGAAATCACAGAGTGGACATAATTGAAAACAAAATGTGACTCTGAAGAGTGAGTCAAGGAATTCTATTCCTGAAGAGAGAATAACAAGGGTAGTAGAGGAAAGATAAGAATAGCTGCTCCATCGAGAGGCCCAGAATTCTTACAAAAAGATTTCCTGAAAAGAGAGGACAGAATGGAAAAAAGAGTACCAGTGATTTAAAAAATGGAAAAAAAGAACACCAACCTGTTAAAAAGATTTAAGTTCTTGGATAAGATTAAAGGGAACAGTCCAGGGCCGTGGTTGGCAAACTGTGGCTCTCGAGCCACATGTGGTTCTTTGGCCCTTTGAGTGTGGCTCTTCCACAAAATACCACAGCCTGGGTTAGTCTATTTTGAAGAAGTGGAGTTAGAAGAAATTTAAGTTTAAAAAGTTTGGCTCTCAAAAGTAATTTCAATCGTTGTACTGTTGATATTTGGCTCTGTTGACTAATGAGTTTGCCGACCACTGGTCCAGGACATGTTTATTTATTTAAAAGGCAGGTCCAAAGAACTTCAAATGTATTTATGTTCCAACAAGTTAGTAGCTACTGAAAGTACATATAAGTTGGAAGAACAATGAATATATTTGCTTCATTCTTATATAAACACATGTGCGTTGTTGAGCACTGCACATCTTCTCAAACGTTGGAGTCAGATTGGACCTCACCACCCTCATTTCCTGCTCCATGTTGATTTTTGTACAGCGCTTGCTTTTTATTACAGCCAACTGCTCTGAAAACCCAGATTTGCAAACCCTAGAGGGAATGGAATGGGCTCTAATGTTGAAAACAGTGAACAACTTTAACAACCTTAACTAATAGTTGATGCAGCATCTGACATCTGTCACACGTCATTTCGTTTCCCGCAGGGGCTCAGGGTACACTGATGCAGTTTGGGAACCACGGCATTAGACAATAAACAAAGTTCTTTCTAGAAAATGATATGGGTTGGAGGAAGAGAGATTTTCTTTATTGTGTATGTCTGACTAGTTTAAGCATCTATATATAATATATAAAAGGCTAATATGCAAAGTGTCCCCTTGGGAGTTTGACCGGGCGAATGGGTGTTTGACTACTTGCTATGATGTGCACTGATCACCAGGGGGTGGCATAGAACATGACAAGTGACCAGTGGCAGAGGTGGGACACTGAGGGAGTGAGGGAAAGAAGAGGCAGGGAGGCAGGGAACCTGATCAACCCTGATCACTGGCCAGGCCTAGGGACTCTACCTGTGCATGAATTTTATGCACTGGGCTTCTAGTTTTATAATAAACACCTATGACTCATTACTTTTTATAAGTTTTTTCCATTTTAAGAATCCAGAAACAGAACAAGAGTGGAAGCGAATGACAGAGATATAAAGAAATGAGGAACAGGGGCTGAGGGTGCCCAGGCATCCACACCAGATCTGTCCAGGTCTCTCCTTTTGCAACTGTGGACATGGGCCAAGTCCCTCTGGGCTTCAGCTCCTCAGCCATTAAGCAAACACACTAGCTTTCCTCAGGAGTGAGAAGCTACTGGATGGAGTCACTCCTGTCAGGTACTCCACAGAAACAATGGTGAAAACCACAGCTTGAAGCCCTCTGCCTGGGGTCCAATCCTCATTCTGCCACCTGCTTGCTGTGTGACCTTGAGCAAGTTCACTAACTCCTCTGAGCCTCAGTTTCCTCATCTATGCAATGGTGAAAATAGTAATGTTTACTTGTGGGATTCCATGTAAGACACTTAGTATATTATTACTGTTGCTGCTGTCTAATATATATATGCCTTCCTCTGGCATGGTCAGAGAGAGGTCAGAGGGAAGGCACAAAGGATCCATGTACAAGCCAAGCTATAAGGAGAGAGAAACCACTTGGTGGTGAGGTTACTTGAGGTTTCTGTTCAAGTGATAAATCTCATAACCTCACACATTTTCCCACATCTCTCTCATTCCCAAACATTAAAACTTTTTTTTTTTTTTTTTTTTTACCTCATCTCTATGTCCCATAAAGTGACATCATCACTGATCCAGGGATTGGACGGCTCGGCTGGTGTTATCATAGGATCGTATTCCACATACTGTTCCGTGTAAGCAATTAAGCTGCAGGAGGGAAGCAGAGCAGAGAACACCATTGAGTTCCTGTAAAAACTTTTATTCTGTTTTACACAAACATTGTATCAATCTCAATAAAATTCCACATTAAAGGGAAAAAATTACCACCCCTCCCACTTTGGACAAATTGAACTGTTTTCCTTTGCCCTCACGTGCTGCGGAGCTAACTAGCATATTACTTTTTTCAAGTGTCCCTACAAATCTCTAAAACATTCAGTAATCATTTCCCCATATCTTAATCAATGCGCTGTCTCCCTATCATCAGAGTTTTGAGTCCTCTTGCTCCAACCTGGACTGTTTGCCCTGTAGGTTCCAGGCAAAATCATCATCCTGGGGCCTCCTTCACTCTGTATTGAAGCCCTTGTTTCCTGGGTCCCAGGTCTGTCGGTTCTCCTCCCTGGTGGTGTGGAAGCACCTCCCTTTGCTTTATCTCGATACTTGACTGATAGCACTGGACATGGAGCCCAGAGTTAGAAATAATTTTCTTTCAGAGTTCTGAAGGCTTTGCTCACATTTTTATTTATGTGTTTTGGTGTTCAGTGCTACTATTGAGAAGTCTGGATCCATTTGGATTCTAAACAGTTTCTTTTCTCTCTGGAAACTTAGGATCTTCTCTTTTTTGCTGTAGTCCTCTGAAATTTCACCCTGGCCCTTGCTGGCTATTTTTCTTCACTGTGCTGGGTACAATGTACAATATATTTCTCATAAGTGTTATTTTCTTTTTGCTAATGTCATACCATTTATTTTTCTGTTCTATAATTCTTTTTTAAAAATATATATTTTATTGATTTTTTTTTTTTTTTACAGAGATTTAGGGAGAGGGATAGGGAGCCAGAAACATCGATGAGAGAGAAACATCGACCAGCTGCCTCCTGCACACCCCCTACTGGGGATGTGCCTGCAACCAATGTACATGCCCTTGACCAGAATCGAACCTGGGACCTTTCAGTCCGCAGACCGATGCTCTATCCACTGAGCCAAACCGGTTTCGGCTGTTCTTAATTCTTTAAAAACATTTTTATTTTATTTTATTATTTTATTATTTTATTTTATTTTATTTTATTTTAGAGAGAAAGAGGAAGGGAGAGGGATATAGAAACATTGATGAGAAGAATATTCTCAATCAGCTGCCTCCTGCACACCCCCTACTAGGGTCTGAGTACATGACCAGGCATGTGCCCTGACCAGGGAATTGAACCAGAAACCTCTTGGTTCATGGGTTGATACTCACCCTGGCTGGGCTGTATAATTCTTTTTAGTTAAATGTCGGACATTTGAATTGATTGATAATCTAATTTTCCCTCCCATTTTTCTTTTTTTTTGTCTTTTTGTTTGACAAAAAACCTGATGTAGTTCCAATTTTTTCCTTTCTTTATTTTAATTTGAGCTACTATTTTCTTAAGTTTCCAGAATTCACTCTTGTTTATCATAGTATCTGGTTCTTATTTTATGGGTGGAATATCTTCTCATATGTCTGGAATATTAATACTATATTTTTATTTTCAGTTTCTTGAATAGTATTTGGTTCCTTCAGGTCCCTTTTTTGTTTGATTACACTCCTTCTCACATGGGGGTTTTTCTTGAGCATCTGGCAAACCTCTGGACATCCATTTGTCCTTAAGCGTGAGGTACTGAAACCTGCTTGGAGGCTCAGTGTGTATGTGGACAGGACCTGCCGACTGATGGGCTTCATGCTTGGGTCACTGGGCAGCTTGCCAGTCTTTTCACTGGAGCCCCAACAAGGGATCTGGCATCTGTCTTCTGGGGACACCCATTTTTCTCTAGAACAGGGGTAGGCCAACTTTTTATGTAAGACCCTGATAATAAATATTTTAGGCTTTGTGGGGCAGATGGTGTATGCTGCAACAACTACTCAGCTCTTTTTGTAGCCATTTTTTTTTTAAGGAAGAGAAAGGGAGAGGACACACACACACACACACACACAAACACACACACACACACACAAACACACATTTGATGTGACTAAAATATTGATCTGCTGCCTTCTAGGCATGTGCCCTGCTGGGGAATCAAACCAGCAAGCTTCGAATGAATGCATGTGACTCTTTTCCAATGAAACTGTATTTGCAAAACCAGGGAGTGGAGTGGATTTGGCCCACAGGTTGTAGTTTGCCAGTCTCTTGACTGTAGGCATATACATCTGGCTCCTGGAGGGCTAAAAGCAGGATAGCGGAGGGTTCGAGAGTCTCATAGACCTTTTATTAATTGTCCTGTACTCAACTGTCCCTCTATGAGGTGATATGACTTGAGCTGATGTGGCTCAGTTTCTCCAAAGAATAAACTGCCATCCCCTGGTGGGCAGGGATCTAGCAATCCAAAGGCACCAGAGACAGGCTTTACCCATCCTGATGGGTCAGCCCTCTGCCTCATTCTTGCTTTCCATTGTCCTTGTGCCTTTAAGAGCAAGGCCACATTCTATTGGGCAAACTGGCTCACTTTGTTATAAAAGTCACACCCCTAACACACAGGTAGGTTATAATGGTCTTCACTTGGTCCCTGTACACTTGAAAAATTAAATTTAGAAATATTTCAGGCATACAGAAAGTCATAAAAGTAAAGGTAAAAAAAAAAGGTATAAAAAGGTAAAAATATCATCTTTGAACTCATCACCCAATTAAAGAAGTAAAACATTACAAATAGAGGAAGAGTCCCGAGGTTATTAATGCTCCCCAATTCCCTAGATTTTTAGTCTTCAACAAATTGGCTGAAACCATTAATTCAATGATTTGTTGACTTTGAGTTCATGCCATTTTTATTCATTCATTGAAATGTTGCTTTGGGGGAGGGAGAGAAGAGAAACATATGTCTACAATATTGTCTGGAATTTATTATGATTTATATAATAATTTCCTTTACAGTAGACACAGACTTTTAATTTCTTTAGTATATATAGTGCTGTAGCAACACACCATTATCCACAGTTGGTTTTCCATTTTCTGGGTTATTGAGAATTGACATTCACCAGTAGAATTATTTGTGCCAAAAGGTATGGATCTTTTTATGCTTATTGATCCATGTAGGGGACAAAAACTTTTTCTAAGCCCTGCCAACTCGAGTTTTCTCTATAATGGGCAATTCAGTGAGGGATGGCTTAAAGTGATTAGTCAATGGTAAAGGAGGCATGGATATAAAGCATCATGGAAGAGTGACCATCATTCCTATTTTTTAAAAGATATATTTTTGTTGATTTTAGAGGGGTAGGGAGAGAGAGAGATAGAAACACCAATGATGAGAGAATCATTGGTTGGCTATCTCCTGCACACCCCCCAGTGCAGATTGAGCCTGCAACCTAGGCATGTGCCCTTGATCTGAATCAAACCCAGGAGCCTTCAGTCCACAGGCCTACACCTTTATCCAATGAGCCAAACAGGCTAGGACCATCATTCCTATTTTGGAAACATAATGAAAATGTACTGAAACACCCATTAGAAAATCAGGGCCTCTGAATGCGAAGGAGCCTGGGAACCGCATGTGGAAAGGGGTGAACAGGAGTGTATATTAGCACCCCTTTCGCTATGTGCAGTTTCTGAATGATGATGCACAAACGGAAACCGGACAGGAAGAGGGTCTGAGTAGAAAGGGAAGTGAAAAGTAGAGCAGCATCGCAGAGAGTGAAGAAGAAAGCATCAATTCATTAACCTAATGTGTTTTTCAAGGTGCAGGAGGTGGGGGAGGGAGAGACTATAAAGAGAGAACTTAATTGCAGGTCACTCTGAGAAAATATAATCAATAGGGAATCTCAGAATGAGTGGAGTGGAGGGGATGTGAAGGAGAATTTAGCCCCTGGGAAAGAATTTAGCCCCATATGCCAGGCCAGGCACTGCAGCCCTTCTAGGTCATGATCTGAATACAACCACCTGGCTGTATGTTACCTCTCACCCTTTCTTTTCTGACACCTAAGATGGGCTGGAAGCAAAGAGAAACAAGGACCCCACAGTGTCTGGAATCACATAAAAGCCAAGTTGTAATGACCTCTTTGGCTCCTTTTTTTCCTGCCCCAAAACTATCATTAGACATTAAGTTCACTAGCTGGTATCACTCTAGCAGGTTTTTAATAGACCCTTAGGGCATGCAGCCCCTTGCTATCTTATCTCATTTTATTAATTACACTTAGCAATTACAAAGGGGCAGGAGGCAGAGGAGGAACCAGTATCCAATTTCAGGGAACAGTAGCGATCTGGAGATGGGCAAGGTGATGATAAAAAATCAATTCAGCCATAGGCTGCGATGCACAAATGGCTCCAGGGTAGGGCAAGAACGAGCCAAGCCCAAGAGTGGATCTACAAAGGTCACAGCTTGATCTGTCTGTGGGTGGCAGCGTGGTGGTGTGACTCCTGCAGTGACCTGCTCGGTGCCCTGAGAGGTGGGGAGAAGTCTCTGGGGACACCCAGGAAAACGCAGAGACTCTCCAGAATATTTGGAACTAAAATGTGAATTTGAGCATTCACAAAGTTGGTTTGTTGAGTGTGACAAGGCTTAGGTGAATACAAAAGGGGACTCTGAAGAAGAGTAAGACCTCCTTTACTTGGCAACTTAAACTGTTGAGAGAACATAGGCGAGATAAGTGATCAGAAGGGCCTCTTTCTACAATGAAACACTCTATGCCTTGAGGCTTCGGAAGAAGACATCTCTCAGAGAAAATTCTTGCATCAGGACCAAGGCTAAGGAACTTAGTTATTTGATTTCCTTAGTGTGGTACATCAATAAGAAAGAATGAAATCTGTTTTCCTAACCCTTGAATCTGGTCTGGGCTTGTGACTTGTTTTAGCCCCGTGGTCGGCAAACTTTGGCACACATGAGGCTCTTTGGCCTCTTGAGTGTGGCTCTTCCACAAAATACCACGGCCTGGGCGAGTCTATTTTGAAGAACTGGCATTAGAAGAAGTTTAAGTTTAAAAACTTTGTCTCTCAAAAGAAATTTCAATTGTTGTACTGTTGATATTTGGCTCTGTTGACTAATGAGTTTGCCAACCACTGTTTTAGCCAATAGAACGCAGCACTCTCTCAAGAGGCTAGATGCTTCTGCTCTCTCTCTTGGAATCCTGCTATCTGAATATGAACAAGGTCAGATTAGCCTGCTGGAGGATGAGGCCATGTGAGGAGACCCCAATAGTCCCAGCTGAAGACATTGTGTGTGTGTGTGTGTGTGTGTGTGTGTGTGTGTGTGTGTTTTGGTCATCTATTTTTTTTTTTTAAATATCTTTATTATTGAAAGTATTACATATGTCCCCCTTTTTTTCTCCTATTGACCCCTTATAGCCTGCTCTTGCTTTCTGCCCCAGGCCTCCACCACCCTATTCTCTATGTCCATTGGCTATGCATATATGAATACAAGCTCTTTGGTTGGCTTCTTCCCACCTATCTATCCACCCCTGCCTTCCCTCTGAAATTCAACAATCTGTTCCATGCTTTTATGTCTCTGGATGTATTTTGCTCAACAGTTTATTTTGTTAAGATCATTCTTAACCAACTGAAATCAAACGTGTGAGAGAGCTCAGCCAAGATCACTGAGCTGCCCACACATACACACATACACCAGGGGGAGATCATTGGTGCCTAACAGAGGCAGTCAGCCCACAGACACATGAGCAGCAGTAAATTGCCTGTTGTTTGAAGCCACTATGCTTTTGAGGTGATTTGTTACACAGCAACAGCTAACTGGTAGACCTGGTTTGTTATGGATTGGAAATGGGAATTGGTAAGGGAGGAGGAAGGAGTACTGGAGACAAGTATGTTGACAGGAACAAGAAAACAAACCAACCACTAAAAAGCAGAAACAGAGACTCAAAGCATATAATGGCCAGGGGCTGTTTAGGAAAAGGGAAGCAGCTTGTGGCACTTTCTGAGACCCTGACCACTGACGGACTTTTCAAGTATATATAAGAACATGGAATCTGAAATGTGTGTCCTTTTTTAAGAAGGCAAGGGCATGAACCAAATTGAAGACAGTCTCATTTAAAATTGTTAAAACAAAAAAGTGGCCAAAACCGGTTTGGCTCAGTGGATAGAGCCTGCGGACTGAAAGGTCCCGGGTTCGATTCCGGTCAAGGGCATATACCTTGGTTGCGGGCACATCCCCAGTAGGGGGTGTGCAAGAGGCAGCTGATCGATGATTCTCTCTCATCGATGTTTCTAACTCTCTCTCCCTCTCTCTTCCTCTCTGTAAAAAAACAATAAAAAATATATATATTAAAAAAAAAAGGTGAAGGTGTTAGGCATCATTTATCCAGAGAATTCATTTGTATGTGCAGGAACCGTACTTTCTGAAGCAAAAAAAATTAGGCACCATCTCAGACTGGCTTTTGTACTGTTGCCAGGAGTAAAAGGCAGCCTGGGACATCTGGTTTGGTTGCCACAATGTTGGCATTTCAGGCACAGTCAACCACTCATGGGGACAATGGGACAATAGCTAAACCTGAGATGACCTGCGAAAACCTGTGCAGAAGAGCCAGCCACTTCATGCAGGGCCCCACCCTCCCGAAGATACCCGTTATTGGTGCCTTAGGAGGCAGCCCAGGGAGACAGACCTGTGGACGGCAGGGACAGCCTTAGGCACTACGCAGGGCTCTCTGCTTAGGAGCGGGAGAAGCAAGAGGGAGGGAGGAACTACATCAGCACAAAACAGCCACCTGCAGGGCCAGCCTCACTCCTTGGCCTGCCCTGTTGGTTCCTCTGAACAACACACATTCCATCTCATGAACTTGAGTTGGTTCCTTTCCAAAGCACCGTCTAGCACACACTGGAAAATAACAATAATCACTCACATTCACTGTATGTGTACCAAGTGCCAAGGCCTGGACCTAGCTCACACCATGGATTCACTCATTAACCTTATACATGAAGTACTAGTGCTTTCTCCCCTTTAAAGACACAGGATCCAAACCCAGTGGCTGGCTCTACCTCCCCCCCTCCTCCCACATTGTTCTATTTTGCCCTTTGGTTTGCAAAGTTCCCCTTATTCCCTCCCTTCCTGGCCTGGCTACACCCTTTGACCCAGCCTTGACTCCCGGCCTTTTTAGAACTGGACTTTCACCAGCACCACCCCTCCACCTCCCCCAACATCAGCGCTCAGGGAACTAAGTGAAAAAACAGGCCACCTGTTCTCAGGGGGAAGAGGGCCTTTGCCTGGTGGCTTCTAGCTAATCAGCAAGGCTCATGGGGAGCAGGCCCAGGAGAGCAGATCTGGTGGGATTTGCGCGCCCACCTGAGATAGCTCAGTTTTCACCTGTTGTGAGCCAGCAGGCGCACCCAAGGCCAGCTGCCAGCACCTCCCCCTGCCTCCCACCTCTGGGCTCCAGGCAGCTTTATCTCCTGCTAACACCCGCTCCTCTCCCTCCTCCTCACTATCTGGGAGTTTCCTTGTGGCTCTAATGAAAAACCCTTGTGTCACATTGAAAAGTTGCCAGTTATTGCTGCTGGGAATAAAATCCAGTCTCTGTTGGGCGGAAACACGGGAGAGCTACTGACTGTGGAGGGAGGAGTGGCTGGCTGGAATAATCTCTTCAAGGTGAGCGGCCTCTAGGGCAGAATGAGAGGGCACCAGGTGGGCCCCTCCCCGGCAGCCTGAAAACAAACAAACAGTGGGCCCTGCCAGGCTCCCCTCCCCTGCTGTTTCTCTTCTCTCAGCAGCACACCAGCTGAGTGAGAGCCTGCCCCAGGCAGACGGTTCAGGCTCTTTCCTCATCCACAGGCAAGGACAGAGCTGAGAGTCTCTTCTGAGGTGAGCTCTCAGGTCAGTCTGAGTGGTGGACAAGGGTTTCACCGAATCCCCAGAGCCTGGTCAGTCCACATGCACATTATTCAAAATGCAGGTTCCTTACAGCTACCTGGAACCATTGAGTCTGAATCCCCAGAGCGAGGGTTTGGGGATCTCCATTGGTCACCTCTCACCCCCACCTGGATCATCGTGCTCAGAACTCCTGGGCCCAAGCAACTGACCCTCAGGAAAGGTACTCCCCCACACACTCTCCTGGGGTCGCAGACTGTGAAGGGCCCTGTGAAGGCCAGGTATTGTGAGCACCGACCCTCCCCACATGCCAGGACCGCCATTCCTGTCCTTGTTCACAGACAAAGAGGCTCCTGTCCTCACACCAAGGAACCGAGGCCGCCCCAGCTGTGCCGCTCGCTCACCAGGACTCATAACCACAGCGAGATGGAAGAAGCAGAGGCAGCGGCCACAGCCACTCCAGCACAACTGTGCGGCCTCTTTCTGAAGCACGTGCATCAGTGATTCTCAGCAGGGTTGATTTTGCCCTCCCAGGGGACTGCAGACATGCTTGGTTGTCACATCCGTGAGGTGGGGTTTGGCATTTAGTGGACAAGGGTCAGGGATGCTGCTGAATCCTATACAATAAAAGCCTAATATGCAAATAAACCAAATAGCTGAATGACCAGGTTGGTGGGGGGCAGGACCAGCGAGTGGGTGGCACCAGGCAGAACAAGGCTGGTGCCAGCGGGCAGAGAGAGGGAATGGTGATGGGGGGGGGGGGGAGTGGTGACCAGTGGGGTGTGGGGCCAGCGGGTCACTGGCCTGCCAGCTCCTGACTCGTCTTGTTGGTTGCAGAGGGTGATGGTGGGGGAGGGAGAGTCAGGGCTGGAGCTGCCCCCTGGAGGTCAGTGCATTTCCACAGGAGGATCCTCCTCAGCCACAAGCCGAGCTGATGGCTGGTGAGTGCAGTGGTGGTGGCAGAGCCTCTCCCACCTCACTTCTGAGACAGTGCTAAAGATATCCCCCGAGGGCTCCTGGACTTCGAGAGGGCACACGTGGGGCTGAGGGACCCCCTGCCCCCCACCCCCCCAGTGTATAAATTTTCATGCACCGGGCCTCTAGTATCCTATAATGCACATGACAGCCCCCTGCAACGAAGACTCTTCAGCTCAGACCATCAATAGTAACACTATTGAGAAACCTGGCAGGAATCCAAGATGCCATCAGAGACATGAACCCTGGTCCAGGGTTGTCCCTGGCCAGGTGAAGGCTGGGCGCTCATGCAGGTGTTTGGAGTAAGGTATTCTTAGTCTCAGTTTGTTCTTTATCTAGAAGGAAGGGACTACTGGAGAGAGGCTTACAGGTTGACCACACACCCAGGCCCCTGTGTGAGCTGGGCTTAGAGACCCAATTTACTCTGATATCCAGCAAATACCAGGATCCAGCATATGCCCTTGAAGCTTCAGATATTGGCCATTGCTTTAACCTTAGCCTGTCGACAAAAAGATGGTCAGTTTGCCACTGCCTGATCAGATTTACTAGATACAGATTCCCCGGGTGGTCTCCCCTCTTCACTGAGAGTTCAAAAACAGACCATTTAGTTGACAAAATTGAGCCTCTGGTGAGTTAACGGAGTGGAACCAGCTCCTGCGGCAGACTGGAGCACAAATGCTGCTGCGGAGCCAGGCTGGAGGTGCCAGTGTGTTCTTTACAGCCGATTCGATGCAGTTCAGTGGTTGATGGTGTGTGGAGGCGGAACGCCTCCCCGTGGTGCAGTCCCCTCCTGTTTGCTCGGCGAGCACACAATCTCTTTCCCCTATAAAGTGAATCTGGGCATTTTACAGCTGAAAAGGGAGCCATTCCGATTAAATTAATCAAGGGACTGAAGGCCAAGGTGCATTATGCAGCTTTTAAGGACGTTGACCTTGATTGACAAGGTCCCGTGGGCCCCCCTGGAAAGCTTTAGCCACAGAACATTTCTTGACATCACTCACGGGAGTCTGCCATCTCAGCTGTCCTCACCGGGGCCTTTTTCACCCATCACTTAAGGAATGCCTATGGTCTGCCTTTTGGCATGGCACATGCTTATTGGCCATGACCCTGTAACATGTCCCCTTTGTTACATCAGAAGAAAACAGTCATTTCACTGAGGGGCACCTACCTTTCAGCCACTTTGGACATTTTTAAACAATGCCTGTCAATCTGTGCGTTCAAAAATGTTATCTGGGGAAAGACAGAACAGAGGTGTAAGGACCAAACTAGAATTTTCTCCCCCGCTTTCACCCTGGGAACTAAAATCCTGTATTTCTCTCAAGATCCCAACACCTGCTCTGGATAGACTTCAACCCTTCAGCAACTATTTGCCTTTTTGAGAATTCTTACTGCCATTGGGATTTGCGATCTAGCCCACGTCATACGTTCTCTAGCACTGTGCTGTAGTTTAGGTCTGGATTCCCAAAAGTGATTGCAAACTTAAAGGCAGTAAGTATATGCTTTATAAAGCTTAGCAGCAGCATGGACAGGTAACACACACACCATGATACCTGGCTGGACTAATCTCCAGTTATCCCTCTATGCACACTTTTATATCCGCATCACCCCCATGTGCTCAGCATACTTGACTAGAATCTTCCGATAGCTATTTCACATACATCTCTTTCCTCTTCTCCCAGCAATAACAAACTTGTCAAAGGCAGGTACCTAACAGTTACATTCCTCCTTGGGGTTCCCCCACCCTGGAAATAAAGCATAATGTAAGGAGTAGATTCTGAAGTTACTTCATTACCAGTGCACCCCAGAAAGGAGTCATGTAATTAGCCACTGTCTCCTTACTTGGTTTGAGCAGGTAACTCCTCATCAGGAAGTAAGAATAATGCTGAAAAGGCTTTGGGAGTGGAGCTTGCTTTTATAAACTTTCCATTTGTATCACAGAGGTCAGTGGTCCCAGACCAGTGTACTCTGGAAGCACACTGCAATTTTAAGGACCTTGTAATGTGACTCCCTCCCCGCTCCAGCTCCTGTGGGAGACCCGACTATGGCAGTCTCCTTCAGTATTGGGAGGACTCATTTATGTCTTCCTATCAAACTGGAGGAACTTGGTAGAGAATTTCCCTTTTCAAGCTTCCACGAGTTGTTTGCACACAGCACTCAAAGGTTCAAACCACCCACAGCTGGTCTTCACTATGGTTTCCAGGAGCTCAAAGCTCACTCAGCTCTCAGAGGTGAACACTGAAAGGTTTCTGAACTGGCCACGTCTCCTCTGGGAGGGCAGGAGTCATTCATTCACCTGTTTCCGGATGTCCTCTTTTGTCGTTTTCCGGACTGGCTGGCTGGGGATGTGCACAGGGCTCTGGGACTGGGACTCTTCTGTCACGCCGTACACCGACTAGAGAGGAAGCAAGAAGACAGAGTCATGCAATCTCAGAGCTTAAGAGGAAGTCCGGGGTGAGCTGGCTCAACCACTCCTCCGATGCTCCCAGTCCCCTCTGTGACACCCCAGCAGTGAATGATCAACCTCTGCTTGAATTTCTCCAGGGATGGGAACTCTGTGCCTGAGACAGCCCTGTCTCATCTGTGTATTACCACTGCTAGAAAGTCTTCCCTTTTATTGAGCTGAAATGGTCTCCTTGCATCTCAGGAGATGGTCCTTAGACCATCTGCAAAGAATCGTCTAGGAGTACTTGGTAATACACATGGACCTATGGAGTCATCATCTTTGTGGATGGGGCTTGTGAATCTGTACATTTATCAAATGCCCCAGGTGATTCTGAGGCACAAGATAGTTCAAGAGCAAATGCTGAAGATAATGCACAGAGATCCCCTCTAGATTCTCTAATGGCCTGTAGTTGACACACTCATCTAGTACAAACTTGAAATAGCAGAGTTTCAGATTCTTTTGCTTTTGAGCTAAGTAGTTTTCTGGACTCAGTTTCTCCACATGCCCACAACTATGGCTGCCTTTTAAGCTGTTCCTTGCATTAGAGACAGGTTAAAAGCACTCTTTGCATTGGGAAAGAAACAAAACCCCAAAGGGTATACCATGCACAGCTGAAATCAAGAAGGGCTCAAAGAGGGTAGAGGTAGGCTCTGTGAAATTCTGGAATAAAATTCTATGGTAATTAGGGGGCCCTTAAAGATTAAATGAGGCCATTTGACATTGAACACTATAAAACATGTCACAGTGGGCATCACTATCTCAGTGAACACTGAAAGGTTCATATATATATGAGAAAATGAGAGGATTGATTCTTCTAGGGACACATCTCTAACCTTTTGAAATTAATAGAATGGAGGCCAGACACTTTCTCCCACAATATGGTCCCTGGAGCTGCTGCGAGGGTGGGATGTACCAACTGTGGGGCTGACAGAGTATGGCACCCTTAGGTGCACCATGGTCACTGCCCCTTCAGTATAGTGAACACAAGTGATCATTGGCTCATTCCCAGTTGGGCAAGACGGTGACTGGAGTTTGGATGACCTTGTAATCTATACTAAAAGACTTTCAAAGTACTATACTCACTTTCAGCAGTGGGGTTTCCATTATACATTTTGTTCCTTTAGTTCCCTTTCCTCTAGCCTCCTCCCCATGGTCAACTGCTGTTTACCCTCAGCACACTTGAGCTGGCACGGGAAGCCCTCGGGAAGCCCTGGTCTGGCGCCCCCTCCTGGCGCTCCTGAACCATCCTGTACTTCCCCAATGCCCCCCTCCTCGCTCTGTTGTGTGTTGGCTTGTTTTGTCCCCACCAGGCCTATGGGCTTTGTGAAGACTTATTTCAGCAGCAAGGAAAGTGCTAAGCACACACCAGCCACTCCACAAATATTTGCCAAATAAATGAATGAAATGGTTTCAAGGGACGAAATGGGGTAGAATTAACAAATAGCAAATTATTGTTTGGACAGTAGCAGAAATGAAAGGGCCATTCACATCAAGAATTTTTAATTCAGCTGAACTCTCGAACCTTTTTAACCTTTTGCGGGTTCTTCAAACGCCGACATTTTCTGATATCCATTTCTGTGGTGTTCACACAGCCTGGCTGAGAAGGAAAAAACAACACATCACATACATGACTTAGTGAAAATCACCCTTCCGATTTAGCCCAAGTGACACCATCAGAGCCAATCACTCTCTTTCCCTTTACACATAACGCAACATTATCTCCACTTCGCCATTTACAATTTTTTACGAAGATGTAAACGTGTTCCTCCATAGAGTTTTCATCTGAGACATAAAAGCTTATATTATCTCAGGATGATACATAGAAGGTAGAGTGTTCAGTTTATAAGAGCAAACTTATTACTCAAAGTGACAGGTCGCTTCAGTCAGAGCCCTTGTTATTGCACACATCTAACCGATTAAGTGCATGCCAATATCAGGATTTGGAATTATTTCTTTAGTTTTGCTCTTCGCCAGTTTTTAGGAAGGCTGAGAGAGTTTATTCATTTTAGTTCCATTTCATGTGGAAAATGCAAGATTTGTTTGAATAAGATAAGATTAAAAGCACAAGCATCATGGATTTTGTATTTGTGAGTTTGCCTTCTGGCTAAAACTTATTTATAACCCCTAAATCAACACTTGTAGTGCACCCATGGCCATTCAGAGACATTTACAGAGCAACAAAACGTTCGGGTTGTCCAATGTGCATGCTCCTGGCTGAGGTCTAATAAGGTGACATTCAGTCTTCTTGTTTAAACTTTTCATATCCTATATGATAAAGAGCTAATATGCTAATTAGACCAAATAGTAGAACGACTGACTGTCCAGACAACCTTCCTGTGAGGGCTAGCCGGGACTGCAGGGGGCTGCGAGGCCTGAGACCCTTGCATGAATTTCGGATCTATAGTTGTAAATACGTGCCCTTTTCTAGGGCTATTCAGTGTAACTATTTCTGTGTGGGTTTGTTGTTGTTGTTGTATTTTATTGTTTAAAATGGCCCCCAGGCGCACTGCTGAAATGCTGTCTAGTTCCTGAGTGCAAGAGGCTGTGATGCACCTACGGAGAAAATGTGTTCAATGAGCTTCATCTGGCATGAGAGTCAGTGCTGTTGGCCATGAGTTCCATGTTGATGAATCAACAATATATAGTAAGGTGTCTTTAAACAGAAGTGTGGAATAAACAAGGTTAGACACTGATCAGTTGATATAGTGGTCCGATGCCGTGGGTCAGCAATGGATCAGGGTTCGCTGACTCAGTGTTTGCGGTCACCTATGGAACAGAACCGTGAATAACAGGACCTGGCTGCATTTAAAATAGAATATTCTAAGATTTAGTTGAACCACAGTAAACACGGAAGTTACTTATTTTGGGTCTGTAAACTTCCTGGGGCCAAAGATCCCAGGTGGAGTTCCCACAGCTCTCCATTTCCGATTCCATATTTCCATGACTGGATAATTTATAAAAGGTAGAACATTCCAGAAACTCCGCTGAGATTATGTGAATGAGTGGCAAAACATTCCACAAAGCTTAGCAGTGTTCTTAAGAAGGAGACATCTGGTGGCTAAAGATGGTCATTTCTCTCAAGCGGAGGAAGAAAATAAGAAAACTTAGAGAACCGAACAGAGCTTTCTCACCACTGGCCTGTGGACATCCCAGAAGGCCCGCTCTTGACTATCCAAGATTTTCCTTTCTGTCTTGTCCTTTTTCCGGTCAATCCTGAAAGCATAAAGGAAGGAAATCAGAGACTTTTGCATTGTTTCCCCTCATTCGAGGAGCCGAGACCACACAGGACAATTGGCACCTGTGTGGCCTCCGCTCTGTGCAGAGCTGTAAAACGTGGGTGGACAGTTTCTTCAAGGAAACCCATGAAGTCCACACGTGAGAGAACTAGTTTTAGGTTAGACTGCGAATGTCCACCCACATGTAACAAACATTGTGGGCCTTGGGGGAGCAGAATGCAACTGTCCCTTCGGAGGATTATGATTTGCATTAAGAACTGAATAAAACTATTGTTACGCTCCCACCCATCCAAGCGGGCGCTGTGTACTCAATCATAGGAGGGAATAACCGAGGCTTGCATTGTTTCATCCTCAAATTGGGAAGTGTGCTCTAGCTTCAGAGTGGGTGGAAATGTCTTCAAAATGCTGCAATGATGCGTTTTAAGAGCCACTGAAACCAGCTGGCTTTTTAAAGCAGAGTAAGAGCCCTGGTGTGCACCAGCATTCAGAAGGCAAAAACCAGGGGCTTTCACTGGGGAAGCACAGACTGCAAGAGGGAAGTTGCAGGTGACAAAGGCAGATTCTACGTTCCAAAGAGGAACATAGATAAAAGGCTTTAAAATAAAGCCTGTGTTACTTCACAGCATCTCTCTAAGCAGAAAGCAACTCGGAGTAATTGCCATGTTACTCCTGGTCCTTGGCTCTCGTGGGAGCACTTTAGCTGACTGGACTGAAATAAACCTGTAATCGCCCTGTGATGTTTGTGATAAGCGTTGTGTACTTAAATGGCCCACAATTATAATGCAATCACAGAGTTAATAAAAAAAAATAATCAAGAAATGCCATATATGTACAAAGGGGCCATCTCCCCTCCTTTTATAACATTCGAAGCTGGGTGATTCTGAACGTATAAGTGAGTGTGCCTCCTTGCTTCCCAGAGGCTTCTGAGAACACAGCTCAATTCAGCCTCCTTCTCACCCACCCTTTCACCCCCTCACCCACCCTCCCACTTCCTTCCTCCCCAGGGGCCTGGTTCATCCTGCTAAAGCGCAGCACCCAGGGTCTGGGCCCCAGGAGGATAGCAGGAGGCTGGAATCCTGCGTGGGAGAAGGCAGAGGCTGCAAAAGGAGGGTGAGGTCCTGGCCCTGTATTGGCCACTGAACCCAATGACCATGCACATGATCAATGCCCGCCCACACTGCCCGAGACTTGGCCCTAGGCGATGGGCTGCAACACTTCCCAGGGACTGCAAAGCAGGTCCCCTGCAGACCCCAGAGGGGTCTCTATGTAGGTGCAAATGGTGCCCAGAGAAAAGGGACTTACCTTCTCCCAGCTCAGCATTCCTTTCCTTTCCCTCCTCTGAGTTATCTGTTTTGTGAACCCCTTGGCTAAGCCAGCCACTGCCGGAAAGAACCGGAGGGAAGCCAACCTCAGCACATCCATGTACCAGAATTAAAAGGATCTGACCATGACTGTGGGCTGGGGGACACTCACTGGCCACTTCTCCTGCTTCCTTAGAGAGGAGGGATTTTCTACTCTACTCCCCGGGAGGGGAAAAATGTGGGAAAACACTCCAGTTTTCCGCCTTTCATCTCTTGTCCTCCAGGGAGGGAGAGTGACATCTCACTGGAGGATTTGAAAGAAGACACTGAGAAAGCTCAGGTTGGTTCTTTATGAACATCTGTTCTCAGATAATAAGCCAACCGGGCGGGGTTAACTCTGCCCTGGTGAGGGCGCCTACATATGTGCAGCGATACCAGGATGGGTGATTTTAATTCCGGGCAGAGATCCAAGGCCACTGATCTAAAGTCATGTGGTATCACTAGCTTTTAGCAGTAATAATCTGATACTTTGGACTCCAAGTGTCGGACTTCTGGGCCTTATTTTTGATTGGATCTGGATCTCTGGGGAGGGGGTTGGGAGAGGGGCTACTTGTCGACCTCCCTAAAACTCCACCATATTTTCCTATGAAGATGAAATCTCCACATCTACAGGTACGATCAGTCTGGGGTTTTCCAGCCTCTGAGAACAGAAGAAGAATTGAAAATCTTTGGGGAATAAATACATCTTTTTATAACCAGAGTTCTAAATTTGGGAGGGACGCCATTGTCTGCTGGAATAAACACTTGACATTATTTTAGAGTTGCCATGGTAACAGAGACAACCTTGATTTCCACTCAATTGCTCTCATGAGAGATGACAGTGACTGACCACCGCTGGCCAGCTGTGGAAGGAAAGCTCACTCTGGCAATTCCACACCCACACCACCTCCAAATCCCAGAGACGTTCTCTCTTCACAAGGGTCTCTATTAAGTCCACCTACTTTACTTGCGCTTCTGCTTGCATAAAGATGAATTCCCACTTCCTTGCAAAGGCCCTCTGGAGTCTTGCCAAGTTTTCCTAATGAGAAATGAAAATGAATGAGAAGGCATTCATCATCGGAAGTTTGCACATCGACCCCCATGCTTGTTACAGGGCAGCCATCTATTTTGGTTTCAAAATAGGGCTCCTCTCTAAATCCACTGGACATGAACCCAATGTGACTTTGCACCAGAGCCCGCTATATGGAGCAGAACTATTAATATTCATTTACACACCCATTAAGTCTGAAGTCCCTGTGGTTCACCCGATTCCTCCCTTCTTGTGCGTTTTACAGGAACACAACCCATGCAGCCTTTGTTATAAAGGCTCCTGAAGAGAAGGAGAATGGTTTGTGGCTGTGCATGCAGGGTTTGGGGAAGGGGCAAGGGGATCTTTGCAACCTGCTGGACATCTCTGAGGGCAAAATTAAAGGTTTCTCAAGACTTGTTTCCCAGCAGGGGTCTGGGAAGGGGGTAGAAAAGATGAACCCAGACTTGGCATTCATGTCTTTGAAAGTCCACATTCAATAGCACAGAAAAAGGAGTCTATGTTTGTGATATAGTCTATATTCATAAAGGAAAACCCCAAAAACAGAAAGAAATGGCATCCAGGGCTGCCTTTTAGAGGAAGAGTGCAGAAGCCCCTTTTCTAAGTCTCTAGACTTACCCAATGGCACAATAGGACAGTGGGGAGGGTGTTTGACAGGTCCCCTAATGACCTGCCTAATTCTGATGGAATGCAAGGCTGGAGCCCACATTATGCTGTGTGTTTTCCTAGAGCTCATGCCAACACTAATTTATTACTCTCATCAGTGGGTTATTAATATAAAAGGGGCCTCAGTTGAAGATCAACACACATAAACTCAGTTATTAGTAAGGCTTGGTGAACAAGCACCTCAACAAAACTATCCTTTTTGATTCTTCCATTGTTTATAGGAAGCAATGGTAATGCATCAAAGTCAGTCAATGGGGGAGTAATTATATAAATTATGATACAGTCATACCATGGAATATTAGGCAGCTATTAAAATGACAATGTAGATTATTATTACTGACATGAAAAGATCCCCAACATACTTACAGTATTAGATGGGGAGAGAAGCAGCTTACACAATAATGTTTATGGTGTGATCCAAATATTTTTGTAAAGAAAAAAATGTATGTACAGAAAAAGCTTTGGGGAGAAGGATTGCAGGTTATTTTTTTCTCTCCTTTCTTTGCTGCTTGAATTTTTGTTTTTACCAAGGGCATATGTAATAACAAAATTACTGTATTGTGAAAACAACATACTTTTTTTTTTTTTTAAGTTTCTAACCACTTCTAGGGAGAACTTCAACCTGAAAGAACATTTTAATGGCATATTCTTCACAAATACCAAAGTAGAACATTATACGGCAAGAGAAGTGGACACTGAATAAAAACCCCTCAGGAGTTGATGCTGTCTTGCTTCTGTTTAGGACCTTTTTTAAAACATGGGAAATACAGGGAAGAGAGACAGAGGATGGAGGGGCCGCACGCTCCTGCAGTCTGGGTCTTGTTAGGGAAGGGATGTAGCCATGAGGAGGTTGAAGCACTTTGCACGGGGTGCACACAGGGTAAGATAGCAGTCTTCTCAAAGAGGGGTGACCGCAGGCGCAGGAGGGCAGATTTGGACAGAAACTGGGTGCCTAGAGTGCTCAGCTCCACAGAATAGCCATGCCAGGGTTTGCTTGGGAAGATCATAATGTCTCAACATAGTTCTCTTTGGTGGTTTCCACTGATAAGCAAACTTTAACCGTGTTCTGAGGCTCTGTGTAAACCCCTGCAATGCATCCTCTTCCACTATTTTCCCCTCTCCCATGCACAGGCCCTGTGGTGCCAGTGGGATCAAAGGGGGTGAAAGGTCACACACAGGTCCTGTGACGCCAATGATAACCATATTCCCCTTGAGAGGTGGAGGGAGAGTGATGGCTCCAAAGCTGGTCCAGTTGGGCACAGGTACCCGAAAGTGACAGGTCTGGCAGAGTGGGTCATCGGGCTTGTTTTGGAAGACTGAGGCAGCAAAAGCGGGAGAGGCATTTGGAGCGTGGGTGGATCTGAGGATGCTGTCAGTGCTGGATTATCTAGGGAATGGTGCTCCACGGCCTTTCATGCTGCCCCTCCTCCTAGCTGCTGGCCCCTTAGTCATTTTGTGGCTCAGCAGCACCTCCTCTGGACCGTTCATGGAAATTTAGCCTATTTCTCCCATTCTCAGTCACTCATATAAAATGTGGTTTGGAGGAAAGATTCTGCCATTGAAAACTAAAAACATTAAAAAAATTATTTGTGGATCTCTAGTTCTCTTGAGATTGGCTCTGTTAGGTGGGGATTGATATGAGTGTGCTGTGGGGCCTCCAGTTTTTGTAGGGAATCACTTGTTGGGAAGAAGGTGGAGGGGGAGGCCGCTGGGAAGGTATATACTTCAAGTGACATACACCTATCTTATCTTCTGGAATAAATTTGGTCTTAGATTCTGCATCTATTGCTAAGCAAAGGTGACTTGGAGGTATAAAGATGCAATTAAAAATATCATCTATTAAAATTAAAAATTATTATATATTAAATCAATTTTTCCCTTTTGGTGCAGTTTCATGAATTTTAACACATGTATATAGATTCGTGTAACCACCATCACAATCAGGACACAGAATAATCCCGTCACTCTGCCAAGTTCCCTCATGCTCTTCAGAGCCAAAATCTACCTCCACTCAAAACTCGTGGCAACCACTGATCTGTATTTTCCCTCGTGATAGTTTTATATTTAAAAGAATGCCACATAGATGGAATAATACAGTTTGTAATCTTTTGAGATAGTCTTCTTTCACTTAGAATCATGTCTTTGGTACTCATCCAAGTGGTTCCTTGTATTCCAGTTTAATCCTTTTCACTGAAGAGTAATATTATACTGTATGGATGTACCAGGGTTTATTTAACCATTTGCTTGTTAAAATGTACTTGGGTTGCTTTCAGCTTTTGATTATCACAAATAAAATCACTATGAACATTAGTGCACAGGTTTTGGTGTGCACATAAGTTGTGACATATCTAATAGGATTGCTTGGTTAGATGGTAGCTGTATGTTTACATTTATAAGAAATTGCCAGACCATTTTCGAGAATGGTTTTTACCATTTTGCATTCCCAGCAATGTAGGAGAGTTCCAGTTGCCCCACATCCTCACCAGCACTTGGCATTGACAGTACTCTTTATTTTAGCCATCCTAGCATGTGTACAATGATACCTGAGCATGGATTTAACCTGTAGTTCCCTAGTGGCTTATAATGTTGAAAAATTTTTCATGTGCTTATTTGTCATTCTTCTGTCCTCTTTGTTGAAGCGTCTGTTCAAGTTCTTTGCCCACTTTTAAGGTGAGTTGTTTTCTTAATGTATATAAAAATTAATTTTACTGTGATGATAAGAAGAGCTGAGAACAAAAGAGGGAAAATAGATGAGGCTTCCTTTCCACTGCCTGAAAGAATTGGGGAGTGAAAAGGGGGAAAATACAAGCTAAAACACAGTTGCAGATATATTTGTACTCTCCTCCCACACCTACCCTGGAAAATAATCGTACTTACTGATTCATAATCTGCCAATTCCAGCCTTGCTTTATTCTGCATTGTCCTCTTACAAAGATAGATGGCTGAGGGAAGAAGAGAAATTACAACACATACAATCACAAATTCATTTGTCTGCCTGTCTATCCATCCATCCATCCACCCACCCATCCACCCACCACTCATCCAGCCAATCAGCAGCCAGCCCAGCTGGCTAAGTGCCCAGCTGTGCTGTGAAGAATATGTTTCTATGTGGAATCCATGACACCTCATCTCTAGGAATCTTTCTGCAAGTCAGGATGGGATGAAGACCCCATCTTCTAATCCTAACAACTCCCCTCTATCATCCTCCTCTCCTTTATCCCAGCACCCTGCATCAGGATAATCTTTATCAAATATAACCATGTTACCCTCATATTTAAATGGCCTGCACTGACTCCTCAGTGACCTCAGAAGAAAGGCCAAGCTCCTTAGAATAACGTATTTGGTTCTTTAAGATCCAGTCTGCTTGTCTCTTCCCTTCCTCACTCAGGCATGTGAGGTACCAAACATCTTTCAGCTCCACTCCTCTGCATATGTGTCTGGTCCATAGAAGCCCTTTCCCTTTTCTCTCTTCTTTCCCTTTGTCTATCTAGCAACCTCCTACTAACCTATGAATATCCAGCTTGGTGTTCTAGATAGCTCAGCATCACATCTATCCTCCCTCAACCATAGAAACTAATTCCAATGCACTATAATTATGGGTTTAATAGGCTGGGCTCTGCTCTAGGGTGGAGGCTCTTCAAGGGCAGAGTCTGTGTCCTACTCAGCCCAAATCTCTATACCCAGCACCAGGGCTGAGTCTGCCAGTGGATTGGATGAATAGTGGAAAAAGAGGGCAATTTAGGTCTTTCTTCCCAAGCTAAGAAAGGGTTCTTGGCCCTTAGTTGCCAGGATATTCTTTCTCAAACATGCCCTTCATTACTTTCTCTCTCTACCTCTGCTCCTTCAGTATCTCCCTCCTTCTTCAGTGCTAAGTAGACCAATCCAGGGAAGACAAGAGATGAATGGGGTGAATAAATACTAGAATAACCTGAAGGGAAGGCCAGAGAGGACCTATTGATATATGTTGTTTGACAACTTAAGTACACTAGGTCAGGGGCTTAATCATAAGGAACAACAACAGCCTGTAATTATTGGAATCGAGAGTCTAGGTTAGTGGTCGGTAAACACATTAGTCAACAGAATGGCAAACAGCTGCTCATGAGCCAGTTTGCCAACCACTGCACTAGGATATGTAGGCCACTCCTTGTTGAATTAGCCAACCTCCTCCATGTGGTCTGAAAATTTTACTGATGGCAGCCTGGGGTATGCTAGAACCTTCTGCTCACACCAGAGTTATATGTGGATGAGTGTCAGTTATGTCCCCCCCCCCCCCCCCCCCCAAGTATGCTTATGTTAGGCACATCTGTTGTTTTAATAATGCAAGTGCACTAAATATTACACATTCTGATGCAATTAATGTGAAAAGAGAGTGTTGTTTCTATGAAGTTGAATAGTTCAGAACAACTTGATAAAGGAGTGTTGGCTAAAATAGTTGCTGATGAATGCGGTACAGGTGAGATAACTGGAAAAAAAGAGAGAAAACATAATAAAAATTTCAGAGCAGTAAACAGGCAGGTTGCTTCAAAAGTGTTTTTAAATTTCGAATGCACTTTAAACATGCCCAAACTGGGTGGTTTATTTTGAGTATGGTTTACTGAAGGAAAAAAACTCAAATTATTGGGACCCATAATCAAAGTGACTCTTTGGTCTTCCTTTAAGAGACTGCCAAGTGAATATACGTTTGAATGTCCTACATTAATATGAAGTTATTAAGATATATATGTGACATTTTTCATGATTCTCTACTTATCAATTTTTTTCAGTGAACTAAGCAGCTACAGCTCTCCATTGTGTCTGATAAAGTACTTGTTTGGTCTCTGGGACCACTGGTGAGGCAGCCTGTGGAATTGGGGGCGACCCGGAGCAGGAAGCCTGGCATGCCACCGGACCCAGCAGACCCAGCAGGACTGAGCAGGAGCAGTGCCGGTCAGTGGAGGTGGTGGCTGCTTTGACAATGCTGCCTCAGATAATATTTTGTATTGGCCACAGTGAAACTCAGGAAAATCTAAGTCAGATTGGGGCTCTATAGAGGCAGAATCATTCTCAGAAATTTACAACCCATCTGGGTCAAAATGGGCCAGCTAGGTTATGAAGTATGCAAGGAGAAGCTGGTACCATTCCCCATGACCACGAGTTACATGGTGGCATGCTTTCAGCGCACTTCCCCTTGTGGCTAAGGTCACATGTGAGGGAATCTGTTCACCAGAACTAGGGAGGTGGGATGTGGCTATAGAGTGGACCTCTTCTTGGCACAGACCTTCCCTGGGCTTGTCTGCACCACGATGGTGACTTCAACTGTGCTTGCTCTAACATCTAACCAATCAAATGACCGCTGGCAACTACAGCCGGTCCTATAACAGGGCATCTGGAGGACTTGCTTAACGATCAGATGTTGGATTTTCTTGGATATTTAATTTCTCATTGAAAAATCTTGGTCTTTTTGCCCTCACACCTGACATTCCCACCTCACTGACTTCTGATGTGGATGACCCAATGCCATCACAAGCTCATTCTGTATCACTGTGACAAAAATAGAACAAGTTACAGAGAGGGAACTGGTGGTTGACAGAGAGAAGAGCACTTGGGAGGACTGGGTGAAAGAGGTGAAAGGATTAAGAGGTACAAATTGGTAGCTACAAAATAGTCATGGGAATATGGCATATAGTCAATAATATTGTGGTAATTATGTATGATGCCAGGTGGGCACTGGAAATATTGGGGGATCATTTTGTAAACTATATGATTGTCTACTGTAAACCTGAAACCAGTACAAAATGACATTGAAAGTAAACTATAATTAAAAAATAAAAATAAAAATGCAAATATTAAAAAAAAGAACATGTTAAAAATTTATAAACAGAATGAGTTCATGGGCAACATGTGTAATTAAACATTTAAAAACTATTGACCTTATTCTACCTCAATGTACTTTAAGAACTGACTCATTTTCCAAACTGCCTGTGCTAGTGACATCATTATTTATCTTAATCTCCTAAAATAAGAGATGGTATTTTTCTATTTTCCTCATACCCTCTAATTACCTTTTCGAACAATGGAATTTTAGCAATGGAAGTAACCCTGGCAACCATCAAGTAAAGACCTTTCATCGACAGATGGAAAAACTAAAGGCCAAGAGCGGTGAATTGATTTACTCACCTCTGGTTACTGGTGGAGGTGGAAATAGAATTAAGGTCTTGTTCAGAGCCCTTTTCTGACTATGACAGTTATTGCCCCATTTTCTTATTCATTTTCCCATTGAAAAGAGTATGGAATGTCTCTATGTGCCAAGCACTGCTTTGGGCGCTGGGGAAATCACTGTGAGAGCAGCTACCACTTACGTGGCACTCGCTTGCTGAGAGTCAGGCCCTTCCAAGTGTTCACTTACTCCTCACAATAACCCTGTGAAGTGGGTTCTCTACTGGCCTCATTTTATAGATGATGAAACTTTTTCAGGTCATTCTCCATTAATGGGGCTCCATTATGGCTCCCTAAAACTGCTGATTTCATTCTAAATGTCTCCCCTTGACTAAGTCCTGACCTGCTCCTCCCAAACTACTGAACTTTCTCAATCTATCTTCGTTAACGTAAAACCTTTGAGTGCTCAGATCAGACTCCTCACTATGCCCTTCTTACCCCCGTCATGCCACCTCTCTGGAATGCTTGGAGAACAAGACTGTGATTCATTCAAAGAGGTGACTGAGCAATTGATGCAGAGGAGGTGATCAGTAAATGTTTGTTGGATGAATGAAAGTTCCTGGTTCTTTGTCAATCCAAACCATACCTCTTCTGAATTCTTAGCTTCAATTTCACATCCTCCCTGGCAGGAAGAGCACCAGAGAACCAATAAGATCAAACATTAGTCTAGGAATGACAATACCAGCCACCACTGAGGTTTTATTGACTCCTTACTATCTGCCATACACCAAACCTTACTTGTATTTCATTTAATCCTAACAAGACAAAGCTGGGAGACAAGTACTATTATAATTTTCCTTTTAATATGAGGTTTCTGAAGCACAGAGGAGTTAAGGAACTTGCTAAGATCACAAAGCTAGCGGAGCTAGTCAATGCTGGGCCCACTGTGCTGAATTCTTTCTTGGGAAATACTTACTTTCTGAATAAGCTGCTTTGGAAATGTTGGTGAGTGATTTTGAATACCACACCTTGACTTCTCCATCTGATTTGCCAAAATCAAGGCATATGAATTAAAAAAAATAATTTTGTTTTAATGAGAACCTGATATAAATTGTTATTGCTATCCCTGTTTATGCTGGACAACTAAAATTAGAAAATGAAGAAAACATGTAGAGAAAGAAAAATAATGCCCACTGTATGCAGTGGTATATGGCAGAGGCTTTACAGTCAACTAAACATTTCAATCTTACTTGGGCCCAGTTTTCTGGTCCTACCATCCTCCCACCCTCACTGTGACCTGGAAAAATATTGGTTTCCACATTCATAAGGGTGCATGGCTGCTGCACAAAACACCTACAAGCATTCAAATTCTGAATTCGGTTTTTGTTAGCAAAATTTCAGCCCCAGAAACACTTGTTTTATGAGCAGCCATATGCAGCTCCCATTCTGAGCCAGAAGCCTTGCTGGAAGTCCAAGACCAAGGTGTCAGTAGGGTTTCTTGGGCTTCCACTTATACATCATTTAGGGTGCAGCACAGTTCCAGAGGGGCGATAAGATAAGGGTCTGTACTCTGTGTGAGGGCCATTTTCCAGACTTGGAAACAGAGCATCCGTAATCTTGTTAGGCAATGACTTGTTCACATTCCATCCTTAGGATTGCTTCTAATTGCTAGTTACCCCTCCCTCAAATGTGTGGACTGAGGGCGTAGCTGGTCACACAGGTCTCTGGGACCGACTCCCCAAACACCTCCCAGTGGTCGCTGCCTCTGCCTGCCTGCCTGTGCCCACATCCTGCAGAGAGTCTGGGGAGCTGCTGATCTCATCAAGTGCCCAGTGAGAGAACAGCTGAGCCAGTGATGAGGATGCTGTGCAAAGGGACAAGTGCTTCTGCATGATGCCATGCACAGGACCATGAAAGCAGCATGGGCTTTGGAGCCACTCAGATCTGAGTTAAAATTCTGCTGCCTCCACTGAGTGTCTGCTAAGTGCCTTTAATAAAGAGCAAACACTCAGCACCAGCTATGCCTCAGGTATGCACTGGGGGGTCTAAGAATGAACAAGGCGGACTAACCCCGCCTCTTGGAGCTCCCAGACAAGTGGAAAACTGTGAAAACTGTGCTAAGTGTGAGGATGTGGCCTCTGGTTCTTTATCTGAAGTAGAGGGACAATATCACTTCTTAAGAGGATTGGCACACAGAAATACTAAACAGCATCCATATGGCAAGAGTCTAATAGATCCCTCCCTTTATAAAGGCAACTCCCTGCTTACCCAGTTCGAAACTTCACCCACTCATTATTTTTCTGGACCAGGGAAACTTTGGTACCGTATTTTTCGGACCATAAGACGCACTTTTTCCCCCCCAGAAGTGGGGGGAAAAAGTCCCTGTGTCTTATGGTCCAAACATAGCCTACACATATACTTAAAAAAAAAAGTTTTTTTACTTGCCCGGCTCTGTGTGGTCTCTGTGTGCTTGCCCGACTCTAAAATGGTTCTAAATGCTGCTGTTTACTTTACAGGGTTGATTACATGTGTTTATGACTGTGATGTTGGGTTTTAATGCACATAAAATATTTTAGGACACTATTTGTTTCAGAATCTTTTTTTCTTCATTTCCCTTCTCTAAAAACTGGTGCGTCTTATGGTCCGGAGCGTCTTATGGTCCGAAAAATACGGTATATCCCTGCTCTGATATTTCTCAGTTTCTCCATAAATTCCAACTATCAAAAACACCAGGGAGTTATAAATAAATGTTAACAAGTTTGTGACATAGAAAGGGTCAGGGGGTGGTGGCCCCTGGATGTAGTCCTCCAGGGAACAGTCATGGCCACCGTCCTACAGAGTTGCTGTGGGATCCTGGTTTTCCACAGCCCCAAAGAATGAACCTATTGGCCTCCCTTGATAGACTTCTTCCATCCCCCATTTCCTTCCCACAGCTGCATCTTTCTGTGTGCGCTGCCTTTCTCCATGGTGTGAACAGGATGTTTGTTACATGTCAACAGGATGACAAAGGGTTAAGGCAGGTGAAGAACCTCCTCCCCTGCCCTCTATTGCCAACACAGATCATTTGCCTTCGAGCTCCCAGCAGTAACACCGAGTATGGGCTGTGCCTTCACTGCTCACCATAATCAGTGTTTTCAGGTTCCCAGCAGTTCGATGGCCAGAAGTATGGAGCCTGCAAAAGAGCAGTGGTATCAGGACTCAGAAGCACTTGCCCTCCCCTGCCTAGGGGTCAGGGTCAACCCTCCCTGAACCCAGCGAGGACCCCCTCCCTAGGACCGGCTCTGTTCCTGTCTCCTTCGTGCTGACACCACAGCCCAACCCTCTCCTGTTCTTAGTGCAGCTGAGGGCAGTCAACACTTTAATTTAGGTGCTGAGAAATGAATCCAGGTAAACAAATAAATGAGAAAAGGAGAAACTTAGTTTATAGGGCAAACATTTCTTATCCTGAGACAATAGAAGTCTAACCACAGAAGATAGAATGGCATGGTTTTCTGGGTTTAAGTCCCAAGTTCCTGAGTAGTGTTATCCTCCTCCCCCACTTCTCCTCGGCCCCCCCCCCCCCCCAATCGCTTCAAGTTCATATGATGAAGTCCTAACCCTCTGTGGCTGAATTGGGAATAAGGAAGTAATTGAGGTAAAATGAGACTTTAAGGGAGGGACCCTGATCCCATAGGATTAGTGCCCTTATAAGAGGAAACAGCAGATCTCTGTATAATGGGTGACATTTGTCCCCAGAAACTTGTTCTTCAGAATAAATGAGGAAATATATATAAAATGTCCAATAAACAGGTTCTCCATGAGGGCTTTTCTGTATTATTTGGGTGGAGCAACAAAAGGCCCAGACAGAAGTTTGCTTGGTTTTCCCAAGCTGGTGGGAGGTAAGCGTTGCTCCCTTAAACACACTCAGTTTTTCCACGTGTCTCGATTCTGCAATCAGAAGATGATGAGAAGAAAAGGCTCTTCAGGAGGAGGAGCTGGCAGGCCTACCTGGAACCGATAAAAGGTGCCATCGTCCTTCATGGAGAGAACATGGTCCGAGATGGGAAAGACATAGCCCTGGGCAGCTATCAGGCTTCCCAAGTGTATTGCTTCAACTGCAGGGACAGGGCACAAGAGAGAGAAGTAATTAGGAAGCTGTCAGAATGCAGGGCTACTTGGATGAAATGTAAGCTGTGAGTGCAGAAAGGCAACCGGAAGTCAACTGTCATCACCCCTAGATAACTCATGGCTGATTGATTGATCGATCAATAACTTTATGATATGATTGCATGGGGCTGGGAGAGTGTCAATGGTTGGGAAGCAATATCAAGTGTCTGGGACTCCTCTGGATCCCAGCTCTGAGAGTCTGACATTATTTGAACCTCCCCCAGCCCCCCAAGATTTCCAGAAGAAAGTGCTCATGCTGAAGAGCATGAGCTCTGGTGTAGATAAACCTGTGATAGTTCACATAGGTGTGTAGCAGTGTCTGGGGCAGGTTCAGTGCTCAGTAAGAGCCGCTGGCCCTGATTCATATTATATTCTCATTTCTTATCATCCTCATCAGTGAGCATGAAGCCTTGCCACTCACAGAGACTCTGCCCTCAAACTGCATTGTCTGATGTGACAGCCCCTTCTCTTAGGGACATAAAGGCAAGCCTCACTTTTGTGGTGAGTAGTGCAGTGAGCAATGGCACAGGGAGGCCAATCTGGTAAAAACAAAATTATATTTTTGCCACAATCAACACATTGTTTTGTTACTTTAACACCAACCATAACTAGATTCACACAAATCATTAAGAATTTATATTTAGCCCAACAGGCATGGCTCAGGGGTTGAGTGTCAAACTATGAACCAGGAGGTCATGGTTTGATTCCCCGTCAGGGCACATGTCTTGGTTGGGACTCAATTCCTCAGTGTGTGTGTGTGGGGTGCATGCAGAAGGAAGCTGATCAATAATTCTCTCTCATCACTCATGTTTCTCTCTCCCTCTCCCTTTCTCTCCGAAATCAATAAAAATGTATTTTAAAAAAAGAACTTATATTTATCTGAGCAAAGCCAAGAAAAATAATGAATTGAAATGATTATACCACACATAATAATATAAAAGTACTTTTCACACATATAAAAGTACTTTTACTGGTAAAATCAAATTTCCGGATGTGGAAATTATTATTATTTTAAAAAATATCTTTATTGTTGATAGTATTACAGGTGTCCCCCCTCTTGCTTCTCATTTGCCCTCTTCCACCTAGATCCCCCTCAGATGTGTAAATTATTGACATGAAAAGGGGTTTCTAGGAACTAATTTTGCATGTCTTTATAAGTTTTTAAAAGTGACTTGTTTTGGCTTTACTTGCCAGCTTTTCAAGAGGCTGTGTATAACCCAGGTGCTGTGTTTACTAAGAACCACCTCTCCCCTCTTTAGAAGAAATGTACACGCGAAACTGGTGGGACTAGAGCAAATGAAATTTTATTTTACCTGCTTGGTGCTGACCAGTTTGCTTTCTAAAGTCTATATGGTTTAAGAATCATGGGTCCAGCAAAAAAGGGGAGTTTTATCACCTATAGCTGCTCCTTGCCCAGGAAAGGAAGAACAAAATCCACTAAGAAGGCGACTTTCATG
The DNA here is from genome assembly GCF_014108245.1 of Pipistrellus kuhlii. Lineage (NCBI taxonomy): Eukaryota > Metazoa > Chordata > Mammalia > Chiroptera > Vespertilionidae > Pipistrellus > Pipistrellus kuhlii. Next base: position 13,673,457 of record NW_023425404.1, read on the forward strand.
TCACCAGTTTAGAGCTAGAACTCTCACTTCATTCTTTGAGCAAAAGGGCTTTTGCTTAGACATGTGGCAGACGGGGAATAGAAAGGAGAGAGGGATGGAGGCTAGACATGTCTGGCTTCCTAGGGCCTTAGTTTGCCTCATTTCCACCCTTCTATTCCCAGCTGGTGAATAACTCATAACTCCTCCTGCTCAGAAGCCTGGCAGTTCCCAACACCTGGAAGTTCTCTTAAGGGCATCAGAGTATAGCCGACCGTAAGAGACATGACCCTTGTCATTGTGCACCTTTCACTGAGGCTCCTCATACTAGGGCCAAAGGGGATTCCTAACCATCTCTCCCAACATTAGCTGGTTCAGGGTTCTCAGCATACTACTACTAACCACTACTATTACTATTACTACTTACTAGCACCACCACCACCACCACTACACTATCATCACTTCCACTACCACCACCACTACTACTGTTACTACTACCACTACCCACTACCATTACTTTTAGTTATTGCCACCATCACCACCACTACTACTATTACTACTACCAATACTGCTACTACTACTAACCACTACTATTACTATTACTATACTACTACTACTACCATCACCACTACTATTACCACTACAACTACTAACAACAATACTGATAAAATATTTCGGTGACACAATTATTATTGTAGAAGGGCGAGGAAAACAGTGCTCTTGGAAGAGACCACCGTGAAGAAAGGTAGCCCTTAGTTTAGCATCATCATCAAAAGAAATGCTGACTTTAAATACATGTAACTACGCTGGGAGACACTTATTCGGTCTAGCGTCTGTAAGTGGACAATCAGAAGTCCAGGCTGCGTAGGGAAAACACAATAGCCAGTTGATTCAGGCTATTTTCTGAAAAGGATTGGCAGGTATTGTTTTCCCCTGTGGATAAAGAACTTGACTAGAATTAAGAATTTTCATGAGTCATGAGAGTGACCATTAATCAAGGTGGTGGAAAAGGCTACGGTCACTTCATTAATGGCCTGCTTTTCAGGCACTCAGGCTTCTGGCAACAATATTTAATCAAACACTATGTAAATTATATTGTTTTTTAGTCCATAGTATATTAGGAGCATCAGATTAAAATACAGGAATGCCCGAGCTGACATACTGACCCCAGCTAAGAACCACAGCTGAAGATCAGACAGCTAGAAAGGGAACTTGAAAAAAGATCTTTAAAAAGCATAGCAATTGTCCGGCCAGCCTGGCTCAGTGGTTGAGTGTCGACATATGAACTGGGGAGACATTGTTGGATTCCCAGTCAGGGTACATGCCTGGGTTGTAGGCTCAGTACTCAGTAGGGGACATGCAGGAGGCAGCTAATCATCATTGATGTTTCTATTTCTCTTTCCTTCTCCCTTCCTCTCTGAAATCAATAAAAATATATTTTAAAAAATATAGTAATTGGAGGCCACTTAATTTGGGGCAAAGAGGTCTAATTAATATCAGAATACATGTATGGGCATTTTTACATAAGAAATATAGGCATCAGGAATACTAAGTTAAGACAGGGAGTGAATAATAAATTCAGAAAAAGTATTAACTAACAACACATGGTAATAAGCTATACTTATCTAGAATTTTCATTTTTCCGGAACTCCCCATTTTTTAATTATGCCGTGAAAATAAATTTTACCGCTTATTTACTGGTGGGAGGACAGATTTGGAAACTGTTTTTATTGGGCAGAGTTTTGTTATTGTCTTTCTGGTAAGGTTTTCCTAATTGAAATGCACAATTAAAGTTGAAAAAAAAATTCCTTCCCTTCTTACAGAAGAAGAAAACAGAAGGCATCTTAGCAAATAATTAAACATCTTAATTGTGAATCAGGCAATCTAATTTTAAGATCCGGGTCTGGAAGGCTGCTCAGTGACAGCGCTACAACTTATCTTTAATTGCTGTGGCTAATGAGAATTCAACTCATTTCACACGTTACTGTATTGGGCTCTTTGGCATTCTCAGTGGTTACTCATTTCCTCAAAGGGTGATTTAAATTTAAAGGTAAGATATTCGGTGGAGAAAATGAATCCATTTCATTTGTAAGTAAAGAGGTTCCACATCTTGGGATTCACCTCTAAGCCCAGTTCTCGGGAGGGTAGGAGGTCTAGACTGGAACTTAGTTATGTGGGATGTTTATTGAGACCATGAGGGATAAAGTCAGGGTCAAAGGTCACGTACCTGGGTCTTCAATGGACAGGTTCTTCATCAGCCACTGCACAATGTCAGTACCTGCAACGACAAAGCAATTCACCTAAAGACCTGGGTGAGTGGTAAGCCCGGTGGCAGCAGAAGCATGTTTACTTAACAGAATCCTCATTCGAATGAGCACACACCTAGAGATCTGGGTGATACTGATGCTTTTCCATCTTAACAAACTCTACCCATTGGTTCACTTCCACAGTTATAATCCCATTCTTTTCCAGAAACCATCCACTTCTGATGATGCCGAAGGATCTTGTGTGCACACACTTCTGGGGAGCATCTGTAGGGAACAGCCTGCGCATACAGATTTGGATGACTTCTCCAAGGCGGGCTGATGAAATTTAACCATGCCCGGCCTGCAGACCGTTTCTTATGGAGAGCGGTCTCCTCCGTTCCCTACTCTTACTGTCAAGGGATGAAAAGGTTCCTGAAAATGTCTCTACTTTCTTCTGGCATGGGCCCACCCTGAAAGAAAGTAGCCCTATGTCAGTCTGCGGGAGAAACTTCTCTGTATTCACCTGTCCCCTGGGCCAGGGGACATTTCCTGACGCTCCTGCAGTTTGGTGTGGACTGAGTTCTGACAGGGGGCATGATGAATGCTGCCTCTGGACACAGGCCTTGAAAACTCCCACATGGCCCTGACCCCTCTATCCACCACCTGCTGGCTGAATGGAGAGGACTTCAAGGGCCCAGGGTGGGCAGAGCCACAATGTGGAAGGAGCCTGGGCTTCTGAACAACCATGAAAACTGATGCCCATGTGGGGCTCTGACCTGATTGAAAGTGTGTCATGTTAAGCCCCAGAAATTGGGGGCTTACCTGGTTAGGCATCTGGTATTATCCTAACTAATTTAAAATCTTATGAGTCAGAAGGGACGTTTAAAACTTACTTGCTCCAACTCCAGCCAATACATGAGTCCCCACCTGTAACACCTCGGACAAGAGGTGCCGCAATCTCCATTTAGAAAAACCCCAGAACCTCAGAACTCACAGATCCCCTCCTAGCCAGCCTGTCCCAGTGGAATCGTCTTTGATTTCTAGGAGCAGAAACTGGACTTAACTCTGGGGCTTGCTCTCTTTGGTCTTAGTTTTGCATTCTAACGCTAGAAAAACAAACCCAGACCTTCTCACTCTGTGGGACAGGTCTTCAGACATTGGGGCAGTTCAACTGACATACTATCAGCGTCTTCTTGAGTGCCAACCCCCCTTGTGAGCCATGCCTGGTCTCTCGCCATTTTGTTCACAATGAATTCCCTTTTGTCTACCTCCATGTGGAAATGTGGCTTCTAGAACCAACATTTCCTAGGGCAGCCCAGTTCCCATCGGGGTGGAGGAGTTGTTTTCAGAGGATTCTGAACTTCTGATCAATTCACTCCAAATCTCACTTTAAACCAGTGCCGACCTTCGAAGGTGGCCTTGTCATTCCAGGATGGATGCATGGCAGAAAATAGCGTGAAAGGGGAGCATTTCCAGATAGCTAAGTCCTGGCAGGGGTGTGAGGCTTGGTGGGAGGGAGCGGGCCTGTGGACAAGCTGCCTGGGACAGATTCCTGCCTGAGAGACTGGAGAGCGTGCAGATGGGTTTAACTGTTGTCCTTTACCAGAAACCAGGTTTCCAGAAATTTGGTTGCCAGTGGGGAGACTACCCTGTTTCCCCGAAAATAAGACAGTCTTATATTAATTTTTTCTCCCAAAGTTGCGCTAGGTCTTATTTTCAGGGGATGTCTTATCTTTCCATGCGCTAGGTCTTATTTTCAGAGGATGCCTTATTTTCAGGGAAACACGGTAGTTCTGGCCTGAGTGCCTAGACATTTTGCTTTTCTCTGGCTCTCTGGAAGGTCGATGAACTCTACAGGGTAATCAGGCAGGGGTCCATCCTACTCTTTCTGTATGTTCTCCCCTTTTTGCCCCACTACCAGTCTCCACCGCTGCAGGCCTCCCACATATCAACCTCAAAAGCAAGACTTCTGAGCTTTCCCCTCTTCTCGCTTCCGGCTGGCATCTATGAGCTAAACTTTGGATCCAAAGCACCCCTGCTCATTCACATTCTTGGAGAGAAAGGCAGAGGATGTCTGTGTGTGCTTGTGCATGCGGGTCCATTTCCTCCAAATTATACAAGTTCAACATTTGTCCTAGGAAATGAAGAACAAAGCAGAAATCAAATAAGGACTGTAATCCCAAGTTGGGGGTGGGGGGAGAGACGCTAACCTGTTTTTCCCCTCAAAAGAAAAATAGTCCTTTTTTGCGGGTTGCCTGGAAACGGAGAGGTTTCCAGCATCAGCAACAGCTCTCCCCGGGGCAGGCGGATTATCTTTCTGCTGAGCTGGCGGAACCATTATTTATCACCTGCCAAGACTGATTACTCACCCTGGGACAATGACAGCCCTTCCTTTCCCCTGTTAATTACTGTCATCATTAATATCCATGTCACTAATTAGTATTCATTCACACTGAAACTCCTTTCTCGCTGTCATACCCGCTCCCCCTCCACCCACCCCGGCCCCCAGCACCATTGTCTGGGTTTCTACCCCCTTTTGGCTTTCTGGGCTCAGCGTCTCGCCTGATTGTCTGCCTAGTCCACCAAGGCCCCATCTGCATTCAGAACTGAAGGATCCCATTTAATCACATTTTGTGTGTGTGTGTGTGTGTGTGTGTGTGTGTGTGTGGCAAAGCGAAAATCACAAAGGCCCCTTTTCCTTTCCCCTGGCACCATGGGGACCACAGGCCTCGGTTTCTTGTCCTGGGTGCAGCCCCTGCAACAGTAAGTGTCTTCATTTGGGGGCTGGTGTGGCTGTCCTCGGCGCTGGTGAGAGCTGGGCTGCTGCCCCGAGCTGTCCTGGCCTCTGCCCTCAATCAGTAGCAGCACCCACCACCCCACCATCCCACATACACTATTGGCACGTGTGGTGGCCATCAGGAAACAAGGCAACGCCCAGCGCTGTGGACTCTCCCTCTGTGGGTGCAGGGTGTCCTGGGCTTCCAAGGATTGATTTGGGGAAGCCAGCCCCCAACCTGATGGCGGAAAGTAAACTGCTGCCTCTTTGACCCCAGAAACAAGTCAGGAAGAAAAGTCTGTCCTAATATGATGTCCATGAAAAGGCCTACAATTGTTCCACTGTAGACTCAGACAAGAATAGTCCAAACAAGGACCAGGATAAAGTATTCTTCTCCCTTTCCTTTCTTCCTCTTTCCTCCCTTCCCCAATCACTCTTGCCTTCTTATTATAAAAATAATTTCAAGATTATTTTCTGTTCTATCCAAAATTTGTTGTTGCCCTTTGTGATCACTATTGGGTTCTGGTTCTTATCTCAGCCAAGTTGCCCTGCCAAGGACTTAAATTCAATATAAAAACATTGCCCAGCTGGCATGGCTCAGTGGCTGAGCATTGATCTATGAACCAGGAGGTAACAGTTAGATTCCCAGTTAGGGCATATGCCAGGGTCGGGGCCTCAATTCCGGTGGGAAGGGGGGTAATCAAATGTTCTCTCTTATCATTGATGTTTCCATCTCTCTCTCCCTGAAATATCTCTGAAATCAATAAAAATACATTAAAAACACACACCAAAACAAAAACAAAAACACCCCCCCCCAAAAAAAAAACAACAAAACACACACACACAACACAAAACAAAAACCAACAAGCAACAAGTGTGGGATGGTTACCTTTTATTCCTCAAGGTCCCAAAACACTTGGCTCAAAGTTTTCTTTTTGAGGTAAATTTATCAACATATATTTCAGGAGCATCATGAAATACATCAGAGGGCACCTGAAACGCTTGTCCACAACCTGAGTGGTTTACTAGCTGAGCCCCAATTAGATTATGCAAACTTGAGAAAAGGTTGGTTCCAGTCACCTGCAAATTTCAAGGAACCTGTAGCTTATATGTTACTAGAGGACCAGTGCACAAAACTCATGCCCTGGGGGGTGGGGGGTGTTGCCAAGCCTAAGTTGGCAGTTAGACATTCCTCTTGCAGTCCGGGACTCCTTGTTCCTTACTGCCCACCTACAGCGGAGGCAGAAAAGGCTCCTGACACCACTGCTGTGCTCACCAGCTATGAGCCCAGCTTCTGGTTAAGGGGAACTCCCTGTGGGCGTTCACTGATCATTAGGGGGCAGCTCGTGAGTTGAGTGTCTGCCCCCTGGTGGTCAGTGTGTGTCATAGTAAATGGTTGTTCCACCATTTGGTTTATTTGCATATTAGCCTTTTACTATATAGGATAGTGCTGACAACTGAAGCTGCTGATAACTCATCAGCCCTCACCACAAAGGAAAGACACTTCCACTTGAGTAACCTGTTTCTGGAGCCCAACAAAAGATAACATGGTATCCTGCTGTGGGTGAGCTCAGGGCTCTCCCCAGTCAAGGTTATGACTCCATCTGACATTGAGTTCCACAAACCTGCAAGGTCTCAGCTGCCTGTGAGTGAGGAAGGCAGCTCTATGCCATCTTATCGAGTATGTAGGTGCCATGTGCAGGCAACAGCTCATGTAGGGTGGGGGGTGACTGAGTGCCCACTGTGCACCTGGCCAGAGCTGTGCACATGACCCTGTTATCACATACCATCTTGATAAGAATTATGTAAAGTACTAGAGGCCTGGTGGACAGATTTGTGCACTGGTGGGGTTCCTCAGGCTGGCCTGTGCCCTCTTACACATCTGGGACTCCTTGGGAATTTCAGCCTGATCCCCATAGGCCAGGCCAAGGGACCCCACTGGTGCATGAATTTCTGCACTGGGCCTCTAGTATGCATATAAGATCTTCGAGTAATCTCTTCCTGCTCTCCTCTTTCCCCACTTCCCTCTGAGATTCATCAGTCTGTTCCATGTTTCCATGTTTCCACTCCTGCATTGAGCACCTGCCCTCTGGTGGTCAATGTGCATCATAGCTACTGCTCGGTTGCTTAGGCTTTTATATCCTATATAATAAAAGCCCAATATGCCAAGTGTCCAGTTGTCCAGTCGTCCATTTGACCAATCAAAGCGTAATGGTATGCTAAGGATACTCAAGCACTTGCTATGACTTGCACTGACCACCAGGCAGCAGACCATCAACCAGTCGACCAGTCGCAATGATATAAACTGACCACCAGGGGGCAGACGCTCTGACTGGTAGGTTAGCTTGCTGCTGGGGTCCAGCTGATCAGGACTCAGCAAGATGGCCCAGATATGCCCTGGGTCCCTCCCTGGCTGGCCAACCTCCCAAGTCCCTCCCTGGCCACGATTATACACTGGTGGGGTCCCTTGGCCTGGCCTGAACCCTTTTGCAATCTGGGACCCCTCAGGGGATATCAGAGAGCTGGTTTCAGCCTGATACCACAGGTCAGGTCGAGGACCCCACTGGCATATGGATTCGTGCACTGGGCCTCTAGGATATAGATAATAACTGTAATATCCTTTTTAAAAATTAGGGCCAGAGTGGCCCAAGGTCACATATTAGCACCTAGTAGAGCAAAGGTTGGAATCTGGACAATCACATGCCAAATATTATTTCCACAACATCATTCTGCATGTCCTGTCTCTGAACAACTTTCTGGGTACTATACAGAAGAATAATTGGAAAAGTGATCTGCGCTCATTTTTCCCTGAAGCAGAGACATTAATTTAGTGATAATAATAATTGCTAATATGTGCTATTTAGCTAATAATTTATTGAATACTTTTTATATTCCATTAATTTAGTGATAATAATAATTGCTACTATATGCTAGTTAGTAGCAATTTATTGAACACTTTTTATGTAGTGGAATAATCCCACTACATGTAATAATCTTCTGATGTAAGTAAACTATTTCCTTGCTGGCAGTAAGACAGAAGAAATACAAGAGGGAGGACAAGTGTGGTGAGAGGTATAATGGCCTTTTTGAGGCATATTGTTCAGTCCATGGGCTTGAGTTTTTCCAGGGAAAAGCATGACATATTTCACAGATACATACTTGCTTACTAAGCACAGGAAGCAATAGAGTGCAGTGTTTATAAAGTCGGGCAGACCTGGATTTGACTCATGCTATGCCACTTACACATTGTGTGACCAGAGCAGGTCCCTTCACTGCCAAATCTCCATTAGTCAGCTGGGGGGAGGGGCCTACTGACAGGACAAAGTAAGAGCATGGACATGAAGCCCTTGCCCCAGAGCCTGGGCCATGCTGTGCTGAAGGAATCGTTTGTTACTAGGTGACCTTTCTCCTTGTGCCTTCGTTTTCTCACATGAAAACCAGGACGGTCACAACAGGCCCTGCTGCATAGGCGCTGAGGGTTAACACAAAGGCTGCAGGTGCAAAGCTAGCACAGTGCTTGGACACAGCTGACACACATGAGCTACTGATACAGCCTATGGTTTAGGCCAGTGGTTGGCAAACTCATTAGTCAAACGATTAGGCAGCGATTCTGATGTCTCCTCTTCCTCACTCGGTCTGGCTGACACTGAGAGAACAGCCTGTTCGAGGACAGGGGAGGCTTCAAGTCCCTTCTCCAGGGGCCCAGGGACCTTGCCCCTCCCACCTGTCCGCTGGCCCTGCTGCGGGCACGCTGGCTTCCGGACTGCGGAGTTCAAACTGCCTTTGGTGGGCGTTGGCCCTGTGTGACGCTCGCTTCTTCACAGGGCGGCTCCCATATCTGACGTGGTTTGGAACAGGTTGGAGGAATTAAACCCAGACGCGTGAAATATGATTTTGAACCCAGAGCTACTCAAGCATCACCACCTTATCCAGTCTGAAACCGGGCCCTGCCAGGGCCTCTGCCAGGGCCTCTCCCAGGGTCTCCTGCAGGCCTGGCAAATGGGCTTGCAGACCTCCATGGGCATGTGGCGACTGCGCCCCCGGTGCCCTATGGCCGCACAGCAGGGAAGGCGACCCGCTGATGGACACCACCCCTCCCCTGTGGGCCTTCTCTCTCCTCCCCAAAGGCCTGCCCCCTCCCCAGCTCCTGTGTTTCTGCTTCTCTGAAATGTAAAGCTTCCGTGTGCATTATGAAAAATAATAGGGGGCAGGAGACCAGACGAGGTTATTACCAGCTCATAAATCAACCGGAGGCTCTGAGGGCTGTGGTGAGGCGTCTGGGATGGGCTCCCCCGGATTGTTATCTCACCCCAGCCCCCGCGATTGATTCATAACCTCATAACCCTCCTGCATCCCAAGCCCAAGTCCTCTATCTAATTGTCAGCAGCCCAGTACATGATTTGCAAGAGGATGTGGGCAGCGGCAGATGTGGGGGCGGGGGAGAGATTAGTTTTGTCAATCAAAGGCGTCCGGGGCGAGGTGCAGAGCGCCTGGGATTTAGCCCAAGGATCAGCTTATTAAAGAAAAGGCTGGCTGTGGCCGCATTGATTGGGCCTGGGTGTGGGGGAGACGGGATCACGGGGCCACGGTGGGGGTAGCCTGTGTCCTGAGGGGGTGGCTGCCACTCACGACTGCCTTCCACGCACCCCGAAGGCAGAATGGAAAACAAACAAGCAGAGCTGCAACTCAAGGAGAAGCAAGCTAATGCCAGGTGCCCAGGGCATCCGGGAGCATTTCCATATTCTGAAGGCTGCTGCGTGTCTCAGAGAAGGCTGGAGGGGACCGGGTGGCTGGACGGCCTCAGAGGCCTTATTGCTTCCCAGAGGTATCTAAAGGTCATCTCCTTGGTGCAGATTTAAATCTAAAACGTGGTTCCTGGACAGTTTACATTTACATTAATCTGTGGGGCTAAGGACGTGGTCGGCAAACTCATTAGTCAACAGAGCCAAATATCAACAGCACACGATTGAAATTTCTTTGGAGAGCCAAATATTTTAAACTTAAACTTCTTCTAATGCCACTTCTTCAAAATATACTCGCCCAGGCCGTCTATTTTGTGGAAGAGCCACATTCAGGGAGCCAAAGAGCCCCATGTGGCTCGAGAGCCGCAGTTTGCTGACCACTGGGCTAAGGCATTCCTGAGGGGAGCAGGGGAGGGACCTTAAGAGGAAGCCTCTGCCCTGGAATGTGATCCACCTTCTCACACCGGGAGGGCATTGCCACTGACCCACATCCGTGTGTTCAGGCTGGAGTCTGCCAGGTGGGCAGGACATGGGCACACACCTGGAGACGGGCAAGGCGTGCACTGCGGGAGTGTGAGCAAGCCAGGTTTCCAGCGGGTCTGGGGCCCCGGTTCTGAGGCGAAGGCTGAATTGGTGTTGCACTAGTTCCAGTTCCGGTTCTCTGGAGCTCCACCTCGGTGAAATGAACTTGGTTTCAGCCAGACCTGGGTCCAAATCCCACTCTGCCCCTTGCTAGCGCATCACCATGGACCAGTTATGCAATCACCCTGAGCCCCAGTTTACCCACCTGCAAAATGGGGCCAATCACAGAATCCACCCCAGATTCTAAGTATGAAAATAAGGACATGGAGGTAGACACGTGGCACAGTCCCTGGCCAGACTGGACGTACCACCACTCTCCTTCCTTTCCACTTACAACGGATGTGCACCCTCCACCTGCCCCCCGTGGACTCTGGCTTGGAGCTGGTCTCCTGGGCAGCAAGCCCCAGCCTGGAATTGGGCCTTTGTCGCGGCTCATCCCAGGACAGCCTGGAGCTTGCTCTAGCGTGGCTCCTTCCAGTTTCTCTGCTGCACTCAGCTGGGTGAGCTCATCCTTTCCAAGGTCAGACTGGGATCCTCTCTGCCGGGGGAGGGCCTACTCCCAGAACCATTTCCAGTTCTTGGTTTAAAACATCAGGAGAACCCCAAGGAACCCCGAGATTTCTCCTTTTCCATCCCAGCTACGGCCAAGCCCTCAGCCTGGCTGCTCCCATGGGAGTGGCCAGGAGGCAGGTGGCCTGGGTGTGAATCCAGCTCCATGACCTTGGGGCTGTGCCTCCTGAGCTCCAGTTTCTGTAAGACCTGAGACAAGGCCATCTGAGAGCATGAGCATGAGGATCACGCTGGCAAAGGGCTCAGCCAGGGTCCTTCAGCGCACAGCAAATGCTGACCTCATCATTATCATCATTGCCATTATTCCGACTGGAACATTCTCATCCATTTCCCTGCAATGGTGAACAAGACGGCTCTGCCCTTAAACACACAGGGGCGCTGGTGGGCTGTCTGGGCTCTGACTGGGGCTCTGGGCCACATTCAGTCCCAGCTGACTCAACGTGAGAAAATGGTGCACAGAGAGGGAGGTGGTAGGACCGATGGCGAACAGTGAGAGAAGACAGACCAAGGAGGGAGCGATGGAGGTAGAGGCAAGGACGCCAGCTGAGCAGCCACAGCAGGGATTCGGTGCCACATCTGTCATTTATATCCAGATCAAGGCGGGTCGGAAGGCAAGTCTTTGGGGAAGGGAAAAGGGCCCTGGGTGGTGGTGGTGGGGAGCGGGGAGACAGGAGTGCAAAGTCACCAGCATGCGCCGGCTCCACCCACATGCAAAGCACAGAGCCAGACACCGAGGACTGGGATCCAAGATGACTCAGAGAGCGAAGCAGGCTTAGGCGCCGAAGGGAATGACCTCGGAGCTGCGCAGCGATGATCTCATGCTTTCCCGGCACAGGCACCCGGTGCTGGCCTTCCCTCCACCCTGTCCTCACCCTGGGCTCATGGCCCTGCCCAGTGCTGCTTGACCCTTCCCTGCGGTCACAGATTCATAGTTTCCAGAAGTCTCCTTCTCTACTTACACACAGTGATACCCAGATTCTCCCTCAGAGCCAGGTGCGCTGCTGGCTCAGGCTGCAGCCTCTGCCCCTCCCCTGTTGGTCACTGTCCTGGGTCCGGACCCCTTTTTGAGCTTCAGTGAGGTCCCCAACACAGAAGGCCTTGTGTGCAGGCCAGCAGCCACCGCTGTCGCCCCAGCTCCCATCTTTCAGGGTGCGCCAGTGGCTTTGGGCTTCTCTGCGATCTGCTGAGGTCCAGCTGCCCATTCCAGAAAAACAAAACAAACAAAACAAAACAACACGATCACAGCAGCTTGAACAAGATAGAAATGTATTTGGTAAAAGAAGTCTGGAAGCGGCTATGGGGACCTCAGGGCTCTGTGCTTTAAAGTTTCTCTCCCACCCTGAGCGCTTGGCTTCCACCGCCAAGGTCACCTCCTGGTTCACAATTCCAGCTCAGGCAGCCGCCTTCACATCCCAGCTTCAGGCAGGAGGAGGGAGGAAAGGCAGGACGGCTAAAGAGTGCCTTTCCCAATAGAGGCACCTTCCTTTCAGCGTAGTTTCCAGAAGTCTCCTCTACTTACACATAGTGACACCCAGAAGAATGTCCCAAGTTGTAAATGTTCTAACCCCTGGGACTATCCACCTCACACGGCAAAAGGAGATGTGGTTACATTAAGGCCCTCGACATGGAGAGAGAGTCCTGGAGCGTCCAGGTAAGACCAGGGCAATCACAAAGATCTCCCAGGAGAGAGGCAGGAGTGTCGGGGGCAGAGAGAAAAGGAGAAGATGGAGGAGGAAGAGGAGGAGGAGAAGAAGAGAGGAGGAGGAGGGTGATGGGGGATGAAGGAGGAGGAGGAAGAGGAGGAGGGGGGCAAAGAGAAGAGGTGGTGGTGATGAGAGCACCAACTAGTGCTGAAGATAGAGAAAAGGAACAGGAGCGAAGGAATGCAGGCAGCCTTTAAGCTAGAAAAGGCAAGGAAAGAGCCATCAAAGAAACAACAGCTCTGCCTTGATTTTTAGCCAAGATCCATTTCAGACTTCTGACCTCCAGAATTATAAAATCGTACATTTGTACTGCATTGTGTTAAGCAGTACACAATTATCAAATCATACATTTGTACTGCATCTTAACTGATGGTAATTAGTTGTAGCTACAAGAAGAAAAACAGTTATTTTCTTACCTCCTATGATTTCCTTAGATAACTGTCTAAAGTGAAATTCTGGGTCATTTTCAAGGCCTCAAAACCTACTGCTCAACTAGAATTGAGAACACTCTTGCTTCGGTCTCTATACCCTAATCTACACTGGATAGCAGCATTTCTCCCCATCCGATGGGAAGAAAATGATAGCTCACTAAGAGAAGAACCATGTTTTCCTAAGTGAGATTCAAATGATTCTAATACATTGATTGACCATTTGCATTTCTTCTATTGGGGTACCCACCTGTTTATATTGATTAGTAGGAACTTATTAAGTAGTAAGGATATGACACTTCATCTGAAATTTGTGCCGAACAATATTTCCCCTCCCATTTGCTTATTCACACTTAAGAAGCCTTGAGTGGTAGAGTTTTTTAAATTTTATTTTATTAATATTTTATGTTCTAATCCGTCAACTCCATGTTTTACAGTTTCTGCCATGGGTGTCATGCTTGCAATATCACCAAGACATGGTAAGGGATGAGCTTTTATAAGTCTTTGCTGAATTCATTTATCCATTCACTAAACACATAGTTACTGAATGCTTCCTACACACCGGGCCCTGTTCTAATCACTGGAGCATCATCTGACTCACAGAGCTGAGCCCAGAATGGGAATGTGGATCCCTGAGAGGCTTACAACCTGAAATTAGTACAAACCCCAGACACATCTGACTGCACTGAAAGACCGGCCGCCCACAACACTGACCCTGAGCAGAGATTTTCATGGTGCCACCCAGATCCCACGGCGTTTTACGATGAATGAAATCTACACGAGTGTGATGACTCTGAGGAAATTGCAATATGAACCTCCATGAGTGAGAAGGCTGGAAAGGACTGTAAAAAGTATTAACAGCACTCATTCCCCATCAGTCCCAAAGGAACAATTATCATTGATATAACTTTTCATTTCATCGGTAAGTTAAATACAGATATCAGCTGTCCCTTAGGACTCTCTTTAGAATCTCTCTGAATGAAAGAATCCCAGCAAGGGAAGAATTGCCCTTCCTTCGAAGGGTTTTGTAGAGAAAAGGCTTATGAGTGAGATGTAGACTCTCAGGCTTATTGCCCAGGGGCAGGATCTCATCAACGCAAGAGAAGTTGCAATGTCCCCAGGTTTGCCCTAAACTGAATAAGCCTCTGATTATTTACTTGTTATTCTTTACTTTTTCCTACCTTACATTTTTTCTTTTTAAACAAAATGCATTTTTATCGATTTCAGAAAGGAAGGGAGAGGGAGGAGAGACAGACACATCAATGATGAGAGAGAATCATCGATTGGCTGCCTCCTGCACACCTCACATTGGGGACCAAGCCTGCAACTTGGACATGTACCCTTCCTGGAAATCAAACCATGATCTCCTGGCTTATAGGTAGATACTCAACCACTGAGCCACAATGGTCGGGCCCCACATTTTTCTCTTCAAGTGAAACGAATGAATCCTCAGAAAACTCACCTTAAAATGACTGAGTGCCCTGTAAGAAACATGAAGGACTTAAGTCTGAAGCACTTGGGACATTCTAGCAAGGACTGAGCAGGACGAGATGCTCGGCTGCCCTCATGGCCCTGGGAGACACTAGTAGACACTCCTTGTCTCCACGCGGGCCACGTCGGGCTTTCCAGGAAAACTCCTCCAGGTGGCACTCCTGCCTCCACTCACTGGCACCAACTCTTGCCTGAAATCCTGTCTGGCTTCACTGCCTGAGTAAACATCCCCAGGAGACAGGGAGCCACACGAGGAGGGGGACAGGGTTCGGTTGGGATTGGAATGAATGGATGGATGGGAGTGAAGCTTTCAACTGGTCTGTGAATCCCTGAGGGTGGGACAGGGACCCAACTTATCACTTGTGTGGACTAAATGATTTGGGAATGAATAAATTGCAACCTGTTATTCCCAGATCATCTTAGATCTCAGACTTAGGGACTAGCCGTTCACCTTTGAGAGGAGAAAGTCAGCCAAGGCCATTCAGCGTGTACGTGACAGACAGGCATATATCACAGAGGGGGAATAGGGGTGGAAAAGGAAGCATCCGATAAATAGGACCTACTTCTGCCTATTTCACACTCCTGAGTAGTCAGCACTGATGCAAATGGTTCCTGAGAGAATCTTCCCAAAGTTGTGCTCCCCATTCAGAACAATGTTGAAGGGCCATTTCTGGTGGCCAGACATTTGAAACCCAGTGGCATGGACTTGGCGCCTCCTGCAGGCTGGGAGGGAGACTGCTCCTGGCCCCTTTTATGGCTCCTGGGTCCTGGCACTCCTGGGCATCGCCTGGCTTGTAGGCGCAACATTCCAATCTCTGCCTCCATCCTCCCATGGCCGTCTTTCCTTGGTCCTCTTCATAGTCTTAATAAGCAACCTTGTACTCTTAATAAGTGACCTTGTACCTGACCTCTCATGCCCATTAGGTGGCAAATTCCTCCAAGTGTGACATCAGTTTACTTGACCCTTTGAAACTCCTCAAGTGTGACCCCAGTCCCCTTCACAGGATACTTACTACCCATCATACACAGGGCACTCCCAGTCTCCCCGGCTGGGTCACTGACCTGGACCTGAGTCCTCCTTTAAAAAAGAGAGAAAAAGAGACTTCTTCTCACTCACTCAATTTTAACCCTTCAACCCCAGGGCTTCCTTTTCACAGCAAAATTTCAGACTTCTTATTTCTCTAGCTTTGGTTTCTCCAAGAATGTGGACACTAACAAGAAAATACTGTTATCTTTCTCTTGATTATAATCCTATATAATAAAGAGGTAATATGCAAATTGACCATCACACCATCACAGAAGATGGCCAGCCCCATGTGGTCATAAGATGGCCACCATAAGATGGCTGGCAGGGGAGGGCAGTTGTGGGCAATCAGCCCATCAGGGAAGGGCAGGTAGGGGCAACCAGGCCAACAGGGGAAGGCAGTTGGGGGTGACCAGGCTGGCAGGGGAGGGCAGTTTGGGGCAACCAGGCCTGCAGGGATGGGAGGGCAGTTGGGAGGGACCAGGCCTGCAGGAGAGGACAGTTAGGGATGACCAGGCCAGCAGGGAAGTTTGGGAGAACCAGGCCAACAGGGGAGGGCAGTTAAGGGTGGCCGGGCTGGCAGGGGAGGGTAGTTGGGGGGGGACTAGGCCAGTAGGGGAGGGCAGTTAGGGGTGGCCATGCTGGCAGAAGGCAGTTAGGGGCGACCAGGCTGGCAGGGAAGGGCAGTTAGGGGTGACTGGGTTGGCAGGGAAGGGCAGATTGGTAGGGGAGGGAAGTTGGGGATGACTGGACCTGCAGGGAAAGGAGGGCAATTAAGGGGACCAGGCCTGCAGGGGAGGGCAGTTGGCGGGCAATCAGGCTGGCAGGGGAGTAGTTAGGCATTAATCAAGCTGGCAGGGAAGTGGTTAGGGGGTGATTAGGCTAGCAGGCAGAAGCAGTTAGGGGCAATCAGGCAGACAGGCAGGTGAGTGGTTGGGAGCCAGCAGTCCCGGAGTGTGAGAAGGATGTCTTACTGCCAGTTAGACATCCCCCAAGGGGTCCCAGATTGGAGAGGGTGCAGGCTGGGCTGAGGAACCCCCACCCCCCAGTGCACGAATTTTGTGCATGGGGCCTCTAGTATATAATGATATTACGTGTCTTTTTATATTATATTATATTATATTATATTATATTATATTATATTATATTATATTATATGTATACAACATACTATGTATCTGATATAAAACTGCATATTATAGATACAATGAGATAAGAATTCCATCCTTATATACCATTTACCCGCTGAGAGGACTCTGCGAGGTCACCACTTCCACGGGGAAGCTGGAGCCCACCTTCCCTTTGGCCCTGTGACAGGCTACGTTGTACAGTGGCCTCCAATAAAGAACAATAAAGAAAGTCAGTGATGAATGCCCTCTCCCCTTCCTGCCCCACTGGTGCTGGGAATAGTGCGCAGCCTTGGGGTTCCATCCCCAGTGCTTGTCCTTCTTTACCCTGGCCCCTCAGCGGTCAGGACAAGGTGAGCTCAGAGGTGTCTGCAGGGTTAGACCCCATACATTCAGCTCACTGTCAGGAGGAACCAACCCTGTTTTTCTCCATGGAGTGTGGGGTGTGGAGGGTCAGCTCAAGTGGGGCGGGGGGCGGGGAAGGAGCCGTCAAAGACATCACATCACAGCTGGGAGTTCTGAATTTTGGCAACACTACTTTATCTCTCTGTTCTGGGTGCAAGATATTTCTCAGTAGCCTTGAGTTTAGCTTAAAATACAAACTATGACACGTTCCATAGTTTTTATTGTCAGATAAATCTTGTCCTATGCTCACTCTAGTTCCTGTCTCTCAGCCCATCCTGCCACTCCTCATCTCTGTACGGAATTTCACGCCATCTGGCCAACTCCCCCGTGCCACCTTCCCCCTCCTCCCCAATTCCTTTCAGCACTTTGGTACCATGAGCATTTTAACCATCCCATGTTTTTTCATGCCCCTTCCCTGGTTTCACAGAGGAAAAGAGATCCTTTCCACTTCTTAAGACAGAATATCAGTACAATAAAATCTAACAGCGCTCATCTTTTTGGCAAAACAGCCTATTAGTTTAAAGCAGAAGTTATCTGGTGAATTAGAATTCCTTGATGGAAGCCACCATTCTTTCCCGCCTTGAGTTTTCAATCACTGCTGAGGTGCAATATACATTATCACCACAGAGAGGCACTGTTGCTCTTGAAAACGCCAATGCTTCCCAGGACAGTGTCTCCAGCTAAGGAAAAAAAAAAAAAAAAAAAAAAAGCCAGGATCCAGAATTGTAATATTGATTTCTTATTTCTTTTAAATGAAAAATCGCTGGTGTTCAGAATAACTTTAATTTCTTAGTTCCAGAGGTGGAGATCTCAAGTCTGTTTACTGTCATTCACAGAGTTTTCCGGAGGCTAAAAATGCAGGCGAAGGGAAACCTTTGGCTATAGCTAAAGTTACTTGTGCAGGTTTTCCATGAGTTTGAAAGTGTTCCTGGACCTTCAGGGTCTGCGTATTAAATTGACAGGCTAGTCGCAGTGCTCCAAAAGATAAACAGGAATAAAATGCGTGGGCTGGAAGGCAAAGTTTGAGATTGATTAAAGGGCAGTAGGAGGGGCAAGCCTGGTTGGCTGGAGCAAGCAGGAACCCTATTATACCAGGCCTCACAAATTATACAGCACTGATGGCTGATTAAGCCAGCACTTCCAGAATCCAGGACACTGTGGACTGTAAGTCTTTAAAGTTTCTGCAGAAAACCTTAATTCCCCAAATCCTCGGCTTCTCCCAGAATTCTCTGGGTGCATAGCCTTGCCTGCAGACTGGCATAGTATTTGGCTAATACTCACTTCAAATACGGGCTATGCAGTTGGAGACCCTCTAGTAGAGTGTTATAAAAAAGTAACATTCTGCCGAAGCCGGTTTGGCTTAGTGCATAGAGCATCAGCCTGCGGATTGAAGGGTCCTGGGTTCGATTCTGGTCAAGGGCATGTACCTTGGTTGTGGGCACATCCCCAGTGGTGTGTGTGTGTGTGTGTGTGTGTGTGTGTGTGTGTGTGTGTGTGCAGGAGGCAGCTGATCGATGATTCTCTCTCATCGATGTTTCTATTGTAACTCTCTATCTCTCTCTCTTCCTTTCTGTAAAAAATCAATAAAATATATATTAAAAAGAAAAAGTAACATTCTTCTGATATTGTGAGATCCTCATTACCCACATGCTTGCGCCCTCTGAGGAATGCAGAATAAAAATAAATAAATAAATAAAAAATTTGGGAGAGCCTGGCTGGCATGGCTCAGTGGCTGAGCATCGACCTGTGAACCAGGAGGCCATGACTCTATTCCCCGAGTCAGGGCACATGCCCAAGTTACAGGCTCAATCCCCAGTGTGGGGCATGCAAGAAGCAGCCGATCAACGATTCTCCCTCATTATTGATGTTTCTGTCTCTCCCTCACCCTTCCTCTCTCTGAAATCAATAAAAAAATATTTTTAGACAATTGGGGGCAAGCTCTAGGTTTGAGACTTAGTTCTGCCACTAACAAATTTTTCCCTTTGTGCAGATCCTCACCTAGGTCTCAGGTCCATCTTCTGTAAATGGGGGGATTTGGCTAAGCTGCCTTCTGAGTCTATCCCGATCCTGATGAACATCCCTGCTCCCCCACGGCCCACCAGTGACAGCCTGCCTGGTCTTCCAGAGCATCTTTTTGTCTCATAACCTCAGGTGGCCAAATTGGACCCTTTACTGTGCCCTGCACAAAACCCACTTTTCTTATTTGTCCAGTTTTGTTCAACTTCCCCTTCCTGGAAGGTCCTTCCTCACACCACTCCATTCCCAAGTCTTATTACTATTTCAAGTCCCAGTACAAAGGCCCCTTCCTCCGAGAGGCCTTCCCTGAATCTATGGGTGTAAATAGTCTCCCTGTTCTTAATGAGTTTGTAGCATTTTACCTATACTTCTCTTCCAGCATCTACCACGTTCTCTCTTGTGCTATAATGATCTCTGCAACCTTTTTGTACTAACTAGGGCTTCAGGGCTGTGATTTGCCTGTGACTCATCCATCCCACAGGGTCCAGCCCGGTGGCCAGCACACAGCAGGAATCCAGGAAATGGCTGATTGAATTAACAGCCACATGTGCAGAAACCACTGTGTTTTGTGCAAAGGATAGGAACTCAGTTTACATATGCTGATGTTCAGCTGACAGGCCTGGGTCCCTGGTGTTCTCTCACTGTCTCTCTCTCCTACAGCACAGGCAGGATGGCAGAACGGTTAGTGTTCAGACTCTGGAGCTGGACTGCCTGAGTTCACAGCCTGGCTCTGCCACTTACAAGCTGTGTGAACCTCTGGGTATCTTTTGCCTCATCAAATGCAGTGGAGATAACAACAGTGGCCGCCTTCCATGGATGCCTTGAGGATAAAATGAGCTACAACTTGTGATGTGCTTGAAAAAGTTCCCAATGCAAAGCCAGCTCTCATAATTGCTGGCTTCTGATAGCATTTTTATTATTCCATATAATAAATGGGTAATATGCAAATCAACAGAACCGAGGAGAATGACCAGTCACTATGACGCGCACTGACCACCAGGGGGTAGACGCTCAAAGCAGGAACTGCCCCCTGGTGGTCAGTGCACTCCCACAGCGGGGGTGCCGCTCAGCCTGAAGCTGGGCTCAAGGCTGGCGAGCACAGTGGCAGTGGCGGGAGCCTCTCCCGGCTCCGCAGCAGCTGCTAAGGACTCCTCAGGGGATGTCCGAAGCCCAGAGGCGTCCTGGACTGTGAGAGGGTGCAGGCTGGGCCGAGGGACCCCCTCCCCACCCTAGTGCATGAATGTCGTGCACCAGGCCTCTAGTTAATTATAACACAAATACCTTAGGACTTCTTGCCAAGCAGCAGTAGCTTTCTTTCGTGGTGAGGGAAAAAATCGCCTCATGTTGATCCCTCTGCCTGCCCCCCTCTCTGGTTAGCTTTACTGGCACCCTCTGCAGCCGCCTGGGAAATGCCATCCGAGACAGCTGCTCCCTGGGTGGGCCCCAGTCTTGCGTCTTCAGAGTGGACGTTTGGCAAAGGCCTGGCGTGCATGGAAAGCAGATTAACTCGCTATCGTTCCAGCCTGCCGCCTGCCATTTGCTAAATTGCACAATTTGATAATGGCAAGTGCCCTCCCGCCCCGTCCCTGGCCAGTGCAGGCGTCAGCCCTGCTTCTTATCTGTGCCGTGTTTTGGCTGTAATTCACCCGACCACTTGTAACATATATCTTCTCAGCAGATTGGTGCTTTTATCTGCTGGGACTCCAGGACAGAGAAGACGGGAGAAAGGACGGGGAGAGGTAAGAAAGAACCACCACCCGGCCCAACAGACGCATCTCCGGTCTCCGTTCGGCCTCGGGTGTGCCTTCCGTCTCGGGTCCTCTCTGTCGGTATCCTGGCCGCGCCATTATTTCAGAAAGAATAACGAACCAACCGACAAAGCTCATTTTCCTATCTTTCTGACCCGGCTCTGAGTTCCTTCTGCCTCCTCCCGATTCCATTTCCTGTCCATTTGGAAACTGGACACCGGCTCCAACAGAGGAGGCTGTCTGCCCCGCGTGCTTCCTCCACAGGCCCCGGGGCCCGGAAACTCGGCCTGGCTCCTGCGTGGAAGTGCAGCCGGGGGCGGGGATGGAGGGGGAGGGAGAGGATGATGGAGATGGAGTGGGGGGAAGAAGGGGCAGCCTAACTGTCCTCCTGTCTCCAAGCTTTCATACCTCCTCCAGCCACTGACAGCACTGCTCTAGATCTGCCCATCAACACCTGACTCCCCAGGAGGTGAGATTCTGCGGCCCCCCTTGCTTCAGGTTACAGATGTGGAAACTGAGGCCCAGAGAGGACGAAACTAGTCACAGGTAACACCCACATTGCTCTGATGAGGTGCCAGGCAGCATTCCACATGCTCGACACAGACTAGCTCATCTAAGCTTCGTCACAGCTCTACGCAATACTATTTTATGTGTGTTTTGTGGGGAAGGAAACCAAAGTAGAGATTTGCTAAGTAATTTGTCCAAGATCATCTGGCCAGTGAGTGGCAGATCGGACATTCGGACCCAGAGCCAGCTCCGCAGTCCGGGCCCCCCACCAGCGACCCTGCCTCCCAGGAGTGATCACTGTTAATTGCCCCGTTAATATAGTGCCAGAGGGTCTAGAAGCATTTATTGTCTTCAGATTGTGGCTCCCTATTGTCTGGGAAAAAAATAAATAAACTTGAGATCTCCAGCCTGGCTCAGTGCCAAGCTACCTTCCCAGGCTCCGTTGTGGCCTTTTCCCAAACACACTTAACCCCAGGCCGCTGTGGACCCAGCGAGGGAGTGAACGCCAGGGAACGAACAAAGGACGTGAAGGGCCGAGCACTCCCAGGATGACCAGCCAGCAGGCTCTCAGTGGACTGGGAATGCATGACAATGACATCATCATCATCATCATCTCAGTAAATCTTTCCAGTTCCTGCACAGCCTGGTGCTCATCACAAGACCAGCTGGCAGGGAGCATCCCCGAAACCAGGCACTGTCTGTGACAACCCATGTCTTCCCTTCGTGCAGGTGTCACTCCTTGGGGCAAGGCTGATAAGCACCCTGAGGGTTAAGTCCCTCGCCCTTGTGTGCTGCAGCAGCCGAGTGATAGTAACAGAGGTGATGTGAGCAGTAGCATTACTCTGTTCTGAGCGTTCTCTAGGCACCAATTCACCTGACTAACCGTCTCACCACCCCAAGGGGGCACACACACGATCGTTAGACCCATTGTGCAGCTGAGGCCCTGAGAAGGTAAGCGCCACATGGCTGATGTCAGAGGTGGGATTTGAACCCAGGCCGACTGTTGTTAAAGCCCATACTCTTTTTTTAGTTTTTTGGTTAATCTTTACCTGAGGATATTTTTTTCGCATTGATTTTTAGAGAGAGTGGAAGGGAAGGAAGAAGAAAGAGCAAGAGCGAGAGCGAGAGCGAGAGCGAGAGCGAGAGCGAGAGCGAGAGAGAGAGAGAGAGAGAGAGAGAGAGAGAGGTGTGAGAGAGACATATCAACTGGCTGCCTCCCACACGCACCCTGACCTGGGCCTGGGATGGAACCTGCAACCCAGGCATGTGCCCTTGACCTTGACTGGGAGTCAAACCTGAGACCCTTTGGTGTGTGGGCCGATGCTCTAACCACTGAGAAACACCAGCCAGGGTGAAGCCCATTCTCTTAACCACTCTCTCTAGATGCCTCAGAGAGGCACTTGCTTCTGCCTGAGCCTGAATCGGGGGGGTGGGGAGGGGGTGAGGCCCTGGCGGCAGTGGCAGCCACTGGCTCGGTTCTATTTGCTCAGTCTAACCTCAGGCCTCTGCTTCCTCAGAGCCGCCGCTCACTTCAGGAGTGTTGCCTGAAGGCCTAGGATACCAAACGGAACAACTTAAGTCTAACTCTTTGGTGTGTGTGTGGGGTCCCCTTTATCCGTTGGGATTAACTCAATGAACTGAAAACACTGAGAAATGACAGGTAAGACAGTCACTCACAGATCTGATGCTCCCTGAGTTTTAGGCTGCCCACGCAGCTGACTGGGCGCTTGCAGACCTTCTCCCTTTCAGAGCTGAGAGCGGCGGTGAGAAGAGGAGGAGGCTGGCCTTGCCCTTGGTGCCAGGGCTTGGTGTCCGAGAAGGGCAGGAACATCCAGGTCAATGGCTTAAAAACCCAGGCATGCACACAGTGCCCTGTTCACAAACAGGTTCTCACGCTGCTCCGGTAATGACTTACGTTATTTTTATTTCAGTGTTAGAATGTAAGACTAAGACTATGCCCCTTATGCTTTTAGTTCTTATGCAGCAATAGAACCGAATGAGGACTGCATCTACACAGCGAGCCAGGTGAGTACATTCAAGGGAGTTCAAGGGAGGAAGCGTCAGTTCTTTTTTTTAAATTTATATTTTATTGATTTTTTTTTTCACAGAGAGGAAGAGAGAGGGAGAGAGAGTTAGAAACATCAATGAGAGAGAATCATCGATCAGCTGCCTCTTGCACACCCCCTACTGGGGATGTGCCTGCAACCAAGGTACATGCCCTTGACCAGAATCAAACCTGGGACCTTTCAGTCCTCAGACCGATGCTCTATCCACTGAGCCAAACCGGTTTCGAGAGGAAGCGTCAGTTCTTGTGATGGGTGTTGCTCTGCGGACAGTGAGCTGCCACTGTTGTGCCTCCGGGGTCGAAGCCACAGGCAGACGCCATGGCTGTAAAAGTCATGGGTAACACCGGCCAAGAGACTGAGTTACATGTTTCATGTTTGTTGACTTGGACCCTGAACCAGGTGGACCCCCTCCCTGGAGTCTCTCTTGTTCTTCTTTATTTTTTATATATTTTTTATAACATACTAGTTTTTTGCAGACCCAATCCAAGTATACCCTGAAGCGCATGGCGTAAAAATTTAGTTTCATCTAAATCAGGGTCATTTTGTATTTTCTGCTGACTCAGTAGATACCAAGGATTCCAGATGTGCCAGGGCGGTACACCGGGCTCTGTGCTGCAGGGAAGACACCTGTGATGGCTCAATTCCCCCAGCATTTGCCTCCTTCCAAATGACTGTGAGAGTCCTGTTCGCTCGCCTGCCATGACTTCATGTAGCAGAAATATATCAATTACCTAATATGCCCTCTTCTGTCCTTCATCATTAGACGGTGACACTCGAAAAGTAGAGGACTCTGATGTGCTGTATAATTTCCGTGATGCCAAACTGATTTATTAGCTACTCTAAGAGGCTGTACTCCTGCTCTACGAAAGCGTCACTCAGTGGTGAGCTATCGTGGCCAAGGAGAAGATCCGCTGTTGTACCTGGTGATCGATTCCAACTCTGCGCAAAACCGGGACAAGAAGGATGTTGTCGGCCAGACGCCGGCCTGATAAGCCTCGCAGATGTTTCAGGTTGGGTGGTGTTGGCTCAGAGGGTGACACGGTGAACAGCAGGACCAAGAGCACGGGTGCTGAGGCCTCTCAGCAGTACTGAATCGTAAGGCAGTCGTTTAGGTTCTATATATGTATAATCGTCGTAAACAGTGTAAGATGACCAAAGAAATGGAGAAGTTATCATAAAAAAATAAAACACAAAATTCAACAAGGTAGTAGAATTTGCAAATCCTTGAGTCATCTGAGAGTCACCAGGAGTCTGTAGATTTTAGCACAAATTGCCCTGTTCAGACCAAAACTGCTTCATGCAAGTCAGTCTTCATGCTAGAACAAAAAAGGGCTCGTCAATGCTTCCCTTAAAGGGTTAGTGTTCTTAATGGATCAATGAGCATGAGTCAGTTCCTTAAAACTTGATTAAAATACAAGGCTCTCTTCGGGAGCCTACCTTTTGTGTAACAAAAGAGCGGAATCCTCTCATTTTCTCCCATGGAAAGAGGGGAGGGCGGCTGGACTGGCATCACAGAGCAAAGCCAACCCAGTGGATTTGCAGGTGGCAGTCCTATTTTGAATCCAGGGCTCCTCTTTCTACAAGGGTCTTCCTTCCCGTCTAACACAGACTGCGGCAAATGATACAAGAAGAGGAAACTCAAGCTAACAAAATGACAATGGCAGGGGGGTTCTTGGCCTCTCAACAGAGGCCACAAGGTGGTTCCGCCATCACAGCAACGAGCTATTTCCCTTGAGCTCTGACTACTGGGGGGATTTTACCGTCATTGCACTGGGAGGTCTCAGCATCTGAGTTCCGCACCAGGACCGGCTGCGGGAGGAAGTAATGCTGCCTGGCAAAGGGGCCACCCCAGCTCTGTGCCTCGAACGACACTGATGCTGGGGTGAACGTGGCCGCTGAAGGATACGGCACTCAGAGGAACAGGGGGCAGCAATCCAGGGTGTGTGCAGAGAAGCAAAGCTTTCCATGGTCATTAACCAGTGCAGACCCACTGCTGTAACACAGTTCTCTGCAGAAGTGCTAAGCAAAGGCTGAGAAGGTCACACACACACACACACACACACACACACACACACACACACACAAACGCACAAGTGCAGGCACCTATGTATGGGCCAATGCTGTGTGGACAAACAGGAGTGAACCAAGATCATTCCAGAAGTATCAGTGCTCTACCACGAGTTAAAGGTGGTCACTGGTTTTTAAGAAAGCAAGACCTTGGGACTTGGTATAAGAACCTACAATACGATATCACACGATGCCTATCAATGCAGTTAGTTATGAACAGTCTGCAACCATATCAATGGGACTAACAGCAATTGTGCCTAATTTTCACTACCAGATGGGACTTTGGTCCCTCTCATGAGCTACTTGCATAAAGTTGGAGTTAAGATTACACAGAGATATCTAAACAGCATGGACCCCCTCCACCTGAACTCTAGACTGGTCTCCCACCGTGGGCAAAACCGAAGAGGTGGCTGGTGCCTGCCCACCACCTGCTGTACCCAACGCAGCTTTAAGGAAGCCCATTTCCCTGAGCCTTGTCACCCACAGACACTTTGCATGGTGCTGGTTTGTGAGTCTTGGCCCTGATTTGCTCAGGTGAACACACCTGTATCACCCCCACACCCCACATCAATTACAGAGAGAATAGACATTGTCAAACTCAGAAAACACAGAATTGGGACTGCCACTATAGAGGGAGCTTTTCCATTCTGGGGTAAACCTCACGGCTGGTGATAAAAATGCACACCTGCCTGTGCTCCCCTCACCAACAACTGAGAGTTTCTGTCCACAGTCACCTATACTCCCACATAGCTGCTTATATCTCCTCACAGCCATGACACCACCACACAGCCGCCTACCCCACACAGTTGCTTACACCCTCCACAGTCACTCACACCCCATAGCCATCTATACCCCACAGTCGCCTACACCTCCGCAGAGCTGCCTACACTCCCCACAGCCACCTACACCCCACACAGCTGCCTATACCTCCCCCTAGGCCAGAGCCAGGAAGAGGTGGAGTGGAAATGGTTCTTTAAGAAATGATCTGACATGAGTGGACCAAGTTGATTTAATTAATGTAGCTCTCCTCCCCTACTCCAGGGAACACGGCATGGTTTGATTTTAGATCAGGGATTTGTATTCATAATTGCATTTTAAAGTAAAGAGTTAGATTTGGGGTAAAGAAAATAAAGCAAAGACCAATAATAAAATTTCTATAACTTTACGATAATTATTGAAATGAACAATGACAATATCACAATAGTGAAAACTAATAAAAATTTTTATCAGCAGAAACCAAAAAGGGAAAAGGATGTAATCTAATGCCACAACCTCCCGAACTGGCAGCCAAGGACCTTCTGCTCAGCCTAACCCGCTCACCCCTCGTCCTTATTCCCTGGGACTCAGCATGATGGGGAAACTTCCCTTGTGAATCGGGAAAGGAATGAACTGTTTCTTCTTCTCGAGGCAGAAGTGGAGAGGAATGTGGGAAGAGAGGAAGGTAGGAAATAAAGGATGGGCTGACGTTTAATGATGGAAGTGAATTTGTAGTATCATCCCATTTTCATAAGTGTGTTTGGCTATCTTGAGAGTCTGGCAGACTTCTACTTATACATGCGTCGAATGAATTAGAATATAGACCCAATCCTGAGCTATGACGAGGCTTATGGCTAGGAAACAGAATCAGCCCAATATCAAAACTGGAATTAATTTATTCTCTATTAAAGTACGAGAACCATGTGGGTGAGGATCTTATCAGTTCTGTCTACAGCTTACAGCGACAGGCCCAACACCTTGAGAGTGGCTTGCACAAAGTAGACTCTCAATAAACTCTTGTTGAATGAAAGAATGAGAATGAACTGCAAAAACTGGGAGGTGGGGCATGGAGAAATGGGAAGTGATACTATCCAGCTTTTGTAGCAGGGAAATAGATGCGATATAAAGCTGAACTATTTAATTAATAAAAATATTGGACTCCAGTGACTTTTAGAGTCTCTTTTCTTAGGGCATCTTTAAGCAAATAACATGTTAGGTAGTAAGAAATCACTTATATGAAGTTCAGAATTCCTTTAGGGTTAACTCAGTTTCCCTTATTCTGCATATAAGTAAAACTGATCCGAATATATGTATTTTTTTTAATTTAAAAAGGCATTAGAGCATGATCTCAATTTTATAATTTGTCTATCTAGCCAGCCAGTCATCTTCTTTTTCTTTCTCTGTGTATAGGTGTATGATTATCCTATCTAATAAAGAGGGAATATGCTAACTGACCATCATGTCCTCACAAAGATGGCAGCACCCACAGTCAATAAGGAGGGAATATGCTAATTGACTGTCACACCCTCAAAGATGGCAGTGCCCACAGCCACAAGATGGTGGCGCCAGGTGTGTGGCACGGCCAGGCCTGCCCCCATGCAGGGAGTCCCCCAGTTCCCTCAGCTCCCCAGCTGCCCAGGGCCAGCCTGAGGCACAGGCAAGCCTTGGATGTTGGCTGCCCAGCTGCCCAGGGCTGCCCGAGTCTCAGGTAACCAGAGCTGGCTAAGGCTTGTGCTGCCAGCAGTGGCAGCAGCAGAGGTGTGATGGAGGTGTTCCCTTTCCCTGATTGCCAGGTTGCCTCCTGTCCCTGAGGGCTCCCAGACTGTGAGAGGGGGAAGGCCGGGCTGAGGGCCCCCCCCCCCCTCAGTGCATGAATTTTCACGCACCAGACTTCTAGTATATATATAATGAGTACATACTATGTATAATATATATATATATATATATATATATATATATATATATATATATATATATATGTGTGTGTGTGTGTGTGTGTGTGTGTGTGTGTACAGGGTGGGGCACAAATAGGTTCACAGTTGTTCCTATGGAAAATAATGCAATAATTAATAAATAATACAAGATTAAACTCTGTGTTTCATATATTCATAACTGTAAAACCGCTTTTGCCCAACCCTGTGTGATTTTCATAGAAACAAATGCTGCAATATTTCTTGGAATTTTAAAAGAATAAAGCAAGAAATTAGTAAAAGTAGGTACTGGCATATCATGTTATTGCTACAGATCGAAAAGTGCCCAATAACTGGGTTTTGTTTCTTTTAAAAGAAATAATTGACAATTATTGGGCAGAGGGTAGATCAAATGTGGCCTTGCTTGTTTACAAAAACCTTCTTAATCCAATTCACCGTGCCTTTCCCTCTATTGTCTTTCTTCTTAAGCCTACTGTCACAAACACTCCGGGCTCAAGTCTATTTTAGCCTGATCACATGACCACATGCTAGTTAAGAGAGCTCCATTTTTGGAGACCTAATTAGTGGCTATTAAGGCTCTCCTGCAATTTATAGAATCATTCCAAGCATTCCACCGAATACAATATTCCTCGACTCGCCTAATTTCCTTTTTCTTTCTCATGCTTTGGACAAAGTAAACTAATAGACTGAGCCTGCCAGGAAGCCTGAAGACTGAAGAAGGGACCCAGGTTTGTTTCTGGTCAAGGCAGGTTGCCACCTTGATCCCCAGCTGATCAATGATTCTATCTCATTATTGATGTTTCTCTCTCTCTCCCTCTCCCTTACTCCCTGAAATCAATAAAAATATATTTAAAATAAATAACATGCATTTCCAAAGCCATCACATTCTCAGGGCACAGTAGAGGATGTAGTTGAATTTATGTTTCTATTATTTTTGCTACAGCAGGATCCACAGTGGAAAGTGGCGAGTTTGAGAGTCAGGAGACGGGTTCTGTTCTACCACTGAGCTTCATTACCTGAGAACAGGAGGGTTAGACTAGATCCCCAGTTCCCAATCCTGCTTGTACATCAGCACTCCTGGGGAGCTTTACCAACTAGAGATGCTCGCCCCCTTCCAAGTGGGGGAACTTAGATACAGGAAAGGCTGCAGAGCCCTGCAGGTTCTAACGCACATCAGGATTAAGGACCATGGAGACACTTGGTCACCAAAATATCCTTGTTTGCATCACAGACTATGTTGCTACAGCCTCAGTCCTGGCTTCTCAACACTCTGAGAAAAGTGATGCCAAATGGTGGCAGGTCCTCATGCGTGTGTCTTGGAGATCCTCGGGATGGAGAAGACAGGAAAACACCCTCTCCATCTAAGCAGATGCACTGAGGATACAGCGGCATAAGGCTCTTTGTTCTACTGACCCATCCCTCGGGGTTTGGTATCGTCTTTGGAAGCATGGAGCTTTTGATTTGATTTGGCCATTAAGAGAGTCTCTTTCCCGCTGCTTGCTCTAGCTGTGATGGTGGAGGTTTGCATCACTGCCAAATGGACTTGTAATGTTATAACGGTTGCTTCCCAACCTTTGCCCATCAGCAGCCCATCTGGGGATTCCAAAATTTTCCAGTACAGCCGTGCGCAGCGTGGAGAGGCTGTGTCCCCTGCAGGTGCACTTGGGTGGCCCAGGAGACTTGGGTGGGAGCTGCCAGAGAGGAGTGGGCAAGTGCGTGCAAAGTCTTCCCCACTCCCCTCTGGCAGCTCCCACCCAAGACTCCTGGGCCAAGTGTGCTCTTGCAGGGGATACAGCCTCTCATTGCAGCCGGGTTGCCTGGTAGCTCAGGGAAGTGTCAGTGTGGCTAGACTGAACCACCTCCCCCAGGTCCCCTCTCCTCAGTGTTCCCAGTAAGGGTGGGCCACTGTTGTGAGAGAATGAAGGTAGAAGTGAGGGGGCAGTGGTTTTGCAGCTCACACATGTCACTCATCTGCGGGCTCTTCTTCCAATGGCCAGGCCTGCAACTGCTCCTCCTTCCCCTAGCTCCTGGGCCAGGTGTGTGCTTATCTCTGCGATGCTGGAGCCAGTGTGTCTGGCAGGACAATTATATCACCAAGGGAGGCCATGGACACTGACATGGGTTTCAGTCAGTCTTCATGGGGCCGAGTGTGTGTGTGTGGGTCCCAGCTTGTCCTTGCTGTCCTTGCTTCACTCCCATCTTCCCTTGCTGACTGCTTGTCCTGTGGACTCTGAGCTCCAATATCAGATGATCAGATGTGAAGACAACAGCCTTACTGCTACTGTCACACACACACACACACACACACACACACACACGTGGACAAAAGTAAGTTTATGGTTATGAGTATGTGAAACAGAGTTTATTCTTGTATTATTTATCAATTATTATGTTGTTTTCTTATTGTTGCTATTTCATATGCTTACTTATGATTCCTTATTTTAGGTAATTATGGCTGGTAACTTACTTGCTTTTACCCACCCCTGTATGTTCATATGTTTACTTATAATGATATTTGTTTTTGGTATATAAACGTACACACACACACACACACACAAATAATGCTATATCCTATCCTAGTGGTTCTGCTTCTCTGATTGAGCCCTTAGTGATCTTTTCAGAGTTCCTCTCTGATCAGGTCACTTCTCTTTAAAGCCTTCAGTGGTTTCCCACTGCTCTAGAGACCAAAGCCCGTATTCGCCCTCTAGCCCCACACCATACCACGCCCCTTCCTTCTCTCTGCTCAGCCACGAGGATCATGGGTCCCATGACATTGCTTGGCTCTCATTCCAGCTATCTTCACCTGGCAGCTCATCTTTCATACAGAGTGTAATTCTCCTCTGGTGATCTTTTATATCACTGTGAACCTCTCCTCTGAGCATCATCATGTGCGTGATTGGTCATTTGTCTGTGGGATTTCTTGCTAATGTTTCTCTCTTCTATTGGGTTCTGAGCTCTAGGAGGGAGGGGCTATTTTTGCTTTCTGTTGTATTTTCCCTACACCCCATACCTTTGTTGGCATGAAATTAATGTACAAGAAGTACCAGTGGAATAAATGAATGAATACAAAATGCTAAACAGATGAAGAAGATAAAGGAGAGCAGCAGGAAATGACCGAGGGATGAGCTGTAAAGGAGTCAAGACTTGGAGAGCAGCCAGGCCTGGGGTCCATCGGGGTCAGCTACTGTGGGGAAGTTGGTCCTGACCGCACACAGTGGGGTGCTGTGCTCTCCTCCCATAAGAGATAAGGAATTCCTAACGCAGATGAATGCTTGCTGTGAACTAGACACGTCCCTCTTTGCTAGGGCCAGTTTTCACTTATGATTTTTTCCGAAGTCATGACACCTGATATTCTTAACAATTGAAGCAATCACAATGCAGTGTTCCACTTGTTGTTTTCTTGATTTGAGCTTCTTGAAAGTAAAAGTAGAATTTGGAATGTATTATTCCCTCCAGAATAAATTAGTATCAAGGGAAGAAAAAGGCAATAAACACATTCATCAATGATGGTTTCGTTTTTCACCTTCCTTCTCAGTGATAGTTTATATTAAAACTAGAGGCCTGGTGCATGAAATTCATGCATGACTAGGGTCCCTAGGCCTGGTCGATGATCAGAGCTGATCTGTGGGGCAACCAGCATGGCAATCGGGAGGAATTGCTGGCACCTGCCATGGCAGGCCTGGGGCCTGAAGGCTGAGGAAGCTCCTGCATTGAGCTTCGGACCCCCTGGTAGTCAGTGCACATCATAGCAACGAGTCATTCCACCAGTTGTTCTGCCATTTGGTTAATTTGCATATTAGGCTTTAATTATATAGGGAAGCTTCCTTCACCTGGTTATTGTTGATGCAGCCAAATGCCAGCATTTGTCCAGTCATGTTTGCATTTCAGTCTCTGCTTCCAGCCTAGCACATTGCCCTCTTGAGCTGTAGACACAACTCTGGAGCATGTGGTCTGATGGGAAGGTTCTAGAAGATCTGTGGCCCCAAAGAAAGTAGGACACTTGGTTTTAGTCCTTCATGCCAGCACTAA
Organism: Pipistrellus kuhlii; assembly: GCF_014108245.1. Classification (NCBI taxonomy): domain Eukaryota; kingdom Metazoa; phylum Chordata; class Mammalia; order Chiroptera; family Vespertilionidae; genus Pipistrellus; species Pipistrellus kuhlii. The sequence goes on from NW_023425404.1 coordinate 13,705,647, forward strand.
CTAGCCATGGGACCTTGGAGAACTCACTGAACCACCTTCTCTGAGTCCATTGGATCAGAAGATCACAAAGGACCTTGAACTCAGGTGCATGATGATTCTAGGATTTACCTTTCCCAGCAGCAATCATGGCAAATGGTTTTTATTAGGTAAATACAACAACTTTTGGGAAGGCTGGTGGATTAGCTATATTTATGAAATTACTACTTAATGTGAGCTTTCCTGAAACATTTTTTCAGACACATTGATTGGTTGGACTCCCACACATGCCCTGACCATGCCAGGGAGAAAACCTGAAACCCAGGTATCTAGTAATAATTAATGTCGTTTTTAAACATTCGTTTAAAATCTTGCTTGGCGTTGACTTGTATTGACATAACCTTCAAACACATGGTATCTACAGAACGTGTGAAGTGCAATTAACAAGTTTTGCTTGAAAAAGTTTGTGTTTGGTTTGGTTTTTGTTGCAAAACTAGGGCTAAGAAGATGGCGGATGAAGAGCATATTCGGCACTGCATGCTTTACGAGTTCCAATTAGGAAGAAAAGCAAGTGAGGCTGCAAAAAACATCTGTAGTGCTCTTGGTCAAGATGCAGTTAGCGCCAGAAAATGCCAGCGTTGGTTTGAGAAATTTCGTGAGGGAAATTTTTCGTTAGATGACAAGAGTGGTTGAGGCCGTGAGTCCAATTTTGATCAAGAAGCTCTTCAAGCTCTTTTGGTGCAAAATCCTCAAATTACCCAACAAGAGCTTGCGACAACTTTAAATTGTTCACAAAAAACAATTTCCAATCAATTGCGTGCACTTGGCAAAGTCCAAAAGTTTGGAAAATGGGTTCCTCATGAGTTGACCGACAACAACCGTAATCAAAGAGTCACAATTTGCAGTTCGCTCCTCTCTCGTCAAAACTGTTGCCATTTTTAGAGCAAATTGTTACAAATTGTTACCGGAGATGAAGAATGGGTGCTGTATGTTAATTTGAAAAGGCAGCCTCAATGGTTGGACAAAAATGAGGCTCCGCAGCCCATGCCAAAACCTGACTTGCATGCGAAAAAAGTGATGTTGTGTGTTTGGTGGAATTTTAAAGGAATTCTTCATTATGAACTTTTACCATCTAACCAAACCATTACAAGTGCAGTGTATAGTGGCCAATTTGAAAGGTTAGCCCAAGCTTTAAGAGAAAAAGAACCCGCGCTGATTAATCGGAAGGGCGTAATTCTTCACCACGATAACGCACGACCACATACTGTAAGAATCACTGCTGAAAAACTGCGCCAGTTGGAATGGGAAGTTCTCCCTCAACCTGCATATTCTCCTGATATTGCCCCTTCCGATTACCATTTGTTTTGTTCTTTGCAAAACTTTCTTCTTGGAAAAAAATTTAATAATGAAGAATGCCTCAAAAATGCATTGACCAAATTTTTTGCATCAAAATCACAAGAATTTTACAACAGAGGGATTAAAATGCTTCCTGAGCGTTGGGCACAAGTAGTAGAAAACAACGGCAACTATATTGTTGATTAAATTTTGTTGTATTGTTTAAATAAATTCGATTTAAAAAAGTATTAGAAAACGACATTAATTATTACTAGACCTAATATTCAATACATGCCCTTGACTAGGAATCAAATCTGTGATCCTTTGGTGCATGGACCGATGCTCCAATCACTGAACAATGCCACACAGGACTTCTGTGTAAACATTTTTTTTTAAAAAAATATATTTTTATTGATTTCAGAGAGGAAGGGAGAGGAGGAGAGAGAGAGAAATATTAATGATAAGAGAGACTCATTGATTAGTTGCCTCCTGCACGCCTCTACTGGGGATCGAGTCTGCAATCCAGGCGTGTGCCCTGACTGGGAATCGAACCCAGGACCTCAATCCACTGAGCCACCACAGCTGGGCTCTACATAAACATTTAAAATCTAAGTATAACAATCTTTTTTTGCATGAAAGTATCCTCAAATTTTTATTTTACGTAACAATTATGGTTTATAATAAAAAATGTTCATAACGGACCCAATATCCTCTTTGTTCTCCCCACTCAACCTTCTCATCACACCTGGAGGAGTTGGTGCTCCTCTAGGCACCGCCATGGGCGATGTGAAGGGCTTCACTTCCCACCAAGAACTGTGGCTCGTTACACTCTTCTGTCTTATTTGGCATTCGCCTACTTTAAGGACCCATTTGCTTCTTGTGGATTTTTTTTTTTCTTTTTGCAGTTTCCCTACACTTAACTGTTCTACCATCTGTCATGGTGCCGTTGACTACTCCAGTCTGTTTACCCCAGCAGGAGCTCTCCCTGGACCCTGGCTTTAAATTCTAGTTTGATTTTTATTGTTAATTTGAGGATGTGCAATTGAATTGGAAAAAATTTATGAAAATGAATTAAAAATGTGTCATTTCGTTAATGTGACTCTTAAGATTTTTATTCCCATGGGATAGACTTCTACTTCTTCTACTTCATTAATTTACACAAAAGCATCTAAACTTGAATATACGATCCCCACACTCCCTCCCCCCTGCCAAGTCTTGAAAAATAGTTTACATCTAAATGACTAAAAAAAAAAATCCCTAACTAAAGGACTAAAAAATCCCATAAGCATTGGTGGATCTTGAGAAGTGAAAATTGTACCACTCAGGATGTCACAGCTCATAACAATTAGTGTCCAAATATTCCCTGGACCTGTGTCAGGCCCCAGGGATCTGATGGATCACGGGTGATCCAGTCCTACTCTCAGAGGTTGGAAGGGCCTTTAGAAAGTGTCCCTGGGGAATATTTTGATAAATTAATTCAAGTGACCTTCCCCACCACACTTCTATCACTCAGTGCATCCTGTCCTTCACCTAGGCAGAAGCCAAGAGGAGGGGTCTCAGCAGAACCAGGGGACCAAGAGTCAGTCCTCCACATATGAGTCTCAAAAGCCCATTCATTTTTGGGGGCCTGCCAGTAGAGCAGTCTATGTGAGGAATGGTAGCAAAGGAGAGAATGGAAGGCAGCAAGGGCCCAGGCACCCCTGAAGGGCCCAGGTACCCAGAATATATTTGACAGAACAAAAATTTGGGCACCTGGGGTATAGATGATTTGCATCCCCCACCTCACCAGGGAGATACAGACAGCCGGCAAGGTCCCACAGCTCTCTGCACCCAGCTCTACAAGCTGAATTCTAGCTTGGTACAGGAGCAGAAACACTGTGTCCAGTAGAATGACTCAAGATGCCCAGCAGAATTTCTCACAGCTAAGAGGGGTAAATTGAGTATTTTATGCACTTCCAAAAAAAGTACCAATGAAGCAGGCGAAATAACACTACTACTACTACTGCTCCTCCTCCTCCTCCTATTACTATTAACTGAAAACATTTACAAAATACATATAGTTTTTACTTTGGGCAGATGCTACTATAAATATTTTATATGCTAACTCATGTAATCCTCCCCAAAGTAGGTGCTATTGTTATTAATAGCTGACATTTATAGCTGAGAAAACCAAGGCACAGAGAGGTTTGGTTAAATGGCCAGGGCACACAGCCAGGAATGAGTGGAGTTGGGATGCAAACACAGGCAGTCCAGCTCCAGAATCAAAACTGAAGAGGATGAGGCAGGGACTGTACGGGCTGGAGACCAGGTAGGATGAGACCACCCAAGGCAGTGGTCGGCAAGCTGCAGCTCATGAGCCACATGCAGCTCTTTGGCCCCTTGAGTGTGGCTCTTCCACAAAATACCACGGCCTGGGCGAGTCTATTTTGAAGAAGTGGTGTTAGAAGAAGTTTAAGTTTAAAAAATTTGGCTCTCAAAAGAAATTTTAATCGTTGTACTGTTGCTATTTGGCTCTGTTGACTAATAAGTTTGCCGACCACTGGCCTAAGGGATGTTGTTGCAGGGAGCTCTTGCCCGGTTTACATTGTGTTGGCCCTTCTTGCACTGACATTGCTCATGTACGAATGCTTCCCAATCAGTGCTCCGGGGCAGTAGGTTACCATCAGATATGATTCTGCAGTTATTTCCATATGGAAGTGAGACAAAAAGATAAGGGGTGCCCTCGGTGCCGGGACGAGGAATAGAAGGCAGGCAACCATTGCCGCCCAAGATGACAGTGATCGTCCTTCGATCCACTTCCTGCATGTCCCTGACATGAGTAAGACAACCCAGGGACAACTCTCTGAAGACTTGTCCAACAGCATGAAATCCCCACGTTTGCCAAGCGCCCCGGCAAGAATGGGCTCTTTCAGAGCCTTTGAGGAACTTCTTGAAAGTCAACTTGGGACCAAAGTTTTCTTTCCCTCTCCCTCCTCCCCACTACCCCCACTCATGACTAAAGGTGTACAAGATGGAAAATAGATTGGGCTGTGTCAACAAATTAAAGAGAAGTTCAGGAAAGTACTGCCTTTCCCAGTGTCCCACTGGGATTCTTTGTTCAGCATTGTGTTGAAGATCAAAGCCAGACCTAAATCAGGAGAGAAGAGGCAGGAGGACCTGATGGCCTGCTGGGAGAAAATCTTGGCCCCATCACCCTCCAACAGCCAGCTTCCCCTTCATCAGAAGGGCCCGTGTAGCTATGCTTCACTTCACTGATTGGAGTATTGAGTAAAAAAACATGTAAGTACAGGTTAACCGGTAGCGAACTCTTAACAACATGCTTCCCTGCTATGTGATTTAAGTCACATCTCCCCACTGCCTGAGTTTCTTTCTCAAGAATTCTTTCATAAGAAACGCGGAGACTTGACTCCTGAGGGCTGAAATGCCCCCTATTGTGCACACCGTCTGTTAGGATAGAGTTATAGCAGTAGCAGTCTTCAGAAAATCTCCTCATGTTATCCCCAAAAGAATTCTGAAAAGCTAAGCAGCCCGTGACAGATTTTTAACATAACATGCAAACATTTAAAAAGATGTATTAGTGGCTGCAGGGATATACTTTCAGATGTAATGTATGTGACTCCTGAGCTCTTAATATATTTTGACAAAACCTTGGTGATTCAAATCATCCAGTTTATGGAAAAGGACTGTCACATAAGCAAATTAACATGCGAGGTGTGTTCTTAGGCAGAGCAAGCTTAGGGAAATAGTGGAAGTTGAAGATTTAAAAAAACAACAACAAACTATACAAACCATGCCCCCTCTCATTACAGGATCCTCCCATCTTTCCCTTAGCTCTAGATCCCCCCAACACTCCAGCGAGCTGAAAGGAAAGCAGGGTCCCCGGTTATAACATCTGGGGCACATCACTTTTTACACCCTCTCTTTACTGACAATAAATAACCAATAAGTGACCGTCAATAAAACGGAAACATCTGTGACAGGCACAAATTAGGTAACCATGAAATTGTACCACTCAGTAACATAATGGGCCATTTTCTTGATTTTTGTTTTTATTATTTTTATTTTTAAAATAAAAGAAATGACAAAAATAATTTCATTTTAAATTTGTTTCTTAAATTCAGTATTTCATGCGTGAATTGAGACTTCACCAGAGAGACATATGACACTCTGCTGTTTTCACTGTTCTCAATTTCAAAAGGCAAATTTTAAATATAAATATAAACTCGAAGTGACCAGATTGCAATAACCTCAGTTCTGTTTCTTCATCTTCAAAATCACAGTGCCATCAGTGTGTACTTTAACCTGTGGTACAAATAGCCATAGAGGTTTGAGACATGAACTGTCCCTATTTGCTAGCCCTCCTCACTTGGTTTAGAGGCAGGAAATACTTGGATTTACCGAGTGTTGTTTAGGAAAAACTTATGAACAGTGAATGAGTCCTTAGAGTGCCCTCTTTGGACTCTCCAACTCACAATCCACCCCAGCAGTTTGCTTATATACATCAGGATAAAGATGGGAATGCTTTAGATAAGGCTGATAGCCAAGTGTTAGCTAGGATGAGCTCAATAAATGTTGCTGTCATCATTAATTCTCAGGAAAATAATACTATAGGGACATACGTATTATCTGAAGAATCTATAAGGTAGAACTCTGCAGAAGATCCTGCCTTAATACTATTATCATTTTTAAAATATATGTTTTCATTGACTTTAGAGAGGGAGGGAAAGTTGGGGGGGGGGGGAGAGATCAATGATGAGAGAGAATCATTGATTGACTTCTTCTTGCATGCCCTGCAACCTGGGTGTGTGCTTTGAGAATTAAACTGTGATCTCTTGGTTCATAGGTTTATGCTTAACCACTGAGCCATGCTGGCCAGGCAACAATATATTATTCTTGGATCTGGAAAATGATGTCTTAGAACCCAAAACTAGATTAGGTGTTATCATCTCAGTTTTATATAAAAATAACTCACATTTCCTCTGGTTGCAGCTGAAGGCAGAATTCGGCTTTATTTGTATAAAACACGCCTTATGGAAGTTGGTATGTTTAAGACAAAAAAAAAATGTCTTCATAGATGACACAATGACAACTTCTAAAGTTGGCTTTAATTTTTAAAATATTTAATACATGCCATAATTATTTTTAAATAACATTAAAAATGTTTTTTATTGCCATAAATTATAGCTTTATCTAGTACCACTGTACTCAGTAGAACAAAATGACAAAATCAAATGCCTAAGGAGCTAAGATGAAAACTAATGGTCTCCATGCTCACAATCTTTGCATAGATTTCCTATTAGCAACATGATTTTGCTAGTCTTCCTTCCAGCAATACATCCAGCCGATTTAGTGTATAGATCCTATGAGACAACAGTTGATTCATTAAAATCAATAGTTGTTGCTAACCCACCATCCTTTGTTACAGAGCAAAATGCCCACACTAGTTTCCTAATTTTTACCTTTAAAAAGTCTCAGTGTCCCTGGGCCAATTACAATTAATTAAGGACTTCAGTGTCTTCTTAAATCTTACTTCACTCTGAAACAGACTTTTTAATGGGTGCTGAAAAAGAAATTCAAGAGCACAAATTGGAGGGCCATGTGGTATATTTTCACTTTTCATAAGTGAATTGTCTTTTCCTTCTTTTATTTCACTTAGCATTTCTTCTCAAAGGGGCAAAAAAAATAAAAAATAAAAAAAAGAAACATGTGAAAAAGATGAATGGTGTGACATTTAGAGTAAGATTTTAATGGCACAAAGGCCAGGAATATCAGAGTTATGCCTTTTGCTTTCACAGTAAAACTTGACAGGTTTTCTGGATGTTGATGCTAAAATGAACTTCATTAGAAGAAAGCAAAAATGCATGCATTCAAAGAAAATGTGTTATAGCAGAGTTATATTTGTTAAGGCAAATACAGCATAGTCAATATTTAATTAAGCTTTGTATTTTTCAGCTTTGGCCTCTCAGAGGCTAGATCCTTATTTCCATTAGTATTGGCTATGCTATAAATGTTTTTGGAAATCCTCTTTGAAGTTAAATTTATGAGCCAGTTGATAAGAACAATGAGAAAAACCAGCTTCATTTATTCAGAGTCATACCTTATTTAAACCAAAATAAGAACTTTGCATTGACAATTGACATTTCCTGGTCCTTATTCACTATTCTGACTTCAAATTAAAAGACAATTCACTGGACAGGAGAACATATTTGCTAGTCATACATCTGGTAATTTATTATTTTTAAACATATTTTTGTTGATTTCAGAGAGAGGAAGGAAGAAGAAGAGAGAGACAGAAACATCAATGATGAGAGAAAATCATTGACTGGCTACCTCCTATATGCACCCTACTGGGTATTGAGCCAGCAACTCAGGCATATTCCCTGACCAGGAATCAAAGCGTGACCTTCTGGTTCATAGGTCAATGCTCAACCACTGAGCCACACCAGCTGGGCCAAATTACTTAAAAAAAAAAAATATATATATATATATATATATATATATATATATATATATATATATATATACACATACATATATATTTGATTTTTTACAGAGAGGAAGAGAGAGGGATAGAGAGTTAGAAACATCGATGAGAGAGAATCATTGATCAGCTGCCTCTTGTGCACCCCCTACTGTGGATGTGCCCGCAACCAAGGTACATGCCCTTGACCGGAATCAAACCTGGGACCTTTCAGTCCTCAGGCCAAGGCTCTATCCACTGAGCCAAACCAGTTTTGGCTCAAATTACTTTTTATTAAAAATTGCTGAAGGCCTGGGGTGGAGAGCGGGATGGAGGAGGTCAATGGGAGAAAACAGAAGACAGGGGAGGGTCGGAGGGGGTCAATGGGGGAAAAAGGGCACATACATAATACTTTCAACAATAATTATTTAAAAAAATAGAAAAAGACAAAAAAGGGGAAAAAACCTTTTAAAGAATCATAAAACACTATATATAAATAATATATTGTTTGAATTATTTAAATAAAACATTCATGTTACCATAACAAAGATTAAGAAAGCTTCCTTAGCACTCCAGGAGTGTTGAGTATATTCTCTTGATCACAGTACACTCCTGTCCTGCAGAGGTAAATGGTAGTCACTTTGCTACTCCTGTGGTCACTCTCATCACCTATTATATATCCCTCAATACTATCATTCCCTAGTTTGCTTTTTGAATTTTATGTAACTGGAATCATACGGTATATTTTCTTTTGCATTTACCTTCTTTTGCTTAATATTCTGTTTATGGGATACAAATTATGGCCTGTTGCTTATTTTTTATGGATACAAGTTCATAGAGACACAGCCACTCCTATCACTTATATATTAGCTATGGCTATTTTGGGATTACAAAGGTAGAGTTGAATAATTGCAACAGAGACTGTCTGGCTCACATTGCCCACAGTATTTGCCACTCTGCTTTAACAGAAAGTTTGCCAATTCCTGACTTAAAGATATTATTTGACTCTCAAGTTGCTAATATTTTGTTGAACATTTTTGTAGTGATTTTCACGAGAGACATTGTACTTGGTTTTTTTTCCTGTAATGCCTTGGTCTATTTTTGGTATCAGGATAATCTTAGTTTCATAAAATGATCTGGGAAGTATTCTCACCATGTCTACCTAAAACAAGTATTATTTCTTCCTTTAAATCTTTAATAGAATTTACCTAGGAAGCTAATATGGACTATAATAGTTTTGTTCATGGGGAAAATTTTAACTATAAATTAAGTTCCTTTAGACAGGTATATACTTATTCAATTAAAAAAATTATATGCCAGTTTTGGTAATTTCTTATTTTTTTTTTTTTTTTTTTTTTTTTTTTTAATATATTTTATTGATTTTTTACAGAGAGGAAGGGAGAGAGATAGAGAGCTAGAAACGTCGATGAGAGAGAAACATCGACCAGCTGCCTCTTGCACACCCCCTACCGGGGATGTGCCCGCAACCAATGTACATGCCCCTGACCGGAATCGAACCTGGGACCTTCCAGTCCGCAGACCGACGCTCTACCACTGAGCCAAACCGGTTTCGGCAAGTAATTTCTTATTTTTATTGAATTTATTGGGGTGACAATGGTTAATAAAATTATATAGGTTTGAAGCATACAGTTTTATAATATATCACCTGTATATTGTATTGTGTGTTCACCACGCACCCAAAGCCAAATCTTCTGTCACCATTTATCCCCCCTTTACCCTCTTCTCCCTCCCCATCACACACCCTTCCCTCCAATAATCACCATACTGTTGTCTGTGCCTATGAGTTTTTATTTTCTATTTTTGCTTCATCCCTTCACCATTTTCAATTAACCCCAAAACCTCCTTCCTGCTAACAGTTGTCAGTTTGTTCTCTGTCTCTATGAGTGTGTTTCTATGCTGTTATTTTATTCATTATATTCCATATATAAATGAAATAATTTAGTCTTTATCTTTCTCTGACTGGCTCATTTTACTTAGCATAATACTCTCCAAGTCCATCTATGCCATCACAAAAAGTATGATTGATTTCCTATTTTTACAGCTGAGTAGTATTCTATTGTGTAAATGTACCATAGCTTTTTTATCCACTCATCTACTGATGGGCACTTGGGCTGTTTCAATGCTGCTATGAACACAAGGGTGCATATATCCTTTTGAATTAGTGTTTTGGGTTTCTTTGAATATAGTTCCATAAGTGGAATTGCTGGATCATAAGACAGTTCCATTTTTTTATTTTTTGAGGTAATTCAATACTGTTTTCCACAGTGGCTGCAACGGTCTGCAATCCAACCAACAGTACACTAGGGTTCCCTTTTCTCCACATCCTAGAAAGCACTTGCTGTTTGTTGATTTACTGATAAACACCATTCTGACAGGTGTGTGGTGATAGCTCATTGTGGTTTTAATTTGCATTCTCTGATGATTAGTGACATTAAGCATCCTTTCATATTCTGTTGGCCATCTGTGTGTCCTCTTTGGAGAAGTGTCTTTTCAAGTTCTTTGTCCATTTTTTAATTGGATTGTTTGTTTTATTGGTGCGGGGTTGTATAAGTTCTTTATAAATTTTGGTTATTAACCCCTTATCAGGTGTATGACTGGCACATAAGTTCTCCTGTCCAGTGAATTGTCTTTTAATTTTGTCGATGGTTTCCTTTGCTGTGCAAAAACTTTTCAGTCTGATGTAGTTCCATATATTTATTTTTTTTCTTTTGATTCCCTTGCCTGAAGGAGACATATCAGAAAATATACAGTATTGCTTATGAGAAATGTCTAAGATTTTACTTCCTATGTTTTTTTTTGTTTTTGTTTTTTTTAGTATTTTTATGGTTTTGAATCTTACATTGAAGTCTTTAATGCATTTTGAGTTTATTCTTGCGTATGGGGTAAGAAGATGGTCTAGTTTCTGGGGGGCGAGGGACATGATTCTTTGCTTCTTTATTTTGGCTGCCTCTTTATGTTTATTTCTATACAGCAGGTAGACTAACAAAGATCAAGAATGTTGACTAATTGTTGGGTAACACTCAGCTTTCCTAGTATGGTTCTCTTGTTTTCTCATCTGTGAGTATCATCTAGGGTTAGATTCATCAGACCATCTTCATGAATGCACACGAATCCTGTGAAGAACCACAGAACATCAGAGCCAGAATGGATCATAGATACTGTTTAATCCAAGCATGTTAATCCACAAATGAGGAAACAGAGGTCAGTTAGGCTGGTGATGCCCAAAAGTCAGCCATTTACCAGCTCAAGTTATACAACTAGCTTGTAGCCCTAAACTCTTTAACACAAACTGTTCTGTTAAAATGCCGTAGATAAATACTTAAATATACTTATAGCCACATAAAGCTTAAAAATAAATTTGTAGGCTATGAGGATAGAAATGTACACATGAAAAAATGTGCTGAGATAAGCAGAACAAAAATGCATGTACATAGCATAGCATATAATTAGAACATTATTTGTATAATAAAAATTCATAAGAAAGAGCCAGGTGGGCATACTTTTATACCAGATTCATTTTTCTATTCTTAGATTTTGAGAAAGAGGTTGAATTGAGACTTAATGGGTTGAAACTACAAGGAGGCAGATTAGTTTCAATTTGTTATACTAGTAAGGAAGAAGTTTTTCCAGGTCAAAGTTGTCCAAATATGGAATGAGAGAAGATGACATTCACTGTTAGAGACTATTAAAGCAGAAGGTGGAGAGCACTTTGCAGGAACATGGTGGTTGTATTGATTTTCAAATTCAGACAAGGGATATTAGATAATCTGGGCAGTTGCTGAAAATAGAAGATCCGGAGTCCAGGTCCATGGGGATGCCCTGGGATGTGTATTTTTAACAAACTACACAAGCTATTGTCATGCTCAGTGGGAAGGCATCAGACGCCTATAAGGAACTATTCCAATTCAGGAGTCTGTAGTCTTTTGCATGAGTTAATGAAATTAACAGCATTGCAATGGTAGTGAAGACTCCACATTCTATCTTGGTTTTGTCCCTAACAAGTTGTGTGGTTTTTGAGCACATTATATCGTGTTTCTGCAAGAATAGTGAGACTGGATGTATCTTGTGGCTCTTATATGCTTGGGATTTATGTTTCTGAGCGTAGCCTGGAAAAAACTAATCTTCAAAGTCCCTGGAAAATTCCTCATGACATTCAGGTGATGGAGAATTATCCTTAAATAACTGTCTATTACAGATGGGAAAGGCCATGCAACCTGGCTGGTTTCCTGGAGTTGGCAGGCACTAGGCCCAGGATATGTCTACCATAGTGATTTTCAACCATTTTCATTTCATGGTGCAGGTAAATTAATTACTAAAATTACGTGGCACACCAAAATATATGCTATACCTTTTGCCAATCTGACAAAAAGATAAAAGGTATAATTTTGACTACTTGTGTGACCTTGAAAAGATAATTTAGGCTCTTGAATTTGTAGTTTCCTCAATTACAAAATGGTGATGATAATAATAGTTCCTATCTTATAGGATTTTTGTGAAGATTAAATGAGGTGTAGCTCTAGAATTATGGTTTCAGTTGGTGCTGTGATTGTTGTTGAAACAGCTCTCTTTAATACTTGCTTAGACTCCCTCATCTAAAGATTCCCTAAAGGCTGGAGAAAGAATAGCCTTTCCTTAAATTCATAAATGTTAATAATATCAACCCTCCATAAATGTGTCTTAAATTCCAACTCTATAAACAAAATCATTTTGACTGAAACTGGGTATACTTTTCATGCATTTGGGACTATGCAAAAAAAAATTTTTTTTCTCCACTCGCAATTACCTTCCCTTTTCTATTTTTATATTCATGTTTAAGGCCTAGTTCTAAAATTATTAATGTGGTGGATAATTATAATAATGTCTTCCAATGAATCATGCCTCCCCAGGTCAACCTAACATTGCTATTCCTACACTAGTAGGTGGAGTAGGTTTCTCCCCCCTCTTCAGTCAAGGATAGTCTTGGGATTTGCATTTAAAGCACATGTGTCAAACACAAGGCCCACGGGCCAAATCCGTCCCGCCAGGCATTGCAATGTGGCCCGCACCGCGCTGTCATCACTGCACTCCGCTGCGTTTCCATCACAATGACAGTTTATGACTGTTCAGTAAACCATTCGGCCCGCGATTTAGGCTGGATTTTAGATTTTGGCCCCTTCTCTGATTGAGTTCGACACCCCTAATTTAAAGAATAGACTATAGTAGACTTGACATTGTATGAGTTATGGAACCTCGGCTTTAAGAAGCCTTATAGTTTTTGTCTTCTCCCTCTTGGCACTCTGAGACTGTCGGGCTGTGAAGAAGTCCAGTTAAACCTACTGGGGGTACAAGGTGATATGGAGAAGAATTGAAGCCCCAGCTAAGACTAAGCATTGCTGCTAAACAAATGAGTGAGACCTACCCTGTGGCATCAACTGAACTATCAGATGAGTAGAGCCTCATTGATGAGACCAGCAGAAGAAATGCCTGGATTGCCAATTCATGGAATCATGATCATGAGAAATAAAGATTCATTATGGTTTGTGGTGGTTGGTTTTGCAAGATATTGATATATATCCTCAGAGTAATGTTCTAGAACTACTCAAGAAAATCACAATTCTGTCCTCTGGGCTTTGTATATTCTTCAATTATAGCACCCAGCTCATATAATTATTGTTCTACCAGTGTGTGTTTTTCTCACTAACTTAATAGCTTTTGAAAGTAGAGATCAGGTTTCCATTCACCTTTATATCTGCTGTGACTATTCTAGTGCCTGGTACCTAGCAACTGTGGACATTTATTCCCCAGGTAATACACTCACCATTTTCTGGAATGCTTTTACTTGATCTCTGGAACTAATGGTCAATCATAAGTTAAAAAAAAAAATTATATCCTCAACTTTTCAGTCAATATTCCTTTTATCTTCTTGTTCTTCCCCAGTGGCCATGCTTCCCTGAAGCCCTCTTAGATGGTAGCTGTTTTGCCTCCCATGCCTTATACATAAAGGGGTTTGAGAGCAGGCAAGTGATCCTATGGTTTATGTTTCTTTTTTCAGACTGCCTTCATTCCCTCCCTCTTCTTTAAAAAAAAAAAATCAACCACTCAGGTTTGACTCCCATGACATCATATTAAATGACCTAGACCTCTTGTTGTGAAAGTCATTTATTGATCCCTGGGCCTCTGCCTCTCATTCTATAAAGATTTTAACCACAGATCCACAACCACTCTAACACTCTCCTAGTAGTGATTCCAAAATCCAGATAGCTCAATCTACCAAAATCATGGCTACTTAGCTCCTTGTCTTCCTCTCTTCCACAGATCTTATCTTTCATCCTACCTTAGTCATGTATTCCCTTGATCAGACTTTACCCATTGTCACCACTAATACAACACTAGATATTAACTTTCCAATTGCCACCTTCTATATTTTTAGCTCTCTTACTCTCACTTCCTACTCCAAAACTCCTTTGCCACTGGACTTAAAATTTATTGTAATTACCACTCTTCACTGTTCCTTACCTATCTCATTATTCAGTTAAAATTTAATGGTCAATCCTTTTGGTTCTTCTCTTGTCTCTTTCTTGATTTATCACACTCTTATAATTGAGATAGCCCTAATTAAGTCCAACTTTCTACCTAATAGGTGCCCACATCTGGGGAGCTAAAGTGGCTGGAGAAAGAATAGTCTCTCTTTAAATTCATAAATGTTAATAATCTCAAGAGAATCCTTAATGCTACCTACCACACAAAACTCTATTTCCTTAGCTAATTAATCTCTTTTCTTTCCTAGATGACTATTTTATAGCTTCTAATTTCTCCCCAGACCTTCAGTAACTTACTTTCTTTGCTTCCCATATTACTAAGAAAATAGGAACAATTAGAAGAAAATTTCTAAGAGCTCCCACCACATTTCTATGCGTACCTGTACCTCTGTGCATCTATAATGAGTCCCTTCTTTTTCTGTGAATAAATTGTACATCTTCCTAGGCAAGTCTTCCCACCTATCTATGCATTACATTCAAGCTCTTACCTACTTGCTGATATCACTTTTTGAATTTTCCGTTTCTCTTGTACCACCTTTCCCTTTGGAGTGAGCCATTCTCATTATTATAAACATATTTCCACTTTCACATTATTTGAAATCCTGCAAGTCCTGACCCCATTTACCCATTTAGATACTACTGCATGTCTTCCTTTAAAGAAAAATTCCTTCAAAGATTAATTACACTCACTTCTTCAAATTGCTCTCTTCCCATTCTGAATTGAACCAACTCCAATGAGGCTTTCTACCCTCAATGTTTCATGGAATGTGCACTTATCAAGGCCAGCAATCAATTTTGATGTTGCTAAATTCAGTTATCGATTCTCAGTCCTAATCTTAGTTGATTTTTTTACATAGTATAATAGATCAATTCCACTCTTCCTTGAATCACTTTCTTGAAAATTTGGCTTCCAAGAAACCATATCCTCCTGATTTTTCTCCTTGTCTCCAGCTACTCCTCCATTTCTTTTTTAATATTAAAAAATATTTATTGTTGAGAGTATTACAGATGTTCCCCATCCCTTTTTTTCACCCATTGCTCCCCTTTACCCAGTTCCTACTCAACCCTAGGCCTTCATCATCCTAATGTCTGTGTCCATGGGTAGTGCATATACCAATACAGGTTCTTTGGTTAATTTATTCCCCTATAGAAAATCCTAAAAACTCCACCCCAAACTACTAGATTTAACAAATGAATCTGGCAAAGTAGCAGGATACAAGATTAATATCCAGAAATTAACAGCATTTTTATACACTAATAATGAACTCTCAGAAAGAGAAACTAAAGAGACAATCCCATTTACCACTGCAACAACAACAACAAAATTAAGATACCTAGGAATAAATTTAACCAAGAAGGTAAAAGATCTATACTCAGAAAACTACAGGACATTGAAAAAAGAGATGGAAGAAGGTACAAATGAGTGGAAGCATGTACTCCTCAATTTCTCTTGCTGATTCATGTTAGCAGCCCATTGCCACAAGCAGGATACAGTACAGTTTCATTGCCTCCTAAAATTCCCTTGCACTTTCTCTTTGTAGCACATTCTTCCCATAATTCCCAATCCCTGGTAACCATGGATCTGTTCTCCAGCACTATAGTTTTTGAAATGTCATATAAATGGAATCATATAATATCTAACCTTTTGAGATTGGCTTCTTTCATTTGGAATCATATAGTATCTAACCTTTTGAGACTGGCTTCTTTCATTCAGAAAAATTACTTTGAGATTCATCCAAGTTGGCATATGTATCAGCAGTTCACTTCTTTTTATTGGTGAATGAGCACACAAAACATACAACTGCACCCCCAAAAATAACACAGAAAAACATTTTTAAGACCATTTCTTTTAGGGGTTTGAGTGCAATAAGTTAAAAAACTTAAAGGCATTTTGTAGAATCTGAACATAAGACTTTCTTAAAGCTTGTTTGAAACTAAAGTAAGTTCCTTAACATTTTTGTGCTTGTCTACATCCTGTAGGCCAGATTGCTGATGGGCTAGCCTGTTTATTAATGCACTTGTTATTCCCCGGAATCCTTAATTTATACACAGAAGGGCTGGTCAGGCATGGTAAAATCATTCTTAATTAACAGCAAACAGTAACCTCTTCCTAGAAACTAGGACTACCCTCAACCGTAAGAAGCATGTTGAAGGTACCATCTTTACTATTCACAAATTCTTAGACGCCCCCGTCCTCAGGTCAATATCAAGGTTACATAACTCTTCAGCCTTTCCCTGTTGCCACCAAAACCTTATAAGAAGAATGTTTACCTGTGACAACACTGGGGATTTTGGAGAGAAAGCTCTTGACTGTTCTGATGGGCACGCCCCCTGTCTTGTCATCTTGCATCTTTGTAATGATGTCTTCAATCTGAAAAGAGGTTAAAGAAAAGAAGTGTTATTGTCTCCCACAAAGTAATAGTAAACAACATCTTTATAAATAGTCAAATTTTTTGGGAATGCGGATACAAACAATAGGTATCAGAAAATGGCAGTCAATACATACAGAAGTTACACAGAACTCATTTACTCACAATTTTTTGGCCAGAACTAGTTAGTTACACAGCACTACCCAAATGCAAAGGAGTCTTCCAGGTGCTAGGAAGACTCACAAACTGACCTCTGTGAGTAATATCCGACTACCATAGAGATTAAACAACCGGCCCCAGCTCACTGCTAACCAGTTGTGGATCTTCGTTTGAACCCAGCCATAGATCCCAGAGCTCAGGCTTCCAACCCCTGGATTTCTCTGCCACTTGATAAGTTTCCCAGCAGGGAGACCATTCTCCCGTAGATATTTTTGGGTTTTCCTGAGAGGTACTACTAGTGAGAGGGAATCTGAAGCTACTGACATCTTAGGCCAGTGGTTGCCAACCGGTGGTCTGCGGACCACTTGGGGGTCTGTGAGGTCTGAAAGGTTGGCAACCACTGTCTAAGGCAGTGGATGGATATGTCATGCAAGGAAAAATGGTCATTCTCTGAAGACCTGCATCCTATTAAATGACAGGAAAAGGACTGTCATTTACATTCATGTTCATAGTTTCAACTAGTGCCCCACCTTCTGTCCTCCACATACAGGCCGATGATTTAGAATAGCTTGAGTACTACTGATAGTCAAGGAGAGTAATTCCTAGAAAAATGGACATTTTCAAATCAATCCATGCTTTGATCTATTGTGCTATCTGAAACCCAATAGGAGTTACATTGCTGCTTTTTAGGAAATGGCCTGAAAATCATGGGGAATTGGAGGGAAGCCAGTGTTTCAATTTGGTTAGAACGCTGACGTCATTAGATGATAATGATTTCCATTCTCTGCTGATGTGAGCTGCAGTTAAAGATTAGCTGTGCAGAAGAAGTCTCCACGATTCTCTTACCTCTGCTCTGTGTAGTTGCTTTATCACACCATTGAATCTTTATTATTATTATTATTATATTGATACTAGAGGTGTGGTACATGGAATTCATGCACTAGTGGGGGGCATGCCCTGTGGGATTGGTCCGCTGTGGGAGCCCCGCTCATCCCAGTCAGCCGAGCAGCTGTGGACCCACCCTTTGAGGGGCTGCTCCCTGGTCCAGCAACTTCAGTGGAGCCAGAGAATTCACCACTCCAGGGGAGCGTCAGGGCTGGGACAATAGCACTGAGAGATGGGGGAGTAGGCCTCAGTCCTGTGGCGGTCACGAACCCACCTCTCAGCCTCCAGGGGCTGGTGGCAGTGCTGTGCAGCCTATGGGCATCCAGAGGATATGGCAGGGAGCAAGGAGGTGGAGCCTTGGGGGAGGAGGTGAAAATTGCAGCCCGGGTTTCTGCCCATTGGCTCAGGTTCACAGCAGGAGCAGCCACTCATCCCAGTCAGCTGAATGGTGCTCCCATTATGGTAGTGCACTGACCACCAGAGGCAGCTCCTGCATTGAGCATCTGTCCCCTGGTGGTCAGTGTGTATCATAGCAACTGGTTAACCGGTCATTCTGGTTACTCCACTGTTCAGTTGCTGGGCTTTTATTATATAGGATAAGTTTTAGGTGTATAACATTGTAATTCAACACCTATGCAAACTACAAAGTGGTCACCCAATACCTAACTTCTTATCTTGGCCTACAATGTTCAGAGAGGTGTTACACTCATCAGAGGTCACAATTGGATCAAAAGGACAATCCCCTTAACTGACCAGAAAGGGGTTACATTCTAGCAATAGTTTACAACATCAGAGGAATAGAAGAATGTTTCATTAGGCCTCAATTTTGGATTCCTCCATATATTAATATACACCTAAATTCTCATAGAGGGCAGAGTCTGCTTTGTGACTATTTGGTTTGGTCATGTGACTTGCCTAGCTAATGGAATACTATTGAACATGATATGAATAGAGACTTTCAAGATACCTGCATGGTTAGGGTCACCCTTTTCTCTTGTCCTTCTGTAGCAGATAGTTGTTTTTTCCAAGGAAGGTGAGAGACATGTGGAGCAGAAGAGACCCATCCTTGACTAAATCAATCAAACCTCAGCTGCCCTGCAGGCTCATGAGGAAGAAGTAAATGTTTATTGTTATATGCCACTGAATTTGGGGTGGTTTTCTATGAAGCAAAATTGTGGCTACAGCTGACTGATACAACATGTTGAAATTGAGGCTCAGAAAGTTTAAGGGATTTGTTCAAAGACACAAAGCTAGCAAATGGCAAAGCCAGGATCCTTACCCAAGTCTTCCCGACTCTAATTAATACTCAAGCTCTGTCTATCAAATATAAGATTTATCTTTTTATCCTTAACCAGTGCCTGCCAACATGCTTTTCAGATACAGACACTTAATACTGTTTGTATTGAAGGGAAAGTTTAGTTCAGTCCTAAGGGGGTAGAGCAGGAAAAAGAGAAATTGATCCAGATAATCAGTTTATCAGCCATCTCAGAATTGATTTTGGCCCAATGACTGATGAGCTCAGCATTCTCTCTCTTTGTCCCAAGGGTTTAGTTGGATTTATCTTATACTGGAAGATCACATCTTCTGGGCTTGAAACGGAGAGATGGGAAGGCATATATACGTATATTTTCTTGATTGTTCAGGTCTATCTAACTTCTGACACCTTTTGTTCCTGAGGAAGAGCAACATCAATTCCCTGGCATCCTTTCATAAAAGTTCTGTGTCACTGTGAAGCTTGTTGGACCCAAGTTTCACTGTGCCAATCAGTTAGCAGGTGGCCTTTATCTGACAGCCAAGTGATGCAGAGAAACCACTTGGCCAGCTCCGCTGGTTCTGCCTGGATGGGTCACAGCAACCAGGAAGCCCTTCTCCAAGGAGATTCATGCTCCACGCTAACTAACGTGCAGGTAAAACATTTTCTAAACAGCAGGAGAAAATGGAAATCGTTATACTGCAGGGTGGGTTTTCTCTGAAAAAGAGGAATATTATGAGATGGTAGAAATAGTTCATTGAAATAGCCATGGAGTATAAGAGAGAATGAAGAGAAGCAATCCTCTCTTTTCAAAACTAAAGCCTCAGAAGGACTGCGGGACAGTAAGTCTGAGGCCTGAGAGAAATGCTGGCCTTAGTTTCACTGACTTGCTGTGTTGACCTTGGACATGTTACCTAAACTCTCAGCATGTCACTTCCCTCATTTCTACAGCAACAGCTTTGGTTGTTAAACAACATTCTTTGTTCTAAAATACAAGAGACTCGAATGACTTGACAAATGTAAATTTATGCCTGTGAGTAAAGTAATCAGACCTTGGAGTTCCCATTCCCCTTGTTGCCCATCTTCCAGGTGGATCCATGAAGAATGCTCCCCTGGCTGAGAGGTACAAGGTGTGGGGAGGGTGCTGGGCAGGAAGAGGGGGTTTTGATATTTTGAGAAATCATTTTGGACAAATGGCATCAGAAGCCAAATCAAAATATGAGCCCACGTGGCCCTGACACTGCTCTTTCTTGACCAGTCCCATGCCTGCTCATCTCTGCTAATAAACATGACAAAGGGCCAATATCAGTTTTGTTTCTAAAAATTAATTATCCAATGAACTAATTTATCTAGCTACTCCAATATTTCCTTCGTGGAAGATTTAAAAATTTTAAGAATATACAAGCTATGTTGTCATTACTTTAAAAACAATCCACCACAACTTTAGCAAAGAAGGCAGAGTATGCCTCAGGCATGAAGGTCTTTTTTATTAAAGCGTTTCAACTTGACTTTGCAAACACTTGCCTATTTCTAGCACTAATAACTGTCAGTTCAGCTCCTGCATTTCATTAAAGACCCCTTCTGTTTTGGTATCTGAGAATGAATGAAAATAAGTTTTTGGACACATCTTATCAGCCCAGAGGCAGAAATCAGAACTGGCAAATGATAATCATATTTCTTAATCCAAAATGTGCATGCTTCATTGAGCATGCTCTATCCCATATGTGCTCCATAGATTGGGCCTTTCCTCATTTTTATTCTTAAAAACACAGCACACTGCTATCCTCAACTTTTAAATATAACAAGCTTCCCTTACTGGTTTAGTGGGCATGTACTGAACACCTATAAAAGTAGGTAAAAGATAGAGTCTGTCCCCCTTCATCAGGGACTAAAATTTTTCAGAAAGGTTCAGGGATGTAGGCTCACAGTTAAGGATGTGTTGGAGACAGAAGAGCCAAGTATGGGTTCTAAAGAAGCTAGGAGTGAAATGCTAAGGAGTATCACTTTCTGAGGTCCTTGGAAGAAGAACCATCAAAGACTCCATCCATTTTTCATCATTCCACTCAAAAGTCTGTGATTTCAGTGACAGGAGGGAAATTTTCAGATTCCTGTACTAGCTATGATAATGGTTGAAATTCCAGTTAATTCGTTTTCAGTTAAACTTATTTTTGAATCACTGTAAATATCTAGTATGCTTTTGATAGAAAGTAAGAATAATGCAACCTCCAAACATGGGGTCTATTTTTCCCATGTAACAAACAAATTGTATGTGAGTGGCCACTGACATTACTGTAGCTACTTAACTCTACATGAACTACCATCATGGCCTTTCCCTCATGGTTGCCAGATAGCTGCTCCAGTTCCAGGCATTACTTTTATGTTAGAAAAGAAAAAAGGTGGAAAGTGGAGAGTGTTGGTATAGCTGTACTTGTTCCTGGTATCCAGAAAAGCATATTCCTTCCCAGAATTTCCCAACAGATCTCTGGTCTAGTCTCATTGGACAGAACAGGATCACATGACTACATGTAGCTGAAAAGGAAGCTGGGGAAGAGGGTATTTAGCTTTTCCAGTCTCTATACCACATAGAAACATGGGAAGGGGAGAATGGAAATGGGGTTAGTTTAATCAAATAACACTGTCTACCACAAAGACACTGTACTAAACAACATTCATAAAGGATGGTTGAGCAGGCCTTGATTCCTCTCAGATCTATTCTCCACACTGCAACCTGCATGACACTCTACAAAAAATATGACCGTTAATTCCTCTGCTTAAAACCTATCTATAGGTTTCTTAGTGATTATTCTATTATAAAATCTTATAGAACCCTCTATCTTTCCTCTATATCACTTCAATTTGGACTTTCATTTTTCATTAGACTATTTTTCTCACCATTCAAATAGTTGGTGCTCAGTAAATATTTATTGGATGAATACATGCATGCATGAATGAATGCCATGAGTGCTATATTCTTAAAGAATTTAATCTGGGATTCCAGCATTGAATGGGATGTTTAATATATTAGGATCTTAGGGGTGTTGATACCTGTCCTTTGGTACTGACATTTTAAAGATCATTCTGCTTTGGGAATGGGTTAAATAAACAGGGGCCTCAAGATTCCATAAATGTTAGCAAAATTGTTCAAGGAATTGCTCCACAGGCACCCAAGTACATGTTGAGCTAGAAGCAATTCCCCAAAGTATCATGCATGACATTCATTGCCCAGGGCCATGCCAGGGTAGAAGGATGAAGCAGCATTATTTGTTTTGTCTTCTGGAGGCTTATTTTTATGGTTTTAATATTACCATATGTGGTGCTTCATAAATTACTTTTATGGAAAGCATTCTCCCCCATGTAACTGAAGAGAAAAGCAGGCAAGAATGATGTTCTGGGTCAGTGAACAAATGGCTTCTTGATGATGCTTTAGGGGGAATTACTTTCCCCTGAGCTTGGCTGGAGTAGCCAAGCCTTAGAAGGCCCTGTTTCTCTTGTATAAGAGTCTATTGTTTGCTTGGAAACAAGAGTGGAGCAGATCCTTTGAGCAAACCACAGAATCAGGAATCTCTTGACTGCACAAGACCAGCTACAATGCAAACGAGGAAAATAAACACTGACTAATGAAACACTCTAGCAATGTCAGAGCACCTAAAATCTCTTTATTACAATCTCCTCAAATTACCCCAACTTGAGTATGCCATCTGCTATTTATTGGGAGTCATCCCCTCTTTACAGAGAAGCACACCGATGCTTAGGGGAGGTAAACCGTCCAAGGCCAAATGAGACTGATGAATAATGAGACTATTTGGATGAAACCCAGGCAGTCTTGCTCCAGAGCTCAGAGCTGGCTCCCGGGATCACCACACCAGCTGCCAAGGCAGCTCCTGGGAGACCTTGGTTCATGCAAGTTAAGGCTTCAGCTGAGTGGAAGATGATGTGGGAGATGGGTTCACAGCTTATAGAGCAAAATTTAATCCACAGTGTGGAAGGCAGAAGAATGGTCCCCCCAAAAGATTCCCACATCCTAATTACTGTGACTATGCTATCTTACTTGGCGAAGAGACTTTGTAGATGTGATAAAGGTTAAGGACCTTGTGATGGGGTGATTATCCTGGGTTGTCCAGATGGGCTGTCTAATCACATGAGTCCTTGAAAGACGAGGACTTTTCCCAGCTGTAGTCAGAGAGAGATGTGACAATAGAGAAAGCATCAGAGAGATGGGACTTGACTGGCTTTGAGGAAGGAGGGAGGGTGCACAAGCTAAGGAATGTGAGTGGCTTCTAGAAGCCAGTAAAGGCAAGGAAAAAGATGGCCCCCTAGAGCCTTCAGAAAGGTGTGCAGTTCTGCCAGCCCCTTGATTTTAACCCAGAGGGCCTATTTCAGACTTCCGTTCTACAGAAGTGTAAGATATATGCTGTCTGTAGGTATTAAACTTGTGGTAATTTGTTACTGCAGCCGTAGAAAACTAATACATACAGTGGCCTATTCATGAGTAAATGTTTGGAAAATCAGTATTCTGCATTGTTTCCAAAACAGATTAGTATTTTCTCCTCCTGGGGAAAAACTGAGTGAATTTCCTCTAACTCTACTACTCTCTGTTCCTTTTGAATAACTTGACAGCCAAACTGCTGGTCAACCTGACACTGCAGCAATCTGCTTGGGGGGAGAAGTCAGGGATAAGGACAGGAGAGATATCTGCCTATCACCTGAAGTAATTGCTTCTGTGGCATTTGATAGGCTTCAGGGTTTGGTCTACCTGGGACCAATTAGATGGGCGGCTAAGAGGTTATTTTCAGGAGCTTCTTACATTTCATTTCAGGAGCTCATTAGTTAACTCTAACACCACATTATACCTATGGAAAAACGAATATCCTTTCTTTCCCCCATCTCAAAATTTTCCTTGCTCCATGCTTCCACCTAGCCCACCAAGGAGAATTGTAGAAGGAACACCACATGGCCGCCTTGCTCAAGTAACCAGGCAGAGAACCGTAAAATGCTTCAGATTTGAACACGAGGCCCTTCATATTAAGTTTCTACAGAAATATTCTAGGTTTAACATGTATATCACTCCTCTCTTACTGCTGAAGAGAGGTCAGTTTTTGCGCTTCCAAAGAAAAACTGGTCTTGGAATATTACAATTTTTTTTTTTTTTTACTCCTGGAGAGGAGCAAGGAACATAAGATCTTGTCCTGCCTCTAACCCAAAAGACATCCTAGACTCTGAAATCACTTGTCCTTTCTGACTCACTTCCTTTCTGACTCTTCCTGAACACCTTGCCCTACTCCAAGCTTAGTAACTGAACTGGCAACTGGAGTGAATTTTAGAGTTTAGAAAACTTTATGTAAATCATCTCTTCCTCAAAAACCCCGCTGTGCCTCACTACTACTACTACTACTACAAAAAAATAAAAATAAAAATAAATAAATAAATAAATAAATAAATCCCAGTTTCTGACTATGAAATTTAAAGTCCTCTATCATTTGGCTTCAAACTACTTTTCAGCCTAACTTCATCTTTAAATAGAGAAGTTGCTGTCTACCCCACACAGCCACCAGGAGGAAGAAGAGAGGAAAAGGTTATATGTAGAGCACCTGAGTCTATATGAAAAGGGCCTTCTCCTTCCTCTACTGTGGGTTAAGGAGATGCATGGGAGGAGAGATGCAAATCTGAGAAACTACCTGATTTCAGACAGTGCATGGATCCCAGACTTCTAGGATCCAGAACTTTGAGGCAATAAATGTATGTTGTTTAGGCTACTTGGTCTGTAATGTTTTGTTTCAGCAGCCCTAGCAAACTAACACACCCCCATGACTTTACAGATTTCAGAAATTGGTTTTTTAAGTATTTCTGTTAAACACATAATGAAAATGATTTCCTCTCATACTCCCTTTCTCTCCTCTCTCTCTTCCCCTCCACGCTGTCCCTTGCCCCAATGTCGACTAATTATTTCCAGATTAGACAGTGTTCCACATGCCAAATGGACTAATTTGATGTCTTGTATATTGTCTGATTTCCAGGAAGACACACACATACTGCTTCAGAGCTCTAGCTTTCTAACAGCCCAGACTATGTCTGACATGAGGGCTGGGAATGAATTACAGGCTCACCAACTGCACTCAAACCAGAAGGGGGAGGAAGACACTGTTTTCCAGGATCAGGAGTGAGGAATATCATGATTAGAATTGGTCTTCGGTTGACTCTAAATTACCTGTAACAAGGAATAAATGTTAACTCTTACGCTCAGCGGACATAAGTGAAACACCACACAGACAGTTTGAGAGAGGAGTGATTTAGCAGCACAAACTAAGATATTTTGCATTTGAGTCAACTGAAAACTTACAATATAATGCAGCAGCAGCAGCAACAACAAAAAAGTTAATTTGTTCTTAGGATGAATGAACAGAAACAGAGCGAGGCGATAGGGCCCTCATCTGCCCCGATGGGCCACAGTTAGGAACAGACCACATTCCCTCGGGCACCAGACCAAGAAGAAAGAACATTCGCAGGCTGTAGTGAGCGTAAGAGCACGTGACCTAGATCTTGTGAAAGCATGAAAGAGCAGGGGTACAGGCTGGCATATCCATCGACGGAAGTCAAACCAGAGTCCAAGAAAAGAGTATGCTTGCTCTGCAAATGCAGCTTCCGAGCGAGCACTGTGGGCCCCGGCCCTTTCCATTCAGGGATTCTGGGCCCGCCACGTGCAGCTCCAGAAGCACTGCCCGAGCCAACGCCCGGCCCCCAAGAGTCACTTAGTACTTAAAATGCAACCGAGTCAGCTTGGAGGGGAAACTTGTTAACCTACTGGCCTTATCCTCCCTGGGATGAATTAGGTCATCAGATGAGCCAACTCTCAACAGGGAACCCGGAGAACAGGACCACCCAGAGGACTGGGGACAGGGGAGGTGGGGGGTGAGAAGAGGGTGGAGTCTGGGGCTTGAATTCTAAGGCAGGCAGGCCCAGGTGAGGGGCTGCAGGTGAAAGGGTGTGAATGGAGGTGGGATAAACTAGCTCCTTTAGAGCCAGGCTCATCCTGAACCCTACCTTCTTTGGGGGAATTTGGACCTGGATGCTAGGGGCTTAGCATAAGCCTCCAAGGGGGGTTCTGGCATGGTTGGGGAGATTTTAAGTTCTCAGATTGCCAGGCCCTGAGGGGAGAAAGGGTGAACAGAAGGGTGGAAGAATGCTGAATGGGGTGCCAAAAAGGCTTCACTTCAAAAAGCCCTCAGAATGGCTTTCTGCTTATGGTTTTTACCCCAAGCCACTCTGAGATCTGAGTTACCTCTTAAAATTTTTGCAGGAAATCTGTAAGACAGACATTCCTCGTTTCCCTGAAACCTAGCACCTCAGTGGGTGCTATTGGGTATCTGGGTGTTTTCAGGCCCATCCAGACCATCACTCCTCCTCCCTCCTGCCTTCAAGGTCAAATGATGGTTCCATGGGGGAGGATGCAGAGCTAAGAAAGAAATGTTCTCCAACCACCTCCCCCATGGCCTTAAGCTCTGAGCCACCTCTCTTCCCTCTTCCCCTGGTTAGTGCAGGGTTCAAGTGATGTAGATGGCAGCTCCTTTCAGAGCTGATAGGGCTGTACCTGGCCCAGCACCCAGGCCGATGCCCTGGGGAAGGGTGGGGTTCTGCATGGGCCTCAGGGGATGAGGTTCTGGCGTGACTGGGGATTTCCAGCATGAAGCCTTATGCACTTATGCAGAAGGACAACACCATTGAAAACATGGGTAAGCTTCTCTCAAAAATGTCTTTTTTTTTTTTTTTTTTTTTTGGTCTTTGAGGCGGCCTCCTTTTGGACACCAATTACATGCTAGCTTTGACATTGTCCATGGGCATGGAGAGCCTGGGGAGCTGGGGCTGGGTGGAGCATGAGGGATTAGGGAAGGGGATTGCAGAGATGGAGAGAAAAGTGCACAACCAACCTGCATTTGTTTGCGATAATGCGTGTGCAGTGGAGAGAGAACGCCCATTTGATAATAACTTCTGACAGTTAAAAGCCTTTGCCAACATGTAGGTCATTTTGGGATGCAGAGATTTGATGGGAATAGAAATCTGGTGTGTGTGTGTGTGTGTGTGTGTGTGTGTGTGTGTGTGCTTGTTACCTTGCGGTGCTGGAAATGAAACTCAGCCAGGAGGTGGTTAGATTCCAGTTCTCCTCAGTAAGGGGGAACACGAGCCCTTTTGGGGGAATGTGATGGCAGAGGTGCTTGTCCTCCCTGAGGCCACCAGGCACGTTGGGAGGGCCCCTTCCTGCTATGTCTAACACAAGGCTGGGGTGCTCCACTGGGGTCCGACTAAAGCCCTTTGGCGTTTGAGCCCCAAGGCCAGCTGAAGAAGAGACAGAGCGCAAGTCTAGCAACGCAGTGAGCGGCTGGGAGAAACCTGACCTTGACAGTGGGAACTGATGGCGAGGAAAACGCGGGGGTGGGGATGGTGGCAGGGGACAGAAAAGTGCAGAGCTGCCCATGGCTGAGCACGGCCAGACGCAGGTGGACCGTGACCCCCACCAGACTGGGAGGCAGTAGCGTCCTCCCAATGACACACGGTTAGGTTCCGGCCCTTCCTCGTCTCCCCATGCCAGCTGTCCGACCTTGTGGCTCAGGCAGGAGCTGGGTGTATCCCCAACTGTCTGTTCAGAGCTGAAGCAGCTCAGGAAGAAAGTATCAACAATGACCTCCTTGTTTTAAGTTCATGATAGTAAGAGCTTTCCCCCTAAATTATAACTTGCTATAAACAGTAGTCAGATTACTGTGCTTCTTCCAAGCACAACCATTCCCAAGTTGGGGGTGAGGGGGCGATGAGGTGGGGTGGGACTGGGGTCTGAGATCCACAATGGGGTGCAGCCCCCATGGACCAGGAGGCAGAGTGCCTCCTCCCCCCTTTCAGGGGAAGAGTCTGCTGTGAAGGTCCCTGTGGTGCCTCCATCAGCTGCTCCTCACACCCCGGGGAGGGGGCGGGCATGTGCTTAAACTATCAAGTGCCACCCGGAACTCCGCCTTGCCCACTAGCTGTGTAACCCTGGGCAAGTTGTGCCTCAGTTTCCTTCTATGAATCAAAGGATTTTGACAGCTCCTACAACCCTCTCCAGCTCTGATAATCTCAAAGGCTCTTCCTCCAAATCCACAGCTTCTCACCTCTCCTAGGGCGTCAGGGAATGCTGCTTAGGAAACCCTCAGGGTGGGCATGTGGAGAGGAAAGTTCCCTCTCTGTCCTGCACAACCTCTTCCCTTCCTCTAGGGGGCGGGAGCGCAGCCGGAGTGTGGAGCGTGCAGAAATTCAGCTTCTCTCTGCTCCCTGCCCCAGGGTGAAAGGACCCGGGATCCTGTCCCATCCTCTCGGGGGATTTATGGTTCCCAGCACTGGCTGAGGAAATGTGCCTCCCTTCTGGGGTTCCAAGTCACAGATGCCCA
Source organism: Pipistrellus kuhlii (assembly GCF_014108245.1). Lineage (NCBI taxonomy): Eukaryota > Metazoa > Chordata > Mammalia > Chiroptera > Vespertilionidae > Pipistrellus > Pipistrellus kuhlii. The sequence goes on from NW_023425404.1 coordinate 13,734,032, forward strand.
GTATAGCTGCTCTCCTACCCCCCCCCCCCGCCCCCTCGCACAATTCTCCCACAGGTCAGTCGCCCATAAGGGTGCTATTTTGATCTTCATCTGCCTCATTCTCTCTCTCTCACTTGCTCCAAATCCAGGGAACTGAAGGTGTTATTAAGTGGCAGCTTTCAAGTCTCCCAAATAACCCTGGAAACCTACTGCCTGGATCTTAACGTCACCAACTTTCTCTTTTTGGCAAAGATTTCAGGGCCCTGCAGAACTCTGCCGTAGTTGCGAGCCATATGGGCCTGTAGGAGCTTAGTTCAAGTTGTTCTCAAGGAGACCTGCTGCCAGCAGCAGCCCACGGTGCCTGCCCCGCTCCCTCAGCCACGTGGAAGCTTGGGCTGTGAGCGGCACCTCCAAAGTCAGGCTGAGCCGAGCTTAGCCGCCACCGCCGCCCAGCCCAGCGGAGGGTCCACTGCCTTAAATAATTCACAGGTTGCCTCTGGGTGTGTAAACACAGGCCGGGCTAACGTGGACCGACAGGTGATTTCATGCATCATTTAACTCTTCACGTTGCCGAGGAATGCAACAGAGATGAGATCAGCAGAATAATCTCACCCTTGTAAGTGGGACAACATATTGCAAACTAACTGTAAAAGAAGCATGCATCTGGGTAGCCCATGGAGAAAAACTCGGGCCTTTGTGACAGGGATAATGGGGTACACCTTCCCTTTCTCTCGTTTGCTTGCAGCAAGTGGCCCGAAAGAGCGTCTCTCACACCCTCTGCTCCCAAGTACCCAGCGGCATTGAAGGAAAAGGAGTGGATAGGAGAGACAGAGAACACAATGAGTGCTGTGCACCCTTGACCTTGGAGCCTTGGTCTGAAAGGAGCCTTGAGGCCTGGAGGCAGGGATCCCTGCCTGACCCTGAGAAGAAATGCAGCCCTGGGGGCTGTCTGCCCAGCAGTGTGTGCCATCCCATTTGACCCTCAGTAATGACCTCTTAGCTGGCAGATTGCAAATGAAAGCTGACAAACTGCTATCTTCCGGGAGAGAAGGGCTCAGGGCTCAAGGCAAACAGCTCACTGTTCTTGAACAGCAGGGTGGCTTCCAGCCTAGTGGTCTGTCTGTCATTCTAGGACTCTCCTCTTTTCCTAAAATGAAAAACAAAACTCTATTTCTAATTAGAAACTCGCCTTCCTTATGAGAGAATTTGCACAGGGACCTTCTGGACATCGAACGCCAGTTTAATCCTGCCCAGCAGAGCACCTGCTTGATGCTGCCCTGTGTTTCTGTGAATATTCCCTCTGACTGGGCAATGCCGAGTGTGCTGGCATGCCGCCTGGCACCATGGAGTGTGAGGGTCCCAGAAACCTGGCACAGGGCTGCGGTTAGAGGTTTTACTTGATTTATTGTTTCTCATCAAGATTTCACCGAAATTACCATTAGTGACAGGAAGCACCCTGGAGCATGCACACTGGTGTGTGCATGCATGCACGTATGTGTGTGTATATGTGTATTTGTGTGTGTGTGTGTTATGTGTATGTGTGTGTGTTGGCGTGCATAAGGGAATGTTAGCAAGCAAAAGAATTTTTACTAAAACTTTCTAACAACTAAAATAAGTAAGTGTATGTGAGTGTTGTATATAGTTCACATTTTTTGGAGTCACAGAAACCTTTAAAGTGTCTCTGCTTTTTGTTACTTTTTAAATCTCACCCTAGTTTTCCTCTTGTTCCCAACAGCCCTGGACCCTCAGGCAGTTTGCAGGGGGTAGGACTGGCCACGGCGATGCTGGTGTTTCTCCTCCTCGGTATGTCAGCTACAGGGAATCTATGTGGCCAGCGGTTCACTGGGGACCACTCTTGATTAGTCCTGTTACCCTCTTCACCTCGCTTCCTACCATTAATGGCTTGGTACCCTAGTCACGAGACATTGTTTCATCTCCCGGTTCATCAATACGGACTGTGAAGGTAGGGAAACCTGTTGCTCTTCGCACGTAGTAGCCGCTCAATTCTCTTCTAAAAATATTTGTTCAGAGCCTAATATGCACCGGATGCTTGTCGAGACTGACTTGAATTAATCCAGACAGCGCCTCTGCAGAGCAGTTGCTCCCATCTTAAAGCGATGCTAGCGGAGGGCAGAGGAAGAACAGACCCTCTCCGGGGACACACAGTTGCCACGTGGCAGTCAGTTGTGGCAGGGGCAGGGTCCGAACCCAGGCATCTGCAATCCAAGGCCAGCAGCTTCAGTCCTTTCAATCTTATTCTATTGTAGTTATACCAATGACTGGTTAACACCTACTCGCCTCTCACACATAGAAGTGACACTTTTCCAACAGGGGAAGAAGTGTGCCTGATGTTGTGTAGACGGCTCTCCCTCTGGTTTAATGATGCGAAGGAAGCCAGATGTGTAAGTCATTCTCATATTATAATTCCAAACACAGCAAAGCACCGTTATGCAGCTTATTAAGTTGTAATTCTTAGATGCAACATACTTAACTCTTGGAGAAAAGAGATGGGTGACCTTTACTAAGCAACGATACGCAACTGCCGGGCCCTGTGCAGGCTGCTCTCCGGGATGACCTCATGCAGCTCTGATCACGCCCTGGGAGGGGGAGAGTTAGGATCACCCCTGCTCTCCAGAGATGGAAAGTGGGACGCAGCTTGCTCAAGGTCACAAAGCTGGAAATAGATGTAGGATTTGAATTGGGATCTAAATGAATTTAAAGTCAGCTTTTTGAATAGGAAACACATGCATCTGATACAAAATTTAACAGGTAGAAAGAGGATACTGTAAGAAGTAAGCCTACCTCTCGCCACTGACCCCAGCCAAGTCCTCTGTCAAGAAGCAGTTCATGGGCATGTTTTCAGTGATATCTTATTCATACACAAGCTTACACTGTATCTATAACAATCTTTGTCACTGTCATTAGCTCACAGCCATGGTTCACCCTACAGGACTGTCAGCTCTTATTTTCTTGGTGATCACACCCTTGAAGCACATAGGACTCCTTGCTTGTGTGTTTATGACTGCTTGTGTGTTTATGACTTCTTTTAGCCATTACCTCTCAGCCAACAGGCTGTAGCCATCCCTCACCAGCAGAAAACTTCCTCTACACAGAGCATCACTGTGCATTTCCTTCTTCAGCTTCATCTGCTTCTACAGATGAAGGTTAGGTCGGTCACAATGAGCTTCTGTTTGCATCACTCTTGCCATTTTTCAAAGGCTTGTTGGCTTCATCTTTTATAGCAGTGGGCAGCAAACTCATTAGTCAACAGAGGCAAATATCAACCGTACAACGATTGAAATTTCTTTGGAGAGCCAAATTTTTTAAACTTAAACTTCTTCTAATGCCACTTCTTCAGAATAGACTCTCCCAGGCCATGGTATTTTGCAGAAGAGCCACACTCAAGGAGCCAAAGAACCGCATGTGGCTCTCGAGCCGCGGTTTGCCGACCACTGCTTTAGAGTATGTCTACTCAGGAGGACCAGTTTTGGAGATGTGTTATCTGCCCACTTGTTCAGACTCTCCATGCTGGCCTCCGTCATCTTCTCTTAGCTCTTCCTGAACTCCTGCTCCATTGCACCTGTCTAGCCCTACATTATAAATTGTCATTTTGGATACAGAATCTTCTAGCTTTATTGAAAATGAAATTTATGCTTCTCATTCTTGTTTTCCTGTTTTATGATTTTCAAGGGGAAAACGGGTAACGCTTTCCTTCTGATGACATCTTGAAATGTAAAGTGCGCCATGCTGCTCTTCCTGCTCCCAAGCTTACAGCATTTTGAACAAATGTTTAGCATTTAGAATAGCTGTTTCACAAGTCAACACAACGCAGGGAATTGGAGTCAAAAGAAATGAGATCAAGTTTCAAATTTTGAGTCCCTAACAGTGTCAGGAAACAGTTGGTTATAATAATTAGGGAAAGTAGTGAAGGCTTTTGACAATGGAATAGAGAGAAAGAGCAACCATATATTTTGCCACCATTCAAAAGGCCCCAAAGAAATCATTGATCTTTAGGGGGGGGGGGGGAAACCAAACAACCCGATTTAATTCTGGGAGGGTATCATATCAGATTAAGTGAAAAGGGGACCATAACAGATGAACCCAGAGAGAGAAAACTAGAACACATTTACCTGGGTTCTTATATCCTCTGTAAAAGTTCCCTCAATCCTGAAGTCTTGAGCAATCCTATTCCTGTTATTATGGCTACCAACAATAATACCACCAACTGAGCTTTTATTATGGGCCTGATCCAGTGCTAAATGCCTCCCAGATCATATGCTGTGGAACTATTATTATCCCCTCTGAGACTGAACAAGTTTAACTAACTAGCTCAAGGTCACTTAATCGCTAAGGGCCAGAGCCAGCCTGAGACCCAGGTCTTCCTGAATAGCACCTCTTCCACCATAATCACTGCAAATCATGAGGTATCTAATTCTACTATCATATCCATGGAGGTTACAGTCTAATTCTAAGGGCAACACTGAATCATACAATCACAGTGACCTTTCTCAGTTAGCTATACACCGAGGGAACAGCTTATACCCTAGGAGCAACCAGATGGCCACTTTCAGAAGTGCAGGCTTACTGATTTGGCTATGGGGGTGGGAAGGTGAGGAGACAGAACACGCATTAGTGGCTTTCTGAATACAGTAAGTGATTATTTCTTTTGTATAATAAGGAATCTACTACCAAGGAGTTCAGAGTTAGAGCAACTGGTCCGGCTTTCCCTCTCTGGGGGTAGAGAAGCTCCCCCAGGGAATTCTGCCATGCATCTTTGGTCAGAACTGTGTCTCCTGGCAACCCCAAGCCAAGCCACAAGAAGGCTGGGAACTCAAGGTGTCTGACCTCCGTGGAGGAAGTGGACAAGCTAGAAGAGGTTGTGACAAGGGTTATCTGAGCCAATCCGTTAGGCCTCCCACACTGCCCGGGAGAAACATAAGAGGTGGAAGAATGTTATTCCTTCCCAGCTGTGGTCTTGGACAATGTACATGAGCTCTCAGAGTCCTGGTTATTCATCTGGAAAAACAGAGCTAAGCAGTATACCAGGCTGGGAGAGTGTTTAATAATCAAATGCTTATAAAATTGCCTCACCCGGTACCTAGCACATAAACAGCCATTTTTAAACATTACCACCAGGCTCAGTAACATTCCCAGCCAAAACTCTTCATTAACTTAGAAGTATTAAACACCCTTGCTCCAAAAGAAAAGATTCTCCAGGAAAAGGCACAGGGATTTATTTCATCAACACGGAATTACAGTTTTCTCCAGGGAAGCTATTACTCAGCTCACCTACAGCTTTCATGATTTATTCACTGTTTCAACCACTGACTAAACATTTAGCGGGTTCTATACTTGCAATTTATCGCTGGGAGCATTTAAAGAAAACACAACAGAAGTTCCTCGCACAACATTCCCCAGCGAAGAAGGAGAAAGCTGGCCGTAATGTTATTTCAAGTGTCTCCAACAGAAACATATTTACATTTCCAGACTCTGTTACTTCTCTGTCCTGGACTGAATTACACAGCTCGACTTCCCTGCTGCGGTCACTGTATTTGGTGATTACAGAGGAGGCATTCCATCTTGGCTTTTGTTTCTCAAACGGATATGAATGTGTGTTTATGACTCTAGTCTTACTTTAGCAAAGTGAGTTTAACAAATCATGAAGGGCATCCAACTACGATCTACAAATGTAAGTCGTTCCTGCCAACAAACATGTCAGCTATGATTGGAAGCAGGGTGGAAGGAGGGGCAGCTGAAGACTGGCAGGGCACAGATCCCGACACAGTATTTCACACAATTTCTGTTATGTGTTTCCAAATACAGTAGCCCCACCCTCTCTCACTTATACATGGTTTCCCTTTCTGTGGTTTTGATTACTCTTGGTCAAGCAAGATCTGAACATGTTAAGTGGAAAATTTCAGAAATGAGCAATTCATAGGTTTTAATTGCATGCTATTCAGAGCAGCATGATAAGAATTTCACATCATCCTCTGGGGACATGAATCATCCCTTTGTTCAGCGTCTCCATGCTGTTATGCACTGCCTGCCCATTAGTCACTTAGTCCTCTCAGTTTTCAAATCCACTGTCTGGTATCACAGTGCTTATATTCAAGTCACCCTTATTTTATTTAATACTAGAGGCCCAGTGCACAAAATTTGTGCATTGGGGGGGGAGGGATCCCTCAGGCCAGCCTGCACCCAGGAAGCCACACTCCAATTGGGGATCCCTTGGGAGATATCTGACTGCCGGTTTAGGCCTGATCTCACAGGGCAGCAGAGGGACATTCCTCTCCCAATCTGAGACTGCTGGCTCCTAACTACTCACCTGCCTGCCTGATCATCCCTAACTGCCTCCACCTGCCAACCTGAATACCCCTAACTACCCTCCCCTGCTGACCTGGTTGCCCCCAACTGCCCTCCCCTGCCAGCCTGATCTCGCCCCCAACTGGGTTCTCCTGCAGGCCTGATCACACCAACTGCCCTCCTCTGCTGGCCAATTTGGTTTTGATTGGTTGGTTTCTATGCCAGTCAGCATCAGAAGCTCCACCTCCTAGACAGCCATTGGTTCTTCACAGCACCCACATTTGGTTCTGATTGGTCAGTTCCTATGCCAAACAATGGCAAAGGCTCCACCTCCTAGGCAGCCATTGATTCTTCAGAGTACCCACATTTGGTTCTGATTGGTCTGTTCCTGTGCCAGTCAGTATCTCTGGACCTATAAATAGGGCCTGATCAGAAAGGTGGGGCTGATCAGCAGCCCCATGGAGGCCTGGAGAGAGATGGAGGCACAACTGCTGGCCAGACTGGGAGGGAAAGATAGAAGCAAGTGCTGATCAAAAGCTGCCACAGAGGCAAAGGATCACTCTCTGTTTCTCTCTTCAGGCCTCTCTGTGGCCCTGATTCGCTGCCCCCTCAGCAGTCAGTGCTGGGGGACAACGCTGACTGCAGGACTGACTTCTGTTTGGTCAAGCCTCAGTCTTTACTGGCTGTTATGACCCAGCATTTTTATATATTAGGATGGTTCCCAAACACAAAGGCAGTAATGATGGCAATTTGGATAGGCCAAAGAGAAGTCATAAAGTGCTTCCTTTTAATAGAAAGATGAAAGTTCTTGACCTAATGAAGTATTTTATTATCTCAGATAATCACAAGAAGGCTTATATATATATTGAGAGAAAGAGCAAGAGAGACTACATTCATATAACTTTTATTACAGTATATTATAATTCTTCTATTTTCTTATTAGTTATTGTTTCTATCTTACTGTGCCATATTGAAAAATTAAATTTTGCCTTAGGAGTGTATGTATAGGAAAAAAAACCTATATATAGGTTGGTACTCTGGCATCCATTGGGCCTCTTGGAACGTATCCCTGTGGATAAGAGGGAGCTACTATATACTACAATTAGTTCCATGAAACTTCTTATAGGATTCCTTACAGCAGGAATACATTCTCTATATACTACATAGCTCTCATTTTATATACCTCGGAGGAGATTCTCTTATGAGCCTTAAGGCAAGGCATAGGAAGTCTATTCCCTGCCTTTAAATTTCCACAATGTAGAGTGACTTCTATCTGATCATCTCAGCAAGAAGTGGCTGAGTCCGATAGTGCTGAACACACTTTTAACAGCAATATGGCAGAGCTGTACAATCACTCAACTCAGGATCGGAGGGCTTGGGTTTGGCCTCTGTCTTTGCCACTTACTACCTGTGTCATCAGGGACCATGCTGTTGTATGCTTCACCCAAGAGGCATCTCAACACCCTTCTCTGTCACCATCTTCTCAGCCATTTAGGTAGCTAAGAACTTCCATGCGACAGTTCTGGCAAGTGAGACATAAGCAGAAGTCTGCAAGCCAGAGGATGCCCGAGAAAGCTTAACCTGAGAAGAGGAGACAATATGGCTCATTCTGCTCCTTCCCACATTTCTTCATTTGTTGATCATGGTCATGATGCCTGAAGCCAAAGCAACCATCTTGTGACCTTGAAGGAAGGCCAAGGGCACAGCAGAAAGGAGCCGCGGTATCTGCCCAAACACTGTGGTGACAAACTGCTTCCAAGCCTCCTGTTAGGAGGGTGTCTCTCCCCCAAACTCAGTCACAGTAATTCAAGATTTCTGCTACTTGGAGCCAAAACACTGCCAACGGACACAATAACTATGGAAGGTTCCTTTATCTCCTCCTTGGCAAAATGAAGCGATAAGTAGCATACCAAACACACAGATACTGTGAATTCTGAACAAAAGAATGCATACAAAATACTTTGTCAATGATAAAGTTAGACACAAGGGAGCCAAGCTCTCAGAATAGGTTTGGTTGCTTTATTTCAACTAATGTGTCAATTGTGCTTAGACACAACGTAGCAAAATAATATCCCCCGTGAAGTGCAGGCTCTTCCCTTCTTTACATAATTTCACTTTCCTTTGTTCTTTTTCTTTGCCTCAGTTTACCTCCTTCACCCTCCCCCTCCCCATACCCACATATACATACAGTATTCTCTAGCCCCTTTTTATGCATCAAAAGTTCTAAAAATCTCCAGAAAGCAGGAATGCAAGGCTCCAGAAAAGCAAAATCTCCCAAACCAAAGAACAGTTCTTTATTTTCCTGGGCTGCCTTTTAAAGAGCGTACTTCATATAGATACAGGGACAGGAAGGTTGTGTAGGTAAGCTATTCTCTCCCAATCCTACCACCTGGTTCCCAGATCTCAGGGGCAAAAATGGAGAAGCAGTTAAATCATCAGAGGGAACCACCCTAAGAGGCTGGTGAGGGAAATGGCAGTAGGAAGTTTAAGAGGGAAGCCAGCTCTCCCTAGGGATGCACAGCTAAAGGAAGGAAGAGACAGGAGAGAGGAAAAGAAAGAAAAACACAGACTGTTATGTTAGGTGGCAGGCTACCACTATGCCAGGGGTGTGACCTGTGCAGTTGCACTGGGCCATAACTTGGAAGGACCCAAGCTTGGTTTAATGCTCTGCTGTTGCTAAGAATTTCCAACCCTGCATTTTCCTTTTGGACTGGGCCCTGTGAATCGGGTAGCCTCTTCTGACTAGCATTTGTGCCATTCAACGTGTAATTGCCTTTTGAAGGAGATAGTATAACACCATCTCCAGATGAAGAAACTGAGGCACAAAGTACTGAGAAAGGTTGCTCGGGGTCACATCCATCACATAAGGGACAGAGCTAGGATTCAAACACAAGTGGCTATAGCTCCAAGGTCATTCCAACTCCAAGGTCGTTCTTTGTGGATGTTGGATGCTCTTGGTAGGACAGCTAATGTCTATAAATCTCCAGAAAGCGGAATTCAAGGCTCCAAAAGAGCAAAATCTCCAAAGCCAAAGAATATATGCATTGAACTGAACTTATGGAGGTCAGTTCAGTTTCTTTGCTTCAGAGGGGAGGAGGCTATCGAAGGGATTCAGCGGAAATACCTCCACTGCTTGGTCTCCCAGCTGCCATCGGAAGAGTGGCTATTTACGTATCAGGGTCTCTTCTAGGCCCTTCCACATTTAATCCTCATGATCACCGTCTTGCCGTAAGAATGTAATTCATCACCCCCTGTGACACGTGAGGAAATGCTGCCTAAACATTTTAGAATTTTGCAAACACTTTTACATCTGTGCTTTTACTTTACCCATACTGCCATGTACAGGTCAGTGGGAGCAGGTATTATTAGCTCCATTTGACAAGTAAAAAAAAAAAAAAAATGAATTCCCAGAAATGCTCAGACCTTTGCATAAAGAAACACATTCAGTTAGTGGGCAGAGCTAAAACCAGAACCTAGTCCTTTCATGTGCGATGGATTCATCTCCTACTAAAACACAGAAAGATGAAAAGGCAAAACAAACAAAACCCACAAAAATATAATTAGCTTTCTTCACTAATGTTTCTTGGCAAAATGATGGGTGATGATATGACGGCATGAGAATTTATTCCAAAGTTTTCAAGGGGGTGCATTTATCGCAAAGCTGTGGAACAATATTTGCCAGGGAAAATTAGGGCTGGGTGCCAAAAAAACTATTTATCAGCTCAACAAAGCAAGTCTATCAGCTTATGCAGAAGCTTGCTATCGAATCCCAAAATGCAACTCTCCCACTGTTCTTCTCCTCCCCCCCCCCCCCCCCCCCCCCCCCCGGCAACCAAGCAACTCTGCAGGGGCCATCCTTGCATAGCACATGCTAACTGAACCCTGTACCTCTAGGCTGCTCCTGGGAGCCATTGCCCCCCCTCCCCTTAAAAAAAAAAAAAGAATTATTGATTTCAGAGAAGGAAGGGAAAGGAAGAGAGAGATAGAAACATCAGTGATGACAGGGAATCATTGATCCGCTGCTTCCTGCATGTCCCCTTCTGGGGACCAAGCCCACAACCCAGGCATGGGCTTTTGACCAGAATTGAACCAGGGACCCTTCAGTTGGAAGGCTGACGCTCCATCCACTGAGCCAAACTGGCTAGGATCCGGTGCCCATGGGTATCGAATGGTGCCCAATAACAGTTCCTTCTTTTGTCAATTGCTAGAAGTTTTAGGGCTGGAGGTTTTTGCTGCCTAAAGAAAACGAAATCGATCTTGGCCCTTGTATGCTTGTGATTTAGCAAGGGAACTTGGCGCAGAACTCTGCAATTTTCTATTGCATCGCTGAAGGTCATCCTTCCTTTTCTGATCAGAAGCAATGACTTCTATTACCACTGCTCTAAAACCAAGTCACATTTTCATAAGCAAATTAACTGTGCAGATCAAAGATTGCAGTAAAACCCAAAGGAGGTTGTTGGGAGTGACGATGAGAAGAGCACTTGGAAGATGGGGCCTATTCCCAGAGATGCTTTTTGTCATCATCATTAGAAACAAAGAGGAAGAGGAAAGAGACAAACCACATGAAGGATACACGGGAAATTGCCAGATCACCAGGAAATGTCTATCCTGAGCTTGCCTATAATAAGTTTATGCTAGACTCATTTGAGTGAGAGAAATGGAACAACTACAATAACCCTTTCTCTTCTATTAAAAAAAAAAAAAAAAAAAAGGCTCTCTTGACCTTCAGGAGCAGGAGTATCCCACTTCGTTGTGAGCGCATTAAACATTAACAATCTTACCATGTTAGTCTCCCAGACCAAATCTTATTAGCATATAGTTCTGACATTGGTTCTTGCTGGTGAGTTATTTAAAAAATGTAAGAGTCTGAGGTTGTGTGATAATAATCACACAGCCACATAATGGAGATTATTAAAGGCCTTTGAAGATGTGAAATAAGCAGGGAAATAGCACATTCGGCTCTTGGTCTCCTTTGCTTTCATTAAAATAGTTCATGAAGCAAAGGAATGTTCCTTTTGTGATTCAATTCTGAGCAAGGCTCAAAAACCTTTAGGTGTGTGTCCCTTGTGGGAGATTAGGACTGGAAGGCCGGTCTCCCTCTCTCCCTGCCCTTTTTTTTTTTTTTTTTTTTTTTTTTTTTTTTTTTTAGCTAGGGTGAGCCCAGAAATCACTCCCTTAATTACTAGAATAATTCTAAGGCAAATTTGCTGGGTGTCTAGGACACAGCAGGGTCCTATTTCCTTATTCTGTCTCAAAAATGCCTGTCTTAACTTCTGGAACCTGAGAAGTAGACATTTGATTGCTGTTGTTGTTTTGTTCCCTAAAATGACCCTGGTCCCTGCGAATTCTGCATTCTCCAGTATGAAATCTGAGCATGGTGGGAGGAGCCAGTCAGATGAGTCCCCAGAGGGTCTCCTTGCTAACATTCCCTAAAGCAGCAGCCTGTGCCTTGGGAAGCCTCAGGGGAGGCTGACGGTGGACGAGTGGATGAAGCTGGTGCGTAAATTATGCTTACAAATGTACAGGTGGGCATGTCCCCGTGGTGTGGCCAAGGCATCTTTGTGCAGAGAATTTGTTTCAGAAAGGGGCACTCTATGGAAATGATTCATTCCATTGTATCTTGTCAAAACTTGGTTGAATAAGAAGGGGCCAGGGAAAGGAACAGTGTCTTTTTTCTCCAATACTTGTCTCCATAATAAGCTAAAACACACATTAGCCTCCTTCATCCTGACCAAATAGAAGGTAGAGAAAACCACTCTCAGGAAGGGACCGCTGATCTGAGACAGAATAAGGAAATAGGACCCTGCTGTGTCAGTAGCCCAGGAATCAGCCCACCCCAGCAAGATGAAGCTCAGTCTTTTATGCCCAGGGTGGGGTCTCTGAAACCGAGCAGTTTAACCTTTGGCTTCCTAGGAAACAGGAGAAAAACAAACCTCCCCAGCACCGGCTGCCGCCACCACTGCTGTCCAACCTCCGGTGCCAGGTGTCCTCTCCGGTAGCCAGGAAGGGAGAGGAGCCCAGCCCAGCGCCGTGAGCAGCAGTCTGGCCCCCCACCCGATCATGCACCTGTCTCTGCTCAGCGGTGCACAAGGGCTTCGGAAACACTGGGGTGAAGAAGGTGCCGAAGGGTCATCAATAATGGATGACCAGCGTGCCGCAGTGAAGAGCAGGCCAGGAGGAGAGGATGGGGAGGTGGAAGGAGAGAAGCTGGCTTTGCAAAGAGCAGACTCTGGCAGTTGTGTGCCCACAAAACTCAGTTTGTACCACTGTGGGGGCGAAGGAAGAGGGGAAGGAATGATGGTGCCTGCAAGTGATAGTTGGGACGAAACAACAGACCCAATATCCAGACTATGACTCCCACTGCCAAGCCATTCTTTGAGTTAAATATTAATAATGCATCTGACTGGTGTGGCTCAATAGTTGAGGACTGACCTATGAACCAAGAGGTCACGGTTTGATTCCCAGTCAGGGCACATGCCAAGGTTGTGGGCTCATCCCCTCTGGGAGGTGTGAAGGAGGCAGCCAATCAATGATTCTCTCTCATCACGGATGTTTCTATCTCTCTCTCCTTCTTCTCTGATATCGATGAAAATATATATTTTTTAAATATTGATAATACAGTTCTGGCCAATCACAGGAGATGATACAGATGGCCTGTGATGGTGGGCTCTCCCCTCCACAGGCCTGGACCAGAGATGTGAGGGAGCCATATGTTGCCATCAACACTGATGATTTTCCTTCAACAGAGCGCAGAGCCTAAAAGGGGCTCGCTGCTGCTTTCGATGCATGTGTTCTTTCAAATGCATGAATTAGTAATAAAACTATATTTGCCAAAGAGCCAAGCTAAAGTTCACAGCACCGCGTGAGGACCAGGCCCAGGGAACTTTCCTAAACCAAGTGCAAACATTCAGGCTGCCAACTCCAATCACACTGAAAAACTGGAAAAGCCATTCGGTCAGTGCATGACCCATCTGCTGAGACACAGCATGTTCCTCATTCACTAGCCATGTGGTCATTCATTCACTGAACAGACATGCATTGAGAGCCAAATATGAGCCAGCCAGTGGGCAAGGACGCAGGGGCCAAGTCAAGATTCTTGTCCTGGATACACTTTCTTCCTATGATGGCTTATAACTTAAGAAGCCAAGAAATTCAAGCTCCCACCTCCATTTCCCTGTGCCCACCCCCTCCCAGGCCTCTGAGGATGCTGGTAGGGAAGTGCCAGTGGGCTGGTGAGAGGTGCTCCCCCGCGCCCCCCCCCCCCCCCCCTGGCCTGTAAAACAGCTCAGGGTGGAGAGTGAGAGTGAACACATAACAATATTCGGAAAAGCTAAAAATAGGAAGTTAAAATCAAGAGGACATTCCACACGAGATAGAACCAAGTGCACATTATAAAGCAACCAAATGAACACTAAGGTCATTCGCTCCATTATCCCTACTGAGAGAAGCTTTTTAGAGCAAAAGATTCTGAGGTTAAATGCAAAAGGCATGAAACGACTTGATGATTGAAATCATTTTGTCAACATTTTAAGAAATGCTCAAAATTCAAAGGCTCTAAGCTCTTCGGCTGCAAGTGGCTTTTTCCTTTCCATTTTATTCCCTCTATCACAATTTCCAGGTAAATATGGCACCCCCTTTTTAGATAGTACTAAATAAGAAGATGTATTATGGGTGTATTTTTTTTTAGCTGGATCTACAGTCTACTCTATATCTATATGCTGAGTGCTCTGTATGAGAATCCCATGGGATAGAAGGTTAACCTGAATCTTAATCCAGAAAAATCAGATTCCTCTCTCTCTTCAATCTGGGGTTGGGACAACAAGCAATAGACCAGTTGGATAGTTGGAGGTGAGAGGGCAAACGCCTGAAATGAAAGGACCCTTTGAGCCATGGCTTGGGAAGACCATGCTTACGTGGCAGTGGGTGAGAAAATGCAGACATAAAAGAGGCAAACAATAAGAGGGATCCTATGAGGTTTTATGAGAAGGGACAGATGCCACCTCCTATGTTACATAGCCTGTTGTGCCTTCTCTCCTGACCCTCCTTTCTTTTTTAGACCTTCCCTTGACTTCTATTCCTTTTGGTCCAACTGTCCTGCTGACAGTGCTCACAGTAATTGTGTCTGTGAAGAGCGATGTGGATGTTAAAACCGATGTCATGAGATCCTACTTTTGGAAAGGAAGCCCACCAGAAAACACAAAGTACTTGGCACTACTGTTCACATGTGGCACATTTTTGCAAATGAAGTGTGATGGCTCATTTTGTGGGCCAACTTGACTGGGCCACGAAGTGCCCAGCTATTTGCTCACACACTATTCCAGGAGTGTCTGGGAGGATGTTTCTAGGTGAGATTAACCCTTGAGTTAGTGGATTGAATAAAGCAGATTGCCTTCTCTACTGGAGGTGGATCTCATCCAATCAGTGAAGGCCTGAGTAGAACAAAAAAACCTGCCCCTCCAATGAGCAAGAGGAAATATTTCCTGCCTTCCACTCCAAACAAAATGGTGGCTTTTCCTGGGTCTGGAGCCCACTAACCTTTAGACTAGAACGGAAACATCAGCTCTCCTGGGTCTCAGGCTTTCCGACTTGGCTGGGAAGTACACAGCCAGATCTCCTGAGTCCTCTGCTTGCTGACTCACACTGCAGACCTTGGGACTAACCAGCCTCTATAATCGTGTGAGCCAATTCCTTATAATAAATCTCCTGTTTATACACATTCAATTGGTTCTGTTTCTCTGCAGGGCTCTACCTAATACATTAGGAAATGTGGTTCTTTTGGTTGGATACAGCCTGGGAGCAGCAGGTATCTTTGCACAAAATGAAACAAGTGCCCCTTGTGGGAGGAGGTAGGGTGAAGCAGAGCATGGGTTGGATTTCTGGCCCCACTTGCCACCTTGACTGGGCACCATCATGCAGGGACCAGCCTGCTCATCTCTGCCCCTGCAATCGCTGAGCATAGGGGTTGACAAACAAGGGCGTGCAGGCTGAATCTTGTGGCCTGTTTCTGTAGGGAAGTTTATTGGAACCCAGCCTCGCCCACTTGTTGATTATGATTGGTGACTACTTTTGCATTAGCTGGGTTGAGCAAAGACTGTATGGCTCACCAGCTGGAAATATTGATCTGGTCTTTTACAGAAAGAGTTTATGGACCCTTGGCTTAGCCCATGTTTGCTATTCCTGGTCTTTAGATCCATACTCCTAAACAATGTCATGAACCCGCCACTCAGCACAGAATACATAACTCAAGGGTTGGAACTGAAGGAGCACTGGGCCACTTGATGGATAACATTTGCCCATAAACACAATGCAATGCTGGGATCCCACAGGAGTTCATTCTCTTCAAAAGACTGAGCCAATTTATCCTCTGGAAGGATAAATCAGGTCTACTGACCATAAGGGTATGTGCGATTCTGTTTCTATTTGAGGGAGGGTAGGGGAGGAGAGAACCAAAGCAAAACCCCAGCTCAGCAGGAGACACCTGCAGAGCCTCACACCATCACAATGCGAGGGACGTTTTGCACCAGTTCCTTAGTTTTTTGAAAATAGGCCTCATCTGTTGCTTTGCTCTTTCTCTGTGCTGCCTCAGTAATCTTCCACATGCAGAGGGATCATGTGTAATAACCGAGGAATAAAAACAGTCTTTTTGAATTTGTGATGTGGTAGTGGCTTAGAATGAGTCAAAATAGATGGGGGTGGGGGGCAGATTCTGATGGGAATATCTAATAAGAAAACACCCCTTTGATGTAATTCTATGCATGATTTTATTTAGAGTTTTTTTTATGAAGGATAATAGAAACTAACAAGCCCAGAGTAATTTTTGTGGGGTAATTTTTTTTTTCAAAGAAGGAGCTAAAATGGGATGAAATTCTCATAGATGCAGAATAACCACAATAAAAATATGACCAAAGAAAAACTGAGCATTTCACATGAGACTAGGAGCTGCAGCAAATGTCCAGAAAATGCTACAGCGTTCTCAAACCAGGAACCCAGGTCAGGGTTCCTGCATCATGTCTTGCAGGACAGCCCGGGTCTCTCTCCCCAGTTCAGGAGCTGATGGACATTTATAATACAAAGAAATTTCTTACGATTTCTTCGTGGAATGGGATGGTTCACTTCTATGCTCTTAGGTAGCTACAAGTCAGCAATATATTGTTTACATCAAGAAAGCTTTGGGTTCGGCTCATCCTACAGAAGGAATTACTAAAGAAGTGGCTCTTGTTAAGGCCTGAGAGCACTGTTGTTTTGCAAATAGCCTGTAGAGGGCACTATGAAAACAGTAGGATGGGGAAAATCATCTCAGCAAAATGCACATAGCCCGGGAAAAGAAAGGTTTGTTTTAATACCAAGACGAACTCCTTTCCCTCTTGTGCAGATACGGATAATTCTAAGTATAAGGTGTTTCTCGGCCATTTTTAATTCCACTCTTTACTCAGCTAGGCTCCGCCTCCTGCAGTCTTCTTGGCTTTCTCTGGCAGTGGGGGAATGTAGCTGTCACTCCTCCCCTGTGCTTGCGATAAGGGGAAGTGAAGTGTTTGACATCTGAGATACAGGTTCCAGCCACTGTGCCAGAGGACAGAGGAGCAGATCAGACAACAGTCAGAGGTGGCCAGACAGAGGTGTCAAATCTGTGCTTGTGACTTGAATATCAGTTTACTAAATGCAAGGCTTGAATCCCTGGTAGGGATTAACTTGATTCCATGCTGTCAGGGAAAACCAATGAACTGGAGGAAGCAGGCTTCACCCCTCCCTGTGTGAGGACCTCCACCCATAGCTTGCTTGGCTTGGAACAGTCTGATTTATGCTGCTCTGTAGCAGTTGGCTCCATCAAGTTATTGTGCTCCTGTCCCTTAGACTTGGGTTCCTTTGGAATATGCTACATAACACCAGAATTTAAAAACCACCTCAATTGCCAGGGCTGATTTGGCTCAGTGGATAGAGCATCAGCTTGTGGACTGAAGGGTCCCGGGTTCGATTCTGGTTAAGGGCACATACCTTGGTTGTGGGCACATCCCCAGTAGGGGGTGTGCAGGAGGCAGCTGATGGATGATTCTCTCTCATCAATGTTTCTAACTCTCTATCCCTCTCTCTTTCTCTCTGTAAAAAAAATCAATAAAATATATTAAAAAACAAAGAAACAACAAAAAAAACCACCTCGATATATACACCAGTGTGTATATGTGTGTGTGTATATGTGTATGTGTGTGTGTGTACACAGTCGGACATTCATGGACAACTATATCAGGGTTAACAATAGGACGTACTTTGAAGCCTTAGATGAAAATCATTGGAAAAGAATCAGTTCCCAGAGTTAAGGAAAAGAGAACATATTATATGCTCGACTTGGCCTGATACCCCCATGCACTCAATAAGTACTACTGATGAGCTCAGCGCTGGCTTTTCTTTTCAAACCTGCTACGGTGAAGTGACGAGGATACTGAAAGAAAATCTTTCTTAGAACAAGTCAGTCCTGCGCTCGCATCTTTGGAGAAGCTAAGCTGCCCCACCTTTCTAGCTGTTATCTTTCTGGCGCATCAGAAAGCTGGGCCTGCTGCTCTCCATTCAACACTTTTCAACGCTTGGCTTGTACAAAGAGTGCTATTAGGTACAGCGAGGTTACAGAGATGAATGAGACGTGGACCAAACCCTTGAGAACATTAAGTTCAGTGGGGAGAAAAGACTTACATGCAAGCCACATTAATACAGAGCAGAACAAATGAGGGCTACGCCACTGATGTAAGAGGAGGACTTCAGAAGCATTAGAAAATGAACAATGAACGTTTACCAGGGAGAGAAGGAGGTGGGTTTGAACACAGCCCTGAAGAATGAATAGAATTGTGAGGTGGGATGACATGATGGTCTGGGAACAGGGCCGAGAGAGAGGCAGCTGTCCTCTGTGGCTCGCCTACCAAACTCGAGGGAAGATGTGGGGGTAGAGATTGGCACCGGGAGGTCACAGAGGGATCCCTTGCCAAGAGCTTGAGATTAATGATAGAAGGAATGAGAAGCTGAAAAATGGGACCTGGGAGAGATCAATTACAAGGCTGGCCAGGGCAGGCGGGGAAGGCTAGAGTGTGGGCTGCAGCATAGGCAGGAGGGGAGGCAGCGGACAGGCTGTGGTCATCTGGGGAGAGCAGAAACAGAAGGAAAATTCACACAACTGCTCCTCCATATGCTGTCCCTTGAGATCTGGATCCTCAGAATCTGTGGAATGAAAGAACCTTCTGGCCCAAACCAGCTTGGCTCAGTGGATAAAGCACCAGCCTGCGGATTAAAAGGTCCCAGGTTTGATTCTGGTCAAGGGCATATACCTTGGTTGTGGGCACATCCCCAGAAGGAGGTGTGTAAGAGGCAGCTGATTGATGTTTCTAACTCTCTATCCCTCTCTCTTCCTCTCTGTAGAAAATCAGTACAAATATTAAAAAAGAATAAAACATAAAAAAGAACCTTCTGCATTTAAAAAATGCCACATTCAAACCCTTCTCCCCTCACACAGGTGTGGCAGCCGCAAACAACTCAACTCAGCCATGAAGGTTTCACGGGTGGGAGTAGACGCTTTGAAGGCACTCGCGTGAGGATGCGGCGAAATAGGTGCAGAGCAAACGTTTCCTTTAAGACCCTCTGTGAGGACAGACTATAAATTAAAGCATAGTATTTTCTCCCCCGGCATGCCTTGTTTTCCCACTTGCTTCTGCAGCAACAGAAGCAACATGGAGGCATCAGTAAATTAACCCTCAAAGGTGGCAACTAGAAGGGAGGAGCCTGTGGGTCTGAGAACATTTTAAAACCTGAGACTCAATAAGGGGCATACTGAGTTCAAGGGGGCTTCCAAAATACCGTAACCCGATTCTGTGCAAAGGAATGGGTGGGGAGTAAGGAACCTGCTGGAGGTCTGAAGGAAGCCTCACCGCCTGCTAGGACTGAAGCTAGTGCAGGCCTTAGGGAGTTGCTGGGAACGGGGAGGGAGGAACAAGATGCCTACTTTTTATTTATTTTTAGAAAGAGAGGAAGGGGGAGGGAGAGAGAGAGAGACAGACAGACAGACAGACAGATATTAATGTGAGAGTGAAACATGAATCAGCTGCCCTCTATCTTGGGTAAACTGCCATTTAAAATTTTAACCCTGCTATTCTGGCTTCTGTAAATGCTTGCTTGCTTAAATAATAGGGGAAAATAAGACTACTCCCCATTCCAGAGAGGCCATAAACTATGCCCCAGACAGAGTTGTCAGTGCTGGCGCCAGGCCAGGCCTTGAGATATGGTCTTAAGACCCTGTCCCAGCACACAGGACTTCTTTCTCAGAAGTTCTGGAAGTCTCATTCCAAATTTGGAAAATAAAGAGCTGAAAAACATAACAATAGGAAAGACTTCCACCATATTTGGCCCCAGAATTTGAGACGCAAGATTTCCTCCAGGCCCGTTAGCAAAACGAAAAGGACTCCAAATAAATCTGGCTTATTGATTAAGGCATCTTCTGATTTACAATATAACCCCCCCTGCACATCTCCAATCAGAGATGGAGCCTGCAACCTGGGCATGTGCCCTGACTGGGAATCAAACCGGCAACCTCTTGGTTCATGGGAGGATGCCCAAAGCAACTGAGGCACACCGGCCAGGGTTGAAGGACAATTCTTGACTTATAAAATTACACATATATTTCTGTTACCCTACCAGCTAAAGAGACATTTTGGCTCAGGTCTTAAACCAGGGTAGCACAGGCATGGACAGAGCAGGTGGCCATCACTGCCTCTATGTTCCATCCTGTCTTCCCACCCCTCTCCTAGTGGCATGCTATAGACACAGTAATCCCAACTCTGATAGAATCCCATAGTAAGGGCTTTATATCAATTTGGGCATTTCAAATGGTTTAAGGAGCCTTATTGCCAATGTGTTGGAAAGGTAACACATTGACTATCTGTCATACAGACCCGAAAACAAATCGATGCTAATGTACTGTTACCCAGTTACCAAGCAGTGGAAAGGGTTGTATGAAGGTCAGGGAATGTTCGATGGAGAGAAGTGACAAATGGGACTGTACTGCCATCACATCCACCTCTCGTGGAAGCCCTACTCAAAGGTCTACACCCAGCCAGGATGTGGGCAGTTCTTTCCTCTTACTGGTGTTCTATTTTCCCCCATTTTTTCTCATCTGGTCCATTTCAAGTCTAGAATGTGTGAATGATCCAGGACACAATAATCTTTAAAAAGAGCCAAACATCTGGAAGTGTCCTATAAGCAATGCTACCTTTATGATAATCACAGTGACTTAAAAAAAAAAAAAAAAAAAAAAAAAAAAAAAAAAAAAAAAAAAGACATGTAAGATCATTTTTGTCCTGCTTAAAACCTTCAGTGGCCTCTCCTGTACTCTGTGTAAAATTCAAGTCCCTCTCTGTGGGCTGCAAGCTCTGAAGAATTTGGCTTTCCTCTACCGTTCCAGACACAGGGAGTTACCATGTCCTACTTGCTCACCAACCTCCAGCCACTCTTCTTTCCATTCCTGAGCACAGCAAGCTCATTCTGCTGCTTCGGGGCCTTTGCAATTGCAGTCCCTCTCCTACAACGGGCTTCCTCCAGATTTTTGCATACTGCCCCTCAGGCCCTGTCTCAAAGTCACCCCCTCACAGAGGCCTTGCCTGACCGACCTGAATGAAGAGGCCTCTCCTCCCATGTTTCTTGATCTCTCCATCCCCTTTTATTTTCCTTATTGCAATTACCATTCTAGTCGCAGAAACTCAATTGTCGTTTGAACTCATGAAATAAATGAGCTCCCAGTGGTTTCTCTTGCCTTGAGAATCTTATTTTACCTCTCACTTTTTCGCTTGCTACATATGCCTTACTCTCCACACTAATCCACCAATAACTATCTCTGTATTCATAGCAACCGATAACTTTCGGCAAATCCCATTAATTAGGCTCATGTTTATAATTCTTGTCAACTAAATATCTGCCTAAATCGTTGTTTTTTAGTATATAGAGTCAGAACCATCTGTCCACATGAGGTAATGTACTATACTGAAGTTTATTGAGTCTGCGAGAACTGCAGCTTGCTTGCTTTCTTTTATTTTTTTAAAATATATTTTATTGATTTTTACAGAGAGGAAGGGAGAGAGATAGTTAGAAACATCTATGAGAGAGAGTCATAAATCAGCTGTCTCTTGCACACCCCCTACTGGGGATGTGCCCGCAACCAAGGTACATGCCCTTGACCGGAATTGAACCTGGGACCCTTCAGTCCATAGGCCGATGCTCTATCCACTGAGCCAAACCAGTTTTGGCGAGAACTGCAGTCTATTCTCCTCCAGAAGAGGGCTTTAGCTGCATAAGGAGTGCTGGACCAGAAGATCTGGGCTGAGTCTCACCTTTGAGCAAAGAGGTCTTGAGAAAGCAGCCTCTAGTTCAGCATCAGTAAAAAGGGAACTGAGAACAACTTCCCAGGATGCAAGTGAATGTACAAATTCTAGGATACTGGCATTGAGAGATTAAACAATCAATTATTTGTTTATTTGCTTTGATCTGTCTCTTCTCACCACTCTGTGAGCTCCATGAAAGCAAAAACATGGCCTCTCTTCATTCCTGTGTCCACAGTGTGGGGAATAGTGCCTGGCATATAGCTGCTGCTCACAACGTTTGTTGAGTTACTACATCAGCATCACAATGGTCCTAGGAGCTGCATACCTCCTCTTCCCTTTACATGTGAAGAGGCGGAGGTTATAGCAGGTTGGCCAGTATGACTTGATGACTATAACATGCACATTCTTTGTACCATAACGTGATGGTTAATATTATGGGTCAACTTGACTGAGCCATGGGGTGTCCAGATATTTGGTCAAACAATTCTCTGGGTGTTTCTGTGAGGGGGTCCTTGAACGACTTTAACAGTTAAAGTGATAGATGGCATAAAGCAGATTCTTCTCCCTAATGTGGGTGGGCCTCATCCCATCAGTTGAAGTTCTGAATAGAGCAAAAATGCTGACCATCCGCTGAATAAGAGAGACTGCCTCCTGTTTGACTGCCATTGGGCTGGGACATTGACACGTGTGTGTGTGTGTGTGTGTGTGTGTGTGTGTGTGTTGTGTGTGTGTGTGTGTGTGTGTGTGTGTGTGTGTGTTGTGTGTGTGTGTGTGTGTGTGTGTGTGTGTGTGTGGGTGTGGGTGTTTCCTGTCTTCAGACTGGAACTGAAAGATCAGCTCTTCCTGGGTCTCGAGCCTGATGGCCAATAAACTGGAACTATGTCATCAGCCCGGTGACTTGCACTGCAAATCTTAGGACTTGCCAGTCTCTATAATTGCATGAACAAATTCCTTATAATCAACCTTTCTCTTCCTCTCTTGCTTACTGGCTCTGTTTCACAGGGGAAACTAACCTAATACATACGAATGAATTGGAGAGAACAAGGAGCTTTATACTATGTGTACTATATATACACAGCCCACTTCAAGGGTCATTCAAGGTGCTTTCTTTTGCCTTGCAGAGTTTTAATTCTAAAATAAACTGTGTTAGTTGCTTCCTGTCTCCACTCCTCATTATATCAAAACACATCCATCTATTCTGAAGTTTGCTGTAATGCTTCACCCCTTCAGTTCTGAATTTATCCACTGCCTCCAGCCCCTTCAAGAAGGATAACATCCTTTCTTTTTTGAACCTTCATCTGAAACCCAGGTAACTATCTTCAGTGTTTGCAGTGGGGACATGGAGACTGTGCTGACTTCACAACCCCTTACTCAAATAATTTCGGACAGGAATCATATGCTAACCATTTTAATGGGCAGCGACCACACCTCCATTGGCACCTTTAGTGGCAGAAACTCAACATCAGTGAGTCCATGAAGTAAATGTATCTAGTTCACACTGGTTTTCTCCTTCCCTAAGAATGTTGTGTGATCTCTCACTTTTTAGCTTGCTACACAAGTATGCTTTATTCTGCTTTAATATACTCTGTTCTGTTATTTTGGCCTTTTCCTCATTCCCTATTTTATATTTCTATACTTAATGTAGGCCATTACGATCTCCATCCTTGAACCTTCTTTCTCATTCTCACATCTTTAACTCTGAACCAATACCCCATCACCATGACAACCTTCCTTTAGTTGTACCAATATCCAAGGATATAGTTTTTCATCAACAAATAAAGGGCCAAAGGACATAGGTCTATTCTTGGGCCATCAGTTGTTCATCTAATGCTGTTCATGACTCCCATCTCCCCTGACCCAAGACATATTTCTCTTTAGAGACCCTGGTGGCTTTGTAGTATGACAATTATATTTCCCAGAATTCCATGCCCTGTATCTTTCTGACTAGAATGGGCAACAGGAGACCTCCCCGAGTGGAATTTAGAGGGCAGAAGTGAAGCAGCAGCTTCACTAATATATCCTACAAATCCATCAATGGCATGACAAGTCCTCCTCCTGCTTCAAGTCTGATTTCCTCTTTTGTTTCTAGCCAAGAAAATATTCTCTGCTTTTCAGTGGTTCATGTGATTAGGGCAGGCCCACCCAAATAACTCCCCTCCCTATGAAAGTCTGGACTGTATAACCTTCTAATCATGGAAGTAAGAACCAGCTCGCTGGTGTGGCTCAGTGATTGAATGTCAATCTATAAACCAAGAGGTCACGGTTCAATTCCCAGTCAGGGCATGAGCCTAGGTTATGGGCTCAATCCCCAACATGGGGCATGCAGGCAGCAGCCTATCAATGATTCTCTCTAATCACTTATGTTTCTATCTCTCTCTCCTCCCTTCATCTTGGAAATCAATTAAAGAAGTAAGATGCATCCTATTCATAGATCCAGAGATTATGCAGGGCAGGATCTAGGGGCCTTCCTACAATCTCGCCTACTAAACTCATGACGATGCTGAAATCCACAGGCAGGCTCGCTCTCGTGCATTGTTCTCAGTCTAGGAGGTAATTAGTTCTTTCACTTCCAGCATTGTTCCTCTATTCTTCCTCCATTTTCTATTTAGGCCAACAACACTCATGTTCCCATTAAAGACTAGGGCACTAGAGAAATGACAGATTTCTCTTTTCTTTAAAAATGTAAATTATTATGTCATTTAAATCACAGAATTAATACTGATTAGAAAAAGTTTTAGAAAATCAGAATAGCAGAAATAATAACTAGACCTCCAAATATAACCATCACACCAGACAAATGAACATTTTATTAATTGTAATATTAAAAAACAAACAAAAAAAACCCCCCAAAAAACCTTCCCCAGGATTGGTTTGTGGCATTCACGGGAACCAAAGCGGCAAACTTTCACTGTGGTGGTTGAAGGTAAGTTTTCTGCTAAAGGAAATGACTATGCTTTTTAAAATTAATGAACAAAGTGGTTAATCCTGAGGCCAGAAACAGGGTAAACTGCATTCGTTTCCTACTGCTGCTGTAATAAATCATCACAAACAATTGGCTTAAAATAACACATTTATTCTCTTACAGTTTTGGAGGTCAGACGTCTAAAATGGGTGGTAGGACTGTGTTCTTTCTGGACATTCTAGACAAAATTCATTTCCTTGCTCTCTTCAGCTCTGAGAGGCTGCCTGAGTTCCTTGGCTCATGGCCCCTTCATTCTTCAAAGCCAGCAGTGGCTTTACTCTGATCTCTGCTCCCATCATGCCACTGTAAACCCTTCCTTGACTCTGACCCTCCTGTCACCCTCCTTACACTGGGTCCATGGGTAATCTCCCTATCTTAAGATCCTTAATTTACACCCGTAAAGTCACTCTATACACAGGTTCTGGGCATTCGGTAATGCACATTATTGAGGGCCATTATTTTTTCTGCTGAGCAACCTTTGGGCCTGAAGAGAACAAATCCCTACAGCCTTTGGGTTCAGTATTGGAGGCCTGGAGAGGTACTGGTGGTGGCGGTTAAGCTGCCCTAATCATGTGATCACTGATGGCAGAAAGGAGACCGACCCCCAAACCTTGGATGCAGCACTGCTGTGCAGAGGATTAAGAGCTCATGGACATACACCTGCTTTCCAATAGCACCGGCAAGGGGTGAGATGAATCAGGACTGACCTAATAGACTAGTAGAGCATGATCCTAGTTCTTATGGGAAAGGTGTTTCCGGGTCTAGTATGGACTGAGGCCCGAACTGCTCCTAATCCTTGCTTATTGAGGTCTGCCTGGGGCAAATAACTGCCTAGTACAGTCCTCTCTGGGTGTGACAAAGGAAGGAATGGCCCCTTCCTTCAGATCTCCAGGAAGAGTCTGGACATTGCCATCAATGTGTGGGCTACCCTGGGCCCATGTTAGCACTGTGTCACAGTGAGGGCACATCATGGTTCAGTAGCAAATAAATGGTTCCAAGTCATCTACACACCTGAGCAGAGAACACCTGTCCGCTTGCAGCTGGCACGTTTCCATAGACACACCTGGTCACATTCCACGTCTAGCTGCACGTACCAGGGTCAAGGATGTCTTTTCTACATCTTCTTAAGCTGAATTAATGGCAGTCTTTCATGTATCCGCTGTGCTTAGTTTCCAGGTCTGCCTGCAGCCACCCAAAGTTATATGTTGAGCAACTACAAAGGTGACATTTCCTCGGTGTGCTTGAGGCGGGCTCTGGGGGAAAATGTTACCATGGGAGATAATACTAGAGGCCTTAGAAGTCAGTCAGTGAAACTAATTCCTCCATAAGGCTGGAACATGTATCGACGGTTGGGAACCATAGTTCCTTTCACCTGTTATTACCTTAAATCTTAATAGGGTCCTTGCACTATGCAACAGCTTATCGATGCTGGCTGCACAATATATGCCACTTGCTGAACCTGCTGTCTACACTCATGCTGTGTTAGCTATTGACCCAATTTAATGCCTCCCTGGGAACTTTCCTCTCGGTTGTAATTAAAGGGAGTGGGAGGGAGGTGAGAAGAAGAGGTGATCCAGTTACGTGCATATGTGGAGTTCTTCGATCAAAGGAAAAAAGGTAGTGAGGGAGGAGGTTATCCAATGACCCACATATGTATTATTTCTCTTTAGGCTCAGGTTTCTAACCCATTATGCAAGCATTGAAAGCCTGACTCACCTTTCTCCAGTCACTTTAGAATGTTCACTTTCAATTATACGTGACCTCATACACCTCCAAGTCGATTTTCTTGAAGCCGTGCCTCCACAGTAGAGCCACAATTTTAGCTCTAATTCAGCTAATTCTCTGGCATGACTCTTTGGGCATAATTTCCAATTTAGGACAAAAAGGCTGGGGGTGGGAATTGTGCATTACCATCATCAGGGGCAAGGTGAGGGGACAGGACCCAGGAAGGAGTAAAATGGGAACAGACACAGAGATGGCTACAGACAACATCTGGACACTGTTCCAGCATTTTGTGGCTGAAATATTGGCAATATATTTTCAACAGGCCTGCCTTTCTCTATTTTTCAGTGCATATCCCAGCAAAGAGTTAAGGAGGGCTGGAAAGTGAAAGAGGACTTGAGAATATCAAACCCTCCACCTCTGTTCTGCATTCAGCAAGTTGTTTGCAGAAAGTGAAATTAAAATCTAAGTCTGCTGACAACAAGGCACGTTGTGTTTCCATTATAACATGCTGCCCGTCCTTTTTTCCTTGAAGAAGTAACCTCAGCTGCATTGGGTGATGGGATGAAGTCACTCTTAGCAAAGGCCAGGTCACACTCCTCTCTCCTGAATTCAGAGTACATATCCCTATCAGTGGTTTTGTAGACTGGATGAGTGTGGTAGGCAGAACCATACTCTACCCCATCTCCAATATATCAACCTCCTAGTCCTAATCTCTAGAACCTGGGAATATGTTCGGTCATATGGCAAACAAAATCAAGATTACAGATGGATATAAGGTTGGTGATCAGCTGTCCTTAAAATAGGAAGATGATCCCAGATGAGGCAGGTAGATCCAATGTAACCATAAGGGTACTTAAAATTGGGAGGAGGCAAGAAGGTCAGAGCGATGCCATGTGAGAGGGACTCCACTCACTGTTGCTGGCTTTGGTGAAGGAAGGCGACCACAAGCCAAGGGAAGCATCCAGAAACCAAAAAAGTAAACAAGTTGGATCCCCTTTCCTCTCCACAGAACCTCTAGAAGGCACAGGCCCTGCCAACATTTGATCTCAACCCAATGAGACCCATGTCAGACTTCTGACCTCCAGGACTGTGAGACAATCCATTCATATTGTTTTAAGCCACCATGTTTGTGATAATCTATAATAATAAAAGCATAATATGCAAATCCACCAAATGGCCAAACAGTAGAATGGCCATCTTGACGACCTTCCGGATGAAGCCGGGGCTGTGAAGGCCTACTCTTGCATGAATTTTGTGCATCGGGCCTCTAGTTTACTATAGCAGCCTTAGAGAACCAATACAAAATTGCAACGACTCCATACAGACCCACCACATGTTAAAAATGCTGTGCTCTTATGTGGAAGGGGTGGCACCAACAAGCTTCTTTTGACTAGGGACCAGGTCTGAACCTGGTCAAATCTACAAGGGAAACAAGGGGAATGGATACAGAAGTTTCTCACTCTCCCCACATACATTGGTGATGCCACTTTCCCTCCACTGTTAACCTGAACAAGGGAAGACATGGATTTCCCAACCACAACTTCTTCATCCATCAACGAGTATAAGGCTTGACATACCGCAGGTGGTCAATAAGTGTTTGTAGAACTGAAGTACACACCTAAAGAGAATGCCCCATGTCTCTCTGCGGCTCTCAAAGAAGTATATACACAGCACATAAATCAAAGAAAGGCTTTCTGCCTAACTTTTGGTGTACTGTAAATTGTTTATTGTGCACATCGAGGGCTGGGGTAGGGGATGGCTGCATACGAGGTTTGGAATCCTGGCTATTGATGGATTAGAAAATTCTTGAACAACTTATGGTCCCCACCTGTGCGACAACAAATGAAGATGTGTTTTAATGCCCGGCTGACAGGCAGCGCTGGGAGCCCGAACTTTGGTTGCAACAATGAAACAGCTTGTCACAGCAAACTAATTTATTCCCTTTCTCTGAAGAAAGCCTGGCACAAGGTCTGCCGCTGAAATTGCTTTTGTTTAAGACTCAACTGTTGCCACCAACTCAGCCAAACTGTGCAGTCATTGTGTGCGTCTGGCTGCATGCTAATTGTGACGGTGTCCTTGCGTGACACCCACAAAGCTGGGCAGTTGGCAATGAACAAACAACGCATCATCGTCTTTGCCAGTTGTCCTTTCCCCCACTCTTTCCCATCGGCGGCTCCCAGGATTGTGTCATTTCATTTCCTCTCTCTTTATGTTGCTCCCTGCCCTAGAGGATTCCATTTGTTCTGGCTGTCATCCAGTCTCATTCCTTTCCACGAACCAGCACTGTGGGCATGGACCTCGTTGTAGGTAATGACGGAGTGCCAGACAAGTTGCATGTAAGCTGAAACCTTGCAGACAAGAGAATGCTGAAGCTATGCAGCACTTCATTGAGATAAAATGGAGGAGAGGTGTACCAAGTGAGAGTTCTTTTTAACATGTGGTTTCTCTATAAAATTCAGTAAGTATTCCTTTGGAGGAAAAGAAGATTTTGTCTTATTATATAACACTAGAGGCCTGGTGCATGAAATTCATACACACACACACACGTGTGTGTGTGTGTGTGTGTGTGTGTGTGTGTGTCCCTCAGTCCAGCCTGCACTCTCTCCAATCTGGGACTGCTGGCTCCCAACTGCTTGCCTGCCTCATTGCCCCTAACTGCTTCTGCCTGCCAGCTTGATCACCCCCTAACCACTCCCCTGCCAGCCTGACCAATGCCTAACTGCCCTCCCTGCAGGCCTGATCACCCCCAACTGCCCTCCCTTGCAGGCCTGGTCCATCTCAACTATCCTCCCCTGCTGGCCACTTTGTGGCAGCCATCTTGTGTCCAGGGGGTAGCCATCTTTGACCACATGGGGCAACCATCATGTGTATTGGAGTGATGGTCAATTTGCATATTACTCTTTTATTAGATAGGTTCATCTATAAAATCTTAAAAATATACACTTTCCAAAATCTCATAATTAAAGGGAAATCAACCAACTCTTACTCAAATGTGATGACTATGGCATTTAAAACAGATCTGTCTTAAGTTACTTGTCATTAAAAATCCAAGGGACAAGACTGCAATCATTGGAGATTCAGCAAGGTTTAAAACATTTTTTAATATCTCAAACACCTTACCCTCTTTGGGGCTGTGGATTTAGGACAGTGGGGAGTGTTTCCTTTTCCATAAACACTTTCCTCTAGTTGGAACAAACCATAGACCCTCAATGTTGATCAAGCCAAGTTGATATGTTAATACTCATCCCCTTACTTAATTAAGATGGCTTTTGAACTTGAAATCTCATACCAATTCACAGAATCCCAAGATATCCAGCATGAAGATCTCCAATCTATTTATAATATTCTTTGTAGCCCGTATGTGAAGTTAACAAACAGAAATATCTATTGATTAAAGCGAGTGTGGATCCATCTGCGTGTGCACAGAAACATGGTGACCTCTGGTGTTGGCAACAGGGACTGTGCGCTTAGAACTAATTTATCAAACAATAGACTTCAGACTAAGGGAGAGCTCAGCACTCAGTACAATTTTGTCTTTAGTTGTTTGAACAAAGCGTATTGACATGCAACTGGGGATAGGACATTACATCTAGGACTGTGAGAAAATAAATCAAGAGAAAGAAAACTAGGTTCTGGTTTTCAGAAAATGTAAGCCTTTGAAGCACATTCAGAAGGAACCAACACGAAGTAAACAGCGGGTTGTTTTATATAATTTTTGAAGTGGAAAGAAGGGTAATGATTGCCTACCAACTTGCATGTTTTATATAGCCAGAAAAGCCAAGGACCAAAGAGATAGCATCCATAGTCCAAGGACACCTCCTATCTGGGAAACTCAACCTCTAGGACATAGAAACAATTTTGCATCATAAAAATCAGCCATTGCAATTGTAGAATATCAAAGTCCAAATGGATTTCAGAAAGCAGGGGCCAATTTCCTCTACTATAATGCATTCTTCAGCTACTTCTTGAAATGACCTGTTTTCTATCAATGTAATCATAAAAATAACCAGCAGCATGATGGGAATGTGGAAAGAGCAGAGAGGCGTGCATTTCAAGTGCTAAGATTGATTGATTGATTGATTAATTAATTAATTAATTCATTCATTCAAGTTTACTGAGCATCTACTATGTGCCAGGCACACTTGAGAGGTATTAGGGACCCAGTAGTAAAACAACAGACAGAAGTTTACATTTGAAGACAGACAATAAACAAAGATATGAGTAAAACATGCAGCAGGTCAGGTTATTTATGGAAGAATAAAGCAGGTACAGGAAATAAGGAATGCTGGGTGTGGTGGGAGGGAGTGGGAAAAGTTCTTACTGAGGACAGTCATTGAAAAAGCATCATCTCATCAAAGACATGGAAAAGGTTAGAGAATAAATCATGCAGTTCCCTGGGAAGACACTGTTCCAGGCAGAGGGAACAGCAAGTGCAAAGGCCCTGACTATTTAAAAGACAGTAGGGAAACCAGTGTGACTAAAGCAGAGTGAGCAAGCAGGGGCCATGACGGCAGATAAGGCCAGAGGGATCATGGGATTTGCAGGCAGATGGTAGCTCCCTGTATGGCCTTATGCTTAAAAAAAAAAAAAAAATATATATATATATATATATATATATATATAAAAATAATTGATTTTTTACAGAGAGGAAAAGGGAGGGATAGAGGGTTAGAAACATCGATGAGAGAGAGTCATAGATCAGCTGCCTTTTGCACACCCCCTCCTGGGGATGTGCCTGCAACCGAGGTACATGCCCTTGACCAGAATCGAACCTGGGACCTTTCCGTCCACAGGCAGACACTTTATCCACCGAGCCAAACTGGTTTCAGTTGGACTTGTGCTTTTATCCAGAATGAAATGGGATTTCTAGTCGAGAGTTTGATCTGATTGTGTTCCTGTGCATTGGGAATTGACTTTGGAGGAGCAAGAGCAGAAGCAGGGAGCCCACGTAGAAGGATGGCACAGTGGCCAGGGGGAGAGATGGTGGCTTGGGACAGGATGGGAATGGCAGAGGTGGTGGATTCTGGGTATATTTTACAAGGGATTCTCTGCTGGACTAGAAGTAGAATACCAGAGAACCCCAGGAGAAACAGAGTCACACCAAGCTATCCTGACATGAGCACCTGGAAAGATGGCAACCAAAAATGAGGCTTACAGAATGAGGTGAAAAAGGCTAATGGAGCACATGCTGGCAGGAAGGTCAGGTCTAATTTCCTGCTGGGCATCACTGGGCAAGTCACTTACCTCTCTGACCAACCCTTTCCTTTCTCTGTATGCAGT
This sequence comes from Pipistrellus kuhlii, assembly GCF_014108245.1. Lineage (NCBI taxonomy): Eukaryota > Metazoa > Chordata > Mammalia > Chiroptera > Vespertilionidae > Pipistrellus > Pipistrellus kuhlii. The sequence goes on from NW_023425404.1 coordinate 13,765,628, forward strand.
AATGTCTATATACTTTACAGAGTTATAAGATTCAGGCAAGATGACAGGTAAGGTGGCATCTCTCCTGGTATGAAGTGCATAGCACTGATGCTGTGAGAGCCAGGTGGGAAGGATGCTGCCACAGGCGTTCTGCCACTCAACTCCCCTCTACCTCTCCCCACCCCCATCCTTCTTCACCTAACGTCTTTCTCTCTCCGAGCCGAGGGTAAATGAGTCACTGCTGCAGAGTCTGTGGGAAGTCACGAGGAACTTTCAGTAACTGGTGAATGAAATCCTATTTCTGGGGAAAGTGACTGAAAAATCACATGCCACAGAGCGGGTGCTCAGCATACGGGCCCCGTCTCTGCCTTGCTGACTTGTAACGGAGAGTGGGCGGAAGTAAGAAACACATCATGGGGCCTGAGTTCCCATTCCCTCAGGTGGAAACCGCTCATGAGAGAAAGTTCACTTCCTATCAACCCATGTGGGGAGCTTTTTAAAAATTGCTGTGGAATTTAAAAATACAGCATAGGTGAGGGAAAGAGAGCTCCCAGCACCATATCGTAGGAGAAATTCACATTCAGGGATCAGCTTGTCATTCTTATATTAACAAGAGAGGGCCACCCAAGGGACTGGACGGGGACGGGGGGGTTGGGGAGGGGAGGGAAGGGTACCCAAAGGGTGAGCTCAATCAGGACCAGAGCGGGCTACTTGGGGCGCCTCTTACAATGCCCTGGATACAAGAATAACAGTCTACATGACAAGCCTAAATGCCAGCCAATTTTAATATACAAAATGTAAATACTTTAAAAAGCCTTTGCAGAATAATTAGGGGGAAATTATCACCCGTAGAAGTTAAGCCTGATCCTTCTGATAAATGTTCCCATGTGCGTCTGCGTGTGAGCGTGTGAATGTCACTGAATCATCGGTGGCTCTGGAAACCGATGATAATGACAGGAATAATCATATTCTATGCTTCAGGGTAGAAATTAATTGGCTATGAGGCAGTTACTTTATTTTATTATTATTACTTTTTGCTTATATAAGACTCACTAATATACACTGGGCTGAAAGAAGAGATTCAAGGAAGAGATTCAAGTGTGAAGAATATTCTAATAACAGAAGTCTCTCATTCTTCTCCCAGTTCTAGTAATTAGTTTCTTCTCTGACGTTTAGTAAGTCATTTGCTCCATGGAATTGGAATGACAAAAATAATATTTGGTGCTAATGCTCCTAATGGTTTGCATCCCGCCCCCTGTCACATCAGCACCCAATCAGCTCATGGGTGATGGAAAAGCAGGAGGCAGGCTGATCTGGCCTGCAGGCTACCGTGTGCTGGCCTCCTGACCCGGAGGAAATGAGCCTTCTCTCAGCCCGACAGTGAGAGCTGCTCCCTGGCTCAGCCTTGACACGGGTGAGCCCTGGGCAGGAAGAGAAATGCCTCATATCCCCGACCTGACATACCTGGGGAGAAATCGGAAGTGATTATCAGTTTAATTCCGAGTCCTAAATGATGAGATTAGAAGAGGAATCTGCGAATAGCTCCCCAAAGCCCTGACATCTCTTTGAGAACGTGGCTGAAGGGGGCAACTTTCCTGCAACTTTTTAATTTCAATGAATATTTTTGAAACCTGCCCTAAGTACCAAAAATGTACGAGACATCTAATTTGGAGAAAGCAGCACAATATTGAAAGTTGGATAACATAGAAGGAAGTGTCCTTCGACTAAAGATGGTAGCCAACTCTGCTCTACCACCTGTTAGAAAGTGGGGTCTAAGTTCTATTCCTTTAAGACTGGGAAGACTTTGTAGGTGCTCAACCATTAGAATATGGCAGAACTGACCTGTAGCTTAGGAGACCTGTAGCTTTCACTTCCTCTCTTGAAGTGAGGCTAACACCTGTAGGTATAGGTGTTCCAGTGGACATTCCAGCTGCACATGCCTCCTGGCCATCCCCACAGGACACCAAGCATGCACGTGAATTCATCTAGGATCCTCCAGACCACCCATCTGCCAACCGGAACCACCAAGTAACCTTGACTGATGCCACAAGGAACAAAGGAATCTCCTGGCTGAGCTTTGCCAGAATTCCTGATCCACAGAACCATGAGACATGACATGATAGCATGTTGCCCTCCGGTACCCCAAGCACCCAGCAGAAAATGCTCCATTTGAAACACCAGGCCTGTGGCTGAACCATCTGGAATCATAACAGGGTAAATGGGCTCAAACCCCAAATCCTGTCCTGCTGGCTGAGTCCTTTGGCTTGCCAGCTTTCTGATGCCTCATTTATGCAAAAATGCCACCACCCTAACTAACCCCCTGTTTTTTTAAAAAATATATTTTATTGATTTTTCACAGAGAGGAAGAGAGAGGGATAAAGAGTTTGAAACATTGATGAGAGAGAAACATCTATCAGCTACCTCCTGTACACCCGCCACTGGGGGTGTGCCTGCAACCAAGGTATTGTACATGCCCCTGACTGGAATCGAGCCTGGGACCTTTCAGTCTGCAGGCCAACACTCCCTCCACTGAGCCAAACTGGTTTTGGCTAACCCCCTATTTTTTTAATTCTTACCTGAGGACATATTTTTTGTTTGTTTGTGTTTTGTTGTTGTTTTAACTGATTGGAGAGAGGAGAAAGGAGAGAGAGAGAGAGAGAGAGAGAGAGAGAGAGAGAGAGAGAGAGAGAGAGAGAGAGAGAGAGAGATCCCTTGCCTCCTGTATGCACCTTAACTGGGGACCAAACCTGAATCCTGGGTATGTGCCCTGACCAGGAATAAAATCTACAACCTTTTGATGTATGGGATAATGGCTCCAACCAACTGAGCGCCATCCAGCCAGAGTTTAACCAACCCTATTTTTAAACACCACTCACTTTGTCAATCCCTGAGCGTTTTCCAGATTAGGACATTTCACATGCACTTGGCCAACCCTAACGACCTCACACAGAGCATTGGAAAGTAAATTTCCACAGTTCTAACAAGATAGCTATCCCTAAAATCACTCACCCAAACTGAAGCAACCTATATGTGATCCTCTGGATTTACCAGAAGATTCTCTAGGCCATCCCCCCAGCTCCCTCCTGGCAGGCATCAGAGAGACGTGCATCAAATCCATCCAAGACAGTTGCCAAGCACCAGAATGTAGTGTTGAGAAGTTCTTGAAAACATAATACATTGAACTACATCAAAGACTCTTCAAGCTGACAGATGGGATAACGAAGACATCATGATGCTAAATGGTTGACACAAGCCGGCAGGAACATTAGCAAAACTAGAATTAATTCTGCCTTCTGCATTTCCCCGGGACAGACCAAGCATTGTAAACTCGAAAATTCTCTTGAACTTCATGATTTCAAGCGGGAAGCTAATTTATTTTTGGATGCTTGAATTGCTTTCACTCCTGGTAAGTGTTCTCTAATTTCTGTGCTCGAAGACAAGAGAGTTGGAAAATCGTTTTTTGTGAATACCCCACGAGGGTTGAAATGGAGTCATGAGCAACTTTCCTATTGGCCTCATTTCACTTGGTAATAACCGTATATGGGGAGAACGCTTTCCTCTTTTGGATAGTCAGTTGCACTTGAAAGAAATGAAGCAATGAAAACATTTAACTTCAGGCATTGTGACTTTTTAACACCAGGGTCCCCTCAGAGGTTCACCGAGGCCAGCGAACGAAGTCGAAGACATTGGTGCACAGCATATTCTTCCTTACAGTTATCTCCCCACACAGGTCCGTTTATGTTCTTTGAACACCGAGAAACTCGGCTGCTTTACCTGCTTTCAGTTCATAGAAGCCATTCAGAGCAACTCAAGTTCAACAGAAGCAAATAGAGGTTCTGAACAATCACACAGAGGTCCAGGATCTCTTGTAAACAAATCGAAATAGAAAGAGCCCCGGAAACAAATCTCTCTTAGCGCATGTGGTAGCCAGACCTGTCCTGCCCTGATGCGAGGCTACTATAGACACTCTTCATTCCCACCTCGTGTGAACATGTGCATGTCGCTCTGCAGAAATGGTGCGACCGTGTCGAGAGTGTAGGTATATAGTATATGCACAAATGACCTTTCTAAAATTAGAAATCTATCCAACCCTAGAAATCTCCGTTGAGTGACTGGGCACTTGCTCCCACAGGAGAGGGGCAGACTACGTGTTCAGAAGGAGCAGGGGAGGGAGAGGCTGTAGGAGCAGGGCAGAGACAAAGAGCACCCTGTCAACGCCCTGCAGGTGGCGAAGACGCTACTACCAAATCTGCCGACAATGACAAGGCTGTGTCATCTGAAGTGTCTGTAGAGAGACACTTGCAAAGGTCAACACGAAGCCTGTTGGCTTTCCAAAAGATTCTAAGGACCTTAAAATAGAACTCTTAGAGTATGTAAAAGATGAACTAGTTTGAACCTCCTGAACTATCTATCTATCTATCTATCTATCTATCATCTATCTATCTATCTATCTATCTATCTATCTATCTATCTATCTATCTATCTATCTAAGCCTAAGTGACCATTTGACCATTCAAGTCGCTATGTTGTGCACAGATTAACAGGGGGCAGGTGCTCAATGTAGGAGCTGCCCCCTGGTGGTCAGTGCACTCCCACAGGAGCACCACTCAGCTGACCGAGGGGTGCCAGACACCAGGCTCACAGCTGTGGTGGCCTGAGCCTCTCCCACTACACACTCCCCATCCAGACCAGGACCAGATTGGGACCGGCATGGGGACTTACTGGGCGGGATCCCGCAGCTGCTTCTTGGTCATGGGCATGTCAATATCACCCTAGGACAGCGCACAGAGACAGCAGTGGAGCGGTAGTGAGCCTATCGAGCAGCGGGGCCAGGATGGGGGGGTGGGAAGGTATGACGCCTGGCCTGGGGCTCTTCCCCAGCTGCCTGCCTCTTTGTGCACTACTACATCCTTTGGGGGATGTTGGACTGCCAGTTTCGGCCTGACCCCCACAGACCATGCCGAGCAATCCTATCAGTGCACCAATCCGTCCACCAGGCCTCTAGTCCATTATAAAATTGTAGAGGTTATACCACAAATAAGTTGTCTTATTTCAGAAACTTAGTGGGGGGAAGACGGTGGCTGATCTCACAGATGAATCTGCCTGGAATCTTCCCTGTGTGAGAGCTGGCCCTGTGCTGTCAACCCATAACCACCGAGGTCCAGACTGCCAGCAAGTATCCCACTCCATGCAGGGCCAGTCAGAGCTGTCTGCCAGGAAACTGTGTCTCTTTTTTTTTTTTTTTTTAAATATATTTTATTGATTTTTGTACAGAGAGGAAGGGAGAGAGATAGAGAGTTAGAAACATCGATGAGAGAGAGTCATCGATCAGCTGCCTCTTGCACACCCCCTACTGGGGATATGCCCACAACCAAGGTACATGCCCTTGACCGGAATCAAACCCGGGGCCCTTCAGTCCCCAAGCCGATGCTCTATCCATTGAGCCAAACCGGTCCTGGCACTGTGTCTCTTTTTAAAGCTGCAAATGTTAGGGACCAGGTTGGCCTGGAGCTCCAGCAGGTCATCAATACCACCACAGGGAGAGGACTCCTGAGGCGGAAACTAACACAGTGTAAACTTGGGCTGGGGGCTACAACGCAGACCTGATGATGCCTGGAAGCCCTGGAGCCAGCTGTGGCTGACATATCTGCCCCTCAGCCTTTCGCCATATGAACCACATCATGTCCAACTTTGCTTCCAAGGGTTTGCATTGGGTTTTAGTCACAATCCCACAGGCATTTGGCTCTAGAAGTCTCCTAAATCAGGAGTTCTATTTTTCAGAAGTGTCAACTTTAAAAAGAGAAAACTTTTTGTTGTTGTTAATCCTCAACTGAGAATATTTTTTCCATTGATTTTAGAGAGAGTGGAAGGGAGGGGGAGAGACAAAGAGAGAGAAACATCGACTGGTTGCGTTTTGCAGGTGCCCTGAATGGGGCTGGGGTATGTGTCCTTGACCGAACCGAACCTGCAACCCTTCAGTCCATGGGCCGATGCTCTAACCACTGAGCATATTGGCTAGGGCAAAAATTTCTCCCTTCCTCTCTGTTAAAGCCCAAATGCTGAAGCCCAAATCCTAGATGGGACTGTATTTGGAGATAGAGCCTTTAGGGAACTAACTAACTAAAGTGAAGGTCATAGAGTGAGGCTCTAATCCAATAGCACTAGTATCCTTCTAAGAAGAGGAAGGAAGATCCTTCTTCCTCTACCCACCCCCTCCCAGCAGAGAGAAGAGGCCCTGTGAGGGCACAGAGAGAAGGTGGCCATCTATTGAATACAAGTGAAGAAGGGATTCCTCACCAGAAACCGACTCTGACGGCACCTCGAGCTTGCACTTCCAGCCTCCAGGACTGTGAGAAAATAAGCCTCTCATTGTTTAAGTCACACAGCAGGCTCCCTGATACACTCTCTGTGAGGTCACATTGTGAGGGTCCCCTCAGTCCTGCGTTCTCTGCCACCAATACCCCTAGAAGGAAAAGCCATGCATGATGAAAATAAACAGGAAATCCGAGCCTGTCTTCCAGAACTATGAATACCGGAAGGCACTAGTGACCCTAACACAAGAAAGGAAGCAACCCAAGATGGTTTAGATTAATTTCTTCATCTCTCCTGCCAACCATGAAGTTACAGTGATTCAATAATCTCACTTGAAATCACTGTGACTAAAGAGAAATATCCAAATATAGTCAATAACTGCTATGTATCATGACTCAAAAATTATCTTTAGATTCACCTTTGACACTGATTAACCAAGATAATTTGCTTTAATTCAATGGTAAGAGAAAACATTTTCAAGTAAAGCTTAGGAGAATGTGATTTTTGATTTTTTGGCTACAAGACTTCAATTTTGAGTAAGAAACACCCACCAGTAACTGGTTATAAGATATGTGAGACGGAAAGAGAAGAAGCTTCCTTAAATGGGAGGTTTCACATTGGAATCTCATCAAACAGTGTCTCAGTGTTCCAGGAAGGGGCACCTGGTTTAACGAGCAGTGGGAACTTAAGGGGGTGGTTCCTTGTTCTCTCTTCCATCCCTTTGGCATCTGTTCTGCCGGATCTCCCTTCCCTGTGGCTGGGCAGCATCTCAGGAAGACCCCATAGATTTCAATCACTTTCATGATAAGAAGTCTTATTTGTGGAAGCTAAAACTCCCTCATTTAACTAAAGGTCTAGTGATCTCATATCAAAACTTCCATCAACCAATTCCAAGTTTCTCTCCTGCTGCCCCATTGTGCATGATCTGGATTAGGAGGCGGGGAAAGCCTTTCCTTTCTCTCTCTCCCACCTCTTTCACTGCTTCTTCCTCCCTCTCCATCACCCTGCTGCTAAGTAACTCTTGTAGGGTAGACACAAGGGGAAGTGACACAGTGGAGAGGGTGCTTAATATCTCTGTACATCAGTTTGTGCTGCTTGCAATTCTCTCTTGGCTCTCAAAGTCATCTGTGGGAGGCAAGTGATCATATACTGGTACTTTCATGGGGTGCATTTAGGGTCTTTCAGAGGCCCCACTGGGAATTCCCCATGCCCAGTTCCCAAACGTGGTTGAAGAACCACTTGAGGGGACTTTTGTGATAGCTCCTCCCCACCTCCCACCACACACACACATCCTACCTCAGGCATACACGTCACAGTCTGGGGCCTTGACCTGGGTCACCTCACCCCAAAAGGCTACCTTCCGAGGAAGAAATCAGCAATAACTGCTCAAACTCTACCTTTCCAATGTTGTTTGCTTCAAGGAGAACATATACATCTTGTTCTGTCAAATGCTGGAAGCTGAGCTTGCCACTGCTGACACTTCTCTCCTTGTCTAACACTTCCATGGGCTGAGTTAGCAAAATCTCAGCTTCCGAGTTCTCAGTGTGGGAAGCAGGCACTTGTCTCTATTTACATACCCCAGACTCTTCACTGTGCTCCACTCTGTTGGACAGAAAGCAGCTCAGCAGGCATCCACCCAGGGGGAGTGAGATGCTAACCTCCCATTGTTGCCATGACATTAGTCTTCAGATTAGAGCACCTCTCCTTTGTGGCTCCTCTCCTCTCCTCATGGCAATGGAAGAGGAAATGCCCCAGCATTCTTTATTTTATTTTATTTTATTTTATTTTATTTTATTTTATTATTGATTAATGTGTTACACATTTGTCCTTATTCCTCTATTACCCCCTCCCCCCCAATACCTCCTACACATGCTATCACCGCCCTGTTGTCTGTGTCCATTGGTTAGGCTTATATGCATGCATTCAAGTCCTTTGGTTGGTCCCTCCTTGTATCGTCCCCCTCCCCTATTTTACCCTGAGGTTTGATGGTCTGATCGATGCTTCTCTGTCTCTGAACCCGTTTTTCTTGAGGCCCACGACTCTTGACTGGATGACGTCTTCCACCTCCTGAATCTCTACTGTCAGCTAGAACTGTGACAGGGGCTGGTTGTCACCAGCCCAATTTGACATTTTCTGTTAAATACTCCTTAGCCATGTTAGTGCTAGTTTTAGAGCATTAGATAATCATCATTCACCTTCAACTTTGGAGTATTAATTCCTTCTGATAATTGGAAAAGTCCCTTTCAACATCCTCATTTCAAATTATGCTTCTGGAAAATGAGTAACCCAGTACTGAACACATCTGACTAAATTCAATGAGTTTAGAAGCCAGTGGTGGGTCGTGAATAAAACACCCATCTTACAGGGATTCCACTCTAATAGTAATGGCTAGTGCTACTATGTAATAGAATCTCACAGTCATACTGCTTCATGGAAACATGCTTTGCTATAATATGGGTTTTTGCTTTAAATATACAGCTATATAAATATTTAAATGAAATATTCTTAAATTTTTATTTTATTAAAGAGCAAGTGGAATGGATATTCTGGGTAAGCTGCTTGCTAGGAGTAGAGTATTTGGGGAGATTTACGACTTTGCTGAGGTTATTTTAATTAGCTATTTGAAACTCATTCATTAGCCTTTTTTTTTTTTTTTTTTTTTTTTTTTTACACCCTCCGTGACCTGATTGCAGAGTACTAACAACTCCACTTCTGTCGCAGTACAGTGGTAAATAGTGTGCCGGCATTTTCCCATCACTCTCTTAATCCTTTCGTGGATACACATATTGCTGAGCCTACAACAAGGACGTAATAGAAGAGAATGAGAGTCACTCAATCAGGTGCCTACGTGACCAAGCAGGTAATATAATGTAGGCAATAAACAGAAGGGGCTGTGGAGCCTGTGGCAAACCTGATATCACACGCCACAAGAAACAAGAAAGTGGTTGCCACAAAGAAAAAGTGCCAGCCAATGTTGACACACAGTTCCAATGTTATCTGGCCATCTGATGTTTTAAAAAGAAAATTTAAAATTTAGTTTATTGTAAAATCTACTGATTTTTTTTTTTTAAAAAAACATTGGATCACATTTTTTAGACATCAAGCCAAAGCAAAACAAAACCTCACATCTGTGAGCTGCCAATGTGTGACCTTTCTTTGTGACAGATATTGTTGGTTGAGTTATGCATGGTCCTCTCTATGCACTCCCTTGGGGACAGTCTCGTGTACGTAAGGTTCTTGGAAGAGGAATATTGTTCCTAATCCGAGTGTGTTGCTGAGCTAGTGAACACTGTAAGTAGAGCAAACAATCAAGCTGTCCCTTTCTCCTTGGCTTCCAGATGCAAATGTGTGGCCCACTCCTAGCAAGCACACAGATCTGGACAGAAGATACAACTCTTGGCCCCATTTGTTATCTTTACCATCTTTTTCTTTCTCATTTACTTTTTTTTTTTAAATATTGTTTTCTTGAGCTCAGAGAGGAAGGGAGAGGGAGAGAGAGATAAAAGCATCAACGATGAGAGAGAATCACTGATTGGCTGCCTCCTGCACACTCCTTTCTGGGGACTGAGCTCCCAACATGGGCATATGCCCTGACCAGGAATCAAGCCATGATCTCCTAGTTCAAAGGTAGATGCTCAACCACTGGGCCACACCAGCTGGGTTACTTTTCATTTATGTCATCTTGCTGTGTTCTATACAAACCTATAGATGCATGTTAAATGCTCTTTGGAAGAAAGCAAGGTATAAATAATCTCTACAGCTACCCCTGTGAAATACACATTATTGGTCCCATTTGACAGGTGAATATAAATCAAGGCTCCACAAGGCTAACTGACTTGATAATTAATCAACATTTGAATCAGGAAGTGTGAAGACCTAACCTATGTCTTCTGGCTCAAAGTTAAGGGCTATATTGACTATTAACAAGGCAATTACATAGCGGGGATCTCAAACTCAGGTACAACCCGGACTTGCAGACTGCTGCAGCCAGAGAGGGCCTCAGCAAAGCCACTATATTGTGAAGGCACAGGTCCCTTATAACACAACAGGATCACAGTACAGACGGTGTCCCCAAGAGTTGTGCAGTACATGCTTCTTCGGAAGGCATTGAAGCCACTGTGCTTTCAACGACAAAAACAAATGAATAGGCTGAACTGGAGCCCCAGTTTGAGCACCGAGCTAACGTTTGGCCAAATATAATATGCAGACACACTATCTACAGAGCACAATTCTCATGAGGTCTGTGCAGGAAAAGTGCTGCTTCCCGTGACCTGCCCCGTAGATGCCCTCACTGCCATGCTGTCTCTAAAACGTGGGCCGGGGGCAGCTTTCTGAGAGAGAACACAGAGGAGTCCTTTGGATTTTTCTGTAACCAAATCCCTGGAGAGTGCTCCAAAATGAATCTGCTGTGTACAAAACTCTGTTCTTTGCCTAGAATTGAATTATAGCGTGGTTCCAATGTATTTGAATTAAATTATAACTGTGTAAGAGCACAGGATGTTCCCAGGTCTTAAGAAATGAGTGGTTCAAATTCAGTATTGTGCTCTTTCTTAGGTTCCTTTATCATAAACAATACCAGAGTGGTGGTTTTTAAACATTTTAAGCAGTAAAATTCTTTTTCTTTTTTCTCTAAACACACCATGCAACTCTAGTGCTGTGTGGCTGGGTGTCCCTGGGAGGGAGGCTTGTGACAGGCCCTGGGTGGGCTGCCCTTCTTGGATCAGAGCTGTTGTTAAGACAGCTTGACCCCTCTCCTCTCACCTCCAGGCTGGCTAGCTTTCAAGGTTCCCCAGTGATTGTCTTATTATTGATCCTGCTTTAATGTGATCTGAATGTTTAGGGGAACCCTAAGAATCTTAGGGTTCCTAGGAACATGACTCAGAAACAACTCCCTGTCAAAGCATTATTGTCAATCTAGTCATTGCCAGGGTGATGATCTGTGAGGAATAAGATAACATCACGAGAACAAATAAGAAATATAGTGCCAGCTAACTCTCATTTCCACAGCAACTTCTAGCATCATCAGCAAAACTCACACTGAAGTAGAAAGCCTCTTTATATGAAAAGATTTTAAAGCACTCCTCTTGCTGGTGTCAACCCATTTCTACAACTTGTTTTTGGGAGCATGTGTATCTTTCAGAGTATTGCTACAGGTTTTGCCCCAGTCCCCAAACCAGTAAGTTGACAGCTGCCTGTAGTTATTAGTTAGGTTCAAATGCAACTCTAAAACTGAAGAAAGCATAAGGGAATGCTGTTAATGAGAAAAAAATAGTTTATATTTAAATTTTATAATGTGTCAGAAGATGCTGTGTATTAAAAAAAAAAAAACAATAACAAAAAACAAACAAACAAACAAAAAACCTCAGAGGAAAACTACACAAAAGGGGAAACATTTTACTGATACAAAAGCTGGGAAAATACACATATTTGAATAAGATGCTCCTCATAAGTTATTACTTAGCTTTATTCCTAGAGAATGTGAGCAACTAATTTAGTAAGGAGTAATAGAAAAATGTGAAATGAAAAGTTTCCAAATAAGTAAATGCTCTTTTATATACAGTGTACTTGATAAATACTTATTGGATTAAAAAAAAGTACTATACAGTTTTTAGTAATAGAAAATCAGCTTCTTTGAAGCTGTCATTAAAAAGTATCAACTGGATAAAGAATGTTAATGCCTCATTTTTCCCAAGAACTCCCCCTCCCCCCAATATGCCCCCAGTGCTGAGATTTTCATGTCTCAGTCCATCTCTGGAGACCAATGAGGAAACGAACTCAGAATCAGTCTAAACAAATACAGGCTTCAGTTTAATACCTGACTAATTTCATTCTTACTAGCAAAACTTCAGTGAATGGAATAATTATGGCAGGAATAAGGTCCCTAGCATGTTGGGGTCTAGTTGTACTTTAGTGTTTTGCTGCTGTCTTGACCCAGTTTTGAGGTTCTAGCTAAAGGCTGGTCAGTTCCCCTTCTTGAGCAATCAGTTAAGTCCACACCCCTTATTGGGCTCTCACACTTGGGCACTGTGCTCCCTCCCACCCTAGTCGCCCTGTTGCCACATACCAGACAACCAGGGACAGCCCTTTTGCCGCAGAGTCTGCCTAAATTACTTCTAGTCCTAAACCTACTGGCTCTGCTTTACCCTCTTCTTCCCGTGGAAACTACAATAGGTGGCCTTGCCCTGTGTGCCCACCTTCCTCTGCCCGGTGACCGGACCGAGTACCATCCCTGAGTGGCCCTGGTTGAAGTAACAAAACTGTAAGACTCTTTCTCTTTCCCCATCTGTGTCTGATTTCATCATGTCTCATTCAAGGTAGCATGATTAAAACACTGGTCTATAACCTTTCACTCTAAAGAAAACCTCCAGGACTAACTGGGATGATGCTGGAAGGCATGTCCGAAAGGCATGAGCACAGCTGTGGCACCAGTGATTCCAGTGAGAGCGAAAGCTGTTCAGTGACTCTCCGGGCAATGAGGGTTCTGCCTTGTGTTTTGTGGCTCCATCCAGGAGATGTAGTTAGAGACATGGAGGGATGTGTTCTCCTTTGGGCATAAAGAAGGGAAGCAAAGAGCCCTTTGTGAATTGGGAATTTTCCAGAAATAACAGTGGAGGTCACAGGGTAGGCTCAGAGGGTTTCTGTCACCGAAATTTAAGGCTGCTGGCCAGCACGTTGCACAGAAAATCAATGAATGACAGCTCTCATGCATGTACTGTCAAGAAGCAGCTAGGGCTCCACTTGGGGAAGGGGATAGGACAAAGGAAGCCACAGGTCCACATAGACTGTCACACAGAAGGCCAGCGCCTGACAGTGTTGGAGAAAGGCTGCTTCTGGTTATAGCATGTGACGACTTCAATGAACTCACTTTTTCATCATCAAGTGAGATTCTAATAATTAACCTCTTCACACCAGGGAACATATGGTGAGTGCAGCCATCTCTGATTTGTCTTTTTCAAAGATGAGCCCTTGTGAATCAAACTGCTAACAGATTTTATCCACCACAAATTTAACTTCAAAATTACTTCTGATGATTTCATACCTTGGAAAATATTCAAGAACTCAAAAAGTTAACCAACCTATTTGTAAAATATTTTCAATTGTGTTGGTTCAATAGAATATTCCTCCTACTCACACATTGAAACCACAAACAAAACATCATCTATGTAAATTCCATCATTATGAGCAACAACCCATACACTATACAGAAATTACGTAATATGAGGATGTCACATGAGATCCACTGGGATAGTAGTGAGCAGGGGTTCTTTAAAACGCAATGCTGGGCCGACTGGCATGGCTTAGTAATTGAGTGTCTAGCTATGAACCAGGAGGTCAGGGTTCAATTTCCAGTCAGGGCATATGCCCAGGTTGGGGCATGCAGAAGGCAGCTGTAATATATATGTAATTTTTAAAAACCACGTAACGCTGGACAGACCTGTATCAGCAATGATAAGTTAGATTATGTTATGGTAACAAACGTTCGTAAGTCATAGTGGTTGAAAACAATATGGTTTATATCTTATTTATGTTCCATACTCATCATGGGTTGGCTGGTGCTCAACTTTCCTAATATTCTATCTCAAGACTCAGGCTGACAGAGTAGCCACCACTTTCATGACTTCCTTTTTTAAAAATATTTTATTTATGAATTCTATTTTTGAGAGAGAGAGAGAAAGAGAGAGAGACTGATTTGTTTTTCTACTTATTTATGCATTATTAGTTGTTTCCTGTATGTGCCCTGACCAGGGATTGAACCTGTAACCTTGGCTCATTGGGACAATGCTATAACCAACTGAGCTACTGGCCAGGGCTTTATACTACTTCTTACAACAGCTTGCATTTTACAAGTGTTAAATTCAACTTCACTGGCCACATCCCACTCCAAGGAGGTAGAGAAGTAAAATCCTATTGCAGGGGTTGGCAAACTACAGTGCATAGGGCAGCGCCTTGTGTTTGCAAATAAAGTTTTATTAGAACACAGACATACCCATTTGTTTTCATTTTGTCTGTGGCTAATTTCACCATACAATTGAGTAGCTATGACAGAGACTATATGTGGTCCACAAGCCTAAAATACTTAGTCTCTGGTTCTCTAAAAAATTGTGCAGATCTCTGGCCTACTGTATTAGTTAGCTTTTACCAGGTTGTGATGTAGTAACAAACAGCCTCCCAATCACAGAGGCTTACCAAAATAAATGTATTTTTTATTCACAGTACATGTCAGTTGTGGGCAGGCTAATGGCTTTGATTTGGATTTCCTTCACAGGCAGATGGAGTATTCTCTATCACAACAGGCCATTCTCATGGCAGAGAAAAGAGCATGGATAAACCCCACAGCTGTATCATTTCTGTTCACAGATTTTTGGCCTAGGAAAGTCCCATGGCCCAGCCTGGCATCTCATATAGAGAGATGTACATTCACTTCCCTCCCCAGGAGTCACTGTGAGTTCCTGACTAAGTGTAGGGATGTGTAACACTCTTGCACAGAGGGAACAGTGACACAACTGACTATCCCCACCAAGTGAGCAGTCTGGGGGGACAGCACCAACAGCTGGCACAGGATGTTAAAAAGACCCTGTGAAAAAAACCCAGGACTGGGAGTTAACAGACTATGTATTTACAACAAATCATTGTCTCTCTGAACCTTAAGAATCCTCCTCTATAAAATGAGGCAATCCAACTGCACTGGCATTTTCAAACTTCTCATGTCCACGCATGTTGACCATCTATCCCTCCCCTCATCATGTCTATTGCTCTATTTTGAGTATCTATAGGCTGGGAAAAGGCATTTGGCTAAAACCATGACATTTATCAATTACAAGACACTGTTTATGGTATCCAAAGGTAATCTGAGACAATTAGGAATGACAGCACTTTTATCGTGGGATTTGCTAATTAACACTTGAGCATATTTGTACAGGCTAACAGGGAGGAAAGAGTAGAAACAATTGGCTTTCCAGTCAGTTTTTCTAGAATTACAGACACTTAAATTTATGCCACAGAAAGATATAATGGGTTTGGCACTAAATTCACTAGATGGTAATTGTCTGTTAAATTATGCGTCTCTGGGTCTTGGGGCTGTCTTGTTCAATAGTGCATTCCAAGAGTTTATCCACAGTTGATACTCATTAAATATTACCGAACATAAAAGGAATCATGTGTTCCATTTGCCTGTAAATATTTTTTGTCCTGCGTGTCATTCAAGCCCATGCATTTGAAAAAGAATGGCTGACTTAGGTGTGAGTCAATCACCTCACATGTTTAGTTTACAGGTAATGTTTGGCGTTTGTATGGATCTGCATTACTTGCAACACCTGCAGAGCCATCCATGGATCTCTGACCCATGAGTTGGGATCACTGGTCTGAATAAACACAGGTAAACCCATCCTGAAGGAAAAAAAAATATATAGTCTAACACATTCCTTCTTGTTCAGTTCCTAGTCATCATTCCAGTGACATTGATCATGCAGCGGATCAACTGTAATTGAGGAACTGAGCAAAATTATGTTGCCTCCAACAAGTTTCCCATAGAATCTAACCACCAGCCTATCAGATCATAAAATATTTTATGTGTTAAACAGTACTTTAAATCTGCAGCGGGCCCTAGCCCTGGATAAAGGCTAAGTTAATAAATGATTGACTCCATACACTTAAAAACTATAATATTTGTTATGTATCTGCTCATGTATTTGACTGTGTCATCAGTTCTTAATCCTCATTATGCATCAGAATCACCTCATCAAAACTTTAAAAACATAGGAGAGGGGCCTGGCTCCTTCAGATGTGATTCATTTGCCCAGACAAAAGTATTTTGTTTTAAAGCTAGTAGGTGATTCTGTGTATACAAGGCCAAAATCCACTTTCAAGATTAAATGAGACACTACCACCATCCAGAACTGAAATATCATTGCTGACATGTACACAAAAGGAACTGTTTGACATTGAAATTGGGTCTCAAAAGAACTGTTGGCCCAGAAAGAAGCTCACTACAGACTGATGCATATGCCTTTCAGCATAGCAATTATTGCTTGTCTCAATTTTGATTCTTATAAGTGTATTTCCAGTAGGACATGATCTCACTCATCTAGGGAAAATGGTGAACAACATAGACTGATGAACAAAAACAGACCCAGAGATAAGGAGCCATGGGTCAGACTGTTGGACCTCAAAGGGAGGGTGGGGATAAAAGGGAGAGATCATCCAAAGGACTTATGTGCACACATATGAGCCTAACCAGTGGTCAAGGACAAAAGTGGGGTGGGGGCATGAAGGTTGGGGTGGAGGATTGGAATGGGAGGTTGAGGACAAATATGTGATACCTTAATCAATAAAGAAATTAAGTTTTAAAAAAGATTAAATAAGACAATTTAATTTTGAGAGTCAGAATATTTTCCCTTCTTTCTCATATTCTAGGAATTTCTCTTATTATCAAAGTCATACTAGATGAATTTTAAAAAATATATTTTTATGATTTCAGAGAGGAAGGGAGGCAGAGAGAAACATCAGTGATGAGAGAGAATCATTGATTGGTCACCTCCTGCACACACCACACTGATTGCCCCACTTGGGATGAACCTTGATGCCCCACTGGGGAGGGAGCCCACAACCTGGCATATGCTTTGACCAGGAATCAGACCATGACCTGCTGGTTCATAGGTTAACTTTCAACTACTCAGCCACACCGGCTGGGTCAAATGAACTTTTAAAAGAAGATCTTGCCAATGTTTTCATATTGTTTGGGATTTTTTGATTATCTGACTTATATGTAAAAGCAAAGGCCACTTCCTTGCAAATTCAAGAAGGAAAGATTCTAGGAGAGTATGCATGCAGAGAATTTGGGAGAGGGTTCGAGGATCGTGAAACAGAAGGAAACAGGTATTTTTGACAGGTGCTTACCCCTTTCTCTTCGCTTTCAGGAAGCTTACATTCTATTTCAGAAAAAAAATTCTTATAAAGAAAGCTAAGTTGACAAATAACCACATGTTACATTTTGTGGGAAACTACAACATGTTAAAGGGATTTGAAGAAATGAAGGAGGTGGAATAATCAGAAGAAAGTAAGTTTCCCCAGGCCTTAACAGAGGCACAAGAATGGGGAAGGAAGGAGCAGAGAGAGCATGGGGGGTGGGATAGGGGCAAGGCTGTACCAGGACTGGCTCATTTAAAACCTGCCACTCTTGTTGAAGCTGGTTTGGCTCAGTGGTTGAGCGTCGATCTGTGGACTGAAAGGTCCCGGTTTGATTCCGGTCAAGGGCATGTACATTGGTTGCGGGCACATACCCGGTAGGGGGTGTGCAGGAGGCAGCTGGTCGATGTTTCTCTCTGATCGACATTTCTAGCTCTCTATCCCTCTCTCCTTCTCCCTGTAAAAAAATCAATAAAATACATTTAATTAAAAAAATAAGTAAATAAAACCTGCCATCTCCCCATACAACAAGATTATTTTCAGAAGTGATCTTACAACAAACCAATTAATAAAAAGGCCCCCAAATGAAAACATTAAAACTTTGTCTTTGTCTTTATTGAATTCTGTGTGTATATTTAGGTAGCAATCACTACAACACAAAAAATAAAGGGGGGGGGGTAATGGATTAATACTTTTTAATTATATGAAAGTATTTCTTTTAAAAACATACAAAAAGAAGCACTTTGCACTTGATCTTAGCCAAAAGGCCGAGAAGCGATAAAAAAGAAGCACTTTGAAAGGAGTAACCTTCATAATGCTCACAGAAAGGTCTGCACATAGAACTGTGGTTAGGCAAGTATTGCTTCTTCATCTTCACAACTCTGTTATTGGTTTGAATCTACTCTTTAAACACAGGAATGTATGTAGCTTTACTTGGCTTGGAGACGCAAACTGTGTTCGAAGCAAACATGATTCCTGATGAACTTAAACTTTATATTAGTCAGAGATATTATATTATATTCTCTAAAGAGGCAGAACCCATAGCAGATGATTGATTATTGGTTGATTGACTGTAATTATGGAGGCTGAGATGCCTCATAATCTGCAGTCTGCAAGATGACAACCCAGGAAAGCCAGTAGTATATTCAGATCAAGTCCGACGACCTGAGAACCAGGGGAGCTGAAGGCATAAATCCTAGACCCAGGGCTGAGGAAGATGAAATGCAATTCCAGTGTTAATGGATGAAGTGGCGTTTCCTCTTCCTTACTGGGTGTTGGGGATGGGGTATGCCAAGAGAAATAATCTTCCGAGACTTGAATGAGAGGATGAGTGATTTTTATTTGGGTGAAATGACATCCCTGGGTTTCCAAAATCCCATCCCAGTCATAGAAGACGTGTAGCTGGGGCTTCAGTAAAGCTAAAAGCCAAGCCAGAATTTTCATTTCATATTGTAGCCGGGTCCAGTTTAACACCAGGCTAGTTATAGTCCATTAGACCATGTGTGTGGCGGTCCATATGGCCATCGGCCATGTGGGCAAGTGCAGGAGAGTGTACCCGAGTAATAAGAGTCCCAAGAGCATAAGAGGAACCAAGAGAGCAAACTCCTCTGTTTAGGGCAGTGGTTGCCAAACAGGCTCTCAAGCCGCAGTTTGCCGTTTTGTTGACTAATGAGTTTGCCGACCACTGGTTTAGGGGATAAAATATCTCAAATTTCACACCCTTGCAGCGGGCATCCCCATTCTGGCCAATGACCTATTCCCAGGTGTGACTGGCAGACAAGTACCTTCTCAACATCACCCCAACTTTACTGGGCATGTGTTTATTCCCCTCCCTGTCCAGTCTCTTCCCTCCAGTGACCTGTAGAAAATAGAGTGGTGGCCACCTGGTGAGTATAAAGCTGCAGCTTTCTGGCAAAGCTGCCCAAATGACATGCCTGCAATATCTGGCCTTCTCTTTGCTCCTTTCCTGTTATTAATAACTAAGTTAATTACAATGATACCATCAGCTCAAACAGCGAGGCAGAAAAAAAGGGCAAATTCCTCCTTCCTCTGCCTTTTGCTTTATTGAGGCTCTCAATGGATTGGTTGACACCTGTCCACATTGGGGAGGGTAAGCTACTTTACTGAGTTCATAGATTCTAATATTATCTCATCTAGAAACACCCTCACACAGACATGCCCTGACATACTATTTAATCTGGGGACTCCAGGGCCAGTCAAGTTGACACATACAATTAACCATCACATACTTGCTTATGTGTGGCTGAATCTATGTGTGTAGGGGAATCAAAAGGTATTACTAAATAGCATGCAATATTTCTTAAAGGATAAGTTATAATTGTGCTACATTATTATTATTATTATTACTTAACAATCACTGCAGTAACTGTTTAGAACTTAGACAAACAAAATAATTTTCTGGGGAGGAGTATTATATCACCGACATCATTTAGAATTGTTATGATAAGGTGCTAAAAAGCTGACTGACTTCGATTTAAAATTTTCTACAGGCAATGCACCCTTACTGCCTGCACCTGGGGCTGGTAGCACTCATAGCCTCCCCTAGGTTAATCACCACATGGGAGGGAGGAGTACAGTGTGAGGCTGGGGGCAGCTCGCTCTAGGTCCCCCTCTAACTCTCCCTCATCTTTTTTTCTCCTCAGTTACTTTGTGGCTCTAATTGGCTTCCTGGTGTGAGGAAAGGAGCCAGCTGGAGTGATTGTTTTTAGAGCAACTTGCCAGTGGAGCCCCAAGGGATACTAAGAGATCAGGCACAGCTAGTCACCTTGGAGACAGGGAAAGGTGGGAAACTCAGGATTAATGGCAGGGGGGAGTTGTTCTACTTGGTAACAGTTTTCTCAGGAAGCAGTAAGTGTAGGTCTGTTGCTTAGAGAAAGGGAGGTAGCATTGACAGGAGGAAA
Source organism: Pipistrellus kuhlii (assembly GCF_014108245.1). Classification (NCBI taxonomy): domain Eukaryota; kingdom Metazoa; phylum Chordata; class Mammalia; order Chiroptera; family Vespertilionidae; genus Pipistrellus; species Pipistrellus kuhlii. The sequence continues at coordinate 13,785,745 of NW_023425404.1, forward strand.
GTAATGGAAGTCTAAAACAGAAAGCCTACAAAATTAAAAAAGGAAAGCTAACTAAATAACAAAACAAAAGCATGGAGGAGGACCAGTCAAGATGGCGGCCTAGATAAACATGGAACTCGCTGCCTCCCACATCAGAATTATAATTCAAATACAGAACCACCATAATTCAGAACCACCTGAAACCTAGCCGAATGAAAGCCCAACAACTAAGGAATTAAAGAAAGCACATAGAGGGCTAGGAGGGGTGGAGACTTAGGATGAAATTGCAGAATTGGCTGGTCCCACACCCACAGAAGGATATCTTGGCTATGGAGGCTTCCCTGAGAAGTGAGGAGCCCCACACCTGCACCCTTTCCCCCTCTCTCCCCACCACGACGCCACAACCTAGGGTTCCAGTTCCAAGAAGAGAAGTCACCACAACTTCTGGCTGTAAAAACCAGTGGGGATTGTCACTGAGTGACACAGAGGCTACTGGCCCCACCCAGGCAATTCTTCTTCTTCTTCTTCTTCTTCTTCTTCTTCTTCTTCTTCTTCTTCTTCTTCTTCTTCTTCTTCTTCTTCTTAAAAAAATATATTTTATTGATTTTTCACAGAGAGGAAGTTAGAAGGATAGAGAGTTAGAAACATCAATGAGAAAGAATCATCGATCAGCTGCTTCTTGCACACCCCCTACCAGGGATGTGCCCGCAACCAAGGTACATGCCCTTGACCGGAATCAAACCTGGGACCTCTCAGTCCGCAGACCAATGCTCTATCCACTGAACCAAACCTGTTTTTGCGGCAATTCCTCTTAAAGGGCTCCTTCACAGCCTTAGTTGGAGTCCCTCCCTCTGAGCTCCAGTGCTAGGGCAGCAGTTTGAAAGGAACCTGGGACATTCAGGGAGGAACTAACTTGCCTGGAATCACGGTGAGAGCTGGAGGGGTAGCTTTCTCCCAGAAAGAAGTGCTGGCAGAGGCCATTGTTCCTTTGATGAGCCATCCCCACCACAGAGCTGGCAGGCATATTTGAATCTCCATCAACATCACTAACACCTTTCACCTGCTCTGGTGATTCCCTGAGACCCTGACCCTCCATACTTATAGGTTCATCCATCCAAACCGTTTCCAGTGACTTTTTCATACTATTGGTCTCTCTTGCCTCATGATTCAGACTTTCCTAAAATCTCTCATACAGTCAGCAGCTGGCCTTAGCATGCCCCATTCCTCTCAATTAATGGCCCCACGCTCTGCACTAGCAGCAGCCAGCCTTGGTTCATAGCTTGGCCTCTCTTGGACACCTCCAAGTCCAACATAAACAGCAGCCATCTGCAGATTGCTTTGTGGCTCATGCTGGGTGGCCCTGAACAGGGCAAAGGCAATGGTTGACTATTCACCTCCTGGGAGGCCACAGAGCCAGTGTACCCAGTGGTCAGCTTTGGCCACAATGGATTACAATCCTACCACCTCCTCAAGTGACATACTCAAGGGTTGGACTTGGTGAGCACCAAAGCCCCAATGAATCAAGTCCTGCTCCATAGGGTCGGTTCCTGAACAGCAGCTCTTCCATTGTAGTTGCAAATAGTCCTCACAACCAATTGACTTGGGGCAATATCTCCCAGTGATGCCAACATCAACCAAGTCTCAACTACAATAAAACAGTGCACACAGCTCACAAGGAACTAGTGAAAATCTCAACTTAGTGAGAAAATTAACAACATAAAAGGGACCAGTCAGAAATGTAGGGTATAATTTTCAGTGAATTGACACTAAAGTTGAGGAAGCCAAGAATCAAATCAAGAATTTCTAATACAAGGAAACAAAAACCACCCAATCAGAACAGAAAAAAGAATCCAAAAAAATATGAAGATAGTGTAAGAAGCCTCTGGGACAACTTCAAGCATACCAACATTCATATCATAGGGTTGCTGGAAGGTCAGGAGAGGGAATAAGAAATTGGAAAAAAATTGAAAAAATGATAGAAAACTTCCCCTTCCTGGTGAAAGAAATAGACATACAAATCTAAGAAGCACAGGGAGTACCAAACAAAATGAACCCAAAGAGGTCTACACTAGGAAACATAATTAAAGTGCCAAAGGGTAAAGACAAAGAAAGAATCTCAAAAGCAGCAAGAGAATAGTAGTTTATTACCTACAAGGGAGCATCCATTTAACTGTGAGCTGATTTCTTGACAGAAACTTTGCAGGCCAAAAGAGTGACAAGAAATATTCAAAGTGATGAATAGCAAGGACCTACAACCAAGATTACGATATCCAGCAAAGCTATCATTTAGAAAAGAGCTTCTCAGACAAGAAAAAGTTAAAGGTGTTCACAACCACCAAACCAGTATTACATGAAAGGATCTTAAAGAAGGTGAAAAAGGAGGAGGAGGAGGAGGAGGAGGAGGAGGAGGAGGAGGAGGAAGAGGAGGAGGAGGAAGAGGAGGAGAAGGAGAAGGAGAAGGAGAAGGAGAAGGAGAAGGAGAAGGAGAAGGAGAAGGAGAAGGAGAAGGAGAAGGAGAAGGAGGAGAAGAAAAGGGATGATGATCAAGAATAGGAACAATAAAATGGCAATAAATACTCATTTATCAGGAATTGAATCTAAAAATCAAAATAATCTAATAAGCAAAACAGAAACAGACTCATAGATTCAGAGAACATTTTGATGGTTGCCAGATGGGATGGGTTTGGGTGAAAAAGGTGAAGGGATTTAGAAATACAAATTAGTCATAGCCCATGAAAAAGACAATAAATGGGCAAAGACCTGAGGTGGGGTAGGAGATGAGTGGAAGGGAAGAAGAGGGGGATATGGAGGACACCTATAATACTTTCAAAAATAAAATAAACTAAAAAAATAAAAATCATGGATGGGGGCTTAGGATTATCCTGGAAGTATTAATTAATGACCTTTCCTGTCTGGTGTTCTAATTCTGTTGTGTTCCCTGGACTATAGGTATCAATCATTAATATCTCTCAGGAAATAAATGGGGTCTTCAGAATTTCAGGTTGGCTCCATATGCTTAGCTTTTCCTAGACTGTGGAGATTTTTCCAACTTGCTAAATATATGTGCTGCTTCTATCTTCTCTATATAATTAGACTCACTGATTCAGGCCAACAAAAATGTTGAGGAATAAAATTTAAAGGAAAGCCTACAAAATCTTTAGAGAGCAGCATTTCTCCCAGGCTGTTATTTCTCTAACACAGTGAATTGCATTCCCTTTATAGCTTCCTAATAGCTCTAGAAACTTGAAAGTCGAGTTGTCCCAGACTGAATAGCTGAATCAGTGACACCAAATACCAAGGTTATGGAGATAGAGAAAAAGGAGCTTTACCTAGAGGAAATGTTTAAATACCTCCCCTCCCCAAATAAAAGGAAACAAGATGGTTCACTCTAAAGTTTAGATGCATTTAGCTTTAATACTAAATCTATGTGAAGGGCAAGGAGTTTATCTGGTTGAAATGGGAATATTCTCCAATTCAAGTGAGTTATGCATTAGGACTTGCAAAAGGATCTGGGAAGAGGTGGAAGGCAATGAATATATGTGGCAAATATGCAATGGAGAGCCCAAATAGATTGCATTGTCACGTATAATGAGCCTTTGCTTTGAGGTATGTAACCCATTTTCTCAGTTGTCATGCTTTTCAATTATGTCTCTCACACTGTCTTATCCACAAAGCTGCCAGGGGATGTTCAAGTCAAGGGTGGTTGCAAAATTCAAGACTCAAGGAATGGAGATTGGCTTGCATAATATCTGCAGAACCAACTATTTCCTAGGTGAATATCAAAACAAGGGGAACTTAATCTAATTTTCCACCTCTGATATTTATGACTATTTATCCCAAACACGGTAACTTAGAAGTTTTAACATATCCTGTGACCACACCTTAGGTAAATGAACTCCAGGTAATACTGTATCATGCCAACAACTGCTATTCCTACTCACCACCAGTACACTAGAGTCAATTTATACCTGATTTTCTTCTAAAAGGTGATGTCAGTTCCAAGCAAATATATTCATATCTGTGATAAAAAATTATACATGGGACCTTTTCCCTTCCCCCTCTACCCTCCTATATTATTCCCCACTGGAATTTTTTACCGGTTAAAAATGACAGAAAACACCATTATTACTAATCATCAGCATAATGCAATGATAAATGAAAACGTGTTTATCATTGAGCACATTTATTTTAAAGAGTAGAAAGTGTGGATGAGATAGGGTATGTGGTAAAACAGCTGTGATGGATACAGGGACAGTCAAGGAGCTAGTAACACCAACCCCCAATGGATTCATGGCTTAGAACTGGCAGACACCAGCTGGATCTGACATAGTGACTAATTTCACCTCACCAGGAACCCCTAGCCTCATTATACGCTCACTAGATAATCAACAACACACCCTGAAATGATCAGAAATGGAAAGCCCAGATAATGACACAAAGTGGCTGTCAGGGCTCTTTGTATAAGTCTCCACTCCTTTCCCTGAAAGATCTGGAATATCCTCCTCCCTTTTCCCACCCCACCCTCACTGAATGCCCTACCATTAAATGAACCTCAATAAAAGGAGTAAGTTTCACTAGGGAGGAGCTGCTCTGTCTGTGGAAGAACCACTCCCTATCCCACTGTTTCACTACTAAACCCTCTTTCACTTTAAACCCTATGCTGGCTCAATGTTGAACTCCTTCCTGCATGAAGCCAAGAACCCACAGTGGGCCACAGACCCCTGGATCTCCAGCACCCGGAACACCTGCATCATCTCGACTCACGCATCATGGTATAAAGATAATTTTAAAGAGAAAACATTTGAGCTGTAAAAGATGCAGACAGAAATCCAAGTGACCTTCCCTTATCTGACTAAGGCAGAGCCTCCATAAAACACAGCTGCCATTCACCTCCCTCTGAGGGAGCTTCTTGCAAATTCAGGGAGACAGTTTTCACACCTCCAATAGCATCAAAGAGCCCAACAGAACCTCCCACGTTTTCCCATCCAAGCCCTCACCCACTTCATTCCCAATCTGTGGCCCTTTGTAACTGAAAGATGAAACAGAGGGGCCGGAGACCGAGATGCCAGGACACAGGCTTTATTGAAGAGAAGAGTACCACTGCTGGCTGCTTTCCAGAGGAGAAAGAGAGAGGGCTGGGGTGGAGGCACCTTTTAAGGGGAGGAAAGAGAAGGGATGGGGCTTAGGGCATTCAGCACACGCTGACTGGTGGTTTCATGTAAGGCATATGATTAGGGATGTAGGGACTTAAGAATTGGGGTCTTAGGGTATTTGGCAGGTGCTGATTGGTGGTTCAATGTATAATCCATATAAGGTGCCTGGTTAGGTGTTCAGGAATGTCTGGCTGCAGGTGGAGTTTACGTCATTCTCTGTCCATCAATTGGAGGAAGGGAGGATCTATCAGTGATATTAGTGTATAAACCTTTATTTCTGGCTACCAGTGTGTTGCTCATTACTGAGCAGCTCCCACATGCATGTGTAAATAAGCTTTGTCTTTTCTCCTATTACTCTGTCTATGGTTAGTTCATTTGCAGGAGGCCAACCATTGGAGCCAAATTGGAAGGAGAAAATTTTTTCTTCCAACAAAAGCCAAGTGATGATTTGAAAAGAAATGGGTCATTATTTGATACTAGAAGTCTGGTGCACAAAATTCGTGCATGTTGAGGGGGATGGTATCCCTCAGCCCAGCCTGCACCCTCTCCAATCCAGGACCCCTGCCTGCCTGATCACTCCCAACCACCTCTTCTTGCCAGCCTGATCCCCCTAACTGCCAGCCTGATCGCCCCTAACCACCGCTGCCTCAGCCCCTGCCACTGTGGCTTTGTCCGGAGGGACATCTGAAAGATGTACAGCCTAATTAGCATATTATCCTCTTATCAGTGTATTTCATTAATCAAGTTTCTCAGTTCAAAAACTATGAAGTTAACAAGTGAATATTATTATTAGATTATTAAATATACTAAGTGGTATGGCTTCAGTTAGCCAGACCCTGAACTGTTTCCATGGAAAGCAAATTTTCAATATGCATCGAAGAGCCTTAACAATGTTCATGCCTTTAGGCATAAAAAAATCATTTCTAGGCATCCAAGGAGATAATTAGAGGAGTTCTCAAATATTTATTTAAAGAGCTGCTCAACACAATATATTCTTATTTTTATAAGTACAAAAATTACAAACAACTTAGATGTTCAATAATAAATAAAATGTTAAGGGGTAAACTAAAGTCATAAAACTGAATAATCTAAATTATACTTGATATAAATGCTTGGAAAGGAATCTAGAAAGAAAAACATCAAAATGCCGATAGTTGTTTTCTCTAGTCTGGAGAACATAAATGATTTTTTTCCTCCTTAATATATGAGCAAAAACAAACAAACAACAAAAACCCTTTTGACCCAGTTAGCTAACATTGTCTGGAGAGTTGTATCAAGGAACAGGAAAAAATTTAAACCTTTTTGGGAAATAAAAATATAAAGTGCATAGTACTGATACCATTAATAACCTAGTTATTATTAATGGGAAAGGAGTAAAGGGGAGATTAGATAATATAGGCATGCCATTTATACATCTTTGCAATACAGACACATGCCCAGTAATGTCTGGTTGACGTGGAAAGATGATTACTTGTCAGTCACTCCTGGAAAAAAGTCAGTGGCCAGAATAGGTGTGACCATGGCAAATGAGGGAAGGTTTGATATTTAAAATCCTGAACAAAGGGAGCTCTCTCTTTCTCTTTTCCTCTCGCTCTTGTCTCACCTGCTTGCTTGCATTCCTGGGACTCCTGTTGCAGGGGATGCACTTCCTTGTGCCCTATGACTCATGGCCACATGGGACCCACACCATAGACTGATGGACTAAGTCCGCCTGATGCTGCATTGGACCCAGCTCCACCATGGGCACTGGCCCTACTTTTGGCTCTGCTGGAGCCCCAGCTACATATTTTCCAGGACTGGTTCAAGCACATTGGGACTTTACAACCTGAGAAATATAATCCCATGCCAATAAAAACCATTCATTCTCCCATGCGAGTATTAGAAATGTCCTTTTCTGAAGATATGGTCAAAGTCACCCCACTCCCACTAGCAATGGAGGAGTTCCACCAATCCATTCCTCCAGCAACAGTACTGTTAACGGGGGTGGTGGTGGTGGTGATCCTTGTCAATATACAAATCGATTTGTTTACATCCATATATGTCCAATGCCATTTGAGTTCCCATTGAACACAAAATCCCACACCAGGCTTTTCTTTTCCTTTTCTTATAAATGCATAATTTAAAAAAAATTCTCACTCGAGGATATTGTTCCATTGGTTTTTAGAGAAAGTGGAAGAGAGAGGGAAAAACAGAGAGAAATATCAATGTGAGAGAAACACATTCATTGGTTGCCACCTGCATGTGCCCTGACCAGGGCCCTGGCTGGGGAGGAGCCTGCGATCGAGGTACATGCCCTTGACTGGATAGAACCCTCTGTCTACAGGCCGACACTCTATCCAGCAAGCCAAACAGACCAGAGTATAAATGCATACTTTTAATTGTTAGAATTAGCCACAAGTTATCATTGAATGGGTTAAAATATTGAAATACTTGCACGCCCGATTAAATGCTGTAGAAATTTCTGCTGCGAACCACAAAGATAACACTTCAGTAAGGAAAAAAAAAATGCAGTTAAAGGCTTAACTCTCAAATCGTCACGCAATCTTTCAAATGTAGAGAGTGCTGGGGATAAAATCCCCAAACTCTTAGTATATTGATAAGGAAATGTAAATCTTTATTTTTTTCCAAATTTTAATAGACAATTTTAAAAATTTCCCTGAGGAATGGCCTACTGCTTTAAATTTATATTGACATAATTAATATCAATAGCAGAGCCAGGAACTAATAATGAGGCTGTAAACTTAATTAATAACAATAGTTATGAGACAAGTGGCACTTTAATCGCTTGAAGAGTCTCTTGAAAGCATTCTGTTGCTGCTCAGTTTCTGCACTCTCTGTCCAAATGAGAGTCACTTCTGGTAGCCGAGATTCATAATCAGAGCAGCATTCAAATGTTAGGCTGTGTTTTTTTGTTTTGTTTTGTTTTAAAAAAATATATTTTATTGATTTTACACAGAGAGGAATTGAGAGGGATAGAGAGTTAGAAACATCGGTGAGAGAGATACATCGACCAGCTGCCTCTTGCACACCCCCCACTGGGGATGTGCCCGCAACGAAGGTACGTGCCCTTGACCGGAATCGAACCCGGGACCTTTCAGTCCACAGGCCGACGCTCTATCCACTGATCCAAACCGGTTTTTGGCAAGGCTGTGTTTAAATATCTCTCCCTTTCCCCCTCCCCCCCACTCTCCAACAAAACAAATTTTAGTAAATCCTTCCACTGGTTAACTTATGGTTGGCTTACCTACTCACTGATCTGCTGTCAGTGAGGGTGGGGGATGAGGAGGGAGATTAGCATCAGGGCTGGATCTCTCATCAATGAAGTGTAAAGGGAGAATAATCTATCCTCTATAATAAAAAGGTAATATGCAAATTGACCCTAACGATGGAACAACCAGTTGCTGTGATGTGCACTGCCACCAGGGGTTAGATGCTCAATGCAGGAGCTGCCCCTTGATGGTCAGTGTGTTCCCACAGGGGGAGCTCCATTCAGCCACAAGCTAGGCTGACAGCTGTGAGCACAGCGGTGGTGGTGGGAGCCTCTCCTGCCTCCTCAGCAGCACTAAGAATCTCGAACTACAGCTTAGGCTGGGGGGAGTAGGTCTAAGCTGTCAGTCGGACATCCCCCAAGGGCTCCTGGGTTGCCAGAGGGATGTCTGACTGCCAGCTTAGGTCCAATCCTCCAGGGAGTGGGCCTAAGCCGGCAGGTGGACATCACTTAAGGCAGGCGTCTTCAAACTACGGCCCGCAGGCCACATGCGGCCCGCAGAGGAGTCTGATCCGGCCCGCCAGGTTTTTTGGGCAGTGAGCGCAGCCAAGGTGTTACAGTAGGAATTAGTAGTTCATATAGTCCGGCCCTCCAGCTCTCTGCGGGACCGTGATCTGGCCCCCACTTTAAAAAGTTTGTGGACCCCTGACTTAAGGGGTCCCAAACTGCGAGAGGGTGCAGGCAGGCTGAGGCCTCCACTCCCCAACACCCCCACCCCCACCCTGAGCGCACGAATTTTCGAGCACCAGGCCTCTATTATATATAAAAGCTTAAGTAACCGTTATGACCAACCAGTAGCTATGACATGTACTGACCACCAGGGGGCAGACACTCAACACAGGAGCTGCCCCCTGGTGGTCAATGCACTCCCACATCCAACCTCACATGGGCCAGTCAACCTCCTGTGGTCCCTCCCTCCAGGGCCCGACAGGCCTCAATCGGGACTGGGCAAGACGGCCCTGATTGGACAGGAGATACTCATCCATGTGCAAATTCATGCACCGGGCCTTAGTAATATAAAGGCTTCCCTCAATCTAAAAACTCAAGATTTAGGTGGAAATGCCAGTATCACAGGGATACGGAGGGGAAGGGTATGTGGGGGGGAGGATACATGGACTCTTCTGCCTCCCCAACCTAATCTGTGTTTTACATTGAAATATTTCAGCATCAACAGTGAGTTTCCTGTGTGTGTGGATTCATGTGAAGCGACCCCCCGAGAGTGCTTAGTGAACATGAAGTACCCTACATGGGAATCTATAGACACGGTGTTAGTAAGCTTTTGAAAGATCTCTATCAAAGTTCATGCTCCTGGAGGTGGCTTTCACAAAAGCTCCAAACACCCCTTTTGGAATGGTCACCAGAAAGTTCATTGATTAGCATGAAGGAATATTAGAAATCATTTTTCACTGGTGGAGAAAGGGATATGAGAGATGAGTGGATTGACTTGAAACCTCAAGGTTTGAATGAAAGGGGTGTCAGGCTTATCTAGCCCAGTGACCTAACATGTTCAGAAGAGGGCTGAGGTCTAGAACTCCATCTGCTTTTCTGTCCTGCATGGGAAGCTGCTGTCAGGCCCAAGTGCCAATAGAGGTGCTCACTCCTAGCTCTAACGTGACAGATGGAGGACTTCTGAAGGTTACAGAGCAGGTGGTCTGAAGGTTACAGAACAGGTGGTCTGAGTCTGCTTGATAATAAATAAATGTTTCTATGTTTCGTAGAATCAGGTCTGAGGCTGGTTTTCATGGTCACAAACCAGCTGGTGGAGAGACGGTACAGAAAGGAAGACTTAGGGTCTTCACAGCTGACTTCTCTCATCAGAGGTAAATGACAGCTACTGACAAGATCAGTCAAATTGGCTTAAGTCACTTCTCAACAGCCCCCCTGCACAGACTCCCCTCCATTCCCTCACATAGGGAAGGCTGAGCAGTGGGTATACAAGGTGATGCAGAAGAAAAAAAAAGTCCTTCCATTCTGTAACCAGGAGCTTAAATTGTAATAGTCATTAGTTTTCTGTTTTGCCAAACCAGAAACTATTACAGGCCATAACCATGGTGCAGAGCAAGTGCATAGGGGAAGGAAGGTAGCATGTGAGGTGAACACCTTCACTCTGGCCCTGTGATAGCAGTCAAAGGGGTTGGGAGTGGGAGTCAGGAAACCTAGATTCTAGTTTACTCCGACAATTCATGAGCAAGTGACTTTACTTCTCAGCTGCCACTTGGTGGGCTGCCATTGCCCCTTTACCAGGTAGTTATGAAGCTCCTATAAAAGCAGATGAGGAAGGAAGTGTCTGTAAATACACTCCAAAACCCAGGATGTCATGTACATTTTGTGCCAAGTCAATAAATGTTAATTATTTATTCTGTGTGGACAGTGTGTGAGACTACATATTCCAGGGGTTTCAAAAACAAGCAAAAAACATATACTTATGAAAAAAGATGTGTACAAGAATATTTATAGCAGCTTTATTCATAATAGTCTCAATCTGGGAATAGCCTAAGTGACCATCGAAAGGGGAATGAATGAATAAAATGTGGTATATCCATACAAATGAATATTACTCAGTAGTAAAAAAGGTAGTAATTACTGATATGTGCAAAAAAAGATAAATCTCACAAACATGCTGAGTGAAAGGTTATACAAAATAGGATATACTATATGACTTATCCAAAATAGTATCTATGTATATAAAAGGCTAAGTGACCAACCTTTTGTCCATTTGACCATCCGACTGACTGACCAGTACATATGACATGCACTGGGCAATTTAAAAATAAACTTGACTCACACATGAAACCAATTGCATACAACCGACTGGCCAGTACATATGACACACACTGACAATTTAAAAATAAACGTTTACCATATGAATCTTTCTTCTAATTAAATTCCTTTCAATGTGCACGAATCTGTGCACTGGGCCACTAGTATATTATATGACCCTAGAACTGAATGAAGTTCTAGAAGGGGGTAAACCTTCCATGAGAAAAATGAGAACTTTGACTATCTTTGTGCAATTGGCATTATACAGGTGTGTGCATTTGTCAAAAGTCAATTGAATGGAATATTTATAATGTGTATGTAACATTTTATTTAGAAAACACCCATAAACAAATACTGAACTCTAGTTATGACATATGTGTTGCACTGCTCTGTGGTAAAATATACTGATTTCTGCAACTTATATTAAAATGCATAAAAAATAATGGAGAAGGAGATGGATAGACCAAGATAAAGGAAAGAAAGCAAAACATTAATTGTAAGCTATAGATAGCTGGTATATGAGTATGATTCCTTCAGATTTTCTGTTTGTTTGAAAATTATCCTAAGAAAGTGCTAGGAGGTGCCTTATCACTCTCCTCTCCCTTTCATTTTGCCAAGCCATTTTAAAATATTAAGGAAATGAAAATGTATAATAAACACAGCTGCTGTAAGAACACATATTTTTCAATGCATCATGAAAATTGCATTGTCCATAAATCTTGCTTTCTTTAATTATTGAAGAAGGTACAAAACACTCTGGCAGTAAGTAGCTCCATTTGATTTGGAACAAGATATTTTAATGGCCTTTAAGAAGATTTAGAGAAAATAATCCCTCTTTGTAATGCAATAAATACAGGACAATTTTCTAGAATTTTATGTGTCTCTGTACCCAATATGCATTCCATATGCAATACTACCAGAGTTAAAACTTGGTGGGTTTGTCACAGAATAAAATACGTATGCAGAATACATACATACATACATACATACATACATCAACTGGCTATTGACAATGAGAAAATTAGCAGACTATATTGGGACTATATAATCACATCCTGGGTTTTGGGTTACAAAAAAGCAACTATGAGTCAATGCATTTTCACTTACATATTAATGCCTGAAATGCAGGTGATGACTACCAGGTAAGTGGTGTCACCTTTGGAAGTGACACAGTAGATGGAAATACTCAAAATAAAAGTGATAAAGGAAATAGAAATTGTAAATGATTCATCTGGTCCCAGATAGCACCTATAAAGATATTAAAAACAGGGCAAATTGTTTCCTTCTTAGAATCAACATTTACTTCACTCACTCACACCAGAGAAAGGACTTCAACATCCTTGTGTCACTGTGCACCAGCAGTGCCAGTCCCCACCAGGCCAGACTGGTTCTTTACAGAGTCCTCTCCTACATCATCTCACCAAATGAGGTTGGGTTTGGTCCAGCAACTTTAGTGCCAGGCAGACCTGGGATGAGTGTGTGATTATTCATCCATCCAACGTGCATTTATTCTGCCTGCACCTACAATGTGTCACGTAGTGTTCCATGTGCTTGGGATATGGTAGTCAATGAAATAAAGACCTCACTCTGGAGAAACGTACACGGGAGTGGGAGAAATCGACAATAAACAACTAAATTAATGGGACCACAATGCAACTCAGACAAAACCCAAGCAATGGGACCTGGATTACACAACTGTAAAGTCAGATGATAGTATCTCTTCTCATTGGGGTTGACAATACAGTGCCTCCTCCCTTTTCTTACCCTTCCCCGAAAATTTGGAAAGGGAGCAACAGATTTCCCTGAAAAGCTGACAGCCATCAAAAACAATTGTAAATAATAATAATAGATACAGTGATATGCAAAGACACTCAAGAGACAACTTACTCTCAAAATAAGACTACAACTTGATGGAAGGCCCAGTATTAACACATCTGAAGAAAGCATATATCAGTCCCATGGGATGACTCAGTGTAGGAGGCACTGAAAGGAGAGACGGAGAGAAGGTGGGCCTGGCGGTGTCTTCCTCATTGTGGAACCCAAGCTCACAGCAGGCAGGGCAGTTTTGGAAGCAAGGCCTTCCCAGGTCTGTGACCCAGCCAGTAAGCTTCCCTCCCTCATCCAGCTGACACTGCTCCACACTCATAACTCAGCTCGTGATCAAGCGTGCTCTCATGTAAACTTGCCTTCAGAGAGAATGTTCTGATCAGAGAACAGTGTATCTGGTTCACAGGATTTTCTTTCTCACTGCAAAATAACTGGCTGGCGTTCCTGTTTTTATACATTAGTCCCATAGGCCTCAGAATAGTGTGTCCGTCTTCTAAACACCCATTCACTTCTGGTTATGCAAATCAGAATTTTGAACTTGCACAGCTGAGATGCAGACCTCAGGAAATGGTTACCCCTCCGAGACACAGTCATGGTGTGGGATTCTGTCAGGCGGCCAGCCTGTCTTCGCTGTTTGCCTTCCTTCAAGTGCAAAATGCAATGACTGGGAAAATTAAAGGTAATGCATGCTAAGTACTTATCAAACTTGGAACATAGTAGATGCTCTAAAACAGTGTTTTTCAACCTTTTTTGGGCAAAGGCACACTTGTTTCATGAAAAAAATCACGAGGCACACCACCATTAGAAAATGTTAAAAAATTTAACTCTGTGCCTATATTGACTATATATAAAGTAATTCTCTTGAATAGGAATCAAATAAACACAAAGAAAGTATTTTATAATTACTTTATTATGAAATATTAAGTAAACAAAATAGTGAACAATTATAAAATTCTTGTCTTGTCTGCACCTACGGCACACCAGGCAACATCTCGCGGCACACTAGTGTGCCGCGGAACAGCGGTTGAAAAACGCTGCTCTAAAAGACAGAAACTACACAGCACTATAAGGATTTAGCTCTCACCCCTTCTGGGCAGTGAACTTTGCTGTCAAGCATATCCCATCCATGTCTCTTCATCTCTAATCAACCTTAAGCATGGCAACTATCCTGAACGCTTTGATTAGAATCTTCCGCATCACAGACATTCAGAAGAGGCTTTGAGTTGCTGTGCTCTTCACACCATCTCCACAAAAAGCCGTGGTCTTGAAGGCAGGGCTTGGCATTCACACGGCCCAGTTTTGCTGTTGCTCATGTCATGGGCAGAGCAGATCATGGTACTGCTCCCGCCTCTAGCCTCCAGGCTGTCTCACACCAACTGTGACCCTCTCCCTCAGAGTTAACTGTGAAACCACAGAAGTAGCATCATGCTGTCCCTCTACTCACTCTAAAGGTTAATATATAACCAGTGTTGTCAACACGCCCACTGCAAAGCATTTACTGAATATGGCACTATAAGCACTGCGCTGATTGTACGTACACAAAGAACCAACCCCGATCCTTTGGTCTGGATCTAAGCTTAAGAAACATTTCATATTCAAAGGTTGAGTTGCTGATCTCAATTCATTTTAAATACAGTTTCCACATTTATAGTTTCTCAAGTCCTACAAGCCTTGCACTGCATAAACAATCGATTCACCTGTAATGTGCCTCTACTCTACCCTTAGGGAGGTAAACACTGAGGCAGCGTTTGATAGCCAGGGAATCATGGATGCTCAAGGCCAAGTGGAAAATAAAGGTTGCCTAGGTCAGCCCCTAAGAAATGCCTGAGCCCTAACCAGTTTGGCTCAGTGGATAAAGCATTGGCCTGCGGACTCAAGGGCCCCAGGTTCAATTCCGATCAAGGGCATATACCTTGGTTGTGGGCACATCCCCAGTAGGGAGTGTGCAGGAGGCAACTGATTGATGTTTCTCTCTCATCGATATTTCGAACTCTCTATCCCTCTCCCTCCCTCTCTGTAAAAAAAATAAAATAAAATCAATAAAACATATTAAAAAAGAGAAATGGCTGAACCTTCATCCTGTACATTTCTTCTAAGTAAACTGTCCACGTAATTGGGACTCAAGTCAAGGATAGTGAACTCACTTCTCTGCAAATACAAAGGCAAAGAATATTGCATTGAAAATGGGGAGGCTCGTGTACACTTGAAAGTAATATAATAATGTATGTCAATTATAATGAAAATATAAATTTTAAAAAAACGAGAGGTCAGGGCCCTGAAGTGTGATAATATAAAGAACTGACTCCTGTAGATCAAAACTCCTTTGGGTGGGTCCTCCTATGCCAATTCCACCTCACTTGGATTCAAGCCCTTCCCAGCCACAGCCCATTCAATAGTTCAGCAGCCTAAGAGCTCCATAGGCAACATGCTCTTTAGCACCTGGTCACAACTCATACCATCTCAGATGCTGCTTGCTCACTTACACCCTCACCTTCACTCAGGTTGTGTCTGGTGCCCAGGAAGAGTGTAGGCGGCACACAGTACCAGCCTCAGTCTTATTAGGCTTTCTAAATTGGTTGATGTCACTATCTGAGGTCTTCAGCTCCTGGTCTAGCACCTGTTCCTCCAAGTCCCTTGTTATTTCCTCACTGTTTGAATCTTTTCTCCTCTACTGACCTCCCTCAAACACAATTACCCCCATTGAAACTCTTGGTCCATGGTCAGTAAAGTCACTGGCATTCCTTTTTTTTTGAAATATATTTTTATGGACTCCAGAGAGGAAGGAAGAGGGAGAGAGAGAGAGAGCAGCATCAATGATAAGAAAGAATCATTGATTGGCTGCCTTCTGCACACCCTCCACCAGGGACCGAGCCTGCAACCCAGACATATGCCCTTGACTGGAATCAAACTCAGGACCCTACAGTCTGCAGGCCAATGCTCTATCCACTGAGCCAAACCGACAGGAACTTCACTGGATTTCTTACTCTTTTCACAAGACTGTCTCTCCACCTTCTAACTCCAAGCCCAGACCTGCCTCTTCCCTGAGAGCATTACTTCCATGTCGGACTTCTCAGATGGGTGGTGCTCATCTTCCCACATTCCAGCTGATGTAGATATAGAAGTAAGATCTTCTTTTGGTTCTTATATTTGGTCCTATTTTCTGACCAATAGTCTTACCATCTATTTAGACGGAAACCTGAAGACAGAGGGAGTCATAAGGCTATTTGGAAGAGAACACTGCAGGAAAAAAAAGTAATATGTGCAAAGGCCCTGTGGTAGGTGCTTCAAGAGTCCACCTGACATCCAGTTAACCCATTCCTTATTCCCTCTGCAGCTGTCCTCTATGTCCCCTACCACCTTCTTAGTCATACCCCTCACTCACAAATGGCTTCAGAACCTGTATCACAGTCCTTATCCCGCCTCTATCCATCCTGATCCATGCTGAACAAGTCCCATGTCAGTATAGAAGACCCTTCCAGACATGCTGTTCTAAGGTCCCTTACCACCTTGATCCTCGCCAGCAGGCACTTCAGTAATGCACCCTCTTTGCCATAGCTTTTCCCCATTAATTCCTAGTATTGCTCTTAAATCACAGATTTGTCTTGCCTTGATTTTGGTAACAGCTTTCTCACCCCTCTCTTTTTAACCCTGTTCTCCTCTTGTCTGTTCCACACATCACCTTCAGAGTGACCCCTAGCAAAGTGGCAGATCATGTCACTTATGGGCTCAAAACTCTCCGTGGCTTGCTACCTTAGTCAGAGTGAACTTCAGGAAAGTTATGATATTTACCACACCCAACTTGACCTGGCCTTGTCACCTACCTTTTTTGTTTTGTTTTAAAACAGAGGAAACATTTATTTATAATTTCAAAAGATTTGGGACTTTATCACTCTATCTTATAGGAAGAAGAGTTGAAGTAGAAAATAATAAGAAATGAAACATATTTCAAGTATAAGCGCACCCAAGGTCGTCAGTCACCCTGGTTACAGTAGGACTTTCTGGCCACATGGAGTTGTTGCCTTTACAAAGCAGAGGTTTTCTCTGGCTTCCAGATCAGCACGGCAGAAGGAAGCACCTAATCCTCCTGAGCTCATGGCCCCCCATTCTCCTCCTCCCAGGGAGGAGCAGTCTCCTGCCTCAGGGCCTTTGCATGTACCACTTTCTATCCCTGGAACATTCTTTCCTTTCATTCCTTTAGATTCCGTTTTAAATGTCACTTTATCAGAAAGGCTTCTCTGTAACTTCACAGCCCACACCACCCAACCCTGCCTGGCCGTATCACTCTCTATTGCCTAACTCTACTCTACTTTTCCTCAGAGCACTTTTCCACAGGACTAGGTGCTGTCCTGTTTACTGAGGTTTGTCTGCTTGTTAGCTTATATCCCCTCCTATTTAAAAGAATGTAAGTCCACTGAAGCCGGTTTGTCTCAGTGGATAGAGGGTCCGCCTGCGGACTGAAAGGTCCCAGGTTCGATTCCGGTCAAGGGCATGTACCTTGGTTGTGGGCACATCCCCAGTGGGGGGTGCGCAGGAGGCAGCTGATCGATGTCTCTCTCTCATCGATGTTTCTGACTCTCTGTCTCTCTCCCTTTATCTCTGTAAAAAATCAATAAAATATATTGTAAAAAAGTAAAAAAATAAAATAAAAGGATAGAAGTCCCACGAAGGCACACAGATGTTGCCTATTCTGTTCACCATTGTATCTCCAGCACCTAGAACAGTGCCTGGCTGCTACATGGCCTTATTAGGTGATCCTTGGATGAACAAATAAATAAACTCCAATATACCACCCTTACCTCATTCTCTTACTTTCACTAAAACTACCCTTAGACGTAATGGAGACTGTCAGATCCTTGACAGTTAAATGAAGCCACAACAATGATAACAATTTAAAATTAATGTGCTACTTGGTTTAGGGCCCAACCAAAGTATTTTTTCATGCATTATTTATTTTAACCTTTGTGGCTGATATTCTTATTATTGCCACTCTGAAGTTGGGGAGCTAATTTCTCAGTCCAGCCTAGACCATGAGAGATATCGCTCAGCAATTTTTTGCCAGCAGCTCCCCATCACCTGACCCTTGACCTTCAGTGGCCCCACTTTGAAAATACCCATAGTGGTGAATCAGTTTCACCGTTCACCTTCTCTGCCCCTACAATCTGGGTACTTATCGATAGCTCTGCCGGACTGAAGAGAAAAAGAAATAACCAAGTATCGGGCAGATTGATCCACAGAGTTATGATCTTTGTGACCCTTGGTTTCACATGTGAACTTGGCTACAGTACACAGTTATTCAACCAAGCACTAACCTGCGAAGGTATTTTTATAGATTGTAACAGCTGCAACCAGTTGACTTTAAGTAAAGGAGATGATTCTCAATGTTGTTGGGTCTCATCCAATCCGTAGAAAGACCTTAAAGGAGAAGAAATTCTCCCTCAAGACCGTGGCATCTGCTCCTGTCTGAGGGTTTCCATCCTGCATGCCTGCTCTGCAGATTTTAGAATGGCCAGCTTCACAATTACTTGAAATAAATCTCTCTATATGTATGCATGTATGAATATGCTAATACACTTATGTTTCTTATGCATATGTGTATACACACATCCTATCTTTCTAGAGAACCCTGATGGATAGAGTCTCAATCTAGTTGGGTTTCCAATATCTCTTCACAGTTCTCTTCCTTGATCCTGATCAACTACTCCTCTCATTCCTCAAAATCCTTCACCAGCTCTTTATACTCCCCACTCTGTCATACACCCTTATAGCAGGTGATTTTGTTTCCTATTTCACAAAGACATTTAAGGATACTATTGCTTTAATTATTAGTGATGCATGTTTATATGGCAAAGAACACTCTTTCAAATCCAACTTCATGCATATCAGCATCTCTCTGCTTGAAGCCACTATTGTCTTTTTCTCTCAACTCTGACCATAATTCACAGAAGGAACAGCTATGGGCACCACGTGACATTCCTTCTCTTACCACAGAAGATGCCCAATCCGATAGAACTAACATGGATGTCAGTTGTTCGGCTCAGTCCAGCATTATTCCTTCCTCTGGAAGAATCCTTTCTCCCTTTCCATTTGGATCTCTGAAGACTAAACTTGATAATTTAATCCCAGGGCCAGCCAATGATAAGGACTACATGCCCATGGGATTGGCATAGGATGTAAATCAGGCCAAACTGAGCTCTTCCCCAGTCAGGTTCATCATTGGTGGTTCAGGGGTAAGTCATTCCTCATGCATCACTTTAGGCTGTAAGACATATGACTTC
Source organism: Pipistrellus kuhlii (assembly GCF_014108245.1). Classification (NCBI taxonomy): domain Eukaryota; kingdom Metazoa; phylum Chordata; class Mammalia; order Chiroptera; family Vespertilionidae; genus Pipistrellus; species Pipistrellus kuhlii. The sequence goes on from NW_023425404.1 coordinate 13,805,007, forward strand.
GGATACACCAAGGCCCTACAGATCAGACAGCCAAAGTGAGAGGGAGAGAGAGTTCTGATGATATTACTTGAGTCTAAGGAATCTCTCACAGGAGCTTTATTTATCCCTGGATGTCCCACTTCAGTGAGCTAACACACTTACATTTCTTAATTGCACACCAAGGTCCTAACTACTACAGAAACAGATTTCCCAGAAATTGGGAACAAGGACCCTAAGAGACACTGTCAGTCAAGACAGAGAGAGAGCCAAGGCCAAAATCACTGTCATCTAAACAGACACCATAGAGTGACGCTGATGTGGGTGGGGGCACCAGCCTTCAGAGGCCAGCCCCAGCTGGCCAGCAGGGCCAGGCAGACACTAGGTCTCTAGGGGACACCAAGAACATGATTTTCCCCAACAGGGTCCAGATCTGTTCAATCAGGACAGCGTGGGAATAGGAAGCCATTGACTGGGGAGTGAGGAGGGTGTGTGTGCGAGGGTGTGGGGAGGTTAGAGAAGTATTTAAAAATCAGCACAAAGCATGAAAATATATGGTTGCTTTTAACTCAGAAGTTTAACTCCCAGATCATAACATTTTTAGAGGGGCTTGTTTTACAAGAGGTTACCATTGGGGGACATTGGGTTAAGTGTACAATGATATCTTTGTGTTATTTCCTACAAATGTACCTACAATGATTTCACATAAAGGGGAGATGCAAACTGAGCATTATAGAAGGGAAAAGGTAGGAAAACACCTTAAATTGCCACCCTAATGTAATGGTATCAAAAGACATCAAGTTATTATAGCTAGAATACTCAGTCTTTCTTGTCTTTTTTATTCTCCCTATCCCACCTCTTTGCTCTGTCCCTAATCCTGTACATTCTAAGGTGAGCGTCTCTCTGAATTCAGTCCTATCACAGCTATTGCCACAGTTCAAGCTCATCTCCTATCTATCAAATTGTTGCTGAATCTTCCCTGTTGATCTCCATACCTTTGACCTCACCTTGCTCTATTTCTGTTGAATACTAGGATTACCTTTTTCAAATACAAATCTTATCGTGACATTCCTCTGCTTAGAATCTCCAATGCCTCCTTACTATCAAAAGGATAAAGAAGCATTTATTCACATAGCAACCTACTTTCCTTTGTATTTCTATATTCATCCTTACAGTTCCTGGGAGGTATTATTTCTTCCTGGTTTCCCTGGGAAATCCTATTTATTGAGCAAGATTCAGTTCAAATATCCCTTCCACTATTCTGCTTTCTTACAAAATTAGATGCCCTCTCTAATCCCAGGACAGTTATATCTTTACAATTATTGGCACATGAATTGTTTTTTCTCTTCCCTAACTATGTACTTGGCACACAGTAGGTGCTTGCGAATAGTTTGTTGAATGGCTGGTGTTAAGAGGGGCTCAAAGGCTTAAGATCACTGTCACTCAAAATATAAGGGGTTTGCTGAGCACCTTAATCTGCTCTTTTCTTCATTCTAATGTTACATACTGAGATATTTTTCTAAATCTGGAAACATCAATATTATGATGAAAATTAAGTAATAAATAAGATTCATTTGTAATTTTTTTCTTTATGTCAATGTAGTTGATCACATGTGTTCTAATATTAAGGGACACACATCTTCATATTTGTAATCACTTTACAAACAGTACTGCAAGAACTAATTCCTTTGAAAGAAACGCTATATATCTAGTGGGGAGCAATAGTTGGAGGTGGTGTATGTATTTGGTTGGTCTGATTTACTGGGTGTCCTCTCTGGCAGGGCTTCCCAAAATTTACAGGGTGTAAGAATCACTGGGGGATCCTGCTGACATGCAGGTTCTGAGTCAGGGGGTGTGGGATGGGACTAGCTGTTCTCATCTGACAAGCTCTCAGGTGATGCTGACACCACTGGTCCATGGGCCACACTTTGAGTAATGAGGCTCCCGGGGGCTTACATGAAATAGTGGCAGCTCTGAGCCCCTACACATGATATGAGTGAACCCACAGCTAATAGGAAAGTGCCCCTTTTCTACCAGAGATCCACACATCCAGTTGTGAGTCGTGGTTTAGCTCCACAGAAGACAGAAGTTGTAGCCTTAGAGTGGTACACTTTGATATGACATCTAAATCCTAAAACTTGACCAGTTGATATAAGATGCTAAACATGAATATATCATTAAAATGCTCCTTTCTTTTAAAATGCTGCTTTTGCAGGCCATTTTATAACTTGCTGTAGCAGCTGCGAAATGCCTAATTAAAAATTAATTTGGTGGCATTTTCCATTTTTTTCCTTTGAAATTTCAGAGACTGAGGCTGATTACTTTCACAAAGGCGGGTGGGCATTGGTTATTGATTTGGAGTGTTGTTTATTTTTAGTTTTCCAGGCTAAAGTGAAAATTACATCTAAACACCCTTGACTCTGATGAATTTGATTTTAAGCAAGAAAATTGAACTCTGCAAAGCACTTGTTTCTTCAAAGACTTCAAGATTAATCATAACCGAAAGAATCCCAAGTGTTAATGGTTATAGGTACAGAAAGCAGTAGAAACTCTATGGAATGAGACTAATCATCCATTAATGGGTTAGCTAAATAAAGTATATACAGAATACCAGCTACCAATAAATATGATCAAATAAATATACTTATTGATATAGATGGATATTTAAGATCTATTAAATGAAGAAATCAGATTTGATTACACTAAGTATAATATGATCCTATGTTTAGAAAAAAGTATAGAATATATGCTAGCATAACACTCTATAGTACGAGTATTAGGTGTTTTGGGTAGTGGTGTTATAGGATATTTGATTTTTTCTTTTCTTCCAAGGTGAACAGTTTAAAACACCTCTAATTCATAATGGATTCAGACCTCCATGATCACAAAATCCAAATGCTAAACATCATCATTAGTTATTGCAGCAAAATATAAATACCAAGGCTAAGCCGGGCCAGGAGCTTAGTGTCATTAGTGGAGAGTCCTCAATGCATTAAAATGCCTGTAATTATGGTTCTCTCCAGGACCTAATGAGGAAATAGGGGGACATATGGCACTTGCTGCCCAGGATAAGTAAATCTCCTATTCTTGTGGGAAAACAAGTATTTTGGAGACAATTCTGCCAGGTTTGAAGGTCTGGGTCAAGGCCGTGCGGGATGCTGAACTCCTCAGATTTGCTGTCATCCATTTATTTCACACAAGCCATGCCCTTCTCCTCCTCCTTGTGGCTGTGTGAGAGGTGGAGGCCCCTGAGTTTGCAGAGTAGTCGATGGGTTATTAGGCTCAGAACAGATGTTGTTAATCTGGGCTCCATTGGTCAGATGAGGGAAGGTCTATCCATCACCATATTAATAAAATGTAAAACTTTAAACATTTTTGGACATGCATCTGTGAAAATCAGAGTCCATGTCTTTCATCAGATTCCAAAACTATAATGTACTCAGGAAAAAAAAACCCTCTGAGTTATTTATGCACAACTTTTCAAAAGTAGAAAAAATGTTCAACATATCCATGCTTCTTATTTGTATAATAAGAAACACAAAAATTATTTTATGCAGCAACTCAAATACACATAACTAAACAAGACCACACAGAGCAAGAAAATAAAAACCTCTAAGGACAAACAAAACAAACAAGCACTCTTTTATGACCTGTTACAAATTTGACCCCTTCCCCCATTCCCTTAGCTCATCTCAGGTGGTTAGGATAAGATCCCAATAATAAACACCAGTTGAAAGTTCCCCAATACTTTATTATAAAATGCATTGGTGTCTTTGCTGTATCTGATCTATCACTGCTCGAAGGCATAGTCTGTGGTGGCTCTCAAACCTGAGTGAGGCCAGGAATCATCTGGTAGAATCCTGGGCCCTGTCCCCAGAGTTCTGGAAAGGAGCCCAAAGGCTGACATTTTTTACAAGCTTCCCAAATGATTGTGACGCAAATGGTCTTTGCACTGAAACTGGACTAATGTAACCCTTCTTTCCATTGCAAGAGCCCTTTTTGGATGGGTTGAAGCAGTCACCACTCTCCTTCCTGACCCTGGAAGACCTGGCCTTCTAAATTGTCCTTTTCTCTTACGAGGCTGGGTAGTGTCACCCCATCTCAGCGGTTCCAAACTTCCCAGGTTTTTAAATGAGTCACACCCTCCCTGAACTACAACCAATGTGTGCTCTAAGCATAGACACCACTTAACTCATTAGAAATTGAACACAAGCATTTCTTCTTATAATTGAGAAGGACTATTGACTATATCTAATGAATAAACATGTTCATTCAATCTATTGCGGGTGACAACCAGGGGTGTGGTCAAGACCCAATCAATGACTCTGCTAATTGAACTTCACTGCTATGATCCCGTTTTTGGATTTAAATCACTGTAAGTCTCTCTTTAAGAGACTGTTACCTGCAGCACATATAACTAACCAGAAGGCTAGATTTTTATGCTGTTCTGTCACTGCCTTTCACAGTTACTCTGGGAAGGATCTCTCTCTCTCTCTCTCTCTCTCTCTCTCTCTCTCTCTCTCTCTCTCTCTCTCTCCTCTTTTTTTTTTTAAAGGATTGCTAGGCTGATCATTTGTTTTCCAAATTCACTGTGAAGACTAATGAGAAAATTTCACCAACAAATATGAACTCTTGAAGGAAAAGCCTTTAGAGAATTCTAAGGAGTTTTAATTAGCATGCAATTGAAACTCATTAATTTAGATTCTGCAAACACAAAATTTGTTATAATTTGTCCAAAAACCACAATAAAATTGGACTTGGTGCTATGAAGAAAGGCCTTTTTAGCTAAGTGAGATAAAGAAGCTGCTCAGAAATAGTTTAATCTTAATGAGTGCTCCGTTTTGGGGCTCACAAGCATGAAGGTCATTCAATAAAGGTGACTTATTCACAGGTGCACCCACGGTAAACAAAATTGGCACTTAGAATTTCACCTTTCCAACCCAGAACTCTCTTTATCCTATTGTTTATGATTTTTATCTATTAATCAGATATTTATCTCATTATACTCAACAAGTATTATTAGCCAGATACCTACATAGAGCCCAGACTTTTTGCTGGGGCACTTGGTAACATAAGGATTACAGAATCAATCTTTTCTTTCTTTCTTTTTTTTTCAGACTCACCCTAATCTCTGTAATTGGTATTATCCTGGCTATATCTGTCAGCTGGTCAACATGATTCCAACTTAGAGTGGTGAAGGGTCTGGAATCATGTTGACACTATGATGCTATAAGCTGGTCTCTCCTACCCTACACTGTGTCTTGGGTTCTCTTGGAGATGAGGCAAATGTTACGCTGAAATATTTCATAAAGAAAATAGAACACTCATGGCATCTATGAAAGTGTAAAGGGTTAAAATACAATAGATGCTAAAATGTGCAGCAAACAGAGATTCCCAGGGTTGAGTCAGCCAAATGCCAGGATGGCTTACAAGGTACCACTTACCTGGAAAGTTCCCTGGACCAGGATCTGGGCCTCAGCCTCCCCGACTCAAGACATTGTTTATCAGACAAACCAGATCGATGTCGTAGAGATGGGAATGGAGGACTCACATTAGCTAAGCTCAGAGATGCTGATTCATGAATTTGTGAATGAAATGTGTTAACTAAACTGGCGGTCAGACCACAAGGCTCACATTAGCACTGTCTATCGCTCTGCTATGAATTACATAGGAATAAAAAATCTAAACAGGTGATTGCTCAGTGGTCACGAAAGCAGAATCAGAGTAATCAGTAATGGATGCTAATGGCACCTCCACAAGAGGCATGGAGTGGACATGTCACCTGCCTAGTTCACATCCAAACCTCCCTTTCTTATTCCTGTCAGCACATCTCCCCCATGGAGGGGTACACAAGTAGGCTTGATGAGATTGGCCTCAGCCAATTACCACACAGCATTTCTCTTGCTAAAGTAACTGGTACAAGATTGGTATGAGATCTAAATTGGTCCAATCAGCGATGTGAAGGAATTTTATTTCTTAAGTGGAAAATAGATTCTTTCCATCTACCACATTACCCGTTCATGACTGTGCTTGGTTGAATGTAAGAGTAAATTCAACTAAACAATAGATTTTATATACAATAGATTAAATAGATTCTATTTCTACTTGTCTCCCCCGCCCCCCATTAAGTGATAAGAAAAGTAGTAGGTGATGGTTATAATCTGTTCAGGGGCTTAAAAAAATCAAATCTAAAGGCCACTTCTCCTGGCCTTTGTCTTGTGAGCACAAGATGACTTTTATAGTTCCAGAAGTTACGGCCGTGTCCAGGTAGATAGTAAGAAGGAGAAGGTATAAGAAAGAAGAGAAACACTTTGGAAAGCAAAATGTTTGAGGAAACAATCAGCAGACTGACACTTGTGTTTCACTGGCTATGTCACATAGATTGCTACCCTGGATGCTAGGAAGTTTGGAAAATATATTTAGCTGAGTCATAGAAAAAAAGATTTGTTAAAAAAAAAAAAAAAAAAAAAAAAAGGTGTGTAGCCGAAACCAGTTTGGCTCAGTGGTAGAGTGTCAGTCTGCAGACTGAAAGGTCCCAGGTTCGATTCCAGTCAGGGGCATGTACGTTGGTTGCGGGCACATCCCCGGTAGGGGGTGTGCAGGAGGCAGCTGGTCAATGTTTCTCTCACATCGACGTTTCTAGCTCTCTATCTCTCTCCCTTTCTCTCTGTAAAAATCAATAATATATATATATTTTTTAAAAAGTGTGTAATGAGTAACATTATGCATTGAAAAATTATGCTATTTTTTTGTCATGCAAAAATTATAATAGTAGTAACAGTAGTACCAATATAAGAAATATGTTGCATATTTATAATAAAAGCATATATGCTAATGAATAATAATAAAAGCATAATATGCTAATTAGATTGGACGTTCTTCTGGACATCCTTCCAGACAAAGCCGCAGCGGGCGGGGGCTACAGTAGAGGTGGCAGAGGCCCCCAGCTGCGGCGATGGTGGGTGGGGTTGGGGCCAAGGACCTTGCACGAATTCATGCATCAGACCTCTAGTATAATTATAAAGTCATACCTTGGGATATACTGGAAACTGACTTCAGATAAATGAGGGAGCAGGCAGTGAGGAATTAGCATCCCTTGAGGAGCTAGGCAATGTCTTTCTAGGGGCTTTAGGTATGAGTGAGCTCTGAGTCATCTGCATCCTCCCAAATGTCTCCATTTCAATTTTTAGAGTCCCCCCCTTTTTTTTAAATTCTCACCCGAGGATATTTTTTCCATTGATTTTCAGAGAGAGTGGAAAGGAGAGGGAGAGGGGAGAAAGAGAGGGGTGGGGAAGACAGAGAAACATCAATGTGAGAGAGACACACAGATTGGTTACGTCCTGCACTTGCCTCAACTAAGGCTGAGGACTGAACCTGCAACCCAAGTATGTGCTCTCGACCTGAATTGAACCCACAACCCTGCGTGCACAGGCCTATGCTCTAACCATTGAGAAACAAAGGCCAGGGGCTAGAGTCCTAAGCTCTTTCTTTCAATGTCCTAAACTTTCACTTAAGGAACCTAGCAATTCTGTGAATTAATTTCATATTGTAATTTGATAAGCTATAGGATCAGAGCCTATGTTTGATGCTTAGCTTCATTGACTATGTGGCTAGAAAGGATGATATTCTGTTAGGCCAGTCAGAGAAATTCCCCTATTTTCTGAGCATATATTATGGCACAAATTCAAAACCTTGAGCCTGTTTATTTTATTTTTAAGCTCTCTAGCATGATGATATACAGCCACTGCAACCACATTAAAAAAAAATTATATGGAAGCAGCCACTTGAGCCCACCAAAGCCTTGCCTTCAGTAACCACACTTCAATTCACCACAGCCAATGTTTAAGAAAATGTGTCACTCCCCATGCCTTCAGACCCAACTAGCTCACATAACTAATCTCAGGTTCCCACTTCCTTGACAGTCTGTTATGTGCAAACATTTCCAGCACCAATTACTATTCTCAGTAGCAAAAATGGATTCTACTTTAACCAGGGGAAGTAGAAAAAGAGCAAGAAAGGATATTAGGTAGCTCGCAGAATGTCTGGGAAGGCCCAGGAACAGTGGCTGCAGCAGATGCAGGAACAATCCTGATGGGAAAAAACACTCCACCACATCAGAGACAGACACTGACATTATGAGGTGACAGCAGTGCTGCTTGGCTCAAGATCCTGAAAACTCTGCCACCACCACCACCACCACCACAGAAAACAAGCATCTCCATGCAGACATAGGTCCACCCCTGTGCACCAGCGAGGAAGAATGTAGCCCTCATGGCTGTTGATGAGCATTTATGAACATGAGGAAAGCCAACTGTAGGTTAAAGCTGATATGGAAGATTGAGCACAAATAGAAACTGGATCTTTGAAATATCAATGAACTGCTTGATCAAGGCAACTTGGAAACCCATTCTACCTTGCACTTTCCAGCTAGGTGAGTGAATGAATCTGCTACTAGTTATGCCATTTGAATTTGGCTACCTAATTTTGCAACATGGGGTCCTAATTGCTTTAAGAGATACACCTACCATACAGGCATATGAGTGAGTCGCCTTTTTCCTTGCACAAAGCTTGAATGAGTGCTACCAACTTGTGGCTTATTTCTATGTCCTATTCCATGGGCTGGTTGTTCTCAAAGTTGATTAGCAACAGAACAAGTGGAAAATGTTCATTTGGAAACAAGTAGACAAACATAGACCTCCCCCAAACTAACACTATATATAAAAAGAAAATTTTAAATAGATTCAAGATTCAAATGCAAATTATATCATAAAAGTATTTAAACAAAAATTTGAAGTCTATGCAATCTTGGAGATATAACAAAATAGGAGAACTTAGATCACCAAAGGGAGACATATGTGAGGAGTGAAAAATATGTACTTGATTTTTAAAAATATAGCATATTTGCAACAGTATGGGTGGACCTGGAGAGTATTATGCTAAGCAAAATAAGCCAGTCAGAGAAAGATAAGTATCATATGATATCACTCATATATATAGAATCTAATAAACAAAATAAACTGGTAAACAAAATAGATCCAGAGACATAGAAACACGGAACAGATTGACAAATTTCAGAGGAAAGGTGGAAGTGGGTAGTGGGTGGAGAGTGATTAACAGGGGAATTTATAAGCATATATGCATAGCCATGGACACAGACAATAGACTGATGAAGGCCTGGGAGGGGCTGGTGCAGGGTGGAGGGGATCAATGAGAAAATAGAAGGCAAACAAACAAAAAGGACATCTGCAATACTTTCAGCAATAAAGATAAATTTTTAAAAAAGATATTAACTCAGGAAAAAAAAATACAGCAAAGATACTCAAACCAAAAACAAGACAAGAAATAGAATGGGAAAATATAGGGTGTCCTAAAAATGTATACACATACTTTGAATAATTATAAAGGCAGTGCTTATTAAAATACATTTCATTATCAAAATTGAGCCATTGGCTGTTAAAATGTGTATACATTTTTTGGGACACCCTGTAGTTGCATAACATATATACATAACTGAATATCCTAATATACAGTTTCTACAAGTTGATGAGAAAAAATAAGTCACTTAGTAGGAAAAAGGGCAAAGTTTATAAACAGATAAATGGTCAAAGTCTGTACTCATCTGTACACTACAAGAAAATATGCTCAACCTCACTAGTAGTAACAAGGAAATAGCTTTTACAAACTTTCACAAGTGTTTTAAAGATGACCACAATGGGGGGAAAAATGACAAGAGTAAAGATGAAGGATAATGAGCAAGACAAACATTGCTGGTAAGAATATAGCCAATCCTTGTTATTTGTTGATTCCATATTTACAAATTTGCCTACTTTGACCCAGAAATATCATTTCTGCAAATCTATGCACTCAAATAGAAGCATTCTTTGCAATGCCAACAAAATAAAACTTACAACAACAATAGTATGAACTACCTGAATGTTCATTGAGGGGGGAAAAATTTGAAGTCTATGCAATCTTGGAGATATAACAAAATAGGAGAACTTAGATCACCAAAGGGAGACATACAAAAATTTGAAGTCTATGCAATCTTGGAGATATAACAAAATAGGAGAACTTAGATCATATATATATATATATATATATATATATATATATATATATATATATAAAAGTCCAGTGACCGAATGGCGAATAACCAGAACAAACAGTCAGCCAGTCGCTATGATGCACACCGACCACCAGGGAACAGATGCTAAATGCAAAAGCTGCCCTTCCCCCTTTCCCCTTGGTGGTCAGTGCACTTCCATGAGCAGCACTCCCACAGCAGGCCAATCCTTGCAGGTCATGCCCCCCACCGGTGCACAAATCTGTGCACTGGGCCTCTAGTATCTTAATATATCCACACTCATACCATGGAAAAGTACACAATTTATAAGAATTTATAAAGTTACACACACACATTTCTTTAAAGTTTTTTTTTCAACTTTTTGTCATTGTTCTTGTTAGCTATTGGCCAGTATTTAGTCTTAGATGGAGTTTACTATCTATTTTCAGTTGCATTTCCAAGTAACCTGACACATATATGTGTGTGTATGTGTGTTTGTGTGTGTGTGTGTGTGTGTGTGCGCGCACGCGCACGTGTATGTGGGTATACATGTTTTGTTTTGTTTTTTTAAGCCTGGAGGGTTTTCTATTATGAGTTGAAAAAATTTAATTTAAAAATATTGTGTGTAATATAACCCAGCTTATGAAAAATAAATAACAGAAGCAAAAAAAGAAAAGAAAACCTTTTAATAACTGTATATATGTTTGTATGTGGAGAATGAGGTAGAAGGATGCTTGCCAGGCTACTAATATTACTATCTCGGGGTAGAAAACTGAGGCATAAGGTAGGATCTCCTTTTCATCATACTTGCACTCTTATTTATAATGCACACATATTTTCAGTTTTTAAAAAATTAAAGAGGGATATAAAGAAGAAAATTCAGTTGAATGTAAATAAACAAAATGCAGATTCTTTGCCTGCAGCCCCTATGTTTCAGTGTTTGTGCAATGCCAGCCCAATCTGCACTTTCAGACACCTCTGAAGATTCCCAGGCTAGTGGTCTTCTCACCGAGAAACCCAGCTCTGAGCTGACATCACCCTTCTGTCTACACAGTCTTCCTGTAAGAATGCAGCTAATGAGGTTGTTATAGCTAAGTGCAACCATCACCCAGCTCTACTTCTATGAAATTGTTCCCACATCACCTTGATTGGCATTTTGGGTGTTCTCAAACTCTCTCACCCCGCACTGATAGAAAATCTGTTGCGTTCCCACCACAGATGGCTAATGGCACCCATTGGGTGTGGGTTTCACTCATTTAACCCTCAGGGGACATCTTGATTTTCCTTAGCACAAGCTGTTAGGGATAAGGGTTTGCTGTCAGCCCCATGAACTAAGACTTTATCCTTTTCCTTCTGAGGCCTTATTAGCAGAAGCCATCACTACCAAATGAGACCACATCCCCAGTGCGCCTGTTTTTCCATTGCTGAAGCACGGGCTTGGTTACCTTTCCCACAAAAATCAAAGTTTGGTTTTTCTTTTCTACTTTTAGAAAATGTTTCTTTCCTCCCAAAACAAATATGTTACCAGTCTATTTAATTCTAAAAAATATTGTGACCTTGTTGTCCAAAGTAAAAAAGTATATGTCTGATGAGAAGCATAGAAAGAGGAAAACAAAGAGAGAAAAAAGCAAGATAGGTAGAGGGAGAGATAATTAGATGGGAAGTGTGAACTCTAGGGTTGTTTTTAAACAGTGTGTTTTATTTTCTGGCCAAGTAAAAGATTCCCAGTATATCTGCCTCAAAGGAATTCAGTGCATCTCAAAATGATGTGAAATCCCAGAAATAAGTTGCTCATAGTTAGTGCCAGGCCAGCTAATATCCCACCCAGGAGCCACTTCACCATTCACAGCTACCTCATTGGCACAATTCCATGACTTACAAACTAAGGAGAAAGCCAGGTCATATTCAATATACTCAGTATTAACTAATAAAACAGAGAGAGCAGTATCAAATAAAAACAAATTCAGAACCAGATAAGGAAAGATTTTATTTTAAAAAGACTTTTTCAAAATGGGAGGGATATTAGTACAGTAGGTCAGTGGTTGGCAAACTGCGGCTCGCGAGCCACATGCGGCTTTTTGGCCTCTTGAGTGTGGCTCTTCCACAAAATACATGTGCAGGCACACACGTACAGCGCGATTGAAACTTAGCGGCCCATGTGCAGAAGTCGGTTTTCGGCTCTCAGGAGAAATTTCAATCGTTGTACTGTTGATATTTGGCTCTGTTGACTAATGAATTTGCCAACCACTGCACTAGGCAGAGTTCTCTGACCATAAGATCTGTAAGCATCTCAAAGAGGGCATATCTTTTAGCGGAGGGAATAAACATGGCTAGGAGGAGCCGGGGAGGGGGGAGTGTGTGGCATGACCAGAGAGTTGAGCAGGAAAGGTTTCCCCTGCAGCCAGCAGAGCCTCAGGAAGGGCCGTTGAGGATGGATTGTTCTGGATTCTAATGTTTGTTTAACCTCAGGGGTAAGGGAAGCTTGTAGATATACTCAAAGTTTGGTCAAGCCAAAGTTGTGGGCATTTCATCCAGATTGGACACATTCCTCTAATCATTTATGAGACAAGGAATGGGATTTTGGAAGGCCTATGTCCGACCTTGTCATAAGTAAACAAAGGGGTCATCCATGAGTTTTATGTAAGTCATATGGGGGAGGTGACTGGAGTAAAACACTGGACAATATGTTTTCCATTGATTCTAAAGAGAAAGAGGGAGGAAGGAAGGGAGGGAGGGAGAAAGAGGAGAGAAACATTGATCAGAGGAACTTCAATTGGTTGCCTCAGGCACGTGTCCTATGCCCAGACTGGGGATCATCCTTCCTGTGAGAATACAACCTGCTATAATATGTGTCCTAAGAATCGAACCCATAACCTTCCAGTGTAACCCTTCAGCACATGTGAAGATCCTCTAACTATTTAGCAACATTGGCCCGGGAGAGAGATTTTTTAATTGTTACTTTTGGGCAGAAGCACAGGGTGTGGGTGAAATTCAACACTGTGTGTAGTTAAGAAAAATTTCCATTTGAACCCCAAATTGCTGATATTTAAGAATAAGCACTCATCTACCTAGAACTGTTTGTTACCTGAACTTTAGGCCATGCAGCTGCCAATAAACTATGGTTTTGATAGTAATCTAAAAGTCTGCCCTTACACACTCTGTCTCTCAAGATGCCGTTAATGAGAATTTGAGGGCCATGCAAATGTCTCTGGGAAGAAGGGCTTGCCTCCCCATTAGATAGTGCTGTTACTGGGAGCGCTTCATGGGACCCTCTGGCCTGCTTGGCTGGAGCACATAGCAGAGTGCAACCCAGATGGGAAAAAGGGGTTTGCGACCTAACCTTGGTACATTGTGGCTTCAGGGCCTCTCTGGACCCATTTCAGAAGCTTCCAGAGTAACATCAGAGGCACTCATAGAAAGTCTTGAGCAGCCATCCTGCCCATTTCATAGCTTCCAACGGGGAATATGTAGGAATAGTATTAAGCATTGGAGGATCAGCCCACCCAGTATGGCTCAGGGATTGAGCATCAACCTATGAACCAGGAGGTCATGGTTTGATTCCCAGTCAGAGCACATACCCTGGCTGTGGGCTCGATCCCCAGTAGGGGGTGTGCAGGAGGCAGCCGATCCATGATTCTCTCTCATCACTGATGTTTCTCTCTCCCTCTCCCTTCCCCTCTGAAATCAATAAAAGATAAAAAATAAAAAAAAAGAAAGAATTGGAGGAGCAGCAAAAAGATGCTGGTAAGACTCTACCCTCCTTCCCCTCCCAAGAAGAAACCTAGACAACCACAGGCCTAATAAATAAGCCCCCTCGGATTAACACAAGAAGCTATAAAATAACCCAGGTCTCCTCTCCACCCATTCCCACTTTACTCCTTTACTTAGGTAATAAAATACAATTAGGTTACAAACCTGATTGGTGGGGCTTTCAAAGGGGACACGTGGTCCAGTGGCTGTGTGTAGTCCTGACTTGGGATGTTCTGGCCCACTCAGAAAGTGTTGTCAGTGAGTCAAGAAGATGCTCCTGTCCCTTGCTTGATGTTCAGGAAATCAACTGACACCCGTCAGAATTTGGTTACCCCACCATCAGGGAAGTTGAATTCTTTTATTCTTGCATGAGCTATTTTGTGGGTTTGTGTCCAGTAAAAGGACTAGAGCATTACTCCTATAGGACATGTACTCATCTGAGGTTTTTCTTGTCTCTTCCAAAATTAAGAACAGTGACAAACACATATGGGAAAACAAACATTGATTAAGTATAAAGGAGAGAGATGTCATTATTAATTTATGTTCCACTGGAGGATTTCCAAATGTAACATGCCTGCCAATTAAAAAAGAATCTCAACCATATCCAGCTGCCCACAGCATCTATTTCCAGCTCCCACTGACAAGAGACAGGACCTTGATGGCCCGATATAAATCACAACACAATCTGTCTCCAGGTTCTTCATTAACCTCTTTTTTGATGAAACTGTTGGCGGTCAACACAATCAATCAACAAGGTCAGTTTGACGGAAGTGAGTCTTTGAACAGGTGGAATTAACAACCCTATATAATAAAGAGCTAATATGATAATAAGATCAAACAGCAAAGCAACTGTCCGGATGACCTTTGGATGAAGCTGGGGCTGGGAGGGCAGAGCCCCTTGCATGAATTTCGTGCATTGGGCCTCTAGTATAAATATAAGACTAGACAGCTATTCATGGATATTGAACATAATTAGCATTGCTATGTCCCCAATGCATTACCCTGTGATTCATGCCTTAGAAGTCTTGGTGGTGAGCCCTCAAAATGGACACAATAATCAGTTTCTATGATTTTTGCATACCATTATACAAATACCTGAATGATTAATGACTGCATTTATTTGGTCAATATACTTCTACAGATTGCTTTATGAAGAGTAATTACACAAGAGAGAGCTAGGCTGTACTACAGTCTTCATTCTTATGCTCTGAAAAACAAACCTAAAAAAAAATAAATTGCCTAAATATAGAGGACAAGCATTGTAACTTAGGTGATCTTACCGCTTCATGCTCTGTGAGCAAGAAAGGGAGACAAGCACAAGAGAAGTGGAGTTACAGCTGTTCAGTGTTTCTCTCCTGGGCACCTGTCCCTATGCTGAATGTTACCAAGTAAAGGACAATGAACTGGCAGCCTAGACAATGAACTTCAAATTGGCCTGTACACAGACAACTACAAAATTTCCCCATCCAAGTAAGAGGCTGGATACAAACACATCACTTTCTATCATCTTAAGAGGATTGTGAATAGAAATGATTTACAATGAAAATGGCATCTTTTAATGAAATCACTCTTTAAAAAAACAATTTCTAAAGCCTAGCAGGTTGGACTGAAAAGGCTCAAATAATTGTTTCCCTCTAAAAAAGAGAACTTGTGTACTTTTTATCTGCCTTTCATTTTTCTTATTAGGTGCTTAAAGATAGCTCATATTTTGTTCTTATTTCACGCAGAGATAAAATCACTCACCTGTCATAGGAAAGCAGGAAAAGAGAAAGCTCAATTAAGGCTTCTTGATTAAATGACAATAAAATGTTCTATACATTATTTAGCTCCTAACAGGCATTCAATAATGTTAATTCCTTCTCTTTCTATCCTTTTATGTGTTTCTAATAGAATCACAGAATTTCAGGCAGGATAGGCCTATATCATTGAACAATGTATGTTAACCACTCAAGGTAGCCTCTGGGGCATCTAATGTACTCACACTGTGTTGGGAGCTGGAGATACAAAGGTGAATATGACCCAGGCCTTTTCCTCGCAGAGCTTAAGATCTAAAGAGGAGGAGAGGCCAGGAGACAGTGTTACACTAAGACAGGACATTGGTCAGACAGGGGATACCTGCCTTGGAATTCTGGGTAACCTTGGAACCCAGACTCAAGCGGCTTAATTTTGGCTCAATGATTGAGGAGTTGAAGGTCAGGTATGGTTTCACAAAAGCTTCCCCGCAGTGTCACCAAGATATTCATTATTTGTCTCTCTTTGCTCTGCTTGCTTTTTGTTGGCTCTCTGCTCAGAGAGGTACCTACCTGAAATCTCTTGGTTGTATCAGCAAAAAGCATGGCACACATTATGCCTACATCTAAAGAAAAAGAGTTTATCTTTTAAAAAGTAAAGATTGCATAGTGACTCTCATTGGCTTAAATTGGCTCTGCTGAGCCAAATACACAGTTTAGAAGTGGGCGATTAGCTGATCACTCCTGGAGCTAACCAGGAATCTACCTCTCTAGCAGAAGGCAGGACCAATCTCAACCAAACCAGATGGACTAGGTGAGAGTGGTGATTCCAATAAGAGAAACTGTAGCCACAAACACACAGAGCACTGACCCCCATCCCAGGCCCTTCTAAACCACTGAGATGTTTTCAATCACTTTCTCCAGCTAACAAGCTTAGGTGGTAGATGCTATTATTATTGCACTAGAGGCCCGATGCACAAAATTCATGCAAGAGTAGGCCTTCCTTCCCCCAGACGCCAGCACCAACTTCCCTCTGGCACCCGGAACAGAGGCTGACTTCCCTCCAGCCCCAGCTTTGTCCAGAAAAAACGTCTGGTCTAATTAGCATATTATCCTTTTATTATTATAGATTACTAGATGATGAACTTGGAGCATAGGTTGCTTAATAACCAGGTTCCAAGTCTCCACACAATATGAACTAGTGTAGCAGGAAAAAGGAGAGTGCCTGTGAATGCCGTAAACACAGGACACAGTGAGAATCTGAGGCAGAAATGGAGAAATGGAGTTGAAATCTGGAGGAGGAGTGAGAGTAAGCTAGGGAAAGGGCAGGTTGACAGGAGTTGGAGGTAAATGTGTTAATAAAAAACGTGCTGGAGGATATGCATGAACCAGGAAATGAAGAAACTTGCAATCCATATGAGGAAGGTAGAATGCTATTATGAGGACAAAGGGCAGCCATGGAAGATTTTATTCAAGACACTGACAGATCGTAAGGGAACATATGGATGGACAAGACTTAATGCAATGAACCAGGTAACAGGTTCTTGAATTAAAAGTTTACTTTGCCTCATTTATAATTCCTAGTTTCCAGCAATCTCATGTACCTACAAACTGTAAGATTATGACCATGAGACATATTATAATTCAATATATATTGGCACATAAGTGTGTTTATTATGTATGTAATGCTTTAGGAAATAATTGCATTTATCATACATTTTAAACACATATTACAAATAATACATGTATATTAAAAGGTATGGATTATGTTAGTAGAAGGATTAAAGGTTCTTTTTCTTCTTTGCTTGAAAATAAACATACTTCTAGTATAATAAGTTCAAAAGGTAATTTTTAAATTGTTGCATGGAAGTTATAAAAGCAATGTTAATTGTAAACAATTCAAACAATATGCAAGTATATACAGTAAAGTGGGATGCAACCCTCTCATCCCTATGAAAATTCTATTCCTTTCCCGAGAGGAAGAATAACCACTGTTAACAGTTTGATGTGTATCCTTCCAAACAAATCTGGGTGTACATATAATGTTATACACACATATGTAAATATGATGTATCAGATATATGATTTCATGTCATGCCCAGGTAACAAAATACTATGTCCATCTTGCCATATGTAGGCATATAAATTCACTTCATTATTTTAACACTGCTGCACAGTATTCCAAAATAGAGGCACATTATAATTGATTTTCATGGTCTATTATTGCTGAACATTTGCATTTTTTCTAATTTTTTCTTATTGCAAGAAGTATTGCAATAAAACTCCTTATATATAAACCCTTTTATATGTGTGCAAAAATGATTTAAAATCAATTTTTAAAATAATTTCTGGGCCAAAGGGTACACACATACATTTTAAATGCTGAAAGAAATAGCCAAAATGACTCCTAAGAGACAAATCCCATTTATATTCCCAGCAGCAAACAGTTTATGACTGTCTCATCATACTCTCATTAAACCTAGAGATTACCAACTTAATTTTGGTCAGTGGGAAAACAAATAGCAATTTATTCCACAGAACACATTTTGGAAAACAATGTTCAGTAATTATTTTTGGTTTTGAGTATTAGTACACTATTGTTATTTCAAAAGCTTCAATAGTCTTCCCAAAATACTTGCCACTGAAAACCTTTGTACAGAATATTAAATCACTTCTTTGATTTAAATGGACATTCCTTTGAATTAATTTTCAGCTGATCAGTTATGGATCTAAATTGGTGGTCTTCTATAAGGTGAAAGAGGCTGGAATGTATGGTGATCCCAGAATACACCTGGAAGCTGGTGCTTGGAATGAAACCCTGATCTGTTTTGGAATGATCTCTGAGAGGGACATGAACAGAAATATATATTGTCATTTTGGAAAGTTTTTTTGTTTTGTTTTTTTTTAAGCTTTAAAAGCAGCCTGCTTACTCATTGCATAATCACATGCAGGGAGCTTCAGAGGAACTGTTTCTTATTCACTGCACAGGACAGCTCACAGGAAAGGGAAGAGATACGTTACAGAGATGTTTGGGAATTTGCATGAAGAAAGAGAGGGAACCATAATGAAAACGGCGATAGCTTCTTGGTGGTATTGTAAATTTGAGTAGTAGCTGAGGGAGAGGGTGGGCCAGTTCCCAGACATGGTACAATGAGAACATCAGCTAAGCTTTGTCCAGGGCAGGCTGCTTCTTTAGAGGAAGCTGCCCTTTGCATAAATATTACACTATAAATACTTATGACCCATATTCTAGATCTCCATAGTTCTGCCTCTGTTTTGCCTTCTCTCTACTCATGCTGTCAGGGGTCTATTGAACCATCATGGAAAATCCAAGAGGCTAGTCAGGAAGACATAATCTGGAGTCCAAGGTGATTGAACTTTCTGGCTCAAGGTCATGAATTTAATCTCATGTGGATGAACAGAAAGTTTGGTGTTGTTCCCCTTGAATATGAGCATAGTTCTATGAGGTAGATACCATCCTTTTCTTAAAGGATGACACTGAGGCTCAGAGGTTAAGAAATCTTTCCAAGGTCACATACTTCTATGGAGTCAAGGATGCTCCCACAGATGCCCACCCTCCTGGTAGTCTCACCCTGAATCCCCTTCCAGGAGTGTGGGCTGGACTTAGTGACTCACTTCCAAGGAATAGAATACAAGGGATGGTCACTTCTGAGAATAGGTTTTAAAAGACACTGTCGCTTTGACTTTCTATTTGGGGAGATTATAAAATTATGGAAATAGATAGTGTGGGTGGATACCCAAAACACTGTGTAAGCACTGAGTGCCACTGAACTGTACACTAAAAAATAGATAAAAGAGCAAATTTTATATATATATATATATTTTACAGCAAAAATTTCAACAACAACAACAACAAAGCAAACAGAAACACTACAGCTTCCATTCTGGGGCTCTCGAAGATGCCTCTCTCTGCGGAGAGCCAGCTCTCGTGCTGTGAGTTGCCCTTTGGAAAGGCCCAGGTGGCAAGGAACTGCTGTCTCTCGCCAAAAGCCATCAAGGATCTGAGGCCTGTCAACCGCCACAGGAGGAGGGCTGACAATGGGTCCTCCCTAGCCAAGCCTTAAAATGAAAGTCGCCTTGGGAACGGACCTGGGTCAGAGGTACCCAGTGAGGCCATGCCCGGAGTGCTTACTCTCAGCAACACTGAGATAATACTCTAAGCTGCTAAATGTAGGGTAATATGTTGTGCAGCAATAGACAACTAACCACTATTAACTGGAAAAGCTGTGATTTAGACCCGATTTTGGCTATCTCCGGAGTCTGAGGTCTCAACTCGGTCAATATTTATTCACTCAAATATGTATTTGTGCCTATGTGCCTGGTATACACCAGACTAGAGACAATAGAGGGAGTGATGTCTACTTTTTCTAACCAGGATCCATTCTACATAATGACTTCGTATCATGGGACCGATTTGCCATTTAAGCAGAAATGGGCAATTGCAGCCCTACATACTTCCATCCACTACCTTTGTTAGCACAGGACTGCTCCTCCCTGCCCCCTCCCTCCTTTTTTTTCCCAGGAGTCTGCAACTCCACTCCCTGGGGAGAAATGGCTTTTCCAGACAGCATGGAAGCTGGAGGCAATGCACTGCAGGGGCACCTGGCTGGGGTCCTGCTTTCTCTCCCTGGAGAGGAAGAGGCCTTGCTGATTGAGTTCAGCTACGGAAACAGGAAAGCCAATGGCTTTAAAATGTTCTGTGACACACAGGGCATAGATTGGTTGTGTAAGTTCTTCCCAAAGTCTCTGAAAAAAAAGGTGTGTGTGTGTGTGTGTGTGTGTGTGTGTGTGTGTGTGTAATGGGTAAGAAATGAGCTTCTTGGTGATAAAGAGAAGCCTCCTTGCTGGGTGGGCTCCATATGCAGACCTACTGGAGAGTCTAGAGGGCAAGGGAAATGTTCCTAAAATGCACTATTGGTACTCATTCCTAAAATGCACTATTTAGATACCTCTCTTCCAAAGAAAGAGGTTTTGTAGCTCAGCTAACAAATTTGCCTCTTCCTTCAATGGTGCAGTGGGGAACAGAGGAGCTAAGATATGGCAAGAAAGTTGTAATTCCTGGGCTCTTTCCTTCTCACCTCTGCACCAGTGGTTTGGGTATTATTACTGTGCTGTTGGTGACAGGCTTGCTTCCTCAGTAGTCCCTAATTTGTATAAATATACACACTTCAAAACAAGATAGACTTGCAGTGCATGCCTGCTAAACATTTCTCAGCTAACTAACCTTGTTAATAGTTACAATGGAAGAAGTCAATATTTGCTTTTAATTTAAAACTGAATCTTGCCTAGATTTTAAACCAATGTTAAAAAATGTACCAGTTCTTACATCATTGATCTGCCAGAGGTGCCCACTGGGGCCAATCTAATCCATAGAGGTGAAGGGTGAGCAATGCCAGCCTGGTCAGTAATGGCCCACGTTGGTAATAAAACTCTAGTGTTCTTTTGGCTGCTCCCAAAAACAATTTATTTCCTTCCTTCCTTTCTCCCTTCAGCAAAGTACACTCAACAGTAAACATATTCTTGTAGGAATCATCCCTTAGTCATACCATATCCCCTAGTCCTTTGACCACCTCCCTTGGCATCTCTAAGTATGGAGTCATCTCTAGTCAAGTGTCCCAAACAGCATCCAAATCTTCTGCTTTTTAATGTTAGTCTTAAATAAGTCAACCATAGTGAGAAAAAGAAAAATGTTTTTAAAGTCTTATATCCCCTTGAAGATTTAGGGCTATTGAGATGATGAAGGCATAGGCCCTAATCTTCACTGGATTAGAATCCTGAACCATACAGGGGCATTTGCTCCATCTCCAGGGAAATCCCTGTCCCCAGCCTCCCTCCTTGAACTTCTACCTTCCTGACCTCCCTAAGCACCTCTAAGTTGGTCAAATCTTCTTTTTAAAAAAATATATTTCTATTAATTTCAGAGAGAAAGAGAGAGAGAGATGAAAACAGCAATGATAAGAGAGAATCATTGGTTGTCTGCCTCCTGCATGCCCCCTACTTCGGATTGAGCCACAATGCAGGCATGTGCCCTGACTGGGAATTGAACCATGACCTCCTGGTTCATGGGTCAACACTCAACCACTGAGCAATGCTGACTGGGCTCACCCTTTAAGTGGTCAAATCTTTAAGAGAGGCCAAAGCTTCTTATTTCACCATAGAGATGAAAAGCTTCAAGTGCAATGACTTTGGCAGGAGATGTAGAAGTGAACAAACTATATGCATTTAAATGGAGATAAAAGTGTGGTATCAGAGCCTTTATTGATGTGGCTGAGGCAAAAAAGAGTCAAAGGGCACCGCCTCCCAAGGACGGTGAGAACAGGGCATGGGGAAGGCAGAGACTCGGAAAGGAGGGCTGGGAGCTGGAAACAAGCATCTGATTCACAGCTCAGCCTCAGGCCAGCTCCATCAGGTAGGTGTCAGTGATTAAAGTGGAGTCTCACCAGCCTCCAATTTCCTAACTATTTTAAGAAAGCAGCAATCAATGTTGAGAAAAGGCTAGATTCTCTCTCATTAGAAAAATCAAAGAATCTTACACAAAGCAACAGCCATTTAGAATTTCCTAATTATAAAAAAAAAGAACCAATTAATTAAATCACTTTAGAGAATCAAATAACTGAAATGTGCATCAGTTGAAAGTACGGGTTCAGAAATGACTGTTTTTAGAAGGCACATACTGGGGGCCTGAGATGGTGAAGACTTTAGGCTTTGAGGACCACTATGGCTCTCTGACAGCCACAGGCAACCTGTAAACAAATGGGTGTGGCTAAGCCTCCATAAAACGTTATAAAAAGTTTGCAGGCCAGAGCTGCATAATTTGCAGACCTGTAGCTTACACCATGTTAAACAGAAGATACACCGTTTCACCTCTCCGACCTTGTACTTCATAACATTTTACGAAGGATCAGGTTCTAGAGTTAGTAAAACAATAGTCAGAATTACCTCTCAGAAAAAAATCCAAAACACTAATTCAAAAAGACATATGCACCCCTATGTTCACTGCAGCTTTACTTACAATAGCCAAGATATGATACAATAGCCAACCTGAGTGTCTAACTACAACAATTGGATAAAGAAGATGTGGTACATATATACTATGAAATATTACTTGGCTATAAAAAAGAATGAAATCTAATCATTTATGACAACATGGATGGACCTAGAAGGCTTTATGCCAAGTGAAATAAGTCAGACAGAGAAAGACAGATGCTATATGATTTCACTTGTATGTGGAAGCTAAAAACCAAATAAACAAACAAACATAACGGAGACAATTCATAGATGAAGAGAACAAACTGATCATTACCAGATAGGAGGGTTTTTTGTGGGGGCTTGGTGAAAAGGTAAAGGCATTAAGAAGTACAAGTTGGCAATTACAAAATAGCCACAGATATGTAAAGTACAGCATAGGAAACATAGTCAATAATATTTTAAGAGCTATGCATGGTGCCAGGTGGGCACTAGACTTCTTGGGGTAATCAGTGCCTAAGTTATATAAATGTCTAATCACTATGCTGTATACCTGAAACTAATATAATACTGAATGTCAATTATCATTGAAGAATTAAAACAATTTAAACAAAGAAACTGTCTCAAGAGGTGGGAGTGATCAAGTCCATTAAGAGAGAGAGAGATAGAGATAGAGATAGAGAGAGAGAGAGAGAGAGACAGAGAGAGAGAGAGAATTACCTCTTAGAATTGCCTGTGGGAATAGCCACCTGTTGAAGGAAGAACATATGTCTCCCACACCAAGTTCTTTCTAGTAAGAAATTCACTCTGACAACCAAAGAACCCGTGCCCCTGGAATTCTCTCTCCTGCCAATAGCTTCTCATAGCTTAAGTGAAAATGTGGAAGGGAGTCAGTATATACAACCATCTTGAATAATGCATAGACTACTTTCAAAGAGAAAATCCCCTGGACCTTCAGCATTGTTGTAGATTACTTTATTGCAAGGCTGCTTAACTATGCATAAAACTAACAAAGTCCATGCAAAGTGCTTCTGCTTATAGCTCTTTTACAATTGTGAAACCAAAATACATGTAAAAAGTAAATACAAAACTAGCAAGAGTCAACTCATTCAAACAATACAGTAGACCAGTAGTTGGCAAACTCATTAATCAACAGAGCCAAATATCAACAGTACAACGATTAAAATTTCTTTTGAGAGCCAAATTTTTTAAACTTAAACTTCTTCTAATGCCACTTCTTCAAAATAGACTCTCCCAGGCCATGGTATTTTGTGGAAGAGCCACACTCAAGGGGCCAAAAAGCCACAGTTTGCCCACCACTGCAATAGATGCTGCTGCTCTGCTATGATTAAATCTGTTTGCAGTGTAAACATGTCCCAGCCACAGCTCCAGACTATGGTAAAACATCATCATGTCACCACAGGGCCCTATTAGTGCACACACATCATTTACAAATCAATTCTTCTTCTTTCTGCCCCCCACTGGCCAGGACAGTGTCATGCCACTCAGAGAAACAAACAAAATCCCTGCAATTCAGCAGAGATGATTAGAATAGGTACATATTGGCTGTTTTCAAATGGAATGCAAACTCCCCCCACACACACACCCATACCTCTTCAGAATGTACCTCCTTATGCTTCTGCAATGGCTTCTGTCCTCCAAACCTCTCTAGGATTTATTATTTTCACCATCCAAGTGACACTGGCATTAACTTTATTCTTTCCTCCACCTTGACCATTGGCTCCCTCTGACCAGAGATCCAGGCAGGAGGACTCTCCTCTGGAAGCCCACGTTCTAGCCAGAGTTACAAATGCACAGCGAGAAAGCCACTGATCTTCTCTTAGCCTCAGTTTCCCCATCTGCAAATTCGGGGGTTGAACTCCAAGGCCCCTTCCTTTTCTTACAGTCTCTGTTGCTATGAGCTAAGAGAGAGGGAGAGGAACCAAAGTGTGTAGTGTTCTTATTCAGTTGAACACAGAGACCATTAAAATCCGTTACTCATAGGAGGAGCCTCCGAATACACACTCAGTTGAAGAGAAACATCAGCGTAAGAGAATATTACAACTAAAGCAGACCCTAGTAGACCCAATTAGTCTACTGTCCTTATTTTGTAAATTAATTTATTTGAATGCCAGCTTTGGCTGGGCTTATACAAGATGTTAGAAGTACATTAGCAAATACTAGAAAGTATGTGCTCTTATGAAGCCTAGATTACAGCGAGAGCGGCTAAGTCAGCAAACAAATCTAATAACAAAAATATATATACAACAAGTCCTCACTTGAAGTCAATAAGTCCTGTGACTTTAAGCAAATGATATATAATAAAATCAATTTTAGCATAGGCTAATTGATATAAACAAAAGTTAAGTTCCTACTGAATCTCATCGTTATAACGAAATAATATTGAATAAAACAATGTTATTCAAGGACCTTCTGTATGTATGTATGTATGTATGTATGTATGTGTGTGTGTGTGTGCATGTTTGTGTGCACACCACACTAACCTTACTAATAAAAGTCTAGGTGGTCCTCATACCATCACGCATGATGCCCTTATGCCATCACAAGATTGCTGCACGCACAGCAGAGGAGGGGTTCCCTCGGCCCCACACTTAATTTTAATTTAAAAAATACTATTAAAGTCTTTCTCCAGCGCAGATGCTGCCCTTTGTACTCTTAGTTTCCACAGTTCTGCTGAGCCCTTTCTTCTTGCATTTGCAACGTGTTTTGGTTGTTTGTCTAGGGAAGAATGGGGAACCTTGGAGATGCAAGACTCCCACCAAGACAGATACTTCAATGAAGTCTCAGACAGACACTGATACAGGTATTTGAACAAAATATAAGATAATATTTGCCATATAGAGGGCTAGAAAGGGGGATTCTAAACATTCCTTCCACTTAAACCCTTTCTTGAGCTCTCATATGGCTCCAACAGGAGGTCAGAATGTACTCCATGAATTAGAGTGACTTGGAGAATTTAGATTTCAAAAGTATTGACCAAATTCAGGCTGGAGTTTCTCTCCAACACTTACTGTTAAGCTGCTACCTCGGCCTGGGGAAACTTTCATTTCATGTTAGCAAGGCACATCTTAGAGGACAGAAGCCCAAGGTGGGAGAGGCAGAACCCATGTCATGGTTCCAAAACAGAAAATCAAACTTTGATGTGCCCTTGACACATGAATGGAAATCAAAGCCCAAGTATTTGAAGAGGAACATTGCTATGGCATTTTTTCAAAAACATCATGGCACACATTTCCCCCCTTTCTGCTTTTTCTCCGGAAGATCACTTGCATAGCTATGGGAAGAGAAAACCCAGTGTCAAGGATACCCCCTCAGGGTTTCTGGGAGGAGCAGAGGGGACGTCATATAATGGCAGAGGCTCCAGGTTCCCCTTCCTTCAATGCACCCCAGCAACTCTGGGGGTGGCTCAGCTTCTCTACTCCCACCCCACAGTTGGCAGGCAATAGCATTAATCAGCCACTGCCTAATTACCAGCTGACTAATTAGTGAGGAGGGGAGCTCCTAGGCCCCTGCTGTGTCTTAATAATTAATCCATAAACTAGTTAATCTGTCAGCCCCTTCCCTTGATCTCTCAGCAAAAGTCCACAGTGGGTTCTGTCCCTCCACCTTCCCCCTACCGCCCTAGTTACACACAAGACAAACCCAAGAGTTGTCATTAGTATTTCCACTCTCAACATCCCCATCCCAGCCATCACTTATCAAATGTTCAAGGTCTCTCCTGTCTGTCCTCCCTTTTGTTTTCTCACTATTTCTCCTCTGGTCACACTGCCCCTTCCACCTCATGTCTCTACTACCAAAAGACTCTTCCTTCTAGGTCTCCCAGCATATCACCTCTCAGCCGCCAACCCCAACCTCACTTTTGCTCCCCTAAATATCCATGTGAAACAGTTACATAGAGTATGCCACTCTCCTGCTTAAAAATCTAACCTAAGTCCTCACTGATTGTGAAATTAAGAACACAACCTTGTGTGCGGCATTCAGAGTCTCCCAGGATCTGTACCTGCTGCACTGCCTTAGAGAATAAGCATTTATTCTTTAAAAAATATATATATTTTAAATTGATTTTTAGAGAGGGAAGAGGGGAGGGAGAGAGAGAAACTGTAGTGATGGAAACATAGATCAGCGGCCTTCTGTATGCCCCCTACTGGGGATTGAGCCCACAACCCAGGCATATGCCTTGACCTGGAATCTAACCAGCAACCTATTGTCTCTAACAGAACAATGCCCAACCAAGTCACACAGGCCAGACAAGCATTTACTCTTACGTTAGCCACATCAAATGGGCCAACACAAAAGGCTTAGTGCTGGTGCACTGTCTGCACATGTGTCAAACACAAGGCCCGCGGGCCAAATCCGTCCCGCCAGGCCTTGCAATGTGGCCCGCACCGCGCTGTCATCACTGCACTCCGCTGTGTTTCCATCACAATGACAGTTTATGACTGTTCAGTAAACCATTCGGCCCGCGATTTAGGCTGGATTTTAGATTTTGGCCCCTTCTCTGATTGAGTTCGACACCCCTAGATGGGGAAAGGGTGTGGACTTGTGTTAGAGGGATTGTTACTAATGGAGTATTTCCAAGACCTGCCCTTTTACCACATCAGTTCAGGCATAAGTGCAAAGAGCAGCCAAGGACTTCCACTGTGGCCACATGGAATCTGAGACCAATTGTTGGGTCCTTACCCTAATGAATACTTCAGTCTGTGCTTGATTCTACGAAGGTCTATCAAGTAAATAAGACTAACATGAGACAGTATCTCATATTCTAGCCAATTTAACTTGAAGGCAATAAGAGCCAGTTCCAGTTAAGGCCCCAAGGTGCAGAGGGTAAAGTAAACCTGAGAGAATGAACGAGAGAAAGAGAATGATATTCTATCATGAGATGCCTTTTATTACCAGGTATTTATTTATCTTATTGCCTTTTATTCACTGTGGCACTTACACCAACACAGCCTCTAAGTACAAAGACGGGCAAATTGTAGGTTTTAAAGAAGCAACAGGAAAAGGAGGTCTAGATATTGCTAAGAAAAGGTTCCTAATCTCTTCGTCTTTTTGCTGGAAAGTGAAAGGGGAATCTCTTCCAGTAACCTTCTCCTGATAGAGCCAGGCTGGTGGGGGTAGAAAGACAACAAAGCTCAGAGTCATACAAACCAGGAGGAATTCTTGCTATGCGGCCAGTTCAGTTAGCCTCTCTGAGATGCATTGTCCTCATCTGTACAGCGATGGCCTCCTTTTTCTTCTTACCTCACACCTTCCTCTGAAGGATTTGTTTGAGACAGCTATAAACAGAGATTATGACACAACCTAATTAATCTACCGGCCAGAGCCACTGTGAAGATGTGAAAGAACTCCACAAAGGGTGAAGGAGGTGGTGCTGCTACACCCACAACCAGGAAAATGACCATGTAAAGTCTCCAGATCCAGACTAGACTTGGGGCGGTGAGAGCACAATAGAGCAAAAACAGATATTGCATTATCAAGTTGTACACCTGAAATTTATAGAATGTCATTTACCAATGTCACTCCGATAATTCTAATAAGAATTTTAAAAATATAGTCTCCAGATCCAATATCATGAGGTTGCACTGGAAACACATTAGATAAACACCCATTAATCATGGGTAATTGAGCCACTGTGCTATGATGAGGGTTATAAACAAACTCAGTCCTGCTCTGATGGAACTTACAATCAACTGGAAGAGTTAGAACAGTGGTTCTCAACCTTTCTAATGTCGCGACTCTTTAATACAGTTCCTCATGTTGTGGTGATCCCCAACCATAAATTATTTTCGTTGCTACTTCATAACTGTAATTTTGCTACTGTTATGAATCGTAATGTAAATAAATATCTGTGTTTTCCGATAGCCTTAGACTCTACAGCAGCGGTTCTCAACCTGTGGGTTGAGGAACTATATTAAAGGGTCGCAGCATTTAGAAAGGTTGAGAACCACTGAGTTAGAGCTTAATAAACAAAATGACCCAATCCAATGCCCATCTACTTGCCAAATGCTCTCAAGGAAGGGTACTCACTTCTCTGAGGACTTAGAGGAGGAGCTTGACCTTGAGAAGGGATGATTAAGTGAGCCCAGGGAGGCATCAGAAAGAGAATAACCAGCAAGGGCTGGGGAGGAAGGAGTACTGTGGATTTCAGAAAGGAAAGTGGCCACAGAAGTCATGGGAATGGAGTCTGCCACAGGAGGAGGACAGACACAATGAGGTGTATGGTGGGTGGCATCTCAGAAACACAAATTGTGAGTCAAGAAAGACTCCTTGACAAATACAGATGTGAACCATAGTCTGCCTACTATATCTTAAGAAAATAGTGCATTAAACATTTTTTAAATTGACTACTGACTTTTTGACACTTATTTACATTTTGTACTCTAGCCTCAGCCCTGCTAATCTTAGCGCTCTTGGGGAGCAAAGAAGGGTTTCAAGCAAAAGAGTCACATGATTAGTTCCTGCCCCTTCCTCCTTTAAAACATACTGTGAAATTCACTTGGAATAATACTGACGGAGGCAAACCTATTATTACCTGATACCT
This sequence comes from Pipistrellus kuhlii, assembly GCF_014108245.1. Taxonomy (NCBI): domain Eukaryota; kingdom Metazoa; phylum Chordata; class Mammalia; order Chiroptera; family Vespertilionidae; genus Pipistrellus; species Pipistrellus kuhlii. The sequence goes on from NW_023425404.1 coordinate 13,834,075, forward strand.
AGTAGTGGTTTGGAAAGTTCACTCTATGGGACAACCTATATTTTTTATTTCAAGGTTTTGCAGAGATTTCAAAAGGACTAAGGTAAAGACTGAACAGCTAGAAAAGAGGCACAGTTGGACATTTCTGCACGTGGACATTGTACCCCACAGTTTGATGGGATCACATCAACAATAATAAATTACATCTCTCATATTCTCAGACCCCACGCCATATCCCCTAAATGCTCCTCCACTTAATTCTAGAACTCTCTGGGCGCTTCCCACACATGTGCACAACACACACCTCATCCAGGAGCCCCACCCAGTGCCCAGGCTCTGGCCCAGTAGAGCCCTTGAGGAATCAGGGTCTGGGGCGCACCCTGGGGACTTTGCCTGGCCCTAGACGTGTCAGAAGGGCTGACCAACTGCTGCAGAGCAGTTACTTGAGGGTTCCTCCCTCTGCCCCAGGCCCTGTGATGCCTGGAGCAGAAACTATCCTACTATGTGCCAAGCTCCAAGTTCTGAGATGTTGTTTCTCTCTTTCCTCACTTGACTCATAGAACAAAACATGCTTGAGAGCCACTTTGAATAGTGAAATCCCCAACAAAAAAAGCACAAAAATGCAAAAAAAATAAACAAAACAAAACAAAACTGTGGCACCAAATAGAAAAGAGGACACTTATTCACAGCATGAGAACTGCAACAAGCACTTAGAGGGTCTTGCTCTGCTTCCCTGGGAACATGCTCACTGAGCACAGAGGGACTCAACTGCTTCACCAAAGGAGGCACCACGAGGACTGATGTTGGGGCTACATGTAAATTTCAGTGAGCAGTGAGCCTACAAATATGAAACCTGCGAATAAGGAGGATCAAGTGTACAAGGGCGGGCAAAAATAGGTTTACAGTTGTTCATATGGAAAATAATACAATAATTAATAAATAATAATACAAGGATAAAAACTGGTATGTGTATTCACATCGGTAAACATGCTTTTGCCTCACCCTGTCTTATTATTTTTTCCATTTTACAGATGAGGAATTTCTAAAGAAAGGAAAAGGAAATAGGAAAGAAGGGAGGGGAGGAGGAGAGAAGAGAGAAGAAAGACTTAGGTAATTGCATTGTCATTTAAGACTTTTTTTTTTCCTCTGAGGGAACAGAAGTGAGTGTTTAAAATAAGGAAGTCCTCCATAATGTTGAATTTATCTTTGACTAAAATTTTAGGCCTGTTCTTTGCTGCCCTGCCCACTGCTAAGGCAGCAAAAAGCTGCTAATCTCTGTGTATGTGCAGGCACCCAAGTCCACTGCCAACTGTGAAGAAGTTTAATCGAAGGAGCCCAGTCACATTTTTTCTGGCATAACTAATAACCACCAGTACTAACAGACCCCTCCACGCCCCCGTGTGCCCTGGCTTTTTAGAGTGACAGGGTCAGCACAGCACACTGTAGTCACATGACAGAGGCATCTCCGGAAAATGTCATGTTCCTATAATTATGCACAGCAGTGTGATTTCCCAGCATACTCAGGAACTACTCAGCAGGACTCTGCAAGACAGTGCTCATTTACTGAGGATCAATATCCTTTAAAAAAAAAATATATATATATATATATATATATATATATATATATATATATATATATATTTTTTTTTTTTTTTTTAATTTATTTCAGAGAGGAAGGGAGAGAGAGAAACACCAATGATGAGAGAATCATTGATTGGCTGCCTCCTGCATGCCCCCTATTGAGGATCAAGCTGCATGTGCCCTTGACCAGAATCAAACCTGGGACCCTTAAGTCCGCAGGCCGATCAGTGCTCTATCCACTGAGCCAAACTGGCTGGATGAGGATTAAAATTCCTTCTTTTTTTTTTTTTTTTTTTTTTTAAATATATTTTATTGATTTTTTACAGAGAGGAAGGGAGAGAGACAGAGAGCTAGAAACGTCGATGAGAGAGAAACATCGACCAGTTGCCTCTTGCACTCCCCCTACCGGGGATGTGCCCGCAACCAATGTACATGCTCTTGACCAGAATCGAACCTGGGACCTTTCAGTCCGCAGACCGACGTTCGACCGCTGAGCCAAACCGGTTTCAGCGGATTAAAATTCTTAATGTCAATTGCATATTTTTTTTTAAAAAAATCAATACATATATTTGAATAAACTAGGACATTTGCTTAGGCAGAAAAACCATAAACTGATAACAATGACTTTACATTTTCCAAACTCTCAGAGCTTCTGAGGGCTTTCCTGTTCATTTTCTCCTTCCCGAGGCCTTTGTTGTGGTTACAAAGCAGAGATACCAGGAGCCATTTTTTTTTTTTTTTTTTTTGACATTTTCCATTCAGGGCAAAACTGGCCCTTCCACCTGAACGTGTATGATCATTACATCAGCCTTTCCTCGACTGAGCACAGGCCTCTCAAGGGCTCAAACAGAGCTCAGTTGCCCCAGAGACAGACATTCTTCCCATGTACTTCTGCAATTCTGATCCCACAACCGCTTCCACCGACTCACTGAAGCTGGGACACATGTATTCAGCATCTATTTAAATAGCACTCATTGCCATAGTAGCTAGGCACGTGGACAAGTCTGCTATTTTTACAAGAAAATAGAAAAATAATGTAGATGAAAAAATAAAAGTTGGAGCTAAGGCTGGTCAGCCATCATCTTCCTTGGCAAGCAGAGTGGGAGGGTTAGAGTCAGGTCAAACTGTCCCCAATAAAAGGCGTCAGTCATCTGGAATGTTTTTGTTATCCCAGACAGAAAGAAGTCACCTCAGCACACCCCCAGTTGGCCAATTAGAGTCAAGTCCTTGTGAAGTAAGAAATAAAAGGGTAGATGTTGAGCAGAAAACCTCTCTCCTCCCAAAGGAGGCAGACCCAAATTCCTGAGCAGATTAACACATCAAAGCCACTTACAGAAATCTACCTCCTTCAACCAAGGACAATGTGTAGGCTCACATGAGGGTGGTGACTTACGAGGCAGTTGTTATGCAAACTCTGGCTGTATTTCATCTGTACTGATGCCCAGCAAAATACACTTAGAAAGAACACAGGGCAAGAGAGCAGGCAGATTTTGTCTGCATTGAGAAGGATTCTCGGTCTCTGATTCAGAGAAAAATGGGATCAGGTAGGGATGTCTGCTTTGATGTGTGACAGAGGAAGGGCAGAAGCCTTGACCAGCATTTCCAGTCCAGGCTTTGGAGTCAAAAGCACTGGATTCAAATCACCGACACCCTTACCAACTGCCTAAAGGCCAATCCCCTCTTAGAAACCCTTTCTTTCATTTCAATAAAAGAGAAAATAACTATACTCAGAAAGACTGTTTGGAGCATCAACAACATGATGCTTGGAAAGTGATCGACATCTCAGAAAATTGTGTACAAATGCTCATCTTTATTACTTATAATTACTGAAATTGCTTTCATGTGGAACATTTATATCTGTCTCACAGTCCACTCCAACTAATTCACACTCTAGATGTTAAACACGTCCTGTTGGTGTTAAACACATGAATAGGATGCTCAAACATCCTACTATTCATTTGTAGTATTGCCATTGATAGTATTAAATATTGATTTAGTGATTGAAATAAATGTGTTATCGAGAGGTCCTGGATATAATCATTAGTGTTATCCAGAGTTTTCTATGAGGGTATTTTAATACGCTTAGACATGCCAAAATGAAGCATGTCATTAACAGAAACACTCAATAGGAATATACATATAAATATGTTTAAGGCAATTTTACATTATTTGTAAAAATTGTCAATTGAAAAATGACAATAGCCAACACAACAATAGTTGTCCAACATGAGTGAATCAAAATTATACCTATTTTTTTAGTCAGATTGGCAAACATAATTTTTGGTGTGCTGCAGAATGTTAGTAATTAGTTTATGGGTGCCATGAGATGAAAAAAAAAATGTTGAAAATTGCTGCCATAAATGGTTAGGTTTTTGTATATTGATCACTGAGAATATTTATTCAGAGCTGACCCAACACACAAATATATCTTCCAAATGCCTACCATGCCCCTTGGTCCCCAGGGCCCACACAGTCACATAGAGGCAGCTCAGATTCATAGAAAGGGGAAAAAATCCCTCATCTAATTGAAGATGTGAGCAGACTTGTTTTGATATTTCTTCCTTTTTTCCCTTTGCTTTTAAACTTCTCTGCAATCTCTTTCTCCATTTGCTGCACACCCCCCTCCTTGCTTCCAGGTTTAGTGTATTATTGATGTACTTTAACTACATCGTCCCCTGCTCCCATCTCAGTGTAAATTGACATACTGTACTATTTATGTTCCAAATCGGGATTGTATGTCCTGCCTTGAGGTTCAAGATTCATAATTGTTCTTAGTGAATGACTGATATAAAACCACCAAGAACCAGACAGATATAAAAGTGTATCTGTAACTATGTATTATTAAGATTATTTATAGACCTACACTACAAGTAAGAGGCCAGACCTAGAGTCCATTAATCACACATATTATACGAGAGGCTACACTTGGTCTTGGATCCACATAAAGGAGAGATGTATGTTGTGAATGTAAAAAATAGAAGAGAGCTTTGCAGAGACGATTAGGCCACGGTGAACATGACAATGCAATTACCTAAGCCAGGCTTTCTCCATCCCCGCAGAAATGGAGAACTGCCACTGAATACTTTATATCTTGTAGTACTTAGCTTGACCTTATTTTAAGGTGACATAAAGTAAGTCTACCCTGGCAGATCAAATAGAAGAGAATATCTGAACCTGTAATTAAAAGCATTGTGAAGGCCAGGAAGAATGTATTTCCAAAATCACAGCCACAAAAGCATTAACCTTTGACCTACAGGGCTGCCATCAAATCTAATGGAGAACTTACCATAATACAAATATAATTGAAACCCTAGCGGGTGGCTCAGTTGGTTGGAGCATCATTCCATACTCCAAAAATGGTTGTGTGTTTAATTCAGGGCACATACCTAGGCTGATGGTTTGACCTCTAGTCTGGGCAGATTTAGGAGGCAACTGATAAATGTTTCTCTCTCCCTCTCTCTAAAATAACCAATAAAAAGCATATCCTTGGGTGAGGATTAAAAACATAATGTGTTTGAAGAAAGTACTAGCTCAAGGTGGGACACAGGAAGTGGATGAGACTGCATTTTTCTATCGTGCAACCTGAACAAGAGGCAGAATGGGGGAAAATCATCAACGACAACACTAGGTGATTTACTAAAGTGCTTCAAAACACATGTTGTCAAGTTCTGCTAAACCTTGCTCATTCCAACCTTTATCCTAAACAGGCTCTGGCAGATTTCCCCAGGATGGATTTTCCCTCTTAGACATGAGAATATGGCCGCAGACCTTATCCACAGTGTGTATGCTTCCTCGATTTATTTTTCACTTCTTTGAGAACTTCATCCATATTTTCATTTGCTCCCATCTGCACCAAGTTTCCACTCAGCTTTCAGTGTGGATAGATGTTCCTGCCGACAGTTTCCCAGAAGACCCCACCCACCGTCTCTTTCTCAGTGAATTAAAAAGCACAGTGGGGCTGGACCACACTCCAGAACCAATCTAGCATTTTAAAGTTCGTTTTTCTTTTTTCTTTTAATGTAATGGAAAAACAAGCTATACATTCTCTGAAGAAAAACACATTCAGGAAAAAAACCTCAAACCTGATATCGTTAAGGACAGCATACTTTTCATTCTCAATTGTTTGGAAAAGCTGAACTGAACCATCATGCAAAATGAGGAGCAGGAAGCAACAACTCTCAGTAATTTTCCTTTCTTTATTTGTGGTAAAATGCTCTGCATAATCTGCGAGTACACACACATTTATTACTGACAATCACTATATTTGTATAATAAAGACAAATTGCTGGGGACTCAGATGAATGGTAATGTGAGCTATTACCATTAGGCTTGTATTAGGCACACAGAGGGCACTCAAATGCCAATGGTTAGAAAATAAAGAACCTTGCCTGGCTGGTGTGGCTCAGAACCAGCAGGTCACCATTCAATTCCAGGTCAGGGCATAATCAATGAAAAAATATTTTTATAAAGAATCTCATATTGTTGGTAGAACTATCAGAGAAACAGCTTGCTTGTATTCTAGGTTAGTGAGAACCTGATTATTTTACAGACAACACTCCTCTTCCAAATTTGGTGGAAAGGTCTTCACTCCATACAGTGCAGGTCGGGATACAGTACGCTGTGCTGAAGGAATCAGCTTAGTCCTGCTAAGCCATGTTCTATGGCATATGTAGGCTTCCCCAATCAGACACCTGGAGGCTCAGATCCCAGCAGTGTCAATTCAGCTTTTCATCCTTCAAAGGCAGACACATTTAAGTAAAAAGTGATTTGCTCTCTTGCAGAGCTGTGAATGATGGCAAAAATGAGTGTCCTGTGAGCACCTTCTGGCCAGAAAGGCTCTGGCTTTGAACAGCATCTGCACAGCGATTACAAGCATCTAGATCAAAACATCAGGTAACAGAGCTTTAGTTGGCCCAGTGGTGCAATAGCCATCCAGCAAAACAAATTATTTCATCTGCTACTCACCTAGTCATGAAGGTCACGGATGGAAATTCCTGTTTCCCACAATGAATTAACCAGAAAGATCCAATAATGGCTTTCTAAGATGTGAGTTATTATTAAAGAGGGACAAATAAAACAGAGCTAGTTAATCAGAGTGTCATTGTAGAGACACTGAAGGGATGCATTACAATGTCATGCTTCAATCCTCTGGTCAGACTTTCCAAAATTAAGAGAGAATCCGAATACAGGGGTAAGGAATTATGCTATCTTGCTATCTTGGCTAGTCAAAGTACATATAATAAGTTTTCATTTTTAAAATTGGTGATGAACCTAAGTATGCCTTGGGATAATAGTATTGGGGGCATTTTTTTGGGGGGGGGGGTAGGGCATTTCTGAGATGGAATCTCCCTTAATAACCAACTGAGTCCATAATGACTTGAGACAGACTTTTTAAAAAGAGAAGAAAGGCTATGTATGATAAAGGCTAAGATCAAAGTTGCCACCATTTGTCTTTTATAGTGTCATAAATGAATCCACTCAACAACTGCAGATGTTGTATTAAATTAAGCACACATTGCTTGAGCATCTTTTATATTCAGTCCCATCAGCAGCTGCTATTTGGAAGATGCCTTTGTCTAGTCCAACTCATGATTTCTGGTTGCGAAGGTTTCGTCTATTGGGGGACACGTGTTACGTAAGCACTATAGCCAACCGGGCAGCTCAGATGAAAGCAGAGATGGAATGCACTGAAGTTTAGCTGCTCACCTCAGTTCTTGGCAGTTTTAATGGGGAAGAAATGAACTTGGCTTATGATTCTCTTGCCAGTGAAAGCCCAACTTCCGTCTTAACCTCCCACTCATTTCTCACTGCTGATTCTGAAAATCCAAATCATTACCAGTAGAGATGATCTGTGAGAGCACCAGCACAGAGAGCACCTGACCCATCAGAACGAATCCATTTAAACTGTATTCTGACAGGGATGCTGGATTGGTTTCAACCCTCACATCGCAGTGGTTCGTGGATGTTACTGTGTATTCAAATTGTCTGGTGAGCTCATTACAACACCAGTTGCTGCCCCCCTCCAATGTGTGATTCCTAGGTGATGGCCTCCTACTGACTCAGGGAGCAAGCTTTGAGAATCAGAGTTTTACTAAACGATTCCATTCACAAATAACCTAAAAGTAGAGCCTCTTCAAATGGAGTTAACAACACAGTGGGGAGGAGGACAGCTAGGTCATACAAAATTGGTGCTGGCAGGAGTCAGTACAAAGATTTGGCTGGATATGCCCTGCTTCCTTTGTGACTAGAGGTGTACTATACATAGCTGGGCTCAGAGACAGCTTGCTTCTCCTGTCCCTGTCATGAAGCTGTGTTACTGCTAATCGCCAATGCTGCTGCCTGTATCTGCTGGGAACATCTACTATTTCAACCAAGATCGAACCTACCACATGCCAGGCACTGTTATAAACTGAGCAGTGCTTGCCAGCCCGGGGTGGCTGAGTGGAAATTGTTGAACATGAAATCTAGCCTGAGAGCCCTCCTTAACCAAGGCATCTGGATTTGAGGGATCCCAGAAGGCCCACCACATCTGGGACCAACACTCAGATGCAGATTAAGAATATATTTCAGCCCTAGAAGAGTAACAAAAGAGATGAACTTGCATAATAGGATAAGAGATCTTTGCTTGCAATTTTTTGAATCATCTGTTCCAATGCTAGGTCTGTTTGTATTTTTCTTTTTTTTTTTTTTTTCATTTCTCAAAGAAGCATCTTATTTTTGTAAGAAATAGTTTTGGACTAGATTCCTGTTACATAATTTTTGGATTATTTTTATGACAGAACTTCTCTTAGCTTTTACCGGATCAGAATAATGAGCTGAAGTCCACATGACCAAATGTGGAATATAAATGTTTAGAGATTAGATTTACTGGTATTAACAAACTTTTGGGAGGGATATGTTTCTTGACCTGTAAGAACACTGCCCAACTAATATAGAAATTATGAAGATATTTTCCCATGAGCACCTCTCAGCCTTGAGTAGAGCTCTTCAGAATATACTTCCAGCTTTTGCTTTATTCCATATGAAGGGTTTGTATAACTAGATATCAAACTAGGAGCCAAGAACAGAAAGATGGACTGATATGGCTCTTACTTTGTTGTAAGTATAATTCTTTATTAAAAATAGCTAAACTTCAACAAACCATAAATATAAGGTGCAAAGATATTTTGATATAGCTCTTAAAAGAAGTAACTAGACCTGAGTGAGTTCTAGAACTTCTCCAGAAGGAGGTCAGGATGAATGGTATCAGGTAACATGTGCCAATTCTCAGGACTCTGGAAGTCCTAGGAGAAAGGGGTTTCTCTCCTTCAGGAAGTGGGGCTCTTTGAGTGGAGGCAGCATCTTGAGGTGTCACAAGTGGGACTCCATCCAGTAGGCTATGGAATAGTAACCCCTTGGGGACCCATCTTATTTCTCCAGCTCCCTCCCATCTTGGCGAGAGGGTCATTTCCCAGGCCTGGCGGGTAGCAGAAAGGGTAGGCTGAACGGTCTTCTCCAGTCCTGAGCTGTCAGGCTGGGGGAGAAGCAACAGGAGTGGCTTCTGGGAGTTCCTGATTTTGTGTGTGACTTGCCCAAGTCAAGAAAGGAGAGGGAGGTCTGTGCTTTATACCTGGTTTGTTCTATTTTTCTACTGAGGAGAAAGGTAGCAAACAGAATATCTGAAAGCAGGGAGGTTGGAAAGGTTCTTGTGAGCAGCAGGAGAGGACAGCTTGTGCAGGACAGAAGAGCGGGTGTTGGAAGAAACTCAGAGGAAGCCTGAGGGATCAGACTAGGGCGGTAGATGCTCTATACCTTGACCCAAGTAAAGGCAAATAGGTGTGTGTTGTGTGTGAATGTTTATATTTTAAAATACTCATTCTTGGCCCCGGCTGGTATGGCTAAGTAGTTGAGCATTGACTTATGAACCAGGAGTTTGCAGTTCAATTCCCTATCAGGGCACATGCCCAGATTGTGGGCTTTATTCCCAGAACGGGATGTGCAGGAGGCAGCAGGTCTGATTCTGTCAGCACTGATGTTTCTATCTCCCTCTCCCTCTCTCTTCCTCTCTTAATTCAATAAAAATATGTTTAAAAATAAATAAAACAGAACCACTGGTGCAATAAAAAAACAAACACTCTTTCTTGGTTAATTTTCAGGCAGATTAAAACATTTTCATTCCCTCACCACTGTTCACAGCCCTAAGCTGGCCCTTTCCCAGCCTCCTGCCCCACTTCCTAGTGTTACAATTCCCAGAAGGCTTCAGGCTTGCTCTTTGCTCTCTCTTGGCAGCAAAGAGAGAAGAATGTGATATGCAGATAAAGGCATGTCAGTGGAAACAGAACACAGAACAGCTGGTTCATGGCCATGTTCTCAGCTGCCCTGAGTGCCAACTGGAGTCTCACCCATTCGGTAGTTCTGTTTCTGTGGTCTTTGCCCTGTGCCCTGCTGGTTCAAGAGAAGGCTGCAGGTCCTACCTCAGAAAACCCAAGTGAAGGAGCAGAAAGCCATCCTCCCCTTCTTCTGGAGACTCTCAACATGTGTTGGAATTGTGCCTTGTATCATCTCTCCCCTTGGGGGAGGGAGAATGGACTATGCATCATCTTCTTGGGTTTTTCAAACACGGTTCCCCAAAATGCATGCTTCCCCGCTACCCAACCAAACTGCTTGAAAACAACTGATTTATTCTGCTGTTATGGGACACCAAACAAATTCTACTGGTGGCAGGGCTGAGGTAGAGGCAATTAGGGCCAAGAGGGGAGAGCAGTTGTGGGTGATCAGGCTGGTTGGGGGCGAGGTGTTGGGGGGGTGATCAGACTGGCGGGGGGGGGGGGGGAATTGGAGGTGAGCAGACCAGGGGAGGGTAGGTGTGGGTGAACAGACTGGCAGGGGAGGGAGTTGGAGGCAAGCAGGCTGGCTCAGGGGCAGTTGGGGTGAGCAGGCTGTTGGGGGCAAGCAGGCCAGCAGGCAGAGTAGTTAGGGAAAATCAGGAAGGCAGGTAGGCAAGCAGGTGAGCGGTTAGAAGCCAGCAGTCGGACATCCCCTGAGGGGTCCCAGATTGGAGAGGGTGCAGGCTGGACTGAGAGATACCTCCACCCAACCTGTGCACAAATGTCATGCACTGGGCCATTAGTGCATAATATATACGTGTGAGTTCTGGTATAAAAGCAAATTTAAAAACTGCAGCCTAATTTTTATAGCCCCCCAAAGTTAACTAAATACCACTTGCTAGGCCTCAAGGGTGTGGTAAGGACAAACTAGCATTTGTAAAATGCACTGGCTTCCTCCCCTGGAAGGCAGTACTAGCTTACATAGAAGAACTATGACATCATCTCAAAGGACTGCTGAGTGAGGTTCTATGGAAATCTAAGAGAGTTCAATCGCATCTTCAATCATCACGGTTCTTGGTTTTTGCAAACAGCACAGCCCATTAGGAAGGGAATGAAATTGATTTCCTTACAAGCCCCACTTTGCCAATGAGCCATTTTCACATCCCTGAGTAGCCTGAAATTTTGTGAAACTTCCAAATTTGAGTTAGCCAGAACCACAAAATGCAAGGCTCCTGGGAATGACCACGAGGCACTGGAAAGCTGGTTATAGGAGAGGAATGGGATTGGGAGCCCAGTTCCTAGAGCCAGAAGCCCTGGGTTAGAATCCTAAGAGATATTGGGCAGGTTACTTAACTTCTCTGTGCTTCCTCCTCTGCGCAATGGTATAAAAATAGTGCCTATCTCAGAGGTTGTTGTAAGGATTAAATAAGAAAATGCACATAAAGCACTTGTCAATAACTCAGACTTCAGAATGGAAGTTCAGGCTAATGGAAGTCATGTTTTATGGTTATTTACTGTTGCCTCTCCTCTGCCACCAAGATAATGACAATGAGGTTAAGATGCGCTCTCAGGCTATGAAGCCCAGTAAAAACCAGAGAACACAGGTTTCCTCTCCTCCTGCTTCAGAAAGAGGCATCACATCTTTAAAAATCTCTTCACATATCACCCCTAAGATAGTTCAGGTGAGAAGTGAAGGAAAGCTAAAATTTGGTAAGGTATCTATCCCAGTGGTACCTAATCTCTCCAACACCTGGATGGACCCCCATGTTGAGAAACACTGGTCAATTGCTAGTGTAGACTGACTGCAAAAAGCTTCAAAGAACCTTCTTTTTTTTCTCCCTCTAGGCTGGTGGTTCTTATCCTATATTAGAGGCCCAGTGCAGTGCATAACATTCATGCACTGGGAGCGGGGGGGGGGGGGGGGGGGGAGATTCAGGGGGGGTGTCCCTCAGCCCAGCCTGCACCTTTGCCCTTTATCAGTCTGGGAGCCCTCGGGGGATGTCTGACTGATGGCTCCCACCACTGCCATGGCCATTGTACTCAACAGCCATCAGTCCAGCTTGTGGCTGAGTGGAGCTCCCCCTGTGGGAGTGCAATGACCAGCAGTGTACAGCTTCTGCGTTAAGCATCTGCCCCCTGGTTGTCAGTGCACATCATAGTGACCAGTCATTCTGCCGTTTGGTTAATTTGCATATTACCCTCAAGGGCTCCCAGACTGCGAGAAGGCACAGGCTGGGCTAAGGGCCGCCCTTGAGTGCACGAATTTCATGCGCCAGGCCTCTAGTATATTATGTTCTTCTGCTTGAATTTTTGCAAGAAATGGAAGTTGTCTTTCCTCTCTATGACTGGTTGAAAAAAAAGAAGATAAGCTAAAGGAATATGCATGCTCATGTGCATGTATATGAATGTGTGCACAGACAAAACCTCTCAGCTCCTCTTTCTCATCAGCATGTACTATGTGTGTACATAGGAGTGTGTATACATGCATGCATGTGTTTGTGTATGCACAGGGGTGTGTTTGCACACATATGTATGTTTATATATACATATGCATGCATGTGTGGATGCCTATATGTGTCTAATTAAGGAAAATGATAAAGGCCTATACATATGTGGGCTTTAATAATTTAGTTCTATATACTAGTAAAATGTAAGCAAATAAGCAAACATTACCTAGATTTCTTAATTAAAATGTATAAGTATAGGGAATTCTAATGAAGGTTTTTAAATATTGGCTCTGCTGAACCCAACACAGACAGCTACTTAGTACACACACACATCCAATGAACTTATCTATCTTGTGAATATCTTGCATCTCCATATCTACTGGCAATTAAAAAAACATTTAATCTCTTAGGAATACCTTGCAGGCGTCCTCAAACTTTTTAAAGTGGGGGCCAGAGAGCTGGAGGGCCGGACTATATGAACTACTAATTCCTACTGTAACACCTCGGCTGCGCTCACTGCCCAAAAAACCTGGCGGGCCGGATCAGACTCCTCTGCGGGCCGCATGTGGCCTGCGGGCCGTAGTTTGAAGACGCCTGCTTAGAGGCTGATCTTTGAGGGCTTTTCTTACCTGTCATAATACAACAGATTATTTTTGACTGGACTATATACTAGAAATTATAAATATTTATGAGTATACTAGCCAGGGAAGGCCAATTGCTGTAACAAATAACTCCCAAATCTCGGTAGTAATACTAATAAAATTTCACTTGTAGCACATATACCAATCTAAGGTGGTTATTCCTAGGGCAGTTCTCCTGGATGGCTCTCCTTTAATACAAGGCAGGGACCATGCTCCTTCCATGGTCCTGTTATCTTAGGGCAGTGTTTTTCTAACAGTAATGTGCACAAGTATCACCTGGGAATGTTATTAAAATGCAGATTCTAAATCTCTCTCCTGGATACACTGCATTCACAGGCAGAAGAAGAAAAGGAGAAAGAGTGCATAATTATTTGGGCAGGATGACATCACTTCCACTAACATCCACTGGCCAGTCTCAGTCACATGGCCACACCTAACTACAAGGAAGGCTGGGTAATGTAATCCAGCTTTGTGTTCAGGAAGAAACACAGGTGTATTTTTTTGTTTTGTTTTGTTTTTTTGTGTTTTTTTATTGATTTTTTTACAGAGAGGAAAGAAGAAGGATAGAGTTAGGAACATCAATGAGAGAGAAACATCGATCAACTGCCTCCTGCACACCCCTACTGGGGATGTGTCCGCAACCAAGGTACATGCCCTTGACTGGAATCAAACCTGGGACCCTCAGTCTGCAGGCCGACACTCTATCCACTGAGCCAAACCAGTTTCGGCAAGAAACATGGTTTTATTAATAGTTCGCCACTCTCTGCCACAATAAGGAAAGAAGCAATAAAGAGGACTCAAACATCTAAATCATGAATCTATCCTACTTGCAATCTTCAATTAAATTTATTCAGGAGCCAGAGTCTAAGTAAGTCATTGTTTCTGTTGAGACTCTAAAGCCATAGTCTACATTCATTATAAATTGTTAAAGCTGTCATAAAGAAATATTCTATAAACATGAACTTCTTAAGTAAGTCATAAGGGACTGTCTAAAGTTTCCTTCTCTAGAGACTGAATAAGTAAATTATCTTCTTAGAAAGTATCTGAAATTCAACAGAGTTTATGTTAAATCACTAACACATTCAGAAAAATGTTCACCCCTTGAGTCCAAAAACATATTCCTGATCCTACATCACCATTCTACTAAAAGAATTAATTCAGACAAATGTGTTTTCCAAACTAAGGAAGAGCAAGGAAGAAGGCTCACTGCCAGCAAAAAATTGCTTGATGATTGGACTCGGCCTTATCCAAAGAGTAACAGCTTCTCAAAAGGTAATTCTTAATATATAGCTTTACTTCTTGTGTCTGGTGACTACTGATTCAAAGCAGTCATACTGTGGCAGTAGTGATGGGGGAGCTATCTTCTTGCCACAGGAAAAACCACTGTGAGCAAAGGAGAGAGATTTGGAGTCATTTAGCCATGAGAGGGAAGGAAACCAAATTAATTATGAATATCCCCTTAACACAAAACCACCCTCGGGCAAGATGGGCCTCTGACTGGGACCCCATGCATTTAGAGGGCTCTGCTCAAGCTCTTCCTTGTCACAGGGCAAGGAGCCCAAGACACCAAGGGGAGGTGCCCTAGCAGATCCCACTTCCTCCTTCTAGACCAGCACCACCCAATGGAAATGCTGGGGGACCCCTAAAAGCAAGCTACTTATATAATTTTGAAGTTGCTGGTAATCACATTAGAAAGTAAAACAGAAGCAGGCAAAATTAATTTTAATAATATGTTTTATGTAAGCCAACATAACCAAAAGGTTATCAATACAACATGTAATCAATATAAACATATTAAATGAGACCTTTTATGGTCTTCAAAATCCAGTGTGTGCCTTACATTTAGAGTGCATCTCAACCAGTGCTCCATAGCCACATGGTCTGGGTCATGGGCCCTGGGATTCTCTTCCAACAGGATCGAGACTCTACTCCAAGGTCTGGGACAAACCCCTCCTGAGCCCACTCCACGGTCCAAGGGGGACCAAAGAGCAGCTGCTTGAGGGGCGTGTGGGTGGAGCCTTGACATATAGGCTGGGTTGCACCAATGTGTGCCAGGCACTTCACAATGAGGGGTGAATAAAGAAGAGAGGCAGACACAGACAATATGTACAACTATCCCAATTATTAAGTCATAAAACATGTCTTTAGTGGTTAGTAAATAGTAACTTCCCTGAGCTCCCCAGACTCCTCCATCACTACAACTCAGGCCTCTTCCCCAAAACCCTCACTTGAATTAACTCATTATTCAGCCACTGGTTGGCCAATCCCAGGCACCCAGGGTCTCCCAGGCAGGAGCCGCAGTCGGGCCAGTCACTGAGCCACTCCCCTGCTTTCTAGGCTGTTCATTATTCAATCTATGACCCCCAGCTAGTTAATATAAGCTACTGCATCTGGACATCCTGGCCCATTTCTTCTGGCGATAATGTTTTCTTTACCCATAATAAATGAATGGTCCTTATTTCACCTTGACTGTTAATTAAATTTTTGGAGTGATAATTCTGTTTTACCGATATGCTCTAAAGTTCTGTTACTTGTCATCATGGATGGGATAAGAAAAGGTAAAGCAATAAGATTAAAAAAAATGTATAATTTGGACATATAGCAAATTTTCCTCTGCATAGTACTGTTATGTAGGAGAAGAGATGATATTAATATCCAACATTCAGATAGTGTAGAAGAGAGCCCTATGTGATCCCCAATAGTCCCCAATTCTTGGTATTCATGTGCTTGTATCATCCCCTCCCCTTGTGTGAAGGCAGGATCTGTGACTTGCTTCTAATCAATAGAATATGACAAAGGTGTTGGAATGTCACTCTGTGATTATATTTCACAGAATTCTAACCCCAATCTTGCTAGCGGCCTCTCTTCCTTATTGGATTTGATGGAGCAAGTTGCCATGCCAGGGAGGTCCATTTAGTGAGGAAGCAAGGGTGCTCTCCAGCCCACAACTGGCTGGGACCTGAGAGATCTCAGTCAATAGCCTTAAGGAAGCTGAATTCTGGTAACAACTATATAAATGAATTTAAACATGGACTCTTTCCCAGTCGAGCTTTCAGAGAGAACCCAATCTTGTAAAATACCTGACGGAAACCTCATGATGAAGCAGCAGACTTAGTTAAGCCATGGCCAGATCCCTGAACCACAGATACTATCTGATCACAAATGTGTATTGTTTTAATTATCTCATCTACATTTGTGATAATTTGCTACAGAGCAATAGATACCTAATAGTTAGCAAGTATGGTTGGGATAAAATATACAGATATGCATGTATACACCTATATATACATATAAATTTGTGAATGTATAGAAAATTTTGAGAGAAAAAGACTTTAGTTCAGAGGGAGAGAAGAAAGATTTTACTTTGTACTCTTTTAGTTTTGTAGCTGTGTTCCCATTTTGTTTTTATAAATTAAAAAAAAATCTAGCTTAAATGTCCAATAGATTTGAGACCATTTTGTTGCAAATAATATAATCTGTCCAAGAAAATATTTTGATTTTTAGAACACCATTCTCACATTTCTGGGGGCAATATCAGACTGGGGGCAATCTGATCACAAATGTAATGTAGTTAACAGTAACTTCCCTGAGCTCCCCAGACTCCTCCATCACTATTTTTTTTATAGAAGTTTGTAAAAAAAAAAAAACACAAAAAAAAAAACACAAAAAAAAACAACACCTGATCACAAGGGTTAAGTCCACTATTTCTGATGCACTAGCTTTGCAAGAAAGCGATCTTCAAGGGGTTACCTTGCTGACCTCACAGGTAGGACTTCAGGTGGGCAGGGCAGGACTGTGTCTTATTAGATCATTCATACTGCATTAGGGAGGAGGTACTATGGTTGACATGATACTTTTTATTTTATTTTTTCCAGATATTTTTAACCCCCAGTAGATACCTCTGGAACTTGCACTCTAAGAATAAGCATGAGACAACTGTCTTTTTCTTTAGGTCATACACTCAATAAATAAGCATTCTCCCTTTGGAAAAAGAAAATCTCCCTTTAAAAATGACTTATTCATATGAAATGAAATGTGTAAGTGGGCTAAAAAGGAACTGAAAGAAATGACTGACTCTAAAGCAGTGCCTAACATTTAAAACAGTACCTGACATAAACACAAACAAAATGATTTGAGGAACAAATGAATGAATAGGAATTAAATGAGTCCAGCTACCAGTCCTGAAAAACCACCACCAAAATGTAGGCAGAGAAAACACTCACAGTAATTTGAGACCAATCTGACAAGGAAGAAGATAGGATGGTGGGAGTCTGAAGGATGATAACTGCGATCCACCACTTGGGTTACAGCTGCTGAAATCAATAGTCCATAGAAATGTGCATTTTTTTCCCCTTATGGCATTTTCCAATTTTGATAAGGATCCACTCCTACCAATTATTTTTACCTCAGACCTTAAGGATGGCTCCTATGCTTCCCTAGATTTCTCAAACTGCCTCTATGTTTGGTCTATTTCTAAAGTTTATCACAGACAAACTTCAATAATACATTGCACTAGCTAGTGTCCATACAGTGAGAGCTTCCCCATCCAGAAAGTTCCTAAATTGGGAAGATCTTGAGCATAAGAAACAACACAGTCCCCTATAAATTCCCTCTTCCATATACATTTGCTAGTCTGCATTTAGGATTAACATCTACACTAATAAAAGAGAAAATACTAATTGATCATACCTTCGCTACACCACAGTCAATCAGAGTGAGTATGCAAATTAATCCAACAAAGATAGTGGTTAATTTGCATACACAGAGGGAGGGAGGAGTGAAGACTGAAGACAGCATAGAAGGAAGAGGGAGGAAAAGCAGAAAGCAAGGTGGCTGCCAGAGGGCGTGGGAGAGGGCAGCCGCTTGCAGGAATCTTCCTGCAACAGGCCCCTAGTTGGGAAGATAAATATAGAGAAAGGAGCTTCCAATATTTGTTATATTTGTAAGAGGAAATTCTCTCACCATTGGTTAAAAACCAGTAAGGTGTAATGGAGTATCTGCCTCCTCTCTCTCTCTCTCTTAATAAGAGATTTGAATGGATTTGCATAGAAAAGCTGAATTTTTAAATATTCAGATGAGTTATTGTTGATTGGCTCTAGGATCTCTTAGAATATGTTCCCTAAGGAGTTTTGATAAATTCAGCAATACAGGAAGTTTATAAAAAGGAATTTTCTACAATGTGTGGCAAATTTACATCAGTGCATTATTATATTAAGCATAGCATGTATTGCCTAAAAGGGTTTCAACTTCCAAAATATCGATGTGTCACAGCCAACAGGCCCTTTTGGGACTATAGGGAGCTGGAGACGCGGGCACAGTGAAGAGTGTTTCTGAGCAAAAATATCAGGAAGAGCCAGCTCTGGTGGTCGACTCCCCAAACACATGGCACATCCCAGCGCAGTTGCTCTTTTCCGCAGTATTTTCAGAAAACGAAGGGCTGGCATTTGTAAACATGTCGCTTGGGTGGAAAGATGCCCATGCACAAAGCAAGCTGTAAAAATCCATGCATTACATTTTGCCAGAACAAACCACTGGACCACAACAAATAAACGCAGGGCCCCAGAGGAAACCCAGCAACACGCTATGGAATCATGAGCAGAGAGGAAGCTTTTGGGATAAAGCAAACTACCTGTAGACTGGTAACTGGGTGAGGCCGAATTCAAACCAAACACAAAAACTGCTGCTGCACATCATCTCTCCTCATGCTGCAACTAATGAACTGCTCACTCCTCCTCCTCCTCATATTCTATAATAGTCCCCTCATCGCCTGTAGGGTCGAAGCCCTCCAGAAAGTCTTCCCTGCATCTCCAGGCTGGAGCACACATCCGTGTGGGATTTTTCCTTGCCCAAGTCTGATTCGTGTTCTATCTAGATATGGTGAGCAACCTATAAGGGAGCCCTGGCTTCCTTGAATTTCCAGCCCTAGCCTGGCTCCTGGATCCCTGCAGGAACTCGTTAAATGTTAAACATTAGCTGAGCTGCCACGGAAGTGTGTGTCCTTAGACAGAAGAAGGAGAACTACAAGGAGCTCCCTGCTTCCTGATCCCACCCTGGCCCTGGTTGATTGCTGACACCATGTCCTCTTCAGAGGTTTACAAATTTACCCTGAATGTCTGAATAGAAAATAAATGACAACAGGCCAGAGTCACACACCGTCTTATCCAGGTGAGCTGAAAAATAATGTCAAACATGTTAAAATTCTAGAATAAAATATGGCTACAAATTTAGATGAATCATTATTTGTTCAAAATATATCTCTAACTACTTAAGCTTTATGACTATTCACCTCAAGATAGACAACAAAAAGGAAAAAAGAATGGAGAAATGAATAGAGGGAGAAATGCAGAGAGGAAGAGGTAAGTCATGAAAGTTCCCACTTCTGATAAAGAAGGCTTTGGGGAAAGTGCCACTTCACCACTGGGAGCTACTTGCTCAGTCTTTCTGAGGTCAGTCCCCTCATCTATAGAATGTAAAACTATCCCCATAGTAAAGGGTTGTGTAGAGGATTCCATGAGGTGATTCACTTGAGATGTCTGACACAGAGAAGGTCTCCCATAATGAATTCCAGGCCCTTTTCTCTCCCTCTCTCTCCTCCCACTTCCTTTCCACACTCTTCCCTAAGGCTGGTCAGACAGGGGGCTGCAGGGAACATCCTGACAGGGGCTGGATGAAGTATTCCATCTGAGTTTTACTGGATGCAGTGAGCAAAGCTTGCCCTTCACCATCGCGGAGCCGTGGAGTTCTGAAACTCTGTCCCCAGAAGGCAGATCATGCCATCCACTCCTCACCCTCACAAGAAAACCTCTTTGCATAAAAGTATATGAAATGTTACAAATAGTCAGGCTGTAGACTAGGAGGGGTGGCAGACTCTAGGAAGCCATAGATTTAATCAACCAACTTGCTGGCTATAATAGCTTCCTTCCTTCCTTCCTTCCTTCCTTCCTTCCTTCCTTCCTTCCTTCCTTCCTTCCTTCCTTCCTTCTTTCCTTTCTCTCACCTTCACATGACTAACCACCAACACATGGATTGTTTTCATCTTATTCACCTCCTGCTTTGCATGCCTTCCTCCTGCCACAATCCCCAGAAAAGATGAATAGCCTCTGCCTTACACAATACTTGAACAGAAACATTCTCTTTCCCTACCCTCACAGTAGGGACTTCAAAGTTTCTATGACTGCAGTCTTGCTTATGCCCAAGTGTCTCTGGCCTGGGTTTTTCACACGATCTCCAGCTTTTTAGGAGTTACTATTAATGCACATATATTTAATGGCTTAACCCAAAACCTTCCCAATCCCATGCAGTTGTGGGAGCCCAGTGTCCACCTGGACATGTGTATGGATTCCTGGTGGTAATAGTCTCCATCTTCTGCTGGCTTAGATGTGCTAGTCCCACTGCATCTCATTTGGATTTCATCACTTGTGGTAATTCTTTTTTGCCTTCTCATACTAACACTAATTTGGAAAGCTTCAGAGTTTTAATTTTCCAGAAACAAGGCTCTAGCATGTAGAGTAGTCTTTAATTAAGGTTTTTGGGAATGCGATGGGCAGAGTTAGAAAATAGCAAAGTCCCCTGTCGTCCTATCCCACACCTGGGGCCTTTTCCTGGCTGAGTTCCTTAGTCCCGGCTCCAGATGTCACCCAGATACATCATTCTTATCACATCTGAACCCTTTTCTCTCCCCTCTCCATAATTCATCAAATTCCTCTGATTTCATTTTGTAGAGTAATTAACATTATCTCTCTTCTGAAGCATCCTTCCTGATAATTCTTTTCACACTCTGAAAAGCCCATTAAAGGTTTTTTCTTAAATAAAGAATCAAAACAAATTTAGCTGTTCCCTCAAATGGGTAACAGAAGAGCAGTCATTTATTTCCCCTCCATATAATACTTTCCCCCCTCTTTTGCTGCACTAATTAAACATTTGATGATAGTTAATGTAAATTGACAATGTCAAATGCATACAAGTAGCAATTATGAGCTATATCATCGTCAAAGTTTTTATCTTAAAATTTTGATAAAGAATTCACATCACTCAAATTCCATAGCAGAATTCTGCTCTGCTATTAATCTAGCCTTTGAGTATGTGATAAAAACACAGTGGAATAGATGAGCGGAAGAACAAAAGAGATGACATGATTTGAAGTTACATACTCTAGATAGAAGCTCTCACTTCCCATGGGTTTCCCACTGAATTTAAGAACAGAAGGAGAACAAAGAAAACAGAGACACCATTATACAATATAAAAAAGAACTCACGTTTAGCTTTTCTCACTCCTTATCCACTCTAGTTGGTAGGTATGGTCAAATAGTTTAATTCAAACAAGGCTGGCCATAAACAAAATTTCATGTGAGAGGCATCGTTATGCAGCACTCCTGGAGTTCTGCTCATTGCTACAGTTGGAGGGGGAGGCCTGAATGACATGCAGAAACTTCATGGAAACAGACTGGGTGAATAATGATATCAGCGCAGTGTCTGCTTTGAGCCACCCAGCTGATGCCTGTGAGGTAGACCTCACTCGGCTTCTTCCAAGACTGGTTCTTGGGTCAGAATTGAGAGATAAAGTAAATTTCAAACAGATTCTTTCATGGCAAACTGATTTTCATAATACTTCCACTAAACAAGGAAAAGTCTGTGTCCCTTACCATTACCTCCCCTTTATTTCTCACATTCTAGTCCTTGGATCCCTGAAGGGCTGCCATGATAAAATCCCACAGAATGGGTGGCTTAAACTGGGTGGCTTTATTTTCTCACAATTCTGGAGCCTGGAAACCCAAGGTCAAGGTGTCAGTAGGTTTGGTTTCTTTTGAGGCCTCTTTCCTTGGCTTGCAGGTGGTACATTCTTGCTCTGTCTTCGTGTGGCCTTTCTTATGTGCTCACACAGCCTAGATTCATGTGATGTGCTCAAATTTTCTCTTCTTATAAGGTTACCAGTCAGATTGGATTAGGGCCTGGTCTAACTTAATCATCTCTTTAAAGGCCCTATCTTTAATTACAGTCATATTCTGAGGTGCTGAAAGTTAGGGATACAACCTATGAATTTAGGGGGGCAGTGACACAAATCAGCCCACAACATGGTCAAGATAAATAATTCACCAATAAGACCAAGTATTTTTCACCTGATACCACCTCTGTTCATTTTTGAAACATTCAATTAAACAACAGAAATCATTTATAAACCAAATTGTTCTCCTCTCCTATGGTATTTGATGACATTTACTTAGATTATATAATTTTTAATTTTTTTCAGCTATTGTTAACATGTAATATTATATTAATTTCAGGCATACAACTTAGTGATTGGACATTTATAAACCTTATGAAGTGATCACCACAATAAGCTAGTGCCCATCTGATATCTAATGACCATCTTTGTTAGCGTCCAATCTCATAGGTTGCTTGATGATGAGAGGGAAAAAGAAATAGCTATAATTCTCCCTTTATCAAAGCACATTAGGTTTGTCAAAATAACTCTTACTCTTGAACCAGAGTTCAATGTGCCTTAAGGCATAATATAGGCATTCCCAGGTGCCCAGGGAGGTGGTTTAGTTGATAACTAATTTTTTAATTCAATTGACCTATATTTGTGCACACACAGCCTGAGCCATGCTACCACTTACTGAACAACTACTATTTCTCAGGCATTATTGAGCTCTCTGGTACAAAACTAAGCAGGTCTTAGTGCTCCCTCATGAGCTGTCTCATAATCTAACGGTTAAAAGGCATATGCATAAAGAACTATACTTCAATATGGCAAAAATAATTTTACAAAGCATTTTACACTGAATTTAAATTGTTGAAATTAACAAGATTGGTCAACTTTATGGACATTTGCAAAATCTAAGTTGGCAATACAGGTCACGTTAATGATGTCCTCCTACAACCCTGCCTCCCAGTGATCTCTCCTGTTTATTTCTGATGTCCTTGCTTGAGGAGGCAATAAGGACCCTGGTGAGGAGCACTCTGAGAAAATAGGGAGAAACTTTTTCAGCTGAATGCACTACGTATATCATTGGGAGTCCAAGAAAAAAATCCCAGGCTGTGTGGTGAACACTGGAAACACCATAAAACCACAGGTGGGGGTTACCTGACCATACTTTGAGATCAAGTCTTACAGGGCTGATCTAGGACTGGGAAGTCCGAGGCAAATGAATTCCACCAATGTAATCTAGCGATATTGTTCAATTTTATGGACATTTGCAAAATTCTAAACCTTCACACTCAAAGCTGACATTTAGCATCAAATAGCAGACAAGGGTTTAAAGAGCAGTCACCTGGACAGTATCACAACCTGTGATGCACTGGCCGAGAGGGCAAGTCCTTCGGGATCCTCTCACCCAGCATTTGCATCACTTCTCTTCTCAGGAGGCCTCACTGATAGGAGCTTACATCTTTATTCTGCCCCAAAGTGCACACGCTGGTCTCACCTTCCTGGAGAAAAGCCTATATTTTTGGAGTTCTACTTCTTTTCCAACAGGTGGCCTCAGTGGTGAAATAGAATTTAGGAACACTGCCATCTACACTGGAATGGTTCGCTTAATATCTTAGAGCCTCAGTGTTTTTTTTTTTATCTGTAAAATAGAAATAATTCATATTATTCCACAAGGTATTCATAAGGGCAAAGAAGAAAACACAGATGTGCTTTGTAATTCACAAAACATTTTCACAACAATAACAATAACAGCAGCTAACATAAAAGTTAAAATTAAATGAAAAAAATTAAAATTAAAATAAAAATTAAAAAAAACCTGACTCTAGGCATGGCACCTTCCATGCATTTAGCCCATTTACCTTCTAAACAACCATATGAGGCAGGTGCTATTATTATGCCTATTGTTCAGATGAAGAAAAAAAATCAGAGAGGTTAAATAATTTGCCTAAGGCCACACAGAGAGACAGGAAATAAGCTCCAGTGCCCTTATTTCTCACAATGTTATATGGGATATTCTAAAACTTTTGTATTGTGGCACACATCTTAGGTCCCCTAACTTAATATCATACACTAGATCTTATTTGTCATTTGATAAACAAATTCATTCAGCAATTCATTGGCTGTTATTAGTCCTCTTATGTAAAAGAAGTTCCATGTTTATAGAAATTATCTTAAAACACTGCTTTATTTAAACAAGTAATTCTAGTGAGGGGATAACAAGGACAAAAGGAAGATGAATGTAACTTTGGACATATGGCGCGTGGGTGGGGGGAAGGTTGTTGGATCTTGAAGTGCCCTTAAATATCCAGTAATTACCCAAGCGTAAGGCCCTAAAAGAGAAAGTTTACAAAAACCTAGTTGTTGTGGGCTGAACTGTGCTTTTCTCTGTCCCAAATCTAGACCTACCCTCCAGTACCTCAGAATGTAACCATACTTTGAGATCAAGTCTTACAGAGGTAATTCCGTTAAAACAAGTCACTAGAGTGGGCCATAATCTGATAGTAGGACTGAACTCCTTAGATGAGGAGAAAATTTGGGCAGGGATACACAACACATACACACACACACACACACACTCACACACTCACACACATGGAGGGAAGGCAATGTGAGGACACAAAGACACCGAAAGAAGACGGCTACCTATAAGCTAAGTAGAGAGACCTGGTCAAGTACTTGTTTGTCATTTAATAAACAAATTCATTCAGCAATTCATTGGCTATTATTATTCCTTTTATGTAAAAGGAGTGCATGTTTATACAAATTATCTTAAAATACTCATGGCCCCTAGAAAAAACCATCCCTGCCAACATCTTGATCTCATACTTTTAGCCTCCAGAACTGTGAGAAAAATAAATATCTATTGTTCAAGCCCCTAGTTGGTGGTACTTTTCTATGGCGGCTCCAGCAAACTAATAATATTGGTCAAGAGAAAATATTGTGTCCCTGGGTACACTCGGAGAAAGCAAAGGAATAAATGGATCAAGAAATGGTGGTCCTGCATCTTCACGTCCACTCACATCATTTCATTTATGCTTCATGACAAGCCAGCAGTTATGTATTAGTATCCCCCACCTAGCCAGGACTGCCAAGTGCATTTTCTTGAAAATGTTGCCTGCCTGTCCAAATAGGCCACATTACTCCCCACTATCTCAAGGACAAAGCTTGCATCCCTCCCAAGGGGCTCTGAAAATGTATTGACATTGCTAAGCCACAGAACAAGAAGCAGCTGTCACAGCAGCACACACCACAGCCCACGGTCAGCGAGGCCTGGGAGCTCCCTCCCAGAACGAAGAGGAAGTTCTGCACCTACACACACCACTGTGCTGCTTGGGAACAAGCAGCGAGATTTTCTACATCAGCGACGCTCCCCACTTTCATGTGAGTAACAGACAGGTGCAGCTGGAAATCAAGATTCTTGAACTTCTAGGGCTACAAATCCTGAGCTACATCCCTGCCTCTACTGGCCAGGTACCCAGCCAGCCTTCTCCTGCTGAATCCCTTACTTCCAGCTCCTAGGAATCCACTTGAAGGTGAATACTGAGTACCATGGTGCAGTACTTAAGTTGCATTTTCTTTCCTGCCTATGCATGGTGTTCAAATGATCTTTTTCCCTAAGGAGTCCAGAGAGATTCTTAGAGGCATTACCTAATTCGACACTCCCTATAGGACAGCTGAAGAGTGTTGCCAGCCTGGTTTGGGAGATGACATTACTTTCACAAGAAGGCACAACAAAGAGCATCTTCACCTCTCTAGCCAGTCCTCCTGACTACCCTGAGCATTTCAACCGACTCAGCACCGGCCTTTCTATCTAGACCTCCCCTGGTACGCAGGGCATCAGGCTCGGGCTGTCTCAGTCTTGGTCAACATAAGAATTCCCAGTCTTGGTTTTGCCAAAGGCTCAGCCTTGAACCTGGAGATAAAGGAGGAGTCCCGTCACCCAGACAGGAGGCAGGCTCTGGAGTTAGCCTCGCTGTCCCTGAGAGTGGCAAGCCCAAGGTGAGTGTGACAAGGAAGCTGCAGCCTTTCCCTTCGACCACAGCTTGGACACAGTCTCCACCACTGGCCTTTGTCCCAGTTCCTTATTTGCCCTTTTTGTGTCATGATTGCAGATCCCATTGTAGCTGCTAGAGAACTGTCAATCTGCCCAGTTCTTGCCATCAATCTCACCCTTAACAGCAATAGCCTGTCCCTGAATCCTCTCCAACCTAATGAGCAAGCATTCCCCCCCCAAACCCCTGCTATCATCAAATTAGACCTTGAGGGGAAAAATGCTATCACATACCTCAACTCCATTTTGACGCCACCTTGGCCACCACCATTTGGACTGCCTTTATTGATGCCCAATTCCCACACCCACCCCCCCTGCAACCCAGTCACTAGTTTGCATCCCTGCCTGCACACTGTCATTACTCATCGAGATTACAAAATCCGTAAAGCCCGGGCTTCACCCCAGACCAGACCAGTTATATCAGAATTTCCAGAAGTAGGGCCCAAGGATTGGCATTATTTTAAATAATGCATATGTAAAGGTGATTCTAATGTGTATTAAGTCTGAGAACAACTGCTCTAGGCCTTGTCCCCATTGAACCTCATTTTCTCACTGGCACAGAGCAGAGGGCCCGGCATCACCTAGATAGGTGATGACAACACCAGAAAAGAGTACTGCAGTGAGAGAATGAAAGATAAAGTGGTCCTCAGACACCTCAGTAGATGTGTGATTCCAATGGCTGATATTAAAAGAGGAAATTGCTGGACGTTGGGCATTTGCCGGTATGCTATTGAAAATGGGTCAGAGCTTCATGTCACATTAAAAAAGAAATAACATGTAGTGAATCATAATTGGAAAACAGAAAACCCATCATAAATGTCAGGAATCCATACTGCTAATAATTAAGGCTGGAGACACCATAGCTCAGCTCACTACCATGGATTTCATGGCACCCAAGGGCTAGGTCATTTCTTCTGAGATGACACCAATGCACGGAGTAACCACATATAACATTACTAATCTGCAAGGTGGGTGGTTAGTTCTGGAAGGCATATCCTGGGTGGGAGGTTGATGATGCTGACCTTTAAAATCCTCTTTAGTGCTGGCGAGTATTTGATTCCAGGTGACAAGCCCTCGGGCTTCTGGAGAATGCTAGGAAGTAAGTGACCTGCTGTTTGCCGGCGCCACTGTGCTGCTCCACGGAACTGAACTGAGGCAGGGAAGCAGCGTGCCCTGCTGTTCAGACAATAGCCTGGGTTGTGTATGGCATCGCTGCAGGACTTGAGCTAACTAGAGGCAATCATTCCAGTTCCAGAAAGCGAAGGGTGTGACTCAAAGTGGCAGCCAGGAGGCCTGCGTGGGTGAGAGGGGTCAGGAGGTGATCAATCATTTCCCCATCTTGTTTACTGGCTTCCCAGAAAGCCAACCATGAGGCCTGCAGAATGAGCCATGTCCTGGTAGTAATGTTTAGCCGGCTTCACCTCACCTTCATAGAGAGGGCCGAGTTCTCTCCGGGCTTTTGTTGCTGCCCACTCTCACATGGTGTCACCTCTCTGGAGGGCAGAGCAGCCCTGAGAAGTGTTTTCCCAGCACGCTGTTGGTAACATGGCCGTGCCCTTGGAACTCATCAAGGTCCTCCTGTGACAACCAGCCTCCCAGGGGAGCACCACTGGAGAAGGGATGTGGAGTCCTCCCACTTATTGGGAAAGCAGCAATTAGAGCAAACAACACAACAGCTGAAGACAGGCATTTGCAAAACCTAATTATAAAGATAAGGCAGTCAGAAGGAACACCTCGTGTTATGTCTCTGCCTCGGAAGGGAAGATTTGGAAATTTGAGTTAGCCGGGACCAATTAAAGAAATACTGCTTCATGTGAGTCGGCTGGAGCCCAATGCCAAGGCCAGTCAGACATCTGATCCCCATACAGCCTTGCTGACACCATGCAGGGAGCTCCAACTCTGTGCACACAAATGACTCCCTGAACCCACAACAAGAGGTCCCCCAATGTCTCATTGGTAACAAGAGGGATAGGCTGGGAAACAGTTAACTGTGCTTCTCAAAAGTGGGTCTGTATTCATCTAAGTAGGGTCCCCAGTGAAAAGGAGGTAAACACCTTCAACTCCCACCATTCCCATCATGCTCTGCTCTGTGCTGGTGGCCCAGTCCGCTTTCTTCCTGACACTCTGCTTTCAACAGTGGTCATCGGGGATTGCAAGGATGGAAGGATGAGCAACCCTGAAACTCTGTTGTTCAGACCCTCTTATGCCCGAGGTTTCCAAACTATGTTCCCAAAGGAACCCCCCAGGGCTGATTCAGGGGTCCATCTGGCCTGTAACAAGGTGCGGTGTTTCCCCACAGAGCACTGTTGGCACTTGCGGTGAGATAATTTCTCACTGTCTGAGACTGCCCCTCTCATTTCAGCATATTTCCCCCATTTAGCCCCACCCCTAAAATGCCAGTAGGGCTCCCCAGTCATTAGAGGGACTCAAATAGGCCCCATTCCTTTCTGAGAGGCTATGAAAGGGCATCCTTATTCTTGTATGTCTTTCTTGTACGTGCTCTCTGCTGAAACTTCCTTCAAACAAGGGCTGATAGTTACAAAGCAATTGCATGCTGGCCACCACTCCGCAGAAAGCCAGCATTCCCATCACAGAGCTGACCTGACAGCTGCTCCCACCAGGCAGCGGCTGCAATTTGCTTCAGCGACTCAAAGACACTGCCCTCTGAAGTGAGCCAATGTCATCTCTGGACCATTCGTGAGAAAGCCCCACTTTCTTTTGCATTAAAATTGATCTCCCTGGGACTCCCACCTCTGAAGGCCACCCAGAATAAGATGGTTAGCTCTTCCACACAGCTGCCCCTTACGCATTTGAAGAAAGCGGCCTGTCTCCCAATTTAGCAAGCAGCCTGATTCATCTCTTCTTGCACAGTGGTACCCTTTTTAGCCATTTACTATGGCTCAGTCACTTTACCGATATTCTCTTCAAACTCAAAAAACCCCACCAGGTGAGCGCGTTATCCCAGTTTGACGGAGGAAGCTGAGCAGTCTGCTTGAACCTATGCCCGAAAGCAAAGGGCACAGTCCATGTTTATTTGTTTTCAAGTCCAGGATCCTGTCATTTCAAACCTACGGTCCCCACACCTGACTCCCAGATCTACCTGGGAAGGTTTAGTTTAAAAATAGAAAGATACAGGTTCTCAAACAGATTTAGTGAATCAGAACCAGAACTGGTCCAGAGATCAGCATTTAAAAATCACTGCTTCGTGTGATATGTAATCTCCTCCATGTCTTGCTTCCCTTTCTAGAACAAATTTTTAAAAATTTTTTTTAAATGAACAGTCCCCCCACAGTGTGTACCCAATTGTGGCCTGACCAGTACACTTCCGAACAGATCCCCTCTCTCCCTTACTCTGGGCTGAGGTGTTCCATAGAGAAGCTGGGCTCATGTCCTGACATCCAGGAGTGAGCTGCTACTCCTTCACTGCGGAGTCCACATGGCCACTCCCCTGTGCCTGCGTCCCCTTGAAGGCGGTTAAAATGCCTCACTGCCCTGATTTCACTCCTCCTGTAATCATGCTGAATATTTTCCACTTAAAAAAATCAAGTTTTAATTAAGGTTTTTTTCCCCCCCCAACAAAACACCTGTCTTGCTGAGAATGTCAGGAAGGTCTGAGAAAGTAATTACGTGCACAGTCTGGTTTTGACACTCTGCATTCTCCATCGGGACACTTCTCCTTTACTTCATTAAAAAGAAACCCTTGCCACAGGGGCGGCTTGCTTTCTTCTCTGTTTACCACAACGGAGACAAAGAAGCAGGTTCCCTTCTCGGCCCTTTGCTTCTGGCATAGGCTCAAGCTGACTGCTCAGCTTGAAAGTTAGGGTTAGGGTTAGGGTTAGGGTTAGGGTTAGGGTTAGGGTTAGGGTTAGCAGCTGCAACTCCAGCACTGAGTGAACGCTGTTAGGCGGCAGGTTTTACATGTGGGTCTTCATCCTGCCATTTCCCTCTGTTGTGATCATCTGCCCGTGCGGACGAAAGGGCCAGCCGGGCTACAGGCGGGCTCTTTAGTGGAACCCACCATTTACTCTTCCTACCCCCTTTCTCAGTTTCAACACTTAGCCATTACATTTAGGAAAAAAAAAAATATGCTAAACTCTCTCATTTCCTGAAGGTGTAATAAAAATAATAAACATTTATCAATAGGCTCAAAGTTGTTTGGTATCTGGCAAATGAACACCCATATTTTCTATGCCTGACTATGACTGCTTTATATTAGCACTGTGATAACACATTGCTGCACAATTGGTGGCTTAAAACAACAGAAATTTATTCTCTCAGTTCCAGAGGCCTGAAGCCTCTCTAATGCCACAACCCTTCCTCATGTTGTGGTGACCCCCAACCATACAATTATTTTTGTTGCTACTTCATAACTGTAGTTTTGCTACTGTTATGAATCATAATGTAAATATCCGTGTTTTCTGATGGTCTTAGGCTCTACAGCCGCGGTTCTCAACCTGTGAGTTAGAACTTAATAAACAAAATGACCCAATGCCTATTTAACCCACCCACCAAACACCTCACTGTTCCTGTCCTCCTCCTGTGGCAGACTCCATTCCCATGACTTTTGGCCACTTTCCTTTCTGGAACCCACAGTGCTCCTTCCTCACAGGCCCTTGCTGCTTGTTCCCTTTCTGATTCCTCCCTGGACTCACTTAATCGTCCCTTCTCAAGGTCAAGCTCCTCCACTAAGTCCTCACAGGAGTGAGTGCCCTTCCTGGAGAGCATTTGGCAAGTAGATGGGCATTGGGTCATTTTGTTTATTAAGCTCTAACTCAGTGGTTCTCAACCTTTCTAATGCTATTCAATACAACCCTTTAATACAATTCCTCAACCCACAGGTTGAGAACGGCTGCTGTAGAGCCTAAGGCCATCAGAAAACACAGATATTTACATTACGATTCATTAACAGTAGCAAAATTACAGCTATGAAGTAGCAACAAAAATAAATTTATGGTTGGGGAATCACCACAACATGAGGAACTGTATTAAAGGGTCATGGCATTAAAAAGGTTGAGAACCACTGCTCTAGGGGAAGATCCTTCCTTCCTTCTTCTAATTTCTGATGACTCCTGGCACTCCTTAATTTACGGATGCATAACTCCAATCTCTGCTTATTCACAGGGCCTTCTCCCCTTTGCCTGTGTCTTCTCCTTTCCATATAGGGACAC
This sequence comes from Pipistrellus kuhlii, assembly GCF_014108245.1. NCBI lineage: Eukaryota > Metazoa > Chordata > Mammalia > Chiroptera > Vespertilionidae > Pipistrellus > Pipistrellus kuhlii. The sequence continues at coordinate 13,865,177 of NW_023425404.1, forward strand.
CAGATGTTTGATTTCATTTCTCCTTATCCTTCAGTCTCCCCCTAAATACCACTTCTTTATAGAAGCTCTTTGCCACCAGATGATGTAACTCTTCTATTTTACATCTCATATCACACATTAAGTTGTAATTTTGCATTTACCACATGATTTTTAATTCGAAAGTGTCTTCTCTATTAGACTCATCTCCAAGAGGGCAGGGATGGTGTCTTCTTTTGTTCTCCACTCCATTCCTAGTTCTTGGCTACTTGGTATGCACACAATAAATATTTGTATGGAGTTTCCTCAAAAAATTAGAAATGGAACTCCCATTTGACCCAGTGATCCCACTTCTAGGAATATATCCTAAGAAATCTGAAACACCCACTGAAAAGGACATATGCAACCCTATGTTCATGGCAGCATAATTTATAATAGCTAAGATTTGGAAACAGCCTAAGTGTCCATCAGCAGATGAGCAGATTAAAAAACCGTGGTACAAAGGCTCCGTAGCTCAGGGGTTAGAGCACTGGTCTCGTAAAAAACCGTGGTACATCTACACAATGGAATACTATGCAATTGTTAAAAAAGAAAGAACTCTTACCATTTGCAACAGCATGGATGGATCTGGAGAGCATTGTGCTAAATGAAATAAGCCAGTCAGAGTAAGATAAGTATCTCACTTCTATGTGGGATATAATGAACAACATAAACTGATGAACAAAAATAGATCCAGAGACATCGAATCATTGAACATACCATCAAACCTCAGAGGGGAGACGGGAAGAGATTAATGAATGAACTTGTATGCACATAAGCATAATCTATGGACACAGATAATGGAGTTAGGGGGGAGGCCTAGGCTGGGAGCTGGGGGGCAGGAGGCAGGCTGGGAGAGGTCAATGGGGGGAAAAGGAAACATATGAAATATTTTTAACAGTAAAGAATTTTTTAAAAATTTTCTGAGTGAATGAAATACATCTTTTAATCTAGCACAATACCTTGTTTCAAATAGATTTTCAACAAATTATAAATGAATGGAAAATGCTACTGCAAATAATTCCAAAGGGTCCTTGCGGTGTAAAAGGCTTAGAAAAAGTAAAACCTCAAGGCTCAAAAATACAACCATCTTCCAACTGTTGATCCATGAGCTCATGAAAGAGGTTCTCCTGGGGATGTGCAAGGTTCGTTAGGGAAAGAGGCTTGAAAACAGATGTAAGTTTGCAATCTTTTCTTTAAGGGCCTAATAGCTTTAGCTATTTGTTGTTGTTGTTGTCGTCAGTTATGAGTCTAAAACTTCAAGTGGTTGAAAACTACACTAAATAGTAAAAAATGATAAGAGAATGAGCAGTCTCATGAATCCATGCATTTGAGACCAATTTATTACGGCTGTAAATTTTCTCTAATTTTTTAAGGTAAAAGTTTTATAGTCTACATACACCAAGAAACATGATACCTCTCTAAACACATAATGGTGAAATGGTCTGATCCTGGGGCTAAAGATTCAGAAATAATTTTTTTCCCCAGTTTTGCCAATGTCTCAATGATGATTTTGAAATGCTCTGAAGATGAGCCCAGTTGTGTCTCCTCAATTTCTTTGGTCTTCTGTACCTAACATCACTAAAAGTCCTGTCCCCCCAAAGAGCTACTGATTAATCTGAATTAGCTTGATCCTAATCTGATGGCAATAAATATTGACAGTAATGAAAGATTTTTATTAAGCACTGCCTTTCCTGTATTACATTTTGTTGCATTCAATGCTGAGAGAAAAGCATGATTTAATAATCTAAACAAAGCAACAAAATATTCTAAGTTAGAAATGTGAACATATTCTGTCTGACAGGAGTAAGGCCTAGGAAAGGCTAAGCGAATATTCCCTTGGCTCAGAAACCACTCCTTCTTTGCTGAAGGGTTCATTGCTTTTGCCTGGACATTTATTGCTCCCCCAAAACTGTTAATCATGTTGGCAAAACAAGCTATTTTAGAACTGATGGCCTGCAATGCTCACATTTTTCATTTCCAACTAGACAGCAACAGGCCAGTAGTCTCTTTTGTACAATTCTGAACAGAAATTAACTTATTTGATCAACAACTGATCAAATAAAAGGCAAATGGAGGGCCGAGAGGAAGAAACAGATCTGGAAGTAAGCTTTCTTCTTTATCCAGGCTTCCCCCTCTTCTTCCTCAGCTGCCTCCTCCTCCTACTTCTCTACTACTAGCTTCTTACCCTCTTACCACTGATGCAGTAAGAGCTTTGCTGTAAGTTTGAGAAAAGGAAAAGAAGGATTCTTATAAATGATATAAATTAATCTTATAAATGATGTTAATTAATCATATAAATGATGTTAATTCACCTTGACTGTACCCATATGAGATCGTGTTCAGCTCATTATTTCAGAGTAGCAGTCTTCTTCAAGGTTTCCTAGTTTCTGGGCCTCTCCTGGAGGGAGAGGGACCACTTAAACATCTGCTCCGGCACCTGCTCTCAACTGCTACTAAATAAAGCCTCCCGGGTGTCAAAAGGGAATGGAGCCATCCTTGAACATGTAACGGTATAAATTAATTCCTGAGGGAACACAACACAGATTGGGTTATATCCGGAGACCATTACTACAAAGGAGACAAGTCTGTGACGAGCTGAAGCCTGGGGCCCTTCTGACCATCAGCTACTGACTGACAACTCCCCTGGAAGAGAGAGCCCATCTCCTCAACCCAGTTGGGCTGCCACTGCCCGTGGCTCCCTCTGATTTACATCAGGGAAACGCACGGAGCAGACAGAAGTGGCCTCAGAGACTCCTGGGACTTCCTCTGAGTGATTTTCGTGTGGGCCTCCGGAAGCAGTGACGCAGAGAAGGGGACTGCATCAGTATATTTATTTTAATCACTGAAAGTTTTCATTTATAATTCATAGGTACTTAGACTTCTTGAGATGCCTTATTAAAAAGGAAGTCTTCTTTTTTTTTCTTTTTTCTTTTTTTCTTTTCTTTTTACCTTTTATAACCACTGGAGACAGTAACCTCTTAAATGCGGTATAAGAACATGTTGATACAAAATAGAAGCTAGTGCCCACTAATTACAGTGCTATCCAACCAGCATTTATAAAACCATCACCTTCACTTGTACGTAGAGAGGAGCATGTAATTTAGCCTTACGCTAGTACAACAAACAGGTTTTTAAAAACTTGGCACCATAACAGTTTCTATCTGATGACTGCCAAATATACCACTTCTTCTCTCTCAGAGAGAAATGGCTGAGTGGCTCCCAGAGCAGGGAAGTTAATAGCAGGGATTATGAGTGAAGACAATTACTACAAGGTATGTTTAATGGGTGCCCCATTGTTAACAAGCATATATAAAGGATCTAGCGTGGTCTTAGATACATTGGGAGATTCTTGTTTATTTTAATGTAAAATGTGTAATCTAGGAATGCAAGTTGAGTCCATAAGGAACTATATGAAGCATGGGTACCTGAGTTTATTTATGGCACTAAAGTTTATCATGAGTCCCAAGGTCCTACGAAGGAATATAGCAAAGTGTGTTCAGGGCTGATTCTATAAGCTGGAGGAACCCCAGTGGGGCCATAGCCTATATGCGATGGGCTCTTACAATGAACAACAGGAAAGGGCATCTTCACAGAGTATGAGAAGTCACCTGGAGTCAAAATGTTTGACTGGCCTGTGCCGTCCCTCACTGTCCAGTGGAGGACAAGCTCAGGGAAAGCCACCAGGATGCTAACTAGGAGACTCATCAGGGATTGATTTCTCTTTCAGCTTTAGAGCTTAAAACTATCAACTCCTCCAAAGAGGAGTGGAAACTCAGAGTTGTCCCCACAGGGCCCACTGGGGAGCACTATGACAGGATGCAAAGGACAGAGAGAACCTAGGCGCTGAGGAGCCATATTCCTAAATCAGTCCTCAGGGTGATGGAATCTGCATACACTGGAGTTCCTGAGTCACAAATGAGTCAGCAAAGTGTGAAGGGGGTGGGCAGTTAACTAAAAACCTGTGTTAACACACTTTCACGGGGTGTTATTCCCTCCCTGTGCCAATGTCACCATCTAACTGAGTGACAGAATGGCCCCAGAAACTGTAGGTGAAAGTGCTAATCAATAATACACATTCAGAATATACCCAAGACTGTGGATGCCTGCTTATGACGTCAGTAGAGAATGACAGGGGCTTTGCCCTCACAAAACTTCCCGTGGTACACAGCAGTAAGTGGCAAAGCAATGCTCAGATATAGTAGCTTGTTATATCTCACCAGCACGTTGTACACAGAAAGTCAGAATGGACAAACCACCTCTCCCCATTCAAAGGGAAGATGGCAGGGGTTAAGTCCAGGCTTAGGAATGAAAGATGCAGACAGGCCTGCCAGCAGCCACTGCAGAGAACCTTAAAACCATGTGGTTGGCTCCCCCCCCTCCCCCCCCGGGTCAAGGTGCAGTGTGCTCAAAGCCCAGCTGAAAATTCTCAGGCCAAGACGAGAAGCCAGCACAAACACCATTCTAGAAAGGGACATGATGCTAATGTGACCTCAGATGCTGGCTGCGCGCTGGCTGATATATTCGGGGTGCTTTTCCACAGTTATGTGCTTTGAGAACCCCTGCTTTAATTCTGCAACAGACTTCTGCCAATGTTTCTAAGGAGGCTTTGGAAGTGCTCTTTTTACTTATAACAACCACAATCAACTCCTCCCCTTCACCCCACCTAGACCTTTAAAAAGGGGGAAACAGTATGGTTCCCTGGGCTATTAAATAAGACCACTGCCCTCACCAGCTCCCCACCAATTAGCATCCTGTGTCAACTCCATCTCACTAACTACGGTTTTCATAGGAAAAGATGCCAGTCACGTCACAGCCAGGGCTTGGGTGAGCAACCACTAATTAAAATGACTACAAAGCCTTCTTCAACCTTAAAACCTTGATGTATAAAAGCTGAAATAGTATTAGGGGTCTAGTTCCATTTCCGCCTACAAAGGTCTTGCCTAGAAATCAAACTAAACATGAATGTGATTTGCTTTTCGAGACCGTTGGTACCCACGAAGCTTCTCTCCACCTCGTACAGACATGCCCATTCAGGAGAAGCAGGATGCAAGGAGGTGAATGATCACAGACCAATTTCACCAAAAACCCTCACGACTGTCTTAACTTGGAATCAGTGAGAGAATTTCTAATCTGTACTTTGGAATGACTTGGTGGCATTTACAACTTTAAATGGTCTCCTTAACAAGTCTCATCAAATTGAAATAACTCAGAGTCAAAAGAGAAAGAAGGCCTGACCACGTTTTATGTGGTTTTTAAATTATTATTCAGATATGCAAGTGTAGGCACAGAATACCAAGTGGTGGGGGGAAAAATCCACCTGAGACATGTGAACTATTCTCATACTGAGTGTTAAATATTTAAGTGGTCTGGTTTCTCATACTTATTCTAATTCAACATCTTTATACTCTTGGATGCCTTACTGTCTCCTTGCCATGAATTTCACTAGTTCCTATTATTGAATGAATAGGCAAGAAACATAAACAAACAAATAAACCTTTGGAGCTTTACTGAACTCTACCAACAGCTCTATTTTTTTAAAAATATATTTTATTGATTTTACACAGAAAGGAATTGAGAGGGATAGAGAGTTAAAAACGTCGATGAGAGAGAAACATCGACCAGCTGCCTCTTGCACACCCCCTACTGGGGATGTGCCCACAACCAAGGTACATGCCCTTGACCGGAATCGAACCCGGGACCTTTCAGTCTGCAGGCCGACACTCTATCCACTGAGCCAAACCGGTCTCGGCATCTATTTCCTTATATTTTAATGCTTATAGTCAATTGGATTTCTTTTTCTCAGTTTCCTTCTTCTAAAACCAGCTCAAGTCAAAATAATCCCACTTTCTACATGGAACAAGTTTTCACCATAAACGTTAAATGAACAGTGATTTATATGGACCATGGCTATGTTTAAATTGTCTGAGCAGAAGGTGGTTTGTGCCAGATGACTAAGCAAAGCCATAAAAATGACTGAATTACACCGGGTCACTGGTTGGGAGCAACAGAAGTTCTGTCTGGCTACCTTAAGCAAAAAGGGAATGTGCTGGCAGAGCATGAAAGAATAGAGAATTGGGGGGAAAAAATGTTAGAAAGTCAGGCAGGAGCTAAGAATGGCACCCCCAGGACAATCTGCCTGGAGTGTGGCAGCCACCCCAGCACTCTGCCCTGGACTCCAGCATGCTTCCCTCACTGTCCATCGACACAGCTGCCTTCAAGTCTCTCTTGTGCACTCCTCAGTCTCCACAGCATTTCCTCCAGATCCAAAGTGCAGAACAGTGTACTCGTTGGCCAGGTGTAGCTAAGGCACTCTCGCCCCAGCTGTCATGGGGGCAGGAAAATGGAATACCCAGCCACTTCCCACTGCAGTGAAGTAGCCATTGCCATCAGGGAGGACACAGGTACAAGCTGCAGGAAGAGGGTACTTCCTATGTGCTCATGACACCCCTTTGTATGCTGCTGCTGGGAAGGTGTCTCTGCAGAGGTCCAGGCCAATTTGACACTTGCTTTCTGGTTTTTGATAAGAGGGGACATGACTATATCCTCACTCACAGTACCTGGCAGGCCCTTGACATTTGATGGTTCTATAAATTTGTCTTCTATTCTTAGACTGCCAACTTTACGTGCAGTGCTTCCTAATAGTGTTCATACCGACTGTCCAGGGCTGTAGAAGGGATTTTGTGAAGTAACCTCTTTAAGGCCCCCAGCTCAAAAGTGCACGTTGACAACTGGAATTCCGAGACCCGTGAGGAAACCCAGCTTGACACCCAGTGGTTCCTCCTCAGTGTGCAGTGTCTGAGAATTTGTGGATCCTCTAAAGTTTCAGCATGTCCCTCACTAATGTCCTTTGTTGAAAAGTATAAGGGTTGACAGAAAAGGGGTACTGGACATGGCTGATATGTAAACTGAGAGAGGTGACAGTCTAAGGCATCCTCTTATCTTTTGTATTTAAAATCATACAAATGCTCAGTCATTTCACTCAGAAATTACATGGGATGACTGCAACTGAATGTTTGTGCAATGACCCACTGAACTGACAATTGGATGGACAGCATACTCCAATGAACAGCGTAAAAGATGTTCAAAGACTGCTTCCCTAAAAGAGTTTAAAAGTTTCTTTATCTCCTCATATCTCAGTTCTCTGAGGATTCAAAGTATTTTTCTTGAACACCTAACATAAACCGTATACTCACTCTCTATAGGAGAGATGAGGTGCTCAGACTGCAGTCTCATTCCTTCTTTGTAGTTACCAATACGGAGAGTGTCCCTCCTTTGGGGGACAATGGAAATGTGAATTAGATCCACCTAAAGTACATTACAATTCCTTGGGAGAAAGGCTGTGTCCATATTCCCTTTGCTAAGACCTGATTTTTGGGAGCTGTCTCATCGCTGCCCAAGTGAATCTTTATTGTGGTCAGATAAGGTTATTTGGGCCAGGGAGAAGGCAGCTCAGGACTTCGCAAAGGGAACTGATAACTGCCAGAACATGGTGCAATAACTTACCTTGTGTTCAGTCTCATATACCCACAAATGTCTAAAGTAGATAACTCAGGAACAACAACAGATCCTGCAAAAAAGTTATAGTGAGGTGTTTCCTTGACTACTCTTCCTCCCCACTTTTCAACGGTAGGTTTAAACCTAAACAGTTAAGGCAACCTACCTTTCGGAAGAATAGATTTGTTGTTTTAATAACCCTCCTACAATGGAATCAAACAACTATGTGTTATGGACACTTGGAATCCTGCATTCTCCTCTCCTCATATCAGTATCACTATAGTTAACCCACTCATTCATCAATCCCCCAAAAAGCGTTAGTGGAAAGGGAAGTTTTTCAGGAAAAAAAAAAAGATTAGGCTACTCAAAATACTACCCCCCACACACTATTTCTCACCTCTTTCTCATACTGTAAAAGCATAAAATTAAAGTATGTAATTTTAAATACAAAAGATAAGTAAAAAAGTACAGGATACACAGCAGAGGGGGAGGACTCAGAGAAGTCTAGAGCTGGAAATCAGTCTGGTCATTATTCAAATCCATGCTCACATTTCACAGCTGAGAAAACTGAGGCCCATGCATGCAGGCGAGCCTAGAGTAGCAGCCAGTTAGAGACTGGGCCAGTTCTAGAACCAAGTGAATCTCCTGCCCCGCAAGCCAGGAATTTCTTCAAGACACCAAAATACCGTGATGTTTATCATTACAATAATACGCCTGGCCAGTGTGGTTCAATGGTTGCACATTGAACTATGTGTAGACCAGGAGGTCTCAGTTCAATTCCTGATCAGGGCACATGCCTAAGTTCTAAGCTCCATCCCCAATAGGAGGTAGGCAATATGCAGCTGATCAATGATTCTCTTTCATTATTGATGTTTCTATCTCTCTCCCTCTCCCTACTTATGGCCAAACTTTTTGTGATACTGTGTTAAATGCTATAAAGAGAACCACAAGATGTTGACCCTCCCCTAGAGGAAGGCAAACTTGGGTGAAAATATAGAAACTCAACCACTGTAAAAGTACAAGGAATATAGATTTAAAATTTTAAATGCGGGAAGCATAGTAAATGGCACATTCCAGCTTCATTTTCTGCACCCAGAGATCTAATTAATGATTATGTCTGTGCACATAGAACCAGGGAAAATGAAAATGCCACTGTAGGATTAACACCGAAGCCTCAACACTGTCAAAGTATTAGAATATTATGCCAAGAAACTCTCCAACAACTGTGTGTGGTCTTTAGGGAAGGGAGTTGCTGGTACCATTTCTAATAAATGGTACATTGGCCATCACATTTATGAGTGTTATGGACCAACTAGAGACAAAAGGACAAAAGCCTTGGTGAATGTGGAGTATATGTGTGTAAACAGGTGACACCTTTTCTCTAAGGATGACCAAACTATTCAAAGGTAACTGGATGCAGCAGGAAATCACCAGAGAGCATCAATGAATAGCTACAGATAAAGTGGAAGGAAAATCATGGCAGCAGTATAACTGTTAAACTCGAGAAGATTGGTGCAAACCAGTGCAGAGGAGTTTAGGCAAGAGAAGAGTAGCTACCAAGGATGCCAAATGGGCTTCATTTTGAATGATAAATCCAATCAGTTGAAAGTGATTGCCTAGGTCTCTGTGTTGAGAAAGATGCTAAGTCTATGCTGGGAAAGACTTATGACCTGCCACAGAGAGACCCAGTTCCAGGAAGTCTAGACCATAACATTACTGGTAAGGATAGAAAGATGGGACTTAACATGAAAGATGTTTTCTATAAAACGGCCACCAATCATGCAAGTGTTCTTCCCTTGTTTTGAGAGGTGAGTAGATTGTTTACTGTAACAGGCAAGCTTGTCTCATGGCAGAAGATAGAGAAAGTAATGGAGCCACCAAATTTAGGGACTTTCCTGATGGTGGAAGAATGGGCAATATCAGTTATGTCCATCCAATCAGATTCTGTGGCTCCCCAGCATATAGTATCTTCCCATCCTCTGAATGGAGGAAGCACTTAGAAAAGGTCCAGAGGCTTTTAAAGAGAAGAGGGTTACTGCAAGCCAGGGGACAGCAGCAAAGTCCTCTGAAGAAGAGAAGCAGGAAGTATTAACAGACGTCAGCATTCAGCATGGTCAGCATTTGCTGGCTTCCTGCTGCAGCCTCAGTGGACTGCTCCCAGGGTCCCCTTTCTGATGTGTAGCTATGGGTACCTAGTGGGAAACTTGCAACTCCTTCAGTTCCTTTGTTCTAAGATAGGAACTGAGTTACTGCAGTATTTCTCAAAATCTATAAAACACAAGACAGCAGATCAGAGAGGACAGAAACCCTGAAAGCATTAGAAATGCCGGCGAGCAAGGTAAGGTAGGTAAAGGGTTTGGGAGAGAAACACCCTCCGAGATCTTGAAGCTCAGAGATGAAAGAAATGTGGCCAGTGTAAGAGTTGCAAAGGAATCAAGGTGCTGCAGGAACATGTAAATGGATGTTGTTGCTATTCATTAGGAAATGATCATGTTTCTGCTTCTGCCAATCTCCTTGGTCTTCAGGGTTCCTTCTTCTAAGAGGAAGTCATCCTAGTGCAGTAGTTGGCAAACTGTGGCTCCCGAGCCACATGCAGCTCTGTTGACTAATAAGTTATCAGACCACTGACCTAGACTCTCGATTCCAGTAATTACAGACTGCTGTTGTTGTTCTTTGTGGTTAAGACCCTATCCCAGTGGTCAGCAAACTCATTAAGTCAACAGAGCGGCAAACCACGGCTCTCGAGCCGCAGTTTGCCGACCACTGACCTAGTGCATTTAACTCAGCCATATTTAAATAAACAACACAGAAATATGGCTTTGGGCAGAAACCAGGGGGACTGAAATGCCAAGTGGAGTAGACTTCCGTTAGTCCAATGCCAGCCGCATTGGGACTGAATGCACTGTATGAGCAAATCATTGCTAAAGATACTAAGATCCATGAAACCAAGTCTTTGGCCTGAAGAGTATGTCAGAAGCTCATGGGGCAGGTTGTGTTCCACAGAGAAAAGACTACAAACAGAGCAGGTCCAGCTCCTAAACTTTTGATCAGAAGTGTGTTATAAAGCTTGGGGAACATGTAACCACAATCATAGTCAAGTAATTCTTGAATTTATTAATTGTCCGTAGGAAAAAGAGGGTGTTAATGCAGCTTCTAAAGGATTGGCACATGCAACAAACATGCAAAATCTAAACAAACTGAGGACTGTCTTCCTTCTTTGAAACACTGGGACCTAATACAGTACCTGGTACAAATCGGATGCTTAAAGCAATTGAAGACACAAATGAAGCCAATAGCTCCCACCATAGCATTGCTCAGGCTCAATAGGTAAGACGGGCTGGTAAACAAATAATTGAGGGGATGCTTCAAACTCTGACACCCCAGATTCTCTTCTCTATTTAATTCACCAAAACTGGCCCTTAACTTATTTAGCCTATCCTAATTACCTCCCCAGAGAATTATCTCCAAAGCCATTAGTTGGTTATGGCCTGAGGCTATAATCAAGCTAACTCTGGGAAGTGGGAGAGACGCAAAAGTTTCTTCACACTTAGGATTTCAGTTACAGTGAGAGAGAAGGGGCTGAAATGATCTCATGAAGGTTACTGTTGAACCCAAAGGGACACACAGAATTTCATAATTATAGGTTGCCACTGGCAGCTTATCAAAAAATGTCCTTAACAACATAACACTCAGGAGTCTAGATGCATAGCATATAAAGGATATTTAAATATCTGAATAAAAACAATAAGGTTGTTCACAGCACAAAATGATGATTTTCTTAATGCTGCCTAGGTAGACAGGGAAATCCTGAGAGACAAGACGCCTGCAAGAGGTCCCAGGGGAGCCACCAAGCTAGACTTGGTGAGATAATGATGCCAAAAGCCACAGTCAAACCCAAACATTGCTTTTTAGCAAGATTAGATTGCAAAAACAAAACAAACAAACAACAACAACAACAACAACAAAAAACAACACGAGAAAAAAGAGGCCAGAATAGGAAAATTGAGTGGGTAGGCCCTAGAAATCTAGCCCCAGGGAACAGTCTGTGAGCAAAAGAAAACAAATATGCAAGACCTAAGTCTGAGTCATGTGTGGGTAAAGAGAACAAGGGTGAAGAGGAAAATGATGAAGACAGTCAAGCTTAGAAAAGCGGAGCCTTGTGGGCAGGGGAGGTGAGGGGACCAGAGAAGCGGTTGCCAAAGGCACCTTGACCGGGGGCCAGAGTCCAACACTGAGCCAGTCCTGCCATTGTCCTCTCCCCCTGGACATACCAATTGAAGAGCTTTTTCAGATAAATCCACCTGTGTGTCTGGCTTGCAGGGAGCTCTTCTCGTGGCTATGGGGATAGATAGCAGCAGCATTTTCCAGGTAAGTGATAGGGAAACAGTCATTTAGAATTCATCATTTTGGTAAGGTAGCAAGTCAGCAGTGTGGTGGATCGAAGGTGACCCTCAATTCTTTGTCATCACCCATGTCCTGTGGTATTATAAGAAATACATTTTGCCTCTGCCCCCAGGTCTGGTTCCTGGTACAGAGCTTCAGAAAGCCTTGTTATTTCCTTGGTGGCAGGAGTATCTTTTGTTTTTCAGAATGAACCCCCCTGACTACCCCTGAGTTCATGTTACCCAGATAACACAAGGTGGGCCCTGAGATAGTTTCATGGGAGGTGTGGGCCACACCTGTGATTACAGGGTTAGCACCCTCAGCCCCGGCCTCCAGTTGGACCTCCACTGGCCAATGGTTTAACCAATCATGCTTAGGCAACAAAGCCTCGATGAACACTCTTGAACAATGAGGTTTGCAGACCTTCCTGGTTGGTGAACACGCTGATGTCCCAAGAGAGTGGTGCCTCCCAAATCCAAGGGGACCGAGACTTCTGTATTCGGGATCCTCCCAGGCCCTCGCCCCTATGTCCCTCTTTCTCTGGTTGCTCATTTCTAGTCCTATATAACAAAACCTTAATATGCAAATCAACCAAACAGGGAAATGGCTGGTAGAACAACAGGTCACTATGACATGCACCGACCACCAGGAGACAGATGCTCAATGCAGGATCTTCCCCCTGGTGCTCAGTGCGCTCCCACAGGCAGAAGCTGGGCTCACGGCTGGCGGTGGCAGGAGCCTCCCAGATTGCGAAAGGGAACTGGTAGAGCTGAGGGACCTCCCCTCCCAGTGCATGAATTTCGTGCACCGGGCCTCTAGTCTTTATAATAAACTGGAATCCTACAGATCGCACTTCCTTGAGTTCTGGGCGCCATTCTTCTGAATTATTAAACCTGAGGTAGGGTTGAGGGGACCCCTAAAGATGCATCTGGCTGGGCAGAAGTGTGGATAAATTGAGGATACCCACTGTGGCTGGTATCAGTAGAAGGGCTCTTAGTCCTTAACCCATGGGGTCTGTGCTAACTCCAGGTAGTCAGCGTCAGAACTGAACTGCATTGTAGGATACTCAGTGGTTATTGGGGAATTGTTGCTGGAAAAACACAATGGAGCCCCATCAAGAGGTGGAGTTTATTTGTCCCCCTTTAAATCCTGGCTGGCCCCATGACGGCTTAACTGAAGGAAGCCATTCTGCCGCTCTGTCCCCTCCAGGGCTACCATGGAGCAGGAGCAGATGCACAGATACTTTGCGGGATCCGGGGGAGAACCGGCAGGCTTTTTCTACTTCCTACCAACAGAGCCTCCTGTTTCTGAGTGTCCCTCAACTAATTACCTACCATCCATCAGTAAGCTGCAAATCTCACAGATTGTTCCGGCACTGGCGCTTCTGTTCATAATGGAATGTTTATTTAATTAAGCCTCTTCATCAGAGACTCCGAATGCACACGGGTATTTAATGTTTTTAAACATCCAACAATTGGGCTTGACAGCAAAAAATCAACACAATCATGTGTTATCACATTGCCAGGAACACAACAAGATGTGTGAGCAATGCTTCCTAAGAGTAAGTATTTCTAGTGCATATTGAGCAATCATTTAAGTTGAGAGCAGTAATGAAAACATGGGCACAATATAACCATTTACAAATTGTTTTGATGGACACTGGCCAATGATAATCTTAAGTTTGATTAAACACATAAATCAACCATATTTATGAAATCAAGCTACTTTGAGCTTGACTGTCATAGTTTATAACATTTGTTTTAGTCCTAAATAACTCTAAGCCTTTAATCCTACTCTCCCCAGCCAAATAAACACTCTGTAATAAGATACAAGTTTTTTGTTTGTTTGTTTGTTTGTTTGTTTTAAAGTCCTGCCTGCTTGCTTTAAAAAAAAAAGGCAAAACCTAGAAACAGTTCGAATGTCCTTTAGTGGCTGAATGGTTAACCAAACTGTGCTACATTCACACTGTCGACTACTACTCAGCAAGAAAAAGGAATGAACTCTTGGTACTTGAGTGCACAAATAAATCATGAGGCAATTGTGCCAGGGGAAAAAAGACTATCCTAAAAGAGTACATATTGTATGACTCCATTCTTGGAGTGACAGATTATAGAAACTAAACAGGATTCATAGTTGTCAGAGGTCAGATATGAGAGGGAGGGGGTCTAGCTATAAAAGGACAACTCAAAGGAGCCGTGTGTTAATGGAACTGACCTGCACTTGACAGTACCAATATCCATAACCTGGTTATTATACCTGGCTGTGATATCACACCTGGTTGTTGTGATAATTGTACTAGTTTTGTAAGATGTTACCATAAGGAGTATGGGGGACAAGATAAAGGGAAATATAGGATTTCTTTGTATTATTTCTCACAATTGTATGTGAATCTACAATTACCTCAAAATTAAAAGTTTAATTTAAAAAATTCCTGGTTAACTGTGTCCTGGATTAGAATCCTGCTGAAACTTTGAGTGAATACTTTTTCTCATTACCTCCAATTTAAAAATAATTAATAGGTTCTACTAGAAAATATTGTTGTTTCCCAAAGTCGTGAAACTCAGCTGAAGAATTATTACTTGTCTTCAAATCAGAGCTGCAGAAAAAAATTAAACAATTAAATATTGAAATGTATTCAGGCTGTACTTAGGCGACATAAATCTCATAATTAAAAAATTAAAGACAAAGATTTAGTGTAGTAAACAAAATGCTCCTTTACATACTAATTTCAGAATAAAGGTAACAATGCTTACATTTATTTTTAGTAATACTGCTATTTTCCCCCACCATTCCCAAGGTGGCTTAATAGGTCAGTGACTTTCTTCCCAAAGTGTTCTTTATCCTATTTTTATCTCCTTCCCTATCTTTTTAAATCTTAAGTCACATTCTCAAGACCTTCACCTGGGAAGGCCCTAGAGTTCATGACAGAAAAGAGACTCTTTAAACAGAAAAACGCAAAAGCCTGGAGTATTTTAATAAGACAATTTTAATGCTGCTCTTTTGACTTAGGGACTTCTTTAATAAAATCTAAAAACAAAACAAAACAAAAAAAACATTCTGCTTTTTCTCTCCCAAGCAATGCATGACCCACACATGTCCCCACAGCTTCATGCCTCCCCTGTACCCAGTCATGGGATGGGCTGAAACTGAGACAAGACGAGAGATGATGGGGCATGGAGTCAGGGGTAGGGGCTTACATAGAGTTATGTGGGGGACCATTTTGTACATTCCTTAGTCATTTTAAAGGCAAGCAAACAAGGGCTGTGTTTTCCTTCTTCATTCAGCTGCATCAATGCAGTCAGGACAAATGTCCTCCCGATCAAAACAGCCTTATGGACTTCGCTCTGTACAGTCTCTTGGCTTTCTTACTAAGAATTGAAGTATATTTCCAGTAGGACATGATCTCACTCATCTAGGGGAAATGGTGAACAACATAGACTGATGAACAAGAACAAGATGAACAAGAACCCAGAAATAAGGAGCCATGGGTCAGACTGTGGGACCTCAAAGGGAGGGTGGGGATAAAAGGGAGAGATCAACCAAAGGACTTATGTGCACACATATGAGCCTAACCAGAGGTCAAGGACAATAGGGGGGTGGAGGCATGAGGAGGGAATGGAGGATTGGAATGGGGGGTTGAGGACAAATATGTGATACCTTAATCAATAAAGAAATTAATTTAAAAAAAGAATTGCCTAAATAGCACTCTACCCAAGAGCCTGATGCCATGAGAGATATCAACTAACCAAATGCACAAGAGACCAAGATGTTCCTGATGCCCCAGGACCAGCCTGTGGGGCATAAAGCAACCTTCAGGTCCCCTTTGTAGAAAGTGAGTACCACCCCTTCACCACAGCTGTATGAGCGGGGAACCCGCCTGAAAGTGTGGGACAATATGAGGAGTCACCGCCACTCTAGCTGCACACCTTCCTGAGCTCTGGAGCTGGTCGCTAGAAGTTCCTGTGGCAGCCAGTGCAGCCCACACCACCACTCAGGGGCCTTCTCCCTCAGCTGATGGTGCTGCCAGGGGGCATGGCCACATCACTGCACAGTGGTCTCTGCCCCAAGGTCAGCCAGTCCGTCCCCAGCATACACCTGCCACAAATGTCTAGGAAATGCAGACTAGGAACATGCAGGGAAAGTGAGGACTTCCGTCTCTAAAAGGGAACCTAAGAGGAAGAAAGACCTCTCACCCCGCTCCTCTCAGAAAAATACACAAGGAAGTAGCTGCATCCTATCAGTTCACTGCATGTGTCAGATTGAAGACTGCCTATTCCCCTGGAAAGGGGGGTGGAGCTGGGGCCTGGGATGCTGGGAAAGGTAAAGAGGAAGGAGCGACCCACCAGCAGATGCTCAGCACCCAACTGTGATATGTAAAACGGATGGTCTAGCATTTTTTGCAGCAGGACTGAGGAAGCATAAAAGCACATAATTATCTTCCAGCCAGGTTACCGCCCTCAGGAAAAGCTCTGTTCAGCACCTGGTGGGTAGCTCAACCCCCTGGATGGCTCCCTTTGATGCCAGCCAACAGGGGCTTTCCCCAGGTATGAGGAATGACAGCCCTGGGCGCCAGCAAGGACTTCCTCCCAGGGCGTCTGGAAGGAAAGGTTGGAGCGCTCTCCAATTCTGTTACAAGCAGTTGGGAGTCTCAGGGGAGTTGACATAATTTATATGAGCTAACTAGTAAAAAGAGAACCTTTGAAAGTGATTGTCATTAAAAAATCTTGGGAAAATGTCAACTGGTGTCTCTCCATTATAGAAGACAGCCTCATTCTTCTTCCTTTTTTTAATATATATATTTTATTGATTTTTTTTTTTTTACAGAGAGGAAGGGAGAAGGATAGAGAGTTAGAAACATCAATCAGCTGCCTCCTGCACACACCCTACTGGGGATGTGCCCACAGCCAAGGTACATGCCGTTGACCGGAATCGATCCTGGGACCCTTCAGTCTATAGGCCGACGCTCTATCCACTGAGCCAAACTGGTTAAGGCAGACAGCCTCCTACTTGATCCTCATTGCTGTCACCCTCTCTGTTCACGTCAGTTTGTCTGAACTTTGGCCTTTACTTAGTATTGGACAAGGGCCTGGGGGCACGAGGGTGGGGTAAAAATCCGCAGTCTGAATTCAGTCCTTAATTTCCAACATCCGTGTCACTGAACTGTTCCAGACACGTTTATGTAAACTGGAAAAGAGAAAGATTTCTTTCTATAGTGAAAGTTATTAAAGAAAGATAAGCAATTTATTATTCAAACATAATACAAAAGGAAATCACTGTGTATTTCTGGAGCTATAATAATAGCCAGTTACTGCAAATGCTTTTCTATTTTAAAGAAATCAGATTTTCCCCCCCATCAGCAACGAATTGCTTAAAACCTCAGGTAAACTGTTTATAGATTCAATTCTATTTCAAATGCTGGGGACACACTGCTCTTCAGAAGCATCCTCGGGTGATTTTTTCTTGTACGGTTCAGAATCCTACGGCAAAGCCCTTAATTTAAATATAGATTTTCAGGCAATAAATCTTTACCCAAAACCACAGGCTCATTTGTTGCCATGCTTTCCTGTGTATTGAGTTTATTATTAAGAAAAAAGCTTTGATTAAGCCTATCCTGGCCTGTAGAGGTTTGCTGCCAACAGTACACGCAGGCTAAATTGATGCGATCCCTTGGAGTTGATACGATGAAAAACGCAGCTGCAGACACAGTGACACTTGGATAACAAATACCGAAAGCTCACATGAAGGAAACAACATAATATAGCAAGTAATGTAACTTGAGCTCATTTCCCAGCTCTAGAGACTCCTTTTAACCAGAGTGGGCAAATATCCATAATTTATGCCAATTATTATTATTACTATTATTCTGGCTACAGATCAATGAATGAGACATTCAAACCACAGTAGAGGCAACGTTAGCTTAAGAGATGGACTGGTTCCAGCTCTGCCAAAAGCTTATTCCAATTTGGCTCGTGACTACCTGACTCAGACACTGCCCATCTCAAAGGGTTTCACTATGACACCTAGAGAATCAAAAGTAGTACAGAAGCAGAGACCCACCATAATGGAAAGCATTGGCCCAGCCCTATATAAGTAGAGAGTCCATGATGCTGTTGATCTATTATCTTTAATACAACACAGTACTGTAATTTTCCATGTATAATATGCCCCACCCCCACTGTTCCAACCCAAAATTTGAAAAATCAATATTTTAAACCCAAAACAGAACACATTTTTGTTTAGTAATTATCACAGGTAATGTCTACATACTAGTACTATTATGCAGCATATCACTTTATTCAGCCTCTGTTGCATCACTGCTCTCTTCTTCATCACTATTAGTTCAAGACATATCAATTTCTTCAACTTCTATTGCATCACTGCTGTCTTCGGAGTCACTGTCTATATATGTGAGATCATCCTCATAAACTGGTGACATTTTCTGAGCTAGCTTTGTTGGTGTTCTCTTAGCCAGCCCTTCTCTCCTCATGAAACTGAAGCACCATTTTGCCTTTCCTGTAAAATCAACAGTGCTCATTTCGCTTGCAGACATTCTTGCCTGACACTGAATAAGTTTGGTTGACACACATAAAGCACTCTGGTGCTGCTCCATAATCCAAGTCTTAAGCTTCTGCTCCAAGTTTCCCATTTTGCTGGTTTTCCTCTTAAGGCCTTCTTTTTTTGGCATCTTAAGGAGTTGTTCTTCCTGTTTTCTCCACTGTCTAATCATACACTCAGTGGGAGGTGGTCCAAATTGTCTCTCTGCAGCTCTATTTCCATGCTTTTTTGCACAGCTGATTACATTCAGTTTGAATTTTGCAGAGTAAGACAATTGCTTATCGGTATTTCATATCTTTTTCTTTTTTTGACATCTTTATGGGCTCAGAATGCTCCAGTCCCTGTTGCATCTGCACATTCTCCACCTTCACCTCCAATTACAGCATCAGCTGATGTCAGTAACAATAGGCTCGTTATTGGAGGAAGCCTGTTTGACAAGGTATGGGCACCAAGGCACTCAAGAAGCTCCCTCCTTAGCTGACTTGCATGTGTAAGACTCCCCTCAATTTTCAGTCTAACAATTTTAGAAAACAATAGTGTCTTATACATGGAAAAATATGGTATATCGTAGATGGGGGTTTCTCAGCCTTGTCACTGTTGACACTGGGATGGGTTATGTTTTGTTGTGAAGAGCTATCCTGTGCACTGCAGAATGATTAGCAGCGTCCTTGACCTCTACCCACTAGATTCCAGTAACATCCTGCCCAAAGTTTTTAACAACTAAAAACATCTCCAGACATTAAAAAATGTTCCCCAGAGTGATGAGAGCAAATATTTCCTGACTAAGGCACTCTAGTGGGAATGGATATTGGTAAACAAAGAAGAAGATACAATCCCAGTCCTTGAAAAGTTCTCAATAGAGTGCGAGAGTCTGTCATGAATGCGAGATAGCCCAGCCCACTCCAGGCAGAGAGACCAGAAATGAAGGCTTGGAACTAGATCCTCTTAAAAGCAGGCATCAACCCACTGTGCTGCCCTGCTGTCCAATGCTTCCAGGAGTGAGAAGGCAGGAGTAAACTCCCACAACCTCCCACCTTCTCCTGGAATGATGCTATTAATATATAGGCAAAACGGTATATCCTTGTGTGGCACATTGTTGGTGTTCACTAATGGAGTCGAACTGCCCATCTGTGTAGGTGAGCCTATAGATTTTGCAACAAACAGTGCGCCTCGAGAGTTGACAGTCTGCTAGTGTAGACATGTCTACAATGAGAATCACCGGTGACTTTCCCCCTTCCCCATTCCCATCTAGCCTGGCTAAGTCATCAGAACCTTAATGGCTATGAAATAGAGCAGTGGTTACCAGATGAAGATACAGTATAAGAGATGTGTGACTGTGCTTGCCACTATAGGAAAATAGAAAAGCTGAGTCAGAATCTCCCCAGTGCTGGCAAGTTGATACTTCTCAGCAACACTGATGTTTTTGAGCTAGGGGTGGAGATGGGGGTGGGGAACTGGGGGTGGTGCTGAGTTAGCCTTGATGTTGTATTGGTGAAGAGGCTGCTTGACTAAGGGAAAGGGATTTGGTGGAAAACAATGGACCAGCAAACCTAAACTCCAGGAAATCTAAGTTCCAGCTTCTCATAAAGGTAAGCTTGTTGTCTTTTTTCTGATAACTGGCTTTGAGAACTGGGCAACTTTCCCTCTAAGGACCTTCAATAACTCAACTTTTGTTAATTAAGGTATAATTAACACACAGTAAGATGCATACATCTTTGGTGCAACTAAACACACCAATGTAACCATGCAAAACAAGATACAGAACATTTCCAACACTCCAGAAAGTCCCCTTGTGCCCTTTTGAGTCCATTATCCTCCCTACCACACAGCAATTACTATCTCATGTCTTTCCCCATACATTAGTTTTACAAGTTCTTGGATGTCATCTAAATGGGATCAGAGAGTATGTGCTCTGGTGTGTCACATTTCTTCCATTTTGTTACCAGTATGTGGAGGTCGCTCCTTCTACTGCTGAGCATTCCATGTCTGAGTACACCACAGCTTGTTTATCTAATCTCCTATTGGTGGGCATTTGGATTGGATCCAATTCTCAGCTATTATGAATAAGGCTGTTATCATACATGTCTTTTTGTAAACGTGATTTCATTTCTTTTGAATTGCTTCATCTTTAAAATGGCAGATTGCTCATGATTGTGAGCTTTTGATGCAGACACCTTGGGGAGTGTTACAGGGGTGAAGGGAGGAGAAAACAGCAAATGCAAGACTGTCCCATCTTGTTTCCACCAGAATTGCTCCTCCATCTGAGTTACAGAGCAGGCATTTGTGCCAGATGTCATCTGAAGGAAGGGTTTCACACACAATATTTGAAATCCACCTAATAGATAATCTCTATGTCCCCTTTAGCCCCAAGAATATATGACGCTTTAACAGTTTCAAGGAAATTATTTCATAGTTTCTATCTAAATTATGTCCTCTAAGTTTTCTGTGAAAATCTCCCACTAAATTCTTCTAATGAATCCTGCATTGCATGGAAAGTACAGTACAAATCCATTAGCAAGACCTACACAGTTGCTCTCCAAGTTGGTCAGGATACTTTTCAAGGACTACCTCCAGTACTTCCACTTCCCCCACTGCTCCAATCAAAGAAATTGATTGTCCTCACAAAATAAAACAGGCAATACCAATCTCTGCACTTTTGCCCAAGCTATTTCTGCTACCAGAATATTCTTGCTCACTTCATCTGCCAGTATTCCAACCTTTTCTTTTCAACCAGATTAAAATGTACACCCTTCTAGAAACCTTCCTAAGCACATGCGGATAATTCTGCATGTCCATGAGAACACACATGACACCCATGTGTGCAGTATCACAGTTACCAGTGCATGCACCTGTATCCTCACTCATAAACCACAAGAGCCCGAAACAAGTCCATCTTCCCCTCTCAGTCACTCCCTGTCCTTTGATTCATGTACAGCACCAAGAATAGTCCTTGCTCACAGAAGGCTAAAATCAATACCGGCTGAATTAGATTTGTGAGTATGGATGACTGTTATTTTCCTAAATCTTTAAACTAAGTGAAAATTCAGGCTGTTCACGGAAAGGGCAGAACTGAAAAGGACATCTGTGGGATATTCACTCACAAACTTACCTTTCTCAATAACCTTTCAGATGCATGGTCAATTTTGTAAATCGTTCCTCCCACAAAACTACCTCTGGCACAAATGGCTCATGGAAAACTATTGTTGATTTTCTTTTAGGACAATTGTGGTGTGGTTTCCTGTCAAGGGCAATAATGTCTAAAAAAAAAAAAAAAAACCAAAAAAATGCTTCTTCAGTGCTTGCAGTGCTAGTTTTTGCCAATAGACTAGGTCAACCAGTCTCCGGAACTATATTGAAAAGCTCACTCTGATTCCTATTCAATTATCCCTCAATCTCAAGGTTGCCTTCTTCAGTTTCAGAAGCTGTTCTGTCCTTTCCTCTTTATATCTATTCAGTAAAACTGAAATCAAGGCATCTGTATTCTTTAAATCACCCCCACCCCAAATCAATCTCATTAGTCTATAGAATTATTTTGCATCAACCATGGATCCTCCAGTTTTAATGTGTCCTGAAAAACCTTCCAATGTAACAGGAAAATAGAGAATATCCATCCAGAAAACATGCAATGAAGCAAAGAATGAATTAATGTCTTTTGGAAGATTATGTTGAAACCTATGCCAAATAATAAAGTTTGGTGCAGTAACCTTTAGAGAAGAATTCTAATAATCAATTTCCCCTCCTCCCCAAATAACTTTACACACTAAAAAAACTCCTAGTGTTTTTTTGTTTGTTTTTTATCATTTTGTATTAAAGTACTAAAAAGTATAACATTTTCTTGCATTGTTAAATAAATGATGCTAAATCCTATATAATAAAAGGCTAATATGCAAATTGTCCCCTGGACCAGAAGTTTGACTGGGAATTCAACCAGGGGGTGGGGCTGGCTGGCTGGATCCCATTCATGCATGAATTTGTGCACTGGGCCTCTAGTATATATTTGTGTGTGTGTGTGTGTGTGTGTGTGTGTGTGTGTGTGTGTGTGTAATTTAAAATCTACATAATACATAATTTCAAATATATCCTATATAATAAAAGGCTAATATGCAAATCAATCAAAGGGAGGAACAACTTGTTGCTATGGCATGCATTGACCACCAGGGGGCAGACACTTAGTGCAGGAGCTACACCCTGGTGATCAGTGAGATCCCACAGGGGGAACACCACTCAGCCAGAAGCCAGGCTCATGGCTATTGAGCACAGCAGCAGTGGTGGGAGCCTCTCATGCCTCCATGGCCGTGCTAAGGATGTCTGACTGCCGGCTTAAGCCCGCTCTCCATGAGGAGCGGGCCTAAACCATCAGTTGGACATCCCCTGAAGGTTCTCATACTGCAGGAGGGTGCAGGCTGAGCCGAAATTTCCCTTCTCCCCCAAGTGCATGAATTTCATGCACCAGGCCTCCAGTATAATATATATAATTTTACTTCAAGGTCTCATGATCTTTACTAGGAAATCCACTGCCGTGCTGGCCTGTCACACAAAGATTATCTCCAGGTGACGTAGGTGTTGTAGTGTCCAGGGCTGCTGACCCTGTACTGACCCCAGGATTAATTTTTTGAATTGGGTCTACTGTCCTATTCAGAGGCCATCAGGTGCCACATCTCATCACTTCCTGAAGCAGGACTCTCTTGTCATCTACTCAGACAGCCAGGTATATTTGAATGGTGTCCAAAAGGAAAGTAAATCACTTTCCCAGGACACACAGGGTGCCTGTTCTGTGAGGAAGAGCACAAATACTCATGCTTGTGTACTTCAAAGGGAGGTAGATGGAAAAGAAATCACCCACAGAGGAAAGGCTTGTTGAACAAAAGGAAAATAATATTATGGACAGATTCAATCAGGAGACCTTTTAACTTCACTCAAACTCAAATCTATAGGGTTTCCCCATTACAGCTTTTGGGAGAAGTTGCTGTTCTCCAAAGGCTGTAGAAGGCCTATTGTTAAAGGTGGGCTATGAGGGAGGAACCCAGCACTCATAACAAGGATATTACTATATACACAAAAGGACCAGCAACAGAAGTAGCCAGCATGTCAGAAATACTGAGGATGGAAGTGCTGTATTTTCATGTCCAATTTTGATCGCTGGGGGACACAGACAAAATTTTCTATCTTTAGCTGATCCATCTTGTTAGCGGGAAGCAGCCATTTGTGGGGGGTCATTGCTGGTTCCTGTGGGTCACTGGATGGAAGGAGCAGAGTGCCTGACACTGCAGGACAATGAGGCATTTGCCCACCCACCACACAGCAACCACTATGGTCCTTTTCAAGAAGACACCAGTTTACATCACTCCCCAGATAAAATGTTCCCCACAACTTTCCAGAGTAGCCATGGTTAAATGCAGACTTTGTACCATGACTCTGTAACAAAGCCCCCAATGTCATCCACATCTCTCCCCCTCTTCATGTGTGCTGCAAGCTTCCTGGCATTTCTGCTCCCCAACATCCCAAGTGTGTTCTGACCTAGGCCTTGGTGCAAGCTCTTCCTTCTGTTTGAAGTATGTTGCCCCCAGATCTCTGAAGGGCTGCCTAAATCTCAAACCAAATGCCAATCTTCCATGAGGCCTTTCTTCACTACCCTGAACACGGTCATGTAACTATGCTGTCCTATGTTATACTCTTTTTAAAAATATATATATTTTTATTGATTTTTTTACAGAGGAAGAGAGAGGGATAGAGAGTTAGAAACATCAATGAGAGAGATTCATTGATCAGCTGCCTCTTGCACACCCCCTACTGGGGATGTGCCTGCAACCAAGGTACATGCCCTTGACCTGAATCAAACCCGGGACCCTTCAGTCCGCAGGCCAATGCTCTATCCACTGAGCCAAACCGGTTTCGGCCTACATTATACTGTTAATGGCACCTATTAGTGCCTGAAAGTATCTCAGTGGCATTTGCTGTCTCCCCCTGAAATAGTGCTTCTCACCTGGGGGTGATTTTGCCACCCCCAGGGAGGACATTTGGCAATGTCTAAAGACTTTCTGGGTGGTCTCAAATGGGAGAGGAATGAGGAATCACTGTTAGCACCCACAGGTAGAGATAGAGCCAATGAT
This sequence comes from Pipistrellus kuhlii, assembly GCF_014108245.1. Lineage (NCBI taxonomy): Eukaryota > Metazoa > Chordata > Mammalia > Chiroptera > Vespertilionidae > Pipistrellus > Pipistrellus kuhlii. Next base: position 13,889,737 of record NW_023425404.1, read on the forward strand.
GCTGATTAACATGCTACAGTGCACAGAACAATCCCCACATTCGAGAATTATCCAGCCAAAAATGTCAACAGCACCGTGATTGAGATGCCCTGGAATGGAATGTAAGCTCCTTAGGTCCAATGCTGCTCCATTGTTGCTGTATCCCTGAGCCTTTAGCACCCCTGACAACAGACAATCAATGTTTGCTAACGGACTAATCTCTTGACTCTGAATTTCATGGATGAGGACTATCTGGCATCATCATTAGGTCATGTTATATCAATAGTTGTGTTTAATTTGTAGCACAGATGTGTGTATAATATTCATATCCACTTAGGTTTCTGTATAGCCACATCGGATATGATTATAAGTGCAGTGTGTAACCTTATATTATTGGTTATCTTAAAACAAAAATTTGGATGACATTACAAATGCAAGAGTTAAAAGACCCCCTATTAGGTAAGTGGAGCTCTGACAGGCATACAGAGCTGATGTTTGCATCTGAGAACCTAGTATCCTAACTGGAAAAACTAGGTAAAGAGAGGCACTAATATAATGGTGAACTACCCTGGTTGGTATGGCTCAGGCGGTTGGATGTTGCCCCATGCACCAAAAGTTTGCTGGTTCAATTCCTGGTCAGGGTACATGCCTGGGTTGCAGGCTCAATCCCAGGTAGGGGCTGTGCAGGAGGCAGCCAACCAATGTTCGGTGCTTACATCAATGTGTCTCTTTTCCTCTCCCTTCCTCTCTCTCTGAAAATCAATAAAAAATATTTTTTTTAATGGTGAACCAACAGGGATTATTGCAGTCTGGGTGGGCCACATGTGACACATGGGCTTGCTGATACTAAGTATGACAGATTTATATCATGTTAACCTATCTAAGCTGGAACTGTGTTTCTCCAGCTCTCTCTCCACATAGTCCTGGGCTAGCATGGACCACACAGGCATTCTGTGTGAGCTTGGAAAGAAGGCAGTGAAGCAGCATTTGAAAGGTGGGGGCAGGGTGCCAGGGGCTGTTGCAGCTCGTGTGTGTCATTTATCTGCTGGCCACCTAACTGTCAAGAGGCAATAAAGGGGCCGGTGCAGCCCTTTCTGGAACTTCTCTTTCACTTTCTCTGACTCCTGGCCAGGCACATGCTTAGGTTCCTGATGAAGGTCAGTGTGCTTCCCCTGGAGGTGGTCCCAATCATGGAAGGAGCTTGAAGGCAGAATGAGACCCATATGGGTTCTAGGCCATCCCCATGGATTCTAGCTTGTCCTCCTGGATTCAAGTTCATCTTTGCTCCCTCCACTTCATACCCATCCTTCCTTCCCACTGCCTGCCCTGCCAGCCTCAAGCTCCAATATCAGACACAGATGCAACAACCTTCCATTGACTGTTTAACCAGATCCCACGGCTGCATAAATAAAATCCAGATAACAAATCCTGGCGGCTCAGATTCTCAGATGGAACCCTGATGAGACACCAGGGTTGGCAATTTGGTGGCCTTTCCACCTGCTACCATCTTCTGAGACCTGTTGCACATTGACAAGATTGCCACAGAATGGAAGTCTAGGTGAATGAGATCTCTGTAGAAAGAAATATTATAGATTCTAGCACAGAGCTGTACTCAGCTTTCAGCCCAGATAATTAGAAAATGACTAGCTCAATCACCAAAAGTGGTCATTCTTAGATAGTGCCTGTGGTTACAATTCTTTCTTTCCCTTAAATGTCACTGAAATTGATTTTGACTAAGCAGAATGGATGCGTGCCTTCTCGTACCACCGGATCATTTTCTTGTTTCCCTTTATAGTAATTACTTGTCCTACCAGGTCCCACTCGGATGGCTGGCGAAGAGCCCTTAGATCCTGTCATGTGTGACTTGCAATATTTAATGACAGTAACCCAAGTAATTAAATTCCTGGGATAAACTAAGATGGAGAGACTGACAGCCCCAAATCCTCCAGAATTAACCTTTAGGTTATGGCTGTAACTCTGCATTTAAACACTTTGTTCTTGTCTTCATAAACTCTCATGGAATTTATTTCAGTAAATATTCCACTTGGTAACTCCTGTGCTGTTTTTTTTTTTTCAATGATGATACAGAATGCTGCCGGCCCACAGCTGTGTTTCAGGGCAGACTTACTATTTGACCTCTTACCCATTTTTCTTGAACTACATTACCAAGAAGACAGAATTAAATGACCTTAGCAGAATCTGACAGCTTGTAAAGGCAAATTAGCCAGTCTAGAGTCAGAAGGTACAAACCACCTAGGTAAAGGCTTAGAGCTCAGAGGTGCGGCTGACACTGGCCTCCAAGGACACAGTAGTAGAGGGGACCCTTGAACCTATAGACCAACCTGACGAGAATGCTGAGGGAGAGCAGGGACTGGAGGGGAAGGGAAAGTGCAGAACCAAGCTTTCAGCTACAATAAAAATGGCTGCTGATGCGGTTGATAGGCAAGGGCACCCTTGGGTCTTGAGCCCCTCTCTCTTACACATGCATGCACATCTAAACACCACCCTGCCCGAGCAAGCGATAAAAAGATGACTCTGACCGCAACCCACACTGGCAGTCACTCACAAGCCACATCCCTCAAGCTTGACTGTCTCTGGGTACAAATCTGTCCTTCCCCAGGCAGCAGCCTCCTCCTGTGAATGGCTTAAAGAACTTTGATAACTCTCCAGTTTAGATGGTGCAGTGATATCACCATTTTTAAAAGTAGCTGTGGCAGTCTGCATTATGGGCCCCAACTCTTCACTGCTCTCTGCATCCATGCCCCTGTCGCAGCCTCACCATGGGCAGTGAGCTGCCCCGCACAGGACTCGCTTTGGCAGGGACAGTATGCCAGTGCCAAGTCTATGCCTGGGAAATGGCGTGAAGAGCATGCCCGGCCAGCCCACTGGCCCAATGAGGAGGAGAGGCCTGTGGAGCAGAGCCATCCAGCTGCTCCAGCACCTGCAACAGGAGGCAGAGCTGCCGTACTGCACAGCAGCCTGGCAGAGCCCAGCCACCCTCCCACTCCCCACCCCAGCAAAGCAACAACTGACTACATTCTGGCAGTGGCTTGTTACACAGCAGTAGCTGACTGTTAGAATGCCGGAAATCTTTCATAAGCCAAAACCTCATGCGGATCTCTCTCAATCAACCAGATGGGAGCAGAGCTCCTCCATTTGAGGCATGTTGTGACAGTTTCGGAGGCACCTCCACACACACCACAGTTTGAAAGCTGTCACTTTAGCAGAAAGTGCAACAAACCAGAAAGCACAAGTTCTGGGTTTGAATCCACCACCCCATGCCACTTAAACACCTGGCAAGTGTTTAAACAAGCCGCGAGTTTGACATGCTTGCCCATAGAGATTCAGTTCATTCCTATGTTAGGAAAAAGGAAATAATAATGCAAATTATAGCTTGGTCAACCTACCTCTGAGACAGAGCCAATTAAAAATGTCTAAAAACACAGGGTACGCTGATATAAGCGTCGATAGGTATCATTGCCACCATTACCACCCCCAATCCCACTGGAATCACCCGCCTGATGGGGCGGACATGCCAGAGCTATTCCCTCCTCCGGAGTCTGAGTCAGAAGTGTGGGGAGTTTGGGGGCTTGACAGAGGTTACAGCTGGTCATTTTCAACCATCCTTCCCAAGCTCCCCACTGACTTCACATGAAAAGTGGGACAGCACATAAGAGAATTGCTTCCTACAGTTTGATTTAAGGTGTATGACAAGTTATTATATATACATATTTTAAAGTCTGCTTATCCCCTTGTGTGTTTTCTCATGCTCAAGTCAGCCGCAAATGATCTATAGACTCTGGGCTTCAATGAAACAGGAGAGATGTGCACTGATGAAGAGCTCCCAGCCTGGGTCCTTCTCAGCTATCCAGGCCTGTCTGTGCCAACAGGCACCAGAGCTTAGCAGACAAGACTAGGGCTTTGGTATCAACGAATCTGGGTTAGAGGTGGAGCTACTTAATAGCTCTGTGACTATGGGTAATTTCTTTAACCTCTGAGAACCCCAGTTTCCTCACCTGTGTACAACTTCATGACATTTGTAAATGTTGTGTGTTCCCCACCCGAAGTCTAATCTCCTTTTCACAGACCTTTTTATTTTTGTTTTGTTTTTTTAAAATATATTTTTATAGATCTCAGGGAGGAAAGAAGAGGGAGAGAGAGAGAGAAACATCAATGATGAGAGAAAACCATTGATCAGCTGCCTCCTGCATGCTCCACACTGGGGACCAAACCCGTACCCTTGGGCATGTGCCTTGTCCTGGAATCAAACCATGACCTCCTGGTTCATAGGTCAATGCTCAACCACTAAGCCATGCTGGCTGGGCTATTTTTACTTTTTAAAAAATTTTAATAGGCCTTCATTATCTATGCATAGGACTTCTGGAAGGATTAACTAAAATGATGTCCACAAAATGATTAGCGCAGTTTCTGAGAACCTAATAAACAATGACTTCTGTCATTATCACTGGACATTGGGCCATTTCACGCTCATTATTGTGCCCTCAGAAGACCGTAACGATTTCTGTGACAGGACAGGCCTTCTAATTAAAAGCCTGGGCTTTGGAGATTCATAAATGAGGCTTAGAACCTGGCCTTGCTGACACGCAGCCCCCTGGTGACCTTGAGCATGGTGCAGAACCTCTCGCCCCTGGAGGAGAAGTCAGGTCCCTGACCTTGAAGCCTGGAGGGCCTCATAGCGGACATACATCAGGAGAGATGAGCATACCCACCACCCCTGTGCGGCATGAAATATAAGCACAAATGCTTTGGGGAGCAATGGAGGAGAGCAACTAACTTAACTGCCATGGGGTGTGTTGGAGGGGATGATGTGCTGCTGCTGAGAGGGCGGCCTGGCCCATCTGTGGCTCTGATGGCACCCCCCCCCCCCCCCCCCCCCGCTCCATCATCAACGTGGTAAATGGCACCATCTGCCTCGTATGACAAGTTTCATTGGAATAAACCTCCTACATTTTACAGCCATATTTCTCTGAGACCCAGAGCCCTGCCGGTCCATGCGGGCCTCTCAGAGGGATTAGACCAAAGAGACAAATAGCATAGCAGCCAAGGAGGAGGGCTCCTTGAATACTTTTCATTAGAAACATCCTGGAGCTGGATTAATGAGCTGCCAGGGCTTCCAGTTCTTATGGGCATACAATGATTTAGTCAAAGGGTCTAAATGCTCTTCTCAGACTCCCTGGTTGAGTCCACACCAAATGGCTATTTGAAGCTACCTCGAGCCATGTACTCCCCCTCTCCCCCCAGTGCTGCTGGCCACTCACATACGAATACTGTCCTCCCCAGATCTCTTGACCTATGGGGATGATAACCTCTATTAGAAAAAGGTATTTTATCAAAACCCTGTTGAGGGTGTCGTGAATAATACATAATGAACGACACTTGGAATTTTTGAAGTCCTACTATGTTCCAGAAATGTTTATATTAAATTTATTAGGATAAGACTTGTTAATAACATTATGCAGATTTTAGATGTACAACTTCATGACATTTGTAAATATTGTGTGCTCTCATCCCAAAGTCTAGTCTCATTTTCACAGACCTTTTTATTTTTATTTTTGTTTTTTAAAATACATTTTTATAGATCTCAGAGAGAAAGGGAGAGGGAGAGAGAGAAAGAAACATCAATGATGAGAGAGAATCATTGACCAGCTGCCTCCTTCATGCCCCACACTGGGGACCAAGCCCATAGCTCGGGCATGTGCTTTGACCCGGAATCACACTGTGACTTCCTGGTTCATAGGTTGATGCTCAATCACTAAGCCATGCTGACTTGGCTATTTTTACTTTTTTTAAAAAAATTTTTAATAGGCCTTTGACATGTGTATGTGGCTCTGTTATTCAAACTGTATTTCAAAATTGGGGACAGAATGTATGACCGATCTTGGCTTCCCATTCGAGATTCTATAGATTTCTAATCTGACAGTGGAAAATGATATAGAAACACTGGAAAGCATAGTTATGTCACATTCATTAGCATTCCCTTCCACACAGAATGGCCATCACCAGTCACATCTGTTTCTGGTCATCCTGGAGGGAGAACAGCAAGAACATCATCCACTCCCGAGATGGTATCTGTCAGCACTTTAGTGCCTTTTTTCCATATAAGGAGAGTTGGCTGTAATTTACTTTAGCTAAAAAGAATCTATCTCTTTTTACAGTAACTGTGGGAAAGAAAATGTTACTCTGTGAAAGCAAAGGGGGGCAGAGGGAGGCAGGGTAGGAGGAGGAGAAGGATTACAGACCATCATGACCCTAGGCCCTCCACCCAGCGAGACAGGTTAGAAAGTCTTGAGCGTCAGGCAGAGGGTTGGATGTGCTTTGGAGAACAATGACAAAGCATCAGTGGGCCTGGTAGGCAAGTGACCTAGCAAAAGAACAGCTTGAAGGCCTCAGTTGGTTAGCGCATTTCGTAGATTTAAGAAAGATAAAGGTTAAGGGAGACAAGGGAGGCACTTAGTAGACAAGACTGGCTCTTCAAAAGATGAAGGCCTGGCAAAGTGCGGGCCAGGCCTCCCGCCCCTCAGCCTCACATGGCCAGTATGACAATTGTCAGGGGTGGGGAACCTTTGGCCATTTGGATATTTATAACATCATTTGTGAGCCATACAAAATTATCAGTTTTTAAATTAGCCTGCTTTATTTGGTCAAACATTTAATTAACTCGCCCTTAATGCCTTGGCAGGGCCAGACAAAATGATTTTGTGGGCCTTACTCAGCCCACAGGCCAGACATTCCCCACTCTTAGTAGGCAGATGGATATAAAGGATCAGACAAAAAGTTATTTTGCCCTAAATGTTTCTAGTTTTAGTTACTGCAGACTCTATCTCTCCATACACCAAAGCAACAGGTTTTATAGACTTCCAGTAGCAATTCTGCACAGAAAATGGCACAAGACTATACATTTTGAATAAAGCAGATACACTGGATCTACATTCTGATTCTTGGCGAACTATTGTAATTGCTAAGTCCAGAAATGGAAAAAGAAAATATACAGGAGAACAAACGTGACTGCCTTCTCCCTACAAGACCCATTAGGCTGGACAGACTTCCTGCTAAGATAATATTCTCTCCATTCCCCTTCTGTGTATGAATATATGTGAGTGTGTGTGTGTGTGTGTGTGTGTGTGTGTACAAGATGTACATGTGGGAGGTGGAGGGGAAAGGGCGATGCAGCACACAGACCAGAGTGTCCGCAGAGAAAGAAGAGAAGCTGCTGTTTGCTGCCCAGAGCACTTGAAAATAAAAGGGTGTATGTTTCCACAGATCCACGGTTTATTACCGTGTTTCCCCGAAAATAAGACCTAGCGCATGGAAAGATAGACATCCCCTGAAAATAAGACCTAGCGCAACTTTGGGAGAAAAAAATTAATATAAGACACTGTCTTATTTTTGGGGAAACAGGGTAGCAGGGCAAGTTTGGGCAACGTACTTTGAATTGTGTTAAGTTTTCTCATATATAAATCAGGGATGATGATAAGACATTGCCAGGCGGTGAGGTTAAATAAAAACTTGTAGGCAAAGCAGCCAGCAAGGTCTGGAATGCAGCAGTGAAGGGTGACTGCTGTGTGCGTCTGAGCCGATTAACTCTACAGTGACAGCAGCAACAGTGCCGATTAAGAAGAGCTGGGGGCGGTCAATGAGGGGGAAAATGAGATATATGTACTGCTGTTTGTAATTCTTGAAACAGTAAAATAAAAATTAAAAAAAGAAAGAAAGAATAGATCACGGTGTTCTGCAAAAAAATGGCATGCATTCCATCTCAGAAAATTTTACTTTTGGCCAGCAAACCCATTTTCTTGATACTTAGTGATCACACAGAATGTGGTAGTAAAAGGAACTTTGGGGGAGTGTAGGAAATGCCAGCCTGAGGTCTAATTCTCAAAGCACCTGCATGATAGTGGGCAAGGCATTTCCCTCTCATTTCACTTCCCCCTCATCCCAGGTCCTCTGCACGGGGCTTGGGTAGATGACACACGGTGAGATCAGCCAGCAAGGGCCAACATTTTTAAAGTGCGTACGACAGTGCCTGTTCCTTGTAAGGAACTAAACTTCTTCATTATGAAGAAATAAATAAGTCGTGTGTTCAGAAAAGAAGAAACTATATTGATTAACCTACTTCTGCCTTAGATCGAATTCACCTTTTTTGTGTTGTCATTATTATCCTGTGACTCTGTAATTGAGTAAGCCAAAGGGAGCAGATTTACCCATCTCCGCATTACAATCCATCACATTTTAGAAGCCAATTCTTTTTTATTACTTCTCATAATTACATCTGTGTTTTTGTGGGGTGTTTGCTTTCTTGTCCCAGCCCCCAAAAGGCTGTGTCTCTAGACACAAAGTTCTATAATCATGATTTAAACCACATGTGTCAAACACAAGGCCCGCGGGCCAAATCTGTCCCGCCAGGCCTTGCAATGTGGCCCGCACCGCACTGTCATCACTGCACTCCGCTGCGTTTCCATCACAATGACAGTTTATGACTGTTCAGTAAACCATTCGGCCCACGATTTAGGCTGGATTTTAGATTTTGGCCTCTTCTCTGATTGAGTTCGACACCCCTAATTTAAACACTGGGGAGTTCTGTGATGGCTAGAGTAGAAGCAACATAATTTTTTTTTTTAATCTCCTGGAATCCCCACATATAAACAGGGCAAATAAAGAGAAGAATAAAAAATTTCCAGATAACATTTTAAACAAACCTAGGTGACAAGATGGCCCCAGAAACACCACAATCAAAGCAGGAGGAATAAGCCACCCTCAGCTCCACGACGAGCCGGCTCCCCCAGGGCGGGACCTCAAACTGCACAGAAACTACCAGGAGAAAAATCAAAACTGAGCACACATGAATAATAAGGATTAAAGTTAAAAACCTCAGAAAGCTGAAACCGGTTTGGCTCAGTGGATAGAGTGTCGGCCTGTGGACTGAAAGGTCCAGGATTCGATTCCAGTCAAGGGCATGTACCTTGGTTGCAGGCACGTCCCCAGTGAGGGGTGTGCAGGAGGCAGCTGATTGATGATTCTCTCTCATCAATGTTTCTAACTCTCTATCCCTCTCTCTTCCTCTCTGTGAAAAATCATTCAAATATATATATTTTTTAAAAACTCAGAAAATACAAATAAGAGTGGGGAAGGAAAAGAAAACCAAGAAATTTCAGACTGCAAGCTTGCTTTTGTTTATAAAACAACTCTGCATAAGTAGAAGAAAGCTCTGTGAAGTCAGAAAAAGCTATCTGTAACGTTTATTAAACCTCCGGAAAATGAGTAAAGCATCGAGATCTAGTTCCACACAATATTACTCTAAGAAAAGAAAAAGAGAAAACAAAATAATATCACATTTCCACAGACAACAAAAGAACGCCAAGAAAAAATTGGTTCAAAATATCATATCACCACTGTAACATAAACTTCTAAATTTCCAAAAGACACAGAAAATATACTATACATCAGGAACAAAAATAAATAGAAACTAGAAAAAAAATTCAAAATGAGGTGACAAACCTTGAATTAGGAATTTTATAAATAAATACAATTAGAAGGAACTTATGAGTGAATTTTAAAGCATAATACATTAAGATAAATAGGAGAGGGAAATTGAATATTTTAAAAGTTAAAAGAAGTGAAGAAAAATAAAAATGTTACGAGGAAAAATGAAAATTTTTGAAGATAAGATGCAATATAAGGATAAATAGAAAACTCTGAAGAAGAAAAAAAAAAACAAGAACAAGGGAACATAACAAATGTCAAAAAAGAACTTTAATGAAAAAGAAAAACACCTTTCCTAAGATACAAAACATTAGGAGGTATACACTAATAAAATGTCAAGGTTTTAAATAAAAACAAAAATTCTTTATGCTTTTAGGCAAAACTGGATTATGATCAGACTTTATAGCATTTCTTTTTTATGCCAGAAGAAAATTGAGTAACATATTTAGGGTACTCAAGAAAAAAAATACATAAGCCATGAATTTTGTTTCCAGCAAAACTAAATCATAACCCCTTCCTAAGGAAGACAACCAAATGACTATAGAATCATTGGCACAGAGATGGCAGTAAGTGTTATATAAATAAAATTAAGACTTAGCCTACATGAGGGTTAAATCAGAGAGTGTATTTAATGTAGCATGCAATAACTGCTATCTAATAACAAAGATTAATATAACTATAATGTTTAAGGGGAAATAAAATAGCATTTATACAAAAATGATTAAACTTCTTAATAATTATAATTAGTGATGATAATTACAATATTGTGTGTATTAATATAATTGGAATAGAGCAAATGAGCAATTATAAAATATTCTAATCTAGCATCCTCTATGCACTTAAGAACCAAGATTCTTAAGATGGGAGAAGGGAGATACAGAGACTATATTGAGGAGGTGAAGTAAAAACCCCATAGGTCCTGAAAGATAAATATCACGATAAACCTGTGAAGTTTTTATAAATCTTTATATGTACTGAATTACAATATGTACATGAATTACACTTGTTTTGTGTGGGTTTTTTGGGGCTTTTTTTATTTTTTAATAGTTTAAATAAGTGATTTAATAAATGGATGAATGGATAGATGGGTGAGTGGATGGATGGACTGGGTGGATTGGGTGGGTGAAAAGATAGGCAGACTCAGAGAAAGGACAGACAGAACTAGGCTAAAAGTCATATCAGCACCATAAGAAGACTGCCTTACCACTCATGTATTATATACCTACTCTTTGTTCAGTGAGTGTTACACAACTTATTCACATTTTTGATAGGATCCCACTGTGACCTCTGGATCTTTTTCTCCCAATCATTATCTGACAGTTTATCGATCTAAAAGAAAAGTTGAGATGTACTTGGCACCCATGTTGAAGACATCTTGCATCTGGCTTCTTTTTTTTTTCTATTTTTTTATAATATATTTTATTGATTTTTTACAGAGAGGAAGGGAGAGGGAGAGAGAGTTAGAAACGTCGACCAGCTGCCTCCTGCACACACCCCATTGGCTGTGCCACAATGGCATGGTACATGCCATTGACCAGAATCGAACCTGGGACCCTTCAGTCCACAGACCGATGCTCTATCCACTAAACCAAACCGGTTTCGGCTGCAATGGCTTCTTGATAAGGTTGGACAGTGTTTTGTTTGTCCTCATAGATCATATATTTTATTTTTCTACAATCTGTACTTTCTTATTAAACACAAACTCACTCTATTGTATCTTCTGGAAGGACCTCTCTCTCTAAGACTGTTATGAGACTATTTAAAAAAGATAAATAAATCCTGGTCACACAAATGATCAAGTAAATATCTATAAGCATATCTTTTTCTCAACATTTATCCTCAGACCAAAATGAAAAGCAAAGGGCATCTGAGAGCAAGAGTAAAAATGTGGTGTTCAAATATCAGAGACTGGCTCAGCTGGTGTGGCTCACTGGTTGAGCATTGACCCATGTACCAAGAGGTCGCTGGTTTGATTCCTGGTCTGGGCACATGTGGACTCCATCCCTGGTAGGGGCCATACAGGAGGCAGCCAATCAATGATTCTCTCCCATCGTTGATGTTTCTCTCTCTCCCCCTTCATCTCCAAAAATCAATGAAAATATACCTTAAAAAAAGATATATATATAAATATATAAATATATAAATATATAAATATATAAATATATAAATATATATATATATATATATCAGAGACTGAGCTTCAGTCACTGACATTTTAGGAACATTTCCTGGAAAACAAAAGGCAGTAGTAAATAAAGTAACAAGTGTTCTGAAATATAAAAGAGAGAGAAAAAATAGAATTTTAAGAGCAATCAAACCTTGGTTATGCAAACAGAAAAGGGCACTCACAAGAATTATCTCAGTAATAAATTCAATTCAACAACTGTTTCTATGCCTGCTGTGAGAAAGGACAAAAATGAATAGAACATGATCCTAGCCCTCGGGACATTAAAATTGAAAAAGAAAGCCACACCACATTTTTAACTCTAAGACCAGGCAAAATGTGACTGATGAGATAAGAAAGGTATAAAAACGTTTTGCTCGGGTAAAAGAAACAGATTTGATTTATTAGAAGCAAAAATACAGTTGGCCTGTCCTACTGGTAGAAAAGTTACCTGTGAGTTATGACTGGGATGTCCAGAGAGAGCTTCACATAGTCCTCATTTCCTCCTTTACTACTTACTGACTGACTGATGCCTGGCATTCAGTACATGTGATCTCAGATGTAGTGCTAGGAGTTGATGCCTCCAGGGCCAGTATAATAACACTAATAACCTGCCTGCCTTTTGTGTTCTAGTGCAGTGATTCTTTTATATATATATATATATATATATATATATATATATATATATATATATATATGTATATATATACATATATATATATATATATATATATATATATATATATATATTATTGATTTCAGAAAGGAAGGGAAAGGGAGAGATAGAAACATCAATGTTGAGAATCATTGATCAGCTGCCTTCCGGGGATCGAGCCCACAACCCATGCATATGCATATGCCTTTGACCGGAATCGAACCTGAGACCCTTCAGTCCGCAATCCGACACTCTATCCACTGAGCCAAACCAGCCAGGGCTAGTGCAGTGATTCTTAGACTGGGGACCATGGACATATTCTTAGACATGTGAATTTACTACTGACAAATGTTTGGGTGTTTCGAGAAAATGATAATCGAAAAATGTTTATACAGCCATCATCAGATACCTGTATTCACAGTGGTCCTGGGCCAACAGTAGGAGCATCACCTAAGAGCTTGTGTGAAATGCAGAGTTCTGGGCTCCATCCCAGTCCTCCAAAGTAGGGTGTATTTTACCAAGCTCATCAGGTGATTCTTCTGCACACTAACATTTAAAAGGCACTAAATCAGATCTTATAATCAAGCACTGCTAGATGACTTTGGTGTTCATTTTTGTGCTTATAATCAACTCGACACTAAGAAGTGCCATGTTCATAATTGTAGGCTAAAAGAGAAGTGAATAGAGATGGCCTTGATATCTTAATGATACTTGTATGTCAAACAAAGACCGGATAATGTCACGGTACACTGTGAAATGGGAGGGTTAGCAGTCATCTTAATGGAGAAAACTGTGGGAAAGCTAGGGCATCACAGGTCATGGTCATTTTGAGTGAGAATGACATTTTAGTAAAAATAACATCATTTTTTTCATGTTAGGTTAATGCTGTTATTTTTGAGTCTGAAGTTTTTCTTGCCTTTAATTGTCAAATGTGTTGTTAAAATTTCATTTTCAATTAAATTTTATAGCTGCATAAAAGCTATAAGCAAGCATAGTTGGTTTATATATAGCTTTATATTTGTACATATTTAAATAACATTGTAACAAAAATATAATTCCACCTCCTTTAAACATTACAATGATAAGAATAAAGGAAGGGGTTTACAGAGAAGAAAGGAAAAAGTATGAAAACACAGGATACCTGAGAATCCCTGACAGCACCTTCTGAAGGGGAAGAGAGCAAACTAGGGAACTGGTCTATGGGAGGCAAAACAAATATCTCTCCCACTCTTACCTTTGATTTGGGTGGCAGAGAGCAAAGCCCATTAGTAATATACTCAGGGCCTGAAAAGTCACCCCTGTTCCTCCCAAATCACTTTAATGTTGTTGCTATTTTTATTGATTTAAGAGAGAGGGGATAGGAGAGGAAGAGAAAAACAGAAACATCAATGAGAGAGAAATATCAACATGGATGGCTGCCTCCTGCATGCCCCCTGCTGAGGATAAGCCCTCAACCAGGGCATGTGCCTGACCAGGAAATGAACTGGGGATCTCTTGGGGCATGAGTTGAATCTCAACCAATAAGCCACATTGGGTGGGCCTTCCAACATCATTTGAAAACACAAAACAAAATTAAGATTAAAGGCTACTCAATAAGTAACAGGGAAATGTCTAAAATGATTAATAAGGATAATAATAAGAAGAACAACAATTACTATGTGCCAGGCATTCTTTTAAGCATTTTACTTACATTAACTCATTTAACTCTATAATAACCTAGGATGAAGTCACTCCTTCAGAAGGTTGTAAAAATGGCCAGACTGCTTCACTCACTGGTGGAATCTGTGGCTGCACACTTGGAACCTGCTTGGGCTTCAGGGCTGGCTGTGAGCCCTGAGGGGCTGGTGTGCCATTTGTGAGTCTTGCCTTCAAGCCTTGCATACTCGCACCTTGGTTGGCAAACTACAGCTCACAGCCACATGAGGCTCTTTGGCCCCTTGAGTGAGGCTCTTCCACAAAATACCATGGCCTGTTGTACTATTGATATTTGACTCTGTTGACTAATGAGTTTGCCAACCACTGCTCTAGCACACACCTGAGAATCCTATCTGTATCCTGGGAACAAGTCCAAGCATATTTATCTCAATCTGGAAAAAACAAACAAACAAACAAAAAACACTTTCACAATTTGGTTTTCTTTCCTCTATGGGTACAAAACAATTATGAGTTTCTGTAATATTTTTTATTTAGGGGAAATGTTTCCTTCTACTATTATGTTTTCCCAAAGTTGTTGTATGGACAAAATATATGAGACTATTTAGAAAAGGCAGAGAACAGGAAGGGGTAGAAGTTAGCTTGCCCATTGCTGATGCTGGGAGAAATGGAGACACAATGAAAAGTGGTAAAGAACTTGGCTAAAACTGCATAACATGTATTTAGTTGCATAGGTAGGATAGGAATTACCCATTAAAACCATTAATTTTAAAATCATTTCAAAGTACTGAGTTTTTTTTTACTTTTCTTCCTAAGTGGTCCTTAAATACAGTGCCTGACACATATCCACAGCCTGCAGGTGGAGATAATTCAAAAGGTGATTATAGCCTGGAGGCGGGGTGGGGCCTGGCTTGCTGAGAGATAGGTAAGATTGTACAAGAGCACTATTTCCTACTTCTTAGCTAATGAAGCTTTCAGATTCCTCCTAAGATAGCAAGCCAAGTCTTTGGTTCTTCTTTTGATATTATGGCAATCTTGTAGTCTGGATTTTCTGGAACGTTTTCTATTTTAAATGTTCCATTCCACTGTCAAAACATGGGCCTTTAGTCATGAACCCCAAGTTTTAGGTCCAGAAAGTAATCCAGAGTTCCCAAGGCCTTGTGATTTCATAGATAAGTAGGTTTTTGGTTTTTTTGTTTTTTTGTTTTTTTTAGGGGGGCAGGGGAGAGAAGAGAGAATACTAGATTTCAGATTTCCAAGGTTTAAAGCCAATAAAATATTTTTTAAAATAATAAACAAGTTTTTTAAAGTTAATTGTATTTCTACCACTGACTTGTTGTATTATATAATATTGAGTCAATTATTTAAACTAGCTGAGCCTCTATGAATTCATCAGTAAAATAGGAGAGTAATAAGTAACTTAAGTTTGAAAGTGCTTACTATAACATCTGATCCTGTAAGTGCTCAACAAAGTTGCCATGACCACCACACTGATGACCACTACTATCACTTTCATAAAAGAGAATGAGTCCAGCCTGGCCAGTGTGGTTCAGTGGTTGAACACTGACCTATGAACCAGGAGATCATGGTTCATTTTCCAGTCAGGGCACATGCCTGGGTTGCAGGCTTGATTTCCAGTGTGGGGCACACAGGAGGCAGCCAATCAATGATTCTCTCTCATCATTGAGGTATCTTCCTCTCTCTCCTCTCCTTTCCTTTCTGAAATCAATAAAAATACAGGTTACCTCAGACTCGATGCCATATCCCATTTATTTATTTTAAAAAAGGTTCCATCATTTGGACGTATGTACGTATGTGTTTTATGTTTTTTATTATTTACTGTATTTACTACAAGTAAAGGTCAGGAATTATCTTTCTTTTAAATTTTTGTTACTGTTTCACTTCAGTAATGCTGTGTGTGTGCTCCATGTGAGTGACGCAGGTGCTTATGTAGGTGGGTCCCGACTTACGGCAAAAATCATATTATGTCACGCCATAGGAATGGATCTCCGACATAACCTGAGGACCTACTATTAACAAAAAAAAGGAATGAGTCCAAAAACAAATTATCCTAGCCAAAAGCATAGGGAAAAGAGAAGCCGGTTCCTCACAAGACCAATGACAGAGACATCATAGTACATCTGACTCAACTTTTTTTTTCTAGGCCAACAGCAGCACCCAAAGAGAGCAATCCTAGACCTACTAACCAATCAAGTGGGATGAAGGGTCTCCAAAGAAAAAAGAGAAAAATCAGTATTTCTTTGACAAACCAGCTAGGACAGGGGCAGGATTTGGATGGGTGGTATGTAGACACCACCTCAAATCTTATCATTTTCTGGCCTTTGCCCATCTCTGCAGCATTCCATATGTCCCTCTCCTGGACCCTTGGTTCAAGCCATACTCTTCACCTAACTCGACTACTTAGCATATCTCCAGGTAAAACATCCTGTGACTTTGCTTGCACATCAGACTGAGGCTCCTCCATCTGCTTATCATACACTTGCCACACTGCTATTATTAAACGTTTAAATCTATGTAATTTTCCTAGTTAAAGTAATCACAAATTCATCATGCAATCATGCTTAATATAATAATTAATCATTTTCATCTAGAATCTAACACAATAATTATAAACATTTTTCTATATTTTCTGCCCATCTTTTTTTTTATATGCATCTTTGTATACTTTTGGTCACAGTATACAATTGTTTCCATACTTTTCAATTACTTAGCATTTTTCCAAATCATTTCACAGTGTTCAAAACCATCATTTAATTTCCAAGGAAATGTTTTTAATTTACTTAAGTATGTCCCTACTGAGGGACATGCTGAGCAGTCCCTATTTTTGGCTATTACAAATAGAACCAAAATGAATGATTTCCATGCATATGGATTTTTCCATATTTTGAAATATTTTTCTAAAATTAGATTTCCAGAAGTTGTATTATTACATCAAAGGGAACAGGCACAGTGATGGCTTTGTATATATATATTGTCAGATCATTTTTGACAAGAATATAGATGTTTCTTGTCATCAGTACTCATTTCTATCTCAGTCATTTTCGACTCAACTCACTGAATCTACTCTCAGCAAAGCAGGTCATCACTCACTCTACCCACTGCCATTTCCCTGTTGTCTACAGCCACCTCTAAAATATCTGCTCTGTAGCAACATGAACTGCCCATAGACAACCAAAACATGTTACCTTGGCCCAGGATTCCCTCAGGTATATCTTAGGCTTCCCTTTTCTGTCCGGGGAACATTCTCATGGATGGGATATATGCCTACCACTCAATAGACTAAAGTGTTTTAAATGAAAATATATTTGAAGATCATGACAGTTTAATTTATACCTTTAATCATATGCAAATTATATACTTCTTAAATTATAAAATACTAGAGGCCTGGATTCATGAAATTCGTGTAAGAATAGGCCTTCCTTCCCCCGGCTGCTGGTACAGGCTTCCCTCTGGCACCGGGGACCAGGGCTTCCCTCGAAGCCCGGCTTATTCCAGAAATTTGTCCAGAAGGACGTTGGGTCTAATTAACATATTATACTCTTATTATTATAGATTTTCTAACACCAATAATATTGTATATGAGCACCTAATTCATTATAGTTTTGCCAGCAATAAGGTCATTTTTTTTCTGTTTGTATTCTTGGGCATATACCAGACGAAAAATGATATACTACCATGTGAAGTTTTTAAAATATGATTCATTTTCTTATATGTCTATCTGACTCCAGTAACTAAGTCTTTTGAGCATAGAAGCAATCATGTTTTTCCCTGTAGCATTGGCACTCAATAATGGTTTGGCTGAGATTTTTAAAAAAGAGAGAGAGAAAGGTGAAAGAGAAAAGAACACCAGGGAACAGAAGGAAAAGAGTAACACAGGAAAAAGGAGAAGCTGGAGGAGAAGAAAAACCATCAATCAAGCATTTAGGGACTGTTCACTACAAGTAGATGGCTTCAGAGAAAGATCTAAAAACGGGGTTAGGATTAAAGATATAACTAAATCCCTTTCACTATTAACTCCTCTTTTATATTCATGCAAATAAAGGTTGTGGCTTCTGAGGGTCCATTAGTTGAATACTTTAAACATTAGGCCCTGACCAGGGTGAGTCAGTTGGTTAAGCATCCTCCCCTGCACCGAAGGGTCACCGGTGTGATTCTGATTCTAGGTCAGGGCTCGTACTGAGCTTTGGGTTGGATCCCTGGTTGGGTCTCTCTCTCTCTCTCTCTCTCTCTCTCTCTCTCTCTCTCTCTTTCTCTCTCTCTCTCTTTCTCTCTCATCTTCCTTCCTCTCTCTCTAAAATCAATTTTAAAAAATACATTAAGACCAATCCTCCAAATTTAACTTTCTTCAAGTAGGCTGCTTACCAAAACAACAGAACAGATTTGACTTCAGCAGTTATCTACATGTTCTTCTGTTCATGTCGTGAATTAGCATTGTGGACAAACAACAGAGCAATGCTCCCAAGAATTAGATGTCTGAGTCTGAGAGTTCATTTAAAAGCCCACAAAACAGCCAGGTAAAGAAAGTTATATTGTCCTGGAAACAAATCTTAAAGGTGCATAATTCCCTTCATCTGTGCCTGAGCCACTTCCTTGCCGTGTGACCTGGTACGTAAGCTCTGGGTTTCTCATCTGCTAAAATCAGGTTAATAAAAGCTTCTATCTCACAGGGTGGTTGTGAGATTAATGAGTTAATATATGCTTCTAACATTAATGTGTAGTGTTCTCATAGTACCTTCTTATTAAAAGAAAGCTGTTATGGTCATAGTTAAAAAAAACCAACTGATGAAAAAAAAATGCAATTTTAAGGGATGCACAGAAGTCCTGATACCTCTTACAATGGGCACAATAAGAGATAAGTCCATATTGAAGCGTTCAAGTATAGGTTTCCTTGGACAGCTTTGTGGGTACTAGGTCTCTCTGCACTTAGCTATACAACAGCACATTTCATAGGCACTTTCTATAATAATTAATCTCAGAGCCAAGAAGTTAACACAAAGGAAAGAAGAGGGTATAGGGTACAATTTATAGGGAAAAGGCAGGCTCATCATCTGTTGGAAGGGAACAATCCCTGCTTGAATAGAATCAATTACTGCTAACTGGGAATCAAGATCCAATTTTGCCAAATCTTCCAAATTTTCAAGAGATGCTAGAACTCTGATGTTTATGGACATTCTCTTGATCATTAAATGTTGACAACTCTCTCAATTGTTTCTAAAAGGAGCCTGTGCAGGTCAACCAAAATATATCAGTGAGACAAATTTAACTGAACTCCGACAGTCTGTGCTCCTTCAGCTTGAAGAAAAGCAATGTCCCTGAACCAATATTCCCCAGAGGCGGCACCTGCCGAAGAACCAATTCCCCCTGCGTGAAAGTGTAGAGCGTATCAGTGTGCAGCCACTATCCAGGCACTGCACAGGCTCCAGGCAGTCAGGGCCAACTGTGGTGAGTGCCCACCGCATATGCACACCACTTAGCCACCTTTTCCGGACAGAAGAAAAGTAAGGACACGCGCTTACATCTGAGTGAAGAAGCCAGGCATATGCAAATGAAATGACAGCAGATGTCAAGTTATACATGCTCAACACAATGCTCAATTGTGTGGTGCCCAGTGGATGCAAAACAGGGATTTGGGGGAAGAGGAGACTCCAAGGATGACAGGGGTCCTGAGCAGGGCCACAAGGATGGAGGAGCCTTGGGAGAATCTAGGGGGGTATGCTCTAGGTCAGCAGTCGCCAACCGGTGGTCCGTGGACCACTGGTGGTCCATGAGGTCCGAAAGGATGGTGACCGCTGCTCTAGGTAACAGGTGAAGGAGCAACAGCACGACTGTCTCAGGTTATTATAACATCTCACCCACTCTTGACATTGGAAAAGTGTGTATGGTCCAGTTTGTTGTTTTTAGTATTTTCTGTTTCATTTGGGTCAGAGCAAGATATAAGCTACTTAACACAATTGCTGCCAGTCATCATAAAAATGACCCAAATGTTGGCGAAGTTGACTATGCATGTCTATAAACCTTCCTCAAGCCTCTGTGCATCATGCTTTCTTGGCTAATGGCACCAGACTAAGAGGTAGTCCCTGCCCATTGGAAGCCACAATCCAATGAGGGAGTCGACAGTACAGATACAAGGTGACAGCACAGGGACCATGGCGGTGGAGCATCCTGTCCACCCAGCCACCAGCTGGTCTGCATCTGGGGCTGAGTGGGAGTCTGACAGACAGAAAAGGGGGAGGAAGGGTGTTCCAGGTAGTAGCAGCAACTCAGGCCAAGGCGTTAGAATCGTGAAAGCTAGTAGTTTGTAGCAGCAAAAACACCCACCCTCTTTCCCACCTCTTCGTTCTTGGTCTGTTTGCTAATTACCACCTTCCTGCATCTCAGCAAGATGGAAATCTCCAAAGAACCCCAAAGATTCTTAAAACTTGCTCTGTGGTTGCCATTCAATCACATGAAATGACAACAAGGATGAAAAGCCAAGGCTAATGTAAAGAGCCCATGTTATATTCAGATATATTTAACTATGTCCCTATAGTTTTGGCACAAAGAAAGACAATGCTGTTAATAAAATCAATTTTCAACTCATTTATTTTGGAATAGAGTGTTCTATGCTTGGCTTCCAACACAAGAGGTGATACTCATGATACAAAGAATAGAACTGGCACATCAAAGCTCAGGGTTGGTTTTGATTTGAGCTTAGAGTTGTCATATGCACTGTGTTTTATTTACAATTATTAGTATTAAAAGGATTTTTTAAGTTAGTGTTTGCTTCCCTTTGTTCTGAAGGGGAAAATTTTAAAGGTATAGCTAAAGGTTTCAATTCTATGCACAACTACTACCGTCATGTTTCAAAATGACATGGAAAGGATACTCTAGGGCAGTGTTTCCCAAAGTGTGGTACCCATACCCCCAGGGGTACAGGAAGAGTTTGGTGGGGGTACGAGTTGCACCGGAGTTTGGTGGGGAGATGCACTGCACCGTGCTTAGCTGTGCCTAATACATCCTTTTTTTTTTTTTTTTTTTTTTTTTTTGACGAGGGGTACTCAGCGTTACAAAAATTATAGAAGGGGTACACATATGTCAAAAGTTTGGGAAACACTGCTCTAGGGCAATGGTCGTTAAACTGCGGCTTGCGGGCCGCATTCAGCTCTTTGGCCCTTGAGTGTTCTATCGCCACTTCTTCAAAATAGAATCGCCCAGGCCGAAACCCGACTTGTGCACATGGACCACGAAGTTTCAATCACACTGTACATGCGCGCCCACATGTGGTATTTTGTGGAAGAGCCACACTCAAGGAGCCGCGTGTGGCTTGTGAGCTGCGGTTTGCCGACCAGCCACCCTAATGAATCCCGGGCCCATCACCTGCTATGTGCAGCAGTATCCTCACTTTTTTCTTCACGTTTGGACTGGCTTCTGATGGTCTTTGAATCCTCAAGGGGAGGGAAAGAAGAGATTGTGGCAGCTTGTCTCTAAGGATGGTCCCCAATGGACCACACCTCCTGCGTAGCCACTGGAAGGTGGATGCTCCTTGGCTTCCAAGGCTGGGTCAGAAGAGGCCGTGCAGCGTCTATCTGGATTTCTCAGCTCAGAATCCAGCTACCAGACGTGAGACGCTCATGCCACATACAGAGGCCACGTGCAGGAGCCCAACCTGAGATCAACAACCCAGCCACGTGAGCCATCTTGGAGGTCCAGCCAAATCAAGTTTTCCAGTGATTCCTGGTCCGGCTGCCAGGAGCAAAAACATAAGTGACCCCACTGGGAAACCCCCGGGTGAGTCCAGTCAGCCCAAAAAACTGGCATATTACATGGCAGACACAATCAGAAGATGAACACAAGTGAAGGGGAGGGAAGGGGAAAGGAGGGAAGGGAAAAAGAGGAGGCTGAAATTAAGGAACAGCTTTTTCTACCTGTGGCAACATGATAATTATTTTAGATTGAAATTTGTGGCCTAATGGAATTTTTCTTAATTGAATATATTTACTAATTTCCTCCAACTTTTTTTTTGGTGATCACCTGAAGATAATCAAGGCATAAAAGAATTCATTTTTCTGAGAAACTATGCAGAATTAACAAGTTCCATTTCATATGTCCATTTTTCTTAATCATCTTCAAGGTTCATTTTTTTTGTTTTTTGTTTTTTTAGCTGGGAAAAGCAAAAGCAAAATCTTCTTGAGACAAAGCAAAATTAGCTTATCTCCACTAACACCCTTTACACAATACAGTCAATAACCAAATACACTGACATGGGCAGTGCTCCAAGATTTACTTTTACCTTAGTTACTACCAAAATGATTTGGTATGCAAAGCAAGACATATGCGAATAAAAGAAAACCCTTTATTTTAACTATGGAGCTTGCATGACATTAGAAATGTAACGGTTTTCCATATTCATGATAGTAGATTCATTTTTATATTTGACTAGAGGCCCGGTACATGAAATTTGTGCAGGGTGGGATGTCCCTCAGCCCAACCTGCACCCTCTCCAATCTGGGACCCCTTGAGGGATGTCCGACTGCCTGTTTAGGCCCGATCCTGGTGGGATCGAGCCTAAACAGGCAGTCAGACATTCCTCTCACAATTCAGGACTCCTGGCTCCCAAATGCTTACCTGCCTGCCTTCCTGATTGCCCCTAACCACTTCTGGCTGCCAGCCTGATCACCCCTTAACCACTCCCTTGCCAGCTTCATTGATGCCTAACTGTCCCCTGCCAGCCTGTTTGTCCCCAACTTCCCTCCCTTGCAGGCCTGGTGCCTCTCAACTGCCCTCCCCTGCTGGCTGTCTTGTAGTGGCCATCTTGTGTCAACATGGGGTCAGACTCTTTGACCACATGGGGGCAGCCATCTTGTGTGTTGGAGTTATGGTCAATCTACATATTATTCTTTTATTAGATAGGATAGAGGCCTGGTGAATGGGTGGGGGCCAGTGGGTTTGCCCTGAAGGGTGTCCCAGATCAGGGTGGGGGTTTCCTTGGGGCATGAGGTGGCCTAGGCAAGGGGTCTGTGGTGGTTTGCAGGCCAGCCATGCCCCCCGGCAACCCAAGCAGAGGCCCTGGTATATGGTATTTATTTATCTTCTACAATTGAAACTTTGTAGCCTGGAGTGAAGGCCTGAGCTGGCCAGGGCAGCAGAAGCTTGGCTTCCTCCATTGCCAGGGAAACCCAAGCCTTCCTTCTGCTCTCTGTGGCTGCAGTCATCTTGTTTGGGGTTAATTTGCATACATTCTCTGATTGGCTGGTGGGCGTGGCTGGTGGGCATGGCTTGTGGGTGTAGCAGGGTGATGGTTAATTTGCATATTACTCTTTTATTAGATAGGATGCTTAATAGCAAAACACTCGTATGTAATGTATGATAGGCTACTATTGGTAGTAAGTTGCCCCATCAGCATCCTTTCCCTGGGTGCTCCTTGTTAAGGACCTCTACTTTGTTTGAGATCTTAAAGTGTCAGCTAAATACCCACTTTCTGAGCTTTCCTTGCAACTGGCACAGCCGTGTGACACTGTTCCAGCCATTCAGAATTAAGAGCCTGTCTGCTGGGGAGTTCTAAAGAGACTTTTGCTATCCTGATAAAGGAGGAGAGCTACAGCCAGCACCTCTTCTTCACATCTCACTCCTGGAATATGGGCATGATGGCTGCAGTCACAGCAGCAGCCATTTTGTAACCACAAGGCAATAAGCATAAGGACAAACGCCAATTACATTAAGAAGAGCAGAGCAAAAAGACCAAGACAATGGGGTCTCTGATGGCATTGCCAGGCAGCTGCCTAAGGCCCAGGCACTGCCTAGCTCTAGCTTTGTCAGGTGAGAAAAATAAATCCTACTTGTTAAAACCACCGTTGATTCAGTTTTCTATCACTGGCAGCCAAATGCATTCCTGCTATAATAAATTTTTCTTTGAAGACCTAATAAGCCCTTGTAAGATTGAGTTCAATCATTAGCTGCTCAAATACAACTTTTCTTCAGAACATAATATATGCTCTAGTCCAAATGGTGGATGATGAGGTACATTTTGTCCACTTCAACCACTCGTTTAGATAAGTGACTTAGTCATACCGAGGACTTGCCCTTTAAATAGCAGTCAGCCATGAAGACTCAGACCATCAAAAACACATCAGATGAAAGAGCATTAGACTTTCAAAAGCACAGCAGTTAAGAGAAATAGAGTGATCTGTGGGAGGCTTTCCCCCCTTGCTTGTTCTGTAATCGCAGCAATATTCCTGCCTTTGGAACAGACTTGCAGAAACAACTGTTGTGGTTATCAAACAGCTCAGCTCTGCTTTCACATTTAATCACCCACAA
This sequence comes from Pipistrellus kuhlii, assembly GCF_014108245.1. Taxonomy (NCBI): domain Eukaryota; kingdom Metazoa; phylum Chordata; class Mammalia; order Chiroptera; family Vespertilionidae; genus Pipistrellus; species Pipistrellus kuhlii. The sequence continues at coordinate 13,914,003 of NW_023425404.1, forward strand.
AACCCCATTTATTGTCTTGCTACTCCTCCGTGGTTATCAGAATCCCATAATTAAGGCAAAATGAAAGTAAACAGTGTCACGGAAAACTAGATATCTTCTAAAGGAGAGTAGTTAGGCAAGACAGAATGTTCCCAAAGATAGCAGGAGAGCCCCGTGGACCTGCTGAGGAGTTTTGTTGGTGTGTGTTGGCGGTGGTGATTACAAGGAAGAATCACCATCGAAGTAAGAGAAATGTTGAGGGAAACATTGCTTTGAAGGGTGGGTAATATATAAAACTGAAGGACACATATTGAAGCCAAGCAAGCATATCAGTACAGCAAGACCCCTACCTAAATAACCCAAAACCCAAATAAAGGAAGGCTGTTTATCTCTGAAAAGCTGAAGTGAGGGTGACCAACAGCTTTTCAACATGTTGTCTTCCCTCTAAGATTTATTTTTACCTTTACTACCAAAATGGTTTGGCATGCAAAACAAGACCTATACAAATATAAGAAAACTTTTTGTTTAAAAAGCCCAAGGACATTATAGGTAACCAGGATGTGCCAGGCACTGCAGCTGGAGGTACCTTTAGATGTGAGATTCCTGGTAGCTAAGGCAGAAAGGGAAACTCCTTTCTATCGTAGCTAAAGGGAAGCACATACATCAATTGTGTTTCCTGGCAGGGATTCTTTTGGTAGTTTATGATGCAAGAAATATAAAAGCTCACTGTCTCTCAATAGCCATTATCTTTTTGTCATGGTGCACAACACAATTTATTGTTCTATTTTTGTTTTTGTTTTATTAATCCTTACCTAAGTATATTTTCCCCATTGTTTTTTAGAGAGTGAAAGGGATGAAAGCAGGGGAGTGGGAGAGAGAGAGAGAAGAAACAAAGAAACATTGATGTGAAAGAGACATGTCGATTGGTTGCCATAGGCACATGCCCTGACTGGGGCAGGGATGAACCCACAACCGAGTTACCTGTCTTTGATCAGGAATTGAAATAGGTGTAACCACTGAGATACACTGGCCAGGGTTGTTCTATTTGTAATGATACATCCGTATTGTGCATATATATCTTTAATTATTTCTCTAGTATTTGTCTTCCCAAATAGACAGTAAGTCCCGTGATAAGAAGGGGATTCTTTCTGTTTTGTTTACCACCAGAGCCTGGCTCAGTTCCTGACCCATTTTAGGTGCTCAATATTTAATGAGTGAATAAATAAACTGAAATAAACTGATTTATCAAAGATAAAATGTAACAACAAAAATGTAACAACAAAAAGAAAAAGAACCTTAAATGTCCCATCAACAAGAATGTGGATTCACATAATGGAATCTGATGAAAAAATTAAAATAAATAAATTAGAGCAATGTAGATAAAAAATGTTATGTGAAAAAAAACAAACTACAAAACAAGGCTTATAGAATAACACTCATGTCATCTTAAAATATGCAAAACAACCCTATATATAGTGTGCCAAAGCACGTATAAGACAAAAACGTCAAGTTTAAGATTTTGGTTGTCTTTGGAGAGGGAAAGAGAACAGGATTAAGAAGGATAGACATGGGACTTCAAATTTATCTATAATGTTCTGTTTTTAAGACTGAATGGTGGTTATATTGGTCACACACACACACACACACACACACACACATGTTCCCATTCCCCCTCCCCTCTCGGCCAGGCTGACCAGACCCCACCCATGCACAAATTCATGCACCAGGCCTCTAATAAATAAATAAATAAATAAATAAACACACACACACACACACACACACACACACACACACACACACACACACTGAGTGGCCAGATTATTATGTGTTCAGAGATCATAATAATCTGACCACTCAGTGTATATATAAAAGCCTAAGCAACCAAATAACTAAACGACTGAATTCCCAGTCGACTGGTCACTATGATGCATACTGACCACCAGAGGGGCAGACACTCAACACAGGAACTGTCCCCTGGTGGTCAATGCACTTCTACAGCCAACCTCCCACAGCTCCATCCCCCAGCGGGCCAGCCAACCTCCCATGGCCCCTCTCCCCGGCTGGCTGGATCAATGGCCTTGATCAGAGTGACCAATCTCCCATGGCCCTGATCACCAGCCAAGCCGAGGGACCCCACCTGTGCACAAATTCACGCACCAGGCCTCTAGTCCTACATAATAAAAGCTTAATATGTTAAGTGTCTGATAATTCAGTTGGTTGTTCAACCAATCAAAGTGTAATATTCTAATGATGTGCTAAGGCTGCTCAACAGCTCACTATGATGTGCACTGACCACCGGGGGCAGACAGTCAACCAGTTGACTAGTTGCTATGATGCGCACTGACCACCAGGGGGCAGATAGTCAACTGTTTGACCAGTTGCTATGATGTGCACTGACCACCAGGGGGCAAACGCTCTGACCAGTAGGTTAGCTTGCTGCTGGGGTCCAGCTGATTGGGACTGAGCGAGATAAGCTGAACATGCCCTAGGCCCTCCCACAGTCCCTCTCATGCTGGCCAACCTCCTGGGTTCCTCCCCAGTCCTTATCATGCACCAGTGGGGTCCCTCAGCCTGGCCTGCACCCTCTCATAATCTGCAACCCCTCAGGGGATGTCAGAGAGCCAGTTTCAACCTGATCCTGCAAGCCAGCCAAGGGACCCCAATGGTGCATAAATTTGTGCATTGGGCCTCTAGTTTAATAATAATAATAATAATAATAATAATAATAATAATAACAACAACAACAAGAAGGTTCTGAGAAACTGTCACAGACAAGAGAACCCTATGTAGATGTAATGACTAAGTATGTGTCATATGATATCTTGGTGGGAACAGAAAAGGGACATTATGTTAAAAACAAGGAACTAGGGGGAAAAGTATAGATTTCAGTTGATAATATATCAATATTGGCTCATCAGTTGTAACAAATGCTCTAGTTTAATGCAAGATATTATAATAGGAGGAACTGGATGCAGGGTACATGGACATTCTCTGAACTATCTTCACAATCTATATATAAACCAATATATATAAAATCCGGATTTTGAGAGGGATGTCCTACTGCCTGATGTCTGACTGCAGTGATCAGGCCTAAACAAGCAGTCAGACATCCCCCAAGGGGTCCCAGATTACAAGAGATTGCAGGCCAGGCTGAGGGACCCACTTCTGCATGATTTTCGTGCACTGGGCCTCTAGTTTTTCTATAAATCCAAAACCATTCTAATAAGTCTATTTTAAAGAGTAAATAACATAAAAACATTCTTCCAGTGGACCTTTCTTATAGCAATCTATATACATAAAAAGCCAGCAACTGTAACGGCCATAATGACCATAATAACTGGTCACTATGATGTCCACTGAGGCCAGAGAACCGGCCTGATCACGGGATGGTGCTGGCTGGCCAACCTCTCAGCCCCTCCCCCATGATGGACTGCCCCTGATTGGACTCTCAATCAAGAGCAGAGTGGCTGGCCAAACGTCCCCTCCCTCCCCACACCCTCGCCAGCCCCACTCCTGATCAGACAGCCCCACCACAAAAGGCCCATAGCTCCTCCCCATGACTGGTCTTGCCCCCTATGGGCCCTCACCACTCTGATCAACCCCCAGCCCCTCCCCCTGCTGGCCTCACCCAGATCACCCCCCCACCCCATCAGGGGCAGAGCAGGCCAGCCAACCACCCATGTCCCTTCCCCCAGGCTACTGGCACCCCTTACCCCATTTGGGGGCAGGGCCAGCCAGCCAACCACTCAAAGCCCCTCCCTATGGCCGGCCCTGCCCCCAATCATCCCCCAAACCCCAATCGGGGGCAGGGCTGACCAGCCAATCACCTATGGCCCTTCCCCCAGCCAAACCACCCTGATTGGGCCCGATGGGGGCAGGCCAACTGGCCAACCTCCTACCATCTCCTCCTCCCAACATGCCCAGCCCCAATCCATCCCAAATGGGACCGGGCCAGCCAGACCCCTCTTGTGCATGAATTTGTGCACTGGGCCTCTAGTCTTTCATAAAAGGCATAAGCTGCAACTACCAGGCTTAGCAAAGCCCTTTTAATAGGAAGCTAATATGGTCTGAGTGTGTTGGTTTTTGAGGATCTGACTTATAGAAAAGCATTTAGAGAACAGTCAGTTAATGCAGCCCCTGGATTGCTGTATTTCCATCACATACCAGATGGCTCCAGTTTGCCTTTGGTAAGAGCTGGAGAGCAGTCCAATGTAGTCTTGTTCCCATGAAGTGAGGACATCTGAGAACATGGGCCTACGGCAAACCGCTAATTAACCGCTTGGCTTCCTTCCACTCCTCGCTTCTCTCCTGCAGCTTCTCTGTCCTGCTCGCTTGGGCCATGTTTATAGACAAGTATAGCCAAACTATTTACATCCTCTTTAAAGTAAAACAGAGTGAAAAAGATTCTGCAGCAGATAGGAGTGTGCCACATGGATTCCAATATGTTCAAAAGGGATTGCATTCCCAAAGCCACCTCCGTGGAGATGAAAGTCACAGAGACGAAGAGCCAGAACGAAGCACATGGAACCCAGCCCCTGCGGCCTCCTTCCTTCTTTAAGAACGAGTTCAGCAGGGTCCGGGGAGGTGAAGTCATCTGGTCAAGGTCCCCTCACCCCACAGTGCTCCTCAAAAGCTAATGGTACCGAATGGCCTCCTGGTGTTTGCAAGGGGAAAATGTGACCTCAGCAGTGACCAGGGCTCCTTTTGGGGAGGGAAACCTTAAGCCTCACTGCTGACAGCAAAGGGTCTGAGCTAGGGGAATGGCCCAAAGGCTATGCTTGACAGCAGGCAAGGGAGAGGGAGCCCGAGCCATGGTAAGGGAAGAGTGCGTCGCTGGGGAAGTGACCAGTGAAAAGTCCTTTCCTTGGAGCAGGGGCACTGAAGGGCCTGTTAAAACTGGTATTGCTGGCCCCTCCTTTTCTCCCTCCCCTGTATTTAGTGAAGTCTGCCACACTCCCAAATGCTTGGTAAGAGAGTCTGTTTGTTTAGTGGAAATCACTGAAGTAGGACTTCTGGGCTTGGAGGGGTGGGGAGAAGTGGGGAAGGAAGGGGATAGGGGGGAAGGGAGGAGAGGCGAGGAGAGGAAAGGAGAGGAAGGCCCCTGGAAATAGGAGGTACTGGGAAGAGGGAGGACTTTCACGGGTGTGGAAGTGGAGGCACCAGCCAATCCAACGTATATTTCAAGTGACTGAAAAAAATACCCCCGCAAAGTCAGATTGGGTCTGGCTAATGCTCCATTCCACCAAGTTCACTAGCCTGAAGGTCTCCAAAAAGAGAACTTTTCCATTCAACCTTCCTAAGAAGAGCTGCTTTTTCAACTGGCCCAACTGTGGATTTGGTCACTTAAAGGGAGCTGCCTGTTAAAAAAAATAATTTTAACTTTGCCAACAAAGACTCACAGTATAAAGGGATTATGAAGGCACCAAAAGAAATCTAAAGGGATTCAGGAATTGAAGGCTTTTCAAGATTGTGTGTGTGTGTGTGTGTGTGTGTGTGTGGTGAGATAAAAGAGGGCTCCAGACAGACAGAGCCTGGAAGCCGCAAGAGGAAGAGGAGCATGAAGGGGTCCCAGAGCAGTGGTCGGCAAACTCATCAGTCAACAGAGCTAAATATCAACAGTACAATGATTGACATTTCTTTTGAGAGCCAAATTTTTTAAACTTAAACTTTAAAAATATATATATTATTGAAATTTTACAGAGAGGAAGGAAGAGAGATAGTTAGAAACATTGATGAGAGACACATATTGATCAGTTGCCTCCTGCACACCCCCTACTGGGGATGTGCCCGTAACTAATGTACATGCCCTGGACCAGAATCCAACCTGGGACCCTTTAGTCCGCAGGCCAATGCTCTATCTATCCACTGAACCAAACTTGTTTCAGCTAAACTTAAACTTCTTTTAACGCCACTTCTTCAAAATAGACTCACCCCAGCTGTGGTATTTTGTGGAAAAGCCACACTCAAGGGGCCAAAGAGCTGCATGTGGCTCACAAGCCACAGTTTACCAACCATGGTCCTAAAGGAACTGCCAGGTCATTAGGAAGATTCAGGAGGCAGTGGTAGCCGCTTTATGCTGCTTTTCCTGGGGACTTTTCAACAATGTCAAATGTCCAAAAAGAACATACGATGAAGTTCCAAAACAGCCTATTGGATTTTGCCAGCAGGAGCTCATTGATGACCCTGCCAAAGCAGTGTTCACTGGCCAAGCACAGTTGTACAAGTTGTTGACAGAACAAGAACCCCAGCACACATTGTGCTCATGAAGTTATCCCTTCAAGGAAGGTCTGCATGTTTCCTAATTGGGACAAAGGGTACCAAATACACTAAAGAAACTGGAGGTCTCAGGGGGTGAAAGGGCAAAGTCCTAGCACAGTGAGCGGAGCCTAAACAGGAGAGATAGAGGGGACATTTTGGGGTCTAAGCTCAGTCCTCCTACCAAGCAACTTTATACTGGCAGAAAGAAGAATTTTCACTGTAAAGGGAGGAGATGAATCAGAGAAAGGTGTGGAGAGCAAATGTCAAGAGAGGAAAGGGAGAAGAAACTGTGGTAAGATACAGATCCTGACTTGAATTGCTAGTAAATCCCAGTGGTTTATTCCGTTAATTCTTATGCTTGTAGAGTTCCACATAGTTTCAAAGTTGTGTCACATTGTGTTTGATTCTTAACATACCTTGGGAGATAGGTGATATGGCATTCTTAGCCTCCTTTTAAACACAAGGAAACAAATGTGCAAAGAGTTTAATTTTAGGTGATCGAGCCAGAGAGTGTGTATCATAATGGACCAAGGATGGATCTTGCCTGCAAAAAGCTGGTACTCTGTCACCTAGGAGCAAGTTGCATTACAACACCGAGCCTCTGTTTGTACAATCTACATTAATAAAAGAGTAAGATGCAAATTGACCATACTTTGCAACACCCACCAGCCAATCAAGAGTGAGTATGCAAATTAAATCAACATAGATGGTGGGTTAATTTGCATATGCAGGTGCCGAGTGGATGGGGCACTATCCTAATTGCTCTGGGCTTCTGGGCAGTGTGAGAAGGCAGAAAGGTGGCTCTGGGCTGGAGCGAAAAGGTGGCTGCTGGCTGGAGCAAAGGTGGTGTTGGCAGCCAGGGGAAGGAAAGCCCATTCTTGCATGAATTTTCATGCATCGGGCCTCTAGTTGTTAATATAATATCTGCCTTAGATTCGGGGATGAATCAAGTAGAGACATACAAACACCTAAAAGAGAGCCGAGCACACACAGTCAATATCTATACACTCTTCTCCACCCCTCTCCACTTAGAACTCATATGCAGGTTATCTATTCCCTGTGGTTAGCTATAAACTAGACGGCTACTATAATAATGTACACATTCACTTGTTTTCAAATCTGTGTCAACTGTGGTTTAATGAAAATCCCAGAGCATTACTTAGTAGCAATTAAGTTCCTTAAAGAATTTTTATTGTTAATAAAATGTGATGTGTTATACTTGCTTAACATCTTCAACATGCCTCATAAACATACCAGTTAACTTGAAAGCTATTTCCAGTCTCCCTTCCTCTCAGCCCTCTTGGGAACTGATGTCCCAGTGTGAAGATGGGAATTGGTGCAAGGGAGAGAGGAAGGACTATCCCCATGGAAACCTCAGGCACTCCTCCCTTCCCTTCTTCTCCTCCCCAAGTTGAACTGTGAGCTGGTGACAAATAGGAAGTTCAACCCTGGCCAGGGAAGGAGGCTGGGACAGGGATGAGAAGCCTCCTGCTCCTTCTGCTTTAGGCCAGGAAGTTATCTCTCAAAGGAAGGGAAGAGCATTAGCATATGAAAAAATACACAAAACAATATAATTATCGGGTTCTAGTAAATATTTTCCCCACTACAGCATTTCTATCAAATGATCAGGCAACAGGGCCAGGCAGATCGCTTTAAAAATTCAATAGTGAATTCTCAGCTAAGAAAAAACATGTTGGTTAGAGCAGATCATTTTCATATCACTAACAGGAAAGACATAACATAGACTAATTAACCCAGTTTTGATCATCAGGAAAAGAATACAACATGTGTAGGAATAGAAACTCTGATCCTGGAATGTTGACCTGATTCTTTTGGCAATGTTTATTGAAATATACATGAGTGTGTCGCAGCCTTTCCAGCTGTGTGCACTTATTTCCAACCTCTGTCACGTAATTGCAGAAGACTGGGAAGGTGTCCCGCACGATCCGTGGAAATGATCTAATTTGATTACGAAATGGATAGGCACATACCGCAGTGAGTGAGCTTCAGCCCTCAGTCTTGCTTTCACCTCCTGAACACTTTCCATGAAGCCAGGCACTGCTCTGGGCACCAGGAGGTCAGAGGGAACCAATTAAGATTCCTATTCCCCTCGTGGAAATTAATTCTTAACGGGGCAGTCCTAAACATGCGTGTGACCAGAATAATTTCTGACAGTGGTAAATGCAGTGAAGAAAGGTGCAATCTCGATATGGGGCTCCCTTACGTTTTCCCTTCTGGGAGCAATGAGAAAGAATACGACAGTTTTGCAAAGATCTGGAACAGAAACATTCCAGGCGGAGGAACAGCATGTGCAAAGGCCTTGAGGAGGAAACGAGCTCAGGGTGATAAGCACACAATGAACAAGGAGAAAGGGGCACCAGATGAGGTGGGGAACACAGGTGAGCCCACTCGTCCTGGTAAAAATGTGGATGTTATTCTAAGGGCAGTGGGACTCCACTGGAGAGTGAGTGAGAGAATGATCAGGTCTTAGGTAAGCCTTCAGAAGATCACTCTGGCAGAGGAGACAGAAATGGGCTGGGAAGAAGGCATGGGGTGGGAGCCTGAGGGAAGCAGAGAGAACTCACAGTTGTCCAGATGAAAAATGACAGTGCCTTAATGTCAATAACTGTAAGTGAGAGGGTTTCCTTCCCCTTTGTACTACAAGCATTTCAGTGAATCCTTTCAAATGAAGTCCCACTTCTGTTCTGCCAAAGAGCACAGATGCCTTAATAGAAATGTGGTGAATGTTGAGCAGAGATAACCTCTCAGCTAGTAAAGGAGCAGCCTTTGAAATCAAGGAGCTGGACACTCAAAAGCACATTTACATGAAAATGGGAAATAGGAAACGGGAGTGCCTCAAAGCTAACAGTTTCATTCTCAACACAAATGAATGGCACCCACATTTATTTCTAATGAACAAAGTGTGCGCCAAAGATCACTGATGAGCAAAGCATACCATCTAGGGTTTGACAACTCAGGGCTCAAGATGTTGGCAGCACACAGGGGTGGGCAACTGCCTCTATTTTAAAAAATCAGGTTTTACCTTAAACGCAGAAGAAGAGATGGTTCAAAAGACTCTGGTCTTCTGGTTGCTCAGGGCAAAGCACAAGCTCTTCCTCCAGGTGCCTGCCTAGTGGATTGCCCATTTGCATCCGGCTTGCCCCAGGTGTCAAGATTTCTCTTTATTTCTGCCAAACAGGTGAAAAGACTGTTTACTCTGATAAAAACTCCTTGATCAAACCTGGGTGGGCTCCTCAGCCTTCTTTTGGACCAGGCCTTCCCCTTGGGTTCTATCCTTGGCCTGCCTATTTCTGTGTTAATAAGACTCTCCCTGTTGCCTTAACCGGTTTGGCTCAGTGGATAGAGCATCGGCCTACGGACTGAATGGTCCCAGGTTCCTGTGGACTGAATGGTCCCAGGTTCGATTCAAGGGCATGTACCTTGGTTGCAGGCACATCCCCAGTAGGGGGTGTGCAGGAGGCAGCTGGTCGATGTATCTCTCTCATCGATGTTTCTAACTCTCTATCCCTCTCCCTTCCTCTCTGTAAAAAAATCAATTATATATATATATATATATATATATATATATATATATATATATATGACTTCTGCTGAGACAGTTTATTGAAAATCCCTTACCCTTGGTATCTGATCATTCTCAATATCTGATCAAGTTCCTCATCTCCCACCTTCAATGTCTTATCTCATTGGCCTGCCTTTAACAAGAATTTTGTTGAATTGGTCTGATCCTTACCCATAATGTTTCCCCTTCATAATTTTACAGCCACTGCCCCTTGCCCTGCTCCTTGGCTACCCATCCATCCCTCCTTGTCTTTGCTGAATTGAGAATTAGACCCCAAATCTCTCCCCTATTGCAAAACCCCACTCTAGGAGCCTCTTTAATTAAAATCACTGTTAGCATCTTTAACTAAGAGGTGTCTGAATAATTTGTTCTTTAGTAGCTCTCTGAGGATGGTGATTACAGGCACAAGAATAGGGAACAGCAGAAACTTTAAAAATCCCAAATTTGGAATGGATGAGCTCATCCATGTGACTTATTTCATAAGATCTTAGATGATCAGAATTGACTGATCATAATGAGGAGAAACTATGATCATTGGCCCAAATGTGAGCCTTAATATATATATATATATATTTAATATAATGAAGAGCCATGAATCAATAACCCAAAAATTACACCATTACCAATATTTACTTATGTGCTCATCCCAACCCCTGCCCTAACCACTATCCTGAATTTTATGTTTGATTCCTTCTTTCCTTCTTAAAAAGAGGGGGAGAAGGAATTGTTGAAGTTTGCATGTTCCGAGTTTCATAAAAAAAAAAAAAATGTATCAAACTCACTGGGTTTTTCTGGAACATCCTTTTCCACTCCCTGTCATTACTAAAATTTATCCACATTGAGTGTATTTACATTTTATTCGTGTTTCACTATGCAATAGTTTGTTGTGTTCCCTAATTAAAAAAAAGAAAATGTTTCATCTTATCTGATGAAGGAGACAAAAATACTCAGAGCAAAAATTCCAGGTCTTCCCAAATCAGTATTTTAATATTATGGTCCTAAGAACACACAGCAATAAATACTTCAGGGAAAATGGGGCTTAGGTATTTAGAGGTCAAGACAATTGACTGGGGGCCTTGCTTGTGAGCTATAAATATCCTCTCAGACACTATTTAGCTGATTAGAAACTGAATCAAGAGGAAAATTTTTATTTTTAACTTCCAATTATAAATCTTATATTTGTTATCCCATGCTTTTGAGAACCAGCTCACAAGATCTTTTTCTGTCATTTAACTGCCCACTCCAGCCATGTCAGGGAATGCCTGAAATAAACACATCCATCTCTCCGTCAGCGCTGTGAGTGTGGATGTTTTGAAGGGAGAAGTAAACATGTCCTCTCATCTTTTTTAAATATTTATTTATTTATTTATTTATTTATTTATTTATTTATTTCAGCCAGGAGGGGAGAGGGAGAGAGAGACAGAAACATCAACGATGAGAAAGAATCATTTATTGGCTGCTTCCTACATGCCCCACACTGGGGGTCAAACTGTAACCTCCTGGTTCATAGGTCGATGTTCAACCATTGAGGTATTCTGGCCCGGTGACCTCTTACCCTTTGAGAGAACATGGAGGGACCTGGAGCGAAATAAGCCAGAGAAAGACAAACATCACATGATCTCACTTATATGTGGAATTTAAAGAACAAAATAGATCTAGAGACACCGAAGCATGAAACAGACTGATTCTCACAGACAACAGTGCTGTGAAGGCCTGAGGAGGGGGTGGCAGTGGGGAGGAGGGGGTCCATGGGGGTCATCTGTAATGCTTTCCGTGATAAAGATAAATTTAAAAAAGGAGTGTCAGGTGGAAACAGAAGCTGCAGGAGCAACACAGAAAGAGAGAAAGCCTTTCTAGAAAGTGAAATACTGCTGAGAATGCTGTCCGTGTCACAGAGTAAAGATGCCTGGTCTGAAAGTGGAATATCTGTCCCACTTCCTCAGGAGTCAGGGGTGACTGTGAAGAGAAGAACCCCCAGCAGTCAGGCTGTCAGACAGTGAAGAGAACGGAGCTCTGATGTAGAAAAGCTCGGATGCCTTATTCCAAGGGAGGGCACAGGTGTCCCCCAGCAAATGCCGGGAGAGCCAGACGCCCGGGAAAATGGCTTTCTCTCCCCTGACATCTCATGAGGTGGGGGCTGCAGGCACACACAGGTCAGCCCTGCTGCTTTCCTGGATGTGCACACAACTTAACTTGGGTCTTTTCCAGGACAGTCACCATTCAGTGGATTTCATTCCTTCGATTTTTAAAAATATGACTTTATTATGTCTCTAAGGGAAAAGCGGGGAAATAAACTCCACAGCCTTGGCATCATGAGCAAGAAGAGGAGTGCCAGAGCACCAACATGAGGGAGCCCAAGAAAGGCACTGTTCTCATTGACTGTGAGGTAAAGCGAAGATCAAATGACATTTCTTCCTCATGAGGGTCCTTTGAATGCTTCTGACGCTGGTTCTCATCCCATTAAGCACACCCTGATTTCTGCAGGTTTGTAATTGACCTCCATTTTACTTATGTTTCCCACGAATGGGCCAGGAGAGCCTCTGGGCAGGGACCCCGCCTCATATGTGCTGGGCCCAAGTGCTCCAAGTCGTGTGGAGCAGACAGCCTGGGTTGGAATCTCCACTCTGCCAATTGATACCAAGAGATGGTGGGCGTGTTACCTCACCTTGTTCCTCACACATAAGTGAAGGTGGTAATAATGACCTAATGTGATGAACATAACATAGCTCAGGCACTGTCCCGCAGAAGGCACTTGATAATGTTAATTCCTTTCCCTTTTCCATTCTTCATTCCCTGCCCTCATTCTTCACTGTCGCAAAGATCATTACTTCCAGTCATTCCACACAAACGTTCTGTGAGGAAGAAAGTTATTCCAAATGAGGCACATTAAAGGGAATTAGCACACATCCATGCTGACAGCGAAGAGGATGTTGCCAAGATGGATGATGTCCCCTTGAAACAAATCAGGGGTGTGGCCAGGGGAGTTGAAATTAAACATGTACACACACACGTGACCCTTCCAGAAAGGCTTTCTGCCTTGTCCAAGTGTTAGCGATTTTCCAGCTTTATACTTTATTATCTAAGAACAATGTGGGCTTCAAAAAAACAATACTGTACTATTTACAATATACACTGAACTGGTGAACATGAACTCTGTTCTCCTCACGTATGTGTGTGTGTGTGTGTGTGTGTGTGTGTGTGTGTGTGTGTGTGTGCAGGTTTCAGTAGAGGGAAAAAAATCAATAAGTGAGCTTTGACCAGATATAGGCAGGCTTTAGAGATTTCACCTGATGCGCTTCCCACTGATTGCTAAAAACAATGAAAGCATGAGCACAAGCTTACTATGGTTACCATAAAAAATCACGCTTTATCATGAATTGAGAGAGATGTGTATTTTCTCTGAGGCAAGGGGAATTACACGACCTGTGCAATTACTATAATTCAACTTATTTTATAGATGAGTTACCCAAAGCTGAAAACAGTCAACTTCTCAAAGGTGAGTGGTCAAGCTAGGATTTGCAGAAGGCCCTTAAGTGCTTAATCCAGGAGGTTCTAGTCTATTCCCGATTCCAAACCCACTGTCCTTTTAGGAGAAGAGATGCAAAGGCCCGTGCAACGTGGAATTCCATCACATGACTGCTGCCATTTCTGGCAATGAGAATGCCTGGCAGTTCTCAACCCCGATGCTTAGAGGTACAAGTACTAGGAAACTTCTCTGTTTAGAAGCCTGAATGACCTTCCCCACCGCTCCAGTCACCAAGTACAAGACTGATGGGCGATCCTGTCTAATTCAGCATTTTCCCATGTGACAAGTCTGGCCCTTTAGTCCAACAACACACAGGCTCTCGGATATTTTTAATAAGTACCTCTTTAATTCATTAAAAATATCTTCAGCAGAAAGTTTGAGAAACAAGACGACTGGGAATGAATCCAAGAATAGCATGGAATTTAATGTGGTCAGTTAATCGTTAGTAATCGTCAAAGCCACAGCTCTTAGCCGCCCTTTCTGAGGGGCCAGGAGACCAGCTTCGCCAGGGGAGCAGGACTGTAGTGGGCTCTCTTAGCGGGCACCACCATACCCTCATGAGCTCTGTGCTTTAGTGGAACAAGAGCCCTCTCCTCCACTCTGAAGGGCAAGACTCTGATTTGTCTGTCAGGGTTTCTCAATCTTGGGACCATTAACATTTGGGGTAGAATAACTCTTTGCTGCAGGGGGACTGACCCCATGCATTGTAGGATGTTTAGCAGCATCTCTGGTCTCCATCCATTAGATGCCAATACTGGACCCAACTGTGACAACCGAAGTTGTCTCCAGACATGGCTACGTGTCCCCTGGTAATGACATAATCTCTGGTTGGGAACCACTGGTGGATGGCAGTCATGGAAATTCTATTATTTCTCACCTGTGAATAGTGTAAGCATGTGAGTGAATTCTGGCTATTGAGACCCCACAGGAAATTTTTTTCTCATAAACAAAACATGAAAGGCAAATGGCATTTCTCATTCTTCAGGACACTTGTGTTTGGTGGTGTGTGCCAAGGTGTGAGTACACCTGGAATTTCTGTACCCACACTGTGACCATATGAGGGCCTGGCCTGAGGTGAAGTTGAGCAGCCCTTGTTATTGTATGGGGACCCTTTTCTTTATACTTTACGCCAGATTTTCCCCTCAAAACAAATCAGGGGTGTGGCCAGGGGATTTGAGATTAAACATCATGTACACACACTGATGACCAGGGTGTTGAGGCAGGGTGTTAGCACACATCCATGCTGACAGTGAAGATGATGTTGCCCAAGATGGTGGAAATGTCCTGACACACAGCATTTGACCTTTGCTTCACCTGTCAGCCAAAGCATCCTGGGTACAATACTCCTACTGCATTGTGCATCACAAATATTTAGCAAACATACTCACATCCAGGATGCAAGGTTCATAACATTAAAAGATGCTTATTCCCCTCCCCCCAAGACTTCTTTTTGCTGCTCCTGTCATTCCTCATATTTCAGTATCCTCTAATTCACAACTAAGTGCCATTAAGAAATGATTAAATGGCTGTTATAACTCTAGTTTTCTAGATAATACTTAAAAATATACTGTGCTTTTAAGAAATATTTAAAACAAATATGACAAAAGGTTAACAGTTAAGTCTTGCTTGGGGCAAGTGAGAACTTTCTGAATTATTTCATTTCCTTTCAGGTCATTGTTAGTGTTTTGTTTTTTTGTTTGTTTGTGTGTGTGTGTATGTGTGTGTGTGTGTGTGTGAATATATTTTATTGATTTTTCACAGAGAGGAAGAGAGAGGGATAGAGAGTTAGAAACATCGATGAGAAGGAATCATCGATCAGTTGCCTCCTGCATACCCCCCACTGGGGATGTGCCCGCAACCAAGGTACATGCCCTTGACCAGAATCGAACCCAGGACCTTTCAGTCCGCAGGCTGACGTTCTATCTACTAAGCCAAACCAGTTTCGACTGTTTGTGTTTTTTAAGGTAAACAAATGTAAGGGGAAAAAAGTGAGTATGGTAATAAATTTTTAAAGTATAGAAAGCTTCACTGATTTTAAAACTTCAATTTTCAGGTTCAAAATATTTATTGGGTTGAAGACAGACTTACATTTTTAGAACAAAGAGGCTCAGAAATTCTATAAGGCTAAGTAAAAAAGTCATCTGGATATATGCTAGAAAGAGGAAAATTCTGCAATCTTCCAGGAAGACACAGCAAGTAACTTTAAAAGAAAAAATGATTCATCTAACATCAAACTTTTCATCTGTAACCCTGGATGACAGACAACAATGAAATAGTGTTTACACACATGTGAAGGAAAAGAACTGAGATTCCAGACCATACATATTTGAGGGGATAAAAAATATATTTTTGGAAACAAACTCAAGAAAGTGTACTAATACTGGGCTCTAAGAAAGCATCCCAATCAAATCATATTTAAACAAAAGCAAAGCATTGATTTGCTGAACAATGGAAGCATGCCACACAAAAATGAGAACATTACTAGTACCTCAAAAATTCTACATTAATTCATTTAGCCCCAGAATTTTCAAGGAAGAAATGGAGGGTGGGGAGAATGAAGACACAAAGGCCCTACCTCAATTCTGGGATAGTGTATGGGTTTGAAACTGGACAATCAATGGGTTTGCGCTGCTTGTCACTACGTGAGCCAATTAAGCAGAGACAGGGTTGAATAATATATGAGCATTTATTTCAATCCTGCTGGTAGGATGGGAGAGCAGAGATCAACCTCAAAAACCTGCTCTGCCCCTCCCCATAAGCCAGCTGCTTATATTGGGTAGAAGGACAAAGATTACATGGGGAAGTAGGCAAAAGGATATGCCAAATGGGCAGTTAACAGGTAATGCAGGCTAGAGATTTGCAAAGGCCTATCGGTATGCCAAGGCTGGGGGTCTTCAAGGGCTGGTGATATGCAAAGGACAGGGGTCTTCAAAGGGCTGGTGGCTCTGGTTTCCGTCACTGGTTGTTAATCTTTCCATAATAATATGCAGCTCCCAGCTGGGGAGGATGGGCCACATTTCCAGATCAGCTCCCGGGTCCCACAGGCAACTCCCAGCCAGGTTAGAATGTGCCTTCTTTAATCAGAACAAAACAATCACGGTTAACAGAGCATGATTAATATTTCTTACAATTATAGCTGGTCCCAATATTCTATTTCTGCTCCTATCTTTTCCCCACTGCTTTTTTTTTTTTTATCATCTCGTATCAATGAGATTAGTTTTAGATGAAAAATCTCATCCTGGTCAACTATATTTGCTTCTGCCTTAAAAGCTGTTCTTGGGGATAGAATACAGCAAATGCAGGCTCTAGAAAGAGGAAGACATTGAATACAGCAGCAAGCAATTAAACTACAAAAACAAACAAAAAATGAACAGAAGAAAAGTTTAAAAGAATTCTCACAACTCAGACAGGTTGGGAAGCCATGAAGTTAAGTTGGATAACTCAAAACCACAAAATAATCCTTCTCCTGTTCTACCTTGGTTTCTCTAATGTGTTGAATGTTAGTTTCTATCAACTGAGGATTGTCAGAAAGATTAAAACAGCACATTCCTTTAAATTCCTCACAACCCATGGCAGGTCACAATAGCAAGTAACTTAGAACTGCCTCCCTGACCTGACTCAGCTCTTGATTTATCCCATGTATAGCTCTGGAAGTGGCATTCGGGGCTTTCACCATGCCACAAGCCAGCTGGGCCACTTTTATATGAAGGGAGCTTACCAATCCTATATAATAAAAGCCCAATATGCAAATTGTCTCCTCATCTAGGAGTTCATCTGGAGTTTGACCAGGGGGTAGGGCTGGCTGGCCAACTGCATACTGCCCCTGCCCCTGGCCGACCTGCCCTGGCCCGTAGTGGCAGCCAGCCAGCAGCCCGCAGCCACTAGGCACCTTACCTGTGCATAAGTTTCATGCACTGGGCCTCTAGTCCTAGCATAATATAATAAAAGTGGTTAAAGAAGTATATTCTGCAGGCTCCACAGGTGGCCTTCAAAAAAATGCATCTCCATACCTCATGCCTTATCAAATAATTTAATGGGAAAACAGCATATGATTTACAAATTTAACTTCCATTGATGACTGTCTTACCATCCATTTAAAGGAGAAATAAAAACTTAAAACCAAGAACACAAAACACTTAGACCCCTTTAAGATAGAAGCAACTGAGGAGAGAGACTGAAAAACGATGAAAACCAGCATCCATCATCCATCATGTAGATCTCTACCAGTACAACTTCAAAAAATAATATAACTTAATGATGATTTCCTCTGAAATTCTGAATATGGTCATCAATAATGGCATATGTTAATTTATTATAAAGGCACTCATTTCTAGTTTAAGGAAATGTTCCTTGTTGTATACTTTTCTCATTGTTACAGAGGGGAGCACTTTCTCTACCTATCAGCTGTCAGTCATTCATCTGCAAACATCTTGATTTAATTCCTGCAGTCTTTTGGAAACAAATATCTTAAATGACCCCAGCAGAAATGGCCTAAATTTAGAGGGTGATTAGAACTAACTTTTAAATAAAATTATGGAACTAAAAAAATTAAACAAAATCAACCAAACACCAAACTTATATTGTTACCATGCAAACCTTAACTTGACTTAAACCCTTAGCTCCCCCTGCAAATGCCTTTGAGATAGAATATATCCAATAATAGTAATAATGTTTCAGTTGAATATTTAAAATAGCAACAGTAAGTGTTTATTTTGTGCCAGCCACTACTCTCAGCATTTTACAAGTATTTTTACTCATTTTATCCTCACAACAATGCTTTGAGATTTAGGTGCTATCATCATCATCATCCTCACTTTACAGTTGAAGAAACTGAGCCACATTAAGAAACTTGCCTAAGGTTATACATCTCGTCAGTGGCAGAGCCAGGATTTGAGCCCAGTTAGTCTAAATAAGGCACCTAAGTAATTAACTATTATCAAGTAACCCTCAACCATGTCCACACATTAGAAGCACTGGGTCCAGGCCACACCCAGACTAGATACATCAGGGTTTCTGGGGATGATTCCCAAGCGGCAGTATTTATAAAGCTCCCCAGGTGGGACCCATGTACAGCCAAGTTGAGAACCACAGAATGCTGCTCTATTGCTCTAATGATTGCAAGGCCAACCTTAACTCTGAAGTGATCCACCTAATGTAATTTGACATGAAAATTAATATCAATTTAAAACTAACTTAATTAATAAAACATATATTAAGTTGCTAATTGAATGGAAGACTGGTGATGACCTAAATTAGAACTGTAAACTACTGCTTTCTCAGAACGCAGATTCTGCCTCCAAATTTAAAACTCATTGAACTTCCCAGACCTACATTTACTTCATCCCCCCAAAAGCGGGGGAGGGTAGATTAAAGGAGTAGATGTGTGAATATGGTCTCATGGGTTACAATAGCACTAAAACTAACTACTTATATTGCCAATTACCCTAATACTATTCTCTATTGAAATGTTTCTTACATTTACCTGCTCTTTATATATATATATATATATATATATATATATATATATATATATATATATATATATATATATATATATATACTAGAGGCCCGGTGCACGAAATTCGTGCATGGGGGTTGGGGGGTTCCCTCAGCCTGGCCTGCACCCTCTCCAATCTGGGGTCCCTCTCGCAATCCAGAACCACTGGCTCCTAAGTGCTCTCCTGCCTACCTGATGCCCCTAACTGCTCTCCTCTCCTAGCCTGATCCCCCTAACTGCCTATCAGCTCTCCCCTCTTGGCTTAAACCCCCTAACTGCTCATCTGCTCTCCCTTCCTCTCTGCACTTTCAGACCCTGGTGCAAGAGTGCTGAGAGCTCTCCACCGAGGCCCCACCCCCTTCCTGACACCCACTCCAGGCAGGGCAGTGCCATACGCCTGTGAGTGCCTCCGTCAGGGGGGCCCCTACAGCCTGTCCTGATGTCGCCTTCCAGGTCAGGCAGTGTGGTGAGCCTGCATGTGCCTCTGCCATGGGGCTGCCTCTGGCGGCAGCCTCATGTCCCAGTGGCACAAGTCCCTGCCCCCATCCCCGCCCACCAGCTCCTGTGTGTGTGCAACCTGTTGAATGGTCATGACTGGGACATCTTTAGGACCAATTAGCATATTACCTCCTTATATACATATAGATATCTATATATGTATTTACATAGATACATATAGTAGTATCACATATACATAAATACACATATACATACATATAGTATCACCTGATTCGTGCACCACCATTGTGGGTCCCTTGGCCTGGCCTGCATCATCTCACAACCTGGGACCTCTCAGAGGATGTCAGACTGCTGGTTTCAGCCTGATCCCCGAAGGCCAGGCTGAGGGACCCCACTGGTGCACGAATCCATGCACTGGGCCTCTAGTATGCATATAAGATCTTAAGTTAATCTCTTCCCTCCCACCCTTCTCCTCCCTTCCCTCTGAGATTCATCAGTCTGTTCCATGTTTCCATGCCTGGGTGTTGAATGTCTGCTCCCTGCTGGTCAGTGCACATCATAGCTATCAGTTGAATAGTCAAACAGTCGAATGGCTGGCCGGTCGCTCAGGCTTTTATATAGATAGATAGATAGATAGATAGATAGATAGATAGATAGATAGATAGATATAGATATAGATATAGATATAGATATAGATATAGATATAGATATAGATATATACATAGATATATATAGATATATATAGATATATATAGATATATATAGACATATATAGATATATACACACATATACATTCATATATACAGTAGGTCCTCAAATAAGGTCCTTTTGTTCAACATTGTTTCATTATAATGAGAAAACAAGTGCCAGGGCCACTGTCTGTGCAGAGTGTGCACATCCTCTCCATGTCTTCGTGGTTTTCTCTGGGTACTCCGGTTTCCTCCCACTTCCCAAAGCTGTGCATGTGAGGTGAACCGGCGTGTCTCCAATGTTCCCCTCTGAGTGAGTGTGGGTGTGGGTGTTAGTGAGCCCTGTGACACAAGGACATCCTGTCCAGGGCTGGTTCGTGCCTGCAGCCCTGAGCTGCAGGAGATGCTCCAGCCACCCGAGACCTGAACTGGAATCAGGGTAGGGAGGTTGGGGGGAGAATGATCTTCCTTGTTTTATTCATATTTCTCCCCCCCACCCCACTTACTCACTTCGTTTATTTAATTTTTATTTTCCAATTATAGTTTACAATTCAATATTAGGTTGTTATTCAACTTTCTTAAAAGTACGTATAGCCCACTTTTATTTCAATGTTTAATATTGTAAGTGTTTTGGGTCTTTATTTAGAAGCTTGGTGATGCTTTCTGTGTCCAGAAGTAGGCCATACAAACTTACCTCTTGTTTATATCAAGTAGCCTATTGTAAAATTCATTTTGTTAGATGTCATTTCACTTAAAGCCACAGTTTCCAAGACTACATTAAGTCAGTACTTACTGTATACATAATACACCACACACACACACACACACACAAACACACACCCCAGAATGTGATTCCTGGGAAGAAAGCTAAGCACGAAAGCTGGCTTTTGCCCTGAGGTTGCTTGTCTGACTTCAGAGTACTTGGGCTTTGGTTTAAGGCCCAGCAGGCAGGAACACAGCAAATGGGGGATCTGCTCACATCTAGCCTGTCTCCCTTCACAAAGCTGAGTAGAGCCTTTTTAATTCTCACAAAGGAGACACACGGCTGAGAGAAGCGCTGCTCGCAAGGCCCAGGTTCTCAGACAAAGCCTGGGCCCTGCCACAGGGTAATGCCACCACCAAGAGCCGCTCGTCACGCTATGCTCCCAGATGAATGCAAGGGACGTGCCTGCCTCAAATCCTGGCCACGGGCGAAAGAAGAAGGGAACAAAAAACCAGTCCTATGAATTCATTACAACAAACCAAACTCAGGCAAGTCTGCAGCACAAATTCATACAAAAAGATCAGGGGCCCTAACACTCTAAAGCAGAAAGTTTAATGTGAAGGGACATTAAACTTTGGTGATACCCCAGGCACTGAGC
This sequence comes from Pipistrellus kuhlii, assembly GCF_014108245.1. Taxonomy (NCBI): domain Eukaryota; kingdom Metazoa; phylum Chordata; class Mammalia; order Chiroptera; family Vespertilionidae; genus Pipistrellus; species Pipistrellus kuhlii. Next base: position 13,935,356 of record NW_023425404.1, read on the forward strand.
AGAAGCAGACAAGTATCTTTGGGAAGAATTTGTCTATGACCTACACCAGGAAGAATCCCCACAGATAAAGTTATGAGAAAAATGAATAGCTGACAGTTTTAAATGAATCGGTTAATTAGTTAATTTACACACACACACAGCTAAGAAACAAGACAGGATGACTAATAGCCAGCAGAATCAGATTCACAGTGACTGGAATCACCAAATTCCGAATATAAAATAATATAGTTCAATATAGTTTAAAGCAATAAGCAACTTGAAAACATAGTAAAAATCCTATATAATATTGTAAAAGGCTAATGTGCAAATAGACCCAACAGTGGAACAACTATTCGCTATGGCTTGCACTGACCACCAGGAAACAGACACTCAACACAGGAGCTGCCCTTTGGTGGTCAGTGTGCTCCCACATGGGGAGTGCTGCTCAGCCAGAAGCCGGGTTCATGCTGGCAAGCGCAGCTGTGGTAGCAGTAACCTCTCTCACCTCCACAGCAGCATTAAGGATGTCCGACTGACAGCTTAGGGAGCGGGCCTATGCCATCAGTTGGACATCCCAGAAGGTTCCCAGACTGTGAGAGGGAGCAGGCCAGGCTGAGGGACCCTCACCACCACCACCAAGAGTGCACGAATTTTGTACACTGGACCTCAAGTTATCAACCAAGCAAATACTAGGAAGTAAAATAACAAAAAAACAAAACACTGGTTTCCAGAATTAAAAAATTGACATTGAAATAAAAATAAAAAAAATGGATAGATTTAACAACAGATTAAAATAAGGCAAAATAAAGACATTTTCAGACAAAAACCCAGAGTTAATCAGCAAGAGACTCTCACTTAAAGGAAATCTATAAAATTCTGGTGGGAAAAAGTTAACCCAGATAGATGATCAAAAATGCAAAAATTATTAAGCAAAAAAAAAAAATGTGGCAAATATGTGGATAAGTATAAATAAACATCCTCTCTAAACAATAACAAAATCTTAAATCTTACATGATTAATACTGTTCTTTAAGTAGACTAAGTACACAATAACAATAGTATATGGCAAAGGAGAGTAATGCGTTAAAATGTAAGGTTTTATTTGGGAGAGAGAAAAGAAACTGATTAAATTTAGATTTTCATAAGAAAGTATGCATGTTAAAATTTCTAGGGTTATAGATAAAAAAATATATAGCAATAAAATGTGTAACAAACTAGCACAGGTAGGAATGTGATGAGAAAAAAATTATCAGTGTAAAAAAATATATGCAAGAAATAAAGGCATATATAGAAAGTACACAAAGAAATAAATCCAAATTCATGATGAATAATTAGATTATGCATTTTCTTAAAAAGAAAAAGAAAGAGGAGATATTAAATATATGAAGCAGTTATGTTAGGGTCATCAGGAGAGAAGGTGGATACTATATGGTAGGAAGGCAGACACAGAAAACTTAATTCTCCAAGGGTTTAAAAAGCTAAAATATTCTCATGTGAGTCTTTGCCTTACCAGACTTGAACTCTAAATTAAATCTGATGAAATACTTGATCTTTAATATACAAAAATCACATGGGCACATATTAAAATGCAGATTCTGAATCAGCAGTTATGGGTGGGGCCCGAGATTCTGCATTTCCAGCAAGTTCCCAGGTAGCACTGATGCTGCTAGCACTGGACTCCAGTTTGAATAGCAAAAAACCAGAATATATGATCAACATAGATTTAATTTCTTTACAGATAGGCTAGTCAATAAGGTAGATATAATCCAGAGAAAAGCAAGGACAGGCCCAGGATATAGCTGCAAGTCCAAACTTCAAAAGTTTGAAAACAAAGTTTTTCTTGTTTGTTTGTTTGTTTGTTTGTTTTTAAGCTTGATATGAAGACTCCATAGGAAGTAAAGCCTTTTGTGTTTTTATCTCATTTCAATATTCATGCATTTCACTGTCGAGACTCTAGTGTGTTTGATTAAAAAAGTGCTGCCCTGCTAAACAACCAAAAAATCTTGAATTCCAAAATATGTCTGTGCCAGAGGTTTTGGGGAAGGGGCTGTGGACCCATAATGCATTTCTGTTATTCCTTGACTAATCAGAGCTTTTGTGATCTTTTTCTAAACATTTGTTTCTAAAGTACAGAACACTAGGATCAGGAAAGAAAATGTAATTATTCAGTCTCAAAAAAACTTCCCCCCTTTTTTCCCCCCCCAGGAAATTACATACTTAAGATAAATTCCAAGTCATCACTCAGGGTTTTATTTCTGTTACCTAAAAACAGCATGACACTGACCTAAGTTCAGCTTGTAAGTGGATAGGCCCTGAGCATCTTCCAGGTAGAGCTCCCTCCTTAGACATGCCATTCTTTGAAAAGAAAGAGATGCCACATTAGCTTAAAATAAGCTAAAAAAATATTTGGACATAATTAAAATATATCAATGTAAAAAGTAAGTCACAATTTAGGTGACACCAAAATTGCTAGTTGCTGAGACTGAAGTACTAACATGCAGAGCTATATACAGACATAAAAACCTTTAGAAAATCTCTGGTCCCATACAGGGCTTTTCCCAACGGTTAGTTACCTTTGATTCCCAAAGCATGAAAGCTGGACAGATAGCAAAGGTGCTCTCTCATGACCTGTTCCCTCCCCACAGTCAAAGCACACACCATCACAGATTAAAAGTACTTCCAACAGCCCTCGCTGGTTTGGCTCAGTGGATAGAGTGTCAGCCTGCCCACTGAAGGATCCTCGGTTCAATTCCAATCAAGGGCACATGCCCAGGTTGCCGGCTTGATCCCCAGTAGGGGTATGCAGGAGGCAGCCAATCAATGAATCTCTCATCATAAATGTTTATATATATTTCTCTCCCTTCCTCTCTGAAATCAATAAAAAATATATTTTAAAAAAGTACTTCCAGGAGAGTAATAAAGTGGTCACATCAGGTGTTGCTTCATTTGTTTCTTTTGAGATCCCTGCACATTTTATGAATAATTTGAAACTCTCGGCTGTACAGAAAGATGACATACTTCCAAACATTTATAGTAGCCACACTAACTTCAGTCCATTAAGTAAATGATAGCAAACACATCAATCAACGGAGATATGATTGGATAATGAGGGCCACATCCAAGAGCCATGTGAACCACAAGTGCCGTCCATAACCTGCTCCTTTAAAATGGTCAATTTGAAAACCCTCCCTGGCCAAGAGAGGCTCTGGCAAAGGTGTGAAAATAAACCTGATGATCCTAGTGATTTGTGAGGCTTTTGTTGTTGTTTTAAGGACAAGAAGAGTGTAGCAATAGAAAGATCACTTAGGATATTTTTATTTACTTAAATTTATAGGGGTGACATTGATTTAATAGCATTATAAACGTTTCAGGTGTACAATCCTATAATACAACATCTGTTTACTGCATGTGTGCTCACTGCCCATAGTCTAGTCTCCTTCCATCATCATACATTTGAGCCCCTGTACCTTCTTCATCATCCCCCATCCATCACCTTCCCTTCTGGTAACCACTGTTGTGTGTGTCTATGAGTTTGTTTCCATTTGTTGCATTCTGTGTCATTTGAGGAATGATTGCATAAAGAACAGGTGGTACATATATAAAATGTAATACTACTCAGCCATAAAAATGATGAAATACTGTCATTTTCAAAACATGGATGGATCTTGAGAACATGATGTAACATGAAATAAACCAGATGGAAAAGGACAGAAACTATAAGATTTCACTTATATGTGGGACAGAAATATCATTTTAAAGGGATAAATTTTATTGGGAAGTCAAGGATGGTTGAAGTAAACAATAAATGAGTCTCCTCCTAACTTTACCAAATTAAACAACACTTGCAGTAAGATACTTTATACCATCAGTTCATCCACAAACATATGTTACTGTAGGAATACATTTAAAATAATTTCAAGAAATAGTTGTTGCCATAGGGATAAAGTTGTTGCCAATGGGAGAAAGCCCCAGCAGATCCACAAACCTTGACCTGTGAACTATTTTGTAAAAATCAGTAATGGAGGGAAAAAATTAATTCTTCCCCAACCCCCACAAAAATAGATTAAGATAAATTGGCTAATTGAAATAAGCAAATATTCTAAAATAATAATAATAATAATAATTGTACTGGACAAAAAGCAGTTCCTAAAGTGTTAACTAAAATTTTGATTGGTAGCTCATCTCATGATAAAATTGCATAACATGTAATGAACCTAAAGCAGTCATATTATAGTGCAAAAAATTAAAATTTAAAAGCTATAAAAATTACATTATAAAATTTTCAAAAGCCTCCATTATAATATTTAAATAAAAAGGGGGGAGGTAGTAGAAGAATATTATGTAAGGAAAAATATCCTGTAAGTAAATTACATCTAGAAAATTTGTAGTTTAGAAAATTAATTGTAATGCTAACAGAAAGACACCCATGAAAAACACACATGATGTCAAAACAAGCAAAGGAAAATCATTTGTGTAAAAAATGAAAAAGGATCCCAAATCAAATTTATAGAAAATATTCCTTTATTAATATTTGGTCGAGAATATGTTTGTATATTTTCAGAAACAACTCTGAGACCATATGGATTCCGGCAACAGAGAGGAATGCATACTGACAGGACTATTCCAGCCATGAAGAGAAGAGAAGCAGTCCAGAGATGGAAGATGCTGATGTTGCCTTGCCATACTAATAGCCAGCAGCTGTGTGTCCCTGCAGGTTGCCCAGGACCAAACCAGAAAGGGTGGAACAAATTACCACCATTTGTCCACCATCCAAAACTGTATTATCATTGCTGACATGTACACGTAAGGAACTGTTTGGCATTGAAATTGGGTTTCAAAAGAACTATTGGCCCAGAAAGAAACTCACTACAGATTAATTCATCTGCCTTTCAGCATAACCATTATTGCTTGTCTCATTTTTGGTTCTTATAAGTGTATTTCATGATCTCACTCACCTAGGGGAAATGGTGAACAACATAGACTGATGAACAAAAACAGACCCAGAGATAAGGAGGCATGGACCAGACTGTCGAACCTCAGAGGGAGGGTAGCGGAGAGTAAGGATAAAGGAGAGAGATCCACCAAAGGACTTATGTGCATCCATATGAGCCTAACCAGTGATCAAAAACAGCAGGGGTGTGGGGGCATGCATGGGGAGGGATTTGGGATGGGAATGGGGGGATGAGGACAAATATGTGATACCTTAATCAATAAAGAAATTTAAACAATAAAAAAATTAAGTATACTTTTAAGTATGAATTTTCAAAGAAATATCTGAACAAGAGAAATATTGGATACATTCATAGACAAATGCATATTTAAGATCAGGTCAGAAAACATGAATAAAATTATTTAATTACTCTCTCTTTAAAAAAAATTAATAAATAGGCAAGTTGGAAGTCAAAATAAAATCAATGCTAGATTCTGAGAGGACATTTTCAAAGTGTGCCAGCTGGACATTTAATAAAAGTGGTAATTATCATATTTCAGTTTTAATTCAGAAGATTGTCCTTCTGGGCAACATATGTTGATCATTGGTAAAATTTCTCCTTAAAACACACTGTACATGAGAATATTTACAGGATATTTTTTAATATATTGAAATAAACCTATTATAATAGTTCTAGCCAGTAATACCCTAGATACTATAAAAAAAACAAACAATATTCATCTGTGATAGCAAATGTATTTACATATATACTTTATAATATACTTTAAAACTGCCATATCTTTGACGGGGACATTTTTATATTTCTAAAGTAAGTTGTTGTTTTTAATTCACTGATTGCTTCATGAGATAAATACACATGACAAATCTTTAGGAGAGTGTTATTTAACAACCAGATAGCTGACATCTATCTAATGATCTCTCATTTGTGACACACCAAAGCTTCTTTTGTTGTGCCAACTAAGACCTTATCTTCAATTTTATCCCTATTGCTGAGGCTTGGGGACCCCATGAAATGACACCCCTGCGATTCTAGCCTGTCAGTTAAACTGCAACAAAGCAGTGGGACTCAGTGGGATCTAACCATCACTAAGAATTCAGTGCTGCTTTCTTACTCATCTCCTTTTATGGATGAAGACAAAGAAATCATTGCCCAAGAATGTCAGCGCAACTATCCTGGCACAAAGTGATTTGAATTCGTATTTGAAAAGTACATTTTTCCCAGCCATGTGGCACAAGTGATTTTTTAAAGGTCTTGTTTTGTTTTGTTTTTTAGATTAAGCTTGAAGAAAGCTGCCAACACTTTATTTGAAAGGTATTTCCAGGTCATCCCCTCCAGTGCCCCAATTTCAACAATTTGACATCAGTGGCCTCTGAATCCATTGACTTGGCCACCTCTTCATGGTCATTTACCTGCCTTATGGCTTCACCTTCCTTGTCATCCACCCTGGCCCATTGTACTACACAATTAATCACTCTTGTACCTTTGTCCCCAGTCCATCTCTGTCTCTCTCTTCTTCTATATTATTCAGCTGGCAAAACTACCACCTTGATTAAATACTGTCATCCTGATTCTCTTTCTATATCAGAGAAACTGACCCAATCTAGAGAAAGTAAACAAGTCTACTGGCAGGCTCTATTTAAAGATAGGACACTAATCTCAAAAGACTTTCAGATCTGCTCAACAACCTTACCAACTGCCCTTGACAACTTATTGTACATTCCTGCTGCTGGAAAACTATTTTATGTTTTTACCCTTTCCTCACACTCATCTGATGATCTTGGTTCTTATTTTTCTTAGAAAACAGGAGCAAGCAAAAGATAACACAGCATCTTCCCACAGCTATGTCTACTCAACCTATATGTAACTGCACAAATATAGTACATTCAACCTATATGTAACTGTACAAAACTAGATCATGCAATGCCTTAGTTTCAGCTAAAATGCCCAGACCCCACTTGATACACTGGATTCACATCCCCTCATACCTACTTTCAGAGAGCCTTCTATTCACTCCTTTATTTCTACTGAATAATCCCCATCAATTTTCAAATGTGATATAATAGCGCTCACCTTTAAGAAAATATCTAAGTATTTCTGACTTCACATTTTATATAGCTATTTACCCCTATTCCTCCACATAGCAAAAATTAATAAATAAAAGCGTCTCAAGAACTATTCATCCTCTCTCTAGTTCCTCATCTCTCATTCTCACCTGAACCAATTTAAATCAGGTTTTTGCCTCTCACTCTACTCCTGACACTGTCAATGGATGTTGTCAATGTCACCATGATCTCATGATGCTTTATCCAATGTGCAAGTGGTGGCCAAAGTCCTCGATCTCTCAGCAATATCCCCACGAATCTTCTTTCTTCCCTTGATCTTGGCCTTCTCTTCTTGCAGCTTTGAGACACTTCACTTGCCAATTGTCCTCCTGTCCTCAATGGTTGTTCCTTCTCAATCTCCTCTTTTGGTTCCTCTTCAGCTCCTCAACATCTTAATATTGGGAGGAGTCCAAACACCCAATCTTGTTCCTTCAGCCCTAATGGCTCTCCTGAACTCCAGGCTCACATATGCAATGGCCACTTGCCTTTGGATAGGTATCAGCATCTCAAACATTTTCCTCATCTAAGACAATGGCATCATTATTCAGTCAGATGCTCAGGCCAAAGTTCAAATCCAGTTAGAAAATCCAAACTGCAAAATCAAAACATATCCTGGCCCAGTTGTTGTGGCTCAGTGGTTGAGCATTGACCCAGGAATCAAGAGGTCTCCAGTTCAATTCCCTCTCAGGGCACATGCCCAGGTTGCAGGCTCCATCCCAGGTGGGGGCAGGCAGGAGGCCAATGAATGTGTCTCTCCCGTTGATGTTTCTATCTTTCTATTGCTCTCCCTTCCTCTCTCTCTAAAATCAATTAAAACACATTTAAAAAAATAAAAACATACCCTGAATCCAGCTATCACTTAACAACTGCACCCAAGTCCCACCTGGACTCATGTATAAGCCCCTAACTTATCTTCCTATTTGTGCCCTTGCCTTTTACAGCCTATTCTGGGATCATATATAATAATAAAAGCATAATATGCTAATTAGACTGGACATCCTTCCAGATGACCTTCCAAAAGAAGCTGGGGCTGCAGTCACGGGATTGAGGGATCCAGGCAGCCGCCGTGGCTGTGGAGGCCTACTCTTGCATGAATTTCGTGCACTGGGCCTCTAGTTCATTTAAAACAGAAAGCAGATCATGGCTCTTCCACAGTCAAAACCCTGATGGCTACTCATCAGATGTAGAAAGGTTCAGAAGGCCCTGGTTATCTGGCTGCTGACTATCTCTGTGGCTTTATCTCCTCCCAGATTCTCCCTGGCTCACCCCTCTCCAGCCACACTGGCCTCCTTGCTATTCTCCAAACACCTACAACGTCCCTGGCCTTCACATTGCTCTTTTAGTCCACTGAAGCATTCTTTCCTGGGTATTGGCATGGCTCTCCCCCTCACTTCCTTAATTTCTTGTTCAGAGAGGGCTTTTTTGAACACCCTATCTAAAATTATTCACCGTCCCATTCTCTAGTCCATCCTCCTGCTTTATTTGTCTCCCTAGTACCCATTCCGTAATGTTATGCTGTATCTGAAAGGGTTAAAGAGAATAAAACAAGGCAGAGAAAACTTATTGTGCTTAGCAGGTATCCTGCAGAAAGCTTGCAGCCTTGAGCAAGGCATAGCCTAGGTAACCTCTAGACACCTGGCATGGACGGAACCAAAGACAAATGGGACCCTTACGTCAGCAGAGAACTTGCAGCCAGCAAGGATTAAAAAAACCTTTCTCCCCTTTCAGATTCTACTGATTCCTTTTTGTCTGACTCAGCCCATCTGTATTCAGGCACCTAAAATAAAAGCTTTTTTTTAAATTTCTTTATTGATTAAGGTATCACATATTTGTCCTCAACCCCCCATTCCAATCCCCCACCCCACCCCACTCATGCCCCCACCGCCCTATTGTCCTCGACCACTAGTTAGGCTCATATGTGTGCACATAAGTCCTTTGGTTGATCTCTCCCTTTTATCCCTACCCTCCCTTTGAGGTCCAACAGTCTGACCCCAGGGCTCCTTATCTCTAAGTCTGTTCTTGTTCATCAGTCTATGTTGTTCACCATTTCCCCTAGATGAATGAGATCATGTCTTACTGGAAATACACTTATAAGAATTAAAGCTTTCTTGATACATTACAGCCTCATGTCATAGGTGCGTGACCCCAGCCCACACCGAATTTTCAGTATCTTTACATGTTTACTTGTTTATTACCCAGCTCCCTCACTAAAATGTAAGATTCAGTAATCTAAGACTCTGTTTTATTCCTCAATGTATCCATAACATCTGGAGCTGTGCCTGGTTTCTACCAAATGCCCAATAAATGTTTGTTGAACGCATTACCAATTTAACCAATCTGAGTTATAAGGAGTATAGTCAAGCAGGCTGTCCCCACATACCAAGAAGATAAAGTACAATTTTGATTCACAGATGCCATCAAAGCAAGCCTATATTATTTTAAATATTCTTCATTCTATTTCCTAGACAGATAATAACATAGAAAGAACAATAGAGAGATTATGCATTGGTCTTCTTGCCGCGCCTCTCCCCCCCCCCCCCCCCCCATTTCAGATTAAAGATATCATGCATCCACTGGCTAATTAACAGAAAATCTTAAGCCCCTGCATAGCTAGTTGGATCTATTATGATCTGAAAGTCTCATGGGAAGGAAAAGCTATTTTTTCCAGTTGAAACTAGGGTCTCAGGGGTGTGCTCAAAAATCTCAATCTTAGGATATAATCAGCTTCTTTCTCATTCAGTAATAAGTATGGCTAAATAAGGAATACAATGAAATAACTAGTATTTTCTTCATTTTGCAAATGAATCTTCTCTGCCCAATTAGATCACAAGCTGTCTGCGTATAGGGGTGCACCTTTGACCCCCTTTAATGGTCAGAATATGTTAGATTACCCTGGCCATGCCAAATCCAGTCCTTTATGCCAACAAAAGAATACTGCTTAAGACACATATCTACATGTTGGTTGGCTACAATTCAGTTTATCACAGTTGATTAAAGACTCGGAAAGATAGAGGCTCCACCTCAACACTTGCTTTCACAGTCACTGCCACATAGGATGGAATGTGGTGAATCATTTTCCCATTCTCCAACACTTGGCTCACATTTTATGGGCCGAAGCAAGTACTCCCTACCTTCAAAGGAGGAAGGACAGTGTAATACTATGATCCTGCCAGAATAGTTGCAGCCTTTACAGCTGCCACATTCCTCTTACACAGCCTTGAACAATAACTTTTACCAAATAGTAGGCAAAGACATTTCTGTTTAGCTCATTCATTCTCCCAGTCACATATGTGATCACACAATTGGGCTTTCAATGGAGAGTCCCAACCCCAAATGGTAAAATTCCTGAAAAAAATGAAAAAGAAAAAATTCATGTTCCAAAAATAAAAAGCAAAATTAAATAATGCTACGTTTCCTTAGGAGTTTCATAATAGCAACCAAAAGCTTCCATCACTGATGCATAAAATGTATTTTAGAAGAAAATACTAGTAAACAAAACTCTGCTCATGTTTCCTTGGATGCTTCTAATTTTGCAGGCACCTGGGAGAAGACCTTTCTTGGCCATAAACCAGGCGCACCTGTGACCATCTACTATTCTACATGAATAAAAATGAGCTCTGACCTGGTGATTTCAAATTCAGCTAAAGATGATCCAGAAGCCAGGGAACAAGATAAGATGAATGAATAGCTAAAATGTGTTGGTGTCTATGAAAGACTAAGTACTCTTCATAAGCAAATGACAAGACAGACATGACAGGTAAAATGAACATAGAGGAATATCTGCAGTATTCCAGGCTTTCATAGTTCAGGTTACATAAAAGCTTATGAATCATAGTAAAAAAAAAATGGGGGACAGAAGTGCTAAATATAAATATAAATACAAAGAAAATTGTATGAGAAAGTATGGAACTGAGAGTAAATGAATAATGCTTACTGAGAACGTACTTATATACCGTATCAAATAACTTTATTATAAGCTTTCATGTTCCACACTGACCTGTGAACACCTACACTGTCCCAATTCCTTCATTGATATAAGAGGAGAGTTTAAATGATCAAAGATCTAATAGAAAGAGGTTTGATGACTAAACCACCTTTGAGTACTGGCCTGGTGTCCCCTTATAGCATAAGACATTGGTGGACCAGAGAAAAGAAACTTCTTTTTTTTTTTTTTCTTCCTTTATAGTTTTATTGATTTCAGAGAAGAAGGGAGGATAGATAGAAACATCAATGATGAGAGAGAATCACTGATCTGCTGCCTCCTGCATGCCCCCTACTGGGAATCAAGCCCACAACCCAGGCATGTACCCTTGGCAGGAATTGAACCTGGGACCCTTCAGTCTGCAGGCTAATGCTCTATCCACTGCAACAAACTGGCTAGAGTAAAGAGAAACTTCTTGATGCATCTCAACAGTCATGCTTCTTCTGTCATGGAGACTTATTTGAAGTGTGTGATTTAGACGAATAAGGAAGTAGATAGCTGAACAACACATATTAATACTCCAGCAAAGGGGTCTTAGTCAGCTCTGGCTGCCATAACAAAATCTCACAGGCTTAAGCAATAGTAATGTATATTCTCATAGTTCTGAGGCTAGAAATTCCAGATCAAGGTTTGGCAGGGTTCCATTTCTGGCTTTCAGATGGCCACCTTCCTACTAAGTCCTCACATGGCCTTTCCTTTGTGCTCAAATGGACTCATTCTTGTTCTCTCTCTCTCTCTCTGCCTCTCTCCTCTTATAAGACCACTCATCTAATCACAGGGCTCCACCCTCATGACTTAATTTAACCCTAAACACCTCCCAACAGATGAGCTAAAAACAAAGGGCCAGGTTTAAAACAATCCGGTACCTTGTTTTAAGTGCCATGGTACTTAAGAGTTAAATGACAGTGCACAGTAAGAAAAATGACCTCATTCAGCTTTTGAGTGAACCAACACACAAAAAGTTTTCTCTCATCACACTCTCCCAAACTATGTCCCTGCTCTGTTTTTAGGGCAAACCCTTCTAAATTTTGTTAGAATGATTTCGAATGATGAACAGATGCATACATTCAAGGCTTTTAAATAAAGGCATGGTAAAAGCTGAAAAACTGCCTTCCTGCTCTAGTTCCAAAGTCCCTGAGAAAACAGCATTGAAAATAAATCCAGTTGTGAACTACTAAAATAAATTAACCACTTCCTTAATGCTAGGCACTGGGTGAACTGCTTTTTAAATATAGTCTAATATAATAGCCCATCTTACAGATAAAGAAACCAAGACCCAGACATGTTAAACAATTGGAACAACATTACACAACCAAAAACATGAGCATCAGGTTTCAAACAATTTGCTTTCTAGCCACAAAACCATCTTTGGTCTGACAAACAACTTGTTGGGTCATGGCTAGCGATGGGACCACAAGCAAGTGACTTAATTTCTCTGGAATTCAGTTTTTCATCTGTAGCGTGAAGGAGAGTGGATGACCACTAACGTAGGTTTTCCTTTCTCAAGTTTTATGATTACTTTTAAATTACACTTGGCTGAAAACAAACACAAAAACACTTTTTATGCCTACCTTACATAGTCTGTTCCAAAGAATAAATTATTAATGGATACAAAAAAAAATGCTTCTGATGATGAATAACCATGCCATTTTAGAGTTTTATTGTCATCATTTGGAGACCAAAAAAGGAACTCTCAACTCCAACCAGCTCTCTTAAAATATTTAACACAGAAACACATTGTGAGGATGAGCTGATACTCCCATTAAAAGAAACCCCTTCAAAATGTATGCTCAATCAGCAGCTGCTTCATCCCATCAACTTCAAAGAACATTTTCTGAAGACAAGTGTCTAACAAGTTCTTCAGACCCTGGTATGAAGCTTCAGCATATCTCGGAAAACTGGATTGATTACAGCCACGCCTTCCGCAAGTCAATGTCTGTCCTCTGGAAATACTCACATGGAGATGACAAGCAAAAAAAAATAAAAATAAAAAATCATGAACTGACAATATGATAAGCAGCATCATATGCCAGCAAACATTTTCACCATGGCAGACTTAATGGCAGTTACTCATAAGTGTCATTCTTGCCTCGTGATATCCAGAGATGGGCTGATCCTGAAGCTCAACATTTTTACAGTACTGGGCCAAGTACAGCCAGCTACCATGACTCAGTGGCTGAGCATCATCAATCTATGAACCAGGAGGTCACAGTTAGATGCCCAGGTTGCAGGCTTAATCCCCAGTAGGAGGCATGTAGGAGGCAGCCGATCAATGATTCTCTCTCATCATTGATGTTTCTATCTCTCTCTCCCTCTCCCTTCCTCTCTGAAATCAATTTTTAAAAAATTCTTTAAAACAAAAGCCAAATACATAAAGTCACTATGCCCCTCCAAAATTAGCTGCAGACACACCAAATCAGACAGCAATTGCTTTGACTGCCCAGCAGACACTTAGCCCCTTATCCCAGACAGTTTACCCCCTTTTAAAGGAACCTGATCCTTTCTCAATTCCCGCCATGAGGTTGACAATCATATGCCCACCTTCTGTGCACAGTTAACTGTAACCAACCCTGAGCCAGAGCCTTCACTGGGCGATGCCCTGGAGCTGGGATAGGCAATATGCTCCCCTCCCACTGCAGCTGGAACAGATGAGGCAGGACTCTTACCAAAAGCCACATCTGCCACGAAGCAGGAGAAGCTAGGCATAGGAGGATGCAGATAGGAACAGAGGCTTGGGATCCTGAACCTCAGCAGTGACCTTGCCCTGCTCTTTGTTACATAAAGCAGTAAGTTCCTTTCTGCTTGCTTGGCTTGGTCTTTGCTTCCTTGCATCCCAATGTGTCCCAAATCATCATAAACCAGAAGTAAATGAAACTGTTACCTGCAAGTCTAAATGGAAACACTTGCTTTTGGCTATAAACCTATGGAATGAGCTGCACCGGACAGTCCCAGGAACGAGGTGGGTTTTCATAGGACATTAAAGGTTGGTGTTTTGGTGGAGAGAAAGAACTATCCCCAGGTTAGGAAAGAAAGTAAGTGTGGGGAAGATAACACGCGTTCCAAAGGCGGATGGACTCCCCACTCTCTGCGGGGCCTTGTGGGAAGCTTGCTGGAAGCAGGCTAGGGGCAGAGCAAAGGCCTGTTGATCAGCCGGTAACTGTGTCACCTGGTGCCTGTGTCTCACCTTCTCTGAGCCTCAGGTTCCCTCATCTGTAAATGAGAGCACTCCCCACGCTGCAGGGTTATTAAGGCAGCTTTTCCTCCAAGGTGTTCCTAGAACCACCTGCATCACCATCACCTGGCATGCTTGTTATGACGTAGATTCCTGGGCTAAAACCCAGAACTTTTTTTTTTTTTTAATATATTTTGTTGATTTTTTACAGAGAGGAAAGGAGAGGGATAGAGAGTTAGAAACATCGATGAGAGAGAGACATCGACCAGTTGCCTCCTGCACACCCCCCACTGGGGATGTGCCCGCAACCAAGGTACATGCCCTTGACCAGAATTGAACCTGGGACCTTTTAGTCCGCAGACCAACGCTCTATCCACTGAGCCAAACCAGTTTCAATGCCAGAACTTTTTTTTTTTAAATATATATTTATATTGATTTCAAAGAGGAAGAGAGAGAAAGGGAGAAATAGAAACAGCAATGAATAGAGAGAATCATTCATTGGCTGCCTCCTGCGTGTCCCCTACTAGAGATCAAGCCTGCAACCTGGCACATGCCCTTGACCAGAATCAAATCCTGGACCCTTCAGTCTGCAAGCTGACACTCTATCCACTGAGTCAAACCAGCTAGGGCTTTAAATATATATATATATTTCAGAGAGGAAGGGAGAGGGAGAGAGAGAGATAGAAACATCAATAATGAGAGAGAATCGTTGATTCTCTGCCTCCTGCACTCCTTCTATTGGGGATCAAGCCGGCAATCGAGCATGTGCCTTTGACTGAAATCACCCCGGGACCTTTCAGTCCACAGGCCAACGTTCTAGCCACTGAGCAAACTGGCTAGGGCTAAAATCGAAAACTTTTTCACCCAAGTCTACATTGTAAAATCAACAAAGCCCCTTCCAGGTGATTGCTGTGTGCACTAAACTATGAGATCCGCGGTTGTCAATGTAAATAAGTGCCAAGCACAGTTGCTAGTCCATAACAACTTGGGTTGTACATCTGCTATTAGTCCTATCAACAACCACACACACACACACACACACACACACACACACATTTCCAAGGTTGCTGAACTTGAAATTTGAAATTAGAGATCAATTAAGGGAATGAAACACCAAATTAACGTGGGAAGGGGGAGGGATAACATGATCTACCCAAAACTTATACCCAAGAAATTTAAACACATTGTCAACCAGGCCAGAAATGGTCCACGGGCAGGTGGCGAACGCGTGTCATCACGCCTGCTGTCCATCAAATGACTATGACTGTCAAAAGCATTCGCCGCGATTACTGGATTTTAGTTTGGCTTGCTGATTGATTCGAACCCCTAATTTAAAGGAATGATTCTCAACCTTGACTGAACATTAGAATCACTTAGTATTTCACACACACCCTCCCCATGTTCAAGGCTGTAATCACAAATAAATCAGTCTCCGAAGGTGGAGCCTAGGCACCAGCATTTTTTAAACTTTTCCAAGTGATTCCATTGTCCAGGCAAGTATGAGAAAGGAGTGTGAACAACAGTGGTGATGGGGAGAGAAATGTGGGTGCCCTTAGACTCACCAGGTTATGATTATACATTAAGGGAACTGACTCTTATCCCCAACCTTTTTCTATGTGACAGACAAAATACTTTAAAAGCATATCAATACCTCTACTCACCAAATTGACAAAACCAAATAAACCTGAGAACACAGGCCTTGGTGAAGATGTGGATTAACAGACTCTTTTCTGCACGGCTGGTGGGAGTACAAACTGATGCAACCACTTTGGAAAGCACTTATGCATCGTCTTGTGCAATTGAACAATCTCACATCCTGCGACACAGCAGCGGTAACTAGCCTACCTTTAGGTACACTCACAAGAGAAACCGTGGCACATGGGTACAAGATTGCAGCCCTGGTCATGAAAGCAAAAATGGGAAGCACCCAATGACAGAAACATGGCTAAATCGTAGCATAAATTACATGGTAATCTATGGTTGCGTTGGGTCTGCTGTAGCTGCAAAACAAAATATTACACAGCAGTGACAGGTCCCCAGGTGAATCTCAGTAACACCACACTGCATGAAAGAGGAAGTTGCAGGAGACTGGATAAGCCAGGACGATATCTCTTCATAAAGTTCAAAGCCAGGCAAAATGAAACAATGATCACTTAAGCATACATGTAGATAAAGGAGCTATAAAGCAAGAAAATGACAAACAGTGATCAGAATAGCCTCTTCTGGTGGCAAAGCGACGGGTGAGGGAGGCGAGGGGGGAGCAAAGGAAAAGGATAAGGAATTACAGAGCTAGATGTAAAACAAATAAATACATAAGTTGCTGATTCTTGGATTAGATGCTGTGTTCATAGATCTTCATTTAAAAAGTAAGTAAAATAAAAATGGGCCATGAATGGACAGTCTATAGTACGTCATGAACCAAGAATTATAATTATGCTGAGTCTGCCGGGACCGGTTTGGCTCAGTGGATAGAGCGTCAGCCTGCAGACTGAAAGGTCCCGGGTTCGATTCCGGTCAAGGGCATGTACCTTGGTTGCGGGCACATCCCCAGTAAGGGGGTGTGCAAGAGGCAGCTGGTCGATGTTTCTCTCTCATCGACGTTTCTAACTCTCTGTCCCTTTCAATTCCTCTCTGTGTAAAATCAATAAAATATATTTTTAAAAAAAATTATGCTGAGTCTGCACTACAGTTCCAAAGAAGGAAGGAAAAGAAAATTCTATCCATAAAGGCAATAGAACCCAACACCAGTGAGTAGGAAATTCAGGGCACTTTTTTTGCTTTTACATTTTTCTAAGAGTTTCCTTGAGCCAAACTAATGACATGCCTGGCAGCAAGATCTCAAAAGCTGCCGGGGAATTTTCAATGATTCGAACACTAATAAGCTAGACTCATTCAGTCTTCCAGGTTTCATCTTATTTCAGAAGCAAGAGTCTCAGTTGTCAGGCCAAGGCACAGAGCTGTCACCTCGAGCACAGTGGCTCCCTCACCTTGCCAGCCAAAGGCTCTGGTGCAGCTAATTGAGAATTGTTAGGAGGGAAGGGGAAAGTAAACCTCTCAAATAATGGCAAAAAAAAAAAAATCCAATATCTAATGTCATAATTCCCATTTATGACCATTCAACCTTCTTGAAAGGTTGTATTCTTCAGATTTCTATAAGAAACTATTGTAATTTAATCGCTGACACATAATGACTCTATTTAGTATTTATTGGCATAATGACTCTATTTAGTATTTATTGCTGCTTAGAGAAGGAAGAATTATTTCATGAACCCTCACCCAAAAGTTAATGTTGATAGCAGTTATAGAAATGTTTATTCTCTTCTTTCTCTACGTGCGATGGAGAATTTATCTCCATTTCTTCCTTTTTAAAACCAGGTGACAAGCTCAGCTCTTTTCCATGAGAAACATTTGAATATGTGAGCGTAAGGTCAGCGATTATGACAGGCAGCAGTGGGAGAGAGGACAGACTTGCTTAGCATTCGAGTCAGCAGGTCTTCTTAAGATCAATTTCATAGAGGGGTTTTGAAGAGGCTGTTTCTCCTACACAACAAGGCTCTTGCTAATTTGAGGACAGTGTTCCAGCTTCACCACAAATAAATTCTTATTATAAACTCCTACTTCGTGTGACACACAATAAAAACAGAAGAACAAGTGTGTCTGCAGAAACATAAGAGCCCTTAGCAGGGTTTCTCAGCCTTTGGGATGCCTACAAACTCCCTGGAAATTGTGCTAGAGAACAGATTCCTAAGTACTGCCCCGGCGTATGGAATAGATATGAGAGGACATACCAGGAGAACGGCATTCTCAACACTCTGGGCCATTCTAAGCGAGAGACCCCTCAACCACACTGTGGAAAATGCTGTCCTATAACTTACAATAAAAATCTGAACAAACATATGGACATTGGACACACTGAAAGCACCTCGAGGGGCCTGAGACTGTATCCACACAACTTGACCAATAAGTTTTAAAAGTACTCTTGTGGCCTTTGCCAGTTAATACACTTGCAAAAGGTTCTCAGCTTCCTTACCTATACAATACTTTTTAAGGAACTAAACAAAAGCCAAAATGCAGCGGTGGGCCAGTTTTCATCGCTTGAAAAATGCTACTTTCCTTACTTTGACAAAAACTAAGCTCCCCTGATGCTTGAGTTCAAATAAATTATTGCCTAACAATAGCATTAAAAAAAAATCCAGTAAGAAAAATTCTCCACACTGAAAAGTCTGGTACCTTGATATCTTGCTAGATTAAGACATCTAGACAGGTATGATTCAGATCACCAACAATGCCCTGGTTCTAGTCCATGGAGAAGCCCTGTAGACCATCTGGCATCAAACCCAGCCAGAATGAGCCTTCTCCATGCTGCAGCCCGACACTGGGGAGAAGTCGCTCAAGAAGTGAATTGGTCTGCACTGATGTCACAAATGTTCCACATCAGTGCAGTATGAAAAGTTGGAGAAGGAGGGATTTGAGAGTAAGGAACTGCTACCATGTAGGTTCATTCTGTTTGCTCATCAAAAAAAAACTCCTTTACAGGCTTCTGATAAAACAGCACATGAACGTGTTTTCAATGTGAAGTACCGAATGTCCTGAAGCTGACTACTGTCCCAACATTGTAATAAGATCACAATGCTATTTGATTAAAAGGTATATGCCAGGAAGTCTCTATTAAAAAAGATGTGTTCTTCTGGCTTAGATGTAGATTCTTCTTCCAAGTCTCTAGTGCCAGGAAAACTTTTCCTAATGCTCAAAGCACATTTTCCTCAGTCCCCTGCCTGCCTTCCTCCCCTCCCCCATCTTCCCCCTGACATTTGCACAGGTACCTCGAAGACCGCCTTTGGCTTGCAATCTCAGCTTCCTCTAGAAACCAAGCCATGCCACCAGCATTTTTATATCGACTGGAATCTCTAGAAGCAGGAAGGGCACAGTGTTGGATGGAGAAGAATGAAGGTCAATAGAGCTGTTTTTTGGTTGTGTCTCTGATTCACTGAGTTGGGGAAATCGACCGTCTGACTTCTCAGTGACTTGGTGATAAGAACAGAATTTATTGCTCACATGCTCAAAATCAGGACAGTATTTCCTGATAATAACTTTATCTCAAAGTTTTCGATTTTGTGGAATTTTGCCATAAGAAAATGTCACAGAAATAAAACCTTTTCTTCCTTCTACTAGAAAGTGACTGACACCTATGATGACCCCTATGAGGATAATCTACCTGCACCCCTCCCACCCCCTCTCCCAAGAATCCTGCCATTCAAGACTCCTTTATAGATGCAGACTTTTTAAACATTTAGTTTTTTCTATAATTAAATGAAATCAACGTTATTCTAATTTTCTATGTGCTAACGTTCTCCTGCCTTATTTAATTCCCAGGCTAATAGTGTTAGCCCGGCTTTCTTTTTGTTTGCACTTGCCTAGATTTATTGTCAAACTTGGTGCTATTTCATTTCAGTACTTCTCTTATAAACAACACAGAGGCAGACTGTGCTTTTTCACTGCATTTGAGACTTATTCTAATAGGAAAATTTTTGTTAATGTAATTCCTTATCACAGTTTCTTAGAGATCATGCATTCACTTTTAGTTGTTTTTTCTTTTTTTTCTTTTTTCAAAAGATGCACATGAGTATTTAAGAAAACAAATTAAACAATGGTATAGAGTAAAAAGTATGAGATTGCCTTGCTTCCACATTTGCCTCTATACACTTTAAGCTATTATAGTAATTGCCTATTATAAGATAAAAAGATTTTAGAACACAGTATCTCCTCTTGTGTTGCCCTCTTAGATATAATCTTTTATTGGTTACTTTGATCACATAATTATACACCTAAATCTCTATTTCTCTATTTATCAAAACGAAAAAGTACCATTCAACTATCCATTATAAAATAGGAGAAAATTTATACCCTTATGCTCCACTCCATCTTCTGGTCCCTTCGATTTCTTTCAATTTACCACTTTTATCATTATTTGACAATGTCAAGCTTTATAGCACTTCCATTTTGTTCAGTAAATATAATTCATCTTTCATGTTCTGCATATAGGTTAATACTGAAAATAGAAAACTAATAAAATATTTCTTATATTACAATTAGATAAATATTTTCATTTAGTGCAGATTCAGAGAGTGAGACTAAATCAGTTAAAGGAGTTAGAATCTTTTGTCATTAAACCAGTTCTAAGCATCAAGTTCAAAGGTATTCTGTTTTCTTATACCTCTCTAGTTCCTCAGAATTTTTATACATTTTAGTTCACTTCATACCTTGAATTTTCTTTGTAATGTTTTCAAGATTTCCTTTCTTTTTTTCTTATTGACAGAAAAAACAACAACATACATTTACTCCATCATGAAGATCATCCAGCTGGTCAGTTTCAGACATATCTACTATTTGGTTGTATTTTTTATAATGTCACTTCTTTGTTTTTTATGTTGTCACATTTTCCACTTTTTTAAATTGCTTTTTTGATACAGAAAGTCTCTGAAACAAATTTTTAGAGATCATGCATGCTAGGTAAATTGCTAGTCCTTTCCTGTCTAAAAAGTAAGGATGGGTCAACCAAAGGTTTCCCTTTCATAGTTTTAAGAACAGAAACCCATGAGCAAATGAGGCAGACAACTGCAAGAGGAAAAAGCTCAGAGAAAAAGTTCCAACTATATTAAACTGCGATCACCAAGGCAATCCCAGGGGTGACTATTGGAGCCAGCCACTCTTGGTGGGCTGTTAGGGTGACAGGCCCAAACCGATTTGTTTGCTTCTGGCTGACTGCTCCTGGCTCACTCATCCCTTCATTTTCAACTGGTGGAATCTTAGGACATTTGAAAATATTATGTGTCTTTCACGTTAGGAGAGGCCACGAACTGTAAACGTATCATCCTAAGACATCATAAAATTTTAACATTGTTTTGCTGAACTTTCCCTATATCCTGACCGGTGGCTTGAAGCCCCTCCTTCATTTTGAACCTAAAGCCCTTATTAAGGACAAATAAAACCTGGAGCCAATGCCATGGCCAGCTCTCCTGTATTCCAAAAGATGGCAATTTCCAAATTAAAATCCTTCAACTTGCCATATCCCACTTTCATACTCCTCTATCTATCACAGTGCCTCTCTACTTAGGGGTTTTTCAAAAAATATATTTTTTGGGGGGAGGGTGGGGAGGAGAAATAATTTTACTTATTTCTTATAATGAACCAAGAAGGCAAGAGTTAAAAGTTTTTCTCTGTCTTAAAAATAGAATCACCCAGCCCAAACACACACTTGGAAAAAATGTTTCACTCTCACATCTTTTATTCTCTCTCTAATTTCCAACTGAGAAAATAAAATCCTGACTTTCTATCATGACCATAATTTCAAATCTCTGTGAACTAACTCTGGTCTATTATTCTAAGAACACGATGACAATAAAAGTAATATTAGCCTCTCAATATTTAATGAATAGGCAACATGGAATACAATAGTTGAACAGAACTTGTGAGATAAATGGGGTCAGATCTTATTTCTGGGTGATGGGCTTTTATTTATTGATTTTTAGTTCTTCTCTATTTTTAGAAGAAATTCTACAATTGCCTTGTAATTTTTTTTAATTAAAAAAGTTTTACAAATAAAATTGGAATGATGCTGGTTTGGTCTGTTATTTTAGAGATTAAGGAAACAATTTTATATTTCTACTAGAGGCCCGGTACATGAAAATTCATGCACTGGAGGAGGGATCCCTCAGTCCAACCTGCCCCCTCTCACAGTCTGGGAGCCCTCAGGGGTGGGAGGTGACCAGATGATCAGGGAAAGGCTATGCCCCCATCACACCTCTGCTGCTGCCACTGCCAGCAACATAAGCCTCAGACAGCCCTGGTTACCTGAGCCTCGTGCAGCCCTGGGCAGCTGGAAGCTGCCATCTGAGGCTTGCCTGTGCCTCTGGAGCTAGAAACTGGCTCATGGGTCATAGCCGGTTTTTATGATTCCAAAGTTTGTCATATTTCAATTGTAACTTGAGCGACAGATGAGGAACTATCAAGAAAGACATCAAAAGACTATATCGTTTTTGGATTCGCTAGGCAACCAAAAGCAACACGGAGGAGAGTCAACCCTCTCTGGTTTTTCAATTACATCTTCTGAGAATTTCACCAGTGCCACAAAGTCAACCAGCACTGAGTCTCTACCTACTTCAGCTGCCCACACTGACTCACATCTTCCTTCCACACCCATTAGTGAAGCACAGACACAGGCGTAGAATAGGGTCTCTCTGTGCTAATTTTTTAAAAAAAAATAATAACTACATTAGCAGCATGTTCCAGAAGGATGTGTATCCTTTGAAACCATATGATGAGACTAGTTCTCTAAAGGTTTAGTCATTGCACATTGACGCGAGCATTAGCACTGCTATTATCATGACAAAAATAAGTCACTATCCACAGTGTTTAGTACGTTTAAATAAATTCCCCTCTCAGAGACAACTACAAGGTATACTGACAAGGAAGAATGACAAGGGGCTACACGCTTAGCTCTAGTTCCTTGCTTGCCTCTTTGGTTCCTGCTAGTCATTGTTACTGGTACTCAAAAATTCTGCAAACAACTGCCAATCTAGGGAGGGATTATCCACAAATCAGGCTGCCATACAAATGTGAATAAGCAAAACCCATTCGCCAAGTGTCCAAGGCAGTCTGGAGGTATGGCTGAAGGAATGGGTTCCATAGTTGTGACTAATGAAAAAGAGAATGTGTAGGGAGCGGCTACAGTGTTTGGACAGGTACAAGCCTCGGATTAATGAGAGGGCACAGTCCTCTCGTGGCCCTCCCAGCACAATTATATAGCCAACAGATATAGCTGTAAGCTTGAACCTATGGTCTGAACACGTGGCCCCACATGTCTGAGTAATGTGGACTTGATAGAGTTCAGGTACATGCAATTGAGCAGGATCAAAACACATGAGAATCTTGTAAACACCTTGACCACGCCCTTACTTTGCCTCATGGAATCTGGCTGTAAAATCTGGCTGTAGTCTGTGGCGCTGACGCTAGCTCTACATCGGAGAGGCTCTACGTCAGAGAGTACAGCATGCCATCGAGACCCAGCTTTCTTCTCTTGTCTGCCTTTTCTCAATCCTTCACCACCCCCTCTCAGGGTCACCGAGCCTGGCTGAGCTGGCCCGGCACATAAGGTGCCTTGGGGCTGAGTATGCCATGGCCATGCTGGCTCGCCACAAGAATGATTTTCAGCTTAATCTGAGTGAATGCTTTTGGGAGAGCAAAGCAGTCAGGAATTAAAGAATAGTCAACCCCGCCCCACAAATCTGTGAGGCTGGCCTTACTGCACAGGGTAAATGCAATATCAATGTCAGCAAGAGCCAACAGCACAAACATGTTGTCTGTCACCTGTGCAGCAAAAGTCCCCAAACTAAAACTACGTGCATATATGGCATTCAAATCCTAAAGCAACTTAAAAACCATATTTTAAGAATTAACTGACAAAACTCTCCCAACAGAAGATAGTTGGGTTGTCTTGCTGAAGAAACAACTGTGCAAAAGGAATGCAATGGAGCATGTGTTCATCTTTTGAGTGGCCTTTGTCCCATCTGTAAGATCAGGATAAGTCATGATTGAGAAATACAGACTTTGAGCTTTGCATGTAGTGACTAAGAAAGACAACTGGCTAATATATTTAGGAGTAAATCAACCCCTCCTCTGACGTGAGGAGGCTTCACAATAGTTTGGAGCCTTACTCTGATCTCTGCCTCCCAGACCATGGACCTGAGACAATACAGCTTTATAATGGAGTGAGCAATCTTTCAGGCCCATCACCACACTACATCTGTAGTACCCTGTTTCCCCAAAAATAAGACAGTGTCTTATATTAATTTTTGATCCCAAAGATGCGCTAGGTCTTATTTTCAGGGGATGTCTTATTTTTCCATGAAGAAGAAAATGGTACACATTTATTGTTAAATGAAAATAAAGGAAATTTATTACCTGTATATGGTACGGTAGTACAGTAGTTGTCAACACAGACCAGACAAACTGTGAATCCTACAGTATCAAGAATTTACTCGTTTATTCAATGACAATCATGTCATCATCTTCTGGAACATCATCATAACAATCCAATTCCTGAATTTCCTGGTGAATTTCTTGTGACTCCATTTCTTTCAGAATCAGTGAACCAAATCTCTCATGTTTAGCCTAGGGGGCCTTATTTTTGGGGGGATGCCTTATATTTCACTCAGAAGGAAACCTGTAAGTAGGTCTTATTTTCGGAGGATGTCTTATTTTTTGGGAAACAGGATAGTAAAATCACCTTGTTGATGGGACTCCCAATGGGAGAGGGTCCTGAGCCAGGAGCAGCGCACAGGAGGAGGTATAAACTTACACATTCAGTGGCACACACACTGTTATATGTCTAACGGGTCTTTGAACTTGACTTTAAAATATGTGTATGTGTGTACGTACACACAGGTGCAAGTGCACACACATCATTTATAAAGCAGAGAAACGGTCCATCCCTGGGTATTTCTTGCCTTTTCATTACATTTGGAGCAAAATCCAAATCCTCAAACCACAACCATTTCCTTGCCAGCTTCACCTTCTCCTCCTTTCCTACCTCAAGGCTTCTTCTCTCTGTGCATATCTGGGCCCTTTTCATTCACTGTGGTCTCTCTGCAAACATTCTGCCACCAAATGGACTGGCCTGAGCGTCCCATCTAAAACAGCCCCACCTCTCCTGCTCCAACCTCTCACCTGTGCTGTTTTCTCAGTAGTCAGACACTACCTGGCATGGGTGTACTTATTTCTTTTGTCAAAGGATAGTGAGAATACCACTCAGTATCTGTAATGGAACTACATGGCTGACTTCATTGCTCACAATAAGGATGAGCCCATGCTGGCAAAAAGGTCTTCCCGGACTGAGCAGATGGTTGATCTCAAGGAGGGTATTGGGAAGCACGGAGTTCTGTCATTGGTGGATATTCAGAAGCACAGGTGAGTGCTCAGGAAAGGCTGTTGTGGATTGGCTGACACTTAGAGACAGGTTTTCTGACTGGCTGGCCTTCAGAAGTGAGGGGCTAACACTGGTTGGTTTTAAAAACCAGTTTTCACAAAGACAAGTTGTTGTTGACCAAATGAACACATTTTAAATTGGTTCTGATGGCTACTTGTAACCATGGCTACAGAATAATCAGGCTTTTCATGATTTTGAGGAAACTTTTTATTCTAGTGTTCTCTAAAGGTATACTCCATGGGGAACGAGTTTGTCTGTTTTATTTCTCTTATATCACTAATATCTACTACAGCACCTGGCACATTTACTATTAATTGAATAAACAAATGTGGGTTGAGTTGTTGTTTTTTGCCAGGTTACTGATGAGTGCTTTTATTTTAAGGTTTACCACTATTCGCTAGGTCAGAAGACTCTGGGATCATCCTCTCCTTTCCCCTATCCTCCCTTCCCTCCTCTCCTTTCCTCTTCCTATCTCTCTCTCTCTCTCTCTCACACACACACACACACACACATACACATACACACACAGGGACACATACATCAACATTCAGCATCTCTGCCCCTAGCTCTTGCCAATCAGAATTTCTAGTGCCTTTCATTAGGTTTATGGCTATCAAGGTGCCTCAGGAACTGTCTGAAAACTGACAAGGCTGAGCGTATCTGCTCGCACTGATAATGAGCTGTGCTTCCTCTGTAAGACACTGCCCCACATTACCTGGATTTTGTTAAAATCATTATTGTCCCCGGATCTTTTTAATACAGATAAACTTCTCTCCATGTGAAATGTAATGAAGACCACAGCAGGCCTGTGGGCAGATGGCCCTGTGTTTGAATCCTCTCTGGCCCGTTTAGTAGCCGTGCCACTCTGGGCAAGCTGCCTAAGCCTGCTGGGCTGGCTGCCTCAGTTATGCCCACCTTGTGGAACCATTCTGAGAATTTCAGCAAATACGCCGCAGGCACAGAGCAGGTCCCCACCAGTAGCAGCTTACATATGCAGGCGTGCCCAACACTCAACCAACAGGCTGCCAGCGCTGCATATAAATGACTTTGGGTAAGAATTTCAGAATAATGAGAAAATAAATGACTTCAGGGAACAATTTCTGAGGAAACACTGAACCAGTGGGAAGACATGTTCAGGGGATAATCAGAAACAACTGGAACCCACTTGACACCGTACAGGCCTGGGTTAGAGCTGGTTTTACATCCCCAAGTTTAGCTGACAATGAAAACCTTGTGGGCTCCTGTGAAACTGATCCAAGTAAAGGCAGTCAGGGCTAGTCACCTGCCTGAATTCTGTGTGCACATTCAGCATGAGGGTCAAGAAAGTGTGATGAGCCGCTGGATGGCATGCTATTCCTGGTGGGTTCTGGGTAAAACTTAAAGCTTCTGCTGGAGTCAAGATGTCATTTGCTCCTGCTCTTATGAAGGCACCACCTGGTGGCCGCTACCAGAAATGACAGAGAATAAGTCTCTTCCAGCAACCAGTTCTTTTGTATTTATTCACTCAGCAAATGTTTATGGAGCCCTTATTACGGTATGTGCCAGGCAAGTGCTAAGGGCTGAATACACAAAGTAGACTAGAATTCGGTGGCAGTTCTCAATAAGCTCGCTGTTGAGACATCTGTTGAGTGATGGAGTTTCATGTAATTAAAAGTGAAGTCTGAGGTTCTGATCTAACTTGGACCAAGCCCTTTAACCTCTCTTCCCCACACCACCAATCTCTCCTGTCTGAAATCGGCAGAATTATTTGCAAATAAATGCCATTCCTTTGCATGAGTGTACCGAGGTCTTTCTACCTCATTCCTCCTGCCTCTATCACTCATCTTCCCAACTGCACCAGGTCCCACTCCCTCTCCCAAATGAAATTCCTGTTCCATCCTCCTGAGAGAGGCTTGGACTTAGGAGGGAATGTGGTTCACTGTCTTTTTTGTACGTTTTAATTGTTTCCCATGACTCAAACTGCCTCTGCATGCTTCCCCCTTCATCCCCATGCTTCCTGCTTCTCCCTTTGCTTCTGCTAAGAGGCACATAAAGGAGGGACAGTGGATTAAGAAATAAGAGGAACATTCCTCCCAGTTTCATCCCCTGACATTTCAAACAAACATTTTCAGAACTTCCATTTCAGAACTTCCGGTGGCACGTTCTAGTGAATATCCCTTGAGGATGGATTTGATTGAGGGAAGTAGTCAAATCTTAAATGAAGTCCCTACTGATGACTCAGCTGGGTGACGGAACTGGGTCCATGCTGTCATGAGTCCTACACTGAAGAAGAAAACTGACTTCCTTAGGTAGCTGGAAGGCATGTGGAAAGGGAGCTCTGAGAAGCTGGAGTGAAGTGAGCGACTATAACCCCAAGAACCTTGCTAAGAAAAGCGATACTCACTTTGGATGCATACGTTTTCTTAGTATGCTAGGATCTCATGTGAAGCAGTACTGAGGACATCAGTGGCAGTGGCAAGTTGGTGATCCAGGGAGCTGCAGGTGCCTGGAGGATAGCCCAGTGCAGGACACCACTCCCAACTGAATGGAGGCAAAGGAACATACGGGTGAAGGTAAGAGAGGAGGCAGGGCCTGAGCTGAGGCGTGAAGAGAGAGTTTACATAGAAAGAATGAAAAAGCGCCCACCCTGTTGGCACAGGAGTCGCTGTGTTTACCTACATGAAACATGTGTGTATGCCCACCAAGCACAGGTGGTGCAGAGGCAGAAAAATGTTCCCTTCTTCCCTTCTAGGTTCTTTGGCTGGTCTAATAATTAAATTGGCGGAGACAGATTAATGGAAGAAAATTTTAATTTTATACATAAGGGAGACCCAAAGGTATAAGAGCCAAGGGCAAACTTGGCAGTTGAGGCTGGCAGGCCATCCTGAGCTAAGGAATGGAATGGGCCTAGATAATTCACAAGGCCATAAGAAGAGCAGATGTTTGGTAATTAGATGTTAGGTCATCCCGAAAAAAAAGTTTCTCTGGTACTAGTTCTCATTCTGAGCCATGCCCTCTATCGAACTCCTTTTTTTTTTCTTTTTTCCTTTTTCTGAGTCTGCTGGGTCTTGCTTGCCTTCAGCTCAGAATAATCCGCTCATGTGCCAAAGTGGCACGTTTTGGGGTGGCACATCCTGCTCCCTTCGATTATCAGACATAAAACCGGAAGACAAGTGACGCATGGCTGAGTTCTGAAAAGGCTTTGAATACTGTTCCCAAGCATTTGGACTTTTCCCCACAGATTCTGGGAAGCACAAAAGTACTCTGAGCAGAGGAGTAAGTGATCAAAGTAGGGTCTTACTCAGATATAGCCACAAGGTTGAGGCAGCTTGGGTGGGTGGCTCAGAGATACAGTCCCTCCTGAGAGAGTTCAGCTTGACTTACTGGGTCAGTGAGGGAGCCTGTTTCTCATCCGTAAAATGGGAATAATAATAATAATAATAATAATAGCATCAGAGAGTTCCTGTGAGGGTCCCATGCCTGGTACAGAGTAAACACTCCAGGGTGGCTTGTATGTCCCAGCATTTGGTGGCAGTAGATTGGTGCGAAGGGAGAGACTAGAAGCCAGAGAGATCACTTAGGAGGCTGTCACAGTAATTCTGAGATGGAGTGGCTCAAGCAGGCAGTGGTTTCCTGCCCACCATGTGGTGGAAAGGAAGATTTGACTGACTGCCATAGACCTTTCAGAGAGAAGTCAAAGAGGTTTGGCAATTGGATGAGGAAAGGGGAGGGAAGGGGAAGGGTGCAGGCCTAGAGCCTGGGTTCTGGGAGAAACGGTGGGTGCCTTAGCACAGACAGGTGGGGGGGGGGGGACCCACATCTGATAGGCACTGTCTGAGTCTGTGAGACACTGGAGGAGGAGAAATAAAAATGGGCTTGTTCTTTCATTTTCTGGAGACTCCGTTCTTCCCAAATATCCCTTCATCAGAGAGGCTTCCCCCTGAACAGCCTCTCCACACACTGTCCCTCTACACCCCCACTTCCTCAGAGCACATGGTACTAACTACCTGACACATGTATGTCGGTTTGCTGATGGGTTTTATTGCCTGACTGCTGGCCCAATGAAACACGTGTTTCAAGAGGAACAAGCTTTGTTTTGTTTTTGCTCCACATTCCCAATGGCTAAAGCAGTGCCTGACACACAGTAGATGCTTAATAAATATTAGTTGTTGTTATTAAAGGATTTTCAAAAGTGCCTGGCATAGAAAACATTCAATGAACATTAGCATTTATTGGTGATTATCTTTAAAAATACTGTCAACAATACAAAAAGTAAAACAAAAACAAACAAACAAACAAAATCTGATGAACAAAATAGATCCAGAGACACAGAAGCATGGAACAGACTGTGGAATCTAAAAGGGAAGGCAGGAGTGGAGTTGGGTGGAGGAGATCAACCAAAGAACCTGTATGCATATATGCATAACCCCTGGCACAGACAACAAGGTGGTGAAGGCCTGGGCGGGGACAGGGGTGGATAGAAAGGTGGGGGGGGGGGGGGGAGGGGACATAGGTAACACTTTCAACCAAAAAGGTTTTAAAAATAAATAAAAATAACTGCAAAAAGGGAAAGGCAGATGGGAAGAACTGAAGCTTAGAAAAGTCACACTTACTCACCAGGAAGAGGAAGGAGAATTAACGGAGCAGATGGAGTACAAATATTAGAAAATCTGGGTCTTCCCGGGGCAGGGAAGAGAAGTCAGATCTATCTCTGGGGAAGCCACACAGTGAACTATGATCGGCTTCTCTGAGTGTTAATCCTGAAAACAAAACAGGGCGGCCAAACTCGTTCAACCTGGGGCAGGTGAGTAGCTATGAAAGGCAAAGAATGGGTATTTTCTGGGAAGAGAGAGGGAAGGCACTTGGACTGACTAAATGCCTGACTATAAGAAATTGACCTGCCATGACCTCTTAAGTGGCCCAGTCTTTCCCTTTCCTCTTTTCAGACCATTTGAAAATATAGATTCTGTCAGAGTTTACAAGCACTCATTTAGCTCGGAGACCAAACATCAAGCTAATTAGCAGATTCGTAATTGACTGCTCCAGATAAACGGGGATCGCAAGATCAGCTCCTCCAGCAAATGTGCAATTCACTGTGCACTGCGAAAATCCTTGGCAGAGTCATCGACACAACCTCATAGTTGAGTGATGTGGTTTTACGCTGCTGCTAGAATGGAAATTCTACCACTTTTAACCTCTCCCAGAAAGCAGTTGGGGAGCAGGGAAGCCCCGCGTGCCCAAGCACCTCCTCTCGGGCAGCCTCAGGAAGCAGTCCGTGTTCCAGAACGCTCTTACAAGCACTGAGCAAAAATTCCCAGGGCCGTGTTTCAACTCAAATCAAGATGCTGCTAAATCAGATGATGAACAAAGGTGAGCTGTGGTGAAGTACCCTGGCATCCACTCTCAGCCATTACTGAATGGAGATATCAGTGATCTGCAACCATCACAAAACATCCTTGTTATGAGAAAAATGCATGGATGGTCTTTCTCCATTGCCATTGCTAGTGGGAAGGGGATTCTTGGGGTACCACTGGAATAAGCACATCTGGAGGCCCCCCTGGGAGGATGAAATATGGTAGAAAGCTTAATTTGTGTGGAATTACATCCCTAGGTTTCTAAAGTCCCATGTCACTTGGTCCAGTCCTGGAAGAGGTGCAGCTGGGGATGCAGTAGAGCTGAAAGCAGAGCTGGCATCCAGGTTTCCTTTCCAGGGTGGCGCTGGGTCAGTTCAGCATCAGGCTAGTTGCAGTCCATTAGTCCATTGCGTGTGGGGACCATATGGCCCACAGTGAATGCAGGGGAGCCGAGAGTGCACCCCCTGCAACAACAGTCCTAAGAGTCGAATGTGAACCAAGAGGCAAAAGAGCCCAGAGAGAGAACTTCTTTGTCTCAGATTATGCATCTGATAGCTTCCCGTGCTTGCAATAGCCATGCCCACTCTGGCTAATGACCTGTTGCCAGGTGTGACTGGCAGCCAAGTACTTTTCCTATGTCACTCAGACTCTACTGGGCATGCATTTATTTTTCCCCTGTCCAGTCCCTTCCCCAGTGGGAAATAGACCAGTGGTACCTTATGGAATGTTCAATTGTAACTTCCTGCAAAGCTCCACAAATGACATACCTATAATATTTGGTCTTCCCTTTGTCCCTTTTCTTTCTAGTTATTAATAACTGGGTTTATTATAACAGTATCATAATCATCACTGATTCCATCTTTACGGAGGTCTTGATTTCAAAGTATGAGTAAATAAGCCAAGAGAGAAAATAAAAATGCATCTCCGCGGCCTTCCTGTAACCACATGCATGACAATATGTCCTTAAAACATGTCTTAGTAGACCTGGGAGTAAGGTACCTTTCTCCAAAATCTTGGCAACAGGAAAACCAGTGGGTTCTTATTAATTCCCTGGAGCTCCGTGTTACTCAGAAAGAAGTGCAGGTGATGGGCCCGTGTTCCTTCTTCAGGTGCTGAAATCCTAAACAACTGCTTTTCGATTTTTCTTTCATTTCTATCCACCCAAAATGTCAAATTCTTACAGATGAGCACAATCATTATACTCTAGAATTACCAGATGAGACAAATGTGTAACTGTATTAGGAATGTTAGGTGGAAAATAACGTTGACCTTTACAGGAGTCAGCTTGAGAAGGAGCTCACTTAATACCCGATGTTACCACTGCTCCCATCGTTTAAGAGGAGGGAGTTTACGGCAAAGAGGAGTTCCTCCCTTGGCTCTGCCTCTTGGCCAGTTACTTAAACTCGTCTGTGTGAAAAGAGTGATAGGTTTTTGGAAGAATCACACGTGCTAATAGCCAAGGACTTTGCACACTGCCTGGCTCATGGTTAGTTTCCTCAGGGAACCGAGTTGGGGATTTTGCTTTTTGTTTTATTAGATTTTGCTCACTGAATGCTAAAACTGCGAGCAGCCTCTCATTCCAGCAAGATGATGAGGTAAGATGACACACATTCATACACTCCTGCGACAAGCACCTGGAAATGTCAAAAAGAATATATTTTTTAAATGCATAGTTAAACTTGCAATAAAGAGGAGGAAATTGCCAGGTGCCAGAAACAAAGCAGCAACTGAAAACCAGAAGTAAGTGGAAGAATCAACTGGGCGTCTGCCCCCGGGAGTGAGGGGCCGCACAGGGAGGAGGAAGGAGTGGAACAAGTATTGACCCAGGGAGGGTAATGGTTTAGATGTCAGCTAGCACATGGCGACAAGAGGCAAAGCCCTGTGGCCTGCCCCAGGAAGGAGGCTGCTGCCCACGTGAGGCTTCTCAAAGAGGTGTAGCCTTAGAGGAAGTGGCTGAGAAGCATTCTCCCATCTGTTCTGATCACTTGTCTATCTCTGGCTCAAGGAGCAGAGAATAAAATGATCCCTGCAAAATTTAAACTCCAAAACATTGCCTCTGAAACACTTGGGGTACAAATTTAGGCTACCTGCACTGTCCAGAAATGCCCAACCTGGAAAATTAATATAAAAATACGTCCTGAACCGATGATGGGCATGGGAAGAGCAAAACTGCCATACCCATACTGAAGACAATTCCTACAGAAAAGTCAGGCCCCCTGAGCTCACAAGTTATAAAAACACATTAAACAGGAGGATTCTAGCCATAAGAACTGGAAATAATAGAATAAGTTAAAAGAGAATACCGTATTTTTCGGACCATAAGACGCACCGGACCATAAGACGCACCAGTTTTTAGAGAAGGGAAATGAAGAAAAAAAGATTCTGAAACAAATAGTGTCCTAAAATATTTTATGTGCATTAAAACCCAACATCACAGTCATAAACACATGTAATCAACCCTGTAAAGTAAACAGCAGCATTTAGAACCATTTTAGAGCCGGGCAAGCACACAGAGACCACACAGAGCCGGGCAAGTAAAAATACTTTTTTTTTTTAAGTATATGTGTAGGCTATATTTGGACCATAAGATGCAGGGACTTTTTCCCCCACTTCTGGGGGGGAAAAAGTGCGTCTTATGGTCCGAAAAATACGGTATAATTATGTTTAAAAGGAGAGAAAAGCAAAACCTCTCCAATGCAGAAAACACATTTGATAAAGTTCAACATTAATTTATTATTTTTAAAATAACAAAACAAAACAAACAAGAAAACACTTCTTACAAATCTAAGAATAAAAGGATATTATCTTAACCCAATAAAGGGTGCACACCAACCAGCCTATAGGGCACAGTATTATAGCTCTCTTTTTAAGTCAGAAACGAGATAAAAAAGTTACTATTACTTCCTCTGTTTAAAACATGTTGGGAAACTTTCTGTAAAGGCCTGAGAGCTTTGCAAACTAAAAAGTCATTGTCCAAAGTAGGCAAGTCTCCACTGTGATGCAAAATGAGCCCATAGATAATATGGGTGTGGCTGATCTTCAATAAAACTTTATTTATAAAAACAGATGGTATAGTAGAAGTCCAAATCAGTACATTACTACAAGTAAAATAAGTAAAAATTATAGTGATATTGTGACATAATAAAATTTAGCGAGACCCTCAAAGATATGGAAAAAGACCAACTAGAAATTAAGCATACACTGACTGAAATATAAAATAATATACAGAGATACAACAGCAGATTAGAGGATTGCAAGAATCAAGTCAAAGAGTTGAAATACAAAGAAGCAAAAAACACCCAACCAGAAAAGCAAAAGGAAAAAAAGAATCCAAAAATACGAAGCTAGTGTAAGGAGCCTCTGAGACAACTTCAAGCATACCAACATCTGAAATATGGGGATGCCAGAAGAGAGAGAGCAAGATACTGAAAACCTATTTGAAGAAATAATGTCAGAAAACTTCCCCCACCTGGTGAAAGAAATAGACTTACAAGTCCAGGAAGTGCAGAGAACCCTAAACAAAAGGAATCCAAAGAGGACCACACCAAGACACGTCATAATTAAAATGCCAAGAGCAAAAGACAAAGAGATAATATTAAAAGCAGCAAGAGAAAAACAGTTAGTTACTTACAAGGGAGCACCATACGATTATCAATTGATTTCTCAACAGAAACTATGCAGGCCAGATGGGAGTGGCAAGAAATATTCAAAGTGATGAATAGCAAGAACCTACAACCAAGATTACTCTACCTAGCAAAGCTATCATTCAGAATTGAAGGTCAGATAATGAGCATTACAGATAAGAAAAAGCTATATGAGTACATCACCACCAAACCAGTATTATATATGAAATGCTGAAAGGTATTCTTTAAGAAGAGAAAGAAGAAAAAGGTAAAGATAAAAATTATGAACAAGTACATATCTATCAACAAGTGAATTTAAAATCAAGTGGATAAAAAATCTGATGAACAGAATAATCTGGTGAATATAATAGAATCAGGGGCATAGAAAGGGAGTGGTCTGACAATCCTTGGGGAAAAGGGGTTTGAGGGTATGAGAAGAGACTGGACAAAAATCACACACTTACGGATCAGGACAGTGTAAGGGGAAGGGTATGGGGTGGGATGGGAAATGGGTGGAGGGGAGCTATGGGGGGAAAAGAAGGAACAACTGTAATAATCTGAACAATAAATATTTTTAAAAGATGTCATTAACAGCAATAATATAGACTATGGAAGATTTAGGAATACCTTTAACAGAGATTTGTAAGTAAAAAAGTATGGCAAAATTATGAAATTCTATTGAAAGACATTTTGAAAAAATCTAAATATACCCAATTAGCTTTACCATGTTTGTAGATGAGAAAACTTAGTATCTTAAGGGGGAAAATTCTCACAATACATCTAAAAACTGGCTGAATAAATCCAACAAGCAAAAGAAGGCTTTCAACTTCCTGAAATATATTTGAAAGTGGTAATAGCCTGGAATACCCAAGACATTCTGAAGGTAAAAAAACCAGACAGACCTATAAGCCCTAAGTAACTAAAACAGAGGAGCTGAAGTGCAGTAGGCAACACACCGTTGACGAAGTCCACAAAGCCATGGACCACATCTACAGATTTGTGAAAACGTGATGTATGACCATGATGAAAGGATTCAGTATATGGAACTGAGACAACTGGACATCCATATGGAAGAAGATAAAAGTAGATTCTAGTGTCACACTATACAAAAAATCAATTCTGGGTCACTGTAAAACATTACATATTTCAAAACTTAAAAGAATGTATAGAAGCCTATTTTTATGACATTAGGGTAGAGAGCAGGATTTCACAAAAAAAGAACTAAAAAATAGCATACCATAATGGAGAAATTGATATGACTATTAAAATATATCACCTCTGGTCTTCCCCCCAAACCCT
Source organism: Pipistrellus kuhlii (assembly GCF_014108245.1). Taxonomy (NCBI): domain Eukaryota; kingdom Metazoa; phylum Chordata; class Mammalia; order Chiroptera; family Vespertilionidae; genus Pipistrellus; species Pipistrellus kuhlii. The sequence goes on from NW_023425404.1 coordinate 13,970,781, forward strand.
GTTTTTCCCCCCTCTTTCTGTTAGGAACATGCAGTCACCTTTCTCCCTGTTCTTCCCTCAAGGCACAAACCTTTGCTCTTTCTTCTAATCTCCAAGGGCCCTTCTTTTGCCTCTACCCTGTTTCCTGGGTCCATGCAGCCCACTTGGTTCACATTTTCTACCTCTGTGGCTTTCTAAATTTTCTGTATATGGAAAAAAAAAATAGCACTTCTGCCCTGCCCTGGCTAGTACAGCTCAGTTGGTTGGAGCATCGTCCTGTACACAAAAGGTCCAGGGTTTGATTCCTCCTAGTCAGGGCCCATACCAGGATGCAAGTTCGATCCTCAGTTGGGGGTGCATGTGGGAGGCAACCGATCAATGTTTCTCTCTCACATCAATGTTTCTCTCTCTCTACCTCTCCCTTCCTCTCTCTAAAAATCAATAAAAAAAATCTGTTTTTTTTTAATCTGTTTTTTTTAAAATAATAGCAATTCTGTTGAATAAATAGCATTGTAATAACGTGAAAGCAAAAGCCACAGAGGAGGAGATATTTGCAGCTGACAAGTAATATCTAGACTATAAATGATTCTTATAAATCATTAATAAAAAGGCCAATGGTATTAGAAAAATTGGCAAAGGATATGAATGGGCGATTCACAAAAGAGGCAACTCAGATGGCTACTACATAGGTGAAGAGATGCTGGATCATATTAGTAAGCAGAGCAATGAAAATTAATATGATGAGGCACAGTTCCATGCCCATCAGACAGGCAACAATTAAAAATCTGGCAAACCAAGAGGACATGGGGGAACAATAACTGCTAATGGGAGCATAATTACAGCAGCTCAGAGAACTACTTGGAAACAGCACTGAATTGAAGATGTGCAGATTCTAGACCTTAGCAATACCTCCTCTAGATATTTGCTGTAGACAATCCCCAGCACCTTTTCCTAAGTAGATATGCACACACATGTTTACTACCAAGGGAAAAGGTAGACTGGGTGAATAAACTGACTTATTCCAATAAAATATTAGAGAATAATTAAAACAAATCAACATGGAGAAATCTCAAAAACACCATAGGGATATAAACACGGGATAACACAATTACTGTCAATTTTAAAACACTCTCTCATGAAGGCATAAGCACACCTGAGGATGAAGCATAGCAATGTTAGCAGAGGTCTGACTAAAGAACTGGGGAGGGAGGGAAAAAAGGAAGGAAAAATGGGCAGGCGGCTGGGTAGAGTTTAAAACTTTTCTTTTTAAAGAAAGAATGAGGATGAGAGAAAGATGAAAGAACACATGCCAACCAAAACAGTAAAATGTGAACATCTGTTTACATCCATGCTGGGAACATACCTGTCATAGTGTTCTGTGGGATCCCCTTTCACCTCCCGCGTGGTTCAGGGTCCTGGTTCAGGGTTCGGGTTCTGGAGAAGGGCCCCACACAAATGAAAAGAGACTAGAAGAAATTTAATTTGGCGATATGGGGGGCCATGCAGTAGTCCAACTCCAGTGGGAGAACTACTCACTGATCTGGCCCTGCCATCCCCTTTTATTGAGGCTATGGGGAAAACACCCAGAGCTTAGGCAGGAAATAAGAGAAATTTACATAGGACAAACAGAGATGGAGGCTGCTTCAGCTAACAATGTCTCAACTAAAGGGTGAGTGGTTCTGAAACCGGTTTGGCTCAATGGATAGAGCGTCAGCCTGCGGACTGAAGGGTCCCAAGTTCAATTCCAGTCAAGGGCATGTACCTTGGTTGCGGGCACATCCCCAGTAGGGGGTGTGCAGGAGGCAGCTGACCAATGTTTCTCTCTCATCGATGTTTCTAACTCTCTATCCCTCTCTCTTCCTCTCTGTAAAAAATCAATACAATATATTTTAGAAATAAATAAATTAATTAATTAATTAATTAATTAATTAAATACAGGGTGAGTGGTTAGAGCAAATTAATGTTGACAGCCTTCCTGGCTTCCTGTCCACATCTCTCTATTAGTGAAACAGTAATTGGTTCCTGGCAGTGTTCCATAGTATTCTGTAGGCTTGACATATTTTACCATTTGAGACTTTATTTTCAAAAGAAATCATGCTGGGGACACATGTACAAGTCTCGTGATTACAAGGCATCTGAAAGCCTGCATTGCCTTGGCTGGAGCCAGTACTCCCCGGTCTCATCACCCACCTCAGCTGCTGGACTCCATGCCAACGACTCTTTCCTTTTTCCCAAAATCAAAGTCTCCTACAAAGAATGAGTATCTGTCACACTTGAGAATGTTCAAGAGAATGTGCCATAGGCTCTGAAGGCAACTTAAAAAGAAGAATTCCGGAAATGTTTGGGGCAATAGCAACGTTAATAGAAGCATCAAAGGATTACATCTATCCCAAGGCCACTACTTTGAAGAGAGGAAAAGCCATTTACACTGTAAGTCTGACTTTTTTTTTTTTTTTTTTTGGCAGCAGCCACTGGAATCATTCCCTTGCTGACTGTTGATGCTGACCAATGTGGAGCCAATGCCTGGCACTGAGAAGGCCCACGGAGTGGATGTGGGGCCTGCATTATAAATGACACCGTATCCTTACAGAGAGCTCATTCGATGCAAGGCTCACAGGGCGGTTGCAAATTATTGCAGACCCATGCTTCAACCAAAGGGGATTTGCCTAGATATTTTGCTCAGAAAATGAGAAACTTGTTAATCAAACACTGAACCCCGTGGGTCAGCTGAGAGGAAACACTATTTTCACAGTGAGATCAGATCCAGCAGCTGAAATGGAGCACACAGGAGGGAACACAGAGGAAACGGAGGAGGTGACTAGCAAGGAGTGAGGCACTCACCAGTGCCCCCTGCCTTGTTCCTGAATCTGCTCCCCTCAACTCCAATAGCAACCATAACAATCGGGGCGGGGGTGGGGGGTGGGGGGTGGGGTGGGGGGGTGGGGGTGGGGGAAAGAAAGCCAAAAGGACCCACCCTCTCTGCGGACAAGAATCCCATTGTCAACATAAAGCCTTCCATTATGTTTACAACATACATTGCAAGATATTCAACAAGGCATAGACCTGTTTGTTAATGACGACTGACTTATTTCATGAACATTTATTGAGTGCCTATTATGGCCAAGCTCTGGACTGGTAGACGAGTGGTGAAGTGAAACAGCCACATCCCTGCCCTCCTCAAGTGTGTGGTAAATTAACTACATTGTTCACAAAACAAATGACAATGTTTTTCTAACAAGCCTTTCATTGCCCCCTCCATTGCCACTATATGAACCTGCCTACAAAAGGGCTCCTTACTTACCTTTTAAATCTGGGGAGTTACACACTAGCCCTATAAACTACCACACACTGAGATCTCAGTGTTAATGGTTCCTATATAATAGAAGTCATTAACATGTAATTTATCTTATTGGCGAATATAACTATGCTTTATTTTATAGAGCTATTTGGTGATCACCTGGCTTACTTGACAAGGGACATACACTAGAAATAATTGCTAAAATTTATGTTTGCTGATGCTATGCCTGGAGGTAAAACCTTAACTCTTAAAGGGAATTGCAAGTTTTAGGAGTGTCTCCTAAGGATACATCCCAGATTAGTTAATAGCATGCATTTTACAGAACTATTCAAACAGCAGAAGGAGAAGAAAAAATAAACTGGAGGAGCCTAAAAATCTAACAGTAGAGAAATTAAGTTATCTAAATAAATTATTTTTATATCTTTACTAGAGGCCCGGTGCACAGAATGTGTGCACGTGGGGACATGGGGAGAGTTCCTCAGCCCAGCCTGCGCCCTCTCACGGTCCGAGAGCCCTTGGGGGATGTCAGTCTGATGGCTTCCCTGTGGGGAGTGGGCCTAAGCCAACAATCGGACATCCTTAGCGCTGCTGTGGAGGCAGGAGAGCTCCCACTACTGCCGCTGCACTCACCAGCCATGAGCCCAACTTCTGGCTGAGCAGCGCTTCCCCTGTTGGAGCGCACTGAACACCAGGGGGCAGCTCCTGCATTGGCCATCTGCCCCCTGGTGGTCAGTGCCCATCATAGCAATTGGTCATTCAGCCATTCGGTCAATTTGCATATTAACCTTTTATTATATAGAATAAAGTAATGCTATTAAAATACATTAAAAATACTCAGTATCAAAAGAAATGTTCATTCTTTAAAGTTCAAAAAGCAATATACAGGATTTATGAAAATTGTAAATAACATCTTTTCTTTTTTTAAAGAAAAATGTCTATATGTCTAAAAAAGCTAGCTGAAATGTACAATAAATGTTAATGTATAACTGTTAATAATACTTATCTGAGAGTTGTCAAATTACAAGTGGTTTGATTTATTAATGTTTGCTTGTCTAAATTTTTTCTCTTAAAAGGAGAAACCCTTAAAATAACCAATTAAAAGACAGGTGTCCATCAAATCACTTACATGCAAAATTAATCTTAAAGACTATAAAATGCCTGTGTTGCATAAATGTTATTGGCCTCCAAATCTTTTTAGTTGTTTTCCCCAGTCACTTAAAAATTTGGCATGTACTTCCAATACATGAATATTTCATCATTTTAAAATTACATATATACTCTCTAAATTTATATACATTTTAAAATTTCATAAACAAATTTTTTAAATAAATAGCAAATTCTAATATCTTATTCTCATGTTCTAATGGATTATTATATTTGAATCCTGAGAACCAACAGAGCATGAATATTGTGTCATCAGAGCATTAGAAATTACTACACTGCACAGAAAAAAAGGTAGAGAGGGGATCCTTTGACAGAAGAATAGACTTTTTTTTTTTAATAAAAGAGGAACAATAAGGCCTTTAAAAATTAGTAGAAAGGAGCCCAGCTGGTGTGCTCAGTGGTTAAGCATCAATCTATGAACCAGGAGGTCACAGTTCAAGTCCCAGTCGGGCACATACCCTGGTTTTGGGCTCAATCCTCAGCATACAGGAAACAGCCAAGGAATGATTCTCTCTCATCATTGATGTTTCTATCTCTCTCTCCCTTTCCCTTCCTCTTTGAAATCAATAAAAATATATATTATTTTTAATTTAGTGGAAAGGAGGTCAAATGAGTGAGTTCCTATTAATTCTCCCTGAGAGTATCAGGAAAATAGGAATCAAGGTCATCTGTTAAGTCCTGGAATGGAAAGTACAGCATAGGAAATGTAGTTAATAATTCTTATAATAAGACTTATTCACAAACAGAAAACAAAACTATATAATATAAAGCAAGTACATCTTGGCCATGTCTATAGAGCTGGGATATACAGTCAATGCAGTGGAATGAAAAAGTCCAGAAAGTAGTCCAAATATACATTAAAATTAAAAAAGAAACTGTAACTAACTCAACGAAGTCAACTTCTAGTACATATTTTAGCTTCTTCTCCCACATCAAAGTCATCTTAGGATGAATGGTTGCTATCTTTGTATATAAGACTATTTCAAGATTGCATGCAGAGGAAGGGACAATGTAAAACAACAACAAAAAAGTTATTTTGTCTGCGCTTCTGTCAGGGCAAATATATGATAAAGAGGCAAGATGCAGATATTAATATCTTATAAGGCCCTGAAACACTTGGTGATTAATTTTTCAGCAGGAAGAAGGTTTTATTCTAATGGTAAGAATAGCTATCAACACCGAGGCAAAGGAGAGAGAGGAAGGGGAATCAAGGGAACTCAGAAAAAGTGGGCACCAGAGAAGCATGTCACACACTAGTTCCTATACATACGGAGCTCATCCAAAAAGGAAGGTGGCAGGATGTGACCAACATGAGGCAGGCTGCTGCCACAAGGACTGCTTCCTCCAGACAAAAGGGAGGCAAGCCTGCTTCCTAACACCAAGCCGGGATTTAGATTCCTCCTGCAAAGCAACCAGATGGACTAGAAAATTCTTCAAAGGCAGAAATGTCAATTCACGCAACAAATATTTCTTTAGCACCTGCGTTGCAGAGACTATGCTGGGGAGAGAGGAATGACGGGCTTCGTGTATTAGTTATCTATTACCCTGGGGGGGGGGGCGGGGAGGGCAAGAGGGGTGGGGTGGTGATGAGGGACCACTCCCAAACTTGGTGGCTTAAATCAACAAACAATTATTATATCATACTTTCTGAGTAGGTAGTTCTGGCTCAGGGTCTCTGTCACCCCCAGGTTCAGGGATCACTAGGAGGGTTCACAGGATTCAATACCAGGATTCAATGGTATGATTTATTACAGCAGAAGGATGTCCTAGTAAGGCAACGTCAGCAAAGGGAAAAGGGGGCCTGGAGTCATTTCTGTGGGGAAGCAGGCACAAGTTTCCCAGAGTCCTCTCCCCATGGAGTCACACAGCACAGGCTTTGTTCCTCCAGCATCTGACTCTGCAACACATGGCGAAGTGCTGTCTACCAGGGAAGCTTGTTAGAGGCGCAGTTCTCCGGGGTTTTAACTGGGAGCTGCTCTCACACACACCCTCTGCCTATCGAGATTCCAGACTCCAGGTTAAAAGCAGGTATTCATCATAAATATTATGTTTGCACAGTTGATCACAGTGAACCACTCATATCAGAGGATGGAGGGAACCCTCCCTAAATCCAAGTAGCCAGATGCCAGCCAAGAGCCAGTCTTATAAGCAGCCCTTCTAAGGAGAGCAGTCTTGGGCCTCCTATGCTCATTCTTTCCCACACAGGGTCTTGTGAGGATGCAGTCAGGCTGTCAGCTAGGGCTCCATCCTCTAAAGCACATGTGTCAAACACAAGGCCCGCGGGCCAAATCCGTCCCGCCAGGCCTTGCAATGTGGCCCGCACCGCGCTGTCATCACTGCACTCCGCTGCGTTTCCATCACAATGACAGTTTATGACTGTTCAGTAAAACCATTCGGCCCGCGATTTAGGCTGGATTTTAGATTTTGGCCCCTTCTCTGATTGAGTTCGACACCCCTACTCTAAAGCCTTGGGACACTTTCAAGAAAGTTCTCTCAAGTGACTTTAGGGTGAAGGTCATCACCATGTGGAGCTCCCCACAAGGCTGCCTGAATGCCCTCAACATACGGCAGCTGGCATTCCCCACAGTGAGTGATCCAAGAGAGAGTATGCCCAATGTGGAAGCTGCAGTCTTTTTATTTTAATATGCTTTTATTGGTTTTTAGAGAGAGAGGAAGAGAGGATAGAGATATTGTAGAAACATCAATGAAAGATGAACATCATCAATTGGCTGCCTCCTGCACACCCTCCACTGGGGTTTGAACTCACAACCTGTGCCCCGACCAGGAATCGAACTAGCGACCTCTTGGTTCCTGGGTCAACACTCAACTGCTGAGCCACACTAACCAGGCAAAAATGCAGTCTTTAATAAGTTGTCTCAAAGTGACATAGCATCACTCTTGCTCTTGGTCACAAAAACCAACCCTACTACAATGTGGGAAGGGGAGGGATTCACAACTCTGAGTGCCAAGAATAAAGGATCACGGGGCGGGGGGGGGGGGGGGGGGGGGGCGCTGGCTATCCTGTAGGCTATCCTACCACAGCCTCACATTCTGGCTCCCAATGATTCACATATCTCTTACAAGCAATAACACTAGGCCCTCCTGTGGTCCCCAAAACTATCATCCCATCACAGCATCAGCTGCACATCTAGACCCTCACCATCCAGATCGGGTCCAGGTACAGATGAGGTTTCTGAGGGACAGTCCCTAAACTACAGATCCTTGAATATGATTTCTCTCAACCTGTAGACATGTAAACTGAAGCAACAAGTTACCTGTTCTCATACACTCAACACACAATGGTGGGACAAGCAGAGAATAACTGCTATAAACACTCCTGCTCACAAAGGGAGAAAGAGGGAAGCATGTAAGAGGCAGCAATTCTGAAATCCCACCAAGCAAATGTTTCAAGGTCCTTGCTTAGGTCTCAAGTTGAGGTCTGAGAATAATTCTCTATGACCCTTAACTTCATTCTCTGGGCTCTTGGTTTTGGCCTGCTGGTCATCCTTCCATTTCCATTAAAGGGAATAAGTGTTCGCAGCTGACTAGTTTTCTCAGCCTGTTTCCTACCTGTTGATACTTGGGGGTCTAAATGCCTCTTTTTATTTTGTCCTCTCCATGTCCCTTCTACTTCAAGGTGATGGGGTCTCTTCAAGTATAACTCTCTTAAAAACAGTGAGTCTTCTGTGACTCCTTTTAGGGTTCATTCCATTAGACAAAAGCCATACCTACAAATCTCTTTGCAATGGTCCTTCCTCACTTTGGGCTTCTGCTGAGGGACGATTTTTCTTGAGCTTCCAAGAAGCTCTGCTATTTGAATGAGAGGATCTGTAAAGCAAACCCTTACTCTCTTTACAAGGCCTTTTAGCTGACTATATGGTACTCTGAGACACCATCTTTGATTTGAGGATCTTAAGAAAAGATTTTGAAGGGGAATGGATGTGGGAGGAGGTAGGAGAGAGGGAGGGGATAAATGATGATGGAAGGAGACTTAACTTGGGGTGGTGAAGGCACAATACAACATACAGATGATGTATTATAGAACTGCACACCTGAAACCTTAACCAATGTGACCCCGATGAATTAAATTAAAATATAAAATAAAACATTTTACAGTTACACTCTTGGCTTCCTGTTGGAACTTGTTTTCCTAAAAGTGCCCCAAATTTGATCTTTGCTCAGAAGCCATTTCTTAATTTTAGCTTCAGGTGCCATTTGGAGAGGATGGCAATTTTCAAAAACAGCAAGTTCTGGCTTTTTTTTTTTTTTTTTTTTTTTTTTTTTTGTATATTTCTGCCTTCAATTTCTCTTTTCCTGAAATTTTACTATAAGTAACAGGAAAAAATAGAAGGCATTTTCAACACTCCAGTCAGAAATCTCCTTAACTGTATCACCCAGTTCATTAGGTACATTTTCTACCTCCCACAATGATATTGCTGGATTTCGTGCTGCTCTATAACAAAGACAAAAGACTCCCTTTTCCAGTTTCCAATGTGATTTTCCTCATTTTCTGTTAAGCCTTCACTGGCAGCCTTCTCAAAACCCAAACTTCTATGGACAAAGTACTCAAAGCACTTTCAGCTTTTGTTAACATGTCCCTCAGCATTCTTATAGCTTTTCCACTGTACAATGCCCACACTCAAAGCCTCTACCACATTTTAGTTTTTTGTAGCATTGGCACCTCACTTCTAATACCAACCTCTCATTAGTTCTCTATTGATGCACAATAGCGCACAATAGATTACACCAAAACTCAGCATTTAAAACAACAAGCATTTATTGTTTCACATGGTTCTGAGGGTCAAAATTGGGAGGCACTGAGATGGGTGGACTGGGCTCAGGGTCTCTCAGAAGGTTGCAATCAAGCTGATAGTAGGGCCTGGAACATCTAAAGGCTTGACAAGGAGAGCATCTGCTTTGAAGTGCACTCACCTGCTTGATGGCCAGCCTGGTTTTGTTGTTGTTTTTGTTGTTGTTGTTGTTGTTTGTTTGCTTGCTTTTTTGTTTGTTTGTTTTTAAATATATTTTATTGATTTTTTACAGAGAGGAAGAGAGAGGGATAGAGAGTTAGAAACATCGATGAGAGAGAGACATCGATCAGCTGCCTCTTGCACACCCCATACTGGGGATGTGCCTGCAACCAAGGTACATGCCCTTGACCAGAATTGAACCTGGGACCTTTCAGTCTGCAGGCCAACACTCTATCCACTGAGCCAAACTGGTTTTGGCAGCCTCTTTTTATTTTATTAGCTCTCCATACATTGCATGACTATCTTCATAGCATGGCAGCTGGCTTTCCATAAAGGGAGTGATCCAAGAGAAAGAACTCAGTCTTTTATAACGTAATCTTGGAAATAACCTATCATCACTTCTGTTATAGTCTATTTGTCAAGGGCAGGAATCCCAGGATGTAATGACCACTGGGGGACTGGTGGATGGCTACCACATTTTCTGTTTGGAAGTCTAATGGGATAATAAATGTACACCTTGCTTACAATAAAAATTAATAAAAGCCATAAAGAAACATATGGAGCCCTGGCCAACTTGGCTCAGTGGATAGAGCATCGGCCTGCGAACTGGAAGTTCCCAGGTTCAATTCCGGCCAACGGCACATACCTGGGTTGCAGGCTCAATCCCCAGTGGGGGGCATGCAGGAGGCAGCTAATCAATGATTATCTCTCATCATTGATGTTTCTATCTCTCTCTCCTTTTCCCTTCCTCTGTGAAATCAATAAATAAATATAATTTTTTTAAAAAGAATAAACATATGGAGAAGTCAGGTCAGCACCAGCTTTCCAGGAGGAGTCAAGATGATGCGACAGAGGAGGCAAGGTTTACTTTGGGGCCTAATGGGATGAATGAGATGTTTCTGCCACACGAAAGAGCCTGGCCTGTTGGAAGTTTTCCATGCATTTCTCCTTGACAAGTCCTACCTGCCCAGCAAATCTGATGACCTCAAAGCTCTTTCTGAAAGCAAACAGGGAATGACTTAATTTAATATCAATATTTATCGAGGACACATTACCATTTAATAGATGAATTAAAAGCATAATGGCAGATGACGAATGCTACGCTTGAAGGTGCCTCATCTAAAGGTCAAATGTTACTTTGGAGGGGAAACGATGAGTAAAGTTAAAAGGTACAACTTTATACAAATGTGAGAGTTGGAATACATGTTATAATTTGACATTGCACACACTATTCAACACATAATAGTGATAATGTAAATAAAAAGGCAAGGAGAAAGACATGGAGAAAGAAATGCTAACCAAAGGACCCTTCACATAAAATAGATGCAAGAGTGGTTGAAAAACTAGGTCAGGCAAGCATGTTGAAATATTAAAAGCTACTTTTTTTCTCAAAAGAGTGGATACAATCTCATTATAAAATCCTGTGAAATATAAATGAGCATAAGAAAAAAAATTAAAATCACCCGTGGCCCCAAATTCTAGGGAGAACCACTAATTGGATTATATATATTTTCCCTTTTAGACTGCAGGATATGTGGAGACACACAACACACACACACACACACACACACACACACACGTAATTTTGGACATACATAATTTTTGGAAATGGCTCTATTTTTTTATTAATACAAAATTTACATGTAAAAGTTAAGTTCATATATGGGTAATGTTTCTAAAGTCTAAATATTCTGGAGAGATATGACATAGAAAGCAAAATTCACCTGTAATTCTTTTACTCAGGGGAGAAAATAGTTTACTGTGAACATCTGGTATTTTTCTTACAGACATTTCAAATGCAAACATAATTTTAATGCAAAAATAGGCCCATGTGATTTGTTAACTGCTTCTCTCATTTATAAGTACATGGTGGCACTCTTCCTCTGTTAATACATGGACAGCTACATTAGTTTATTAATTTTTTTTCCAGTGAAGAAGGGACTGGGAATCAAACTGTGACCTCCTGGTTCAGAGATCGACGCTCAACCACTGAGCTGGGCTACATTATTATTATTAATGACTATATAGTTACAGAAAAGGTTTGTACCAGAACTTATTTAACCAATACCTATGAAGGAGTGTTTATGCCATGCCCAATTTTCCACAGTTGCCAACAAGGCTCAGCAATTACACCTCTATGCAAACACCTTTACACACCTGTTATTTCCTCAAGATAAAGTTCTAGATTTATATTTGCTATGTCAAAAGACACCCACTTTTTAAGCATTCTTATACATATTCCTGCATGTTTCAGCATACATGTATAGCAATATACACTTACAGCAAGAATATGAAAATGTCTCCAGCCACCATCTTCACCATTACTGAGTATTATAAGCAAACACTTTTAATTTTCATTTCTTCAGAGATGAAAGACAAATGAAAACAATCAATATATTAAGACAATACATTTTCAAATAAAGGCCATTTGAATTTTTCCTTTGTTAATTATGCATTCTTATTTTCTGCCAAATTTTCATGGAAGTGTTTACTGCTTTTGTATTGATTTGCAAGTGCCCTGCCACCCAAACACGCATCTATTCATACTTTTTAAAGCCAGGTAGCAACATCTCATCAGCAGGACATAAATAAGAACTCACGGAGTTAGTAAATGGTTGAACACTCAAATTTTTCTGACTCCAAAATCCAGGCACTGCCCACAGTGACATGTTGATGCCTCCTCAGGACTGAGACACCCCAAAACTGTTGCTCATTAGGATCCCTAAGGGAGCTTTTAAAACTCTGATGCCCACTTTTTACCCCCATATCAATGCAACCAGAGTGTTTTGAGGCTGCAGAGGTGAACCAAGTACTGAAGATTTTATTCCTCTTATCCATCCCCTACATACTGGGACTGCTGCTGATTAAATGGTAACACTGTCCTGAACTAGCCTTGCTTACTTCCCTTCCTGGGCCAGCTGCATCCTATGACTGCAGGATACAAAGGGGTCCTAGACCCAGGGTTCCCCTGATGAGGCAGCCCATCTTCTCCTGCCCAATCCTGCCTCCTTTCCTTTCCCACAAGTGTTGACCCTAAGAGAGTCCTTGAGAATGTCCTGCTTATGAATCTCAAAGGCTGCTTCCTGAGTGAACCCAATCTGTGTCATGTACTATATGGAATTTCCCCTAAGAGAATAAAAGTCCCCTAAAGAATTAACAAAATCATCCTCAAAGGCCTGATATACATCTGACAGTAGTTATCAAAGCATATTCAAAAATCCTTCTGGTGTTATTATTGTTTGATGAGCACGGAATTTCTGTTTGAAGTGTTGAAAAGGTTTGGGAGATAGTGGTGATGGTTGCATAAAACTGTGAATGTAACTAATCCCACTGAAAAATGGTTAAAATTACAAATTTCCCATTGTATACATTATACCATGATTTTTAGAAATTAATAAAGATAAAATACCCCAAACCACTGAAATGTATACTTTAAACAGGTAAATTATTGATATGTGAATTATCCTATATATTAATAAAGTGGTGATATGTAAATTAACTCTTTCGCCCTCACAAGATGGCTGCCTATGACCAGGCCAGCAGGGGGATTAGTGAGGGATGGCCAAATGACTGAACAGCAGTCTGTGTGGGTTGACCAGGCTGGCAAGGAGAGGGCAGATGGGTGCAATCTGGCCAGCAGCAGGGGGCAGTTAGGGATGACGAAGCTGGCAGGGGGGCGGGGCAGTTAAGGGCGATCAGGCAGGCAGACAGGTGAGCGATTAGGAGCCAGTGGTCTAGGATTGTGAGAGGGTTGTCCAACTGCTGGTTTAGGCCTGACCCCCCAAGGGGTCCCAGATTGGAGAGGGTACAGGCTGGGCTGAGGAGGGACACCCCCAGGTGTGCATGAATTTTGTGCACTGGGCCTCTAGTATCTCAATAAAGCTGCTTTTAAAAATACCCTCAATCCACTGTAATGACATGGCAGTCAACAAATGAACAAAATAAGAGGTCTCAGCTCTATAAATCCATATAATGATGACAATATTTTTGAGCCTTCATCAAGGAGTTTGCTTTCACTCATTGTTCACTCCCTAAAATACAGAAACAAATTGCTTATTGCTATGTACTTTATGTGTCTTTGATCAGCAGTAATTTAGAACTTGTATGCTGAGTTGTATGAGGCAAAGAAAAAGCAATTTCTTGGGCTACCTCCAGGGTTAAGAATATTTAAAGACTACTCGAGGTCTAGGGTATTGTCAACGTCACTACCTTCAGTTTTGCAGTAATAAACGTGTTCCATTTACCTCAACCACAGGCTCACGCACACAGAAAACCTCCAGGAAGCTGGATAACAGACCATTTCTAAAAGAGGAGCAACACAGACGTATTTATAACAACAGTGTGCCAAAGACAGCAGTGTCCAGAGACTAACAGGTTCAAAAATCAATGTTCCCAGGAAACACACTATCCACTGTCTTTATAAAATACTCCAGGCTTTATAAAATAAAATAGAGGCCTGATGCACAAAATTCGTGCATGGGTAGGGCCCCTGGGCCTGTCCAGCGAATAAGGCCCATGGGGCGAACAGGGGGTGGGCAATCGGGGGCCCCTGCTGGCACCCATCTTGGCTGGCCTGGAGCCTGTGGGTTGGGAGCAGCTCCTGCATTGAGTGTCTGCCCCCAGTGGTCAGTATACATCATAGGTGGTAGTTCTGCTGTTCAGTCGATTTGCATATTAGGCTTTTATTATATAGAATACTTCACATTTGCAAACTCTACCATAATCAGAATCCCCAAGGAGCCCAGAAGTTTTCTTTTTTTTTTTTTTTTTTTTTTTAATGACTTGAAAAACCTCTTATACCAATGTATACCTTCCCTTAACAAGAGACCTCTGATCAATAAAGGCCAAACCTCCAATAAGGGGAACTGTCATTTAAAGTCTGTGGTTTCTGCTCTTGGCCCTCCACAATCAATGTACGGCCAGAAATCAACTTGATGTTATCCAAAGTTTAGACAATGAGATGCTTAACAATGAAAGAAAACACTTAATGTCAAAGATGCCACCCAAAGCACAACGGGAAAAATACTGAATGTAGAATTGGGAAACTTGAGCTTCTGCCTTGAATCGGCCACTTGCAACCCATGTGACCCTGGCTGACTGGTGGATCACTCTGCATCTCAGTTCCTTTCCCTGCAATGAGCTGCAAGATGATGTCTGTACTGCCCATCTCACAGCTTGTGAGGCCAAATGAGAGTCATAGATGTTTTAACACTTTGAAAACTAAAGTTCTATGCAAATGTGAAAGAGAACTATAGACTTCTAATCCCCAAAGAGCTTCAGAGAAACACAACTTAGGGTCATCTATATTAATAGTAGATAAATATGTAAATTGACTGTCCCTCTGAAACACCCATAGCCAATCAGGAGTGAGTATGCAAATTAACCCAACAAAGATGGAGGGCCTGTGGGCAGTGTGCATGCAAGCTGGTGCCAAGTGGCTGGGGTCCCAGGGATGCCACTGGAGTGTCTGGTCCTGTCAACATAGCCTGTGTGCGGCTGAAGTTCCAAGTCCTTTTGGTTTTTGCAGCCTCTGGCCCACAAGCTGAAACTAAAACATGGGCAGCACCAGGAATTCTGGGAATCATAGTTCTGGTGGCAGATACATTGTGGGATCTCCTAGGCACTATAGCAAAGTGAGCCTGGAGCAAGTTACTGTTGCGGGTGGGAGATGGAAGAAAAGCAAAGATGAGAGACATAAGTAAAGTCAGAGTGTTGAGAAAAAATTAAAAGGAAGATATCCTACAACTTTTAGGAAATTTCCACAATGGAGCAAAGAAAAAAAAAAAAAAAAGACTTCTATTATTCTGTGAGCACCAAACCAAACTGGGTTGGTGTCTCGGACAATTCACTCATATGATTGTAAAGACAGACACAAACTCCCAGGTTGGAGAGGACTCTCCTGAAGGGTCCCAGATTGGAGGGTGCAGGTTGGACTGAGGGCCCATCCCCACCGCCGTTCACAAATTTCATGCACCAGGCCCCTAGTTCTAGTATATCATCGCTGTGTGAATATGGGAGTGAGGAAATGAATCCCACAAAGGAAAAAATATTCACCCAAGTTACCTCTTCTTGCATCCATTCCATAACCTATTTGATACCAAACTGATTTGGTGTGGAGGTGACAGACAAAGATATAAAAGGAAACGAGAGTTAAAATGTGTCTTTAGTTGAGATGGATAAAATCATTTTCTATCTGAAACTCCAGAGTTGGTTTGCCGTTTCTGCTGCGAGGCGTTATTTTTGTTGATTATCCTAGAAAGCATTGATGTATAAAATAGTTCCTTTGGGGGCTTGGGCATACCTACTTTTTTCCTAGGAAAGACTCCAGAGAGAACGAAATTTTCACAGCACTGCACAGCAATTCTCTAGTGGATTTGGAAGAAATCCTGTGAGGTAAGACAAAAATCACCAACTTGCTGATCTTATATTCCACAAATGTATTGCCTCAGAAATTTCAAAGTTGGAACTTATTTCCCCCACCTCTGAGTGCAGACTTAGATTGGGACTAATATGTGTTCCAAATTTAGCAGAGCCTCAAGGGCTGGAGGCAGTTGGCTTAAGAACTGCACACATTTGTCTGCTACCTCACAGGTTGCCAGGAGAGGCCACCCGCAGGGTTAAAAAGAGTCAAGTCAGACACAAATGACTGACCCAAAAATGAATCCTGAAATCAAGAGAGAACTAGATGGTATTCCTCTTTCAACCACTTTTTCTTTAGGGAGAAGGCATGGGAGGGGAAGGGGAGAAATCATCTATAATAATAAAAGTGTAATATGCAAATAGAATAAACAGCCAAATAGCAGAATGACTATCCAGACAATCATGCTATGACACCCACTCCCACTGGTGCCAGGCCAGCCAAAGTGGGTACTATGTGATTGATGGGCGGGGGGGAGAGGGGAGTTGCTATAACCCCATGATCTCCCCGAAGAGGGAGGCCTATGTCATCAGTTGGCAGGGCAATCAATTGGGAAGCTCTGCAATCGCCCCAAAGAGAAAGGCCCAGGCCACCAACCGGCAGGCTGCGGCAGGTGAGCAGGATCTCCCTCTGTAGGGTGCAATCAATTACCCCAAAGAAGGAGGCCCTGGCTACCTGGCCAGTGGCACTGCAATGGGTAGCCTAGGCCTCTCTCTCCAGAGGCAATCCTTTGCAGAGCTGGAATCTACCTCTTCGGGGCAATCCATCGAAGAGGTCCAGCTGGGTGGGCAAGGCCTACCTCTTTAGGGCAATAGACCATGAGGCTCTCGGACTGTGATAGGGTACAGGCCAGGCTGAAGGACTCCTTCCCCCAGAAGTGCACAAATTTCATGCACTGGGCCTCTAGTAATATATATTCTGATAAGTTAAGTAATTGATGGTATTCAGGCACTGAAGAATTAATCAACTTTGCCGAAACAGGTTTGGCTCAGTGGTAGAGCATCGGTCTGTGGACTCAAAGGTCCCAAGTTCAATTCCAGTTAAGGGCATGTACATTGGTTGCGGGCACATCCCCGGTAGGGGGTATGCAAGAGGCAGCTGGTCAATGTTTCTCTCTCATCAATGTTTCTAGCTCTCTATCCCTCTCTCCTCCTCTCTGTAAAAAATCAATAAAATATATTTTTTTAAAAAGAATTAATCAACTTTATAACAAACAAAAATGTCAACCTATCATCTTCTCTCCTTTCTTTTCAGTATCAAATTCTTTACAAGATCACTGCAAGCCCTAGCTGTTTTGGTTCAGTGGACAGAGCATTGGCCTGTGGACTGAAGGGTCCCAGGTTCAATTCCGGTCAAGGTTATAAGCCTGGGTTGTGGACTTTATCCCCAGTGGGGAGTGTGCAGGTGCCAGCTAATAAATGATTCTCTCTCACCATTGATGTATCTCTCCCTCTCCCTTCAAGCATGTCAAACTTATGACTGGTGGGCCGCTTGCCAGCCGCCAGTTTGACATGCTTGGACAGCCTCTGCCTCCATTTACTCACTACATACTGAATAGTTCTCTCAGGGGTCACACATCATGGTTGTGTGATCATCAAGTCCAGGGGCCTTTCATGAATACTGATTGGACCTCCCTGTCAGCATGCAACATGACTGGACATTCCTTTTCTGAAAACAGCTCCTCCCCTGACTCCTCAGGTACAATACCCATCCTGGCATTCTGCCTACCCCACTTACTCTATTTTCCTCTCCTTGTCCCCCTCCTGGTTCTCAATTGCCTAAGTCCCCTGGCTCCTGCTTTGGGCATCCTCCACTACCCACACTCCCTGGGAGATCTGAGCTCTTCTGTGGCTCTCTGTCCAGCATACTAGCATATGTACAAACTCCCAACCACCCCACTCTTAAAGATCAAGCCCACGTTTCCAATTGTCTGACCCATATTTCCATTTCTCTACTCAGCACCTTATATTGAAGACAGAACTCACCACCTTTCCTGCTCCTGCTCCTAGATTTCCAAGTTTTGGTCTTCTTCTCATTCCTCACTATCAAAGCCAACCTTCTACTTTACTCACATCTATAAGCTTACAAGTCCCACGAATGGCTCAAGATGTCCCTCATATCCAATGCTTCCTTTGCACCCTCATGCAAAAGTACTGCAACAACTTCTGATGTGGAAATCTTGTTAGCAGTATCTTCTAACTCTCAAAAAAGTCTGTACCACAACACCCGATAAGTCTTCCTAAGTAATGTGTGTATCCCAGGCCTGTTAAAAAATGCCAGTGCTTCTGCTTTTCAAGTGCAGATGCCTATCCTAACATCTAAACTTCTCCCTAATCCAGCCTTATCTCTGCTTATACTCTTAAAGGTCACAATGTTTAGATGAGTTTGGGTTCCTATCTATTTTTCTAAACTTGCCTTAAAGTTTCCAGCTCTAGCTGAAATGCTCTTTGGAGCCCTACTTCCTCCCTCAACATCTCCACGTGTTAAGGTTACACCTTTCTTCAACACCTAGCTCAAAGCATTTCCACAATGAAATGTGTCCTAATTTCTCCTGTCAAAACGTTATGTACACACAAGCTTCTTGCATACATTTAATTTCCTCTGTTATATCTCAAGCCTCCCTAAAGGAGGGGGGCCCATCTCATGGTTTGCTAAAAAGAGCATGAACCTTGAAACCAAGATAACCGGATATGTTTTCACTTGCATAAATGATACTAAATTTCTCTGGCTTTAGTTTCCTCGTCTGTAAAAAAAAGAACCTATGGTAATCATTGTGAATTGACTTACTTACCTCAAGGGTGGGAAAATGATGACCCCAGGCTAAATCCAGCCCATTACCCATTTTTATAAATAAAGTTTTATTGGAACACAACCATGCTAATTCCTTTCTGGACTGTCTATGTCTGCTTTGTAGTAGCTACAATAGGCCCACAAAAAATGAAAATATTTACCATTTGGCCCCTTCTTTATATCCACGTCACCATCCTTATATAGATAGAGAGGTGGCATAGTTATAAATATTTTCCAAACTTCCCTGAATCTAAGGGTGTAGAAGTTAATTGGGATCCACTAATTAAATGCACTCATGCAGAGTTCTAGAAGGTAGAAGTAAGGTGGCTCCTCGCTGACTGTTCAATGCTGTCCAGAAAGGTCACAGAAACAGGAGATTTGAACTACAGCTGTCCCTGCACCCCCAGCACCCCCAGAGGTGACGCAGTGCAGGTTGGCAGAGCCATTGTGAGTGGCCTTTCAAACCCAGTGCTAGGGGTGCACCCTGACCTTCTTTCTCTTGTTCTGGAAATCTTTTCCTAAGGCTCAGCCTTCTGGTGATTTTGTAAGCACCTAATTCTCTGTATTAAATCCCTTCTTGTTTAAAATTTATAGCCAAGTTTCTGTGTCTTGTACTGAACACTAACTGACACAGAACAAAATGATAAATATCTAGTTGAGTTACTAAGATATGAAATGACCATGTCTGTGAAAGTGCTTTATAAACAGCAAAGCTAACATTTTCTGTAAACTTTCATCTTGTCCCCCATAGTCTGACCCTCCTGACCCTTGACTTGACAAGCGCCTCCCAACCCTGAAATGCTGATGTTCCCACAGTAGTCAACTCTCTTCCCTTCTTGCTCTGCTTGAGAAATCTCATCTCTCCTTCCAGCTTCAGTATCCACACGAATTATTTGGGGACACAGACATTTGGAAAAAGTTGATGAAAAGCTAACTCTCCAACACAAATGCTCATGAAATAAAACTTCAATGGAATTTCTAAGGTTCCTGGGACTTCCTATTTTAACTATGGATCAGGGTTGTAAAGCCTGATCGTAAATGCAAATGAGTGTCTAAACCTATATCTCAAGCCACAGCATTCCCATGAGGTTAGGACAAATGTTTACAGCTGCTCCCTGGACTTCCCATAGGCAACTTAAACTCAACGTGTCCACATGGGATTTTCTCTCCCCACTGCTCCTGTTCCTCTGTTATCATGTAAATGAATGGCTCTAAAACCCTTCCAAGGCATCATTCAGGCATCTTTCCTTCCTTCCTTCCCCACAGACAATTGCCAGCTCCTGCAATGCTACATCCCTAGTCATAGTGGAATCTACCCACATCCCCATCTCAGTTACAGTAATTTGTCCAGCCACCCCATCTCTCAAGATTCCTGCAGAAGCCATCAAATTGGTTCCTCTGCTTCCACTATAGCCTCTCCAATCCATTTCCTGGACCTTAAAACTAAATGTAATGCATTTCCTTTGTTTAAAACTTTTAATAACTCCACATTCTTCTCATAGTCAGCCCTCCCCATGCCTCCCCAAAATGGTTCTATTATACCCGTACCATATGCGCTTCCAGGCTCCAGAACTACAGTCTTTGTCCTTTGTCACCCCCAAGGATCACATGCTAGTCCCTCCCCATTCTATTTTCTACTGCTACTCACTATTACACACACACACACACACACACACACACACACACACACACACACACACACACACACAACACACACACAACACACACACAACACACATACACAAACTTCCCCCCTGGCTAACCCCTCACCCTTCAATTCCCTTAGTCATCAAATATTTATTGAGCCTCTACTATGAGCCAACCACCAAGCTATCACTAGAGATGGAGCAATAAAAGGACAGTCACAATCCCTGTCCTGACAAAGTTCAAATTTATAGAGGCATTTGATCAATGACAAATATGATGATGATCTCTCAGGTGCCCCCAATCCCAACCCCAGGTTGAGTCAGGATCCCCCACTCTGGGATTCCATGGCCCACATCTGTGATCCCCAACCCCACCACTACTATTGGCTCATTTATCTCTCCCAATGACGGGACTATAAACTCCTTATAGGTAGGATTATATCCCATTACTTCATTTATTGTTGATACCTGATACTGTATCTGGCACTCAGGAGTTGCTTAATAAATCTCTATTGATTAGGGAAATGTAGTCAATAAACATCAGCTGAGTGGGTCTGCTTAGAAGTGGCCCTATAAGGTGGGGCCATCTCTGGCTCCTCACTGACTATTCAATGCTGTCCAGAAAGGTCACAGAATGCAATGGAAACAATGAGGGTGGGGAGTCCTCACTGTTTCCCTGCCTGGGCTTTGCTGATGCCTCAAATCACAGGTAACATGCTTTTAACTAACACCAGACTTGCTGGCTGCATTTCATGTTCAGCAGCTATTCCCAGCAGCCCTTCTAGCCTCCAGGATAATACTTGTGCGCTCAGCAGCACACCTAATTAGAGGCACCCCCTGGCAACTCTGGTGGCCCCTGGAGGCCAGTCACCAAGCTGTGCCCTTGATCACTGGAACCTACAAAACACAGGAGGCAGTGAGCACAGGGGGCCTGGCATCCAGGAGAGGCCGGGAGCTCAGCCAGGTTGGATCTAGGAGCTTTGCCCCAAATTTCCTGCTAGACCAGCCGTGAGGGTGTGTGTATAAACTTTACACACACATATTTTTTCATGTGTGTAAAACTAGTGGGGGGTGGGCAAAAGCAAAAACAAAAACAAACAAAACTAAGGAGTAAATATACCCTTTTGGAAAAATAAGGCAGTTTGGATAAGTGCTGATGAGATTTTCTTGAATATACAACAATACAAGTAAACATTTATGGAGCGCCTACAATGTCCCAAGTTCTAACTTCTTGGTGTGCATCCATTTTAATTCTCTAAAGGCCCCTATGAGGTGAGCACAATTGTCATCTCAGTTAACTGAGGCCTGGTGAAATTAAGGAGCTCCCATGGCTGCCCCCCAGCTCATGACACAGCAGGATGCAAACCTGCAGTATGACTCAGCCCAGGACCAGATGCTCTGCACCTTCCAGCCTGGTGAGGAAGGGCAGTGTTCTCCCCTCCAGCTGCCAGTGTTCCAGGCCCCTGTGCCAATGAGACCTGGACCTTAACGGGCAGCTCATCAATCTAGTCCAGTGACTTTCAAACTTTTTCATCTCATGGCAGCCATAAATTAATTACTAAAATTCTGCAGCACACCAAAAAAAAATTTTTTTTGTTTTGTTTTTGCAGCTCTAATAAAATAAAAATAGGTATAATTTCGATTCATTCTCACAGGATGGCTCTTGTGGTATTGGCTATTGTCATTTTTTTATTTGACAACCTAAGAGAAACGGGGTCAGTGCCCCTGACTAAGCAGTCAGGTACTGCATGTTTTAAACATTCTTGCAGCACATCTGTTGAAAATCACTGGTCTAGTCAATTATTGCCATGCAGTAATGAGGGTTTGATGTTACCTACTTTTCAAAAGACAGCAGATATCCAGATTCTTTTTAAATTGGGGCTTAGAAAAGTGGGGGGAGGATTGCAAAAGGTTTTGGCTGAGGAACTGAGAGAAATCCTATATAATAAAAGCCTAATACACTAAGTGTCCGGTCATCTGACCATCGTCCAACCAATCAAAGCGTAATATGCTAATGATATGCTAAGGCCACTCAACTGCTCGCTGTGACCTGCAATGATCACCAAGGAGCAGACATTCTGACTGGTAGGTTAGCTTGCTGCTGGGGTCTGACCAATTGGGACTGAGCAAGATAGGCTGGACATGCCTTGGAGCCCTCCTGCAGCCCCTCCGCAGCTGGCCAACCTCCTACATCCCTCTCCAGCCCCGATTGTGCACAGGGAGGGTCCTTTGACCTGGCCTGTGCCCTCTCACATTCTGGAACCCCTCAGGGGATGTTGGAGAGCCGGTTTGGGCTCGATCCCACAGGCCAGGGCAAGGGACCCCCATTGATGCACAAATTCATGCGCTGGGGCCTCCAGTATGTTAATAATGAGATGAGCTTCTGAGGGAGGAAGAGGCTTGGAGAACAAAGACTATGAGCTGATATTCTGGTACTAAGATGCTCAGAAGGAAGGCTGTGAGAACTCTAGGGCTGGAGCTAATGACCAGGGTGGCAGGTAGCAGAGAAGGCCCAGTGAAATTAAGGAGCTTCCATGGCTGCCCCCAGCTCATGACATAGCAGGATGCAAAGTTGCAGTCTGGCTCAGCCCAGGACCAGAAGCTCTGCACCTTACAGCCTTGTGGCAGGTTCCAGGCCGCCACACTTCAACCCTCAGGTCCATCTAGAAAATGATCATCTAAAACACTCTCTCTTGCCGAAACCGGTTTGGCTCAGTAGATAGAGTGTCAGCCTGCGGATTGAAGGGTCCTGGGTTCGATTTTGGTCAAGGGCATGTACCTTGGTTGCTGGCACATCCCCAGTAGGGGGCGTGCAGGAGGTAGCTGATCTATGACTCTCTCTCATCCGTGTTTCTAACTCTTTCTCTCCCTTCCTCTCTGTAAAAAATCAATAAAATATATATTTTAAAAAAGATTTTTAAAAATTATTTTAAAATTAAATAAATAAATAAATAAATAAAACACTCCCTCTTTTTCATTGTGAGGATGGTGGGAAAACCAGGCTGGCCATAGCAAAGTACCATAAACTGATGGCTTCAATGACAGAAATGTATTGTCTCACAGTTCTGGAGGCCAGAAGTGTAAGATCAAGGTGTCAGCAGGGCCATGTTCCCTCTGACGGCTCTAGGGCAGTATTTGTTCTAGGCTTTTCTCGTAGCTTCTGGCAGTGCCTTGGCTTATGGCTGCACAACTCCAGTCTTTACATGGCATGCTCCCTGTGTCTGTGTTCAAATTTCACTTTCTCTAAGAGCACCAGTTATATTAGATTAGGGGTCTACTTTACTCTAATATGACCTCATCTCAACTAAGTATATCTGCAATGAATCTATTTCCAAATGAGGTCAGAATCTGAGGTAAAGGGAGTTAAGAACTTCAACACATGGCTTTGGAGGATGAAGGGGATACAATTAAATCTTTAACAGATGGAGGTTTCCTTTCTTTCACAGAGTCAGGATCCTTAAGAATAGAATTAAGGCTTGCTATCATTTATTATTAGAAAATTACTATGTTCAAGGAACCATGCCAGTCCTACAGGGAATACAAAAATGAGTTAGATCTTTTTGTTGTTGTTGTTGCTGTTAATCCTCACCCAAGGATATTTTTCCATTGATTTTTAGAGAGTGCAAGGGAGGGGGAGAGACAAAGAAGGAGAAACATTGATGTGAGAGACACATTGATTGGTTGCCTTCTACATGCCCCAACAAGGACTGGGGATCACGCCTGCAACCAATGTACCTGCCCTTGACCAGAATTGAACCTGGGACTCTTCAGTCCAAGGGCCGACACTCTATCCACTGAACCAAACCAGCTAGGGCAAAAATGAGTTAGATCTTAATTTCTAAGGGTCTTACAATAGAGCTCGAGGGAGAATACATATACAAAAAGTACTCTACAAATAGGTAGGTTATAATTAACTTTAAAGTAATATTAACTTCGATAAGAATCAAATAGGAGAGAAGTCACCTTTGAATGTAAATTCAGGCATTGATTCTTAATTCATACAGTTGACCCTAGAACAACATGGGTTGAGCTGCACAGATCCATTTGTATGCAATTTATTTTGTCAATAGACACTAACAGTTCATTCAACCCATGCATTTCAAACCCACATTGTCCAAAAGTCAACTCTGGCCCAGCCAATGTTGCTCAATGGTTGAGCATCATACCATGAATGAGAGAGTCATGGTTCAATTCTTAGTCAGGGCATATGAAAGGGTTGTGGGCTCAATTCCCAGTAGTGGGAGTGTAGGAGGCAGCCTATCAATGATCTATCTCTCTCATCATTGGTGTTTCTCTCTCTCTCTTTTCCTCTCCCTTCCTCTTTCTGAAATTAAAACACACACACACACACACACACACAAAATTTTTTTTGATAGTTGGGGATTCACATAGACAGCAAGTTGATTGTAATTACATGTGGATTTTTTTACTGTGTGGGAGGTTGGTAACCCCATCCCCCAAGTTGTTCAAAGGTCAACTGTATTTGATCTCATTATTGAAAGAATGCCTAGAATTCTGACAGATGGAGACTTGGGTTTGGGGAAAGAAATTGAAATGCATTCCAAGTAGATAGAACAGGTTGGACAAAGGAAAAGCTTGTTGAATTAAATTTGTTTGTCATGTAATTTTAAAACACTTCATATAATTTTAGAAAGCTAAAATTATAGTTTGGGATTAGCTGGTAGAATACATAATTTGTAGGAAAAAAATTTGGGTGTCCAATGTTTCCTTATTGGTTTTCTGTCTGAACTTAAACTACATGTTAAATCAAATGGGCCTAACAGGCATGTACTGGTATAAAACATTCCACCCAACAGCAGCATAATACATAGTTTTCTCAAGTGCACACAGACTATTCCTCAGAACAGATCATATGTTAGGCTGCTTTTTTAAATGTTTTTCTAGATTTTTAGAGAGAGGAAAAAAGAGGGAAGAAACACTGATGTGGAAGACAAACATTGATTGGTTGTCTTATACACGCAGACCAGAGATCAAGCCCACAACCTGGGTATGTTCCCAAACTAGTAATTGAATCAGAAACTTTCAGTGCATGGGACAACACCCAACCAACTGAGCCATACTGGCCAGGGTTACAAACAAGTCTTAATAAATTTAAGATTAAATTCATATTAAAAAGCAAATGACCAGATAGTTTCATTGGTCAAAGCTACCAAATATTTAAAGAATTAATACCAATCCTTCTCAAACTCTTCCAAAAAATTGAACAGGAGGGAACACTTCCAAACTCATTTTTTTGAGGCTAGAATTACCCTTAAATCAAAGCCAGAGAAGGACACTGAAAAGAAAATTGTAGGTCAACATCCCTGATGAAGATAGATGCAAAAATCCTCAACAAAATACTAGCCAACCAAATTCAAAAGCACCTTAAAAGTCTCACACACCACATTAAGTAGGATTTATCCCTGGGATACAAGGATGGTTCAACATCTGCAAATGTGATTCAACACATTAACAGACTGAAGGGAAAAAAATCATATGTTAATTCCAATAGATGCATAAAAAGTATCTGATAAAATTCAACACCTTTTCAGGAAAAATCTCTCAACAAAAGTACAGCAGGAATATATATAACATTATAAAAGTTATATATGACAAGCCTAATATCATACTCAAAAGTGAAAATCTGAAAGCATTATCTTTAAATCAATAACAAGATGAAGATGCCCATTCTTACTCTGATTCACCTTAGTACTAGAGGTACTAACCAGAACAATAAGGCAAAGAAATGAAGGAAGGAAGGAAGGAAGGAAGGAAGGAAGGAAGGAAGAAAGGAAGGAAGGAAGGGCATCCAAATTGGAAGGGAAGATATGAAATCATTTTTTTGCAGATGACATGATCTTATATATATATAAAAATAAAAAAAACCCTCTAAATTAGACCCCACCAAAAACTGTTATAACTAATAAATAAACTCAATAAAGTTGTAGGATATAAAATTAACATAGAAAAATCAGAGGTCTAGGATCGGGCCTAAACAGGCAGTCAGACATCCTTGGAGGGGTCCCAGATTAGAGAGGGTGCAGGCTGGACTGAAGGACACCCCCCATGCACAAATTTTGTGCACCGTGCCTATAGTATCTAAAATATATAAGAAAGTCATACAACTCAATACAAAAAATCATTATCATTGTTATCATCATCATCATCACCTGATTTAAATGAGCAAAGAACCTGAATAGACATTTTTCCAAAAGAGATATATAGAAGGCTAACAGGTAAATGAAAACATGTTCAACATCTGTAGTCATCATATCAAAGCCATAATGCAATATTACCTCATACCTCTTAGCTTGTCTATTATCAAAAAGAATGTAAAAAAAAGTATTGGTAAGGATATAGACAAAAGAGACTTCTTGTAGTCTTGTGGGTATGTATTGATAAATGAAAAACAGTACAGAGTTTCCTCAAAAATTTAAAAATAGAACTACATATGATCCAGCAATCCCACTCCTCAGTATATATTCAAGGAAATGAAATCAGCACCTCAGAGAGACCTGCACTCCCATGTTCACTGCCACATTATTCTCAATAGCTAAGATATGAAGCCAACCTAATTTTCCACCAACAGATGAATGGGCAAAGAAAATATGATATACATATTAAGCAGAATATTTTTTAGCCATACAAATAGATGGAGGTCCTGCTATTTGCAATAACAGATGATCCTGGAGGACATTTGGCTAAGTAAATAAGCCAAACAGAGAAAGATAAAAACTATATGAACTCACAAAAGAACCAGTGAGTACAATGGTGGTTACCAGGGCTAAGGGGTGAAGGATATAGGGAATTGTTTGTCAAGGGGTACAAACTTTCAGTTAAAAGATGAATAAGTTCTAAGGATCTAATGTACAGTATAGTGACTATCTATATAATAAAAGCCTAAGCAACCATTATGGTGAAACAACCAGAAAGACCGGTTGCTATGATGCGCATTGACCACCAGAGGCAGACACTCAATGCAGGAGCTGCTCCTAAGTGGTCTGTGTGTTTTCATAGGGGAAGCGCCACCCTGACAGAAGTCAGGCTCATGGCTGGCAAGCACAGCAGTGGTGGCGGGAGCAGTAAGGAGCAAGCAGGTAAGCAGTAAGGAGCAAGAAGGCACAGGCCCAGCTGAGGAACCCCTCCACCCCCCACTCCCCAGTGCATGAATTTAGTGCACCAGGCCTCTAGGAGTTAACAATTCTGTATTGCATACCTGAAATTTGCTGAGATAATGGATCCTAAGTATTCCCATCTCAAAAAAAAAAAAAAAAAAAAAAAAAAAAGGGTAACTATGAGAGGTAACAGATGTCAATTAATTTGATTGTAGTCAACATTTCACAATGTATACATATAACAAGTGATCATGTTTTATACCATATGTAATATTCAATATAATATATTAAATATTAAACTTATATAATTTTATTTGTCAATTATACCTCAATAATGATGAAAGAAACAGAGATCTTCTTTCCTACTGCCTAAGAAGCTTTATGATGCTACCTTTTCCTCATCAGACACCCTCTTCCAATTCGGTGGTCCTCAAGAGAAGTTCAAGAGAATATAATGGGGCAGCTACCCTCTGGACTCCTTAAATACAATAAAGTATAACTCTCTCACACCTGTTCAGAATGGCTATCATCAACAAGTCAACAAACAACAAGTGCTGGTGAGGATGAGGAGAAAAAGGAACCCTCGTGCACTGTTGGTGGTAATGCAGACTGGTGCAGCCACTGTGGAGAACAGTATGAAGTTTCCTCAAAAAACTAAAAATGGAATTCCCATTTGACCCAGTGATCCCATTCCTAGGAATATATCCCAAGAAACTAGAAACACCAATTAGAAAGGACATATGCACCTCTATGTTCATAGCAGCACAATTTACAATAGCTAAGATTTGGAAACAGCTTAAGTGCCCATCAGCAGATGAGTGGATTAAAAAACTGTGGTACATCTACACAATGGAATACTACGCTGCGGTAAAAAAAGAAAGAGTTCTTACCATTTGCAACAGCATGGATGGACCTGGAGAGCATTATGCTAAGTGAAATAAACCAGTCAGAGAAAGATAAATATCGTATGATCTCACTCATTTGTGGAATATAATAAACATAAACTGATGAACAAAAATAGATCCAGAGACAGAGAAACATGGATCAGACCATTAAACCTCAGAGGGAAGGTAAGGGAGAGTGGGGGTAAGACAGAGAGACCAACCAAAAGAATTGTATGCATGCACATAAGCCTAACCAATGGACACAGACAGTAGTGGGGTGAGGGCATGAGGGGAGATGTCGAGGTAATGGGGAAATAAGGACACATATGTAACACCATAATCAATAAAGAAATTAAAAAATAAAGTATAATAACTCTGATCTTAATAAGAGCGTAAGTTATAAAGTTCTGGATTTAAACTCACTATATATATAACCCATTGATCCTTGTTTTGTTTTAGTCTAATAGTGCTGACTGCAGTTTTGACAATCAAGATATTTGCCACCCATGCTATCACTGTTGAAGTAAGCACATCCCCCAATTCCTTCTGTAATAAGCCTGTAAGATTCAAACAGTAGAGCATCAGGACCAGAATCCAGCTCCACTACTTGCCATCTACACAGCCCAGGAAAAGCCACTTAACTTTTTGGTGTCTCAGTTTCTTCACATGTAAAATAAGGATAATCAGAATATCTATGGCCTAGGATTACCATGAAGATCAAATGAAATAATAGAAAGTATGTAACATTGTGTCTGGAATACAGTAAGTGATAAGTAGATGATAACTGCTAATTTCACTATTTTTATTACTGCTATTGTTATATAATTATGGGTCTACCACTCATTAATTCATCTAGACTCTCCAAGAATACATTGGATAATGAATTCCATCTACAAGCCACTCACTAAAAAATATTTTGTCAAGGTGTGTGCAGTTCATGACAGCTAAGATGTGTTGCCATGGCCACAGCAAAGCAGTAGCTCCAATTAAAGAACACAAATCCTAGTGACTTAAGAGATGGAACTAAAGGCACAAGTTCCCCAACTGAAGTAAGTTCTCTCTTACCTTATATAGGGTTTTATTTCTTTAATTCTAGAAGTCTGACTAGTGCTATTATGTTAAAACTGGACAGTTTTCTGTTTAATTCTCTCCAACTATAAAGACGATATTTCTTTAAATTGCCATTTTAATAACAAGCAATGTGGCTTCGACTAAAACTACAAAGGAGTCCCTTGTATGAAAGGCTCTAACAAATCCAGAGAAAAGACAAGTGATCTTATTGAACAATGGGGAAAGGACATAAATGAGAAATTCACCTAAGAAGAAACATAGATGAGAATTATACATACGGTAAGTGTTCATCTGCATTTATAATTTGTAATGTGATTTAAAACAATGAGGTACTATCACAAAGGTTTTAAAGAGTTCCTGATATATGTCAGGGTGTGAGGAACACAGCTCTGGTATGTACCACCTGAGATATATGACAGCCCAGTATATCAACCTGGCAACATAGATCAAAGGCTTCAAACACACTTGTTATTCTAATTCCAGGAATTTCTCCTAAGGAAATAACCACCAATGTGCATACAAATATGAGTAGCTAAGTATTGGCTCTAAAAATATCAAACATTTAAATTTTGTCTTTCCTACTTACTAGCCATCTAACCTGAGCCAAATTTCTACCTGTTTTGAGTTTCTTCATCTGTTAAATAGAAAGAATTGCATTGACACATCACAGGGTTGTGGACAGGAAAAGCAAATAGAGCAAACCCAGAAATGTGCTCAGCCTCGGTTCTCAAACACCATTAGCTATTAACTGATTGGCTAAGTAAATCATCCCACATTGATAAAGTAGAATACTATCAATATTTAGCTATTTTAAATGGTCTTCTAGGCAAACTACAGCCCAGCCCATGAACCAAATTTGGCCCTGCTTGTTTTTTATCAATAAAGTTTTATTGGAACATAGCCACGCTCAATCATCTACATTCTACATACTATCTGGGCTGTTTTTTCACTACAACAGCAGAGTTAAGTCTTTCAAACAGAAACAATATGTCCCACAAAGTCTAAATTATTTACTACCTGGCCCTTTACACAAAAATGTTTGCCAATCACTGATCTAGAGGAATATTTACTATTATGGGAAAATGCACTCAGTTGATTAAGTGAAAAGAAGTTTCCCAACAGTAAGTAAGCAAATTTAAGTCTCCATTTGTGTTAAAATGTGTATATCAAAACAAGTATGGAAGGTAGGTACTTTAATAGTTAACTATAGCTCTCTGAGTGGGGGTATACATTTATTTCCTTTTTGTGTTTATAATTTCTGATTTTTTTTATAGTAAACATGAATCATTTCTGCATAAGAAAAAAAAAACTAAGAAGAAAAGAAACCATTTTAATTATGACATAGAAAAGGGAAAGTAACTCATTTAATAGTAAAACAAAAGGAAAGATATTTTTAATTGGTGAGAGAAATGTGGGTTTGTATTCTTCATTTCTTCTCATTCTCTCTCACAGACAGGGATATAAAAAATGGGGGGAGAGGGAAGAAAGAAGCAAGAGGGAAATGCGATAGCAGAGTTGTTACATGATTTGGACAGCAACCAAGCTCAATAATTCTTAAGATAAATATGTTTGTAAAGCTTAAAGAGACACTGCCAGTTTGTGCACCAAAGATGAGTGACACAACCCACCCAGAGTAAGAAGTCATGTGGCACCAAATCTCATCTGGGAAGGATGTGGGGATATGTGTCAGGAATGTTTAATCAGCAAGTCTGTCAATCAAACATTTATTTATTGCCCACCTGATGCCAAGCATTTATAAGATCACAGGGAAACAGACACAAAATGCAACACACAAACAAATAAAAACATTCACATGACAAGAGGGGTAAGTGATGATTCTTATCAAGGAGAATCAAGTTTGGGTTTTTGCTTGGATGATAACTGGGTGAATCACATTACACCAACCACTGCATCCCACAGAGAGAACAGCCTCAAACATGCAAACAAGGGGTTATGTTCTACCTGTGGAGTTTGCAGTGTATGAGGAGGATTCAGAGATGCTCATTTTGGCAGCTAAACGTTGGCATTTAGAGTTTGGAGAGAGACGGCAATTTGGAAAATTCCCAAATGAGTGTGGAGAGAGCAGGAGCTTGATCGCGGACAGTACACATAAGAAGAATGAGTCAAGGGTTCAGGAGGCTACTCCAGTGATTAAGACTGAGAAGGAATGTGTAGATATTGAGGCAAAACCAGTACAGGGTGCTTGTAAAAGGTGATCCCCTCCAGTATTGAAAATCTTCCCAAGATGAGCTGTTATAAAAACTGTGCAGCTGTAGGCAGCCGTTGTGATTAATGAGATGGTCCCATGTCCCACAGAACACAAGCCTTCTTTGAAAATGCCTTTCCCGGCAATTGTTCAGCCTTTTGCTCAGTACAACACGAGCACTACGCCCTCCCTTATTTGGAGCCATGTGGCAAGAGGAACATGAATGGGGATCCATTTTTGCTTGTTTTTGTTTTATTTGGGGCTGAAACACAAGCAACAGATGTGGTGGTGAGGAAGAAAAAGAGACTCAACAGTACCCCAATATAATCACAATTTTAATGTCATGCCAAAACCTTCCAGGAAGTGAAATTGACCTTTTGAGGTCAGTTGGTGACCACCATTAGGATGAACCCAAATACCCAATGCCTACACTGCTCACAGTCCTCTGCTAAGGCCAGTGTGAGCGACATGGCTCTGTGGCTGAAGGCCTGGGTCTGCCTCAGAGAGAAGTGATGGAAAGTGTGTACAGGATGCCAGACCCCAGGTCAGTCTGGCTCTGCCACTAAAGGCTGGTTGACCCTAGACAAGTCTCTTAACCTTTCTGAGCCTCACTTTCCTTATTTACAAAATAGAGATAAGTAATATCTTAGGACTTTCACGCACATAAGATGGGAGATATGGAAAAAACCAGGATTGAGCAGCTCTCCAGGAGGCTGGCCTGTTATCCAGGTTTGGTTAGAGGGCATGGTCTGTGAAGGGCATCTACACACTTACAGCCAGTACCCAGGCTTACCCACTGTAAGCCCCGTTCCCCATAGGCAGAGTGGGGATAACAATGATCTTGCAGGTTGCTGTCCCCATAGAAGGAACTATTAAATGGGAGTTAATACTTTTTCTGAATTTATTAAAGTATAAATGACAAATAAAAATGTATGCATTTAAAGAATATGATGTGATGATTTGATATACATACAGATTATGACATATTTGCCATAATAAAGCTAATTAACACATGCATCACCTCATGTAGTTGTGTGTGTGTGTGTGTGTGTGTGTGTGTGTGGTAAGAAGGCTTAAGATCTACTCTCTTGGTAGCTTACAATTACACAATATTATCAGTCAACATGTTGTACATTAGATTCTCAGAACTTACTCAGCTTATAACTAGAAGCTTTTGACCAATATCTCCCCCATTCCCCCATTTCCTCCACCCCTCAGGCCCCTCGCAACTACTGCTCTACTCTCTGGTTCTATGAGTCCTAATTTGTTTCTTTTTCAGATTCCACATATAAGTGAAATCATACAGTATTTGCCTTTCTCAGCCAGGCTCATTTCACTTAGCATAATTTCCTCCAAGTGCATCCACATAATCACAAATGGCAGGACTTCCTTTTGGCTAACTGCATTGTATATACAGACCAATTCTCTTTATTCATTCCTCTACCGACAAACACAGGTTGTTTACATGTCTTAGCTATTGTGAATGCAAATCAAAACCACAATGAGATATAACCTCACACCTGTTAGAATGGCTATGACTACAAAGAAAAGAAATAACAAGTGTTGGTAAGGGTGTGGGGAAAAGGGAACCCTGTATACTATTGGTGGAAATGTAAATTGGTATAGACGTTACAAAAAACATGATGGAAATTCCTCAAAAAATTAAAGTAGGACTTTAATGTGATCCAGCCATCCTATTTCTGGGTTTATATCTGTAGGAAAAGGAACTCAGTATCTCAGACATCTGCACTCCCATGTTCGTTGCAGTATTATTCCCGATAGTCAAGATACAGAAACAGCCCAAAGTGACGGAAGTTAACACATCACTGATACGAGAACTCAGCGGTCAGGTCATTTTGCTTATGAGGTGAGAGCCCTTCTAACCTACAGAAAAGACCAGGATCAAGCTGCTTCCTGAGAAGCTGGCCTCTTATCCAGGTCTTGTGAAGAAGTGGCTGCACCCTGACAGCGGAACCCCAGGCGTACCCACTGTAAGCCCCTTTCCCCGTTGGTGGTGTGGGGATGACAATGATCTTGCAGGGGTGCTGTCCGCATGAGCAGTCGCGTGCCAGAGCACTGGCCCGATGCCTGGAAGAAGTGGCTCCCGGAAAAATGAAAGCCATTTGGACACTGCCTCTGAAATGTAGGTAGCTGGCACAGATCTGCAGGGATATTTCAGAACATAGCTCAACACTTCCAGCACTCAATATGCTCTGCTTTTATTTAAAAAACAAACAACCAAAACCCAAAATATCTTTAGTAATGTACTGGGATAAACTCTGAGGCCCATCAGGAAAGGAAGGAAACTGTCCAAGGAGTTAGCGGCAGGACTTGTGTATGACTTAGACTAGAGCATGCGACTGTGCCCTGGTGCTGAATTATCTCACGTGGCCATGCTCCAGCAAGACCCTCCAGGGGTTCCTGGGCATGAGTCAGCACTACGCAGAATCACTGGGTCTTGCTTCCTATGGAAATATTGTCCCAACAAGTATGTTCCCAGATGCTTTTTCAGTCTCTTCCAAATTCCCAAAAGCAGGGCCTGGACACATCTCTATATGCGGCCAGTGAATTAACAGCTTAGGTTTTGCTGCTCCTACGGTCCATCTCTGTGACGGCCATAGACAACTGGTAAACACATGGTGTGGCTGTGTTTCCGTAAAAGTGGATTGAGGAACAGTGGAATTTGCATTCCTTTCATGTGTGGCAGGATATTGCTTCTCTCTTTTTTAATTTTCCCCCCAACCATTTCAAAATGTAAAAGTGTACCCTTAGCCTAGGTGTACTACAAAGCCTGGCCTGGGGAAGATTAAGCCCAAGGGTACACAGTTTTCTGAGCTCATGTCATCAGCCACAGAAGACAGTCAATTGCTTTTTCAGCTACTGGCCCCTCCTTCCTGAAAGACAGTGAAGTCTATGATCTTAATCACTCCTTTCACAAAGAAAAGGCCCACTCCATTCCCTCACGGGCAAGTGGCCTTTTTCATCTGCTTCCTTGACTTGCTCCTTGGAGGGATTAAACTGCCTTGAGTCATTTTAGCACCCAGAGGCATGTTCTTCCTTGGCAGTTTTACTGCCAACACTATCACTTGTACACTTTTTTTTTTTTTTTTGGAGTGGGGGGGCATTACGTGTCACCTCTCCTCACTGTCACATAAAAAATGGTGGAAGGAGAGGCCTCAGGAAAGTCAACCAGCAGACTCTCATTCCTCTCAGGCTAAGGGAAGTGCATTTTGCCAGCACTTATAGTAATTACTTTAAAAAAAAAAGGAACGTCATGGTCTACAGTACTGGCTGGCCAGCCATGAGGAACATGATGATTAATTATACTGCTCAGTACCATAATGGTTATATTGTATATTCTAAAATAGAACATAGCTGGAGATAGTACAGTCCTATAAGGAAGCCACACTGTATGGGGCTAAAATAACAGAGACTTTCCTTCATATAAATGGCCTGCTTGGTTATTTCCCCTCAATGATAAGGGCCTGTTAGTGCCCCACACAGGGCCTCATATGGGCACTCAGTAAGAAAGGAAGGAAGGGCTTTCATCAAGACATCACCCCCATCCTGTATTGCCCATCTCTGAAAGGCTCCTCTGTTCTGCCCTCAGACAGACCTCACCCCATACTAGCGGATGTCCCAGACTTAATTTAGGTTGCCACGCATCTACATCTCAGACACTGAAGGGAATACCAATCCTTCGGCACATTCCCTCCCCTTCTATGAAAAAATAAATAAAATCCCAAAATTATTTTTCCTTCCCTTTTCTAAGATAGCATGGTGGTAGACAAAATAATTCCACCCCTCCCTCCACAAAGTTGTCCATGTCCTAATCCCCAAAACTTTCGAATACCCTGTCTTCTGTGGCGAAGAGGTTTTGCCAGTAAGATTAAACTGAGGATGTTGAGATGAGAAGCTCACCCTAGACTATCTAGGCAGGTTCCATGTCATCACAGGTTCCTATGAGGAGGCAGGCGGGTCAGAGTCAGAACAGGACTCGTAAGGACCGAGGCAGAGGTCAGAGTGACATCGGGTCATGTGTTCAGGGATATAGGGAGCCTCTAGAAGCAGCAAACAATGGGAAATGGATTCTCCCCTAGAGCCTCCAGAAGAAGAAAAGCCTTGCCAAACCACTTGAGACTTCTGACCTCCAGAACTGTACGAGAATCATTTTTGTTTGTTTTAAGCCACTAACTGTGTGGTCATTTGTTACAGCAGCCATAGGAAACTAATACAGGCAGCTTACTAAACATGTTACTCGGTTTCAAACAAGTCAGCCACTCTGGCTCATGATACCTAATTCTGAAGAATAAAAGGGAAGTTCTACTCCTCCCTCTCACAGAATCCCTAAACCCCAGGACTACTGACCATTTCCACAAAGTGAGATGTCACATGGAAGATTGCAAGGGGGAGGTGGGCGGTTAGAGAAAATTATAGTCCTGTACAGAAGACATTGCCCAAGAGGACTGGAAAGGACGAGATAGAAACGGAATGTGACTTATTTATAGCAAAGCCTGCCTTCCATCTCAAGTGTGTGGCAGAAGAGCTGTTTTAAAGTTTTATTCCTCAAACTTGGCTACAGAACTTGGCTGCTCCTCAGAACTGTGCTTTTGTATTTAGCTTTAAAATATAAGAAGCCACCCCATGGTTTTTAAGCTGCAGGCAGAAGTGGTGCGGGCAAGAAAAATGCCGTGGGGGGTGGAAAGAGGATGAAATGTTCTTCTGATCTGGTTAGTCGCTTAAGAAAAAACAAATAGGGAGCAAAATAGCCAATGGCTTGGAGAGATTCCAAGTTGGAAATTTCTGAAAACCCTAGCCTTGAGGCTCTTGAGAGGAGGGCGATGCAGTAAAGCTAGTGAGAAAAATGGATGGGGATCTGGTTTCGCAGCAGAGAGGAAAGAGCACACAGGCCCTAAGGGTTAAGAAACCCCTCACTCTCATCCTGTAACTCAGTGACACTGGATTTTGACCACCCAGCCCAACTATACAGAAAACAATAGTGACCTTTTAGAAAACAATGTACATCAGGAGTTCTGACACAGCTCATGCCTTTCTTTGGACCTAGGTATTCTAACGTTTGCTATTAGTAACAACTCAGAGACTGACTGCTTAAATTGTGATACATTATCCACTTAGACTATTATGTAACCTTTAAAACTATGATTATGATGACATATATCGTGGCGCAGATGAGTGCTGAGGATATGATAGGGAAACATAAAACAGTACATACACTGTAATTACCTGCGAGGTTAACATATGTATTCCATATAATTATATCTTATGTATTTTTATATGCACAGAATATTACTGACAAGAATGAAAAGACTGGAAGGAAACAGATCAAAATGTTAACTGTCATCGTATTTGTGTGGTAGGCTTATGTGACAGCTTTTTCCTATAGTTCATGCTTTCATTCTTTAGAATTGAATTAAGACTTTTAAAATGGAAAACAATTACTTTTTTAAAAAATATTTTTTATTGATTTTTTTACAGAGAGGAAGGGAGAGAGATAGAGAGCTAGAAACATCGATGAGAAACATGGACCAGCTGCCTCCTGCACACCCCCTACCGGGGATGTGCTTGCAACCAATGTACATGCCCTTGACCAGAATCGAACCTGGGACCTTTCAGTCCACAGGCCGACGCTCTATCCACTGAGCCAAACCGGTTTCGGCAACAATTACTTTTTTAAAGAAAAGGAACTAATAAAAATCAGATGGCAGAAAGCTCAGCTTTATCAATATCTTACCATGTGCATTTCAGAACCACAAGCGTTTTGTTTTCTTCCTTCAGGGTTCCCATATGAACAATGAGGCTGTTAGCACATCAGGTACAAGTCCTAGATTCAGTAAGAAAATAAACTGTTTCCTATGTGTCTTATACATTCTATCACCACACTGTGTGTCACACAATTCTCATCACCTAACATCATTTCTAAGCTCTTTTCTACTGAGCCAAATGTTACCCTTTCTTAAGGACACAATTCAGGTCCTTTCAAATTTCTTCCTCCTCTGTGAGCCCACTCCGCCCACACCAACTCTACCATCATTAATTACAAACAGCTTTGAGATCTCCTTTGTCTTTTTTTTTTTTTAACATAATTCAATTTCTTAAAACAAACAAACAAACAAAAAAACCACCCACAAGCTTTAGCATAAAGCAAACCCAAATTCAGATGCCAATACCAGTTATTTACACCTAAGAAGCTATGCTGATGATTAATTGATTCTGTGTATGCACAGCACCCAGCACAATGTATGGTTTACAGTTGGTAGCCAATAAATGCTTATTTTCTTCTTCAATCTTTCATCATTCTTGGTCTCCCCAACTAGACTGTAAAGTTGTCTAGGACAGCGACCATGTGTGATACCACTTTTTATCCCCCATACAACAGTGAGCAGGGAGAAAAGTACAGCGCCCTGCCAGAAGCAAGGGCTCGATAAATATACTACTTGTTGACTTGGGTTTTGCAAGGAGCACTAAGCTTCAGGCAGAGACAAATTAGATGTTGTGGGTTAAATTGTGTTCCTTCAAAAATATGTTGAAGTCCTAATCCATATTGACCCACTTCCTAAATATACTGAAAGTTTCTCTCCATTTTCTTCATCTTTACCAATACCCAGACCAACAAACAACTCGGGAAATGTTTTTTTCTAAAACAGTTTAAGAGCAAAAGGGAGACTAAAGAGACATTTCAAAGCCAGTGTTCTGATTTTCTACTTGTAGCAATGGCTAACTAAATGTTTCAGTATTACCCTCCTGTTGGTAGTAACTAGAAAGATTTTTTTTAAATGTTAAAAATATTAGAAGACATTAGAGAGCTACTAAGAGAGTAAGAATTTTGATGCCAAGGTCTGAAAGAAAAAGACAGCTAAGAAGGTGAGGCTAATAACTAGAGCTGTTTTTCCTCTTAAAGAGCTTTGCCAAAGTCTTTAGCAAAAGGCATGACTGAGAAGGCGATCGGTTCTTTCTGCAATCTCATGGAGCTTAAGGGACAAAAATGAGGAATTGAAGTGAACTTTCAGGGTCTTGGTTGGGACCAGAAGAGCTCTCTCCCTAGGTGATCTAGAAATATACTAGCCCCAACAAGAACTGAAATCAAGCTACATATAATATCTGTGCCTGTTTAGAGTGAGGTGATCAGCCCCCAGCCTGACTGACTGACAGAAAAAATACACAAGACCAAATGCTCTCTGGAGTAAGATAACATTTTCCCAGAGCCTTCAATTATTTTCCCAATGTTAGTTGTATAAACATGTCCAGAATTTAATAAAAATTTAAAAAAGCTAGAAAAAGTGATAAAGATTTTGAATATAGTTTTTAAAATAATTGTGATTAATATGTTTAAGGAACTAAGTGACAAAATAGATCATTTTAGCATGAAACTAGAAACTGAAAAGGAATTAAATACAAATTTTAGAACTTAGAAAAGCAATAATTAAAGTTATAACTCAATGAAATGGTTTGACCATAGATTAGATACAGTTAAGGAAAGAATTAATGAACTTGAGGATAAGTTAATAAAAAAATATCCATACTGAAACAGAAAGAAATTTAAAAAAATATACAGAAGAGCATAAGAAACATGAAACACAGAGAACAAGTCATAACATATGAACAGAACCCCAAGAAGAGTTAAAAAGAAAACTAGGCATTAACAATATTTGAGAAGTAAATGGCTGAGAATTTTCTAAGCATCCGTCAAACTTTTTAAATTGCTATTAATTCTAAGGAAAATAAATAAATAATAAGATAATACCTCATAGTAAAACTGCTAAAAAAAGAAATAAATCTTAACATTCAAATGTAAAAAGAGAATACATTTAAAAAATAGCAATAAAACTGACAGCTAACTTCCTAATAAAAACAACAGAAGCCAAGAGTCAATGAAAGTTATCACCAAAGTATGGGGAAAAAAGAACTGACAATCAGAATTCTATATCTAGAAGAAAAAAAACACCCTTCAAAAACTTAAGATAAAACAGACACTTTTAGACGACAAACATAAACTGAAAGAATTTAACTCCAGTAGAACTGCACTGAAGAAAATACTAGCTGAAACCGGTTTGGCTCAGTGGTAGAGCGTTGGTCTGTGGACTGAAAAGTCCCAGGTTCAATTCCAGTCAGGGGCATGTACATTGGTTGAGGGCACATCCCCGGTAGGGAGTGTGCAGGAGGCAACTGGTCGGTGTTTCTCTCTCATCTACGTTTCTAGCTCTGTCTCTCTCCCTTCCTCTCTGTAAAAAAATCAATAAAAATATATTTAAAAAAGAAAATACTAAAGGTAATTAGTTCTTCAGACAAAATAAAAATGATCCCAGAGATAAGCACAGACATGCAGAATAAAGAGCAATGAAACCATAATTTAAGGAAATACACATGACCATTATATTTAGCAAATAAAAATATTCTGTAAAACAAAAATGGTAAAGTCTTATAAGGTTTAAAAAATAAAGACTATTCAATCTGACATATATTAAGATGTCAGTAATCTTCTTTTCAAGACAGGTCTACCAAACAAAAATCCAGTAACCTTACTGTGGGATTATCCCAAATATGACTCCTATCTCACCATAATTATTTAACTAATTTCCTTCCATTAGATACTTTATTTATTTCCATCTTTGGATATTATTAACCACAGAGGCATGAATATTCTTTTGGCATGCACAAATATTTATATCTATACTAGAGGCCTGATGCACAAATTCGTGCACAGGTAGGGTCCAGCTGGCCACCCTCCTCCCAAGGTGGCTGATTGGGTGGGGCTGACCAGGGGGAGGGGCCGAGGGTGGTTGACTGGCTAGCCCTACCCCCGAAGTGTTGGGGGCCAATTGGGGGCAGGGCCAGCCAGGGGGAGGGGGCATGTGCAGTTGGCCAGCTGGCCCCACCCCCAATCCAGCCAGTTGGCTAGGCGACAGTGGGTGTCATAGCAACCATTCATTCTGGTTATTCTGTTTGTTCTGCCATTCCGGTCACTGGTTTTATATATATATATATAGATTTCTGTCTTTGTGTATTTTTTCATTCCCTTATTAAAATAACTTATTAAAAGTAGAAACACTGACGAAAAAAAATTGTCCATTTCCAGTTTTTATTGACAAAGTAACAGATTTTTTAAATATAATATTCCTATCTTCCAATGATTTTAGCATGTTCATTTTCCAGTCACTGCTATCTATTAGCTTTTCATTTTTCTTGTTCAAACTACTGAGAAATTGGACTCTGCAGCCATTCATGTTCTCCATAGTGTAAGTACACAGGAGTGTCAATAGCTAGGCTAATAAACTGTCTGCTAAAATGCAAAATCTTAGACTCGGAAATTAAATGAAAAAAATGAAATAAAACCTTAAGCCTTTTTTAAATTAGAAAGTTATACTCGTGTTAACACATCATAAAACCACACGGTGGTATATTCCCCACACTACAAATAGCATCCCTGTTGTCTGTGGACACTGCTACTCATTGGTCTTGCCTGTTCTTTTGTCTCCTGCCAACCAAGATAACAGAAAGGGAGATTTTCCCTTTGGCAAGCCTAATCCTTGGGGAAAAGAAATACAGAACACTTTTTTCCAAAAAAAAAAAACAAACCTTCAAAATAGTAATTAATAAAAGGAATCTGAAAATGCAGATTGAACAATTAAATTTGTTACCCAGAACACTCTCTAAAGTACAACCTTGAGAGTTTTATTTAATACTTATAAAAAGAGGATGAAAGAAAATCCTAAATGTTCAAGACCAAAATACACTTGTTTGAAACATACTGAGTTACCTATTTTGAAAGTTTTGCTAGGGTTAATTATTTAAAGAAAATTATAAAGGCAGAAAACAAGCAAAGGAGACTATGAAAGAATAAATAGATAATAAAAATGTTCATTTCTTTATTTTAGGTAATGGAAGACCTAAAATGTTAGAACTGAAATATTTTTGGGACCACCCGGCCTGGCTAACCTCTCACTTTGCAAATGATAGAACTGGACTAAACAGAGAAACAACCTGTGCACGGCCAAAAGTGAACCAATGGCACGGCCCCAATAAATACCTAGGTATCCTGGTCCAGGTACACAATTTTCCCATGAAAATCTTAATTTACCTACATATAAGGCCGAGAGGGGCAGGCCATCCAGTTCTTCAGTTAGTGTTTGGTTGAAAATTTTGTTGGTCCCAAGAGACCTTTAACAGTTCCCAGGAGTAACCTAGTAAAAAGAGCCTTCTTTGTCCCTTCTTAACTTCAGATCCTCTCTAAGTCTTATCTGTAACCAAGTCCTATTGATCCTTCCTTCCAACTGAGGCACCCATCTCATATAAAAACTGCTGTTTAAAATGTTAATCCTGCTGTTTTGGCTTCTGTAAATGCTTGCTTGCTTAAATAATAAGGAAATAAGACTCCCTGTTCCAGAGAAGCCCTACACCTTCCCTAGATGAAGTTATCAGTGCTGGCACCAGGCCAAGCTTTTGGTTGAGGTCTCAAAGCCTCAGCACAAAAGGCCCTTTAAGAATTTGCAAAGGGAACCAGAAAAAATCCTTATTTGGAAGACAAAGAAGGAAAAAACATATAAATACCAGAAACTTCCTATGTGACTTCATCCAGAGTTTGAGAGACATTTTCCACTAGGCCCACGCGTAATAATAATAATAAATGTAACTCCATCTCTCTAGGCATTGCTTGGTTCTCCAGTTTTCTGTTACACAACCATCTCTCCAACACATCGCTCCTCCATTACCACTGCCTCTGGTTTGGACGTCATTTTTTCCTTACCTGAATTCCTAGAAAATTGCTAAACTAATCCTTCTGCCTACAATCCTATCATTTTCCTTACACGGTCCCTCCATATTCCCATTCTCCATCTCCTGCTTCAAACCCTTTCCTGGAGAATTTCCTAATGAAAAAAAACAAGGTCTCAATGGTTTTTTCTTGCTTCTGGAATAAAACCTATATGAGTCACAGCCTTATCAGTAAACAGATGGCACACATAATATAGGACAATTCAAGGAAGGTTTATTTCAATAAGGACCAAATATAAAGGATCTTCCATCCAAAAGGTACAGGAGAGCCACAGGGGAATGCTCAGGAGGCTCTGACCTGAGGAAGTAGAACTGTGTGGCACCCGGCTTCTAGAGGGGCCCACAGAGAGCTCTACCTCCTGTCCTCGTTCCCTTACATAAACCCCTCCCCTGGGGATGGACCTAGTGGCTTGATCCTAACAAAGGGACAAGACACTATGTCCAACATTAGGTTATGAAATAGTGAGACTCCCAGTACCAATCCCCACCCCTGCCTCCTCTCTCTGGCTCATTTTGGTGAAATAAGCTGCCACACATGAGCTGCCCTAGGGAGAGGCACATGTGGCAAGGAACTGTGAGTAGGCTTTGGCCAACAGCCAGTGAGAAACCAAGGTGATCCTTCCAACGGCACTCAAGGAACTGAATCCACCCAGTAACCACATGAGGGAGCTTGGAATTGGACCTTTTTCCCAACTGAGGCTTCCGATGAATCTGCAATCTCAGCCCACATCGTGACGGTGGCCTTGTGAGAGACCTTGAACCAGAGGACCCACATAATGTGAACTAGGATTACTACCCCACAGAAACCAGGACATATAAATGTCTGCAAGCCATTGTGGGGAGGGGGGTAAATTGTTGCCAACAGATTACTAATACAAACTGGAACCACCCAGAGGACCATGAGGATGAGTAGAGAAAAAGGGTATGGGGACCCAGAAGAGGAGAGCAGTCTACCTTGAGAGGAGCAATGACCTTCAGTCAAGGGACACAGCCAGTGCAAGACCTTGTGGAGAGAGAACCAGGGTTGAGAAATACCCCAACTTTGCTTTTTCCTCTTCCCATCTCGCCCCAGTCTTCTACTGGCCAAATTCAACAGAAAGTCAGAGGTCGCAGAAGCCCGGTACATGTCCACATGCAAGCAGCACATAGAGGGGCTGAGCACGGGTGTAGAGGCATGGAGGGAAAATACCTGTACAATATCCAAACTCTTTGCCTGATGTACAAGGTTTTCATGATCTGACCCTAAGCTGCCCATCCAGAGCTATTTCTCATCCCTTCATCACAGAAACCCAGCCCCATGTAAAAAGCCACTTGAAGCTTCCAGAACTCAGCATACCACATCGCAGCTCTGTCCCTCTCCATGTGCTGGTCCTCCTGCCTCCTTCAGTTCTTCTCCCCTTCTCTGCCAGGTTAATTCTCATCATATTTCAAGAATTAAAGCAGGTGCTAAACCCTCTGGATGTCTTCCATGACATCACCATTCTCTCTCCTGATATGGACTTCATCACCCTTCTGTCTCCTCCCAGAACTTTACAGTTCTGGTTTTTACAAATACTTCAATGGTCTAAGTACCCATCTCTGCCCCACTGGCCTATGGGTTCCTTCAGGGAATAGCCCCGTCTTGCATTCCTAGCATCTAACAGTGTCTGGCTGACAAATGACACTCAATTTAGATTTGCTCATGAGTTTCTCATTTTCATCCTGCCTTGGTCAGCAGGGTCTGCAGGTTCCCTGACTTGCTTGTGCTGGCCTCTACAAGTGCCTTTTATGAATTCCAGATTAATGCCCCATTCCCAGCTTTCTCCCCATCCCTGCTTCTTCCAGGCTAGAGTGCATACTGCTGCCTTTGTAACTAAAATAGTGCTACATTTACTTTCTGGAATTATGCCTAACCCAACCTCTGTCCAGGACTTCAAGGGTCCTAGATCATTAGTGAAAGTGACCTTGGGATATCAGAGCAACACAACATTAAGGGGAGACTCAGATTCTAGAAGACGACGAGTTAATAACCAGAAGCTAGCAGTGGCATGCTATTTAACAACCCCTTCCATACACAAGAACACTGGCTTTTTCTTCTTCCTGTGAACCTCCCAAGTCATTTGTGACACGATATATTACTGACAATAGCCCATGCTGCTGGTTGAACATTGCTGCTCTCCACCATTCAATCGGTACTGCAGAAGGATAACTGAACAAATACCTGAAATGTTATTAGTAAACCAAACATGGCATCACCAAGAAGAGACTTTAACTATTGAATGTTAAATTATTACATTTTTCTTCCTTTTTTAAAATTATTTTTAAATTTATTTCTGTTATTGAAAGTATTACAGATGTCCCCTTCTCCCCACCATTACCTCCTACACCTGTCTACCCCACCTCACTCCCAGGCCTTCACTGCACTATTGTCTTTGTCCATGGGCTATGCATATATTCATTCCATAAATCCTTTGGTTAAACTCTTTCACACCTTTCTTTCCCTCTGAG
Organism: Pipistrellus kuhlii; assembly: GCF_014108245.1. Lineage (NCBI taxonomy): Eukaryota > Metazoa > Chordata > Mammalia > Chiroptera > Vespertilionidae > Pipistrellus > Pipistrellus kuhlii. Next base: position 14,015,597 of record NW_023425404.1, read on the forward strand.
ACTTGTCAGTCTGTACCATGCTTCTATGACTCTGGATCTATTTTGTTCAGCAGTTTATTTTATTCATTAGATTTCAATTGTAAATGAAATCATATGATACTTATCTTTCTCTGACTGGCTTACTTTACTTAGAATAATACTCTCCAGGTCACTCCATGCTGTTTCAAAGGGTAAGAGATCTTTGTTTTTTACTACTGCATAGTATTCCATAGTATAAATGTACCACAGCTTTTTTATCCACTCATCTACTGAGGGGCACTTGGGCTTTTTTCAAATTTTGGATATTATAAATAACTCTGCAATGAACATAGGGTGAATATACTCTTTTGAATTAGTGCTTTTAGTTTCTTCAGATATATTCCCAGAAGTGGAATCGCTGAGTCATAAGGCAGTTTCATTTTTTTAACTTTTTGAGATAGCTACAACATTTTAAAACTCAGATTCCTAGGATCCAACTCAGACCTATCTTTGGAGGGGGGGATTCTTTTAAGGATCAGCATTTTTATAATTTTTATAAATGATCTAATATAAAGCCAGGTTGAGCAATTCAATGACCTGGGATCTTTTGGACCCGGGAATATAAAAAAGGTTAACAGGTCCAGGCGGCTTAATGAATAATTAAGGTTTCCTTTTAAATAGATTTTTAATGGCACCAATACATTTTTCATACACACCTTTAATCCAAAAAGTGAATATGAAGGATGAAAAACTAAATTAGAAAGTCTGTTTAAGTCAATATATAAATCATGCTTTGCAAAAGTACAACTTCTTATGGTTAATGACATAGAAAACATGAAAAGAAAATGAAGAGTATTCTGAAATGTGTGAGCCTAAGGAACCCACCCATCATTACTCATGTGTCAGAAGGTCACCATCCCAAATGGCATTTAAAAGTCACAGCAAAATCATGGACATAATCATCCTGCTTAATACGCGGAAGTTTACCCAAAAGCTCCATTTCTCTAGACTTGGCTTTTTAAATGTCAGCATCTGAATCAACACAACACAATCCAAGCAAAAATTTCACACTGGAAATGTCTGACAAGAGGAAGAGACAACAAACAAGGGAGAGAAAACAAAATGAAAGCACCGTTTGCACAGTTTTTTAAGTGTAAATTTTTGCTGTAGACCTTTACGTGAAGGTCCGGTTTTATAGCTACAACCTCAAATAGGTGGTTACACAGAGGATGTCCATAGTAAATGTTTGACTTGACCTTGGTTTCAGGGATCAATCTTTAGCTACACCTTGAAGAGAATGTCCAGCAGCAGGCAAGTGTTGGCCATAGCCAACAGTCTACAGCACTGAGAGTAAGAGATCTAGATGAATAGCCCATGTTCCCAACACAACCATAGCTTAACTTAACTAGGTTTAAATGATTCCAGATCCTGGACCCACACTGGCAATAAGTGTATCTTCTTTCTCACAGATTGAACAGGTCTCACATCCCCTTTACAGCAATTAACTAATATATCAAATAACATGAACACATACATACCTCCCACCCACGAGTGTGTCATGAGGAAGCAAGGTATATTTCCAAGGTAGAAAATTAATGACTAGTGGTCATTTCTTTAAAGAACTACAGCAATTAACAACTTTGTTTCTAAATTTAGAAAAAAAAAAGAGTCCCCTACTACTGCATAAAAAGTTAAAATTAAGTTCCCACAAACTTGTAGAACATTCTCCCTTCACGTAACAGCAAACATTCCGGGGCAAAAGTGTTTGAAAGGGATGGTCTTTACATCTCTTATTAACCTTTAATAGTCCATGGATTTGCAATCTCCTAAATAAACTAAATATATTTGTAATGTTTTCTTGTGTCTCAAAAAAGCAACTCACTGTATGAATGTACATTGGTCAATTTATTAACAGCATCGACATTTACACATTTTATAAATTATTTCCTCTCCAGTGTGACTCTCTCTCTAAAAAGACCTAAAGCTAAAAGAAAAAGAAGCATTCATTATGGACAACCTCCAGGCCAAGCAGAATATCAGACACCTTATTTACTCTGTTTAAGTGAATCTTCACAGTAACCCCACTAGGTACCAGCCTTCCTCCCAAGTTATCTTTCTTCTTTTTAAAAATGAAGAAGCTGAAGCTCACAGAAATGACAAAAGTGACTCAAGGTCACACCTCTAAAAAGTGAAGAAGTTGCAACTTTAATAGAGGTCTGACTCAAAACCCCATGTTCCTGCAAGCCTGGCATAGGGTCTCTCTGTTTGGGGATTAAGAAGGTAATGACAAATAAAAAATATGTCCATTATTCTGTATGGCTCTCTAATTGGCTAGCCCAGTTAAACTATTTTTTTCTTTACCACAACTTAATAAGCATGTCTCTTAGAAACGGGTCATCAAAGCAGTCTCTTGCAAAGCAAAGAATTAAGGAATTTGAGACTGGAAGCAGGAGCAGTTTTAGAGTTCTATTTTTACTCTGAAAAGAGAAAAATTCACCATACTGATCATCCAGAAATATCTAGTTCAACACTGCCCATATGATGACCAGAGATTGAACACAGAGTCTTGCAGGATACACAGAACCCAGCAGACAAGTCAAACATTTAGTGAAATAAATGAACATTAACTTGTTTTTCTTAGAATGTAATACAGTTAGGTTACATTGTCACAAACAAGCATTAAAAAGGCATATAAGAAGCAGTTATTTCCTCAAATTCAGTATGCACACAAATAAAAGGTATGTGCTATATTTCCTTCCTTTAAAACTTATCCTTTCAACTGTCTCTATTTGAATTGGTAACATCAATGTCTTTCTATAACCCAAGGTCAAAAAACCCAGTCATCTCTGATTCACTATTCACCTCCTGATTCCATATTCATTTCATTTCCAAGTCATTTTTAATTCTGACTCTGTAAACCCTCTGCTCAGTCCTGCTCAATTCTGAAGGGCATGTCCCCTGCTAGATTAGTGTCCTCCTTACCTTTCTCACAGGCACAGAAATATCCCTCCGGGAGCCTGCAATCTACCCTCATAACAATGCATTTGCCACATGGGGACAAGACTCATAATTCCAAACAGATGCTGACTTTACAACTCCCAGCCCACAAGTTTTCCACAATTAAATTGCTTATGATTCCACATGCTAAAAACCTGGCTCCATCCAGCCTGTCTTCCCAAAATCGCACCTCCGTTTACGTCTAGTAATTCATCCTATGCCCAAGCTAACTGATTCTGGTGGCTGTTCCCTTCTCCAGTTCTTTGCCTTACCATCTGGAATGACCTTCTTGCCAAATAAGCAATATCACCCATCCTTTAAAATTGAGTTCAAAGACCATTCTTCCCAACCAACCCTGACCTCTGAGGCTGGAAGTGATCTACGCCTCTGCTGCAATTATATAAAAATCTACTTGAAATTCTCTTTTGGAAATGAGTGGGTAGACTCTATTACAGTTTCTTGTATATCTCTCACCAATTGTAAACATCTAATATATATTACCTCAGTGTTTCCCATAGCACCTAGCCCGGTTCTTATACGTACTATCAGTTCGAAGAACATTCATGTAATCAATGTTACGGTAAGGGTTTTAAATCAAAGGGGAATATGTCTCCATCTGTATTACACAGGTGATCTTTGAGTTTAAAGAAAACAAAATCACATAATATTTTCCCAAGTATTCAATACCAAGTATGACAAAATCTAACTGCCTTAAATTTCAGAATTGGAGAATCAGATATGAGAAGAAAACAATATTCATTTATCAGTCGAGGCAGTTCAGGCAGAAAACATTTGTCGAGCTGTCAATCATCAGTCAACCCTACACAGAACACAAACACACACACAACACAGCCAGCATCACAGCATTTAACCAGATGCCTTACTTTGCGGTAGACTATCATGTTTGGAGAACTGTCCTCTGGGTCAGCAGTTGTCACTGCTCTTGGCTCCCCGGATCCCTGAGCCATCCTGGATGTCTTCACTCACTCTGCAAAAATAAATTAGCAGGTCATTAAGATATGCAAGAATTATATAAAGAGAGCTTTGCAATGCAAATAACTATGTCTTTGGGCAGGTGGCATGAAAACAAAGCATGATGTAAGAAATTATATGATTGTGGACGTATTGTCCACATACCGTATTTTTCGGACCATAAGACGCACCGGACCATAAGACGCACCAGTTTTTAGAGAAGGGAAATGAAGAAAAAAAGATTCTGAAACAAATAGTGTCCTAAAATATTTTATGTGCATTAAAACCCAACATCACAGTCATAAACACATGTAATCAACCCTGTGAAGTAAACAGCAGCATTTAGAACCATTTTAGAGCCGGGCAAGCACACAGAGACCACACAGAGCCGGGCAAGTAAAAAAACTTTTTTTTTTAAAGTATATGTGTAGGCTATATTTGGACCATAAGACGCAGGGACTTTTCCCCCACACTTCTGGGGGGAAAAAAGTGCATCTTATGGTCCGAAAAATACGGTACATCTTTCTAATTCCAAAGCAACATATTCTTTATTTTTCAGCCCAGAACTTTACACCTGAGGGGTAATCATATGCCAGCCTTAAGTAATCTCCTGAAGATGAATGAAACCAATCACTTTGATGTTGATTTTTTTTTTGCAAACTCATTCTATGATTAATTCTATGCATTAAAATATGAAAATTTTATCTGGGAAATGCAAATCAAAACCACAAGGAGATACTGCTTCATACCCACTGGAAGGTTACAATAATAAAAACAAAACTTCAAATAGCAATCATTGAAAAGGACATGGGTAAATTGGTACCCTTGTACATTATTGATAGGAATTGGAAAACATTTGGTGGTTCCTCAGAAATTAAATATAGAATTGCATATAACCTGACAATTCTACTCCTAAGAACTGAAAACAGGTATTCAAACAAACACTCAAACATGAAAACTCATAGCAGCACTATTGTCAAAATGTGGAAATAGCTCTATGTCCATCAACTGATGAATGAACGAAATATGGCCTACTCCTACAATGGAATATAATTCAGCCATTAAAAGTAATAAAGCACTGACACATGCTACAACACAGATTAATCTTGAAAGCATTATGCTAAATGAAAGGAGCTAGATACAAAAGGTCACTGCAATTGACTGAAGGTTTTTTGTCCCCCCAAAATTCACGTGTTGAAATCCTAATCCCAATGTAATAGTATTAGGAGGTAGGACCTTTGGAAAGTGATTAGTGCTCTGATAATAAAGGTTCCAGAGAGCTCTCTTATGAACCAGGAAACAGGCCCTCACAAGACACCAAATCTACCCCCAAGTCTTGATCTTGGACTTTCCATTCTTTAGAACTGTGAGAAGTAAATTTCTGTTGTTTATCAGCTATCCAGTCAATGGCATTCTATTACAGCAGCCTGAATGGACTAAGACAATGACATAGTGTAGCATTCCATTCACACAAAGTATATATAATAGAGAAATCTATAGAGACAGAAAGCAGATAGGTAGATACCAGCAATTGTAGACAGGAGAGATTGGGGTGACTGCTTAACGGAAATGGGGTCTCCTTTGGAGATGATCAAAACAGTTTTCAACTAGATAGAGCTGATGTCTGTAGAACACTGTGAATGTTCTAAGTGCCTCTGAGATGTATGCTCTAAAACGGTTAATTTTATGAGCATTGTTATGAATACAGGAAATGTGCTGTGAAAAAGGCAGTGATGACAGGAGAGAGGCTATTACGGTTTAAAATAAGAACTCGTGCATTTGTGAATTTCACCTCAATTAAGAAAAATGAATGTTTTTAATTTGACCTTTTAAAACATCTGAGAAGATAGCAATGAGACAAGGACAATATAGGGACTTTTTGAGTAAAGAAGCAAGTTCAGTTCTTGACATGACTTTGTATTTGCTGGGTGACCTCAAGCAAGTCCAATAACCTGTTGGGTGTTGGGTTCCTTTGTTAATTTTCTTTTAAAATGTACATGTGTAACATCTCCTGTGTAGCTAGAACCAAGCCAAGGCACCTTCCTCTACGTTGCTCTCATCAGTAAAATGTAACTTCCACCGACTACTCACAGCTAAGGGTCAAATAAATGAGTATAAAAGTGTCCTATAAAGCCATAAAAGTCCTATACAAATGTTATCTCTGATATAAGAGCCGGCCTGGGTTATTTGCACAAAATCCATAAGCTTTTCATCAAAGGAACTTTTATAAATACCATACTCGACAGAAAAGGCCATTACAATTTAAAAAGAAAAAAAAAACACCTCAGGAAACATTTTATTATAAAAGAAGTTGGTACTAAAAGTCATTCAATAAAAATTAATTTGGGCAAAAAACGGGGAAGAGATAGAAATTTGTAATTTATGCTAAGAATTTAATTACCCAAGATATCCCATTTGAATAATGTTGATTGCTTTCTTCATCATTTATGAATTAGGATGCGTTTTAAAAGCTAGATTACATGAAGAGATCAAGAGCATCATTCTATTATCCCTATCCATTGCAATATCAGTATTTCTATGAATATAGTACTACATGGAAACACTGATTATTATGCTAATCAGGGCTTTGAAAGTTAAATGAACACACTGCTTATTTATAAATAACTAATTATTTGTCTTAATGCAGAATATGACTGAGCATGAAAAACAAATTTTGAGTCCATTTATGTATGCTCATTTGTCTATGCAACAGAGCCATTCGGGGCTCTTATTGCTTTATTTTAAAATGAACACTTTCACTTTAATGAGTATATTATCTTCCACCTCAGAAACTGTGTTATAACAGTAAGGTTGGAAATGACCTAGAAATAATCATGCCAGTCCTCCCTTTGCTTTTCCCTGACTCTCCTCCCTGCCCCCCAACAGAAGCAGGCTGATGCCCCAGGATCTGAGCTGCTGAGTGAATGGAGTTAGTAATTCCAGTGAGTCTGGTATGTAATAGAAAGGTTTCCATTTTGATTCTTCCATCAACTCATTTTGAAACTCAAGCTAGTCATTTACCTTTTCTTTGTCTACTGGTATAAAATATAAATTCTAAAATACATTCTGGTCCCTATGTCAACAGTTGTTAGAGAGAGCTAAGCGCAAAACCTGTATAGGTAAGGATGTTCTGATTAAATTCATTGACTATAAAGCTGGTGTTCATGAAATTAAAGGAACAGATTCTCACTCATTACAATATGGTATAAAATATTTATTTTTAAATGAAGTACAATGGAATAGGAGTATTTTAAATGTAGTGGTAGAGGAAAACAAAACTTCTTCATGTTATTTACATATACTGCATGTATATACACAAAATAAATAATTCAGGGACTTTGGTTTTAGTATTTGAAGAATATGTTTTTCTGAAAACATGACTACATTTCAATAGACTCTCCAAGAAGAGACAAGATAGTTTTGTGGCTACAAGCTGGCCTATGTCATCAGACTGATCTACGTCTGGGTCCAGGCTCTACCAGTCACTACCCTGTTTCCCCGAAAATAAGACAGTGTCTTATATTAATTTTTGCTCCCAAAGATGCGCTAGGTCTTATTTTCAGGGGATGTCTTATTTTTCCATGACGAAGAATACGGTACACATTTATTGTTAAATGAAAATTAAGGAAATTTATTACCTGTATACAGTATGGTAGTACGGTAGTTGTCAACACAAACCAGACAAACTGTGAATCCTACAGTATCAAGAATTTACTCATTTATTCAATGACAATCATGTCATCATCTTCTGGAACATCATCATAACAATCCAAATCCTGAATTTCCTGGTAAATTTCTTGTGACTCCATTTCTTTCAGAATCAGTGGACCAAATCTCTCAGGTTTAGCCTAGGGGGGCCTTATTTTCGGGGGATGCCTTATATTTCACTCAGAAGTCTTATTTTTGGAGGATGTCTTATTTTCGGGGAAACACATTAGGTAAGGATGTTCTGATTAAATTCATTGACTATAAAGCTGGTGTTCATGAAATTAAAGGAACAGATTCTCACTCATTACAATATAGTATAAAATATTTACTTTTAAATGAAGTACAATAGAATAGGAATATTTTAAATTTAGTGGTAGAGGAAAACAAAACTTCTTTATGTTATTTACATATACTACATGTATATACACAAAATAAATAATTCAGGGACTTTGGTTTTAATTTTTGAAGAATATGTTTTTCTGAAAACATGACTACATTTCAATAGACTCTCCAAGAAGAGACAAGATAGTTTTGTGGCTACAAGCTGGCCTATGTCATCAGACTGATCTACGTCTGGGTCCAGGCTCTACCATTCACTAGCTGTGTGACCTGAGGCAAGTTACTTTACCTCTCTGTGCCTTAGTTTTCTTATCTGTCACAAACCTGTCCCGGCATAGTGGGAAGCCTTCTGAACTGGGAGCCCTGGTTCCTCCACCTAGTCTGCAACTAACTAGCTGTTGGAATCAGGTTAAGCCATGGCTTCTCTGCATCCCAACTGGACATTGACTATAAAACCCAGCATTCTTAGTATTCCCTCCAGTTCTGACCTAGAACTCAGAACTTCCAATTTCTAAATTTCCTTCAAAGACTCACCAGAATGTTCCACGCTACCTCTCTTCCATCACCACTGCCTATATGCTAACCCAACTCCTCCATTCGTGAGTGCTCATGCCAATCACAGAAGTGGGAGTAAGCTTTCCTTCCCAGCCTTAGCATGCCTCCCCCTGAAGCAATTCCTGTAATACCACCACCCACCTCTAGGTGCCACAACACAACATTTATCCTTGGAGCAAATGCTGAGCATCCAATCCCAAGGCTTGGTGGGAGGTCCTAGAGATAGAAAGATAAATCAGACACAGGTGCTCTCATTAAAGTGTTCAGAGTCCAGCAGGGGTGACAGACATGTCCACAAAAGCAGGACATTGTAATGTGTGGGTGTTCAGTTATAACGAGCTGGAGGATGTGGCCACTGATATGAGAGCAGGGTGAACGGGAGTCTAGGGAAGGCAGAAGAGGACAACGGAACCTAGGTGATGACACAGGCATGCACATCTAAAGACCCAGAAGTATAGACGCTCAAGAAGAAAAAGAACACATGAAGATGATCTGATCTCAAGGAGATTACGTGGGAGAACAGCCAAATGTGGAGAGTGAAATAACAGGGATTCCCACCTGTCTGGAGTCATGACTTTGTTTCCTTGTTTATCAGAGATCTCCTCTATGAGAAAGCCAGTTCTAGTGAGTGGAGTATCTGTTGATGGGGCTCACCCTGTATCCCTGGCATCTAGAACAGGGCCTGGCACAGAGCTGGTACTCAAATATTTTTGAATGAATAATGGAACTGATAAGACTCTGCCAAGATGCAGTGAACTTCTTCGGGAACACTCACCTAGATGGCAAGCCATTAAAACTGCCCAACAGAGAGGGCTCTTTCTCAACAAAGCCCTATGTATGGAATCACACATGACTCTCCCCAGGGTATATGGATAGGGATCAGCCCTGAACTCAGGAACCCACTTTTGGAATCCATGAAAGACATGTGGGAGAGTGGGAAGTACAGTGAGGAGATCCCCTTTGAATAAGAGAACAATTGAGCATCTCTGATTCAAGCGCTGATTAGCACATATTGTGAAAGTTGGGACTGCAATTTACTCCAAATCTATATTGCATTTGTAGCTCTTAGTTATGGCAAATGCCAGCTGTTTTCCTTTGTAATGGCAGCTTCTCTGGAGCAAGCTAAGCTTAGGGCCCAGCAGATAACAATGCCGTTCAGAGCAGGTAGGCAAGACCCAAGGATGTGGAAAAGGAATGGGTGTTACAGTCAGACCATGACCTGCACCTCAGCTCTGGCCACACCAAGGCTGCTGTGGGCCTTGGGCAATTGAATCCCCATCCTCAGCTTCCAGCTCTTCACCTGGAAGATGAGAACCTTCTACTCTGCAGGATTGTTTTTGGAGAATAAGTCATGCAAACTTCTTAGCAAAAACCAAACAAACAAACAAAAAACGAAGATAGCAACTGACTATCAGTCTTGTTCTGTGCCAGTATTTGGCCAAATGAAATCCCCAGGCCACCTGCACCAGAATGACTAAAGAATCCCTTCCCCGATCCTCACATATTCTGCCTGGGTGCATAGGAGAGGAAGCTGGGGTGGAACTCTACAATTACACCACAATGCCACAAAAATCATTGTCACATACAGCTGAAAACCTTAAGATGTCACTCCTACCACTCTTAGTGCCCAGTCCTCACAACTCTATGCAGGAAAATGTCTTGTAGGAGAGGTCATCATATGCTGACTGTAATATAGTCTGAACATTTATGCTGCCATCTAAGTGTCCTGTTGATGTTATTGCCTGTCCTCCATGTTTTATCAAATTCATATTGTTTGCCTCGGGCCATTAAAACCCAATGGATTTTTCTCAGACAAAGGCAATGTTATGCTCTTCAGGAAAAAAAAAAATTTATAAGACGTGTACTATCTCAGTAATATAAGCTTGTTTATATAGTTCTAATCTGACTGAGTGGGCAGAAACCTCAAGGGGAAGAAAGGAAGAAAATAGGTATAAAGAACAAATAACTCTTCCTGCTATAGCAGAGTCTGCCAACCTGGCATTTCCTATATGCTCCAGACTCAGGTGATAAATGACAGATCGAGTGTCTGTGGCAGGTAATCGCTAAAGATCCAAAAACAAGGAGACAGAACTCAATGCCCAGGGGACAATTTTGATCGCAATGCTAGGTACCCAGTATTTTACTGAGATATAATTGCTTAATCACTCAGGCCTTCAGTTAGAATTCCGTGGTTCCCAAAAGCTGATCAAGGACCTGAACCTGACTAGCAGACTCAAAATCACCTGGGGGAGATTCTAAAGACACATGCTCCTGGTTCCCATGCTCCAGAAAGTCTTTTATTATTACTAGAGGCCCAGTGGTAGGAAATTCGTGCGCAAGTGGGTCACTAGGCCTGGCCAGTGATCAGGGCCGATCAGAACCATCTCACCCAATCCCGATCAGGGTCGGGCCAAACCAGGGCCTGCCACCCAGGTGGAGGGACTGTGAGAGGATGCTGGCCAAGGGGAGGAACCAGCCATGGGAAGGGACCGTGGGAGGTTGGTCAGCCACAGGAGATTGGCTGTGGGAGTGCACTGACCACCAGAGGGCAACTCCTGTGTTGAGCATCTGCCCTCTGGTGGTCAGTGTGCATTATAGTGACTGGTCAACCAGTATTTTGATTGTTCAGGTCCTTTGGTCTTAACAGTCACTTAGGCTTTTATATATTAATATATAGATCATTATTAATAATAATAATTGATGAGAAAGAGAAACAGCAATTCATTATGCATTCATTAGTTGCTTTTTGAATGTGCCCTGATTGGAAATTAAACCTGCAACCTTGGTGTATCAGAACAATGCTCTAACCAACTGAATTTCCCAACTAGGGCTGTTTTAGAACTCTAATTTGGTTGGTCTAGGGCAGTGGTCAGCAAACTGCGGCTCGTGGGCCACATGCGGCTCTTTGGCCTTTTGAGTGTGGCTCTTCCACAAAATATCACGTGTAGGCAGACACATACAGTGCAATTGAAACTTTGTGGCCCATGCACAGAAGTCAGTTTTTGGCTCTCAAAAGAAATTTCAATGTTGATATCTGGCTCTGTGGACTAATGAGTTTGCTGACCACTGGTCTAGGGTGGTCCCTAGAGATTTAGGATTTAAATATTCCCTGGGTGATTTGGCAGCACAGGCAAGCTTTGGAACCATTGACCTAGATTCCATGGAGCCTGCCTTCTCTTCACCTGATCCCTCCATCCCTTCCCATGTCACAGTCATGCGAAGTTGGGCTCCTTTAACTTCCCTTGTATTCAGGCAAAAACTCACTCTAATAGATAAATCCAGGGGTATGGGATGGAAGAACTGGCTCTCAATCCTGGCCTTGCCACTTCAGTGCTGTGTGCACAAGTAACTTACTGCTATGCTTCTTTAGCCTCTCTGAGACTTGGTGTCCTCATCCAGAAAATGCAACACTAATCACCCTGCTTCCATGGTCCTCAGTCTGGCTGCTCAGAATCACTCAGGCAGAGCTTCATGGCAACTGTAACAAGTGGGTGTTACTCCTACTCTACAGGTGAGAAAATTGAGTAACTCACCCAAAGTAACACAGCTTGTCAGCCAGAAAACTAAAATTCAAACTCAGCGCTGACTTCAATACCCACAGACTTGCAATGGTCAGTCTTGATATCCAGTGAAATCAGCTATATAGAGTATTTAAAACAAAATTGTGTGAATTTATATTAAATTTAAGTATATACCCAAATATAAAACATTAGCACCTGCCGAAACCAGTTTGGCTCAGTGAATAGAGCATCAGCCTGTGGACTGAAAAGTCCCAGGTTCAATTCTGGTCAAGGGCATGTACCTTGGTTGTGGGCACATCCCCAGTGGAGGGTGTACAGGAGGCAGCTGATCAATGTTTCTCTTTTTAACTATCTCTCTCCCTTCCTCTCTGTAAAAAATAAATAAAATACATTTTTTTAAAAACACTTAGCACCTATGTCCTATATAATAAAAGAGTGATATGCAAATTAATCATAACTCCACTACACCCACAAGCCAATTAGGAGTGAATATGCAAATAAACCCAACCAAGATGGCTAAGGCCACAGAGAACAGGAGGGAGGCTTGGGTTTCCCTAGCAATGGAGGAACCCAAGCTTTCTGCACACCCTGGCAGGCCCAGGCCTCCACTTAAGGCTATAAAGTTTCAATAATAGAAGATACATAAGTCCCAACAGAAATGGCTACCACCACGGAGCGAGCAGAAGGCTTGGCTCTGCTCCAGGCTACAAAATTTCAATTGTAGAAAATAAATAAACCCCAGATACAAGGGCCTCTGCTTGGATTGCCAGGGGGCGTGGCCTGCCTGCAAACCACCACAGGCCCCTCACCCAGGCCACCCCACACCCAGAGGGAATCCCCACCCTGATCCAGGACACCCTTTAGGGCAAATCAGCTGGCCCCCACCCATGCACCAGGCCTCTGTCCTGTCTAATAAAAGAGTAATATGCAGATTGACCATCACTCCAACACACAATAGCTGCCCCCATGTGGTCAAAGATCATGCCCCATGTGAATACAAGATGGCAACCACAAGATTCTTGTGGGGGAGGGCAGTTGTGGGTGACCAGACCAGCAGGAGAGGGCAGTTACGGGCAAACAGGCTGGCAGAGTAGTGGTTAGGGGGTGATCAGGCTGGCAGGCAGAAGTAGTTAGGGGCAATCAGGAGGCCAGGCAGGTGAGCAGTTGGAAGTCAGCAATTCTGGATTGTGAGAGGAATGTCCCAGATTGGAGATGATGCAGGCTGGAGGGACACACACATACACACACCCCATGCACGAATTTTGTGCACTGGGCCTCTAGTATTATATATAAAGTACTTAGTACTAGATACTACTGCACATAGTACAATCAATATACAGTAGGTCCTTATCTACCTTGTAGTTTCCTCTGTCTACTTCCTTGTGTCTCAGAGAAGTTGACTTGCCCATTTCAATCTCATCTTAAGACATATATACAGGGGGAAACATATATATATATATATATATATATATATATATATATATATATATATATATATATATGGGAGAGGTCAATGGGGGAGAATAGGGACATATGTAATACTTTCAACAACAAAGATTTTTTAAAAGACCTATATATAAATACAACCCTCTCTGGGTTGCCACAGCTCCATGACTAAACAAACTAATCTTTCGAAACTTCTCATAAAGAAAAGTATTTTTGCATTTCCTATATTACACAGTAATCCTAAAAATTAAGCTAGGAGGGAGTAGAAAGTTCTTCACACAACAGGACGTGCTTGGCCAAGTGATGTGCCCCCAAACCTGTTAACACCATCACTACTTGAAGCTCAGGTCCACCCAGGAGTCTCCTCTTCCCGGGGCTCTGAACTCCACACTGTCCTGGACACCCTCAGACGCTGCCAATCCCCACTGATTCTTCCTGCCTTTTGAGCTCTTCTCTTTGAACGTTAATCTTCTGTGACTTAATGAAAACCTGGCTTCCTCCTGTAGCCCCTTGTCCTCACCCCATATATCAAGACCAGGATGGAAGGTAAGCATCCTCCTTGTTGTCCGTTGCAGTTTTAAATGACGTCCCTACCATGTTCCTACCAAAATCCTTGTTCTTGTGACACTCAGATCCTCAGACTATGCCTCCTCCTTCCCATCATCACTTCTGTGTCACCCCTCCCTCCTCTTATGCCCTTTCATTTCCTGAAGATTGGGTTCTGGTTCTCAACCTTTTAGTCAACCTTGGTGACTGTAACATCAGAATCAAAGACCTAATTGACAAGCTGGTTTCTCTATCCTTTTTAGTTCCTCATCTGAATCTTTTCTTCCATGACTTCTCCCCAGCCACTGCCTTGCACGGCCACATGCTAAACCTCATCATCTCCAGTGCCTGGACCACTCAGATCACCTACTCTGTCCACCTTCCCTCTTTACAGCTCAGCTACTCTACATTCACTGCAAACATCCTCCAAACTTATTTAGACATTCAACCTACAACTTTAGTTTTTTCTTCTCTCACTAGCTCCATCATTATAATCACTCAGTCGCTCCCTTGCAAATATCCTCAACTCCCTTCCCTCCCCCTTTCTGTGTCATATTTCCTGGCAAATCCCCAATATTGAGAGAACCTGAGTATCCACCATACAATATCCATACAATATCTGAATATCCAAGATCACATCCAAACAGGTGAACACTTTGGGATGGGGTGAGGCAGGGGTAAAGAGGAAATCACACAACCAGGCTGACTTAGTGGCATTTTAAATTCATGAACACAAACTTTAAATAACTTAGTTAATACTCCTCACCAGATCTAAAACGTTTTCCTACCAAGTTTGATCTCCTCTTCTGGATTGGTTACCTCATGACTTCCGCTTGTTCAAACTTACAGTCTCAGTTGACGAGGTCACTTCAAACTCCACTGAAGAAATGGAAGCCAGCAGAGGGCAGGTCTCGCATCTTGGGACACCCTCACCTTAATCATTCTGTAAGTCGTCTTCCCTCCCATTGCATCAGAGAAAGAGTTGCTGCACTTACTAACGAAAAGTTGTTCCACATTTTTTCTTAAGTAGAAGGTTAGAGAACATTTCTCCTCCCCTCACCCTACCACCCCATCAATGGGCTCTAGTATATTAACAGTGAGTTACAGCAAAAAGACCTCTAAAACACAAACTCTCCGAGGAGCACTTAGGAAACTTATAGTCAAGGGAGGAGACTAAAACAAAAAACCAATGCTTCTGGCACCTACAGCTACAGCAAACATTAAACAGCCCAACCCTTAGCCAAATGAAATAAAGCCCTCCTCTAACGGCCAGGCTGTCTCAGCTCCTAATATCTCACACATTGTGTTTGGCTTTTAAGCAGTCATCAGAGCCAGACTCAGATAAGACACAGATGTTGAAATTATCTGAAAGGGAATCCAAAATAGCATATGTTAAGACTTTTAATGGGATTACATATGTTAAGACTTATAATGGGAAAAGTAGGTGGTAATTAAACTCAGAGACAGAATTATTTTTTCATCCTTAAAAAGAGAAATGCTAAAAGTCAAAAACACTGTAATAAATTAAGAATGCTCATTAGTAGACTCTAAATAGCCAAGGAAAGAATCAGTGAAGTTCAGTGAAGATTCATAGAAACTTACCAAATGAGAAAGAAAAAGAATTTTTTTAAAAATAGAATAGCATATCTGTGGTTCAATAGCAAAAGATGTGACATAAGTGTAATTGTAACACCAGGAGGAGAAGAAAAATAAGTAAAAGAAATATTCAAAGGAGTAATGCCTGACAGCTTTCCAAAGTTAATAAGATACACCAAACCTCAAATCCAGGAAGATCAGAAAACACCAGACAGTGTTGAAAAACACAAACAAAAACCACTACACCTAAGCGTATTATATTCAAAGTGCAAAAAATCTGAGAGAGAGAAAATCTTGAAAGAAATCAAAAGAAAAAAACACCTTAACATATAAAGGAACAAGTATAACATTTACACAGGGCTTCTCAACAGAAACGACACAGATGGGAGAGTAGAGTGAAATACAATTTTGATAGAAAAACACCACACAACTAGAATTCTATATCAGGTGAAATTATACTTCAAAAGTGAAGGAAAAATAACAACTTTCTCAAACAAAGAAAAACTGAGCAAGTTCACTAGCAAATTTGCCCTGCAAGAAATGCTAAAGGAAGTTTTTCAGATACAGGAAAATTAAATAGGTCAGAAACTTGGGTCTACAAAAAGAAAGAACAAGCATCGAGGAGGAGATAAACAAAGGAAAAATACAGTCTTCTATTGTCTAATTCTTAATTAACCTAAGAGAAAGAAGTGAGACTCTTTTGAGCAATGTTCATGGAAAAGAAGAAATACTATACTTTAACAGACTACAAAATCAATGTCTAACACAGAGTTCCAGAATAACCTTGACCATCAACTAGTTCAAGGTTGGCAAAGTCGGGCCTGGGGTACAAACTTAACTGGTTGTCTGTTTTTGTATAATCTATGAGCTAAGAATGGTCTTTACAATTTTTAAATTGTCAACAAAAGTTGAAAGTATTTAATAGTACATGAAAACTATAAATATCAAATTTCTGTGTCCATGAAGTTTGATAAATAAACTCGCATTTGTCTACTGTCTATGGCTGCTTTTAGGCTACAACAGCAGAGTTATATAGTTTCAACAGAGACCATATGGCCTGCAGAGCTCAAAATATTTACTATTTGGTCCTTTACATAAAAGATTTTGTGAAAATGAAATCATAGGTTAAAAATATATATGTTTTATGTTCCCTGAACAAGTCCAATCACTTAATTTTTTCAGAGGATGAAACTAAGGCCTGGAGAAACTGAGTTATATTCTAAATGTCATCTTGCTGGTGAGTAATAGAACCAGTACTAGAATCTGGGTCTTGAGAGCCTCAGTGCCTCTCCTCTCACATGAGAGAACTTACATTTTATAAGGATGGGTGCTAAGATTACACTGACGAATATTACTAATACTACTGACTCCGGGGACTGCAGAAGTAACATTTTATTATCCTCTTGGTTTACATGAAAGATTGCGTGACTGCTAGAGAAGACGTAGGAGTGACAGAGGAGCTTTGCCAATTTTTACACACAAGACGGGGATGACTAAGATAAAAAGGATGACGTGTTCCCAGGGGATCCAAGAAGAAAGGCACTCCTCTTGGCTTCCTTTAAAGAAGAATGTCAGTTTTGTTTCCTTGGAGTTTTGTTATTTTCTTTCTTCGGTTTTTTTTTTTTTTTTTTTTTTTTAAGAACAGGCAAAAACAGTCTCTTTTTACCCTCAACCTAGGCATTTAAATATCGGTGCATCTCTTCTGTGCTTCATAATGCCTGCACTTGGAGCAGCAATAGCAGGCTTTTCATCTGCTGGAGACAGCAGATGTAACAAAAGAAAGATATATTCATAAAGCTCATCAGGCAGAAGCAATACAGGTCAAAGAAATAACAGGTTTTTGAATAGGTTTCTGAGGGGGTTTTTGTTACCGGGAAGAAGACAAAACATCATACAATTAGAATGTACCGCTTCCTACAATGAGGGTCTAACCTACAACAGAACAACCCTTAAGAACTAGAAAAGCTTGATAACATTTTTAAAAAAGAGAGCTCCCAAGGTAATGAGTACATATGGGGAGGGTTGTTCTGTTGCATGGACTGGGAGTGAGTAAGGGCAGAGTGGGGGGAGGGAGTAAGGGCAGAGGGGAGAAAGGAGGTGAGCTGGACACTCCATGCAACTATTGCCTTAACCATTTGGTCAATTTCAATGTGTGTGCATGAAAATACTCTTAGCAAATTTTGAATGTGAAAGAACTGCTTAATCTGATAAAGGATAGTATAAAACACAACAACCATAATATTTAATAGTCACACTTTGAAAACTTTCCCACTGAGATTAGAAATGAGACAAAGATACCCACTATGACCACTTCTATTCAGCATTGTATTAGAGGTCTTAGCCAAGGCAACAGGCGAAAAAAACAAACAAAACCTAAATAAAAACATAATGATTGCATAGGAAAAAGTAAACACTGTTTTGCCAGTAATTTGATTGTATACATGGAATGTCCATAATAATCTACATGGCGCTATTAGAATTAATAAGTGTGTTAAGTAAAATCACTGGATACAAGGTCACTATATAAAAACTGATTGTACATATTCACAATAACTGGGAAAATTACGTTTTTAAAAGATATCACTTATCTATACTAATAAAAGCCTAGGTGGCATCTCACCCTCGTGTCATCACAAGATGGCTTCACCCATGTTGTCACAAGATCAGAGGAGGGCAGTTGGGGGCAAGATCAGGCCAGCAGGAGAGAGCAGTTGGGGGCAACCAGGCCAGCAGGGGAGGGCAGTTGGGGGCAATCGGGCTGGCAGGGGAGCAGTTAGGGAGTGATCAGGATGGCAGACAGAAGCAGTTAGGGGCAATCAGGTAGGCAGGCAAGTAGTTAGGAGCCAGCAGTCCTGGATTATGAGAGGGATGTCAGAATGCCCCAAGGGATCCCATATTGGAGAAAGTGCAGGCTGGGCTGAGGGACACCACAGCGCCCCCCTCCCACCATGGACAAATTTCATGCACCAAGCCTCTAGTAATGTATAAAATAAGTTCAAATACTAAGACTATATCTCAATAAAGGTGTACAATACCATTATAATATAGAGAAATACAGAACACTAACAGAAATAACAGGTCTAAATAAATGAAGGACTATAGCATATTAATAAATTGAAATAATCAACATTCTAAAGACATTAATTGTGGCTAGAGATTTAATGCATTCCCAATCAAAATCTCATCAAAAAATTATTTTAAATTTATATAGTGATGCAAATGGCTAAGAATAACCAAGCTATTCTTAAATAAGAACATAGCTGGAGGGCATACACTTCTGGATATCAAGACTTATTGAGCTATATTAATTAAGACAGTATGGTATGAGTATAAGAATAGACAACTTGAGCCAAAACCAATTTGGCTCAGTGGATAGAGTGTCAGATTGTAGACTGAAAGGTCTCAGGTTCGATTTTGGTCAAGGGCATGTACATTGGCTGTGGGCACATCCCCAGTGGGGGGGGGTGCAGGAGGCAGCTGGTCGATGTTTCTCCCTCATCAATGTTTCTAGCTCTCTGTCCCTCTTTCTCTCCCATCCTCTCTGTAAAAAAAAATCAATAATATATATATATATTTTTTTTTTATTTTTTTTTAAGAATAGACTACTTGAACAATGAAAGGAGCTAGAAAGCAGAGAGAGACCCACATATAAATGATCCTATCCAATTTATAACAAAGATGACATTTCAAAGCAATGGAAAAAAATGAGATTTTTCAATAAATAGTGCTGGGTTAACTGGATATACATTCAGAAAAACAAAATAAATATGGATCCTCTCTTTATGCCATAGATAAAAACTTCAGATGGATTTTTTTTTTCTTAAAATGCAAAACAAAAGGCCTAAAAAAATTGGGAGAACAGATTCATGACCTTAGGGTAGGCAAAAATTTCTTAAGCAAGCACAGAATAAAAATAAGCATAAAGGAAGAGTTTGACAAATTGGATTATATTAAAAGTAAGATCTCTTATTCATTAAAAGAGAATTAAATGTCAAGAGCCACAGAGTAGGAAAAGATATTTTAAATACACATACCTGGTAAAAATATTTGTTTTAAGAAAGAAAACTCCTACACTAAATCAATAAGAAAAAGATAGGCAATCCAATTGATTATTGGGCAATGAAATTAAATAGGGACCACAAATGATTAAATAAAAATGACCAAAACAAAACACATTAAAAAGGCACAACATCATTAGTTATTAGGAAACACTGACGCCACCATGAGATACCACTATATACCCAGCTGAGTGGCTAAAATGCAAAAATTTGACAATCTCAAGTGTGATACAAATATGTAGGAAAATTGAAACACTTATAAACTGATGACAGGAGTATAAATTGATATACCACTTAGAAAAACTCTTTGTAAAGACTTACTAAAATTGAATAGATATACTCCATGTTCCAGCAATCCAGTCTTAGGTGTATACAAAACAAAAATGCATTTATATGTGCACTAAAATCACACATAAAAAAGTTTATAACAACATTATTCATAGTAGCCCTAAACTGAAAACATCCCAAATGTCTATTAACAGTAGATGAATAAACAGTTTATGAAATATTATAGAGTGGATTGCTACAGAGTAATAAAATGGATAAACTACTGCTATACATCACAAGAAATTTATTGTTTGATTAATTTTTCTATCAATGTTGTGCATAAGAAGCCACAAAGAGTGTATGTGTGTGTGTGTGTGTGTGTGTATTTCCATATATATGTCATATATTTCAAAAATAAAAGCATATGGTGACAGAAATCAGATTAGTGGTGATCACTGGGGGAAAGGGAAGAAGCATGAGGTGTTTCCTGAGGGAAAGATAATATTCTATCTCTTAGGAGAGATAACATGGTTGACAATTCATCAAGCAATGATTTGTATGCTTCCTTGAAAATATGTTATACAAACAGAATTCTATGTTTAAAAGAAGAATAGTGCAAATATTCTGACAAAAGAATATAGCATCTCTGGTTTGCAAGGTGGGACTCGAGACATCTCAGAAAGAGCAATGCAAAATATATATATAATTGCAGGCATACGGTCGCAGGAATGGTGGAGGACCCAGAGGTGGTGTCTGTCACCACGATACACCCGCACCCTGATGTTTGTGCAGTAGGCAGGAACCAGAAGTAAGAATCATTGAATGAGAGAGCTGGTGTAGAAGAGAAACGAGATTAGAAACACACCATTGGAGGACTGCCTCACATTATCTGAAAACTACACTTGGGATAGTGAAAGTCTTCCAACTCTTTAAAAGAGTTCAGAACTCTCAAAGAGTGGTTGAAAAACTCTGCATTTGTTCTTCATAACTCTCCACTGCCCAGAAAACAAAACCCAGTCCTTCGGCCAGTTTAGAAGATGGATGCAGTTACTGTTTCTGATTGCCCAATATATTCTTTTGCTATCAAATTTGCTTCCAATGATAGGAAAAGGTGGGCCTGTGAACTATTCTGGCCAGAATATGCTGTGTCACTAAACACACTGATTGCACTGAGGTAGACATATGACTCTAATCGGGACTGATCAAGATCCTTCACTAAGACTGAGATAAGGACACTGTACTATAAGTATTGAATAAAAACATCCCTTCCCTATGTTGAAAGGATAGAACAGTACACATATGAATGACCATATACGTTTTCTCTAGAGTTACAGAAGGAGGAAGTCAAGATGATAAGGTATCAAGTAAGAGTGCTGAGATAGCATTTATGTCCCTGGATCCAAACATGCCTGAATTCCCAGGTAGATGAGTCAGATAAATTCCTTTTTGCTTGAGTTGGTTTGAATTTTACTTTAGTTTTTTTGTTTTGTTTTTGTCCACATCCTTGAGAGCCTTGAATCACCATAATGATCATCACCACGAAACATCATCACCATCATCTATCTGACATTTAAGTCTCTCAATAGACTGGTCCTAATTTGCATTTCTAGTCTTGTCAAGCACTGTTCATCTTCATATAATTAACAACATGACCCATCTCAACCACAGGGAACTTTCTCCCACCAAGAATTCCCAATAACTAAATTCAACTTAAACCAATCTATCTCCAAATACATGTTTATTTTTGTTCTTGTTGTTGGTAAACCTCACCCAAGGATATTTTTCCATTGATATTTAGAGAGAGTGGAAGGGATTGGGAAAGACAGAGAGAGGAAAGCATCCATGTGAGAGACACATGCATTGGTTGCCTCCTGCACATTCCCCAACCAGGGCCTGAGATGGAGCCTGCACAGAGGTACATTCCCTTGAACAGAATTGAACCTGGGATCCTTAAGTCTGTGGACCGATGCCCTATCCACTAAGCCAACCCAGTCAGAGATCCAAATACACTTTTGAGAGCCAACTAGTTGCTCCTGTTAAGGACAATTGGAAAATATAAGAAACTGGGCATTAAACAAAATTTTTTTAAGCTGGGGAGGGGGTTGTAAGGCAGATAACAGGCAAGGAAAGCAGTTTTTGCAGAGATGCATTTGAAAGCTAAAGGAAGCCAAAGAAATGAAAACCTGGAATTGATAGCATACTTTGGCAAGAAGCTAAATACCCTATGCATTGGGGTGAGATATCTGAGAACTTCCGAATCAGTCATGCCAAGCAAGTGATATAAAGTTCATCCCAAATTTGTCCACTTTACCCTTGAGCCACAGGAAGATCCAGGCGTCAGTGGTCACCCTCTCAGTCTGAAAGTCTAAAAAGCATTGACCATTTGGACAGAGAGCCTGACACAGTGGGGGAAATGCAGGAATTGTGCATTGACTGCAATAGAGCAAAACCACGTGTACGTATTTCACTGCAGGGGCATAAACTCCGGAAAAACAGTAAGAAGTAAGTAAAAATGCATTGTGGCACACCCTCTGTTGTCAACAGAAGGTGAGGTAAATGTCACTCATACTCAACTTTGTTTTCTCAGTTGTCTTTTGGTGAACATAAATATTCATTAAACAGTTTTGCTTGCAACACTACCCCTCTTTCACCTATCCCTGTTTCCCCGTGAGTTTGAAGTTCATCAGCAGATTTATCCTGCCTGAAAGATTTCTAAAGACCTGGCTCTCAGTAGGGGGTATTAAAAATTTTTTGTACCTTTGTCCTTTTACTTACACTGAAACAAATCAAGCACACTCTTGCTACCTAATCCATTGGCCCTCCAATGTCCAACTGACCCACTCAACCCCTCCCTCATTCCACCTATATGTGTCTGTCTTACCGCATTCTGTTTCTCCATCTTCCCCACCCCTGCTCCCCACACCCCACAGAATTTTCAACTTTTTGAAAACAACCATATCTGATCATCATCATCATCCAGAAAAGTTGTTCGGGGTATTAGGGCTTACCACCAATGTGGACAAGCCGGGAGAGGAGCGGGGAAGACCTTACACCAACTGAGTGACTAGAGCCATGGTCGGCAAACTGCAGCTCGTGAGCCACATGTGGCTCTTTGGCCCCTTGAGTGTGGCTCTTCCACAAAATACCACGGCCCTGGGTGAGTCTATTTTGAAAAAGTGGTGTTAGAAGAAGTTTAAGTTTAAAAATTTTGGCTCTCAAAAGAAATTTCAATCGTTGTACTGTTGATACTTGGCTCTGTTGATTGATGAGTTTGCCGACCACTGGACTAGAGAAAGAATTCCCCCTCCACTCCCTTCCCCTGACTCAATCAGAGATTTCCAGGAACACACTCTTTCAGTAATGCCCTCAAAGCAATCACAGTTTCTCAGGCCTCAGTAGTGCTAAGTCATTTCCTCTAATGTCACCTACCCCGGCCTAAGGGTAGAAGCTAGCAGCCAAGTGCCTATTACCTGCCACTCTCAAAGTTAAAGTACCTTCCCCTCAAAAAAAAAAAAAAGTATCTAAAATAGAATCAATACATTTATCCTTTCAGAATGCATGCTTTCTATTTTGACCAGCTGCTGAATCAGTCTTTGTTTTAGGATGTATGGTCAGCAAAATAACAGAATGGCACCTTCCTGCTTGGTTTGGAATCCGAACACCGTAGCACTTCCATAGCAGCTTAAGAGAAGAATACACCGGACATTTTTTTTTTTAAGTGGTTGTCTTTCTTCTTAGAGAAGTCGCAAACAGAAAGAAACACAGCTCCAACAAGTGTCTGGTTTGGATTGGGCAATGGAGATCTACCCAACACTTTCTAATTGGAATGAGCTGCTAAGGATTAAAAATGTGTGGCAACAACAGGGTTTGCTGAGCAGCTCAGTCTCTTTGCTTGAACACAGCTCTCACCCACCCCTAATGCTTCCCAGGCCTGGAATGCAGTCCAGATGCCATTCATCATCGCACAGGGGTGGCTGTTGGGCTTTTAAGGGGGAAAGAGTGTCTCTATCAAAAATGGGACAGAGGGTCCCCTGTTTCAAGAAAACTTAGTTCTCACTCTGAGAGCAAACAGTAATTGGTTTAACAACCAATTATCGTCAATACCTCTCACCTGAAAAGCTTGCCGTGACTCCTCTCTTCAACTATAAAATTTCTATTTCCCACAGCCTGCCTCTTCCGGATCTGATTACACTATATAATGTTCTCTCTCTGAATGGAACTGTATCTACTGTCTTTGTCATCTATTTGCTATCTAGCCTACCTTATAAAATTCCACACCTTCTTTTCACTTAATATCCCTCATTGTTAATTTCCTGTTTATTTCTATTATCTTCAAGACAACTGAAATGAAGTTCTCAAAGGTAGGGTTTCTGTCTATTCGCCACCTTGTGATATATCAGAGAGACTCAGGCCTTTGGGTTCAGGTAAGAGCTGAGTTTAA